>NW_027361698.1:54160000-59922500 GCF_039654945.1 Dendrobates tinctorius | reverse complement strand
TCAATTCAACGAACTCGGGCATGAGAGGCCTGTCCAAGGTCCTCTGCCGCTGCTGGCGGGAAGTGCCCGCAAAACCAGTGGCAGAGACCTGGGACAGGGGAACACCTGAGCGACCAGCTTCCTGGTCTCCAGATGACTGTGGTGCAGACCTGCAAGGTGCTTCCTCGCTGATGGATGGCTGGGAGGGGTCCGGGGCAGCTTGATGAAGGACCGCTTCGGGACCAGGTTGCAGGGTGCTGCTCCAGGTGCTGTGAAAAGAAAAGAAAGAAATTACTACCATAAATTAACAATCGCCAACTCCTGTGGAATAGAAAAGCACAGAATAAAACACAATACAACTAGAAAATACTTACGTTCGGGAGGCAAGGACCGGTCTTAAAAATGCCAAGGCACGATGGTATCGGTACTTCGTGCCGGTCCTTGCCGCAGCACCACTGCGAACCTTATTCTCCTGACGGATATCCCTGTTGAAGCGGTCCTTCATCGAGCGCCAACGGGTTCTGACTTTGTTCACTGTGATGGAAAAAAAAAAAAAAAGAAAAAAAGTAAGACTATGCACTGGAGGCTGTGATCATCCAACTGTGTGTGATGATAGAAACTCCATGGAGTTAATAGCATCACACACAGTTGGGTGATCCCGGCCAAGATCACTGCTGCATCACACTGCATTTAAATACTTACGAAAATCCTTGCGGACCCGGGGAGAGGCATTGTCCCAGCCATCCATCAGCGATGCGGCCACCTCGTTCCAGAGCCGCCGGATCACCACGTTGTCCGAGTGCAGTTGGTGACGGGTGTCCCACAACGGGACTCGCTCCTGGACTAGACGGATGAGCTCGTCGTTGTCCAGGGCGAGGTCCTCCTCCCGCTGTGGAGCCTAGAAAAGAAAGACAAACATTAATCTTTGAAAGATTTAAAAAAAAAAAAATATCGATAACTAGCTGAAGAGCCCGGAGCTGCCCGGGCATAGTAACTAACTGTGGTTAGTTATATAAATTTAAAATTATCCTCCATCCCATAGTCCCGTGCCCATATTCCATCATACATATCCTCCATCCCATAGTCCAGTGCCCATATACCCATCACACATCCTCCATCCCATAGTCCCATGCTCATATACCCATCATACATATTCGCCATCCCATAGTCCCGTGCCCATATACCATCATACATATCCTCCATCCCATGCCCATATACCCATCATATATATCCTCCATCCCATAGTCCCGTGCCCATATTCCATCATACATATCCTCCATCCCATAGTCCTGTGCCCATATACCCATCATACATATTCGCCATCTCATATGCCTGTGCCCATATACACATGATACATGTTCGCCATCCCATAGTCCCGTGCCCATATACCATCATACATATCCTCTATCCCATGCCCATATACCCATCATATATATCCTCCATCCCATAGTCCCGTGCCCATATACCCAAACAAACAAACATACACACACACACACACAAACACACACACACACATACACACTTTGAGCCCTAGATATTGATAAACAATCCATGAAAAAATTATTTGTTTTAAATGGAAATAAATGGAAAAAAAACAACAAACATCGAAAAAAACAACCATGAAAATTTAAAAAAAATAAAATTAAAAAATACAAAAAAAAAAAAAAAAAAAAAAAAAAACCAGACTAGAAAATAAGTAAAAAAAAAAAAACAAACAGTCCGTCTGTACTTACATCACGTCTACCCGCCCGCACTTGGCCTTGCTGCTCCTGCCGTTCCTCCGGTGGTGGTGGCGTGATGGAGGATGAGCTCTGAAAATTAAACCAAAAAAATTAATCACATGTGTTTATTTTTTCAAATCCATACGGAAGCATAGTACTCACTTCTTCTGCCTCTTGCCCTGTCCCGGGGACATATTCTTCACCAGATGAAGACATGCTGCAATAAAAAAAAAAAGAGACATAAGTACATAGAAATGTATTGAAATTTCAGCCAGACATTAGGTTTTTCATACTTACATTGGTGCAGCTTGTGCTGTGTGTCCACTAGTGAGCAATCCTTAAAGTATTGTGGAATCCCAGTGCCCACACCATTTTATCACCTTGGTTCAATTTTGTTTTTTTACTGTCTAGACCAAATTTCAGTCATGTTTATGTAAAAAACGCATGCGCATAAAAACGCAAGACCATGCGCAAGTATTGCGCTCCCATAGGCTCCAATGTGGTGTTTTTGCGCATTCCGTGCGCATTCCGTGCGCATGCGTTGTTTTAACGAGACAGGGCGGAACCAAAAATGCAACATGTTGCGTCTGACGCGCCTGGCGCAAAAGACAAAAAAACGCATGCGCACGAAAGCGCAAATATGCGCAAGACCATGCGCACATCATGTAAAATATAGGTGCGCAGTGCGCATGCGCACTGGTGCGCCCGATGCGCTGCGCACAAAAGCGCTAATGTGAAACCAGCCTTAATGGCATTAAAACGGTTAAACCCAAAAGCAACAAATTTATGACTAATTTTATCACGCAATTCTGCTCTGAGCACACAGAAATTAGGAAAATTCTGAGGAGTAACTGGCACATTTTACTGAATGACCCCGTACTGCAGAAATTCCTCCCAAATAAACCTGGCGTGACTTTTAGAAGAGCCCCCACCATTAAGAGCACAGTGGCTCCTAGCCGGTTAAAAAATGTTAAAAGTAGCAGCAAATTTTTATCTGTTTTTAATACCCCTCTTTATGGTATTTTCAAATGCGGCAAGAGGAACTGTCTATGTTGTACTTGTATCGCACATAAAGAAAAGAATTTTAAATCAACTAGTACAAATGAAGTTTTCCCCATTAAGGAGTTTCTTTCCTGCACCACTGACTTTGTGATTTATTTGATTGAGTGCGAATGCGGTAAGCAGTATGTGGGGAGGACAACCCAACCACTGCATTTGAGAATTAACTCTCACAGACATAATATTAAAAAAAGGGTTTTTAAAACATGGTCTTTCTAGGCATTGTACAGTTGAGCATAATAAAAATCCAAATGGTTTGAAAATTAGCCCCATTGAACACATTCCAAATAGTATTACTGATAGAATGGGGTCACTGAACAGAAAGGAGGTTTTTTGGATTTATAGGCTGAATACTTTAAGACCTAATGGTCTTAACGAAATCACTGAAGTCTTCCTATAAAAATAATTTTACTGCTCATCCCCTTGTCTGAATAATTTTATTAAATAGATATTGAGTTTAATGAAGTTTATTCTTACATATTTTTTTGTGCAAATATTTTTTAAGATTGCGTTTTTATGCTTCAACTTTTGGCCACCGCTCTCTGAACTTGTCATGCCTCTTTTACTAATCTTGGTTTTATTCTCTGTTGTTTCATTGCGTGTAAATTACTGTTTGCATATTAATATAATTTTATTGCACTTGTTCTATTTGTTTTACACTCTCAGGGTGCGGGACTCTGCTGTTCCTGCTTCTTTTCCCTTCTTCTCCTGGACCCGATCTTTCGCCTTCTGATCTCCCGTGCATATTTCCCTCCCTGAATCTGCTTCCTCTTCTGTGTGCTTCTGCCCTTAGGACCGTCTATAGAAGTGTTCTTCTCTCCAGCGATTCCAATTAGTTTACCAGACATCCATCCTGGTTTTAATTCCTCACCTTTTGTATTTTTACCAACCTTTAATTTTATATTTGGTCAGACTCGTTTTTATTCAATTTTCATTCATATATTTTTTATTTTTTTATTCATATATTTTTATTCATCCAATTTCAACTGCATTTCATGTACTAATAAAGATTTTAACACATTCACTTCCAACAATATTCACTTTTATTATTTAATATATTTTTTTAATCATTTCTTCCTCTCTCAGCAACTTTCCCTCTGCTCACTTGGAGTAGCGGATCACACAGTGGCTAACACCTTTTTTTCGTTCCTTTTCCACGGGTTCGTGCAGCGCTTCCTTCTTTTTTTCTTTTTTTCTTCTTTCCTTTATTTCTTCTTTATTTTTCTTCACTTCCTTCCTCTTCTCTATTTTTTATCTGTGAACACACCAAATGTATTAATTCTTTTGAATGTACTAAGTTTTTAAACATTTATACTGATGATCTCTGACCTTTATCCCTTCCCCAACATGTGACTCTTGGCGCCAATATTTGAACCATGTATGTATAAAACCGGCAATGTCTTTACCTGCCTGTACATGTCATCCCCTGAGGAAGAGGTTTTATGACCTCGAAACGCGTTGGGAAATAAATATATTAAATATACCACCTGTGAGGATTGATGGTCTGGCAGCGCACGTTTTGATCCATAAAAGTCCTATTAGTGAATCTGAAGATTTATGGCCACAGCGTGGTCATTTGGATGTGCAGCAAGCTGACCGCATTTCTTTATGCCTGTTACTCTCCTGTATACGGTGAGTATATACTACTATTTGATATCTTGATTTTCTCAGATAAGACCCTATTGCGCTTTTTTTCCTTGCAGTTCTAATTATTCTAAACCCCTGACGGTGCGTGGAAAACACTGTTAGTGTTTTGGATTTTGAGCAGCAGAGGGTCCGTTACTCTGTCCAAGGATGGAATATTTTCAGAATAGACTCTCGTCCAGGGAAAGACTAATACTACAGACAATTGGGAATATCGGCTTTTCCACTGGTGAAGAGGAAACTGTCAACCCTTTCAGTGAAGACGAAACAAAGACACTCCGGAAGATTTTTTATAACTTTAAAGAAGCTATTAAGGAGGAACTCCATTATGGTTTGGATGCACGTTTTTTATCGATCTATTTAGAAGAGAACATATGCCCTCGGGGACTGAGGTTAGTGTTCGACTCACCTTTTATGAACGATTTGAGCTTTACGCAAGATTGGGACAATAACCTTAACAATTGTATGCATAAAATGATTTTATTACTATATAAAAAAAGATCTAAATTGGCTGAACTGGCAGCTCTTAAGGTTATGAGTCTATCAAAAGACCTTATCCCTTTCCATAAACATCCAGAATACAAGAAGATTAACTCTAACGTTATAACGCATGTCATGCAAGTGGAGCATGAAACTATTCTAAAGAAATCTAAAAAATTACAGAGAGACAGAGAGGACTATAGAAATAAGACGAAAACCGTTGAAAAGAAATGTATTACCGAGTGTTTGGAAGTAACAACTAATATGACAGAACAAGATAAAATAAATGATAAAATCACTTTAGGACAATCCCCTATACCTTTGGTTTTACCCTCCAAAGGTCTACCAACTGGAAATAAGGAAAATATCTTTTCTAAACCCCCTGTCATAAAAAGCACTGCAACCACTGCACCACTTATTGAAGCCATTAAACATTTAGAAAGTATTAAAAAACAAATAAAACAGTTTAATGATAATGACACTAGGAAGAATTTAATAGATACCACTAATCCTACCATTATCAATGATAAAATTATCACACCCACTCCTGCAGCTCTCTCTTCACCTGCACTTATTGAATTTCCTGAGTCCACTCCTAATTCACTATTGGACCTTTCCATACACGAGGATATAGATTTAAATATATCCAAACACAATTCCGCCCCTAATGGTATTGTTTCCAATACTTCCAATGGGAATACGATCCTAATTGATAATTCAGACACTAACAATACTGCTACGGTTCCTTTTTTACCGCAGACAGTAAAAAACTCTCAGGTAAAAAACTTCTTTTCACCAAGAACTGGAAAAAGAAAGGGCTCTATAGAGGATGCAGAGGGGGCCGAAAAGAAGAAAGGCAAAATAAATGGAAAATAAAGGATAAAAATAATTGTTCCTCTGAGGGTAGTAATATCTTTAATTTATCCTCTCATATCCTCACTATTGATGAAATTAGAGTCCTCTCAAAAGGATTGAATTTCTGCCCCACTTACAAAACAAACGATTTTGATCTTTTTTTAGACCTCCAATTGTTTATTAGAAAACTTACATTAAAAAGACATTTTGCAATTAAAGAAATGAATAACACTACTTGTAATGGTACAAATGAAGATACACAAATTAATAGTGAAGTAGATTATGATTCCTTTCATCTAAATGTCCCAATCAAATCTAAATTTTATCCATTGGAAGACAGAGGCCACTATCTAAAAGTCTTCAGCGATGTTGTACAAAGGAAATTCAAAGAGATTTTTTCCACCAAAGCTACTTATGGTTATAAATGTAATCTAACTAAAAATGAAAAAACCGCTCTGAAAACATTGAAATCTAATACCGAAATAATAATTCGATCTGCTGACAAGGGTGGAGGGGTCGTAATCCAGAATAGAGATGAATATTGCAATGAAGCTCTTAATATTTTATCAGATGATAAATATTATATTAAAGTCCCTTTTGATACCCTAATCAGGTCCAGAGTTGCCTATGACAATTTAATCTTAGAAGGAAAGAATAATAATATATTTGATAAAAATGAATTGAAATTCCTTCATGTAACGGACCCAAGGACCCCCTTTTTTTATCACTTGCCAAAAATTCATAAAAGTTTGGTTAATCCTCCAGGGAGACCTATTATCTCTGGCATTAATTCACTAACCAGTAATTTATCTCATTACATCGACAGAATAATGGTTTCTCATGTCCCTATATTAAAAAGTTTTATTAAAGATTCTACACAACTAATCCAATTTTTACAACATATTGATTGGAAGCCACAGTATATACTGGTAACCATGGATGTTTCTTCGTTGTATTCAAACATCCCACACAATTTGGGTTTAGCTTGTTTTAATAAAGTCCTATTGAAAGATGTTAGACTGAGCAAAGGACAAAAAAACTTTTTATTAAAGGGTATGGATTTTATATTGAATAATAATTATTTTACTTTCAATGGAATTTTATATCACCAGCAACTCGGGACCGCGATGGGTTCAAAAGTAGCACCCACTTATGCTAATATTTTCATGGGGGTATTTGAAGAATTTTATATTTTTAAATCTAGATGGCACAATAATTGTATTTTTTACAAAAGATATATAGATGATTTGTTCTTCATATGGGACAATACTGGTAATAATATTGGTGATTTTATTCGAGACATTAATAACAATATTTGGGGTTTAAGTTTATCAGCAATCTATGACAAAGAAAATATTAATTTTTTAGATCTGACTATCTACATTGAGAATAATAGAATTCTAACGAAAACGTTTTTTAAAAATGTGGATACAAACAGCTATATCCCTTTTAGTAGTGGTCATTTTGGGAAATGGCTGAGGAACATCCCTACTAATCAATATAGAAGAATAAGGAAAAACTGCACAGACACGAAAGTTTTTAAGGACCAGGCAGAAATATTAAAAAATAGATTTATCGAAAAAAATTACCCTGTTAATTTACTTACCAATGCCTTCAACAAATGCATTAATCTATCTCAAGATAGCCTTATTAATGGCATTAAAACGGTTAAACCCAAAAGCAACAAATTTATGACTAATTTTATCACGCAATTCTGCTCTGAGCACACAGAAATTAGGAAAATTCTGAGGAGTAACTGGCACATTTTACTGAATGACCCCGTACTGCAGAAATTCCTCCCAAATAAACCTGGCGTGACTTTTAGAAGAGCCCCCACCATTAAGAGCACAGTGGCTCCTAGCCGGTTAAAAAATGTTAAAAGTAGCAGCAAATTTTTATCTGTTTTTAATACCCCTCTTTATGGTATTTTCAAATGCGGCAAGAGGAACTGTCTATGTTGTACTTGTATCGCACATAAAGAAAAGAATTTTAAATCAACTAGTACAAATGAAGTTTTCCCCATTAAGGAGTTTCTTTCCTGCACCACTGACTTTGTGATTTATTTGATTGAGTGCGAATGCGGTAAGCAGTATGTGGGGAGGACAACCCAACCACTGCATTTGAGAATTAACTCTCACAGACATAATATTAAAAAAGGGTTTTTAAAACATGGTCTTTCTAGGCATTGTACAGTTGAGCATAATAAAAATCCAAATGGTTTGAAAATTAGCCCCATTGAACACATTCCAAATAGTATTACTGATAGAATGGGGTCACTGAACAGAAAGGAGGTTTTTTGGATTTATAGGCTGAATACTTTAAGACCTAATGGTCTTAACGAAATCACTGAAGTCTTCCTATAAAAATAATTTTACTGCTCATCCCCTTGTCTGAATAATTTTATTAAATAGATATTGAGTTTAATGAAGTTTATTCTTACATATTTTTTTGTGCAAATATTTTTTAAGATTGCGTTTTTATGCTTCAACTTTTGGCCACCGCTCTCTGAACTTGTCATGCCTCTTTTACTAATCTTGGTTTTATTCTCTGTTGTTTCATTGCGTGTAAATTACTGTTTGCATATTAATATAATTTTATTGCACTTGTTCTATTTGTTTTACACTCTCAGGGTGCGGGACTCTGCTGTTCCTGCTTCTTTTCCCTTCTTCTCCTGGACCCGATCTTTCGCCTTCTGATCTCCCGTGCATATTTCCCTCCCTGAATCTGCTTCCTCTTCTGTGTGCTTCTGCCCTTAGGACCGTCTATAGAAGTGTTCTTCTCTCCAGCGATTCCAATTAGTTTACCAGACATCCATCCTGGTTTTAATTCCTCACCTTTTGTATTTTTACCAACCTTTAATTTTATATTTGGTCAGACTCGTTTTTATTCAATTTTCATTCATATATTTTTTATTTTTTTATTCATATATTTTTATTCATCCAATTTCAACTGCATTTCATGTACTAATAAAGATTTTAACACATTCACTTCCAACAATATTCACTTTTATTATTTAATATATTTTTTTAATCATTTCTTCCTCTCTCAGCAACTTTCCCTCTGCTCACTTGGAGTAGCGGATCACACAGTGGCTAACACCTTTTTTTCGTTCCTTTTCCACGGGTTCGTGCAGCGCTTCCTTCTTTTTTTCTTTTTTTCTTCTTTCCTTTATTTCTTCTTTATTTTTCTTCACTTCCTTCCTCTTCTCTATTTTTTATCTGTGAACACACCAAATGTATTAATTCTTTTGAATGTACTAAGTTTTTAAACATTTATACTGATGATCTCTGACCTTTATCCCTTCCCCAACATGTGACTCTTGGCGCCAATATTTGAACCATGTATGTATAAAACCGGCAATGTCTTTACCTGCCTGTACATGTCATCCCCTGAGGAAGAGGTTTTATGACCTCGAAACGCGTTGGGAAATAAATATATTAAATATACCACCTGTGAGGATTGATGGTCTGGCAGCGCACGTTTTGATCCATAAAAGTCCTATTAGTGAATATGTAAGCAGTATGACACAGAATAGACTAGCATTCTGACTTGTAAAATATTCACCTTTTCTGTCTTTTAACAAGTAATTGCATATTCCTCACCTAGACTATTCTGTCTGGGAACTTTGCACAGGCTTTGCTAATTGGCAAACAAATCTCTTTGTGTCAAGATGATCTCTTTATTTATTAATGTGTGAAAACTGTATTAAAGTATTTTCTAAAGAAAAGAAAAGAAAATACTTTTTTGCATTGTAACATAGGTTAAAAAGAAAAAGATCCATAAAGTTTCTTTTTTTAAATAAATCTACTTCATAATTTGGCATATTAATTATAGCTAACTATAGCCACTATTTTAAATGCTGAGCAGGCATATACCAGTACTAATAATTTGCATAGATTATTCCATAGGATGACTACCCTAAAAGCCCCCAATCACATTAATGTCATCCAAACCTGCTGACAGTCAAATGTGTATGGGTATCACTTGATTCTCCACAACAGGTCATGTGGAAAGAGAAATATCTGGCATGTCTGATTTTGAACTACTAATCCTTTAGTTTTTAGCTAAGAGCCTGGCAACTGATGTCTTTTTGAGCGCTTCTGTATGTGGAGTAGTTGGGAGAGATGGCTGCTAGATAGAGATGAGCGAAACGGGTCAGTCAAATTCAAAAATCGCCGACTTTAGCTAAAGTCGGATTTCGCCGATCGAAACTCGACCATAGCGTGTGGTCGGCAATGAGGTCGCCGAGCCGAGCGCCAAAGTCGCGTTTCAAATAATGCTTCCAGTGCCTTTTCTCAGCCAATCATGGAGGATGCACACTGTGGGCAACGCCATGACATGGGCAGCGGCCACCACCATCTTAGAGAAGGGCATTGAAGTGATTGGCTGGCTTTGTGTGGCTTCACAGTGGCTATAAAAGGCCGTGACTGCCGACCGCCATCTTACTTCTGCCGATCTTAGAATAGGGAGAGGTGCTGCTGCTGATTCTGAATAAGGGCGAGCGTTAGGCAGGGAAGAAAAAAAAATTGCTTCTGCTGATAGCGCTTTTCACTGTACACCTAGTGTGCAGTGAAAGGGGAGGATTTTTGTTGAACGCAGCAGTACTGGTGGTGACTAGGCTGCCTTTTAAGGCTACCTGATAGCTGCATTGCTGTGTGCACACTGCTATTCAAACTGCTTTTTTCAAAGCACTCCAACTTTTATTATTTTGTTCTAGTGAGTTACCGAGCATTCATTTTTTCACACCGTATAGCGGTGTACGCTCCTCACACACTATCGTGCACCGGCTGGTATCACGGACAAATAGAAGCGGTGTGTGACTCTGGAAAAACAAGCAGAGGAGATTTTCCATTTTTCCAGACCTACACCTTATAGAGCTGTCCGCTTTTCAAACAGTTTTGTATATCTGCTGTTTGATTACGGTCAAAACTATACAGAGACAGCATGTGTCACTCCGTATAAAAATAGACGGAGATTGACAATTTTCCATACAGACACCGTATAGCAGTGTACGCTCCTCACACACTACCATGTACCGACTGGTATCACAGACAAATACAAGCCGTGTGTGGCTCTGGAAAAACAAACCGAGGAGATTTTCCATTTCTCCAGACCTACACCTTCTCGAGCTGTCCGCTTTTCAAACAGTTTCGTATATCTGCTGTTTGATTACACTCAAAACTATACAGAGACAGCGTGTGTCACTCCACGTAAAAATAGACAGAGACTGACAATTTTTTATACAGACACCGTATAGAGCTGTCCGATTCTCAAACAGTGTTGTATATCTGCCGTTCGCATTACACTCACATCTATACAGAGTAAGCGTCTGTGTGTGACACTCCGTTAATACATATACGGAGATTGTTAGTTACACAAAAAACATATACAGTTGTACACTTCTGATACAGTTCTGTATATCTGCTTGTTGGATTAAGGTCAAATACATACTGGGATAGCGTCAGTGACGAACAAAATATATATGTAGATTTAATTTTTTAATACACCTTAAACAGCTGGACGCTCCTCATACAGTACCATCCCTCTGCTGGTATTTTTGGTACATTTCCCCAAACATGAGGAAGTATGGTGGAAGAGGCCGCGGACGTGGGCAGGGGGGCGCAGCTGGTAGTGCATCGGCTGGTTTTGGCAAAAGGACAATAGCAGCTAAGGCTGGAGATGTGGAGCCTGCGTCATCGTCTGGCCCAAGAAGGTCAGTAAGGTTCCCTTTTCTTGGAGTAGGAAAACCGCTTTTAAAGCCAGAGCATCAGGAACAGGTTTTGGCGTACACTGCCAAAACAGCCACCAGCTCTGTTGACTCCGTGCTTGCAGCTTTCGAACACTCAGAAGAGGAGGCATCAGTGCAGGGTACTGGTCAGGAAAAACACCTTTCCTTGTGTCCTTCACCCCACCAAAAGTTAAGGATGCGGCAGCCCACACTTCAGATTACTCTATGGAGCTCTTTTCACATACCATGCCTGGGTTATCCAGTCAAATCCTGAATTCCCCAGTCCAAGATGAATCTGACATGGAGTGCACTGATGCACAGCCACTGCAAGATGATTCTGCTGGTACATTGACCCAGAGCACAACATTGCCCTTGCAGTCTGAGCCAGAATCTGACCCTGATGAAACTCAGGTGCCCCTTCCCGCATACTATACCACCTTACACGGTGACACAGAGGAAGGTAAAGAGGAAGGTGCAGATGACTTTGAAGAGGTGATGGATGACCCAGTTCTTGACCTAGATTGGCATCCATTGGGGGGAGGGTGGCGCTGGCAATAGTTCAGATAAGGAGAAGGATCCTCAGCAGGCATTGACATTGCAGCAGCGGTTATCTGGCAGGCCCGTAGCTGTCCAAAAAAGTGGACCAAAAACTAAAACAGTTGCAGGACAGCTTGGCCAGACGGTCAACTTAGCACAGCGTGCAAGGCCAGAAAATGTATACCATAGTAGGAAGAGTGCAGTGTGGAACTTCTTTGTCCAAAATCCTACTGATGAGGCAATGGTTACCTGTAAGAAGTGCGGAAGGACCTTTAGCCGAGGTAAACAACTCAGAAATTTGAATACCAGTTGCATGCTTAGACATTTAATCAACATTCACTTGCAAGCGTGGATGGACTAAAAAACCTCAGGTAGCACATGTTCACCTGCTCCAACTGAAGGTAGCCAGCAACGCTCTATCGCTTCCCCCACTGTAAGACCACAGCCACCGTTAAGCACTCCACCAGCACTAAATGTTGAGGTGTCGTCGCAAGGCCAAAGCACTCAGTGAATCACAATGGTTTTGCAACACAACACTGAATATAGGCCATCACCACCAATACCATCACCAACCCCCTCACTCCGTCCGGTCCATCGCTACTTCCCCCATATGCAGCTCTCCAGTCCAGCTCACCCTACCAGACACTGAGTAGGACAAGAAAGTACTCATCCTCTCATCCGCGTACACTGTGTTTGAACGCCTACATTGCCAAATTAATCTCATTAGAGATGAAGCCCTAATGATTGGTTGAAAGCAAAGCTTTCCGCAAGCTCATGGCCTACGCAGTCTCATGCTATGACCTACCCATTCGGCACTTCTTTTCTCAAAAAGCCATCCCAGCCATCCACCGGCATGTGAAAGACCGCATTGTCCATTCACTCATGCAATCAGTGAGTGGAAAGGTGCACCTCACAACAGATGCATGGTCCAGTAGGCATGGCCAGGGCCGTTACGTGTCCATCACTGTGCACTGGGTTAATGTGGTGGATGCAGGCTCCACTGGGGACAGCGGCAGTGGAACAGTGCTGCCTAGCCCACGGTATAGGAAACAGTTGGCTGTAGGCTTTCGACCCTCCTCCTCCATAAGCGAAAGCTCGTCCCCAGAGCGCAGTTGCACGAGCACTCCATCCGCAGCTGGCACGAGGTGTCCCACTATCAAACAGCTATTGGTAAGCATCAGCAGACTGTGTTAAAGATGATGTCTTTGGGCGACAACAGACACACAGTGGAGGTACTGGTCGACTACTTGCAGCGACAAACTGAGTCATGGCTGGGCAGTCTACATCTTGAGCCAGGCAAGTGATAATGGCCGCAATTTTGTGGCAGCTATAGCCCGTGCAAAACACACACACATACCTTGCCTGGCTCACACTTGGAACCTGGTGGTGCAGTTGTTCCTTAATAATTATCCAGAGTTAACATCCATGCTCCATGAGATGCGAAGACTGTGCTCGCACATCCGTTGCTCAAATGTCCACTCCACTCATATGCAGAAGCTGCAGCAATTGCTCCACCTCCCCAAGCACCACCTAATCATAGACGTTGCAACAAGGTGGAACCCCACCCTGCACATGGTTGAGAGGGTGTGCGAACAGAGGCAGGCTGTAATGCATTTGTAGGAGGATACACGGACAGGCAGTTTGAGGGAAGACATGGAATTGTCTGGTGTGCAGTGGTCAAAGCTGAAAGACCTCTATAAAGTCCTTCAGTGTTTTGAGGAATGCACATAGCTGGTAAGCACAGATGACACCATCAAAAGCATGAGCATCCCACTTATGCATCTGCTCATGCAAAGTTTGACGCACATTAAGCATCTGGCGTCTGCAGAGGATTAACAGGAGGAGAAGGAGGGAAGACAGTCAGCCATTATCTTGTCAGGGAACTGTCCTGGACGAGGTGAAGGAAGAGGAAGAGGAGGAGGTGGAGGAGGGGGATGATTATTTTGGGCAGGAGCATGCTTCTCAGGGGGCAAGAGAAAATGTAGGCTTTCCAAGGTCAGGTACAGTGTTTGTGCATGACTGTAGGGATGTGGATTTGCCAGAAAGTGCTCCTCCATCCAGCAGTGGCAGTGCACCTGGAACATTGGCCCACATGTGCGATTATGCCTTGCGGATCCTAAAAAGGGACCCCCATATTGCCAAAATGATAATGGTTGATGACTACTGGCTGGCCAGCATCCTCGATCCACGCTACAAAGGCAAATTACACAACATCATGCCACAGTAGAACCTACAGATAATATTGGCTAACAAACAAGCAACTCTGGTAAACCGTTTGCTTGAGGCTTTCCCAGCACACAGCAGCGGTGCTGGTTCTCCCACGAGCCGTAGTGGGCACAATGGAAGAGGTGTTTGTGGTGCACACAATCGAAGTGGTGTTGGAGACAGGGATTTAATGACCATGTTGTGGAATGATTTTTCAAGTACCACTCACACGACTGCAATACTGCATGGATTACAAGTGACAGGAGACAGCAGTTGTCAACTATGGTAACAAACTAATTCTCCTCCCATATCGATGTTCTCCCTCACACGTCGTTCCCCTTTGACTATTGGATCTCTAAACTGGACACCTGGCCTGAATTGGCACACTATGCCTTACAGGAGCTCGCTTGCCCTGCTGCTAGTGTGTTATCTGAAAGAGTCTTCAGTGCTGCTGGATCAATCCTGACAGAAAAAAGGACCAGTCTGTTGACCCAAAATATTGATGATCTAACCTTCATTAAAATGAACCATGCATGGGTTTCAAAGGATATTGTCCCACCTTCCCCTGATGACACATAGGTTGCCAGAAAACTGTCTCACTTTTGTCCTCCTCTTCCACGGACTTGCCCAATTCCGCCATTTGCAGCAGCTGAATGTCCAGCCTACACATCAACATATGCCATTTTTTAAACCTGCTTAACTGGGCTGCCCACCCCCCAAGGGCAAGGGTCAATGCCTGGCGCATCCGGGCAAGTGCCGTTGCTCTGAACAGGTGGATGGGCCCAATGATGGCCGACGTCCCTGGCACAGGGCCCCTCATAATACAATACAGTGTCTCTGATGGTGTGGGGGCCCACTTGCCTTCAGACACACCAGCATACTATGAGGGGACCTGTGCCAGTACCGTCGCCCATGAGTGTGCTCCACTGCTTGGTCATGTACCCATCACTTGCAAGTTGCACTACTTACCTCTCCCTGCTCCACTGCTGTGTAGTCTGGCCAGTTAAATTCTTCACAGGGACGGCCACTAGAAATTTGGTGTATTGATCGATGATGGATAAGATGTAGCTATGGCCTGTCCTGCTGGCCTCTACCTTCAGATGATCAATGGCTACCATTTGTAATGGATGTCAACTTACAAGAGGATGCAGTGGTGCTTTATGATCACCTTTCACAGTTGTGATCGTCACAGATGTGTGACTTTCCTGCCACCATTTTTCAATGTCTCCTCTCATGCCAATCCAATAGAATCACCTATGGCCTGTGGCTTCTGTCTTTTGCACTCCAAAATGACCAGACACATCATGATAGGCAGTGAGGACCATGTCTACATCTCTCCCTGTGATCACAATTTGATGGAGACGAGTAACGGTGATGTGATGCACGCTAAAGCGATAAAGCAATCTTTTCTTCACTAAGAACCGTTTTCGCTGTCTCCACAGACACAGTAATTGAGGGTCTGCATCGCCTCTGCAACACCTACCGGGAGGTTTTCCCACGATGAGTAATTCCCAAATTTCTGCAAACACTCGACTTTCCGTCTGTACTTGTATCCGTGTAGTTTCCAGTAGCGGAGAGTCTGACTTACTGAGAATTAAATATATACGAAGATTTAAAAGTACCACAACTCTGTATACTGTTGTACGCTTCGAATACCTTTCCCTTTTTCTACTTTTTAAATTCTGGTGGAATACATAGTGAGCATGTGAGTGTCTGTGTCTGACTCCGGAAGTATAGACGGAAATTTACAATTACCCCATGACCGGATGCACCTGGTATGTGCTTATACAGTAACTTTGTTCAAAATTTCTTATTACGGCATCATCCATAGTTAGTGAGCGTGTGTGATTTACGCCTTCTATATATATGGTGAATCGGAGAAACCAATTTTTACCCTATATTCGATACAGCTTGCATGTTGTTATACAGTACCTTTGTTCGACATTTAGTATTACGGTCAAATCCATACTGAGTAAGCGTCTGAGAGTGACTACGGGACTATGTATACGGAGACTTCAATTGTACCCTATAATTTATATACTTGCTATCTTGTTATCCAGTACCTTTTTACAACATTTTTTATTATGGTCAAACCCACACTGAGTGAGCATCTGATGGTGACTCCGGAAATATATACCGAGATTTCAAATTTGGCCAACACTGTACAGCTGTACGCTTCTGATACAGTAACCTTTTTTGCCATTTAGATTCTGGTGTAATCTATAATGAGCCTGTGATCGTCTATCTGTTACTCCAGAAATATATTTGGAGCTTTAAGATTATCCCAACACTGTATACAGCTGTATGCTTGTGTTACATTACCCATTTACAGCTTTTCATATTCTTGTGTAATCCACACTGGGCCTGAGAGCGTTTGTGTCTGCCTCCTGAAATATATACAGAGGTTCATAATGTTTACAATATACTATATATATTATATATATACACCTTGTATCTCGTGATACTGTACCCTTTTTCAACTTTTTATTTTATTGTGTAATCCATACTGAGCCTGTGAGCATCTTTGTATGACTCATGAAATATATACAGAGATTTACTGTTATCCCTAGACTGTATAGAGTTGTACGCTTCTGATACAGTACCATATATCTGCTGGTACTTAGTGTCCATTTTCCAAAACATGAGGAAGTATAGTGGAAGAGAATGCAGACGTAGGCGTGGGGGGCCACCTGGTACAGATGGTGGTGCATCTGCTGGTAGTGCCGAAAACACAATACCAGCTAAGGCAGGAGGTGTTGAGCCTGCGTCATGGTGTAGCTTTGGAGTTCCTGTAAGACTCCCTTTTCTGGGAGTAGGTAGACTGCTCTTAAAGCCGGAGCATCAGGAACTCTTTTTGGCTTACATTGATGAAACAGCCTCCAGCTCTATCGCCTCCTCTTCTGAAGTTTAAAAAAATGCAAGCACTGAGTCATCAGTGCAGGCTTCTGGTCATGAGCAACCCCTTTCCTTGTGTCCTTCACCCACACCAAAAGTGAAGGATGTGGCAGCACACACTTCAGATTACTCCATGGAGCTCTTTTCACATACCATGCCTGGGTTAATTAAAAATGGGGCCCATCATATACTGGAGCGTTCCGAATGGAGGACATCAGACACTGGAGAAGCATTTATGGGGCCCATTATACAGTGGAGCATTAGAAATGGAGCCCATTATATATGGAGCATTACTAGGGCCCATCATACACTGGAGCATCATCCATGAGGCCCATCATATACTGGAGCATTATTAATGGGGCAGATCAGACACTGGAGCAGCATCTATGGGACACATTACACACTGGAGCATTAGAAATAGGGCCCATTATATATGAAGCATTATTTGGGCCCATCATACACTGGAGCATCATCCATGAGGCCCATCTTATACTGGAGTATAATATATGGGGCAAATAAGACACTGGAGCATCATCTATGGGGCACATTATACAGTGGAGCATTAGAAATGGGGCCCATTATATATGGAGCATTATTAGGGCCCATCATGCACTGGAGTATTATTATTATTATTATTTATTGTTATAGCGCCATTTATTCCATGGCGCTTTACATGTGAGGGGGGTATACATAAAAACAAGTACAATAATCTTAAACAATACAAGTCATAACTGGTACAGGAGGAGAGAGGACCCTGCCCGCGAGGGCTCACAATCTTCAAGGGATGGGTGATAATACAGTAGGCGAGGGTAGAGCTGGTCGTGCAGCGGTTTGGTCGATCGGTGGTTACTGCAGGTTATAGGCTTGTCGGAAGAGGTGGGTCTTCAGGCTCTTTTTGAAGGTTTCGATGGTAGGTGAGAGTCTGATATGTTGTGGTAGAGAGTTCCAGAGTAGGGGTGATGCGCGAGAGAAATCTTGTATGCGATTGTGGGAAGAGGAGATAAGAGGGGAGTAGAGAAGGAGATCTTGTGAGGATCGGAGGTTGCGTGCAGGAAAGTACCGGGAGACGAGGTCACAGATGTATGGAGGAGACAAGTTGTGGATGGCTTTGTATGTCATGGTTAGGGTTTTGTAATGGAGTCTCTGGGCAATTGGGAGCCAGTGAAGGGATTGACAGAGGGGAGAAGCTGGGGAATAGCGGGGGGACAGGTGGATTAGCCGGGCAGCAGAGTTTAGAATAGATTGGAGGGGTGCGAGAGTGTTTGAGGGGAGGCCGCAGAGCATGAGGTTGCAGTAGTCAAGGCGAGAGATGATGAGGGCATGGACTAGGGTTTTTGCAGATTCTTGGGTGAGGAATGAACGGATGCGTGAAATATTTTTGAGTTGAAGTCGGCAGGAAGTGGAAAGGGTTTGGATATGTGGTTTGAAGGAGAGATCAGCATCAAGGATTACTCCGAGGCAGCGAGCTTGTGGGACTGGGGAGAGTGGGCAGTCATTTACTGTAATTGATAGGTTCGTAGGGGAGGTCACGTGAGATGGGGGAAAGATGATGAATTCTGTTTTGTCCATGTTGAGTTTCAGATATCTAGTGGAGAAGAAGGATGAAATAGTGGACAGACATTGAGGGATTCTGGTTAGTAGGGAGGTGATATCTGGTCCAGAGATGTAGATCTGTGTGTCATCAGCATAAAGATGATATTGAAAGCCATGAGATTCTATGAGCTGTCCCAGGCCAAAGGTGTAAATAGAGAACAGCAGGGGCCCTAGGACTGAACCTTGTGGGACTCCGACAGATAGGGGGCGAGGTGAGGAGGTGGTGTGTGAGTGGGAGACGCTGAATGTCCGGTCTGTTAGGTATGATGAGATCCAGGAGAGGGCCAAGTCTGTGATGCCGAGGGATGAGAGGGTCTGTAATAATAGGGAATGGTCCACTGTGTCAAAGGCAGCCGACAGGTCCAGGAGGAGGAGGACAGAGTAGTGTCGCTTGCTCTTGGCAGTTAAGAGGTCATTGGTGACCTTAGTAAGGGCAGTTTCAGTGGAGTGGTGTGACCGGAAGCCAGATTGTAAGCGGTCGAAGAGGGAGCAAGAAGAGAGATGGGAGGACAGTTCAAGGTAGACGTGTTGTTCCAGTAGCTTGGAGGCGTATGGGAGAAGTGATATAGGGCGATAGCTAGATGCAGAGGATGGGTCAAGAGAGGGCTTTTTGAGGATAGGTGTGATGGAGGCATGTTTAAAGCTTGAGGGGAAAACACCAGTTGTTAGTGATAGGTTGAAGAGATGGGTTAGGGTTGGGATGAAGACTGTGGTGAGGTTTGGGATGAAGTGGGATGGGATCGGGTCGAGTGCACAGGTGGTGAGATGTGATCTTGAGAGTAGAGTGGAGAGTCGATCTTCTGTAATGGTGGAGAAGTTGGTTTTGAAGGTGGAGGGCTGGGAAGTCGGGAGGAAGGGCTCTGGGGGTTGTTGACCAAAACTGTCCCTGATGTTATCAATTTTCTGCTTGAAAAATGAGACAAAGTCTTCAGCTGAGATGAGTGGGGAGGGAGGAGGTGCTGGGGGGCGGAGGAGAGAATTGAAGGTGTTGAATAACTGTTTAGGGTTGTGAGACAGGGAGGATATGAGAGATGAGAAGTAGGTTTGTTTAGCTGTGGCGAGTGTGGTCTTGAAAGTAGTGAGGGACTGTTTGAATGCGATGAAATGCTCGTTGGAGTGGGATCTTTTCCATCTGCGCTCAGCAGCCCTGGAAGCTCGCCTCAGCTCTTTGGTCAGGCTGGTGTGCCAGGGCTGTCTGTTGATTTTGCGAGTTTTGGTATGTGTAAGTGGGGCAGCGGATTCCAAAGCTACAGCTATTGTGGTGTTATATAGAGCGGCAGCGTCATCCGCATTGTGTAAGGAACTTATATCTGTAAGAGGGAGGAGGGATTCGGAGAATGAGTGTAGGTCAAGGTGTTTAAGATTCCTGCGAGGGTGTGAAAGTTTGTGGGGTGGGGATTGTAGACATGGAGTGAAGAGGGAAGAGAATGTGAGCAGGTTGTGGTCAGAGAGAGGAAGAGGTGAGTTAGAGAGGTTAGATAGGGAGCAGAGGCGGGTGAAGATGAGGTCCAGTGTGTGGCCATCTTTGTGGGTGGCTGTAGAAGACCATTGAGTGAGGCCGAAGGAGGAAGTGAGAGATAGAAGTTTAGTGGCAGCTGAGAGGGAAGTGTCAATGGGGATGTTGAAGTCGCCCATGATGATAGTAGGGATGTCCGCGGAAAGGAAATGAAGTAACCAGGTGGTGAAGTGGTCAAAGAAGGTGGTGGCTGGCCCTGGGGGGCGGTAGATGACAGCCAGTTGGAGGTTGGAGGGGGAGTAGATGCGCAGAGAGTGCACCTCAAAGGAAGGGAGGGTAACAGAGGGTGGCAGTGGGATTGGGGTGAAGGAGCAGGTATCTGACAGGAGAAAACCAACTCCTCCACCATGTTTGCTGCTGGGGCGGGGGGTGTGAGAAAGGTGGAAGCCGCCATACGAAAGTGCAGCAGGAGAGGCTGTGTCAGAAGGGGCGAGCCAGGTTTCGGTGATGGCGAGGAAGGAGAGTTTGGTAGTAACAAAAAGATCATGGATGTAGGAAAGCTTGTTGCAGACAGAGCGAGCGTTCCACAGAGCTCCTGTTAGTGGGACTGGGGAAGCGGGGGCTGGGTGAATGGGTATAAGGTTGGCGAGGTTACGGAAGGTTGTGATAGAGTGTGGATGGGAGGTAGAAATGACTGTGGGAATGTGGTGAGGAGGACCAGGATTTGGAGAGATATCACCAGCAGTGAGAAGGAGCAGAGAAAGTGTTAGCAGGTGGGAGCAGGAGAGGGCATGAGGGGGCTGTCTGTGTTTGGAGACAGAGGATTGTATGTTAAGGAACAGTTTTGAGGCGGAGGTGAGGTGGATGGGGAGGATTGAAGAAGAGATGAACAGTTCCTTACTAGGAGTAGGGATTAGGGGAATTAGCAGAAAGTGAAGGATTATTGGGGTGAAAGTGAAAACAAACAGAAACATTGTTTACAGTGACTGTGTCCAGTTACCTTCAGTTCCAATTCTGGTTTTAATTCTTAAATTAATCTTCACACTTCTAGCACACACTTATAGCAATCACAATGCAGACTGAAGTCTATGCAGACTTGTACTCTGCAATATATGTACAACTAAGTGCAGTCAGGTGTGAAGCAGAGAGGAGTGGTCTCTGCTCATCTTGGCCAGACAATTAAGAGTGGACCAGATGTATATGATCAAGCCAGAGTAAACAAGGTCATAAATAACACTGGGGTAAGCTGGGGTTAGCTGAAAGGCATACCATGTGAATGCTAGGTGCAGAGGCAAGTCTATGTGCAAAGCTGGGTGACGCACTGTGTGTCCTTCATAGACAGACAGCAGGAGAGCTGGGTGGATGGACATACCTGTCGGAAGAATAGAGATGCTTGTTAGAGTGCGATGGTGGCAGGTAGCAGGGCACAGTCTGTATTCATCCTTCTGGTTTTAATTCTTAAATTAATCTTCACACTTCTAGCACACACTTATAGCAATCACAATGCAGACTGAAGTCTATGCAGACTTGTACTCTGCAATATATGTACAACTAAGTGCAGTCAGGTGTGAAGCAGAGAGGAGTGGTCTCTGCTCATCTTGGCCAGACAATTAAGAGTGGACCAGATGTATATGATCAAGCCAGAGTAAACAAGGTCATAAATAACACTGGGGTAAGCTGGGGTTAGCTGAAAGGCATACCATGTGAATGCTAGGTGCAGAGGCAAGTCTATGTGCAAAGCTGGGTGACGCACTGTGTGTCCTTCATAGACAGACAGCAGGAGAGCTGGGTGGATGGACATACCTGTCGGAAGAATAGAGATGCTTGTTAGAGTGCGATGGTGGCAGGTAGCAGGGCACAGTCTGTATTCATCCTTCTGGTTTTAATTCTTAAGTTAATCTTCACACTTCTAGCACACACTTATAGCAATCACAATGCAGACTGAAGTCTATGCAGACTTGTACTCTGCAATATATGTACAACTAAGTGCAGTCAGGTGTGAAGCAGAGAGGAGTGGTCTCTGCTCATCTTGGCCAGACAATTAAGAGTGGACCAGATGTATATGATCAAGCCAGAGTAAACAAGGTCATAAATAACACTGGGGTAAGCTGGGGTTAGCTGAAAGGCATACCATGTGAATGCTAGGTGCAGAGGCAAGTCTATGTGCAAAGCTGGGTGACGCACTGTGTGTCCTTCATAGACAGACAGCAGGAGAGCAGGAGAGCTGGGTGGATGGACATACCATGTGAATGCTAGGTGCAGAGGCAAGTCTATGTGCAAAGCTGGGTGACGCACTGTGTGTCCTTCATAGACAGACAGCAGGAGAGCAGGAGAGCTGGGTGGATGGACATACCTGTCGGAAGAATAGAGATGCTTGTTATAGTGCGATGGTGGCAGGTAGCAGGGCACAGTCTGTATTCATCCTTCTGGTTTTAATTCTTAAATTAATCTTCACACTTCTAGCACACACTTATAGCAATCACAATGCAGACTGAAAGTATCATCCATGAGGCCCAACATATACTGGAGCATTATAAATGGGGCAGATCAGACAATGGAGAAGCATCTATGGGGCACATTATACAGTACAGCATTAGAAATGGAGCCTATTATATATGGAGCATTATTAGGGCCCATCATACACTGGAGCATCATCCCTGAGGAGCATCATATACTGGAGCATTCCAGATTGGGGACATCAGACTCTGGAGAAGCATTTAGAGGGCCCATTATACAGTGGAGCATTAGAAATGGAGCCCATTTTATATGGAGCATTATTTGGGCCCATCATACACTGGAGCATCATCCATGAGGCCCATCATATACTGGAGCATTATAAATGGGGCAGATCAGACACTGGAGCAGCATCTGTGGAGCACATTATACACTGGAGCATTAGAAATGGGGCCCATTATATATGGAGCATTATTTGGGCCCATCATACACTGGAGCATTATCCATGAGACCCATCATATACTGGAGCATTATAAATGGGGCAGATCAGACACTGGAGCAGCATCTATGGGGCACATTATACACTGGAGAATTAGAAATGGAGCCCATTATATATGGAGCATTATTAGGGCCCATCATACACGAGGCCCATCATATACTGGAGCATTGTGTGGAGCTTATCATATACTGTATGGAACATTATATGTGACCAATTTTTCTGTATGAAGAAATGTATGGGGCTCATTCTGTATGGCGCACAATGTGGTGGCCATAATACTGTATGGAGTAATATACTGTCCTTTTATTGAGCTATTATACAATTTAAAATAGATCAGTCATGTCATGTAAGCAGTGAAGTATTTGTCATTGTACTATACCTATATTTCTGTGCTGTATCGGAGCATCATGAGTTGTGGTATGTGTTAAATGGGCGCACTGACACTCTTTGGCCCAAGGCACACGAAAACCTGGAGCCAGCCCAACCCCCCCCCCCCCACAACTTTAGCCAAATAACCCCCGGTTTTCAATGCGTAACTATTATTAGGAAGTAAATTAAGGTTGGCAAGCTTCAGTAATAAGAATTGATGTTTTTGGCATTGAAATGGGCACTCTAGGTGTGTTTACTGTCGTCTACTCCCTGCCGACTTTGCTTCCCCATTGGCTTGCATTGTGTTTCTTGTTTCAGTCGGCCTCCGACTTTTCCCTATAATTGGCCGATTTCGTTCAACCCGATTTTTGCGAAAGTCAGGTTTCATGAAACCCGACTCGACCCTAAAAAAGGCAAAGTCGCTCATCTCTACTGCTAGACAAATGATGGCAAACCATAGTTCGACCAACAGCTGTCTATTGTGTATAGGGCCTAACTATTAAACCAAAGCTCTCAAAAAATTTTAACCTCTCTGTTTCTTCGTATTTGGTTCCTTGATGACTGCATACACAAACCTGTGGATGGTTCCATATGTAGATATATATGCTAAAAAACAGAATTATGGGATTTGAAAGTTTTAAGCTAGTGTTAGGTTACATTGGTTGTTCAACTCAAGAGTGAAGCCTCCATGGGATCATATTAGTTTGTAATATTTCTGACATTCCTGGAGAAAGCAAGCCCATATTTTGCTCTACTTCTTCCTTATGTATCTAATTGTTTCCAGCTTAAAAGGCCTGGATCATGCAGGGCATAGGGATACATGGTGACCACTCACTCTGTGTTTAAGTTTTATTCTAATGTATGGTTTAAATATGCATAATCATGTTTGCCCATTAACCTCTTAATGAGCGCCGATACACATTTTGACAGCAGCAGTTAAGGGTACTTATGCCTCAGCCGTGCTTTTTAATGGCATTAAGAAATATGTGTATAGCACCCCCAGATTCGGAATTTATCTGAGGCCTCAGCTACCGTGTGTAGCTGAGACCCCAAAGAACATGATTCGAGTCAGTTTTTCCGACTCTAGTGTTACGGTCGCCGTTATTAATAGAATAGTGGCTACCACAAAAAAGTCTGATTTCCCATTTAATTTTTCTCTCCTCTGTGATTGCACATCAGAGGAGAGAGAAATAGGGTCTCCTGATCCTCCTCTGATAACTCAGTAGTCCCTGCAAACCCCCGTGAAGTCCTCCAGGCCACAGGTGTACTCTTCTGGGAAGAAAATGGCAGGCACATGCGCAGTGATCACAGTGATCAAAATGAAAAAATAGTAAATCAACCCCCCCCTTTATTGCCCCCTAAGTTAGGTAAAAATAATAAAATAAAAAAATGTATTTATTTCCATTTCTTCATTAGGGTTAGGGTTGGGGCTAAAGTTAGGGTTGGGGCTAAAGTTAGGGTTGGGGCTAGGGTTAGGGTTGGGGCTAGGGTTAAGGTTGGGGCTAGGGTTAAGGTTGGGGCTAGGGTTAAGGGTGTGTTAGGGTTTGGTTTGTGGTTAGGGTTATGGTTAGGGTTGGGATTAAGGTTAGTGGTGTGTTAGGGTCAGGGTTAGAGTTAGAATTGAAAAGTTCCTCTGTTTAGGTACATCAGGGGGTCTCCAAACGCAACATGGCACCACCATTGATTCCAGACAATTTTGCTTTCAAATAGTCAACTGTGCTCCCTCCCTTCTGAGCCCTACCATGAACCTAAACAGTAGCTTTTCCCCACATATGAGTTATCAGCGTACTCAGGAGAAACTACACAACAAATTTTGTGGTCCATTTTCTCTTGATACCTTGTGAAAATAAAGAAAAAATTGGTTCCAAAGTATTTTTTTTGTGAAAAAAAGTGAGATGTTCATTTTTTCCTTCCACATTGCTTTAGTTCTCATGAAGCACCTGAAGGGTTAATAAACTTCTTGAATGTGGTTTTTCGCACCTTGAGGAGTGCAGTTTTTAGAATGGTGTCATTTTTGGGTATTTTCTGTTATATTGACCCCCCAAACTCAAAAGTGAGGTGGTCCCTAAAAAAAAAATGGTTTTGTAAGCTTTGTTGGAGAAATGTGAAAACGTTGGTCAACTTTAAACCCTAATAACATCCTAACAAAAAAAATTATGTTTCCAAAATTGTGCTAATGTAAAGTAGACATGTGGGAAATGTTATTTATTAACTATTTTTTGTGACACCACTCTTTGAGTTAAGGGTAAAAAAATTAAAATTTTGAAAATTACAAAATTTTCAAAATTTTTGCCAAAATTCCATTTTTCATAAACACAAGTTATATTGAAGAAATTTTATGACAAACATGAAGTACAATATGTCACGAAAAAACAGTCTCAGAATCAGTGGGATATGTATGTAGTATGTATGCATGTTGTATGAATGTAGTATATATGAAGTATGTATGTAGTATGTATGTATGTTGTATGAATGTTGTATATATATGTATGTATGTATGTATATATATATATATATATATATATATATGTAGTATGTATGCAATATGTATGTAGCATGTATGTTTTTTTTTTTTTACATTCAACACATTAGCCGGATGATGGGACTACTACTGTCCCATCATTGGCTAATGTGTCAATCACTGTCATTGTAGCAGGCATAGCCCGATGGGACTTGTAGATGCATCGGACGATGCCTGCACACACACACACACACACACACACGCGCACAACCCCCGGCAGGCCCGCACAGACCCCCAGCAGCCCGCACAGACCCCAGGCAGGCCCGCACAGACCCCCGGTAGCCCGCACAGACCCCCAGCAGGTGTGCACAGAGCCCTGGCAGCCCGCACAGTCCCCCGGCAGGCCCGTACAGACCCCCAGCAGGCCCGTACAGACCCCCAGCAGGCCCGCACAGACCCCCAGCAGGCCCGCACAGACTTCCGGCAGGCCCGCACAGACCCCCGAGAGGCCCGTACACAGTGTCCGCCCACACTCTTCCCCCCTCCTGAACTGGATGTGCAAGGAAAGAAAGGGGTTTTTTTTCATTCGGATATTTGTGCCCCATTGGCTTGCATGGGTTTCCGGTATCGGAATCGGCGATACCCGATACTTTTTGGGTATCAGTCCGATCCAATATTTCACGATATCGGGTGGTATCGCTCAACACTAGTCCTGAGATATTGGAGAGGGCACTATAGACTATAAAAGGACTGCAGTGTCTAAAGAGTTTGTTTTGTCTTGACTCTTCTGGAGCACACCGCTCCCCAGTCATTCTTCCAACTTCCTGGTTACTTAGAGGTGTGTGTTCGTCTTCACTGACAGCTCAGGCCAACAGCATCATGTTTCTGCTGGTCTGAACTTTGTGCATTCATCTGCTGTTATTCAGACAGCTTTGCGTCTGCTGTATTGAAATACAATGGAACTGAGGACCGACTGGATCAAGAGCTGACAGTAAGCTTCAGTGATAATGGTCAGCCTCAGTAATAAAGAGCTTGTAAGCACTGCACATATTTGGCCAATGCTTCTAGACAACTGTAATGACAGGTCCCTTCAATAACAAGCAGTAGGCAATAAGGTAAAAAAAAAAGATTTTGAGAGAACTGGGCAAAATTTTAATAAGGAATAAATGAAAATAAAAAATAAGCTGCTTGTTTTCGCTAGCAGTATGCAATTTTACCAATAGAGGAAGACGGAAATAATCCTTTAACCCCTTCCCGACATGCACCATTCCAGTATTGCTCTGCGGGTAGTGCATTCACGCAAATAGCAGTACAAGTAGGGCGCACCGATGATGCGGCCTCATGCTGAGTGCCATAGCGATGTGACAGCTGACACCCTGCAACAACGCCCATGATCAGTGCTAGCACCAATCATGGGCATTTAACCCCTGTGATGCCACTGTCAGTAGTGACAACGGCATAGAGAAGCATTGCACAGGGAGGGGGCTCCCTGCGCGCTTCCCTCAGAACAACGCGATGCAATTGCATTGTTCTGATGGTCTCCATGGAGCCTCCTGCACCAAGATGGCCAAGGTGTCCTTCGGGTCAGGTGGCTTGTGAGCGCCTGCTGAGAGCAGATGGTGGCATGTCTCCTTCCCTGCCTTTTAGATCCTGTTCTGACACTCTGATGTGAAGTGTGAGATTAGCGATCTGACATTATATAATGATGTTTTTTAAGATTGGCGGAATGCACCAAATATGAAATAATAATAAGGTGCGTTCGAAACCTGGGGTCCACCATGCGGTGATGCGAGAAACCGCAGCTAGCACAATAGCGGAGCGAGGCTGTGAGAAAACACTTTAAGCACACTGAGTTAAATATCATTCAGTGTGTACAGAGCGCTGACTGCTAAGCTCTGTTACACAAGAGTGTGGTATTTCCTAATGAAGGGGGCATGAGACCCCTGAAACGCGTTGAATAAAACCACTGCAATCGTACAGCATTCTC
The DNA here is from genome assembly GCF_039654945.1 of Dendrobates tinctorius. Taxonomy (NCBI): domain Eukaryota; kingdom Metazoa; phylum Chordata; class Amphibia; order Anura; family Dendrobatidae; genus Dendrobates; species Dendrobates tinctorius. The sequence goes on along the minus strand of NW_027361698.1, from coordinate 59,894,578 downwards.
CTGGAATTTGCCTCAGCGGCAGCGCGGAATATACAGTGGGGAAAAAAAGTATTTAGTCAGTCAGCAATAGTGCAAGTTCCACCACTTAAAAAGATGAGAGGCGTCTGTAATTTACATCATAGGTAGACCTCAACTATGGGAGACAAACTGAGAAAAAAAAAATCCAGAAAATCACATTGTCTGTTTTTTTTTCATTTTATTAGCATATTATGGTAGAAAATAAGTATTTGGTCAGAAACAAGCAATCAAGATTTCTGGCTCTCACAGACCTGTAACTTCTTCTTTAAGAGTCTCCTCTTTCCTCCACTCATTACCTGTAGTAATGGCACCTGTTTAAACTTATCAGTATAAAAAAAAACACCTGTGCACACCCTCAAACAGTCTGACTCCAAACTCCACTATGGTGAAGACCAAAGAGCTGTCAAAGGACACCAGAAACAAAATTGTAGCCCTGCACCAGGCTGGGAAGACTGAATCTGCAATAGCCAACCAGCTTGGAGTGAAGAAATCAACTGTGGGAGCAATAATTAGAAAATGGAAGACATACAAGACCACTGATAATCTCCCTCGATCTGGTGCTCCACGCAAAATCCCACCCCGTGGGGTCAGAATGATCACAAGAACGGTGAGCAAAAATCCCAGAACCACGCGGGGGGACCTAGTGAATGAACTGCAGAGAGCTGGGACCAATGTAACAAGGCCTACCATAAGTAACACACCACGCCACCATGGACTCAGATCCTGCAGTGCCAGACGTGTCCCACTGCTTTAGCCTGTACATGTCCGGGCCCGTCTGAAGTTTGCTAGAGAGCATTTGGATGATCCAGAGGAGTTTTGGGAGAATGTCCTATGGTCTGATGAAACCAAACTGGAACTGTTTGGTAGAAACACAACTTGTCGTGTTTGGAGGAAAAATAATACTGAGTTGCATCCATCAAACACCATACCTACTGTAAAGCATGGTGGTGGAAACATCATGCTTTGGGGCTGTTTCTCTGCAAAGGGGCCAAGATGACTGATCCGGGTACATGAAAGAATGAATGGGGCCATGTATCGTGAGATTTTGAGTGCAAACCTCCTTCCATCAGCAAGGGCATTGAAGATGAAACGTGGCTGGGTCTTTCATCATGACAATGATCCAAAGCACACCGCCAGGGCAACGAAGGAGTGGCTTCGTAAGAAGCATTTCAAGGTCCTGGAGTGGCCTAGCCAGTCTCCAGATCTCAACCCTATAGAAAACCTTTGGAGGGAGTTGAAAGTCTGTGTTGCCAAGTGAAAAGCCAAAAACATCACTGCTCTAGAGGAGATCTGCATGGAGGAATGGGCCAACATACCAACAACAGTGTGTGGCAACCTTGTGAAGACTTACAGAAAACGTTTGACCTCTGTCATTGCCAACAAAGGATATATCACAAAGTATTGAGATGAAATTTTGTTTCTGACCAAATACTTATTTTCCACCATAATATGCAAATAAAATGAAAAAAAACAGACAATGTGATTTTCTGGATTTTTTTTTCTCAGTTTGTCTCCCATAGTTGAGGTCTACCTATGATGTAAATTACAGACGCCTCTCATCTTTTTAAGTGATGGAACTTGCACTATTGCTGACTGACTAAATACTTTTTTTCCCCCACTAACTACGAATTCCCTTTGGATATATACACCACAGAGTGGTACTATAAAGCAACACAAAAAGGACTATACACTGTTAGATTTCACAGGCGTATAGAAAAATACTAATTGGGGTCATTATAATGTAACCTCACAGAGAAGAGTAAGCTGGTGGTTGAGCCTGCTTTGACACACGGTGGGCTTTAGCACGCGCGCCTGAGGACGCCTGGTGCAGATGCTTAGTTCAAGTGGGAGTACCCACCCTATACTGCCTGTCTAGACAAACACTCACTGTGCTATTAGCGGCACACATGCACACAGAGTGGTAAAGTAGTCACCAGCACACCAAACACACAAGGCACTAGCGCACAGGTGTGCACCATTGAGAGCCTTTTATACCTTAAGCTCAAGTCCAGACAGACAGGACCTTGCCTGTGGACCAAACTGAAGCTGCCATATCACCATAGCAGCTGACATCTGAGCACCAATAAGAAGGCACCACTTAATGGACAAGCTCAGTAGGGTGAAATCTGGACTTCAGCTCCAGAGTATAATGCTGCATGTGTATACCAGTAGTCGCCATAGGCTTAGCTGGAGAGCCAGCAGCAACTAAATAAGTAACCTGAGTTGGGCAAGGCACTTGGTCTGGAGTCTGTGCTTAGCTGTCATCCCAGTGGCAGAGCCTGAATGGGAGACCACTGCACCAGACATGGCTTGGGATCTATCCCGTGCAGTGGGAGAATCCCAGAGCCTAACATTACCCCCCCAGCACCCCCTCCCCGGTGACGCTTGCCATGCTTAAAAGATGCCATATGCTGGGAGGCATGGATGTGTTTTTTCTGATTGGCTAAAGCTTTTGATGTCCCATACTGAGACAATATAAAAAAGTGAAAAACAAAATTTAGCTCTCAGAATAAAGTGATGCATAAATAATTATTTTTTTTCTGCAAAATAGTTTTTATTGTGTAAAAGGGCCAAAACTTTAAAAATAGATACAAATGAGGTATCGCTGTAATTATACTGACCTGAAGAATAAAACGATATAAAAATGGAATGGGGAATGGGAGAAATCAGCTCACTATTTGCAGACACAGATGTAGCATGTTCAAGCTAACAGCATGGATATATTTGGATAACTTTATAATTAAACACCATTGATTACACGTGACAGCATACTAAAAGAAAAGAAACATTAGAATTCAATATTCTTTTTAAAAAATTTTATAGACAACTTGATGTAAAGCTAACAGGCTGCTATCCAAAAACTTTAGACCTTTTCAAAATAAGCTATTAGGTAGTAGAGCTAATCGCAGCATCAATGTCCCACAGGCTAATTCACCGCTGCAAGGAACATGATTAAGATCACCATCCTTCCAATTTAAGTGCAATGAAATGAACCACATACTGTAGTTATCTTAATGACTTTGTGACTCCAAGAAAGTTTAGGCAATCTACCATTTTGTGCACTAATTTTCATTTATAAACATCTGAAGAAAAATAAACTCACATAATGTGTATTCAGAGATGTGAGAGAAAGTTTAATTCAGACACCTATGGCACACAATCTGTTATCAATTAATGTAGTGACAAATGCTTATTTATAGACTTCTAAGAGAATACTACAATTGTAAAATGTGCGTTTTATTGCACAGAATAACGCCACTTTCATAAGCTTGTTATACATATGCATTTTATTCTTTGTATTATGACCTCAGCACATAGCTTGACATAGGTCACCTTTGGGTTTAGGAAAACTAAGTGGGATGCATTAGTACCAGTGATGAGTGAACGTGCTCGCCACTGCTCAGTACTCGCCCAAGTATCACTGAGCTCGGTGTACTCGGCGAGCTCTGAGTATTTCCGGGATTACTCAGTGGGAACTCGGGTCTCCACCCAGCAATTTTGGTGGACTTTAGAGACCCAATCATGGTGCAAGGATTATCTGCCAGGCCATGAAACACCGCAAATATCTTTGTTGAGGTCGTGCAGTAATTGGCTAGCCGCACAGCATCATCAGGGTTATAAGGGACCGGACGCCACCCTGCTCGGCGCATTCAGCTCTAGATTAAGAGAGTGTAGGGAGAGCGGCTGCCTTGATAGGGTAAGAATTGGGTATTTCTTAGTTAGTGTGGGGTCTACCATCCTAAATACTCACATCCAGCTAAACCAACAGTCCTTCTAAGGACTAATTCCAAAGTATATAGGTTCCAATGTTAGGCAGGCAGGGGAGTGTATGCCGCTGTATACACATCAGTGCAGGGCCTGCAGGCACTGTATGTGTGTATATAGATCATTGCATACATCAAGAGGGTCCATTCTCTTCCTGTGTTCTGGTGCTGCTGCTGCTACCTGTGGGATATATTAGCCGTATATAGCTAGCCCCAGGTGCAATTGGAATACACCCCACACATTTTTTCGATGTGGTATCTCCGTGCTAGCTCATATCTGTGCGTGCTCAAAGTTTGGCCAGTTTACAGCTGTTTTATTTTTTGGGCTGGCTGTTACTTTTGTTTAAATACAGCAGTATTTAGCCAAAAAAAAGGCCACACATTTATTGTAGTGGTAACTCCGTGATGGCTCATATCTGTGTGTGCTCAAAGTTTTGCCAGTTTATGGCGTTTTTCTCTTTATCCTGGGTGAAACTGTTCTTATATACAGCACTAGTTAGGCCCAAACAAAAAAATAGGCACACATTTGTCGTAGTGGCATCTCCTTGCCAGCTCATATCTGTGTGTTCAAACTTTTGCCAGTTTACGGCGCTTTTCTCTTTTTCCTGGGTGAAACTGTACTTATTTACAGCACTAGTTAGGCCAAAAATAAAAAAACAATCAAACACATTTGTCGTAATAGTATCTCCATGACAGCTCATATGTGTGTGCTCAAACTTTTTCCAGTTTAAGGCGCTTTTCTTTTTTTCCTGGGTGAAAATGTACTTATATACAGCACAAGTTAGGTCCAAACCAAAAAAAAAAACAAAAAAAAAAACAGGGCACATATTTGTCGCAGTGGTATCTCCAGGGCAGCTCATATCTGTGTGTGGTCAAAGTTTTGCCAGTTTATGGCGCTTTTCTTTATTTTTCCTGGGTGAAACTGTATTTATATACAGCACTAGGTTGCATTCTTTTAAAAAACAGGCCACATTTTAGAGTGAGGTCTATCTCAGACATGCCTCATACATCCGTGTGCCAAAAATTAAGGCATTTTAGGCATAAATTCCCTTTTTTAGCCAGTCTGTGACTCTAGTTATATACACACAGTGCCTGGGCTGACATATATTTCCCCATGGGTGGTACATTTTTTAAAAATATACTATGTGCATCATAGACACCCTTGGCAAAAATTGGACTGCCTGTAGCAGCACAGAACACATTAACCCTGGTGGTTTAGTGACGGAGAATGAGGAGACATAATGATAAAGCATACTGAAATTAAGCAGATAAAAAATGTGAATCCACCTATGAACGAAAAAAGCAAAAGGTATGGGTGAACACAGGTTCATAGATATGAAGCCATAATGTGTCCAACGAGATATGCATGTCCCTAGCAACTGCTCAGAGACAGGGATATACAGTAAATTAAAATATTTTTCTATTGGAGAGCTATACACTAGGTCCTAGGAGGATGGTCCAGAGATAGTAAAACTGGAAAATATAAGAATAAATGGGAAGAATATACATACATCTCATTTGTTTGACAGTTCTCCAATGGGGGAGTAACATTTGTTTTGGTTCCAAATTTGTTACGAGCATCATCAAGACATCCTTGCGCAAAAATTGAGTGACTTTTTCATCACGGAATACGTTCACCTGGGTGTTCTACTGGTTGTGGATGATGAGGATGAGGATAAGGAGAAGGAGAAGGATAACACCAAACAGACCAAATCATGAAGCGGATACCCATGTGTGGTTGTTAAGAGGTGCATGAGAATACAACTCCACAAAAAAGACAATGTATTTGAGGTTATGTTTCGCTGCTTTCATTTTGTGGTGTACAGAAGTTTTCCCCAATCCAGGCCTTGTTCATTTTTATAAAAGTCATCTTGTCACAGCATTGTCAGTTGACAGGCGGATGTTCTTCTCTGTTGTAATTCCACCAGAAGCACTAAACCCCCCCCTCTGACAGAACACTAGCAGCAGGGCAGGCCAGGACCTCCAAGGCATGGAGAGCACGTTCATGCCACGTGTCCAGCTTGGATACCCAATAATTAAAAGGCACAGAGGAATCCCGGCAGACGTTTGTACGATATGCAAGGTACTCCCTCAGCATTTTCCTAAACATTGCACTTCTTGTGCCAGCACCCATTGCCTCTGTCCCGACACGATGGGAGTGTCTGAGAAAAGTGTCCCAGAACTTTGCCATTGTTCCCCTGCCTGAGCTGGATTGTACTTCTGTCTCTGTCGCTTGGACTCCTTGGTTGCACAACAAACTCAGACGTCTGCTGCCAGTGTTCTCACATGGGAATTTTTTGCAGTCATTCCACTACAAGGGCCCTCTGGTACAGAAACATTTTTGTACACCTCTCTGCCTCTGGAAGAAAAGGTTGAATGTTCTCCATGTAGCGTGTGTCTAGTAGTGTCACCCACCAGTAATGAGTGTCACCGAAAATGTTTATAATGCGAGGGTCACAGGAAAAACAGTGCAACATGTCAACCAAATGCGTCCCAGACTGCTAACAGGCAACACTTCTGTGTCCTCACCAACAGGACGACTGACCATGCTGTCCTCCTCCTCCTTGTCCTCAGGTCTACAACACTTACAATGAACCTCAGTAAGATCATAGTACAAACATCATTGTAAATACCTTCTTGTAAATACACCCCTGTAGTTTTGCGCTCCCCCACCTCATTTTAGATTGTAAGTTGTCACAAGCAGGATTGCTTTGTTTGGTTTAAATTATTGTTATCGTTGTTACTTAGTGTAGATTGTAAGTTGTCACGAGCAGAATTGTTTTGTTTGGTTTAAATTATTGTTATTGCTGTTAGTGTAGATTGTAAGCTGTCATGAGCAGGGTAGTTTTATTTGTTTAATTATTGGATTATTGTTATCATTGTTATTTAGGACTGTTGTGTTTGAAACTGTTAAACTGTAAATATGTTTTCACTCTATAATAACTTTTAATATTCAAATTAGAACACAGATAAGCAGGATGGAGATGTTAGTTATGTTGTCATTGATGCTCACCCTGTTGGTGGATTTCTCAAAGTTTTAGAGGATGGTACATATGTCAGACATCCATGTCCACACCTCAGATGTTATGTGCGAAGACAGAACTGAATACCGACACCTTGTTGATGCTGGATGCTAGATTAGTCACCAACTGCCCTCTTCTGCTCAGAAATCTTTTCTTACATCTGCAGTGTAGCGTTCCAAGGCCTGGGGACATCACACACCAGTCGGTGATCCAGAAGCAGCAAGCGCTGCTGAAACATGGCAATGGCGGATGAAGCTGTAGCTGACTTTCTAAAATGGGTACGCAGAGCGTTGTAATTTTCCTACCAAATCTGGCAGCTCCATGTCGCTTTTCAGAAAACATTGAACAATGAGGTTAAGTGCATGAGACAGGCATGGCACGTGTGTGAGCTTGCATCACCACAGAGCAGCCACCAGGTTCCAGCCATTGGCACACACAACCATGCCTGACTGTTGGTTCAGCGGTGTCAGCAACAGATCTGCCTGCTCTTTCAGAGCTGTCCACAACTCTTCATAATTGTGCTGTTTGTCTCCTAAGCATATTAGCTTCACCACAGCCTGTTGCCGCTTTGATGAGGCAGTGCTTTAAGCTTGTGTCTGATGTGCTACTTTGGGAGATGGATGCTGAGGAGGAAGCGGAGGAGGAGGTGCAGGAGCTGTAGACTGGGATCAACCCAGATTGATGTAGGGCCCACAATACTCTGGGTTGGGAGGACATGCACCATACCAAGGTCGGAGTGGGTCCTGGCTTCCACTATGTTAACCCAGTGTGCCCTCAGTGAGATGTACCATCCCTGACCACAAGCACTTGTCCACATGTTTGCGGTTAGGAGGACTTAACAAGTAACAGCATTGTGGAGGGCATGGGTAATGTTGTGGGACACATGCCTGTGTAATGCTGGGATGGCACACCGGGACGAATAGTCCTGCATGTTCGTGGCCTTGGGGTGATCCTCCACTTTCCCCTCTTTTTCAAGCTACATATCCAAGCCCTTGCCTCTTCCTGCCCACTACAACTGTTAAATAATTCCTGGATCTGTACATTCCAAGACACTTCAAAAATGTTTGTGCACACTCATGCACCACTCTCCCGCCTCAACTATTGCAACCTTCAACCTTCTACTCTCTGGCTTCCCCTCTAGCACTTACAACACTCAAATCCATCCTAAACTCTGCTGCCAGAGTAATCCAACTGTCCCTCCGTTATTACCAAGCCTCTCCTCTCTGCCAGTCCCTTTACTGCCTTCCTATTGCCCTTAGGCTACAGTTCAAAAACCTAACTATGACTTACAAAGGCTTGCACAACCTGTCTCTTCCATACATCTGTGACATGGTCTCCCAATGTCCGACTGGGTCATGACTTCTTCTACGCTAACCCAGTGTGCCGTCAGCGAGATGTAACATCCCTGCCCACAAGGACTTGTCCACGTGTCCGTGGTTAGGTGCACTTTCCCTATAACAGCATTGTTGAGGGTCCGGGTAATGTTGTGGGACACGTGCTTGCTTCCGTAATGTTGTGACGGCAGACCGGGAGAAAGACCGATTACCTAGTTATGGTCACTGCCATCAGGGTGCGGAAAGCTTCTGTCTCCCATTAGCCTAAAATGCAACATTTCAAGCGCAAGCAGATGAGAAATGTGTGAATTTAGTACTGTGGTGTTGGTTGCGTATTTCTGCTTGTGTTCCAATGACTGGGGTATGGACAACTAAACGCTGCATTGGGACAAGGACGTGGACGTGCTTGTTAATTGTGCTAGTTGAGTTTGTGTGCAAATACAGATGCAGGAGGCATTTTTGCATGCACCATGGACAGGGGATTGACCTGCATGAACAACAGTGGAAGAAACAGTGGTATCACGCGCAGACACTGTTCATGGAGTCTGGTGTTCAACAAACAAAGTCGGGTGCTTTGCTGCCATGTGCTTGATCATGCTGGTGATGGTATGGCTGGTAGCTTTGCTACCCCTGCTGATGAGGGCATGGCCGGTGGTGCAAATGGCTTTTTTGGGGTTATTGGCAGAGTCTTTAAAAACCAACAAGACTGTTAGGGGGACATTCATTGTCTCTCTCTCCCACACCACCTCCTCATCTCGACACCTGTCTTTCGGTGTTCCCCAAGGCTCAGTTCTAGGACCCTTACTCTTCTCCATCTACACCTTCAGCCTGGGACAACTGATGTAATGGAAGGGTTTGCAATCTCATCACTGCACCGATGACATGCACATCTACCAATATGTACCTGACATCACCTCCTTACTGACCAAAAACACACGTCTTCCCACCTAATCATTCTGTAAGCGGCACCTGATTATCACTTTTGCTTCCTTACTAGGCCTTCTTGGTGCCTGCATGGTGGCTCGCTGTGCTCAGGTCCACTACCTTGTACTCTGTCATGCTTCCCAGCACGCGCTCTGCTCTGTCTTGTACCCAGACGTGCTTCCCAGCACGCACTCTGCTTTGCCTTGTACCCTGGCGTGATTCACAGTACACATCCTGCAGCATCCTATACCCAGGCATGCTTCCCAGTACATGTCCTGCACCATCCTGTACCCTGCGTGCCCCCATGTACACGCTCTATGCACTTCCATACCCAGTGTGCCCCAAGTACACGCTTTTCATATTCCTGTACCCAGCATGTCCCCATCTTCACCCTGCTTAACACCATCTCTGGTGCCTCCTTCAAGCCAGCCACCTGTTTCCAGCAGTCATGGTACTTTATTCCCCTGGGCCTGCCCCTGACGCTTTCTGTATAGGGGGTGGTCTTTACTCGGTCAGCACGCCCTGGGTGGATTGGTATCATGGCCCAGAAGGTCCACTCCGGGAGTCATCACACGAACAAGGGTGGGTGTTTTTGTTGGGCTTAAAATGCTTGTTATGGAAAAGGTTGAGGTGTACCCCACAGGGGAACATGTTTGCCAGCCAACACACTTACTTGGGCATTACAAGTCTAGGAGACCCGCTCCTTTTTAATGGGACATTTTTTGTTAAGAGGCCCTCTTCCATGTTTCTTCCAAGGGGGGATTGGGGTTATTGGGGTGCATATGACTTGGTAGCAGGGCAGGCCTTGCAGTAAATGCAACATTTTTTACGGAAGCCCTCCTTGACATCTCGTGAAAGGGGTATTGGGGTGTGTCGTAATTCTTGACAGCCCATCCACTCACTGCATAGGCTATAACAGTTTAGGAGACCCACTGTTTAATAATGGCCTTTTAACCCCTTCATGACCCAGCCTATTTTGACCTTAATGACCTGGCCATTTTTTGCAATTCTGACCAGTGTCCCTTTATGAGGTAACAACTCAGGAACGCTTCAACATATCCTAGCGATTCCTAGACTGTTTTTTCATGACATATTGGGCTTCATGTTAGTGGTAAATTTAGGTCGATAATTTTTGCATTTATTTGTGAAAAAAACGGAAATTTGGCAAAAATTTTGCAATTTTTATTCTGTTAAACCAGAGAGTTATCTGACACAAAATAGTTAACAAATAACATTTCTTCCCACATGTCTACTTTACATCAGCACAATTTTGGAAACAACATTTTTTTGTTGGGAAGTTGTAAAGGTTAAAAATTGACCAGCAATTTCTCATTTTTACAACAAAATTTACAAAACCAATTTTTTTTAGGGACCACCTCACATTTGAAGTCACTTTGAGGGGTCTATATGGCAGAAAATACCCAAAACTGACACCATTCTAAAAACTGCACCCCTCAAGCTACTCAAAACTACATTCAAGATTATTAACCCTTCAGGTGCTTCACAGGAACTAAAGCAACGTGGAGGGAAAAAATGGACATTTTAATTTTTCCAACATAAATTTTCTTTTAGCATCAATTTTTTCATTTTCACATGGGTAATAGGATAAAATGGATCGTAAATTTTGTTGTGAAATTTCTCCTGAGTACACGGATACCTCATATGTGGTCATAAACCACTGTTTGGGCGCACGGCAGGGCTCAGAAGGGAAAGAGCGCCATTTGACTTTTTGAAAGGAAACTATGCTTGAATATTTGGCAGTTGCCATGTCGCGTTTGGAGAGCCACTGTACACCTAAACATTGGAGCTGCCCCACAAGTGACCACATTTTGGAAAGTAGACCCTCCAAGGAACTTATCTAGATGCATAGTGAGCACTTTGAACCCCCAGGTGCTTCACAAATTGATCGGTAAAAAAAAAAAAAGTACTTTTTTTCACATAATTTTTATTTAACCTCAGGTTTTTCATTTTCTCATGGGCAACAGGATAAAATGGATCATAAAATTTGTTGAACAATTTCTCCTGAGCACACCAATACCTCATATGTGGTCATAAACCACTGTTTGGGTGCATGGCAGAGCTTGGAAGGGAAGGACCACCATTTGACTTTTTCAACGCAGAATTGGCTGGAATTGAGATCAGACGCCATGTTGCATTTGGAGAGCTCCTGATGTGCCCAAACAGTGAAAACCCCCAATTCTAACTCCAACCCTAACCCCAACACCCCCTTACCTTAATCTCAGCCCTAACCCTAACCCTAGCCCTGGCCCTAACCCTAATGGGAAAATGGAAATAAATACATTTTCTTTTAATTTTATTATTTTTCCCTAACTAAGTGGGTGATAACGGGGGATTTGATTTACTCTTTATGGCGGTTTTTATGTTTGGCAGCTGTCACACGCTAAAAGACGCTTTTTATTGTAAAAATAGTTTTTGCATCACCACATATTGAGAGCTATAATTTTTCTGTATTTTAACCCACCGAGTCATGCGAGGTCTTATTTTTTGCGGGACGAGTTGACGTTTTCATTGGTACCATTTTCGGGCACGTGACATTTTTTGATCGCTTTTTATTCCGATTTTTGGGACGCAGAATGAACAAAAACCAGCGTTTCATGAATTTCTTTTGGGGGGGTGCGTTTACACCGTTCTGCATGCGATAAAATTGATAAAGCGGCTTTATTCTTCAGGTCAGTACAGTTACAGCGATACCTCATTTAGGTCTTTTTTTATGTTTTGTCAGTTTTATGCAATGAAAACTATTTTATATAAAAAATAATTATTTTTGCATCGCTTTATTCTGCGAGCTATAAATTTTTTACTTTTTTGCTGATGCTGTATGGCGGCTCATTTTTTGCGGGACAAGATGACGTTTTCAGCGGTACCATAGATATTTATATGCGTCTTTTTGATCTAGCTTCTGATTTTTATACTATCCCCTCTCTCTGTGGGGGAGAGGAGCATGGCTGCCCTGTTGAGGATGATACGTTCCGTATATTCCACCCTCCTTTCCAAGTGAGCAGAGTGACCTCTGGTGTCAGCTCAGGAAGGAAGGTGAGGAGGCGGAAGTTACAGGACAATGAAGAGCAGAGCTCAGATGTGGAAGAAAACATGAGGAAGCTGATCTGTCCAGCCTGATAGTTCTAACACAGCAAGTGAGAGAGAGAGAGAGGATGTGTGTGTGCTTATATGGAAGCAGAAGAGTCAGGTGACAGTGACAAAGTCAACCTTCAATATAAAAGGCCAAAGACCCAAAACAGCAGTGGATTTGGTGCCAAGGGAAGTAGCAGGTGCTACCACTGCAGTTCCTGCGGCCAAGACAAGATGACTCAGCCGCGTGTTCCAGCAAAGCCTAGATTAAGATGACAATGGTCAAACACTGAAGATGATACCCCAATCAAGATCCAGGCTTCACCCATCGATGGTCAAGCACCAAAGACTCCAAGGACGCTGGTCAAGGTTCCCAACCAGAAAGATGCCGGTCAAGGTTCCCAACCAAAATGACACTGGTCAATAGTCAAGGACCAAAGAGACCCTGAGGATAGCCAGCCAGAGACTCGAGGCTGGGCTGGTGATCAGGGAAGACATGTGAGACTGGCTGTCATTTCCAGCACAGACTTACATTATCACCAGATGTGGGTAGGGGGAATTCTGCAGGCCAGACAGGGACTGGATGATGCTTAAGCAGCCCTTAGAGCACTGATAGACCTAGTTAGGAAAACATGCGGCTAGTGCAAGGGAACAGCGGCCCTTGGCAGGATCCAGAAAGCCATGACATTCCTAAGGACTGTTGCCATCTCCCAACTAGGTTGGACATTAGAACCTGGGCTAATTCCGAGATTCTTTATTGTATACTAACCAACATATCTGAATCTGTAAAATTGTTTTTGTCAGCAATTCTGTGAATAGTCTTCTTGTGTGACTGGCCTTTAGCAATAACCTTTCTTTTATTAGGTGAATAAATTAGATTGTTGTTCCCACCTGGTGTCTCTGCTTTTTACTTTCAGTCCACCTACTTACATTTGGCATAGTTGGCAGCATGCAACATTATAGTGTGGAAATGGCAAATCTGTTTGAAAACAGGTACATCTGAAGAAGTATACCCCTGGGGGTCATGCTCAGTAACCTCCCGAACTTCATGGGAAATTTTTTGTAATTGGACTGTGGAGCGTGACAGACAGTTATGTACCGACAGCTAAAGGACCATGACACTGTAGAGAAGGTGATTAAGATCTTAGAGGACAAGCAAGGTGACACTACTGACATTCGCAAATTACCTGACACTTTTCAGCTCCTTGGCAAAGTGGTCATACCCTCAGATGCTGTAGTCATCTTGCCAGCTGGACAGATCAAACCATGAGGGCCTGCATACAGAAAGAAGGGGTAGAGGTACAAATTGCACCTATAGAAAGAGATGAGACAATCTCTGCACTCTAGCTATGGTACAGCAGCATGTTCCTGTATGCTGTGTCAGTCTGATTGGAATGAACTTGCAGTTAACCCCCAAGAGGAGATTGTCCAGGTGTATGTAATGCTGGAGGAACTCAAAAAGCACGATGCCATCGAGTTAACAACAATGGAGGGAGACCCATGTAGAGCGCCCCGCGGGGCCTGGGGGTACTCGATACCGGGCCCATCGACTTCCATGGGGGACGGTGTCACGGCGGCGACGACCTGGTCCATGGCTTAGAGGTGTCCAGTAATTAAAGTAGGGGAAAGTTGTGTGGTATTTATGTGGTAAAAAAATGAAAATAAAGTTATTAGATGGTGAAATACGTGACCCCATCTGTGGTATTCTAGTGAGAGGTGACCAGCCCTGCGGTGTTGCTTCTCTGGGATGGATGTTGGGCGCAGCTATCATGTTGTAGCCCTCCACAGGTAGGGCTGTGGTCCCAGGGCAAAGATGTTAAATAAATAGTAAAAATGGCTGTGAACGTTGGGGTGCAGAGAAAAGAGAGAAAGACACAGAGGTGCAGTTTCTTTACCTTTTACTGGTAATTGGTTGTAGTCCAGAGTACCACATACAGGTGATGGAATGAGTCCGACTCGCCTAGAGGCATTCAGGGGATCCACCTTGCCAGGTGGGGATTTAGGACCTTCCTTTCTGCGCTATGTGTGTGGGTCTCTGCTGTATATAACTATGCTGCGACCCTCTATTCGTGATGGTTTCACTAACCTGTACAGTTGTCAGCGTGAGCCTGTTCCACGGGTACCATTCTCTTAACCGTCGGCCCCGGGCTCCTTATCCGCTGTTGTGCCCCCAGGTGTTCAATGTGCACAGGAATTTACAATCCCCTGTACTTTCAGATTTGGCTATCAGGACTTACAGCTCCTGTCAGCCTAGGACTCTGATGTCCCTTTTCTCTTTATTAGCGCTTCACTCAGGGGTCTGCTATATGCAGTATTTTAGCTTCCCTAGAGTCTCTGTCTCTGCTCTTGTCCTTTCCCTCTTCACAGATCAGATCTGCCTATCGAGCTCCTTTCAGATTAGCTCCCTGTCTTCATCTCACAGGATCTTCCAGAAAGATCCTTTTACCTCACGTCCTCACGTTTAAACTGTCATTATTTCTCCTCACAGCTGCTTTGTTTCCATGACAACTCCCTCAGCTGACTTCTAGCTGACTCACCAACCCCCTCTGCTGGCCAGAATTTATAAGGCATCTCCCTTTTCTGACCTGCAGCAGGAAATTGAGATTTTTAATCTATGCTGCCTGGCATGGGGGTCCCTTTCTGCCTCCAAGCATGACTTTACCCATTAGAGGGAGGTAATGACACTGACAACCGGACTCTGGGGTGTCACACATGGACTCTGTCAGTGTCCGTCACTGTGAAAGGCTGATTATCAACCGCAGTTGTGTCAAATAGGCGGACAGGGGGTTAAAAGTAAGTTTCTTGCAACATGTCTTATCATTTAACTGATGAAAAGCCTCTTTTTTGTAATCAGCCTTAGGCCAAATTACTACTTTACCCCTCTTGTCCGACTGTTTATAGACCACATCTGGTAGATCGACAAAAACGCGCAGGTGCCCCCTCTCCTCGACTGTCAAATTGTCATGGTATATGTGTCGGGGGATATTTAAAGATCTTTGGTGACAATTTGAACAAAAAGATCTATGTTGGTACAAGATGGGCGGGAATTTTCTAGATCGTGTTCTTATTGAGGGAGGAACCTTGCGTCCTTCTGTTTGGTTATGTTCAATAGAAAGCTCCTCTAAGGTGCATAGAGCTGTCTGTTCGTCCTCTGTGGGGGATAATTGTAGAAGATTAGAATCAAAAATTTTTTTATAAAAGTAGTGAACATGCATGTGCTGTGCTGGAATAAGGATATGGACATGGTTGCTGACGTTGGTTGTAAGTGTGCAACGACAGGTGCAGGGTGAGAGGCATCTTCACCTACGTCGTGAACAGAGGTTTGGTGTACACGTAGAACATGGGTAGAAGCAGTGGTGTCACCAGGAGACACTTTTTCTGGAAACAGGTGTTTGGTCCAACTAGTTGGGTGCTGTATTGTTATGTGCCTGAGCATGCTGGTAGTGGTCCACCTGATGCTGCCTTGGCAGATGTTGCAAATGACCTTTTTTGGGTTAACTGGACTGTCTTTAAAAAAGTCTCATACTCAAGAACACCTTATCCTTGGCCTGGCAACTTCTACCATGTTAATGTTCTGGAGAACAGTTTCCACCCAGTGTCTCTGGCCACCCCACTTACTTCCTGCCTGTTGTGGTTCTATGGATCTCTCCCCCTGTTGGCTGCTGTCTTTGCTCTGCATGTAACCTTCACAGATTGGGTCAGTGACTTAAATCATACACCACCTCATTTTCCACTTCCGCACCCTGGTCCTCCTCCTGACTTGCTAACTTAATAACATCACTTATTAGCAATTCTGCCTCATCATCATCCACCTCTTGTGACAGTAATTACATTTTCCAACATTTGCCTTCTTGTGAGCATGGCTGCTTAAATATTTGAGCATCGCAACGTGCAATTTCTTCATGTTCTGCTTGAAACGGACAGAAAGATAGGCCAGAATCTATAAATAGAAATGTGAACAGCTCTTTGGAGTGTACAAGTGTTGAATCACTTGTCTTTGGGAACATGGCATGGTGGGAGGAAGGAGGATTAGGGTGAAGATTATGTGGTTCAGGATCATGGCTACAGAGACTTGACGGTGTGGAAGACAGGATGGAGCTGGAAAAGTGACTGGAAGCTATCACACTGCTGCAATGTAGGTAGGTGCAGGCTCCACTAGATGGCAGTAGAGTGGAAGCAGGACTGCACCTAAAAAGAGCTGGTCTGCTGTTCAGCAGTGAGGCTACCACAGGTGGCAGTAGAATAGTCAAACAAGCTGGTTCAAATCCTAAACTGTAGCACAGTACCAAAAGGAATAAGCAAACTCATGGTCAGAGACAATCCAGGGAATCAGTAATGGACAGGAGAGGATAAGCCAAAAGACAAATGACAGAAGCAGGTCAGGATACAAGTCGAGTCAAAACCAGGGAGTCAGCACTAGAGTTGAGCGAAACGGGTCAGTCAAATTCAAAAGTCTCCGACTTTCGCAAAACTCGGGTTTCATGAAACGAAACCCGACAATAGCATGAGGTCTGCCACGAGGTCGGCTACCAGAGCGCTAAAGTCTTGTTTCAAAAGATGCTTCCAGCACCCTTTTTCAGCCAATGATGGAGGACGCACACTGTGGGCAACGCGAGGACATAGGCAACGGTCACCACCATCTTTGCGAAGGCCACGCAAGTGATTGGCTTGCTTTGTGTGGTGTCACAGGTTTCTATAAAAGGGCGTGCACGCCGACTGCCATCTTACTTTTGCTGATCTCAGAATAGGGAGAGCTGCTGCTGATGATGATTCTGTAGGGAGAGCATTAGACAGGGAAGATAAAAAAAACTGCTTCTGCTGCTAGCGATTTTGCCTGTACAACACACCAGTTAGTGTGCAGTGCAAGGGGAGGCTCTATTTTGGTGCATCAGCTCTGTTGGTTATTAGGCTGCCTTATAAGGCTCCCTGATAGCTGCATTGCTGTTTTCACACTGCTGTGCAAACTACTTTTTTAAAAATACTTTTCATCCTCTTTTTTGCCCAGTTATCATGCGTTCATTTTTCCACACTTTTGTCTGCAGCAGTCCTGCTTATTAGGCTGCCTACTGCCATACTTGGGACTGAGAGCATCATTGTCAGCTTGCTAAAATCTCTAGGGAGATTCAAATTCTCCCCAGTCCTATATAGACATTTTATACACCATCCAATTTCAGCCTGTTATATTGAGGTGTAATCTACACTGGGCCTGAGATAATAGTTCAGTGTTCTCAAGTCTGTAGGGAGATTCAAATTCTCCCCAATACTATATACACCTTGTACCTTGTTTTACAGTACCATATTGCTGGTGGTATTTTGGGTACATTTTCCCAAAAATGAGGAAGTGTGTTGGAAGAGGCCGTGGAAGTGGGCGGGGGTTGCCAGCTGGTAATGATGATGTTGTTGGTGGTGGATCTGCTGGTAGTGACAAAAGCACAATAGCACCTAATGCAGGAGGTGTTGAGCCTGCGTCATCATCTGGCTCCACAAGGCCTCGAAGGCTCCCTTTTCTGGGAGTAGGTAAACCGCTTTTAAAGTCGGAGCTTCAGGAACAAGTTTTGGCTTACATTGCTGACACAGCTTCCAGCTCTATCGCCTCCTCTTCTGAACTTTCAAAAAATAAAAGCACTGAGTCATCATTGGAGGCTCATGGTCAGGAAGCACACCTTTCCTTGTGTCCTTCACCCCTACTAAAAATAAAGGATGTGGCAGGCCACACTATAGATTACTCCATGGAGTTCTTTTCACATACCATGCCTGGGTTATCAAGTCAAATAGTGAATTACCCAGTCCAAGAAGAATCTGACATGGAGTGCACTGATGCACAGCCACTGCTAGATTTATCTACTGGTACATTCACTCAGAGCACTTCATTGTCCTCGCAGTGTACTGAGCCAGAATCTGACCCTGATGAAACTCAGGTGCCCCTTCCCGCATACTATACCACCTTACATGGTGACACAGAGGAAGGTGTACATGACACTGAAGAGGAGGTGATGGATGACCCAGTTGTTGACCCAGACTGGCATCCATTGGGGGAAGAGGGTGCCACTGACAATAGCTGAGAAGAGGAGGAGGAGCATGCGCAGCAGGCATTGACATCGCAACAGCTGTTATCTGGCAGGCCCGGAGCAGTCCAAAAACGGGTTACAAAAACCAAAAGAGTTGCAGGACAGCTAGGCCAGACGGTCAAATTAGCACAGCGTGCAAGGCCTCAAAATGTCTTCCATAGTAGGAAGAGTGCAGTGTGGCACTTTTTTGAACAAAATCCTAATGATCAGGCAAAGGTAAGAAGAAGTGCGCAAAGACCTTTAGCCGAGGGAAAAATCTGAGAAATTTGAATACCAGTTGCATGCTTAGACATTTAACCACCATGCACTTGCAAGCGTGGACGGACTACCAACCCTCATGTACCGCATGTGCAACTGCTCCCAATGAAGGCAGTCAGCAACGCTACATAGTTTCCCCCACTGTAAGCCCACCGGTTAGCACACCACCAGCAGCAAATGTTGAGGTGTCGTCGCAAGGCCAAAAGCTGTCAGGGAATCACAATGTTATTGCTACGAAAGACTGAATCTAGGCCATCAGAAAGAACACCAACTCCATCACCATCATCAACCCTCTCTCAGTCCGCAATGTCCAGCGCTAGTACCACCATATGCAGCTCTCAAGTCCAGCTCACCCTACCAGAGACTATGAGTAGGACAAGAAAGTAATCATCCTCTCATCCACGTACACTGGGTTTGAACGCCCACATTGCCAAACTAATCTCGTTTGAGATGATGCTCTTCTGGTTGGTTGAAAGCTAAGCTTTCCGCAAACTCATGGCCTACGCAGTACCATGCTATGTCCTACCCAGTCTGCACTTCTTTTCTTGCAAAGTCATCCCAGCCTTCCACCTTCATGAGAAAGACCGCATTGTCCATGCACTCCAGCAATCAGTGAGTGGAAAGGTGCACCTCACAACAGATGCATGGTCCAGTAGGCATGGCCAGGGCTGTTACGTGTCCATCACTGTGCACTGGGTTAATGTGGTGGATGCAGGGTCCACAGGGGACAGCGGCGGTGGGACAGTGCTGCCTAGCCCACGGTATAGGAAACAGTTGGCTGTAGGCGTTCAACCCTCCTCCTCCTCCAGAAGCAAAAGCTCGTCCACAGAGTGCAGTCGCACAAGCACTCCATCTGCAGCTGCCAGTGTTGCACACTCAGTGTCCCACTATCGAACAGCTAGTGGTAAGCGTCAGCAGGCTGTGTTGAAGATGGTGTTTGAGCGACAGACACACTGCAGAGGTACTGGCTGACGACTTGCAGCGACAAACTGAGTCATGGCTGGGCAGTCTACATCTTGAGGCAGGCCAGGTAGTTTGCGATAACGGCCGGAATTTTGTGGCAGCCATAGCCCTTTCAAAACTTCGACACATACCTTGCCTGGCTCACACCTTGAACCTGGTGGTGCAGTGCTTCCTCAATAATTATCTGGAGTTAACAGGCCTGCTCCAGAAGGTCTGAAGACTGTGCTCGCACATCCGCCGGTCGCCCGTACATTCCAGTCGTATGCAGAAGCTGCAGCGATTGCTCCAACTTCCCAAGCACCGCCTAATTGTCGACGCTGCAACAAGGTGGAACTCCACTGTGCACATGGTTGAGAGGCTTTGCGAACAGAGGCAGACTAATGCATTTGTGGGAGGATACATGGCCAGGCACTTTGAGGGCAGACATGGAGTTGTCGGGTGTGCAGTGGTCGAAGCTGAAAGACCTCTGTAAAGTTCTTCAGTGTTTTGAGGAATGCACATGACTGGTAAGTGCAGACGACGCCATCATAAGCATCAGCATCCCACATATGCGTCTGCTTATGCAAACTTTGACGCACATTAAGGAGCAGGTGTCTGCAGCCGAGGAGGATGAGGAAGAGGAGGAGAGAAGCCTTGATGACAGTCAGCCATTGTCTCCTCCGGGACCTCTCCTGGATGAGGTGGAGGAATAAGTGGAAGAGGAGGAGGATGATGATGGGGATGATTATTTAGGAGAGGAGGATGCTTCTCGTGGGGCAAGAGAAAATGTTGGCATGGCAAGGTCTGGTACAGGGTTTGTGCGTGACTGGAGGGATGTGGATTTGCCAGAAAGTGCTCCTCCACCCAGCACTCGCAGTGCATCATTGACACCTGGAGCATTGGCTCACATGTCAGATTATGCCTTGCAGATCCTAAAAAGGGATCCCCGCATTGCCAAAATGATGAACAATGACGACTACTGGTTGGCCAGCATCCTGGATCCACGCTTTAAAGCCAAATTCCAAAACATCATGCCACAGGAGAACCTTGGCCTAATATTGGCTAACAAACAAGCAACTCTGGTAAACCATTTGTTTGAGGCATTCCCAGCACACAGCAGCGGTGATGGTTCTCCAGTGAGCCGTAGGGGGCAACATGGAAGAGGTGTTCGTGGTGCACACATCAGAAGTGGCGTTGGAGACAGGGGTTTCATGAACATGTTGTGGACTGATTTTTCAAGTCCCGCTCACACGACTGGTAATACTGCATCGATTGAAAGTGACAGGAGACAGCAGTTGTCAACTATGGTTACAAACTAGTTCTCCTCCCATATCGATGTTCTCCCTCACAGGTCATTCCTCTTTGGCTATTGGGCCTCTAAACTGGATGCCTGGCCTGAATTGGCACAGTATGCCTTACAGGAGCTCGCTTGCCCTGCTGCTAGTGTGATATCGGAAAGAGTCTTCAGTGGTGCTGGCTCAATCCTGACAGAAAAAAGGACCCGTCTGTCGACTCAAAATGTTGATGATCTAACCTTCATTAAAATGAAACATGCATGGGTTTTAAAGGATTTTGTCCCACCTTCCCCTGATGGCACATAGGGTGACAGAAAAATGACTCGCTTTTGTCCTCCTCTTCCTTGGACTTCTCTAATTCCTCCATTTGCAGCTGCTGAATGTCAAACATCAACATATGCCATTTTTTAAACCTCCCTAACTGGGTTGCCCCCCCCCATGGCCGGGGTAACCACCTAGCGGCCGCAACCGTGCGAGTGCCATTGCCCTGGACAGGTGGGTGGGCCGACTCTTTGACGCCGGCACTGGCACAGGATCCCTCATAGTGTAATCAAGTGTCTGACGGTGGGGATGCACACGAGTGTGCACCCCTTGCTTGGGCAGGGCCCCAGCATTTGCAATATTTACCTCTCCCTGCTCCTCTGCTGTGCAGTCTGGGCTGTCAAATCCTTCCCTGGGACTGCTACTACAAATTTGGTGAACTGATAGATGATGATTAAGACGTAGCTATGCCCTGTCCTGCTGGCCGGGCTCTAGCTTCAGATGATCAATGGCTTCCATTTCTTATGGATGTCGACTCACAATGAGATGCAGTGAAAAAGATAAAAGAAATCACAAAAGCGCGCCCATAGGGCCTTCCCAGTGCAGCTATAATGAATATAAAATTGTATAGGGTACTCACCCTCAATAGTTGTGTAAAGTCACAACTACCGTATGCGCTTAGTCACATGCAATGAAGCTGCAGCAGGATGGTGTAGACAGACAGCGTCTGCTTCCATTACTCAAGGAGTAGATCCAAGAAAGGGAAAATGTACATTCGACCTGAAGTAGAGGTCACTGAATGGACCTCTAAACGCGTTGTCTCTGTATGTACCATAAATAAAGCACTGATATTGGAACCTATTTCTACAATCTACTGGATTTCCTCTATTTGATGATTGAAATATAGCAGCATGGGAATCTGGTGTTTTTTTCCCTTTTGGGATCTCCTCCTTGAGTAATGAGATGCAGTGGTGGTTTATCATCAGCTTTCACAGTTTTCCTACTCACAGACGTGTGACATTCCTGCCCACATTTTTAAATGTGCCCTCTCATGCCAATCCAATAGAATCGCCTACAGTCTGTGGCTTCTGTCTTTTGCACTCCAAAGTTACCTGACAGATCATGTCTACATCTCTCCCTGTGATCAAAATTTGATGGAGATGAGTAATGGTGATGGGATCAACTGTACTGCGATACATCAACCCTTTCTTCACAAAGAACTGTTTTCGCTGTCTCCACACACAAAGTAATTGAGGGTCAGCATCGCCTCTGAGAATTCTCCCGGGAGTTTTTCCCATGATTAGTAATTCCTAAATTTTGGCAATCACTCGACTTTATGTCTGTACTTTTATCCATCTCGTTTCCTCTTGCGGAGAGTCTGGACTGTCTTACGGAGACAGAAATATATATATGAAGATTTAAAAATACCCCAACAGTGTATACTGGTGTACGCTTCAAAAATATTTATTTCCTTTTTTCTACATTTTAGATTGTTGTCTAATCCATACTGAGGCTGTGAGTGTCTTTGTCGGACTCCGGAAATAAACACGGAGATTTTAAATGTTTAATCTTTGCTATATATACCTGTTATCCGTTGATACTGTACCCTGTCTCAACTTTCTGCAATCTTGTCGAATCCATACTGTGCCTGAGACCGTCTGAGTCTGCCTCCTGACTACAGATGAGTGGTGTTTGAGTGGAACTATTGGCCAAGTTCAAATTCTAGCTGTTTTGGGCGGTGTTAGATCCGTTCGTCGAACTACAACACTTTGATTAAAATTCGGCTGTTCGAGTTTCCGTTCGAGAACGTTTCGTTAAACAAAAGCGTATCTTTTTTTTCACATTAATAATGGTTTTCAATGGTAATAGACAGTTTAAGAGCATAGTAGCGGTGTCTGGTAGCCAGCGGTGTAGTACACCTGTGAAGGAGCTACACTGTGTGTGTTTCTAACAATTTTTTACCGCACATTGTCCTGAAAATCCTTCTGGGCCTAGTAACTGTGTCTGCTACTCAGCAGAGGAACCCACCCGTGAACCGAGCTATGACGCCTGTTTATGAAAGAACCAGTTTTTGACTACATTTACACCACTTAATACTTTGGGCCTAGTAACTGTGTATGCTACTCAGCAGAGTTGGCCACCCGTGGACCAAGCTATGCCGCCTGTTTATGTAAGAACTGTGTGCTACTCAGCAGAGGAGCCCAGCTGTTAAGCAAGCTACAGCACCTGTGGTTTGGACACATAATTTTTTCCCATTCTTTCTGGAATGCCATTTAGGCCTAATTCTGAAATTATGGTTGACCTGCACTTACTGGGAAATGCTTGTTCGCGGGGAAGAATTGTAATCCCAGATCCCCATCACTAATGGGATTCAGCGTGTTATCCGCACCTGTAAGCGATACACTCTGGTCCTTTCATTGTAGCATGCGTGCAGCCCCGGACATGTAAGGGCATGACAGACCTGTTATTGGCCGATCTTGCGTGCCAGAGCCTCACGTGTCCCTCTAGTAAGCTGGACGCAGACCGCGGGGGCATGCCTGAATCTCATTCGTTAACGGAATTAAGCTTGCAATCTGTGCAGCTTTTTTATGGATGGCATGGTTGAGGTTGCCCGCGTTGAGTCCAATTAAGCCGCAGGCTCCACTCCTGGTGGTGCCCTTCTAGACATTCCTTTAAGGTTCAGCTTTGCAACCATACTGCCCCCGGAAACCAAACACTTTTCCTGACAGTGACATTCTGGTCAAAGAGCGCGATGACATCATGTCTGTACACCCTCTGCCTAAACAGTCCAAGTGCAAAGAGATGGAAGATGGGGATGACGAGGAGTCCAGAGTACAGGGATTCCCTAGCGAGGAGACTTATTTAATTGTTTTAAAGGTTGGGAGTAATTTTTGGAGAGCACGATACTCTGGAGAATGATACACTGGAGCATTCCAAAGGTGGACATCAGTCACTGGATCAGCATTTACAGGGCCCATTATACACTGGAGCATTAGAAATGGGGCCCATTATATATGGAGCATTATTTGGGCCCATAAGACACTGGAGCTTCATCCATGGTGAACAACATATACTGTAGCATTATGTGGAGCTCATCATATACTGTATTGAACATTATATGGGACCAATGATTCTGTATGGAGAAATATATCAGCCTCATTACTCTGTATGGCGCACTATGCGGTGGCCATAATACTGTATGGAGGAATATAATGTCTGTTTTTGGAGCTATTGGAGAATTTAAAATGGATATCAGTCATGTGATGTAAGAATTGAAGTATTTTTCATTGTACTGTACCACTATTTCTCTGCCGTATCAAAGGATCATGAATTGTGTCATGTGTTAAAGGAGCCCAGTGACACTCTTTGGCCCTGGGCCCACGAAAATCTGGAGCCAGCACTACCCCCCCTCCACAACTTTAGCCAAATAACCCCCAGTTTTCAATGCCTAACTATTATTATAAAGTAAATTAAAGTTGACAAGCTTAAGGAATAAGAATTGATATTTTTGGCATTAAAATGGGCATTCTATGTGTGTTTCCTGTCCTTCACTCACTGCCGACTTTTCTTCCCCATTGACTTACATTCGGTTTCGTGTTTCAGTCGGCCTTCGACTTTTCACGATAATCGGCCGATTTCGTTTGACCAGACTTTTGCGAAACCCGACTCGACCCAAAAAAAGGCAAAGTCGCTCATCTCTAGTCCGCACACTAAAGGGAAACATTGAGTCAAGACGGAAATAGGGGAAAACAGAAGCAAGGGTTCAGACAGCAAACACAGCAGGACAAATAAGAGCAATCAGAGTAAGCTACAGCAGCGCTAGGGAAAATCTATAACTGACATCGCCTGCAGGAAGCAGCTGTGATAAATAACCAATCTGAACACAGACAGAGGCTGGGAAAGGTTAACTTTTGACATGACCAGACTGGGAAAAAGGGAAAACAGGACTCAAAACCCGGTCTGGATCATGACAGTACCCTCCTATTAAGGGGGGCCACCTGTCCCTCCCAGGTTTCCCAGGATACCACGCATGAAACGGCCAAACCAATTAATCGGCATGAACTGATTGTGCCGGGACCCAGGATCGATCCTCATGACCGTAACGCCTCCAATGGACCAAATACTGCAGAGGACTGTAGACCATGCGTGAATCCACAATCCATTTCACCTCATACTCCATCTGCCCGTCCACAGAAACCAGAGGCAGAGGGGATTGAGACCCATCAGAGGAAGGTACAAATGACTTCAGGAGAGACTTATGGAACACATTGGTGATCCGAAGCTATGGAGGAAGTTGTAAACAAAAGGAAACTGGATTGACAACCTCAAATACCTCATAAGGACCTATAAACCTGGGACCTAGCTTAGCTGAAGGAACTTTCAGCTGAATGTTCTTGGTAGACAGCCATACTTTATCTCCCATCAGGAGTATAGGTCCTGTAGATGTTGCTTATCCGCAAACAGTTTGTTTGCCCTGAGCTTCCCCAATGTTCCTCTGGACCTCCCTCCAAACCTCCCTCAACTGATGATTGGCTGAGTCAGCACCTGGACACCCTGAGCCCATCCTGGAAAACGCACCAAAATGGGGATGAAAGCTATAATTACAAAAGAACGTAGAGGTGCCCATGGACTGATTAATACGACTATTAAAGGTAAACTCGGCAACTGGTAACAAAGAATGCCAATCATCCTGCTGGGGTATAGCAAGATATTACAAAATTTGTTCAAGAGACTGATTGGTCTTCTCTGTTTGACCATTGGTTTCAGGATGATAGGCCAAGGAGAAGGCCAAACTAATACCTAACCTTTTGCAAAAAGCCCTCCAGAATTTGGACACAAATAGTACCCCCGTCTGAAACCACACTTAAAGGCACACAATGCAATCGCACCACATGCTCAGCAAACAACCTATAAAGTGTTTCAGCATTTTAGAAGAAGGCTTAGGGCCTCAAGGTAGTCAAAGTGGCGGGTCCTTGGGACAACACTACCCCCACCCCCACCTCCGACATGTCCACCTCCACAATGAATGGTTCAGATGGATCAGGCTGGACCAAGACAGGGGCAGACATAAAGCATTTCTTTAATAAAGCAAATGCCGCCACAGCCGGAGCCGAAAAGTTTTTTTTAGATCAGCCTCCTTACGAGTCAGATCCGTGAGGGCCTTGACCACCTATGAAAACCCCTATAATAAGTATAATGAATTTCCAATAGTTTAAAACCCTCAAAAAATTGAAGACCCTTTAAGTCTCTGTATTGCACCCAATCCACAATGTCTCATACCTTCCCAGGGTCCATACGAAACCCCTTGTCACACAGTAAACACCAGGTCTAAAAACATCTGAAAATGATGGAAACACTGCTCAAATGACATGTGGTCATTATGGGGATCACCCCTGGAAGCATTTCTGACTCCTAGTTCACAGCTTTAACCAATGTTGTCAGAGTTTCATGCCATTTTTACCGGTGCACCAAAAAAGAACATACCAAAACGGATTTTGTTGGGAAATATGTTAAGGTACATCCTTTCCAGGTTAATGACTTGTATATAAGGCAAAATAATTAACTTCAGACCAAAATGTTCCTCCACCACTTGGGCTATGTTCAGACGTAGTGTTTTTGAAGCGTTTTTGCTTTCAACCAATAAAATGCATTCACTGGGAAATGTCATTGTAACATTCAACAACCCTAGTTGGACATGTGGTGTGTGACACATAAGCAGACCCATCTTGTTTCATTTCTGAAGGAGGGACTCTTAAAATCACAGAGCCTATTTATACCGGGACAACAGGCGGCACTAAACTTCTTAAAGGGCCATTATTAAACAGTGGGTCTCTTAAGCTGTTATTGCCTATGCATTGAGTGAATGGGCTGCCAAAAATTACGACACACCCCAATATTCCTTTCCTGAGAGGTCCAGGAGGGCTTCCAGAAAAAATGTTGCATTGAATGCAAGGACTGGCTTGCCCCAAAGTTACATGCACCCCAATAAGCTTTTCAAGCCACGTACTGGATGGGCACAAGAAAATCCACTTCACATTATTCATTTCGTAATCCCAATCTGCTTTCTTATGCATGGACTTCAAGGCCTGCCCTGCTACCAAGTCATATGCGCCCCAATAAGTCTTTGAACCCACATACTGGATGGGCCCAGGAAAATCCACTTCCCATTATTCATTTTGTACTCCCATATTCTTTTCTTATGCATTGACAGCAAGGCCTGCCCGCGCTACCAAGTCATCTGCACCCCAATATGCCTTTGAACCCAGGTTCTGGATGGGCACAGGAAAATCCACTTCACATTATTAATTTTGTACTCCCATTCTGTTTTCTTATGCATTGACTGCAAGGCCTGCCCTGCTACCAAGTCATATGCACCCCAATAACCCCAATCCCTCCTTGGGAGAAACATGGAGAAGGGCCTCTTAACCAAAAATGTCCCATTAAAAAGGAGCGGGTCTCCTAGACTTGTAATGCCCATACACTAAGTGTATGGGCTGGCAAACATTTCCCCTGTGGGGTACACCTCAACTTTTTCCATAACAAGTATTTTATGCCCAGCAAAACCACACACCCTTGTTCCAAATTCGACACTGGCTGTAGCAGGATGGAACACTTTAACCCTGTTGATCTAGTGGCGGTGAATGATGAGACGTGGGAAGGCCTGATTAAAAAATAGGCCCAATTTCTAGAAGCAGATCTCATAGACTTGGATTGCCCATTCACTTAGTGTATAGGCTGTCAAACATTTCCCCTGTGGGGTGTATAGATTTTTTGTATATTGGTGATGGGTATCAAAACACCCTTGCCTAAAAATAGAGTGGCTGGAGCATGACAGAATATGTTCACCCTAGTGTTCGGGTGGTGGTGGACTGTGAGGATGAGGAGAAGGAGGAGGAGACCAAATAGCCAAAATCAGGAAGCATATACCCATGTTTGGTTGTGAAGAGGTGCATGGGAATACACCTCCCAAAAAAACACTAAATTGGAGTTTATGTTTAGCTGTCATCATTTGGCGGTGTCGAGAAGTTAGGCCCAATCCATCCCTTGTTCATTTTTATAAGAGTCAGCCTGTCTGCATTTTCGATTAAAAGGTGAGTGCTCTCATCTGTGATAATTCCACCAGCGGCACTAAAAACTCGCTTTGACAAAACGCTAGGCAGGGCAGGACAGGACCTCCAAGGCGTAGAGAGCCAGTTCATGACACGTTTCCAGCTTGGATAACCCAATAATTAAAAGGCACAGAGGAATCACGGAAGACGTTGGTACGGTCAGCAAGGTACTCCCTCAGCATCTTTGAAAACATTGCATTCCTTCTGACATTTCCATGTGCCTCAGTGCCAGGGCGATGGAAGGGTCTTAGAAAACTGTCCCAGAACTTTTCCGGTGTTCCCCTGCCTCTGCTGGATTGGAGCTGTGTCTCTCTCGCCTCTCCTCCTTGGTTGGCCAATGAACTGTTATTTCTGCCGCCAGCGTTTTGAGATGAGAATTTTTTTTAATAAGTCAGCAACAATGGCCCTTTGGTACTGTACCATTTTGGTACACCTGTCTGTCTCTAGAACAAGAGATTGAAAGTTCTCCATGTAGTGTGGGTCTAAAAGTGTCACTAGCCAGTAATGACTGTTACCCAATATTTTTTCGAGGGTCACGGGAAAGGCAATGCAACATAAAGTCAGCCATGCTTGCCAGACTGGTAACAGGCAAGCCTTTCGTGTCATCACCAACAGGACAACTGACCAAGGTGTCCTCCTCTGTTATGGTTGTAGCCCCGTCTATAGCACATGAAAGTAGCTCCTGTTCTTCTGCCTCCTCTTCCTCATTGTCAACCAATCCAGATTGGGATGACATGATGCTGGACTGTGTGTAATCACCCTGTATGGTTCCTTGATCCATGTCCTCGTGCTCCACCTGCAATGCATCCTCTTTCATTGTGAGCAGAAAGCTTTGCAGAATGCAGATGAGCGCGATGGTGACACTAATTATGGCGTCATCGCCACTCACCAACTTGGTGTACTCCTCAAAGTTTTGGAGGATGTTACATATGTCTGACATCCATGTCAACTCCTGAGGTCTTATGTGTGGAGTCAAACCTGAAAAACAAACAGCCTTGTTGATGCTGGTATTCAACAACTGTCCGCTTCTGCTCACAAATCCTTTCCAACATATGCAGTGTAGAGACATCACACACCAGTCGGTGAGCCAGAATCTGCAATCACTGTTGAAGCACGGCAAGGGTGGCTGAAGCTGTAGCTGACTTTCTAAAATGGGCACACAGGCAGCGTACTTTCACCAGCAGATCCGGCAGCTCCAGGTAGCTTTTTAGAAAACATTGAACAACGAGGTTAAGCACATGGGCCAGGTATGGTATGTGTGTCAGTTTGCCTCGCTTCAGTGCCGCCACCTGGTTCCTGCCATTGTCACACACAACCATGTCTGGCTGGAGATTCAGTGGTGTCAGCATTGGGCGGTTTGTTACCTAAGCAAATTAGCTTCAGCACAGCCTGTTGATGCTTGGCTTTGGCAGTACTGCAGTGCTTTCAGCTTGTGACTGATGTGCTCATTTCAGAGATGGAGAAGGATGTGCAGGAGCTGCACACAGTGTGTGCAACCCTGATTGACGTATGGCCCACAATCCTTGGCATCGGAAGGATGTGTTCCATCCCAAGTTCTGACTGGGTCCCGGCTTCCACTATGTTATCCCAGTGTGCCGTCGGCGAAATATATTGTCCCTGGCCACAAGCACTTGTCCACGTGTCCGTGGTTAGGTGTACTTTCCCAGTAACTGTATTGTTCAGGGTACAGTTAATGTTGTGAGACATGTGCTTGTGTAATGCCAGGATGGCACAGTGGGAGAAATAGTGGCAGCTGGGGACTGAGTACCTTGGGATGGCTGCCGCCAACAGGAAAGTTTCCATCTCCATGAGCCTAAAAGGCAACTTTTCAAGCACAACCAGATGAGAAACATGAGAATTAAGAACTGTGGCCTGTGGGGCGTTGGCTGCGTATTTACACTTACGTTCCAATGACTAGGGTATGGACAACTGAAGGCTCCACTGGGACAAGGACGTGGACATGCTTGATGATGGTGCCATTTGACTGTGGGCAACGGCAGGTGCACGGCAGCAGGCATCTTTGCATGCACTATGGACTGGGGATTGGCTTGCACGCACGACAGTGGAAGAAGCTGTGGAGTCACCAACAGTTCCTGCAGCATGCGGTTGGGCCCACAAAGTCGGGTGCTTTGCTGCCATGTACCTGATCATGCTGATAGGGGTAAGGCTGGTAGTTTTGCTACCCCTGTTGATGCTGGCATGACAGGTGTTGCAAATGGCCTGTTTGGGGTTATCGGCAGTCTTTAAAAAATAACCAAACTCGAGCAGACCTAACAGTTGGACTGGCAACTTCCATCATGTTGGTGTTACCGGGAACGGTTGCATGCCTTCTGTCTGCAGCCACCACACTGCTTCTTCCTTACTGAAGTGGTGCAAAGCCTACCTCCCCCTGTGTGCTGCTGTCCTTGCTCTGCATGTCTTCCTGCCAGGTTGGGTCTGTTACTATATCATCCACCTCCTCATCTTCCACTTCCCCACCCTGGTCCTCCTCCTGCCTTTCCGGCAATTGTGTCTCATCATTGTCCACCTCTTGTGATCATGGCTGTTCAAATATTTGTGCATTGCTACATGGAATATCATCTTGCCCCGCTTCAAGTGGACCGGGCGAGAAGCACGAATCTCCAACAGGAAAACTGAACAGCTCTTCGGAGTGTCCGCGTGTGGGATCAGTTGTCTCAGGGCACTCAGCATGGTGGGAGGAAGGAGGGTCAGGGTAAGGAATATGTAGTCCAGATTCATGGCTACTGTGACTTGATCATTTGGAAGACCTGGCTGTCTATTTTTTTCATTTTTTGTTTAAATAGTGCTGTATATAAGTACAGTGACACACAGGACATAAATGAGAAACCGGCCTAAACTGGCCAAACTTTAAGCACGCACAGATATGAGCTGCCACGGAGATACCACACCGACAAATGAGTGGCCTGTATTTTTTTTATTTTTTGGCTAAATAGTGCTGTATATAAGTACAGTGATAGAAAACAAAAAAAAATTAATTTAGGGCTAAAAAGACCAAAATTTTTAGCAGATGGTTGGATGAGGCGTGTCACAGGTATACTGCACTGTAAGATATGTGGTCTTTTTTTTTTGGGGGGGGGGGGTTCAGCAAAATAGTGTCAAGAAATTGTGTAACACACTCAAAAAAAAAAAATCTACTCAACCATACCACATAAAAATTAAATATTTCTCTCAAAAGGGATTTTTGGGACCCCTTTAAAATTTCAGGATTTTCACACTGTGCTAGGAAAAGGATTTGGCTTTATTGTGCACTGTCAAAAAGAAAATGGAGAAAAAAAGGGCTCTGGATTGCTTTGCAATAAATAAAGCTCTATTAACCATGGCCAAAAATTTTTTCCAAGCCAATTATACCTGGGGCTAGGTATATACGGTCAATATATCCTACAGGTAGCAGCAGCAGCACCAGAACACAGGAAGGAAATGGACCCGCTTGATGTATGTGTGGCACCCCTGAGGGTTCAGTCGCCACAGAGGTACTGCACCTCCTCCTGAGGTGTGGTACCCCACCATCCAGGTAAGGTGGAGACGCCTGACCACGCTCCAACACCTGCATCCCACACAACACAGTAGTGTAGCAAAGCACCCTTTGGTGGCTCCCTGCTTGGAACATGAAGCGTGCTGGGAGGCGGGTGGAGTTTAGTTGACATCAAAAGAGCGGGAAGAGTTTAGGATTTAGTCAGTCTGACGGAGTCAGTGGAAGAGTGAAGATCCCCTGAGTGGGATGGATGAAGGAAGTGCTGCAGCCGACCTCAGTGACCTGGGTCCACTGGCACAGGAAAGGAACATTGATGGAAAGTCTGACTCTCTCCATAAGAAAGAAGGATTAGTACGGAACATAAGGAGAGGAGGACTAAGGATTAGGGATAGCGCAGAACCCTTCCCAAGTTCACAGCGCAAGGCCGAGGTCCGGTCCCCGAGGTTGTATGGATACTAATGGTCCTGCAGCAGACATCGGAGGAATAGAAGTTGTCACCACTTTATTCCCACACAAGACTTGGGGGCACAACAGCAATGAGAGTGAGCCGGGACTTAGTAGCAAGGAACATCTGACAGGAGGAACTCCAGTGTAACTCAGTACTTAGATTACTTCACAATAGGCGCAAAAGGGAGACGTTCAGAAAAGGCACTTATGTTGGCGGAGTGTTGGAACGGAGTACTTCATCTTGCCCGGAGGTTGACTGAGCCCCTGACCTGGAGGACACGGCACAGATGCAGGCACCTGTATGCTCAACAGACTGAGGGAAGCTTTGTAACTACATGCCCTGGTGTCCTCCGCTTATTCCTGCGCCAACCCACTCAGCACTGCTACATCTCTGTGCTTAACACTGCACCATTACGCTCCCCTCACTAGCTCTTCATCTACACTGCCCTGCGACTACAGCCCTACCTGTGGAGGGCCACATCATCATTGCTGCACCACACCATCTGTCCCAGAGGATCTGTATGCAGCATCAGCTTAACATCTTCATTGCCGAACACCACAGGTGGCATCACGAATCATTCACTTATAAACCTTAATCATCATCATCCACATGCTCAACATTCCCCTTTTACAATGGATGCCCAGGGCCACGGACCAGGTCACTGCTACCGTGACATCTCCCATTGAAACCATCGGGCCCAGCTCCGAGTACCCCACTGCCCTGGGTGAGGGCGATCCATATGCATTGATATGTACACACATACAGTGCCTGCAGGCCTTGCATTGATGTGTATAAAGCGACATACACTACCCTGCCTACCTAACACTGGAATCGATTTATTCTGGAATTAGTCCTTAGAAGGTCTGTTGGTTTAGCTGGATTTGAGTAGTTTACGAAGGTAGAATCCACACTGATTAATAAATCCCCAAATCTGACCCTATCTCGTCAGCAGCTCTCCCTACACTATCTATATCCAGAGCTGAATGCACCGAGCAGGGCGGCTTCCGGTTTTTTATACCCCTGATGATGCTGTGCGGCCAACCAATCACTGCACGACCACAACAAAGATGGCTGCGGCATTTCATTGCCTGGCAGACAATCCCTGCATCGTGATTGGGTCTCTAAAGTCTGCCAAAAAGCTGGGTGGAGACCCGAGTTCCTGCCGAGTAATCCCGGAAATGCTCGGTGCTCGCCGAGTACACTGAGTACCGTGATACTCGGGCGAGTAACGAGTAGTGGCGAGCACGTTCGCTCATCACTAGTAGTTATACATCTCAATGATGGCACAGCTTCAGGATGTGTGCACACTCTGCGGATTCTGCTGCGGATCCGCAGCGGATTTGGCCCTGCGGTGTACAGTCCCCTTATTCCCTATGGGAATTAAAAACCGCTGTGCCGACGCTGCAGAATTTTCCGTGCGGATTTTGCTGCGGCTTCAAATCCGCAGAAAGAATTGCATGTCAATTCTTTCTGTGGATTCCGCAGCGGTTTACCATCTCCTCCATTGTGGAGATGATAAACCGCAGGGCAAAACCGCAGGCTAATCCGCAGATAAACCGTAGGTCTTTTGACCTGCGGATTTTTCTGCGGATTTTGCAAAATCCGCGTGGATGAATCCGCAGCAGAATCCGCAGCGTGTGCAGACACCCTAACTGCTTTGCATCCAAGTTCACTTTCATGGTATGATTATACTTGTACTTGTGTTTAGGTGAGTAAGTTGGAACTATGGCGGTTCTTAAAACAGGTGAAATTGAACTGGAGCAATGGTAACAGGTGTAGAGAGTGGTAACCATGACAAGTGGAGTAGTAGAGTTGTATTCAATATGTACAGTAAAAGTGTTGGACTGAGGCAGCAGAGCTAAGTTTACTATGGAGCAGTTCACACAGATCAGGGCACTGTTTCTATCTAGGGCTCAAAGTGGGTCATTATTACTTTGTAACTGGGATTAAAGTGAATACATTCAAGTGGAATTGAAATCTTTTACAAAAATCTACATTTGTAAAAAAGGCAGATTTTTTGTAACTCGCTTCCAAGCAGATTCAGCAAAATAATGGCTGTTAGCTGCCATTTTTCTGAACTGTAAGAGGCCATAAAATGTATAAAAAAATTTCTTCTATTCACCTTACCTCTCATCTCTGTAGAACCTCTTCTTTTCATCATCACCTGTTTGGTCCCCATCACATCTTAAACTTGCAGGCCCTGTATTAGCGGCCCGAGAAATTCAACGCGAGCTGCTGCAATCTCAAGATGCGACCAGAAACAGAAAAGTGATGGTGAGGAGCATGGAGGCTGGAGAGGCAAGCTGTTAGTATAAGTCATTTTTATTTTTTACATACTGTATTATGTTTATTTTGATCCCTGGTCTGGAGAGACCCGATAACATAAGGATATATTAAATATGGGAAAATAATTTCTCAGCAAATTTAATTTTCTGAGAGAATCCAGACTAATAGGCAAACTCAAATTTTTCCCAATCTTCTCATCTCTAATTTTAGGCTCTTTTGTAGAGCCTTAATTAAATTATTGGTCTGATCTGGTGATGGTAAATATAGGGGTCTGACATGGGGTTACCAAAATCAGTTCCTGACTGTTTTCGTATGTTATTCCTAAATGTTTGAGGAGAAGGGCACACTTGGCTGTTTAGTAGTTTTATACATATATATTTTTATGCAGCTTGCCAAAAAGCATTGGTGTGAACCTGATAAATGTTTAGGCTTGTGAAGGGAGGGAGGGAGTAGGTGCATTCAGAAATTCTGTAATGGGCCTCAGAACTTTCTAGTTACACTCAAGAATTATACTAAGGCCGGGGTCACACTTGCGAGTGCAATGCGAGAAACTTGCGCTTCAATACCCAGCACTGCCACCGGCACTCGGGACCAGAGCTTTCTGCTGCATAGAAATACATGCAGATACACACTCTGGTCCCAAGTGCCGGCGGCAGTGCTTGGTATTGAAGCAAGAGACTCGCGCGAGCTTCTCACATTGCACTCGCAAGTGTGACCCCGGCCTTACCCTATATATTGGGGGGGTTTTATGAAACGTTTGTGTTTTTATTTTTTTTATTTTTCAAGATGGGACTACTGCAGCCACGTATATTTGTAACAGAGCACATGACGGACATTAAATCTTACTCCATTTCTAATCCACCTTAACAAATCAGACTATTTTGTCATTTTTGTCTGCATTTACCTATCTCTATGTACCCCGTATGTGTGTTTTTCTGACTGCACAGCTTTTATCTGCCTTTTTCTCAGCAAAAGAAGTTTGTAGCCTGTCATACTTATTGACCTCAGATATTGTATGAAATTGAGGCACAGAAAGGTATCACCTATGTTTGATGTATTCACATTGCACTGAACATTCTTCAGAAGAATGTTCATCCCTTTTCTTCTACTAATCATCTAAGTGCCTTTTATCTCATGATCTATCCCTTTCCACTTTTCTTCATCTGACTCCACAGAGAAAATAAAGTTCAAAATGAGATTAACGTGCATGTAAGATATCTCCAGCAGGAAAAAACGGCTTCATAATTTTTTTTACATATCAAGTCTACAGCAAAGTGTTTTTTGCAGGTCCCTGTGAAAAATGAAAGCAGAATTTTTGATGAGTCATGTAATGCCTGAAAGGTTTTAAAGCTTTTGCAGTTGTCACCTGCATTAACCATTTTGCATTTATCTGCATCTGGGCTCTGAAGATTGCGCCTTGGAATAAAGTGTTATGAAGTATGTTTAAAATGTTCAACTTTTACTGTTGCCTGAGAGGCTTTCATAAATGCCTCACTTATATAATTGACATGGATGTGAACTGTAAATGTAAATCTCTATCACCTGTTATTGTCATAACACCACTAATATCTAACTAGTGCATGCTGCAATTTTTTTCACCCATAGATACAGTCAGTGCAAAAAAATTGCTCATCTGCACTGACACATTTAATAACATTGGTCCAAATGTCCGTTTTATCATGAACAGTACTCAGTGAGATAGAAAATACCGTCAAGTGAATGAGAACTTAGGCTGAATTAACAAACAGTGGTCATGTTGCAATTTTAAGACAAAATTATCAAAAATCATTTAAAAAAAAAAAACACTGCAGTTTTACTAAAATTACTAGCTGAAGAGCCTGGCGTTGCCTGGGCATAGTAACCAACTGTGGTTAGTTATAACAAATTACAATGATTATACTGCACATAAAAACCGTGCATCTAATCCTATCCTTTGTGATACTGACTGTAGAGCAGTGTATCTAATTCCATTCTATGTGATACTGTCTGCTGAGCCGTGTATCTAATCCTATCCTGTGTGATACTGTCTGCTGAGCTGTGTATCTAATCCTATCCTTTGTGATACTGACTGCTGAGCTGTGTATCTAATCCTATCCTGTGTGCTACTGCCTGCTGAGCCGTGTATCTAATACTATTCTGTGTGATACTGTTTGGTGAGCCGTGTATCTAATCCTATCCTGTGTGATACTGTCTGCTGATCCATGTATCTAATTCTATTCTGTGTGATACTGACTGCTGAGCCGTGTATCTAATACTATTCTGTGTGATACTGTATACTGAGCCGTGTATCTAATCCTATCCTTTGTGATACTGACTGCTGAGCTGTGTATCTAATCCTATCCTGTGTGCTACTGCCTGCTGAGCCGTGTATCTAATACTATTCTGTGTGATACTGTTTGCTGAGCCGTGTATCTAATCCTATCCTGTGTGATACTGTCTGCTGATCCATGTATCTAATTCTATTCTGTGTGATACTGACTGCTGAGCCGTGTATCTAATACTATTCCGTGTGATACTGTCTGCTGAGCCGTGTATCTAATCCTATCCTTTGTGATACTGACTGCTGAGCCGTGTATCTAATCCTATCCTGAGTGATACTGACTGCTGAGCTGTGTATCTATTCCTATCCTGTGTGATACTGACTGCTGAGCCGTGTATCTAATCCTATCCTGTGTGATACTGACTGCTGAGCTGTGTACCTAATCTTATCCTGTGTGATACTGTCTGCTGAGCCGTGTATCTAATCCTATCCTGTGTGATACTGACTGCTGAGCTGTGTATCTAATCCTATCCTGAGTGATACTGTCTGCTGAGCCATGTATCTATTCCTATCCTGTGTGATACTGTCTGCTGAGCTGTGTACCTAATCTTATCCTGTGTGATACTGTCTGCTGAGCTGTGTATCTAATCCTATCCTGTGTGATACTGACTGCTGATCTGTCCAACAATGTAGGATAGATCTTCAGCTCACCTGGTTCAGCCTGCCCAGTCCTCCTTTCCATAATCTCGGTGCACGGAGTGGATCCATCCCCATCTGGGAGAAATGCTCAATGAAAAAAAGTTTTTTATAGTTCCAGCACACGATGTGAAAAAATTAAGAAAAGCCTTTATTTAATCAAAAATAAAAAAATGCAATTCCAGTGATGATAAAAGCATGTGTAGGCTTACGCGTTTCGGATCATATTTGACCCTTAATCATAGCATAAAATACTGAATAAATGTTGCACTTATCAAGGAAAAGCAACCAGAGAAGGCTGCCTTGGGTAACACCCACCAAAATCAGCTGTGAAACTGACATCACTAATTCAAAGTTAACAATAGTACCTCACTGGTTTAACCCTATGATGCATTCATCTTATACAAACATATTACAATGTGAATTCTCACTTAATAATAATCTGATGATTAAACCAAAAACAAACAAACTTCAGCCTCCCTAGTAGCTGGGATTAAAGGCACATACCACCGCACCCGGCAAAAGGAAAAAAAAAAACTCCAAAAAAAAAAAAAACTCCAAAAAAAAAACCTCCAAAAAAAAAAAAACCTCCAAAAAAAAAAAACCCATATTAATATAGATACATCAATTCATGCTTCAAATTTAATCCTGCTGGATATCTAGTATTAAGTTTTAGTATCCATCGAGCTTCAATCATCTGGAGTAATTTAATTCTATCGCCACCACGCCGAGGAGCAGGAACAAATTCCAAAGCACTTACTCGCAGGCTATTCAATTCTCCCTTATGTTCATGCAAAAAATGTTTAGAAGCCCCCGAAAGACTACGGTAGTAATATTATTGATGTCATAAATGTGTTCCGACAATCTTTTTCTTATGCTACGATGATTGAAGCTCGATGGATACTAAAACTTAATACTAGATATCCAGCAGGATTAAATTTGAAGCATGAATTGATGTATCTATATTAATATGGGTTTTTTTTTTTTTTTGAGTTTTTTTGGAGTTTTCTTTTTTTTTTTGGAGTTTTTTTTTTTTTTTTTAAAAAATCCTATGCTGTGTGATACTGACTGCTGAGCCGTGCACCTAATCCTATCCTGTGTGATACCGTCTGCTGAACCATGTATCTAACCCTATCCTGTGTGATACTGACTGCTGAGCCATGTATCTAATCCCATCCTGTGTGATACTGGGCTCCCCCTGCAGTCTGTGTCAGAGGGTGGTCTTTGTTGGCACGGTAATAAATTGTGTTATTTCCAGCTTTACAGAAGGACGATAACACCATAGAAATGATAAGAATAATAGGCCTTAGTTACCACAACTGTCTACAAAGAAAACTGTTGCTGATAGCAACCAATCACAGCTCATTTTTCATCTTTTAAACAGCTCTGGGACAGCGTGGCGAGTTTTGTGTTTCGACTTTTATGTGGCGAGCTTGGTGTATGTGAGGTGAAATGTGTGCTGAGGGTCGTGTATGTGTTGAAGCACATTGTAGTGTGGGGCGCATTTTGTGTGTATCTTCATATCCCCGTGTGTGGTGAGTATCCCATGTCAGGGCCCCACCTTAGCAACTGTACGGTATAACGGTATATACTCTTTGGCGCCATCGCTCTCATTCTTTAAGTCCTCCTTGTTCACATCTGGCAGCTGTCAATTTGCCTCCAACACTTTTCCTTTCACTTTTTCCCCATTATGATAGGAGCAAAATTGTTTGGTGAATTGGCATGCGCGGGGTTACAACATAGCCTATGACGCTCTCGGGGTCCAGACGTGTGACTGTGCAAGATTTTGTGGCTGTAGCTGCAACGGTGCAGATGCCAATCCCGGACATACATACATACACACACACACAGATTGAGCTTTATATATTAGGTTGCAAAAATGAACTGCAGCAACATGTGAATTTACCCTAGACAGGAAAGATAAACACCAAAATGTGGCTATTTCTCTAACTTCTGTTTTACTGGTAAGGCCACTTTTATATTAAGAATCTGCTTTCCCTTTATTTTTTCCTAAACAGCCCTAAATGATAAATGATCAATCTCAGGATGGGTCACATTCTACTCTGCAGTGGCATTCTAAAATGTCACTGCAAAGTTGATCAGCTGCATATGATCGTGCATCTGAGGGTGCGAGGAGCCAGACTGTAAGACACAGGCACTAAACAAGTCCTGTGAACTTTTCTGGCATTCCAATCTGAGTAAGGCTGGGATCATATTACCATGTGTGATGCGAGAAATTCGCATAAGTCTCTCGCATCAACACCCGGCACTGCCGCCGGCACTCGGCATCGGAGTGCAGCTGCATGTATTTCTATGCAGCCACAGCTCCGGTCCTGAGTGCTGGCAGTAGTGCCGGGTGTTGATGCGAAGTCTCACGTGAGTTTCTCGCATCACACATGGTAGTGTGATCTGGGCCTTAGTCTGTTATTATATATGGTTGATATTACATTTTTTCTGTTAATCATCTTTATAGCATATACTTATATATCCTTTACGTATAAAGATTGCTTCCTGATTACAGTAAGGTTTGCCTGCTTGGTCACCCTCCAATATTTCTTTGTGTTTGCTCTGTTTGAAATGTTTTTAATCTATATTCAATAAAAGCTACTTTTAGTATGTTCGTATTTTCTTTGGTCCTCCTTTAGGCCGATTTCACACGTCCTGATATTTACTGTACCGGAGATATCCGTGTCCGTGTGCCAATTTGTCACATTCATGAGGTATCTGTGTGCTAGCCGTGTGTACCATCCGTGTGCTGTCCGTCTATCTGTGTATTGAAACAAAACCCTATGACTTTTAAAATGCACACGGATGGCACACGGATCCCATCCGAGTGCTGTACGTGTTTACACAGACCCACTGACTTGTATGGGTCCATGTGATCCGTTATGTCTCTCAAAAACAGACAGGTCAGCGTGTTTTGCACACGGACACATAGTCCATGAAAACACGCTGACCTGTACATAGACCCATTCATTTGAATGAGTCTACGCGTGTCAGTGTCTCCGGTACATGAGAAAACTGTCAGCACACGTACCGGAGACACTGATGTGTGAAACCGGCCTTAGACCTGGCAGTCATGTGATCCCTGGGTGTAGGGAAGGAGAGAAGAAGCTTCTGGGTATTAGGGAACCCAGTCAGGTCTGCTATGCAACCAGGAGGTTGAATATCATCTGTACCTGAGGCTAATAAACCAGCCTCAGTTACATGGAAAAAAAAAAACACTATTTAAATGTTGAATTGTCTCCCCAAAGGTTTTTAATGCGCTTATGTGGGGCACAGTTTGTGAAATAAATACATAAATAAATTAAAAGCATGATACAATACAAGAAAAAAAAAAGCCACTTATAGTCCAAAATAGTTAATAGCCCCTCCCGATTGAAAAAAAACCCCTGTGATATATACAAATAATTGTTATGAAAAGGGGAACAGATTTTAGGCCTCGTTCCCACTTGCGTATAAACTCAGCGAGTGCAGTGAGAAAAAAAATTGCATTGCACTCGCACCAATGTTATTCAATAAGGCAGTGCCGATCTGCAGATTTTTTCTCAGCTGTATTCCGCATGAGGAAAAAAAATTGCAGCACGCTATGATTTCACTCCAAAATCGGATGGGTGTAAGAAAATAATCTCATGCAATAAGGACCATCAGTATGGCATGTGATTTTTGTGGATACATTATAATTCTCAAGCATAGGAAACTGTAAATGATCCTATAAAAGATTAAAAACTGTTGAGTAAAAAAGAAAGGATTGCATAAGTACAGCACACGGATGAAAAGTGAGAAAAAAATCGTCCCACTTTCCTTGATGAGAATGGGACTAGTTATTTATACTCAAGTGGGAGCAAGGCCTTAGAATGTATTTTAGTGGTTCTTTGTGTTATAAAAAAAGAGAACATACACATATTTTCATTATATTTTTATCAATATTGCTTGATATCTGGAAAAAAAATAAAAAGAGTGTATGATTAAAAAAGTACACTCCATGCATCATGAAAAAAGATGCAAAAACTATTTGAATATCTGATCGAGAAAATCTTTCACAAGCTCTTTAAACCGAATGTACAAGAAACCCAAAAAATGTTCCTGGTCAAGAAAGGAAGCAATAGCCTGATCTTGAAATGTTTCAGTTGCAATCATGGCTTAATCTTTTTTTCATAAAATTATGAGAGAAATGAAGAAAGTGAGTAGTAATTAGCAAACTCATGGATGTTGGGGTTCACCGGGTTCTTTCAGACTTTGAAAAAGGGACATGAACTTGATCCGAACTTCACTCCGAATTCCATTCAAGTCGATGGTGACCCAAACTTCAGTGCTGTAAAATAGTCGGAGTAAGGCCTCATACTCACTGGCGATAAAATTGGATGAGTGCAATCCGATTTTAAATCGGATTGCACTCTGACCCATGTTAGTGAATGGGTGACATCTCACTTGCGATTTTTTTCTCAACCAAAATCGCAGCATGCTGCGATTTGCAGCGATTTTCGCCAATACATGTCAACGGGTGCGATTAAAAAAACGCACCAAAAATGGACCATCCGTTTTCCATCCGTTTTAAACGGTTAGGCCGGGATCACACACAGCGAGATACGGCCGAGTCTCGCAGGTTAAAACCAAGCTCTGGCACCGGCACTCTGGAGCGGAGCGTGCAGCCGCACAGCAATACATGGAGCTGCACGCTCCGCTCCGGAGTGCCGGTGTCAGAGCTTGGTTTTAACCTGCGAGACTCGGCCGTATCTCGCTGTAGTGTGACTCCGGCCATACATTACCATTCTGTGGTATACAACACAGTAAATGGTCCTGTATATGACTGTATAAAAATAGTTGCTGGGAAAAAAAACGGATCGCAAACGGATGTAAAATGGATGGAAAGATTAAAAATCACATAGAAAACGCATGACACTCGCATAGTACTCCACCCTTTTTTACCATCCAGAAAACGGACCGTTTTTTAATCGTCAATGGCTATGAGGCCTAAGGGATTGGAGCTGAAAATGGAAGCTAAATGGGGATAAGAACAGGACTATTGCCCTGCACACGAATGTGGATAGAGAAATGACTTACAATAACAGGGGATAAAAAAAGAAAAAGGAGGAGGTGTAGGAAGAAGAAGCATAGGAGGAGGTAGCCAAAAATGTTTTGTGCTTTTTTTTTTGTTTGTTGATTTCTGAGGAGTAATCTGAAAATAGTCCGTGTAATAATCTGCTGACCACTCTGACCACTCTCTCTGTATACAGGCCGTGTAATACTTGAGCATCAAATAGGAGATGTGGCCATGGTGATGTACAGTTGTGGCCAAAAGTATTGACACCCCTGCAATTTTGTCAGATAATACTTAGTTGAAAATGATTGCAACACAAATTATTTGGTATTATTACCTTCATTTAATTTGTCTTGAATGAAGCAAAAAGCAAAACATTGATCATTTCACACAAAACTCCAAAAATTGGCCAGACAAAAGTATTGGCACCCTCAGCCTAATACTTGGTTGCACAACCTTTAGCCAAAATAACTGCGACCAACCGCTTCCGGTAACCATCAATGAGTTTCTTACAATGCTCTGCTAGAATTTTAGACCATTCTTCTTTGGCAAACTGCTCCAGGTCCCTGATATTTGAAGGGTGCCTTCTCCAAACTGCCATTTTTAGATCTCTCCACAGGTGTTCTATGGGATTCATGCCTGGACTCATTGCTGGCCACCTTAGAAGTCTCCAGTGCTTTCTCTCAAACCATTTTCTAGTGCTTTTTGAAGTGTGTTTTGGGTCATTGTCCTGCTGGAAGACCCATGACCTCTGAGGGAGACCCAGCTTTCTCACACTGGGCCCTATATTATGCTGCAAAATTTGTTGGTAGTCTTCAGACTTCATAATGCCATGCACATGGTCAAGCAGTCCAGTGCCAAAGGCAGAAAAGCAACCCCAAAACATCAGGGAACCTCTGCCATGTTTGACTGCAGGGACCGTGTTCTTTTCTTTGAATGCCTCTTTTTTTCTCCTGTAAACTCTATGTTGATGCCTTTGCCCAAAAAGCTCTACTTTTGTCTCATCTGACCAGAGAACATTCTTCCAAAACGGTTTAGGCTTTTTCAGGTAAGTTTTAGCAAACTCCAGCCTGGCTTTTTTATGTCTCGGGGTAAGAAGTGGGGTCTTCCTGGGTCTCCTACCATACAGTCCCTTTTCCTTCAGACGCCGTTGGATAGTATGGGTTGACACTGTTGTACCCTCGGACTGCAGGGCAGCTTGAACTTGTTTGGTTGTTAGTCGAGGTTCTTTATCCAACATCCGCACAATCTTGCGTTGAAATCTCTTGTCAATTTTT
The DNA here is from genome assembly GCF_039654945.1 of Dendrobates tinctorius. Taxonomy (NCBI): domain Eukaryota; kingdom Metazoa; phylum Chordata; class Amphibia; order Anura; family Dendrobatidae; genus Dendrobates; species Dendrobates tinctorius. Next base: position 59,850,991 of record NW_027361698.1, on the reverse strand, counting down.
CATTTCCGTCCACATCTAGGGAGGTTAGCCACAGTGCCATGGGCTTTAAACTTCTTGATGACACTGCACACGGTAGACAGAGGAACATTCAGGTCTTTGGAGATGGACTTATAGTCTTGAGATTGCTCATGCTTCCTCACAATTTGGTTTCTCAAGTCCTCAGACAGTTCTTTGGTCTTGTTTCTTTTCTCCATGCTCAATGTGGTACACACAAGGACACAGGACAGAGGTTGAGTCAACTTTATTTCATGTCAACTGGCTGCAAGTGTGATTTAGGTATTGCCAACACCTGTTAGGTGCCACAGGTAAGTTACAGGTGCTGTTAATTACACAAATTAGAGAAGCATCACATGATTTTTCGAACAGTGCCAATACTTTTGTCCACCCTCTTTTTTATGTTTGGTGTGGAATTATATCCAATTTGGCTTTAGGACAATTCTTTTTGTATTTTTTCATTTAAGACAAATTAAATGAAGATAATAATAACAAAGAATTTGTGTTTGCAATAATTTTCAGGAAGAAACTGAGTATTATCTGACAAAATTGCAGGGGTGTCAATACTTTTGGCCACAACTGTACCTACTGCAGGGAGAGAAATTGCGTGATTGATCTGTGTCTGCTACGTACCCTAATGAAACACCTTCCTTTGGTTAAAGCAGATGACAGCACATTCTGTGTAACTTTCTAAGGCCAGTTTCACAAGTCAGTGTCTCTGGTATGTGTAGTGACAGTTTTCTCATGTACCGGAGACACTGACAATGAATGGGTCTATGCAGATGTCAGCGCGTTTTCACGGACCTTGGGTCCGTGTGCAAAATACGCTGACATGTCCATTTTTGTGCAACAGCACAGATCACACGGACCCATACAAGTCAATGGGTCCATGTAAACACGTACCGCACACGGATGACGTCCGTGTGCTATCCGTGTGCGTATTTAAAAATATAGGGTTAAAGTTGAAACCAATTGTATCAATACCAGCCAGGTGTCTAGACATTGCCTGCAAAAAAGTTGGCTCACAGTCTGGACAACATTTTTTGGAGTGAGGTGAAGTTGGACTCTTCTCACAGTTGTTGGAAGTTTGTTGTTTGGTAATTTTTCACAAAATTATGCCCCACATGTGGACACAGAACAGCTTATACGTCTGGTGGAGCAACATACGGAACTTTGGGACACTCGATCTGACGGATACCATGACAGGCTGGCCATAGAACGTGCTTGGTTTGCTGTAGCTGAACAGCTCTACCCCAGACCTGGTTGGGCCACATATTCACCAGCCAAACAGGCAAAGTTTGGTAAGTTACCCCATAGATGTTCCTTTTTAACAATCAAATTCCAAAATGTTTTCATATGAAAAGATTTTCCATGGTTAGTTAGATTTGCAAGGTTACATGTGTAGCAAAACCACACATTAGCTTAATTTTTTGGGCATTAATCTGTCGAATCACATTATCATATATATTACATTATGTGCTAGGCTTATAGTCTGATCCCTCTATTTAATATACAAATTCATCATTAACCATGCTTGGTGAAAAGTTTAAAAACATGCAGTTTGTGTCTGTGGCAGTATTTTTGTGCTGCTCACTAGCTTCATGTCTGTCACACTTTTGTTGTAGGGATACTACATTTGTAAAAAAAAACATTTACCTTGCTAAATCAATGGCTACTTGTCAGATATGCGTTTACAATGTGAAGTTTTGCACTGTTCCATGGGCTAACAATTGTGTTATATCATTTTTAACAGTCTGTACTGTATAAAACCACATCTGTACAGATGTCTCACATTTTTGGGGCTTTGGCCTAACTAGACTGCCATATTTTGCAATGTGTGAATTTCCGGAGCGAATTTAAAAAAAAAAAATTGCCTTGCTAGTGTAAATGACGTTGTTTAAATTATAAGGTGATCGCCTGTGACTTAGGCCTCTTTCACACATCAGGTTTTCTGCTTCAGGCGTGATCCAGCGCTTTTGACTAAAACCGGATCCGTCGAAATGCAATGCCGGATCCGGTTTCCCCCCCATTGACTTGCATTAGAGCCGGATCGAGCCGGATGGCCATGCGTTTCATCCGATTTTCGCCGGATCCGGCAATGTGACGCGATCCGGCGTCTGGAAAAAACGGTGACTGTAACGTTTTTTGTATCCGTCGAAAAAGCCGGACACGCCGGATCCGGCGTGTCCGGCTTTTTCATACAATGAAAGCCTATGAGCGCCGCAATGCGCCGGATCCGGTTTTTTTGGTCTGAGCATGCTCAGTAGCTCTGCCCACAGGACATATATAAAAGCAAGACAATGGGACCCTCAGCCACACCCAACATGCCACCCAAGCCAAGAACCAGGAGCAGGAGAAGGCAGCAGACATCTGCAGCAGCAGCACCATCAGCACCACCCCAAATGGAGCAGCATGCTGAACAACGGGAGGGGAGTCCAGCAGCAGATGAGAGACGGTAATTATCAAATCCCCCATTCCTCCAAACTAGGGCTATGGAATATCAAGATATTCATTGGCCCTTTGTTTCTCTTTATTCAACAGCCGCCCAATAGATGCAGCAGCAGCAGCAATGGCAGCAGCAGAAACACCACCCACAGCCATGGAGTCTGGCTATGAGGAAGACAGCACATCTTCTGGGAGCCCTCCCTCGCATCATCAGCGTTTGACGGTAAGTTTTTATTTCCAAAATCCATCATCTCTGTAATATATGTGTATTCATTGCCTTTTATTTCAAAACAGGAATCACAAGATGAAGAGGAGCTCCCAGAAGAAGAAGGAAGGGGTGGACAGACACTTGGAGTGGGCTCACAATTGGTAAGTTTTTTGCATCAAACGCAGAAACACAACATCACACTACACACAACACATAGAAAACAATGTTCTGCAGACCACACACAGCAAACAAATGCCTACATCCAAAGACATAACATTTTTTGTTTTCTTCTCTAGTCTTCCCAATCTGGTGCTCGGCCAAGAGGTCCTCGCAGTGCCTCCCAGGGTCGTCGGCGACAGCAACGCGGCGGTCACCAGCGTGTAAGTATAAATATTTTTGCTTTGTTTTTTTTGCACTTTTTATTTCATTTCTTTTGTGGAGGCTAATTATGTTATTTTTGTCTTTTTCTTTAACAGCCTTCACAGCGTGCTCCCGACTCTGACGGTGAGGATGGAGGGATTGATGTCGACCGCCTCATCGATCTCGTCAGAGAAAGGGAGCCGCTCTGGAATATGGCTGACCGACGCCACGCTGACCTGATCGTTACCCGACGACTCTGGGAGGAAATCTGTTCGCTCCTTGTGGACCGCTGGGAGGACCTCGAAGCTCGGGCCCAGATTAAAGAGCGTAAGTATATACAGTACCGGTTGCTTGATTTAAACCTGTGTTTCCCGAACTCCAGTCCTCGTGGTCCCCACGGATCATGTGTTCAGGATTTCTATTTACTTTGGAAATCCTGAAAACATGACCCCTGGGGACCATGAGGACTGGAGTTTGGGAAACACTGATGTTGTATACTAACCACTTTGTCCTTTCTCGTTTCAGGGGAGAGAATTGTGAAGCGGTGGCGGTCTGTGAGGGATCGTTTCAAGAAGGAGTTCAATAAAGAGATGCGGGCCCCGAGTGGATCTGGAGGACGCAGGAGCAAGTACAAGTACGCACGAGCCCTGTCGTTCCTCCGGGAGACAATGCTCACCAGAAGGTAAATATTACACACCACATGTGACAAAAAAATGTTTAGATGTAACTTTTTTTTTTCAGCCAGGGCCATACCATGTCACTATTTTAATTGTTTTTTTTTTTCTCTTTATTCCACAGCACGGTGAGCAGCACTCGGGAGCCTGCACGATTGGACCCTTCTGAGGCGATCCCTGAGGAGACCGGCACCGAGGGAGACTTCGACCGCCCCGGTACATCTGCACCTTCCCAGCCTTCCCACACATTCGACCCATCAGTCCCATCCACCAGCACAGGAGCATCGTGGCCGCCTACATTACATGAAGCTGCTGGTGAGGAGATCGCTTTCCCTTTACCCCACCCTTCTGCCCCTGCCACCTCTAGTACACCTGCGGGTACTGGGCGGCAGTGGCAGAGGGGTCAGGAAAAGACTTATGCGCCAGAGTTCTTGCATCTGAATGCATCTTTCCAGAACTGTCTAAAAGTCTTGTCAGAGCAAATCTCCGCAGGCTATCAGCAGATCAACTCCAGCATTTTGGAGGTGAAGACACTTCTGCAAACCATGCATTCAGAAGCAAGATCTTCGCCAAACCACACCTTTTTCAGGTCTGTTGTGGAGCGCATGGAAACGCTCTCTCCTGCCCAGCAGATGCATGTAATGCATTCATGCCACGCTGCTCTCCAGCAAGTTACCTCCCAACCTCCTCCTCCCACCACAGTAGTACCTCCACCTGCACCCCCTCCAGCCACTTTCCATCCTCCCCCTCCTATTACATCTACACCCCCTCCAGCCACTTTCCATCCTCCCCCTCCTATTATATCTACACCCCCTCCAGCCACTTTCCATCCTCCCCCTCCTATTACATACCATCCACCTCCCCAGCACCATCCACCTCCCCAGCACCATCCACCTCCCCAGCACCATCAACCTCCACAGCACCAGCAACCTCCCCAGTACCAGCAACCTCCCCAGTACCAGCAACCTCCCCAGTACCTGCAAACTCCCCAGTACCAGCAACCTCCCCAGTACCAGACATCTCCCCACTTCCAGCAACCTGCCCCGTACCAGACATCTCCCCACTTCCAGCAACCTGCCCCGTACCAGACATCTCCCCACTTCCAGCCACCTGCCCCGTACCAGACATCTCCCCACTTCCAGCAACCTGCCCCGTACCAAACTCCTTCCCCATACAACTTGCCATCAACATCATCTGCTCCTACAGTCCCTGCCCAACCCTCCACTCCACCACCCACCACCTCTTCTGCTTCCCACATGTCCACCCATTCTGTAGTTTTTTTCCACACCTTCACCTCTAACTGTTCCTTCCCCACCACGATCCCAGTCCTCTCTCCACACTCCCAGTGTCGAAGTGTCCCGCAGCCCCTACAGCAGTATTTCCACCACACACTACACAGATTTATAATGTGTGTATTTAAATAAAAATGACCAGTTTTATGGTTTCAGTTTTATAGTTTCAAAGCTTTATTAAACAAGTTTATTAAAATTTTAAAAAAGTTTACTAAAAAAAACATTTTTCAATAAAAGTTAAATTATTTTACACTGGTTGTCTGTCATTTCTTTCTGCGGCGAAAAAGGTTAAATACAGGGTATTTAAAAGGTGAAATGGTATTCAAAACTAGGTATATAACTGTGGGTAAATTTTAGCTTTTTGCCACAGTTGTGTTCCTGGTTGTGTTTGAAGCAAAGTATTTCACCTAAAAAGTTGTGTTTATTGTTGGTGATTTCCTAACAATGTACACAACTTTTGTTAAAAGGTGAAATACTTTGCATAAAACACAACCAGGTACACACCTGTGGCCTAAAGCTAAAAATAGAGACCATGACAAGATAGCCAACTTTGGTTGGCAAAGGTATATACTGTTGGTACAGAAGGTACACAAGTTTGGTTGGGCACAAATCTTTCACACTCTGTCATCCTGCCAGTGTACTCTGCCTTGAGGTGACATAAAGTATAGTGCAAAATTGTCCCTCATTACTGAAACCGTCACAGAACTTCTAGTGGTAATGTCATGGTAATCTTGCAAGGTGGTTTCTTCAGAGGTGTCCTCAATGGAAATGGGTTCCTTGCAGATAACAAAATTGTGGAGTACCACGCACGCTTTGATCACCTCGTCCACAGTTTCTGTCTTGAGGTTGATCGCAGTCAATAGGACCCGCCATTTGGCTGTCAGAATACCAAAGGTACATTCAACCATTCTTCTTGCTCTTGTGAGGCGGTAATTAAAAATGCGTTTTGGTCTTGTCAATCCTCTGCTAGAGTACGGTTTCAAAAGGTGTTCTGACAGCTGGAAGGCTTCATCCCCTACACAGACAAATGGCATAGGTGGACCAGATGTTTGCGGCAGCGGTCTAGGGGGTGGGAACTGGAAGGTGTTTCCATACAGTTTACGCCCCATGGCAGACAGTTTGAAAACTTGAGAGTCATTGGAGCGGCCATAGGCCCCAATATCAACCGCAATAAATTTGTATTCCGCGTCAGCGATGGCCATGAGGACAATTGAAAAATATTTCTTGTAATTGAAATATTCCGATCCCGATCCAGCTGGCTTTACAATGCGGATATGTTTCCCGTCCACAGCGCCCAAGCAGTTGGGAAACTGACATATCTGTTGAAACTTGTCAGCAATTTCAATCCACCTCTCTGTTGTGGGCTCTGGTAAAAACTCTTCAGCTAAGGAGTCCCACAGTGCACGGCATGTGTACTTCACTATTCCAGATATGGTGGAAATCCCGAGTCTGTACTGGAAATGCAGTGACGAAAGGGATTCTCCAGTTGCAAGAAATCTGTGGGGAATTAAAAAACAATAAATTAGTTTTAAATCACAGCATTACATACCAAAACTGAGCTATAACACTTGGAGATACAAACTACCACCAACAAGATTGCAGTGAAAGTGTGCTCTGATGCGATCACATCCAATAAATGTGGCTTACCTTAAAGTCACCATCAGACGCTCTGTGGGTGAAACAGAGAAGCGGCAATAGGTGTCCGCTTTTCTTATGAGGTGTGCAATGCGCTCCACCAAGTAATCAAAATTCTCCATTTTCATCCTAACATATCCAAAAAATGTATCCGGGTTTCGTCGAAGGTCCATGCAGAGTGTAGAATAGACCCCACGCGTCATTCTCTTGGCTGTGATGGGGTGGATCCACAAACGTCATCTACGATGCCTGATGCGCTGCTGTCTCGCTCTCTCCTTCTCCAGAACAATCACCCTCAAACGATTCGCCTCCGCTATAAAATACGCCAAATTCTTCAAAATATTTCCAATGACAACATCCATCTTCGCCAATAACTTGCTCTTCTCTCCAACCTGCACTTTCTCCTCTACAACCTGTCAAAGAAGGGCTGTAGGAACATGCTATATATAGTTTTCCAGTAGCCAATCCCGTTCGGAAGGCCACAAGGGTCAATTTTAAAAACCGGATCCGGCGTAATCCGTCGAAAAACGGATAGAAAAACGGATGAACCGGATGAGACGGATCCGGTTTTGTCTGTCAAGAAAAAGACGGATCCGGCAGAAAAACGGATCCGTCAAATCCGGTTTTACTAAACATTTGCCGGATCCGGCGTTCCGGCACGACGCCGGATCGCTCCTGACGCCGAAAACCTGAAGTGTGAAAGTAGCCTTAGTTTACATGTAAGGATCATCATGTGCTTCCTACTATTATTAACCGCCCATACACAACATATGGCCAAAAAAAAAACACACTTGTAGTGTTTGTATGTCACATTTTTTGGTTGACCCACCACTGAATCTGTCTGAGTGTGCTAAATTGAATATTTAGACTTAATTCTGGACACCACACAAAATGTTTTACACACTGCAAGCCCTTACATATGTCTGCTAGTAATTTTTAATTGTGTGAAGGTTTGTGTTGCTCTACACACCACAAGTCTGGCAGGCTATGTTGTTTCTAACCGGATTTTATACATGGGCATGGTGAACAAACATTACATTTTGGGTGACAGGATGGATGAAAGTGGTCACACACTTCTTAGTCTTAGTGTCCAGGCCAAAAGGGTTTTGATTTTTTTTGTGAAAATAATGTACCGCGCTCCCAAACTGCATACAAATTGGGCTACAAAGGCACAATGTGTTTAGAAGTGAAACTGAAAGTAAATGAACTTCCAAAGTCTCACAAAAAGCCTACAGTTCTCTTCATCCCAGCCTGCTCTGCACCAATTGTTCCCCATTGTGGCCTACTTACCGCGATCAGGATGGAGTCAGGAGTCAGGGTAAGGCCTCTTTCACACATCAGTTTTTTGCCTTCAGGCGCGATCCGGCTTTTTTTGGAAAAAACGGATCCGGCAAAATGCAATGCCGGATCCGGTTTTTCCCCATTGACTTGCATTAGCGCCGGATCGTGCCGGATGGCATTGCGTTTCATCCGTTTTTTGCCGGATCCGGCAACTTGTCTCATTCCGGCGTCTTGAAAAAACGTCTACTGTAACGTTTTTTGTCTCCGGCGAAAAAGCCGGAAGCGCCGGATCCGGCGCTTCCAGCTTTTTGCTACAATGAAAGTCTATGGGCGCCGGAATGCGCCGGATCCAGAAAAAGATGGATCCAGCCACCGGATCCGGTTTTTTTAAGTCTGCGCATGCTCAGATCCAATTGGCCAGCCGCCAGGAACAGAGACGGATCCAGCAAAAAAACGGATCCGTTTCTACAGTTCTCCAAAATTTATGCCGGATCCGTTTTTTCTAAAAAAAGCCGGATCCTGCCTGACGGCAAAAAACTGATGTGTGAAAGTAGCCTAAGCCTCTATGTGTTGCAGCAGTAGCCTGTTACAGTGCACCAGTATTATTGCAGGCGTGTTTGATTCTTATCTCCTTCACTCTCCTGAGAAGTATAGGCTTTTTGTAAGACATTTGAAGTTCATTTACTGTCAGTTTCACTTCTAAACACATTGTGCCTTTGTAGCACAACTTGTATGCAGTTTGGTATTGCGGTACATTATTTTTGAGCACAGATTATGTCTAGGTACCACCATCCCGTCTCTGGTAGTGGTCAGCGCCAGTGTATTTTTTATTGTTTTGATATTTTTGTTAAGCCATCATGATTCAAAAACAAAACATTAAGAAATACAACATAGCTGAAAATCTTATGTTGGTATTTAAGTAAGATTTTAATGTTGTGCTTTATGTAATTTTTTTCTTTTTTAACACTTTACGAACAGTTGATGTGGTCAAACGGCATTGACGCTCAGCGAGGGACCCGTTCAGGCGGGAATTTAATCCCCTACCCTCCACCACCGGTGCTTCCAAGAAGAGACAATATGTGTACTACCGCAATTTATCTTTCCTAAGGCCAATCTTGGAGCTAAATCCGTAAGTGACTCTTTGTGTTTGCCAAAACATAATAACCTTACAACAGTGTTTTTAGTTAAAACATTTCTTTACAGAAGTGTTTTAAAAGGCCCCCCAAAATTGTGGACCCATAATTCCATAATATAAAGAATGTTTAAATTTTACACATACACAAGTGGATACTGTATGTGAAAATTTGAAGATTTTCCATAGTCAACACCTACCTTCATATGTTTGCAAAAATTACCACAATGTAACTAGTTAGTTTATTTAGTGTTTGTTGTCAATTATTTAGATTTATGCCACAATATCTTATCTCCTTGGACGTATGACAACCTAGATGACTCAGATGATTCACCCACCCCAGACAGATCATTGGCATGTACCTCAGCTTCGGAGACTGAACCCCCAGCGGACCCCACTCCACCAACAAAGCCTGAACAGGTGTCTGATGCCGGTGAAGCCTCCAATGATGCTGCTCAGGGAAGCACACAATAATCTGGTGAAGCAACATCACAAGCAGCAGCCCCAGCGCCACAGGCAGCATCAACATCATCAGCCCCAGCACCACAGGCAGTATCAACAGCCAATGTCCCTCGCTATGTTGCCCACACACTCAGAGATCGACGAAACAGGCGACATGAAGACACATGAATGTTGCCTGAGCTGATTGATGCTTGAGTTTTGACCATCATGAATTCCCTGACAGACGAAAATTCAGTTGAGCGGTTTTGTAGGTCCCTCTCCCCCTGCCTAGCAAAAGTTCCTGAAGAACGGCAGGAACGTGTACAGGCTGCTATATTGACCCTCATTGCTGCATGTCAGGGAGAGCAGGAACCCAACCATGTTCTAGGGCCCATAGAACAATGGCGAGCTGGCCAGCTTCCCATACAAATGGCATCTGATACCAACATCAGAGATGTGCCAAATATTGGAACACTATCCTCACGGGCTGAACCTATCACAGCAACACAACAAGCTGAGAGCATGGCTGCATCCATTCTTGTGCCTCCAGCTCCTTCCTCTATACAACATTATGGCCCAATGTCCGGCCCTTATTCTGGCCCTCCTGCTCCTGCCTCGAGCCAACATTATGGCCAAATGTCCGGCCCTTATTCTGGCCCTCCTGCTCCTTCCTCAAGCCAACATTATGACCAAATGTCCGGCCCTTATTATGGCCCTCCTGCTCCTTCCTCAAGCCAACATTATGGCCAAATGTCTGGCCCTTATTCAAGCCCCCCTGCTCCTGCCGCTAGCCAATGTTATGGCTAACTGGCCGGCCATGCTTCTGGGTCTTTAGCTCCTGCCTCAAGACATTCTTCACAAAAAAGGTCTAGCAGTTTTTTGGTTCCTCATTCCCGTGCCTCCAGACATCATTATGGCCAAGGGTCTGCCCCCACAAGCACCTACAGCCAACAATCTCAAAACGTGCCTTCCATCATCTCTGTGGGGGATAGTAGTGCTGTTAGTTTTGCCCATCCACAGCCCTATACTCTACCATCAAGGCAGCAGACACCTGTGTTTGACCATTTTGTTACACACAGCCATTTGACAAGAGGTGAGAATACTACATCACAATCCTATGCCAGCCAGATATCTGAGTCAGAACGTACTTCAGTTCAACCACAACATGTCCAGTCATCATTTTTGGGAGTGTCTTTGGAACTGCAACCTTATCCACCATCTCCATCTGTTTCCCCTAAAATGTTCACATCCACACCTCATCAAACACCAGCACTCCAGGGTCAATTGTCTAAAGGTCAAATGGGCACACACTCTGCCAGCCCAGAACATGAAAGCACACTCAATCCCAGCGACGAGTCTTTCTCTAGTCAAAGTGATTTAGTTGATTTGTAGCTAATCTTGCTAAATATGTTGAGTACCCAAAAAATGCAGCCAGAACAACATTCCCAAAAATTATAAAGGTGCTTTGTTTTAATAGGCCATCACATTGAGTTTTTGGCTCCTGTTTAGCCTTTCATTATCTGTAATAGTTTGGATATCGGCCTAAATGTTTGGTATATGTCTGGGTGTGTGTGGGCTTGCACCCTTTTTTTAGGGGGGGGTTGGAGGTGAGACTCTTTTGTTGTATTGTAAGCTAAATACATAGCTTTCTATTTTTTCATTTTGGAATGGAAAACAGATTTTGAAGCCATATGTTGGAACCAAAAATAAATAATTTTGGTAATTGTTCCTATGTGTTTTGGTTTATTTTTACAAATGAATCTGTTACAACAAACAGGCATCAAAACATTCACATTTAGTACATAGTTTATTGTGTAAAAACTAAAATGTAATGGCACACACCAATTGCTAACAATGTACATATAACAGATCATCTTTATTAAATGTGTGTACGTTTTCTTCACATGGCCAACAACACACATTACTGGAAATATACCATAATTAAAGGTACATTCATGGGCACACAGTTTGTTCACACTTTGTCAGACTGTTACAGCTCATTCACACTAGTGTCAACTTGTGAAATGCTACACAAATCCTAATGTATTGGCATTTACACCTATGTTGAGCAATGATAGTGTGTGACTTTATTATTTAGTTAGCTCGCATTGGCTTAGGATACTAATGAAAACAAGTTTCAGCATGCTGCTATAGTAATTTTTAAGAAGATGACAACACACAATAGAAGTCCCTGGCTCAAACAAGTTCAGCAATCCAACACTTACATTGGGCGAGTGCTGTTGGTATTGGACACACCAATTGCATTGTCAAAGGTGACAAATCATGTGCCGCAGATAGTAAGCACAATGACAGCTTGCAATATCAAAGAGATATATGTATGTATTGTATGTGTATACATACAATAAAATATATATATATATATATATACAGTCATGGCCAAAAGTATTGACACCCCTGCAATTCTGTCAGATAATATTCAGTTTCTTCCTGAAAATGATTGCAAACACAAATTTTTTGGTATTATTATCTTCATTTAATTTGTCTTAAATGAAAAAACACAAAAGAGAATGAAGCAAAAAGCAAAACATTGATCATTTCACACAAAACTCCAAAAATGGGCCGGACAAAAGTATTGGCACCCTCAGCCTAATACTTGGTTGCACAACCTTTAGCCAAAATAACTGCGACCAACCGCTTCCGGTAACCATCAATGAGTTTCTTACAATGCTCTGCTGGAATTTTAGACCATACTTCTTTGGCAAACTACTCCAGGTCCCTGATATTTGAAGAGTGCCTTCTCCAAACTGCCATTTTTAGATCTCTCCACAGGTGTTCTATGGGATTCAGGTCTGGACTGATTGCTGGCCACCTTAGAAGTCTCCAGTGCTTTCTCTCAAACCATTTTCTAGTGCTTTTTGAAGTGTATTTTGGGTTATTGTCCTGCTGGAAGACTCATGACCTCTGAGGTAGACCCAGCTTTCTCACACTGGGCCCTAAATTATGCTGCAAAATTTGTTGGTAGTCTTCTGACTTCATAATGCCATGCACACGGTCAAGCAGTCCAGTGCCAGAGGCAGCAAAACATCAGGGAACCTCCGCCATGTTTGACTGTAGGGACCGTGTACTTTTCTTTGAATGCCTCTTTTTTTCTCCTGTAAACTCTATGTTGATGCCTTTGCCCAAAAAGCTCTACTTTTGTCTCATCTGACCAGAGAACATTCTTCTAAAATGTTTTAGGCTTTTTCAGGTAAGTTTTGGCAAACTCCAGCCTGGCTTTTTTATGTCTCGGGGTAAGAAGTGGAGTCTTCCTGGGTCTCCTACCATACAGTCCCTTTTCATTCAGATGACGACGGATAGTACGGGTTGACACCGTTGTACCCTCGGACTGCAGGGAAGCTTGAACTTGTTTGGATGTTAGTGGAGGTTCTTTATCCAACATCCACACTATCTTGCATTGAAATCTCTTGTCAATTTTTCTTTTCTGGCCACATCTAGAGAGGTTAGCCACAGTGTCATGGGCTTTAAACTTCTTGATGACACTGCGCACGGTAGACACAGGAACATTCAGGTCTTTGGAGATGGACTTGTAGCCTTGATATTGCTCATGCTTCCTCACAATTTGGTTTCTCAAGTCCTCAGACAGATCTTTGGTCTTCTTTCTTTTCTCCATGCTCAATGTGGTACACACAAGGACACAGGACAGAGGTTGAGTCAACTTTAATCCATGTCAACTGGCTGCAAGTGTGATTTAGTTATTGCCAACACCTGTTAGGTGCCACAGGTAAGTTATAGGTGCTGTTAATTACACAAATTAGAGAAGCATCACATGATTTTTCTAACAGTGCCAATACTTTTGTCCACCCTCTTTGTTATGTTTGGTGTGGAATTATATCCAATTTGGTTTTAGGACAATTCTTTTTGTGTTTTTTTCATTTAAGACAAATTAAATGAAGATAATCATACCAAAGAATTTGTGTTTGCAATCATTTTCAGGAAGAAACTGAGTATTATCTGACAGAATTGCAGGGGTGTCAATACTTTTGGCCATGACTGTATATATATAATATAAAAACATATGTTGACACTATACATACATAGATGTATATATTTTCCACACTCACAAGGTAATCATTACTCTGGCGTGTTGGGTGGTAGGACATCAGGAGATGACAGGATAGAAGACATGCTTTGCACACAGTTCAAACATTTTTAATGTGCATATATATATATATATGTCACAGCCTCAAGTGTGATAAACTATAGAGCTTGGGAAAAGGCTATTTTGATTGTAATTATCAATGTCAGTATGTATGTTCAAGCTGATCGTCATGTGTCACACTAACATTCCAAATCACACACAATGCTTCAGGGTGTTCTTTATTTTGGCAGACACATTCTTTCTTGCTGCCAAAACATACTTTACTACAAGTAAGCGTTAGCCTAAACCAAGACATAAATTAACCAAAATGAGGGATTAGTTATTTGGTATAGTTAACCATAAGACTTTGAGAAGGCCAGGTATCTGTTACCAACATTAAATTTTAGGCCGCAACCAACATCAATGGTCCTCATTGTCTTGTGAGTCCCTAACCAAATTATTAGCCAAATGCCACAAAAATTTCATAAAGACACTTAGAAAATTCAGACATATGTAAAGCTAACATTAGTTGCTCAGCTCAGTTTGCCATGACACACTACCCTCTGGTGTTATAAAATAATCAGCAAAAAGATTCCTGACTAGAGTTGAGCGATACCGTCCGATACTTCAAAGTATCGTATCGGATGGTATCGGCCGATCTTTAAAAAAAGTATCGGTATCGCCGATTCCGATACCGGAAGTCCCATTCAAGTCTATGGGACTTCCGGTATCGGAATAAGAAAAACCCTTTCCTGCCCTTGTACAGCCTCTCTGGGGTCTGTACGGGCCTTTCGGGGGGCTGTGCCGGCCTGCCAGGGGGTCTGTGCAGGCTCCGGTGGTCTGTGCCGGCCTGCCGGTGGTCTGTGCAGGCTCCGGGGGGCTGTGCCGGCCTGCCGGGGGGCTGTGCCGGCCTGCCGGGGGGCTGTGCAGGCTCCGGGGGGCTGTGCCGGCCTGCCGGGGGGCTGTGCCGGCCTGCCGGGGGGCTGTGCAGGCTCCGGGGGTCTGTGCAGGCATCGTCCGATGGGACTACAAGTCCCATCGGGCGATGCCTGCTACCATGACAGTGATTGACACATTAGCCAATGATGGGACAGTAGTAGTCCCATCATCCGGCTAATGTGTTAAATGTAAAAAAAAAAAAAAAAAAAAAAAAAAAAATTACATGCTACATACATACAACATGCATACTACATACATGCTACATTCATACTACATACTACATACATGCTACATACATACTACATATATACTACATGCATGCTACATACATACTACATGCTACATACTACATGCATGCTACATACATACTACATGCTACATACTACATATATACTACATGCATGCTACATACATACTACATGCTACATACTACATATATACTACATGCATGCTACATACATACTACATATATACTACATGCATGCTACATACATACTACATGCTACATACATACTACATATATACTACATACATACTACATACATGCTACATACATACTGCATGCTACATACATGCTACATACATACTACATACATACTACATGCATGCTACATACATACTACATGCATGCTACATACATACTACATGCATGCTACATACATACCACATACATACTACATGCTACATACATACCACATATATACTACATACATACAATACATTCATACAATACATACATAGACATACAGTACATATAACATAGAGTAACATACTTACCAATACTTGTCACATTGTTCCCCGAAGCCATTGTCTATTCCGGGATAAATATTAACATAACAAACCACAAAAATACTCACCCACGATCCGAAGCAGTCCACGAGTGTGTCCCACGACGATCTTGGGTAGAGAACTGCAGCATCAGATGATGCTGCCGTTCTCTACGGGCTGCAGGAATCCAATGACGGAAGGTAGGTATCCTTCCGCACTGTATTCCTCCGCCACTTAAAAAAAAAAAGTCCCTAGTCTCACTTTATGCCATTGCTGTGTGGGAATTTCCCACACAGCAATGGCATAAAGTGAGACTAGGGACTTTTTTTTTTTAAGTGGCGGAGGAATACAGTGCGGAAGGATACCTACCTTCCGTCATTGGATTCCTGCAGCCCGTAGAGAACGGCAGCATCATCTGATGCTGCAGTTCTCTACCCAAGATCGTCGTGGGACACACTCGTGGACTGCTTCGGATCGTGGGTGAGTATTTTTGTGGTTTGTTATGTTAATATTTATCCCGGAATAGACAATGGCTTCGGGGAACAATGTGACAAGTATTGGTAAGTATGTTACTCTATGTTATATGTACTGTATGTCTATGTATGTATTGTATGAATGTATTGTATGTATGTAGTATATATGTGGTATGTATGTAGCATGTAGTATGTATGTGGTATGTATGTAGCATGCATGTAGTATGTATGTAGCATGCATGTAGTATGTATGTAGCATGCATGTAGTATGTATGTAGTATGTATGTAGCATGTATGTAGCATGCAGCATGTATGTAGTATGTATGTAGTATATATGTAGTATGTATGTAGCATGTAGTATGTATGTAGCATGCATGTAGTATATATGTAGCATGCATGTAGCATGCATGTAGCATGTATGTAGTATGTATGTAGTATGTATGTAGCATGCAGCATGTATGTAGTATATATGTAGTATGTATGTAGCATGCATGTAGTATGTATGTAGTATGTATGTATGTAGCATGCAGTATGTATGTAGCATGTATGTAGTATGTATGTAGTATATATGTAGTATGTATGTAGCATGCATGTAGTATGTATGTAGTATGTATGTAGCATGCATGTAGTATGTATGTAGCATGTATGTAGCATGCAGTATGTATGTAGCATGTATGTAGTATATATGTAGTATGTATGTAGCATGCATGTAGTATGTATGTAGTATTTTTTTTTTTTTTTTTTTAACATTTAACACATTAGCCGGATGATGGGACTACTACTGTCCCATCATTGGCTAATGTGTCAATCACTGTCATGGTAGCAGGCATCGCCCGATGGGACTTGTAGTCCCATCGGACGATGCTTGCACAGACCCCCGGCAGGCCGGCACAGCCCCCCGGCAGGCCGGTACAGACCCCCACAGGGTGCACAGACCACCGGCAGGCCGGCACAGCCCCCCGGCAGTCCGGTACAGACCCCGGGCAGTCCACACAGCCCCCCGGCAGGCCGGCACAGCCCCCCGGCAGGCCGGCAGAGACCCCCGGAAGGCCCGAAATGACGGCGCATCATGATGCGCACACACCGCGCATCATGATGACGTCAGGCCGTCAATCAACTGAACTTCCGATTCCGATGCCGAATTCCGATATTGAAAAAATATCGGAAGTCGGTATCGGAATTCCGATACAGCAAGTATCGGCCGATACCCGATACTTGCGGTATCGGAATGCTCAACACTATTCCTGACTTGAAGGCCAGACTGAGCAACTTGGGTAGCACGATGACCTTCCTCTGGTAATGTCACATTTACCACTCTCTCCTCATCCAAATCATCCAAGGATGGTTCTTGTTTTCTTGAAAAATTATGTAAAATCACTGCTGCCTTTATGACTGCCTGGACATTGTCTGGATGCATCTGGATTTGTGTTTCAAAGATACGCCATTTACTAGTAAAGATCCCAAAAGCACACTCAACCAATCAACGTGCTCTCAGTCGCATGTTAAAAATTCACCTACAGGTGTCCAAATATCGACGTGGAAATGGGCGAAGAACATGCCTGGACAGTGCAAAACCCTCATCAGCAACCATAATAAATGGTTCAGGTGGGGATGAGGTTCCGGGAAGGACACATGGTGGGGGAATATTAAAATTTTTCTCAGCAAGTTGCCTAGCTAATCTGGAATATCGAAAGATGCGAGCATCAGAGGCACTCCCATATGCCCCAATGTCAGCAATTACAAAACAGTAGTTGCTGTCAGCTACAGCCAGCAGCACTACGGAAAAATATTTTTTGTAATTAAAGTAACGAGACCCTTATTTTGGGGCAGTGGCTCAGTGTGGGGGAGGCAGGGGGGCAGTCCGCCCCAGGTGGCACATGTGTGGGGGCGGCGCGGCAGCAGCAGCAATTCCTCTCCTTTGTGGGAGAAACGCGGCCGCGGAGGCACAGTGCAGCTGCAGCAGCAGATTTTGGCTGTACTGTCGCGTGGCTGTATATATATTGTCGCTGTGTCCGTACACACTGTCACCGTCTGTGCTGTCGCTATGTGCAGCCACACCCGAGCACACGGCTGGAGCCGGGCATCCTCCCACCAGTGACACAGGCCGGAAATAAGGAAGACTTGGGCAGCGGGACTGGTGCGGGGGGGGCGCCCCACAGACTGATGAGCACGGGGAGGAGCAGGGACTGAGAGGAGACACCGCGGCTGTGGAGCCGGGTCCTGGGGCTGCTGCTGCTGGAGGACGTTACCAGAGAGTCATCGGCTGCAGCCAGGTAGTGACATGGCTGCTGTGTCCTGAGTGTGCTGTCAGTGTCTGTGAGCTCCTCCTCCATCACTGACCTCCTCTTTGTGCTGCCTGCTCCATACATGTGATAAACATCAGCCACTATCCTGACACCTGCTGCGGGCTGTCTCCTATTGATGTGGATGTAAGTGCTGCCTCTTGGTGTGTGTTTATATATATTGTGGCAGGGCTAAGGGTCGTGTAATTGATGGGAGATATGTGTCTCATAAATGGCTTATCTCCATAATGTAAGGCAGAAGTAAAGCATACCAGATATTGTTATTGTTTTTGTTTGAAGGACCTGTGGTGAGGTCACAGTCATGTGACCAGTCAGCTGCTGGGAACGTGGGTGTGGCTACAGCCTTATAATGTGACCTGCTCCTGAACCAGGGAGCTGTATGTGGGGAGGACTACACCTCCCAGCATGTGCTGAGACTCACGGTCTGAGTCTGCAACCACGAAGGTTTATGTTTTGTTTGCCTAAGCTAGAGGCTATTTTTGGTGATACGCTGTTTTATGGTTTATGACAGAAATAAACCTCATGAACTTTGGAAGAACCGGTCTCCTGATTGTCTCCCGCTGCACCTTAGTGAGTCACATCCCCACTATATATATATATATATATATATATATATATATATAATTAGTAATGCATCTATAATATACTAGTATACTGTAATATTTGATGTACATAGGGTAGAATAATACTTCAACATTATGATTGTATATGCTGTAGGTATTCTACTGTATGCTTTAGATGTTACATTGTATACTGTACTGCACATACATTACTGATCCTGAGTTACATCCTGTATTATACTTCAGAGCTGCACTCACTATTCTGCTGGTGCAGGCACTGTGTACATACATTACATTACTGATCCTGAGTTACGTCCTGTATTATACTCCAGAGCTGCACTCACTATTCTGCTGGTGCAGTCACTGTGTACATACATTACATTACTGATCCTGAGTTACATCCTGTATTATACCCCAGAGCTGCACTCACTATTCTGCTGGTGCAGTCACTGTGTACATACATTACATTACTGATCCTGAGCTACATCCTGTATTATACTCCAGAGCAGCACTCACTATTCTGCTGGTGCAGTCACTGTGTACATACATTACATTACTGATCCTCAGTTACATCCTCTATTATACCCCAGAGCTGCACTCACTATTCTGCTGGTGTAGTCACTGTGTACATACATTACATTACTGCTCCGGAGTTACATCCTGTATTATACTCCAGAGTTGCACTCACTGTTCTGCTTGGTGCAGTCACTGTGTACATACATTACATTACTGATCCTGAGTTACATCCTGTATTATACTCCAGAGCTGCACTCACTATTCTGCTGGTGCAGTCACTGTGTACAAACATTACATTACTGATCATGATCTACATCCTGTATTATACTCCAGAGCAGCACTCACTATTCTGCTGGTGCAGTCACTGTGTACATACATTACTGATCCTCCGTTACATCCTTTATTAGACCCCAGAGCTGCACTCACTATTCTGCTGGTGTAGTCACTGTGTACATACAGTACATTACTGATCCTGAGTTACATCCTGTATTACACGCCAGAGCTGCACTACTATTCTGCTGGTGCAGTCACTGTGTACATACATTACATTACATTACTGATCCTAAGTTACCTCCTGTATTATATTCCAGAGCTGCACTCACTATTCTGCTGGTGATTTGGGAGGACGCTCTCCGGTCCCCAGACTCCCTCCATCTGGTGCACTCATTCCATCTTACGTGTCGTCGGTACAAGTACGATCCTGTGCGATCACCGGTGTGTATGGCTCAGATTACGTCTTCCTGTTCCAGTGCCCAGGAGGACCTTCTGTTACCTAAGCACCGTCCGTTTTATCCTAAGATAGGCAGGAATGGATTTTATTTATATGCCGCACTTTTTACATCCTTTTCAGTTATCAATCACTGATAACAGATAATCTTTACCTGTGTAGCAGCAACTTCAGCGCGGTGCACTATTTGTTATATATTTTGTAACTATTATCATTGCGACAACTGCAAGAAGATGAAAGTCTAGAAATTTAGAAATAATAACAGCAGAGTTAGTAGCAGACTAAAAATTTGATCTTTGAGTGTAGTGTGGGCTCTTCGGATGCTTCCGGGTTTTCAACGACCAAAGGGGCGGCAAATTTTTCGACCGCCCCGGGCGCCACAAACAGTAGCTGCGCCACTGTTTTGGGGCTTCTTCAAATGAATATGTTTACCATCCAGGGCATCTATGCAATTTGGGAACTCTGTGGCTTCCATGAACCCCTGGGCAATCCTCACCCAGTCTTGTGTGGTTGGCTGAGTCATCAATCGGCTCTTCAGCTTGTCCCATATGAGATCACAGGTTGAGCGCACAATCCCGGATATGGTTGACGTTCCAAGGAGGAACTCAAAATGGAGGGAAGAAAATGAATTGCCAGTAGCCAGGAATCTGTTCACAAAACAATAGTTTAGGTGTCTAACAATACTAAAAAAGTACAGAATATGATGGAAAGGAAAACAATACTAACATAGTGAATCTCAGACAGCACATATAATCATAAGGCTGGTTTCACATTTGCGTTAAAACAACGCTGCGCCCTGCGTCGTTAAGCCCCGCCCCGAGCCGGCTCCCTGCCCGCCCCATCCGGGATCACCGCCTACTTTCGCATTTGCACGCATGCGATCGGCGCACCCTATCTTTAGCATAGGGTGCGCAGATCATGCGCTGCCAGTATGAAAGTAGCGTGCTGCGCACTTTTGACGGTGCGCCGTAATGCAGCATGTTGCATTTCGGCGTGCACGGCGCACCGTCAAAGGTGCGCAGCACGCTACTTTCACACTGGCAGCGCATGATCTGCGCACCCTATGCTAAAGATAGGGTGCGCCGATCGCATGCGTGCAAATGCGAAAGTAGGCGGTGATTCCGGATGGGGCGGGCAGGGAGCCGGCTCGGGGCGGGGCTTAACGATGCAGGGCGCAGCGTTGTTTTAACGCAAATGTGAAACCAGCCTTACAGATATGTTGATTAAAATCTAAATAACAACCATGAAAGAAGCACACAGGTGTAAGTTACAATAGACAGCTCCGAAATTTGGCATATTACTAGTTTGGGTGAGGGTAATAAGATTAGGTTAATAGTAATACGTCATAGCCAAATTGTTTTTGGCCTGTAGTTGTAGGAGAATGTTAAGCAAGACATGTATGGCTGTTTAAATAATGTTTATTGCTTAACCTAGGAAAACCAAACATTACACAATATAATGTGAAAGCCTGAGGCAAATGTGTGATTTACAAAAGTTACCTCAAGGTTACTAGCAAACGCTCCTCCGGAGAAATGCTTAGTCGCATGCAGGTGTCTGAGAAGGTAAGGATGCAAAAACTCAAGAATTGTGTCAAATCCAGAAATGGATAGGCGACAAAAAGCCACAAACTTCAACGGGTATTGGCGAAGTTCAGCATACAATTTGGTAAAATGACCATGTGCCCCACAGAGTAATAGTATAGGGTGAACCCATAGTCTTTTTTTCTCCATGGTTCCTCACCAAGCATATGTTGGTGAACCCCAAAGCGACGTGACACAAGCCATGCCAACCACAACAACGCCTCATTTGAAATAGACATATTTGTGAGGCCTAAGGAATAATAACACACAACCCAAAGCTAATATGTCATTGTATTAAACCTTTTTGGCAATGTTTAAAACACTCATCACTAATGGCTCACGCCTTTCCCATTTTAAAGCATTAAATTGACGCATTAACCCTTCATTTGGACATAGAAACCTTAGTTTTGGATATGTATGCACACGGATGACACACGGACAGCACACAGATAAAAAACATGGACACACGGATCGCAAGCGGATGACACACGGATGGTATACGTGTCCACATGGACACGGATTGCTCCAGGACTGTGTTTACCGGTACCGGAAACATCTGGATGTGTTAAACCGCCCTAAGCCAGAGTACCTTTGGATGAATGGTGAGGCAAGAACAAGTAGTGGTGGTTTTAGATTGTTTAGCAGAGAGAGCCTTCAGTCCCTTTGCTTTCTCTTCCACCTGGTCCCCTGCTGAAAGTGCAGATTTTGCATCTGCAGCCCATGGGCATCTGTCTTCCACCTCACCCCCTTGGAAATCAGGCAAGGAGTCTGAGCCACAAGTCATGTAGCAGTAACTTCTGCTTTTTGATTACTCTGCTGGCTGTATTTCTGTGGGTCTTCTATCTTGCCCTGGTGTGTTGTCAAGTGGGGTAATTATTTTGGGGTTGACATCAGCTGTTTTATGTCCGCTGACATGAAGCCGAGGGATTAGTAATGGTGAATGGTCTAGAAGACAGGATTGTCGGGTCTTGAGCTACAAGTCTGCAGTCACTCTATGTGACTGCAAACTTGTGAATCTTGAAATCACACGCACTGAATACTGTGAGGATTCTTCCGTGGCAGGAGTTGCGAGTGTCTGAACTCAAGTATGTGATTTGCATACATGTGGTCACATGCTGACTAGATGGATGTGGCCTTGCTCAATGCAAGTGTATTGTGCAAGGCTATAAACAGTCTAGTCAGAATGTGGCCGGGAGTGTGCATATCGAATACTTATGGTCACATGATCCCCTGCTCTGAGTACCAGCACCAAAGATTACCCACAGCACACACGATATTAGGATTCATAAGTCTAATGTGTGGTAGATCGGCTCACTCAGCTGCACACAGAGGTACACACGGGTACACTGTGGCTTTAAGACCTTCCTTTGGTTTATTATAGGCAGCATAAACCAAAGTGTAGTAAAGCAAATACAGCCCTCTGGCCAAAAACAGGAAAACAAATCAAAATGGAGGCAGAAAACAGTCCTTCTGAGAGCGGGGTTCCTCCCACTCACCGCTAGCAGAACACACACGGTTCAGGTTTTAGCATACAACACATGCATGAACACTTTCCTGGAGTGCTTCCTCTCCAGGCACGCTGTCTTTGAATGCCAAGCACTTAAGCACCAGACCAAGTGACTCCTCCATCATGTGACTGATCACATGATTGTGACATCACACAGGTCCTGTCAGGACACAGTATGCAAATTTAGCTTAAGCTACACAACACTTCAGTGAGCTGGAGGAATATACTCTGGCTTTGTATCACTGATGCCATTAAGCGTAGTGACACATAACCCCTCTCCAGTACTTCACCAGTGACTAGGTCAAAGCTGTTACGATGAGCTCTGGCTTAATTCCCCTGACTTATAATTCGAAGATTGAGTGCATTTGTTCTGTTGGAGGATGAGTACATGGGAGGGGTAATGCAATCTCTGATGATGCCGATGGCAAAACACAGGTGCCAACTGCTGCAGCTTTCTGCTGTGCATACTCCAGCAAGGAGGGCAGTGATGAAAACTGGGTAGAACATAATGCTAGGGATTATTATTATATCTTTTTAAAGCACCATTGATTCCATGATGCTGTACATGAGGAGATGTTACATACAAGACACATATAGAAATTACAATGGAAGATGAATAGTGACACATAGGTACAGAGAGAAGAGGACCTTACCCTTGTGTCCTTACATTCAACAGGATAATGGGGAAGGAGACAGTAGGTTTAGGGCTTGCAGCAGCTTTGCTATTGGGGAGGTGGCAGTGGGGTCGCTGAAGGCTGTAAGCTGTTCTGTAGGCATGGGTTTTCAAGATTCCTATTCAAAGTCCTGAATGTACTGGATAATTGGGAGTGTTGGGCCACAGAGATACTTGGAAGAAGTCTTGAATGCGATTGTATGAGGAAAGAACAATTGTGGAGAAGAGAAATAGATCTTGGGAGGACCACAGATTACGTATGGGAGATTAGTTCAGAGATATATGGGGGAGACGGATTATAGACGGCTTTGTAGGTCAGTGTTAGTAGCTTGAAGTGGATACGTTGTGGAATTGGGAGACAATCAAGGGATTTGCACAGGGTAGAAGTAGAGAAGTAGTGAGAACAGAAGTGGATTAGTAAGGCAGCACAGGTACTGGGGGATGATGAGGTCTCAGATCACGCATGGAGTCATGGCCATCCTAGTGATATGGACAGTTCAGAGGAAGAGATGGTGGTCACACTGAGCCATTTGCACAAGTGCAATAATGAAGAGGCTAGCCCCTAGCAAATAAATTGGCCGCTACTGAGCACAGCGGCCGGCCCCTAGCCTATTCTTTGTCCATGTTGCATAATACTCCGCTTCCTCCACCATCTCCTTGTACATTCAGAAACTGCAGGCCCTCTGTGCACGCTTTTGACTTTCTCACTCTGATGCTTGCCTGTCTGCGGTGCAGCATCATTTCTGCTTTCCTGCTCCCTACTTTGATATGCGATGTACTCACAGCGTGGAACTCCACCTTGCATATGCTGAAGAGATTATGTGAGCAGACAGACACGATGGTGTTTTAGCAGCAGCATTCATGGGTAAGTCAATCTGAGGAACAACACCACTTCAAGACCCACTAGTGAGCCTCCATGAGGGAACATGAGTGCAGTGTAGTGCTGCTTTGAGTACTTTACAAACATGGCCAACTCTGATGACACAATCTGAGCACACCAAAGCCAGCTCAAAGGCGTTCCCTTACAAGACATGGGTGGTTTGCACACTGGTCTTTCACAGACTGAAGCAATGCATAAATGTTCTTAACCTAAGCACCATGTGCATGATGAGGCATCTGAATGCAGAGAACAAGCTGTAGTGGAGTACACTCCTGAATTACCAGGAAAGATCTGAGCCTCCTCCTGCGCCCTCTTCTGCTGCGATTTTGGACTCTTCCTCTTCTTCCCGCACAACAGAGCCACCTGGCTCCCCGCAAAGAGAGGATGTTACAGCACCATTAGCAGCAGTGTCACCAAGCATCTCTCCACCATCCCATTGAATGGTTGAGCTGTTCATTATCCAAGTGGTAACAATACATTGGGATCACAGGAACCATAGTACGTGGTTTCCAGTTGCCACTACTTTTCTGGCAGGCCATTTCAGCCCTGCACGAACATGTTGTGTACAAAATTAGGTGTGCACTGTGCAACACCATTAATGTTATGGTCCATATAACTTTCAATACATGGACCAGTAAGCACGGGCAGTGATGTTATAACTCTCTAACTGCCAACTGGCTAAATTTTGTGGTAGCTGCGCCTGAGGCAGAAAGTGATTTGGTGCATCGCATAACACCGCAGTGAATTGCTGGATATTTTGGGATATTTCTCTGTCCATGTTGCCTCCTCCTCCTACTCCTTCTCATCTGGTCAGTGTAACATCTGCACCACATACTTCAGCACAGCCAGGGTTAAATTACAGTAGGCTGCTCTGAAACTCATCTGTTTGTGAGAAAAATCTCACACTGTACAGGAGCTCTGGGTGGGGATCAAAGAAAAGACTGATGTGTGATTTGTGCTACTAAACTTCAAGCTGGGCCTGGTTGTGTGCAATAATGGGTGAAATCTCATAGCAGCTCTGGGCCTAGCCAGTTTGATGCACATTCCTTGCCTGACACATGTGCTAAATTTTGTGGTGCAGCTTCTTTAAAAAATTCACAAATATGTCAGAGCTGCTGCTGAAACTAGAGGCCATCTGTGCATGCTTTTGGTTTTCTCTCCCTGATGCTGCTCGCCTGTCTATGATGCAGCTTCACTTCTGCCTTCTCGCTCACTGTCTCATATGTGACATACCCACAAGGTGGAACACCACCTTGCACATGCTGGAGAGACTATGTGATCAGCAGCAGGCAATACTGGAGATTTAGCTGCAGCATGCACTTGTGAGCTGCTCTGCAGAACAACACTACTTCACAACCACCAAATGGGTCTCCATGCGGCATGTGTGAACCTTTGTTGTGTTGCTTTGAATACTCCACAAATATGGGCAGTGCTGCTGACCCCATCATCAGTGTTACTATCCCACTTCTATGCCTCCTAGTGGTACAAGAGAAGAGGAAGAGGAACAGGGACCATTCACACCATTATCAGGCCTGGCGCTCACACATGTCTTGGTGGATGGGTTCCTGTACCAACAGCAACCAGGTACACAAATATCCAGCCAAGGGACAGTTTTGGAGGTTGGAGAGGACATTACATAGCTCACATCAATCCAATAAACCATTACCCTGATTGCCACCTTATCAGGGCAATTGGGAAGAGCCAGGCAAAGCACCAGAATTAGCGCATCCAATGTGATAAGTCAATTCTTGAGCGGCCGTGGGCTTGAATTTTTAGACTGGGAAGGGCCAAATAGCCATGGATCTTCCCAGCCTGATAATACAAGCCTCCAGCTGTCTGTTTTACCTTGGTTGGTTATCAAAAATAGGGGGGCCCTCAAGACATTGTTTATATTTATTTATTTACTAGCTGAAGAGCTCGGCGTTGCCTGGGCATAGTAACCAACTGTGGTTAGTTATAACAAATTACAATGATTATATTGCACATAAAAACATTTCACATCATATATTCAACACTACAGATTTGCAACACAAATTAACTAAACGATTACCCAAGTATTGATAGTATTTTATTTTCAGCTCATTCAAGATTTTTGGTTTTTCCTTTCGGTGCAAAGATGAACAGATTTTTGGTAGTTCCAACTCTTGAACAGACCACGTAAAGTTGACCATGAGAAAAGCATGGAGGTTGCAAATCGATCCCTACTACTTTCAAGGACTGCCCCTGAGCATTGTTAATGGACATGGCAAATAGCAGTTGAACTGGAAACTGGAGGCATTTAAAATAAAAAAACAAATCAGATGGAATGAGTGGAATTCTTGGAATGAAAATGTCCTCTCCTTTGGCACATCCTGTTTCTGAGCTGTGTATCTAACACTATCCTGTGTGATAATGTCTGCTGAGCTGTGTACCTAATCCTCTCCTATGTGATACTTTCTGCTGAGCTGTGTATCTAATCCTATCATCTAATCCTATCGTGTCTTACTGACTGCTCAGCCATGTATCCTATCCTGTGTTACTGACTGCTGAGCAGTGTATCTAATCCTATCCTGTGTAATACCGTCTGCTGAGCTGTGTATCTTAACCTATCCTGTGTGATACTGACTGCTGAGCCATGTACCTAATCCTATCATGTGTGTTACTGACTGCTCAGCCGTGTATCTAATCCTATCCTGCGTGATACTGTCTGCTGAGCCGTGTATCTAATACTATTCTGTGTGATACTGTCTGCTGAGCCATGTATCTAATCCTATCCTGTGTGATACTGACTGCAGAGCAGTGTATCTAATCCTACTCTGTAAGATACTGTCTGCTGAGCAGTGTATCTAATACTATTCTGTGTGATACTGAGTGCTGAGCTGTGTATCTAACCCTATCCTGTGTGATACTGTCTGCTGAGCCGTGTATCTATTCCTATCCTGTGTGATACTGACTGCTGAGCTGTGTATCTAATCCTATCCTGTGTGATACTGACTGCTGAGCCATGTGTCTAATCCTCTCCTGTGTGATACTGAGTGCTGAGCCATGTACCTAATCCTATCATGTGTGTTACTGACTGCTCAGCCGTGTATCTAATCCTATCCTGTGTGATACTGACTGCTGAGCCGTGTATCTAATCCTATCCTGTATGATACTGGGCTCCCCCTGCAGTCTGTGTCAGAGGGTGGTCTGTGTTGGCACGGTAATATATTGTGTTATTTCCAGATTTCCAGAAGGACGATAACACCATAGAAATGATAAGAATAATAGGCCAAAATGTTTGGTGAAATTGGAATGTGCGGGGTTAAAATTTCGCCTCACAACATAGCCTATGGCGCTCTCGGGGTCCAGATGTGTGACTGTGCAAAATTTTGTGGCTGTAGCTGCGACGGTGCAGATGCCAATCCCGGACACACACACACACACACACACACACACACACACACACACACACACACACACACACATTGAGCTTTATATATTAGATTTATTTAATAAGCCTAAAGAAAATGAAATGCACTAAATGGTGCTAGTTTGTTATATGTAGGGGACCTGTCACATTAAATATCTACAGGAAATCTATCCTATCTTTTCTACATATCTATTCTATCTATTCTATTCTGACAGTTTGGGCTGTGAATTTTCTGTACTTGACTGATGAAATGTTGGTTTTACTTTGATATTTGCGCATAAATATCAAACTTGTATTGGCTATCTGGTTCTCACATCCACTCATAGCATGATGTGATTTTTTTCCTCTGCCCGATTAGAGCTGAGGAAAAAAGCACAGATATGGACTGAATCATTTACTAACATTGATTGGAGTTTTCTCCCATTGCACTCATGCATGTGAGCCAGCCCAAACAGTACTGTAAGTACATTGCACATTGTTAGGATTCCACATGTTGTACTCTCTGTCCAGTTATAAAAAAGTCCTAGACAATGCTTTTGCGTGTCGAAATGTGATAATACTAGTAATGGATCAAGAATGTTATGAAGTTCTACTGTGCACTAATATTCATAAAATCATAGTGAAAGCTATAAAAATATAATGTTTTTTAGAGATGAGTGACCTTGCCTTTTTTCGGGTCGAGTCGGGTTTCATGAAACCCGACTTTCTCAAAAGTCGGGTCCAACTAAATCGTCCAATTATCGTGAAAAGTCGAAGGCCGACTGAAACACGAAACCCAATGCAAGTCAATGGGGAACCAAGGTCGGCAGGGAGTGGAGGACAGGAAACAAACCCACAGTGCCCATTTTAATGCCAAAAACATCAATTCTTATTACTTTAGCTTGTCAACCTTAATTTACTTTATAATAATAGTTAGGCATTGTAAACTGGGGGTTATTTGGCTAAAGTTGTGGGGGGGTAGGGCTGGCTCCTGACTTTCGTGGGCCCAGGGCCAAAGAGTGTCAATGGGCTCCTTTAACACATGCCACAATTCATGATCCTCTGATACGGCAGAGAAATAGCGGTATAATACAATGAAAAATACTTCACTTCTTACATCTCATGACTGATATCCATTTTAAATTCTCCAATAGCTCCAAAAACAGACAGTATATTACTCCATACAGTATTATGGCCAGCGCTTAGTGCGCTATACAGAGTAATGAGGCTCATATATTTCTTCATACAGAATCATTGGTCACATATAATGTTTGAAACAGTATACGATGAGCTCCACATAATGCTACAGTATATATTGGTCCCCATGGATGAAGCTCCCCTGTGTTATGGGCCCAAATAATGCTCCATATATAATGGGCCCCATTTCTAATGCACCAGTGCATAATGGGCCTCTGTAAATGCTGCTCCAGTGTCTGATGTCCACCTTTGGAATGCTCCAGTGTATGGTGGGCCCCATATATCATTCTCCAGAGTATTTTGCTCCCCAAAAATTGCTCCCAATATTGAAATCAATTAAATGAGTCTCATCGCTAGGGAATCCCGGTACTAGTCTGGACTCCTCGTCGTCCTCATCTTCCATCTCACTGCACTTGGACTGTTTAGGCAGAGGGCATACAGACGTGATGTCATTGCGCTCTTTGACCAGAATGTCACTGTCAGGAAACGCGGAAGACGTCACGGCGATGGAGCAGGGAGAGGTAAGTATTTCAACTTTGCAAGTGCTGTGATCCTGAGCAAGCAGGGGGGCCCACTCTTTGGCGAAGGCACTGGCACAGGGCCCCTCATAGTACACCAGATTGTCTGACGGCAGGTGTGCACCCCCACCATCAGAGACACTTGATTCTACTATGAGGGACCTTGTGCCAGTGCCGTTGCCAAAGGGTGTGCCCACCCACCAGTCCAGGGCAACAGCACTCGCATGAGTGCGTGCACCAGGTGGTGACCCCGGCCCTGTGGGGGGAGGCAGCCCAGTTAGGGAGCTGGAAAAATTGGCATATTTTGATGTTGGACATTCAGCAGCTGCAAATGGATTAATTGAAGAAGTCCGTGGAAGAGGAGGACAAAAGCAAGCCATTTTTCTGGCAACCTACATGTAAACAGGGGAGAATGGGACAAAATCCTTTGAAACCCATGCATGGTTCATTTTAGTGAAGGTTAGATCATCAACATTTTGGGTCGACAGATGGGTCCTTTTTTTGTCAGGATTGATCCAGCAGCACTGAAGACTCTTTCAGATAACACACTAGCCGCAGGGAAAGCGAGCTCCTGTAAGGCATATTGTGCCAATTCAGGCCAGATGTCAAGAGTACTGGCCCAATAGTCAAAGAGGAATGACCGGTGAAGGAGAACATCGATATGGGAGAAGAAGTAGTTTGTTACCATAGTTGACAACTGCTGTCTCCTGTCACTTTCGATCAATGCAGTATTACCAGTCGTGTGAGCGGTACTTGAAAAATCAGTCCACAACATGGTCATGAAACCCCTGTGTCCAACGCCACTTCGGCTGAGTGCACCACGAACACCTCTTCCATGTTGCCCCCTCCAGCTCATTGGAAAAACATCACCGCTGCTGTGTGCTGGGAATGCCTCAAACAAATGGCTTACTAGAGTTGCTTGTTTGTTAGCAATTATTAGCTCTAGGTTCTCCTGTGGCATGATGTTTTGGAATTTGCCTTTATAGCGTGGATCCAGGATGCTGGCCAACCAGTAGTCATCATCGTTCATCATTTTGACAATGCCGGGGTCCCTTTTTAGGATCTGCAAGGCATAATCAGACATGTGGGCCAATATTCCAGGTGTCAATGATGCACTGCGATTGCTGGGTGGAGGAGCACTTTCTGGCAAATCCACATCCCTCCAGTCACGCACAAACCCTGTACCTGACCTTGCCACGCCAACATTTATTCTTGCCCCCTGAGAAGCATCCTCCTCCCTAAAATAATCATCCCTATGATCATCCTCCACCTCCTCTTCCTCCACTTCGTCCACGAGACTTCCCTGACAAAGACAATGGCTGACTATCATCAAGGCTTCCCTCCTTCTCTTCCTCCTCGGCTGCAGATGCCTGCTCCTTAATGTGCATCAAAGTTTGCATGAGCAGATGCATAAGTGGGATGTTCATGCTTATGATGGTGTCGTCTGTGCTTACCAGCCACGTGCATTCCTCAAAACACTGAAGGACTTTACAGAGGTCTTTCAGCTTCGACCATTGCACACCAGACAACTCCATGTCTGCCTGCAAACTGCCTGCCCATGTATCCTCCCACAAATAAAATACAGCCTGCCTCTGTTCGCACAGCCTCTGAACCATGTGCAGGATGGAGTTCCACCGTGTTGCAACATCGATGATTAGGCGCTGCTTGGGAAGGTGGAGCAATCGCTGCAGCTTCTGCATACGACTGGAGTGTACGGGCGACCGGCGGATGTGCGAGCACAGTCTTCACACCTTATGGAGCAGGGGTGTTAACGCCGGATAATTAATGAGGAAGCACTGCACCACCAGGTTCAAGGTGTGAGCCAGGCAAGGTATGTGTCTGAGTTTTGAAAGGGCTCTGACTGCCACAAAATTCCGGCCGTTATCACTAACTACCTTGCCTGCCTCAAGATGTAGACTTCCCAGCCATGACTCAGTTTGTCACTGCAAGTAGTCTGCCAGTATCTCAGCGGTGTGTCTGTTGTCGCCGAAACACATCAACTTCAACACAGCCTGCTGACGCTTACTACTAGCTGTTCGATAGTGGGACACCTCGTGTGCAACACTGGCAGCTGCGGATGGAGTGCTCGTGCGACTGAGCTCTGTGGATGAGCTTTCGCTTCTGGAGGAGAAGGAGTAGGAGGGTCGAACGCCTACACCCATCTGTTTCCTATACCGTGGGTTAGGCAGCACTGTCCCACCGCCGCTGTCCCCTGTGGACCCTGCATCCACCACATTAACCCAGTGCGCAGTGATGGACACGTAACGGCCCTGGTCATGACTACTGGACCATGCATCTGTTGTGAGGTGCACCTTTCCACTCACTGATTGCTTGAGTGCATGGACAATGTGGTCTTTCACATTGCCCGTGGAGGGCTGGGATGGCTTTTCGACTAAAGAAGTGCCAACTGGGTAGGTCATAGCGTGGTACTGCGTAGGCCATGAGCTTGCGGAAAGCTTTGCTTTCAACCAACCGGTAGGGCATCATCTCTAACGAGATTAGTTTGGCAATGTGGGCGTTCAAAGCCAGTGTACGCAGATGAGAGGATGAGTACTTTCTTGTCCTACTCAGAGTGTCTGGTAAAGTGAGCTGGACTTGAGAGCTGCATATGGTGGAACTAGCGGTGGACATGGCGGACTGAGAGAGGGTTGGAGATGGTGTTGGTGGTGTTGCTGATGGCCTAGATTCAGTCTTTCGTAGCAATAACATTGTGATTCCATGACTGCTTTGCCCTTGTGACGACACCTCGACATTTGCTGCTGGTGGTGTGCTAACCGATGGGCTTACAGTGGGGGAAGTGATGTAGCGTTGCTGACTACCTTCATTCGGAGCAGGTGCACATGTGGTACGTGAGGTTTGGTAGTCCGTCCACGCTTACAAGTGCATGGTGGTTAAATGTCTAAGCATGCAACTGGTATTCAAATTTCTCCGATTTTTCCCTCGGCTAAAGGTCTTTGAGTACTTCTTACAGATAACTTTTGCCTGATTTTGTTCAAAAAAGTGCCACACTGCACTCTTCCTACTATGGAAGACATTTTGAGACCTTGCATGCTATGCTAATTTGACCGTCTGGCCAAGCTGTCCTGCAGCTCTTTTGGTTTTTGTAACAGGTTTTTGGACTGCTACGGTCCTGCCAGATAACAGCTGTTGCGATGTCGTTGCCTGCTGCGGATCCTCCTCCTCCTCTTCTGAGCTATTGGCAGCGGCACCCTCTTTCCCCAATGGATGCCAATCTGGGTCAACAACTGGGTCATCCATCACCTCCTCTTCAATTTCATGTGCACCTTCCTCTGTTTCACCGTGTAAGGTAGTATAGTATGTGGAAGGGGAACCTGAGTTTCATCAGGGTCAGATTCTGGCTCAGTACACTGCGAGGACAATATAGTGCTCTGAGTGAATGTACGAGCAGAAAAATCTAGCAGTGGCTGTGCATCAGTGCACTCCATGTCAGATTCATCTTGGACTGGGGAATTCACGATTTGACTTGCTAACCCAGGCATGGTATGTGAAAAGAGCTCCATGGAGTAATCGGTAGTGTGGCCTGCCACATCCTTCTCTTTTGGTAGGGGTGAAGGACACAAGGAAAGGTATTGTTCCTAACCAGGAGCCTCCAATGATGACTCAGTGCTTTTATTTTTTAAAACTTCAGAAGAGGAGGCGAGAGAGCTGGAGGCTGTGTCAGCAATGTAAGCCAAAACTTTTGTTGCCTTCGAGGTCTTGTGGAGCCAGACGATGACACAGGCTCAACACCTCCTGCCTTAGGTGCTATTGTGCTTTTGCCACTACCAACAGATGCAACACCACCACCACCACCATCGAGACCAGCTGGCAACCCCCACCCACTTCCATGGCGTCTTCCACCATACTTGCTCATTTTTGTGAAAATGTACCCAAAATACCACCAGCTATATGGTACTGTAAAACAAGGTAGAAAGTGTATCTAATATTGGTGAGATTTTGAATCTCACTATAGATTTGAGGACGCAGAACTATTGTCTCTGGCCCAGTAGAGATTACACCTCAATGTAACAGGCTGAAATTGGATGGTGTATGACAAGGTGGAGGGTGTCTATAGGATTGGTGAGAATTTGGATCTCACTAGAGATTTGAAGACGCTGACAATGATGCTCTCAGTCCAAGTATGGATGCAGGCAGCCTAATAAGCAGGACTGCTGCACAGTGAGCACACAAAAGGGTGGAAAAATGAATGCTTGGTAACTGTGCAGAAAAGAGGAAGAAAAGTATTTTACCTTTTAAAAAAGCAGTTTGCACAGCAGTGTGCAAACAGCAATGCAGCTATCAGGGAGCCTTATAAGGCAGCCTAATAACCAACAGAGCTGATGCACAAAAATAGAGCCTCCCCTGTCACTGCACACAAAGTGTTGTGTTGTAAGTGGAAATCGCTAACAGCTGAAGCAGTTTTTTTGGTTCTTCTTCCCTGCCTAACGCTCTCCCTACATAATCATCATCAGCAGCAGCTCTCCCTATGCTAAGATCGGCATAAGTAAGATGGCAGTCGGCGTTCACGCCCTTTTATAGCCCCTGTGACGCCACACAAAGCCAGCCAATCACTTGCATGCCCTTCTCAAAGATGGTTGTGACCGATGCCTATGTCATCACGTTGCCCACAGTGTGCGTCCTCCATCATTGGCTGAAAAAGGGTGCTGGAAGCATCTTTTAAAACGCAACTTTGGCGCTCTGGTCGCCTACCTCGTGGCCGACCTCACGCTATGGTCGAGTTTCGTTTCATGAAACCCGACTTCAGCGAAAGTCAGCGACTTTTGAATATGACCGACCCGTTTTCTCAACTCTAATGTTTTTATTTTTCAGTTTTAGACTGAGATTGATTTGGAAAAATACAAAGATAAAACACAAAATCGAGCTTGGTTTGAGTTGGTATACATGCAGCACATAAGCATTTAAATAACACAGAGTTCTTAGCAATACTGTTTTTCATCAAAAATAGCATAAAAGCCATCCTACCGTCGACAAGGTGACTCTGATCGTGACAGTCCTACAGTGTCTAATATTAAAAACCTTACCATGTGTCAGAGTTGACCTCAGTGTGCGAGTAAGGGCAGACAAAAAAGGACTGGCTCCCAACCAGTGAACACCAGTCAGGGGAAGCCTTTTAAAAACAATTTTTAGCTCAGGAGAGGGAGGCCACACCCTGGCTTGCACAGAATGCAAAAATGCAAAGAAAAAACACAAACATTGAGCGTGGTTTGAGTTGGTATACATGCAGCACATAAACGCATGTTCACATTGGCTATAAACATATAAAACCTACAAGAATCAAAATGAGCAAAAACCCTGCTGTAACTAAATAAGTAAAAAGCAAAAGTGCATTTAAATAACACAGAGTTTTAGTAATACTGTTTTTGATAAAAAATAGCATAAAAGCCATCCCACCAGCGACAAGGTGACTCTGATCGTATCCTACGCTGTCTAATATTAAAAAACCTACCATGTGTCAGAGTTGACCTCAGTGTGTGAATAAGGGCAGACAAAAGGACCGAACTTGATATTCTTGAGTGAACATTCTCTTTCTCTGGCCCAAGAAAAACACTAAAAGTCTCAGAGAACTAGGTTCACTGAGAAAACCCAACTATCTTGAACTTTTCTATCTCTTCCAGCTATCCTTCGATGAGATTTACATTTCCTCCAGTGCTTCTCCTGCTGTGGACTCACATAGGTTATACAGTAAATGCAACATTCTAGAAATCCCTTTTTAATTACACAAGTACTTGAAATTATTTAGCATTATGAGAAATAATATAATTTCATACAATTTTAATCTTTGAGGGAATAAGAGACAAGTACGATTTTAACTTTGAAAAGTGAGCTTATGCCTCTAGTAGAAAGAATCATCAGATGGGAATGGCATAATCTGTCAAAAAAAGACAGGGCTTTTTTTAGGTTAATGGTCTTTTTGCGACATGTAAAACATTGCCATGTTCTTAAAACAACTTATTTGTTCTGAGCTGCCTGTTCTTTTGGCTATCTTCCAGAAGGCAGATAAGTTGAGCACATTATGACGTCCTGCAGAGATAAATGAAACGTTGTGTATGAAAGAACAATGGAGAACTGTTTCTTCAATCCTGCAGAGTTCAGCAAGCAGGAAAATTAAAGTATTAGCTATTTTGAAGCTATTTATGCAAATATGAAGAATGCCCTATTTATGAGGCAGAGTTCCTGCTTTTTTTGTCTTAAAACATAGTTTTGACACTCAAATATATATTTATGCCATATAATATTTATCATTAGTACAATGTTGTAATGTAGGGTCCAGTGACGTAACTGCAAAGTTATGGGCCCCTGTGCGAACTTTCAAATGGGCCCCCCCATGCCAAAATACACCCACATCTCTGCTCCGTACACCTCGTACACACCCGGCTCCACTCCGTACACCTCATACACATGCTGCTCCTCTCCGTACACCTTGTACACACGTGGCTCCACTCCGTACACCTCGTACACACGGCTCCGTTCCGTACACCTCGTACACACGCGGCTCCACTCCGTACACCTTGTAAACACTCGGCTCCGCTCCGTACACCTCCTTAACACACAGCTCCGCTCCATACACCTCGCACACACATGGCTCTGCTCTGTACACCTCGTACACACACGGCTCCACTCACCTCGTACACACACGGCTGCGCTCTCATACAACTCGTACACACATGGCTCCACTCCGTACACCTTGTACACACACAGCTCTGCTACATCCACCCTGTAAACCCCTCCTGACCCCACACTGAAAAATTTCCTCATCCAGCACCATGACAACCAGCACAGCAGAGTCCTGCAGACAACAAGGCCCCTGATCATATGACCCATGACTCCTCCCCTCCTGTGACCTTATCACAGGTCCTGTGTGCACAGAAAAGAACAGCCTAGGACGTCATTGCAGGCTGTGATGGGCTGCATGGGTCTATCTGGGAGGGTGAGGATGGGGTGCATGGGGGGTGTGGTGGCTCGGTGCAGTGCAGGAAGAATAGACTACCGGGCAGGATGCGGGGGGGGGGGTCAAAAATGGGACTGTCCCGCGAGAATCAGGACGGTTGAGAGATAACATGGTCTGACCTGCCGGGCCCCTGACTCCCCCCGGGCCAGGTCGCAGTGGCGACTGCTGCGATCGTGGTAGTTACGCACCTGGTAGGGACAGAGAGGCAGAACATGTGAATGATGTATGGCCCAGTACTGAACAGCTTTACCTACTTCCAGTTACACAGTCATAGCATATACTGGCAGCCACTACTAGGTAAAAAATCTGTATATAGTGGTTTTGCAATAGTAGCTGTATATATCCATTTGCAATTAGCACCATTAGTGGTGGGATATACATTGATAATTTCATTGTTTCATTCATTTGATGATTGAGTAAAGGGAACTAGGAGAAAAGAAGATTGTGAGAAATGCAGTTTTAACCTATAGACCTGGGTCACGCTTGCGAGCAACTCGCACGAGTCTCGCATCTCAATACCCAGCACTGCCGCTGCCACTCGGGACTGGAGCACTCAGCTGCATAGAAATACATGCAGCCGCACACTCCGGTCCTGAGTGCCAGCGGCAGTGCCGGGTATGGAGATGCAAGACTCTTGCGGGTTTCTCACAAGTGTGACCCTGGCCTTGTAAGCACATTCTGCATAGAGTCCTTACTATTAAGTGGACATCCAACACTTACTGCTCTAAAATATTCAATATTTATTTATTCAATTAAAAGTCCAAGTTACACTATAATCTCAAAATGTGAAAAAAGACAACTGATAAAATGTATCAGAAAATACGCTTCTGACTTCCACAGTCATTAAACAAAGCCTGCTGGTTGAGGTCAGAAACGCGTTGAAGGTTTTAGAGCAGTGAGTGAAAGCTATTTTCTTGCATTCAAGTATGTTGCTAATTATGCCGTGCACCCATCAAGTAAGCTTAAAATAAAGAATGCTGTCATCTGTACCACCTAAAGTAGATTTAATATGGGGTTCCTATTTAAACTGTATAAGGACTAGAGTTGAGCGAAATGGGTCGGTCAAATTCAAAATTCGCCGTCTTTAGCTAAAGTCAGGTTTCGCCAATCGAAACCCGACCATAGCGTGAGGTCGGCCATGAGGTCGCCGAGCGCCAAAGTCGCGTTTCAAATAATGCTTCCAGTGCCTTTTCTCAGCCAATGATGGAGGACACAAACTGTGAGCAATGCGATGACATAGGCAGCGGCCAGCACCATCTTAGAGAAGGGCATTGAAGTGATTGGCTGGCTTTGTGTGGCGTCACAGTGGCTATAAAAGGCCGTGACCGCCGACCTCCATCTTACCTCTGCCGATCTTAGAATAGGGAGAGGTGCTGCTGCTGATTCTGAATAGGGAGAGCGTTAGGCAGGGATAAGACAAAAAAATTGCTTCTGCTAATATCGCTTTTCACTGTACAGTTAGTGTGCAGTGAAAGGGGAGGATTTTTGTTGTGTGCAGCAACGCTGGTGGTGATTAGGCTGCCTTTTAAGGCTATCTCATAGCTGCATTGCTGTGTGCACACTGCTGTTCAAACTGCTTTTTTCAAAGCACTCCAACTTTTATTATTTTGTTCTGATGAGTTACCGGGCGTTCATTTTTTCACACACCGTATAGCGGTGTACGCTCCTCACACACTACCATGTACCGGCTGGTATCACGGACAAATAGAAGCTATCTGGGTGTGACTCTGGAAAAACAAGCCGAGGAGATTTACCATTTTTCCAGACCTACACCTTATAGAGCTGTCCGCTTTTCAAACCGTGTTGTATATCTGCTGTTTGATCACGGTCAAAACTAGACAGAGACAGCGTGTGTCACTCCGTATAAAAATAGATGAAGATTGACAATTTTCCATACAGACACCGTATAGAGCGGTCCGATTCTCAAACAATATTGTATATCTGCGGTTCGCATTACAGTCACATCTATACAGAGTCAGCGTGTGTGTGTGACACTCCGTAAATACATATACGGAGATTCTTAGTTACACAAAAAACGTATACAGCTGTACACTTCTGATACAGTTCCATATATCTGCTTGTTGTATTACGGTCAAATACATACTGTGAGAGCGTCTGTGACTAACAAAATATATACGTAGATTTAATTTTTTTAATACACCTTACACAGCTGGATGCTCCTCATACAGTACCATTTCTCTGCTGGTATTTTTGGTACATTTTCCCAAACATGAGGAAGTATGGTGGAAGAGTCCACGGACGTAGGCAGGGGGGCACAGCTGGTACAAATGGTGGTGGTGCATCGGCTGGTTATGGCAAAAGCGCAATAGCAGCTAAGGCAGGAGGCGTTGAGCCTGCGTCATTGTCTGGCCCAAGAAGGCCTGTAAGGTTCCATTTTCTTGGAGTAGGAAAACCACTTTTAAAGCGGGTGCATCAGGAACAGGTTTTGGCATACATTGCCGAAACAGCCACCAGCTCTATTGCCTCCTCTTCTGAACGTTCGAAACCTGCAAGCATGGAGACGTCAGTGCAGGGTTCTGGTCAGGAAAAACACCTTTCCGTGTGTCCTTCACCCCCACCAAAAGTTAAGGATGCAGCAGCCCACACTTCAGATTACTCTATGGAGCTCTTTTCACATACCATGCCTGGGTTATCCAGTCAAATCCTGAATTCCCCAGTCCAAGATGAATCTGACATAGAGTGCACTGATGCACAGCCACTGCGAGATGATTCTGCTGGTACATTGACCAAGAGCACTACATTGCCCTCGCAGTCTACTGAGCCAGAATCTGACCCTGATGAAACTCAGGTGCCCCTTCTCGCATACTATACCATCTTACACGGTGACACAGAGGAAGGTAAAGAAGAAGGTGCAGATGAGTTTGAAGAGGAGGTGATGGATGACCCAGTTCTTGACCCGGATTGGCATCCGTTGGGGGAGGAGGGTGGCGCTGGCAATATTTCAGATAAGGAGAAGGATCCACAGCAGGCATTGACAACACAGCAGTGGTTATCTGGCAGGCCCGTAGCTGTCCAGAAACGTGGAACAAAAACTAAAAGAGTTGCAGGACAGCTTGGCCAGATGGTCAACTTAGCACAGCGAGCAAGGCCAGAAAATGTATACCATAGTAGGAAGAGTGCAGTGTGGCACTTCTTTGTCCAAAATCCTACTGATGAGGCAAAGGTTACCTGTAAGAAGTGCGGAAGGACCTTTAGCCGAGGTAAACAACTCAGAAATTTGAATACCAGTTACATGCTTAGACGTTTAATCAACATGCACTTGCAAGCGTGGACGGACTACAAAACCTCAGGTAGCACATGTGCACCTGCTATGACTGAAGGTAGCCAGCAATGCTCCATCGCTTCCCCCACTGTAAGACCACCGCCACCGTTAAGCACACCACCAGCATTAAACATGGAGGTGTCGTCGCAAGGCCAAAGCACGCAGGGAATCACAATGATTTTGCAACACAACAATGAATCTAGGCCATCACCACCAATACAATCACCAACCCCCTCTCTCTCCATCCGGTCCACTGCTACTTCCCCCATATGCAGCTCTCCAGTCCAGCTCACCCTACCAGACACTCTGAGTAGGACAAGAAAGTACTCATCCTCTCATCAGCGTACACTGTGTTTGAACACCCACATTGCCAAACTAATCTCATTAGAGATGATGCCCTACCGTTTGGTTGAAAGCGAAGCTTTCCATGAGCTCATGGCCTACGCTGTCTCACGCTATGACCTACCCAGTCGGCACTTCTTTTCTCAAAAAGCCATCCCTGCCCTCCACCGGCATGTGAAAGACCGCATTGTCCATGCACTAAAACAGTCAGTGAGTGGAAAGGTGCACCTCACAAAAGATGCATGGACCAGTAGGCATGGCCAGGGCCATTACATGTCCATCACTGCGCACTGGGTTAATGTGGTGGAAGCAGGCTCCACAGGGGACAGCGGCGGTGGAACAGTGCTGCCTAGCCCACGGTAAAGGAAACAGTTGGCTGGACACTTTCTACCCTCCTCCTCTTCCTCCATAATCGAAAGCTCATCCGCAGAGTGCGGTCGCACAAGCACTCCATCCGCAGCTGGCGGTGTTGAACATGAGGTGTCCCACTATCGAACAGCTAGTGGTAATCGTCAGCAGGCTGTGTTAAAGATGATGTCTTTGGGTGACAACAGACACACCGCGGAGGTACTGGCTGATTACTTTCAGCGACAAACTGAGTCATGGCTGGGCAGTCTACATCTTGAGTCAGGCAAGGTAGTCAGTGACAACGGCCGTAATTTTGTGGCAGCTATAACCCGTGCAAAACTCACACACATACCTTGCCTGGCTCACACTTTGAACTTGATGGTGCAGTGCTTCCTTAATATTTATCCGGAGTTAACATCCCTGCTCCATAAGGTACGAAGACTGTGCTCGCTTATCCGTCACTCAAACGTCCACTCCACTCGTATGCAGAAGCTGCAGCGATTGCTCCACCTCCCCAATCACTGCCTAATCATAGACATTGCAATAAGGTGGAACTCCACCCTGCACATGGTTGAGAGGCTGTGTGAACAGAGGCAGGCTGTAATGCATATGTTGGAGGATACACAGGCAGGCAGTTTGAAGGAAGACATGTAATTGTCGGGTGTGCAGTGGTCAAAGCTGAAAGACCTATGTAAAGTCCTTCAGTGTTTTGAGGAATGCACACGGCTGGTAAGCGCAGAAGATGCCATCATAAGCATGAGCATCCCACTTATATGTCTGCTCATGCAAAGTTTGATGCACATTAAGGATCTTGCGTCTGCAGCGGAGGAGGAACAGGAGGAGGAGGAAGAGGAGGGAAGCCTTGCTGACAGTCAGCTATTGTCTAGTTGTCTGGTCAGGGAACTGTCCTGGACGAGGTGGAGGAAGAAGAGGAAGAGGAGGAGGATGAGGGGGATGATTATTTAGGGGAGGAGGATGCTTTTCAGGGGGCAAGAGAAAATGTTGGCGGTCCAAGTTCAGGTACAGTGTTTGTGCGTGACTGTAGGGATGTGGATTTGCCAGAAAGTGCTCCTCCACCCAGCAGTGGCAGTGCATTAGTGACACCTGGAACATTTGCCCACATGTGCGATTATGCCTTGCGGATCCTAAAAGGGACCCCCGCATTGCCAAAATGATGAAGGATGACGACTACTGGCTGGCCAGCATCCTCGATCCACGCTACAAAGGCAAATTACACAACATCATGCCACAGGAGGACCTGGAGATACTATTGGATAACAAACAAGCAACTCTGGTAAACCATTTGTTTGAGGCTTTCCCAGCACACAGCAGCAGTGCTTTTTCTCCCACGAGCTGTAGTGGGCACAATGGAAGAGGTGTTCGTGGTGCACACAGCCAAAGTGGAGTTGGAGACAGGGGCTTAATGACCATGTTGTGGAATGATTTCTCAAGTACCGCTCACATGACTGCTAATACTGCATCGATTACAAGTGACAGGAGACAGCAGTTGTCAACTATGGTTACAAACTACTTCTCCTCCCATATCAATGTTCTCCCTCACAGGTCATTCCCCTTTGACTACTGGGCCTTGAAACTGGACACCTGGCCTGAATTGGCACAATATGCCTTACAGGAGCTCGATTGCCCTGCTGCTAGTGTGTTATCTGAAATTTTGTCCCACCTTCCCCTGATGACACATAGGTTGCCAGAAAACTGCCTCGCTTTTGTCTTCCTCTTCCTCAGACTTGCCCAATTCCGCCATTTGCAGCAGCTGAATGTCCAGCCTACACATCAACATATACCATTTTTAAACCTCCATACCTGGGCTGCTCACCCCCCAAGGGCTGGGGTCAACACCTGGCGCACCCAGGCAAGTGCCATTGCTCTGAACAGGTGGATGGGCCCACTGATGGCCGAGGGCACTGTGCCAATACCGTCGCCCACGAGTGTGCCCCCACTGCTTGGTCATGGCCAAAGCACTTGCAAGTTACAATACTTACCTCTCCCTGCTCCACCGCTGTGTAGTCTGGGCAGTTAAATCCTTCACAGGGACGGCCACTAGAAATTTGGTGTATTGACTGATAATGGTTAAGATGTAGCTATGGCCTGTCCTGCTGACCTCTACCTTCAGATGATCAATGGCTACCATTTATAATGGAAGTCAACTTACAAGCGGATGCAGTGGTGCTTTATGATCACCTTTTACAGTTGTAATAGTCACAGACGTGACATTCCTGCCACCATTTTTCAATGTCTCCTCTCATGTCAATCCAATAGAATCGCCTATGGCCTGTGGCTTCTGACTTTTGCACTCCAAAATGACCAGACACATCATGATAGGCAGTGAGGACCATGTCTACATCTCTCCCTGTAATCACAATTTGATGGAGACGAGTAATGGTAATGTGATCCACGCTACTGCGACAAAGCAATCCTTTCTTCACAAAGAACCGTTTTCGCTGTCTTCACAGACACAGTAACTGAGGGTCTGCATCGCCTCTGCAACAACTACCGAGAGGTTTTCCCTGTCATGATCCATGCTGGATCAGGACTGATTAAAAGCACAGGTAACCTTTTTTTTCTAAGCTGTGCTTAGGGTTGTTTTTTTGCCCCCGGGGGCCATTAGGATTATTCCACTGTGGTGTTGTTTGTTCTAAGTTTGCCCCGGTGGTGGTGAGTGTCATTGCACTCTGGTTTCTTAGTTAAGTGCACATGATTAGAATGCAGGTGTGATTGCTGGCTCTGCTATAAAAGAGTCACAGGTGTTGCAATCAATGTTGGTGATAGTGTTCATTTCAACTATCCTTGGTAGAGGAAGGAGCTGGAGAGCAGCTCTGACAGAGCCTGGTGTGAAAGGAGTCATAGGGGATTTCCTTAGCTCTGACAGAGCTTGGTGGCAGCAATTCAGGAGGAGAGCTGCATGTTGGTGGTGGACTCTGTTGCCAGGAGCAAGTGCAACAGAGTAAAGCTAAGTGGTGTTTCCCTGTTTTTGTTTTTCCTTAGTGTGCATTAGTGCAGTGGTGGGGCCAGTGTCTGCGCCACCCAGCTCCATAGCAAGGGATAGGTGTAGGGTGTGCTACGGCGACAGGTTCATGATGGGCGCCCGGTGCAGAACCGGTATAGGGAATGCTAGGAGCATTAGGGACACTGACTCAGGGGAGTGCAGGAGGTCTCCATGTCCCCTGTCCCTATCGCAGGGCCCACTGTTGTAACTGTTTCCATACCCCTTGTCTTGATGTTTTAGTTACCGGCCTGCGAGTCGTGTCACACAGGAAAGTATCATGTGCTACGTCCTG
Organism: Dendrobates tinctorius; assembly: GCF_039654945.1. Taxonomy (NCBI): domain Eukaryota; kingdom Metazoa; phylum Chordata; class Amphibia; order Anura; family Dendrobatidae; genus Dendrobates; species Dendrobates tinctorius. Next base: position 59,807,180 of record NW_027361698.1, on the reverse strand, counting down.
TTGTTTTAGTTACCGGCCTGCTGGTCGCATCACACAGGACGGATCCACGTGACATTCCCGCGACGAGTAATTCCCAAATTTCTGCTAACACTCGACTTTCCGTCTGTACTTGTAACCATGTAGTTTCCAGTAGCGGAGAGTCTGGACTGGCTTACTGAGATTGAAATATAAACGAAGATTTAAAAGTACCACAACACTGTATACTGTTGAATGCTTCGAATACCTTTCCCTTTTTCTACTTTTTAAATTCTGGTGTAATACATAGTGAGCCTGTGAGTGTCTGTGTCTGACTCCGGAAGTATAGACGGACATTTACAATTACCCCTAGACTGGATACACCTGGTACGTGCTGATACAGTACCTTTGTTCAAAATTTTTTATTACAGTATCATCCATTGTGAGTGAGCGTGTGTGGTTTACGCCTTCTATATATACGGTGAATTGGAGATACGAATTTTTACCCTATACTCGATACAGCTTGTATCTTGTTATACAATACTTTGTTCGACATTTAGTATTACGGTCAAATCCATACTGAGCAAGCGTCTTAGAGTGACTACAGGACTATGTATACAGAGATTTCAATTATACTCTATAATATATATACTTGCTATCTTGTTATCCAGTACCTTTTTTACAACATTTTTTATTATGGTAAAACCCAGACTGAGTGAGCGTCTGAGGGTGACTCCGGAAATATATACCGAGATTTCAAATTTGGCCAACACTTTATACAGCTGTACGCTTCTGCTACAGTAACCTTTTTTGCTATTTTGATTCTGGTGTAATCCATAATGAGCCTGTGAATGTCTGTCTGTTACTCCGGAAATATATTTGGAGATTTAAGATTACCCCAACACTGTATACAGCTGTACGCTTGTGTTACATTACCCATTTACAGCTTTTCATATTCTTGTGTAATCCATACTGGGCCTGAGAGCATCATGGTATTGCTCTGGAAGGCCTGTGAGGCTCCCTTTTCTGAGAGTAGGTAGACTGCTTTTAAAGCTGGAGCATCAGGACCTGTTTTTGGCTTACATTGCTGAAACAGCCTCCAGCTCTATCGCCTCCTCTTCTGAACTTTAAAAAAATGCAAGCACTGAGTCGTCCGTGCAGGCTTCTGGTCAGGAGCAACCCCTTTCCTTGTGTACTTCACCCACACAAAAAGTGAAGGATACAGCAGCACACACTACAGATTGCTCAATGGAGCTGTTTTCTCATACCATGCCTGGGTTAATTAAAAATGAGGCCCATCATATACTGGAGCATTCCAAATGGGGGACATCAGACACTGGAGCAGCATTTACGGGGCTCATTATACACTGGAGCATTAGAAATGGAGCCCATTATATATAGAGCGTTATTTGGGCCCATCATACACTGGAGCATTCCAGATGGGGGACATCAGACACTGGAGCAGCATTTACGGGGCCCATTGTACACTGGAGCATTAGAAATGGAGCCCATTATATATGGAGCATTATTAGGGCCAATAAGACACTGGAGCATCATTCATGGGGCCCATCATATACTGGAGCATTCTAAATGGGGCAGATCAGACACTGGAGCAGCATCTATGCGGCACACTATACACTGGAGCATTAGAAATGGGGCCCATTATATATGGAGCATTATTTGGGCCCATAACACACTGGAGCATCATCCATGGGGACCATCATATACTGTAGCATTATGTGGAGCTCATCATATACTGTATGGAACATTATATGTGATCAATTATTCTGTATGGATAAATATATGGGGCTCATTATTCTGTATGGCGCACAATGTGATGGCCATACTGTATGGAGTAATATACTGTCCTTTTTTTTGAGCTATTGTACAATTTATAATAGATCAGTCTTATCATGTAAGCAGTGAAGTATTTGTGATTGTACTATACCTATATAACTGTGCCGTATCGGAGCATCATGAGTTGTGGTATGTGTTAAAGGGGCGCACTGACACTCTTTGGCCCAGGGCACACGAAAACCTGGAGCCAGCCCTAGCCCCCCACAACTTTAGCCAAATAACCCCCCGTTTTCAATGCGTAACTATTATTATGAAGTAAATTAAGGTTGACAAGCTTCAGTAATAAGAATTGATGTTTTTGGCATTGAAATGGGCACTGTAGGTGTGTTTCCTGTCCTTCACTCCCTGTCGACTTTGCTTCCCCATTGACTTGCATTGGGTTTCGTGTTTCAGTCGGCCTCCGACTTTTCCCAATAGTCAGCCGATTTCGTTTGACCCGACTTTTGTAGAAAGTCGAGTTTCATGAAACCCGACTCGACCCTAAAAAGGCAAAGTCGCTCATCTCTAATAAATACCAAAATATTGTTTTGTCCAAGGGGTCTATAAGTCCTTAATGCAGCCATGCTCATAGACCAGTTATGCTACGTAACTAGACTATATTACAAATAGACTAGAGGAAATCTGAATGACACACATTGCAGATAGTGTTAAATTCTGATTTTTGTCACATTATCATTTGAACTCATCGTACAAGGTATATGTAGTGTTCAGTAACTTGGCAGAATTTACACTACATAACATTTTCAGGTGTAAAGGTGAAAAGAAAAATAAATATTTGATGCTGGCAATGATAATAAACTGAAAAGTCATCTGACACCATAATTTATTTAAGGAAGATTATCAGATCTAAAACAAAGACAAAATCCAGGATGCTCTTTTTTATTTGTTTTACTTAACTGTGTATTCCTCCCTAAAATCCATAGGATATGCCATATATGTCTAATAGATATAAGTACAAAAGGTGAGACCTACAGCCATCTTCAAAATGAGGGACCTTTGAGGCAACCTTCAACCCTCACAGGGAGAAAAACAATGAATGTAGAGATGGCTGCAAATGTGTTCCCTTCATTTTTATAGGAGTTGTGAAGTTTTCAGAGTGTGAAAAGGAAAATTTAGGGTGAGTGCACACGCTGCGGATTCTGCTGCAGGTTTTTTCCTGCGGAAACGCAGGTAAAACCACAGGTAAAGTGACCTGCGGTTTTGCTGCGGTTTCGCCTGCGGTTTTGCCCTGCGGTTTCACACCTCTACTATGTTAAAGGTGTGAAACCGCAGCAGAATCCGCAGAAACAATTGACATGCTGCGGAAAAAAACCCGCAGCTTTTCCGCAGGTAAAAAACCGCAGAGTGACTGCGGTTTTGAAAACCCATAGGCTGACATGGTGAAGTACCATGTCTGCGGAACTGCTGCAGTTCTGCAGGGCCAAAACCGCAGCAAAACCGCAGCAAAACCGCAGCGTGTGCACATACCCTTAGAATCAGGGAACCCCTATTGTAGACATAGGTACAGATTATTGGGGTGGGAACTGTATCTATCAAAAATATATGGTATATCCCACGCAAGTAGCAGTACAGCTTTAACTCCTTAGCGTCCCATGACAGATATATTTATCATGGACAGTGTCCCCATGTATGGAGCAAGGTCATGTGCTGAGTTCCCTCCACATGCAATAGACCTGGCTAAATGAAATATGAGGCTTCTCTGTCTAATCGACATGTCTGGAAGGCAGTTCCGCCCACTGCTATCAACCATTTAGTTGGCACTCATAAAAACCAATGTAAATTAAAAATAGCTTTGTTTAAAGCAAATTAAACAACATTTTTCAGCTGCTTCCAGCCTTTATCAGGTATGTAGAAGCTTGTCAATTCAACAGACATGCACACATTTGTTTATTTAGTTGCAACTTTGAAAACTTTAGCCATGCTGCCATGTTTTAATTCAGATAAAAAGGCATTCTCTTTGCAACTTTTTCAAATAAGCCATACTTGTTCAGTTTCTCTAAATTATACAAACTTGATGTTTCAACCAGATAATTGAGGTAATTAGAGTTTGAGTTGCAGCTCTGGGGTTTCCTTTAATTTTTTTGAGCATGTCATGATCTGACCCTGAGGTAGATTAGCTCTTGGAAAGGGGCAGAGATTACTTTTTATCAGGTACCTTTTTGTAGCAGAGTTAAAAACTGCAAGTGAAATTTGAGAGTTTAATAGAACTAGAGTTCACAATTAGAGAATATTTTCCTGTTTCCGCTGCCATGGTGATCAGCATTTTAATAGAATACATGTAAAATCTATTAATCTTCACAAAAAGCACAGCAATAATAATATTTTTTATGTAGTACTTCTAAATAGTTGTCATACAGTTATCAAATAAATATCACCATATTGTTACCAAACAGTCCATTATGCTAAAACTAAAATACCAATGATAAACCATATAGAGAGGGTAAATATCACCCAATGACCATATATTATCACCACATAGTGTCTGAATAAAAACACCAAAAAATAAAAAAGTTGCACTCTATTGCGCTAAAGCCTGTCAATATGAAATATGAATAGCAATACTGCTTCTGGATACTAGGAAAAACTAAGACGCTTAGCACATAATTTGGCCAAATCAAGCATGGCCAGCAGTCAAAGACAAGGCAGTCTTAGATCTGCTGGGTCCAACATGTCTATTGTTAATACCTCTCTAAGACTGTAGTCTGAATTTCTGGGTAGATGTGAAAACCTATGGTTAGGTAGGACCCTGTTGCAATTAAAATCAATCACATGCTGGAGGGCAGAGTGCTCGGTCAGAGAGATTTTGTTATTTGAATAAAAACACCAACGGATACACAACCCCCCCACCATGACAAATGTTCTCCATCTTGTAATAATGTCACCCCTATCCTGCAGTATAGTTCACTGTCCTGTATAATAATGTCCTGTTTTCTTGACCCCATTCTGTAATAACGTTCTTCATCCTGCCCTCATCCTTTAATAACATTCATCACCCTGCAATAATGGCCCAATTCTTGCCCCTATCCAGTTATAATGTTCCCTTCTTGGTCCCCTTCCCATAGTAATGTCTCCAATCCTGGCTCCCTTTCTAAAATAATTTAAAATGGTTCTCATCCTGACCCCATTGTAAAATAAAGTCCTCCATTGGCCTTCATCCTGTAATAATGTCCCTCATCCTGGCCCCCACTTTATAATAATGTCCCCCATCTTGTAACAATGTTACCTATCTTGCACCCCATCCTTTAATAGTGTCCCCATTCTGGCCCCCTTCCTGTAATAATGGCTTCTATGCTGACCTCCTTCCTGTACTAATGCTCCTTTCCTGACCCTAATTTGGTAATAAAGTCCCCAGTTCTGTCTCTCTTCACATACAGATTTAAGATAAAAAAAGATTTCTTTTACCTAATAGCACTCCCATGGCATGCAGCATCTTCTTCTTCCTCCATACCCGGTGCTGGGAGACAGGCCTGCCAAGGGCATGTAAATGTCATCTTCTTGCTTCTGATAGGTCAGAAGCATATATAGTTAGCTATCTTTGTGCAGAAAGCAGATGGCTCTATGCTCTGCCATACTAGGCAATAAAATGTTCGTCAGGGATGTTCCTCCAGGGGCCCAATCATGGTTGCACCCCCGTAGTTGCGACCTGTATACCCCTGCCTGCAACTCTGTCACCCTGTGTGACGTTGTCCATAGAGAAGTAATAGCATAGTAGACAAGATGGATCTTTATTAGGCTAATTTCACACTTGCTTTTTTTTGTAGCGCGTTTTTCCCGCAAAAAAACGCATTGAAAAAACGCATACAAACGCATACAACTGCTGCGTTTTTTTCAAGCATTTTTATGAGCATGCATGAAAAAAACGCAGCGTTTTTATGCGTTTGTATGCGTTTTTAGTGCGTTTTTACCGCGTTTGCGTTTTTTCCAAACATTAGGTGGCCCCTCACACTAACCCAAACCATGACTTTACTAACCCTAACCCTAACCCTGACCCTAACCCTAACCCTAACCCTAACCCTAACCCTAACCCTGACCCTAACCCTAACCCTGACCCTAACCCTAACCCTAACCCTGACCCTAACCCTAACCCTGACCCTAACCCTAACCCTAACCCTGACCCTAACCCTAACCCTAACCCTTAACCAAACCATACTAACCCTAACCCAAACCCTAAACCCTAACTAACCCTAACCCTGACCCTAACCCAAACCCTGACCCTAACCCTAATCCTAACCCTGACCCTAACCCTGACCCTAAACCCCCTTAACTAACCCTAACTCTAACCCAAACCCCTAAATTCCATGGTTAACAAAAAAAAACGCATGTGCAAAAAAAACGCATACATAAGCATGCCAATGCGCACATATGCGCACCCATAGACTTATAATGGGTGTCTTGCTGTAAAAAAACGCATTGCGCGCGCATGCGTTTTTTTGAGGCAAGTCGGACGCCCAAAAAATGCAACAGGATGCATTTTGTGCGCCCGAGCGCATACCGCAAAAAAACGCATGCTCGCAAAAATGCATACAAACGCGTGTGTATGCGCACATAAGCGCATCCCATGCAAAGTATAGGAAAAAAAATCGCATGCGTTTTTTAGCGCTAAAATACCGCGAAAAAAAACGCAAGTGTGAAACCAGCCTTAGAGATGGAAAATGGCTCTCAAATCAATATATAAAAGCATATTTGAAAAAAATTAAGACAGATAAGAAATATAGACATTTTAATATTTTAGGGGACTACTATTTTTAAAAAAGGGACAAAAACATAATTAGCAAATGAAGTCAAAGATAGTAAGATTTAAATCGTATTTGGCAATGGGTATCTTTATTTATACTTTCCATTTACTGTACTCAGTTTTTTCATCACTGATTCATTTGACTTCAATTCATTATAGCGTTTCTCCAGCTTGTATGAGATCCATTATGTTTGCAGCAAAAGACCATGCACCTGCTTTTGAAAATGTCATCAGTGCGACGATCATGGAGCTGCAAGGGCTATTTATTGTAATGGTTCATGTTGTCTTTTTTAAGCATTTGGACTGGAGCGATCTTTTATTACAACTGATATAGATTTTCAGTTGAACAACAGCTGCTAAACACTTTCTCATTGCCACACTCGCTACACGGGACAATATAGACTTCTATTTGCTATATTACTTTTATACTTATTATTTTATACCTGCCACATTCTGACAGAGAACTGTAATATGTTATTGATTTTCCCTTTGATATGTCATGTAAGAGAGCTGTTACAGAGACTTGACTGCAATGTCGTATAACATTACTAAAAACAGATTATCAAAAATACATTTTTTACGGATTTATCATGCATTTTCTGTAGTATGCTGCTAAACTTTGTGTGCAATTGTTATTGTGGTAGGAGGTCAGTAATTTTGAAAGATTGCTATGGACATGGGAGTTTGTAAAAGCTTTTAGATTTAGAAATTGAGAGTGAAACTCATGTTATTCTTGGGACTGATGGTTTACTAAATTGTTTGTGACCAGGTGACCATGGTATACTTAAACAGGGCCAACTGGATATTTCTAAACTTTTACTTGTTTGTTGTAAGTGGTTATAATTAGGGATGAGCGATATTGCCCGATATCGTATCGGAATTCCGATTTCCGATATTGAAAAAATATCGGATATCGGAATTTCCGATTTCCGATATCAATGCAAGTCAATGGGAGAAAAAAATCGGAATTACAAAATGACCACTACAGTGCTATATAATGGATAAAATGGAGGGGAAACACCTCAGGATAATGGGGAAGGAGTTTGCAGAGGCAGAGGAGCAAAAAAACCGCTAGAAAAATGCACAGAGCGAAAGCTGTAGCAGGAAAACATCTTCTTAACAGCGGTGTTTTTTCTTTGGGTTAGGATTAGTTGGGGTAGGGTTAGGGTTTATGGTTAGTAGGGTAAGGGTTAGGGTAAGTGTTAGGGGTTAGGGATAGTTAGGGTTAGGGTTAGTGATTTTACATTATTAAATTAAAACTGCCGGTGGTGGTGTCAATATGCCCTTTGACTGACATGTGTCCGCGTTCAGCTCACCTTGCTTTGCAGGGAGTTTCGAGGAGCACCACTTGGAGGAATGGATACACTCCCTTTAAAGCATGCTTAGTCTTCTTCTGCTGATTATATTACTGTTATTCAGTAATTCTGCATATTGATATTCTGCTTTTGGTTCATGTACATCTGCTCCAACTGCTTCCTAAACCTGTGTCTATGGTTATGCTGCTATTGGCTGGTCGCAGAATGTCCCAAACCCAGAGGAAATATGCAGAAGTAACAGTAGGCACAGGAACTTGAGAGAACCAGCTGGTGAGTCTGGAATCCGTATAGGCAGCAGAAATCAGCATAAGAGCCAATGGAACTAATGGACACCAGCTGACGTTAACGGAGGCCGATAACTAAGCAGGAGGTAACCTGTGCCAGAATGCACTACCAAGGACCAGCAGACATTACTGGAACTCAGATACCACAAAGGAGGGACCTAAGACATTGACTCTACTGAGAACCAGCTGACGTTACTGGAACCAAGATAAGCAGCAGAAGGTAAAAGTGCCAGTGGCTGTACTGGGCAACAGCTGACATTACTGTATCCCGGCTACCACAATGCAGTAGTGACATAAGCCAAAAGCACTGCCGAGAAGCCCAAAAAAACCCACAAAGAAGCAAGTTCAAGAGCAAAAATATAGAAAAATATAGGAGTCCGGGGACATCTCCATCTGTCTTCTAGTCTTGGGTCTTCTGCATCTGTCTTCCTGTCTTGGGTCTTCTGCATCTGTCTTCCTGTCTTGGGTCTTCTGCATCTGTCTTCCTGTCTTGGGTCTTCTACCGGAGTAATGCCTTCTCGGCAGAAGGTACAAGAGCCACATTTGCCCTCGCAACCCGGACACAGTCTTCTTTACTCCGCAGTCGAGACCAGCCTTGAGCGCCAGGTCCCAGAGTCCATGTAGGGGGCTCCTACACTGCCGACACCACGGATAACAGCAAACTGAGCCGGAATGATATACGGCGGGGGCGTGGAACAGTGCGGCGGACACAACCGTGTAACGGCGATCGTTGTCGAAAAATGGTTTGGAGCAGGAGGTACCCATGCCCTTGGGCACTCCTGAGAACCAGCTGGCGATGCTGGAACTCGGTTTACCCCTCGGGGGAGGCACCTGTGTCTGCACTTCACTGCCAGGAAACAGCCGGCGTGGCTGGATCCCGCCTCTTGTGCTTCTGCCTATAGGTGTTTGGCATCTGTCGTCCTTTTTTTCCACTTTGGTCTAACGAGGTACAGCTGGCGTTACTGTTGCCCAGAAACACAGCATGCTGTGAAATTGGCAGTCACAGAAATGGGCACTAGCTGGCGGTACTAGAGCCCAGAAATAAGGCATGCTGTGAAATCAGCAGTCACGGAAATGGGCACTAGCTGGCGGTACTAGAGCCCATGGAAAACAGTATGAGGTGAAAGAGTCAGTCACAGAACCAGGAGCTAGATGTTGGTAGTAGAGACCAGAGCACTGGCATAACAGATGACGCTGTGTGCAACATAGGCACATGACAGAGCATGCATACTGCTACCAACCATGCATGTAACCTGTCTACTCTGGCCCAGGGCAGCAAAAGTCACCAGAAACCCAGGCCTGGTTCATTTTTTGGAATTTAAGCCAGTCCACATTTGCAGCGGATAGTTTGGTACGTTGGTCTGTTAGTACATTGCCAGCTGCACTAAAGACACGTTCAGAAATCACACTGGCACCAGTACAAGCCAAGACCTCCAAGGCATACTGGCTAAGCTCGGGCCATGTATCCAACTTGGAGACCCAAAACTTGAAGGGGGCAGATCCATCCTGAAGCACACTGACAGGGTGGAGAGGTATTGTACCACCATGTCACGGTAACGTTGCCTCCTAGTGCGTTGCACTGTCTGTGCTGATGGTGCCCGAACTGTTTGCAGGTTCAGAAACCGTTGGAACAGGTTGGGTATACTGAGCCTGTCAGTAGCAGATGTACTGCTTCTGCTACCGGCTTTGGAACGGATGCGGCTGGGCCTAGGACGCACTGAGGTGCCTGCTAGTGCACGCGTATCACTGCTATGCGGTGGAAAAGAGTACATGAGTGAATTAACCAGTGCATCTTGGTACTCCTGCATTTTACGTGCCCAGTTCAATGGTGTAATTAGGCTTTGAAGGCTGTCCCGGTAACGTGGATCTAAGAGGGTGGCCACCCAGTAGTCATTTGTGTGGAGAATACGAGCCACGCATGGGTCATTTCTCAGACACTGCAGCATGAAGGCACTCATGTGCTGAAGGCTGCCAACTGGCCATGCATCGCTGTCACCAGCTGGAGGAATGTGCTCTGGCTGCTCTGCATCACCCCATCCACACTCTATTATTATTATTATTATGCATTTATAAAGCGCCATTTTTTCCATGGCGCTTTACATGTGAATAGGGGAGATATAGACAAGTATAGTAAACATGTGTAAGACAAGGGACACACAAGTACATAAGGAGAGGTGACCCTGCCCGAGAGGGCTCACAGTCTACAGGGAAGGGTGAGGATACAGTAGGAGAGGGTAGAGCAGGTCTGGTGACTACTATTAGAGCGCTGTGTACTTTCCTCCTCTGGCTCATCCTCATAGTCCTCCTCATCCTCCTCGCTTGCTGTGTCCTGCCTGGACCTTTGTGAGGCACCCACAGAGCTTTGTACCAACCGGGCCGATGAAGATTGCCTGGTTGGTGCAAGTGTCTCATCATACTCCTCCTCCTCCAGAGAAATCTCATCCCTTAGTCCTTTAAGTGATGATTCTATAAGGCATATAAGGGGAATAGTCAGGCTGAGTAAGGCAGCATCTGCGCTCACCATCAGAGTGGAGTCCTCGAAGCACTTCAAAATGGTGCATATGTCCTTCATGGATGCCCACTCTGTGGTTGGAAAGTGGGAGGGCTGAGATGTGTGTTGCCTACTTTGCACCTGCTGCAGCTGCAACTCCATAATTGCAGGTTGCTGCTCACACAACCTTCGCAGCATATGCAAAGTCGAATTCCACCTGGTGGGGAGGTCAACAATGATGCGGTGCTTGGGCAGGCCCAATCTGTGCTGCATGGCTGAAAGGCACGATGCAGGCATGCTTGAACGCCGCAAATGAGAGCACTCATATCTGACTTTGTGCAGCAGCTCCTCAAGTTCAGGATAGTTCCTAAGGAAACTCTGCACCACCAAGTTTAGGACATGGGCAAGGCATGGAATGTGAGTCAGACCACCTAGGCCCAGAGCCGCAACCAGGTTTCGGCCGTTGTCACACGCCACCATACCTGGCTGGAGGTTGAGCGGCGCAAGTCAAATGTCACTCTGCTCCTTGAGCGTGTTCCACAGCTCGGTTGCGGTGTGGCTAACATCACCCAGATAAACCAATTTCAACATGGCCTGTTGATGTTTGGCCGATGCAGTGCTGAAATCGGTTGTTGTGGTACGTCTGGGTGCAGGCGAGTCTGACGAGGAGTATGAGGAGGAGTCAATTTGTACGGAGGAGAGGCCTGCAATCCGTGGAGTTGGCAGGACCCGTGCACTTGCACTGTCTACTTCAGTTCCAGGCTCAACTACATTTACCCAATGGGCGGTGATGTAAATGTAGCGTCCCTGGCCATGCTGACTGGTCCACGCGTCGGTGGTTAGGTGGACCTTGCTACTAACTGCATTTTGTAGTGCATGATAATTTTACGCTCCACATGCTTTTGCAGGGCGGGGACGGCTTGCCTGCTGCGCTGGGAGCGCTGTATTGAGGGATTGCAAACCCCAACACATCGATAAAGGCTGGCTTGCTCACCAGCCAGAATGGTAGCATTTCCACTGCAAGCAGTTTGGCAATGCGAGAATTCATGCCCTGTGCTCGTGGGTGGTTTGCTGAGTACGGACGCCTTTTCTCCCACACCTGTGTGACAGATGGCTGCACACTGGATTGGGAGTGTGAGGATGCCAGCGATTGGGATGCTGATGCTGACGAAGTACAGACAGTGTGCCGCCGTACAACACTGCCTGCAGATGCACCCTGGCATTCTGGCGAGGAAGCTGGAGCAGCTGTTTGCGAGCTGGAGTAAGAGGTGGCTACTGTGTCTGAAGAGGTAGAAGGTGGGGAACCAGCTGCAGGTGGCAAATCATCTTGGGTGTGATGCTGCCACTCCACAGGGTACCTCTTCCTGACATGCGTCAACATATTGGTGGTATTAAAGTTGCTGACGTTCTTCCCTCTCCGCACAGTTTGTCGACAAAGCTTGCATCTGACTACTGTAATGTCATCTGCAACTTGGTCAAAAAAGGCAATGCCCACTTAATAAATTCATCAATAGTAGTGATATTTTTTATGCCAGAAATGCTAATACAGTATCTGATTATCTGATTATAGTAACAATTCTGGTGAGGTGCAGGAGACACTAAATTCATTAAGTGGCATGCAACTATTAATATACGGGGTGGGCCATTTATATGGATACACCTAAATAAAATGGGAATGTTTGGTGATATTAACTTCCTGTTTGTGGCACATCAGTATATGGGAGGGGGAAAACTATTCATGATGGGTCATGACCATGGCAGCCATTTTGGATCCAACTTTATTTTTTCCAGTGGGAAGAGGATCATGTGACACATCAAACTTATTGAGAATTTCACAAGAAAAACAATGGTGTGCTTGGTTTTAACATAATTTTATTCTTTCATGAGATATTTACAAGTTTATGACCACTTATAAAATGTGCTCAAAGTGCTGCTCATTGTGTTGGATTGTCAATGCAACCCTTTTCTCCCACTCTTGACACACTGATAGCAACACTGCAGAAGAAATGTTAGCACAGGCTTCCAGTATCCGTTATTTCAGATGCTGCACATCTAATATCTTCACAGCATAGACAATTGTCTTCAGATGACCCCAAAGATAAAAGTCTATGGGGGTCAGATCGGGAGACCTTGGTGGCCATTCAACTGGCCCACGATGACCAATCTACTTTCCAGGAAACTGTTCATGTTGGAATGCTCAGACCTGGCACCCATAATTGATGGTATGGTGTGGTATATGGGATGCAAAGATAGTGGGGCCATTCTTCATCAATGGAAACCTCAATGCCACTGGATATCTGAAATTGCTACATGATAATGTGTTGCCCTCTTTATGCACGTTACCTGAGTTTTTTCCAGCAAGATGGTGCACCACCATATTTTGGGTGTCAGGTTTGAGCATTCCTACAAGGAATCTGACCCCTTTAGGCTAGTATATCTTCTGCATTGTTGCTATCAGTGTGTCAAGAGTGGGAGAAGAGGGTTGCATTGACAATCCAACACAATAGGCAGCACTTTGAACACATTTTATGAGTGGTCATAAACTTGTAAATAACTCATGAAAAATTTTTTTATGTTAAAATCAAGCACACCATTGTTTTTCTTGTGAAATTCTCAATAAGTTTGATGTGTCACATAACCCTCTTACCATTGAAAAAACAAAGTTGGATCCAAAATGGCTGACTTTAAAAATGGCCGCCATGGTCACCACCCATCTTGAAAAGTTTCCCTCCTCCCATATACTAATGTGCCACAAACAGGAAGTTGATATCACCAACCATTCCCATGTTATTTAGGTGTATCCATATAAACGGCCCACCCTGTAGTTATTCTAAGGGTTATGTTAGGCAGCCTCAAATTAATCAGAGCAGTTCCAAGCTTTGCAGCTAATTAAATGAAGGCAGAACCAGAGCAGCAGCAAGCTTACATGTTGCAGGTGAAGGTCAGTGACACCGAGGAAACAGCACGAGTAATCAGGATCAAGAGGAACACTGTCACATATGAATTCAGCAGAGAGCAAGAAGCAGGATATAGTCACAGATTTCCAGAAGCATCTGGAAAGCCAGGAAACCACCAGGAGCAGAAAACAGGCAGAATACTCTAGCACAGACTAGAGTATGGGGTGGAGTTATAAGGCAGGAAGACAAGGGGCACATGAAACAAAAAACGCCATCTTGAAAAAGGGCAAGCATGCCCAAAAGGTGACCAAAAATTTTCACAGTGCCCTTGTTTGGTGGGACTCTAAACCTAATATTTATCAATCATGTCTCTACTGGGCTAAATGTCTACAAATTTAAAGGGTAGGTTTGTTTGTGTATTATGCAGCAATAGAGGCTTGCACCTGTTCACACTTGCTTTATCCTGTTGGGAGGCGCTAGTTAGTTGTTTGTTTTTTAATAGTATCCGATAGTATCCATCTGTCCATCCATCCATCCATCCATCCATCCATTGACTCATCCATCTATCTGTGGGTCAGGGGGCTATTTGTTAAGTAACATGGCTGAAGACATTCAATCTTTTATTAGTTATTTACGTTGCTTTAGTCTGTTTGACTAATACCTAAATTAAATTAATCCCCACATATAAATCGATATAAACAATTTCTCTGCTGCCTCTCAAGCAGAATTGCTCTAGGCGTCTGTCTAATTTGCATATATGTTACATATACCACTGAATTTACTGAATAAATGTCTCACCAACTGTAATGACTTCTATACCGAATTGTCAGGTCACATTTGGGTTTCTCTGTGATCCGGAAGTCAATTTTATAATACAAGTCTATGGAGCCAGGTTCTGACGCTCCATTGAATGGTGAGTATATTACCACACTTACACTACATTACATACACATTTACACAGATTTAGGCAATAAAACTTTCATGGAGGGTTTCTATAACTGCTAAAGAAAGATCATACTGTGCAGTCTACTCTGTAGACTACAATGGACAGCGAAAGACACTAAAGTTTAAATTTTTTTGTTAGATTTTTAGATTTACAGTGTGTATTAGTGACTAGAGATGAGCTAATATTTCAATGTACAGTTCAGATTACGATCACCAATTTTGCAATATTCGCCCATTTATTCATCAAATATTCACCGAACATACAGTATAAGAAACGCCAATGGAGTCAAAGGAAAGCAAAAACAAAAAGAATTGTCACGATCTCCACTCTGTTCCTGTCTGATGTCTCTTTGTGTATTGGTTGTGCTGGGTCTGTGCTGCAGTCATCTGTGTATACACTCCTTGATTAGTCTTCTATTTAAACAGGCTAGCTCCTCCACCCAGTGTCAATCATATGCTTGATGTTGCCTGTGTAACATTGATCCCTCTGTGCTCTGTGCCTGACCCAGCTTGACTTGATTCTCTTCCCGGACTCAGATCCTTTGCTTGTGACCTGACTTCTTTTGTGCCTGCTCCCTGTAAACTGTTTTCTCTCTCTGGTTTTCCTGACCTCGGCTAATGAATTGGATTTCGTCTCTGACTTCCCTTTGTCGTACTGCACCATTTCCTGGACCTGACATTGGATTGTAATTTAACCCGGGAACATTTTTAAATGCTTTAATGAAGTGATCTGATAGTACTATACCCCAGATCACAGAATAGTGTGTGGCTGAGAAATGTACTCCAGCAAAATTTGTTAAAGCTTTTTTGTAGTGTTATATATCACAAAAATGAACCCCAGACAGCAAAATACAGCATGGGTGAAAAATTTAACCCACCAAAATTTTTTAATGCTTTTTTGGAGTGATAGATATCACAGTAATGTACACCAGACCACGGAATACTGTATGGGTGAAATTTAATCCAGAAACAATTTTAACACTTTTTTTGGAGTGTTAGATATAACAAAAATGTATCCTAAGCCACAGAATACAGAGCACTATGAATGAGCAATTTAAGGCATAAAATAGTCAACACTTTTTTGGAGTGCTATACAACACTAAAATGTACCAAAAAGCACATAATACGTTATGGATCACACAATGTTATCAATTTATTCAGACAAGAAAATAAAAATGCTGCAGCAATATATTTTGCAAGGGACTGCACAGCCCTAATCCCTTTTTTATAGACTGTATTCTGCCACTGTCCCTGTTCCTGCAAATCTCTCTCCCTATACTAAATGCAGAATGTATGTGATACAAACAGTAAAGCAAACAATTAGCCCTTAGAAGCATTACAGTGATGTGCAGGAAATCCCTGCATGCTTATTGGCTGTGTAACTGATGACAAACATACAGGGCTGGGATTCCTGTTTTATATTGAGCATCGCTCAATGCTTCAATGCTCTCTGATTAACAAGTACATCTGAGCACTCAGATACTCAAGTGATATCTGAGTATCACCAAGCAATGTTCGCTCATCCCTAAGGCCTCTTTCACACATCAGGTTTTCTGCTTCAGGCGCGATCCGGCGCTTTTGACTAAAACCGGATCCGTCGAAATGCAATGCCGGATCTGGTTTCCCCCCCCATTGACTTGCATTAGAGCCGGATCGAGCCGGATGGCCATGCGTTTCATCCGATTTTCGCCGGATCCGGCAATGTGACGCGATCCGGCGTCTGGAAAAAATGTTGACTGTAACGTTTTTTGTATCCGTCGAAAAAGGCGGACACGCCGGATCCGTCGTGTCCGGCTTTTTCATACAATGAAAGCCTATGAGCGCCGCAATGCGCCGGATCCGGTTTCAAAACAGGAATCACAAGATGAAGAGGAGCTCCCAGAAGAAGAAGGAAGGGGTGGACAGACACTTGGAGTGGGCTCACAATTGGTAAGTTTTTTGCATCAAACGCAGAAACACAACATCACACTACACACAACACATAGAAAACAATGTTCTGCAGACCACACACAGCAAACAAATGCCTACATCCAAAGACATAACATTTTTTGTTTTCTTCTCTAGTCTTCCCAATCTGGTGCTCGGCCAAGAGGTCCTCGCAGTGCCTCCCAGGGTCGTCGGCGACAGCAACGCGGCGGTCACCAGCGTGTAAGTATAAATATTTTTGCTTTGTTTTTTTTGCACTTTTTATTTCATTTCTTTTGTGGAGGCTAATTATGTTATTTTTGTCTTTTTCTTTAACAGCCTTCACAGCGTGCTCCCGACTCTGACGGTGAGGATGGAGGGATTGATGTGGACCGCCTCATCGATCTCGTCAGAGAAAGGGAGCCGCTCTGGAATATGGCTGACCGGCCCCAACGCTGACCTGATCGTTACCCGACGACTCTGGGAGGAAATCTGTTCGCTCCTTGTGGACCGCTGGGAGGACCTCGAAGCTCGGGCCCAGATTAAAGAGCGTAAGTATATACAGTACCGGTTGCTTGATTTAAACCTGTGTTTCCCGAACTCCAGTCCTCGTGGTCCCCACGGATCATGTGTTCAGGATTTCTATTTACTTTGGAAATCCTGAAAACATGACCCCTGGGGACCATGAGGACTGGAGTTTGGGAAACACTGATGTTGTATACTAACCACTTTGTCCTTTCTCGTTTCAGGGGAGAGAATTGTGAAGCGGTGGCGGTCTGTGAGGGATCGTTTCAAGAAGGAGTTCAATAAAGAGATGCGGGCCCCGAGTGGATCTGGAGGACGCAGGAGCAAGTACAAGTACGCACGAGCCCTGTCGTTCCTCCGGGAGACAATGCTCACCAGAAGGTAAATATTACACACCACATGTGACAAAAAAATGTTTAGATGTAACTTTTTTTTTTCAGCCAGGGCCATACCATGTCAGTATTTTAATTGTTTTTTTTTCTCTTTATTCCACAGCACGGTGAGCAGCACTCGGGAGCCTGCACGATTGGACCCTTCTGAGGCGATCCCTGAGGAGACCGGCACCGAGGGACACTTCGACTGCCCCGGTACATCTGCACCTTCCCAGCCTTCCCACACATTCGACCCATCTGTCCCATCCACCAGCACAGAAGCATCGTGGCCGCCTACATTACATGAAGCTGCTGGTGAGGAGATCGCTTTCCCTTTACCCCACCCTTCTGCCCCTGCCACCTCTAGTACACCTGCGGGTACTGGGCGGCAGCGGCAGAGGGGTCAGGAAAAGACTTATGCGCCAGAGTTCTTGCATCTGAATGCATCTTTCCAGAACTGTCTAAAAGTCTTGTCAGAGCAATTCTCCGCAGGCTATCAGCAGATCAACTCCAGCATTCTGGAGGTGAAGACACTTCTGCAAACCATGCATTCAGAAGCAAGATCTTCGCCAAACCACACCTTTTTCAGGTCTGTTGTGGAGCGCATGGAAACGCTCTCTCCTGCCCAGCAGATGCATGTAATGCATCCATGCCACGCTGCTCTCCAGCAAGTTACCTCCCAACCTCCTCCTCCCACCACAGTAGTTCCTCCACCTGCACCCCCTCCAGCCACTTTCCATCCTCCCCCTCCTATTACATCTACACCCCCTCCAGCCACTTTCCATCCTCCCCCTCCTATTACATCTACACCCCCTCCAGCCACTTTCCATCCTCCCCCTCCTATTACATACCATCCACCTCCCCAGCACCATCCACCTCCCCAGCACCATCCACCTCCCCAGCACCAGCAACCTCCCCAGCACCAGCAACCTCCCCAGTACCAGCAACCTCCCCAGTACCAGCAACCTCCCCAGTACCAGCAACCTCCCCAGTATCAGCAACCTCCCCAGTACCTGCAAACTCCCCAGTACCAGCAACCTCCCCAGTACCAGACATCTCCCCACTTCCAGCAACCTGCCCCGTACCAGACATCTCCCCACTTCCAGCAACCTGCCCCGTACCAGACATCTCCCCACTTCCAGCAACCTGCCCCGTACCAGACATCTCCCCACTTCCAGCAACCTGCCCCGTACCAAACTCCTTCCCCATACAACTTGCCATCAACATCATCTGCTCCTACAGTCCCTGCCCAACCCTCCACTCCACCACACACCACCTCTTCTGCTTCCCACATGTCCACCCATTCTGTAGTTTTTTCCACACCTTCACCTCTAACTGTTCCTTCCCCACCACGATCCCAGTCCTCTCTCCACACTCCCAGTGTCGAAGTGTCCCGCAGCCCCTACAGCAGTATTTCCACCACACACTACACAGATTTATAATGTGTGTATTTAAATAAAAATGACCAGTTTTATGGTTTTAAAGCTTTATTAAACAAGTTTATTAAAATTTTAAAAAAGTTTACTAAAAAAACATTTTTCAATAAAAGTTTAATTATTTTACACTGGTTGTCTGTCATTTCTTTCTGCGGCGAAAAAGGTTAAATACAGGGTATTTAAAAGGTGAAATGGTATTCAAAACTAGGTATATAACTGTGGGTAAATTTTAGCTTTTTGCCACAGTTGTGTTCCTTGTTTGTGTTTGAAGCAAAGTATTTCACCTAAAAAGTTGTGTTTATTGTTGGTGATTTCATAACAATGTACACAACTTTTGTTAAAAGGTGAAATACTTTGCATAAAACACAACCAGGTACACACCTGTGGCCTAAAGCTAAAAATAGAGACCATGACAAGATAGCCAACTTTGGTTGGCAAAGGTATATACTGTTGGTACAGAAGGTACACAAGTTTGGTTGGGCACAAATCTTTCACACTCTGTCATCCTGCCAGTGTACTCTGCCTTGAGGTGACATAAAGTATAGTGCAAAATTGTCCCTCATTACTGAAACCGTCACAGAACTTCTAGTGGTAATGTCATGGTAATCTTGCAAGGTGGTTTCTTCAGAGGTGTCCTCAATGGAAATGGGTTCCTTGCAGATAACAAAATTGTGGAGTACCACGCACGCTTTGATCACCTCGTCCACAGTTTCTGTCTTGAGGTTGATCGCAGTCAATAGGACCCGCCATTTGGCTGTCAGAATACCAAAGGTACATTCAACCATTCTTCTTGCTCTTGTGAGGCGGTAATTAAAAATGCGTTTTGGTCTTGTCAATCCTCTGCTAGAGTACGGTTTCAAAAGGTGTTCTGACAGCTGGAAGGCTTCATCCCCTACACAGACAAATGGCATAGGTGGACCAGATGTTTGCGGCAGCGGTCTAGGTGGTGGGAACTGGAAGGTGTTTCCATACAGTTTACGCCCCATGGCAGACAGTTTGAAAACTTGAGAGTCATTGGAGCGGCCATAGGCCCCAATATCAACCGCAATAAATTTGTATTCCGCGTCAGCGATGGCCATGAGGACAATTGAAAAATATTTCTTGTAATTGAAATATTCTGATCCCGATCCAGCTGGCTTTACAATGCGGATATGTTTCCCGTCCACAGCGCCCAAGCAGTTGGGAAACTGACATATCTGTTGAAACTTGTCAGCAATTTCAATCCACCTCTCTGTTGTGGGCTCTGGTAAAAACTCTTCAGCTAAGGAGTCCCACAGTGCACGGCATGTGTACTTCACTGTTCCAGATATGGTGGAAATCCCGAGTCTGTACTGGAAATGCAGTGACGAAAGGGATTCTCCAGTTGCAAGAAATCTGTGGGGAATTAAAAAACAATAAATTAGTTTTAAATCACAGCATTACATACCAAAACTGAGCTATAACACTTGGAGATACAAACTACCACCAACAAGATTGCAGTGAAAGTGTGCTCTGATGCGATCACATCCAATAAATGTGGCTTACCTTAAAGTCACCATCAGACGCTCTGTGGGTGAAACAGAGAAGCGGCAATAGGTGTCCGCTTTTCTTATGAGGTGTGCAATGCGCTCCACCAAGTAATCAAAATTCTCCATTTTCATCCTAACATATCCAAAAAATTTATCCGGGTTTCGTCGAAGGTCCATGCAGAGTGTAGAATAGACCCCACGCGTCATTCTCTTGGCTGTGATGGGGTGGATCCACAAACGTCGTCTACGATGCCTGATGCGCTGCTGTCTCGCTCTCTCCTTCTCCAGAACAATCACCCTCAAACGATTTGCCTCTGCTATAAAATCCGCCAAATTCTTCAAAATATTTCCAATGACAACATCCATCTTCGCCAGTAACTTGCTCTTCTCTCCAACCTGCACTTTCTCCTCTACAACCTGTCAAAGAAGGGCTGTAGGAACATGCTATATATAGTTTTCCAGTAGCCAATCCCGTTCGGAAGGCCACAAGGGTCAATTTTAAAAACCGGATCCGGCGTAATCCGTCGAAAAACGGATAGAAAAACGGATGGACCGGATGAGACGGATCCGGTTTTGTCTGTCAAGAAAAAGACGGATCCGGCAGAAAACCGGATCCGTCACATCCGGTTTTACTAAACATTTGCCGGATCCGGCGTTCCAGCATGACGCCGGATAGCGCCTGACGCCGAAAACCTGAAGTGTGAAAGTAGCCTAATAAGTAAACTTATTTATTGAAATATTTTTTTATTTTTTTTGTTTCTTATTTTGTGAATTGTTTTAAAATATTTAAAAGAAAATATTTTTTTTTAACTTTTTTACTTAGTCCCTTTATGTGACTTTAACTTTTATAACTCTGATCACTGGTATTATTTTTTACGGAGCATCCTTTAGATCATGCTCCTGGCATGGTCTAAGAGGCCACTGTAGCTGGCATACCCGGAGATTGTCATTTGACTTTAGTTTTCCATTGCTACCATTAGCAGCCCGCGATGGTTGTCGCATGGGTGTCGTTTGTGTGGGAGTGTGATCCCCTTCCCTCTCCTAGCCTTTTAAATGCTGCGATCACTATTGATTGCAGAAATTAAGTAATTAAACAGCAGAGGGCAGTGCGAGCCATAGCTATCACTTAAGGTGAACGCGTGGTGACGATTGTGCGGGCACAGCTCTTGTTAATGCACGATCACTATGACGTAACTGTACATAAATTTGTGGGAACCCAGTCATGATCGTGAAATGCTGGGAAGGTCTAACAATGAAAAGTAAAGCTTCCAATTTCTATCCAAAGTAACTCCTATCAGATAAAGGAAGTATACGCCAAATTCAAATAAATCTCAAACC
The DNA here is from genome assembly GCF_039654945.1 of Dendrobates tinctorius. Lineage (NCBI taxonomy): Eukaryota > Metazoa > Chordata > Amphibia > Anura > Dendrobatidae > Dendrobates > Dendrobates tinctorius. The sequence continues at coordinate 59,785,617 of NW_027361698.1, read as the reverse complement.
ATCTTTATTCAAAACACCAATTTTAAGATAAAATAATGAAGATACAGATGCAAATTAGGACTACAAACCACAGGTATCTTAGTTACACATCATTGAAATTGTACAAACTTGCATATTCTATTTTTAGGCATCCTCTAGTAGAGACAATATATATGTATGACTAATCAATGGTCTAAAAGAGCCAAAATAGATTCCACAAGTAAAAAAATTACTTACGTGTTACAAACAAATATATATTCAAAAATTACATATATATATATCAGCAGAGGTACCACAAATAATGGTACCCTAATTCACTTAATAAAGTGCACTAGTGCAGAACTGAGGTATGTATTTAGTAACAATGTCAAAAGAAAATGCAAAGTGCCAGTAGTGATGCCAGCAATCTTGATAAATATATAAATATATCAGCCGTGCTACCACTAATAATAATACCCCAATTCACTTAATAAAGTGCACCAGTGCAGGGATAAGATATTAAATATATACTCAATATAAATGTCAAAAGTATAGCACTGCTCATAAAGTATATTGATATAGTATACAAATAGACTTTCAGTGATTAGCAGTTGATCCGCAAAGTGCAATTAGAATACAGTGCCAATGGTGCATGACAGTCTAGGTAGATATATAAAGATTCAGCCCATTAAACATATGACAAAGGAAAGTAACACCTGGTAAATAATACCTGACCTGGGAGTAGTCCTGATGCCCCGACGCGCGTTTTGCATATAGCTTCTTCTATGGGGGAAATACATTAACACCGGGGTGCCTCCTTGATCTATTTATAGTCCTGTAGTCCTGTCCACATTGGTGGCAGCGGGATGTAATGGCGCTCGTCTCACTGTGAAGGGGAGTGACGTCAGGCTGCTCGGCGTCCCACGTGACCGATCCACCCACCGCCCGATGCGTCAGAGCGGGGGGGAGGAATCAGCCACACTAGGGGTACGTTGACACGGTGACTCACTGCCCGACAGTATAAGAGAGCGCACACTGCTGTATGGGCTAGTACAGGGGAAATACCATCAGTTCAAAAGAGGAATTGAAAATAATGAAACAGTGCCACTTTCTCTAATTATTCCAAATGTAAAGAGAAATTTAAAGACTATATATAAAAACTGCAGTCATCTTATCCATATTCTAGACATGAAAAAGTACCATAAAAAATTCTTCATAAAAAATCCCTTTGGAGATAAAAAAAATATATAAGAAATAATAAAAAATACATAAGAGGAGTGAATAGGGTGATAAAAAAATATAATGCATATCCATTCTAATAATCTCCATATATCCACCATATACCAATAATCAATAATTTGCAACATATATATTAATATAGTATAGTGCTCCAATACATTAATATTTAAATACATAAATGTACATCTCAGTGATACATACATATAATTATAAATTTGATGATACTACTGAAAATTTTTTTTTTCATTTTTCCATCAATCCATTTAATGTAATATAATACAAATGGGCACATTATTAAAATGTGTCCAATTCAATAGTGATAGTAAATAAACATAAATTAGTGAATAAATAAACGTTGGTGCTATTTCAGTGAAAATACATAAAGAAATTATTTTTCTATAAAAAATTGATATAATAATTTTCATGTATCTAGACTCCTTATATGGAACATCTCGAAAACCGCAACTGTTCATTTTCACAAAAAAGCTATCTTCATCCTGAAATGATCCATACAGTCCTTATTCCCCAATTTCCTGCGCCGCTCCACCACACATAGTTTTAATAATCCATGGACAAAGATAATTAACCTAAAAAGACTTAAAAAAAAATAATTAATTAAAATACAATAAAAAAGACATGACAAAAAATAGAAACATAACTTATAAGAAAGGGGCAAAACTAAGAACCTCATTTAAAACATAAGGTTGAACCGAACCAACCCGAAAAATCCACTTGGCTTCCAGCTGGGCCAGATCTCTCCTCTAATTCCCTCCTCATTGACTTATCAACACCTTATCTATTCCTATTACTTTAAGTTGATTTGCATTGCAATCATGGGTCTTTTTAAAGTGTCTTGGTATAGGTTTTAAATCAGAGATTTTCTCAACATCACGAGCATTTTTAATGTCCCTAAAGTGTTCTCTTTTTCGTGTTTTCAAGGGTCTAGAAGTTAGACCTACATACACTTTTTTACATGGACAAAATGCATAGTACACAACACCAATAGAATTTCATGTTATGTTTTGAGGTAAATGTCAGTACCATCACTAGATTGAAAGGTCAAGGCTCTCTGCATGTTGGGACACGATATGCAATCATTGCAGGGATAAAACCCCCATTTAGTTCCTATGGATCCAAATGCTCTCTCCACCTTTTCACCACTATGGTAACTGTGAACCAACATGTCTTTAAGATTTTTAGCCCTTCTGTATGTAATAGAAGGTACATCATTCACATGTTTGGTGATGGTTTGATCCATTTTCAAAATTGACCAATATTTATCCAAAGCTCCTCTCATAGCGGACCACTTCTCACTGTATGTTGAAATAAACCTCACCTTTTGTTCACATTCCTTCCTGGGTTTTGGTTTCAACAAGTCAATCCTTCTTTCCTCAATAGCTCAAATCATGCCTCTTTTAATACTTCTACTGGAATATCCTCTATTTCTGAACCTTTCAGCAAGCTCATCAGCATGTTGTCGAAAAAGGTACTCATTAGAGCATATCCTCTTGATACGTAGGAATTGGCTGGTCAGAATTCCATTTAACAGTGGTTGAGGATGGGAAGACGATGTGTGCAATAAAGAATTCACCGCTGTGTATTTACGATAAACATCTGTTTCCAATATATTGCCAACTCCTTTTGATATCATAATATCTAGAAACTCAATTTTCTCCCGATTGTACTTATAGGTTAATTTAATATTCATTGAGTTGTCATTTAAGATCTCAAAAAAGGCCTGCAGGTCCTGTTCTGAGCCCTGCCAAATCATGAAAATGTCATCAATATATCGGGCCCAGAACAGGACCTTCTCAATGAATGCAATCGGATTGGTGAAAAAAATTGTTCTCTACCATAATCCCAAGAAAACATTTGCATACGAGGGGGCGAAGGCCGTCCCCATCGCAGTCCCACGTTGCTGCAAATATATTGTTTCTTTGAAGATAAAATAGTTATGCTCCAATGTAAATTGGAGAAGGGAGATAAGAAAATCAACTAGATCCATCCCATCAGTCATAGACAAAAATGTTCGAACTGCTTTTAACCCATCCTTGTTCTGAATAGATATGTATAAGGATTCTATATCGAATGTGACTAACCACATATCTTCTTCCATATGTATTCCTTCCACCTTACTTAACACATCTCCAGTATCCCTGATGTATGAGGGTAACGATTGAGCCAAGGGTTTCAAGTAAAAATCCAAATACTTACTGATCACTTCGCATAGACTCCCATTCCCGGATACTATTGGTCTTCCCGGTGGATTAGATAAACTCTTGTGGATTTTTGGGATGGAATATATACATGCTGTCTTTGGATAGGCTGGTATTAGATTTTCTTTCAAATCCTTGGTAATTATTCCTTCCTGGAAGGCTTTATGGAATATGCTTTGTAGTTCACTCTGAAAGGTCAACATAGGATTAAAAGTTAATCTCCTTTAACAATTGACATCTCTCAGTTGTCTCAGTGCTTCCTCTTTATATTGCACTTGGGGCCATACAACTATGTTACCCCCCTTATCTGCTGGTTTTATTATTATTCCTTTAAGACTCTGGAGTTCTGGGATTTAAATGACTTTAAAAATTGAACTGTCTACAAGTGGCAGAATATTTCCGCTACAGAACATGAACGCATGAGGTCATCCTCAGTTTCTGGAGTCTGGAGTGCTAAGGAATTAGAAGCAATAACTATATTGGAGGAACTAGATAATGAATATCAGGTAAGTACACCAAGCATGAATAAATTTATACCTCCAACTCCAAAGAGATTCCCCCCACTCAACTTATACCTGAATATAGAATTATTTGTGAAGCTGGTCACAAAGGAGTTTGAGAAAATATCTAAGGGAATATCTAATGATAATTTAACCATTAACCAGAGAAAAGCTCTGAGAGAACTCCAGAGTCTTAAGGGCCTGTCACACTAAGAGATATCGCTAGCAATATCGCTATAACTAGTGACGTTATAGCGATATTGCTAGCGATATCGCTATGTCTGATACTTACCTACGACCCGCTCCCCCGCTGGTTATCGCTGATCGCACGAGAACGTTCAGGACTGTTTCTCGTCGTCAGCTTCCTGCGGCGCTTCCTGTGGAGAGACGAGCGACGAGCGTGGAGCCGGGCGGGAGGACGTAGGATCGCCTGGTGTGACAGGTAAGTAGCGACCCCCGTCCCCAGCGATGTCGCTAGTGAGATCTGCCTGTGTGGCAGCTCACTAGCGACCACTTAGCGATGTACCAGCAATCCTGACCGCGTCATATCGCTGGTCGGGATCGCTGGTACATCGCTAAGTGTGACAGTACCCTTAAAGGAATAATAATAAAACCAGCAGATAAGGGGGGTAACATAGTTGTATGGCCCCAAGTGCAATATGAAAAGGAAACACTGAGACAACTGAGAGATGTCAATTGTTATAGGAGATTAACTTTTAATCCTACGTTGACCTTTCAGAGTGAACTACAAAGCATATTCCATAAAGCCTTCCAGAAAGGAATAATTACCAAGGATTTGAAAGATAATCTAATATCAGCCTATCCAAAGACAGCATGTATATATTTCATCCCAAAAATCCACAAGAGTTTATCTAATCCACAGGGGAAGACCAATAGTATCTGGGAATGGGAGTCTATGCAAAGTGATCTGTAAGTATTTGGATTTTTACTTGAAATCTTTGGTCAATCATTACCCTCATACATCAGGGATACTGGATACTGATGGTCCCAACCCCATTTATAAGGCAAGAAATCCCACTTATTAAACCTGACAGGGCACACCTGTGAAGTGAAAACCATTTCTGGTGACTACCTCTTGAAGCTCATCAAGAGAATGCCAAGAGTGTGCAAAGCAGTTACCAAGACAAAAGGTGGCTACTTTGAAGAACCTAGAATATAAGACATATTTTCAGTTGTTTCACACTTTTTTGTTAATTATATAATTCCACATGTGTTAATTCATAGTTTTGATGCCTTCAGAGTGAATCTACAATTTTCATAGTCATGAAAATAAAGAAAACTCTTTGAATGAGAAGGTGTGTCCAAACTTTTGGTCTGTACTGTATATATATATATATATATATATATATATATATATATATAAATATATATATATATATATGTTGAGGGGTATTCCCATCTTAATAAATAATGATGAATTGAATGAAGCTGAGCTACAGTAGACTTTTTATAGATCAAAACCAAATGCAGAATAAATAATCACCACTAGTTTAGCAAAGCTATTACATAATAATATATTGTGAAGAGTGGTTCACACAAAGCCTTTTTTGTGATATTTTAATTGGTAATTTCACTGCATTTTTTTGGTTTATAAATTCTACAGTGAGATGTTACCTTATAGTCTATAACAAAATAAGGTCTATATACTAATTGTTATTCTGGCTTTCGCTTTTTTTTGTTGTTGTGATTTTGGAGTAAGAAGTTTTAAAAAAAACCCAGACAAAACAAGATGTTCAAGGCATAGCTTGTTTTCTGGCATTTTTATCTTTCAATTTAAAAACATAATAAAGCATAGACAAAATGTTACAAAATAAACAAACACCACCATTATTGTTTTTAAAAAGTGCCATTAAAAACATTTGAAATGGTGTTCTTTTTTCATAAATGTTTAATAAAGTAAATTAATTCTATAAGTTAATACTTCATTTTCTTTGGCATTTCTCGTTCCTGTCCCGATAAAACCATTATTTCTAGTATATTTAGAAGTATGCTCTTGTACATATTCTATCAAGCCACAAACAGGCTAAATTATGTACATCGGAAAGGTCTGCCTAATCAGTAGATATCGAGTATTTCATACGGAACATTGCTGTCACTAAGAAGTATCCTAGCAACTCAAATATTAGCATAAAATACCACATCCGTAATATTATTTTATAGCCCTTTGGACAAGTGTGTAACATTTCTAGTGCCTACTTTATAAAGGTTCTTTCACTTGTATTTTCGTATTTGAAGGTTAATGGTGGCAGCTTGTGTTAATCATTGTTTCTTTGCAGTCTGTCTGTCATTTTCTAAATTCACTAAGCAGTGTATAATTTTCATGTCATATTGATGGGCTTTAAATGCAGTGTATGTAAGCCTATGGCTAAAATGATCACTGCTGAAAAACACAAAGAGAAACAATGGAAAATTTGGGCTGCAGCTAAGCATTCAACAGATATCACAGTGGTTGATTACTTGTCAAGTTTATTGCCTTTTATTAGACACTAAATGCACCAAAGGGTGGAGAGGAGACACTTAAAAATCGTACACGGTGAGTAATGGATGCAGAAGGTCTTTAGAACTTTGAATACTATACAACCACTCAAACTAAACAATAAGAAACTATAAAGACACATATAAAATATGAACAACTGTGGTCTTCTATGCCGAAAATAAGGAAAGACGGTTTTATGATAGTGACTTACACACTAGTTCTAACTTGCAGAAAACAGCAGAACACTTTGCAGATGGTAATAACTTAAAGATATAGGTTTGAAAGCATTTTTTTCCTTTGTTGAAGTTATTTTTATTTTTTTTTTTGTTGTCTCAGCAACACCTTCAGTTGTCACAAATAATAGGGTTGTAGAGGACATGGTAATCACTGAGCGTAATCACAACCTGTGCTTCCTGTAAAGCAAATTACTGTAATAAAAAAAACAGGTTTAATTATCATCCTCGCCTTTATGGTTATTTATTATATTGTCTCCCTACTTAAAAAGAAAAGTCAATGTGAGATGGAAACTGTGATCAATTAGTAATGTCGATTAACACAGAAACTGTAGATTGCAACAAAAAATATTATCTATTCTATTATTTCTAAACACTGTTTTTCAGTGATTCCTTTGTATCCCCGTTCATACAGCACCCACACACACAAATGATACACCATTTGAAAGCTAAGCTTGCCCCTTCAGCAAGAAAATAGCCAAACAAACCACACATCCACGATTTGATCACAAGACACAGTTTAAACATTAATTTTCATAAACCTGCAGTATGGAAAAATGACCTGCAGTTGGCATCACAGTACCCCAAAGTACACTATCAACACATTTGTATGCATGCACTGCTTTTTCGGGGATTGCTTCGCCCCAAACAAACACATGATACACCATTTGAAAGGCAGACTTGCTCCCTTCAGCAAGAGAACAGCCAAACAAACCACACATTCACGATTTTATCACTAAATACAGTTTAAACATTAATTTTCATAAACCTGCAGAAAGACGGATTGACCTGCAGGTGGCACCACAGCCGGAAAACATTTTTTTGCCTCTGCTTATCAAAACAATTTATGGTATTACCAATCTACATATATAAATACCTGTCTGTGTTCATCAGCTCATGAAATACATTTACATTTGACCAGCTTGTTTTTTCTGAAATTGCCTGCGCCGACAACCAATGTGCGAATATTTTGCACGGGCCAAGCTAGTTTATTATTATTATTATACATTTTTATAGCACCATTTATTCCATGGCACTTTACATGTGAAAAAAGGAAGAAATAATTCAGCTCACCCTTTCTCTGTCATCCTCTTGGATATTGGATTCTCCCCTTGCACACAGATTTGCCTTTGGTTCCAGGCAGATAGAAGATGATGCAGATAGTGGTGAGGTTAATCCAGTGCAGTGAGCAGTAGAATTTATAAAAAACATTTATTTTATACACATTAAAATATAGTGCAGCATGTTGCAGCCACAGGGACAAACTTTAGGAACAAGAATCCTACGCATGTCAGCTATAGGAAGCCTTAGTCATGGAGATGGAGATGAGTAGAGGTCCTAGAACTGAGCCTTGAGGAACACCAACAGACAGGGGGTGAGGTGAGGAGGTGGTGTGGGAGAGGGAGACACAGAATGTTTGGTCCGCTATATATGATGAGATCAAGGATAGGGCCAAGTCTACGATGCCAAGAGATGAGAGAATCTGTAGCAAGAGGGTATTGCCCACAGTGTCAAAGGCAGAAAACAGGTCCAGGAATAGGAGGACAGAGAAGTGTAGCTTGCTCTTGGCAGTTAGTAGGTCGTTGGTGACTTTAGTTAGGGCAGTTTCAGTTGAGTGATGCAGTCAGAAGCCAGATAGTAACCAGTCAATGAGGGAGCAGGAGGGAGGTGTGAGGACAGTTCAAGATGGACATGCTGTTCCAGTAGTTTTGAGGCATAAGGGAGAAGAGATATTGGGGGATAACTAGACACAGAGGATGGGTTAAGGGAGGGCTTTTGAGAATGGGTGTGATCTAGGCATGTTTGAAGGATGAGGGGAAGACACATTTGTAAGTGAGAGGTTGAAGAGACGTGTTAAAGTTGGGATGAAGACTGTGGCGAGGGTAGGGATGAGGTGGGACAGAGCGGGTCTAGCGTGCAAGTGATGAGTTGTGATGGTGACAGGAGGGTGGAGAGCTGATCTTCTGTCAGGGTGGAGAAGTTGGTTTTGGAGGAAAAGGGCTGAGCAGCTAAGAGGGGCATTGGAGTCTGCGGGCCATAGCTTTCTCTGACCGTATCGATCCTCTGCTTAAAGAAAAAGCCAAAGTCTTCAGCAGTAATAAGAGGAGAGGGAGGAGGTGCTGGGGGATGGAATAGAGAGTTGGAAGTGTTGAAAAGCTGTTTAGGGTTGTGAGACAAGGAGGATATGAGAGATAAGAAGTAAGTTTGTTTTGCGGCAGTGAGCGTGGACTTGAAACTGGTGAGGGACTGCTTGTATACGATTAAGTGCTCAGTAGAGCGTGATCTCTTCCATGTTCTGTGACCCTGGAAGCCCATCTCAGTTCTTTGGTTAAGCTGGAGTCACACATAGCGACTTTCCAGCAATCCCGACAACGATATCAACGTGTCAGGATCGCTGATAAGTCGCTATGTGATCGCTGGTGAGCTGTCAAACAGACAGCTTCACCAGCGATCAGCACAGCGATGCCGAGAATTAAAATAAAAAATATTGTTATTCTCACCTTCCGACGTCCCGCGCAGCCATCCTGCCTCCCTCCACACTCCGGTCCCAGTATTCCTTTGCGAGAATGACCGCGAGAATGTCACGGTTTCGCGGCAGCGCGACGTCTCGCGGTCATTCGTGCAAAGGATCACTGGGACCGGGAGCGTGGAGAGAGGCAGGATGGCTGCGCGGGACGTCGGAAGGTGAGAATAACAATATTTTTTATTTTTTTATTATTTTTTACAGCTGATTGCTGGTCTCCCGCCTGTCACACGCAGCGATGCGTGCTGGCCAGTGGGAGACCAGTGACGAAAAATATGTCCAGAGGTTTCTTGCAGTGATCAGCGATACCGGCATGGGGGCCGGTCGCTGATCGCTGTCACACACAGCGATCTCGCTGGTGAGATCGCTGTTGTGTCACAAAAGTTGTGACTCAGCAGCGATCTCTCTAGCGAGATTGCTATGTGTGACTCCCGCTTTAGGCTTGTCAGCCAGGACTGCCTGTTGATTGTACAAGTTTTGCTATGCATGAGGGGGGCGGCCAAATCAAGTGTTGCTGTTATTGTGGTGTTATAAAAGGTGGCAGCAGCCTCTGTGGCATGAAGGGAAGCTATGTCTGTAAGAGGGAGAAGGGACTCAGATAGTGATTGTAAATTGAGGTGTTGGAGATTTCGGCGAGGGTGAGCGAGTTTATGGAGTGGGGGCTGTGCACTAGGAGAAGAGAGAGAAAAGAATGTCAGTAGGTTGTGCTCAGACAGGGGGAGAGGTGAGTTAGTGAGATTAGTAAGGGAACAGAGGTGGTTGAAGAAGGTCCAGTGTGTGACCATCTTTGTGAGCGACCGCGGAGGACCACTGAGTGAGGACAAAGGAGGCAGTGAGCGATAAAAGTTTAGAGGCAGCTGGGGTGGAAGCGTCAATGGGGATGTTGAAGTCACCCATGATGATAGTGGGGATGTCAGCAGAGAGGAAACAAAGTAGCCAGGTGGTGAAGTAGTCGAGAAAGGTGGAGATGGCTAGTTCTGGAAGGCGGTAGATGACAGCAAGCTAGAGGTTGGAGGGGGAATAGTTGCGGACGGAGTGCACCTCATTTACTTACCCATGCATAAGCTTCTAGATAGCTAATATGCAGTAATAATATTTATATGAGAGAGAGAGGGAGTGAGAATGAGAGAGGGGGAGAATGGTGGAGAGAGGGAAAGAGCAGGGAAGAGAAAGGGAAAGAAGGAAAGAGTGGGGGATAGAGGGAGAAAGTAGGAGAGAGAGGGAAAAAGTAGGGGAGAGAGGGAAAAACAGAAAAGAGACAGGGAAAGAACAGGGGAGAGAGGGAAAGAGTGAGTAGGGTCGGTGGGCCGAGCTGGGGGGTGGTCCCTCGATATACCACGCAGTGACGTACAGACACACGATGAGGCAAGTTTCGGGTACAAGTCCAAGATTATTTTCTTGCCGTCCACCTGACGGCCTCCGAAGTACACCGCACTTCAATTCACTTTGCTTCACTTCACTTATCGGCCCCCCGTTTCCAGGGCCGCTTCCCGCACACCGTACTTTACATCGGGGACGTACATTTACGCACCGTCCCCTCTTCACTCTTCAACACTCCTGTCAGATCCGTCACTGTGGCCGCTTTAGGCCCGTAAACCAACAGCACTTTAACTGATCAGTCGTCTCTCTCAATACGGTATGCTTTACCTCAGTGCCTCGTCTATACTGCGGTACTCTGGTGTCAGGACCACCCCCCTGACTTTCTCTCTCCTCAGTCCCCCTGGTTCGGTTTTCCTCACAGTGCAAAAACTGTCGTAGTCCTCCTGTCACTGGAGCTCCCTCTGGGGACTGGAACTTTCTGGAACCCTCCTGTCAAATTTATATCACTCCCGATTCCCTGTAACTCCACCCCCCATGACCAACGGTTTCCTGTTGTGAGCTCATTTTCGGGTTTGCCTCTGGCTTCTGGTGAGGGTTATGGAGCTGGCTGTGCTGACAGAGGAGTAGTGAGTTCTCTATCTGGACTCCCTCTGTTGGTGAAGGGAGGTAATGAAGCTGATCTAAATGGCAGAGACCGGCCACCTGAGGAAGAGGACTGCGATTGGACATCAGGAGTTTCTGATTGGATTTAAGGCAGCCGACTCCCTAGTTTCTTGCTGGTGATTTTTCCTGACTGTGGCTCCTGGTTTCCAGTTTGGTTCCTGCCTACCTAAAGCTAAGTTTTCTCTGCTATTGTTGATATGAGTTTTTGTCTGGTTTACTTAGTTTTTATGTTCAATCAGCCCTGGCTGGGACTGGGCTGAATCCCCATTTTTGTCTCTGATCAGTTGATCTCTTTTGCTCTGTCTTCAGAATATACCTGAGTGACCTGAGTGCTGATATAGTGATTTGAAGTCTAGCGACTTCAGGGCCTTTTTCTATCAGACGTGTTGGACATTCTTTTTGGCAGGATTTTTTGCGTGATTGCAGACAGCAGCTCTTCTTTCCTGTCCTTTCTAGTTAGCGAGGGCCCCATCATTTGCTCAGCCTATCTTTCTACCTGTGTCTGTGTTTTCATCTTATTTCACTGACAATGCATGTTGGGGGCTGTCTATTGCTTTGGGGTCTGCTCTGGGGCCGTTTTAATCTTCCCTTTCTTTCTTTAGGCTTATTTAGTTCTCCGGCTGTGACGAGGTGTCTAGGACCACCGTAAGCACGCTCCATGGCTACTGTTAGTTGTTGTGGATAGGATCAAGGGTCTGCAATCCGCTAGTTACCAACCTCTCCGGTTTTCTGGGCTTAGCTTGCTTTTTGTTTTTTCCTCCTCGGTGACTCATTCATAAGTTTCCTAAGCCCTAAGGTGATATCATGTCCTTTGCTCACACTTCTCCCTGCCCTCTAATGGTCAACCCAAGGTACTGCACGTCCACTACACTTTCTCAGCTGTTTCCCCACTGTAGTAACTGACACCTGTCTAACCTGTGCAAACCTTCCTTTCTCTATTCTAACAAGCCTGTCCGTCGGTCAGGTCACCTTCCCTACACTCTCCCTTCCTTTGTCTATTGTCATCCTCGACAATCGTAATCCCTGCCTTTGTCGTTCTGAAGCTTCACCTACACTCTGTTGTCAGACGAGTTGTTGGGCCAAACCCACTACCCGCGGGGGCCGAACCATACTGGGAGCACCATGCTCTGAGCAGCCTACTGCTACTCACCAGCGCGCACGCCACATGAAACGTCTTTCAAATTGGGCTAGGTACACCTATATTCTCTCTATGGCATGTACCTTCCCCTACTCTCCCCTTCTGTCACCTTCCACTTTCCGGTACGCCATGATCGAGGCCTTACACCTACCAGATCATTGCCGGTGTCCACCTTCCTCTTTCAGGGGTGTCCGTGGTGTCAGGGACCTGACCTAGGATGGCTGTCTTTCTCACGTCTTCCATCTCTTTTACCTTTCTTTCAGTTACATGTCATGGTCGGCGTCTCGGTCTCCCAGACCTTCTCAACACATAGACCCCTTTGGATCTCACACTTCCCTTTGGTCGCTCAGACCCTCTCTTACCCGGACCTGTCACATTTTACTTTGCATATTATACATCAAACAACTTTATAATAGCACAAGTTCCCCTTTTTCTATTTTTTTTTTTATTTTCTGTTTTTTTTTTAAAACCAACATATAATAAAACAAAAACATAACAAGTTTCCTCCCCCTTCCTTTGACATTGACACTTCCCTTTTTTTTTCCGCATCCCTGCCATGTCAGGCAAACTAACTGCAGCATAAAAAAAATATTTTCTGTAACCTGGACGGAAAACTGTCCTCGTGGTCTGCACAATGGTGCAACGAAATCATGACAGTCCAGACCATCTCCTGATGGCCGGTAGCAAGGGGCCCCACCGCCGTGGAGCTCCTGGGATGCAGGGAGTGTCTCTAGAGTTCTCGCTACGGGGGCTTGTGACCTTCAGGTTCAGCAATCACAGCTACTGCGTAGTTGCCGCGGGGACAGTACTCTTTGTAGTATGACACCAAGTCCCCCTCTTGCAAAGCCCCGCCATGTTGGATGAAGGTCACGTTTCTATACACCTTTTGGCCGGTTGCGGGGTCTCAGATGAACCCATACCCTTTCTGCAAGTTAGTATATACGAGCCGTCCCAGGGATCATGCAGCCGCCATGCCAGCCTCTCCCCTCTCACGGAGCAGGTTCCAAATTTCCTGCTCCCTGCCTTTTTCTTTTTAATAACCTCCGTGACCCAAACGGAGGGTACAATGCAGGCTCTGGAGTCCGGTGGGCGGGGTTCCGCCGAACAAGAGAACGGGGCAGAGACGGCCAATGATGTCAGCGGCCCAGCAGCCACTGGGGCTGGGTGGCGGGTGGGAGCAGCTGTTTTCTCAGTGGATTGGGCCACAGGGCCTGTCAAACAGGCGGCAGCTGGTTCCATCGCCGGCATAACCGTGGCCGCAGGGTAGACCGTGCCTAAAGTTTCAGACGGGGTTGGAGCAGCAGCTGGTTTCATGGATGGGGTTGCTGCTGGCAGGGGGAACGCATCAGCGCCTTCTGTGGACAGGCTCCACACCGGCGACACCAGGCGTGGCGCCACTGGGCGGGGTGGTTCGGGGACAGGAGCGGGGGCCTCGCTCATCTCAGCATAAACTATAGGGCCCTCCGTGGCCATGCTTTCAGGAACAGAGGATGCCACGTGCTGTGGCCGAGTGGTGGGTGCCGCCTGCGGAGCCGCTGGCTGAGCCGGGGGAATTCTCACCTTCCCCAGCGTAGCAGCCTCCAACATAACATCCTGCCGCTCCTCCTGCAGTCTCCGTCCTTCACCCCGCCATCCGGCGGGGCTAGCCTCCAGGCTCGGGGGTTGCGTGGGGAGGGACTCTGCTGTCAATGTTGGCGGCCGCTTCCCGTCCGGTGGACAGCAATCAAATGGCGCCAAGCAACCGCAGCCAATCTTTCCCTCGGTGCCACTCACTTTGCTGGGTGGTGCGATGGCAGGCTTGTACATCCAGCGGCCTGGGTCCATTATGTGGGAGCATCGGCCTCCGGGTTCATACTGCTCCTCCCTGGGGTACGTTGGAGGGGGTCCCAGTCCATTCTGAACAACTGTAAACACCTGGACCTCTCCTCTGTGCCGGAGCAACACCCCCATCCTGTCCAGTACCTGGCACCGCCATGGATCCTCTGCCGGCAACGCAGATACGCCACAGCGCTCCCAATTTGTAATCCACAGGTGGGTAATTTGTATTCCACAGGTGCTTATAATCCACACAGAGCAGTCTGAGTCTTTTTCCATCCCTTGGGGCAAGCCTGCCGCAGAAGATATTGTATTAGCGGCGTTGATCCTGATTGGGTGGATCAAGGAAATGCTGTAGATATAGTATATCTTGACTTCAGCAAAGCATTTGACAAAGTCTCTCATACAATCCTTATTGAAAAAATGACTAACTATGGAATGGACAAGGCAACTGTTAGGTGGATTCATAACTGGCTTAGTGATCGGACCCAAAGAGTGGTCGTAAATGGCTGCACATCCAGTTGGAAGAATGTCTCAAGTGGGGTACCACAGGGCTCTGTCCTGGGCCCTGTATTGTTCAACATCTTTATCAACGATTTAGATGAAGGAATTGAGGGTAAACTGATTAAATTTGCTGATGACACAAAGCTAGGAGGGATAGCTAATACTAGAGAAGAGAGAGTGAGAATTCAAAAAGATTTAAATAAACTGGAGAAGTGGGCAGCAACTAACAGAATGGTTTTTAACAGGCAGAAATGCAAAGTACTACATCTGGGCAATAAAAATGAAAAAAGCATATACAGAATGGGAGGAATAGGGCTAAGTGACAGCACATGTGAAAAAAACTTGGGTATACTAATAGATCACAGACTGAATATGAGTCAACAGTGTGATGCAGCAGCAAAAAAGGCAAATGCAATTCTAGGATGTATTAACAGAAGCATACAGTCTAGATCACGTCAAGTCATTATTTCCCTCTACTCCTCTTTGGTCAGACCTCATCTGGAATATTGTGTCCAGTTTTGGGCACCACATTTTAAAAAAGACATCAACAAACTGGTGCAAGTTCAGAAAAGAGCGACCAGAATGGTGACCGGTCTGCAAACCCTGTCTTATGAGGAAAGGTTGCAGGATTTGGGAATGTTTAGTTTGCAAAAGAGAAGACTGAGAGGAGACTTAATAGCTGTCTACAAATATCTAAAGGGCTGTCACATTGTAGAAGGATCAACTTTATTCTCATTTGCACAAGGAAAGACTAGAAGCAATGGGATGAAACTGAATGGGAGGAGACACAGATTAGATATTAGAAAAACCTTTTTGACAGTTAGAGTGATCAATGAGTGGAACAAGCTGCCACGAGAAGTGGTGAGTTCTCCTTCAATGGAATTCTTCAAACAGAGGCTGGACAGACATCTGACTGGGATGATTTAGCGAATCCTGCTTTGAGCAGGGGGTTGGACCAGATGGCCCAGGAGGTCCCTTCCAACTCTACCATTCTATGATTCTATGACTACGCCAAGTGTAGGGTCGGTGGGCCGAGCTGGGGGGGTGGTCCCTCGATATACCACGCAGTGACGTACAGACACACGATGAGGCAAGTTTCGGGTACAACAGGTCCAAGTTTATTCTCTTGCCATCCACCTGACGGCCTCTGAAGTACACCGCACTTCAATTCACTTTGCTTCACTTCACTTATCGGCCCGCCGTTTCCAGGGCCACTTCCCGCACACAGTACTTTACACCAGGGACGTACATTTACGCACCGTCCCCTCTTCACTCTTCGACGCTCCTGTCAGATCCATCACTGTGGCCGCCTTAGGCCCGTAAACCAACAGTAGTCTTGCTGATCAGTTGTCTCTCTCAATACGGTATGCTTTACCTCTGTGCCTCGTCTATACTGCGGTACTTTTGTGTCAGGACCACCCCCCTGACTTTCTCTCTCCTCAGTCCCCCTGGTTTGGTTCTCTCACAGTGCACAAACTGTCGTAGTCTTCCTGTCACTTGAGCTCCCCCTGGGGACTGGAACTTTCTGGAACCCTCCTGTCAAATTTATATCTTTCCCGGTTCCCTCTAACTCTGCCCCCATGACCAACGGTTTCTTAAGCCCTAAGCTGATGTCAAGTCCTATGCTAACACTCCTCCCTGCCCTCTAATGGTCAACCCAAGGTACTGCACGTCCACTACACTTTCCTAGTTGTTTCCGCACAGTAATAACTGACTCCTGTCTAAACTGTGCAAACCTTCTTTCTCTATTCTGACAAGTCCGTCCGTCCATCAGGTCACCTTCCCTACACTCTCCCTTCCTTTGTCTATTGTCGTCCTCGACAATCGTAATCCCTGCCTTTGTCGTTCTGAAGCTTCACCTACACTCTGTTGCCGGACGAGTTGTTGGGCCAAACCCACTACCCGCGGGGGCCGAACCATACTGGGAGCACTATGCTCTGAGCAGCCTGCTGCTACTCACCAGTGCACACGCCACATGACAACGTCTTTCAAATTGGGCTAGGTACACCCATATTCTCTCTATGGCGTGTACCTTCCCCTACTTTCCCCTTCTGTCACCTTACACTTTCCGGTACGCCATGATCGAGGCCTTACACCTACCAGATCATTGCCGGCGTCCACCTTCCTCTTTCAGGGGTGTCCATGGTGTCGGGGACCTGACCTAGGACGGCTGTCTTTCTCACGTCTTCCATCTCTTTTACCTTTCTTTCAGTTACATGTCATGGTCGGCGTCTCGGTCTCCCAGACCTTCTCAACACATAGACCCCTTTGGATCTCACACTTCCCTTTGGTCGCTCAGACCCTCTCTTACCCGGACCTTTTGCATTTTACTTTGCATATTATACATCAAACAACTTTATAATAGCACAAGTTCCCCTTTTTATATATTTTTTTTCATTTTCTGTTTCTTTTTTTTTAAAATCCAACATATAATAAAACAAAAACATAACAAGTTTCCTCCCCCTTCCTTTGACATTGACACTTCCCTTTTTTTTCCGCATCCCTGCCATGTCAGGCAAACTAACTGCAGCATAAAAAAAACATTTTCTGTAACCTGGATGGAAAACTGTCCTCGTGGTCTGCACAACGGTGCAACAAAATCATGACAGTCCAGACCATCTCCTGATGGCCGGTAGCAAGGGGCCCCACCGCTATGGAGCTCCAGGGATGCAGGGAGTGTCTCTAGAGTTCTTGCTATGGGGGCTTGTGACCTTCAGGTTCAGCAATCACAGCTACCGTGTAGTAGCCGCGGGGACAGTACTCTTTGTAGTACGACACCAAGTCCCCCTCTTGCAAAGCCCGGCCGTGTTGCATGGAGGTCACGTTTCTATACACCTTCTGGATGGTTGCGGGTTCTCGGATGAACCCATACCCTTTCTGCAAGTTTGTATATACGAGCCGTCCCAGGGATCGTGCAGCCGCCATGCCAGCCTCTCCCCTCTCATGGAGCAGGTTCCAAATTTCCTGCTCCCTGCCTTTTTCTTTTTAATAACCTCCACGACCCAAACGGAGGGTACAATGCAGGCTCTGGAGTCCGGTGGGCGGGGTTCCGCCGAACAAGAGAACGGGGCAGAGGCGGCCGATGATGTCAGCGGCCCAGCAGCCACTGGGGCTGGGTGGCAGGTGGGAGCAGCCGTGTTCTCAGAGGATTGGGCCACAGGGCCTGTCAAACAGGCTGCAGCCGGTTCCAACGCCGGCATAACCGCAGCCGCATGGTAGATGGCGCCTAAAGTTTCAGACGGGGTTGGAGCAGCGGCCGGTTTCATGGACGGCGTCGCTGCTGGCAGGGGGAACGCATCAGCGCCTACTGTGGACAGGCTCCGCACCGGCGACACCAGGCGTGACGCCACCGGGCGGGGTGGTTCGGGGACAGGAGCGGGGCCTTGCTCACCTCAGCATAAACTGTAGGGCCCTCCGCGGCCAGGCTTTCAGGAACAGAGGAGGCCACGTGCTGCAGCCGAGTGTTGGGGGCCTCCTGCGGAGCCGCTGGCTGAGCCGGGGGAATTCTCACCTTCCCCAGCGTAGCAGCCTCCGACATAACATCCTGCGGCTCCTCCTGCAGTCTCCGTCCATCACTCCGCCGTCCGGCGGGGCTAGCCTTCAGGCTCGGGGGTTGCGTGGGGAGGGACTCTGCTGTCAATGTTGGCGGCCGCTTCCCGTCCGGTGGACAGCAATCAAATGGCGCCAAGCAACCACAGCCAATCTTTCCCTCGGTGCCACTCACTTTGCTGGGTGGGGCAATGGCAGGCTTGTCCATCCAGTGGCCTGGGTCCAGTATGTGGGAGCATTGGCCACCGGGTTCATATCGCTTCCCCCTGGGGTACGTTGGAGGGGGTCCCAGTCCATTCTGAACAACTGTAAACACCTGGACCTCTCCTCTGTGCCGGAGCAACACCGCCATCCTGTCCAGTACCTGGCACCGCCCCGGATCCTCTGCCGGCAACGCAGATACGCCACAGCGCTCCCAATTTGTAATCCACAGGTGGGTAATTTGTATTCCACAGGTGCTTATAATCCACACAGAGCAGTCTGAGTCTTTTTCCATCCCTTGGGGCAAGCCTGCCGCAGAAGATATTGTATTAGCGGTGTTGATCCTGCCGACTACGCCAAGTGTAGGATTGGTGGGCCGAGCTGGGGGGTGGTCCCTTGATATACCGCGCAGTGACATACAGACACACAATGAGGCAAGTTTCGGGTACAACAGGTCCAAGTTTATTCTCTTGCCATCCACCTGACGGTCTCTGAAGTACACCGCACTTCAATTCACTTTGCTTCACTTCACTTATCGGCCCCCCATTTCCAGGGCCGCTTCCCGCACACCGTACTTGACACCAGGGACGTACATTTACGCACCGTCCTCTCTTCACTCTTCGACGCTCCTGTCAGATCCGTCACTGTGGCCGCCTTAGGCCCGTAAACCAACAGTAGTTTTGCTGATCAGTCGTCTCTCTTTCAATACGGTATGCTTTACCTCAGTGCCTCGTCTATACTGCGGTACTCTGGTGTCAGGACCACCCCCCTGACTTTCTCTCTCCTCAGTCCCCCTGGTTCGGTTTTCCTCACAGTGCACAAACTGTCATAGTCCTCCTGTCACTGGAGCTCCCTCTGGGGACAGGAAATTTCTGGAACCCTCCTGTCAAAGTTATATCATTCCTGGTTCCCTGTAACTCCGCCCCCATGACCAACGGTTTCCTAAGCCCTAAGCTGATGTCAAGTCCTTTGCTCACACTCCTCCCTGCCCTCTAATGGTCAACCCAAGGTACTGCACGTCCACTACACTTTCTCAGCTGTTTCCCCACTGTAGTAACTGACACCTGTCTAACCTGTGCAAACCTTCCTTTCTCTATTCTGACAAGTCTGTCCATCCGTCAGGTCACCTTCCCTAAAAGTGAAGAAGAGGGGAAAAAGTGGGGGAGAGAGGGAAAGGGAGAGATAGAGCAGGGAAGAGAGAGGGAGAGAGAGGAAGAGGGGAGGGGCCGAGAATATAAGTAGCATATGAAGTGCCCAATGGTTGGGGCACGTTCTTTTGAAACATTTCCAAAACTTCCAATAAAATAGGGTAATAGCTGAATTGGGTAGTCTCCAAATTAGCAGGCCGCACTCCCACCATTTACCCTTTTAAGGGCCTGTCACACTAAACGATATCGCTAGCAATATCGCTATTACTTGTGACGTTATAGCGATATTGCTAGCGATATCGCTGTGTGTGATACTTACCTACGACCCGCTCCCCCGCTGGTTATCGCTGATGGCGTGAGAACAGGCTGGACTGTTTCTCGTCGTCTGCATCCTGCGGCGCTTCCTGCTGTGACGACGAGCGACGCGTGGAGCCGGGCGGGAGGACGCAGGATCGCCTGGTGTGACAGGTAAGTAGCGACCCCAGTCCCCAGCGATGTTGCTAGTGAGATCTGCCTATGTGGCAGCTCACTAGCGACCACTTAGCGATGTACCAGCGATCCTGACCGCG
The DNA here is from genome assembly GCF_039654945.1 of Dendrobates tinctorius. Lineage (NCBI taxonomy): Eukaryota > Metazoa > Chordata > Amphibia > Anura > Dendrobatidae > Dendrobates > Dendrobates tinctorius. The sequence continues at coordinate 59,765,543 of NW_027361698.1, read as the reverse complement.
TCATATCGCTGGTCGGGATTGCTGGTACATCGCTAAGTGTGACAGTACCCTTAGATGCAGTGGTCTATAGTGATAAGCAGTTATACAGTGAAAAGAAGTTCCCTTTTTCACAGCATCTGCCACTCACCATGCAATACATTTGCAGGGTGCTGCTTAGTTATGACAGTTCGTAGCTTAGAAGGAACGTGTCAGCACACAAATGTTCAAATGAAGCTCATGTGCTCGGTGTACTGAAATTTAAAAAATAATTCTTCTAGTCTAAAAATTAATTGCAAAGGGTTAAGCAGAGCCTTTTTAAATTTCTATAATCTTTCAATCATTTGTATGTGAACATTTAACTCTGCTGATGCACTTAGTTGTACAGACCACTAATTTTTCTCAAGAACAACTCATTAGTAATGAAACAACACGTTTACTTTCTAGTAAAGTCGTTTCCAATTATTTATAATTTAAGAGCAGGATAAAACACCATGCTTAGTGAAGTCTCTCTTATTCAAAAAACCATTCAGGTGCCACGGATAATGTCGTAACTGTCACGCCAGCTTAGGTCAAGCATTGTTATTAGGTAAAGTACGCCGTTGTTAGAGCTGTTCATTAAATGTATGTTTCCGAGCAAAGAATGAAATCTGAAACTTTAAACTACAGACTTTTCCCATAGCAACAAGTAACAAATTAATGTCCAACAGAGATTAAATCTGAGCAACAGAGCCTATAAGAAAAGGACTTTACAAAGTCAGTTTGTAGAATAATGATGAAGTATAGAAAATATCAAGACAAAGTGGCAGAAATTGGGTCATGATTTTAAAGTACATGTTTCTCAAAGTATTTCCAACTTGATTTGTTTTTCACTGCCCATGGATGAATATATTTATGGTACCTTATTTTATAGTTGAAATCCTATATCATACTGTAATTGACAATATTTATAGCTTTTTTAAGCAGCCAGCTTACTATTTTTCTAAACTGCGGTTAATTTGACTCCTTCCTGATATGGCTATTTTCCATTTTTTTGCGCTTTCGATTTTTCTTCCCCTTCTTCCAAGAGCCATAACTTTTTTATTTTTCCATCGACATAGATTGATACTTCATTTTTTTAGGACATACTATACGTTTGAAAGGCACCATTCATTTTACCATGTGATGTACTGAAAAATTAGAAAAAAATCCAAGTTCATAATTGTTAAAAAATTGGAATTCCGCAATTGTTTCTTTGAATTTTGTTTTTATCTCATATATTATGTGGTAAAAATAACTCCTGTTTAGTACGTAAATTTTTTATTCTTTAAGTGGTAAAAAAAATTCTGAAATTAGTATAAAAAAATTGCTTGTGTCTCCATTGTGTTTTCATTTTTCAAAGGTGTACCATCTTTACAAACATCAGCAGATCTCTGTATGACAAGGAAACTCATGAGAGCCCTGCATTTATGTCACGGGAGCACCAATGGGTGACTACAATGGCTTGCCCTCCATGGTGTGGGCATTTAACAGGTTAATTACGTTGAGTAGAGCTCATTTCTACTTATGGCTGTTAGACACAGAAGATGGCTGCCAGGAAAGAGGCTCAGTTTCTGAGTCCACATAGAAAAACAAGGAGCCCACATTGGACTTACTATTATACCTAAAAGTCAGTAAAGGGTTAAGGTAGTCATATGTGATGGCTTGATGACTGAGCAACGATTGAATGATTGATTCCTTGGTGGACGAATTATAGTGTTACAGACTTAATTATTACAGATAAGAGAATCTTTTGAGTTTGAGTTCACCAGCTTTGCTGAACCTTTATTTAAAATATTGATTCACAGTGAATATATTTGCATGTAGTCCAATAACTATGAAAAGACCTGTTTAACACTCTGATGTCCTCTAGAACTATATCAAACTCCTTTCAGACTCTTTTATACAAACACAGTCTTAGTAATGTCAAAGTGACCTCACCATATAAGCCTATGGGTAAATATATGGTATTGGTAAGCATTTTTCAATACTATGCTTTCATGCAATAGCTATGCAGTCTATTCACTGTTTTATGGCTTTTTTCTCTCTCTATCTTTATAGCTAAGCTTTGAGCTGTGACATTCTCTCACTATCCAAATTCCTCACAATATGTCTGATACATTTCTTGCTTCTGCATTTATATAAACGATGATAAACTATGATTGTCCCTCCTGATTAGCTGTGATATACCATGCTGTGTTATACAATTTCAGCCCATATTTGTAGTTACAGTCATTGAAATTGCCCATCAATGTTCAAAACCTTTTGGAAAAAATAAAAGTCAAACACAGTTGACTTCTTTCTAGATAATGGCAGTGTGTCATTGATCAGTTAAAATGGTAATTCGTGGTGTTAGGGTTTGTGGATTGCACCAAATATAGATTATGAGAAGGTGTGATCGCAACCCGGGGTCCACCGTGCAGTGATGGAAAAACCGCCGCTAGAAAACAATGGCGGAGCGAAGCCGCAATAACCACCGTAAACACACTGAGTTAAACATCACTCGGTGTGAACAGAGTGCAAAGCAGCTGACTCTGTTACTTCACACAGCAGTACGACAACTGATAGCACTCTAAGCTATGCCGTTAGATGTCATAGGAGCATAGTGGAAATGATGCTAGTGGGTTCCCTATAGCTCACACCCCATTACACTGGTTATTGAACCTGGTCTGCTACACGGTGGCTTTTGAGCCCACACCTGAGGATGCCCAGTGCAGATGTTAAATTCAAGCAAGAGTTCCCACTCTACACTGCCTGTCTAGAAACGCACTCGTAGTGCTATTAGCAGCATATGTGCATACAGGGTGGTAACTGACCCACCAACACACACAGCAAATATGAATGATCTTAGCGCACCAACAGACGCGCCAAAGATCCTTTTTATAGACATTGCTAATCAGACAGGACCTTGCTAGCTGACCAATCCAGAGCCAGTACAGGACCTGAACAGCTGATGGCTGACCATCAATGAGAGGTCGCCACCTCACGAGCATGCTCAGTAGAGCGAATCCTGGTCTTAGCCTCATGAATGACTGCTCGCCGCTGTCTATTGCAAGTTACCATAACTGGACCTGGAAAGGCAGCGGTAACAAAGCGCACAGTCTAAGCAAGATGCTGAGACTGATGTCTCTGCTGAGTAGCATCCACTGTGGTTGAGAATGAATGGGAGACCACAGGAGAAGACAAGGCTTGGGATCCCTCCTGTGCAGGGGAAGAATCACAGCACCTAACACATGGATCCACCATTGTCCATTTCCATCATTTTTACTTTTATACATATGACCACCTTTAAAGTCATGATCTTTGAAGTTAGGTTATATTTGGAGGAGTAATTTTGCCAAACCTGGAGACCACAAGTTGGAGATCGCTGCCATGCAGAATATTCATGTCCCATTTCATTCTCACTCTTTATAGACATGAGGCAATTCCTCAGAAATATATAAAACATTTATTTCCAACTATTAAGTTTGAGGTAGAGTTGAGTGAAACGGGTCGGTTAAATTAAAAAATAGCCGACTTTAGCTAAAGTCGGGTTTCGCCGATCGAACCCGACCATAGCATGAGGTCGGCAATGAGGTCGCCGATCAGAGAGCCAAAGTCGCGTTTCAAATAATGCTTCCAGTGCCTTTTCTCAGCCAATAATGGAGGATGCACACTGTGGGCAACGCGATGATATGCGCAGCGGCCACCAACATTGAAGTGATTGGCTGGTTTTGTGTGGCATCACAGTGGGTGTAAAAGGCCGTGACCGCCGACCGCCATCTTACTTCTGCCGATCTTACAATAGGGAGAGGTGCTGCTGCTGCTGATTCTTAATAGGGAGAGCATTAGGCAGGGAAGAAGAAAAAAAAATTGCTTCTGCTGCTAGCGCTTTTCACTGTACAGTTAGTGTGCAGTGAAAGGGGAGGATTTTTGTTCTGTGCAGCAGCGCTGGTGGTGATTAGGCTGCCTTTTAAGGCTACCTGTTAGCTACATTGCTGTGTGCACACTGCTGTCCAAACTGCTTTTTTCAAAGCTCTCCAACTTTTATTATTTTGTTCTGGTGAGTTACTGAGCGTTCATTTTTTCACACACCGTGTATTCCGGCTGGTATCACGGACAAATAGAAGCTATCTCAGTGTGACTCTGGAAAAAAAAGCTGAGGAGTTTTTCCTTTTTTCCAGACCTACACCTTATAGAGCTGTCCGCTTTTCAAACAGTTTCGTATATCTGCTGTTTGATTATGGTCAAAACTAGACAGAGACAGCGTGTGTCAGTCCGTATAAAAATAGACGGAGATTGACAATTTTCCATACAGACACCGTATAGCGGTGTATGCGCCTCACACACTACCGTGTACCAGCTGGTATCACGGACAAATAGAAGCTATCTGGGTCTAACTCTGGAAAAACAAGCTGAAGAGTTTTTCCATTTTTCCAGACCTACACCTTATAGAGTTGTCCGCTTTTCAAACAGGTTCGTATATCTGCTGTTTGATCACGGTCAAAACTAGACAGAGACAGCGTATGTCAGTCAGTATAAAAATAGACAGAGATTGACAATTTTCCATTCACACACCGTATAGCGGTGTACGCTCCTCACACATTACCGTGTAACGGCTGGTATCATGGACAAATAGAAGCTATCTTGGTGTGACTCTGGAAGAACAAGTCGAGGAGTTTTTTCCATTTTTCCAGACATACACCTTATAGAGCTGTCCGCTATTCAAACAGGTTCGTATATCTGCTGTTTGACCACGGTCAAAACTAGACAGAGACAGCGTATGTCAGTCAGTATAAAAATAGACGGAGATTGACAATTTTCCATACACACCGAATAGCGGTGTACGCTCCTCACACACTACCGTGTACCGGCTGGTATCACGGACAAATAGAAGCTATCTGGGTGTGACTCTGGAAAAACAAGCCGAGGAGTTTTTCCATTTTTCCAGACCTACACCTTATAGAGCTGTCCGCTTTTCAAACAGTTTCGTATATCTGCTGTTTCGTATATCTGCTGTTTGATTACAGTCAAAACTAGACAGAAACAGCGTGTGTCAGTCCGTATAAAAATAGACGGAGATTGACAATTCTCCATAAAGACACCGTACAGCGGTGTATGCTCCTCACACATTACCATGTACCGGCTGGTATCACGGACAAATAGAAGCTATCTGGGTGTGACTCTGGAAAAACAAGCCGAGGAGTTTTTCCATTTTTCCAGACCTAAACCTTATAGAGCTGTCCGCCTTTCAAACAGTTTTGTTTATCTGCTGTGTGATCACGGTCAAAACTAGACAGAGGCAGCGTGTGTCATTCCATATAAAAATAGACGGAGAATGACAATTTTCCATACAGACACCGTATAGCGGTGTACGCTCCTCACACACTACCGTGTGCCGGCTGGTATCACAGATAAATAGAAACTATCTGGGTGTGACTCTGGAAAAGCAAGCCGAGGAGTTTTTCCATTTTTCCTGACCTACACCCTACAGAGCTGTCCGCTTTTCAAACAGTTTCGTATATCTGCTGTTTCGTATATCTGCTGTTTGATTACAGTCAAAACTAGACAGAAACAGCGTGTGTCAGTCCGTATAAAAATAGACGGAGATTGACAATTCTCCATAAAGACACCGTATAGCGGTGTATGCTCCTCACACATTACCGTGTACCGGCTGGTATCACGGACAAATAGAAGCTATCTGGGTGTGACTCTGGAAAAACAAGCCGAGGAATTTTTCCATTTTTCCAGACTTACACCTTATAGAGCTGTCCGCTTTTCAAACAGTTTCGTATATCTGCTGTTTTATCACGGTCAAAACTAGACAGAGACAGCGTGTGTAAGTCCGTATACAAATAGACAAATAGACAGAAATTGACAATTTTCCATACAGACACCGTATAGCGGTGTACGCTTCTCACACACTACCGTATACTGCCTTGTATCACAGACAAATAGAAGCTATCTGTGTGTGACTCTGGAAAAACAAGCCGAGGAGATTTTCCATTTTTCCAGACCTACACCTTAGACAGCTGTCCGCTTTTCAGTTTTGTATATCTGCTGTTTTATTACGGTCAAAACTAGAAAGAGACAGCGTGTGTCAGTCCGTATACAAATACATGGAGTTTGACAATTTTCCATACAGACACCGAATAGCGGTGTACGCTCCTCACACACTACCATGTACCGCCTTGTATCACGGACAAATAGAAGCTATCTGTGAGTGACTCTGGAAAAGCAAGCTAAGGAGATTTTCCATTTCTCCAGACTTACACCTTAGACAGCTGTCCGCTTTTCAAACAGTTTTGTATATCTGCTGTTTTATTACGGTCGAAACTAGACAGAGACAGCGTGTGTCAGTCCGTATACAAATAGACGGAGAGTCACAATTTTCCATACACACACCGTATCGAGCTGTCCGATTCTCAAACAGTATTGTATATCTGCTGTTCGCATTACAGTCACATCTATACAGAGTCAGCGTGTGTGTGACACTCCGTAAATACATATACGGAGATTGTTAGTTACACAAAAAATGTATACAGTTGTACACTTCTGATACAGTTCCGTATATCTGCTTGTTGGATTACAGTCAAATACATACTGTGAGAGCGTCTGTGACTAACAAAATATATACGTAGATTTAATTTTTTTAATACACCTTACACAGGTGGACGCTCTTCATACAGTACGATCTCTCTGCTGGTATTTTTGGTACATTTTCCCAAATATGAGGAAGTCTGGTGGAAGAGTCCGCGGACATGGGCAGAGGGGCGTAGCTGGTACTGATGGTGCTGGTTCTGGCAAAAGCACATTAGCAGCTAACGCAGGAGGCGTTGAGCCTGCGTCATCGTCTGGCCCAAGAAGGCCTGTAAGGTTGCCTTTTCTTGGAGTAGGAAAACCGCTTTTAAAGCCTTCAGGAACAGGTTTTGGCGTGCATTACCGAAACAGCCACCAGCTCTATTGCCTCCTCTTCTGAGCGTTCAAAACCTGCAAGCACGGTGTCGTCAGTGCAGGGTTCTGGTAAGGAAAAACACCTTTCCTTGTGTCCTTCACCTCCACCAAAAGTACTTCAGATTACTCTATGGAGCTGTTTTCACATACTATGCCTGGGTTATCCAGTCAAATCCTGAATTCCCCAGTCCAAGATGAATCTGACATGGAGTGCACTGATGCACAGCCACTGCTAGATGATTCTGCTGGTACATTGACCCAGAGCACTACATTGCCCTCGCAGTCTATTGAGCCAGAATCTGACCCTGATGAAACTCAGGTGCCCCTTCCCGCATACTATACCACCTTACAGAGTGACACAGAGGAAGGTAAAGAGGAAGGTGCAGATGACTTTGAAGAGGAGGTGATGGATGACCCAGTTCTTGACCCGGATTGACATCCATTGGGGGAGCAGGGTGGCGCTGGCAATAGTTCGGATAAGGAGAAGGATTCGCAGCAGGCATTGACATCGCAGCAGCGGTTATCTGGCAGGCCCGTAGCTGTCCAAAAACGTGGACCAAAAACTAAAAGAGTTGCAGAACAGCTTGGCCAGACGGGCAACTTAGCACAGTGTGCAAGGCTAGAAAATGTATACCGTAGTAGGAAGAGTGCAGTGTGGTACTTCTTTGTCCAAAATTCTACTGATGAGGCAAAGGTTACCTGTAAGAAGTGCGGAAGGACCTTTAGCCGAGGTAAGCAACTCAGAAATTTGAATACCAGTTGCATGCTTAGACATTTAATCAACATGCACTTGCAAGCGTGGACGGACTACAAAACCTCAGGTAGCACATGTGCACCTGGGTCGCCCTCCCAAGGCTGTGGGGTACTCGGTACGGGGCCGGTGTCAGCGGGATGTGTCACAGCAGCGGTGACCTGGTCCGTGGCCCTGAGCGCCCAAGTAATGGGGAATTGAAATGGTGAAATGTGGTTAGATGAATAGTTTGTGACGCCACCTGTGGTGTTCGGCAAGTGAGATGTTAAGCCGACGCTGCATGCAGATCCTCTGGGACTGGTGGTGTGTTACAGCCAAGATGGTGAAGCTCCCCACAGGTGGAGCTGTAGTCCCAGGGCAGTGTAGATGTAGGGGTAGCTGAGAGGCGCAGGCAGTGTAGAAGCTGGTACCCAGATGTAGCGGTACCAGGTGTGTTGGCGCAGGAACGAATGGAGGACATCAGGGCTTGTAGTTCCAAAGCTTTACTCACAGTCTGTAGTACACACAGGTGCCCACCTCCGTGCTGTGTCCTCCGGGTCAGGGACCCAGTCAACCTCCAGGCCAGATAGGATGCTCCCTTCCAACACTCCGCCAACATGTGCCTTTCTGAACGTCTCATCTATAGTGCCTTTAAGTGTCAAGTACTCCTAGTACTGAGTTACACTGGAGTTCCTCCTGACAGATGTTCCCAAGAACTTTCCTTGTACGGCAGACAGCTGTAGCCTGCTTCGGGGACTCCTTACTCCTAAATCCCGGCTTACTATCCAAGTTGCTGTTGTGCCCCAAGTCTGAGATGGGAGTACTGCATTTACAGCCCACTACTCCACCGATGTCTGCTGCAGAACCATTAGTGTCCATACAACCTCGGGGACTGGGCCCCGGCCTTGCGCTTAGAACTTCTAGGCAGGGTTCTTCCTCTAACCCACGTCCTCTGTTCCCTTTTACTCCTACGTTCCGTACTAGTCTTTCCTTCTTATGGAAGATCAGGTTTCTGTTCAATGTCTTTCTCTTTATTTCCTTTCCCATGCCAGCAGAACCAGGTCACTGAGATCTGCTGCAGCACCTCCATCCTTCTTCCAGGGATCTTCTCTCCTCACTCCTCTCCTCTCCACTGAACTGACTGAAATTCTAAACCTTCCCACTCTTTTATGTATTCTAACTCCACTCGCATCCCAGCAAGTTTAGTGTTCCAAGCAGGGAGCCACCAAAGGTGCTCTGTTACACTCCAAGCAGGGAGCCGCAAAGTGGCTTTGCTGAACTACTGTGTTGTGTGGGATGTGAGTGTTGGAGCGTGGTTAGGAGCCTCCAACCTACCTGGATGGTGGGGAACCACACCTCAGGAGGAGGTGCAGTACCCCTGTGGCAACTGAATCCTCAGGGGCGCCACACACCTGCTCCAACTGAAGGTAGCCAGCAACGCTCCATCGCTTCCCCCACTGTAAGACCATCGCCACCGTTAAGCACACCACCAGCACTAAATGTGGAGGTGTCATCGCAAGGCCAAAGCACTCAAGGAATCACAATGGTTTTGCAACACAACACTGAATCTAGGCCATCACCACCAATACCATCACCAACCCCCTCTCACTCCGTCCGGTCCACCGCTACTTCCCCCATATGCAGCTCTCCAGTCCAGCTCACCCTACCAGACACTCTTAGTAGGACAAGAAAGTACTCATCCTCTCATCCGCGTACACTGTGTTTGAATGCCTACATTGCCAAACTAATCTCATTAGAGATGATGCCCTACCGTTTGGTTGAAAGTGAAGCTTTCTGCGAGCTCATGGCCTATGCTGTCCCACGCTATGACCTACGCAGTCAGCATTTCTTTTCTTGAAAAGCCATCCCTGCCCTCCACCGGCATGTGAAAGACCGCATTGTCCATGCACTAAAACAGTCAGTGAGTGGAAAGGTGCCCCTCACAACAGATGCATGGACCAGTAGGCATGGCCAGGGTCCTTTCATGTCCATCACTGTGCACTGGGTTAATGTGGTGGATGCAGGATCCACAGGGGACAGCGGCGGTGCAACAGTGCTGCCTAGCCCACGGTACAGGAAACAGTTGGCTGTAGGCTTTCGACCCTCCTCCTCCTCCATAATCGAAAGCTCATCCACAGAGTGCAGTCGCACGAGCACTCCAACCGCAGCTGGCAGTGTTGAATACGAGGTGTCCCACTATCGAACAGCTAGTGGTAAGCGTCAGCAGGCTTTGTTAAAGATGATGTCTTTGGCGACAACACTTTGGCTCCATCTCCCCAAGCACCGCCTAATCATAGATGTTGCAACAAGGTGGAACTCCACCCTGCACATGGTTGAGAGGCTGTGAGAAAAGAGGCAGGCTGTAATGCATTTGTGGGAGGATACACGGGCAGGCAGTTTGAGGGAAGACATGGACTCGTCGGGTGTGCAGTGGTCAAAGCTGAAAGACCACTGTAAAGTTCTTCAGTGTTTTGAGGAATGCACATGGCTGGTAAGCGCAGATGATGCCATCATAAGCATGAGCACCCCACTTAGGCGCCTGCTCATGCAAAGTTTGACGCACATTAAGGATCAGGCATCTGCAGCGGAGGAGGGAAGCCTTGATGACAGTCAGCCATTGTCTGGTCAGGGAACTGTCCTGGACGAGGTGGAGGAAGAAGAGGAAGAGGAGGAGGATGAGGGGAATGACTATTTTGGGCAGGAGGATGCTTCTCAGGGGGCAAGAGAACATGTGGGCGTGCCAAGGTCAGGTACAGTGTTTGTGCGTGACTGTAGGAATGTGGATTTGCCAGAAAGTGCTCCTCCACCCAACAGTGGAAGTGCAGCATTGACACCTGGAACATTGGCCCACATGTGCGATTATGCCTTGCGGATCCTAAAAAGAGACCCCCGCATTGCCAAAATGATGAGGGATGATGACTACTGACTGGCCAGCATCCTCGATCCACGCTACAAAGGCAAATTATACAACATCATGCCACAGGAGACCCTAGAGATAATATTGGCTAACAAACAAGCAACTCTGGTAAACCGTTTTTTTTTAGGCTTTCCCAGCACACAGCAGCGGTGCTGGTTCTCCCACGAACCGTAGTGGGCACAATGGAAGAGGTGTTCGTGGTGCACACAGCCGAAGTGGCATTGGAAAAAGGGGTTTAATGACCATGTTGTGGAATGATTTCTCAAGTACCGCTCACACGACTGCTAATACTGCATCGATTAAAAGTGACAGGAGACAGCAGTTGTCAACTATGGTTACAGTACAAACTTCTTCTCCTTCCATATCGATGTTCTCCCTCACAGGTCATTCCCCTTTGACTATTGGGCCTCTAAACTGGACACTTGGCCTGAATTGGCACAATATGCCTTACAAGGAGCTTGCTTGCCCTGATGCAAGTGTGTTATCTGAAAGCGTCTTCAGTGCTGCTGGATCAATCCTGCCAGAAAAAAGGAGCTGTCTGTCAACCCAAAATGTTGATGATCTAACCTTCATTAAAATGAACCATGCATGGGTTTCAAATGATTTTGTCCCACCTTCCCCTGATGACACATTGGCTGCCAGAAAACTGCCTCGCTTTTGTCATCCTCTTCGTCGGACTTGCCCAATTCTGCCCTTTGCAGCAGCTGAATGTCCAGCCAACACATCAACATATGCCATTTTTCCACCTCCCTAACTGGGCTGCCCACCCCCTCCCAAGGGCTGGGGTCAACACCTGGTGCACCCGGGCAAGTGCAGTTGGTCTGAACAGGTGGATGGGCCCACTGATGGCCGACGGTGCTGGCACAGGGCCCCTCATAGTACAATACAGTGTCTCTGATGGTGGGGGGCTCACTCGCCGTCAGACACACCAGCGTACTATGAGCGGCCCTGTGCAAGTACCGTCGACCATGAGTGTGCCCCCCTACTTGGTCATGGCCACAGTACTTGCAAGTTGCAATACTTACCTCTCCCTGCTCCACCGCTGTGTAGTCTGGGCAGTTAAATCCTTCACAGGGACGGCCACTAGAAATTTGGTGTATTGATCGAGGATGGTTAAGATGTAGCTATGGCCTGTCCTGCTGGCCTCTACCTTCAGATGATCAATGGCTACCATTTGTAATGGACGTCAACTTACAAGCAGATGCAGTGGTGCTTTTTGATCACCTTTCACAGTTGTGATAGTTACAGACGTGTCACTTTCCTGCCACCATTTTTCAATGTCTCCTCTCATGCCAATGCAATAGAATCACCTACGGCCTGTGGCTTCTGTCTTTTGCACTCCAAAATGACCAGACCCATCATGATAGGCAGTGAGGACCATGTCTACATCTCTCCCTGTGATCACAATTTGATGGAGACGAGTAACAGTGATGTGATCCACGCTACTGCAATATAGCAATCCTTTCTTCACAAAGAACATTTTTTGCTGTCTCCACAGACACAGTAATTGAGGGTCTGCATCGCCTCTGCAACATCTACCGGGAGGTTTACCCGCGATGAGTAATTCCCAAATTTCTGCTAACACTCGACTTTTCATCTGTACTTGTATCCATGTAGTTTCCAGTAGCGGAGAGTCTGGACTGGCTTACTGAGATTGAAATATATACGAAGATTTAAAAGTACTACAACACTGTATACTGTTGTACGCGTCCACTACCTTTCCCTTTTTCTACTTTTTAGATTCTGTTGTAATTCATAGTGAGCCTGTGAGTGTCTGTGTCTGACGCCGGAAGTATAGATGGAAATTTACAATTACCCCTAGACTGGATACAACTGCTATGTGCTGATACAGTACCTTTGTTCCAAATTTTGTATTACAGTATCATCCATAGTGAGTAAGCGTGTGTGGTTTACGCCTTCTATATATACGGTGATTCGAAGATACCAATTTTTACCCTATACTCGATACAGCTTGTATCTTGTTATACAGTACCTTTGTTCGACATTTAGTATTACGGTCAAATCCATACTGATTAAGTGTCTGAGAGTGACTACGGGACTATATATACAGAGATTTCAATTGTACCCTATAAGATATATTCTTGCTATCTTGTTATCCAGTACCTTTTTTACAACATTTTTATTATGGTAAAACCCAGACTGAGTGAGCGTCTGAGGGTGACTCCGGAAATATATACTAAGATTTCAAATTTGGCCAACACTGTATACAGCTGTACGCTTCTGATATCTTTTTTGCTATTTAGATTCTGGTGTAATCCATAATGAGCCTGTGAACGTCTGTTTGTTACTCCGGCAATATATTAGGAGCTTTAAGATTACCCCAACACTGTATACAGCTGTATGCTTGTGTTACATTACCCATCTACAGCTTTTCATATTCTTGTGTAATCCATACTGTGCCTGAGAGCATTTGTGCCTGCCTCCTGAAATATATATGGAGATTCAGAATGTTTACACTATGCTACATATACCTTGTATCTGGTGATACTGTACCCTTTTTCAACTTTTTATTTTATTGGGTAATCCATACTGAGCCTGTGAGCGTCTGTGTATGAATAATGAAATATATACAGAGATTTACTGTTATCCCTAGAGTGTATAGAGCTGTACGCTTCTGATACAGTACTATATATCTGCTGGTATTTTGGGTCCTTTTTCCAAAACATGAGGGAGTATGATGGAAGAGGACATGTACGAGGGCGTGGGGGGCCACCTAGTACTGATGGTGGTGGTGGTGTATCTGCTGGTAGTGCCAAAAACACAATAGCAGCTAAGGCAGGAAGTGTTGAGCCTGCATCACGGTGTAGCTCTGGAAGACCTGTAAGGCTCCTTTTTCTGGGAGTAGGTAGGCTGCTTTTAAAGGTGGAGCATCAGAAACTGTTTTTGGCTTACATTGCTGAAATAGCCTCCAGCTCTATCGCCTCCTCTTCTGAAGTTTAACAAAATGCAAGCACTGAGTCATAACTGCAGGCTTCTGGTCAGGAGCAACCCCTTTCCTTGCGTCTTTCACCCACACCAAAAGTGAAGGATGTGGCAGCACACACTTCAGATTACTCCATGGAGCTCTTTTCACATACCATGCCTGAGTTAATTAAAAATGGGGCCCATCATATACTGGAGCATTCCAAATGGGGGACATCAGACACTGGAGCAGCATTTACGAGGCCCATTATGCACCGGAGCATTAGAAATGGGGCCTATTATATATGGAGCATTATTAGGGCCCATCATACACTGGAGCATCATCCATGAGGCCCATCATATACCCTAGCATTCCAGATTGGGGACATCAGACACTGGAGAAGCATTTACAGGGCCCATTATACACTGGAGCATGAGAAATGGGGCCCATTATATATGGAGCATTATTAGGGCCCATCATACACTGGAGCATCATCCATGAGGCCCATCATGTACTGGAACATTGTAAATGGGGCAGATCAGACACTGGAGCAGCATCTATGGGGCACATGATACACTGGAGCATTAGGAATGGGGCCCATTATATATGGAGCATTATTAGGGCCCATCATACACTGGAGCATCATCCATGAGGCCCATCATATACTGGAGCATTATGTGGACCTCATCATATACTGTATGGAGCATTATATGTGACCAATCATTCTGTATGGAGAAATATATTGGGCTCATTATTCTGTATGGCGCACAATGTGGTGGCCATAATACTGTATGGAGTATTATACTGTCCTTTTTTTTAGCTATTGTACAATTTAAAATAGATCAGTCATGTCATGTAAGCAGTGAAGTATTTGTCATTCTATACCTATATTTTTGTGCCGTATCTGAGCATCATGAGTTGTGGTTTGTGTTAAAGGGGCACACTGACACTCTTTGGCCCAGGGCACACGAAAACCTTTAGCCAGCCCTACCCCCCCACAACTTTAGCCAAATAAGGCTACTTTCACACTAGCGTTATTTTGCGCTGCATGCGCAGTCCAAACGCATACAAAAAACGCATCAAGCGTTTTGCATGCGTTTTCTTATTTTATGCGCATGGATTTTAACCAGTTTGTAGCCATATTGACTCTTAAAACACATGCGATTTTAAACGCTGACGTGCGCATGTCCATGCGCACGTCTGCGTTCCCATAGGCTGTAATGTGTTATTTAGTTGCATTCCGTGCGCACACGTGCGTTTTTTTGAGACAGGTTGGATGGACCAAAAATGCAACAGGTTGCATCCGGCGCATCTGGGCGCACACCACAAAATAACGCATGCGCACGTAAACGCATGCGAACGCGTGCAAACTCTAGACCATGCACCCCCATGTTAAAGATAGGGGATCAGGACGCATGTGCATGTACGCGCACGATGCGCTGCATAAAAAAACTCTAGTGTGAAACCAGCCTAAGCCCCAGTTTTCAATGCATAACTATTATTATGAAGTAAATTAAGGTTGACAAGCTTCAGCAATAAGAATTTATGTTTTTGGCATTGAAATGGGCACTGTAGGTATGTTTACTGTCCTCCACTCCCCTTTGACTTGCATTGGGTTTCGTGTTTCAGTCGGCCTCCGACTTTTCCCTATAGTCGGCCGATTTTGTTCGACCCGACTTTTGCGAAAGTCGGGTTTCATGAAACCCAACTCCACCCTAAAAAAGGAAAAGTCGCTCATCTCTAGTTTGAGGCCTTTACCTGTTTTCCATTTATCAATAGATAATGTGTTTGAGTGTCTGCTAACATTTCTTGTTTCCTATGCTGGACCATTCTTTATGGTTTATTTGGTCTTGTGTTAGTTTGTTTTTAATGTAGATGTAGCTTTTACAAGTTAAAATATTTTTTCTTTTACATGTTTCTACTTTTGAAAAGCCAAATAAAACCATTTACAGGTTTACAATTTTTCAGTTCTTGGCTTTAAAGGAAAATAAAGAAAAAAACACGGCACTTCCTGAGACAGGTGCTCAAGTAAGGTCCAATAACAGCAATATATAGCAGTGATGAGTAGCTCATTAAATGTGGTAGAGGGAACAGGTGATGTTATTTCTGTTAAATGGACCTTCAATCTAAGCATACAATACTATCTCTCTAATTCCATATCAGCAATATATAATAGAAAAACTTGCCACTCAAATAAGGGCTGAATGATATAACATCTTAATTGTGTCGCAGTAAAAAAAAAAAAATATTAAGAGTAATACATGTAGACGTTTCGGTGTCATATGACCTTCATCAGTAATGCTAAAAAAAATCAAAAGGTGACAATTGTCGACAATATAAAACAAATGCAAAAAGCAGTGAAAAAAATTAAAATTGTCATATAATGGAATAGATCATCAATGTTATAGAGGGTCCATAACCATTACAAAAATTAAACATATAATATCAGAGTCATAAGAGACCGATAAATATAAATGAAGTACTAGTGCAAGAATTATAGTCCCATAGTTAATAATAGATCAATAATATATAAAGTGATATTAGTACATATAGGTTAGAGATATGAAAACTCATGCATAGATGTAGTATAAGACAAATTCAATAATAGTTAGACCATCACAGTCAACCTCCTCCAGCTGACGAAGGCAGTTGCCAAAATGCACGTCAGGCTGGACGCCACTCAGGAGAGGAAGTCTTTTCACATTTGTAAGTTTCTTAATTACTTTATTCTATAAGATGGTAAGCACTATGGAGAGCTGACATTTACTTATGCTGTACAGTTGTGAACTATTATTATGAAGGTTGACCCTGATGGTCTGACTAGTATTGAATTTATCTTATACTACATCTATGCAAGAGGCTTCGAACCTATATGCACTAATGTCACTAATGTACAGAAGGAGAAGCTGAGCAGCGTGATGCATACTGTAGGTGTCACAGGTGTGTCAGGTGTGACAGAGTGTCATCCTGGATACAGCTGTAGAAGGTCATTGTGATTAGCACTACAAGCATCATCTGGATTTTTTCATCTCTGTTAGGAAGTGATATCCTTCTCCATCTAGGACCCAACAGTTACCTCTACTTTCTTCAGCTAATTAACACACCCTTGCTGAAGATGTAAATATCTTCAGTCTCTTCAGTAAGATGATGGTGTTAGCACAATTTGAATGGGTTAAGCCAGCTTTTCCTTGAATGTTAGCACAATTTCCCTCTGTCTGGTTGTAAGTACAAGCAGTCGGCTAGTGTCTTCTTTAACTACTCTTGGAGGATTGCTGTTGTGATATCTCAGTGGTCTTCTCAACTAAGTGTATCCTCTCATTCATCCACCCTCTATGTCTTTAGTTGTAGTGGAGGATGATTAGGTTTACCCTGTCCCCTCCCTATCCAGTGCCTATCTCTAGGGTAAGACAGGGATTAGGTTCATGTTCGGCAATAGGTGCAGAACCTATTTAGGGACATTTAGGTCAGACAGGGTGTTGTTAGATCTGCCTAGGGGTCTCCACTCCCTGCTTCCTTAGTGTTTGGGCTTCCAATCCGTCTCCACGTTGCTGTGTTATTGTGCTCCTTGCTTCTCCCTCACCCAGCATGACAATAGGTTTGTGGGAAAGGATTTTAATCTGTCACTTATTCATTGAAATCCCTGGTGTTTGCATGTATATGAGTCTGTTGGGCCATCCACTAGTGGCTGACAGCTATCCATGAGTCATACAGGGTACAGAAACAAGGGATTTAAATTAATAAAATATAAGTTTTATTAAAACTTTTTCCGCAATAATGTCTATCAATCTAATCAACTACTCCTGCTTTATAACATCCTGGCTATAGATGAGATGCCATTTCCAACATTCTAGGTTCCCTTTAGCTACACCTCAAACATTTGAATATGCTTTTAGTGGCTCATGGTTCTGTTTAAGATGTCAAAGGAGTTGTCTGATTAGAGAATATTGATCATATTTCCCTATGTTCGTGGAAATGTGCTTTGTCGCCCCATTCAAAGTGTTTTATCTGGCCACCACTCGGGCTTGTAGCAGCTGATTGGTGGGTGATCCAATTGTCAGAGCCCACTGATATGATATTGATGACTTTTCCTATAGATGGGTCATTCATTTATTATGATTAAATCCCCCTTTTAAGTTTTGCAGGAAGCCATAGTGGGACCTGTGTGGGATGTGTGAGTCTTTCAATTCTGACAATGAGTAAATAGTGTATACATGAAGGATGATTGTTTGTAAATTGGACTGAGTATGATCTGGTTCTAGAAGAGTAAATGAGGACACAAGGAGAAAAGCAAAGGGAGGCCTGTTAGTCAACGTTTATTAAGAAGAAAATCTCCTGTGTTTATGAATATGTAACAGGCATGCTAAAATTTAGAAGGTAGTTTTACCTTTGAACAAGTAAAACTGGTCTAATAATATTGATTAAATTGAAGTTGAAACATTTCAGTGAGCAGCATTGTTCATGTTGTACTACTATATTGCTGTTACTGCAAGTTAAAGTGGCCTGTCACTTGAGGGCCAATGTCTCAGCTGGAAACTGTGTGACTATATAGTGGAATGAGATTTTACAATGTGCACATTTTTCAGGCTTGTTGCTAGGAGTATTTGGGTGTATTTCCATGGCAGGAACTGGAAGTAAAAGGGCAAAACTAGGCAGACACTCCAGGCACAATCCAATAACTGCAGGAGCAATAAATGCATCACACAGTTCATGGTCTGGTAGAAAAATCCTTAAGAAAAGACAAGAAGTTTAAAGAACTCCCAGAATTGTTTTCCTTTTGTTATGTCTATTCCAGTGAGATGAATCCACAAACCCTCTGGTCATGATGAGCACATCTTAAGCAGTACAGACATGTTGCACTGGTGAAGAAGGGCAGATTGTGAGGAACTAAGAGACTGGGAACCTCCGGAAGTGAACCCTCAGGACCGCGACGGTGAACCTCCCTCGGGCGAGCTGGCCAGGTGTACCACCCCCTATACAGGGAGCATTAGGGGCAGACCCAAGGGAGAATATCGCCATGGGAGCTGATACCTGGAAACATCCGGGAGGGAATGCAGGCAGGAACTTGCAGGCGACCAGATGGGAGATGGCGACAGCTGCAGGGATGGCTGCTGAACCCGTGGAGACAGAAGTGGATGGCAATGGCGAGACACAGGAGCAGGAAGATGGATGCAGGAAATGACTGGATCTGGAAGGGAACACAGGAAGGTCACAAAAATAGAAACATAGTAACATAGTTTTGAAGGCTGAAGGAAGACCTTATGTCCATCTAGTTCAGTCTATTTTTAGTGCAGCTGTTCTGCATTGTTGATCCTGGGGAAGGCAAAAATCCCACAGAGTAGAAGCCAATTTTCTCCATAGGGAAAAATATTCCTTCCCCTAAGCTGGGTCAACCATCTACCTATAATATTATGTTATTCGTAACCTTCTATACTGTTACTCACAAGAAAAGCATCCATTCCTTTCTTAAATTCATTCAGTGAGTTGGCCATCACCACTTCCTCAGGAAGAGAATTCCAGAGCCTCACTGCTCTTACCGTGATGAACCCTCTTCTATGCTGGTGCAGAAATTGTCTTTCCTCCAAACGAAGAGAATGCCCCCTTGTTCTTGTCACAGTACTTGGTACAAACAGTTCATTGGAGAGATCTCTGTATTGCCCTCTGATATACTTGTACATATATATTAAGTCTCCCCTAAGTCTTCTCTTTTCTAGAGTAAATAGACCTAATTTTGATAACCTTTCTGGGTATTGTAGTGAGCCAACTCCATTTATCATTTTAGTAGCCCACCTTTGAACCCTTTCAAGTTCAGTAATGTCTGTCTTGAGCACCGGCGTCCAAAATTGCACACAATACTCCAAGTGTGGTCTGACGAGTGATTTGTACAGAGGGAGAATTATGTTTTCATCTCGTGTCCCCAGACCTCTTCTAATGCATCCCATGACCCTATTTGCTTTGCTAGCAGCTGCCTGACACTGGGCACTCCAATTTAGCTTCTTATTGACTAAGATGCCTATGTCTTTTTCCATGTCTGATTTCACCAGCAGTTTCCTATTTAGTAAGTAATTGTAGCATCTGTTTCTCCTTCCCATGTGCATAACCTTACACTTATCTGTGATAAACCTTATTTGCCATTTTTCAGCCTAATTCTCCAATTTCCTTTGTGTTAACTACCTTACATAGTTTTGTATCATCTGCAAATACTGATATTTTACTGTGTAAGCCATCCACTAGATCATTAATAAATATATTAAATAGTAGGGGGCCCAATACAGAACCCTGTGGTACCCCATTAGTAACCCTGGCTCAATCTGAGTATGCACCATTAATTACCACTCTTTGTTTTCTATCACTAAGCCAGCTACCTACCCATCTACACACATTTTCCCCTAGCCCAAGCTTTCTCATCTTACTTACCAATCTTTTATGTGGGACAGAGTCAAATGCTTTAGAGAAGTCGAGATAAATGACATCCAATGATTCTCCTTGGTCCATTTGAGAGCTTACATCCTCATAGAAGCTGATCAGGTTAGTTTGACAGGAGCGATCCTTCATAAATCCATGTTGATATGGAGTTAAACATTTATTAACATTGAGCTATTCCATAATGGTATCCCTTAGAAACCCTTCAAAAATTTTACCCACAACAGATGTTAAGCTTACCAGCCTATAGTTTCCAGGTTCCCTTTTACACCCCTTTTTGAATATTGGTACCACATTTGCTTGCCGCCAATCAAAAGGAACAGACCCTGTTTCTATAGAGTCCTTAAATATAAGGAATAGAGAGGCCTGTCTATCACATTACTTAACTCCCTTAATACCCGAGGGTGAATGCCTTCAGGGCCTGGTGATTTGTCAATTTTAATCTTACTAAGGCGGTTCTGCACTTCTTCCTGGGTTAGGCAGGTAATACTTAATGGGGAGTTTACATTATCACTCTGCATTTCCCCTGGCAAATCCTTTTCCTGTGTGAACACTGTTGAGAAAAAAGTATTTAAAACATTTGCTTTTCCCACATCGCTCTCTATGATTTCACCCTCATTGTTCTTTAAACGGCCGACACCATCAATTTTAATCATTTTACTGTTTATATAATTAAAGAATAGTTTGGGGTTTGTTTTACTTTCCTTAGCAATGAGTCTCTCAGTTTCCACTTTTGCTAAATGTTTTGGTTTTTACACATTTTATTTTTTTCTCTATAACTTTTTAATGCTTCTTCATTGCCTTCTTGTTTTAGCTTACCAAATGCCTTGTTCTTGTTATTTATTGCCCTTTTTACATCCTTATTTAGCCACTTTGGTGTTCTCCTGTTCCTAGCCCTTTTATTTCTTTACGGTATGGCTAGCTCGCAGTGGGTGTGTAAAACTGATTTAAATATTTCCCATTTATTTTCTGTGCTCCTATTTTTGAGGACATTGTCCCAATCAGGGAAGCTTAGCAGAGGACCAGGAGAGGTACTCTGCGCAGAGACAGGAAGGACGCAGGAGAGCGTGGACCCGATACCACAAATGATAGTCAGGCAGAGAGCATAGGGAGAGGCTGCCTGATATAGGGTACACTGTGGGACTTCCGGGTCAGGGTGCAGCAGTGCCGTGGGACCAGGGAATAGGGCGCCAGGTCTAGGGGGCGTACCTAACAACGCGCCTGCGTACCTATGAGGGAGCAGCAGCAGGTAGCAGGACAGATGATTGACAGGTGCCAGAAGAGGGGGCGGGCCAAGAGAACCGGTGGTATAGAGGCACAGGCAACAGCAGGGGCTGATGGCGCCACAAGAAGAGGAGCCGTGGCCGAAGTGGAGGGAGCGGCAGTGACAGGAGACCGGTGGTCAGGGCAGCGGCTGCAGAAGCCGCAGAGCGGACTAGAGCCGGGGAGGTGAGCATGACACAGATGAGTCGACATTGCATCAGTACAAGAGATGTAACAGAACTGGTGTTGTGAAGCTGAGAAGTGGCACTGGAGTAGTGGAGAATGGATGCAGAAGAGAAGAATAGGGGAACTGGAGTAAGGAAGATGGTTGTAGCATAGCTGAGTAGTGAAATTGGTTTAGGGAAGACTTGAGTTGTAGGTGAGCTGAGCAGCAACAGTGGAGCAGAATGGATGCCAGTCCTCTTATCAATCAAATGACCACAGTTGTGACTAGCTGGCTCACACAGCATTTTGTGTGGTCCAGAAGTCACTTTCTCAATGTAAGTCTATGAGAGCCTTGGTTTTAATCTTGTAGGCTTATAGAAGAAGCTTTGTGAGCTCGCTAAGTTGAATTACAGTCACATTTTTCAGAAGAGGATTGAAATAATGTTGTGAATGGGATAAGTCAGCAATTGGTGACTATTAATATACATACACACTACAGTAGTTACATTTTGCTAACTGGATGAGGAATAACCGATATTTTGCTAACTTTTGTTCAGTGTTCATGCTCAGTGCTTATAAGTGTATTTTGTGACCATTAGGCTTCCTGTGTCACTCTATATGATTAATATCATCAAGTAAAGATGTTGAAAATCAATCTGCAGGACTTGATCCAGCAGCCATGTTGGTAATCTGTGGCCATAGCATGGAAGTCTTGTGAAATGCCTCCTACCTGCGAACATCGATGGCTCTTCTTTTGACTAGTCAGCCTGACGTGATGCCACATGCCACCAAGCTGTCTAACCAAAAGAGGAGCCTGCAATGCCATTAAGTAAGAGGAACTTTGCAGGGCTCCTGTCCGGTGGCCAGAGAATATTAATTTGGCTGCTAACCAGGTCCTGCTAAACGATTCGTACCATCTCTACCATAGCGCACTCATGCCTTCTGGAATAATGTCAATCATTATATTTTGTAACCAGCCTTACAAACCTCTCCTAAATATGAGTGCTATATTAGGTTTTCTTGTGTGGATGTGTCCAGGTTTGACAGTTTCATTACACCAGTTTCAGAATCAATTTCTGTCTAATAATCTCAATGCTGCTTGTGACACTTTTATGAGCGTTCCAATAAATAATAATCTACAGCTTTTATTTGTTATATCATCTTTTATTCATTATATTGCATAAACTGGCACAGATCTTTCACAATTGTTCAGAATGGGCACGTATATTTAAACATGTCCTTTTAACTGCTTAGTTCATTTAATGATTTAAGCCACCCTAATTATAAGCCAGGTGCAGTTATACAAACCTCTGGAACAACAGATTTTGTGACCAGTGATATTGTTTAGCACTATCTGTTATGAACACGGCATATATTCCCAGTACCTGTCACTATTCCTAAACTTTCTTGCACATAAAAACTCTTAAAGATTCCTCCAGGCTTGTTTTTTTTTTCTTATTTTATAGATCAAAAGCAAAATTATTTCCTAATTATATGAAGTTGTAAGATCAAACCATATGATCTAATCACCACGTATTTCCCATGAGCACTAATAAAATTAGCTTAAAAAAAACAGCAGTTTCAAATCATTCTAGAGATAAAATAAAAACTTTATTTAATAGTGAAATATCAATTGATGGAAATGCCATTCTTCACATCATGCCTGGCATGGCTATGTCTGTGTGATATTTTCATTATGAGATTATTTTCTCACCCCTGTGTTCAATGTCCTTTCAAGAGACCGAGAATAAGAATCTATAGCACAGTCCAGTGTATTTTTCTGTGTGCTTATTGTTGCTAAACCACTGTTCTAGAATCAAGGGGAGTAAGAAGCTAAGGAACTAAATAATAAATGGGAAGCAAACACAAGATGTTTTCTTTATCCATTCCTTGCAGGAGCGCTCAACTTTCGTGAGTGAAGTGTTTTACGCATTCCAATTTAACACATTGCTATCGAAAAACAAATAAAAGACTATTAATAACTGATCTTTAGTGTTTCATTAATCTCAAAGGTTTTTTGGTCTTCTAAACAATTTATATTATACAATTAGTAGTTAGGTCATTAAAATAAACTACTATGCCAGCTCTTGTGAAATCTAAAATCTAAAAGAGTATATGTAATCTTATTTTTACTGTATTTGGCTATTTTTTAATGTTTTTTTACATTGTGCATTTGAGAAAAAATCTATTGCTATTTAAAAACACTTATCAAGTGGCTATGGGTTGATCTGTCCTACCTAATATGGGAATTTCAGTCTGGAATCACACTTGCAGTTTTTCATGAAGATTTTTACATCATAGCTGGAAGATAATAAAAAAATGAGAAATATAAAGGGAAAAAAATAAGCTTTAAACCTGGACTTTAGGCTTCTTCACATGACCTCAGGAGTCAATCACTGACTCCATTGGTGATTCCAGTAAGCAAGGCACTTGACTAGAGATGAATGCCATATGATTCAGGTAAATCTAGCAAAATGGCACAGTCACAGCTGCCATTCTTCTAGATTCAGAAGAGCCAGGAACAGGTTAAAAAATACTTGTCACCAGCCCTTAACTGGTCAGGGTCATCTTTTCGGAGCGCACACTGAGTCCCGGTTAGCGTGCTTAGGCTCCATGGTTACGGCTCTAAGCGGATGTGATGTCATCTGACCGGAAGGTCCCGCACCATCTTGGATCGTGGAGCGCACGATAGTGATTTCCCACAGGCATCTACATCTAAGAGGATGTGATGTCATCTGACCGGAAGGTCCCGCACCATCTTGGATGCGCTCCATTGTGGAGCGCACGCTAGTGATTTCCCACTGGCATTTGCATCGAGGACAGCGATGGAAGTAAGATCCTGAACCATCAGATACACGCTGGATCTAGCATTTAGCTGTATTGATTCATGTGCATATTTGGGTTTGACTATCTGCGTCTTTCCACTGATTGGCCACCAGATACAGTGGGTGGTGCTTACTGCAATTAAGGTGGTTATTTAAATCCGGCTTTTTTGACCCCTGGTGCCATCAAGCAACATTGTGATATCAGGCATGAAGAGGCAATATTATCAGTAACAGTATCAGCTATACCTCCTGATGAACCGCCACGGCGGGGAAACGCGTTGAGGGTTTTCTACAGACATGATAAGTGACCATTTATTGTTTATCAAGTATATCTGAATTTATATACCCCCCTAAGTGGGACCAGCTGCTATCATGCCTTGGAAGCATATTCTGGGTCACATGGTATCATGATGTGGATGTATTTTTATTGTTACACTTTGGTATTTGTATGGGATTCTGCACTAGTCCTAGGGCATTTTGATCCTTTCATCCCTGCACTATCTGAAAATTGTTTTCCCTTCTGTGATATCAGGGACTAATAGGGAAGTGAAGGATAGTCCTCATTGAGTCAGGGCGCCAATATCGTACTCTTAGGGTACCAACCTCCATGGTTAGGAAGGTATCAGTTAGGCCTTTTTTTAGGGCTGTGCAGCATTCTACATTAGGGTTTCTTCATATTTTGGCATTTGCCAGTTATTCACTGGGAAGGTGTTTTTTAACATTTATCTAAATAAATTGTTTTTTAAGGGGATTTGTATGTAATTTCTACTCCCATTGACTCTAATGACTTTAAGCTGTGTTTGACAAATATTGCAAAAACAATATTCACAGCCGATCATATTCAGAACCGAATCTGAACAAATTTGCGTATCTCTAGTGGTGAAACATGATGTACAAGAAAAAGCTATATAATATAAACTTAATTAAGTATCACAAAGTGTGTTACTAGGGATGAGTTAATGTGCTTGGTGATACTCGGATAACACTTGAGTATCTGGGTGCTTGAATGTGCTTGTTACTCGGTGAGCATTACCTGGTGCTTAATTTCAAACTTGAGTCCCCACCTCACATTTTTATAGCACCTTTTATACAGCCAATAAGCATGCGGGGATTGACTGTGCCTCACTGTAATAATGTAGCCATCTTGTAGTGGCATTACTGTGGTTGGCTGGCCGTGTGACATCATCAGAGGTTATAAAAACACAGATGTCACCTGCCTCAGCACACTGAAGTCATTGCACAGCTCTGTGAAAATTCGAATTGCAAAGTGCTTGTCTAGGCACGTGTGTGTACACAGTTTAACGAATCATAGTCCTGTAGTTTTGACACTGATGCTAAAGCTGAGCCATCATACTAATAGTCATTCTAATGGCTAATCTTGTGCTTTGCTGTTTTATCAGATTCTATCTGCATTTAGCCCAGGTAGGTAGAGAGAGTTCCAAGAGTAAAGGTACTGTCACACTTAGCGATGCACCAGCGATCCCGACCAGTGATATGACGCGGTCAGGATCGCTGGTGCATCGCTAAGTGGTCGCTAGTGAGCTGCCACACAGGCAGATCTCACCAGCGACATCGCTGGGGATGGGGGTCGCTACTTACCTGTCACACTAGGCGATCCTGACATCCTCCCGCCCGGCTCCACGCTCGTCGCTCGTCTCTCCACAGGAAGCGCCGCAGGAAGCTGACGACGAGAAACAGTCCAGGACGTTCTCGCGCGATCAGCGATAACCAGCGGGGGAGCGGGTCGTTGGTAAGTATCAGACACAGCGATATCGCTAGCAATATTGCTATAACATCACAAGTTATAGCGATATTGCTAGCGATATCGCTTAGTGTGACAGGCCCTTAAGGAGAGTGGCAGAGTACACTCTGTAGACATGAGTTAGACCTGTGCAGCCCATTGCTAAAAATATAGCTGTGGCAGTTGACCACATTTTTATTTTTGGGGTGAAAAAATTGTCTAAATTGACATCAGTAGTGCAAGGTCTTTTAACCCCTTTCTGACCACTGACGAGATAGTACGTCATCGGTCAGACTCCCCTGCTTTGAGGTGGGCTCTGGTGGTGAACCCACCTCAAAGCCGCAACATGTCTGCTGATATAAACAGCTGACATGTGCCTGCTATAGTCACGAGCGGAATCGCTATCCACTTGCACCTATTAACTAGCTAAATCTCACTGTCAAACGCTGACAGCGGGCATTTAACTACAGCTTTCGGCTACCGGACCGGAAATGAGCGCATCACGGACCCCGTCACGTGATCAGGAGTCAGTGACGCATTGCCTTGACATCCAGAGACATCTCATAGAGACCTCTATGGTTGTTGCAGGCACATTGCTATGAGCGTCGACTGGTGGTCGGCGTTAATAGCAATGCAGTAAATCTGCTATATATGGGAGATCTGCTCATCGCCCATATGTAGCAAAGTCAATCAAGTGTGGCATGCTTGTATCCTGCTATAGAGGCTATTAAAGCATGCCAAAATTTAAAAAAGTGTTTAAAAATTAAAAAAAATAAAAAAACCTAAAAGTTCAAATCACCCCCCTTTCACCCCAATCAAAACAAAACAATAAAAAAAATCACACATACACATATTTGGTATCGCCATGTTCAGAATCGCCCAATCTATCAATAAAAATAGGATTAACCCGATCACTAAACGGCATAGTGAGGAAAAAAATTCAAAACGGCAGAATTACATTTTTTTGGTCGCCGTGACATTGCATTAAAATGCAATAACGGGTGATCAAAAGAAAGTATTTGCACAAAAGTGGTATCATTAAAAACATCAC
Organism: Dendrobates tinctorius; assembly: GCF_039654945.1. Classification (NCBI taxonomy): domain Eukaryota; kingdom Metazoa; phylum Chordata; class Amphibia; order Anura; family Dendrobatidae; genus Dendrobates; species Dendrobates tinctorius. The sequence goes on along the minus strand of NW_027361698.1, from coordinate 59,738,581 downwards.
CTCAGCCTGCAAAAAATAAGCCCTCATCTGACCCCAGATCATGAAAAATGGAGACGCTACGGGTCTCGGAAAAGAGCACATTTTTTTTTCTTTAGCAAACTTTGGAATTTTTTTTCACCACAGATAAAAGAGAACATAGACATGTTTGGTGTCTATGAACTTGTAATGACCTGGATAATCATAATGGCAGGCCAGTTTTAGCATTTAGTGAACCTAGTAAAAAAGCCAAGCAAAAAACAAGTGTGGGATTGCACTTTTTTTGCAATTTCACCTCACTTGGAATTTTTTTTCCGTTTTCGAGTACACGACATGCTAAAACCAATGATGTCGTTCAAAGTACAACTCATCCTGCAAAGAATAAGCCCTCACATGGCCATATTGACGGAAAAATAAAAAATAGCTATGCCTCTGGAAAGAAGGAGAGCGAAAAACGAAAACGACAAATCGAAAAAAGCCCTGGTCGTGAAGAGTTAAGGCTTCTGTTGTGACATCATCAAATTAACAAACCAATCAGGTCTTCCAATGTATTGTATTTAATCAGAACTAAAGCTGTCATTGATGATGTGTTACACTGACAGCCCATAATAAATCCTCTAGCAAAAAGGATATTCATGATTGATTATGGCCAATTATGCTTGTCTCCCATCTTATTACATCACTATGGGGATAAGCAATGGTTTTGTTGAGGTACATCACCCGGTGATCGCAGGCCAATTGCCAAGCTAGGACTGCGATTATGTCACAGTCACATGGTAAGGTCCTGTAAAATAGAGAGCACATTCAGTCCCATTGTATCATTGCTGTGATCGTAGGCCAATCACCAAACAAGGATTGCAATGAGGTCACAGTCACACGCTAAGATCCGGTAAAACAGAGACCAAATTCAGTCCATAGCAGTCAACAAAAGCCTTGAAACATTTTTCTGAATTCAATTACTCATCCATATACTATTCAATGGTCTGTGGCACATTGCGGGGGTTACATAACAGTCCAAAAAAGCATTGAAACCTTTTTTCTGTATTTAATTATTCACCCATATACTATTACATGGTCTGTGGTACATTTCAGTGTTACATAGCAGTCCAAAAAAGAATTAAAACATTTTTCTATATTCAATTACTCATCCATATACTATTACGCAAACTGTGGTACATTTCTGTGTTACATAACTGTCTAAAAAGCATTGAAAGTTTTTTTATTCAATTACTCATCCACAGAGTTTTTCATGCTCTGTGGGTGAGAAAGATGGCAGTCAGGCAAGACTCCTGAGGGTGTGATCGGAGGAATAGCGGAACCAGAGGAAGCTGGTGGAACAGTGGAGGTGGCAGGAGCTTGTGTTCAAGAATCGGTCATTTTCTCAAAACCACAAAAGCCCAAGCCAAGCCACAGCCTTTACCACTTAGGTTCTTCCATACTGCAGATGAAAGAGACAGGTTATAGAAATTGGTGAGCAGATTGCAAGGCCTAGGCTGGTCGTAAGAGACAAGGAGGCAAGCCAGGACCAGGGCTGGAGAAATGCTAGTGGAATGGGTAGCCGCAAGGTACCGACAGTTGGCGTCCCGAGCGGAGGTCACTACATAAGACCGGCAGCAGAAATTGGGGTTCATCAAAAAATTTTGGACTTGTCATCACATCTTGCTCAACCAGTGGGAAGTAGAGCTGATGACTGGAAGCAGGGTCATGTTCCTCAAAATGGAGTGTCAACATCGCTGATATGAAGTGGGTGTTATCCTAGAAGAAAAGGAGCAGCATGAACCGTTCTTGAGAAATGAATGGGCCAGAGACAAGGCGGCTCCAGATGGAGTTACTACCAGAGTTGAGAGATCATTCTGTCCGACTCCTGTATGGGATACCACTCTCTTAAAGCTAATATATCTTCTACCTAGATTAATGACTGCAGTCCACCAGCTAGGATAGCTTTTCTAAAGACAATTATAAATGTTAGTTGCATGGATTAAAAAAAACAATCATAACCTCCCCGACATGGTTTGCTATGACTGGCTTCATCAGGGACTGAGGCTAGACTGAGTAGCTCTGTAGACATGGATTACACCTGTGCAGCCCATTTCTAAATATATAACTGTGGCAGTTGACCACATTTTTAATTTTAGTGTGAAAAAGTTTAATAAATTGACATCCTTAGTACAAGGTTTTTTAAGGCTTCTGTTGTGAGTGTGACATCATCAAATTAGCAAACTAATTAGGTCTTCCCACATATTGTGTTTAATCAGCAATAAATCCATCATTGATAATATGTCACACTGACAACCCAAATCCTCTAACAAAAATGATATCCATGATTGGCTATGGCCAATTATTCTTACCTCCCATCTTTCGACATAACTATGGTGATACTCAATGGTTTTGTATGGAGTAAATTACCTGTACTTGTATGGAGTGAATGACTTATATATGGAGTGAATTACCTGTAAGAAGAAGTCCTTGCTTTAGATGACTTGCATCTTACGAAAACAGGAAAACACATATTTGGTAGACGCCTTGCTACACTCATCAGGAAAGCTTTAAACTAGAGTAATATGGGATGGGAAATATACGACGAGGAAGAAATATGCAGCTAATGAATTCTGTTGAGAACTCTGCTATTAGAAATGGAAAGGAAGAACAAAATCAAAAAACTCTGAATGAAAATAGAGAGGAGCAAGAGAAGCCGACTACAAACTAAAATGTGTCTATACAAATGCACAGAGCATGGGAAACAAACAAGGAGAATTGGAGCTGCTAATACAGGAAGATAGATATGATGTCATAGTCATCACAGAAACTTAGTGAGATGATACACATGCTTGGAATACAAACTCTGAAGGCAGCAACTAATTTATTAGAAACGGGATTAACAGGGAGGGAGGAGGTGTTGTATTGTGTGTTAGGAAAATGTATATCTGTCCTATTAACTGCAATCTGTTTAATTGCTCCCTGCTGTGAACCGTCCTCCAGCCCCCTGCTCCTCCTCCCTCTCTCACTCACCTGGCTACATTTCATGGACATTTGAATGGTATAAGTTGAACAGAGCAGGTCAGATATGACCTTGGTCAGATTTGACATCATTTGAAGTGATAATCAGAAATATATCAGAAATAGTTAAGAAATCGGTCAGAAGGTAAGAATAATCACTGTTTTCTTATTTTACTTGCCTTTCTTTCTATACCCTGCTATTTTACCATGCTTGCATTTGCCCTCACCATTTTTGCTCCACTAATCTTCACTCTCCTCTGCCATATTCAAACCCCTGCACCCTCGAACCAAATAACTATCTCCCCCTCTCTCTTCCCCTCCACCTGGCTTCATCGGCAGACCTGCTCCTTAACCTCAGACCTCTCAGACTAAAATACAATACAAGTCGGTCACTCTCTTTCACCCACCTGCTTTCCCTTTCACTGCTTCTTCTCACTGCTGGCGACATATCCCCCAATCCTGGCCTCCTCACCTCATACATCCTACTAATCCTCACCCCTATCTTTCTCACACTAAGAGAAACTACCGTAATCCCTCACATTTAAAACCTGTGCCACTGACCCCCACTCTCCCGCACCCTCTCTCTGGAGCACTTGGGAATGCCCACTCCATCTGCAACAAGCTCCACGTGATCCACGACCTCTTTACCTCTCGCAACCTTTCCTTCCTGGCCCTCACTGAGACCTGGCTGACACCCCCTGACACGGCCTCCCCGGACGCACTAGTTATGGCAGCCTCCACTTTACCCATACTCGCCCTGGCAACAGACATGGTGGAGGAGTGGGTTTCCTCCTTTCTAAAAACTGCTCCTTCAACCCTATCCAACCCCCACCCTCCCTTATCCTCCCTTCTTTCGAGGTCCATATCTACTTTCCCTCTAATCTCCAAATGGCTGTCATATACCAACCACTGGGCTCAGCCACTGCCTTCATCGACCAATTCTCCACCTGGCTCCTCCACTTTCCCTCTGCTGACATCCCCACCATCATCATGGGGGACTTAAACATCCCCATTGACACCCACCAGCCAGCAGCCTCCCAACTCCTGTCACTTACCTTATCCTTTAGACTTACTCAGTGGTCCTCCACAGCCACCCACACAGATGAACATACATTAGACCTCATCTTCTCCTAGACTCTCAGACTCTCTTCTACCTCTGTCATCCATATCTTCACTCCACAACACGGACAGTGCCACCGCTTTCTACAACGCCACCCTCACATCAGCCATAGACTCAGTCGCCCCTCTCATGCATGGCAAAGTGCGACAAATCAATAGGCAACCCTGGCACAACAACCTCACCAAAAAACTTCGACAAGCATCCAGGGTCTTGGAGCGGCGTTGGAAGAAAACACACCTGCCAGACGACTTCACTGCTTTCAAACAAGCTACACTAGCCTTCAAATCAGCCCTCACCTCTGTTAAACAGACCTATTTCACAAACCTTGTATCTTCATTATCCCACAACCCAAAACAACTGTTCAGCACATTTAACTCTCTCCTCCACCCATCACTTCCACCACCAACTCCAGTCATCTTTGCTGAGGACTTTGCCACCTACTTCAAAAATAAGATCAACCAAACAAGGCAAACCTTTAGTGTTCCACCACCCCAACCGTTCCACATACCAGACCTCTGCCCTTCCCTAATAACCTCCCTCTCCAACATCACTGAAGGAGAGCTTACTCATCTCCTTTCCAAATCACACCTCACCATCTTTAGATGAAGGAATTGAGGGTAAACTGATTAAATTTGCTGATGACACAAAGCTAGGAGGGATAGCTAATACTAGAGAAGAGAGAGAGAGGATTCAAAAAGATTTAAATAAACTGGAGAAGTGGGCAGCAACTAACAGAATGGTTTTTAACAGGGAGAAATGCAAAGTACTACATCTGGGCAATAAAAATGAAAAAAGCATATATAGAATGGGAGGAATAGGGCTAAGTGACAGCACATGTGAAAAAGACTTGGGTATACTAATAGATCACAGACTGAATATGAGTCAACAGTGTGATGCAGCAGCAAAAAAGGCAAATGCAATTCTAGGATGTATTAACAGAAGCATACAGTCTAGATCACGTCAAGTCATTATTTCCCTCTACTCCTCTTTGGTCAGACCTCATCTGGAATATTGTGTCCAGTTTTGGGCACCACATTTTAAAAAAGACATCAACAAACTGGAGCAAGTTCAGAAAAGAGCGACCAGAATGGTGACCGGTCTGCAAACCCTGTCTTATGAGGAAAGGTTGCAGGATTTGGGAATGTTTAGTTTGCAAAAGAGAAGACTGAGAGGAGACTGAATAGCTGTCTACAAATATCTAAAAGGCTGTCACATTGTAGAAGTATCAACTTTATTCTCATTTGCACAAGGAAAGACTAGAAGCAATGGGATGAAACTGAATGGGAGGAGACACAGATTAGATATTAGAAAAAACTTTTTGACAGTTAGAGTGATCAATGAGTGGAACCGGCTGCCACGAGAAGTGGTGAGTTCTCCTTCAATGGAAGTCTTCAAACAGAGGCTGGACAGACATCTGACTGGGATGATTTAGCGAATCCTGCTTTGAGCAGGGGGTTGGACCAGATGGCCCAGGAGGTCCCTTCCAACTCTACGATTCTATGATTCTATGAACTGTGCCCTTGACCCCATCCCTTCCCACCTGCTCCCCAACCTCACTAACATGATCATTCCAGCCCTAACCCATCTTTTCCACCTATCCCTATTTTATGGTGCCTTCCCCTCTGTCTTCAAACATGCCACCATAACACCCCTCCTCAAAAAAATCAAGCCTTGACCCTTCTGCTATGCCCAGCTATCTCCCCATATCACTGCTCCTCTTTGCTTCCAAACTCCTTGAACAGCATGTCCACGTTCAACTTTCCTCCCACTCCTCATCTAACTCCCTCCTTGACATCCTCCAATCTGGCTTCCACCCCACCATTCCACTGAAACTGCCCTGACCAAAATTACTAATGACTTAATCACAGCCAAAGCTAACAGACAGTTCTCCATCCTCCTCCTTCTCGACCTGTCCTCTGCCTTCGACACAGTCGACCACTGCCTACTGCTACAAATTCTTTCTTCCCTTGGCATCAAAGACCTTGCCCTGTCCTGGATTGCCTCATACCTTTCTAACCGCACATTCAGCGTTTCCCACTCCCACACTACCTCCTCATCCCGCACTCTATCTGTTGGAGTCCCCCAAGGCTCTGTTCTGGGGCCCCTAATTTTTTCCATCTATACTCTTGGCCTAGGACTACTCATAAAGTCCCCTGGCCTCCAGTACCACCTGTATGCAGACGACACTCAGATCTACCTCTCTGGCCCAGATGTCACCTCTCTGCTGTCCAGAATCCCAGAGTGTCTATCAGCCATATCCTCCTTTTCCACCTCTCACTTCCTAAAACTCAATGTAGACAAAACTGAACTCATTATCTTTCCTCCATCTCACGTATCTTCCCTACCCAATCTATCTATTATGGCAAATGGCATCACGCTCTCTCCTGCACCTGAAATCCGCTGTCTCGGGTAACTCTCAACTCTGCCCTGTCCTTCAAACCACATGTCCAAACTCTTGCCACCACCTGCTGCCTCCAGCGCAAAAATATTTCCAGAATCCATGCCTTCCTCAGCCCTCAATCTACGAAAACTCTTGTACATGCCCTCATTATCTCCTGCCTTGACTACTGCAACACTCTCCTCTGTGGCCTCCCTGCTAACTCTCTTGCACCCCTCCAGTCTGTCCTCAGCTCTGCTGCCCGAATCCACCTCTCTCCTCGCTATTCCCCTGTCTCTCCCCTCTGCAAATCCCTTCACTGGCTCCCAATTCACTAACGCATCCAGTTCAAACTGCTAACATTGACCTACAAAGCCATCCACACCCTATCCCCTCCCTATATCTCTGTACTAATCTCCCAATATCTTCTCTCACGTATTCTTCGTTCCTCCCAAGACCTCCTACTCTCCACACTTATTTGTTCCTCATACATCTGCCAACATGATTTCTCCTGAATATCCCCTATCCTCTGGAATTCCATGCCTCAACATATCCGATTATCCACCACCCTCGGATCCTTCAAATGGAACCTGAAAACCCATCTTTTCATGAAAGCTTACAGCCTGCAATAACCATTCTGCTGCCTCACCACCACCCAAGCCGCTGCCTCAAAACCACCAGAGCTGCTGCACTCCCGACCTTCTGTCTCTTCCCCATTATCCCATAGAATGTAAGTCCGCAAGGACAAGGTCCTCTCCCCTCTGTAACAGTCTGTCATTGTAAATGTGTTTACTGTTAACAAAATCTATAACTTCGTATGTAACCCCCTTCTCATGTACAGCACCATGGAATTAATAGCACTATATAAATAAATAATAATAAATAAATAAATATCTGCACAGAGATCCAAGCTTCAGAGACTGGTAGCTCTGTAGAAACTGATTGGGTAAGAATTCAAGTATAGAAGAACAGAAAGGACACTATTGTAGGTGTTTACTATAGGCCACCCGGACAGCCTGAAGATTTGGATGAACTCTTTTTACATCAGATGTCTCTGTTTTCAAAAATGTATGACATAGAGATCATGGGAGATTTTAACTATCCAGATATTTGTTGAGAATCTCTCTTAGGCAAAAGTGCTGGGTCCAGAAAATTCTTATTTTCTCTTGATGATAACTTTATATGGCAAAACATAGAAGAGAGACAAAGAGGATCTGAAATCTTAAGCCTAATTCTTACCAACAGGGAGGAAATGGTTGCTGAAGTAAAGGTGGCTGGGAACTTAGGAGGTAGCTATCCTACTAGCCTTAAATTTTGAATTACAAGAGGAGGAAGACCATTGAGGACTCAGACTTTAAGGTTGGAATTCCGAAAGGCAGATTTTAATCGACTCAGATAGAAGTTAGGAAAGGTCCAATGGCTGGATGTTCTAAAGGACAGAAATGTACAAGAAAGTTGGGAGATTTTGCTAAATGAAATTTTTACTGCTCAATTGGTAACAATACCAAAAAGAAGGAAGCCTTGGAAACATTTAAAGAGACCAGGGTAGATGAACACAGAACTTAATCACTTGTTAAAAAGGAAAGAAGAAATGTATATAAAATGGAAAGAGGGCGGGGCATATCTAAAGAAGAATATAATGCTGTTTGCAAGGTATGCAGGACAAGAGTTAGAAGACCTAAAGCCATTAATGAAGTCAAACTTGCAAGGGAGACCAAAAGCAGCAAGAAATAATTTTGCATATGTCAAAAACAAAAGAAAAGTCAAAAATGCTATAGGATTTTTACAGGATGAAAAGGATGCAGTGGACAAAAATTATGTTGAGAAGACTGAACTTTTAAATTCCTATTTTGATCTGTGTTCTCTAAGAAAGCAAATGTAATAACAACTGATCTTCATGGTGCCATTGAAGGAATACAAGAAACCACTCTATCCATAAACAGAGAGATGGTGAGAGAACACTTAGCTAATTTAAATTAATTTAAATCTCCTGGTCCAGATTATTTACATCCTATTGTACTTAAAGTGTTAGCTGGGGAAGTTTCAGAACCACTAGCCAGAATCTTTGCAAAATCTTGGTAAACAGGAGAAGTCCCAGAAAGATTGGAGAAGGGCCAATGTTGTCCCTATCTTCTAAAAAGGAAAGAAGATGGAGTGAGCCTTACTTCTATAATAGGAAATATATTTGAACAAATTATTAAACAGCATGTATGTAAGTAATTGGATAACAATACAGTAATTAAGCAGAGCCAGCATTCGTTTTTAGCAAGCAAGTCAAGCCAGACTAAACTAATTTCCTTCAATGATGGAATTAATGACTGGGTATTTCAGGAAAGTACAGTAAATATAATATATCTCAGCTTCAGAAAAGCATTTGATAAAGTATCTCATACTACCATTATTGAAAAAATAACTAAGTATGGGATTGGCAAGGCTACAGCTAGGTGGATTCATAACTGACTAAGTGATCTTTCTCAAATGGTGGCAATAAATGGTTGAACATCAAATTGGAAAAGTTTTTCAAGTGGGATACCACAAGGCTCTGTTCTGGCCCCAGTGTTGTTCAACATTTTTATAAATGATCTAAATAAGGGAACTGAAGGTAAACTAATCAAATTTGGAGACAATGCAAAGCTAGGAGGGATAACTAACACTAGAGAAAAAAGAAAAATGATTCAGAAGGATGTTGATTAGCTTCAACACAGTTCTAGGATGTATTAGGAAAAGCAAAGAGTCTAGATCATGTGAGATAATTATCCCCCTCTACTCCTCCTTGGTCAGGCCTCATATGGAATACTGTGTCCAGTTCTGGGCACCACATTTAAAAAAAAAAGACATTGAAAAACTGGAGCAAGTTCAGAGAAGAGTATATCCTACAAGGAAAAATTAAAGGATCTGGGAATGTTAAGCTAAAAAAAAGAAGGCAAAAAGGAGACTAATTTGCTGTCTACAAATATCTGAAGGGCTGTCACAGTGTAGAGGGATCATCATTATTCTCATTTGTTCATGGAAAAGCAAGAAGCAATGGAATGAAACTGAGATGGAGAAGATACAGAATAGATATTGGAAAAAAACTTTTTGATAGTGAGGGTGATCAATAAGTGGAACAGGCCGCCACGAGAAGTGGTGAATTCTCCTTCAATGGAAGTCTTCAAACAGAGGCTGGACAGACATCTATCTGAGATAGTTTTGTGTATCCTGCATTGAGCAAGAGGTTGGACATGATGACCATTCGAACTCTAACATTCTATGATTCTATGGAAGTGTGTCAGCAGTTAATCGGAGGCCAATCAGCAAGCTAGGATTGTAATGATGTCACAGTCATATGGTAAGTTCCTGAAAAAACAGAGACCACATTCAGTCCCATTGTATAATTATTGTGATACTGTGATCACAGGTTAATCACCCAGACAGGACTGAAATGATGTCTCAGTGACATGATCAGGCATATCTCCCAACTGTCCCAGATTTGGCGATACTGTCCCATCACATCTAAGCTGTTCTCCCGGTTTCTATACTCACCTCTACCGTAGCTGTTTCTGCTCCTGGGGTGTGCTTATCTCAGCTGAGTGCATAAATTAAATGGTATGTTAAATTCTTCACCCTCTTGCGATTGGTCTCCCTAGGGCACAAACTTGCATATCAGTGTTTGCAGGCTGCTGCTTTACCAGCGAGCCACAGCTCACAAAGCTGTAGATAGGAGGATTTGCTTATCTTGACTTCTGTATTGCAGGCAATGAACCCAGAAGTAGAGTATACATATTTGTAGAAATAAATTGTGTATATAACATTTTATTTTTATGGTGTCTGTATACAAAGATGAAGAAAATATAATTTTTTATCACTATAAAAGTATTAAAAATATTAATCAATTACAATATTTTTCTGTGGGACTTCTAGGTCTTGAACCCATGACCCTAACATTACAGACAGGTGCATTAAACTGCTGAGCTACAATCTCTAGTAATGACACTAGCAAAATATTCTATATGTGACATGTATTACAGGATTTGACTGTAGGCAGATTATACTACTAGAAATACACTGCTTTGTACAATAGATGTATTTTTCTTATAGATGGCGAATAAGTGAAATTTTCATCCTTTAAAATTATTAAAGACGAATAATGAAAAACACTTCACAATGAAAAGAATAATTTTATTTTTATTGCGCTTTCAAAAATTAATAAACATCCCAAATCAGCAAATAACATGGACATATTTGGTGTACCAGGTAATACAGATGGTTAGCACTCGGCCAGAGGGTTCGAGTTCGCGGTGCCAGTGAGAAGGAACGGATAGTCCCAGAATCGCATAAACAATGTATAGTCACTGCACACGCTGATTGTACTTAATGTGAAGTAAATTTATTGCTTGACAGTGAGGAAGCGACATCAAACGACGTTTCGGCCACATCGGCCTTTATCACAAAGTCGCTGTAATAAAATACATACATAAAAATATCAAAAAATTGTAAACTTTATACAAAATATATACACATAGTATCCAGAGAGCATGGAATATAAGCACTAGAATTATTTAGAAAGATGTGGAGACATCAAACACGTGAAACTGAGAGATAACGCGGTAGATAAGAAACATGAAGGAGCGTGGTCATACCCTTTTCAATTGAATGTAGGGTCTGTTTTCACCAAATCGATAGTGTCACTGCTAGGCATAAATGAGTTGATAGCATATTCTGTAAGTAGGGATAGATGAACATATCGTTAGGGTGACATAAAGAAAAAAAATAAAAAAATAAAAAATAAAGAGTAAAAAATCAAGTACTGAACTGGGTGTCTGGAGGACAGATGGATAAAACAGATTAACCAGCATAAGTGGCGTAGCTAGTTGTATACAAAAAAGACAGTGAGGGACTGTAAAAATATGCCCAGGTATCTAGCTGTCCAGACAAAAGCTGTATTCTATTTAGGGAAAACAAAGAAATATACCAAAGTTGCCGCTAAATCCTGTTCCTTGAAGAGGTGGTGGACTGGTAAATATGCCACTGCTAAACAAAGAAAAAGGGGGTACATTAGAGATGTGGCAGGATTGGTGGTCCTGGATTGGGACCATACAAAAGTTGGTGATGCAGCGGTGGTCCTGGGTAGGGACCATGGTAAGGTTGGTGGTACAGCAGTGGTCCCAATGGGACAGTACTTACTATTATTGGTGGCTCAGTGGAGTGTGAAGTCTGCACAATGGTGCCAGAGCAGTGAGTGAGCGCTGGATCACAGGCTGTGCTTTTTATCCTGTCTGGTCCGGTCATGTGACCGGAAGTGACATCAGACGCCGGGGCGTGTGCATTGGAGCACGGCCGTAGTGTCTCACAGTGATCCCCACCAAAAAGATGGCGCTGGCGGTTCACACATGCGCAGTAGAGCGCAATCAAAGAAAACCTAATGAGGCCATGCAGAGACTGCTGTAGCTCTGAGTGGGACACACGCATCAGGGGGGGAGGTGCAGTGTGCTATATATAAAGAGACTGGGCAATTAACATATGGAAACAAATATAAACGAACAGTATTATTGCAAATCATACATGTAAATATACAGCATTTGAATTGCGTAGGAGTCCAAACTTAAACAAACATAAAAAATAAAAGAAATGAAAAGAGTGATGTCAGACCTAGGGGAGAGAATGGAGAAGGTTATGAACTCAAATCAAATGAATTATGAAGATTAGAAAAAAGGAAAAATAAAGAAGGAAAAATAATAAAGGGAAAAATAAAGATATAAAATGAGAATAGTAGAAAATAAAAAATAAAAATAAAAATAAACAAAAAATAAAAAGTAAAAAATAAAAAATACAAAGTAAAAAATAAAAAATAAAAAATAAAAAGTAAAAAATAAAAAATAAAGAGAAAAAGGAACAAGGGGGAAAAAAAAGAAAAAAAGAAAAGAAGAAAAAAAGGAAAAAAAAGGGGGGGAAAAAAAAGCCTGCAAGGAACAAAATATAAGGGGAAAAAAATTTTTTTTGAAAAGTAAATAAAAAGACCAAATTTGTAAAGAAAAGGTGAAAATAAATTGTACGGCAAAATGCCTTCAAACAGAGGAAGGGAAAAAAAAGGGGGGAGGGGGGGGTTGTGGAAAACTTTTTTGCAAACTTGAAAAAGAAAAAGAAAAAACAAACAAAAACAAAAAAGAAAAAACAAAAAACAAAAACAAAAAACGAAAACACATTATGTTTCATTATCTTACCGCTTGGGTTAGATGTAAAAAGGGGAGACTCAAGAAGGCAACCAATCAATGGGTCTAGGGAAAGAGGAAGAGAAAAAAAGGAATTTTTATAAAAATTATTAGATTAGCCAATCGATTTCTCGATTGAGACCCCTCGGATGTAAGGTGTCTAGTGTGTAGATCCAGAATGTCTCCCGTTGCTTTAAAAGGCGAACATGGTTCCCACCTCTTTTGGGTCTAGGGACTTTTTCAATAATTTGGAACCGTAGTTGTGATACGTTGTGTCGGGCTTCCTTGAAATGGGCAGGAAGTGGGAGCCATGTTTTCCCGCATCTAATCGTAGACTTGTGACTGGATATTCTGTCCCTGATTGCCTGGGTGGTTTCACCCACGTACAATAAACCACATGGACATTTGATGATGTAAACGACGAAGTTAGTTTCACAAGTGAAGTAATCCCTAATTGGATAGGATTTGCCAGAACATGGGTGGACTATCTCACTGCCTTTGATGATATTGGAACAGCTCATGCAGTTTAGGCAAGGGAATGTACCAGTTCTCTTTTGTCCTGTTAGAGTATGTGTATTGATGTGACTGGAGGTACCCAGGTCAGCCCGGACAAGCTTGTCCTTAAGATTTTGAGGTCTCCTCAGGCACATCAATGGTGGGGATTTAAAGAGGTTAATCCTAGGATAGGATCTGGTCAATAGAGGCCAATGTTTGTGGATGAGATTATGTATTCTTTGCATGGACGGGTGGTGACCATGGACGAATGGGAGTCTGGGTGGTTTGATTGTTGTGGTTCTGGTGGTGTCGGGGTCAATCCGTGCTTTAGTCATCTCAGAAGCCAGAAGTGTAGATGGATAATGCCTAGATTCAAATCTATCAGACATTTCTTGTAATCTGAGGTCTCTAGTCGAAGGATCTGATACAATCCTGGTAATCCATTTAAACTGTGATCGTGGGAGACTATTACGGGTGGACCTTGGATGACAACTGTCATACAGAAGGAGATTATTGCAATCGGTGGGTTTAGTGTAAAGATCGGATGACAGTGTTCCTTGTGCATCTTTTTTGACCCTAGTATCCAAAAAACTGATTGATTCCAGGTTGTGGGACATTGTAAATTTCAGCTCATGCCTGGCATTGTTGATGGTATCATAGAATTTAGAAAGGCTAGTTGAGTCCCCACCCCATATGCAAAAAATATCATCAATGTAGCGAAGCCACACTGTGGCAAATTCCTGGAAAAGTGGATTGGCGTAAATGTAGTCTCGTTCAAACTTATCCATGTAAAGATTTGCGTACGCGGGGGCTACATTAGAGCCCATCGCGGTGCCGCATGTCTGGATGAAAAAATCATCCTGGAATCGGAAGAAGTTTTCCTGTAAGACTATATTTAGAAGGTCCAAACACAAAGCCTGTGTGTCCGGTGCAGTATTAGCTTCCATGAGAGTTAGTCTGACTGCCTCTATACCTTTATCATGTGTTATTGATGTGTATAGACTGTTGACATCAAAGGTGCAGAGAATGCTGCTGGGTGAAACGGAATTAATGGAACGAATCTTATTCAGGAAATCGCCTGTGTCCAAAATAAAAGATTTAGTGGTGTGAGTAAATGGAGTTAATATTTTCTCTAGAAAAATGGATAAAGGATTGAGGATGGAGTCCGTGGAAGCTACTATTGGACGTCCAGGAGGGTTGTGTAGGTTTTTGTGGATTTTGGGGAGGGTGTAGAGTACCGGGGTTATGGGATGTTGGTTTGTCAGAAATGTTCTAGTCTTTGCATCTATGGTCTTAAGCTGCATATGTTTGTCAAGAATTTGGTCTATTTTCCTACGTATTTGGAATGTCGGGTCAGTACGAACTTTCCTGTATGTGTTGGTATCCGAGAGTTGTCTCTGAATTTCGGTCATGTATTGATTCTTGTTCATGACAACGATTGCTCCTCCTTTGTCTGCCGGTTTTATAATGATGTTTGGATTGTCCCTCAAGGATGAGATAGCTTGTTTTTCAACAGGTGATAAATTATGGCGGACGGGAAGTAGGCCCAATCGTTGGTCATGGATGGTCTGTTTAATATCCCTGTCAAGAAGGTCTATAAAAGTCTCAACTGCATGATTGGTTTTGGGAGGCATAAAGCTACTTGGGTTGTGTAGTCCTAAGGTGTCAATTGTAATCGAGGGGCTAATGACCCGATTGGAATCTGGAGCTATGCTGTTGGCTACCCTTGTTGAAGAATCGTCAAAATGTACCTTTAATCTAATGTTGCGGTAAAATTGTTGTAGGTCTTTCTCTAATTGGAAAGCATCCCATCTTGGTGTTGGACAGAATGAGAGTCCTAGGTTTAGCACTTTAAATTCTAAAGGAGAAAGGGAGTAATCAGGGATATTTACAATTAAGTTTGGACTCCTACCTGTTGCGACCGAAGAGTCATCTGGCGATTTTGTTCCCCTCCTCCTCGACCGCCTTGTTGGCGTGCGTTTTGACCTAAAAAAGGAACTCTGGAAAGAGAGGTGCTGCCAGTGTCGCTCCCGGATCCTGGTGAAGAACTGCCAACTGGAGAGGATCCCCCGGAGGCTGTGTATCCCCCTTGGTGGCGGCGGGGTCTGGAACGGTAGTGTCTTGGTGCTGGATCTTCCCATCTGTACACTCTGTTATTCAGGTAGTTTTCTGTGTCACGTTGAAATTTAGACCTCTTCCGTTCTTCTAGAGTTTTTCGATGTGTTAATAAAACAGTATCAACTTTATTTTTGAGAGTACTAAACTCAGTATTACTCAAAGTTGAAGTTAATTGGGTCTCTATAGTAGAGATTTTTGCTTCGGTATCAGTTATGGCTTCTTGAAGGTATTCGATTGTTAATAGAATTATATCGAATGAGCATTTACTCAGAATTCTCTGAAAAGTGGCACAGTACTTAGCGTTGTCAGAGAAAAGAGTAGGTCTCAAGTGGCTATGAAGCCCGCGGGGTATCTTCCCTTGTCGATGATATTCGCCCAACGTGGCGCAGTGTAGATCATAAGCTATGAGTCTTTTCTTTTCTTTCTCCCAGTCTCTCGTCTTGATGTCCCTACTGGGAACGTGAAGAAAATCTGAGCCAGATCTGATTTTAGATAAAATTGTTGATCCTAGTGCATCGTCGTACATAAATGTTTCAGACGTCATGGATACTGGGTCGGTGCTAATAACCAAAGAAAACTGATACTAGGTAATACAGATGGTTAGCACTCGGCCAGAGGGTTCGAGTTCGCGGTGTCAGTGAGAAGGAACGGATAGTCCCAGAATCGCATAAACAATGTATATTTGGTGTACCAACACAGCCAGTAGGACAAGGAGTAAAGAGAATCTGTTTAAAAGGTGTTAAGAAGCATTTTATTATAGTTCCATCATATCACAAAAAATCAGTAAAAATAGACATCATATAGAGACAAAAGGATTTAGAATGAAGGACTCGGATATAGTAGGTCTGAGGTCAACACAATATATATAAGGATCATGGAATCACATTCTAAGTAAAACAAGTGAGGTTTGCATCTCTAGGGTTAAAAATGTAACATACCCAAATGGTAGAAAATATAGCAGCATATCAAGCTATAGTTCAGGGAAAAGTATCAACTATCTATCTAAGTTTAAATAGGGGTACACTTCAAATGAATGTGTAAAGCAGCAAAATGCTGCAGGAACGCTCCTTACCCTGTTATGAGCTCATTTTCTGCTCCACCAGTTGAGAGTTCTCCTTCTGTTCTTCCTCTGGTGGTGGCAGGAGGTTAGTGAGGTTGGTTTAAGTGGTAGTGATCTGCCACCTGATGAGGAGGATAACGATTGGATCTCTGGAGTATCAGACTGGATATAAGACAGCCGACGCCCTATCCTGGTGCTGGTGATTCAGTCTGCTTCTCAGGTCTTGGACTTCAGCTCTCTTCCAGTCTTCTCAAGTTAAGTTTGTTTTTTGCTTATGTTCACACTTGCGCTTGTTGGTCCATTCAATTTCTTGTGTGGCAAGCTTGCCCCTGCTGGGGCTATGCTGAACTTCCACTCCTATTTATCTGTATTTGCCAATTTGCCTTTTTGTCCCTTATTAGATTGGCCTCTTTTTGCTCTGTTTCAGAATATTTCAGAGTGCTGATATAGTGGGAGAAGTCTAGTGACTTCAGGGTTAATTTTGCTATCAGACATGTTGGACATTATTTTGCTAGGGTTTTTTGGCAGATTGCAGACAGTGGCTTTCCTTTCCTGTCCTTCCTAGTTAGTCGGGCCCCATCATTTGCTCAGCCTATTTTCCTGCCTGTGTTTGTGTTTTCATCTTGCTTCACCGTCAATACATGTGTGGGGGCTGTCTATTCCTTTGGGGTCTGCTCTGGGGCAGTTAGTTTTCCCTTTTCTTGCTTTAGGTTTATGTAGTCCTCCGGCGGTGACAAGGCATCTAGGAACATCGTAGGAGCGTTCCACTGCTACTGTTAGTTGTGTGGCTAAGATCAGGGATCTACAATCTGCATAGTTACCAACCTCTCTGGTTTTCTGGGATTTAGCTTTTTGTTGTTCCTCCTCGGTGACCCATTCATAACATTACCCATGTGAGACCCTATGTGGCGTCAGACCATGTAGCCCCAATGGGCGTTTCGTGTGGGCTTCCTCAGCGGACCATTTTGTCTCTATATGATGTCTATTTTTACATATTTTTTATGATATGGTGGAATTATAATAAAATGTTTCTATACACTTTATAAACAGATTCTCTTTACTCCTTGTCCTCCTGGTTGTGCATATATGTATTGATGATGATGCCAGATTCCTGGTGAAACATGTTGGGGAGGCTATAGGTTTTACTAGCTTTAATCAGTCTGTGTTATTGGCAAAAATATTAGAGAGCAGTTGGTAGCAGCCGCACCAAGCTAATAATACTTATCAATACTCACTAGTGGGAGATATAGGGAGTTATGCTAATGTGAGCATAGTGAACAAAGGGGTTATATCCCGATGTACACTCAAACACACTGACTATAGTATCTTTTAATTTTTTTCTTTAAATAGTTCATTAAAACTTAAGTTTAAAGACCCCGTCACACTTAGCAATGCCCAAGCGATCCCGACCACGATATGACCCGGTCAGGATCACTGGTGCATCGCTAAGTGGTCACTAATGAGCTGCCAAACAGGCAGATCTCACTAGCGATGTAGCGACGCAGCAGCGATTGTTACTTACCTGTCAGACGCGGCGATGAAGACGTCCTCCCGCCCGCGTCTACGCGTCGCTCGTCGGCGCCAGCAGGAAGCAGCCGACGAGAAAAGGCCCAGGACGTTCTCGCGTGATCAGCGATAACCAGCAGGGGAGCCGGTCGGAGGTAAGTATCACACATAGCGATATCGCTAGCAATATCGCTGCTGCGTCACAAAATCGGTGACGCTTTAGCGATATCGCTAGCGATATTGCTTAGTGTGACGGGCCCTTTGGGAAGGGATCAGTTACCTTCATTGGCAAATTGTAATTAATGTTAATGCCCTATGCTGATTGGGTTGCTAGCAATTTTGTCTGTTTCCTGTAAACATAACGACCCACACAACACAGAGATCAGAATATTTACAGGAATTGGTAAATGACATAAACAAAATAGCGTGATTGATAGTTTTCCTCTATCTCATAAAAAAATGTAAAAACTGTAATGCCGAGGCCGTGTTCCCATGTACTATAAATGCTATATTCATTTCTGCTGCTTTTTTCTGTAGGTGCCTGCACCAGACGACGCAAAAACAATATACTCTGATTATTGGGTGTTTTCTGTGTTTCTTTTATGTGTTTTCCACCTTAATTGATTTGATTTGGGACAGATATGAAGCCACCTTTTAAATGTTTTTTTTTTAAGTACAGAAAAGCTTTAGTTCTGCTCTTAAAAATGTAACAGGGTTATTTTCTTCATCTATTTTTTTTTTTCAAAAGAAGCCTACAGATAAAAAATGCACCAAAACAGCAGAGTTCAGCAGTGTCTTCAGACCACAGAGAGGGGAGGGGGAATTCAAGGAATCACAACCACTTTGCTTCAAAATTTAGACTGTGTTCACATGTAGCAAAAATGCTGCATATTTCCTGCTGCTATTTTTGCATAAAATTCTGATGTATTTAACTGTCTAAACAAAGTGGATGTGATTTCATGAAAACTGCATTAAAATTCAACAAACAGCATTTTACATTATTTAAAAGTTAGTAATTATCTATATGCTTGTCTCTCCACCTGTTTTACAGGTGCTCTTCCTTTCCCTTTTCATCCCTCCTACCTCCTAAATGTTTTATATATAAAGTATCTCATATGTGTATCCTCTTTCCTTTACTTATCCTGTACATATCAATCCTTTTCATTTTCCTTCTATCGGTTTAATTTTTTCATTTACCCTTTTTCCCATTGTCCTTAACCCCTTCACCCCCAGGGGTGGTTTGCATGTTAATGACCGGACCAATAACCATGGGCATTCCCAGCCTATTACCATTATCCTGCAGCAGTCTGCTTTCCCTTAGCTGCTTATTAACCCCTTCCTGACATCCGACGTACTATCCCGTCCACGGTACCCGGGCCCGTATGACCGTGGACGGGATAGTACGTCTACCGCGATCAGCGGCGCCCACGTGGTGAGCGCCGCTGATCGCGGCCGGGTGTCAGCTGATTATCACAGCTGACACCCGGCACTATGTGTCAGGGGCGGTCACGGACTGCCCCCGACACCTTAACCCCTTGCACACCGCGATCAAACATGATCGCGGTGTACCGGGAGTTAAAGGGAAGCATCGGGAGGGAGGGGGCTCCCTCCATGCTTCCCTGAGCCCCCCACGGCAGCGCAATGTGCAGCGCTGCTGCGGGGGGCTCCTATCCTCCAGGCCCCCGAATCCAAGATGGCGACGGGGGCCTTCGGGGACCTGAGGAATCTGGCTTCCTCAGTGCCTGCAAAGCGCAGGCAAGAGGAAGTCTTCTTCAATGCCTGTGACAGATTGCTGATCTGTCACAGTGATCTGTCATGTGACAGATCAGCGATCTGTCACAGGACAGTGATGTCCCACCTGGGACTATGTAATAAAGTAAAAAAAAATTAAAAAAAATGTAAAAATAAATTTAAAAAAATCGCCAAATAAATTAGAAAAAAAAAAAAAATATTCCCTCAATAAATCCATTTTTTGGAAATAATAAAAAAAAAAACAATAAAAGTACACATATTAGGTATCGCCGCGTCCGTAATGACCCGCCCTATAAAACTGTCCCATTAGTTAACCCTTTTAGCGAACCACTTAAAAAATAAAAATAAAAAACGAAACAAAAAATAATGATTTATTATCATACCGCCAAACAAAAAGTGTAATAACGCGCGATCAAAAAGACGCATATAAATATCCATGGTACCGCTGAAA
This sequence comes from Dendrobates tinctorius, assembly GCF_039654945.1. Lineage (NCBI taxonomy): Eukaryota > Metazoa > Chordata > Amphibia > Anura > Dendrobatidae > Dendrobates > Dendrobates tinctorius. The sequence continues at coordinate 59,718,541 of NW_027361698.1, read as the reverse complement.
ACGTCATCTTGTCCCGCAAAAAATGAGCCACCACACAGCATCATCAGTGAAAAAATAAAAAAGTTATAGCTCACAGAATAAAGCGATGCAAAAATAATTATTTTTTATATAAAATAGTTTTCATTGCATAAAACCGACAAAAACATAAAAAAACGACCTAAATGAGGTATCGCTGTAACCGTACTGACCCGAAGAATAAAACTGCTTTATCAATTTTACCACACGCAGAACGGTGTAAACGCACCCCCCCAAAAGAAATTCATGAAACGCTGGTTTTTGTTCATTCTGCGTCCCAAAAATAGGAATAAAAAGCGATCAAAAAATGTCACGTGCCTGAAAATGGTACCGATAAAAACTTCAACTCATCCCGCAAAAAATAAGACCTCACATGACTCAGTGGGTCAAAATACGGAAAAATTATAGCTCTCAATATGTGGTGATGCAAAAACTATTTTACAATAAAAAGCGTCTTTTAGCGTGTGACAGCCGCCAAACATAAAAACCGCCATAAATAGTAAGTCAAACCCCCCGTTATCACCCCCTTAGTTAGGGAAAAATGATAAAACTAAAAAAAGTATTTACCTCCATTTTCCCGTTAGGGTAAGGCTGTGTGCACACGCTGCGGATTAGGTGCGGATTCATCCACGCGGATTTTGTAAAATCCGCAGGTGAAACCGCAGGTCAAAAGACCTGCGGTTTTACCTGCGGATTGCTCTGCGGTTTTGTCCTGCGGTTTTTCATCTCCTCAATAGAGGAGATGGCAAACCGCAGGGGAATCCGCAGAAAGAATTGACATGTCAATTCTTTCTGCGGATTGAAAACCGCAGATAATCTGCGCGGAAAATTCTGCACCGTCTGCACTGCGGTTTTTGATTCCCATAGGGAATCATGGTACTGTACACCGCAGCAAAAACTGCTGCTGGTCCGCTGCGGCCAAAACTGCTGCGGAACCGCAGCAAAATCCGCAGCGTGTGCACACAGCCTTAGGGTTAGGGCTAGGGTTAGGGCTAGGGCTAGGGTTAGGGCTAGGGTTAGGGTTAGGGTTAGGGCTAGGGTTAGGGCTAGGGTTAGGGCTAGGGTTAGGGCTAGGGTCAGGGCTAGGGTTAGGGCTCAGATTAGGGTTAGGGGTGTGTTGGGGTTAGGGTTGGAGTTATAATTGGGGGTTTCCACTGTTTGGGCACATCAGGGGCTCTCCAAATGCAACATGGCATCTGATCTCAATTCCAGCCAATTCTGAGTTGAAAAAGTCAAATGGTGCTCCTTCCCTTCCAAGCTCTGCCATGCGCCCAAACAGTGTTTTACCCCCACATGTAGGGTATCAGCCTACTCAGGACAAATTGAAAACAATTTTTGGGGTCCAATTTCTCCTGTTACCCTTAGGAAAATAAAAAATTGGGGGCAAAAATATCATTTTTGTGGAAAAAAATGATTGTTTTATTTTCACGTCCGAGTGTTATAAACTTCTGTGAAACACTTGGGGGTTCAAAGTGCTCACCACACATCTAGATAAGTTCCGTGGGGGGTCTAGTGTCCAAAATGGGGTCACTTGTGGGGAGTTTCAATAGTTTAGGTACATCAGGGGCTCTCCAAAAGCACATGACACCCGCAGACCATTCCATCAAAGTCTGCATTCCAAAACGTCACTGCTTCCCTTCCGAGCCCCGACGTGTGTCCATACAGTAGTTTTCTCCCACATATGGGGTGTCAGCGTACTCAGGCCAAATTGGATAACAACTTTTGGGGGTCCAATTTCTCCTGTTACCCTTGGTAAAATGAAAAAATTGGGGACTAATTGATCATGTTTCTGGAAAAAATACGATTTTTTTATTTTCATGCCCTGGCATTATAAACTTCAGTGAAGCCCTTGGGGGTTCAAAGTGCTCACCTCACATCTAGATAAGTTCCTTAGTGGGTCTAGTTTTCAAAATGGGGTCATTTGTGGGGGGTTTCCACTGTTTAGGCACATTAGGGGCTCTCCAAAGGCAACATGACACCCGCAGACCATTCCATCAAAGTCTGCATTCCAAAACGTCACTACTTCCCTTCCGAGCCCCGACGTGTGCCCATACAGTAGTTTTCTTCCACATATGGGGTATCAGCATACTCAGGACAAATTGGACAACAACTTTTGGGGTCCAATTTCTCCTGGTACCCTTGGGAAAATAAAAAAATGGTGACTAAAAGATCATGTTTGTGGAAAAAATATGAATTTTTTATTTTCACGCCCTGGCGTTATAAACTTCTGTGAAGCACTGGGGGGTTCAAAGTGCTCACCACACATCTAGATAAGTTCCTTGGGGGGTCTAGTTTCCAAAATGGTGTCATTTGTGGGGGGTTTCCACTGTTTTGGCACATCAGGGGTTTTCCAAACGCGACATGGTGTCCGATCTCAATTCCAGCCAAAAACGTCAAATGGCGCTGCTTCCCTTCCGAGCTCTGCCATGCGCCCAAATAGTGGTTTACCCCCACATGTGGGGTATCAGCGTACTCAGGACAAATTGCATAATAACTTTTAGGGTCCTGTTACCCTTGGAAAAATAAGAATTGAGGGCGAAAAGATCATTTTTGTGGAAAAAATATGATTTTTTAATTGTATGGCTTTATGTTATAAACTTCTGTGAAGCCCATGGGGGTTCAAAGTTCTCACCACACATCTAGATAAGTTCGTTAGGGGGTCTAGTTTCCAAAATGGTGTCATTTGTGGGGGGTTTCCACTGTTTTGGTACATCAGGGGTTTTCCAAACGCGCCATGGTGTCCGATCTCAATTCCAGCCCAAAATGTCAAATGGCGCTGCTTCCCTTCCGAGCTCTGCCATGCGCCCAAATAGTGGTTTACCCCCACATGTGGGGTATCAGCGTACTCAGGACAAATTGCACAATAAGTTTTAGGGTCCTGTTACCCTTGGAAAAATAAGAATTGAGGGTGAAAAGATCATTTTTGTGGAAAAAATAAGATTTTTTAATTGTATGGCTTTATGTTATAAACTTCTGTGAAGCCCATGGGGGTTCAAAGTTCTCACCACACATCTAGATAAGTTCCTTAGGGGGTCTAGTTTCCAAAATGGTGTCATTTGTGGGGGGTTTCCACTGTTTTGGTACATCAGGGGTTTTCCAAACGCGACATGGTGTCCGATCTCAATTCCAGCCCAAAACGTCAAATGGCGCTGCTTCCCTTCCGAGCTCTGCCATGCGCCCAAATAGTGGTTTACCCCCACATGTGGGGTATCAGCGTACTCAGGACAAATTGCACAATAACTTTTAGGGTCCTGTTACCCTTGGAAAAATAAGAACTGAGGGTGAAAAGATCATTTTTGTGGAAAAAATATGATTTTTTAATTGTATGGCTTTATGTTATAAACTTCTGTGAAGCCCATGGGGGTTCAAAGTTCTCACCACACATCTAGATAAGTTCCTTAGGGGGTCTAGTTTCCAAAATGGTGTCATTTGTGGGGGGTTTCCACTGTTTTGGTACATCAGGGGTTTTCCAAACGCGACATGGTGTCCGATCTCAATTCCAGCCCAAAACGTCAAATGGCGCTGCTTCCCTTCCGAGCTCTGCCATGCGCCCAAATAGTGGTTTACCCCCACATGTGGGGTATCAGCGTACTCAGGACAAATTGCACAATAACTTTTAGGGTCCTGTTACCCTTGGGAAAATAAAAATTGGGGTGAAAAGATCATTTTTGTGGAAAAAATATGATTTTTTAATTGTACCGCTGTACGTTATAAACTTTTGTAAAGCCCTTGTGGGTTCAAAGTTCTCACCACATATCTAGATAAGTTCCTTGGGGGGTCTAGTTTCCAAAATGGGGTCACTTGTAGGGGGTTTCCACTGTTTAGGTACATCAGGGACTCTCCAAACGTGACATGGCGTCCAATCTGAATTCCAGCCAATTTTGCATTGAAAAAGTCAAACGGCGCTCCTTCCATTCTGAGCTCTGCCATGCGCCGAAACAGTCGTTCCCCCCCACATATCAGGTATCTGCGTACTCAGGACAAATTGCACAATAACTTTTGCAGTCCAATTTCTCCTGTTACCCTTGGTAAAATAAAAAAAATTGAACCTGAATTATTTTTTTTATGAAAAAAAGTTAGATGTTCATTTTTTTTTAAATATTCAAAAAAATTCCTGTGACGCACCTAAAGGGTTAATAAACTTCTTGAATGTGGTTTTGAGCACCTTAAGGGGTGCAGTTTTTAGAATGGTGTCACTTTTGGGTATTTTCTATCATATAGACCCCTCAAAGTGGCTTCAAATGTGATGTGGTCCTAAAAATAAAATGGTGTTGTAAAAATGAGAAATCGCTGGTCAACTTTTAACCCTTATAACTTCCTAACAAAAAAAAATTTTGGTTCCAAAATTGTGCTGATGTAAAGTAAACATGTGGGAAATGTTACTTATCAAGTTTTTTGTGTGCTGTATCTCTGTGATTTAAGGGCATAAAAATTCAAAGTTGGAAAATTGCAAAATTTTCAAAATTTTTGCCAAATTTCCATTTTTTTCACAAATAAACGCAAGTTATTTGAATGAAATTTTACCACTAACATGAATTACAATATGTCACGAGAAAACAATGTCAGAATCACCGGGATCCATGGAAGCGTTCCAGAGTTATGACCTCATAAAGGTACAGTGGTCAGAATTGTAAAAATTGGTCCGGTCATGAACGTGCAAACCACCCTTGGGGGTGAAGGGGTTAAAAAATAGGGAACCCAAAGCAAATTTCATTTATTTTTAATAAATAAATGAAAGAAACTATCTGGGGTCACCCCTATTTTTAATAAACAGTCAAGGAAAAGTTGACAGCTGGGAGCCGGTCTTCTTATTCTGGGAAGGTGTCAATATTCATGTACCTTACTAAAAATGTGGGAACCCTAAAAAAAAGACATGATGTGGCCTCTATTTGTAATAACTAGCTAAGGCAAAGCAGACAGCTGGGGTAATAGCTGGTGGTTTGCACGTTAATGACAGGGCCAATTTTTACAATTCTGACCACTGTCCCTTTATGAGGTAATAAATCTGGAACGCTTCCATGGATCCCAGTGATACTGACATCGTTTTTTTAGAGACATATTATACTTCATGTTAGTGGTAAAATTTCATTCATATAACTTGTTTTGTGAAAGAAAACTAAATTTGGCAAACATTTTGCAATTTTCCAACTTTGAATATTTATGCCTTTAAATCACAAAGATATGGCACTCAAAAAACTTAATAAGTAACATTTCCCACATGTTTACTTTAGATCAGCACAATTTTGGAGCAATTTTTTTTTTTTTGCTAGGATGTTTTAAGGGTCAAAAATTGACTAGCTATTTCTCATTTTTACACACTATTTTTTTAGGGACCACATCACATTTGAAGTAACTTTGAGGGGTCAATATGATAGAAAATACCCAAAAATGACACTCCTGAAGGTACTCAAAACCACTTTCAAGAAGTTTATTAACCCTTCAGGTGCTTCACAGGAACAAAAAAAAGGAACATTTAACTTTTTTTAGCAAAAAAATTTAATTCAGAGCCAATTTTTTTTTTATTTTACCAAGATTAACAGGAGAAACTGGACCCCAAAAGTTGTTGAGCAATTTGTCCTAAGTACATTGATACCCATTATGTGGGGGTAAACCACTGTTTGAGCGCACGGCAGAGCTCTGAAGGGAAGGAGCGCCATTTGATTTTTCAATGCAAAATTAGCAGTAAATAAGATCGGACCCCATGTCGCGTTTGGAGAGCCCTGATGTGCCTAAACAGTGGTAACCCCCCACAAGTGACACCATTTTGGAAACTAGACCACCTAAGGAACATATCTAGATGTGTGGTGAGCACTTTGAACCCTCAAGAGCTTCACAGACGTTTATAACACAGAGCCATAAAAGTAAAAAATGATAAAAATGATTTTTTTCTACCCCAATTTTTTATTTTCCCAAGAATTGCAGGAGAAATTGGACAACAAGATTTGTTGTGCAATTTGTCATGAGTGCGCTGATATACCATATGTGCAGGTAAACCACTGTTTGGGCGCATGGCATGGAAGCAACGCCATTTTACTTTTTCAACGCAAAATTGGCTGGAATTAAGATCGGATGCCATGTCGCATTCAGATAGCACCTGATGTAAAACAGTGGAAACCCCCTACAAGTGAAACAATTTTGGAAACTAGACATCCTAAGGAACTTATCTAGATGTGTGGTGAGCACTTTGAACCCGCAAGTGCTTCACAGAAGTTTATAACATAGAGCTGTAAAAATAAAAAATATATTTTTTGCCACAAAAATGATCTTTTCACCAACCAATTTTTTATTTTCCCAAGGGTAACAGAAGAAATTGGACTCCAAGAGTGAGGCGGGAGTCACACACCACGTATAAAAAAGGTCCGTTTTTCACAGATCAGAATTGCTCAAATGTTTCATAAACAGTGATCTGTATGCCATCTGATTGTAATGCGAAAATGCGATTTTCTTACATCTAAGCATCTGTATGGCATCCGTAGGGCGAGATTTTAACGCCGACTTGCAAAATGCACATATAATGGATCCAAATGACAGGTTTTACACATAGAATACATATACATACATGTCATTGAGACACATATATACATATATTTTTATATTTCATAGAGTTCTATATAGCATAATAGCCACTAAATCAGTTGCCGGCTTCGGTAAAATCATTACATACAGTAAACCATTTCATTTCATTTCATTTTATATATATCTTTAACTAATAATTAGATTACTGTATGTGAGTAAAATTTGTGACATGTAGGTGTTAAATTAACAGGTAAATTCGTTGAAAAAATTTGTTTGGGCTCCCGCGGTATTTTCTTTGCCAGAGAGGGAAAACCAGTGATTGAGGGCAGATATTAATAGCCTATTAATTAATATCATGGTTATTGGCCCCCCTGGCTACAAACATCTGCTCCAAGCCACCCCAGACAAGGCGCATCTATAAGATGTGCCATTTCTGGCACTTAGCCTCTCTATTCCCATTGCTTTTTGAAGTTGCTTGTAGGTTAATAAGTGGTCAATGTCTTCCTGCTATTCAAAGGTGATATTAAGCCTGGTTAATAATGGAGAGGTGTCAATAATACATCTATCCATTATTAACCCTATAGTAGTAAAGAGTTAAAAAAGACACACACACTTTAATTAAAAATTATTTTAATGAAATAATTACACAAAGCTTTTGACCAAATATATTATGCTGCCAATCCAACTGAAGCCATCGTTCACCTGTAATAAAAATAAAAAATAAAAAAACAACAATATCTATACCTATCCACAGTTCAGTCAGGTCCTCCGCTGCAATCTATCACAAGGGGTTAACTAGTTTACAACCAGGACCTGGCTGTTAACCACTGCAGAATGAATGAAATCATGTCTGTGCAGGCGCCCTGGCTGACCAGGGATGAACTCATAAGCGTGGGAAAGTTTCTGAACTTTTTCCCCATGCTCCTGAGTTCACCTCAGGTCAGCCGGGAACTCTGTGCAGTCTCAGTGATGTCAGCTGTAGTCAGTGAGGCTCGCATAGCACTCGTCCGTATTTCTCACTAGAGTTTGTGATACCCCATATGTGGGGGTAAACCACTGTTTGGGCACATGGCAGAGCTGAAAAGGGAAGGAGCTCCAGAATTTACTGTTATGGCTTGCAGGTACCATGACCCAATGGGAGAGCCCATGGTGTGCCAAAACAGCAGAACCCCCATAAGTGATCCCATTTTACGAACTACACCCAGCACCAGGGAACAGCGCTTACTGTAACCCTTCTTCCCTGGCGCCCGTCCTTGTGGTATTGATGCGACACACGCATCCCACACATGTGCTGTAAGTATTGCACACACGGACACTGACATCTCTGGTCCCAGAAATATCAGGACATGTGAAAGAGGCGTTATAGTGGGTTTTTCTGCTTGGCAGCTGTCCAACACTAAAAGACGCTTTTTATTGCAAAAATAGTTTTTGCATCTCTTATCTTGAGAGCTATAACGTTCCCATATTTTGGCCCACAAAGTCATGTGAGATATTGTTTTATGCAGGACTAGCTGAAGAGCCCGGCGCTGCCCGGGCATAGTAACTAACTGTGGTTAGTTATAGCAAATTATAATTATCCTCCATCCCATAGTCCCGTGCCCATATACCCATCATACATATCCACGATCCCATAGGCCCGTGCCCATATACCCATCACACATCCTCCATCCCATAGTCCCATGCCCATATACCCATCATAAATATTCTCCATCCCATAGTCCCATGCCCATAAACCCATCATACATATTCTCCATCCCATAGTCCCATGCCCATATACCCATCATACATATTCGCCATCCCATAGTCGAGTGCCCATATACCCATCACACATCCTTCATCTCATAGTCCCATGCCCATATACCCATCATACATATCCTCCATCCCATAGTCCCGTGCCCATATACCCATCATACATATTCTCCATCCCATAGTCCCACGCCTATATACCATCATAGATATTCTCCATCCCATAGTCCCATGCCCATATACTCATCATACATATCCTCCATCCCATAGTCGAGTGCCCATATACCCATCACACATCCTCCATCCCACAGTCCCATGCCCATATACCCATCATACATATTCTCCATCCCATAGTCCCATGCCCATATACCCATCATACATATTCTCCATCCAATAGTCGCATGCCCATATACCCATCATACATATTCGCCATCCCATAGTTGAATGCCCATATACCCATCACACATCCTTCATCTCATAGTCCCATGCCCATATACCCATCATGCATATCCTCCATCCCATAGTCCCGTGCCCATATACCCATCATACATATTCTCCATCCCATAGTCCCGAACCTATATACCCATCATACATATTCTCCATCCCATAGTCCCATGCCCATATACTCATCATACATATCCTCGATCCCATAGTCGAGTGCCCATATACCCATCTCACATCCTCCATCCCACAGTCTCATGCCCATATACCATCATACATATTCTCCATCCCATAGTCCCATGCCCATATACCCATCATACATATTCTCCATCCCATAGTCGCATGCCCATATACCCATCATACATATTCGCCATCCCATAGTCGAATGCCCATATACCCATCACACATCCTTCATCTCATAGTCCCATGCCCATATACCCATCATGCATATCCTCCATCCCATAGTCCCGTGCCCATATACCCATCATACATATCCTCCATCCCATAGTCCCATGCCCATATACCCATCATAAATATTCTCCATCCCATAGTCCCATGCCCATATACCCATCATACATATTCTCCATCCCATAGTCCCATGCCCATATACCCATCATACATATTCGCCATCCCATTGTCGAGTGCCCATATACCCATCACACATCCTTCATCTCATAGTCCCATGCCCATATACCCATCATACATATCCTCCATCCCATAGTCCCATGCCCATATACCCATCATACATATTGTCCATCCCATAGTCCCATGCCCATATACCCATCATACATATTCTCCATCCCATAGTCGAGTGCCCTTATACCCATCACACATCCTTCATCTCATAGTCCCATGCCCATATACCCATCATACATATTCTCCATCCCATAGTCGAGTGCCCTTATACCCATCACACATCCTTCATCTCATAGTCCCATGCCCATATACCCATCATACATATCCTCCATCCCATAGTCAAGTGCCCATATACAAATCACACATCCTCCATCCCATAGTCCCGTGCCCATATACATATCCGCCATCCCATAGTCCCGTGCCCATATACCCGTCATACATATCCTCCATCCCATAGTCCAGTGCCCATATACCCATCACACATCCTCCATCCCATAGTCAACCATTATGACATCATAATGAGCGGTGGCAGGGCTTGCAACCTATGATGACATCAGCGTCACCATGGCAACCATTGTGACATCATAATGAGGTGGCGCGGCTTGATACGCACACACTGTTTCCCCAATATGCAAATAGGGGCATTATGACATCATAATGAGGGGCAGGGCTTGACATGCACACACTTTTTCCCCAGTATATAGATGGGGGCAAATTTGTTTGGTGAATTGGAACGCGCGGGGTTATAATTTCGCCTCACAACATAGCTTAGGACGCTCTCGGGGTCCAGACATGTGACTGTGCCAAATTTTATGGCTGTAGCTGCGACGGTGCGGATGTCTATCCCGGACATACACACACACATACATACACACACATACATACATACATACATACATACATACACACTTTGAGCTTTATATATTAGATGAGTTGATGTTTTTATTGATACCATTTTCGGGCACATGACATTTTTTGATCGCTTTTTATTCTGATTTTTGAAAGGCAGAATGAACAAAAACCAGCAATTCATGAATTTCTTTTTTGGGGGGGCGTTTATACCGTTCCATTTGTGAAAAAATTAATAAAGCAGGTTTATTCTTCGGGTCAGTACGATTACAGCGATACCTCATTTATATTTTTTTTATGTTTTGGCGCTTTTATATAACAAAAACTATTTAATATAAAAAATAATTATTTTTGCATGGCTTTATTCTGAAAGCTATAACTTTTTTATTTTTCCGGTGATCGAGCTGTGTGGGGGCTTTATCTTTGCGGGACAAGATGACATTTTCAGTGGTACCTTGTTTATTTATGTCCATCTTTTTGGTCACGTGTTATTCCACTTTATGTTCGGCGGTATGATAAAGCTTTGTTTTTTGCCTTTTTTATGAGGTTCACTAAAGGGGTTAACTAGCAGAACAGTATTATAGGATGGGTCATTACTGACGTGGGGATACCTAATATGTGTACTTTTATTGTTTAGATTTTTACATTCAAATATTTATTTAGGGATATAATAAGTATTGTTTTTTTTTTTTAATTGTTTAACTATTTTTACAATTATTTAAAATTTCTTTTTCGACTTTATTCTAATTTTTACACTTTGTCCCACTATGAGACATTCATTTTTTGCAGTCTGATCGCTTCTATAGCATGCAAACATCGGGTTACCATAGCAGCGATCAGGACCCCTCGTCACACCACGGAGTCTCCAATACAAAGACAGAGGGGCTGTCAGCCTTCTGACTACTCCTGAAATGCTACGATCATGTTAGATCACAGTATTCTGGGGGTTAAAATGCCGGGAGCCGTCCGTGACCGCTCCAGGCACTTAGTGCCGGGTGTCAGCTGACAGAATCAGTTGACACCTGGCCGCAATCGGCTGTACACCCGGCGTAACCCCCCCGTTTATCACCCCCTTATTAAAGAAAATATATTTTTCATTTTTCCATTAGGGTTAGGGTTAGAATTAGGATTAGGGTTAGAATTAGGGTTAGGGTTGGAATTAGGATTAGGGTTAGAAATAGGGTTAGGGTTAGAATTAGTGTTGAGCATTCTGATACCGCAAGTATCGGGTATCGGCCGATACTTGCTGTATCGGAATTCCGATACCGACTTCCGATATTTTTTCAATATCGGAAGTCGGCATCGGAATCGGAAGTTCAAAGTTGATTGACAGCCTGACGTCATCATGATGCGCGGTGTGTGCGCATCATGATGCGCCGTCATTTCGGGCCCTCCGGGGGTCTCTGCCGGCCTTCCAGGGGGGCTGTGCCGGCCTGCCGGGGGGCTGTGTGGACTGCCCGGGGTCTGTACCGGCCAGCCGGGGGGCTGTGCCGGCCTGCCGGTGGTCTGTGCACCCTGTGGGGGTCTGTACCGGCCTGCCGGGGGGCTGTGCCGGCCTGCCGGTGGTCTGTGCACCCTGTGGGGGTCTGTACCGGCCTGCCGGGGGGCTGTGCCGGCCTGCCGGGGGGCTGTGCTGATGTCCGGGGGTCTGTGCAAGCATCGTCCGATGGGACTACAAGTCCCATCTGGCGATGCCTGCTACCATGACAGTGATTGACACATTAGCCAATGATGGGACAGTAGTAGTCCCATCATCCGGCTAATGTGTTAAATGTTAAAAAAAAAAAAAAAAAAAAAATACTACATACATACCACATGCATGCTACATACATACTACATGCTACATACATACTACATACATACCACATATATACTACATACATACTACATACATAACACATATATACTACATACATACTACATACATACTACATATATACTACATGCATGCTACATACATACTACATGCTACATACATACTACATACATACTACATGCATGCTACATACATACTACATGCTACATACATACTACATATATACTACATGCATGCTACATACATACTACATGCTACATACATACTACATATATACTACATACATACTACATACATACTACATGCATGCTACATACATACTACATGCTACATACATACTACATATATACTACATGCATGCTACATACATACTACATGCTACATACATACTACATATATACTACATACATACTACATACATACTACATGCATGCTACATACATACTACATGCTACATACATACTACATATATACTACATGCATGCTACATACATACTACATGCTACATACATACTACATATATACTACATACATACTACATACATACTACATGCATGCTACATACATACTACATGCTACATACATACTACATATATACTACATGCATGCTACATACATACTACATGCTACATACATACTACATATATACTACATGCATGCTACATACATACTGCATGCTACATGCATGCTACATACATACTACATACATACTACATGCTACATACATACCACATATATACTACATACATACTACATACAATACATTCATACAATACATACATAGACATACAGTACATATAACATAGAGTAACATACTTACCAATACTTGTCACATTGTTCCCCGAAGCCATTGTCTTTTACGGAATAAATATTAACATAACAAACCACAAAAATACTCACCCACGATCCGAAGCAGTCCACGAGTGTGTCCCACGACGATCTTGGGTAGAGAACTGCAGCATCAGCTGTTGCTGCCGTTCTCTACGGGCTGCAGGAATCCAATGACGGAAGGTAGGTATCCTTCCGCACTGTATTCCTCCGCCACTTAAAAAAAAAAAAAGTCCCTAGTCTCACTTTATGCCATTGCTGCGTGGGAAATTCCCACACAGCAATGGCATAAAGTGAGACTAGGGACTTTTTTTTTTTTAAGTGGCGGAGGAATACAGTGCGGAAGGATACCTACCTTCCGTCATTGGATTCCTGCAGCCCGTAGAGAACGGCAGCAACAGCTGATGCTGCAGTTCTCTACCCAAGATCGTCCTGGGACACACTCGTGGACTGCTTCGGATCGTGGGTGAGTATTTTTGTGGTTTGTTATGTTAATATTTATTCCGTAAAAGACAATGGCTTCGGGGAACAATGTGACAAGTATTGGTAAGTATGTTACTCTATGTTATATGTACTGTATGTCTATGTATGTATTGTATGAATGTATTGTATGTAGTATGTATGTAGTATATATGTGGTATGTATGTAGCATGTAGTATGTATGTAGTATGTATGTAGCATGCATGTAGCATGCAGTATGTATGTAGCATGCATGTAGTATATATGTAGTATGTATGTAGCATGTAGTATGTATGTAGCATGCATGTAGTATGTATGTAGCATGCATGTAGTATATATGTAGTATGTATGTAGCATGCATGTAGTATGTATGTAGTATGTATGTAGTATATATGTAGTATGTATGTAGCATGTAGTATGTATGTAGCATGCATGTAGTATATATGTAGTATGTATGTAGCATGTAGTATGTATGTAGCATGCATGTAGTATGTATGTAGTATGTATGTAGTATATATGTAGTATGTATGTAGCATGTAGTATGTATGTAGCATGCATGTAGTATATATGTAGTATGTATGTAGCATGTAGTATGTATGTAGCATGCATGTAGTATGTATGTAGTATGTATGTAGTATATATGTAGTATGTATGTAGCATGTAGTATGTATGTAGCATGCATGTAGTATATATGTAGTATGTATGTAGCATGTAGTATGTATGTAGTATGTATGTAGTATGTATGTGGTATGTATGTAGTATATATGTAGTATGTATGTAGCATGTAGTATGTATGTAGCATGCATGTAGTATATATGTAGTATGTATGTAGCATGTAGTATGTATGTAGCATATATGTAGTATGTATGTAGTATGTATGTAGCATGCATGTAGTATATATGTAGTATGTATGTAGCATATATGTAGTATGTATGTAGCATGTAGTATATATGTAGTATGCATGTTGCATGCATGTAGTATATATGTAGTATGTATGTTGCATGTAGTATGTATGTAGTATATATGTAGTATGAATGTAGCATGTATGTAGTATGTAGTATGAATGTAGCATGTATGTAGTATGCATGTTGTATGTATGTAGCATGTAATTTTTTTTTTTACATTCAACACATTAGCCGGATGATGGGACTACTACTGTCCCATCATTGGCTAATGTGTCAATCACTGTCATGGTAGCAGGCATCGCCCGATGGGACTTGTAGTCCCATCGGACGATGCCTGCACAGACCCCCGAAGCCTGCACAGCCCCCCGGCAGGCCGGCACAGCCCCCCGGAGCCTGCACAGCCCCCCGGAGCCTGCACAGCCCCCCGGCAGGCCGGCACAGCCCCCCGGCAGGCCAGCACAGCCCACTGGAGCCTGCATAGCCCCCCTGGCAGGCCGGCACAGCCCCCCGGCAGGCCGGCACAGACCACCGGAGCCTGCACAGACCCCCTGGCAGGCCGGCACAGCCCCCTGAAAGGCCCGTACAGACCCCAGAGAGGCTGTACAAGGGAAAAACAGGATTTTTCTTATTCCGATACTGGAAGTCCCATAGACTTGAATGGGACTTCCGGTATCGGAATCGGCGATACCGATACTTTTTTTTAAGATCGGCCGATCCATTCCGATCCGATACTTTGAAGTATCGGACGGTATCGCTCAACTCTAGTTAGAATTAGGGTTAGGGTTGGAATTAGGGTTAGGGTTGGAATTAGGGTTAGGATAAGGGTGAGGGTTGGGATTAGTGTTAGGATTAGGGTTAGGGATTAGCAATAGGGTTAGGGTTGGGATTAGGGTTAGGGGTGTGTTGGGGTTAGGTTTGGAGCTAGAATTGAGGAGTCTCATTTCTCCTGTTACCATTGGAAAAGTAAAAAATTTAGGGCTAAAAAATCACGTTTGTGAAAAAAATATGATTTTTTATTATCACGGCTCTGCATTATAAACTTCTGTGAAGCACTTGGGGGTTCAAAGTGCTCACCACACATCTAGATAAGCTCCTTGGGGGGTCTAGTTTCCAAAATGGGGTCACTTGTGGGAGGCTTCTACTGTTTAGGCACATCAGGGGCTCTGCAAATGCAAAATGACACCTGCAGAGCATTCCATCAAAGTCTGCACTCCAAAATGGCGCTCCTTCCCTTCTGAGCTCTCCCATGTGCCCAAACAGTGGTTCCCCCCACATATAGGGTATCAGCGTACTCAGGACAAATTGCACAACAACTTTTGTGGTACAATTTCTACTGTTACTCTTGGGAAAAATAGTGGGCTAAAAAAATCATTTTTGAGGAAAAAAAATGATTTTTTTTATTTTCACGGCTCTGAGTTATAAACTTCTGTGAAGCACTTGGGAGTTCAATGTGCTCACCACACATCTAGATAAGTTCCTTAAGGGGTCTAGTTTCCAAAATGGTGTTACTTGTGGGGGCTTTTCACTGTATAGGCACATCAGAGGCTCTCCAAATGCGACATGGCGTCCAATCTCAATTCCAGCCAATTCTGCATTGAAAAAGTCAAATGGTGCTCCTTCCCTTCTGAGCCCAAACAGTGGTTTACTCCCACATATGGGGTATGGGCGTACTCAGGACAAATTGCACAACAACCAGGGGGGTCTAATTTCTCCTGATACTCTTGTAAAAATAAAAATTTTGGGGGGGCAAAAATATCATTTTTGTGGAAAAAAAATGATTTTTTATTCTCACGGCTCTACGTTATAAACTTCTATGAAGCTCTTGGAGGTTCAAAATGCTCACCACACATATAAATAAGTTCCTTATGGGGTCTAGTTTCCAAAATGGGGTCACTTGTTGAGGGTTTCCACTGTTTAGGGACATCAGGGGCTCTCCAAACGCAACATGGCGTTCGATCTCAATTCCAGCCAATTCTGCGTTGAAAAAGTCAATCGGCGCTCCTTCCCTTGCGAGCTCTGCTGTGCACACAAAAGGTGGCTTACCCCCACATATGGGGTATCAGCGTATTCAGGAGAAATTGCACAACAAATTTTGTGGTTCATTTTCTCTTTTAACACTTGTGAAAATAAAAAATTGGTTCTGAAGTAAATATTTTTGCAAAAAAACGTAAATGTTAATTTTTTCCTTCCACATTGCTTCAGTTCCTGTGAAGCACGCACATGCTTAATAAACTTCTTCAATGTGGTTTTGAGGACCTTGAGGGGTCCAGTTTTTAGAATGATGTCAATTTTTGGTATTTTCTGTCATGTACACCCCTCAAAATGACTTTAAATATGATGTGGTCCCTGAACAAAATGGTTTTGCAAATTTTGTTGCAAAAATGAGAAATTGTTGGTCATTTTTTAACCCTTATAACTTCCTAACAAAAAAAATTGTTTCCAAAATTGTGCTGATGTAAAGTAGACATGTGGGAAATGTTATTTGTTAAGAAATTTGTGTGACATATCTTTCTGATTTAAGGGCATAAACATTTAATTTTTGAGAATTGCAAAATTTAAAACATTTTCACCATATTTCCATTTTTTCATAACTAAACCCAAGTCATATAGAAGTAATTTTACATCAAACATGAAGTAAAATATGTCTCTAAAAAACAGTCTCAGAATCAGCAGGATCCGTTAAAGCGTTCCAGAGTTATAACCTCATAAAGTGACAGTGGTCAGAATTGTAAAAATTGGCCTGGTCATTAAGTTGCAAAATGGCTCTGAAACTAAGGGGTTAATAGGTTCTGCACAATAATGATTCAATAGGCCTAAATATGGCCTCTGTTTTACAGGACCTTAACATGTGGCTGTGACATCATCGCAATCCTGGTTTTATAATTGGTCTGCGATCACAGTAATTATATAATGTGACTGAATGTGGTCTCTGTTTTACAGGACCTTAGCATGTGACTGTGATATCATTGCACCCCAAACTTGGTTATTGGCCTGCGATCACCTTGTAACCTGGTGACATACATCCATACAAAACCATTGTTTGTCCTCATAGTGATTTCATAGGATGGGAGGTAAGTATAAACGGCCATAGCCAATCAAGGATATCCTTTTTGTTAGAGCATTTAGTGTGGGCTGTCAGTGTGACACATCATCATTGTTAGCTCTATTTCTCATTGGACACAATATGTGGGAAGCCCTGATTGGTTTGTTAATTTGATGATGTTGCAACAGAAGCCTTAACCCCTTTGTGACAATGGGCATACTATTCTGCCCATGTGCCCTGGAACTTAATGCCCATGGACGGAATAGTACATCATACGTGATCAGCCGCACTCACGGGGGGAGCATGGCTGATCGTGCCTGGGTGTCAGCTGATTCCTGTTATGGAAGCCCAGGTTGCATTGGTGTCTCTCATTTTCCTCTTGATAATACCCCATAGATTCTCTATGGGGTTTAAGGTAAGGTGTGTTTGCTGGCCAGTCAAGCACAGTGATACTGTTGTTTTTAATCCAGGTATTGGTAATTTTGGAGTGTGGACAGGTGCCAAGTCCTGCTGGAGAATTAAATTTCCATCCCCAAAAAGCTTGTCATCAGAGGGAAGCATGAAGTGCTCTAAAATGTCCTGGTAGACGGCTGCGCTGACTTTGGTCTTGATAAAACACAGTGGACCTACACCAGCAGATGACATGGCTCACCAAACCATCACTGATTGTGGAAACTAGAACTCAAGCAGCTTGCATTGTGGGCCTCTCCCTCTGGGACCTTGATTTCCAAAATGAAATACAAAATTTACTTTCATCAGAAAATAACACCTTGGACCACTGAGCAACAATCCAGTTCTTTTTCTCCTTGGCCCAAATAATACTCTTCTGGCATTGTCTATTGGTCATGAGTGGCTTGACACAAGGAATGAGACACTAGTAGCTCATGTCCTGGATGCATCTGTGTGTGGTAGCTCTTGGAGCAATGACTACAGCAGAAGTCCACTACTTGTGAATCTCCCCCAACTTTTTGAATGGCCTTTTTATGACAGTCCTTTCAAGGCTTTAGATATCCCAGTTGCTTGTGCACCTTTATATGATGGCTCCACACATTGTAAGATCCTCAGAAAATATGATGTCCCCACATTCCTTTACAAGCACTGACTCTAGAAATAAAAAATAACATCATAGTCATATCCTCACCTAACCTCAGATCCTTGAGAATATATTGCGTGGCACAACCTTGTCTGCTGGTGCACAAGAAGGGACCCCGACCTTTACACTTAGCTAAATAAAGCTTGGCACACAACGGATGAAATTAGGATAACTTTTAATAATCTGAAGTTTACACATCATATTACCGAACACATGTTAACTATTTGGACGTTACCATTATAGGTGATCATGTGGAGAAAAAATTTTTTTCATGCCATACAAAAAACCAACGGATAGCAACTCAATTTTGAACGCTAAGTCATGCCATGCCCCACACATCTTACGTAATATTCCTGTAGGAGAATGAATTCGGATAAAAAGACATTGTTCCTCTGATGAAATTTATTTTTCTGAAAAAACAAAAAGATTACAACAAGGGGATATACAAATCGACATTTAAATAGAGCGACATTGATTGTGGACAATATCAATAGAAATGATCTATTATTGGACGGATCTGGAACCGCAGACAATGATTCTTTTATTACTTTTTTCCACTGAATATAGCCCTCAATATAGGAATATTATTCAAATTATACAAAAATATTTACCTATATTAGATGAAAATGAAAAATTGTCTGAGGTTCTAAAACGATCTCATATTCGCTTTGTAGCTAAAAAATCGCAAACTCTGGGAAACATTGTTTCGCCCAGTTTTGTTCCTGAACTGAGTGCATCCACACAACCCACATGGCTTTTGCATAAAGGTTTTCATAAATGTGGACATTTAACCTGCAAAAGCTGGTGAATATGCAGATTATAATAAACGGAATTTTTTTTCTTCAGCTACGAAAAAAAGTTTTTTGATCGGCAGCTATATTAATTGCAATACTACTGGTGTAATCTATTTGCTTGAGTGTGTTCAGTGCAACTTACAATATGTGGGTTGCACCACTGTTCCACTAAAAAGGCGTATTAGGAGACATATAACAGACACCAATAGTCCGACTGCGCTACATATCTCTGCGGTTTCCAAACATTTTAAGTATATACATAATGGAGATACTAGGTGTCTTAAATTCAAAGGTATAGAGAGGGTGTTCAGACCCATGAGAGGATGAGATCACAAAAGAAAAATCTTCAATAGGGAATCTTATTGGATCTTTAAACTAAACACTAGTGTCCCATTGAGTATGAACTCTAGACAAGATCTGACATTGCAATACTAATATATGTTTTTTCGGTGTCTTGATTTTATTGTATTATTTTCCTGGTTGTTATATGTACAGTATGTTTATTTCATTTTATTTTTCTGTTTATTTTTCTTTCTTTACCAGGAAGGGTTAATATATTGATGTGTGATTTGAAATTGACCTTCCACCTGATGCACTCTATGGCAGAGTATATAACTCAGATGACTTCGTGTATGTGTATACCATGATTAAGGCTTAATTGCTGAAACGCGTTGGTCATATCTCTGCTTCTTGTTACCCACATTGTTTTTTCATGTTTTTAAGAAGCAAATAAAAAACTTTTTTTAATACATTAGTGGATTGTTTCATCGCTGGAGCACATTCTTCTTCTTTTCTGCTGATTACTAAAGACTATAGGACAAATGGACGTAGAGTGAAGACTTTTTCCACCACGGAGCACCGGTTTTCTTTTGTTTAATTTGATATTTTCTTGCTGAGTTTTATTAGTGATTTGTTTGCTCCTCAGTCATCCTCAAGAATCAATGCTTTGTGAGATAGCACTCCCTGACTGCGTTGGGGGGACACTTGCTTGGCAATGGGATTAAAGCACACAGGAACGGTTTCTCACAAAAAAACAGTTTATTTGGTTTGTTAACGCCGTATGAAGTGCATAACGTAAAGTCCATTTCATTACATCCACGAACATTATCATGACCACCAGTCTGTTCATGTAGCAGATATACCTCTCTGCCGTATATTACAACCCCCTTGTCTGGCATTACCTTCCAGGAGCTCCACTCCACACGTTGACTCCTTGTTAGTCCTGGCTTCGCCAACACAATAGCCATCACAGACTCTGCAGGTATATGGTCTCATCACGTGCTACCCAGGAAGTCTGTCCACTGAAAGGACCTTCTAGTACGGACCATGCAGGTACATGGCCTCTCCATGTGCTATTCAGGATGTCTGTGTACACATGTGCTCTTCAGCAATCCGGTCCTACTCCCAAGGAACATACAGCACACAGGCCATTCATGACTTTACACATTGACCATGTGACCACACCACAATCTCCATTACATAGCCCATAACCACACCCACAGGTGAGGTACCCATCACATGGGCTGATCATGTAATCGTGACATCACTTCAGGTCCTCAACCTCAAGGAAAATTCAGGCCAAATCTTATCCTGCTGGGAGAAATATATCTTCCGTCCAGCACTACCCCTTTCACTGAACCACAATATATTGACGGTAAGCAGAGGAGGAGGAGCAAGCTAGATCTTATGTATAGCTAAGGCCAGACAGTAGATTGCAAATGGATCCTATCAATCCATTGTTCTACCAGCCCTGGGCCCATTGTGTGGATGGAGACAGTAGACCCAGGGACGCTATCACCACAGGGCGTCTCACTTCAGCATCAGATGATGGAATATACTTTGTTCTGTGAACTAAAGAAAATGTTTAAGGGGGAGGGAGAAAAAAGGCACATGGGTTGAATCAGGCAGTTGTTGGCGTGGCTTCGATGTAAGAAGATCTGAGCTGTGATGGATGGATGGACTATGGAGTTTTGGAGATTGTTGGATGGAGGGGTATCCATGAGCTATGGTTGAGATATTCATCATCTGAAGGAACATAGGCTGTGATTAAACAGTGGGTATCGTCTGGTATGGAGCCAGTGGAACTACTGATCTCAGATTGGGAACTTGTGGACTGAGGACATTGGATGTTGACCTTCTATCTGGATTTGTTGTACAACCATGGATGTATGGAATAAAAAATAGTTGCTTCATTAGCCTGCCTAGGTGATTTTTATAAGCCACAACCTCACATCCTCACATTCATATTCTGAATGGTTAAGGCTTAATTGCTGAAACGCGTTGGTCATATCTCTGCTTCTTGTGTTACCCACATTGTTTTTTCATGTTTTTAAGAAGCACATTATTATTATTATTATTATTATTATTATTATTATTATTATTATGCATTTATATAGCGCCATTTATTCCATGGCGCTTTACATGTGAAAAGGGGAAATATAGACAAGTATAATAAACATGTGCAAGACAAGGGACACACAAGTACATAAGGAGAGGGGACCCTGCCCGCGAGGGCTCACAGTCTACAGGGATGGGTGAGGATACAGTAGGAGAGGGTAGAGCAGGTCGTGCGGTGGTACAGTAGACAGAGGATCATTGCAGGCTGTAGGCTTGTTGGAACAGGTGGGTCTTCAGGTTCTTCTTGAAGGTTTCCATTGATGGTGAGAGTCTAATTTGTTGCGGCAAAGAGTTCCTGAGTATGGGGGAAGCACGGGAGAAGTCTTGTATGCAGTTGTGGGAAGAAGAGATAAGGGGAGAATAGAGAAGGAAATCTTGAGATGATCGAAGGTTGCGTGCAGGTAGGTACCTGGAGACCATGTCACAGATGTATGGAGGAGACAGGCTGTGGATGGCTTTGTATGTCATGGTTAGGGTTTTGAATTGGAGCCTCTGGGCAATAGGAAGCCAGTGAAGGGCCTGCCATAGGGGGGAGGCAGGGGAATAGCGGGGAGACAGGTGGATTAGTCGGGCAGCAGAGTGTAGGATGGACTGGAGTGGTGTCAGAGTGCTAGAGGGGAGGCCAGAGAGTAGAAGGTTGCAGTAGTTGAGGCGGGAGATGATAAGAGCATGTATTAGTGTTTTTGTGGTTTCATGGTTGAGGAATGTGCGGATCCTGGAAATATTTTTGAGTTTGAGGCGGCAGGAGGAGGCGAGGGCTTGGATATGTAGTTTGAAAGAGAGCGCAGAGTCGAGGATCACCCCAAGGCACCGAGCGTGCGGGACTGGTGAAAGAGAGCAGCCATTGACATTGATGGATAGATCTTATGGAGGGGTAGAGTGAGATGGGGGGAAAGATGATGAATTCTTTTTTGTCCATGTTCAGTTTGAGAAAGCGAGCAGAGAAGAAGGCTGAGATAGCAGACAGATATTGTGGGATTTCAGTCAATAAGGAGGAGAGGTTGGGTTCAGATAGGTAGATCTGCGTGTCATCAGCATAGAGGTGATACTGCAAACCATGGGATTCTATGAGCTGTCCCAACCCGAAGGTGTAGATAGAGAATAGTAGGGGTCCTAGGACAGAGCCTTGAGGAACACCGACAGACAGGGGGTGAGGGGAGGAGGTGGTGTGTGAAAGGGAGACACTAAATGTTCGATCTGTTAGGTATGATGAAATCCAGGATAGGGCCAAGTCTGTGATGCCAAGAGATGAGAGGGTCTGTAGCAGGAGGGAATGGTCTACGGTGTCGAAGGCAGAGGACAGGTCCAGGAGAAGGCTGACATATAGTGTCGCTTGCTCTTGGCGGTTAGTAAGTTGTTAGTGACTTTAGTTAGGGCAGTTTCAGTTGAGTGATGCGGTCAGAAGCCAGATTGTAACCAGTCAAAGAGGGAACAGGAGGAGAGGTGTCAGGACAGTTCAAGATATACATGCTGTTCCAGTAGTTTTGAGGCATAAGGGAGAAGATATATCTGGCGATAGTTAGACACAGAGGATGGGTCAAGGGATGGCTTTTTGAGGATGGGTGTGACTGAGGCATGTTTGAAGGATGAGGGAAAGACACCATTTGTAAGTGAAAGGTTGAAGAGGTGTGTTAGAGATGGGATGAAGACTGTGGCCAAGTTAGGGATGTTGTGGGATGGGAGTGGGTCGAGGGCACAAGTGGCGAGGTGTGATCTTTGCAGAAGGATGGAGAGCTGATCTTCTGTCATGGTGGAGAACCTGGCTTTTGCAGAACAGGGCTGAGCAGCTAAGAGGGGCATTGGGGGCTGCAGGCCAAAGTTTAGTTTGATCGTGTCAATCTTCTGCTTAAAGAAGAAGGCAAAGTCTTCAGCAGAAATGAGAGGAGAGGGAGGAGGTGCTGTGGGACGGAGTAGAGAATTGAAAGTGTTGAAGAGCTGTTTAGGGTTGTGAGACAGGGAGGATATGAGAGATGTGAAGTAAGTTTGTTTTGTGGCAGAGAGCGTGGACTTAAAGCTGGCAAGGGACTGCTTGTATGCGCTGAAGTGCACAGTAGAATGGGTTCTCTTCCATCTCTGCTCAGCGGCCCTGGAAACCCGTCTCATTTCTTTGGTCAGGCAGGTCAACCGGGGCTGCCTGTTGATTGTTCGAGTTTTGCTCTGCGTGAGGGGGAAAAACGTTAAAAAACTTTTTTTAATACATTAGTGGATTGTTTCATCGCTGGAGCACATTCTTCTTCTTTTCTGCTGATTGCTGACGCCCTGGACTGGGGCGACTCCATGCAGAGGACTTCCACTACTACAGACCAGTATGCTGTGGTGAGCTGACTTTCCTTTTCCCCTACCCTATCTTTTGATATAGTCTTTTGTAAGCAGCCACATCCTCACAATGCCCATTTTGTATCATTCCCAAAATGGAATGCACTGGTCTACAGACTTTGTATAGGTGGAAGCAAGCATCCATGTAGTTACGCTCTCTGAGTTTTAACCATGTCACATCCGGAAATAACTTCCCAACCGGTGGAAAGCGTATGTTCTGGCCTCTACGAGGTGGAACGCAAGCACCATGACACTTCCGGCTTGCTCTAGAGGTGGCACGTCACATCTGGTGGGACACTTCCGGTCCGGACCCCACCGGTATTTCTATTGGTTTAGAGCAGTGGTTCTCAACCTTTCTAATGCCGTGACCCCGCAATACAGTTCCTCATGTTGCGGTGACCCCAAACCAAAAAATAATTTTGGTGGCTACTTTAAAACTGTAATTTTGCTACAGTTTTGATTCGGAATGTAAATACTTGATATGCACCTGTGTTATTTTCTATTACACACCTGTTACTATGACCAGGGGTCCGTATTCACATGCTTAACTAATGGATCTGTTTTTTTCTAGATTAGTGGCTAGTTTTCTATATAGAACAGTGTGAACTACATCATAGGACACACTGCAGGTTCTGCACAGCATGGCATCTTTTATAATGTGAATGTGACTCAACTCACCATAGGTTTTGAATGAGTGGGAGCACGGGCTTGTTTCCCTGTATCAGTGGGGGCACTGGGCTTGTTTTCCTGCAACAAGATGGTCCCATATTTGACAAATATTCAAAAGGTGTACCACACATAGAATCCCCCATGTAAGGAAAGATGGGCCCACACATATAATACTCCCATGTATAGCCAGATGGCACCACACATATAATCCCCCCATGTACAGCAAGATGGTCCTATACATATAATCCCCCCATGTATAGCAAGATGGTCCCACACATATAATACTCCCATGTATAGCAAGATGGCCCCACACATGTAATCCCCCATATATATGCTGGCCCCACACATGTAATCCCCCATATATATGATGGCCCCACACATGTAATCCCATGCTGTATACATGGCTCTGCTCCCACCCTCCCATCCTTGTATACATGGCTCCGCTCCCACTCTGCCATCCTGTATACATGGCTCCGCTCCCACTCTCGCCTTCCTGTATACATGGCTCCGCTTCCATCCTGTATACACGGCTCTGCTCCCACTCTCCCATCCTGTATACATGGCTCCGCTCCCACTCTCCCATCCTGTATACATGGCTCTGCTCCCACTCTCCCATCCTGTATACATGGCTCTGCTCCCATCCTGTATACATGGCTCTGCTCCCACTCTCCCATCCTGTATACATGGCTCCGCTCCCAGTCTCCCATCCTGTATGCATGGCTCCGCTCCCATTCTTGAATGCATGGCTGGGCTTCCCCATCCTCCCCATCCTCCCCCCCATCATACTTACCCTCACACTGTCGCTGCTGAACTTCCCTGCATCTCTATCCTGGTGCATTAGCTTCTTCCTGTGTGGAGCGGTCACGTGGTACTGCTCATTTAAGGTCATGAATATGGATGCCATGCCTATGGGAGAGGAGTGGCGTCCATATTCATGACCTTAAATGAGCGGTACCATGTGACCGCTCAATGCTGGATGAAGCCGCCGCACCAACAGGGATGCAGAAACTGCGAGTGAGTAAACTGTGAGTGCTGTGTTTTGGTCATTCGACCCCCGCCGGTGTCGCGACCCATAGGTTGAGAACCGCTGGTTTAGAGCATACCACAAACCAGCCCTTTACATTTAAATATGGCAACGGACATACATCTCTCATGTGACAAATGGTGGATACCACGTCTCATAAGAGAATCATTATTACACACATGAAAGTCCATTTGATTCCCCGTTAAGGTGGCTGTTACCAGCAACAATTATCCCACCTGTTACGACAAGCCTACAGCCTGCAATGATCCTCGGTCTACTGAACCACTGCACAACCAGCTCTACCCTCTCCTAGTGTATCCTAAGCCATCCCTGAAGACTTTGAGCCCTTGCAGGCAGGGTACTCTCTCCTTCAGTACTTGTGTGTCCCTTGTTTTGCACATGTTTATTGTACTTGTCTATTTTTCCCCTTTTCGCATGTAAAGCTCCAAATATATAATAATAATAATAATAATAATAATAATAATAATAATAATAAATGCCATCTATTAGGCATCATCTACACTTGTTATATGTATTTCTTACCTCCACAGACTATGCACACTGGCTTTTCACAGTAAGATTTACATTGACTACTCAATTCACTAGCCCCAGGTGGGTGTAAAATTAAAATTAAAAATAATTGTCACTTTGAGATTATATCTTTGGCCAGTTTATAATGCTTTATATTACCTTATGCTAAAATGACAAGAAGTTGATGGGCCTTCTTTTCTCATACCAGACGTATATGCACCATAAAGCATTCGGCTAGTTTACTTACCTTATCCTTCTTATCCTTACCTACCTCACATCTAGTCAAAAGATGCATTTCACAATGTTCGATATTATGTAGGAAATATACATAATGATATAAGAATTGAAGAAGACCGTTTGGTTTTGATTTTTGCTTTGCTTTTAGCCATACTCTATGTCACAATGGAGATTATATATTATGTTATGGTTCTCCCTAGATTTGATTCTCCAGTCATGATTTACTGTATGGGATGAATATATTATTTTTGTTTTCATATTGTACCTATTCTCTTTTATAGTACACTGATGAAGGTCGTTGTTGTATGACCGAAACATCTACATCATTTGTACTGAGTTGAATGAGTTGTACCACTTTTGGACCATATTAAAAGTCATTCTAATTTCATCCAATATGTGCCAAGTTTTATTCAGCTAATCTCAGATCCTGGCAAGCCTGCTGGCAGTCAGCGTCACCTCACGAGCGGACCGGTGTGACAATTATCGTGCTGGGTCACACATGGAACATTAGAGTCACCGAGTGATGATATCTCTACATTGCTCCTCCTGTCTGGGACTCTGACATCCAGAACATCAACATAATGCTACTTAGGTTGTAGGCCTAAAGCAACCTGTGGATTACAGGACAGGGAGTAGTACATGGAGACTATGGTTCACTGCTCTACCAATGGTTTAATGGTATCTATATGCTGTGCACATTGATAAAATTTAGAGTAGAGTTTGCTCCTGGTACTTCCCTCCATGGAACTTTCTTCCGCTCCCAGTAGCCAAGCTATTGTCCATATAGTTTTTACTTTCCCATCAGTAGAGCTGCCGGAGGACTTGTTTTTTGCTTTGTGAGCTAGTGGTTCTATTGATACTAATATTGAGTATGTATAGTATTTTGATTGCTTTTCATTGCACAGAAGGTGTGGCGATCAAACAATCACATTTTTTTTTTCAATTTTTTTTAGCCTGGACTTCCACAGATACAATACCAAATATGCATATTATTTATTTTTATTTGTTTTTTATTGTATGAAAAAGAGTATGATTCAAATTTTTATGTTATACCTGACCTCATATGCCTTTTTACAAATGAGGCCTTGGTGAAGTCATATCAGTATTCCATGTGACCACTGACGCCAACCACTGAGTATAGCACCATGATCACATACGCTACAGACATGATATCGTAACTGCAGCCCGTAAACAAAGACCAGAGTAGAGCCTGCACTGGAACAGGAAAATATGGGTAATGCTGGTAATATTATTTTTAACATGGGCATGCTCATACTGTATGGAAAATTGAAAGTGGAAAAAACAAAAAACCTGAGGGCACTACCAATAACAAAGGGGGACTGCTGACCACACACATAATTAGAAATGCAACAAACAAGAGAAAGAAGTGTGTATAATGGACGCGATCAACCCCATGGTCATAACCACAATATAACACAAAAATACATAAACAAATAAATAAATTTTATTAACACAAAACACTCCACACAAAGATTGATATTGATAAGAATAAAAACAATTAAAAAAGGCGAGGACAAATTGGCAGTATGTAACACTCCAAAAAAGGTTCTAAAATAAGAACCTAATGCTCCATTCCTCCACGATGGTAAGGCAAAGGGTTTGTATAGGAATAAATATACAATACTCTATACAGCAAAGATACAAAAATAATACACAAGACAATAATTCAATAAAGATGTCAAATATAATAATGATGTGTATCATGACAAGGCATTATGTGCAAAATCAGCAAATAAAGTGCAGGTCACTAAAAGTGAAAAAATAATTGCTGCAAGTTGAAAGAGATCTGAGAAATATCAATACCCTATATGACCCATTGGTCAAGATTTAAAGGGATGAGGACAGAATGTAAATCCATATACATGGAAGGCAGACCAATAAAGGAACATTGAATAGTTCTGGTGAATATCCAATAGAGGCAAAATAACACAATAAATGCCTATCTGCCACAAACCCATAGATAAGGAGAGTCCTCAAAAAATCATGGACAAAGACTCAGTGCCCGCATGATGTAATAGGAGGAGGAGGGGGAGACCCCACGCGTATCGCCAACCCAACCTTGACTTCCTCAGGGGAAATGGAGGTGAGACAATGATCACAGACGGTGGCTTTTTAAGTGTCATAAAATTAGAATAAATTACTTACATATGAGAAGCTGTTGGCAAGCATGGTACTGGCGTCCAGAAGCAGACGCTGCGCAGACCCTGCTGATGATGCATAGGTGGCTGGAATAACCCATAGTGAAGGGGAAAGCTAACGCAGGCGCCATGAAAGGCATCCAGGAAGTGCACAGACTCAGGAAGCAACCGGGTGTCCTGCATTAGCTCTTTGTGGCAGCTACAGAATACTGATAATGAAAGTATATATAATCGTCTTCAAAGAACGCCAGCGCTGTACATAGGGGATAAATAGTTCGGCGTTTACTACACAGACTTGATAGATATTACCCAGTAACTGAGATTTTGTCACTGGTGAAGGTAAATATAAGCATGCAAAGATGCAATATAACGATTATAATATACATAATGTACTAATAGCAGGGGAATATAGAAACACTCACATAATACGCAAACACTATACGTGATGTACTAATAGCTAGGGAATATAGAAACGTTCACATAATACGTAAACACTATACATAGGGCATAAATAGCTCGACGTCTACTGAGTAGGCACAATAAATGGAAAGCTGGCGTCTGATGGTAATGACTGCGCAGGCGCAACAAGAAGGAGCCCTGCGGCTACACCCCATAAGCGATAAGAACACACACACAGGCGTCCAAGAAAGACGCAGACATGAATAACTTAGCATCTTACATTCACGCTATGTGGTGGCTACGATTTACAGATAACAAGAGCGTTGCAAAAACCTCCGGCGCTGTGCATAAGAGATAAATGATTCGATGTTTACTACGTAAATGTAATAAGTGAAACCCAGTCACTTAGATTTTGCCACTAATAAAGATGGATATGAAAACATGCAAAAACACAATATGATGGTTATAATATACCGATAATAAGGGTATATGAGAATAATCACACAATGCACAAGCGCTATGCATAAAGCATAAATAGATCAACTTCTACTAAGTAGGTACAATGAAAGAACACCTGGCAACTTGACCTTTCACAATAGTAAAAATAAATACCAAAGCGCAAGCAAAGCACACAAAGCGTAAATGATATAGGTCTTGCATGGAGAGCCCAAATATTAGCAAAAGCAAAGTAGAAAAAGGAAGATGTAAAAATGGCTGCACGAGTGTAGTAAAGACATAATGTCAATTGTAATTTGCCAATGCCAATCATATGCATAAAAAAGTCAAAAAA
This sequence comes from Dendrobates tinctorius, assembly GCF_039654945.1. NCBI lineage: Eukaryota > Metazoa > Chordata > Amphibia > Anura > Dendrobatidae > Dendrobates > Dendrobates tinctorius. Next base: position 59,688,878 of record NW_027361698.1, on the reverse strand, counting down.
GACGTACAATAAGCATAGATGCACAGCAAATGAAAAATAAGTGGCAAGAGCCAGCAATGGTGGAAAAGAGACGACATTGCCAGTGCAATATATAGCTCTCAACAATATGTATACCCGCATGAATATCATGTCCAGAATATATATAAAATACAGTATATGTATGATATCCCAAAAAATGAAAGACTGCATTAGGGCAGCAGATCAATTTGTGACTTTTATAATCAAATAAGCCCGAACATAAATGCGCAATATATTAATGTCAGAGTGCCACCCCCCATACAAAATGTATATATGAATGACAGCCCATGTTTAAATAGCGACATGCCAAAGTTGAAAAAGGCAATTGCGATATATACAAGCTTTGTATATAGTGGAGCATAAAAACATTATAGGACACATCGTAATATACCAGTAGAAATTAGAAAAAAGAGGAAAAGGCAAGAAAACCTGGCAAAGTGGAGAAGCAAAATGAGCAAAAAAAATATACAGAGGAACTGAATGAATGTTTATTGTTTGCAAAAAACAGTAAACAACAATTCTTCGTTTAAGCCATCCGGCACTAGACTATGTAAATTGAAAATTCACCTAGACTCTCTCCTTAATAGCTCCTCAGTTCACCGTCCCCCTCTAATAGAAGTCTCAACCTTTTCCACCACCATAATGCGTGTTTGGCCTGGGGTACCATTGTGATGGAGGAGAAAGTGGCTTGCCAGTGAGGTAATTGGTTTACCAAGCCCCTGATCTTTTCGTGCACACGAAATGTTTGAAAAATGGTGTTGAACGCGTCGGCGTAATTTTTGGCCCGTTTGGCCTACATAAATTTTGGGGCAACTGCAAATCAAAATATACACAACATTACAAGTACGGAAATTTGAGTAAAAATTAGTGTGGATATGCCCTGGAAAAATTGTTAGTTTCAAAATTCTGACTGATACGACAAATGGACAAATGGTGTAGCCCCCACAGGGGTATGTACCCATCAATTTGCTACCCCTCGCCACAGACTCAGTAGGACGTCTAAAGTGGCTCACACAAAGGGAGTCTTTTAGATTCCTGGCTCGTTTGGCAATAAGTTTAGGACGTTGGCCAATAAATGGTATCACTCTAGGTTCACTTAACAGAATATTCCAATTCTTAAGTAAAATATCATAAACCTCAGTCAAGTGGTTATTGTAAGGAGTGATTATATTGACATTTGAGAATTCTTTCCATTGTCTTGGTTCAAGTAATTCCTTGTGTTCCTTATTGGCAGAGGCCTGAAAGGCTTGGGCAATGACCCGCCCTGGATAACCTCTTTCTTTGAAGCGAGTCGTCAATGATTTAGCTTCCATAAGAAACTGCTCCTGTTCACTACAATTCCTTCTGATTCTGTAGAATTGTCCTTTCGGTAAACATGTGGAGGATGAAAACTGCTATAATGAACCAGGCTGTTTGAAGCTGTAGCTTTACGGAAAAGGGAAGTGCAAACCCGTCCTCCATTCTTGGTTATTTGTACATCCAGAAAATCCACAGAATACCTGGAAATGCTGGAAGTAAGAGAGATGTTCCAAGGGTTACAATTCAGATCTGAGATAAACTTCTCACACTCAGCAAAAGTGTCTGACCAAAAAAACAGAACATCATCGATATAGCGGTGCCATTTGATGACGTGTGTCTGGAACAAGGGTAAATGATGTACATGTGTGTCCTCCCACCAACCTAAAAATAGTTTGGCATAAGAAGGCGCACACCTTGCACCCATTGTGTTGCCAGATGTCTACTTATAGAATGTGCGATCAAAGACGAAATAATGATTTTCAAGCACAAACCTCAGCAAATCAAGAATGAAGGAATCATGTAGTCGATCTCCTGATGTCCTCAAATCCAAGAAATAAGAAACCACCCGTAGGCTCAACGAATGCTCTATGCAAGTGTAAAGGGATTCAACATCCATCGTGATCATCAGAGTGTTGTCACCGCTTGTGCGTCCATCCAACTGGTTAACAAGATAAGAGGAATCCCTGGTGTACGAGCCTAAAGAGAAAACAAGGGGCTACAAATCAATATAAACAGGACAAATTGGCCGTGTGTAACACTCCAAAAAAGGTTCTAAAATAAGAACCTAATGCTCCACTCCTCCACGATGCTAATGCAAAGGGTTTGTATAGGAATAAATATACAGTACTCTATATATATAAGCATAGATGCACAGGAAATGAAAAATAAGTGGCAAGAGGAACCAATGATGAAAAAGAGATGACATTGCCAGCACAATATATAGCACTCAACAATATGTATACCCGCATGAACATCATGTCCAGAATATACGTATGTGATAAAATATATGTATGATTTCCCAAAAAATGAAAGACTGCATTAGGGCAGCAGATCAATTTGTGACTTTTATAATCAAATAAGCCTGAGCATAAATGCGCAATATATGTTGAATCTATTTTTATTGAAAGAAAGATCAAATAGACAGACAGAGTAAACAAAATAAACATACAAAATGGTAAGGATTGTACACCATCTGAACAATATCACATTATAACAATCCCTTATAAATCTGTCACATCTGCTTAAGGTGAAGTCTCGCAGCTTCCCAATAGAGTGCATGTTGAGTATACCCAGACCCACTGTCGCTACCCAAGTTCCACCCGAGTGATTGGCCCTTAGTATTAATTAACCCCACTATATGGGTTGCATTAAACATTTTGCTTATATGAAGTAGTGCAGCCAGGGGAGTGAATCTTCCTCTCATTATCTTAATTCTTAATAACATAGATGGGCAGGAACAGTGCAATAGCGGTCGTGGTCATTCAAAATACCTTTTACATTTCTCAGTAGGGGTGCGTTATAGAAAGAAGGAGAGAGAACGAAAAGTGAGAAAAAGAGGGTGAAGAAAGAACACAAAAATTATAATTGGAACGTTTAGGGGTAGTAAAGAAGGGAGAAGGTGGGAGGAAGGGGAGAAAGAGGGAAATCGGGCGCTAGACTCCCGAACCAGCCCCTAAGAAGCCTCCTCAACCAGTCGAGGCAGCTCAGCGGTTTCTTTAAACAAGATCCAGGGACGCCAAGTACGAATCAAGCGGGAGTTGTCCCCCTCCATCTCGGCCATCAGCTCTTCCATTCGGAAAATTTCTGCAAATTCTGACACCCATTCCGTCATGGTTGGCGGTGATGTTGCCCGCCAATGGCGTGGGATTAGCATACGTGCTGCAGTGATAAAAAATCTGAGAATGCTCCGTTTCTGAGCTGATATGGAGCCTGGGAGGATCGAGAGGATGGCGACTTGTGGGGAAGGGGGAACAACATCTCCAGTAATTGTTTGATAAGCCAGAAACACTTTCTTCCAGAAGGGTTGTATCGCGGAGCACTGCCACCATATATGGTATAGTGTGCCTCTCTCAGTTCCACACCGCCAACAAGTGTCCACCACCGACGGAAAGATAGACTTTAATCTAACGGGGGACAGATACCATCTGGTCAGTATCTTAAAATTTTTCTCCTGTGCGCCCCTGGCCGGGGACATTTTCTGTGTGAATAGGTAGGCTTTGTTAAGATCTTCTACCGAGAATCTACATCCCATCTCCTCCTCCCATGCCCGAATATAACTCGGGATCGTCTCCGAGTTCTCAACATGGAACTCTCTATATAATAGAGAGATCAAGTGGGAAGGGGATTCTTGTTGCTGTAATAAGTTTTCCAGTCTTGTCTCGGGGAGGCGAGATGTACGACCAGCTATGTGTCTCTGAACAAACGACCTCAACTGATTATATTCCATCCAAGAGAGCCTCTCAGTGGGAAACTGTTCTTGTAGAGACCCCAAAGATGGAATATCTCCTCCCACCAGTACTTGTCCCAAGAGTAAGTCAGAACTAATATGCCAGCCCAAGAATCGGTCCCTGAAATGTCCTGGAGGGAAGTCTGGGTTGCCAAAAATTGGTGTCAACGGGTTCAGGGCACTAATTAATCCCTTCTTAATTTTTATACGATTCCAAAGTCGTAATGTTTCCTGTGCCAAAAAAACGGTAGATCCCTCAGAGCCGCTTGCCGTAAAATCACAGCATCGGATCCAAGGGAGATGTCTTAAGGGAGTATCAAAGGATGTCTGTTCCAATTGAACCCATTGTTAGAGCGATGGCTGTATCGCCAGTCGAACAGGCGCACTAATGTGGATGCCCTATGATAAAGTTCTAAGTCAGGGAGACCTGCACCGCCTCTGGACTTTGGAGTAGTCAGACTGGTGTATTTTAAACGGGGCCTAGAAGCCTGCCAAACAAATCGGATCAGTGCGGATCTGATGGTCTGGAAGAATGCCTTCGGCGGAGTGATCGGGACCACCTGAAACAAATACAGAAATCTGGGAAGAACATCCATCTTGAAAGAGTTCATCCTCCCAAACCATGAGATATTTTTTCGTCCGTATTCCCTCAAACGCCTCAGGGTCGATTCCAGAAAGGGTAAATAATTGAGTTTATAAAGGTCGGTCATGTCAGTAGGAATTTGAGCGCCCAAATATTGAATAGCTCCATTCTTCCATCTAAAGGGGAAATTCCCCATTGTTCTCGTAAGTTCTGCTTGTCCCAAGGGTATGTTAAGGGCTTCAGTTTTCTGAAGATTGATTTTAAAATTACTGACTGCACCATATTTTCTAAACTCCACCATTAGTGACGGGAGGGAAATGTGTGGCTGAGATATATACACTAGAAGGTCATCCGCGTAAAGAGAAACCTTATATTGGACACGGTCCACCCATAGACCGTGCACACTGGGGTTCTTCCTAATTGCTACTGCCAAATGTTCCATGACCACCGTGTATAAGAGGGGTGACAAAGGGCATCCCTGTCGTGTGCCGTTTCCAATAACTATAGGATCTGACAATGCGCCATTGACCCTAACTCTCGCCGAAGGGCTGGAATATAGAGCCGCAATTCTTTGTAGGAAGCGGCTCCCCAGGCCTATCTGTCGTAAGGCCGAGAACATGAACCCCCAGTGTACCCGGTCAAAGGCCCTCTCTGCGTCAATCGACAGTAGTGCCATTGGTTTATGTTTTATTTTAGCATGTGCAGTCAGAATGAGTGTTTTGTTTATCCCGTCGCTCGCCTCCCTTACCCGTACAAACCCCACCTGATCCGAGTGTACAGCCAAAGGCAGAAGGGGAGCCAGTCTGTTGGCCAAAATTTTTGCGTAAAGTTTCACGTCTACATTAATGAGTGATATCGGATGGTAATTGGTCACCACCGCAGGATCCCTACCCGTTTTCGGTATCACTGTGATGAAAGCCTCTAAAGATTGTGGAACAAATGGGGCATCGCCTGTAATGGAATTAAAGACCTGTGTCATAGTGGGGCTAAGTTGTTCACGAAACATTTTGTAAAAATGAGGGGAAAAGCCGTCCGGTCCCGGGCTCTTACCAGCCGGAGTGCTCCGAATAGCCTCATCAATCTCCTCCATTGTGAAATCAGTTTCTAATGGTTCCGTTAGGTCTGTAGTCAATGTCGGAAGTGCGGTATCATGTATATAAGACTCGATTTGTGGTTGGGGGTCCAGAGGTGATTGAGAGGGGTCACCTCTGTTTATATTGTACAATGCATGGTAATAGCGTCTCATTATGTCTATTCTTTCGGTTGGATTCGACATCGCCTGACCATGTTGCTTCTGAAGGGATGGAATTTATGAGGTCTGACAAGGTGGATGTAGAAATCTAGCCAGCATACGTCCACATTTATTAGCTTGGCCATATAAGAGACTTTTAAAACGATTTCTATGAATACGGGACTTCTCATTTAACAGGGACTTCAGGTCGTCTCTACATTTGATCAAGTCACTCTGCGTCTCCGCTCTTAAGTCATTCTTGTGATTCATCTCCAGAATTAGTATTTTTTCCGTAAGATCCCTAATTTCCTTATTTTTCATTTGCTTCAGACGGGAACCATGTTTAATAAGTACCCCTCTAAGGACACATTTAAGAGTTTCCCATTTGATAGGCATAGCGGTGTCGTCATGTGTGTGATCTTGTAAGAATGTCATTATGGTAGCTTTAACGTCAGCTACACATGTAGGATCTTTTAAAAGATTATCATTCAATCTCCACGTCCACTGCCTCGTCCCTGAATCAGGGGGACTGATGTCCAGAAAGACTGGAGCATGATCCGACCACAGAAAACTACCAATAGACGGTTTTGGATGCCAAGCCAATGCGCAGTGGCTAAGAAGAAAAAAATCTATTCTACCATACGAGTCATGCGGCGTGGAGAAGTACGTGTAATCCTTCACATTGGGGTTAAGGAGCCTCCAGACATCGGTGAGGTGCAGGTCATGAAGGTCTTTCTTCAAAGAGGCCATCTGTCGGAGAGAGAGGTAAGACCTTGCCGTCGTTGAGTCCAGTGTCGGGCTAAGAGTCAAATTAAAGTCCCCCCCAAGTATAACAACCCCGTCAGCAAAATCAGCTAAAGTCTTCAAAAAAGACCTAACAGCTCGAATTTGGTCCCTGCCGGGGGCGTACCATCCCGCTATGGTATACTTTGTTGAAAAAATCTGGATCTTCAAGATCACATACCTCCCCTCCGTATCAACCAGTGTGTCTAGTATAGTATGTTGGAGGGATTTGTGGAGTGAAATGGAAACCCCTCGCGATCGTGAATCCGGGTTGGAGCTGTGGAACCATGATGTGTAATAGCGGTTGGATATATTAGGAACATGTTCGATCTTAAAATGTGTTTCTTGTAATATCAATACATTAACTTTTTTCTTGTGCATACCATACAGAACTTGTTACCGTTTCTGTGGCGTGTTAAAGCCCCTGACATTTAAGGAGCCCAATGTGATCTTTGGTATGGTAGTCTTACCAGGCATCTTATCTGTAGTCTAGGGTCGAGAGAATCAGGCCTCCTCCAAAAGGATGGGTCCGTTCCGGGGTCCAGCGCCCGCTGTGGGAAGGGGAAAGGCTAGTGGGGTGAGGTTAGGTTAAACACAGAGGGTAGACAAAGAGTCAGAAACTAGAAAAAGCAAAAAGTAACGGTAAAGTTAACAAAGTTAACTATGCGGGTGTGATTAAGCACACACCCACTAACAACATGAAACCAGGTGGAGGTATGTGCTAATTGCTGTACGCCTCGATGGCAAGACAGCACCTCCAAGGGGGTGAGTGTACGGCAAGAAGAGAAATGGAGACCCGTCTCCTCCGGTCCCCAACCTTATAATGAAGTAATATTCGCTTGACCCTGAAGCTAGAAAATCAACCCCTTAAACTTATATTTACCATTTTCGACAAACCCCTAAATCGTTGATATATCGCATCTCACATTCGTCTTCAGTACCAATAAAACTGAAAGTGTTAACAGCTTTACAACCATGAATCCTATGATACCATAAACTTCCATTAGTCATGTTTCCCATTAAGTGGAACTCTATAAGATGGCGGTCCCACTACGTATCCGTAAATATTCAGCAAAAAGACACATCCATCCAAGAGCAATGAGAGGGGGGGCAAGGGGAGGGCGGGCGAGAGAGGGAAGAAGAGGAAAGGAAAGGGAGACTGACCAATCACATATTCTGGTGTATTCCTCTCCCTTACATTGCTAATAAAGCCTATCCCTCATCCCATCCCCTGCCCACCCACACAGAGAACCCCCCAAAGTCACGAGATCCCGTTATCAGTTATTTTCTCCTCCCAGCTGTGCTCGTCCACGTCTATTGGGCTGTCTTCCGGGTTGGCGCTGTCTTTGGGGAAGTTGTCCCCCTCGAGCATCGTCCATTCTGTAAAGGAATGGTAGGGGTGGCCAGTCGAGGACGTCCACCTCGTGTAGGTCCAGGGCAGCAGAGAATGCTGGGATTTCGCTGTGGTGGCTCAGGCGATGCACTCTGCCCCTTTTCTGAACTCGGAGGCAGAACGGGAACCGCCAGGTATAGGGAAGATCCTGCTGTCGCAGCTCCTCCAATAGTGGACGAAGGGCTTTACGTCTCTGCAAGGTCCATCTGGATAGATCTGGTAGGAGCTGTATGTGGGTATCCAAGTACTTAATGGGTCCTGCTCTCCTCGCCGCTCCCATGACTGCGTCCTTAAGTTGGTACTTATGTACCCGACAGATCACATCTCTCGGTGGGTCCTGTGCATTAGGACGCGGGCTGTTATGATTGAGTCACCGTAGGAGGCAAAAACAGAAATGCTAGCTAAGTCCAGAAAACCAGAGAAGTTGGCAGCTATCGGATTGCAGACCCCTGAACCTATCAACACAACTAGCAGTAGCCGTGGGGGGTTCCTACGATGCTCTAGACCCCTCGATCACAGCCGGAGAATTAAATAGGCCTAAAGAAAGAAAGGGGAAATCTAAACTGCCCCAGAGCAGACCCCAAAGCAAAAGGCAGCCCCCAACATATAATGACGGTGAAGCAAGATGAAAATACTAATACAGACAGAAAGATAGACTGAGCAAAGACGGGGCCCAAGCTAACTAGATAGAAAAGGACAGGAAGGCTGCTTTCTGCAATCCGTGAAAAACCTTATGAAAATAAGAGCCAACAGACTGACAGTGAAAAAGGCCCTGAAGACGCTAGGCTTCAAAAAAGCTATGTCAGTACTCAGGAATATTCTGAAGACAGAGCTACAGGCAAAAGGAGATTCAGCTCACCCCAGCAGGGAATGGCAGAATACAGAAAAGCAAGGAAAACAAAAAACAAAACAAAAATGCTAACAGGCAAAACAGAAAACTTAGCTTTAGAGCAGCAGGAATCAGACTGGTGTCCTAGAAGTCCACAGAGAAATCACCCGCAGGGCAGAAGGGCGTCGGCAGCCTTATATCCAGTCCGTGACTCCACTCAGCCAGTCATCCTCATTAGGCTCAGGTGCCTGATAATCAGGCTCATTACCTTCCTTTACCAGAATAGGGAGTTCACCAGACCTCAGTGACAAAGGGGAAAATGAACTCACAACAGTACCTCCCCCTTGAGGAGGGGTCACTGAACCCTCAACTACGCCACCAGGGCGATCAGGGTGAGCCCAATGAAATGCACGCACCAATCTTTTGGCATGAATATCAGAGGCAGAGACCCAGGAATTATCCTCCTGACCATAACCCTTCCACTTAACCAAATACTGGAGTCTCTGTCTAGCCAGACGGGAATCCAGTATTTTCTTTACCTCATATTCCATGTTACCTTCAACCAATACAGGGTCTGGAGGTGCCACCCCAGGAACAACTGGTTCAACAAACCTCTTCAACAAGGACTTATGGAACACATTATGGATTTTAAATGTGCCAGGAAGAGCCAAACGAAAAGAGACCGGATTAATAATCTCCAAAATCTTGTAAGGTCCAATAAATCTAGGCTTAAACTTAGGAGAAGCCACCTTCATAGCAATATTTTTTGATGATAACCACACCATATCACCAATCTTAAACTGGGGACCAATGGTCCTATGTCGATTGGAAAACCGCTGGGCCTTTTCCTGGGAGAGACATAACTTATCCACCACTTGGTCCCAGATCTGGTGCATTCTCTCCACCACAGTGTCAACACCTGGGCAGGCAGAAGGCTCCACCTGCCCTGAAGAAAATCGAGGATGAAACCCAAAGTTACAAAACAAAGGTGACATCAAAGTGGCAGAACTAGCTCTATTATTTAAAGCAAATTCGGCCAAGGGCAAAAATGAAACCCAATCATCCCGATCAGCGGAAATAAAACATCTCAAATACGACTCCAAGGTCTGGTTTGTTCTCTCTGTCTGCCCATTGGTCTGAGGGTGAAAAGCAGAGGAGAAGGACAACTGAATTCCCAGCTTGGAACAGAAAGTCCTCCAAAATCTAGACACAAACTGAACTCCTCTGTCAGATACAATGTTCTCAGGAATCCCGTGTAAGCAAACCACCTGTTGCAAAAACAGGGGCACCAACTCAGAGGAAGATGGCAACTTAGGGAGTGGTACAAGATGAACCATCTTAGAGAACCTATCACAAATCACCCAAATAGCAGTCATTCTTTGAGAGACCGGCATATCAGAGATGAAATCCATTGAAATATGGGTCCATGGCCTCCTGGGGACTGGCAAAGGCATCAGCAACCCACTAGAGCGAGAACAAGATTTAGACCGGGAGCAAGTCCCACAGGACTGCACAAAATTCCTGACATCATGAGACAAGGTGGGCCACCAAAAAGAGCGACTCACCAGATCTCTAGTACCAAAAATACCTGGATGACCAGCCAATGCAGAGCAATGAACTTCAGACATCACTCTCTTCTTCCACTGGTCAGGAACATACAACTTTCCACTGGGACAACGCTCAGGTTTGTCCTCCTGGAACTCTTGCAGAGCAAGTGTCAAATCGGGCAAGATGGCAGAAAGAACTACCCCTTCGCCTAAGATGGTGGCAGGCTTGGTCACCACAGGACAATCAGCAAAGAAACTCCTAGAGAGGGCGTCTGCCTTGACATTCTTAGTTCCAGGAAGAAAAGAGACCACAAAATCAAAACGTGTAAAAAACAAGGCCCACCTAGCCTGTCTAGGATTCAAGCGTTTAGCCGACTCTAGGTAAATCAAATTCTTGTGGTCAGTGAGGACCACAACTTGATGTTTAGCTCCCTCCAACCAATGTCTCCACTCCTCAAATGCCCATTTCATGGCCAACAGTTCCCGATTCCCCACATCATAGTTACGTTCAGATGGAGAGAACTTTCGGGAAAAGAAAGCACAGGGATTCATTTTAGATGTTACAGGATCCTTTTGGGACAAAACAGCTCCTGCACCAATCTCAGAAGCATCCACCTCTACCTGGAACGGGAGTGAGACATCAGGTTGCCGCAAAACCGGGGCGGAGGTAAATCTTCGCTTCAGCTCCTGAAAGGAAGCAACAGCCTCAGGAGACCAATTCAACACATCAGCACCCTTCTTAGTCAGATCAGTCAATGGCTTGGCAATACTAGAAAATTTTGCTATAAATTTCCGATAAAAATTAGCAAAACCCAAAATCTTCTGGAGGGCCTTCAAAGAAGTGGGCTGAACCCAATCGTAAATGGCCTGTACCTTGGCCGGGTCCATTTCAATAGTTGACGGAGACAAAATAAATCCCAAAAATGAAATCCTCTGTACTCCAAAAAGGCATTTTGATCCTTTGACATACAGGGAATTCTCCCTCAAGATCCGGAACACAGTCCAAATATGTTCCACATGAGAATCCCATCCTTGGAGAAGATCAAAATATCATCCAGATAGATAATCAAAAATGTATCGACAAAGTCTCGGAAAATATCGTTCATGAAGCACTGGAAGACAGAAGGGGCATTAGTGAGCCCAAAAGGTATCACCAGGTACTCAAAATGTCCCTCCGGAGTATTAAACGCCGTCTTCCATTCATCCCCCTGCTTAATACGGATAAGATTATACGCCCCCTGAGGTCAAGCTTGGTAAACCAGCAAGCACCTCTAACTCTAGAGAATAGATCCGAAATCAGGGGTAACGGATACTGATATTTAATAGTAATTTTATTGAGGGCACGATAATCAATACAAGGCCTTAAAGAACCATCCTTTTTGGCCACAAAAAAAACCCGGCACCTAAGGGTGAAGAGGATGGTCTAATATGACCCTTCTCCAACACCTCATTAATATAGGACCGCATAGCCTCGTGCTCGGGTACAGATAGATTGAAGAGCCGACCCTTGGGAAATTTACACCCCGGGCTTAGTTCAATTGCACAGTCATAACTCCTATGAGGAGGCAAGGACGCAGACTCATTCTCACTAAATACATCATAAAAGTCCGCCAAATAGTCAGGAACATCATGCGACTGAGGAGAGGTGGAAAAAACCGGAGCCTCACTAAAGGCACACCGACAACCCCAACTCACCACAGACACAGATTTCCAATCCAATACTGGATTATGAATTTGCAACCAGGGAAACCCCAGAACAACGGCATCATGCAGACCATGCAACACCAAAAATCTGCAATTTTCTTGATGGTCTGGGGAGACCCGCATGACCACCTGGGTCCAAAACTGAGGTTTATTTTTAGCCAAAGGAGTAGCATCAATCCCCCTCAAAGTTATAGGTGTCTGCAGAGGTGTCATCGGAAATCCACAACGTTTAGCAAAATCCAAGTCCATTAGGTTTAGCGCTGCTCCCGAATCCACAAAAGCCTTGGCGGAAAATGTGGACAGGGAGCAGATCAGAGTAATTGCCAGAAGAAACTTAGGTTGAACACCACCAACAGAAAACGTGTGTGCAAAGCGTTTCTCTCGTTTAGGACAAACAGAAATAATATGCGAGGTATCTCTACAGAAAAAACACAGCTTATTACGCCTTCTGAACTCCTGATGTTGCGCCTTAGACAAAACTCTATCACATTGCATAGGTTCAGACGTCTGTTCAACCGGTGGCAACACCTCTCGTGCAATCCTGCGTTCACGTAAACGCCGATCAACCTGAATGGCTAATGACATAGAATCGTCCAGACCAGAGGGAACAGGAAATCCCACCATAGTATCTTTTACGGCTTCTGACAAACCCTTCCGAAAGAGAGCAGCCAAGGCATTATCATTCCAGGTAGTAAGGACCGCCCACTTTCGGAACTTTTGACTGTACAACTCTGCAGAATCTCGACCCTGGTTCAATGCCAACAGGGTCTTTTCAGCCTGATCAATAGCATTAGGTTCGTCATACAACAACCCCAAAGCTTGAAAGAATGCGTTCACATTAGTCAGAATAGGATCATCTGGTTTCAAAGAAAACGCCCAATCCTGGGGATCGCCACGCAGCAAAGAGATAACAATTTTAACCTGCTGCGTGGAGCTTCCTGATGAGTTAGGCTTCAAGGCAAAAAATAATTTACAATTATTTTTGAAACTCAAAAATTTAGATCGATCCCCAAAAAATACATCAGGTGTAGGGATCTTTGGTTCAACAGCATGCGAACGAGCAAGGTAGGTGGAAATTCCCCGCACTTCCGCAGCGAGCTGCTCCACACGATCAGACAATTGCTTTATCTCCATTGAGAGGAAAAAAATTCCCCCTATGGCCTCAGAAATATAGAGGAAAGAATATACACACACTTTTTTTTTTTTTTTAAACACAATTCTTTCCTGCTATTGAGTACCCTAGGATCTGCGGTATGGCGGGTGATTCTGTTATGACTGAGTCACCGTAGGAGGCAAAAACAGAAATGCTAGCTAAGTCCAGAAAACCAGAGAAGTTGGCAGCTATCGGATTGCAGACCCCTGAACCTATCAACACAACTAGCAGTAGCCGTGGGGGGTTCCTACGATGCCCTAGACCCCTCGATCACAGCCGGAGAATTAAATGGGCCTAAAGAAAGAAAGGGGAAATCTAAACTGCCCCAGAGCAGACCCCAAAGCAAAAGGCAGCCCCCAACATATAATGACGGTGAAGCAAGATGAAAATACTAACACAGACAGAAATTTAGACTGAGCAAAGATGGGGCCCAAGCAAACTAGATAGAAAAGGACAGGAAGGCTGCTGTCTGCAATCCGTGAAAAACCCTATGAAAATAAGAGCCAACAGACTGACAGTGAAAAAGGCCCTGAAGACGCTAGGCTTCAAAAAAGCTATGTCAGTACTCAGGAATATTCTGAAGACAGAGCTACAGGCAAAAGGAGATTCAGCTCACCCCAGCAGGGAATGGCAGAATACAGAAAAGCAAGGAAAACAAAAAACAAAACAAAAATGCTAACAGGCAAAACAGAAAACTTAGCTTTAGAGGAGCAGGAATCAGACTGGTGTCCTAGAAGTCCACAGAGAAATCACCCGCAGGGCAGAAGGGCGTCGGCAGCCTTATATCCAGTCCGTGACTCCACTCAGCCAGTCATCCTCATTAGGCTCAGGTGCCTGATAATCAGGCTCATTACCTTCCTTTACCAGAATAGGGAGTTCACCAGACCTCAGTGACGAAGGGGAAAATGAACTCACAACAGCGGGCCTAAGGCCCTATGGGCACGGTCTAACTCCAGTGGGGTATCTTGGGGTCTATCCAATACCGAATTGAAAATGTCTCTCAACGTGGTTTTCAGCTCCTGAGGGGGACTGATTCGGGTAATCCCCGTATTCTTATGTTATTCCTGCATCCCCTGTTTTCAGAATCGTCCAGCATCTCTGCCAGGGTCTGTAGCTGTCTAGCCTGGGCAGCCATGGCAGCCTCTTGAGTCTCTACTCTTTCATTCAGGGAGGTCAGGAGTTGGTTATGAGATTCAACTTTCTCTCCGCATTGTTGGATGTCATCCTTAAGTATAGAAAGTTCCGTTTTATAAGAAGATTCCAAGCGAACAATATATTGTTCCACATTCTGCTTCGTCGGGATATCTTTTATCTTATTATACAGTAATGCGAGATCGATTCCTGTGAGTAATACAGACTGTCCCGTCGGGAGGGGGGTCGCAGACCCGCATTGTGAAGTTATAGGTGTAACTAGCTGAGGAGCAGGTGGGGGAGACATGTCAGACGGTAAGTTCTCCTGATGAGCATTTGTTATGGAGTGATTAGGCTGCTCTCCTATCTTGGGGTCTGCTCTCTCCTGAATTGTCTCATCTCCTATGGTGACAAGATTGCTGCCTGGAGGATTGGAGCCACGTCCCTGGGAGTATGGTGCAGGGTGTAACAGGTTGGCCCTTCCCAGGCTGCGCTGGTTGCATCAGCGTCAGACCTCTCCTACCTGTCTGCGGGGTCTCCCTGTGGTGCCCATGGTGCCAGGGGCTCAGTGGCGCTGCCCTCGCCGTGAGAAGTCTGCCCCGCTCCTTTCACAGCCATCAAGGCTGCCTTGCCAGATCCCGGGGAGGTCCCCCCGCTGTCTCCTCTCCCTCCACGCCGCTCCCCCACCTCCGTTACCTTGCTCCCTGCCATCGGCGGGTCCGTCTGTCCTCTGCGCGCCGGTTCCAACATGGGGCCTGCACATGCAGTCTTCTTCTTCCCCGCTCCCGTAAAGTAGTGGGAGATGCTGTGGGGAGCTTTTTCAGGTGCCGCGGAGGCTGTAGGCGCACTCCCCCGGCTTCTCCTTGTGGGCATTGGGGTACCGAACATCAGGGTGAGTCTCTTGTAGCGTTGGTTCTCAGTATAGAATCATAGAATCATAGAATTGTAGTTGGAAGGGACCTCCTAGGCCATCTGGTCAGACCCCCTGCTCAAAGCAGGATTCGCTAAATCATCCCAGTCAGATGTCTGTCCAGCCTCTGTTTGAAGACTTCCATTGAAGGAGAACTCACCACTTCTCGTGGCAGCTTGTTCCACTCATTGATCACTCTAACTGTCAAAAAGTTTTTTCTAATATCTAATCTGTGTCTCCTCCCATTCAGTTTCATCCCATTGCTTCTAGTCTTTCCTTGTGCATATGAGAATAAAGTTGATCCTTCTACAATGTGACAGCCCTTTAGATATTTGTAGACAGCTATTAAGTCTCCTCTCAGTCTTCTCTTTTGCAAGCTAAACATTCCCAAATCCTGCAACCTTTCCTCATAAGACAGGGTTTGCAGACCGGTCAACATTCTGGTCGCTCTTTTCTGAACTTGCTCCAGTTTGTTGATGTCTTTTTTAAAATGTGGTGACCAAAACTGGACACAATATTCCAGATGAGGTCTGACCAAAGAGGAGTAGAGGGAAATAATGACTTGATGTGATCTAGACTGTATGCTTCTGTTAATACATCCTAGAATTGCATTTGCCTTTTTTGCTGCTGCATCACACTGTTGACTCATATTCAGTCTGTGATCTATTAGTATACCCAAGTCTTTTTCACATGTGCTGTTGCTTAGCCCTATTCCTCCCATTCTGTATATGCTTTTTTCATTTTTATTGCCCAGATGTAGTACTTTGCATTTTTCCCTGTTAAAAACCATTCTGTTAGTTGCTGCCCACTTCTCCAGTTTATATATATCTTTTTGAATCCTCTCTCTCTTCTCTAGTATTAGCTATACCTCCTAGCTTTGTGTCATCAGCAAATTTAATCAGTTTACCCTCAATTCCTTCATCTAAATCGTTGATAAAGATGTTGAACAATACAGGGCCCAGGACAGAGCCCTGTGATACCCCACTTGAGACATTCTTCCAACTGGATGTGCAGCCATTTACGACCACTCTTTGGGTCCGATCACTAAGCCAGTTATGAATCCACCTAACAGTTGCCTTGTCCATTCCATACTTAGCCATTTTTTCAATAAGGATTGTATGAGATACTTTGTCAAATGCTTTGCTGAAGTCAAGATATACTATATCTACAGCATTTCCTTGATCCACCCAATCAGTGATTCCATCATAGAAGGAAATTAAGTTAGTCTGACATGACTTATTAGTTACAAACCCATGCTGACTCTGTTTAATCACTTCATTCTTATCCAGGTACTGACATACAGTGGGGCAAAAAAGTATTTAGTCAGTCAGCAATAGTGCAAGTTCCACCACTTAAAAAGATGAGAGGCGTCTGTAATTTACATCATAGGTAGACCTCAACTATGGGAGACAAACTGAGAAAAAAAAATCCAGAAAATCACATTGTCTGTTTTTTTTTTCATTTTATTTGCATATTATGGTGGAAAATAAGTATTTAGTCAGAAACAAAATTTCATCTCAATACTTTGTGATATATCCTTTGTTGGCAATGACAGAGGTCAAATGTTTTCTGTAAGTCTTCACAAGGTTGCCACACACTGTTGTTGGTATGTTGGCCCATTCCTCCATGCAGATCTCCTCTAGAGCAGTGATGTTTTTGGCTTTTCGCTTGGCAACACGGACTTTCAACTCCCTCCAAAGGTTTTCTATAGGGTTGAGATCTGGAGACTGGCTAGTCCACTCCAGGACCTTGAAATGCTTCCTTCGTTGCCCTGGCGGTGTGCTTTGGATCATTGTCATGTTGAAAGACCCAGCCACGTTTCATCATCAATGCCCTTGCTGATGGAAGGAGGTTTGCACTCAAAATCTCACGATACATGGCCCCATTCATTCTTTCATGTACCCGGATCAGTCGTCCTGGCCCCTTTGCAGAGAAACAGCCCCAAAGCATGATGTTTCCACCACCATGCTTTACAGTAGGTATGGTGTTTGATGGATGCAACTCAGTATTCTTTTTCCTCCAAACACGGCAAGTTGTGTTTCTACCAAACAGTTCCAGTTTGGTTTCATCAGACCATAGGACATTCTCCCAAAACTCCTCTGGATCATCCAAATGCTCTCTAGCAAACTTCAGACGGGCCCGGACATGTACAGGCTTAAGCAGTGGGACACGCCTGGCACTGCAGGATCTGAGTCCATGGTGGCGTAGTGTGTTACTTATGGTAGGCCTTGTTACATTGGTCCCAGCTCTCTGCAGTTCATTCTCTAGGTCCCCCAGCGTGGTTCTGGGATTTTTGCTCACCGTTCTTGTGATCATTCTGACCCCACGGGGTGGGATTTTGCGTGGAGCACCAGATCGAGGGAGATTATCAGTGGTCTTGTATGTCTTCCATTTTCTAATTATTGCTCCCACAGTTGATTTCTTCACTCCAAGCTGGTTGGCTATTGCAGATTCAGTCTTCCCAGCCTGGTGCAGGGCTACAATTTTGTTTCTGGTGTCCTTTGACAGCTCTTTGGTCTTCACCATAGTGGAGTTTGGAGTCAGACTGTTTGAGGGTGTGCACAGGTGTCTTTTTATACTGATAACAAGTTTAAACAGGTGCCATTACTACAGGTAATGAGTGGAGGAAAGAGGAGACTCTTAAAGAAGAAGTTACAGGTCTGTGAGAGCCAGAAATCTTGATTGCTTGTTTCTGACCAAATACTTATTTTCCACCATAATATGCAAATAAAATGAAAAAAAACAGACAATGTGATTTTCTGGATTTTTTTTTCTCAGTTTGTCTCCCATAGTTGAGGTCTACCTATGATGTAAATTACAGACGCCTCTCATCTTTTTAAGTGGTGGAACTTGCACTATTGCTGACTGACTAAATACTTTTTTGCCCCACTGTACATGTTGTTTAATAATTTGTTCAAAGATCTTTCCTGGTATAGAAGTCAGACTCACCGGCCTATAGTTGCCTGGGTCCACCTTCTTCCCCTTTTTGAAGATAGGAACAACATTTGCTCTTCTCCAGTCTTCTGGGACTTCTCCTGTTCTCCAAGAATTTTCAAACATTATGGAGAGGGGTTCAAAAATTTCTTATGCTATCTCCTTCAGTACTCTGGGGTGTAATTCATCTGGACCTGGAGACTTGAATTCATTTAGGTTAGCTAAGTGTTTCCTCACTATCTTTCTGTTTATAGATATCCTGGATTCTTCTATTCCCTTAATAGGACAGTGAAGAACAGTTGATGTTACATTTCCTTTCTGAGAGAAAACAAATGTAAAATAGGAATTTAAAAGTTCGGCCTTCTCAACATCCTGTCTTACCATTTCATCATTTTCATCCTGTAAAAATCCTATAGCATCTTTGACTTTTCTTTTACTTTTGACATATCCCCAAAATCCTATTTATCCATTATTGCTTTTGATGTCTCTTGCAAGCGGGAGCTCTCCGGTATGCGTCCTCACTCCTCGCCCGCCATGCCACGCCCCCATAAATGCGCAATATATTACTGTCAGAGTGCCTTTAAATCTTGACCAATGGGTCATATAGGGTATTGATATTTCTCAGATCTCTTTCAGCTTGCAGCAATTATTTTTTCACTTTTAGTGACCTGCACTTTATTTGCTGATTTTGCACATAATGCCTTGTCATGATGCATAACCTTATAATATTTGACATTTTATACTTGTCATAATGCCTAGTCATGATACATATCATTATTATATTTGACATCTTTATCTATTGAATTATTGTCTTGTGCATTATTTTTGCATCTTTGCTGTATAGAGTACTATATATTTATTCCTATAAAAACCTTTAGCCTTAGCATCGTGGAGGATTTGAGCATTAGGTTCTTATTTTACAACCTTTTTTCGAGTGCTACACACGGCCAATTTTTCCTGGCCTTTTTTAATTGTTTTTATTCTTATCAATGTCACTCTTTGTGTGGAATTTTTTGTGTTAATAAAATGTATTCGTTTGTTTATATATTTTTGTGTTATATTATGGTTATGACCATGGGGTTGATCGCGTCCATTATACACACTTCTTTCTCTTGTTGGTTGAAAATTGAAAGTGGAAAACCCCTTTAACCCCTTCACCCCCAAGGGTGGTTTGCACGTTCATGACCGGGCCAATTTTTACAATTCTGACCACTGTACATTTATGAGGTCATAACTCTGGAACGCTTCCATGGATCCCGGTGATTCTGACATTGTTTTCTCGTGACATATTGTACTTCATGTTAGTGGTAAAATTTCATTCAAATAACTTCTCACTTATTTGTGAGAAAAACGGAAATTTGGCGAAAATTTTGAAAATTTTGCAATTTTCCAACTTTGAATTTTTATGCCCTTAAATCACAGAGATACAGCACACAAAAAACTTGATAAGTAACATTTCCCACATGTTTACTTTACATCAGCACAATTTTGGAACCAAAATTTTTTTTTGTTAGGAAGTTATAAGGGTTAAAAGTTGACCAGCGATTTCTCATTTTTACAACACCATTTTATTTTTAGGACCACATCACATTTGAAGCCACTTTGAGGGGTCTATATGATAGAAAATACCCAAAAGTGACACCATTCTAAAAACTGCACCCCTTAAAGTGCTCAAAACCACATTCAAAAAGTTTATTAACCCTTTAGGTGCGTCACAGGAATTTTTTTTGAATATTTAAAAAAAATGAACATCTAACTTTTTTTCATAAAAAAAATACTTCAGGTTCAATTTTTTTTATTTTACCAAGGGTAACAGGAGAAATTGGATGGCAAAAGTTATTGTGCAATTTGTCCTGAGTACGCAGATACCTGATATGTGGGTGGGAACCACTGTTTCGGTGCATGGCAGAGCTCAGAATGGAAGGAGCGCCGTTTGACTTTTTCAATGCAAAATTGGCTGGAATTCAGATTGGACGCCATGTCACGTTTGGAGAGTCCCTGATGTACCTAAACAGTGGAAACCCCCTACAAGTGACCCCATTTTGGAAACTAGACCCCCAAAGGAACTTATCTAGATATGTGGTGAGAACTTTGAACCCACAAGGGCTTTACAGAAGTTTATAACGTACAGCGGTACAATTAAAAAATCATATTTTTTCCACAAAAATGATCTTTTCACCCCAATTTTTATTTTCCCAAGGGTAACAGGACCCTAAAAGTTATTGTGCAATTTGTCCTGAGTACGCTGATACCCCACATGTGGGGGTAAACCACTATTTGGGCGCATGGCAGAGCTCGGAAGGGAAGCAGCGCCATTTGACGTTTTGGGCTGGAATTGAGATCGGACACCATGTCGCGTTTGGAAAACCCCTGATGTACCAAAACAGTGGAAACCCCCCACAAATGACACCATTTTGGAAACTAGACCCCCTAAGGAACTTATCTAGATGTGTGGTGAGAACTTTGAACCCCCATGGGCTTCACAGAAGTTTATAACATAAAGCCATACAATTAAAAAATCATATTTTTTCCACAAAAATGATCTTTTCACCCTCAATTCTTATTTTTCCAAGGGTAACAGGACCCTAAAAGTTATTGTGCAATTTGTCCTGAGTACGCTGATACCCCACATGTGGGGGTAAACCACTATTTGGGCGCATGGCAGAGCTCGGAAGGGAAGCAGCGCCATTTGACGTTTTTGGCTGGAATTGAGATCGGACACCATGTCGCTTTTGGAAAACCCCTGATGTACCAAAACAGTGGAGACCCCCACAAATGACACCATTTTGGAAACTAGACCCCCTAAGGAACTTATCTAGATGTGTGGTGAGAACTTTGAACCCCCATGGGCTTCATAGAAAATAAAAAATTCGTATTTTTTCCACAAACATGATCTTTTAGTCACCATTTTTTTATTTTCCCAAGGGTACCAGGAGAAATTGGACCCCAAAAGTTGTTGTCCAATTTGTCCTGAGTATGCTGATACCCCATATGTGGGAGAAAACTACTGTATGGGCACACGTCGGGGCTCGGAAGGGAAGTAGTGACGTTTTGGAATGCAGACTTTGATGGAATGGTCTGTGGGTGTCATGTTGCCTTTGGAGAGCCCCTAATGTACCTAAACAGTGGAAACCCCCCACAAATGACACCATTTTGTAAACTAGACCCCCCAAGGAACTTATCTAGATGTGTGGTGAGCACTTTGAACCCCCCAGTGCTTCACAGAAGTTTATAACGCCCGGGCGTGAAAATAAAAAATTTGTATTTTTTCCACAAACATGATCTTTTAGTCACCATTTTTTTATTTTCCCAAGGGTACCAGGAGAAATTGGACCCCAAAAGTTGTTGTCCAATTTGTCCTGAGTATGCTGATACCCCAAATGTGGGAGAAAACTACTGTATGGGCACACGTCGGGGCTCGGAAGGGAAGTAGTGATGTTTTGGAATGCAGACTTTGATGGAATGGTCTGCGGGTGTCATGTTGCCTTTGGAGAGCCCCTAATGTACCTAAACAGTGGAAACCCCCCACAAATGACCCCATTTTGAAAACTAGACCCACTAAGGAACTTATCTAGATGTAAGGTGAGCACTTTGAACCCCCAAGGGCTTCACAGAAGTTTATAATGCCAGGGCATGAAAATAGAAAAATCGTATTTTTTCCAGAAACATGATCAATTAGTCCCCAATTTTTTCATTTTCCCAAGGGTAACAGGAGAAATTGGACCCCCAAAAGTTGTTGTCCAATTTGGCCTGAGTACGCTGACACCCCATATGTGGGAGAAAACTACTGTATGGACACACGTCGGGGCTCGGAAGGGAAGCAGTGACGTTTTGGAATGCAGACTTTGATGGAATGGTCTGCGGGTGTCATGTGCGTTTGGAGAGCCCCTGATGTACCTAAACTATTGAAACTCCCCACAAGTGACCCCATTTTGGACACTAGACCCCCCATGGAACTTATCTAGATGTGTGGTGAGCCCTTTGAACCCCCAAGTGCTTCACCGAAGTTTATAACACTCGGACGTGAAAATAAAAAAATCATTTTTTTCCACAAAAATGATATTTTTGCCCCCAATTTTTTATTTTCCTAAGGGTAACAGGAGAAATTGGACCCCAAAAATTGTTTTGCAATTTGTCCTGAGTAGGCTGATACCGTACATGTGGGGGTAAAACACTGTTTGGGCGCATGGCAGAGCTTGGAAGGGAAGGAGCAACATTTGACTTTTTCAACTCAGAATTGGCTGGAATTGAGATCAGACGCCATGTTGCATTTGGAGAGCCTCTGATGTGCCCAAACAGTGGAAACCCCCAATTATAACTCCAACCCTAACCCCAACACACCCCTAACCCTAATCTGAGCCCTAACCCTAGCCCTAACCCTAGCCCTAACCCTAACCCTAGCCCTAACCCTAACCCTAACCCTAGCCCTAACCCTAGCCCTAACCCTAAGGCTGTGTGCACACACTGCGGATTTTGCTGCGGTTCCGCAGCGGACCCGCAGCAGTTTCTGCTGCGGTGTACAGTACCATGATTCCCTATGGGAATCAAAAACCGCAGTGCAGACGGTGCGGAATTTTCCGCGTGGATTATCTGCGGTTTTCAATCCACAGGAAGAATTGACATGTCAATTCTTTCTGCGGATTCTCCTGCGGTTTGCCATCTCCTCTATTGAGGAGATGAAAAACCACAGGACAAAACCGCAGAGCAATCCGCAGGTAAAACCGCAGGTCTTTTGACCTGCGGTTTCACCTGCGGATTTTACAAAATCCGCGCGGATGAATCCGCACCTAATCCGCAGCGTGTGCACACAGCCTTACCCTTACCCTAATGGGAAAATGGAGATAAATACTTTTTTTTTAATTTTATTATTTTTCCCTAACTAAGGGGGTGATATTGGGGGGTTTGATTTACTATTTATGGCGGTTTTTATATTTGGCAGCTGTCGCACGCTAAAAGACACTTTTTATTGTAAAAATAGTTTTTGCATCACCACATATTGAGAGCTATAATTTTTCCGTATTTTGACCCACCGAGTCATGTGAGGTCTTATTTTTTGCGGGACGAGTTGACGTTTTTACTGGTACCATTTTCGGGCACGTGACATTTTTTGATCGCTTTTTATTCCTATTTATGGGACGAAGAATGAACAAAAACCAGCGTTTCATGAATTTCTTTTGGGGGGGTGCGTTTACACCGTTCTGCGTGCGGTAAAATTGATAAAGCGGTTTTATTCTTCGGGTCAGTACGGTTACAGCGATACCTCATTTCGGTCGTTTTTTTATGTTTTTGTCGGTTTTATGCAATGAAAACTATTTTATATAAAAAATAATTATTTTTGCATCGCTTTATTCTGCGAGCTATAACTTTTTTATTTTTTCGCTGAGTGATGATGCTGTGTGGCAGCTCGTTTTTTGTGGGACAAGATGACGTTTTCAGCGGTACCATGGATATTTATATGCGTCTTTTTGATCGTGCGTTATTACACTTTTTGTTTGGCGGTATGATAATAAATCATTATTTTTTGCTTCGTTTTTTATTTTTATTTTTTAAGGGGTTCTCTAAAGGGGTTAACTAATGGGACAGTTTTATAGGGCGGGTCATTATGGACGCGGCGATACCTAATATGTGTACTTTTATTGTTTTTTTTTTTATTATTTCCAAAAGATGGATTTATTGGGGGAATATTTTTTTTTTTTTCTAATTTATTTGGCGATTTTTTAAAAATTATTTTAACACTTTTTTTATTTTTTTTTTACGATCTGACACAGGCACTGCAGAAGGCTTCCTCATGCCTGCGCTTTGCAGGCACTGAGGAAGCCAGCTTCCTCAGGTCCCCGAAGGCCCCCGTCGCCATCTTGGATTCGGGGGCCTGGAGGAAAGGAGCCCCCCGCAGCAGCGCTGCACATTGCGCTGCCGTGGGGGGCTCAGGGAAGCATGGAGGGAGCCCCCTCCCTGCCGATGCTTCCCTTTAACCCCCGGTACACCGCGATCATGTTTGATCGCGGTGTGCAAGGGGTTAACATGTCGGGGCGGTCCGTGACCGCCCCTGACACATTGTGCCGGGTGTCAGCTGTGATAATCAGCTGACACCCGGCCGCGATCAGCGGCGCTCACCACGTGGGCGCCGCTGATCGCGCCGACGTACTATCCCGTCCATGGGCATAGGGGCCCAGGTCCCATGGACGGGAGAGTACGTCGGATGGCAGAAAGGGGTTAAATCAGTAGTGTAGTTACCATGGTGGTAGAGTATGATGTCACCCTGGGCACCTCAATCAGAAGGGCTTACCCGGAGCTAGCACTGTTATCTATATCGGTGTGCACAGCACGCCACTATAGTTAAGCTGAGCAGAAGAGCAAGGAGGACACAATTTCTCTACGCTACCACTCTTTGTTCTGTAGATTGCAGGTCACTTTAAGCCTGTGGTTTACAGAACAACAAGTGAGGTGATTCACATGCACAAGCAAAGGATTTCAGAGTCTCGGTGAGGTGACAACATTGCGAATTGCCGGTACTCTGATGGCAACCTGAACATCTGATGTTTTGTATGCTTTTATCTGCATGACAGCACAAGAAACATTGGTGGTTCTGATTGGTGGTAAGTTTATTACCACTGGTCAGAGCACCAGCAGCTGTGACAAGTGGCAAAAAGTTTACCTCAGGTCACAGAGGCATTGGCTGTTGAGAGTACTACTCTCAACAGAATACACCTACTGCCACTAATAACAGCAAGAGCAAGCACCGCTGATGGGAGTATTCATTAGCCTGCACCATATATGAATACATTAAAAAAATGGCAAGGGTTCCCCTCTATTTTTGATTACCAGCATGGCAAAATTTAAAGCTGCGGGCTGCAACCATCAGCTGTCAGCTTTATCATGGCTAGTTATCGAGAATAGAGGGGTCACCATGCAGTTTTTTTTTTATTTAAATCATTTTTGACAACCAGCCCAGCTAAAGTAGACAGCCGATGGCAGGTATTCTCAGACTGGTAAGGGATATTACCCCCATCCTAAAAAGCAGGCTGAATCTGCCCCAGAAAAGTTGCATCTATTAGATGCTCCATATCTGATGCTTTGCTTGGCTATTCCTGCTTACCCTGGGCAGTGGCAAGTGGGGTTAATATTTGTGGGGGTGATGTGACTTTTGTTTTCACCACTTAAATATAAAAAAGAACCTATTTATTTTTGATATCTATGAACTCATAATGACCTTCAGAATCATATTGGCAGGTCATTTTTAGCATTTAGTGAACATGGTAAAAAAAGCCAGAAAAACAACTGTAGAATTGCACTTTTTTAGCAATTTCACCACACTTTGAATTTCTTTGCTCTTAATGAACTGGTATAGTGAGAGCTTGCTCTACGCCAGTCTTACCACATAAACTTTACTATTTATCCAATCACTTGCTGTGTAATATATGTCACTCCTACATAGGTGGTGAGGTGTTAGCACTGGGGTCCTGGGTGTGAATCTGACTGAGGCCTATATCTATTTAGAGTTTTTATGTTTTCCATGACATTGAGAACCATAGGCAACATAATTAGAATAAGGGTACATGCACATATTGAAAATTTATAGCAGATTTTTCTGCAGAAAAAAGCAGAATGTTGGCAGGAAAAACACTGAGAAAAATACATGCGTTTGAATGGGAGAAAAAACTCTGCCACAAAGCAGAAAGAATTGACATTCTGCAGATGAGTAAAAAATGCATTATGCTTAGAACCATAGGGCAATAATGCAGATTGTTAACAAACCCTAAGATGTAAGGGGGTGAAGAATAAGAAGAGCCCAAAGGAAGTTACCTTCCCTGCTCCTGATTCGGAACCACTTAGCCAGACAGCAGGGTGGCCTGGGGGAAAGACTTTCTGACCTGGACATACTGGACCATGTGACTGCTGGTGGGAGAGAGGAACAAGAAAGCAGGGCAGGCAGAGAGCATGCGCAGCTCAGAGCAGCATGTGCAGGGGACAAAGCAGGTCACAGCTGCAAGCAGGGGAGAAGAGAGAACTCCCAGTCAGAGGGAAAAGACAGGAGGATGGGACATACTTACTGCTGTCTGTGAGTACGTGAACGCAGAGTCCCCTGTGATTAGAGGAAGACATCCTCCTGACCGTGCAGAGACGGAGACCCGCGGTGACAGGTAATAGCCACTGATTCCGGCAGAGAGATTGAGTATTGCTCCAGCAGAGAGACTGAGAATTGTTCCAGCAGAGAGACTGAGCATTATTCCCGCGATGAGACTGTTAGCTTGTAAGCAGAGATTCAGTGCAGGAGAGACCCAGCTTGTCCCAGTGTCTCCCTGCTTTCTACCTTAACCCTGGAGATCCCAGCTACCATCTAAAAGAGACTACAGCGTATACAGTGACTACAGAGACTACAAGTGCCGCTGCTGACGGTGCCAATGTTGGAGAAGACGACCCTTCAAGCAAGATTCCTTCAGACTAATAAGTTTCATGAACACCCGTTAATTACCATTATCTGCCTTGACTGTTTGATAACTTTGTCTAAGTTTCATAAACCGTTATTTCATGATTCTTTTTCCAGTTTAACCCCCACTGTTTCCTCCCTGCGAGGAGGTTTAGATCCCTGTAAATATAACACTTTAACTTTTGGACTGTCTCTGTTCCATGGTGACATACCCAGCACCTACACGTTAATACAAAGACACAAACTTCTAATCAGTGTATGTACTAAAACATATGATTATGATGATCTTTTAGATTTTATAAATTAAAGACACTTTTTTTGTGTGCAGCATAGTGCTTAGAGTTGTTTCATGAAGATATAGCTTGGTTGGTAGAAATGAAACCTACCTAAAGGGTACTTCACACATAGCGAGAAACGTCGCAGGTTTTGTGACGCAACAGCGACCTCGTCAGCTATCTCGCTACTTGTGACACATAGCGGTGGCCGGCCCCTCGCTGCGATATCGCTGATCGTGCTCGAATGTCCTAGGCCATTTTTTGATCGTTGGTGTCCCGCTGGCCAGCATGTATCGCTGTGTTTCTGTGTTTGACGCCATAACCACTATGAGCGACCTCGTTGGCGACTTAGAACTCAGGGACGCAGTCGTCATTTTTCTTTGTCTTTTCAGCGCCCCCTCAGCTCCGATTAGTGGCCATTACTGAGCTATCATCCTCTGATTTCTCTAATTGATAGCTGACCTATAAAAGGAAACGCTACAAAGATCCTAATTTGAGACCCAAAACAATGCCTACCTTGTAGACGGACTAACCAGAAAGTGTAGTAAGATCCACTAATTATTGCGCACTAGCCACTCAGACTGGGATGCTGAAGCAAACCGTGTAGTGAAATCCACGAATAATAGCGCACTAGTGACCCCGTGTCAGTGACTGTGGATCCACGAATAAATATCGCACTAGCGACTCAGACAGGGATGCTGAAGCAAACCGCGTAGTGATAGCGCAGTAGTGACCAGCAATCGGAGCATGCGTGGAAAAGGCAACGCTGAAGCACACCTATCGAGGTCTGAGTTGTCAGAATAGCTGCTGTGTGACAAGGTCCCAACGACTTCCGAGGTCGTTATATGGATCGCTATATCGTTGCTGAGTAGATCTGCCTGTTTGACAGCTTACTAGCAACCATGAAGCGACGTACCAGCCATCCTTACCTGATCGTATCATTGTCAAGATCGCTGGAGCGTCGCTATGTGTAACAGGACCCTAAATGTAATAACGAGACCCTAAGTGTCATAATGAGATAAGATTCCCAATGTCGTAATATTTTTCATTTTCTGAATAACTTATTAAAAATGTTCAGAAAGTAATCATTTTTATGAAAAATGAAGGGGGGCCTCAATAAGGGGACTCAAGAGATTACTCTAATATAATAATAATAATAATAATAATAATATGATGATGATGATGATGATGATGATAACAAGAAATCTAATACATAAAGCTCAATGTGGGTGTGTATGTATGTATATATGTGTGTATGTGTGTGTATGTCCGGGATTGGCGTCCGCACCGTCACAGCTACAGCCACAAAATTTGGCACAGTCACACGTCTGGACCCCGAGAGCGTCCTAGGCTTTGTTGTGAGGCGAATTTTAACCCCACGCATTCCAATTCACCAAACAATTTTGCCCCTATCTACATAATGGGGAAAAAGTGTGTGTGTATCAAGTTCCGCCCTTCATTATGATGTCATAATGGTTGACATGGTGATGCTGATGTCATCATAGGTTGCAAGCCCCACCGCTCATTATGATGTCATAATGGTAGACTATGGGATGGAGGATGTGTGATGGTACTGTATATGGGCACTGGACTATGGGATGAAGGATATGTATGACAGGTATATGGGCACGGGACTATGGGATGGAGGATGTGTGATGGGTATATGGGCACTGGACTATGGGATAGAGGATATGTATGATGGGTATATGGCCATGGGACTATGGGATGGAGGATAATTATAATTTGCTATAACTAACCACAGTTAGTTACTATGCCTGGGCAGCGCCGGGCTCTTCAGCTAGTATTGACATATAAGTAAAGCCTAAAATGTAAATCATAATGTGCTTAAAAAAAGAAATAGCTTTCCATGATGAAAAATTAATTGATGACTCCTTTATAGCTCCTTCTCTCTGAGGTGATCATAGGGTCATTATTTCTAAGGATAACATTCATGA
This sequence comes from Dendrobates tinctorius, assembly GCF_039654945.1. Classification (NCBI taxonomy): domain Eukaryota; kingdom Metazoa; phylum Chordata; class Amphibia; order Anura; family Dendrobatidae; genus Dendrobates; species Dendrobates tinctorius. The sequence continues at coordinate 59,660,259 of NW_027361698.1, read as the reverse complement.
CGGCTTACTGTATAGATATCATTAAAATCACTCACCAGTTGGCTGACTTTGTGTATGTTGGCTGAGTTTTTTTCAAGAGCTCTTTCATCATCCAGGATGTCAGTCCTGAAGTTACACAATGGTGTAACATGAGACCTTAGTTTCTTCAATGAATGGATCATTGGAAATGTTTTCAAACATGGTCACAGATCAGTTTTCACTTGGCAAAAGAGCACTAAATGCATTATTGTTACCATGACACAAAATATTAACCACTGTTTGCTATGACACACGTGACTTGCTTATGCGGCTTTGCTGTTTATCATTGGTAAAAAAAGCAAATCATTATAAGTTGTAGTCAAGGAGTTTCTCTCATGGTATTATTTTATTAATATGCATGGCTCACTACAATATCAATAGGTCAGTCACATCGATCTCTAGTTTAGAATTGCATGAGATCTTCTTTAATAATAGAAGAGTTTTCTTCAAGGATTTTTCTTGGATTTTGAAATTGATGACCTATTTGATCAATATCAGATCAATGGGCTTACAGTGCTCTCCATGACCGGCTGTTAGCAGGTCCAGTAGGTGCCGGAAGAAAGCAGTGTATGGAATCCAAACACCACAGTTTTGTGCTCCATATAGTGGTGTTTCTAGGGTATTGCCACCATGGGTGTACCCAGGATCAAAACTAGAGGCAAGACATGCTCATTCCGGTTGTAAAATTTAAGAATGAAAAAGCTGAATGAAATGAAAAATTTTAAGAAAATGATATGTAATTCTAGCAGTGCTTTATTAGTTATTACAATTATTGGCTTGCAAAAAAATTTAGATTTTTATTCTAATTACATGTCTTATACTAATATCCTTTTTCTTGGGTTTGAAAAAAACTTGTTCAAAACTTTCGTTTCAATCCAGTCCTGATTTTCCTTGTAGAATTTCCGATGGAAGGTCATCAAACACAACCCAGTCAGTCTGTCCTCTCCCATTGTACTTCTCAGCCAGGTCTTTACCCTTCGAAGAGTACTGAAAGATCATTCAACAGTAGCTGTGATGGATGGGAAAGCACTTAAAATGAAGAGTGCGTGCCTTGCTGCAGGGAAAAAAATATTAGCCTCCTCCAAAAGTGCAGCCACTTCAATGTCCTTTAATTTGTCTTCTGCTAAATCTTTCTTTTTCCACAGATTATGCCACAAATCTAATTCTGTAGAGATATCACCCAACTCATAAAAGTCCATGAAAGACTTAGTATTTTTTTCCAAATCTTTTGAAGCAATTTTTAGCATGTATGAAGGATGAAAATAGGATAAGGCAAAAGCAGGTGTATTTTAGTGTCAGACTCTAACATTCAAATATAAAGTTTATCCACTTTAATGGGGATAAAAGCGCCACATTCTGCCGATTGGGTCCCAACAGTCAGACCCCCACCAATCAATACACTATCACTTATCCTGTGGAGAGGCGATTACTTTTTTCCGCAGGAGAACCCCAGTAAGTACATCTCTGTCACTGTGTTCCAAGTATCAAATTTCTAATGGAAATAAGAATCTTCTCCTGATTATAAGTGATATTACACACAGGAGCTCTGTATATAGTGACAGTGTTCAGGTAATACAGTGATCCCAATGACAATATACACATAAGCTCTGTATATAGTGTACATGGAATACAGTGAGCACCAGTGGCATTATACATGGGAGCTCTATATATAGTGTATAGTGTACAGGTAATGCAGGGATCGCCAGTAATTATACACAGGAGCTCTGTATATAATGTACAGGTAATACAGTAATTATCGGTGATATTACACACAGGAGCTCTGTATATACTGACAGTGTTCAGGTAATACAGTGATCACCAATATAATGTCAGTGTACAGGTAATACAGTGACAATATAGAAAGAAGCTCTGTATATAGAGTCAGTGTACAGGTAATACAATGAACACCAATGACATTATACACAGGAACTCTGTACATAGTGTGCATGTACATGTAATACACTGAACTCACCAGTGTTGTCTGTAGTTGAAGTCCTTCGTCTTCGCTTTTCTTCATCCAGCACAGACCATCACTTCTTGCAGCCAGGGCTCAGCTCTGCAAAATATAACACACAGTTGTCAATAGCTGATCGCTTCCAGAGCACATTCCCCACTTTTTTCTTCGACTTCAACACTATGTCAGATGAAAAAAAGGACATAGTGCCACACTGCATAATAACAGGACCCCCATTTTGCTCCCTCCATGGAAAACAGTTTCCTAAAAAGTAAATTATATGACAGTAGTAATAATATCCCTAATTAGATCCTAAAGAAATTATGTTCCCCACTTGTCAGAATAAACTAATACAGCATGTTCCTCATTCTGGCCCCCAAAAAGTAATTTAGTCGCTCTTTATTTAATAATCTCGTCCAGCCTTGCACCCTTTATTTAATAATATGCCCCATCCTGGCCCCCCATATCCCTTTCTTAGGCATCGGGTTCCTGCCTCTGCACAGGAGGAATCCTGAGCCTTGCCACAGTGGAGCCTGCTCAGCAAAGGTGACGATCCCGGCATCAAAATAATAATAATAATAATAATCTTGCTCAAGCTAGTGCTGTTGGGTTGGTTGCTGCTGTATTCCCTGGTTCAGCTATAGCAGCCTGCACTAGTCAGTGACGAGTAGTGTTGAGCGTTGAGTGTTCCCACACAGCAATGGCATAAAGTGAGACTAGGGACTTTTTTTTTTTTAAGTGGCGGAGGAATACAGTGCGGAAGGATACCTACCTTCCGTCATTGGATTCCTGCAGCCCGTAGAGAACGGCAGCATCAGCTGATGCTGCAGTTCTCTACCCAAGATCGTCGTGGGACACACTCGTGGACTGCTTCGGATCGTGGGTGAGTATTTTTGTGGTTTGTTATGTTAATATTTATTCCGGAAAAGACAATGGCTTCGGGGAACAATGTGACAAGTATTGGTAAGTATGTTACTCTATGTTATATGTACTGTATGTCTATGTATGTATTGTATGAATGTATTGTATGTATGTAGTATATATGTGGTATGTATGTAGCATGTAGTATGTATGTAGTATGTATGTAGCATGCATGTAGCATGCAGTATGTATGTAGCATGCATGTAGTATATATGTAGTATGTATGTAGCATGCATGTAGTATATATGTAGTATGTATGTAGCATGTAGCATGTATGTAGTATGTATGTGGTATGTATGTAGCATGTAGTATGTATGTAGCATGCATGTAGTATATATGTAGTATGTATGTAGCATGTAGTATGTATGTAGTATGTATGTGGTATGTATGTAGCATGTAGTATGTATGTAGCATGCATGTAGCATGCATGTAGTATGTATGTAGCATGCATGTAGTATGTATGTAGTATGTATGTAGCATGCATGTAGCATGCATGTAGTATGTATGTAGCATGCAGTATGTATGTAGCATGTATGTAGTATGTATGTAGTATGTATGTAGTATGTATGTAGCATGTAGTATGTATGTAGCATGTAGTATGTATGTAGCATGTAGTATGTATGTAGCATGCATGTAGTATGTATGTAGTATGTATGTAGTATTTTTTTTTTTTTTTTTTTTTAACATTTAACACATTAGCCGGATGATGGGACTACTACTGTCCCATCATTGGCTAATGTGTCAATCACTGTCATGGTAGCAGGCATCGCCCGATGGGACTTGTAGTCCCATCAGACGATGCCTGCACAGACCCCCGAAGCCTGCACAGACCACCGGCAGGCCGGCACAGCCCCCCGGCAGGCCGGCACAGCCCCCCGGAGCCTGCACAGACCACCGGCAGGCCGGCACAGCCCCCCGGCAGGCCGGCACAGCCCACCGGAGCCTGCACAGACCACCGGCAGGCCGGCACAGCCCCCCGGCAGGCCGGCACAGACCACCGGAGCCTGCACAGACCCCCTGGCAGGCCGGCACAGCCCCCCGAAAGGCCCGTACAGACCCCAGAGAGGCTGTACAAGGCAAAAACAGGGTTTTTCTTATTCCGATACCGGAAGTCCCATAGACTTGAATGGGACTTCCGGTATCGGAATCGGCGATACCGATACTTTTTTTAAAGATCGGCCGATCCATTCCGATCCGATACTTTGAAGTATCGGACGGTATCGCTCAACTCTAGTGACGAGCAGCTCCAGAATCTATGTCCCTTATGCAGCTTACTGAGCATGCTGGTGGGATGACCTCTCATTGGAGGTTGGCGGTCACATGCTCAGGTCCTCAAGCAGCTCGGATTAGACCATCAGGAAGGTCCCGGAAAAATGCTGCTATTAAAGGGTTGCATGGCCGCTCGGCCATGCGCTAGTATAGACTCATTATGTTATTGGTATGTGTGATGGTGGATGCATGTACTGTAACTGGTGAATGACTCATTATATTACCCCATCCTTTGATATGCATGTGTTAGTGTATCTGAGTCAGCGCCAATGGATGGCTATGTTTCCGCCACCGTGCTCCTAGCATTATCACACACTAGCGTCTGGTGGTGTTAGCCTGTATAAGGCACTACCGTATCGCGCCAAGTTAGCACCCGCCAGTGCAGCACCATGCGCAATTTGTGCGCGGTTTAGCCCAACCTTGGGCGATTAGTGGCGCATGCCAGTGAGGCGCCGTGCACACTTGCGCGTCTCTCTCTCTCACTGCAATTGCAGCGCTGAGCCCTGCTGGTCTAGAGGGACCCTTTCCCTTGTCTCTGGGGCAGGGTCTTGTGACTGCATAGCAGCGCTACCCCAGCTGAGTCCTGTGAGGTTAACAGGCTCTGGCTTTACTTTCAGTGGCTCTGTGAAGTAACAGAGTTCACTCCTATATGCACCGGGTCAGTGGTTACCCGCCGGTGTTCAGATAGAACTCCGCCATTACCTAGCAGCAGTATACCTTCCCTGCACGGTGGACCCTGGGTTGTTGTGATCGCACTTATATTTTATCTTTAGTGCAATCGGCAAGCCTAACACCCTTGTCTAGCCTGGCCCCAATATCTGCAGCCTGGGCCCCAGATATCCATTTTGCCCCCCAGCTATCCATACAGGCCCCCATATATGTCCATTATCCTCCTCCTCCCATATATTCGCCCCTTGTGCTGCTCCCCTATATATCCATCCTGGTCCTTTGTGGTGCTCCCCTTGTGTAACAATCATGGGCCCATTTGCTGCTCCCCATATATCCATCCTAGTACTTTGTGTTGCCACCCCCCATATATCCATCCTGGCCACTTGTGCTGCTCCCCCCATATATCATCCTGGCCCCTTGTGCTGCTCCCCCATATATCCATTCTGGTCTCTTGTGCTGCTCCCCTCCATATATCCATCCTGGTCCCTTGTGCTCCCCCCATACATTCATCCTGGCTCCTTGTGCTGCTCCCCCATATATCCATTCTGGTCTCTTGTGCTGCTCCCCTCCATATATTTATCCTGGTCCTTTGTGATGCCACCCTCCCATATATATCCATCTTGGTCCCTTGCGCTGCCACCCCCACATATCCATCCTGGCCTTTTATGCTGCCACCCCATATATCCATCCTAGTCCCATGTGCTCAGGGGTGGGATTCAAATTTTCAACAACAGGTTCTGTGTTTATGTGTAAGAAAACTACACCCATTTAAGCCACACCTTTTAAGCTGCACCCATTTTAAGCCACACCTTTTCCTCAAACATATACAAGTAGGGGCGCAGTCAAACAGTTGAAAAAAAAATTGGAAAGAGATCAGAACAGTGCACATTCTGGCCAGTGGCTCTCCTGACCCGAGTGTGACAGCTGCATATATTTCTATGTAGCTGTCTCATTTGACTGACCGGCTGGCCAGGCTGTGCACTACATTCTGATATTAACAGTTCCCATCAAACACCAGATCACACATATAACCAGCAGCTTTTGTTCTGGCCAAAATAATTTTTAAGCTGATACCACGACACGGGAGACTCTTTCGTCTGGGCCCTACTCTACTCTAAACTATTAAAAATAAAAATATATTTATGTATTTTTCTTTAAGGGAATGATACCACATACAAGGGACAAATATCATCACATCATGACCAGACCACATATTACCACCGCATAGTCACCGAATAATACCACATACAAGGAACAAATAATGCCACACCATGACCAGACCACATATTACCACTACATAGTCACCGAATAATACCACATACATGGAACAAACACCGCCACACCATGACCAGACCACATATTACCACTACATAGTCACCGAATAATACCACATACAAGGAACAAACACCGCCACACCATGACCAGACCACATATTACCACCACCCACATAGTGACTGAATAATGCCACATACAAGGAACAAATAGCGCCACACCATGACCAGACCACATATTACCACCAGATAGTGACCGAATACTACAATACTGATCATTAATTAAAAACAATGCTAAGTGCAATTGTATACAGGAACTCTGTATTTACTGTCAGTGTACAGGTAACACACTGACTCAAAAGTGACGTCTCTAGCTGAAGTCCTTCATCTTTGCTTTTCTTTTTCATCCAGCACAGACCGCCATCACTTCTTCCAGCCAGGACTCGTCTCTGCATGAAATAACACAGTTACCTAGAGCACAATTTCCAGAGCACATTCCCCACTTTTTCCCTTTCTTCTACACTAGACATCTGAATACAGACGTGCACCCACCATTAATACATAATTGGTTATTATGCAACCCACCATTCCCAATATAAATTATAATCCACCACTGTGCACCCACTAACTATAAATGCCACTTTCCCCATTTATTACCAGGCACTTCAACCTCAACGCCCCCCACTATGTACCTCCCGTTCTAACCCTAACCCCGATTCATTTTATTTACATGTCCTCCCGTCTCAATTCATTGTGTTGTCTTTATCTCCCACCATCTATTCATTATCAACTGCTCTACCCCATATTCAATACATCACTTTCTACCCCACACTCAAAATTCTTTATTTGTTCTCCAGATAGATCATTTGCTCTCCTCACCCCCCACCTTCAATTCATCATTTGCTCTCCTCACCCCCTCAACCCCTCACCTTGAATTAAATTGCTGTGCCCTGTCACTCACACTGAATACATCATTTGCAGTCCCTGTCCTCTCCCCAACATCATCATTTGCAGTCCCCCCACTTTAATTTGAAGTCCCATTACTTCATCCGTTGCAGTCCCCTATCACCCCTCACTTCATCTGCAGTGCCCCTTCATCATTTGCAACCCCCATTCCCCTTCCATTTCATCATGTGCAGTCCCCCTTACCCCCCTTCATCATGTGCAGTCTCCCTTACCCCCCACTTCATCATGTGCAGCCCCACTCCCCCATCATCATGTGCAGTCACTCTTACCCCCACATCATGTGCAGTCCCCTTTACCCAATTCATGTGCAGTCCCCCCTACCCCCCACTTCATCCTGTGCAGTCCCCCTTACCCCCCACTTCATCCTGTGCAGTCCCCCTTACCCCATCATCAAGTGCAGCTGCACTCCTTCATGTACAGCCCCACTCCCCCTTCATGTGCAGCCCCACTCCATTATGTATAGCCCCACTCCCCCATCATTTTGTGCAGCCCCACTAACCCAACTCCATCATGTACAGCCCCACTCCCCCCATTCCATCATGGACAGCCCCACTCCATCATGTACAGCCCTACTCCCCCCACTCCATCATGTACAGCCCCACTCCCCCTTCATCATGTGCAGCCCCACTCCCCCCACTCCATCATGTACAGCCCCACTCCATCATGTACAGCCCCACTACATGTACAGTCTCACTCGCCCCACTCCATCGTGTGCAGCCCCAATCACCCCCCTCCATCATGTACAGCCCCATTCACCCCCCTCCATCATGTACAGAACCATTCACCCCCTCCATCATGTGCAGCCCCATTCACCACCCTCTATCATATGCAGCCCCATTCACCCCCCTCCATCATGTGCAGCCCCATTCACCCCCTCCATCATGTACAGCCCCATTCACCCCTCCATCATTTCCAGTCCCATTCACCCCCTCCATCATGTGCAGCCATATTCAACCCCCTCATCATGTACAGCCCCCGCACCCCCTCCATCATGTGCAGCCATATTCACCCCCCTCCATCATGTGCAGCCCCATTCACCCCCCTCCATCATGTGCAGCCCCATTCACCCCCCTCCATCATGTGCAGCCCCATTCACCCCCCTCCATCATGTGCAGCCCCATTCACCCCCCTCCATCATGTGCAGCCATATTCACCCCCTCCATCATGTACAGCCCCATTCACCCCCCTCCATCATGTGCAGCCCCATTCACCCCTCTCCATCATGTGCAGCCCCATTCACCCCCCTCCATCATGTGCAGCCCCATTCACCCCCTCCATCATGTGCAGCCCCATTCACCCCCTCCATCATATGCAGCCCCATTCACCCTTTCCATAATATGCAGCCCCATTCACCCCCTCCATCATATGCAGCCCCATTCACCCTTTCCATAATATGCAGCCCCATTCACCCCCCTCCATCATGTGCTGCCTCATTCACCCCCCTCCATCATGTACAGCCCCATTCACCCCCCTCCATCATGTACAGCCCCATTCACCCCCTCCATCATGTGCAGCCCCATTCACCCCCTCCATCATATGCAGCCCCATTCACCCTTTCCATAATATGCAGCCCCATTCACCCCCCTCCATCATGTGCTGCCTCATTCATCCCCCTCCATCATGTACAGCCCCATTCACCCCCCTCCATCATGTACAGCCCCGCACCCCCCTCCTTCATGTGCAGCCATATTGACCCCCCTCCATCATGTACAGCCCCATTCACCCCATTCCATCATGTGCAGCCCCATTCACCCTCCTACATCATGTACACCCTGCACCCCCTCCTTCATATGCAGCCCCATTCACCCCCCCTCCATCATGTACAGCCATATTCACCCCCTCCATCATGTACAGCCCCCACACCCCCCTTCATCATATGCAGCCCCATTCACCCTCCTCCATTCTGTACAGCCCCCGCACCCCCCTCCATCATATGCAGCCCCATTCACCCCTCCATCATGTACAGCCCCATTCACCCCCCTCCATCATATGCAGCCGCATTCACCCTCCTCCATTATGTACAGTCCCCGCACCCCCCTCCATCATGTGCAGCCATATTCACCTCCCTCCATCATGTACAGCCCCATTCACCCCCCTCCATCATATGCAGCTCCATTCACCCCCCTCCATCATGTGCTGCCCCCTCACCCACTGAATTCATTTAAAAAAAAAGTTTCCCATACTTACCTCACAACCGCTCCTCAGCAGCTCCTCTCTGCAGCCAGCGTTCAGGTACATGTCAGCGTCTGCGCGATGACATCATCACGCAGGCCCGACACCTGACCCAGAAGTAGAGGGAGCGGGAGCTGTGCAGCTGTCAACTGTGTGACAGCCGTGCACAGCTCCCTGCCCGATACACTGTGACGTGGGCGGCTGTGTCTGCTGCCGGCCATGTCACAGAACAGAGGGCATGGCCGCACACAGTTCCAGATCGCAGCTATGCATCTCCCCGGTTCGGGGAACTGGCTGCTATTTTAACAACCGGTTCAACCGAACTGGGGAGAACCGGCTGAATCCCACCCCTGCATGTGCTGCTCCCCATATATCCATCCTTGTCCCTTGTGCTGCCACCCCCATATATCCATCCTGGCTTTTTGTGCTGCTCCTCCCCATATATCCATCCTGGTGTCATGTGCTGCTCCCCCCATAAATCCCTTATAAATATACGGTACATCCTGGCTCTACCATATATATGCATCCTGGCTCCCCCATACATTCATCTTGGCCCCCATATATCCATCCTGGTCCCTTGTCCTGCATCCCCATATGTATCCATCCTGGCACCTTATCCTGCTTCCCCCAAGTGTCTCCAGCCTGGCCCCCCACCAACGGTCTCCAGCCTGGTCCCTCCATCAAGTGTCTACAGCCTCGTCCCCCCATATGTCTCCAGCCTGGATACCCCCCATGTGTCTCCAGCCTGGTCCACCCCAAGTGTCTCCAGCCCGGGCCTCCCCAAGTGTCTTCGGCCTGGTCCCACCCCACCAAGTGTCTCCAACATGGTCCCCCCCACCAAGTGTTTCCAGCCTCGTCTGCACCCACAGGTCTCCAGCCTCGTTCCCCCATGTGTCTACAGCCTCGTCCGCACCATGTGTCTTCAGCCTGGTCCCCCCATGTGTCTCCAGCCTTGTTCACACCCATTTGTCTTCAGCCTCATCCACCCCCATGTGTCTCCAGCCTGGTCCCCCCATGCACACACACACACAAGAAAAAAATTCCTCTTACCTTCCTGCACTCCCAGCACTGGGCGGCATCCTCCTTCTCCCTGCCGGTCCAGCGCGCACATGGTAAAATGGCCGCCGGCATAGCAGAAGCCGGCGGTGAATGTGTGGACCCGTCGCATGACACTGACGTCATATGCCGGGTGCACACTTGCCAGAATACATCTGAACGTGCGACGCAGCAGTTCAGGCAATGATTGCTGCATGCATGTGGCCCTGCACATACACGGCCTGTGCTTTTAAAGGGCCCGCGTCCCTTAAAACCGCAGCCTTTTTTTTTCTTCTTCTCCTTCCCTCAGCCAAGGGCCCGCTGGGGGAATCCCCGATACCCCGCCAGGCCAGATCGACCTTGGCCGCGGCCAGGAGGAGTTCTTTCATTGTGTGCTCCGGTTTCTAGGGGGAGCAGCTGCCCCCCCGCCTCTCGGTGGGAACGCCCATGGCCACCCTGATACCAGTGATATTTCTGACCCATCCTAATTATCAATGTCAATGTCCTGGACAACCTTGTTAACTTCTTGATTAATTGCTTTGCTTTAATGCTCCACACTTTAGTCACATTATGATAGTTATGATAACAGATGAGATTTGCATGCAGAATTGGAGCTTGGGTGTGATTGACAGTTGTGATATTAGACTAGATAAGGCAAATTGTAGAGTTTTATGGAGAATCCAAAGAGGACAGTGCTCTATGACAATCGTGACATCTGTGGAGTTTTATCAAAGGCAAGGACTAACAAGCTGATCTGGGAACATTACCCCAAAGGTTGTCCTCTCAGACTGCTTGATAGTCCTTATGCTGGTTTTAGACTCTCTAATAATTGAGGAATGACAGTTATACTAGTGCTCTTTCCTGACTATCAGGCTGTAAAAACGGGACTGTAAAGATCCTGATGAATGAACAAAATTAAATTATCAAAAGCTGATTATCGGGAGCGCTCCAGGTGTCCTGTTCCCAATGCATATATTCGGTAAGCGCTATAGCTATTCGGATAAGGACTTATCCAAAGCTATTCGCTCATCCCTAGTTGAAAGGTGATGTAATCTGTATACTAGGCTCCTAGTATATCTGTGCAATTTTAGCAGACATAATACTCCTACTGCTGCTACCTCTTTTATGAGTGAGTTCTCAGCTCTGTCCATATCTAGATCACTTGAGCAGAAATTCTGTTTAAGCAGAAGACTGCAGATCAAACTTCAAGTACCTTTTACACACATGCACAGCCCTGCTTCATTCGATGGGATGATCCCGACAGCCAAGATTTAGCTTCCTGCTTTCCTAGCAATGCGAAACTCCAGGAATTAACCCTTAAACATGTATACTAGTTGATCAAGCTGCTAGCAGGATTTATGATTTTCACATTCTATGATAATTACGGTAATTATAACTGAAAATTATTGATTCTTTCGAAATTCAAATTTGCCAGATCTGGAAAACACAGCACAATCACAAACTCTTCATGGTTTTTAAAATAAAAAAATGGTCAAAAAATTATCCTATTTGTTATCAAGCACACTGTTCTGTGCAGAGCATTGCCTCAAACTAAAGATGTCGCTGTTAGAGATAACGTCATCCTGCTGTGACTAAAGCTAGTAATGTGCCATATATTCCATAACAATTCCATATTTCCATAGCTTCTTTCTGACTAGTACACTGGCCAGAGGCAATTGGGACCAATTATGGCCTGTGTTTAGTAGTACCACTGCTAGTGATCATTGAACGTGCTTGCATAAGGTGTTATGCAGCAACTTTAATTTGTTAGGCAATCCCTGCATGTGTTTCAACTGGGGACTCAAATATAGTTTTTGAACATGACTAAGATACTCTATTAGTACACGAGCATGCTCAGATAACAACTTATCCTCACACACTCGCTCATAACTAACTAAAGCCCAAAAGACTGTTGCCAATGGTGGTGATGCTCCTGCTGCTTCTAGAAGCTCCCACATTCTTAGCCATGTTATAGATTTTCTATAGTTCTTGACCAATTTTGCCCACATAGTAGCAGCTATTTTGGCCCAGTCATCCATACAGATCTTCTCCAGATCTTTGGTTGCAGGACTGTAACTTGGCAACATTGAGTTTCAGCTCGCTCCCTCCAAAGATTTTCTATTGGGTTCTGGCCTGGAGATTGGTTAGACAACTCCAGGACCTTGAAATGCTTCTTACGGAGCCACTCCTTAGTTGCCCTGTCTATGTGTTTTGGGTCATTGTCATGCTGGAATACCCAGCCATGACCCATCTCAATGCTCTTACTGAGAAGGAGGTTGTTGGCCAAAATCTCACGATACATGATCCCATCCATCCTCACTTCAATATTATCCAGTCTTCCTGCCCTCTTTGCTGTAAAGCACCCCCAGAGAATGATGTTTTCCCACCATGCTTCATGGTTGGGATGTGTTCTTGGGGTTGTACTCATCCTTCTTCTTCCTCCGAACATGGTGAGTGGAGATGATACCAAATAGTTCTACTTTGGTCTCATATGACCACATGACCTTCTCCCATTCCTCCTCTGGATCATTCAGATGGTCAATGGCGAACTCTAAATGGGCCTGAACATGTGCAGGCATGAGCAGGGGACCTTGCCCAGAATCATCCTTAACCCATGAGGAAAGATCTTGCATGGAGTCCCAAACCAAGGAAGATTGACAGTCGTCTTGTGTTTCTTCCATTTTCTAATGATATACAATACAAATTAATAATGAGGTACCGTGTTAGCCAGAAAATAGATGTAAATACTTATGTCCCCCAAAACATTGAGAGAAGTATTCAAGGAGTGATACCTTTATTGGCTAACCAGAGAAATGATATCTGCAAGCTTTCAAGGCTCAGAAGGCCGCTTCATCAGGCTATAACGGAGAAGAGATGGCAACATTTATATAGGAATTATACAAGGACATGAGATGATGCTTGCTAGAGATAGGCCAAGGAAATCAAATTAAGGTTTTTGTTATACATGTAGATGAGGTGCACCTCCACAAATAGGTCTCCAGATGTTTAACACAACACTTCCAGATCACACCTGTACAAGAAGATCTTCAGATGTCTATTAGAACGCTTCCACCTCATCTATATGTATAGCAAAAACCTTAATTTGATTTCCTTGGCCTATCTCTGGCAAGCATCATCTCATGTCCTTGTATAATTTCTATGTAAATGTTGCCATCTCTTCTCAGTTATAGCCTGATGAAGGGGCCTTCTGAGCCTTGAAAGCTTGCGAATGTAATTTCTCTGGTTAGCCAATAAAGGTATCACTCCTTGAAGACTTCTCTCAATTTTTTGGGGGACATAAGTATTTACTTCCATTTTCTAACAATTGTGCAAGCTGCTTGCCTATTGTGCTGTAGCCCACCCCAGCCTTGTGCAGGTCTACAATTTTGTCCCTGGTGTCCTTAGACAGCTCTGTAGTCTTGAGCATGGTGGAGAGGTTAAAGTGTGTTTGATTGAGTGAGTGGTCAGGTGTCTTTTATAGAAGTTACGTTTTCAATCAGGTGCAATTAATACAGGTAATGGGTGCAGAGTAGGAGGACTACGTAAAGAAAAACTAGCAGGTCTGTGAGAGCCGAAATTCTTGCTGGTTGGTAGGTGATCAAATACTTGTTTCTTGCAATAAAAGGCAATTTAGTTATGTAAAAATCATACAATGTGATGTTCTGGTTTTTATTTTTAGATTCTGTCTCTCACAGTTGAAGTGTATCTACGATAGAAATTACAGACCTCTCCATTCTTTGTAGGTGGGAAAGCTTGCAAAATTGGCATTTTCCCCAATGTATTTATTCTTTTCTATTTTTATTCTTTTCTTTTTTTTCCTTAATAGTGCAGCCAAAAAATACAGTACATTTTTACTGTCACATGAACAGATGTTTTGCCTGAGGAAAAACAAAGTATGGTTCCAACTGTGAATCGTTTTGAGGTGCTGCATATTTTCACTAGTTACACTCATTCCTGCTCAATTCAGCAACAGCACAAATGCTAAAGAGGCCTTTCTAGAACAAATTATGCTGCTTTTATTTGTTTGTTCATTAATTTTTTCAAATGGTTGAAAATATGTTGTTTGATGAAGCCAATATCGTATTCCAATTAACTATGTAATGTGCTGATTGAAGTTTTCTATAAAGCTGTATATAAAATCATACTTTACCATATAAATCCAAATGTAGTATCCAACAAACAAATGCTCTTTGCAACATAAATATTTGGCTTAAAAGGCTGCTTCAATACTATGTATGGTAAATGAGAAGAGGTGCCATCCAAACTCCATAGGTGCACATCAATAAATGGAAATGATTCACCTTGATATAATATTTCATTATAAATGGAAAACTTTCATCCACTCACCACAGTTGTGCAAGGCCACTTTCCTCTCCCAGCACAAATAGTTAATCCAAAATGCCAGAACATTGTTTCATTAAAATTTCTTTATCTTTGTTTCTTCATTTTCAGCATGTAAAGAAAAAAAAACATTTACAAAGTTTGTATGGAGAAATACTGATGTGTTTCTGGCCAAGCTGAGTTTACTTATAATCTACAGTATGGACTATAATAAAGAACAGCATGGACATAAGCACAACAGCCCAAAATAGGGCTCATTCACATTTCAGGTTTTCCTGTACAAGGATTATCCACTTTTTTTCGCCTATAGCACTAATACCTATTACATTCTATGTGGCTGCTCACATATCCGTCATTTCTTTTGTGGACCGAGTGGTCCATGCAAAATCATATAGACATGTCTGATATATTGATCCAAGTGACAGATGAAACACGCTAATGAAAGTCAGTAGGTCAGTGAAAAGATCGGACAACACTTAGAATGCCATCCTTGTGCAATCTGTTTTTTACTGACTGATAGAAGGCAGAAAAACTTTTTTTTTTCACATAAGTGCAAGATACTGATGAAACGCTTACCAAACTGTATACAAAAAACCACAAAGGGGGTGACCTAATTACACAAGGCACTTCCAAAATACCATTATACCTATAAAGCAATACAAGTATATGCCAAGTAAATTAAAAAATCAATCTTTATTAAAGGCCCAGTCACACACAGCGATCGCTGACTTTGTGATGCCACAGCGCTCTCCCCAGTGAGATCACTGTGTGTGACGGGGATCAGCGACCGCCCCCCGCCGGGTATCGCTGATCGCTCTCCATCGTCCTGGGCCGTTTTTTGATCGTTGGTCTCCCACTGGCCAGCGCTCATCGCTGCGTGTGACAGCGAGAGACCAGCGATCAGCAACGCTGGACGCTGGTTTCCAATGTAAACATTGTGTATCTAAGAGCCGCGCGGCTATTAGTTACCCGCTGTTTACCTTGGAAACCAGCGTGCATGCTGGTTTCCAGGGTAAACAGTGGGTATCCAATAGCCGCGCGGCTCTTAGATACCAGATGTTTACAGTTAGGTCCATATATATTTGGACAGAGACAACATTTTTCTAATTTTGGTTCTAGACATTACCACAATGAATTTTAAACAAAACAATTCAGATGCAGATGAAGTTCAGACTTTCAGCTTTCATTTGAGGGTATCCACATTAAAATTGGATGAAGGGTTTAGGAGTTTCAGCTCCTTAACCTGTGCCACCCTGTTTTTAAAGGGACCAAAAGTAATTGGACAATTGACTCCAAGGCTATTTCATGGACAGGTTTGGGCAATCCCTTCATTATGTCATTCTCAATTAAGCAGATAAAAGGCCTGGAGTTGATTTGAGGTGTGGTGCTTGCATTTGGAAGGTTTTGCTGTGAAGGAAACATGCTGTCAAAGGAGCTCTCCATGCAGGTGAAACAAGCCATCCTTAAGCTGCAAAAACAGAAAAAACCCATCCGAGAAATTGCTACAACATTAGCAGTGGCAAAATCTACAGTTTGGTACATCCTGAGAAAGAATGCACTGGTGAACTCATCAATGCAAAAAGGCCAGGGTGCCCACGGAAGGCAACAGTGGTGGATGATCGCAGAATAATCTCCATGGTGAAGAGAAACCCCTTCACAACAGCCAACCAAGTGAACAACACTCTCCAGGAGGTAGGCGTATCAATATCCAAGTCTACCATCTAGAAGACTGCTTGAAAGTAAATACAGAGGGTTCACTGCATGGTGCAAGCCACTCATAAGCATCAAGAATCAAAAGGCTAGACTGGACTTTGCTAAGAAAACATCTAAAAAAGCCAGCACATTTCTTGAAGAACATTCTTTGGACAGATGAAACCAAGATCAACCTCTACCAGAATGATGGAAAGAGAAAAGTATGGCGAAGGCGTGGTACAGCTCATGATCCAAAGCATACCACATCATCTGTAAAACACGGCGGAGGCAGTGTGATGGCTTGGGCATGCATGGCTGCCAGTGGCACTGGGTCACTAGTGTTTATTGATGATGTGACACAGGACAGAAGCAGCCGAATGAATTCTGAGGTATTCAGAGCCATACGGTGTGCTCAGATCCAGCTAAATGCAGTCAAACTGATTGGTCGTCGTTTCATACTACAGATGGACAATGACCCAAAGCATAAAGCCAAAGAAACCCAGGGGTTTATTAAAGCAAAGAAGTGGAATATTCTTGAATGGCCAAGTCAGTCACCTGATCTCAACCCAATTGAGCATGCATTTCACTTGTTAAAGACTAAACTTCACACAGAAAGGCCCACAAACAAATAGCAACTGAAAACCACCACAGTGAAGGCCTGGCAGAGCATAAAAAAGGAGGAAACACAGCGTCTGGTGATGTCCATGAGTTCAAGACTTCAGGCAGTCATTGCTAATACAGTGTTTTCAACCAAGTACTAGAAATGAACATTTTATTTACAATTATTTAATCTGTCCAATTACTTTTGGTCCCTTTAAAAACAGGGTGGCGCATGTTAAGGAGCTGAAACTCCTAAACCTTTCATCCAATTTTAATGTGGATACCCTCAAATGAAAGCTGAAAGTCTGAACTTCAACTGCATCTGAATTGTTTTGTTTAAAATTCATTGTGGTAATGTCTAGAACCAAAATTAGAAAAATGTTGTCTCTGTCCAAATATATATGGACCTAACTGTACATAGGAAACCAGCTTGCTCGCTGGTCCTGATCGCTGGAGGGGCTGCTGTCTATGTGACAGCTCACCAGCGATCAGCCTAACGATGTCCCAGCGATCCCATCCATGTCGGATTGTTGGTGGGATCGCTGGGACATCGTTATGTGTAACAGGGCCTTAACATTATTAACACAGAGTTTAAAATTTTTTCGTCTTTAGTGGGTAAGCACAAAAAATGGACCTGAAAACACAGGGATGAATTATACCCAGGTAATGAGCTAATAGTCAAATTACATAGAAACAATGTAATCAGAGCATAAAAATGAAAAATGTCTAAAGAAAAAGATTAAAGTGCTGTATAGTACAATTAGTGCTTATATGGTTCAATGTACATGTAAAAAGAATTTTTTTAATCAGTGTATTGCTTATCCATATAATACATTAATCAATAGGTTCAATAAAGCTAAATAAAATCTATAAATTATCAAGATAACTTATCCAAAATAAATAAGCACTAATGCTAAATATAACAATATAAATGCTTCAATGAACCATGGAATTGGAGTGATTTTTTTTTTTTTTTAAATCTCTATTTTGGTGAAGAGAAGCTCATAGCCAAATGGGAAAGAAATACATAACGCCCCTTAAAATATATATTCCACAAAAAATAGAAAAATAAAAAAATAAAAAGTGAACAGTGCTCAAAGTGTCTTAGTGTGTTTCTTGGCAAAAAATATCAGCCTAAGACAAATGCTAAAATAACAAAATAGTATATATTAGTAAAGGTGCAAGTATGCTACTCAGTAATACTATAGTTGTGCAATAGCATTATAATTCTAAAAATAAAGAGAGGGCACTAAAGTACATTCAAAGTATAGTGGGTATAAATGACCTGGTCAGCAGGAAGGCGCCCCAACGCACGTTTTGCGTTATCTTCTTCTTATAGTGGGTCGGGCTTACCAAACTGTGATGAAACATTGATGAAAATCGCTGACGAAATTTGGTCCGTTTTTCTCGTATGTCGAAAAAACTGGCGTTTGAATGAGTCCTAACTTTATAAATGTTTTTAATGAAGTGAAAATGAAATAAAGGTCAAATAATTTGTTAGTTTGCTATAGAATATTGGGTGAACTGTAAATGACATAATATTGGTTATTAGACGATGTTATAAACTATGTAGTAAAGGTTGTATGGCCAGAAATATTGTGTGCAACCTGTGTTCCCCTGTTCTCTCCCACAACACGTATTTGGTCAGTATTTCACAACAGTATGTATAAGTCAAAACCAGGCGGTGCACGTGTTTCCATTATATTCTGCTTGCTCCTCCCCTGCTTTTGGCTTGATGTGAAATATTGACCAAAATACTGCCGTGTGAACGTAGCCAAAGGCTGAGGAAGCAAGCTTGCAGGTTATCCTTTTATCTTCTGGTCTTTATTTTCAGGCTTACAGTATATACTTTTAATGACTTCGTATTTGCCAAATTATTTTTTTTTGTTGGGGAAAGGGGATGGGGTGTTACCATATCTCATTCTATGTACAGTCTGCAGATCTCATGTTCTAAGCAGCAATATAAGGGTAGTACAATGTAACATTTAATTGAACAGCTTAAAGTGAGTTCCCGTCCTGATACTGAAAAGTGACTGCATACTTGTCAAGTAGACTTATCATCATACTTTGTGGCCTCTATTTGCTTCCAACTTATACTGGTTTTCCATTCTTCTGCATCCAAGATGGCCACCACAGTGATATGGAAAGCACAGTGGTAAGTCTAAACCACATCTGGCAGGTCTTTCCTGTGATTATTAGAAATCTGGTTCAGATATATCACTGCTCACCAAATTTTTTGCATGAAAATTCTCAGTGTGTAAATGTACCCTTACAAAAGATTATTTCATTGGTAGGAGTTCAGTAAATTATCCGACATGCTTCTATTACACCAGGCATGATATGTTAGTTAGGTTAAACAGGTGCATTGGGAGATCATAATTGACACTATTTCTCAAGCTTTTTCATAGAAAAAAAAGAAAACATTATACTCCTTATTTTAGAATATGTCAATTGTCAGCATATCTATGGGGGAAAAAGGCTATCCTTTCGGGAGTGACATGCCCGACATGACAATGTGAGGAGACTTAAAAGTGGTGCAATGCTCCTCTAAGAAATTAAACATGAAAATTGTTTCTTTGGAGAGGAAAGGACATGACATTTAATGCCATCTACTGGAAGCAATCCTAAAAGGCAATATAGAACACTAATGAGCCTTACCACATGACATAAGATAAAAGCCAAACCATACACCCTATTTGTTGACACATTATTCAGGGTGTTTGCCCCTCATTAGAACAAGGCAATAGGTCTGATTTGGCTGAATGAGAGGCCTCTGTAGGGGATCTAAAGGGAAACATGTCTCCTTTTGGAGAGTGACATAACTGACATGTCTGTGTGAGGAGTATATTTGCTTCTTTGGTAAATTAAAAATGTAAATTATCTTTTATAATATACAAAGGAACAAAAAAAAGCCCTTGCTTAAAGAATATATATCCCCATAATGGGGCCGCTGTCAGAATCCTGACAGCGCCGGCGTACAGCCTCCACTGAGCAGGGACTCACCCGCACTGTAGGGACCCCTGGGGACAAGAACAGCCAGAAAGTACAGATGCACAGGACCTGAACGCTGAAGTTTAGCAAGCCGGCACAGGACCTACGGTCATGTGACTGCAGGGGGGCGGGGCTTAGCATCCTTGTTACATGTTACAGAACCACTCAGCACTCAGAATATGTTGTGCAGTTATATGTATGTATAATAGGTTCCATGTGAGATGCATGTCCCTAATGCATCAGTTCACAAGCTGCGCCCCTGGGCAGAGGGGACACGATATTCTCCTTTTGTCTGCCCTCCCCCCACCTTTGTAATTCCCACAGTAAACATCAGCAGGCTCTGGCCACCTGCAGCTTTTGTAATGTATGTCTGGCCTGCCGCTTTTCTATTGGACAGCCCTCTGTATCTGTGTGATATATTCTGTGTCCTGTGAGTAAAGTGTTGTCAGACTGGAATTACGTGGAGAAGCAGTGATCTTTTATATGCGCCCATGTAACCAAGGAATTCCAGCCAGCGTCATTCATTCAGACTCCAGCCAACACAGAGCGGACCTCCGAAAACACGGGGTGGTACTGAAAGAGGTACTCCAGCTTGGTAGACCCCGTTACTGTCCTGCCTTCAGAGAAGATAGATAACTGACACCGGACCTAGATCCAGTGAGCATTAAATAGCCGCCCTCTGCCAGAGAGAGGCAGAAACAATTAACTCCCTGTCTGACCAGGACGGGTCAAAGCGAAACCCCGTCCTGGATCATGACAGCCACCATTTTTTATTTAAGAAAAGAGTGGGCAGCCTCAGACTCATAATTTTTCTAAATAACACTTCTTACCAAAAGTTTCCACACGGGATCCTAATGCCTCCCTAATGGACCCAACTTTCTAGCAAAAGTCGGATCTATGCCTGCAGCCTGCGGGATCCCAGTATGCACTGTTACCCCTACTGTTACACCAAAGCAATCAGGTCTAACCTATGCATCTTAAATAAGATGCCTTGTTGAGAAAGCCAGACATGACAAAAGTATCTCTGTGGGATTTCATTACTGTTTGTTTTGTAGTATGCATGCGATATTCAGCTGCTGATTTATGTGTTATCTTATGGAGTTCAGAACAGGTTGGGAAAATATCTTTATTCACAGACCGATCTTGTCTCTATACATTGCAAAATCAAAAAGCATGTTCTGCTTCTTAAGGTGGTTTATATAGATTTTTGTCTATTTTTAAACAAGTAGATCAGATGTATTAGGATTCTTTAATACTGATTATATTTTTACTTGCATCTTCTGCTTTTTCTGTATACACATGAACTTTTTCAAACTTTTTTACTATACTGTAGAGAAGCCAATGAAATAGTAATAGTAAAAAAGGCCACACCTAGTGCATGCTACTGTATGTTTGGAAATAACACCAGAGGCCATAAAAATGCATGAAAAGTGTGGGGACAAAATTCATCACATATTCCGTATTGAGTCCTCATGACAGTTAGTAGATAAAAAAATGCAATAAAAATCAATTACATTTAAAAGATTTTGAATTTCTGTTTTTTTCTCTTCTTCTTCCCAGTGGCATTATTTTTCCATCAATATGTCCATGTAAAGGCTTGTTTTTGTAGGACGAGTTGAACTTTTTAAATACACCAGTGGTTTTACCAAATATTATACTTGAAATAAGAGAAAAAAATGCAAGTGTGGTGAAATCGCAAAAAAAAGAGCAACTGAATGCTAAAACTGACCTTCCATTATGATTTTCCAGGTTATTATGAGTTTGAAGATACCTAGCATGTATAGGTTATTTTTTATTTAAGTGGCGAAAAAAATCCAATTTTTGTAAAGGAAAAAAGTCACCATTTTCTGAGACCCGAAGCGCCTCTATTTTTCATGATCTGGGGGTGAATGAGGGATTATTTTTTGTATGCTGAGCTGACGTTTTTGTTAACATTTGGTGAAGATATGATCTTTTGATACCCATTATTTCATTTTAATGCAATGTTGTGGTGTCCAAAAAAAAGTAATTCTGACGTTTTTTTTTTTTTTTCTCATTACACCATTTACTGATCGGATAAATTCTTTTTATATATTGATAGATTGTGCGATTCTGAATGCTCCGATACCAAATATGTTTATTTTTTTAATTGTTTTATTTTTAATGGTGTGAATGGGGATGGGGATTTAAACCGTTACATGTTTCTATTTCTTTAATATTAAAAAAAAAAATTGTTCTTTTTACTAGCTTCAATAGTCTCCTTGCTGCTATCTTCTGATCGCACTGATGTGCTACACAGCAAGGATTCAGTTTTGCCTTGTGTACCAGAAGTGATCACTTGCGATGAGCGTCAGCCACTGGATGGTGCTCATAGCTATCCAGCAATGACAACCAAAGCAACAGCAGTTTCCTGCAGACCCCAAGTTGTCATGTCAATACATCGCCGAAACGGGATAATTTGAAATGGGTGCTGATGGGCAGAGTTTATTGTCATCAGAGATTGACAGCAGCATTTAACAAGTTAATAGCTGTGGGTGGATCACAATTCCATCTGTGGCTTTTAGGGGCACATGTCAGCTGGTGATGCATGTGCCTGAAAATTTGCGGGCTCAACACTGTAGCCTGCAGAAAACAAGGGGAGGCGACCTTGGATGTACCTATTCATCCAAGGTCGTGAAGGGGTTAAAGATAGTCAAGCAACACCTGGCTAACAAACCCAGTCTACTCCCTAATTCCTCTGCGACCTTCAACTATTAGGTCTCAAAGCTGGACACCTACCATGAGATGTCCCTCTATGCCTTGAAGGTTTTCTGCTGCCCTTCCGCTAGCATCTTGTCAGGGTGCGCTTTTAGTACCAGGGGGGTTGTATCAGACAAGTGCTTTCAGCTACCTAAAGAAAATGATGAGAGGCTCACTCTGAAAAAAATAACAATAATAAGCCTGGATTAGCCCCGACGTTTCCACACCATCAGATGACAGCAGCACATAAAGTGTTTTAAAACTTCAATATTTGAATAAGTCCAACCAGTTGCAGTATTCAAGGGTTTTGGATGACTGGATGACCCTCTTTACAATTTTTTCCTGATCTTGCACTTTGTGCAAAGTTTTTATTAGTGTAGGAGTACATCAACTACTTGTTATTTTTTTATGAGGCACTCCACTTGTTGCCTTCAAGGGTGTATGGAACATCCTGCTTGAAATTTTTGGCAGGCTTTGCACTGTCTGCAGACAGATCAGATTGAGGAATTGGAAGACGATGCTGTCAATGATGATGCCACTGGTCAAACCTGGCATGATGGCACACCTAGCAAGCAGAGCAGTGCAGAGAGGGATGGATCCATAGTAAGAAAACAGGCAAGAAGAGGCAGGACCTTAGTCAACTGTTAAACACAGCCCCCCCCACTCAGCTAGATAACAGGCCAAGGGTCCCTTGTTCCCCTGTATAGCAGTATTTTTCTGAAAGTCATTCAGATAAAAACTGTAATTTGCAGTATCTGCCAAGCCAAGCTAAGAAGAGGCAAGAACACTGCCAATCTGATCCTCACCAGCATTCAAAAGCACAGGGTAGCCAAGCACCCCAGTAGGTGGGCGGAACACCAGAGTACCAAATCTGTGTCTGAGAATCAAACTACTGCCCCTTCCCCTGTGTTACAGCCTTCCCAATCTGCTGACCATGAAGCAGGTGTTGATGCCTCGTGCCCATAACCAGCGGTTGTAACATAGTAACATAGTTTGAAGGCTGAAGGAAGACCTTATGTCCATCTAGTTCAGCCTATTTTTAGTGCAGCTGTTCTGCATTGTTGATCCTGGGGAAGGAAAAAAAACCCACAGAGTAGAAGCCAATTTTCTCCATAGGGAAAAAAATTCCTTCCCCTAAGCTGGGTCAACCATCTACCTTTAATATTCTGTTATTCGTAACCTTCTATACTGTTACTCACAAGAAAAGCATCCGTTCCTTTCTTAAATTCATTCAGTGAGTTGGCCATCACCACTTCCTCAGGAAGAGAATTCCAGAGCCTCACTGCTCTTACCGTGAAGAACCCTCTTCTCAGCTGGTGCAGAAATTGTCTTTCCTCCAAATGAAGAAAATGCCCCCTTGTTCTTGTTACAGTCCTTGGTACAAACAGTTCATTGGAGAGATCTCTGTATTGCCCTCTGATATACTTGTACATATATATTAAGTCTCCCCTAAGTCTTCTCTTTTCTAGAGTAAATAGACCTAATTATGATAACCTTTCTGGGTATTGTAGTGAACCAACTCCATTTATCATTTTAGTAGCCCGCCTTTGAACCCTTTCAAGTTCAGTAATGTCTTTCTTGAGCACCGGCGTCCAAAATTGCACACAATACTCCAAGTGTGGTCTGACGAGTGATTTGTACAGAGGGAGAATTATGTTTTCATCTCGTGTCCCCAGACCTCTTCTAATGCATCCCATGACCCTATTTGCTTTGGTGGCAGCTGCCTGACACTGGGCACTCCAATTTAGCTTCTTTTTGACTAAGATGCCTAAGTCTTTTTCCATGTCTGATTTCCCCAGCAGTTTCCTATTTAGTAAGTAATTGTAGCATCTGTTTCTCCTTCCCATGTGCATAACCTTACACTTATCTGTGGACCCATTGAAGCGCTTGAGCAGCGCGAAACAGCCGTTGTCAGCCTTTCTTGCTCTCCTTATGTCACTCCCCCGACTTGACATGTTCATGATATGTCAATAAATCAGTGAAACTTCCATCTCGATGAGTGCGACCTCTTCTCTTTGCATGGATTCCCAGGATTGACTGTTTCCAGGTCTGGCACCCGAGATTCCCAGCTGCTGGACTTCTGTATGCCGCACATCATTTGAAGTCACACGGTACAGCGGTGCCATCTGCTTTTTATTTTGAGTTTTGTGATTACACTTATCTGTGTTAAACCTCATTTGCCATTTTTCAGCCCAATTCTCCAATTTACTCAAATCTGTCTGTAGTTGCAAACTGTCTTCCTTTGTGTTAACTACCTTACATAGTTTTGTATCATCTGCAAATACACACACAACAGTCAACAACCATGTCCACTTCATTGTCCCAGTGCAGTGTTCAGTTGTCCCTGCCCCAGACATTTACTAGAAAGCAGAAATATCCAGTCACCCACTCACAAGCCCAAACACTAAACACCCACATTGCCAGATTGCTAGTCCTGGAAATGTTGCTTATTCGACTTGTGGGAACTGAGTCTTTTCGTGACTTCTTGAAGGTGGCAGCCCCACAGTACTCGATTGCTAGCCAACACTATTTTTCCCGATGTGTTGTCTCCGCTTTACATAAGGACGCGTTACACAATAACAGCCGTGCTCTGGCCAACGCAGTCACAGGGAAGATCCACCTAAGCACAGACACGTGGACAAGTTTTTGTGGAAAGGGATGATCCATTTTCCTGATGGAACACTGGGTTAACCTGGTGGAGTTTGGGAAACAGTCAGAGGCTGGGACATAATACATACAGTATTACCCACACCAAGAATAGCAGGCTGAACCCATCAGGGTTTCAGTCTCCTCATATTCCAGTTCCTATCTCTCCTCCTCCATATCCTCCTCAACAGAATTAGCCTCCCCATCTTTCCCCAGCTGGGAAATCTGCAGCACTGCTTTGGCGAAGCGGCAGCATGCTCTGCTAAAGCTCATTTGTTTAGGTGATAAAGCTCACAATGCAGCCAAGATGTTGAAAAGGATAAAAGAACAGTCCAATCTGTGGCTCTCCCCGCTTTACCTTAGTTCTGGTTATATGCGATATTGGGCGTAACTTGGTGGCGGCTTTAAAGCACGGCAAGCTGGTACACGATCCATGCATGCCCACATGCTGAACTTGTTTTTTTAAAAATATATCCTGCCTTGCCTGACCTACTTTCCAAGGTATGCAGTTTCAGCGCACATTTATGAAAGTCATCTCAGGCTTTTGCCGGTCTAGCTTCGCTCTAGCAGTGCTTTAATTTGCCTCGTCACTGACTGATTTGTGACCTTCCCACAAACTGGAATTTGACCTTCCATATGTTGGCATGGCTTAGTGAGCAGCAGAGGGTAGTCTCTGAATTCCAGCTTCTCAAAGCCTATCAGAGTAACACCCTGTTAGGGCCTGCGGAATGCACCAAATAATATACGCACATTTACGAAAGTCATCTCAGGCTTTTTGCCGGACTAGCTTCACTATAGCAGTGCTTTAATTTGCCTCATCACTGACTGATTTGTGACCTTCCAACAAACTGGAATTTGACCTTCCATATGTTGGCATGGCTTAGTGAGCAGCAGAGGGTAGTCTCTGAATTGCAGCTTCTCAAAGCCCATCAGAGTAACATCCTGTTAGGGCCAGCGGAATGCACCAAATAATATAAGAGAAGATATGAGGTGCGTTCGCAGCCCGGGGTCCACCGTGCAGAGATGGAGCTTGCTGCTGAGTAATGGCGGAACAAGATGGTGGATGAATGCTTGCTCACACGTGGGTTAACTTCACCCAGTGTGAATGGAAGCGAACTATGTTGCTTCACAGAGCAGCTAAAACAAACGCTTGAGCCTGTTGAACTCACAGAGGTCAGCTGCGTGAGCTATAATTAAAGGTCACAAAACTCTGTCCAAGAGGCACAGGACTAGAGTTCCTCTAGACCATCAACGCTCGGCGCCGCGGCTGCGGTGGCAGCAAAAGGACAGAAAAATATAATCGCGCCAAGTGCGCACAGTACCTCTTCGGTGGATGCCATTAACCACCCAGAGTGGGGAGGAAAGCGCTGGAGTTGCGCACGGTGCCGCACTGGCGGCTACTGCTACCTGGTGCGGTACGACAGTCCCCTGAGCAGAGAGGCATAATAGGACGCTAAAAAGTGCAGAGGACTGGTATGCACTGTGGTGTATAGCCTAGCCACTGACAGGCGCCGACTCTAACCTCAAGACCCTAACAACAGACACAAACTAGGGTAGGGGTTTCATAATGAGTCATTCGCAGTATCAAGCATCCATCATCATGCCCACCATAAGCCACAAGAGTCTATACTAGCACATAGCCGAGCGGCCATGCGACTGTTATAGTGGCGTCCTTCCGGGACCTTCCCAGTGGACCAATCTGAGCAGGAACGGGACCTGTGCATGTGACCTCCGACCTCCAATGAGAGGTTGTTCCACGGGGATGCTCAGTAAGCAAAAGACGGGACTTAGTCCCAGGAGCGTCTGCTTGCTGATGACTCAAGCATGGTGTTATAGCAGAGCCAGAAGGAGCAACCAGATGCCTAGCATCAGCTTGGGCAAGACACTGGGACTGACGTCTCTGCTGAGCAGGAATCTCTGTGACTGCAGAGAAATGGGAGACAACAGAGGACATGGCTTTAGATTCCACCTGTGCAGTGGAGGAAATTTGATGCCTAACACACCCAGCCCCCACACATAACAACTGCCGAGTGGGTGTGGATAGCTGACCTATGTGAGGTTCTTCAAAACATTGAGTATTGCACCTAGATGGTGGTCACTGATGACACTATTAAGAGTCTAATCATCCCACTACTGTGTCTATTAAAACATTTGCTGCACAATCCAAAATAGGAAGCTTTGAAAGCCGAGCAGGTGGCTATGGAGCAAGATTGTACAGTGGCTGTTACCGCACAGTGTCACACAGTATTCAGGCCACATTGGGTGATGAGGAGGAACAGGATTTTTTGCTCTGATGCAGAGGGGACTACCAACTCCAGCTTCATGCCTGTCCAGTGTGGATGGCCTGAAGAGGATGAGAAGGCTATGTGTTGTGAGGAGGAGAGGATGGTTAGTTAGTTGTTCCTGGTGAGAACACAGAACATTTGACTCTTTGTAGTCTGCCACACATGGCAGAGTTCATGTCCAGATGTCTATCCCAAGACCCTCACATGAAAGACATTTTGTCAACCATGAAATACTGGCTGTGCACCTTTTTTAACCCATGGTACAAGGAGAAATTTGCTTCTCTAATGTTGGAGGCAGATGTGCCATTTTCAGTGCATGCATGCCAGAGAGCCATAGTGAAAGAATTGCTCAAAAGATTACCCTCAGACAACATTGGTGGCAGAGGCACCAGCTCTATTCTCCCACAAGGATTACAAGGGAGGGCCAAAAACACCAGGTGCAACTCGGAGGTAGAAATTGATCAAGATGGTGAAGGACTACTTAAGTACCAGCGTCCTTCCTGATTCTTCAGTGTCCTTTAACTATTAGTTGTCCAAGCTGCACACTTGGTCCAAACTCTCCTGGTACGCCTTGGAGATGCTGCCATGCCCTGCCATGAGTGTTTTGTCTGAGCGGGCTTTTAATTCAGCCTGTGCAATCATAACGGATAGGCGCACACGCCTGTCAATGGAAAATGCAGACAGGCTGACTGTTCTAAAATTGAACAATGGCTGAACTTCCTCAGACATTGTAAGCCCTACGGATGACAGCAATGTTATGTAAATGCAGGCCAAATTTGTTTTTTTGGAAGTTGTCTTAACGTCCATCCCTTACCATCCAAAACCATTTTGTTCTGGAAAACATCTCCTCCTCCTCCTCCTCCTGCTTCTGCAACAAGTACTTAGCATTTATCTATCACAAAATAGAAAATGCCAAGCATCCCCGATAGTTCATAGAAGCGAACACCATCAGCTGAGAGGAAATACGCAGGCATAAAACCTTTGTTCCTTCGGGTGCACACTGAGAAAAAAGTAGAGAATCCAAATGAAGCAAAAAGAGGTGGCACTCACCAGAATGAAATCCAAACTTTATTGGTCAAAATATCTTAAAACATCTTCAGCAGGCGGAAGATGCCAAAGATATTTTAAGATATTAAGACCAATAAAGTTTGGATTTCAATCTGGTGAGTGCCACCTCTTTTTGCTTCATTAGTGTTTATCTATATTTACCCCACGTGGGTATTGTTTTGTAAACCTTGTTTTTGAAACCTTTGCACATTGTGCAATGGTGAAACTTGTACTCTCTACCTCTTGTAATAACTGCAAAGTGCATTGTGATATCCCCAACACGACATCTTTCAGCTGGTCTGAGAGAGACCCCTTGGCTTATTTTTGGAAACCTTTGCACATTGTGCAATGGTGAAACATATACTCCCTATCTCTACATCTTGTAATAACTGCAAAGCGTATTATGATGTCCCCATGATGGTGTCTTTCATCGTGTATGATATAGACCCCTTGGGTAATTTTTGGAAACCTTTGCACAATGTGTAATGGTAAAACTTGTACTGTCTATCTCAACCTCTTGCAACAACTGCAAAATGTACTGTGATGTCCCCATGACAGCGTCTTTCAGCGTGCATGATACAGACCCCTTGTGGTAATTTTTGGAAACCTTTGTACATTGTGCAATGGTCAAATTTCTGCTCTCAATCTCTGTATATTTTATTATTAGAATTGTTTTATACTGTTGCCCTTCTCACGGTCGCCTTAAGCATCTATCTGGTAGCATGAGGTGGTTTTTTTGGGTCTGCACTTGGACATTTTGGAACATAAATGCATTAATATGCTCCACACAATTCTTCATGTTTCAGCCTTACACAGAATAATACTATGAGTAATGACACATGCTCTCTATATATGCTGCTAGTGTATTATATTCACCTTACAGCCGCTTCATCCGCTATGACAGATGTTCCGGTGGCAAAAATTAACTATGGACCTTTACATAATGCAGATTTCACAGCACATGGTGGCCCTCTGAAAATTAAAAGTGAGGGCCGCATAATGACATGACAGTGGACAGTGATGGTGGCAGGCAAAGCCCAAAAATTCAAATGGTCATGTTTGAAATGGCATTGTAGAGTGATGGAGAATATGTATTCCACTATCTAGCTAACTATTTGGCATGAGGGAGGGACCTCTCAAATGTAGGAGTGAGAGCTCTTCCAAATGTTAAAGGAAAAACTAAAGCCAAAATGCTCCATGTGAATATATGCTAAATGGAGGTATAATTTTTTTTATTTTATTGTGATTTTGCGTTGCGTTATATACATGTCACTAATAATATTTTATATCTAATAATATTGATATATTTGTGAAATATTTAGTAGCACCACTTTTATTTTTGTTTTTTGTTTATCTTGTCATGTTTAGGTGCATCTCTCTTATTCAGCCAGATACTTTTGGTTGTAAAAATATAGGTTAAGGCCCCGTCACACATAACGACGCTACAGCAATCCCGACAACGATACGACCTGATAAGGATAGTTGCTGCATTGCTATGCGGTCGCTGGTGAGATGTCAAACAGTCAGATCTTCCCAACGACGCAGCAACGATCCAGCGACCCATAGCGACCTTTGTAACAATGTCACGCCATGTGTCTCGCTTCTGAGTTGCTGACGAGCTCATTGGTAAAAGGTGTCAAACATACCGATGCATGCTACCAAGCGGGACCTCAACGACCAAAAAATGTCCAGGGCATTCTGACATGACCAGCGATCTCACAGCAGGGGCCTGGTCGCTGCTACCTGTCAAACATAGCAAGATCGCTGCTGAGGTCGTTATTGCGTTACAAAACTTGTGACTCAGCAGCAATCTCGCTAGCGATCTCGCTGTGTGTGACGGGGGCTTTAGTCCTATTTGATTATGTAGATTGACAAGAGTGTTTATAGAAGGATTACATTTGTCATCAAGATTGAGCCACTCTGGTGCCTTTGTCGCATTTTCTGACTAACTTTTCTAATGCTGGAGTCACACATAGCGACTCACCAGGGATCCTGACAACGATATCAATGTATCAGGATCGCTGGTGAATCGCTATGTGATCGCTGGTGAGCTGTCAAACAGACAGCTTCACCAGCGATCAGCACAGCGACGCCGAGCGCGCGGTGTTGCTGTGCACGTTAGTAACCAGCGCGCTGATGCAGGAAGCTGGTAACTAACTTTCACATCGGGTATCTAAGGGACGTGCATCCCTAGATACCCGATGTGTACGTGTTACTAGCTACCTGCATCAGCGCGCTGGAAACTAACGTACACATCGGGTATCTAAGGGACGCGCGTCCCTTGGATACCCGCTGTGTACATTAGTTACCAGCAGATTGCTGGTCTCCCGCCTGTCACACGCAGCGATGCGTGGTGGCCAGCGGGAGACCAGCGACCAAAAAAAAGTACTGGCCTTTCCTGCAGCGATCAGCGATGCCGGCAGGGGGAGCGGTCGCTGATCGCTGTCACACACAGCGATCTCACTGGTGAGATCGCTGTTGTGTCACAAAAATTGTGACTCAGCAGCGTCTCGCTAGCGAGATCGCTATGTGTGACGGGGCCCTTAGTTTACACTGTCTTAGATTATGTAAATCTGTCCTAGTAATACATTCCTCATATAAATATTACTCTGGCTGCATTTGACCCCCAAGACCACAATGATATGTGGGGTGAAGCTCTGCCACCGAACCATAGTGCTGCTGCATGTTAAAGTTACTGAATATGTAGGAGTAGCGAGAATGCTGGATTCTATACAGACCCTGGAAGACACATCTGCAGATTACATAAGCGAATGCTGGAATGCAGACATTTCTGTCCTGCATTTCCTAATTCTTGCCAACTTTCCCTCTGCACATGTTATAACTATTACACCTTTCATTTCTAGGTGTGCATAGTCACTGTGACCCGTCACCACAATCTAAGGGGAATAATGTTTAATAGAAACACCAAACAATTAGTTTTCGTAGACGGCTGGTCAGTGAATAGTCTTTGTTCTTGATCTCAAAGCAATTTTGCAAGTCACAATGATCAGCTTATAACAGCAGGAGTTCCTGTTCCTCCCCCAGATTTTGTGTAAGAAGATCAAGTTTTTCCTTGTGCAACATTCTTCATTGGGAAGAGGAACTGCTGAGTAATGCAAAGAGTTTTTTTTTTGTTTCTTTCATGTGGCTGATGCAAACCTGGGGAATTTGCATCATCACTCGGCAGCAATAACCTGGTGTGACAGCAGTGTAAATGCTGTACAAATCACCAAACCCATGAGGAAGCTGACTTGGTCTCCAATGATAGGGCAGGGAGGCAGCAGGTGTTACTGAGCAGCTACAAGTAGTAGCTTTAACAAAGTTTACATTCCAGACGTGAAGGCAACGTCTACCTGCACAGAACATTTTTTTTTTATTGTATTTTTTTTTTTAAATTTCGCTTTGATATTGTAGTTCTTTTAACCATGTATAAGCCGTCTGTTGCTGCCGATGTGTCCATGAAATCCAAGGACAGCTGCTACTTTAAAAAAGAATCGCAAGACACGCTACCCTTAAAAAAGGAGAAGGACCCTGATGACAAAGGAAAGGTAGTCCTGAAAAAGAAAGTGACCTTGCTGCGAGGAATCTCTATAATAATTGGGACTATTATAGGAGCTGGGATTTTTATCTCCCCTAAAGGAATCCTACAACACACCGGCAGCGTAGGAATGTCCTTAACTGTGTGGACTGCATGTGGCATCCTTTCTCTTTTTGGTAAGTGCCATCTTCCAATACCCACTAATATTTTTTAGATGTGGGCAAATACTGTATTTGGACACATATAATAAATTTGTATAAATTTTTAAGTATGAATTCACATTATCTCTATTCTAAAAAAAAAAGTCATTTTAAACTATTAGTAGCCTGAAGGACATGACAAAAAGTCATTTAGTGATTATAAGTGACTTAGTGTAATCCTGTTACACATTATGTTTTATTTATATAATGATTATGTTATGGTTAATTGAATTTCTTTTGCTTTGTGTTGATATCTAGTTAATTTAATTCCCTGCCAGATGTTTGTGAGATTGACAAATCCATAGGGATGGCCTTTGTATGAGACACATGTGTTCTTCCTATCTGTATACTGTAGAAGACAGAGCGTGTGTTCATCTCCTCCGTACAGTGTAACCTGCTATTAGTGTGACGTATTGAGGGTGTGCCGGTAAATACTAGGTCTTACCTTTGTTATATTAACCTTATCTTTGCCAAGTTCTTTAACACTTGTCATTATGGATTTATTGTTAAAAGGTTCTTTCTTAAAAAATCAATACAGAAATAGCATTTTTTTTATTTTAACACTTAGCACGTTGCATAATTGTATGTATCCACCATGTGTTTAATAGTAATATAAAATAAAAAAAATACGTTAGTTGTTTTAAAAATGGCATATAGAGAATAACTTCTGACCATCAGAAGACTAAGGAACCAAATGATCATTTGTTTTTTTTAAGTCACTTTTTTCTGTCGTGTAGTATTTATTACTGTTTTTGGTATCAAAATCTTCAAAATGGCACAAGTGGTCCTTAAATTTTGCACAAAATCCAAAACAGTTTTTAATTTTAGGCCTGATTCATGAAGACTGAAGTAAGAAACTTTGCACTCAACTTATGATAAGGAAATCCAGATTTTTTATTTAGGCAGTCACAAAAACAGAGGACGTTTCGGTCCCAGTTGGACCTTCATCAGCCCAACTGCTGTATGAATAAATATAGATATATTGCTAAATGTGCCTGTAGGAGAAGGTGGCGTAGCAACAACCGTAATTAGAGCTTAGTCCTGCAAATATGAGAAAGGGGTTCATAGGTCAAAGCTGACCAAAAGCAGGGATTTGAAAAGCTGCAACTATGGGAAGGGGTGTATAGGTCAAAGCTGACCAAAAGCAGGGATTTGAAAAGCAGGCACTGTGCTTAACCTCTCCTACACTGACCCAGAATCCACCGTTGTGGGTCAGTGTAGGAGAGGCTAAGCACAGCGCCTGCTTTTCAAATCCCTGCTTTTGGTAAGCTTTGACTTATATACCCCTTTCTCATATTTGCAGGACTAAACTCTAATTATGGTTGCTGTTACGCCATCTTCACTTACAGGCACATTTAGCCCTGTATCTATACTTATTCATACAGCAGTCGGGCTGATGAAGGTCCAACTGGAACTGAAACGTCCTCTGTTTTTGTGACTGCTTAAGTAAAAAATCTGGATTTCCTTATCATAAGTTGAGTGCCAAGTTTCTTACTTCAATCTTACTGGCTTGGGAACCTACTTGAGCAACTTCACAGTAGTGCTACGGTTTATTCTCTTATTGATTCATGAAGACTGACTTTTTCACACTGATATTGATGATAAGGAAATCTGGAGTCAAACGTTCCAGACTGATTAAGAGGCACACACCTCTTAATGAATAAAGAGTGTCTGAAAAGTGTGCCTCGCCACAAACCTTACCCCAGTCAGTCACTGGAATGATGCCTCCGAGAGCTGCACTCCGCTCTTTGTGGATTTGACAAGTTCACAAGTGTGGGTTGCAATGCCCTCATTCCACCCCAACTCCTACTACTTTGTCTGAGATGGGCAAAAGTGGAGTGACAATGCCAAAAGTCCCAAAATTTTAGCACAGTCTTACCTGGCTCCAAACTTTTGCAACTTTTCAAAGCTTTTTCATAGCAGAATTCTCGCACAAAAGCTTTGTTGATTTGGACCCTTATTCTTTTGTGCAAAAAGGTCACATTTCATAAAAATGTCACAAAAATTGTGCAAAAAAAAAAAAATTCTGCCATTCATAAAATCACTTCACAGGGAAATTGGTTTACAGTTGCCCAAACAATTTGCACCTTTTTGAAAAATTGCAAATGATAAATCATGCAAAAACATCTGGATCTTCAAAAAACTGACAAATACATAAAAAAGTGACTTTAATAAGGCACAAATGAAAAGATAAATATTGCACAAACAAACATCAGATGCAAAACACAAGAAGCTAGACAAAAAAAAGCGCAACCGAAATGATGAATCAGACCCTAAACATTTGAATGAAATTTTGGGTACACCTCTGTGACTTTGGTCATTTTGAAGAGAGCCTTAATCAACCAAAATATTAATGTCACTTCATGTCATACAGTTATTTTTGAATTGCAATATTTCTGTAAATTGATGCCCGCAGGCACATCACAACTTGACTTGTAGTCTGCAATAGCAATGTTGTAAGCAATTTTCATGTGAATTTACACACTTTGCAGTGCACTTTGATTTGCAAGGATTGCAAAAAAGATTTGCTTGTCTCCAGTTCACAAACCTATGAAGCTATGATATCACTTGGTCTATCCTAGCTTTTCCAGTAGACTATTAGACCTTGAATAGCTAAGGACAGTACTTTTGATATTCCCTGTTTGAATAATGAGATAGCCTTTACTGTCACAGGTCACGGAGGAGTACAAGGGAGTGCAAGACTGGCTGTTTTAACAGTTGAGGGGGTTTTACACATAGCGATATCGCTAGCAATATCGCTAAAGCATCACCGATTTGGTGACGCAGCAGCGATATCGCTAGCGATATCGCTATGTGTGATACTTACCTCCGACCGACTCCCCTGCTGTCTGTCACCGATCACGCGAGATCGCGCAGCTCCATTTCTCGTGGGGTGCTTCCTGCTGGGCTTCCTGCTGGTGCCGACGAGCGATGCGTGGACGCGGACGGAGGACGTTAGGATCGCCTCTTCTGAAAGGTAAGTAACAACCGTTGTATCGCTGCTGCATCGCTGTGAGATCTGCCTGTGTGGCAGCTCACTAGTGACCATTTAGCGATGCACCAGCGATCCTGACCGGGTAGTATCATTGTTGGGATCGTTGATGCATCGCTAAATGTAAAGGGGCCTTAGGGTTGGATTCCATCTGCAAATTAACCCTGGCTCAAAGTGACTTCAATAAGTTAAATGTGTTAATTTTACTTCATACCATATATAATTGAAGTGTATAGTTCTTGGGGGATCTATCTCTATGAAATTAGTCAATTTTCAGTATTGTGATTCATAGCAAAAGTATTCAGTGTAATCATATTTTCTGTGAAAATTTGGTAAAGCTGGTGAAATCAAAACTCAAACAATCTGCCCAACTCTAATCATCATTTGTTATCATGACCAAAGTGGCCATGAAATACTAGTCCAAAAGGGTGTTCCCATCATCTTCTTTCCTATTGAGATAATAATTCTGTCTAGCTATGTAAGACTAAGATGAGAATAGCCCTTCAGTGTCCAAATTCCACAAAAGGCATAGATGTTAAAAATATATTGGGAAATTACTTAAATATTAATGCCTGCAGATGAACATTAAAGGGAACCATAATCAGAATTTATCATTGGAAGGTTTTAGGAGCAGTTTATCAGCCTCCTAATACATTCTTTTAGTACTGTAATCATGAAACAACCGTTTTTAACAACAATCTTACACAATTATTTAGCAGTATGAATGCCCTGTTAGCTGAAATGCTTAATTTAAGTGTTTGAAAATGAAGTTTAATTGTCGCTGCTGTCCTTACCAGTGGTCACCGAACAACTCTGGAACCGCTTTTAGTCAATGCCACTGGTGTGGGAGGAGTACGCCCACAGCAGTGTGACTGACATCCCATCCTATGGGGGAGAGAGCAGGAGGGAGAAAGAGGTATATTTGTAAAATGTGACCAGAAAC
This sequence comes from Dendrobates tinctorius, assembly GCF_039654945.1. NCBI lineage: Eukaryota > Metazoa > Chordata > Amphibia > Anura > Dendrobatidae > Dendrobates > Dendrobates tinctorius. The sequence continues at coordinate 59,623,991 of NW_027361698.1, read as the reverse complement.
TTTCAACTTATTCTAACTTAACTAAGGCTGGTTTCACATTTGCGTTTTTTTTCGCGGTAATTTAGCGCTAAATAGCGCATGCGTTTTTTTTTCCTATACTTTGCATGGGATGCGCTTATGTGCGCATACACATGCGTTTGTACGCGTTTTACCGCGCATGCGTTTTTTTGCGGTATGCGCTCGGGCGCACAAAATGCAACTTGTTGCATTTTTTGTGCGTCCGATTTGCCTCAAAAAAACGCATGCGCGCAATGCGTTTTTTTACAGCAAGACACCCATTATAAGTCTATGGTGAGCATATGTGCGCATTGGCATGCTTATGTATGCGTTTTTTTGCACATGCGTTTTTTTTTTACCATTAGTTTAGACAATGGAATTTAGGGGTTTGGGTAAAGTTAGGGTTAGTTAAGGGGGTTTAGGGTTAGGGTTAGGGTCAGGGTTAGGGTTAGGGTTAGGGTCAGGGTTAGGGTTAAGTATGGTTTGGTTAAGGGTTAGGGTCAGGGTCAGGGTTAGGGTTAGGGTTAGGGTCAGGGTTAGGGTCAGGGTTAGGGTTAAGTATGGTTTGGTTAAGGGTTAGGGTCAGGGTTAGGGTTAGGGTTAGGGTTAGGGTCAGGGTTAGGGTTAGGGTTAAGTATGGTTTGGTTAAGGGTTAGGGTCAGGGTTAGGGTTAGGGTCAGGGTTAGGGTTAGGGTTAGGGTCAGGGTTAGGGTCAGGGTTAGGGTTAAGTATGGTTTGGTTAAGGGTTAGGGTCAGGGTTAGGGTTAAGTATGGTTTGGTTAAGGGTTAGGGTTAGGGTCAGGGTTAGGGTTAGGGTTAGGGTCAGGGTTAGGGTCAGGGTTAGGGTTAGGGTTAAGGTTAAGTATGGTTTGGTTAAGGGTTAGGGTCAGGGTTAGGGTTAAGTATGGTTTGGTTAAGGGTTAGGGTTAGGGTCAGGGTTAGGGTTAGGGTTAGGGTCAGGGTTAGGGTTAGTAAAGTCATGGTTTGGGTTAGTGTGAGTGGCCACCTAATGTTGGAAAAAACGCAAACGCGGTAAAAACGCACTAAAAACGCATACAAACGCTTAAAAACGCTGCGTTTTTTTCATGCATGCTCATAAAAATGCTTGAAAAAAACGCAGCAGTTGTATGCGTTTTTCAATGCGTTTTTTTGCGGGAAAAACGCGCTGCAAAAAAAAGCAAGTGTGAAACAGGCCTTACAATTACAATTAATATTTCTCCATGTAAAACTTTAGGATTAGAAAAGTAGCGTAGGTACACAGTAGTGCAAAATGTAATTCTAGTGTTGGGCATGAACATTGCTATTTGGCTGACAGTACTGCAGGTGGAAACATCTACTAATTGACAGAAAATGTGAACATGTACTATAGCCATACCAGATTTGCATGCCCCTTGCTATATTTTGCTTAAGGACCAGTGTGTTTTTTTCAGATATCTTCTTTTTATTTTTACAAATGGTTGGCACTATTAGATAATCCGGCTTGGAAGGTCCATGTTTATTGGGCCATTGCCAACTTAAAAATACAAGCTATCAGCCACCCCAGAAGTGGAGCATCTATCTATCTATCTATCTAGAAAAAATTGAGCAGAGAGCAGAACCTGAACAATGGCAATAGATGGGTGCAAGGCTTCGCAGATACATACCAGTCTTTATATTAGAAAATCAAAGAAGCAGCACACCATCATTTTAGTGCAAAAAAAGCTATTTAAATAGCCCATTTGTGCGTGATATTTTGTCTCTGTGTGTGAGCCTTTTTCTTTGATTTTTCTATCAATCCATCTATCTATCTATCTATCTATCTATCTATCACACTAGTATACAATTATTTTGATGCTGACGATGTCTGAACGGTTTTATATTACAGTAAGTATATGGTGCTGATTAAGAATATGACTTTGGTTTTGACAGATTGGCTCTAGTTTCTGAGATATTTAATAGTTATGTACAGTAGAAGTCAGGCTTCACAAAGTCTCTTTTATAGGTTTGTAAGCCTACAAATTGAAATACAAACTAATTATATGGGATGTTTCATTACACTGTTAAAGAGTCAAAAGACCAAAAGCTGTTGCATTTGTTATCACACACAAGTTGCATTGGGGGGAATGCATTATTGTTAGTTCTCAGCTGTCTACCTTACCTTTGCTAGGTTGCTAAAATAGGCGTGACCCCATGTCATTTTTTAAATTTATTTAATTGTTTGTTAGTTTGTTTATTTATTAAGTTAAAGAAACCTAAAAAACAGGATTCCACATAATGGCACTAGAGGGGGCCATTTTATAATATGCAGGATGGTTGTGAGATTATATATCAGCAGGATATCTATGTATCTATCTAATATCTATAGGGTGGGCCATTTACATAGTAACATAGTAACATAGTTATTAAGGTTGAAGGAAGACTTTACATAGTAACATAGTTATTAAGGTTGAAGGAAGACTTTAAGTACATCTAGTTCAACCCATATCCTATCCTAACTTGCCCTAACATGTTGATCCAGAGGAAGGCAAGCTTCACATTGGGGAAAATAATTCCTTCCCGACTCCACATACGGCAATCAGACTAGCTCCCTGGATCAACGTAATATTAAGGAAACTAGTGTATATATCCTCTAATATTATACTTTTCAAGAAAGGCATCCAGTCCCTTCATAAGTTTTAGTAGGGAATTACTCATTACATCATATGGCAGAGAGTTCCATAGTCTAAATAAAATTGGAATGGCTGGTGATTTCAACTTCCTGTTTGTGGCATATTAGTATATGGGAGGAGGGAACTTTTCAAGATGGGTGCTAACCATGGTGGCCATTTTGAAGTTGGCCATTTTGGATCCAATTTTATTTTTTTTAGTGGGAAGAGGGTCGTGTGACACATCAAACTTATTGAGAATTTCACAAGAAAAACAATGGTGTGCTTCATTTTAACATACCTTTATTCTTCTGTGACGAGCGTTAGCTTATTCTGAGTTGTTTTTTCCTTTTTAGAGGGGACCCTCTGGGCCGTGGCACCTACCCATCTAGGGCGAGCTGACCTAGTGAGAATCCACTGCCTATACAGGGAGTGTCAGGGGCAAGACCAAGGGGGAGAGCCACCACAGCAGCTGGACCAGACGGCCGGCTCAGGGAGACACTATTGAGTGTCTGGCAACAGGATGGACAGGATACGAAACACAAAGCGAAGTCACAGGGTTTCTTCTGCAAAACATGGTTACACACTTTATTCAAGTGCAAAGCATAAACAGGGAATCAGATGCAGGGCACAAACGGTGAAACACGGCAAGGTGCTTGCAAGGGCACGCCAAATGTTCCAGACATAACACGTGCAGAAAACATACCAGGGTCCAGGGCAGGGTACGTGTAAGGGTTCACACCAGAGTTCCTAGGAAGGATGCGTGCTGGGACACGCTAGAGTCCAAGACAAGGTGCGTGCTAGGAGACACACCAGAGTCCAAGGCAGAGTGAGTGCAAGGAGACATCCCAAGGTCCAAGACATGGTACGTGCAAGATGGTAGGCAAAGGCACGCTGGCATCGGACTCCGGACATCTGGCTACGATCGACATGATCAGGGCATCAGGCTGCGGACATCAGCTCTGGACATCAGGCCGCAGTTATCAGACTTACAATCTCTGGCAGCGATCGGCAGGTTCCGGGCATCCGGCAGACAAACCAGGGTTCCATGCAAGGAGACAAGACAAGTTAGAGACACGATGCGTGTTAAGGAACAAGCCAGGGTCAGATTCAAGGACGGAGGCCTGCGCGTGCAGAGGGACACGCCAGGGTCAGGCGAGACAGAGTCCTGTGCGTGCAGAGAGGCACACCAGAGTCAGGCGAGGCAGAGTCCTGCGCATGCAGAGAGGCACGCCAGGGTCAGGCGAGGCAGAGTCCTGCGCGTGCAGAGAGGTACGCCAGGGTCAGGTGAGGCAGAGTCCTGCGCATGCAGAGAGGCACGCCAGGGTCAGGCGAGGCAGAGTCCTCCGCATGCAGAGAGGCACACCAGGGTCAGGCGAGGCAGAGTCCTGCGCGTGCAGAGAGGCACGCCAGGGACAGGGTTCAAGGACAGGGTTAGGACCTGTGCGTGCAAGAGGGCACGACAGGGTACATGGTAAGACCTGCACGTACTTTTACAGAAGCACGGGGAGGTATGCCAAGGAGCAGGCGAGGGCCTGCGCATGCTTTAGAGAGCATATAGAGCGCAGTGCAGAAACAGCGTGAGGGGCAAGGGAGCACAGAGAGCACGGCTGGGACACTGGCTAGCTGATCGGGCTGCGGCACTGACTCCAGCGAACCTGGCTGAGGCATGGCAGGCGACACAGCTGTCACTGACCGGCGAGCACAGCTGAGGCACAAGCAGGCGGGCACGGCTAGGGCGGGCACGGAAACAGGAGGCTAGGAAGGCCAGGCGCATGCAAAGAGTACACAAAGCAACAAGGCAAGGCGAGATGAGAAACAAGACAGAGCTTAGGCAGAGTACGGAACCAGGAACGGAAGCATAGGCAGAAACACGGAATCAGGTCAGAGCAAGAACAGAGCTAGCAGTGGAGCGTAGGCCGAAGTCCAGAGTTGGGCCAAGGCAGAGCCTTGCGACTAGCCTAGAAACGTGCAAGAGAGCACAATAGGAAAGAGTCTAGCAGCGGAGCGTATGCCGAAGCCCAGAGCCAGGCCAAGGCAGAGCCTTGGGACTAGACATGGAAAAGAGCACCAAAAGGAAGAGAGGAGGAATGGTGCATGTGCCAGAGAGCACTACAGAGCACCATAGGAGAGAGCAAGGTAGAGCAAGCAAGACAGAGACCATAGGGAGGAACCAGGCAGGGCAAGGCAAGGTACGGAACAAGGAACTGAAGCTAGATTGAAACACAGAATGGAATCAGAGCAAGAAAGGATTATAAGGCAAAGCAGAGCAGAGACAAAACATGGCACGAAGGACAAACACTAGACAAGGCACGGGACACGAGTACAAGCACGGAGCGTGTGCAGAGACGCACGACAGAGCAAAGTGCAGGGGCACAGAATAGAGGGAGTGACCAAGCAGACCAAGCAGCCATGCAGGGAAGCAACACAATACTCAGGCCCTGAGCATAGGGAGGGGTGGTCTGATATCCAGGTCAGGACCAGGGGAGAACTTCCAGTTCAGATCCTCGAGGATCACAGAGAACGGTCACATGATCAGGGGTTTCAGACATGCAGTGATGATTGCAGAACCAGACAATGCTGGAACCTAGGAAGGGTCACATGATGAGGGGTTTCAGACATGCAGAGATGATCACAGAAGGCAGAGCAGAAATGCAGGCATCTTGCAGCCCAACAGTCATGAGGTGAGTGTGCACATTGCTCTAGGGAACATGCAGGATAGCAGACATGAGATGCGCGTGCACACCGCTCCAGGGGTCATGAGGCAAAACAGACATGGCGGACATAACAGACAAGGCGAGCATGACATCTTTCATGAGTTATTTACCAGTTTATGAACACTTATAAAATGTGTTCAAAGTGCTGCCCATTGTGTTGGGTTGTCAATAGTGTTGAGCATTCCGATACCGCAAGTATCGGGTATCGGCCGATATTAGCTGTATCGGAATTCCGATACTTAGTTCCGATACTTTTTTCATATCGAATACCAGAATCGGAAGTTCCCATAATGCTAGGAGCCCGCTCGATTTGATTCAGCCAATGGGGATCCTCAGAAGTGTGGGCATATCCTGTTAGGCATGTAGGCCTGTTAACTACTGGCATGTCTGTGATTGGCTGCTGAAATGATGTCATGATGCACTATAAAAAGCACTGCAGCCGCCATTTCTGGTCACTCTGCTGTGAATTCAGTTAGGGACAGGCTGCTGTTGAAGACTGTGAGGGACAGTTAGAAATAGCGATTCCACAAAACATATAGTGCTTAACCCAGGCTACATAAACCACCACTGTAGCTTGCTTTTCTCTAGCAGCGCTGTTTTCACAGCTGTCTGCAAGGGCTGTGTGAGTGCAGACCCACGCTGTGTAGTGTGTCCTGCAGGCACGTCTGCTTGTAGGCCGGCCAGCGTGTGTCTCTGCCTCTTACACATTTTTCTTTTATTGCTGCTTTTTTTTCTCCTATATAGTGTGCTTCCATACGTATCCATATACGTTGGTTGCAAACACTAAAGGAGTGGACAGCGGAGCCTTTCAGCAGCCTTTCAGTGCTATAGCCCATTTCTCTGCACTGTTTTTGGCTGTCTGATAGGTCTCTCTGTGTGTGAGTGCAGCTCACGTTGCAGTGTGTTCTACAGCCACCGCTAGCTGTAGTCCGCTCAGCGTGCGTCACTGCCTCATACATAGTCCTTTTTTTGCAGCTAATTTAGCCAGATTTTTGCTCCTATATTAGTGTGCTTCCAACCGCATCCATTGTCATTGGTTGGTTGCAAACACTATATAGGATTAGATAGAGGAGCCTTTTTGCTGGCTTGTGCCCTTCAGGGCCAGCCAGGCTAGTATCACCCTATTTTTTGGAGCCTCATCAATTGCATTGTAGGTTAGCTTCCTGCATTGTAATCGCTCCAAAAAGTTTGTGATACTATAGCTTTCAAACTTTGGTCACATCCTTTCCTTTCCCCCCACCCAAAAAAAAGGAAATAAAGTTCACCAAACACTCCACTTTACAGTTGTCTAGGCCACATTAGATCATATTAAAGTGTAGTACACACACTTAGCCAAATTAGTGTTTCTTATACTGGTTAGCAGGTGTTCAGGAATAAGAACACTAAGCCACCCCTTTTTTACTTTTCTGCCTATCTTTATCAGTCTACCAAGATGAAGAAGGCAGGGAGTAAGGCACGTGGTCATGGCCGTGGAGTTTCAGCAGGGAGAGGACGGGGGGATTCAGCAGGGAGAGGACGTGGGGATTCGGTATCTGCTGCGGCCACCAGTGACCCGGCATCCCCCACTTTTACCAGGCAACAGTCCTTCATGCGCAGCTTTGTAGGACCTCGCCGTACCCCACTGCTGCGTGACGAACAAATTGAAGCCGTTGTCGGATGGATGGCAGCTAACGCATCCACTTCAATGACTTCCGCATCCTCCCAAGGCCAGAGCACTGAAGAGCAACCATCTGTCTCTTCACCACCTGCCAAATTGCCCAGGCAGTCTGAGAGCCCTGGACGGGAGCCATCTCAATCTTTACTTCTGTTCTCAGAATCTGTTGGCTTGGAAAGAGGTGGCCAGCCAAGCAGCATTCTAGAGCGTGAAGAAGAGGGAGTATGCAGTGATGCGCAACTGCTTTGTCCCTCTGAATCTGAAGAGGCGGGTGGGCCAGTGCCTATGGTCAGCACACCTCAGTATGCATCAGATGATGATGAGACTCAGTTGCCAATTTCTGGTGCGTACGGTGCTGGCGAGACAACCCAGGACCAGCCGGAGATGTGGAGATGATGAGGTCCTTGACCCATCATGGCGTCAGCCACAGGAAGGTGGTGGGAGCAGCTCTGAGGAAGAGATTCCCCGAATGGCCAAAAGAGGAGGGAGAGGGCGGGGGCAGACTTGGTTGCCTGTAGCCTCCACTTTGGCACCCGTGAGGAGCAATCCTCTTCCAAAACACAAAACGGGCGCTCCCAGGACTTGCAGTGCGTGGTCTTTTTTTGACACAGTTGCAGATGACATTTGCTTTGTCAAATGCAAGCTGTGTCATCAGAAAGTGAAACGAGGGAAAAATGTGACCAACCTCAATACCACAAATATGTGGAAACATGTGCGTACTAAGCATGAGGTGGAGTTACACAGACACACTGAAGATGTAGGCCAACCTTCAGCAGCACCTACCACCTCTTCAGCTCGTGTTGGGGCCTCTTCCTCCAGCTCACACACAGCTGGTTCGGCTTCCTCACTGGAACGCCATGGAAGAACCACTGCCACTGTTGTCCAGAGACCCAGTGAAATTCCACCCACTGAATCACGTTCGCAGTCATCAGCACACTCCCAGGCCACTCACCAGCAATCGGTAGCACAGGCATGGGAGAAAAAGCGGCCATACTCGGCAAACCATCCCCGAGCACTGGCTCTGAATGCCGGCATTGCCAAACTACTGGCCCTTGAGATGCTGTCATTCAGGCTGGTGGAGACTGACACCTTCCGGAACTTGATGTCATTGGCAGTTCCACAATACAATGTGCCCAGCCGCTTTTATTTCAGCAGGCAAGCTGTCCCTGCCCTGCAAAAGCATGTGGAGGGAAAAATTAAAAATGCGCTACTAAATGCCGTCAGTAGCAAGGTCCACCTGACCACCGATGCGTGGACCAGTAGCCATGGACAGGGACGATACCTTTCCCTCACTTCCCATTGGGTCAATGTTGTGGAGCCGGGTACAGATCTGGAGAGTGGCTCTGTACGTATTCTGCCAACTCCAAGGATTGCAGGAATGCAGTCTGTACATATTGAGTCCTCCTCCTACTCTAGTTCCTCGGAATCAGCACTGCGTGAGCCTGTTAGGCCAGATATGAGCACAGGTGTGGCCAAACGTCAACAGGCCATCCTTAAATTTATTTCTTTGGGGAATCGGAGCCACACAGCACAGTAGCTCTGGAATGCCATCAAGCAGGAGAGCGATGTGTGGTTTGTGCCAGCGAATCTCCAGCCAGGTTTGGTAGTGAGTGACAATGGCCGAAATCTAGTGGCAGCTCTGGGCCTAGGCAACCTCACTCACATACCATGTCTGGCACACGTGCTCAATTTGGTCGTGCAGAGCTTTCTGAGGGACTATCCGGATCTTGATGCACTGCTGCACAAGGTTCGCCTAGAGTGTGCTCACTTGCGGCGTTCCAGCATGGCAAGATCGCGCATTGCATCTCTGCAACGCTGATTCCGCCTGCCAGAACATCGCATTATATGTGACCTCCCCACCAGGTGGAATTCAGCGTTACATATGTTGGAGTGGTTGTGTGAGCAGCAGGCAGCAGTAATGGAGTACCAGCTGCATCAGGCGCAAACAAGTCGCACTGTGCGCCGGACACACTTCACCACCACTGAGTGGGCCACTATGAGGGACATCTGCCAAGTTTTGCGTGCCTTCGATGACTCCACGCGGATGGCCAGTGCAGATGATGCACTAATCAGCATGACTGTCCCCCTCATCTGTCTGCTTCAAAAAACCTTACAAGCACTAAGTGAGGAGGTTTTTGAAGAGGTCGAGGATGAGCAGTCAGAAATGCCATCTGCTTCTGGCAAGTCTGCACAACGTGCTTCCACACAAAGGCCCAGGCAGGGGACACTTAGTGAGGAGGATGACGAGGAGTCAATGGAGGAGGAGGAACACATCTCTCCAGAGGAGGGAGGTACACAAGGCTCTAGTAGTCAGTGTGTACAGCGAGGGTGGGGTGATGCTGAGCAGGCAGAGATGCTGCCTCAAGCTGGGGACAGCGTTTCCGGTCCAGTTGGCAGTCTGCAGCACATGGTTGATTTCATGCTGCAGTGCTTGTTAAATGACCGCCGCATCGCCAACATTCTCCACACGGCTGATTATTGGGTGTACACCCTCCTAGATCCTCGCTACCGGGACAACTTACAAAGCCTCATACCACAGTTGAACCGGGAGCGAAAAATGCGGGAGTACCAAGAAACACTTGTGCAGGCCATCATGTTCTCCATTCCCCCCACAAGTGTTGCTGGTAGTGCTTTTCAAACCAGCCATGTGGGTAGAGGCAGTGGAGAAAGCTCTGCACAAAGAGGTAGCAGAGGCAGTGCCGCAGGACAAGGCAAGGCCAGTATGGCCCAAATGTGGAAAAGTTTTGTGGGACCGCCACAAACGGCTACACCATCACAGACGGCTCCAGTCAGCAGGAGGCAACGTTTCCGTCAGATGGTGACAGACTACTTGTCGTGCCCTGTTAGTGTTCTCCCAGACGGCTCTTCCCCGTTCAAGTATTGGGTCTCTAAGCTGGATACATGGCCAGAGCTTAGCCAGTATGCATTGGAGGTGCTGGCTTGCCCTGCTGCCAGTGTATTATCGGAACGTGTCTTTAGTGCTGCAGGTGGTGTGGTAACAGACCGTCGCACGCGACTATCCGCCGATAATGTTGACCGGCTTACTTTTGTGAAAATGAACAAGGCCTGGATCTCACCTGAATTTGCCAGTCCTCTTCCAGAATAAATAATTGGCTGGCAACAGGATCCAGGTCTCCTGTTGTGTTCATGTTTCTATGACCTGAACTTTATTTCCTGGGCTACAGCAACGCCCGTTGTTGCTCAGAAGTGCTGTCCGCACAGACAAAACACTCGCTCATGTGTAAGTGGGGTTCGGTAACGTCAGCTGATCCCCTGCTGTGTGTACGGCAAACTCTCCTGCTGCCTACAACTTCTGACTACCTCTGATTTAATATGTTCTCTGATTTGCCCTCTGTCTCCACTCTGTTTTGAGTATTTCCTCCGGCCTACAACACTCTGCTCTCAAGTGCCGTCTGCACAATCCACACTTGTTCCTGTGGTACCTGGGTCCTGTAACATCTGCTCATCTCCAGAGTTGAGCACGGCAATGTCTCCTGCTTTGTCTACATTCCCACTACTTGTAGTGGAAATGTGGACAGAGCAGGAGACATTGCCTGACTCACCTCTAGGGAGAAGCTGCTGTTACAGAACCCCAGTAACACAGGAACAAGTGTGGGTTGTGCAGACGGCATTTCAGAGCAGCAACTGGCGTGGTTGGAAGCCAGAGGAAATACTCGAAACAGAGTGAAGACAGAGGCCTAATTGGAGTACGTTGACAGTTAGTAGTAGTCTAGAAACAATCGCAAACTGCCACCAAAAAGGCCTCGGCCTACTACCTGATTTTCCCTGGGCTCCGACACCGCCAGTTGGTGCTCAGAAGTGCTGTCCGCACAGACAAAACACTCGCTCATGTGTAAGTGGGGTTCGGTAACGTCAGCTGATCCCCTGCTGTGTGTATGGCAAAGTGTCCTGCTCCCTCCACAGTCAAACAACCTCAGATTTACACCTGGCTCCAAGTAGGCCTCGGCCTACTACCTCATTTTCCCTGGGCTCCGACAACGCCAGTTGGTTCTCGGAAGTGCTGTCCACACAGAAAAACACACTCGTTCATGTGAAAGTGGGGTTCGGTAACGTCAGCTGATCCCCTGCTGTGTGGCGGGCAAACTGATGCTACCTCCAAATTTTAGCTACTTCATATTTAAACATTCTCTGATTTGGCCTCTGTCTCCACTCTGTCTCTAGTATTTCCCCTGACCTCCAACACCGCCAGTTCCTGCTCACAGTTGCCGTCCACACATTCCACACGTGTTCCTGTGTTACTGGGGTTCTGTTACGTCAGCAGATCCCCCAATGTGTGTCCGCCACTGTCTCCTGCGCTGTCCACCTTCCCACTGCAAGCGGTGGGAATGTGGACAGAGCACGAGACAGTGGCAGACACACATCAGGGGATCTGCTGACATTACAGAATCCCAGGAACACAGGAACACGTGTGGATTGGGCAGAGGGCTACTGTACGCATAAACTGGCGGTGTTGGTGGTCACGTGAAATCCTGGAAACAGAGTGGAGACAGATGCCTAATTGGAGCACGTTGACAGCCTGTTGTAGCCTACAAACAATCTAAAACTGCCACCAAGTAGGCCTCGGCCTGCACCCTGGTTCTCCCTGGGCTCCAACAACGATAGTTGGTGCTCGGAAGTGCTGTCCACACAGAAAAACACACTTGTTCATGTGAAAGTGGGGGTCAGTAATGTCAGCTGATCCCCTGCTGTGTGGAGGGCAAACTGCTGCTGCCTCCAAATTCAAACAACGTCTTATCTTAAACTGCCTCCAAGTAGGCCTCAGCCTACAAAATGACTATCCCTGGGCTCCAACATCATCAGTTGTTGCTCGGAAGTGCCGTCCACACAGAAAAACACACTCGTTCATGTGAAAGTGGGGTTCGGTAACGTCAGCTGATCCCCTGCTGTGTGGAGGGCAAAGTGTCCTGCTCCCTCCAAAGTCAAAATACCTCAGCTTTACACCTGGCTCCTAGTAGGCCTCGGCCTGCACCATGATTGTCCCTGGGTTCCAAGAACGCTAGTTGGTGCTCGGAAGTGCTGTCCACACAGAAAAACACACTCGTTCATGTGAAAGTGGGGTTCGGTAACGTCAGCTGATCCCCTGCTGTGTGGAGGGCAAACTGCTGCTGCCTCCAAATTGTAACTACTTCAGATTTAAACATTCTCTGATTTGGCCTCTGTCTCCACTCTGTCTCTAGTATTTCCCCTGACCTCCAACACCGCCAGTTCCTGCTCACAGTTGCCGTCCACGCATTCCACACTTGTTCCTGTGTTCCTGGTGTTCTGTAACGTGAGCTGATCCCCCAATGTGTGTCCGCCACTGTCTCCTGCGCTGTCCACCTTCCCACTGCAAGCGGTGGGAATGTGGACAGAGCAGGAGACATTGGCAGACAAACATCAGGGGATCTGCTGACATTACAGAACACCAGTAACACAGGAACACGTGTGGATTGGGCAGACGGCTACTGTACGCATAAACTGGCGGTGTTGGTAGTCACGTGAAATCCTGGAAACAGAGTGGAGACAGATGCCTAATTGGAGCACATTGACAGTCTGTTGTAGCCTACAAACAATCTAAAACTACCACCAAGTAGGCCTCGGCCTACATCATGATTGTCCCTGGGCTCCAACAATGCCAGTTGGTGCTCGGCAGTGTCTTTGGCACGGGGACTCCCTGTTGCCCAGCCTGGTTCCAGCACGCCTGCTGTTTCCGGGTAGTGTCAAGGTCACTATGCCACCAATCCGTTGTCCTGTCGTCTTGCGGCCGGGTTAGCCGACTCTACGGTGCCTGCAGTTTAGGTGACTCCTATGTGGGCTGCGGGAACTGGCACTGAAGGCTGGATCCGTAGTGCCAATGGGACATGGACCCCCTGTAGGACTGTGGGTTTCGGTAACTGCGGCCGGCTTGCGGCCTGGCTACTTTGCTTTGAATGGGTACCTTCTGCTACCCACCCGGGTTCCAGCACTGTCTGCTGGTTCTCGCCAGAGCCTTTGGCCTAGGTGCCTCCATCTCGGTATCCGAGGTCCAGCACCGTCAGCTGGTCCTTGGTAGTGCTTTCTAGCACAGGTACCTCCTGCCTAGTATCCGTGGTCCAGCACCGTCAGCTGTTCCTCGGTAGTGCCATTGGCTCTTGTAGCTTTTGCTACCCATCCGGGTTCCAGCACCGTCAGCTGGTTCTCAGCAGTGTCTTTGGCACGGGGACTCCCTGTTGCCCAGCCTGGTTCCAGCACGCCTGCTGTTTTCGGGTAGTGTCAAGGTCACTATGCCACCAATCCGTTGTCCTGTCATCTTGCGGCCGGGTTAGCCGACTCTACGTGCCTGCAGTTTAGGTGACTCCTATGTGGGCTGCGGGAATTTGGACGGAAGGCTGGATCCGTAGTGCCAATGGGACATGGACCCCCTGTAGGACTGTGGGTTTCGGTGACTGCGGCCGGCTTGCGGCCTGGCTACTTTGCTTTCAATGGGTACCTTCTGCTACCCACCCGGGTTCCAGCACTGTCTGCTGGTTCTCGCCAGAGCCTTTGGCCTAGGTGCCTCCATCTCGGTATCCGAGGTCCAGCACCGTCAGCTGGTCCTTGGTAGTGCTTTCTAGCACAGGTACCTCCTGCCTAGTAACCGTGGTCCAGCACCGTCAGCTGTTCCTCGGTAGTGCCATTGGCTCTTGTAGCTTTTGCTACCCATCTGGGTTCCAGCACCGTCAGCTGGTTCTCGGCAGTGTCTTTGGCACGAGGACTCCCTGTTGCCCAGCCTGGTTCCAGCACGCCTGCTGTTTCCGGGTAGTGTCAAGGTCACTATGCCACCAATCCGTTGTCCTGTCGTCTTGCGGCCGGGTTAGCCGACTCTACGGTGCCTGCAGTTTAGGTGACTCCTATGTGGGCTGCGGGAACTGGCACTGAAGGCTGGATCCGTAGTGCCAATGGGACATGGACCCCCTGTAGGACTGTGGGTTTCGGTAACTGCGGCCGGCTTGCTGCTTGGCTACTTTGCTTTCAATGGGTACCTTCTGCTACCCACCCGGGTTCCAGCACTGTCTGCTGGTTCTCGCCAGATCCTTTGGCCTAGGTGCCTCCATCTCGGTATCCGAGGTCCAGCACCGTCAGCTGGTCCTTGGTAGTGCTTTTTAGCACAGGTACCTTCTGCTTAGTAACCGTGGTCCAGCACCGTCAGTTGGTCCTCGGTAGTGCCATTGGCTCTTGTTCCTTCTGCTACCCATCCGGGTGCCAGCACTGTCTGCTGGTTCTCGCCACAGCCTTTGGCCTAGGTGCCTCCATCTCGGTATCCGAGGTCCAGCACCGTCAGCTGGTCCTTGGTAGTGCTTTTTAGCACAGGTACCTTCTGCTTAGTAACCGTGGTCCAGCACCGTCAGTTGGTCCTCGGTAGTGCCATTGGCTCTTGTTCCTTCTGCTACCCATCCGGGTGCCAGCACTGTCTGCTGGTTCTCGCCACAGCCTTTGGCCTAGGTGCCTCCATCTCGGTATCCGAGGTCCAGCACCGTCAGCTGGTCCTTGGTAGTGCTTTTTAGCACAGGTACCTTCTGCTTAGTAACCGTGGTCCAGCACCATCAGTTGGTCCTCGGTAGTGCCATTGGCTCTTGTTCCTTCTGCTACCCATCCGGGTGCCAGCACTGTCTGCTGGTTCTCGCCACAGCCTTTGGCCTAGGTGCCTCCATCTCGGTATCCGAGGTCCAGCACCGTCAACTGGTCCTTGGTAGTGCTTTTTAGCACAGGTACCTTCTGCTTAGTAACCGTGGTCCAGCACCGTCAGTTGGTCCTCGGTAGTGCCATTGGCTCTTGTTCCTTCTGCTACCCATCCGGGTGCCAGCACTGTCTGCTGGTTCTCGCCAGTTTCTCAGCCTTTTTGTACCTTCTGCTACATTTCCAAGATCAAGCTTTTTGAAATTGTCTTTGGTAATCCTTATTGATCTCCATGACGATGACCCTGATGATGACGACCCTGAAGACCACACCAAAGAAGACCAGAAATATGACCCTAAATAATAAGACCAAGAGGACAAAGAACATGAAGACAACCACCAAGATACAGAACAAAAGACAGAAGAACAAGAAGCAGAAGAAGCAAAAGCAGAAGAACAGAAAGCAGAAGAACATTAAGCATAAGACAAAAAATCAGCATAGAAGAAATCAAAATTATAAGCAGAAGAAGACTAAGCAGTAAATGGGGGTGAGTCCGTTCCTCCTCGTGGTGCCCCTGGAAAATGCCTGCTGCTGCAGGCCAAACGGAACGCGGACAAATCCTGTTGTAAATCTTTTGTGACAGGCAGAACGTAAGGTGTAATCTTATAACTTTTATAGATAAGTACTACAGGAATGCCTGTCACCATAAGAAAATGAAGAAAAAGAAGAATAGGAAGAAGATGAAGAAATAGCATATGAAAATTAATAATAGCTGAATAAGAAGAATATGAAGAATGGAAAAAAAAAATTAATGGGAAGAAGAAGATGAATAAGGTGAAGAAAAAGTTGATGAAAAAAATGCTACTGCTGCGGATCATGAAGTAGAAAGTGTGGGAGAAGTACAAAAGAAGGTGAAGAGCATGGAAGTTGCGAAACATACATATCTGACTAAATATAAAAAAGTTAACATAGTCAATATCTTTTTAACTCCGAACGTCTTGAAAAAAAAAAATTGGAATTAATGCTATGCCATGTGATTTGAATAAACCACTATGCTTTTAATGTCTCCTCCACCTCCCACAATACATTCTACATGATTCTTATTTGTTTTCAATTATGTAGAATTAGCCAACAAGGAAATAAAGACCTTTTTTTTATTCCGATACCGGAAGTCCCATTGACTTGAATGGGACTTCCGGTATCGGAATCGGCGATACCCGATATTTTTTTCGTATCGGGCAATACCATCCGATACGATATTTTTGGGTATCGAGCGGTATCGCTCAACACTAGTTGTCAATGCAACCTTCTTCTCCCACTTTTGACACACTGATAGCAACACCGCAGAAGAAATGCTAGCACAGGCTTCCAGTATCCTTTGCACATCTCGTATCTTCACAGCATAGACACTTGCCTTCAGATGACCCCAAAGATATATTCTATGTGGGTCAGATTGCAAAACCTTGATGGCCATTCAACTGGCCCACGATGACCAATCCACTTTCCAGAAAACTCTTCATGAAGGAATGCTCGTACCTGAAACCCATAATTGATGGTATGGTGTGGTATGTGGGGTACAAAGATAGTGGGGCCATTTTTCATTAATGGAAACATCAATGCTACTGAATATCTGAAATTGCTATATGATGATGTGTTGCCCTCTTTATGCACTGAAGATGGCATGCTCCCTGAGTTTTTCCAGCAAGATCGTACACCACCACATTATGGGTATCAGGTCCGAGCATTCCTACAATGAATCTGACCCCCCTTAGACAAGCATTTCTTCTGCAACTTGAAGAATAAAACTGCCTTATCAATTTTACCACAAGCGGAACGGCATAGACCCACCCCCAAATGAACAATTTCTGAATTGCTGTTTTTTGTTTTTTCTGCCTCCCAAAAAATAATTTTATTTCTATAGCGCCGACATATTTCGCAGCACTTTACATTTCAGGGGGACTTGTACAGACGATAGACATTACAGCATATTAATAGTCACATAGATCATAACGGATACCAAGAGGAATGAGGGCCCTGCTCGCAAGCTTACAATCTATGAGGAAAAAAAAAAGGTAGACTCGAAAAGTGGGTGGTAACAGTTGCCTTCATTGTTCAGACCAGCCATAATCTTAATGGTACTGTCACACTTAGCGATGCACCAGCGATCCCGACCAGCGATATGACACAGTCAGGATCGCTGGTGCATCGCTAAGTGGTCGCTAGTGAGCTGCCACACAGGTAGATCTCACCAGCAACATAGCAGCAGTCGGGGGTTGTTACTTACCTGTCAGATGAGGCGATCCGGACGTCCGCTCGTCGGCGCCACAGGAAACCCAGCAGGAAGCTGATGACGAGAAATGGTCCAGGACGTTCTTGCGTGATCAGCGATAACCAGCAGGGGAGTGGTCGGAGGTAAGTATCAGACAAAGTGATATCGCTAGCAATATCGCTATAACGTCACAAAAACCAGTGACGTTATAGCGATATTGCTAGCGATATCGCTTAGTGTGACAGGGCCTTAAGTGTGCAACCGTACAGACACAGAGGGCTAATAGATGCATAAAGCATGTGGGAACATAAAAATAGAAATAGAATAGAATTCAATCAAAAAAATTATGTGACTGAAAATGATACCTATAAAAATAACAACTCATCTCGCAAAAAACAAGCCCTCATATGACTCTAACGCTGGAAATATTGGAAAATTAGAGCTCTCAAAATATGGCAATGAAAGCGCCTTTTAGTGTGTGACAGCAGCCAACCAGAAAAACAATATTAATCTGGTATTGCTGTAATTGCAGCGACCCGAAGAATAAAATTGTCTAATCACTTATACCTCATGAAGAATAGCGTAAAAAATAAATAAAGCCAATTCTTAAACTGCTGTTCATTTGTTCATTCTGCTTCCCAAAGATCGCAACAAGTCTCTGCTTACAGTTATTCTGCACTCTGCGCTGAGCGCTTACACCGGAATTTGCAGTAGGTTACCTATAAGGAGCGACATGGGGAAACTGTGGATGCTGTCTTTCCTATGATCCAGTGGAATCCATATTTAGGCATGCATAGAAGTGCTGAACAGAACCAGAATGAGTCCAAAGTAACTGCTGAATCAATTGAGTGGATCCCTCGGAGGTTTCATCTGAATCACATCACTCAGAGATTTAGATGTAAACCCCAAAATAAATTGCTCAGCATAAAGAGTAGGATAAATGTGATCGATCCCAAATGTTGTGTAAAACGTTCACAATAAGAGCTTCAACTAAATTCACAAAAAAGCAAGTAGCCACTCAGGTTTGTCATCTGTTATTGGAAATATAGGGGGCTTCCACGTTTTTGGTAGCACAAAGGCTCTGGAAAAGTGAAATGGCTCCTTGCCCCCCCAAAAGAAATTGAGTAAATTCTGCACTTCCAAATCCAAATGCCTTTCTCCCTTCTGAGCCCCTCAGTGTACCAAAACCACATTTAGCGTCCACATCTTTGGCATTTCTGTAGCAATGAGAGTCCACCTACATTACATGTGCATGTCTCCAGAAACATGAGCTGGACATAATGTACTGGGACCTACAATGTACTGGGCACTACAGTGTACCGTGCACTACAATGACAAATTTGCAATTTTCCCTCAGTAACATCCAACCACTGTTGCTTGTTTCTGGAAAACACCCATGAAGTCAAAATCATCGCTACACCTGTAGATAAATTCCAAAAAGGGTATAATTTCCAAGATGGAGTGGTTCAGGAGCTCTGTATATAGTCTGCAAACTATTCTAAGAAATTCTGTGCTCTAGAAGGCAAATAGCGCCCCGTCCCTCCTGAGTCTTGCCGTGTTGCTAAGCAGTACTGTACAGCCACATATGAGGTATTTCCACATTCAGCAGAAGTTGTGGGACAAATTTTGTTGCCATATTTACCCTTTTCCCCTTGTGAAAAAGTAAATTCTGGGGCTAAAATGATCTATCTTTTGTGGTAAAAATGTATTTTTTCTTCACTGCTCAATAGTATAAAATCCTGGGACACCTGTGGTGTCAATATGATTCCTGAACCCTTAATTGAATTTATTGAGAGGTGTAGTTTGCAAAATGGGGTCACTTATCGGGGGTGCAACTGTTCTGGCACCTTAGCGGCTCTCCCAATGAGTCATGGCACCCGCAAACCATAATAGTAAATTTTACGCTATTTTATGGCGCTGCTTCACTTCTGAGCTTTGCTCTGTGTCTGAAATGTATTTTCTGATTACATGTAGGGTATTGGCTCACTCAGGAGAATTTGCACAACAAACTTAGGTCCGTCCTTTTATTTTAGTCCATAGAAAAATTAAAAACTTGGGGCTAAAACAAAATTTCAGTTGTAAAATTTAA
Organism: Dendrobates tinctorius; assembly: GCF_039654945.1. Classification (NCBI taxonomy): domain Eukaryota; kingdom Metazoa; phylum Chordata; class Amphibia; order Anura; family Dendrobatidae; genus Dendrobates; species Dendrobates tinctorius. The sequence continues at coordinate 59,605,006 of NW_027361698.1, read as the reverse complement.
TAATTCTTTCCTCTCCTCCCAAGGATATAAAATTTTGTGAGGCACATGTGGTGTCAACAAGCTTACTGCATCCCTAGATGAATTTGTTGGGGGGTGTAGTTTGTAAAATGAGGTCACATATGAGGGCTTCTGCTTTTCTGACATGTCAGTGGCTCTACCAATGTGACATGGCACTCTCAAACCATTCCAGCAACATCTAAACTCTAATAAGGCGCTTCTCACTTTTGAGCTTTGCACAGTAGCTTTTAACCACATACATATGTTGTGAGAAATTGAACAGCAGTTTTGGTTTCTATTTTCTCCTGCTATCTTTGTAAAATGAAAAAATTTGAGGCTAAAATAATATTTTTGTGGGAAAAATATATACTTTTTCATTTTCACATTTCAATGTTGTAAAATTCTGTGACACACCTGTGGGTTCAAGGTGCTCACCACATTTCTAGTTGAATTTCTTAAGGGATCTAGTTTCCAAAATTGGTATAATTTGTGGGGGATTCCACTGTTTAGGCATATCAGTGGCTTTCCAAACACAACATGACACCCGCAGACCATTCCATCAAAGTCTTCCAAAACATCACTTCTTCCTTTCAGAGCCCTGCTGTTCTCCCAAACAGTAGTTTATCCCCACATATGGTGTATCCGCATACTCAGAAGAAATTGTATAACAAATTTTGGGTTCCATTTTCTCCTGTTACCCTTGTGAAAATAAAAAAATTGGGGCTAAAAGAACATTTTTGTGGGATTTTGTTTTTATTTTTACAGCTCTATGTTATAAACTTCTGTAAAGCACCTGGGGGTTCAAAGTGATCACCACACATATAAGTTCCTTGAGGGGTTTGGTTTACAAAATATGATCTTTTGTGGTGGGTTTCTACTATTTAGAAAAATCAGGGGCTCTCCAAATGCAACATTGCGTCTGCTATTGATTTCAGACAATTTTGCTTTCAAAAAGTCAAACGGTGCTCCTTCCCTTTTGAGCCCTGCAATACACCTAAACAGTAATATTTCCTCACATATAGGGTATATACGTATTTCAATATAAATGTTTGGAGTCCATTTTCTCCTATTATCTTTGTGAAAATATAAAATTTGGGGCTAAAAAACAGTTTTGGTTGGAAAAATGTGTTTTTTTTTATATTTTTATGGCTCTATGCTATAAACTTCTGTGAAGCACATGTGGTATCAAGGTGCTCACCACACATATAGATACATTCCTTGAGGGTTCTAGTTACTAAAAATGTGTCGATTCTGGTGGTTTTCCACTGTTTAAGCACATTAGTTGAACTCCAAACGTGATATGGTGTCCGCTCTAGATTAAAGCCATTTTTTGCATTGAAAAAGTCAAGCTGTTCTTCTTCCATTCCCAGCCCTGCCATGAGCCCAAACAGATTCCCCAAACATATTTGCACAACAAATTTTGGTGTTCTTTTTCTCCAGTTACCTTTGTAAAAATAAGAAATTTGAGGCTAAACTAAAATTTTTATGGAAATTGCTGATGATCTTTTAACCCTTCTAACTTCGTAACAAAAAAAGGTTTACAAAATGATGCAAATTTAAAGTAGAATTTTTGATATTTTTTTACAAATAAATGTAAGTCATATCGAAAAAAAAAATCAACACTATAATGAAGTACAATATGTCATAAGAAAATGATCTCATAATCACTGGGATCCATTGAAGCATTCCAGAGTTATTACCACATAAATAGACACTGGTCAGAATTTTAAAATTTGGTCTCGTCATAAAAGTGAAAACTGTGTTGTGGAGGGTGAAGGACTTAAAAAAAACAACTGCTCTGCAGCATTTGGAAGTGGCCACTAAAAAGTGTCACAGAGAAGTGATATTTCATTTCATACACTGTTTAAATACAGACATTGCCGACGCTGGTGTTAACTGATTGGCGGAGGAGCCACATGTCAAAGCCCCACATATCTAATATTGGTAAACTATCCTCAAGATAGGTTATCAATATAACAGTAGAAAGCCTTTAACACTGACATACAGTATTTGCTCTTGAAATACCCTAGAACTTTTTAGCGTAAAATAAATAATTGTTCATGGTTTATTTGTTGAAAAACTAATCACCAAAGACACATGATTCAGAAACATTTCCCTTTGAACAAACATTAAGTTGTTAATTCGTTTAAGAGGATCTCTTATCCTTATGTAACAAAATTCCAAATGTATAAAAATGAGAAACAGTAATATAATAAAAATGCAATTCAAGGCTTTCTCCCACTAAGAAAAGTGTTTGGCAAGGAAAACTTACATTCCACAGCCATGAATTATAGCATTGTAACCAAAGTATCTAGGTCATCTTGTAACTAGAGTTGAGCGATACCGTCCGATACTTCAAAGTATCGTATCGGATGGTATCGGCCGATCTTTAAAAAAAGTATCGGTATCGCCGATTCCGATACCGGAAGTCCCATTCAAGTCTATGGGACTTCCGGTATCGGAATAAGAAAAACCCTTTCCTGCCCTTGTACAGCCTCTCTGGGGTCTGTACGGGCCTTTCGGGGGGCTGTGCCGGCCTGCCAGGGGGTCTGTGCAGGCTCCGGTGGTCTGTGCCGGCCTGCCGGTGGTCTGTGCAGGCTCCGGGGGGCTGTGCCGGCCTGCCGGGGGGCTGTGCCGGCCTGCCGGGGGGCTGTGCAGGCTCCGGGGGGCTGTGCCGGCCTGCCGGGGGGCTGTGCCGGCCTGCCGGGGGGCTGTGCAGGCTCCGGGGGTCTGTGCAGGCATCGTCCGATGGGACTACAAGTCCCATCGGGCGATGCCTGCTACCATGACAGTGATTGACACATTAGCCAATGATGGGACAGTAGTAGTCCCATCATCCGGCTAATGTGTTAAATGTAAAAAAAAAAAAAAAAAAAAAATTACATGCTACATACATACAACATGCATACTACATACATGCTACATTCATACTACATACTACATACATGCTACATTCATACTACATAAATACTACATTCAACATACATACTACATATATACTACATGCATGCTACATACATACTGCATGCTACATACATACCACATATATACTACATATATACTACATGCATGCTACATGCATGCTACATGCTACATACATAACACATATATACTACATGCATGCTACATACATACTACATGCTACATACTACATATATACTACATGCATGCTACATACTACATGCTACATACATACTACATATATACTACATGCATGCTACATACATACTGCATGCTACATGCATGCTACATACATACTACATACATACTACATGCTACATACATACTACATATATACTACATACATACTACATACATACTACATGCATGCTACATACATACCACATACATAACACATATATACTACATGCATGCTACATACATACTACATGCTACATACATACCATATACATACTACATGCATGCTACATACATACTACATGCATGCTACATACATACTACATGCTACATACATACTACATATATACTACATGCATGCTACATACATACTACATGCTACATACATACTACATATATACTACATGCATGCTACATACTACATGCTACATACATACTACATACATACTACATGCTACATACATACCACATATATACTACATACATACAATACATTCATACAATACATACATAGACATACAGTACATATAACATAGAGTAACATACTTACCAATACTTGTCACATTGTTCCCCGAAGCCATTGTCTTTTCCGGAATAAATATTAACATAACAAACCACAAAAATACTCACCCACGATCCGAAGCAGTCCACGAGTGTGTCCCACGACGATCTTGGGTAGAGAACTGCAGCATCAGCTGTTGCTGCCGTTCTCTACGGGCTGCAGGAATCCAATGACGGAAGGTAGGTATCCTTCCGCACTGTATTCCTCCGCCACTTAAAAAAAAAAAAAGTCCCTAGTCTCACTTTATGCCATTGCTGTGTGGGAAATTCCCACGCAGCAATGGCATAAAGTGAGACTAGGGACTTTTTTTTTTTAAGTGGCGGAGGAATACAGTGCGGAAGGATACCTACCTTCCGTCATTGGATTCCTGCAGCCCGTAGAGAACGGCAGCATCATCTGATGCTGCAGTTCTCTACCCAAGATCGTCGTGGGACACACTCGTGGACTGCTTCGGATCGTGGGTGAGTATTTTTGTGGTTTGTTATGTTAATATTTATCCCGGAAAAGACAATGGCTTCGGGGAACAATGTGACAAGTATTGGTAAGTATGTTACTCTATGTTATATGTACTGTATGTCTATGTATGTATTGTATGAATGTATTGTATGTATGTACTATATATGTGGTATGTATGTAGCATGTAGTATGTATGTAGTATGTATGTAGCATGCATGTAGCATGTAGTATGTATGTAGCATGCATGTAGTATATATGTAGTATGTATGTAGCATGCATGTAGTATATATGTAGCATGTATGTAGTATGTATGTGGTATGTATGTAGCATGTAGTATGTATGTAGCATGCATGTAGTATATATGTAGTATGTATGTAGCATGTAGTATGTATGTAGTATGTATGTAGTATGTATGTGGTATGTATGTAGCATGTAGTATGTATGTAGCATGCATGTAGTATATATGTAGTATGTATGTAGCATGTAGTATGTATGTAGTATGTATGTAGTATGTATGTGGTATGTATGTAGCATGTAGTATGTATGTAGCATGCATGTAGTATATATGTAGTATGTATGTAGCATGTAGTATGTATGTAGTATGTATGTAGTATGTATGTGGTATGTATGTAGCATGTAGTATGTATGTAGCATGCATGTAGTATATATGTAGTATGTAGTATGTATGTAGTATGTAGTATGTATGTAGCATGCATGTAGTATGTATGTAGCATGCATGTAGTATGTATGTAGCATGCATGTAGTATGTATGTAGTATGTATGTAGTATGTATGTAGCATGCAGTATGTATGTAGCATGTATGTAGTATGTATGTAGTATATATGTAGTATGTATGTAGCATGTAGTATGTATGTAGCATGCATGTAGTATATATGTAGTATGTATGTAGCATGTAGTATGTATGTAGTATGTATGTAGTATGTATGTAGCATGCAGTATGTATGTAGCATGTATGTAGTATGTATGTAGCATGCATGTAGTATGTATGTAGCATGTAGTATGTATGTAGCATGCATGTAGTATGTATGTAGCATGTATGTAGTATGTATGTAGTATGTATGTAGCATGTAGTATGTATGTAGCATGCATGTAGTATGTATGTAGTATTTTTTTTTTTTTTTTTTTTTTTTTTTTTAACATTTAACACATTAGCCGGATGATGGGACTACTACTGTCCCATCATTGGCTAATGTGTCAATCACTGTCATGGTAGCAGGCATCGCCCGATGGGACTTGTAGTCCCATCGGACGATGCTTGCACAGACCCCCGGACATCAGCACAGCCCCCCGGCAGGCCGGCACAGCCCCCCGGCAGGCCGGTACAGACCCCCACAGGGTGCACAGACCACCGGCAGGCCGGCACAGCCCCCCGGCAGGCCGGTACAGACCCCGGGCAGTCCACACAGCCCCCCGGCAGGCCGGCACAGCCCCCCGGCAGGCCGGTACAGACCCCCACAGGGTGCACAGACCACCGGCAGGCCGGCACAGCCCCCCGGCAGGCCGGTACAGACCCCGGGCAGTCCACACAGCCCCCCGGCAGGCCGGCACAGCCCCCCGGCAGGCCGGCAGAGACCCCCGGAAGGCCCGAAATGACGGCGCATCATGATGCGCACACACCGCGCATCATGATGACGTCAGGCCGTCAATCAACTGAACTTCCGATTCCGATGCCGAATTCCGATATTGAAAAAATATCGGAAGTCGGTATCGGAATTCCGATACAGCAAGTATCGGCCGATACCCGATACTTGCGGTATCGGAATGCTCAACACTACTTGTAACGTATGATGATGTAGGTAGGCTCTCTGTGTAGTTAGGGCAAATCTTAAAGATGGGGGATCTTTACAGTGAAACATGGAATAAAATATTTGCTGCTGAAGGGGTACGTAAGGCTTGTGACCACCATGAATTTTATTAATTGTATGTCCCTACTGTTTAGACATTGTATAGCACACTTAAAGGGAATTTGTCACCTATTTTTAACCCTATGAGCTGCTGCCATCGCCATCGCGGGCTTAACTACAGCATTCTGCAGTGCTGTAGGTAAGCCCCCAATGTAACCTGAAAGATAAGAAAAACAAGTTAGATTATACTCACCGGGGTGCGTGGTTCGGTGCTATGGGTGTCGCAGTCCGGTCCGGCACCTCCCATCTTCATACGATGACGTCCTCCTTCTTACTTCTGCTGCGGCTCCTGCACAGGTGTACTTTATCTGCCCTGTTGAGGGCAGAGTAAAGTACTGCAGTGCGCAGGCGCTGGACCTCTCTGATCTTTCCCGGCGTCTAGGTAATAATAGGTGACAGTGTGGGGAAGGTGACCTGACGGACTTGTCAGCAAGAAGAAGGGATGGTTTGTGCACTGAAGGCATATGTTTGTAGTTACACTAGGAAAACTGCTGGGAAAAGTGTAGATTGAGTGCAGTATCTTGGGTTGACCACAAGATGGCAGGGGAGAGTGTGAGTTCAGGACGTGACAGCAGCATATGGCTTTAGAAACCGTTGGTCATGGGGGGGCGGAGTTATGGGGAACTGGGAAAGTTATAAATAGGACAGGAGGGTTCCAGAAAGTTCCGGTCCCAGGAGGAGCTCAAGAGGAGAGGACTCTGTGATGGAGTGTGTGCTGTGTGGAGAGCTTAACTAAGGGGACTGAGGAGAAAAGACATCAGGGGGGTGGCCCCCGACACGAAGAACCACAGAACAGAACAGACGAGGCCCCGGGGGTACCAAATTGATGACGACCTTTGACCAGTGAAGTGCTGGCGGTGGAAAGGCCTAGGGCAGCCCCAGTAGTTGAGCTGTAAATAAACATCACTATGACTGAGGAGAAGTGTAGGTACCTGGGTCTGAATACGGAGAGCTGTGGAAGTGCTGCGGTGGACTGCTGAGGTTGTCAGGGAGACAGCCAATAAACTTGGACCTGTTGTACCTAAAATCTGCCTCCATCTCATGTCTTTATCATCTGTTCACAGTGAGAAGGGGACCACCCCCCAGTCCGGCCCACCCCTACTACATTTGGCGTAGTCGGCAGGATAGCCGTCACCAATATTTCAACTTCAGTGGCAAGCCTGTGACAGAGGAAGACAAAAGGACTTGAGCTACCCTACTTGTGGATTACAAATTTGGGACTTGGGTTCTGTCACCAGAGGAACCGGAGTGGTATAAGAACTGGAAAAATGGCTGTGGCGATTTGGTGTCAAAAGAAAGAGAAACAGGCGTTTACTATTGAACTGGATGATCTGGGGCTATATCAAACCCGCCCATGGTGGGAGCGGTGTTCAATTGAAGGAGACCGCCCCCTCATGTTAGACCCTGGAAGATGGGTGGAGAAGCCGACCACCGCCCCACCCAAGAACGAGAGTGGCCCGGGTGGAGAGACCTGCTGCGGCTGTTTGGTGCCATTCAGCTACTGGACACCGGACGGTATGAGACGTTGCAGCTGTCGTGGTATCGGACGCCTGGAATGGCGGTGGCGCCAGGAAATGGAGACTCGTCGGGAGACCTGCTCAGGGAGCCTCCCCGCGGAACTGTCGGGCCTGGAGGCCGGCCCTGCCGAACGGCGGGGTGAAAACCAACGGCTGGGGAAAGAGAGGTGGGAAAGCCTGCTGGGAGCCGCGGCGGCTGGGAAGGTGAGCATGTCCCTGGCCCTGCCAGCGGCACTCCAGGCAAACCCCATCCCCACATTTCATGTACCAGACAGACCTCGGGACCCCGACACCGGCCCTCAGCCTCCCCGCCCGACTCCTCACACTGCGGTGCCTCCCGCTCTGGACGACGGCGTGGCCCCCGCCAAGCTGACTGCCGCTACATCGGCCCCACTCCCGGTCACTGCTGTAATCTGGCCGTCAGCCGGTGCGGTTGACGCACCGGGGTCTATGGTCGCTGCTCCATCTGTGGTCCTACCTGCGGTTGATTTGCCGGAGCCCGTGGCTGCCTTGGTTCCAGCTACGGCCTCCCCCGCGGCCCCACCGATTTCACTGTCAAAGCTGGCTGTGGCCTACTCACCATCGGAGCCTGCAGCCGCTTCTACCCCACCCTCGACCGCGGCCCGCCCACCGGACTCTGCGGCCTATACAGGGCCCTCCGCTTGGGTTGTGGAGGTCATCGAGAAAAAGAAGGCCAGAGAGGGGGAGATCTGGGGGCTGCTTCATGAGAAAGGGGAGGTTGGCATGGAGGTTCCACGTTCCATCGGGCGGCTGGTGCATACGAACAGGGAGAAAGGTTATGGATTCATACGGGACCTCGCCACTGGTCAAAAGGTGTATCTGAATGTGACTTCCATCCGTCACGACTGGGCTCTGCAGGAAGGAAACTGGGTCTCTTATTGCAAGGAGTACTGCCCCCGAGGGTACTACGCCATTGCAGTGATTGCTTGTCCTGAAGACTACGTGCCCCCGTAAAAGGACTCACAGAGACACCCAAAAAATCCCGGGACTTCACAGATGTGGAGTCCCTTGCTGAGTTGGCGGAAAACCAGCCGTCAGGAGATGGCCCGGATGACCAGGAATTCTATGCACCGTTGTGCAGTTCATAGGACAGTTCTACGTCCATGTTCAGGGAAATGTTTTTTTGTGTTGAAAGATGTTTTTCTCCTGACACAGCGGGGACGCCTACGGGGAAGTACTTATGTCAAAGGAAGGGGGAGTATGCCTGTTTTGTTTTTATGTTGGTTTAAAGAAAAAGTAAAAGAAAAAAAGGGTTACTTATGCTATTAGAAAGTTGGTTTAATGTATAATATACAACAGGTCCTTGGTATGGGGGTCTGTATGACAGAGGGTCTGTGTGACTGAGACGCCGACCATGACTTGTTTTAAAGTGAAGGATAAAGAGACGGAAGATATGGAATCAGACAGTGGTCCCAAGCCAGGTCCCTGACACCCCAGGAGAATAGGCGGGCGCTGACAATGACCTGGTAGGCGTAAGGCCTCGGTCATGGCGTTCCGGACAGTTGAGGGTGACAGAAGGGGATAGTAGGGGGAGGTTCCAATCGTAGAGAAATCTGGGTGTACCTAGCCCAACTGGAAAAAAGTTGTCATGTGGCATGCACGCCAGCGAGTAGTAGTAGGCTGCTCGGAGCATGGTGCTCCCGGTTTGGTTCGGCCCCCGCGTATGGCAGGTTTGGCCCAACAACCGGTCCAACAGCAGACAGTAGGAAAGCTTCAGAACGACGAAGGTAGGAATACGATTGTCGAGGGTGACAATAGACAAAGGAAGGGGGAGTGTGGGGAAGGTGACCTGATCAACAGGCTTGTCAGCAAGAAGAAGGGATGGTTTGTGCACTGAAGGCGTATGTTTGTAGTTACACTAGGAAAACAGCTGGGAAAAGTGTAGATTGAGTGCAGTATCTTGGTTTGACCACAAGATGGCAGGGGAGAGTGTGAGTTCAGGACTTGACAGCAGCTTATGGCTTTAGAAACCGTTGGTCTTGGGGGGCGGAGTTATGGGGAACCGGGAAAGTTATAAATAGGACAAGAGGGTTCCAGAAAGTTCCAGTCCCGGGAGGAGCTCAAGAGTAGAGGACTCTGTGACGGAGTGTTTGCTGTGTGGAGAGCTTAACTAGGGGGTCTGAGAAGAAAAGACGTCAGGGGGGGTGGCCCCGACACGAAGAACCACAGAACAGACAAGGCCCCGGGGGTACCAAATTGATGACGACCTTAGACCGGTGAAGTGCTGGTGGTGGAAAGGCCTAGGGCAGCCCCAGTAGTTGAGCCGTAAATAAACGTCACTACGACTGAGGAGAAGTGTAAGTACCCGGGCCCTGAATACGGAGAGCTGTGGAAGTGCTGCGGTGGATTGCTGAGGTTGTCAGGGAGACAGCCAATAAACTCGGACCTGTTGTACCTAAAATCTGCGTCCATCTCGTGTCTTTATCGTCTGTTCGCGGTGAGCAGGGGACCACCCCCCAGTCCGGCCAACCCTACTACAACTGATTTCCCTTTAATGTATCACTTTAGTTAGAGCTGTTACTTGGTTACTTTATGTTGACTTTATACAAGTGCCGCATTGTTGTACTGTATTTAACTTTGCATTGTGTGACAATTCTCCTTAAGGCCAGCAAAAACAAATAATTAGATTTAAGACAAATGAATTAACCATCTAAAGTGTTTGGTGACCAAGTGACCTCCTCTCTATCCTTTGAAAGAGATAGAAATCTGGCTATTTGAATACAAATACCCTATAGGCCCCTTTACATTTAGCGATGCACCAGTGATCCCGACAACGATACGACCCGGTCAGGATCGCTGGTGCATCGCTAAATTGTCGCTAGTGAGCTGCCACACAGGCAGATCTCACAGCGATGTAGCGACGCAGCAGCGGTCGTTACTTACCTTTCAGACGTGGCGATCCTGACGTCCTCCCGCCCACGTCCAATCGTCGCTCGTCGGCGCCAGCAGGAAGCGCCCGACTAGAAATGGAGCACCGCGAACTTGCGCGATCAGCGACAGACAGCGGTGTAGCCGGTCGGAGGTAAGTATCATACATAGCGATATCACTAGCGATATCGCTGCTGCGTCACAAAATCGGTGATGCTTTAGCGATATCGCTGTGTGTAGAGGCCCCTTATAATTTTGCTCTTCCTCTAAACATGTTTGAGTCTGGAAGTTGCTTACACCCCCCCATGGAAAACACGAATAATCGGTCGAGCTGAACATATATGGAGATGCTGAGCAGTATAGCTGTTATCAAACCAAGCATTCAGCTGATCAGTTTCTGAGGTGTATGACTACTTTTTAGTACTTTATATTATTTTTGTAGTGTACTGTGATCTCAGCATTGTAAATCAGTAGAACTTATTTGTCCATTCTTAGTATTTGAGCCATACAGTCTTTACACTTTTTATCCTGGATGGTGCTCATATCGAGACGCTCTTTGATCAGTTAATTTTTACACTGATATTTCATATTATGATGGAAAAGGCCAAGAACAGACGGAATGGCCCCAGCATTGTCATGGATGAATTATTTCAAAAACTAGAACCAATTAAGCAAAAGTAATGGGATTTTTGGGTTAGGCTCAGCACCTTGAAAATACCCTAAATCCATTCAAAAAACCTTGGCAACTGATTTTTTTTTTTTTTTAACCTGTGTTATTTATTAATGTCCAAAAGCAGAAAAAATATTGTGTTATTTATTATCTATCTAAATATCTAATATACAATATTTCTATCATCTATCTATCTATAGCTTATGTATAAAAAAAAATTCTTGGTTGCCAGGAGGGTTCTGGGTTTGAACTTCATGTGCTTGACTGATGCATTTTTCTGGTTCTTTTGAGGCTACACCAATGCAATACCTGCTCCTGATTTAATGTCCAGAATATAATTTAAAGCAACACTAAACAGCAAATAAGCAAAAATTGCTTGAAATTTGGAAATGTACATAATTAGAAATAAATTGTCTAGCCACAAGAAAAATCCAAACATTTTTTTTTAATTACAAAAGTTCAGGAACTGTGAGTCTATTTATGTCTAATGTTTGGAAAACTAAAATAGCATTGCATTTCTGAAAGATGCCAGCCAGGAGGCCCACTGAGCACTGGGGAGCAGCATTTAGGAATGTAGAGCTGATGCCTTCAGATTTTAGCTGAAGTGGGCTGTTTAACAGCAGTTGTCTATTCTTTTGAAGTCTAGACATGTTTTAATTTCACAGCCTTTCCCGCAGCTATGCAGAGGTGTCTCTGTATTTCTGGGTTGATGCAGCTGAAGCCTTTGAGATAAGTTGATTGAGTCAAATAAAATCACAAATAAAGTTTTGATCATTTTCAAATTTCAAATAGATTCTTCACTTTCTCAAGAAACTAATTTCATTACTTTTTTTTTCTTATAAACCACTATGACTCTTGTAAAAAGAGAATTTTCATCATGGTAAATTACGGCATATAAATAAGTTGACACCAGCATTGCAATCAGTAAGAGTCTGGTTTCTGGACGGTCAGTTTTTAACTTCTCAATAAGTTTAAAGGGAATCTAGTATAATGCAAACCACTGCTACTTGGTGTAAATTCATTTCCAATGAGTACAAGAAAACCAGTGCAGAATTGCCACTTGAAAGCTTGAGAAGTATTTAAAAAGTATAGAAAAAATCCATACATATAATGGTAACAACATGATAAAGACTACAAGAAATATCTGTAACTTGCCCTTATTGAGAAACATCTTTCTATTATTTCAGATAGTAACTAAGAATTTTCAACACTCTTCAAAACCTTGCCCTGACTGAGTGTTTCTAGTAGGATTTGATAAGTAGATGTCTACAAGATCACAAGCATGCCCATTATTATCCTACAGTGTACCTCATTTTAACATTTAAGCATCAGCAATAGTGATGAGTGAGTATACTTGTTGTTCAGGTTCTCCCGAGCATGCTCGGGTGTCCTCCGAGTATTTTGGCTTGCCCGGAGATTTAGTTTGTGTCCACGCAGCGGCATGATTTGTGGCTGCTAGACAGGCTGAATACATGTGAGGAATGTCTGTTTGATAGGGAATCCCCACATGTATTCAAGCTGTCTACAAATCGCAAATTATGCAGCTGCTTCAACACAAAATAAATCTCCGAGCACGTCAGCATGCTTGGAGGACAGCCGAGCATGCTCGGGAAAACCCAAGCAATGAGTATACTCGCTCATCACTAATCAGCAACAGTAAATTCTTGTCTAGAGCATTTAAAGTATATACAATATAACAAACAGACAATTTGTAAATGTATGGAAAAAATATTTTATAATAGCCCTTTAAGATTTTTTCCCACTTTCCTATTTTAAGTGGCAACTTATTATGAGAATATGACGTTATTTCCTTTAATGTATGGACATGCAAACAAAATAAAAAGAATATAGGAACTGATGGCATATTAAGAGCAATGGAGTGTCTTCCCTATAATGTAGGTTTGCCATAGAAAATCTCTCTCTCTCTCTATATATATATATATAGAGAGAGAGAGAGTTTTATTAACACCCCCAAAGATCAATTCTAACCTTAATGAAGCACTCTCATTAACTTCATGTTTCCCTAAATGTGTGTAAATGTTAGTGCAGAGTAGTGTCAGTGTGTTAATAACCTCACAATTGCCATCGTCTCTGGTATTCAGTACAGCTCCACTCCTTTTGTCAGACATTTGACGGCAATTCATACTCTCTGGTGTGACATAGAAGTAGCTTTCATAATAAAAGCCTTTGGAGCATCAGTATATTAATCTGCAATAACATTTACAGAGGTCTAGAGAAAAACTGTTATTAGGATTGCTTCTTTAAAGGAAACCTGTCACCAAATTTGACCTATCTCAACCGTTATTATGGGTGTACATCGATGTTTGGGTTCTGCAGAATTTTATAAAAAAAGTTCAGTTTGGGTACCAGAACAGTATCCACACTTGATCCAGAACTTGAACCCCATTCAAGTGAATGGGGTTCCAAACATCTGGTGATTCCCACACTGTCATTTGTGTGACAGCGTGGGCAACACAGGCTCTGATCGGCGGTAGCCTTTCTGAAGTCACCATCGGTCACAGCTGCAACATATCGCGGTTCCCACGGTGTCAAAGAGAGGACAGTGTGGGAGCTAGCAGCTGTGAATGACAGGGAAAAGGTTACCATTGGTCAGATGTTGACTGATGACTACTACTGATAGCAATGAGAGCAGGCAATGCTAATGAAAGTATTCAACAGCTAGTGGCTATTCATAGCTGTAGCTTTACTGCTATCGACAGGCGTCAGAGAAAAAGAAGATGGGTGTGGAATCAGGATAACTGTGTTTGTGTTTATTTCTACTACTGTGTTAGTAATGAGGGAATCTGACTGACACCTCTCTGTTAGTAACCCCCAAAACAGTTACCCCGATTGCCACTGTACCAGAAAAATTGTGAAGAGCTGAGATTAAGCACCGGTAATGACACATCAAATATGATACACCATTTCAAGGGTGGCTGCAGGCTGATATCTATAGGTTGTGGAATGGCCCAATAACCACGGGCATTCCCAGCCTATTACTACTTTATAATCCTGCAGCAGTCTGCTTTCCCTTAGCTGCTTATTAAAAAATAGGGGACCCCAAGCCATTTTCATTTATTTTTAATAAATAAATGAAAGAAAATATGTGGGGTCACCCCTATTTTTAATAACCAGTCAAGGAAAAGTTAACAGCTGGGAGCTGGTCTTCTTATTCTGGGAAGGGGTCAATATTCATGTACCTTACTAAAAATGTGGAAACCCTAAGAAAAGACATGAAGTGGCCTCTATTTGTAATAACTAGCTAAGGCAAATGTATTCCCTTCCAGCAGTGCCACTTTGTCCCTATGATGTAGGCCACTTCATTGTATGTGCTCATGATCAGGAATTGATGCGGTTTTGCAGTATCAAAAACGCAGCAGCCAGATGTTACCGCATAGTGGATGGGATTTTTAGAAATCATGTCCTCTATGTGAGCATATGCACCCGCGTATCACCAGCAGAAAATGACATGCATTGCTGGTTTACGAGCCACAGCATGTCAATTTCTCTAGTGGAATTATGAAAATATGCTGTGTCCAAAGCACTGCTTCTTCCCGATCGTGGGAATGTAGCTTCAGAGGAAATCTTGCTCATGCACATTACTGTTCTTTTGGTTCCTCTGCAGTCTTCTTCCCTTCTATGGGCATAAGCATAAAGTTCCTTCGCGCACATGTCGTTCCTAGTCTTCCCAAATGCGCTATGGAAAACAACAGGAAGGGCACCTGCACAGGAGGCATTTAATGCCTATTTCCGAAAAGGGGGTAAAACTGTGGCGGAAAGAAAAGAATATTAATTCACTAGTGCAAGATTTCCTCTCAAGCAGCCGATGTCATGGGTGGCGAGATATATGAAGAAGTGTGGAGGCAGAGTTATCTTCCAGGCAACATCCTCCTCATAGCTTGAAAGAGGTCATTTACATAAGCAGATAAAATATGATTTATCAAGAGCAAAAACATCTGATATGAAACAGGCAGAAATTTTTTAAATTAGTCATTTTGACAATGTTTCTCGAAAATGAATATATAATGTTATTTATTGTGTGAAATTAGATGCATCTAATTTGGAGACAAGGAGAGGATGAGATGTTTGTTAATAATATCCTGACATATAAGGCGACATATTTCAAAGAGATATTACTGTTTGTCACATCGGTATAGTTCTAATTGTCAACTTCTATTTCATTCTAACTTCAGTTATGCTTATCGTTGTGTAGATCAATATTTTAATTGAATTTTCATACTCATTATTCTGACTCAAACTTGGGTTTTTTTTGTAGAAACAATTTCTTATTTTGCTATCCAGGTAAATGCCATTGATCTCTTATTAAAAGCTCCATCCAACCTTGAGACCTTTTCATTTTCATCTGTGTGCTGTGAAAAGTAATATAGACAATTTCTATTTTCACATTCATTAAATTACTTGTGATTACACTGTGCTGGTAAGTTGTTTTTTTTTTAAAAGTTTATTTAAACTGCTCCTGGAAGTTAAAGACAGTCTAAAATCTAACGAGATTTTTGTCTTATTTATTTTTTTCCAAAAGACTTTAATTACATGAGTCTCATTAGTAATCTCTCAGGGATAGTTTCTAATGTAGCAAATAATCCAAGTTATCCATTATTTCTCTTTTATTGCCTTTACTACTAAATAATTGCTCTTGTTTGTAGCTAAATGTTAAATCTACTATGTTATCCCTAATGGAATGCTCTCAAGTAAATCCATAGACAAATCTAAAGAATTATGAGACAGAAACATTTAGCTGCTGTCTACTTGTAGAGGAGATAACAATGCGGGACACTGGAGAGTCAATAATCTGCTCTTCATCTTTCGGTCTAGAGATAATTACTATTTGTTTTCTCCTCCTAAAAAAACACAAAACTTTTGATCATAGTTCTTAGGATGTGCACAACAAGAGACTTCTCTCTTCTCCCCTTACATATAAACAGTGGCTCAGTGGTTAAGTGTCCTGAATGTAAAACAACACACTGAGCTCATAGCAGGAGATGAAAATCTCGATCCAAATCCCGGTGTTGACTAAATATCAGTCGACTTCTCGAGGCAGGAAATCTGATCCTCAAGAAAACATTTTATAAAAAGATGTTCCTAATAAGCAAATACAGTTGAACTTCCTCTAAACGTGAACTTGCTCCATTCTGTTGTCTTAAAGTAGTGCTTCAGAAGACTCTTAACTATTATACTATCCGCTAAAATATTGTTTCTAGAAATAACCTTGATGTCATTAGTGGTGAAAGAGGAATTATATAATATTCAAGTTATTTTATTAGATTATCAGTGACACATACTGTACTTGGCTGTCCATGATTTTTGTCCTACAAAGTGAATCATTAATCAGGTGTTAATAAGACCGAAGAGAACATCCCATTGAGGTAAGAAAGAGTGAATATTCTTATCCAAGGCTTGGTGAAAGTAAGGGTTTGGAATAAAAGATATTTAGCTAAATTGATTTGTTATTATTATGAAAGAGGTTTTGCAGTTATTTCTGATAAACTGAATGCCTTTCTCTAGAAAAGGAAATCGATGTTAGATCGGATGAATCCGACATTTGGCACCACTATCGAACAGTTGGCTAAGGGGGCCACAGCACTCATGAAAACACTGTTTCCCCTTCATTGCTTACACAACAGTAGCAATACTTTGGAATGAAGTTCACTTTCAATTTAAAATTAGGACTGAGCTGTAATATCAGGCAGAGTTGCTGCTAAAAATCGCTGCTAAAAGTATCTCAAGATCTGCAGCCGTTTCAAGATACTTATGGAGAGTTGGATCTCTATCAAACTTATATACATGGTCTATCCCAACCTTCTTTTTTTTTTTACAAATTTCTGTCTTGAGAACTTTTGGATTTGACACCAGGAAAGAAATAAAAACACACAGGATTGAAGCAGGAATATACCTGCAGTTTTAAAACCACATGATGTCAATTTATACTGCGTATCTTATTATTTCACTATCAGAAAAGTGTCCTCAAAAAAACAATATGTAACAGCAATGGCACTTCGAACTTGAATAAACAACATTATTCCTTACTTATGATAGAGGAGGAAAACACCGAAGGGATCCATAAAAAATTATATTTATTTAAATACAACAAGAATATAAATAAGCAGAATGCCTCAAGATTGGAACGGGACAACTCACAACAATCCCCACATTAATAAATATGCAATATATATGGCTACAGGGTACTTAATAAAATGCCAACCAAGGTTAAAATAGTTAATGCTATTAATAGAAAAACATACAATAATTATAATAATAAAGTGCATAGTGCCAATATACCTTCTGAATTGTGCTTATCACTATAAGCCAAAGGAAGGCAAGATTAGGTCCCAGCCATTAAATGTGCTTGTTATAAGAATGGGGGAAAGGAAACTAAATCCAATCTCTATCATTAGAAATAAATAAAACTAGGTATAAATACCGCAGTAGGCTGATACTGATGAATACATATAATTTCCAATAATGCTACCAAAAAGGAACAAAACTAGCCATGCATTTGGAGAGAGATTCACCTGAGTAGGATTTTTGTACCCGTCCAGCTACCCCGACGCGCGTTTCAGCGCTCGGCTTCTTCCTGGGGGAGTGCAAAATTATTTGCAAAATCCATGACACATTAACGTGTAATGTTTTTATGAATTTGCAATGTATTCATTTGGGATTATTTACATTCTGTATTAATGTATTCAAATAATTGAGGCTTTAAAACGTTTGCCAGATTTCTCAAAATGTAAAAATAGTACATTTAAAATAGTTTTCTAAGTCAAACAACCCCTTTAATACATACTGCATGTTGCCATACTTTATATTTGCCTGAAATATAAAGCTTATGGCTCCATGAAAAATGTAAACCCACTGCAAAAACTTCTCATATGCAGACTTACCACATACTGAGAAACACTCATGCAAATGGTTATTTAGTTTGTTCTTTTTTTACATGTGATATAATTATCATTATATCCCTATTCCTATAATTACAAGCCTTCTTTTTGAAATGTCAAATTTGTATTTATATAACTGCTTCCCAACTTTTACCAAATTGTATGAAATGTAGGAAATGTGAAAGCTGACCTCTATGCTAACCGCACTGTGTGTTGATTCTTTTTTTAAAGATCAGTGTCACATGGTATAATATTGTTTATAATAAGGTGAAGAATAAACCCTTGTACTTTTAACAGTAATATAGCTAGAGACTACATTTCTAGGTTCAGTAGTCCATTTGTCAAGTGCCCAAGTACCCACAGGGGTTAGTCTAGTTTAGACCTTAGCCACTGTACTTGTAATAATGTAACAAAAATAGAAAAAGCATAAAGAAAATGCAAGAACTAAAGTAAATGATGCTTGTCACAGCACCGTTGCAGGATATCCCAAGGCTAGGGGCTCTTTGGCTATCTCTAAAGCTAGGAGTGCCCTTGCTATTCCTGATACTTCTCAAAGTGAAGACACTGGGGTCTCCTGCCTTGCTGAGCTCCTAAGTCAGCCCTTATCTGTCCCCTCCCCCACCCAAGGAAGATGGGAGTTGTAGTGTATAAGAAATCACAAATCAGACTAACAAGGTAAAACGTACTGGGATAAATGAAAATACCAATCATGCAAATATGCACTCACAAACAACAAAGTGGAACATTGGGAAGTAACTAAAGGAAAAAAAATAGGAGAAGATGAGGATAACTACACAGAAAAATCACCAAGCAACAGTCTTTTGAACCATTAAAGCAGGAAAGCTCCAGGAGCTCTCAACTGAACAGATTTAACCTCTGCACTGCCAGTAGAAACCTGAACTGCTTAATATGATGGTGAAGTGCTTCTAATCAGTGAAGGAGTATGTGAAATCAGACATCGCGGCGGTATTCTGCAATCTCTCTGTCACAGTAAACCCATGTAAATACTGTTGTTAAATAAGAGCTCATGAACTTGACAATATATGTATCATATTTATTTATACAATATACATTTATATTCATAGAATATATCTATATATATATATAAAACTGAGTGTATGTGTGTATGTGTGTGTATCAAGCCCTTTCCTGCATTACGATGTCATAATGGGTTGCAATGGTGATGGTTATGACATAACCATTGCCACGGTTATGATGGTGTCATAATAGGTTGCCATGGCGAAGATGATGTCATAATAGGTATATGGGCACAGAACTATGGGATGGAGGATGTGTGATGGGTCTATGGGCATGGGACTATGGGATGGAGGATGTGTGATGGGTATATGGGCAATGGACTATGGGATGGCGGATATGTACGATGGGTATATGGGCACTGGACTATGGGATAGCGGATATGTATGATGGGTATATGGGCATGGGACTATGGGATGGCGGATATGTATGATGGGCATATGGGCACTGGACTGTGGGATGAAGGATAGGTATGATGGTTTTATGGGCGCGGCACTATGGGATGGAGGATATGTATGATGGATATATGGGCACTGGACTGTGGGATGGAGGATATGTATGATGGTATATGGGCACTGGACTGTGGGATGGAGGATATGTATGATGGGTATATGGGCACGAGACTATGGGATGGCGGATATGTATGAGGGGAATATAGGCACGGATGGAGGATAATCATTATAATTTGTTATAACTAACCACAGTTAGTTACTATTCCCAGGCAACGCCTAGCTCTTCAGCTAGTCATTGAGTAATTGTGACATAATCTGTTGATTATGACATCATTGATTGATTGTGATATCATCATATGATTATGACATCATCGATTAATTGTGATATCTTCAAATGATCATGACCTCATTGAAAAATTATGACATCATCAATTGATTATGACATCGATTGATTTTGATAACATCATATGATTGACATCATCATCGATACACACACATACACATACACACACACATACACTTATTTTTTATATATAACTAACTGAAGAGCCTGGCATTGCTCCTTCCCACAGTCCAGTGCCTATATACCCATCATACATATTCATCATCATTTTCCTTAATATTTTTGGAGGAAAAAAGTGTGTCTTATAGTCCAAAAAATATGGTACATTTCGTGGGTATATAACCCTCTAAAGTGCATAGCCTTTATGTGTTTAGGAGTACCAATACATGACAATTTTGAACAGAATGGGCATGAAGCCCTCCATTATGTATACTACAGGGTATATCTGAGTCCTTATTTTTGGCAGTTTTTGCTTTCTTCATAAATGAAACTGAAATTTCCTATTATTTTATAAAAAAATCAATTTAGGATTACTGAAAATTATTTTTTATACATCTTTTAAAATGTTGCTTTATAAGTCATTATACAGGAAAAATGTTTCTTAGCTTCTTTTTATTCTGTAAAATGCAATTTCTTGTCGATTTGGAATGTTTTATTGTCACTCCTTAAAGTGGAGTAAAAGCGTGGCACCATTGTTCTCAGCAGCGATCTGGGAGTCATAGCTGCTTCCAGAGGTCTTTCCCATGCTGTTCTCTTGCCAATCTGCACTTTTCATATCCATTCCAACATTTTCACTGCCCCCAGACCTCTTTGTAGGGTCTGCCGAAAAAAAGCTTGGATTTCCCATTGACTGCCATTATACTCATTATTCAAAAAGAGCTTTCGAGCATTTGGAATTGCTCGGTCTGAGCAATAAGCACCCAAGCATTTCAGTGCTCCCTCATCTCTAGTGGTGAGTAAAGTACTTTTTTTAATCAAACTGAGCATGAGGAGAGGTATTTTTCAAAACCAGAAAACCCATTAATGTGTTATTGTTGGACATGTGATTCTCAATATGTTCACTATATGGCACTTTGATTTTACATTCATCTGTTAGCTGTGGAATTTAGTACAATATGTCTGAAAATTGTATATTTTAAAAAATAAAAATAAAAAAAGTAAATCAGGAGCTCTCTAGGTGTTACAATATATCATAGTGCTGAAAGACTCTAATATTCATAGTTCATTATTACTTTATCACACCTTGTGAAACAATGTATAGCAAATGATTTAATCTCCAGCGCTGGCAGATAAGTGCAGGGCAGTTCCTGGGTGTTGGAAGATTCATTCACCTAAATGATGGGATTTCCTGGGATATAAATCTTCTTATAAAGCATTAATATTGTATGGCAGAACTTGCAGTCGAATGTTCCTAGTGGGTATAGTGTGTAACATAAAAATGTAGTTCTATAATTGAAGAAACATCTGTCATTTGAAGAAATGAAAAAATGCCTAAAGTCACACTAGATCTGTATGTACTGTACATTCTGTACTTATTTGTGTTTTGTACAGTCATCAACCTATGAATCACAATGATAAATAAACAGGACACTGAAAGGCCGAAAGCATAGTGACGCAAATACAGCATGCCATGAAACTATGCAGTTCTTTACCCTCAAGAGATTACAGTTTATTAGATTGACTCATGAATATCATATTTACAATGGTTAAGAGCAGATCCATGTGGTCCATACTTACCCCATCAGATCTTGGGGCCTCTACTTTTATATAGTTTTCACTGGCCTAAAGGCCCCGTCACACACAGCGAGATCGCCAGCGACATCGCTGTGTGTGACATACATCAGCAACCGGCCCCCCCGCCGGGTATCGCTGATCATACAGCTATGTCCTGGGACATTTTTTGATCGTTGGTCTCCTGTTGGCCAGCGTGCATCGCTGCGTGTGGCAGCGGGAGACCAGCGATCAGCGAGCTTCCAGCGCTGTATGCAGACGCTGGGATCTGGTATCCAAGGTAAATATCTAAGAGCGCGCTTCGCTTAGTTACCCACTGTGTACCTTTTTTTGGAGGAAAATGGGGTTGCGTCAAATAATCCAAGGGTACTTTACCGGGTGTGGGGTTAGGTGGCAGTGGAGGGGGGTCACAGGAGGTTGGGTCGCTGAATCAGGAGGCTGGCATCAGGAGTGAGGGGATACACTGGTGCCTGGGCTGTCTCCCAACTTGGGAGACAAGATGGGAAAGAAGACTACGCTCACTAGCGTCGACATCTAATGAGCATCCAGAGACTACAGCATTGCCCCACTCCTGCTATCGGCCTCTTGAAGCAGTGACCCTAACTCCTGTTCCATTCTCCTCCCTGGTAAGCTACTGTTATAATGAACCATGAAGCGCACTACCATTTTATTTAAAAAACTTTTTTTCCTATTTTCCATCCCAAAAGTTGGGGTGCGTATTATAGTCTGATGCATCTTAGAGTCCGTAAAATACAGTAGTTTGGTTTTCAAAGGTCTGGAGAATGGTAAAAATTGTCTGAAGGCAACAATGAAGCAGACACTGCATTACATCATCAGGGATGGAATTGGGGATTTGGTCAGGATTAAAGGCATCTTCAATGCTGAGAAATACAGGCAGGAAATTATCTATTATGTAATACCATCAGAAAGGCATCTTATTGGCTTCAAATTTATTCTGCAGCAGGACAACAACCCCAAACATACAATCCGTATATTTCAAAGGGTTGTTTGGTACTTTTATATTGATTGCCTAAATTGATAGTCTGTCAATATCAGATCAGTGAGTGTGCATACCCAACGTCCCCACCAATCTGCTGATAACTGTGCTGGGAACAGCTAGATGTGCTCAGTTGTGGAGTAGAACAGCACTGCTCTGTCAACTGGATAGGGACCACAGCAGATTCACACCTATTCACATACACTCACTGGCCACTTTATTAGGTACACCTGTCCAACTGTGTGTTAAGACTTAATTTCTAATCAGCCAATCACATGGCGGCAACTCAGTGCATTTAGGCATGTAGACATGGTCAAGACAATCTCCTGCAGTTCAAACCGAGCATCAGTATGGGGAAGAAAGGTGATTTGAGTGCCTTTGAACGTGGCATGATTGTTGGTGCCAGAAGGGCTGGTCTGAGTATTTCAGAAACTGCTGATCTACTGGGATTTTCACGCACAACCATCTCTAGGGTTGACAGAGAATGGTCCGAAAAAGAAAAAAAATCCAGTGAGCGGCAGTTCTGTGGCCGGAAATGCCTTGTTGATGCCAGAGGTCAGAGGAGAATGGGCAGACTGGTTCGAGCTGATAGAAAGGCAACAGTGACTCAAATTGCCACCCGTTACAACCAAGGTAGGCAGAAGAGCATCTCTGAACGCACAGTGCGTTGAACTTTGAGGCAGATGGGCTACAGCAGCAGAAGACCACACTGGGTACCACTCCTCTCAGCTAAGAACAGGAAACTGAGGCTACAATTTGCACAAGCTCATCGAAATTGGACAGTAGAAGATTGGAAAAACGTTGCCTGGTCTGATGAGTCTCGATTTCTGCTGCGACATTCGGATGGTAGGGTCAGAATTTGGCGTAAACAACATGAAAGCATGGATCCATCCTGCCTTGTATCAACGGTTCAGGCTGGTGGTGGTGGTGTCATGGTGTGGGGAATTTTTTCTTGGCACTCTTTGGGCCCCTTGGTACCAATTGAGCATCGTTGCAACGCCACAGCCTACCTGAGTATTGTTGCTGACCATGTCCATCCCTTTATGACCACAATGTACCCAACATCTGATGGCTACTTTCAGCAGGATAATGCGCCATGTCATAAAGCTCGAATCATCTCAGATTGGTTTCTTGAACATGACAATGAGTTCACTGTACTCAAATGGCCTCCTCAGTCACCAGATCTCAATCCAATAGAGCATCTTTGGGATGTGGTGGAACGGGAGATTCGCATCAGGGATGTGCAGCCGACAAATCTGCGCCAACTGTGTGATGCCATCATGTCAATATGGTCCAACATCTCTGAGGAATGCTTCCAGCACCTTGTTGAATCTCTGCCACGAAGAATTGAGGCAGTTCTGAAGGCAAAAGGGGGTCCAACCCCTTACTAGCATGGTGTACCTAATAAAGTGGCCAGTGAGTGTATATGGGAACAAAAACATACACCTTTTGATCATATTCATATAGAAATGCACAGCAACCAGCTCCTTTCAAATCCGAACTTAATAGAAATAAATGTATTAATGACAAACAATGAATCCTGCATGCACAAATGGGTCCCTTACAGTGAATGAAACATTGTCTGTAAAAGTCTTTAATTTGAATATTCTGCCAATCTTAAGACCCCATCACACACAGAGACCTCGCTAGCGAAATCGCTGATTTTGTGACGCCACAGCGATCTCGCCAGCGAGATCGCTGTGTGTGACGGGGATCAGCAACCGGCCCCCCCGCCGGGTATCGCTGATCATGCTCGATCAGCCTGGGCCATTTTTTGATCGCTGGTCTCCCGCTGGCCAGCACGCATCTGGCTCCTGGATACCCGATGTTTACATTAGAAACCAGCATCCAGCATCGCTGGTCTTGATCGCTGGAGGGGCTGTTTGTGACAGCTCACCAGCGATCAGCCTAACTCGATGTCCCAGCGATCCCATCATGTCGGATCGCTGGTGGGATCGCTGGGACATCGTTATGTGTAACGGGGCCCTTAGTCTTTTTTTAAATTTTCTGAAATGATCGCAGTTTCTTAAAGGGAATCTGTCAGCAGATTTTTGCTATTTAATCTGAGGACAGCATGAGATAGGGGATAAAACACAGAATTCAACAATGTGTCACATGCCAGGCTGTGTGGTGTTGTTTACTTACAGTGAAGGTTTTATCACTAGGACATTATCATTGCCGTGAGTAGTTGGAGCCCGGGCTCTCATTCGAAGCCCCCTCCTGTGATAAGAAGTTCACTGTCTGTGTACATACAGAGACTGGTGAGGTTAGGGTTACCTTTCTGAGCTCTGCTGCATTACTAAATCTAAAAAATATTAATACTACATTCTCACGATGAACTATTGGTGAGTGTTTGATGTTGCAGAATTTCTACTCCATTTTTGCACCTATTATTTAAGTTAGGTTGTATGAGCTTTTTCATTGCGTTTTTGTGTGTTTTTTTAACATGCGTTTTTATTGCGTCTTATGATGCTGTGTTTTTTTATGTATGTTTGGCTTGTCATGGTTTAAATAAAGCAGCTTTGTTTTTGATACTTCCTGATTTTTTGCTTTGACAATGCTTTTTTGATATACTTAGGTGTAGATTCAATGCGCTTTGATGTGTTGTTGCAGCGGAAAAAACCCCAAAAAACTCGTGCATTTTTTTACCGACGAAATGTCAACACCTAATGTAAGTCATTAGGGAAATTGCACACAAAAAATTCAGCGTGCCCACAAGAGAAATTAACATGCTGCGGATTTGAAGCACGGACCACAGATGAGTTCATGTAGCACTAACCCCTTTCCGACATTGGAAATAATAGTTTGCCAATGTCGGACTTTCCCGTTTGATTGCGGGTCAGCGATGGGTCGGCATGACAACCAGAGGCCTCCA
Source organism: Dendrobates tinctorius (assembly GCF_039654945.1). NCBI lineage: Eukaryota > Metazoa > Chordata > Amphibia > Anura > Dendrobatidae > Dendrobates > Dendrobates tinctorius. The sequence continues at coordinate 59,579,523 of NW_027361698.1, read as the reverse complement.
TCAGACTCCAATGGTTGTCATTGCTGGATTGCTATGAGCGCCACCCAGTGGTCAGCGCTCATAGCAAGTGAGCAATTCTGTAATCTCACTGCCTGTATATAGCAGAGGAGATCAAAGTATTGTAGCTTCTAGTCTCCCATGGAGACTATTGAAGCATGCAAAAAGTAAAGAAAAAATGTTTTTAAAAATATTAAAAAAAATTTAAAAAATTATAAACTTCAAATCACCCCCCTTTCACTCCATTCAAAATAAAACAATAAAAAAATCACATATTTGGTATCGCTGCGTTCAGATTCACCTGATCTATCAATATAAAAAAATAATTAATCTGATCACTAAACGACGTAACGAGAAAAAAATTAAAAACCTCAGAATTACCCTTTTTTGGTTGCCGCTACATTGAAATAAAATGCAATAATGGGCGATCAAAAGATTGTATCTACACCAAAATGGTATCAATAAAAATGGTAGCTTAATGCACAAAAATAAGCCTCACCAAGCCCCAGATCACGAAAAATGGAGATGCTACAGGTCTTGGAAAATGGTGCCTTTTTTTTCTTTAACAAAATTTGGATTTTTTTTTCACCACTTAAATAAAAAAGGAACCTAGACATATTTGGTGTCTATGAACTTGTAATGACTTGGAGAATCATAATGGCAGGTCAGTTTTAGCATTTAGTGAACATGGTAAAAAAAGAAAAAAAACAACTGTGGAATTGCACTTTTTTTTTGCAATTTCACCGCATTTGGAATTTGTTTTCCCTTTTTTTAGTACATGATATGTTAAAACCAATGATGTCGTTTAAAAGTACAACTTGTCACACAAAAAGCGAGCTCTTATAATATTGACCAAAAAATAAAAAAAGTTATGGCTCTGGGAAATAGGAGAGCAAACAACAAAAAAGCAACAATGAAAATACCACTGGCAGTGAAGGGATTAAAAAGAAGCACAGTGGACATTTCCATAAATCCCATCCTCTTTGTTGGTACTGTAACACATTGCATTTTGGACACAACTACAATACTCAGCATTAAAAATGCACCAAATGATCAACATGGAAACGTAGCCTGATTTTTGTTTTTTCCAGTTTGCCGTTGGAGGTTGTGACTGCATCCTTTCTGACTCTTCACTCTTTCCATCAGCTCAAGGTGCATTTACTTAGTGCTGGTTCCTACCTGCCCATTTAAAATTGCAGGTTTAAAACCCAAGAGAGACATGTTTGCACATTTAAATTGTAGGCTTATAGCCAAAAGAGGCTTGTTTAGGATGTTAAGACCCATCAGAGAAGTGTCACCATGCCATGGTAGATGGGCACATATGAATTGGCCAATTTATGTGCTAAGAACCTTCATTCTATGTAAGCGCTTCTTTTGTAAGTATATTTTATCCAGCAACAATATATCCTGTGGTTTAGATCTCGTGCTTGCATGTATCTTGGTCCTTACAGAGTGTTGCTGTGTCCTTTTTTTTTGTAGCCTGATTGTGTCACAATTGCTGCACCCAGTAAGCTAAGTGATACACTATAGCATTCAGGGTCTCTTTAACTACACTATGCTGCTCTCATGAGGTAGCAAAAACCTGCTGACAGAATTCCTTTAAAATGTGTCACTATTGTGGCTGTGAAACCACCTGGAAAGCATTTTTACTACTGACGTGTTTCGATTTGCCACACTCTGAGCGACATGTGTAGAAATGTTGCCACCCTTCAGGTGTCTGTGTTTTGTTCATGTATGCACATAAATGCTACAATTGTCATCAGTATTTTGGCTCTGAGTTTCATCAGAGATTTTCTCGTATGGATGAATAAATTACAAAGCTTATTCTATCTATTACAATGTTAATGTTGGACATCACACGAATTGTACACTGATGCCATCCATGCTCTGTCTGTAATCTTTGTCAACTAATAAACTTGTATTTGTAATTTTCATGCATAACACTTAGAAAAAAAAACTGACATGCCTCCATAATCTTTGTACGTGCTCTGCAAAAAAATTTTGACATGTGAACAGCCTCATAGTCTTTATTGGGTATGTGTTCTTTCAATAAAAAACACAGAACATACAGAAACACAGAACATACAGGTGAAACACAGACGTCTGAATGGAGCTTTATATCGAATTTGAATTGGATGCTTTTTTTAATACTTCACATACTGTTCAGATAGTCACATAGTGTAGATGCAGTTGTATCCCATTTGACACTGAATCTAATCATTGATTTTGTTTCTAGGTGCCCTTTGCTACGCAGAACTTGGAACGTGCATAAAGAAATCCGGGGGCCACTACACATATATTCTTGAAGCTTTTGGCCCATTACCGGCATTTGTGAGAGTATGGGTAGAACTGCTTGTAATTCGGTGAGTAGCATTTGGGTAGCATGTGTGGAATTTCCCTTTCTATGCAGCCGCACGCTCCGGTCCCAGTGCCAGCGGCAGTGCCAGGTTTTCATGTGAGACTCGCATAAGAATCTCTTGCAAGTGAGTATGCCCTTTAGTTGATTCTTTGATTATAAAAATGAACATTTTAAACTTTCTTCTGTGGAAGAATGTAAATTCACAGAGGCTGCAAATTGACAATGCAGAATTTTAAAAGGTCTTCAAATGACCCAATGACCCTACTTTTTGCCACCAGAGTTGGTCGCTTTGCTGCTCTTTGCAACTCCAGAGGAGTACGTTGATGCTTCTGGGCATAGTCACAAAATTAGTAGCAGGCCCATGCAACAGAATTGTTTTTTTATTTTGATAGAACTGTTTTCTTTTGTGACTGAGAGGCCATTAAGACTGTGAGGCACCAGGTCCAGGTGCAAGAGTGACCTCTGAGCTATGAATAGTTTCTCCATTCTACACTAATAATGAAAATGTCAGCTATTGCGCTGTTCCCATTGATTTTGAACATTGTGTCAAAAATATACAGAAAATCAGGAGGTTTTGCCAAAGTGTACCCCCATCTGCAGACTTGAACACATTGACTAATGTAACTTACAGTGACATATTTTACCCGTACGCTTCAATATAAAAATAATTTACAGGTTTTCACATTAACATTTCCATGTAAGTCAAAATTATTACATAATATGAAGTTAACACACCTTTAGCTGCATAATAGTCTAAGCAGTAAAGGGAGAATATCGTCTAAATCACGCCGTGTCTGTCAGTGGCGCAAGGGTTTGCGCTATACAACATTTTGCTTTACATTTTGGCTTAGTGATAGCTCATTAAGAACTATTTGTAGAGCTTTCTATTACTCCAAGATAAGAGGCATTAGAAACTACTGGAGACCAAGTCATAAATACATAGGTAGGGCTTAAGTTATTTTTAACAACCAACCGAAAAATTAGACCGTTCAAAATGTACTTTTATTAATATGTTAAAAGTATAAAGGACTCATCAAAACAATACATATATTAGACAGATATACTAGTGAAGTCACCAAGAAAAATAAGATGGTCACATTAGATTTATGCACATAAGCCATATAATACACAAAATAAGTTTTGTACAAAATAAGCCTCGAGCAAGAATGGAATATGTTAAACTTAGAAGGTTCCTTTTACCTGAAGTACAAAATATGGCTGATTGTGAGATTATTAAAGAGGTTAACCACCTTTGGGGACCATTTTTTATTGGTTAAATTATGTATTTTGGGTTAAAAATAATTTTTTTTCCAATGGAATTTTATTACAAATATGTCACATACTAACCAGTACTTCTGTCCATTTGATGGCTGCAGTTGGAGAAGCATGTGACCAGACCAGTCCTTCAGCCTATAACAGTAGAAAAATGACTTTCCCATGTGAGATGTTTTACAACTGGAGGAAGCTGATGAACAGGTCTGGTCAAATGCCCCTCCATCAGAAGCCTTTTTATGTGCAGCCTTGCTGGTCAGATTGTGAAGAAAGCTGCACTAACAAGAAAAAGTAGCAAATCCCTATAACTGAGAAACTCTGTGAGCTCGTTTTAGCATTCTTATGGAAAAATATGCAACTCTTTTCTATCTGTCTTTTCCTGAGATCCTCTCCACATGATTAATGACCACAGACAAAATTAAAAATGAATGTGCAGGGAAGCAAAGAGCATAAAAAAGTAAAACAGTGCAACATTTGTAATAAAACCCAACTAAAAAAATGCTGTATAGACCAATAGACAGGCATTTAAGTTAAAAAATCCTCAAAGGTGGAAATCTCCATAAAGATCAGACAGGTATTCACCGCCCCCATGCCTTTTGAACTTGCCATCTACTTAAAAAAATAACTTAAATCCATCTTTCTCAGACAAGACGGACTGCAAGCTTGCTATATGTTAATGTGACACAGCCTGCTCTATGGAGTAGGAAAGGGGGGGAGAGGTGAGGAGCAGGGAGAAGAAATGGGCAGAAGGAGAAATACAAAGATTCTGGTGAACTCTCAAACAAGCAATTTATGACGTTGCAGAGCTGATTCCATCCAAACAGCTCAGCACTGCTGTACAATTCCCTAAATGCTTCTTCAGCTTGTCTCTACATGTTAAAAAAATGTTAATTCATTACCACCTTTAACCATCAGTGGACAAATATGCGTCAGATCCTTATTAAACATTGGGGCATTTTGAAGGCTGACCCCATCCTGGAATCCACTCTAGGTGATATTCCTGCCATGACGTCTCGACGTTCCAAAAATTTGAAAAATTTGGGAGATTTACTGGTACAAAGTCATTATGTCCCTACCATTCGCAATATTTTTGGTTCTCATGGCCCCATTCCGGGTTTTGTACCTTGAGGTAACTGCCTGGCATGCGCCAATGTTCAGCGGAGTACCAATTTTACTTCTTCGGATGGCTCGCGTACCTTTGATATTCGCCAACGTATATCCTGGGGTAGTACCAATGTTGTTTATTATGCCACCTGTGGTTGTCCCAGGATATATGTTGGCCTAACTACTCGAGAACTCCGTATTCGGGTACGCGAGCATGTCCACGACATTGGCGCTACTAAGGCAGTTTTAGACTCCCTGGAGCTTTAAACAATCCCTCGTCGTTTTAAAGCTTATCACAATTGTGATGCTGGATCACTTAAAATCCGTGGCATTGATATTCTCCATCTTGGCATCAGAGGGGGAAATAATAAGAAGATTTTGGCCCAGATGGAGACTCTTGGATTGTTTTACTTGATACCATGGCCCCTAAAGGCCTAAATGAACACCTTAGCTTTGCCCCTTTTTTGTGAGATCTAGTATATAATATTCCATCGGCTTATTTATTGTTGGTTCCATCACTTCCAGATGTTTTAATTTTAATTCTTGTTTTTAATTTTTTATCTTTTCTTACCTTCTTATTTTTCGTGTGGTTATAGGACCTTTTCCTTTGACGCATTAGGATCTATACATCTGAAGTGGCCTCAGAATTTATGAAAAAGAATAATGTCCCAATTTTGGATCCACCGTGACATATTTTTTCTCTATATCATATTCTGATTTATGTGGGCTGAATCTATTATCTATTTTTAAACTTCCCTAGCGTCATGTGTCCATTGTGCTTATTTGTGATCTGAATACCTTTATGTATATTACAATATTTGTGATCTGTATACTTTTTTATGTATATTATAATATTGTCAATGTTTAGGCCATTTTCTATTGCACCTGTTTACCATATATCTAAAGGCTATTTTTGCATATTATTATATCTTTGCCATGATACTTGTTGTCTGCGACATTTTTGCGATTCACTATTATGTCTTCCTCCCTATTTATATATTTCAATTTTGCTGCGGTGTGGGATATTTTGGGTTACAGCGTGAATCTGCACTATGCACTTTATGGCCATTTGTGCTCATCATTAAGCCCCTCTACGATCTTTTAGGTAATTATTGCGGCTGTGTGCGTCCGCAGTGGTGTGCGCCTGAGTGCTCTGGCTGCAGGGCATCTTCATGTCTCTGTGCACACCGGGATACTTCTTTCCCGTCTGTGCATATGATGACATGACGCCCGGTGTTATAAATGGGTCACCGAGGAGAAAAAACAAAACAAGCTAAGTCACAGAAAACCAGAGAGGTTGGTAACTATGCAGATTGCAGATCCCTGATCCTAACCACACAACTAACAGCAGCCGTGGAGCGTACCTAGGATGATCCTAGATGCTTCGTCACAGCCGGAGAACTACATAAGCCTGAAGCAAGAAAAGGGGAAAACTAACTGCCCCAGAGCAGACCCCAAAGGAAAGACAGCCCCCACACATATATTGACGGTGAAACAAGATGAAAGAACAAACATAGGCAGGAAAGTAGGCTGAGCAAATGATGGGGCCCAAACTAACTAGAAAGGATAGGAAAGGAAAGACACTGTCTGCAATCTGCAAAAAACCCTACAAAAATAATGTCCAACACTTCTGATAGCAAAATTAACCCTGAAGTCACTAGACTTCTCCCACTATATCAGAACTCTGAAATATTCTGAGACAGAGCAAAAAGAGGCCAATCTAATAAGGGATAAAAAGCAAATTGGCAAATACAGGTAAAAAAGAGTGGAAATTCAGCACAGCCCCAGCCGGGGCTGGCTGACCACACAAAAACTGAATAGACAAACAAAATCAAGTGTGAACATTAGCAGAAAAAACTTAGCTTTAGATGACTGAAACAGAGCTGAAAAACAAGAACTGACAAGCCAGAAGGAATCACCAGCACCAGAATAGGGAGTCAGCTGTCTTAAATCCAGACTGATATTCCTGAGATCCAATCGTCATCCTCATTATCAAGTGGCAGATCTCTACTGATTAAATCAGCCTCACTACCTCCTGTTACCACCAGAGGGAGCCTGGCAGGAGAACTCACAACTGATGGACCAGAAAATGAACTCCCAACAGCCCGGGCTGTGTGGAGGACCTGGTGCGCACACCGCGCATGCGCCACTAAAACCACCTCTATTGGTTCCTGAGCCTCACGTGACTGATCACAAGGGCTATTTTAAGGTCCTATTCCTCACTACTTACTATCCCCTTGAGAAAGCGGCATCAGTGTCTGCGAAATGCGCGTTGGGGGCGGACGTCTGGTTGTGGGGTACTCTCTCTGGCACACTTTTCATCCTGGTAAGCCCAGCCATTAATATTGGCACATTTTTCTACTCTGCAGCTTAGCATGCCTTACTCTTTTGGGTTACTTGACCAGGGCTATTGGTAATACCGGGTTTGGATGTCAGAGGGTTGGTCCCCTTTTTGCCTGTATGTTCCTTGGTGCACTATGGTTACTTAATTTCGGATACCTTTAACTATGTATTTTGTACTTTGAATAAAATGAAAATCTTTTGATTCTTTTTCACCATGTACTCCTTTTTCCTCTGGTGTTATCATTACGGTTTGGAGTTGGTGCTGTGTTTTGCTGGGTGGCTCACCAGGTGGTGATGTTCTCCCGTGCATCATTATGCAACTGGTTTTGTTTCTAATAAGACAGATTTTGTATTAGTCAATGCCTGATGAAGAGATCTGAGTAGTCTCGAAAGCTTGCAATGTGTTACCATCTTTTCAGTTAGCCATTAAAAGATATCAACCACTGAGGACTCTCAATTCTTAATATTCTTCTATCTACTGGCTAACACGGTACAAAGATATATATCTTTCCTGCATCAATATGGTATTACATACAGTATATACAGCGCTATAAAAATAATGAGATTATTATTATAAATATATGCAGTACAGACCAAAAGTTTGGACACACCTTCTCATTCAAAGAGTTTTCTTTATTTTCATGACTATGAAAATTGTAGATTCACTCTGAAGGCATCAAAACTATGATTAACACATGTGGAATTATATAATTAACAAAAAAGTGTGAAACAACTGAAGATATGTCTTATATTCTAGGTTCTTCAAAGTAGCCACCTTTTGCTTTGATTACTGCTTTGCACACTCTTGGCATTCTCAGTAAAGAAAACTCTTTGAATGAGAAGGTGTGTTCAAACTTTTGGCCTGTACTGTACATACACACATTATTCTGAAAAATTAGTTGAGCATACAGTTACCCTTTCAATAATATAGCAGCACAGTCATACAAATGACATTATGTATGTTTTATGTATTATTAAGTCTATTCACAAATCAGTAAGAAATGGGTCAGGGAGGCTTATTTAGTAAATTTGTTGTTCTTGTCTCTATTCCGGATATTAGCAGAAGAATCTATGGATAGGGAGGTGACATCTGACTACTGGTGTATGGTCACTGTGCCATTCTATCATTCTTTCTACTGAACAATAGCTAATTGCCTGCATATAAGATAATCATAGGTTTTAAAATCGCTTGTGTTTCACATAATACAGAAATTGCGGCATTCAGATCCGTGCCTGGTGTTATACAAGTGACTTCCTCTGAGAGATGGAAGATTACACAGTAGAAAGCTTTTAAAAATATGCGGTGTCTTTTCCCTATTATCTATCATTTGAGAAAACTTTTGAGCGTCCTGTAATTGATGCATTTTCTTCACTATAATCTAAACCAGTATTTCTTGTATTTTCCTAGTCTTATGCTGGTAGTTATTTCCACAATTTATATCTGAACGTAGATGTGACTCTAAAAATCTGCCGCAAGGTACTCTTACCAAATTACCATTCACTCTGCATAGATCACAAATTGGGGTTGAAAAACATTATCTACAGTAATAATATCACAGGTCTCTCATTTTTCATTTTTTATTTAAAAGTGTTCTGTATTAAAAGCTGGAATTGTAAGGATTTGCTACGGTCATGTTAACTCAGGCATTATTCTTGACCAAAGATAACCTCTAGAAAGCATTGCCTACTGACCACAGTTTTTTTCACATCTCTGCCTCATTTGCTATGGAGAAGCTTACCATATAAAGCATAAAAACCGTTCTGTTGATTTTCAGAAGTTTTAAGAAAATAATACATTGTTAAAAAGTTGTGTATTACAAAAAGTATTGCAGTTTTTACGCTGAATATTGAGTATCATAATAGTCTGCCACTATAAAGTTAATTTCTCAAGTCATTTATCCTCACATACAGGTTTTCAAGATATTGCTTTTGTATAATTTTTACAGAGTTACTTTTTTTACAAAAAATAATGGTCAAAGCTGATTTCCTCCTTTTCCGGCGCAATGACCTCTGCACAGGATGCAAAGCATGCCCGGAACACTCTAAGATAAAAGTAAATAAACATCTTCAACATACAGGTTTTCATAAGGTCTATGTAGTTTCTGTACAGCAATTTCTCAATGCTCAGATCAGTTAAATGCCCCCACCCTCCTCCTTATCAGGTACAAAAAATAGTGCTGAAAGAATACTAAATATAATACAATCAGAAAATAAAAAACACAAGAAAAATAATATTATTTACTATATGCCTTTAAAGAATCACTCACATTAGTTATTTTTTAGTGTAAGTGTGATAATATACTCACTTATGGCTGTCTTTTCCAGTTTCTACCTCCGCTCCGTATCTGTCACTTCTCACGGACAAGATGTGAGAGAGGATAGTCAAGGAATCCGAGGTCAAGAGCCAGGAGGGTACATCAAAAACAGATGGAAAAGACAATTGTGTAGTCAGGTAATGGTCCGAGATCAGAATACCAGAAGGATAACAGATCAGAGCTAAGGGGCTAGGCAAAATGGATGTTCAGAACAAGGACCAAGATCAAGCAGCAAAAAGTGCCACAAGCAAAGAACAAGGCATAGAGAAACAAACCACACAGAACTGAATTTACATCTGGAAGAAATCTGGAACTAACAGCCCAGCTAAGTAGCTGGGCAATCACCTGAAACAAGGAACACCTGAAGAACGATCAGCACCTCCCAGCATCAGATTGGATGGCCAAGCTGTCAATCAATACACTGACATCTCTGTACGACAGTGCACCAGACTGAACAACTGAGCTGTCAATCAAAGTACTGACAGCTTTAATAAACCCCTGCAAAAGATTTGGCGGAAAACCTGTCAAGCTGTAAATTATAGGTTTAAATCATACCAAAGTTTGCTTTGCAGGCACGTAAATTGTCTTGGCATTGCTAATTCAGCTAAAAGATTGTTTGACCCTTTGAATCGTTCATTTAAATCCTGAAGAAAAATTAAATTCATAAGAAAAACTTATAATTTAGCACCCGTCTGCAAAAGATTGGGTGGCAAAGCTAAACTCAATGTATCCTAAATGAAGAATATACTTAAAACATATCACAAGCAAGTCACATGTCACATCATGAGCAAACTGGCGATTTACCACCATATCAATAAGTTTGAATGATTTGGTGTTAAATCATCAGCTTACTCATAATGTAACGTTAGGAATCATATCTTCCTGAACTCCCCTGAGGAGTTCCTGTGATGAAACGCCTGGGGAGACTGGGCAAAAAGGAACTTCTGTAAAACCCACATATCCAGATATGAATGCGGACACAGAGTAAAACCACGATAAATGGGTGAGAACATTCCATATTTTTTTTATTCTCTATAAAGTGTTGGCGTACATGTTTTAAGCTTTCCTCCTCACTTAGGATGCAAAGAACACATTGGGTTTATCTGTCTGGTATGCACGTAATAGCTGTTGTTTCTCCATACAAAAATAAGAGTGCCACTACAGTCTCTAGGTGCTACATTTATGGGGCTAGATCTCTGAATATAGCTTCCTTTTATAGGGTTTATTGCACATGAACGCTGTCTTTAGTGGATAGCAAGCAATTGTCTTGAACTTAGAGTGACAGTAATTTAGTATATTGAATAATCTGTCACATAAACCCAGTGTCAGACAAAAATGGTTGATTAAAAGACCCTATCTTAAAATTGTTTTGCTCTGCTTTTTTCTGAATATATCACTCACTTCGCACATGGTATTTTTTACAATTGTTTATACCTTCTTTTTGATATGTGGACATTTTTTTAAGTATTCCTAAGTAATTAGCAGTTTTATTAATATGAAATGAGGAGTTAAGTGCTCAGGTCATGACAGAGTACCTAACTAGTCTCTGCCTTCCTAGGTTTTTTCCCTGTTCAGCACCATTCTCTTCAGCTTTGTGGCTACTCACTGTCTGTGTGACATTGTGCACCAGTCAAAGAAATCATGCACTGAGCTATCAATCAAGCTGGAGTCTATTGCTAGGGTGGGAATCGGGCTAAGGAGGCATAGACTTCTTAGGTGCTCTATTGTGCCCTGAACACTTAACACATTATTTGCATATGAATTCAATTGCTAATTAATTGGGAATGCAGCAATAGATAGAAGATATACAGTTATTGATAGATTTAGATTTCAATGACAACTGGATGTATATGCTGATATGAGCCATTTGGTTGGTTTGATGTTATCAATAGATTTCCTTTAAATAATCAAGTGCAACCACTAGCAGGATAAAGCATTTCCTATTCAAAGAATATAGTTGACTGTGTACTGCAGTACTAGTCAGATCGTCCAAAAGAAGAAACTATTACATATCTGAGGGATTTTAGTCTAAGAATACAGATGGCATTATTTGTAGACATAGATGTAGGGGTTAAGCAGCAGAAAGCAAGCAAGTTAAATTTAGGGCTTTTAGAAGATGCTTGGCAGCAAGGTACAAAACAGTTCCAGTAGACCATTATCAGGTTGATACAGAATAGTTTGAGATGGGAGTGCACAGGGCAACTTGGGATGGGAATGTACAGGCTAATGTGAAGTGGGAGTCTATGGTATCCTTCAGTTTACACCCTTGGAATTGGTGCACAAATGAGAGCGCTGATGTCCTATCATCATGGTGATGCCACTGCACAGGATGAGCCATATCTCTACTCGCTGGGCAGGCACCCCTTGTAGCTGCTCTCCTCTCTTTAAAAGAATGCAGATCACAAATAGGGTCCCTGTTTCTCTAAATGGGGGTATATGAAAATGAACATTCTACAGGGTGGGCCATTTATATGGATACAGCTAATTAAAATGGGAATGGTTGGTGACCCAGATCGGCACGCTGAATTTGCAGAATGGGCAAAACAAAAATTGGAACAGGACCCTCAGTATGCACATAACATTAAATTCAGTGATGAGGCAAACTTTTTTGGGTGGGCCATTTATTTGGATACACCTAAATAAAATGGGAAACTTGTAAATAACTCATGAAAGAATAACGTTACGTTAAAACCAAGCACACCACTGTTTTTCTTGTGAAATTCTCAATAAGTTTGATGTGTCACATGATCCTCTTCCCATTGAAAAGAATAAAGTTGGATCCAAAATGGCCAACTTAAAAATGGCCACCATGGTCACCACCCATCTTGAAAAGTTTCCCCCTCCCATATACTAATGTGCTTACACAAAGGAAGTTGATATCACCAACCATTCCCATTTTATTTTGGTGTATCCATATAAATGACCCACCCTGTAGACTGAAGGACATTATGTAGTGTTTGAGAAGAAACTTGGAAGATTCCAGAATGATTTTACCTATTGGGGAGTACAGTTGTGGCCAAAAGTATTGACACCTCTGCAATTCTGTCAGATAATACTCAGTTTCTTCCTGAAAATGATTGCAAACATAAATTCTTTGGCATTATTATCTTCATTTAATTTGTATTAAATGAAAAAACACAAAAAGAATTGTCCTAAAGCCAAATTGTCAACTGGCTTCACACTTGCAGCAAGTTGACATGGATTAAAGTTGACTCAACCTCTGTCCTGTGTCCTTGTGTGTACCACATTGAGCATGGAGAAAAGAAAGAAAACCAAAGAACTGTCTGAGGACTTGAGAAACCAAATTGTGAGGAAGCGTGAGCAATCTAAAAGCTACAAGTCTAGCTCCAAAGACCTGAATGTTCCTGTGTCTACCGTGCGCAGTGTCATCAAGAAGTTTAAAGCCCATGGCACTGTGGCTAACCTCCCTAGATGTGGACGGAAAAGAAAAATTGACAAGAGATTTCAACGCAAGATTGTGTGGATGTTGGATAAAGAACCTCGACTATCATCCAAACAAGTTCAAGCTGCCCTGCAGTCCGAGGGTACAACAGTGTCAACCCATACTATCCATCGGCGTCTGAATGAAAAGGGACTGTATGGTAGGAGACCCAGGAAGATCCCACTTCTTACCCCGAGACATAAAAAAGCCTGGCTGGAATTTGCCAAAACTTACCTGAAAAAGCCTAAAATGTTTTGGAAGAATGTTCTCTGGTCAGATGAGACAAAAGTAGAGCTTTTTGGGCAAAGGCATCAACATAGAGTGTACAGGAAAAAAAAGAGGCATTCAAAGAAAAGAACAAGGTCCCTACAGTCAAACATGGCGGAGGTTCCCTGATGTTTTGGGGTTGCTTTGCTGCCTCTGGCACTGGACTGCTTGACCGTGTGCATGGCATTATGAAGTCTGAAGACTACCAACAAATTTTGCAGCATAATGTAGGGCCCAGTGTGAGAAAGCTGGGTCTCCCTCAGAGGTCATGGGTCTTCCAGCAGGACAATGACCCAAAACACACTTCAAAAAGCACTAGAAAATGGTTTGAGAGAAAGCACTGGAGACTTCTAAGGTGGCCAGCAATGAGTCCAGACCTGAAGCCCATAGAACACCTGTGGAGAGATCTAAAAATGGCAGTTTGGAGAAGGCACCCATCAAATATCAGGGACCTGGAGCAGTTTGCCAAAGAAGAATGGTCTAAAATTCCAGCAGAGCATTGTAAGAAACTCATTGATGGTTACCGGAAGCAGTTGGTCGCAGTTATTTTGGCTAAAGGTTGTGCAACCAAGTATTAGGCTGAGGGTGCCAATACTTTTGTCTGGCCCATTTTTGGAGTTTTGTGTGAAATGATCAATGTTTTGCTTTTTGCTTCATTCTCTTTTGTGTTTTTTCATTTAAGACAAATTAAATGAAGATAATAATACCAAAGAATTTGTGTTTGCAATCATTTTCAGGAAGAAACTGAGTATTATCTGAAAGAATTGCAGGGGTGTCAATACTTTTGGCCACAACTGTATGAGGATTCAGATAAAACCATAGTGGTGGGACACAGTTTGCTAATGTGATTTGCAGTAATAAATGGCCTTTGGCCTTGTGCAGTCACACTTTTCTCCTGAATTAAAAGAAATTTGACAGCAAAAAGCGAATCTATAAAACTGTGCAACACTTTAGCATTATTACTTTATGTGTTTCCATTTTTCTTATGAATTTAAATGAGCGGTTCAAAGGGTCAAATAATCTCTTAGCTGAATTAGCAATGCCAAGACAATTTACGTGCCTGCAAAGCAAACTTTGGTAAGATTCAAACCTATAATTTATCTACTCATATGATGGTATAAGACATGTCTCAGCAGACTGAGCCAGCTTACCGGATGAATTCCGACTGTCTACAACACTCACTGCATGGCTGATCCTGTCCTCACTAATTGCCCTAATACACATCAGTAATTCATACATTCTCTCCCCTCTTATTCTCCTAAGGGAAGTGAGATTTCTGTCAGTTTCCGCATGTTATTGAAGCCAAAAGGCAAATTTTAAACCATGCAATTTGTTTCAGTAACAGTTCCTGCTCAATATAGTGAAAACACCAGACGTAAATTGTATGAAATAGCATGTCTTATCCGGCTGATTTCGCATTGACAAAAAAAACACACTTTAATGAATAGTCCTATAATCTTTACCTTCACGGTCATTGCTACATTTCCACAGAAACTAACGGTTATTATAATTATATCTTTGTGCATCTGCTTGTAAAACTACAATACAATAAATGTATTTTACTTTCCGACTATGCATAATGAGAAAGATGTGCTATAGAACAAAGCCCGCACAAAAATCCTTTTCTGCCACAGAGAATGTAATGCATTTATAATCCTTGCTTTGAATTATTATACACTTTACATTACAATGATTCTTTCTCTCTATTTTTCGGTTTCAGGCCAGCTGCTACGGCAGTGATATCACTAGCATTTGGACGCTATATCCTCGAGCCCTTCTTTATACAATGTGAAATACCAGACCTCGCTGTCAAATTAGTCACAGCTCTCGGAATAAGTAAGCACCGACTTAATATAAGTTACTTGTGTTCAGAATGGTTTCAAGAAGTGCGTCACTACGCTATTTGGTGAAATGGCATTTTGTGAGGCCTGGTATGTTAGGCTTGCAGAAGTTACTTGCTAGCTGGATGTAGTAGCCTACAACCTAACCTACAGTATAGCATTAAGAAAGCACAGCCCTATTAGCAGCCTGAAAGGTTAGAGGATGGGGAAGTAAAGCCAGAGTTCTGGCAAGGGAAGAGATTTTCTGAAAGTCTCCTGGGCTGGAAAATCAGTGCGATTTATCTGCAATGGTGTAGCTACTGTGGTATAGGAGCTTTCAGATGGACAGCAATGAGAAGGAAGGCCATGCTGATCCACGGCTCTATGTCTACACTAAATAATACTGCTTACCGAAACTTCTGACAACCTGTTTTTTTGCTTCCTATGATTCTTATTTCTGTGGACTGTAAATGATTCCAACACGGCACACTTACTGTCCTAACAAGTGATGGGCGAGTATACTCGTTGCTCGGGTCTCCCCGAGCATGCTTGGGTGGTCTCCGAGTATTTTGGCGTGCTCGGAGATTTAGTTTTCGTCGCCTTAGCTACATGATTTGCGACTGCTAGACAGCTTGAATACATATGTGGAATGCCTGTTTGTTAGAGAATTCCCACATGTATTTGGCCTGTCTACAAGTCGCAAATCATGCAGATGAGACGACGAAAACTAAGTCTCTGAGCACGCCAAAATACTCGGAAATCACCCAAGCAACAATGCTACTTGCCTATAACTAGTCCTAACTAGAGATGAGCAACTTTTCCTTTTTTCGGGTCGAGTCGGGTTTCATGAAACCCGACTTTCTAAAAAGTTGGGTCGAATGAAATCGGCCGACTATAGGGAAAAGTTGGGGTCCGACTCAAACTCGAAACCCAATGCAAGTCAATGGGGAAGCAAAGTCAGCAGAGAGTGGAGGACAGTAAACACACCTACAGTGCCCATTTCAATGCCAACGACATCAATTCTTATTACTTAAGCTTGGCAACCTTAATTTACTTTATAATAATAGTTACGCATTGAAAACTGTGGTTTATTTGACTAAAGTTGTGGGGGGGTAGGTCTGGTGCCAGGTTTTCGTGTGCCCTTGGCCAAAGAGTGTCAGTGCGCCCTTTTAACACATACCACAATTCATAATGCTCCGATACGGCACAGAAATATAGGTATAGTACAATGACAAATACTTCACTGCTTACATGGCATGACTGATATCGATTTTAATTTCTACAATAGCTCAAAAAAACGACAGTATATTACTCCATACTGTATTATGGCCACCACCTAGTGCGCCATACAGAATAATGAGCCCCATATCTTTCTTCATACAGAATAATTGGTCCCATATAATGTTCCATACAGTATATGATGAGCTCCACATAATGCTACAGTATATGTTGGTCCCCATGGACGATGCTCCAGTGTGTTATGGGCCCAAATAATGCTCCATATATAATGGGCCCCATTTCTAATGCTCCAGTGTATAATGGGCCCCGTAAATGCTGCTCCAGTGTCTGATGTCCCCCATTTGGAATGCTCTAGTATATGTTGGTCCCCATGGACGATGCTCCAGTGTGTTATGGGCCCAAATAATGCTCCATATATAATGGACCCCATTTCTAATGTTCCAGTGTATAATGGGCCCTATAAATGCTACTCCAGTGTCTGGTATCCCCCATTTGGAATGCTCCAGTATATGATGGGCCAAACGGATGATGCTCCAGTGTATGATGGGCCCCATATATCATTCTCCAGTGTATATTGCTCCTCAAAAAATGCTCCCGACATTTAAAAAAATTAAATACCTCTCCTCGCTGGGCACTGCTCTACTCTGGACTCCTCAGCATTGCCATTTTAAATCTCTCTGCACTTGTACTGTTTTGGTAGAGGGCATACAGGCGTGATGTCATTGCGCTCTGTAACCTGAATGTCACTGTCAGGAAAAGCGGAAGATGTCACGGCGGTGGAGCAGGGAGAGGTAAGTATTGCAAGTGCTGTGGCCCTGAGCAAGCATGGTGGGCCCACTTGTGCACAATGGCACTTGCACAGGGCCCCTCATAGTACGATGGTATGTCTGATGGCGAGTGGGCCCTCCCACTGGCAGAGACACTTTTGCGTACTATGAGGGGCCCTGTGCCACTGCCGTCACCCACAAGTTGGACCCCCCACCTGCTCAGGGAACCGGCATTTTCATCTGCACATTCCTCTGTGTCACCGTGTAAGGTGGTATAGTATGCGGGAAGGGGCACTTGAGTTTCATCAGTGTTACAATCTAGCTCTGTAGACTGCGAGGGGAATGTACTGCTGTGGGTTAATGTACTAGCAGAATCATCTAGCAATGGCTGTGCATCAGTGCACTCCACCTCATAGAATCATAGAATCATAGAATCGTAGAGTTGGAAGTAACATAGTAACATAGTAACATAGTTATTAAGGTTGAAGGGAGACTTTAAGTCCATCTAGTTCAACCCATATCCTATCCTAACTTGCCCTAACATGTTGATCCAGAGGAAGGCAAAAAAACCCCATGTGGCAACAGTAAGCTTCACATTGGGGAAAAAAATTCCTTCCCGACTCCACATACGGCAATCAGACAAGCTCCCTGGATCAACGCAATATTAAGGAGACTAGTGTATATACCCTGTAATATTATACTTTTCAAGAAAGGCATCCAGTCCCCTCTTAAATTTTAGTAGTGAATCACTCATTACAACATCATATGGCAGAGAGTTCCATAGTCTCACTGCTCTTACAGTAAAGAATCCGCGTCTGTGAGTATGCTTAAACCTTCTTTCCTCCAGACGTAGAGGATGCCCCCTTGTCCCCGTCACAGGTCTAAGAGTAAAAAGATCATTAGAAAGGTCTTTGTATTGTCCCCGCATATATTTATACATTGTAATAAGATCACCCCTAAGCCTTCGATTCTCCAAACTAAATAACCCCAAGTGTAATAACCTGTCTTGGTATTGCAGACCCCCTAGTTCCCTAATAACCTTGGTCGCTCTTCTCTGCACCCGCTCCAGTTCAGCTATGTCTTTCTTATACACCGGAGACCAGAACTGTACACAGTATTCTAAGTGTGGTCGCACTAGTGACTTATATAGAGGTAAAATTATGTTCTCCTCATGAGCATCTATGCCTCTTTTAATGCATCCCATTATTTTATTTGCCTTTGCAGCAGCTGCTTGACTCTGGCCACTAAATGTGAGTTTGTCGTCCACCCATACACCCAGGTCTTTTTCAGTGACTGTTTTGCCCAGTGTTTTACAATTAAGCACATAATTATACAACTTGTTCGTTCTACCCAAGTGCATGACCTTACATTTTTCCCAATTAAAGCTCATTTGCCATTTATCAGCCCAAGCTTCTAGTTTACATAAATCCTCCTGTAATATAAAATTGTCCTCCTCTGTATTCATTACCCTGCAGAGTTTAGTGTCATCTGCAAATATTGAAATTCTACTCTCTATGCCCCCTACAAGGTCATTAATAAATATGTTAAAAAGAAGCGGGCCCAAAACTGACCCTTGTGGTACCCCACTGCTAACCGTGACCCAGTCCGAGTGTGCTCCATTAATAACCACCCTTTGTTTCCTATCCCTGAGCCAGCTCTTAACCCACCTACACATATTTTCCCCTATCCCCATTGTTCTCATTTTATGTATCAACCTTTTGTGTGGCACCGTATCAAAAGCTTTTGAAAAGTCCATGTACACCACGTCCACTGCATTCCCTTGGTCCAGTCCGGAACTTACCTCTTCATAAAAGCTTATCAGATTAGTCTGACAGGAACGGTCTCTTGTAAACCCATGTTGATATTGGGTCATAAGGTTATTCTTCTCCAGATACTCCAGTATAGCATCTCTTAGAAAACCCTCCAGGATTTTACCCACAGTTGAGGTTAAACTTACTGGCCTATAATTTCCAAGTTCAGTTTTTGTCCCCTTTTTGAATATTGGCACCACATTTGCTATACGCCAGTCCTGTGGTACAGACCCTGTTATTATGGAATCTTTAAAGATTAAAAATAGTGGTCTATCTATGACTGTGCTTAATTCCTGCAGTACTCGGGGGTGTATCCCATCCGGGCCCGGGGATTTGTCAATTTTAGTGATTTGTAGACGCCGCCGTACTTCCTGCTGGGTTAAGCAGGTGACATTTAATGGAGAATTTTATCCCTGATCATGTTATCCGTCATGGGATTTTCTTGTGTAAATACTGTTGAAAAAAAGTCATTTAGCATATTGGCTTTTTCCTCATCCTCATCCACCATTTCACCCAGACTATTTTTAAGGGGACCAACACTATCATTTTTTAGCTTCTTACTATTTATGTAGTTAAAGAATATTTTGGGATTATTTTTACTTTCTCTGGCAATGAGTCTCTCTGTCTCAATCTTTGCTGTCTTGATTTGCTTTTTACAGAATTTATTTAATCTTCTGTATTTATTTAATGCCTCATCACTACCTACTTGCTTTAATTCTCTAAATGCTTTATTTTTATCTCTTATTGCGCCCCTTACAGCTCTATTTAGCCATAGTGGTTTCCTCCTATTTCTCGCATGTTTATTCCCATACGGTATATATTGTGCACAGGTCCTATTCAGGATGCTAATAAACGTCTCCCATTTTCTTTGTGTATTTTTATGTCTCAGGATATCGTCCCAGTTAATTGCACCAAGATCATCTCTCATCCGTTGGAAATTTGCCTTCCTGAAGTTTAGTGTCCTTGTAACCCCTCTACTACACATCTTATTAAAGGATACATGAAAACTTATTAATTTGTGATCACTATTACCCAAGTGACCCTCAACCCTTACATTTGATATGCGGTCTGGCCTGTTGGTTAATATTAGGTCTAGCAGTGCCCCCCCTCTTGTTGGGTCCTGAACCAGTTGTGAAAGGTAATTGTCTCTCATCGTTGTCAGAAACCTATTACCTTTGCTGGAACTGCAGGTTTCGGTTCCCCAATGTATTTCAGGGTAGTTGAAGTCCCCCATAATAATGACTTCTCCTTGAGTCGCTGCTTCATCTATTTGCTTTATGAGGATATTCTCTGTAGCTTCCATTATTTTTGGAGATTTATAACAAACCCCTATCAGTAATTTATTATTTTTCCCCCCTCCCCTTATCTCTACCCTCAGGGACTCTACATTTTCATTAGATTCATATATATTATCACGAAGGATGGGTTTTAAGGATGATTTTACATATAAACACACGCCTCCCCCTCGCTTATTTGTACGGTCATTTCTGAACAGACTATAGCCCTGTAAATTAACCGCCCAGTCATGGCTCTCGTCCAGCCATGTCTCAGATATCCCCACCATGTCATAATTATGTTCCAACAACATTAACTCCAATTCCTCCATTTTGTTGGCGAGACTTCTGGCATTAGTATACATGCACTTTATGTATATCTCTGTACCTCTATTCTTTCTTAAATTATTAACTGTTCTAACCCCACCCCCCATGCCACCTCCACCCCCAATGTCATTATTTGTGCCCAGGTCTCTATCTGCACTGTCTTCCCCTCCTATAAAAGGAATACCCCCCCCAGTCCCTAGTTTAAACACTCCTCCAACCTTCTAGCCATTTTCTCCCCCAGCACAGCTGCACCCTCCCCATTGAGGTGCAGCCCGTCCCTAGAGTAGAACCTGTAGCCAACTGAGAAGTCGGCCCAGTTCTGCAGGAACCCAAACCCCTCCTTCCTACACCAATTCCTGAGCCACTTATTAACCTCCCTAATCTCCCGTTGCCTCTCTGGCGTGGCACGTGGTACAGGAAGTATTTCCGAAAATACCACCTTGGAGGTCCTTGCTTTAAGCTTACAGCCTAATTCCCTGAAATCATCTTTAAGGACCTTCCACCTACCTCTAACTTTGTCATTTGTGCCAATGTGCACCATGACCGCTGGATCCTCTCCAGCCCCTCCCAGTAATCTGTCAACCCGATCAGCGATGTGTCGGACTCGAGCGCCAGGTAGGCAGCACACCGTTCGACGATCCCTGTCTTTGTGACAGATTGCCCTATTTGTTCCCCTAATAATTGAGTCTCCCACTACCAGAACCTGTCTGGCCTGCCCTGCTCTCCTATTTCCCCCCTTACTGGAGCAGACACTCCTCCGGCTTTCAGAGGACATGCCTTGCTGCAGCAGTGCTACTCCTGCACTAACACTCCCCTCATCTGCCAACTTAGCAAACTTATTGGGGTGTGCCAGATAAGGACTAGCCTCCCTGGTGCTCTTCCCTCTACCCCGCCTTCTAACTGTCACCCAGCTAGCTGCTTCATTGTCCTGCAGCTCCAACCTAGCATCCCCCCCTCATCTATCCCATTGAGCGTCTGCTCAGTGAGCAGAAGACTCCTTTCCATATTGTCTATGGATCTCAGTGTTGCCAGCTGCACATTTAGATCCAGTATCTGGGCTTCCAAATGCACAATGTGCTCACATCTTGCACAGCAGTATGCACCCTCGACCGGCTGTTCAAGGATTTCATACATGCGGCAAGACGTGCACTGGATGGCATTGGCAATAGTGGAGCACATCCTAATGGGGATTGCACCAGACAATAAGATAAGCAAAAATAAATTAAAAAAAAAGTATTAATATAACAGCAATTCAGTAAGACCTCCCTTGGAAACTCTCTGAATCTAAAGTCACTGAATTTCAAGTCACACACTTACCACAGTTCGCACTTACACTCAGGTCACACTCAGCTCATTCACACTCGCTCAGACAGAAGATTCAAAAGGTTTTTTTTTTTTTTTCCCTTTTACCAGCACACCACCTTGCTGCTCAATGCACTTCCAAAAGGCAACTCCTGGGCCATCTGGTCCAACCCCCTGCTCAAAGCAGGATTCGCTAAATCATCCCAGTCAGATATCTGTCCAGCCTCTGTTTGAAGACTTCCATTGAAGGAGTACTCACCACTTCTCGTGGCAACCTGTTCCACTCATTGATCACTCTAACTGTCAAAAAGTTTTTTCTAATATCTAATCTGTGTCTCCTCCCATTCAGTTTCATCCCATTGCTTCTAGTCTTTCCTTGTGCAAATGAGAATAAAGTTGATCCTTCTGCAATGTGACAGCCCTTTAGATATTTGTAGACAGCTATTAAGTCTCCTCTCAGTCTTCTCTTTTGCAAACTAAACATTCCCAAATCCTGCAACCTTTCCTCATAAGACAGGGTTTGCAGACCGGTCACCATTCTGGTCGCTCTTTTCTGAACTTGCTCCAGTTTGTTGATGTCTTTTTTAAAATGTGTTTCCCAAAACTGGACACAATATTCCAGATGAGGTCTGACCAAAGAGGAGTAGAGGGAAATAATGACTTCACGTGATTTAGACTGAATGCTTCTGTTAATACATCCTAGAATTGCATTTGCCTTTTTTGCTGCTGCATCACACTGTTGACTCATATTCAGTCTGTGATCTATTAGTATACCCAAGTCTTTTTCACATGGGCTGTCACTTAGCCCTATTCCTCCCATTCTGTATATGCTTTTTTCATTTTTATTTCCCAGATGTAGTACTTTGCATTTCTCCCTGTTAAAAACCAGTGATACCATCATAGAAGGAAATTAAGTTAGTCTGACATGACTTATTAGTTACAAACCCATGCTGACTCTGTTTAATCACTTCATTCTTATCCAGGTATTGACATACATGTTGTTTAATAATTTGTTCAAAGATCTTTCCTGGTATAGAAGTCAGACTCACCGGCCTATAGTTGCCTGGGTCCACCTTCTTCCCCTTTTTGAAGATAGGAACAACATTTGCTCTTCTCCAGTCTTCTGGGACTTCTCCTGTTCTCCAAGAATTTTCAAAGATTATGGAGAGGGGTTCAAAAATTTCTTCTGCTATCTCCTTCAGTACTCTGGGGTGTAATTCATCTGGACCTGGAGACTTGAATTCATTTAGGTTAGCTAAGTGTTTCCTCACTATCTTTCTGTTTATAGATATCCTGGATTCTTCTATTCCCTTAATAGGACAGTGAATAACAGTTGATGTTACATTTCCTTTCTGAGAAAAAACAGATGCAAAATAGGAATTTAAAAGTTCAGCCTTCTCAACATCCTGTCTTACCATTTCATCATTTTCATCCTGTAAAAATCTTATAGCATCTTTGACTTTTCTTTTACTTTTGACATATCCCCAAAATCCTTTATTATTGCTTTTGACATCTCTTGCAAGCCTCAATTCATTTTCAGCTTTAGCTAATCTGATTTGTGCCCTGCAGGTTCTGCAAACAGCATTATATTCTTCTTTAGATATGCCTCCCTCTTTCCATTTTATAAACATTTTTTTCTTCCTTTTTAGCATGTGCTTAAGTTCTGTGTTCATCCTTCCTGGTTTCCTTAATTGCTTCCTATTCTTCCCTCTTTTCGGAATTGTTAACAACTGTGTTTTGAGAATTTCATTTTTCAAGATTTCCCATCCGTCCTGGACATTTTTGTCTTTAAGGATATCCAGCCATTGGATCCCTCCAATTCTCTTTCTGAATCCCTTAAAATCTGCCTTTCTGAAATCTAACCTTGACGTCTGAGTCTTCACAGGTCTTCCGCCTCTAGTTATCCAAAATTCTAAAATAGCATGGTCGCTACCTCCTAGGGTCCCAGACACTTTTACCTCCTCAACCATTTCCTCCCTGTTTATAAGGATTAGATCCAAGGTAGCTGTTCCCCTTGTTTTCTCCCCTACCTTTTGGAAGATAAAGTTGTCAGCAAGAGAGGATAAGAATTTCCTTGACCTGTTAGTTTTGCCTGAGAGAGATTCCCAACAAATGTCTGGATAGTTGAAATCTCCCATGACAACTATGTCATATTTTTTGGAGAACTTGGTTATTTGATGCATAAAGAGTTCATCCATATCTTCAGCTTGCACAGGCGGCCTGTAGTAAATGCCTACAATGGTGTCCTTTCCATTGTCCTGTCCTTGTATTCTTACCCAAACAGTTTCCACAGAACTCCCAGTCTCTGAAGCTTCAATCTTTGTGCAGATATACGCGTTTCTAACATACAATGCGACAATTCATGTTGGACTGGGGAATTCAGATTATCACTTGATAACACAGGCATAGCCTGTGAAAAGAGCTCCATGGAGTAATCAGAAGTGTGGGCTGCCGCATCCTTCACTTTTAGTGGGGGTGAAGGAGACAAGGAAAGGGGTGGTTCCTGACCAGAAACCTGCACTGACGACTCAGTGCTTGCATTTTTTAAACATCAGAAGAGGAGGCAATAGAGCTGGAGGCTGTTTCAGCAAAGTAAGCCGAAACCTGTTCCTGATGCTCTGGCTTTAAAAGCGGTTTACCTACTCCCAGAAAAGGGAACCTTAAAGGCCTTCTTTTGCCAGACGATGACGCATGCTCAACACCTCCTGTCTTAGCTGCTATTGTGCTTTTGCCAGAACCAGCCGATGCACCACCACCACCATCAGTACCAGTTGTGCCCCCCCCACCCACGTCTGCAGCCTCTTCCACCAGACTTCCTCATGTTTTGGAAAATGTACCAAAAATACCAGCAGAGAAATGGTACTGTATGAGTAGTGTACAGCTGTGTAAGGTGTATGTAAGAAGTGAAATCTCCGTATATATTTTGTGAGTCACAGACGCTCACCCAGTATGTATTTCACCGTAATCCAACAAGCAGATATACGGTACTGTATCAGAGGTGTACAGCTGTATATGTTGTTGGTGAAACTGTCAATCTCTGTATATGTATTTACGGAATGTTGCCCACACACGCTGTCTCTGTGTAGATGTGACAGTAATACGAACACCAGATATCCGATACTGTTTGATAATCGGACTGCTCTATACGGTATATAAAGAAATGGAAATGTCCGTATATGTATTTATGGAGTGTCACACACACACGCTGACTCTGTGTAGATGTGACAGTAATAAGAACACCAGAAATCCGATACTGTTTGATAATCGGACAACTCTACTGTATAAGGCAGCCTAATAACCACCAGAGCTTCTGCACACAAATATTTCCTCCCCTGTCACTGCACACTATACAGTTGTGTTTTACAGTGACATTCTCTATCAGCACAAGCAATTTTTTTCTCTTTTTCCCTGTCTAAGCAGCAACCTCTCCTTATGCTAAGATCGGCAGAAGTAAGATGCCAGTTGGTGGTCACGGCCTTTTATAGGCACTGTGATGCCACACAAAGCCAGC
Source organism: Dendrobates tinctorius (assembly GCF_039654945.1). Taxonomy (NCBI): domain Eukaryota; kingdom Metazoa; phylum Chordata; class Amphibia; order Anura; family Dendrobatidae; genus Dendrobates; species Dendrobates tinctorius. The sequence goes on along the minus strand of NW_027361698.1, from coordinate 59,554,373 downwards.
CAATCACTTGTATTCTCTTCTCTAACATGGTGGGGGCCGCTGCCAACGTAATCGTGTTGCCCACAGTGTGTGTCCTTCATGATTGGCTGAAAATAGGCGCTGGAAGGATTGTGGGAAACACGACTTTGGCGCTCAAGTCGGTAACATCATGGCCGACCTCACGCTATGGTTGGGTTTCGATCAGCGAAACCCGACTTTAGCAAAAGTTGGTGGATTCTGAATTTGGCCACCCGTTTTGCTCAACTCTAGTCCTAACCTATTGCTGTGTTATTTGCTGAGATGTTAGTGGAAAAACACTACGCAAGGGTTAACTCCTACTTACAGAAAATAAAGTATATCTTTCCAACATGATCATACACCTGGAGCCATTTATCACATTTTTCTCATGGCTTTTGACATGTTATCGACTGAGAAGCAAGGAGGTATTATATTAAAGGACAGTACTATGCTGAGAGTCTTCACTATTCTACAGGCATTTGAAAATATAGCTTAAAGAGTATAACTATGGTGTACTTGTATGCCTTATTAAGATATGCCATAAATGTAAGATAGATGCAAATTCCACTGATTGGATCCACATCTAACTCAAAACCAGCGCCCGGTAGCCATCTACTGTCAGTGAAAAGGTGGCCATACACTTGTAGCTGTCTCCACTCATATGAGAATTCTAACCATCTCATTGCTGATGCTGAAACACAACATGGCCCCATTCTTGAGATATATATGGGTTCCAAGTATTTAACTGGACTCCTATCTAGCTCAAATTCTACCATACCACATGGCCTCATTGCAAAATTACTTATTCATAGGATATACAGTAAGTACACTATAAAGTGAGGTTCAGTAAGCTCTACCTGGCATAATTAGAAGTGGAGCTCAACAAGTACATATTTTCTCTAAGCATAGAGGTCCAAGTGTAATTCCACTCTCTTTATATTCCCTATAAATAAACCACTGGGACAAATGAATTTTTGACTTCACAGTGTTTTATGCTAGAATTTGGCAATTCAAGAGATAATAATGGTTGCATGGTTGACTGAAAACAGAGGTCTATGTCATTACTTCTAATAAGTCTTAATCTACACATACTTTTAAAATTTCAACTAGCTTGTAATAGAGTAAGACATTATAATAAGATGAGCTCTCACAGTATAGTAGTCTAAGCACTCACAACTCACAATAAGTATTGAGGCCAAGAGATCTTGGCATGCATAATGATTACTTTACATTGTATACTCAAGGCTAGGCTAGTTATTTTTAGTTTAATGATTCGGTCAAATCTAACCACACCCAGAGATGTATTGATGGACTGCAATATGCAAAATGTTTAAGAGGCTTTCCTGGTTAGGCATTTATAGAATAAACCCCATCCCCTATCCCTCTTATTGAAGCAGTAGCTGTGAATGGAGACGTGGCTTTGCTTGTGCCTCTTTTACCATTCACATCTATTAGGGTTTTGAATACAGTTGAGTTTTCTTGGGGGTAACGTCAACAGGTGGGACAGTCATAGGCAGCCACCAATTGTGCAAGTTCTCCCACTTTAAAAGATGAGATGCCTGTAATTGACATCATAGGTAGACCACAACTATGAGAGTCAAAATGAGAAAACAAATCCAGAAAACCATCTTGTCTGATTTGGCAAGATTTATTTTGCAAGTTATGGTGGAAAATGAGTATTTGGTCAACTAAAAACCATGCAAGATTTCTGGCTCTCACAGACCTGTAACTTCTTCTTTAAGAGGCTACTCTCTCCTCCACTCATTACCTGTAGTAATGGCACCTGTTTAAACTTGTTATCAGTATAAAAGACACCTGTCCACAACCTCAAACAGTCACACTCCAAACTCCACTATGGTGAAGACCAAAGAGCTGTCGAAGGACCCCAGAAGCAAAACTTTAGCCCTGTATTAGGCTGGAAAGCCTGAATCTGCAATAGGCAAGTAGCTTGGTGTAATGAAATCAACTGTGGGAGCAATAATAAGAAAATGGAAGACATACAAGACCACTGATAATCTCACTCGATCTGGGGCTCCATGCGAGATCTCACCCTGTGGGGTCAAAATAATCATAATAACGGTAAGCAAAAATCCCAGAACCACACGGGGGGGACCTAGTGAATGACCAGCATTGAGCTAGGACCACTGTAACATAGACTACCATCAGTAACACACTATGCCATCAAGGACTCAGATCCTGCAGTGCCAGACGTGTCCCCCTGCTTAAGCCAGTACATGTCTTGGCCCATCTGAAGTTTTCTAGAGAGCATTTGGATTATTCAGACGAGTATTGGGAGATTGTCATATTGTCTGAAGAAACCAAAGAAGAACTGTTTGGTAGAAACAAAACTAGTCATGTTTAGAGGAGACAGAATGCTGAGTTGCATCCAAAGAACACCATACCTACTGTGAAGCAGGGCCCCCATCATCTTTTGGGGCTGTTTCTCTGCAAAGGGACCAGGACGACTGATCCATGTACATGAATGAATGGGGCCATTCATCGTGAGATTTTGAGTGCAAACTTCCTTCCATCAGCAAGGGCATTGAAGATGAAATGTGGATGGGTCTTTAAGCATGATAATGATCCCAAGCACATCCCCAAGGCAACAAAGGAGTGGCTTCTAGTGATGAGCAAGTGTGCTCGTTACTCGAGTTTTCCGAGCATGCTCGGTTGTTCTCCGAGGATTTTGGGCGTGCTCGTAAATTATATCTGAGTCCACGCAGCTGCATGATTAGCGGCTGCTAGACAGCTTGAATACATGCAGGGATTGTCTGTTTATTAGGGAATCCCCACATGTATTCAGGCTGTCTAGCAGCTGCAAATCATGCAGCTACAGGGACTCAGACATAATTTACGAGCACGCCCAAGATACTTGGAGAACACCCGAGCATGCTCTGAAAACTCGAGTAGCGAAGCACACTCGCTCATATTTAGTGGCTTCATAAGAAGCATATGAAGGTCCTGGAGTGGCCTAGCCAGTCTCCAGATCTCAACCCCATAGAAAAACTTTGGGGAGGTTTGAAAGTCCGTGTTGCCCAGCAACAGGCCCAAAACATCACTGCTCTAGAAGAGACCTGCATGGAGGAATGGGCCAACATACTACCAACAGTGTGTGCCAACCTTGTGAAGACTTACAGAAAATATTTGACCTCTGTCATTGCCAATAAAGGATATGTAACAAAATATTGAAATGAACTTTTGTTTGAGTAATGACCAAATACTTATTTTACACCATAATTTGAAAAATAAATCTTGCCAAGTCAGACAAGGTGATTTTCTGGATTTGTTTTCTTATTTTGACTCTCATAGTTGTGGTCTACCTATGATGTCAATTACAGGCCTCTCTCATCTTTTTAAGTGGGAGAACTTGTACAATTGGTGGCTGACTAAATACTATTTTTGCCACTGTATATAATCAGCCAGTCCCACCCATCTTTTTGACTGCTCCTAAACCCAGCCCTTGCTACGCTCTATGAACTCTCTCAGCACTATAAGTCCTGGAACCTGCTCTTCCAGGCTTACATCACCAAGGCTAGCCACCTTCATGACACGTATTTCCCCTCAAGGACCTGTCTGGTGGCCATTTTACAATATATATGTACATATAAATGTAGGCTACCAATATATTTGTTTGTCCCAGATATCCCTGTAATATATATTACAGGGATAGTGTCACGTCCGCCATGTCCGCCATGTCTGTTTTGCCTCATGACCCCTGGAGCGGTGTGCACGTGCATCTCATGTCTGCTATCCTGCATGTTCCCTAGAACAGTGTGCACAGTCACCTCATGACTGTTGGGCTGCAAGATGCTTGCGTTTCTGCTCTGCCTCCTGTGATCATCTGTGTTCCAAGAACCCCTGATCATGTGTCCTTCCTAGGCTCCAGCGCTGTCTGGTTATGCAATCATCTCTGCATGTCTGGAACCCCTGATTATGTGACCTTTCCTAGGCTCCAGTGCTGTCTGGTTCTGCAATCATCTCTGCATGTCTGGAACCCCTGATCATGTGACCTTTCCTAGGTTCTAGCACTGTCTGGTTCTGCAATCATCTCTGCATGTCTGGAATCCCTGGTCATGTGACTGCTCTCTGTCATCCTGGAGGACCTGAACTGGAAGTTCTCCTCTGGTCTTGACCCGGAAGTACTGGTGCTATGGGGCTATATCAGACCGCCCCTCCCTATGGTCAGAGCCTGATTATTGTGCTGCTTCCCTGCATTGCTGCTTGGTCTGCTCGGTCGCTCCCTGTATTCTGTGCCCCTGCACTCTGCCCTGTCGTGCGTCTCTGCACACGCTCTGTGCTTGTACTCTGCCTCTTGTCTCGTGCCATGTATTGTGTTGTCTCTTGTGCCATGTTTGTACTTGCCTTGCTTTGCCTTGTAGTACTTCTGCTGTTCTCTGCCTTAGCCTGTTTTCGCCATGTTGTGTCCTTGCTCTGCCTTGCCTGTTTCGCCATGTCTGGTATTTGCTATTCTGAGCCTTGTAGTACTTCTCATTTTTCTCGTCTCTGCCTGGTTTTCAGTACTCTGTTCTATTGTGCACTCTTGCACATTTCTATGTCTAGTCCCAAGGCTCTGCCTTGGCCCGGCTCTGGGCTTCAGCCTACGCTCCACTGCTAGACCCTGTCCTCTGGTGCTCTCTAGCACATTCTCTGACTAGTCCCAAGGCTCTGCCTTGGCCTGGCTCTGGGCTTCGGCCTACGCTCCGCTGCTAGACCCTGTCCTCTGGTGCTCTCTAGCACATTCCCTGACTAGTCCCAAGGCTCTGCCTTTGCCCGGCTCTGGGCTTCGGCCTACGCTCCGCTGCTAGTTCTATGTCTCGTTTCCTGGCTAGTCCCAAGGCTCTGCCTTGGCCCGGCTCTGGGCTTCGGCCTACGCTCCGCTGCTAGTTCTATGTCTCGTTTCCTGGCTAGTCCCAAGGCTCTGCCTTGGCCCGGCTCTGGGCTTCGGCCTACGCTCCGCTGCTAGACCCTGTCCTCTGGTGCTCTCTAGCACATTCCCTGACTAGTCCCAAGGCTCTGTCTTGGCCTGGCTCTGGGCTTCGGCCTACGCTCCGTTGCTGGACCCTGTCCTCTGGTGCTCTCTAGCACATTTCCTGACTAGTCCCAAGGCTCTGCCTTTGCCCGGCTCTGGGCTTTGGCCTACGCTCCGCTGCTAGTTCTATCCCTCGTTTCCTGGCTAGTCCCAAGGCTCTGCCTTGGCCCGGCTCTGGGCTTCGGCCTACGCTTCGCTGCTAGCTTTGTTCTCGCTCTGATCTGACTCTGTGTTTCTGTCTCTGTTCCTCTTCGTGTTCTGCTCCCTGCCTTGCCTTGCCTCGCTCCCTGTCTTGCCTTCCCTGAACCCCGTCGTGGGTTCCCTCGCCGCCTCCTGTGCCTTGGTCATGCCTCATGTTTGTGTACAGCTGTGTGCACTGGCCAGTGAGGCGTGGCTCCTAGCATGCACCCTGCCTTGAACCCTGGCGTGGCTCTTAGCACGCACCCTGCCTTGAACCCTGGCATGGCTCCTAGCACGCACCCTGCCTTGAACCTTGGCGTGGCTCCTAAGACGCACCCTGCCTTGAACCCTGGCATGGCTCCTAGCATGCACCCTGCCTTGAACCCTAACCATGGCGTGCCCTCTGCACGCGCAGGACTCTGCCTTGAACCCTGACCCAGGCATGTCTCTTTGCACATGCAGGACTCTGCTTTGTTTCTTGTGCTTTGGCGTGTCTCTACACACGCACCCTGTCTTGTTTGTTGTACTTTGAACCCTTCTGTCTTGTACCTTGTGCCTTGACGTGTTTCTACACATGCGCCCTGTCTCGTTTGTTAAGCCTTGAACCCTGGCATGTCCCCTACACACGCACCATGCACCTTACCCTGGACCCTGGTGTGCCCCTAGCACGCATCCTGCCTGGAATTCTGCCTTCGACCTCGGCGTGTTCCCTAACACACACCATGCCTGGAGATCTGTCATGCCTCCTTGCCTGAACCCTGGTTTGCCTGCCGGATGCCCTAAGCCTGCCGATCGCTGCCAGAGATCGTAGGCCTGATGACTGCGGCCTGATGTTCGGAGCTGATGTCCGCAGCCTGATGCCCTGATCATGTCGATCGTTGCCAGCTGTCCAGAGTCCGATGCCATTGTGCCTTTACCTGTACCCAGGCGTGCCTCCTGGCCCATACCATGCTATGGACCTTGGCGTGCCCACGCACGCACCCTGCCATGTTGCTTGTTTTCACGCTCGCACTGAATGTTATCCTGAAGTTCTTAATGAAGATACCTTGAACTTACCTCTTGTCTTGTCTTGCTTCCTGCTCATCCTTGTCGTCAGACACTTGCACATAGTGTTCCCCTGAGCCGGCCGTCTGGTCCCAGCAGTCATGGTGGCTCAGCCCCTTGGTCTTGCCCATGACGCTCCCTGTATAGGCGGTGGTTTCTCACAAGGTAAGCTCGCCCTCGGTGGGTGGGTGCCACGACCCAGAGGGTCCACTCAAAAAATCGGCTCAGCAGAAGCTGAGTCCATCACGGATAGGCTGTACAGGGTGGGCCATTTATATGGATACATCTAAATAAAATGGGAATGGTTGGTGATATCAACATTTGTGGCACATTAGTATTTGGGAGGGGGGAAACTTTTCAAGATGGGTGGGGACCATCCAGGTTTATTTTTTCCAATGGGAAGAAGGTCATGTGACACATCAAACTTATTGAGAATTTCACAAGAAAAACAATGGTGTGCTTGGTTTTAACTTACCTTTGTTCTTTCATGAGTTATTTACAAGTTAATGACCACTTATAGAATGTGTTCAAAGTGCTGCCCATTGTGCTGGTTTGTCAATGCAACCCTCTTCTCCCACTCTTGACACACTGATAGCAACACCGCAGAAGAAATGCTAGCACAGGCTTCCAGTAGCCATTGTTTCAGATGCTGCACATCTCGTATCTTCACAGCATAGACAATTGTCTTCAGATGACCCCAAAGATAAAAGTCTAAGGGGGTCAGATCGGGAGATCTTGATGACCATTCAACTGGCCCACGATGACCAATCCACTTTCCAGGAAACTGTTGGACCTGACATGCTTGGACCTGACACCCATAATTGATGGTATGGGGTGCAAAGATATTGGGGTCATTCTTCATCAATGGAAACCTCAATGCCACTGGATATCTCAAATTGCTACATGATGATGTGTTGCCCTCTTTATGCACTGAAGGTGGCACGTTCCCTGAGGTTTTCCAGCAAGATGGTGCACCACCACATTATGGGTTTCAGGTCTGAGCATTCCTACAAGGAATCTGACCCCCTTAGACAGGCATTTCTTCTGCAGTGTGGCTATCAGTGTGTCACGTGTGGGAGAAGAGGGTTGCATTGGCAATACAACACAATGGGCAGCACTTTGAACACATTTTATAAGTGCAGAAAAAACTCCAAAAATACATTCTCAGTACATAACTGTAACAATTCATATGCAGCCTCATTCAGTCCACAGAGATGACTCTCAATCAGATGAGAAAACACAGGAGAACAACAGAGTCCATATTATATTGATAAGTATAAATTTATTAGTACAACACAAATACACATAAATGAGAAACAGGACAAGTACTGTATAATGGTATAGTAGGAGGTCAATCAAATTAATTAGGTCTGAAACCATAAAAAAGGAACAGACTGGCAGTGTTGGTAAGCAGGTCCAATTGGACCGCCATGAGGGGGTTAAGTGATGTTTACATATTTGTCACACATGTAACAGACAATGATCGCATTCAAGAAAGATCCCTATCGATTTTGCAAATATGCAGAAAAATTATATAGAAAGTGTGGAGTACTATTGCACAATGCCCAAAGTAATAGGTTATTTATACAACGGCAAGGAATGCTGTCGCAGCTGAATTAAATATAGTAAAATTAGGTCATAGGGTCAACCAATATAATTCCATTGTACTGCTTGCCGCGGCTGCAAACATTGCCACCAGATCAAAACCATGCAGCAAACAGGCTGCAAGGTGCCAAAGTGACGGGACCAGAAAACATTACATGCAGAGGCATAGTAGATCAAGGTAAACTGGTGTAAGAAAACATACCCATCATGTCGTGCACGGGACGCCAGTCTGGAAACCCCAACGTACGTTTCACGGTATGAATACTGCTTCCTCAGGGGGCATGGCTAAAAACGTACATTGTCCCCTTTAAGTATCCAGTTCAATTTGATCACTTGGGCCAAGTAGGCCAATGTCCGCCACAGGGTTGCACAGGCGCGCAGTGGATGGGTAAAGCCGCTGCACTGAAGTGAGTCCAGGATGTACTGACGTCATCCGGGAGCGGCCGGCGCCTAGCCATCTCCCAGGCAACGCAAGAAACACTGAGGAGTCTCCTCCTGAGCGCGCCGACGTCATACCGGGACTGCCGGCGCCTAGCCGCTACCCAGGCAACGGAGGACGCAGCTCAAGGAAAAATGAAAAAAAGGTAAAAAAGTAGTAAGAGCGCGCAACGGCCATACACAGCAGGGGGAAGAACAAAAGTCTGCTAAAGGGAAGGAAGAAAATCGGTCGAACAAATATATTAACCCTTCTAAGCAGTTACCTATACAAAATCAACTAGATAAATATTAAGCTTAAGTACTAGTGCATAGAAAGATAATTACATCAGAAGTAATACAGTATAATGTCATCAGTCTCTTCATTTTCCACCAGAGTGCAGATAGCTTGATGGATGAGTAAAAAGTAATATAATATCATTGGTCCTTCTGTTGTTGACTTCTTAATTTTCCGCAAAGTTGATAATGACTTTAGTAAGTAACTTCCTCAGCCATGAAATACACCAGGGCATGACTATGATGGCAATATGTACAGAACCTAAAACTGGATATACAAAAAAGAACATACGAATGAGTAAAAAACAAATACTTGAAAAACTAAAAACCTTTTTGATAAAAAAGAGGGAATGAAAATGACAGTAAAAAGAAAATGACAAAGAAAAAAGGGGGAAGAAAAAGGAATAAAAGAGTGGCGAGACCCATGTAGAGATATTTGCAGGTACCTAATTATATTATAGAAAAGACGCAAAACTTAATGACTCATTTAGCCCGTATGGCGTCATGGTCCCAAGGACCATTATCCATTTGCATTCCTTCTGGGCAAGGAGGCGTTTAATGTCACCTCCCCTAATTCCACTTTTAACATGCTGAATTCCTCTTACCAGAAATGTTTTTGGATCACAGTTATGTACCAATTTGTAATGTCGGCGTATAGTCTTAAGTTGTGTCACGTCTGAGGCTGTTCTGGAGGCCAGAATATCGCGAACGTGTTCTCTGGTCCGTGTTTTTAATTGTCAACTAGTTAACCCAACATATATTTTAGGGCACCCACAAGTTGCATAGTAAATCACCTGTGAGGTGTTGCAGGTGATGTGTTGACGTATAGAGAAAGTTTTTGAACTGTCCGCTGATTGAAAAGATGCTGTACGTATAATATTTTTACACGCCACACAGTCTCCACAAGGATAACTGTCACGCTCGCGCCTTGGCTGAATGGCGCGAGCCGGGGGTTGTGGCCCCACTGTGCCACAGACCAGACTACCCTGGAAGGGGCGTGACTGCGACAGCTACCCTGGTCTTCACTGGAGCCTCTGATGATGAGGTCAGGCTTGTGCGGCAGATAGCTGTCGGGTGCCACTCCAGGGTGGTGTCTGGCTGTGGCTGCTGATCCCACTTGGAGACAAGTCACTTGGACAGATGTGACTGACAGGCAGACTGAGACACAGGGCAAGAAGGTACGACAGATACAGGGCAAGCAGGCGTGGCTTGGAGACAATGGGCAAACAGGCACGGCTTGAGACACAGGACAGGCGGGCACGGCTTGAGACACAGGACAGGCGGGCACGGCTTGAGACACAGGACAGGCGGGCACGGCTTGAGACACAGGACAGGCGGGCACGGCTTGAGAAGGAACAGGTAGGGACCTGTTCACACAGCAGGTGCAGGTATGGATGCAGGCAGGCAGGCGTGGAATATGAAGGAACGGGTTTGGACCTGTTCACACAGGAGGTGCAGGTATGGATGCAGGCAGGCGTGGAATATGAAGGAACAGGTTTGGACCTGTTCACACAGGAGGTGCAGGTATGGATGCAGGCAGGCAAGAGTGAAATAAGAAGGAACAGGTTTGGACCTGTTCACACAGGAGGTGCAGGTGAAGGCAGGAGTGGAGAGAGAAGCTGCAGAAAGAGGTTCTGCAGTGGCAGCAGGAGTAGAGCAAAGCTGAACCACAAGGTCTGTGGTGAGAAGCTGCATCAAGAGGTTCCGCAGCGGCAGCAGGAATGGAGCAAAGCAGAACCACAAGGTCTGTGGAGAGAAGCTGCAGCAAGGGGTTCTGCAGCAGCAGCAGGACTGGAGCAAAGCAGAACCACAAGGTCTGTGGAGAGAAGTTGCAGCAAGGGGTTCTGCAGCAGCAGCAGCAGGAATGGAGCAAAGCTGAACCACAAGGTCTGTGGAGAGAAGCTGCAGCAAGAGGTTCTGCAGTGGCAGCAGGAATGGAGCAAAGCTGAACCACAAGGTCTGTGGAGAGAAGCTGCAGCAAGAGGTTCTGCAGCGGCAGCAGGAGCCGTGCAGACAGAGCGGCTAGAGTGCAGATGCACAGATAAAGCTGCCAGAGTGCAGATGCACAGACTGGGAGGACACAAGGAAAAACACAGCACGGAAAGGAGCCACGGACAAGGAGAAAGGGAGACTGATAGACAAAGGTAAGACTGAGTTCAGACAGAGACACAGACAAAGACACAAGGACCAAGACTCAAGGGCCAGGATATTCTGCCTCCTGGCAGGCAGACAGAGAAATGCTAGGCAAGGTACCAAGACACAAGAGTACGCAGTAAGAGCCTTCAGAGAAGGCAAGATACAGAACAGGGCCTGGCTGGCTCAGCAGCAAGGATCTAACTGAGTTTAGACATTGCACAGGCAATGTTTCAGTGGGAGTGGCGAGACTAAATAGTCAAGTGCTCCAGGTGATTGGTCAGGGACAGATTACCCAGGTGCACCCAGACTGCATAAGAACCAGAGAGTTCAGGCGCCGCCCCCCTATACACACAGTCAGGAAACATGGAGAGCAAGCAGGAGAACAAGAGGCATAGCACATGGAGCTCAGGGCTGGCAACAGACAGATTTCACAGCATGGCTTGAAGCAGAAAGTAAGTTGGTGTGCGGGGGATGGGAGGCCATGAAGTGATGCCAGCAGGGTTGTTACAATAACATGCTACTGGAGAACCCCGAGAGTTAAAGGAGTTTTTGCTAGTGGGGACATAATGTGAATGTTCCAACATGTCACTCAAATTGGGACTCCTACGATAGGTCAAGAGAGGACGTGTGGGCACCACATCAGATAATGATGGTTCTGTCTTTAGGATACTCCAGTGTTTCTTGAGTACATCCCTCATTGTGTCCCATTCTCCATTGAATGTAGAGATGAACCTAACTGTGTCCTGTTGCTGTTTTTTGTGTTTATTAGAAGGTGGATGCAGAAGAGATGTTCGATTCGCTTTTTTCGCATGGTTAAGACCCCTTTTAATACATCGCTTACTGTAACCTCTCATTATAAAGCGATTCTGGAGGTCCTCCGCCTGATTTTGAAATTTAATTTCAGATGAGCAGATTCGTTTGGCACGTAAGAATTGCCAAACTGGGATGGCCCTAATTGTTGTCCGTGGGTGGCAGGTGCGCGCATGGAGAAGTGAATTGACCAAGGTGGGCTTCATGTACACATCTGTCTGTAGATTTTGATACTGATCCACCTGTATTTTAATGTCCAGGAAGTCCACCTCCGAGTTGCTAGAGGTATATGTCAACTTGATGTTATATCTATTACAATTCAAACCCTCCATAATCTCATTGAGCTGTTGTTGCGACCCCTGACACACCACGAACAAATCATCTATGTATCGTATCCAGCACAGGATGCGTTGAGGCGGTAAGCCAGTCTGAACAAATGCGTTTTTAGGGCACGCTTAAAATTGTGGGGATTGGGGATTAATCGTATTAACCTGGGTAGTGCATTCCAAAGAATTAGCGCAACACGTGAAAAGTCTTGGAGAAGTTCTGATTATTGAGGATGATAACCTCAGGTCATTAACAGAACGGAGGGCATGGGTAGTGTAGTAGGCTGAGATGAAGTAGGAGATGTAGGGTGGTGCTGAGGGCTTTGTGGGTGAGGATAATAAGTTTGTACTGGATTCTGGAGTGGATGGGTAACCAGTGTAAGGACTGGCACAAGGTAGAGACATTGGTGTAATGATTGGTGAGGAATATGATCCCATAGAAGTCTATGAATATCATATTCCAACCGCATACAAGGCAGACAATAATAGTTTTATAATAGGGCTATTTATAAGAGGCCTTAAAATAACAAGTGTCCAGAATGTAGGATATATTTATTTTGTTCTCCTCTTGGACAGATGTATCAATCACCACTGCTTTCACTAGTAAAGTTGCAGTAGTACAGTGTATCATTATTTATAGCTTTGGATGTGTTCATTTATCTTCTCTTTGCAATCATTTTCTGCTAAAAATGTGATAATGCTGTCTGAAAAAAACCCCATGGAGACAGCCATCATCAGCGCTCTAATGAATCCCATTGCTTCTGTAAAATATTTGTAATGATAATTGTCATGACAACAATGACACAAATGCCTAATATGTAATCTCATTAAGACAATAGGCCATAGTGCGCTACACATGAATGCGTAATTAAATGCGAAAAAAATATTTGTAAAGGATAGAAATTCTTCATTTAGTGCATGCGATGGAATGACAGTGAATTAATTGGTAAACTGAATGCCAGTGCCTTCAAAATGTCAAGTGTAGCGAAGCTTCATTTTTTATTTTTTTGGGAAACAAAAACATATTTTACGTTGTTTTTTCCAAACCTCCCAGAAAAAAAAAAAAAAAAGACAAACAAATTAGCAAGCTGACCACCTGTTGTAAGTAAAGACTTATAGGAACACATGGGTATTAGTAATTAAATGGTGGCTGAAATGCCAGATTGAGTTTTTGAGGTTAATTAATTTATTCATACTTGTTCCTAAAAAAAATGAGAAAACCGGAGCATAGCAGATGTTGAAAAACATCAAGGTCACTGAGATCATAGGAGCGTGAGAAAGAAGCCCTACAGGCATAGCAGTGCTGCTTGTAAATTCATGACAAAGTGAGCCCTCTGAACACTGTGTAGTAATCCAGACTGGTGTAAGTAATTATGGACAAACACATTGCCAGGGGGGTCGAGTTGTCTTGTACTTTTATAAGTAGCGATATGGAATCAGAGAGAAACTTTTTTGGTTCTGCGGTGACACACCGTACTACTAGTGCGGCAAGTCAGTAACTTCCTCTTTCGTAAAAAATTGCGTCATCTGATGTGTTACTACTAGGGAGGGGTGTGAATGACTTTGACGTCAGTGTTGTGAGTAATGAAAGTTTGGGGTTTTCAGCGTCTTGCTACATTTCCTGTAGCTTCTTCAATATCACAGCTTAATCTAGGCTCGTTCATTAATATAGGCGGCACCAGAGTCTTCATGAAGAATAAATGGCCTTAGTTTCATGGGTGTTCTATCTCCAGTATAGAAAGCAACAAGTTCATGCATTTAACAAGCACTGCGTGACATTCAGTGGCTTTAAATTGTGTAAAAACACATTATTTATGACCTGAGTAAAAAAAAAGTAGCATTATGTTTTAAAAAATGTATTTAGCTTCAAGGACTCTTAATGAGAAAAAACCAAAGGGGTATAATGGTCGAAACCATAAAAGAAGAAAATTCTGAATACATATTTCCTCAATGTTACTGCATTCTACATGTGCCAGCAAACAGTTCAACCCCTTAACAACCAGAGCTTTTTTCGGTTTTGCGTTTTCTTTTTTCGCTCCCCTTCTTCCCAGAGCCATAACTTTTTTTATTTTTGTGTCAAATTAGCCATGTGAGGGCTTGTTTTTTTGCGGGACGAGTTGCACTTTTGAACAGCACCATTGGTTTTAACATATTATGTACTGGAAAATGGGAATAAAATTCCAAGTGCAGTGAAATTGCAAAAAAAGTGCAATCCCACCCTTTTTTTTTTTTTTTTCTGACCATCTTCACTAAATGCTAAAACTGACCTGCCTCTATGATTCCCTAGGTCATTATGAGTCCGCAGACACCAACCATGTCTAGTTTATTTTTTATTTAAATGGTTAAAAAAATCCAAGGTTTGGTAAAAAAAAACCAAATGGTGCCATTTTCTGAGACCTGTAACGTCTCCATTTTTCGTGATTTGTGGCTGGGTGACGGCTTATTTTTTGCGTGCTGAAGTTTTTATTGATACCATTTTGGTGTAGATACAATCTTTTGATTGCCCGTTATTGCATTTCAATGCAATGTAGTGGCGACCAAAAAACAGTAACTCTGGTGTTTTGATTTTTTTCTTGTTACACCATTTATCATTAATTTTTTTTGTGTTGATAGATCGGGCGATTCTGAACGCGGCGATACCAAATATGTGTATATTTGTATGTATATGTGTGTATTTGATTTTTTTTTTAATAATTTTATATTGAATGGGGTGAAAGGGGAGTGATTTGAACTTTTATATTTTTTTAATATTTTCAAAAACGTTTTTTTACTTTCTGCATGCTTCAATAGTCTCCATGGGAGACTAGAAGCTGCATTACTCTGATTGCCTGTGCCACACACAGGCGATGATCAGATTGCCTGTGTGTAGCAGAATTGTTGACTTGCTATGAGTGCTCACCACTGGACGGCGCTCATAGCAATATGACTATGACCACCACAGAGGTCTGCTAGAGACCTCTGGTTGTCATGCCAACCCATAGATGACCCGCAATCATGTGACTGGGTCTCCGATAGGTTGGATTTCCGGCGCACTTCCAGTGAGAGATTGACAGTGGCATTTAACAGGTTAACTGCTGCGGGTGGATCACAATTCCACCCGCGGCTGTTAGAGGCACATGTCAGCTGTTCAAAACAGCTGACATGTGCTGGCAAAGATGTGGTCTCAGCGCTGGAGGCCACATCAAAGGGAGGGATTCCAACATGGGCGCACTATTATGCCCAACGTCGGAAAGGGGGTAATAAAGCTAAAGTGAGCTATATTGCACACTTTTATATACAGCATTAATTATATACAGTGATCAACACAGAAAAGGGATCAAAAGTAAAACTCAGCTGATCCAAATGTATAATTTTTCTAATTAAAGGTATGGAAGTTATGATCAGTAAACAACTAAAGTTGAGGTGATCTGACAAAGTTCAAATTTGCTGTTTGTGTGCATTTTACTGGGAACTTCACTTCAGGGTGGGCCATTTATATGGATACACCTAAATAAAATGGTAATGGTTGGTGATATCAACTTCCTGTTTGCGGTACATTAGTATATGGGAGAGGAAACTTTTCAAGATGGGTGGTGACCATGGCGACCATTTTGAAGTCAGCCATTTTGGATTCAACTTTATGTTTTTCAGTTTGAATAGGGTCATGTGACACATCAAACTTGTTGAGAATTTCACAAGAAAAACAATGGTGTGCTTGGTTTTAACGTAACTTAATTCTTTCATGAGTTATTTACAAATTTCTCTTTGTTTACCGTCATTGACAGAGGTTAACACGTGAGGAGCGGATAGAAATTGGGTTGATGTCTGTTGAACGCAGTACCTGGGTCATTGCAGCAGATTTCAAGGCAAATATAAATGGCCCACCTAAAAAAGTTTGCCTCATCACTGAACATAATGTTCTGTGTAAAATGAGGGCCCTGTTCCAATTTTTGTTGTGCCCATTCTGCAAATTCAGCTCGCTGATCTGGGTCACCAACCATTCCCATTTTATTTAGGTGTATACATATAAATGGCCCACCCTGTATATTCAACTCACAGATCTCCTCTCCGGCTGCTCATGCTGCTCCCTTCATGATCTCCAGTACTCCACGACTCTGTCACCTTTCGTTTCTGTCACGGTGTTCACTCTTGGCCTGAGTTTTGGCCATGAGCAAGTCCCAAGTTAATTGCAAAGTTAACAACAAATGTTCAATTACCTTCGGGGCCTGGAGCCAGAAGTTGTGACCCTGTGTTCACTCTAGACTGAGGCTTGCCAAAGCCCCAGAATAGAGTAAACATCAGGACAGAGGTGTGGTGAGATGGAAGACTGGACAGCCAGCAGGAAGCCTTCACAATGACCTTTGCCCAAGCTCATTAGAAACTTTAATACAAAAGATAGAGTCAGAGTCTGTTAATTCTGCCAATCCTGCAGAATGTAAGTCTGCAAGGACAGGGTCCTCTCCCCTCTGTACCAGTCTGTCATTGTAAATTTGTTGTGGAAACTTGTTTACTGTTAATGATATCTATAACTTTATATGCAACCCCCCTTCTCATGTACAGCACCATGGTGCTATATAAATTATTAATAATAATAATAATAATAATAATATTTGGTTTCCTGAAGCAGGAAGTTAGAGGCTAAGAAAAGCCTTAGTAGTCAGGATTAAAATAATATTTTTTTATTATTAATTCAGGTTATGATATGGGAAAAAAAATGCGCCAAAAATTGAAAAAAAAAATACATTTAAGCAAAAATCTGATTAAAAAATTAAGTAATTTTCTCATGATTGCTTCCCTTTAAGTGAGTTTTACACATACAGTATAACATTAAATCTCCTGTATACCTTTCCAGTCATAATTACATAGAAATAAAGTGACATTGGTAGCTGCTTGGACTCACCAAGCTCACTTGATGGCGGCAGTGCTATGACATGATGTTCGCGTTGCCGAAAATAACAGACAAAAGGAACAGCAGCTGAAAGC
The DNA here is from genome assembly GCF_039654945.1 of Dendrobates tinctorius. NCBI lineage: Eukaryota > Metazoa > Chordata > Amphibia > Anura > Dendrobatidae > Dendrobates > Dendrobates tinctorius. The sequence goes on along the minus strand of NW_027361698.1, from coordinate 59,537,573 downwards.
TAGACTTGGGTAGGGTGAATAAAGCACAGCCTTTATAAAACAAACTAACACTCTAACATGTTTTTAATATGTGACAAGCACTGGAATGCCGGGTAGATTGGTGGAGGGCCAGGTCCTGAGAACTCCACCGATTGGTTTAAAGACATGTCAGAAGTTTACTGCTCTGCTGGCACAGGGGAGGGATAAATAGGCAAAAAACTGAGCTCCTATTTGAGCATTGCACAGGCTCATTAACTTTTTTTATAGCCTATACACTGATTTGTACATGGGTTTATGCAGGAACTCTGCTCTTTTGCCTCCTGAGCTGCACACCTCTGACAACTCTTTGAAGCTAATGGTGGGATCTCAAGATCGGGAATCCCTACTGATCTGCAGGACATATCATTGCTTACCACATATTGAAAAAACATTAAATTGTATATACATTTTGAAGGACATCTAGTTGAACATGTTTCTACTCATTAGCAAGTGCTGTTGGTTATATGAGTCAATCTTCACTCATTTATGGCCTGTTCTTATGGGGTTGATGCAAACTGCGTAGAGACAAGTTCTGTCCCCATATAGCGAGTATGTTGTCTGCAGCATATTTATGATTACACAGGGCTATGTGCTGCTGACAGCGATGGTATAAGGGCCTACAAACTGTATATAATTTAGTCATCCATCAAGCAAGCATTTTGCCTGTTCATAGACTAATAAGCAGTATGCTAACATGAGCAAATGATTGAGAATAAGCTTATCATGAATGCTCATTTGCCCGGTCTGGGAAGGATTTAAGGAACTTATCACAAAAACACAAAAAAACCTTAGGTATATTTTTTGTTCAATTTGTTTTATCACACACATTCTAATAGTCTGTATATGCATAAATTTGTGAGCCCTAAAGAAACATGAAATTAGGAAAATTCTCAATGAGAACTACACAGGCAAACCTGTCTAGTTCTCTGAGAGTTAATATAGAACAACAATTCTACTTGTTGATTTAATGTGTGTACCATGTGTAAATTAACATTCTTTCCTTATCTGTGTTGGGTTTGTGTGTGTGTGTGTGTATATGTATATGGGTGTGTATATATATATATATATATATATATATATATACAGTTGGGGAAATAATTATCTGATCCTTTGCTGATTCTGTAAGTTTGCCCACTGACGAAGACATGAACAATCTATCATTTTAAGGGTAGACTAAATTTAACATTGAGAGATAGAATATCAAAAATAATATCCAGGAAATCACATTATATAAATTATATAAATTTATTTGCATTTTGCAGTGACAAATAAGTATTTGCCAAATCCAAGCAACACTACCCTGTCCTTCTCCTCCTGGACCTGTCATCTGCCTTCAAGAGAGTGGACCATTCCCTCTTACTACAGATTCTCTCATCTCTTGGCATCACAGACCTGGCCCTATCTTGTATCTCCTCATACCTAAGGGTACCGTTACACCTAGCGATGCACCAGCGATCCCGACCAGCGATATGACGCGGTCAGGATCGCTGGTGCATCGCTAGGTGGTCGCTAGTGAGCTGCCACACAGGCAGACCTCACCAGCGACATCGCTGGGGTCGGGGATCGCTACTTACCTGTCAGACGCGGCAATCCTGCGTCCTCCCGCCCGGCTCCACACGTCGCTCGTCGGCGCCACAGGAAGCGCCGCAGGAATGGTCCAGCAGCTTCTCGCGCGATCAGCAATAACCAGCGGGGGAGCCGGTCGGAGGTAAGTATCATGCAGCGATATCGCTAGCAATATCGCTGCAACGTCACAAAATCGGTGACTTTACAGCGATATTGCTAGCGATATCGCAGTGTGTAACGGGGGCTTAACAGACCGGACATTCAGCACCTCCCAAACACAAACCACCTCCTCACCTAGCCCCTTATCTGTCAATGTCCTGCAAGGTTCAGTCCTAGGGCCCCTGCTCTTCTTCTACACCTTCAGCCTGACAAAGCTCATAGAGTCCCACAGCTTTCACAGCTTTCAGTGTCATCTCTATGCTGAAGACACACAGATCTATCTCTTTGGGCCTGAAAACACCTCCTTACTAACCAGAATCTCACAATATCTCTTCGCTATTTAATCCTTCTTTTCTGCTAGAGTTCTAAAACTCAAGATGAATTAAACAGAATTCATCATCTTTCCACTGTCTCACTCAATCCCCCCCAACAGACTGTGATCTCTCCTTCAAACCACATATTCAAGCTCTTTCCACTTGCTTCCAACTCAAAAATATCCCGGATCCCGCACATTCCTCCACCAAGACTCTGCAAAGGCTCTATTTCATCCCTCCATCACTTCCTGACACGACTACTGCAACCTCCTGTTTTGTGGCCTCTCTTCTAACACTCTCACACCCCTCCAATCTATCCTAAACTCTGCTGCCCAACTTATCCACATATCCCTCCAGTATTCCCCAGCCTCTCCCCTCTGTCAGTCCCTGCACTGGTTTCCAATTGCTCAAGGACTCCAGTTCAAAACCGTAATGTTGGTATACAAAGCTTTCCACAAACTTTCTCCTCCATGTGACCTAGTCTCCCAGTACTTACCTGCACACAACCTCCGATACTCACAAGATCTCCTTCTCTATTCCCCTCTTATTTCCTATTCCCACACTTTACCACAACATAGCAAACTCTTGTCTACCGTGAAAAGCTTCAAAAGGAACCTGAAGACCCACCTCTTACGACAAGCCTACAACCTGCATTAACCCTTGTTCCTTCAAATAGCTGCATGACTATCTCCACCCTCACCTACTGTTTCCTTACCCATGCCTGGTAGATTGTGAGCCCTCACGGGCAGGGTCCTCTATTCTTCTGTACCAGTTGTTGACACGTTTTGCTCAAGATAATTGTACTTGTTTTTTGTTATCTACACCCCTTTTCAAATGCAAAGCGCCATAGAATAAATGGCACTATAATAATAAATAATGCTGATGATAATAATAATAATAATAATAATAATAATAATAATAATAATGCACCTCATAGTCATCCATAATGTATAATGTCAGCCGATAGTCATTCATAAATTATAATGCACAGCCCATAGTCATCCATGTACATGTATGGCTGCTGATTAAAAAATAAAATTACTTTCTCCCCTCTGCTCCCCACCACACAGTTTCCTCTTGTGAAGGCGGTAGCTGACTACAGCGTGCAATGAGAGCCACTGCCATGCGCCCTGTCACGCCACTGTTTGGCTGGCAGCGTGTATTGTCAAGCACAGAACTGATGCGCCCAAGTTTCTGCTGGCATCAGCAGTCAATACACCCCTGTTAAAAACTCTGATTGTGTCAGAATGATGGCACCCAGTCAACTAAGTGATACATTGCTAGATTCAGCATCTTTTTGCCTTCATAATGCTCTCAGACTAGGTAGCAAAAGCCTGCTAACAGATTCCCTTTAAAGTTAAAGGTTTGTCACACCAAATATTAATTGCATTGTGTTAATTGTGATAAATCAACTATTAACACTTCTACAGATTTTTTTTCACACACTTCCCTAAATCTGTTGCACAGCACTGTGATTATTATTAATAATAATAATAATAATAATATTATTATAATGCCATTTATTCCTTGTGGTTTTACATGTGAAAGGGGGTATATATAACAGAAACAGGTACAAAAAGGAGAGAGGACCCTGCCCTACAGGGGTCATAGTCTTCAAGGATGGGTGAGGATACAGTAGGTGTGTATGGGTGTATATACGTTATATAAATATATATATATGTACATATATATATACTGTATTTATGTGTATACACTGTATTAATACATGAAAACAGCTGAGAGTGTAAAGACGAAATACACATTAGTGGCTAAAATCTTTTTGCGACGAGGCACAGCAGTGTTGCCTCTAACTCGCAGCATTGGTGAATCTATGTGCAGCTATCACTTGATGTGCTTATAATAAATAACTTTTCTATGATCCCAAGATTTGACATCTTATATCAAAATGGCCAGAGCACAACCAACTTGCAGGTCCTTGACCTTATAATATCCTCTGTATCCTTTACACAGGAGCAAGTCACAATCTGATCTAATCCCTCTGAGCGCTTGGCAAAACAGAAGTAGACAGAAAGAAAAATGAAGCCCTCTGTAATAGCGCCAGGCTGGTAACGCAGCTAACATAAGATATAGTTAATCCATATTTAAAAGGTCACTGGTACAGTCAAGTAGGGCGAGGAGAGAACCCCCCCAATCTATCGCGTTTCACTGGGCAGTAGGCAATTGATTAAATCACAACTGAATCTTGTGGAAACACATTTCCTTGTGTATTTCTATATGGCCACTACTGCTGAATAATGTTTTCATTACTTTAACAGGACCAGTGTTTGGAATTATTTTTACTTTACTTATTTTTACTTGCTATTTTATACTGATTTTTTTGTTTACTTCCTGTAGACAATGGAAAGTTAAACGGCCCTTCAGATTAGCTTCATAGCAAAAAAAGGAGGTTTTACTCTTCTAGAAAACTGGGTTGTATTCATAATATAAACTGATGAACATCTTTCTATAAAACTGTTGACAATTGGGTGTTACCAATTGGAAATGTGTCCATGCCCACAAACGCTGTGCTAACAGTGGCTCCAGTTCTATATTAGGGACACACCCCTTTAACAAGGTGATTAATAACACCTACTTGTCAATTTATTCAGAAATTTCCATGAGAATAGCAGATGACAATACAAAGGTTTAAAGAAAGATGTTTCTAAATTATTTTTTGAGGAAAAGAAGTATTTACTAGTTGACACATAGCAGGATCAGAGACAAGCCCATCGCTTCATCACATTTGTATTTTTATCTTCCCCCCCTTCTTCCATGAGCCATAATTTTTTTAATTCTTTTCTTCTGGACACATTGTACTTTTGAATTATTTATATTTTATTGCAATGTTGGGGAGACCCCAAAAAATTATTTCTGGCTTTTAGATTTTTTTTCTAGCTTATGCTCTTTACCAATCAGACTAATATATTTGATATTTTAATTTATTGGAGATTTCTGAATTTGAATTTCTAATAAAGGACTTTTTGCTGGCTGTTTTTACAATATAACTATTGGATTAGCAATGGCTAGGTGTCTTATAGACACTTCTCAATTACTAATTCATGGGATTGATGACATCAACCCCACAAATATGAACCCCACTTGCCACCGCTACAGGGCAAATGGGAAGAGCCGGGCAAAGTGCCAGAATTGGTGCATCTAATAGATGTGTCTTTTTTGGGCAGCTGTGGGCTGCTATTTTTAGGCTGGGGGTCAATATCCATGGCACCTTACCAGCCTGAGAACACCAGCCCCCAGCTGTGAGCTTTAGCAAGGCTGGTTGTCAAAAATGGGGAGACCCTATGCTGTTTTTAAAATTATTTATTTAAAAAATTAAAAATAACAGCGTGGGGACCCCTTTATTGTTGGAAATCAACCTTGCTGAAGCTGACAGCTGAGGATTGCAGCCCCAGCTGTGAGTATTACCTGACTAGTTACAGAAAATATAGGCGAACCCATGCCATGTCTTTCATTTATTTATTTATAGTGCAAGTGGCAGCTGATGTCACTGTTATTAGGGCAGCAGGGGTAGGCTGATGGTAGTAACAATCCCATCAGTTGCCACCTGCTGTCTCTTTTATCACTTAAATGTAACTCTCATCATTCTTCTCTGCTCGCACCAGACACCGGCAGAGCAGGGGAGAATGATGAGAGCCGTGTTCAGCACCCGGCGCCAGGGAACAGTGCTTACTGTAACGCTTCTTCCCTGACACCTGTCCATGTGGTTCTGATGTGGCACACGCATGCCACATGTATGCCGCAAGTATTCCACACATGGAAACTGACATCTCCGGTACCGGAAATATCAGGATGTGTGAAAGAGGCCTTATTGAAGGTTTTTAGGTTTGCCTGCTGTCACACGCTAAAAGATGCTTTTTATTGCAAAAAATTGTTTTTGCATCAACACATTTTGAGAGCTATAATTTTTCCATAGTTTGGACCACAGAGTCATATGAGGTCTTGTTTTTGCTGGACAAGTTGACATTTTTATTGGTACCATTTTTGGGCACATGACGTTTTTGATCGCTTTCTATTCCAATTTTTGGGAGGCAGAATGAACAAAAACCAGCAATTCATGAATTCCTTTTGGGAGGGGGGTTATGCCATTCCATGTGTGGTAAATATCATTTTTTATGTTTTGGCGCTTTTATGCAATAAAAACTTTTATAGAAATATTAATAATTTTTCCATCACTTTATTCTGATAGCTCTATCTTTTTTATTTTTTTGCTGATGGAGCTGAATGGCAGCTTGTTTTTTATGGAACAACATTACATTTTCAGTGGTACCATGTTTATTTGTATACCTCTTTTTGATCGCATGTTATTCCACTTTTTGTTCGGCGGTATGATGATAAAGCATTGTTTTTGCTATGTGTACTTTTATTGTTTAGATTTTTTTTCATTCAAATATTTAGAAATAGAAAATATATTTATTTTTAATTATTTTTGATATTTTTTTAAATATTTGTACAATTATTTTAATTTTTTTTACTTTTATCTAACTTTTTTCTTTGTCCCACTATGGGACATTTTTTGCAGGCTGATCGCTTCTATAGCATGTAGAAGCAGCATCTGCATGCTATAGAAAATGTCAGTGCTGCACTGACAGGGAGACATGCTGATCAGGCACTGTGCATGATCATCAAGTTTCCTAGCTCTGGTGACCCGGATGTCATGACGACATCGGATCACCATGGCAATGATCGGGGCCTCCGATCCAAAGACAGAGGGGCTGTCAGCCCTCTGCCAGCTTCCGGAATGATGCGATCATGTTCTATTGCAGCACTTCATCGGTTAAAGTGCCAGGAGCGGTCTCTGACCACTCCTGGCACCTAGTGCCAGGTATCAACTATCAGAACCCGATGACACCCAGCGACGATCGCCCGCGTACCCCCCTGTGTGCATGGGCAATTGCATTGACATAATGATCTGTCCTCTTGTCAAATAGGCCCAGGGCACATGGACAGATCATGTCAGAAAGAGGTTAAAAAGGCTTTTCCCTACTGGAAAGCCCCTTAGTAATCGCTATACTACACAACATATAATAAAAAATAAAAACTGCCCACTGTATGTACACTGCAAAATGTTGATAATCAGGATTAGACCACCCTTTACAGCCCCATAAATTTATTGATAGAATTTTTGGTTTTAAGGAATTTTATTTTGCAATTACAAGTAGAGAAGCAAAATATTTAATTAGGGAACATTCTGCCTTATAGTAAACTTCACATTTATAATTAGGCGAAGATATTTACTTTTTAATGTACTGGCAGAAAAAGATGGATTCAGACCAATGTCAGAATAGGAATTGTAATGCCCAAGGCAAAGTTGGCACAATGCTCCAATTAGAGCTGGCTTACCATTTACAAAATTAATACTTTTCTAAAATCTTCAAAAATAACTTTCTATTACATGTTTGTTTCTAGGTTACAGAATATTCCACTCTTATGCCTAAGCACATGGTAGAGTTCAGAATATAATGTATTCACGTGGGAGGTGTTTTAATTTGACAGCCTTACACTGTGCTCTAGCCAAGGTATCTGCGGGGAGGATGCACTGGATCAAGCATAGTGCCCTGCAGTATGTACAGAAAATGCATCCAGGAGATACCAAAGAAGCTGCTCTAGATCTCTTTTCCTTTTGATTTTCTCTCTAATCTACAAAGAATTGGATGATAACAGAAATGTTGGACTTTATATAATACCTCTTCAAACACTGTACAAAACATAACACCTGACTATACCACTTTTCCATGTAAACCCTAGTGATTAGGTATAATGTGAATCAATTTGCAGGACCCAGCCCAGCAGCCACATCAGTAATCTATGGTCGCTGGACAGGATCCCTGTGAACCGCCTCTTACTCGAGGCATCCCTGGTTCCAGCAATCAAAGGTGACTGACGTGACCAATAAACTTGGTTAGGCTACTCAATTTGTACCAAATCTACCAACGATACATACAGTATATCAGTGGAGCACAATGGATCAGTTTTTAGCAATGTTGCCTTGCAGTACTGGGCCTGGGATTCAAGTCAGACGAACTACTACTTTGTGGCTTCCTCAGGATTGTTGGCTTTACTTCCTCACTAGAAAAAAAATACTAATAAGTATCTTGGCTTCCCAATGGTGCATTTATAAGCTCATTCCCCATTATCAACCAGGCTAAAGAGGCTGCTGATCATCCGATGAACAACCAAACAATTAAACACTTGGTTTGTTGGATGAAATTATTGCAATGCTTGCTAAAATATCGTTATCGGTAGAACACAACCTGTAACAGAACAAGTGCTGCCAAGAACAATGAAAGTGTGTCCCTGATAGGTCTGTCTAACCAGGCTATAAAATAATCAATGATTGGCTTATGTGTAGATTATCGGCAGTTGTTTAACAGCAACAATTGGCCAATGTAAATGCAGCGTTAGTCATTGGTCTTAATGCATATGTGATTGAGAAAGGGTAATTAGATTATATGCCATATTACATACAGGGACCAATTTCAGTGATAATATAAACAGTAAATAAATAAAAATGTTATGTTATCTAATCAGGTTCAAAAAATAGCATGCTGTTTAAGATGAATGTGTTTTGTGGGTGAATACCATAAACATGACTGATATCAGAAAGAGATAGCACCATGGTTATTATTATATGGAAGCATGGCTGCCATTGTGACCAGTCACGTGTGTATTTATTGTGGTTTATGTCTGACCCTTGTTGACTTCTTAATATGATGTTCAATAATTTGCATCCTAAATGTGTTTTTTTTTTTAGAACTGGGCAGCTAGTGCTACAGTGTTCCATACTTGGTATTCAGAACAGTATCAAAATTGAGAAAAACCTGTGCACACTAGGCCAAAACTTTGCTTCATACAAGGCAAAATAAAAGTCAGGGGTTTTTTTTTGCACATAAGGCTGTTCTGAATTGCTGTCTACTTTTTGCATGTGGATTTATAATCTTTTGAAGTCTATTTGTGAGTTCTGCACCCAAAATTTTCCAATTTTATCCAGCTTCTTTCTACAATGGATTGCCAACCTACTCTTTTTTTTTTTTTCTGAACAGCTGAATCAAAAATCACCAATGACCCTTGAATTTTTATGGACACAAATATCACCCCTTTAAAAACCTATGTCTTCATGCCATGCTTTCAATATAATGTTCATAAATCAGAAAACATATAATTGCAGAGATCTGCAGATCCAGGTACTGCCAAAGTGGTGCCAGGGTTCAGGTAACACGGGTGCGGCTTATGACTAAGTTACCGCCGAAGCGGTTCCAGGGTTCAGGTACCACGGGTGTGGATTCAGACACAGAAACCTCTGGAGTGGTGTCAGGGTTCAGGTGTGGGGTCAAGGCTCAAGTATTCCAGGAGAGGTGCCAGACTGAGATACCACAGATGCTGTTTCAGGTACAGGTACCGCCAGAGAGGTGTCAGGCCCAGGTACCAGGTGTGCAGCTTCAGGTACAGGTACCACCAGAGCTGTGTCATGCTCAAGTACTCCTCGAGCAGTGTCAGGCTCAAGTACCACGGGTGCAGCTTCAGTCACAGTTACCGCCAAAGTGATGCCAGGCTCAGGTACCGCAGTTCCATATCAAGGCTCACGTACTGCCGGAGCGGTGCCAGGATTCAGGTAGTGCAGGTGCAGTTTAAGGGTTCAGGTACGGTAGGTGCAGTGTCAGGGTTCCGCATTACACTGTGAGGGATCTATATCCCTCATAGGTTTAAAGAGAATCTGTCACCCCCTTGACTTTTTCTCCCTATTATTATGGGCATACAGGTAATAGAATGGTTAAAATAGTCATATCTGTTTGCCCATATCTCCGGTCTTGATGTGCAGACATAGGCTTTTATTTTATTATGGTAATGAGTTCTTCCAGGCTCAGGGGCGTGCAATGCCTGGAAGAAAACTTGGCCTCCAGTCTTCATTTGAATACTACTCCCCATCTCATCAGCATCACAGTTCCCTGTGACGTGTTTGCTGGCCTCAGAATCCAGCGCCTGAGCCCTGCAATTTCACAATTATACTTACCTTTTCCACCCTGCAATAGGCTTTGGCATCATTATTCTTCTGTGCAGGGGCCAGCGAGTCATTGCTATTTTGAAAATTTTGCTTCCATCTTTTCATCATTTGCAAATCAGCATCTTGCCTATCACTCTTATGATTTCCGTAATTCATTGAATTTTCCTTCTTGATGATGCAATTCTAATGTTAAGGAGTTTATATGTTACATAGCTATTGTAACTACCACCCTTACCCAATCCAGTTAAAATAAATTTGTCATTCTTGCTGCTATAAATGCTAAAAGGTTCCTTAATAAATGTTTCCTTTCTTTCTTTCCCTCAGCGATTATAATGGTCCTGAACAGTATGAGTGTTAGCTGGAGTGCTCGGATTCAGATTTTCTTGACCTTTTGCAAGCTTATAGCAATTCTAATAATTATAGTCCCTGGGGTTATACAGTTAATTAAAGGTAAGCGCTAACATTTTTGTAGCAATTATTGTATGTGTTATCTTCTGTTAAAGCCTGCCACGTGGTCTAAATAATGTATATAAATTATCTATTTTTTCTCTAATATAAGTAATAAAGCATGGTACATTTGCATACAGGGTTAAAATGAGAAAAAATATTTTCATTTCTGCAGGTATATACATTTTATATTCACCCATAATGACTATTTTATTAATTTATAATAATAGTATAATGTCTTTGGCCCACCAGAAAAAAATATTTTCATACCACTTTTCAATCCAATAAAATATAAAGAGAAGGGATCCGCAATCCCATGAAATTGTGTCTTCCAGAAAAAAAACAGTAACATATAGTGTAGAAAAACCTTTCGGCACAACAGGTAACTTGACGATATATATTGCATTTTTTATTTCAGACACACACTTGGCATAAACATCAGAACCAACGTTTCGGACTACTTCGACCTTGTTCAAGGTTATCTAAATAAAACATAAATATTCTATTCATATCAAATGTAGCAAATGTATCAACAGAGAAATAAAGGTACAACAATCATGGAGGACAGCATGATAAAAGGTGTGCCAATAATTGCAATCATGAAGGATAGAGGATTTCTCATGTTCAAATGAACTTGACTGTGGACACAAATAGAGAAAAAATAAATAAATAGGGTTCATCTGGACATGAGGTATCAATGGAAAAACCAAAGCAGAAAATCTTTGAGATTATATGTCAGTCAGAGCTCAATGGAGCCAGTATTAACATGCAAAGCAAAAAGGAAAAAAAAGAAATTGTGCACAATATAAGGAGAATGAGTGAGTAGAAAATGGATATTTCCTTTCCAGAGAAAAAAGGGAAGGTGAGATCTGTAATTGTACAGCATAAGAGGGAGTCAGGGTAAGAAAAACAGTAAGCGATAGCTCTAAGACAGAAAGTATGAACCAGAGAATGTTACCTCTCTCACATGGAAGCCAGGAGCCTGAGAGAAGCTAGCGAGTGTGTGTTTAAATAGTGGTGGTGAGTAATAAGGGAAATCAGCTGTGTGGCAGTGGTCACGGAGGATGATAATGCGACCACGCATGTGTGAAAATCGGAGGAGCTGAGAAAGGGCGGAAGTGGCCGTGTGATGCCAATGCGCCTGCGCAGCTGCCAAGTACGGCATGATGAGTGTGCATGCGCACTAGGGATTACAAGTAAACTAAAGGAATAACTGGAACTGAGATAGAAGCACCCATGTGCATGCGCTGAGGTGTGTAAGAGACCAGATGACCCTGCTAATGTGATAGAGGTATGATAAGGAGACCAAGGGATAGGGGCCAGGATAAGTAAAATGGTAAATTGAGCATAATACAGGGTAAATAAAGGAATGGAAAGTGAAAAAGTATAAAGAAACAGGGAGAACCAAGAGATAAAAAGTGGATACTGTCACGAAGTGACTGTCCTAGCATGACATGACCCAACAATTGGTCGGTCACTAAAGCAGAGCAAAAAATACACCAGTAAACACCAGGGAACACCAGGGACACAATAACAACGTTGTTTGTGCCCTGATCTCCCTATTGTCCCTATGCGGGGTTTTTTACCCCGTCACCGAGCAGGATACCTAAACCCTCACTCGCCTTGCTCCTATCCCTAAGTAGGGAATTGGCAAGTGAGTACACTGGTCCTACCACTGCATTAAGACAAAACAAGGTAAGGTAAGACTGACACCAAAAAGGAATGGGGAGCAAAAATACAACACTTAGCTTTCTCTTCTGCAATGCACCGCACAGCAGAGTAAGGAACCAGATCACAGCATTCAGCTGAAGCACCACTGCACCAGAAAGCTCCTGTCTCCACCTTGGCTGGTCTCCAAAAAGACCTGTATAACCAACAGTCAGCATCAGGTGACTTTTTAAGGATGGTGGTAGTGGTCATCACACATCAGCTAACCCAGCAGCAATGCAATTACACCAGCAGGCCAGCGGGGGAAAAACTGACATTAACCCCCGATGGCCTGTAAGTGAAAAAGTTTAAATATGAAAAGCCAAATCTGTCACAGATCCAAAAATGGATCAAGACAGATACCTGATGGACCACTAATTGACCTAGGGAAAGAAAAAGAAAACAATTGTATAGGTTAGTAGGTTAGTCGATTAATAGAACTACATAAAGGCTTAAACAAAGAAATAATATAATAATTAACAGAAAGAAGCAATTATTATTATTATTCCTTCTGAAGGATCCAAATGTGGTGGATAACCGGACATGTTGGGGCACAGAATTCCAGAAGATGTGGGGATATTCAGGTGAAATCTTTGAGGCGATTGGGTGAGGAGCGAATAAGCGTGAAGGAGAGAAGAAGGTATTGGAGGATCGGAGACTATGTGAGGGAAGATATTGGGAGATTAGTTCGGAAATAAACAGAGGAGAAAGGTTATGGATGGTCAGTGTTAGTAGCTTAGACTGGATACTCTGGGAAATTGGGAGCCAGTGAAGGGATTTGCAAAAAGGAGAAGCAGGAGTGTAGCAAGCAGCAGAGTTAAGGCTGGACTGGAGGGGTGCGAGAATGTTAGAAGGTAGGCCACAGAGGAGAATGTTGCAGTAGTTGAGGCATGAGATGATTAGGGCATGCACAAGAATTTTAGTAGAGTGAGGGTTAGTGAAATACCTGCTATTCTCTGTTGAGGCCAAAGGGTTCTAAGGTGTTAAGCGTATTAATCCAGAAAACCTCTCTTTCCTTAAGTGTGATAACCCTATTACCTTCTCTTCTGGCCATACAGAAAATGAGCACTTTCACTTTTGGAGACCTGTTATCACTCCTAACATATATGTTTTAGCAAATAATTGTATTCCCTCTTAAATTGCAATTCTTGATCATCTTTTCATAGACCTCTGCATTGTGTCGTCCTCTGCTATTAATTTGAAAACTGGGTGTCACCAGCTGGGGGTGTTTGCCTACAGAGTCTAACATTGTCAAATCCAATCACATCAGACACACATCCATTTGATATGTGGAATGGTAACACCCAGTTGTCATTTTTTTTCATAGAGTCCTAGGAGGAGCAATAAAATCTAATAGTACATACATTATGTGAATAAACACAAAATAAACAAATGCTTGAATGACAGCTGTTGTTCATGATTTTAGTGTTGATAACCAATCCTTAGAAAAGGTCATCAATATCAGATTGCTTGGGGTCTGTCCACAGGCATTCCCACCTATAAGCTGTTAGGAATTTCCGCGGAGACCGAAATAATATAGAGAGCTGGAACACCACAGCTCCGTACACTGTGCATGCTATGTTTGTACTCGACTACTTCAGCTCAACTCACGTTTAAGTCAATTGTGACAAGTCAGCAGTACTTGAAAAAGGCCTCTATGCAGTGTATGGAGCAGCGGTGTTGTGGTTGTTTGCTCTGTTTACTACCATTGCTGCATGACCTGCTAAGAGTGGTCGGGTGTTGGATCCCCACTGATCTGATATTGATTACTTATCCTATCAGCAGGTAATCGGTATCAAAGTCTTGGACAATCCCTTTAGCCACTTCTTTACATATGACTGATATGAATATATTCTTTAAAGAAAGCTTGTTAAAGGCAGACATTGGCTGTGCTATTCAGTCATTAGCCACTAACAGCAGAGGGTTTTTGCAAAACTCTACATGCCGCTACAGGGATTCACCGATTTCTAACCCAGAACCAGAGGGTATGTATGGATAATAGAATCATAGAATATTAGATTTGGAAGGGACCTCAAGTGTCATTATGTCCAACCCCCCCTCAATGCAGAGCAGTATTCACTAAACCATCTCAGACAGATGTCTGTCCAGCCTCTGTTTGAAGACTTCTATTGAAGTAGATCTCATCACCTATCTTGGCAGCCTGTTCCACTCATTGATCACCCTCACTGTCAAAAAGTTTGTTATAATATCTGTGGTGCCCCTGAGGCTCAGTCGCCACAGAGGTACTGCACCTCCTCCTGAGGTGTGGTATCCCACCATCCAGATAAGGTGGAGACTCCTGACCACACTCCAACACCTGCACCCCACACCACAAAGTAGTGTAGCAAAGCACCTTCGGTGGCTCCCTGCTTGGAGTATAGCAAAGCACCCATTGGTGGCTCCCTGCTTGGAACACGAAACGTGCTGGGAGGTGGGTGGAGTTAGATTACATTAAAAAGAGCAGGAAGAGTTGAGGACAACAGTTAGTTGAGTGAGTTGAGTTGGTTGGTTAGAAAGTTGGAGAGAAGAAGATCCCTGGAGAGAGGGATCGATGGATGGAAGTGCTGCAGCAGATCCCAGTGACCTGGGTCTGCTGGCACGGGAAAGCAAGAGGGAGAGAGAGCAACGTAGACTGGAAGCCTGACTCTCCATAGAGAGGAAGATCAGTGTGGAACGTGAGGAGTAAAAGACAACAGAGGACGTGGGTTAGAAGAGAACGCTTCCTAGAAGTTCTAAGCGCAAGGCCGGGGCCCCATCCCCGAGGTTGTACGGATGCTAATGGTCCTGCAGCAGACACGGGAGGAATAGAAGTAGTGACCACTTTATTCCCACACAAGACTTGGGGGCACAACAGCAACATAATAGTGAGCCGGGACTTAGTAGCAAGGAGTCCCCGAAGCAGGCTACAGCTGTCTGCCGTACAAGTAGAGTTCATAAGAACATCGGACAGGAGGAACTCTAGTGTAACTCAGTACTAGGAGTACTTCACCTAAAAAGGCGCTATAAGAGGAGACGATCAGAAAGGTACATGTTGGCGGAGTGTTGGAAAGGAGTATTCCATCTGGCCTGGAGGTTGGACACGGCATGGAGGCAGGCACCTGTTTGTACAACAGACTGTGAGTAAAGCTTTGGAACTACATGCCCTGGTGTCCTCCACTTATTCCTGCGCCAACCTGCCCAGCACTACTACATCCCTTGTACCTGACACTACACCATCTACGCGTCACCTCACCTACTCTGCCCTGGGACTACAGCCCTTCCTGTGGAGGGCTATACCATCACTGCTGCACCACACCATCTGTCCCAGATGATCTGTCTGCAGCGTCGGCTTACATCTTCATTGCCGAACACCACAGGTGGCGTCACGAATCACTTATAAACTTTCATCACCACAAGCACACTGAAACAACCCCCTTTTACAGTGGGCACCCAGGGCCACGGGCCGGGTCACAGCTGCCGTGACATCTCCTATTGAAGCTCATCGGGCCCGGTACTGAGTACCCCACAGCTCTGGGAGGGTGACCCAATATCTAATCTGTATCTTCTCCATTTCAGTTTCATTCCATTGATTCTCGTGTTTCCATGTGCAAATGAGAATAAAGATCATCCTTCTACACTGTGACATCCATTCAGATATTTGTAGACAGCTATGAAGTCTCCTTTTAGCTTTCTTTTATGCAAGCGAAACATTCCCAGATTCTTTAATCATTCCTCATAGGATGTACTTTGCAGTCCATTCACCATCCTGGAAGCTCTTCTCTGAACTTGCTCCAGTTTTTCAATGTCTATTTTTAAATGTGGTGCCCAGAACTGGACATAGTATTCCAGCTGAGGCCTGAATAAGGAGGAGTAGGGGATGATTAATTCACATAATCTAGACTCTGTTCTTCTCTTAATACATCCTCAAACTCTGTTTGCTTTTTTTGCTGCTGCATCACACTGTTGACTCATATACAGTCTGTGATTTATTAGTATATCCAAGTCTTTTTCACACGTGCTGTTGCTTACTTCTATTCCTCCCATTCTGTAGATTTAATTTTTGCTTTTCTTGCCCAGAAGTAGAATCTTGCATTTCTCCCTCTTAAATACCATTCTATTAGTTGATGCTCATTGTTCAAGCTTATCTAGATACTTCTGAATCCTTTAGTTGTCTTCTATAGTGTTAGATATATTTCATAGCGTTGCATTGTCTGCAAATTTGATTAGTTTTCCTTCAGTTCCCTTATCTAGATCATTTATAAAAATGTTGAACAACAGTTTGGCCAAGAGAAAGCCTTGTGGTATCCCACTTAAAACACTCTTCCAATTGGATGTGCAAACATTTATTACCACTTTTTTGAGTATGATCACTTAGCCAGTTATGAATCCATCTAACCATAGCCTTGTCAATCCCATACTTGGCAATTTTTTCAATAAGTATCCAATTTCCCTGATTCCGGGACTTCTGTTAGCCAGGATTTTTTATAGATTCTGGCTAATACATACTCCTGGCCAGTGGACACAGCCTCGCTTCTTTAAATTTGTATGGAGCAATCAGCCACGCCCATGGATCAGTCACGTTACTAGATGGGGGGCGGCATTACTCAATACAAGCCACACCCACTAGTTGGGAGTATGTATAATGCATACATACTCTCTGCTCCTGAGTCAGAAACTGGGTCATAAAGTCTGCAGTCACACAGAGTGATTGCAGACATATCAATTTGGACCAGACAACCCCTTTGTTTTAAAATTAATAACAAAATTGGATGGTTTTAGCAGGATCTAGAAGCCCACTGTAGAATCTTTTCCCACTTTTGATGGGGTATTTTTTCAATTATAAGGGGCCCATTACAGACAACACCTTAATATATAAAACCACCGTGGCAATCAATTGAATTTTAAATGAATATCTGCAGTTAATTGTTTATTCCTATTTGAAGAGGTTACTACAGGAGAAATTTATATAGTAGTATATTCTGCAAATCAAATTGTTAATTGTCAATGTAAAACATTCATATATCGAAGGTCATCAGTGTGAGAGCCGATGTTTGTTAGCAAATCTGCTGTAGTTCATATGGTCTATAAAGCCACCATTTACTGTAAAGTGAATGAAGTCACCACAGGTCCTATAAGGCTATGCCAAGGGTATGTCAACAAAAGTGGCATTAAGAAACTTAGGTATATAAACATATAACACAATGTTGCAAAATGTAATTCAAAGTTCCTCACAGATGTTATTACTGTAGACAGCTGTGTGCCTGAATAACATGTGCAAATGTCAGAGGAAAACACGTACAACACTGTGTTAATGAGTGTTAGAAATTCTTGGCAGTGTACCGCTATTTGATAATATATGAGTATGATACATTACAAGGAAAAATAGCCCAGCCTTGGCAAGGTTAGTGACATGCTTGGGAGCCTACAGATGTATTCCCTGTCATGATAATGCACTCCGATGAAATTTTATGTAGCAAGAATTTGGTTCTGAAAGAAACTCAATGTCAGAATTGCTAACACAATGTGATCTAATGAGAAATTCTGAATTTGGTGATGATGTATCTATAAATGTAGGGATATAAATTTACATTTTAAGTGTTTTCTGCTTCAGGGTTCACTACTCAAAAAAATTAAGGGAACAATTAATTCAAATATTGTTTCTCAATTTCAAGCCATAAATTGGGAAATTTTTTGAGGACCAAATAATATATTAACAGTAGAGATGAGATCACTTTCTGCAACCCTATTCCATGGTTCAGGTCAGTGCTTTCTGGCCGTGGACAGGAGCTACGCAAATTTCTTGACTTTCCAGGATTCAGGGCTCAGCTTATGATTTGCTGTTCTGGTGCATTGTTACTTGTGCAGATGATGTTCTGTCAAGTTGGCAAATCAAATGCCACAGCAAGGAACCTGGTCAAAAAATGTGCTCAGCTCCTGTCCACTGTCAGACAGATCTTTGTTATGGTCGTGGTTTGTGGAACCATTGTGCCACAAACTGCGGAGAGCCTGGAGGGGCGCTAGTAAGTGATCACCTGACTAATCACTAGAGCCTCTGATGGTGAGGTTAGACTTGGCTCCCGATGAAAGCCAGGTGCCACTCCAGGGCAAACCAACAGTCGCTCAGCAGCTGCAACCGAAGGACAGACTGGATGGAGCAGCAGGCAGAGCTTGTTTCAGAGTGCAGCTGACCAAGTTCGAATCAGAATGAAGCAGACAGAGTTTGTGTCAGAGACAGAGTTTGTGTCAGAATGCAGCAAGTAAGTTTTGCTTCAAAGTGCAGCAAGTAGGATTTCCTTCAGAGTGCAGCAGGCAGGATTAGTTTCAAAGTGCAGCAGGCAGGATTGCATTAGAGTGCAGCAAGCAGGATTTGCACTTAGAGTACAGCAGACAGGATTGGTACTTAAAGTACAGCAGGCAGGATTTGTACATGATGTACAACAGGCAGGATTTGCACTGGTATGCGACCTTACACAACATAGGCTAAAACAGGAAGGTTGCTCAGGCACCTCTCCAGGGGAAAGGAAGGAATATACAGTATACATAATTCCTCCAAACCACTGGCTGGGGAGGAAATAGCAAGTGCACATGCTGGCCCTTTAAGAGGGCAGGAGCGCGAGCGTGCCCTTAGAACATGGCCAGAGGAATGGCTGGAAGTGCTGCTGAAAGCATGAGGAGAATGAGGTAGAGAGGAACCAACTTCAGCGCGGGTGTGTGAGCTGACACATCGTGAACCTGGCGTGATGCTAACAATCTTTGACAGGGGTTCTGCGACGTGATTCACTCACCTTTAATAATCAGTCAATGGAAAACAAAAGTATCCACTAGAGTTGAGCGACTTTTGGTTTTTTAGGGTCGCGTTTCGTTTCGTGAAACCCGACTTTTCCAAAAGTCGGGTCGAGCAAGATCGTCCGATTATAGGGAAAAGTCGGGGTCGTCCCGAAACACGAAACCCAATGTAAGTCAATGGGGAATAAAAGTCGGCAGTGAGAGGAGGACAGGAAACACACCAACAGTGCCCATTTGAATGCCAAAAGCATCAATTCTTCTTACTTAAGCTTGTCAACCTTAATTAACTTCATAATACAAGTTACGCACTGAAAAATGGGGGTTATTTGGCTACAGACTGTGGGGGGGAGGGCTGGCTCCAGGTTTTCATGTGCCCTGGGCGAAAGAGCGCCCCTTTAACACATACCACAACTCATCATGCTCCGATACGGCAGAGAAATAGCGGTATAGTACAATGAAAAATACCTCACTTTTTACATCTCATGACGAGGCCCATCTATTTCTCCATACAGAATCATTGGTCCCATATAATGTTTGAAACAGTATATGATGAGCTCCACATAATGCTACAGTATATGTTGGTCCCCATGGATGAAGCTCTACTGTCTTATGGGCCCAAATAATGCTACAAACATAATGGGCCCCATTTCTAATACTCTAGTGTATAATGGGCCCTGTAAATGCTGCTCCAGTGTCTGATGTCCACCTTTGGAATGTTCCAGTGTATGGTGGGCCCCATCTATAATTCTCAGACGGTGTTAGGCCCAGTATGGATTGCACGTGATTGCACAAAGGTTAGAAAGGGTACCGTATCCCCGGATAACATGTATGGATAGCGTACACATTCAAAATATATGTCTCAGGAGGCAGGCTCAGACGGTGTTAGGCCCAGTATGGATTGCACGTGATTGCACAAAGGTTAGAAAGGGTACGTATCCCCGGATAACATGTATGGATAGCGTACACATTCAAAATATATGTCTCAGGAGGCAGGCTCAGACGGTGTTAGGCCCAGTATGGATTGCACGTGATTGCACAAAGGTTAGAAAGGGTACCGTTTCCCCGGATAACATGTATGGATAGCGTACACATTCAAAATATATGTCTCAGGAGGCAGGCTCAGACGGTGTCAGGCACAGTATGGATTGCACGTGATTGCACAAAGGTTAGAAAGGGTACCGTATCCCCGGATAACATGTATGGATAGCGTACACATTCAAAATATATGTCTCAGGAGGCAGGCTCAGACGGTGTTAGGCCCAGTATGGATTGCACGTGATTGCACAAAGGTTAGAAAGGGTACCGTTTCCCCGGATAACATGTATGGATAGCGTACACATTCAAAATATATGTCTCAGGAGGCAGGCTCAGACGGTGTCAGGCCCAGTATGGATTGCACGTGATTGCACAAAGGTTAGAAAGGGTACCGTATCCCCAGATAACATGTATGGATAGCGTACACATTCAAAATATATGTCTCAGGAGGCAGGTTCAGACGGTGTTAGGCCCAGTATGGATTGCACGTGATTGCACAAAGGTTAGAAAGGGTACCGTTTCCCCAGATAACATGTATGGATAGCGTACACATTCAAAATATATGTCTCAGGAGGCAGGCTCAGATGGTGTTAGGCCCAGTATGGATTGCACGTGATTGCACAAAGGTTAGAAAGGGTACCGTATCCCCGGATAACATGTATGGATAGCGTACACATTCAAAATATATGTCTCAAGAGGCAGGCTCAGACGGTGTTAGGCCCAGTATGGATTGCACGTGATTGCACAAAGGTTAGAAAGAGTACCGTATCCCCAGATAACATGTATGGATAGCGTACACATTCAAAATATATGTCTCAGGAGGCAGGCTCAGACGGTGTCAGGCCCAGTATGGATTGCACATGATTGCACAAAGGTTAGAAAGGGTACCGTATCCCCAGATAACATGTATGGATAGCGTACACATTCAAAATATATGTCTCAGGAGGCAGGCTCAGACGGTGTCAGGCCCAGTATGGATTGCACATGATTGCACAAAGGTTAGAAAGGGTACCGTATCCCCGGATAACATGTATGGATAGCGTACACATTCAAAATATATGTCTCAGGAGGCAGGCTCAGATGGTGTTAGGCCCAGTATGGATTGCACGTGATTGCACAAAGGTTAGAAAGGGTACCGTTTCCCCGGATAACATGTATGGATAGCGTACACATTCAAAATATATGTCTCCGGAGGCAGGCTCAGACGGTGTTAGGCCCAGTATGGATTGCACGTGATTGCACAAAGGTTAGAAAGGGTACCGTTTCCCCGGATAACATGTATGGATAGCATACACATTCAAAATATATGTCTCAGGAGGCAGGCTCAGACGGTGTCAGGCACAGTATGGATTTGACGGCCCAGATTACACAGCGGAGGAGCAGGGAGAGGTAAAGATTGCAAATGCTGGGGCCCTGCCCAAGCAAGGGGTGCCCACTCGTGGGCGTCGGTACTGGCACTGGGCCCCTCATAGTACAGCGGTGTGTCTGACGGCGGGTGTGCACCACCACCGTCAGAGACACTTGATTGCACTATGAGGGACCCTGTGCCAGTGCCCGCGCCCAAGAGTTGGCCTACCCACCTGTCCAGGGCAACGGCACTCGCATGGTGTCGTGCGCTAGGTGGTGACCCCGGCCATGGGGGGGGAGGCAGCACAGTTAGGGAGTTTTAGAAAGTGGCATATGTTGATGTTGGACATTCAGCTGATGCAAAAGGCGTAATAGGTGAAGTCCCAGGAAGAGGTGGACCAAAGCAAGCCATTTTTCTGTCACCCTATGTGTCATCAGGGGAAGGTGGGACAAAATCCTTGGAAACCCATGCGTGGTTCATTTTAATGAAGGTTAGATCATCCACATTTTGGGTTGACAGACGGGTCCTTTTTTCTGTCAGGATTGATCCAGCTGCACTGAAGACTCTTTCCGATAGCACACTTGCAGCTGGGCAAGCGAGCTCCTGTAAGTCATATTGGGCCAATTCAGGCCAGGTGTCCAGTTTAGCGGCCCAATAGTCAAAGGGGAATGACCTGTGTGGGAGAACATCGATATGGGAGGAAAAGTAGTTTGTAACCATAGTTGACAACTGCTGTCTCCTGTCACTTTCCATCGATGCAGTATTACCAGTTGTGTGAGCGGTATTTGAAAAATCAGTCCACAACATTGTCATGAAACCCCTGTCTCCAACGCCACTTCTGCTGTGTGCACCACGAACACCTCTGCCAAGCTGCCCCCGGCCCGTACGGCTCGTGTGAGAACCATCACCGCTGCTGTGTGCTGGGAATGCCTCAAGCAACCGATTTACCAGAGTTGCTTGTTTATTAGCCAATATTAGGTCAAGGTTCTCCTGTGGCATGATGTTTTGTGGATCCAGGATGCTGGCCAACCAGTAGTCGTCATCGTTCATCATTTTGGCAATGCGGGGGTCCCTTTTTAGGATCCGCAAGGCATAATCTGACATGTGGGCCAATGTTCCCGGTGTCAATGATGCACTGCGAGTGCTGGGTGGAGGAGCACTTTCTGGCAAATCCACATCCCTCCAGTCACGCACAAACCCTGTACCAGACCTTGCCACGCCAACATTTTCACTTGCCCCACGAGATGCATCCTCCTCCCCTAAGTAATCATCCCCATCATCATCCTCCTCCTCCTCTTCTTCCTCCACCTCGTCCAGGAGAGGTCCCTGAGAAGACAATGGCTGAATGTCATCAAGGATTCCCTCCTCCTCTTCCTCCTCATCAACATTGGCTGCAGACACCTGCTCCTTAAGGTGCGTCAAAGTTTGCATGAGCAGACGCATAAGTGGGATGCTCATGCTTAGGATGGCGTCGTCTGCGCTTACCAGCCGTGTGCATTCCTCAAAACACTGAAGGACTTTACAGAGGTCTTTCAGCTTCGACCACTGCACACCTGTCAACTCCATGTCTGCTCTCAAAGTGCCTGGCCGTGTATCCTCCCACAAATGCATTATGGCCTGCCTCTGCTCGCACAGCCGCTCCACCATGTGCAGGGTGGAGTTCCACCTTGTTGCAATGTCGATAATGAGGCTGTGGTTGGGAAGGTGGAGCAATCGCTGCAGCTTCTGCATACGAACGGAATGTACAGGCGACCGGCGGATGTGCGCGCACAGTCTTCGCACCTTCTGGAGCAGGGCTGTTAACTCCGGATAATTTTTGAGGAAGCACTGCACCATCAGGTTCAAGGTGTGAGCCAAGCAAGGTATGTGGCTGAGTTTTGAAAGGGCTATGGCTGCCACAAAATTACGGCCGTTATCACTAACTACCTTGCCTGCCTCAAGATGTACACTGCCCAGCCATGACTCAGTTTGTCGCTTCAAGTACTCGGCCAGCACCTCGGCGGTGTGTCTGTCGCCCAAACACATCATCTGCAACACAGCCTGCTGACGCTTTCCACTAGCTGCTCGATAGGGGGACACATTGTGTGCAACAGTGGCAGCTGCAGATGGAGTGCTCGTACGACTACGCTCTGTGGACGAGCTGTTGCTTCTGGAGGAGGAGGAGGAGGGTCGAACGCCTACAGCCAACTGTTTCCTATACCGTGGGCTAGGCAGCACTGTCCCACCACCGCTGTCCCCTGTGGACCCTGCATCCACCACATTAACCCAGTGCGCAGTGATGGACACGTAACGGCCCTGGCCATGCCGACTAGACCATGCATCAGTTGTGAGGTGCACCTTTCCGCTCACTGACTGCTTGAGTGCATGGACAATGCGGTCTTTCACATGATGGTGGAGGGCTGGGATGGCTTTGCGAGAGAAGAAGTGGCAACTGGGTAGGTCATAGCGTGGTACTGCATAGGCCATGAGTTCGCCAACCGAAAGGGCATCATCTCAAACGAGATTAGTTTGGCAACGTGGGCGTTCAAACCCAGTGTACGCGGATGAGAGACTGAGTACTTTCTTGACCTACTCATAGTGTCTGGGAGGGTGAGCTGGACTTGAGAGCTGCATATGGTGGAAGTAGCGGTGGACAGGGCGGACTGAGAGAGGGTTGATGATGGTGATGGAGTTGGTGTTCTTTCTGATGGCCTAGAATCAGTCTTTCGTTGATATAACAGTGGGATTCCCTGACTGCTGTGGCCTTGCAACGACACCTCAACATTTGCTGCTGTGCTAACCGGTGGGCTTACAGTGGGGGAAACAATGTAGCGTTGCTGACTACCTTTGTTGTGATCAGTTGCACATGTGGCACTTGAGGTTTGGTGTTGTGTCCACGCTTGCAAGTGCATGCTGGTTAAATGTCTATGCATGCAACTGGTATTCAAATTTTTCAGATTTTTCCCTCGGCTAAAGGTCTTTGCGCACTTCTTACAGATAACCTTGGCCTGATCATGAGGATTTTGGTCAAAAAAGTGCCACACTGCACTCTTCCTACTTTGGCAGACATTTTGCGGCCTAGCACGCTGTGATCTTTTGACCCTCTGGACAAGCTGTCCAGCAACTCTTTTGATGTTTGTTTGGAACCTGTCTTTGGAGTGCTCCGGGCCTGCCAGATAACAGCTGTTGCGATGTCGATGTCTGCTGTGGATGCTCCTCATCTGAGCTATTGGAAGCAGCACCCTCTTCCCCCAATGGATGCCAATCTGGGTCAACAACTGGGTCATCCATCACCTCCTCTTCTATGTCATGTGCACCTTCCTCTGTGTCACCGTGTATGGTGGTATAGTGTGCGGGAAGGGGCACCTGAGTCTCATCAGGGTCAGAATCTGGCTCTGTACACTGCGAGGACAATGTAGTGCTCTGAGTGAATGTACCAGCAGAATCATCCATCAGCGGCTGTGCATCAGTGCACTCCATGTCAGATTCATCTTGGCCTGGGTAATTCACCATTTGACTTGATAATCCAGGCATGGTATGTGAAAACAGCTCCATGGAGTAATCAGTAGTATGGCCTGCGTCATCCTTCAATCTTGGTTGGGGTGAAGGACACAAGGAAAAGTGTGGTTCATGAACATGAGCCTCCAATGACGACTCAGTGCTTTTACTTTTTACAACTGAAGAAGAGGAGGCGATAGAGCTGGAGGCTGAGTCAGCAATGTAAGACAAAACTTTTTCCTGATGCTCTGGCTTTAAAAGCGGTTTGCCAACTCCTAGAAAACTAAGCGTTCGAGGCCTTATGTAGCCAGACGATGACGCAGGCTCAACACCTCCTGCATTCGGTCCTATTTTGCTCTTGCCACTACCATCAGATCCACCACCAACACCATCATTACCAGCTGCCAACCCCCGCCCAATTCCACGGCCTCTTCCACCAGCCTTCCTCATTTTTGGTAGAAATGTAGACAAAATCCAACAAACTATATAGTAATGTAAAACAAGGTACAAGGTGTCTATAGGACACGGGAGATTTTGAATTTCTGCAGACACTTGTGGACAGTTTTGGATTGTGTGAGGCCCACTAATATCTGAGCGCTATGTCACAGGCTCGATGGCACAGCTGTGACAAAAGTGACGAGAGGATAAGGGAGATTTTGAATTTCTGCAGACACTTGTGGACAGTTTTGGATTGTGTGAGGCCCATTGATATCTGAGCGCTATGTCACAGGCTCGATGGCACAGCTGTGACAAAAGTGACGAGAGGATAAGGGAGATTTTGAATTTCTGCAGACACTTGTGGACAGTTTTGGATTGTGTGAGGCCCACTGATATCTGAGCGCTATGTCACAGGCTCGATGGCACAGCTGTGACAAAAGTGACGAGAGGATAAGGGAGATTTTGAATTTCTGCAGACACTTGTGGACAGTTTTGGATTGTGTGAGACCCACTGATATCTGAGCGCTATGTCACAGGCTCGATGGCACAGCTGTGACAAAAGTGACGAGAGGATAAGGGAGATTTTGAATTTCTGCAGACACTTGTGGACAGTTTTGGATTGTGTGAGGCCCACTGATATCTGAGCGCTATGTCACAGGCTCGATGGCACAGCTGTGACAAAAGTGACGAAAGGATAAGGGAGATTTTGAATTTCTGCAGACACTTGTGGACAGTTTTGGATTGTGTGAGGCCCACTGATATCTGAGCGCTATGTGACAGGCTCGATGGCACAGCTGTGACAAAAGTGACGAGAGGATAAGGGAGATTTTGAATTTCTGCAGACACTTGGGGACAGTTTTGGATTGTGTGAGGCCCATTGATATCTGAGCGCTATGTCACAGGCTCGATGGCACAGCTGTGACAAAAGTGACGAGAGGATAATGGAGATTTTGAATCTCTGCGCACACTTTTGGACACTGGACACTTGTGGATTGTGTGAGGCCCACTGATATCTGAGCGCTATGTGACACGCTCGATGGCACAGCTGCCTGTGACAAAAGTGACGAGAGGATAATGGAGATTTTGAATCTCTGCGCACACTTTTGGACACTGGACACTTGTGGATTGTGTGAGGCCCACTGATATCTGAGCGCTATGTCACAGGCTCGATGGCACAGCTGTGACAAAAGTGACGAGAGGATAAGGGAGATTTTGAATTTCTGCAAACACTTGTGGACAGTTTTGGATTGTGTGAGGCCCACTGATATCTGAGCGCTATGTGACAGGCTCGATGGCACAGCTGTGACAAAAGTGACGAGAGGATAAGGGAGATTTTGAATTTCTGCAGACACTTGTGGACAGTTTTGGATTGTGTGAGGCCCACTGATATCTGAGCGCTATGTCACAGGCTCGATGGCACAGCTGTGACAAAAGTGACGAGAGGATAAGGGAGATTTTGAATTTCTGCAAACACTTGTGGACAGTTTTGGATTGTGTGAGGCCCACTGATATCTGAGCGCTATGTGACAGGCTCGATGGCACAGCTGTGACAAAAGTGACGAGAGGATAAGGGAGATTTTGAATTTCTGCAGACACTTGTGGACAGTTTTGGATTGTGTGAGGCCCACTGATATCTGAGCGCTATGTCACAGGCTCGATGGCACAGCTGTGACAAAAGTGACGAGAGGATAAGGGAGATTTTGAATTTCTGCAGACACTTGTGGACAGTTTTGGATTGTGTGAGGCCCACTGATATCTGAGCGCTATGTCACAGGCTCGATGGCACAGCTGTGACAAAAGTGACGAGAGGATAAGGGAGATTTTGAATTTCTGCAGACACTTGTGGACAGTTTTGGATTGTGTGAGGCCCACTGATATCTGAGCGCTATGTGACAGGCTCGATGGCACAGCTGTGACAAAAGTGACGAGAGGATAAGGGAGATTTTGAATTTCTGCAGACACTTGTGGACAGTTTTGGATTGTGTGAGGCCCACTGATATCTGAGCGCTATGTGACAGGCTCGATGGCACAGCTGTGACAAAAGTGACGAGAGGATAAGGGAGATTTTGAATTTCTGCAGACACTTGTGGACAGTTTTGTATTGTGTGAGGCCCACTGATATCTGAGCGCTATGTCACAGGCTCGATGGCACAGCTGTGACAAAAGTGACGAGAGGATAAGGGAGATTTTGAATTTCTGCAGACACTTGTGGACAGTTTTGTATTGTGTGAGGCCCACTGATATCTGAGTGCTATGTCACAGGCTCGATGGCACAGCTGTGACAAAAGTGACGAGAGGATAAGGGAGATTTTGAATTTCTGCAGACACTTGTGGACAGTTTTGGATTGTGTGAGGCCCACTGATATCTGAGCGCTATGTGACAGGCTCGATGGCACAGCTGTGACAAAAGTGACGAGAGGATAAGGGAGATTTTGAATTTCTGCAGACACTTGTGGACAGTTTTGGATTGTGTGAGGCCCACTGATATCTGAGCACTATGTGACAGGCTCGATGGCACAGCTGTGACAAAAGTGACGAGAGGATAAGGGAGATTTTGAATTTCTGCAGACACTTGTGGACAGTTTTGGATTGTGTGAGGCCCACTGATATCTGAGCGCTATGTGACAGGCTCGATGGCACAGCTGTGACAAAAGTGATGAGAGGATAAGGGAGATTTTGAATTTCTGCAGACACTTGTGGACAGTTTTGGATTGTGTGAGGCCCACTGATATCTGAGCGCTATGTGACAGGCTCGATGGCACAGCTGTGACAAAAGTGACGAGAGGATAAGGGAGATTTTGAATTTCTGCAGACACTTGTGGACAGTTTTGGATTGTGTGAGGCCCACTGATATCTGAGCACTATGTGACAGGCTCGATGGCACAGCTGTGACAAAAGTGACGAGAGGATAAGGGAGATTTTGAATTTCTGCAGACACTTGTGGACAGTTTTGGATTGTGTGAGGCCCACTGATATCTGAGCGCTATGTGACAGGCTCGATGGCACAGCTGTGACAAAAGTGATGAGAGGATAAGGGAGATTTTGAATTTCTGCAGACACTTGTGGACAGTTTTGGATTGTGTGAGGCCCACTGATATCTGAGCGCTATGTGACAGGCTCGATGGCACAGCTGTGACAAAAGTGACGAGAGGATAAGGGAGATTTTGAATTTCTGCAGACACTTGTGGACAGTTTTGTATTGTGTGAGGCCCACTGATATCTGAGCGCTATGTCACAGGCTCGATGGCACAGCTGTGACAAAAGTGACGAGAGGATAAGGGAGATTTTGAATTTCTGCAGACACTTGTGGACAGTTTTGGATTGTGTGAGGCCCACTGATATCTGAGCGCTATGTGACAGGCTCGATGGCACAGCTGTGACAAAAGTGACGAGAGGATAAGGGAGATTTTGAATTTCTGCAGACACTTGTGGACAGTTTTGGATTGTGTGAGGCCCACTGATATCTGAGCACTATGTGACAGGCTCGATGGCACAGCTGTGACAAAAGTGACGAGAGGATAAGGGAGATTTTGAATTTCTGCAGACACTTGTGGACAGTTTTGGATTGTGTGAGGCCCACTGATATCTGAGCGCTATGTGACAGGCTCGATGGCACAGCTGTGACAAAAGTGATGAGAGGATAAGGGAGATTTTGAATTTCTGCAGACACTTGTGGACAGTTTTGGATTGTGTGAGGCCCACTGATATCTGAGCGCTATGTCACAGGCTCGATGGCACAGCTGTGACAAAAGTGACGAGAGGATAAGGGAGATTTTTAATTTCTGCAGACACTTGTGGACAGTTTTGTATTGTGTGAGGCCCACTGATATCTGAGCGCTATGTCACAGGCTCGATGGCACAGCTGTGACAAAAGTGACGAGAGGATAAGGGAGATTTTGAATTTCTGCAGACACTTGTGGACAGTTTTGGATTGTGTGAGGCCCACTGATATCTGAGCGCTATGTGACAGGCTCGATGGCACAGCTGTGACAAAAGTGATGAGAGGATAAGGGAGATTTTGAATTTCTGCAGACACTTGTGGACAGTTTTGGATTGTGTGAGGCCCACTGATATCTGAGCGCTATGTCACAGGCTCGATGGCACAGCTGTGACAAAAGTGACGAGAGGATAAGGGAGATTTTGAATTTCTGCAGACACTTGTGGACAGTTTTGGATTGTGTGAGGCCCACTGATATCTGAGCGCTATGTCACAGGCTCGATGGCACAGCTGTGACAAAAGTGACGAGAGGATAAGGGAGATTTTGAATTTCTGCAGACACTTGTGGACAGTTTTGGATTGTGTGAGGCCCACTGATATCTGAGCGCTATGTGACAGGCTCGATGGCACAGCTGTGACAAAAGTGACGAGAGGATAAGGGAGATTTTGAATTTCTGCAGACACTTGTGGACAGTTTTGGATTGTGTGAGGCCCACTGATATCTGAGCGCTATGTGACAGGCTCGATGGCACAGCTGTGACAAAAGTGACGAGAGGATAAGGGAGATTTTGAATTTCTGCAGACACTTGTGGACAGTTTTGTATTGTGTGAGGCCCACTGATATCTGAGCGCTATGTCACAGGCTCGATGGCACAGCTGTGACAAAAGTGACGAGAGGATAAGGGAGATTTTGAATTTCTGCAGACACTTGTGGACAGTTTTGTATTGTGTGAGGCCCACTGATATCTGAGTGCTATGTCACAGGCTCGATGGCACAGCTGTGACAAAAGTGACGAGAGGATAAGGGAGATTTTGAATTTCTGCAGACACTTGTGGACAGTTTTGGATTGTGTGAGGCCCACTGATATCTGAGCGCTATGTGACAGGCTCGATGGCACAGCTGTGACAAAAGTGACGAGAGGATAAGGGAGATTTTGAATTTCTGCAGACACTTGTGGACAGTTTTGGATTGTGTGAGGCCCACTGATATCTGAGCACTATGTGACAGGCTCGATGGCACAGCTGTGACAAAAGTGACGAGAGGATAAGGGAGATTTTGAATTTCTGCAGACACTTGTGGACAGTTTTGGATTGTGTGAGGCCCACTGATATCTGAGCGCTATGTGACAGGCTCGATGGCACAGCTGTGACAAAAGTGATGAGAGGATAAGGGAGATTTTGAATTTCTGCAGACACTTGTGGACAGTTTTGGATTGTGTGAGGCCCACTGATATCTGAGCGCTATGTCACAGGCTCGATGGCACAGCTGTGACAAAAGTGACGAGAGGATAAGGGAGATTTTGAATTTCTGCAGACACTTGTGGACAGTTTTGTATTGTGTGAGGCCCACTGATATCTGAGCGCTATGTCACAGGCTCGATGGCACAGCTGTGACAAAAGTGACGAGAGGATAAGGGAGATTTTGAATTTCTGCAGACACTTGTGGACAGTTTTGGATTGTGTGAGGCCCACTGATATCTGAGCGCTATGTCACAGGCTCGATGGCACAGCTGTGACAAAAGTGACGAGAGGATAAGGGAGATTTTGAATTTCTGCAGACACTTGTGGACAGTTTTGTATTGTGTGAGGCCCACTGATATCTGAGCGCTATGTCACAGGCTCGATGGCACAGCTGTGACAAAAGTGACGAGAGGATAAGGGAGATTTTGAATTTCTGCAGACACTTGTGGACAGTTTTGTATTGTGTGAGGCCCACTGATATCTGAGCGCTATGTCACAGGCTCGATGGCACAGCTGTGACAAAAGTGACGAGAGGATAAGGGAGATTTTGAATTTCTGCAGACACTTGTGGACAGTTTTGGATTGTGTGAGGCCCACTGATATCTGAGCGCTATGTCACAGGCTCGATGGCACAGCTGTGTCAAAAGTGACGAGAGGATAAGGGAGATTTTGAATTTCTGCAGACACTTGTGGACAGTTTTGGATTGTGTGAGGCCCACTGATATCTGAGCGCTATGTGACAGGCTCGATGGCACAGCTGTGACAAAAGTGACGAGAGGATAAGGGAGATTTTGAATTTCTGCAGACACTTGTGGACAGTTTTGGATTGTGTGAGGCCCACTGATATCTGAGCGCTATGTCACAGGCTCGATGGCACAGCTGTGACAAAAGGGACTAGAGGATAAGGGAGATTGGATTGCTTTTAAAAAAGCAGTTTGCGGAGCAGTGGGTAAACAGCAATGCCAGCCTGTCAGGAAGCCTTAAAAGGCAGCCCAACAACCAACACCACTGATACACCACAATATAGCCTCCCCTTGCACTGCACACACAGTGACTGGTGTGTTGTGCAGGCCAAATTGCTAGCAGCAGAAGCAGTTTTTTTTTCTTCTCAGGACAAAAAAAAAAATTGGGATTGCTTTTAAAAAAGCAGTTTGCGGAGCAGTGGGTAAACAGCAATGCAGGAATGTCAGGAAGCCTTAGAAGGCAGCCCAACAACCAACACCACTGATACACCACTATATAGCCTCCCCTTGCACTGCACACACAGTGACTGGTGTGTTGTGCAGGCCAAATCGCTAGCAGCAGAAGCAGTTTTTTTGTCTTCTTCCCTGCCTAACGCTCTCCCTACAGAATCAGCAGCAACCTCTCCCTATACTGAGATCGGCAGAAGTAAGATGGCGGTCGGCGTGCACGCCCTTTTATACCCCCTGTGACGCCCACCAAAGCAAGCCAATCACTTGCATGCCCTTCTGAAAGATGGAGGTGACCCCTGCCTATGTCATCACGTTGCCCACAGTGTCCGTGGATCCTGATTGGCTGAAAAAGAGCACAAAACAAACTTT
Organism: Dendrobates tinctorius; assembly: GCF_039654945.1. NCBI lineage: Eukaryota > Metazoa > Chordata > Amphibia > Anura > Dendrobatidae > Dendrobates > Dendrobates tinctorius. The sequence continues at coordinate 59,505,541 of NW_027361698.1, read as the reverse complement.
TGAAAAGCGACTTTGGCGCGTAAGTCGCCGACCTCATCCTAGGGTCGGGTTTCGTTTCATGAAACCCGACTTTGCCAAAAGTCGGCGACTTTTGAAATTTTTCGACCCGTTTCGCTCAACTCTAGTATCCACTAATAAATTCTGGATTTTAAATCACTCCAAATATCTAAGTAAAAAACTAGATTCACAGGTGTTTCTAATTTGCATTATCTTCACCACAGCAATTCAAAATGTGTCTTATTAGTGTGGAGAGAAGGAATGTGCCTATATGCAGTCCCATCAATGTCTAGACCTCTTCCTGAAGAGACAGTAGATGGTGTCGGAAGTTATGCTCATAAACCTGGATGAGGGCATCAGTGAGCTTTTGGACAGTCTGTTGGTGATACTTTGTGGCACCAGATTCACTAATACATAATGTCCCAGAGGTTCTCAATTGGATTCAGATCTGGGGAACAGGAGTCAATGGCACCTGAGGCCAGTAATTGTCCTGCTGCAGGAGGAACCAAACAATGGCTCTGAGGATTTAATCATGGTATCAAACAGCAGTCAAGGTATTGTTGGCTATAGCATAGAGGTTTCTCCAAACTTCCAAGGATATGCCTACCTTGACCATCATTAACCCACCCACAAACTCTGTCTCAGCAGCTCCATACTATTTCACATCTGTCACAAATACTCAGAGTGACAGCGCTCTCATCTATGAAGAGAACAAGTCATCATGCGTGGACCTGCTAATCTGATGTTCTCTGGCAAAATCCAATTGCGCTGGATGATGTTTGTCTGCGAGATCACATTCCACTACAGAATGTTGGACTCCCATGCCCAGCTCATGGAATCTTTTTCCATAAGTTTGGTCAGTAACCTGCACAGCATTAACCCACCAGAAGTTGTTTTGTAGGGCTCTAGCAGTGCTATTTTTGTTATTTCTCTCACATATACAGTATGTAAAAAAGCAACAGGGTTGTAGTCATGTCAGCACAATCCATACTCACTGTGTTGTCAGCTGCTTCTTCCCTGCTGTGTCCCCCGTTCTTCCTTTCACTCAAAAGACAGGAGGCAGAGTCCAAAGCAACTTTAATTATAACGGATTTATTCTCTTCAGGACACAGCACATCCATAACACTTCCAGCACACTTGTCACAGTACCAGCAATGCTTTTTCTTCATCTTTCCCTAACTACTTCTGCTTCGCAGGAATAGGCCACAAAGATATAACGGGACGAGGAGCTCAGTGAAAATGCCACTTGTATTTATCTCCCTGGAACTGACTTCAACCCAGACACAAAAATATTATCTACTGGGTTGTCCACCCCCTTACGGTTATCCTGCCTGCGCACTTTCATGGTGGCCCACTCTACTTCTGTACCCAAACTTCTTCTGTACCCAAATTTCTTTGGTAACTTCGTCACTACATTGCTGCATATACTGAGCTCAGGGGTTTGCCCCCGACTGATTATATCCTGGAAGTCTCACTCACTTATTCCCCAGCTACCCATCCTAGAATTAACCTCTAAGTATCCTACAACTAAATCCTTCCATGCAATGTACTCAGTGCCCTCATCTAGTGGCCCTTTACCTAACTGCACTGTCACTAGCTTACATATAGTACAAAGCTACGAAACTACGACACAATGCAATATATAGCAATTATATACATGTAAATAGTAGCATCAACATTTAAAGGGGCTAAGCCCTGACCCCTATACATATACAGTAAAAGCAAATTCTAGCCCTGCTGAGGCCCTCCTGTGGCCCTGTCTTTACCTCTTATTGCAGCTCCCAACTTGGCATCTGCTCTATATTTAAAAGACTGTGTTGGGAGATACAGCAAACTTTCTTGCAATAGCACTTATGGAAGTGCCATCTTGGAGGAGCCCAATTACTTGTGAAATCTGTATGGGCTGCAGGTATCACCTTCTGCTACCACTAGTGACAAGGACTCTAGCAAAGTGTAAAACTAGAGGAAAATCAGTCTGAAATGATTAAGTGCACCTGTCGTCACTTTCAATTGCACCAAATCAGGTTAAATTGAGTCACAATCACTTCTGCTTCCAAATTGGGTCAAATGCTATCCCTGAAATCTAATTGACTTAAAAGGGTACTAGCGTAATCTGGAAATGTTTTTTTAAAGGGGTGATCCAAGACTTGAAATGATCTTTTCTATGTGGCTAAGCCTTTAACAGCATGTAGTTGCTAATTACCTGTCTGTTCTGCCTTGCGACAATCTCTCTCTGCTCGGAGAAACTATTTCTCTTACATTTTGTAAAATCATGTCAACAGAGCAGTTCCTTTTCCTCCACTATGCTTGAGGCAAACATAAAAAATGCTGAAGTAGAAAAGAGGATGGCTTCTACAATTGGATAATGATCTTAAACATACGTCAAAATCCACAATAGACTACATCAAAAGGTGCAAGCTGAAGATTTTACAATGGCCCTCACAGTCAGCTGATCTGATCATCATTGAAAATCTGTGGCTAGACCTCAAAAAAGCAGTGCTTGTAAGACGACCCAGGAATCTCACAGAACTGTAAGAATTTTCCAAGGAAGAATGGATGAAAATCCCTCAGACAAGAATTGGAAGACTCTTGGCTGGCTACAAAAAGCGTTTACAAGCTGTGATACTTTCAAAAAGGAGGTGCTAGTATGTACTAACCATGCAGGGTGCACAGACATTTGCTTATGCTCAATTTCCTTTATGCAATTTTGAAAATCTAAAAATTGACACTATATGTTTTTCCTAATCTACAAAGGAATGTATCATCTTCAACCTTAGGCCTTGTAGAGATCATTTCATCTTCAACTTCCTCAAGTATTCAAAATAACAGTAATTTTAATTAGGGGTGTACAAACTTTTCTGCGCCACTGTATGAGTGAATATATATATATATATATATATATATATAATATACCAGTGAATGTAGATGTAGTTTTACCCACATTTGCTAAGCAAATTTTGCTGCAAATCACAACAGTGATTTTTTTTCACAAAGTTGTGGCTTTTCTTAAATGTAATAAGAAGAAAGTATACTTACCTCCTGGACCAGCACCGCTCCTTCATTCTGGGTCCTCTGTCTCCTGGCAATCTTATAACATTATTATCAAGTGAGTGCTGCAGCCTTTTAGTGACCCCTGATTGGCTGCAGCCTTTACAGTTCAGTCAAAACCATATGGCACAAATTTTCACCTGCTCATCATAGGTGTGGATTTAGTCTAGTGACATTGGCTAGGTATCTATATATATATATATATATATATATGCCTTATCGTGTCTGTCTGTAACCGAAATCACGGCCTGCTGATTGGTCGCGGCCGCCAGGCCGCAACCAATCAGCGACAGGCGCAGCTGTTTGTAATGGTAAGCTGCGCCTGCCGCTGATTGGTCGCGGCCGTCAGGCGCAGGCCTTAATCTGTAAAGAAGAGAATTCTTTCCACGCTCCCGGCCTCGCATTCCCAGTAATGCTTTGCGGCTTAGGCCTCTGATGATGTCACTCTCGCGAGAAAAGACCGACGTCACTCTCGCGAGAGTGAGAAAGAAGATCGACATCATCAGCGGTCTAAGCCGCAAAGCATTACTGGGAACGCGAGGCCGGGTGCGTGGAAAGAAGACAGGATGCCTTTGGAAGGTGAGAATAACTTTTTTATTTTTTAATATTATTTTTGTACAGGGCCACGGCAATGATTGGTCGCGGCTACAGGGCCGTGTTGCTGATTGGTCGCGAACAGAGGGCAGCGACGCTGTTTGATCATGGCTGAATGGAAAGGGGGGTGAGGGAGGACCATGCATACCAGGAAAGAGGGGTGAGGGACCATGCATACCAGGATTGGGGGGTGAGGGGACCATGCATACCAGGATTGGGGGGTGAGGGGACCATGCATATCAGGAAAGGGGGGTAAGGGGACCATGCATACCAGGATTGGGGGGTGAGGGGGCCATGCATACCAGGATTGGGGGGTGAGGGGACCATGCATACCAGGATAGGGGGGTGAGGGGACCATGCATACCAGGATTGGGGGGTGAGAGGACCATGCATACCAGGATTGGGGGGTGAGGGGAGCATGCATACCCCGAAAGGGGGGTAAGAGGACCATGGATACCAGGAAAGAGAGGTGAGAGGACCATGCATACCAGGATTGGGGGGTGAGAGGACCATGCATTCCAGGATTGGGGGGTCAGAGGACCATGCATACCAGGATAGGGGGTTGAGGGGTAGCATGCATATCATGATTGGGAGTGAGAGAACCATACATATCAGGATTGGGGGTGAGAGGACCATACATATCAGGATTGGGGGTGCATTATTATTAAATCTTCAAAAATAAACTGCATATATATTCTAGGATACACGATGCATTAGAATCGGGCCACCATCTAGTAATATAAATAATAACATGAGAAAAAAAATAAAATCACTAAAAATTCTTTACGTAAAAATCTGCATAAACTATAGGTAACTTTTTGTTGAAAGATTCCATTAAGAAAAGCTGAGGGATAAAGTTCATTGACCCCCACCAGTGGAAACTCTTACATGGCTCTGTTACATGATAGATGATCCATTAAGGAAAATGTTCCTGTTTATCCTAACATGACTATCCTTTTCCTTAAGTAGGCCACCCCAGCAATCAGCTGGACATTGACAATTTTTTTTGTGCAACGGTATTACATTTTGTCAATGTATTGAAATGTATGACTATAAAGTACATGTTTACGTCAAGCCTTTTATATTAACGGAGCTCTTCCTTAGTTCACCTGCCCAAGCGTTAGTCACCTGCCCACACATGGGAATATTTCTCAGCATTCATTATAAACACAGTAGTCTTAGGGACAGATCCATTGAATTTTGCTTTATCAATTTATTTATGACTTGTCATGACATGAGCATTATTGATGCTGCTTACAACTTTTCATGTACTAGAAGAGAAGCTGGAAGAAAATATGTCAAGTCCATCAAGACATTTCTGACAGCATTCATGTGCCAGACAAATAGATCAATTATGATTTCTAATTATACTTGTGTTTGGCATATTTTTATTGACATGCCTCAAAGGTACATTTATTTCTGCTTGGATTTCTGCTGTTTAAGTAAAAATGGCTATGGGGAATGTCAAGAGATGGGCGCTTATCTACATGGTGTTTGACAGCTACATGTTCACGACTGACCCATGCAGTGAATAATTCTATGTAAACTGTATTGAGTGACACACTGAATTATTTCATGTCAATTTCAGGGGAGACACAGAACTTCAAGGACGCCTTTGTTGGGAAAGATGTCAGTGTTATGGGGTTACCCTTGGCGTTTTATTCTGGAATGTATGCATACGCTGGCTGGTAAGTAGGTTGAAATGGCAAAAAGTGACAATAATTACTCATCTAATGAATGAATACAAATACCCCAGGTTTATTTATTTGAACAGGTATATTTAAATATAAATTCACCTCCAAACACTATTTTACAGTTAATATTTAGAATTAATCTACATGAATAATTGAGTAACTTTGTAAATACATTACATTTCTTATCTTGTAAAGATGCTTCATCTCGGAGCATAATTTGCTGTTTCACTGTCAGTCTGTTCTGATAATTTGTATACTGGTAATTAGGCTGTACGCAAAGAACTATACAGTAGCATGATGGTGGGAAATGTAAAGTTGGTCACAGAAATTAGTAAAAAGTGACTGTTTGTTTTATGATTCAGTCAGTTCAAGTATAACCTTGTGAATGTGGCCTATTTACTTAGTTATTAGCTTATACAGCACCAACATGTTGCTTAGTACTTTATAGACAATATCATCGCTTTCCCCATCAGTATATCTTTGGAGAGTGCAAGGAAACCCCTGGAAACACAAGCAAACTCCTTGCAGATGTTGTCCTTAGTGCAGTGGCATAGCAACTGTTTGTGGCGCCCGGGGCGGTCGAAAAATGTGCCGCCCCTTTGGTCGTTGATAATCCGGAAGCATCCGAAGAGCCCACACTACACTCAAAGATTTAATTTTTAGTCTGCTACTAACTCTGCTGTTATTATTTCTAGACTTTCATCTTCTTGCAGTTCTCTATATATATATGTATGTATTAGCTTGATGATGCTGGATGAAGACCTAATGGCTTTTTTAATAATAATTTTTAATAATGTGACAGACCTTACATATTGGATTATATAGAGCCCTGTTTTTTATTACATACCGTCCTGTCTTGTTAGCTGTATAATGCAATGAAGGCTGATGGAGCATGGGAAAGCTTCCTTTCTAATGGAGGAGCTGATGGACTGGTAGTTTGGTCACCGGCTCCTCGATCAGCAGTCATTTTATATCTAAAAAGAGAGGGGACTATGTAATAAAAGAGGGCACTGTAAATAACAAAATTAACAAGAATACACTATGTAAGAGACAGCACCATACATAACAGCAGAGGAAGCTATATAATAAGCGACGGCATCATATATAACTAGAGAGGATGGTACGTAATAAGGGATGGTGTTATACATAATAAAAGAGGAAACTATGTAACTAAGGATGGTGTTATACAGAATTAGTGCGTACACTATATACTAAGGGACTGTGTTAGACATAGTGAGTACACTATATACTAAGGGACTGTGTTAGACATAATAAACGATAATGTCTTCCTCCACCTCCCCCTGTTCCTAAGGCCATTATAAGTCCCCCTTCCTCCCATCCCAATCCCCCACACCCCTCATTGTCCTCCTCCCCTCACATCCCATTATTGTCCTCTCCTCCACCCCATCATTGCCCTCTTCACCACCTCCATCATTTTCTTCTCCCCCACCACTATCTTTGCTTTCTCCCACACCACTCCCATCATTGCCCATTCCACCACCACCTCTATCATTTCCTCCTCCTCCACCACCCCCATTTATTGCCCTTTCCACCACCACCGTCATTGCATTCTCCCCCACCACCCCATCATCATTTATTTTTCCCCCACCACCCCATCATTGCCCTCTCCATCACCCCATCATTGCCTTCTCCCCATCACCCCCACCCTTGCCTTCTCCCCATCATTGCCTTCTCCTTCACCCTATCACTGCCTTCTCCCCATCACTCCCATCATTGCCTGCTCCATCACCCCATCACTGCCTTCTCCCCATGACTCCCATCATTGCCTGCTCCATCACCCCATCACTCCCATCATTGTCTGCTCCATCACCCCCATCATTGCCTGCTCCATCACTCCCATCATTGCCTTCTCCTTCACCCCATCACTGCCTTCTCCTTCACCCTATCACTGTCTTCTCCCCATCACTCCCATCATTGCCTGCTCCATCACCCCATCACTGCCTTCTCCCCATGACTCCCATCATTGCCTGCTCCATCACCCCATCACTCCCATCATTGTCTGCTCCATCACCCCATCATTGCCTGCTCCATCACTCCCATCATTGCCTTCTCCTTCACCCCATCACTGCCTTCTCCCCATCACCCCATCACTGCCTTCTCCCCATGACTCCCATCATTGCTTGCTCCATCACTCCCATCATTGCCTTCTCCTTCACCCCATCACTGCCTTCACCCCATCACTCCCATCATTGCTTGCTCCATCACTCCCATCATTGCCTTGTCCTTCACCCCATCACTGCCTTCACCCCATCACTCCCATCATTGCTTGCTCCATCACTCCCATCATTGCCTTCTCCTTCACCCCATCACTGCCTTCACCCCCATCACTCCCATCATTGCCTGCTCCATCACTCCCATCATTGCCTTCTCCTTCACCCCATCACTGCCTTCACCCCCATCACTCCCATCATTGCTTGCTCCATCATCCCATCATTGTCTTCTCCCCATCATTGTCTTCTACATCACCCCATCACTGCCTTCTCCCCATCACTCCCATCATTGCTTGCTCCATCACCCCATCATTGTCTTCTCCCCATCATTGCCTTCTCCATCACCCCATCATTGTCTGCTCCATCACTCCCATCATTGCCTTCTCTGCATCACCCCCATCATTGCCTGCTCCCATTACCCCCTCATGGCCTTCTCCCATCACCCCAGGCATTATGGCATTCTCTCCCCCATCACAGTCTTCTCATGTCCCTATCTCCTCCAGGGCCAGGCTAACCTACACACATACAGACACACACACAGACAGACATACACACACACACACACAGACATACACACAGACACCACCTCTCTCCTCTCACCTGTCCGCAGCATCGCTCGCACTTCCTCGCTCACACAGCAGCGGCCGCTGAATGATGACATCATTCAGCGGCGCTTCTGTGTCAAACAGGAAGCGCGGCCTCCGGGCAGGAAGCAGGACGGAACCTTGCAGCTCTGCTCCTGCTATTCCCGCTTGCAGGCAGCGGAGCTGCTGTGATTGCCCCCTGCCCGCCGCTGCACTGCACTGTGCCTCACTGCCTCCGTGCTTCTCCCAAAGAGAGAAATTGCTGCTGCTGCCCCGCCGCCCCCACACATGTGCCGCCTGGGGCGGACCGCCCCCACGCCCCACCCACGCTACGCCACTGCCTTGGTGGGATTTGAGCCAAGAACCCAGGTGCTGCAAAGCAGCATTGCTAAACACAGTGCCACTGTCCTGCCTGATTTACCAACATCTTTTTGAATTTCTAATAATGAACAGTAAAATTGATAAATTAGCTCTACACTAAGCTAGAGACTGTAATTCGGAGTAGATTGTAACAGTGATATGTAAATTAACCCAATAAAGTCTCTTACTTCCTACCCACAGGAAATGTGTTCAATACTGACTTGGATTTTCGATACAGTGCTTGACTAGCGCAGTCACCAGCAGATGTGTCCAGTACTCAGCACCAGAAATGAGCATAAAGATTTGCACTATCTTAGTCTCGCATCCACTTCAGTACTGGAAGATAAACCATTTGAGTGCAAACTTCCTGGGCCAGCAGTGGAAAGCCAGCATCTTAAGAGCCTCTTGGAACTACTAGACCCCCACTACATCATACCAGGCATTATACCATGGCTTCATTGATTACTGACTGAGGAAATTCACACTGGCTTGGTCCAAGAGCCATGAAAAATCAATGTGGATGCCATGCCAGGATAGTGCAAATCTTTTTGCTCATCTCTACTCAGCTCCTACACTATCTCCATCTGAGCTCTCCTTTAGCCTTTGACCTGGCTAAGGGCAGCCACTCTATCAGAACACTGATTAATTTTAGTTATGGGATATTGCAATTCTCGAGTCACATGCTCAGGTCCTATTGCTTCCCCGATTGGCTCGCAGGGAAGGTCCCGGAAGGACGCTGCTATAAAATTTTCGCATGGCTGCTCGGCCATGCGCTAGTATAGACAGTATTTTGTACCTTTGTGTGTGTGCGGATGGATGCATGTGTTTGTGACGGACTCATTATGATCCTCTCCCTCTGGTTGTGTTTGGGTTTAGGGAATTGGAGTTAGAGTCAGCGCCTACTAGTGGCATTGCTTATGCACCACCGTGCTCCCAGTTATCAGCACATACTTAGCACCAGTTAGTGCCATTCGGTACAAGACACTATCGTACTTCATCAAGTAGCAGCAACCGCCAGAACGGCGCCATGTGCAAGTCTTGCGCTTTCCTAGCCCAAGTCAGGGTGGTTAGTGGTTTCCGCCAGTGCGGTACTGTGCACAATTGCACGCTATATCTTTAGTTTGCCGAGCTCTGTGAGTGTTAACAGGCTACGGCGTTTATATTCCGCGGTTCTATGCATTAACAGAATCCGCCTCTGTACACACCGGGTGACGCTAACTTGCCTGTGTCCAGTTATATTGCCATATAGCGTCCGCCATTACCAAGCAGCAGGTTACATCTCTGCATGGTGGACCCCAGGCTGCGAACGCACCTTAACATCATCTTTTATTACTTGTGCGTTCCGCTAGCCCTAACAGATATAATACGGATGTCTTAAAAAATGGACACACATATGGCAATATGGATGAGAATCATGCAAGTATTCTTGATTAAGCTCTGATTTTTTTAAATGCTCATCTGACCTCAAAATTATTGGGTGGAAAGTATACTCACTTGTATCTGTGACTTCAGATTTTCAGTCACACCCATTGCAGTTCGGTGAATGAAATCAACTTTTGCACTCTCAATTGATAAACATTGATGATATCTGAAAAGATGATGTTATAATGAAAAATAAAGTTGAATGAAAAATATTTTTCATGCAAAATATGACAAAGTCACATGATTAAGAAAAGTTTAGAAACACGAGATACAAATACGACTTGGAACTTCCAAAGCTAGATACCAAATTAAATTGCCAAATTTTTCGGTGCTATTTATAATGCAAATCATCTTACATTCTTCTCTTTATTCTTGCTGCATACTCTTTAAATCAAGTGAACTGATGGTTGGAACCAGCTATCAAGCTGTCTGCAGTCGTATAATGTAATCTGTCAGATGCTTAACACACCGTTTCTTAATAACATAGCAAAATGTAACAAATTTGTTTTCAAATGTGATAGATTTGATGCCACATTCACAGGCAACACAAGGTTAACACATGTTAGAAAAATAATGAGAGTAGGTAGAAGTATAAAATCGTATTAAATTTGTCACAAAATAGCTGCTTTTTACTATATCACAGCATGTAATTATCATCTAACTAGAGAAAAAGAGAGACGACTGGAGGGTGTCTGAATTTTTCAAAGAGCCGTTCCGATGTATTGCTGACTGATGTCTGGAATAGTTTATAAACTGTAATATAAAACATTTCAGGACACGTGGGTTATAGAAACTGAAAAGGTGGATAGCTTAGTCCTGATGTTGACTGTTGTCATACAGCATGACCTAGAGCAGCTGTCTTCAACCAGTCGCTCTGGATCTACATATGTCTCATGGGCCTGTGATATTTGGCTCACCACTGTCTGCCAACTTGGTGCATTAGCACAAGGTGTAGCAAGCAGCTATAAGGAGAAGGTCTCAAGATGGTGACTTTTTTGAGTTGCACTGAACAGTAGAGCACTTCTGGATGTGCTTACATTGACACGATGGTGGAAGTGAGGGGAAGATATAAATATGGTAAGCTGGAGATAGGCTGATGCTATTAGTTACAGGGGTGATGAAGCTGGATGCAGAAGTGTGGCAGAGGTGATTCATGCAAGAGTTCCAAATGGGGGTAAAGTTGGAACCCCTGGATGGAAGTATACTACCTATAAGGGAGAGTAGCACAAAGGGCCTTCTGTAAGGAAGCTTTGGCTGTCAATATATTGGTAATAAGGGCTCTATGTGACACTATGGTGGGGAAGGGTGGGCGCACTGGATATGGTTGTGACCATATCTCAAAACTGAATGTGACTGACAAGGTAAGAAAGGTTGGGGACCACTGACCTAGAGAAAAAAATAACAACAGTTCTACACCACAAACGAAATAGGTGGCCACACAAGAGATGAGCGAATGAGTAAATGTAGCTTCATATTTTACATAAAATTTGAAGGCTGAATCAAAATTTACTTGTGATTTGCTTTGTGCAAATCCAGCAAAATGGCCCGTAACTAGTAATGGAGTGTGTCTTAATGATATTGTAATGATATTTTGTGCTTATAGATATGTAGATTTTCCAAAAGCAAAATACAGTAGAGAGCCTGGTGTAAAGAGGAAGGTTACCTGAATCAAAGCAATTGCTGTATAGAGATTAAACCAGGAATTTGGGGAGATTTCAGCTCTGAAGCCTGCTAAAATTGGGAGCATAAGTCAGGTTGTAACTCAGGAATCCGTAATATAATCGATGCAGTGTATTTACAAATTTACTCAACTTCTTCATATCCATTCTAGGTGATCTGACCCTCATGAAGGTCTATTTCCTTCATGAAGGCTATTTTTCCTCATAGAAAAGTTCTATAAACAATGCTGAAACAATAGATTAATTACTAGTCAGACTGTGCTATAATAGCTTTGTGGGCAGCAAAATGGTGCCAGGGAAATGGACTGAAATTGAATCTGACTCCTATTAAAATACCAATTTGCATAAAATTAATTTCCATCAAAGCTTCTACAACCTGCTACATTTTACAGAGAATAAAATAAGAAATCCCATTTCCATTAGATTTAGGGGAGACATCAGACTAGCACAAATTCTATAACAATGTGCGGTTTCTCTTATTCAGAAGTATTTCCAGAAATGGCTTAAGAAATCTTCTGACCTTGTAATTTCTGCAGGCATGTCTGAACTTAGATAATGCTGGCATTTGTTTTAGACTGAGTCATCAATGATTTGAAATTAGTAGGAGCTTTGTGAAAGTAAAGACCAGTGGTTTTAGCTGCTGATAATGGAATGGATATTGTACTGATACACTATTGTACAGGCCTAAAGGAAAATGAAATGAAAAATAAGAGCATACATAGAATAAAAGCAAATACCGAACCAAATATCACTAAGGACAAGAAATTAATTAAAAGTAAAAGACTGAGAAGAGTAAACCACAGCCAAGGAAGTTAATAAATGCCAAACTGCATCAGCATCTGACAGAGGCTTGACTGCCAATTGTCCATTTTTAAATTGACAACTATTTTCTTCTTGAATCTACAAATGCTTTCCATATTTAAAGCACAAATTACAAACATATTTAATGGTAAAAATGACATCTACTGTACAGTGGGGAAAAAGGTATTTAGTCAACCACTAATTGTGCAAGTTCTCCCACTTAAAAAGATGAGAGAGGTCTGTAATTGACATCACAGGTAGACCACAACTATGCGAGTCAAAATGAGAAAACAAATCCAGAAAATCACCTTTTCTGATTTGGCAAGATTTATTTGTCAAATTATGGTGGAAAATTAGTATTTAGTCATTAACAAAAGATCATCTCAATTTTTTGCTATATAACCTTTGTTGGCAATGACAGAGGTCAAACATTTTCTGTAAGTCTTCACAAGGTTGGCACACACTGTTCGTGGTATGTTGACCCATTCCTCCATGCAGATCTCCTCTTGAGCCGTGATGTTTTGGGCCTGTCGCTCGGCAACACAGACTTTCAAATCCCTCCAAAGGTTTTTCTATGGGGTTGAGATCTGGAGACTGGCTAGGCCACTCTAGGACCTTCATATGCTTCTTACAAAGCCACACTTTTGTTGCCCTGGCTGTATGCATGGGATCACTATCATACTGAAAGACCTATGTACGTTTCATCTTCAATACCCTTGCTGATGGAAGTAGGTTTGCCCTATTCATTCTTTCATGTACATTGATCAGTCTCCCTGATCCCTTTGCAGAGAAACAGAACAGCCCCAACATATCATGTTGCCACCACCATGCTTCACAGTAGGTATGGTGTTCTTTGTATGCAACTCAGCATTCTGTCTCATTTAAACATGACAAGTTTTGTTTCTACCAAACAGTTATACTTTGGTTTCATCAGACCATATGACATTCTCCCAATACTCTTCTGGATAATCCAAATGCTCTCTAGCAAACTTTAGATGGGCCCAGATATATACTGGCTTAAGCAGGGGGACACGTCTGGCACTGCGGAAACTGAGTCCCTAACGGAGTAGTGTGTTACTGATGGTAGCCTTTGTTAAGGTGGTCCCAGCTCTATACAGGTCATTCACTAGGTCCCCCCGTGTGGTTCTGGGATTTATGCTCACCGTTCTTGTGATCATTTTGACCCCACGGGGTGAGATCTTGCGTGGAACCCCACTTCAGTGGTCTTGTATGTCTTCCATTTTCTTATTATTGCTCCCACAGTTAATTTCATAACACCAAGCTGCTTGCCTTTTGCAGATTCAGTCTTCCCAGCCTGGTGCAGGGCTTTAATTTTGCTTCTGGTGTCCTTCGACAGTTCTTTGGTCTTCACCATATTGTAGTTTGGAGTTTGACTGAGGTTGTGGACAGGTGTCTTTTATACTGATAACAAATTCAAACAGGTGCCATTACTAAAGGGTGGAGGACAGAGGAGCCTTTAAAAGAAGAAGTTACAGGCCTGTGAGAGGCAGAAATCTTGCATATTTTTAGGTGACCAAATACTTATTTTCCACCATGATTTGCAAAATAAATCTTGCCAAATCAGACAAGGTGATTTTCTGGATTTGTTTTCTCATTTTGAGTCTCATAGTTGTGGTCTACTTATGATGTCAATTACAGGCCTCTCTCATCTTTTTAAGTAAGAGAACGTGGACAATTGGAGGCTGACTAAATACTCTTTTCTCCACTGTACATGCATCCTTAATGTCCAAAATCAAACCACATTGGTGGCCCACCATTCTGTACTATAATGATGTGGCACAGTGAATGTTGGTATCGTTGCATTACTTAAAATGATATGTATGTCAAGGGATCAGAATGACGGGATAAAGTTAGCATATAGATGGGAATTTATTGACCACATTTTACATGTGACAATTGATATTTAGCCTGTGTGTTTTGGGTGTATGGAGCTAGCTCAGGAATCAAGGCCATCCAATAAAGAGCAGATGCTGGCTTTCCTATACAGGCGGCAACGTCAATCGGTAACGTGCATCCACTTAAATGCCGATGTCAATCTCGGACAGCATTTCATTGACACAATTGTGTGACATAATCATTACACCACACAACTGAATTGTAGTGTGCCAATGTATTGCCATAGCAGCCAAAGGCCTACTGAAGACTGCCATCGCTGCCATCTTGGCACTCCCATTACCCCCAGATTTAGGCCGAGCTTCATAGGAAGTTGTCATTTCAACTGTATATGGCAATACTGCCAAATAATGGTACATGATACAAGCAATCAAATTATCTCAGGTTCCATAAAGGGACTAAAAAATTATTTAAAGGTTTCAAGAAGAAAAAATAAGAAAAATATTTAAAGCTTAAATCACACTCCTTTTTAAAAAAATGAAATGAAAAATAACAAAAAATACTTACTTGCTCTCGCCACATCCATTAAAGTACGATGTATGAAAATATTACACTATATTACCAATAAGTTAAATGTCATAAAGATAATTGCCATTTTTTCAGTCACCCATCTTCCCCAAAATATGGAATAATCATTTCAATCAAGGTCACTTTGAGTTTTTTCAGAATCAATGGACCTTTTCTAACACCTTGTAGTCGGCATGACTACAGTGAATCTAGTGAAAATTCACTTTTCTATGAGAGCCCTATTCGGACCGTACAATCTATTGCTGAATCACATTGTAATTTACTTCTGCACTCACTTATATTTTATGTGACCAAAGTGATGACAATTTATAGTTTGTCTGTCAAATCTTATTATTTAATCTTTGATACTTATCCTCATAACAACATTTACCAATGTTTTATATTTTTAGGTTTTACCTCAATTTTGTTACCGAGGAAGTAGAAAATCCTGAAAAGTAAGTGAGATTACAAATATTATATACTTTCAATTGGATTAACTGTATTTGTAAAGCTTAGCGTTCTCTCTGGTTTAGTTTTATTGAATGTCTCAATTTGTGTGACATTTTTGGCCAAAGTGTCAGATTTTAGTGTCTAATATGAACCAAAGCTAATACTGGTTTTATTTTTAGATTAATGCTATTAGTTAAAAATACTGAAATGCTATCTGCAACAGAAGCCATGAAGCTTTGTCAGATCCAGTGAATGGATCTAAGTGACCACCCTCTGAACCTATTGACCTATATTGCAGTCAGCTAGGGTTCTCATCCAGCCAGAGAAATTCTAAGATACCCTCTCCTAAAACCTCCCCCAATACAAAATAGATAGCAGATGGGCCAAGGCTGAGTGCTGCTGGCAAATTTATTATAATTAATCTACAGAGATGGCATAACTTAGAGCAGAGATGTACTCTGGTCTCTGATGTGATGTGTGGCAGCTAAAAGACCTAACCAAATTTATTAGGAGATGCATGCCTCTTAATACATTTGGCTCATCTTGCTATGTAGCTTCTTTCATCAAGACTGGTGTTCAAAAAGTTCTTTCCGTAGTTCTAAGTGTTTGTTCACACTGTATATAAACATTTTGAACTTGTGATTACTACGTTCTGAATGATGACCTGCAAATGTTCTGCAGCATCCTGTGGATGTATATTATGTATAATACAGCAATTTCCCTAGACTCTAACCCTACGCAGTCCGCCTGTAGTTTGGTGTCCAGTAGGTAACCCAGCTAGCAGCTAGAAAATGCACAGGACAATTCCCCAGCCCAGACAATGCCACCAAATCTAGACCACCTCAGTCTGTCTTAAAAGTAATAACACTTGCTTGTCAGATATTAAGAAAAGGGAGGAGACAAATGTTCCAGCATAGCTTTGCTTCTGTGAAGAAACATTTCTATGTATGCACATTCCTTGAAATTTTAATGATAACTGACAACAAGTAAAGGGTTGTATTATCAATGGTTTGTTAAAGTGTTTTAAAAGCTAGTGTACTGGTGGGGTAATTTGGACCTAGGGACTGCTGGACCCACATCTCATTAGTTGTACCATACTCTAGAGTTTAAGTGTACCACTCACTAAGGGGAGAGAGATTTAACAAAAAGGTTAGCATGTCACACCACAGTGACCCACAGAGGTGCCAGAAGGTGTGCAGCAGTGGGGATAAAGTGCAGGTGAGGCGACAAGATGTAACCCTTATTGAGGATACTGCATGATAGTTGGAAGTTGTTGCAGTGACCAATAGGTGTGGGGTTATATCTTTTGCTATTACATTTAACTTAACAGTTTCTACAGTAAAGTCTTGTCTTTTCAAACTGATCAACAGGTGTTGAAAAAATCTGATGTGGCTGTTTTGTGTTGGACTGCATGACAATGATCAGTAAGGGATGTCATACTATATGCCTTTGCTTGCTATGGTAGGAAACCCTTTCAATGGGTAGACCGGTCAGAAGTTGTTGATGATTGATCCATGGGATATGACACGATTATCAGATAGATTGCACTCCGAAATCCAGCAACTTCAACAATGAGCTGTTTCCAGATCTGCTGACATCTGGATGAAAACACATTCAACTGACTTGCACTGGGTAGTGGCCACTAGAGTTGAGCGAAACGGGTTGGTCAATTTCAAAAATCACCAACTTTCGCCAAAGTCGGGTTTCATGAAACGAAACCCGACCATAGCGTGAGGTCGCCCATGATGTCAGCGACCCGAACGCCAAAATTGCGTTTCAAATGATACTTCCAGCGCCTTTTTCAGCCAATGATGGAGGACGCACACTGTGGGCAATGCGATGACATAGGCAGCAGCCACCACCATCTTAGAGAAGGGCATTGAAGTGATTGGCTGGCTGGCTTTGTGTGGCATCACAGTGGGTATAAAAGGCTGTGACCGCCGACCATCATCTTACTTCTGCCGATCTTAGCATAGGGAGAGGTGCTGCTGCTGATTCTGAATAGGGAGAGCATTAGGCAGAGAAGAAGAAAAAAAAAACTGCTTCTGCTGATAGCACTTTTCACTGTACAGTTAGTGTGCAGTGAAAGGGGAGGATTTTTGCTTTTGTGCAGCAGCGCTGGTGGTGATTAGGCTGCATTGTAAGGCTACCTGCTAGCTACATTGCTGTGTGCACACTGGTGTTCAAACTGCTTTTTTCAAAGCACTACAACTTTTAATATTTTGTCCTGGTGAGTTACTGAGTGTTCATTTTTTCACAGACCGTATAGCGGTGTACGCTCCTCACACAGTACCGTGTACCGGCTGGTATCACGGACAAATAGAAGCTATCTGGGTGTGACTCTGGAAGAAAAAGCCGAGGAGTTTGACCGTTTTTCCAGACCTACACCTTCGAGTGCTGTCCACTTTTCCAACAGTTTCGTAGATCTGTTGTTTGATTACGGTGAAAACTAGACAGAGACAGCATGTGTCAGTCCCTATAGAAATAGACGGAGATTGACAATTTTCCATACAGACACCGTATAGAGCTGTCTAATTCTCAAACAGTATTGTATATCTGCCGTTCGCATTACAGTAACACCTATACAGAGTAATCGTCTGTGTGACACTCCGTAAATACATATACGGAGATTGTTAGTTACACAAAAAAAGTATACAGCTGTACACTCCTGATACAGTTCCGTATATCTGCTTGTTGGATTACGGTCCAATAAATACTGTGAGAGCGTCTGTGACTAACAAAATATATACGTAGATTTAATTTTTTTCATACACCTTACGCAGCTGGACGCTCCTCATACAGTACCATCTCGCTGCTGGTATTTTTGGTACATTTTCCCAAACATGAGGAAGTATGGTGGAAGAGTCAGCGGACGTGGGCAGGGGGGCACAGCTGGTACAGATGGTGGTGGTGCATCGGCTGGTTCTGGCAAAAGCACAATAGCAGCTAAGGCAGGAAGTGTTGAGCCTGCGTCATTATCTGGACCAAGAAGGCCTGTAAGGTTGCTTTTTCTTGGAGTAGGAAAACTGCTTTTGAAGCCAGAGCATCAGGAACAGGTTTTGGCGTACATTGACGAAACAGCCACCAGCTCTATTGCCTCCTCTTCTGATCGTTCGAAACCTGCAATCACGGAGTCGTCAGTGCAGGGTTCTGGTCAGGAAAAACACTTTTCCTTGTGTCCTTCTAAGATGAATCTGACATGGAGTGCACTGATGCACAGCCACTGCTAGATGATTCTGTTGGTACATCGACCCAGAGCACTACATTGCCCTCATAGTCTATTAAGCCAGAATCTGACCCTGATGAAACTCAGGTGCCCCTTCCCACATACTATACCACCTTACACGGTGACACAGAGGAAGATAAAGAGGAAGGTGCAGATGACTTTGAAGAGGAGGTGATGGATGACCCAGATCTTGACCCGGATTGGCATCCATTGGGAGAGGAGGGTGGCGCTGGCAATAGTTCAGATAAGGAGAAGGATCCCCAGCAGGCATTGACATCGCAGCAGCGGTTATCTGGCAGGCCCGTAGCTGTCCAAAAACGTGGACCAAAAGCTAAAAAAGTTGCAGGACAGGTTGGCACTCTTCCTACTATGTATACCATAGTAGGAAGACTGCAGTGTGGCACTTCTTTGTCCAAAATCCTACTGAAGAGGCAAAGGTTACCTGTAAGAAGTGCGGAAGGACCTTTAGCCGAGGTAAACTCAGAAATTTAAATACCAGTTGCATGCTTAGACATTTAATCAACGCTCACTTGCAAGCGTGGACGGACTACAAAACCTCAGGTAGCACTTGGGCACCTGCTCCGACTCAAGGTAGCCAGCAATGCTCCATCGCTTCCCCCACTGTAAGACCACCGTTAAGCACACCACCAGCACTAAATGCGGAGGTTTCGTCGCAAGGCCAAAGCACTCAGGGAATCACAATGGTTTTGCAACACAACACTGAATCTAGGCCATCACCACCAATACCATCACCAACCCCCTCTCACTCCATCCAGTCCACCGCTACTTCCCCCATATGCAGCTATCCAGTCCTGCTCACCCTACCATACACTCTGAGTAGGACAAGAAAGTATTCATCGTCACATCCGCATACACTTTGTTTGAACGCCTACGTTGCCAAACTAATCTCATTAGAGATGATGCCCTACCGTTTGGTTGAAAGCGAAGCTTTCCGCGACCTCATGGCCTATGCTATCCCACGATATGACCTACCCAGTCGGCACTTCTTTTCTCGAAAAGCCATCCCTGCCCTCCACCGGCATGTGAAAGACCGCATTGTCCATGCACTAAAACAGTCAGTGAGTGGAAAGGTGCACCTCACAACAGATGCATGGACCAGTAGGCATGGCCAGGGTCATTACGTGTCCATCACTGCGCATTAGGTTAATGGGGTGGATGCAGGCTTCACTGGGGACAGCGGCGGTGGTACAATGCTGCCTAGCCCATGGTATAGGAATCAGTTGGCTGTAGGCTTTCGCTCCTCCTCCTCCATCAGCGAAAGCTCGTCCACAGAGCGCAGTCACACGAGCACTCCATCAGCAGCTGGCAGTGTTGCACACGAGGTGTCCCAGTATCGAACAGCTAGTGGTAAGCGTCAGCAGGCTGTGTTAAAGATGATGTCTTTGGGTGACAACAGACACACCGCGGAGGTACTGGCCGACTACTTGCAGCGACAAACTGAGTCATGGCTGGGCAGTCTACATCTTGAGTCAGGCAAGGTAGTCAGTGACAACGGCCGTAATTTTGTGGCAGCTATAACCCGTGCAAAACTCACACACATACCTTGCCTGGCTCACACTTTGAACCTGGTGATGCAGTGCTTCCTCAATAATTTTCCGGAGTTAACATCCCTGCTCCATAAGGGGCGAAGACTGTGCTCGCACATCCGTTGCTCGGTTGTACTCTCCAGTCGTATGCAGAAGCTGCAGCGATTGCTCCTCCTCCCCAAGCACCGCCTAATCATAGACGTTGCAACATGGTGGAACTCCACCCTCCACATGGTTGAAAGGCTGTGTGAACAGAGGCAGGCTGTAATGCATTTGTGGGAGGATACATGGGCAGGCAGTTTGATGGAAGACATGGAATTGTCGGGTGTGCAGTGGTCAAAGCTCAAAGACCTCTGTAAAGTCCTTCAGTGTTTTGAGGAATGCACACGGCTGGTAAGCGCAGGCGACGCCATCATAAGCATGAGCATCCCACTTATGCATCTGCTCATGCAAAGTTTGATGCACATTAAGGATCAGGCAGATGCAGAGGAGGAGGAGGGAAGCCTTGATGACAGTCAGCCATTGTCTGGTCAGGGAACTTTCCTGGATGAGCTGGAGGAAGAAGAAGAAGAGGAGGATGAGGGGGATGATTATTTTGGGCAGGAGGATGCTTCTCAGGGGGAAAGAGAAAATGTTGGAGTTCCAAGGTCAGGTACAGTGTTTGTGCATGACTGTAGGGATGTGGATTTGCCAGAAAGTGCTCCTCCACCCACCGCTGGCAGTGCATCATTGACACCTGGAACATTGGCCCACATGTGCAATTATGCCTTTTGGATCCTAAAATGGGACCCCCGCATTTCCAAAATGATGAGAGATGACGACTACTGGCTGTCCAGCATCCTCGATCCATGCTGCAAAGGCAAATTACACAACATCATGCCACAGGAGAACCCAGAGTTAATATTGGCTAACAAACAAGCAACTCTGGTAAACAGGTTGTTTGATGCTTTCCCAGCACACAGCAGCAGTGCTTTTTCTCCCACGAGCCATAGTGGGCACAATGGAAGAGGTGTTCGTGGTGCACACAGCCAAAGTGGCGTTGGAAACAGGGCTTTAATGACCATGTTGTGGAATGATTTCTCAAGTACCGCTCACACGACTGCTAATACTGCATCGATTACAAGTGACAGGAGACAGCAGTTGTCAAATATGGTTACAAACTACTTCTCACCCAATATCGATGTTCTCCCTCACAAGTCATTCCCCTTTGACTATTGGGCCTCCAAACTGAACACCTGGCCTGAATCGCTTGCCCTGTTGCTAGTGTGTTATCAGAAAGAGTCTTCAGTGCTGCTGGATCAATCCTGACAGAAAAAAGGACCCGTCTGTCTACCCAAAATGTTGATGATCTAACTTTCATTAAAATGAACCATTCATGGGTTGCAAAGGATTTTGTCCCACCTTCCACTGATGACACATAGGTTCCCAGGAAACTGCCTCGCTTTTGTCCTCCTCTTCCTCGGACTTGCCCAATTCTGCACTTTGCAGCAGCTGAATGTCCAGCCAACACATCAACATATGCCATTTTTTAAACCTCCCTAAGTGTGCTTCCCACCCCCCCAATGGCTGGGGTCAACGGCTGGCGCACCCGGGCAAGTGCCGTTGCTCTGAACAGGTGGATGGGCTCACAGATGGCCGACAGCACTGGCACAGGGCCCCTCATAGTACAATACATTGTCTCTGACGGTGGGGGGGCCCACTCACCATCAGACACACCAGTGTACTATGAGGGGCCCTGTGCCAGTACCGTCGACCACGAGTGTGCCCCCCTGCTTGGTCATTGCCACAGCACTTGCAAGTTGCAAAACTTACCTCTCCCTGCTCCACCGCTGTGTAATTTGGGCAGTTAAATTCTTCACAGGGACGGCCACTAGAAATTTGGTGTATTGATCGATGATGGTTAACATGTAGCTATGCCCTGTCCTGCTGGCCTCTACCTTCAGATGATCAATGGCTACCATTTGTAATGGACGTCAACTTACAAGCGGATGTAGTGGTGCTTTATGATCACCTTTCACAGTTGTGATAGTCACTGAGGTGTGACATTCCTGCTACCATTTTTCAATGTCTCCTATCATGCCAATCCAATAGAATTGTCTACGGCCTGTGGCTTTTGTCTTTGGCACTCCAAAATGACCAGACACATCATGATAGGCAGTGAGGACCATGTCTACATCTCTCCCTGTGATCACAGTTTGATGGAGACGAGTAACGGTGATGTGATCCACGCTACTGTGATAAAGCAATCCTTTCTTCACAAAGAACCGTTTTCACTGTCTCCACAGACACAGTAATTGAGGGTCTGCATCGCCTCTGCAACATCTACCTGGAGGTTTACCCGTGATGAGTAATTCCCAAATTTCTGATAACACTCGAATTTCCATCTGTACTTGTATCCATGTAGTTTCCAGTAGAGGAGAGTCTGGACTGGCTTACTGAGATTGAAATATATGCGAAGATTTAAAAGTACCACAACACTGTATACTGTTGTACACTTCGACTACCTTTGCCTTTTTCTACTTTTTAAATTCTGGTGTAATACATACTGAGCCTGTGAGTGTCTGTGTCTGACTCCGGAAGTATAGACGGAAATTTACAATTACCCCTAGACTGGATACACCTGGTATGTGCTGATACAGTACCTTTGTTCCAAATTTTGTATTACGGTATCATCCATAGTGAGTGTACGTGTGTGAGCGTGTGTGGTTTACGCCTTCTATATATACGGTGAATCGGAGATACCAATTTTTACCCTATACTCGATACAGCTTGTATCTTGTTATACAGTACCTTTGTTCGACATTTAGTATTACGGTCAAATCCATACTGAGTAAACGTCTGAGACTGACTACGGGACGATGTTTACGGAGAAATCAATTGTACCCTATAATATATATACTTGCTATCTTGCTATCCAGTACCTTTTTTACAACATTTTTCATTATGGTCAAACCCAGACTGAGTGAGCATCTGAGGGTGACTCTGGAAATATATACCTAGATTTCAAATTTGCCCAACACTGTATACAGGTGTACGCTTGTGTTACATTACCCATTTACAGCTTTTCATATTCTTGTGCACTCCATACTGGGCCTGAGAGCGTTTGTGTCTGCCTCATGAAATGTATACGGATATTCAGAATGTTTACACTATACTATAAATACCTCGTATCTGGTGATACTGTACCCTTTTTCACCTTTTTATTCTATTGGATAATCCATACTGAGCCTGTGAGCATCTGTGTATGACTCATTAAATTTATACGGAGAGTTACTGTTATCCCTAGACTGTATAGTGCTGTACGCTTCTGATACAGTACCATATATCTGCTGGTATTTTGGGTCAATTTTCTAAAACATGAGGAAGCATAGTGGAAGAGGACGTGGACATGGGCGTGGGAGGCCACCTCGTACTGATGGTTGTGGTGGTACATCTGCTGGTAGTGCCAAAAACACAATAGCAGCTAAGGCAGGAAGTGTTGAGCCTGCGTCATGGTGGAGCTCTGGAAGGCCTGTAAGGCTCCATTTTCTGGGAGTAGGTAGACTGCTTTTAAAGCCGGATCATCAGGAACTGTTTTTGGCTTACATTGCTGAAACATCCTCCAGCTCTATCGCCTCCTCTTCTGAAGTTTAAAAAAATGCAAGCACTGAGTCGTAAGTGCAGGCTTCTTGTCAGGAGCAACCATAGAATCATAGAATCATAGAATCGTAGAGTTGAAAGGGACCTCCTGGGCCATCTGGTCCAACCCCCTGCTCAAAGCAGGATTCGCTAAATCATCCCAGTCAGATGTCTGTCCAGCCTCTGTTTGAAGACTTCCATTGAAGGAGAACTCACCACTTCTCGTGGCAGCCTGTTCCACTCTTTGATCACGCTAACTGTCAAAAAGTTTTTTCTAATATCTAATCTGTGTCTCCTCCCATTCAGTTTCATCCCATTGCTTCTAGTCTTTCCTTGTGCAAATGAGAATAAAGTTGATCCTTCTACAATGTGACAGCCCTTTAGATATTTGTAGACAGCTATTAAGTCTCCTCTCGGTCTTCTCTTTTGCAAACTAAACATTCCCAAATCCTGCAACCTTTCCTCATAAGACAGGGTTTGCAGACCGGTCACCATTCTGGGCGCTCTTTTCTGAACTTGCTCCAGTTTGTTGATGTCTTTTTTAAAATGTGGTGCCCAAAACTGGACACAATATTCCAGATGAGGTCTGACCAAAGAGGAGTAGAGGGAAATAATGACTTCACGTGATCTAGACTGTATGCTTCTGTTAATACATCCTAGAATTGCATTTGCCTTTTTTGCTGCTGCATCACACTGTTGACTCATATTCAGTCTGTGATCTATTAGTATACCCAAGTCTTTTTCACATGTGCTGTCACTTAGCCCTATTCCTCCCTTTCTATATATGCTTTTTTCATTTTTATTGCCCAGATGTAGTACTTTGCATTTCTCCCTGTTAAAAACCATTCTGTTAGTTGCTGCCCACTTCTCCAGTTTATTTAAATCTTTTTGAATCCTCTCTCTCTCTTCTCTAGTATTAGCTATCCCTCCTAGCTTTGTGTCATCAGCAAATTTAATCAGTTTACCCTCAATTCCTTCATCTAAATCGTTGATAAAGATGTTGAACAATACAGGGCCCAGGACAGAGCCCTGTGGTACCCCACTTGAGACATTCTTCCAACTGGATGTGCAGCCATTTACGACCACTCTTTGGGTCCGATCACTAAGCCAGTTATGAATCCACCTAACAGTTGCCTTGTCCATTCCATACTTAGTCATTTTTTCAATAAGGATTGTATGAGAGACTTTGTCAAATGCTTTGCTGAAGGCAAGATATACTATATCTACAGCATTTCCTTGATCCACCCAATCAGTGATACCGTCATAGAAGGAAATTAAGTTAGTCTGACATGACTTATTAGTTACAAACCCATGCTGACTCTGTTTAATCACTTCATTCTTATCCAGGTATTGACATACATGTTGTTTAATAATTTGTTCAAAGATCTTTCCTGGTACAGAAGTCAGACTCACTGGCCTATAGTTGCCTGGGTCCACCTTCTTCCCCTTTTTGAAGATAGGAACAACATTTGCTCTTCTCCAGTCTTCTGGCACTTCTCCTGTTCTCCAAGAATTTTCAAAGATTATGGAGAGGGGTTCAAAAATTTCTTCTGCTATCTCCTTCAGCACTCTGGGGTGTAATTCATCTGGACCTGGAGACTTGAATTCATTTAGGTTAGCTAAGTGTTTCCTCACTATCTTTCTGTTTATAGATATCCTGGATTCTTCTATTCCCTTAATATGACAGTGAATAACAGTTGATGTTACATTTCCTTTCTGAGAGAAAACAGATGCAAAATAGGAATTTAAAAGTTCAGCCTTCTCAACATCCTGTCTTACCATTTCATCATTTTCATCCTGTAAAAATCCTATAGCATCTTTGACTTTTCTTTTGCTTTTGACATATCCCCAAAATCCTTTATTATTGCTTTTGACATCTCTTGCAAGCCTCAATTCATTTTCAGCTTTAGTAATCTGATTTGTGCCCTGCAGGTTCTGCAGACAGCATTATATTCTTCTTTAGATATGCCTCCCTCTTTCCATTTTATAAACATTTTTTTCTTCCTTTTTAGCATGTGCTTAAGTTCTGTGTTCATCCATCCTGGTTTCCTTAAATGCTTCCTATTCTTCCCTCTTTTCAGAATTGTTAACAACTGTGCTTTGAGAATTTCATTTTTCAAGATTTCCCATCCTTCCTGTCCTTCACCCACACCAAAAGTGAAGGATGCGGCATCACACACTTCAGATTACTCCATGGAGCTCTTTTCACATACAATGCCTGGGTTAATTAAAAATGGGGCCCTTCACATACTGGAGCATTCAAAATGGGGGACATCTGACAATGGAGCATCATCCATGAGGTCCATTATATACTGGAGCATTCTAAATGAGGCAGATCAGACACTGGAGCAGCATCTATGGGGCCCATCATATACTGGAGCATTTCAAATGGGGGACATCTGACACTGGAGCATCATCCATGAGGTCCATCATATACTGGAGCATTCTAAATGGGGCAGATCAGACACTGGAGCAGCATCTATGGGGCCCATCATATACTGGAGCATTCCAAATGGGGCAGATCAGACAATGGAGCAGCAACTATGGGGCACTTGATACACAGGAGCATTAGAAATGGGGCCCATTATATATGGAGCATTATTAGGGCCCATAAGACACTGGAGCATCATCCATGAGGCCCATCATATACTGGAGCATTCCAAATGGGGGACATCAGACACTGGAGCAGGATTTACGGGGCCCATTATACACTGGAGCATTAGAAATGGTGCACATTATATATGGAGCATTATGTGGGCCAATAAGACACTGGAGCATCATCCATGGGGCCCATCATATACTGGAGCATTCTAAATGGGGCAAATCAGACACTGGAGCAGCATCTATGGGGCACATTATACACTGGAGCATTTGAAATGGGGCCCATTATATATGGAGCATTATTTGGGCCCATAACACACTGGAGCATCATCCATGGGGACCATCATATACTGTAGCATTATGTGGAGCTCATCATATACTGTATGGAACATTATATGTGAGCAATTATTAGGTATGGAGAAATATATGGGGCTCATTATTCTGTATGGCGCACATTGTGGTGGCCATAATACTGTATGGAGTAATATACTGTCCTTTTTTTGAGCTATTGTACAATTTAAAATAGATCAGTCATGTCATGTAAGCAGTGAAGTATTTGTCATTGTGCTATACCTATATTTCTGTGTCGTATTGGAGAATCATGAGTTGTGGTATGTGTTAAAGGGGCGCTCTTTGACCCAGGGCACATGAAAACCTGAAGCCAGCCCTACCCCCCACAAATTTATCCAAATAACCCCCAGTTTTCAGTGCGTAAATATTATTATAAAGTAAATTAAGGTTGACAAGCTTCAGTAATAAGAATTGATGTTTTTGGCATTGAAATGGGCACTGTAGGTATGTTTACTGTCCTCCACTCCCTGCCGACTTTGCTTCCCCATTGACTTGCATTGGGTTTTGTGTTTCAGTCAAACCCCCGACTTTTCCCTATAGTCGGCCGATTTCGTTTGACCCGACTTTTGAGAAAGTCGGGTTTCATGAAACCCGACTTGACCCTAAAAAGGCATAGTCGCTCATCTCTAGTGGCCACTATCATGTGTTATGAGTTCATTTTTCCCTTCACCATTGAGGTCTGATGAACTCCCTCTTCTAGTGAAGGAAGGTAGTGAGGCTGATTACCAAGCACCTGAGCTGGGAGAGGATGACTGGGCGACGGGGATCTCTGACTGGATATAAGGCAGCTGACGCCCTTCTGCCTTGCTGGTGATTTCTCTGTGGAATTCTAGGAGACCAGTCTGATTCCTGCTCCTCAAAAGCTAAGTTTTCTGCTTTGCCTTTGTGTTTTGGTTTTAGTTTGCCTTGCTTTTCTGGATTCTGCCATTCCCTGCTGGGGTGAGCTGAATTCCTTTTTTGTCGGTTTGCTCTGTCTTCAGAAAATACCTGAGTACTGACATATTCTTTTTGAAGCCTAGCGTCTTCAGGGCCTTTTTCCCTGTCAGTCTGTTGGCTCTTATTTTGATAAGGTTTTTCGCGGATTGCAGACAGCAGCTTTCCTATCCTGTCCTATCTAGTTACCTTGGGCCCCATCATTTGCTCAGTCTATCTTTCTATCTGTGTTAGGCCTCTTTCACACATCAGGTTTTCGCCGTCAGGCGCGATCCGGCACTTTTGACAAAATTTCGCCGGATCCGGTTTCCCCCCCATTGACTTGCATTTGCGCCGGATCGGGCCGGATGGCCATGCGTTTCATCTGGTTTTCGCCGGATCCGGCAATGTGTCGCAATCTGGCGTCTGGAAAAAACGGCTACTGTAACGTTTTTTGTCTCCGGCGAAAAAGCCGGACACGCCGGATCTGCACAATGAAAGCCTATGAGCGCCGCAATGCGCCGGATCCGGCGATAGCCAGATCCGGTGGCCGGATCCGTTTTTTTGGGTCTGAGCATGCTCAGTAGCTCTGCCCACAAGACACATATATAAAAGCATGACAGTGGGACCCTCAGCCACACCCAACATGCCACCCAAGACAGCAACCAGGCGCAGGAGAAGGCAGGAGACCACTGCAGCACCATCAGCACCACCACCACCCCAAATGGAGCAGCAAAGGGAACATGCTGAACAAATGGAGGGGAGTCCAGCAGCAGATGAGAGACGGTAATTATCAAATCCCCCATTCCTCAAAACTAGGGCCATGGAATATCAAGATATTCATTGGCCCTTTGTTTCTCTTAATTCAACAACCGCCCAAGAGATGCAGCAGCAGCAGTGGCAGCACTGGCAGCAGCAACAGCACCACCCACAGCCATGGAGTCTGGCCAGCAAGAGGACAGCACATCTTCTTCTGGGAGCCCTCCCTCGCATCGTCAGCGTTTGACGGTAAGGTTTTATTTCCAAAATCCATCATCTCTGTAATATATGTCTATTCATTGCCTTTTATTTCAAAACAGGAATCACAAGCTGAAGAGGAGCTCTCAGAAGAAGAAGGAAGGGGTGGACAGACACCTGGAGTGGGCTCACAATTGGTAAGTTTTTTGCATCAAACGCAGAAACACAACATCACACTACACACAACACATAGAAAGCAATGTTCTGCAGACCACACACAGCAAACAAATGCCAACATCCAAACACATACATTTTTTTCTTTTCTTCTCTAGTCTTTCCAATCTGGTGCTCGGCCAAGAGGTCCTCGCAGTGCCTCCCAGGGTCGTCGGCGACAGCAACGCGGCGGTCACCAGCATGTAAGTATAATATTTAAGTGAAATTTTGGTACACTTTTTATTTCATATCTTAAGTGTGGTGACTAATTTTGCTATTTTTCTATTTTACTTTAACAGCCTTCACAGCGTGCTCCCGACTCAGACGGTGAGGATGGAGGAATTGATGTTGACCACCTCATCGATCTCGTCAGAGAAAGGGAGCCGCTATGGAATATGGCTGACCACCGCCATGCTGACCTGATCGTTACCCGACGACTCTGGGAGGAAATCTGTTCGCTCCTTGTGGCCCGCTGGGAGGACCTCGATGCTCGGGCCCAGATTAAAGAGCGTAAGTATATACAGTACCGGTTGCTTGATGTAAACCAGTGTTTCCCGAACTCCAGTCCTCGTGGTCCCCACGGATCATGTGTTCAGGATTTCTATTTACTATGGAAATCCTGAAACCATGACCCCTGGGGACCATGAGGACTGGAGTTTGGGAAACACTGATGTTGTATACTAACCACTTTGTCCTTTCTCGTTTCAGGGGACAGAATTGTGAAGCGGTGGCGGTCTGTGAGGGATCGTTTCAAGAAGGAGTTCAATAAAGAGATGCGGGCCCCGAGTGGATCTGGAGGACGCAGGAGCAAGTACAAGTACGCACGAGCCCTGTCGTTCCTCCGGGATACAATGGTCACCAGAAGGTAAATATTACACACCACATGTGAAAAAAAAATGTTTAGATGTAACAATTTTTTTTCAGCCAGGGCCATGCCATGTCACTATTTTAATTGTTTTTTTTTCTCTTTATTCCACAGCACGGTGAGCAGCACTCGGGATCCTGCACGATTGGACCCTTCTGAGGCGATCCCTGAGGAGACCGGCACCAAGGGACACTTCGACCGCCCCGGTACATCTGCACCTTCCCAGCCTTCCCACACATTCGACCCATCTGTCCCATCCACCAGCACAGGAGCATCGTGGCTGCCTACATTACATGAAGCTGCTGGTGAGGAGATCGCTTTCCCTTTACCCCACCCTTCTGCCCCTGCCACCTCTAGTACACCTGCGGGTACTGGGCGGCAGCGGCAGAGGGGTCAGGAAAAGACTTATGCGCCAGAGTTCTTGCATCTGAATGCATCTTTCCAGAACTGTCTAAAAGTCTTGTCAGAGCAAATCTCTGCAGGCTTTCAGCAGATCAACTCCAGCATTCTGGAGGTGAAGACACTTCTGCAAACCATGCATTCAGAAGCAAGATCTTCGCCAAACCACACCTTTTTCAGGTCTGTTGTGGAGCGCATGGAAACGCTCTCTCCTACCCAGCAGATGCATGTAATGCATTCATGCCACGGTGCTCTCCAGCATGTTACCTCCCAACCTCCTCCTCCCACCCCAGTAGTTCCTCCACCTGCACCCCCTCCAGCCACTTTCCATCCTCCCCCTCCTATTACATACCAGCCACCTCCCCAGTACCAGCAACCTCCCCAGTACCAGCAACCACCCCAGTACCAGCAACCTCCCCAGTACCAGACATCTCCCCACTTCCAGCAACCTGCCCCGTACCAAACTCCTTCCCCGTACAACTTTCCATCAACATCATCTGCTCCTACAGTCCCTGCCCAAGCCTCCACTCCACCGCCCACCACCTCTTCTGCCTCCCACATGTCCACCCATTCTGTAGCTTTTTCCACACCTTCACCTCTAACTGTTCCTTCCCCACCACGATCCCAGTCCTCTCTCCACACTCCCAGTGTCGAAGTGTCCCGCAGCCCCTCCAGCAGTATTTCCACCCCACACTACACAGATTTATAATGTGTGTTTTTTAATAAAATGGTCATTTGGTTTAAGACATTTATTAAAAAAGTTTTTTTTCACTTTAAAAACATTTTACAAAAAAAAAAATATTTTAAATAAAAGTTAAATTATCGTTTTACAATGGTTGTCTGTCATTTCTTTCTGCGGCGAACTATGTTTAAAAAAAGGTTAAATACAGGGTATTTCAAAGGTAAAAAGGTATTCAAAACCAGGTATATAACTGTGGGTAAATTTTAGCTTTTTGCCACAGTTGTGTTCCTGGTTGTGTTTGAAGCAAAGTATTTCACCTAAAAAGTTGTGTTTATTGTTGATGATTTCCTAACAATGTACAAAACTTTTGTTAAAAGGTGAAATACTTTGCATAAAACACAACCAGGTACACACCTGTGGCCTAAAGGTAAAAATAGTAAGACCATGACAAGATAGCCAACTTTGGTTGGCAAAGGTATATACTGTTGGTACAGAAGGTACACAAGTTTGGTTAAGGGCACAAATCTTTCACACTCTGTCATCCTGCCAGTGTACTCTGCCTTGAGGTGACATAAAGTATAGTGCAAAATTGTCCCTCATTACTGAAACCGTCACAGAACTTCTAGTGGTAATGTCATGGTAATCTTGCAAGGTGGTTTCTTCAGAGGTGTCCTCAATGGAAATGGGTTCCTTGCAGATAACAAAATTGTGGAGTACCACGCAAGCTTTGATCACCTTATCCACAGTTTCTGTCTTGAGGTTGATCGCAGTCAATAGGACCCGCCATTTGGCTGTCAGAATACCAAAGGTACATTCAACCATTCTTCTTGCTCTTGTGAGGCGGTAATTAAAAATGCGTTTTGTTCTTGACAATCCTCTGCTACCATACGGTTTCAAAAGGTGTTCTGACAGCTGGAAGGCTTCATCCCCTACACAGACAAATGGCATAGGTGGACCAGATGTTTGCGCAGCGGTCTAGGGGGTGGGAACTGGAAGATGTTTCCATACAGTTTACGCCCCATGGCAGACAGTTTGAAAACTTGAGAGTCATTGGAGCAGCCATAGGCCTCAATATCAACAGCAATAAATTTGTATTCCGCGTCAGCGATGGCCATGAGGACAATTGAAAAATATTTCTTGT
This sequence comes from Dendrobates tinctorius, assembly GCF_039654945.1. Lineage (NCBI taxonomy): Eukaryota > Metazoa > Chordata > Amphibia > Anura > Dendrobatidae > Dendrobates > Dendrobates tinctorius. The sequence continues at coordinate 59,473,748 of NW_027361698.1, read as the reverse complement.
AATTGAAATATTCCGATCCCGATCCGGCTGGCTTTACAATGCCGATATGTTTCCCGTCCACAGCGCCCAAGCAGTTCGGAAACTGACATATCTGTTGAAACATTTCTGAAATTTCAATCCACCTCTCTGTTGTGGGCTCTGGTAAAAACTCTTCAGCTAAGGAGTCCCACAGTGCACGGCATGTGTACTTCACTATTCCAGATATGGTGGAAATCCCGAGTCTGTACTGGAAATGCAGTGACGAAAGGGATTCTCCAGTTGCAAGAAATCTGTGGGGAATTAAAAAACAATCAATTAGTTTAAAATCACAGCATTACATACCAAAAGTCAGCTATAACACTTGGAGATGCAAACTACCACCAACAAGATTGCAGTGAAAGTGTGCTCTGATGCGAGCATATCCAATAAATGTGGCTTACCTTAAAGTCACCATCAGACGCTCTGCGGGTGAAACAGAGAAGCGGCAATAGGTGTCCGATTTTCTTATGAGGTGTGCAATGCGCTCCACCAAGTAATCAAAATTCTCCATTTTCAACCGAACATATCCAAAAAATTTATCCGGGTTTCGTCTAAGGTCCATGCAGAGTGTAGAATAGACCCCACGCGTCATTCTCTTGGCTGTGATGGGGTGGATCCACAAACGTCGTCTACGATGCCTGATGCGCTGCTGTCTCGCTCTCTCCTTCTCCAGAACAATCACCCTCAAACGATTCGCCTCCGCTGTAAAATCCGCCAAATTCTTCAAAATATTTCCAATCACAACATCCATCTTCGCCAGTAACTTGCTCTTCTCTCCAACCTGCACTTTCTTCTCTACAACCTGTCAAAGAAGGGCTGTAGGAACACGCTATATATAGTTTTTCAGTAGCCAATCCCTTTCGGAAGGCCAAAAGGGGCGATTTTAAAAACCGGATCCGGCGTAATACGTCGAAAAACGGATCGAAAACCGGATGAACCGGATGAGACGGATCCGGTTTTGGCTGTCAAGCGCAAGACGGATCCGGCAGAAAACCGGATCCGTCACGTCCGGTTTTACTAAACATTTGCCAGATCCGGCGCTCCGGCATGACGCCGGAACGCTCCTGACGCCGAAAACCTGATGTGTGAAAGTAGCCTTAGTGTTTTTTCTTCTTGCTTCACCGTCATTATATGTTGGGGGCTGCCTATTGCTTTGGGGTCTGCTCTGGAGCAGTTTAGATTTCCCTTTCTGTCTTTAGGCTAGGCAGTTCTCCGGCTGTGATCGAGGGGTCTAGGGCATCGTAGGAACCCCCCACGGCTACTGCTAGTTGTTGTTGATAGGTTCAGGGGTCTGCAATCCGATAGCTGTCAACTTCTCTGGTTTTCTGGACTTAGCTAGCATTTCTGTTTTTGCCTCCTACGGTGACTCATTCATAACAATCATGTATTACTGAACAGCTCCTATTCTCTTGAATAGGTGGTAGCTGCATGTACTACAAACACATTGATCAGAGATGTGATACACAGATCCAATAAATGTATAGTGGCCACTGCTGGTTAATGCATTCCTATACTTTTGAATGTCATATCAGTGAATGGCTGAAACCCGGCACTGAATAAAACTGTACTATGCAGCTGTTTTTATTGTGTTTACATCTGTCTGACACCAGAGCTTGTAAAAGCTGTTCAGTGCCAATATGTGAAAGCAACTGCTAAATATAACAGAACACCTCCTATGAGGCTACTGCAAAATACCACCTATTCTCTTGAACAGGATCTGTTCTGTAGTACACGTCAGCAGCTGCTACACACTAGTCCATTAAGTTTGCTTACATCTGACACTGACAGAGCTTAGAACAGCTGATTGTGTGGGTGCAAGTTATTGGACTCCCACCATTCTGATATTGATGACAAGAAATGGGCGAACCTGAACGGCAAAGTTTAGGGTTCGTACCCGACAACTAGTGTCCATGCATGGACCATTAACACAGACTTCTCCCAAAAGTCCTTGTTACTGCTCGGGTTTAGCAGCCCGAACATAGCCATTAGATGCGTCAATTCTGGCACTTTGCCAGGCTCTTCCAACTAGCCCTGATGCTCTGTCAAGTGGAGTTATAATTTAGACTCCGAACCCATGTGTTAATAATGGAGAGGCGTCTGTTACCGCTTCACTGTGACCGACGGAGCCTGTGTTTCTCGTGGTGTCACACAGATGAGAGCGTGGGAACCACCAGATATTCGGGCCCCTCATTCATTTGAATAGGGTCCGTGTTCGGGTACGAGTTCATGTAGCGTTCTGGTACCAGAAATGAAATCTCAAACCTGATGGATCCGAACATCCACAGGTCCAACCATTTCTATTGATGTCTTATCCAAAGGATATCATCAAAATATTGTGACTGGACAACCCTTTTAAGTCATCTTTGCAAGCAGAGGCTGTTCAAACCAGTTATGAAGGATTTGATGATCATTTTCAACAAGAGAATATTTTTCTGTTGAGATAAGAAGTATCAAAAAGTTCTTCATTCCTCATCAGTTTCCTTAATTCTCATTGGCCAGTTTTCACTTTAATCACTTAGATATGACTGTGATAACAATTGTGTATGGTAAGCAGCATGTAGTATGTTAACACTGTATACAGTATGTATCACCCATTTTTGGGCTAATGTTAACATGGTTGACAAACTTTTCAACTTTTCAAATAAGCCAACTTTATTTTGACAATCACATTGGTAATCATGTATCGCATTTACACGATGCATCTGCGCATAATGATACGAAGGAGAACAAATAGTGATAATGAGCCTTGATAAATATCTTGATCATGCATATCATTTTTATTTTGAACATGTAAATGAAGGTTGACGCCTCTTCTTTGCTTACCAACTCATGAGAAATCTGTTTATCTAATCTCCCTGTAAGATGGTGACGGTTCACTAATCACTGGATTGTTTGCAGAAGTTTCACTCTGTTGCTATTGTACATTTTAAATTAATTGTTTAAACAGGCAGATGCTTTTACTATGTTTCTTCCAGCTGCCGGCACTGGGAACAATCTGCCAACATTATTTTCAAGAGCGTTGACTGTACACTTTTTTTCAAGAAAGACATATCATTATTTCTAATAATTGCACAATGCAATTGTGTTGTGGATAATATCATAGTTATATGTAAAAAGAGACAAGAAGACAGTTTTTTTGTTTAGAGAAAAAATCCATTACAGATAAAATAACATGCAGGAATTTGACTAATAGTCAAATAACCAGAAAGAGAAGTGAAAAGGATAATTTTAAGTAACATGAGATGTATATTACATCAGATACAGCCAGGGATGGTTTTAGGCAAAATGGGGCTCTGGGCAAAAGTTGAAAATTTGGCCAGCAAATGCTCATATACTGCAAATCACACAGAAGCATTTTGGTTGTATTTACATGCGCTGAGTTCAGGACGCTAAACAAGCGTGATCGACAATGTTGGAGTCATTCAACTCTTGTTTCCTTGCCTCTTTACACCGGCTGAGTAATAATGATGGGTACAGAACAATCACTAATAGATCAATCTGTCCCCATGCAGTATTATGTTATCAGCAGCATATCTGCAGTTTTCACCGGGTGATGTGCTGCTTAGAACAATGATTTTTGTTCTGGCATAAAAAAGCCAATTATTCTATGAATAAGCAGTATTTTGCTTGTTTAGTATAATGTACCCCATAATCCTCCATATAGTATAATGCACATGCCATAGTCCTCCATATAATATAATGTGCCCCATAGTCCTCCATATAGTATAATACTCTCCCTACAGTCCTCCATATAGTATAATACACTCCTCATAGTCATCCATATATTAAAATACACTCCTCAGTCCTCCATATAGTTTAATACACTTCTCAGTCCTCCATATTGTATAATACACTCCTCATAGTTCACCATATAGTATAATGCACCCCCATAGTCCTTCATGTAGTACAGCTCACTTCACATAGTATAATGCACCCCATTGTTCTTCACATAATGATGTATTCCCCATATTCCTTGATACAGTATAATGCAGGTCCCATATAGTACATATAGTATAATGCACTGCCCATAGTCCAATAGAGTATAATGCAGACCCCCCATAGAATATACTGCAACCCCCTCATAGAGTATAAGGCAGACCCCCATAGAATATAATGTAGCCCCCCATAGAATATAGTGTAGCCCCCTCATAGAGTATAATGCAGACCCCATACAATGTAATGTAGCCACCATAGAAGATAATGTAGTCCCCTCACAGAGTATAATGCAGCCCCATAATACAATATAATGTAGCCCCCTCATAAGGTGTAATGCAGATCCCCCATAGAATGTAATGCAGCACCCCTCATATAGCATAATGCAGATCCCTCATAGAATATAATGCAGCCACCTTCATATACTATAATGCAGCCCCCATAGAATATAATGTAGCCCCCTCTTATAGTATAATGCAGGCCTCCCAGAGAGTATAATGTAACCCCCTCATAGAGTATGATGCAGCCCCATCGTTAAATATAATACAGCCTCACAGTCCAGTGCTCACTCACTGATATATTAAAAAAACACATGATCCTCACCTACTTGTTCCCTGGGGTGCTCCAGGCTCTGCTCCGGTTTCAGCAGCTGCACTACCCGGAACACAGTGGGTACGCAATGAAGTAATGTCAGAGACTGAGGAGCATGATTGAGGAAGGAGCGTCAGCTGACATTCTCTCCTCCATCATTTCTTTCAGCTGTATCAGTGTCTGTGATGCTGATACAGTTGAATGCGGTGCATGAGGATGGCGGCGGCTACATCAGGCGGGCCCACCTGACTCATGGGCCCCATATTTGCCGTGTGGTGTGCCGCTGATAGCGGCACTCCAATGGCCACTGGCTGGGGCCCCTGGGGTAGCAGGGGCCCTAGGAAGCTGCCTAGTCTGTCTGCCACTAATGCCAGTCCTGGATACAGCAAATAAACTTCAAGGTCATTCATTATCATGCCATTACACACAATTTCACACAAAAAAATGAATGGGGACAATTTTTATAGGTATTGCAAAGTAGCACACTGTTCCTATAGGGTTTAAATGATGACATTGAGTTAGCATTTTTAGACTAATACTATTGCTATTCATTTTATTATAATTTTAATTCAATTTTTTTAAGCATAATTGTTTTTAATATTGAAGTTTCCAATTGAAACCCGCAATTATATTATTCAATAATTATAATTACATTGTGACCCGTACAATAGTCAAAAGACTGGAGGTAATAGGTTTTATTATGAGCAATACATGTTGTATTATTTCTTCATAATGACGATGAATGAAGGATAGCCTTATTTAGGATTGTGACATAATTGCCTAATTAGATGATATTGTTAAGTACAACTATAGAAAGTATATGTATATATTTACAAAATTATATGTAGTAGAACTGCTTACTGATTTCAAATCCATTTACAATACAATGTACCAATATTTGACCACATGGAACAGAACGCATGCATAAACGTTATACGATCTACATATATAATCGCCATTTGGGACTTCTGTCTGCTGTCCCCGATTTCATAAGGCACCGCGGCAGTGTCACTTGCACCTGCGCAAGTGACATACACATCTCCGCTATTCCCACCCAGGCGCAGTAACAGCTGCGTCATTGCTACGCAAGCACGGGAATAGCGGTGACGTGTATGTCACTTGCGCAGGTGCAGTTACCTCCGCAAGTGACATTCACGCCACCGCTGTTCCTGCAAATGCACAGTAACAGCCACAACTGCACGCTCTACCGTAATGACATGGCTCTTACTGTGCCTGCGTGGAGAATACCAGTGACGTCTATGTCACAGATGTTAATTTCACAGCACTCCCGATGCGATAGCATTGAGCCTATTTCTAGTAAATGTAAAAAAGCTAGCAATATGGAATAAAATGGCTGGGACATCTATATGAGTTTTGTAAAAAATAAAGAATCAAATGATAATGGTTAAAGAACATAACTTCATAAAAAAATTGAAATAGTAAAGTTATCAAACGCGATGTAATGAACCACCATTTATTAAGGGCCTGCACTATAAAAATTTTCATATATATATATATGTAGTGTCCAGAAGGAAAAAGTCGCACTCTACGGGAAATCGTTGAAGTATTTATTGACACTGAATTACATGTCACGTTGGGGATGTGAAGGGGAGTGTGTTAAATGGCTGACTACGGCCGTTTCACGCTACTCGAGTGCTTCCACGGGTCAAAGTGCAGGAGGAAATGACGGATACTTATGCACACCAGTCACTCCTCCTGCCAGCCACTATAATACTCGCAAGTGAGACAAACAAAAAACAAGTGCAGACATATAAAAAGACATGCAATTTACCGCCTCAGCGGAAACAATTCGTTGCATATAAAATACAGAAATTGCAGGAAAAAACAAGTTATTGACAGCATTTCTGAGTAACCTCTGTTATTAACACTTCTAATTAATCTATTCCAAAATGACTACTAAATCAGTAGCGAGTGTGTACCTCCCTGAATTATAATGTTATCACAAATATTGCAATTAAGCTGTAAAGCAGGATAAGGAAAAGAGATCACTGACACCTTTCAACTGGCCATTAATTAAAAATGTCCTAGAAAAAATGTATATTATTATCCCGATGAAATCGGATTAAGGCAATTTTTACCATGAATGCAGAATTAGGAAAAATAAAAGTAAAAAACTGCCCAAAGTGATATATATTTATTTGCATCAAGCTAAATAATATGCCCAATATCCTCAATTTATGTGCCTCCTCAGTATGATTAATATATTACAATTCCATGATATTGGACAAAACACACCTGAGTAAATCAGATATCATAAGAAAATGGCCATATCTACTCTATCATTAAAGCCTCCGGGGCCCATCGCCCGTGTATCCATAATCCATTTGGATTCCCGCTGTAATAATAATTTATGCAAATTCCCCCCTTGCGGGGGTAAAGTCACTTTTTCAATGCCCGCAAAAGTAAGGACATCCGAATCACTCCCATGTACCGTCCTGACATGGTCAATAAGGCGTGGCACCCCTTTTCCAGATTTTATCGACTTGAAGTGCTCCCGAAATCGAACATAAAGTGGGCATATTGTCTTTCCTATGTAAAAAAACTTACATGTATAAAAGATGACATAAACCACATGATCAGTCTTGCATGTAATTAGACTGGACACTGTATGTCTCACTGCACCTATTTGCAGAGTACGGTCAGTACAATGATACCTGCAAAAGGGACATTGTCCACATTTGTAATTACCCTTAGGTATTCCTTGATTTAACCATGTGTCACGTGGAGTTATTAAACGGTTCTGGACTAAGACGTCCCTGATCCTTGTACTGCGTCTATTAGAAATCAAAGGTCCTCTAGACACTATATCAATCAACTCCCTGTCTTGTTCCAGGACATGCCAATGTTTCCTTATTACGGATCTAATTTGTCTATCCATCGGGCCATAACGGAAACAAAAAGTGAATCTTTTTTCTTTCTTATTTCCTTTACTCTGTTGATTTACTATACATCTCCTATTATCGTCCCATTGTGATTTCACTTTTTGAAGTGTAGTATCTAATAAATGGTCAGGGTACCCTCGTTGTCTCAACCTCTCATGTAATTCTCTACATTGTCGTTCCCGACCTTCAACTGTATTATTAACACGAAATATTCGTAACAATTGACTTTATGGTAATGAATTGACAGTATGTGGGGGATGATAACTATCAAACCGCAATATGGAGTTAGTGGCTATAGGTTTCCTAAAAACCGATGTGCATATAATATCCTCCTTGATCTCCAACAGGACATTCAGAAACTCCAATTTACTACCTCCAAAATTATATGTGAATATCATATTCATGTGGTTCATATCATTTAAATAATTAACAAATTCCACAAATGTCTCTTTTGTACCCTCCCAAACTATGAACACGTCGTCCACATATCTGAGGTACAACCTGATATGTCTAAAATATCTCTGCATGTTATAAACATATTTCTCCTCAAAAGCTCCCAAGAACAAATTCTCAAACGTACAAGACACTGGCGTGCCCATCGCAGTTCCCACATTTTGACAATACCATTTCGAATCAAAAGTGAAAGCGTTGTGTGTTAGAATAAAGCTCAACGCATCACAAACAAAATCTGTGAAACCTTGTTCTTTCCCTGTCGCGCCCAAGATTTCCCTAATTATATCCACTCCCAATTGCTGAGGAATTCTTGTATAAAGACTTTCTACATCTATAGAAGCTAGAAAAAAGCCAGGTTGCCACCCAAACTCATGTATAACTTCCAAAAAAGCTTTCGTGTCTCTTATGTAGGACGGGATCTGAATAAGCAATGGCCGTAATAGCCAATCTACATATTGTGAAAGTGCCTCCGTCACTGATCCTATTGCAGAAACAATGGGGCGGCCTGGAGGACAAGATAGGGATTTGTGAATCTTGGGTACATGGTACCAATGGGGACGCGTGGGAAAATCCGGCAGTAATTTCTCTGCCTTTTTTTCAGAAATAATATTTTTTGTGACATAACGCCTGAGTAATGACCTCAAATCTCTTGTAAATTTATGAGTAGGATCCCCCATCAATTTCGTGTATGTAACTGTATCTGATAATTGTCGATGGGCTTCTACTAGGTACATATCTCTCGGCAATAGCACTGTATTCCCTCCTTTATCAGATGGTCTCACTACAGTGTCTGTCCATTCTCTAATTTCCCTCAATGCTGACTTCTGCTGCTGTTAAATTAGAGGGAGCTATGGGATATACTAATGCCTCTACATCTTTAATGACTAACGTCTCAAATAGATCAATGAGATTGCCTGGGGAGACAGGGGGCATATATTGCGATTTTACCCCCCCTGTAAATGGTGTATTACTCATTTGTGGACAATCACCCCTAGATTCTGTGATACTCAACAATAAAGCAGCCGTAGTCAGCCATTTGACACACTCCCCTTCACATCCCCGACGTGACATGTAATTCAGTGTCAATAAATACTTCAACGATTTCCCGTAGAGTGCGACTTTTTCCTTCTGGACACTACTACTGCATTGCTTTGAAGTCAGGCACCCGGGAATCCTGGATGTAAGCTCTCCGCCTGCTGCCAGCCACTGCTCCTATCAAGGTAATAGCGGTACCGCCCGCTCTCTATTATTGACTTTATCATATATATATATATATATATATACACACACACACACACACACACACACACACACACACACACATACAGTGGGGAAAATATGGTAAGTATATAAAAATAAAGATTATTATTAAGTATTTGCTACACTGCTGATTTTGCAAGTTTTCTTAAAAAAATCAAGAATATCACATTGTATGGGTTTTAAACTTTTAATTTGCATTTTATTTCATGAAATAAGTATTTGATACAATAAAAAAGGAGAACTTTATATTTGATACTGAAATCTTTGCAATTACAGAGGTCAGATTTTTTCTTTAGTTTTTGACCAAGTTTGCACATACCGCAGCACGAATTGTGGCCCACTTCTCCACACAGATCATCTTCAGATCTTTCAGGGTTCAATGCTGTCACTGGGCAATATTGAGTTTCAGCTCCCTCCAAAGATTTTCTATTGGGTTCAGGTCAGGAGACTGGGTAGGCCACTCCAGGACCTTGAAATGCTTCTTATGGAGCTAAGCCTTAGTTGCCCTGGCTGTGTGTTTCAAGGTCATTGTCATGCTGGAAAACCCAGCCATGAAACCGACTCCATGAGGATGGTCTGAGTGCCCAACGTCCACAGATGAGGGTTGTGCTCACATCCCAACACCGTGCGGCCCTCAAAAGAAATGCCACCCCACACCATTACTGACCCACTGCCAAACTGGTCATGTTGAAGGATGTTGCAAGCAGCAGATCGCTCTCCATGGCATCTCCAGACTCTGTCACGTCTGTCACATCTGCTCAGTGCTAACCTCCTTTCATCTGTGAAGAGCACAGGGCGCTAGTGGCAAATTTGCCAATTCTGGTGTTCTGTGGCAAATGCCAAGTGTCCTGCACGGTGTTGGGCTGCGAGCACGACCCCCATCTGTGGACGTTGGGCACTCAGACCATCCTCAAGGAGTCGGTTTCTAACCGTTTGTGCACATTTGTGGCCTGCTGGAGGTCATTTTGCAGGACTTTGGCAGTGCTCCTCCTTTTTTTCCTTGCACAAAGGCGGCGGTAGCGGTCCTGCTGCTGGGTTGTTTCCCTCCTACAGCCCCCTCCACATCTGGTGTACTGGCCTGTCTCCTGATAGCACCACCAGCCTCTAGACACTACGCTGACAGACACAGCAAACCTTCTTGCCACAGCTCGCATTGATGTGCCATCCTGGATAAGCTGCACTTCCTGAGCCACTAGTGTGGGTTATAGAGTCCGTCTCATGCTACCATGAGTGTGAAAGCAAAAACAACATTCAAAAGTGACTAAAACATAAGCCAGAAAGCATTGGTAGTGAGATGTGGTCTGTGGTCCCCACCTGCAGAATCACTCCTTTATTGAGGGTGCCTTGATAATTACTAATAATTTCCATCTGTTGTCTATTCCATTGTCATGCTTCTTAGCACACACTCTGCCTCTGCCTTGTGCTCTGCCGTGATGCTATGTGCCCTGTCATGCTCCTTAGCACACTCTCTGTCTCTGTGCTCTGTCATGCTCCTCAGCACACGCTCTGCTCCTGCCCTGTGGCCTGTCATGCTTCTGTCCTGTACTCAGGCGTGCTTCCTAGAATGCACCTTTCTTTGCTCCATACCCGGGCGTGCTTGTCTCTGCATGCCATACGTGCTCCCGTACCCAGCGTGCTCCAGTGAATGCACTTTGCACTACCCAGTACTCAGTGTCCCCCGTGTTCACGCCTTGTACTGTCCTGAATCCTCTGCACTCCAGGGCACATGCTCTGTACTATCCTATACCCTGCGTCCACGCTTTGCACACTCTCATATTCTGCACGTTCCTTGTTGCACCTTGCTAGACACACTCACTCATGTCTCCTGTGAGCCGGCCACATGGTTCCAGCAGTCATAGTACTTTGCCCCCCTGGGTCTGCCCCTGACACTCCGTGTATAGGGGGTGGTCCTCACTAGGTCAGCTCGCCCTGGGTGGGTAGGTATCACGACCCAGAGGGTCCACTCCAGGATTAGAAAAATCCAGGGGTGAACTGCTGGGGGCGAAACATCCGGGGGCGAAAAATCTGGGGGCGAACTGCTGGGGGCGAAAAATCCGGGGGCGAACTGCTGGGGGCGAAAAATCCGGGGGCGAACTTTGGGGGGCAAAAAATCCGGGGACAAACTGCTGGGGGTGAAAAATCCGAGGGCAAAACATCCGAGGGAGAACTGCTGAGGGTGAGAAATCCGGGGGCGAACTGCTGGGGGCAAAACATCTGGGGGCGAACTGGAGGTGGCGAACTGCTGGGGGCGAACTGCTGGGGACGAAATGTGCGGGGGCGAATCCTCCTGGGGGCGAAATGTGCGGGGGCGAAATGTACCTGGGGGCGAACTGCTGGGGGCAAATTGCTGGGAGCGAACTGCTGGGGACGAAACTTCCTAAAACCCTTTACCAGCACCAAAGCAAATGTAGCAGCTTGGTATGGATATAATTAAAACTTAACCTTTAATCAGAGATTAAAATCTATAAAGTGCAAAATAGTGCCAGATAAAACAGTGCTCGTGCAATAGTGTCAATAAGAGAAAAAGGCAGCCTGTGCCAAAAAACGCCCTATTAATATCAGAATAGTGAACAGATTATTTTTCTTTAGTGTCTATTGATCTGACTATTATTATTCCAGATATACTGGCCAAACAACACTTCAGCATATATAACGACACTTTTTAGAATTTTCAGTATCCTAACGGAAATTCCTGCAAAATTATTCCTAATTCTGTATCACATAGCATCCAATATATTCAAATAATAGGCGAATATGACCGGAGTATCTGTTGCTCCACATCATTCAATCATACTATACCAGCATATCTCACAGGTCAAAATGAACCATACATCGTATCCATGGACTACCATAAATTATAGTGCATTACCCTCCGCATATTACTGCATAGGAAGTAATCTCATGGTCAAACAATTGTATGTCTTTATACTCATCTTCAGGTGTATTAGTCCTGTACACCAATGCCTGTATAAACGCTCCTGAAAAGAGGTGGCCCCCAGCCTCAGCATATTCTCATGCCCTCATTCATCTGGATGGCTTTATTCCCACACCGTTCTCCCAACGCGTTTCATCCATTAGGGACTCATCAGGGGAGTTATTAGAATTCAATAGGAGACATAGCGCGCAGGCTACACCTTCGCTCACTTTATATGCATCTGAGCACAGAGAGATATCCTCTCTATTTCCGGACGCCGGATACGTCATTTCCGGTCCTTCTCTGTGTAATGGACCATCTCTATCTATGTGCCCCACTTCCTGGGCCTGGCTTAGGTCCGTTCACGTCACGTCCGGTCTATCCTAATACAGCGTCATCACAACACCGCTCACGTGACTTGCAGTGTCTATAGCAACCTGACGCTGCATTGTCTTTTGCCCGTATCTCCCAAAACTTATAATTTGAGTGCACCGGGTTTCAGCGATTGTCCCCGAATTAACCCTATAGTAGCGTGGTTTAATTCTCAAAATTCTTGGAAACAACCGCATCTAGGTTATATAAAACTCAGCTTAAATTACCTCATTAAATTGCTGAGTACCCTAGTATGGACACCTTGCACGGATTCCATATCCAAAATTATTAACATTCAAATTTACAATGGAAAAAGGACCAGAACAAAAGAAGAAAATATCCATAGTGACTTTCACCTATAAAAAATCAGGGGGTCAATCTGGAATGTAATTGCATGTAAAATAGGGACACCACGGATCTTCTTATTTATTGGGAGTAAGGAAATATAGAAAGGGTGCTCACTAGGTCTCTCCCTGTTATTCCCTTACTACCTGCTCCCTACCTCACACGGAGGTTGGCACCCTAAAATCCTGCGCAAGTGGCGCCCCCACTCGTCGGCGGCTCTCCCTAGATTAACTAGCCCTATTGCTCCCTCCCTACAAGAAGGAAGAAAAGGAGAGTATATCATTGAGTCCCTTAGGGTGTAATGTTTGCAGAGTGAAGATCCAAAAGGTTTCTTTTTGGAGGATGTGTTTATCCCAGTCACCTCCTCTCTGATTTCTGGGAATTTTTTCAATCCCTATGAAGCTGACCACCTTGAGATCTCCCTTATGGATCTGGTTAATATGATTAGCTACTGGTGTATCACATTTGTTGATGGTATCTCTATGATGCTCTCCTACCCTTACTCTGAGCTCTCTCTTTGTCTTGCCCACGTATTCTAAACCGCATCTGCACGTCATCTTATATATTACCCCTACTGATCTACAGTTAATAAACTGGTGAATGGGGTATATTTCTCCTGTGGTGTTACTACAGAATTCATTATTTTTTTCAATCGAGGTGCAGTATTTACAGTGACCACATTTATAGCATCCCTTTGGTTGGGTACCTAACCATGTGGCGCTGTCAACACTTCCTGGGGCAAAATGGCTGCGGACCAACCTATCCTTCAACGACCGGCCTTTCTTGTATGTAATCTGTGGATGACAAGGTATAAATCTCGTAAGGTCTTGGTCCATACATAGAATTGGCCAGTGTCTGTTAATTATTTCTTTTATGTCATTTGCTCCATTACAGTATTTTGTAATGAATCTAATGGTTTCTTCATCCTTATTTTTCTGTTTTGGGATGAGTAGGTCCTTTCTTTCTCTAGCCAGAGATGTCCTATAGGCATTCCTCAATATCCCATCTGGATATCCCCGTTCACGAAAACGGGATCTTAGGTCATCAGCTTGTGTCTTATAACTATCCTCATCTGAACAATTCCTTCTCATACGAAGGTATTGCCCTTTCGGAATCCCTTTTTTTAGGGGAACTGGATGGTTTGACTCCCATCTCAGAAGTGAATTAGAAGATGTAGGTTTCCTATATGTTCTTGTTAAAAGGCGCCCATTCTCTCCCCGTTCAATCAGGACATCTAAGAACGGTAATCTGTGTGCATTAACTTCACATGTAAAACTAAGGCCCAAATTGTTCTTGTTGAGGCCTTTAACAAAGTTACAAAAACCGCTCTCATTGCCCTTCCATATTATGAACACTTCCGAATGCTCTCCATCTAATTCATGTCTGAGATGGGAGTCAAACCATCCAGTTCCCCTAAAAAAAGGGATTCCGAAAGGGCAATACCTTCGTATGAGAAGGAATTGTTCAGATGAGGATAGTTATAAGACACAAGCTGATGACCTAAGATCCCGTTTTCGTGAACGGGGATATCCAGATGGGATATTGAGGAATGCCTATAGGACATCTCTGGCTAGAGAAAGAAAGGACCTACTCATCCCAAAACAGAAAAATAAGGATGAAGAAACCATTAGATGCATTACAAAATACTGTAATGGAGCAAATGACATAAAAGAAATAATTAACAGACACTGGCCAATTCTATGTATGGACCAAGACCTTACGAGATTTATACCTTGTCATCCACAGATTACATACAAGAAAGGCCGGTCGTTGAAGGATAGGTTGGTCCGCAGCCATTTTGCCCCAGGAAGTGTTGACAGCGCCACATGGTTATGTACCCAACCAAAGGGATGCTATAAATGTGGTCGCTGTAAATACTGCACCTCGATTGAAAAAAATAATGAATTCGGTAGTAACACCACAGGAGAAATATACCCCATTCACCAGTTTATTAACTGTAGATCAGTAGGGGTAATATATAAGATGACGTGCAGATGCGGTTTAGAATACGTGGGCAAGACAAAGAGAGAGCTCAGAGTAAGGGTAGGAGAGCATCATAGAGATACCATCAACAAACGTGATACACCAGTAGCTAATCATATTAACCAGATCCATAAGGGAGATCTCAAGGTGGTCAGCTTCATAGGGACTGAAAAAATTCCCAGAAATCAGAGAGGAGGTGACTGGGATAAACACATCCTCCAAAAAGAAACCTTTTGGATCTTCACTCTGCAAACATTACACCCTAAGGGACTCAATGATATACTCTCCTTTTCTTCCTTCTTGTAGGGAGGGAGCAATAGGGCTAGTTAATCTAGGGAGAGCCGCCGACGAGTGGGGGCGCCACTTGCGCAGGATTTTAGGGTGCCAACCTCCGTGTGAGGTAGGGAGCAGGTAGTGAGGGAATAACAGGGAGAGACCTAGTGAGCACCCTTTCTATATTTCCTTACTCCCAATAAATAAGAAGATCCGTGGTGTCCCTATTTTACATGCAATTACATTCCAGATTGACCCCCTGATTTTTTATAGGTGAAAGTCACTATGGATATTTTCTTCTTTTGTTCTGGTCCTTTTTCCATTGTAAATTTGAATGTTAATAATTTTGGATATGGAATCCGTGCAAGGTGTCCATACTAGGGTACTCAGCAATTTAATGAGGTAATTTAAGCTGAGTTTTATATAACCTAGATGCGGTTGTTTCCAAGAATTTTGAGAATTAAACCACGCTACTATAGGGTTAATTCGGGGACAATCGCTGAAACCCGGTGCACTCAAATTATAAGTTTTGGGAGATACGGGCAAAAGACAATGCAGCGTCAGGTTGCTATAGACACTGCAAGTCACGTGAGCGGTGTTGTGATGATGCTGTATTAGGATAGACCGGACGTGACGTGAACGGACCTAAGCCAGGCCCAGGAAGTGGGGCACATAGATAGAGATGGTCCATTACACAGGGAAGGACCGGAAATGACGTATCCGGCGTCCGGAAATAGAGAGGATATCTCTCTGTGCTCAGATGCATATAAAGTGAGCGAAGGTGTAGCCTGCGCGCTATGTCTCCTATTGAATTCTAATAACTCCCCTGATGAGTCCCTAATGGATGAAACGCGTTGGGAGAACGGTGTGGGAATAAAGCCATCCAGATGAATGAGGGCATGAGAATATGCTGAGGCTGGGGGCCACCTCTTTTCAGGAGCGTTTATACAGGCATTGGTGTACAGGACTAATACACCTGAAGATGAGTATAAAGACATACAATTGTTTGACCATGAGATTACTTTCTATGCAGTAATATGCGGAGGTTAATGCACTATAATTTATGGTAGTCCATGGATACGATGTATGGTTCATTTTGACCTGTGAGATATGCTGGTATAGCATGATTGAATGATGTGGAGCAACAGATACTCCGGTCATATTCGCCTATTATTTGAATATATTGGATGCTATGTGATACAGAATTAGGAATAATTTTGCAGGAATTTCCGTTAGGATACTGAAAATTCTAAAAAGTGTCGTTATATATGCTGAAGTGTCGTTTGGCCAGTATATCTGGAATAATAATACTCAGATCAATAGACACTAAAGAAAAATAATCTGTTCACTATTCTGATATTAATAGGGCGTTTTTTGGCACAGGCTGCCTTTTTCTCTTATTGACACTATTGCACGAGCACTGTTTTATCTGGCACTATTTTGCACTTTATAGATTTTAATCTCTGATTAAAGGTTAAGTTTTAATTATATCCATACCAAGCTGCTACATTTATCTTGATTGGGATTGGTGAAACAGACCCCTGCTCATTTGTACCAGCACCAAAGCAACCCCAGACCATCACATTACCTCCACCATGCTTGACAGATAGCGTCAGGCACTCTTCCAGCATCTTTTCAGTTGTTCGGCATCTCACAAATGTTATTCTGTGTGATCCAAACACCTTAAACTTGGATTAGTGTGTCCATAACACTTTTCTTCCTATGTCCAATGTCTGTGTTCTTTTGCCCATATTAATCTTTTCCTTTTATTAGCCAGTCTCAGATATGACTTTTTCTTTTCCACTCGGCCCTGAAGACCAGCATCCCAGAGTCAGCTCTACACTGTAGACGTTGTCACTGGCATTTTGCGTGTACTATTTAATGAAGTTGCCAGTTGAGGACCTGTGAGGCGTCGATTTCTCAAACTACAGACTCTTATGTACATGTCTTTTGGCTCAGTTGTGCAGCGGGGCCACCCTCTTCATTTTCTACTCAGGTTAGAGCCTGTTTGTGCTTTCCTTGTTGCGTTTCCGTACGGTCGGCGGGCGCATCAAAACGACGCATCTGCACACGTCCGCATATATCCGCATGTTCTGTGTACCCAATGTTAAACATAGGTATGCAGAACACATGCAGAAGTAGGCGGACCTAAATAGAAGAAGTGCAGAAGAGGGCGGAGTTGCAGGGAGGAAGTATGCAGCCGTCCGCAGCGCCCCGATACACAAGTGTGTACCCAGCTTTAGCGATATTCTCAAACCCAACTCGAAACTGCCTAAAAAGTTCATATAATTTCTTAATTTGGTTATTATTTGGCATCTTTTTTCTTTATTGTTTTTCTGTAATTTTGGGTCATTTTACCTTACCTGTTGGCTGCATCTCATACTTCAAGTTAATACAGTAAACTACATTTGGATGTGTAATAGCTTTTAAACCAATGAAACCAATGTAGTGTCAGACCACTAAAGAAAGCACTGACTATGTTGTGTTTTGAGGTAAGTTTTGTACATAAAACCAGTGATGTAAATTCAATCCAATAGATTCAAAGCCTTTAATCCAAGTTAGGAGCTATTTCAGATCTTCAAAGAAACCAGTTTGTGTCTTTTGGTACATTTCTTTGAATTATCTTCGCCTAAGAAATATATGCGCTATAAGCTAGCAAATGGAAACTTAGCACGAATAAAGGCTGCAATCTCTATAAATCATTCCAACAACATCAAAGGTAAAATTATCAATAACTTCCAACTCTCCATGACTTTTTCAAGGATTGAATAAAGTGTTTGGGAATGCTGCTATCAGTGTAGAAGGACTTACTGCAGTATTGGAAATTGCTCTTCTGTTCTTCCACTAAGCATTCATTTCCCATTCGCTTTTATTCGCTCAATAGCAGCCATCTACTATGTAATGATATGCCGCTGTCCATTCAAATGACATACTAGTATTGAGAAATACTGGAGCAGCCGAAGATACATCTGAAATGTAACTGATACACAATCATCTATAGAATAATATGGTTTGGAGATCCCTTCGGCAGAGTTTATATGTTCATTAATAAAAATAACAATGCAATAGTATGTATAAATTAAAACATGCAGACATCGCCAAGAGGTATGAACTCCTATGCACATTATTAACAGCCGTGATCATAAAACAGAAGAGAGCAGTCCCAAATCAATTTTTTTCATGGAATCGCATACTGTGAGGTTCCCTTGCGGAGGCAGCAACATAAAAGAAATGTACTGTACAAAAAAAAAAAAAAATAATAATAATGTAGACTCCATTACCGGTTCCAAACAAAGCAGAAAATAAAGCTCAGAGAGAAATAATATATCCAAGAATAACAAGCATTTTAATTAAAATCGAACCATAGGAGTGCTGCTGAGGAATGGATTGTGGTAAATGAGGCTTTAAAGAAAAAAGCATGACAGGTATTTATTTAAAATAGGAATCTAGCACCGGTTTTTGTGTTATTTTTACATTTATTTCATTGCTTTCTGGTCCTGGAGATAAAGCGGTATATAGTGTTGCTAGCTCTGCATGTTTCATTTTCCCCATTTTATAAATGACCTTTTAAGTTTATATCCCTATGACAATTTTTATTAGACTTTTTTTGGTAATAATGTCTGCTCAAGTATGGGATTAAGGTGAAATAAAAATATCTCATTATTCATGTGTTGAGACAAAAAGTGAGAGCTCACTAGTCACTGTACTTCATTAAGGAGGTGGGGTCCTACTTTACAATAATATTGTCCAATATTGTTCTATTGATAGCTAGTCATTGAACTGTATGCCTAAGGGTTTATGCATACAAATATTATGGCTCTATACAAACTCCCAGATGCTTTAGTACTGCATCCAATTCAGAAATATTGTCTTTCTCTTGAATGTCATAACTATTCGATTACTGAAATGCTCGAGTGCTCGGTACTAGAATCGAGTAGCAAGCATAAAGGAAGTGAATGGCAAGCTCGAGCATTTTTCCGGAGGTCGGCCTCTCTCTCTCCCAGCTCAGATGATTCAAATGGGGACTGGAGCACTTGAGCACCACACGATACTTGGCAGTGCTCAATACTCCATCAATAACCCATATACTCAATTGAGTATCCAACAGTACTGAGTATGACCATCATTAGCCATAACCTTAGGGGTGATCTTATTACAATGTATAAATATATGCAGGGACAATACAAAGACCTTTCTAATGATCTTTTTACTCTTAGACCTGTGACGGGGACAAAGGGGCATCCTCTACGTCTGAAGGAAAGAAGGTTTAAGCATACTCACAGACACAGATTTAAAATTTAAGAAGGGACTGGATGCCTTTCTTGAAAAGTATAATATTACAGGGTATATACACTAGTTTCCTTAATATTGCGTTGATCCAGGGAGCTAGTCTGATTGCTGTATGAAGAGTCGGGAAGTAATATTTTTCTCCAATGTGAAGCTTACTGTTTGCCACATGGGTTTTTTTTGCCTTCCTCTGGATCAACATGTTAAGTCATTAGGATAGGATATAGGTTGAACTAGATGTACTTAAAGTCTTCCTTCAACATTAGTAACTATGTTACTATGTTACTATAACCTTTTCGCCCACAGAAGACTTTACTCTGTGTGCTAGTGCCTCTGTATATATGGCTTTACAGAATACATCTGAGGCCTCATACACTCATCTGTGTTGCACGGATTTGTTCTATCTGTGAAAAATATGTGCCATTATATTCTATGGTGCTATTAACTTGTCTGTGTTTTTACACAGACTGTGTGTCCATGCTAAAGTCACGGAAACATATCTGTTTTTCTCCGACATCACATATTAAAAGAGCCAATATAGATCTATGGGTCCTTGAAATACATGTACAGCACACAGATGACGTCAGTGTACAATCCGGGCGCTGTCCGTACTTCACATTGTGAATGATAGGAGAAGCTTTGTTCTTTATTTATCCATCTCTGAAAAACACTAATATCACTGATAGTAAAAGCAGATATATGGATGACACACTGGTGATAAAAGCACTTCACTGAAGACACACTGATCCAAAACTGTTAGGGACGGTGGAACGCACTAAATATTAAATAATAGAAAGTGCGTTCGCCGCCCGGGGTCCACCGTGCAGTAGGTGTTAAAGCCACTGCTAGACAATGGCAGATGCGCTATGTGGCGCTATAATGCGCACGGGTTCAACGTCACCCGATGTGCACAGAGCGGACTCTGTTAACTCACAGAGACGCTGTAACATAAACATAAACACCGAGCCTGTTAGACTCACAGGTCTCAGAGAAATTATATGCATGGTATCAGGTCACAGGACAGGGTCTAAGACGGGGACGGTGTCCGTCTAGACATACCGTGCATGCGGCGTCACTACTGCGGACGCCAGTAAGAGCTGTAGAATGCAGCGCGGCGGCAGACACAGCCGCTATGCGATAGTGCCGTGAGAGACATGACACTATGGGACGCTAGTGTAGAGGTGCAGTGTGCACAGTGGCCTAAGGTTTGCCACTGACTGGATCTGACTCTTTCTATGGTTTCCTATCCACAAGCGTAATATCAGAGGGAGGGGAATCTTAATAAGTCAGTCACCAGAATCATACATCCATCACTATTCACACATCTAGCAAGAAGAGTCTATACTAGTGTATGGCCGAGCGGCCATGTGGGCCTTTTATAGCCGTGCGCTGCCGGGACCTTCCAGATCTCTGAGATGGACCAATCAGATCAGGAGAAGCACTGAAACACGTGACTCCCGATCTCCAATGGGAGATCATCTCGTGAGCATGCCCAGTAGCGGGACGAGAGGACTTAGCCTCTGGAGTGGCTTGCTGTAGGACAGCGTGTGCTGCTATTGCTGACCCAGAGGTGGCAGCAACAACCAGTCCTATGGAGCTGGTCTGAGCAGAGTGTCTCAGACGCCGAGATTGCTGTGCAGGCTCCTGAGCGTTCGGTGGAGAATGGGAGACCACTGGATGCAAGGCTCTGGATTCCCGCTGTGCAGCTGCAGGAACCCGATGCCTAACACAAAACACTGATGACACCAGTGCCATTCCATTCACTGACTTATCAATGAGACCATGCTATAATAACAAATTGCTGACTAATTAAAAAGATGTATCGCTTTGTACTATAAATCCTTAAAGAAGCACTCCCATTAAGCTTTTTTTTTTTACTAACATCGGTTTGTGTGTGTAGAACTGTCTACCCCTATGTGCAAAAAGACTGGTCAAACAAGGGAGAAAAACCCCACGTGTATCGACACAAATGTGTCTTACTCAGGGGCAAGTATCCCTTAAGCCCCCATCACACACAGTGAGATCGCTAGCGAGATCGCTGCTGAGTCACAAGTTTTGTGACACTGCACGTTGGTATCTAAGGTAAACCGCGGGTAACTAAGCGCGCGTGTCACTTAGTTACCCGCTGTGTGCCTTAGATACCAGTGTGCAGGCACTGGGAGCTAGTATCCAAGGTAAACAGTGGGTTTCTAAGTGCCGTGCAGTGCTTAGAAACCCGCTGTTTTCCTTGGATACCAGCTCCCAGCGTCAGCATGCTGGTATCTAAGGTACACAGCGGGTAACTAAGCGACGCACGCACTTGTTACCCGCATCGTCGCTGGTCCTGATCGCTGGTGGCATCTGCCTGTTTGGCAACTCACTAGCGATCATGTAGCAACACATCAGCGATCCTGACAAGGTTATATCATTGTCGGGATCGCTGGTGCGTCGCTATGTGTGATGGGGGCCTTAGAACAACTTGTTCACATATATATAGCAGACAAAAGATTACAATAAAGATTACCAGCTGGTCAGCGGCAGGCAGAGAATCCGTGTCAAAGATTCAGCGTCCTATTAGTGCACATGCGCCTGGTGTGCATCTCTAGGAAGTCCCAATTCTCGGGTGTCCAGTTGTCCATAAAGCACATGCGCTATTTGTGTATTACCCAGAAGTCACAATTTCCCCATTTATTACAGCGCATAAGTCAGATTTATTGACGGTAGTCTCGCCAAATCATGCATGACGCATGTACATACACTTAAGAGCTAAAAGGTATTGTATATGCACAAATGGTGTAGATTCAGCAAAGGAAATGTCGTTATCTCACATTCATGTATGGGCGTACATATAGCGAGAATCAAAAAACATGCCCACATATAAATTTTACTTAGACATAATTACAAGGGCGAGAGAAAATAATTTAAAAAACAATAAAGATGCTAAAACAGATGTGTCTAATCAATAGATCTTTACAACCAAAATTAAATTTGTTGTGGTATTAAATAAACATAAAATTCACTATCACTGTAAAATAGTATTATATTATAAATGGAATGCAATGTGCTTGCAACAAATGAAAAATCCCCAGGAAAGAGAAATACAAAAAAAATAAATAGACTTGAGGACTGAAAGTCCATTAACATTCCTAAAAGTGAACAATAATTCTAAAATAAACAATCCAATTAAGTGTAGAAAGCCTTCATGAAGTGTTGAAAACTATGAGCCCCAGAATCATATGAACCAAGGACCTGCAAAAAGTGAGAAGTGAAAGATTTACTTATTAGTATTCTGACTGATAAGAAAAGGTTTGCTGACTTTCTTGTAGCTTTATAGCTTTCACCATTCCTTGTGTTAAGAAATAATTTTGTTTCTCAGGTCTTGTGACATTTCTCTCCCATGTGGTGCCATTTGTTTTTTTTTCTTTGTTAAAGGGTTGTCCAGTAGTAGGACAACTCTTTCAGAAAGTGAAAACCCTTACATACTCACATTGGCACTGTCCCAGTGGTGTCAGCATTTGCTCTCCAGGGGCTCATGTTTGTTTATTTTGACATGTGAGCCCTGTACCAAATCATTAGTGTCATCACTGTCCACGCCTTCGAACAAATGCATAGTCAAGAGTAAAGGCCCCATCACACATAGCGAGATCATTAGCGAAATTGCTGAAACGTCACAGGTTTTGTGACGCAACAGCGACCTTGCCAGCAATCTCGGTACGTGTGACACATAGCGGCGACCAGCCCCCCACTGGATATCGCTGATCGTGCTCGAATGTCCTAGGCCATTTTTTGATCATTGTTGTCCTGCTGGCCAGCATGCATCACTGTGTTTGATGCCCCATAACGACGAGCGACTTCGTTGGCGACTCAGGGACGCAGGTGTGAGTCATTCAGAATAGCTGCTGTGTGACAAGGTCCCAATGACCGCCGAGGTCGTTATAGGGATCCCCGGATCATTGCTGCATAGTTGAATAGATCTGCCTGTTTGACAGCTTACTAGCCACCATGTAGCGACGTACCAGCGATCCTTACCAGGTCATATCGTTGTCGTGATCGCTGGAGCGTCGCTATGTGTAACAGTACCCTAAGTGAGTTGATCAGTCATAAACAACTGCCACTCCTATAAACAGAGAATGGAACAGTGGTTGCATCTTCTTTGCTGCTACATTCACACAGGGGACTTTGGGATCTCTGTTCTCATAATCAGTGGGGATCACAATAACAAAACTCTGAGCAATCATACAGTTATTACCTATCCTGTCCTTGTATATAAAGCAAACCCTTTAAGCTTCCATGAAGATGTCAGCAGACATTAGCTTTCTTGTCACAGGATATACAGGAGTGTGATATCTATCAATAGGAAAGTATCAGCTACTTTTACACTGATTTATACCAGATGTTGAAATATATTCTTCTTTTTAATCTGATTTTGTCTTTTTTTTTATGCCAGATTTTTATTTTGCATTCCGAAAGTTATTTTACCCTTCAAATCCCTTAAATACCTTTTCACATTAGTGTCATAGTTTTCTTTCATAACTGTGTTGTGACAGCTACAGATGTAGCAGCTGCTAACTTGTGCTCTCTGCAAATAATGTAGAGCCCCAAAGAACACTGCGCTATTAGCGTAGCATGGCAGCTGTCATGTTAGCAGCCATTTCATCTGGATAAGTTGGAAAACCAGACCTCAAAGAATTCTGATGGACTATTTCACTTAGTTTGGAATCTCTTAGATTTCCTTTTGGGGTTATAGTATTTCCTAAATTTGTACATAACGCTGTGGGAAAGGTAAAAACACCCTCTAAATATAGCCATACATTGCATTTATTGATTGCTTTAAATGCACCTTTTAACACATACTGCTTAGAATAGGATTATTTTTCGTAGTGAGACCAACACAATAGTCAGGCTATGTACTGAGTCTGTGACTCACAGGCAGTAAACCAGCTGTGGTCATTCAGTCTAATAAAACTTCCCTTTTATACCAATTATCAACTAATATGGCAACAGATGGCATTTTTCTCTCATGTTATCCACATTTATGTATATTGTCTGATCCCCACACCTATTATACCCATTACATTTAAAACCCCAGCATGGAATTTGATTTTTTTATCTAAGACAGAAAAATGCTTTATAGGAAGCATGTGGACACAGTTAGAAACCTGGCAGTGGGGGGACAAGAGATGCAATATCTAATACAGAACATCTGCTCGCAATATGCATAGACGCTTCCATTAGAAACTGTCCTTTAAAAAACGTAACTCACACATTGAAACAGACAGAAAGTATACTTCTTAAGCCTTATATATTAAATAGCATTAACAATTGATCTATTAGAAGGTATATTATACACATTTCGGAGGAAGGCGTTTGCCCACAATCTATTAGCTGTATGACAGTTCTAGTGATAGCAAGTATTTGCGCCTTATGTCACAGATTAAGATTGGCTAGCTCTAAGCTATTTTCAAGTCCCTCTCCATCAATCATGTGGCTAGTGATCAGCAGCATCGGGCTCGCTTGATCACTTTTACTAAGTGACGTTTGGGTAAACACCACCTGTTTAGAAATCTTGCTTAAGTACAGATGTCTAGCTAACATCTCTTGGGTTAATTGCCATTGGTTTGCATCTACTCTACTATTTTGGGAATATGGTAAACTAGAAGCTGCTGAAATCCAGAAATTTTAGGAAAATGTTTTTTTTTTTCCCCTCTAAAAGATTATTTTTAAACTAAAGTGAACAGGTCTTAATAGTCTATAAACAGCTAGTTACTGGCTAAGCAGATATGTGTAAGGGCCCCATCACACATAGTGACTCACCAGCGATCCCGACAACGATATCAACTTGTCAGGATCGCTGGTGTGCTGCTAGATGATCGCTGGTGAGCTTTCAAACAGGCAGTTTCCACAGCGATCAGCAGCAGCGACGTCGAGCGCGGGCGTTGCTGTGTACGTTAGTTACCAGCGCGCTGATGCAGGGAGCTGGTAACTAAGGTACACATCGGGTTTCTAAGGGGCGGGCGTCACTTAAAAACCCGATGTGTACCTTGGTTACCAGCTCCCTGCATCAGCGCGCCGGTAACTAAGGTACACATCGGGTTTCTAAGCAGCGCGCGGGTTTCTAAGCACCGCGCGCTGCTTAGAAACCCGACGTTTACCTTGGTTACCAGCATGCTGATCGCTGGTCGTTTCTCTCCCGCCTGCCACACGCAGCGATGCGTGCTGGCCAGTGGGAGACCAGCAACCCAAAAAAAGTCCTGACCTTTCATCAGCGATCAGCGATACCTGGCAGGGGGATCGGTCGCTGATAGCTGTCACACACAACGATCTCGCTGGTGAGATAACTGTTGCGTCACAAACTTGTGACTCAGCAGCGATCTCTCTAACGAGATCGCTATGTGTGAAGAGGGCTTTAGGAATCACACACAAATGTCAAGTCTGAGATGATGTGTCACTAGATGGAACCGATGAGATAATGGCTTGTCATGGTGATGCAAGCTATCTTAGGTTTAATGGTACACATTAACTATTTCATGGTTGGATAATGTCACAGTATTCCATTCTTGAATATAAGTATCTATGACCTTATAGTATTTTGATATTTTAATAAAGCTAAGCTCCAAAACTAAGAAACAACCCTGACAGTCTGGTAGCCAAAATCTATGAAAGGCTATTATTTTATTTTGACATCAAAGTATTTTCTATTTCCATCCCTTGCCTTATCTTATGTATTTCACACATACAGTTGTGTGAAAAAGTTTTTGCCCCTTCCTGATTTCCTACTCTTTTGCATGTTTGTCACACTTAAATGTTTCAGATCACCAAACAAATGTAATTATTAGACAAAGATAACACAAGTAAACACAAAATGCAGTTTTTAAATGAAGGTTTTTATTATTTAAGGGAATATGAAATCCAAACCTACAGGGCCATGTGTGAAAAAGTTATTGCCCCCTAAAACTAATAACTGGTCGAGCTACCCTTGGCAGCAACAACTGCATTGAAGCGTTTGCGATAACTGGCAATGAGTCTTTTACAACAATCTGGAGGAATTTGGGCCCACTCATGCTTGCAGAATTGCTGTAATTCAGCCCCATTGAAGGGTTTCTGAGCATAAACCGCCTTTTAAAGGTCATGCCACCGCTTCTCAATTGGATTAAGGTCAGTACTTTGACTAGGCCACTCAAAAGTCATAATTTTATTTTTCTTAAGCGATTCAGAGGTTGACTTGCTGGTGTGTTTTGAATAATTTTCCTGCTGCATAACGTAAGTGCGCTTCAGCTTGAGGCCACAAACAGATGGCCAGACATGCTCCTACAGTATGTTTTGGTAGACAGCAGAATTCATGGTTCCATTTACCACAGCAAGTTTTCCAGGTCCTGGAGCAGCAAAACAGCCCCAGACCATCATACTACCACCACCATATTTTACTGTTGGTATGATGTTCCTTTTCTGAAATTCTGTGTTACTTCTACACCAGATGTAATGGGACATTCACCTTCCAAAATTTAAACTTTTGTCTCTTAGTCCACAGTGTATTCTCCCAAAAGTCTTGTGGATTATCAAGATGTTTTCTGGTAAAACTAAGATGAGCCATAATGTACACATCGCTCAGATGTGGTGTTTGTCTTGGAACTTTGCCATGCTGTACTTTTTTGTCCAATCCCTTTCTTTTGGTAGAGTCATGAACACTGATCTTAACTCAGGCAAGGATGCCTGCAATTCCTTAGATGTTGTTGTGTGGTGTTTAATGACCTCTTGGATGAGTCATCACTGCTTGAGGTATTTTTTGTCAGCCATCCCCTCCTTGGAAGGTTCACCACTGTTGTTTGCTATCGCCATAAGTGAATAATGGCTATTACTATGGTTCCCTGGGGTCCCAAAGCTTTAGAAATGGCCTTATAACCTTTTCCAGACTCTCAATTAATTGGTTTCTCATTTGTTCCATAATTTCTTTGGATCGCGGCATGATGCCTAGCTTTTTGAGGGTCTTTTGGTCTACATCACTTTGTCAAGCAGGTCCTATTTAAGTGAATTCTTAATTAAGAACAGGTGTGAGAGTAATCAGGCCTAGGTGTGGCTACGGAATTTGAGCTCTGCTTACTAAAGATGTGATAAACCAAAGTGAAATTATATTTTAAGGAGGGGGGGTAATCACTTTTTCACACAGGATTTTGATTTATTACCCTTAATAAGAAAGACATTTATTTAAAACTTATTGTGTGTTTACTTGTGTAATCTGTCTAATATTTAAATTTTGTTTTGTGTTCTGAAACATTTAAGTGTGACAAATATGCAAAAGAACAGGAAATCACGAAGGGGCAAACACTTTTGTATACAACTGTACTGAATGTAATATAATGTCTCATATACACAATATAAAGCCCCTTAGCTCCATATACACAGTATGATGTTCCATAGTTCTATATAGATAGTATTATTCCCCATATATATAGTATTATGCCCCATAGTCCCACTATACATAGTATGATGTCTCCAAGCCCTTTGTACATGGCGTGATGACCTCCATAGTACTCCTGTATAGAGTATGATGCCACCACAGCTCCTCTTCACACAACATAATAGTCCAAAGCCACCTACTGTATATGCAGTATGATGATCCACAGCTCCCTAAGTCCCATAATGATAGTAAAATAAATAAAAATGTATAGTCACCCAATCTTGGTATTCATCTATCTACTACAGTCTCTGTCTTCTCAACTAGCTTGTCCGTAGGCCAGCTCAGGTGATGTTGATCAAGGCAATGATATCCTCATCCTGCAGGTGCCATCTTGATCCTGCGGATGCTGATCCTGTTAATGTTTTTTTAGACTAATGATACCTTAGGTGCATTTTCCAGATTTGTCGGTGCAGGTGATGTATTTTATGCATAATATATATACATATTTATGTACTCCCACTGTGTGGTGTCTGCATGTCACCAGCTGGTAGCTGAGAGGCTTGGCGCTCTCTGTATAAACTTTATTTATAGCTTTGTATAGAAAAAATGGACCTCCAACTTACTGTATAGTAAGATATATTAAGAAAGGAATTAGAACAGAATGTTAGACCTAAAATAGGACAGAGATAGTGGACATTCCTTTTAAGATTGCCACTTTAAAATTGTCATTGTAAAACTAAAATTAATTGTCATTGTAAAACTGATAATAGTTATATATTATATTCCTGTGAACAGCTATCAATAAATGTCAAACTGGAAAACAGCACTTAAAACAAACTTTGTAGGAAAGTATTGAAACATTATGCTAATATACTGGAACATTTTCAAGTACATAGTAAATTAACTTCTCCTTCCATATGTGAATAGCAAAAACGACAGCACTTTTGAAATATAAAAGACGTTATGATACAAAAGGAACCGTGACAAAAGATATAAATATTAAAAGCCGTCATAGATTTAAATACAGATTCTGAAAAATCATGACATACTCGACATAAAATAAAAGTAAGTCCTGAATAGCAGAAGAAATAAAGGATTCTTTGACACAATCTATATATTCATAATTATTATTTTTTCAATCTATATTGGTATACAGGTTTACAAATGTCTAGGGAGATAATGTTTTTACCTATGTAGACTACCAGCTGGGAGAAGGAGTCTTAAGCCCCCGTCTCACATAGCGAGATCGCTGAAGCGTCACCAATTTTGTGACGCAACAGCGATCTCGCCAGCGATCTCACTACATGTGACACGCAGCTGCGACCGGCCCTCCTGCTGGATATCGCTGATCGTGCTGGAATGTCCTGAGCCATTTTTTCGTCATCGGCGTCCCCCTGGCCAGCACGCATTGCTGTGTTTGACGCCGACGAGCGACCTCTTTGGCGATGCAGAACTCTGGGACGCAGGCGGGAATCGTCAGAAAAGCTGCTGTGTGATAAGGTACTAACAACCACCGAGGATCGCTGGATAGTTGCTGCATGTTTGGCAGCTTACTAGAGACCATTTAGCGATGCACCAGTGATCCTTACCAGGTTGTTTCTTTGTCGGGATCGCTGGTGCGTCGCTAAATGAAACGGGACCCTTAAGGATCAGGATTAGAGTTGAGTGACTTTGGTCGGATCAGGTTTCATGAAACAAAATTTGAGTCGGATGAAACTGGTCCGACTAGGGCAAAAAAAAGTCGGAGTTTCAACCGAAACCTGATCGTAATGCAAGTCAATGGGGAATAAAAGTCAGCATTGAGTGGATGAATGTCATCCGCTCAATGCCGACTTTTATATTTAACACATTGACCACTGACATCATTATCCAGAGCAGCCCGGTGGACAATCAGCGACTATCTGCTGAAGACATTATTGAGATGCTAAGGGAACGTCCCTAGGATGCTAATATTGTTCATATAATACCGTATACTTTTGATTCATTGGGGTACGTATATATCACTAGGCAGAGCTGAAAGAAATAAATTCAGCTACTGATATATGAGGGCCGCATCCAATATGTTAAAGTGCTGACAGCAAAATTTGTACCCCATAATAAATACTTACCTAGGTCCATCTTCCCTACTTTCCAGCTTCATTCTATTTCTCTTCTTCATTACAAATCAATTTAACATAATCCAACATAGCAATGAACATAATACTTTTTTCTTTCTAGAAAAAAGGACGTTCATGATGGCATAAATAAAAGGGCAACTCCCTTAGAAATATATAAGCCTACATAGAAATCGTAGTGTAATGCCAAAGAGTCAAAAAACATAAATGGTTATAATATCAAAAATATTCGCTCTTTATTAGTACAGGTGCAAAAAAGGTGTACATTTTAAAATACAATCATATGATCAGGTATCGGACCTAACACTGAGAAGAAAGGGGATAGATACGCCGCACACGCATAGTAAATGCAATGGTAAAAAATGATAATATATGACCCCAAAACTGCATAGAAACTTGTACCCATGCTAAAGAGTCTCACACTTGGCCATCTAATGTATCTGCCGAAGTAAAGTTCATGCCAAGGGACATGGGGAGTTCATACAGAGCCTTCCATTAAAGTGCTGTGTGCAGAAAGGCATGGGGAAAGAATGAAAAGGTAACCATGCTTAACCATAAGGAAAGTGCATATGCGGGGTTGGACACTACGCATATGCACTTTCCTTATGGGTAAGCATGGTTACCTTTTCATTCTTTCCCCACACCTTTCTGCACACAGCACTCCGATTTCTATGTAGGCTTACATATTCATTACAAATCAGTCTAGTCTGAATACATGGGCTTAAATGTGTGGGCCAGAAGTCCATTTCTCAATATATATCTATGGAGTATTGTTATTAGTCTTCATAGGCTTACTATACATTGGTATAATTACAGTGGCTTGTGAAAGTATTCACCCCATTGAATTTGTACTTATTTTGTTACATTACAAACTGTTTTCAAATATATATTTTTTTGCATCAGCAGCACTAAATCTAAATTGGTGTAGGCATAAATTAAATTTATGGGATCAAATAACTAAAAATTGGCATGTGCATTTACATTCACCCCTGACGAAGCCTGTTGGTGAAACGTGCATTGGGGCCGGTGGACAAGAGCATATGCACCTTACCTCCTTTCTTACTGGCACATCATTTTGATTTAAGTACACTATGGTTTCCCTCTATGTAAGAGGTCGTCTCAGCATTTTGCATGTATGACTTAGGGCATTTTTGGGTAAGGGCTCTATTTACCTGTTTATATATTTTTGTATAAACGCATCTTGAATGGGACCTTTTGATAAATCTATTATGACATATACCTATATTTGATTTGGTACCACTCATTGAAGTATTCTGTTTTTTTTTTGTAAAATTTTTACTTGTTTTTTGACATCAATAAAATATTTTTCTTCATGAGACCTGTGTAGCACTCTGGGTGTTTTCAGTTGGTTTAACATATCTATTTGTGGAGTTTGCCTCCCCTATGTTTTTTGTTTTTTGTATTTAGCTCATTTTTATATCAGTATTTATTACTCCAAAACATATGTCTGTCATGCACTCCCCAAAAAAAGAATCGGCGAAACGCACGATGGGGTGGGAGACGCAGTTAATCTTGGCTCAAACCCAGGTATTAATCAGTATGCACTTTATTCAATGTGGTTTTACCTGCACTGTTATACTTTTAAATGGGGTGATATGAATTACTGCAACGCTCACGCCCTGACTGGTTGGCGTGAGCGTGGGGGTGTGACCCCACTGTGCCTCAAACCAGACTACCCTGGAAGAGGCATGACTAAGTAGCTACCTTGGTGTTCACAGGAGCCTCTGATGGTGAGATAAGGCTTGTACGGCAGGTAGCTACCAGGTACCACTCCAGGGTGGTGTCTTGCTGTGGCTGCTGATCCCACTGGGGAACAAACACTGTGTAGTGCGGACAACTACACACAGGTATGACTGATACAATGGCGGGCATGGCTGGTACTCTTGGCAGGCAGGCACGGCTGGCTCTCTGGCAGGACAGGCGAGCACAGCTAGAGGGACTGGAACCGGCACGGGTAGGACAGGAACATAGACAGGTATGAGTGGGACACAGGAAGGGGAGGAGCTTGGACTGATTAGGGAAGGACAGAGGCAAGGACAGAACCTCAGGAGTATGGAGCAAAAGGCAGAACCACAGGAATGCAGAGCAAAAGACAGAATCGCAGGAGTGTGGAGCAAAAGGCAGAACTGCAGAAGTGCGGAGCAAAAGGCAGAACCACAGACATGCGGAGCAAATGACAGAACCGCAGACGTGCGGAGCAGGACAGAACCGCAGGTATGCGGAGCAGGATAGAACTACAGGTATGCGCACCAGGATGGAACCGCAGGTATGCAGAGCAGGTCCAGATGGAGAGGGCACAAGGATAAAACCAGCATGGAAAAGAGCCACAGACAAGGAGACAAGGTCAGGTATAGGAACAGTATAAGATGCAGGAATAGAACACAGTACACACAGAGACGGACATGGAGACAAATACAGGACAAGGACACAGACCTGAGTATGCAGCCCTCAGGAAGGCGGAAACAGATCTGGGTATGCAGCCCCCAGAGAAGGCAGAAACAGGACACAAAGTGCACGGAAACAGATCTGGGTATGCAGCCCCCAGAGAAGGCAGAAACACGACAGGACCTGGCACTTCAGCAGCATGGCACTGACTGAGGGAAATCTTGATAGGGAATTTAGACTGTCAGCCCTATTGGGGACAGTGATAATTATGTATGTAAAGCACTGCATTATAAGATAGTGCTATATAAGCCAAGCATAATAAATAATCTGTCTCCAGAGTTTATTTTAAATGAAAGGAGGCATTACCAATGTTTGACATGTAGATTTATACCCTTCATGAA
Organism: Dendrobates tinctorius; assembly: GCF_039654945.1. Lineage (NCBI taxonomy): Eukaryota > Metazoa > Chordata > Amphibia > Anura > Dendrobatidae > Dendrobates > Dendrobates tinctorius. The sequence goes on along the minus strand of NW_027361698.1, from coordinate 59,441,121 downwards.
TATCGGCATATCAAGCATAAATTTACATGTGTCTTACATGAGACCAAATGATACAATACAAAGTTGCATGATGAGTGAAAGACAATACCTGTTTTCACTCTGCATAGCCACACCCTTCAACAAGTTTTTGTTTTAGTGTGTACTTGTGAGAATTACTAACACTATGAGATCTGGCAGGCTTAAAACATTTCCAGCAGCCAAAGGAAAAAAAAATCCATAAAAAATAACCTTTATTCATAAGATTAAAAGTACACAATAAGGAGTGTGTTCAATATAAATAAGGATTCAAAACTGGTCAATTGATGTAGGCAGGTAAGCCGGCCAAAAAAAATCGCTTATGTAAATTAGGATCAGGTAGTTGGGTCTGGTGGCATATGTACACTATTTACTTTTCCCTATTAAAAGGGTTCCCTAGCCAGACATTGATATTTTTAAGCATTTCTGCACTTTATATTTGGCTGATGGTGGTGGTGATATTGGGACAGTCTACATTGGGTGTCACATCAAAGCACTAGGTTGCCAACTTCTGTGGCAAAGTAGGGTCAGGGAGAGTCAATACACTCCCCTCATCTCCTTTAGACTTTGTCTGATTAGCCTGATTTTTTTTTTGGGGGGAGGAGTCTTACTTGCTTATATCGATTGATCCTTTTGAGTATTTATTTATGCTAGACACACTGTTAGGCACTGGGATTCTCCTGCTGCACGGGATGGATTCCAAGCCTTGTCTGGTGCAGTGTTGTCCCATTTAGGTGCGGCCACTGGGATGACTGCTCAGCACAGACTTGGGTCCCAGCGCCTTGCCCAGGATCATGCTGCACATGTAGTTGCTTCTGACTCTCCAGCTAAGCCTACAGTAACTACTGCTTTACACATGCAGCTTTGTGCTCTGGACCCTAAGTCCAGATTTCACCCTGCTGAGCATATCCAGGATGTGGCGCCTTCTCATTGGTGCTTGGACATCACCTGCTCTGGTTATGCGGCAGCTTCTGATTGGTCCACAGGCAAGGTCCTGTCTGTCTGGACTTGAGCTGTATGTATAAAAGGTCCTCTGGAGTGCACACCTGTGCGCAGGTGTCATGTGTGTTTGGTGGCTACTTTACCACCCTGTCTGCATGTGTGCCGCTAATAGTACTGCAAGTGTTGGTCTAGACAGGCAGTGTAGGGTGGGAACTCCCGCTTGAACTTAGCATCTGCATCGGGCATCCTCAGGTGTGCATGCTAAAGCACACTGTGTGTCAGAGCAGCATCAACCACCAGCTTAGTCTTCCCTAGGGGGTTAAGTTACAGGGACCCCAATTAGTATTTTTCTATACGCCTGTGCAGTCTAACAGGGTATAGTCTTTTTTGCTTTGCTTCATAGTACCGCTCTGTGGTGTAACAGAGCTTGTTACTTTGCACTCTGTGCACACTGAGTGATATTTGACTTGGTGTTCTTAAGGTGTCTTCTCGCAGCCTTGCTCCGCTATTGTGCTTGCTGCGGTTTCTCCATCACCGCACGGTGGACCTCGGGTTGTGAACGCACCTTATTATAATTTTTTATTTGGTGCGTTCCGCCAATCCTAACACACACTATATCTTGTGTACTTTTAAACATATGAGTAAAGGTTATCTTTAAGGGGCATTTTTGTTTGGTATACAAATACGTTTTTATCTGAATATATTAACGCCATTCTTACTCCAACATTGATAACCTATTACAGTAGCCATATTTTTCTTATCGTGGGCAATGTCATTGAATGTGGCATGACAAATGGTTGGCAATGAGATAATCCAATGGTGACCATTTCACTTGAAAATTGTTGCGATGTCAATATGGATGATGAGATGTCATCATAACCATCCTGGAATGTGTATACTGTCACAGAATTTAGAGAGCAGGGGTTGGTAAAGTTTAGTGTTAGTAGTACATTTCAGTTCTTTTATATAATTCTGGAACGTACATTGCTTATTTATGCCTTTTCCGTTACATAACATGATCCGATTTACAATTTCTCACAATTAATTCCATAGTTTTGTAACATTTCACTTCAGTATACACTGACCATGAACGTTCCACATTCATATTGTACTTAGGAGCTGTGTCCTATTGAGAATAAGAACAATAAGTCATTGCTGAAGTACACAGTGCATAGAATATATTATTGAGATGCATAGTGCTTCAAGATGAGGGATTGATAAATCAGGTGTGATGCTGCTGGGAAATGAATCACCACTGTGTGACCTTGAGGTTCAGAGCTTATCACATTTGCGTATTATCATTTTTTTCCTTTAACCTGTAATATAAATTCTTGAGGTCCTTGGTATTTTTCTCTTCCCAGGAAGTTTTTGAATATTGTCGGATCGGTGTTATTATGTAAATGATTGTTTTAATAAACTTTAACCACCGTGTATGATTCAAATATGAAAAAAAAGAAAAAAAAAGGATTAGTGTCTTTGTACCTTAATTCTCACCTAAATTGGACGCCCTACATTGTGAAATCTGCCAGTTCTTTACAAACCAGAATCTGTAGTGACCCTCATTTTCACACTGTCGTGACTCTTGAAATGTAGATTATATTGTGCCCTCCCACGCTGCCTTCATTTCATTTCCAACAAAGCATGAAGAAGGAAATACAACCCTGTGATTTACAGTATTTTTAGAAACATTATGCAAAACAAATATAGTAATGGGTGCATCGGAAGTCTGTGCCTCATTAGGGTTAAATTATGTTATACATTAGCAATACATTTATAGTATTAGATCAATTCATCTATCCTGCTCAATATTAATTAGGATATGGATTTGTGTTGTATAGTTATGGCAGACGATCAAATGTGAATTTAATGTAGTAGAAAACATGTCATAGGCTTTCATCCTCAATCCTGTCAAAGATAAATATCAGCGCTAATGGTAAAATCAATAGCAGATAGGTGTGTGTATATACATATATATATATATGTGTATATATAGATATGTGTATATATACTCTCTCTAAATATGTATACTCTATAAATACAAACATTATTCATGTATATCTGTGTATATCTATATTTCTACACTGTTATTTTGATTAAATAAACAAATAAATGAAATATTTTTAGCTTTTACATTGTAACCTAAACCCTCGCCGGTAACAAGTGTAACCATTTTTCTAACACAAAAGGTAAAAAAGTTAAATAAAATGTAAAAGATGAATAGCGGTGTTCTCACTGTTGTCTAGAATGTGCAATGCAATCTTTCAATAGCAGAGACATGGGTGGCCCATTGTAATCCAGTTTTGCTCAATTCTCAAGTTGCTTTGTGTCATACCGGCAGCTCGAGTCTTCGCAGAGGTTCATTTACTGTCATACTATAGCAAAGGAAAAAGAAATTACATGCAGTTTAGACCTCAGTAATTTCTGCCACTGGAGGCTTCTCTCTGACAATCTATATGACCTAGAATTATTTTTCTTCTTCAGAAGTGCCAGCTGCCAGTTCTTTAGAAGTCGATGACTTTCCTATCACGCTGGTGGCTGCCTCCAAAGTATTGTCTCTATTTTAATGTGAATATGACAGAAGTGTGAAGCTCGACAGTTGTGTTTGGCAAATTGGATACCATAAGAGACAAGCTATTTTAATAACAGACTAGTCCAGGCTCTGAAAGTTACTTGGAATAATATGGTCCTGGTGGGAGAAAATAACCGAATACAGAGAGAGCTGAGCAGCAATAGGGAAAGAAACAGTCAAACTTTCATGGTAAATTAAATAATCCCAGTAGGAAGGCCTGATGTGTAAGTGTAGTTAACATAATGGAAGAAGAATTGAGAGCTACTAGAATTTGAGATCAGACACAATATTATGATAAAAAATCAAGAATCAGTACCTGTTCACAATGGCATCCATTGAGAGTGATCATACTTTTATATGGCAGTGACTACCAATGTGATATAGATAGTACCTTGCCAGTAAAGGATTTTTACTCATAAAAATTGTAAATTGGATTTACATTTATTAGGATCATTTGCCTGAAATAACTGAATTCATAAATACTCACCCCTTAAAATCAGTCAGAGCTTCCTTAGGCAGTTTAATAGCATTTTTTTTACATCACAGGTTCGCTTTCAACACTTGAATAAAGATTAAACTGCAGATACGGGGTTAATCTGGAGGCTAATAGTTGTGTAGCTGCCTGGTGCCTGCACAAAGAGCGCCTGCTACCGGGAGGAAATTAATTTTATTCCTCCAGGCTGTTTTAGCCTTTCAGTCATAGGGGTGGACCAGCACAGCTTCAGTCACCGCTCAATACACAGTGAGTAGTGTTTATAATGGTGTCTAATGCTGAGTCGGCTGTCAGTCAGCGCTGGGGCGCAGTTACAGATGCCATTCATTATTCACTGAGTGGTGACTGAAGCTGCACCTGCCCACCAACATGACTGAGAGTCTGAGACTGGCTGGAAGATTAAAACTAATTCCCCCCCCAGCCGCAGGGCTCTCAGTGGGGGCGCCAAGCAACTTAAGAACACTAGTAACCTGTAATAACCCCATTTGGTGAATCTGGATAGTGAGAGGACGTCACGGCTTATTCATAAAGATGGAGATTGAAAGCCATAAAACACAGAAAAAACAGTAAAAAAAAGAGTATATGTGACAGCATACTAGTGAAGAAGTTTAGAGTGTGAGGAAAAGAGAATAGTGTTATACATGTTTTCCAGGGCAATTGGGAGCTTTAGATAACTTTTGATTCTCTGTGAGTCAATTCACAGTTAAATATTTTGTGGAGAAAAAAAATTGCAATGGATTGTTTCATTTCTGTTACCAACTATGGATACTTTGTGAAACTCCAACATGGTTCTGAAAATGAGGAACAGGAGTGTATGAGTAATAATTAGAGTTGAGCGAAACTGGTCGGTCAAATTAAAAAAAACCCGACTTTAACTAAAGTCGGGTTTCGCCGATCGAAACCCGACCATAGCGTGAGGTCAGCTATGAGATCGCCGATCAGAGCGCCAAAGTCGCATTTCAAATAATGCTTCCAGCGCCTTTTCTCAGCCAATGATGGAGGACGCACACTGTGGGCAACGTGATGACATGGGCAGCGGCCACCACCATCTTAGAGAAGGGCATTGAAGTGATTGACTGGCTTTGTGTGGCGCCACAGTGGGTATAAAAGGCTGTGACCGCCGACCGCCATCTTACTTCTGCTGACCTTAGAATAGGCAGAGGTGCTGCTGCTGATTCTGAACAGGGAGAGCGTTAGGCAGGGAAGAAGAAAAAAAAACTGCTTCTGCTGATAGCGCTTTTCACTGTACAGTTAGTGTGCAGTGAAAGGGGAGGATTTTTGTGGGGTGCAGCAGTGCTGGTGTTGATTAGGCTGCCTTTTAAGGCTACCTGATAGCTGCATTGCTGTGTGCACACTGCTGTTCAAACTGCTTTTTTCAAAGCACTCCAACTTTTATTATTTTGTCCTGGTGAGTTACTGAGCATTCATTTTTTCACACACCGTATAGCGGTGTACGCTCCTCACACACTACCGTGTACCGACTGGTATCAAGGACAAATAGAAGCTATCTGGGTGTGAGTCTGGAAAAAAAAGCCGAGGAATTTTTCCGTTTTTCCAGACCTACACCTTAGAGTGCTGTCCGCTTTTCAAACATTTTCATATATCTGCTGTTTGATTATGGTCAAAACTGGACAGAGACAGCGTGCGTTAAGGCCCTTTTACTAGGGATGGGCGAATCTACTCGTTAGGACTCGTTACTCTGCGAGTAGTAGGGGACTCGCAGGAGTCGGTACTCTGCGAGTTTCCAAGCGATTACTCGCACAGTAACGAATCCAATGCAAATCAATGGCACTCCTAGTTCTTGCAGAGTTTCTTAGCGATTTTGTGTCAGCAGCTGGACACAAAATCGCTAAGAAACTAGCATTGCTTGTATTAAACTGTGAAAAAACTAGCTAGGATCTCTCTCTCTTCTCCCTAGCGCAGGCTGCAAAACTCGCATCCCCATTCTCCTCCCCTCCAGCACAGGAATCGCTGCAAAACTCGCATCCCCATTCTCCTCCCCCCCAGCACAGGAATCGCTGCAAAACTCGCATCCCCATTCTCCTCCCCCCCAGCACAGGAATCGCTGCAAAACTCGCATCCCCATTCTCCTCCCCCCCAGCACAGGAATCGCTGCAAAACTCGCATCCCCATTCTCCTCCCCCCCCGCACAGGAATCGCTGCAAAACTCGCATCCCTATTCATTAACATTGGACTCGCTAGACTTGCAATGAATAGCGAGTTTCCAAGTCGGACTCGTTACAGCCTAGCGATTCCGAATATTTCAGGATTCGCCCATCCCTACCTTTTACATTTAGCGATGCACCAGCGATCCGACAAGCGATCCGACCCGGTCAGGATCGCTGGTGCATCGCCAAATTATCGCTAGTGAGCTTTCACACAGAAAGATCTCACAGCGATGCAGCAGCGACGCAGCGGACGATACTCACTTTTCACACACAGCGATCCAGACGTCCTCCCGCCCGCCTCCACCGTCGCTCGTCTCACACAGCAGGAAGCCCAGCAGGAAGCAGACGACGAGAAATGGAGCCGCCCAATCTCGCGCGATCAGCGATGGACAGCGGGGGAGCCAGTCAGAGGTAAGTATCACACATAGCGATATCGCTAGCAATATCGCTATAACGTCACAAAATCAGTGACGTTTTAGCGATATTGCTAGCGATATCGCTATGTGTAAAACCCCCTTAAGTCCCTATACAAATAGATGGAGATTGACAATTTTCCATACACACACCTTATAGAGCTGTCCGATTCTCAAACAGTATTGTATATCTGCCATTCGCATTACAGTCACATCTATACAGAGTCAGCGTGTGTGTGTGACACTCCGTAAATACACATACGGAGATTTTTAGCTACACAAAAAACGTATACAACTGTACACTTCTGATACAGTTCCGTATATCTGCTTGTTGGATTACGGTCCAATACATACTGTGAGAGCATCTGTGACTAACAAAATATATACGTAGATTTATTTTTTTTAATACACCTTACACAGCAGGACGCTCCTCATACAGTACCATCTCTCTGCTGGTATTTTTGGTACATTTTCCCAAAAATGAGGACGTATGGTGGAAGAAGCCACCGACGTGGGCAGGGGGGCGCAGCTGGTACTGATGGTGGTGGTGCATTGGCTGGTTCTGGCAAAAGCACAATAGCAGCTAAGGCAGGAGGTGTTGAGCCTGCGTCATCGTCTGGCCCAAAAAGGCCTGTAAGGTCCCTTTTCTTGGAGTAGGAAAACCGCTTTTAAAGCCGGAGCATAAGGAACAGGTTTTGGCATACATTGCCGAAACAGCCACCAGCTCTATTGCCTCCTCTTCTGAACGTTCGAAACCTGCAAGCACGGAGTCATCAGTGCAGGGTTCTGGTCAGGAAAAACACCTTTCCTTGTGTCCTTCACCCCCACCAAAAGTTAAGGATGCGGCAGCCCACACTTCAGATTACTCTATGGAGCTCTTTTCACATACCATGCCAGTCAAATCCTGAATTCCCCAGTCCAAGATGAATCTGACATGGAGTGCACTGATGCACAGCCACTGCTAGATGATTCTGCTGGTACATCGACCCAGAGCACTACATTGCCCTCGCAGTCTATTGAGCCAGAATCTGACCCTGATGAAACTCGGGTGCCCTTCCCGCATGCTGTACCACCTTACACGGTGACACAGACGAAGGTGCAGTGTTAAGGGGAGAATATATGGCATATGAATATATACAAGAATCAAAAATTATACCACTATATGGACGCTTTGCTGAATATTAGAATCATGTACTGCAGCTTTAAGATACTTCTGATCTTCTGAGAATTGTTTCTGTATTGTATAACCCACCTAGGCTTCATTGAAATGACTGGGTGGATTAGGGTGGACTAAGCTAGAAACGATAATTATGTGCATAATTATGTGCATAATGATTATGTAGCGGATATAGCACATATGAGATCATATGAGATCAATAATAATTTGCTATTTGGGGTAATCAGTAATTTGGAAAGAACCCATGATGTAATGCAATGAGACAGCTCGATTTTTGCTATAAAATGTTTTACACTTATGGAAATAAATCAGAAATCATTTGAGAGACAATTGCTTGCATTTGTCCCTATTTCTCCGGCCGTAAGGCTGAGTGCAGACGGACTTTTTAGCCCTGCGGATTTTTCCGCGCAGAATGGAAGAAATCCGCAGGTCAAATGACCTGCATTTTTCCTGCGGATTTCTTCCATTTTTCTAGCGGTTTTCTTGCGGTTTTTGTGCGGTTTTCCCCCTGCGGATTTGGTGACAGGGGAGATGGAAAACCGCACAAAAGAAGTAACATGCTACGGATTTTGTACCGCAGGAAAACCGCGCGGAAATATCCGCAGCGTCTGCAGAGTGTTTTTTTTTTTTCATTGATTTTAAGGCTACTGTACATCACAATGCGGATATGCAACGTTTCTGAGCGGTAAAATCCGCTGCGGATCTGCTGCAAATCTGCATCGTGTGCACACAGCCTTAGACCCCACATTCAATTTGGAAGCAGAACAATTAAGCTGACGACACACACATTCTGTGTGCCATAACAGCAGATGACTTTGAAGAGGAGGTGATGGATGACCCAGTTCTTGACCTGGATTGGCATCCTTTGGGGGAAGAGGGTAGCGCTGGCAATAGTTCAGATAAGGAGAAGGATCCGCAGCAGGCATTGACATCGCAGCAGCGGTTTTCTGCCAAGACCGTAGCTGTCCAAAAACGTGGACCAAAAACTAAAACAGTTGCAGGACAGCTTGGCCAGACGGTCAACTTAGCACAGCGTGCAAGGCCAGAAAATGTATACCATAGTAGGAAGAGTGCAGTGTGGCACTTCTTTGTCCAAAATCCTACTGATGAGGCAAAGGTTACCTGTAAGAAGTGCGGAAGGACCTTTAGCCGAGGTAAACAACTCAGAAATTTGAATATCAGTTGCATGCTTAGGCCTCTTTCACACTTCAGTTTTTTGCATCAGTCAAAATCCGCCAAAAGGACGGATGGCGGATCCATTTTAGTTCTGATGACAACGGATGCCACCTGTCCGTTTTTTTGACGGATCCGACAAATGAAGAATTTTAAAGGAATCGCAGCCTGGAAAAGGAGAGAGAGAGAGAGATTGATTTTTTGTCCAGCACCCAGCAACTTTTGGCGGATCCTCAAAAAAACGGATGCAACGGACGGCAATCCGTCACAATCCGCCATTAATGGAAGTCAATGGGGAAAAAAAATGGATCCTCAAAAGAAAATCGAGGATCCGTTTTTTTCAAAACCTGGCGGATTGTGACTGATTGTAAAAAACTGAAGTGTGAAAGAGGCCTTAGACATTTAATCAACATGGACTTGCAAGTGTGGATGGACTACAAAACCTCAGGTAGCACATGTGCACCTGCTATGACTGAAGGTAGCCAGCAACGCTCCATTGCTTCCCCCACTGTAAGACCACCGCCACCGTTAAGCACACCACCAGCACTAAATGTGGAGGTGTCATCGCAAGGCCAAAGCACTCAGGGAATCACAATGGCTTTGCAACACATCACTGAATCTATGCCATCACCACCAATACCATCACCAACCCCCTCTCACTCCATCCGGTCCACCGCTACTTCCCCCATATGCAGCTCTCCAGTCCAGCTCACCCTACCAGACACTCTGAGTAGGACAGGAAAGTACTCATCCTCTCATCCGTGTACACTTTGTTTGAATGCCTACATTGCCAAACTAATCTCATTAGAGATGATGCCCTACCGTTTGGTTGAAAGCGAAGCTTTCCATGACTTCAAGGCCTACTCTGTCCCACGCTATGACCTACCCAGTCGGCACTTTTTTTCTCGAAAAACCACCCTGCCCTTTCCCTGGCATGTGAAAGACCACATTGTCCATGCACTAAAACAGTCAGTGAGTGGAAAGGTGCACCTCACAACAGATGCATGGACCAGTAGGCATGGCCAGGGCCGTTACGTGTCCATCACTGCACACTGGGTTAATGTGGTGGATGCAGGCTCCACTGTGGACAGCAACGGTGGAACAGTGCTGCCTAGCCCACGGTATAGGAAACAGTTGGCTGTAGGCTTTCGATCCTCCTCCTCCTCCTCTATCAGCGAAAGCTCGTCCACAGAGCGCAGTCGCACGAGCACTCCATCCGCAGCTAGCAGTGTTGCACACGAGGTGTCCCACTATCGAACAGCTTGAGGTAAGCGTCAGCAGGCTGTGTTAAAGACGATATCTTTGGGCGACAACAGACACACCGCGGAGGTACTGGCCGACTACTTGCAGCAACAAACTGAGTCATGGCTGGGCAGTCTACATCTTGAGGCAGGTAAGGTAGTCAGTGTTAACGGCCATAATTTTGTGGCAGCCATAGCCTGTGCAAAACTCACACACATACCTTGCCTGGCTCACACTTTGAACCTGGTGGTGCAGTGCTTCCTTAATAATTATCCGGAGTTAACATCCCTGCTCCATAAGGTGCGAAGACTGTGCTCGCTCATCCGTCGCTCAAATGTCCACTCCACTCGTATGCAGAAGCTGCAGGGATTGCTCCACCTCCCCAAGCACCGCCTAATCATAGACGTTGCAACAAGGAGGAACTCCACCATGCACATGGTTGAGAGGCTGTGCGAACAGAGGCAGGCTGTAATGCATTTGTAGGAGGATACACGGGCAGGCAGTTTGAGGGAAGACATGGAATTTTCGGTTGTGCAGTGGTCAAAGCTGAAAGATCTCTGTAAATTCCTTCAGTGTTTTGAGGAATGCACATGGCTGGTAAGCGCAGACGACGCCATGATAAGCATGAGCATCCCACTTATGCGTCTGCTCATGCAAAGTTTGACGCACATTAAGGATCTGGCATCTGCAGCGGAGGAGGAGGAGGAGGGAAGCCTTAATGACAGTCAGCCATTATCTGGTCAGGGAACTGTTCTGGACGAGGTGGAGGAAGAAGAGGAAGAGGAGGAGGTTGAGGGGGATGATTATTTTGGGCAGGAGGATGCTTCTCAGGGGGAAAGAGAAAATGTTGGCGTTCCAAGGTCAGGTACTGTGTTTGTGCGTGACTGTAGGGATGTGGATTTGCCAGAAAATGCTCCTTCACCCACCACTGGCAGTGCATCATTGACACCTGGAACATTGGCCCACATGTGCGATTATGCCTTGCGGATCCTAAAAAGGGACCCCGAATTGCGAAAATGATGAGGGATGACGACTACTGGCTGGCCAGCATCCTCGATCCACGCTACAAAGGAAAATTACACAACATCATGCCACAGGAGAACCTAGAGATAATATTGGCTAACAAACAAGCAACTCTGGTAAACCGTTTGTTTGAGGCTTTCCCAGCACACAGCAGCGGTGCTGGTTCTCCCATGAGCCATAGTGGGCACAATTGAAGAGGTGTTTGTGGTGCACACAGCCGAAGTGGCGTTGGAGACAGGGGTTTAATGACCATGTTGTGGAATGATTTCTCAAGTACTTCTCACATGACTGCTAATACTGCATTGATTAAAAGTGACAGGAGACAGCAGTTGTCAAATATGGTTAAAAACTACTTCTCCCATATCAATGTTCTCAGTGCTGCTGGATCAATCCTGACAGAAAAAGGACCCGTCTGTCTACCCAAAATTTTGATGATCTAACCTTCATTAAAATGAACCATGCATGGTTTTCAAAGGATTTTGTCCCACCTTCCCCTGATGACACATAGGTTGCCAGAAAACTGCCTCGCTTTTGTCCTCCTCTTCCTCGGAGTTGCCCAATTCCACCCTTTGCAGCAGCTGAATGTCCAGCCAACACATCAACATATGCCATTTTTTTAAACCACCCTAAGTGGGCTGCCCACCTCCCCCAATGGCTGGGGTCAACACCTGGCGCACCCGGGCAAGTGCCGTTGCTCTGAACAGGTGAATAGGACCACAGATGGCCGACGGCACTGGCACAGGGCCCCTCATAGTACAATACAGTGTCTCTGATGGTGGGGGGGCCCACTCGCCATCAGACACACCAGCCTACTATGAGGGGGCCTGTGCCAGTACCGTCGACCACGAGTGTGCCCCCTCTGCTTGGTCATGGCCACAGCACTTGCAAGTTGCGAAATTTACCTCTCCCTGCTCCACCACTGTGTAGTCTGGGCAGTTAAATCCTTCACAGGGCCGGCCACTAGAAATTTGGTGTATTGATCGATGATGGTTAAGATGTAGCTATGCCCTGTCCTGCTGGCCTCTACCTTCAGATGATCAATGGCAACCATTTGTAATGGACGTCAACTTACAAGCGGATGCAGTGGTGCTTTATGATCACCTTTCACAGTTGTGATAGTCACAGACGTGTGACATTCCTGCCACCATTATTCAATGTCTCCTCTCATGCCAATCCAATAGAATCGCCTACAGTCTGTGGCTTCTGTCTTTTGCACTCCAAAATGACCAGACACATCATGAAAGGCAGTGAGGACCATGTCTACATCTCTCCCTGTGATCACAATTTGATGGAGACGAGTAACGGTGATGTGATCCACGCTACTGCGAAAAAGCAATCCTTTCTTCACAAAGAACTGTTTTCACTGTCTCCACAGACACAGTAACTGAGGGTCTGCATCACCCCTGCAACATCTACCGGGAGGTTTTCCTGCGATGAGTAATTCCCAAATTTCTGCTAACACTCGACTTTCCAGCTGTAAATATCAGTATTTGCAGATGATACAAAACTATGTAAGGTAGTTAACACAAAAGAGGACAGTTTGCAACTACAGACAGATTTGAGTAAATTGGAGAATTGGGCTGAAAAATGGCAAATGAGGTTTAACACAGAAAAGTGTAAGGTTATGCACATGGGAAGGAGAAACAGATGCTACAATTACTTTCTAAATGGGAAACTGCTGGGGAAGTCAGACATGGAAAAAGACTTAGGCATCTTAGTCAATACGAAGCTAAATTGGAGTGCCCAGTGTCAGGCAGCTGCCACCAAAGCAAATAGGGTCATGGGATGCTTTAGAAGAGGTCTGGGGACACGAGATAAAAACATAATTCTCCCTCTGTACAAATCACTCGTCAGACCACACTTGGAGTATTGTGTGCAATTTTGGGCGCCGGTGCTCAAGAAAGACATTACTGAACTTGAAAGGGTTCAAAGGCGGGCTACTAAAATGATAAATGGAGTTGGTTCACTACAATACACAGAAAGGTTATCAAAATTAGGTCTATTTGCTCTAGAAAAGAGAAGACTTAGGGGAGACATAATATATATGTACAAGTATATCAGAGGGCAATACAGAGATCTCTCCAATGAACTGTTTGTACCAAGGACTGTGATAAGAACAAGGGGGTATTCTCGTCATTTGGAGGAAAGACAATTTCTGCACCAGCATAGAAGAGAGTTCTTCACAGTAAGAGCAGTGAGGCTCTGGAGTTTTCTTCCTGTGGAAGTGGTGATGGCCAACTCACTGAATGAATTTAAGAAGGAAATGGATGCTTTTCTTGTGAGTAACAGTATAGAAGGTTGCAAATAATATAATATTATAGGTAGATGGTTGACCCAGCTTAGGGGAAGGAATTTTTTTCCCTATGGAGAAAATTGGCTTCTACTCTGTGGGTTTTTTGCCTTCCCCAGGATCAACAATGCAGAACAGCTGCACTAAAAATAAGCTGAACTAGATGGACATAAGGTCTTCAGCCTTCAAAACTTTGTTACTATGTTACTATGTTACTTGATTCCATTTGGTTTACAATAGCGGAGAATCTGAACTGGCTTACTGAGTTTGAAATATATACAAAGATTTAAAGGTACCACAACACTGTATACTGTGGAATGCTTCGACTACCTTTCCCTTTTTCTAATTGTTAAATTCTGGTGTAATACATACTGAGCCTGTGAGTGTCTGACTCCAGAAGTATAGACGAAAATTTACAATTACCCCTAGACTGGATACACCTGGTATGTGCTGATACAGCACCTTTGTTCAAAATTTTGTATTACGGTATCATCCATAGTGAGTGAGCGTGTGTCGTTTACGCCTTCTATATATACGGTGAATCGGAGATACCAAGTTTGACCCTATATTCGATACAGCTCTTATCTTGTTATACAGTACCTTTGTTCGAAATTTAGTATTACGGTCAAATCCATACTGAGTAAGCGTCTGAGACTGACTACAGGACTATGTATATGGAGATTTCAATTGTACCCTATAATATACTGTATATACTTGCCATCTGTTATCCAGTACCTTTTTTACAACATTTTTTATTATGGTCAAACCAAGACTGAGTGAGCGTCTGAGGGTGACTCCAGAAATATATACTGAGATTTCAAATTTGGCCAACACTGTATACAGCTGTACGCTTGTGTTACATTACCCATTTACAGCTTTTCATGTTCTTGTGTAATCCATACTGGGCCTGAGAGCGTGTGTGTCTGCCTCCTGAAATGTATACGGAGATTCAGAATGTTTATACTATACTATATATACCTTGTATCTGGTGATACTGTACCCTTTTTCACCTTTTTATTTTATTGGGTAATCCATACTGCGCCTATAAGCGTCTGTGTATGACTCATGAAATATATACGGAGATTTACTGTTATCCCTAGACTGTATAGAGCTGTATGCTTCTGATACAGTACCATATATCTGTTGGTATTTTGGGTCAATTTTCTAAAACATGAGGAAGTATGGTGAAAAAGGACGTGGATGTGGGGGGCCACCTAGTACTGATGGTGTTGGTGGTGCACCTGCTGGTAGTGCCAAAACCACAATAGCAGCTAAGGCAGGAGGTGTTGAGCCTGTGTCATGGTGTGGCTCTGGAAGGCCTGTAAGGCTCCGTTTTCTGGGAGTAGGTAGACTGCTTTTAAAGCCGGATCATCAGGAACTGTTTTTGGCTTACATTGCTGAAACAGCCTCCATCTCTATCGCCTCCTCTTCTGAAGTTTAAAAAAATGCAAGCACTGAGTCGTAAGTGCAGGCTTCTGGTCAGAAGCAACCACTTTCCTTGTGTCCTTCACCCACACTAAAAGTGAAGGATGTGGCAGCACACACTTCAGATTACTCCATGGAGCTCTTTTCACATACCATGCCTAATTAAAAATTTGGCCCATCATATACTGGAGCATTCAAAATGGGGGACATCTGACACTGGAGCATCATCCATGAGGCCCATCATATACTGGAGCATTCTAAATGGGGCAGATCAGCCACTGGAGCAGCATCTATGGGGCACATGATACACTGGAGCATTAGAAATGGAGCCCATTATATATGGAGCATTATTAGGGCCCATAAGACACTGGAGCATCATCCATGTAGCCCATCATATACTGGAGCATTCCAAATGGGGGACATCAGACATTGGAGCAGCATTTACAGGGCCCTTTATGCACTGGGGCATTCCAAATGGAGCCCATTATATATTGAGCATTATTAGGGCCCATCATACACTGGATCATCATCCATGAGGCCCATCATATACTGGAGCAATCCAAATGGGGGACATCAGACACTGAAGCAGCATTTACGGGGCCCCTTATACACTGGAGCATAAGAAATGGAGCTCATTATATGTGGAGCATTATTTGGGCCCATAACACACTGGAGCATCGTCCATGGGGACCATCATATACTGTAGCATAATGTGGAGCTCATCATATACTGTATTGAACATTATATGTGGCCAATTATTCTGTATGGAGAAATATATGGGGCTCATTATTCTGTATGGCGCACAATGTGGTGGCCATAATACTGTATGGAGTAATATACTGTCCTTTTTTTGAACTATTGTACAATTTAAAATAGCTCAGTCATGTCATGTAAGCAGTGAAGTATTTGTCATTGTACTATACCTATATTTCTGTGACGTATTGGAGCATCATGAGTTGTGGTATGTGTTAAAGGTGCGCACTGACACTCTTTGGCCCAAGGCACACGAAAACTTTGAGCCAGCCCTACCTCCCCACATCTTTAGCCAAATAACCCCCTGTTTTCAATTTGTAACTATTATTATGAAGTAAATTAAGGTTGACAAGCTTCAGTAATAAGAATTGATGTTTTTGGCATTGAAATAGGCACTGTAGGTGTGTTTACTGACCTCCACTCCCTGCCGACTTTGCTTCCCCATTGACTTACATTGGGTTTCGTGTTTCATTCGGCCTTCAACTTTTCCCTATAGTCGGCCGATTTCGTTCGACCCGACTTTTGAGAAAGTCGGGTTTCATGAAACCCGACTCGACCCTAAAAAAGGCAAAGTTGCTTATCTCTAGTAATTATAACTCAAAAAATCATTAAAATAATGTGAAAGGAGAGCTCCCATGAATAAATACATGGATACCTATTGCCAATATATATGTTAAAAAAAAAAATTAAAAAAAGAGGTAGATTGAAAAAATAATTTATAAAAAAATTGTATGTTCAGGAAATGCCATATATGAGAAAGGCAGGACCAA
Organism: Dendrobates tinctorius; assembly: GCF_039654945.1. Taxonomy (NCBI): domain Eukaryota; kingdom Metazoa; phylum Chordata; class Amphibia; order Anura; family Dendrobatidae; genus Dendrobates; species Dendrobates tinctorius. Next base: position 59,424,668 of record NW_027361698.1, on the reverse strand, counting down.
TCTCTAGGACTCACACCTATCTTAGGAATAAAGCCCCTTCTTGCTTTGTTGTGAATGGAGATTTAGCTATACATGTACAACTCACTTTATTTACTTCTATGCGCGTTGTTGCTTGGCTGTTATCAAAACTGACATAGGTAGAACAAACATTCATCAAAAATTTCTGAAATGTCCTGTGGATATGCCTAAAATAACTGAGATGAAAATACCCAATTTTGTGGGTATAGTAACAATGGGAGCAGAATGAACAGTTATTTTCATATACAGATGTAAATTCTTAGACATTTGGTGCTGTGTATGTGTGTATATATATATATATATATATATATATACATACAGTGGGGCAAAAAAGTATTTAGTCAGTCAGCAATAGTGCAAGTTCCACCACTTAAAAAGATGAGAGGCGTCTGTAATTTACATCATAGGTAGACCTCAACTATAGGAGACAAACTGAGAAAAAAAAATCCAGAAAATCACATTGTCTGTTTTTTTTTCATTTTATTTGCATATTATGGTGGAAAATAAGTATTTGGTCAGAAACAAGCAATCAAGATTTCTGGCTCTCACAGACCTGTAACTTCTTCTTTAAGAGTCTCCTCTTTCCTCCACTCATTACCTGTAGTAATGGCACCTGTTTAAACTTGTTATCAGTATAAAAAGACTCCTGTACACACCCTCAAACAGTCTGACTCCAAACTCCACTATGGTGAAGACCAAAGAGCTGTCAAAGGACACCATAAACAAAATTGTAGCCCTGCACCTGGCTGGGAAGACTGAATCTGCAATAGCCAACCAGCTTGGAGTGAAGAAATCAACTGTGGGAGCAATAATTAGAAAATGGAAGACATACAAGACCACTGATAATCTCCCTCGATCTGGTGCTCCACGCAAAATCCCACCCCGTGGGGTCAGAATGATCACAAGAACGGTGAGCAAAAATCCCAGAACCACGCGGGGGGACCTAGTGAATGAACTGCAGAGAGCTGGGACCAATGTAGCAAGGCCTACCATAAGTAACACACTACGCTACCATGGACTCAGATCCTGCAGTGCCAGACGTGTCCCACTGCTTAAGCCTGTACATGTCCAGGCCCGTCTGAAGTTTGCTAGAGAGCATTTGGATGATCCAGAGGAGTTTTGGGAGAATGTCCTATGGTCTGATGAAACCAAACTGGAACTGTTTGGTAGAAACACAACTTGTCGTGTTTGGAGGAAAAAGAATACTGAGTTGCATCCATCAAACACCATACCTACTGTAAAGCATGGTGGTGGAAACATCATGCTTTGGGGCTGTTTCTCTGCAAAGGGGCCAGGACGACTGATCCGGGTACATGAAAGAATGAATGGGGCCATGTATCGTGAGATTTTGAGTGCACACCTCCTTCCATCAGCAAGGGCATTGAAGATGAAACGTGGCTGGGTCTTTCAACATGACAATGATCCAAAGCACACCGCCAGGGCAATGAAGGAGTGGCTTTGTAAGAAGCATTTCAAGGTCCTGGAGTGGCCTAGCCAGTCTCCAGATCTCAACTCTATAGAAAACCTTTGGAGGGAGTTGAAAATCCGTGTTGCCAAGCGAAAAGCCAAAAACATCACTGCTCTAGAGGAGATCTGCATGGAGGAATGGGCCAACATACCAACAACAGTGTGTGGCAACCTTGTGAAGACTTACAGAAAACGTTTGACCTCTGTCATTGCCAACAAAGGATATATCACAAAGTATTGAGATGAAATTTTGTTTCTGACCAAATACTTATTTTCCACCATAATATGCAAATTAAATGAAAAAAAAACAGACAATGTGATTTTCTGGATTTTTTTTTCTCAGTTTGTCTCCCATAGTTGAGGTCTACCTATGATGTAAATTACAGACGCCTCTCATCTTTTTAAGTGGTGGAACTTGCACTATTGCTGACTGACTAAATACTTTTTTGCCCCACTGTATATATATACAGTATATACAGTGGGGCAAAAAAGTATTTAGTCAGTCAGCAATAGTGCAAGTTCCACCACTTAAAAAGATGAGAGGCGTCTGTAATTTACATCATAGGTAGACCTCAACTATGGGAGACAAACTGAGAAAAAAAAATCCAGAAAATCACATTGTCTGTTTTTTTTTCATTTTATTTGCATATTATGGTGGAAAATAACTATTTGGTCAGAAACAAAATTTCATCTCAATACTTTGTGATATATCCTTTGTTGGCAATGACAGAGGTCAAACGTTTTCTGTAAGTCTTCACAAGGTTGCCACACACTGTTGTTGGTATGTTGGCCCATTCCTCCATGCAGATCTCCTCTAGAGCAGTGATGTTTTTGGCTTTTTGCTTGGCAACACGGACTTTCAACTCCCTCCAAAGGTTTTCTATAGGGTTGAGATCTGGAGACTGGCTAGGCCACTCCAGGACCTTGAAATGCTTCTTACGAAGCCACTCCTTCATTGCCCTGGTGGTGTGCTTTGGATCATTGTCATGTTGAAAGACCCAGCCACGTTTCATCTTCAATGCCCTTGCTGATGGAAGGAGGTTTGCACTCAAAATCTCACGATACATGGCCCCGTTCATTCTTTCATGTACCCGGATCAGTCGTCCTGGCCCCTTTGCAGAGAAACAGCCCCAAAGCATGATGTTTCCACCACCATGCTTTACAGTAGGTATGGTGTTTGATGGATGCAACTCAGTATTCTTTTTCCTCCAAACACGACAAGTTGTGTTTCTACCAAACAGTTCCAGTTTGGTTTCATCAGACCATAGGACATTATCCCAAAACTCCTCTGGATCATCCAAATGCTCTCTAGCAAACTTCAGACGGGCCCGGACATGTACAGGCTTAAGCAGTGGGACACATCTGGCACTGCAGGATCTGAGTCCATGGTGGCGTAGTGTGTTACTTATGGTAGGCCTTGTTACATTGGTCCCAGCTCTCTGCAGTTCATTCACTAGGTCCCCCCGTGTGGTTCTGGGATTTTGCTCACCGTTCTTGTGATCATTCTGACCCCACGGGGTGGGATTTTGCGTGGAGCACCAGATCGAGGGAGATTATCGGTGGTCTTGTATGTCTTCCATTTTCTAATTATTGCTCCCACAGTTGATTTCTTCACTCCAAGCTGGTTGGCTATTGCAGATTCAGTCTTCCCAGCCTGGTGCAGGGCTACAATTTTGTTTCTGGTGTCCTTTGACAGCTCTTTGGTCTTCACCATAGTGGAGTTTGGAGTCAGACTGTTTGAGGGTGTGCACAGGTGTCTTTTTATACTGATAACAAGTTTAAACAGGTGCCATTACTACAGGTAATGAGTGGAGGAAAGAGGAGACTCTTAAAGAAGAAGTTACAGGTCTGTGAGAGCCAGAAATCTTGATTGCTTGTTTCTGACCAAATACTTATTTTCCACCATAATATGCAAATACAATGAAAAAAAAACAGACAATGTGATTTTTTGGATTTTTTTTTCTCAGTTTGTCTCCCATAGTTGAGGTCTACCTATGATGTAAATTACAGACGCCTCTCATCTTTTTAAGTGGTGGAACTTGCACTATTGCTGACTGACTAAATACTTTTTTGCCCCACTGTATAATATATTGCCAAATAAAACTAGATTATTAACACTTAAGCAGGGCTGGCTCCCGGTTTTTGTGGGTCCCAGGAGAAAGAATCCCAGTGAGACCCTTTAACACATACCACAATTCATGATGCACAGATACGGCAGAGAAATATAGGTACAGTACAATGCCAAGGATTTCACTTCTTATATTACATGAGTGATAACTATTGTAAATTCTGCAATAGGTCAGAAACCAGAGAGTATAGTCTTCCATACAGTATTATGAGCACCACATAGCGCTCCATACAGAATAATGAGCCCCATATATTGTATTGCTCCATAAAGAATAATGAGCCCCATGTATGCTCCATACAGTATTATGAGCACCACATAGTGCTTCATACAGTATAATAAGCCCCATATAGAAATATGGTCACCACATAGTGCTCCATACAGTATAATTAGCTCCATATATTGCTCCATACAGTATTATGGGCACCACATATTGCTCCATACAGAATAATGAGCACCATATATTGCTCCATACAGTATAATGAGCCACATAAAATGCTCCATACAGCATAATGAGCCCCATATATTGCTCCATACAGTATTATTGGCACCACATTTTGCTCTATACAGAATAATAAGCCACATATATTTCTCCACACAGAATAATGGACCCCATATAATGCTCCATAAAGTATAATGAGACATATATAAAGCTCCTTACAGTATAATGAGCTCATATAATGCTCCATACAGTATGAGCCATATATATTGCTCCATACAGTATTATGGGCACCATAAATTCCTCAATACAGAATAATGCGCCCCATGTAATGCTCCATATAGAATAATGAGCCCATATAATGCTCCATACAGTAGAGTGAGCTGCATATATTGCTCAATACAGAATAATAAGTCCCATTTATTGCTCAATACAGAATAATAAGCCCCATTTATTGCTCATACAGTATAATGAGCTCATATAATGCTCCATACAGTATAGTGAGCCACATATATTGCTCCATACAGTATTATGGGCACAATATATTGCTCAATACAGAATAATAGGCCCCATATAATGCTTCATATACAGTACAGAGCAAAAGTTTGGACACACCTTCTCATTCAGTTTTCTTAATTTTCATGACTATGAACTTTGCAGATTCACTCTGAAGGCATCAAAACTATGAATTAACACATGTGGAATTATATAATTAACAAAAAAGTGTGAAACAACAGAAAATATGTCTTATATTCTAGGTTCTTCAAAATAGCTAGCTTTTGCTTTGATTACTGCTTTGCACACTCTTGGCATTCTCTTGATGAACTTCAAGAGGTAGCCACCGGAAATGGTCTTCCAACAGTCTTGAAGGAGTTCCCAGAGATGCTTAACACTTGTTGGCCCTTTTGCCTTCACTCTGCGGTTCAGCTCACCCCAAACAATCACGATTGGGTTCAGATCTGCTGACTGTGGAGGCCAGGTCATCTGGCGTAGCACCCCATAACTCTCCTTCTTGGTCACATAGCCCTTACACAGCCTGGAGGTATGTTTGGGGTCATTGTCCTGTTGAAAAATAAATGATGGTCCAACAAACCGGATGGAATAGCATGCCACTACAAGATGCTGTGGTGGCCATGCTGGTTCAGTATGCCTTCAATTTTGAATAAATCCCCAATAGTATCACCAGCAAAGCACCCCCACACCATCACACCTCCTCCTCCATGCTTCACGGTGGGAACCAGTAATGTAGAATCCATCCGTTCACCTTTTCTGCATTGCACAAAGACACGGTGGTTGTGTTGGGCGTCGGATTCATGCAGCGACACAACAGGAATCCAGAGTCTCACATGCTGCTCTGCAGCAAGCCATTCCTGAGGCTAAGTCCCTCTGCCAATCCACTGAGCATGCTCAAGAGACGATCTCCCATTGGAGGTCGGGAGTCACATGCTCAGGTCCTTCTCCAGATCTGATTGATCCATCTCAGAGATCTGGAAGGTCCCGGCAGCGCATAGCTATAAAAGGCCAACATGGCCACTCAGCCATGCACTAGTATAGACTCTTCTTGCTAGATGTGTGATTGGTGATGGATGTATGATTCTGGTGACTGACTTATTAAGATTCCCCTCCCTCCGATATTACGCATGTGGATATGGAACTATAGAAAGAGTCAGCTCCAGTCAGTGGCAAGCCTTAGGCCACTGTGCACACCGCACCTCTACACTACCGTCCGGTGGTGTCACGTCTCTCACGGCACTCTCGCACAGCTGCTGTGTCTGCCACCGCGCTGCATTCAGCAGCACTTACCGGCGTCTGCAGTAGCGACGCCGCACGCACGGTAGGTCTAGATGGACGCCACTCCCTGTCTTGCGCCCGTGTCCTGTGACCAGATACCGTGCGTGCAATTTCGCTGAGACCTGTGAGTCTAACAGGCTCGGTGTTTGTTTATGTTACAGCGCCTCTGTGAGTTAACAGAGTCCGCTCTGCGCACGTCGAGTGACGTTGAACCCGTGCCCATTATATCGCTATATAGCGCGTCTGCCATTAATTAGCAGCAGTTTTAACACCTACTGCACGGTGGACCCCAAGCAGCGAACGCACTTTATTATTTATTTATTTAGTGCGTTCCGCCATTCCTAACAGGTTGGAACCAAAGATCTCAAATTTGGACTCATCAGACCAAAGCACAGATTTCCACTGGTCTATTGTCCATTCCTTGTGTTCTTTAGCCCAAACAAGTCTCCTCTGCTTGTTGCCTGTCCTTAGCAGTGGTCTCCTAGCAGCTATTTTATCATGAAGGCCTGCTGCACAAAGTCTCCTCTTAACAGTTGTAGAGATGTCTGCTGCTCGAACTCTGTGTGGCATTGACCTGGTCTCTAATCTGAGCTGCTGTTAACCTGTGATTTCTGAGGCTGGTGACTCGAATGAACTTATCCTCCGCAGCAGAGGTGACTCTGGGTCTTCCTTTCCTGGGACGGTCCTTATGTGAGCCATTTTTCGTTTTAGCGTTTCACGATTTTTGCCACTGCACTTGGGGACACTTTCAAAGTTTTTCCAATTTTTCGGACTGACTGACCTTCATTTCTTAAAGTAATAATGACCACTCGTTTTTCTTTACTTAGCTGCTTTTTTCTTGCCATAATACAAATTCTAACAGTCCATTCAGTAGGACTATCAGCTGTGTATCCACCAGACTTCTGCACAACACAACTGATGGTCCCAACCCCATTTATAAGGCAAGAAATCCCACTTATTAAACCTGACAGGGCACACCTGTGAAGTGAAAACCATTTCCGGTGACTACCTCTTGAAGCTCATCAAGAGAATGCCAAGAGTGTGCAAAGCAGTAATCAAAGCAAAAGGTGGCTACATTGAAGAACCTAGAATATAAGACATATTTTCAGTTGTTTCACACTTTTTTGTTAATTACATAATTCCATGTGTGTTAATTCATAGTTTTGATGCCTTCAGAGTGAATCTACAATTTTGATAGTCATGAAAATAAAGAAAACTCTTTGAATGAGCAGGTGTGTCCAAACTTTTGGTCTGTACTTTATAATGGGCTCCATATTCGATGCTCCAGTGTATAATGGGCACCATATATAATGCTTCATATGTGATGCACCCATATATAGAATCATAGAATCGTAGAGTTGGAAGGGACCTCCTGGGCCATCTGGTCTAACCCCCTGCTCAAAGCAGGATTCGCTAAATCATCCCAGTCAGATGTCTGTCTAGCCTCTGTTTGAAGACTTCCATTGAAAGAGAACTCACCACTTCTCATGGCAACCTGTTCCACTCATTGATCACTCTAACTGTCAAAAAGTTTTTTCTAATATCTAAGCTGTGTCTCCTCCCATTCAGTTTCATCCCATTGCTTCTAGTCTTTCCTTGTGCAAATGAGAATAAAGTTGATCCTTCTACAATGTGACAGCCCTTTAGATATTTGTAGACAGCTATTAAGTCTCCTCTCAGTCTTCTCTTTTGCAAACTAAACATTCCCAAATCCTGCAACCTTTCCTCATAAGACAGAGTTTGCAGACCGGTCACCATTCTGGTCGCTCTTTTCTGAACTTGCTCCAGTTTGTTGATGTCTTTTCTAAAATGTGGTGCCCAAAACTGGACACAATATTCCAGATGAGGTCTGACCAAAGAGGAGTAGAGGGAAATAATGACTTGACGTGATCTAGACTGTATGCTTCTGTTAATACATCCTAGAATTGCATTTGCCTTTTTTGCTGCTGCATCACACTGTTGACTCATATTCAGTCTGTGATCTATTAGTATACCCAAGTCTTTTTCACTTGTGCTGTCACTTAGCCCTATTCCTCCCATTCTGTATATGCTTTTTTCATTTTTATTGCCCAGATGTAGTACTTTGCATTTCTCCCTGTTAAAAACCATTCTGTTAGTTGCTGCCCACTTCTCCAGTTTATTTATATCTTTTTGAATCCTCTCTCTCCTCTAGTATTAGCTATACCTCCTAGCTTTGTGTCATCAGCAAATTTAATCAGTTTACCCTCAATTCCTTCATCTAAATCGTTGATAAAGATGTTGAACAATACAGGGCCCAGGACAGAGCCCTTTGGTACCCCACTTGAGACATTCTTCCAACTGGATGTGCAGCCATTTACGACCACTCTTTGGGTCCGATCACTAAGCCAGTTATGAATCCACCTAACAGTTGCCTTGTCCATTCCATACTTAGTCATTTTTTCAGTAAGGATTGTATGAGAGACTTTGTCAAATGCTTTGCTGAAGTCAAGATATACTATATCTACAGCATTTCCTTGATCCACCCAATCAGTGATTCCGTCATAGAAGGAAATTAAGTTAGTCTGACATGACTTATTAGTTACAAACCCATGCTGACTCTGTTTAATCACTTCATTCTTATCCAGGTACTGACATACATGTTGTTTAATAATTTGTTCAAAGATCTTTCCTGGTGTAGAAGTCAGACTTATCGGCCTATAGTTGCCTGGGTCCACCTTCTTCCCCTTTTTGAAGATAGGAACAACATTTGCTCTTCTCCAGTCTTCTGGCACTTCTCCTGTTCTCCAAAAATTTTCAAAGATTATGGAGAGGGGTTCAAAAATTTCTTCTGCTATCTCCTTCAGTACTCTGGGGTGTAATTCATCTGGACCTGGAGACTTGAATTCATTTAGGTTAGCTAAGTGTTTCCTCACTATCTTTCTGTTTATAGATATCCTGGATTCTTCTATTCCCTTAATAGGACAGTGAAGAACAGTTGATGTTACATTTCCTTTCTGAGAGAAAACAGATGCAAAATAGGAATTTAAAAGTTCAGCCTTCTCAACATCCTGTCTTACCATTTCATCATTTTCATCCTGTAAAATTCCTATAGCATCTTTGACTTTTCTTTTACTTTTGACATATCCCCAAAATCCTTTATTATTGCTTTTGACATCTCTTGCAAGCCTCAATTCATTTTCAGCTTTACCTAATCTGATTTGTGCCCTGCAGGTTCTGCAGACAGCATTATGATGCTCGAGTGTATGATGGTACCCATATATGATGCTCCAGGGTATAATGGGCCCCATATCTGATGCTCGAGTGTATTATAGACCCCATATACTGTATGATGCTCAAGTGTATGATGGTCCCCATATTCCAAACAAAAAAAGGAAATAATCACCCCATCCTTGGCCGCTGCTTGGACTGCTCAGTGTTTCCATCTTCTGGCTCTCTGCACTGTGACTACTCAGGCAGAGGGAGCACAGACATGATGTCATTGCACCCTCTGATGTGAACGCCACAGTCAGGAAACATGGAAGACGTGACAGTGGATAAGCCGGGATAGGTAAGTATTGCAAATGGCGGGGCCCTAAACAAGCGGTGGTGGGGCCCACTCGTAGGCGCTGGCACTGACACAGACACCGGACACCCATAGCGCGCCGGTGTCCCCAATGGAGAGTGGGCCCCCTACCTGCTCAGGGCCCCTGGCACTTTCCTGGGTGCTCCAGGAGCTGACACTTAGATGAGTTAACATCACAAAAGCCGTATTTAGGTGCCAGATTACACTTCTTTGCACCGTGATATCCCAGTGATATATATAATCTATCACTATCACAATGCACCAATGTTTACATTATGACTGCGACTGTGTGTCATGTTGCTGTGATCTTGACACTAAAGTTACAAAAAGTGTGACAGGTTGGATATCTGTTAATTTACATGTCGCAGTTGCAGTCACATCTGCTGGTTGTTGACTCTAAGCATCTACTTCTGACATCTTTTATTTCACTAAAATAGTGATTAAGTCACATTAATCGTTTGAATTTTCCTTAGTCTTAACCGATATTATCCATTTAAGCAGAGAATATTAATATGAGATAATCTGTTTGTTCGGACATAAAGGATTTTCGCATGTCTTATTTTACTTTGTAAATGAGGACTTTATACATGAAAAGGAAAAGTAAATAAAAGCTGACTGTTTTAAAAAATAAAATAAAAACTAAAAAATAAAAATGATTTTTCCAACCATAAGTTTTTTTTTAATAAACAATGTGTACGGATGGTAAAAATCAGACTGCTTGCTATGAGAAAGCCACTTAGCATTACCCTTTTGGACCTTACTACTTTTATCTAGGAGCATAGTAATGTTTATATGTACAGTATGTACATGCTAAATAAATCTAAAGTTTAAATGCAGCCTTGACAATTTCCTGCTACAAAACACGAGTCTTCAAGATGTGTGAGAAAATAGTTTCTTCCAATGAAGCTAAGTTTATCATTTAAAGCACCACTCCAGAGCTTTTTTTATTGCAGTGCTGGAGTGGTGTCACAAATCTAACTTCCCTACCTCAAGTGTTATATTCACCAGCCTCTGTCTGCATCTGTTATCAGAGTCGCTCCTGGTGGTCTTCCATAGGTTGTGACCTGCCGGATCACCACCTGTGTTTGCTGGGCGATCCAGAATTCATAGCTGAATGTGAACCAGAATGAAGCCAGAATAAGGTCAGAACGATGCTGTCGTAGACTTATGTTAAGAGCTTGTTACCGTTAGCTGTGACTTCCGGTCAGTCAGAAGTTGGGGTCATAAGTTGGGGATTGGAGCATCACTGGGAAGAGCTAAAGACAGCGGCTGGTAGGTATAATTCTAGAGTCAGACTTATTCACATCTCCAAGATCATATCCCAATATGTAGTAGGTCCCTAGAGATCCATGGTTAAGACCACTAGTAACTAGTTAATTAACTGTTGCTATTTCGGTGGCTATAACCATGGATACCTAAGGTCCTGCAATGCCTGCTCATGAAGAATGAGACATAGCGAATCAGAAAAACTATGCTATGTTTCTTATTGGAGGTATTTGCTAATGTTATCACACCTACTATATATTAGTATAGGATCTTGGAGATGGGAATATCCTTTTGGATTAAAGGTAGTATTGACATACTCATCTACTGCTGGTATCGCCAAGATCCAGCGGCGTTCTGCTCTGTTTCTCATTGACGTCACTGCAGTTACTCACTCTATGTTCTATACTTAACCGGAAGTATCTTTAGTAATGTAAGCCTGTGGAGCCTTGTTCTAAGTCTCGTTCTGATGCTCTATAGATTTACATTGTAAAAGCCACTTCTGGGTCACTCAAAGCCCAGTGTGTCCCAGAGAGCTTGAAGAGTAGTGACATCATTGAGAAGAGGAGCAGAAAGGTGCAGGATCCCAGGGGTAGGTAAAAATATTAATAGACTCATATTTATACACAATTTTGTGCACCATATTTGCACTGAAACAAGAAAAAACTCTGATAAGGTGCTTAACATATCACATAACAATTGCAGATGGACGTGACTTGTTTCAGCTGCTATGTGACTCCCCAGATGGGTGACACACAAATAACCTTCTTTACATCCTAGCCATCAATTTAATTGAAAACATAGAGGTACTAATGATATTTCATCTTGAAACATAAATGAGGATAATTCTAATCAATACTGCTATAATACATGTAACGTCAAGGGAAAAAAAGATTAGAGCTTATTGCTTCTGGACCTTTCCAAAATATGGTCTGTAACATACACACTGAAGAGAGCGAGCATTTGCTTTAAAGCAATTTCCCCAGTGTGCAGGGCACAGGCACTTTATATGCAATGTCCATAGAAAGGTAATGAAAAACACTTTAGGAGCTGCATGTACTATTTCAATGCCAGCGTGCTCCACAACAGATAGTTCATCTGGAAGAATCATGACCTGTGCAGTCATTGGAACACCTTCTCCTCCTCTGTCATGGTATAATCACACTCATGCTTTTTGTAAGAACAAGGCCGCACATATATTCAATTACAGAAAGAACAAGGTGACCTTACTGGGATATGTGTCAGTAATTCAGAGCCTGTGACTATGCTGCACTTTCCGATGCCAGGCTTGTGTCAAAGGCCGTCAATGTGATAGCACGATGAAATCTACAACAGCGTTTTGTTAAAGAGCTCATGAAGCTTGGTTAGGAAAAAGTGACCAAATGACCCTCACCGGGAATCCAGTAATGGATTGGTTACAAAATAAACAGCTTAAAAATTGTTTGGAAGTTTTTGCAGTGAGCAAAGCATATCTTCATGAGGAAGAATGTAACCCTTAATGATGCCGATAATTTTCATTTGTACTGTTCCATTATTTTCGTACCCTTTTTCAAAGAGATTTATTTTTTTATTTTTTTCATGAACATAGCAGTGTCAAGTCTTGTTTTATTACCACTTTCCTTTTCTGCTTTTTAGCAATTGCCGTTTTGCCGTCAAATTCTTCAAAATGGCGCATGTGATTAATGAATTTGGTGCAATGACAAAAATGATCTTTTTTCCTGCCTTGAGTTCCATCAAAAGTTGAAATTTTGCGCCAAAAGTCAGAAAAGTTGTGCCAAATTCCTGGTGTGCATTAAAAAATACACCAGGGGGCACAAGAGTGAAACTGCATAAAATTATGCCACTTTTTAAAAGTATCAATTGATGAACCAGGCAAATACAACTGGAATCGATAACTTTTGCCCACAAAGTAAGGCCTGTTTCACACTTCCGTTTTTGTGTCCGCCAAACGGATCCGTTTCCGTTTTTTTGACGGAAACTGATGCAAACGGATCCGTTTTTAAAAAAACGGATCCGTTTTTTTGACGGATCCGCGGTAACCACTAATGGAAGTCTATGGGACAAAAAAAACGGATCCTGCAAAAAATGGCGGATCCGTTTTTTTACGGAAACCAACGGATTTTGACGGATTTGAAAAAACGGAAGTGTGAAACAGGCCTAATGACAACAACAGCTAAAAAAAGGAGTGCACATATAAAATAGACTTCAAGAAATGTGCTAATAGAATAATGAATTGGGTACAAACAAAAAATCACACAAAACTAAACAAAAAATAAGCGCTAAGGCATTGATGAATCGGGGCCATAGGTTATTTTTTTTATTATTGAAATGGTTTAACAAAAACTTTCTTGATTTTAGAAAAAAAAGTAAATGTATGCACCTATTTTATGAGAATCATGACATGTTTATGTTTCTGTGAGAGGAGCTATGTGGGGACTTGCTTTTTGTGTGCCACTCTAGTTTTTTTGTACCATTTTGGAGTTTATGTTTTGTCACTAATTATTACATTTTATTATGGGAGGTGTGGTGAACAAAAATCCAAACATTTAAGCATTATAAATCTGTTAGGTTTTCATTCCTCAAAATGTCACACCCCCTTAAATAGTTGTTTCTCTGCAGTCTCATTTTGCTAAATATGAATCTTAATGCCACTATAAGGGCTGGCAGAATGCACCAAATAATAAGAAGGTAGTAATAAGGTGCGCTGCCCAGGGTCCACCATGCAGAGATGTTACCTGCTGCCCGGTAATGGCGTACGCTATATGGTGGTATAATAGATAAACACACGCGGGTTAACATCATCCGGTGTGTACAGAGGCAGACTCTGTTGCTTCACAGAATCGCACTACTACAGAATATAAGAGCTCAGCTAAGTGAGCGCTAGTGTACAGTCACAGGACTGTGCCCCAAAGACACAGGGTTAGAGTCCCTCTAGACCCACTAAACGCATGACGACGAACCTGCGAACACCACTAATCGACGCTGGTAACTGTGGAGTGCAGACCAAGTACACAGTGGCGTACAGGCAAGCCATTACTTGGCGCTGATGCTAGGCCCTGACTCTGCCTCCTACCTGCACTATCAACCTAAGCTCTATCTGGCAAGGCTGAACAACACATGCGTACCAAGGGTAGGGGTTTCATAATGAGTAATTTAACAGAGAAATTCATGCGTGCATACAACACTCACTCCACATGGTCTATACTAGCGCATGGCCATGCGGCTATGTGACCCTTTTTATATCTGCAGCCTTCAAGGACCTTGCTGATGGCCCAATCCGAACTGCTTGAGGTTCTGAGCATGTGACCTCTGACCACCAATGAGCGGTCGTCTCATGGGCATGCTCAGATGGAGAAAAGCAGGACTTAGTCCCAGGAGCGTCTGCTCGCCACTGACAAATGCTGGATGCTATAGCTGAACCTCTGGCAGCAGCAGCAACCAAACACATAGCATTAGCCTGAGCAAGATGCTGGGACAGATGTCTCTGCTGAGCAGGAACCTCAGTGGATGAAGAATGATGGGAGACCACAGAGGACTTGGCTTGAGATTTACCCTGGGCAATGGCGGGAACTTGACGCTTAACATTACCCCCCCCTCCTTGGGCCTTACTATGCTCAAAAGCTGCAATGAGCTGAGGAGCACGAATGTGCTCAATATTTTCCCAGGTCCTGTCCTCTGGGCCATGACCCTTCCAATCCACCAGATAGTACTTTTTGCCGCGTACCACCTCGCACCCCACAATAGCATTCACTTCATAATAGTCCGTGGATGAACCTGATGTCCTTGCAGTTGACTTGGAATACTGGGACATGTGAATGGGTTTTAGGAGGGACACATGAAAGGTGTCTGTGATACCTAGGCGTGGAGGAAGGGGCAGACAATAAACCACAGGGTTAACCTGTTCCAAGACCTTGAAGGGACCTATGTAGTGAGGTGCAAATTTAGTGGACTCAACTCGCAGCCTTATGTTACGGGCGGAGAGCCACACTAAGTCGACAGGAGCAAAGGTCAGAGCGGGGTGCATCAGCGGAGACCCTCATTCCTTCCTTGGAGGCCCAGATGGCATCCTGTGTGCGGTCCCAAAGGTCACATGCCTCAACCACCCAGTCTGTAACACTAGATGGACGACATGGGCATGGGCACAGGGACACGCGGATGCTGGCCGTAGTTAAGGAGGAATGAGGTCTGTCCAGTAGAGTCAGCTACGGCATTGTTCAGTGCAAATTCCGCTCACGGTAGTAAGGATGCCCACTTATCCTGCCTGGCCAAAGCAAAATGTCGCAGGTATGTGACCAGGGTCTGGTTGGTCCTCTCTACCAACCCGTTCGTCTCGAGATGGTAAGCTGAAGAGAGATTCAGCTCAATGCCGAGTAGGCAACAAAGATCTCTCCAGAATCGAGACGCAAACTGGGGACCCCGGTCACTGACAATTTTGTCAGACATACCATGTAGGCGAAAAACATGCTTAATGAACAACACCACCAAGGCCCGTGCAGAAAATACTCGCGGAAGGGGCACCAGGTGCACCATTTTAGAAAAATGGTTGGTGACTACACAGTTGATTGTGCAGCTACGGGACTTGGGTTAACCCACCACAAAGTCCATCCTGACCATTTCCCAGGGCCTGTCCGCCACCGGCAGGAGGTAAAATAGCCCAGCAGACTGTTGTTGAGAAGACCTATTCTTGGCGCAGGAGACACTCGCCTGAATATAGTCTCAGACATCACGGGCAATATGCAGCCACCAGTACGTCCTTGCCAGAAGCTCAGATGTCGTCTTGGTCCCAAAATGTCCAACCACTCTGGACGAGTGAGCCCAAGAGAACCTCCAGTCTCAAATTAGGTGGCACAAAAGTCTTGCCCAGGGGGCACAGACTCAAGCGAAACCAGTGCCACGGTCCTCAGGTTCTCAGAAGGGACAATTAACTGAGGCTCCTCTTCCTCTGATGACACTATGGAGCGGGAGAGAGCGTCGGCATGAATGTTCTTCTTCCCCGGAGAGAAAATGAAGAGTGAAATGGAACCGGGAGAAGAGCAGGACCATCTAGCCTGGCGAAAATTTAACCCCTAGGCGGTTTGTAGGTACACCAAATTCTTGTGGTCAGTATAACCTTGGAAAGGAAAACGAGCCCCCTCCAGGAGGTGTCTCCATTCCGACAAAGCCAACTTCATAGCTAGCAACTCTCTGTCCCCGATGGAATAATTTCTCTCCGCCGGTGTGAAGGCCTTGGAGAAAAAGAAGCAAGGATGCTTCCGACCTTGAGCATCCTTTTGGAAGAGGACTGCTCCAGCACCGACAGATGAGGCATCCACCTCCATTATAAATGGTTTATCTACATCGGGGCGATGTAAAATGGGAGCGCTAGCGAAGTGGGACTTAATAGAGAGGAAGGCTTTGGAGTCCTCCTTTGACCACAGTTTGGGATTTGCTCCCTTCTTGGTGAGGGCTACCAAGGGAGCTACCAAAGTTGAGAAGTGGGGAATGAACTGACGATAATAGTTAATGAACCCCATAAAGCGCTGCACCACTAAGAGAGAATGGGGTTCCTGACAGTCCATTACAGCCTGTAGCTTGGCCGGATCCATAGCCAATCCCTGGGCGGAGATGATATAGCCCAGGAAAGGCAAGGACTCCTGCTCAAACGCACACTTCTCCAACTTGGCATAGAGGGAGTTTGCCCGTAGGCGGTCGAAGACTTTGCAAACATCTCTCTGGTGGGAGTCTATCTGGAGAGTAGATGAGAATATCATCCAGATAGACTACGACCGAGGTGGTGAGCATGTCCCAGAAGATATCGTTTACAAAGTCCTGGAAAATGCCAGGGGCATTACAAAACCTGAAGGGCATCACCCGATGCTCATAGTGGCCATTCCTGGTGTTAAATGCTGTCTTCCATTCGTCCCCCCCACGGATGTGAATCAGGTTGTAAGCACCCCGCAGATCAAGTTTAGTAAAAACCCTTGCTCCCTGCAACCTATCAAATAGCTCAGATATCAGGGGCAGAGAGTACTTGTTCTTAACGGTGATGGCGTTAAGACCCCTGTAATCTATGCATGGATGTAGTTCTCCACTTTTCTTCTGCACGAAGAAGAACCCCGCCCTTGCAGGTGACACTGACTTCCTAATGAATCCTCTTGCCAATTTCTCCTGGATGTACTGAGTCATTGCCTCCGTCTCTTGGAGAGACAGTGGATAGACTCAACCTCGGGGTGGCTCAGCACCAGGCAAGAGGTCAATAGGGCAGCCATAGGGGCGGTGAGGCGGAAGGGTCTCCACAGCCTTCTTGGAGAACACGTCCACATAGGGCCAATAATGTTTAGGGAGAGAGAAAATATCCGTGGAAACCTCTATAGTAGCACTCCCTCTGACATCTACCCTCACAGGATTTACTTCATCCCAGAGTTCTCTGTTGTGAGTTCATTTTCCCCTTCACTACTGAGGCCCGAGGAACTCCCTCTTCTGGTGAAGAAAGGTAGTGAGCCTGATTGTCAAACACCTGGGGCTGATGATGATGACAGGCTGAGTGGAGTTAATGACTGGATATAAGGCTGCCGACGCCCTTCTGGCCTGCGGGTGATTTCTCTGTGGACTTCTAGGAAACCAGTCTGATTCCTGCTCATCTAAAGCTAAGATTTCTGCTTTGCCTTTTTGCATTAGTGTTTTGTTTCCCTTGCTTTTCTGGATTCTGCCATTCCCTGCTGGGGTGAGCTGAATCTCCTTTTGCCTGTTGCTCTGTCTTCAGAATATTCCTGAGTACTGACTTAGCTTTTTTGAAGTCTAGCGTCTTCAGGGCCTTTTTTACTGTCAGTTTGTTGGCTCTTATTTTCATAGGGTTTTTCACGGATTGCAGACAGCAGCCTTCCTGTCCTTTCCTATCTAAGCTAGCGTGGGCCCCATCTTTGCTCAGTCTATCTTTCGGTCTGTGTTTTGTTCTTTCTTCTTGCTTCACCGTCATTATATGTGGGGGGCTGCCTTTTGCTTTGGGGTCTGCTCTGGGGCAGTTTAGATTTCCCTTTCTGTCTTTAGGCTATGTAGTCCTCCGGCTGTGATCGAGGGGCTTAGGGCATCGTAGGAGCCCCCCACGGCTACTGCTAGTTGGGTTGATAGGTTCAGGGGTCTGCACTCCGATAGCTGCCAACTTCTCTGGTTTTCTGGACTTAGCTAGCATTTCTATTTTTGCCTCCTACGGTGACTCAATCATAACAGAAGCACCCACCATACCGCAGATTCTAGGGTACTCAATAGCAGGAAAGAATTGTAAAAAAAAAAAAAAAAAAAAAAAAAAAGTGTGTATATTTTTTCCTCTATATCTCTGAGGCCGTAGGGGGAATTTTTTTTTCTCTCAATGGAGATAAAGCAATTGTCTGATCATGTGGAGCAGCTCGCTGCGGAAGTGCGGGGAATTTCCGCCTACCTTGCTCATTCACATGCTGCTGAACCAAAGATTCCTACACCTGATGTATTTTTTGGGGATCGGTCTAAATTTTTGAATTTCAAAAATAATTGTAAATTATTTTTTGCCTTGAAGCCTAACTCGTCAGGGAGCTCCGCGCAGCAGGTTAAAATTGTCATCTCTTTGCTGCGTGGCGATCCCCAGGATTGGGCGTTTTCTTTGAAACCAGATGATCCTATTCTGACTAATGTGAACACATTTTTTCAGGTCTTGGGGTTGTTGTATGACGAACCTAATGCCATTGATCAGGCTGAAAAGACCCTGCTGGCATTGAACCAGGGTCGTGATTCTGCAGAATTGTACTGTCAAAAATTCCGAAAGTGGGCAGTACTTACTACCTGGAATGATAATGCCTTGGCTGCTCTCTTTCGGAAGGGGTTGTCAGAAGCCATAAAAGATACTATGGTGGGATTTCCTGTTCCCTCTGGTCTTGACGATTCTATGTCTTTAGCCATTCAGGTTGATCGGCGTTTACGCGAACGCAGAGCTGCATGAGAGGTGTTGCCACCTGTTGAACAGATGTCTGAACCTATGCAATGTGATAGAGTTTTTTCCAGAGAGCAACGTCAGGAGTTCAGAAGGCGTAATAAGTTGTGTTTTTTCTGTGGAGATGCCTCGCATGTTATTTCTGTCTGTCCTAAATGCGAGAAACGCTTTGCACACACGTTTTCTGTTGGTGGTGTTCAACCTAAGTTTCTTCTGGCTATTACTCTGATCTGCTCCCTGTCCACATTTTCCGCCAAGGCTTTTGTGGATTTGGGAGCAGCTCTAAACCTAATGGACTTGGATTTTGCTAAACGTTGTGGATTTCCGATGACACCTCTGCAGACGCCTATCCCTTTGAGGGGGAATGATGCTACTCCTTTGGCTAAAAATAAACCTCAGTTTTGGACCCAGGTGGTAATGCGGGTCGCCCCAGACCATAAAGAAAATTGCAGGTTTTTGGTGTTACATAATCTGCATGATACTATTGTTCTGGGGTTTCCCTGGTTACAAATTCATAATCGAGTTTTGGATTGGAAATCTGTGTCTGTGGTGAGTTGGGGTTGTCGGTGTGCCTTTAGTGAGGCTCCGGTGTTTTCCACCTCTCCTCAGTCGCATGATGTTCCTGATTATTTGGCGGACTTTTATGATGTATTTAGTGAGAATGAGTCTGCGTCTCTGCCTCCTCATAGGAGTTATGACTGTGCTATTGAACTGAGTCCAGGGTGTAAATTTCCCAAGGGTCGGCTCTTCAATTTATCTGTACCCGAGCACGAGGCTATGCGATCCTATATTAAGGAGGCGTTGGAGAAGCGTCATATTAGACCATCCTCGTCACCTTTAGGTGCCGTTTTTTTTTTTTAAGCCAAAAAGGATGGATCATTAAGACCTTGTATTGATTATCGTGCTCTCAACAAAATTACTGTTAAATATCAGTATCCGTTACCCCTGATTTCTGATCTATTCTCCAGAGTTAAAGGTGCTTGCTGGTTTACCAAGCTTGACCTCAGGGGGGCGTATAATCTTATTCGCATTAAGCATGGGGATGAATGGAAGACGGCGTTTAATACTCCAGAGGGACATTTTGAATACCTGGTGATGCCTTTTGGGCTCACTAATGCCCCTTCTGTCTTCCAGTGCTTCATGAACGATATTTTCCGAGATTTTGTCGATAAATTTTTGATTATCTATCTGGATGATATTTTGATCTTCTCCAAGGATTGGGATTCTCATGTGGAACATATTCGGACTGTGTTCCGGATCTTGAGGGAGAATTCCCTGTATGTCAAAGGATCTAAATGCCTTTTTGGAGTACAGAGGATTTCTTTTTTGGGATTTATTTTGTCCCCGTCAACTATTGAAATGGACCCGGGCCAAGGTACAGGCCATTTACGATTGGGTTCAGCCCACTTCTTTGAAGGCCCTCCAGAAGTTTTTGGGTTTTGCTAATTTTTATCGGAAATTTATAGCAAAATTTTCTAGTATTGCCAAGCCATTGACTGATTTGACTAAGAAGGGTGCTGATGTGTTAAATTGGTCTCCGGAGGCTGTTTCTTCCTTTCAGGAGCTGAAGCGAAGATTCACCTCCGCCCCGGTTTTGCGGCAACCTGATGTCTCACTTCCGTTCCAGGTAGAGGAGGATGCTTCTGAGATTGGTGCAGGAGCTGTTTTGTCCCAAAAGGATCTTGTAACATCTAAAATGAATCCCTGTGCTTTCTTTTCCCGAAAGTTCTCTCCATCTGAACGTAACTATGATGTGGGGAATCGGGAACTGTTAGCCATGAAATGGGCATTTGAGGAGTGGAGACATTGGTTGGAGGGAGCTAAGCATCAAGTCGTGGTCCTCACTGACCACAAGAATTTGATTTACCTAGAGTCGGCGAAGCACTTGAACCCAAGACAGGCTAGGTGGGCCTTGTTTTTTACACGTTTTGATTTTGTGGTTTCTTTTCTTCCTGGAACTAAGAATGTCAAGGCTGACGCCCTCTCTAGGAGCTTCTTTGCTGATTCTCCTGTGGTGACCAAGCCTGCTACCATCTTAGGCGAAGGGGTAGTTCTTTCTGCCATCTCGCCCGATTTGAGACGTGCTCTGGAAGAGTTCCAGGAGGACAAACCTGAGCGTTGTCCCAGTAGAAAGTTGTATGTTCCTGACCAGTGGAAGAAGAGAGTGATGTCTGAAGTTCATTGCTCTGCTTTGGCTGGTCATCCAGGTATTTTTGGTACTAGAGATCTGGTGAGTCGGTCTTTTTGGTGGCCCTCCTTGTCTCGTGATGTCAGGAATTTTGTGCAGTCCTGTGGGACGTGCTCCCGGTCTAAATCGTGTTCTCGCTCTAGTGGGTTGTTGATGCCTTTGCCTGTCCCCAAGAGGCCATGGACCCATATTTCAATGGATTTCATCTCTGATATGCCTGTCTCTCAAAGGATGACTGTTATTTGGGTGATTTGTGATAGGTTCTCTAAGATGGTTCATCTTGTACCACTCCCTAAGTTGCCGTCTTCCTCTGAATTGGTGCCCCTGTTTTTACAACAGGTGGTTCGCTTGCACGGGATTCCTGAGAACATTGTATCTGACAGAGGAGTCCAGTTTGTGTCTAGATTTTGGAGAACTTTCTGTTCCAAGCTGGGAATTCAGTTGTCCTTCTCCTCTGCTTTTCACCCTAAGACCAATGGGCAGACAGAGAGAACAAACCAGACCTTGGAGTCATATTTGAGATGTTTTATTTCTGCTGATCAGGATGATTGTGTTTCATTTTTGCCCTTGGCCGAATTTGCTTTAAATAATAGAGCTAGTTCTGCCACTTTGATGTCTCCTTTTTTTTGTAACTTTGGGTTTCATCCTCGATTTTCTTCAGGGCAGGTGGAGCCCTCTGCCTGCCCAGGGGTTGACACTGTGGTGGAGAGAATGCACCAGATCTGGGACCAAGTGGTGGATAAGTTATCTCTCTCCCAGGAAAAGGCCCAGCAGTTTTCCAACCGACATAGGACCATTGGTCCCCAATTTAAGGTTGGTGATATGGTGTGGTTATCATCAAAAAATATTGCTATAAAGGTGGCTTCTCCTAAGTTTAAGCCTAGATTTATTGGACCTTACAAGATTTTGGAGATTATTAATCCGGTCTCCTTTCGTTTGGCTCTTCCTGTCACATTTAAAATCCATAATGTGTTCCATAAATCTTTGTTGAAGAGGTTTGTTGAACCTGTTGTTCCGGGGGTTGCACCTCCAGACCCTGTATTGGTTGAAGGTAACATGGAATATGAGGTAGAGAAAGTACTGAATTCCCGTCTGGCTAGACGGAGACTCCAGTATTTGGTTAAGTGGAAGGGTTATGGTCAGGAGTATAATTCCTGGGTCTCTGCCTCTGATATTCATGCCAAAAGATTGGTGCGTGCCTTTCATCGGGCTCACCCTGATCGCCCTGGTGGCGTGGTTGAGGGTTCGGTGACCCCTCCTCAAGGGGGAGGTACTGTTGTGAGTTCATTTTCCCCTTCACTACTGAGGCCCGAGGAACTCCCTCTTCTGGTGAAGAAAGGTAGTGAGCCTGATTGTCAAACACCTGGGGCTGATGATGATGACTGGCTGAGTGGAGTTAATGACTGGATATAAGGCTGCCGACGCCCTTCTGGCCTGCGGGTGATTTCTCTGTGGACTTCTAGAAAACCAGTCTGATTCCTGCTCATATAAAGCTAAGATTTCTGCTTTGCCTTTTTGCATTAGTGTTTTGTTTCCCTTGCTTTTCTGGATTCTGCCATTCCCTGCTGGGGTGAGCTGAATCTCCTTTTGCCTGTTGCTCTGTCTTCAGAATATTCCTGAGTACTGACTTAGCTTTTTTGAAGTCTAGCGTCTTCAGGGCCTTTTTTACTGTCAGTTTGTTGGCTCTTATTTTCATAGGGTTTTTCACGGATTGCAGACAGCAGCCTTCCTGTCCTTTCCTATCTAAGCTAGCGTGGGCCCCATCTTTGCTCAGTCTATCTTTCTGTCTGTGTTTTGTTCTTTCTTCTTGCTTCACCGTCATTATATGTGGGGGGCTGCCTTTTGCTTTGGGGTCTGCTCTGGGGCAGTTTAGATTTCCCTTTCTGTCTTTAGGCTATGTAGTCCTCCGGCTGTGATCGAGGGGCCTAGGGCATCGTAGGAGCCCCCCACGGCTACTGCTAGTTGGGTTGATAGGTTCAGGGGTCTGCAATCCGATAGCTGCCAACTTCTCTGGTTTTCTGGACTTAGCTAGCATTTCTATTTTTGCCTCCTGCGGTGACTCAATCATAACAGTTCTCCCTGAGGACAACTCTATATGAGGGGAGTGGTAGCGTAGCCATGGTATCCCTAAGAGGACTTCATCAATTCCCTCAGGAATGACTAGCAGGGAGATGATCTCCTGATGGGATGGAGACATGGATAGAGTAAATGGGATGGTCTTATGAGTTATCTGTGAGGGCAGTGTCAACCCATTTACCACTCTTATGGTCACTGGTTTGGCAAGCATCACCAGAGGAATTGTGTGCCGTTGGGTGAATGCAGAAGACATAAAGTTGCCCTTCACCCTGGAATCCATGCAAAGCTCTACTATATGAGTGGATGGGCCAATGGTAATTGTCCCCTTGAAGGACAGTTTGGAAGAAAACACCACTGTGTCTAGTGAACCACCTCCTACTGTCACTAAACGAGGACGTTCTCCCGACCGCTGAGGACATCTGGAGGCAAGATGACATGACTGCCGGCAGACATGACAGATTTTGAGTGCACGAGTGGTCCGGGACTTAGATCCTGCTCGTAAAACCTCCATTGCCTCATGTGGCTCGGACGCCTGGACTGGAAATTTCAGAGTATTGGCGAAGGGGGGAGCCAGACGAAACCTCTGCCTACACTGGGCTCACTCCAACCTTCGCTCATTAAAATGAAGGTCGATGCGAGTTGACACTGCTCTTGGCTCCTCCAGTGTGGCGGGAATCTCCCAAGTGGCCAAAGCGTCCTTCACATGGTCAGCCTGTCCCCTCCAAAATACAGGGATAAGGACTTTGTCCGGCCACTCCAGCTCAGATGCTAAAGTCCGGAAGTGGACGGCAAAATGGCTGACCATGGGCGAGCCCTGTGTCAGTGCCAGCAGTTGGAGCTCCGTTTCATGGGTGACTCAAGGGCCCA
The DNA here is from genome assembly GCF_039654945.1 of Dendrobates tinctorius. Classification (NCBI taxonomy): domain Eukaryota; kingdom Metazoa; phylum Chordata; class Amphibia; order Anura; family Dendrobatidae; genus Dendrobates; species Dendrobates tinctorius. The sequence continues at coordinate 59,400,951 of NW_027361698.1, read as the reverse complement.
TAAAGACCTGTTTCAGAGTGCTCAGGAACCGCGGCGCACTCTGCACCACATGATCGTTGTGCTCCCACAGCGGCATGGCCAACTCCAACGCCCTGTCCAACAAGAGGGATATTATGAATCCCACCTTGGCTGGCTCTGAGGGGAAACATGCAGCCAGGAATTTAAGGTGTGTAGCACATTGGCACACAAATCCCTTACATGACTTGCTATTACCAGAAAACTTATCTGGCAGCAGGAGGCGGGATAAGGTCGGAACAGGGGTGGCAGTGGGCAAACTAGCTGTAGCCATGCCAGCAGCCTGAACAGCTACTGCGGTAACATCCACAGCTGAGGTTGTGCACTCAAGAGCCGCCAACCTGCCCCCCAGCTGCTGGATGTGCCGCTGCAGTCGCTGTTCGTCCACCATTACTAGCCAGACCCTGGCGCTAGTATAATGTAAGGGCTGGCATAACGCGCCAAATAATAAGAAGGTAGTAATAAGGTGCATTCGCAATCCGGGGTCCACCGTGCAGAGATGTTACCTGCTGCCCGGTAATGGCGGACGTTTTATGGTGGTATAATAGATGAACACACACGGATTAACGTCACCCGGTGTGTACAGAGGAGGACTCTGTTGTTTCACAGAACCGCACTACCGCGTAATATAAATGCCACAGCCTGTTACAGCTCACAGAGCTCAGCAAAGTGAGCGCTAGTGTACAATCACAGGACTCTGCCCCAAAGACACAGGGCTAGAGTCCCTCTAGACCCACTAAGCGCGTGGCGTTGCACCTGCAAACACCACTAATCGACGCTGGTTACTGTGCAGTGCAGACCAAGTGCACAGGGGCGTACAGGCAAGCCACTACTTGGCGCTGATGCTAGGCCCTGACTCTGCCTCCTACCTGCACTATCAACCTAAGCTCTAACTGGCAAGGCTGAACAACACATGCGTACCAAGGGTCGGGGTTTCATAATGAGTCATTCACCAGAGACATTTATACGTGAATACAACACCCACTCTGTGTGCTTTCTTCCATCCTACATGGCTTCATTGATGTTTCTGAGAATAGGGTACATCACTCAACTTTGTTCAAGTCATATATCCATCTAAGCTATGAATTAGATGGTGAAAGTGCAACTTGACCCTGTTGAGCAATTATGATACAGCATGAGTCAATTAAAAGTGTATTCTCATGTTATTAAATAGGCATAAAGATAAGCAATTTTGAATTCTGATTATATTTTCTGCTTATATTTTTTTGCTGTGAGAATGTTTACCTTATATAGTGTATTTCTTACTGACAAGGAGCTTGGCCAACAGAGCATGGCCAAGCATATGCAGTAGTTATATTGCAGGCTGATGAGTTAATTCCTGAGGCACCAGTCCCTTTTTTTCCAGATCATTAATTTCTATACAGAAGTTTGCTGCTCCCCTCTCTCCTAGCTTCTGGCAAGTTGCTGTTATCAGTCACAGGAAGCATGGTCCTTTCCGTAGATAGCCATCGGCTGCAGAAGCAGAACAATTCTGCGGGCCCTGGGTGGGAGACGTGGGTGCAACAGAGATGCAATGGGGCCATATTGCTGAAGCCATAGGTCACACATGCTGGGATCTCGGCCCAGCCAAGATCTCAATCTGTTCAAGCGCCTTTGGAGCAATTTGCTGGCTGCAAACATCATTTTGGGTGTATAAAGTACAGTACAATTTTGTTAGTCATTGCCTTTGTCATCATATAAAAACTAAATTTATTAGAATGATGACAGACATACAAAAAATACCTTATTTAATTCATTCAATCAATAATACACATGAAAGAATACAACTTTGTAATATATCTTATCAGAGAAATCTGCATCTTTCCCCTCCTTGACTTATTAATAGTGATGAGCGAGTATGCTCATTGCTCGAGATTTTCGAGCATGCTCGGTGTCATCCGATTATTTTGGCGTGCTTGGAGATTTAGTTTGTGTCGCTGCAGCTGCATGATTTGTGGCTGCTAGACAGCCTGAATACATGTGGGGATTCCCTAACTAACAGGCAAACCCCATATGTATTCAGGCTGTCTAGCAGCCACAAATCATGCAGCTGCAGCGACACAAACTAAATCTCCAAGCATGCCAAAATACTTTGAGATCACCAGTGAGTGATCAGAAATCTCGAGTAACGAGCATACTCACTCATCACTACTTATTAATCATTCTCAAAATTCTCAATTCAAAGGTAAGACTTTCTCATTACTGAGATATGAGATGACTGATGTTACAGATAAGATTCTAAACAGGCAGGAGGAGGGAGGAGCTCTGCCTCTAGCTCCTCCCTTCTCTCTCCATAGAATCTTATCAGTAGCAGCTGCCTTCTCTTCTCTCAGTAATGGGAAAGTCTGTCTGCACTGAATGCAGATTTTACCTCAGAATTGAGAATTTGGAGACCGGATTACCAGTCCACCGGCATAAAGAAACACATTTATCTGATAAGATAAATTACAAAGTTGGTTATTTTCATGTGTACTATTCATTTATGAACATGAAAAATAATCTTTTTTTTTTAACTGGAGAACAAAATTGCCCAAAGGAAAACAAAATTCAGCAACTTTTTCTTCCTATCAGCCCAGGTAAAGTAAGGAAGGTCACACAATGCAGGTGATGTAAATGTATCCATCACAGAGAAATGTTCAAAATGTTTCCATTCAATCTCTTCCAATATCCCCTTTTATTAACACTCACTGCTGATGCTCGTGATGTTCCCTCACTCCCAGCAGCTGCAATGTGCAAAACGCCCCCATCCCTCAATAGTATCACTTTTGTTCAGGTGGTATATAATGATGAAAGTTAAAAAGGCTTTCAATCTAACTTTTTTGACTACTCTTCCATAAGTGTTGCCATGGCAACTCACTCATCATATAGTTTAATTGATTTGCAAAAGTTTATTGGTTACAATATGTAATTCTAAAAAAGTATCTGTGCTTCCTTGTTTACTGATGACTTTCTGTTACTATTGTTTTGTTGGTTAATGATATTCGGGTTACCATGGTGCTGCTGAAGATACAAGTGGCTCTATTCATAAGCGAATGGTGCAATCTCTATTATTACTGTAATATCATTGGTAGCATACATCAGCAAATTGTTCCTTTATGGTCCTTGACGTTGTGAAAATTCCCTCTTTAGAAATTAAATGTCAAAGATTCTCAATAATATTAAAATCCAGCCCGAGTTTCTTACCCTTATGAACTTGTATAAATCAGCTTTTCTTATTAAAATGCTTATGCACCACAAGCTCTCCTTCTGAAAACATAAGATCTGTCTTATTATTTTAGATAATATTTTATCTGCCATCTGATGATCGGTTTTGAATTGGTTTTAGGGCGATTTTGTATTCTGGTTGAGGTCTTATCGTTGCTGTGTTTCACATATATTGCGCACAGATAGAACAAAGTTGTGTCTCTCAAAAGTTCCACTTGGTAAAATGTACTCCTTTCTTCATACTTTGGTCACCATACTCCTTTTTTTTTTAGTGTCCACTCATGGAAGGAAATAGACCTTGTGACATTTCAGAACTTCAGCACATCCAGCTTGCCTATTAAATAACATTTTTATAAAAATAGCTGCAGCTTTGGGCAACTGATGATCAGTGTAAAAATTAATTCATATTCTTTTTCAAAGCTAGAGCAGATCTGAAGAGTCGTGGCTGTAGGCATTTATTATATGTACATTAGTAGATCCCTTTGATGATGACTATCTGTCCTTCTGACCTTGGTCAGTGAATTGTATGTATTTTATGTATTCATTCACATTCAAAGATGCATTCCAAGTAACAAACACAAAGGCTTATATTCCCACAGCTCTTAGATAAGCTATCATTTGCAATGATTGCAGTGTATCAATAAAATTTAACTGATTTAAGTCTACTTGGATTATGCTGTGGCTCTTTAGGTCAATATATGAGTCAGTGGCCCTGCATAGTGGAGTTGTTCCTCCTTCAGCGAAGGCAGTAGCAATGCAGATATGTACAGGGGACTGTCCAAGTACAACTTTAGTTATAAAGAGTCCATGAGCTTAAGGCTGGGGTCACACTGCGTTAAGGCAGTCCGTTTAACAGATTGTGCTACACCGCAGCATAACGCGGTGTAACGCAATCCGTTAATGCTGCCATTAACCCCCTTTATCGGGCGCATCGCCAATGCATGCCATGATCGGCATGCGCTAGCGATGTGCCGTCATTCAGTGACAGACCCTTAGATGCGGGCTGCAGCGTCCGACACCGCTATCGCAGATGAAACATCTGCGCTAGCGGTATAGAATAAGGCGATCGCGTTATGCTATAGCGTTAACGCAGCCCGTCAACGCTATGCGCTGAACAGGCTGCTTTAACGCAGTATGAGCCTAGCCTAATAGTTAAAGAGTCTCTAAAGTTGCAACAAGCTTGGTGGTTTTCAAACAGTCTCACAAGAAGCAACAACTTGAACAAAGTTAGATAACAAAGTAGATTGGTAATTAATGCAATTGCAACACTTTATACACCTTGCTGGCAATTTCCTCAGCCGCTCCCCCTTTTGCTCCAACACTGTATAGCACAGCACACACTCTATCACTGCTTGTCACAGTCCCTCTCTTCTCTCTTGTTCATCTTTCATAACCAGCACTGTGTTGTTAGTCTATGTCTAACATTCCTGTGCACTCCTGAGACTTAGTAAGCTTTGTCAGACCGTGACACTTAAGCACCAGCTTCCTTGCCATTTCTGCAGTATTTTACACCTTCGTGTACCAGTTTCCTGGCATGGTGACAGACTCCCTCTGATCTAGCTATTTCCTTGCCACTAGTGGGTGTCGGGATCCCTCAGATTACCTCTTTCACCTGAAGGACCGATGTTCTTGGGTGTGAGACACCATATGTCTCTAATTGATTGCTCCGTCGAGAAGAATAACACAGACTTACGCTGTATTGTACAACTCGGGAAGCCTGCTGAGACGCCTCTGGCTTATCAGTTAGGTTTCCATTCTTTATAGCAAAGAAGTTAAACATTTACAGACATGCGTAGTATAAAACAATTTCACAACTGGTTTCAACAAGACAGAGGAAGCCACTTAGGCTGAAAAACAGGAATTCATCTGTTATCTGGTTTTAGTTCTCAAGGGAACAGGTAAGATGAGTCTAAACAAGAAAATACAACATAGACAGAACTCAATTTAACTCCTTCAGTTCCTATCAGTCCCCCCTTTGACATCTTCATTCTTCACAATCTGGAACACTGGATCCTGTAATGACAGCTGATAGTGTCCTATTCACGAGGTACTATCCCAGGCCGACGGGTTGCCCGAGGGAGACAGATATCTTCTTTTACCCTCTCCATCCCCCAGTTACTAAGGCCACGTCTGTCATCACAAGAGTACGCTCCTTTATGTCAGAAATGAGATGTCAACCTAAGACTTAAAGGAAACAATTATCAACTTTGGTAAGGGTTCTGTCATTAATTCATCTTTCTCATCTGTTTCTGTATCTTTTCTTACACACAGTTAAACACCAAAAAACGAATTTTAAAAATACATATATTACGAAAAGACAAACAAAGATACATAGTAGGCTTAATATAATTCCAGCTATCCAACCCCCTATACCTTTAAACCAATTGGCTGGATTCAAAAAGGAGAAGGTATCTGACTACCAACTATCTTTATTGCGATCATTGTCTTTATCATACTGATCTCTGAGTCTTTGAACATCCTCTAATTTTAGTTTTAATCTTAAAGTTTTGTCAGGATCTATATAATGACAGCAAGCGGGTCCGATGACTTGACACATACCTCCTTGCGCTGCAGTTAAATAATCTAGTACTATGGTATGCTGATTAGTGACTATGAGAAGCTGATTTTGAACAGCAACAGTGGTGTTCAGTATATCCAATATATCCCATATTTGGTCATCTAAATAATCTGTAGCTCTAACTAATTTATCCCACATTTGAGTGATCATAGGGTAGATAAAAATAGAGCTAACAATTTTATTGGCCACACTCATCTGCACTATATGTGGTCTCCCAGAGAGGCGAGGTGTATTATCAGCAGCTCTTTTGTACAACGTGTGTTTAGGTATGCTCTGAGTACTCAACTGGTCATTCGGAATAACAAAGGTAGCTGGAGTCAAACGACCCAGAGTACAAGCACCTTTTACCCCTACTGGCAACCATTTATATGCATTGTCTCCACATACCCAGTACATGTCACTAGGTAGGTCCCATAGGGCTGAATGTTGTAGTACCAGTCTATGAACTAAATCTATGAACGCAGATGCATTCTGGAGCATGCACCAAGGTGAAAATTGTCCTAAAGGACTACAATAACCTGCATCAGGGTTTCCACAAGGGGAGGTTCCCTTCTTATATTCCGAGGACTCGTTACAAGGCATATTACCAGGAATATTAATACAAGTTTCGTTAGTGCCCTGGGGAAATAAATTGGAGTACTCCCATGACATATTATGTAACTTTCTTTCTAGCAACATTGGTTTGAAGGCATCAGTAGAATGGGAAGTTACATTAAAGCTAACTTGTAAACCATACGTTGGAACTTGTCCCAAGTAGGTTAACCGGGTTCTATTCCTAGGTACCCAAGCCCCCCCCTTATATGCCAGATATTGAAGGTGAGTACTACTTCCTGAAAGGTTACCTTGCCACCAGGGATATCCTACCCATCCCACAATGGGTATACCAACCATTGTGTTCCATAACTTCACATTATTTGTGGCATTATTAGCAAGTGTATCAGAACAACTGGTCCAGGCAAATAATTCCTTGGGTGGCACAGGAATAACAAGGAACGGAATACTAGTGGCTGATACTGGTGAATGTGTGCAGATCCAGCAATCTGCTGGAGACTGAGTGTCATTTGACCAATCATTCAGTAATTTTTTATGATGTTGTATAAACTTATTATTCAAGGACATTGGAGAATTTAGACTGTCCCACGCAGCTACCATTATTACAGATAATGCAACAAAACCAAACCAAAACATTATGCACTCTTATGCTTTGTTAATTCCTGTGGCTAGTTTGCAATGCGATGCGTGGATCCAGGTTGGTCTTCCTTCCAACTTAACAGAAGTAGGCGTTGTTAGGAGTACTTGGTAAGGTCCTTGATATCGGGGTTCAAGGGTCTTTCTGGAGTGTTTCTTGACATATACGTAATCACCGGGTTGTAGACAGTGAGTTCCTTCCACACTATCTGGATCTGGAATGGAAGAGAAAACTAGAGAATGCATTTGAGTTAAATGCTTTTGCAACTGGATTACATAACTTGTCAAATTATCCACATTGAGTGTTAAGACCTGTGGGTAGTACAACCCTGTGTTTGGTGGTCTTCCAAACAATATCTCGAAGGGTGACAGTTTAGTTTTCCCCGTGGGTGTGTACCTTACTGAGAATAATGCTAACGGAAGACACTCTGGCCATGGTCTATGGGTCTGTTCCATGGTTTTCTGTATTTTTAATTTTAGTGTCCCATTCATTCTTTCTACCTTCCCTGAACTCTGTGGGTGGTAGGGTGTATGAAATGTTTGTTCTACACCTATCATTTGCATTACATTTTGCATTACCTCAGCAGTGAAATGTGTGCCTCTGTCTGATTCAATTGTTTCAGGAACACCGAATCGTGGTACTAGTTCCATCACTAGTTTCTTTGCAGTGGCTCGAGCTGTAGCCGTTTTCACCGGGTAGGCCTCTGGCCATCCAGAGAACATGTCAACACACACCAGAACATATTCATATGGTCCACTTCTGGGGAGTTGAATGTAGTCGATCTGTAGTCTCTGGAAGGGATATAACGGCCTAGGACTGTGTTTCCGTGGAGTTTTCACTACCTGTCCGGGATTGTGGGCTAGGCATATGGGACAGGAGGTACAGTGTAGCTGCGCCACCTTCTCAAACCCAGGAGCAATCCAAACCTTCGTGACTAGGCGTGTCATTCCATTGGCGGACATGTGAGTTGGAAGGTGAACTGCTTCTGCCATCCTTGGGTACAAAACCCTAGGCAAGCAGTACTTCTGATCTTTCTTCCACATTCCGTTCGTCTTCTCAGCTCCCATCTTTTCCCAAGTTTCCTTGTCCATCTGAGCGGAGTCTTCTTGGAACTTTTGTAAGTCTGTAAACAATTCTGATGCATCCTTGTGCACTATGTTTACTTTTTCTGGAGTCCCCAAGGCAGCTTGCTTCGCCGCCTGGTCTGCTTTCTCGTTGCCTTTTGCTTCCATGTTGTCTTTTCTGGTGTCTGCTGGCACCCTCATAACGGCCACCCCCTGTGTCTGGGCCACATTCTCGAGGATGTCTCTGATCAGTGTGGCATGTTTTATGGGTGTTCCTGCTGCTGTCATGAAACCCCTTGTGCGCCACAAAACCCCAAAATCATGTACTATCCCAAAGGTATATCTTGAGTCAGTGTAGATATTTGCTGTTTGTCCTTTGGAAAGTTTTAATGCCTCATTCAGAGCTGTCAGCTCAGCCTCTTGTGCGGACATGTGGGGTGGAAGTGCCTTTGCTACAATAGTCTCATGTGGTGACACTACCGCATATCCTGTGTGGAATTTTCCACTTTCATCGGCATATCTGCTGCCATCCACAAAAAATATAAAGTCTGGATTTGACAATGGTGTGTCTGTGACATTGGGCAAGCCAACAACTTCTTGCTGCATCAGTTCTATGCAATCATGTTCAACCTCGTGTGGGGGCTCAAAAGAAAGCGATAATGTGTTCTCATCTATATCCCCCCTTTCAGAATCTGCAATTGGCAACAATGTAGCCAGATTCAGATTCTGAGTTTTAGTAAACGTAACATTAGGAGGCATAAGCAAGGCACATTGCAATCTGAGTTGTCTTGCCATAGAAATATGTTTAGCAGAAACCTGATTCAGGATACCGTATATATCATGTGTGGTACAGACAGTTAGTGGGTTATCCAGTACAATATCAGAAACTTTGTCAAGTAGCAATGCGATTGCAGAGACTGCTCTAACACAGGATGGTGTTCCCTGTGCTACAGAGTCTAATTTGGCAGAATAGTATGCAAGGGGTCTATTCTTTTTGTCATGTTTCTGTGTCAAAATGCCAGTAGCATGCCCTCTAATTTCAGCGGCCATCAGTTGAAAGGGTATATCATAGTTAGGTATACCTAATGCTGGGGCTGACACTATGGCCTTCTTCAGATACTGGAATGAGTCTCGTGCAATGTCAGTCAGTTGGAAAGGTATTGTGTTGATGCAATCATACAGTGGCTGCATATGTTCACTAGCATGTATGACCCATTGGCGGCAAGACGAAACTAAACCCAAAAATGCTCTCAACTGCTTGTGGGTTGTCGGTTCCTTCATTTGTTGTACAATTGTAATTCTGTCATTGGTTAAGTGTCGGGTACCGTGTGATAGACAATGTCCTAAGAATACGACTTTTGGTTGGCAAAACTGTAACTTTTCTCTGTTGACCTTACATCCATTGTCTGATAAAAACATCAGTAGTGAAAGTGTATGGATTCTACAGTTAGCCTCATCAGGTGCACAAAGCAACAGGTCATCCACATATTGTAAGAGCACAACATCAGGTGGGTGTGGCCAGCCGGCCAACACAGACTGTAATGCTTGCGTGTACAGTGTGGGTGAATGCTGCATGCCCTGTGGCAGTCTGGTCCAGGCATATTGTTTGCCCTTAAATGTAAAAGCGAACAGATGCCAACAGCTTTTGTGGAGGGGCACTGAGAAAAATGCGTTTGACAAATCAATCACTGAAAAACATTTCGATTGACTAGGGATTTTTGCCAATAGCGTGTGTGGGTTAGGTACTACTGGTGTCAAAGGAACAAGGACCTTATTTATCTCTCTCAGATCATGTACCATGCGATATTTCGGGGCATCACCTGGTCCTCCTTTCTTTTTGACAGGAAACAATGGCGTATTAGCTTGTGATTTAATTGACACCAATGCTCCATTGTTTACAAGATCAGTGACTTGTGCCTCAATAGCAGCCTCTTGTTGGGCACTGATAGGGTACTGCCGCAGCTGTGGCAATCTTGTGTCTGTGGGCACCTCTACCACAACTGGGGATACGGGAAGTAAGCCAATATCCGCATTCCCTTTTGCCCATAAGGTATCAGGTAATTCGTCTAGGGCTGAGTCCCATGGTTGTGATGTGGTGTCATCATGATTTTGTGACTCGAGAGCTTGAATTATCATGCAAGCCTCAATAGCATCCCCTTCCTCATCTGGAATGGTAAGGTGTACTGTACCATCTTCAGTAAATTTGATATCTGCCTGCAGTTTCTTTAGTACATCTACTCCCAATAGGCAAATTGGTGCTTTTTTGACAAACAAAAATTTATTCAGAAACATTTTAGGTCCTACTTTAACTGGCAGAGGTTTGCTAAAAGGGATTAAGCTAGATTGTCCACTAAATCCTGAAACAAAGGTCGAGTTTTCTGAAAGGAGATCTGGAGTTATTACTTTGTCATTAACCACTGAAGAGGTTGCTCCGGTATCTACTAGAAAGGGTACCTTTTTTCCATTTACTTTGATTTTAACTACTGGTTCCCTAGAATCAAGTTGCATTCTAACTGCACCTAGTCAGTTAGTAGGTTCCTCCCTCCTAGGCTGAGATTCTCTATCCGCTTTTCGTTTACGGCAATCTCTCTGGAAATGACCTGGCTTTTTACAGTAATGACATGTAAAAGTTCTCCTCCTAACCTCATTGATTGGATGTCCTTGGTTGTCAAATTGGGTCACCGCTACTCTTGTTTTGGCCGGTGGTGCATTCTTCCTTTCCTGCAAATCTAATTCAATGCCCATAGCTTTTTGTCTTAATCCATGGACATCAGGTACTGATCTCCAATCAGGGGTGCTTATTTTCAGGGGATCTCGTATTTCTTTGAGCAACCCTTCCATAAAGGCTTTTGCCAATAGTCGTGATACCCCCTCATTATTTGTATCAAGACCCTCATCTTGGAACGCAGTTTCCAATATCCGAAAGAAATCGGTCACTGACTGTCCCGGTTTCTGCGGTATGGCTGTCATGTTACCTCTCTGTCTCTGCTTCGTCTGCATAAAATTGTCAAGGGCAGTTAAAAAGGGCTCTCTCGAAGCCTGAGTTCGAGGATTACCTTCTTGATCATTATCAGCGGGTCTATTTGGTCCAACAATCTGTGAAAACTCCCCTTGGGTAGTTATTGGTAGTTTTAATCTGCATAAGTCTTCCCCATCCAACCAGGTCCCTCTGTGTACAGTCAGTACTTGTCTTATGTACCGGGCAAACCCCATAGGAAAGGTAGTGGGATCTGGAGCATTAGACAATAATGCCATACATTCTGGAGTGGACCATGGAGTATAATGGGTAGTCTGAATCTGTCTGGTGCGGGTAACACCCTGTTCATCTGTTTCCCTGAAAGGGCGTGTTTGGGTCCTAACGGGGGCTAATCTGCTAGGGTGATGGTAACGGGGTGCTCCACAGGCTAGACACGTCTCTCTCCAGTCTGGATTTTGTTGACCACAATTATTACAAGTCCATCCTAGATCGCCATTGCTAGGTAATTGTGATTGTACATCAGGGCACAGTCCAGTGGGCAGTGATATAACCGGTGCTGCAGGTGGGGTTGTTATACGGGCTGGGGCAGGATATGGTGGTGGTTCCTGCTTCTCTGACACAGGGCTAAATTCTTTGGGACGAATCCATCGTTTTGTTTTCTCATTATATGCCCAGTTCTCTCGCTTAGCAACCTGTGATACTTTAATGCATGCCTCCACTTGTTCCCCCCACTCATTGTCTGCAATTCTTCCTGATTTTATGTCTTTTATCTCCTTCCACTTTTCTTCATCTAGAGCTTCTTTACCTTTTAACTTAAACTCTCTTAATACTGCTTTTAGGTCCTTTGCTGCACTACTTCCACATCTGTCCTTTATTATCTCACTTAACAATTTTCCTTCTACCACTGTTTTCCCCTGACTGTTTCCCATTTTCTTGTCCCGTATCACTTATCCCTTCTGTTAGTCCCCTGCCTTAGGTGGTGTATTGGGTAAGCTCAAGACTCAGCTCTACTATACCTCGTTACCTTCTTCCTAAGGTGCTAACAGACTGAATGGAGTTTCTGTTCCTCTTTGTATTATATGTTTCGTATACTTATACGCTATATACACTGCAAACAGAAGCACTCCCACGATACACAGGGATGTGAACAGGACATCCATTCACTGGGTTTCTTCAGTCATATCTTGTCACAGGCTTATATTGTTATCCTGTGCTCATTCAATCACACTCTTATCTGTCACAAGGTTTATTCGTAAAGGGTGTTGATTTAAGCTTAGGCGGTGACCTCCCCGAAAGGACGCTGTCACATGACCCAGTTAGGCAATATCACCACTCTTTGAACAAATACCTGCTGTGCAGCTTATTTTCTACTTTCCACAATCCTTCAACTCAGAGCAGCCACTCAACAACCTCCCTGATTCCTAACACGGAATCTTCTATTGTGGAAAACTTGTCCGTCTGGGCTTTGTAATATGAACTGTTCACCTAGCCTTATATTCCGTAATGTCTGACTTCTCAACGTATTACTCAATGGGATATGTGTATTCAATGCTAACAGTATCCACCACTGATCTCCCTTTTTGGCATAATGAAACTTTCTTATATTGGTGTCTGGGGTTGTTCCTGCAAATGTCCAATCACCATACCCGTTATGATTTGCATCAGTTCTTCTCCTGAAGATAGCAGTACACAGACAGAATCTGCAATGACCTCTCATTCGAGCAAAAATTACATGTGCGTATCACACCCGATTTCCTCAGAGTTCTTATATAGACCTGATCCTACGGCCCCCTCCTCTACTAGATTCCCCTTTATACAGACCTTAGTTACAATGATAGATTATGAAGAGCAGAGAAGAGAAGAATTGATCTCTTACCTGGCCAGGTGTTTAGGTCTGCTGTTCACAATTTCATCAGTAACTGGAATGGTCTGTAGATCGGGTAGTCTTGGAGAGGTGCCTATATCAGGTCCCTGTTTCGGGCGTCAGGAAACTGTCGGGATCCCTCAGATTACCTCTTTCACCTGAAGGACCGATGTTCTTGGGTGTGAGACACCATATGTCTCTAATTGATTGCTCCGTCGAGAAGAATAACACAGACTTACGCTGTATTGTACAACTCGGGAAGCCTGCTGAGACGCCTCTGGCTTATCAGTTAGGTTTCCATTCTTTATAGCAAAGAAGTTAAACATTTACAGACATGCGTAGTATAAAACAATTTCACAACTGGTTTCAACAAGACAGAGGAAGCCACTTAGGCTGAAAAACAGGAATTCATCTGTTATCTGGTTTTAGTTCTCAAGGGAACAGGTAAGATGAGTCTAAACAAGAAAATACAACATAGACAGAACTCAATTTAACTCCTTCAGTTCCTATCATGGGTTGCTGTCATCGAATGCAGATGCAGCCTCTAAGGATGGTGGCAATCCTCATTGTCCCTTTGTACTAGGAGGTAGGCAGATGTTACTCAACTGGGAAGACCAATACCAACAATAGCAATGGCTGGAGATTCCTGCTGTGCTCCTTTGTGTACATCAATATAGGGCTTGGGTAGCTTACAATACATATGGTAATTGCTATTTACCCCCCACTACTCTCTATGTATGATTTAGAAATTTCTTCTGTGCACAATTTAAGAAAAATCACAGCACAACACATGCTCCAAATGAGCAGCACAACAGACCTCCTAACCATACCATCAAGAATATCTCACTTGCATCACTCATCCAATATATCGCACCCCTTCACACTTTAGTTGGATCTCCACTTTTTACATGGCAGCAATAAACATTTTAATGTAAATTGACAGATATATTTATATAATACATTGTGTACCTCTGCAGGCATAATACTGCTTAGTAATGGTGCTTGTCTAAAAATATACAGCAGTGGAAGCACAACATAAAACAGCACGTGGCATAACATAATATCTGCATAAATACTGGATCAGTATTTTCATAGTAATAAGACAGCTAGGTAACTAGGTGCATTTTTCACAGAAATGGGATCAACAGTACCCCACATCAACAGCAAAGGATATGTCAGTTGTTCAGTATTCAGAATGTATCAGCGGGATTCTTGTGGCGTTAGTCCTTACATTTTGTGAAAGGGTGATTGTGACTATTTCTCTTACAGGTTTTTTAGAATTGGCTAAAAGACCACAGCATAAAATAACAATCAAAGAGAAATGGAAAGCTGACCGAAAAGTGTGAATCTAGCCATAATTGAGTTTTAGTTGTAATATTTATACAGCTTCATTACGATTAATTTTCTTGGAAAAAAAATTAAAGATGCAGGCCATGAATTGTGTGAGTACTGGGTACAGACATTGTCCAATTGTTATTTCATATTTGGAATGAATTTAGGAAAGCCTGACTTGTTTTATTAGAAATGATTTGGGCTTAAGGCAGTGTTATCCAGCTCATAAATCACATATTCAGGAAAATTCAATAATTCATTCATATGTGAATCTGCTGGGATAAAATACACATTTCAGATGTAGTTAAAAACTACCTTCAATTCTTTGTATTTCAGTATATATTTTAAGCCAGTATACTGTGCATGCCAACTAAAAGAAATCCAAGTGCTGTATCTGTGTAGTACAGCTGTGCTTTGCTGATTAAAATAAATTATTTCTAAGTTTAGAAAAGAAAAACCGCAGAATCTGGGCTTTTTCTAGGTCTCCAAAATTCTCTTTAGTCCTCAATGCGTCTATATTTTTGGATTTTCAATATCCACATAGCAAAATATGACAATGTAATAATAAGAAGTATAGCTACTGCAACCAAGTATTGAATTCGTATTCTGTTTTTCATTTTGGAGGTCTGTGCAAATCATTTAGGTTTTTTAATATCTTTTAATGTTTGGGTTTTATAACAACATAATAATGATTATCCTTGAAAATTTCAGCCACTCTTTTATGTTAGTAGTCCATATAAATGTAGGCACCATGTGTTAGGGGCTGGCGGAATGCACCAGATAATAAGAAGATTGTAGTAAGGTGCATTCGCAGTCCAGGGTCCACCGTGCAGAGATGTTAACTGCTGCTCGGTTATGGTGGACACAAAATGGTGGTATCGCACTGGACACACGTGGGTTAAACGCCACCAAGTGTGTAGTAGCAACGGGCTCTGTTGCTTCACATAGCCACGGAACCACAGAACACAGATGCCGAACCCTGTTGACTGTCACAGGGCACAGCTGAATCAGCGCTAGTGTATGGTCACAAGATTCTGCCCCAAGGACGCGGGGTAAGAGCTTAGGGACCACCTGCAAGGCTGAACAACATGTGTACCAAGGGTAAGCGTTTCATAATCAGTCATTCACCAGAGACATTCATACATGCATACAACACTCACTCCACATGGACTATACTAACGCACGGCTGTGCCATGATTTTATAGCCGCAGCCTTCCAGGACCTTGCTGATGTCCCAATCTGAGCTGCTTGAGGACCTGAGCATGTGACCTCCAACCACCAATGAGTAGTCATCTCATGGGCATGCTCAGATGGGAAAAAGCAGGACTTAGTCCCAGGAGCGTCTGCTCGTCACTGACTAATGCTGGATGCTGTAGCAGAACCTGGGGCGGCAGCAGCAGCAACCAGACACATAGCATTAGCATGAGCAAGATGCTGGGACCGAAGTCTCTGCTGAGCAGGAAACTCTGCGGCTGAAGAAGAATGGGAGACCGCAGAGGACATTGCTTGAGATTCCCCCTGTGCAGTGGCGGTAACTCGACACCTAACACGAAGCAAATATTTTATAGAAAAGTAACCTCCACAAGTGATATTGTCGCTGTTGGCACTGCATTTTGATGACGAGTAGTGATGAGTGAGTAGACTCGTTGCTCAGCTTTTCCCGAGCATGCTCAGGTGTCCTCTTAGTATTTGGATGTGCTCTGAGATTTAGTTTGTGTCGACGCAGCTGCATGATTTGTGGCTGCTGGACAGCCTGAAAACGTGGGGGTTGCCTGTTTGTTAGTGAATTCCTGCATGTATTCAGGCTGTCTAGCAGCCGCAAATCATGCAGCTGCATCGATAAAAACTAAATCTCCAAGCACGCCAAAATACTTGGAGGACACCTGAGCATGCTCGGGAAAACACAAGCAACGAATATACTCGCTCATCACTAATAAAGAGCTGTGTGCCAACGTAGGAAAGACCATTACATTGTAAAAGCGATATTTCTAGCTAGCAGCATGCCAAACGTGAACAAAGTAGTGGCACTCACTAATTGTATTATGTTTTTTCTACTTCAGACCATCCCATCTATTTAATCATGTATAGTAAGAGCAGGGAAGAGTAATTGGGTACACGCCAGATGATGGCTAGTTCACGTCTACTGGCACCTCCTATAGTAGCTAATATCATATGATGATTAATATGTTGTTAGTGGCACCGGGTAGCGTTTCCTAAAAATTATAATTTAATGCAGGTGTTGTAGTCACTGTAGGTTTTGTATTTTAAGGCCATGCACTTCATTGTCAAAAATAAACATAGTCATTATTTGATCAGAATAATATTAACTTAAAGGGCTTGCCAAGAAATTTAACATTGATGAGATCAGATGTGCTTACAGTAGGTGTGGAGCAAAATAGCATAGCTCCATCAAGTGCACAGTGTCTGCAGCGGTGTGATGTAAATCCACCCCTATTCTTTCCAGTAGGGTCCAGATGTGTAGTACCTGGTTGTGTCCATTATGTAGTTAGCGGAGTTGTGTTGTTCAGCTTCACAACAAAGAACATCTGACCGCTGCCAGCAATGGGAGCAACTGATCAGCTGTGGTGCTGGGTGTCGCACCACCCACCCATTTGGCATTGATGACTTTTCCTAAGAATAGGCTAACAGTATCAAAGTACCGGACAACCCCTTTAACCTTAATAAGTAATAATTATTCTGCATATTAATACTATTTTAAATTAAAAATACTTTCTTAGAATCCAGGTTATCTGATCGAAGGCAATTTTGTGCTTCCCACAGAAAGTTATCCTTTTATGCTTCCAAGAAAATTTCTAAAGTAATTTAAAAAATATATAGATGGGTAAACCCTTAACTTTGCTTAAATTTGGTTTGTCACCCCAACAAAAAAAACATATTGCTACATATTAGCAATCACATCCACTGGGATGCCACACATGGACACACATACATAGATTAGATATCCAGTATTAATATAAATTAGAACTTACTGACTTCTTTCTATCTGAATTTAGGCATTAGGGTCATTTTCACGGGTAGCTAAAATATGAAAGCACCCAACAGACAGTTCACGCACTGTTTGCTATACGATATAGTACCATGTAACTCACATTACCCGCAGAGTATATTATACATTTAAATATAAAAAAAATAATAAATAGCAAAACGTATATATGCACTTGTTTAAAAAATCAGGTCCAACTGCTAGAAACACTCCAGTACCTAAGTGTGACACCAACATGTAAAGGCCCCTTTACATTTAGCGATGCACCAGCGATCCCAACCACGATACGACCCGGTCAGGATCGCTGGTGCATCGCTAAATGGTCGCTAGTGAGCTGCCACACAGGCAGCGATGCAGCAGCGATACAGCGATCCTGACGTCCTCCCGCCCGCGTCCACGCGTCGCTTGTCGGCGCCAGCAGGAAGCCCAGCAGGAAGTGCCCGACGAGAAATGGAGCTGCGCGATCTCGAGCGATCAGCGACAGACAGCGAGAGAGCCGGTCGGAGGTAAGTATCACACATAGCGATATCGCTAGCGATATCACTGCTGCGTCACCAAATCGGTGATGCTTTAGCGATATTGCTAGCGATATCGCTATGTGTAAAACCCCCTTAACTCTGTCAAGTTGAATAGCCGAATTATTTTAGGCATTGTGACGTTCCCAGTGGTCAGACTCTCACAGATTGTACTTTGATAGAGTACCTAATCTATGTGCCATCAATAAGTAATACTCCTTTATTTGCCAACCTCTGAACCCTCTCCCTCTGTGCTATGTCTTTATTAGACCTGTATACAATTGTATCACGTACCTGAAAATGTATCTATTTTTTTGAAAATGTTCATTGTTAATTTCCTAAACCATCCTCCTCACTTAAATTAGCAGACATTAGCAGCAATCCCACTGTTACCAAATTATAATGATTTTTGGTGTAAAATCAACAATTTTCTAAAAATCTATTAGCTTCAAGTTGACTTCATCCATGATCTCATTTTTCAAAACAATGATTCATTTAGATAAAATGGTGCTAGTCTGGGAAAACAAGAGAAAATGTATGTTTTCTTTTATTAAAAATATTGTACAGTTGTTAACTGTTCAATACCTTTTACAATCATCTGAAAACAATATTAAAATGCATTGCTTTCTTAAATCCGGCTTCTGTGGATTTCTGGCGGTGTCTCGGTGGAATCTACACCAAGGACGTACATAAGAAAGATAAACACGCTAAATAGGACGAAAACTGAGTCAGTCTATCGCGCTGCATAAATAACCTTGATTGCTGCCTGTAGTCTGCAAACAATTAGGTACAGTAGATGCATAATCACACAGGAAAAACTTCAGGCATGAAAAGTATGCTTATGCAAACAATGCTGTTTTACTTAAAGTTTGAAAGTGCGCATAAAAGCATGCACAAAACAATTTCCAAGATGACCCTTTGGTAAGAATCCCTATGGCTCGTCAATTTAGGCATAAATTAATGCTGCTTTTCATCATGTTAAAATGATTACTGATCTGCCTGACTAACCCCTGGGAAATTCTAGACTTAAATTTGATAAATAAATTCAGCAGGAGGAATTTATTTTTAAAAGGCTTACAGATAATGTATGAACAATTGTATTAAAGCTGCAACTAATGATCTTCTTATATGTTATTCTGAATCATTTAACCCCTTCATGACCAAGCCTATTTTGACCTTAATGACCTGGCCATTTTTTGCAATTCTGACCAGTGTCCCTTTATGAGGTAATAACTCAGGAACGCTTCAACGGATCCTAGCGATTCTGAGAATGTTTTTTCGTGACATATTGGGCTTCATGTTAGTTGTAAACTTAGGTCGATAATTTTTGCGTTTATTTGTGAAAAAATCAGAAATTTGGCAAAAATGTTGCAATTTTCAAATTTTGAATTTTTATTCTGTTAAACCAGAGAGTTATGTGACACAAAATAGTTAATAAATAACATTTCCCACATGTATACTTTACATCAGCACAATTTTGGAAGCAAAATATTTTTTTGTTAGGAAGTTATAAGGGTTAAAAGTTGACCAGCGATTTCTCATTTTTACAATAAAATTTACAAAACCATTTTTTTAGGGACCACCTCACATTTGAAGTCACTTTGAGGGGTCTATATGGCAGAAAATACCCAAAAGTGACACCATTCTAAAAACTGCACCCCTCAAGCTACTCAAAACTACATTCAAGAAGATTATTAACCCTTCAGGTGTTTCACAGGAACTAAAGCAACGTGGAAAGAAAAAATGGACATTTTAATTTTTCCAACAAAAATTTTCTTTTATCATCAATTTTTTTCATTTTCACATGGGCCAGGATCAAATGGATCTAAAATTTGTTGGGCAATTTCTCCTGAATACACCGATACCTCATATGTGGTCATAAACCACTGTTTGGGTGCACGGCAGGACTCAGAAGGAAAAGAGCGCCATTTGACTTTTTGAATGGAAAATATGCTGGAATATTTAACGCTTGCCATGTCACGTTTGGAGAGCCCCTGTGTGCATAAACACTGGAGCTTCCCCACAAGTGACCCCATTTTGGAAACTAGACCCCCCAAGAAACTTATCTAGATGCATAGTGATCACTTTGAACCCCAAGGTACTTCACAAATTGATCTGTAAAAAAGAAAAGTACTTTTTTTCACAAAAATTTTCTTTTAGCCTCAGTTTTTTCATTTTCACATGGGCAACAGGATAAAATGGATCCTAAAATTTGTTGAGCAATTTCTCGTGAGTACACCGATACATCACATGTGGTCATAAACCACTGTTTGAGCGCATGGCAGGGTCCGGAAGGGAAGGAGCACCATTTGACTTTTTGAATGGAAAATTAGCTCCAATTGTTATCGGACACCATGTCGTGTTTGGAGAGCCCCTGTGCACCTAAACATTGGAGCTCCCCCACAAGTGACCCCATTTTGGAAACTAGACTCCCTAAGGAACTTATCTAGATGTGTAGTGAGCACTTTGAACCCCCAAGTGCTTCACAAAAGTTTATAACACAGAGCAGTGAAAATAAAAAATAATTTTTTTCCTCAAAAATGATTTTTAGCACACTATTTTTAATTTTCACAAGGCTAACAGGAGAAATTGGACCAGAAAAGTTGTGGTCCAGTTTGTCCTGAGTACGCTGGTACCCCATATGTGGGGGGAACCACTGTTTGGGCACACGGCAGGGCTCAGAAGGGAAGGAGCGCCATTTGACTTTTTGAAGTGCAAATTACTTCTAATCGTTAGCGGACACCATGTCGTGTTTGGAGAGCCCCTGTGCACCTAAACATTGGAGCTCCCCCACAAGTGACCCCATTTTGGAAACTAGACTCCCTAAGGAACTTATCTAGATGTGTAGTGAGCACTTTGAACCCCCAAGTGCTTCACAAAAGTTTATAACACAGAGCAGTGAAAATAAAAAATAATTTTTTTCCTCAAAAATGATTTTTAGCACACTATTTTTAATTTTCACAAGGCTAACAGGAGAAATTGGACCAGAAAAGTTGTGGTCCAGTTTGTCCTGAGTACGCTGGTACCCCATATGTGGGGGGAACCACTGTTTGGGCACACGGCAGGGCTCAGAAGGGAAGGAGCGCCATTTGACTTTTTGAAGTGCAAATTACTTCTAATCGTTAGCGGACACCATGTCGTGTTTGGAGAGCCCCTGTGTGCCTAAACATTGGAGCTTCCCCACAAATGACCCCATTTTGGAAACTAGACCCCCCAAGGAACTTATCTAGATGCATAGTGAGCACTTTGAACCCCCAAGTGCTTCACAAAAGTTTATAACGCAGAGCCATGAAAATAAAAAATATTTTTTTCCTCAAAAAATTATATTTTAGTGAGCAATTTTTTATTTTCACAAGGGTACCAGGATAAATTAGACCCCAAAAGTTGTTGTCCAGTTTGTCCTGAGTACACTGGTACCCCACATGTGGGGGGAACCACTGTTTGGGCACACGTCGGGGCTCGGAAGGGAAGTAGTGACATTTTGAAATGCTGACTTTGATGGAATGGTCTGCGGGCATCGTGTTACATTTGCAGAGCCCCTGATGTACCTAAACTGTGGAACCCCCCACAAGTGACCCAATTTTGGAGACTAGACCCCCCAAGGAACTTATCTAGATGTGTGGTGAGCACTTTGAACCCCCAAGCGCTTCACAGAAGTTTATAACGCAGATCCGTGAAAATAAAAAATATTTTTTCTTCCTCAAAAAAAATGATTTTCAGCCAACAATTTTTTATTTTCACAAGGGTAGCAGGATAAATTGGACCCCAAAAGTTGTTGTCCAGTTTGTTCTGAGTATGCTGGTACCCTATATGTGGGTGGGGACCACTGTTTGGGTACAGGTCGGGGCTCAGAAGGGAAGTATTGACATTATGAAATGCTGACTTTGATGGAATGGTCTGCGGGCATCATGTTACATTTGCAGAGCCCCTGATGTACCTAAACTGTGGAACCTCCCCTACAAGTGACCCCATTTTGGAAACTAGGCCCCCCAAGGAACTTATCTAAATGTGTGGTGAGCACCTTGAACCCCCAAGCGCTTCACAGAAGTTTATAACGCAGAGCCGTGAAAATCAAAAATATTTTTTTCCTCAAAAAAAGCAATTTTTTATTTTCACAAGGGTAGCAGGATAAATTGGACCCCAAAAGCTGTTGTACAGTTTGTCCTGAGTACGCTGGTGCCCCATATATGGGGGAAGCCATTGTTTGGGCACACATAAGGGCTTGGAATGGAAGTAGTGACGTTTTGAAATGCAGACTTTGGAATGGTCTGCGGTCGTCGTTACGTTTGCAGAGCCCCTGATGTGCCTAAACAATAGAACCCCCCCACAGGTGACACCATTTTGGAAAACTAGACCTCCCAAGGAACTTATCTAGATGCCTAGTGAGCACTTTGAACCCCCAAATGCTTCACAGAAGTTTATAACGCAGAGACGTGAAAATGAAAAAAAACATTTTTTACACAAAAATATTTTTTTAGCCCCCAATTTTTTATTTTCCCAAGGGTACCAGAAGAAATTAGACCCCCAAAGTTGTCGTGCAGTTTTTCCTGAGTACAATGATACCCCACATGTTGGGGTAAACCACTGTTTGGGCACACATCGGGGCTTGGAAGGGAGGGAGCACCGTTTAACTTTTTGAACGCAAAATTGGCTGGAATCAATGGTTGCACCATGTCGCGTTTGGAGACCCCCTGATGTGCCTAAACAGTGGAAACTCCACAATTCTAACTTCATCCCTAACCCCAATACATCCCTAACCCTAATCCCAACCCTAACCATAACTCTAACCCCAACACACCCCTAACCCTAATCCCAACCATAACCATAACCCTAACCACAAGCCTAACACTAATTCCAACCCTAATTCCAACCCTAACCCTAACCCTCTTTCCAACCCTAACCCTCTTTCCAACCCTAACCCTCTTTCCAACCCTAACCCTTTTTCCAACCCTAACCCTAACCCTCGTTCCAACCCTTACCCTCTTTCCAACCCTAACCCTAGCCCTAATGGAAAAATAAAAATAATTTCTTTATTTTATTAGTTGATCCTGCCTATGGGGGTGATAAACGGGGGGTTTATTTACTTTTCATTCTATTTTGATCACTGTGAGAGTTTATCACAGTGATCAAAATGAATGAATGGAGATTGCAGCAGGTTGGCGCACTGCACATGCGCCCGCCATTTTCCAATATGGCGGCGCCCATGGTCCGGGACCGCGGGACACCGGGAGCCATAACGGCACTCGGTGAGTACCGGGGGGGTGGGAGGAGCGGCGATCGGAAGACGGGGGGAGCGGAGGTAAGGCGGGGGGAGATGATGACAGCGGCGTCACATCGCCGCTGTCATTCAGTGGCGGGGGCAGATCGCTCCCGTTAGCGGGTGGGGGGGTCAGATCGCTGTCACCAGCCATGTCCGATGCTACAGCAGCGTCAGACATGGCTTGATTTTAATATTTCATCAATTTTCATTGATGAAATATTACTATCGCTCGGATTGGCTGTTTCACTTTTAACAGTCAATCAGAGCGATCGTAGCCACGTGGGGGCAAAGCCACACCCCCCGTGGTGAAGTACAAAGCCCCCTGTATCTGCGGGTCGGCTGACGTTTCAGTGACCTAGGTCACCCGAGCCGCAGGGGGGCTTCGAAGTCATGACACAGAGTATGCGTCATTGGTCGGAATGGCATCGACTTTCATGGCGCATACACTGTCACTGGTCGTGAAGGGGTTAATAAACAGTATTTCTAAAGTAAAAGTCAATATGTCAGAATAAAAGCAAAAGTCCCCAGTAGCCAACTGTGGTCCCTATTAATAGTTCCTACTTCAGAGCCAAAGGAAATTTTTGAGTAACCGGTAGATACTTACCACATGCGCATATAGGCAGACACCTGTCAATCCAGGGCAGCGAGTGGGGAGAAGCGTACGGGGGACCTGCCTGTCTGACTGGTATATAGCTCGGGCTCAGACCCTGGGGGAAATTTAAGTATGTTTTTCACTGAAACGTTGCAGCATTTCAGAGACTAGCATGTCTGGTTGAGTTCATGCAGCCAAGGCCTGATGCATGTTGCCCATGAATTGGTTCAGTTTAAAAACTAGAATGGAGTGAGTACATCTTAAATGGGTACAACTGCAAGGTACTTGTAAAAATGTATACTCCTTATTAAAAATATTCTCCATTCTGAAGATTGGGAGGATTTTTAATTATATTATGTACTTTTTGCTGCCCAGGTTGCAAAACACCACTGCAAATTCTCAGTAATGGATAGTCTCCTAGGCAAGGAGCACACTGCTTGCAAGTTCTTTGCCATACAACATCCTTTGCAAGTGGCCGGATAGCTAAATCTGGCCAATTTCAGTGCACTCTTTCATGCCATGTAACATCTGAGAGCTCACAGAGCTAGCAGGTCAACCATGACTGACCCCACCCACATTAGATGTTCTTATCATCTCCCAGACAGATGGTTGGCCATTCCTAAAGGTACTGTCACACTTAGCGATGTACCAGCGATCCCGGCCAGCGATATGACACTGTCAGGATCGCTGGTACATCGCTAAGTGGTCGCTAGTGAGCTGCCACACAAGCAGATCTCACCAGCGACATCGCTAGGGACGGGGGTCGCTACTTACCTGTCACACTAGGCGATCCTGCGTCCTCCCGCCCGCGTCCACGCGTCGCTCATCTCTCCACAGGAAGCGCCGCAGCAAGCTGACAATGAGAAGCAGTCCTGAACGTCCTCGCACGATCAGCAATAACCAGCGAGGGAGCGGGTCATAGGTAAGTATCAGACACAGCGATATCACTAGCAATATCGCTATAACGTCACAAGTTATAACAATATTGCTAGCGATATCGCTTAGTGTGACAGTACCTTAACTCAAAACTGGAAAGCTGGAAAACAACTTGAAAAATTGATTGTAGGATTGATTGGGTTTGTTATGCCAGGAGAAAGTGATTCTATGTATAGTTAATAAATATGTGCTATTCTTTGAGTCAGCTATGAGTTTTTGAGGTCATCAAAGGATCTAATGTGAATGGGTGTCATGAAAAATACGTATCATGCATATTCTTCAACATATCTTAACCATCTTCAATTCATTGTTCCTACTCTAAATTTGTAAACTACTGATGAGCTAAATCTCTGCTATAACAGGCACTGGCTTTTTCTCTTCTTACTATTGAAAAAAAAATGTACATATGACTGAGCCAAGCATGTGTTTGCACAGAATAATGGATTTGAGAGGGATACCTGTTGGTTCAACTGGTATCTAAAATGTAAGAGCAGTTCAAGTGATACCTAAAACCCCCCCTGTCTATAAGGAACAAATGCACATTTAATTTGTCTTTGCTGCCATAATTGCTTATGTCTAATATGTAATCAATAAGATCAAAATCGTATTTATGAATAACCAAGTATCAAGTGATTATCTTCAAAAGAGTTGTCAGCTGGATTGTGGTTTTAGAACTCAAATAGTATAGTCTCAAAGCTTAGATCTCTCATTCTGTGGTGTGCCAGTTTGGCTTTCTGATACATACAACAGTTATTTAGTCTAGGGGGTAAAGTTTCTCTTTAAGGATTTCTAGTGCCACCTATTAGAAAAAACAAGCCTAAAAGTCAGCAATTGACTTCTTGGGAATTTAAAACACATGTCTGAAAATGGAATTTCTGCTTTGGCTTATTATTCTAAGTCATGTGGCAAGGACTTTAAAGGGTCGATATTGACTTTTAGGATCATTGCGATAGCTAGCAGAGTTTATCTCCTCTTCTTCTCTGATATCAGCTTAAAGATGTCAGCAGTGATATCTTTTATATATTGCTTTCTTCCCTCTATTCTGATTGCTTCCTTCCCTCTATTCTGACTATAACGTTTAACTATTACATGACTTACAAAATGGAAAACTAGTGTGGTGCTATAGATGTTATAATCATGAGATCATATTGAATGCTTTCTTTTAATAGACCTATGAAATAATTTTTCAAGAAATAATCTATTGAAAATATGAACTGTATACCCAGTATATGTCCTTTGAATGTTCTGTGACCATGATCCACCCTATTTATTGAGTTTACCACTGAAAACTATGTTCAAGAGAAGTTTTGCAAAAGCATCATAGCAAATTAATGCAACATATGACAGATTAAATAATAGCTACACTAGTTAATAAATGAGGCTATGTGAGGAGGTTTTTTTTTATATGATATGTTAAAGGGAACCTGTCACCCCTGTTGTGAGTTCATTTTCCCCTTCACTACTGAGGCCCGAGGAACTCCCTCTTCTGGTAAAGAAAGGAAGTGAGCCTGATTATCAAACACCTGAGGCTGATGATGATGACTGGCTGAGTGGAGTTACTGACTGGATATAAGGCTGCCGACGCCCTCCTGCCCTGCGGGTGATTTCTCTGTGGGATCCTTGGAGACCAGTCTGAATTCCTGCTCCTCTAAAGCTAAGTTTGCTGCTCGGCTTTTTGCATTGGTGCTTTGACTTTGTTTTGCTTTGTGTTTCTGGATTTCTGCCATTCCCTGCTGGGGTGTGCTGAATTCCTTTAGCTCTGTCTTCTGAAAATACCTGAGTGCTGATTTAGTTTTTTTAGGGCCTTTTTCATATCAGCTTGTTGGCTTATGTCTTTGATAGGGTTTTGGCAGATTGCAGACAGCAGCCTTCCTGTCCTTTCCTATCTAGGTAGTTTTGGGCCCCGTCTTTGCTCAGTCTATCTTTCTATCTGTGTTAGTGTTTTCATCTTGCTTCACCGTCATTATATGTTGGGGGCTGCCTATTGCTTTGGGGTCTGCTCTGGGGCAGTTTAGATTTCCCCTTTCTTTCTTTAGGCCTATTTAATTCTCCGACTGTGATCGAGGGGTCTAGGGCATCGTAGGAACCCCCCACGGCTACTGCTAGTTGTGTTGATAGGTTCAGGGGTCTGCAATCAGATAGTTGCCAACTTCTCTGGTTTTCTGGACTTAGCTGGTATTTCTGTTTTTGCCTCCTACGGTGACTCATTCATAACACACCCCCCTTGGCATTTTTAAGTAAAAGAGCCACCTTGTGCAGCACTAATGCTGCATTCTGTCAAGGTGGCTCTTTTACTTAGCGTCCCTTCCACCGCAGAAATAATCATTTATAAAATTGGTCAGACATACCTGAAGTTTGACCGGGGGGTAGGTCTTTCCCCCCCGGACACAGATGCCTCACATCCATCACTCAATCACTCATGTCCTGCTTTTGAATTTGGTCGCCACCTCCTCAGCATTCATTTCTTTTTCTCGTGCATGCTCTGTAATATTCTTTCTTGGGCATGCACAGTTAGTGCTGTCCATCCTATAACATCACATGATGTGACACCATGTGACTAGTAGGGGCAGAGCTCAGCAGAGCAGAGGTGCAGCAGGACCTGTGATGATGTCAGCACCATGTGACCAGTAGGGGCGGAGCTCAGCAGAGCAGAGGTGCAGCAGGACCTGTGATGATGTCAGTGTCATGTGACCAGGAGGGGCGGTGCTAAGCAGGGCAGTGGTGCAGAAGGACCTGTGATGACGTCAGCACCATGTGACAAGTAGGGGTGAAGCTGAGCAGAGCAGCTGTGCAGGAGGACCTGTGATGACGTCATCACCATGTGACCAGTAGGGGTGGAGCTGAGCAGGGCAGCGGTGCAGCAGGACCTGTGGTGATGTCAGAATGTTGCAGCGCAAGCGTGAGAAAAAGAAATTAACGCTGAGGAGGCGGCGCCAAATTCAAAAGCAGGACATGACTGACGGATGTGAGGCGTCTGTGTCCATGGGGGAAAGACCTGCCCCCCAGTCAAACCTATGTCTGACCAATTTTAAAAATGAATATTTCGGCGGTGGAAGGGATGCTAAATAAAAGAGCCACCTTGACAGAATGCAGCATTAGTGCTGAACAAGGTGGCACTATTACTTAAAATCACCTGGGGGGTGACAGGTTCCCTTTAAGGTTTTTGTGTAATGTTACATTATTATAAGAAGAATACAAATTCATGATAGGCAAGTTGACAGTGAGGAATCCAAACAGCTGACCATTGTAAGTTTATGTGCATAGAGATTCTGGTAGTTGATTTATTTTGAAAAATAATGTACAAAAGTCATTGTCCAAAAAGTGATCTTGTCATTGTCTTCCTTGTCATTTTTGCATTGTAGAATTATGTAATGAATACAAACCTAGGCATGAATGCAAAACAATCAGCTTCTCTGGATTTCAATATAATTTTGCTTGCACAATGTATACTGCTGGACAATATTGTATCATTAAGAGAAAATGTGAAAATGATGAAAATATGAAACTATTGTGTTGGATTCTATACTTCTTCAGAGATGTAATAATTTTAGTCAATGATGAAGTGTGAGCAAAACACAGGTTGGAGGGTATTATGGAGGACAAAGCATTGCTGAATGACATGTACATCCCAGTGCTGTATCTGTTTGTACTATTTGTTTGAACTTTTCAATGCCACATATTTATCATTTTTTTCCAATGAGAAGGAGAAGGACTTGGGTATTCTTGGTACAAGTAAGCTGAGCAGCATTGATCAATGTTAAGCAGCAGCTGTAAAAGATTTTAGGGAGTATAAAAAGAGAGATGAAATCCAGCAATCTCAGCATATTGTTACCCCTTTATAAATCACTGGTGAGGCCACATCTAAAATATGGGATCCAGTTTTGGGCTCCACATATTAAAATGGATATTCCGAAGTTAGAATCAGTTTATGTGATGAGAGTTTGGAAAAGTTGGGCTTGTTTAGATTAGAAAAAAGACGCCTAAAATTTCATTTACTGTACATATATAAATATATGTGTGGTCAGTACAAAGGACTGCCGCATGACTTATTCCTTCCAAAGACCATACTGAGGACTAGGAGGCACTCATTATGGGTGGAAGAAAGGTGATTCCAGCAGTTAAATAGGAAAGGGTTCTTTACAGTTAGAGCAGTCAGACTGTTGAATGCCCTACCACAAGAGGTAGCGATGGCAGACACTATAGCTAACAGCTTTAAAAAGATCAAAGCACTGAGATCTCATCTCCCGAGAGCTTGGTGCCGAGATCTCCATCTGCACGTGTGCCACCCCCAGCAGCTATTTTCCCGGAGTCGACCTCGCAGTAAGCCATGTAAGTGCCGGGGCTCTGGGCTTTCACAAAATGTTGGCAGAGCCCCCACACCACTGAATACCCACCATTGGAACACCCCATCATCCCAGCCTGTGACCTTCAGCAATGCTCCACTCTTACCTCCTCCAGCAGCAACCCCGGGACCCTGATCCACTGTGGTCGGTAAGGTATATCTGCATTATAAGGTGCACCTCTATTTTCCCAAAAATTTTAGGAGAAAAAAGTGCATCTTATAATCCAAAAAATACAGTATATTTTTACTATGTTAGTTATATTTGACTCTCTGGTAAATACATAATATCTATCTGTGATGTGTTCATCTATATCTGATTGCTTTTTAATATGCCTTTTAGATTTTTTTTTAAAGCTAATAATGAATAAAAATTTTCTTGGCAATATTTTTGAATTTCTTATGTTTGTCCATCTTGTCTAAGTGTTTTATATGATTCTATTCCTGGATCCTGTTTAAGGCCTCCTACATAGGTCCATGTAAGACATGTACTATATGTGGAAAACTGGCATGCTTGTCATCAGTGTTTTCCATCCCTGCGTCATCAGTGTGTCATCCATGTGTCCGTTTTTACCGCGGTAAAACAATTCAGTTTTTTTGACTCTCTTGTAATTTTACTTCCTCTTTGTGCCACCACACTAAGTTGAAGAGGTCCTGACCCAGGGCCAAGGTGTGGTAGTTAAATGGAGGATTCTGATTTGAAATCTGAATTGATTTTTGGACTATTTGATCTAGGGTACAAAGCAATTTTATTGTTTTGTCTGGGATATAAATTCAGTTTTAGTGCCTGGTCTTGAGTCTAGATGATATTTTTTTTGTTTCATTTGTTGTCTAAGTTAATTTTTAGGTCTGAACTTGGGTCTAAATTAATTTTGGAGTCTGGTTTGGGCTCTGTATTAGACTTAGGGTACCGTTACACCTAGCGATGCGCCAGCGATCCCGACCAGTGATATGACGCGGTCAGGATCGCTGGTACATCGCTAGGTGGTCGCTAGTGAGCTGCCACACAGGCAGATCTCACTAGCGACATCGCTGGGGTCGGGGATCGCTACTTACCTGTCAGACGCGGCGATCCTGCGTCCTCCCGCCCGGCTCCATGCGTCGCTCGTCGGCGCCACAGGAAGCGCAGCAGGAAGTGACCGACGAGGAATGATGCAGGAGCTTCTCGCACGATCAGCGATAACCAGCGGGGGAGCCGGTCGGAGGTAAGTATCACATGCAGCGATATTGCTAGTAATATCGCTGCAACGTCACAAAATCGGTGACTTTACAGCGATATTGCTAGCGTTATCGCAGTGTGTAACGGGGGCTTTAGTGTTTAGGGATTTTTTAAAACTTGTCTAAAAGGAGGGCTTGTTCTAAAATGAAAACAAAATTAGTAATTACTTACCGGTTGAATATCCTACTAATACAGCATCACCACTTAAGTGGCTTCAGATTATCCTGCCTGATTACAGCAGCCAAACAATGGACAAAGTGGTGATGCTTTCATGAATGGCACATGACCATTAAAGTCAGTGAATAGCAGCAGTGGTTACATGACCGATTGATGGTAAATTATCACTGTAGGAAAAGAGGTGGCTTCTGTATATGTATGGGATTCAATCGGAATTAATGGTGATTTCCTTATTTTTTTACATTATCTACTCCAGTTCAGCATTTGTAAAATACTGGACAACTCCTTTTGCCATCCAATTTTTGTCTGAATTAGTAATTCTCTAGTGCTATTATTTGTGATTTCATCTCAGAGAGGCACAGTGAAATCCTAAAAAAATCCTTATTGCAAACGTACTTTTATTTAACTATTCCTATGGAGACTGACGAAGAGCAAAGAAAAACAATAACCATTGTATAGTAACATTTTCACATGATATGAAATTGTCATTCATCACAAACATAGGCTAGTATAAGCTTTGATAGATAATATTAGTAATTAGTTTACAGCCTGACCTTTGTAATATCATCATACAAGCCACAGAAAGGATGAATGAAGCATTGCTCTTACCTGACAGGCCATTTATAAAAAGCTTCCATTGCAATTTGAAGAAAACCTTTCTAGCACATTCAAATCCTAATTCCAGAACTACGCCATTTACTGATAAACATTACTATCAAGGATCTGGACATAGAAGGGATAATGATTACAAATGGAACAGGGCAGAGCAGGTTAGACAGATTGGAACCCAAAATGATAAATATATCTCTTTCTGATATGTTTTACTGACTTATTATTAACATATGTATGTTTACTTTATTCCTGCGCCTAAATTCTGCTGTTCGGAACTGCTGTACAGAATTATGTGGTGAACCAGTGGATCCTGATACAAATAGTCTTCTTTGTAGTCAGATTCAGTAGAAGCAACTCTCAGGCTCCCCACCATAGCACACCTGTTTATTCCTAAGTGATAAGATGTATTTTCTTTAAAACCATAAACTTCAAGCTGCATTACTGGCCTTACTTGTCTCCAAATACAGACTTTGCACTTTGACACTGAGCAGCAGCAATGGAATCGCTTAGTCCTTCCCGATATATGGAATATATGCAATCAGAAAAGGTGATCAGCTCCTTAATTACTCTATTAAGGAAGAGAGCTCTCACCTTAAGGTACTGTCACACTTAGCGATGTACCAGCGATCCCGACCAGTGATATGACCCAGTCGGGATCGCTGGTGCATCGCTAAGTGGTCGCTAGTGAGCTGCCACACATCGCTGGGGTCGGGGGTCGCTACTTACCTGTCACACCAGGCGATCCTGCGTCCTCCCGCCCGCGTCCACGCTCGTTGCTCGTCGTCACAGCAGGAAGCGCCGCAGGAAGCTGATGACGAGAAACGGTCCAGGACGTTCTCGCGCGATCAGCGATAAGCAGCGGGGGAGCGGGTTGTAGGTAAGTATCACACACAGCGATATTGCTAGCAATATCGCTATAACGTCACAAGTTATAGCGATATTGCTAGCGATATCGCTTAGTGTGACAGGCCCTTTAGATATATTCCATTAAGTATTGTCCTATTCTTTTCCCCTAATTTAGTGGTAGAAAAAAATTATTATGCTTTTTCTTTTATAGCTGTGAGAATCATGTGGGAATAGTGGATGAGGGCAGGTATATCTCGCCCAGATTCCTTTCCTATGTGGCCTAGTCTGGTCAGTATCGCACCTGCTTACTAATGGATAATGGGAGGTGGATATAAAAGGATGCCAGGTGGTTGTGTGAGTGTCTCAGCCTGGGAACACAGAGAGCCTGTCTGTGTGAGAGACACACGTAAGTGGAAGCAGTGCCCACTGCAACTGTGGTTTGGCTGGACGGGAGAAGCCCGCCAGTTGGTAGTTAGGTTGTCCATTGTTTAGTTAGTGCCGGACAGGCAAGGATTTGTTTTATGTTTTATTTCCTTTTGCATTGCTTTCACAGTTAATAAACCTGACCCAGGGTCAGTTACACCCGAATCCCAGCTCTGCGCCTGAGTTTCATGCTGAATGCACGTGACCTTTGACCCCAGCAAAGGCGACCCCAGAGTGTTTTATCACATTGTGGTGGAGAACGCGGGCATCACATTGCAAGCATGAGCATGGAGGACGTGGTGAAAGCGCTGGTACAGTCCACCGCCGTCCAGCAAGAAGCTAATCGGGGGATGATGGCCCAGCTGAAGGAGTTGGTGGACATGACAGCTACCGATCGTTCGCTTCTCCAGCAGGTGGCGCAGCGCCTGGCAAGCCTACAGGAGGTTAATCTGGAAGCCGAGTCGAGAGTGATTCACGTGAGTCGGTACTGGCAGAAGATGACGACCGAAGATGACGTCGAGGCATACCTGACCACGTTTGAACGGACGGCGGTGCGAGAAAAATGGCCGAAGGCACTATGGGCCGGCCTGATTGCCCTGTTTCTTTCCGGTGAGGCCCAAAAGGCGTATTATGACTTGGAACCTGAAGCTGCGCAGGACTTTGACAAATTGAAATCCGAGATCTTGGCCCGGCTGGGAGTGACGACCGCTGTCCGTGCACAAAGAGTGCATCAATGGACTTATCAGCCGGATAAACCACCGCGGTCCCAGATGTTCGACCTGATCCACGTGATGAAGAAGTGGCTACAACCCGAGGTGTTGACAGCGCCAGAGATAATCCAGAGAGTCGTCATGGACAAGTACCTGAGAGCTCTACCGCCAGCCCTGAGGAAGTGGGTAAGCCATGGAAATCCTACGACGGCAGATCAACTGGTGGATCTGGTTGAACGTTACTCCGTGGCGGAAGGACTCCGAGACGACGCTACCCCACCTCGTTCTTCATCGTCTCCACGTGGAACCGGTAAGACTGTTCCAGGGAGTAGGGGAGATGGAAAAATCCCTAAGACAGTGGGGGAGGAAAACGGGACTGCCCGCACTGCGAGGCCGAGAGTAACGAACTATGGTCTAAGCAAGGGGCCCGTTAGGTGTTTCCGCTGCCAAGAGATGGGACATATTGCTGCGAACTGTCCGGTCACTACTGAACCCATGCAGTGCGACGTCACAGACTCTAAAAACCGCATGTCTATGGTTGCACGGGTAGTGAGTGTGAATGCCGGTCAAAAGGATGTGGAAAAACACTTGTGTGATTTAACTGTTGATGGCAAAAATGTGGTGGCATTGTTAGACTCGGGAAGTGTGGTGACTCTGGTGAAGGCCAGTCTGGTGTCAGCCCCGACTGGACCATCAGACAAATTTTCTGTAACGTGTGTGCATGGAGACACCTGTTCGCACCTCACCATGGTCATATGCATTACTACTTCCTATGGGTCTGTGCAACATAAAGTGGGACTCGTCCCGGCGTTATTGCATGATGTTATCCTGGGCTGGGATTTTCCCCACTTCTGGCAATTGTGGGAGAATCAGTTGATACCCCAGGGTAATAGTGTACATGATTCTTCTCCCAGGGCGCGTGTGGGTCCCGAACCCCTGGAAGAGGTCTCCCCGGAAGACTCTGGGGAAGAGTCTGCGGGAAATGACCTGCAGTTCCCGTTTTCAGTCATGGCGGGTGATACGGAGGAGACCGGGGAAGAGGAGGAGGCCGACAGCCATCCACCTCCCCGTTTGCCGGATTTAGAAGTTCAGAAAGATGACTTCCAAAGCGAGCAAATAAAGGATCCTACCCTTTCTCAGGCTAGGACAAATGTAAAAGTGATAAATGGGGTACCCGTAGAACCTGGCTCTAGGCTGGCATATCCTTACATGGTTCTGGAGAATGATTTACTCTATCAGATAGAGAAAAAGGGGGAAGATACAGTGCAACTATTAGTCGTGCCAAAACCCTACCGGCAGCAGGTGCTGGACCTGGCCCACGGACATGTGATGGGAGGTCACCTGGGAGTCCAGAAAACCACCAAAAGGATATTACACTATTTTGTTTGGCCAGGCATGCATCACGATATTCGTGTATATTGTGAGTCTTGTCCTGACTGCCAAGCCTCTGCACCTAAGCCCCGGTTTTGTAGCCCTTTGGTACCCCTACCTATTATTGAAGTCCCGTTTGAGAGGATTGGGATGGATTTAGTTGGGCCCCTTCCACGGTCTGCACGTGGACACCAACATATCCTGGTCATCTTGGATTATGCCACTCGTTACCCAGAGGCCATCCCTTTGTGTAACACGGCCACCAAGACGATTGCCAAGGAACTGGTGCATGTGTTTAGTCGGGTCGGTATACCGAAACAGATACTCACCGACCAGGGGACCCCCTTTATGTCCAGGGTAATGAAGGAGCTCTGCCGGTTGTTACAAATCGAACCATTACGCACATCCGTGTATCACCCTCAAACAGACGGGTTGGTCGAACGGTTCAATAAAACTCTGAAGCAGATGCTGAGAAAGGTGATAGACAAGGATGGGAAGAACTGGGACTATTTACTTCCGTATTTGCTTTTTGCCATCAGGGAAGTACCCCAGTCTTCCACGGGATTCTCGCCTTTCGAGTTATTGTACGCCCGACGTCCTCGCGGACTATTAGATGTTGCAAAAGAAACCTGGGAGGGTCAGGTCGCTCCGTTTAAAACAGTGATAGATCACGTCACACAAATGCAGGAGCGTATTGCGGCTGTTATGCCTATCGTCAAAGAACACATGATACAGGCCCAAGGAGCCCAAAAAAGAATCTATGATAGGGGCGCCAAGATCCGTACGTTTGGACCCGGAGATAGGGTGTTGATCCTGGTCCCCACGGTGGACAGTAAGTTCCTGGCAAAGTGGCAGGGCCCCTTTGAGATCAAGGAAAGAGTTGGTGAAGTAAATTACAAAGTTTACCAGGCAGGTAAATGGAAACCTGAACAGATTTATCATGTAAATCTGATAAAGCCCTGGAAGGATCAGTCTGCCTTGTCAGCGGAGCTGGCCCGTCCCGTCTGCTCACATACCGTACCGGAGGTACAGGTTGCAGAGACTCTCTCGGAGCGGCAAAAGAATGAGGTCAGGCAGTTTTTACTTCACAACCAAAAGTTTTTCTCAGAAAAACCCGGGCAGACTACGCTAATGAAACATGACATCATAACGGAACCTGGTGTCACTGTTCACGTGAAACCCTACAGAATTCCGGAAGCGCGCAGTGAAGCCGTTTCCTGAGAAGTGAAGGCAATGTTAGAGTTAGGTGTCATTGAGGAATCGCACAGTGCTTGGTCCAGCCCGATTGTGTTAATTCCTAAACCGGACGGCACAATCCGGTTCTGCAATGACTTCAGGAAACTGAATGCGGTCTCAAAATTTGATGCCTACCCTATGCCCCGGGTCGACGAGTTAATAGATCGGTTAGGTAAAGCCCGATATATTACGACCCTAGACCTAACAAAGGGGTATTGGCAGATCCCTCTGGCGGAGGCTGCCAGAGAAAAGACGGCATTTGCTACGCCGGAAGGTCTATTTCAGTATGTGTATATGCCGTTTGGACTGCACGGAGCACCGGCGAACTTCAAGAGACTGATGGATCGAGTCCTGAGGCCACATAGGCAGTACGCTTCGGCCTATTTGGACGACATTGTCATTTACAGCTTGGACTGGGAGACTCATCTCCAGAAAGTACAAGCTGTGATTGACGACCTGTGGGAGGCAGGTCTAACCGCGAACCCCAAGAAATGTCACGTCGGGCTAGAAGAAGCCCGGTATTTGGGGTATGTAATTGGGAGGGGTGTTGTTAAACCCCAGGTTGATAAGATTCAGGCGGTTCAGGACTGGCCACAACCTGTCAACAAGAAGCAGGTGCAAGCCTTCCTGGGGATCGCCGGCTATTATCTCCGGTTCATACCCAATTTTGCAGCCATCGCTACCCCCCTGACGGATCTTACAAAAGGGAAAGACTCCGTCATGATTAAATGGAGTTTAGCGGCTGAAGAAGCCTTCCATGGCCTAAAACGGGCACTTTGCTCTCAGCCCGTACTGGTGACTCCGGACTTCCGCAGCGAGTTTGTGGTACAAACGGATGCCTCTGATACCGGTATCGGGGCCGTACTCTCACAAGTGAGGGACGGAGTGGAACACCCAGTCCTCTATCTCAGCAGGAAGCTGAATAAACACGAGCAAAGGTATGCAGTCGTGGAAAAAGAGTGCCTAGCCATTAAGTGGGCTCTAGAGGCCCTCAAATATTACCTGGTGGGCCGAAAGTTCAGGCTGATCACTGACCATGCCCCTCTCAAGTGGATGCACTTGAACAAGGAACGGAATAGCCGGGTGACCCGGTGGTTCCTTGCCCTGCAGGCCTACACTTTTACGGTGGAGCACCACCCAGGGGTACAGATGGGGAATGCAGATGCCCTGTCCCGAGTGCACTGTTTGGCGGGTGTCATTGCTCAACCAGAGTGGTCTGAGCAGAGGGGGGGGATATGTGAGAATCATGTGGGAATAGTGGATGAGGGCAGGTATATCTCGCCCAGATTCCTTTCCTATGTGGCCTAGTCTGGTCAGTATCGCACCTGCTTACTAATGGATAATGGGAGGTGGATATAAAAGGATGCCAGGTGGTTGTGTGAGTGTCTCAGCCTGGGAACACAGAGAGCCTGTCTGTGTGAGAGACACACGTGAGTGGAAGCAGTGCCCACTGCAACTGTGGTATGGCTGGACGAGAGAAGCCCGCCAGTTGGTAGTTAGTTTGTCCATTGTTTAGTTAGTGCTGGACAGGCAAGGATTTGTTTTATGTTTTATTTCCTTTTGCATTGCTTTTACCGTTAATAAACCTGACCAAGGGTCAGTTACACCCGAATCCCAGCTCTGCGCCTGAGTTTCATGCTGAATGCACGTGACCTTTGACACCAGCAAAGGCGACCCCGGAGTGTTTTATCACATAGCGCTATCATATTCTACAGCACTTTACATACATTATATTATAGTGGGGTGCTGACTAGCGCAAGCCTTGTCATGATGGAGTTTTAACTGGGAAAGTAAGCCCAAAGTTGGACTCTGTGATTGCATTGGGAGACAAGAATAGTAAAAGGTGGATGTTGCAGATTTGCCTAATTCGTATTAGCAATTTCAGCCTAGTCTACAGCTTCACTGTCTACCATTGTCACACTGGTCTACGCTCTGTGTGGAGTGAAAACGCTTCAGTCAGAACTCAGGTCTGTGTAGTAGTAATGGACAGAGACGCTCAGGGAAAACTGTAATGTACTTATTGGAACGGCATCTATTTACCTAATTTTATCTATCTTTAACTCTATCTTTATCTCTATCTATCTATCTATCCCATGTCTATCTATTATATTAGCACATCTTTAACATATAAAAATTAGTAATTTCTTGAATGCATTTTATTCCAGTACGTCACATGGATTGCACATGGATGGTACACGCATACACATGGACCTTCCTTGCCTGATAATATCAGTTCTCAGCTGTCTGCTTTACCTTTGCTAGTTACAAAGGGTTTTTTCACTTATTTATTTGGTAAATACAAAGCTGTACAATAAACTCCACATGCAAGGCACTACTGTAAAAGGTGCAATTTTATAATGAGCTGTGGGGTTGTGATATTATATACCTGATGGATATCTATCTATCCATAGACTTTTATTGGCCCTTGTCATCCATGCTGCCAATAAAAAATTAACATGTGTACATGTGGGTCACACGGACACACAGTCCATGTGAAAACTCGGACATGTGAGCAGCCCTTAGGTTATAAAAGATATACATGTGGATACGTGCCTCCTGTACATGTACAAATGGATGCCACATGTGCAAGAGACATGTACTTTTGAAGGAGGCCTAAAGCAGCTTATGTTGCCATTTATTATATATTGTCCAGTGCCTTTGTTCTTTTTTTTATAGTGGTTGGTGAGTTAGAAGATGATATAGCAACATTTGCCACTTTGTAACTGTCACATGGTTGGCCTGCTGGACTCTGTCAACTACTTATATTCTGCAGTCACTATTTGCTGTGGCATGTAAGGGGTCAGGACCGTTGCTGGCACTGGCCTTGATCTTTGCAGCTGCAGCAGCATGCCAGTTGTATGTTACAATTGACAGCTGCTTCATTACTAAGCCATAATAGTACGGCGTTTCATGGAGTCACCCAGCCGAACATTAAATAGTTTATGATGAGACCAGAAGGAGTTAGTGAAATTCTGTGTATTATTTCTAATAGGTCCAGGAGCTTTCTGCTACCTCCCTGAAAACATTATTATTAGCCCATCTTCACCATACTGTTGGTGTTTTGCATCATTATCACACACTCAAATGTGAGTTTCCCCACTGAATGTTAAGTAGTATGTCAGCTATAAACCTCCCAAATAAAGCTAATTTTTCAAATTAGAAATGTATGGCATATAGAGCAGCTGGGACATTACAGGAATAAACCCCTCTTTGTCTATATTCCATGGCTGGATTGAAATACTACATAAATATTGTACTTCAGATAGAATCATAGAATCATAGAATAGTAGAGATAGAAGGGACCTCCTGGGCCATCTGGTCCAACCCCCTGCTCAAAGCAGGATTCGCTAAATCATCCCAGTCAGATGTCTGTCCAGCCTCTGTTTGAAGACTTCCATTGAAGGAGAACTCACCACTTCTCGTGGCAGCCTGTTCCACTCATTGATGACTCTAACTGTCAAAAAGTTTTTTCTAATATCTAATGTCTCCTCCCATTCAGTTTCATCCCATTGCTTCTAGTCTTTCCTTGTGCAAATGAGAATAAAGATGATCCTTCCACAATGTGACAGCCCTTGAGATATAATGATAACTTTTTTGATAGTATTGTTATTCTTTGCCGACATTTATATTAATTTGCAGAGAAATCCCACATCTGCTGCTAGCTGAAGCTTTCCATATTAGCAGGGGTTACTTTTACCTGTCAGTATACAGGACAAAAGCACAGCTGGCAAAAGACTTTATACTTCGAAAATGGCATTTGATTATTGTCTTCAGATTCCTATTTTCATAGGAAGTGATTGTTGATAAGTAGCCAGCAAAACGGTCGTTCTTCCTCAGGGTGCGTATAGCTGGCAGCCAGGAAAGGTAAATCAGGTTTCCATGTAATAGCAAAGGTCATCAGCGTAACAGCGTTCTGTACTGTATCTGCCTTAATGGCTTCACATTTACCGATTTTATTCTTTGTGTTTTCAGCACTTCTGTTAAAAAAGACATTAATAAAAATATAAAGTTATTTAGCACAAAAGCATTATTAAGCTCATCTCGACTAACAAGAACAATTTCTTTCAGGGTAGGTTTGACGAGGGGGAAAACATGGCATCAGCATTATAAAAGTCTTAGAAGTGTCCTGAAGAACTTCCTTCCTTTGAGTTACTTTTATATGGGGGGGTCATTTTAAAATTTTACTTTCTCTTTTATTCCATTTTAAAACTTTAAGGATACAAAATGCGCACACGGATAAAACACACATAACACAAACAAATATGCAAGTGTGATGTACAGTTTTGCCTCAAATCCCCCTCCAAATAATAATTCAGCTGTGAAACAAAATACAGGGCCTGTTCACATGCTGCATTTTTACAACATTTTTTTTTTCCTCCCATTTGTCAAGGTTAAAAAAAAAATGCTGCACTTTTCAGCATTTATTGTCATGTCTGGAATCTGATGCACATGTTGCTTATTCTTTCCTTTCAGATTTAAACCATCAATATGCAAATATTCCGTGGGTGCACATACCCATGTATGTATGTCAAATGTCTTTGTCAGTTAAAGAAGCACTCCTCCACCCCTCAAAGTTTTTTTCCTCTTAATATATTCATCATATTATACAGCACTGTGTACTTACAATTGCTCCTTTTGCGTTTGTACCTAGATAATTATTCTCTTTTCTCTGCTCCATGGAGAAATAGGAAGTCTCTTGTCCCTGCATCATTCCCTTCTTCAACTCCTAACCCAACTGCTCCACTCCTCCCCCCGTCAGGGACTTTTGCAGAAACTTAAGACTCATGCAGGAAAAATTGATCTCCTGTTTCTACATAGAGCTTAGAATGATTCAGTTAGTCAGTTTTTAATCAAGTGATTTCATACACATAATGGAAAAGAGAAGAATTAACTGAGTAGAAAGGCAAAATGAGCAATTGTAAGTACACAGTGATGATTGAAATATTTAAAGAAGATACAAATTTTGATGGGAGAAGTGCTTGTTTAATGTAAAATCCCTCTTCCCTATCAGTCTCACACTGAAATGAGTCCAGGAAAATGAGATCTAGATAGATGGTAGCTGAGAAATAATGATTTACATTTGAGATATAGTTTTGGCTGCCATGTGACATTAAGGATATGAACTAGTGACCACTGAATGACATTTTATGATTACCAATAATGCCTTTGAAAGGTCATAGAGAAAACTTTCTTGACTTGTTGAGCTTCCGCTGCTATTTGGGAAAAGAAAGAAAATCAACAAAAAGAAAATTACCTCTGATTACGATAATACTTCATTAAAGGTTCATTGTATTTTCATTACTTAAGATAATTAATTATCTTAGAAATGTTCATAATAATTGATTTAATCTTAGCTTGCTTTATTATTAAAATATATTTATATGAACTGTGACCTTCATTAGTTTAATTATTTTTATATAATAAAGGAGGTAATAACATGATTATCTAAAAGAGTAATGGTACAGTCATAAAAGATATTAAATAAATTCAGAATATCATGTTCGAGCTCCATCGATCTGAATTTTGAGTGGTAACAATCAAAATGTAAGCTAATAGAAAAAAAAATTCTTAAGAGAGTGAGTGAATTGTGTGTAATAGGTTTTCGTCCATAAATGATGTTTCTTCGACAAAATGTTTCCAGGTTGTATAACTGTAATGGCCAAAGTAGCCTAAAATGCCTATAGCTGCATTTGCGTAATGATGGATCACCAGTCGATTTCTCATTTGAAAGGAATCTATCAACAGGTTTTTGAGAGCTCCATAAACTAAGGGCAGAGACCATGATTCCACTGATGTATCACTTATTAGGCTGTGTTTTTCTGTTTAACTGTTTAAATACAATCAGTGTTTTATCTGCAGGAGATTATCACTATAGGACTAGGTGTCTCATGCATCCTAGTCCAACCACTCCCCAGCACAGATTAGCAGTTCTCTGTCACTATACAATGTACATAAAAAGCCTTGGTGCTGGCGGATTTATACATAGTCCAACAACTGAACTCTGCTAGATCTGCAGCAAATAAAACTGTGACTCTATTATCTCTGTCTCCACATCATGGTGCTGTCATATTACATAGTAAAAGCCTTCTGACAGATTCCCTTTAATGGTTGTCCAACCTTCAATCTAGTGTGTATGACCTCCTTAACAAGCCTAATTGGTGTGACCACAGATGATAATATATATAGCACCGAGAACAGGACACCCATGACAGGCTGCACCCATGAAGCAAGAAGAAATTATAAAATTTAGGGCCCTGCCACACACAGCAAAATCACATCAACGATCTCTCCAGCAATCTCGCTGTGTGTAACATCCATCAGCGACCGCCACCCCGCCGGGTATCGCTGATCGTGCAGGATCGTCCTGGGCCATTTTTTGATCATTGGTCTCCCGCTGGCCAGCACACATCGCTGTGTGTGGCAGTGGGAGACCAATGATCAGCGACGCTGCACGCTGGTATCTAGGGTAAACAGCAGGTAACTAAGAGCCGCGCGGCTCTTGGATACCCACTCTTTACCCTAGATACCAGCTTGCTCGCTGGTCCTGATCGCTGGTGAGTCTGTCTAACTATGTCCCAGTGATCCCATCCATGTCAGATCGTTGGTGGGATCACTGGGACATCGTTGTGTGTAACTGGGCCTTTAGTCTCCCAGTTATCGGTAACGTTGTTTGGATAAAGAATGAAATGCTGATAGGTAGAAAAGAATAGTAATGCTGTGCATAGAGTAAGAGAGTGAGTCAGGTTAGTAATGGGGTAGCGTTTGTTGAAAATAGGTTTTCATTTACAGATAACAGGAGCAAAGGACCACCTTCAGTAGCTCTTAGCTAAAAACTCGTTCTAGGGAGCATAACATATCTTGAGTATAGATTTAGCATTTATATATAAATCAGAATGTAACGCAATCTTTCTTGTTTTCTTCATCAGGAACATACCTCTTGCAATATGCATATCAATGGTGATTGTAACAGTTGGATACGTCTTAACCAATGTGGCCTACTACACCGCCATTACAGCAGAAGAGCTGGTCCTTTCCAATGCAGTTGCAGTGGTAAGATACTATTTGGTGTATTCTAGGGACTTTAAAGGGAATCTGTCACCCTTCTTTTCCCCTATTAGCTGCCGGCATAGACATCGGGGGCTTATCTGCAGCATTCTGTAATGCTGTAGATAAGCCTCCAATGTAACCTGAAAGAGAAGAAAAACACGTTATATTATACTCACGGAGGTGGGCAGTCCGGTCCGATGGGTGTCGCCGTCCCGTCCGGCGCCTCCCTTCTTCATGCGATGACGTCCTCTTCTCCCATCCTGTAATGGCGCAGGCGCACTGCTCTGCCCTGTTGAGGGCAGAGCAGAGTCCTGCAGTGCGCAGGCGTCGGGAGAGGTCTGGCGCCTGCACACTGCAGAATCCTGCTCTGCCCTCAACAGGGCAGAGCAATCCGCCGGGGCGCCGGAGCCATTTCAGGACGGGAGAAGAGGACGTCACCGCATGAAGAAGGGAGGCGCTGGACCGGACTGCAACACCCATCCAACCGGACCGCCCACCTCCGTGAGTATAATACAACGTGTTTTTCTTCTCTTTCAGGTTACATCGGAGGCTTATCTACAGCATTACAGAATGCTGTAGATAAGCCCCCAATGTCTATGCCGGCAGCTAATAGGGGAAAAAAAGGGTGACAGATTCCCTTTAAGTCTTAACAGTTCAGACTTTTACAATAAAGGGCAGAACTGAGCAGAGCTTTTGCTACGAACACTTACGGGGTTAGTAGTCAATCTCTGTACAGTCTCTGGTAATGTTATTTCTTTACTGGTTTTGAATTTAAATATAAATGTTAATAGATAAACAGATCTACAGTCTTCTTGCACTTGCCCACACCTTTATGCTACTCTAGTGTCCCGCTCTTTTTATTGGATAATTAAGGCAATTTTGTCACATCCACAACACCATAGAAACTCAAATGGCAGCTCTTGAATGTGACCTGTCAAGAAATCTATTTGTTTGAATATAGACTTTTAGATTTTATTGAAAAGTTTGGTTATTTTTAGCCAAAAACAGAAGTGGGTCCCCACGATACATCTCTATTCTCTTCTATCCACTTCTGTGTTTCAGAATGAGTTTTAAACAGGTTGTCTGGTACTTTTAAATTTATGGCCTATGCGTAGGATAAATATATGAAAAACTTGGCACTCAAAGAGATTACATCAAGCAACAAAATATTTATTCATGCAATTCAGAAAATAAATCCTGAATATTATTTAACGTTTTGGCTCCCAATCCAGAATTTCATCAGATTGGTGTGGATTGCCGTGATAGTTGGAGCTGATAGAAATGTATAGCTCTGTGGTTGCTGTGACCAATGTCACCTGTTGAATGTCGCTGTCACAGACATTCAACAGA
This sequence comes from Dendrobates tinctorius, assembly GCF_039654945.1. Lineage (NCBI taxonomy): Eukaryota > Metazoa > Chordata > Amphibia > Anura > Dendrobatidae > Dendrobates > Dendrobates tinctorius. The sequence goes on along the minus strand of NW_027361698.1, from coordinate 59,357,091 downwards.
CGATGTTGGTCACCGCAAACACAGCTGAAACGTTAAAAAATATTTAATATTTATTTTCTGGATTGCATCAATAAATATTTCTTTTTTTTACATTATCTCTTTGAGTGTCGCTTTTTTTCACATGTTTATCTACATGGACTGGAACTAGTGATGAGCGAGTATACTCGCTGCTCGGGTCTCCCCAAGCATGCGCAGGTGGTCTCCGAGTGTTTTGGTGTGCTCAGAGATTTAGTTTTCATCCCCTCAGCTGCATGATTTGTGACTGCTAGACAGCTTGAATACATGTGTGGAATGGCTGTTTGTTAGGGAATACCCACATGTTTTCAGCCTGTCTACAAGTCGCAAATCATGCAGCTGAGACGGCGAAAAATAAATCTCCGAGCACGACAAAATACTCAGAGATCACCCGAGTAACGATCCTACTTGAGTAACAACTTATCAACATGTAGAGACGTATGTTACTACTTACTATCCTTAGGATAGGGCATCAATGTCAAATTGATAGGGGTACCACATCTAGCAACCACAACAATCAGCTGTTCCCGCAGCAGTGGTGGCCTGTCTTATAATCTGTACTCCCATTTCCCATGCCTTGACATTAATTACAAAAAATCTCCATGACTCGACATAAGGGAGGGAAACAAAGATTCCCTTGGGTAGATCTTTGATTGAAAAAAAAGTTTAATTACTCTTTAAAAGATCTTCATTTTCAGCAGCACATTGCCTGTGCTGCCGAGAACAGTTCCATTCCGTGCACACAGAATGATCTATTACTGATTGTTAGGCACATAGTAACATAGTAACATAGTTTTGAAGGCTGAAGGAAGACCTTATGTCCATCTAGTTCAGCCTATTTTTAGTGCAGCTGTTCTGCATTGTTGATCCTGGGGAAGGCAAAAAACCCACAGAGTAAAAGCCAATTTTCTCCATAGGGAAAAAAAATTCCTTCCCCTAAGCTGGGTCAACCATCTACCTATAATATTCTGTTATTCATAACCTTCTATACTGTTACTCACAAGAAAAGCATCCATTCCTTTCTTAAATTCATTCAGTGAGTTGGCCATCACCACTTCCTCAGGAAGAGAATTCCAGAGCCTCACTGCTCTTACCGTGAAGAACCCTCTTCTATGCTAGTGCAAAAATTGTCTTTCCTCCAAACGAAGAGAATGCCCCCTTGTTCTTGTCACAGTCCTTGGTACAAACAGTTCATTGGAGAGATCTCTGTATTGCCCTCTGATATACTTGTACATATATATTAAGTCTCCCCTAAGTCTTCTTTTTTTCTAGAGTAAATAGACCTAATTTTGATAACCTTTCTGGGTATTGTCGTGAACCAACTTCATTTATCATTTTAGTAGCCCGCCTTTGAACCCTTTCAAGTTCAGTGATGTCTTTCTTGAGCACCGGCATCCAAAATGGCACACAATACTCCAAGTGTGGTCTGACGAGTGATTTGTACAGAGGGAGAATTATGTTTTCATCTCGTGTCCCCAGACCTCTTCTAATGCATCCCATGACCCTATTTGCTTTGGTGGCAGCTGCCTGACACTGGGCACTCCAATTTAGCTTCTTATTGACAAAGATGCCTAAGTCTTTTCCATGTTTGATTTTCCCAGCAATTTCCCATTTAGTAAGTAGTTAAACCTCATATGCCATTTTTCAGCCCAATTCTCCAATTTACTCAAATCTGTCTGTAGTTGCAAACTGTCCTCCTTTGTGTTAACTACCTTACATAGTTTTGTATCATCTGCAAATACTGATATTTTACTGTGTAAGCCATCCACTAGATCATTAATCAATATATTAAATAGTAGGGGGCCCAATACAGAATCCTGTGGTACCCCACTAGTAACCCTGGCTCAATCTGAGTATGCACCATTAATAACCACTCTTTGTTTTCTATCACTAAGCCAGCTACCTACCCATCTACACACAATTTCCCCTAGCCCAAGCTTTCTCATCTTACTTACCAATCTTTTCGTAAATGTGGTCTTTCTGTCTAAACAGGTTATTAGATGACTATGAAACAGCAAACAGTGACTATGTTGATTAGTGCCACAAGTTAGGTGTTATAAACACACTTTTAGAGGACCACTTCCATATACCATATGACATGCCAATGAGCTGTGAATTTCACTATAGTAATGCATTTCGAGATTTTTTTTCTGGGAAAAAAGGAAGCAATTCTAAAATGCTGCTAAGTATCACTTAGCAAAACATGACCTTTACATTTTAAATAGAAACACAGAATTATTTATCATGACAAAACCCTCTGCTATACATAGAAACATAGAAATAGTATAACTAAATTACATAGTGATTATATTTCAGAGGCCGGTCCATAACCTCCTTCACACAACTACACACATTGCATGGGAAAAGGGCAGATTACAAAGGCTCCAGACAATTATACAATGTTAAACTAGATACAGATAATTGAATTTGAATGTTTATTTTACTTTACAAAACATTTCCGGATACCTTTTGCTTCATATAAAAACATCAAATGTCTCATCTATCTTAATTTAGGTCACCATTGCAATTACTGTAAAGCTGACCTCAACTTAATAAATGAATCCCAAATACTTCAGCTCTATGACATGTGCTGCCAATAAGGATATTGGTCAAATATATGAGTAGACTAATCAAAATAGGCCTAACTGAGTAGAGTCATATTGATCTTTCTGTTGGACTCAGGAAGGTACTAGGTATACAGGACTTGGAGCTCAACTCAAATCTAAACCATACAGCTAGTTTGTCAAGAGTCCACTAGTAGAATAAATTTTAAAAAATTAAAAATTTCCGCAATTCTTTTCAGACCTATGCAGAACGTCTCCTGGGAAACATTTCTCTGGCAGTTCCCATATTTGTTGCTTTATCTTGCTTTGGTTCAATGAATGGGGGAGTTTTTGCTGTTTCCAGGTAAGAAATATTAGAAATGCTAACTAGTATTATTCACAATGGGGATTTTTACTAACCTAAATGTTATGGATTTATGGATAAATTTACCTAAAAATCTTGGTGTGCATGCCATATGCTAGACTCATTACTTGCTTTAGCTCTTCACTAGACATTTTTGAAAAGTATTTGCAAAATGGAACCCGGGTTTAGTGAGAGTTGTGCCTTAAAATGTTCCAAATTGTACCTATAGGTTTGAACAAAATATTGCACTAAATTAAATTGATTGCGTAATCTTTATTCTTCAGGAGTGCAGCACTCCTCAACATCTCAGTATCCTGCTTTCCAGGTGCACTACACTCTTGATGATTCATAGTACAGACCAGCAACATGGCTGCACCTCTAGTCTGAACCATGCAATCTCCCATGTTCAGCATCAGAGGAGCACAATGACCCTAGAAATGGCAAGATCTAGTGATTTGGCCAACTTCAGAGCCTGGCTTGCGAGTTGTATACTGAACAGCTTGCAGGAGTCTGCTTCTTGTCTATGAAATTGCCCACCTCTTAAGAGACTAAAGAGATGGCTGGTAACCTGTATGAATTAAAAATCCCTTCATCATGAGAAGATTTTTTAATTCAAAATAAATTTCAAATTTACTTGTTTTTGAGAGAATTTTACATTTTTACCTATTTAAGAAACAGAGACAACCACTTGAACACCTATTTTCACTTTCCTTGCCAGGCTAAATTTTACAATTCTGACCAGTGTCACTTTATGTGGTAATAACTCTGGAACTGTTAGGAGTCAGGTTCCTGCGTCTGCTCTGCAGGAATCCAGACCCTTACATTTTGCAGTCTCTTGCTCTTTATCTACCGCAGAGGAGATTGCCATGCAGCTAATCTCTCCAGGAGCTAAGTCCCTCTGTCCTCCTACTGAGCATGCTCATGAGACTGTTTCCCATTGGAAATCGGGAGTCATGTGCTCAGGTCCTGCTCCAGATCTCATTGGTCCATCTTGGAGATCTGGAAGCTTACGGAACGTCCCGGCTGCTATAAAAAGCGGGCATGGCCGTTCCGCCATGCGCTAGTATAGACTATATTGCTATGTGTGAATGGTGACGGATGTATGATTCTGGTGACTGACTTATTATGAAACCCCTTCCCTCCGATATTACGCATGTAGTTAGGGAATTAGTTCAGTAGTCTGCGCCAGTCTGTGGCAAGCCTTAGGCCACTGTGCACACCGCACCTCTGTGCTAGCATTCAACATAGCGCCTGCTTGTAGCTGTGTCGTCCAGCGGCAGTGTCCTGCGCCGCGCTGCAGTTGCAGCCCTTCTGGGCGTTCGCAGTAGCGACGCCGCACACACGATAGGTCTAGACGGACGCAGCCCCTCTGTCTTAGTTCCTGCTCCTGTGACCTTATACCGTGTGTGCATTTACCTGAGGCCTGTGACTCTAACAGGCTCAGCCTTTTTGTATGTTTTTGTTGCGGCACCTCTGTGTGTGAACAGAGCCCGCTCTGCGCACTTCAGGTGAAGTTGAACCAGTGCGCATTATATCGCCATATTGCTCGTCTGCCATTACTCAGCAGGGGTTGTAACACCTACTGCATGGTGGACCCCGAGCAGCGAACGCACTTTATTATTATTTTTATTTAGTGCGTTCCGCCGTTCCTAACATTATACTAGCGCGCCAGGATCTGGCTAGTGATGGCAGATCAGCAGCAACTCCTTCAGTGCATTTGCCAGCTAGAGGGCCGGCTGGCTACTCTTGAGAGTGTTATCGCAGCGGTGAAGTCTTCGGAGGCTGCTGTACAGGCGATCGCAGAGGCGGTTTCTCGTATGACCACGTCCTCCCACATGCCAACAGTTACCCGCCTCCCCTCCCGATACATTTTCTGGCGATTGCGCCTCCTGTAGGGGTTTCACCAGCCAGTGCTCTATCCAGCTGGAGTTACTGGCTGTGCGATTCCCTGCGGAGCGGGCCAAGGTGGGGTTTATTGTTTCCCTTCTGTCGGGCAAGGCGTTGGAGTGGGCTATGCCACTATGGGAGCGTGGTGACCCAGAGATTCGGACGGCTGCTCAGTTTTTAACAGCTATTAAGCAGTTCTTCCTGGGACCATGGGTCACGCATGACACCTCTCTAGAGCTACTGGCTTTGACTCAGGGATCCCTCTCGGTTAGTCAGTATGCCGTTCGTTTTCGGACACTGGCTTCCGAGCTGGAGTGGTCTGACAAAGCCCTCATCCCTGTGTTTTGGAGAGGTTTAGCTGAGCATGTTAAGGATGCTCTTTCTACCAGAGAGGTTGCTGCAAGTCTGGAGGAGCTGATTGCCATTGCCACCCGTATTGATCTCCATTTTTTGGAGCGCGGGCAGGAGCGTGCTCAATCCAGACAGAAGGTTACTCTGGCTCCCAACCTCTTTGAACCTCTGGAACCACCCGAGCCAGAGTGTTCACTACCAGAGCCCATGGAGGTGTCTCACGGCACGTCTGACACGAAGTACCACTTGCTGCTGCCACTGTCAGCACTCTGTTCACCAGGATAACGGGGCCCTGCAATGGCCAAACTCTGTGTCGCCGGGCAAGACCTTTGTCCCCCATCACCTGAGGCCGAAGGTCCTCGAGTGGGCACACACGTCCAGGGCGGGTGGTCACTGTGGCTACATGCAGACCACAAAACTCCTGGCAGGGTTGTATTGGTGGCCGCAAAGGGCTCGGGACATTAAGAAATATATTCAGGCATGTGCCTCGTGTGCTTGGGTAAGCATCCTTTAACAGAGAGTGGAGACCTTCGCCGACACCCCGCGGCGTCCCACTTCAACTTATGCTCCAGGCGGTTTTGCCGCTCCCATTGTCTCCCACGTGTCCCTTCTTAAACCTGGAGATCTTGCCGCCTCTGATACCTTCCACGTGTCCCGGTTATCCATGTCACCTACCGGGACATCAAACTTGCCTTCGGACGAGTCTGAGGCCTATGCCTCTGATGAGCACAGGGTGGTGGATTGGAAGGCTCAGAGAGGAGGGGGCCATAGGAGGGGGGTAATGTTAGGAGTCACGTTACTGCGTCTGCTCTGCAGGAATCCAGACCCTTACATTCTGCAGTCTCTTGCCCTTTATCTACCGCAGAGGACATTGCCTTGCAGCTAATCTCTCCAGGGGCTAAGTCCCTCTGTACTCCTACTGAGCATGCTCATGAGACGGTTTCCCATTGGAGATCGGGAGTCATGTGCTCAGGTCCTGCTCCAGATCTCATTGGTCCATCTCAGAGATCTGGAAGCTTCCGGAAGGTCCCGGCTGCTATAAAAAGCGTACATGGCCTGTTATGAATGAGTCACCGTAGGAGGCAAAAACAAAAATGCTAGCTAAGTCCAGAAAACCAGAGAAGTTGGCAGCTATCGGATTGCAGACCCCTGAACCTATCAACAACAACTAGCAGTAGCCATGGGGGGTTCCTACGATGCCCTAGACCCCTCGATCACAGACGGAGAACTGCCTAGCCTAAAGACAGAAAGGGAAATCTAAACTGCCCCAGAGCAGACCCCAAAGCAATAGGCAGCCCCCAACAAATAATGACGGTGAAGCAAGAAGAAAAAACAACACTAACACAGATAGAAAGATAGACTGAGCAAATGATGGGGCCCAAGCTAACTAGACAGGATGGGAAAGTTGCTGTCTGCAATCCGTGAAAAACCCTATGGAAATAAGAGCCAACAGACTGACAGGGAAAAAGACTGTGTCAGTACTCAGGTATTTTCTGAAGACAGAGCAACCGACAAAAAAGGAATTCAGCTCACCCCAGCAGGGAATGGCGGAATCCAGAATAGCAAGGCAAACTAAAACCAAAACACAAATGCAAAAAGGCAAAGCAGAAAACTTAGCTTTTGAGGAGCAGGAATCAGACTGGTCTCCTAGAATTCCACAGAGAAATCACCAGCAAGGAGGAAGGGCGTCGGCTGCCTTATATCCAGTCAGAGATCCCCGTCGCCCAGTCATCCTCTCCCAGCTCAGGTGCTTGGTAATCAGCCTCACTACCTTCCTTCACCAGAAGAGGGAGTTCATCAGACCTCAAAGGTGAAGGGGAAAATGAACTCATAACAATGGCCGTTCCGCCATACTATACTGCAGACCGCAGACTATACTGCTATGTGTGAATGGTGACGGATGTATTATTCTGGTGACTGACTTATTATGAAACCCCTTCCCTCTGATATTACGCATGTTGTTATGGAATTAGTTCAGTAGTCTGCGCCAGTCTGTGGCAAGCCTTAGGCCACTGTGCCACCGTACCTCTGCGCTAACGTCCAACATAGCGCCTGCTTTGTAGCTGTGTCATCCTGCGGCAGTGTCCTGCGCCGGGCTGCAGTTGCAGCCCTTCTTGATGTTCACAGTAGCGACGCCGCACACACGGTAGGTCTAGACGAACGCAGCCCCTCTGTCTTAGATCCTGCTCCTGTGACCTTATACCGTCTGTGCATTTACCTGAGGCATGTGACTCTAACAGGCTCAGCCTTTTTGTCTTTTTGTTGCGGCACCTCTGTGTGTGAACAGAGCCCGCTCTGCGCACTTCGGGTGAAGCTGAACCAGTGCGCATTATATCACCATATTGCTTGTCTGCCATTACTTAGCACCGGTTGTAACACCTACCGCACGGTGGACCCCGAGCGGCAAACGCATTTTATTATTTTTATTTAGTGCGTTCCGCCGTTCCTAACAGGAACAATTCAATGAATCCCAGAGATTCTGAGATTCAAAAGTAACTCAATTTTAAAAACTGCACCCATACTAGTGCTTAAAGCCCCATTAAAGAAGTCTATTAACCCTTCAGGTGCTTCACAGGAATTAAAGGAATGTGGAAGGAAAAAATGAAAATTTTTGTCTTTCCCACAAAATGTTGATTTAACCCCAAATTTTGCATTTACAAAAGGGTTGCAGGATAAAATCGACCATATAAATTGTACAGTTTCTCCTGAGTATGCCAATATCCCATATGTGGTGGAACAGTAGTGGTTGTGGGAACGGCAGCGTTCGTATGGGAATGAGCACCATTTGACTTTGGATTTTAAAATTGGCTGGAATTTAGAGCGGACACCATGTCATGTTTGAAGACCTTCAATGTTCCTAAACAGTGGAAACCCCCACAAATGACCCCATTTTGGAAACTACTCTGCTCATGAAATTTATGTAGATGTGTGGTGAACACCTTTAACCTGCAGGTGGTTCACAGACTTTCATAACATTGAGTTGTGAAAATGAAAAAAATGCATTTTTTCCTGCAAACTAACCATCTAATAGAATTGATCTAGGGGTAAAGTGTGCATTTTTAGCCCCGTATAATATTATATTGTGTAAATGGAAATGGTAAATGGAAATTTACCATTTAATCCACTAAAATGTTGATGTGGCCAAAAATTTTCAATTAACAAATGGGATAATAGAAGAAAATGAACAATATAGTTTGTTGCACAATTTCTCCTGAATGCGTCAATACCCAATATTTTGTCAAAAAACTACTTTTGAGGCACAGTGGAAAACTCAGAAGGGCCAAAGCACCATATTGGAGTTCAAATTTTGCTGGAATGGCTTTAGGGTGCCATGTCACATTAGCAGATCCCTAGGGTGCCAGAACAGTAGAATCTCTCAATATGTGATTCCTTTTTTCAAACTACACCCCCGATGAATTAATCTAGAGGCACAGTGAGCATGTTTACACCACATATTCCTTACAGAATTATATACCTTTGGGTGGTCAGGCAAAAATAATTATGTTTTACCAGTAAAATATTAATTTAGCTCAAAGCATATAATTTTTTTTAAGGGCTAATAGCATGGACCTCACAGTTTGTTGTGCAATTTCTCATGAGTGCAAAAATACCCTACATTTAATTGTGAAACGTTTTCAAGCACAGTGGAATGCTCAGACGAGAGAGAGTACCATATAATAGAGTACATTTTGTTGATATGGTTTGCAGGTAGCTAACCAATTGAAGAGTCCTTAAAGGGAAGGTGCCATCCAAAAAAATTTTTTTCAGCAATTGAAAAAATATAAAGAATTAATGTTTACATTTTCTTAAAGAATATTATCATTTGTTTTTAATTTTGCAAAATATGAAAAATAATTTTAAAAAGTTTGGCATTTCCACTTGTTGACACTAGGGGGAGCAGCTACTGAAATCTGGCACAAAAACCTATGACATCTAGGAACACAGTGAGCAGCCATTTTGATGGGGCCTGCAAAGTTACTGACTGTCTTTGCATGTAAACTCTGGATCAGAACGGCCATCAATCAGCCTGATCCAGACTTTGCAGGCAAAGACCCCATTCCCCTCCTCAGATCCTGTCCTGGCGATGTGTGAAAGCGAGGCGACAGGCGCAGTCCGGGGTGACGCTGGGAAGCAGGATGGGGGAAATGTAGCCATACAGTAATGATAAAAATGAGACCCCTCTTTTCAGCTGCCCACCAGCCCTCCCCTGGCTGCACCTATTACCCCTGAACCCGTGTGCAGGGGCTCAGCCAGAACCACCCTAGTATGGGTCCCCTTTTAGCAGATAATACTGCCATAGTGTTCTCACATAATACCGCCATATAGTTCATACCACCATGTAGATCACACATAAAACCAGCAGGGTGACAGCAGCACAGAGTATTTCAGGAGAGCAGTATCACACGGGATAGGATTAGAAACACGGCTCAGCAGACAGCATCACACAAGAGAGGATTAGATACACGGCTCAGCAGTCAGTATTACACAGGAGAGGATTAGATGCACGGCTCAGCAGTCAGGATCACACAGGAAAGGATTAGATACACGGCTCAGCAGTCAGGATCACACAGGAGAGGATTAGATACACAGCTCAGCAGGCAGTATCACACAGGATAGGATTAGATACACGGCTCAGCAGTCAGTATCAGACAGGATAGGATTAGATACACAGCTCAGCAGACAGTATCACACAGGAGAGGATTAGATACACGGCTCAGCAGTCAGGATCACACAGGAAAGGATTAGATACACGGCTCAGCAGTCAGGATCACACAGGAGAGGATTAGATACACAGCTCAGCAGGCAGTATCACACAGGATAGGATTAGATACACGGCTCAGCAGTCAGTATGACACAGGATAGGATTAGATACACGGCTCAGCAGACAGTATCACACAGGAGAGGATTAGATACACGGCTCAGCAGTCAGGATCACACAGGAAAGGATTAGATACACGGCTCAGCAGTCAGGATCACACAGGAGAGGATTAGATACACAGCTCAGCAGGCAGTATCACACAAGACAGTATTAGAGATATGCCCACACTGGTGAAACTTCCAGCCCCCCCATACACTAGACTATGGGCTGTATATGTCACTGTCCACAGACAGCCATAAAAGCTGTCATAAAAGGGAAGGTGTCAGATTACCGGAGATCACTGGGGCTGTGAGTGAGGAGGCGGAGACAGAGCAGGAAGCACAGGGCCGAGCCTGGAGTAAGCAGGACAGAGGAGCATAGAGGAAAGTCACCCGCACTCACCACTCTCCATCCTCCAGCTCCAGTGAGCGCTTCTCTCCTCTGCTGACCACCTTCTCCATATCTACAGCCTCTCCTCACAACACAGGACCTGTTATGCCACAAGTGGTCCTGTGATAGAGGCTAAGTGGAGCTCAGCAGATAGCACTGGGCTACAGTAAAATGGCGCCCAGCCACACCTACAGCAGTGAATGGTGCAGCCCACAGGGGCGTGCCCAGTTCTCTGCTAATGAGGCTGCAATGTGGGGTCGGGAGCCGACCGCAGTCTTCTATGTGCATGGACGGCCATATTTGCAGACTGTATGAGTCCTCCACAGATCTGCAAATCAAGATGGCAGCACCCAGTGGCTACATTAAAACATTATTACAAACAAACCATAAATCCTAGTTAGTACAACATTTGCTGAAACAACATGTTTTGTTACTTACTATTTTTTTGCAAATTATATAAAATTGCGGCACCTTCCCTTTAAGGTGCTAGAATAGCAGAACACCCCAGAAGTGACCCAATTTGACAAAAAAACATCAATTAAGTTAATCATCTAAGGATACTTTGATCATATTGACACGTGTCTCTCAGAACTTTATACCATAGGGCAGTGAAGAAAAAATAATTACATTTTTACTACAATAATTTTGTTTATCCCCAAATTATACATTTTCACATGGAGAAATGGATAAAAAAGGCACAAAAATTTGTCACATGCTGAATGTGGCAATACACCACATGTGGCTGCACAATATTGCTTAGCCATACAGTGAGACTCGGGAGAGACAGAGCACTATTTGATTCTTGGAGAACAAATTATCACAGAATAGCTTGCAGACTATGTATGCAGAGCACTTATCTGCCAGAAAGGCAGAATCCCCTCTCATGTTACACCATTTTGGAAATTATACCCATCTAGAAATTTATCTACAGGTATAGTAATGGTTTTGAGTCCATGGGTGTTATCCAGAAACAAGCAGCAGTGGATGGCACCAAGTGATATTGCAAATCTACCAGTATAGTGGTCAGTGTATTTTAGTTCCCAGTGCATTGCAGTGCACATACATTATGCTCAGATGGTGCTTCTGGAGACACACAGCCGTAAATTAAATGGGCTCTAATCGCTACAGAAGTGCCAAACATGTGGATGCTAAATGTGGTTTAGGTGCACTGTGTGGCTTAGAAGGAAGGTGGACATTTTAATTTGGGTAGAGCAGAATTTACTGGATTTCTTTTGGAGGGTAAGGAGCTATAGCGCTTTTCCAGAGTTTATTTACTACCAGTAAAGTGGAAGCCCCCTATATTTCCGATAACAGATGATGGACCTGAATGGGGACTTTTTTTTTTTTGAGGATTGAGTTGAAGCTTTAATTGTGAACATTTTACATAACGTTTGGGATAACATGTATCCGGTGCTCTAGGGTGAGCTTTTCCAATGGGATTTCCATCTAAATCTCCAAGTGACGTAATTCAGATGAAACTCCTGAGGGGTCCTATTCACTATAATGAGACAGCAGAGTTACTCTGGAGTTCGTCTGGCCTCTGTTCAGTGGTGTCCTTTTCAGGGGTGTACCATACTGTGGCTGACAGCTCTTTTATATATGCTCAAAAAGATGGACACAGCCAGATTATTGGCCAGATGTCATCCGCTGTTTCTCCAGTTGCCTCATTATAGCGAGTCTTCCTCTGGAGGTTTTGTCTGAGTTACGTATTTCAGAGTCTAAAGGGGGCTTCACACATAGCGATATCGCTAGCAATATTGCTAAAGCGTCACCGATTTTGTGAAGCAGCAACGATATTGCTAGCAATATCGCTACATGTGACACTTGCCTCTGACCAGCTCCCCCGCTGGCTATCGCTGATCGCGCGAGAACGTACTGGGCCGTTTCTCGGCGGCGGCTTCCTGCTGGCGCCGACCAGTGACGTGTGGACGTGGGCGGAGGACTTCATCATCGCTGCGTATGACAGGTAAGTAACGACTGCTGCTGCGTCGCTGCATCGCTGCTGAGATCTGCCTGTTTGGCATCTTACTAGCGACCATTTAGCGATGCACCAGCAATCCTGACCGGGTTGTATCGTTGTCGGGATCTCTGGTGCATCGCTAAATGTAACGGGACCCTTACAGTGAAACCCCGGCTAGCGCTCAGAGAAAATAGTGCAGGATAAATGTGAGACACGACTTACTGCAGTTTTTGGGAAGCTAACTGAACAAGTCAACAGCAGGTCAATAAATGTTTTTGTTTTATTTTTTATGTAATTTACTGTATGGTATAAGTGGCTGTCAGGCTGAGTGGCTTGGCAAAAAGTGAATATACCAGGACTCATGAACCGTCTCACTCTTTAGACTGAATTCACCATAAAATATTAATTTGCCTATTAGAATTTTATATCCATTCTGTCATGGATTTTCAAAGGACATGCAACAGTCTCATGAGGTCTAAGAGATCTATTTAAGGTGTATTCAGTTTGTATTGTGAAATCCGATAAGATCTCAGGATAAGGCTAGGTTCACATTACGTTTAACTAGCCTGTTCAACGCATAGCGTTGGTTATGCTATACCCGCTAGCGCAGATGATTCATCTGTGCTAGCGGTGATGGAGCCTCAGACGCTGCAGCCCGCGTCCGAGGCTCCATCGCTGAATGACGGCACATCGTGAACGCATGCGGATTTATGGCTTGCGTCGCGATGCCCCAGACAATGGAGGGCAATGGCAGCGTTAACGCACTGCGTTACACCGCGTTATGCCGCAGTGTAATGCAGTCTGTCTAAAGGACTGCCTAAACGCAGTGTGACCCCGGCCTAAGAAGGAGCCAAACGATAATTAGCAGTTGCTTCACATAAGCAATCATTTAGACCTATGTCATCTACAAATTAAATATTGGAAGCATAATTAAATTATTTAAATGTACATGTAAAAACATAAAATGGCTTAACTACTGTAATGTTATTTGTAATATTTGTATCTTTTTAATTAGGATGTTCTACGTTGCCTCTCGAGAAGGTCACCTTCCAGAGATCCTTTCTATGATTCATGTACACAAGCATACTCCTTTGCCAGCTGTCATTGTTTTGGTAAGCTATGAACATCTTTGATGGCTTTTACTTACAGCATTTTTAACAATGATTATTTATTGTTGGCTTTTGCTGGTAATTCATACATTTTATATCCTCTAAAATGCACGTCTTTGAGGGCAATAGATTTTTTGTCAATGTTTTGTAACTGCCACCAGTATAGACTAGTTTGTTCTGTTCATTCGCTAGATTTAGGGAAAATACATTATCGGAATGTACATATATAGCGTAGAAATGTTTTTATAGTGGATTCTTGGCACATATTCTGTGCTGTTTACTTGATGTTACAAGCATATTTAAAATAAGAAAACATAGTGATCATCAAAACAAAATGACATATGTCATATATCCAAGTGTTTACTGAAAAAGTTTATATTAACTACTTGCAGACCACTCATAGGCTTTAAAAGTCCAGGCAGCCCTTTTTCTACGCCAGTGCAGTAATGCTCTAAAATATCACTGCATAGTAGAGCAGAGAGCAGGTGGGCTCTCCAAAGACAATGCAAGGATTTTTTTCACCAACTCTGCCTTTCCAGTTGCTGTGTAAACAGTACTGATCAAGTGCTTTGTACAACGCATATAGGTAGCGCTAACAGTACTTCATCCTCCTGACCAAGCAATCATATGGGCTGGGTGTAGGGAGGAAACAGGAGCTGCTGGTTCCTTAGAGAATCAGACTTCTCTGCAATGCAGTCAGGATACTGCATTACCTCTGTAACCGAGGCTTATATATCAGCTCCAAGTACAGGGGAAATCAAATTAAAAAAAGGATTTAAATAATGAAATGTCCTCCAAAGTTCTTTCATGGGAATCACAATATGTGAAATAAATAAAAATAAATAACAATAATTAAAAAACAAGTAAAAAAATAAGTCATTGCCAATCTAAATCATTGTAGAAGCCCCGCACACATAAAAAAGTGTCTGATATATAAAACATGCCGACACCTGGAAGGCCTGCATCAGCCCTGATGCCTTAAGTCCCACAGGCACCTGGAGTGCATTTCTGTGCCCATATACTTCATACTCCACAGGTCCCATAGAGCATCTAGTGTTACACGACATGACCCTTTTCCTCACAGCTTTTGCTTGAAAAAGGCAACTAACGCCGAAACATTGCAAGAAAATATCTATTTATCCCAGGGTCTTTTTTTCACATGTTTTGTTATGTGGTGGTAATTTGCCTCATTTTTGTTTAACGAGTAGTGAATAAACCTATCTTATGAGCGCCAAAGTTTTTGCATTATTACTTGGCCTTTTTCTTCAGAGCACCATAACTTGAAAGCAGTTAGCACCCCTTATATATCTAAATATATATAAATTGCCATATAAAACTAATTGTTACAGAAGAGGGATCAAATTTAAAAATATGCTTTAGTTGTCCTTTTAAGTCATAAAATGAAAAATAGACTCGTATTGCCATTATTTTCACACCAAAAAGCAGTAAGAAAATAGTATAAATATTATTTCCATGAATTACAAGAAAAAAATACAAACATTATTTAAATATCACAATGAACATTTTTCTACAGCTCTTTAAACTGCATGTATGAAAGTACACAAAAATGTGCTTGCTCAAGAATGGTGATCAATAGCCTGGTCCTGAACTGGTGAAACTGGTTTTTTAAGGGTTGAGAGCTGAATTACTGATCCCTGGGGGTCTAATACATAATTGGAGCCGAGGTCAAGAATACTGGGGTCTTGGGTTCAAATCTGACCAAGGGCAACATCTGCAAGGAGTTTGTATGTTTGCGTTGATTTCTTCCCACACTCCAAAGATATACTGATAGGGAATTTAGATTATAAGCCCCATAGGGAACAGTGATGATGATTTATGTAAAGCACTTTGGAATTAATAGTGCTATATAAGTGAGTAAAACAAATACCATCAAATCCCTTGACAGGATGCAACATAAATCATGACCACTGTATGTCAAAAAGTAGACAATATAGCATAACTATCTTCTGAGAGAGCATTAGGAAATCATTTTTTTCTCAAAACTGGTCACCCCTCACCATTTATCTTGGGATACATGTAGCTAAGAGGTATGGATAAGGAGTATACAATAACATTTATGACAAACACCTTTGCTGTGAAATATGTGATATTATGCTATCCTTTGACATGTATGACATGATACCAATGATACGCTCTTTTAATATGACACTGATTAGTTGTACCTATGATACTGTACATACCAATGATACAATACCTGAGATATACAACTATGATATGAAATCTGTGATTCAGTTTTTTCCTGGTGTGAAAAAAAAATCAGGTCAAATTTTAATCAGCGTTTTGAGACCGATTTTTATCCAGTTTTGGTCCATGTTTCCATTTTTACCATCCGGGTATACTCTACTTTTCGCTTGTTAGAAAAAAATCTGATGGAAATTTTTCAAGTTTCTCCTAGTGTTAATCAACGAAAAATAGACAGCACATGGATGTAACTCAGACGGCAGGCATGTGCTAATCATTTTGCTGACCCATTCACATGAACAGGAGAGTTTAATTCGCAAATCAGATGAATCTGTAATCAGGCCAAAGTTGAGACATCTTGAGTTCCCCTTCAGCTCTGGAAAGTCCCAAGATGTTGTCTGGTCTGCAGCGGCCATTTTAAGCAATTGATTATAATGCATATATTAGCTGTAAGTATATATGCAAGTGAATCTATATATTTTATATGCTCCAATCACAATAATATAATGGGTCAATCAGCAAAGGAAATAAATAGAACTCATACATGAAGTGCCGAAGGGTGATTGGAGCCTAAAGGTCCTGTTACATTTAGTGATGCACCAGCGATCCCGACAACGATACGACCCGGTCAGGATCGCTAAGTGGTCGCTAGTGAGCTGCCAAACAGGCAGATCTCACCAGCGATGCAGCAGCGGTCGGCGGTCGTTACTTACCTGTCACACGCAGCTCTGATGACGTCTTCCGCCCGCGTCCATGGTCGCTCGTCGGCGCCAGCAGGAAGCCAGCGATGAGAAATGGACCAGGACGATCTCGCGGGATCAGTGATATCCAGCGGGGGGCGGGTCGCAGGTACGTGTCACATGTAGCGAGATCGCTAGCAATATCGCTGTTACGTCACAAAATCGGTGACACTTTAGCGATCTCGCTATGTGTGAAGGGGGCTTTAGATATATCATTATAGCATACGTTGATTTTATTTTGCTGTAATGAATAATTCCAACAAAAAAATTGCAAGTAAGAAAAACATCCCTAGATATTCGGTATGATATTCATAGTGTTGGATTTTTGCAATTTGCTGAAAATATTACCTTTAATTTTAGCCTGACGACAATGAGTTATTAATAGTTATTGATTGTCCCTTTAAACAGTATTTCTTGGTTCTCTGGAGACCTAAACGTGTCCATATTGCTTAGGAAGAAAATGATAAATCATTAGTGTAACATTACTTTTGCTTCTTTCCATTATTTCATTGCATTTGAAGGCCATGCAGCATCATGCTGTTATCAGTTTCACTGGCAGATTTGTGCATCTGCTCCTGGTATTTAACTCTCAGAGGCAGGAAAGTAAATCACTTCTTATTAGTGTGTGTTCCCTGGGATTGTATGGATGGAAAGGGACTGATTATTTCAGGCTCCTTCCCAGACATGAAGTCTTTTGAAACAGTGGTATGACTAATAAAACCTAAATTTGCTTAATTGGAAGTGAAGTAAAGCTCCATCGTCTGAGAATTCGCAGTGGGCTCATCAGAGGCACCACTGTAATGAAGGACACAAACAAGTGTACACATTTATAATGGAAAAAGACTAGTCAGTCAATTGATTCTGTGGTTAAAAGTATGTTTTACAGGCAAAAAGACAAGATATAAAAACATACAGAGATGGAAAATAAAGCATGCAACATACAGTACATTTCATAGGAGAAGAAAAGCATCACATTGTACAGAAGATCCATAACTGAATATTGATTTAATTATATTTTCCTTATATTATTATTAGTAGTATTAACAATAATTATAAACTGTATATAATTATTATATTAACAAGAACTGCCGTATATACTCAAGTATAAGCTGAGGCCCCTAATTTTGCCACAAAAAACTGGGTAAGCTTATTGACTCGAGTATAAGCCGGGTCTGCATTGTCCCCTCATCCCTGTCCTGGTATGTGTGGCTCCCCCGTCCCTGTCATTGTATGCCAGGCTCCTTATCTCCTGTCCTTGTATGCATGGTTCCTGTTAAAGAAAGGAAAAAATATCCTACTATTTACCTGCATGCGCGTCCTTGGTGGCACTGCTTCTCGTTCCGGCCATATAACATGGATTATTATGCTTGGTAATGACAGTGAATATTTAGAACATTCTTTACTGTACACATTATACATTCCTGCAGCTATTGGTCCCTGTTATCAGCCATTCATAGGCCAGGACCTGCCCTCTAGCTTTGTTGCACTGTCTGTTGCGGCCCAATTTCATGTACGTTTCACTTCCTGTCTTATAACTGATTCCAATTCCTGTTTTCCTTCCCTCCTGCTTTACACTGCAGCAGCGCTTCATAAAGGAGCAGGTGTGGTAAGTGACCAGCTCAGCTGTATGTGCTCATTAAGATCCCCATCACCAGAGGCCCAGTGTGCTCCTTAGTCTCCATGCTTTACACTGCAGCCCTGACTGTGGAGCATATGCAAGAGTCAGTCCATGGAGAGGATGAGATGTTCTGTGAGTGGTGTGTGAGGGGAGACAAAGAGGGGCTCCCACTATTCTGCAGAATACTCTGCAGCCCACCTACCGCCTTAGGGGCCCCAGCTCACTGCACACAGGTCATTCATCCTCTGCCAGCAGGGAGACCCCAACATATAGGGGACACAATTATAACACTGAGCACAATAGTCAGGGGGCCCGTGAGACCACCCTCTGACACCAGCAGAGACCTGTGCAGTAGCTGAAGAGTTAAACAGCCCTCGGGAAACTGCAGCGCTTCATTATACATTGGTGCCAGTCTTCGCTACTGGACTGGCATTGTATTCATGAATCAGGTGGCTCAGGATGAAGGCTAGGCAAGTATCAGAGACGCCACATGGAAACGCCAGAGCTCATCCAGGTCTTCCTGGTGCCTGATAAGTAAGCAGAGAGGTTGCTGTATACACAATGATCCTTGGAGAAACAATTGTACAGCAAAACCAGCACGCCCTATAACTGGTAAACCATCCTTTTTACCTGCCTGCGCGCCCTTGGTGGCTCTGCACCTTGTTCTGGCTGCCGGAGCCTGGAGCTCTTCCTGCCGAGCAATCACTAGACACCGCTCATTAAGGTAATGAATATGCACTCCACGCCTATGGGAATGAAGAGTCGTGCATATTCATTACCTTAATGAGTGGTGTCACGTGATCGTTCGGCAGGAAGAGCTGCAGGCTTCGGCAGCCAGAACAAGATGCAGTGCCACCGAGGGCATGCAGGCAGGTGAGTATGGTGTGTTGGAAGCCGGTGGCCTCTGTGACCTGCTGCTTCCCTCCCCCGCCAGCTTTCTGGGACCATGACTCGTGTATAAGCTGAGGAGGCCTTTTCAGCACAAAAAAAGTGCTGAAAAACTCGGCTTATACACACACGAGTATATACGGTAATATTTATTGTCTACAGCCATAAAAACTAATACATGTAATAATTAAATTATACTGATTAATTAAGTACAACATGGTCATTGCTTGAAAATTTAGCAAATTGGCTCGATAGGTCACTCTCCGCAATCGGAGACGTTACCCCTTGAAAATTTACAAATTGGCTTATCAAAGTGATGTTAGCACTACATCTAATACTGGACACCAGCAGCATCAGAGACTTTAGGAATTATTTTATAATAACTTGGGACAGGAACTACATTTTTGTGAAAGGTGATATCTAGTGATGAGCGAGTATATTCGTTGCTCGGGTTTTCCGAGCATGCTCGGGTGTCCTCCGAGTATCTTGGCGTGCTCGGAGATTTAGTTTTCGTCGCCGCAGCTGCATGATTTGCGACTGCTAGACAGCTTGAATACATGTGTGGAATGCCTGTTTGTTAGGGAATTCCCACATGTATTCAGCCTGTCTGCAAGTCGCAAATCATGCAGCTGAGACGATGAAAACGAAATCTCTGAGCACGCCAACATACTCGGAGATCACACCAGCATGCTCGGAAAAACCCGAGCAACGAATTTACTCGCTCATCACTAGTGATATCCCCTTTAAAAAAGTTATAACTATATATCTCTATGAGCGGCATTAACAAAATTATGTAATAAGAAACACAAAAAACAATAGTTTATCTTTGGAGAAGGCCACAATTTCAATACTCTACATCTTTTCCCAGCAGTTTCATGTCATGTCAATGAGGTATAGAATGAAGACAAGATAAGTATTAGAGGGGACCATTTATTAAACCTTGTTCTTTAAGCCAGTCTTCATAAAAAGCATGACGGACAAAGATGCATCTGATTTATTAGGAGGCACTCACTTGTACAGCACCATTAATTCAGCAGCACTGATTTTTTATCGCATTGCATTCGTCCGATTTAATCGCTAGTGTGACTCCGGCCTACATGTGAAAAGCTGTAGGTACTTTGTTACCTTTTTTCATTGAAAAGCTCTTCTGTAATGAGTGTTCACAATCAGTAATGCTCAAACTCAGCGTTGTGCTGCATGCAAGTTTGCTGTGGGCAGCAGTCGCCTAGACAGAAGAGGTGAAACGCAAGTCCTCGGTGTATTCCTGAACTTTGCTGCTGCAATGGGGCTACAATGAATCAGGAACATCTTCTCCAACATGCCTCCTTATTAGGACTGGCAACAAAATTACTGATCTTGATAAATAGGGAAAATGGAGAGCTAAATATTCGTCTTGTTCCAATAAGTTGTAGATTCAATATTAATTGTACCTATTTTTATGAAAACTTCTTTAGGTTTTGGTAACAACAATAAATAAATTAGAGACAGAAAATAGCCTAATGCTATTATTGTTGTTACTATTATTATTATTATTATTATTATTATTAATAATAATAATAATAATAATAATAACAACTAGCTTGGCCTGTGCAAATTTAATTAATAATAATAATAATAATAATAATAATAGCAATAGACTTGCTGTTATTAATTTTTTGTTTCTAATTTACATTAGTTACAACTAATTTTGCTATTGGGGCCCAAAAAATATTTATGATTTATTAATGATAAAAACGTTCTATGATATTATAAAAGGAACTGAGTTTGTATTTTTTCATAAAAGATCATAAAATCCTGTTTCTTTTTCTACACATTGCATCATGTCAAATAGAAATGAATAACAAATACATGTTTGAGTGCTGTTATATATAAAGATGAAATATTTTTCAGTGTTCCTTTAAGTGTTAAAAAATAACAAGTGTGATCTCCATAACAGTGCTAGCGGAGCCAGTGTCACAATAATATAACCATTTAATAGCCCATTTCATACATAAGAAATAATTCATGCATTGCTTGAGGATGGATTAAGGAGCGTCTGAAGTGCATGCTATCTGGAGACTTGCTAAGCCTATTGAGTGTTCAGCATACACACATATGCCCATAAGTCTACCTTGAAATTAGAAAATCTCTGGATTAAACACTTTCTGTAGTTTTAAAACCATTTTGAAAAATGACAGTGTTGGTTCTCCGAATTGTGATAGATTTCACCTTGAGTTGTCAAGGGCGCAAGTATGAAGTTTGAAAGAAACAAACACTTAAGGAATATATACTTCTCTTTCAACAGAGAGATACTCTCTTGCAAGAATATATATTTAAAGGGGTTGTCCGGGTTTTTCACATAATCTCAGTACATATCTGGGCTGCAGAATTATGACAATAAGTAATTTACTTTCTGTCACTAGTTGCACGGTTTTCTAGATATTCTGAACAGAACGTCTGGGGGGGGTGTTATGGCATTGAAATGAGAACTAGTTGTAACCCCCTACTCTACTCCAAACCTGCCCTCTATAGCAACAACCTCACCCTCCATAGCTACAGGCCCTCCCCGTCCACATGAAGCAGCCCTCATCACACAGTAACAAATCCTCCCCCTCCAGCAGCCTCAGTGCAGAGAGCTGCTCCTCCCCCAGACACACACAGTTATCTATATCTATGGAAAGTGAAACCAGTGAGGAGGAGGGAAAATCGTCCTGTATTCTAATCTGCACTTTCATATTCTTTACTTCTTTGTGCAAAGCAATTGCCTTATTTTGTATGGACAAACACTATCCATCTGAAAGACAATTTGGGTCCTCCAAAAGGATAATTTGGATAATTTCTTGTTAAATGAATCAGAGGCCCATGTAAAAATACAAAAACCATATGCTCTCTTCCTGGACTGGCGGCATTTCAGCAATGCTGATGCTGTATTTGCAGAGGCTTGCATGACATTACGTCACTTGAATGCTGCAACCAATCTGATGGGCGTATGTGACAAATTCCAGCAACTGTTTGCAGACACTGGATTATCCAGCATGTCATAGTGGGGGACAACCACTTTTAAGCTAATAAAATGGATGTTAGTAGGGAACATTAGTACAGTTGTGGGCAAAAGTATTGACACCCCTGCAATTCTGTCAGATAATACTCAGTTTCTTCCTGAAAATGATTGCAAACACAAATTCTTTGGTATTATTATCTTCAATTAATTTGTCTTAAATGAAAAAAAACAAAAAGAATTGTCGTAAAGCCAAATTGGATATAATTCAACACCAAACATAAAAAAGAGGGTGGACTAAAGTATTGGCACTGTTCAAAAAATCATGTGATGCTTCTCTAATTTGTGTAATTAACAGCACCTGTAACTTACCTGTGGCACCTAACAGGTGTTGGCAATAACTAAATCACACTTGCAGCCAGTTGACATGGATTAAAGTTGACTCAACCTCTGTCCTGTGTCCTTGTGTGTACCACATTGAGCATGGAGAAAAGAAAGAAGACCAAAGAACTGTCTGAGGACTTGAGAAACCAAATTGTGAGGAAGCATGAGCAATCTCAAGGCTACAAGTCCATCTTCAAAGACCTGAATGTTCCCGTATCTACCGTGCGCAGTGTCATCAAGAAGTTTAAAGCCCATGGCACTGTGGCTAACCTCCCTAGATGTGGACGGAAAAGAAAAATTGACAAGAGATTTCAATGCAAGATTGTGCGGATGTTGGATAATGAACCTCGACTAACATCCAAACAAGTTCAAGCTGCCCTGCTGTCCGAGGGTACAACAGTGTCAACCCGTGCTATCCGTCGGCATCTGAATGAAAAGGGACTGTATGGTAGGAGACCCAGGAAGACCCCACTTCTTACCCCAAGACATTAAAAAGCCAGGCTGGATTTTGCCAAAACTTACCTGAAAAAGCCTAAAACGTTTTGGAAGTATGTTCTCTGGTCAGATGAGACAAAAGTAGAGCTTTTTGGGCAAAGGCATCAACATAGAGTTTACAGGAGAAAAAAAGAGGCATTCAAAGAAAAGAACACGGTCCCTACAGTCAAACATGGCGGAGGTTCCCTGATGTTTTGGGGTTGCTTTGCTGCCTCTGGCACTGGACTGCTTGACCGTGTGCATGTCATTATTAAGTCTGAAGACTACCAACAAATTTTGCAGCATAATGTAGGGCCCAGTGTGAGAAAGCTGGGTCTCCCTCAGAGGTCATGGGTCTTCCAGCAGGACAATGACCCAAAACACTAGAGAATGGTTTGTGAGAAGGCACTGGAGACTTCTAAGGTGGCCAGCAATGAGTCCAGACCTGAATCCCATAGAACACCTGTGGAGAGATCTAAAAATGGCAGTTTGGAGAAGGCACCCTTCAAATATCAGAGACCTGGTGCAGTTTGCCAAAGAAGAATGGTCTAAAATTCCAGCAGAGCATTCTAAGAAACTCATTGATGGTTACCGGACGCGGTTGGTCGCAGTTATTTTGGCATAAGGTTGTGCAACCAAGTATTAGGCTGAGGGTGCCAATTCTTTTGTCTGGCCCATTTTTGGAGTTTTGTGTGAAATGATCAATGTTTTGCTTTTTGCTTCATTCTCTTTTGTGTTTTTTCATTTAAGACAAATTAAATGAAGATAATAATACCAAAGAATTTGTGTTTGCAATCATTTTCAGGAAGAAACTGAGTATTAACTGACAGAATTGCAGGGGTGACAATAGTTTTGGCCACAACTGTACTTGGCAGATAGGCTTCCTTTTTGTGTATAGGTTTAACTGTTTGATGGAAGTGCCATCAATCTAGGCCAATATATTGGTTTTGTCTTTCAATTCTTCTTTGAGGGATTTTCATACATTGTTCCATGGAAAATTGTTCCAGTTCTGTGACATTCCTGCATGCGCTGCTATTTTGAGGTCTAGCCACAGATTTTCAATGATGTTCAGATCAGTGGACTGTTCTAAATTGTAAAACCTTCAGCTTGCACCTTCTGAGAAAATCTATTGTGGATTTTGATTTCTGTTTAGCATCATTACAAGGATGATCAAATAGATTTGGATAAGAGCTTATCTGAATAGCTATAGCACTTCCCAAATAGCTGCATCGGTAACCTGGATACCTGGAGTTCGAGATAATCAGCTGTTTGGCGCCGCAGCTGCATGTGTTGCGGCTGTGTGACAGTCACAACACATGCATAGAGAGCCTGTTTGTTGTTCTATTTCAAACCCTTTACCCACTAAGGTTGTTTGCATGTTAATGACCAGGCCAATTTTTACAATTCTTACCAGTGTCAATTTATAAGGTAATAACTCTGGAACGCTTCAAGTTATCCCACTAATTTTAAGACTTCTTTTTCCTTAATATATTGTACTTCATGATACTCATAAAATTTTCTTTATATAACATGCGTTTATCTATGAATAAAATGGAAAGTTGACGAAATTTTGGAAAACTTTGTAATTTTCACATTTTGAATTCATATGCCCTTCAATCAGAGAGATGTGTCACGCGAAATAGTTAGTAAATAACATTTCCCACACATATACTTTACATCAGCACAATTTTTAAAACAATTTTTTTATGAAGTTATAAGGGTTAAAAGTTGACCAGCGATTTCTACTTTTTACAGCAAAATTGATAAAACCATCTTTTTAGGGATCACCTCACATGTGAAGTGACTTTGAGGGGTCTATATGATAGAAAATCCCCAAAAGTGACACCATTCTAAAAGCTGCACCCCTCAAGGTGCTCAAAACCACATTCAAGAAGTTTATTAACCCTTCAGGTGCTTCACAGGAATTTTTGGAATCTGGAAAAAAAATGAACATTTAACTTTTTTTCACAAATAATTATTTCAGATGCAATTTTTTTTATTTTGACAAGGGTAACAGGAAAAAATGGAGTCCAAAATTTGTTGTGCAATTTCTTCTCAACATGCCGATACCCCATATGAGAAATAAAACCACCGTTTTTGCTCACGGCAGAGCTCGGAAGGGAAGGTGTGCCATTTGACTTCTTGAATGCAAAATTTGCTGGAACGATTGGCAGATGCCATGTAGCATTTTGAGAACCCCTGATATGCCTAAACAGTAAAAATTCACCACAAGTGGCACCATTTTGGAAACTTGACCCCTCAGCGATCAGATCTAGATGTGTGGTGAGGACATTGAACCATCAGCTTTCTAACATTGAGCCATGAAAATAAAAAAATTACATTTTCCCCATAAGTATGTAAAATTTCCTGAAATAATTAGCAGACATTTTATCCCGTTTGAAGAGCCCCTGATGTGCCTAAACAATGGCCCACAGTGCCCCACACGTGACCCCATTTTGGAAACTAGACCGCTCTAGGAATATAATAAGTTGTGTGGTGAGCATCTTGAACCCTCAGGTGCTTCACAGAAGTTTATAACATTGAGCTGTGAAAATAAAAAAAATCACATTTTCCCCACAAAAATTTTATTTTGTCTCCAAATTTTGTATTTTCAGTAGGGTAAAAAGAGAAATTGCACCACACAATTTGTTGTGCAATTTCTCCTGAGTACGTCGATACCCCATATGTGGGGGAATACTACTTTTGAGGCATAGTGCAAAGCTAAGAAGGGAAGAGGCGCCATTTTGGAGTTAAGATTTTGCTGGAATGTTTTGATGGTGCCAGAACAACAGAACCCCCCCCCCAATATGTGAACTCGTTTTACAAACTAAACTCCCCAATGAATTCATGTAGGGGTGCAGTGGTCATATTGACACCACTTGTGCCTCACAGAATTTTATACCATTGAGCGGTGAAGAAAGAATAAATTAAATTTTTACCATTAAAATGTTGTTTAAGCCCCACTTTTTAATATTTCTAAGGGCTAATAGGAATTTTTTTTAACAACAATTTGAGGTCCATTTTTTCCTGAGTGCGCTAATACCCTACATGTAATCGGGAAATATTTTTCTGGCACAGTGCAAAGCTCTGAAGGCAAGGAGCGCCAAACTATAATGTAGATTTTACTGTTATGGTTTGCGAGTGCCATGACCCACTGGGAGAGCCCAAGAGGTGTCAAAATAGCAGAAAACTCCATAAGTAACCCTATTTTGCTAACTATACCTGTCAATAAATTCATCAAGGGATGCAGTGATCATATTAAGAATTTTAAATCATTGGGCAGTGAAGGAAAAAATACATTTTTACCAGCAAAACTTAGTTTTAGCCCCAGATTTTACATTTTCACACAAGAAGTGGGTAAAAATGGCACCATAATTTGGCCCTCATATTCTGCTGAGTTTAGCAATACCCAATATGTGTCTGTACAGTACTACATAGCCATAAAAACCACAGAAAGAGGAAAGAACCTCCAATATTTGAGAAAAAAAAAACAAAAAAGGGAGAGATGCTGACTTGTATAAACAGGCCTCAATACAAATGCACTAACGGTGCAGCGGACGCAAGTAAAATGGCAACTGCACAGGTGCAATAATACCTTCAATGGAAGTCTTCAAACAGAGGCTGGACAGACATCTGACTGGGATGATTTAGCGAATCCTGCTTTGAGCAGGGGGTTGGACCAGATGGCCCAGGAGGTCCCTTCCAACTCTACAATTCTATGATTCTAATGAAACAGCCAGCCTACAATCAGGGATTGGCCGTGTGGCACACCAGTGCAAAAAAATAATCCGTATGTGGCAGTGTTCACACAGGGAATGCAGAGCATATGGTTCACAGCCTCTTAGTAACACCATATAGGTGGGCTGCCCAGTGCTAACTTTAATGCATCCTGTGTGAACAGAGGCCACAGTTTACAGAACCATTTGGGCCCAACTTCACCCTGAAAAGATAAAAAGTGCACTAAAGCATATCAATATATGTAAGGTATTGGTTAATATTATGGCCATAATACGTAAGCTGGCAAACTAACGTCAAAGTTCCTTACTCTTGCCAGTCCTACTCTAACATGAAAACCACAGAAAGAGGAAAGAACCTCCAATATTTGAGAAAAAAACAAAACAGACAGAGATGCTTACTTGTATAAACAGGCCTCAATACAAATGCACTAACAGGGTGCAGTGGACCCAAGTGAAATGGCAACTGCACAGGTGCAATAATACCTAATGAAACAGCCAGCCTACAATCAGGGATTGGCCGTGTGGCACACCAGTGCAAAAAAATAATCCGTATGTGGCAGTGTTCACACAGGGAATGCAGAGCATATGGTCCATATGGTTCACAGCCTCTTAGTAACATGGCACCATAATTTGGCCCTCATATTCTGCTGAGTTTGGCAATACCCAATATGTGTCTGTACAGTACTGCATAGCCATACAGAGAGATTCGGGAGGAACGGAACGCTATTTGCCTCCTGGAGCACAGATTTTCCTATAACATTTTGCAAAATCCATTTTAAAAAAACCCAGTTGCTGGAAGAGCAGAATCCCCCCTCAAGTGACCCCATTTTGGAAATTATACCTCCTTAAGAATTTATCTACAGGTGTATTGTCGATTTTGACTCCATGGGTATTTTCCAGAAACAAGCAGCAATGAATGTTGCGGAGTGAAAATTGCAAACTGCCATTGTAGTGACCAGTACGTTTTAGTGACAAGTTCAGTACAGCCATCAGTATGTTATGTCCAGTCCATGCTTCTGGAGACATGCACTTGTAAGTTAGGCGGGCTCTCATCACTTCAAAATGCCAAACATGTGGACACTATTTGTGGTTTAAGTACACTGTGGGGCTCAGAAGGGAGGGGATCATTTGGATTTGGGAGCATAGAAGTTGCTGAATTTCCTTTGGAGGGTGAGGAGGTATTTCGCTTTTCCAGAGCCTTTGTACTAGCAGTAATGTAGATGGCCCCTATATTTCCGTTAACAGATGACAGGCCTGAGTGGGGACTTGCTTTTCTTGTGGATTGAGTTGAAGCTTTTATTGGGAACATTTTACATAATATTTGGGATCACATTTATTTGATGTGCTACGCTAATCACTTACTCTGAGGAATCCATTTAAATCTCTGAGTTACGTGTGTGGCGCCCCTGAGGCTCAGTCACCACAGAGGTACTGCACCTTCTCCTAAGGTGTAGTGCCCCACCACCTAGGTAAGTTTGGAACTCCTTTCCACACTCCAACACCTGCACCCCACACACAGGATAGTTCAGCAGGACCCCATTGCGACTTCATGCCTAGAGGGTAACAGAGCACCTTTAGTGGGTCCTTGCTTCGTAATACGAGATGTGCTGGGAGGTGGGTGGAGTTGAGCTATATAAAAGGTTGGAAAGGTTTAGAATTGGAGGTAAGTCTGACAGGAGGTCAGTGAGGAAGGAAGCCACTCGGGAGGAGTGGGGATCACTGGAAGAAGGGATGGAGGAAGGCGTGCTGCAGCTGCCTCAGTGACCTGAGCCAGCTGGCACGGGAAAGGAACAGAAGGATAAAGACTTAGAACTGCAACCTAAGCTTCCATAAGAGAGAGAAGGAACAGCACGGAATGAAGGAGTAGGAGAACTGAGAGGAGTTTTGGGTTGGAAGAGGAACCCTGCCTATAGGTTCTCAGCGCAAGGCCGGGGCTCGGTCCCCGCGGTTGTATGGACACTTATGGTTCTGCTGCAGACACCAGTGGAGTAGTTGGCTGTAAATGCACTACTCCCATCCAAAACTTGGGGCACAACAGCAACCGAATAGAGAGCCGGGACTCCAGAGAAGGGAGTCCCCGAACAGGCTACAGCTGTCTGTCATACAAGTAGTTGTTAGGAATATCTGACAGGAGGAACTTCAGAGTACCACGGTACTGGAGCTCTTCACACAAAAAGGCGCAATAGAGGAGTCGTTCAGGAAAGGTACATGTTGGCGGAGTGTTGGAGAGGAGAATCCTGACTTACCCGGGAGGTTGATTGAGTCTCTACCCAGGAGGACACGGCACAGAAGCAGGCACCAGTGTGCACCATGAACTGTGAGTAAAGTTTTGGAACTACAAGCCCTGGTGTCTTCCATTCATTTGTGTGCCAACACCATCAGCACTGCTACATCTGGGTACCAACCTTCCTCACACCGCCTGAGCCTATACACTGCCCTGGGGTTACAGCTTCACCTGTGGGGAGCTACACCATCTATGCTGCAACATACCATCAGCCCCAGAGGATCTGCACGCAGTGTTGGCTTAACATCTTGCTTGCCAAACACCACAGGTGGCGTCACAAACTATCACATAAACTATATCTCAAACCACCATTGATTTGGGTGCCCAGGGCCACAGACTGGGTCACCGCCGCTGTGACACCTTTCCCCTGACACCGGCCCGGTACCATGTACCCCACGGCCCTGGGAGGGCGACCCACGTGATTCAGATGAAACCCCAGAGGGATTAATTCACTATTATAAGGCAGCAGAGTTACTCTGGACTCCTTCTGGCCTCCGATCAACGGTGTCCTTCTTTTCAGAAGTGCACAAAACTGTGGCCGACTGCACTTTTATGCAATCCTAACAACACGGACATCGTCGGATCACAGATCCTATGGCGTCCACAGTGCCTCCATCTGCCTCACTATAGGCAATCTTCCTTCAATGCTTCCATCTGAATCACGTATTTCAGAAATTTACACGGAAGCAACGGTGTAAGCGCTCAGCCCAGAGCGCAGGATGTATGTGAGCCTAGCCTTACTGCGATCTTTGGGAGGCAGAATGAAAAATCAACAGGAGGTTTTAAATAGTTTCATTTATATTTTTAACTGTTACTCATGCAGTATAACTGATTAGGTGACCTTATTTTTCGGGTCAGTGCAAATAGAGTGATACTAGATTTATATTGGGTTTTTATGTTTGGCTGCTGTTATACACTAAACACTTTTTATTGCAATAAACTGTTTTTACATGACCATATTTGGACAGTTATAATTTTTCCATATTTTGACCCACAGAGTCATATGAGGGCTTTTATTGCGGGACAAGATGACGTTTTTATTGGTACCATTTTTAGAAAAATTGTGTCTATTCAGTAAAATCAACCAATCTACCGACTGCATATTTGTCTATCTGTCTAGGTATCTAAATATGGAATAAATTAGTAAATACAAAACACACATGTAACTTGATAATTTAGTCTCTTGTTGTATTTTCTTGGTTGGTTAATTTGGGAAAATGATTCATTTTAGCTGTCGACAGGTTTTCATATAAGAGATTGAAATAATTGGTTGATCCGTCAGTTTGATTCCATGGTGGTGCTGAACGAACAGCTCCATGTCTCTGCTGACTTACGTACAGATATATATTGTTTCCCATCTTTCATTGTTATTGTGGTATCTTGGCAGCTTTTATTGCTGGAGCTGAGTGCTTCTCATCTCCACTACTCAGGGACCATGAAAGGTCAGGTTTTAAGGCTATCTCTACCCCAACACAGTCTAATGCACTAGATTAGATCACTGCTTGCTATTGATCAATGGGATAATACTTATAGCCTGCCCAATCTGTGGCCATCCATTAACCTATTCATTAACTTTTACCAAACAGCTTACAACCAAACAAACACTTGATTGCAAGTCATGAACAGCACAAAGTAAAATCCACCATTTTTAATATGTGACAAACATATTGCAGAACTTTATTAGTCTCTCTAAATGACAGCTCTGCTACATCAGCTCAGTACATTAAAATAAATTTTGCCCTCAGTAACTCAGCAGCGCAAGATTGAGTTTGTCATTTCACTCTACTCATCATGACTGCAGCAAGTGCAATCTATGGTTTACTACAAGACTGCAGGTAATCATTCGAAGCCATTGGGAAGTGGCAAGTGTGTGATTATGTGCTAGTCACTGTCCATATCTTTTTATTTCTTCATTTCTACACATTGCCCTTACATACAGCTTTATTTATAGAAAATGAGAAATGGTCAAGCTAACAAAAAAAATCAGTGCTTGCAGACCTCAAATAATGCTAAGAAAACAAGTTCATAATCATTTAGAAACAACAATACTAATGTTTTAACTCGGAAAGAGTTCAGAAATAAATATTTTGCGGAATAACCATGATTTTTAATCACAGCTTTCATGCATCTTGGCATGCTTTCCACCAGTCTTTCACACTGCTTTTGGGTGACCTTATGCCACTCCTGGTACAAAAATTTAAGCAGTTCTTCTTTGTTTGATGGCTTGTGACTATCCATCTTCCTCTTGATTACATTCCAGAGGTTTTCAATGAGGTTCAGGTCAGGAGATTGGGCTGGCCATGACAGGGATTTGAGGTGATGGTCCTTCATCCACACACTGACCTAGCTGCATGGCATGGCACATTATCCCACTGGAAAAACCAGGCCTCAGAATTGGGGAACATTGCCTGAGCAGAAGGAATCAACTGTTTTTCCAGGATAACCTTGTATGTGGCTTGATTCATAAGTCTTTAGCAAAGATTAACCTGCCCAAATCCAGCCTTGCTGAAGCATCCCCAGATCATCACCAATCCTCCACCAAATTGCACAGTGAGTGCAAGACACTGTGCCTTGTACACCTCTCCAGGTCTCTGTCTAACCATTAGAAGACCAGGTGTTGGGCAAAGCTGAAAATTAGACTCATCAGAGATTACCATACTCCAGTCCTCTATGGTCCAATCCCTATGGTATTTGGCAAACTTCAGCCTGGCTCTCCTTTGCTTCTCAATGATGAAAGGATTTTTTTCTAGCTTTACATGACTTGAGCCCTACCTCTAGGAGCCTGTTGCGAACTGTTCTTGCCATGCACTTCACCCCAGCTGCCATTTGCCATTCCTTTTGTAGGTCTCATGATGTCATCCTGTTGCTGAGCGACATTTGAATAAGACGACAGTCATCCCGGTCAGTGGAGAGTCATTTTCGCCCTCTGTTGGTCTGCAGCTTTGCTCTCCCCAGTGTCTGCTGCTTGACCCTGTTGTAATGGACTGCGGTCTTAGAAATTTTAAGGATGAAGGAAACATGACACTCACTGTATCCCTCTGCTAGTAAAGCCAGAATTGAGTCCTTCTTTTCCTCACTCAAAACTTTTCTTTTCAACTCCTTTGGCAAGCTATTGCTTTTGGAATATTACTAGCACTTGTTTTGCCATCCAGCTTGTCCTATTGCAAGAGGATTGTGAACACCACAGCAGGGTTTTTTATACTTTCCTTCATTAAATAAGATTTTGTTAAGGTGATCACCTAATCAGAAGCACACTGAGTAGAATGAGGTGCACTCTGGTTGGAATTAAACTATTCCTCCCTTTCCCCTCCCCCTCTCTCCTTTCCCTTCCTTTATATTGTTAAAACCCCAATAAAATGTTTGGAAAAGGAATTCAACTGACACTGGAATGGAATGGCTCAGACATGTAGAGAAATGTTTTATAAAACTGTGCAGTGGTCTCTTAATTTTTGCCACAGCTGTAATTATACCTGTTGCACAATTTTTTGCCAAAATTGTAACCTAAAAATTTAGCTCCCAACATGAACTGCCAGTTGGCAAGTTGCTCATATAAACCATGAAACAGCATGCTCTGTCCTGCTACATATATCAGTATGATAACCTTTCATACTAATTCATTTTACATTACTGATTCTTCACTATTGAATTGCAGGTATGACCGTAAAATTCAAATCTATAGAAGCATCATCATATTACTGTGACCTCTTCCCAGTGTCACTGTCATTTGTGAGAAATGAAGGGTTAAAAAAGTTACTAAAGCTGATGTACTAGCCACTATATATCTTGTAGGTGACATACCATTTTGCTCAAATCACTCAGTCCACAAAAAAAGAACAGACATGTGAACAGCTCCATAGACTATACTAAGTACATAAAAATCATTGATAGAACCTGTACGTGAATTGTAGACACTGAGTGAGGTCTTAAGGTCCCGTCACACTAAACGATGCACCAGCGATCCCGACAACGATACGACCTTGTCAGGATCTCTGGTGCATCGCTACATGATCGCTGGTGACCTGTCAAACAGGCAGACTCACCAGCGATCAGGACCAGCGAGGACGCTGGTATCCAAGGTAAATATCGGGTAACTAAGCGAGCACGTCGCTTAGTTACCCGCTGTGTACCTTAGATACCTGCGTGCTGGCGCTGGGAGCTGGTATCTAAGGTACACAGTGGGTAATTAAGCGCGCGTGTCACTTAGTTACCTGCTGTGTACCTTGGTTACCAGCTCCCTGTGCGAGCATGCAGGTATCTAAGGTACACAGCGGGTAACTAAGTGACAGCGCATGCTTATCTACCTGATATTTACCTTAGATACCAGCTCCCAGCTTCTGCTTACACCGCTGAAAGCTCGCTGATCGTTGCTCTCCTGCTGCCACACGCAGCGATGCGTGCTGGCCAGCGGGAGACTAATGATCAAAAAACGGCCCAGGACATTCGTGCATGATCAGCGATACCCGGCAGGGGGGCCGATTGCTGATGCATGTCACACACAGCGAGATCGCTGATGCATCACAAAATCAGTAATCTCACTGTGTACAGTATGACGGTGCCTTTAGTCTACTAGACTTGTTCTGAATCTCATAGACATCCATTGGGAAAACAGCTATTGCCCCATGTACTAGACTCTCTGTGTGACAAAAACGCTCCATAGAGTTCAATGGTTCAGCGGGGCGCTGCTCTGGGAACTGGAGGACACAGCAATGATAACAAATATACATTACACTACTTACATATTCAGAAAAGATTAGGGAATATAATTTTCACTGGAGGACAAGGGACTAATTATTATTCCACTTTTTGCTTTAGTAGGGTTTTTTCTTTATTATATACTATTAGCCAATAAGTATATTCTATTCTATGTTGTTTGGGATCTATCTATACAGTATACTATGTTGCTATCATTTGCAAGTATCAGCCTTTCAGATTCATGGGTTGTAAAAAATCATATTGCATCATCAGCATTTAGTTATCTCTAAAGTCACCATGCGATCTATAAGCTTTCATTACAGTAGTTCTCAGAGCAAAAGTTTTATTGGATAAATGCTTATGAATATGTCTGTGGTGTACAGTTGCCAAGCATCTAGAATTCAAGAAACCAGTAAGCACTGGTCAAGTGACCAGTAAAAACTGGTCACTTTTTGACCCTGTCCATAAAAAAAAGTTAAGGCATCTATGTTTTTTTGAAGCTGAAGAAACTTATGCAGATTAGTTTGACTGTAATTATCATTTTACAGTATACAGTGAATACAGTTGATGTCTTTGTATCAGAATTCTGGGCTGCAGACGTGTCACTTGTCAATGATTTATTATGGTTTTCCAATGTGTCCATAAAAAATATTGTCTGTCCATGATTTTTTGATAAGCTGTCTAGATAATGTGAAGCTGGCAACTCTGGCAGTGTAGTGTATGTGTGTTAAAATACTTCCTGCTCATCATCTTTTTAGGTTCCTATTGCTGCTCAGGTCCTTTTTCAGAACCACTTGACATCAAATGAGACTAGCCGGCTCACACAGCTGCTTATGTGTGGGCTGCAAATTGCTGTATCACTGTATGGGATCATTCAGATATCTGTTTTTTTCACCTACAGTCCTAGTGTCATGAGTTTACCAAGGCAGAGAGGAGGCAAAAGAAAGCAGTGTCTGATTTCTCCCACTCCTGCACTATTTAGAAACACTGTGCCTTCATATTAAATGGTGAAGGTTTCTATTAGCAGTGCAGGGGTTAATCTGCTCAGTTGAGCGCTCTTGGAAACTTTCCTGCCTTAAGCCTCTCATCTGTTCACTGTTGGCCACTCCCCTCTCCTATATATTCTGGGCAATGGCAAGCACTCATTGTATGAGATAGCTTCATGCTGCATGGTTAGAAGAAGTTGGTTTGTTGATTGAGAAGGTGTTTGGTGGATTTATCTGAGACTGTTGCTAGGGATTGGTTGTGTGCTAATTCCCTTCCTTCTCCTGCTTTGACTTTACCCCATCATCCACTCCCCAGTGTTTACCTCTGTTGTCTCTGTGAATATGTTTGTATGATTGGCATCTTTCTTTATCCCTGTTTGTATTGTCTTGTTAGTCTGGTTGGTGTAATAAGGTACTATAATAATAATAATAAATTTTATTTTTATAGCGCCGACATATTCCGCAGCATTTACATTTCAGAAGGGATTTGTACAGACAATAGACATTACAGCATAACAATAATCACATACAGTAGATTATAACAAATACCAAGAGGAGTGAGGGCCCTGCTCGCAAGCTTACAGTCTATGAGGAAAGAGGTAGACACGAAAGGTGGGTGGTAACAGTTGCTCTGATTGTATGGACCAGCCATAATGTTAAGTGTGTAACAGTACAGACACAGAGGGCTAATGCATGCATAAAGCATGTGGGAACATGATGCTGGGAACCTGGTTATGGTAAAACTTTTGGCTCTGCCACACAGGGATAGGTTAGGTTAATGTGTTGAGGCGATAGGCCAGTCTGAATAAATGCGTTTTCAGGACACGCTTAAAATTGTGGGGATTGGGGACTAATCGTATTGACCTGGGAAGTGCATTCCAAAGAATTGGCGCGGCACGTGTAAAGTCTTGGAGACGGGAGTGGGAGGTTCTGACTATTGAGGATACTAACCTCAGGTAATCAGCAGAAAGGAGGGCGCGGGTAGGGTGGTATACTGAAACAAGGGAGGAGATGTAGGGTGGTGCTGGGCCATGGAGGGCTTTGTAGGTGAGGGTAATAAGTTTATACTGAATTCTGGAGTGGATGGGTAGCCAGTGTAATGACTGGCACAAGGTGGAGGCATCGGTGTAACGATTGGTGAGGAATATGATCCTGGCTGCAGCATTCAAGACAGATTGGAGAGGGGAGAGTTTGGTAAGAGGGAGACCGATTAGAAGAGAGTTACAATAGTCGAGACGAGAATGAATAAGAGAAACAGTAAGAGTTTTTGCAGAGTCAAAAGTAAGAAAAGGTCGAATTCTAGAAATGTTTTTGAGGTGCAGATGACAAGAGCGAGCCAGTGATCGAATGTGGGGGGCAAAGGAAAGCTCGGAATCAAGTATGACCCCAAGACAGCGGGCATGTTGCTGGGGAGTAATAGTGGAACCACACACAGAAATAGCAATGTCGGGTATAGGTACATTAGTAGCGGGAGGAAACACCAGGAGTTCAGTCTTTGACAGGTTCAGTTTCAGATATAGTGAGGACATGATATTAGACACAGTGTTTAGACAATCGCCAGTGTTTTCTAGAAAGGCTGGCGTGATGTCAGGAGAAGAAGCGTATAATTGGGTGTCATCAGCATAGAGATGGTACTGGAAACCAAATCTACTGATTGTTTGACCAATAGGGGCAGTGTACAAGGAGAAGAGGAGGGGGCCTAGAACCGATCCTTGAGGAACCCCAACAGTAAGGGCAAGGTGAGAGGAGGAGGAACCGGCAAAAGAAACAGTAAAGGAGCGGTCGGAGATATAGGAGGAGAACCAGGAGAGAATGGTGTCCTTGAGGCCAATGGAATGGAGCATAGTGAGGAGGAGCTGATGATCCACAGTGTCGAATGCTGCAGAGAGATCCAAGAGAATTAGAATGGAGTAATGACCATTTGATTTAGCTGTTAGCAGATCATTAGAGACTTTAGTGAGGGCAGTTTCAGTGGAGTGTAAAGAGCGGAAACCGGATTGGAGAGGGTCGAGAACAGAGTTTTCTGAGAGATAGCGGATAAGACGGGAGTGGACCAGGCGTTCCAGGAGTTTAGAGATGAAGGGAAGATTAGAGACAGGTCTATAGTTAGCGGCACAGTTTTGGTCGAGGGATGGTTTTTTAAGTAGTGGATGTATGATGGCATGCTTAAATGAGGAGGGAAAAATACCAGAAGAGAGAGAGAGGTTAAATATTTTAGTTAGGTGAGGGGTGACAGCAGGGGAAAGGGACTGGAGGAGATGTGACGGAAATGGGTCACTGGTGCAAGTAGTTGAGCGAGAAGATGCAAGGAGCCTGCTTACTTCTTCTTCTGTGACTGGTTCAAAATCAGAGAGTGAGTTAGATGCAGTGGGGGAGGGAGGACAGTGCATGGTATGAGGGGATTTGGAGATAATTTCCTGTCGGATCTGGTCAATTTTTTCTTTGAAGTAATTGGCCAGATCGTCAGCTCGGAGCTCCGTGGTTGGGGCCTGTACTCTTGGATTGAGTAGAGAATGAAAAGTGTCAAAGAGACGTTTAGGGTTATTGGACAGTGAGGTGATGAGGGTGTTGAAATAGGTTTGTTTTGAGAGGTGAAGGGCAGTGTTGTATGTTCTAAGCATAAACTTAAAATGGATGAAATCTTCGTGTAGATTGGATTTTCTCCACAGACGTTCGGCGCACCTGGAGCACCGCTGCAGGAAACGTGCTTGCACCGTGTGCCAGGGTTGTCGCCGTCTGTGTTGTGGTGTTCTATTTATAGGGGGTGCAAATTCATCCAGGGCACTTTGAAGTGTTTCATTGTAATGCTTCAATGCAGAATCAGGACATGAGAGGGAGGAGATAGGGGCCAATGAAGACTGCAAGTTCTTCAGAAGTTTCTGGGTGTTAATGGCCTGTATGTTTCTATAAGTCTGGACAGTGGGGGGTGACCTGAGCAGCCTGGCAGTTCTTTATAGAGAATGAAAGAAGATTGTGGTCAGAGAGCGGGAGAGGGGAGTTTGCAAAATCATCCACTGCACAAAGCCTAGAGAAGACCAAGTCGAGGGAGTTTCCGTCTTCATGCGTTGGAGAATTAGTAAGCTGCGAAGGGCCAAATGAGGAGGTTAGAGATAAAAGGTGAGTAGCAGATGGGGAGAGGGGAAGAGCAATGGGGATGTTGAAATCTCCCATGATGAGGGTAGGGATGTCACAGGAGAGAAAATGTGGAAGCCAAGTGGCAAAATGATCCAGCAACTGATGGGAGGGGCCGGGAGGACGATACACCACCGCCACTTGCATGGAGAAGGGGGTGTAGAGTCTGACGGCATGGACCTCAAAAGAAGGGACGACAAGTGAGGGTACTCGAGGGATAACCTGAAAGGTACATTTTGGTGATAGGAGCAGACCAACGCCTCCACCAGCTCTATTGTCTGATCTTGGGGTATGAGAGAAGTGTAGCCCCCCGTATGAAAGAGCAGCAGCAGCGGTAGTATCTGACTGCTGGATCCAGGTTTCAGTAAGAGCCAGGAGGTTAAGAGAATTAGAAAGGAAGAAGTCATGAATGAAGGAGAGTTTGTTACACACTGAGCGAGAATTCCAAAGTGCACAATTAAGAGAGACAGATGGCATGCAGGGAATATTAATAAGATTAGAGGGGTTTCTGAGTGTAGCAGTGGGGGGGTTTGACTTTCTATAACATGGGGGACCAGGGTTGGGAGCAATGTCTCCTGTGACTAGGAGAAGGAGGATAGAAAGAGTGAGCAGATGGTTAAGTGATTTGTGAGAGCGTCTCTGGTGTTGAATGGTGGGACTGCCTGGATCTGTGCAATTTAACAATGTGAAAAGAGCGTGAGTGCTATACATAGGAGAGGAAAGAACGAGGGGCCAATATGGATGGAGTGTAGAGAGTTAATGCCAGGGTGGTGGATGTTTGTGAATGCAGCGGCCAGGATATAAATTACACAAATGCATATGGTATATATTTGTTGTACTCCAAATGTACAGGGAGTAGATGTATATAAATGTCTTACCTGTCTCCTGCCCTGGCTAACTGCCATGTTATAACTGCCAATAGTACTTTGATACATGTACTTCGATTACATGTGCATAAATGCCACCCCTGCATAAATGCTCCCCCTAGCTATGTCTGAATATATAGGAGGTTAAGGCTAAGTTTTTTTGTTTTTTTTGTTGGCTCTCTCTTCTCGTTAATCAATCACACTAAATTGAGACACCAGGACCCAATAAAATGTTGTGGTCAAATAAACACATGTCCAGCACTACATGGATCATAAAGCACTTTGAAAAGTTTCTTGACCTCACAACATAAGGGGACAAGCAGAGTAAGTTGAAAAAAACTATATACCAGATATAAGCTTGCAGAGTTGAAAACACATAGATAGCATTCAGGTTAACTGCTTGCTGACATTGAATGGAGACACAGGAGTGGATTCAGAGCAGAGATTGGAAAAGCTGGTTACCAGATATAAGCTTGCAGAGTTGAAAACACATAGATAGCATTCAGGATTAACTGCTTGCTGACATTGAATGGAGACACAGGAGTGGATTCAGAGCAGAGATTGGAAAAGCTGGTTACCAGGTATAAGCTTGCAGAGTTGAAAACACATAGATAGCATTCAGGATTAACTGCTTGCTGACATTGAATGGAGACACAGGAGTGGATTAAGAGCAGAGATTGGAAAAGCTGGTTACCTGTATGAAGAGAATAGAGATGCATGTCACATTCATCCATGTTATAACTGCCAGAAGTACTTTGATACATGTACTTCGATTACATGTGCATAAATGCCACCCCTGCATGGTACACAATTTCTCCCCTCTTCCCTGGGTTGGGAGAAGGGTACAGGCTGAGGGCAGATTCAGGAGCTTTAGGTAAGGTACATGGCCCCAGTGTTTTCATGATCAGAAGTAATCTGGGGAAAGAATGAGCTAGGGCTCCCCTAGCGTTAGAGACAGGGAAGAAGCCCCTAGTCCTGGGATACCTAACAGAGTCATGACACCTAGCTATCTTCATCAGTAATTTTGTTCAGTGTTTCACCAGAATGTCATCTGAGCTTGGTTCTCAAATGAGAAATAAGAAGTTTCTCAATGTTCTCATGTCTAGCACTACACTACACATTACACACACTCATAAAGGATCAGGCAATAGAAATGTCACTGGGGGAGCTACTTAATACAAGGGACTAACTATTATTCCTCTTTTTTTTCCTTATTTGCTACTATAAGCCAATAAGTATATTTTTCTTCTGTTTGGAATTTACCCATATACTATGCTGCCATCATTTAAAGACCAATCTGTATTAATGTGCTGTATTCAAAAAGAGGTGCATATGCCAAAAATACTGGCCAAAATACTGTCACGTGAAAGTCAAAGTACCTATCTTCTGTTGAGGGACAGCTGCCTCTAACAAATCAAATTCCTTATTGAATCTCTTTTACCCTATAATAAAAGTTAAAGTAGCCTCCAAGGTGGAGCTTCACGTAAACACACATCATTTCATAATAGAAGATTTTCACAAAGTAATTCACATTCTGTACTAATCTGTTAATAATACCCCTAAGACCATAAATAAAGGGGAACACGCAGTCGCCTGCCTATAAGCCTAAACTGATTTATAGATAAGCATTTATAGTAAACACACAGATGTTGGATAATCCTTTCTACTAGAGCGTATTGATTCTATAAAAAATAATCTCTTCTTTTTCAGTATCCACTAACAATGGTAATGCTTTTCACGGGGGATATCTACAGCCTTCTGAATTTCCTCAGCTTTGCTCGGTGGCTTTTTATTGGCCTGGCTGTTCTTGGACTCATTTATCTGCGGTATAAACGACCTGAGATGCATCGCCCTTTCAAGGTACACTCACCTCTGGGTCTGACTGACATTAATCTTGATATGCCGCACAGAAGCTTTCAGCGTCAGGGGATATTGAGGAAGATTGTGTATCACCAACTAATATACAGCTGTCTCTATGTTTAAGCTGTAGTAGACAACATGGCTAACCATTTCTAGGAAATGGCTGTGTAACGTTGGCTTTCTACAAAAAAAGTTTACATTGTATCACCGGGTCTTTGGTCCTGGCTTGGAAATAAACAGATTATTTCTTTAAAGCTCTTTATAAGAAAGTAGCAATAGGTTTTATTTATGAATATTTTATTTTTTTAATGATTTATGGCGGTTGCCGGGTCATAAAATGTTCTAGTGTAAGATGGTTGGAAGCAGCGTATTAGCATATTCTCATCCAAGCTTTCGTCGCGGTACGTCAGTGGTTCAAAACTTGCGTGTGAATGATGATACTCTCAGCTAATATTTCAAAAGCATGCCAACTTAGTTTACCAGAAAGCATGCTTATTTATGCTAGAATTACTTTGAATTATATTTACATAGTTTTAACTACAAGCTCCCTTATACTACACATGATTTTTATGTGCTTTTCGGGCTTGTTAAGGGTGTAATTTTCATTCTTGTTAACTGCTTGCAGCTTGAAAATTAAAAAAGGTTGTAACATGATTAAGAGTGCAGATAATTCATTATGTGCAAACAATTATCAATATTAGTTTTTCTATTTTCTATGTACAATATTTCTAAGAAATAAAATATAAAAAGCTCTAATTGAGCGATAGATAAGTCTTTTCCTTTAGTTATAAATCTGAAACCCAACATGTGTGACATAGCTGTAACTAGCAATAGGTAAAAAGACAGCGCATCAGACAGTGGTGAAAAGCAAGCCTTACAATTTATTCTGCTTCCTGTGGTGACGTTTCGGTCCGAAGACCTTTTTCAAGCACCGAAACGTCGCCACAGGAGGCAGAATAAAATATAAGGCTTGCTTTTCACCACTGTCTGAGGCGCTGTCTTTTTACCTATTGCTTTGGAACTTTGCTCCAGGATGGACTCCCTGGTTTTGACGTGCTCCTCTACAAATCTGTCTTAAAGACTTTGACGCTTATAGGGTGCAGTTTAACTCTTTGTCTTTTGATAGCTGTAAATAGGTCTTTATAAAGGAGCATTATACTAGTAGTTATGTATTTTGCCATTATTTTTGTTCTTTTCAGGTGCCAATCTTTATACCAGCATTATTTTCTTTCACCTGCTTGTTTATGGTCACTCTGTCACTATATTCAGACCCCATAAACACAGGGATCGGCTTTGCCATTACCCTAACTGGAGTTCCTGCTTACTATCTTTTTATCATCTGGGACAAGAAGCCAAACTGGTTCCGAAAATTTTCAGGTAAAGTAGGTCAAGTTGCACTATATGTCACAAATGAACAGCAAATATATTAATGTCTTTGTGTTGAGAACTTACTGTAAGTCTTTCATTCTTGTAGACATTCAGCACAAAGGCTTTACTGTATACATCTATCCATTCTGTATAATGTACAGTATATGCCAATATTAATATATGAAACCTGCTAAGTCAAGTATATTTCTCTATCAGAAAGGGGAAACCTATTTCTGAGACATTTCAGTAAAATGGCCGTATTAAGAAAGCAGGTCTTACAGACTCATAATTTGGTACCTATAGAAATCAATGAGCTTATATTGCACCCCATGTACCTCCATTTTCATATATAGTAGATGCATGCAAGGTTTTTCCCCAGAGATAAATAGGAATCTGTTCCATCCCTAATACTGTACTATATAGAGTCATGGTTCATGAAAACAGAGAACACCTTCACCTCTAGGCACAAACATTATTAAAACATTGTAAATCCTATGTGAAATGAAGAATCTTCAGAATTAGCTTGCAGCTAAAATTATGTTCCTTAGCCGTCATAAGTGGTGATGAAACCTCTAGCCCCTTCTGTGCTGCTACAGTCCATTCAAAGCACAGAGATTTTCTGTGCTTGGAATGTATTTCAGCCTGTCAGTCAAACAAAACCCTATATACAGAAGGCAG
The DNA here is from genome assembly GCF_039654945.1 of Dendrobates tinctorius. Classification (NCBI taxonomy): domain Eukaryota; kingdom Metazoa; phylum Chordata; class Amphibia; order Anura; family Dendrobatidae; genus Dendrobates; species Dendrobates tinctorius. Next base: position 59,314,728 of record NW_027361698.1, on the reverse strand, counting down.
AGCTCTGCATAGTCAGTGATCCTCAGCGAGAGAAGGAGGAAGAGCAGAACTTATATAGGCAGTACAAGCTCTAAAGAGAACGAGCAATTTTATGAACTGGTGACTTTGGCCAAAAGAAATTGTGCTGGACATTCCAAAGTAATAGATTAAATTATAATAAATTAAAGAGGTTGTCCACTACCCTGACTCAGTTTCTTGTTTCGCCATAAATGCCTAAAGATAATGTCACTAAACAACCTTATATATAGAGTAGAGCAAAACGGGTCGGTCAAGTTAAAAAATAGCCGACTTTAGCTAAAGGTGCGTTTCGCCGATCGAAACCCGACCATAGCGTGAGGTCAGCCATGAGATCGCCTATCAGAGCACCAAAGTCACATTTCAAATAATGCTTCCAGCTCCTTTTCTCAGCCAATGACGGAGGACGCACACTGTGGGCAACGCGATGACATGGGCAGCGGCCACCACCGTCTTAAGAAGGGCATTGACGTGATTGGCTGGCTTTGTGTGGCATCACAGTGGGTATAAAAAGCTGTGACCGCTGACCGCCATCTTACTTCTGCCGATCTTAGGATAGGGAGAGGTGCTGCTGCTGATTCTGAACAGAGAGAGCATTAGGCAGGGAAGAAGAAAAAAAAACTGCTTCTGCTGATAGCGCTTTTCACTGTACAGTTAGTGTGCAGCGAAAGGGGAGGATTTTTGTTGTGTGCAGCAGCGCTGGTGGTGATTAGGCTGCCTTTTAAGGCTACCTGCTAGCTGCATTGCTGTGTGCACACTGCTGTTCAAACTGCTTTTTTCAAAGCTCTCCAACTTTTCCTATTTTGTCCTGGTAAGTTACTGAGTATTCATTTTTTCACACACTGTATAGCGGTGTACGCTCCTCACACACTACCGTGTACCGGTTGGTATCACGGACAAATAGAAGCTATCTGGGTGTGACGCTGGAAGAACAAGCAGAGGAGTTTTTCCATTTTTCCAGACCTACACCTTAGAGAGCTGTCCATTTTTCAAACAGTTTCGTATATCTCTTGTTTGAATTACGGTCAAAACTAGACAGAGACAGCGTGTGTCAGTCCCTATACAAATAGACGGAGATTGACAATTTTCCATACACACACCGTATAGAGCTGTCCGATTCTCAAACAGTATTGTATATCTACCGTTCGCATTAGGCTGGTTTCACATTAGCGCTTTTTAAGCGCGCGCACGGCCGGGGGTAGCTCCGCCCCCGAGCCGGCTCTCTGCCCGGCGTGCCCGCCCCTTGCTTGTAGCGCCGCCTCCTAGCGAACAGCGGCGCCTGCGATCGGCGCACCCTATCTTTAGCATAGGGTGCGCAGATCGTGCGCAGGCCGTGCGCTAGTTGCGCTTTGACCTGCGCTGCGCACTTTTACGGTGCGCCGTGCGCGCCAAAATCCGAAAAGTTCGATTTTGGCGCGCACGGCGCACCGTCAAAAGTGCGCAGCGCAGGTCAAAGCGCAACTAGCGCACGGCCTGCGCACGATCTGCGCACCCTATGCTAAAGATAGGGTGCGCCGATCGCAGGCGCCGCTGTCCGCTAGGAGGCGGCGCTACAAGCAAGGGGCGGGCACGCCGGGCAGAGAGCCGGCTCGGGGGCGGAGCTACCCCCGGCCGTGCGTGCGCTTAAAAAGCGCTAATGTGAAACCACCCTCACAGTCACAACTATACAGAGTCAGCGTGTGTGTGTGAGACACTCCGTAAATGCATACAGAGATTGTTAGTTACACAAAAAATGTATACAGCTGTACACTTCTGATACAGTTCCATATATCTGCTTGTTGGATTACGGTCCAATACATACTGTGAGAGCGTCTGTGACTAACAAAATATATACGTAGATTTAATTTTTTTAATACACCTTACACAGCTGGATGCTCCTCATACAGCACCATATCTCTGCTGGTATTTTTGGTACATTTTCCCAAACATGAGGAAGTATGGTGGAAGAGGCCGCGGACGTGGGCAGGGGGGCGCAGCTGGTACTGATGGTGGTGGTGCATCGGCTGGTTCTGGCAAAAGCACAATAGCAGCTAAGGCAGGAGGTGTTGAGCCTGCATCATCGTCTGGCCTAAGAAGACCTGTAAGGTTGCTTTTTCTTGGAGTAGGAAAACCACTTTTACAGCTGGAGCATCAGGAACAGGTTTTGGCATACATTGCCGAAACAGCCACCAGCTCTATTGCCTCCTCTTCTGAACGTTCGAAACCTGCAAGCACGGAGTCGTCAGTGCAGGGTTCTGGTCAGGAAAAACAACTTTCCTTGTGTCCTTCACCCCCACCAAAAGTTAAGGATGCGGCAGCCTACACTTCAGATTACTCTATGGAGCTCTTTTCACATACCATGCCTGGGTTATCCAGTCAAATCCAGAATTCCCCAATCCAAGATGAATCTGACATGGAGTGCACTAATGCCCAGCCACTGCTAGATGATTCTGCTGGTACATCGACCCAGAGCACTACATTGCCCTCGCAGTCTATTGAGCCAGAATCTAACCCTGATGAAACTCAGGTGCCCCTTCCAGCATACTATACCACCTTACACGGTGACACAGAGGAAGGTAAAGAGGAAGGTGCAGATGACTCTGAAGAGGAGGTGATGGATGGGGGAGGAGGGTGGCGCTGGCAATAGTTCAGATAAGGAGAAGGATCCGCAGCAGGCTTTGACAGCAGCGGTTATCTGCCAGGCTGTCCAAAAATGTGGAACAAAAACTAAAAGAGTTGCAGGACCGCTTGGCCAGACGTTCAACTTAGCACAGCATGTAAGGCCAGAAATTGTATACCATAGTAGGAAGAGTGCAGTATGGCACTTCTTTGTCCAAAATCCTACTGATGAGGCAAAGGTTACCTGTAAGAAGTGCGGAAGGACCTTTAGCCAAGGTAAACAACTCAGAAATTTGAATACCAGTTGCATGCTTAGACATTTAATCAACATGCACTTGAAAGCGTGGACGGACTACAAAACCTCAGGTGGCACATGTGCACCTGCTCCGACTGAAGGTAGCCAGCAAAGCTCCATCGCTTCCCCCACTGTAAGACCACCGCCACCGTTAAGCACACCACCAGCACTAAATGTTGAGGTGTTGTCGCAAGGCCAAAGCACTCAGGGAATCACAATGGTTTTGCAACACAACACTGAATCTAGGCCATCACCACCAATACCATCATCAACCCCCTCTCACTCCGTCCGGTCCACCGCTACTTCCCCCATATGCATCTCTCCAGTCCAGCTCACCCTACCAGACACTGAGTAGGACAAGAAAGTACTCATCCTCTCATCCGCGTACACTGTGTTTGAACACCTACATTGCCAATCTTATCTCATTAGAGATGATGCCCTACCATTTGGTTGAAAGCGAAGCTTTCCGCGAGCTCATGGCCTAGGCTGTCCCACACTATGACCTACCAAGTTGGCACTTTTTTTCTCGAAAAGCCATCCCTGCCGTACACCGGCATGTGAAAGATCGCATTGTCCATGCTCTAAAACAGTCAGTGAGTGGAAAGGTGCACCTCACAACAGATGCATGGACCAGTATGCATGGCCAGGGCAGTTACGTGTCCATCACTGCGCATTGGGTTAATATGGTGGATGCAGGCTCCACTGGGGACAGCGGCGGTGGAACAGTGCTGCATTGCCCACGGTATAGGAAACAGTTGGCTGTAGGCTTACGATTCTCCTCCTCCTCTATCAGCGAAAGCTCATCCACAGAGCGCAGTTGCACGACCACTACATCTGCAGCTGGCAATGTTGCACACGAGGTGCCCCACTATCGAACAGCTAGTGGTAAGCGTCAGCAGGCTGTGTTAAAGATGATGTCTTTCGGCGACAACAGACATACAGCGGAGGTACTGGCCGACTACTTGCAGAGACAAACTGAGTCATGGCTGAGCAGTCTACATCTTGAGGCAGGCAAGGTAGTCAATGATAATGACCGTAATTTTGTGGCAGCCATAGCCCGTGCAAAACTCACACACATACCTTGCCTGGCTCAAAATTTGAACCTGGTGGTGCAGTACATCCTTAATAATTATCCAGAGTTAACTTCCCTGCTCCATAAGGTGCGAAGACTGTGCGCGCACTTCCATCGCTCAAACGTCTACTCCACTTGTATGCAGAAGCTGCAGCGATTGCTCCACCTCCCCAAGCACCGCCTAATCATAGACGTTGCAACAAGGTGGAACTCCACCCTGCACATGGTTGAGAGGCTGTGCGAACAGAGACAGGCTGTAATGCATTTGTGGGAGGATACACGGGCAGGCAGTTTGAGGGAAGACATGGAATTGTCTGGTGTGCAGTGGTCAAAGCTGAAAGACCTCTGTAAAGTCCTTCAGTGTTTTGAGGAATGCACACAGCTGGTAAGCGCAGACAACGACATCATAAGCATGACCATACCACTTATGCGTCTGCTCATGCAAAGTTTGACTCACATTAAGGATCATGCATATGCAGAGGAGGAGGAGGGAAGCCTTGATGACAGTCAGCCATAATCTGGTCAGGGAACTGTCCTGGACGAGGTGGAGGAAGAAGAGCAGGAGGAGGATGAGGGGGATGATTATTTTGAGCAGGAGGATGCTTCTCAGGGGGCAAGAGAAATTGTTGGCGTTCCAAGGTCACGTACAGTGTTTGTACGTGACTGTAGGGGTGTGGATTTGCCAGAAAATTCTCCTCCACCCACCACTGGCAGTGCATTATTGACACCTGGAACATTGGCCCACATGTGCGATTATGCCTTGCGGATACTAAAAAGGATGACGACTTCTGGCTGGCCAGCATCCTCGATCCATGCTACAAAGGCAAATTACACAACATCATGCCACATGAGAACCTAGAGCTAATATTGGCTAACAAACAAGCAACTCTGGTAAATCGTTTGTTTGAGGCTTTCCCAGCACACAGCAGCGGTGCTGGTTCTCCCCCGAGCCGTAGTGTGCACAATGGAAAAGGTGTTCGTGGTGCACACAGCCAAAGTGGCGTTGGAGACAGGGGTTTAATGACCATGTTGTGGAATGATTTCTCAAGTACCGCTCACACGACTGCTAATACTGCATCGATTAAAAGTGACAGGAGACAGCAGTTGTCAACTATGACTACAAAATACTTCTCCCATATCGATGTTCTCCCACACAGGTCATTCCTCTTTGACTATTGGGCCTCTAAACTGGAAGCCTGGCCTGAATTGGCACAATATGCCTTACAGGAGCTCGCTTGCCCTGCTGCTAGTGTGTTATCTGAAAGAGTCTTCAGTGCTGCTGGATCAATCCTAACAGAAAAAAGGACCCATTTGTCTACCCAAAATGTTGATGATCTAACCTTCATTAAAATGAACCATGCATGGGTTTCAAAGGATTTTGTCCCACATTCCCCTGATGACACATAGGTTGCTAGAAAACTGCCTCGCTTTTGTCCTCCTCTTCCTCGGACTTGCCCAATTCCGCCCTTTGCAGCAACTGAATGTCCAGCCAACACATCAACATATGCCATTTTTTAAACCACCCTAAGTGGGCTGCCCCCCCCCAATGGCTGGGGTCAACACCTGGCGCACCCGGGCAAGTGCCGCTGCTCTGAACAGGTGGATGGGCCCACAGATGGCAGACGGCACTGGCACAGGGACCCTCATAGTACAATACAGTGTCTCTGACGGTGGGGGGGCCCACTCGCCGTCAGACACACCAGCGTACAATAATGGGCCCTGTGTCAGTATCGTTGACTATGAGTGTGCCCCCCCTGCTTGGTCATGGCAACATCACTTGCAAGTTGCAATACTTACCTCTCACTGCTCCACCGCTGTGTAGTATGGGCAGTTAAATCCTTCACAGGGACGGCCACTAGAAATTTGGTGTATTGATCGATGATGGTTAAGATGTAGCTATGCTCTGTCCTTCTTGCCTCTACCTTCAGATGATCAATGGCTACCATTTGTAATGGACGTCAACTTACAAGCGGATGCAGTGGTGCTTTATGATCAATTTTCACAGTTGTGATAGTCACAGACGTGTGACATTCCTGCCACCATTTTTCAATGTCTCCTCACATGCCAATCCAATAGAATCGTCTACGGTCTGTGGCTTCTGTCTTTTGCACTCCAAAATGACCAGACACATCATGATAGGCAGTGAGAACCATGTCTACATCTCTCCCTGTGATCACAATTTGATGGAGACGAGTAATGGTGATGTGATCCACGCTACTGAGATAAAGCAATGCTTTCTTCACAAAGAACCGTTTTCACTGTCTCCACAGACACAGTAATTGAGGGTCTGCATCGCCTCTGCAATATCTACCGGGAGGTTTTCCCACGATGAGTAATTCCCAAATTTCTGCTAACACTTGACTTTCCGTCTGTACTTGTATCCATGTAGTTTCCAGTAGTGTAGAGTCTGGACTGGCTTACTGAGATTTAAATATATATGAAGAGTTAAAAGTACCACACTTTATACTGTGGTACGCTTCGACTACCTTTCCCTTTTTCTACTTTCTAAATTCTGTTGTAATACATACTGAGCCTGTGAGTGTCTGTGTCTGACTCCGGAAGTACTGTATAGACAGAAATTTACAATTACCCCTAGACTGGATACACTTGGTATGTGCTGACACAGTACCTTTGTTCAAAAATTTGTATTACGGTATCATACATAGTGAGTGAGCATGTGTGGTTTACGCCTTCTATATATACGGTGAATCTGAGATACCAATTTTTACCCTATACTCGATACAGCTTGTAACTTGTTATACAGTACCTTTGTTCGACATTTAGTATTACGGTCAAATCCATACTGTGTAAGCGTCTGAGACTGACTATGGGACTATGTATATGGAGATTTCAATTGTACCCTATAATATATATACTTGCTATCTTGTTATCCATTACCTTTTTTACAACATTTTTTATTATGGTCAAACCCAGACTGAGTGAGCGTCTGAGGGTGACTCCGGAAATATATGCCGAGATTTCAAATTTGGCCAACATTGTATACAGCTGTACACTTGTGTTACATTACCCATTTACAGCTTTTCATGTTCTTATGTAATCCATACTGGGCCTGAGAGCGTTTGTGTCTGCTCCTGAAATGTATACGGAGATTCAGAATGTTTACACTATACTATATATACTGTACCTTGTATCTGGTGATACTGTACACTTTTTCACCTTTTTATTTTATTGGGTAATCCATACTGAGCCTGTGAGCATCTGTGTATGACTCATGAAATACATAGGGAGATTTACAGTTATCCCTAGACTGTATAGAGCTGTATGCTTCTGATACAGTACCATATATCTACTGGTATTTTGGGTCAATTTTCTAAAACATGAGGAAGTATGGTGGAAGAGGATGCGGATGTGGGTATGGGGGGCCACTTGGTGCTGATGGCGGTGGTGGTGCATCTGCTGGTAGTGCCAAAAACACAATAGCAGCTAAGGCAGGAGGTTTTGAGCCTGCATCATGGTGGAGCTCTGGAAGGCCTGGAAGGCTCCATTTTCTGGGAGTAGGTAGACTGCTTTTAAAGCTGGAGCATCAGGAACTGTTTTTGGCTTACATTGCTGAAACAGCCTCCAGCTCTATCGCCTCCTCTTCTGAAGTTTAAAAAAATGCGAGCACTGAGTCGTAAGTGCAGACTTCTGGTCAGGAGCAACCACTTTCCTTGTGTCCTTCACCCACACTAAAAGTGAAGGATGCAGTAGCACACACTTCAGATTACTCCATGGAGCTCTTTTTTCACATACCATGCCTGGGTTAATTAAAAATGGGGCCCATCATATACTGGAGCATTCAAAATGGGAGACGTCTGTCACTGGAGCATCATCCATGAGGCCCATCATATACTGGAGCATTCTAAATGGGGCAGATCAGACACTGGAGCAGCATCTATGGGGCACATGATACACTGGAGCATTAGAAATGGAGCCCATTATACAGTATATGGAGCATTATTAGGGCCCATAAGACACTGGAGCATCATCCATGAGGCCCATCATATACTGGAGCATTCCAAATAGGGGACATCAGACACTGGAGCAGCATTTACAGGGCCCATTAGACACTGGAGCATTAGAAATGGAGCCCATTATATATGGAGCACTATTAGGGCCCATCATACACTGGAGCATCATCCATGAGGCCCATAATATACTGGAGCACTCCAAATGGGGCAGATCAGACACTGGAGCAGCATCTATGGGGCACATTATACACTGGAGCATTAGAAATTGAGCCTATTATATATGGAGCATTATTGGGGCCCATCATACACTGGAGCATCATCCATGAGGCTCATCATATACTGGAGCATTCCAAATGAGGCAGATCAGATACTGGATCAGCATCTATGAGGCACATGATACACTGGAGCATTAGAAATGGGGCCCATTATATATGGAGCATTATTAGGGCCCATAAGACACTGGAGCATCATCCATGAGGCCCACCATATACTGGAGCATTCCAAATGGGGGACATCAGACACTGGAGCAGCATTTACGAGGGCCTTTAAACACTGGAGCATTACAAATGGAGGCCATTATATATTGTATTGAGCATTATTAGGGCCCATCATACACTGGAGCATCATCCATGAGGCCCATCATATACTGGAGCTTTCCAGATTCGGGAAATCAGGCACTGGAGCAGCATTTATGGGCCCATTATATACTGGAGCATTAGAAATGGAGCCCATTATATGTGGAGCATTATTTGGTTCCATAAGTTCGGTTTCACATTTGTGCTTCAGGGCACAGCGACGGCATGTGCATGGCCGCCACTAAGCCCCGCCCCTGCCGCGCCTCCGCCGGCAGCATGACTCTGCATGCATCATGCGTTCCCTATCTTTATCACTGAGGACGCAGGCCGTGCGCAGTATGCGTTTGGCGGCGCCTGCGTCCTTTTGACGGTGCGCTGACCAGCGCCAAACGCAACCTGTTGCAATTTGGTTGCGCTTGGCGCACGGTCAAAAGGATGCAGCCGCCAAACGCATACTGCGCACGGCCTGCGTCCTCAGTGATAAAAATAGGGGACACATGACGCATGCAGCGTCATGCGCCCAGAGGCGGAGCTACCGGCAGAGGCGCGGCAGGGGCAGGGCTTAGCGGCAGCCGTGCGCAGGCCGTCGCTGCGCCCTGAAGCGCAAATGTGAAACCGGCCTAACACACTGGAGCATCGTCCATGGGGACCATTATATACTGTAGCATTATGTGGAGCTCATCATATACTTTATGGAACGTTATATGTGGCAAATTATTCTGTATGGAGAAATATATGGGACTTATTATTCTGTATGGCGCTTAATTGTTGCCATAATACTGTATGGAGTAATATACTGTCCTTTTTTTGAGCTATTGTACAATTTAAAATAGATCAGTCACGTCATGTAATCAGTGAAGTATTTGTCATTGTACTATACCTATATTTCTGTGCCATATCGGAGCATCATGAGTTGTGGTATGTGTTAAAGGGGCGCACTGACACTCTTTGGCCCAGGGCACATGAAAACTTGGAGCCAGCCCTACCCCCTCACAACCTTTGCCAAATAACCCCCTGTTTTCAATGCATGACTATTATTATGAAGTAAATTAAGGTTGCCAAGCTTAAGTAATAAGAATTGATGTTTTTGGCATCGAAATGGGCACTGTAGGTGTGTTTACTTCCTCCATTCCCTGCCGACTTTGCTTCCCCATTGACTTGCATTGGGTTTCGTGTTTCAGTCGGCCTCCGACTTTTCCCTATAGTCGGCCGATTTTGTTCGACTCGAAACCCGACTCGACCCGACTCGACCCTAATAAAGGCAAAGTCGCTCATCTCTACTTATATACTTTTTCAGCCAATTTTTATGTCTCCTGATATCAGTTCTTTAACTCACAGCCATCACTCTTCAGGGTACTCTGCTCCCTTCTGACTACATTTCACCTAAGCCCTAATGGTTTTCTAGAAGCCAACAGTCAGGACACTCCCTATAACTCCACCAAAACCTCTCCCATTGTGTGCTCAGATTCATACACAGCTTCAGAATAATGTCCTGTCTAGTGATGCAATGCACAGACGTAACACAAAGTATCAGAACACCAGGCCTGGCAATATATGTTATCTTCTACTCCCTTTTAATGACTAATGATGTATGAATGTATGCATATAATAAAGGTAATAGAGCAACACAAAGAATAGAGAAGGGTGTGTACGTGTAAATACATACAGATACATAGGAGAGCTTGGGAGGGAGAACTGTGCAAAGAGATGGGAGAGATGTGTGACGCTAGTCAATACTCACAGTAAGAACGTGATGAAAAGAAGTCAGATATTCTGGGAAGATACCACGAGAGCACATAGAAAAGCAAGGGAAAGACAGTCATAAATTAGAACATGGTGCAAGCATCAGGCAGTGTACTATCAGAACTCAGAACAACAGAATCGGGTAAACGCTCACCAGGAAGCACAAACTTCATCTGGCAGAGATCAAAGGCAAGCAACTCAGTTAAATAGCTTATGCAATCTCGAGAACAGAGAACACCTTCAAAAAGTCTCACACCTCCTAACCCCAGTTTGGACAGGCAAGCTGTCAATCAAAGCACCAACAGCTCAGCATGGCCATCACAAGACGGGACAGTCAAGCTGGCAATCAAAACACTGAAAACTCAGCATGACCCAGTTTCCATAGGACAGCAAAACAATCACTCACTGAGCAGAGGAATCATGACAGTACCTCATCTTCTATAGGGGGGCCACCGGGCCCCCAAGTTTCCCAAGAAACCTGCAATGGAAGGCCCTGACCAGACAATCGGTGTTTACAGCTCAAGCAGGGACCCAGAAATTCTCCTCCAGTCGGTAACCTCTCCAATGAGTACTGGAGGGAATTGCAGACTTTCCAAGAATCAACAATCTCTTGCACTTCAAACTCCAAACTGTCATTGACAGAAACCAGAGGCGGAGATGAAGGAGGCAAAATGAAGTGACAAACTTTTTTTTAACAGTGATTTATGGAATACATTGGGAATGCGAAAAGATGAAGAAAGTATTAATCTGAAAGCCGCTGGGTTAACTACCTCTAAAATCTGATATGAACCAATAAACTTAGGACCCAACTTTGCTGATGCGACTTTCAATTTAAGATTTTTGAAGATGCCCAGATCTTATCACCAACCTTGAATATGGGGTTCCCTGAACATTTCTTATCCACCTGTTTCTGGCAACGCTGAGCAACCTCAATATTTTTCTGAACCTCCCTCCAGTCATCCCAATGTTTCTGTATAGCAACATCTATGCAGGACAACCAAAACTCATCCTCGAGAATTAAACAAAATGAAGATGAAAACCATAATTACAAAAAAAGGCAAGCAGACTGGTTAACCTTACTGTTAAAGGCAAACTCAGCAAGAGGTGAGATTGAAGAACAGTCTTCCTGCTGAGCCACAATTAAAGACATTCGAATTTGTACAAATGACTGATTTGTCCTCTCTGTCTAAAGCCCCCGTTACACATAGCGCTATCGCTAGCAATATCGCTGCAATGTCACCGATTTTGTGACGTAGTAGCGATATTGCTAGCGATATCGCTATGTCTGATACTTACCTCCGACCGGCTCCCCCGCTGCTCATCGCTGGTCGAGCGAGAACGTCCTGGATCATTTCTCGTCGGGCGCTTCCTGCTGGGCTTCCTGTGGCACCGATGAGAGATGCATGTACGCGGGCAGGAGGACGTCAGGATCGCCGCATCTGACAGGTAAGTAACGACCCCCAACCCCTGCTATGTCACTGGTGAGATCTGCCTGTGGGCAGCTCACTAGCGACCACTTAGCGATGCACCAGCGATCCATATCATTGTCGGGATCGCTGGTGCATCGCTAAGTGTAACGGTACCCTAACTGTTGGTTTCAGGATGGTACACAGAGGAAAACGACAAGTCAATCCCCCATTTTTAACAAAACTCTCTACAGAATTTGGAGACAAACTGCACCCCTATTGGATACAATGTTCAAAGGAATGCCATTCAATCTTACCACATGATTGATAAACAACCTAGAAAGCATCTCTGTATTAGGTAACCCCAATAAAGGAACAGTGACCTCTTTTACTGAATCGGTCAACTGTCACCCAAATAATGGCTTTCTCACTAGACTAAGGCAAATCAGTAATGAAATTCAGGGAAAAATGAGTCCACGGTCTTTCTAGAATAGTCAGTCGAGCCAATTCCCTGGCTGGTCGGTTATGATCACAAACTTTAATGAGTGCACAAACCTCACAAGAGGATACAAAATCCTTAATATTGTAGATGGCCACCAAAAGAGCTTACATATAGCTTTCTGCACAGCAGTGACCCCAGGGTGATCACTCAAAATGGAGTCATGAAACTTTTGCAATAGATGTAATCTTAGATACACGGGCACAAATAATTTACAGCACTCCCTGAATACCCCAAACTGATCCCTCTCTCCTGAAAATCTGTCAGGAAGTGCCACAATGGGTTCGAGGGTGGTCAACTGCAAATCAGTGAGATCAAAAGACATAACTGTTGTCAATAGCGGGAAGCATTGGGAAGCCCTCAGAGTACTAATCTGACCCTGCAGTTAGGACTGTGATGATTCTAGCCTCTGGTGATCACTGGCCAGATCCTGAACCATCTGGTCACAAAGTGCATAAACTGGATCCATTGGTGAGGAAAAAAAATGATATGGCCAGGCGTAATGTGATGCTAGTCACTACTCACATGCAGACCGTAAGGCAGAGAAGTCAGATGTTCCAGGGTCAGTACCAGGAGAGCACATAGAAAACCAAGGGAAAAGAAAAAGGTTTAAGTCATTTCATGGTCCAGTGTCAAAATACCAGGAGATAGCAGATCAAAGCAAAAGGACAAGACAAAGGGATAGTCAGAACATAGTCAAAGGGTCAGGCAGCAGAAGAACAGAACAACAGCTAAAGAAAGAACAGTAAAAGCAACTGGGCAGCTTTGGGACTCAGGTCAATGCTTCTCTTTTTATTTTAGTGCCCAGGGAAACCCCTTTCATATTAATAAGCACCATATGTGCTGACAAACATGTACTCTAAACATTGCTATGTATGAGACATAAATCCATATAATTTTAGACAATTTAAATACATATTTAAAGTGAATCAGACACCAGATTACACAATATAAATATTTAAAAAAAAGTTTTAGACCTGAAGCGACCTGTGTATTTACTGTAAAAAAAATCCACATCACAATGGCTGTATAATCATTTTTTTTTCCAAGTTTGACAGCCTGATATTAAAATTCTTATCAGGCAGAAAAACTTTGAATAATGTACTTACATGGAAAAACTATGTCTGAATGGCTGCATAGTTCATCAGCTTTCCTTATCAGATATAAAATATATTTGAAAACGCATGCTGTTTATATTGTGAAATTTGATGTTAGATTCCCTTTTGAATATTCATTTTCAAGGTTAAATTATCCTAAGTAGATTTCACTGCCTTCATCCTCATTGTAATGAAGCTTTAATTGATCTTATCTGTGCAATAACACTCAGGGAAATCAAGAAAGAAAAAAGGTATGTTGTACGAAAGGAATGTAATTATCGGTGGACGCCTTCCTTTATATAAGTAACCTCCACCTACACATTAGAGAACTGCTTTCTGAACCTCAAACCTACCATTTGGATGCATGACACTGAAGACAAGAATGTACGTTTTGCTACAACAAAATATGTCTTACTTAAGCAAAAACTGTAATGATCCTCATTATATAATGAAGCGCTGCTGTAATTTAATATGATCCTTTCTGTTCTATCTGTTGTCCTTTTAACTAGTGATTTCTCTATGTTTCGTTTTACCTTATATTAGAGCAGAAGTAGAATTTTTACATTTTCTCATCTTATTTATGTGCTGCACCAGGATTAAAATGTTAGGTTTATATATTGCAGTTAATAATTTGAGTTTCCTCAAGATTTAGAAGCATGGAGCTAGCCTACACTGAATCAGAGACTGCAGGACAGATTTATAGGTACTGCAGACTCCCTGTAATGTCTCACCTGGTGAGGTAGATCTCAGTAGTACTTGGTCCTGATGTTATGTTGCATGGACAGAAGGCTTTGGTACAGCAGTGCAGTCCACTTGGAAGCATGAAGGTTGTTGTACTAGAACGGCATCTTGGATTCCAGTGCTGCAATTCACAAGCAGGAAAACCATAGCAAAAAACAGTGTAAAACAAGTCCTATTCAAAAGGATAAAATACAAATCTTTATTAAATGACAGATGAAGCAAAATATAAGCTAAAAAGTGACACTACAAAAAATGGGCAGTGTATAGTGAGCCACACACCAAAGCATAATAAATGATATAAGTATCATACCCTATTGGCAATGTGAGACATATACTCCATAGGCAGAGAAATAGAATGGAAATGCCATAAGAATAAAGGGAACAATCCCTGGCTGGACCATAAAAAGATGATATACTGCCTAGACGTTAAATATGTAAAACCACATACCAAGAGGAGGGTGCAGCTCAGTGTACATAGCCAAACCCCAACGCGCGTTTCGGCACAGAAATTAAGAAAAGTTGACTCACAAAGGATAAGCAGAAGTGAATTTGTACTAGAAATGATCCACCAATATAGCAGAGTTACTCAATGATGTAACAGACAGCAGAGCTGAGTATGTACCAGAGTCCATAGTCACAGAACTTGCCAATTGATTAAGCGATAAAGATCTTGCATGACGTTCAGAGTGTAAATATTAACTGATCAGAATGAAAGATGCAGAGGGCTGAAGGGGAGTATTGGGTTTTTTCCAGTACATTCAAAAGTAGGATGGCAAGTTCACAGTAGCGGTGTTGATGTCAACTATCCAAACATTCAAATACTCAGGTGGACATAAAATGTCCTATCTTACATGGTATGTGGAGTAGTAATAGCAGATTTTCTTTAATGCTTTGTAATTATTTCAGGGACAAATACTGTAATTCTTAATTAGTGTAGTCCAGTTTTACAATGCTCTCCTTATTGCTAGGAAGCTGGGGACGTAAAGGAGCTGCTTTCCAAGTTTTATGCCATTGTTTCGAAAATTCTCACATGGGTTTATAGACCATAAGCACAAACTAATTAATGACACCTTGTCCCATATACAATCATATAGGACAAAGAAGAGATCCCATCAAATGTATTAGAACCAATATTTTATTGAAAAAATTAAAAATAAACATGAAAAAAAAAGCAAATGCCGTATAGGAGACACTGAGCACTGAACAAGGGAAAGTAAAATAAAGGTGCCAACAATGGGGCAAGACCTGTAGGTATCAATAAATATACTTACAAGGGGATAAATTCATATTGAAATGTACCAATGAGGTGTAGCAATCTTACAACCTCTATGTATGATGCTATAGGAACTAATGAGCACACATCAAAATCGAGATAAATAGATCCCTAAAGAAGGTAATCACTCCACATATATAAATTATACAAGCAAATAACCCATAACAAAAGTCGCAGGGGGTTCGTGACATAATCCTGAATGAGTAAACACAGGCACTATAAACCTGAACAAACCAAGACATACTTACAATTTGCTTGTATGAGTGGTCTAAAAGTTATAATGCTATAACCCTTAGTATGGTAACATAGGAGCTTAGCACACAATAACCCAAGAGCAGGTTGAACAGTATATCAGTGTAACTCTAGAGAAAGACCGAATTCCTAAGGATATCCCTTAACGAATGCCCCCGGAAGAAACTGGCGGCAAAACGCATGTCGGGGTGAGGGGACGCCACGAGCACTCATTCAGGTAATTATATCCTCCATTAGTTCCTATAGCATCATACATAGGAGTTGTAAGATTGCTACACCTCATTGGTACATTTCAATATGAATTTACCACCTTGCAAGCATATTTATTGATACCTATAGGACTTGTACCATTGTTGGCACCTTTATTTTATTTTCCCTTGTTCAGTGCTCAGTGTCCCCTATACGGCATTTTCTTTTTTAACGTTTATTTTTCATTTTTTCAATAAAATATTGGTTTTAATACATTTGATTGGATCTCTTCTATGTCCTATATGATTATACTGTATATAGGACTGGTTGTCATGTAGTTTGCAAAGTGCCCCAGCTTAAATCTGGATATATGTTGATCCAACTAATTAATCTCCTGCACTAGGAGCAAGAATAACATCTTGTCATGAACATCAATTTACACTCAAGATGAAATATAAACTATATGTAAAACACTATATTTCTGGCAAAGTATTCAGTACTTAAATTTCAATGGATATAAACACGTAGGATCTTGTGGTTTCCATTACCTGCTCCATTTTTAAGGTTCTTACAATCTCACAGGCGGCCTGACATAGGAGTTTCTGCACTGTGCTGATACCTTACAGCCAACGGATGCCATTCTGTAAGCAACCGGCATGAAATGAAAAAGACCAAGAATAAAAAAAATGGTAAATAATGGGCACCCCAATTTTGAAGCTCAGCAAGGGACCACAATGCCAATTAGCTGGAGTATCGCATTAGTGTGGATGCCACCAATATGTGAGGATATTCTTTGCTTATCTTTGATCCAGCCCTGCTAACACAGAAACTTCTTTTTTATTTCTTGTGTTCGACTTTGTAATAATAGATGTGAGATTTTCATGTACCCTATAAAACAAGAGTTACTCTATTGAGCAGTCAGTCAGCTCTGAAAACTAGGCATAAAGTTTCCCCCAGAGAACTCTTGATAAACTGGGATTGTCCCTTGGAATAAAGAACTGCTGACATTAATATTCTTCTGTTTGTGTAAAGGTCAAATGTATAATTTTCTAGCAAATCTGTTTTTATGGCTGGGATATCACATAAAACCCTGTGTACATGTTCAATCTTATCTGGGGCTTAATAAAGAATTATTTAAATGGTTGTGCGGCACATAGTTATTAGGTTCATTTACAAACGAGCATGAATCGTCCTAAATCAATACATGAAGCAGTACATATGACCAGAGAGGTCTCATTTGTTATCAGCTGCATAATTACAGGGTAGGAAGGGAAAGTGGCGAATTTGCAATGCAAAGCATTCTTTCCAATAGATGCGCTAATCTTTAAATTAGTTGATCCGCTGTTCGGGACATGTAAAGTGTTACTTGTCACATTTCAGTTTAGTCAGTCCAAACTGTGCTGGCCAATAAAATTTAACCCACTCTTTCCCAAGGTTAGTGAGAAGGACAGAAAGCAATAGCTTTTTCTTAAGTTTGTACTTAAGGACAGTTTTGATCAGGCAGAGTTCCTAATTGGCAGTAGGGAATGTTACCCGTGAATGTGCCTCTGCATAAATATTGCTTTTTAACGTCGCCTGTGTTTCTATCTACACAATGCTGCATAAGCAAGAAATGAGGTTAATAGAAGCATATGACCGTAAACCATCAGACATGAAAACATATTTTTATTGAACTCAATTATGGTTAGGAGCCGGGGAAATACACCGCTTAGTAATATTTACGGCATATGTTTATAGCAAGCTACCTTATAGATAACCTGATAACATGTCTGTGGCTGAACGTTTAGGTGCAGATGTAGCAATTGCCAGCAGTAGCTCCGCAGCATGCTAGGACGGTATTTGGTCTCACCTATGCAAACTGCTGAGCATATTACTAGGGCGGCTGCATTACCCAGTCTCCATACATACATTTAGAGCTCAAAATGGATGTTCGTCTTATGCCAAACATTTGTGTGCCGATTGTCCCATCTTATCTCCACATGCAACAGAACAGCTTAAAATTTACCTTCACTGCACTTGTTTCTCCTGATAATATTGGTGGGACTGATGAGTTGGCCACTTTCAAAGTAATCTTTGTCACATGAAAAAACTATTAATCTACAGATATGGAGTACATTGCAGGTTAATAGTGTTCTGATCCTACCAGGTACCTGCACTTAGAGCTTAGACCTTTATTCGACTCAGCATCGTTGGGGTTTCAGACACGGAGTGGCTCCAGCGTGGATTTAGTCACCACTCTGTGTATAGAGAGCAGCGTCTGTAAGCACACCCCGCCGTCACTGACAGAAACATAAAGGTCTTTTCCTCCCTCTCAGCTGGGCTCTAAAGGGCCTGTCACACTAAGCGATATCGCTAGCAATATCGCTATAACGTCACTGATTTTGTGACGCAGCAGCGATATTGCTAGCGATATCGCTATGTCTGATACTTACCTCCGACCGGCTCCCCCGCTGGTTATCGCTGATCGCGCGAGAACGTCCTGGACCATTTCTCGACATCAGCTTCCTGCTGGGCTTCCTGCTGTGACGACGAGCGACGTGTGGACGCTGGTGGGAGGACGTCAGGATCGCCTCGTCTGACAGGTAAGTAGCCACCCACGACCCCTGCGATGTCGCTGGTGAGATCTGCCTGTGTGCCAGCTCACTAGCGACCACTTAGTGATGTACCAGCGATCCTGACCGCGTCATATCGCTGGTCGGGATTGCTGGTACATCGCTAAGTGTGACAGTACCTTAAGTGTAGGCTCAGATTCAGAAAGCAGGTTAATAACCTGCATATTAACCCCACATCTGCCGTTAGTAGCATTTTTTAGCTTGGCAGGTTCTCTTGAATAGTACCTTAAAAGTATAGAAACGTACCACAATGAACTGATTTTATGCCAGAAAAGGGTCCAGGTTTACATCTAGATACCTATCTAGATGTGGTGAGTGGATTGCTTTGCACAACCTCAGTCCGTGAACTTCGTGAACTCAAAGGTTGCAAAAAGAGATCAGCCCATTTCCACTTTTTAGCACTGGATGCCATGATATTTTGTGCATAAAAAGTAGATCTTATGTTACCTCTTATTTTTAACCAGTAGCAAGTTATTCTTCCCTTATGTGAACCCTTATTGCTACTTCAATGGCTATTTTGTAAGGACAGTTTTATTTTCTGCTTTGGCCTTGTCCTGGGATAGTCTTATTTGCATAGTTTGATCATTGAGAATGTATTATTGAACATTAGCCATGAGCTGTTTTGAGTTGATGCATTTCTGCATATTAATTTTATATGAATATTATGCAGTGGTTGCTGAAGAAAGAAAGCCTTGATAGCAGCTAATGGCTGGTGGAAGAAATCCAGAATAGGTGATGTGAGGTATCTGAAGATGGCAGGCTGGGACTATTCTAACTTTAGATCAAAGCTAGACGACAGTCGTGTAATGAGCAATTAATCCTCAGACAGAACATACTAGAACTCCTTCTACTATTGAAATAAGCCTAGGGTAGTATACCGGTCTTCTACACAATTTTACATCCTTTTATTTAACCACTTCCCCAGCAGCCAACTTTTGCTTTTTGCATTTTCATTTTTTCCTCTCCCATTTGAATAGCCATAACTTTTCTTCTTTGCACTGACTTAGACATATACTGGCTTGGCTTTTGAAGAACAAAATTTAGCATGCATAGTAAGAGAAAATAGCAAAATAAATCCAAGCATGATAAAATGGCAAAAAAAAAAACACAACAAAAGCAATTCCGACATTTTATTATTTTTACAGTAAAAATATAACATGATTTTTTAAGCTCAGCATTACTATCGAGATACTAGACATAGTTTTATTTGCTTAAAAAAATTCTTCCCTCGTTTCTGACTATCTGGTCGTTTGCACTGTATATAGTGTATCATATAGTGAAAATCTTCAGACTGGATATAGCAAAAGAGATCACGACAGGCACAGTGGTATTCATAGAAACCCAACGACTCCCTGCAATTGTGCTGCAGGAGGGCCAATAGGCATCAAAACTAATGCCCGAGCTGGATTGCGGCACTTAAATGCCACTGCTAACTTTTGACAGTGGCATTTAAGAAGTTAAAATCCATTTTCAGAGGGCACGCTGCTTGCTGCTGTTAGAGGCAGATGTCAGCCATATAATATATCCAATATCTGCTCTGTGTAGAATGGACACTGCTTCCGAGCCCTCTCCAAAGTCCCTGACACACTGCATAATGCAATGGTACATCATGGAGTGTTAAGGGATTAAAGAGTAACTGTCGTTTACTTCATTTCTAAGGCACATTACCACAAAAAAATCAGTAATATTTCATATCTATCGTATAACAAAAACAAATCAAAAAAATAATCCCTCACTCAGCTCCACTAACGGAAAAATGAAAATGTTAAGGGTCTCGGAAACTAGCAACACAATCAAAACATTCTTTTTCTTTCATTTCTGATTTTTTTTCACTACTAAAGTTATAAAAAAAATCTAGACAAGTTTGGTATCGTCATAATTGTACTGATGTGAAAAATCAAACTACAAGGTCATTGTTACTACACAATATGGCCATTGAAACAATTCCCTCCCCCCTAAAATTTCATAAATACAGGGTTTCTTTTGTAATTTCACAGCACTTAGATTTTTTCCCCATTTTCCAATACACAATTTGGTAACAAAAAAAATGGTGTCATTCAGAAATACAAGTTATACAGCAAAAAGCAAGTCTTCATATGTCTTTGTGGACGGAAAAGCAAAAAAAAGTTATGGCTCTTGGGAGAAGAGGTGGAAAACACAAAAATGAAAAAAATGGACATTGGAGATGTCAGGAAGGAAAGGATCTAGAATTATTCAAGCAAGTGTTCATAATATCATTGGTTCATGTGCGCTATAAGACATATATCGGCTAATCAAACAGTTTGTGTGTCAAAAAATCTGCATTTTCCCTTGTCGATAGAGAATATGCTGCCAACATTATGCAAACTGTATGGGGACCGAATGATTCCTTAGTGCAAGTGCAGATAGCCTTGTTATATCGTTGATTGACCCATGTAAGGGCTCTTGCAGACAACCATATTTTCAGTTTGAGTGCTATCTGACAAAAATACTATTCTGTAGACTTGTGTACATGTCCAATATTTGGGAAATCGCTGGACTACACTGGGTTGACTTCTGAGTGCAGTCTAATTTTCACGGGCTTAAGTAAATGAACTTTGCACTCAATGGATGATGCAAGAGCGGTAACCACCGTCTTTGCATCCCTACGGCACAAGCAGGAAATTGAAACTTACTTACAGTGGATACCATGTTTACAGCGTTTGTTACAATACCACTTTACCCACGGGACATTCCCTAGAGGCAAACTAAGTCCAAAAAATCCTTTTTCTATTACTTCTCCAAGCAGTCGGTACACTGAGGAATGTCCTAAGGACCGAAACATCTGTAATTGTACTACTATGTGTGGACTGCATTAAAAAAATTTTCGCATCATCCATTGAGTGCCATGTTCATTTACTTAAGTATTATGATTCGGGACCCTACTTGTGCACCAGAATACAGCAGTGCTACGGTTTATCTAAATATGATTTTCATGGACTGACAGAATGTAGAAGATGGATAATTTTTTTCCCCATCTTTTTCGAAACCAGTAAAATCGTATCTCTCTATGTTCAGAGTGGGATTAGCATAATCATCCTGATTCTCTTGAATGATAGAAAATACGATGGTGAGACCCCAGCTTTATAGACAGAAACATGTCTTTACGCTCCCACTCTATCACAGCAGTTTATAAAGTAAGACTATTCTCAAAAATATTCTCTAAATCTTTTTTTAGAGATGACATTTCATCTCCATGTTGAAATATTACATTTTCTATTATTAACTAACAACACAATGAAATGCAATGATCAGCTGACGGGCTGCTGACTTCACTTTAAAATGTGGTTGTTTGAGAAAACCATATAAAAAGTGCAGGGAAAAATCCATTTGCCTTCATAGAATCGGAAAGGATGCAACAGAGTAAAATGTAAGCAAACGCTCTTCTCTATGAGCTGTGGGAACGCTTTCCAGTACAGCCTGAGATTTACATAAGAAGAAGCTGCATGGTTTATATTTAGGTGAAAATGTTTTGCATTGTGAACACTCATGGGAAGATGAAAAGGAATAGATCATTTCCAGAATTTCAGATTTTATCATGGTCATTTGCATTTATAGTGAGAAATATCTTCATGGATTTCTTTTTGTCTTCTTTGGCTTCCGATAGAACCCATTAAGCTGATGGATTCAATGCTTTGTAACAAGGGCTCCAAAAGTAGGACTATCCAAGGAGGATCTTATTCTTTATCTACAAGTATATACCGTATCCCCCTCTAGGGGCCATGATACCATAATAATTTTTTGACAGTCAGTATGTGACTAAGGGTACCGTTACACCTAGCGATGCACCAGTGATCCCGACTAGCGATATGACGCGGTCAGGATCGCTGGTGCATCGCTGGGTGATCGCTAGTGAGCTGCCACACAGGCAGATCTCACCAGTGACATCGCTGGGGACGGGGATCGCTACTTACCTGTCAGACGCGGCGATCCTGCGTCCTCCCGCCCGGCTCCACGCGTCGTCACAGCAGGAAGCGCCGCAGGAAGTGCCCGACGAGAAATGATCCAGCAGCTTCTCGCGCAATCAGCGATTACCAGCGGGGGAGCCGGTCGGAGGTAAGTATCACATGCAGCGATATCGCTAGCAATATTGCTGCAACGTCACAAAATCGGTGACTTTGCAGCGATATTGCTAGCAATATCGCAGTGTGTAACGGGGGCTTAAATCTCTAGTGATGAGCAAATCTCCCAAAATTTAATTTGGACAGACGCACGCAAATTTTCCCGGCAGATTCAATTCAATCATAAACTTGGTGCAAATCAAAAATGTCCTCATTTCTGTAAGGGGATGGAAGAGGTGAAAACAAACAAACAAACAAGACCATTATGCATCTTTTTCTTCATCTGAAAAGCAGCTCCCAAACGTTCCATTAAAAGTGGCTTAACTAGATCCATTCCAGTGCTAAGGCCAATCAGAGTACTCCGGCTGACCTCATGCAGTCAGGACAGCGGTGGGATGACCTGCCAGGACGTGCATCGCCATATGGTGCCAAGTACAGATCTAGGTTTTGACCTCAATGCTAGAATGTAGCAACAGGAGAATGGAAGATTGTCAAACTGAGGTTTTTTTTAATTATATTAACCCCATCCTAACCATTCAAAAGAATCCAGTAAAGCGGCAGCTGTTTGGCCCCAGATTTGCTATGAATCGTTTCACTCATTTCTTCTACTTTCCAATTAATATTCATTACCTATCGATGAAAACATAGCTTTTGCCATGCTTGATGTTTACACAAACACAAGCTTGTAAAATTATTTTTTTCTGTGGAAAGAATTGCAATAATATTTGACTTAGCGTGTCTCCAAGAGGCACATTCAGGGAAAAGTTTTGCTCTGTATCTTATATCTGCAGTAATTTCATTGCCATAAACATCATCACAAAGTATCATTAGATATGATTTTAACAACCACTGCAGTCCAAAGCGGCCCTGGCACTGGCGATTAACTATAATTAAAACTCATCTAATTAAAATATGTTTTTCTAGCAAGCTGTTCGTTTTATACAGGTCAGAATGCTTTTGAACCCTCTCAGCGAGAGAGGATGGGGCACCTCAAAAGAACAGCTTGCATCTTCTAGAACACTTCCTAAATAAATGCTTTTTCCTGGCTATTTATTGTGTACAAAGTCACAGTCGAAATCTGTAGCGTTCCTCGATTCTGTAGCACATAACATAACTTTCTTCTCATGACTCAGAATCAGAGATTGACGTGCTAAGCATTCCAAGGTGAGGAGACTTAAAGCCGCAATGCTCCTCTAAGAAATATGCAAATTGTCTCTTCAGAGAAGAAGAGGACTAGAACTGTAGTGCCACCTATCGGAAGTAGCAATCCTAAAAGTCAATGTCAACCCTTTAATGAGCCTTGTCACATGACTTGGGATAAAAGCCAAACCAGAATCTCAATTTGCAGACACTGTGTTTCGTGGTAGTGTCCCTCGTCAGTGCAAAGTGTGAGATCTGGTTTGGCTGTGTGAGAAGCGTCTGATCGATATCCAAGAAGTATTGTTTCTCCTTGCGGTGATTGACATGCTGAGCATGCCGAGATGAGGAGACTTACAGCTGCAATGCTCCCCTGGGAAATATGCAAATTGTCTGTTCAGAGAGGAAGAGGACTAGAACTCTAGTGCAACTTATTAGAAGCAGCAATCCTAAAAGTCAATGTCGACCCTTTAACGAGCCTTGTCACTTGACTTAGGATAACTGAAACACAGTGTCTGCAAATTGAGATTCTGGTTTGGTTTTTATCCAAAGTCATGTGACAAGGCTCGTTAAAGGGTCGACATTGACTTTTAGGATTGCTACTTCTAATAGGTCGCACTAGAGTTCTAGTCCTCTTCCTCTCTGAAGAGACAATTTGCATATTTCCCAGAGGAGCATTGAGGTTTAAGTCTCCTCATCTCGGCATGCTCAGCATGTCAATCACCGCAAGGAGAAACAATACTTCTTGGATATCGATCAGATGCCTCTCACACAGCCAAACTAGATCTCACACTTTTCACTGACGAGGGGCACTACCACGAAACACAGTGTCTGCAAATTGAGATTCTGGTTTGGTTTTTATCCTAAGTCATGTGACAAGGCTCGTTAAAGGGTTGACATTGACTTTTTGGATTGCTACTTCTAATAAGTCGCACTAGAGTTCTAGTCCTCTTCCTCTCTGAAGAGACAATTTGAAAGACTCAAAATGAAATTCCAGTGAACATTCTGCATGTGCAGGACAACTTTAATGTATGTACCAGTAACACTGGGCCTTGTGTGGGTGCTGTATTATGTACTTATCTACTGTATACGTGAACTTTGCAAGTGCAGCCCACTGTCTCACATCCTCTACAAAGACTTATTCACAAATATAGCAGCTCTATGGCTTCTGCATCTAAATATCAGCAACATCAGATCACGCACAGAACAGGAGATGCCTGAGCCAGATGAGAGAGATGTTCACTTTAATAAAATCTAATCGTTAAATAAGAAAAAATAAATCTTTTTTGGGTGCTAATATAAGGGCTTCTCCAACACGCTATGTAACGATGTAGCAGAGCAGAGTGTGTTGTTTGCTGTTTCAGCTGTTAAAGAGAATCTGTCACCAGGTGCCATCTAATCTAACAGCAGCACAATGTAGGGACAAAGACCTTGATTCCAGCAATGTGTCACTTATTGGGCTGCGTGCTGTACTTTTCATGAAATCAATGTTTTATCAGCAGGAGATTATCATTAGAGGACTAGTAAACCTGCTGCCATGTCCTCCTCCATATTCATGAGACTGATTGGCAGCTTTCTGCCTAAGCACAGTGTACATAGAAAGCTGCCAATCAGTGGTGTGGGAGGAATTATACAGAGCTCAGCATTCATAAAACTGCTAGATCTACAGTGATTTTATGAATACTGCAGCAAGCAGCCCAGTAAGTGATATATCACTGGAATTCATTTCTCTCATCTACATTATGCTGCTCTTACATGGGGTAATAAAAGCCTGGTGACAGATTTACTTTAACTGCCGATGTATAAACACACACGCAGAAATCTTATGGCTTGCATAAGAATGAAAAATAATCATTTTTTTGGGCTGGAAAATTGGACGTTTCTTTAGATGCTTGTGTGAGCATAGCCTGGAAAATAATTTATATATAGAATAAGTAGGGCTGACAAAGCTGCAAGAGCAGACTAACTCTTATGTGCTTCGACATCTTGTCATCTGACTTTTTATGAATGCAGAATGTTTATGCTACAAAGGGAACCCTAGAGCAAGCAGAATGTTTAGATTATGGCAGAGAGATATATAAATCATAAAAAGTAGAAACATATGGACAGGGTGTACATTTGAAAGTCTTTTTGTTTTCATTTAAAACTTTGATTAATGAGGATTTGCGAGTCTAAATACAGTATATAGTTTTGTTTTTTATCTGATCTATGCCATGCTGAAATTCTGATTCTAGCATTTTACTTTTTGTCCTGTGTATCTCTGTTTCTGAGATACATCCCCTTTCCCTTCTTTTTCTATCCAGTCTTCTCAGCTATGGGGTGATTCTCTACCATTTTCTGCAGTCATCTCCATGAGGACCCTGCCCCTTTGGTAACAAGACCAGATTTACATTCAAAGTAGAGATGGCCATATTTTGAGAATATGTAGCTGCCTTCTTTAGATTCAGGGGAACAGAGGCATTTAGAGCAGATAAAATAATTAGATATTAAAAACCTTTTTAATGAATTTTGTTAGAACTCCATTAATGGAGTTAGCCCACCCATGCACTTTTTGAGGGTATATGTATCATGCAGGTAAGGTTCCATTCTCAGGACACCCTTTTTAACCAAAGTGGTAAGAAACTGTAAACCACTCACCCTGCTTTGCAAAGCTAGCATTTTAAAAGGAACCTGTCACCCCCCGTGGGCGTTTTTAATTAAAAGAGCCACCTTCAGCAGCACTAAGGCTGCATTCTGTGAAGGTGGCTCTTCCATTTCTGACCCCAGTAACGCCGAAATATTAACTTTTATAAATAGGTCCTCATACCTGTTGTGTCCCATAGGTATGGAACCTCCCCCTGAAGCAGCCGCCTCCCTGCCATCAATCATGTCTCTACAGCATCAGGGCCCTGCCTCCCATAGCCATCCATCATGCCCCTGTGTTGCCGTCTGGGCCACGCCTCCCATAGACGTCAGTCATGCCCCTGTGCTGCCGTCTGGGCCCCGCCTCCCATAGAGGTCCATCATGCGCCTGCTCTGCCTTCTGTGCCCTGCCTCCTTCTGTCTCCTATAGCGGCGCATACTCTGTGAAAACAGTTCTCGGGCGTGCCCAGTGCGCGCTGCCCGTGAACTGACATCAGGCGATCACGCCTGCATGTTGTGAAGGCCCCAGATCGTGCCCTGCAGTATGTGTGTTATGAAGTATTCACACTGCGGGGCAGGATCTGGGGCCTCCACAACACGCAGGCGTGATCGCCTGAAGTCAGTTCACGGGCAGTGCGCACTGCGCATGCCCGAGAACTGTTTTCACAGAGCAGACGCCGCCATAGGAGACAGAAGGAGACAGGGCACAGACGGCAGAACAGGGGCATGATGGATGTCTATGGCAGGCTGGGCCCAGACGCTGCAGAGACATGATTGACGGCGGGGAGGCGGCTGCTTCAGGGGGAGACTCCATACCTATGGGACGCATTACAGGTATGAGGACCTATTTATAAAAGTTAATATTTTGGCATTACTGGGGGTCAGAAACGGAAGAGCCACCTTCACAGAATGCAGACTTAGTGCTGCTGAAGGTGGCTCATTTACTTAAAAACGCCCAGGGGGTGACAGGTTCTCTTTAATAGTCACAATGTAATCCAACCGTATTCATCTGCAGCTGAACACAGTTTATCACGGTTATATCAGCTCATCATGGGTTGCAAATGGTAGTTCATCTGATCTCTAGTGTGTTCACAGCTAGGAAAGAGGTTGTCCAGATGTGACAACCCCTGTAATAATTTTAGATAATCTTATAAAGGCATTGTCACGGAGTGACTGACCAGTGTGACATGACCCAACGGTTGGTTGGTCACCAAACGGCACAACAACACAATGCCGATGGAATAGGGGAAAGGAAGGCCCTGACAATAGGGAATCCGGAACAGTCACCTCCTGAGCTCCACCCTGAGCCTGTCCCTGTTCTCACCTAACACCCTATGTAGGTCCTTCCGACTGCCAACATCAGGATACCTCGTTCCTATTTGTCACCTAGATCTGCCCTGGCTAGTGCACTGGCCAGCAAGGAACTCTAGCCTCCCCCCTGCAGATAAAACACACAGGGGGAAGTGACAGACTCCAAAGGGACAAGGTAACAAAAATACAACACTTAGTTTGTGCACACTGCTTCTTAACTCCACACCACAGATAGGACAGCAACAGGACACCAAACACCAGACTTGACTGACACCAGAGAGCTGCTTCTGCAAAGGTTGGTCTCCAAAGAGGAACTGTATCATCACCAGTCAGCTGATTCATCAGGTGACCTTTTAAAGGATGTAGGAGTGGTCACCAGCAACATCAACTGACCCAGCAGCACTGCAGTAACACCAGTTCGCCAGCGAGGAAAAACTGCATTTAACCCCTGCTGGTCTGAAAGGAGAAATGTTTTAATGTGAGTGGAACCAGAGCTGCCACAAATCCAAAAACGGATCATGACAGGTATTGCTACAAGGTCACTGTATGTGGTAGCTTAATAAGACAGGTTTAGTGCCAGACAATCAGTTTACCAGATCCAATGGTTTACCCTGGTGGTCAACATTTCACCGTTATATAAGGAACTGTACTTACTTAGTGATCCCTGGGTTTGAGCCAAGGAATAGGTTGCTCACCGGTGGAGAAATTCTGATGCAAGAAGGGTTGTCATGTGGGGTCATTAACAAGAGATCAAGTAAGAGATAGAATCAATAAGCTAATGGGTCATCAAAATACAAGTCGAGGTCAGAAAACAGAATAATCCAAATTGTGTCTGTGAAGGTAACAGAAGTCATGTGGACCAGGTAAGCTGAACTTATTAACTGGCAGTGTGCAATGGGTATACAATAAATTAAATAAGAGCAGTCCTCCCCTGGGTTAATGAGCAGGGAACATCCGCAAGCCAGAAACAAAAGTAGCCCTTAAGCTTCCTTGATGGCACCACAGCAGCTAGGGATTACATAGAACTGCTACATTTTTGCCAGGCATTGCCCATAGAGAAAGTTTGGCACCACCTAGTATCTGAAACAGAGGGATGAGGCACAGAAATCTCAAGTATTTAATTTCTCTAAAATAAAATATAGATGTAGGTCTTTTACTCTAAGAATAGATAGCCATCCTTAATTATGAATGATGTTGGTAAGCATTAAAGTCGATCCCTCATATATGCATTATTCGCTTTTAGCTATTATTCTCAGCCCCAGGCAGAATGCTTTGCTTTAGCCACTAAAATCCCAGTATAATAGAATGAATCTTTTTGCATCAGAAGTCTTTTTATTTTCATCACATTGTCCTGCTCAGTAATTCCAGGCTGCTCTAGTCTCTGGCCATATTTCTTTCATTGATTTTTTTCTTTTTGCATTGCATGTGGTTAATCCTCACCTTCTAATGATGCAAATCGTGGCACTATCTGACTTAAAATGTAATTTCCTGCAGGAGTGCCCTGATCAGCACTACTGGAGTTTAAAAATAATAACATGCTCTATCACGCTGTCACTTCTGTGCCTAATACCCTGACTCTCTTTTCCACTTGTATCAGAATATTAAAATAATTGTAAAGCAGATATCTCTGGGGATCAAGGAACGTACAAATGCTGCACTGTCACCCTCTGCTTCTTCTTGGTAAACATGCTACATACATGTACTGTCAGTGGAAAGGTTGCTTGTCACTGACCTTCATCGATGAAAACTGTAAAAATGATGTTACCTCATTACCGTTATCTCATTATTTGTATCTGTATGTTGAAAGTCAGCAAATTTGCCTGAGTAGCTAATGAACAGATTACACAACCGCTTCTAGCTAGAATTTGTATTCTATACCTCCATAATGACTATATACAGTGTGTATGTGTGTATATATATATATATATATATATAT
Organism: Dendrobates tinctorius; assembly: GCF_039654945.1. Lineage (NCBI taxonomy): Eukaryota > Metazoa > Chordata > Amphibia > Anura > Dendrobatidae > Dendrobates > Dendrobates tinctorius. The sequence goes on along the minus strand of NW_027361698.1, from coordinate 59,285,305 downwards.
ATATATATATATATATATATACATATACTAGCTGAAGAGCCCGGCGTTGCCTGGGCATAGTAACCAACTGTGGTTAGGTATAACAAATTATAATGATTATATTGCACATAAAAACATTTCACATCATATATTCAACACTACAGATTTGCAACACAAATTAAATAAACGATTACCCAAGTATTGATAGTATTTTATTTTCAACTCATTCAAGATTTTTGGTTTTTCCTTTCGGTGCAAAGATGAACAGATTTTTGTCAGTTCCAACTCTTGAACAGACCACGAAAAGTTGACCATGAGAAAAGCATGGAGATTGCAAATCTATCCCTACTACTTTCAAGAACTGTCCCTGAGCATTGTTAGTGGACATTGCAAATAGCAGTTGACCTGGAAACTGGAGGCGTTTAAAATCAAAAAACAAATCAGATGGAATGAGTGGAATTTTTGGAATGAAAATGTCCACTCCTTTGGCACACCCTGTTTCTGAGTTGTATATCTAACCCTATCCTGTGTGATAATGTCTGCTGAGCTGTGTATCTAATCCTATCATGTGTTACTGACTGCACAACCGTGTATCTAATCCTATCCTGTGTGATACTGACTGCTGAGCAGTTTATCTAATCCTATCCTGTGTGATACCATCTGCTGAGCCATGTATATAACCCTATCCTGTGTGATACTGACTGCTGATCCGTGTACCTAATCCTATTATGTGTGTTACTGACGGCTCAGTCGTGTATCTAATCCTATCCTGTGTGATACTGACTGCAGAGCCGTGTATCTAATCCTATTCTGTGTGATACTGTCTGCTGAGCCGTGTATCTAATACTATTCTGTGTGATACTGTGTGCTGAGCTGTGTATCTAATCCTATTCTGTGTGATACTGTCTGCTGAGCCGTGTATCTAATACTATTCTGTGTGATACTGTGTGCTGAGCTGTGTATCTAATCCTATTCTGTGTGATACTGTCTGCTGAGCCATGTATCAATTCCTATCCTGTGTGATACTGACTGATGAGCTGTGTATCTAATCCTTTCCTGTGTGATACTGACTGCTGAGCTGTGTATCTAATCCTATCCTGTGTGATACTGACTGCTGAGCCGTGTATCTAATCCTATCCTGTGTGATACCGACTGCTGAGCTGTGTATCTAATCCTATCCTGTGTGATACTGACTGCTGAGCCATGTATCTAATCCTATTCTGTGTGATACTGTCTGCTGAGCCATGTAGCTAATCCTATTCTGTGTGATACTGTCTGCTGAGCTGTGTATCTAATCCTATCCTGTGTGATCCTGGGCTCCCCCTGCAGTCTGTGTCAGAGGGTGGTCTGTGTTGGCACGGTAATAAATTGTGTTGTTTCCAGCTTTACAGAACAATACGATAACACCATAGAAATGATAAGAATAATAGGCCAAATTGTTTGGTAAATTGGAACACGCGGGGTTAAAATTTCACCTCACAACATAGCCTATGATGCTCTCGGGGTCCAGATGTGTGACTGTGCAAAATTTTGTGGCTGTAGCTGCGATAGTGCAGATGTCAATCCCGGACATACAAACATACACACACACACACACACACACACACACGCACACATGCACATTCAGCTTTATATATTAGATATATATACTATATATATATATATATCTCAAATTAAACATACTGTATTATACAACTGCTTAGAGGGAATCTGTCAGCAGGTTTTTGCTGTGTAATCTGAGGAGAGCATGATGTAACGGTTAAAGCACAGATGTCAGTGAAGTGTCACTTATGAAGCTGTTTACTGTTTACTTACAATGAAGATTTTATCACTAGGATATTATCATTGGTTTGGCTAGTTGGCCATGAAGCATTGGTCTGACTCTGCCCCCTGTTGTGATAAAGAATCTCACTTTCCATAGACAATATACATACAGGGTCTGGTATGGTCAGCATCAGCCTTCTCAGCTCTGATTCATGCTGTATCTAAAATTTCAGATTTTTTTCACAACTGCTGCACCCAGAAAACTAAGTGATGCATCATTGGAATCAGGGTACCTTTGCCTACATTAAGCTGTTTTCAGATGATGCAGCAAAAGCTCGGTGACAGATTCCCTTTTAATTCATACTCAGCAACTTTTATAATCACTTTCAGGTAGACTTACTAAAAAGGGGCAAATTATTTGTATGGAAAATTTTCCACTTTTCTGGCCACTCCCCATTTCATAGGCTACACCCCATTTGTTACCATTTTTGGCTTCTCACATCCTTGAATTATGCCTCCTAAGTGTGCCTCATCTCACTGTGACCCTAGATATAATAGCTATACACACAGTGTCACCCAAAAACTATTCGCCACATTGGGCCCCTAAAAGGATTGCCACACTGTACCTCCTGGCATAAAGAAATTAGCCACACTGTGATCCCTGAAAATAGCCACAATATGCTCTTAAAGTATAATAATACCCTTAAAGGGTTTGTCGACTAATCAGACAACCCATTTTCAATTACTACATTTCCACCAGAAATATTAGAAGAGTTATGCTCACCTTTGATACTGGCGCTATTCCAGTGATTCCTGTACTGTCTCTCTCTGGGTTCACAAAACAATGCTATGTCATGTGATATATGTGGCCAATCAGCGGCCTCTTCACTGTCCCCTCCTTCAGACATCGACATCTAGAGGAAGTCAGAGGTGCAACTGCTCTGGGAGAGCCAGCGCTGACACTCCTGGAATGGCACAGGCACCAGAGGTTATTTTAAAGGGGGGAAATATAGTGATTGAGAAGGTGGTGGCAATCCCGTTAAGTTTAAAAAAATCCACACTGTACACTCTGAATAAAGAAAACGGCCACACTGTGGCCCATGAACAAAAATTAATCACTTTGTGCCCCTCCAAAATATATAAGACACCCTCTGCCCCCTGAATAAATTATTATCTGTTGCCCCTAAATAATATGACACCTTGTACCCACAGAATAAATAGCTGTACTGTGCCTTCTGAAAAGATAATTGGCCACATTCTGCCCCCTAAATAAAAAGGTAAGCTCACTTTGCCTTCCTCAATCATTGATTACATCCCTAGCTACCTTCCAGCTGTTGCATGGTCTCTTCCGGCTAGGTCCTTGCTGAAGCATTCAGTTTCATCATCCCATCTCATGTCATAGAGAAGGCGAAATAGGGGGCCATGCTGGGTCACTATATTACAGTGTTCCCCAGCTCCAGTCCTCAAGAGCTGCCAACAGATCATGGTGATAATTCCATTATCAGTGCAATACTGAGAAAATCCTGAAAACACGATCTGTTGGTGGCTCTTGAGGACTGGAATTGGGGAACACTGCAATATAGTAACCCAGCATGGCCCCCTATTTCACCTTCTCTATGACATAAGAGATGAGATGATGAAACTGAATGCTTCAGCAAGGACCTAGCCGGAAGAATCATGCTGGGGTATTTGGTTGTTGACCGAAGAAAATGAATTCTGCTTATGAGATTATTTTTATCCTGAATCGTCCTCCCTATGTCTTGTTGTTCCGATATGCCCACTTCTGGATTCACTATCACTCATCAGAAAACTAACCCCATCTATACTGGGGATATGTTTGTAGGGTGCTGACTGGCTCATTTCAGAAGTCAGCCCTTTTCTCGACCTATGATTGAGTCATCATGAAGAAGAGCCCTGGCTTAGCTATTGAACTGAGCAGGCAGCCCCCTTTAGAGACACAGAGAGAGGGGTGAGGCAGTGCTCTGCTGTCAGAACGGATACGGTAAATGGAAGTACGTAGCCTGTGAGTTGTTGTCTGGGAAAGGGAACTTAGTGGCAATATTAGAAATTAAAGTAAGTTTCATATGTTGGTGTTCATCTATAACTTTAATTTCATGTGACATTTTCTGGATAAAAAATAAGCTAATTCCAGTGTTGTTGGTCACACTGTGAGTCTAGAGGAAAGTGTGTGAACAAAGACCAAGGAGCATTCTTCGTAATGTAATGATACAATCGTAGACAAGCCTGAGATGAGACAAAACTGGAAACCAGCATCTCGTTGTTTGGTTATCTCATCCAGACACTGCCTCTTCAAGGCTTTCATTCAATCTTTCGGAAGAGCAGGAAGAAGACTTGTGAGGGAAATCACACTGAGGCAAACAATCACATTGAAAGATCAACAGAGTTCAGTGGCTGAAACATATCAAAAACTCTGCAAAGAAATGTCCGACATGAAAGGGAATCTGCCGGCAAGTTTAATGCCCCTTATGTGTTTATAAGCTTAATTAGGACATTGGAAGATAAGTGAATTCATAACTTTCAATTTGCTGTCCATTGCATTATTCAGAGAAATCAGTTTTTTTTTATATGCGGTATATGGAAATGAGGCGTTTGGTGATCTGTCCAGCCAAGAGAAAAGTCTGGCTCTCCAGGTCATTTACATTCTTAGCTCCTGCCTCCCTAGGTTAAGCTTAGGGCAGGAAATCTTACACCTGATCATATCTCCTGGCACATGCAGATGTATGGCATCGATGGACAGGGCATGCTTAGCAGTGAGCTGAAGCCAGTGCCCTCCGAAGGGCCCTTTCCAGCACAAGCGCGAAGACCATGGTCATGAAAGTAGACAAGAGATTTCAGGCCTGGCACGTGACATCAGCTATCAATCCACATAAAAAGACAGGCTCTAAGGATGTAAATAACTTCAGGAAACAAACTTTAGCTAGGTGCTCTGGGCAGGATGAAGCACCTAACTCCTCATTTGCACATTGATACAACTGTGGATTTCTCTGGAATAAGACAACACAATAAGCTACATGCTTAATGTTTCATATAAAGGGTGAATATGGAGGAGCCATTAATGAAGAAACCCACCTCAAGACTGAGCTCTGGCAGGACGTATCTGAGTGACCCAGATTCAATATATGGTCTGGAACTTGTGTTTCTTGTGTTCTTTCAGGATTCACTATTTTATGGGTTCTTTCACTTTTTTTTTTATAATTGAAGCTAAGTGCTTAAAAATAAAGGAAAAAAAGGTGACAATGAGAACCAAAAGTGGACCTTACACCTGATAACTCCTCTCTCTTCTTCTGGTCTAATGACTGACATTGTGTTTGGTAATTTAGCAGCAGCCACTATTAACATAAAGAGGATTTTGCTCTGTCAGACTCGGGCTGTCCCTGTGTTATAGATTGTCATTTTTGTAAATGGCCTCATTAAAAGACCCTTTTTCACTGTAGTGGCCATGGCAGGCAAATTGAGCAACCCATGTGAGTTTCTACTTTAAAATCTGCTGTGTGCTGGGGGTTTTGAAGCCATATTGGTCAGCTGATCAATACCATATTCATGAGGGATCTGTAATGAGACACTCCCTTTAAACCCATCAGTATAATTTTAAAAAGGTACTTAATACCCAATTTTATTCAATACTAGCTGAAGAGTCCGGCGTTGCCCAGGCATAGTAACTAAATGCTGTCCCGCTCTCTCCCTCCGCAGCCCCGCTCTCCACTCGCCGTCCCGCTCTCTCCCTCCGAAACCAAGCTCTCCACCCTCCATCTCACATTCTCCCTCAGCAGCCCCACTTTCCATCCACCGTCCCGTTCTCTCCCTCTGCAGCCCCTATCTCCACTGGCCATCCGGCTCTCTCCCTCAACAGCCCCACTTTCACTTCACAGCCCCTCTGTCTCCCTCCGCAGCCCAGCTCTCCATTTGCCTTCACACTCTCTCCTTCCGCATCTACACTCTCCAATCGCCGTCCTGCATTCTCCCTCCACAGCCCTGCTCTCTCCCTCAGCAGCCCCTGCCTTCACTGACTGTCCTGCTCTCTCCCTCCACAGCCCCGCTCTCCACTGGCTGTCTCGCTCTCTCCCTCTGCAGCCCCTGTCTCCACTGGCCATCCCGCTCTTTCCCTCAGCAGCCCAGCTCTCCAGCCATGTCCCGCTCTCTCCAGTAACAGCCCTGCTCTCCATGTGCCATCTCATTCTGTCACTCTGCTCTCCATCCATGTCCTGCTCTCCCTCCACAGCTCCGCTCTCTCCCTTCACAATCCTGGTCTCTCCCTCCACAGCCCCACTCTCCACGTGCCATCCCGTTCTATCCCTCCACAGCCTCGCTCTTCATCCGTGTCTCGCTCTCTCCCTCGCAGCTCCGCTCTCCACTCGCATCCCGCACTTTCCCTTTGCAACCCTGGGCGGGGCTATGTGGGGTAGGCGTGGCTTGATACACACACATACTTACACTTAGCTTTATGTATATATATAGTTGCAAAATGTTTAAAGATGTGTTATTGGAAATTGTACATAGCTGTGGTATTGCTAAAGCAAATATGCCTCTGGATCACAAAGAGAACTGCAAACTTAGACCTAATGATTCTATTGTGTTTACCTTGAAGAAACATGTAAGAATGACTGTACAATCTCAATATTAAAATAACCCTTTAATGAGTCCAGCTTAGGGTTCATGCACACGACCGATTTTCCCATATGAGGACTATCCTTCGTTTTCATGCATAACACTTTTACCTCTGATATTCTATGGGGCTGCGCCCCTAGTCCGATTTTTTTTTTCATCAGACCTAATGGTCAACGGGAAAAGTCAGAGACATGTTCGATTCGAGTGTTGGATGAAAATGGGCAATTTAAGTCAATAGGTCAGTGAAAAAAATTGGGCATCCAAGTGTAGTCCGATTTTCACAGACTGACAGTAGGTGGAGGAACTTTTTTTCTCTCCATATCAGAAAAAAACTGATGTCACTCTGATCAAACTCTGATCAGAATAATCGGATCATTTTTCTCTGATGTGGAAAATTCTGTTATTTAAACCTACCCAAGGAGGAAGGGATTTGAGGACTCCAAGAGTTTTCTGTCTCTTCCCACCTCCGATTGACTGACAGCTGCAGCTTATACTGCGTTCTGAGATTTCAGATGTCAATCAGGCTAGATGTGCGGAGACTTTTTAGACTTTCAAAAAGAATTATGCATCCATACTGGCATGAATTTTTTCAAAGTATGGACACCAGTTTCATCAGGTCTAAGAGATCTACTTAATAATGTATACTTTCTGTGCTCTGAAGTCTGGTGATAAATATGCTTTAAGTGGCATATGTTAACAACATACACATATTTCTCTATAATATTATGTGTCTTATTCTGCTTAAATCTGTTTTCCAAATAAGGGAAAGCAACTTTTCACAGGTTGCTATGGTTATTAATAGACTGGCATATTAATGAGATTTAAGATGATTTTCTTGCAGTGCTGAAATTTACATAAATCTCTTATAGTAATTCTTGATTACATTACAGTCTATATGGCAGTTACCAGTTATGCAAGAAGATTCGGTGCAGATTAATAAATGCAAATTCAGATGCTGGGAACTATCTTACTAGATGATACCATCCTCTCTATCACCAGTCCAAACGTACCAGACAAAAGCTTCTCTTGTATGTTCACTGACTGTGGAGCTAGATGCTTTTCTCTTACAAACCTGAGAAATCTCTGCTCTTCCCCAGCTGCAAACATGAGCTTCGCACCACTAGATGGCAGTGTTAACTCAGATTTGTTGAACCTTCATTTGACAAAAAAGACTTTTTTTTAAAGGTGTTAAGCATTTCATCAGACGCCTGTCCTCTGTGTCTATAACTGGTTAATTTATTAATCATATTTGCATGGAAAAAAAGATGTATACTTAAATAGATAGATTTGTCTATTGAAGAATTATTTATCTATAAATCTAGCTATTTATCTGTCTATTATCTAACTCCTATCTATCTGTCTATCTCATATCTATCTATCTATCTACAGTTGTGCTCAAAAGTTTACATACCCTGCCAGAATTTTTGCTTTCTTGGCCCTTTTTTCAGAGACTATGAATGATAACACCAAACTTTTTTCTCCACTCATGGTTAGTGGTTGGGTGAAGCCATTTATTGTCAAACTACTGTGTTTTCTCTTTTTAAATCATGACAACCCAAAACATCCAAATGACCCTGATCAAAAGTTCACATACCCTGGTGATTTTAGCCTGATAACATGCACAGAAGTTGACACAAATGGGTTTGAATGGCTACTAAAGGTAACATCCTCACCTATGACCTGTGACAAATGGCAGGAAAATTGTTCGGGATGCAAAGAAAAACCCACAAATAACATCAGCTGAAACACTGGATTCTCTGAAAACTAGCAATGTGGCTGTTTCAAGATGCACAGTAAGAAGGCACTTGAAGAAAAAGGGGCATGTACACTTTTGGTCAGGGTCATTTAGATGTTTTGGGTTGTCACTACGATTTAAAAAGAGAAGAGAAAACACAGTAGTTTGACAATAAATGGCTTCACCCAACCAGGAACCATGAGTGGGGAAAAAGTTTTGGTGTTATCATTCATATTCTCTGAATAAATCCCTAGAAAGCAAAAATTCTGCCGGGGTATGTAAACTTTTGAGCACAACTGTTTCTATCTACAGTGGGGAAAAAAGTATTTAGTCAGCCACCAATTGTGCAAGTTCTCCCACTTAAAAAGATGAGAGAGGCCTGTAATTGACATCATAGGTAGAGCACAACTATGGGAGACAAACTGAGAAAACAAATCCAGAAAATCACCTTGTCTGATTTGGTAAGATTTATTTTGCAAATTATGGTGGAAAATAAGTATTTGGTCAATAACAAAAGTTCATCTCAATATTTTGTTACATATCCTTTGTTGGCAATGACAGAGGTCAAACATTTTCTGTAAGTCTTCACAAGGTTGGCACACACTGTTGGTGGTATGTTGGCCCGTTCCTCCATGCAGATCTCCTCTAGAGAAGTGATGTTTTGGGCCTGTTGCTGGGCAACACGGACTTTCAAATCCCTCCAAAAGTTTTCTCTGGGGTTGAGATCTGGAGACTGGCTAGGCCACTCCAGGACCTTCATATGCTTCTTACGAAGCCACTCCTTCATTGCCCTGGCGGTGTGCTTGAGATCATTATCATGCTGAAAGACCCATCCACGTTTCATCTTCAATGCCCTTGCTGATGGAAGGAGGTTTGCACTCAAAATCTCATGATACATGGCCCCATTCATTCTTTCATGTACACAGATCAGTCATTCTTGTCCCTTTGCAGAGAGAGAAAAAGCCCAAAAGCATGATGTTGCCACCCCATGCTTTACAGTAGGTATGGTGTTCTTTGGGTGGCAGTCAGCATTCTGTTTCGTCCAAACACGATGAGTTTTGTTTCCACTAAACAGTTCTACTTTGGTTTCATCAGACCATATGAGCTTCTCCCAATACTCTTCTGGATAATCCAAAAGCTCTCTAGCAAACTTCAGATGGGCCTGGCAATGTACTGGCTTAAGCAGGCAGACACGTCTGGCACTGCAGGATCTGAGTCCCTGGTGGCGTAGTGTTTTACAGATGGTAGCATTTGTTACGGTGGTACCAGCTCTGTGCAGGTCATTCACTAGGTCCCCCTTGTGGTTCTGGGATTTTTACTTACTGTTCTTGTGATTATTTTGCCCCCATGGGGTGAGATCTTGCATGGATCCCAAGATCGAGGGAGATTTTCAGTGGTCTTTTATGTTTTCCATTTTCTTATTATTGCTCCCACAGTTGATTTCATCACAACAAGCTGCTTGCCTATTGCAGATTCAGTCTTCCCAGCCTGATACAGGCCTCACTCATCTTTTTAAGTGGAAGAACTTACACAATATTTGGCTGACTAAATACTATTTTTCCCCACTGTATGCATGCATATTCCGAAAAGTTACTTTAGAGTGGAGTTACCCTTTAATGGGCAAGAGCTTTGCTCTGCGTCTTTTACATTTTCAGCGCTTAGTTGCTGGTGGCATAGCTAGGTCAGTGGTAAAGGTAGTATTCCATAAATTATAAAGTTCCAGTAGATTAGACACATTCTGATGGATCAGACAAGCAAAGAAGAGTGATATCTACTGCAGCTAGCAACTTAGGGTGTATAGTATAACCCATTTGGGTGTGTTACTAACATGGAATTATGGTGTGCGTCACAGAGGAGAATGCAGAAAGCTCCCGTTAATGATGTGTTGGAGAAGATTTTTCAGATAAAGGAGACCAGCCCACCTGCATTAGAGGGAGTTGCCATTTGGGTGACGACTAGGCACTGACAGGGTGAGATAGTCACCCCAGAGGCTGATGTTTGTTTGTGAAGTGGATTCCATAAGCAGAGACAAATAGAAGACTAGTACACCAAGACCCCTGGATGCGATGGTGGGATTTTCATAAGGGTTCAGTCATTTATATAATTTGCATCTAAATTTTAAATACAGTGGCATGTAATAGTTTGGCCACCCCTGGTCAAAACTACTGTTATTGTGAACAGTTAAGCAAGTTTGAAGATAAAATAAAATTTAAAAGGCCTAAACTTAAAGATGACACATTTCCTGCATTTTAGGCATATATGCAGCTCTGGCAAAAATTACGAGACCACTGCAAAATTTTCAGTTTGTCTGAGTTTTCTCTTTATATTTTTGAGTAAAATGTACATTGCTCTTTTATTCTATAAACTACTGACAACATGTCTTCGAATTTCCAAGCACAAAATTTTGTATTTATTTTCAGAAAATGAGAAATGATCAAAATAACAAAAAAAATTCAGTGCTTGCAGACCTCAAATAATAAATCAGGATACAAATCCAGCTCACCAGATATAGCATTCCAACATCGGAGCACGAGACCGCTGTGTCAAAGCGCACAATCCAAGGCAATGAGAAAAAAACTTTGTCCAGCTCCACGATGTAGTGAAAAATATTCTTTATTCACTCAATAGAAATGAGGTGTAAAAGCCAGCATGAGTTACAAGGCATGCGATCGATCAGAGAAAACTAACAATCACAATTAAATATAACAATTTGATTCATTAAGATACAATATTATTGCCTTCAGTAGTATTTTATCTTTTTTTTATTTCTTAATTTTTATTCATTATTCTCTTGTTATTATCCATGAAAAAAATGAAGCAAACTTCTGAAATAGAAGAGAAACATAACAGATCTCAATGTTGCAACCATTCACAACAGTAAAATTTACATAAATACAATTTTTTCAAGATGCATGCGGTTTTCAATTACATGTCAAATTTTTATTTCTTTTTTGTGCAATGTTAATTTTAGCACAACAAACCATTTTTTTAGTATACACATGTATACAAAGAAAAGAAAAAAAAAAAAATCAAGATTTTTTCAGGGACTATTTCAATTAGCGCACCAAATGTGCACACAGCCATAATATATTCGTTTAAAGAGGAGATGGAAAACTCCAATTTGCACTGTTCTAAAGAATTTTTTTATTTTTTTTTTCTTCTTTTCACCGTATATGATTTTTTTGTTTATATACAGAGCCAAAAAAACATTTAATTTGTTTATTCCCCATCATACACCAATCATAAAAAACCGTTCTGATACATTTATTGAAAAGTCGTTATCATAAACTTTCTCAAGACAGAAAGATGGAAAACTTCAAATTGATCGATCGCATGCCTTGTAACTCATGCTGGCTTTTAAACCTCATTTCTATTGAGTGAATAAAGAATATTTTTCACTACATCGTGGAGCTGGACAAAGTTTTTCTCATTGCCTTAGACCTCAAATAATGCAAAGAAAGCAAGTTCATAATCATTTATCAAATAACAATACTAATGTTTTAACTCAGGAAGAGTTCAGAAATCAATATTTTGTGGAATAACCATGATTTTCAATCACAGCTTTCATGCATCTTGGCACGCTTTCCACCAGTCTTTCACACTGATTTTGGGTGACCTTATGCCATTCCTGGTACAAACATTTAAGCAGTTGTTCTTTCTTTGATGGCTTGTGACTATCCATCTCCCTCTTGATTACATTCCAGAGGATTTCAATGCGGTTCATGTCTGGAGATTGGGCTGGCCATGACAGGGATTTTATGTGGTGGTCCTTCATCCACACATTGATTAACCTAGCTGTGTGGCATTGTCCTGTTGGAAAAAACAGTCCTCAGAGGTGGGGAACATTGCCCGAGCAGAAGGAATCAACTGTTTTTCCAGTTTAACCTTGTATGCGGCTTGATTCATACGTCCTTCTCAAAGATTAACCTGCCCAATTCCAGCCTTGCTGAAGCATCCCCAGATCATCACCGATCCGCCACCAAATTTCACAGTGAGTGCAAGACACTGTGGCTTTTATGCCTCTCCAGGTCTCCGTCTAACCATTAGACGACCAGGTATTGGGCAAAGCTGAAAATTAGACTAATCAGAGAAGATTACCTTACTCCAGCCCTCTATGGTCCAATCTTTATGGTCTTTGGCAAATTTCAGCCTGGTTCTCCTTTGCTTCTCATTGATGAAAGGCTTTTTTCTAGCTTTACATGACTTAAGTTCAGCCCTGCCTCTAGGAGCCTGTTATGAACTGTTCTTGCCGTGCTCTTCACCTCAGCTGCCATTCCTTTTGTAGGACACTTGATGTCATCCTGCGGTTGCTGAGTGACATTCGAACAAAACCAACTGTCATCCCAGTCAGTGGAGAGTTGTTTTCGCCCTCTGCCGCTCTGTAGCTTTGTTGTCCCCAATGTCTGCTGCTTGACCTTGTTGTAATGGACTGCCGTCTTAGAAATTTTAATGATTGAGGCAACATGATGCTCACTGTATCCCTATGCTAGTAAAGCCAGAATTGAGCCCTTCTTTTCCTCACTCAAGACTTTTCTTTTCAACTCCTTTTGGCATGGTTAAAAGTTATTTTTTTCATTCCTATCACTTTTGGGATATTACTAGCACTTGTTTTGCCATCCAACTTATCCTATTGCAAGAGGATTGTGAACACCACAGCATAGTTTTGTTTATACTTTCCTTCATTAAATAAGATTTGGCTCAGGTGATCACCTAATCAGAAGCACAGTAAGTAGAATGAGGTGTACTCTGGTTGGAATTCAACTGACACTGGAATGGAATGGCTGTCAGACATGTAGAGAAGCTGATTTTTATAAAACTGTGCAGTGGTCTCTTAATTTTTGCCAGAGCTGTATATACAAGTGCTTCTCACAACATTTGAATATCATCAAAAAGTTAATTTATTTCAGTTCTTCAATACAAAAAGTGAATCTCATATATTATATACAGTCATTACAAACAGACTGATCTATTTCAAGTGATTATTTTTGTTAATGTTGATGATTATGGCTTACAGCCAATGAAAACCCAAACATCATTTTCTCAGTAAATTAGAATACTTTATAACACCAATTTGAGAAATAATTTTAAAATCCGAAATATTGGCCTACTCAAATGTGTATATATGTATATTGTCATCTTTTACATTTTAAAAACTACAAAAAAGAAAAATAGTTAGATGCAAAAGTTTGCATGGTTAGTATCTAGCAGCACCCCCTTTTGAAAGTATCACAGCTTGTAAATGATTTTTGTAGCTAGCCAAGAGTCTTTCAATTCTTGTTTTGATGGATTTTCATCCATGCTTCCTTTGAAAATTCTTCCAGTTCTGAGAGATAACTGGGTTGTCTTGCATGCAGTGCTATTCTGAGGTCTAGCCACAGATTTACAATGATGTTCAGATCAGGGGACTGTTAGGGCCATTGTAAAACCTTCAGCTTGAGCTTTTTGAGGTAGTCTATTGTGGATTTTGACGTGTGTTTAGAATTATTATTCATTTGTAAAAGACATTTGTAGAAGTCATCCTCTTTTCAATTTCAGCTTATTTATAGATGGTGTTATGTTTGCATAAAGAATTCATTGACATTTAATTTACTTCATTCTTCACTTTTCCCATGAAATGTTTCTCATGCCATTGGCTGCAACACAATCCCAAAGCATGACTGATCCACCCCCATGCTTAATGGTTGACGAGATGTTCTTTTCCTAAAATTCGTTGCCCTTTTTTTCTCCACACATACCTTTGATCATTTTGGCAAAATAGTTCTATTTTAACCTCATCTGTCCACAGGATTTGTTTCCAAAATGCATGCATCAGTCTTGTTTAGATTTTTTTTTTCATACCTATAACACTGAACTTTATGGGGAGGGTGCAGGAGATATTTTCTTCTGATGTCTCTTCCATTAAGGCCATATTTGTGCAGGTGTCTCTGAACAGTAGAAGAATGTACCACAACTCCAGAGCCTGCTAAATCTTTCAGAAGGTCTTTTGCAGTCAAGCAAGGGTTTTGGTTTGTCTCTTTAGCAATCCTACAAGCAGCTCTCACTGAAATTTTGCTTGGGCTTCCAGACCTTATCCTAACCTCCACTCTTCTTGATAACTGCCATTTTTTAATTACATTTCGAACTGAGGAAAGGACAACTTGAAATCGTGTTATCTTCTTTTAGCCTTCTCCTGCTTTGTGGGCCTCCACCATTTTCATTTTCAGAGTGCTAGGCAGCTGCTTAGAAGAACGCATAGTTGCTGTTTTTTGGCACAAGGTTAGAGGAGGCTGGGTTTTATTGAGCTGGGAAATTTGCATCACTTGGCCTTACCAAAAAATGATAGTGAACAAGCCATAACCCTAACAGGCTAAATAAGATCTTTGGTCAAAGTTATCTCAGCACACAAATCTCCAAGGGTGCCCAATCTTTTGCATTTGCCCATTGACTTTTTTGTAATTTTGAAAACGAAAACAAAAAAGACTATACTTTTTTTTGCTTAATATACAAAGGAAATCATCTTCAACTTGCTTAACTGTTTACAATAACAGTAATTTTTAACCAGGGGTTCCCAAACTTTTACATTCCACTGTACATTGAAATGTTTTCCTTGATTGTTTCAAAAAAATAGGGAAGTTTTCATTTTTAAATTATTTAAAAAAAATGTATATAGTTCATTTTGCTTTTCTATTACATGGTCAGTTATTCATGACCTCTTTGTTAAACTACATATGAGATATAGATAGAGATGTCTGTTCTGTCCATCAATTTTAGAGGTTGTCATACAGAATAAATATGAGGACTGGAAAAGTATTGTGAAAAAAATTGTAGTATTTAAATTCCAGCTTCACCCCAGAAAAATTAGCTTGTTATTTTGATTAAAGGGGATAAATCTCAGCTGCAGTCATTGTGTGATTGCCACTTCTTGTGTTGTGTACTTGCTTGGCCTCTTTGGCTGTTGGTGGGTGGCAGGCAGCACTGACGGACACTGCCAATGTCACTGGTCACCAGGAAATACAGTTCCATGACAGGAAAAGCTCTGTCTTTGGCATTCAGTACATAATAGGATGGCACAGAATAAAGGGAGGAAAATTCAGCAAAATTATGAGGGTACATGATACTTGACAATTCCTAATGCCCCACAATAGGATCCCAAATTGAGAATTTACCACAAGGTGCCTCTTACTCATTGCAGATACTCATGCTCATTCCTTAGTTGCAGTATGTTGAGAAAAAACATATTTCTAGGTAGGCGGTCATTCCCTTCATCCTTGGATGTTGTATGAAAGAAGACGTATAATGCACTACAGATTGTTACGTTAATGGTGCCACTAAGTGTGGCCGATTAATAAATGCATTTTCAAGGCTTTTGTCTTTCCTTTTTATGTTACTTTGTGTTTCTCCATTACCTCTGCCTTGCTTTGCACTTCCAACACACTCTTCAATTCAAGCAGCAACCACACATTTTAAAAAGCTGTTGTGATCAATATCACATTAGATTACTGTATTTTATGACACTACAGCTTCCTGAAAAATGTTATTATCCTCGGGAACATGTTTGCGATGCAGCTGTTGTTGAGGGTTTATTTTTCAATAAATTTCAAGTACTTAAGTACAGTTTACCATCTCCTCCAAAGTAATAAAGTATGTTCTTAGGAAAACAGTATCTATAGCGCATTATGGTTTTCCTCTGAAGCAATGAATGAAAAATGCTCTTTACTGCAGTGTCGAGTTCACTTAAGCTGATACTCTTAAGGTCTAGAGGACAATACATTCACTCTATTGCGGTATGTCGGCATTCCTGCCGTCCTTTACAAACTAATTGAAGCAAACAGAACTGTGATAAATGCGCCGTTCTAATTGATTCAATGCACTGTGCTTCTTCCCATAGACAAAAGTGTGGCCCAGATTCATTAGTATCGTCTACTGTATTGCAAAAAGATCATTTGATGGCTTCATTTACATTACTCTCAACCTCAAGACCTAGGACATTAGCAGTATAAAAAAAAAATGAGGTTTTGTGCCCGAACATGCTTCATCCGCTGTGTTAAGGAATCACTTATAAATTATACTAAAAGCATTTGTAATTAATTTAATTAATACAGCTAAAATATTGTAGAACCATTTTTAAACGCGTTCCCTCCCTTCTACGGGAAGATGTCTTCTAGATAATTCACACCCCTGCATGATACAGCAGAATGATAAGCTCACAGCTGTAAAGTTATATGTGCAGAAATGTTATACATCTTCGTAGAAGAAATATTCACACTTACCCACAAATGAGATTAATGAGCAAAAAGCAATTACTCACATCTGTTTGATAGTTCAGTCTTAATGACTGAGAGGTGTCAGACTGACGAGTGGGTGGCAGGGTCTTTTTTTATAAATATTGTATTACACTTAAGACTACGGAAATTATAATTGATCGCATGCGTAGACAGGATATTTTGATGATCTATATCGTATACTGTACTTATAGACACCTATTCACCACACTCCTGCCATTATAAGCCACGTAGAGATAGAGCAGACGTACTGTACCTCTGATATCTCATTTTAATGGGAATTACCAATTCCATCAGTTCTGTTTGAACGGATCCTAATCAAAGCTGTTGTTACTTTCCATCATCCTGTAAAAATTGGATATTGTAAATAAATATTTTATGTCACTCTCAGATGGACTGGCTTCAGGTCATGAGTTGACTGAGGTAGTATGGCACTATTGGTGGATTAATGATGACCTGAAGGCTCAGCTTCATCACTATGAATCAAAAACCTCTTGGTAGTTTCATGACAATTATTACCTATGTTGGGGCAGTGTGATAACCTTTGTCAGAGTCTCTGCTTGGGACACAGGAGCTTTTTACCCTGATCGGCAAAGAACAGTGACTTCCACCTGGCCAGTCTATCCACTCTCTCTATAACCAGACTTGTGTAATTCATGCATCTTCCTCCAACTTCTCACCTGCATCAGACAAACCAACTGCTCGTCAAACAGCCTCCCTGATGTACAGTATACACCTCACCTATCAGGAATCGAGTGACAAGTCCACATGGTATATATCTTCACTTCCAGGACATACAGTAGTTGTTATCATTGTGTCCCATCAATGCAAACACTCCCCATCATCCTTATTATTAAAGAGGTCCCGTTATTAAAATAGAATAATGTTCAAAGAGTGGAAAGTTAATATGCAGGTTACTTCACCCTGCATTGCGATGTCTCCTGCAATGTAACAAAGCTACTATAATACACACATGACACAGAAGTGCATAACAGATATCATACTAAAACATGCAGTGCAAAGAAACAAATATTTGTTGTGGATTTCAGCTTTCAGCAGAAGCATTCAGCACTTACTGTAGACACTGGGGGAGAATGAATGATTTTACCTGGGTCATAGATCAACCATAAACTCCAGCATCATCAGATGGAGGATTACAGGAAGAGAACTGACACAGACAAACCTGAGATGTCATACAATACAGTATTAATGAACATTAACATTAGCGTGGCTGCACTTAATGTCTGCTTAAAGCAATATTCCAGTCTTTATTTTTATTGTAGCGGTGTAGTGGTGCTACTAATCTGAGTTTCCTGCCTCTAGTCCTATACTTAACAGTGTTTGCTAAAGCAAACTGGAAGTCACAGCTCAGTAATTAGTCTATGAGTGAGACTCTCATGGAATTCGATTGAGAGCTTGTGCCCATTATGTGTCACATCCAGTCAGACAGAAGTTGTGTTCGCAAGATGGCAGATCGAGACCAGAGTAGTGCCGGTAAGAGGAAATGGTGGTAGTTGCTAAGTATAAGACTAGGCTCAGGGAAAATAGTTTAGTAGCTTTCTTTAGTGCTGCAATAGAAAAAAAACTCTAATGGCGCTTTAAGATAGTCCCAGCAGCATAAGCCTGTAGCTGTTACATACTCCCAACAATTTGCATGAATTAAAACATCAATAACATATCTTATCCCATCCCTCAATTAAACTTGACGGACATATATCTTTTTGTAATAATAGTGCACAAAACTAAATCACATCCTGCAGGTTCTGGGTAAATTTTTAAGATAACTCTTAAAAGATATTGGACTTTGTAATTTTATTGTGATTTAGATATTCTTTAATTTAGCAATATTATTTCCCTTCCCAAATGCCTCTTGCCTCCAATACTTCTACGTGTACAATAAATAATGACATTTTCAGTCCCAAAAAGAAAGACGTTGTTGAGCATTAGAAATCTCAGAACCTCAGACTAAGTTGTTCTAGTGTAAGATTAAAATATTGTATTAGAAAAGTGAAAAAAAAGTTGTATACAATGCATAGGGACAACATCATTGTAGCAGATGTAGATATAGCAATGTTGTGATTCGTAGCTGCACACAAACATAGAACCCCAAGGTGTTATTGGTCTACAGCACACAGTCATCGGTGATCATCCCGAAGCTCCAGGCCACATATTCCCTTTACTATAGCTACATCCTTCTTCATTTTAGCTGATTCATAAAATGTTAAACTTTAATGCGGTTCTGGATAAAAATGGCATTCTCGGCTATTTGTGGTCAAGTCAGTGATTAGGCAATGCAGAAAATAAGCTAAATTTAATTTGACTTTACAAGAATAAACTACTATGGTTGTGAAAACTCAATATAATATAGTTTCCCAAGTTAAAATTAACTAGTAAAATAGTTTCCCTCTGACCATGAACTAAAACTGACATTATTAGAGCATGGGAATGATAGCAGACTATTGTGGAGCATCTTATAACACATCGTGGTAGATTTGGGAGAGTCATTGCTTAAGATGGAGTATCACACTATAAAGTGATTGCAGCATTCTTCATCTGTTCCTCTGTGATTGATCCTCTAGTTCCAGTCTTGGGGCCTGACAGGAGGGCAGGTCATATACATCAATGATCTTCATGTCAGCTGAATTTGTCAAACAGATAAGATACTAAGGCTGAGAACTGTTTGAAGTTGACTACCAAGTGACTTAAAAGAACCATACTAAGTGTCTATTTGTGAAAGTAGCAATTTCCAGCAGCCTTTCAACATGTATTACAATGAAGGCGCTGGACTGGAGAGCAGTGGGGTGCATGGTCAGGTCAACCTAGGATTGGTCATGACCATCTGAGATCATATCCCTTGACACAATGATGACAAATAGCATGGTGTGTTACTCATCCATAACATCAAGCTTTGATTTACCGTAGGTGCTTTTTACTGTTTAATATCCTTCTTTTTTTAGTTATTCTATGATCTAATCGGTGTCATATCTGCAGAACCCCTTATGTGTTGCAAAAATAAAGTGGGCCGTGGGCCTTAAAAATAATGAATAAACGTATTAGTATATAGAGTGATGAACACGTTTCTTCTTTTAACTTTCTTTCTATTTTTTTTAACTTTTTAATTCTACATGTGTCATGTGCTTACATTAGCTACTTTACTTTTATGTAAATCCGTGATTATTATTCCAGCTTTTCCGCAGCTTTTAGCAAAATCTATGCATCTTTTTCTTCTTAGGTATACGCATTTTTCATTATTCTAATGTTCTAATCTAATGTCTAGGGCTTTAACTCTAATACATTTTTCGAATCCACCTCTTTGATTTTTCTATTTCATTTGTAGTCATTTGCAGTGAGACCATTGATTTGACCTTCCATGTTATTGGGATAAAGCATGCAGGGGATGGTGAATGTCACTGAGAGATGCCATGTAAAATAAAAATGCATTATGTATATTGTGTTATGACAGGTAAAAGCTTTACCCGATGATGAATACTGATGTATAAATCCTCAGAGAAACTCCTCCTTCAGAATCCTTTACTTACCGCTATTATTTTCTTCTTTTCCAGATAGGGTCACCATGGTGCTGCAGATACTGCTGGAAGTTGTGCCAGCCGAAGACAATGCATCCTGAACAAAGAATATGCTGGAAGGCGTCATGCGTAGCTCAACAAGTTGTCTTCATGGTGCCTTAATATTAAGCAACACGAGATGGTCACTGCTTCTATACTGTGTCATATTTTAGATTATCATTGAGGACGACCGAGCTGCTATTTTATTTATTCCACTGCACTTTTGTATTAAATTATTAATGTCTGCAGACAAACATTAGCATATTCTATAATCATAGTATGAATAATATTTTTACATATTTCCTGCCCCTCGATACGTCGCCCACTTCTGCACAGAACATATGGTTGTCATATGTTCACAGCTCATGGGAAGTGAAACTGGGCACCTGTCACCTGGCGCTAACATCCTTCACTTGTCAAAGATTTCCCTTAGGATTTTCTTTTAATTTGACAAGTAACTTTTTGGCATTTAAACTTGATGCGGAAATTATGGTATACAGATGAAGCAGAGCTATGATGAATTGAGCTCCGCTATATATGTTTTACGACAATTAGCTCAATTTATATTCATGTGCAATGGACTGGCAAGAGGTGTTTTTAGCTTTGTATTTATTTTAAATGTCTATATGGGATTGGTTAAAAAGCTTTTCTCTATATGAGGCTTATAGCCGTTGTCTATTACACAGACTACCGCCTCTCAATTACCATAGTCGCCTATGTAAAATAATAGCCTGTACTCAGCCCTTGTGGCAGCGCCATCCTATGTTAGTATTGGATCTGTCGGAGTTTCTGTGACCAGTTATATCACATGAGCCATGCAGCCAATCAGTGGCCGCTGGTGGTCTGCTTCACTTCCACTTCCTTGGGATGACCCTGACAATCCAAGGAAGTGAAAGCTGTTACTGTAGTTGAGTGCTGGATGTTCACTGGCTGTTCACTGGCGGACATAGACAGCAAAAGGCTCCTGTGTAAGAACCATCTATGGGCCCTTTGCAGTCCAATAGCTCATCGTAATGCACAATTAAACTTGCTTTAGAGGTGAAAATGGGCCCCCTTAGCTTTTGGGTCCCTGTGCGGCTGAACTGTTGCACCAACGATATGTCCACCCCTTAGGCCATTGTTATTTTACATTGGAGAATATACTAATTGAGAAGGGTTTGTCAAAGTAGTGGACAATATCTTTAACATTTTATCATTGTTTCATTTTTATACTTCAAATTAAGTGCTGATTAATTCCTTATACTGGGCAGAAATATATGTTTAAAGACAATGTCACGATCACCTGTAGATGTCGCATTGGAGTTTACTGCATACCGTATTCCATTTACTCCCAAGGTCCCTCTGCTGGTGGCTGAAGACAGCCAGTATATAATCTGGAAAGGGTTCATGTCAGGTGATTCATACAGTCCAAACCACAGGTAGCACAAAATAACGACAGACTTCCACATTGCGATCATTTATGTTTTTCTCTGAAAACTACACAGAGAAAACATAGTTTGAAACTGAGTTGGAATGTGGAGGCCAGTAATATGGACAGGTCCCTGCCGGTTTCTCTCAACATGGCTTGGCTTGGTTGACATGTCTCTCTTTATACTCAATATGGAGAGTAAATCTGTCAATCTGTCTTGTTACCTGACAGGTTCTCCTTGCGGTCGGATACAGTGATCCATATCAGAAAACAAAGCTCTGACTGCCATTAATATGTAATAAGAAATTATTCAGTACAGAACAAATAGGTGTTCAAGAGTATTAGAGTGGGTATTTACTTTATGGGTTAGATGCTACGATTCCTGTCAATTTACACAAATGAGATGTAAAATTAGAACTGATTTATGGATTATATATCACTATTACATAGCTCATAGATTTTTAATGAAATGTATACAATCCAGTTTTATATTTTCATTATTTCAACATATATGCAAATTTTATTTGTCTTATTCACATTTTATTTACTAAATCATCCTCATAGGCTGGATTTACATTAGCTGACCAGTGGCAGAGCTCTGATCTGCAACATCGATCATCTTTTAATAGCCTGATTACACAGGCCGACCACATTTCAGATGTGCACAAAGCGATCATTAATAAATCTTTCAGTTTACAAAGGCTGTCCTGGTTCTGGGCAGCACATGTCCTGTTCACACATAGCGATACCCTATCGAGAATGATGATCTTTACGTATGCTAGAAAATCATTTCACCCGACGAATGAGTATTTGTCCTAGGAATACTCATTCGTGAAGATTGACATCTGTACACCCGCCCTTAATGCACAGGACTTAGCTTTAAGGGGGCTTTACATATAGCAATATCGCTAGCAATATCACTAAAGTGTCACCGATTTTGTGATGCAGCAGCGATATCACTAGCGATATCGCTACATGTGACTCTCACCTCTGACCGGCGCCCCGCTGGATATCGCTGATCGCGCGAGATCGGCCTGGTCCATTTCTCGTCGTCGGCTTCCTGCTGGCGCCAACGAGCGAGCCATGGACACGGGCGGAAGACTGTCATCATCGCCGCGTCTGACAGGTAAGTGACGACCCCCGACCGCTGCTGCATCGCTAGTGAGATCTGCCTGTTTGGCAGACCATTTCGCGATGCACCAGCGATCCTGACTGGGTCATATCGTGGTCAGGATTGCTGGTGCATCGCTAAATACAATGGGGGCTTTAGTCTTTAGAACTGCAAATTGGTAATCTGATTATGATTGTTGCTTAGATGTTTTCCTTTATAAGCTGTGCTTCCAGGCTGCAAAGCTTCAGTAAACCTACATAATTCTCTGCTGTGATTTTTTAAACAATGTCATCTTACCTTAATTTCACAATTTTTCAGCATGTGAATGCAACCTAAACTGTACTAACTAGCTATCTTTACTATATGTCTGGAAAGATGGTGGCGGGGTGTTCTTTTATAGAGTAATACTAGCGCAATGTTCACTACAGGTCTCAATTTATCCTGAGCTCTTCGGGTGAGCTGGGTATGACTAGGACATAGGAACTGGTGAATAAATGCTCCTCTGTTTGTCTTTCTTATTGGTGCCAATCCAAAATGGACACTTAGGAGAATGTGGCAGTTGCTTGATTACCTGTATAGCTACAAGTATGAGAATAATTTATTTTTCCAAACACATACACTTCCTAAAATTAATACTATATACAGCAGCCATGTACCATATTGTATTAAATAATAGTATATGCTGCAGCTACAGAAAGTTGTTCAACTCATTCAGGGAGAGGAAAATCATGTGGCGTACCACTAAGGGGTTCCACTACAATTGGGCTACTGCCACAAATATTAGGCATCATATAGTTGGGGCCTTTATTTCAGTAAACACTGGGAGACCTCTGAAATGCAAACTGTGCTTCCTCTAGCTAATAGTGGATCTTCACAGTTCAGAGACCAACCCTTATTTCCAAAATATTATCTAAAGGGGCTGTAGAAAGATTTTTGCCATGCATTCACCAATGATATCTAGGAGCTGCTCCTACATTCCATGCACAGTTTTCGTTAATTATTCTTTTCTAACTTGACGTCAATGTAAATAAATGTCAATAGGACAATGGTCAACAATATGCAGGTTTTTACATTTATTGAGATTGCAAAAATACTGTTATACTGTTTATGTTTAAGATAATTGTTTTGAGTCATATGTGTGAATAGAATATCATCCACTGTATTTTCTCACATTGAGAACTACTGTTCATTTATATATATAAATAAACTAAATATGGTTCTTTAAGAAAAGGTATTTACGCAGAACAACAATAAATATTCTATTACACAAAGAGATTGTCTGTCATTCCTCAATGCATTTATGTTTTATGAGGATTACTGCGTTTCTGCTATTGTAATGTCAGAAATTGATGGTTTCAGGCACAAAAGAATAAAATATCCTTTTTATCTTATGAAATATTATATGTGATATTTCTCTGGTATATTTGACTGGATTTAGGAATGGGATAAATGAAGCTTGAAACTTTGTCCAGAAATCTTTTAACCTATTGTGTCAACAAATCAAGTGATTTTAAAACTTGATTTAATTGAAATTTGCACAACAATCACAGTTAATCTTAGTATCCTATACTCCTTCCCATTCCATAAAAAATGACTTGAGGCAATGACCTGATACCAGAGAGTCCAAGAATAGGAGCATTCTACATGCTTCCCAAAATCCCCAAATCTGGAAATCCAGGGAGGCTGATTATTTCATGTGTGGGCACCCTTACTGAGCAGGTATTTGGATGGGTAGAGGGTATTCTTAAACCCCTGGTTAAGGTTATACGAAACTACATTCAGGACACAACTGACCTATTGAATAAACTAGCAGCAATAGGTCCTCTACCTGAAGGAACCATCCTGGCCACCATGGATGTGGAATCTTTGTACTCTAATATCCCACACCAGGATGGATTAAATGCCTTCAAATTCTTAATGGAAAACATCGGGAATGATGCTGATTCTGTGGTGAAACTCACAAAATTCATCCTCACCCACAATTACTTTGAATTTGACAACAAGATCTATCTACAGGTGACAGGCACAGCTATGGGAAGTAAAATGGCTCCAGAGTATGCAAATCTTTTCATGGCCAAGCTTGAAAGCGACTTTTTGTCCTCATGTCCCATCAGGCTTCTAGCCTACTACCGCTACATTGATGATATTTTAATCATCTGTACCGAATTTGGGCAGCAGCTAAAGACGTTCCACGAACAGTTTAAACAATTTCATCCCACCATCAACTTAACACACAACTCCAGCACTGAAATTAACTTTTTAGACACCGTAATTAAGCTAAAGAACAATGAAATCCCTAAATCAGAAGCCAATTGATCGTCCAACATACCTTAAATGGGACAGTTTCAAAACATAAAAAACTCTTGTCTACAACCAAGCCATCAGATACAATCGTAGATGTTCCAGCCCCATGGATAGAGAAAAATACCTTGGTCACCTTAGAAAGACCTTTTTGAATCAGGGCAACTATCCAAGAACAAATGAAAACCAAATTACAAGGGCCACCAGAATATCAAAGAATCACTTGCTACATTACAAAGCTAAAGAAGAAAATAACCGTGTGCCTCTAGTGGTCACCTACAATTCAAATCTGGAAGTGCCAACAGGAGCTGCATGGAAATTACAACTTTTACTACAAAAAGATGTCTGATTACAATCCATATTTCCAGACCCCACACTGCTGTGTTTCAGTCAGCCCCCAAATTTAAGAAGTATCATTGTCAGAAGCTCCCTGTCCTACCCAACAGCTGCAGGAACCTTTCCTTGCAAGCATAAAAAATGTAAAACCTGTCCATTTATAATGACCACGGACAAGATAAAGATCCCCATCTACCATCAAGACTACAAGATCCCAGGTACTTTCAGCTGCATCACATCTAATGTGGTGTACCTAATTATTTGTACTAAATGTCTAACTGGGGGTCTGTATATGGGGGAGACAGGGCAAAAACTGAGAACAAGGATGAATTCTCATCGTCACACAATAAGAGAAAAAAGAATGGATATACCTGTGGCAAAATATTTTTGTATTCCCAGTCATAGCATTATGGACATTAAATTACTTGTATTAAAAGGTAACTTCAAGTCTCAGAGAGACAGAAGGGTCTGGGAGTATAAATTTATGACAGACTTTGACACACTTAGTGCAATTGAATGTGCCACATGGATGTATGTCTTTTATACATCAATTAAGGAATTTGCTCTTCAGACCTTCTGGGAGCATCACACAACACAGAACTTGACCCCAGTCAGAGGATAACAAAACTTTCAGAATTTTTATCTATGAACTGTTCCAATAATTATGTTTATCCTTCTCCCATAATGACAATTCTGTTTCATGTCACTTGTCTCATCTATTGTGTTATTCCTGTGCTGTTTTGTGTATAAATATGTGATTCATCAGATGTTGTATTAGTCTAGACTGATGAAGAGACCTGGGTAGTCTCGAAAGCTTGCAATGTGTTACCATTATTCCAGTTAGCCATTAAAAGGTATCAACCACTGAGGACTCTCAATTCTAAATATTTTTCAATACTGTTTCCCTTCACTCATAAATAGTGGTATTGTGCATCGTGACCAAATGCTACACTAAAAAAATGTGCAGTTTCTTAATATTGCAGTTGTCCTCCAAAGCATTTTTTAAAGACAAAATAACTTGTTTCCATGTAGAAAACATTTGGCTAAAAACCACAAAGCAAAATTATAGTAAAACATGCCCAGTAAATGGCACAATGCCATTGTTATGGCATTTTTAAACAGGATTTTTTTGGGCTGTTTAATTTCAATCTTATAGGCTTCAGAACTTTCAAGCAGGTATTTTCTAACTACCTGCCTTTTTTGCCCGCTGCTGATCTCTGCTGATTCAGAGCAGTCACAGATCACTCCTACTGGTGATCCTGTGGCTTCTGGTTATGTCACATTAAGAGAAGAGCAGTTTCTCTTCTGCTATGCTCTGTTGATAGGAACTGACTGCCGATGTAATGCTGATCGACAGCCAGCTCGCAGCTACCTAAGTGCAGGGAACCGGCTATAAATCAGCATGACTTTAGCAATTACGTCCCATCAACAGAGTAGCCAAGAAGAGGAAGAGCTGCTCTGTTGACTTGAGGCAGCAGAATCGCCAGTAGGAGCGGTCTATGATCGTTCTGAGTTGACACCAAACAGAATAGGCAAATAGTTAGCAACTACCTGCCTGTTAGTTCTTAGCTTGATGAGACTGATGCAATTATTGGTCTTTGGAATTAAATAATACATTTTTAGATCTGTTAACACTTTCAAGTCTAAAGTGGCCAGTTAAGAAAAAATATTACTACTAGCCAAAGTGGTTACTTTATTACCATAGCAAAGACACCATTACAGGAGTTGTTCATTATTATAGTTTGCTTTATAAATAGGCCTATGGTAGTGTTAAAAAATCACACCTCTCATCTTCACAGCATATCTCTTTACCGCTGCCAGTGTCTCCCCCTGGCCTCAATGACTCCTCTTCTGTTAAGATGTTTCCCAGGACCACTTCAGCCAATCATAAAACTAAGAGACCTAGAAGGCTTTCTCATAACTTTCACCTAACAAAGATGAGAAAGGGGGCATGTCAGAACTATAAGAGCTATTATTCCCTCTTTGTTTATAAGAGAAGATGAACCAATGCAATCACCTGCCAAACGAACATCAGGAAGTAGTGTTTTCATGAAGGTTTGTTCACCTGATTATTGGTTCATGTGAAAATTTCATAAGACAAACTAAGAATAGGAATACTGGGGATAACTACAGTTGCAACTGAATTTTATTTTATATTATTTTTGTGGAACTAATTTGTGTTTTTGTGTATTTTTATTTTCAACAAGAATACATTACTTCTATTCCTTAAATGTGACTTGTAATATTATCTGCTTTAGTTGCAACTAAAAATGAAAAAAAAAACGAGGAACTGTTAAAGTTGATGTTACAATCCATTTTTGGATCTGTCAGATTCTGGATTCTCTGATATAAACTTTTTTCCTTTCTGGCCCTCGGAAGTTAATATCACCTCCGGTGGCCGCTGGTGTTACTACATGTTTAGGCTGCTGGTGAGACCACTCCCGCCTTCCTATATAAGGTCACCTGGTACACCAGCTGACTGTTGGTAGTAGCAGGTGCTTTGCAAACCAACCTTTGAGAAGAGAGGAGCTATCTGGAGTAGAGCTTTTTGCAGCCTATCTGCAGCAGTGGTGTTTCTGCTGAAAGCGGAGTTCGAGTGCCTTATGCTACTTTCACACTTGCTTTTTTTTGCAGCGTGTTTTTCCCGCAAAAAAACACATGGAAAAAATGCATACAAATGCATACAAATGCTGCGTTTTTTTCAAGCATTTTTATGAGCATGCAAGAAAAAAACGCAGCGTTTTTAT
Source organism: Dendrobates tinctorius (assembly GCF_039654945.1). Lineage (NCBI taxonomy): Eukaryota > Metazoa > Chordata > Amphibia > Anura > Dendrobatidae > Dendrobates > Dendrobates tinctorius. The sequence continues at coordinate 59,257,471 of NW_027361698.1, read as the reverse complement.
GCGTTTGTATGCGTTTTTAGTGCGTTTTTACCGCGTTTGCGTTTTTTTCCAACATTAGTTGGCCCCTCACACTAACCCAAACCATGACTTTACTAACCCTAACCCTAACCCTTAACCAAACCATACCCTAACCCTGACCCTAACCCTAACCCTTAACCAAACCATGCTAACCCTAACCTTAACCCTAACCCTTAACCAAACCCTACCCAAACCCTAACCCTAAACCCTAACTAACCCTAAACCCTAACCCTTAACCAAACCATACTAACCCTAACCCTAACCCTAAACCCCCTTAACTAACCCTAACTATAACCTAATCCCCTAAATTCCATTGTCTGACTAATGGTCAACAAAAAAACGCATGCGGAAAAAACGCATACATGAGCATGGCAATGCGCACATATGCGCACCCATAGACTTATAATGGGCGTCTTGCTGTAAAAAAACACATTGCGCACGCATGCGTTTTTTGAGGCAAGTCGGACGCCCAAAAAATGCAACAGAATGCATTTTGTGCGTCCGAGCGCACACCACAAAAAAACGCATGCTCGGAAAAACGCATACAAACGCATGTGTATGCGCACATAAGCGCATCCCATGCAAAATATAGGAAAAAAAACGCATGCGTTTTTTAGCGCAAAAAAACGCAAGTGTGAAACCAGCCTTACTCTGCTGCCTCCGAGCATTGGCAGCAGAGAAAGCTAAGTTGTTTGTTTTTCCCTGTCTGTTATTTTCCCTTGTGTTGTATTAGTGGAGTGATGGGACCAGTGTCCGCACTTTCCAATTCCCTACTGAGGGATAGGTGCAGGGTGAGTGAGAGCAGGGGTATCCAGGTCGGCCACAGGTTTAAAGAACCTGTATAGGGAACATGAGGAGAATTCAGGGCTCTTCCTAGGAGCGTGCAAGAGGTGTCCACTTCCCTGTTCCCTATTGAAGGGCCCACCGTTGTAATGGGATCCCCTTGTCTGTCTTGGTTGTTTTAGTGACCGACCGATCGTCGGGTCGCATCACACAGGGCCAAGTCACATCGTGACAGTTGTATTTTGAAGTAACACAACAAAAAGTATGTGTCACGGTAAATGTGTGTCTGGACGCAGCGGTTACCGCAAGGCAAACCCATAACACACGTGACCCTGGATACAGCGCCTCCAGTGGCGAATTTAAATAATAAGGGGGAACCTGGGAAACATTAACATTGGTGGGCCCTGCGATAGGGAATGGGGACATGGAGACCTCCTAAGCTCCCCTGAGCCAGTGTCCCTGCGCTCCTTACGCTCCCTATACAGGCTCCGCACCTGTCGCCGCACGTGAACCTTAAACCCTTGCTCGCCCTGACCCTAAACCCTCACTAGGGAATTGGTCGGTGCGGAGACTAATCCCACCACTGCACTAATAACACACACGAGGGAAAGAGACAATACAGGGGGACACCACTTAGCTTTATGCTCTCTGCTTATGCTCCTGCAACAGAGCCCTCCACCTGCGTGCGTCTTCTCCTCCACCCGGATCCATCACCATAACAGGATCCTTCACCATAGTGCAGCCTTGGAGCAGAGTCCACCACCAGTTGCTGCTGCTTAGGAACAGAGTCCCAAAGATGAGTTCAGCTTCTGCCATGAAGTCAAGCATGCTTGAGTCCAGCTCAGCAGCCAAGTCCCACATGGTGAGTGCCACTCTCCATAGTCGCCACTCCACCAGACCATGCAGCCACTTCCTGCTGACACCATCACTGCGACTCCTCCACACCATGCCAGCAATTCCTGCAGACCCCATTAGCTGCCACTCGTCTCCTCTGGCTGACTGCACAGGACTCCTCTCCAGCTCCATCCTTCCACCAGGCTCTCACAAACTCAGAATCAATGAATGAATCAATCAATATGACCAGCCGTGATTACACACCCTGAGACTCATTTAAAGAGCCCCACACCTGATTCATAATTATGTGCGCATTAAACCTAAAGTGCGATACCACTAACCACCACCGGGGACAGTCAAGTCACTTTGGCAACTTGCCAAAAGGAAAAAAAGTTCACTCTGTGCTTTTAAAACTGTCAGATCAAATTCAGATCATGACAGTACGGTATATTACTAAAAATTGCCTTTATTAAAACAAGTATGAGGGCAAGTGGTGGCACAGAAGGAGTTTACATCAAAATCAATTACATATAAAACAGCAAACAACATTCATGGGGGAATGGTATCTTTGTATCTAAATCATAGAAGTTTTTTGTAAAGTGCAAACAGTACTGTTAGTGACCATAGAGGAGCATAGGTGGTGGTGATATACTGTATAAAAAGTGCTAGGTGCTAATATGAATATAATGAGGAGTGCATATACATTTAAGGGTATGAGGTAAGTAGATAGATCCCATGGTAGTTTGTATTCTCAAAAAAAAGTAAAGTATACGTTCCTATGGACATGTATGCAGATGCATAGCCTGTTTAAATTGCATAGAAGTGATACAACAGGGTCAAAATGACCATTGGGAAGGGGTACATACCAAGAGGAGTGATATGCTGGGTGATATATGCAGCGCTGGAACCCTGACGAAGGTATGGACCAAAACACATGTCTGGGTACCGGTGCTACACATCTTACCCAGCATATCATTCTTCTTGGCATGTACCCCTTTGCAATTGTGGTCATTTAAACCCTGTTGTATCACTCCCATGCAATTTAAACAGGTTATGTATCTGCTTGCATATCCATAGGAACGTATACTTACATACAGATATATATATATATATATATATATATATATATATATCCAACAATGTAGACCAGCTCACTCCTGTGAACCACCTGGGACCTCAGCTGACCTGGTTAACTCCGTTGTGCCCGGATCTGGATGTAGGAGTCCATCCATACAAATGTGAACATCGGCAAAGCAAAGTCCAGCAATAACGTGAGCAATACAGGATGCTGTTAAAAAAATGTTTCTTTCTTTTTATTCAGAAATCCATTAAAATGCAATGGTCCAAGCAGTTCAAAACAGCAATAACGCAGGAAAGTAGTGCAGATAGGACTACGCGTTTCAGCGGTAAAACCCGCCTTCTTCACGGTCCAGAATCTAATCTGCTTTCCAAACATGGAACCTTATATACATCCCACTCCCATTAGGGTAATTATAAACATATGTGAGTAACTAAAAAACATGTGTTATAAAAGCAGATCAAACATATAAACTATCCACATATTGATCAGTATACAACATGCATAAGAATTATAAAGAAAGGATTCAACATATTGGAGAAAAATACATTAGGAATCTCCAATAACCTGACCATAAGACTTGAGTGGTACAAAAACATTGAACAATAATATTAACCAGTATTATATAATACAAATATATCAATAGTGCATAATGATATCCAGGCGGTTATTAAAGCCCTGTGGCATGCGAGTCCCCAACTCAAATATCCACCTACTCTCTCTTGCAAGCACTTTTTTATGAAAATCTCCCCCCCTCAATGGTTTTTTTACATGCTCTATGCCCATAAAGGAGAAACCACGTAAATCCCCATTATGTTTTTTTGAAAAATGTCGGGATACTACTGATGCACCAACCATAGGCAAATTACTAGCATCTGATAGGTGTTTGCGGATTCTAGTTTTAAGGGGATTCATCGTACAACCTACGTATTGCATACGGCATATATTGCAATTAATTAGATACACTACATTCTCCGTATTGCAGTTTATAAAAGAACAAACATTAAACTGTTTTTTATTGGAGATAGATGTAAATATTTTGGATTTATTTGCAAAACCGCAGCACTTACAAATATTGGCACCGCATTTAAAAAAAAAAAAAAAAAAAAAGTTTTTTCTCCTATTTGGATTTGAATGATTTCAATCTAAAATTTACCAGTAGTGGTCATGAGGTATCAATTAACTTCTTGGATTTGAAACTGACCTCAGATCTGGACAATGATGGGGTTCTGATATCTCCCTATAAAAAATCCATTGCATGTAATAGTATTTTAATGGCTTCCTCTAATCACCCCAAACATGTCATTCAGAATATTCCTGTGGGGGAGCTTATTAGATTAAAAAGGAATACCACATCTGGGGACAAATTGGAGTAAGGAATTGAAATGACCTGTAATAATTTAAAAAAAAAGGGGATATCCTAATTGGTCCTTGGAGAGAGCCAAGAAAATGGTAGCAGGCATGGATAGGGTTAAGCTGTTGGAATCTACTGAGAAAAAAAGACAGTTTGACTCTAAAAAATCTAGGGTGGTTTTCAGTACCAATTATAGTTCTCAGTTTAATTCTATTGTTAAAATCATCAAAAAATATCTTCCCTTGTTATCTCAGAATGATATTTTGAAAAATATTGTGGAAAATAATGATATTGCCTTTGTGGCAAGAAGAGCCCCGACTTTAGCTACATTATTATCACCCAGCATTAGTGTTGAGCATTCCGATACCGCAAGTATCGGGTATCGGCCGATACTTGCTGTATCGGAATTCCGATACCGACTTCCGATATTTTTTCAATATCGGAATTCGGCATCGGAATCGGAAGTTCAGTTGATTGACGGCCTGACGTCATCATGATGCGCGGTGTGTGCGCATCATGATGCGCCGTCATTTCGGGCCTTCCGGGGGTCTCTGCCGGCCTGCCGGGGGGCTGTGCCGGCCTGCCGGGGGGCTGTGTGGACTGCCCGGGGTCTCTGCCGGCCTGCCGGGGGGCTGTGCCGGCCTGCCGGGGGGCTGTGCACCCTGTGGGGGTCTGTACCGGCCTGCCGGGGGGCTGTGCCGGCCTGCCGGGGGGCTGTGCTGATGTCCGGGGGTCTGTGCAAGCATCGTCCGATGGGACTACAAGTCCCATCGGGCGATGCCTGCTACCATGACAGTGATTGACACATTAGCCAATGATGGGACAGTAGTAGTCCCATCATCCGGCTAATGTGTTAAATGTTAAAAAAAAAAAAAAAAAAAAAAAAAATACTACATACATACTACATGCTACATACATACTACATATATACTACATACATACTACATACATACTACATACATACTACATGCATGCTACATACATACTACATATATACTACATACATACTACATACATACTGCATGCTACATACATACTACATACATACTACATACATACTACATGCATGCTACATATATACTACATGCTACATACATACCACATACATACTACATGCATGCTACATATATACTACATGCATGCTACATACATACTACATATATACTACATGCATGCTACATACATACTACATGCTACATGCATGCTACATACATACTACATACATGCTACATATATACTACATACATACTACATATATACTACATACATACTACATATATACTACATGCATGCTACATATATACTACATACATACTACATATATACTACATGCATGCTACATATATACTACATACATACTACATATATACTACATACATGCTACATATATACTACATACATACTACATATATACTACATACATGCTACATACATACTACATACATACTACATATATACTACATGCATGCTACATATATACTACATGCTACATACATACCACATACATACTACATACATGCTACATATATGCTACATACATACTACATATATACTACATGCATGCTACATACATACTACATATATACTACATGCATGCTACATACATACTACATACATACTACATGCTACATACATACCACATATATACTACATACATACAATACATTCATACAATACATACATAGACATACAGTACATATAACATAGAGTAACATACTTACCAATACTTGTCACATTGTTCCCCGAAGCCATTGTCGTCTACGGAATAAATATTAACATAACAAACCACAAAAATACTCACCCACGATCCGAAGCAGTCCACGAGTGTGTCCCACGACGATCTTGGGTAGAGAACTGCAGCATCAGCTGATGCTGCCGTTCTCTACGGGCTGCAGGAATCCAATGACGGAAGGTAGGTATCCTTCCGCACTGTATTCCTCCGCCACTTAAAAAAAAAAAAGTCCCTAGTCTCACTTTATGCCATTGCTGTGTGGGAAATTCCCACACAGCAATGGCATAAAGTGAGACTAGGGACTTTTTTTTTTTTTTAAGTGGCGGAGGAATACAGTGCGGAAGGATACCTACCTTCCGTCATTGGATTCCTGCAGCCCGTAGAGAACGGCAGCATCAGCTGATGCTGCAGTTCTCTACCCAAGATCGTCGTGGGACACACTCGTGGACTGCTTCGGATCGTGGGTGAGTATTTTTGTGGTTTGTTATGTTAATATTTATTCCGTAGACGACAATGGCTTCGGGGAACAATGTGACAAGTATTGGTAAGTATGTTACTCTATGTTATATGTACTGTATGTCTATGTATGTATTGTATGAATGTATTGTATGTATGTAGTATATATGTGGTATGTATGTAGCATGTAGTATGTATGTAGTATGTATGTAGCATGCATGTAGCATGTAGTATGTATGTAGCATGCATGTAGTATATATGTAGTATGTATGTAGCATGCATGTAGTATATATGTAGCATGTATGTAGTATGTATGTGGTATGTATGTAGCATGTAGTATATATGTAGCATGTATGTAGTATGTATGTAGCATGCATGTAGCATGTAGTATGTATGTAGCATGCATGTAGTATATATGTAGTATGTATGTAGCATGCATGTAGTATATATGTAGTATGTATGTAGTATATATGTAGCATGTATGTAGTATATATGTAGCATGCATGTAGCATGTAGTATGTATGTAGCATGCATGTAGTATATATGTAGTATGTATGTAGCATGCATGTAGTATATATGTAGCATGCATGTAGTATATATGTAGTATGTATGTAGTATATATGTAGCATGTATGTAGTATGTATGTAGCATGCATGTAGCATGTAGTATGTATGTAGCATGCATGTAGCATGTAGTATGTATGTAGCATGCATGTAGTATATATGTAGTATGTATGTAGCATGCATGTAGTATATATGTAGTATGTATCATGTAGTATGTATGTAGCATGCATGTAGTATATATGTAGCATGCATGTAGTATATATGTAGTATGTATGTTGCATGTAGTATGAATGTAGCATGTATGTAGTATGTAGTATGAATGTAGCATGTATGTAGTATGTAGTATGAATGTAGCATGTAATTTTTTTTTTTTTTTTTTTTAACATTTAACACATTAGCCGGATGATGGGACTACTACTGTCCCATCATTGGCTAATGTGTCAATCACTGTCATGGTAGCAGGCATCGCCAGATGGGACTTGTAGTCCCATCGGACGATGCCTGCACAGACCCCCGGAGCCTGCACAGACCACCGGCAGGCCGGCACAGCCCCCCGGCAGGCCGGCACAGCCCCCCGGAGCCTGCACAGACCACCGGCAGGCCGGCACAGACCACCGGAGCCTGCACAGACCCCCTGGCAGGCCGGCACAGCCCCCCGGCAGGCCGGCACAGCCCCCCGGCAGGCCGGCACAGCCCCCCGGAGCCTGCACAGACCACCGGCAGGCCGGCACAGACCACCGGAGCCTGCACAGACCCCCTGGCAGGCCGGCACAGCCCCCCGAAAGGCCCGTACAGACCCCAGAGAGGCTGTACAAGGGCAGGAAAGGGTTTTTCTTATTCCGATACCGGAAGTCCCATAGACTTGAATGGGACTTCCGGTATCGGAATCGGCGATACCGATACTTTTTTTAAAGATCGGCCGATACCATCCGATACGATACTTTGAAGTATCGGATGGTATCGCTCAACTCTACCCAGCATGTTCAAAGATCCGGATAAAATTTCCCCTAGCAATTGGCTAAAAACAACAGGATTTTTTTAATGCGGTGCCAATATTTGTAAGTGCTGCGGTTTTGCTAATAAATCCAAAATATTTACATCTATCTCCAATAAAAAACAGTTTAATGTTTGTTCTTTTATAAACTGTAATACGGAGAATGTAGTGTATCTAATTAATTGCAATATATGCCGTATGCAATACGTAGGTTGTACGATGAATCCCCTTAAAACTAGACTCCGCAAACACCTATCAGACGCCAGTAATCTGCCTATGGTTGGTGCATCAGTAGTATCCCGACATTTTTCAAAAAAACATAATGGAGATTTACGTGGTTTCTCCTTTATGGGCATAGAGCATGTAAAAAAACCATTGAGGGGGAGATTTTCATAAAAAAGTGCTTGCAAGAGAAAGTAGGTGGATATTTGAGTTGGGGACTCGCATGCCACAGGGCTTTAATAACCGCCTGGATATCATTATGCACTATTGATATATTTGTACTATACAATACTGGTTAATATTATTGTTCTATGTTTTTGTACCACTCAAGTCTTATGGTCAGGTTATTGGAGATTCCGAATGTACTTTTCTCCAATATGTTGAATTCTTTCCTTATAATCTTTATGCATGTTGTATACTGATCAATATGTGAATAGTTTATATGTTTGATCTGCTTTTATAGGACATGTTTTTAAGTCTCTCACATATGTTTATAATTACCCTAATGGGAGTGGGATGTATATAAGGTTCCATGTTTGGGAAGCAGATTAGATTCTGGACCGTGAAGAAGGCGGGTTTTACCGCTGAAACGCGTAGTCCTATCTGCACGACTTTCCTGCGTTATTGCTGTTTTGAACTGCTTGGACCATTGCATTTTAATGGATTTCTGAATAAAAAGAAAGAAACATTTTTTTAACAGCATCCTGGATTGCTCACGTTATTGCTGGACTTTGCTTTGCCGTTGTTCATATATATATATATACATATATAAATATACATATACTAATAAGCCTCTTATTTATTATCCCTCTTGTTTGCTGGTCTTTACTTTTTTTTAATAATACAAACTACCATGTATTCCACCTACTTATTTACTTGATACCCTTATATGTATATGCTCCCCTCATTAACTTCATTTAGGCACCTAGTACTTTCTATATATCACCACCACCTATGCGTCTCTATGGTCACTAACAGTACTGTTTGCACTTTACAAAAAACTCTATGATTTTGATACATAAGATACCATTCCCCCATGAATATTGTTGGCTGCTTTATATGTAATTGATTTTGATGTATGCGCCTTCTGTGCCACCACTTGCCCTCATACTTGTTTTAGTTAAGACAATATTTAGTAATATACTTTTTGTCCTGTTACGTCAACAAACAATTTTAACCATTACTCGTTTTTTTCCTTTTTTGGTTTTCATATTATCTGAGTGGTTTGCACTCATGTCCATACTGACACCATTGATAAACATTTAACGGCTGTGGATTCTTATGGGTCTCCATTGATCCTTGCACGTGTATTTCTAATTTAGGTGCAACTAACCTTACACTATCATTTCCTTCAATGTTTGACGCTAGCCAACATACTGATAGAATATAATATAATGTGGCATTCATTTTTATTTAGAATATTTGTTGTTAGCGCTCATTGGTTAATGAAGTTGGCTACTCTACCAGTTTTACCATATGTTCCATTAGCATTAACAGTACTTTAGGGCTCTGTACACCTACTGGATTTCAACACCTAAAATATCTGACTTCAGAATGTTAAGCTAAAATCTTAATCTGGACATTATATAATACACACAAGTGGTTTTACACCCAGAGCTCTGTGATAACTTTGTAACAGTATAAATCTTAGGACTTTCCTTCTGTTGTACTCCTGAAACCTTTAAAAATTGGGTTCATGGGTTCATCACCTTTTGCTGAACAAGACTGTGTTTTCCTGACTTCAAGCATACTATCTTGATCTTTTTCATTGTGCACTTTGACCGAGGTTTAGAAAATGATAAATGTCAAAGAGACTTAGGAAACACTCCCACTGAGTAGAAAAGAATGAACTTCTGTTGTATTGGTTTCGTTGTCAATGTGCCTGAAAAGTACATTATGTTCAGAGGCCAGGAAAGCATTTTAGCTTGTAAGACTGTTTATGTATAAGCCAGAGGTAGAAACAGAGGTGTGAGCCGCGATAAACATTTAGTAACTGTATATAACTCTGCACCTTGCAGCTACATCCCTTATGGGATCTGCTCTGATCCAGTAATCTTAATTATAACAATAAAGTAAGAAACATCATTGTGATGCATAAGATTTACTAGTTAATGAAACATGTCCCAATGACAAAGAATATATGATCATTTAGAAGCTAATAAAAAAACATTTGCATTGTTTAGCACATTAGATTATTATTTATTATTATTATTATTATTAATTATTTCTAGGTGCTCTACATGTGAAAGTGTTTTTAACATCACATGACATCACTGATCACGGCAAATGTGTTGAAGTGAGTCAAGGTTCAACTAGTATTGTGTTGGTAATAATCAGACACAACTCTGTAGTATTGTGTTGGTAATAATCAGACACAACTCTGTAGTATTGTGTTGGTTATAATCAGACACAACTCTGCAGTATTGTGTTGGTTATAATCAGGCACAACTCCGCAGTATAACAGGACATGTGCTGTTGCAAATAGTTGTAATGGGAGAAAGTTCTCTTCTGCTGTATCGTATCAGCTTTGCTGTACTGAGTTAGTTATGATAACAATATAACTGTGTGTGATTATGAAAGCAAAGTGTCAGTCATGTCTTTGTTCACTCTGGTAACGCCACCATATCCTTAAAATAAGCTAAGCTCTGGAGGAAGCCTCAGAAAGATCAGTTACCCATCTATAGAAACTTAAAGAGAAACTGTTATTTTAATTTTTTGTTTTATATATCAGTAGTACATGTGAAAATAAGAAACTTTGTAATATGTCTTATCAGATAAATCTGCTTTATTCTCTGTCAGGTGTTATACACCAGTCCATGGTCTGGGCTCTGCTTCATTTGCCCTAGTCTGTTGAAATTTCTGTGCTCCTTGTCGGGCTTTGCAGCTGCCCTGGCATACTTCCACGTGATGAACTGACTGGGCCTATTTAAGGGCTTCTAACACACACACACACACACACACACACACACACACACACACACCATTGGTATTGATTCTGTGAATGACAATGAATTTGTGTATGGACAGCAACCTGATTGTGGACTGAATGTCATCTCCTTCTGACCAGCAGCTTCTAGTTCTTCTTCCTACTTGTCCCCGGGTCTTTTCAACCTCTTCTCTATGTCCTCCTGCGGTTTTCAAGAAGTCTTCCTGGCTGTGTGCAGCTTCATTGGTTGCTGACTTTCCCATTACTCAGGAGGGTTATATCTGCTATCTACCTGTGTTTTCCGCACTCCACCTGTGATTTCCTGACGTCCTCTGCCTGCCTGAAAAATTCCTGCACACCATGTGCTTTCCTGCGGTTTCCTGATGTCCACCTGTCTGCGGGTTCCTGACATCAGCATGTCCATCTACAGTTTCCAGCCCCTTTACTGCAACCTGCTGCATCGACAGCCATGGCCCTTGTGCTCACCTGAAACTTGAGCTTGAATCTCAAAACATCAGGACTAGGGATGAGCTTTCCGATATTGAAATATCGGAAATCTGCCAGATATTTGCGATATCGGAATTCCAATTTACGATTCCGATATTTTTTTCACATCGGAAATCGGAAATCCCATAATCCTTCAGCCTCTGAGCGTTCCGTGGAGCCAATCAGGAGCTGAAGAATTGCTGACAGCATTGTGTAACTCCCCTAAGCTTGGTAGGAGGCGTCCAAACTTGCTAGCTAGGGGCTGCACTGCGATTGGCTGGCTGGATGGTGTGATCAGGCAGTATAAAAGGCTGCGCCTGCCATTTTAGCCTCACTCTACTGTGAAAGCAGATAGGGATAGGTTGCTGTTGGAGACAGGGAGAGATCTCGGATCTAATAGCGAGCAATAGAAATTGTTTTTCAGTGACTGTAGCAGCCCCTGTGTGTTACAGAAGCAGTCTTTTTCCTCACTGACCCCGCTCAGTTTCATTTTTTGCCCTGTGCAGGCTCTCAGTGAGGTGCTTAGTGAGACAGTGCAGAGCACATTCACTGCAGCTGCTGCAGCTCCTCTTGCTGCAGCACTGTGTGGTGTGTGTCTCACTGCCTTTTCTTTTCATCCCTTAAATCCCCTTCCCCTATTTTTTCCTAAAAGTTAAACACTATATAGAGATTGTGCTGTGAGGGACCCAAACAATTTCTGTGGCTGGTGCCACACAGCACCTGGCCCAGTCCTTGAGAATCCTTTTTTTTTGGTAACGCAGCAGTGTCATTTACTGCGCTGTGACATCCGACCGTAACGTGTACACCAATACCACAAACACACGTTACTCTTTGTGTAGACCACACTAGATTCAAATAAAGTGTAGCAGACACACCATCATCATACAGTGCCATTAGTGTTTCTTATACCTGTTTGTAGTCCTACAGGAATAAGCACACTAATTCCTAATAATTACTTTCTTGCCGTTCTGAATCCATCGATAGAGATGAAGGCAGGGAGTAAGGGACGTCCCCGCGGCGGCCGCAGAAGAGGTGCATCAGCAGCTAGACATGGTGCACATCTAGAGCAAGCAGCAGGCCCAAGTAACTCAGCACCTACTTTCACCCTGCAGCAGTCATTTATGCGCAGCTTGTTAGGAGCGCAGGGCCATAGGCTGATAAGAGAGGATCAAGTAGAAACCGTTGTTGGTTGGATGGCAGCTGAGGAATCCACCTCAATGAGCGCAGCATCCTCCCAGGACCTCTCCACCACATCGGGTCAGGCCACTGAAGAGCAGCACCCATCTGCTTCTTCAACGCCCACTAAATTGCCCAGACAGTCAGAGGGCCTGGAGCCAACCTTAATCCTCTTCTCAGAATCTGTTGGCTTGGAATCTGTGTGCCAGCCAGACATCATTCCTGCAGCTGAAGAAGAGGTAGTGTGCACAGATGCGCAACCACTGTGTCTGTCTGAGGAAGAAGTGGAGTGTGGGCCAGTGCCCACAGTGACCAGACCCCAGTCAGCAGATGATGATGAAACTCAGCTGCCAGTTTCTGCTGACGAAAGTGTATTGGATGACGAGGTCCTTGACCCATCATGGCATGCTGAGGGGCAGCAAGCAAGTGGGGATAGCTCAGAAGAAGAGCTTGCAGGTGTGGTGCAGCGTGGCCTTCCACGTGGGAGAGGAAGAGGGAAAAATTGGTTGTCGGCTCCCTCAACTTCAGCACCCGTTAGGAGCAGGGCTGTTTTAAAGAACACAAGGGGTGCGCCCAAGAGTTGTGGTGCATGGGCCTTTTTCGACCAAGTTGCCGATGACGTTACAGCAGTCAGATGCAAGCTTTGTCAACAAACTGTGTGGAGAGGGAAGAAAGTCAGCAACCTTAATACCACCAATATGTTGATGCATGTCAGGAAGAGGCACCCTGTGGAGTGGCAGCATCACACCCAAGATGATTCGCCACTTGCTGCTGGTTCCCCACCTTCCACCTCTTCAGCCACAGTGGCCACCTCTTACTCCAGCTCGCAAACAGCTGCTCCCACTTCCTCGCCAGAATGCCAGGGTGCATCTGCAGGCAGTGTTGTATGGCGGCACACTGTCTGTACTTCATCAGCATCAGCATCCCAATCGCTGGCATCCTCACACTCCCAATCCAGTGTGCAGCCATCTGTCACACAGGTGTGGGAGAAAAGGCGCCCGTACTCGGCAAACCACCCACGAGCACAGGGCATGAATTCTCGCATTGCCAAACTGCTTGCAGTGGAAATGCTACCATTCTGGCTGTTGAGCAAGCCAGCCTTTATCGATATGTTAGGGTTTGCAATCCCACAATACAGCATTCCCAGCCGCTTCTACTTCAGCAGGTAAGCCGTCCCCACCCTGCAACAGCATGTGGAGCGTAAAATTAAGCATGTGCTACAAAATGCAGTTAGTAGCAAGGTCCACCTGACCACCGACGCGTGGACCAGTCAGCATGGCCAGGGACGCTACATTTTCATCACTGCCCATTGAGGAAATGTAGTTGAGCCAGGAACTGAAGTAGACAGTGCAAGTGTGTGGGTCCTGCCAACTCCATGGATTTCAGGCCTCTCCTCCGTACAAATTGACTCCTCCTCATACTCCTCGTCAGACTCACCTGAACCCAGACATACCACAACAACTGATTTCAGCACTGCATCGGCCAAACATCAACAGGCCGTGTTGAAATTGGTTTATCTGGGTGATGTTAGCCACACCGCAACCGAGCTGTGGAACATGCTCAAGGAGCAGAGCGACATGTGGCTTGTGCCGCTCAACCTCCAGCTAGGTATGGTGGTATGTGACAACAGCCAAAACCTGGTTGCAGCTCTGGGCCTAGGTGGTCTGGCTCACATTCCATGGATTGCCCATGTCCTAAACTTGGTGGTGCAGAGTTTCCTTAGGAACTATCCTGACCTTGAGGAGCTGCTGCACAAAGTCAGATATGAGTGATCTCATTTACGGCGTTCAAGCATGGCTGCATCGCGCCTTTCAGCCATGCAGCGCAGATTGGACCTGCCCGAGCACCGCATCATTGTTGACCTCCCCACCAGGTGGAATTCGACTTAGCATATGCTGCGGAGGTTGTGTGAGCAGCAACCTGCAATTATGGAGTTGCAGCTGCAGCAGGCGCAAAGTAGGCGACACATCTCAGCCCTCCCACTTTACAACCACAGCGTGGGCATTCATGAAGGACATATGCACCATTTTGCAGTGCTTCGACGACTCCACTCTGATGGTGAGCGCCGATGCTGCCCTACACAGCCTGACTATTCCCCTTATGTGCCTTATAGAATCATCACTTAAAGGACTAAGGGATGAGGTTTCTCTTGAGGAGAAGGAGTATGATGAGACACTTGCACCAACCAGGCAATCTTCATCGGCCCGGTTAGTACAAAGCTCTGTGGGTGCCTCAGGTCCAGGCACGACACAGCAAGGGAGGAGGATGAGGAGGACTATGAGGATGAGCCAGTGGAGGAAAGTACACAGCGCTCTACTAGTAGTCACCAGAGAGAGCGTGGATGGGGTGATGCAGAGCAGCCAGAGCACATTCCTCCAGCTGGTGACAGCGATGCATGGCCAGTTGGCAGCCTTCAGCACATGAGTGACTTTATGCTGCAGTGTCTGAGAAACGACCCACGCGTGGCTCGTATTCTCCACACAAATGACTACTGGGTGGCCACCCTCTTAGATCCACGTTACCGGGACAGCCTTCAAAGCCTAATTACACCATTGAACCGAGTGCGTAAAATGCAGGAGTACCAAGATGCACTGGTTAATTCACTCATGTACTCTTTTCCACCGCATAGCAGTAATGCGGGTGCACTAGCAGGCACCTCAGTGCGTCCTGGGCCCAGCGGAATCCGTTCCAAAGCCGGTAGCAGAAGCAGTACATCTGCTACTGACAGGTTCAGTATACCCAACCTGTTCCAATGGTTTCTGAACCGGCAAACAGTTCGGCCACCATCAGCACAGACAGTGCAATGCACTAGGAGGCAACGTTACCGTGACATGGTGGCACAATACCTCTCCACCCCTGTCAGTGTGCTTCAGGATGGATCTGCCCCCTTCAAGTTTTGGGTCTCCAAGTTGGATACATGGCCCGAGCTTAGCCAGTATGCCTTGGAGGTCCTGGCTTGTCCTGATGCCAGTGTGATTTCTGAACGTTTCTTTAGTGGAGCTGGCAATGTACTAACAGACCAACGTACCAGACTATCCGCTGCAAATGTGGACCGGCTTACATTTCTAAAGATGAACCAGGCCTGGATTTCTGGTGACCTTTGCTGCCCTGGGCCAGAGTAGACAGGTTACATGCATGGTTGGTAGCAGTATGCATGCTCTGTCATGTGCCTATGTTGCACACAGCGTCATCTGTTATGCCAGTGCTCTGGCCTCTACTACCAATATCTAGCTCCTGGTTCTGTGACTGACTCTTTCACCTCATACTGTTTTCCATGGGTTCTAGTACCGCCAGCTAGTGCCCATTTCCGTGACTGCTGATTTCACAGCATGCCGTGTTTCTGGGCTCTAGTACCGCCAGCTAGTGCCCATTTCTGTGACTGCCACTTTCACAGCATGCCGTGTTTCTGGGCTCTAGTCCCGCCAGCAAGTGCCCATTTCCATGACTGCTGATTTCACAGCATGCCGTGTTTCTGGGCTCTAGTACCACCAGCTAGTGCCCATTTCCGTGACTGCCACTTTCACAGCATGCTGTGTTTCTGGGTAACAGTAGCGCCAGCTGTACCTCGTTAGACCAAAGTGGGAAAAAAGGATGACAGATGCCAAACACCTATAGGCAGAAGCACAAGAGGTGGGATCCAGCCACGCCGGCTGTTTCCTGGCAGTGAAGTGCGGACACAGGTGCCTCCCCCAAGGGGTAAACCGAGTTCCAGCATCTCCAGCTGGTTCTCGGGAGTGCCCAAGGGCACAGGTACCTCCTGCTCCAAACCGTGTTTCGACAACGCTCGCCGTTACACGGTTGTGTCCGCCGCACTGTTCCACGCCCCCACCGTATATCATTCCGGCTCAGTTTGCTGTTATCCGTGGTGTCAGCAGTGTAGGAGCCCCCTACGTGGACTCCGGGACCTGGCGCTCAAGGTTGGTCTCAACAGTGCCAGTAGGCCCTCCTCCTCCCCTGCTGCGACTGCGGAGTAAAGAAGACTGTGTCCGGGTTGCGGAGGCAAATGTGGCTCTTGCAACTTCTGCTGAGAAGACATTACTCCGGTAGAAGACCCAAGACAGGAAGACAGATGCAGAAGACCCAAGACAAGAAGACAGATGCAGAAGACCCAAGACAAGAAGACAGATGGAGATGTCCCCGGACTCCTGTCTTCTTGCTCTTGAGCTTGCGTCTTTGTAGGGTTTTTTGGGCTTCTCGGCAGTGCTTTTGACTTATGTCACTACTACATTGTGGTATCCGGGCTACAGTAATGTCAGCTGTTGCCCAGTACAGCCACTGGCACTTTTACCTTCTGCTGCTTATCTGGGTTCCAGTAACGTCAGCTGGTTCTCAGTAGAGTCAATGGCTTAGGTCCCTCCTTTGTGGTATCTGAGTTCCAGTAACGTCTGCTGGTCCTTGGTAGTGCATTCTGGCAAAGGTTACCTCCTGCTTAGTTATCAGCCTCCGGTAACGTCAGCTGGTGCCTGTTAGTTCCATTGGCTCTTGTGCTGATTTCTGCTGCCTATACGGGTTCCAGACTCACCAGCTGGTTCTCTCAAGTTCCTGTGCCTACTGTTACTTCTGCGTATTTCCTCTGGGTTTGGGACATTCTGCAACCAGCCAATAGCAGGATAACCATAGACAGAGGTTTAGGAAGCAGTAGGAGAAGATGTACATGAACCAAAAGCAGAATATCAATATGCAGAATTACTGAATAACAGTAATATAATCAGCAGAAGAATACTAAGCATGGTTTAAAGGGAGTGTATCGTTCCTCCACGTGGTGCTCCTGGAAACTCCCTGCAAAGCAAGGTGAGCTGAACGCGGACACATGCCAGTCAAAGGGCATATTGACACCACCACCGGCAGTTTTAATTTAATAATGTAAAATCACTAACCCTAACCCTACCTATCCCTAACCCCTAACCCTTACCCTAACCCTTACCCTACTAACCATAAACCCTAACCCTACCCCAACTAATCCTAACCAAAAGAAAAAACACCACTGTTAAGAAGATGTTTTCCTGCTACAGCTTTCGCTCTGTGCATTTTGCTCCTCTGCCTCTGCAAACTCCTTCCCCATTATCCTGAGGTGTTTCCCCTCCATTTTATCCATTATATAGCACTGTAGTGTTCATTTTGTAATTCCGATTTTTTTTCTCCCATTGACTTGCATTGATATCGGAAATCGGAAATTCCGATATCCGATATTTTTTCAATATCGGAAATCGGAATTCCGATACGATATCGGGCAATATCGCTCATCCCTAATCAGGACTGATCATTCATTTTCAAAATTCTCAATTTAGGGTACCGTTACACATAGCGATGCACCAGCGATCCCGACAACGATATGGATCGCTGGTGCATCGCTAAGTGGTCGCTAGTGAGCTGCCACACAGGCAGATCTCACCAGCGACATCGCAGGGGTCGGGGGTCGCTACTTACCTGTCAGATGCAGCGATCCTGACGTCTTCCCGCCGCATCCACGCATCGCTCGTCGGCGCCACAGGAAGCCCAGCAGGAAGCTGACGACAAGAAATGATCCAGGACCTTCTCGCGCGACCAGCGATAACCAGCGGGGGAGCCGGTCGCAGGTAAGTATCACATGTAGTGATATCGCTAGCAATATCGCTGCTACGTTACAAAATCGGTGACTTTACAGCGATATTGCTAGCGATATCGCTATGTGTAACGGGGGCTTTATTCTAAGAAAATTTGCATTCAATGAAGACTGATTGTTATATTACTGAGACAGGAGACAGTTGTTACTGATAAGATTTTATGTAGAGGCGGAAAGGGAGAGGCAGAGCATTTCCTTTCTCTTCCCCCTCCCATCTGCATTGAATCTTATCAGGAACAACTACCAAATTCAGATTTTACCAATTAATTGAGAATTTTGAAAATGAATGATCAGCCCATGCAGAGAAAGAAGCAGATTTCTCAGCTGAGATATACAGTATATTACAAATATACTTATTTTGTGTTTTATTGATTTATAAAATAAAAACTAAAAATATGGTTATGGTTTAACAGCTCATTTACATATATGAAAAACACAGATTTCTCTAGCAGATATAAAGGTATCATTTTATTCAACTTTTTAGGACCTTTATTCCTGTCGGTGTTGTACTCAGTTAGGTGCATCAGGAGGAAGACAAGAGGCTTGTTCCATAAAAGTTCTTGTGGGTTTATTACTTCATAAACCCAGAGGCAAAACAGAAAAAAAACAGCCTTTAGATCAGGCAAACAAAATACACATGTCCATAGCTTTCCTCTGCCAGGTCTGTGGGCACAAAGGCTGGGGTAGTGTAAAGTATTCAAGCTCAGTCTGGAGCCAAACACACACAGGAGGCCTTCTCCCTCCCAACATACAGACCATGTGCCCAAACAACATCCTCCATTATATAGGCTGTTAACCAAACCCAGAGGAGGTATGTGGGTAGCTAGATCCCCATCTCTCAAAGCTACCCCTCCCAGGTGCAGCAAAATACCTCTTAGTGCTTTCATGAACTAGAGAAAATACTACAGGTTACATCACAGAGACAAGCCTTCTTTGCGACACGTGCCTCTCATTGACAACGCGACCATTAGCCACACTACATACATTTCCCCTCTGCCTAAAGCCATGGGGCTTGGCACTTTCTACTACCAGATAAGGGATTCTCAAGAGGGCATCAGCATTAACATGTAGCTTTCCTGCTCTATGCTCTACATGGAAGCTGAACTCTTGTAGGGCTAAGAAACAGCGTGTGACCTTTGCTTCTTTACCTTTGTTTCCCTCATCCATCTGAGTGGGGCATGTTCGGATCCCAATCTGAACTTATGTCCTACCAAATAGTGCCGTAATGTGTCCACCGCCCACTTTATGGCCAAGCACTCCTCTATGTGTTGTTAAATGCCCAGGCTTAGGTGTAGGTAGAGGCAGAGTCTGAGACTGGCATCAGTGTCCACCGGTGGCTCTGCACACCTCGATGCATGTGCTCGACACACCACCTAGTCAGCATCTATAGTGGCGTCTGCAGGTGTGAC
This sequence comes from Dendrobates tinctorius, assembly GCF_039654945.1. NCBI lineage: Eukaryota > Metazoa > Chordata > Amphibia > Anura > Dendrobatidae > Dendrobates > Dendrobates tinctorius. The sequence continues at coordinate 59,237,838 of NW_027361698.1, read as the reverse complement.
ACCACGCACTCAGAAGGTCTAGAGGGACTCTGACCCCGTGTCCTTGGGGCAGAGTTCTGCGACCGCATTCTGTGCACTCCATTGCTGAGCTCTGTGAGCTAAATAGGCTCCGGCATTTATGTTCTGCGGTAGTACGGATCTGTGAGGTAACAGAGTTTGCCCTGTTCACACTGGGTGACATTAACCCACGTGTGACCTTTTGTATACCGCTTTATACTTCCGCCATTACTAATCAGCAGTTTACCACTGCTGCATGGTGGACCCCGGGCTGCGAACGCACCTTACTATTATTTTATTATTTGGTGCGTTACGCCAGCCCTAACATTATACTAGCACCAGGGTCTGGCTAGTAATGGCGGACGAACAGTAACTGCTGCTGCACATCTGGCAGCTGGAGGGCAGGTTGGCGGCTCTCTAGCGGTCAACCTCAGCTGCAGATGTTACTGCGGTCGCTGTCCAGGCAACCGTGGAGGCTGTCTCCCGTGTTCCCACTATCATCCCTGCACCGATGTTATCCCGCCTCCCGCTGCCCTAGAAGTTCTCTGGTGATAGTGCCTCCTGCAGGGGCTTTGTGAGCCAGTGTGCTATTCAATTAGAGCTGCTGGCTGCGCGATTCCCCTCTGAGTGGGCTAAGGTGGGATTCATCATTTCCCTTTTGGCTGGCAGGGCTCTGGAGTGGGCCACTCCACTGTGGGAGTGTGGTGACCCCATGGTACAGAGAGCCTCTCAGTTCTTAGTCTCTCTGAATCAGGTTTTTCTGGGACCACGGATCACACATGATACCGCGCTCCAGTTGTTGGCTCTGCCACAAGGTTCGTCCCCGGTCAGGCAGTATGCCATCCATTTTCGGACGCTGGCTTCCGAGTTGGAATGGTCAGACAAGGCCCTTATACCAATTTTTTGGAGGGGTTTGGCTGACCATGTTAAGGACGCCCTAGCCACTCGGGAGGTTCCCGTCACTCTGGATGAGCTTATTACCATCTCCACCTGCATAAATCTCTGCTTGTTAGAGCGAGGGTTGGAGAACTCCCAGTCCAGACAGAAGTTTAGGTTGGCACCAACCTTCTTTAAACCTCTGGACCACCCGATCGAGCGTCCGAGCCATCAGTGGCTATGGAGGTGCCTCGCACGGGCTTTAAGTCCCGCTCTGCTCGAACCTCCACAGCCTGTTTCCATTGCCAACAGTCTGGTCACTTAGCCAATAGGTGCCCACATCGCTTGGAGAAATGCCTGCATCTAGAGGCAATAGGAGGAGGCCTACTAGACACCTCACCATTCTCCTCCAAGCTAACCTTCACGGTTTGCATAGATTCCGTAGCGGAGGGTAATTTTATGTCCTCAGCCTTCGCCCTTCGGCATGCAATTCCCTTGGTTATGCTACGTCAGTCTGTCACCATCAGATTGGTGAACGGCTCGACACTACCATCGCAGATTACCCATCAGACTGCTCCACTTAGGCTCTTGCTGTCTCCGTCCCATCACGAGACAGTGTCCCTCCTTATAATGCCCGAGGATATCGATCAGGTTCTCTTGGGAGTTCCTTGGTTGCGTTGCCACTCTCCCCATATAGAGTGGTCCTCATGGAGAATTCTTAGTTGGAGTAAGTCCTGTGAGGGTAGATGTCTGAGTGAATGCATACAGGTTGCGTCCACTGTGGCTCCCGCAGATCTTTCTTCGCTCCCTAAACACTATCAGCAGTATGCAGACGTGTTCTCCAAGAGAGCGGCAGAGACTCTTCCGCCGCATCGCCCATATGACTGTCCTATAGACCTCTTGTCTGGTGCAGAGCCTCCCCAGGGTCGTGTGTATCCCCTGTCTCTCGCGGAGACAGAGGCCATGTCACAGTATATCAGGGAGAATCTGGCAAGAGGATTTATTAGGAAGTCGGTGTCACCAGCAGGGGCAGGATTCTTCTTTGTTCAGAAGAAGAATGGAGAATTACGGCCTTGCATCGATTATAGGGGTCTTAACGCCATCACCGTTAAGAATAAGTACCTTCTGCCCCTGATATCAGAACTGTTTGGTAGGTTGCGGGGAGCGAGAGTGTTTACCAAGCTCGATCTGCGGGGGGCTTACAACCTGATATGCATACGTGAGGGAGACGAGTGGAATACGGCTTTTAATACCAGGGATGGCCATTATGAGTATCTGGTCATGCCCTTTGGCCTCCATAATGCCCCGGCCATCTTCCAAAACTTTGTAAGCAACATCTTCTGAGATAGACCACCATCGAAGAGGAAAGCATATCTGGGTGATATCCTCATCTTCTCTCCAGATATGGAGTCCCACTGGAGAGTGGTTTGCAAGGTCTTCAACCGTTTATGGGTGAACTCCCTCTATGCCAAGTTGGAGAAGTGCCTGTTTGAGCAGGAATCCTTGCCCTTCCTGGGCTATAACATCTCAGCCCAGGGTTTGGCTATGGATCCTGTCAAACTGCAGGCGGTAATGGACTGGCAGGAACCCCACTCCCTCAAGGCGGTGCAGCTCTTTTTGGGGTTCATAAACTACTACCGTCAATTCATTCCTCACTTCTCCACCTTGGTAGCTCCCTTGGTTGCCCTCAACAAAAAGGAGCTAACCCCAAGTTATGGTCGGAACAGGTCTCCAAGGCCTTTTCCTCTATCAAGTCCCACTTTGCTAGCGCTCCCATTCTACATCATCCCGATGTAGATAAACCTTTCATCTTGGAGGTAGATGCCTCTTCCGTCGGTGCCGGAGCGGTCCTCTTCCAGAAGGACGCTCAGGGTCGGAAACACCCCTGCTTCTTCTTCTCTAAAACTTTTTCACCGGCGGAGAGGAATTATTCCATCTGGGACAGGGAGTTGCTAGCGATGAAATTGGCCTTCTCGGAGTGAAGACATCTCCTGGAGGGTGCTCGGTACCCTTTCCAGGTGTTCACCAACCATGCAAACTTGGTCTATCTCCAAACCGCCCAGCGGATAAATTCTCACCAAGCCTGATGGTCTCTCTTCTTCTCCCGATTCCACTTCACCCTACATTTCCTTTCCGGTGAGAAGAATGTCCGGGCCGATGCGCTCTCTTGCTCCGTGGTGTCAGTGGAGGAGGAGCCTCGGATAATTGTACCATCTGAGAGCCTGAGGACAGTGGCTCCGGTCGCCCTTGAGTCTGTACCTCCGGGCAAGATTTTTGTCCCTGGCCGTTTGCGTCAGGAGGTCCTCTCTTGGGCTCTGAGCTGAAGCTCCCTCTGCTCCCTCAGTAACCACCCTCTGGTGGTTACTGAGAGTAATGGAGCTGGCCAGGTGGATGGAAGTTCCCCACCTGACGACGATAATTGGAAACCTGGGATTACTGGCTGGGAGCATATAATTGAGCTGGCTGCTCTTGGAGGTTGCTGGTGATTTCTTCAGTGTGCATTTGGAGCTCTTTTGTCCCCTGCCTGATCTGCATGGTTCAGCTAAGTGATTCTTTTGCTAATCCTTTGCATCTAATCTGGTTGTGTCTTTTTTTGCTTTCTGTTATGCTGCTAGGGTTCAACGTGCTCCCTGCTGGGATCAGCGCTGGGCTCTGCTTCATATGTTGCAGCTTGTTCAGTTCCCTGTTATGTTAGTATGTCAGTGACCGGGGTCCCCAGTTTGCTTCTTGGTTCTGGAGAGAGCTCTGTCGCTTGCTCAGTATTGAGATGAATCTCTCCTCGGCCTATCATCTTGAGATGAATTGGTTGGTAGAGAGGGCCAACCAGACCCTGCTCACATATCTCCAACATTTTGTCTCAGCTAGGCAGGATGACTGGGTATCCTTGTTGCCATGGGCAGAGTTCGCCTTGAAGAACACTGTGGCCAATTCCACCATCCATACCCCATTCCTCCTTAACTATGGCCAACATCCTCATGTCCCTGTGCCCATGCCTGTGTCATCCACCGACTCTAGGGTGGCAGACTGGGCGGTGGAGGCACGTGATAATTGGCACCGCACCCAGGATGCTATTCAGGCCTCTAAGGAGAGAATGAGGGTCTCCACGGACGCACACCGGCGTCCTGCTCCAACCTTCTCCCCTGGCGACTTAGTGTGGCTATCTGCCCATAACATCAGGCTGCGAGTCGAGTCCACTAAGTTTGCTCCTCACTACATTGGTCCCTTTAAGGTCCTTGAGCAGATCAGCTCTGTGGTCTATCGGCTTACCCTTCCACCACAATTGGCTATCTCTGACACCTTCCACGTGTCCCTCCTTAAGCCGGTCCACATGTCCCGGTTCTCCGAGTCATCTGCCAGAACATCAGACCTGTCCTCAAACGAGTTTGAGGTAAATGCCATCATGGGATGCAGGGTGGTACCTGGAAAAAAGTTTTATTTGGTGGACTGGAAGGGTCATGGTCCAGAAGCTCAGACCTGGGATCCAGTGGAGAACATCAGCTCTCCGCTTCTCATTGCGGGAGGGGAGGGGGTCCTAGGAGGGGGGGTAATGTTAGGCATCGGGTTCCTGTCACTGCACAGCAGGAATCCCGAGCCTTGCATTCGGCAGTCTCCCATTCCTCTCCGGCCACAGAGGAGGCTGCTCAGCAGACTCGACGATCCTGGCACTCTGCTCAGACCAGCTATGTGGGTTTGGTTGCTGCAGTCACCTCTGGTCCAGCTATAGCAATGCATGCTGGTCAGTAGCGAGCTACTCCAGGGCCTAAGTGCTCCTTTCGGTCCACTGAGCATGCCCCTGGGACTATCTCATTGGAGATCGGAGGTCACATGCTCAGGTCCTTCTCCAGCTTGGATTGGACCACCAGGAAGGCCAGGAAGGTCCTGGAAGGACACTGCTATGAAAGGTTCACATAGCCGCTCTGCCATGCGCTAGCATAGACTGCATTACCAGGCTATATGGAGTGAGTGTTGTATGCATGTATGAATGTCTCTGGTGAATGACTCATTAAGAAACCCCTACCCTTGGTACGCATGTGTTGTGCAGCCTAGCCTGTTAAGTGCCCAGGCTTAGGTGTAGGTAGAGGCAGAGTCTGAGACTGGCATCAGTGTCCACTGGTGGCTCTGCACACCACAGTGCACGTGCTCGACACTCCACCTAGTCAACGTCCATAGTGGCGTCCACAGGTGCGATGCCGCGCACTCAAAGTCTAGAGTGACTCGGACCCCGTGTCCTTGGGGCAGAGTTCTGTGACCGCATTCTGTGCGCTCCATTGCCGAGCTCTGTGAGCTAAACAGGCTCCGGCATTTATGTTCTGCGGTAGTGCGGCTTTGTGAGGTAAGAGTTCGCCCTGTTCACACTGGGTGACGTTAACCCACGTGTGACCTTTTGTATACCGCTTTATACTTCCGCCATTACTAAGCAGCAGTTTACCACTGCTGCATGGTGGACCCCGGGCTGCGAACGCATCTTACTATTATTTTATTATTTGGTGCGTTCCGATAGCCCTAACAGACTGGTTGTAGACCCTGGCCTGAACTTCTTGTGCCTGGAGGAGATGTCCTTTTACAATGGGCATCATCTTTGCAAGCCTCTGCTGCATTAGTGCCACGTGTTGGATGACGCTTCTGTGGGTGTGACTTCAGCTTCCCAGGTTTCCTTGGCTATATCTAGGAGACCTTGCGTATGTCGGCCATACATGAGTTCGAATGGCGAGAACCCCATAGAGGCCTGTGGAACCTCACAGATGGAGAACAACAGATACTGTAAGAGACAGTCCCCCAGTCTCTACCATCCTTCAATGTTTTATTAAACCTTTCGACAGTCCTCATCTGGGAGACTTGCAGGACCTTGCATAACTCCCTCAGCACTTTACTCATAAAAGGTGTTCCCTGGTCTGTCAGGATCTCCTTTGGTAGTCCTTTCCAGGAAAAAGCATGGACAAATTTGCAGGCTATACTCTTCAGGATAGCGTGTGGCATAGTCTAGGATGACCAATATATATTGATGCCCATGTGCAGATTTTACCAGAGGACCAACCAAGTTCAAAGTAATTCTCTCGAATGGCACTTCAATAATGGGCAATGGCACAAGGGGACTCCGAAAGTGAGAGGTGTGGGCAGTTAACTGAAATGTAGGGCAGGACCTGCAGTAGTTTAATATTTCCCGGTGACATCCGGGCCAAAAGAACCACTGCACGATCCCTTCCTGCATTTTTTTCCACTCCTAGATTTCCCCCCAAGATGTGTGTTTATAGGCCATGTCCAATGCCTGCTGTCTATAGGGGCCCGGCACTATTAACTCTTCCACCTGCTGCTCCTTCACTTTTGTGACCCGATACAACAACTCCCCACTCATGACAAAATTAGTAAACCTTGTGTCAGCCCCTGACTCCTGTGCAACACCATTTATGATGGTGACATTATTAAAGGCTTCCTTCAGAGTTAGGTTCCTATGTTGGGCAGACCCAAAATTCTCACTGGTCACCTTTAACTCCGGAATGTCAGACTCAGGGGACACTTCCTCCTCATCCCCCATAAGGACACAAAAGGGAAATCTGCCTGACTCTGGGTGTGGTGACACCTTACTAGTATTCACTGGTTCCCTATTCATGCCAGGGAACTCAAACCCCTTCCCTGACACAAAATCCAAAATAAACAAAAGTCCCGGCCTATATTAATAGGATGCTACAAGTCACGAATGACGCCAACCTCATGGGACACAGTACCGTGGGCTATTTCAATGTCCACTCTGGCCACAGGGTAGTCCTTAGCGTCACCATGTATGCACCATATGCTGACTTTTTTCCTCGGGATCAGTTGGAGAGGAAGGGTGGACCTCACAAGGGTAACTAAACTCCTGGAGTCTAGCAGTGCCATTACTTCCCACCCGTTCACCTCCATGGGACATACTTGAGGCCCCTCACTGGGGGGATATTTCACACTGTAGGCTGGATACTCATAATATGAACGACAGCCCCCTATGCTGCAGTCCATCTGCTCAGGGGTCAGGGGACAACAGGCGGCTCTATGGCCTGTGCCATAAGATTTTTTTTAATCTAGTAGAATCCAATTCCATTTGAATAAGTCTGCTTATCCCTAATGGTAACCCTTTTGCAACTTCTTCTAGATAAATGGGTAGATCCTTCCTGTCCTGTTCTATCCCAAGCCTAATTTGTATTTTTTAATTTTGTGGCTTGTTGTATTTATGTTTCTCTATACATAGGTTTTAATTCTATTTTTAACATTTAGTTTACAAGTTAAAACATATAAACTTATTTTTCGCTTTTAAATTACATCTCTCTCCATACAAATGTGCAGACATCTCACGATTGACACTTCAGAAATAAATCAAGTTGAACCTGGTTATCTTACTATACCATGAGAAGCAGATTTAAGTGTACAGTCCAAAGACAAAACATCAGCTCCAAACTTACCTTTCTTGATCTCGTAAATCTTATAAATTCTTCAATACAATATTTCTCTATATTTCCAAGCAAAACCAACAATTTTTTAGCAAGTTAGGACTTTTGGATTCTACAGTTCCTTGAATATCAAGCATGACCAAATACATCTTTCCTATCTTCTAATATTTGCAAACCCAACTAAGTCATTTGTAAATTTTTATTATTTTTATCACTCTGAGTCATAGGCTTCATAACAGATTGTGTGCAAAAAGCATGGCCAGTTACAAATGCAAAAGATAAAAGGCCACCGATTTACAACATATCAATCAATTATAATTTTTTCCTCGTACTTAAATATCACAGATCTGTCCCAGATTTATTAGTCTTTTTGCGCTGTGTTTTGTAGCAAACATTTGCTTTTTAGACACTTATATTTTTTTCACTAACCAAAGCACATGTGAGACAAATGCAATTAAAAAAGGAAAGACAAAAACAAAAAGATTGACTGCACTTACAAAATTTGAACAATATAATTCTATGTTAAGCACCATGCACAAACCCTGTACAAGATAAATACAAACATTTAAAAATTGCGGATATTGTTCTAGAACCTGTTTCAAGATCAAAAATTAATACTGGAATATAACTCATATGACCAGCAATATAACCAATAGAGCCATGTAAATGTGGTGGATATCAAAGATTGGCAAGAATGGATATTACCCCTAAAGAGATGCCAAGCAATATTCAGAAAAGAAGAAAGTTGCAATGCACGCATAATGCATTATCCAAAGAATGTAAAAAACATTAGCAATACCTAAATGGAATAAATTGCCATCTGCATAGTCATCAGGTAAATTGTCTCATAGAAAAAGCATCAAATAGAAAAGAGGACCCCACGCGCATTGCCACAGGATCTGGCTTCCTCAGGGGACAAGACGTTATTGGGAAGCCTCACATTCAAGGTTATGTCAGCCTTCTGTGCCTGATGCAATCTTTCACAATCTGTAAAAGGTCAGAGATCAAATCACAATCGCAAATGGTTCATATTCGTCTAGACCTATGAACTTTATAAGATTTGACTCGAATTGGACTTGCATCAAATCAGTTAGCTCATTTTTTGGATAGTCTATTGATGGATGGGAAAGAACATACTGTACATGGACAAACTGTTGAAATACTTTAAATTCAGGACTGTTTCAACATGTTGATTTTTGTCACCAAGAGTCACAACTCACAAGGATAGGTCCAGCGGATAGCACAACAAACACCAACAATGGGATGGAAAAAGGGAGAGGAAGGCCCTAACAGTAAAGAACAAGGGATGGGGTACCTATCCCTATGCTCTCCTAACACCCTTTGTGGGTCCTTCCCCTGCCATCATCATGTGCCTAGTCCCTATCTGTCACCTCAGTAAACCCTGGCTAGTGCACTGGCTGGCAATAAGGCTAGCCTCACCACTCTAGATGGTACAAACATAGGGGATAGTGACAAGCACAAGACAGACAAGGGAAGTAAACAAGTAACTTAGCTCCCGGCTCCGATGCCAAGCTCCACAACATAGAGGATACGGAAACAGGACTCCTATCTTCACAGAAATAGCAGATACAGCGCTGACACAAGACAGCTGCAAACTCCATGGTTGGTCTACATAGAATACCTATATTACTAACAGTCAGCTGATGCATCATGTGGCTATTTAAAGGATGGTGGGAGTGGTCACCACCCACATCAGGTGACCAGCAACACAGCAGCTGCCAGCAAAGAAACTGACATTAACCCTTGCTTGCCCAAAAGTAACAACCATGTTTAGAATAAAGCAGAAACAGAGCTGTCACAACTCCAAAAATGAGTCGCAACACTAAGCTTACCATTAGACATGTCCATAAAAGCTTAGGCTTAATATGTTCCTATGATGCTAAAAAATATTATCGTACATTATTTTTCTGAGCAAAATATGGCGTAAAGGTAATATAAGCAAAGAATGTTGAGAAATTCAACTCTTAAGCCAGCAGAATTGGGAATGTAGCTGTGAATTATAACACGAGCTGTGAGGATAATTTATGGCTTGAAGAAAAACAATCTAATCTGTATATACAAATTTGCAAACCTTTTTAGCGTGGTGTAACGTGCATTAAATCTACTGTATATATGAACTTTAAACTTGTTTCTGGACCTAAGCTTCTCTTTATTGCTAATTACATCAGTTCCTGCACTCCTCACAGCTTACATTACTGTCTGCAGACAACACTGAAGCCATTCTTCAAATACTACAAATCTCTTGATGTTCTAGTTAGAGGGGCAAACTTACTGCCTCTATACTGAATTTATGATTCCCAATTGAATTACTCTGTGGAGCAGCTATTATATTTGGCAGGATCTAAACCCGAAAGCAAAGCTCTCTATGAATACATTAATGAGAATCTACAGAAGGAATTCATCTGCATTCATCTGCAGGAGGAGGCTTTTTTTGTTAAGAAAAGAGAAGTCATTTATGCATTTTATTGACAAAAGGGCATTAAATAAGATAACTGTCAAGAACAGATATCCTCTGCCACTTATCCCTCAACTTATTCATAGGTCTAGGTCAGCAAAAGTTTTCTGAAACTTAGATCTGTGAGAATAATCTTGTTAGAATTAAGGATGGGGATAAATGGAAAATGGCCTTTAGAACCTAGTATGGACATTTTTAATAGACTGCAAAACCATTAATTCTCTGAACTGATCTCTACTGTCTATTATTCAGGGCTCTGTAAAGATGCATTTAGCAATATATTTGATATTTCTACTTGTATACCTTGAGGTGATCTAGATTTTCCACATCTTTCTTCAGGACCACAGAGCAGAGATGAAATGGGTCTTTGTTTTATAATTCCCCATAAAAAAATAAAATTCAAAATTAATTCAAGTATATGGCTTTTCCTTTTAACTCCTTATGGAAATACAACATAATGTTATGTCATATGACGGCTCCCTGACTTTTAAGGCAGTTAGAATAGGGACCCGTTCAATGAGATCACCTTGTCGTTGGTGAATGGGCTCACATCTTTTGGCCAAATTTTGTGCTAAGTATCTCATATGTTTTTTCTAAATTCCAAAAGCCATTATGCTATTCACATTTCATATATTTCATATTTCATATGCCTTAATGCAATTGTGTGCAACCGTTTCCTTATTTTGATATGTAAGCTGTTTTTTGGTAAGCACCTATTCAGACTAGGATGTGCCGTCAGTTTTTTCTGTCATTTGTATATTAGCTTTCTGACTGAGCACTCCGCCCTTCATCAAGCTGTGATTTTAATTACATCCAATCACTTTTTGGTTCCTATCTTCCTATAAATATAGGCTTTATCTTGTTATTAGCCAATAGTTCACATGAGGCAGATAGAATAGGGACCTGTTCAATGAGATCACCTTGACGTTGGTGCATGGGCTCACATCTTTTGACCAAATTTTGTGCTAAGCATCTCATATGTTTTTTCTAAATTCCAAAAGCCATTGTTATTCACATTTCATATATTTCATATTTGATATGCCTTAATGCAATTGAGTGCAACCATTTCCTTATTTTGATATGTAAGCTGTTTTTTGGTATGCACCTATTCAGACTAGGATGTGCTGTCAGTTTTTTCTGTCATTAGGCTCCCTGACTTTAATACAGGCTCAGGAACTATGCCCACATCTTTTCCGTCAGATGATACCTCTGAATTTCAGCCATCATCTGCCTCAAACAGCTTCTCAAGGTGTAGAGCTACAACAGCGGCTGTTAACCTGATGAATGTCATTGTCAATTTCTGATAGCGGCATGTACAGTACACCTGGAAAGGTACACATCATTCCATGTGCCTATCTGCTGCCCAGTGATGAGATCGCGAGGCAACGATGGATTACCATAATGACAGGGATTCTGCTGAAGACCCATGAGCTTGGCATGGCTGTGCCAATTTTTGGCTGTGGTTTATAGAAGACAATGATTTGTACAGCAGTACTATTGCATTGCTGTCAATAGCACAAGCAATCCGTTGATTTAAGGTTCAAGTCTCCTAAGGGGACCAACAAATACAGTGAAAAGTAAAGAAAAAAATGTTTTTGAAAATGTAAAAAAATATATATAAAAATTCAAATCACCTTCTATGATCGCATTAAAAATAAAAAATATATAAATGCACATATCGGATATAGTTGCATTAATAAAAGTCTGATCTATCAAAATATAATATTAAGTAATCTGATGAGTAAATGGCATAATAAGAAAATAAAATCTATACACCAGAATTCTGGCTTTCCAAGTGCCGTAACACTGCAAAAAAAGCAAATAAAGGGCAATTAAAACATTGTATCTACCCAAAAATGGTATTAATAAAAATGTCAGCATATTGTGCAAGCTGCACACAGACCCACCAATCAAGAATTGAAAATGTTTTGGACCTTGAAAAATGGCGGCAGAGGTGAAAATGTATTTTTTTTTTTAAAAAATCCACACTGTTAATGATGATGGAAAAGAGTTCTACTGCCACAGCCTGATGACCTACTTGTTGGCTATTCCTCTGCCCATTTAGCTGTGGGCAATGCTACAGATATTGATTGATGAGGTAATGTCTATTTACCCTCGGTGGGTGTTCAGTATGTTGGAGCAGTGGCAATTGTCATCCTTAAATGTCCATCAGGGCCATCCCATGAACCACCTATCAAGCCCATACCCAACTCAGCAACTCAGGCCATTAGGGGTTTTACAGAAAGGGCAATGCATCTCAATCCAAGGCAAAAGCCATGGTTATGGTGCCCCCACTATACTATCTCATTTGGCCGGGTTTATCATGGTGACCAGCAGTAGTGTCAGACTGGCAAGTCACACCATGCCACAGCAACGGAAATCACAAATGTGTACTAATACTAATCTTTCCATGGAGTTGCTCCCTCTTGCATTAAAATATAGTTAGAAAACAATTGGCTCACTCTGAGTCCCGAGGAACCATGGTGACTTTCTAGAAAATGATGGATAGTAGCAGGATTGGGGCCATCTTTTCCATCATCTTCTGCATAGACAGGTGAATCGTGTATCCAGGTGTAATAATGAAGGCGAACACATGCATTTATAAAAAAAATTACATTTGACTTGCTTAATTGATCGGCATTCATTAGAACTCTCCATTTGGCACACAATATATTGAAGACACATTTTATTAATCGCCGTGACTTGGAAAGACTGCAGGAGGTTAGTGAAGAGGTGTTTCAATTTACCACCCAGTAGAACAAATGGAGCTGTTTCACTGCTGGAGCTAGGTGGGAGCCGTAGTGGTGTGACACTCATTTCATTTATATGAAGTTGACGGACCCATTATTGAAGAATAGAAGACTCAAGAATCTCCACTTCTTCCATAAGCCCTGATATCTTCTATTATAAACTTGTAGGTGCTGTTAACCAAGTCCCACTGCAATACTGAAAAGTGTTGATTTTAATTGTAGTATCCGGACTCTTAGTATGGCAGCTTCTTTATACAGATGTATTTACCACCTGGGACCCAATACAGTTGGGAAATTGGCTGGATTTTCAAAACCCTTAGCTATCCATTCCCTGAGTTGGGTGGTATGCTCTGAAATCATGGCTTAATAGAATTTGACCCAGATGAGCTGACAGGTCGGGCGGACTATGAGTGAGATGGTGGGCTTCCCAACCAAAACTTTGGAAATCCCACCAAAATGGATGTAATCCAATCCTCTGACCTTATTGGGGGCATTTTTCTAGAGATGGGATAAAACAGATCCCTAATTTAATTAGAAATTAGGAAATAAGAAACAGTGGAGAAAAATGGATTGCCTACATATGGCATACAAATAAATAAATGCACACTCAGATTGTACTCAAGCCCCATGCGGACTATCTTACATATTTCAATCGTCCAACTTTTCTGGATTTTTTTATGCTGTCTCATGACCCTAACCTGTGAGTTTACATTCTACAGGAGAGAGACAGCATCCCTGACCATAAGGACTTAAAATGAGAGGACTGTGGAGATGGAAAACAATTCTGTGGTACAAACTGTGATCTCCTGGGTACTGCTGATCTGTGGTGGCCAAGGTACTGACCACCATGATACAAGGTATGATAATTCCTAAGATGCTGTGGCGCCCATGGATACAAAAAGATATCCAAGAAATTGATAATGCCAGTCAGCTGCATTCAAACTGTGATTAAACGTACTGTCACACTTAGCGATATACCAGCTATCCCGACCAGCGATATGACGCGGTCAGAATTGCTGGTACATCGCTAAGTTGTCGCTAGTGAGCTTCCACACAGGCAGATCTCACCAGCGACATCGCAGGGGGTCGGGGGTCGCTACTTACCTGTCAGATGAGGCGATCTTGACGTCCTCCCGCCTGAGTCCACGCGTCGCTCGTCTCTACAGCAGGAAGCCCAGCAGGAAGCTGACGACGAGAAACGGCCCAGGACGTTCTCGGGTGATCAGCGATAACCAGCGGGGGAGCGGTCGGAGGTAAGTATCACACATAGCGATATCGCTAGCAATATCGCTATAACGTCACAAAAACCAGTGACGTTATAGCGATATTGCTAGCGATATCGCTTAGTGTGACAGGCCCTTAACAAATGGAAAATCAGGGGCTCTGTAAAAAACAAAACCATGGTAAGGTAGACCAACAAAAATTTTGGTCACAACTGGCAGAAAAATTGTTTGGGATGCAAAGAAAAACCCACAAATAACATCAGCTGAAATACTGCACTCTCTGAAAACTAGTGGTGTGGCTTTTTCAAGATGCACAATAAGGAGGCACTTGAAGAAAAATGGGCTGCATGGTTTAGTTGCAAGAAGAAAGCCATTACTGCGCAAATCAAATGCCACAATGTATCTGTGGCATCCCCAGGAGTATGGCCACCACAGTGGCTTTGCCTTCCTCCAGGGAAGGTAATGCCGGGCTTGGAAGCAGTGAAGGGTCTCTCTCGCAGTTAATCTATACATGCAACACAGTTCCACTCCAGGCCAGCAGGGGGGACTCTGAACCGGATTTGAAGGGAGGAGTGCTCTCTGAGTGCCAAGAGGAAGGAGTGGTCAGTTAGTGTGAGGAGGTCCACGTGTGCAGACGTGTGGAGAGAAGCTGGAGGTTGAGCTGAGGAAGGAGAGCTCCCTCACAGTGAGAGCGCATGAACTGGAGCCTGGTCTCCACGGTTGTACGGATACTAACGGTCCTGCAACAGATACCAGAGGAGTAGGAGGCTATAATGCCCTACTCCCATCTAAGACTTGGAGGCACAACAGCACGGAGTGAGCCAAGGGAGGAATACGGCTACAGCTGTCTGCCATACAACGTAGTTCTAAGAGACAATAAGAGAAGTAGGAAGAACTTCAGTGTAACTCAGTACTAGGAATACTTCACTCAAATAAGCGCTAAGAAGGAGACTGCACAGCCCATCTGCTGAGAGAGAATCCCTGATCTGCTTCCAGGCTAGTTTGCTCCAGTACCATCTGTAATCAGGACCCTGGACTGCATTTATCAAGTAAAGGTACAGAAATTGCACCCCGCTGTGTCTTTGTCTGCTTCCTACCCTTCCGGCACTGCTACATCCCCGTGCCAACCACATCTACACTGCCCTGGGACTACAGTCTCACCTGTGGGAAGCTTTTACATCTTTGCTGCACCATACCATCAGTCCCAGCGGATCTGCATTCAGCGTCGACTTAACATCTCACTTGCCGAACACCACGGGTGGCGTCACAAACTATTCCATTAACTACATTTCACCATTTCAATTCCCCCATTACTTGGGCGCCCAGGGCCACGGACCGGGTCACTGCTGCTGTGACACATCCCGCTGACACCGACCCGGTACCGAGTACCCCACAGCCCTGGGAGGGTGACCCATATCTCACCTGCAATATGCAAACAGCACAGAGACAAGCCTCAAAATTTCTGGAACAAGGTAATTTGGAGTGATGAGACTAAAATTGAACCTTTTGGTCACAACCATAAACGTTCTATTTGGAGAGAGGTCAACAAGGCCTATGATGAAAGGGGAAAAAAAACTGTGATCCAGCTCAGAACAAAGGCGGCTGCAGCTTTACAAAATTTTATTGGACAACTTGAAAATATATATGTGCTTTAAAAAAATATGTGCATAGCAAACAGATCATGAGTAAGACTGTTTAGTTGAAACGCGTAGATCGTTCCTGCTGGTGTACTCGGTGTTTGCTATGCACATATTTTTTTAAAGCACATACCGTATTTTTCGCTTTATAAGACGCTCCGGATTATAAGACGCACCCCAAATTTTGAGGAGAAAAATAGGAAAAAAACTTTATTTTTAATAAAATGGTGGTGCATCTTATAATCCATGCGTCTTATTGCTTTCCAGGGGTGGTGATGGAGGAGGCCGGAGTAGAACATTGCTGCTGGGATGAGGGGGTGTTTTGATGTGCAGCGTGCCGCTGCCGGTGTCTGTTACTGCCGCCGCCCTCTGTCCCCTGATGCTTGCCACCACCGCCACGCTCTGTCCCCCGGTGCCTGCTTGCCACCACCGCCGCACTCTGTCCCCCAGTGCTTGCCACGACCGCCACACTGTCCCCCGGTGCCTGCTTGCCACCACCGCCGCGCTCTCCCCCGGTTCTTACCGCCACCACCGCGCTCTGTCCCCCCGGTGTTTGCCGCCATCGCCGCGCTCTGTCCCGTTCTGAGGGTACTTGCCGCGGCACTCTGTGCCCTGATGCTGCCGCTGCGCTGTCCGCCACCGCCGCGCTCCTGTCCCCCGGTGGTTTCTTCCGCCCCACCGCCGCCGCCGTGCTCTGTCCCGTTCAGCGTGGGGGGGTCTCTGTCGCTCCATGCCTGCTTTCTTCCTGGAAAATGGCCGCCGCGCATGCGCAGACGGACATCTCGGCACTGAAATCTCGGGAGATGAGATTTCAGCGCTGAAATCTCATCTCCCGAGATTTCAGTGCCGAGATGTCCGTCTGCGCATGCGCGGCGGCCATTTTCCAGGAAGAAAGCAGGCATGGAGCGACAGAGACCCCCCCACGCTGAACGGGACAGAGCGCGGCGGCGGCGGTGGGGCGGAAGAAACCACCGGGGGACAGGAGCGCGGCGGTGGCGGACAGCGCAGCGGCAGCATCAGGGCACAGAGTGCCGCGGCAAGTACCCTCAGTGGCAGCGCAAATGTATATCCTCTTTGTAAGACGCACCCCCTTTTTCCCCTCAATTTTGGGGGAAAAAAAGTGCGTCTTACAAAGCGGAAAATACGGTATATATTTTCAAGTTGTCCAATAAAATTTTGTAAAGCTTCAGCCGCCTTTCTCCTGAGCTGGATCATAGTTTTTTTTCCCTTTTCCTATTTGATGTGGATGCTCACCACAATCCGTGCGGGGCGTTGGCAGGCTGGGGGAATTATCTACAGACCGGTAAGATGACTATCCTTTTTTTTTCTCTCTATGATGAAAGGAACCACATTCCTACTGTAACGCATAAAGGTGGATCGCTGATGTTTTGGGGTTGTGTGAGCTACAAAGGCACGGGACATTTGGTCAAAGTTGAAGGAAAGATGAATGCAGCAGGATATCATTAAATACTGCTGCGCATGGGACGTATTTGGACTTTCCAAAATGACAACGATCCAAAACACAATTCCAAGTCGACCTTTCATTGTCTACATTACAACAAAGTGAAGTTTCTGGAGTGACCATCTCAGTCTCCTGACCTCAATATCATTCAGCCACTCTGTGGAAATCTCAAGCAAGCAGTTCATGCTAGACAGGCCAGGAATTTACAGGAACTGGTGGCTTTTTTTCAAAGAAGAGTGGGCTGCATTACCATCTAAGAAAATGAAGAACCTCCTCTAAAAGTACCACAAAAGACTTTTAGCTGTCATTGATGTTAGGCAATACACGGTATTAAGAAATGGGGTGTGTAAACTTTTGATCAGGGTCATTTGGATGTTTTGCGTTGTCATTATGATTTAAAAAGAGAAAGCACAGTAGTTTGACAATAAATGCATTCATCCAACAATAAATAATTAAAAAAATGGCATGAGGTCCTCCCCATTTTTGACAACCAGCCATGCTAAAGCATACAGCTAGGGGCTGGTATTCTCAGGCTGGTAAGAGGCCATGGATATTGCCTCACCATCACCAACCAAAAATAGCAGCCCACAGCTGCCCAGAAAGGGCACATCTATTAGATGCACCAATTCTGGTGTTTTGCAGGCTCTTTGCACTTGACTTGTAGCAGTGGAAAGTGGAGTTCATATTTGTGGAGTTGATATCACCTTTGTATTTTCAGGTGACATCAAGCCCACAGATTAGAAATGGAGAAGTGTCTGTAAGACACCTATCCATTACTAATACTATAGTTGTATGGTAAATAAAGACACAAACAGAATAAAGTCCTTTATTAGAAATAAGACAAAACACAGTTTTTCATTTTAGTTAAAAACTAGCTGAAGAGCCCGGTGTTGTCCAGGCATAGTAATTAACTGTAGTTAGTTATAACAAATTATAATGATTATCCTCCATCCCATAGTTCAGTGCCCATATACTCATCATACATATCCGCCATCCCATAGTCCTGTGCCCATATACCCATCATACATATCCTCCATCCCTTAATCCAGTGCCCATATACCCATTACATATCCTCCATCCCATAGTCCCGTGACCATATACCCATCATACATATCCTCCATCCCATATACCCATCATATATATCCTCCATCCCATAGTCCAGTGCCCATATACCCATTACACATCCTCCATCCCATAGTCCCGTGCCCATATACCCATGATACATATCCTCCATCCCATAGTCTCGTGCCCATATACCCATCATACGTACCCTCCATCCCATAGTCCCGTTCCCATATTCCCTTCATACATATTTGTCAGAAGTGCTACTCCGGTGTTTCTTATACTGTGTGACAGCGTGGGAAACATCAGCTTTTGTGCTGCGTATGTTCGGCTATATTTGGTGATTTAATCAACGATTAAATCGGTGAATATTGCAAATTTGGTGAATGTGAGCAGAATCGAACATCGAAATATCTTTATACACTACGTCACAGCAGAGAAACTGAACTCTCCCCATGTAGGTCTGACCAAAATCATTTATGTGAATTGTATGGAAATTTTTTGAACTATTTGCTGAACTGCAGTAAGAGGTACTAATTGATCACTACCCTGTCTACTGCTGATTATTCTCTGCTGCACCATTCCTGCTCCAACTCCCCTGGGAGCCATCCCTAGTTAGGAATGTGTTAATCCTTTGGCACTGTCCATCACCACCTAATTCCCAGGGACCCTCATCAGTGCCCAGCCATACCAGGCGAACATCCCAACTGGTGTCACAACCCTTTTTATTAATATTATTAACTCCACAATTGACAAAGACTGGCACGTGCCCTCAGTTGGACTCTATCAGCTCTCTGAACTACCATGACCCAGTACCGGTGCTGCAGCGGACCAGCTGGGGCGGCACTGTGCCATAGTTGCAGGGTGTTATGCGCAGGCCTACGCAGCAACGAAAGTCGACCACACTTAGATCAATCCTCTTCTATCTAACAATTACCTATAAATAAAAACGCAGAAAGACCCAAGTGGGTGCCCTTCTCAAAGTCTGAGAAAGGGAATCTACCTACACAAGAAGAAAGTGAAATGACCACAGCAGAGTCTGATCAACTAGCTATGTGACTCAATCCACCTCATCTGTTGGCCCTTGTGCAAGTTAACCATACCGGGTACTCATACAGTGTGATTTCCCTGGAAAGGCACCTCAGTGCAACTCAGCTCCATAGCAACACAGCAATAGAGAGCAATACATGCTTTGCATTATATATAGTTACTTTTTCTTTTCCAAGCATGGGATTTCATGTGTCCAAAAGCCTATTAAATCAAAAACCTACAGTTTGTTGAATAGTACATTTTCCTTACACCACAGAAGGTCACTTGAGGTGACTTTGCATAGAATTTTCCTCTGAAGAATATTTGGCAGCCACCCTATAACAGATGGAGCCTTACTTTCTCAAATATTGATATCTGTATTAACTATGCTGACAGCCACAGTATAGTGACTTAGTAATTTGTCTAGAAGTGATAGTAGTGATATGTGTTTCGATCAATTATCATACTGCTTGTCTAGAAGACAAAATATGGAAATAGGATTTCTCTAGGGATCAGAATGTGACATTCAACTGTTAACTGGGACAACCAAACAGTTTACAAGGTGAACCAAAAGCTTAAAATATAAGAATTATATGATGCAAAATATCATAAAGGTGCCGTGATCTAAGAATGGAAATTCTGGCATTTACTGATTGGAAAATAGCCTGTTACAAACATATGTCCATTATCGATTATCCTGTAAAGAACTCTGTTACCTAATTATATGTGGAATGATAATGAGTTGTAAACCTATGTGCAGCGGAGGGTAAGGTCTCACACTGACCACTACTAAAAAGGACATTTTTCACCTGGATTTTGTTTGCTATTCCATTTAAGAGACCATGATTCCAGCAATGTATCACTTGGGTTTCTACTTGCTGACGATTTTTATAAAATTACTGGTTATCAGCTGCTGATCTACTAGTTCTCTGAATGCTGAGCCATACCACTGAATGGCAGCTTTCTGAGTATACTGTGCATAGGCAGAAAGCTGTCAATCAGTGATAGGTATGAGGCAGTAGCGTAGCTACCGGGGGGCTGAGGGGGCGGTGGCCCCGGGCCCTGCGATCTGAGGGGGCACACTCCTGCTAAGCTGCTGTAACTGTATCTGCAGCAGAACAGGGAGAATCGACCATCTACCTGCTCTCTGCCACCGGCCGCTATGTTCTCTTCTCTGCCAGAGGACCTGTGATGAGGTCACAGGAGGGGAGGAGTCAGGGATCACATTATCAGGGGCCTCAGTGTATGCAGGACTCTGCTGTGCTGGTTGTTATGGTGCTGGATGAGGGGAAGTTTATGTGTGGGGTCAGGAGGTGTTTACAGGGTGAATGTAGCAGAGCTGTGTGTGTACGATGTGTACAGATCGGAGCCGCGTGTGTACGAGGTGTACGGAGCGTAGCCGCGTGTCTACGAGGTGTATGGAGTGGAGCCGCGTGTGTACGAGGTGTACGGAGCGGATCCGCATGTGTATGGAGCAGAGCCGCGTGTGTACGAAGTGTACGGAGCGGAGCCGCATGTGTGCAAAGTGTACGGAGAGGAGCCGCTTGTGTGTACTAGGTGTGCGGATTGGAGCCACATGTATACAAGGTGTATGGAGTGGAGCCGCGTGTGTACGAGGTGTACGGAGCGGAGCCACGTGTGTACAAAGTGTATGGAGTGGAGCCGCGTGTGTACGAGGTGTACAGAGCGGAACTGCGTGTGTGCGAGGAGCATAGAGCAGAGCATAGTGAACAGAAAATAAGCCAGAAACCAACCTTACAACATGTGGAGAGGGAACCCCAACGCGCATTTCGCTACTTTGCTTCCTCGGATCCACGTGTACACGAGGTGTACATAGTTGAGCCGCATGTGTACGAGGTGTACAGAGTGGAGTCATGTGTGTACAAGGTGTACAAAGCAGAGCTGCATGTGTACGAGGTTTACGGAGTGAAGCCATGTGTGTACTGAGTGGAGTCGTGTGTGTGCGTGGTGTACAGAGTGGAGCCGTGTGTGTACGAGGCATAGAAAGTGGAACCGTGTGTGTGTATGAGGTGTGCGGAGCTATGCGTGTACAAGGTGTATGATGGGGAGCATTCACACCTCCCAACCATCTCGATTTTGAGAGAGAGTCTGCCCCGGTCGGGAGCTTACTTTTCACACGGACAAAGAAGTACACGGCAGAACACCGAGGAGCACTTTAAAATTTGCACGTGACGTTCCACCGGAAGTAGCATACTGTGTTGTGAGTTCATTTTCCCCTTCATTACTGAGGCCCGAGGAACTCCCTCTTCTGGTAAAGAAAGGTAGTGAGCCTGATTGTCAAACACCTGAGGCTGATGATTGTGACTGGCTGAGTGGAGTTACGGACTGGATATAATGTTGCCGACGCCCTTCTGCCCTGCGGGTGATTTCTCTGTGGGATCCTTGGAGACCAGTCTGAATTCCTGCTCCTCCAAAGCTAAGTTTGCTGCTCGGCCTTTTGCTTTTGTGCTTTGACTTTGTTTTTGCTTTGTTTTTCTGGATTTCTGCCATTCCCTGCTGGGGTGTGCTGAATTCATTTAGCTCTGTCTTCTGAAAATACCTGAGTGCTGATTCAGTTTTGGAAGCCTAGCTGCTTCAGGGCCTTTTTCATATCAGCTGGTTGGCTTATGTCTTTGATAGGGTTTTGGCAGATTGCAGACAGCAGCCTTCCTGTCCTTTCCTATCTAGGTAGTTTTGGGGCCCCGTCTTTGCTCAGTCTATCTTTCTGTCTGTGTTAGTATTTTCATCTTGCTTCACCGTCATTATATGTTGAGGGCTGCCTATTGCTTTGGGGTCTGCTCTGGGGCAGTTTAGATTTCCCCTTTCATTCTTTAGGCCTATGTATTTCTCCGGCTGTGATCGAGGGGTCTAGGGCATCGTAGGAACCCCCCACGGCTACTGCTAGTTGTGTTGATAGGTTCAGGGGTCTGCAATCTGATAGTTGCCAACTTCTCTGGTTTTCTGGACTTAGCTTGTATTTCTGCTTTTGCCTCCTATGGTGACTCATTCATAACAATACTGGAAGCTCACCGGAAATTAGGTAATTTCGGGAGGAGATTGTAACGGAACCATGGAGGCACTTCAGGGAATGCTTCAGATCCATCACCGTGTCCCCTCCGACAGCGTGGACAGCGGGATCGCCTTGGACTCGGGGATGTCGGCTATGTGAGCATATCATAATATGTCCTGCATCGGGAGGCTCAGGTAGGCACTACAATGGGAGCTGGGATGCTATAGTATCTTTATAGAATCTTTCTTTCTTTCTGTTCTTTCTTTCTCTCTCTCTGTTCTTTCTTGCCCTCTCAGTTATTTCTTTCCCTCTCTCTGTTCCTCCTTTCTCTCTCTGTTCTTTATTTTTCTCTGTTCTTTCTTTCTCTGTCTCTGTTCTTTCTTTCCTCTCTTTGTCTATTTCTGTTCTTTCTTTCTCTCTGTTCTTTCTCTCTCTCTGTTCTTTCTTTCTTTCTCTATAATGTAGCCCCCTCATATGGTATAATACAATCCCCCCAAAGAATATAATGGAGCCCCTTCAGAATATAATGCTGCCCCACTCATGGGGTATCATGCTGCCCTCCCTTATATGGATATGGGATATCATGCTGCCCCCTTATACAGGATATCATGCTGCCCCCCTCATACGGGGTATCATGCTGCCCCCCATCATACGGGGTATATCATGCTGCCCCCTCATACGGGTATCATGCTGCCGTCCCCCTATACGGGGTATCAAATCATGCAACCAGGACTCACTATATAAATAAAAAAACTATACTCTCCTCCCTCCCACGCTGATTTTGGCGGCAGCTTTGCTATGATGTCAGGAGCTGTGCTGCAGTCAGACCGGCACACAGCGGGGACGCGATGAAGTGACGTCATCGCACACCCGTCTGTGTGTCAGAGGAAGAGGGTAATGATGGGAGAGGGAGCGTCATGTGAAGCTCTCTCCTCCATTATTGAGGTGCGCACTGGAGGATCGCACTGACGCCACAATAATGGAATCTATATATATATCTCTCTCTATATATAGAGATAAAAATATATATAGATATAGATATAGATTATATAGATTATTTTTGGCAACAGTGCGGTCATCTGCTGAGGTTTTCTGGTTAGGGGCCCACTTAGAAGTTTTGCCCCCCCTGAACCAAAACCCTAGCTACAGCTCTAGTATGAGGTTATGCAGAGATCATGAATCCTCTAATGATAATCTCCAAATAAAAGAACAATGCTTTCATAAAATGTGGCAGCACGGTGGCTCAGTGGTTAGCACCGCAGCGCAGGGGTTCTGGGTTTAAATCCCACCAAGGACAACATCTGCAATGAGTTTGTATGTTCTCCCTTTGTTTGTGATGGATTTTCTCTGGGTTCTCCGGTTTCCTCCCACACTCCAAAAACACATTGATGGGGAATTTACATTGTGAGCCCCATAATGGACAGTGCCAAAAATGTCTGTAAAGCGCTGTGGAATTATTGGTGCTATATAAGTGAGTAAAATAAATAAAATCTATAGCATGCAGCCCAGTAAGTGACACATCACTGGAATCTATATAATGCTACTTTCAGATTAGGTGGCACAAACTTGGTGATATATTCATATCCCAGGTGATCATGTCATTGATCACCTGATTATGGATAGGCTTTTGCAAGTAGAAGGCTGCCTGGTCTGTGACAATTATCAGTGTACAATGGATCTTTTTTCTTATAACTGGAAGGTCCGGCTAATGCTGGCAAAGTACTGTCAGTTATAACATGGCAGTTAGACAGGGCAGGAGACAGGTAAGACATTTATATACATCTACTCCCTGTACATTTGGAGTACAACAAATATATACCATATGCATTTGTGTAATTTATATCCTGGCCGCTGCATTCACAAACATCCACCGCCCTGGCATTAACTCTCTACACTCCATCCATATCGGCCCCTCGCTCCTTTCCTCTCCTATGTATAGCACTCACGCTCTTTTCACATTGTTAAATTGCACAGATCCATTCAGTCCCACCATTCAACATAAGAGACGCTCCCACAAATCACTCAACCATCTGCTCACTCTTTCTATCCTCCTTCTCCTAGTCGCAGGAGACATTGCTCCCAACCCTGGTCCCCCATGTTATAGAAAGTCAAACCCCCCAACTGCTACACTCAGAAACCCCTCTAATCTTATTAATATTCCCTGCATGCCTTCTGTCTCTCTTAATTGTGCCCTTTGGAATTCTCGCTCAGTGTGTAATAAACTCTCCTTCATCCATGACTTCTTCCTTTCTAATTCTCTTAACCTCCTGGCTCTTACTGAAACCTGGATCCAGCAGTCAGACACTACTGCTGCTGCTGCTCTTTCATATGGGGGATTACGCTTCTCTCATACCCCAAGATCAGACAAACGAGCAGGTGGAGGCGTTGGTCTGCTTCTATCACCAAAATGTACCTTTCAGGTTATCCCTCAAGTATCCTCACTAGTCTTCCCTTCTTTTGAGGTCCATGCTGTCAGACTCTACACCCCCTTCTCCATGTGAGTGGCGGTAGTGTATCATCCTCCCAGCCCCTCCCATCAGTTCCTGGATCATTTTGCCACTTGGCTTTCGCATTTTCTCTCCTGTGACATCCCTACCCTCATCATGGGCGATTTCAACATCCCCATTGCTCTTCCCCTCTCCCCATCTGCTACTCACCTCTTATCTCTAACTTCCTCGTTTGGCTTTTCACAGCTTACTAATTCTCCAACGCATGAAGATGGAAACTCCCTCGACTTGGTCTTCTCTCAGCTTTGTGCAGTGGATGATTTCACAAACTCCCCTCTCACGCTCTCTGATCACAACCGTCTTTCATTCTCTATCAAGAACTGCCAGGCCACTCAGGTCACCCCCACTGTCCATACTTATAGAAACATACAGGCCATTAACACCCAGAAACTTACGATGAACTTGCGGTCTTCATTGGCCCCTATCTCCTCCCTCTCATGTCCTGATTCTGCACTGAAGCATTACAATGAAACACTTCAAACTGCCCTGGATGATTTTGCACCTCCTATACATAGAACAACATGACAAAGACAGCTACAACCCTGGCACACCCTGCAAACACTTTTCCTGCAGCGGTGCTCCAGGTGTGCTGAACGTCTATGGAGAAAATCCAATCTATACGAAGATTTCATCCATTATAAGTTCATGCTTAGAACATACAACACTGCCCTTCACCTCTCCAAACAAACCTATTTCAACACCCTCATCACCTCACTGTCCAATAACCCGAAAGTCTCTTTGACACTTTTTATTCCCTGCTCCACCCAAGAGTGCAGGCCCCAACCACAGAGCTTCAAGCTGATGATCTGGCCAATTACATCAAAGAAAAAATTGATCATATCCGACAGGAAATTATCTCCCAATCATCTCATACCATGCACTGTCCTCCCTCCCCCA
This sequence comes from Dendrobates tinctorius, assembly GCF_039654945.1. Classification (NCBI taxonomy): domain Eukaryota; kingdom Metazoa; phylum Chordata; class Amphibia; order Anura; family Dendrobatidae; genus Dendrobates; species Dendrobates tinctorius. Next base: position 59,212,493 of record NW_027361698.1, on the reverse strand, counting down.
CTGCATCTAACTCACTCTTTGAGTTTGAACCAGTCACAGAAGAAGAAGTAAGCAGGCTCCTTGCATCTTCTCGCCCAACCACTTGCACCAGTGACCCATTTCTGTCACATCTGCTCCAGTCCCTTTCCCCTGCTGTCACCCCTCACCTAACTAAAATATTTAACCTCTCTCTCTTCTGGTATCTTTCCCTCCTTATTTAAGCATGCCATCATACATCCACTACTTAAAAAAAACATCCCTCGATCAAAACTGTGCCGCTAACTATAGACCTGTCTCTAATCTTCTCTTCATCTCTAAACTCCTGGAACGCCTGGTCCACTCCCGTCTGATCCGCTATCTCTCTGATAACTCTCTTCTCGACCCTCTCCAATCCAGTTTCTGCTCTCTACACTCTACTGAAACTGCCCTCACTAAAGTCTCTAATGATCTACTAACAGCTAAATCTAACGGTCACTACTCCATGCTAATTCTCTTGGATCTCTCTGCAGCATTCGACATGGTGGATCATCAGCTCCTCCTCACTATGCTCTGCTCCATCGGCATCAAGGACACCATTCTCTCCTGGTTTTCCTCCTATCTCTCTGACAGCTCCTTTACTGTATCTTTTGCCGGCTCCTTCTCCTCTCATCTTCCCCTTACTGTTGGGGTTCCCCAAGGATCGGTTCTAGGCCCCCTCCTCTTCTCCTTGTACACTGCCCCTATTGGTAAAACAATCAGTAGATTTGGTTTCCAGTACCATCTCTATGCTGATGACACCCAATTATACGCTTCTTCTCCTGACATCACGCTAGCCTTTCTAGAAAACTCCGGCGATTGTTTAAATGCTGTGTCTAACATCATGTCCTCACTATATCTGAAACTTAACTTGTCAAAGACTGAACTCCTTGTGTTTCCTCCCTCTACTAATGCACCTATACCCGACACTGCCATTTCCATGTGTTGTTCCACTGTTACTCCCCAGCAACATGCCCACTGTCTTGGGGTCATACTTGACTCCGAGCTTTCATTCACCCCCCACATCCAGTCACTGGCTCGCTCTTGTTATCTGCATCTAAAAAACATTTCTAGAATTCAACCTTTTCTTACCTTTGACTCTGCAAAAACTCTTACAGTTTCTCTTATTCATTCTCGTCTGGACTATTGTAACTCTCTACTAATCAGTCTCCCTCTTACCAAACTTTCACCCCTCCAATCTGTCTTGAATGCTGCAGCCAGGATCATATTCCTCGCCAATCGTTACACCGATGCCTCTACCTTGTGCCAGTCCTTACACTGGCTACCCATCCACTCCAGAATCCAGTACAAACTTATTGCCCTCACCCACAAAGCACTCCATGGCTCAGCACCACCCTACATCTCCTCCCTTGTTTCAGTCTACCACCCTACCTGTGCCCTCCGTTCTGCTGATGACCTGAGGTTAGCATCCTCGATAATCAGAACCTCCCACTCCCGTCTCCAAGACTATACACGTGCTGCGCCAATTCTTTGGAATGCACTTCCCAGGTCAATAAGAGTAGTCCCCAATCCCTATAATTTTAAGCGTGCCCTGAAAACTCATTTATTCAGACTGGCCTACCGCCTCAACACATTAACCTAACTATCCCTGTGTGGCACAGTCAAAAGTTTTACCATAACCAGGTTCCCCGTATCATGTTCCCACATGCTTTATGCATCTATTAGCCCTCTGTGTCCGTACTGTTACACACTTAACATTATGGCTGGTCCATACAATCAGGGCAACTGTTACCACCCACCTTTCGTGTCTCCCCTTTTTCCCTCATAGATTGTAAGCTTGCGAGCAGGGCCCTCATTCCTCTTGGTATCTGTTATGATCTATGTGATTATTGTTATGCTGTAATGTCTATCATCTGTACAAGTGCCTCTGAAAAGTAAAGTGCTGCGGAATATGTCGGCGCTATAGAAATAAAATTTATTATTATTATTAATGCCATGCCTCTGTGCACATACCGTAATGTTTCTTCAGCCTCTTATTAGCACAGATCACTTAAAACTACCTTAGTGCAAGGAAAACAGAAATATTTATAGTAAGCCACATTTTGTGCTGCTATCGCTGAAAGAATTGTTTCTACACTGTTATTTGAATGTTATTATCCAATAAACAATGTATTGATAACTAGAGTATATATATTTTTTGTAAGAAAATATTACTAACATTAAAAAGCACAATTTAGTTACAGTAAATACATTTTATTGCGCACTATTAAATTGTTATGGCAAAATAGTTAAAACCCATATATCACAGTGAGTAAATCATATATGAAGAGACGTATTTATTCTATTATAAAAGCTCACACAAAAAAATGAATGAGGGGGAAACAATGACAAAAGCATCACATGTAGGCACACCAATAATGCCACTGGTGACTGTCTCTAAAGACAGTCAGCCCAAGGTTTAACTTTAGTCTTGGCCAAATAAAATTTGGTTATGCATTCAAATACATGTATTGAAGGAAGGAATACATTTTAATACACTAATATGGCATTTAAGTAATTAACAATGGAGATATAAATGCAATAAATCTGACTTTTTGCTATTATGTACATTTCTGTATTTAAAAAGGTCTTAAAAGGTCCAATACTTGGTGGCTCAGTGGTTAGCACTGCAGTGCTGGGGTCCTGGGTTCAAATCCCACCAAGGACAACATCTGCAAGGAGTTTGTATGTTCTCCCCGTATTTGCGTGGGTTTCTTCCGGGTTCTCCGGTTTCCTCCCACATTCCAGACATACTGACAGGGAATCTAGATTGTGAGTACAGTGATGATGATGTGTGCAAACTGTGAAGCACTGCGGAATATGTTAGCGCTATATAAAGATTATTATTAATACTCAGTGTTAATTTATTTATTAAAATTAAATGTTTACATCTTGGTGAGAGCTTCCTTTTTAATAAGTTAAAAGTTAAGTTCCGTCCCTTCTTAAACATAGCAATGAGAAATAAGATTTTGGATGTCATCAGCTACTAGTTCCCTTTTTTTCGGAGTGCTGCAACCATTTCCTTCTTCTAGGTATCTGCAAACAAGCGAGACTAGTAAGTCAATTCCAATTCTTAGTTCCTTCATTGATTTTACTCTTCTTCTTGTCCTTCCTGGATTTTCTTTCTGCTACCAATAATATTTCTGTCTTTTTTCTTATGCATGGAACAGCTGCACCCACAGGAGATTACTCCAACTCTTCCTGTTCATGGACAAGCTGTGAGTCAGGGTAGTCACATTTCTGATATCAGATACCAAGAGAGCATGTTGTAAACTAAAGGTGAAAAACAAAGGTGAAGCCAGGTCATTGTCCGAATACCAATTAGTTAGCCAATCAAAACAATGGAGCTAGGCAAACGGATGGTCAGAGCAAGGTCCATAGTCAGGGAGCAACAGATCAACAAACGGAACACTGAGATAAAAGGCAAACGTGCACCACTGAGCAAATGCTACAACTGGCATAGATCTGGGCTGAGAGCTTAGCTAAGTAGCTGTGTAACCAATTAGAATAGAGAACACCTGAAGAAAGCTTTTCACCTCCCAGTCTCAAATTGGATGGCTAAGCTATCTATCAAAATACTGACAGCTCTGTGCATACCGGCACTAGATTGGATGACAGAGCTGTCACTCATGAAACTGACAGCTGAACAGGAACCTGATTCCACAGTACAGCAAAAACTCTCACTCACTGTATCCAAGACACACTGAGTGGAGGAATTGTGACACTAGCCTTCACGACAACTTACCTCATTAGGCAGATTACAGAAGAAAATCATGGTACTCTAGGGGAAAAACTGTTCCTAAGTAGGGTCTATCCTCTTAACAAGCAATAAAAAGAACTTGGCACTCAAAATATTGCTGTTATAAAATAGATAATATTATATTTTCCATTACAATCTGTTAATAAAATAGTACTTCAGTAATTGTTTGAGTGACAAGTTCTTTCTTTCACCTTCCATAGATAGAGACAGCAGAACACCCTTGATCTCATCACCTGCTTATCTCTGCAATGTTTGGTATGTGATGGCTATGTTGGCATAGGGGCACAGTTGACTATGTTGTTCATTTAGTTTTGATATATATTTTTGATGGTTTGCTCTTGCACCATTTTTCTACTGACAAAATCAATCAGATACATGTACATATTAACGGAATAGGTATCTGAAAATCATCTTCCTTTCTGTGTATAATACAAGCAACACGGTTGAAGAGATCTGACATGACAGCAAGTCTGTGCAGAACAATGATAATTCAGCTTCTCTTCCAGTTCTAACACTTTTTTTGGTAGGCATCACGCAGCTGTGGTTACTTTTGATTTTACAAAAGCACTTCGCAGATAAAAGTCCTCAAAGTGATGATTAAGGATACACAGCTATTCAATTTATCAAAACATATGGAAAGTTTAGTTTTTCAACATTGCCTTAACATCAGAAGTACTGTCCTTATTTCAGTAAAGGAAGCATATGGTGATCAAACTAACATTCAACATTTCTAAGCTATTTTTATCAGAATGTGAAAGCGTAAAATGCTTCAAGGCCGTGACCATAAACCGTGTAACAACATATGCAGTATATACAGTAGATGTTATGTTGTTGGTGACTTTAACAAGGAGCCTTTCATTTGGATTTAATCAAGGGAGTAAGTAACTTTGATACAGCTACATGTAATTAGCAAGTGCTATAGGAGTAATTTATGTTGAAAAACTACATGATGTAGTTTTCATAAAACTGTAAAAGAATGTATGTACTGTATATACTCGTGTATAAGCCGAGTTTTTCAGCACATTTTATTGGGCTGAAAACGCCCCCTCAGCTTATACACGAGTCTTTGTCCCCAAAAGTCTGGGCAAGGGGAGCAGCGGAGCAGCAGGTCACAGAGGCAGGAGCCGGCGGCTGTGGCTAAAGTCTGTGCTGCTGCTAAAGAGAAATGAATATTCATTTCTCTTATAGCATGCACAGTGACAGCTGCAGCCGCAGTCGCCGCCTTCCAGAAGACATCCAAGCCTACTCACCCTCCAGCGTGCCCTCGTAGCATCTCGTTGGTGCTGGCTTCATGCAGCTCTTCCTGTGCTGAGTGATCACGTGGCATGACTCACTAAGGTAATGAATAGGCAAGTGTCTCCATTCCCATAAGCGTGTAGCGCATATTCATTACCTTAATGAGCGGTGTCATGTGATCACTCAGCACAGGAAGAGGAGGATGGGGGAGCCACGCATATTAGGACAGTGACGGGTGAACCATGCATACCAGGACAGGGATGAGGGGATAATGCATATCCGGCTTATACTTGACTCAATAAGCTTACCCAGTTTTCCATGGCAAAATTCGGTGCCTCGGCTTATACTCGGGCCGGCTTATTCTAGAGTATATACGGTAAGTAAAATTCTGATTTATCTATGTATTCTGTACCATTATATGCTAGAATATTTGAACATTATCTTATGTAGAAGCCAGAACTGTAGAAAAAAGACACGGAACGCAAATGAACAGTTTTATTTTTTCTTTAATCAAAATTTTACTTTAGCCTCAAATTTTTTCATTTTCCCAAGGGCAACAAGAGAAAACGGACCTATAATTTTTCTGTGAAATATCTTCTGAGTACACAGATTTCCTAATTGTGGGGGAAAAATACTGTTTGCGTGAAAGGCAAGGCTTGGAAGGGACCCAGCACCGTTTCAGTTTTTGAACACACAAAAAAAATCGAGAGTGGATGCCATGTCGGGTTTGGAGAGCCCCTGATGTGCCTAAACAGTGAAACCCCCCTTAAGTAACCCCATTTTATGTAACTACACCCCTCAAGAAATGTATCTAGATGTTTGGTGAAAAACTTGAACCCCCGGGTGCTTCAGAGAAGTTTATAACGTATGCCTTGAAAATAAAAAATCTAATTTTTCTCACAAAAATTTTTTTTATCCCAAAATATTTTATTTTCACAATGGAAAAAAGAGAAAATTCGCTGCACAATGTATTTTGCAATTTCTGCTGAGTACGCAATGCCCCATATGTGGCAGAAAACTCCTGTTTGGGTGTGCGGCAGAGCTCAGAAGGGAAGGAGCAACATTTGACTTTTGGAGTGCAAAATTCACTGCCCCTAATGTGCCTAAGCACATGGCAATGCCCCACAAGTGACCATATTTTGGAAACTACAACCCCCAACGAATGTATCTAGATGTGTTGTGAACACCTGACACTCCAAGAGTTTCACAAAAGTTTATAACGTAGAGCCGTGAAAATATAAAAATAACATTTTACACACAAAAATGTTCTTTTAGCTCCATTATTAAATTTTCACAAGAGTAACAGGAGAAAATGGAACCCAAAATATGCTGTGTACTTTTCCTTAGAAAACATATAGCCCATGTAGTTGAAAACTACTTTAGAGGCACAGTGTAAAACTCAGAAAGGAAGTAGTGCCATATTGGAGTTAAAATTTTGCTGGAATGTTTTGAGGGTGCCATGTTACATTGGTAAAGTCTCTGATGTGCCAGAAAAGCATAAACCACCATAAGTGAAATCATTTTACAAACTACACCCCTCTAATGAATCAATCTAGGGATGCAGTAAGCATGTTGACACCACACGTTCCTCACATAATTTTATACCATTGGGCAGTGAAGAAAGAATGATTACATTTTTACTACTAAAATGTTGTTTTAGCACTAAATTTTTACTTTTTCTAAGGGCTAGTAGGAAAATGTGTACCTCAGTTTGTTGTCCAATTTCTCCTGAGAATGCCAATACCCTATATGTATTCGGGAAATACTTTTCAGTCACTGTGCAAATCTCAGATGAAAAGGAGTGCCATATTAGAATGCAGATTTACTGCGATGGTTTCCGGGTGCCATGAAAAAGAGAAAGAAGGAGGCATAGCTAAGGAAGAATATAATGCTGTCTGCAGAACCTGCAGGGGAAGCATAAGATTAGCTAAAGCTGACAATGAATTAAGGTTTGCAAGAGATGTTAAAAGCAATAAAAAAGGATTTGGGGGATATGTCAAAAGTAAAAGAAAAGTCAAAGATGCTATAGGATTTTTACAAGATGAAAATGTTGAAATGGTAAGAAAGGATGTGGAGAAGGCCAAGCTTTTAAATTCCTATTTTGCATCTGTTTTCTCTCAGAAAGTAAATGTAACATCAACTGATCTTCAAATCCAGACTATCTATAAACAGAAAGATAGTGAGGGAATACATAGCTAACATAAATTAATTCAAGTCTCCAGGTCCAGATGAATTACAGCCCAGAGTACTGAAGGAAATAGCAGAAGAAATTTTTGAACCACTCTCCATAATCTTTGAAAATTCTTGGAGAACAGGAGAAGTCCCAGAAAACTGGATAAGAGCAAATGCTGTTCCTATCTTCAAAAAGGGGAAGAAGGTGGACCCAAGCAACTATAGGCCGGTGAGTCTGACTTCTATTCCAAGAAAGATCTTTGAACAAATTATTAAACAATATGTATGCAAGTACCTGGATAAGAATGGAGTGATTGATCAGAGTCAGCATGGGTTTGTAACTAATAAATCATGTCAGACTAACTTAATTTCCCTGTATGACAGAATCACTGACTGGATGGATCAGGGAAATGCTGTAGATATAGTACTTCCTGACTTCAGCACAGCATTTAGCAAAGTATCTCATACCATCCTTATTGATAAAATGACTAAGTATTGAATGGACAAGGCAATTGTTAGGTGGATTCATAACTAGGTTAGTGATCGGATCCAAAGAGTGGTCATAAATAGCTGCACATCCAGTTGGAAGAATGTCTCAGGTGGGGTACCACAGGGCTCTGTCCTGGGCCCTGTATTGTTTGACATCTTTATCAATGATTTAGATGAAGGAATTGAGGGTACACTAATTAAATTTGCTGATGACACAAAGCTAGGAGGGATAGCTAATACTAGAGAAGAGAGGATTCAAAGAGATGTAAATAAACTAGAGGAGTGGGCAGCAACTAGCAGAATGGCTTTTAACAGGGAAAAATGCGAAGTACTACATCTGGGCAATAAAAATGAAAGAAACATTTAAAGAATGGGAGGAATAGGGCTAAGCAACAATACATGTGAAAAAGACTTGGGTATACCAATAGATTACAGACTGAACACGAGTCAACAGCGTGATGCAGCAGCAAAAATGGCAAATAGAATTCTGGGATGTATTAACAGAAGCATACAGTCTAGATCACGTGAAGTAATTATCCCCCTCTATTCCTCTTTGGTCAGACCTCATCTGGCATACTGTGTCCAGTTTTGGGCACCACATTTTAAAAAACACATCAACATACTGAAGCAAGTGCAGAGAACAGCGACAAGAATGTTGACTGGTCTGCAAACCATGTCCTATGAGGAACAATTACAGCATTTAGAAATGTTTAGCTTGCAAAAATGAATACTGAGAGGAGACTTAATAGCTGTCTACAAATATCTCAAGGGCTGTCACATTGTAGAAGCATCATATTTATTCTCATTTGTGCAAGGAAAGACTAGAAGCAATGGAATGAATCAATGAGAGGAGACACAGGTTAGATATTAGAGAAAACTTTTTGACAGTGAGGGTGATCAATTAGAGGAACAGGCTGTCACAAGTGGTGGTCATTTCTCCTTCAAATGAAGTCTTTACACAGAGGCTGAACAGACATCTGTCTGGGATGATTTAGTGAATCCTGTTTAACCCCTTTCTGACTTATGACGTACTATCCTGTCCATGTGCCCTGGGCCATAATGCCCATGGATGGGATAGTACATTATCGCAATCAGCCGTGCTCACGAGGGGAGCGCAGCTGATCACAGCTGGGTGTCAGCTGACACCTGGCACTAAGTGCCAGGAATGGTCACAGACCGCTCCCGGCACGTTAACCCCCTGCTCTCTGCATGCTTCCCTGAGACCCTCAGAACAACACGATGTGATCGCATTGTTCTGAGGACCTCCTTCCTGCAGGAACTCGGCTCCAAGATGGCCAAGCGGTCCTTATGGGTCCTGCAGGGAGGTGACTTATCAGTGCCTGCTGATAGCAGGCGCTGAGAAGCCTCCTGCACTGCCTGTCAGATCGCTGATCTGACACAGTGTTGTGAAAAGGGTCAAAACTGCCATCTGACACCATATAGTGATGTCCCACCCTGGGACAAAGTTCAAAAGTGAAAAAAAAAGTGTAAAAATATTAATGAAAATTTATAAATAAAGAAAACAAAAATATTTCCCAATAAATAAATTTCTTTATGTAAAAAAAAACAATGAAAGTACACATATTTAGTATAGCCGCGTCCGTAACGACCCACCCTATAAAACTGTCCCACTAGTTAACCCCTTTAGTAAACCCCTTTAAAAAAAGGCAAAAAAGCAATGCTTTATAATCATACCGCTGAACAAAAAGTGTAATAACATGCAATAAAAAAGACGGATATAAATAATCACGGTACTGCTGAAAACATCATCTTGTCCCACAAAAAACGAGCCACAATACAGCGTCATCAGCGAAAAAATAAAAAAGTTATAGCTAGCAGAATAAAGCGATGCAAAAATAATTATTTTTTTATATAAAATTGTTTTTATTGTATAAAAGCACCAAAACATAAAAAAAGATTTAAATTAGGTATCGCTGTAATTGTACTGACCCAGCAAATAAAACCACTTTATCAATTTTATCACACATGGAGCTGTATAAACGCCCGCCCCCCAAAAGAAATTCATGAATGGCTGGTTTTTGTTAATTCTGCCTCCCAAAAATCGTAATAAAAAGCGATCAAAAAATGTCATGTGCCCAAAAATGGTACCAATAAAAATTACAAATTGTTCTGCAAAAAATAGGATCTCACATGACTCTGTGGGCCAAAATATGGAAAAATTATAGCTCTCAAAATGTGGTGATGCTAAAACTATTTTTTGCAATAAAAAGCGCATTTTAGTGTGTGACAGCTGCCAAACATAAAAACCCGCTATAAATAGTAAATCAAACCCCCTTTTAACATCCCCTTAGTTAGAAGAAAATAATAAAATAAAAAAAGTACTTATTTCCTTTTTCCCATTAGGGTTAGGGTTAGGGCTAGGGTTAGGGTTAGGGGTGTGTTGGGGTTAGGGTTGAAGTTAGAATTGTGTGGTTTCCACTTTTTAGGCACATCAGGGGTTCTCCAAATGCGACATGGCATCTAATCTCAATTCCAGCCAGTCCTGCATTGAAAAAGTCGAAAGGCGCTCTTTCTCTTCTGAGCTCTGCAATGCACCAAAACAGTGGTTCACCCCCACATATGGAGTATCAGCATACTCAGGACAAATTTCACAATAACTCTTGGGGTCCAATTTCTTCTATTACCATTTGGAAAATAAAAAATTTGGGGCGAAAATATCATTTTTGTTGAGAAAAATATGATTTTTTATTTTTATGGCTCTACTTTATAAACTTATGTGAAGCACTTGGGGGTTCAAAGTTCTCAAAACACATCTAGATAAGTTCCTAGAGGGGTCTAGTATCCAAAATGGGGTCACTTGTGGGGGGTTTCCACTGCTTAGGCACATCAGGGGCTCTCCAAATGCGACATAGCCTCCGATCTCAATTACAGCCAATTTTGTGTTGAATAAGTCAAACGGCACTATTTCCCTTTTGTGCTTTGCCATGCACCAAAACAATGGTTTCCCCCACATATGGGGTATAAGCGTACTGAGGACAAATTGCACAATAACTTTTGAGGTCCAATTTCTCCTGTTATCCTTGGAAAAATAAAAAAAATTGGACCTCAAATAATTTTTTGTGAAAAAAGTAAATGTTAATTTTTTTTAAACATTCAAAAAATTCCTGTTAAAGGGTTAATAAATTGTTTGAATGTGGTTTTGAGTACTTTGAGGGGTGCAGTTTTTAGAATAGCATCACTTTTGGGTATTTTCTATCACATAGACCTCTCAAAGTGACTTCAAATGAGATGTGGTCCCTAAAAAAATGGTTTTGTAAAGATGAGAAATCGCTGGTCAACTTTTAACCCTTATAACTTCCTAACAAGCAAAAATTTGGTTCCAAAATTGTGCTGATGTAAAGTAGACATGTGGGAAATGTTACTTATTAAGTATTTTGTGTGCCATGTCTCTGTGATTTAAGGGCATGAAAATTCAAAGTTGATTTACCACTAACATGAAGTGCAATATGTCACTAGAAAACAATGTCAGAATCACCAGGATCAATGGAAGAGTTCCGGAGTTATTACCTCATAAAGGGACAGTGGTCAGAATTGTAAAAATTGGCATGGTCATTAGCATGGGTAAAGGTGTTAAGCAGGGGGTTGGACTAGATGACCCAGGAGGTCGCTTCCAACTCTAGCATTCTATGATTCTATGATTTGGGAAAGCAGAATTTGCTGAATTTGTTTTGGGGGCAAGGAACCATTTCACTTTTCCAGAGCCTTTGTACTACCAGTAACGTGGAAGCCCCCTATATTTCCATTAACATATGATGGACCTGAGTGGGGACTTCCTTTTTTTTTCTGGATTGATTTTGTTGGAAACATTTTAATTACCATTTTTGTTTATCCTGCATTGTACACTGAGAACTTACTTTGGGGTTCATGTAAATCTCTGAGTAACGTTATTCAGATGAAACCTCCTATGGATTCATTCGCTATAATGAGGCAGCAGTGTAACTCTGGACTCCATCAAGCCTGTTCAGTGTTGTCCCTTTTAGAAGTGCACAAAACGCTAGTCCACCACGCTTTTGTGCATGCCTAAAAAGACCGACACTGCTGGCTCATAGGCCAGACGGCGTCCACAGTGTATCCATCTGCCTCATTATAGGGAATATTCCGCTGGGGATACTTTCTGAATCACATATTTCAGAGATTTACATGGCAAACCCCGTGTAAGCTTTCAGCGTAGAGCACAGAATAAATTTAAGCTGATCCTTACTGTGGTCTTTGGGAGGCAGAATCAAAAAAGAAGGTGATGATAAATTGATTTTATTTTTGACACAGTTCCTTGTGCGGTATAACTGATTAGGTAACTTTATTCTTGAATCAGTGCGATTACAACGTTACCAGATTCATATTGTTTTAAATTTGGCTGCTGTCCCACATTAAAACACACTTTTCATTGCAGAAACAAGATTTTGTATCACCATATCTTGAAAGCTATACTTTTCCTATATTTTTTGCCAACAGTCATGTGATTGCTTGTTTCTTGTGGAATGAGGCTGGTTTCACATTCGCGCACTTTACACCATGTTGCATTTTGGTGCGCTCGGCGCACCTTCAAAATTGCGCAACGCATGCCAAAATCCTACTAGCGCATGGCCAGCGCACGGTCTGCGCACCCTATGCTAAAGATAGGGTGCGCAGATCGTATGCAGCAGTGTGCGATAGTAGGAAGTGATGACCGGATGGGGTGGGCATGGAGCGGGCAGGGGGCGGGGCTTAGCGGCACCATGCGCTGCATGTAAAATGCGCGAATGTGAAACCAGCCTGAGTCAATGTTTTTATTGGTACCATTTTTGGGCACATAACATTTATTGATCGCTTTGTATTCCGATTGTTGGGAGACAGAATGAAGCAGCAATTCAGTTTTTGTTTTTATGGATTTTTTTTATACCATTCTGCAAGTGGTAAACCTGATAAGGCAGATTTATTCTTCAGATCAGTACGATTACAGCTATACTACATTTATATCTTTTTTATGTTTTTGCACTTTTGCACAATAAAAACTATTTTATTGAAAAAAAAATCCATATTTCTGCATCGCTTCCTGGAGCTGTAACTTTTTTATTTTTCTACTGATGGAGCTGTATAGAAGCTTGTATTTTACGGTATAAGATGTGATTTTCAGCTATACCATTTTCCTTTACATTCGTCTTTTACATCTTGTTTTATTTCACTTTTTGTATGGTGATATGATGAAAAAGCATAGTTTTTTTCCTTTTTTTTATGGATTTTAACTAAAGCGGTTATCCAGTGTTACAGTTTTATGGGGCGGGTCATTCTAGATGCATGGACATAGAGTGTGGTCTAACAAGCTTGCTAGCCTGGTGACCCGGATGTCATCATGCCGACCTCAGGTCACCATGGCCACTATCAGGCTCTCGCGATGACGTCACAGAGGAGTCAAGAGGGGAGAGGGAGCCCCTTACATTTATGTTTCTACAGAAGGTCATGCCAGAACTGTAGAAAAAACTTGCACTCCGAATTCTTGGTCTACCTATTACTCTTATTCTTTAAGAGGTTGTATTACCTGAGCCATTTATGATGTATCAATAGGACATGACAAAAATCTCGAATAGATGCAGGTTCCCTGTAGAAAATGGCCTCAGCACACGTCAGGAATAAAAAGTAGGTATTCCAGCGTGGTTACTTGCATTTGGGTCTATAGGAACTCTAATCAAGAATGTTTTTTTGCCCATAGTTTGCATTTTGTGAAGAAGGCATGTCTGCCATTAGTTTCCCTTCTTAAAAATGTCCAATCAATTTTAATTATGTGCAAAATCTGCTAGAGAGCCTGATGTCCCGTCTCCTTTCATGAATGAGCATGTGTGATGTAAATTCTACACATCTGAAAGGTTATGATAGATCGCTGAACCAATGCGCAAATCCTAGTGAGTCATTGCTCCCTGTAATCTAGGGCAGTGATTTTTTGCATGTGCCTTTCTTACTGATTTAGTGTTAGAAATTAGCAGCATAAACCACCAACAGAAACATTGACGATAGTGCTCTAATACTTGCTTCAATGCTTTTATGCATCTTTATGAAAACCCTTGGTATCTTATGCAAGGTTTAATAACTGAAACCAAGAAATATGCAGAAAACATTATCCCTAGGTGATTTTTGAGTTATTTGGAAAGGATAAATCCCAGCCTACATACAGACTAAGGCCACGTTCACATGTTCAGCATTTGGTCAGTATTTTACATCAGTATTTGTAAGACAAAATCTGGAGTGGGTGAAAAATACAGAAGTGGTGACGTGTTTCTATTATTCTTTTCCCATGATTGTTCCTCTTCTGATTTTGGCTTACACATACTGATGTAAAATGCTGACCAAATGCTGAACGTGTGAACATGGCATTAAGAGGATTTAACCAGAATAGCCACTTTGGCAGACTCTGCAGCCCCCATTGACCCTTTACAACGTGAATATCTTTCAAATTTGTATGCGCTTCTTTTAGCAATTTTACTTTACTCTTGCCTCTTTTGAAAATTATTGGGATTTAGGAGAAGTTAAGTATGCAAAAAAGGTTTAAACCAGATTTACCCATTGCGACTTTTTTCAAATGTTGAAATTTTCACCCCATTTAGAATAGTGATCTAAAAAGTGCTAAAACGACTGCACCAAATTTCTGAAACACTGAAAAATTTTGACCAAATAAATACAACTCAGTCAAAAGTGAAATTTCCTTTAAAAATTCAACTTAAGAAAATTTTCTCCAATTTCTTCATATATTTGTTTTTCATTTTTCCATAATATATCAGTCAATGAGAAACAGACCAGAATAAATAAATGTATGAATCTTACAAATTTATCATTTACCACGGAGCAAAGCGAGATCTTTGAGGCTGTGTTTGTTTTATTACTATTAACTAAATGTCTTATTACTAAATGTCAACTTATTATTCTCAATGAGACAGTAAAAATGGATTCATTAATATTAGTATTTTATTTTTCTTGAATAATTACTCTTATTGTGCTGGCCACTAATAAGAGGCATGTAATGAAACCTAAAATGTCTCTTGTATTATTGACATATTCATAGGTAGGAGCAAAGGTTTACAGCTCAAGCATTACTATGGATTCTCGATTATTTTATCATTGTGTGAACTCTTTGCGGTGCTTGTTACAAATACAACTTCTTGTGACAAGTGGATGATAGCTGTTCTACTCGATTTAGGATATCTCACCATCTCCAGCCCTCAATAGGAAATACTGCGACCAACAGCCTGTCACTTGGGTTTAAATGACGGCGATGGACTTTTTTTAATACAGAGTAATGGCACAAAAAAAGTTTAGACCACTGACGGGATCTTTTCAACATATTTAATAAAAAAAAGCATTTGAAATACAAAAGATAATAATAATAATAATAATAATAATAATAATAATAATAGCAATAAAGTAAAAAAACTCAAGAGTATTAAAGGTCTCAGATAGAGACAACATTAACACTGAGATTTTCCCCAGTCCCGCTAGTGCTGGCTCAGGTATTAATATAGATCTTTCTAATGTAGCATATCCCTGTGGAGCCTGAGATGCTTAGGTGTATTCCAGTGTAACACTAAAGGCTAATTTACCATTGATGTAACCTTGAATAAATAGCATCTGATCACAAACAATATTTTTGCTTCTGCGATATCTTAAAAATTAATTCCTCACTAAAGCCACTTGCTTTCTTACAACTACAGGTGAATTGCAGCAGCGTCAGGACAAGTGAGCAATTATTATGCCCCAGGGTCTTGATTTTCCCCGGCGCATGATAAGTAACATTCAACTTGCATCATATAACTTCAATATTTCCCTGCCAAATTAGAACAATCTGCTGAATTTAAATCTCAGCAGATTTGCTCATCTTTAGTATATATGACAGAAAATGTGAATAAATGCAATAAATGAAATGTGTTTGGCTGTACTGGAAAAGCAGAGAAGTCTCCACCATTCAGGGCAGTCAACAAAATTAGCTAAGAAGCTAACTCAAATGTTCCCAGTCTGAGGAACAGGCTGTTTCTCCACCTTTGGGAATTATTATCAGGTATTTGAGTAATTTATGGAAATTACATTTTGAATAGTGCCAGTGGTAAAATGACTTTATTTTATTTCTTTACTCTGTTGTTGTTGTTTTTGTTGCTGTGTAGGATGATAATAAATCTGGTTATCTCCAATCTAATTTATAGACACGCATCTGGCAGAATCCTGGATAGTAGGCGCTAAGAGAGTTACCAGGATGAATATATGGGTCCAAATTTTTTAGGAATGATTAGATGAAATGGGTGGAACTAGCCATTCCTACCCTCGAATAAAGGTGGTTCTGCTGGTTTAAAAGGGCATTCCTGATTCCTTGTCTGGGAGTAGAGGTGCAAACACCTCTGGTACTTGTGTCTCTGTATGTAAAGTGGAGGACCTGTGTAAGTTGCTTAGAGTCTGCAAGAGGCCGAGTAATGGACTTTGAATATTGAGTAATAAAATGTTACTCTATGGGTGAAAATCAAAATTAATACATTTGTTCTGCACCCATACAATATGCATTACTGATCATTCTATGCACATAAAATACTCATTTGTTTGTCTAAACATACAAGTAATGGCCAGTGCCGATTGATTTGTATATAACTCATTGGCGATCTTTTGACTGTCTGAATTGGCTCATGTATGACTGGCATTACACATAATGTCTGATAATATATAACAAGAATGAAATTGCATTTGTATCAATATACAGTTGTGGCCAAAAGTATTGACACCCCTGCAATTTTGTCAGATAATACTCAGTTTCTTCCTGAAAATGATTGCAAACACAAATTCTTTGGTATTATTATCTTCATTTAATTTGTCTTAAATGAAAAAACACAAAAATAATTGTCCTAAAGCCAAATTGGATATAATTCCACACCAAACATAAAAAAGAGGGTGGACAAAAGTATTGGCACTGTTCAAAAAATCATGTGATGCTTCTCTAATTTGTGTAACTAACAGCACCTGTAACTTACCTGTGGTTAACTTTTATACAGTACATCTATTGTTATGACTACTCCACTGCTAATAAAAGTATATTATGAATGACGGCATATAATGCGATAATAGACTTTTTAACAAAATCCAGAATGTTTTGGTAGAAGAGGCTGACATAACTGCACAGAAACCCACCTTCAATGAATTGTATTTTAGACTTTCCATGAACTACAAAATCAATACTATAGTTTGCTTCATTTTATTAGGAGATTCAGAGTGCATAGACATAAGGACTTTTATTTCTTCAGAGAATTGAAAGTTGAACTGTTCGTCATGGATGCTAATCTGCGATACTATATTAAAGAAATTGATTGGGGCTGTCACTCAAACTAATTTTCTTTTAGACTAAGATTGAATGCGAGATTGACAAGCAATTTGTTTATTCAGTGGCCTTATACCGAGTGAATGCTGTGGCTCATTCTCCTTGGAATAGAGCTTGAAGTTTAAAAACTAGTTGAAGTGTGACAATGGCGATGGAAATAAGTAGATAAAATGAAGTTACTTGGAATTCTTCTAATTCCATCAGGCTTTATGCGTTTGACCTTCAAATTTCATTTGGTCCTTTGCAGCCTGAAGAAATAATTGTTAGCCATGTGGCACCAGTACAATTACACTTTGAAAATATCTTTCAAAGCATTGTGAATTTTAAATTAAAAATTATTATTATTTATTTATATAGCACCATTAATTCCATGGTTCTGTACATGAGACAGGGTTACATCAAAATACAAATATCACTTACAGTAAACAAACTAACAATGACAGACTGATACAGAGGGGAGAGAGGACCCTGCCCTTGCGGGCTTATATTCATCAGGATTATGGGGAAGGAGACAGTAGGTTGGGGGTTGCAGTAGCTCCGATGGTTTTGAAGTGGCCACTTGGTCATTATAGGTTGTAAGCTTTTTTGAAGAGATGAATTTTCAGGAATAATAATAATAAATATTTAAAAAAAATTAAAAAATAAATTCATTTAAAAGGGTTGTTCACTACAGAAATGCCCCATATTAATGGGTCCATGGTAGTGGAAAAAATGATATTCATTTCCTAGTCCACAAACACTTCTTTGAAATCAGTGATGCGTTCTCTGCTAGTATGTTAGAATCAGCATACCGAGAATTAGGTAGGAGAGATCACTTGAGCATTGCAGCCTAACCATATTGTCCAACAGTTTCCTCTGGCAGGGCACACATTGTGCAAACTATAGGCAATCAGAATAAGTTTATTAGTAGCTCCATTCACGTGAGGCCTCTGCCAGATGTTGATCACAGCATATTGGCATTCAGGGACACCGAGTACAGTATTGAGAAACTCAGACCAGTAACTATCAATTTTATTTAATTTTTACTAATTAATTATTAGTGATGAGCGAGTATACTCGTTAATCGAGATTTCCCGAACATGCTCGGGTGATCTCAGAGTATTTGGATGCGCTCTGAGATTTAGTTTCTGTCGCCGTAGCTGCATGACTTGCGGCTGCTAGCCAGCCTGAATACATGTGGGGATTGTCTGTTTGCTATGAAATCCTCACATGTGTTTAGGCTGTCTAGCAGCCGTAAATCATGCAGCTACAGCGACAGAAACTAAATCTCAGAGCACATCCAAATATTCGGCGATCATCTGAGCATGCTCGGGAAATCACGAGTAACGATTATTCTCGCTCATCAATATTAATTATCACAGTGCTGTCCAGTAGCGAATTACCCATTTAATATATTTACTTAGCCATTATGCATAATTATATAATTAAATACTGGCATCTAGGTCAAATATTCCCCAAATTTACCATACAGCAAGCTAAAGTGAACACCTACTTTCTCCTTGAAGTTGTATTCCAGTGGAAAACATTTCCATCAAACACAAATGTGTTTGCCCTAACCTTTATTTGAATTTGGTTAAAAGGATTTTCTGGGCACACAAATTATTACTAGATATATTTCATTATTTACTTGCTATTAAAATTTTGCTCAGTTCCTGAAATGTACATGTGATGATGAAACTTCAACCCCTTACTTTCTTCTACTTCTCCATTCAAAAAGATTACCAATTTCATGTCTGTCCTTTTAATAGCTCAACCAGCAGCTCTGCGGTATGCTTTGAATAGTGAGGCCATAGCTAGTGTGACCTGTGATGTACATAGCAAGTTTAAAGTAACATGATATGTGCACAGAAAAGGAGGGAGAGCAAAGAGAGCACACTGCCAGCTGCACACAAAACAAATATATTATCAACTCATGACTTTGGCAAGAGATGATGGTGCTGGGCATTTCTGAGTGATAGATTCTATTACAATAAAAATATATTACTCTTTTTTTACCTTCTGTACAGTGAACGTGTGGTGACAGTGTCTGAATATGTAACATTACTGAATGCTGGAAGGTCTCTAGACAGGGCATAACAGGTAAAGAAGGAGCAATGTTAGGAAGAAAGTGTGAGCAGCTTGAGACTGCTATGCTGGTGTAGCAACTCACTCAGGATAATAGGTAAAGGTAAAAGCTACAACTGACCATGCCAATTCCATTGCAGACTAGAAATTCTGACCCTGTAGTCCCTAGTGGTGCCTGCTTGAGCCCTATCCACTATCTAGACGATGGCAACTCTGACTTATGCTGCCTAAAAGGCTGTAAATTGCGTCACGTTTTTCCTAAAGTGCCAGAGGGCAGAGGAGAGTGTAAATTACCTACAAAAGGGAAATTGTGCAGAAAAACATAGAAACCAGAGAATGAGTAAAATAAACCACTAAATACAAAATAAAGTATTAAGTATGTACAGTTAGATAGTATGGTTCCCAAAAAGAAACAGAAGATAGATGTAGAGTAAGAAACAGAAACAGCAAAGAGATAAACTCTAGCTGGAATTTCACTGACTAGTTCAACAGAATGGCTGAATATCAAAAAGAGGTTATCACCAGAAGGAAATGCCAAAAGGCGGAAATAATGTAAATCTGCTTCTGAAAGGTGATGGGGCAGACAAACTAAAACACCTGTGTTATGCTAAACAGACTGCAGCCAAGATAACAGAATGTAAGCACGCAGAGAAAAGGTTTGTCTGCTGTGGAACAGAGGACAGAGACATTAACCCCAAATCACAGGCTCAAGGGCTCAAACCCAGAAGCATGACAGAACACCCAATTCTCAGAGAAGCCACTGGACCCATAAAGATCCCCAACAGCTTATGCTGCTAACATAACTCCCGCATTAGGCAAACCCCATGGAAATCTTCTACATCAACCCAGGCATTATCCTCCAGAATAAAACCCTTCCATTTAAAACAATGTTGCCATCAACATCTGGAAATCAACACTCTTTCCATCTAACACACCTTGTCCACCTCCGAGTCAACTTCATTAGGCAACAGAAACTCTGTCAGGGCCTGGTAAGAAGCTTTAGATCTGGCAAAAATTCTGCACTTCCAAAAATACTCATCAAATATTCTTTCTAGTACTCTGCCACTAAAAGGACCTCAAAATAGCACTTAAGGTAGCAGAGGAAACAAGATGTTTAGCCAACACAGAGTCATGCACGTTAAGATTTGTGCAAAGCGAGGATGGCACAAAAAGGTTGTCAGTTGGGAAGACCTCTGGTATACCAACGAGCTACCATAATGCGCTGTCTGAGATGAATCCCTAGAGCACCTACCATCACCCTTTCACTATTTATTTTGACTGGATTTTCACCCGTCAACTCCAGAACAAAGCAAAGTCTTAAAGCATCAGCCTTAACATTCTTAGTACCAGTGAGGTATGTCACAGATAGTAATGAGCGAACGTGTTCGCCACTTCTCGTTACTCACCCGAGTATCACTGTACTCGGTGTACTTGGTGAGGACCGAGCATTTCCGGGATTACTTGGTGGAAACTCCGTTCTCCACCCATCTTTTTTGGTGGACTTTACAGAACCAATCACGATGCAGGGATTGTCGGCCAGGCAATGAAACACTGCAGCCATCTTTGTTGTGGTTGTGCAGTGATTGGCTGGCCACACAGCATCATCAAGGGTATAAAAGACTGGACGCGCCCTGGTTGGTTGACAATGAGGAAGAGGAGGATGATGAAGAATAGGAGCTTCCCTCATGAGCTATAGACGGGACTACAACCCCAGCAGTCATACTGTCTGTTCTGCGTGGATGGCCTGAGAACAGAGAAGAAGAGAAAGAGGAGGAGGACACCTTGGTTAGGCATCCTGTTGGTGAGGACACGGCTTTACAGACAAAAAAAGCCAGATGTCATAAAGTGAAGTTGCATAAAGATGAGAAAGTTCTGGCAGCTCCGACTGTGAATGAATAAAAAAAATAATACACAGCTCCCAGCTAGAGATGATCAGGACACACAGATGATGTTGCGCTGCCCTGACTAAATAAAAACTGTGTCAAGAACACTGGACCTGCCTCCTTTGTAGGATTTTTTATATTTTTTGATTTTAATGTTGGTGTCTTTTTTGATCTAATAAAGATTATATGTTTTATAATAAAATTGTTTAAGTAGAATTTTTTTGGTTTATGTTTATGGTATCTACTTAAAATTTATATAGAAACTTAGGGTTAAAATAATTGTTAAATCTCCTTTATTTGGAATAAGAACACTGGAAGGTAAGAGATTTGTGGTCTCCCATCCAGCCACTTTGTACCACTGACCTACATGTTGGACCAGAGTCCTGTGCATTGATTCACTTTTCTCTAGTCCCAACTGTCCTGGATACATTAGACAGGTCCGGATTCGGGTCTAAGCCCAGTAGTCTCAGCATCTAGGGGAGAAAGAAATGGTAAATGGGCGTGGGTTGGCGTGCACTCATGGGCGGGGGGCCAAAATTTGTCCGGACGTATACCTCCCAACTTTCTGTTTGTCAAAAGCTGGGAGCTCATTACAAGGACAGTGAGATCATTTTGCTGGTTAGATTTTTTTTTTTATTATTGTAAAACTCTTTTCTGAACTGTAATTTCTAATGAAAAAAATGAAATAAAACAGTGATATTTTAGCATAAATCTTAAAAGGCCACAAATTCTCATCACAACCGCTTTGTTTAATAATAAAGAAGAAAAAGGCAGTACTCTAATGTCGAAGAAAACACGCTTCTTTATTTACTTAGGCATGTTTAGCATATACAGCAAGGTTTTACTCTTCCCAGGTCTTTGTCAATCATGGAATGGTTATACATAGACATTTATGACAAAGGCATCTCATAACTCAAAATCATACATTTATCATGAAATCATGCTAGTTACTGTATCTAGCATCACACTTTGATAACTAAACGTTGAGGACTACATTTAAAATTTGTATCTGTCAGGTGCGGCTGAATTGCCACCTTAGCGTTAAGTATTACTAAGCACATTTATAGGGTAAAATTATTACCCTAACATATGCAGGACACTCTGGAATTTGAGAAGAGCAAAGGTTATATAAAGTGCCAGCCATAGTTTGGAGTTCTGAGTTTGAGGTAGGTAAGTTTGGAGCAGTCTGACATTTAGAGTCATTTGAGAAGCTGTAGGAATAGAAGTTGAGTTTGAGAAGTGATGTAGCCTGAAATGCCAACTTACCCCTCTAAGATGAGAATCCTAAATATACTCTGCCCCACACTTATTCCAACTGTGTGGCTTCAGAGTGTATGAAAGCCTACAGGGTCATAGAGATTTGGATGTAGATGAATGTGCAGAAATGCATTGCATGAGATGAAAACTTTGTCAGATAAAGTTGAAATATTGAGGAGGAGATGCCCTGTGTGGAGTGGAAGAATCAAGTGTATACAAGTATCCCAAGGAGATAGATACAAATCCTTAATCCGGCCCTTAGAAGAACACTGCACGATATACCACAATCCAAGGAAATCTGCTGCAGTTTGTGACTATTCTGCCTCTACCTCTGTAATCATAACATTTGTGTCTAAAACTACCCTTTGATTTATCCTTAAGGGGTAAGTTGCTCCACTCTCCAACCGCAAATGATGAGTACAGCCACCCCAGTCCCCCACATATTTATTGTGTCTACCATTGTCTGAGTATGATTGGCAGTGGGCAAAGCCACCACCTGTGATAAGACCATGATACCTTCCCCCTTGTTGATTGTACTAATCTCTGCACAGGGAAACACATCTCTGGAACCAAGATAAAAGGTAAAGAAGGACATATATATAGTTAACACATACTGTAGTAGATCAGTGAGGACCTTAATGTTAGGCATCAGGTTCCTGCAGCTGCACAGCAGGAATCCAGAGCCATACATCCAGCGGTCTCCCATTCCTTTCCAACCACTCAGGGACCTGCACAGCAATTTCTGCGATCCAGGCGCCCTGCTCACACCTGCTCTCTGGGTCTGGATGTTGCTGCCACCTCTGGACCAGCAATCGTAGCGCAGCCTGTTTTGCAGGAAACCACTCCAGAGGCTAAGTCCTCTCGCCGCGCTACTGGGCATGCTCATGAGACAATCTCCCAGTGGAGATTGGAGGTCACGTGCTCAGGTCCTTGTCCTGATCTGATTGGCCCATTTCAGAGGTCTGGAATGTCCCAGAAGTGCATGTCTATAAAAAGCCTGTATGGCCGCTCGGCCATGCGCTAGTATAGGCTATACTTGCTATGTGTGAATGGGGATGGATGTATGATTCTGGTGACTGACTAATTATGAAACCCGTTCCTTTTGATAGTACGCATGTGGATAGGGAATTAGAGTTATAGTCAGCGTCAGTCAGTAGCAAGCCATACGCCACAGTGCATACCGCACTGCTACACTAGCGTCCGATAGTGTGAAGCCTCACGGCACTGTCGTATAGCAGCAGTAGCTACTGCCACGCTGCAGTTAGCAGCACTTACCGGCATCCACGGTAGCGATGCCGCACGCACGGTAGGTCAAGATGGACACCGACCTCTGTCTTGGGCCGTGTCCTGTGACCATATACCGTGTGTGCACGCCAGCTGAGACCTGTGAAGCTAACAGGCTCGGCATTTATGCTTTAGCACCTCTGTGAGTTTAACAGAGTCCGCTCTGCGCACCTCGGGTGACGTTTAACCCGAGCGCAGTATACCGCCATATAGCGAGTCTGCCATTATTCAGCAGCGGTTGTTACACCTACTGCACGGTGGACCCTGGGTGGCAAACGCACTTCCTATTATTTATATTTAGTGTAATCCACCGTCCCTAACATTATACTAGCGCCAGGGTCTGGCTACTAATGGCGCACCTGCAGCAGCTGCAGCGGTACATTCGGCAGCTGGAGAGCAGGTTGGCAGCTATCGAGAGCTCCACCTCAGCTGCGAATGCTATGCTAACCGCTGCTCAGGCAGTCGCAGAGGCTGTCTCAAGCGTGCCCACACTCACGCCTATGCCCACAATATCTCGCCTCCCGCTCCCTGACAAGTTTTCGGGTGACAGCGCCACCTGTAGGGGATTCGTGAGTCAGTGCTCTATCCAGCTTGAGTTACTGGCTGCACAGTTCCCTACAGAGCAGGATAAGGTGGGATTTATTGTTTCTCTTTTATCTGGCAGAGCATTAGAGTGGGCTACGCCATTGTGGAAGCGTGATGATCCCATGGTTCAGGGGGCTGCTCAGTTCCTCGCGGCTCTGAGGCAGGTATTTTTGGGACCACGGATCACGCACGACACCTCTCTCCAATTATTGGCCCTAACATAGGGGTCTCTCTCGGTCAGCCATTATGCCGTCCAATTCTGGACATTGGCTTCCAAACTAGAGTGGCCCGATAAAGCACTCATCCCCGTGTTTTGGAGAGGGTTAGCAGAGCATGTCAAAGATGCTCTAGCAACCAGAGAGTTCCCCACAAGTCTGGAGGAAGTGATTGCCATCTTCACCCGCATTGATCTCCGGTTTGTGGAGCACGGGCTGGAACGTGCGCAATCCAGACGAAGGGTTAACTTGGCTCCCACCTTCACCGAGCCGCTAAGATCTCCTGCTCAGGAGCTTACATCCTCCAAACCTATGGAGGTATCTCTATCCGGCCCCAAGCCACGTCCGGTGCGAAGCTCTGCACGTTGTTACCAGTGCCGGCAGTTTGATCACTCGGCTAACACGTGTCCTCTGCAGTCGGAAAAGCGATCACGTCCAGTGGTCATAGGTGGTGGTCAGACAAATATGAGACCCTTTTCTCCCAAACTGGTATTCCAAGGGACATTAGATAGCGGGGCCTCCACCTGGGAGGTAGAGGTTACCGTGGATTCCGGGGCTGAGGGGAACTTTATGTCCTCGACCTTCTCCCAGAAACACGCTATTCCACTGGTGTTACTGCCACAACCTCTGACCATTAGGGTGGTTAATGGTGCACCTTTACCATCTCAGGTGACCCACCAGACAGCCCCACTCGGGCTCTCAATCTCACCCTCTCATCGTGAGATTCTGTCCTTGCTCATTTTGCCAGATGGCATCGACCAGGTGCTTCTCGGAGTTCCCTGACTCTGTTGTCACTCCCCTCATATTGATTGGGCTTCGGGGAATATACTGGGTTGGAGCAAGGACTGTGAGGGAAGGTGCCTGAGGGGCAGTGTTCAGGTAGCTTCCACTGAAGTGCCCGCGGATCTCTCCATGCTTCCTAAACCTTACCACCAGTACGCGGATGTCTTCTCTAAAAAATCTGCGGAAACGCTCCCGCCGCACAGTCCTTATGATTGCTCGATAGATCTTCTGCCAGGCACGGAACCTCCTAGAGGCTGTGTGTATCCGCTGTCACTCCCTGAGACAGAGGCTATGTCTCAATATATCCGGGAGAACCTAGCTAGAGGTTTTATCAGAAAGTCGGTGTCACCGGCTGGTGGAGGGTTCTTCTTCGTGCAGAAGAAGAGCGGAGAGTTACGTCCCTGCATTAACTACAGAGGTCTCAATGCCATAACAGTTAAAAACAAATTCCCTCTCCCGTTGATCTCTGAGCTATTTGACAGGTTGCGAGGGGCCCGGATCTTTACAAAATTAGATCTACGGGGGGGCGTACAACCTGATCCGCATTCGCGAAGGAGACGAGTGGAAGACAGCCTTTAATACCAGGGATGGCCACTTCGAATATCTGGTCATGCCCTTCGGCCTTTGTAATGCGCCTGCTGTCTTCCAGGATTTCGTCAACGACGTCTTCCACGATATGCTCTCCACGTCGGTGGTGGTCTGTCTGGATGACATCCTCATCTTCTCACCAGATTTGACCTCCCACCGGAGAAACGTCTGCAGGGTCTTCGATTGTCTGCGGGCAAACTCTCTTTTCGCCAAGCTGGAGAAGTGCCAGTTTGAGCAGGAGTCCTTGCCGTTCCTGGGCTACATCATCTCGGCCCAGGGGTTGGCTATGGATCTGGCCAAACTGCAAGCGGTAATGGACTGGCAGGAACCACACTCACTCAAAGCGTTGCAGCGCTTTCTAGGGTTCGTCAACTATTACCGCCAGTTCATACCTCACTTTTCCACACTGGTAGCTCCTTTGGTTGCTCTCACAAAGAAAGGAGCTAATCCTAACGCTTGGTCTGAACAGGTCTCCACGGCCTTCTCGTCTCTAAATTCCCATTTTGCTGGCGCTCCCATCTTACACGGTCCCGATGTACATAAACCGTTTATCCTGGAGGTGGATGCCTCTTCCGTCGGTGCAGGAGCAGTCCTTTTCCAGAAGGATGCTCAAGGTCGGAAGCATCCCCGCTTCTTCTTCTCTAAGACCTTCTTACCAGCGGAGAAGAATTACTCCATCGGGGACAGGGAGCTGCTAGCAATGAAGTTGGCCTTTTCCGAGTGGAGACATCTTCTGGAGGGAGACCAGATCCCCTTCCAGGTGTATACGGACCATAAAAATCTGGTCTATTTACAAACAGCCCAGCGCTTGAACTCTCGTCAAGCTAGGTGGTTGCTCTTCTTCTCCCGCTTCCACTTCACCTTGCACTATCTCTCTGGAGAGAAGAACGTCTGTGCGGATGCTCTCTCGCGCTCGGTGGTCTCAGTGGAGGAAGCGGAGGCTGAGCCACGGCTAATTCTCCCTTCGGAGAGCTTTACGACCATGGCACCAGTTGCTCTCGAGTCAGTGCCACCGGGCAAGACCTTTGTGCCTCCTCAGCTACGGCCGGAGATTCTCGCCTGGGCACACGCGTCCAGGGTGGGTGGTCACTTTGTCAATAAGCGGACCACAGAACTCCTGGCAAGGTCGTATTGGTGGCCGCACATGGCTCGAGACACTAAGGAATACATACAAGCATGCGTCTCGTGTACACGGAACAGGTCCTCTAGACAGAGGCGGGCTGAGTTATTGTACCCTCTGCCGGTGGCAGATAGACCTTGGGAGATGTTGGCATGGATATTGTGGTTGGCCTGCCCAAGTCTGGTGGCAGTACGGTCATCTGGGTGGTCACCGACCATTTTTCTAAAATGGTACATCTGGTGCCACTCGAACGGTTGCCTTCCACTCGTGGTCTTGCCACACTGTTCATAAAACATGTATTCCGTCTGCATGACATGCCACACAAATTTTTAGTGATCGAGGTCCCCAGTTCGCGTCCCGGTTTTGGAAGGAGCTCTGCAGCCTTCTCTGCATTGAGCTAAACCTGTCCTCCGCTTCCCACCCCGAGACGAACGGCTTGGTTGAGAGAGCCAACCAAACCTTGGTCACGTACCTGCGGCATTTCATCTCTGCCAGGCAGGATGACTGGGCATCCTTGCTACCATGGGCTGAATTTGCCCTGAATAATGCAGTGGCTGATTCCACGGGTCAGACGCCGTTCCTTCTAAATTACAGCAAACATCCGTGCTTCCCTGTCCCGATGCCAGTGTCCTCCGCTGACTCCAGGGTGGCAGACTGGGCAGTGGAGGCTCGCGACATTTGGGATCGCACTCAATATGCTATTCGTGCCTCTAAAGAAAGAATGAGGGCATCCGCCGACACACATCGGTGACAAGCTCCAACCTTTTCCCCCGGCGACTTGGTGTGGCTCTCTGCTCGAAACATCAAGCTGCAGGCCGAGTCCACCAAGTTCGTGCCGCGATACATCGGACCTTTTAAGGTTCTCGAGCGAATCAGCTCGGTGGTCTACCACCTGGCTCTTCCTCCACATTTAGCCATTTCTGACGTTTTCCATGTGTCCCTTCTCAAACCTGTTCACATGGCCCGGTTCTCTGAGTCATCTGCCTGGTCATCAGACTTGTCTTCGGACGAGTTTGAGGTTATCGCCATTGTGGGACGCAGGATTGTGCATGGCAAAAAGTTTTATTTGGTGGACTGGAATGGTCATGGTCCAGAGGCCCAGACCTGGGAGCCAGTGGAGAACATCCATGCTCCAATTCTGATTGCGGCCTTTGAACATAGTGAGGCTCAGAGGGGGGGCGGTAATGTTAGGCGTCGGTTCCTGCAGCTGCACGGAGCCATACATCCAGCGGTCTCCCATTCCTTTCCAACCGCTCAATGACCTGCACAGCAATCTCGGTGATCCAGGCGCCCTGCTCAGACCAGCTCTCTAGGACTGGATGTTGTTGCCAGCTCTGGACCAGCAATGGTAGCGCAGCCTGTTTTGCAGGAAACCACTCTAGAGGCTAAGTCCTCTTGCCGCGCTACTGGGCATGTCCACGAGATGATCTCCCAGTGGAGATCGGGGGTCACTTGCTCAGGTCCTTGTCCTGATCTGATTGGCCCATTTCAGAGGTCTGGAAGGTCCCGGAAGAGCATGGCTATAAAACTCCCGCATGGCCGCTCGGCCATGCACTAGTATATACTATACTTGCTATGTGTGAATGCTGACGGATGTATGATTCTGGTGACTGATTCATTATGAAACCCCTTCCCTTTGATATTACGCATGTGGATAGGGAATTAGAGTTATAGTCAGCACCAGTCAGTGGCAAGCCATAAGCCACAGTGTATACCGCACCACTACACTAGCGTCCGATAGTGTGAAGCCTCACGGCACTGTCATATAGTGGCAGTAGTTACTGCCGTGCTGCAGTTAGCAGCACTTACCGGCATCCGCGGTAGCGACGCCGCATGCACGGTAGGTCAAGACGGACACCGACCTCTGTCTTGGGCCGTGTCCTGTGACCATATACCGTGTGTTCTCGCCAGCTGAGACCTGTGAAGCTAACAGGCTTGGCATTTATGCTTTAGCGCCTCTGTGAGTTTAACAGAGTCCGTTCTGCGCACCTCGGGTGACGTTTAACCCGAGCGCAGTATACCGCCATATAGCGAGTCTGCCATTACTCAGCAGCGGTTGATACACCTACTGCATGGTGGACGCCGGGCGGCGAACGCACTTCCTATTGTTTATATTTAGTGCGTTCTGCCGTCCCTATCACTTACCACTGGGGCCTGACAATCACTAAAATCTTAGTTGTTCGCCAGCAAAACTGTCTTAAAAATATTGGTGCCCAAAGCATTGTACTCTTTTTTTTCTAGCTATGATTTGTGCACAGCTTTGACAGCCATGACAGTGAGCATCATGGAGCAGGCAAAAACGAGTTCTTCAACCTTCTGTATCTGTGACTTCTTTAAACTATGATCTAATGATGGTGGCAACTAATATAACATATGGGCTTGTATTAGACTATTGCACTTTATTTTTTTATCGAGAGCAAGCTATTATGGATTTATGACTTGTGATGTCCTTGTCCAATTATATAGAATGTGCAACACAGATACGTACTCACATATACTGATATGGAATTAGAGATGTGAAGTTGCTATAGTAATCAAATAATATATTGAGATTAAATTCTCACAGATTTTGGCTAACAAAGAAAAAAGAAAAAGATTCATGTTAAGCTCCAGCAAGTATTTTACATGAAAATCAGAGAACAGTAGCCGCCGTCTTAAAGTAAATATAATATGCAGGACTTCACATCTTTTATTCCTACCTGCTTTCTAGCATTACTAAAATGATGATTTAGTGTCTACAAACTAGATAAATGTGCGCTGTATCTAAAAAATGAGTCCAGCATTGGCCTTTGACCTTCAGGCTGCTCTGGTGCTCAGCAGCTGCTGAGATGAATTATGAGGCTATTGAACTGTAGATATTTTGATGATATTTTCAGATTATCTTTCACTGACTTAAGATTCCATATACATGGAATAAACAACAGCAAAAAAACAATGTATTTAACAGCATATTTGTAATGTAGATAACGCAACAATAAGGAATTAAAAAAAATTTGCATGGACTTTCAGGATCTGGAAGAACTGTACAGTTTTTATAATTAAAATCATGCAAGGATATCCAACCACGATGCATATGTGACTGACATCAGGTGTTTCATTGTATGCTAATTTTATTACTATTGCCTTTCTATAAAGGTACTGTCACACTTGGCGATATCGCTAGCAATATCGCTATAACTTGTGACGTTATAGCGATATTGCTAGCGATATCGCTGTGTCTGATACTTACCTACGACCCGCTCCCCCACTGGTTATCGCTGATCACGCGAGAACATCCAGGACTGTTTCTCGTCGTCAGCTTCCTGCGGCGCTTCCTGTGGAGAGACGAGCGACGAGTGTGGAGCCGGGCGGGAGGATGTCAGGATCGCCTCGTCTGACAGGTAAGTAGCGACCCCCATCCCCTGCGATGTCGCTGGTGAGTCTGCCTGTGTGGCAGCTCACTAGCGACCACTTAGCGATGCACCAGCGATCCTGACCGCGTCATATCGCTGGTCGGGATCGCTGGTGGATCGCTAAGTGTGACAGTACCTTAATGAACCCTTTTTACTTTGTGTGTGTGAGGAAATGCAAAATCAATCAGATTGAAAGGAGGCTAAGAAAAGCATATGAATTTCTGCTTTCAATTTTTTTTTCCCTGAGGCAGTACCTCTCTAGTCTGTGGGCTGTGTCTGTTATTGCGCAACATCTCATTTTAAGAAAATCTTGGGCAAGAAAGGCACTGTTTCAGGGAAAAAAGTCTTGTACATACAAGGGGCCATAGGCTTTTTTCTACTTTTTTAATTATATGAGATTCTGGTAAATTCTAAAAAGCTTGATAGTTACATCATAACCACCATGAATATACTGGGTGGGCCATTTATATGGATACACCTAAATAAAATGGGAATGGTTGTGATATCAACTTCCTGTTTGTGGCACATTAGTATATGGGAAGGTGGTGGTGACCATGGCGGCCATTTTGAAGTCGGCCATATTGGATCCAACTTTATTTTTTCCAATGGGAAGAGGGTCATGTAACACATCAAACTTATTGAGAATTTCACAATAAAAACAATGGTGTGCTTGGTTTTAACATAACTTTATTCTTTCATGAGTTATTTACAAGTTTCTGACACTTATAAAATGTGTTCAAAATGCTGCCCATTGTGTTGGATTGTCAATGCAACCCTCTTTTCCCACTCTTGACACACTGATAGCAACACCGCAGAAGAAATGCTAGCACAGACTTCCAGTATCAGTTGTTTTAGATGCTGCACATCTCATATTTTCACAGCATAGACAGTTGCCTTCAGATGACCCCAAAGATAAAAGTCTAAGGAGCGCAGATCGGGAGACCTTGGTGGCCATTCCACTGGCCCACGACGACCAATCCACTTTCCAGGAAATTGTTCATGCAGGAATGCTTGGACCTGACACCCATAATGTGGTGGTGCACCATCTTGCTAGAAAAACTCAGGGAACATGCCATCTTCAGTGCATAAAGAGAGCAACACATCATTATGTAGCAATTTCAGATATCCAGTGGCATTGAGGTTTCCTTTGATGAAGAATGGCCCCACTATCTTTGAACCCCATACACCAAACCATACCATCAATTTTTGTGTTCCAACAGTCTTGGAGGGATCTATCCACTGTGGGTTAGTGTCAGACCAATGGCGATGGTTTTGTTTGTTCACTTCACCATTCACAAAAAAGTTTGCCTCATCACTGAACATAATGTTCTATGTAAACTGAGGGTCCTGGTTCAATTTTTGTCTTGCCCATGCTGCAATTTCAACGCGCTGATCTGAGTGATCCTCGTTGAGATGCTACAGCAGCTGGATTTTGTAAGAGTGCCATTTGTGAGTAGCTAAGACCTGCTGAAGGGATGTTCGGCTGATGCCACTCTCCTGTGACATGTGGCGAGTGCTATGCTGTGGGCTCTTCCTGAATGAAGCTAGGACAGTCAATGATGTTTCTTCATTAGTGACAGTTTTCTTGCATCCACATTTTGGCAAATCCAGCACTGAACCTGTTTCACGAAATTTGACAAGAAGTTTGCTAACTGTAGCATGGAAGATGGATGGTCTCGTAGGGTGTCTTGCATTGAAATCTGCTGCAATGATGCAGATACTGTGTTCACCAGACATCAACACAATTTCTATCCACTTCTCACATGTTAACCTCTGCGACATGTCAATGGCTGTAAACAAAGAGAAACTTGTAAATGAAAGAATAAAGATACATTAAAACCAAGCACACCATTGATTTTAATGAGAAATTCTCAATAAGTTTGATGTGTCACAGGACCCTCTTCCCGTTGGAAAAAATAAAGATGGATCCAAAATGGCCAACTTCAAAAGGGCTGCCATGGTCACCACCCATCTTGAAAAGTTTTCCCCCTCCCATATACTAATGTGCCACAAACAGGAAGTTGATATCACCAACTATTCCCATTTTATTTAGGTGCATCCCTATATATGGACCATCCTGCACTGTGCTCAGAAAAAAATAGTACACCCCTTTGAAAAGTAAGATGCTGCTGTTCTAACTGTGTCTTCTGACTCTAAGTCAAATTACGGGTTCACCAGTGAGGCCAAATATGAAACCTTAAGAAAAATATTAAACAAAGAATAAAACTATGTGACTAGCTAATGCTAAAAAAATCATAGAATACAGAAACATATTAACACATCTATATCACTGCTTGCAGTGAAACATGGTGGTGGCAGTGTCCTTATGTTCGGGCTGCATGAGTGCTTCTGGTGTCCGGAGCTACATTTTATTGATGCTATCATGAATTCACATATGCACTGCTCCATACTGAAAGAGAAGATGCTACTATCAATCCAAGCTCTGGGTAGACGTACACTATTCCAACATGACAGTGATCCAAAACACATATCTGTTGCGTTTTTGAAGAAGAACAGAGTGAAAGTGATTCAGTGGCCAAGTTCTGTATGTCTCCTGATCTAACCCAATCAAACACCTATGGAGAAATCTGAAGGGACAGGTTGAGCATTACTCTCCAGTCACCATCCAGGCACTAAAGAGGTCATTCTTGAAGAGAGGAAAAAGATAGATTTTGCAATATGTCACCAACTTGTTCTTTCCATGCTTAAAAGACTTGGTACTGTCCATAAAATTCATAGAGATGGTACAAAATAGTAGATTTAGTAGTGTTTGATTAGCGGTATATTCATTTTGTGATCAACTAAGAAGAGTAAAACTGGAGATTTTGTGATTACAGTTATTTTATGAACCTTAATATCATGATGTTAAAAAAATATTCTATGAAACTCAGTCTTGTCAACATTTTTTAAATTGTTTTTGTATTCAGTGAGATATTGATTCAGTTCTTACGCTTTAAAGGAGGGTTACTCATTTATGCTGGAATTGTTGATACTAGAGTTGAGCGAGTTTGGTCGGATCGGATTTCATGAAACAAAATTTGAGTCAGATGAAACTGGTCCGACTAGGGCAAAAAAAGTCGGAGTTTCATCCGAAACCCGACCCCAGTGCAAGTCAATGGAAAATAAAAGTCGGCATTGAGCGGATGACATTCATCCACTCAATGTCGACTTTTATTTCCCATTGACTTGCATTGGGGTCGGGTTTCCGGCAAAACTCCGACTTTTTTTGCCCTAGTCGGACCAGTTTCATCTGACTCAAATTTTGTTTCATGAAACCAGATCCGACCAAAGTCGCTCAACTCTTGTTGATACACAACGTGGTCTATTTTTGCGCTTGCAACATATTTGTAAATATTCAGATACAAAGAAGCACCATGCACGCTTTGCAACATAGATTACAAAAGCATAGTATTCACTGAAGAATATGTTTTCAAAATATATTCAATAGCTCCTGTGCAAAAATCTCCATGAGAACAGGCATTAAACAATCTGTTACATTCTGCAACCATTCTTACTTTTATTTGTCCACTACTTTCTACTAAGTATATCGCGGAGACATGCAAAATATCTGTCTTTCAGAAAAAAAAACCTTTCATTCTAGTACCATCTATAGTTTGTTACCCTGTAAGTCAATATCCAACCTTTTAACCTCTTAACCACCAAAGGTATTTTTGCTTATGCATTTTCATTTTTTGTTCCCCTTCTTCCCAGAGCAATAACTTTTATATTTTTTGGTTAAAATGGCCATGTAATGGCTTGTTTTTTGCAGAACGAGTTGTATTTTTGAATGATACAATTGGTTTTAACATATCTTTTACTGGAAAACAGAAAAAAAAAATCAAAGTGCGATGAAATAGCAAAAAAAAGTGTAATCCCACATTTATTTTTTGTTTTGCTTTTTTACTAGGTTCACTAAATGCTAAAACTGACCTGCCATTATGATTCTCCAGGTCATTTTGAGAACATAGACACCAAACATGTCTAGGTTCTTTTTTAGGTAAGTGGTGAATAAAAATTCCAAACTTTGCTAAAAAAAATTGCACTATTTTCCGAGACCCTTAGCGTCTCCATTTTTCTTGATCTCGGGTTGGGTGAGGGCTTATTTTTTGCGCTCTGAGCTGCCCGTTATTGCATTTTAATACAATGTCATGGTGACCAAAAAACTTAATTCTGGCATTTTAAATTTTTTTCTCGCTAAGCCGTTTAGCGATCAGGTTAATCCTTTTTTTATTGATAGATCAGTTGATTGTGAATGCGGTGATACCAAATATATGTATATTTGATTTTTTTAATGTTTTATTTTGAATGGGGCAAAAGGCGGGTGATTTTAACTTTCATATTTTTAACTTTTTTTATTCTTATAAACATTTTTTTTAACTTTTGGTATGCTTCAATAGTCTCAATGGAACACTAGAAGCTGCCATATGCTGATCACCTCTGCTACATACAGGTGATGATCTGATCACCTGTATGTAGCTGAATTACTCACTTGCTATGAGCGCCGACCACCGTTGCAAGTTTGTTGCCCAATTGAATTTAAATTTTTTTTAATTAATCAGAGTCAAAAATTTGGGGAAATTTGTAACAGATTTGCTTAATTACTGAACTATTCTCTCTATTTTTGTCCTGGGGGAAAAATCCAACTCCTAAAATGGCATGGTCCAGCATTTCTCTTTTGTGTTAAGTTATACATATTTTTACAACTTAATGCAATAGTTTGCATGCTATAAAACTGTCAACCCATCATAAATTCTATCATGGATATTTAGTATTTTAAACTAGCAGGCGCATTGCAGTAAAACAATAAAAAAAGCAACAAACCAATCAGCACGTGGAAATGTCATTAACAGAACACTTTCCAAAATCTGTCTGGTGGCTTCTAAATAATAAACAGTTCTATATTTGTGGGAATCCTATTTGAAATCAGATTGATGTGACAGGTTTTGGAATATTTCCTCTCCACAGTTCTTGGCAGGGAAGACACAACAGAATGACTTTGGCAGGAAACAAAGTGTATGAATGTGTGTCTGAGATATACTTACTGAAAGTGCATTGGCACGGCTCACAGACAGAACATGGTAGACGTTCCTCCACAGGGGAATCCCTCTTGGAACTTTGAAATATTATACAAAACACAAACCCCAAATATGGCAGATTAGGAATTTGAAGCTCTTTGTGAACACACAAAAAATATAGATGTAAAAATATTCCTTAAGGATCATGTAATGTTTTGGAAATGTACTATAGAGTACAATAGTTTATTGTAACAGAGAAAATCTCTTTGAAAACTTTACCATGCCCCTAAGGTGACACGAACAGGAACATAAGAAAAGAGAGGGACAAAATGCAGCATAATGTTCCTATAAAAAGGAAGACAGACCCGTGTGCTTCCTTGATTTAGAATCATGCAATGTATAAATCAAGCAAGATGAATGAATTTAATTTAGCACAGGTAATTCTGGACCTCAGCAAGGACCAATATTGTCTCCTAAACACATAATTTATAGGCATTAATTGGAGGGAAGAGAGGAGCATTTTGCTTCTAAGAGCCCATAAGCAAGCTGTCCATCCTGTTTTATCAGTAAGCAAAGCTGAAAACAAATAACAGATGGGACTGTCCCTTAGCGCTAACAATGGATTTTTATGAAATATAGTACAATCTTGCTTCTGTATTAGATGCCTCCAATAGGTAAAGATCAGAAGGAGAGATGAGTGAAGGAAGATGAATGGCTACCGCAGATCAAAGATTACTTGGTTTCAGTAAATTCAGTGCTGTGATTGGGATCTCCCCATTTACATTGTGCTTTACTTGCTGTGCGATAGTGCACTAAAGAGGGTACAAAATGGAATAAAAATATTCCAGCTGTGCTTGAGTGTCCTTAAGTTACTGTAATGATTGTATTCTGGAATTGCATCACAAGCGATTCTCTTACATAATGCAGTTATTATAATCATTTTACCAGCAGAGTAGTTCAGATAATAAGGCCGCAGTGCTCAAAGGAAATTGAAATTCTCAGCAAATCTACAGGTACCATCAGCGGAATAATGATACTTTTATGATAAAGCCCTGTCATAGACATTGCGATTCTCATAATAAAGTTTAGAAAGTTCTCACAATGTGCTAATAGATTAAATAAGGGTTTATCAACATATGCCATCAAAGGGTTTTTTGTCTCATTGCAACAATTCCATTTTTGCCTGTTGAACAGTTTCCTGCTTCCAAAACATCTCAGTAACTATAGCTACACTTTGTATAACCTGAAACACATTCTAGTTATCCTTGGTAATACATTGATTATTCATTTTATTCACTTACATAGCAACAGTAATTTCACAGCGATTTACAGACATCATCATCGCTGTTCCCAGGGATTGAAGCTTGAAGAGGACAATTTGCATATTCCAGGTGTCTTCTGGGAAAAGCGAAGAGTCTCCTTCAGCATGAAGATCGTTGGGTACAGCCGAGACTAGCTGCTTTGGAAAGCATCGCCAAACCAGGGATTGAAGCTTGAAGAGGACAATTTGCATATTCCAGGTGCCTTCTGTGAAAAGCGAAGAGAGTTCCTCAGCAAGAAGATCATTGGGTACAGCAAGGACTAGCTGCTTGGAAAGCATCGCCAAACCATTCGCCTTACTGCATACAAATTTTTGCCTCTAGGACATTATTGGAAGAAATCTTGGCTTATAGAGTAGATTACACAAGAAGGAAAAC
This sequence comes from Dendrobates tinctorius, assembly GCF_039654945.1. Taxonomy (NCBI): domain Eukaryota; kingdom Metazoa; phylum Chordata; class Amphibia; order Anura; family Dendrobatidae; genus Dendrobates; species Dendrobates tinctorius. The sequence continues at coordinate 59,175,619 of NW_027361698.1, read as the reverse complement.
ACATGGCAGATTACACAAGAAGGTTACACACAGCAGATTAACAAAAAGGAAGACACGCAGCAAGTCAGCAGGTTTTAGGAGCAACATGGAAGATGTGACAACCTACATGGTGAGCTGCAACATGTGCTACATGTTCACAGATCGACCAGAAGAAGAATCCAACTTTACTTGCCAGAAGTGTAGACTACTAGCCCATTTAGAAGAAAAGGTGCGGGGACTGGAAGAAATAATTGCAACTTTGAAACTCAGCAAAGAAAATGAAGACTTCCTAGACAGAACAGAAGCATCTCTACTGGTCACAGAAGATGAAGAAAGTGTCAGAGAACCTACAAAAGCAGACGAATGGAAGCATGTGACCAAAAGAAGCAAGAAGACCATGGAGACATCACCAACTACACAACTTAGATACCGATACCAAGGCCTTGTGGAGGACGAAGATGGCACAACTAAGGATGAGGCACTACCAGAAAGCAAAGAAGAAAAGGGCACACAGCAACATCCAAAAGTGCCAACAAAAAGTAAAGCCAAGAAGCAAAGAAGAGTGTTAGTGGTGGGAAACTCACTACTGAGAGGCACAGAAGCAGCCATCTGCAGACCGGATATAACTGCAAGAGAAGTATGCTGCCTCCCAGGTGCAAACATCAAGGATGTGACCAATAGGATACCAAAGCTCATCAGTTTCAAGGACATCGACCGATTTCTTCTATTACATGTTGGCACCAATGACACGGCAAGGAAGGACCTACCGACAATCTGCAAGTACTTTGAAGAGTTGAGGAAGAAAGTAAAGGAACTGGATGCACAGGTAGTTTTTGCTGCTATCCTTCCAGTAGAAGGGCATGGCACCAGGAGATGAATCAGGATCCTTGATGCGAACAACTGGCTAAGATTATGGTGCAGTCAATAAGGATACGGATTCCTGGACCACAGTGTAAATTACCTGTACGACAGACTCCTCAGCAGAGATGGAATACACCTCAACAAACCTGGGAAACACAAATTTTCGAGACGACTTGCTACACTCATCAGGAGGACGTTAAACTAGAAGAAGAGGTGATGGGAAGAAAAACATTAGACTCAAACATGAAGCCAGAAAATATACTGATGAAGGTTATGAGGTGCGGCAAAGAAGACCCAAGACAGCATACTCAGAAGGGAGGTAAGAAAATTTCTAAAACAATCCACAGGGAGGAGAGTGGAACAAAATAAAATCCTCTAAACTGCATGCTCGCAAATGCCAGAAGCCTAACAAACAAGATGGATTAACTAGAATCAGAACTATCTACAGGTAACTAAGAACTTGTTGGAAAAACCGAGACATGGTGTTAAGGCTGGCGTAACGCACCAAATAATAAAAAGATGGTAATGAGGTGTGTTTGCAGCCCAGGGTCCACCGTGCAGAGATGGTAACCTGCTGCTCGGTAATGGTGGATGCTATATGGCGGTATAAAAGAAGAACACACGCCGGTTAACGTCACCTGGTGTGTACAGAGGCGGACTGTTGTGAGTTCCCTTGCTCGGACTTCTGGGCTGGAGCTCCCTCTGGTGGTTACTGGGAGCAGTGGAGCTGGCCAGTCTGATGGAAGTTTGCCACCTGACGATGATGATTGGGAATCTGGAAGTACTGGCTGGAAGCATATAAGTGAGCAGGCTTCCCTTGGTGGTTGCTGGTGATTTCCTCCTTGTGCATTTTGAGCTCTTCCATTTCCTGCCTGATCTGCATGGTTCAGTTAAGTCATTCTTTTGCTAATCATTTGCATCTAATCTGGTTGTGCCTTTTTTTGCTTTCTGCTATGTTGCCAGGGTTCAGCATACTCCCTGCTAGGGGCAGTGCTGGGCCCCACTCCATATGTTACAGCTTGTGCCAGTGTGTTCAGTCCCCTGTTATATTAGTATCTTTTGCTTTGCTTCCAGTTTACACCAGAGTGCTGATTTAGTGGGGGTGAGGTTGTGTGGCCTCAGGTTTTTTGTATATCAGATGTGTTGGATTTTTTTAGGGTTTTTTGCGTGATTGCAGACAGTGTCTTTTCTGTCCTGTCCTATCTAGACGGTCTGGGCCCCATCATTTGCTTAGTCTATTTTCTGCCTATGTTTGTGTTTCATCTTGTCTCACCGACAATATATGTTTGGGGGCTGTATATTCCTTTGGGGATCTGCTACGGGGCAGTTTAGATTTCACCTTTCTGGCTTTAGGCTTAGTTAGTTTTCCGGCTGTGCCGAGGTGTCTAGGGCATCGTAGGAACGCTCCACGGCTACTGCTAGTTGTGTTGTTAGGATCAGGGGTCTGCAATCCTCTGAGTTACCAACCTCTCTGGTTCCCTGGTGGCTTAGCCTGTTCCTGCCATCCTCCTCGGTGACCTATTCATAACAGCGGACTGTTTCTTCACAGAGCCACACTAACGCGGAACATAAATACTGGAGCCTTTTGAAGCTCACAGAGCTCGGTAAAGGGAGCGCTCATTATGTGGCCACAGAACTCTGCCCCAAGGACACGGGGTCAGAGGCCCTCTAGACCTACTAAGCATGTGGTGTTGCACCTGCGGACGCCACTAATTGACGCTGGCTACCGTGGAGTGCCGACCAAGTGCACCGTGGCATACAGACAAAGCCACCACTTGGTGCTGATGCCGGTCTCTGACTCCGCCTCCTACCTATGCCTTAGCCTTGGTACTGACAGGAAAGGCTACACAACACAAGCCTACAAAAGGTAGGGGTTTCATAATGAGTCATTAACCAGAGACATTTATTCTTGCATACAACTCTCACTCCACATGGTCTATACTAACGCACTGCTGTGCGGCCGTGCAACCCTTTTATAGGCGCAGCCTTCTGGGACCTTCCTGATGGCCCAATCTGAGCTGCTTGAGGACCTGAGCATGTGACCCCCGACCACCAATGAGCGGTAGTCTCACGGGCATGCTCAGATGGGGAAAAGCAGGACTTAGTCCCAGGAGAGTCTGCTCGCCACTGACTAATGTCTGATGCTATAGCTAATAATAATAATAATAATCTTTATTTTTAGCTGAACCTGGAGTGGCAGTAGCAACCAGATGCATATCATTAGCCGGGGCAAGACGCCGGGACCGACGTCTCTGCTGAGCAGGATCCTCTGCAACCGCAGATGAATGGGAGACCGCAGAGGACATGGCTTGAGATTTCCCCTGTGCAGTGTGAGAAACTCGGTGCCTAACACATGGTTAGATGCAAGCTATGACTGGGCAGTTAACTTACAGGGTTACAGTCTGTTTAGAAAGGATCGTAAAAATCGGAGAGGAGGTGGGGTTTGTCTTTATGTAAAGTCTTGTCTAAAGTTAAAGTCCACTTTAAGGGAGGATATTAGCGAAGGGAATGAGGATGTCAAGTCCATATGGGTCGAAATACATGGAGGGAAAAAAAAAGTAGCAAAATTCTCATTGGGGTCTTCTACAAACCCCCAAATATAACAGAAATCATATAAAGTCTACTGCTAAGGCAGATATATGAAGCTGCAACCCATATATTAACTAAACGGATATTAACTGGGAATTAGAGACCTGTGAAATCCATAAAGGCAACAGCTTTCTGCTAATAACCAAGAAAAATTATCTTTCATAATTGGTGCAGAATCTAACCAGAGGAGCAGCACTTTTAGACCTAATACTATCTATTAGACATGACAGAATAACAAATCTGCAGGTCATCAGGCATCTAGGAAATAGCAACCAAAATATTGTACAGTTTCACTTGTCTTTCGCTAGGTGGACTTGTCAGGGAGTAACAAACCACCTAAACCCCCTTCACACATAGCGAGATCGATAGCGACATCGCTAAAGCGTCACCGATTTTATGACGCAACAGCGAAATCGCTCGCGATCTCGCTACATGTGACACTTACCTCTGACCAGGCTGGATATCACTGATCGCGCGAGATCGTCCTGGTCAATTTCTCGTTGTCGGCTTCCAGCTGGCGCTGACGAGCAACTCCATGGACGCGGGCGGAAGACGTCACTCTCGGTGCGTGTGACAGGTAAGTGACGACCGCCGACCGCTGCTGCATCGCTGGTGAGATCTGCCTGTTTGGCAGCTCACTAGCGACAATTTAGCGATGCACCAGCGATCCTGACCGGGTCATATCGTTGTCGGGATCGCTGGTACATCGCTAAATGTAACGGGACCTTTAGAGATGCCCTTAATCTGGTTGACTGGGACAATGTCCTCAGAAATAAGAATACAGATAATAAATGGGAAATGTTTAAAAACATCCTAAATAGGCACTGTAAGCAGTTTATATCTTGTGGGAATAAAAGGACAAGAAATAGGAAAAACCCAATGTAGCAAAACAAAGAAATAGGAGAGGCAATTAACAGTAAAAAGAAAGCATTTAAACGACTAAAGCAGGATGGCACCATTGACGCTTAAAAAACTATAGGGAGAAAAATACTTTATCTAAAAAACTAATTAAAGCTGCCAAAAAGGAAACAGAGAAGCACACTGCTAAGGAGAGTAAAACTAATCCCAAACTGTTCTTCAACTATATCAATAGTAAAAGAATCATAAGTGAAAGTGTAGGCTCCTTAAAAAATTTTGAGGAAAGAATGACTGTAGATGATGAGAAAAAAGCTAATATATTAAACACCTTCTTCTCCACGGTATTCACAGTGGAAAATTAAATGCTAGGTGATATGCCGAGAGACAAAGAAAACCCTATATTAAGGGTCACCAATCTAACCCAAGAAGAGGTACTAAACCGGCTGAAAATGATTAAAATAGATAAATCTCTGGGTCCAGATGGCATACACCCAAGAGTACTATGAGAAATAAGTAATGTTATAGACAAACCATTATTTCTTATATTTAGGGACGCTATAGCGACGAGGTCTGTTCCACAGGACTGGTGCATAGTAAATGTACCAATAATCAAAAAGGGCTCTAAAGGTGAACCTGGAAATTATAGGCCAGTAAGTCTAACCTCTATTGTTGGTAAAATATTTGAAGGGTTTCTGAGGGATGTTATTCTGGATTATCTCAATGAGAATAACTGTTTAACTCCATATCAGCATGGGTTTATGAGGAATAGCTCCTGTTAAACCAATCTAATCAGTTTTTATGAAGAGGTAAGCTATAGACTGGACCAAGGTGAATCATTGGATGTGGTATATCTTGATTTTTCCAAAGCGTTTGATACCGTGCCACATAAGAGTTTGGTACACAAAATGAGAATGCTGGGTCTGGGGGAAAATGTGTGTAAATGGGTAAGTAACTGGCTTAGTGATAGAAAGCAGAGGGTGGTTATAAATGGTATATTCTCTAACTGGGTCGCTGTGACCAGTGGGGTACCGCAGGGGTCTGTGTGAGGACTTATTCTCTTCAACTTATTTATTAACGATCTGGTAGAAGGTTTGCACAGTAAAATATTGATGTTTGCAGATGATACATAACTATGTAAAGCAGTCAATACAAGAGAAGATAGTATTCTGCTACAGCTGGATCTGGATAAGTTAGAATCTTCGGCCGAAAGGTGGTAGATGCAGTTTAGCAATGATAAATGTAAGGTTATACACATGGGAAGAAGGAATCAATATCACCATTACACACTGAATGGGAAACCATTGGGTAAATATGGCATGGAGAAAGACTTGGGGATCCTAGTTAATGATAAACTTACCTGGAGCAGCCAGCGCCAGGCAGCGGCTGCCAAGGCAAGCTGGATCAAGGGGTGCATTAAAAGAGGTCTGGATACACATGATGAGAGCTTTATACTGCTTCTGTACAAATCCCTGGTTAGACCGCACATGGAGTACTGTAGAACTGTAAACTCAGAGATTGGTGGAAGTAGAAACAAGCAGGGTATAGGATGTAAAATTAATAAAAATGAAAATATTTATAAATTATAAAAGTTGCCTTTATTAGAAATTGGCACAACATACAAGTGCATAATCTAAAAAGGCACAAGACCGCAATACATATATGGGACCATATTGCAAAAATTAACTTAATATTGAAATATATAAACCTTGGATAAGACACGCCCATAACGGCACTCCGCACCACATATTTGGCTTAGCAGGCAAATCCCGTGCTTCATTTGCACTTGGCGCTTTTTTATTTTTATTTGCTCATATTGCACATATACTTATAGTGGATATTTATCCACAATTGCACATTTAGCATTATTGCACTTTAGAGCACGGCCTACATGCAAAAAGTTGCTTTTTATTTTATCTATTTTTTCACTCTTTTGATGTATGGTCATTTGCCTGGTTCTACTAAATAAGCCTATATTGAACACGTGCAAGCTGCAAAAACTGCACAATATAGAGAAAAAGAATACCGCAGCACTTGAACATGAATCTAGGCCATGTGAAAACACAGAAAAACATTAAAACCATTCAATTTAGATAATAATCCTCAAAAATATTTTTTTTCAAAAAAAATTTTTACTTACATTAAGAAGAAAATGAAGGTTCTCAGTGCACAAGTTGGTCAATTCATGTAAGCCCATCAACCACGGCAAGGTGACCTCCCCCTGATGGGTCCCTGCTCTACCATACATAAGCCACTTCTGGGCCACCAGACTACAATTTTGAACAAACATGTCACTACCAGGATAAGCCTACAATTTATGGGCAGGTAGAGCTGATTGCGGCCACCTGCAAGGCCAATGGGAAGAGTGCAAGATCAGACTGGAGGCAGCTAGCATCCAGCAACTAAATAGGCAAAATGTACGGTAGAGCAGGGACCCATCAGGGGGAGGTCACCTTGCCGTGGTTGATGGGCTTACACGAATTGGCCAATTTGTGCACTAAGAACCTTCATTTTCATCTTACTGTAAGAAAAAAAAAAATATATATATATATTTTTGAGGATTATTATCTAAATTAAATGGTTTTAATGTTTTTCTGTGTTTTCACATGGCCTAGATTCATGTACATGTGCTGCTGTATTCTTTTTCTCTATATTGTTCAATTTTTGCAGCTTGCATGTGTTCACACTAGGAGGTGCTGGTCGTTTTGTTTTGTCTATTTAGTTGCTGGATGCTAGCTACCTCCAGTCTGATCTTGCACCCCTCCCATTGGCCTTGCAGGTGACCGCAATCAGCTCTACCTGCCCATAAATTGTAGGCTTAGCCCGGTAGTGACATGCTTGTCCAAAATTGTAGGCTGGTGGCCCAAAAGTGGCTTAATATTTTTCAGTGTTTTCATATGGCCTAGGTTCATGTACATGTGCTGCTGTATTCTCTCTCTCTCTCTCTCGCTCTCTCTCTCTCTCTCTATATATATATATATATATATGTTAGTGTCCTGGCAGAGGAAAGGAGGTTGTCACTCATGATTTTAGGGTACATGTCTCTATCCATTCTCCCATTGGTGCTGTGAAGTAGTTCTGTTCCCTTACCAGAGAGAAACCCCAAAAATAATGTTTCCACCTCCATGCTTGACAGTGGGGGTGGTGTTCTTTGGGTCATAGGCAGCGTTTCTTATCCTCCAAACACAGCGAGTTGAGCTAACGCCAAAGAGCTCAATTTTTGTCTGATTTGACCAAAGCACCATCTCCCAATCACTCACAGAATCATCCAGATGTTCATTGGCCAGCTTCAGATAGGCCGGCACATGTGCCTTCTGCAGGATTTTAAACCTTTACGGCAAAATGTGTTACCAATGGTTTTCTTGGTGACTGTGGTCCCAGCTGCCTTGAGAGCTTTAACAAATTCCCTCAGTGTAGTTTTAGGCTGATCTCTCACCTTAATCATGATCAAGGATACCCCACGAGGTGAGATTTTTCATGGTGCCCCAGATCAATGTCAATTGACAGTCATTTTGTATTTCTTCCATTTTCTTACTATTGCACCAAGAGTTGTGTTCTTCTCACCCAGCATCTTACTTATGGTTTTGTAGCTCATTCCAGCATTGTGCAGGTCTGTGATCGTGTCCCTGACATCCTTATAAAGCAGTTTGATCTTGCCCACATTGTAGAGGTTAGTTTAGAGGTTAGAGTCTGGTAACAAGTTGATTAGGAGCGTCTAAGTGGTCTTTAGGAGCCAGAAATCTTAATGGTTGGTAGGGGATCAAATACTTATTTCCCAGTGCAAAATGCAAATACTTTTTTATAATTTATACAGTGTGATTTTCTGGATTTTATTTTTGATATTCTATCTCTCAATGTTAAAATTAACCTACCCTTAAAATTATAGACTGTTCATGTCTTTGTCAGTGGGCAAACTTACAAAATCAGCAAGGGATCCAATAATTATTTCCTTCACTGTATATGGATAGTTCAACATTTCCTTACAGACGCAGGCAAGCCTGTCAAGAATCATAAATTCGTCCAACGCCTTATGTGTACCCTACTTTTACCTGAGAAAGTTGCCATAGTGATAGTCAAAGGCCATGCAAATCACAACTCAATCACAGGTAAAGGCAGTCACTTGGCCCATCAGGCTGCAACATCTGCAGCTTACCAACCAAGAGACAACCTCTCCGCGATGGCAGCTGCACAATTGTCCTCCACTGCTGACCTACCTGGGACCTATGACTGTTTCCAGAAGATACAACAGGCTGGTATTGAAGTATTCTCCAGATGGCAATAGAAGGGAGCAATGCAGTCACCAGAAGGACTGTGGCATGTGGGGGATAAAGTTTGTCTTCCCCAGGATCTGTATCTTATGATGGCTCAAGTCACCCACCACTATACCCACCAATCTAAGACTGCTACATTATGACAGGTATCCTCCACCACCATTGGTATGCTGTTGGGATCAGTGTTACTGCAGCCAAACACGCTCAAGTCTGCCTGACCTGTCAGCTCAATAATGTAGGATGCAGCATCAAGATGCCTATGAGACACACATTGAGGCACTTGTACCCACTCCAGCATTTTCCGATAGAGTATATTCAACTTCCCAAGGTGCAAACCTGCGAGTATTTACTTGTGAGTGTCAACCTCTTCCTAGGATGGCCTAAAGCATACCCTGTGTATAAAGCCAAGACTACAGTAAATAATCTACTAATCTCAGAAGTCACCTGCAGAAATGAGGTGCCTAAGACCATAGAAAAAGACAGAAGCACAGAGGCACCCATTTTTTCAGAGAAGTGATATAGGAAGTAATTTCCACCCTGGGAATGAAACATGCCTTTCATACTGCATAACATCCTCAAAGTTGTGGTAGAGTAGAGAGATTAAATGGGACCCTGAAATGGAAAATCCAGAAAACCATGGCTGAAACAGACAGACCATAGACAGAATACTTGCCTTTTTCACTCTTCTCAATTAGGTATGCTCCCACTAAAATGACAGGCCTCAGCCCTGAAGTGTTATTTGGGTCAACCCTTAGCCTAGGGTTGTAATTTTCACAGCAGCTCCAGATGCAAAGTGATAGGCTTATGGTATTGCACTTAAGAAATGCTTGTCTGTCATACCCTCAGAAGTTTAGTCTTCTCTTCCAGATCTTTATTCTGTGGAAGGGAGCCACCCTCTGCAGCCCGGATACCTTGTGGTGGTCATAAGGAGCCCTTGAGCTTTGATTTGATGGGCAATTCCAAGTTCTGCTGAAAACTGAGATGGCTGTAAAGCTCAAGGGAAATCCCAACTGGATCCATGCCTCACACTGAAGACAGCTGAGCCTAAGAAAGCCACCTAATGATGTGAACGCACATCCTGTGCCTTATCCTTTTTGCATTGAAAAATAGTTGTTCATCAAGGGTTATGTCCTGAGAGTAAAAGAATGGGGAGCTTGTTACCACTTTCTGGTTTAATACCTCAGACCCTGTATTCAGTTATAACTTTGACCTGTGTAGCACGGACTCCTGCCCTATGGTGGAGTGGCAGAGTGGAGACACCTACAGTCATGGCCAAAAGTATTGACACCCCTGCAATTCTGTCAGATAATATTCAGTTTCTTACTGAAAATGATTGCAAACACAAATTCTTTGGTATTATTATCTTCATTTAATTTGTCTTAAATGAAAAAACACAAAAGAGAATGAAGCAAAAAGCAAAACATTGATCATTTCACACAAAACTTCAAAAATGGGCCGGACAAAAGTATTGGCACCCTCAGCCTAATACTGCACAACCTTTATCCAAAATAACTGCGACCAACCGCTTCCGGTAACCATCAATGAGTTTCTTACAATGCTCTGCTGGAATTTTAGACCATTCTTCTTTGGCAAACTACTCCAGGTCCCTGATATTTGAAGGGTGCCTTCTCCAAACTGCCATTTTTAGATCTCTCCACAGGTGTTCTATGGGATTCAGGTCTGGACTCATTGCTGGCCACCTTAGAAGTCTCCAGTGCTTTCTCTCAAACCATTTTCTAGTGCTTTTTGAAGTGTGTTTTGGGTTATTGTCCTGCTGGAAGACCCATGACCTCTGAGGTAGACCCAGCTTTCTCACACTGGGCCCTATATTATGCTGCAAAATTTGTTGGTAGTCTTCTGACTTCATAATGCTAAGCACACGGTCAAGCAGTCCAGTGCCAGAGGCAGCAAAGCAACCCCAAAACATCAGGGAACCTCCGCCATGTTTGACTCTAGGGACCATGTACTTTTCTTTGAATGCCTCTCTTTTCTCCTGTAAACTCTATGTTGATGCTTTTGCCCTAAAAGCTCTACTTTTGTCTCATCTGACCAGAGAACATTCTTCCAAAATGTTTTAGGCTTTTTCAGGTAAGTTTTGGCAAACTCCAGCCTGGCTTTTTTATGTCTCGGGGTAAGAAGTGGAGTCTTCCTGGGTCTCCTACCATACAGTCCCTTTTCATTCAGATGCCGACAGATAGTACGGGTTGACACCGTTGTACCCTTGGACTGCAGGGCAGCTTGAACTTGTTTGGATGTTAGTGGAGGTTCTTTATCCAACATCCGCACAATCTTGCATTGAAATCTCTTGTCAATTTTTCTTTTCCGGCCACATCTAGAGAGGTTAGCCACAGTGCCATGGGCTTCAAACTTCTTGATGACAATGCGCACGGTAGACACAGGAACATTCAGGTCTTTGGAGATGGACTTGTATCCTTGATATTTCTCATGCTTCCTCACAATTTGGTTTCTCAAGTCCTCAGACAGTTCTTTGGTCTTCTTTCTTTTCTCCATGCTCAATGTGGTACACACAAGGACACAGGACAGAGGTTGAGTCAACTTTAATCCATGTCAACTGGCTGCAAGTGTGATTTAGTTATTGCCAACACCTGTTAGGTGCCACAGGTAAGTTACAGGTGCTGTTAATTACACAAATTAGAGAAGCATCACATGATTTTTCGAACAGTGCCAATACTTTTGTCCACCCTCTTTGTTATGTTTGGTGTGGAATTATATCCAATTTGGCTTTAGGACAATTCTTTTTGTGTTTTTTCATTTAAGACAAATTAAATGAAGATAATAATACCAAAGAATTTGTGTTTGCAATCATTTTCAGGAATAAACTGAGTATTATCTGACAGAATTGCAGGGGTGTCAATACTTTTGGCCATGACTGTATATACTCACCCAAAAGTATATATGTGTCGCCACTGTTGACAATGACTATGGGTCTGATTGTGAGTCCTGGAGTTTGGTGGGGTGGAACACTTAGGATGACTAGGCCTACAAACTTTCTGTAGCCCAAAAGAAGACAGACAGCAAGGGTAGAAGCCTCCTTCTTAGAATGACTCCCCTACAACCAAAATACGTGTCGATATGCTGAACAGTAGGGTTCTTGTCTTAATTGTAAGTCTTTCAACTGTGTTTCCCTATACTTGATGATAGAGAACTCCTCTGTTACGGACACTGGACTATATGTGATGGGCCCAACTATCCCATAGGACACTGATTTATTTGGACACTTTCATCTTAAGGTTATCAGGGAACGACCTATTCTAAAAAAAAAGATGCCCCTCAAGTTAGTACTTCTAAAGACTCATTCCCAGTGCCCCTAACCTATGATGACAAAATTATCTGTGGAAACAGGATACTCTGAGACCAGTTATTGATTAGAATGGGTAAGGTACTATGCACTACCCATGAAAAAGAATGATTGTATAGTTTGAACCCTAGCTAGACCTCCTCCAGGCAAGGTGCCCTTCCCTATAAGCAACCAGACAAATCTCATTGCTTTATCCTGCCTACATCAGCAAAACATGTAAAGGCTAATAAAGTTAGCCCCTATCCTGGGCGTTATACATGTTTCCATAGTTTAATGGGTAACATTGACCTAAAACACTTAGGTTCTTCAAACTGCAGTCCCATCACTCCACTAACTTGGTAAGAGGTCATGCCATCCTGAATCAAACAGTAGCTAGGGCTGATTTGTGCTGGATGCGTGGAAATGTTGACTTTTATCCAGTATTGCCAGTGGGATGGAAGGGTATATGTGCTATTGTTAAATTCTTGATACCATTCCAGATTGTGACTCCAAATACAGAAAAGCCTAATGAATATGGAATGGAAAATCAGAGACACAAGTGTGACACCAGTATTCCTACTTCCTTCGAGCCTCACATGTACATAAACACTTTTGGGGCCCCAGCACATCTCTAGAGATAAGCTGAGCCTATTATATTGTACTAGCTATGAACCCGTTCTACACCTGGGTGGCGAGCATTTTTATTGGTATATCGTCTCCCATCCTGGTATGTGCTGCCACCCTCCTATCCTGGCATGCATGGCACCCCTCGTTCCTATCCTGGTATGCATGGTACCCTCACACCCCCAATCCTGGTATGCATGGCACCCCATTCTTCATCCTGGTATGCATGGTCCCCTCACCCTCCAATCCTGGTATGCATGGTACTCCCTCATCCCTATCCTTGTATGCATGGTCCCCTCACCCCCTATCCTGGTATGCATCATAGCATCATAGAATCGTAGAGTTGGAAGGGACCTCCTGGGCCATCTGGTCCAACCCCCTGCTCAAAGCAGGATTCGCTAAATCATCCCAGTCAGATGTCTGTCCAGCCTCTGAAGACTTCCATTGAAGGAGAACTCACCACTTCTCGTGGCAGCCTGTTCCACTCATTGATCACTCTAACTGTCAAAAAGTTTTTTCTAATATCTAATCTGTGTCTCTTCCCATTCAGTTTCATCCCATTGCTTCTAGTCTTTCCTTGTGCAAATGAGAATAAAGTTGATCCTTCTACAATGTGACAGCCCTTTAGATATTTGTAGACAGCTATTAAGTCTCCTCTCAGTCTTCTCTTTTGCAAACTAAACATTCCCAAATCCTGCAACCTTTCCTCATAAGACAGGGTTTGCAGACCGGTCACCATTCTGGTCGCTCTTTTCTGAACTTGCTCCAGTTTGTTGATGTCTTTTTTAAAATGTGGTGCCCAAAACTGGACACAATATTCCAGATGAGGTCTGACCAAAGAGGAGTAGAGGGAAATAATGACTTCACGTGATCTAGACTGTATGCTTCTGTTAATACATCCTAGAATTGCATTTGCCTTTTTTGCTGCTGCATCACACTGTTGACTCATATTCAGTCTGTGATCTATTAGTATACCCAAGTCTTTTTCACATGTGCTGTCACTTAGCCCTATTCCTCCCATTCTATATATGCTTTTTTCATTTTTATTGCCCAGATGTAGTACTTTGCATTTCTCCCTGTTAAAAACCATTCTGTTAGTTGCTGCCCACTTCTCCAGTTTATTTAAATCTTTTTGAATCCTCTCTCTCTCTTCTCTAGTATTAGCTATCCCTCCTAGCTTTGTGTCATCAGCAAATTTAATCAGTTTACCCTCAATTCCTTCATCTAAATCGTTGATAAAGATGTTGAACAATACAGGGCCCAGGACAGAGCCCTGTGGTACCCCACTTGAGACATTCTTCCAACTGGATGTGCAGCCATTTACGACCACTCTTTGGGTCCGATCACTAAGCCAGTTATGAATCCACCTAACAGTTGCCTTGTCCATTCCATACTTAGTCATTTTTTCAATAAGGATTGTATGAGAGACTTTGTCAAATGCTTTGCTGAAGTCAAGATATACTATATCTACAGCATTTCCTTGATCCACCCAATCAGTGATACCGTCATAGAAGGAAATTAAGTTAGTCTGACATGACTTATTAGTTACAAACCCATGCTGACTCTGTTTAATCACTTCATTCTTATCCAGGTATTGACATACATGTTGTTTAATAATTTGTTCAAAGATCTTTCCTGGTATAGAAGTCAGACTCACCGGCCTATAGTTGCCTGGGTCCACCTTCTTCCCCTTTTTGAAGATAGGAACAACATTTGCTCTTCTCCAGTCTTCTGGCACTTCTCCTGTTCTCCAAGAATTTTCAAAGATTATGGAGAGGGGTTCAAAAATTTCTTCTGCTATCTCCTTCAGTACTCTGGGGTGTAATTCATCTGGACCTGGAGACTTGAATTCATTTAGGTTAGCTAAGTGTTTCCTCACTATCTTTCTGTTTATAGATATCCTGGATTCTTCTATTCCCTTAATAGGACAGTGAATAACAGTTGATGTTGCATTTCCTTTCTGAGAGAAAACAGATGCAAAATAGGAATTTAAAAGTTCAGCCTTCTCAACATCCTGTCTTACCATTTCATCATTTTCATCCTGTAAAAATCCTATAGCATCTTTGACTTTTCTTTTACTTTTGACATATCCCCAAAATCCTTTATTATTGCTTTTGACATCTCTTGCAAGCCTCAGTTCATTTTCAGCTTTAGATAATCTGATTTGTGCCCTGCAGGTTCTGCAGACAGCATTATATTCTTCTTTAGATATGCCTCCCTCTTTCCATTTTCTAAACATTTTTTTCTTCCTTTTTAGCATGTGCTTAAGTTCTGTGTTCATCCATCCTGGTTTCCTTAAATGCTTCCTATTCTTCCCTCTTTTCGGAATTGTTAACAACTGTGCTTTGAGAATTTCATTTTTCAAGATTTCCCATCCTTCCTGGACATTTTTGTCTTTAAGGATATCCAGCCATCGGATCCCTCCAATTCTCTTTCTGAATCCCTTAAAATCTGCCTTTCTGAAATCTAACCTTGACGTCTGAGTCTTCACAGGTCTTCCACCTCTAGTTATCCAAAATTCTAAAATAGCATGGTCGCTACCTCCTAGGGTCCCAGCCACTTTTACCTCCTCAACCATTTCCTCCCTGTTTATAAGGATTAGATCCAAGGTAGCAGTTCCCCTTGTTTTCTCCCTTACCTTTTGGAAGATAAAGTTGTCAGCAAGAGAGGATAAGAATTTCCTTGACCTGTTAGTTTTGCCTGAGAGAGATTCCCAACAAATGTCTGGATAGTTGAAATCTCCCATGACAACTAAGTCATATTTTTTGGAGAACTTGGCCATCTGATGCATAAAGAGTTCATCTATATCTTCGGCTTGCACAGGCGGCCTGTAGTAAATGCCTACAATGGTGTCCTTTCCATTGTTCTGTCCTTGTATTCTTACCCAAACAGTTTCCACAGAACTCCCAGTCTCTGAAGCTTCAATCTCTGTGCAGATATACGCGTTTCGAACATACAATGCGACACCCCCTCCTCGTTTATCAAGTCTGTTTCTTGCAAATAAGTTGTATCCTTCTAGTCTTGTATTCCAATCATGTGTATTGTCCCACCAAGTTTCAGTGATATGCATGGACCCCTCAACCCTAATCCTGGTATGTATGTCCCCCTCACCCCCTATCCTTGTATGTATGGTCCCCTCACCCCCTACTCTGGTATGCATGGCCCCCTCACCCCTTATCCTGGTATGCATGGTCCTCTCATCCCCCAATCCTGGTATGCATGGTACCCCTCATCCCCCCCATCCTGGTATGCATGGTCCTCTCACCCCCCAATACTGGTATGCATGGTACTCCCTCATCCCTATCCTGGTATGTATGGTCCCCTCACCCCCTATCCTGGTATGCAGGGTACCCCTCATCCCCCAATCCTGGTATGCATGGTACTTCCTCATCCCTATCCTGGTATGCATGGTCCTCTCACCCTCTATCCTGATATGCATGGTACCCCTCATCCCCCAATCCTGGTATGCATGGTACCCCTCATCCCCCAATCCTGGTATGCATGGTACTTCCTCATCCCTATCCTGGTATGTATGGTCCTCTCACCCCCTATCCTGGTATGCATGGACCACTCATCCCCTATCCTGGTATGCATGGTACTCCCTCATCCCCCAATCCTGGTATGCATGGTACCCCTCATTCCCAAATCCTGGTATGCATGGTATTCCCTCATTCCTATCCTGGTATGTATGGTCCCCTCACCCCTAATCCTGGTATGCATGGTCCCCTCATCCCTATCCTGGTATGCATGGTCCCCTCACCACCTATCCTGGTATGCATGGTACCCCTCAACCCCCAATCCTGGTATGCATGGTACCCCTCACCCCCCAATCCTGGTATGCATGGTACCCCTCATCCCCCTGTGCCTGCTGTGATGACAGGAGAGGGCGGGTTGTTGCTCCGGAATCGGCGCCAGCGCATTCCTCTCTTTCCGGTGCCATTGTCTTGAAGACACACTGCTGTGTGTCTTCCCCAAAATGGTGCCGGAAAGCGCAGAATGCACATGCGCCACTTCCGGAGCAACAACCCGCCCTCTCCTGTCATCACAGCAAGACACAAGACCCTGCGGCCACACCGAATCGGTAATGTGTATGTGGCAGCGACAAGTTCAAGATATCTTCTGAAACAATTAAATTTTTTTCTACTTTATGTGCAAGCATTGTGAGTCCTTCATATTCATAAGCTGTGGCTGTTGTAATCCATCTGGTGCAGATTGACAATTTATGGCTTGGCTACAGTGTTGCAGCCTTTGATAGGAGGACGTAGTGCTGAAAAAGCTAGAGATTTTAGGAACAGTAGAAAAAACAATGTAAGTAATGAAGGCTGCAGAACTAGAATCAGGGTCACTAGTATAGAATTCTGACAGTTTGGCTATCATAAATTTCATGACCAGATTTCCTTTAAAAGAAACGAATACGTTTATTTTACAGGGCAGAAATTGAGCCATTGATATTCAGAGATTTCCTTGACTGATACTCACTGCTACTTGTACTGGAAATTATTCCTATAATAACATGGAAAATATTTATGTCAGTGACATACAGTATATAAAGGTATCTTATGCAAGTGAGTTAATTAATTATCCTAATTGCTATTAGAATAGTATAAGAAATTTGTCAGCACACCAAATGTTGTCTACAACAGAAGGCAGCAAGAAGAGTGCTTCATGAATTTAAATACCTACTTAATTGTGATTATTTATTAGAAAACTATTTTTGTTGTGCTTTTCTCATTGTCAGCATTTAATAAAGCATTAACTTAATTAAACATCCAAATGCTGATACAACAATAATACAGGTAGACACAGATCTAAATCAGCATTTTAAGATGACTAATGCAACACATTTGGGACAATAATAATACAAAGGTTTGAAAAAAATCTGCATGATGAATTTACAGTAGAACGTTATGCATTATATACCTTGTACTTTACAATTTTTACAAACTTTAAAGAGGACGTTTCACCAGTTTAAGCAAGTGAAACTGCGGCATTATGGAATAATGGCTCCAGAACTAAATAAAATGTTTTTATTTTTTAGTTTCCCCCTTTTGTTGCTGAGTAGAGATGAGAGACTCGTGGAAGTTCAGGTTCTGGGACTCTACCCAAACTTTATTCCAAAGTTTGTTACAGGTACCTGAACTATACCCGAACTTGAACCAGAACCCAAACCCCATTAAAAACAATAGGGGCTCGAACTTTTGAGCTGGAATATTCACTCTCTCTCTGGTCTTCCCTCGGAACTCCGAATATTGTAACAGACATCCGGGAAAAGTCTGTGTTCGGCATTTAGTATCGGACACTAACTGTCCGGTATGAACCCCAAACTTGTAGTATCTAAATTGCTGAGATATTAGCTTGCAAAATTTAGATTATCAGTTTTATTTTAGATCAATTGGGCATTGCTGAAGATTTTTCTGTTCTCGTGCATGAGGTTGACCAATTCTAAGTAGTAAGCATTATGCAGGGAAGAAAAGAACACGCCCTCCTCTCCTCATTGATCTTTGTAGCAATAAAGCAGAGCAGGGCTATGGAAAAAAAAACAGATGGGGCTAGCACTAACAAATATATTAAAAATGCCCTTCCTTTTGTCACTTTTGCAAATATCCATTGCAGTAAAGCAGATAATGTCAACATTTTTATGGAACAAGTATTAACCCTTATTTACTCTTTTAACTTGGCAATGTATAGCCATATTTAGTAGTGATGATTGAGCACTAAAAAGCTTTGATGCTCGGTACTCGAATCAAGCAGGTTGGATAGAATATTATAGAAGTCAATGGGAAACTCGAGCATTTTTCTGGGAGACCGTAACTGGAGGGCTGTAAAATGACCTGTATATAAGGTAAAATAAAAAAGAGAATAAAAGAAAAAAATACCTCCATTAATCCCTTAATAGCCAGGACATCTCTCACTGTATTTCCCTGTTGCTTATGATTATAGAAGATGACATACAGTGCCTTGCGAAAGTATTCAGCCCCCTGGAACTTTTCAACCTTTTCCCACATATCATGCTGCAAACATAAAGATACCAAATGTAAATTTTTGGTGAAGAATCAACAACAAGTGGGACGCAATTGTGAAGTTGAATGAAATTTATTGGTTATTTTAAATTTTTGTGGAAATGCTAAAACTGAAAAGTGGGGCGTGCAATATTATTCGGCCCCTTTACCTTCAGTGCAGCAAACTCACTCCAGAAGTTCATTGTGGATCTCTGAATGATCCAATGTTGTCCTAAATGACTAATGATGATAAATATAATCCACCTGTGTGTAATCAAGTCTCCGTATAAATGCACCTGCTCTGTGATAGTCTCAGGGTTCTGTTTGAAGCACAGAGAGCATCATGAAGACCAAGGAACACAACAGGCAGGTCCATGATACTGTGGTGGAGAAGTTTAAAGCCGGATTTCCAAAACTTTAAACATTCCAAGGAGCACTGTGCAAGCGATCATATTGAAATGGAAGGAGTATCATACCACTGCAAATCTACCAAGACCCGGCCGTCCCTCTAAACTTTCATCTCAAACAAGGTGAAGACTGATCAGAGATGCAGCCAAGAGGCCCATGATCACTCTGGATGAACTGCAGAGATCTACAGCTGAGGTGGGACAGTCTGTCCATAAGACAACAATCAGTCATACACTGCACAAAACTGGCTTTTATGGAAGAGTGGCAAGAAGAAAGCCATTTCTCAAAGATATCCATAAAAAGTGATGTTTAAAGTTTGCAACAAGCCACCTGGGAGACACACCAAACATGTGGAAGAAGGTGCTCCGGTCAGATGAAACCAAAATCGAACTTTTTGTCAACAATGCCAAACGATATGTTTGGCGTAAAGGCAACACAGCTCATCGCCCTGAACACATCATTCCCATTGTCAAACATGGTGGTGACAGCATCATGGTTTGGGCCTGCTTTTCTTCAGCAGGGACAGGGAAGATGGTTAAAACTGATGGGAAGATGGATGGAGCCAAATACAGGACCATTCTTGAAGAAAACCTGTTGGAGTCAGCAAAAGACCTGAGACTGGGACGGAGATATGTCTTCCAACAAGGCAATGATCCCAAACATAAAGCAAAATCTACAATGGAATGGTTCAGAAATAAACGTATACAGGTGTTAGAATGGCCAAGTCAAAGTCCAGACCTGAATCCAATCGAGAATCTGTGGAAAGAGTTGAAAACTGCTGTTCACAAACGATCTCCCTCAAGCCTCACTGAGCTCGAGCTGTTTGTCAAGGAAAAATGGGCAAGAATTTCAGTCTCTCGATGTACAAAACTGATAGAGACATACCCCAAGCGACTTGCAGCTGTAATTGCAGCAAATGGAGGTGCAACAAAGTATTAAATTAAAGGGGCCGAATAATATTGCACGCCCCACTTTTCAGTTTTTGTATTTCCACAAAAATTTAAAATGAACAATAAATTTTGTTCAACTTCACAATTTTGTCCCACTTGTTGTTGATTCTTCACCAAAAATTTAGATTTGTTATCTTTATGTTTGAAGCATGATATGTGGGAAAAGGTTGAAAAGCTCCAGGGGGCCAAATACTTTCACAAGGCACTGTAGTAGAGGGGGAAATAAAACTACACCCACTGGTAGATACTGGTAAATGTAATTTTAACATTTTACTACCTTATCTGGTCATGTGGTGTGTGTGACATGGTCCGACACATCCTGATTAATTTATAAAGATGGAACTCTGAAACTCCCAAAGCATATGTGGACAATGCATGGACTGCCAAAAATAAGAAGGAAGAGGGACTCCAATACATCCTGTATTAGACATAAACGAATGCCTCATACACATTTTGTTAAAATTGTTAGGAAGTGGGACTCTTAGACTCATAAAGCCTATGCATTAAGTACAAGGACTGTCAAAAATTTGAAGGAGGTACTGCAATACTCACTGAAAAACATATAGAGGAGGGCCTCAGAAAACATTGTTTTCCATTTTTAAGGAGTGGGACACATATAATGATAAATCATATTCCCTAAGTGCAAGGGCTGAAAAACAATTACCCCTGGGGGTACACATAGGGGTTGCATGATGACACCCTAAAAAGTTTGAGTGAGGGCCACCTAATGACCTTACAAAGATTTTGAGTGGGGGCCAGCTGATGACCCTATAATGATTTTGATTGAAGGAGAGGATGATGACCCTATAAAGATTTCGAGTTAGAGCAGCCTGATGACTCTCTAAAGAATTTGAGAGAAGGCCGCCTAATGACCCTGGTGACATAGTACCAAAATTGGATTTATGATCCTCTGCCATCATCCGGTGGGGCTGAGAAGTCTAGGCCAATTCAGGCATTGTTCATTTTGATAAGAGTCAGCATGTCAGCATTTTCAGTTATGATGCCCCTGACGGCTCTAGAAACCCACTCTGACAAAATGCTAGTGGCAGGTCAGGCCAGCATATCCAAGGTGTAGAGGGACAGTTCATGCCACGTGTCCAGCTTGGTAACCCAATAGTTGTACGGCACTGAGGAATCAAGGAAGACGCTTGGTACTCCTTCATCTTGAAAAACTTTTCCATCCTTATCAGTCTATCCCCTTGAAAGGGGTTGGGAACCCGATCCACACCTTTATCAGAGGAATTTATGTATTTCATGAGCACATGTCCAACTTGACCATTGCCAGACACAGGGGTCCTGTAGCTGATGCCATCCCACCATCATAATTATTAACTTTTCTTCTAAAAGATCAGCCTGCTGTTATACATGGTGCACATTTTTTATTACATTGAAGCTTTATAGTGCAGATATTTGGGGATGCACCTGTAATAGACTATAGAAAATGACTAGGTCCACATACTCTGCCTCATGTGTCTACCACAATGGCAGGCATAAAATCAATTATATGGTGCACTGCATGGGACTGTGAAATCAACATTGATGATGTTTTAAGCTAAATACATCAGACGTGAGGGGCCTCTGAACAAATCTGGCAGTTTGTGTTTGTGTATTTTTCAGGCTAATGTTGTGGAATCATTAAGAGTTTGTATGTAAAAGTTACTGTACACTTTTTTGCTGGCAGTAAGCCTTGTGTCTCTTTGATGATTAGTAACATATTGTACATCAACTTAATTGACAGATCTTTTCATATGTCTCTAACATACATAACATCAAAAGAATTCAGCATGAAATATGTAAAACTTTAAACGTTTCATAACTATATTCATGCTCTAACTGCAATAAATAGTATAAAATAAATTTATAAAGTTATCTAGCATTCCTAATAGCAAAAATGATTATACCAGTAGAGCAGAATGCAGATCAAATGCAAAAAAGATGTTTTTTTTAGAATTTTCTCCTAAGACATGTCTTATCTATTTGTATAGACATCACGTTCGGTTCTCAGAAGCTGATGATTATAGAGATATGAGTGGTCACTTAATACACAGACTAGGAGTGGCTCGACATTTTCAGTATTGGATAAACTATTTTGGAAACAAACTAGTGTGGACTTTTTGTCTCAGGAAGCCAATAGATGACAAGTGGATAGCTTTGGTGACAAGCGCAGGTGAGGGGCAAGGTGAGCATTATATTTGATTCTTTGTAACTCCTTCCTGACCCTAAAGAATCTAGCAAAAAGCCAGCTGGGTACAATTATTGAGGATTTGTGCAAATTGAATGACTATTTTTGAAAATCAATGACTTTAGGGAAATTCAACCAAAATTAATTTAGAATTGATTCACTCACACTTATGCATCATCCATGTGGAGTTGACACCATTTTTGACTGTGACAGAAAATGTAGTCACAGTAGATTATTATGACTGGGCTAATGATGAAGAAAAGTATAGATAACATTAAACTAAACATTACTTAACCTAAGAAGATGCATCCTGATAGTGCATTTGTTTGGAGGCCTGGGCAGGTAAGCATCTCTGCTTTATTTGCTGTGTTTTTGAATTTTTGGAGGATATTTAAGTCCTCTTTTTGTGCTATTGCTGTTAACCTAAGAAGCAACAACATTCACCTTTGTGTCAAATTGTTTACCATTTTATGGAAGACACAGTATCCATTGGCGTGTATAATCTATAAATGCCAACATGTAAGGAGCAAGTAAGAAGGAGTAAATTAAATAGATATTACAGATGTATAGTCACCGGGACAAGATGTGAAAGTCCACAAGATTAGTGTCCACCTCTAGTTCCAATATGAGCCACAATCTAGTTTGTGCTCCAGTTATATATGTGCATTGGGCGGGTTTTTAACATGTAAAAAATAGCCAATGAGAAGAAAACATCAGGGGAATTCCTGGATGTCACGTCATCTGTTGCTATGAGGAACCCAATAAATGGAAAAATATGGCTCATAGGTTTATCAAATAGATAATCATATGCACGGCGTGCATGTCAAAAGCAGGAAGCGTGCGTTCCACAAGTTGTGAAGTAGAAGGTAAATGTGTCATCTGGAGGTTAATTGTATGCACATCACATGTGTCAAGAGCAGAAAACATGCATTCCAACAGTGGTGACATGGATGGTAAGCACACTGGAATAGACCATCGTAAATTTCACAGTATTTTATCAGAGTTAAATTTCTCTAATATAGCATTTAAGGATAACTTATCCACAGTCTAAATAGTGAAGATGCTGTCTCTGTATCACAGCCAGACCCAAAAGCAATGCTGAAAGAACTGGCTGTAAACACAAGTACTCCTCAAACTTTTGGGCAAGTAAGGGCCACATTGGCTCCCATATTGGTGCCCTGGTGCTGTCCAAAACATTCATCCTGAAAAAGGAAATAATTTTTGTTTGTACAATACGATCATAATTGTGGTCTCAAGACAACTTCTATTCTTGCTTCTCTCAATAAAGCAGGTTCTGTAGTTTTTCACTACAGAATGAGAAAATCAGGAAATGCAACTTGTCGGCACATGACTGTAAGCATGCAAATCTGATCTGAGTGGTTTAAGGATGACTACGAAAACTTCTTGAACAGTAGGTGTGGGATGAGGACGCTAAACTGAATTCTTCCCCAGAGTGCTGGAAAACCTAGATTCGCTTCTGTATGTAACAAATACATTACAGTTGAGCTGAATTTAATCTCCTAACAAAATGTTAGCAACTGCAGCTCTACAGCTCTGATGTATTTCAACAATATTGCAACACTTTCAGACTTTCAGATTGTGTCAGTAATAATCACACACAGTTCTGCAGTGTGATCAGAAGAATAGAGAGCACCCATCACATATCACATTGGTACTGCCCGTTTCATTTAAAATAAGCTTTGGAGTCAGATTCTCATGCAGATCATTGTCCTGCCCATAGATCTGAACAGCTGATTTACATTTAAGAAAACTGTGGCTGTCTCTGGAATAAGACTTTGGGTCATAGATATCATGGTATTTTATTTAGAATCTTAAAACCTGCATGACCATATAGACGGCTTAGGAGGGTTGGTCCTACTGACATATTCCCTTTAATACGAAGCAAAGTGATAAGTATTGAATAAGAAAGCTATTAGACTCTTGCAATAGAAGAAAAATGGAGGAATTTTTTAAAGCTCCAGGAAGGAACTCTAAATAGGGTTATCAGGATATGCTCTGTTACCTGCTGAAAAGTTTTTGAAAAATTAAACATCTGCCATCCACATGACAAACGTGACTGACCCCCCATGTGCCAATGTTTGTTCATCAACAAGTAGTCAAGGTAGCAGCAGGAATAGGTACAGTATATTTACCATAATGGACAAGATATTTAATCAGTCATTGTGGTGACCTGGTGCTCTTCAGAAAGCACAGACACACCAGCTGAACAGCCAGACTCAATCGTACATATAGGGAGTCTGCAGTTTTCTCAGCCGGCTGTCAAGCTGATAGCAGGCTCACACTAGCTGCAGAAAGCCAACTCTCAGTGTTCAATTGTATGAAAAATGGTCATTTGCAACCTGTGCAAAACCAAGATCACCAGGGGCCTGACCACTAAAAGACTAAACATCACCAACATGATCAGGCACATATCATCTAAGCACTTGACTCGGTGGACCGAATGCCTGGGTTCAAGATTGATGCCAGCGATTGACACCACTGCCTCTTCCCCTGTGCTATTTGCTTCTACACTGCACTACATTATATTAGGTGCTTCCCAATCCTTTGTCCATTTCACTAGTGCAGAAACTTTCCACCCTGCGCCTGTACATGCACATTCTGAGGCACCGTCATCAAGCACTGCCAAAAACTTGTTCCTGCACAGTGTTCAGCTGTCCCTACCATAGGCTTTGTAACGAAAAAGAAAGTTCTCAGCCACCCACTCACAGGCCCAAACACTTAATGGGCATATTTTCAGGCTGCTTGCCATGGAAATGTTGCCATTTAGGCTTGTGGACATGGAGGATTTCTGCAAATGCATGGCATTAGCTGTCCCTCAGTACTCGATCCCCAGTCACCACTTTTTCTCAATGTGTGGCATTCATGCCTTGTACTAGCAAGTGTCCAGGAACATGACCCGTGCCCTTACCAATGCAGATACTGGGATTGTACACTGAATGACCGACATGTGGACAAGTGCTTGTGGACAGGGAAGCTTAATTTCCCTGATGGCACACTGGGTGAACATTCAGGAGGCCGGGGCCGAGTCCCACTCTGACATAATACATGTACTCCTAATGCCAAGGACTGCTGGCTCTACATCAGTGAGGCTTTCCTCCACATCCTACAGCAGTTCTTGCAGCCCCTCATGATCCTCCTCATCCTCCATCTCCAATTTATTATCTCAGAGCTTTATCATAGAATCGTAGAGTTGGAAGGGACCTCCTGGGCCATCTGGTCCAACCCCCTGCTCAAAGCAGGATTCGCTAAATCATCCCAGTCAGATGTCTGTCCAGCCTCTGTTTGAAGACTTCCATTGAAGGAGAACTCACCACTTCTCGTGGCAGCCTGTTCCACTCATTGATCACTCTAACTGTCAAAAAGTTTTTTCTAATATCTAATCTGTGTCTCTTCCCATTCAGTTTCATCCCATTGCTTCTAGTCTTTCCTTGTGCAAATGAGAATAAAGTTGATCCTTCTACAATGTGACAGCCCTTTAGATATTTGTAGACAGCTATTAAGTCTCCTCTCAGTCTTCTCTTTTGCAAACTAAGCATTCCCAAATCCTGCAACCTTTCCTCATAAGACAGGGTTTGCAGACCGGTCACCATTCTGGAGCACGTCATCCTCATCAATCAGAAGCTGGAAGCTCTGCAGCACTGCCTCATCAAAGCGGCAATAGGTTCTGCTGAAGATAATTTGTCTAAGCGACAAATCATACACCACATCAGAGTTATGGAAAGTAACAACAGACCTGACCAATCTGTGGCTCTCTCTGCTGAACTTCCAAGCATGGTTGTGTATGATAATGACCGTAACCTGGTGGTGGCTGTGAAGTTTGGCAAGCTCACACATCTACCACATTTGACACACATGCTCAATTTAGTATTTCAGTGGTTTCTGAAAACTTACTCAGACTTCCCAAAGCTTCTGGTCAAGGTACGCAGCCTTAGTGCCTATTTCCTAAAGTCAGCTACAGCTGCTGACCCTCTGGCAATGCTGCAGCATGCAAGTTAAAGCTCAAGGACTGGTGTGTGATGTCACCACACTAAAAATCCACACTGCACATGCTGGCAAGGGTTTTCAGCAGCAGAGGTCAGTTTTGGAATATCAACTCTAACAGGTCCACCGGTATTTCAGGCAGCTTCCGCACATAACAACTGAAGAGTGTTCATAGATATCTGACATTTGTGTTGTTCTCCAAGACTTTGAGGACTCCACAAAGATGGTAAGCGGCAATGACGTCAAAGTCAACACAAAGATCCCATTTCTGTTCCTACTTAAACAGCTGTTGATCACAATAAAAGCTGGAGCTGTGCATGCGCACGAGGTAGAGATGGATGAAGACATAAGACAGGGAGATACTAGCCTGCTCAGTCATTTGCTCAGTATTGATTGCGTAACAATGAAAAGGTGGCGGCTGAGAGGGAAGAAGACATACTTAGGTATTAAATTAAGTGCATCGGACAAAGATCTCTTCGAACTCAATCTTAAGCCCCAATTAGACTCGACGATTACATGCCTAGGTTCATGGAAAGATACATTTCTATCATGGATGGGAAGAAAAAACATCTTGAAAAGTCTAATTCTACCAACATTTATTTGCAGTTTTAATATGCTTCCTAATCAAATACCCAGTTCATATCTAGCTAAAGTACATTCCTTATTCTTTAAATATATCTGGAAAAAATGTAAACCTCGTATAAATACTAAATCACGTACACTACCAAAAGATATGGGTGGAATGGGGGCACCGGATGTTGCTAAATATTATCAGGCTGCACATCTAATCAGAACAGTGGATTGGATTAGGGGCTCAAGGGACAAACAATGGCTTAAAATAGAAGAATCAATGTCACCGCTCCACCTACGATCCATCTTGCTGGGGCACTCGAATGACCCAACCCCAGTTGAATGTAAAAATATCCACACACTGGCCACAATTAAAATATGGAATACGGCTCGTGGTGCTCTAGCCCCCCCTCTCTCACCATTGACCAAAGTCATTGATCTAGTGGGAACCCTGCTTCATCAGGCTGCGCACCTTCTGATCGAGCAGCTGTTTGAGGATGGGGCCCTTCTCCACCTACAAGAGTTACATAAATTACCAGGGTTATCAGGCCTCACTTTTGTACAACATGGAAAACTTTACCAGCTACTTCGCCATCGAAACTACTCGTTCGATCTTGACAGATCCTTAACGCCTTACGAAATCTTGTGTGCCACAACAAAAGCACCAGTCAGAGTTCTCTCCACAATCTATCTATCTCTACTTAAGATTGATGTACCTCTAAAACGGGCATACATAGCACACTAGGAGGGGGACTTGGGTACCTCCTTTTCTAACTTACAAATTTATCATATTTATAGGAACTCCCACAGCCCTTCACAGTGTGTACGAATTCAGGAAAACTCATTCAAAACTATTACCAAATGGTATATTAAGCCCAACCAAATTTGCAGATGGCAGCATACTGCAGAGACAAATTGTTGGAGATGTGGAGAAAACAATGGCAGCTATATAAACATATGGTGGTCTTGTTTGGCTCTTCAACCCTTTTGGAAAGAAGTATCCACAACCATACGCAAAGTACTGGGCAAAAGCGCCATTTTGAATCCACAAAATGTTTTATTATATTTTCCACTCTGGCAGAAAGATAAAGAAGCGAACAAACTGGCAGCCGGGAAATCTTTGATCCCTATAAACTGGAATATCGCAGTCACATCCACTACACAGCAACTTTACTCAAAAATTAATCACATTTTTTACGTAGAAGAGCTAGCAGCAAGAGTAAATCATAGTTCTGCTAAATTTAATAATATTTGGAGAGATTGGTCCCAATTTAGGACACAACATTCTTTCACTCAGTAATTACAATGGAATTTTTCATCAGACACATATCCCAAGGTGCTACCCCATTCCCAATTCCCTTCTTCACCACTTGCCCATCTGCCCCTTTGATCCCACCCCATCTTCCCTTTCCTAGTCTCTTGTTGTCTCCTCGTCAACAAAAATTCAAATCTGCAACTGTCTGTTACTCTTTTGCTTGCAGTGTTTGAAAATCTGACATACAAAATAACTTTTGCTGTCTCTTTTGAATATTTGTGCTACTGTTTTTAGTATTGAATTGATTGTGCTTTCAACCACTGTTTGCTACTTGCAAATTTTTCAATAAAAAGAACATTGAAAGAAAAGAGAGGGAAGAAGACAAGGAGCTAGTTGCTAGCACAACAAAGTCTAGTACCTGCACAAGCTTCTTCCTGTCTCACCTACATGGATGGGCTAAGGAGAAGAATATTTTTTTTTTATAAACTTGAGCCGACACGACTTATGACTAGTGTTGAGCGATATTTTCCGATATTGAGAAATATCGGATTGGATCGGACCAATACCCAAAAAGTATCGGGTATAGCCGATTCCGATACTGGAAGCCCTATGCAAGTCTATGGGACAGAAATATCGGAATTAAAAAAAACCCTTTCTTTACTTGCACATCCAGTTCGGGAGGGGGGAAGAGTGTGGGCGGACACTGTGCGTGTCTGTGTGTGCAGGCGGGGTCAGTACGGGCCTCTCGGGGGTCTGTGTGGGCCTGCCGGGGGTCTGTGCGGCCTGCCGGGGGTCTGTGCGGGCCTGCCGGGGGTCTGTGCGGGCCTGCCGGGGTCTGTGCGGGCTGCTGGGGGTGTGTGCGGGTCTGCCGGGGGTCTGTGCGGGCTGCCGGGGGTCTGTGCGGGCCTGCTGGAGGTTGTGTGTGTGCGCAGGCATCGTCCGATGGGACTACAAGTCCCATCAGGCGATGCCTGCTACAATGACAGTGATTGACACATTAGCCAATGATGGGACAGTAGTAGTCCCATCATCCGGCTAATGTGTTGAATGTAAAAAAAAAAAAAAGAAACATACATACTACACACTACATACATACTACATATATACTACATTCATACAACATACATACATACTACATACATACTACATATATACTACATTCATACAACATACATACATACTACATACATACTTCATATATACAACATTCATACAATTTCAAAACATGTGTACCCTTTTGCTCATCAGTGTAATACTCCACTAAAATAGGTTTAAGTTTGCAGGTTAAACAGTTAAACATGAAATATTTGGAAAAGTTCATAGGATATGAATACTTTTTCAATGCACTGTACTATGGTACACTACTCTAAAATTTTACTGTAGTACTTTACACTATACTACGCTATATTAAATTAAATTATGCTACATTACACTGTAATATACTATATTGAACTACACTATACTATGCTAGGCTACACTACACTTAATAATACTATACTGCCGTACACTATATTATACTATGCTACATTTCATTATACTACACTACATGATACTACAATATGCTCCAATTTACAAATCTCAAGAACTCTACACTACATTATACTATAGTATACTTTCCAGCTCTACAATATTCTCTAATACACTACATTTCACTTCACTGCAATATATTAAATTACACTAAACTGCACTATTCTACCCCATGCTATACTACACTGCAGTATACTACACTAACTACACTTTCCGATACTACACTATACTACAATACACTACCCTACTACAAAACAGAAAACTACTGTATACTACACTTTCACACAATCCATTATAGTACAATATACTACACAACACTATGATGCTGTCATGGGGCAGTAAGGTGAAAACAGGTGACGTAGAACCAGGGCCCCTAAACTGCCCCTAAGGCTAAGGGGGTGCCCTGACTCTCCTTAACTTGGGGGTACACTTGATGGTAGTGAGGCCCAAGTCCCGGACCTGTCCCTATCTCCTGTTTAGCCCATGAGCTAAACCCCCAACCCCCTCCCCAGGAGGTGAGACAGGGAACAAAGTGCACTGCACCCAAAACCAAAGGAAAGCTCCAACAAAAAGGGTAAAACTCCAGCTTGGTTGCTCTCCCAAAAGCAAGTGTATCACCAACAGTGAGCTGCAGCACCAGGTGGCTTTATAAAGGGAGGTGGGAGTGGCACCCACCTGCATAGATAATTAATCACAATGCAGTAACACCAGCGGCCACGGGGGGACAAAACTGACCCCAACCCCCAATGGCCTGAAAGGAAAAAAGTTTATATGAGGAAATCCAGATCTGACACAGATCCAAGAAATGGATCGTGACACATACTACTCTGTACTATATTGCACTATATAAAATGTAACTATGCTAATCTATACTGTAATATGCTAAACTAAACTGCTACACTGCACTGCACTATAACTACATTACAATAGACTCCACTACACCATGCTTCACTGCACAGCACAGTTTTTATACCAATTTGTATGAAAGTATTACATTTATCAAACACCATTATGATAGTCAAACATTTAATTCTCCTTATATCCTTTTAGATTCATATCCTTGAAAATTATTAATAAGCAAACCTTCAGTATTTTTTTGTACTTAATATATGTAATAATTGTATGGTTTTATGCTTTAATTCACAGTATTTTTACCAATGCAATGAAACCATGCAGTGATAGGCTGCTATCTTCATGCTCATTGTTACGTTTGTGTGTGTAAACAGTCAAAATCTGTCATTATTTGCAGTTTTAGCTGTGACCACTAGGGGTAGCACAGTCCAAAGCAAAAAATCATTCATGCATTCTAATCTTTCTTGCTATCATGAACTGTCTGTAATGTCTGTGTGAAAAAGATGTGCTGCGGAGAGGATTATTAATTAAAACACTGGTGCGTGATGTCTCTCTCTGCTGCTTCTCCCTTTCCTTTTTTCTTTTCTCTGCCTGCATGTCTTAATTTCTTTTCGTGGCCTATTTTTTTTGTGCTATACAAGTTAATTAATAAGCATGACAGACGACAAGAGGCTGGCTCAGTGCCCTTTCACTTTTTGCATTGGAGTACACAAATTTTATTTTGATTTGGAATCCAACTGGTAGAATGAATGGACTTGAATTTTTTTGGGAGGAAATTGTATCTCATAAACGAAACAGTTAATATGACTCGGGAGCTTTACCCCCTGCTAGCATTTCTGCCATAGTAAATCAGCTGCCTGTTTATTTCCATAAAAATTCAATTACAGCTCAACAGTTTATCCCGCTTATGTGAGTAATTAGCGTTAGTTCTTTTCACCCTGGAAGAACTTTTAGTCTTACTGCCAGGCCAAATTTTGTCACGGTTGTCTGTTTATTTTTCTCCCAGCTTTTACTATGCTGCCAGTTACCATAGATTATATTAAAAGGCTTTCGAGAATGTTAGCCAGATATACCCAAACTATGAGTGAGAGCAGCAGATGGTGTTTAGACAAATGAATACATTTGTCTGATTTACTGCATGCAACATACTGGAGTATAGGGAAACATCCAAGAAAAATCAATGGAAGAATGAATGACTACAAGATAGATGGAAGGATAGATAGATGAGTAGAGAAATTGTATTGTGAATAGCAGATCTTCTATTTAGCCTGTATATTTGGATCCCATATTAAAAGAATTTGGTTTCCTCTGGTGCTAAAGAGGTTAATGACCCATTCTATGCTGGTCATAAACATGCAGCTCCAATTCAGCTGCTTCTGATCTGGTCATTAACCCTTCCTAAAAAACCTGACCAGACCCTCTCAGTCCTTGTTCTGCCCTCTGAATAGGGCAAAGAATGTCAGTATTATATGCTGGGTTCGTTATAGCACCATGTAGTGGTGGCTGAATTTATAGCAGTGTCTTTGATAACATTTTTCAGTCTGTGACTTTAATAGAAGCAATGCACAATGGGATTGAAGCAATGCTTTGTGGGAAGGAAGCAATGTATTGTGAGATAAAGAAGAGCCATTTTGCTTCTGTGTAAATCATAAGATGCATGTGTTTACCTGTCCTCCATCTTAACTCTCCAACTTGAGTTCATTATCTGGGTAAAGCATATCTGGTAAGCTTAATCTTTCTTACAATGCAGCGTGTGCAGAGAGCTTATCAGAGATGTAATTAGACACCTGTGTGTTTTCTATGTAGGTTGCATCACACTGAATGCTTCTGTATTTGTGTTAGCTGTGATCATCTGCCAATACTTATGCATGTCATTTGTATTCTTACAGTTTTACCACATGTTCTATACTCTTCACCAATAAACAAATTAGACTACTGAGAACAGTCTGCTTATTTTGGAAGACAGAGCTGTGGTTTATGCTGTATGCTGGAGTGCACAACATGTCAGCGTGCCTGAAGGCAGAACAGTAAACCAGATTGCCAGATGCCTGCGATAGTGAATTCAGGCTGTAAGGTACCGCTATCACCCAGACTGCTCCGCATACGGGTACTACAGTAGCCACCTTACAGCCGCAGGAGACAAGTCCAGGGCCCAGTAAATCAGATGCTAGACGCCTACGATAGTGAATAAGACTTAAGGAGCCGCTGGTCGCAAGTGGTGGTTACCCAGGCTATATGGGACCGCTATCACCCAGACTACTCCGCATATGGGTACTACAGCAGCCGCCACACAGCTGCAGGGAATAATCGCCCAGGGCTCAGTAAAGGAACGCACGCCGGTCGCACGCGGTGATTGCATAGACTGTATTGGACCGCTAACACCCACACTGCTCCGCATAATTGTATCACAGCAGCCACAATACAGCTGCAAACCACTACTGCAGCCGCCAAGAAGTGCTACATCTTTCCTGCCACGTGGAAGCCCACCATACATAGACTGTTTCCCGCCAATATACTAAGCAGTACTCAGCTAAATGCACAATGTCTCAGAAAAGTACATCCTCACTCAAAACAAGGTCACGAGCAAGCTCCAGCAGGTCATCCTTAGCAGAGCTAGCTTCTGCCGTTCACGCCGAGGCCGAAGCAGCCAAAGCGAGATCCTCCTTCGCCGAAAGAGAGATGTATCTAAAGCTGAGACAAGCAGATCAAGATATAGAAACCGCCCGTTTGCAGGCAGAGAGAGAGGCGGAAGCTGCACGCCTGCAAGTCGAAACCGTACATTTGCAGGCAGAGAGAGAAGCATAAACTGCACATTTGCAAGCAGAGCTAGAAAGACTAGTGGCAGACAAAGAGACAGCAGCTGCAATAGCTAAAGCAGAGTATTTGGAAGCTATGAAAGATCCTGATTATGAAAGATGCAGCAACATTCTCGGACCAGATCTAGAGCAGCAAGATCCAGCCTGATGTGTCGCAGAGTACGTCCGTCAACATTCCGGCATAGATGACAGCCTTGGCGCATCAAATCAATCAGCCCATGCCGATTACCAGCGATCCAACCCTGAGCTTCACTACGATAAATGAGGAGATGTCCAGTACAAAGATGTCGGCTACAGCTACCGTTCCACTGAAAAGAAGGTACAGCTCGCATCCTGCCTTAAAGAGACACTTTCTTCACCAGCAAGGTACCGCACAGACTATCCGGAGTCACAAGCGCCTTACAGGTAAGGTGATGCACCACACACTAGACATGACTATTACACACCGGCTCGTGCCAGCACTGACGGAGCAATCAAGGACCTTGCAAAGTTCCTTGCCTGGCAAGAACTGGTTACAAAGGGACTTGTAATGTTCACTGACAAACCCGAGAACTATTGGTCATGGCGAGCCTCGTTCCGGAACGCCATTCATGGTCTGGACCTTTCTTGTAGTGAGGAATTAGATCTCCTGGTAAAGTGGCTCGGAAGTGAGTCAGTTGAGCATGCCAAAAGACTGAGAGACATTAATGTAAAGCATCCTCGCACAACCCTACATAAATTGTGGGAAAGACTCGATGAATGCTATGGGTCAGTAGAAGTCATAGAGAATGCTTTATATAAAAGAATTGAGGATTTTCCTAAGATAGGACCTAAAGGTTATCTAAAGCTTAGAGAACTGAGATATTTATTGAGTGAGTTGCAGGTTGCTCAGCAGGAAGGAGACTTGCCCGGATTGGCATTCTTGGACACCGCTATGGGTGTCAATCTGATAGTACAGAATCTTCCTTACAACCTACAAGAAAAGTGGATTACATGTGGTTCAGAGTATAAACACAATCATAATGTATAATTTCCTCCTTTCAATCTATTTGTTGATTTTGTCACCAAACAATCTAGGATTAGAAATGACCCTAGTTTTGATTTTACTCTGTCGTGTTCCACTGCCACTGGTGTCAAATCTGGTAAGACACCAGTGGCAGTCCACAAAACTAACATTGATTCCACAGGCCCTCCTCACAAGGTGAATAAACCCCCTCCAGACGAGAGCAAATCTCAGGATGTCAGTAAATATTGTCCTCTACACAAGAAACCACATCCTCTACTAAAATGCAGAGCCGCCAGGGAGAAGTCTTTAGAGGATCGTAAAGGTTTTCTCAAGGAGAACAACATCTGCTTCAAATGTTGTACCGCAACCTCTCACTTCGCCAGGAACTGTGAAGCTAGCGTGAAATATGCAGAATGCAGCAGCATGGATCACAATACAGCCTTGCACCCTGGATCACCTCCACGAGTGTTGTCACAAGCAGAGGAGCACGATGGGAAGCAGAAGGACACTGACGAAGACACCCCTGTGGTTAGCTCTAAATGTATTGAGATCTGTAGAAGACTCACATGAGGAAGGTCCTGTTCATAAATCTGCCTTGTCCGAGTCTATCCTGCAGGCCGCAAGGACAAAGCCTTCAAGATTTAGGCAATCCTGGATGACCAAAGTAACAGGTCTCTAGCTAGGTCCATCTTCTTTAACAACTTCAGCGTCGTAGGAACTGGTTCTCCCTAAACGCTGAGGACGTGTTCAGGTACCATTGAGACAGCGGGAAGAAAGGCAACCGGATACAAAATAGAGTCCATAGATGGCCAGACCTGCCTATCATTACCGACCATCCTGGAGTGCAACCAGATCACTGACAACCGGTCAGAAATACCTTCACGGGAGGTGGCGAGACATCACCCCCATCTAAAGCGTATAGCCTACCTGATATCTGAGATGGATCCAGGAACCCCAATAGCTCTACTTCTGGGAAGAGATATACTACAAGTCCACAAGGCTAGAGAATGTATAAACAGGGCCAGGAACGCTCCGTACGCACAGAGGCATGACCTTGGATGGGTCATCATAGGAGACATCTGCCTAGGAGGAGCACACAAGCCGGCCTTAGGGTACCATTACACTTAGCAATGCACCAGCAATCCCGACAACGATATGGATCGCTGGTGCATCGCTAAGTGGTTGCTAGTGACCTGCCAATCAGGCAGATCTCACCAGTGACATAGCAGGGGTCGGGGGTCGCTACTTACCTGTCAGATGCAGCGATCCTGACGTCCTCCCGCCCGCGTCCACGCGTCTCTCGTCGGTGCCACAGGAAGCCCAGCAGGAAGTGGCCGGCGAGAAATGGCCCAGGATATTCTCGCGCGATCAGCGATGGACAGCGGGGGAGCCGGTCGGAGGTAAGTATCATACATAGCGATATCACTAGCAATATTGCTATAACGTCACAAAACCAGTGACGTTATAGCGATATTGCTAGCGATATCGCTATGTGTAACGGGCCCTTTAGTCGACAGCCTGCTTACCAATACTCTTGAAAATGGACATCCGTCTCTCTTCCAACCATGTAAGAGTAGCTTTCTGGTAAAAGAGTTGCCCCACAATGCTCCTTTACCTTGTCCATTAGCTGATCCTTCCTGTGAAAACCACACATGTGATGGTGACCAAGATCACATAGGGTACAAAGTTTTCCACAGAACAAGAGAGGACAACAAGGTAGCAATGTCCATAGAAGACAGACTGTTTTTGGACATCATGGATCGAGAGATGGTAAGAGATGAGTCAAAGAGTTGGATGGCCCCTCTACCATTTAAACCCCAGAGGCAACGCTTACCCAACAACAGAGAACCCGTCTGCGGTCGATTTGTCTCCCTCAAGCGCAAATTTCAGAAGGAACCTGAAATGAGAGAACATTTCTTTGCCTTCATGGAGAAAATACTTCAGAATAGCCATGCAGAAATTGCACTTGTACTTCAAGATTCCGAGGAATGTTGGTATCTACCCATTTTTGGCTTGTATCATCCTAAGAAACTTGGTCAGATAAGAGTGGTATTTGACTCAAGCGCCAGATATGAAGGTGTCTCGCTAAACGATGTCTTTTTGTCTTGCCCAGACCTCAACAACAGACTTCTAGGAGTACTTCTTCGCTTCTGCAAAGATGCAGTGGTATTCATGGTTGACATACAACAGATGTTTCATTGCTTCCTTGTCAAAAAAGAAGATAGCAACTATTTTAGGTTTTTCTGGTACCGCGATAATGACCCCTACAAGGACATCGTGGAATATCGGATGAAAGTACACATCTTCGGGAATGGCCCTTCGCCTGCTGTCGCCAACTATGGTCTTAGACATTCAGCCAGAGAGGGTGAGGCAAGTTATGGGTCGGATGTTAGATGGTTTGTGGAGAAGGATTTATATGTGGCAACTGCTTGAAATCCACACCCACAGATGAATCGGCGGTCAGTCTCCTAAAGAGGACACAGGAAATGCTCGCTTTGTCCAACTTGAGGCTGCACAAAATTGCTTCCAACAGCCAAAGAATGATGGCAGCTTTTCTCTCTTAAGATTACTCAACTGATCTAAAAGACTTGGATTTGGACACGGACTCCATTGGTTTGCTCTGGGATTTGAAGAGAGATGCATTTACCTTTTGGATCAACGAAGAAGAAAAACCTTTCACACGTAGAGGCATCTTATCCATGATAAACAGCCTGTACGATCCTCTAGGATTTGTAAAATTTGTAAAATTATGTTGAGAGACTTCACCCAAGAGATGTCTGAATGGGATGACCCGTTTCCCGTGGAGAAGAGAGATCTGTGGGTAAGATGGAAGAAATCTTTAGAAGCCTTGTCAGATCTTTACGTGGCATGACCATACGCTTCAGTGCCATCAATAGAATTCAAGACTCAAAGGCTCTGTATCTTTTGCGATGCATCAGCCAAAGCAATTGCAGCAGTAGCATATCTGAAAACTACTGACATCAGGGATAAATGCCATGTAAGGCTTGTTATGAGCCAGACAAAACAAGCGCCAGTCCAGGAGCACACAATACCCATACTGGAACTCTGTGTGGCTGTGCTAGAAGTAGAGTTAACTGAACTTATCTCGACAGAAATTTACCTGGAAATCAAGGATGCTGAGTTCTACTCAGACAGCAAGGTAGTGCTTGGGTACATTTGCAACATAACTCGACGCTTTTATGTTTACGTCAGCAATCGGGTGCTAAGTATCAGGAGATCCACTTGCCCTAAATAGTGGCAATATGCGTCCACACAACACAATCCTGCAGACCATGCAACTAGATCTGTTGACTCTGGACACCTTAAGGACACAATCTGGTTTATGGTCCCTACATTTTTATGCCATTCAATGTCTTACAGTGACAAATCAGACACCTTTGGACTGGAGATTCAGATGCAGATCAAGAAATCCGCCCTCAGGTATCTGCTCTAAGTACGGTGACTTCAGACAACCACCTCCAATCCCACCATTTCAGCAGGTTTTCAACCTGGACCTCGCTTGTTCATGCCATTGCTTGTTTAATTCATGTGACTCAGTCTTACAAGTCAACATCATCCACCAATCAGAAGTCTTGTAAAGGTTGGCACCATTGCAAACACGCATTTATCGCTCCAAACCTGGAAAATGAAGTGGCATTAGTTAATGCCAAGCAGGGAGTGTTCTGCCCTCTGAATAGGGCAAAGAATGTTTGTATTATGTGCTGGGTTAGTTATAGCACCATCTAGTGGTGGCTGAATTTATAGCAGTGTCTTTGATAACATTTTTCAGTCTGTGACTTTAACAGAAGCAATGCACATGAAATTGAAGCAATGCTTTGTGGGAAGGGAGCAATGTATTGTGACACAAAGAAGGGCCATTTTGCTTCTGTGTATATCATAGGATGGTTGTGTTTCCGTGTCCTCCATCTTAACTCTCGAACTTGAGTTCGTTATCTGGGTAAAGCATGTCTGGTAAGCTTAATCTTTCTTACCATGCAGTGTGTGCAGAGAGTTTATCAGAGATGTAATTAGACACCTGTGTGTTTTCTATGTAGGTTGCATCACACTGAATGCTTCTGTATTTGTGTTAGCTGTGATCATCTGCCTATACTTATGTATGTCATTTGTATTCTTACAGTTTTACCGCATGTTCTATACTCTTCACCAATAAACAAGTTAGACTACAGAGAACAGTCTGCTTATTTTGGAAGACAGAGCTGTGGTTTATGCTGTATGCTGGAGTGCACAACGTGTCAGCGTGCCTGAAGGCAGAACAGTCCTGCCAGTGATAGTTCTGCTTCCTTGCTCTTTGGACATGCTGTGCTGAATAGGAGTTCGCTGTTGCTATTGGATATTCATCTTCCTATGCTGTGTGCTAAAGCTAAGTAGCTGAAGTTTGGAGTTGGCGTTATGGTCTTCTGTAGTTTGATGTTGTATGCATGTATTTATCTCCTGGTCCCTTTTCCCATTCGGTTTAATCCTCCCTGTCCCTATCCTCCTCCTACTGTTGATTAGTGCTTTTATATGATCGAAGTTTTCTGTTATCCCTGTTTTATCTTTATACTTGGTTTACCTTTTATTTCTGTCACATACATCATGGGGTGAGGATGGGGACAGATTATGGTTTTTACAGGAGCATAGTAAGGCAGAAGACTCGGGCATCTCTACCTTAAAGAGTACCCCAAGACAGGAATAATTAGGGGCCCAGCTCCAGGGACAGTTTAAGGCTCCTCTTTCTTACTGAATACCATCACAACATGACAGATACATAGGTACAAATACTGATGCAAAATAATAACTACATTACTGTAGTTTGAAAGTGAGCTTATAGTGGATTCACATACATCTCATTCATGTACTGTAAATTGAAGTTTTTGGCAGCAACCACATGCATTTATGCAAATTTAATTTACTAGTAAGTACTGTTATTTCTACAGCAAAATTCCAAACTTGAATCTACCTTCAGGGTATTTTCACACATATTAATCAGCAGAAAAATCTGCTCTTGTCGCATGTGGAATTTGTTGCAGATTTGTATTACATGACCAAATTCACTTTCTGCAGATTTCATACAATGCAGAAAAAACTGTGGATTTTACCTGCAAATTTACTCAGGTAATATCTGATTATGTTCCTAGTCTCGTGATTGAGATTTAAGCAAACTTCTCCCCTATGTTGGTGAATTTTTTGGCACAGAAATTGAGCTGCAGTGTGAATATTTAAATGTGGATTGTTTCCATTTCTCTTATAAAGAGATCACAGATTGTTGTGAAATTCCTAATTAAATCTAGTATTGAAGAATCACATCTTAGCATTACATGGTTTGCTGATTAGAAATATTTATTATTGTGTAAATAATTTTCCTATCTGCACCCAAAGTAACTATAGACAAATGATTTTAACCAATCAAATCTAATCAAATCTGCTGCTCTAGCTAGTTACCATGGTTAAATGGGTTATCTGAAAATACATTTTTAAAGGGAACCTATCATTTCGGAT
Source organism: Dendrobates tinctorius (assembly GCF_039654945.1). Lineage (NCBI taxonomy): Eukaryota > Metazoa > Chordata > Amphibia > Anura > Dendrobatidae > Dendrobates > Dendrobates tinctorius. Next base: position 59,136,097 of record NW_027361698.1, on the reverse strand, counting down.
AACACCATTAACTTGAAGATCTAGGATTAATAAACAAGTTAATAGCATCAGAATGGTATCTGTCCACTGTACTGAAAATGAGGCAGCCGAGAGAAAATGAAGTTTAATTCCTCTCGGTAGCCACCGGCTTTCAGTCGGACTGGTGTGACGGCATGGTACAATCACCTCTCACAGTCCTGCGAGAAATGGCTATAAGTATGCCCCGGCACTTTGCCTGACAGCCTGCTCTGCAGTGAATCAGTGCAGAACTGGCTATCAAAGCCCTGGCTCTAGTGATGAGTAGTGATGAGGGAGTATACGCGTTGCTTGGGTTTTCCCGAGCATGCTCGGGTGGTCTCCGAGTATTTTGCCATGCTCGGAGATTTAGTGTTTGTTAATACAGCTGCATGATTTGCAGCTGCTAGACAGGTTGAATGCATGTGTTGAATTCCTAACAAACAGGCAATCCCCACATGTATTCAGGCTGGCTAGCATCCGCAAATCGTGCAGCTGCATCGACAAACACTAAATCTCCGAACAAGCCAAAATATTCAGAGATCACACGAGCATGCCCGGGAAAACCTGAGCAACGAGTATACTCGCTCATCACTGGCTCTAGTGATGAGTAGTGATGAGGGAGTATACTCGTTGCTTGGGTTTTCCCGAGCATGCTCGTGTGTCCTCCGAGTATTTTGGCGTGCTCGGAGATTTAGTTTTTGTCGAAGCAGCTGCATGATTTACGGCTGCTAGACAGCCTGAATACATGTGGGGATTCCCTAACAAACAGGCATTCCTAACATGTATACAACCTGTCCAGCAGCCTCAAATCATGCAGCTGCATCGACACAAACTAAATCTCAGGGCATGCGACAATACTCGGAGGACACCCGAGCAACAAGTATATTCCCTCATCACTAACTGGCTCACAATGCTTCTATGACTGAAAGCCTGTGGCTCCTGGGAAGAATGATGTTAATGTTTTTCCTGAGAGTTGCGGTATAAGTACATTGAACAGGCACCTTTTTAATGTTATTAACTTGCAAATTAACTTCATATGTGCAGGTTTTCTTTGAGTTTACCTCTTATACATTTATAGCAGGGCTTAGAAAAGCAATATATTCTATAAGGTCAGTTTCTTATGCTATTTTTATTTTTTTTAATCTTGAAAAGTGGTCCATGTTTGTTCAACATGCTGAGCCCATTATTAGTCTATGTATCAGTGTTTAAAATCCTTGTTACATATTTATTTTTCCCTTAAAAAATAATTTCATACACATTTCAAGCCTATTAAAAGGTAGAATACAGACAGTACAAAGATTACATCACAGTGATTTATTTTTTTTTCATGGGTGCTTGACTTTCATTGGTAAATTTGATGTGGAGAAGGGAACAAAGAGAGAGGACATTCTTTTTTGTGTCTGGTCTTGGTAGGTGAAGAGGCATTGATCTTAATGGGTCTGTGATCTGTCTGTAAAAATGGCAGATAGCACACATACCAAAAAGAATACTGTGTGAAAGAGACGAAAATCATATTGATCATCCACAGAGTTGAATAGAATTCCACAAATACATTGCAGCAGAACAGAGCATACATGTCTTCCTTACCAGATGGTGCAAAGTATAAGATAACTTTTTATAAATCTACTAACTTTCGTGACTGATGAGGTATATTTATTTGTCCCTGTCTTTAATGCGGGCTTTATCGCTAAACCCGCATTTTTCTTTGATTTACTCTGCTACCAAATGCCTCTAAGAGCCTATTGGCTGTTACCCAGTTAAAAGCCACTGTCTTTCACTGACGGTGGCATTTAACACGTGCCGTGTTATTTTTACTATATATAGGAGTGCTGAATCCTGACGACAATGATGGGACCACTAGACAACCAGGTGTTGGGCAAAGCTGAAAATTAGTCTCATCAGAGAAGATTACCTTACTCCAGTCCTCTATGGTCCAATCCTTATGGTCTTTGGCAAACTTCAGCCTGGCTGTCCTTTGCTTCTCATTGATGAAAGGCTTTTTTCTAGCTTTATATAACTTGAGCCCTGCCTCTAGGAGCCTGTTACGAACTGTTGTTGCCATGCACTTCACCCCAGCTGCCATTTGCCATTCCTATTGTAGGTCACTTGATGTCATCCTGTGGTTGCTGAGTGACATTTGAATAAGATGACAGTCAACTCGGTCAGTGGAGAGTAGTTTTCGCCCTCTGCCAGTCTGTAGCTTTGTTGTCACCAATGTCTGCTGCTTGACCTGGTTGTAGTGGACTGCCCTCTTAGAAATTTTAAGGATGGAGGCAACATGATGCTTTCTGTATCCCTCAGCTAGTAAAGCCAGAATTGAGCCCTTCTTTTCCTCGCTTCAAGACTTTTCTTTTCAACTCCTTTGGCATGGTTAAAAGTTATTTTTTCATTCCTATTACTTTTGGGATATTACTAGCACTTGTTTTGCCATCCAGCTTGTTCTATTGCAAAAGGATTATGAACACCACAGCAGGGTTTTTTATACTTTCCTTTGTTAAATATGATTTGGTTCAGCTGATCATCTAGTCAGAAGCACATTAAGTAGAATGAGGTGTACTATGGTTGGAATTCAACTGACACTGAATGGAATGGCTGTCAGACATGTAGAGAAGCTGATTTTTACAAAATTTTGCAGTGGTCTCTTAATTTTTGCCAGGGTTGTATACTATCTAAAGACCTCCTGTGTAAAACAGTGAATTGGGAGAATATTAGCGATATTACAGTGATTTCTGATAATGAACACTAAGTTGCTATTATTCTGTTACTATTTAGTGGTAATATTTTGTCTGGTCATACTGTAAAAGAATTTATCTATTGTATTTGAGATTATTGGTAGTATTGCTCTTGGAATAGAGAATTTTGTTCAGTAAAATATGTTGGCTATATTCAGAAATTAGATGTTGATAGTATATGCTCATTGTATGGCTGTATTTATTCCTTAATATGTTTCTTTCACTGGTATATTAGTTTTGGTGTAGTAGACTCTGTTTAGTAAAAATAGATTGACATGTGTTATTTGGTAGCTGTTTGTCTTCTTTTTAAAATAATAACTTAGGAAATGATCTAATTGCTGTGTTTTCTGTGAGATTTATACATGGAATCTATATTATTTATTTTACGATGGGTAAATACTTTGTTTTTATAGGATCTAGAACTCTATAGGGGCAAATGCATGTCATCCATCAACATGCTAGTGGGAGACGCGGAGCAGATTCAAATTTTGACCTGGGGTCCATAGGATGCTAGATATGCTTCTGAAAACGACTCAACCTTGCATGATAGCAAAGTAATTGGGATTCAGAAAAATGGCAGCAGATACTCTGGATTGATGAGTTAAAATTTAAAAAATTTGAATGTAACAGAAGTTTGTTCGCTGGAGAAAAAATGCAAAAGTAAAGCATGATGGGGGTTCCTGGCAAATTTCTAGCTGCGTATCAGTTAATGAAGTTGGGGATTTAGTCAGGATTAATGGTGTCTTCAATGCTGGGAAATACAAGCAGATGCATAATTCACCATGTAATGTCAATAGGAAAGCATCTTATTGGCTTCAATTTTTTTCTGTACAGGACAATAACCCCAAATATACATCCAATGTCATTAAAAACTATCTTCAGACTAAAGAAGAGAAAAGATTCTTGGAAGTGATTATATGGTCCCCACATATTTCTAATCTCAACATCGGCAAGTCTGTCTGGGATTACGTGTAGACACAGAAACACAGAAGGATTTTTACAAGCCTACATCCAAAGAAGATCTGTGATTAGTTCTTGAGGATGTTTAGAACAAGCTCACTGCTAAGTTTCTTCAAAAATTACAGTACATTGTAAGTTAAAATGGATTATGTCATTCAAAGTGCAACTTGTCCTAAACAGAAAACAATTGGCAAAAAACAAGCACTCAAGTGTTTATGTTGGTGGAAAAATACAAATGTTATCCCCTGTGAAAGAAGGTGAAGAAAAAATGAGAATGTAAAAACAAAAAGTGGATGTGGTTGTAAGAGTTTAATGCCCTGTCCCCAATAGCAAGAGGGCAGAATGTTGTATCAAATGTCACACTGGATGGCTCCTTATCAGCTACAACTGGGCAACTTAGTAAACTACAATGCCAGAAACATCATGACTGCATTATTCAAATTTCTTGTAAAAATTTGTAAACTATTGGAATCAAGTAGAATACATTTTCTAGGCTGAACTGTGGGCAAGGCTGGGCAAAAAGTGTGATATCTATCTTCATGCAAAAAATAATGTGATTCTATGGCTCCAATTTTTTAACCATTTTTCTTTGTTTTTTTTTACCATAATTGCTTTTTTTGTAAGGATGACAATTTTCTTTTTAACCTACGTTAATGTTAGCTGTAGGTTCTTCCACAGGTTTGGGGGTCACTGCTAAGTGCTGGGTGCAAAAAGAAAAAAAATGTTCAAATAAGATATTCACAAGCTTCCATATGTTATCCATAACTACAAATAGGGATAATTTTTGGACCATCTTTTTTATTTAAAAAAATGTGAATAGTCTTTTGGTACACCACATTAATAGATAAGCTGTTGGTTACTACCAGTTACCATCTTTTTCTAAGGTATTTCAACATAAGGCTGTGTTTGTGTTAAAAGAGCACAGTCCAAGGTGTCCTCTGAGAGTTACAATACACATGTCTTTTCATGTCGATTGGAAGGTTTACAGTGATTCATGACAAATATATTCATTGAAGCTGATACATTTGAATTTCAAAATATTTGCTTCTTTATAATGCAAATATAAATGTAAATTGTTTATTATTTAGCTACAAGACAAAGTAAGAAAACATTAAATATAGTAATTTGCAATTTTCAATAACAAAGTGATAATACTTGTTCTTGTCATTCTATATCTTGCCTTATACACCCTCTCACAACAGTTTAATTATCCAGTTTATTTTGTATTTTAAAAGCTTCACCTATTAGTAATTATGCAGTACATGCCAACTGAGCTCAACCCTTGGTAGACCTCATACTGGATTACAATTTCCTGCGTAATTAGCCTCCTGACAAGTTTCAATCAATTGACAAAATTAAGGTTTTTCTGTTAATGAGAACCTGATTAAAAGGAAAAACTGTACAGTATGTTTAACATTATACATGGTATGCAAAGATGCTTAGAGACAGTAGCTGATAGAACCATGCTTATTATTCTATTTAGTTTTTGTGTCACAAGTTGTAGGCATACTGAACATTACAAAAGAAATAAAACAGTTAAAATGATAAACAAGATACAAAACAGATCCTACCATCTTTACTAGCCTTTCTCATCTTTTTAAGCTTTGCTTTAATTGTGCAGTAATTTAAAAGGTTACACACTATTCAAAGGGAGTGGGCACCACCGAAGCAATCATAATAGTGGGATAAACCTATGCATACAATAATATTAATGTTAAGAAACAAGAGAAAAAGAAGTATGCAAAAACAGTGATCACCAAAGAAATAACATTTGTTTATTACAACATTAAGGACAACATATGGGAGAACAAGACAAATTTAAATCCTTTAAAAAAACAATTATGGCCTACAAAAAAACACAAGTGAACCCTAGCGGGCAGGGTCCTCTCTCCTCCTGTACCATTCATGACTTGTATTGTTTAAGATTACTGTACTTGTTTTTTATTATGTATACCCCTTTTTACATGTAAAGCGCCATGGAATAAATGGTGCTATAATAATAAATAAAAATAATGCCGCCAACAGCCTATGATATGGCCATAGAGGAAGCCAAACATGGATGATAGGGCATATATGGAATTAGGGGGCAGGGCATATAACCATGGACCCAAAGTGCAGCAGTGCAAGATAATAGAATGAATCAAATATACAGAAGGTTCAAGATATGCACATTGTGCACTGGATCCTCAAATGTGCAAATCATGCATACATGAATACAGGCAATAAGTTGTATATATCAGCTAGATTACATAGGTACACTGTGTTGAGTATACAAAATCCTAAACAGTCTATGTAAGGCAAAAGATACCACAAAATGTGCAAAGAGTACAAAAGTAAATGAAACATTCTGGCAAAAGAAACAATTCAAGGAGCAGCTGAAGACAATACTTAGCCCTTTGTCAGAGTGAATGCCCCTATGCACGCAAGATATCATCCATGGGGGGAGTGCAACCCCATGCGTACTGAAACAAATTATCTTCCTCAGGGATAGTTTGTCAAAAGGGGCTGTTGTCCATATGTTTATATAGTCCTAATAATCAAAGGAAACAATTACCAGCAGTTGGGAGGCTGAGCAGCGTCCGACTTGGGGTGCGTGTATGTTAGAAGTTGCACCACGCATGCACCACAATAGGCAGAAATCAGGGAGAATTATTGCCGGTATCCTAGGAGATTCGGCCCAACACCCAATAATTGGGTCGTGCTTGCATCGCGGCCTTGCTGGCCGGAGTCAATAGTGCAGGAGACTACATGCCCCCTATACACCAGAGGTCAAAGGCACAGGTAAATAGACGTATATGGACTGCTCATAAATGGAGCAGAGCGAAACTAATTATCAGGAGCAGTTGATCCTACCACAAAATGAAGAATACAAATGCGCAATATCAATAATAAAGTAGTAGAGACACTCCATGAAAAAAGCACATGAAATGCACATATTGAAAAGGTATATTATGATAGCAATGCAGAAAAATACTAAGACTTATGACCTGTATGCACATATGTCAATACTATAATTAGAATATCAAGATCCATCAGAAAAATAAGTAGCATGCTGAAGATAGGCTATTTTTAGCTAATATAATATGATATACAGTATTTATTTATTGTTACGCATGTGCATCTAGAATCTGCACATAGGGCTATTCAAAAAGAGAGCTCAAGTTCATAATTATGTCAAAGTTATTAAGCTGCATAGGGACTGCTCATACAGTCAATGTGAATCATTAGAACCCTAAGAAGGTAAAAGTCAGCACGGGGGGGACATGGGCGAGCAGAAATAACGAAAAAACAATAGAATTTGTAAAAACTAGTCCTATGGTTTTTGACACCGAGTTAAAACAGGGCATAATTCCTCATACTATACTAGCAGAAATGGGCCAAGAGCCAAAAGAAGAGATGACAGAAAAAAGTCAATAAACAAATAATTAAAAACTCTAGCCAAATGGATGGAATTAATATGCCAGCACTAAGAACTTAATCTAGTATAAAGAGAAAGGATTTTTTGGGTATAGCTTAACAGAGCAAAGAAATACAGGGGTTGGACAAAGTAATGGAAACACCTAACGTTTTGGCATCATAATCTTCAAATATGTTATAAACATGCAAACCGTGACATATGGTAATGTTTTGTAGTTGATTATTTGTGTCATGTGATATGTGTATGTAAATTAACTGTTTGTTTTGCAGAATTCTAAGAACATTGATGAAAACCTGATACCAATGGCAGACCTCTCGGATTTTCAAAGAGGCCAAATTGTTGGTGCTCGTATGGCAGGCGCTAGTGTAACAGAAAGTGCCCGAATGCTTGGCGTGTCAAGAGGTACTGTCTCCAAAGTAATGACTGCATTTGAAAGAGAAGGTAAAACGTCCGCAGCAAAGCACAGGTCTGGCCGAAAGTCGAAGTTGACTGAGAGAGACCGTCGGACTCTAAAGCGAATTGTGAGAGAGGAACGCAAGACCACGGCTCTGAAAATCACTGCTGAGCTCAATGAACACCTACAGAACCCAGTTTCCACGAAAGCTTTTTGTCGGGAGCTGCACAAATCTGGATTTCACGGAAGAGCTGCAATTCGAAAACCGCTGCTCTCAATGACAAATGTTTCAAAGCATTTAGAGTGGTGTATAAACCTCAAGAATAGGTCCCTCGAGCAGTGGAAACATGATATTCTCAGACGAATCATCGTTTACCCTATTTCCGACCTCCGGCCGAGTGTACGTTTGGAGACAGCAGAAAGAAGCATTCCATCCAGACTGCCTTCTCCCAACTGTAAAACATGGCAGAGGTTCTGTGATGATCTGGGGTGCGATTTTGTGGATATCCGCCGGGCCAATGATATCCCTTCAAGGAAGAATTAACAGCCGCGAATATTTAGGCATTTTGAGCAACCAAGTGCATCCTATGGTTCAAGCACTGTTCCCGGAGGGGAATGCCATCTTTCAGGATGATAATGCACCAATTCATATAGCTAGAATCGTTAAAGCCTGGCACGAGGAACATTGTAATGAAGTTGAGCATCTCATCTGGCCCCCACAATCCCCAGACCTCAACATTATTGAGCATTTATGGTCGATTTTAAAGATTCAAGTTAGACATCGATTTTCGCCGCCATCGTCGCTCAAAGAACTGGAGGGTGTTTTAACTGAAGAATGGGCTACAATTCCTTTGAAAACAATTCACACCTTGTATGAATCCATACCTCGGGGAATTGAGGCTGTAATCGCCGCAAAAGGTCGACCTACACCATATTAAACTAACTTTTGTTGATGTTTCCAGGTGTTTCCATTATTTTGTCCAACCCCTGTATGTTTAGCAAAAGCCAAAAAAAAAACGCATATCATGCCCTGATCATATAAATTTATTAATGCGACAAAGTGCATAAAGATAGAAGGGGTGAGCAAAAATAATCACATTGAAAGAACACAGAGGTCCAAAGGGCCAAAGGGCCATGGTAAGTATAAAAAAAATTATATTAGACAAAAGTAAATATAAACTATAAGTTTAACTATAAGTACTGCTGACTGCAGCGCAGCAACAGACACTGCCGCTGTACGACAATGCCCGGAAGCAGGCACACTGTCGGACGCTAGTACCGTGGATGATATGCGCTGTGGCCTGTAGCCTGCCACTGACTGGTGCTGACTCTATCACTAGTTCCCTATCCACACATGTATTATCAGAGGGAGGGGAATCTTAATGAGTCATTTGCAAGTCCATGCATCAGTCATCATTCACACAGGTAGCATCTAGAGTCTATCCTAGCGCATGGACGAGTGGCCATGCGAATCATTTATAGCCGGGACCCACCGGAAGCTTCCAGATCCCTGAGATGGACCAATCAGATCTGGAGAAGGACCTGTGCATGCGACTCCCGATCTCCAATGGGAGATCGTCTCATGAGCATGTTCAGTGGAGCAACGGAAGGACTTAGCCTCTGGAGTGGCTTGCTGATGAGCAGCCTATGTTGCTATTGCTGGCCCAGAGGTAGCAGCAACAGCCAGACCCACAGAGCTGGTCTGAGCAGAGCGTCGGGAACGACGGGGCTGCTGAGGAGGCTCCTCTGCGGTCGATGATAAATGGGAGACCGCTGAATGCAAGGCTCTGGATTCCTGCTGTTCAGCTGCAGGAACCCGACACCTAAAATGGCCCCCTCCCCTCTGAGCCTCGCTACACTCAAATGCCATGATAAGGAGCAGGGCGTGGATGTTCTCCACTGGTTCCCAGGTCCGGGCCTCTGGACCATGACCCTTCCAATCCACCAAATAAAACTTTTTGCCACGCACCACCCTGAGTCCCATAATGGCGTTGACCTCAAACTCATCCGAAGACAAGTCTAATGTCCCGGCAGATGACTCGGAAAACCGGGACATGTGAACAGGTTTGAGAAGGGACACGTGGAAGGCGTCAGAGAGGGCCAAGTGTGGTGGAAGAGCCAGATGATAGACCACCGAGCTGATCCGCTCGAGGTATTTGAAGGGACCAATGTATTGCGGCGCGAACTTGGAGGACTCGGCCCACAGCCTGATATTTCGGGCAGAGAGCCACACCAAGTCGCCAGGGGCAAAAGTTGGAGCGGGGCGCCGATGTGTGTTGGCGGACGCCCTCATTCTCTCCTTAGAGGCTCGAATGGCATCCTGGGTGCGATCCGAAATGTCATGAGCCTCCACTGCCCAGTCTGCCACCCTGGAATCAGTGGAAGACACTGGCATCGGGGCGGGGACGTGTGGATGCTGGCCGTAATTAAGAAGGAACGGCGTCTGACCAGTGGAGTCAGCTACTGCATTATTCAGGGCAAATTTAGCCCACGGTAGTAAGGATGCTTAGTCATCCTGCCTGGCCAAGACAAAATGTTGCAGGTACGTGACCAGAGTTTGGTTGGCTCTCTCACCCAACCCGTTCGTCTCGGGATGATAGGCAGAGGACAAGTTTAGCTCGATACTGAGTAGATTGTAGAGCTCCCTCCAAAACCGAGACACAAATTGGGGACCATGATCACTAACTATTTTGTCCGGCATACCGTGTAAGCAAAATACGTGCTTTATGAATAGTGTGGCGAGACCACGAGCGGAAGGCAGCTGCGAATGTGGCACCAGATGCACCATTTTAGAGAAATGATCGGTGACCACCCAGATGACCGTGCTGCCACCGGATTTGGGCAGGCCGACCACAAAATCCATGCCAACCATCTTCCAGGGTCTGTCTGCCACTGGCAGGGGATACAGTAACCCAGCCAGCCTCTGCCTAGAGGACCTTTTCTGAGCACAAAAGACGCATGCCTGAATGTATTCTTTCATGTCCCGAGCCATGTGCGGCCACCAATAAGACCTTGCCAGGAGTTCTGTGGTCCGCTTATTGCCAAAGTGACCACTCACCCTGGACGCGTGTGCCCACGCGAGAACCTCTGGCCGCAGGCGAGGAGGGACAAAGGTCTTGCCCGGCGGTAGTGACTCGAGAGCGACCGGAGCCACGGTCCTCAGACTCAGTAGGGACGATTAACCGAGGCTCAGCCTCCTCCTCCTCTGCCGAGACCACCGAGCAAGAGAGAGCATCAGCCCAGACGTTCTTCTCGCCGGACAGATAGTGCAAGGTGAAGCGGAAGTGGGAGAAGAAGAGCGACCATCTAGCTTGACGAAAATTCAAGCGCTGGGCTGTTTGTAAATAGACCAGTTTTTTATGGTGAGTGTACACCTGAAAGGGGAACCGGGCTCCCTCCAGGAGATGTCTCCACTTGGAAAAGGCTAAATTCATTGCCAGCAACTCCCTGTCCCCGATGGAGTAGTTCCTCTCTGCCGGTGAGAAGGTCTTTGAGAAGAAGAAGCAGGGATGCTTCCAACCTTGAGCATCCTTCTGGAAAAGGACTGCTCCTGCACAGATGGACGAGACATCCACCTCTAGGATAAAGGGTTTATCCACATCGGGACAGTGGAGAATAGGAGCGCCAGCAAAATGGGTTTTAAGAGACGAGAAGGCCACAGAGACATCTTCTGACCAAACCTTGGGATTGGCTCCTTTTTTGGTGAGGGCGACCAAAGGAGCTACCAGTGTGGAGAAGTGGGGAATGAACTGATGGTAATAATTAACGAACCCCAAAAAGCGCTGCACAGCTTTAAGAGAATGGGGCTCCTGCCAGTCCATTACCGCCTGCAGTTTGGCAGAATCCATAGCCAACCCCTGGGCCAAGATGATATAGCCCAAGAACGGCAAGAACGCCTGCTCATATTGGCACTTCTCCAACTTTGTGAAGAGAGAATTCACCTACAAACGGTCGAAGACCTTGCAGACGTCTCTCCGGTGAGAGGTCAAATCTGGAGAAAAGATGAGGATGTCATCCAGATAGACCACCACCGAGGTGGAGGGCATATCATGAAAGACGTCATTTACAAAGTCTTGGAAGACAGCAGGTGCATTACAGAGGCCGAAGGGCATGACCAGATACTCGTAGTGGCCATCCCTGGTATTAAAGGCAGTCTTCCACTCGTCTTCTTCGCGTATGCGGATCAGGTTGTAAGCCCCCCATAGATCTAACTTAGTAAAGATCTGGGTCCCTCGCAACCTGTCAAGCAACTCAGAGATCAAAGGAAGAGGGTACTTGTTTTTCACTGTAATAGCATTGAGACCTCTGTAGTCAATGCAGGGGCGCAGCTCTCCACTCTTATTCTGTACGAAGAAGAACCCTGTCCCTGCTGGCAACACCGACTTCCTAATAAACCCTCTTGCCAGGTTCTCCCGGATATATTGTGACATGGCCTCCATCTCCGGGAGAGATAGAGGATACACGGGGCCTCTAGGAGGTTCCGCACCTGTCCAAAGGTCTATCGGACAGTCGTAGGGGCGATGAGGCGGAAGCGTCTCTGCTGATTTTTTAGAAAAGATGTCCGCGTACTGCTGGTAGTGTCTCGGAAGCGCGGAGAGATCTGCAGGCCCTTCCGTGGAGGCTACTTGAACGCTGCCCCTCATGCACCTTCCCTCACAGTCCTTGCCCCAACCCAGTATAATCCCCGAGGACCACTCTATATGAGGGGATTGGCAACGGAGCCAAGGAACTCCAAGTAGCACCTGGTCGATGCCCTCTGGCATAATGAGCAGGGACAACGTCTTCTGGTGAGATGGTGGGATTGAGAGCCCAAGGGGTGCTGTCTGGTGGGTAATCTGGGATGGTATGGCCGAACCGTTAACCACCCTGACGGTCACGGGGTGAGTAAGTAGCACCATTGGAATTGCGTGCTTTTGGGCGAAGGCCGAGGACATAGTTTCCCTCTGCCCCGGAGTCCACCGTGACCTCTACCTCCCAGGTGGAAGTACCGCTATCTAATGTTCATCGGAATACCAGTTTGGAGGAAAAAGTTTTCATATCAAATAGACCCCCTCCAACTACCACTGGACATGATTGTTTTTTCGACCGCTGCGGACAACTGTTAGCCAGATGACCAGTCTGTCGACACTGGTAACAGCGTGCAGAGCTTCATACTGAGTGCGACTTGGGGCCGGTGCGAGACACCTCCATGGACTCTGGAGGAATAATTTCCAGAGCGGGGGGTTCAAGAGGTTCAGAGAAGGTGGGAGCCGACCTAACCTTCTGTCTGGATTAAGCGCGTTCCAGCCCGCGCTCTGTGAAATGAAGATCAATGCGTGTGGAAATAGCAATCAGCTCCTCCAGACTTACGGGGACCTCCCTGGTAGCTAGAGCATCATTGACATGCTCCGGCAAACCTCTCCAGAACACAGGGACAAGTGTCTTATCAGGCCACTCAAGCTCGGAGGCCAGGGTCCGGAAACGGACGGCATAATGGCTGACCGAGCGGGATCCCTGTGTTAATGTTAGTAAATGGAGAGAGGTGTCGTGAGTGACCCGTGGTCCCAAAAAGACCTGCTTTAGGGACATTAGAAACTGAGCAGCGCTCAGAACCATGGGGTCACCACGCTCCCACAGTGGCATGGTCCATTCTAACGCCAAGCCCAACAGGAGGGATATGGTAAACCCCACCTTAGCCAGCTCTGTAGGGAATCGCGTGGCCTGGAACTCAAGCTGGATAGAGCACTGGCTCATGAAACCCCTACAGGTGGCGCTGTCACCCGAAAACTTGTCGGGCAACGGGAGATGGGATAATGTCGGCACAGGCGTGGATGTGGGCATATGAGAGACACTCTCTGCGACTGCCTGGGCAGCGGCCACAGTAACCTTCACAGCTGAAGTGGGTCTCTCGAGAGCCGCCAACCTGCCTTCCAGCTGCCGAATATACTGCAGTAGCTGCTGCTGTTCCGCCATTACTTGCCAGACCCTGGCGATAGTATAATGTTAGGGATGGCGGAACGCACTAAATAATAAATAAGTGCGTTCGCCGCCCGGGGTCCACCGTGCAGTGGTGTTATACTGCCGCTACGTAATGGCAGACGCACAATATGGCGGTATAATGCAAGCGGGTTGAACGTCACCCGGTGTGCGCTGGGCGGTCTCTGTTACTTCACAGAGACACTGAGGCGTTAAATACAAAGACCAAGCCTGTTGACGTCACAGAACTCAGCGGAATGCACGCATGGTATATGGTCACAGGACTCAGGCCCAAGACAAAGGGTCAGCATCCTTCTAGACCTACCGTGCGTACGGCGTTGCAACCGCGGACGCCAATAAGTACTGCTGACTGCAGCGTGGCGACAGACACTGCCACTGCATGACAATACCCGGAAGCAGGCACACTGTCAGACGCTAGTACCGTGGATGATATGCGCTGTGGCCTGTAGCTTGCCACTGACTGGTGCTGACTCTATCACTAGTTCCCTATCCACATACATAATATCAGAGGGAGGGGAATCTTAATGAGTCATTTGCAAGTCCATGCATACATCATCATTCACACAGGTAGCAACTAGAGTCTATACTAGCGAATGGCCGAGCGGCCATGTGAACCTTTTATAGCTGGGACCTTCCGGAAGCTTCCAGATTCCTGAGCTGGACCAATCAGATCTGGAGAAGGACCTGTGCATGTGACTCCCGATCTGCAATGGGAGATCGTCTCATGAGCATGCTCAGTGGAGCGACGGAAGGACTTTGCCTCTGGAGTGGCTTGCTGCTGAACAGCCTGCGTTGCTATTGCTGGCCCAGAGGTGGCAGCAACAGCCAGACCCACAGAGTTGGTCTGAGCAGAGCATCAGGAACGATGGGGCTGCTGAGCAGGCTCCTCTGCGGTTGATGAAAAATGGGAGACCACTGAATGCAAGGCTCTGGATTCCCGCTGTGCAGCTGAAGGAACCTAACATTTACAAAGTCCAAGAACCTCATGGAGAAAAGAGCCTAGGAGAAACTTCATCTGTGAGGTGCTTAGGTGCATAATCCAAGGTGACATCAAGTGACACTATAATATAATGATGTCCAAGAGCCTCTGTGAAAAACAGAAAGAACAATTTGTGAAATGGCAACTAAACTAGACTGTTTGCTTTAGAAACTATAAATAAAAATACCTTTGACAAGTGTCTGCATTTTAAATATCAAGAAATCAGCATAATAATTCAATAGCAGACAGAAATAGATGGACAATAAGGACAATCGCAATCTACCATGAGAACAAACTGAGCAAAGCTCCAAAAAAAGCGACTATAAGTCCAAAGTAAAGTCAAAAAATTTTTTTTATTATTAAGACACATCCAGATACAAATGGGGGGAGTGGGCAATAAAATGCAAAACTGCACACCGCATGGATAAAAAGAGGATTGCTGTACAACCAGAACCTATGCAGTAACAAGACATACATAAAGTTACTAAATTGTCACAAAGTGCATATGGTGCATGGCAATGTATGGCAATTAAGAATGCACCGCCAAACAGTATATATGTATATATATATATCTCTTTATACCAGCTCAGTTTGTTCTTGTTTTAGAAACTGGTAAATAAGAGTTTCTCATTGAACCCAAAAGGGACCAGACTATTAAAGCGTTAAATCCATTTGGACTTGCAGCGTAAAAGTGAAAGACTCCCCCTTTAATGTTAGTCATAATAGCCTCAATCTCCATTACCTATAGACTATTGTTAGAGCCCATATGCTTACTCAAAAAGGGTGCAGCAACAAATGTAAGCTTTTTACCTTTGAGTTGATCTTTATGTGTTGCAGCTATGCTTGAAATGTGTTGCTGCACCCTACATCTGAACTTCTGGGTGGTTTGTCCCACATATATCTTCTAGCATCCACAGATCAAAGCATATACAATATTGCGAGAGCAGCAGCTAAAATATGTTGTTTATCGTAACTCTATAAGAGAATTTGGAATAGGGACAATGGAATCAGTGATCATAAAAGGACAGACCATGCATCCTCCACAGGGAAAAGAGCCTGTTACCCGATGTAAGCTTATGGGTTGCCCGTCTGAAGTTGGTACTCGTAAGGTAATCTTTTAGGTTCTTGAGTCATCTTGCTATGACTTTTGGTTTGTTTGTAATGAAAGGATGTAGCTTTGGTTCACTTTTTCCAATTTTTTTCTAAGACTTTGTAGATGTCACTCCATTGGTTGTTAAACGTTGTGATGAAATTGATGTTCTGGGGCAGCTGTTTATGTCATGGTTTAAGTTTTACATGTCGATCACTGCAATGTGAGTGTTCATATACATCTGAGATGATTCTTCAAGGATAACCTCTTGCACAGAACCTCTTGGTTAAGTCCTGTGATTGTATCCGAGAGTCATTAAAGTTGCTGCAATTTCTTCTGAGCCTCAGAAATTGTCATTTGGGGATTCCGTTACAAGGATGAGCAGGATGAAAACTAGAGCAGTGAAGTAAAGCATTGGTCACTGTTTCGTTACGGTACAAAGATGTTAAAATTGTTGTCCCACTCCTCGAGATCCTGAGGTCCAGAAAATTGACTATATCTGTAGATAGAAATTACGTTAGTTTAATATTCCAAATATTACGATTCAGTTCGTCGATGAACATCTCACATTCATCAATCGAAACAGTTTACAGAAAAAGGATATGGTCGATAAATCTGAAGCAACATAAGACCTATGCTTGAAATGCACTATGATGCCAGACAGAAATCTCATGAATATGCCCTATGTGGTAGATTCTAGATGTGCATGTGTAACAATAAATATATCATATTCATATCTATATGCTCTGCCTCCTAAATCCATATATGACCAATCATCAGTGTTTGGTTTCCTCAATGGCCATACCATAGCCTGTTGGTGCTATGTAGTTTTTTTGTAGGCCATAATTGTTTTTTAAATGTTTTAATTTGTCTTGTTCTCCCATGTGTTGTCCTTAATGATGTAATAAATGTTATTTCTTTGGTGATCACTGTTTTTGCATACTTCTTTTTCTCTTGTTTCTTTACAGTAATATAAAAGGTTATTTCCATCTGATGAAGTAATGGCTAAGGAGTATGTCGTCCCTTTGTGATTGGTGATGTCTCTTTACTGTTTTTTTTTTTTCTCTATAGCTATTACCTGGCTACTCTTGGTGAATGGAACATTCTTAGGTGCAACTTTACACAAGGAAAACATCGAAGGGGCAGCAGTATTGCTGAATGTTAGTCTTGTCTACAGAGCAGGAGGCTAAGAATATAGCAGAGCTGTCACCTGTCTCTAATGGCAGCAATCAGATGGAATCATTGCGGTTTAATTGCTTAAGTGAAAATGTCAATTGCGGACTTTCAAATGGTCTAACTTCATTGGTGACCCATATTTTTTAAGCCTCCACCCCTCTCATTATCATGCTGATCAGCTGATTATTTATAGGAAAATCCAAAGACTCACTAAATTATTGCAGAAAAAAAAATAGAAGGGGATCCTCCAGCGATGAAACCAGAGAAGCTGGTATAAAAATGAAGATACTTTATTGGAGTTATACTAGGACATAAAAACTGGACATCACCCGACACCTGGATGGGCAAACCAACGCGTTTAAGCAAACAGCCTCAATCATGATTATCATGGTTACCATCCCCTTCTATTTTTTTTTCTTCAATCATGGCTGACGTCTCAGTCTGAGACGACTCCGTATGAGTTGCCTGCTTAACAAGGTGCATCTACTACGGTGAGCTGACAATCTCAATACCCTTTTTTCCCTCTTTAACTTTGACTAAATTATTGCAGTATATTGTGCAAGTAATTAAGCAATCACAGGTTCAATTCCCCTAAAAATGGTGAAAAACATCTAAAAAAATTACTGAAAATTTATCACTCAGCCTGATTGAACAATTTGTAATTCTATTTGTCTTTTTTTAGATTGTCTCAACAGATATAAGACTTCAAAGTGCTTAACTGTGATGTGGTCTATGGTAATAAATCAGCACAAAAAGTCCAAAAAATACAGATAATAATGTTACGAAACCTTCCATCAGAATAAGATGACTGAGTAAATAAGAGCTAGCATTTTTCCCAACTCCAAAACAAGATTTTTAATCTAATATATATTTATTTAAGTAAAAATGAAATGCCCCCAAAGGTTTTCATATTTTCAACACTTAAGAGCAAATGAAAAACCACCAAAACCACCTAATGACAGAAACGGTTTTTCAGTACTCACAAAAAGCATAATTAAAAACCTCATCAATAGAAATATGGAGCATTATTTAACTGTCCAACCCTGTGTTTCATCCTG
Source organism: Dendrobates tinctorius (assembly GCF_039654945.1). Classification (NCBI taxonomy): domain Eukaryota; kingdom Metazoa; phylum Chordata; class Amphibia; order Anura; family Dendrobatidae; genus Dendrobates; species Dendrobates tinctorius. The sequence goes on along the minus strand of NW_027361698.1, from coordinate 59,118,317 downwards.
TGAGAATTTCTCATGTTAACTACTGCATAAAACAGATTAATTCTGAACTAAAGCCTGCATGAAGTCTCTATTCTGTACAATTCATCTAAAATATGTCGTGGAGAATGATTAAAGCTTTTGTTATCAATAATGTCTTCTTAAAGTCATAAAACACATAGGTAGTCATTATGCTGTTATTTTGTGCAGCTAAGGGCATGGACTGAACTCACATTCACTTTCAATAAAATCGTCATTGTCACCATTTGATTCACGATTCTGTAGATTTATCAAAGGGTAACAAATTAGTTAAGTTTAACATCTAAACTTGCTTCTGGATTAATTGGCTTCCTTCAGAATTTTTTTTGGCTCTTTCTTTGCTGTGTAAAATGGATATAAAAAAGTCTACTACATACCTGTGTTGAAATGCCCCATTTTTGTCATGTAAATAAAGCATATCAAGAAAAAATAAAGTCTTAACTATTTTCCACCTATAATGTTATCCGTAATCTGCACAAATCAATTAAGAAACAAATCAAAATAATTTTGAGGAGGAAAATAAATACCATGTTTGCATAAGTTTATAAATGTGTTTAGACTCACATTTAAACTCATATTAAGTAGTCAGCAGACAGCTTCATTAATTTATAATTATTCTGATTGATCACATATAAAGTTTAGCTGTTCTAGTATAATTTTCCTGCCTGACAGTTTCTTAGTTCAATTTTACAGCAAAAAGCTATGGTCCATAAACAGTTTGTTACATAGTAAAGGGATCTCGTTCTTGAAAGTTATGAGTGAGGAGAAGGGAGCAAAAAATGTCCTTAAATATACCATTGAACAAGCATCAAGAAGTGGTGTCAATTTGTCATAACCTAGAGATGAATGTCCCTCAAAATATCAATGACGAGGCAAGAAAAAGTGGTCCAGGAGGCTGGCACGTGGCTTACAGGAAAACTAAATAAGTTGTAGGAATGGGTTGCAAATACTGGTTATAAACTGTTTTATGACAATCTCCTGTATTCTGTTTATCTCTGGCCCATGGCAAAACTTACATCATGTCTGCCAAAAGCAAGTGGTAAACTGTGTTATGGTCTGATGAGAGAAAGGTTGACCTTTTTGTTTATAATTCCAAAAGGTATATTTGGTAAAATGCCAACACTGCACGTGACCAAAAGAACAGCAAACCCAAAGTATAGAATAGTGGAGGCAGCATTATTTGAGGCTGTTTTTCAGCAGCAGAACAGGGGTTTTAGTCAAGGTGGAGTAACTATTAATAGTTCAAAACATCAACAAACTTTGCAATGGGACTTTCAAGCCTCTGCTAAAATACTGATGATGAAGATGAATTTCATCTTTCAATGCAACAATCACCTTTAGTATACTTCCAAATCAACAGAAGAAAACATTACCAAAAGATAAAAGTTTTGAAATTGTTCAGACTGAGCCCAGATCTGAAAACTATTGTATGCATAAGCCTGTGGGTTGACGTGAAGAGTACTGTTCAAAGGAGATGTACTCACAATGGAGTGCTACAGCAGGAAAATATGAGCAAAAATTGTAAATTCGAGATGTTTATGCTGACAAGCTCATGCCCAAAAATACTGAATGCTGTCATAAATTCAAAGGGTACTTAAAGTATTAGTTAATGCACCACTCAAGCAGGTTTTTTTTTCTAATGCTTTAAAAGTAAACCCCCATCCCCTGGTCATTTACTCACCCTTTGGCGTCTTCACTGTTTTTCGTTACCATTCCGATCCCATGATGCCAACTTGTGAGAGCAGCTTCTCATTGGCAGGGAGACAGAAGCTATGTCACAAGCTGTCAATGCTAGTCAATGAGAGCCAGAATGATAAAATCACTATCTTATCTGCTGCTGATCTTCTAGTTATCTGAATGCTGAGCTTTGAATAATCTTACCACATTACTGACTGACAGATTCAATCAAATATTCAAATTTACTCTCATTTCACAAAAACGCAAAAAAAATTAAGAGAGGGACAGCATAGTGAAACCCTTCACCCCCTCTAACTCCCAGTGTAACCTGTTAACAAACAAAATATTAAAATTGATTTACATATACACAGCTGTCTATTGTAGTTCTTTTTGGTAAATAACATTTTTTTCTTTTACCTTCAGATGCTTAAGGCCCTTTTATATTTAGCGATGCACCAGCGATCCCGACCACGATACGACCCGGTCAGGATCGCTGGTGCATCGCTAAATGATCACTAGTGAGCTGCCACACAGGCAGATCTCACAGCGATGCAGCAGCGATACAGCGGACGATACTTACCTTTCAGACGAGGCAATGAAGACGTCCTCCCGCCCGCGTCCACACGTCGCTCGTCGGCGCCACAGGAAGCGCCTGACGAGAAATGGAGCCGGCCGATCTCACACGATCAGCGATGGACAGCGGGGGAGCCGGTCGGAGGTAAGTATCATACATAGCGATATCGCTAGCGATATCGCTATAACGTCACAAAATCGGTGACATTATAGCGATATTGCTAGCGATATCGCTATGTGTAAAACCCCCTATACCTGAAAAGATTTTATTTTTGAGATTACCCACCCCAGAACAAACAACTTGAGTTGACCATGTGAAAAACACTGTCACGCCAAATTAATGCTAACTACTTTAAGTGATTGACCTTGTATTTTGTTTATATTCATAGCAAATGCAAATCAGATTGGGAACTGCAGACTTTTAAAATGATAAATAACAACAAAGGACTGAACTAAACATAGGAAAACATTTATGGAGACAAAGTCTATGAATAAATATATTGAAACAACTAAAAGCAAAAAAAAGTTCTACTGGTACCAGAGCACATATACCATATAAACCATATACAGATTTCTGAAAGCAAAGTGCAAAAATATGAATAGATGAAATTTAGACTGAAGAAACCCTACCAAAGATACCCAAAGTCATGCTAGCATAATGCTGACACTAACTCTTAGTAAGAGAAAAATCATTACGTACTTACATATAGATGATGTGGCAGAAAGGGGGTAAGGTGCAAGTGGGGCCGGTGGACCAGAGCACTTGCACTCAGCATTATGCTAGTAAGACTTTGGGTATCTTTGGTAGGGTTTCTTCAGACTAAATTTCATCCATACATATGTTTGCACTTTGCTTTCAAAAATCTATATGATTTATATGGTATATGTGCTCTGGTACCACTCCATAGGAATATTCTGTTTTTTGTATTATTCCCAGTTTTCATAGAATACAAACATTGGTCCAACCTCCTCCTCAAAGCAGGATTGGCTAAATCATCCCAGACAGATGTCTGTCCAGCCTCTGTTTGAAGACTTCTATTGAAGGAGAACTCACCACCTCTCGTGGCAGCCTGTTCCACTCATTGATCACTCTAACTGTCAAAAAGTTTTTTCTAATATCTAATCTGTGTCTCCTCCCATTCAGTTTCATCCCATTGCTTCTAGTCTTTCCTTGTGCAAATGAGAATAAAGATGATCCTTCTGCATTGTGACAACCCTTGAGATATTTGTAGACAGTTATTAAGTCTCCTCTCAGTCTTCTCTTTTGCAAGCTAAACATTCCCAAATCCTGCAACCTTTCCTCATAAGACAGGGTTTGCAGACAGGTCATCATTCTGGTTGCTCTTTTCTGAACTTGCTCCAGTTTGTTGATGTCTTTTTTAAAATGTGGCGCCCAAAACTGGACGCAGTATTCCAGATGAGGTCTGACCAAAGAGGATTAGAGGGCAAGAATAACTTCACGTGAACTAGACTGTATGCTTCTGCTAATGCAGCCTAGAAATGCATTTGCCTTTTTTGCTGCTGCATCACACTGTTGACTCATATTCAGTCTGTGATCTATTAGCATACACAAGTCTTTTTTACATGTGCTGTTGCTTAGCCCTATTCCTCCCATTCTGTATATGCTTTTTTCATTTTTATTGCCCAGATGTAGTACTTTGCATTTTTCCCTGCTAAAAACCATTCTGTTAGTTGCTGCCCACTGCTCCAGTTTATTTATATCTTTTTGAATCTTCTCTCTCTTCTCTAGTGTTAGCTATCCCTCCTAGCTTTGCATCATCAGCAAATTTAATCAGTTTACCCTCAATTCCTTCATCTAAATTGTTGATAAAGATGTTGAACAATGCAGGGCCCAGGACAGAGCCCTGTGGTACTCCACTTAAGACATTCTTCCAACTGGATGTGCAGTCATTTACGACCACTCTTTGGGTCCGATCACTAAGCCAGTTATGAGTCCCACCTAACAGTTGCCTTGTCCATTCCACACTTAGTCATTTTTTCAATAAGGATTGTGTGAGATACTTTGTCAAATGCTTTTCTCAAGTCAAGATATACTATATCTACAGCATTTCCCTGATGCACCCAATCAGTGATTCTGTCATAGAAGGAAATTAAGTTAGTCTGACATGACTTATTAGTTTCAAAACCATGCTGACTCTGTTTAATCACTTCATTCTTATCCAGGTACTGACATACATGTTGTTTAATAATTTGTTCAAAGACCATTCCTGGTATAGAAGTCAGACTCACCGGCCTATAGTTACCTGGGTCCACCTTCTTCCCCTTTTTGAAGATAGGAACAACATTTGCTCTTCTCCAGTCTTCTGGGACTTCTCCTGTTCTCCACGAATTTTCAAGGATTATGGAGAGCAGTTCAAAAATTTCTCCTGCTATCTCCTTCAGTACTCTGGGGTGTAATTCATCTGGACCTGGAGACTTGAATTCACTTAGGTTACCTAAGTGTTTCCTCACTATATTTCTGTTTATAGATATCCTGGATTCTTCTATTCCCTTAATAGGACAGTGAAGAATAGTTGATGTTACATTTCCTTTCTGAGAGAAAACAGATGCAAAATAGGAATTTAAAAGTTCAGCCTTCTCAACATCCTGTTTTACCATTTTATCATTTTCATCCTTTAAAAATCCTATAGCATCTTTGACTTTTCTTTTACTTTTGACATACCCCCAAAATCGTTTATTATTGCTTTTGACGTCTCTTGCAAGCCTCAATTCATTGTCAGCTTTAGTAATCTGATTCGTGCCCTGCAGGTTCTACAGACAGCATTATATTCTTCTTTAGATATGCCTCCCTCTTTCCATTTTATAAACATTTCTTTCTTACTTTTTAGCATGTGCTTAAGTTCTGTGTTCATCCATCCTGGTTTCCTTAAACGCTTCCTATTCTTCCCTCTTTTCAGAATTGTTAACAACTGTGCTTTGAGAATTTCATTTTTCAAGATTTCCCATCGTTCCTGGACATTTTTGTCCTTAAGGATATCTAGCCATTGGATCCCTCCAATTCTCTTTCTGAATCCCTTAAAATCTGCCTTTCTCAAATCTAACCTTGACGTCTGAGTCTTCACAGGTCTTCCTCCTCTAGTTATCCAAAATTCTAAAATAGCATGGACACTACCTCCTAGGGTCCCAGCCACTTTTACCTCCTCAACCATTTCCTCCTTGTTTATAAGGATTAGATCCAAGGTAGCAGTTCCCCTTGTTTCCCCCCCTACCTTTTGGAAGATAAAGTTGTCAGCAAGAGAGGATAATAATTTCCTTGACCTGTTAGTTTTGCCTGAGAAAAAGTCCCAACAAATGTCTGGATAGTTGAAATCTCCCATGACAACTATGTCATATTTTTTGGAGAACTCGGTCATTTGATGTATAAATAGTTCATCCATATCTTCAGCTTTCACAGGTGGCCTGTAGGAAATGCCTACAATGGTGTTCTTTCCATTGTTCTCTCCTTGTATTCTTACTCAAACAGTTTCCACAGAACTCCCAGTCTCTAAAGCTTCAATCTCTGTGCAGATATACGTGTTTCTAACATACAATGCCACACCTCCTCGTTTATCAAGTCTGTTTCTTGCAAATAAGTTGTATCCTTCTAGCCTTATATTCCAATCATGTGTATTGTCCCACCAAGTTTCTGTGATTCCAACGACATCATATTTCTTTTCCTGTGTTAGTAGTTCCAATTCTCCTTGTTTGTTACCCATGCTTTGTGCATTAGTATAGAAACATTTTAGTTTGTGATTGGTTTCTCTTTCTCCAATATTTTTATTATTTAGATTTTTTTTGTCTTTGTTCTTTCCTCCTGTCAGGGACACCGCACTACACTAGCTCATAGAGCCAGTGCGCGTGTCCTGAGTACAGAAGCAGTGCTAAACGATACCTGTGGAGTGGCAGCAGAGGTGACCAGGCGTGCTTCAAGCTAATAGTGTCAGGGACCAGTCAGCGCTGGAAAGTAAAGAGGCACGGGACCTGCGGACACTGAAAATGAGCAAGCTTGCACAGGACCTATGGTCATGTGAACGGTCATGTGGCTGCAAGGGGGTGGGGCTTAGCGTCAGAGAAGCCTGAGAATTCAGATTCAGGCAAAACAGAAGTCATGTACAGTACAGTCAAACGAGGCACAGGAGGGATAAACAGACGGGAGGTCAGACAAAGCCAAAGGTCATACACAGGATCACAGTACAGTACCAGGGAGGAGACAGAGCGGATAATCAGGGCCAAGCAGAGATCAAAACCAAACAGACATAGGAGGTACCAGGCAGAATCCAAAGCGATATCCAGGAAACAGACCGAGTCATACACAGAGAATCAAGTAAGCAGAACACAGCACTAACACACTCAGGGGTCACCACACAATGCCAAGGGCGAAAGTATAACTGACAGGGATGGGAGCGTCCTGAGGCTATAAGAAGCCTCCCCCAGAACCAGGGAGAGGCCACAATCATAGCCCCAGGTGTGCAGATAAGCCTGCACCGGTATCACAACCTTTAACCCCAGAAATGCCAGTCATCAGTACTGGTTCCATACATTAACCCCACGTGTGCGAGTCAAACCCGCACTGAGATCATGACACCTCCCACTTCTAATAGCAGAGTTCTCAATGGCATTTGTCAGGTGTATGGCTTTTTCTGGCCTTTTGCTTCCCTTCCCACATTGTTCTAGTTTAAAGCGCTCCTTATAAGTATAGTAAGGCGACTTCCAAATACATGTTTTCCAGTCTTCGTAAGGTGCACTCCATCTCTTTGGATATGTATGCAAACTATTTTAACTGTTAATAATAAAATATTTATTTTTATGAGACTCCAATAGCACTATTTTGCTTTTAGTTGGTTCAATAGACTTTTTAAATGGAAGGGCATGTTGCTTGGTAGCAAGGGCATATGGGAAATGTAAAATTTTCTCTCTTAAAGTTTCCAATAATAATAGTGGCTTTAATAACGTTAGGCATGAGACTCTTAACACACAACCTTGTGCAGTTACACAAGTTTGTTGGGTCAAGGTTCCTAAGCAACATTATCAGAGCTCTTATTTTTAAAGTGAAACTATGCAGTGGCATGCTAGGAGGCTTCAAAGAATTCAGGAACTCTAATTGGTACATGACTGCTTGTTCACTATCCATGACTGAACCGATGGATATGCATGTATGCATGTGGTTGTTGCACCAGGCAGTCTCCCCTCTACTTGTAGATTTATGGAGCTGACATTATTATTTTAGGCACTAGGATTGTGCATTCACAAAGCCACTGATGGTTGTTAAAATTGTTACAAATATCAGAGAATATTTGGTTAATAACCTCCAGTACTAAGGACAATGTTGATATTACTAGCAATAGCCTCTCTTAAATGAATGTATTCATCCACTCAAAATTTTTGTTGGTTCAGTCGTATGCACAAAACACATTCATTTTCCACCTTGGCATACATATTTACTATAAATTAATGAAAAAGTTGCCTACATTGAAAAATGTGGTTTGATGAACCATGTCTGATCATTATTTGTTAGGCGCAGAAGTCCATGGCTGACTTTTTCTTAATGGTTGGCCTATCAGTGTTGGGATCAGTCTGCATTAAATTAAAGTGATAGCTAATTTAACCATTCCAAAATATTATAGGGTATCACAGAGCATCATACAGTATGATCTATGTGTTTCTGCATTAAGTTGAATATTGTGGCTTCATTTCTGAAAAGCTTAATCTAGACTTAAAAAGTACTGTCAATCCACTACAATAGCTATTTCGATAACACTGAGAGAATTAAATCGCCTTTTGTGCTTACCAATTGGTGTCTTCTCTGTTCTTATTACAACCTGATATTCATCACTTTGCATTATTTCAAATGCTGTTTTAAAAAGGTTTGTATTGATGAAAAAGATTTTGCAAATTGAAAACAATGCATTTTTTTTGTCTCAGGCATAGCTTCACAACGTCAATAAACTTGCATTTGTTTGTCTTCCAAAAAGTAAATTTGTAAAAATCTTGAGTCTTAATTTGCTAGGGTCTGCATAAAACCTATTTTGTGATATATTTAGCCCTGGATTTTAAAAGTTGGCATAAATCCTGGATCCTCAAGTCCAGCTGTCATACCAGAGGATGTCATCTGGAAAGATGAATTGTATCTCCCAATACTTTACAGAAAATGCTTGGACTCCGGATTTGTTCCCAACATGTATGAAATAAGTGGCTCTAGAGGCAGACTTAAAGGTGGCCAAATTACTTTCCTATGCAACTCTTACCAGGCGATTCCAAGTTAAACTTTTTTTGCTTGACAACATTCACATATTACTTCCATTTTGTTAATTTTCGTCCATTCTTTGAATATGTTGCACATGTCATATGCTGTCATTTTGACGATGTTCATCCTTTTGTTCAGATGTTTCTGCACTTCTTGATTTATATTTTCTCAACCGATTCACCTGAAGATAACGTTCCCTGTGTTCATATATTTCAGCTGCCTTTGTTTCAGCCAGTTTCGTCCATTTCCTTTCAAGCCTGGACTTGCGTTTCTAATTTGTCTCAGCTTTTGGAGACAGATTTGCTTTCTTAGCTTTTGGATTAACTTAGCTTTTGTTTTTTGAGTCTTTAGTAGTAGAAACCTTACTAATCACCGCACACTAATCAGAGATCTAATAGTCAAATATCTCTATATATAAAAATGAATGTGTGTGTGTATCACCAACCAATCACGAAGCATCTTTCATTTCACCAGAGCTGTTCAAAAGTAGCTGAGCTGTGATTGGTTGCTATGACCAACAGTTTTCCCACTTGACAACACCTCAGCAGACACTGACATGGTGGGAGAAATCTAGCATCCCTGGGAACATAAGCTCCCAGCCATTGTCTGCCCCCCTGAAAGGAGCAGAGAGCACATGGCAGAAATTAATCCCCCCTCCCGTGCCCATATACCCATCACTCACCCTCCATCCCGTAGGCACATCTTCCCACTTAAAGGGATCATTGGTATGGAAGTCAGAGCAAATCCATCCAGCACTTTGGTTTTGACCCCTGGCCTCTCTTAAAGGGATCCCCTGTATGGAAGTTAGGACAGTTCCACTCAGCTCTGTGGTTCTGACCCCAGGGTCTGTTAAAGGGATCATTGGTATGGAATTTAGGGAAAATCCACTCTGCACTTTGGTACTGACCCCAGGCCCATCTTAAAGGGATCTCCAGTATAGATGTCAGGGCAAATCCATCCAGCACTTTAATTCTGACCCCAGGCCTCTCTTAAAGGGATCCCCGGTATGGACGTCAGGGCAATTGCCTTCAAATGCTCTGGTACGGACCCCAGGCTCTTTTAAAGGGATCTCCTGTATGGAAGTTAGGGCAAATCCCTCGGCACTCTGATTCGGACCCCAGGGTTCTATTAAAGGGATCATTGGTATGCAAGTCAGGGCAAATCCACTCAGTGCTCTGGTACTGACCCCAGGTTCTCTTAAAGGGATTCCCGGTATGGAAGTTAGGGCAAATCCACTCAGCGCTCTGGTTCTGACCCAAGTCCCCTCTTAAAGGGATCCTCTGTACGGAAGTGAGGGAAAATCCACTCTGCTCTTTGGTACTGACCCCAGGCCTCTCTTAAAGGGATCTCCATTATGAAAGTTAGGGTAAACCCCTCAGCACTCTGATTCTCACCCCAGGCTTCTATTAATGGGATCATTGGTATGGAATTCAGGGCAAATCCACTCAGCACTCTGGTTCTAACGCCAGGCATCTCTTAAAGGGATCACCAGTATGGAAGTTAGGACCGTTCCACTCAGCGCTCTGGTTCTGACTTCAGGCTGACGGGATGATGTGGGATATTTGGAGTAGTAGTCCGGTGGCTCTGGCTAATGGGATGATGTGGGATATTATGGGTAGTAGTCCGGTAGCTCTGGCTGATGGGATGATGTGGGATATTAGTGGTAGTAGTCCGGTGGCTCTGGCTGATCGGACAATGTGGGATATTATGGGTAGCAGTCCGGTAGCTCTGGCTGATGGGATGATGTGGGATATTAGTGGTAGTTGTTCGGTGGCTCTGGCCGATGGGATGATGTGGGATATTATGGGTAAAAGTCCAGTGGCTCTGGCTGATGGGATGATGTGGGATATTATATTCCCCTCTGAAATGTAAAGTGCTGCGGAATATGTCGGCGCTCTAAAAATAAAATTTATTATAAAATTTATTATTATTATAGTGAATGTGACTATGCGGAATGTACGGGGCTCTACACTCAGCTTTATATATAGATATAATCATTATAATTTGTTATAACTAACCGTAGTTAGTTACTATGCCCAGGCAGCGCCAGGCTCTTCAGCTAGTATTTATATAAAGCAGAAAACATATCACTGCCTTACTGTCAGACTGTTGTAGTTGCCCATAGCAACTCATCAAAACTCAGCTTTCACTGTTCCTCAGCAGCTTCAATGCTGAAATCGGCACTCTGTTTTCTACAGGTAACCAGACCAATCTTACTGTGAAGCAATTTTCATAAATGAGTCCCCAGTTACTTCTGCAGTGGCTATAGGTAACTAGAGTTGAGTGAATATCTGCAGTTCTCCATTTTTTCGGCAAGTTATAGTGCTTGACAAATAAGCTACAGCGGGAACCCATCATACTGTAACACGCCGGCTGAACAGCTTATCGCTGCCACAGCTACATGTGTTGCGGCTGTGTCACTGTTTCAACAAATGCATGGAGAGCCTGCGAGGAGAACCAATGTTGTGACAGAAGAATAAATCTAATAGCAAACTCACTGGTGCTCAAAACTGTAGCCCAATTTTAGCTGCCTAATTTGGTGGACAACCACTATTTGTTGTCAAAAATCTGAGTAGGAGTGATGTGAATACTTTTCTGCCCAATGATGACAAAAGTATTCTCGGAGTGATACCTTTTGCTAAGGTTGGCAAAATGCACCAAATGAAATATATTAATAAGGTATGTTCACAACCCAGGGTCCACCGTGCAGAGATGGAACCTGCTGCTAAGCAATGGCAGAGCAAGATAGCGGTTGACCACCGAAAACACGCGGGTTAGATGTTAGAGGTGTGAACAGCGGTGAACTCTGTTGCTTAACACAGCCACAGCAACTACGAAATAGAACACTATTCCCTGTTAAATGTCACAGGGCTCAGATGATATGGTGCAAGTGAGGTTTCTAGGCTCAACCCCTAGAATGTGGGGACTCGAGTCTGACCAGACCCAAAATGCGCATGGTGTCGCACAAGCGATGCCACTACTTGGAGCTGACGCTAGGCACTGACTCTGCCTCCTACCTGCACTATCAGCCTAGGCACTAGCTGGCAGGGCTGAGCAACTCATTAGTTTTACAGGAACAATCCCTTGTAAACCCATGTTGATATTGGGTCATGAGGTTAATCTTCAGATGCTCCATTATAGTATCTCTTAGAAAACCCTCCAGGATTTTACCCACAGTTGAGATTAAGCTCACTGGCCTATAATTTCCAAAGTTCAGTTTTTGTCCCCTTTTTGAATATTGGCACCACATTTGCTATACGCCAGTCTTGTGGTACAGACCCTGTTTTTATGGAATCTTTAAAGATTAAAAATAATGGTCTATCTATGACTGTACTTAATTCCTGCAGTACTCGGGGGTATCCCATCCGGGCCTGAGGATTTGTCAATTTTAGTGATTTTTAGACGCCCGCCACACTTCCTGCTGGGTTAAGCAGGTGACATTTAATGGAGAATTTTTTTTATCACTGATCATGTTGTCTGCCATGGAATTTTCTTGTGAAAATACTGTTAAAAAAAGTCATTAATTATATTGACTTTTTCCCCATCGTCATCCACCATTTCACCCAGACTATTTTTAAGGGGACCAACACTATCATTTTTTAGTTTCCTACTATTTATGTAGTTAAATAATATTTTGGGATTATTTTTACTTTCTCTTACAATGAGTCTCTCTGTCTCAATCTTTGCTGCCTTGATTTGCTTTTTACAGAATGTATTTAATTTTCTGCATTTATTTAATGCCTCATCACTACCTACTTGCTTTAATTCTCTAAATGCTTTATTTTTGTCACTTATTGCGCCCCTTACAGCTCTATTTAACCATAGTGGTTTCCTACTATTTCTAGCATGTTTATTCCCATACGGTATATATTGTGCACAGGTCCTATTCAGGATGATAATAAACGTCTCCCATTGTCTTTGTGTATTTTTATGTCTCAGGATATCATCCCAGTTAATTGCACCAAGATCATCTCTCATCCGTTGGAAATTTGCCTTCCTGAAGTTTAGTGTCCTTGTAACCCCTCTACTACATATCTTATTAAAGGATAGATGAAAAATTATTATTTTGTGGTCACTATTACCCTACCCTTATATTTGATATGCGGCCTGGCCTGTTGGTTAATATAAGGCCTAGCAGTGCCCCCCCTCTTGTTGGGTCCTGAACCAGTTGGGAAAGGTAATTGTCTCTCATAGTTGTCAGAAACCTATTACCTTTGTTGGAACTGCAGGTTTCGGTTCCCCAATGTATTTCAGGGTAGTTGAAGTCCCCCATAATAATTACTTCTCCTTGAGTCACAGCTTCATCTCCTTGCTTTATGAGGATAGTCTCTGTTGCTTCCATTATTTTTGGAGACTTATAACAAAACCCTTTCAGTACTTTATTATTTTTCCCCTTCCTCTTATCTCCACCCACAGGGATTCTACATTTTCATTAGATTCACATATGTTATCATGCAGGAAGGGTTTTAAAAATTATTTCTTTCTCTTACTAATGGCAATAAGATGGCTGATGTCAATCATTTATTTGCCACATTGCTATAACAGAAACAACATTACTAAAAAATTGTTTATTTGGCCTAGAAATTACAGTGAGATAGATGATGCCAATAATTTATTTGCTCCACCCTAGAAAATAAACAGCGGTGCTCAAAAATTATTTCTATGGCCTATTAATGGCAATGAGATGGTTGATGCCAGTTATTTATTTCTCAGACTTTTAGAAAACACTCAGCAATTTAAAGGACAGTACTCCCACGGGAGGAAGGGTAGACTACACATTGCAGGTAAAATAACATTATTCCTACAGGCAGGGGGCTAAAGAGTACACACACACACAGTGGATTAAAGGACAGTGCTCCCACGGGTAGGGGGTGAAGAGTACACACGGCATTTTTCTGCAGAGTGCATAGTCAGAATCTGTCCCTTACTCCAGCTGCTTCCTATCTTGACTTTAATGAGAGTATAATGATGGCAGCACTTGTGATTCGGCCTTAATACAGGCCGGGTCACGTGCTGCACTGGCCTACCACAGCCATGCCAATAAATAGCATAACTGTCATGGCCCCTGTAGTGACTACAGTCTGAAAGAATGCCAGCTTCACAAAGGAGATGGATGTTGGACATATAATAATTACAGTACATGTTAGCTAGCAGGGATGCAACTGGTGAGCGTGGTAGAAGGGTGTAGGTACCACTTGTGCCTTGGGTGCAGATGGAAGGTAGTCGCTGTATAGCCACTTAATTCAACAGTCCTGGGTGTGTTCCACACGGTGGCACTTTGCAGCTCCTGGGAATGGGAGTCACAGATTGTACAAGCTGTTTGTTAAACTGACAACCGGCTTGTCAAGCATATATAATGCTGGATACCAGGATTTAGTTATAACTCACAAGTTCAATTGAAAATCTGAGCACCAGCAATTTTGGAGTTAAGACAACATCATCAGCATGATCAGCTCACTTTATCACGTTGCTAATGTCACTCCTGCTTCACAGAGGAAGATGAATCTGATAAGGTAAGTGCTCCAATGAAACAAAGGAGTCTTGTTTGGGGGGAAATTTTGTGATGGGACAATATTGGATGAAAGTGTGGACAGTATGGAGGTCGAAAATGGTGAGGTGACAGTATGGGAGTAAATAGTGGGAGAAAGCAGTATAGGGGTGAATGTGATGGGACAATGGAATAGCGTGAAGAGAAAGTATGGGAGTGACGAATGGTGTGAGGAGACAGTATTGATGGGGAAAAAGAGTGAGGAAAAATGTAATGAGAAAAAAGCGTGATGGGACAGGATTCGGAAATAGAATATAGGGACAGTATGTTGGAAGAAAGTGTTGGGCAGTATAGAGGTAATTATGTGAGTGGACAATATGGAGGAATATAAATGGACAATATGTGGTAGAAAAGTATAAACAGTATGAGAGAGAAATGTGTGAGAGTAATGTATGGGTGATAAACATATGCAGGGATAGTATGGCAGGAGAAAAGTGTGAAGGGGCTGTGTTTGAGAGAAAAGTGTGAGGGTACATTATTTGGAGAAATATTGTGAGCAAAAAGTACAGATAGAATAGTGTGAGGGGGTACTAAAGGGGAGAAAGGTGTGAGGGGACAATATGAGAGTAGCCTGAGAGGAACACTGAGGAGAGAAAAGTGTGAGGGTACATTTTGTAGGCAAAAAATGTGGGGAGACAAGGAAAGAAATGTGGGGGACATTATGGTGGATAATAGTGTGAGAGGACAGTATGAAAGGAGAAAAATATTGGGGACAGTATGGGGTGAAAAGGTGAACAGTGTCAAGTGACAGCATAGGGAGAAATCTTTGAAAGTACAGTTTTGAGGGAAATAATGTGAGACAATATGGGGGATAAAATGTGTAACGACAGTATGTGGGAGAAAAGTGTGAAGGTACAGTATAGGGGAGACAAGTGTAAAAGCAATTATGGAATTATGGGTGATAAAAGTGTGATGGGAAGTATGGGGGGAGAAAAGTGTGAGGGTCAGTATGGGGGTGCAAAAAGTGTGATTTTGGGGAAAGTAGAAAAGTGAAGAGACAGCATGAGGAGTGTAAGGGGCAAATATGGGGAATAAAAGTGAGAAGGGACCAGTAAGGAGGAAAGATTGTGAGGGGAGAGTATGCTGGAGAATAGTGTGAGGGGCAGTATGAGAGGAGAAAAATGTGAGGGAACAGCATTATGAGTTAAAGTAAGGGGACTGTAGAGATAAAGTAAAGGGACTGTATGG
This sequence comes from Dendrobates tinctorius, assembly GCF_039654945.1. Classification (NCBI taxonomy): domain Eukaryota; kingdom Metazoa; phylum Chordata; class Amphibia; order Anura; family Dendrobatidae; genus Dendrobates; species Dendrobates tinctorius. The sequence continues at coordinate 59,103,072 of NW_027361698.1, read as the reverse complement.
GGGTGGGTGTGAGAGGAAAGTAAGGGCAGAATAATGTAAGGCAATAATATGTGGAAAAAATGTGAGGGGACAGCATGGGGAAAAAGTGTGAGGGGATTTTATGGATGGGAAAATTGTAAGGCAACGCTATGGGGGAATTTGTGTGGTGACAGAATGGGGGAAATGATGTGAGGTTACAGTATGGGAGGAATTGTGTGGAGACAGAATAGGGTGAATACTAAGAGGTGGCTGATAGGGAAATGTGAGGGGACAGTATAAGGAGAGAAAAGTGTGAGGGGACAGAATAGAGGAAGTGTAAGGGAATAGTATTGGGGAATAATGTGAGGGAACAGTATGAGGGGATTGTATTTTGGGTACTTATGAATGGAAAGTATGGGGAGAATAGTAGGAGAGGACAGTATGAGGAGAAAAAAGTATGAGCAGACAGTATGGAGGTGAAGTATGAGGGGACAATATGGGTGGTGAAAAGTGTGAAGAGGCAGTAAAGGGGAGATAATTTTGAGTGGACAGTATGGGAGAAGTGTGAGGGTACAGTATATGTTGGATAAATGTGTAAGGGACCAGAATGGAGGGAAAAAAGTGCAAGGGGACTGTATGGTGGAAGAGTCTAAGTAGATTGTATGGCAGGAAATGTCAGAGAACAGTATGGGGAGAAAAGTGGGAGGGGCCAATATGTTGGAGAAAAGTAGTAGAGGACAGTATGGGGAAAATGGTGTGAGTGGATAGTATAGATGCAAAGTATGAGGTGATAATATGGATAAAAAGATTGAAGGGACAGTGTGAAACATTGAAAAATCAATCAGTTGGAGTAATGTTGAAACTAGAATAACAGTTCTAAACAAATTAAGATTAAGTCAATTTGCAAATGCATCATCTAACTAGAGATGAGGGGATTGAATCATTGAGGATTTCAATCAAATTTCCTGAAATTCGCAGCTTTACCCAAATTTGAGCAGCACTGTAGCGCAATGATTAGCTATGTTGCTTTGTAGCGCTGGGATCCTGGGCTCAAATCCCATCAAGTCCAGCATCTGCAAGGAGTTTGTATGTTCTCCCCCTGCTTGTGTGGGTTTTCTCTGGTTTCTCCGGTTTCCTCCCACACTCCAAGACATAGTGATAGGGAATTTGATTTGTGATGCCCATTGGTGACAGCAATAAAAATGTATGTAGAGCGCTGCAGAATATGCTAGTGATATATAATCACTGCATATGAAATAAATAACAATAACATTTTGAGATTCGATTCATAATTCACAAAAAAAAATTGTCCTGCACCATGTCCTACACTACTGATGTTTCAAAGAGCAGGCTAATGTAATTTTGGGTCTCCTCATAATGACTTGAAGCTATAAGGTTTTATGATTTATCATTCCTTATACAGTGGTGGTCAATACCTTGGCCATCAGAAGTTAATGGTTCCCAGTGGAGCACAGTTTTTAATGGCAGAGTCATTTTCAATTTCCAGAGTCACTGGGCTAGCCCCTCTCTTCTGTAGAGTATAAATTAATGTGGTCAATAGGGTAGTCTCTCTCATGTAAAGGGTATTCAGCGGGAGCCTATCTCTCTCGCCTATAGAGTGTAAGTTCTCATGGTCAGCAGCATCCTATCTGTTTCCTGCAGAGAGTAAGTTCCTAAGGGTCCCGTTTCACATAGCGAAGCACCAGCGATTCCAACAACGATACGACCTGGTAAGGATCGTTGGTGCATCGCAAGATGGTCACTAGTAAGCGGCCAAACAGACAGATCTCTTCAGCATTGCAGCAACGATCCGGCGATCCATATAACAACCTCGGCGGTCGTTTGTACCTTGTCACACAGAAGCTATTCTGAACGATTCCAGCCTGCGTCCCTGAGTTCTGCGTCGCCAAAGAGGTCGCTCGGCGGCGTCAAACACAGCGATGCATGCTGACCAGCGGGACGCCGACTATGAAAAAATGGCCCAGGACATTCCAGCACGATCAGCCATATCCAGCGGGGGGAACGGTCTCCGCTACATGTCACATGAAGTGAGATCGCAAGCGAGATCGCTGTTGCGTCACAAAATCGGTGACGCTTTAGCAATCTTGCTAGCGATCTCACTATGTGAGATGGGGGCTTAAGACCCACGAAGTGATCTCTCTCTTTCTTCTGTAAAGTTTAAGCACTTATGATCAGTCGGGTCCTCTCTCTCCTGTAGGGTATAAGCTCTTATTGCCAGTGGATTCCAATCTTTCTTGCCTGTAAAGTCAAAGCTCTTATGGTCAGCAGTATTCTCTTTCTATCTCATCTTCCATTGTATATTTTATGACCAATTATATTTTATAAGTATAAGTTTAGAATTATAAGCTTTCAAGAAGAGTTGAGCGACTTTGGTTGGATCGGGTTTCATGAAACAAAAAAGTCGGCATTGAGCGGATGACTTTTTTTGCCCTAGTCGGACCAGTTTCATCTGAAACAAATTTTGTTTCATGAAACCCGATCCGACCAAAGTCGCTCAACTCTACTTGAAAGCATTGAAATTTTCATGAATTTATTCTCCACAAATCAAATTTTGGGGGAAAAAATTCATGAATTTCAAAAGATCAGCTCATCTCTACGTGTAACATCTTGTAAATTTTGAGCAAAATTTGATTACTTTAACAATGATCAAAGCATAACCCCCATAATATAGACTGCAAAATGAATCAATAAATGATTGGGGCATTTTAGATTGATGTTGCTTTTATTCATTGGAGTAGTGTTTTGCTATCAGTGCTTTCTTAAACTTGTTAACCGATATTTGACAGTATACAATGGTAACAGTATTGCTGCAGGAACCCATTATTGTTAATTGTAAGCAAGTATAAGGCAACAGATAATCTAACAACAATTAAATTCAACAAATATTTCACTTCTATCATGTAAATCCCGACAGTTCGTCACCATTTTCCTTTAACCTTGGTGTAATTACGTGGCGTCCTCTAAAGCTATCATCTAGAACAGTAGTACTTTTAATGCAGCAAAGCTATAGAACTTTTATCACTCCAGTAAATTATATGGAAACACATTGCATATTGTAGCAAGCAGAATAGTAGAACTATTATGAGCTAAAGTTATCAAGGTTTATTAAATTCGTGCAGAAAATTGGATTTTGCTCCAGGTAATAATTTGAGATGCAGCAGATGAATCCTCCACTGTAATGATTCATGGATCACATTTCCTTTCTTCGACAATTTGAATGCAAACTTATTTTTATTGTAAAGAAATAGTACAACTCTCAGCACTTTTAAGCTTCTGATATAGTGAATTGTCAGGGCTTTTGTACTCTCAGGAGCTTATAAGGCAATTAACATAGAGCGGATGCAATGTAGATGGTTACTTTGTGAAAAATATCTTGGAGTTATTTTTTTACTGGTAATATTTTTATTATTATTATTGGAGATGGAAGTTTTTGTGAATGTGTATGCCGCAACAAGTTACTTTGTGTGAAACACCAATTGAGTTTTTTACGGTGTTAATAAAATAGTCAAGGAAAGATGAATGGAGCATCTGCCGTCTGTGCTACTGCTTTGCTGCGGTAATTTACAAAAACAATTTGAGGACTGCTAGTCATTGTAATTGTCAACTGTAGCATCTCAAACTATTTGCCTGCGAGCATAAGATAACAGTTGTACTTCTAATTACTTTGTAGCTAAATACACATATTTGAAACATGCAGGTATGAATAGAGGACAATTACAAAGACTAAGAAAAACTTCTATAGAAAAAGATGGAATAGTGTAGTATATCTAAATGCAAACCGGTAAGTAAATCTGTTTTCTGACACATGGAGCATTGAATGTGTTCTGCACAATGAGTACAGTCAAACTATATCAAAGAAAACCCTCTATGGTATCATATACAGGTGTGTTGAATTTATATTTTATATACCTCTAGTGCAATGGGCCTGTGAGACTGTACATGAAGTTATTGCACCCTTTGGCACTTCAGCAATCACACAAAATTGATATACTGTATGAATATATCCTATGGTTACAAGAAAATATAGAATTATATAAGGAGTGTTCTTGGCTGTTTCTTATTGCTAGCTATGTTGAGGTGTTTTCTCTTTATTGCGATTCAAGAATGTCTCCCAGCTCCTTGCACGCCTTGGAAGGCGGTGGTCTTGATGATTGACATTTCGTCAATCGTATGCTTTAAGCTGCAGCAATCGGAATTGGAGGATCCCAGTGGCACAAAAACTGTATGGATCCAGTCATCAAGCCATCCAGCCAACTTTAGAGCAATACTTGCAAACATCCCGGCAAGGTGGCAATCCTGCAATCCTAGGGAAGCACGTGCTCCGTGCAACCTCTGTTAAACCATAGAGGTAGTAACCCTAGTTGTAAACTATAGAATTAAAAATCCTTCCATTCTTAAGAATGACCCTTCACCCTTTGATACTGTGGCTATTTTTCTTTTTTTTTTTTCTTTTGTTTATTCCCTCCCTTCTTCTAAGAGCCATAGTTTTGTTTCTTCCATCAATATAGCTATATCAGGGCTTGATTTTTCTGGGACAAGTTGTACTTTTGAAGGACACCATTCACTTTATCATGTGATGCACTGCAATGCGGGACACATTTTAAAGTGTGTTAAAATTGCAAAAAAAAGTTCAATTTCACAATAGTTTTTTATTTCTTTAATTTACCATGTTCATTTTATGGTAAAACTGACCAGCCAATATGATTTTCCAGGTTAGTACAAGTATGCAGACCCTGTGTTTGTGCAATTCTGACTGGTACTCCCTGATCCTTAGGCGCATTCCTTCAGGTGATATGTACCTCTCCAAATAGCCAATTCTTATTGGTCACTGCCACCAATCCTTCCTCTTGGCATAGTTTATGCATTCATATCACGCTGCCTCTCTTATTTTGGTAACAGCCTCGGCCTTTTACTATTGGTATTTCAGGTACTATTTCCTCATTGTTCGCCTTACCTACGATCTGCTCAGTTCTTTATTTATTTACTTGCTATTAGACCTATATTACTGCTGAGTTTGCCTGTTGCACGCTCACTATACTGCCTTATGGTGTGTCTTTATTGTCTCATTTTTTGCTGTATATTGCCATTTTTTGATATCTTATCACATTCATAAATGTGTTATTGGCATTCGAGTCTGGGATCTCATTGTCATATCTTTTTACCTGCTTTTATATTCACGTGTTTGCTGTGTCAGTATTAATAAAGTTGATTCATATATTTTTATATTGGAGTGTGCACTTTTCATTAGGTAGTCCTTTCTCTCCTCTTGGTTCCTTATTCAGCATTACTACCTTTATGGAACCTTCTTTGTACTTTTACTAGACTGTTTATGCAATATTGTGGTGTGCCCTTATTCCCTATATATGTAATTGCAGATAACATACATGCATACTTGTTTTTTTATTTAAGCGTATTTTTTTAGTTGTTTTGTTTTTAATAGGGAAAAAGTGGGGTGATTTGAACTTTAGTATTTTTTTTATTTTTTATTTTTTTAACTTTTTACTGTATCTAGTAGTTGCTATCGTCTCATCACTTGTTCTATACATAGGAGTACATCAGCACCGGAAAATCCAGGGTTCATACCGGACACCTAGTGTCTGGTACCAAACATGAACATTTTACTGTATATCCGTTTTCCTGCTTATATTCAACAGTTTATTAAAACTTGTTGAAAGGCTGCAGCACAGCCAATCAATAAGCTTTTAGACTGAGGGTCCTTCCGGAGTCATCAAAGCCATGCCAAGTAACAAATGCCTCTGCCCCATTTAACTCCTGGGTCTCACATGGCCTGAGCTTGCACTTCTTAGCTTTGGAGGTGGTGGCATGCCATGCAGCAAGTGTACAGTTGGAATGTGTATCTGTGTGATTCACCACAGACAGCTGCATCCGCCTGCCACATCCAATGTGGGTAACCTAACATTCCTTAAAATTAACCAGGCGTGTATCCCACAAACTTGTTCACACAAGCGATGAGCGAGTATACTTGCTAGGATTCGAGTCATGCGGTAACCATGGTACTCGAATCCTGGCGAGTAAATTTCACTACTCGCCTTGCAATATTCGGCACAGCCCGCACAGTCCCCTCGCAGCCCAGCACAGCCCAGCACAGTGCCCGCACAGCCCAGTATAGTACCGCACAGCCGCCGCACAGTCCCCACACAGCCCAGCACAGTCCTGCACAGCCCGGCACAGTCCCTGCACAGTTCCCACACAGCCTAGCACAGTCCTGCACAGCCCAGCACAGTCTCCGCACAGCCCTGCCCAGTCCCGCACTGCCCGGCACAGTCCCCACACAGCCTGGCACAGTCCCCACACAGCCCAGCACAGTCCAGCACAGTCCCACACAGCCCGGCACAGTCCCCGCACAGCCCAGCACAGTCCCACACAGCCCAGCACAGTCCCTGTACATCCCGGCACAGGCCAGCACAGCCCCGCACACTCACACAGCCCATTACTCGCATTTCCTATAGACCTACATTGGACTCGTTACTCCTTACAAGTACCCGAGTATTAGTAGCTACTCATAACGAGCACAGCGAGTCCAAGTATTTCACTAATCGCTCACCCCTAGTTCACACCTTTGGATGATAAAACAACTATAACAGCCACTCACAGTCAGTCTTCAACTCTATTTGCCATTTGTTTCAATTGGGGGCCTTCTCCACAAATAAAAAACACAAAAAACTATGTTGGCTGTCTCCTCCTCTGCCTCTTCCACCTATACTGTCACTTCCACCTCCTCCTCCACTTGGATCTGTTCCTCCTAGTTCAAGATTCTTATTTTTTATTTCTGCTCTGCTTAGCGTAAGGGCAGGATGCAACTGTAATGAGGGACAGTATCAGGTTTTGTGTGTGCGTAGTTGTACAAAAACACTCTCTGTATGTACTCTGCACCTGTCTCTGTGATAGTACTGTGTGCACCCAAAACTTTTCAGAATCTTCAACTCCCATCTTCGGCTGGAGTGATGTTTGTGTAAAAAATGTTTTCTCCTCTTAGGCAATCATGAGTGTGATAGTAAAGTGGCAAAAGGCGCTGTGTGTATTCTTGTGTGAGGAGACTGCAGGCACGTAGGATGCAGTAACGGACAGTACACAGACCCAGGCTGAAAGGGGGTTATTATACAGTAGAAAGTCCACGCAGGGAGAAATCGGAGGGATAATACAGCAAAAGGTTAATGAGGATAACTTAATGAACAGGGACAAGTAAAGCCGACAATACAATAAAATATAACTTATCGCTCAGGCGCCAGTCACGGTTGGACTTCTGTCTGTGACTGGTGCTGCCTAGATTGCGTCACAGTGGGGGTCTGTCACAATCCTGAGGTAAATGATGTAGTATCTTTTGATGTTGGCGGTGTCCTCCCATTGTCCTGGTGATGGCGGTGAATCCTCTGGATCCTCATGCGTGTCTTGGGTCCAGCAGATGAGGTGATGAAGAGGGATACGTCCTTATCCTCAGCAGTGAGTGTCCCAACACTACGGAGATTTCCAGCACTGTCCAAACACAGTTTACAATGGGCAGCCCGGTTCGCTGTGCCGAATCGACACACGTCTATGTCCCGTTCATGTCTCTCATGGTCAGTACTGTCAGCGGGGGGTGGCTGTGGCAGCATTGTCGGCTGTGTCAGAGGTCTCAGTGAGGGCAGTGATGTCAGCTGGGACAGCGGTGTCTGAGCGGTACTCAGTCGACGGTCTCCTGTCAAAGCGCTCTGCCGCCAAAGGCTCTGCTCTGCCCAGATGCCTCTCAGCTAATTTTACCTCACAGGCGTCTCACGCGCCCAAAGTTCCCGCCCAAACTGTCTGGTCACTCATGCGCTGCAACTCTGTCCACTTAGCCACCCCCCCTTTTTCCAAACGCAGAGTACGGTCTTGGGTCTCAAGCGTTCTACCCCGCAATATTGGTGACAGCCATGACAGTTCCGAACCCTTCACGGAGGAGACATGCCTTGTTAGTTCCTTCCGCTTACACTTGAACCCATATATGATAAAATTAAAACCTGGCACTCAACTTATTGCTTGGTGAGGCAGTTTATTGTAGTACCAGAAACCGTTTCGGTCAATATAGACCTTCATCAGTTACGTGCTAGTATGTTTGAAAGTAGCTTGAAGGAGGGCGCATTTTATGTTATTCACTGATAACTCCAGTAATCAAATGGTCAGAATGCTGCTGACCATTGGTGTGACAAGTGGTGTTTACCCACGTCCAGGAGGACCAGGCTGCGCTGATATTTTCAACTATTAAGATTATCCTGCGTTACAGCAGCATTCTGACCATTTTATTACTGGCATTATCAGTGAATAACATAAAAAGCACCCTCCTTCAAGCTACTTTCAAACATACTAGCACGTAACTGATGAAGGTCTATATTGACCGAAACGTTTTCTGGTACTACAATAAACTGCCTCACCAAGCATTAAGTTGAGTGCCAGGTTTTCTTTTTATCATATATGGTTTTGGAACCTAACTTGGCACCACTACAGTAGTGCACACGGTGTTTTCAACTATTGTACACTTGAACCCATAACTGTGGGAGTAGTTTGCCAAAAGCCGCTATGTGTACTCTGCAATTCTGCCCGTGGGGGTACTGTAGGTCATTGTCTGAGTATGAAATTTGTTATCTGCATCTGTGAGGGAAGTTTTTAAGCTGTTTCTGAGGGGCTACTGCACCCCATGATCTATGGCTGACATTTTTACCTGAACTGGAAGTAGCTAGCCTCAATCTCTGCAAGAGGACTGTTAAAATTGCTATGGTATTCATTCACTTAGTATTTTTCCATTGACTGCTTTGGTGACAGAACCCCTTTAAGTCAATTTCCTATTCACATATTTTGCAGGATAATTATAAAAGAATGTTTCAGAACCGAAGTTCCAGGCAAGATGAGAGGGTCTTTCCTCTGCTTCTCTACCTGCCAATTGAAAATAGCAGGAAAGCTGTGGAAATTGATCTTTTTTATGAAGGTAGTGCAATTACGACATCATGCTTCATGTGTGTCTTGGCAGAATCGTATGGCAAATCGGTTGGCAAAAAGCAAATAGCTATCACTTACCGATAGCAAGCACACTTTCCCAGACTAGCCCTATTTTTTCTGTAGAAAAAAAGTGCAGAGGGCTTTGAACTGGCTTTCTGCTTTCCAGTTTTTGAGGAAGGAAGAAAAATTGTGCAATGCACAGGACACAGGATAGGGTCCAAGAATGACCTTCATTTTAATTTTTATTTTATAAGTCAATAGTACACATGAAAATAAAGAAATTTTGCAATGTATCTGATCAGCGATATCTGCTTCTTTCTTGTCTTGGACTGATCTTTCATTTAATTCATGGTTAAAATCTGTATTCAGTGAAGACAGATATTCCCATTACTGCAATAGATGACAGTTGGTCCTTATATGATTATCTGAAAAAGGGAGTTGGCAGAAGCTAGAAGGAGGAACAGACATTCTACTGCAAGTTCTCCTGAAATGACAGTCACACTCTGCTGCTTTTGGCACCTCTGCTATCTATCATGTGTCTATCCCCCTTTCAATGAAATCTAGGTATAATTCACAGGCTACTATTTATTTATTTTTCTTTTCTATAGCACAATTTATAATAGTATTTTTACAGACATCAACATCACTGTCCTGATTTGGGCTTACAATCTAAATTCCCTATAGGTATTGTATGTCTTTGGAGTGTGGGAGGAAACTGAAGTATCCACAGGAATCTCATACAAACAAAGCGAGAACATACAACTCATTGCAGATACTATCTTTGGTGTGATTTGAACTCAGCACTGCAAGTGTTTACCAGCATTTTCTATCTTTTGCGCTGCAGCAGTACACCACACTGTGTGAAGTTGTCTAATGTTTCAGCCCATTCTCTCCTAATCTCTAATATTGAATTTTGTGCTCTGTTTTCCTCTTTATAGCAGGAAATATCTAAAAATTGTTGTAGCTTTTCCCTAATTAACTTCTAAAGTGGCTCTAATAGTTCTTCCTGATTGCCTGTGCTACACCATGTGATGTGATAACTGTTATGTGAGTCTTCTCTATTTGATGCATAGTTCATGTAACAAACTCATTACTGTTTGAATCGATTCACTCATCTTCAATAGTACAAACCCTTTCTATAGATTGTCTTTTATTATGTATAGCGCCATCTCTTAATACATAGTGTTCTCTCTTAAAATCTGTAGTGTCATCTACAGTGGGTACGGAAAGTAGTCAGACCTCTTTAAACTTTTCACTCTTTGTTTCATTGCAGCCATTTGGTAAATTCCAAACAGTTCATTTTTTTCTCATTAATGTGCACTCTGCACCCCATCTTCACTGAAAAAAACCTGAAGAGTAGAAATTTTTGCAAATTTATCAAAAAAGAAAAACTGAAATATCACATGGTCATAAGTATTCAGAGCCTTTGCTCAGTATTGAATAGAAGCACCCTTTTGAGCTAGAGCAGCCATGAGTCTTCTTGGGAAAAATGCAACAAGTTTTTCACACCTGCATTTGGGGATCCTCTGCAATTCTTCCTCCTCTTCCTCTTCTTCCTCCACCTCGTCCAGGAGAGTTCCCTGAGCAGACAATGGCTGACTGTCATGAAGGCTTCCCTCCTCCTCTTCCTCCTCGGCTGCAGACGCCTGCTCCTTAATGTGCGTCAAAGTTTGCATGAGCAGACGAATAAGTGGGATGCTCATGCTTATGATGGAGTCGTCTGCACTTACCAGCTATGTGCATTCCTCAAAACACTGAAGAGGTCTTTCAGCTTTGTCCACTGCACACCATACAACTCCATGTGTGCCCTCAAACTGCCTGCCCGTGTATCCTCCCACAAATGCATTACAGCCTGCCTTTGTTCGCACAGCCTCTGAACCATGTGCAGGGTGGAGTTCCACCTTGTTGCAGCGTCGATAATTAGGCGGTGCTTGGGAAGGTGGAGCAATTGCTGCAGCTTTTGCATGCGACTGGAATTTACGGGCGAATGGCGGATGTGCGCACCTTATGGGGCAGGGCTGTTAACTCCGGATAATTATTGAGGAAGCACTGCACCACCAGGTTCAAGGTGTGAGCCAAGCAAGGTATATGTCGAGTTTTGAATGGGCTATGGCTGCCACAAAATTCCGCCGTTATCACTAACTACCTTGCCTGCCTCAAGATGTAGACTGTCCAGCCATGACTCAGTTTGTCGCGGCAAGTAGTCGGCCAGTACCTCCGCAGTGTTTCTGTTGTCGCCCAAACACATCATCTTCAACACAGCCTGCTGACGCTTACCACTAGCTGTTCGATAGTGGGACACCTCGTGTGCAACACTGGCAGCTGCGGATGGAGTGCTCGGGCGACTGTGCTCTGTGGACGAGCTTTCGCTTCTAGAGGAGGAGGAGGGTCGAACGCCTACAGCCAACTGTTTCCTATACCGTGGGCTAGGCAGCACTGTCCCACCGATGCTGTCCTCTGTGGACCCTGCATCCACCACATTAACCCAGTGCGCAGTGATGGACACTAAACGGCCCTGGCCATGCCTACTGGACCATGCATCTGTTGTGAGGTGCACCTTTCCACTCACTGATTGCTGGAGTGCATGGACAATGCGGTCTTTCACATGCAGGTGAAGGGCTGGGTTGGCTTTTCAAGAAAAGAAGTGCCGACTGGGTAGGTCATAGCGTGGTACTGCATAGGCCATGAGCTCGCGGAAAGCTTTGCTTTCAACCAACCAGTAGGGCAATATCTCTAACGAGATTAGTTTGGCAATGTGGGGCGTTCAAACACAGTGTACGTGGATGAGAGGATGAGTACTTTCTTGTCCTGCTCAGAGTCTCTGGTAGGGTGAGCTGGACTTGAGAGCTCCATATGGTGGAAGTAGCGGTGGACATGGCGGACTGAGAGGGTTGGTGATGGTGATGGTGCTGGTGGTCTTGCTGATGGCCTAGATTCAGTCTTTCGTAGCAATAACATTGTGATTCCCTGACTGCTTTGGCCTTGCGACGACACCGCAACATTTGAATTCAGTGAATTCCGCAACGCGTAGGATTTGCCATTGCTTTCTGGCCCCATCAGCGCCCCATAGGGCTTTCTTGCCTGTCACGTGATCTATCACGTGACTGTGACGTCACGCAAGGTCCTTCAGCTTTTTCGGACCTTGCAGGCCTGCTTTTGCAAGCGGCGGCTGGTACTCTTACAGCCTGCCGATATACACCTCCAGCTGCGCCCCAGTCACCGGCCGGGACGGCGGCATGCTAGGAGGTAGCACCCTTTAGCTCCAGTAACTTTTTATATACCTGTGTCGGGGAGTATTATTGGGAAAGGACCTGGAAATCCACCCTGCATTCTGAAGACCTTTTTCCCTGCCTCGCCAGTTTTTAGCTTCAGTAAAGGTAATAGATTTCTTCATAAGATATCTTTATTTAACCAAGACACATTTAATTAGCGCAAGTTTCTATCAGGTTTATTTATTATTATTATTTTATGGGGACAACTTGAGTGGTGTGTTGTCTTATTACTTGCTGCTTTGTGTTCTGTGGGTGTACGCTTTAGCGCCATTGGTATATACATATATTTATTGCATTTTCATTTTTCACCACTCACCAAGCGGCAGCAGCGTTTTTTTTTTTTTTTTTTTCTGGTATCCTCTGTTACTCCTAAAACTATAATATGACTAGCTTATGGTCTGATAGGAAAGAAAGATTATGCAATATTCAAAGGTTTTTTTGCTCTCCACATAAAGAACTATCAGTCCCCTATAGTAAAGAAGGTATTAATCTAGGCATCAGCTCTTTGAAAACATTGGAACAGCTTCTCATAAAAGAGATGAGGGACCTATGGGAGATTGCCACATTGGAAAGGTACATTTCTAGGGATATCATCCCTAAGGGACTTGTTGTCTATAAACCCCTTTCGGGGGACATTGGTGATGGGGACACTTTAGCTGAATGGGACAATATGTTCCATGATTTTTCCAAAAAAGCAGTTTCCTTTATCATCAAAAAAAGAAAGGATGGCTTGATTAAGATTAGGGATGAAATCTCCAGTTTATTTGAAGTCATAAAAACATACGAAAAACACCCTGATATAATACATCTCTCCGCTAGTATACGGAGGAGGATACATGTAAAGGAAAAGGAGATTATAGAAAGGAAAAAAAAGAAATTTGGGAGAGATTTTGGGAACGATCCAGGCAACCAACATCATTCGACACGCTGGCATCAACCCACTTATTGTAGTAATGATTCACATATTGAGGAAAGCCATGTCCACTCCAGACCATTTAACCCATTGGTGACTCTTGATGAAGTACATGGACAGGAAAATTCTTCTCTTTTATCCTCTAGTGAAAGATTTTTGATCCATTTAACCTCTGGTATGGACGATATCAATGTCAATAATGGACAAGAAACAGCTCATATACAATGTGGGGACTCTAATATAGATAATATACTACTCGGAGAGACGGCGGTTACTGCATCCACACCGGTGCCCGCTATTCCCACCCAAAATAGATTTTCTCCTCTTGCAAGTACAGTTAACCAACCTTCTACTTCTAATAACAATCCCAATCAATTACCCCCAGCCCTCAATGAGGGTCCTCTTCTCACAAAAAATAAACCTAAAACTAAACAAAGCCATTTGCCGTTTTTTCAGGTGGGTCCAAAAAAATACGGCAGAGGGGATGTAGGGGCGGGAGATTTACCAAAAAAAAGAATAAACAACAAATACCAGAGGATCAAGTGAGCCATTCAGAACAAAAAATTTTTAATCTTAGTGACTACAGTTTAAAGGATAATGAGAAAAGATTACTGAGTAAAGGCCTCAAATTTGCACCCAGTGTGGGTTTTCACAAGTTCCAGGCGTTTATTGGTATCAAAACTTTTATGAGGAGATTAGCCATAAAAAAATTCTATATGAAAAAAAGAGTGACTTCTAGCGAAGTCACGAATCCGTTTGAAATTATAGACCCTTATCAGCATACCGGTCTAAAGAAGAAATCCAATTTCAATCCGATTCAAGAATACTCAGAAGCCTTTGAGGCATTTCAGAATAACGTGATACAGGATATTAGGAGTATATCTGATAAAAGATGCAGAAAATTTAAGTATAATTTATCTAGCAGTGAACGTTCAGCTATTAAACGGCTTCAGACAAATCATGCAATTACACTAAGACCGGCTGACAAAGGGGGCAGCATAGTAATTTTGAACACTTCTGACTATGAGGAAGAGTCTTTGAGGATACTATCAGATTCACGTACCTATGAATTATTGGACAGTGACCCTTCAGAAAGGTACCTTGCAGAAATGCAGGTCCTCATCAAATGTGGTTTCGATAAGGGGTACATAAAGAAAGAGGAATTTGACTTTATCAACACCACTCACCCTAGGATACCATATTTTTATTACATCCCAAAGATACATAAGAGTTTGATCAAACCCCCGGGCCGACCAATAATATCGGCTATTGGCGGCCTGATGGCTAATCTTTCTAAGTTTGTGGACTACCATTTACAGCAATTAGTCCCTGCCCTTCCAGCCTATTTAAAGGACACTACTCATGTTTTACAGGTTTTAAATACTATAGAATGGAAAGATCATTTCATCTTAGGGACTTTAGATATAACTTCCCTTTACACAGTTATTGAACATGAAAAGGGTTGCAAATCTGCGGAATTCTTTATGTCAGAGGCTAAAAGCTTTCCCAGCGACCAAATTGCTTTTATTGTCAATTGTATTTATTTTATACTCACCCACAACTATTTTTACTATGGAGCGAACTAGGGCAGGCTGCGCGCGAATCTGGTACTCTGGAACCGCTTCATAGATGATATTATTTTTATTTGGTCTGGTGGGCCTACTCTTTTAACAGATTTTATTGATGAATTGAATAAAAATTGTTATTTTTTAAAATTTACTGCAACTACTAGTCTCACGGAGATTAACTTTTTAGACTTGAAAATCCTTATTGAGGACAACACCATTCAGACACAACTATTTCACAAACCCACTGATTCAAACAATTATATTTCGCTAGAAAGCTGTCATCTCCCAAGTTGGCTTCTTAATATTCCAAAGAGCCAATTCATACGGGCTCATAGAAATTGTTCCAAGTCACAGGACTATTTAACTGAGGCTGAAACTCTAATCAAAAAATTTTGTCAAAAAGGTTATGATACCCAATCCCTGCTAGCAACCAGGGAATATATTGGACATATACCAAGGAACAATTCCTCAGACATAAAATGAAAAATAAAGAAAATATTAGTATAGACGAGATTCCTATCATCACCCAGTATAATTCAAATAGTCAAATTCTCAGAAAAATTGTAAATAAACACTGGGGTATTTTGAAGAATGATAAAATCATAGGGGAAGTTCTACCAGCCCGCCCTAGGTTTGTCTTCAGAAGGGCAAATAATTTAGGTAACCTGGTAGCCCCTTCTATTTCAATATCTAAAAAAGGCCCCAATTCTCATTCACAACAGCAATTAAAAGGTTTTTTTCCCTGCAAAAAATGTGTATCTTGCAGAAAATTAGGCAGTAAGAAACAATTCTCTATTATAAATAAATCCATGGAGATTCAGATTCGTGATTTTATCACCTGTGACACGAAGGGGGTGATATATTGTATCACATGTCCATGTGATAAATTATATATAGGTCGAACGATACGTCCCTTAAATGTCAGAATTGGGGAACATTTACGGAATATTTGTAAGAAATTCACAGGTCACCCCCTCTCTAATCATTATCTTATACATCATGGGAGCTCCCTAAGGGACACTAAAGTGACTGGGATTAAAATAGTTAAAAGAAGTATCAGGAAAGGTAATTTTATCCATCAGATGTCCAGGGTAGAAAGTAAATGGATATTTGAATTGAATACTCTGATCCCAAACGGTTTAAATAGCGAGATTGAGCTATTTGCTTTTAATGCATAGTATAATGCTCCATTGCTATATACTGGAGGCTATATAAGGGTTCCTCTTGCTCTAGGGGGCCATCCCTGAAGAAGGAATCAGTGAATTCCGCAACGCGTAGGATTTGCCATTGCTTTCTGGCCCCATCAGCGCCCCATAGGGCTTTCTTGCCTGTCACGTGATCTATCACGTGACTGTGACGTCACGCAAGGTCCTTCAGCTTTTTCGGACCTTGCAGGCCTGCTTTTGCAAGCGGCGGCTGGTACTCTTACAGCCTGCCGATATACACCTCCAGCTGCGCCCCAGTCACCGGCCGGGACGGCGGCATGCTAGGAGGTAGCACCCTTTAGCTCCAGTAACTTTTTATATACCTGTGTCGGGGAGTATTATTGGGAAAGGACCTGGAAATCCACCCTGCATTCTGAAGACCTTTTTCCCTGCCTCGCCAGTTTTTAGCTTCAGTAAAGGTAATAGATTTCTTCATAAGATATCTTTATTTAACCAAGACACATTTAATTAGCGCAAGTTTCTATCAGGTTTATTTATTAATCTCTAATATTGAATTTTGTGCTCTGTTGTCCTCTTTATAGCAGGAAATATCTAAAAATTGTTGTAGCTTTTCCCTCATTAACTTCTAAAGTGGCTCTAATAGTTCTTCCTGATTGCCTGTGCTACACCATGTGATGTGATAACTGTTATGTGAGTCTTCTCTATTTGATGCATAGTTCATGTAACAAACTCATTACTGTTTGAATCGATTCACTCATCTTCAATAGTACAAACCCTTTCTATAGATTGTCTTTTATTATGTATAGCGCCATCTCTTAATACATAGTGTTCTCTCTTAAAATCTGTAGTGTCATCTACAGTGGGTACGGAAAGTAGTCAGACCTCTTTAAACTTTTCACTCTTTGTTTCATTGCAGCCATTTGGTAAATTCCAAACAGTTCATTTTTTTCTCATTAATGTGCACTCTGCACCCCTTCTTCACTGAAAAAAACCTGAAGAGTAGAAATTTTTGCAAATTTATCAAAAAAGAAAAACTGAAATATCACATG
Source organism: Dendrobates tinctorius (assembly GCF_039654945.1). Lineage (NCBI taxonomy): Eukaryota > Metazoa > Chordata > Amphibia > Anura > Dendrobatidae > Dendrobates > Dendrobates tinctorius. The sequence goes on along the minus strand of NW_027361698.1, from coordinate 59,086,155 downwards.
GTCATAAGTATTCAGACCCTTTGCTCAGTATTGAATAGAAGCACCCTTTTGAGCTAGAGCAGCCATGAGTCTTCTTGGGAAAAATGCAACAAGTTTTTCACACCTGCATTTGGGGATCCTCTGCAATTCTTCCTCCTCTTCCTCTTCTTCCTCCACCTCATCCAGGAGAGTTCCCTGAGCAGACAATGGCTGACTGTCATGAAGGCTTCCCTCCTCCTCTTCCTCCTCGGCTGCAGACGCCTGCTCCTTAATATGCGTCAAAGTTTGCATGAGCAGACGAATAAGTGGGATGCTCATGCTTATGATGGAGTCGTCTGCACTTACCAGCTATGTGCATTCCTCAAAATACTGAAGAGGTCTTTCAGCTTTGTCCACTGCACACCATACAACTCCATGTCTGCCCTCAAACTGCCTGCCCGTGTATCCTCCCACAAATGCATTACAGCCTGCCTTTGTTCGCACAGCCTCTGAACCATGTGCAGGGTGGAGTTCCACCTTGTTGAAGCGTCGATAATTAGGCGGTGCTTGGGAAGGTGGAGCAATTGCTGCAGCTTCTGCATACGACTGGAATTTACGGGCGAACGGCGGATGTGCGCACCTTATGGGGCAGGGCTGTTAACTCCGGATAATTATTGAGGAAGCACTGCACCACCAGGTTCAAGGTGTGAGCCAAGCAAGGTATATGTCGAGTTTTGAATGGGCTATGGCTGCCACAAAATTCCACAGTTATCACTAACTACCTTGCCTGCCTCAAGATGTAGACTGTCCAGCCATGACTCAGTTTGTCGCGGCAAGTAGTCGGCCAGTACCTCCGCAGTGTTTCTGTTGTCGCCCAAACACATCATCTTCAACACAGCCTGCTGACGCTTACCACTAGCTGTTCGATAGTGGGACACCTCGTGTGCAACACTGGCAGCTGCGGATGGAGTGCTCGGGCGACTGTGCTCTGTGGACGAGCTTTCGCTTCTAGAGGAGGAGGAGGGTCGAACGCCTACAGCCAACTGTTTCCTATACCGTGGGCTAGGCAGCACTGTCCCACCGATGCTGTCCTCTGTGGACCCTGCATCCACCACATTAACCCAGTGCACAGTGATGGACACTAAACGGCCCTGGCCATGCCTACTGGACCATGCATCTGTTGTGAGGTGCACCTTTCCACTCACTGATTGCTGGAGTGCATGGACAATGCGGTCTTTCACATGCAGTTGAAGGGCTGGGTTGGCTTTTCAAGAAAAGAAGTGCCGACTGGGTAGGTCATAGCGTGGTACTGCATAGGCCATGAGCTCGCGGAAAGCTTTGCTTTCAACCAACCAGTAGGGCAATATCTCTAACGAGATTAGTTTGGCAATGTGGGGCGTTCAAACACAGTGTACGTGGATGAGAGGATGAGTACTTTCTTGTCCTACTCAGAGTCTCTGGTAGGGTGAGCTGGACTTGAGAGCTCCATATGGTGGAAGTAGCGGTGGACATGGCGGACTGAGAGGGTTGGTGATGGTGATGGTGATGGTGCTGGTGGTCTTGCTGATGGCCTAGATTCAGTCTTTCGTAGCAATAACATTGTGATTCCCTGACTGCTTTGGCCTTGCGACGACACCGCAACATTTGTTGCTGGTGGTGTGCTAACCAGTGGGCTTACAGTGGGGGAAGCGATGTAGCGTTGCTGACTACCTTCATTTGGAGCCGGTGCACATGTGGTACGTGAGGTTTGGTAGTCCGTCCACGCTTGCAAGTGCATGGTGGTTAAATGTCTAAGCATGCAACTGGTATTCAAATTTCTCAGATTTTTCCCTAAAGGTCTTTGCGCACTTCTTACAGATCGCCTTTGCCTGATCATTAGGATTTTGCTCAAAAAAGTGCCACACTGCACTCTTCCTAGTATGGAAGACATTTTGAGGCCTTGCACGCTGTGCTAATTTGACCGTCTGGCCAAGCTGTCCTGCAACTCAGTTGGTTTTTGTAAACCATTTTTGGACTGCTATGGGCCTGCCAGATAATAGCTGTTGCGATGTTGATGCCTGCTGCGGATCCTCCTCCTCCTCTTCTGAGCTACTGGCAGCAGCACCCTCTTCCCCCAATGGATGCCAATCTGGGTCAATAACTGGTTCATCCATCACCTCCTCTTCAATTTCATGTGCACCTTCCTCTGTGTCACCGTGTAAGGTGGTATAGTATGCGGGAAGGGGCACCTGAGTTTCATCAGGGTCAGTTTCTGGCTCAGTACACTGCGAGGACAATGTAGTGCTCTGAGTGAATGTACCAGCAGAAAAATCTTGCAGAGGCTGTGCATCAGTGCACTCCATGTCAGATTCATCTTGGACTGGGGAATTCACGATTTTACTTGATAACCCAGGCATGGTATGTGAAAAGAGCTCCATGGTGTAATCGGTAGTGTGGCCTGCCGCATCCTTCACTTTTGGTAGGGATGAAGGACACAAGGAAAGGTGTTGTTCCTGACCAGGAGCCTCTACTGACGACTCAGTGCTTTTATTTTTTGAAACTTCAGAAGAGGAGGAGATACAGCTGGAGGCTGTGTCAGCAAAGTAAGCCAAAACTTGTTCCTGAAGCTCTGGCTTTAAAAGTGGTTTACCTACTCCCAGAAAAGGGAGCCTTTGAGGCCTTGTGGAGCTAGACGATGACGCAGGCTGAACACCTCCTGCCTTAGGTGCTATTGTGCTTTTGCCACTACCAGCAGATGCACCGCCTCCACCATCAGTACCAGCTGGCAACCCCCGCCCACTTCCATGGCCTCTTCCACCATACTTCCTCATTTTTGGAAACATGTACCCAAAGTACCACCAGCTACAGTCATGGCCAAAAGTATTGACACCCCTGCAATACTGTCAGATAATACTCAGTTTCTTACTGAAAATGATTGCAAACACAAATTCTTTGGTATTATTATCTTCATTTAATTTGTCTTAAATGAAAAAAACACAAAAAGAATTGTCCTAAAGCCAAATTGGATATAATTCCACACCAAACATAAAAAAGAGGGTGGACAAAAGTATTGGCACTGTGTGAAAAATCATGTGATGCTTCTCTAATTTGTGTAATTAACAGCACCTGTAACTTACCTGTGGCACCTAACAGGTGTTGGCAATAACTAAATCACACTTGCAGCCAGTTGACATGGATTAAAGTTGACTCAACCTCTGTCCTGTGTCCTTGTGTGTACCACATTGAGCATGGAGAAAAGAAAGAAGACCAAAGAACTGTCTGAGGACTTGAGAAACCAAATTGTGAGGAAGCATGAGCAATCTCAAGGCTACAAGTCCATCTCCAAAGACCTGAATGTTCCTGTGTCTACCGTGCGCAGTGTCATCAAGAAGTTTAAAGCCCATGGCACTGTGGCTAACCTCCCTAGATGTGGCCGGAAAAGAAAAATTGACAAGAGATTTCAACGCAAGATTGTGCGGATGTTGGATAAAGAACCTCCACTAACATCCAAACAAGTTCAAGCTGCCCTGCAGTCCGAGGGTACAACGGTGTCAACCCGTACTATCCGTCGGCATCTGAATGAAAAGGGACTGTATGGTAGGAGACCCAGGAAGACTCCACTTCTTACCCCGAGACATAAAAAAGCCAGGCTGGAGTTTGCCAAAACTTACCTGAAAAAGCCTACAGGTTTACAGGAGAAAAAAGAGGCATTCAAAGAAAAGTACACGGTCCCTACAGTCAAACATGGCGGAGGTTCCCTGATGTTTTGGGGTTGCTTTGCTGCCTCTGGCACTGGACTGCTTGACCGTGTGCATGGCATTATGAAGTCAGAAGACTACCAACAAATTTTGCAGCATAATTTAGGGCCCAGTATGAGAAAGCTGGGTCTACCTCAGAGGTCATGGGTCTTCCAGCAGGACAATAACCCAAAACACACTTCAAAAAGCACTAGAAAATGGTTTGAGAGAAAGCACTGGAGACTTCTAAGGTGGCCAGCAATGAGTCCAGACCTGAATCCCATAGAACACCTGTGGAGAGATCTAAAAATGGCAGTTTGGAGAAGGCACCCTTCAAATATCAGGGACCTGGCGTAGTTTGCCAAATAAGAATGGTCTAAAATTCCAGCAGAGCATTGTAAGAAACTCATTGATGGTTACCGGAAGCGGTTGGTCGCAGTTATTTTGGCTAAAGGTTGTGCAACCAAGTATTAGGCTGAGGGTGCCAATACTTTTGTCCGGCCCATTTTTGGAGTTTTGTGTGAAATGATCAATGTTTTGCTTTTTGCTTCATTCTCTTTTGTGTTTTATCATTTAAGACAAATTAAATGAAGATAATAATACCAAAGAATTTGTGTTTGCAATCATTTTCAGGAAGAAACTGAATATTATCTGACAGAATTGCAGGGGTATCAATACTTTTGGCCATGACTGTATATGGTACTGTAAAACAAGGTACAAGGTGTATATAGTATTGGGGAGAATTGGAAGCTCCCTAGAGATTTTAGGAGGCTGATCTATTATCTCGGGCTCACTATAGATTACACCTCAATTTAACAGGCTGAAATAGGCAGGTGTGTTATGAATCAGTCACCGGAGGAGGAAAAAACAAAAATGCAAGCTAAGTCGAGAAAACTGGAGAGGTTGGTAGCTAGCGGATTGCAGACCCCTGATCCTATTCACAACAACTAACAGTAGCCGTGGAGCGTTTCTACGGTGGTCTTAGTCACCTCTTCACAGCCGGAGAACTAAATAAGCCTAAAGAAAGAAAGGGGAAATCTAAACTGCCCCAGAGCAGACCCCAAAGCAATAGACAGCCCCCAACATGTATTGTGGGTGAAAACAGATGAAAACACAAACACAGACAGAAAGACAGGCAGAGCAAACGATGGGGCCCAACTAACTAGATAGGAAAGGACAGAAAAGATGCCGGCTGCAATTCGCAAAAACCCTACCAAAAATGTCCCAACACGTCTGATAGGAAAAACGGCCCTGAGGTCACTAGACTTCAAAATCCCTATATCAGCACTCCGATATATTCTGAAGACAGAGCAAAAGAGATTTAACTGATCAGGGACAAAAATGGAAATTCAGTAGAGCCCCAGCCGGGGCTGGTTGAACATAAAACTAAGCAAATTAGACAAAATCTCATGGAACAATAACAGAACAAAACTTAGCTTTAGAAGACAGGAACAAGCTGTATACAGTATTGGGGAGAATTGGAAGCTCCCTAAAGATTTTAGGAGGCTGAACTATTATCTCAGGCCCACTATAGATTACACCTCAATTTAACAGGCTGAAATAGGCAGGTGTATGACCAGGTACAAGGTGTATATAGTATTGGGGAGAATTGGAAGCTCCCTAGAGATTTTAGGAGCCTGAACTATTAATTCAGGCCCACTATAGATTACACCTCAATTTAACAGGCTGAAATAGGCAGGTGTATGATCAGGTACAAGGTGTATATAGTATTGGGGAGAATTGGAAGCGCCCTAGAGATTTTAGGAGGTTGAACTATTATCGCATGCCCACTATAGATTACACCTCAATCCCAGGCTGAAATAGGCAGGTGTATGACCAGGGACAAGGTGTATATAGTATTGGGGAGAATTGGAAGCTCCCTAGAGATTTTAGGAGGCTGACAATGATGCTCTCAGTCCAAGTATGGCAGCAGGCAGCCTAATAAGCAGGACTGCTGCACACAAAAGTGTGGAAAAATGAACGCTTCATAACTGTGCAGAAAGAGGAAAAAAAGTATTTTTGCTTTTAAAAAAGCAGTTTGCACAGCAGTGTGCAAACAGCAATGCAGCTGTCAGGGAGCCTTATAAGGCAGCCTAATAACCAACAGAGCTGATGCACAAAAATAGAGCCTCCCCTGTCACTGCACACAAACTGTTGTGTTGTACAGTGGAAATCGCTACCAGCAGAAGCAGATTTTTTTGTTCTTCTTCCCTGCCTAACGCTCTCCCTTATTCAGAATCAGCAGCTGCAACCTCTCCCTAATGCTAAGATCAGCAGAAGTTAGATGGCGGTCGGCGTGCACGCCCTTTTATAGCCCCTGTGACGCCACACAAAGCAAGCCAATCACTTGCATGCCCTTCTCAAAGATGGAGATGACCGATGCCCATGTCATTGCGTTGCCCACAGTGTGCGTCCTCCATCATTGGCTGAAAAAGGGCACTGGAAGCATCATTTGAAACGTGACTTTGGCGCTCTGGTCGCCTACCTCGTGGCCAACCACACGCTATGGTCGGGTTTTGTTTCATGAAAACTGACTTTTAGCGAAAGTCAGCGACTTATGAATTTGACCGACCCGTTTCGCTCAACTCTACTCTGTACTTGACCTCATTCATGATTCCTTCAATTGCAACCAGTCGTCCTGTCCCTGCAGCTTAAAACCACCACCATAGCATGATCCTCTCACCACCATGTTTCACTGTTGGGATTGTAATGGGCAACTGATGAGCAGTACCTGGTTTTCTCCACACATACCTCATAGAATTATCACAAAAAAATTCTATCATTGTCTCATCAAACAAGAGAATCTTATTTATCATAGTCTGGGAGTCCATCATGTGTTTATAGCAAACTACTATGCAGGCTTTCATATGTATGGCACTGAGGAGAGGCTTCCATTGGGCCACTCTGTCATAAAGGCCCGACTGGTGGAGGGCTGCAGTGATAGTTGACTTTGTGGAACTTTCTCCCATCTTCCTACTGCATCTGTGGAGCTCAGCCACAGTGATCTTGGGGTTCTTCTTTACATCTCTCACCAATGCTCTTCTCCCACGGTTGCTCAGTTTGGCTGGGCGGCCAGGTCTAGGAAGACTTCTGGTGGTCCTAAACGTCTTCCATTTAAGGATTATGGAGGCTACTGTGCTGTTAGGAACCTTGAGTACTGCAGAAATCTTTTTGTAACCTTGGCCAGATGTGTGCCTTGCCAGAATTCTGTCCCTGAGCTCCGTGGCCAGTTCCTTTGACCTCATGATTCTCATTTGGTCTGACATGCACTGTGAGCTGTGAGGTCTTATATAGACAGGTGTGTGCCTTTACAAATCAAGTCCTATCAGTTTAATTAAACACAGATAGACTCCAATGAAAGAGTAGAACCATATCAATGAGGATCACAAGGAAATGGACAGCATGTGACTTAAATATGAGTGTCTGAGCAAAGGGTATGAATACTTATGTCCATGTGATATTTCAGTTTTTCTTTTTTAATTATTTTACAAAAATTTCAACATTTCGTTTTTTTCAGTCAAGATGGGGTGCAGAGTTAAGAAAAAAAATGAACTTTTTTGAATTTACCAAAAGGCTGCAATGAAACAAAGAGTGAAAAAATTTAAATACGTCTGAATACTTTCCGTACCCACTGTATTACAGTGGTACCATCTGTCATTACATAATGCCACCTGTTATTAGTGTTCTCTCCTATTACATATAGTAAATATTTTATTCCATTGTGTTTCCCTTATTTATAGTGCTATCTTTTATTACAGTTTATTCTAATATGAACAGCACCATCCATTATTACATGATGATCTCATTTATCATGTACAATATTGTTCCTTATTAGATAGTGCTCTTCCATATTATAGATACCGTAACTGATTATGTAGTGTCCTTTCTTATTATACATAACACCATCTATTATTACATAGAGTCTTTGCTTATCATATATAGTACCGTTCCTTATTGTAGTGTGATCTTTTTATTGTCTCCATTAATTATTACATAGTGTTCTGCACTATTATGCATAGCTCTGTCCATTATTACGTAGTATCCTCTCTTATCATGTATAGATCCATCCATTATTACATAGAATTCATCATTTCTATGTAAACAACTATTAATTAATGTATATTATCCTCCTTTATTGTGTAGCATAGTATTCAAAGGAAAGAACATTGTACAGTTTATCTACTACCTGTCACTGATTACTAAATATACACCAGAGAGGATATTTGTTTGACGCAAGACCTTCTACATGACCACCATCATGTGACATGCCAATTAACATATGGCACTTTCAATATCAGTCATATAACCTATTAGGTGGCCCAGGGAGCTATCCAGGAGGGGAACCAACCTGTATAAACTGCTCTAGGCACTAGTTACCTTTAATCTAACCCTGTCTATAATTATTTCCATTAGGCACTAAATAAATGTCATACCATATCTAACTCAGGGTGGCCAAATGTTGACATTCTCATTTATTAAAATCTCAATCTCATTGTGATTTTCTCAGATAAGTATTTTTACTGTGTGTGCATTTCTTAGCATCTGCTCTTTCTTCGCCAGTGTTCCACAGAGGACATTTTTTTCAAAGCACTAACAGCATAGACACAGTTGGTGTTTTTGTTCCATTTGAAAACATTTAAAAATTAATCATAGAATGATTTAACTATAATATTTTCAGCTAGGACTTAAGTTTTAAAAGACTGCTGCAACATCAGACTACTTCAATACATTTCACATTTGGCTATATTTATTTATTTCATTAAGGCTGAACAAATGGCCACTCTGAATATGTCCACGCAAGCTAAAATTGTTACGGTTAGATAAGAAGTGACTTTCCGAATCAAACTCAACACAGGTTTTATATTTTTTGTATAGATTTAATTTAGAGATTGCATAAAAGTAAATGAGTTTGTATAAATTGTCCCTCCAGAAGCCAGCATATTACTATAGTTATCAAATGATCAAAGGGATGAAAACTGACTGGACAAATTCCCCTTAGTGTAGCTTGCTTTGGATTTTTTCGACCATCTGATTCAATACAAATATATAAAAGACATTCACATTATTTTTTTTGTGTGATTGATATGATGAAAAGTGACTTGTTCGTAGAATTTAATGATACCCTAGGTATGTTATTCACTAAGGCATCACATAGCATGAATGTGAATGTGGTGAACATGATTCCATTTGAAAAATAAATTCCTTAGAACTTATTTGTCAGTGTTTATGCCTCATTCTAAAGGTTTGCATGTGTTATTCAAACCTAAATGACCAGTGTTATAACAAATCATTTCCCTTTCAGGTATATTAGAGAAAAACTGAAATAAAGTATCACACAATTGAAGCCAGAAGGCCAAAAGCTATTAATGATCCTTAAAATGATCTATATATTTTTTTTTTAAAAAAAGGAGGAATAATTAGACAATGCATTTTCTAAGTGATAATATACAATATAATACATTACGTTGCATAAGTGTTAGACAAGTTTTCGTCTCTCAAAACACAAAGCAAGGTTGGTAAAATACCATGTTTTAGGAGGGGGAAAAAAGAATAGAAGACAAGGTCACTAACATGAAAAGGTAATAGAAAGATAACAATTATATAGTAACACTATTGCTATATATATACTGTATATTGTAAGGTAGCGCTGTCATTCAAGGTTGGGGACACTCGCTAGACAGCCAAATAATCAGATCCGGCACGGGTTTTCCATAAAACAATAACAGTCCATGCAGCTTATTCAGGCATCATAAACCATGACCAGCAACATAAAGTTCATCTAAACAGCATAGCATCCATGACGGAGCTTGACTCTGTTTATCATGTAGTCATTCAGGTTGTGCAATGTCTATCACACTGACTATCGAGCCTCACAGTTATATCCGCTCTCAGGGTTACCTCATGGCTGCTTCATACTCCACACTTCAGACGTCCATTCCCTCCAGGGAACTATCAGGCACTTGCAGCCATTAAACACAGTCACTCCACGTGCTGTCAGGCAGGAAGCCCCATCTCCCAGCGGGACCTTTCACAACGGACCAACCAGGTCCAAGTATTCACTCATGTGACCTACCCTAGCCACCTTATATGGCCCGTAGCCACGCCCACCGGGTCACATGGCTATGACCTCATCACAGGTCCTTCACACACTCACATAGTCTTTTACCCTCAGGCATTTTTAGACACACCCCTGGGTGGATTTGTAGGTAGCTGGTTCGCCTGTCTCTCCAGCTACCTGAAGACTTCCCTAAGACATTGACATGGAACCTCAGCAGTATCACTGCTGATCAACACATACACAAGTCTTCATCTCAAGGCCACCCACCTTGAGATACATTACGATCATTCAGCATCCTACTCCTATCAGGACACTGGAAATGCTTATACGCCTGTCCTGGAACACCCACACAGCGCCCCCTAGTGGACACAGTGGTCACTACACCACTATATATATAAATATATTTTATATATATAAAAATTAGCCTAGTATTGCTTCATTATAATCTAATTTATATTAACATATATATCATAATACAACATTTTATATACCATAAGAAAAATTGAACATACCCAAATAATGTAATACAAAATGCACAGTATGGACACCCAGTAGTCCATATGTCATGCTAATCCAGCCATAGCATCTATAAATAATGTCACATGTGAGCAGAATCTCCAGCTAAAAGGTGGCACATAAGAAGTGCAATAAAACTTAGAATATTTAATTAATTGCTTATATAGCGTATACAGTTACCATGACAAATTATGATATGAGAAATGCAGATAAGGATATACAGTAGCACAAAAGTCATGCAGTTCATAGATATACAAAATCTGTGGCTACTCTACTGAAGTGTAAAGAGAGGCACAAGCAATGGTTACTGGTTGGTGATGTTCTCCCAATATTGAATTATAGGTTGTCCAAATGCAGCGAAGGCTCAATCAGTGGTGAATAGTGTTGAGCATTCGGATACCGCAAATATCGGGTATTGGCCGATATTTGAGGTATCGGAATTCCGATACTGAGTTAGCATATCGAATACCGGAATCGGAAGTTCCCATAATGCTGTCAGTTTGATTTAATTCAGCCAATGACAATCCTCAGAAGTGTGGGCACATCCTGTTAGGCATGTAGGCATGTTAACTAATGGCATGGCTGTGATTGGCTGCTGAAATGATGTCATGATGCACTATAAAAGCCGCCGCCGCCATTTCGGGTTCACTCTGCTGTGAATTCAGTTAGGGACAGGCTGCTGTTCAAGACTCTGAGGGACAGTTAGAGATAGCGATTTTCCAAATCATATTGTGCTTTACCCAGGTTACATAGTCAACCACTGTAGCTTTCTTTTGCCTTGCAGCAGTGTTCACAGCTGTCTGCAAGGTCTGTGAGAGTGCAGCTCATGCTGTGTAGTGTGTCCTGCAGCCACGTCTGGTTGTAGGCCGCTCAGCGTGCGTCACTGCCTCATACATATTTTTCTTTTATTGCTGCTCATTTTTCATTCTCTTATTAGTGTGCATCCATCCGTATCCATATACGTTGGTTGCAAACACTATAGGAGTAGACAGCGGAGCCTCTCTGCAGCCTTTCAGTGCTAGTGCCCAATTTTCTGCACTGTTCACGGCTGTCTGAGAGGTCTCTGTGTGTGAGTGCAGCTCACGCTGAGTAGTGTCCTGCAGCTATGTCTGGTTGTAGGCCACTCAGCGTGCATCACTGCCTCATACATATTTTTCTTTTATTGCAGCTCATTTTTCATTCTCCTATTAGTGTGCATCCATCCGTATCCATCTACATTGGTTGGTTGCAAACACTATATAGGAGTAGATAGAGGAGCCTTTTTTCTGGCTTGTGCCCTTCAGCCACAGCCAGATTAGTATTACCCTATTTTTTGGAGCCTCATCTTTTGCATTGTAGGTTACCTTCCTGCATTGTAATAGCTCCAAACAGTTTGTGATACTATCACTTTCAAATCTTTGGTCACATGCTTTTTGTTTTTTTGAGAAAAAAAACCAAAATAAAATTCACCAAACACTCCAATTAACAGTTGTGAAGGCCACATTAGCTCATATTAAAGTTTAGTCCACACACTTTACAAAATTAGTGTTTCTTATACCTGTTAGCAGCTGTTCAGGAATAAGCACACTAAGCCCCCCCTTTGTACTTTTCTGCCTATCTTTATCAGTCTACCAAGATGAAGAAGGCAGGGAGTAAGGCACGTGGGCATGGGCGTGGAGTTTCTGCAGGGAGAGGACATGGGGATTCTGCAGGGAGAGGACGTGGGGATTCTGTGCCTGCTGCCGGCACAAGTGAGTCAGCATCCCCTAGTTTTACCAGGCAACAGTCCTTTATGCGCAGCTTTGTAGGATCTTGCCGTACCCCACTGCTGCGGGAGGAACAAATTGAAGCCGTTGTTGGATGGATGGCAGCTAATGCATCGACTTCAATCACTTCCACATCCTCTCAGGGCCAGAGCACTGAAGAGCAACCATCTGTCTCTTCACCACCTGCCAAATTGCCCAGGCAGTCAGAGAGCCCTGGACAGGAGCCATCACAGTCTCTACTTCTGTTCTCAGAATTTGTTGGCTTGGAAAGAGGGTGCCAGCCAAGCAGCATTCAAGAATGTGAAGAAGAGGGAGTATGCAGTGATGCGCAACTGCTTTGTCCCTCTGAATCTGAAGAGGCGGGAGGGCCAGTGCCTATGGTCAGCACACCTCAGTACGCATCAGATGATGACAAGACTCAGGTGCCACTTTCTGGTGCGTACGGTGCTGGCGAGACTACCCAGGAGAAGCAGGTGTTTGAAGAGGGGAGTGTAGATGATGAGGTCCTTGACCCATCATGGCGTGAGGAACAGGAAGGTGGTGGGAGCAGCTCTGAGGAAGAGATTCCCCGAACGGCCAAAACAGGAGGGAGAGGGAGGGGGAAGACTTGGTTGCCTGTAGCCTCCACTTCGGCACCCGTTAGGAGCATTCCTCTTCCAAAAGCCAAAACGGGCGCTCCCAAGACTTGCAGTGCGTGGTCCTTTTTTGACACAGCTGCAGATGACATTTGCTTTGTCAAATGCAAGCTGTGTCATCAGAAAGTCAAAAGAGGGAAAAGTGTCAGCAACCTCAATACCACAAATATGTGGAAACATGTGAGGACCAAGCACGTGGTGGAGTTACAAAGACACGCTGAAGACGTAGGCCAACCTACAGCACCACCTACCACCTCTTCAGCTCGTGTTGTAGCTTCCTCCTCCAGCTCACACACAGCTGGTTCGGCTTCCTCACAGGATCACCATGGAAGAACCTCTGGCACTGTTGTCCAGAGGCCCAGTGACATTCCACCCACAGCACCACGTTCCCATTCATCCTCACACTCCCAGGCCACTCTACAGCCATCGGTAGCACAGGCATGGGAGAAAAGGCGGCCATACTCGGCAAACCATCCCCGAGCACAGGCTCTGAATGCTGGTATTGCCAAATCACTGGCCCTTGAAATGCTCTCATTCAGGCTTGTGGAGACTGACACCTTCTGGATCTTCATGGCATTGGCAGTCCCACAATACACCGTGCCCAGCCGCTTTTATTTCAGCAGGCAAGCCATCCCTGCCTACAAAAGCATGTGGAGGGAAAAATTAAACATGTGCTACTAAACGCCATCAGTAGCAAGGTCCACCTAACCACCGATGTGTGGACCAGTACCCATGGACAGGGACGATACCTTTCCCTCACGGCCCATTGGGTCAATGTTGTGGAGCCGCGTACAGATCTTGAGAGTGGAGCTGTACGTGTTCTGCCAACTCAAAGAATTGCAGGAATCCAGTCTGTACACATTGACTCCTCCTCATACTCCAGTTCCTCAGAATCAGCGCTGCAGGAGCCTGTTACGATCGATATGAGCACAGCCATGGCCAAACGTCAAAAGGCCATACTCAAATTAATTTCTTTGGGGAATCAAAGCCACACAGCGCAGGAGCTCTGGAATGCCATCAAGCAGGAGAGCGACGTGTGGTTTCTGCCTGCGAATCTCCAGCCAGGCTTGGTAGTGTGTGACAATGGCTGAAATCTGGTGGCAGCTCTGGGCCTAGGCAACCTCACTCACATCCCATGTCTGGCACATGTGCTCAACTTGGTCATGCAGAGCTTTCTGAGGAACTATCTGGATCTTGATGCACTGCTGCACAAGGTCCACATAGAGTGCGCTCACTTGCGGTGTTCCGGCATGGCAGGATCGCGCATTGCAGCTCTGCAGCGCCGATTAAACCTTCCGGAACATCGCATTATATGTGACCTACCCACCAGGTGGAATTCAACGTTACATATGTTGGAGCGGTTGTGGGAGCAGCAGGCAGCAGTAATGGAGTACCAGCTGCTTCAGGCGCAAACAAGTCGCACTGTGCTCCGGTCACACTTCAGCACCACTGAGTGGGCCTCTGTGAAGGACATCTGCCTCGTTTTGCGTGCCTTCGATGATTCCACGCGGATTGCGAGTGCAGATGATGCACTAGTCAGCATGACTGTCCCCCTTATCTGCCTGCTTCAAAAAACACTGCAAGCACTAAGGGAGGAGGTTTTGGAAGAGGTGGAGGATGAGGAGTCACAAATGCCATCTGCTTCTGGACAGTCTGCGCTACGTGGTTCCTCACAAAGGCCTAGGCAGGGGACACTTTGTGAGGAGGATGAGGAGGAGTCAATGGAGGAGGAAGACATCACTCCAGAGGAGGGATGTACACAATGCTCTAGTCAGTATGTACAGCGTGGGTGGGGTGATGCAGAGCAGGCAGAGATGACGCCTCAAGCAGGGGACAGCGTTTCTTGGGCAGTTGGGAGTCTGCAGCACATGGTTGATTTCATGCTGCAGTGCCTGAGAAATGACCGCCGCATCGCCCACATTCTCAACACGGCTGATTATTGGGTGTACACCCTCCTAGATCCTCGCTACCGGGACAACTTACAAAGCCTCATAACACCGTTGAACCGGGAGCCTAAAATGCAGGGAGTACCAAGATGCACTGGTGCAGTCTATCATGTTCTCCATTCCACCCGAGAGCAGTGCTGTTAGTGCTTTACAAAGCAGCTCTGTGCGTCTAGGCAGTGGAAGAAGCTCTGCACAAAGAGGGAGCAGAGGCAGCGCCTCAGCAAAAGGCAAGACCAGTATAGCCCAAATGTGGAAAAGTTTTGTGTGCCCGCCACAAATGTCTACACCATCACAGATGGCTCCAGTCAACAGGAGGCAACGTTTCCGTCAGATGGTGCCAGACTACATGTCTTGCCCTGTCAGTGTACTCCCAGACGGCTCTTTCCCCTTCAAGTTTTGGGTCTCTAAGCTGGATACATGGCCAGAGCTTAGCCAGTATGCATTGGAGGTGCTGGCTTGCCCTGCTGCCAGTGTATTATCGGAATGCGTCTTTAGTGCCGCAGGTGGTGTACTAACAGACCGTCGCACATGACTCTCCTCCGATAACGTTGACTGGCTTACTTTTCTGAAAATGAAAAAGGCCTGGATCTGACCAGAATTTGCCAGTCCTCTTCCAGAATAAATAATTGGTTGGCAACAGTATCCAGGTCTCCTGTTGTGTTCATGTTTCTACCACCTGAACTGTAATCCCTGGGCTTCAACACAGCCAGTTGTTGCTCAGAAGTGCCGTCTGCACAGAGAAAAACACTAGCTCCTGTGATAGTGGGGTTCAGTAATGCCAGCTGCTCCCCTGCTGTGTGGACGGCAATGTCTTCTGCTGCCACATTCACACTACTACTGATTTCAAACTTGCTCCAACTAGTCCTCTGGCTCCACTATGTTTCTAGTATTTCCGCTGGCCTCCAACCCCGCCAGTTGCTGCTCAGAAGTGGCATCTGCACAATCAACACTTGTTCCTGTGTTACTGGGGTTCAGTAACGTCTGCTGATCCCCTGATGTGTGTCTGGCAATGTCTCCTGCTCTGTCCACATTCCTACTACTAGTGCCACTTCTGAGCAGCAACTGGCGGGGTTGGAGGCCAGGGGAAATACTAGAAACATAGTGGAGCCAGAGGTCTAGTCTGTCCCTAGTCTGTCTCTAGTATTTACCCTGGCCTCCAACACCGCCAGTTGCTGCTCAGAAGTGGCGTCTGCACAATCAACACTTGTTCCTGTGTTACTGGGGTTCAGTAACGTCTGCTGATCCCCTGATGTGTGTCCGGCAATGTCTCCTGCTCTGTCCACATTCCCACTACTAGTACTAGTACTCCAGTTACCAGTTACCCCTAGTTACTGAACCCCAGTAACACAGGAACAAGTGTTGATTGTGCAGACGCCACTACTGAGCAGCAACTGGCAGTGTTGGAGGTCAGGGTAAATACTAGAGACAGAGTGGAGCCAGAGGCCTAGTTGGAGCATGTTTAAAATCAGTAGTAGTCTACAACAGATATTAAACTTGATGAAATTAGGCCTCAGCCTACACCCTGATTGACCCTGGGCTCCAACATCGCCAGTTGCTGCTTAGAAGTGTCTTTGGCATGGGTACTCCCTCCTGCCCAGCCTGGTTCCAGCACACCTGCTGTTTCTGGGTAGTGTCAATGTCACTTTGCCACCAATACGTTGTCCTGTCGTGTTGCGGTCGGGTTAGCCGAGTCTATGGTGCCTGCAGTTTCGGTGCTTCCTATGTGGGCTGCGGGTTCTGGTAATAAAGGCTGGTTCCGTAGTGCCAATAGGACAAGCACCCCGTGTAGGACTGTGGGTTTCGGTAACTGCGGCCGTCTCGCTGCCTTGCAACCTTGTTTTTCATGGGTACCTTCTGCTACCCATCCAGGTTCCAGTACCGTCAGCTGGCTCTCGGCAGTGCCTTTGGCTGAGGTGCCTCCTTCTCGCTATCCGAGTTACAGCAACGTCTGCTTGCCCTTGGTAGTGCTTTCTAGCACAGGTACCTCCTGCTTAGTAACCATTTTCCAGCACTGTCAGCTGGTCCACGGTTGAGCCATTGGCTCTTGTTCCTTCAGCTGCCGCTCTGGGTTCCAGCACCGTCAGCTGGTTCTCGGTAGTTCCATTGACTCTTATAGCTTCTGCTACCCATCCGGGTTCCAGCACCGTCAGCTGGTTCTCGGCAGTGCCTTTGGCCTAGGTGCCTCCTTCTCGGTATGCGAGTTCCAGCAACATCTGCTTGTCCTTGGTAGTGCTGTCTAGCACAGGTACCTCCTGCTTAGTAACTGTTTTCCAGCACCGTCAGCTGGTCCACGGTTGTGCCATCGGCTCTTCTTCCTTCAGCTGCCACTCTGGGTTCCAGCACCGTCAGCTGGTTCTCGGTAGTTCCATTGACTCTTGTAGCTTCTGCTACCCATCCGGGTTCCAGCACCGTCAGCTGTTTCTCGGCAGTGCCTTTGGCCTAGGGGCCTCCTTCTCGGTATCCGAGTTCCAGCAACGTCTGCTGGTCCTTGGTAGTGCTTTCTAGCACAGGTACCTCCTGCTTAGTAACCATGTTCCAGCACCATCAGCTGGTCCACGGGGGTGCCATTGGCTCTTGTTCCTTCATCTTCCACTCTGTGTTCCAGCACCATCAGCTGGTTCTCAATAGTTCCATTGACTCTTGTAGCTTCTGCTACCCATCCAGGTTCCAGTACCGTCAGCTGGTTCTCGGCAGTGCCTTTGGCCTAGGTGCCTCCTTCTCGGTATCTGAGTTCCAGCAACGTCTGCTGGTCCTTGGTAGTGCTTTCTAGCACAGGGACCTCCTGCTTAATAACCGTGTTCCAGCACCGTCAGCTGGTCCATGGTTGTGCCATTGGCTCTTGTTCCTTCTGCTGCCCCTCCGGGTTCCAGCACCGTCAGCCTGTCCTCGCTAGTTCCATTTGCTCTGGTTCCTTCTGCTACCCTTCCGGGTTCCAGTACCGTCAGCTGGTTCTCGGCAGTTCCTCAGCCTTCTTGTACCTTCTGCTACTTTTCCAAGTTCAAGCTTGTGGAAATGGTATTTGGTTCTGGATCTCCCTGACAATGACCCTGAAGACGACGACCCTGCAGACCACACCAAAGAAGACCAAAAAGATGACCCTGAAGAAGATGACCAAGAGGACAAAGAACATGAAGACAACCACCAAGATGCAGAGCAACAAGAGTTAGTAGACCAAGAAGCAGAAGAACAACATAAAGCAGAAGAACCAAAATCAGAAGAACATTAAGCATAAGACTAAAAATCAGAGCAAAAGATATTATCTAAATTATAAGCAGAAGAAGACTAAGCTGTGTATGGGAGTGAGTCCGTTCCTCCTCGTGGTGCCCCTGGAAAATGCCTGCTGCTGCAGGCCAAACTGAGCGTGGACAAATCCTGTTGTAAATCTTTTGTGACAGGCAGAACGAAAGGTGTAATCTTCAAACTTTTATAGATAACAACTACAGGAATGCCTGTCACAAATAAGAATATGATGAAGAAGAAGAATAGGAAGAAGATGAAGAAGTAGAATATGAAGAAGAATAATCGTTGAATAAGAAGAATATGAATAATGTACAAAAAAGAATAATAGGAAGAAGGTGAAGAAGAAGAAGATGAATAAGGTGAAGAAGAAGTTGATGAAAAAGATGCTGCTCCTGAGGATCATGAAGGAGAAAGTGTGGGAGAAGTAAAAAAAAAGGTGAAGAGCATGGAAGTAGTGAAACATACATATCTGACAAAATATAAAAAAGGTTAACATTGTCAATATCTTTGTAACTCCGAACGTCTTTAAAAAAAATTTTTATTCCTGCTATTCCATTTGATTGGGCTAAACCTCTATGCCTTTATGCCTTTAATGTCTCCTCCACCTCCCCCAATACATTCTACATTATTCTTAGTTGTGTTTTTTCATGTAGAATTAACCTACAAGGAAAGAAAAGTTTTTTTTAATTCCGATATTTCTGTCCCATTGACTTGAATGGGACTTCCGGTATCGGAATCGGCGATACATGATACTTTTTGGGTATTGGCCGATCCAATCCGATCCGATATTTCTCAATATCGGCTGGTATTGCTCAACACTAGTGGTGAATTAAAATAAGAGCAATTTGGGCAAATGCCCAGGGATAGTGGCTTTGGGGGAACAAGCATATGGTGAGGAATTTTCATAAACTGGATATTATTGAATTGATCAAAATAATTACTAACAGATGCAGGTGAGCAGAACGATTCGATGCAAATTGAATTAGAGCTAAATTTTATGAAATTTGGAGATCCTGACGAATTTTTACAATGTGTTTTGATTAATGAGAAATATTTAAAAAATTGCCCATTGACTTTTTACACGTTAGTGGTAAATTTAAATCAATATATTTTGCATTTATTTGTGAAAATATCATAATTTCAACAAAAATTTTGAAAAATTCTCAATTTTCAAACTTTAAATCTTTACAGTATATCCTTAAACCAGTTTGTCACATAAAATAATTATTAAATAACATTTCCTATATGTCTATATCTACATCATTTTTCAAACTTCATGTTATTTTGTTAAGATATTAAAAGGGTTAACAGTTTAGTAGCAATTTCTCATTTTTGCAAGAAACGTACAAATCCTGTTTCTTAAGAGACCTATTCAGATTTAAATTGCCTTTGTGGCACATACATATTGGACACTTCCCTAAAGTGATGCCACATTAAAAACCACACTCATATATACTCATTGCGGCAGTGAGAAAATGTTTAACCCTTCAGGCGCTACACAGAAATTAATACAAAGTCGAATGAAAAAATAAATTAAATTAATTAATTAAATTGTAATTGTTACTCTAAAATATTGATTTAGATGCAATTTTTTCAATTTTACAAGGAATTGCACAAGAAAGTGGACACCAAAATTTGTTACATAGTTTATTTTGAGGGCACCAATATCCCACATGAGGTCAGAAACCCTTGTTTAGACAAATGGAAGGAGCACCACTTTCTACTGAGTGTGACCAAGACCCACATGCAGCCATGTAGTCAAAAATGCAAAACATTTTGTTTGCACACACCTCAGGACTTGGAAGGGAAGAAGCACCATGTTAATTTTGGAACACAAATTTGGCTGAAATAGATTGGGGGTGCCATGTTGCATTTGCATGGCCCCTAAGGCGCAGAACAACAGAAACCCCCCACAAGTGACCTCATTTTGGAAACCACACCCCAAAAGGATTGTATCTAGAGATATAGTGAGCATTTAAAATTCACAGGTCCTACACAAATTTTGATAAAATTAGATCGTCATATTGAAAATTTTCATTTTTTTCATGAAAATATTGATACTGAATCAAACTTTTTACTTTTGCAAGCAGTAACATAGAAAAGTGAACCACACACTTTGTTAGCCACTTTCTTCTGAGAATGGTGATACCCCACATGTAGCCAAAAATTCTGTTTGAACACATGGCAGGGCTTGGAAGGATAGAAGAGACATTTTGTGTTTGGAATGTAAATTTGGCTGGAATATATTGCAGACTTTGTCTCATTTGAAGAGCGACTGGATTACCTGAACAGCAGAAACCCGCACAAGTACCCCAGTTTTGAAACTAGACCCAACAAGGAAATAATTTAGAGATGTGTTAAACTTGCTGAACCTGTAGATGCTTCACAGAACATTTTAAAATGTGAATGTGAAAGTTAAAATTATGTTTTTCTCTTTTAAGATGTTGCTTTAGCCCCAAATTTGGTTCATAAAAAAGTCCCTGGTAGAGCCATTGACATGCCAAAACAGAAGAAACCCCCAACAAGTGAGCACATTTTGGAAACTAGACCTCTCAATATATTCATCTAAGAGTGTACTGAGCATTTTTAACCTATAGATGCTTCATAAAACATTATAACATTGATATGTGCAAACAAAAACATTATTTTTTCCACTGAAATACTGTTTTAGCACCAAAATAATAATTTCCCTAAGGCGCAATACGGGAAAATGGACCCCATAATTTGCTATGAAATTTTTACGGAATGTGGCAGTACACCATATGTGGCTGCTAGTGCTTGAGCACACGGCATGGATTGGATGGGAAGGAGTGCTACTTTGCTTTCAGCGTTCAGATTCTGTTTAAACAGATTGTAGATGCCATTAGTAGAGCCCCTGAGGTGCAAAATCAGCAGATACACCCCAAAAGTGATGCTCTATTGGAAACTTCACTGCTTAAGGAATTCATGCAGGGGTATAGTGAGTATTTTGACCACACAGGTGCCTTACAGAATTTTATAACATTGATATGTGGAGCTCAACCCCCCATCTATTGCCCCATTTTCTACCACTACAGGGCAAGTGGGAAGAGCAAGGATGAGTTCTGGAATTGGAGCATCTTAGAGATGTGTCTTTTCTGGGGTAGCTGAGAGCTGATGTTTTTAGCCTGGGGGGCAATTATCCATGGCCACTTTCTAGGCTATTAATTTGAGCCTGCAGCTGTCTGCATAGCCTTTTCTGGTTATTAATTATAGGGGGACCACACGACTTGTTTTGGGGGGTCCCCACTTTTAATAGCGAGTAAAGGCTAAGTATACAGTTGTGAGCTGATATTAATAACCTGGGAAGCTCCATAAGTATTATCCCCTTCCCAGGCTATAAACATCTGCCCCCAGTTGCCAGCTTTCCCTCTGCTGGTTATAAAAATTGCACAGGAGCCCATGCCATTTCTTCCTGAAAAATAATCTTTTATTAATTAAATACATGTCTGGTAACTTGCACACACACTGTACTAATTGTATTTGTCACTAACATCTATATATCTACCTATTCCATTTGTATTTAATATATGTAACCCATCTCTTCTATCCTGTCAGCTCCTGCTGTGATTTTACAGAACCTTGCTTGTGTTTGTCACTGACATATATGTAGACATCTATTCTATGTGTATATATCTATTCTATCTATTCTATTCTAACCTGTCAGGGTATGTTTCCATGGTCTGGATTACATCAGGATTAGCTGCGGATTGAACGCTGCATACAGCCGCAGTGTTTAACCCGCAGAGTCCAGATGTTACAGCATAGTGGAGGGGATTTTAAGAAATTCTGTCTCCACTATGCATACTAAAATGCAGATGACACATCCACGAATCTGGACATGCGGCGCATCTTTATAGAATGCAGCGTGTCTATTTACCTTGCGGAGACCCTCCGTCTCCTCAAGATAAATAATAAAGTCTATGGATATGATGCGATGATTCTGTATGTGTTCAATGAACACTTGTGGAATCACTGCGCATAGAAAGAGGGTTGTGCTTTGGGGGAGTGGGCTTTCTGCTGTGTCCAAAGTGCCGGCAATCCAGACCGTGGAAACATACCCTCACTCTGTGATTATACTGTATGCGGCAGATCATTTGACGGCTTTTAATCTATCTATCACATATATATGTGTGTTTGTGTTTTTGTTTGTTTTGAAGAATATTTAATTTGAAAACAATGTGTAAATGATAGAGAAGTTATAGCTCATGTTAAAATCGCACTGCAATCAGAGCAATCTCACTGCATTCTGATGTAAATCGGATGCTAGGTGTGAAAAATCGTATTGTACTCGCATAAAAAACGCATGACACTCGCATGACAATTGCATTACACTTGTCCAAAGCTCCTGCATCAAAATCAGACTGATTTTAAAATTGTTGGTGTGTCTCCAGCCTTACTCTTTCCTCCCTGGTTGTAATCAGCCATTTTGACCCATAGACACATTGTGGAGCACATAAGACAAAGAGACGATGCTATTCTGTCTGTGTAAATGCCTGTTCTCCATCAGAATAGTTCAAGACTCCTCACACTTACCATATTTATAACATATAACACGGCAATATTTCATCTCTCTTTTTTACCTGAAAATTTGCAGTACTAGGCAATATAACCTGAGCCAGCACAGACATATCATCTAAGGATACCGTTACACTTAGCGATGCACCAGCGATCCCGACAACTACATGGATCGCTGATGCATCGCTAAGTGGTTGCTAGTGAGCTGCCACATAGGCAGATCTCACCAGCGACATAGCAGGGGTCGGGGTCGTTACTTACCTGTCAGACGTGGCGATCCTGACGTCCTCCCGCCCGCCACCACGCGTCGCTCGTCGGCGCCACAAGAGAGAAGAGAAATGATCCAGGACGTTCTCACACGACCAGCGATGAGCAGCGGGGGAGCCGGTCGGAGGTAAGTATCAGACATAGCAATATCGCTAGCAATATCGCTGCTACGTCACAAAATCGGTGACGTTACAGCGATATTGCTAGCGTTATCGCTATGTGTAACGGGGGCTTAACAAATGCCTTGCTTGACTTATGGCACCTAACAATACATACTTTATTCTGTCTGGATCTTTTAAACTGTTCCATTATTAGGGATGCTCTTTTAACAATCTTACTTTTGCATTTTTTCATAAGTTTAGAAATCACATACTTATCTTTACATTTATGGATAGGATCAAAATTTTAAAATATTTGATCTATTACTTTTTCCATTACATCCCCCTTTTTGCTCAGCGCAAAGCAGAAATGGCAGAGAATCTGGCCTTTGTCTCAGAGATAAAGAGAAGGCTGGCACGATGTTTGAATCGGATCTGATGGCTGGTAGATGCTACAGTGCAGACGCCGCCAGCACCATCTTCATGGACACAATTTTTTCTTTTCCTCCAGCAACATGGCGCCTGCGCAGTAACATCTATTGGATCATTGGTGCCATTTTGAGAGAGAATTTTGTTTTTTTCAATCATTAGAAACCTATAAGGAACAACAAATTCAATTTATCTTGGACAGCATTGAACTCATTTTGAAACACAACTATTTCATGTATGAAAAACAGTACTACTTACAAACGCATGGCACCGCAATGGGTACTCGCTTTGCACCAAGTTACACAAATCTATACTTAGGAAAATGGGAACATGATTACATATATAAATATGATGTCCTACGCAAAGGACTTATATTCTGGCATTGCTTTATAGATTATATATTATTTATTTGGGGCGGTTCATCAACAGACCTACATTCATTCATCTCTGGTTTGCCAATACTTATGGTCTGGAATTCAAACCAACTACTAGTAATACTAGCGTAAACTTTTTAGATTTAACAGTTCATTCATGTGGAAAATAACAAATTAATCACTAAATGTTTTCAGAAAGCTGTAGACTCAAATAGTTTCATTCACATCACTAGTTGCCATCTACCAGTTTGGCTAACAAATATTCCCATGGGCCAAAACAGGAGGATTAGGAGAAACTGTACAAACATCTATGATTACCGTAAGGAAAAAGAATTTTTAACGGCACAATTTGAAGAGAAAGGATACCTTTTACCAGCTTTAAACAAAGCAAAACAGGAAGTGGAGAGCATACCTTCGAATCTTTGATATACAAAACTCAACAAAATTTCAGCCGACCTACCCTCCAAGAACAAATACATCAATTACCCATAGTGACAAGAAAAACAAACTTACACAGTGATTCTGGTGATGGAAAATAGCTTTGGCATACAAGCTTCTCCATTGTGAACCAATGATCTCAGATGGCCCAAGTAATGACCAGCACTCTACAGGGTATGATCATCTGTAAAGTTTCATAACCGCAGGGAATTTTAAGGAAGACTGAAAAGCAACACAAAATGACATTAGCATGCTCTCTGATGATTCAGGAGTATGAGGAATAGTGTGAGAAAGTGATTTAATTTTTGCAAACAGCGACTCAAATCTCAAAATCTTCAAAATCACGAGAAAGAGCAAAAAGACTAATATCTACCAGAAGTATCTTTAGCTTCTCTATGTGCCAGAATCAGTGATCCACTCAAGCTGTTTTTTAAGATTTAAGCCACTTTTTGAGTTATATTACAATGATCTAGTGGGCCATGGCTGGACACACACTTCAAAAAGTTTTATGCAGCAGTGTATTGTTCAAAAGATTGTGACTTTTAAATTACAGAAATCTGGTGAAAAACATACAGTGAATGATTATTGATCTTCTCTTGTAAAGCATTTGCAGTAACATAACAACTTTAACAGTAATGGGATTATTACATATGATAATATATTTCAAAGGGGCTCGGCTTGATAATTTGAGACAACTTGAAGTAGCAGTCCTGTAATTTATTATAATTCATACTATCATTAATCACCCAAAATGTATCATTTAGCTAGTATTACTTTATTTAATTTTTCATTTATATTTGGAAATTCATGGTTTACTTATCATCAGTTAGGTTAAGCGATTTCACAGTGACCTTTTGGTAATTATATGATTTTATTTTGTATTAAGTTCCTGCATGATGATATTGCATGACACAGGGAAAAATCAGAAGCTTCTATCACAGATAATGAAGATGACTGCACAGCTTTCGGCACACAAATATAATGTAGAAGTTTCTAATGCAGCTTTCGTGACTGTATACTAGCTAACAATATATTAGATAATATAGGAGAATATAGAGGGAAGGATAACCACAGTGTTACAATAGCAAAGATAGTCCTGGCTTTAACTGCTGATTAAATGCATCATGGAATTGATAGCAGAACCTAAAGTAAAAGAAAATGTACAGTGAAATCTGGAAAGAAGGAGAAAGAAAGAGAAGGTTGAATTGCTTGTTTCTAGTAAGTGTACTGTAAATACAAGAAGTGCAGTGTGATGAAAAATCAGGTGAGGGCTGCAGTTCAACTCTGAACTGAAGTTTTTCTATTTTAAGAAAAGCCTTTGGTGGTGGTTGCCATTTACATGTGGTGGCTGTATACCATTCACTGTGTGGAGCAGAATCAGGAGCGTAGCCCACTCCATACATTTGTAACTGCTGTCTTTTTTACATAGCCTGCACCCAATAGTAACTGATATGATCAGATCTTGCAGTTTGACCTTTTGGTTGCTGCTGTCAAATGTGACAGTTGCTTTTTAAAGGCCTCCAGCATGGCAGACAATATTCTATGACCCAGCGCCACAATGAACAAAGCAACAATGGTATGCCAATGAAGTGCCATGGCAGTCGGGTAATTCCCATTTTTCTCCATATCTGCAAAGGAGTCACTCATTTGAAGCCCAGAATAGCAAATAATAAAAACAATTTAATAACCTTTTCCAAAAAGTAAATGGCAAATATAAAAAAGCAACACATTTGGTATTATCATGTCTAAATTTTTCCCAAACTAATAAATAGAATATGTCCTACAATGAACCCTGAAAAAAAATGAAATTTCAGATTTGGCATTTTTCAGTTGCCACGCCTCTCGCAGATAATGCAATAAACAGCTATCAAAGTGTCACCTGTTCTCTGCTTGGCACACAAATGAAAAAAGGCTTAACATGGGTTCAGTAACAGAAAAATAAAAAAAATGACAGGTCTGATAAAACATATTAGCAAAATCCAAAAAACACATATGGAGATGGCACTTTTATCAACATACAACCTCAAATCTGAAGAAAATAATCAACAGCCTAAAAAGAGTTCCAGATAGTATAAAATACATAAATAAAGGAATACACCGCGCTCTACTGGGAAAAAAAAGGAAGAAAGCGGTTGCCGGATACTCACTTAGTGGTGTGGGAAGAATCTCACAGTCAAAGATGTTTCCTCAGAATCAGAGATGCTTCACACTGTCATAATGACCATAAATCCGTGTATAAAAAACTGCTGGATAAAGAGTAAAGAGTCAAATTAAATTAACCTGTTTTGCATAATTGTGAGCAATACAACTGGGCCTGTAGCACTCACTTGAGTTTGTCTGTCCAGTCCAGAAAAAAAAAAAAAAAGGTGCTGTGGTCGATACAACCAATGCTGAAGCAACAGGATTAGGGGTGTTTACAATAAAGATTTCTGATAGAGGGAAATGGTAATAGTAAATGTTAAAACAATGACAACAGAAGATAAATAAGGGCTGCTTAGATAGCAGATATAAGCTACACTTACTGCAGAATGAATAGAAAAAACACTGGATCAAGGTTGTTGTTTTCAGATAGGGAGCAACTTAAGCTCAGGCACTGTGGATTAAATGATTGTGAGTAGCAGAGTGTGCTAGCGGTTAAACAAGGTGCTGGACCTAGTGCACTTACTTGTGATGACTAGTACTCGGTGAGGTAGGCTAGGTGCTGGTGCTCAGCAAGGGGCTGCTGCTGCTGGGTCTGCACAAGGAGGACGCCGATGCCTCGCGCGCTCTGGCCGGAAGCAACGCTGAGAGAGGCAGCGTGGTATGGGGGCGGAGCTTGTGTAATGTCACACTAACACTTCTTTCTTTGAGTGGACAAGTGCCAGTGTATCAACTACTTAAGTATAAAATACAACTTTTATTTATATAAACGCCACATTCACTCTCAGGTAATCTACCCATATACAAATCTTCTAAGTTTGGTCCATTACTTTTTTATCCCCCTTCACTTCCCCCTTCAATTGAAGTTTTATTTAGCTTACTCTTGCATTTGGGAAGTTGTTAGGACCATATATGCTGTTACAGACTGTTGTGAGAAATTGTATATGCTCTGGAATTTTATTAGTGATTTGCATTTGTGCATTTAATTTTCATTATTTTTATTTATTATTATTATTATTATTATTATTATTATTATACATTTATATAGCGCCATTTATTCCATGGCGCTTTACAAGTGAAAAGGGGAAATATAGACAAGTACAATAAACATGTGAAAGACAAGGCACACACAAGTACAGAAGGAGAGGGGACCCTGCCGGCGAGGGCTCACAGTCTACAGGGATGGGTGAGGATACACTAGGAGAGGGTAGAGCTGGTTGTGCGGTGGTTCAGTAGACTGAGGATCATTGCAGGCTGTTGGCTTGTCGGAACAGGTGGGTCTTCAGGTTCTTCTTGAAGGTATCCGTTGTTGGTGAGAGTCTGATGTGTTGCGGCAGAGAGTTCCAGAGTATAAGGGAAGCACGGGAGAAGTCTTGTATGCAATTGTGGGAAGAAGAGATGATGGGGGAGTAGAGAAGGAGATCTTGAATTGGATGTCATCTCTCATGGTGAGATATTCTTTTACCACTGTAGTATGATATTTTAATTTATATAAATAAAAGTTGTATTTTATACTGTCTGGAACTCTTTTTAGTATGTTGATTAATTTCTTCAGATTTGAGGTTATACGTCTGATAAAACATCAACATAAAACAACTTTTATTACAAAGTTCTCAATTCTTTTAATCATATAAAAACTCTTATAATTTTGATGCCAACGTAATAGAATGGGTCTGAAGAATTAAGTTGTCAGGTTATATTTACTGTTCTGTGAATGCTGTAAAAACAAAACTCAAAAAATAATGGTGGAATTGTTTTTTTTCACTGCCTAAACCTCTTAGAGATTCTTTCCCTGTTTTTCAGTACATTCTAATTTAAAATAAATAATGTGGTGCAAACATAAAAATAAAAAAGTTATGAGTCTTAAAAGAAAGAGAAGGAAAAACAAAGGCAAAAAAATGAAACATTGCCAAGTCCTCAAGGAGTTAAACTCATCATCTTTTATCTCAAAGCACTGATGACTTTATGAAAGAACACTGCTATAGATTGCTATAGTGGAAACACTAGCGAGGAATACGGATGAGTGTTATGTGATAAAACATTGAATAGCACTCGGACCACTGTTAGTCTATGGGGCAGCTCCCATCACCGTGTTTTTTCTCGGCCGTATTATACGTGCAAGTTTTCTTTAAAAAGCAATTCATGTGCGCTGTACAATAAAACCACACTGACAGGTTTGAAAAGTATAGATATATATACACATAGAATATATATATATATATACAGCGTATATACACTCACTGGCCACTTTATTAGGTACACCTGTCCAACTGTGTGTTAAGACTTAATTTCTAATCTGCCAATCACATGGCGGCAACTCAGTGCATTTAGGCATGTAGACATGGTCAAGACAATCTCCTGCAGTTCAAACCGAGCATCAGTATGGGGAAGAAAGGTGATTTGAGTGCCTTTGAACATGGCATGATTGTTGGTGCCAGAAGGGCTGGTCTGAGTATTTCAGAAACTGCTGACCTACTGGGATTTTCACGCACAACCATCTCTAGGGTTTACAGAGAATGGTCCAAAAAAGAAAAAAAATCCAGTGAGCGGCAGTTCTGTGGCCAGAAATGCCTTGTTGATGCCAGAGGTCAGAGGAGAATGGGCAGACTGGTTCGAGCTGATAGAAAGGCAACAGTGACTCAAATTGCCACCCGTTACAACCAAGGTAGGCAGAAGAGCATCTCTGAACGCACAGTGCGTCGAACTTTGAGGCAGATGGGCTACAGCAGCAGAAGACCACACCGGGTACCACTCCTCTCAGCTAAGAACAGGAAACTGAGGCTACAATTTGCACAAGCTCATCGAAATTGGACAGTAGAAGATTGGAAAAACGTTGCCTGGTCTGATGAGTCTCGATTTCTGCTGCGACATTCGGATGGTAGGGTCAGAATTTGGCGTAAACAACATGAAAGCATGGATCCATCCTGCCTTGTATCAACGGTTCAGGCTGGTGGTGGTGGTGTCATGGTGTGGGGAATTTTTTCTTGGCACTCTTTGGGCCCCTTGGTACCAATTGAGCATCGTTGCAACGCCACAGCCTACCTGAGTATTGTTGCTGACCATGTCCATCCCTTTATGACCACAATGTACCCAACATCTGATGGCTACTTTCAGCAGGATAATGCGCCATGTCATAAAGCTCGAATCATCTCAGATTGGTTTCTTGAACATGACAATGAGTTCACTGTACTCAAATGGCCTCCTCAGTCACCAGATCTCAATCCAATAGAGCATCTTTGGGATGTGGTGGAACGGGAGATTCGCATCAGGGATGTGCAGCCGACAAATCTGCGCCAACTGTGTGATGCCATCATGTCAATATGGTCCAAAATCTCTGAGGAATGCTTCCAGCACCTTGTTGAATCTCTGCCACGAAGAATTGAGGCAGTTCTGAAGGCAAAAGGGGGTCCAACCCGTTACTAGCATGGTGTACCTAATAAAGTGGCCAGTGAGTGTATATATACTGCTCAAAAAATAAAGGGAACACTTAAACAACACGATGTATGTATGCTATTATTATTATTATTATTATTATTATTATTATTATTATTTATTTATATAGCGCCATTAATTCCATGGTGCTGTACAAGAAAAGGGGGGTTACACACAAAGTTATAGATATCGTTAACAGTAAACAAATTTACAATGACAGACTCGTGCAGAGGGGAGAGGATCCTGTCCTTGCGGACTTAAGGGGGTTTTACACTAAGCGAGATCGCTAGTGATATCGCTCAAGCGTCACCGATATTGTGACGCGACAGCGATCACGCTAGCGATCTCGCTAAGTGTGAAATGTAGCGGCGACCGGACCCCCCGTCGGCTATCGCTGATCGTGCTCGAATGTGCAGGTACATTTTTCCATCGCTGGCGTCCCGCTGTCCAGTAATTATCGTTGTGTTTGAAGCTTAAAAACGACAAGCGACGTCGATAGCGACGCATGGCTCAGCGACACAGGCGTGACTTACCGGCCACGCCTCCTCTGCCCTATTGGTCTTTACAGCGCTCACAATGTGCGAAATGTATCTGACAAAGGTATAAAAGACAACGCTGGAGCTCCTCATTCAACACTTTGTTCCCATGCATAGTGGATGTTAACCGGTTTGGCTTCAACGTTCCAGTGTGAGTCGCTACAGCGTTTATATTTAAACGGCTTTCACAACGCGGTTGCTTCGGCGTCCCTATTGCAATCGCTATTGCGCTTTTATTAGTGGATTCATTTTATTCATCAAAGAACAACTCTGTTTGCCAGGTATGTATTTCAATAGTACCATGCAAGGTGTTTTTTAGAGTAATACTTTTATTGATTATTGTGTTGGCTTTCTACAAATGAAGCTCTTGTTACCAAATCGTCTAATGATTTTATTTTATGTTGCAGTTTGTATATCATGAACGGCGCAGAGCGTGCTATTGTGGCTGCTGCTTTGGTGTTGGAGGCTGGTCGGCTACATGAAGAGGCACAGATGCAAGAGAGGCAGTCCAAAAGAAAGCGGCGCCTGTGGACCAGAGAGTGGCTGGCGAAGAGGTCCGAATTCTCACACATGCAGCTCATAAGAGAACTGCAGGAGAACAATCCTCAGGATTTCAAGAACTATCTGCGGATGTCAGAGGACTCTTTCAAATTTTTACTAGCCAGGGTGACGCCATTGATTGAAAGGAGAAATACCAAAATGCGAGCTGCTGTGCCGGTAGACGAATGATTGACCGTGACGCTGAGATTTCTGGCCACCGGACGATCACTGAAAGATCTGCAATTTTCTTCTGCCGTTTCTTTGTCACTGCTCAGCAGTTTGATTCCTGAAACATGCAATGCCATAGTTCAAAGCCTCAGGAGCTACATCCAGTTTCCAAAAACAGAGGCGGAGTGGAAAAATATTGCCTCTGATTTTCAGAGGCTTTGGCAGTTCCCAAACTGTGGGGGGGCTTTGGATGGTAAACATGTGAGGATCACCCAACCGCCGAAAAGTGAATCCTATTTTTACAATTATAAGGGCTATTTTAGTGTAATCCTTATGGCCCTTGTTAATGCTAACTACGAGTTCATAAATGTTGATGTAGGCATGAACGGCAGGGTTTCAGATGGGGGAGTGTTAGAACATACACTTTTTGGAGAGCGATTGACCAATTGTGACCTGAACCTGCCTTCCAACACAGAGACAACCGGCAACCTCAACTTTGTTTTTGTCGGTGATGAAGCCTTCCCGCTGCATGCCAATCTGCTGAAACCGTACCCCCAAAAAAGTGTGACGGAGCAAACACGGATATTTAACTACCGTTTGTCAAGGGCACGAAGGGTTGTGGAGAATGCGTTTGGCATCATGGCCAGCCGCTTT
This sequence comes from Dendrobates tinctorius, assembly GCF_039654945.1. NCBI lineage: Eukaryota > Metazoa > Chordata > Amphibia > Anura > Dendrobatidae > Dendrobates > Dendrobates tinctorius. The sequence continues at coordinate 59,054,730 of NW_027361698.1, read as the reverse complement.
CGGATTTTCCACACACCCATAAACCTAAAGTTGGAATCCATTGACTCGGTCGTTATGGCTTGTTGCATGCTGCACAATTTTCTGCGGCGCCGCGATGCGAATGATTACACTCCGCCTGCCTTTGTGGACTCTGTTGACACTACAAATGGTCAGGTTCTTCTTGGTGGGTGGCGCGAAAATGATCTCGCAGTACCTGGACTTCAAGCACTGGCAAGGGGAAGAAACCGTGATGATGCAAAGGCCTGCAGGGACCAATACTGCCAATATTTTAATGGGCCTGGTGCTGTTACTTGGCAGCATCAAATCTAGACAGCAAAAGTGTTTATTTAACATGTTTATTTCATTCTTGTGTGATAAAAACAACAATAAATTCAAATAGTTGCTACTTTACAAAGTGTTTCTGGTTTTTAAAAGAAAAATAAAAAAAAAAAAAAAGGGAACTGCGACACAGTATCAGCACTGTAGCATCGGCGTTAAGACGCCATTTTATAACCGCCCTTAAGTGGACGCTATAGCGTCACCGATAAGCGCGCAGTAGTACCATAACTTAAATTACGCAGTAGCGTCACCAAATGAGGCGCGAAAACATCGTGACGTCACGACGATCTTGTGGGCGTCCCTGCTGCGTAGTGAAAGCGAAACAGGAAGCAATGGCTGGTAGACAGAGAGCTACACCTTGGGGGAGGCCGAAATGCGTTTCCTGGTACAGGAGATGGAGAGGCGCGATTATGCGTGTGGACAGGCGCATGCACACCCCATGAGACACAAGCGGGCTGTGTTGCGGAGGATCAGGCGAGGACTGTTACGCCGTTTCGGAGTTGAGCGCACCACAACGCAAATAAGGAAAAAACTGGCGGATCTGCGCTTTCGCTCAAGAGACCTCCTCACCAGCCTCCAACAACAAGTGCGGAGGGACCGAGGTGAGTGTTCCACATAGTATGTTTTAAACATATGTTATATTAGTTTTTAAATTTTTTTTTTTTTTTATTTACGACAGGGTTTACAGTGTAAAAAAAAAAAAAAATTACATTCGCACATGTGAAATTGCACAACTCAAATTGAAGTGGTATTGCGCTCAGTATTAATTTTTTCCAAACAGCGGCGCATGCAGCGGCCCCAGCCCCATCAGCACCTGCAGCACCACCAGCCCCCGCAGCACACGCAAGCCCGGCGGTGCAAGTATCTCCTGAAGCAGAGTCCGTAAGTGTTTAAAATACATTTGTTCATGTTATTAGTATTTTTATTGGGTTGAAAAATACAAGAAAAGGGGGGGGAGAAGGAAGTCAAGGTTCACATAAGGCGAACGGAAAATAAAAACCAAAGTGTAATCCAGGGAGGAAACAAAAGCAAAAAGATTGTAACCAGACCTGATGGTAAAATTTAAAAAAAAAAAAAATAATTAAAAGTTAGATACAAAAAAGATGCTTGTTGGAGAGACAGATAATAAAAACTTTTGCAAGAAGTATTCGCTTTCTATAATGTAGTATTACAATACCGTTTCATTTTTGGATGTTTTTACCGCTTTGGAAATGCTCAATGCACAATTTCCTATTTTTAGATACCAGAGCCCGTAAGGACCCCCTCGCCCCCCTCAACACCTCAACCACAAATTGCTTCCTCCACTTCATCCCCAATGGGTGTGTTTTCTCCAGCATCACTCCGAGAAGCTGGAGCAGACTCGACCTCCGGTAATCAACTAACTTTTTTATTTTTGTTTGAAGCATGTGTGAAATGATAATTTGTGTAACAGTTGTTGACATAGTATATATATATACATTTTCTTTTCTAGTACGTGTTGCCACTCGACGTGGAAGGGCTGTTATCTCCTCATCTGATGAGTCAGAGGCGACACAAAAACGTAAGTGTTTTTTACAAAAAAGAATGAACCGTATGCACCCATCTGCTGCCACTTTACACTATGACCCCATATTGCGACCCATAGGATATGACCCCATTTACTACCACACCTACATTATGCCACCATATGCTGCTCCACATACTATGGCACCATATGCATGCACATTTACAAAACACCCTAAACAATGTAAATTTCCTCAACAGAAATACCAACCTTACCTGAACTCTTGGCAGCACACAGGAGGGCGATGTCTGCATTACACCAACTCGGAGTGATGCTGGACCAATTTGTGGCAGCCCAACCGCAGGGTGAAAACCTTTAATTTACTTTCGCGTTATATTTAAAGTTTTACCTTTTTTTATTTTTTTGTTAAAAAAATATATCTATGTCATGTTGACATATGTAAAACTAAAAAGGTTTGTTTAAAAATCTGTCAGAAAAAAGGAATTAAAAAGCCAAAAAAAAACAAAATTAAGAAACTGACACAGTCAGTAACTAAAACATTAAAAACATGTTATTTCGAAAAAACAATTCTACCTCTCATGTGGCACCTTTTTTTGTCATCGTAACAGATAGAATAGTAATTTTATAAGATAACACACTTTTCCAGATGGAACACTACACGTACCAGGATAATTGCTGGCAGTTATCTACACACCAGACTAGGAAACCTGCCTTTATCGCGTGGCAAACCACTTTGTCTCAGTCTACAAAGGACTTGAAATCGTGATCATGTGAAATGCAAAAATTTAAATTTTATTTATTTTTTTGAAACAAACAATAAGGATAGAAAACTAATTTTTTTAATACAACAAGTAAACATAAAAACTATAATTGAGTGTAAAAACAGTCAGAGTTATTCAGTTGCTGCCTTCCAGGATTTATGAATGGGGCAGACTGCAAATGTGGGGTTCCAAAGTTCATGCTCTGTATTGGCTGAATCATCCTTCTTGGCGTGCTGGTTACATGTTCTTGTGTCTGCAGCCATGGGTTTAGTGACATAGACTGGGCATCCACAAGAGTATAACTGTCTGTAAGTTGTCCAACAGCAGCTTTATTTAGCGCTTCAAATATTATTCTCTCGGCCTGAAGCCTTTGCGTTACGTCGAGAGACCGAAGTCTTTCGTCCACCATGTGTGCAAAGCCACCAATTGCTTGTTTTTCCTGCAGCACCAATATGTTCTTTGCTAAATCGACAAACTCTGGAAATGGAGGAGCGGTGGCCTTTCTTTTTCGACTCTCTGGGAGACGCCTTTGCACAGTGTACGCTCCCGCGGACACACTTGCCTCCTCTGCAATTATGGACATCCTGTCGTCGGTTGCGTTTGATGTTGCAGGGGTTTCCTGTATGACACATGGTGTAGGTGAGACCTCTTCTGTTACATGCTGCAAGAACAGAAAAACCAGGTTAAAACACAGAAAAAGTAAAAAGAGTTTTTTCTAAACACATAACAATAATTTATTATGAGGGGGGGGAAAAGTGGTACTGGCTATGTACTGACATCGACTATTTGTAGAAATTATGTTATGATAACCCAATTACAGATGTACAGTTATCAGCTGTGAACAAAGTTTCAAATCATCGACTTAATCATTAAAACTCAACAGTAGCATGTACATATATATGTATCATTGGTTTTTTGAGGGAAACCCAAAACATACTTACATCGACAAGAGGGGAATCAGGCCGTGTCACTGTTTCTTCCTCTTGTGGCAGTGACATAGAACAATGCATAACCCTGGGGATTTCCTGGTCTCGCGTAAACTCCAGTAAGTTGTAGTACCACAACTTCGGAACATACACTTCATCGGTACCCGCCCCCGACCTTGTAGACTTTTCCACCTTGTTCAATTCCTTCTTGAACACAGTGCGTAGAGCTTGTATTTTTTTTTTAATAACAGCCTCATCTACTGTTTCGCTGGGATGATGTTCTTGATATAGATGTACAAGTTTCTCATATGCAACCTTCTTTTTGTACTTATTACTGTAGTCTGGCGACTTCACCTTCCAGAGGCAGGGCATTTACCGATACATCTCAATAAATTGGCGTATGAAGTCTTGGCTGCTTGCTACTTGGCTACTTGCTGCCATCTTTAAAAAAAATAAAAGGAAATGGTGAGAACGTTTCATTTAGGTACGGACATACATTGGATAAAAAAGAGTTTGAATCGTATAAGTTTGGTCGCTGTCCTAGAAAAGTATCACGTTCAACAATTACAAAAATGGGGGCGGGCGCGGTTTCAAAACTAAAATGGCTGCTCAGACATGTGCATATGGACAAAATGGACATACACAAGATAAAAAAGAGTTTGAATCGTATAAGCTTGGTCGCTGTCCTAGAAAAGTATCACGTTCAACAATTACAAAAATGGGGGCGGGCGCAGTTTCAAAACTAAAATGGCTGCTCAGACATGTGCATATGGACAAAATGGACATACACAAGATAAAAAAGAGTTTGAATCACATAAGCTTGGTCGCTGTCCTAGAAAAGTATCACGTTCAACAATTACAAAAATGGGGGCAGGCGCGGTTTCAAAACTAAAATGGCTGCTCAGACATGTGCATATGGACAAAATGGACATACACAAGATAAAAAAGAGTTTGAATCGCATAAGCTTGGTCGCTGTCCTAGAAAAGTATCACGTTCAACAATTACAAAAATGGGGGCGGGCGCGGTTTCAAAACTAAAATGGCTGCTCAGACATGTGCATATGGACAAAATGGACATACACAAGATAAAAAAGAGTTTGAATCGTATAAGCTTGGTCGCTGTCCTAGAAAAGTATCACGTTCAACAATTACAAAAATGGGGGCGGGCGCGGTTTCAAAACTAAAATGGCTGCTCAGACATGTGCATATGGACAAAATGGACATACACAAGATAAAAAAGAGTTTGAATCGCATAAGCTTGGTCGCTGTCCTAGAAAAGTATCACGTTCAACAATTACAAAAATGGGGGCGGGCGCGGTTTCAAAACTAAAATGGCTGCTCAGACATGTGCATATGGACAAAATGGACATACACAAGATAAAAAAGAGTTTGAATCGTATAAGCTTGGTCGCTGTCCTAGAAAAGTATCACGTTCAACAATTACAAAAATGGGGGCGGGCGCGGTTTCAAAACTAAAATGGCTGCTCAGACATGTGCATATGGACAAAATGGACATACACAAGATAAAAAAGAGTTTGAATCGCATAAGCTTGGTCGCTGTCCTAGAAAAGTATCACGTTCAACAATTACAAAAATGGGGGCGGGCGCGGTTTCAAAACTAAAATGGCTGCTCAGACATGTGCATATGGACAAAATGGACATACACAAGATAAAAAAGAGTTTGAATCGTATAAGCTTGGTCGCTGTCCTAGAAAAGTATCACGTTCAACAATTACAAAAATGGGGGCGGGCGCGGTTTCAAAACTAAAATGGCTGCTCAGACATGTGCATATGGACAAAATGGACATACACAAGATAAAAAAGAGTTTGAATCGCATAAGCTTGGTCACTGTCCTAGAAAAGTATCACGTTCAACAATTACAAAAATGGGGGCGGGCGCGGTTTCAAAACTAAAATGGCTGCTCAGACATGTGCATATGGACAAAATGGACATACACAAGATAAAAAAGAGTTTGAATCGCATAAGCTTGGTCGCTGTCCTAGAAAAGTATCACGTTCAACAATTACAAGAATGGGGCCGGGCGCGGTTTCAAAACTAAAATGGCTGCTCAGACATGTGCATATGGACAAAATGGACATACACAAGATAAAAAAGAGTTTGAATCACATAAGCTTGGTCGCTGTCCTAGAAAAGTATCACGTTCAACAATTACAAGAATGGGGCCGGGCGCGGTTTCAAAACTAAAATGGCTGCTCAGACATGTGCATATGGACAAAATGGACATACACAAGATAAAAAAGAGTTTGAATCGCATAAGCTTGGTCGCTGTCCTAGAAAAGTATCACGTTCAACAATTACAAAAATGGGGGCGGGCGCGGTTTCTAAACTAAACTAAAACAAAACAATAAAATAAAACAAAAAAAAAAGCATACACAAAAAATAAAACTTTTGAACTTACCTTTGACGGTGTGAAAAATCCAAAAGTTATGGAGAAAAAAAAAAAAAAAAATTTGCACTGTTGATTCTTCAGATGGTCTCAAAAATGGAGGTATTGGAAAATAACCAACGCTGATGAGTCTTCAAGAGGGTTGCTGAAGGACGAATAGTAAAATCAAACCAAAAATGCACTTTTGTCTCTAGGGAGAAAAATGCTGGTTTAGAAGCTAACCACGGCGCTCCAGAGATTTAAACTGAAACGCTACTACGTCCTCTTTAATGACGCCGCCGGCCAATGACAGCGCAGCGGTGACCACCAATCGGCGCTTTGGGAGGCGTTGTAAATTAAACGCTGAAGCACGCCCACCGAGGTCTGAATCGGTTTTTGTTTAGTAATGTGAAAGGTACTCAACGAGCAACGAGGTCGCTATGCAGATCGCTGATCTCTCTAGAGTCGTTGACGAGATTGGACTGTTTGAAAGCTATCTAGCAATCACGTAACGACACAACAGCGATCTATGCCTGGTCGGATCGCTATCGTTATCGCTGGTGCGTTGCTTAGTGTAAAAGGCCCATTACACTCTACGTAACATTCTATGTTACATTCTATGTAACTCCAAGATAGTCACACTTCTGTGAAATCAACAATGATTATGAATCATTTTCTCCTGCTGTTGTACAAATGGACAAACAACAGGTAGAACTGATAGGAAGGTCACTAACATCCATGTGTCTGCCCAGTCAGAGTGTTTGGTGTTCCCTTTATTTTTTTTGAGCAGAGTATATATATATATATATATATATATATACATATACACTCACTGGCCACTTTATTAGGTACACCTGTCCAACTGTGTGTTAAGACTTAATTTCTAATCAGCCAATCACATGGCGGCAACTCAGTGCATTTAGGCATGTAGACATGGTCAAGACAATCTCCTGCAGTTGAACGTGGCATGATTGTTGGTGCCAGAAGGGCTGGTCTGAGAATTTCAGAAACTGCTGATCTACTGGGATTTTCACGCACAACCATCTCTAGGGTTTACAGAGAATGGTCCGAAAAAGAAAAAAAATCCAGTGAGCGGCAGTTCTGTGGCTGGAAATGCCATGTTGATGCCAGAGGTCAGAGGAGAATGGGCAGACTGGTTCGAGCTGATAGAAAGGCAACAGTGACTCAAATTGCCACCCGTTACAACCAAGGTAGGCAGAAGAGCATCTCTGAACGCACAGTGCGTCGAACTTTGAGGCAGATGGGCTACAGCAGCAGAAGACCACACTGGGTACCACTCCTCTCAGCTAAGAACAGGAAACTGAGGCTACAATTTGCACAAGCTCATCGAAATTGGACAGTAGAAGATTGGAAAAACGTTGCCTGGTCTGATGAGTCTCGATTTCTGCTGCGACATTCGGATGGTAGGGTCAGAATTTGGCGTAAACAACATGAAAGCATGGATCCATCCTGCCTTGTATCAACGGTTCAGGCTGGTGGTGGTGGTGTCATGGTGTGGGGAATTTTTTCTGGGCACTCTTTGGGCCCCTTGGTACCAATTGAGCATCGTTGCAACGCCACAGCCTACCTGAGTATTGTTGCTGACCATGTCCATCCCTTTATGACCACAATGTACCCAACATCTGATGGCTACTTTCAGCAGGATAATGCGCCATGTCATAAAGCTCGAATCATCTCAGATTGGTTTCTTGAACATGACAATGAGTTTACTGTACTCAAATGGCCTCCTCAGTCACCAGATCTCAATCCAATAGAGCATCTTTGGGATGTGGTGGAACGGGAGATTCGCATCAGGGATGTGCAGCCGACAAATCTGCGCCAACTGTGTGATGCCATCATGTCAATATGGTCCAAAATCTCTGAGGAATGCTTCCAGCACCTTGTTGAATCTCTGTCACGAAGAATTGAGGCAGTTCTGAAGGCAAAAGGGGGTCCAACCCCTTACTAGCATGGTGTACCTAATAAAGTGGCCAGTGAGTGTATATATATTTATATATGTATATATATATATATATATACAGCTCAGGCAAAAATTAAGAGACCACTGCAAAATTTTCAGTTTGTCTGATTTTTCTCTGAACTGGCATTTTCCCACGCTCCAGAGGTTAGCACGGGTGAGGCTGTGAGGGAGCGCAGCATCAGTGATGTCAGCGCTAGTCACTGAAGCTGCACTGGCAGCATCTCCTCATTCATCAGTGGTTTACAGCCGGGGGCGGTTGCATTTTGGCCGATGATGCCACAGTGTAGAAAGAGGGAAAGGTCCCTCGAAACGTGTCGGGATTGGCCCCTGTGTATCCGTTACTGCAGGCAGGTTACGTCACCGCTAACCATGTCCCCCGCTTGCTATGCTACTACACAGCAGCGCCATCGCCTGAGGCTCACCACCACATCACACAGCTACGAGCATGTGGAGGATCTCTTGAGAACGGGAGAACGCTCCCCCATTTGATTTTGTACTGCATCCTAAGTCTACATATCCACAAAATGGACTGAGCAACTGACAACTAGCATCTTCAGGTGCGCAGAAGTAAGTGCCATTTCTCACATGTCAGTCACACTGCGCGGAGGCTCATCCATCTTGAAACAGCAGTCTTCACATGTTATCAGCGTGTCAGCCATGTTTGTTTTATTTATATATATATATATATACATATATATGTTTTGAAGACTATTTCGTTATGAAATAATGTGTCAATGACAGAGAACTTCTGTTAGTAAAAGCTCATGTTAAAATCGCATTGCATGCGGATTGCATATGGATTGCATCCGGATAATGGATGCGAGGAAATCGCATCATCGCATTACAAACAGATTACATACGGATCACCATATGGAGAACACTCCTGTGATTCTCTGCTGAGAAAATCAGACCAATTTTTCATACAGCAAGTGTGATGCCGGTGTAAGGCTAGGATCACACGAGCATATTAAAAAATTGGATAGCACTCGCCTGATGTATTTGCCGATGGGAATTTCAGCCAGAAAAATGGGGCAATATTTTTCTTACGTGGTATCCCTATGCAATCTGTTTTTTTCAGCAGTACTGATTAATAATTTACAAGACCATTTGTTCTTTCCTGTTTACAAAATTGCAATGTATCCATAAAAAACTGGAAATCATACTGTGGCACCATATAGCATCCTATTTTTTTTTCATGCACCCATGGATGTGAATGGCTGAGTTTCATCTGAGTTACAGAAGAAACTAGTGCTTGCTGTGATTTTTTTTTACACAAAGATTCAGCCAGTGAAAAAAATTGCTCATTTGCATTGCTCCATCAAGTAACATTGGTCTACTTTTTCATGGAAAGCACTAGGACTAAAATATGGTCCTGTGAACAAGCCCTAAAAGTGAAGCTCTGTCTACTTAAATAATAATTCAAAATATGATTTATATTATGTAAATAATAATATTATTGTATAGTATAATTTTAATTGTTTTTCCAAATTTAATTGGATTTTATATTCAGCTTTATGATGCAAAATATATTGTTTAAGACAGCTATTGTAGTAGACAGATGGATGCGAGTGATGTTTCTCTATGATGTGTTAATATAAAATGACAGCTGAAACATTTAGCTTCCAGCAGCTAAGGTAATGTTACTAAGCACACCAACCATGATCTACATACCTTTATCTTTGCTCTATTATACATTATCTACATCCTTGTGCTTAGACTTATTTTGGATTTTAGAAAATAACATTTTTTTTCAAGTAAGTGTTGAATTAATACTAAATACTATACTTCTAACTCAACTCATCAGACCCTAAAAAAGGATTTTAATTAAATCCACTGTATGTTATAATCCATTTCTATTACTATATTTGAAGATCATCTTATGATTGCTCCTCAGTATAATTGCAATGCATTTTCCTCTGCTTTTCATATTTGCTTTTATGATTGCTTTTTGGCAATGTTTGTTCTCTCTCTATGGTACTGAATTTAAATATGTTTTATAGAAATTTCCACTAAATGCAAAGCCCTATGTTGTTTCACTGACCTTCCCTGAATTAAATGAATTTAAATGCAGTTAGTCAATCTAGTGATACTCATTTTGTTCATACATCAAATGATGTCAGTAAACATAAAGACACTTATTTTATAGAGAAAAAAATCATTCATCTTTAGGTTTCTCAATTTAAATTTAAACATTACAGTATTGTGTGAAAGTTTAGGCAGGTGGGGAACAAAAGGTGAAAAGTAAATTGGCGCTAAAATAAAATGTGTTAATAGTAGAAAACATCAGAACAATTTGCAGAGGATCAAGTTCAAGTTCAATTTTCTGAAATTCGTAGCTCAACGTAAATTCAAGCACTCTTTGAGCACGTATATATACAGCTTTGGCAAAAAGTAAGAGACCACTGCACAGTTTTATAAAAATCAGCTTCTCTACATGTCTGACAGCCATTCCATTCCAGTGTCAGTTGAATTCCAACCAGAGTACACCTCATTCTACTTAACCCCTTAAGGACAAAGCCATTTTGTAGGTTAAAGACCAGGCCTTAATTTCAAAATCGGACCACTGTCACTTTATGTGCTTATAACTCTGGAACGCTTCAACGGATCCCGCTGATTCTGAAAATGGTTTTGTGACATATTGTACTTCATGTTAGTGGTAAAATTTCTTCGATATGACTTGTGTTTATTTATGAAAAAACAGAAATATGGTGAACATTTTTAAAATTTTGCAATTTTCAAACTTTTAATTTTTATGCCCTTAAATCAGAGAGATATGTCACAAAAAATAGTTAATAAATAACATTTCCCACATGTCTACTTTATATCAGCATAATTTTGGAACCTAATTTTTTTTTTGCTACGAAGTTATAAAGGTTAAAAGTTGACCAGCGATTTCTCATTTTTACAACAAAATTTACAAAACCATTTTTTTTAGGGACCACCTCACATTTGAAGTGAGTTTTGGGGGGTCAAAATAACAGAAAATACCCAAAAGTGACACCATTCTAAAAACTGCACCCCTCAAGGTGCTCAAAACCACATTCAAGAAGTTTATTATCCCTTTAGTTACGTCACAAGAATTGCAGCAATGTGGAAGGAAAAAATGAACATTTAACTTTGTTTCCTCAAAATTTTTGTTCCGACACAATTTTTTTTAATTTGTCAAGAGTATCAGGAGAAAATGAACAACAATATTTGTTATGCAATTTCTGCTGAGTACACCGATACCCCATGTGTGGAGAAAGACTGCCTGGAATCGAGAGCGGTCGCCATGTCATGTTTGGAGAGCCCCTGATGTACCTAAACAGTGGAAACCCCCCATAAATGACCCCATTTTGGAAGCTGGACCCCCCATGGAACTTATCTAAATGTGTGGTGAGCACATTGAGCCCCCAAGGGCTTCACAGAAGGTTATAACGTAGAGCCGTACAATTAAAAAATCATATTTTTTCCACAAAAATAATCTTTTCACCCCCAATTTTTTTTCCAAGGTGAACAGGACCCCAAAAGTTATTGTGCACTTTGCCCTGAGTACGCTGATACCCCACATGTGGGGGTAAACTACTTTTTTGGCACATGGCAGTGCTCACTTTTTTAACGCAGAATTGGCTGGAATTGAGATCGGATGCCATGTTGCGTTCAGAGAGCCCCTGATGTGCCTAAACAGTGGAAACCCCCCACAAGTTACCCCATTTTGGAAACTAGACCCCCCAAAGAGCTTATCTAGATGTGTGGTGAACACTTTGAACCCCCAAGTGCTTCACAGAAGTTTATACCGTAGAGCCGTGAAAATAAAAAAATCATATTTTTTTCCACAAAACTGAACTTATTGCAACCAAATTTTTATTTTCACAAGGGTAACAGGAGAAATAGGACCCCAAAAGTTGTTGTGCAATTTGTCCTAAATACGGTGTACCCCATATGTGGGGTAGAACCACTGTTTGGGCACATGGCAGAGTTCAGAAGGGAAGGAGCACTGTTTTGGAATGCAGACTTTGATGGAATGGTATGCGGGTATCATGTTGCGTTTGCAGAGCCCCTGATGTGCTTAAACAGTAGAAACCTCCCACAAGTGACCTCATTTTGGAAACTAGACCCCTCAAGGAGCTTATCTAGATGTGAGGTGAGCACTTTGAACCCCCCAAGTGCTTCACAAAAGTTTATAACCTAGAGCCATGAAATTAAAAAATATATTTTTTTTTCCACAAAAATGATCTTTTTGCCCCCAAATTTTTATTTTCACATGGGTAACAGGAGAAATTAGACCCCCAAAGTTAATGTGCAATTTGTCCTGAGTATGCTGATACCCCATATGTGGGGGTAAACCACTGTGATCGCCTTAAAAATGCGATCTTTGTGAGGCAGAATGAAAAAATCCCCAAAAGGTGAAGAATTGGTTTTATTTTTTACGCCGTTCCTCGTGCGGTATTAGTGATTAGGTGACTTTATTCCTCGGGTCAGTGCGATATCAGCAATACCAGATTTATATCCTTTTTTCATGCTTAGCTTCTGTCACACACTTAAAGATACTTTTTTTGGAAGAATTTTTTGTAGGAAATTTTTGCATCGCCATATTTTGAGAGCTATAATTTTTCCATATTTCGGCCGACAGAGTCATGTGTGGGATTGTTTTTTGCGGGACTAGCTGTCGTTTTTATTGGTACTAATTTCAGGCACATAACATTTTTTGATCGCTTTCTATTCCGATTTTTGGGAGGCAGAATGAACAAAAACCAACAATTCAGGAATTTTTTTTCCATTCCGCTTGAGGTAAAGTTAGTAAGGCAGGATTATTCTTTGCGCCACTTTGATTACAGCGATACCTTATTTATATTTTTTTTATGTTTTGGCATTTCTTAAACAGTAAAAACTTTTACAGAAAAAATAATCATTTTTGCATCACTTTATTCTGAGAGCTATAACTGTTTTATTTTTCTGGTGATGGAGATGTTTGGCAGCTTGTTTTTTGCGGGACAAGATGACGTTTTCAGTGGTACCATGTTTATTTATATCTGTCTTTTTGATCGCATGTTATTGCACTTTTTCCAAGCGGTATGATGATACCGCTTGGATAAAGTATAATTTGCTAATTTTGTGTTTTTTTTCACGGCGGTCACTGAAGGGGTTATCTAGGGAGACACTTTTATAGATGGGATTTTTACAGATGCAGCGATACCAAACGTGTATTTTTTGTTTATTTTAATTTTTTTTACATAAAAATGTGTATTTTTAGGGGAATTTTTTAATTATTTTAATTATTTTTTTAATATTTTTATTTACATATTGTTTTTAAAAAATGTTTTTTTTTACCTAGTCCCTTTATGGGACTTTCACTTATACTTTCTCATGGTCTCAGCGACTTTCCATATCTGGATGATCCGGAGGTTGTCATGACAACCCCCGGGTCGTCATGGCACAGATCGGGCCCCGCGATTACATCGCGGGATGCCGATCTGAGGCAGAGGGAGCCCCCGACCCTCTGCCTCCCCCCTGAATGCTGAGATTGCGCTCGATCGCAGTGGTTAGGGGTTAACAACCAGAAGCGGCGTGGACACCGCTCCAGGCTGTCAGTGCAGGATGCTCAGCCACTGCAGCGCTGAGCTCCTGCATTGATTGGGCAGGAGATGCTGAAATTTCAGCATCTCCTGCCTGATCGTGCTGTGTTTGGTCAGTCAGATTGACTGACCAATCCAGCGCTCTGGGTGCGGGGACCAACTGCAAGGGTCCCCGCACCTCATCCCGTGCCTGTCAGCTGTTATAGACAGCTATCAGCACTGAACTGTCACTGCATGTTTACATGCAGTGACAGTTCAAATGAATGACGTGCACAGTTCGTCATGGTGCAGGAAATTACACCCGGCCATGACAGACTGTCCATGCCAATAGACGTTAAGGGGTTAATGTGCTTCTGATTAGGTGATCACCTGAACTAAATCTTATTTAATGAATTATAGTATAAAAAACCCTGCTGTGGTGTTCACAATTCTGTTGCAATAGGACAAGTTGGATGGCAAAACAAGTGCTAGTAATATCAATAAAACAAGATAGACCAAACACGGCAAGTCTTTATAGCCCAACCACCACAACCCCTTTGTATACCAGACCAATGCCCAAACTCCATAACCTCCTTGTCTAACATCACTGAAAGGGAGCTTGCTCATCTTCTCTCCAAATCACACCTCATCAGTTGTGCACTTGACCCTATCCCATCCCTCCTCCTCCCCAACATCACCACTACTCTTATCCCATCCCTAACCAACCTCTTCAACCTATCACTAACTTCTGGTACCTTCCCTTCTGCTTTCAAACATGCCACAATCACACCTATCCTTTAAAAGCCAACCCTCGACCCAACAGCCACGTCCAGCTATCGCCCAATATCGCTGCTCCCATTCGCTTCTAAACTCCTGGAGCACCATGTCCACGCTGAACTTTCCTCCCACCTCTCATCTAACTTGCTCTTTGACAATCTACAATCTTGCTTCCACCCCCATCATTCCACTGAGACAGCCCTGACCAAAATTACCAAGGACCTACATACAGCCAAAGCTAATGGACAATACTCTATACTCCTGCTTCTAGACATGTCCTCTGCTTTTGACACAGTTGACCACTGCCTCCTACTACAGATCCTCTCCTCCTTTGGAATCAAAGAGTTTGCCCTATCCTGGATCTCCTCATACCTTTCCAACCACACATTCAGCGTCTCCCACTCCCACACTACCTCCTCATCCCACCCTCTCTCTGTTGGAGTCCCCCAAGGCTCTGTTCTAGGACCCCTACTCTTCTCAATCTACACACTTGGCCTGGGGCAATTCATAAAGTTCCACAGATTCCAGTACCACCTTTATGCCGATGATACTCAGATCTACCTCTCTTGCCCATACATCACCTCTGTGCTCTCCAGAATCCCAGAGTGTCTATCAGCCATATCCTCCTTCTTCTCCTCTCACTTCCTCAAACTCAATGTGGACAAATCTGAACTGATCATCTTTCCCCCATCTCACAGATCTTCCTTACCTGACCTTTCTATAACAATTGACAACATCACGCTTTCCCCCATACCAGAGGTCCGCTGCCTCGGAGTAGCCCTTGACTCTGCCCTGTCCTTCAAACCGCACATCCAAGCTCTCTCCACCTCCTGTCGCCTCCAGCTCAAAAATATTTTCAGAATCCGTCCCTTCCTCAACCCTCATTCTACTAAAATGCTTGTGCATGCCCTCATCATCTCCCGCCTCGACTATTGCAACATCCTTTTCTGTGGCCTCACTGCTAACACCCTTGCACCTCTCCAGTCTATCCTTAACTCTGCTGCCCGACTAATTCATCTCTCTCCTCGCTACTTCTCAGCTTCTCCCCTCTGCAAATCTCTTCACTTGCTCCCACTCCCTCAGCGTATCCAATTCAAATTACTAATACTGACCTACAAGTCCATCTACAACCTGTCTCCTCTGTACATCTCTGAACTAATCTCCCGATACCTTCCCTCACGTAATCTCCGGTCCTCCCAAGAACTCCTTCTCTCCTCCACACTTATTCACTCCTCACCCAACCACCTCCAAGACTTCTCCCGAATAGCCCCCATCCTATGGAATTCCCTGACCCAACACGTCCGGCTATCAACCACACTCGGATCCTTCAGACGGAACCTGAAAACCCATCTCTTCAGGAACGCCTACAGCCTGCAATGATCCCCGCTGCCTCCTCACCACTACTGGAGCTACCGCCTCACCATCACTGGAGCTGCTGCAAACCCCCAACCTACTTTCTCCTTCCCCACCATCCTGTAGCATGTAAGCCCGAAAGGGCAGGGTCCTCTCTCCCCTCTATATCAGTCTGTGATTGTTAGTTTGTTTACTGTAAGTGATATCTGTAATTTGTATGTAACCCCTTCTCATGTACAGCACCATGTAACCAATGGTGCTTTATAAATAAATAATAATCATAATAATATCACAAAAGTAATATGAATGGAAAAATAACTTTTAACCATGCCAAAGGAGTTGAAAAGAAAAGTCTTGAGTGAGGAAAAGAAGGACTCAATTATGGCTTTACTAGCTGAGGAATACAGAGAGCATCATGTTGCCTCAATCCTTAAAATTTTTAAGACGACAGTCCATTACAACAATGTCAAGAAGCAGACATTGGGGACAAGAAAGCTACAGACCGGCAGAGGGCGAAAATGGCTCTCCACTGACCAGGATGACCATCATCTTATTCGAATGTCACTCAGCAGGATGACATCAAGTGACCTACAGATGGAATGGCAAATGGCAGCTGGGATGAAGTGCACTGCAAGAACAGTTCATAACATGCTCCTGGAGGCTGGATTCAAGTCATATAAAGGTAGAAAAAAGCCTTTCATCAATGAGAAGCAAAGGAGAGCCAGGCTAAAGTTTGCCAAAGACCATAAGGATTAGACCATAGAGGACTGGAGTAAGGTAATCTTCTCTGATGAGTCTAATTTTCAGCTTTGCCCAACACCTTGTCGTCTAATGGTTAGACAGAGACCTGGAGAGGCGTGCAAGCCACAGTGTCTTGCACCCACTGTGAAATTTGTTTGGAGGATTGTTGATGATCTGGGGATGCTTCAGCAAGGCTGCAATTGAGCAGGTTAATCTTTGTGAAGGACGTATGAATCAAGCCGCATACAAGGTTATCCTGGAAAAACAGTTGATTCCTTCTGCTCAAGCAATGTTCCCCAATTCTGAGGACTGGTTTTTCCAGCAGGACAATGCGCCATGCCACACAGCTAGGTCAGTCAATGTGTGGATGAAGGACCACCACATCAAATCCCTGTCATGGACGGCCCAATCGCCTGGCCTGAACCCCATTGAAAACCTCTGGAATGTAATCAAGAGGAAGATGGGTAGTCACAAGCCATCAAACAAAGAACTGCTTGAATTTTTGTACCAGGAGTGGCATAAGGTAACCCAATAGCAGTGTGAAAGACTAATTAAAAGCATGCCAAGAAACATGAAAGCTGTGATTAAAAATCATGGTTATTCCACAAAATATTGATTTCTGAACTCCTCGTGAGTTAAAACATTAGTATCGTTGTTTCTTAGTGATTATGAACTTGTTTTCTTAGCATTATTTGAGGTCTGCAAGCACTGCATTTTTTTTATTCTTGTAAGCATTTCTCATTTTCTGAAAATAAATACAAAATTTAGTGCTTGGAAATTCGAAGACGTGTTGTCAGTAGTGATTAGAATAAAAGAGCAATTTACATTTTATTCAAAAATATACCTATATAGAGAAAAATCAAATAAACTAAAAACTTAGTAGTGGTGTCTGTTAGGCGTAGAGAATCCCCCTCTGCACAGGAGGAATCCCAAGCCATGTTTTCTCCTGCGTTCTCCCATTTAGTCTCAGCTGCAGCAGATCCTGCTCAGCAGAGACGTCATTCTCAGTGTATTGCTCAGAACTGTGCTTTGCAATTGATTGCTGCTGCCTCTCCAGGTTCAGCTATAGCAATCAACAGCAAACAGCGGTGAGCAGTCATTCCTGAGACTAAGACCGGGTTTCGCCCTACTGAGCATGCTCATGAGGTGGCAACCTCTCATTGGTGGTCAGCGGTAAACTGCTCAGTTCCTCAAGTGAGACCGGATTGGTCCACTAGCAAGATCGTGGCAGACTGGGATCTATAAAAGGATATCATAGCCCCATGGCCATGCGCTAGTATAGACTATGTGGTGTGTTTGATGTATGCACGTATGATTGTCTCTGGTGACTGACTCATTATGAAACCCGTACCCTTGGTAAGCATGGGTTGTTCAGCCCTGCCAGCTAGTGACTAGGCTGATGGTGTAGGTAGGAGGCAGAGTCAGTGCCTAGCATCAGCGCCAAGTAGTGGCATCACCTGTGCGATGCTGTGCACATAGTGGGTCTGGTCAGACTCTAGCCCCAGCGTTCTAGGGGTTGAGCCTAGAAACCTCACTCGCACTATATCTGCTGTGCCCTGTGATGTTCAACAGGAAACAGCATTCTTTACATTGCTGCTGTGGCTCTGTGGATCAAAAGAGTTCGCCGCTGTGCACACTGGGTGACATTTATCCAGCGTGGTTATGAGGAGTGAAATAAGCCAGCTGGACTTTTAAATAGAAATGGTTCCTGTAATATGTCATACGTCATATGGCTCCCAAGTGTGTAGCATTGTTACATTTGGGGTTAGAAATGTGGGCAGTTATCACAATAAACAGATGTGACTGTTACAAAACTACTGAATGACATGGGTTAAGGTGGCTATAGGCCAGGGAGCAGAGTCAAACAGCATGGAGGACCTGATTAGTGATGAGCAAACATGCTCGCCACTACTTGTTATTCACCCGAATATCACTGTACTCGATGTACTCGGAGAGCATTAAGCATTTCTGGAATTACTCTGCGGGAACTTGGATCTCCACCCAGCATTTTTGGCAGTCTTTAGAGACCCAATCACCATGCAGGGATTGTCTGCCAGGCATTGTAATGCTGCAGCCATCTTTGTTGTGGTCTTGCTGGCCGCACAGCATCATCAGGGGTATAAGAGACCAGGCGCCGCCCTGCTCGGCACATTAAGCTCCGGATTGAGATAGTGTAGGGACAGCTTCTGCCGAGATAGGGTCAGATTTGAGGGGAGTGGGGGGTCTACCATCCTAAACTACTCAAATCCAGATAAACCAACAGTCCTTCTAAGGACTAATTCCTTGCAGTGTTAGGTAGGCAGGGAGTGCAATTTGCTCTAAACATATCAGTGCAAGGCCTGCAGGCACTGTATGTGTGTATATAGATATCATTGCATACATCAAGAGGGTCCATTCTATTACTATCTACTGCTGCTGCTGTTACCTATAGCATATATTGACCTTATACACCTAGCCCCAGATAAAATTAGCAAGGAAAAATAGAGATTATTTTATTGCAAAGCAATCCAGAGCCCTTTTTTTTCTCCATTTGCTGTTTGACACTGTACAATACAGCCAGATCCTTTTCGTAGCACAGCATGAAAATCCAGCAATTTTAAAGTGGTCCCAAAAATCACTTTTTAGAGAGCAGAGAAATCTTTCATTTTTATGTGGTACGGTAAAGTAGAATTTTTTTTGATTGTCTTATACAATTTCTTGACACCATTTTGCTGAACCCCCCAAAAAATACATACAGGCCACATATTTTACAGTGTGGTATATCTGTGACACGCCTCATACATCCGTGTGCTAAAAATTTGGGCATTTTAGGCCTAAATTCCATTTTTTTGCTGTCTGTCACTCTAGTAATTTGCAGCACTATTTTACATTAGAAAAACAGGCCACATATTTGGCAGTGTGGTATCTCCGTGCCAGGCCTCATATATCTGCGTGGTCCAAGTTTGGGCATTTTAAGCGGGTATTCCTATGTTTTCCTGTCTGTCACTCTAGATATATACAGCAATATTTAGCATAAGAAAGAAAAAAGATACATACCACATATTTGACAGTGTGGTATCTCCATGAAAGGCCTCATATATCTTTGTGCTGTAAGTTTGGGCATTGTAGGCCGGTATTCAATTTTTTTTGCTGTCTATCACTCTAGTTATATACAGCACTATTTTGCATTTTTAAAAAAAATACAGGCCACATATTGAACAATCTGGTATTGCTGTCAGACGTCTGATGTATTTGTGACCTACAAATTGTGGCAATTCAGGCCTACATTCCACTGTATTTGTTTTCAGTTACCCTAGTTCTCTACACTATTTTGGGGTAAAAAAAATACAGGTTACATACTGAACAGTCTGGTATCGCTGTCAGATGTCTTAAGTATTTGTGACCTACAAATTGTGGCAATTGAGGCCTACATTCCACTATATTTGTTGTCAGTTACCCTAGTTCTCTACACTATTTTGGGGTAAAAAAATACAGGCGACATATTGAACAGTCTGGTATCACTGTCAGGTATCTGATGTATTTGTGGCCTACAAATTGTGGCAATTCAGACCTACATTCACTATATTTGCTGTGAGTTACCTTAGTTCTGTACACTATTTTGGGGTAAAAAAAATTCAGGCCACATACTGAACAGTCTGGTATCGCTGGCATATGTCTGATGTATTTGTGGCCTACATATTGTGGCAATTCAGGCCTACATTCCACTGTATTTGCTGTATGTTACCCTAGTTCTGTACACTACTCTGGAGTAAAAAAATTAAAAAATACAGGCCACATATTGAACAGTCTGGTATCTCTGTCAGACGCTTCATCTGGCTGTGGGCTGCAAAGTGTGCTTTTGAGGCTTCCATTCATCTTTTGTTGCTGTGTGTTACCCTAGTTCTCTACACTATTTAGGGCTTAGGGGTAAAAATACAGGCCACATATTGAACAGTGTGGTATCTTGGTAAAAATACTTCTGTTTCAAGTTGTTATGGCTGCTTCATGACTGTCTTAAATTTTCCAACTACTACCACCATCATCATCTTCTGCCTAGAGGCAGTCACTGCACAGATAGAAAGTCTGAGGAGCAGAGGGTGAACGCTTGGGCGGTGTTGTACTCTGTCTCTGGATTATGAAAGCGAAATCTTCTAGATTAAATCATGTCTGGAAGAGCTAGAGCAAGAGCACATGGAAGAGCACGGGGCCAGGACTCGCAACTACTGTTCCTGGGCCAGATTCTGACAATCCATCACCTACTAATACTGAACTGGTTGGATGATGACGACAAAAAGGAGCCCCCGCATTTTCTATAACAGAAGCTAGAGATTTTGACATTTCGGCTGCATTTCAAGAGGTGTCAATTGGAGAGCGTGGTGGTCGTAGATGTGACTTCTACACCCCCACCCAAGCTGCCGCCTCTCCACCACCCGTGGTGCCGCACCCCCAACCTTCTTTCTCTTCCCCATTGCCCCATAGAATGTAAGTCCACAAGGACAAGGTCCTCTCCCCTCTGTACCAGTCTGTCATTGTAAATTTGTTTACTGTAAACGATATCTATTACTTTGTATGTACCCCCTTCTCATATACAGCACAATGGACTTAATGGTGCTAAATAAATAAATAATAATACTATATGGGTGTTTCCACTAGACAATCCATCCAACATGTTATTGAATCAAAATCTTGTTTTTCTGACAACTCTGTTCAGCTGTGCACACACTATGTCAAATTGTTAGCTAGACCCCAGTGGGTCTTGGCACAGTATCATGTTGAATACAGTCCACAGATGTCATCTAGATCCCTAATTTCACCTCTACTTTACCAGCATGATGAATTAATAGGAAAAGCACGTGGTATTGATGGAGCTGTTGTTTTCTTGCCAAAGAAATTCAATAAGATCAATTTAGTGGTTTGTCGCACACGGCGTGGAGAAATAGTAAAAATGACAATAAGTTTCACAATTGAGTTAAAACACACTTCACCAAATTGCTTTCACTTTTACAACATTATATTCCTAAGCCTTGAAGAAAAAAGATGATTATATTGTGAAGCAAATAGGAATAAATAATTATTAACACCCAAATGATGTTACAATAGTTAGGACATAGACAACCTATCACTGGGGAAAGGATTTACCACTTAAATTTTGAAGCTTGAGATTAGTGTCATCTTGTGGATTGATATGAGCCACAAAGTCCTTCAAAGTGAAACTGTTCTGGATGTAATGTCCCAGCTGTCACCGTGTGAGCAACCTTCCCTGCAGGACCCGGAAGGACCCCACGGCCATCTTTGGGCTGTGGGTCTCCATGGAGACCTTCAGGACAATGCGTTGATATCACATTGACTTAATGGAAGCATACAGGGAGTTCCCTCCCTGCGTGATACCCCTCTAGGTCGCTGTCACTACTGACAGTGGCATCAGAGGGGCTAAATGCCTGCAATTGGTGCTAGCATTAATCATGGGTTTTGCTGTGGGGTGTCATCGGACCATTTAGAAAAGTCTGTTTCTTTCTTGGTCATATCTGTCAGTGCTTTGGCCACTGCCAAAAAGTTCTTGGTGAACTTACAGTTATTATTGGTGAAGCCTAAAAGCCTCTGTAAAGCTTTTAAGTTTCAATGATGATCCCAATCCAGTACCTTCGAGATTTCTATTGGATCCATGTGAAAACCAGTGAACGATGAAAAAAATACCCCAGAAAAGGGAACGCCTGAACTGAACACATACAGTGGGGAAAAAAGTATTTAGTCAGCCACCAATTGTGCAAGTTCTCCCACTTAAAAAGATGAATGAGAGAGGCTTGCAATTGACATTATAGGTAGACCACAACTATGAGAGTCAAAGTGAGAAAACAAATCCAGAAAATCACCTTACCTGATTTGGCAAGATTTATTTTGCAAATTATGGTGGAAAGTTAGTATTTGGTCATTAACAAAAGTTAATCTCAATATTTTTGTCACGGTCACGTGTGTCTGGACGCAGCGACTACCGCAAGGCGAACCCATAAGACACCCGTGACCCTGGATACAGCGCCTCCAGTGGGGAAAATTTAAATAATAAAATGTGCAGCTGGATATGCCGCCTTCAACTGGCGAATTTAGGTATTACACATTGTGCATACAGTAGTCTGGAAACCCCGCCTCCAGTAAGGCGAATTTAAATAAAAAAGGGGGAACATGGGTAACATTAACAATGGTGGGCCCTGCAATAGGGAATAGGGAAGTGGAGATCTCCTGTACTCCCCTGAGCCAGTGTCCCTGCACTCCTAACGTTCCCTATGCCGGTTCCGCACCGGACGACGCACAGGAACCTAAAAACCTTAGCTCGCCCTGAACCTAAACCCTCACTAGGGAATTAGTCAGTGCGGAAACTAATCCCACCACTGCACTAAACACACATGAGGGAAAATGACAATACAGGGGAAACACCACTTAGCTTTGCTATGTTGCGTACACTCCTAGCAACAGAGCCCACCACCTGTGTGCATCTTCTCCTCCACCCGGATCCATCACCATAACTGGATCCTTCACCATAGTGCAGCCTTGGAGCAGAGTCCACCACCAATTGCAGAAGTCTAGTAGCAGAGTCCCAAAGATGAGTTCAGCTTCTGCCCAAAAAGTCAAGCATGCTTGAGTCCAGCTCTCAGCAACCAAGTCCCGCATGCTGAGTGCAACTCTCTCCATAGTCGCCACTCCACCAAGCCATGCAAGCACTTCCTGCTGACACCATAAACTGTGACTCCCCCAAGCCATGCTAGCCCTTCCTGCAGACCACATAGCTGCCACTGGTCCCCTCTGGCTGGGCTGCGCAGGACTCATGTCCAGCTCCTTCTTTCACCCAGGCTTCCTTGTGAATGACTAACACACAATATCACCAACAGAGATTGAACACACCTGGCTCTCCTTTATAGAGCCTCACACCTGAATTATAATTACGTGCACTAAACCAAAGAAACTAAAGTGCACTACCACTCACCACCACCGGGGCAACTTAGAATGAATGACACCATGTGTAATAAATCTAATGACCACTGGGGGCAATCACATTACTTTGGCACCTAGCCAAAGGAAAAAAAGTTCACTTATCCATTTAATCTGTCAGATCCACGATGGATCATGACAGTACCCCCTCCTTGATGAGGGGCCTCTTGATCCTCAAGACCACTCCTCATTAGGGAAACACAAACAGCGGGGATGCCCAGATCCTGAGTTCACCCCACCCCTACCTGAAATTTCCGGTTTATGACAAACGCACCGCTGGTATTGGCAATAATGTTCGTTTTGGAGGCACCACTCATCTCCACAGTGTCGACCTGGGGAACGAGGTTATGTATGTGTATATTTAGTATGCGCAGGTAAAACTTCGCAACACACTTCCACTGATGTTTTTTTTTTTTTTTTTTGGTGGCCACCCTTACAAGCTTGTTCACACACAGGTCCGGACCTGAACGTTTATTGCCACACCTGTTAGTCATAAATTTGGTGAACTAATTCTGGCACTCGACAACAGAGGTGTCCCTCCGCTGTCACCACACTCACACCCCTGCTATTCACCAAGGGACACCACCTTCCAACCATTTCACCATGAGGTCCGCGCCTCCCAGGGTCGGTAAATGACAAGGGGTGAGATTTGTCCCTACTCCCCCACAGCACACCAGCCGCTCACACCTGGAGGAAAAGGGGACAGGAATATGGAGGAAATATATACTCGCTGGTCGCCTTCCTCCAAGCGACCAGGAGGGGGCGGCTTCTTCGGTGGTATTGAAGATTTGGCGTGAGCCCCGTGGACTATCACCAGTCTGCTCACTACAGGGATGTACCCCTTCTCCTTGGGGAACCCCAGACAGCACCATGGGGATCACCAACTCCACCAACCTGTCTGGGTACGTCCGCCTGTATGAACAAGTCCCGCTCCCCAGCAGCGACTCTAGGGGGCACTTTGCCAGAGCCGCAGGAATATGGAGGAAAAATACACTCTCTGGTTGCCTCCACACGACCAGGAGGGGGCGGCTTCTTCAATGGTATGGAAGATTTGGCATGAGCCCTGCGGACTATACACCAGTCTGCTCACTACAGGGACGTACCCCTTCACCTCGGGGAACCACAGACAGCACCATGGGGATTACCAACTCCACCCACCTGTCTGGGTGCATCCTCCTGTATGAACAAGTCCCGCTCCCCAGCAGCGACTCTAGGGGGCTTTTTGCCAGTCCGAAGCCGCCATTTGATTTCCTGGTTACCTGAGCAGAGGCCCCAGACCCTGATAACTGCTACTGCAGCGGCTCTAACACACCTTGCCGCTCCCCATTCACCTCAGTGAGGCCCAGCAGCAATTACTCACAGGTCTCCACATGGCCAAAGCTCACCAGAAAAAAAAATGTAGGGTTGGTGATAATGTCACGGTCACATGTGTCTGGATGCAGCGAGTACCGCAAGGCGAACCCATAAGACACCCGTGACCCTGGATACAGCGCCTCCAGTGGGGCAAATTTAAATAATAAAATGTGCAGCTGGATACGCCACCTCCAACTGGCGAATTTAGGTATTACACGTTATACATACAGTAGTCTGTAAACCCCGCCTGCAGTAAGGCGAATTTAAATAATAAATGGGAACCTGGGTAACATTAACAATGGTGAGCCCTGCAATAGGGAATAGGGAAGTGGAGACCTTCTGTACTCCCCTGAGCCAGTGTCCCTGCACTCCTAACGTTCCCTATGCCGGTTCCGCACAGGGCGACGCACAGGAACCTAAAAACCCTAGCTCGCCCTGAACCTAAACCCTCACTAGGGAATTGGTCGGTGTGGAAACTAATCCCACCACTGCACTAAACACATATGAGGGAAAATGACAATACAGGGGAAACACCACTTAGCTTTGCTCTGTTGTGTACACTCCTAGCAACAGAGCCCACCACCTGTGTGCATCTTCTCCTCCACCCGGATCCATCACCATAACTGGATCCTTCACTATAGTGCAGCCTTGGAGCAGAGTCCACCACCAATTGCAGAAGTCCAGTAACAGAGTCCCAAAGATGAGTTCAGCTTCTGTCCAAAAAGTCAAGCATGCTTGAGTCCAACTCTCAGCAACCAAGTCCAGCATGCTGAGTGCAACTCTCTCCATAGTCGTATGTCCTCCATTTTCTCATTATTGCTCCCACAGTTGATTTCATTACAGCAAGCTGCTTGCCTAATGCAGATTCAGTCTTCCCAGCCTGGTGCAGGGCTACAGTTTTGTTTCTGATGTTCTTCGACAGCTCTTTGGTCTTCACCATAGTGGAGTTTGGAGTGTGATTATTTGAGGTTGTGGACAGGTGTCATTTATACTGATAACAAGTTCAAACAGGTGCCATTACTACAGGTAATGAGTGGAGGACAGAGGAACCTCTTAAAGGAGAAGTTGCAGGTCTGTGAGAGCCAGAAATCTTGCATGTTTTTAGGTGACCAAATACTTATCTTCCACCATAATTTGAAAAATAAATCTTTCCAAATCAGACAAGGTGATTTTCTAGATTTGTTTTCTCATTTTGACTCTCATAGTTGTGGTCTATCTATGATGTTAATTACAGGCCTCTATCATCTTTTTAAGTGGGAGAACTTGCACAATTGGTAGCTAACTAAATACTTTTTTTTCCCCACTGTATATTTCTCTGGTTTGCCATATAATCTATTGCCCTTAACATTTGTAAGACCTGCCTGTCATGTACCAGATGTGACTTGAGGTCTGACAAATAAATCAATATGTCATCCAGATAGACTAATTCAAATGTACCCACCAGAGGATGAAAAATGAAATATACAAATTGCTGAAAAACGATGGGAGGATTAAATACCCCAAATGACATAACAAGTAGTGTCCTCCTTTATGAAAATGAGATTATTTGATCCCTGAGGTTCAGTTTAAAAACCACTTATCCCTTATGATCTGATTAAAGAGGTCCAGAATGAGAGGGGGAGGATATAGATTCTGGACCATGATCCAGTTTAAGCAGGGGCATAACCCTCATCTTTTCTCTTAACAAAGAAAAACTCTGCTGCAACAGAGAATGAGGAGGGTTTGATGTGACCCTTAGCCAGACATTCTCTGATATAGACCTTTATGGCCTGCCTCTCAAAACCTTAAACATTATATAACATGCTCTTAGGCAATTTGGCCCCAGAAAATAAATTAATAGCGCAATCATCGGACAATGAACAATGTGAAGGAAGTCCTTGACACACCTGTTCCAAGAACGCATCCTCAAAAACAGACAGGTATTCTGGCAGAGACCGAGTTTCAACCATAGCTAAACGAGTGCCCAAGCTGTATCTATGAGAGCACTTGCTCCACTTTACTATCTCCTGAATCTGCCAGTCCACCATGGGATTGTGCAACATCAGCCAAGGTGGTCCAAGAACCACAGTCAAGGGCAAGCCCTCTAGCACAAAACAATCGATATATTAACAGTGCATTTCTCAAACGATCTGAGTAAAACACCTCTGGCTTGAGGATGCAGAATCAATAGCGATTATTTAAGGTGTAAGTCTAAATAATTTACAGTAGGAAGATTAAGAATCTGGGCCTGGACGAATCAGGCATCAATCAGATTAAACCCAGACTCATTGTTAAAAAACACAGAAATAACCACCTTATTTTTGCTAAAATGGATCTCGACAGGTGATAAGAATTGTGACCGACCCACTTAAGAAATATGTGCACATGGGTTTCTAACCTCCCCAAAACCTGGGCTACTTAGTTTTTTGGTGTTTGTTTGCCACTACATATGGATGGATACCAACAAAGTGACTCTTCTTACCACAAAAACATACTCCCTCTTTGTGCGGAACTGCAGGATGACCAGTAAAGCAAGCTTTTCCCCAACTGCATAGGTTCCTTAGTAAAGTCTGCCCTAGGTTCCATTTATCCTTAACCTACAAATATAGAGGTGTCTCTTTATGTCTCTTGCATAGATGGTGGTCTGCTCGGATAGCTAGAGACATGGCTGCCTCCAGGGAGACAAGGGTCTCATTCAGATTAAAGGCATCCTTTACCCTCTCAGAGAGCCCCTGAAAAAACTGACTACGGAGGGTGGGGTCTTTCGACCTAGTATCCATAGATCACCTACAGAACTAGAAGCAATACTACTCCACTGGCTGTTGTCCCTGCTGAAGCTGATACAGTTTAGACTCAGCCAGAAAAATATGGCCCGGGTCATCAAATATAAGAATCAGAGCCTGAAAATAATTCCTCAACCATCTGGAGAAACTTGGAATTAGAAGGGAGAGAAAATGTCCAGGCTTGTGTGTCACCCTTGATAAGAGAGATTATGACCCCCACCTGTTGCTCTTCGGTACCTGAGGAGTGAGGATGTAATTGATAATAAAGTTTGCAGGCCTCCCTAAAAACCAGGAACTTATCCCGACTTCCAAAGAACCTATTTGGCAAAATGATTTTGAGGTTGCCCAGGAGCCACGGGTCCTAAGGCAGAAGTCAATGGGTGCCTGAAAACCACTAAGTGCAAGGTATCCCTGTCCTCTGGATTACATCAGATGGTGGAGATGCCGGGGTCTTGTACCTTGCTATGCTCCCATCTTAGGCCTTATCTGTTCCCTACCACACACATGGAGGTGTGGGAGCAAAGTGTATTGGAAAACACAAGCTAGACAGACATGTGTGAACAGAAAGGAATAAAAGAAAACTATCATACAAATACACTCACAAAACAACAGAGTGGGAATCAGGAGAGGAATAGGAGGGGGAAACAAAATGGAAGAGGATAAGGATAAATACATAAACCAACACTACACAGATATCTTCTGGAAAACTTTCCAACTGCCTATATATCAGAGCATAAATGTTAGGCGTCGGCCAGAGCTGCGCTGTATGTACTTCGTGCGGTATTGATCTATCAGCCGTGCCCTGTGGCTGTTAACAGGGCACAGCGTTCAGTAAGGGTCTCTCCCTGGTGTCGAAGTTGCGGCACTGAATGCGGGTGGTCTAGAGGGACGCTAACCCCTGTTCTTGGGGCAGGGTCCTGTGACCAAGACACTAATGTTCACTCTGCGGTATCATGGCCCTGTGAAGCAACAGGGTTCGCCTCCTATTCACCGGGTGAAGTTAACCCGTGTGTGTTTGCTATACCGCCAGTTTCTGTCCGCTGTTACCGAGCAGCAGTCTACCATCTCTGCACGGTGGACCCTGGACTACGAACGCACCGCATTACCATCTTTTATTATTTGGTGCGTTCTGCCAGCCCTAACAATATATACCAGATTGGAGTGGCCAACACAGAACAGCTTAAACAATTCAGGATGGAGAGTTCCAGGAGATGAGCAGAGCTGATTTACCCCTTCAATGACAAAGCAAGGAAAACTTGCACTGTCAATAGAAAGGTGAAGCTGTTCTAATCAGTGCAAGAGTTCATGTAACCAGGTGCCATGATATTGTGGCCCCTCTCTGTTGCAGTATTTCCGTGACAGTATAATTAATTAGCATCTCCTAGTTATTAAGTTGCAAGACACCAGACAGATTTTATATTAGTCAAGTAGAACAGGAGGAAGAAATTAAAACCTTATTCTACCTCTCTAAAATTCAACATTCATTACAATTATGAACTGTATAAAATTGAGTACTTTTACTTATATACAATGAACAATATCATTTCTTATTTTTGTGGGAAGCAAAATGTCAGACTATTTGTAATTAATAATAAGAGACTTATTTCTGTTTCTGTTCTGTTCCTTTTCTTTTCTGATATATGCCCCCTATTTCCTGTATGAATATGAATTGTGCATTATTTTCATGAAAGTGGCAAGAAGACTAGATTTACATGTGGTGAGACACGGGGAAGGCGCCAGAAAATGCAGAAGGGCTAGCTGTAATATGTAGTTTTACTGCTAGTAGTTGAAGTCAGTTGCTGGACCCCTAATCTCTTCCCTCATGCTCACAACAACTGGCCATAGCGAGAGGTGGCATTTAGAAATGGACATGGTGAATGACCTCCTTGAGGCAAGAAGTGAATTTTTGAAGCAGGTGTTGGAGCCCTCTTGGTGTTAGTGCAATTAAGGCAAGCAGACACACATGTGAACTTGCAAACATAACACTTTACTGAAAAAGATAACAGGTTACAGTCTCTCATAAACAAATTGTCTATTCAAGGAGGAAGAGGACTAGAACTCCAGTGCCACCTATAGGAAGTAGCAATCCTAAAAGTCAATGTAAACCCTTTAATGAGCCTTGTCATATAACTTAGGATAAATCCAAACCAGAATCTAAATTTGCAGACACTGTGTTCCAGGCTACTGCCCCTAGTCAGTGCAAAGTGTGAGATCTGGTTTGGCTGTGTGAGAAGTGTCTGACCAGGATCCAAGCATTGTTACTTCCTGTAGGTGGCACTTGAGTTCTAATCCTCTTCCTCCCTGAAGAGACAATTTACATTTTTCCCAGTGGTGCATTGAGGCTAAAAAGTCTCCTCATCTCGGCATGCTTAGCATGTCACTCTCTTCAAGGAGAAATGTTACCCCTTGGAACCCAGTCTCTTATAAAGGTACAGTGTATATAGTTTAAAGGGTTTAATGCACAGTATTTTTCTTAGGAAATGATGTTTTGTCTCCTTATGAAGATTTAGGTTTAGGGCCTCTTAGGGCAGCTGGTATTCAATTGCTTCCTTCCTATCTCTTGACTAGACTGGACAGGACTAACCTTTCATGCACAAGGTCTATTTATCATACATATATACATGTGAAATATGCATATGGTCAAACTTTATAATGTTCTTAAAAAAATAGCATAAAAAGTATGCAAACACATCAAACTTTATCTCAGTCTCTTGGAGAACATTTTAAACTGGAAGAGTAGATTATAGAGACATTCTTTCGTCATCAAAACATGTGTTTTA
The DNA here is from genome assembly GCF_039654945.1 of Dendrobates tinctorius. Lineage (NCBI taxonomy): Eukaryota > Metazoa > Chordata > Amphibia > Anura > Dendrobatidae > Dendrobates > Dendrobates tinctorius. The sequence continues at coordinate 59,024,593 of NW_027361698.1, read as the reverse complement.
TATTATGACTGTGATGCTGGAAATGATCCCATGAGTATCTGCAGTGATGTAAAATAAATATTCTGTTTGAATGTTAGATGAAGGAAACATTTCTCATAATGCATTTTGTGTGTTTGTAAAATGACAGACATATATTTTGTATTGATTATTCATGCAATGAAGGTCATCGAAAATATGAGAGAAATCTTTTTTGGCAGGTTAACTGCTAACATCTTAGGAATAAGAAATATTCAAAACCCTAGAGTCAACAATACACCAGATACCTGAAACGCACAGTGTTTCAGGTTTGATCCAGTATTATTTCTTGCACGACTCAGACAAAATCTTCAGAAAAGAGTTCTTAGTTGTTTAGACTTTTACATAAGGCAATATTGGTCAGAATACATGATAAATTGACATATTGAATATAAAACCTCTGAAATTCATCCAAAGATCATTTCAGGGCTTCAACAAAAAATAAAAGGGATAATTAATTTTGGAATGCTTAAAATTTTTTTGTAAGTCATAACTGGAGATATTTGGAGTTAACCAATGATGCCCTCATATAGATGTAACAATAGACAAAGCAGATTCTATGAGGCTCACCCTAATTACACGCATCTGAGAAAATCGGTCTGATCATGCTATTCACATTTTGATCAGACTCTGATCAGAGTTTAGTCAGAATTTGATCACAGTGTGATATAATTTTCTTGAATGTGGAGAATGAAAAGAAAAATGTCTCCATCTTCTTCATTCGGTCAGTCCATGAAAATCAGACCACACTCAGATCTCATCTGAGTGTGGTGCGATTTTTTTCATGAACCCATAGACATGAATAGCTGAATGGGATCCAATAATTAGAAGCATAATATGAAAGCTGTGATTTTTGTTCATGGCCTCATTGAATAACATGGGATAGAGTGTTACAGTTAGGTCCATATATATTTGGGCAGAGATAACATTTTTCTAATTTTGGTTCTAGACATTACCACAATGAATTTTAAACAAAACAATTCAGATGTAGTTGAAGTTCAGACTTTCAGCTTTCATTTGAGGGTATCCACATTAAAATTGGATGAAGGGTTTAGGAGTTTCAGCTCCTTAACATGTGCCACCCTGTTTTTAAAGGGACCAAAAGTAATTGGACAATTGACTCCAAGGCTATTTCATGGACAGGTGTGGGCAATCCCTTCGTTATGTCAGCCTCAATTAAGCAGATAAAAGGCCTGGAGTTGATTTGAGGTGTGGTGCTTGCATTTGGAAGGTTTTACTGTGAAGGAAAAATGAGGTCAAAGGAGCTCTCCATGCAGGTGAAACAAGCCATCTTTAAGATGCAAAAACAGACAAAACCCATCCGAGAAATTGCTGCAACATTAGGAGTGGCAAAATCTACAGTTTGACAGTTTGGTGCATCCTGAGAAAGAAAGAAAGCACTGGTGAACTCATCAATGCAAAAAGACCTGGGCGCCCACGGAAGACAACAGTGGTGGATAATCGCAGAATAGTCTCCATGGTGAAGAGAAACCCCTTCACAACAGCCAACCAAGTGAACAACACTCTCCAGGAGGTAGGCATATCAATATCCAAATCTACCATAAAGAGAAGACTGTATGAAAGTATATACAGAGGGTTCACTGCACGGTGCAAGCCACTCATAAGCATCATGAATAAAAAGGCTAGACTGGACTTTGCTAAAAAATATCTAAAAAAGCCAGCACAGTTCTGGAAGAACATTCTTTGAACAGATGAAACCAAGATCAACCTCAGAATGATGGAAAGAGAAAAGTATGGTGAAGGCTTGGTACAGCTCATGATCCAAAGCATACCACATCATCTGTAAAACATGGCAGAGGCAGTGTGATGGCTTGGGCGTGCATGGCTGCCAGTGGCACTGGGTCACTAGTGTTTATTGATTACGTGACACAGGACAGAAGCAGCCGAATGAATTCTGAGTTATTCAGAGCCATACTTTGTGCTCAGATCCAGCCAAATGCAGACAAACTGATTGGTCGTCGTTTCACACTACAGATGGACAATGACCCAAAACATAAAGCCAAAGCAACCCAGGAGTTTATTAAAGAAAAGAAGTGGAATATTCTTGAATGGCCAAGTCAGTCACCTGATCTCAACCCAATTGAGCATGCATTTCACTTGTTAAAGACTAAACTTCAGACATAAAGGCCCACAAACAAACAGCAACTGAAAACCACCGCAGTGAAGGCCTGGCAGAGCATCAAAAAGGAGGAAACACAGCATCTGGTGATGTCCATGAGTTCAAGACTTCAGGCAGTCGCTGCCAACAAAGGGTTTTCAACCAAGTACTAGAAATTATCATTTTATTTCCAATTATTTAATCTGTCCAATTACTTTTGGTCCCTTTAAAAACAGGGTGGCACATGTTAAGGAGTTGAAACTCCTAAACCCTACATCCAATTTTAATGTGGATACCCTCAAATGAAAGCTGAAAGTCTGAACTTCAACTGCATCTGAAGTGTTTTGTTTAAAATTCATTGTGGTAATGCCTAGAACCAAAATTAGAAAAATGTTGTCTCTGTCCAAATATATATGGACCTAACTGTATCTGTCAACATCAAGGTTAGCACTTGTCTGATAAGTTCACACCATTATTGCACACGGTCTTCCTTTGCTCCATGGTTCAGTTGAAACAGCCATTGCTCAAACTCGGCATTGATAGCTGTTCACAGGTCTTGAGCTGTGTGACTACGATTTCCAAAGCATATTAATTTAACACTGCCTGATTGCAGTGAGCCCTGGCTGCGCATTACAGAGTTGGGGGGCATTCTCTCTGCACTATTGGAATGAGTGTCTCATTAATGGAGACGTTGAAAGAGCAGGTGGAGGCCCTAGAGGAGGTGGAGAGCCCACAACCACCAGAGTAACCCAATGCCCAGTCAACAAGATGTAACATCCGTGGCTATGTTTGCTCGGCCAGGTGTCAGTGGTGAAAATCATTCTGGCAAGCACAGATTTTTTCAAGGAATGTGTGATGTCGTCTGCTATATGCTGGTGTAGCACAGACACTGCTTTCTTATAGAAGTAATGGTGACTGGGCAACTAGTACTAGGGGACTGCAATGACAATCAGCTTTTGGAAATTGTCTGTATCCACCAGGCAGAAAGCCAGGATTTCCATGGCCAATGGATTGGAAATTGTGGAGTTCAAGATCTTAGATTTGGCATGTGTTGGAGGAAATATTGTCTTACGTGATGACAATTGTGGGGTCGAGGGCTGGCGGCTCTGCTGTGAGAGGCTGGAGTAGGGTGAACATGACTAACTGCTGTACTGTGAGCGAGGTGCAGGTGGAGATTTTATGGTGGATTGAGAAAGCTGTTGAGTGCTTGATGAAACAAAAATAGCAGGCATCTCCACTTCCGTTGCAGCTTACGAGCTCTCACTCACCCCAATTGTTGGGAGCAAAAAAGTGGAGGTTCTGCAGCCAGAGACCTGTGTGAGAACACTTGCCACAGTGATAGAGGAGGAAGAAGCATCAAATGCAGTTGATGGGACGGCTGGTGTTTGGCGAGACCCACAAGTCCGCATTTCAACACAGTGCGTTTCCCAAACTAAAACATATAGATCGCGCATGTGCTGTTTCATGCATATAGTAGTCAAATTATTGCAATTTTTGCCTCTACTGAGCCAATTTATGCAAAGTTGGCAGATAACATGAGTAAGGTCTTCCTTTGTGGTCACAAAAAAGGCCCTGGCTAGGCAACCCTTGCCACCCTTGCAGACCTGGGACCGCTGCTGGCCACAAAAAGAGTTGTGGCTGAAGGTGTAGTGCTTGACATGGTTGCATCACTCTGTGTCTGTGCAGCAAGCTGCAATGTATCCTCCTCGTCGTCCTCCTGCTCCTCTTCCTCCATCTCCTCTGTGGAGCTTCTTAGCTGCATGTCTTTGGGTTCACATCAAGTGGTATCTACAACCTCATCATTCTTTATGTTCTCCCACTCCTCACCCTGAGAGTCACCCTCCTTTTTTCTGCCCTGACAGCACAGTACAGTCTGCGTGCGCCTCAGGTATCTGAGTCTCATCATGATCACCTCCATCTCCAGGTGGTTAACATTTGATAATAACTGCCTGGATTCCACTCAAACCCTACTTTGTCTGGACCCAGATCCAACTTAAAAACATTTTGGGCATTGGTACAGATGCTTTCATTCTCTTGGTTCTGTGAATCTTTGCATCAGACAACTGATGCCCATGGAAAAGAATGTGAGCACAGCTCTGCAGATTTGCCCATCTATTATTCTTCACAGTCAGTTGGGTGGTGGGAGAGTTGTGACATGGAGGGAAACAAGGGTAATTGGGTTATCACCTCTGAGGGTTGTACTGTGTGTGATGTTAAGGTAGGGGAAGAGGAGAGGTCACTTGATGCAGCTCTAGCTATCCACTGGAGCAATTGCTCTTTCTCACCCTCATCTACGTCACTTACCGCTTTGTCACTGCCAACGAAAGGGGTTGAGTAGCCCATCCAATAGCAGTTGTGTCATGGGTGTATCAGACTCAGCAGACAGTCTCTCTGCATCTGGCTGCAGAAGGTCTCTGCATTTGGCCTTGCAGATGTCTTTTTAATCCTTCTGACTTTTGGACCCTGTGGCAACCTCCCTCCTGCTCTAATTGACATCTGGACCTGAATGTTTATAGACTAATAAATGAAGACTTTTAATACCAGCTGAACTGCATCACTTGCGCTCCTTATGACCGGTCTATTTTACTTTTATCCTGAGTGTTTATAGACTCTCAGTCTGCTTCTGGAAGCTGCTGGTGATATTCACATTTTGTCTTGTGAAGGCTTGCAGCTATAGCAGTTGGCTTATTTCCTCTCCAGTGCTCTTGGAGGACGTTTGGTGCTACCTCTCTGGAGTCAACTCAAGTTAAGTTTCTCCCCCTTGTTTGTCTCCATTCTTGTATTTAGTGCACAGTGGGGACTGACCAGTGCTCATCCCTCCTTCCCTATTCAGGGCCTAGCTCTAGGAATATACAGGGCTTAGGTTTCCTGCTGGGCAATTGGTGTGGAAGCAATATAGGGACAGTAGGGTGGGCAGGGTGTTATTAGATCTGCCTAGAGATCTCCACTCCACTATTCCCTAGCTTTTGGGCTTCCTTCTCCTCATCCCTTCATCTTCCCACACTGTGAGAGACAAGATGTTGTCAGTTGTCTTTTGATTGGACAAGACGGTGTTTGTTCAGCAGAGCTTTCAGGAACATTACCACCTAAGCCACGTACACGTCAAACACCAAGCCTATTTATCCTTCCACCATGACCTCCATTTTTCCCACTCATGTTGGATGTACCCTTCCCCTCTTTTAACCAGCTGTTTCACAACTCAGGGCCTTGATCTGTCAGTCACATGTCGCTAAATTAACAATTAGAAATTATTTGCTGAGCTAGTGATTCTGGACCACACTATTAGCAGAAAGGATTCAGATTCAAAAATGTTGACTGGTGTCTAGACCACACTATTAGCAGAAAGGATTTAGATTCTGAAATGTGACCTCCTGCCTGCACCACAGTATTAACACAAACTAGATTATGAAATGTGGCCTCCTGCCTGCACCACAGTATTAGCACAAACAATTTATATTATGAAATATGGCCTCCTGCTTGCACCATAATGTTAGCATACACCATTTAGATTAGGAAATGTGGCCTCCTGCCTGCAATATAGTATTAACACAAGTGATTTAGAGTATGAATTGTGGCCTGGTGCCTACACCACAGTATTAGCACAAATGATTTAGATTATGAAATGTGGCCTGTTGCCTGCACCATAGTATTAGCACAAACAATTTAGATTAGGAAATGTGGCCCGGCACCTGCATCACAATATTAGCACAAAGTATTTAAATTATGAAATGTGCTCTGGTGCCTGCACCACAGTATTAGCCCGAACAATTTATATTAGGAAATGTGGCCCGGCACCTGCACCATAATATTATCACAAAGTATTTAAATTAGGAAATGTGGTCTCCTGCCTGTACTACACTGTCAGCACAAAAGTGTTAGATGCTGGAAAGTTAATTTATCACAGGATCCTATCTAACTGACAATAAACTGCCTATCTTACTATCTGGCTACTTGCAGCAGGAGCAGCCTCTCTGTGCTGTTACACTGACTAAATGGTGCCAAAACAACATGTCCGATTTTTATATGGAGAGGGACATGTGACTTTGGCAGCCAGTTACAGAAACCCTTGTGTCTGGATGTTTTGGATGGTTTCTGCACCCTCACTGGCTGCTGGGATTTTCACACATTAAGATAAAAAAAATTACAGTTCATCGCTACTCCCCCTCTCCCACCTCTCTTCAACCCCTCCCGTCATCAAAGACATGCCCCATTCATCATACAGCACCACTATCCTAGCCAAAGTCTTAACAAAAGCATTAGTGGAAATGCGATCATTTACCGAACTGTCACTGAATTTTGCCAACTTTGAGGGAAAATGCTTGGGAATTCGAACACGAACCCCAATTTTTCACATTCGTTTCGAATTTGAGATCGGCAAACATAAGTTCGATCATCTCTAGTGTACACAAACCCTTGGAAGATGAGAAGGTCCATTCAGCTTCAAGAGCTTCATTATTTTTTGCAGATGAAACAGGATTGTTGATTTCTACAGTCTTGAACTTTTCTATGGAATCTTTGTCTACAGAAGATAAAATAAACTTTTCCAATTCTTAATTTTTGCAAAATTAAAATAATGTTGCATTTTGTGTAATCACATTTTAACAGAATTCTAAGTGGTAGGTGTTCAATTCTGACTTATAGAGCCCTTTTAGTTATCTTGCCATTGGGCCTTAAGTACAGGGTTGGCCATTTATATGGATACACCTAAATAAAATGGGAATGGTTGGTGACCCAGATCGGCGCGCTGAATTTGCAGAATAGGCAAAACAAAAATTGGAACAGGACCCTCAGTTTACACAAAACATTATGTTCAGTGATGAGGCAAACTTTTTGGGTGGGCCATTTATATGGATACACCTTAATAAAATGGGAATGGTGATAGTTTTCTTGCGTAGGGTGTCTTGCATTGAAGTCTGCTGCAATGACCTGGGTACTGCATTCACCAGACATCAATACAATTTCTATATGCTCCTCACATGTTAATGGCTGTAAACAAAGTGAAACTTGTAAATAACTCATGAAAGAATAAAGTTATGTTAAAAATAATTTTCTTGTGAAATTCTCAATAAGTTTAATGTGTCACATGACCCTCTTCCCATTAGGGAAGTAAGTTTGGATCCAAAATTGGCAACTTCAAAATGGCTGCCATGGTCACCTCCCATCTTGAAAAGTTTTCCCCCTCCCACATACTAATGTGCCACAAACAGGAAATAGATATCACCAAACATTCACTTTTTATTTAGGTGTATCCATATAAATGGCCCACCCTGTAGTATTACTAAAACATTTAAAATCTAAAATCTTAATCTAAGAAGTTGCATAGAGTATGTAAGAAATTATTATAAATTAGGACAACCAAAATTGGAATCTACATACACCCCGAGTAATATCTAGCAAATAACAGGCATTTTATTTTGCAGCATCAATGAAAATACAATATCTAAAAATTGACTCCTCTAAAATAAAGGCATCAAGTCAGCAAGATGCACTCATTTCTTACAAATTAACACTACATGTGGGCTAAAAGACAATGAAAAAGGGTTAGCAGTGATAACCTAATACCACATAGGGTGCTTCCAGGTGTTAGGTACTTCCAAACTGGTGCATCTCAAGCTGTAATGTGGGCACCAGTGAGGTGTCTGCAATGTGTCTGTACAGAACAACTAGAAAGGTTGTTTTTACAGATTGTAATTGGCATGATTTTTTTTTTCTCTGTAATCAATTTTGGCTTAACAACCTAATGACTTGCATTACGCTTCATGTATTGTAATACTGGTTTACGGACAATCACTGATTGTAAAAGCTTAGGCTTTACTTATTTTGGCTAGAAAAAAATTGAGGAACCCTGTTTCAAATTTACTAGCTATGTAACATCCTGCATATTCTTGTGCATATTTTAAAGTTTATGCTCAATATTTTCCCTTAGCTGTCTATAATGTAAAGTCCCCATTTAGAATAACTGTCATTGAATCATTCAATGGATTAACTATAGGGAACATTTTGGAACAGGGGAGCATGCCAAGACATTAGATCACCTGCCAAACTGTAACATTTCCATTTCCTCTTAATTTCTGACTCTGCATGCTGTTTGGGATTGTCATTCTTGGAAAATGTACTTTGAAAAGACTCTGCAGATGACAGTATGAATATCTTCATGGGAAAGGCAAGTGACAAGAATTCCTCAACTGTTGAAATGTATCAACAAGTAACCGCAGTAAAACCTGCTCCTTTGTGAAATGGCACAAATAAAATGTTCTAGATAGTTAAAATAAGCCATTTTTTAACTTTTTAAAAGATTTATAAATGTATTGTATTTGGTTAAATTTTGCTTATCAATTACATCAAAGTCTATAATTTCTTTTGACAGGAAAAAATGAGGTACATCTGTGAAATTACCATGTATAAAGTATATGTATAAAGGGGGGTGCAGTTTGTCTCCAAATTTTGGAGAGCATGTAATTTTCTTCCACATTTCACCAACAGTCAAATTTGCAGAAGGAACGATTTAACCAGAATCTAGAGACATATCTCAGGTGTTTTGTATCTGAAAATCATGGGGACTGGGTTACCTATATACCATTAGCCGAATTTGCTGTAAATAATCATTGTCAGGAATCGACCGGTAAGTCACCGTTTTTCAGGGCATATGGTTTCCATTCTCAGTTTAGTTCATTTTATAGTAATCACCCTTCTGGATTACCAGAGAAAAAACAGTTTTCGTCTTCTATTTCTATCATATGGCAGGGGGTTACGAATAATTTGTGGGAGATGGAATCCAAATATAAGAGTATGGCTGATCAGAGATGTTTGGTGAGTCTGGACCTGTGTTTTGGTGACCTGGTGTGGCTCTCCTCCAAGAGGAGGAGGAGCTGAAGGTTCAGTCTTGTAAACTGAGTCCCAGGTTTATCGGTCCTTATAAGATCGCAGCCATAATCAATCCCGTAGCACTTTGCCTTGCTTTACTGCCTATCTTTAAGGTCCATAATGTATTTCATCATTCTCTCCTCAAAAAATACATTGCATCTTCAGTACCATCACCTCTATCACTATCTCCTGTTATTGTCAATAGAAACATGGAGTTTCAGAGTGAGAAGATCTTGGATTCTCATCTTGTTCATCGGTCGCTTTAGTATCTGGTACATTGAAGGGAGTATGGTCCTAAGGAGAAGATGTGGATGCCAGCATCTGATGTTCATGCAGCCAGACTGATCCAGGCTTTTCACGTGGCACACCCAGATAGGCCTGGCTCTGAGGTTCTGGAGATCCCTCGTGGAAGAGTAGGTACTGTCATAGAATCATAGAATCATAGAATAATAGTTGGAAGGGACCTCCTGGGTCATCTGGTCCAACCCCCTGTTCAAAGCAGGATTGATTAAATCATCCCAGACAGATGTCTGTCCAGCCTCTATTTGAAGACTTACATTGAAGGAAAAATCACCACCTCTCGTGGCAGCCTGTTCCACTCATTGTCACGGGTTACTTCGACGGTGTGGAGCCAGAAGACTGCAGCGCCTGATTGCTCCTCTGGCACTGAGAAGAAGCACTTCTTCATTCTAAATGTGCTTATTCCTTCTGGCAGAACATGGGTTAATCGGTCATGCTTCAAATCCCTGTGCTCACAATGGAGCCTGGATGAGGGTCAACAAATGGGTGCTTGAACTGAATGTGAAAGCACCTTTATCCAATAATGTGGATAATAGAGCAGGTGAGGTAAGTAGAGGTTGCTCACTCTGCTCTCCAATTAGTTTTTCTGATGCTAAAGGCCCTGTCACACTAAGCGATATTGCTAGCAATATCGCTGTAATGTCACTGGTTTTGTGACGCAGCAGCGATATTGCTAGCGATATCACTATGTGTGATACTTACCTCCGACCGGCTCCCCCGCTGATTATCGCTGATCGCGCGAGAATGTCCTGGACCATTTCTCGTTGTCAGCTTCCTGCTGGGCTTCCTGTGGCGCCGACGAGCGACGCGTGGAGCCGGGCGGGAGGATGCAGGATCGCCTCGTCTGACAGGTAAGTAGCGCTCCCCGACCGCTGCTATGTCACTGGTGAGATCTATCTGTGTGGCAGCTCACTAGCGACCACTTAGCGATGCACCAGCGATCCATATCGTTGTCGGGATCGCTGGTGCATCGCTAAGTGTGACAGTACCTTAAGAGCCTGGGACTCAAGGATAACCTGACATTACATTGTTTTTGCTATCCCCAGGTCATAACTATGGAGTTTCCTACTACAAATGCTCACAAGCACCTCTCCTAGTGACTTTCTAGGGTATGTTCTTGTTAGTGTAACCGAGAGGTAGCTATTTAAAGTACTATAGTGATTAATCCCCTATATAAAAGGATTTTCTAGTAAGGGTAAGTTCACAGTAGGCATTTTTTCAGCTTTTTTAATGCCTTTTTTATACAAATTTTCAGCTGAGTTTTAGTGTAGCAGCTATGTCTATGAGATTTCAGAAATCTCATTCACACACCTTGTATATTTTATCATCAATATTTTGTGCTTTGCATGATTTTTTATCCAATAGAGCATGTCACTTCTTTCATGTTTTTTTCAGTTTCTTCAGCGTTTTTCACCCATTGACATGAAAATTCACGGGTATCAGGTTTTTGCTGCATTTTTTGTGCCAAAACCTGATTCTGTAAAATAAGATCTTTTTTATACTAAACTTTCTCAGCATGCACAAAAAAACAAATCTAGGATGCCAAAAACACAGCAAAAAATGCAGTAAAAAGCACAGAAAAAAATTTGAGAAAATGCCTATAGTGTGTACTTACCTTAAGAGATTTCTAGGAATTTATTCAGAGTGACTTTTTCTTCCTTTTGTTTTTTCTATTCCCGAAAAATCCTTTTAGATTCAACTGGTTTTAATTATCACTCAATGATCAAAGTGTAGCACAGAACAAGTAAATGTTATTGTTTATTGGCATAAACCCGTAGTCATTTAAAAGGAACTGCCAATTATGCCACAAAAACCCAGTGACTAATATATGCTATAACTGAGATGGAACAAATAGATGCAATGACTTTATTGGCAGTGGCACATAATCCAGGTAAATTAATTTTACAGCTTTATGAAAATATACTTCATAGTCTGTTAGAAAAAAAAGAAGCGCATTAAAAATTGTCTCTCGCCTTTCATTCAGGAATTAAATGTACACAATAAAAAATAATTTTCCGTAATAAAAAAATACTTTGCTCCAACATTACAATTATAGCTGCAACAGTTTATTAAATAGATGACCAATTATTCTTTCTACATATTCAGTGTCATGGGTTCAAGTAAAGGCATTTAGTCCTGTTACCTAATGAAAAGACTTGCACTCTGTTTATTGTAATTATATCAATGAATGTAAGTGTGTTTAATGCTTCATTTCTCATATGATGATAATTTAGACATTTTACATTTTTACATAATACTGTACCTGTTCTACAATATTTTGCAAGGGACTTTCAGGATAGTGGAATAGCTCAGTAAAATAACTAGATCTTCTCCGAGCTTTGTGTTCTCAAAATTAATATTAGTTTCTAGTCTAGTTAAAAAAAGCTGAGGTTATAATTACACGGATCACAATTCTAGCTGTGATAGCTACAATCCATTCTGATCCATTTTGTAACTTTCTAGTAGACCCTGATGAACCCAATAAATGGGTTTGTGTTGTATATACTGTATATACAACTCCTTAATATTAAAACTGCAACACCAAAAAGAAACAGTTTTGGAATTATGGAAATAAGAGGATCAATAGAACATGTAAACAATAAGCAAATAGTGAAAACAGGTAGACTACATTTTTAAACCCTTAAGACCCCCGTCACACTAAGCGAGATCGCTAGCGAGATCGCTGCTGAGTCACAAGTTTTGTGACGCAACAGCGACCTCAGCAGCAATCTCGCTGTGTGTGACACCTATCAGCGACGGACCACCCCGCCGGGTATCGCTGATCGTGCAGGAGGGTACTGGGCCTTTTTTAATCTTTGGTCTCCTGCTGGCCAGCACGCATCACTGCGTGTGGCAACTGGAGATCATCAATCAGCGAGCTTCCAGCGCTGTAAGCAGACGCTGAGAGCTGGTATCCAAGGTAAACAGCGGGTAACTAAGCTCGCGCGTCGCTTAGTTACCAGCTGTGTACCCTGGACACCAGCATGCTCACGCTGGGAGCTGGTATCCAAGGTAAACAGCGGGTAACTAAGCGCCACACGCGCTTAGTTACCCGCTGTTTACCTTGGATACCAGCTCCCAGAGCGAGCACGCTGGTATCCAGAGTACACAGCGGGTAACTAAGTGACGCGCGCTTAGCTACCTGCGTCCTCACTGGTCCTGATCTCTGGTGAGTCTGCCTGTTTGACAGCTCACCAGCGATCATGTAGTGACACACCAGCAATCCTGACCAGGTCATATCGTTGTTGGGATCGCTGGTGCGTCGCTATGTGTAACGGGACCCTTAGTAACAGAGCCAATTTGGTACTTAATTGAACAAGTACATTTTTAGAATTCTAACCACTTTATGAGGTTAAAGCTCTGGAACTCTTCAACGTATCCCACTGATTCTAGGATTGTTTTTCATGACATGTTGTACTTCATGTTAGTGGTAAAATTTCTTCGATATATCTTGCGTTTATTTATAAGAAAAAAACCGAAATTTGGCAAAAATTTGGAAAATTTGGCAAAAAGTCAGTGATGGTCTGTTAACACCAATAGTCATTATGATTTTATATGGGAATAACCCTTTAGCGCAATTATGGCTTTTTAGTAGGTACCGTAATTATACATTTTAATGGCAACAGAACTTTTCATCTTTGATTCTTCTTTAAGGTGGAATTGTAATTCTGCATTCTTCATTTATTGTCTGCCCAAAACTAACCATGAAGAGAAGACAGAAACGGTTTTCGACCTCCTCATTATTTCATGTTCACATATACACAGTATCCTAATGAGCACTGTGAAATAAATAGCTTTTTCTCTGTGATTCCGGCAGAAGGAGGCTGTTTCTGGACCTACCTAGACCCAGCTCAGTTCCAACAATGACAATTTGGAAAAAAAGTTAAAAAATCAAATAAAAAGGGTAATCACATGTAAAATATCGCACCTATCATTTGTTTTTGAAAACCTACTGCAGGGTTAAAATTCCAAACAGCGTTTTTGTTTTCAACCCTAAAATATATCATGAAGTAGAAACAAATCTTAGTCTTAATTCCTGATGTCAGACCTGTTCTGAAATTTTGGAGCCTCATTTCAACGCATTGCCATAGGTGAGAGCAAAAAACTGGACTCCAGTATGGATTTAAGTGAAGTTTTTCAATTTTTGCATGCTTTTGCGATGCGAGTCTTAATCAAATTACCATAATTGTTCACGTGTGATGTATAAAAATGAATTGAAAATAATAATGAGCACATAAGCAAAAGTATAACAAATATATATTTTTGTCAAATTGTTATTTGCATAACAAATTTCCAGCAAGACATAGCCACATTCAGAGCTCATAAAAATCAACAATAAAAACAGTGAGAATGGAGTAGTAACCGGCATTGCCACTCAGATGATTGTCTTCTGCTGTTCTGACAAGTGTTGAATACAGGGATTCACTGAAACTATTGAAGAGCTAATTTAAGTCAATGATCATTACCCAAATGTTGATACCTTTAATAGATAAACTATAATTATAGAGCTCCTTTTTCTGGCCTTTATTTTGGCAGATAAGAATAAATGATTTTGTTTTTTTACTTTAAAATCTAACTGTATTTAAAGTACATTTTCACATGACTTGTGTCCTGCATTTTCACAAGTCTTCCACTGAGCAGGTTCTTTAATTTGCAGTTTTCTCTGAGCTAGTGGGCAAAATAAGATTCTGTAACCTCTCCCATGCACATCACAGCACATTGGGAAGATTCCTGCTCTTCATGCCTTTTTAGCACAAATAGAAAAGCAGCAGCAGTATGGAGAACATTATACTGCAATACTGAGTTGTCTGAATCTACAATGCTGTAAAAGTAGCTGTTTGCTCACTCATTCTCCTTCTCCCCTCTCCATAGAGTATAATAGACTGTGTAGTCTGACATCTCACTGTCCGGACAATCTGTCTTATCTTGAGCAAGACCAAGTTAAGGTTTTTTTAGCGTAGATGACAAGTTCAGAAGGCAAGGAGGAGAGGAAGAAATGGCTTATAAGCGGAGAAAAAAGTGGAATTATCTAATAAAATATAGTACTTATTTTGTATTCACCTGTATTATTGATTTATGAAATGTTTGCTGAAATTAAAGTTCCTCTTTATACAGCTGTAGCATTAAGCTAGCCATTGAGCATTTATAATCAGATGTTGTGATAAAGGTTTCTTAGTCAAAATATCTTACTTTATCATGATATATTTGTCAAGTTATAATATGCTACATTTGTAATTCAGATTTTTTTTGTTCAAATCATAGATTTGTCTGTTTTTTTGCTTTTGTACCATAGAAGTCACCATTGATTTAGGCTGCTGTCTTCACTCTGTCAGGTTCATGTTGCCTTTTGGCAGACACAAAAATGTTACAGGAAAACTATCAGTAACTGGAGAGACAATTGAATGCTAATGGTTCCTGTGAGGAATGAGAGAGACTCCATTTTGAATTTATGACTTCAGGCCCCATAGATTCAAGAAATTTCCCTCCACTCCTGAAATGTGGCCCCAACCCTGGGAAAAGCATACAGATTCCAAACATTTGGCCAGATAATTAGAGGCCACATGTTAAAGAAGGCAGGGAGGAGCAGAGCTAGAACCCCCTGCTGTCTTTTGTGCAAGGCAGACAGCATCAAAGTAGACTTCAGACCCAGCATCATTGACACCTATAGAAGAATCATGAGAGTACCATGAAAGCCAAACCCAGCCTCACTGACATCTAGAGATGAATTATGAGTGTACCGTGCATCTCCGGGTTATGTCCAATATACCAACAGAATCCCGGAAGCTCCTTGCACGTACCCCTGCATCCCATATCTCTCTCGTGCACCGGGATTCCGAGCTATCGAGACTGGCTCTCCAGAACCAATTAGCCAACCTGAGTTTGGCCTCTCTGTATCAGTCCAGCCCCAACAAACCCTTTGAGATTTCAGTTCCCCCGTTTGGACCTCCCCCAGAGAAGTTATGACCCATCCTGGATATTAGGAATTATTTCAGCTAGGAGATCAAGGGAGGAGAATTCAGTACAACCAAGATGGGCGGTGCCAAATATGGGAGGGGGAGAGCTAAGGGTTAAAAGCTGGCTACAAACTTCCTGCCCTATCTTTGTTTTGCCAAGGAGGCCACATCACATCACGTGTGGAGACGGACCAGGAACTAAGGAAGGACCTGTGGACTCAGCGCTTCCCTGGGGCCCACATGCTATAAGGCATGGTATCTGGACACATATCGCTAATTGCTACCCTCCAACTTGTACCCTAATTTTTATCTGTACCGCTGGCTGTATTATCTGTATAATATTCTATATATATTTGTAGTTTCTAGTGCACCTTTCGGCAATTAAAATATCAATTAATTTTGGGCTGCTCTTTTATCTTGAAACCCAATTTCCCACGTCCGTGAGTTCGGCTACTATGCTACCTGGTGGTTGGTTTCTGACCCAATATAAGCTTTTCAACAGACCGGACTTATATTGAATGAGGAACTGGTGGCAGCATACAATTCTGGTGTAATTGGGGGATCCTGACAGTGACGAGTTGGAAGTTTATATATATATATTCCCGGCCTGGTACTGGTGATATATATACCACCCACACTGCATAGTGCCCCGATAACCAGTACGTGATATGGCAGCCTCTCTGGCGACTACTTATCTTAGGTGCAGTTCCCTGACTGACCTGAGGGTAAGAGGGGTGCCAGAGAGCTTTAACTGTGTAAGCTCCGTCACAGATTGGTGATGGTGGGGTGATATCCGTATCTCTCAGTCCTCTCGTGTGTGTGTTTTCCTTACAGTTCCCCTTTCCCCTTCATGCAGGGATGCCGACATACTAACCACCTCAGCTGCATGGCATGCTTCCTGTCATGCTCCTTTCTTCCTATGTCTGTGTACCGGCAGAACGTCTAATGCAAGCACGCTCCCCTGCTCTTAAAGGGGCAGGATAGGCACCCGCTAAGTTGCCCCCAGCCAATAGCTGGGCGACATCTTGTATAAAAGGGTCTCTCCCCAATGTGGAGATGCCTAAGCAACAATGGCATCATTAATGAGTGAAGCACGCTACCAGTGAATTGTTAGGTCCCCTGGTCTTTGTGTGGCTAGGTCATGAACCTGAACCCCTAGTCCGTGTGTTTCCAGTGCCTCAACATTAACCCGTGATCCATGTGTGGCCAGTGCCTGAACCTGCTTCTCTGCTACTTGTGTGGTCACTGTCTGAATGTGGACTTCATAGATTCGGACTTGCTCCAATTATTCTCCAAATCCAGTCCTGTCTGTGACTTCGCATCAGTATCTGTCTTGTGTCTGTGTCTGCATGCCTGACCCTTGGGGTCAGCCGCTGAAGTACCAGGGACTATCTAGGAGTGGTACTTGGAGAGTATCTGAAATTCAAACCTTACTCCATTGTCAGGAGCTCCAGTGAACACCAGGTAGCTTCTTAGCTATGCCCCTCCTAGGCAAGCCTGGCCCATGGCACAGTGGGTCCACGAACCACATGTGCCACCTGCGTGCGTGACAGACCCATTTTACAAATTTGTGAATCAACAGTTTTGTGAAGTTTTTTTTCAATGTGAAGCCACGGAAATTGGCTACAAGTTTCCATACTTGTTACTCACAAAAACAAAATGTGTTAACATCTCTTTTAAACAGATTTTTTAGCCCATTTTGAGTGACTTCTGAGTCTGTGTTTCATTTCTTGAAAAAAATTGCAAGAAAAAATACACACTTAAATTTGATGCAAACATTTTACGTATAATAAATGAGGTAGATAAAATTGTTAAATATTTCATAAAATGCTGCACTCTGGGAAAAGGCAGCACAAACTGGTGCTAATAACCCAGACACCTTTGGCTTGCATATTACACAATATACAGTATTTTTATAGTTTAGAAATATAACAACATTCAAGAATGACTCATTAGTTTCCTAGCATTGCAAAAAAGGTTAAAGCGACAACTCAGCCATATTGTAACCAAAGGTCTTGAAATGTGCTATGTTATTAATACATTCCTTCTGCTAATAATATAATAATAATAAATTTTATTTTTATAGCGCCGACATATTCCGCAGCACTTTACATTTCAGAGGGGATTTGTAGACAATAGACATTACAGCATAACAATAATCACATACAGTAGATTATAACAAATACCAAGAGGAGTGAGGGCCCTGCTCGCAAGCTTACAGTCTATGAGGAAAGAGGTAGACACGAAAGGTGGGTGGTAACAGTTGCCCTGATTGTATGGACCAGCCATAATGTTAAGTGTGTAACAGTACAGACACAGAGGGCTAATGGATGCATAAAGCATGTGGGAACATGATGCTGGGAACCTGGTTATGGTAAAATTTTTGGCTCTGCCACACAGGGATAGGTTAGGTTAATGTGTTGAGGCGATAGGCCAGTCTGAATAAATGCGTTTTCAGGACACGCTTAAAATTGTGGGGACTGGGGACTAATCGTATTGACCTGGGAAGTGCATTCCAAAGAATTGGCGCGGCACGTGTAAAGTCTTGGAGACGGGAGTGGGAGGTTCTGACTATTGAGGATACTGTAGGGTGGGTGGTATACTGAAACAAGGGAGGAGATGTAGGGTGGTGCTGAGCCATGGAGGGCTTTGTGGGTGAGGGTAATAAGTTTATACTGAATTCTGGAGTGGATGGGTAGCCAGTGTAATGACTGGCACAAGGTAGAGGCATCGGTGTAACGATTGGTGAGGAATATGATCCTGGCTGCAGCATTCAAGACAGATTGGAGAGGGGAGAGTTTTGTAAGAGGGAGACCAATTCTGCTATGTAATTCAATAAAAAAATGCAATAAAGCCTACATATAAAAAATCTGATATGGAATTGGAATTTGTACCTGGGACTTATAACCTGGTTTAGTGTGGAAATACCATGAAGAAATGTATTATAGCCACTCCAAGAACCATGATAATTAGTATATACAGTATACAATTCGCACTGTAGATGAAACCATTCAGACCCAGAGCACAGCTCTGTTAGTAAGGACAGAAATCGTGGATAATGGCGAGCCGATGTTAAACACCCACACGAAATATGCAGTATATTTTTTATACTTTGATTTATATTTTATTTTTAAGAAGCCAATCATATTTATTAAACATATGTAAAATCCTTAGCAATATTTCCTTAAAATAATTTTAGCTAAGCATAGTAGTCTTTTGGTCACAATGGAATATGTAGAAAATTTAAGAAAATATACTTGTAGGATAAAAATAAAATAGTTATACAACAGTCATTATGCACCATTCATGCATCCAGTTCAGCTTACTTTTGGTGCTAATCATAATAAATGAAGTCCAAGCCTGGGGCGGACACTGACAGCTTGGGGCCCCTGTGCAAAAAATGTGTCTAGGCCGCCTCCTTTTATGGCAACAAAGCTACATAAATATAAATATATATATATATATATATACAGCTCAGGCAAAAATTAAGAAACCACTGCACAGTTTTATAAAAATCAGCTTCTCTACATGTCTGACAGCCATGCTGTGACAGAGTCAGCTTCAGCTGAGTCGACTTTTCTGAGTGGACCCTCTGGGTCGTGGCACTCTCCCACCTAGGGTGAGCTGACCTTGTGAGGAACCACCCCCTATACAGGGAGTGTCAGGGGCAAGACCAAGGGGGTGAGCCACCATGACTGCTGGAACCAGACGGTCGGCTCAAGGAAGACAGAATGTGTAAGTGTCTGACAACAGGGGACGTGCAAGAAACAAGACAAGACAAAGCATGGTCTCAGGTTAGCTTCATTAAAGCGTGAACTCGGGTAACATCAGGTGCAAGACGTGATAAAAGGGGAAACATAGCAAGGTGCGCGCGTGGGCACACCAAGATCCATGGCGTGGCACGTGCTAGGGACACGCCTGGGTCCAAGGCAAGGTGCAAGGCAGGGTTCAACACACTTGGCATGGTGCATGTTTAGGAGACATGCCAGGGTTCGAGGTCCAAGGTCCTGGGCATGCTAGAGAACCTGCCAGGATTCAAGATTCAAGGTCCTGCGCATGCTAGAGGCATGCCAGGGTACTCTACAGAGAATGGTCCTGGCCGTGCTAGGAGGCACGCCAGGGTACATGGTTAACGGCAGGTCCCACACGTGCTAAAGAACATGTTGGGCACTGAGGTTCAGAACGAGGTCCTGCGCGTGCAGAAGGGCACGCCAAGGTCAGGGTTTTAGGCAGAGTCTTGCATGTGCAGAGGGGCACGCCAGGGTCAGGGTTCAAGGGAAAGAGCAGAACGTAGGCAGTAGCACAGAGCCTGGTACAGGAAAGAGAAGGGGAGCGTATGCTAGAGCCCAGAGCCGGGAACAGAAACTAGGTCATAGTACAGGACAAGACAGAGAGCCTAGGTTCAGGACAGAGCCAGGATAGCAAAAGAATTGTGCTAGAGTAGCACAAAAACGCACAGTGCGAGGTGCGAGAAACAGCGTGAGTGCAAGGGAGCATGGAAAACACGACTGAGGCACCGACAGGTGGTACTGGCTGAGGCACAGGCAGGCGGGCATGACTAGAGGTGGCACGGCTGAGGCACAGACAGGCAGACACCACTAAAGCACTGGCCGGCGGGCACGGCTGAGGCATAGACAGGCGGGCACGTATAGAGAGGCACGGCTTAAGCAATTTGTCATGAGCAACACTTCGCTGCCCCCAAATGTCAGGATAATCATGTTAGGCGTCGGGTTCCAGCAGTTGCACAGCAGGAATCCAGAGCCATGCAGCCAGCGGTCTCCCATTCCCCTCCGACCTCTCAGGGACCTGCACAACAATCTTGGCGATCCAGACGCCCTGCTCAGACCAGTTCTCTTGGTCTGGCTGTTGCTGCCACCTGTGGACCAGCAATAGTAGCGCAGCCTGCTCTGCAGCAAGCCACTCCAGAGGCTAAGTCCTCTCGCCGCGCTACTGGGCATGCTCACGAGACGATCTCCCAGTGGAGATCGGGAGTCACGTGCTCAGGTCCTTCTCCTGATCTGATTGGCCCATCTCAGAGATCTGGAAGGTCCGGGAAGCGCACGGCTATAAAAGGCCTGCATGGCCGCTCGGCCATGCGCTAGTATAGACACTAGATGCTAACTATGTGTATGATGATGGATGTATGGACTTGCAAATGACTCATTATGATTCCCCTCACTCTAATATTATGTATGTGGACAGGGAACTAGTGTTAGAATCAGCACCAGTCAGTGACACGTTACAGGCCACGGTCTCCATCTTCGCAGTGCTAGCGTCCGACGGTGCACCTGTCCGGGCATTGTCGTATTGCAGCTAGTTTAGTCACCGCACTGCAGTCAGCAGCAATTGGGGCATTCGTGGTAGCGACGCCGCACGCACGGTAGGTCAAGACGGACTTTGACCCAGAGTCTAGGGCCTAGTCCTGTGACCGATTACCGTGTGTGCACACCGCCGAGTCCTGTGAGGTTAACAGGCACGGTATTCATGTCTATGTTTAAAGCGTCTCTGTGATTCAACAGAGTACGCTCCACGCACAACTGGTGATGTTCAACCCGTGTGCGTAATACCGCCATATAACGCGTCTGCTTTAGCTAGCAGTGAAAACCCAAAGAAAAAGCAGTCAAAAAATCCATAAAATGTAATATTTTATTAAATAATGTTTAAGAAAACATATATATATATATATATATCTATTATGGACATACAGTGTATTGATAGGGAGGAACAGAAGTTACGGACAAAAAGTGGTCATTAGACCAGCCACACTGCAACCGCAGCAACAGGCAACAGCAATGGTAGTTACAAGATAGAGATAGTAAGTCAGAGACACATAGAGGAATGATGATCTTGTAGCAAGGAGTGTTGAAAAAACATCACCATGTAGCAAGTGCTACTGCTCTTATATAAATTACAAAAGTTCCCTGATAGTTAAACATACATTGTAACCCAGGCGGTGCTCAAAGAGCAGCGCAAATAAAGTAGCTAATTGCTACATACATGTACCTGGAAACAGTGGTGGCAGTGGGGTCGGTCCAGTCCCCGACGCGCGTTTCGGAGCCAAAAGACTCCTTCCTCAGCCCCCCTTCCTCAGTCTTTTGGCTGTGTGGCAATAGTGCAAGTTCCACCACTTAAAAAGATGAGAGGCATCTGTAATTTACATCATAGGTAGACCTCAACTATGGGAGACAAACTGAGAAAAAAAAATCCAGAAAATCACATTGTCTGTTTTTTTTTCATTTTATTTGCATATTATGGTGGAAAATAAGTATTTGGTCAGAAACAAGCAATCAAGATTTCTGGCTCTCACAGACCTGTAACTTCTTCTTTAAGAGTCTCCTCTTTCCTCCACTCATTACCTGTAGTAATGGCACCTGTTTAAACTTGTTATCAGTATAAAAAGACACCTGTGCACACCCTCAAACAGTCTGACTCCAAACTCCACTATGGTGAAGACCAAAGAGCTGTCAAAGGACACCAGAAACAAAACTGTAGCCCTGCACCAGGCTGGGAAGACTGAATCTGCAATAGCCAACCAGCTTGGAGTGAAGAAATCAACTGTGGGAGCAATAGTTAGAAAATGGAAGACATACAAGACCACTGATAATCTCCCTCGATCTGGTGCTCCACGCAAAATCCCACCCCGTGGGGTCAGAATGATCACAAGAACGGTGAGCAAAAATCCCAGAACCACGCGGGGGGACCTAGTGAATGAACTGCAGAGAGCTGGGACCAATGTAACAAGGCCTACCATAAGTAACACACTACGCCACCATGGACTCAGATCCTGCAGTGCCAGACGTGTCCCACTGCTTAAGCCTGTTCATGTCCGGGCCAGTCTGAAGTTTGCTAGAGAGCATTTGGATGATCCAGAGGAGTTTTGGGAGAATGTCCTATGGTCTGATGAAACCAAACTGGAACTGTTTGGTAGAAACACAACTTGTCGTGTTTGGAGGAAAAAGAATACTGAGTTGCATCCATCAAACACCATACCTACTGTAAAGCATGGTGGTGGAAACATCATGCTTTGGGGCTGTTTCTCTGCAAAGGGGCCAGGACGACTGATCCGGGTACATGAAAGAATGAATGGGGCCATGTATCGTGAGATTTTGAATGCAAACCTCCTTCCATCAGCAAGGGCATTGAAGATGAAACGTGGCTGGGTCTTTCAACATGACAATGATCCAAAGCACACCTCCAGGGCAACGAAGGAGTGGCTTCGTAAGAAGCATTTCAAGGTCCTGGAGTGGCCTAGCCAGTCTCCAGATCTCAACCCTATAAAAAACCTTTGGAGGGAGTTGAAAGTCCGTGTTGCCAAGCGAAAAGCCAAAAACATCACTGCTCTAGAGGAGATCTGCATGGAGGAATGGGCCAACATACCAACAACAGTGTGTGGCAACCTTGTGAAGACTTACAGAAAACGTTTGACCTCTGTCATTGCCAACAAAGGATATATCACAAAGTATTGAGATGAAATTTTGTTTCTGACCAAATACTTATTTTCCACCATAATATGCAAATAAAATGAAAAAAAAACAGACAATGTGATTTTCTGGATTTTTTTTTCTCAGTTTGTCTCCCATAGTTGAGGTCTACCTATGATGTAAATTACAGATGCCTCTCATCTTTTTAAGTGGTGGAACTTGCACTATTGCTGACTGACTAAATACTTTTTTTCCCCACTGTATATAATATATATTATTGATCATTTGTCCATGGCCATTATAATCATTGATTATTTGGCTTCCACATGAATATGTCTATTACCCATTTATTTTAGCTAGCAGTGGTGTAACACCTACTGCACGGTGGACGCACTTATTATTATTTATTTATTTAGTGCAATCCACCGTCCTTAACAAATCATGCAATTGACTGACAATTGATGGACAAGGCAACATCTGCTTTCGTTACTATTGCAGTTATTGCATATATACATCCGATCCCAACACATGGAAATATATATACAGTGGGAAAAAAAAATATTTAGTCAGCCATCAAGTGTGCAAGTTTTACCAATTAAAAAGATGAGAGAGGCCTGTAATTGACATCATAGGTAGACCACAACTATGAAAATCAAAATGAGAAAACAAATACAGAAAATCACTTTGTTTGATTTAGCAATATTTATTTTTCAAATTATGGTGGAATATAAGTATTTGGTCACCTAAAAACATGAGATTAGCCTTGATATACAGTATGCAATGGGCACAAATATAGTCTGTGACAAGCAGTGGATACTGCGTCTGAGCAAAGATATGACTCCTCACATTCTCTCTGATCCTCCATATGAGGAAACCGTCGTGCCTCCACCATACCCATTCTATTGCCTACCACTCTATTTGTGCCCATTGTATATATCAAGGCTAATCTCTTTAGCACACTCATGAAGGTCTTGACAGACCGAAACATTTGTGATGTGACTACTGTATGTATTGCACATTAAAATTCTTCACTGCATTTAAGAAAGTGTTTGACCTGTCATTGCCAACAAAGGATATATTTAACAAAACATTGAGATGAACATTTGTTAATGACCCAATACTTATTTTCCACCAGAATTTGAAAAATACATCTTGCCAAATCAGACAAGGTGATTTTCTGGATTTGTTTTCTCACTTTGACGTCATAGTTGTGGTCTACCTATGATGTCAATTACAGGACTCTCCCAACTTTTTAAGTGGGAGAACTTGCACAATTGATGGCTGGCTAAATTCTTATTTTCCCCACTGGATATATATATATATATATGTATATATATATATATATATATATATATATATACATAGGTCACCACTTCTGTATAGTCACCACCAAGCTCCGTCAGAACCATAGTAAAAACTAGCTACCATCACCAATAGTTTTTAAGGCCAATAGGATACCCGTTTCTAGTAACGTGTGGCCTCACAAGTCTTCAGGGGTTTGGTTTACAGAGCAAGGGGAACAAAGTTATTAACTCTTTTATATTTATTTCGAAAAGTAGGCAGTGCTTATAAAAATATACAAAAGATATTACAAAGGGCACAAAACAATACAGTATATACAATGACATAACATTAAATTATTAAGCTAAAGAAAATTACTAGTCTTGTGATCACATAAATGGTGCAAATCTTTATGGAAGCTCTCCATTTTAAAATGATACAATCCTACAGTAGGCTGTATGCCTCAGAACTGTACCATGGTAATCATACAGAATCTGCCATTTATCGGATAAGATGCTGGCCAACATACCTCCACTTGGTGATCTCAGATGGGGGCTAGTAAATTCGATGAGGATCAGGTCACAAAAATTTGGAGATCCCAAACCTTAAGGATGCCTGCCCCCTCTAAGTCTCAGGTGGGAGATATTAATGCCATATTTCTGATCATGACTTAATAGTTGTCTACAAGTATCTGAAGTGATGTCACAATGTAGGGGGATCATTCTTATTGTCATTTGCACATGGAGACATGAGAAGCAATAGAATTAAACTGAAAGGGAAAAGATATAGATTTGATATTAGAAAAAAACATTTTGACAGTGAGAGTGATCAATGAGTGGAGCAGGTTACCACGAAAGGTGATGAGTTTTCCTGCAATGGTAGTATTCAAACAGAAATATCTGACTGACATGGTTTAGTGAATCCTTCATTGAGTAGGCGGTTGGACACAATGACGCCGGAGGTCCCTTTCTACTTTATTCTAGTTTATCATTCTGCGATTATATGCCTGCTCTCCATCAAATAACCCACTTCAATTACCTGGGCTCAGGTAATAAGGGCTCAGAGCTCTTTTTTTCCATTTACAATGAAAGTCAGCTCTTGCTTCCATTTACAATTTATATTGAAACTGTGCTTCCATGCTTAATATGACGGTGACACTTCCCCTGTCAAGAGGAGGTTTTAGAGATTGGTCCTATTTTGCCATTACAATTTTGACAAATTTCATTAGTACTAGATAGACTATGGGCCTGATTCATCATAACCAGCATTGTTAACACAGGTCTTGATGAAGAGCCAAGCAGGAGTCAGATGCTGCAGATTCACGAAAAGGCAAACACATCTCAACATTGGAAAAGTTTTGTACACCTCTTTGTTTGCCTCACCACAAATCTTACCCAGTACTTGTTTAAATAAGATTTGTGACTTCGTAAATGGTGTCGCTCATCATGTATGTGTCGTAGTAAACACCACTGTTCTGCCCCAGCTCTGCCCACATTGTTTGAATAAGGTGAAAACTGTGTAAAACAACAAAAGTTGTAACATTTTAGTGCAGTGTCAAGTTGCACAAAAGCTATGTGACTTTTCCAAGCTTTTTACTCCAGAATACTGGTGGTATAACTTTAATGAATCAGGTCTAATGATAAATTTGAATTATAGTTTGGCTAAATTGTGTTTGCCAGTGACAAGGAGATCTCTGTATTTGGGAGCCTATGTAATTAGACTTACTTCTCATGGGACATGGGAGAGAAGGGAGGAGTGATCATCTAATACAGAGGCAATTACTTTCCTCTAAATATTAGATGTTTAAATATCCCATAGAACTCTAAGAATGTGGTATGTTTACGTATGTTTAATCAACTAAAGAGATATAAAGTCCTGGTGCCATCATTACAGTGCCATTTAGAACATATTTGCCAGTAAACCGTTATTTAATAGCTTGTTTAGACAGGTAGACATAATTAAGGGCCCCCCGTTACACGCTTCAATGTCCCAGCGATCCCACCAACGATCCGACATGGATGGGATCGCTGGGACATAGCTGATCGCTGGTGAGCTGTCACATAGACAGGCTCACCAGCGATCAGGACCAGCGAGCAAGCTGGTATCCAAGGTAAACAGAGAGTATCTAAGAGCCGCGTGGCTCTTAGTTACCCGCTGTTTACCTTAGATACCAGCGTGCATGCTGGTTTCCAGGGTAAACAGCGAGTATCTAAGAGCCACACGGCTCTTAGATACCCACTGTTTACGTTGGATACCAGCTCCCAAGCATCACTGATCTTTGGTCTCTCGCTGTCACACGCAAATTGACCAGCCATTCACAGCAATAGCTGACATGGGGGGTGGTATAAACCCCCGAGTGAGGAAAATATATGAACATACGGCGCCGCTATTTCCGGTCACCGTGCTGCATCGCGCGGTGACCTGGAAATGATGGCTGCTGACAGTAGGCCATTCCTGCGCATCGCCCCAGGGATCTATATCGACCCCCTGTATTGGTGATCGCTGTAATAGGCTGGTTAATTCTGACCACAAATGAATCTTTATCCCAGGTACACAGGAGGGGTCTCAGAACCTCTCTGCATGCCAACTCTGAGGTAAAGATGACGTGCAGAAGGAGAATCGCTAATTTAGATTAAATTCTTTGGTGCTAATTGGCCTGAAACTATTGCTCAGCCAATCAGCACCAAAGGGGTTAATCAGGCGAGGTGACATTGCAATTACCCTACCCATTGTGACAGCTGTGATTTTTTTTGCAAAAGAAAATTAGACTGTACCAACAATGCAACATGCAACATAGCTTCGCTAACCCCTTTACCCCCAAGGTTGGTTTGCACGTTCATGATCTGGCCAATTTTTACAATTCTGACCACTGTCCTTTTATGAGGTAATAACTCTGAAACGCTTCCATGGATCCCAGTGATTCTGACATGGTTTTCTTGTGACATATTGTACTTCATGTTAGTGGTAACATTTAATTGATATAGGTTGCGTTCATTTGTGAAAAAAATGGAAATTTGGCAAAAATCTTGAAAATTTAGCAATTTTCCAACTTTGAATTTTTATGCCCTTAAATCGCAGAGATATGGCGCACAAAATACTTAATAAGTAACATTTCACATATGATTACTTTACATCAGCACAATTTTGGAACCAAAATTTTTTTTTTGTTAGGAAGTTATAAGGGTTAAAAGTTGACCAGCGATTTCTCATTTTTGCAACACCATTTTATTTTTACAGACCACATCACATTTGAAGTCACTTTGAGGGGTCTATACGATAGAAAATACCCAAAAGTGACACCATTCTAAAAGCTGCACCCCTCAAGGTGCTCAAAACCACATTCAAGAAGTTTATTAACCCTTCAGGTGCAACACAGGATTTTTTTGAATGTTCAAAAAAATGAACATTTAACTTTTTTTCACAAAAAAATTACTTCAGGTCCAATTTTTTTTTATTTTACCAAGGGTAACAGGAGAAATTGGACTGCAAAAGTTATTGTGCATTGTCCTGAGTACGCTGATACCTGATATGTGGGGGGAACCTCTGTTTCGGCACATGGTAGAGCTCAGATGGGAAGGAGCGCCGTTTGACTTTTTCAATGCAAAATTGGCTGGAATTCAGATCGGACGCCATGTCACTAGTGATGGGCGAGTCCTAAATTACTCGGAATCGCTTGACTCTAGCGAGTCCGAGCCCGGGACTCGCTACTCGTTGCGAGTCTAGCGAGTCCAATGTTAATGAATGGGGAAGCGAGTCTTAGCGAGTAATGTGCGATTTACAAATTGCAGATGTGTCTCGGAAAGCGCTTGCATTGGCGATTTGTAAACCCCACTCGCAACAGTTTGTTGCTGCTGTGTCCGAGTCCAAATTCGCATTTGTTTGTCTTATTTAGCACCGATGAGGCGAGGGAAGCGATTTTCTCTAGCACACACCATGCTTTGAGCAAACAGGAAATAATCCGAGTCGAGTTGACATACGCACACACACACAGAGCAATACAGAGCAATCATGGCCCGTGTCACTGTCAACACGCTGCAGTTGATTGATCTGGTGGAGGCTCGGCCCCTGCTTTGGCTCCCCACTGACCCTGCCTATGGGCATAACATCCAGCGGACTACAGCCTGGAGGGACATCGCTCAAGTGATGTTCCCTGCACTGCTACGGCCACGACCTCGTCCCTTTGCAACCTCTTTTTTGGGAAATTGTGGTTTTTGTGACATTGTTGACAAATGCACAGTCACCGAGATGGAGTTAGGTGGTGCTGTAGGCGTCACTTGCTGGCGGGGTAAGTGTGTGTGCTTCACCTAGCAGTGAAGCTGCACACTAGTCCCTGCACTGTGCACTGCACTGTAAGGCTTGATCCTCCCTGCCTGCCTGCCTACAGTCTACACAGTACTCCTCTGTCCTCCTGGTAGCTCTCAGAAGAGCTGTTTGGGTTTAATATAAGGAATCTTGAAGTTTCCCTACACTAACTGACAATCCCTATGATCTGCTCAAGCATCTACCTCACCCTGCTCTATCTCAGATCTCTCAGGAATGTAGAGGAAATGGCGGTGGAAAAGGCTTATATACAGCCTCGCCTCTCATACATGACATAGGCATCACGATGGACAGAAGCCAATCATAGTCCTGCCACAACCAACATTACTGAATATGATTGGCTAACATGCTTGTCTATCTAAAAAAGTTTTCTGACCTAACACGCTAGGCTGTCTCGGAAGCTTTGTAGGAACATAACAGATTCTATATTTGCGAGTCCCGAATCCAGTATACAGGACTCGGGATTCGCAGACTCGCTCAGACTCGCTCACAATCGCTGTGTGTTGACATAGGCTGTCTTGGAAACTTGTAGGAACATAACAGATTCTGTATAAGTGAGTCCCGAATCCAGTATACAGGACTCGGAATCGTAGACTCGCTCAGACTCGCTGTTGACAGCGATGTGATATAGCGAGTCTAGCGAGTGAGAAAAAAAAACTCTGACAAAACTAGGATTGCCATTGACTTGCATTGGACTCGTTACTGTGCGAGTAATCACTGGGAGACTCGCCGAGTAACGAGTCCAGCGAGTCCCTTACTATTCGCCGAGTAACGAGTCCTAGCGAGTAGACTCGCCCATCCCTACATGTCACGTTTGGAGAGCCCCTGATGTGCCTAAACAGTGGAAACCCCCCACACGTGACCCGATTTTGGAAACTAGACCCCCCAAGGAACTTATCTAGATGTGTGGTGAGAACTTTGAACCCCCAAGGGCTTCACAGAAGTTTGTAACGTACAGCTGTACCATTAAAAAAATCATATTTTTTCCACAAAAATGATCTTTTCACCCCCAATTTTTATTTTTCCAAGGGTAACATTACCCAAAAAGTTATTGTGCAATTTGTCCTGAGTATGGTGATACCCCATATGTGGGGGTAAACCACTATTTGGGCGCATGGCAGAGCTCGGAAGGGAATCAGCGCCATTTGACTTTTTTGGCTGGAATTGAGATCGGACATCATGTCGGGTTTGGAAAGCCCCTGATGTGCCAAAACAGTGGAAACCCCCCCACAAATGACACAAATTTGGAGACTAGACCCTCCAAAGAACTTATCTAGATGTGTGGTGAGAACTTTGAACCTCCCAGGGCTTCACAGAGGTTTATAACGTACAGCCGTAAAATTAAAAAATCTAATTCCACAAAAATGATCTTTCCAATTTTTATTTTTCCAAGGGTATCATGACCCTAAATGTTATTGTGCAATTTGTCCTAAGTATGCTGATACCCCACTTGTGGGGCTAAACCAGGTGCATGGCAGAGCTCGGAAGGGAAGCAGCGCACTTTGACTTTTTTGGCTGGAATTGAGATTGGACGCCATGCCGCATTTGGAAAGCCCCTGATGTGCCTAACCAGTGGAAACCCCCACAAATGACACCATTTTGGAAACTAGACCCCCCAAGGAACTTATCTAGATGTGTTGTTAGCACTTTGAACCCTCAAGGGCTTCACAGAAGTTTGTAACGCCCGGGCGTGAAAATAAAAAATCATATTTTTCCACAAACATGATCTTTTAGTCCCCAATTTTTTTATTTTCCCAAGGGTAACAGGAGAATTTGGACCTCAAAAATTGTTGTCCAATTTGTCCTGAGTACGCTGATACCCCATATGTGGGAGAAAACTACTGTATGGGCACACATCGGGGCTCGGAAGGGAAATAGTGACATTTGGAAAGCAGACTTTGATGGAATGGTCGGCGGGTGTCAGGTTGCGTTGGAGAGCCCCTGATGTACCTTAACAGTGGAAACCCCCCACAAGTGACCCCATTTTGGAAACTAGACCCTCTAAGGAACTTATCTAGATGTGTTGTGAGCACTTTGAACCCTCAAGGGCTTCACAGAAGTTTATAACGCCTGGGCGTGAAAGTAAAAAAATCATATTTTTCCACAAACATGATCTTTTAGTCCTCAATTTTTTTATTTTTTTATTTTCCCAAGGGTAACAGGAGAAATTGGACCACAAAAGTTGTTGTCCAATTTGTCCTGAGTACACTGATGCACCAAATGTGGGAGAAAACTACTGTATGGGGACACGTCGGGGCTCTGAAGGGAAGTAGTGATGTTTTGGAATGCAGACTTTGATGGAATGGTCTGCGGGTGTCATGTCGCATTTGGAGAGCCTCTGATGTGCCTAAACTGTTGAAACTCCCCAAAAGTGACCCCATTTTGGAAACTAGACACCCTAACGGTACTTATCTAGATGTGTGGTGAGCACTTTGAACCCCCAAGTGCTTCATAGACATATATAACGCCCGGGCGTGAAAATAAAAAAATCATATTTTTTTTCCACAATAATGATATTTTTGCCCCCAATTTTTTTATTTTCCTAATAGTAACAGTAGAAATTGGACCCCAAAAGTTGTTTTGCAATTTGTCCTGAGTAGGCTGATACTCCACATGTGGGGGTAAAACACTGTTTGGGCGCATGGCAGAGCTTGGAAGGGAAGGAGCACCATTTGACTTTTCAACGCAGAATTGACTGGAATTGAGATCAGACGCCATTTTGCGTTTGGAGAGCACCTGATGTGCCCAAACAGTGGAAAGCCCCCAATTCTAACTTCAAACCTATCCCCAACACACCCCTAACCCTAATCTCAGCCCTAACCCTAGCCCTAGCCCTAACTCTAACCCAAGCCCTAACCCTAATGGGAAAATGGAAATAAATACATTTTTTTAATTTTATTATTTTTCCCTAACTAAGGCTAGTTTCACACTAGTGTTTTTCTGCGCTGCATTTGGTGCGCACATCAAACGCGTGACAAAATCGCATACAAATGCTTGCAAATGCTGCTTTATATTTTCGCATCATCTGGCGCGTAAATTGAAAAAAACGCAGCGGGTGCTTTGTAAAGCGTTTTCAAGGCGTTTGAGTTTTTTGCGCCTGAACGCACAATCACAGGAGGAAAATCCATGACCAATTAGTGCATCAGACTACACCAATTGTACAGCAATGGGCATGTGTTATGGGAATTCTTTATATAGACCCTGTTTACAGCTAAAGTATTCACATAGCTTGCTTTTATCTTGACGACATGGATCTGCGCTGGAAGAGTTTTCACTTCAACTTGGATCTGGACATCAGTATAGCTCAGGCTTATGCAGTAGCTTGCCATGTTCAAAGGGAGAGAGAGAGACAAAGACGGCAGCGGCGGCGTTTGTGGATACATCAAATTGTTGAACTCCGTGAGAGCCGTGGAGCGTACCACACCTTCTACAGCGAGCTCAAGGCAAACCCGGAGAAATTTATGGACTATACATGGATCTCACAACAAACCTTCATGTATTTGCTTGGTCGTGTCCAAGATGCGATCCGGAGACAGGACACACAGCTCCGTCATGTGATTTCTCCTGAGGAACGGCTCCTGGTGACTTTACGGTATGTAATGATATTTACAAAGCAATGCCTGCTTAATTTTTTTTGTTCTGCCATGTAATATTCCATAGCATGCATATTTCTTGGTCGGCAATGTAATTATTGTTTTCTTTTATGGTTTCAAATAACCTTTTACAACAATATTATAATTATCTTTATGTGTCTGTTTATCAGATTCCTTGCAACTGGAGAGACCCTATCTTCACTACACTTTCAGTTCCGGATTGGAATCTCCACCTTGTCGGGAATTGTTTTGGACACCTGCCGGGCTATGTGGAATGTTCTTTGTCCAGAATATATGCCCCTGCCCACCGTTGAAAAGTGGATAGAAATTGCTGACAAATTCTGGTCAGTATGCAATTTCCCAACTGTTTGGGAGCTGTTGATGGGACGCACATCTGGATAATCAAACCCAAAAGAACAGGCTCCAAGTACTATAATTTCAAAAAGTACTTCTCTACAGTAATCATGGCCATTTCGGATGCAGACTGTAAGTTTGTAGCAGTGGACATTGGTGCATTTGGCCGTGGGAATGACTCCCAGGCTTTTAAGAACTCGGACATGGGCCGCAGGTTGTATGGCAACAGATTTAATTTCCCCATGCCACGTCCTCTTCCCCACACCGAAGCTCCACCACAGCCATTTGTAATGGTTGGGGATGAGGCATTCCAGATTCTCCAAAACCTGCTGAGACCCTACTCCAGCCGGGACTTGGGCCACATCAAAAAAATCTTTAATTACATGCTGACCTGTTATGATTGAGTCACCGTAGGAGGCAAAAACAAAAAATGCTAGCTAAGTCCAGAAAACCAGAGAAGTTGGCAGCTATCGGATTGCAGACCCCTGAACCTATCAACACAACTAGCAGTAGCCGTGGGGGGTTCCTACGATGCCCTAGACCCCTCGATCACAGCCGGAGAATTAAATAGGCCTAAAGAAAGAAAGGGGAAATCTAAACTGCCCCAGAGCAGACCCCAAAGCAATAGGCAGCCCCCAACATATAATGACGGTGAAGCAAGATGAAAACACTAACACAGACAGAAAGATAGACTGAGCAAAGACGGGGCCAAGCTAACTAGATAGGAAAGGACAGGAAGGCAGCTGTCTGCAATCCATGAAAAACCCTATGAAAATAAGAGCCAACAGACTGACAGTGAAAAAGGCCCTGAAGATGCTAGGCTTCAAAAAAGCTATGTCAGTACTCAGGAATATTCTGAAGACAGAGCAACAGTCAAAAGGAGATTCAGCTCACCCCAGCAGGGAATGGCAGAATCCAGAAAAGCAAGGAAAACAAAAACAAAACACAAATGCTAACAGGCAAAGCAGAAAAACTTAGCTTTAGAGGAGCAGGAATCAGACTGGTGTCCTAGAAGTCCACAGAGAAATCACCCGCAGGGCAGAAGGGCATCGGCAGCCTTATATCCAGTCCGTGACTCCACTCAGCCAGTCATCCTCATTAGGCTAAGGTGCCTGATAATCAGGCTCACTACCTTCCTTCACCAGAATAGGGAGTTCACCAGGCCTCAGTGACGAAGGGGAAAATGAACTCACAACACTGACCAGGGCCAGAAGAACTGTAGAGTGTGCCTTTGGTATACTTGACTCCAGATGGCGCATTCTCGCCACAGCCATTAATCTTAAACTGGAACTGTTGATGAGGTGGTGAAGGCCTGTGTGCTTCTCCATAATTTTGTGATGTCTAATGAAAACCCTAACTTTGAACTAGATGAACCAGCTTCAAACCAATTGCCTGAATTCACTCAGCACCCTCTCAGGTCAACTGTTGAAGTTGGCCAAATGAGGGACTAATTTGCGGCCTACTTCATCTCTGATGTAGGCCGAGTGGAATGGCAAGATCAAATGGTGTAAAAAACTTTTATTGTGTTTGCTGTAAATAAACCTGTCTTGATACCTGTACCGAATGCACTAGTTCTTTTTACACTGCAATACAATATACAACTGTCCACAAGTATTCTTGTGAATTCATGATGCTGTGTTTTGTGCATCATGAATTTACTATCACTCCTGAGTAGGTGACTAGACACACCCTATTTGTATGTCCTTTATCAAGTCAAAAGTGTGTGTTCATTTGTAGCGACAGTGTATAATACAAATAATATTTGGGTCACATGAACTGAAGTTAAAAATTGTGAGCTGACTATTCAATAGCATACAACATTTTTTATGGGACGCCTGACCATGTGACAATAAATATTATTTGTCGGATCAGCACTGTAGCTTGAGTTCCAACTGAGACTGGACAGATAATAATGTTTATACAACTTCTACAATCCCAAGGCCTAGTGTCATGGTGAAGTGAGGATGCCCAAAAACAAGCATTCTGACTTATGAATGTTATCACATCTGGCAAGGTAAAAACACATATGAGTTAAACTGCATAATCACTATAGTCTGCATGAAATATATTCACACTGATGTGATGCTACAGGTTACAAATCATATGTGTATTCAGCAGCCCAGTTTTGATATATATTGATTATACTAGGCCTGGGTATTGTACATATGATGTGTATTTTACCCATCATTTCCTCAGTTTATTCAACACACACTGAATAGAGGGTGTGGTTAATTAAAAGCTATATCTACAAATTCCTGGGCTGGTATCACAAAAAGGAGGATGGTAAGAACAGACCATCCTCAAGTAAGTTTTTATCATACCTGCCAAGGTGACAATAGATATGCCTTGCACTCAACACCATCCTCCATTTAGTCTGTGCAAGTTAGTCAAACTGCAGAGAAAGTTGGTGAACATACAAGTCATATTTGTTTTGTTGACAACACATATGTCCTTGAACCACACAAGAAACATGTGTAGTGGAGATATGAGTGGCCAAAGAAACAAAGTGTATGGCTCTGTGTGTACGGCGCAGTGTGTGTAGTCGGCGATAAAGACATAAATGAAAAATTATTATGGGAAACCATATTTTCACTTTTATTTTAAAGAAAAAAAAAAAATTAAAAAAATTATTTTTTCCCTCGTTTGGGAGAACTAGGTATCACGTTTGGGGTGTGCAGTACCGACGACAGACTAACAGTGGACGCAGGTGTTGTAGGTGAAGGGGCTACAAAAGTGGTGGGGGAAGGGAGGTCACTGATGGAAAGGGAGGTAGACAGACTATGAGGAGAGGGGGGCGGAACACTGACAGTTTTCGGACCTTTTTTTGGTCGCTTGGACTGCCTGACCCTCCTTGTGCCCAATGCCCGCCGTGAGTCCTGTGCAGGCATCAAAGTTGGAGGAAATATTGAATGGGGGTCCCCTGTTTGCTGAAGTTGTGTCTGCTGTTGCTGCGGCTGTTTTTGATGCTGTTGCCGTGGATGTGACTGCTGTTGCTGCTGTTGCGGGTGCTGCTGCTGTTGAGGCGGCTGCTGCTCAGTGGTAGCGGTGGCAGTGCTGATCCTTACAGGAGGACTTGTGGCGGCAGTGCTGGTCCATGTTTGTAGGGTGGTGGAGGCAGGGCTACAACATGTCGGAGTGTTGGCGGCAGGGCTGCTCCAGTAGTGGTCACAGTGCCAGTGTTCCAAGCAGGCGTGTGGCTGGTGGCGGTGCTCCAAACAGGAGCAGCAATTGCCATGGTGGTGGCGGTGAGGTGACCAACAGCACTCAGACTTGTGGTGCTGTAATGGAGGCTATCAAGGCTTTGCATAGAGGTGGCCGTGCAGTGGTATGCAGCAGAAGTCGGTACTGTGGTGAAGCGAGTCAGCGGTGGCACAGGTGGGAATGACACCACTGACTGCTGCACGTACCGATTCTGCTGCATAGCCGGCAAGTAAGCAGTGTTGCAGGCCTGCAACACTCTCAGCTGTTGCTCAGGACTAAGGTGTTCCGCCATGCCCCGTTCGATTTTACTAAAAAAAATGGTGCACTGGTCTGTTGAGGTCGGCCTCCAGCGGTCAAGGCGCTGTTCGACAGAGTTGAAGCGGTGTTCCATTTGGTTAAAACCTTTCTCCACGAGGGAAAAACCGCTTTCAACTCTGTCTGACAGCGACTTGAGGCTGGCATGAAAGGCCTCGCTCAAGTGCATGAACTCGGGCAAGACAGGCCTGTCCAAGGACCTCTGCCGCTGGCGGGTAGTGCCCGCATAACCAGTGGCAGAGACCTGGGACAGGGGATCACCTGATTGGCCAGCTTCCTGGTCATCAGCTGTCTGTGTGGCTGACCTGCAAGGTGCTTTCTGGCTGTCGGATGAATGGGACGCATCCGAGGTCGATCGATGAAGGACCGCTCCAGGGACAGGTTGCAGGGTGCTGCTCCAGGTGCTGTTGAAAGAAAAAAAAACATTACTGTAATGCATTGACAAGAAGCATCAGCTGTGGAAGAGAAAAGCATTGATTTTTAAAACCAACCAAAAAAAAAAATTTTTTTAAAAATACTTACGCTCTGGTGGCAAGGACCGGTCTCAGGAACTCCAAATTGCGATGGTACCGGTATTTGGTTCTGGTCCTTGCCGATGAACCACTGTGAACCTGTCCTTCAGCACGACCATCAGTGCTGAAGTGGTCCTTCATCGAGCGCCATCGAGTTCTGACTTTGTTCACTGTTGTGACAAAAAAAAAATAATTACTATGATGCAATATATATTCATCAATACAATACCCAAAGCATTCTCTATTGATCCTGATATCACTGTTGTATATATCTATGAGTAAACACAACGGTACCATCAGTAAAAACAGTCAATGCAGCACAATTCAGCTATACAATACCCAAAGCGTTCACTGTTGATCCTGATATTACTGTTGTGTTTACACATAGAATATATCTATGAGTAAACACAACGGTAGCATCAGTAAAAACAGTCAATGCAGCACAATTCAGCTATACAATACCCAAAGCGTTCACAGTTGATCCTGATATTACTGTTGTGTTTACACATAGAATATATCTATGAGTAAACACAACGGTACCATCAGTAAAAACAGTCAATGCAGCACAATTTAGCTATACAATACCCAAAGCGTTCACTGTTGATCCTGATATTACTGTTGTGTTTACACATAGTAGAATGTATCTATGAGTAACCACAACGGTAGCATCAGTAAAAACAGTCAATGCAGCACAATTCAGCTATACAATAACCAAAGCATTCACTGTTGATCCTGATGTTACTGTTGTGTTTACACATAGAATATATATATGAGTAAACACAACGGTAGCATCAGTAAAATCTGTCAATGCAGCACAATTGAGCTATAAAATGCCCAAAGCGTTCACTGTTGATCCTGATATTACAGTTGTGTTTACACATAGAATATATCTATGAGTAAACACAACGGTAGCATCAGTAAAAACAGTCAATGCAGCACAATTCAGCCATACAGTAATCAAAGCATTCACTGTTGATCCTGATATTACTGTTGTGTTTACACATAGAATATATCTATGAGTAAACACAATGGTAGCATCAGTAAAATCTGTCAATGCAGCACAATCTAATATATAAAGCTCAAAGTGTGTATGTATGTGTGTATGTATGTGTGTGTGTGTATGTGTGTATGTCCGGGATAGGCATCCGCACTGTCGCAGCTACAGCTACAAAATTTGGCATAGTCACACGTCTGGACCCCGAGAGCGTCCTAAGCTATGTTGTGAGGCAAAATTTTAACCCCGCGCGTTCCAATTCACCAAACAATTTTGCCCCTATCTACATACTGGGGAAAAAGTGTGTGCGAGTCAAGCCCTGCCCCTCATTATGATGTCATAATGCCCCTATTTGCATACTGGGGAAGCAGTGTGTGCGTATCAAGCCCCGCCCCTCATTATGATGTCACAGTGGTTGCCATGGCGACGCTGATGTCATCATAGGTTGCAAGCCTTGCCGCCGCTCATTATGATGTCATAATGGTTGACTATGGGATGGAGGATGTGTGATGGGTATATGGGCACTTGATTATGGGATGGAGGATATGTTTGACTGGTATATGAGCACGGGACTATGGGATGGCAAATATGTATATGGGCACAGGACTATGGGATGGAGGATGTGTGATGGGTATATGGGCACTGGACTATGGGATGGAGGATATGTATGACGGGTATATGGGCACGAGACTATGAGATGGCGGATATGTATGATGGGTATATGAGCACGGGACTATGGGATGGAGGCTATGTATGATGGGTATATGGGCATGGGACTTTGAGATGAAGGATGTATGATGGGTATATGGGCACTAGACTATGCGATGGCGAATATGTATGATGGGTATATGGGCATGGGACTATGGGATGGAGAATATGTATGATGGGTATATGGGCACGGGACTATGGGGTGGAGAATATGTATGATGGGTATATGGGCATAGGACTATGGGATGGAGGATATGTATGATGGGTATATGGGCACGGGCCTATGGGATCGTGGATATGTATGATGGTATATGGGCACGGGACTATGGGATGGAGGATAATTATAATTTGCTATAACTAACCACAGTTAGTTACTATGCCTGGGCAGCGCCGGGATCTTCAGCTAGTTGAGCTATAAAATGCCCAAAGCGTTCACTGTTGATCCTGATATTACAATTGTGTTTACACATAGAATATATCTATGAGTAAACACAACGGTAGCATCAGTAAAAAGTTAAGAAAGAAAAAAAAAGGACAATAGAAGATCAAAAAAAATATAAATATACATTAATGTTTCACTTACATTACGGGTCACCGCCGGGACTTGGCTTTGCTGCTCCCGCTCTTCAACCTCACTAGACTGGTCCGATAATGAGGACTGAAAAAAAGAATAAAAGTTATTTGTATTGGCAGAAGCTATACTTACCCAAAGGCACAAATATAATCACCTCACGCTCTGCTTGGGCAACTTCCTCCTGGGATGGGGAATAATGTGATCCAGAGGAAGACATTCTTGATGAAAAAAAA
Source organism: Dendrobates tinctorius (assembly GCF_039654945.1). Taxonomy (NCBI): domain Eukaryota; kingdom Metazoa; phylum Chordata; class Amphibia; order Anura; family Dendrobatidae; genus Dendrobates; species Dendrobates tinctorius. The sequence continues at coordinate 58,985,835 of NW_027361698.1, read as the reverse complement.
CAAAAAACATTAGAATAAAATAATCTTGACAAGACAGGCATACATTTAGATCAAGAATACTCACATGGCTGATGAAGCTCCAAAATTCAGTGTTGTTTTCCTGTCTGTCTGCTCTCCAGGTTGTCTGTAGAGTTGTGGTACAGTGCAGGCAGACCCATTCCTTATCTAAACTCATCCCAAACAATGTTGCTCTTCTAGGGGGTGGTTTTTACCAGTGTCTAGACATTGTTTACTCCAAAAAGGCATGTTGTGATAAGCGCTGATAAGCGCTGACGTGCGCTGAGCAATGCGATTGTCAGCGCTGCCATAGCTTTTAATATTAGGTTTTTCCGCATTCTGCCCGCACATGCGCATGCGCAATTTTTGGGGCATTGGTCGGAGCAAAAAATGCAACATGTAGCGTCTGGCGTGATTGGACGCATACCTGGAAAAAACGCAGCGCACGAGAATCGCTGATGAACGCTTACATGCGCTAAACAATGCGCGCACATGTTAAATATAGGGAAGACGTGCCTAAGCGCATTATAGCGCACAAGGTGCAGCACTTAAAAATGCTAGTGTGAAACCAACCTAAGGGGATGATAAAGGGGGGTTTGATTTACTATATATGGTGGGTTTTTATGTTTGGCAGCTGTCATATGCTAAAGGACACTTTAAATTGTAAAAATAGTTTTTGCATCACCACATTTTGAGAGCTATAATTTTTCCATATTTTGACCAACTGAGTCATGTGAGGTCTTATTTTTTGCGGGACGAGTTGACGTTTTTATTTTTACCATTTTTGGGCACGTGACATTATTTGATCGCTTTTTATTCCGATTTTTGAGACGCAGAATGAACAAAAACCAACATTTCAAGAATTTCTTTTGGGGGGTGCGTTTACACCATTCCGAGTGCGGTAAAATTGATAAAGCGGTTTTATTCTTCCAGTCTGTACAATTACATTTATACATCATTTTTATGTTTCGGCTATTTTATGCAATGAAAACAATTTTATATAAAAAATAATTATTTTTACATCACTTTATTCTGCGAGCTATAACTTTTTTATTTTTTCGCTGATGACTCTGTGTGGTGGCTTGTTTTTTGCAGGACAAGATGACATTTTAAGCGGTACCATGGTTATTTATATTCGTCTTTTTCATCGCGCGTTAATGCACTCTTTGTTCGGCGGTGCGATAATAAAGCATTATTTTTTGCTTTGTTTTTCATTTTTATTTTATAAGGGGTTTGCTAAAGGGGTTAACTAATGGGACAGTTTTAGAGGGCGGGTTGTTACGGACGCGGAGATCCTAATTATGTGTACTTTTATTGTTTTCTTTTTTTATTTCCAAAAAATGAATTAGGGAATATATATATTTTTTTTAATTTATTTAGCGATTGTTTATAAATTATTTTTACACTTTTTTTATTTTAAAACTTTAGCACACTGTCCCAGGGGGGACATCACTGTCATGTGTGAGGTTGCTGACACATCACAGATCGCTATGACAGATCAGCGATCTGACACAGGCATTGAAGCAGGCTTCCTCATGCCTGCGCTCAGCAGACAGTGAGGAAGCTGGCTCCCTGCAGGCCCCCGAAGGTCCCCGCCGCCATATTGGATTCGGAGACCTGCAGGGAAGGAGGTCTCAGTGAAGCACGGAGGGAGCCCCCTCCCTGCCGATGCTTCCCTAAACCCCCGGTACACTGCGATCGTGTTTGATCTCAGTGTGCCAGGGGTTAACGTGTCGGGGTGGTCCGTGACCGCCCCTGACACAGTGCCGGGTGTCAGCTGTGATAATCAGCTGACACTCGGCCGCGATCAGTGGCGCTCCCCCCGTGAGCGCCACTGATCGCTATGATGTACTATCCCGTCCATGGGCATAGAGGCCCTGGTCCCATGGATGGGATAGTACGTCAGATGTCAGGAAGGGGTTAAAACACTACCGAAAAATTTCCTCCACGCAAATAATAATCACAGCAAGTAACATTTTTTTCTAACTTTATTGACACATTTCTGTGATTGGCTGGTCAGAATTTCAGAATTCAGCAGCCTATCACAGCGATCGACAACAAAGTTTGGACTACCTATGATGTCATTTACAGGCTTCTCTCATCTTTTTAAGTGGGAGAACTTGCATAATTGGTGGCTGACTAAATGCTTTTTTTCCCCACTATACAGCAGTGTGAATCCGGCCTAAGGCAAACATTTTTGGATCATTTCAAATCATGTCCTTTTTAAGGCCATATTGAATACCTGTGTTCTGTACAGAATATCAGTATTCCTGTTCCCTCTTTGACCGGCTACAATCTGGCTTCCGACCACATCACTCAACTGAAACTGCCCTAACTAAAGTCACTAACGACTTACTAACCGCCAAGAGCAAGCGACACTACTCTGTCCTCCTCCTGGATCTGTCCTCTGCTTTCGACACCGTAGACCATTCCCTCCTGCTACAGACTCTCTCATCTCTTGGCATCACAGACTTGGCCCTATCCTGGATCTCATCATACCTAACAGACCGAACATTTAGTGTCTCCCTCTCACACACCACCTCCTCACCTCGCCCCCTGTCTGTTGGTGTTCCTCAAGGCTCTGTCCTAGGACCCCTACTATTCTCCATCTACACCTTTGGCTTGGGACAGCTCATAGAATCCTACGGTTTGCAGTATCACCTCTATGCCGATGACACGCAGATCTACCTATCTGGACCCAACCTCGCCTCCTTACTGACTGAAATCCCACAATGTCTGTCTGCTATCTCAGCCTTCTTCTCTGCTCGTTTTCTCAAACTGAACATGGACAAAACAGAATTCATCATCTTTCCCCCATCCCACTCTACCCCCTACACCAGACCTATCCATCAATGTCAATGGCTGCTTTCTTTCCCCAGTCCAGCACGCTCGGTGCCTTGGGGTGATCCTCGACTCTGCGCTTTCTTTCAAACCACATATCTAAGCCCTTGCCTCCTCCTGCCACCTCAAACTCAAAAATATTTCCCGGATCCGCTCATTCCTCAACCACGAAACCACAAAAACACTAGTGCATGCTCTTATCATCTCCCGCCTAGACTACTGCAACATCCTACTCTCTGGCCTCCCCTCTAGCACGCTGGCTCCGCTCCAGTCCATCCTACACTCTGCTGCCCGACTAATCCACCTGTCTTCCCGCTATTCCCCAGCCTCCCCCTATGCCAGGCCCTTCACTGGCTTCCTATTGCCCAGAGGCTCCAATTCAAAACCCTAACCATGACATACAAAGCCATCCACAACCTGTCCCCTCCATACATCTGTGACATGGTCTCTTGGTACCCACCTGCACGCAACCTTCGATCATCTCAAGATCTCCTTCTCTACTCCCCCTTATCTCTTCTTCCCACAACCGCATACAAGACTTCTTCCGTGCTTCCCCCATACTCTGGAACTCTCTGCCGCAACACATCAGACTCTCGCCATCAACAGAAACCTTCAAGAAGAACCTGAAGACCCACCTGTTATGACAAACCTACAGCCTGCAATGATCCTCAGTCTACTGAACCACCGCACGACCTGCTCTACCCTCTCCTACTGTATCCTCACCCATCCCTTTAGACTGTGAGCCCTCGCGGGCAGGGTCCCCTCTCCTTATGTACTTGTGTGTCCCTTGTCTTACACATATTTATTATACTTGTCTATATTTCCCCTTTTCACATGTAAAGCACCATGGAATAAATGGCCCTATATAAATGCTTAATAATAATAATAATAATACTCCAATATTGCCTAATCTCTGGTTTTCCGATTATGCCCATATGCAGCACAATTCCCCAAAATGTCATCATCTCTGCTGCATCTACAAGGGTCCATTTGGCTTAGGCCGACATCACACTAGAGAGAAATATGGACGAGTGAGAGGCGTTAAAAAAACGCATTGCACACGGACCAATGATTCTCTATGGGGTTGCACCCATCAGCTGTATTTTTGTCGCGTATTTTTTACGGGCCAAACCAATTGCAGCATGCTGCAATTGTCAGCATACTACGACCATAGTATGCCAATGCAAGTCTACTAGTGCGCAAAAAAATGCATTACACATGGAACACATGTGTGATTTGCGAGAAATGCGCAAGATTTCTCCTGGTGACAGGAAATGGGCCAATCCATCATCAGGAAGTTTAGACATGCAAATTAGCTCAAAAAGCGCTCCAGACATCCAGGAAGTACGCCTCAACGGAGTACAGCAGCATGTCTACCCACATTAAAGTGGTCCAGGAAAGGCCCGAACTTTGGGACCAATGGGATGCCCATTATTCTGACAGGGCCAGAAAAGAGGTGGCATGAAGGCGCATCAGTGTGCAGATGTTTTTTCAGACTTTGCCCAACGGCCACGTGAGCAGCAACAACGAATTCATAAGTAATTGCCTTTTTTACCAATCATCTTAAAGGACAGAAATGAGCTTTTTTTAAAGTAGCCCCTAATATCCTATACTGTGTATGTAGGTATCCCTGTTTGCTAATGAAAAAGTTTGCTAAAAAGCACCCCTTACTAGGCCACATGACTATGTGAAATGTTAGGAATATTGCTTAGCACATTTCCCAAAGGTTAAAGTCCATTTTCCCTTCACATTGTAGTTGTGATGAGACGCTGGCACAACATCTGTGACCAGTAGCGGCGGGAAAGACAGCAGAGGGCCAGGAGTGAGGCAGCAGCACTGACCAAGCGGAAATACATATATTTTGACTGCTTGTCATTTTTGGCACCCCTTATGGATCTCAGACCGTAAGTACAGACATCACACCACATGACACATATGCTGTTTAGCGTCAGAGCTACATTTTTTTTATTACATTTCCTAACAGAACTCAGTCCAACCTCAAAGAGAGGGAGACAGTGTCGGATACTGAGCCCATAATAGACCCGGAAGGGGGATGTGAAGAGGTGGCTGGTCCAAGTTCTGACCTGAGCATTTGCAACCCCCAAGTTCCACCAGCACCATGACCAGCATCAGGTTCTGGACCTGGTCCAGAACCAGCAGAGCCACCAGCACCCAGCAACGTCGAAGACCCTGGCAACAGCAGCAGCCCTACTGGCTATCTTGAGGGGTCCCCCCAGCCTGCAGCCGTAGGCTGACATGGGAGACAGAGAAGAGACAACACTGCCTCTGATACCTGGAGGCATGTAGAGACAGGTGTCCTCAATTACCTGTCCAGGGCTGCACAGGATGCGGGTGAAGAGGCATATTCCCGAAGCCTGGCCCGGTACCTTCGTCCCCTACCCCATGAGGTGAGGCTACGTGTGCGAGGATCCATTCAGATCCTAATTGATGCATGCACACACCCCAATTACCCATATGAGTTGTTTGAGTATCTTGAGAGGTGGCAGCTCTCACCCCGTAACAGTCTCCGCCTTACCCAACAACCAGATGTGCATGCTCAATTAGGATCTGAAGTTCCGCCTGCACGTGTGCCTACACCTCCACCCATTCCCCCCCAAACCAACCTTGGCCACAACAGGGCTAAATGGCAGCCTATAACCAACCTGTCCAATATGGCCACTTGTACAAACCCGGTGTTGGAGGCTGCCCCCAACCTGGGTTTGGATGACATGGTCATATTGGGGGGTATGATGAACATGGCTACAATCAGTCACAGGATTGTAATCGGTATTATCCTTATGGTCTCTTTGGAGCACAGCTACAGGACCATGGCCACATATTACCACAGGGCCAAGAACATCCACCCCAACAGGGTAATGGTCAAGCTGGGCACCACAACCCCCAAAAAAGAGATGAAGGCCTCCCGCCATCACCTCCGCCAAGCTACCAGCAGGTATAAAACCAAAAAGTTGTTTATGTTTTTGCATTAGCAAATGTTTCTGTTTATTTACCTATTTGGGTGTGCAAATAATATAAAAATACGGTAAACAGTATTCTAAGTTATATTTTGCATCTATAAAAATTTTGAAAATGCAACTTTGGGCCTCTTCTATCATTATTTTAGGCATTCGAATAAGTAAGACAACTTTAGGCCATATAAACAGAACACACAAATCATAGGACAGTAAAAAAAACAATTTATATGCACACATAAGAACATCACAACATAGATACAGCCTGATCTTGCCAGGTAGTAGCACCATGAGGTGAAACAAAATACTGGGTGAGCACATCATGTGCTTTGAGTCCTGAGAGAGGATGCCGTAAAGGGAGCACATGTGGCCTATGCCTATCCCCATTGTCCACCACACCTTCAGTCACATCAAATGAGGAGCAATCATGCAGTCTAGTGAAGTTATGGAGGTCAACAAAAGCTTTGATGACCTCATTGACGTTGGCTTCACTCATCTGAATGGCAGACTGCAGAACACGCCTTTTGGCACAAAGAATGCCGAAGGCGCACTCCACCAGTCTTCGGGCACGTGAAAGGCGCAAATTAAAAATCCTGCGCCAGTGGTCAAGGTTTCTGCATGGGTATGGCCTCATTGCATGCCTGGTCAATTGGAAGGCTTCATCCCTCACTAGGACATAAGGCACCGCTTCTTGATTTGAGCCTGGCAGCTGACGTGGGGGTGGTAGGTCCAACTGGTTATTGCGAAGCCGCCGACCCATAAAGGAAGAATTGAAACTCAAGAGTCTCCAGTTCTTCCATAAACCCCAATGTCCACAATTATTAACCTGTAGTTACTGTCAACCAGAGCCAACAAAACTACAGAAAAATATTGTTTATAATTATAGAATTGGGACCCTGAGTTCGGCTGCTTACGCACACGGATGTGCTTCCTATCCAGGGCTCCAATACAATTGGGGAATTGGAAGCGTGACTCAAATCCCCTGGCAATCCTCAACCAGTCTCCCATCTTGGGCTCTGGCATGACCAGTTGATTGTCTGGACCAGATTTCAGAACATGTAGCCCGAACGATGCCAGATATTGTCGATCGCCTAATCAAAAACCCCAGATGGAGTGCGGCATAAGAAAGGCCAGTTGTGAGGATCCTACAATTAAACAAATGTAGAAAATATATACATTACTACATGCTAAAGGATGCACACATTACATATAGATCACCAGAACAGTGGGTAAGTAAGAAGATAGACGAAAAATACATATACACATGTACCACGGCTACGGAATGTGGAATAGCACATTAAGTCTACTAACTTAGAGCATAAATTTGGGAACAATTCATAATGTCAGTTAGGCAAAAAGTTGTGACTGAGTAAGAGAATTATTTTTGAAACTAATCATATACATACATTCTGTAACTGAGGAATACATACTGTAGCGTAAAAAGGTACTCCTCCGCAGAGATACATTTGCACATCCGGGTGTCCTGGAACGTGATCCCAGGGTGCACTGTCTCCAATAAAACATCAAAGGTATAAATGGTCATCCAAAAATAGAGGAAAAACTTGTCGGGATGTGTCCTCAGAGCTGCATAAAGCCTGTGAAAATGGCCTTTATTGAGGCATTGTCTCAAAGTGGATGCACCCACATTTGTCTCCTCCTCCTCTGATCCACAATCACTGGGTATGGCTGGCCAAAGTGCCGGGACAAAACCCAGTTGAACAGAACATGGTCAGTTGGGGTGAACTGAAGTGTGTGTGACATGTTTGCTAACAACCACCAAGACAACAACACAAGCACAGCACCAAAATGGAAAGATTGGAGGCTGTCACCTGATGTAGAGGCAATAAATAGGGTTGGTGATGATGATTTAATTATGTGCAGGCCTCAAAACTGTTAAATGTCCATTTTGCAAGGTTGCAAGAAAAAAATGCTATACGGATTACATACGGATGCTTACATGAGAAAAATATGCGGCCACACCCTGACAACAGATGATATACGGAGCACTATTTAGGGGCCATTTAAGCATATTACGGCAGTACAATACGGTCGGTATATTTCTATGTTGTGTGTGACTCCAGCCTTATGCTGATGTGGGATTTTAGGTGAAAAATTGATGGGCATACAAGTTTGTCTGGGCCACCATAAGATTTATTATTTCCTCACTGAAAAAGAAATTGAAAAAGTCAATTTCAGTGTGGCCAATAATGTCAAACTCGATTCCTGAGCTGCTGATGAAATCCACAAAAATGATCTTTTAGCACAAATTAGTTTTATTTTCACAAGGGTAGCAGGAAGAAATAGATCCTAGAAGTTGTTGCACAATTTATCCTGAGCATGCTGATTCCCCATATGTGGCAGAAAACCACTGTTTGGGCCATGGAATTGTATGTGGACATCATGTGATGTTTGCAGAGCCCCTTAAGTGCCTAAAACAGTGGAAACCCCCCACAAGTGACCTCACTTTGAAAACTAGACCCCCAAGGAATTTATTCAAATATGTGGTGAGCAACGTGATCCCCCGAGTGCCTCACAGAAAATTTTAACGTTGAGTCATGAAATTAAAAAATCATAATTATTCCACAAAAATGATCTTTTAGCCCAATTTTTTCAAGTCTCATAACGGTAACAGGAGAAAATAGACCCTAAGGGTATGTGCGCATGTTGCAGATTTGGCTGAGGATCCGCAGCGGATTTGGCCCTGCAATTTTCCATGTGGTGTACAGTAATAATAATACTTTATTTTTATATAGCGCTAACATATTCCGCAGCACTTTACAGTTTGCACATATTTTCATCACTGTCCCTGATGGGGTTCACAATCTAAATTCCCTATCAGTATGTTTTTTGGAGTGTGGGAGGAAACCCACGCAAACACGGGGGGAACATACAAACTCCTTGCAAATATTGTCCTTGGTGGGACTCGAACCCAGGACTCCAGCACTGCAAGGCTGCAGCGCTAACCACTGAGCCACCGTGCTGCCCAGTTTTACAGTACCTTGTAAAACTATGGAAAACAAAATCCGCTGTGCACATGCTACAGAAAATTCCGTGCAGAAACGCAGCGGTTTATTTTCCGCAGCATGTCAATTCTTTGCGTGGATTCCGCAGGTTTTTTTTTACACCTTTTCCATTCTAAGAATCCACAGGTGTAAAAGTGCAGCCCAAGAAAATCTGCAGTAAATCTGCACTGAATTCACAGGTAACACACAGGTCATTTTATCTGCGGATTCTGCAGATTCTGCACGGAAAAATCTGCACAGCAATCCGCAACGTGTGCACATACCCTAAAAGTTGTTGTGCAATTTCACCTGCATACACTGATACTCCATAATGGGAGGAAAACTACTGTTTGGGCGCATGTCAGGGCTCAGAAGGGAAGGAGTGACATTTTGGAATGCAGACTTTGATGGAATAGTCTGCAGATGAATTGCGTAAACCTATAATTATGTAAAAAAACAGGACAGGAGGGTCTGGGAGTATAAATTTGTGACGACCTTTGACACTCTCAGTGCTGGAATCAATGTGTCACATGGATTTATGTCTTTTTACATCAATTAAGGAATTTGCTCCTAAGACCTTGTGGGGCATCACAATAAATTAGGAGACCCCAATCAGAGGACAATAAAACATCCAGACTTCTTATCTATTAACTGGTCCAATATTTATGTTTCTCCCTATCCCATAATGATAATTCTGCTTCATATCACTTGTCTTATCTATTGCATTTTTTCTGTTCTGTGCTGTGCATATATATGTGATTCTTGAGATGTTGTACTAGTCAATGCCTGATGAAGAGACCTGAGTAGTCTCGAAAGCTTGCAATGTGTTACCATCTTTTCAGTTAGGCCGGGGTCACACTAGCGATTAAATCGGATGAATGCAATGCGATAAGAAATCGCATTGCATTCATCCCAATGTTATTCTATGTCGTTGCTCCCATCATGCGATTTTTGATCGGATCCGATCCTCGGACCGAGACAATCGCAGCATGCAGCGATTGTCACCGATTTTCGGATCGGATTCAACAATGCAAGTCTATGGGGGCGAGAAAAAATGGGACTACAAATGGACCAGATGTGTGACTTGCGATAAAATCGCACCCGGTGTCCTTTAGCAAAAGCCGGCAATTCTTCCAATACAGTAAAATCACACTGACCGGTTAAATAAAGAAAGAATGATTAGATCTAGACACACACACACACACACACATATATATATATATATATACAGTCATGGCCAAAAGTATTGACACCCCTGCAATTCTGTCAGATAATACTCAGTTTCTTCCTGAAAATGATTGCAAACACAAATTCTTTGGTATTATTATCTTCATTTAATTTGTCTTAAATGAAAAAACACAAAAAGAATTGTCCTAAAGCCAAATTGGATATAATTCCACACCAAACATAACAAAGAGGGTGGACAAAAGTATTGGCACTGTTCGAAAAATCATGTGATGCTTCTCTAATTTGTGTAATTAACAGCACCTATAACTTATCTGTGGCACTTAACAGATGTTGGCAATAACTAAATCACACTTGCAGCCAGTTGACATGGATTAAAGTTGACTCAACCTCTGTCCTGTGTCCTTGTGCGTACCACATTGAGCGTGGAGAAAAGAAAGAAGACCAAAGAACTGTCTGAGGACTTGAGAAACCAAATTGTGAGGAAGCATGAGCAATCTCAAGGCTACAAGTCCATCTCCAAAGACCAGAATGTTCCTGTGTCTACCGTGCGCAGTGTCATCAAGAAGTTTAAAGCCCATGGCACTGTGGCTAACCTCCCTAGATGTGGACGGAAAAGAAAAATTGACAAGAGATTTCAACGCAAGATTGTGCGGATGTTGGATAAAGAACCTCCACTAACATCCAAACAAGTTCAAGCTGCCCTGCAGTCTGAGAGTACAACGGTGTCAACCCGTACTATCTGTCGGCATCTGAATGAAAAGGGACTGTATGGTAGGAGACCCAGGAAGACTTCACTTCTTACCCCAAGACATAAAAAAGCCAGGCTGGAGTTTGCCAAAACTTACCTGAAAAAGCCTAAAACATTTTGGAAGAATTTTTTAGGGCAAAAGCATCAACATAGAGTTTACAGGAGAAAAAAGAGGCATTCAAAGAAAAGTATACGGTCCCTACAGTCAAACATGGCGGAGGTTCCCTGATGTTTTGGGGTTGCTTTGCTGCCTCTGGCACTGGACTGCTTGACCGTGTGCATGGCATTATGAAGTCAGACTACCAACAAATTTTGCAGCATAATTTAGGACCCAGTGTGAGAAAGCTGGGTCTACCTCAGAGGTCATGGGTCTTCCAGCAGGACAATAACCCAAAACACACTTCAAAAAGCACTAGAAAATGGTTTGATAGAAAGCACTGGAGACTTCTAAGGTGGCCAGCAATGAGTCCAGACCTGAATCCCATAGAACAACTGTGGAGAAATCTAAAAATGGCAGTTTGGAGAAGGCACCCTTCAAATATCAGGGACCTGGAGTAGTTTGCCAAAGAAGAATGGTCTAAAATTCCAGCAGAGCATTGTAAGAAACTCATTGATGGTTACCGGAAGCGGTTGGTCGCAGTTATTTTGGCTAAAGGTTGTGCAACCAAGTATTAAGCTGAGGGTGCCAATACTTTTGTCCGGCCCATTTTTTGAGTTTTGTGTGAAATGATCAATGTTTTGCTTTTTGCTTCATTCTCTTTTGTGTTTTTTCATTTAAGACAAATTAATTGAAGATAATAATACCAAAGAATTTGTGTTTGCAATCATTTTCAGGAAGAAACTGAATATTATCTGACAGAATTGCAGGGGTGTCAATACTTTTGGCCATGACGGTATATATATATATATATATATGTATTTAATGTGTCTAGATCTAGTCATTCTTTGTGTGGGGAAACCTGTCATTGGGCTCCATTATATGTCCATTTAGCTATCCTGTGAGAAAATCTCGCCAGACGGATGTCAAACGGATCCTTACATGCGATTAAAATCGCATCAATGAAGAAAAATCGCATCAAAAACGGATCACTGGTTAAGATACCTTTGTGCGATTTCGGACCGTTAAAATGGGACCGATTTTTTATTCGTTGTGTGTGACTCCAGCCTTGGCCATTAAAAGGTATCAATCACTGAGGACTCTCAATTCTGAATATTTTTCTATCTACTGTCTAACACGTTACAAAGATATATATCTTTCCTGTATTATAATTATGTAACTAAATCAAACATATTTACAATAACCATATAGTCTACCTTTAAATAGAAATGTGCTATTCTTCACAACATGCACATATTTAATTAGCTAAGACGTCAATATTAGATGGGTCGTATTCTTGTTATTATTTTCCCATTAATAAAAAACAGCCAATTGATCTGAATGATCTGTATATAGTAATGGTTAACATGCCAAAATTGACCCACTTGAATGGATCATGACTAGAGTTGAGCGACTTTTGGTTTTTTAGGGTCGCGTTTCGTTTCGTGAAACCCGACTTTTCCAAAAGTCGGGTCGAGCAAGATCGTCCGATTATAGGGAAAAGTCGGGGTCGTCCCGAAACACGAAACCCAATGTAAGTCAATGGGGAATAAAAGTCGGCAGTGAGAGGAGGACAGGAAACACACCTACAGTGCCCATTTGAATGCCAAAAGCATCAATTCTTCTTACTTAAGCTTGTCAACCTTAATTAACTTCATAATACAAGTTACGCACTGAAAAATGGGGGTTATTTGGCTAAAGTTGTGGGGGGGGGGCTGGCTCCAGGTTTTCATGTGCCCTGGGCGAAAGAGCGCCCCTTTAACACATACCAAAACTCATCATGCTCCGATACGGCCGAGAAATAGCGGTATAGTACAATGAAAAATACTTCACTTTTTACATCTCATGACGAGGCCCATCTATTTCTCCATACAGAATCATTGGTCCCATATAATGTTTGAAACAGTATATGATGAGCTCCACATAATGCTACAGTATATGTTGGTCCCCATGGATGAAGCTCCACTGTCTTATGGGCCCAAATAATGCTCCAAACATAATGGGCCCCATTTCTAATGCTCTAGTGTATAATGGGCCCTGTAAATGCTGCTCCAGTGTCTGATGTCCACCTTTGGAATGTTCCAGTGTATGGTGGGCCCCATCTATCATTCTCCAGAGTAACGTGCTCCCCAAAAATTGCTGTCCCAACATTGAAAACAATCAAATAAGTCTCCTCGCTAGGGAATCCCTGTACTAGTCTGGACTCCTCGTCGTCCCCATCTTCCATCTCACTGCACAGTATTTCAACCTTGCAAGTGCTGTGATCCTGAGCAAGCAGGGGGGGCCCACTCGTTGGCGACGGCACTGGCACAGGGCCCCTGATAGTACGGTGGTGTGTCTGATGGCGGGTGGGCCGAACCTGCACTTTCATCTGCAGCTTCCTCTTTGTCACCGTGTAAGATGGAACTGTATATGGGAAGGGTAACCTGAGTTTCAGATTCAGGCCGTGTAGCGTGCGAGGGGAATGTAGTGGTCTGGGTCAATGTACCAGCAGATTCATCGAGCAGTGGCTGGGCATCAGTGCACTTGTGTCGCCCCCAGGAGTACGGTCGCCACAGTGGCATTACCTTCCTCCTAGGGAGTGTGATGTCATGCTTGGGAGCAACGAAGGATCTCTCTAGCAGGTTAACTGATTGGGCGGCGTTATTCCCACGAGTCATGACCCTCCAAACAGCGTTCATGAAGGCAAATTGTTTGTTTTACGTGGGCAGTATGGTTGCAAAGCTGAACCTTAAAGGAATGTCCAGAAGGGCACCACCAGGAGTGGAGCCTACGGTTAAATTCGACTCCACCTGGGAAACCTCAACCATGCCAGCTACAGAACAGATGCACACATTGCAAGCTTAATTCCGTTAACGAACGAGACTCCATCATGCCCCGCGGTCCGAGTCCGGCTTACTAGAGGGACACGTGAGGCTCTGGAACATGAGATTGGCCAATAACTGGTGTGTCATGACCTTACATGTCCGTGGCTGCATGTGCGCTACACTGAAAAGGCCAGCGTTTGTCGCTTACAGGTGCAGATAACCCGCTGAACAACGTTAGTGATGGGGATCACTGATTACAATTATTACCCGCGAACAATGATTTCCCAGTAAGTGCAGGTCAACTGCAGTTCCAGAATTAGGCCTAACCGTCATTCCTGAAAAAATGAAAAACTTACGTGTGCAAACCACAGGTGCTGTAGCTTGCTTAACAGCTCGCCAGCCGTTCTCACGCCCAGTATGGATTACACGTGATTGCACAAAGGTTAGAAAGGGTACCGTATCCCCAGATAACATGTATGGATAGCGTACACATTCAAAATATATGTCTCAGGAGGCAGGCTCAGATGGTGTTAGGCCCAGTATGGATTGCACGTGATTGCACAAAGGTTAGAAAGGGTACCGTATCCCCGGATAACATGTATGGATAGCGTACACATTCAAAATATGTCTCAGGAGGCAGACTCAGACGGTGTTAGGCCCAGTATGGATTGCACGTGATTGCACAAAGGTTAGAAAGAGTACCGTATCCCCGGATAACATGTATGGATAGCGTACACATTCAAAATATATGTCTCAGGAGGCAGGCTCAGACGGTGTTAGGCCCAGTATGGATTGCACGTGATTGCACAAAGGTTAGAAAGGGTACCGTATCCCCGGATAACATGTATGGATAGCGTACACATTCAAAATATATGTCTCAGGAGGCAGGCTCAGACGTGTCAGGCACAGTATGGATTTGACGGCCCAGATTACACAGCGGAGGAGCAGGGAGAGGTAAAGATTGCAAATGCTGGGGCCCTGCCCAAGCAAGGGGGGCCCACTCGTGGGCGTCGGTACTGGCACTGGGCCCCTCATAGTACAGCGGTGTGTCTGATGGCGGGTGTGCACCACCACCGTCAGAGACACTTGATTGCACTATGAGGGACCCTGTGCCAGTGCCCGCGCCCAAGAGTCGGCCTACCCACCTGTCCAGGGCAACGGCACTCGCACGGTGTCGTGCGCTAGGTGGTGACCCCGGCCATGGGGGGGGAGACAGCACAGTTAGGGAGTTTTAGAAAGTGGCATATGTTGATGTTGGACATTCAGCTGATGCAAAAGGCGAAATAGGTCAAGTCCCAGGAAGAGGTGGACCAAAGCAAGCCATTTTTCTGTCACCCTATGTGTCATCAGGGGAAGGTGGGACAAAATCCTTGGAAACCCATGCATGGTTCATTTTAATGAAGGTTAGATCATCCACATTTTGGGTTGACAGACGGGTCCTTTTTTCTGTCAGGATTGATCCAGCTGCACTGAAGACTCTTTCCGATAGCACACTTGCAGCTGGGCAAGCGAGCTCCTGTAAGGCATATTGGGCCAATTCAGGCCAGGTGTCCAGTTTAGCGGCCCAATAGTCAAAGGGGAATGACCTGTGTGGGAGAACATCGATATGGGAGGAAAAGTAGTTTGTAACCATGGTTGACAACTGCTGTCTCCTGTCACTTTCCATTGATGCAGTATTACCAGTTGTGTGAGCGGTATTTGAAAAATCAGTCCACAACATTGTCATGAAACCCCTGTCTCCATCGCCACTTCTGCTGTGTGCACCACGAACACCTCTGCCAAGCTGCCCCCGGCCCGTACGGCTCGTGTGAGAACCATCACCGCTGCTGTGTGCGGGGAATGCCTCAAGCAACCGATTTACCAGAGTTGCTTGTTTATTAGCCAATATTAGGTCAAGGTTCTCCTGTGGCATGATGTTTTGTAATTTGCCTTTATAGCGTGGATCCAGGATGCTGGCCAACCAGTAGTCGTCATCGTTCATCATTTTGGCAATGCGGGGGTCCCTTTTTAGGATCCGCAAGAATTAATCTGACATGTGGGCCAATGTTCCCGGTGTCAATGATGCACTGCGAGTGCTGGTTGGAGGAGCACTTTCTGGCAAATCCACATCCCTCCAGTCACGCACAAACCCTGTACCAGACCTTGCCACGCCAACATTTTCACTTGCCCCACGAGATGCATCCTTCTCCCCTAAGTAATCATCCCCATCATCATCCTCCTCCTCCTCTTCTTCCTCCACCTCGTCCAGGAGAGGTCCCTGAGCAGACAATGGCTGAATGTCATCAAGGATTCCCTCCTCCTCTTCCTCCTCATCAACATTGGCTGCAGACGCCTGCTCCTTAAGGTGCGTCAAAGTTTGCATGAGCAGACGCATAAGTGCCATGCTCATGCTTAGGATGGCGTCATCTGCGCTTACCAGCCGTGTGCATTCCTCAAAACACTGAAGGACTTTACAGAGGTCTTTCAGCTTCGACCACTGCACACCTGTCAACTCCATGTCTGCTCTCAAAGTGCCTGGCCGTGTATCCTCCCACAAATGCATTATGGCCTGCCTCTGCTCGCACAGCCGCTCCACCATGTGCAGGGTGGAGTTCCACCTTGTTGCAATGTCGATAATGAGGCGGTGGTTGGGAAGGTGGAGCAATCGCTGCAGCTTCTGCATACGAACGGAGTGTACAGGCGACCGGCGGATGTGCGCGCACAGTCTTCGCACCTTCTGGAGCAGGGCTGTTAACTCCGGATAATTTTTGAGGAAGCACTGCACCACCAGGTTCAAGGTGTGAGCCAAGCAAGGTATGTGGCTGAGTTTTGAAAGGGCTATGGCTGCCACAAAATTACGGCCGTTATCACTAACTACCTTGCCTGCCTCAAGATGTACACTGCCCAGCCATGACTCAGTTTGTCGCTTCAAGTACTCGGCCTGCACCTCGGCGGTATGTCTGTCGCCCAAACACATCATCTGCAACACAGCCTGCTGACGCTTTCCACTAGCTGCTCGATAGGGGGACACATCGTGTGCAACAGTGGCAGCTGCAGATGGAGTGCTCGTACGACTGCGCTCTGTGGACGAGCTTTCGCTTCTGGAGGAGGAGGAGGAGGAGGAGGGTGGAACGCCTACAGCCAACTGTTTCCTATACCGTGGGCTAGGCAGCACTGTCCAACCACTGCTGTCCCCTGTGGACCCTGCATCCACCACATTAACCCAGTGCGCAGTGATGGACACGTAACGGCCCTGGCCATGCCGACTGGACCATGCATCAGTAGTGAGGTGCACCTTTCCGCTCACTGACTGCTTGAGTGCATGGACAATGCGGTCTTACACATGATGGTGGAGGGCTGGGATGGCTTTGCGAGAGAAGAAGTGGCGACTGGGTAGGTCATAGCGTGGTACTGCATAGGCCATGAGTTCGCGGAAAGCTGTGCTTTCCACCAACCGAAAGGGCATCATCTCAAACGAGATTAGTTTGGCAATGTGGGCGTTCAAACCCAGTGTACGCGGATGAGAGACTGAGTACTTTCTTGACCTACTCATAGTGTCTGGGAGGGTGAGCTGGACTTGAGAGCTGCATATGGTGGAAGTAGCGGTGGACAGGGCGGACTGAGAGAGGGTTGATGATGGTGATGGAGTTGGTGTTCTTTCTGATGGCCTAGAATCAGTCTTTCGTTGATATAACAGTGGGATTCCCTGACTGCTGTGGCCTTGCAACGACACCTCAACATTTGCTGCTGTGCTAACCGGTGGGCTTACAGTGGGGGAAACAATGTAGCGTTGCTGACTACCTTCGTTGTGATCAGTTGCACATGTGGCACTTGAGGGTTGGTGTTGTGTCCACGCTTGCAAGTGCATGCTGGTTAAATGTCTAAGCATGCAACTGGTATTCAAATTTTTCAGATTTTTCCCTCGGCTAAAGGTCTTTGCGCACTTCTTACAGATAACCTTGGCCTGATCATGAGGATTTTGTTCAAAAAAGTGCCACACTGCACTCTTCCTACTTTGGCAGACATTTTGCGGCCTAGCACGCTGTGATCTTTTGACCCTCTGGACAAGCTGTCCAGCAACTCTTTTGATGTTTGGAACCTGTCTTTGGAGTGCTCCGGGCCTGCCAGATAACAGCTGTTGCGATGTCGATGTCTGCTGTGGATGCTCCTCATCTGAGCTATTGGAAGCAGCACCCTCTTCCCCCAATGGATGCCAATCTGGGTCAACAACTGGGTCATCCATCACCTCCTCTTCTATGTCATGTGCACCTTCCTCTGTGTCACCGTGTATGGTGGTATAGTGTGTGGGAAGGGGCACCTGAGTCTCATCAGGGTCAGAATCTGGCTCTGTACACTGCGAGGACAATGTAGTGCTCTGAGTGAATGTACCAGCAGTATCATCCATCAGCGGCTGTGCATCAGTGCACTCCATGTCAGATTCATCTTGGCCTGGGTAATTCACCATTTCACTTGATAATCCAGGCATGGTATGTGAAAACAGCTCCATGGAGTAATCAGTAGTATGGCCTGCGTCATCCTTCAATCTTGGTTGGGGTGAAGGACACAAGGAAAGGTGTGGTTCATGAACATGAGCCTCAAATGACGACTCAGTGCTTTTACTTTTTACAACTGAAGAAGAGGAGGCGATAGAGCTGGAGGCTGAGTCAGCAATGTAAGACAAAACTTTTTCCTGATGCTCTGGCTTTAAAAGCGGTTTGCCAACTCCTAGAAAACTAAGCGTTCGAGGCCTTATGTAGCCAGACGATGACGCAGGCTCAACACCTCCTGCATTCGGTCCTATTTTGCTCTTGCCACTACCATCAGATCCACCATCAACACCATCATTACCAGCTGCCAACCCCTGCCCAATTCCACGGCCTCTTCCACCAGCCTTCCTCATTTTTGGTAGAAATGTAGACAAAATCCAACAAACTATATAGTATGTAAAACAAGGTACACGGTGTCTATAGGACAGGGGAGATTTTGAATTTCTGCACACACTTTTGGACACTGGACACTTTTGGATTGTGTGAGGCCCAATGAATATCTGAGCGCTATGTGACAGGCTCGATGGCACAGCTGTGACCTAAGTGACTAGAGGATAAGTGAGATTTTGAATCTCTGCACACACTTTTGGACACTGGACACTTTTGGATTGTGTGAGGCCCAATGAATATCTGAGCGCTATGTGACAGGCTCGATGGCACAGCTGTGACCTAAGTGACTAGAGGATAAGTGAGATTTTGAATCTCTGCACAGACTTTTGGACACTGGACACTTTTGGATTGTGTGAGGCCCAATGAATATCTGAGCGCTATGTGACAGGCTCGATGGCACAGCTGTGACCTAAGTGACTAGAGGATAAGGGAGATTTTGAATCTCTGCACACACTTTTGGACACTGGACACTTTTGGATTGTGTGAGGCCCAATGAATATCTGAGCACTATGAGACAGGCTCGATGGCACATCTGTGACCTAAGTGACTAGAGGATAAGTGAGATTTTGAATCTCTGCACACACTTTTGGACACTGGACACTTTTGGATTGTGTGAGGCCCAATGAATATCTGAGCGCTATGTGACAGGCTCGATGGCACAGCTGTCACCTAAGTGACTAGAGGATAAGTGAGATTTTGAATCTCTGCACACACTTTTGGACACTGGACACTTTTGGATTGTGTGAGGCCCAATGAATATCTGAGCACTATGAGACAGGCTCGATGGCACATCTGTGACCTAAGTGACTAGAGGATAAGTGAGATTTTGAATCTCTGCACACACTTTTGGACACTGGACACTTTTGGATTGTGTGAGGCCCAATGAATATCTGAGCGCTATGTGACAGGCTCGATGGCACAGCTGTCACCTAAGTGACTAGAGGATAAGTGAGATTTTGAATCTCTGCACACACTTTTGGACACTGGACACTTTTGGATTGTGTGAGGCCCACTGATATCTGAGCGCTATGTGACAGGCTCGATGGCACAGCTGTGACCTAAGTGACTAGAGGATAAGTGAGATTTTGAATCTCTGCACACACTTTTGGACACTGGACACTTTTGGATTGTGTGAGGCCCACTGATATCTGAGCGCTATGTGACAGGCTCGATGGCATAGCTGTGACCTAAGTGACTAGAGGATAAGTGAGATTTTGAATCTCTGCACACACTTTTGGACACTGGACACTTTTGGATTGTGTGAGGCCCACTGATATCTGAGCGCTATGTGACAGGCTCGATGGCACAGCTGTGACCTAAGTGACTAGAGGATAAGTGAGATTTTGAATCTCTGCACACACTTTTGGACACTGGACACTTTTGGATTGTGTGAGGCCCACTGATATCTGAGCGCTATGTGACAGGCTCGATGGCACAGCTGTGACCTAAGTGACTAGAGGATAAGTGAGATTTTGAATCTCTGCACACACTTTTGGACACTGGACACTTTTGGATTGTGTGAGGCCCAATGAATATCTGAGCGCTATGTGACAGGCTCGATGGCACAGCTGTGACCTAAGTGACTAGAGGATAAGGGAGATTTTGAATCTCTGCACACACTTTTGGACACTGGACACTTTTGGATTGTGTGAGGCCCAATGAATATCTGAGCACTATGAGACAGGCTCGATGGCACAGCTGTGACCTAAGTGACTAGAGGATAAGTGAGATTTTGAATCTCTGCACACACTTTTGGACACTGGACACTTTTGGATTGTGTGAGGCCCAATGAATATCTGAGCGCTATGTGTCAGGCTCGATGGCACAGCTGTGACCTAAGTGACTAGAGGATAAGTGAGATTTTGAATCTCTGCACACACTTTTGGACACTGGACACTTTTGGATTGTGTGAGGCCCACTGATATCTGAGCGCTATGTGACAGGCTCGATGGCACAGCTGTGACCTAAGTGACTAGAGGATAAGTGAGATTTTGAATCTCTGCACACACTTTTGGACACTGGACACTTTTGGATTGTGTGAGGCCCACTGATATCTGAGCGCTATGTGACAGGCTCGATGGCACAGCTGTGACCTAAGTGACTAGAGGATAAGTGAGATTTTGAATCTCTGCACACACTTTTGGACACTGGACACTTTTGGATTGTATGAGGCCCAATGAATATCTGAGCGCTATGTGACAGGCTCGATGGCACAGCTGTGACCTAAGTGACTAGAGGATAAGGGAGATTTTGAATCTCTGCACACACTTTTGGACACTGGACACTTTTGGATTGTGTGAGGCCCAATGAATATCTGAGCACTATGAGACAGGCTCGATGGCACAGCTGTGACCTAAGTGACTAGAGGATAAGTGAGATTTTGAATCTCTGCACACACTTTTGGACACTGGACACTTTTGGATTGTGTGAGGCCCAATGAATATCTGAGCGCTATGTGTCAGGCTCGATGGCACAGCTGTGACCTAAGTGACTAGAGGATAAGTGAGATTTTGAATCTCTGCACACACTTTTGGACACTGGACACTTTTGGATTGTGTGAGGCCCACTGATATCTGAGCGCTATGTGACAGGCTCGATGGCACAGCTGTGACCTAAGTGACTAGAGGATAAGTGAGATTTTGAATCTCTGCACACACTTTTGGACACTGGACACTTTTGGATTGTGTGAGGCCCACTGATATCTGAGCGCTATGTGACAGGCTCGATGGCACAGCTGTGACCTAAGTGACTAGAGGATAAGTGAGATTTTGAATCTCTGCACACACTTTTGGACACTGGACACTTTTGGATTGTGTGAGGCCCAATGAATATCTGAGCGCTTTGTGACAGGCTCGATGGCACAGCTGTGACCTAAGTGACTAGAGGATAAGGGAGATTTTGAATCTCTGAACACACTTTTGGACACTGGACACTTTTGGATTGTGTGAGGCCCAATGAATATCTGAGCACTATGAGACAGGCTCGATGGCACAGCTGTGACCTAAGTGACTAGAAGATAAGTGAGATTTTGAATCTCTGCACACACTTTTGGACACTGGACACTTTTGGATTGTGTGAGGCCCAATGAATATCTGAGCGCTATGTGACAGGCTCGATGGCACAGCTGTGACCTAAGTGACTAGAGGATAAGTGAGATTTTGAATCTCTGCACACACTTTTGGACACTGGACACTTTTGGATTGTGTGAGGCCCTCTGATATCTGAGCGCTATGTGACAGGCTCGATGGCACAGCTGTGACCTAAGTGACTAGTGGATAAGTGAGATTTTGAATCTCTGCACACACTTTTGGACACTGGACACTTTTGGATTGTGTGAGGCCCACTGATATCTGAGCGCTATGTGACAGGCTCGATGGCACAGCTGTGACCTAAGTGACTAGAGGATAAGTGAGATTTTGAATCTCTGCACACACTTTTGGACACTGGACACTTTTTGATTGTGTGAGGCCCACTGATATCTGAGCGCTATGTGACAGGCTCGATGGCACAGCTGTGACCTAAGTGACTAGAGGATAAGTGAGATTTTGAATCTCTGCACACACTTTTGGACACTGGACACTTTTGGATTGTGTGAGGCCCAATGAATATCTGAGCACTATGAGACAGGCTCGATGGCACAGCTGTGACCTAAGTGACTAGAGGATAAGTGAGATTTTGAATCTCTGCACACACTTTTGGACACTGGACACTTTTGGATTGTGTGAGGCCCAATGAATATCTGAGCGCTATGTGACAGGCTCGATGGCACAGCTGTGACCTAAGTGACTAGAGGATAAGTGAGATTTTGAATCTCTGCACACACTTTTGGAAACTGGACACTTTTGGATTGTGTGAGGCCCAATGAATATCTGAGTGCTATGTGACAGGCTCGATGGTACAGCTGTGACCAAAGTGACTAGAGGATAAGGGAGATTGGATTGCTTTTAAAAAAGCAGTTTGCGGAGCAGTGGGTAAACAGCAATGCCAAAATGGTAAGACAGGATGTTGAGAAAGCTGAACTTTTAAATTCCTATTTTGCATCTGTTTTCTCTCAGAAAGGAAATGCAACATCAACTGTTATTCACTGTCCTATTAAGGGAATAGAAGAATCCAGGATATCTATAAACAGAAAGATAGTGAGGAAACACTTAGCTAACCTAAATGAATTCAAGTCTCCAGGTCCAGATGAATTACACCCCAGAGTACTGAAGGAGATAGCAGAAGAAATTTTTGAACCCCTCTCCATAATCTTTGAAAATTCTTGGAGAACAGGAGAAGTGCCAGAAGACTGGAGAAGAGCAAATGTTGTTCCTATCTTCAAAAAGGGGAAGAAGGTGGACCCAGGCAACTATAGGCCGGTGAGTCTGACTTCTATACCAGGAAAGATCTTTGAACAAATTATTAAACAACATGTATGTCAATACCTGGATAAGAATGAAGTGATTAAACAGAGTCAGCATGGGTTTGTAACTAATAAGTCATGTCAGACTAACTTAATTTCCTTCTATGACGGTATCACTGATTGGGTGGATCAAGGAAATGCTGTAGATATAGTATATCTTGACTTCAGCAAAGCATTTGACAAAGTCTCTCATACAATCCTTATTGAAAAAATGACTAAGTATGGAATGGACAAGGCAATTGTTAGGTGGATTCATAACTGGCTTAGTGATCGGACCCAAAGAGTGGTCGTAAATGGCTGCACATCCAGTTGGAAGAATGTCTCAAGTGGGGTACCACAGGGCTCTGTCCTGGGCCCTGTATTGTTCAACATCTTTATCAACGATTTAGATGAAGGAATTGAGGGTAAACTGATTAAATTTGCTGATGACACAAAGCTAGGAGGGATAGCTAATACTAGAGAAGAGAGAGAGAGGATTCAAAAAGATTTAAATAAACTGGAGAAGTGGGCAGCAACTAACAGAATGGTTTTTAACAGGGAGAAATGCAAAGTACTACATCTGGGCAATAAAAATGAAAAAAGCATATATAGAATGGGAGGAATAGGGCTAAGTGACAGCACATGTGAAAAAGTCTTGGGTATACTAATAGATCACAGACTGAATATGAGTCAACAGTGTGATGCAGCAGCAAAAAAGGCAAATGCAATTCTAGGATGTATTAACAGAAGCATACAGTCTAGATCACGTGAAGTCATTATTTCCCTCTACTCCTCTTTGGTCAGACCTCATCTGGAATATTGTGTCCAGTTTTGGGCACCACATTTTAAAAAAGACATCAACAAACTGGAGCAAGTTCAGAAAAGAGCGACCAGAATGGTGACCGGTCTGCAAACCCTGTCTTATGAGGAAAGGTTGCAGGATTTGGGAATGTTTAGTTTGCAAAAGAGAAGACTGAGAGGAGACTTAATAGCTGTCTACAAATATCTAAAGGGCTGTCACATTGTAGAAGGATCAACTTTATTCTGGTGTGTTGTGCAGGCCAAATCGCTAGCAGCAGAAGCAGTTTTTCTGTCTTCTTCCCTGCCTAACGCTCTCCCTACAGAATCAGCAGCAACCTCTCCCTATGCTAAGATCGGCAGAAGTAAGATGGCGGTCGGCGTGCACGCCCTTTTATACCCCCTGTGACGCCCACCAAAGCAAGCCAATCACTTGCATGCCCTTCTGAAAGATGGTGGTGACCCGTGCCTATGTCATCACGTTGCCCACAGTGTCCGTGGATCCTGATTGGCTGAAAAAGAGCGCAAAACAAACTTTTGAAACGCGACTTTGGCGCGTAAGTCGCCGACCTCGTGGCCGACCTCATCCTAGGGTCGGGTTTCGTTTCATGAAACCCGACTTTGCCAAAAGTCGGCGACTTTTGAATTTTTTCGACCCGTTTCGCTCAACTCTAATCATGACACTTATAGTGCCCATGCACATCAGATTATCCAGATTAACATTGGCTGAAATTGGATCCAATTTGGATCCAAATTTCATCAGTGTTTTTTCAGTCTGTTAGTGTTTCAGTTTTTACCATAAGGCTATTTTCCAACGCATGCAGAAAATTCCTGACTGAAAACTGGACTCCTTCCCAGAAAACGTGCGTTTTTTTCCACGCGTTTTTTGTGCGTTTTTGATACATTTTTTTCAGGAGCATTCCCAGTCTCATAGAAAATAGTTAGAAATGCGGATTTTTCGGCGAAATTAGTGAGCATGCTGCGTTTTTTACAGCAATGATTTTTTTTCGTGGAAAAAAATGCATCAATATGCATAAAAAGTGCAGAATTCATTAAAATGAATGGGATGCTTCTTGTAAGCATTTTTTAAGCGTTTTTGCCTATAAAAACGCTTAAAAAAAGCGAAAAAAAATGCTTACATGTGCACACACCCTAGTTTGATCAGTAATTTTCACTTATGAAAAATAAATAAATTACAAAGCTTCTCCTAACCAAAGAGCACAACGATGCCATCCATGAGCTATCTATGATTTTCACAAAGTCTTAGACTCGTATGGTTAATTTTGATCCAAGACGGAGATCAAAGTCAGACATGATTTTTTAGGACAAATGGACTGCAAAAAACATGTATGTTATATGTGAGCAGCTCTATAGATTATGATGGATACATATTCTATACCTGAAAAACACATATTTGGAAAAGGGATATCTGGATGAGACTTAAGTGAATCCACGTTACAGTGATATCTATGCACAATATATTGCATTACTGAGGACCCGTAGAAGTACTGCCGCTCAAAATAGCTATCATCCTTGTATCCCACACATTGCTCCCCTGCTGAAGATTTTTTAATGCTTCAATAAATCATGGATCTTACAGGATGGTGAGTGCCATCCCATTCTTTCCTTGTGCATGGATTGTAGGCATTACTGAATTGCTAACACAGGGATACCAACCTGACAACATTTTTCATGCAATTGTGCCACATATCAATGCCCATACACTATTTCCTTTTCTGTGCCAACGTGACATAAATGTCTATAGCAGTTCCAGCCAACTAGAATAATGTGACTCTGGCAACAATGTCCACAGACATTTTCCAGCCAATTTAGTTTTCGTATAAAATTGGACATCTTTATTATATAATTTTAGCTACAGTTACTGAAAATATGAAAACTGCAGCAGAACTCTACTTATAGTGGCAGTCACTTTAGAACAATCCCTCAGCCACAATCTGCCACTGATGATGTAATATACCAGCTGTAATGTAGCATACGTTCTCCAACAATACTGGGTCAATACAATAAGTCCTTGTGTTATATGGATGCTGCATATAACACTGGATTATCGGAACCACTTTTTAATGTGGTTACTTGCACTCATCCTTACAAAAACACTTTTCCTAAAATCGATATACATTAAAACCTGTCTTAGTTTATTGGATAATTATACTTAATTTTGAGATTTTCCATTTAAACCATCAACATCTCATCAGCAGCAGAAAGTTTATTGGCATAAAATGACTTTATTATTTGTATGAAATAATACTGCACAGCTGCATGTTATTATAGCGCTATACACTGTACTGTACATGTATCTATTCTGTAACATTTTACATCTAACTATTTTCTTTGAAATTTTGTTTTCTGGCTAGCTCAGTATCCTTGCAGGACATATCTGGGTGGTGCCAATAAAATAATGTACTGAGGATGGAAGCTATCACAGAAATCCTTGACAAACCTTCAACTCCCCCTGTATAGCTGAAGCAAAATGATTCGGCCTCTTGACATCCACCACAGCTGCTGCCAGCTTCTTATAAAATACTTGCCTTGGCAATACCGGCATGTTCTAACAATAGCTAGAACTTCTACAAATTCACATTGTTAACTTCTAACTCCTTGGATGACCCCTAGAACAGGAACAGAGGATAGAAAACTACGTAAATTGTGTCTGTTTCACTTCAAAACTAACATGAGCCCCTTGAATGTAACATAAATATGAATCAATAGGAACACGTTAAAAGAACCTTTACTACCGCCTTACAGACCAAATAATCAGACTCCATAAAAAACCTCAGAAATGATAGCATTCTATTATAACATACTTTTAAAGGTGTATGGATGAAAACGAAAGGCTTGAAATGTAGGAAACTGGTTATATATTACATGGAGCTGGAGTATCTGTGTTTATCCCCCAATCTTTTTACCATTGAAAATTAAAATACAACATTAAGATAAATACATCCAAATACATATCAGAGAGAAAAAATGAAAAAGTCTTAAAAATATGTATCAAAAGTTATTCAGCACCTTATCTAAATCCAATTTTTCTTTAAACAATGGCTTGACCTGTATACTGACTATGAATAAATATCACACATACTCTCTGGTTGCCTCGATTCTTGCCTAAGTAAACTTTTCTGTTCATGAGTTCTTGAGTTTTGACCTTGAAGAAGTGATGTTAACCTGTCTTCCCTTTAGCTGTAAATGCTATGATTAAAAATATATTTTTTGAAACATGTAACATAACTCATTTTTCTACAATATTTAGTTAATAATTTTACATGGACTAATAAAAGTTAGCATTTTTTCTGCTGCACTGTTGTATCTGTACAGAACCTAAGGATTTTTTACTGTGTAAAGCTATGATCGTTTTAAGACAATACCAAAGAAATGAACCTGAACACATATTGGTATAAGTGCAATGTGTAGGTGCAAATTCACTCTGTGACCATTACCAACGAGAACCTAGGATATAAAAAAAATGAGTGCCTACCTTGCAGTAAGTAAATAAGTAAATTATAGTAGTACATGTAAACAACATAGGTACTTAGCTGACACTATGTTGATCAGAAGAGTATTAAAGCTGTCCCACCACAACAAGGTGTACCCAATCAGGATGTAGTTCACCAAGCTATGTGTCAGCAGGTCTCGAAATAGATGAGTGCAGAGCAGGACCCAGCCCTGACTGTTTCACACCTGGCCTTGGAAAGCAATATACAGGTTGGGCCATTTATATGGATACACCTAAATAAAATGGGAATGGTTGGTGACCCAGATTGGCACGCTGAATTTGCAGAATGGGCAAAACAAAAATCGGAACAGGACCCTCAGTTTACACAGAACATTATGTTCAGTGATGAGGCAAACTTTTTTGGGTGGGCCATTTATGTGTATACACCTAAATAAAATGGTAATGGTGACAGTTTTCTAGTGTAGGGTGTCTTGCATTGAAATCTGCTGCAATGACCTGGGTACTGCATTTACCAGACATCAACACAATTTCTATCCGCTCATCACATATTAACCTCTGCAATATGTCAATGGTAGTAAACAAAGGGAAACTTGTAAATAATTCATGAAAGAATAAAGATAAGTTAAAACCAAGTGCACCATTGTTTTTCTTGTGAAATTCTCAATAATTTTGATGTGTCACATGACCCTCTTCCCATTGAAAAAAATAAAGTTGGATCCAAAATAGCCCGACATCAAAATGGCCACCATGGTCACCACCCATCTTGAAAAGTTTTCCCCCTCCCATATACTAATGTGCTACAAACAGGAAGTGGATGTCACCAACCATTCCCATTTTATTTAGGTTTATCCATATATATGGCCCACCCTGTAGATATAATGCACAGTCCAAAATCGGGATTCACGCCCACATATGTACAAAGTACAAAAAATTTATGCTACATACATTGCATATCTGTTGTTTAATTTTGGGCATGGGGTCTGTAGAGAGGTGGGATACAATACATATGAATGGATTCTTCAAATGTACAGAAAGGATATTATTTCATTTGTTTGAAAGCAAAATCTACATTTAACACATCAATAGATTATCCGACTCATAGTGAAAATAATGGGAAGCTAAATATTATCTCTACACACCATGGAAAATACCTTAATCCTTACTGAATCGTACTGAACTAGATGACCCCACACTAGAACTTATTATTATCACACCCAAAAATTGTTTTTTTTCTTTTATATCCAGATCATTTAGTCTTTGTGTTGTGTCTTTAGGGGCAGGGGGAAACAACAAACATGAAAACCATTTACCACGTCTACATGACAGTAACATCTGCATTTAAATTTGCCTTGCCAATGTGATTTTTTTCTATAAATTGCAATTTGAGTTGGTTCACAACAGTTGTATCATTATCATTGATTTTTTTTGTACATTTACATTGAGCAATTGTCTAGAAGCAAATAAATCATATTGATAATTGACTATTGATATTGTTCTGTACTCCAAGTATTTTGTTCTTGTTAATGAAAACCTAATGGCAGCCAAAAGGTTGTATGAAAAAGAGATGTAATGTGCTACGGGGCACTCTGGACTGTGCATACCTTTTCTACTGTATCCTGATGGAATAGTTTGTGCCTGTTTCACACCACGTTTTCAATTTTTCAACATTACGAACAACCTAATGTTTGACCAAGTAACTAGATCACAGCACGCTCACGTAAACTTCACCATGGTGGTGCTTGCAAATAAATTAATCAGGCACTTGCTGTTGGTCCTGATCGGGTTACCTGAGCTGCAAAATAGACGAAGACGAATCAATTATCTGGAAGGAGATAACAGCACTGTCGCATTACAGCTCATGGAAAAGCCATTAAGATAAAAGAAAAAAAAGCACAGCGATGGGGGAACGGAATACTTTAGCTGAATAGCTGTTAGATTGGAAGACAGAAGAAGTACACACTATATACGCTCATCAACATTGAAATTGCAATACCAAAATGGAAAAGTCATGGAATTATGAAAATAGCAGAATCGATAGACATGTTAATGATATGTAAATTATGAAAAAAAGGAAACAAAATGTTGAAAAAACAATCTCCATTTATTCAGTATTGAGTATGAGCGCCACACATAGAACTACACTGCTGGCAGCTTCGTTTGCAATTGCCTACAGATGTAGTCCAACTTGTACTCAATGGGAAACAATTTTGGAGATGTTGCCAGTAGAGTTGAGCGACTTTGGTCGGATCGGGTTTCATGAAACAAAATTTGTTTCAGACGAAACTGGTCCAACTAGGGCAAAAAAAAGTCGGAGTTTCGTCCGAAACCCGACCCCAATGCATGTCAATGGGGATATTTGGTATCACTGCATCTGGAATAACCTGATCTATAAAACCGCCCCACTGTGCTTTTTGATAATACTGCTGAACAAAAAGTGAATTAAAACATCAAAAAGACGAATGTAAATAAAAATGGTATTGCTGAAAACGTCATCTTCTCCCACAAAAAACAAGCTGCCATACACCTCTAATAGAGGAAAAAAAAGCTGTAGCTCTCAGAATATAGAGATGAAAAAACAATTCTGTTTTCTAGAAAATAGTTTTTATTATGTAAAAGTGCCTAAATATTAAGGCCGGGTTCACACTTGCATTTGGCTGATGTGCGTAGGGTTGCATACTTCTTCCCTTAAACTACGCCTACGTCCACTTACATCCTGCATCGTCCTGTGTACCTATCTCTAACATTGGGTACGCAGGGACATGCGTTGTATGCAGGTGCGTCTGCATGCATCGTTTTGACGTGCCCGATGAATGCACAGAAAAGCAAAATGTTGCGTTCGGCTGGCACATCAAAACGATGCATGCGGATGCATTCGCATACAATGCATGTCCCTGCATACCCAATGTTAAAGATAAGTACGCAGGATGACACTTTTTCTCTTCTGAGCTTTGCACTGTACCGCAAAAGAAATTTGACCACATATAAAGTTATTGACGTACGCAGTAGAAATTGCGTAGCACATTTTGTCATCCACTTTCTTCTATTATCTCTTTGGAAAATTGAAAACTTGAGGTCAAAGTCATTTTAGTTTAAAAAAAGGTGACTTTTCCATTCACTTAGCCCATTGTTATACAATTTGATGAATTGTTTGCGGTTTACAAATGCTCACTACACCACTAGATGAATTCCTCAAGAGGTGTAGTTTCTAAAAAGGGGGTCACTTGGGGTTTCTGCTGTTTTGGCTTGTCAGGGATTGCTGCAATCGGTCCCTGGCAAATTTGAGTTCCAATATTCAATTGACGCTTCTTCCCTTGCAAGCCATGCTGTGTACTCAGGATAAATTGCACAAAAAATTGTATAGTCCAATTTCTCCTGTTAGCCTTGTGAAAACTAACAATTTGGGGCTGAAACAACATTTTTTTGGGAAAAAATTATTTTTTCATTTTCACGGCTCAACCTGTCTGTTCAAGTTGCTCACTACACCTCAAGTTAAGTTGCTTGAGGGATGTAGTTTTCAAAATGTGGTCACTTGGGGGGAGTTCCTTTATTTAGGCACATCAAGGCCTCAGCAAAAGAGAAATGGTGTCCGCTCTCTATTCCAGCCAATTTTGCACTCCAAAAGTCAAATGGTGCTTCTTCCTTTACAAGCTCTACCATATGCAAAAACAGTCATTTTACCCCATATCGGTTATTCACATACTCAGAAATATTTGTAGAACAGATTGTATGG
This sequence comes from Dendrobates tinctorius, assembly GCF_039654945.1. NCBI lineage: Eukaryota > Metazoa > Chordata > Amphibia > Anura > Dendrobatidae > Dendrobates > Dendrobates tinctorius. The sequence goes on along the minus strand of NW_027361698.1, from coordinate 58,954,883 downwards.
TTCCTTTTCTCAAGTTACTCTTGCAAAAAAAGCTAAATTTAGGGATAAATTAACATTTTTTGTGGGAAAAATTAAAATGTTCTTTTTTCCTTCAACATTACTTTAATTCCTGTGAAGCACCAAAAGAGTTAATATATTTTTTAAATGTAGCTTTGAGCACATTGAGGTGTGTAGTTTTTAAAATTGTTGTCAATTTTGAGTATTTTCTGTCATATAGTCTGCTCAAAGTCACTTTAAACCTGATGCGGTTCCTAAAATAATAGGTTTTATACATTTATTGAGAGAAATAAATTGCTGATAAATTTTAAACCTTCCAACTTTCTAACAGGAAAGAATATGTTTAAAAAATTATGCTTATGTATTTTTTTATTTTATATATTGTTATTATTTTTTATGTTTTTTAAGGATTTAAAATTTGAAAGTTTGAAAATTGCTAAACTTTCTCCAAAATTCAAATAATTTCAGAAATAACAATAAAATATTTTAACCAATATTTGCCAATATCATAAAGTACAATGTGTCAAGAAAAATAATGTGAGAATGACAGGGATTCATGTAAGCATTCCAAAGTTATTAGCACATAAAGTGATATTGGTAGGAGGTTGGGGTGAGGAGACGCACTTTTATAATTTTTATTAAGCTATGATGTGGCTGCTCTGCTGCCCCTGCTGCTGGCAAGTGAATAACACAAGCCAATAAATGCTTTCCCCATCAGAATGAGAAGTGCTAATTAGGTTGTGTACCTGTCATCCTGTATGGCAAGGCTGTGAAAGGGAGGAGCGGAAGTTATAGAGAGGCTGACCCTGCAACTACCAAACTAAGTTGCAAGATAAGCTGTCTTTTCTGCCTTAGGTAACATCATAATAGAAGTGTCTCCTGCCCTCACTGTCACAGCTCCCTCCTGCTCTTGTCATCAGTCCTGGTAAAGAAGGAGAGGGCAATTGTGGATATTGCTGTATGGCTTGTGCACTATGTTCATTTATATAATTTATACATTTGATGGGTATGCATACATACATCTCATTATGGATAAAACCAGTGAAGTGTCTCAAGACTTTAGCAACATTATTGTTGCAATACATACTGTTTACAGAATAATTTCTTAGCTATTAAATGCTCCCGAAAGCACTGTTGGAGCCATAATCTGGATGTGTAAAAGCATAATTTCACCATAAGCCGGCCACGACCAGGTGCTCCCCGCAAGATTTCAGACAAAGAAGTGAAAATAATTATCAGAAGAGTTGTCCACGAGCCAAGGACCATCTGTGGAGAGCTACAGAAAGACCTAGAATCAGCAGGTACAATTGTTTCAAAGAAAACAATAAGCAATGCACTCAGCCTCCATGTCCTGATTGCACACTCACCACGCAAGACTCCATTGCTGAACAAAAGCATGTTCAAGTTTACAGTTTGCTCAAGAATATTAAGACAAGCCTGTGAAATACTGGGAAAATATTGTATGGTTAGCTGAGACCAAAACTGCATGTTTTGGATGTCATAATACACAAAATGTTTGGAAATCAAAAAGCATTGCACATCTCCCCAAAACCACCATACGAAAAGAGAAGTTTGGAGGTGGGAACATCATAGTGTGGGGCTGTTTATTAGCATACGGTATTAGCAAACTTTTTTTAATTGAAGGCAGAATGAATGAACAAAAGGACCGAGACATTCTTTATAAAGCTCTGGTGCCATCTACCAGGATAATGAAATGAGGGTGGATATTTCAGTTAAACAATGATCAAAACACACAGCCAAGGAAACTTTCAGTTGGTTTCAGGGAAGGAAAACAAAGCTGCTTGAATGGCCCAGCCAATCACCCGACCTGAAAAGAAAATGTATAGAAGGAACTAAAGCTCAGAGTTTTAGAAGCCCACTGAAAATTCAGTATTCGAAGATTGCTTGTCTGAAAAAATGGGCCATAATCACACCTCAGCAATGCATGCAACTAGTTTTTCAATACAAGAGGCATCTTAAAGCTGTCATCATCACCGACAAAGACTTTTGTACGTAGTATTAAATAAATTTCAGCAAGCATTTTTAATACGTTTTCCCTTGTTGTATATTCTTTTTATTACACATACCGTAGCTTAATTTATGGGCATCAATGGTTTAATTTATTTGGCTGCATAGATTGGAAGAGTTGTTATCAACATCTGGTGAGAACTTCAAATGTATAAGCCCTTTAAGAAATATGTTTACTTAGAAAATCGGCGACGTGTCCAATACTAAATTTACTTATTTTACCTGCTGTGTGATGTATACAGTGCCTTGAGAAAACATGCATACCCACTGAACTTTTCCGTATTTTTTCCATATTATACCTACAAAGTTAATGTATTTTATTGGAATTTTATGTGATATACTAACACAAAGGAGGCAGTATTTGTGTAATGTAAAGGAAGTGATACATGGTATTCTAATTATTTTTAAAAATATAAATCTGAAAATTGTGATGTCAGTGTGTTGTCAGAGAAAAAAATAAACAGCACTAGTACATGTCTCATGGATGTGTGAATGTAGCCTTAAAGCACATTTAGTAGGCAGTAATGAGAAACAAGTAATTAGTCAATCTTTGCTTACCTTCTGGTTGACAAAAACTGATAGAATAGTTAGTATGTTTGTTCTGTACCCATACATTATCATATTAGGTTCAGCACACTTCCTGCTGGTGATGTGCTGCCGACAAGCATGATTTTTATTCTGGCAAGAAAGATCAGATAACTTAACTAATGAGAGTTTTGTTCATTCGTCAGATCATTACCAACTCGAAAAAAAAGTTTTTATAAATGCTTGTTTGTCAATTATCAGCTCAAATAAATGGGCCATTCGTTTCCTTGATTTGATTGGGGTATATAGGGTGCACCATTTGTGGCTTATCAGCCTAGAGTAAAGAAAATACCTTGCCCTTGCTCTGCGCATCCCTATACAGTCTGTATCATCAACTGGAAAAAGGGCTTAGCCTTAAGACCCCGTTACATTTAGCGATGCACCAGCGATCCCGACCATGATATGACCTGGTCAGGATCGCTGGTGCATCGCTAAATGGTCGCTAGTGAGCTGCCAAACAGGCAGATCCCACTAGCGATGCAGTAGCGGTCGGCGGTCGCACTTACCTTTCAGACGCGGCGAGGGTGTCCGTCTTCCGCCCGCGTTCATGGCTCGCTCGTCGGCGCCAGCAGGAAGCCGACGATGAGAAATGGACCAGGCCGATCTCGCACGATCAGCGATAGCCAGCGGGGGAGCCGGTCGGAGGTAAGTGTCACATGTAGCGATATCGCTAGCAATATCGCTGCTGCATCACAAAATTGGTGACGCTTTAGCGATATTGCTAGCGATATCGCTATGTGTAAAGCCCCCTTTAGTGCCAATGGAGTGGGAAGAATAGATCTGACCCTTTAAACTTGCTGCATGTCAAGGAAGCCATTATTTTAGTTCTTTAAACATACTTCTATAGCCCAACTCACAAATACTTTTTTCTTTGCTTTTCCTGTTTATTGTTGAATGAGTTTACAGCTGCTCTTGTGAGAAACACTATGGGAGTTTCTCGTAATACCATAATGGAGTTAGCATCAATAATGTAATGTTTATTTCCCAGAAAAACAAGCAACGTGTTCACAAAACATTTTTAAAAATGACAAACATAATTCTTTTATGTGCATCTTGAGAATCATTCCAACAAATAGCAGTGAATAATTTTTTCTCTCTGGGTCCTCTGAGTAATAAAGGGAACATTGCTTGAAAAAGAATTGTATTCTGCAGACTGTATTGTAGAGCTAAATATGTACAAAAAGCATCATGCTAATGCCGTTTCATTCTTAATAAACCCTTACATAAATTATAAATGCATAATACAGAGACTGGATTATTGTTCACTTTATGATAATTTGCCATATGGGTTATATACTTTATTTACTGTACTTTTATAAAAAAAAAAAATAAAGGCACAATCCATTCTATTTGTAATGAACTTTCTATTTGTCCTGTACTTAAACTTGAATTAAAGGGAATCTGTTACCTGTTTTTTCGTATATGAGATGCGGCCGCCGCCATCAGGGGCTTATCTTCAGCACTCTGTAATGCTGTAGATAAGCCCCCGATGTAACCTGAAGAAGAAAAACGAGTTAGATTATACTCACCCAGGGACGGTCCGGGTCCGGTCCAGGTCCGATGGATGTTGCGGTCCGGGTCCAGCGCCTCCCATCTTCTAGCGATGATGTCCTCTTCCTTGCTTACTGTCGCAGCTCCGGCTCCGGGGCACTGCTCTGTCCTGTTGAGGGCAGAGCAGAGTACTGCAGTGCGCAGGTGCCGAACCTCTTTGACCTTACCCAGCGCCTGCGCACTGCAGTAGTCTGCTCTGCCCTCAACAGGGCAGAGCAGTGCACCTGCGCTGGGAAGCAAAGAAGAGGACGTCATCACTAGAAGATGGGAGGTGCCAGACCTGACTGTGACACCAATCAGACCTGGACCGCCCCAGGGTGAGTATAATCTAACTAATTTTTCTTCTCTTTCAGGTTACATCGGGGCTTATCTACAGCATTAAAGAATGCTGTAGATAAGCCCCTGATGGTGATGGCCGCATCTCATATATGAAAAAATATTTGACAAATTCCATTTAAAGGGGTTGTCCAGTGAAAACAAATTATCATCTATCCATAAAATGGATGATAATTTGATGAGCAGGACATGCATCAATTATTAGATCACGGAATTTTTATCTCCAACAAAGATTTTTTTATATACATTATGAAATTGAACAGGTCGGATTCCAGATTTTCACTCTAGTCATTCTTTATGAGTCTACCAGGAAAACAGATCACAGCACTTGGCAGTCCCATAGAGAGTGAATGGAGCAACACTCGAGCAGAGGCACTTCCACTCCAATCTAATTGGGATAAAAATGTGCTGCTCTGCCAATTGGTGTGTAGCCTAGAGGTTAGACCCCACCAATCCACAAGTCACCATTTATCCTGCAGGATGATAAAAACTTGCTTTAACTATAAAACTCTATGAATCGTACACACAATTATATGCTAACAAGCTGAAGAGGCCGGCATTGCCCGGGCATAGTAACTAACATAGTGACATAGTATTTAAGGTTGAAGGGAGACTTTAAGTCCATCTAGTTCAACCCATAGCCTAACATGTTGATCTAGAGGAAGGCAAAAAAAACCCGGGGAAAAAAATTCCTTCCCAACTCCACATACGACAATCAGACTAGCTCCCTGGATCAACTCCCTATCAATGAATCTAGTATATATACTCTGTAATATTATACTTCTCAAGAAAGGCATCCAGTCCCTACTTAAATTTTAGCAGTGAATCACTCATTACAACATCATACGGCAAAGAGTTCCATAGTCTCACTGCTCTTACAGTGAAGAATCTGCGTCTGCCATTATGCTTAGAGAGGATGCCCCCTTGTCCCCGTCACAGGTCTAAGAGTAAAAAGATGATTAGAAAGGTCCTTGTACTGTCCCCGCATATATTTATACATTGTAATAAGATCACCCCTAAGCCTTTGTTTTTCCAGACTAAATAACCCCAAGGGTAATAACCTGTCTTGGTGTTGCAGACCCCCAGTGGTCTAATAACCTTGGTCACTCTTCTCTGCACCTGTTCTAGTTAAGATATGTCTTTCTTATACACCAGAGAACAGAACTGTGCACAGTATTCTAAATGTGTTCACACTAGTGACTTGTATAGAGGTAAAATTATGTTCTCCTTATGAGCATCTATGCCTCTTTTAATGCATACCATTATTTTATTTCCCTTTGCAGCAGCTACCTGACACTGGCAGCTAAATGTGAGTTTGTCATCCACCCATACACTTTTTCAGTGGTAGTTTTGCCCAGTGTTTTACAAATAAGAACATAATTTTACATCTTATTTCTTCTGCCCAAGTGCATGACCTTACATTAATCCCCAATAAAGCTCATTTGCCATTTATCAGCCCAAGCTTCTGGTTTACATAAATCTTCCTGTAATATTAAAATGTTCTCTGCTGTATTTATTACCCTGCAGAGTTTAGTGTCATTTGCAAATATTGAAATTCTACTCTCCATGCCCCCTACATGGGCATTAATAAATATGTTAAAAAGAAGTGGGCCCAACACCGACCCCTTTGGAACCCCACTGCTAACCCAGTCCGAGTGTGCTCCATTAATAACCACCCTGTTTCCTATCCCTGAGCCAGCTTTTAACCCACTTACACAAATTTTTGCCTATCCCCATTGTTCTCTTTTTATGTATCAACCTTTTGTGTGGCACCATATCAAAACCTTTTGAAAAGTCCATATACACCACGTCCACTGGATTCCCGTGGTCTAGTCTGGAACTTACCTCTTCATTGAAACTCATCAGATTAGTCTGACAGGAACGGTCCTTCATAAACCCATGTTGATATTGGGTCATGAGGTTATTCTTCTTCAGATACTCCAGTATAGCATCTCTTAGAAAACCCTCCAGGATTTTACCCACAGTAGAGGTTAAGCTTATGGGCCTATAATTTCCAAGTTCAGTTTTTGTCCCCTTTTTGAATATTGGCACCACATTTGCTATATGCCAGTCCTGTGATACAGAACCTGTTATTATGGAATCTTTAAAGATTAAAAATAATGGTCTATCAATGACTGTACTTAATTCCTGCAGTACTTGGGGGTGTATCCCATCCGGGCCCAGGTATTTGTCAACTTTAGTGATTTTTAGACACCGCCGTACTTCCTGCTGGGTTAAGCAGGTGACACTTAATGGAGAATTTTTGTTATCACTGATCATGTTATCTGTCTTGGGATTTTCTTGTGTAAATACTGTTGAAAAAAAGTCATTTAGCATATTGGCCTTTTCCTCTTCCTCCACCACCATTTCACCCAGACTATTTTTAAGGGGACCAACACTATCATTTTTTAGTTTTATATTATTTATGTAGCTAAAGAATATTTTGGGATTATTTTTTACTTTCTCTGGCAATGAGTCTCTCTGTCTCAATCTTTGCTGTCTTGATTTGCTTTTTACAGAATTTGTTTAATTTTCTGTATTTATTTAATGCCTCATCACTACCTACTTGCTTTAATTCTCTAAATGCTTTCTTTTTGTCACTTATTGCGCCCCTTACAGCTCTATTGAACCATAGTGGTTTCCTCCTATTTCTAGCATGTTTATTCCCCTACGGTATATATTGTGCACAAGTCCTATTCAGGATGCTAATAAACGTCTCCCATTGTCTTTGTGTACTTTTATGTCTCAGGATATCATCCCAGTTTATTGCACCAAGATCATCTCTCATCCGTTGGAAATTTGCCTTCCTGAAGTTTAGTGTCCTTGTAACCCCTCTACTACACATCTTATTAAAGGATACATGAAAACTTATTATTTTGTGATCACTATTACCCAAGTGACCCCCAACCCTTATATTTGATATGCCGTCTGGCCTGTTGGTTAATATTAGGTCTAGCAGTGCCCCCCCTCTTGTTGAGTCCTGAACCAGTTGTGAAAGTTAATTGTCTCTCATAGTTGTCAAAAACCTATTATCTTTGCTGGAACTGCAGGTTTCGGTTCTCAATGTATATGGCTAGCTATAAAAAAATTATAATGATTATACTGCACATAAAACATTTCACATCATTTATTCAACAATACAGATTTGCAAAACAAAATAACTGAATGATTACCCAAGTATTGATAGTATTTTATTTTCAACTCATTCAAGAGCATTTTGCTAAACAACATTTTTGGGACTAATTTAGAGTGGCATTAGTTGTAATTGTATTAATAATTTTAAAGTGAACCTGTCATCAGAATTTTGCTAAGTCAACTACAGGCATTGTTAGATTGGCACTGTTACACCAATTAAAATGATACTTGGGTTGGCGAAATATGTTTTATGTTTATTTTTTTAATCTGTGTTTGAAGTTTTAAGTTAATGAGATGCTGGTGCTCCGGTGCGTGCCGGTATGTGGATGTTTTTTGGTGCCCTGGCCTCATCATGATCATTCTCGGCTTAAATAACAGATAATTGAACCTTCAGTGATGTGCTTCCTATTTTAAATACTGTGCCTGAGCATTTAATATATTATACATTATAAAAAATCAAGTGATGCTTCTCTAATTTGTGTAATTAACAGCACCTGTAATTTACCAGTGGCACCTAACAGGTGTTGGCAATAACTAAATCACACTTGCAGCCAGTTGACATGGATTAAAGTTGACTCAACCTCTGTCCTGTGTCCTTGTGTGTACCACATTGAGCATAGAGAAAAGAAAGAAGACCAAAGACCTGTCTGAGGACTTGAGAAACCAAATTGTGAGGAAGCATGAGCAATCTCAAGGCTACAAGTCCATCTCCAAAGACCTGAATGTTCCTGTGTCTACCGTGCACAGTGTCATCAAGAAGTTTAAAGCCCATGGCACTATGGCTAACCTCCCTAGATGTTGACCGAAAAGAAAAATAAACAAGAGATTTCAACGAAAGATTGTGCGGCTGTTGGATAAAGAACCTCGACTAACATCCAAACAAGTTCAAGCTGCCCTGCAGTCCGAGGGTACAACAGTGTCAACCCATACTATCCGTCGGCGTCTGAATGTAAAGGGACTGTATGGTAGCAGACCCAGGAAGACCCCACTTCTTACCCCGAGACATAAAAAAGCCAGGCTGGAGTTTGCCAAAACTTACCTGAAAAAGCCTAAAACGTTTTGGAAGAATGTTCTCTGGTCAGATGAGACAAAAGTAGAGCTTTTTGGGCAAAGGCATCAACATAGAGTTTACAGGAGAAAAAAAGAGGCATTCAAAGAAAAGAACACGGTCCCTACAGTCAAACATGGCAGAGGTTCCCTGATGCTTTGGGGTTGCTTTGCTGCCTCTGGCACTGGACTGCTTGACCGTGTGCATGGCATTATGAAGTCTGAAGACTACCAACAAATTTTGCAGCATAATGTAGGGCCCAGTGTGAGAAAGCTTGGTCTCCCTCAGAGGTCATGGGTCTTCCAGCAGGACAATGACCCAAAACACACTTCAAAAAGCACTAGAAAATGGTTTGAGAGAAAGCACTGGAGTCTTCTAAGGTGACCAGCAATGAGTCCAGACCTGAATCCCTTAGAACACCTGTGGAGAGATCTAAAAATGGCAGTATTGAGAAGGCACCCTTCAAATATCAGGGACCTGGAGCAGTTTGCCAAAGAAGAATGGTCTAAAATTCCAGCAGAGCATTGTAAAAAAACTCATTGATGGTTACCGGAAGCGGTTGGTCGCAGCTATTTTGGCTAAAGGTTGTGCAACCAAGTATTAGGCTGAGGGTGCCAATACTTTTGTCTGGCCCATTTTTGGAGTTTTGTGTGAAATGATCAATGGTTTGCTTTGTGCTTCATTCTCTTTTGTGTTTTTTCATTTAAGACAAATTAAATTAAGATAATAATACCAAAGAATTTGTGTTTGCAATTATTTTCAGGAAGAAACTGAGTATTATCTGACAGAATTACAGGGGTGTCAATACTTTTTGCCACAACTGTACACATATATATATATATATTAGTTCCTAAGGGGAAGCACGTGGTGAGGGGTGCACGCATGCATCCCATAACCAAAGCATCACAGAAGCTAAGCATCAAGAAAATGACACTTATCCATGACAGTTAATCAGGGCAGGAATCAGGTAACCCACACTTTGCCATGTGCTTTATTTCTATCCTCCTGTGCTCCCTTGCCATCCACATTCACCGCCCCATCCCTCCTCCATCAAGATTCATACACATCAGCCCCTCAATACTTCCCTCTCCCATGTACAGCTCCCATGCACTCCTCACCTTCCTGAGAAACCTCAGCCCATCTCGCCCCAACACATCGCAGAAAAAAACTACTTGCAAATCCAACAACTATTTGCTCTTTATCTTCCTACTCCTACTGATTGCAGGGGACATCTCCCCCAACCCTGGTGCCCCATCCACCAACCTCAACCCCTACCCTACCTCATATCGAAACCATAATAATCTTATTAATATTACTTGCACTCCCTCATCTCCTTCTTTTAATTGTGCCCTCTGGAATCCACGGTCTGTTTGTAACAAGCTTCCTTTCCTGCACAACTACTTTCTTAACAACTCTCTTAATCTGTTTGGCCCTCACTGAAACCTGGATTTAGGATTCTGACACTGTCTCTCCTGCTGCCATTTCCTATGGTGGCTTACAATTCTCTCATTCCCTGAGACACACAAACAGACATGGTGGTGGAGTTGTCATACTCCTGTCCCCATAATGCACTTTCCAGTTCATCCCCCCAGTTCCATCACTCTCATTCCCTTCCTTTGAGTGCCACATCATCAGACTCTTCCGTCCCCTCTCCCTCAGAATAGCGGTCATATAACCCCCAGGCTCACCCACCCACTTCCTTGACCACTTTTCTGCCTGGCTGCCGCTCTTCATGTCCTCAGTCAGAACTACCAACTCTTATCCTGGGAGACTTCAACATCCCCATTAATAGCCCTACTTCCACATCTGCATCCCAGCTTCTATCACTAACCTCCTCTCTAGGCCTCTCGCAGCTCTCAGCCTCTGAGACGCACAAGGACGGTAACACCCTTGATCTGGTCTTTGTCCAGCTCTGTTCAATCTCCCACCTAAATAACTCACCACTTCCACTCTCTGACCACAACATACTCTCCTTCACGCTCACAAATCCTCGCCTACTCCAGCTCACTCCTACCTACCACACAATCAGAAATCTACAAGCCATTAACCCTCAGACACTTTCAGACTCCCTACACTCATCACTGTCCCCAATCTCCACTTTTTCCTGTCCTGAACTGGCTGTTCATCACTACAACGACACTCTTAGCAGCACCCTTGACCTAGTAGCTCCCCTCACCCTCAGAATCTCCAAACACAAAATAAAACAGCCCTGGCTCACACCGCAAACTCAACTTCTCCAGGGATGCTCTAGGAGTGCTGAACGCCTATGGAGAAAAACCCGCACACCAGAAGACTTCATCCACTTCAATTTCATGTTAAGAACCTATAACGCTGCCCTTCACCTCACCAAACAGACCTACTTCACCACCCTGATCTCCTCACTAGCCAACAACCCCAAGAAACTTTTTGACACTTTTCACTCCCTCCTCAGGCCAAAACCACAAGCACCTATCACAGACATTTGTGCTGATGACCTGGCCTCCCACTTTACAGAAAAAATAGATAATATCCATCAGGAAATCTGCTTCCAACCACCAAGTGCTGTGACTCCCCTCCCTTCCTGCATCTCCCCTGACTCACTTTCCACATTTGATCCCATCACAAAAGAAGTCTCCAGACTCCTCTCTTCCTCTTTTCTGACCACATGCACTACCGACCCCATTACCTCACATCTCCTCCAGTCTCTCTCTCCAGTCGTCAAAACTCACCTAACTACAATCTTTACTCTCTCCCTCTCCTCTGGCATTTTCCCATCCTCCTTCAAACACGCCATCGTTACTCCAGTACTAAAGAAACCCACTCTCGACTCATCCTGCACAAACAAACTACAGACCAGTCTCCAATCTCCAATTCATCTCCAAACTTTTGGAGCGCCTAGTTTACTCCCGCCTTACCTGTTACCTCTCCACTCACTCCCTCCTAGACCCTTCACAGTCCGGCTTCCGCCCCCTACATTCGACTGAAACTGCACTCATCAAAGTGACCAATAACCTTCTGACAGCAAAACGTAACGGTGACCACTCTCTGCTCATTATTCTTGACCTATCTGCCGCTTTCGACACTGTTGACCACCATCTCCTACTCTCTAGGCTACAGTCACTAGGCATTAAGGACACTGCTCTCTCCTGGTTCTCTTCCTATCTTTCTGACCGCTCCTTCAGTGTTTTGCTCTCTGGCTCCACGTCATCTCCTCTTCCTCTCGCTGTCGGGGTACCTCAGGGCTCAGTCCTTGGCCACCTTCTCTTCTCTCTCTACACGGCCCCAATTGGACAGACTATCAGCAGATTTGGTTTTCAGTACCATTTTTATGCTGATGACACACAACTATATACATCATTCCCTGACCTTACCCCCGCTGTACTACAGAACGCCAGTGACTGTCTGTCTGCAGTCTCCAACATCATGTCCGCTCTCTATCTGAAACTCAACCTCTCCAAAACTGAGCTTCCTCTGCTCCCGCTGTCTACTAACCTCCCTAAATCTGACATTTTCCTCTCCATGGGTGGCACTATGATAACACCCTGGCAGCAGGCGCGCTGTCTGGGTGTTATGTTTGACACCAATCTCTCCTTCAAATCCCATATACAATCTCTTGCCCGCTCTTGCCGCTTACACCTAAAGAACATCTCTAGAATCCGCCCTTTTCTCACCATGGAAACAACAAAAACCTTCACTGTAGCATTGATCCACTCCCACCTGGATTACTGCAACGCTCTATTAATTGGCCTCCCCGTTACTCGACTATCCCCTCTCCAGTCCATACTTAATGCAGCAGCCAGGGTCATCTATCTGGCTTATCGACACTCGGACGCGTCTGCTCTTCGTCAGTCCTTACATTGGCTGCCCATTCATTATAGGATCCAATTCAAAGTACTTGTTCTCACCCACAAAGCTCTCCACAGTGCAGCACCCCTCTACATCTCCTCCCTCATTTCTGTCTATCGGCCTAACCGACTGCTATGCTCTGCAAACGACTTTCGACTAACCTCTGCACTAATCTGTACCTCCCACTCCCGACTCCAAGACTTCTCCCGCGCTGTGCCAATCCTCTGGAATGCTCTACCCCAAGAAATTAGGACTATCCACAATTTGCATAGTTTTAGCATCCTCCTCCCCTAAATAATCATCCCCATCATCATCCTCCTCCTCCTCTTCCTCTTCTTCCTCCACCTCGTCTAGGAGAGGTCTAGGAGCCGACAATGGCTGACTGTCATCAAGGCTTCCCTCCTCCTCTTCCTCATCCTCCTCGGCTGCAGACGCCTGCTCCTTAATGTGCGTCAAAGTTTGCATGAGCAGACGCATAAGTGGGATGCTCATGCTTATGATGGCGTCGTCTGTGCTTACCAGTCGTGTGCATTCCTCAAAACACTGAAGGACTTTACAGAGGTCTTTCAGCTTCGACCACTGCACACCTGACAACTCCATGTCTGCCCTCAAAGTGCCTGGCCGTGTATCCTCCCACAAATGCATTACAGCCTGCCTCTGTTCACACAGCCTCTCAACCATGTGCATGGTGGAGTTCCACCTTGTTGCAACGTCGATAATTATGCAGTGCTTGTGAAGTTGGAGCAATCGCTGCAGCTTCTGCATACGACTGGAGTGTACAGGCGACCGGTGGATGTGCGAGCACAGTCTTCGGACATTCTGTAGCAGGCCTGTTAACTCCGGATAATTATTGAGGAAGCACTGCACCACCAGGTTCAAGGTGTGAGCCAGGCAAGGTATGTGTCGGAGTTTTGAATGTGCTATGGCTGCCACAAAATTCCGGCCGTTATCACTAACTACCTTGTCTGCCCCAAGATGTAGACTGCCCAGCCATGACTCAGTTTGTCGCTGCAAGTAGTCGGCCAGTACCTCCGCGGTGTGTCTGTTGTCGCCCAAACACATCATCTTCAACACAGCCTGCTGACGCTTACCACTAGCTGTTCGATAGTGGGATACTGAGTGTGCAGCACTGGCAGCTGCGGATGGAGTGCTCGTGCGACTGCGCTCTGTGGACGAGCTTTCGCTTCTGGAGGAGGAGGGTCGAATGCCTAATGCCAGCTGCTTCCTATACCATGGGCTAGGCAGCACTGTCCCACCGCCGCTGTCCCCTGTGGACCCTGCATCCACCACATTAACCCAGTGCACAGTGATGGACACGTAACGGCCCTGGCCATGCCTACTGAACCATGCATCTGTTGTGAGGTGCACCTTTCCACTCACTGATTGATTGAGTGCATGGACAATGCGGTCTTTCACATGAAGGTGGAGGGCTGGGATGGCTTTGCGAGAAAAGAAGTGCCGACTGGGTAGGTCATAGCGTGGTACAGCGTAGGCCATGAGTTCGCGGAAAGCTTCTCTTTCAACCAACTGGTAGGGCATCATCTCTAACGAGATTAGTTTGGCAATGTGGGTATTGAAACCCAGTGTATGCGGATGAGAGGATGAGTACTTTCTTGTCCTACTCATAGTCTCTGGTAGAGTAAGCTGGACTTGAGAGCTGCATATGGTGGAACTAGCGGTGGACATGGCAGACTGAGAGAGGGTTGATGATGGTGATAGAGTTGGTGTTCTTTCTGATGGCCTAGATTCAGTCTTTCCTAGCAATAACATTGTGATTCCCTGACTGCTTTGGCCTTGCGACGACACCTCAACATTTGCTGCTGGTGGTGTGCTAACTGGTGGGCTTACAGTGGGGAAACAATGTAGCATTGCTGACTACCTTCATTGGGAGCAGTTGCACATGTGGTACGTGAGGTTTGATAGTCCGTCCATGCTTGCAAGTGCATGGTGGTTAAATGTCTAAGCATGCAACTGGTATTCAAATTTCTCAGATTTTTCCCTCGGCTAAAGGTCTTTGCGCACTTCAGATGAAACCAAGATCAACTTCTACCAGAATGATGGAAAGATAAAAGTATGGCGAAGGCGTGATACAGCTCATGATCCAAAGCATACCACATCATCTGTAAAACATGGCGGAGGCAGTGTGATGGCTTGGGCATGCATGGCTGCCAGTGTCACTGGGTCACTAGTGTTTATTGATGATGTGACACAGGACAGAAGCAGTCGAATTAATTCTGAGGTATTCAGAGCCATACTGTGTGCTCAGATCTAGCCAAATGCAGTCAAGCTGATTGGTCGTTGTTTCATACTACAGATGGACAATGACCCAAAGCATAAAGCCAAAGCAACCCAGGAGTTTATTAAAGCATAGAAGTGGAATATTCTTGAATGGCCAAGTCAGTCACCTGATCTCAACCCAATTGAACATGCATTTCACTTGTTAAAGACTAAACTTCAGACAGAAAGGCCCACAAACAAACAGCAACTGAAAACCACCGCAGTGAAGGCCTGGCAGAGCATCAAAAAAGAGGAAACACAGCGTCTGGTGATGTCCATGAGTTCAAGACTTCAGGCAGCCATTGCCAACAAAGGGTTTTCAACCAAGTACTAGAAATGAACATTTTATTTACAATTATTTAATCTGTCCAATTACTTTTGGTCCCTTTAAAAACAGGGTGGCACATTTTAAGGAGCTCAAACTCCTAAACCCTTCATCCAATTTTAATGTGGATACCCTCAAATGAAAACTGAAAGTCTGAACTTCAACTGCATATGAATTGTTTTGTGTAAAATTCATTGTGGTTATGTCTAGAACCAAAATTAGGAAAAGGTTGTCTCTGTCCAAATATATATGGACCTAACTGTAGCAAGCATTGGATATTTATTACAGATGAGCAAATCTATTGTAAATAAGCAAATCTGTCCAAAATGTTTTCCAAAAATGTTAGTTTTAATGAATTTTTACAGATGCAAAATTTAAGGATTAAAGTTGGTGGAATATAGCAAAATGGCTGTCAGGCAGCTTCTTTTGTGCTGAATTCTGTGTTGCAGGAAGGTACTAATTAAATAGATGAACCCTGTGAAAACATATCCCCATTCAAAAAAAGCACACATCCCACATCCAGCAGACCCAATTACTTGAAATTATAATTGGAGAATGAGCTCAGTGGTGCAAACTTTATAACAGAACACTGGAACTAAAAGTACCAATTCTGATAGCAGATTTATTTATTTTATTATTTATTTATATGGCACCATTAATTCCATGGTGCTGTATATGAGACAGGGTTACCTCAAAATACACTCACTTACAGTACACAAACTAACAATGACTTACTGGTACAGAGGGAAGAGGAGCCTGCCCTTGCAGGCTTATATTCTACAGGATTATGGGGAAGGAGACAGTAGGTCAGGGGCTGCATTAGCTCCGATGGTGTAAGCTTTTTTGGAGAGATGGGTTTTCAGGTTTTCGTTTGAAGGATCCAAATGTGGTGGATAACTGAATGTGTTGGGGCACAGAATTTCAGAGGTTGGAAGATATTCGGGAGAAATCTTGGAGGTGATTGGGTGAGGAGCAAATAAGCGTGGAGGAGAGAAGGAAGTCTTGGGAGGACTGGAGATTATGTGAGGGAAGATATTAAGAGATTAGTTCAGAAATATATGGAGGAGAAAGGTTATGGATGGCTTTGTAGGTCAGGGATAGTAGTTTAAACTGGATATGCTGGGAAATTGGGAGCCAGTGAAGAGATTTGCAAAGAGGAGAAGCAGCAGGAGTGTAGCGAGGAGAGAGATTAATCAGTCAGGCAGCAGAGTTAAGGATGGACTGGAGGGATGCAAGAGTGTTAGAAGGTAGGCCACAGAGGAGGATGATCATTTAATCAATTTGCCTATATCATACATAAATTTGGCTTGCAACTATTTTGAATATGATTAGTTATGCAGATTCTTGTTATGTTAACTTTTTCTTCCATTTACTAATAGCTCAGTGTGTTATTTTGTTGATTTCCAAGCGAAAGATCACTGGTTCAAAACAAGGAGCAGCCATAAAGAAGATTTCGAAGAAAAGAGAAAAAGCATCATCCAGTTCATTGATACCGATCTCTCAGTAAAGAAAACTGCCAAACTGAATCATGTGAGTGCCATGACAGTTGGGATAATACGAAATGAAGTTCATTCATCCATTTAAAAACCAAGAGGTGGAGGTCCAGGCAAACTATCGGAGACAACAAGTCAGCTCATCATAAGGTTTATCAGTTCTGGAACAACAACCACGAGGTGAGGTTTTTTTTGTATGCTTTGTAATAGTGAGAACACAGACATCTATGCAAGCACCCATTGATAACTGTCACATAAGTCTGGAATGGTCGCCCTAAAAAGCTGAAGTTGCCTTGATTTCAATATTGTCATAAGAAGCGTCGGCTTGAGTTTGCAAAAAAGTATGTAAAGAGGAAAGTAGAAGATTGGAAACTAGTGATCTGAAGTGATAACATGAATGACAATAGACTAGGCTCTGATGGGTGCAAATGGGTCTGGAAAAACGGGAGAAAAAGGGGCTAATGGATTGAGAAATGGAGCTGTCAAATTCAGTGAAGGTAGCTTAATGATATTGTGTTGCTTCACAGCCAAAGGCATTAGATACTTGACCAGGATCAATAGTGTTCTCAATGTTGAGCTATAAAAAGGACAACATAGTGTTCCAGCAGGACAACAACCTGAAGCATACATTGAGATTGGCAAATAATTCTGATCGTATCTAATCTGTGTATTTTCCCTTTCAGTCTCATTCCATAGCTTTTCATGATTCCATATGCACATTTGAATAAGGATGATACCTCTACACTGTGACATCCCTTTAGATATTTGTAGACTGCTATTAAGTATCCTCTTAGTCTTCTTAATTGCAAGCTAAACATACCCAGATCCTTTAATAGTTCCTCGTAAGACATAGTTTGCAGTCCGCTCACCATCCTGATAGCTCTTCTCTGAACGTGCTTCAGTTGTTCAATGTATTTTTTAAAATATAGTGCGCAGAACAGGACACAGTATTACAAATTAGGCCTGACCAAGGAAGAGTAGAGGGGGATAAATAGTTTAATGACAATGAAATAGAGGCGCTGGGTTGGCCCCCCCTGTCACCGGACCTCATCACTGGTGATGGATTGGGCAGCATGCATGAGATGTCAGATTCACTTTAACTCTCTTACAGTAAGAAATATAGCCCATTGTAAATTATTTTTTTTTTTAAATCTGCGAGAGCACATTCCAATTTCTGAAGGCATTACCATATCAGATTAATTGATTCATAATTTGATAGAACAGACGTTTAGGAATACAGCAATACCAAATATATTATTCATTTACTTTTAATGAGGAAAAAGAGGGGTGATTCAAACATTTTTTCATTTTTTTATTTTAAAAACTTTTTATTTTTATTTGATCTATATAGTATTGCAGTATAAAGTGAAAATTGTGTATTCCTTCTAAACTCAGCACATACAGCTTCAGAGGAGGACAAAGATGGAATTAACTGGGACCTTCAGCAATGCCCCCCATTGTTATTGTAACCAATCCACACGCTGCAATTGTGCCTTCGGGATCTAAATGTAGCTGGTATGCGTGAGAACTGCTGTGCATTCCATTTAAATATCAATGCCAAAAATTGACAGCTGCTTTTAAACGGTTAAGAGTAGAATTGAGCGACTTTTGGTTTTCTAGGGCCGCGTTTCGTTTCGTGAAACCCGACTTTTCCAAAAGTCGGGTCGAGCAAGATCGTCCGATTATAGGGAAAAGTCGGGGTCGTACCGAAACACGAAACTCAATGTAAGTCAATGGGGAATAAAAGTCGGCAGTGAGAGGAGGACAGGAAACACACCAACAGTGCCCATTTGAATGCCAAAAGCATCAATTCTTCTTACTTAAGCTTGTCAACCTTAATTAACTTCATAATACAAGTTACGCACTGAAAAATGGGGGTTATTTGGCTACAGTTGTGGGGGGGGAGGGCTGGCTCCAGGTTTTCATGTGCCCTGGGCGAAAGAGCGCCCCTTTAACACACACCACAACTCATCATGCTCCGATACGGCAGAGAAATAGCGGTATAGTACAATGAAAAATACCTCACTTTTTACATCTCATGACGAGGCCCATCTATTTCTCCATACAGAATCATTGGTCCCATATAATGTTTGAAACAGTATATGATGAGCTCCACATAATGCTACAGTATATGTTGGTCCCCATGGATGAAGCTCCACTGTCTTATGGGCCCAAATAATGCTCCAAACATAATGGGCCCCATTTCTAATGCTCTAGTGTATAATGGGCCCTGTAAATGCTGCTCCAGTGTCTGATGTCCACCTTTGGAATGTTCCAGTGTATGGTGGGCCCCATCTATCATTCTCCAGAGTATAGTGCTCCCCAAAAATTGCTGTCCCAACATTGAAAACAATCAAATAAGTCTCCTCGCTAGGGAATCCCTGTACTTGTCTGGACTCCTCGTCGTCCCCATCTTCCATCTCACTGCACAGTATTTCAACTTTGCAAGTGCTGTGATCCTGAGCAAGCAGGGGGGGCCCACTCGTTGGCGACGGCACTGGCACAGGGCCCCTGATAGTACGGTGGTGTGTCTGATGGCGGGTGGGCCGAACCTGCACTTTCATCTGCAGCTTCCTCTTTGTCACCGTGTAAGATGGAACTGTATATGGGAAGGGTAACCTGAGTTTCATCAGGGTCAGATTCAGGCCGTGTAGCGTGCGAGGGGAATGTAGTGGTCTGGGTCAATGTACCAGCAGATTCATCGAGCAGTGGCTGGGCATCAGTGCACTTGTGTCGCCCCCAGGAGTACGGTCGCCACAGTGGCATTACCTTCTTCCTAGGGAGTGTGATGTCATGCTTGGGAGCAACGAACGATCTCTCTAGCAGGTTAATGGGGATGATTACTCCCCTAAGTAATCATCCCCATCATCCTCCTCCTCCTCCTCCTCTTCTTCCTCCACCTCGTCCAGGAGAGGTCCCTGAGCAGACAATGGCTGAATGTCATCAAGGATTCCCTCCTCCTCTTCCTCCTCATCAACATTGGCTGCAGAAGCCTGCTCCTTAAGATGCATCAAAGTTTGCATGAGCAGACGCATAAGTGGGATGCTCATGCTTAGGATGGCGTCGTCTGCGCTTACCAGCCGTGTGCATTCCTCAAAACACTGAAGGACTTTACAGAGGTCTTTCAGCTTCGACCACTGCACACCTGTCAACTCCATGTCTGCTCTCAAAGTGCCTGGCCGTGTATCCTCCCACAAATGCATTATGGCCTGCCTCTGCTCGCACAGCCGCTCCACCATGTGCAGGGTGGAGTTCCACCTTGTTGTAATGTCGATAATGAGGCGGTGGTTGGGAAGGTGGAGCAATCGCAGCAGCTTCTGCATACGAACGGAGTGTACAGGCGACCGGCGGATGTGCGCGCACAGTCTTCGCACCTTCTGGAGCAGGGCTGTTAACTCCGGATAATTTTTGAGGAAGCACTGCACCACCAGGTTCAAGGTGTGAGCCAAGCAAGGTATGTGGCTGAGTTTTGAAAGGGCTATGGCTGCCACAAAATTACGGCCGTTATCACTAACTACCTTGCCTGCCTCAAGATGTATACTGCCCAGCCACGACTCAGTTTGTCACTTCAAGTACTCGGCCAGCACCTCGGCGGTGTGTCTGTCGCCCAAACACATCATCTGCAACACAGCCTGCTGACGCTTTCCACTAGCTGCTCGATAGGGGGACACCTCGTGTGCAACAGTGGCAGCTGCAGATGGAGTGCTCGTACGACTGCGCTCTGTGGACGAGCTTTCGCTTCTGGAGGAGGAGGAGGGTCGAACGCCTTCAGCCAACTGTTTCCTATACCGTGGGCTAGGCAGCACTGTCCCACCACCTCTGTCCCCTGTGGACCCTGCATCCACCACATTAACCCAGTGCGCAGTGATGGACACGTAACGGCCCTGGCCATGCCGACTGGACCATGCATCAGTTGTGAGGTGCACCTTTCCGCTCACTGACTGCTTGAGTGCATGGACAATGCGGTCTTTCACATGATGGTGGAGGGCTGGGATGGCTTTGCGAGAGAAGAAGTGGCGACTGGGTAGGTCATAGCGTGGTACTGCATAGGCCATGAGTTCGCAGAAAGCTGCGCTTTCCACCAACCGAAAGGTTATCATCTCAAACGAGATTAGTTTGGCAATGTGGGCGTTCAAACCCAGTGTACGCGGATGAGAGACTGAGTACTTTCTTGACCTACTCATAGTGTCTGGGAGGGTGAGCTGGACTTGAGAGCTGCATATGGTGGAAGTAGCGGTGGACAGGGCGGACTGAGAGAGGGTTGATGATGGTGATGGAGTTGGTGTTCTTTCTGATGGCCTAGAATCAGTCTTTTGTTGATATAACAGTGGGATTCCCTGACTGCTGTGGCCTTGCAACGACACCTCAACATTTGCTGCTGTGCTAACCGGTGGGCTTACAGTGGGGGAAACAATGTAGCGTTGCTGACTACCTTCGTTGTGATCAGTTGCACATGTGGCACTTGAGGTTTGGTGTTGTGTCCACGCTTGCAAGTGCATGCTGGTTAAATGTCTAAGCATGCAACTGGTATTCAAATTTTTCAGATTTTTCCCTCGGCTAAAGGTCTTTGCGCACTTCTTACAGATAACCTTGGCCTGATCATGAGGATTTTGTTCAAAAAAGTGCCACACTGCACTCTTCCTACTTTGGCAGACATTTTGCGGCCTAGCACGCTGTGATCTTTTGACTCTCTGGACAAGCTGTCCAGCAACTCTTTTGATTTTTGGAACCTGTCTTTGGAGTGCTCCGGGCCTGCCAGATAACAGCTGTTGCGATGTCGATGTCTGCTGTGGATGCTCCTCATCTGAGCTATTGGAAGCAGCACCCTCTTCCCCCAATGGATGCCAATCTGGGTCAACAACTGGGTCATCCATCATCTCCTCTTCAATGTCATGTGCACCTTCCTCTGTGTCACTGTGTATGGTGGTATAGTGTGCGGGAAGGGGCACCTGAGTCTCATCAGGGTCAGAATCTGGCTCTGTACACTGCGAGGACAATGTAGTGCTCTGAGTGAATGTACCAGCAGAATCATCCATCAGCGGCTGTGCATCAGTGCACTCCATGTCAGATTCATCTTGGCCTGGGTAATTCACCATTTGACTTGATAATCCAGGCATGGTATGTGAAAACAGCTCCATGGAGTAATCAGTAGTATGGCCTGCGTCATCCTTCAATCTTGGTTGGGGTGAAGGACACAAGGAAAGGTGTGGTTCATGAACATGAGCCTCCAATGACGACTCAGTGCTTTTACTTTTTACAACTGAAGAAGAGGAGGCGATAGAGCTGGAGGCTGAGTCAGCAATGTAAGACAAAACTTTTTCCTGATGCTCTGGCTTTAAAAGCGGTTTGCCAACTCCTAGAAAACTAAGCCTTCGAAGCCTTATGGAGCCAGATGATGACGCAGGCTCAACACCTCCTGCATTCGGTCCTATTTTGCTCTTGCCACTGCCATCAGATCCACCACCAACACCATCATTACAGCTGCCAACCCCCGCCCAATTAAACGGCCTCTTACACCAGCCTTCCTCATTTTTGGTAGAAATGTAGACAAAATCCAACAAACTATATAGTAATGTAAAACAAGGTAAAAGGTGTCTATAGGACAGGGGAGATTTTGAATTTCTGCTCACACCAGTGGACACTGGACACTTTTGGATTGTGTGAGGCCCACTGAATATCTGAGCGCTATGTCACAGGCTCGATGGCACAGCTGTGACCAAAGTGACTAGAGGATAAGTGAGATTTTGAATTTCTGCAGACACTTGTGGACACTGGACACTTTTGGATTGTGTGAGGCCCACTGAAAATCTGAGCGCTATGTCACAGGCTCGATGGCACAGCTGTGACCAAAGTGACTAGAGGATAAGTGGGAATTTGAATTTATGCAGACACTTGTGGACACTGGACACTTTTGGATTGTGTGAGGCCCACTGAATATCTGAGCGCTATGTGACAGGCTCGATGGCACAGCTGTGACCAAAGTGACTAGAGGATCAGTGAGATTTTCAACTTCTGCTCACACTAGTGGACACTGGACACTTTTGGATTGTGTGAGGCCCACTGAATATCTGAGCGCTATGTCACAGGCTCGATGGCACAGCTGTGACCAAAGTGACTAGAGGATAAGTGAGATTTTGAATTTCTGCAGACACTTGTGGACACTGGACACTTTTGGATTGTGTGAGGCCCACTGAATATCTGAGCGCTATGTCACAGGCTCGATGGCACAGCTGTGACCAAAGTGACTAGAGGATAAGTGAGATTTTGAATTTCTGCAGACACTTGTGGACACTGGACACTTTTGGATTGTGTAAGGCCCACTGAATATCTGAGCGCTATGTCACAGGCTCAATGGCACAGCTGTGACCAAAGTGACTAGAGGATAAGTGAGATTTTGAATTTCTGCTCACACTAGTGGACACTGGACACTTTTGGATTGTGTGAGGCCCACTGAATATCTGAGCGCTATGTCACAGGCTCGATGGCACAGCTGTGACCAAAGTGACTAGAGGATAAGTGAGATTTTGAATTTCTGCAGACACTTGTGGACACTGGACACTTTTGGATTGTGTGAGGCCCACTGAATATCTGAGCGCTATGTCACAGGCTCGATGGCACTGCTGTGACCAAAGTGACTAGAGGATAAGTGAGATTTTGAATTTCTGCAGACACTTGTCGACACTGGACACTTTTGGATTGTGTGAGGCCCACTGAATATCTGAGCGCTATGTCACTGGCTCGATGGCACAGCTGTGACCAAAGTGACTAGAGGATAAGTGAGATTTTGAATTTCTGCAGACACTTGTAGACACTGGACACTTTTGGATTGTGTGAGGCCCACTGAATATCTGAGCGCTATGTCACAGGCTCGATGGCACAGCTGTGACCAAAGTGACTAGAGGATAAGTGAGATTTTGAACTTATGCTCACACTAGTGGACACTGGACACTTTTGGATTGTGTGAGGCCCACTGAATATCTGAGCGCTATGTCACAGGCTCGATGGCACAGCTGTGACCAAAGTGACTAGAGGATAAGTGAGATTTTGAATTTCTGCAGACACTTGTGGACACTGGACACTTTTGGATTGTGTGAGGCCCACTGAATATCTGAGCGCTATGTCACAGGCTCGATGGCACATCTGTGACCAAAGTGACTAGAGGATAAGAGAGATTTTGAATTTCTGCAGACACTTGTGGACACTGGACACTTTTGGATTGTGTGAGGCCCACTGAATATCTGAGCGCTATGTCACAGGCTCGATGGCACAGCTGTGACCAAAGTGACTAGAGGATAAGTGAGATTTTGAATTTCTGCAGACACTTGTGGACACTGGACACTTTTGGATTGTGTGAGGCCCACTGAATATCTGAGAGCTATGTCACAGGCTCGATGGCACTGCTGTGACCAAAGTGACTAGAGGATAAGTGAGATTTTGAATTTCTGCAGACACTTGTCGACACTGGACACTTTTGGATTGTGTGAGGCCCACTGAATATCTGAGCGCTATGTCACTGGCTCGATGGCACAGCTGTGACCAAAGTGACTAGAGGATAAGTGAGATTTTGAATTTCTGCAGACACTTGTGGACACTGGACACTTTTGGATTGTGTGAGGCCCACTGAATATCTGAGCGCTATGTCACAGGCTCGATGGCACAGCTGTGACCAAAGTGACTAGAGGATAAGTGAGATTTTGAACTTCTGCTCACACTTGTGGACACTGGACACTTTTGGATTGTGTGAGGCCCACTGAATATCTGAGCGCTATGTCACAGGCTCGATGGCACAGCTGTGACCAAAGTGACTAGAGGATAAGTGAGATTTTGAATTTCTGCAGACACTTGTGGACACTGGACACTTTTGGATTGTGTGAGGCCCACTGAATATCTGAGCGCTATGTCACAGGCTCAATGGCACAGCTGTGACCAAAGTGACTAGAGGATAAGTGAGATTTTGAATTTCTGCTCACACTAGTGGACACTGGACACTTTTGGATTGTGTGAGGCCCACTGAATATCTGAGCGTTATGTCACAGGCTCGATGGCACAGCTGTGACCAAAGTGACTAGAGGATAAGTGAGATTTTGAATTTCTGCAGACACTTGTGAACACTGGACACTTTTGGATTGTGTGAGGCCCACTGAATATCTGAGCGCTATGTCACAGGCTCAATGGCACAGCTGTGACCAAAGTGACTAGAGGATAAGTGAGATTTTGAATTTCTGCTCACACTAGTGGACACTGGACACTTTTGGATTGTGTGAGGCCCACTGAATATCTGAGCGCTATGTCACAGGCTCGATGGCACAGCTGTGACCAAAGTGACTAGAGGATAAGTGAGATTTTGAATTTCTGCAGACACTTGTGGACACTGGACACTTTTGTATTGTGTGAGGCCCACTGAATATCTGAGCGCTATGTCACAGGCTCGATGGCACAGCTGTGACCAAAGTGACTAGAGGATAAGTGAGATTTTGAACTTCTGCTCACACTAGTGGACACTGGACACTTTTGGATTGTGTGAGGCCCACTGAATATCTGAGCGCTATGTCACAGGCTCGATGGCACAGCTGTGACCAAAGTGACTAGAGGATAAGTGAGATTTTGAATTTCTGCAGACACTTGTGGACACTGGACACTTTTGGATTGTGTGAGGCCCACTGAATATCTGAGCGCTATGTCACAGGCTCGATGGCACAGCTGTGACCAAAGTGACTAGAGGATAAGTGAGATTTTGAATTTCTGCAGACACTTGTGGACACTGGACACTTTTGGATTGTGTGAGGTCCACTGAATATCTGAGCGCTATGTCACAGGCTCGATGGCACAGCTGTGACCAAAGTGACTAGAAGATAAGTGAGATTTTGAATTTCTGCTCACACTAGTGGACACTGGACACTTTTGGATTGTGTGAGGCCCACTGAATATCTGAGCGCTCTGTCACAGGCTCGATGGTACAGCTGTGACCAAAGTGACTAGAGGATAAGTGAGATTTTGAATTTCTGCAGACACTTGTGGACACTGGACACTTTTGGATTGTGTGAGGCCCACTGAATATCTGAGCGCTATGTCACAGGCTCAATGGCACAGCTGTGACCAAAGTGACTAGAGGATAAGTGAGATTTTGAATTTCTGCTCACACTAGTGGACACTGGACACTTTTGGATTGTGTGAGGCCCACTGAATATCTGAGCGTTATGTCACAGGCTCGATGGCACAGCTGTGACCAAAGTGACTAGAGGATAAGTGAGATTTTGAATTTCTGCAGACACTTGTGAACACTGGACACTTTTGGATTGTGTGAGGCCCACTGAATATCTGAGCGCTATGTCACAGGCTCAATGGCACAGCTGTGACCAAAGTGACTAGAGGATAAGTGAGATTTTGAATTTCTGCTCACACTAGTGGACACTGGACACTTTTGGATTGTGTGAGGCCCACTGAATATCTGAGCGCTATGTCACAGGCTCGATGGCACAGCTGTGACCAAAGTGACTAGAGGATAAGTGAGATTTTGAATTTCTGCAGACACTTGTGGACACTGGACACTTTTGTATTGTGTGAGGCCCACTGAATATCTGAGCGCTATGTCACAGGCTCGATGGCACAGCTGTGACCAAAGTGACTAGAGGATAAGTGAGATTTTGAACTTCTGCTCACACTAGTGGACACTGGACACTTTTGGATTGTGTGAGGCCCACTGAATATCTGAGCGCTATGTCACAGGCTCGATGGCACAGCTGTGACCAAAGTGACTAGAGGATAAGTGAGATTTTGAATTTCTGCAGACACTTGTGGACACTGGACACTTTTGGATTGTGTGAGGCCCACTGAATATCTGAGCGCTATGTCACAGGCTCGATGGCACAGCTGTGACCAAAGTGACTAGAGGATAAGTGAGATTTTGAATTTCTGCAGACACTTGTGGACACTGGACACTTTTGGATTGTGTGAGGTCCACTGAATATCTGAGCGCTATGTCACAGGCTCGATGGCACAGCTGTGACCAAAGTGACTAGAGGATAAGTGAGATTTTGAATTTCTGCAGACACTTGTGGACACTGGATACTTTTGGATTGTGTGAGGCCCACTGAATATTTGAGCGCTATGTCACAGGCTCGATGGCACAGCTGTGACCAAAGTGACTAGAGGATAAGTGAGATTTTGAATTTCTGCAGACACTTGTGGACACTGGACACTTTTGGATTGTGTGAGGCCCACTGAAAATCTGAGCGCTATGTCACAGGCTCGATGGCACAGCTGTGACCAAAGTGACTAGAGGATAAGTGGGAATTTGAATTTATGCAGACACTTGTGGACACTGGACACTTTTGGATTGTGTGAGGCCCACTGAATATCTGAGCGCTATGTGACAGGCTCGATGGCACAGCTGTGACCAAAGTGACTAGAGGATCAGTGAGATTTTCAACTTCTGCTCACACTAGTGGACACTGGACACTTTTGGATTGTGTGAGGCCCACTGAATATCTGAGCGCTATGTCACAGGCTCGATGGCACAGCTGTGACCAAAGTGACTAGAGGATAAGTGAGATTTTGAATTTCTGCAGACACTTGTGGACACTGGACACTTTTGGATTGTGTGAGGCCCACTGAATATCTGAGCGCTATGTCACAGGCTCGATGGCACAGCTGTGACCAAAGTGACTAGAGGATAAGTGAGATTTTGAATTTCTGCAGACACTTGTGGACACTGGACACTTTTGGATTGTGTAAGGCCCACTGAATATCTGAGCGCTATGTCACAGGCTCAATGGCACAGCTGTGACCAAAGTGACTAGAGGATAAGTGAGATTTTGAATTTCTGCTCACACTAGTGGACACTGGACACTTTTGGATTGTGTGAGGCCCACTGAATATCTGAGCGCTATGTCACAGGCTCGATGGCACAGCTGTGACCAAAGTGACTAGAGGATAAGTGAGATTTTGAATTTCTGCAGACACTTGTGGACACTGGACACTTTTGGATTGTGTGAGGCCCACTGAATATCTGAGCGCTATGTCACAGGCTCGATGGCACTGCTGTGACCAAAGTGACTAGAGGATAAGTGAGATTTTGAATTTCTGCAGACACTTGTCGACACTGGACACTTTTGGATTGTGTGAGGCCCACTGAATATCTGAGCGCTATGTCACTGGCTCGATGGCACAGCTGTGACCAAAGTGACTAGAGGATAAGTGAGATTTTGAATTTCTGCAGACACTTGTAGACACTGGACACTTTTGGATTGTGTGAGGCCCACTGAATATCTGAGCGCTATGTCACAGGCTCGATGGCACAGCTGTGACCAAAGTGACTAGAGGATAAGTGAGATTTTGAACTTATGCTCACACTAGTGGACACTGGACACTTTTGGATTGTGTGAGGCCCACTGAATATCTGAGCGCTATGTCACAGGCTCGATGGCACAGCTGTGACCAAAGTGACTAGAGGATAAGTGAGATTTTGAATTTCTGCAGACACTTGTGGACACTGGACACTTTTGGATTGTGTGAGGCCCACTGAATATCTGAGCGCTATGTCACAGGCTCGATGGCACATCTGTGACCAAAGTGACTAGAGGATAAGAGAGATTTTGAATTTCTGCAGACACTTGTGGACACTGGACACTTTTGGATTGTGTGAGGCCCACTGAATATCTGAGCGCTATGTCACAGGCTCGATGGCACAGCTGTGACCAAAGTGACTAGAGGATAAGTGAGATTTTGAATTTCTGCAGACACTTGTGGACACTGGACACTTTTGGATTGTGTGAGGCCCACTGAATATCTGAGAGCTATGTCACAGGCTCGATGGCACTGCTGTGACCAAAGTGACTAGAGGATAAGTGAGATTTTGAATTTCTGCAGACACTTGTCGACACTGGACACTTTTGGATTGTGTGAGGCCCACTGAATATCTGAGCGCTATGTCACTGGCTCGATGGCACAGCTGTGACCAAAGTGACTAGAGGATAAGTGAGATTTTGAATTTCTGCAGACACTTGTGGACACTGGACACTTTTGGATTGTGTGAGGCCCACTGAATATCTGAGCGCTATGTCACAGGCTCGATGGCACAGCTGTGACCAAAGTGACTAGAGGATAAGTGAGATTTTGAACTTCTGCTCACACTTGTGGACACTGGACACTTTTGGATTGTGTGAGGCCCACTGAATATCTGAGCGCTATGTCACAGGCTCGATGGCACAGCTGTGACCAAAGTGACTAGAGGATAAGTGAGATTTTGAATTTCTGCAGACACTTGTGGACACTGGACACTTTTGGATTGTGTGAGGCCCACTGAATATCTGAGCGCTATGTCACAGGCTCAATGGCACAGCTGTGACCAAAGTGACTAGAGGATAAGTGAGATTTTGAATTTCTGCTCACACTAGTGGACACTGGACACTTTTGGATTGTGTGAGGCCCACTGAATATCTGAGCGTTATGTCACAGGCTCGATGGCACAGCTGTGACCAAAGTGACTAGAGGATAAGTGAGATTTTGAATTTCTGCAGACACTTGTGAACACTGGACACTTTTGGATTGTGTGAGGCCCACTGAATATCTGAGCGCTATGTCACAGGCTCAATGGCACAGCTGTGACCAAAGTGACTAGAGGATAAGTGAGATTTTGAATTTCTGCTCACACTAGTGGACACTGGACACTTTTGGATTGTGTGAGGCCCACTGAATATCTGAGCGCTATGTCACAGGCTCGATGGCACAGCTGTGACCAAAGTGACTAGAGGATAAGTGAGATTTTGAATTTCTGCAGACACTTGTGGACACTGGACACTTTTGTATTGTGTGAGGCCCACTGAATATCTGAGCGCTATGTCACAGGCTCGATGGCACAGCTGTGACCAAAGTGACTAGAGGATAAGTGAGATTTTGAACTTCTGCTCACACTAGTGGACACTGGACACTTTTGGATTGTGTGAGGCCCACTGAATATCTGAGCGCTATGTCACAGGCTCGATGGCACAGCTGTGACCAAAGTGACTAGAGGATAAGTGAGATTTTGAATTTC
Organism: Dendrobates tinctorius; assembly: GCF_039654945.1. Lineage (NCBI taxonomy): Eukaryota > Metazoa > Chordata > Amphibia > Anura > Dendrobatidae > Dendrobates > Dendrobates tinctorius. The sequence goes on along the minus strand of NW_027361698.1, from coordinate 58,925,250 downwards.
TGCAGACACTTGTGGACACTGGACACTTTTGGATTGTGTGAGGCCCACTGAATATCTGAGCGCTATGTCACAGGCTCGATGGCACAGCTGTGACCAAAGTGACTAGAGGATAAGTGAGATTTTGAATTTCTGCAGACACTTGTGGACACTGGACACTTTTGGATTGTGTGAGGTCCACTGAATATCTGAGCGCTATGTCACAGGCTCGATGGCACAGCTGTGACCAAAGTGACTAGAAGATAAGTGAGATTTTGAATTTCTGCTCACACTAGTGGACACTGGACACTTTTGGATTGTGTGAGGCCCACTGAATATCTGAGCGCTCTGTCACAGGCTCGATGGTACAGCTGTGACCAAAGTGACTAGAGGATAAGTGAGATTTTGAATTTCTGCAGACACTTGTGGACACTGGACACTTTTGGATTGTGTGAGGCCCACTGAATATCTGAGCGCTATGTCACAGGCTCAATGGCACAGCTGTGACCAAAGTGACTAGAGGATAAGTGAGATTTTGAATTTCTGCTCACACTAGTGGACACTGGACACTTTTGGATTGTGTGAGGCCCACTGAATATCTGAGCGTTATGTCACAGGCTCGATGGCACAGCTGTGACCAAAGTGACTAGAGGATAAGTGAGATTTTGAATTTCTGCAGACACTTGTGAACACTGGACACTTTTGGATTGTGTGAGGCCCACTGAATATCTGAGCGCTATGTCACAGGCTCAATGGCACAGCTGTGACCAAAGTGACTAGAGGATAAGTGAGATTTTGAATTTCTGCTCACACTAGTGGACACTGGACACTTTTGGATTGTGTGAGGCCCACTGAATATCTGAGCGCTATGTCACAGGCTCGATGGCACAGCTGTGACCAAAGTGACTAGAGGATAAGTGAGATTTTGAATTTCTGCAGACACTTGTGGACACTGGACACTTTTGTATTGTGTGAGGCCCACTGAATATCTGAGCGCTATGTCACAGGCTCGATGGCACAGCTGTGACCAAAGTGACTAGAGGATAAGTGAGATTTTGAACTTCTGCTCACACTAGTGGACACTGGACACTTTTGGATTGTGTGAGGCCCACTGAATATCTGAGCGCTATGTCACAGGCTCGATGGCACAGCTGTGACCAAAGTGACTAGAGGATAAGTGAGATTTTGAATTTCTGCAGACACTTGTGGACACTGGACACTTTTGGATTGTGTGAGGCCCACTGAATATCTGAGCGCTATGTCACAGGCTCGATGGCACAGCTGTGACCAAAGTGACTAGAGGATAAGTGAGATTTTGAATTTCTGCAGACACTTGTGGACACTGGACACTTTTGGATTGTGTGAGGTCCACTGAATATCTGAGCGCTATGTCACAGGCTCGATGGCACAGCTGTGACCAAAGTGACTAGAGGATAAGTGAGATTTTGAATTTCTGCAGACACTTGTGGACACTGGATACTTTTGGATTGTGTGAGGCCCACTGAATATTTGAGCGCTATGTCACAGGCTCGATGGCACAGCTGTGACCAAAGTGACTAGAGGATAAGTGAGATTTTGAATTTCTGCAGACACTTGTGGACACTGGACACTTTTGGATTGTGTGAGGCCCACTGAATATCTGAGCGCTATGTCACAGGCTCGATGGCACAGCTGTGACCAAAGTGACTAGAGGATAAGTGAGATTTTGAATTTCTGCAGACACTTGTGGACACTGGACACTTTTGGATTGTGTGAGGCCCACTGAATATCTGAGCGCTATGTCACAGGCTCGATGGCACAGCTGTGACCAAAGTGACTAGAGGATAAGTGAGATTTTGAACTTCTGCTCACACTAGTGGACACTGGACACTTTTGGATTGTGTGAGGCCCACTGAATATCTGAGCGCTATGTCACAGGCTCGATGGCACAGCAGTGACCAAAGTGACTAGAGGATAAGTGAGATTTTGAATTTCTGCAGACACTTGTGGACACTGGACACTTTTGGATTGTGTGAGGTCCACTGAATATCTGAGCGCTATGTCACAGGCTCGATGGCACAGCTGTGACCAAAGTGACTAGAGGATAAGTGAGGTTTTGAATTTCTGCAGACACTTGTGGACACTGGACACTTTTGGATTGTGTGAGGCCCACTGAATATCTGAGCGCTATGTCACAGGCTCGATGGCACAGCTGTGACCAAAGTGACTAGAAGATAAGTGAGATTTTGAATTTCTGCTCACACTAGTGGACACTGGACACTTTTGGATTGTGTGAGACCCACTGAATATCTGAGCGCTATGTCACAGGCTCGATGGTACAGCTGTGACCAAAATGACTAGAGGATAAGTGAGATTTTGAATTTCTGCAGACACTTGTGGACACTGGACACTTTTGGATTGTGTGAGGCCCACTGAATATCTGAGCGCTATGTCACAGGCTCGATGGCACAGCTGTGACCAAAGTGACTAGAGGATAAGTGAGATTTTGAATTTCTGCTCACACTAGTGGACACTGGACACTTTTGGATTGTGTGAGGCCCACTAAATATCTGAGCGCTATGTCACAGGCTCGATGGCACAGCTGTGACCAAAGTGACTAGAGGATAAGTGAGATTTTGAATTTCTGCAGACACTTGTGGATACTGGACATTTTTGGATTGTGTGAGGCCCACTGAATATCTGAACGCTATGTCACTGGCTCGATGGCACAGCTGTGACCAAAGTGACTAGAGGATAAGTGAGATTTTGAATTTCTGCAGACACTTGTGGACACTGGACACTTTTGCATTGTGTGAGGCCCACTGAATATCTGAGCGCTATGTCACAGGCTCGATGGCACAGCTGTGACCAAAGTGACTAGAGGATAAGTGAGATTTTGAATTTCTGCTCACACTAGTGGACACTGGACACTTTTGGATTGTGTGAGGCCCACTGAATATCTGAGCGCTATGTCACAGGCTCGATGGCACAGCTGTGACCAAAGTGACTAGAGGATAAGTGAGATTTTGAATTTCTGCTCACACTAGTGGACACTGGACACTTTTGGATTGTGTGAGGCCCACTGAATATCTGAGCACTATGTCACAGGCTCTATGGCACAGCTGTGACCAAAGTGACTAGAGGATAAGTGAGATTTTGAATTTCTGCAGACACTTGTGGACACTTTTGGATTGTGTGAGGCCCACTGAATATCTGAGCGCTATGTCACAGGCTCGATGGCACAGCTGTGACCAAAGTGACTAGAAGATAAGTGAGATTTTGAATTTCTGCTCACACTAGTGGACACTGGACACTTTTGGATTGTGTGAGACCCACTGAATATCTGAGCGCTATGTCACAGGCTCGATGGTACAGCTGTGACCAAAATGACTAGAGGATAAGTGAGATTTTGAATTTCTGCAGACACTTGTGGACACTGGACACTTTTGGATTGTGTGAGGCCCACTGAATATCTGAGCGCTATGTCACAGGCTCGATGGCACAGCTGTGACCAAAGTGACTAGAGGATAAGTGATATTTTGAATTTCTGCTCACACTAGTGGACACTGGACACTTTTGGATTGTGTGAGGCCCACTAAATATCTGAGCGCTATGTCACAGGCTCGATGGCACAGCTGTGACCAAAGTGACTAGAGGATAAGTGAGATTTTGAATTTCTGCAGACACTTGTGGATACTGGACATTTTTGGATTGTGTGAGGCCCACTGAATATCTGAACGCTATGTCACTGGCTCGATGGCACAGCTGTGACCAAAGTGACTAGAGGATAAGTGAGATTTTGAATTTCTGCTCACACTAGTGGACACTGGACACTTTTGGATTGTGTGAGGCCCACTGAATATCTGAGCGCTATGTCACAGGCTCGATGGCACAGCTGTGACCAAAGTGACTAGAGGATAAGTGAGATTTTGAATTTCTGCTCACACTAGTGGACACTGGACACTTTTGGATTGTGTGAGGCCCACTGAATATCTGAGCGCTATGTCACAGGCTCGATGGCACAGCTGTGACCAAAGTGACTAGAGGATAAGTGAGATTTTGAATTTCTGCTCACACTAGTGGACACTGGACACTTTTGGATTGTGTGAGGCCCACTGAATATCTGAGCACTATGTCACAGGCTCTATGGCACAGCTGTGACCAAAGTGACTAGAGGATAAGTGAGATTTTGAATTTCTGCAGACACTTGTGGACACTTTTGGATTGTGTGAGGCCCACTGAAAATCTGAGCGCTATGTCACAGGCTCGATGGCACAGCTGTGACCAAAGTGACTAGAGGATAAGTGAGATTTTGAATTTCTGCTCACACTAGTGGACACTGGACACTTTTGGATTGTGTGAGGCCCACTGAATATCTGAGCGCTATGTCACAGGCTTGATGGCACAGCTGTGACCAAAGTGACTAGAGGATAAGTGAGATTTTGAATTTCTGCTCACACTAGTGGACACTGGACACTTTTGGATTGTGTGAGGCCCACTGAATATCTGAGCACTATGTCACAGGCTCTATGGCACAGCTGTGACCAAAGTGACTAGAGGATAAGTGAGATTTTGAATTTCTGCAGACACTTGTGGACACTTTTGGATTGTGTGAGGCCCACTGAAAAACTGAGCGCTATGTCACAGGCTCGATGGCACAGCTGTGACCAAAGTGACTAGAGGATAAGTGAGATTTTGAATTTCTGCTCACACTAGTGGACACTGGACACTTTTGGATTGTATGAGGCCCACTGAATATCTGAGCGCTATGTCACAGGCTCGATGGCACAGCTGTGACCAAAGTGACTAGAGGATAAGTGAGATTTTGAATTTCTGCAGACACTTGTGGACACTGGACATTTTTGGATTGTGTGAGGCCCACTGAATATCTGAGCGCTATGTCACAGGCTCGATAGCACAGCTGTGACCAAAGTGACTAGAGGATAAGTGAGATTTTGAATTGCTGCAGACACTTGTGGACACTGGACACTTTTGGATTGTGTGAGGCCCACTGAATATCTGAGCGCTATGTCACAGGCTCGATGGCACAGCTGTGACCAAAGTGACTAGAGGATAAGTGAGATTTTGAATTTCTGCAGACACTTGTGGACACTGGACACTTTTGGATTGTGTGAGGTCCACTGAATATCTGAGCGCTATGTCACAGGCTCGATGGCACAGCTGTGACCAAAGTGACTAGAGGATAAGTGAGATTTTGAATTTCTGCAGAGACTTGTGGACACTGGACACTTTTGGATTGTGTGAGGCCCACTGAATATCTGAGCGCTATGTCACTGGCTCGATGGCACAGCTGTGACCAAAGTGACTAGAAGATAAGTGAGATTTTGAATTTCTGCAGACACTTGTGGACACTGGACACTTTTGGATTGTGTGAGGCCCACTGAATATCTGAGCGCTATGTCACAGGCTCAATGGCACAGCTGTGACAAAAGTGACTAGAGGATAAGTGAGATTTTGAATTTCTGCTTACACTAGTGGACACTGGTCACTTTTGGATTGTGTGAGGCCCACTGAATATCTGAGCGTTATGTCACAGGCTCGATGGCACAGCTGTGACCAAAGTGACTAGAGGATAAGTGAGATTTTGAATTTCTGCAGACACTTGTGGACACTGGACACTTTTGGATTGTGTGAGGCCCACTGAATATTTGAGCGCTATGTCACAGGCTTGATGGCACAGCTGTGACCAAAGTGACTAGAGGATAAGGGAGATTTTGAATTTCTGCAGACACTTGTGGACACTGGACACTTTTGGATTGTGTGAGGCCCACTGAATATCTGAGCGCTATGTCACAGGCTCGATGGCACAGCTGTGACCAAAGTGACTAGAGGATAAGTGAGATTTTGAATTTCTGCAGACACTTGTGGACACTGGACACTTTTGGATTGTGTGAGGCCCACTGAATATCTGAGCGCTATGTAACAGGCTCGATGGCACAGCTGTGACCAAAGTGACTAGAGGATAAGTGAGATTTTGAACTTCTGCTCACACTAGTGGACACTGGACACTTTTGGATTGTGTGAGGCCCACTGAATATCTGAGCGCTATGTCACAGGCTCGATGGTACAGCTGTGACCAAAGTGACTAGAGGATAAGTGAGATTTTGAATTTCTGCAGACACTTGTGGACACTGGACACTTTTGGATTGTGTGAGGCCCACTGAATATCTGAGCGCTATGTCACAGGCTCGATGGCACAGCTGTGACCAAAGTGACTAGAGGATAAGTGAGATTTTGAATTTCTGCAGACACTTGTGGACACTGGACACTTTTGGATTGTGTGAGGTCCACTGAATATCTGAGCGCTATGTCACAGGCTCGTTGGCATAGCTGTGACCAAAGTGACTAGAGGATAAGTGAGATTTTGAATTTCTGCAGACACTTGTGTTCACTGGACACTTTTGGATTGTGTGAGGCCCACTGAATATTTGAGCGCTATGTCACAGGCTCGATGGCACAGCTGTGACCAAAGTGACTAGAGGATAAGTGAGATTTTGAATTTCTGCAGACACTTGTGGACACTGGACACTTTTGGATTGTGTGAGGCCCACTGAATATCTGAGCGCTATGTCACAGGCTCGATGGCACAGCTGTGACCAAAGTGACTAGAGGATAAGTGAGATTTTGAATTTCTGCAGACACTTGTGGACACTGGACACTTTTGGATTGTGTGAGGCCCACTGAATATCTGAGCGCTATGTCACAGGCTCGATGGCACAGCTGTGACCAAAGTGACTAGAAGATAAGTGAGATTTTGAATTTCTGCTCACACTATTGGCACTGGACACTTTTGGATTGTGTGAGGCCCACTGAATATCTGAGCGCTATGTCACAGGCTCGATGGTACAGCTGTGACCAAAGTGACTAGAGGATAAGTGAGATTTTGAATTTCTGCAGACACTTGTGGACACTGGACACTTTTGGATTGTGTGAGGCCCACTGAATATCTGAGCGTTATGTCACAGGCTCAATGGCACAGCTGTGACCAAAGTGACTAGAGGATAAGTGAGATTTTGAATTTCTGCTCACACTAGTGGACACTGGACACTTTTGGATTGTGTGAGGCCCACTGAATATCTGAGCGCTATGTCACAGGCTCGATGGCACAGCTGTGACCAAAGTGACTAGAGGATAAGTGAGATTTTGAACTTCTGCTCACACTAGTGGACACTGGACACTTTTGGATTGTGTGAGGCCCACTGAATATCTGAGCGCTATGTCACAGGCTCGATGGCACAGCTGTGACCAAAGTGACTAGAGGATAAGTGAGATTTTGAATTTCTGCAGACACTTGTGGACACTGGACACTTTTGGATTGTGTGAGGCCCACTGAATATCTGAGCGCTATGTCACAGGCTCGATGGCACAGCTGTGACCAAAGTGACTAGAGGATAAGAGAGATTTTGAATTTCTGCAGACACTTGTGGACACTGGACACTTTTGGATTGTGTGAGGCCCACTGAATATCTGAGCGCTATGTCACAGGCTGGATGGCACAGCTGTGACCAAAGTGACTAGAGGATAAGTGAGATTTTGAATTTCTGCAGACACTTGTGGACACTGGACACTTTTGGATTGTGTGAGGCCCACTGAATATCTGAGCGCTATGTCACAGGCTCAATGGCACAGCTGTGACCAAAGTGACTAGAGGATAAGTGAGATTTTGAATTTCTGCTCACACTAGTGGACACTGGATACTTTTGGATTGTGTGAGGCCCACTGAATATCTGAGCGCTATGTCACAGGCTCGATGGCACAGCTGGGACCAAAGTGACTAGAGGATAAGTGAGATTTTGAATTTCTGCAGACACTTGTGGACACTGGACACTTTTGGATTGTGTGAGGCCCACTGAATATCTGAGCGCTATGTCACAGGCTCGATGGCACAGCTGTGACCAAAGTGACTAGAGGATAAGTGAGATTTTGAACTTCTGCTCACACTAGTTGACACTGGACACTTTTGGATTGTGTGAGGCCCACTGAATATCTGAGCGCTATGTTACAGGCTCGATGGCACAGCTGTGACCAAAGTGACTAGAGCATAAGTGATATTTTGATTTTCTGCAGACACTTGTGGACACTGGACACTTTTGGATTGTGTGAGGCCCACTGAATATCTGAGCGCTATGTCACAGGCTCGATGGCACAGCTGTGACCAAAGTGACTAGAGGATAAGTGAGATTTTGAATTTCTGCAGACACTTGTGGACACTGGACACTTTTGGATTGTGTGAGGCCCACTGAATATCTGAGCGCTATGTCACAGGCTCGATGGCACAGCTGTGACCAAAGTGACTAGAGGATAAGAGAGATTTTGAATTTCTGCAGACACTTGTGGACACTGGACACTTTTGGATTGTGTGAGGCCCACTGAATATCTGAGCGCTATGTCACAGGCTGGATGGCACAGCTGTGACCAAAGTGACTAGAGGATAAGTGAGATTTTGAATTTCTGCAGACACTTGTGGACACTGGACACTTTTGGATTGTGTGAGGCCCACTGAATATCTGAGCGCTATGTCACAGGCTCAATGGCACAGCTGTGACCAAAGTGACTAGAGGATAAGTGAGATTTTGAATTTCTGCTCACACTAGTGGACACTGGATACTTTTAGATTGTGTGAGGCCCACTGAATATCTGAGCGCTATGTCACAGGCTCGATGGCACAGCTGGGACCAAAGTGACTAGAGGATAAGTGAGATTTTGAATTTCTGCAGACACTTGTGGACACTGGACACTTTTGGATTGTGTGAGGCCCACTGAATATCTGAGCGCTATGTCACAGGCTCGATGGCACAGCTGTGACCAAAGTGACTAGAGGATAAGTGAGATTTTGAACTTCTGCTCACACTAGTGGACACTGGACACTTTTGGATTGTGTGAGGCCCACTGAATATCTGAGCGCTATGTTACAGGCTCGATGGCACAGCTGTGACCAAAGTGACTAGAGCATAAGTGATATTTTGATTTTCTGCAGACACTTGTGGACACTGGACACTTTTGGATTGTGTGAGGCCCACTGAATATCTGAGCGCTATGTCACAGGCTCGATGGCACAGCTGTGACCAAAGTGACAAGAGGATAAGTGAGATTTTGAATTTCTGCAGACACTTGTGGACACTGGACACTTTTGGATTGTGTGAGGTCCACTGAATATCTGAGCGCTATGTCACAGGCTCGATGGCACAGCTGTGACCAAAGTGACTAGAGGATAAGTGAGATTTTGAATTTCTGCAGACACTTGTGGACACTGGACACTTTTGGATTGTGTGAGGCCCACTGAATATCTGAGCGCTAGGTCACAGGCTCGATGGCACAGCTGTGACCAAAGTGTCTAGAAGATAAGTGAGATTTTGAATTTCTGCTCACACTAGTGGACACTGGACACTTTTGGATTGGGTGAGGCCCACTGAATATCTGAGCGCTATGTCACAGGCTCGATGGTACAGCTGTGACCAAAGTGACTAGAGGATAAGTGAGATTTTGAATTTCTGCAGACACTTGTGGACACTGGACACTTTTGGATTGTGTGAGGCCCACTGAATATCTGAGCGCTATGTCACAGGCTCAATGGCACAGCTGTGACCAAAGTGACTAGAGGATAAGTGAGATTTTGAATTTCTGCTCACACTAGTGGACACTGGACACTTTTGGATTGTGTGAGGCCCACTGAATATCTGAGCGCTATGTCACAGGCTCGATGGCACAGCTGTGACCAAAGTGACTAGAGGATAAGTGAGATTTTGAATTACTGCAGACACTTGTGAACACTGGACACTTTTGGATTGTGTGAGGCCCACTGAATATTTGAGCGCTATGTCACAGGCTTGATGGCACAGCTGTGACCAAAGTGACTAGAGGATAAGTGAGATTTTGAATTTCTGCAGACACTTGTGGACACTGGACACTTTTGGATTGTGTGAGGCCCACTGAATATCTGAGCGCTATGTCACAGGCTCGATGGCACAGCTGTGACCAAAGTGACTAGAGGATAAATGAGATTTTGAATTTCTGCAGACACTTGTGGACACTGGACACTTTTGTATTGTGTGAGGCCCACTGAATATCTGAGCGCTATGTAACAGGCTCGATGGCACAGCTGTGACCAAAGTGACTAGAGGATAAGTGAGATTTTGAACTTCTGCTCACACTAGTGGACACTGGACACTTTTGGATTGTGTGAGGCCCACTGAATATCTGAGCGCTATGTCACAGGCTCGATGGCACAGCTGTGACCAAAGTGACTAGAGGATAAGTAAAATTTTGAATTTCTGCATACACTTGTGGACACTGGACACTTTTGGATTGTGTGAGGCCCACTGAATATCTGAGCGCTATGTCACAGGCTCGATGGCACAGCTGTGACCAAAGTGACTAGAGGATAAGTGAGATTTTGAATTTCTGCAGACACTTGTGGACACTGGACACTTTTGGATTGTGTGAGGTCCACTGAATATCTGAGCGCTATGTCACAGGCTCGATGGCACAGCTGTGACCAAAGTGACTAGAGGATAAGTGAGATTTTGAATTTCTGCAGACACTTGTGGACACTGGATACTTTTGGAATGTGTGAGGCCCACTGAATATTTGAGCGCTATGTCACAGGCTCGATGGCACAGCTGTGACCAAAGTGACTAGAGGATAAGTGAGATTTTGAATTTCTGCAGACACTTGTGGACACTGGAAACTTTTGGATTGTGTGAGGCCCACTGAATATCTGAGCGCTATGTCACAGGCTCGATGGCACAGCTGTGACCAAAGTGACTAGAGGATAAGTGAGATTTTGAATTTCTGCAGACACTTGTGGACACTGGACACTTTTGGATTGTGTGAGGCCCACTGAATATCTGAGCGCTATGTCACAGGCTCGATGGCACAGCTGTGACCAAAGTGACTAGAGGATAAGTGAGATTTTGAACTTCTGCTCACACTAGTGGACACTGGACACTTTTGGATTGTGTGAGGCCCACTGAATATCTGAGCGCTATGTCACAGGCTCGATGGCACAGCTGTGACCAAAGTGACTAGAGGATAAGTGAGATTTTGAATTTCTGCAGACACTTGTGGACACTGGACACTTTTGGATTGTGTGAGGTCCACTGAATATCTGAGCGCTATGTCACAGGCTCGATGGCACAGCTGTGACCAAAGTGACTAGAGGATAAGTGAGATTTTGAATTTCTGCAGACACTTGTGGACACTGGACACTTTTGGATTGTGTGAGGCCCACTGAATATCTGAGCGCTATGTCACAGGCTCGATGGCACAGCTGTGACCAAAGTGACTAGAAGATAAGTGAGATTTTGAATTTCTGCTCACACTAGTGGACACTGGACACTTTTGGATTGTGTGAGGCCCACTGAATATCTGAGCGCTATGTCACAGGCTCGATGGCACAGCTGTGACCAAAGTGACTAGAGGATAAGTGAGATTTTGAATTTCTGCAGACACTTGTGGACACTGGACATTTTTGGATTGTGTGAGGCCCACTGAATATCTGAACGCTATGTCACTGGCTCGATGGCACAGCTGTGACCAAAGTGACTAGAGGATAAGTGAGATTTTCAATTTCTGCAGACACTTGTGGACACTGGACACTTTTGCATTGTGTGAGGCCCACTGAATATCTGAGCGCTATGTCACAGGCTCGATGGCACAGCTTTGACCAAAGTGACTAGAGGATAAGTGAGATTTTGAATTTCTGCTCACACTAGTGGACACTGGACACTTTTGGATTGTGTGAGGCCCACTGAATATCTGAGCGCTATGTCAAAGGCTCGATGGCACAGCTGTGACCAAAGTGACTAGAGGATAAGTGAGATTTTGAATTTCTGCTCACACTAGTGGACACTGGACACTTTTGGATTGTGTGAGGCCCACTGAATATCTGAGCACTATGTCACAGGCTCTATGGCACAGCTGTGACCAAAGTGACTAGAGGATAAGTGAGATTTTGAATTTCTGCAGACACTTGTGGACACTTTTGGATTGTGTGAGGCCCACTGAAAATCTGAGCGCTATGTCACAGGCTCGATGGCACAGCTGTGACCAAAGTGACTAGAGGATAAGTGAGATTTTGAATTTCTGCTCACACTAGTGGACACTGGACACTTTTGGATTGTGTGAGGCCCACTGAATATCTGAGCGCTATGTCGAGCTGTGACCAAAGTGACTAGAGGATAAGTGAGATTTTGAATTTCTGCTCACACTAGTGGACACTGGACACTTTTGGATTGTGTGAGGCCCACTGAATATCTGAGCACTATGTCACAGGCTCTATGGCACAGCTGTGACCAAAGTGACTAGAGGATAAGTGAGATTTTGAATTTCTGCAGACACTTGTGGACACTTTTGGATTGTGTGAGGCCCACTGAAAAACTGAGCGCTATGTCACAGGCTCGATGGCACAGCTGTGACCAAAGTGACTAGAGGATAAGTGAGATTTTGAATTTCTGCTCACACTAGTGGACACTGGACACTTTTGGATTGTATGAGGCCCACTGAATATCTGAGCGCTATGTCACAGGCTCGATGGCACAGCTGTGACCAAAGTGACTAGAGGATAAGTGAGATTTTGAATTTCTGCAGACACTTGTGGACACTGGACATTTTTGGATTGTGTGAGGCCCACTGAATATCTGAGCGCTATGTCACAAGCTCGATGGCACAGCTGTGACCAAAGTGACTAGAGGATAAGTGAGATTTTGAATTGCTGCAGACACTTGTGGACACTGGACACTTTTGGATTGTGTGAGGCCCACTGAATATCTGAGCGCTATGTCACAGGCTCGATGGCACAGCTGTGACCAAAGTGACTAGAGGATAAGTGAGATTTTGAATTTCTGCAGACACTTGTGGACACTGGACACTTTTGGATTGTGTGAGGTCCACTGAATATCTGAGCGCTATGTCACAGGCTCGATGGCACAGCTGTGACCAAAGTGACTAGAGGATAAGTGAGATATTGAATTTCTGCAGACACTTGTGGACACTGGACACTTTTGGATTGTGTGAGGCCCACTGAATATCTGAGCGCTATGTCACAGGCTCGATGGCACAGCTGTGACCAAAGTGACTAGAAGATAAGTGAGATTTTGAATTTCTGCAGACACTTGTGGACACTGGACACTTTTGGATTGTGTGAGGCCCACTGAATATCTGAGCGCTATGTCACAGGCTCAATGGCACAGCTGTGACAAAAGTGACTAGAGGATAAGTGAGATTTTGAGTTTCTGCTCACACTAGTGGACACTGGTCACTTTTGGATTGTGTGAGGCCCACTGAATATCTGAGCGTTATGTCACAGGCTCGATGGCACAGCTGTGACCAAAGTGACTAGAGGATAAGTGAGATTTTGAATTTCTGCAGACACTTGTGGACACTGGACACTTTTGGACTGTGTGAGGCCCACTGAATATTTGAGCGCTATGTCACAGGCTTGATGGCACAGCTGTGACCAAAGTGACTAGAGGATAAGGGAGATTTTGAATTTCTGCAGACACTTGTGGACACTGGAGACTTTTGGATTGTGTGAGGCCCACTGAATATCTGAGCGCTATGTCACAGGCTCGATGGCACAGCTGTGACCAAAGTGACTAGAGGATAAGTGAGATTTTGAATTTCTGCAGACACTTGTGGACACTGGACACTTTTGGATTGTGTGAGGCCCACTGAATATCTGAGCGCTATGTCACAGGCTCGATGGCACAGCTGTGACCAAAGTGACTAGAGGATAAGTGAGATTTTGAACTTCTGCTCACACTAGTGGACACTGGATACTTTTGGATTGTGTGAGGCCCACTGAATATCTGAGCGCTATGTCACAGGCTCGTTGGCACAGCTGTGACCAAAGTGACTAGAGGATAAGTGAGATTTTGAATTTCTGCAGACACTTGTGTACACTGGACACTTTTGGATTGTGTGAGGCCCACTGAATATTTGAGCGCTATGTCACAGGCTCGATGGCACAGCTGTGACCAAAGTGACTAGAGGATAAGTGAGATTTTGAATTTCTGCAGACACTTGTGGACACTGGACACTTTTGGATTGTGTGAGGCCCACTGAATATCTGAGCGCTATGTCACAGGCTCGATGGCACAGCTGTGACCAAAGTGACTAGAGGATAAGTGAGATTTTGAATTTCTGCAGACACTTGTGGACACTGGACACTTTTGGATTGTGTGAGGCCCACTGAATATCTGAGCGCTATGTCACAGGCTCGATGGCACAGCTGTGACCAAAGTGACTAGAGGATAAGTGAGATTTTGAATTTCTGCAGACACTTGTGGACACTGGACACTTTTGGATTGTGTGAGGTCCACTGAATATCTGAGCGCTATGTCACAGGCTCGTTGGCACAGCTGTGACCAAAGTGACTAGAGGATAAGTGAGATTTTGAATTTCTGCAGACACTTGTGTACACTGGACACTTTTGGATTGTGTGAGGCCCACTGAATATTTGAGCGCTATGTCACAGGCTCGATGGCACAGCTGTGACCAAAGTGACTAGAGGATAAGTGAGATTTTGAATTTCTGCAGACACTTGTGGACACTGGACACTTTTGGATTGTGTGAGGCCCACTGAATATCTGAGCGCTATGTCACAGGCTCGATGGCACAGCTGTGACCAAAGTGACTAGAGGATAAGTGAGATTTTGAATTTCTGCAGACACTTGTGGACACTGGACACTTTTGGATTGTGTGAGGCCCACTGAATATCTGAGCGCTATGTCACAGGCTCGATGGCACAGCTGTGACCAAAGTGACTAGAAGATAAGTGAGATTTTGAATTTCTGCTCACACTATTGGCACTGGACACTTTTGGATTGTGTGAGGCCCACTGAATATCTGAGCGCTATGTCACAGGCTCGATGGTACAGCTGTGACCAAAGTGACTAGAGGATAAGTGAGATTTTGAATTTCTGCAGACACTTGTGGACACTGGACACTTTTGGATTGTGTGAGGCCCACTGAATATCTGAGCGCTATGTCACAGGCTCAATGGCACAGCTGTGACCAAAGTGACTAGAGGATAAGTGAGATTTTGAATTTCTGCTCACACTAGTGGACACTGGATACTTTTGGATTGTGTGAGGCCCACTGAATATCTGAGCGCTATGTCACAGGCTCGATGGCACAGCTGGGACCAAAGTGACTAGAGGATAAGTGAGATTTTGAATTTCTGCAGACACTTGTGGACACTGGACACTTTTGGATTGTGTGAGGCCCACTGAATATCTGAGCGCTATGTCACAGGCTCGATGGCACAGCAGTGACCAAAGTGACTAGAGGATAAGTGAGATTTTGAACTTCTGCTCACACTAGTGGACACTGGACACTTTTGGATTGTGTGAGGCCCACTGAATAACTGAGCGCTATGTTACAGGCTCGATGGCACAGCTGTGACCATAGTGACTAGAGCATAAGTGATATTTTGATTTTCTGCAGACACTTGTGGACACTGGACACTTTTGGATTGTGTGAGGCCCACTGAATATCTGAGCGCTATGTCACAGGCTCGATGGCACAGCTGTGACCAAAGTGACAAGAGGATAAGTGAGATTTTGAATTTCTGCAGACACTTGTGGACACTGGACACTTTTGGATTGTGTGAGGTCCACTGAATATCTGAGCGCTATGTCACAGGCTCGATGGCACAGCTGTGACCAAAGTGACTAGAGGATAAGTGAGATTTTGAATTTCTGCAGACACTTGTGGACACTGGACACTTTTGGATTGTGTGAGGCCCACTGAATATCTGAGCGCTATGTCACAGGCTCGATGGCACAGCTGTGACCAAAGTGTCTAGAAGATAAGTGAGATTTTGAATTTCTGCTCACACTAGTGGACACTGGACACTTTTGGATTGTGTGAGGCCCACTGAATATCTGAGCGCTATGTCACAGGCTCGATGGTACAGCTGTGACCAAAGTGACTAGAGGATAAGTGAGATTTTGAATTTCTGCAGACACTTGTGGACACTGGACACTTTTGGATTGTGTGAGGCCCACTGAATATCTGAGCGCTATGTCACAGGCTCAATGGCACAGCTGTGACCAAAGTGACTAGAGGATAAGTGAGATTTTGAATTTCTGCTCACACTAGTGGACACTGGACACTTTTGGATTGTGTGAGGCCCACTGAATATCTGAGCGCTATGTCACAGGCTCGATGGCACAGCTGTGACCAAAGTGACTAGAGGATAAGTGAGATTTTTAATTTCTGCAGACACTTGTGAACACTGGACACTTTTGGATTGTGTGAGGCCCACTGAATATTTGAGCGCTATGTCACAGGCTTGATGGCACAGCTGTGACCAAAGTGACTAGAGGATAAGTGAGATTTTGAATTTCTGCAGACACTTGTGGACACTGGACACTTTTGGATTGTGTGAGGCCCACTGAATATCTGAGCGCTATGTCACAGGCTCGATGGCACAGCTGTGACCAAAGTGACTAGAGGATAAGTGAGATTTTGAATTTCTGCAGACACTTGTGGACACTGGACACTTTTGTATTGTGTGAGGCCCACTGAATATCTGAGCGCTATGTAACAGGCTCGATGGCACAGCTGTGACCAAAGTGACTAGAGGATAAGTGAGATTTTGAACTTCTGCTCACACTAGTGGACACTGGACACTTTTGGATTGTGTGAGGCCCACTGAATATCTGAGCGCTATGTCACAGGCTCGATGGCACAGCTGTGACCAAAGTGACTAGAGGATAAGTGAGATTTTGAATTTCTGCAGACACTTGTGGACACTGGACACTTTTGGATTGTGTGAGGTCCACTGAATATCTGAGCGCTATGTCACAGGCTCGATGGCACAGCTGTGACCAAAGTGACTAGAGGATAAGTGAGATTTTGAATTTCTGCAGACACTTGTGGACACTGGATACTTTTGGATTGTGTGAGGCCCACTGAATATTTGAGCGCTATGTCACAGGCTCGATGGCACAGCTGTGACCAAAGTGACTAGAGGATAAGTGAGATTTTGAATTTCTGCAGACACTTGTGGACACTGGAAACTTTTGGATTGTGTGAGGCCCACTGAATATCTGAGCGCTATGTCACAGGCTCGATGGCACAGCTGTGACCAAAGTGACTAGAGGATAAGTGAGATTTTGAATTTCTGCAGACACTTGTGGACACTGGACACTTTTGGATTGTGTGAGGCCCACTGAATATCTGAGCGCTATGTCACAGGCTCGATGGCACAGCTGTGACCAAAGTGACTAGAGGATAAGTGAGATTTTGAACTTCTGCTCACACTAGTGGACACTGGACACTTTTGGATTGTGTGAGGCCCACTGAATATCTGAGCGCTATGTCACAGGCTCGATGGCACAGCTGTGACCAAAGTGACTAGAGGATAAGTGAGATTTTGAACTTCTGCTCACACTAGTGGACACTGGACACTTTTGGATTGTGTGAGGCCCACTGAATATCTGAGCGCTATGTCACAGGCTCGTTGGCACAGCTGTGACCAAAGTGACTAGAGGATAAGTGAGATTTTGAATTTCTGCAGACACTTGTGTACACTGGACACTTTTGGATTGTGTGAGGCCCACTGAATATTTGAGCGCTATGTCACAGGCTCGATGGCACAGCTGTGACCAAAGTGACTAGAGGATAAGTGAGATTTTGAATTTCTGCAGACACTTGTGGACACTGGACACTTTTGGATTGTGTGAGGCCCACTGAATATCTGAGCGCTATGTCACAGGCTCGATGGCACAGCTGTGACCAAAGTGACTAGAGGATAAGTGAGATTTTGAATTTCTGCAGACACTTGTGGACACTGGACACTTTTGGATTGTGTGAGGCCCACTGAATATCTGAGCGCTATGTCACAGGCTCGATGGCACAGCTGTGACCAAAGTGACTAGAGGATAAGTGAGATTTTGAATTTCTGCAGACACTTGTGGACACTGGACACTTTTAGATTGTGTGAGGTCCACTGAATATCTGAGCGCTATGTCACAGGCTCGTTGGCACAGCTGTGACCAAAGTGACTAGAGGATAAGTGAGATTTTGAATTTCTGCAGACACTTGTGTACACTGGACACTTTTGGATTGTGTGAGGCCCACTGAATATTTGAGCGCTATGTCACAGGCTCGATGGCACAGCTGTGACCAAAGTGACTAGAGGATAAGTGAGATTTTGAATTTCTGCAGACACTTGTGGACACTGGACACTTTTGGATTGTGTGAGGCCCACTGAATATCTGAGCGCTATGTCACAGGCTCGATGGCACAGCTGTGACCAAAGTGACTAGAGGATAAGTGAGATTTTGAATTTCTGCAGACACTTGTGGACACTGGACACTTTTGGATTGTGTGAGGCCCACTGAATATCTGAGCGCTATGTCACAGGCTCGATGGCACAGCTGTGACCAAAGTGACTAGAAGATAAGTGAGATTTTGAATTTCTGCTCACACTATTGGCACTGGACACTTTTGGATTGTGTGAGGCCCACTGAATATCTGAGCGCTATGTCACAGGCTCGATGGTACAGCTGTGACCAAAGTGACTAGAGGATAAGTGAGATTTTGAATTTCTGCAGACACTTGTGGACACTGGACACTTTTGGATTGTGTGAGGCCCACTGAATATCTGAGCGCTATGTCACAGGCTCAATGGCACAGCTGTGACCAAAGTGACTAGAGGATAAGTGAGATTTTGAATTTCTGCTCACACTAGTGGACACTGGATACTTTTGGATTGTGTGAGGCCCACTGAATATCTGAGCGCTATGTCACAGGCTCGATGGCACAGCTGGGACCAAAGTGACTAGAGGATAAGTGAGATTTTGAATTTCTGCAGACACTTGTGGACACTGGACACTTTTGGATTGTGTGAGGCCCACTGAATATCTGTGCGTTATGTCACAGGCTCGATGGCACAGCTGTGACCAAAGTGACTAGAGGATAAGTGAGATTTTGAACTTCTGCTCACACTAGTGGACACTGGACACTTTTGGATTGTGTGAGGCCCACTGAATAACTGAGCGCTATGTTACAGGCTCGATGGCACAGCTGTGACCATAGTGACTAGAGCATAAGTGATATTTTGATTTTCTGCAGACACTTGTAGACACTGGACACTTTTGGATTGTGTGAGGCCCACTGAATATCTGAGCGCTATGTCACAGGCTCGATGGCACAGCTGTGACCAAAGTGACAAGAGGATAAGTGAGATTTTGAATTTCTGCAGACACTTGTGGACACTGGACACTTTTGGATTGTGTGAGGTCGACTGAATATCTGAGCGCTATGTCACAGGCTCGATGGCACAGCTGTGACCAAAGTGACTAGAGGATAAGTGAGATTTTGAATTTCTGCAGACACTTGTGGACACTGGACACTTTTGGATTGTGTGAGGCCCACTGAATATCTGAGCGCTATGTCACAGGCTCGATGGCACAGCTGTGACCAAAGTGTCTAGAAGATAAGTGAGATTTTGAATTTCTGCTCACACTAGTGGACACTGGACACTTTTGGATTGTGTGAGGCCCACTGAATATCTGAGCGCTATGTCACAGGCTCGATGGTACAGCTGTGACCAAAGTGACTAGAGGATAAGTGAGATTTTGAATTTCTGCAGACACTTGTGGACACTGGACACTTTTGGATTGTGTGAGGCCCACTGAATATCTGAGCGCTATGTCACAGGCTCAATGGCACAGCTGTGACCAAAGTGACTAGAGGATAAGTGAGATTTTGAATTTCTGCTCACACTAGTGGACACTGGACACTTTTGGATTGTGTGAGGCCCACTGAATATCTGAGCGCTATGTCACAGGCTCGATGGCACAGCTGTGACCAAAGTGACTAGAGGATAAGTGAGATTTTTAATTTCTGCAGACACTTGTGAACACTGGACACTTTTGGATTGTGTGAGGCCCACTGAATATTTGAGCGCTATGTCACAGGCTTGATGGCACAGCTGTGACCAAAGTGACTAGAGGATAAGTGAGATTTTGAATTTCTGCAGACACTTGTGGACACTGGACACTTTTGGATTGTGTGAGGCCCACTGAATATCTGAGCGCTATGTCACAGGCTCGATGGCACAGCTGTGACCAAAGTGACTAGAGGATAAGTGAGATTTTGAATTTCTGCAGACACTTGTGGACACTGGACACTTTTGTATTGTGTGAGGCCCACTGAATATCTGAGCGCTATGTAACAGGCTCGATGGCACAGCTGTGACCAAAGTGACTAGAGGATAAGTGAGATTTTGAACTTCTGCTCACACTAGTGGACACTGGACACTTTTGGATTGTGTGAGGCCCACTGAATATCTGAGCGCTATGTCACAGGCTCGATGGCACAGCTGTGACCAAAGTGACTAGAGGATAAGTGAAATTTTGAATTTCTGCATACACTTGTGGACACTGGACACTTTTGGATTGTGTGAGGCCCACTGAATATCTGAGCGCTATGTCACAGGCTCGATGGCACAGCTGTGACCAAAGTGACTAGAGGATAAGTGAGATTTTGAATTTCTGCAGACACTTGTGGACACTGGACACTTTTGGATTGTGTGAGGTCCACTGAATATCTGAGCGCTATGTCACAGGCTCGATGGCACAGCTGTGACCAAAGTGACTAGAGGATAAGTGAGATTTTGAATTTCTGCAGACACTTGTGGACACTGGATACTTTTGGATTGTGTGAGGCCCACTGAATATTTGAGCGCTATGTCACAGGCTCGATGGCACAGCTGTGACCAAAGTGACTAGAGGATAAGTGAGATTTTGAATTTCTGCAGACACTTGTGGACACTGGAAACTTTTGGATTGTGTGAGGCCCACTGAATATCTGAGCGCTATGTCACAGGCTCGATGGCACAGCTGTGACCAAAGTGACTAGAGGATAAGTGAGATTTTGAATTTCTGCAGACACTTGTGGACACTGGACACTTTTGGATTGTGTGAGGCCCACTGAATATCTGAGCGCTATGTCACAGGCTCGATGGCACAGCTGTGACCAAAGTGACTAGAGGATAAGTGAGATTTTGAACTTCTGCTCACACTAGTGGACACTGGACACTTTTGGATTGTGTGAGGCCCACTGAATATCTGAGCGCTATGTCACAGGCTCGATGGCACAGCTGTGACCAAAGTGACTAGAGGATAAGTGAGATTTTGAATTTCTGCAGACACTTGTGGACACTGGACACTTTTGGATTGTGTGAGGTCCACTGAATATCTGAGCGCTATGTCACAGGCTCGATGGCACAGCTGTGACCAAAGTGACTAGAGGATAAGTGAGATTTTGAATTTCTGCAGACACTTGTGGACACTGGACACTTTTGGATTGTGTGAGGCCCACTGAATATCTGAGCGCTATGTCACAGGCTCGATGGCACAGCTGTGACCAAAGTGACTAGAAGATAAGTGAGATTTTGAATTTCTGCTCACACTAGTGGACACTGGACACTTTTGGATTGTGTGAGGCCCACTGAATATCTGAGCGCTATGTCACAGGCTCGATGGCACAGCTGTGACCAAAGTGACTAGAGGATAAGTGAGATTTTGAATTTCTGCAGACACTTGTGGACACTGGACATTTTTGGATTGTGTGAGGCCCACTGAATATCTGAACGCTATGTCACTGGCTCGATGGCACAGCTGTGACCAAAGTGACTAGAGGATAAGTGAGATTTTGAATTTCTGCAGACACTTGTGGACAATGGACACTTTTGCATTGTGTGAGGCCCACTGAATATCTAAGCGCTATGTCACAGGCTCGATGGCACAGCTTTGACCAAAGTGACTAGAGGATAAGTGAGATTTTGAATTTCTGCTCACACTAGTGGACACTGGACACTTTTGGATTGTGTGAGGCCCACTGAATATCTGAGCGCTATGTCACAGGCTCGATGGCACAGCTGTGACCAAAGTGACTAGAGGATAAGTGAGATTTTGAATTTCTGCTCACACTAGTGGACACTGGACACTTTTGGATTGTGTGAGGCCCACTGAATATCTGAGCACTATGTCACAGGCTCTATGGCACAGCTGTGACCAAAGTGACTAGAGGATAAGTGAGATTTTGAATTTCTGCAGACACTTGTGGACACTTTTGGATTGTGTGAGGCCCACTGAAAATCTGAGCGCTATGTCACAGGCTCGATGGCACAGCTGTGACCAAAGTGACTAGAGGATAAGTGAGATTTTGAATTTCTGCTCACACTAGTGGACACTGGACACTTTTGGATTGTGTGAGGCCCACTGAATATCTGAGCACTATGTCACAGGCTCTATGGCACAGCTGTGACCAAAGTGACTAGAGGATAAGTGAGATTTTGAATTTCTGCAGACACTTGTGGACACTTTTGGATTGTGTGAGGCCCACTGAAAAACTGAGCGCTATGTCACAGGCTCGATGGCACAGCTGTGACCAAAGTGACTAGAGGATAAGTGAGATTTTGAATTTCTGCTCACACTAGTGGACACTGGACACTTTTGGATTGTATGAGGCCCACTGAATATCTGAGCGCTATGTCACAGGCTCGATGGCACAGCTGTGACCAAAGTGACTAGAGGATAAGTGAGATTTTGAATTTCTGCAGACACTTGTGGACACTGGACATTTTTGGATTGTGTGAGGCCCACTGAATATCTGAGCGCTATGTCACAAGCTCGATGGCACAGCTGTGACAAAAGTGACTAGAGGATAAGTGAGATTTTGAATTTCTGCTCACACTAGTGGACACTGGTCACTTTTGGATTGTGTGAGGCCCACTGAATATCTGAGCGTTATGTCACAGGCTCGATGGCACAGCTGTGACCAAAGTGACTAGAGGATAAGTGAGATTTTGAATTTCTGCAGACACTTGTGGACACTGGACACTTTTGGATTGTGTGAGGCCCACTGAATATTTGAGCGCTATGTCACAGGCTTGATGGCACAGCTGTGACCAAAGTGACTAGAGGATAAGGGAGATTTTGAATTTCTGCAGACACTTGTGGACACTGGAGACTTTTGGATTGTGTGAGGCCCACTGAATATCTGAGCGCTATGTCACAGGCTCGATGGCACAGCTGTGACCAAAGTGACTAGAGGATAAGTGAGATTTTGAATTTCTGCAGACACTTGTGGACACTGGACACTTTTGGATTGTGTGAGGCCCACTGAATATCTGAGCGCGATGTCACAGTCTCGATGGCACAGCTGTGACCAAAGTGACTAGAGGATAAGTGAGATTTTGAACTTCTGCTCACACTAGTGGACACTGGACACTTTTGGATTGTGTGAGGCCCACTGAATATCTGAGCGCTATGTCACAGGCTCGTTGGCACAGCTGTGACCAAAGTGACTAGAGGATAAGTGAGATTTTGAATTTCTGCAGACACTTGTGTACACTGGACACTTTTGGATTGTGTGAGGCCCACTGAATATTTGAGCGCTATGTCACAAGCTCGATGGCACAGCTGTGACCAAAGTGACTAGAGGATAAGTGAGATTTTGAATTTCTGCAGACACTTGTGGACACTGGACACTTTTGGATTGTGTGAGGCCCACTGAATATCTGAGCGCTATGTCACAGGCTCGATGGCACAGCTGTGACCAAAGTGACTAGAGGATAAGTGAGATTTTGAATTTCTGCAGACACTTGTGGACACTGGACACTTTTGGATTGTGTGAGGCCCACTGAATATCTGAGCGCTATGTCACAGGCTCGATGGCACAGCTGTGACCAAAGTGACTAGAAGATAAGTGAGATTTTGAATTTCTGCTCACACTAGTGGACACTGGACACTTTTGGATTGTGTGAGGCCCACTGAATATCTGAGCGCTATGTCACAGGCTCGATGGTACAGCTGTGACCAAAGTGACTAGAGGATAAGTGAGATTTTGAATTTCTGCAGACACTTGTGGACACTGGACACTTTTGGATTGTGTGAGGTCCACTGAATATCTGAGCGCTATGTCACAGGCTCGATGGCACAGCTGTGACCAAAGTGACTAGAGGATAAGTGAGATTTTGAATTTCTGCAGACACTTGTGGACACTGGACACTTTTGGATTGTGTGAGGTCCACTGAATATCTGAGCGCT
Source organism: Dendrobates tinctorius (assembly GCF_039654945.1). Lineage (NCBI taxonomy): Eukaryota > Metazoa > Chordata > Amphibia > Anura > Dendrobatidae > Dendrobates > Dendrobates tinctorius. The sequence goes on along the minus strand of NW_027361698.1, from coordinate 58,901,203 downwards.
ATGTCACAGGCTCGATGGCACAGCTGTGACCAAAGTGACTAGAGGATAAGTGAGATTTTGAATTTCTGCAGACACTTGTGGACACTGGACACTTTTGGATTGTGTGAGGCCCACTGAATATCTGAGCGCTATGTCACAGGCTCGATGGCACAGCTGTGACCAAAGTGACTAGAAGATAAGTGAGATTTTGAATTTCTGCTCACACTAGTGGACACTGGACACTTTTGGATTGTGTGAGACCCACTGAATATCTGAGCGCTATGTCACAGGCTCGATGGTACAGCTGTGACCAAAGTGACTAGAGGATAAGTGAGATTTTGAATTTCTGCAGACACTTGTGGACACTGGACACTTTTGGATTGTGTGAGGCCCACTGAATATCTGAGCGCTATGTCACAGGCTCGATGTCACAGCTGTGACCAAAGTGACTAGAGGATAAGTGAGACTTTGAATTTCTGCTCACACTAGTGGACACTGGACACTTTTGGATTGTGTGAGGCCCACTGAATATCTGAGCGCTATGTCACAGGCTCGATGGCACAGCTGTGACCAAAGTGACTAGAGGATAAGTGAGATTTTGAATTTCTGCAGACACTTGTGGACACTGGACATTTTTGGATTGTGTGAGGCCCACTGAATATCTGAACGCTATGTCACTGGCTCGATGGCACAGCTGTGACCAAAGTGACTAGAGGATAAGTGAGATTTTGAATTTCTGCAGACACTTGTGGACACTGGACACTTTTGCATTGTGTGAGGCCCACTGAATATCTGAGCGCTATGTCACAGGCTCGATGGCACAGCTGTGACCAAAGTGACTAGAGGATAAGTGAGATTTTGAATTTCTGCTCACACTAGTGGACACTGGACACTTTTGGATTGTGTGAGGCCCACTGAATATCTGAGCGCTATGTCACAGGCTCGATGGTACAGCTGTGACCAAAGTGACTAGAGGATAAGTGAGATTTTGAATTTCTGCTCACACTAGTGGACACTGGACACTTTTGGATTGTGTGAGGCCCACTGAATATCTGAGCACTATGTCACAGGCTCTATGGCACAGCTGTGACCAAAGTGACTAGAGGATAAGTGAGATTTTGAATTTCTGCAGACACTTGTGGACACTTTTGGATTGTGTGAGGCCCACTGAAAATCTGAGCGCTATGTCACAGGCTCGATGGCACAGCTGTGACCAAAGTGACTAGAGGATAAGTGAGATTTTGAATTTCTGCTCACACTAGTGGACACTGGACACTTTTGGATTGTGTGAGGCCCACTGAATATCTGAGCGCTATGTCACAGGCTCGATAGCACAGCAGTGACCAAAGTGACTAGAGGATAAGTGAGATTTTGAATTTCTGCTCACACTAGTGGACACTGGACACTTTTGGATTGTGTGAGGCCCACTGAATATCTGAGCACTATGTCACAGGCTCTATGGCACAGCTGTGACCAAAGTGACTAGAGGATAAGTGAGATTTTGAATTTCTGCAGACACTTGTGGACACTTTTGGATTGTGTGAGGCCCACTGAAAAACTGAGCGCTATGTCACAGGCTCGATGGCACAGCTGTGACCAAAGTGACTAGAGGATAAGTGAGATTTTGAATTTCTGCTCACACTAGTGGACACTGGACACTTTTGGATTGTATGAGGCCCACTGAATATCTGAGCGCTATGTCACAGGCTCGATGGCACAGCTGTGACCAAAGTGACTAGAGGATAAGTGAGATTTTGAATTTCTGCAGACACTTGTGGACACTGGACATTTTTGGATTGTGTGAGGCCCACTGAATATCTGAGCGCTATGTCCCAAGCTCGATGGCACAGCTGTGACCAAAGTGACTAGAGGATAAGTGAGATTTTGAATTGCTGCAGACACTTGTGGACACTGGACACTTTTGGATTGTGTGAGGCCCACTGAATATCTGAGCGCTATGTCACAGGCTCGATGGCACAGCTGTGACCAAAGTGACTAGAGGATAAGTGAGATTTTGAATTTCTGCAGACACTTGTGGACACTGGACACTTTTGGATTGTGTGAGGTCCACTGAATATCTGAGCGCTATGTCACAGGCTCGATGGCACAGCTGTGACCAAAGTGACTAGAGGATAAGTGAGATTTTGAATTTCTGCTCACACTATTGGACACTGGACACTTTTGGATTGTGTGAGGCCCACTGAATATCTGAGCACTATGTCACAGGCTCTATGGCACAGCTGTGACCAAAGTGACTAGAGGATAAGTGAGATTTTGAATTTTTGCAGACACTTGTGGACACTTTTGGATTGTGTGAGGCCCACTGAAAAACTGAGCGCTATGTCACAGGCTCGATGGCACAGCTGTGACCAAAGTGACTAGAGGATAAGTGAGATTTTGAATTTCTGCTCACACTAGTGGACACTGGACACTTTTGGATTGTATGAGGCCCACTGAATATCTGAGCGCTATGTCACAGGCTCGATGGCACAGCTGTGACCAAAGTGACTAGAGGATAAGTGAGATTTTGAATTTCTGCAGACACTTGTGGACACTGGACATTTTTGGATTGTGTGAGGCCCACTGAATATCTGAGCGCTATGTCACAAGCTCGATGGCACAGCTGTGACCAAAGTGACTAGAGGATAAGTGAGATTTTGAATTGCTGCAGACACTTGTGGACACTGGACACTTTTGGATTGTGTGAGGCCCACTGAATATCTGAGTGCTATGTCACAGGCTCGATGGCACAGCTGTGACCAAAGTGACTAGAGGATAAGTGAGATTTTGAATTTCTGCAGACACTTGTGGACACTGGACACTTTTGGATTGTGTGAGGTCCACTGAATATCTGAGCGCTATGTCACAGGCTCGATGGCACAGCTGTGACCAAAGTGACTAGAGGATAAGTGAGATTTTGAATTTCTGCAGACACTTGTGGACACTGGACACTTTTGGATTGTGTGAGGCCCACTGAATATCTGAGCGCTATGTCACAGGCTCGATGGCACAGCTGTGACCAAAGTGACTAGAAGATAAGTGAGATTTTGAATTTCTGCAGACTCTTGTGGACACTGGACACTTTTGGATTGTGTGAGGCCCACTGAATATCTGAGCGCTATGTCACAGGCTCAATGGCACAGCTGTGACAAAAGTGACTAGAGGATAAGTGAGATTTTGAATTTCTGCTCACACTAGTGGACACTGGTCACTTTTGGATTGTGTGAGGCCCACTGAATATCTGAGCGTTATGTCACAGGCTCGATGGCACAGCTGTGACCAAAGTGACTAGAGGATAAGTGAGATTTTGAATTTCTGCAGACACTTGTGGACACTGGACACTTTTGGATTGTGTGAGGCCCACTGAATATTTGAGAGCTATGTCACAGGCTTGATGGCACAGCTGTGACCAAAGTGACTAGAGGATAAGGGAGATTTTGAATTTCTGCAGACACTTGTGGACACTGGAGACTTTTGGATTGTGTGAGGCCCACTGAATATCTGAGCGCTATGTCACAGGCTCGATGGCACAGCTGTGACCAAAGTGACTAGAGGATAAGTGAGATTTTGAATTTCTGCAGACACTTGTGGACACTGGACACTTTTGGATTGTGTGAGGCCCACTGAATATCTGAGCGCTATGTCACAGGCTCGATGGCACAGCTGTGACCAAAGTGACTAGAGGATAAGTGAGATTTTGAATTTCTGCTCACACTAGTGGACACTGGACACTTTTGGATTGTGTGAGGCCCACTGAATATCTGAGCGCTATGTCACAGGCTCGATGGCACAGCTGTGACCAAAGTGACTAGAGGATAAGTGAGATTTTGAATTTCTGCAGACACTTGTGGACACTGGACACTTTTGGATTGTGTGAGGCCCACTGAATATCTGAGCGCTATGTCACAGGCTCGATGGCACAGCTGTGACCAAAGTGACTAGAGGATAAGTGAGATTTTGAATTTCTGCAGACACTTGTGGACACTGGACACTTTTGGATTGTGTGAGGCCCACTGAATATTTGAGCGCTATGTCACAGGCTCGATGGCACAGCTGTGACCAAAGTGACTAGAGGATAAGTGAGATTTTGAATTTCTGCAGACACTTGTGGACACTGGACACTTTTGGATTGTGTGAGGCCCACTGAATATCTGAGCGCTATGTCACAGGCTCGATGGCACAGCTGTGACCAAAGTGACTAGAAGATAAGTGAGATTTTGAATTTCTGCTCACGCTAGTGGACACTGGACACTTTTGGATTGTGTGAGGCCCACTGAATATCTGAGCGCTATGTCACAGACTCGATGGTACAGCTGTGACCAAAGTGACTAGAGGATAAGTGAGATTTTGAATTTCTGCAGACACTTGTGGACACTGGACACTTTTGGATTGTGTGAGGCCCACTGAATATCTGAGCGCTATGTCACAGGCTCGATGGCACAGCTGTGACCAAAGTGACTAGAGGATAAGTGAGATTTTGAATTTCTGCTCACACTAGTGGACACTGGACACTTTTGGATTGTGTGAGGCCCACTGAATATCTGAGCGCTATGTCACAGGCTCGATGGCACAGCTGTGACCAAAGTGACTAGAGGATAAGTGAGATTTTGAATTTCTGCAGACACTTGTGGACACTGGACACTTTTGGATTGTGTGAGGTCCACTGAATATCTGAGCGCTATGTCACAGGCTCGATGGCACAGCTGTGACCAAAGTGACTAGAGGATAAGTGAGATTTTGAACTTCTGCTCACACTAGTGGACACTGGACACTTTTGGATTGTGTGAGGCCCACTGAATATCTGAGCGCTATGTCACAGGCTCGATGGCACAGCTGTGACTAAAAAGTGACTAGAGGATAAGTGAGATTTTGAATTTCTGCAGACACTTGTGGACACTGGACACTTTTGGATTGTGTGAGGCCCACTGAATATCTGAGCGCTATGTCACAGGCTCGATGGCACAGCTGTGACCAAAGTGACTAGAGGATAAGTGAGATTTTGAGCTTCTGCTCACGCTAGTGGACACTGGACACTTTTGGATTGTGTGAGGCCCACTGAATATCTGAGCGCTATGTCACAGGCTCGATGGCACCGCTGTGACCAAAGTGACTAGAGGATAAGTGAGATTTTGAATTTCTGCAGACACTTGTGGACACTGGACACTTTTGGATTGTGTGAGGCCCACTGAATATCTGAGCGCTATGTCACAGGCTCGATGGCACAGCTGTGACCAAAGTGACTAGAGGATAAGTGAGATTTTGAATTTCTGCAGACACTTGTGGACACTGGACACTTTTGGATTGTGTGAGGTCCACTGAATATCTGAGCGCTATGTCACAGGCTCGATGGCACAGCTGTGACCAAAGTGACTAGAGGATAAGTGAGATTTTGAATTTCTGCAGACACTTGTGTACACTGGACACTTTTGGATTGTGTGAGGCCCACTGAATATTTGAGCGCTATGTCACAGGCTCGATGGCACAGCTGTGACCAAAGTGACTAGAGGATAAGTGAGATTTTGAATTTCTGCAGACACTTGTGGACACTGGACACTTTTGGATTGTGTGAGGCCCACTGAATATCTGAGCGCTATGTCACAGGCTCGATGGCACAGCTGTGACCAAAGTGACTAGAGGATAAGTGAGATTTTGAATTTCTGCAGACACTTGTGGACACTGGACACTTTTGGATTGTGTGAGGCCCACTGAATATCTGAGCGCTATGTCACAGGCTCGATGGCACAGCTGTGACCAAAGTGACTAGAGGATAAGTGAGATTTTGAACTTCTGCTCACACTAGTGGACACTGGACACTTTTGGATTGTGTGAGGCCCACTGAATATCTGAGCGCTATGTCACAGGCTCGATGGCACAGCTGTGACCAAAGTGACTAGAGGATAAGTGAGATTTTGAATTTCTGCAGACACTTGTGGACACTGGACACTTTTGGATTGTGTGAGGCCCACTGAATATCTGAGCGCTATGTCACAGGCTCGATGGCACAGCTGTGACCAAAGTGACTAGAGGATAAGTGAGATTTTGAATTTCTGCTCACACTAGTGGACACTGGACACTTTTGGATTGTGTGAGGCCCACTGAATATCTGAGCGCTATGTCACAGGCTCGATGGTACAGCTGTGACCAAAGTGACTAGAGGATAAGTGAGATTTTGAATTTCTGCTCACACTAGTGGACACTGGACACTTTTGGATTGTGTGAGGCCCACTGAATATCTGAGCACTATGTCACAGGCTCTATGGCACAGCTGTGACCAAAGTGACTAGAGGATAAGTGAGATTTTGAATTTCTGCAGACACTTGTGGACACTTTTGGATTGTGTGAGGCCCACTGAAAATCTGAGCGCTATGTCACAGGCTCGATGGCACAGCTGTGACCAAAGTGACTAGAGGATAAGTGAGATTTTGAATTTCTGCTCACACTAGTGGACACTGGACACTTTTGGATTGTGTGAGGCCCACTGAATATCTGAGCGCTATGTCACAGGCTCGATAGCACAGCAGTGACCAAAGTGACTAGAGGATAAGTGAGATTTTGAATTTCTGCTCACACTAGTGGACACTGGACACTTTTGGATTGTGTGAGGCCCACTGAATATCTGAGCACTATGTCACAGGCTCTATGGCACAGCTGTGACCAAAGTGACTAGAGGATAAGTGAGATTTTGAATTTCTGCAGACACTTGTGGACACTTTTGGATTGTGTGAGGCCCACTGAAAAACTGAGCGCTATGTCACAGGCTCGATGGCACAGCTGTGACCAAAGTGACTAGAGGATAAGTGAGATTTTGAATTTCTGCTCACACTAGTGGACACTGGACACTTTTGGATTGTATGAGGCCCACTGAATATCTGAGCGCTATGTCACAGGCTCGATGGCACAGCTGTGACCAAAGTGACTAGAGGATAAGTGAGATTTTGAATTTCTGCAGACACTTGTGGACACTGGACATTTTTGGATTGTGTGAGGCCCACTGAATATCTGAGCGCTATGTCCCAAGCTCGATGGCACAGCTGTGACCAAAGTGACTAGAGGATAAGTGAGATTTTGAATTGCTGCAGACACTTGTGGACACTGGACACTTTTGGATTGTGTGAGGCCCACTGAATATCTGAGCGCTATGTCACAGGCTCGATGGCACAGCTGTGACCAAAGTGACTAGAGGATAAGTGAGATTTTGAATTTCTGCAGACACTTGTGGACACTGGACACTTTTGGATTGTGTGAGGTCCACTGAATATCTGAGCGCTATGTCACAGGCTCGATGGCACAGCTGTGACCAAAGTGACTAGAGGATAAGTGAGATTTTGAATTTCTGCTCACACTATTGGACACTGGACACTTTTGGATTGTGTGAGGCCCACTGAATATCTGAGCACTATGTCACAGGCTCTATGGCACAGCTGTGACCAAAGTGACTAGAGGATAAGTGAGATTTTGAATTTTTGCAGACACTTGTGGACACTTTTGGATTGTGTGAGGCCCACTGAAAAACTGAGCGCTATGTCACAGGCTCGATGGCACAGCTGTGACCAAAGTGACTAGAGGATAAGTGAGATTTTGAATTTCTGCTCACACTAGTGGACACTGGACACTTTTGGATTGTATGAGGCCCACTGAATATCTGAGCGCTATGTCACAGGCTCGATGGCACAGCTGTGACCAAAGTGACTAGAGGATAAGTGAGATTTTGAATTTCTGCAGACACTTGTGGACACTGGACATTTTTGGATTGTGTGAGGCCCACTGAATATCTGAGCGCTATGTCACAAGCTCGATGGCACAGCTGTGACCAAAGTGACTAGAGGATAAGTGAGATTTTGAATTGCTGCAGACACTTGTGGACACTGGACACTTTTGGATTGTGTGAGGCCCACTGAATATCTGAGTGCTATGTCACAGGCTCGATGGCACAGCTGTGACCAAAGTGACTAGAGGATAAGTGAGATTTTGAATTTCTGCAGACACTTGTGGACACTGGACACTTTTGGATTGTGTGAGGTCCACTGAATATCTGAGCGCTATGTCACAGGCTCGATGGCACAGCTGTGACCAAAGTGACTAGAGGATAAGTGAGATTTTGAATTTCTGCAGACACTTGTGGACACTGGACACTTTTGGATTGTGTGAGGCCCACTGAATATCTGAGCGCTATGTCACAGGCTCGATGGCACAGCTGTGACCAAAGTGACTAGAAGATAAGTGAGATTTTGAATTTCTGCAGACTCTTGTGGACACTGGACACTTTTGGATTGTGTGAGGCCCACTGAATATCTGAGCGCTATGTCACAGGCTCAATGGCACAGCTGTGACAAAAGTGACTAGAGGATAAGTGAGATTTTGAATTTCTGCTCACACTAGTGGACACTGGTCACTTTTGGATTGTGTGAGGCCCACTGAATATCTGAGCGTTATGTCACAGGCTCGATGGCACAGCTGTGACCAAAGTGACTAGAGGATAAGTGAGATTTTGAATTTCTGCAGACACTTGTGGACACTGGACACTTTTGGATTGTGTGAGGCCCACTGAATATTTGAGCGCTATGTCACAGGCTTGATGGCACAGCTGTGACCAAAGTGACTAGAGGATAAGGGAGATTTTGAATTTCTGCAGACACTTGTGGACACTGGAGACTTTTGGATTGTGTGAGGCCCACTGAATATCTGAGCGCTATGTCACAGGCTCGATGGCACAGCTGTGACCAAAGTGACTAGAGGATAAGTGAGATTTTGAATTTCTGCAGACACTTGTGGACACTGGACACTTTTGGATTGTGTGAGGCCCACTGAATATCTGAGCGCTATGTCACAGGCTCGATGGCACAGCTGTGACCAAAGTGACTAGAGGATAAGTGAGATTTTGAATTTCTGCTCACACTAGTGGACACTGGACACTTTTGGATTGTGTGAGGCCCACTGAATATCTGAGCGCTATGTCACAGGCTCGATGGCACAGCTGTGACCAAAGTGACTAGAGGATAAGTGAGATTTTGAATTTCTGCAGACACTTGTGGACACTGGACACTTTTGGATTGTGTGAGGCCCACTGAATATCTGAGCGCTATGTCACAGGCTCGATGGCACAGCTGTGACCAAAGTGACTAGAGGATAAGTGAGATTTTGAATTTCTGCAGACACTTGTGGACACTGGACACTTTTGGATTGTGTGAGGCCCACTGAATATTTGAGCGCTATGTCACAGGCTCGATGGCACAGCTGTGACCAAAGTGACTAGAGGATAAGTGAGATTTTGAATTTCTGCAGACACTTGTGGACACTGGACACTTTTGGATTGTGTGAGGCCCACTGAATATCTGAGCGCTATGTCACAGGCTCGATGGCACAGCTGTGACCAAAGTGACTAGAGGATAAGTGAGATTTTGAATTTCTGCAGACACTTGTGGACACTGGACACTTTTGGATTGTGTGAGGCCCACTGAATATCTGAGCGCTATGTCACAGGCTCGATGGCACAGCTGTGACCAAAGTGACTAGAAGATAAGTGAGATTTTGAATTTCTGCTCACGCTAGTGGACACTGGACACTTTTGGATTGTGTGAGGCCCACTGAATATCTGAGCGCTATGTCACAGACTCGATGGTACAGCTGTGACCAAAGTGACTAGAGGATAAGTGAGATTTTGAATTTCTGCAGACACTTGTGGACACTGGACACTTTTGGATTGTGTGAGGCCCACTGAATATCTGAGCGCTATGTCACAGGCTCGATGGCACAGCTGTGACCAAAGTGACTAGAGGATAAGTGAGATTTTGAATTTCTGCTCACACTAGTGGACACTGGACACTTTTGGATTGTGTGAGGCCCACTGAATATCTGAGCGCTATGTCACAGGCTCGATGGCACAGCTGTGACCAAAGTGACTAGAGGATAAGTGAGATTTTGAATTTCTGCAGACACTTGTGGACACTGGACACTTTTGGATTGTGTGAGGTCCACTGAATATCTGAGCGCTATGTCACAGGCTCGATGGCACAGCTGTGACCAAAGTGACTAGAGGATAAGTGAGATTTTGAACTTCTGCTCACACTAGTGGACACTGGACACTTTTGGATTGTGTGAGGCCCACTGAATATCTGAGCGCTATGTCACAGGCTCGATGGCACAGCTGTGACTAAAAAGTGACTAGAGGATAAGTGAGATTTTGAATTTCTGCAGACACTTGTGGACACTGGACACTTTTGGATTGTGTGAGGCCCACTGAATATCTGAGCGCTATGTCACAGGCTCGATGGCACAGCTGTGACCAAAGTGACTAGAAGATAAGTGAGATTTTGAATTTCTGCAGACTCTTGTGGACACTGGACACTTTTGGATTGTGTGAGGCCCACTGAATATCTGAGCGCTATGTCACAGGCTCAATGGCACAGCTGTGACAAAAGTGACTAGAGGATAAGTGAGATTTTGAATTTCTGCTCACACTAGTGGACACTGGTCACTTTTGGATTGTGTGAGGCCCACTGAATATCTGAGCGTTATGTCACAGGCTCGATGGCACAGCTGTGACCAAAGTGACTAGAGGATAAGTGAGATTTTGAATTTCTGCAGACACTTGTGGACACTGGACACTTTTGGATTGTGTGAGGCCCACTGAATATTTGAGCGCTATGTCACAGGCTTGATGGCACAGCTGTGACCAAAGTGACTAGAGGATAAGGGAGATTTTGAATTTCTGCAGACACTTGTGGACACTGGAGACTTTTGGATTGTGTGAGGCCCACTGAATATCTGAGCGCTATGTCACAGGCTCGATGGCACAGCTGTGACCAAAGTGACTAGAGGATAAGTGAGATTTTGAATTTCTGCAGACACTTGTGGACACTGGACACTTTTGGATTGTGTGAGGCCCACTGAATATCTGAGCGCTATGTCACAGGCTCGATGGCACAGCTGTGACCAAAGTGACTAGAGGATAAGTGAGATTTTGAATTTCTGCTCACACTAGTGGACACTGGACACTTTTGGATTGTGTGAGGCCCACTGAATATCTGAGCGCTATGTCACAGGCTCGATGGCACAGCTGTGACCAAAGTGACTAGAGGATAAGTGAGATTTTGAATTTCTGCAGACACTTGTGGACACTGGACACTTTTGGATTGTGTGAGGCCCACTGAATATCTGAGCGCTATGTCACAGGCTCGATGGCACAGCTGTGACCAAAGTGACTAGAGGATAAGTGAGATTTTGAATTTCTGCAGACACTTGTGGACACTGGACACTTTTGGATTGTGTGAGGCCCACTGAATATTTGAGCGCTATGTCACAGGCTCGATGGCACAGCTGTGACCAAAGTGACTAGAGGATAAGTGAGATTTTGAATTTCTGCAGACACTTGTGGACACTGGACACTTTTGGATTGTGTGAGGCCCACTGAATATCTGAGCGCTATGTCACAGGCTCGATGGCACAGCTGTGACCAAAGTGACTAGAGGATAAGTGAGATTTTGAATTTCTGCAGACACTTGTGGACACTGGACACTTTTGGATTGTGTGAGGCCCACTGAATATCTGAGCGCTATGTCACAGGCTCGATGGCACAGCTGTGACCAAAGTGACTAGAAGATAAGTGAGATTTTGAATTTCTGCTCACGCTAGGGGACACTGGACACTTTTGGATTGTGTGAGGCCCACTGAATATCTGAGCGCTATGTCACAGACTCGATGGTACAGCTGTGACCAAAGTGACTAGAGGATAAGTGAGATTTTGAATTTCTGCAGACACTTGTGGACACTGGACACTTTTGGATTGTGTGAGGCCCACTGAATATCTGAGCGCTATGTCACAGGCTCGATGGCACAGCTGTGACCAAAGTGACTAGAGGATAAGTGAGATTTTGAATTTCTGCTCACACTAGTGGACACTGGACACTTTTGGATTGTGTGAGGCCCACTGAATATCTGAGCGCTATGTCACAGGCTCGATGGCACAGCTGTGACCAAAGTGACTAGAGGATAAGTGAGATTTTGAATTTCTGCAGACACTTGTGGACACTGGACACTTTTGGATTGTGTGAGGTCCACTGAATATCTGAGCGCTATGTCACAGGCTCGATGGCACAGCTGTGACCAAAGTGACTAGAGGATAAGTGAGATTTTGAACTTCTGCTCACACTAGTGGACACTGGACACTTTTGGATTGTGTGAGGCCCACTGAATATCTGAGCGCTATGTCACAGGCTCGATGGCACAGCTGTGACTAAAAAGTGACTAGAGGATAAGTGAGATTTTGAATTTCTGCAGACACTTGTGGACACTGGACACTTTTGGATTGTGTGAGGCCCACTGAATATCTGAGCGCTATGTCACAGGCTCGATGGCACAGCTGTGACCAAAGTGACTAGAGGATAAGGGAGATTTTGAGCTTCTGCTCACGCTAGTGGACACTGGACACTTTTGGATTGTGTGAGGCCCACTGAATATCTGAGCGCTATGTCACAGGCTCGATGGCACCGCTGTGACCAAAGTGACTAGAGGATAAGTGAGATTTTGAATTTCTGCAGACACTTGTGGACACTGGACACTTTTGGATTGTGTGAGGCCCACTGAATATCTGAGCGCTATGTCACAGGCTCGATGGCACAGCTGTGACCAAAGTGACTAGAGGATAAGTGAGATTTTGAATTTCTGCAGACACTTGTGGACACTGGACACTTTTGGATTGTGTGAGGTCCACTGAATATCTGAGCGCTATGTCACAGGCTCGATGGCACAGCTGTGACCAAAGTGACTAGAGGATAAGTGAGATTTTGAATTTCTGCAGACACTTGTGTACACTGGACACTTTTGGATTGTGTGAGGCCCACTGAATATTTGAGCGCTATGTCACAGGCTCGATGGCACAGCTGTGACCAAAGTGACTAGAGGATAAGTGAGATTTTGAATTTCTGCAGACACTTGTGGACACTGGACACTTTTGGATTGTGTGAGGCCCACTGAATATCTGAGCGCTATGTCACAGGCTCGATGGCACAGCTGTGACCAAAGTGACTAGAGGATAAGTGAGATTTTGAATTTCTGCAGACACTTGTGGACACTGGACACTTTTGGATTGTGTGAGGCCCACTGAATATCTGAGCGCTATGTCACAGGCTCGATGGCACAGCTGTGACCAAAGTGACTAGAGGATAAGTGAGATTTTGAACTTCTGCTCACACTAGTGGACACTGGACACTTTTGGATTGTGTGAGGCCCACTGAATATCTGAGCGCTATGTCACAGGCTCGATGGCACAGCTGTGACCAAAGTGACTAGAGGATAAGTGAGATTTTGAATTTCTGCAGACACTTGTGGACACTGGACACTTTTGGATTGTGTGAGGCCCACTGAATATCTGAGCGCTATGTCACAGGCTCGATGGCACAGCTGTGACCAAAGTGACTAGAGGATAAGTGAGATTTTGAATTTCTGCAGACACTTGTGGACACTGGACACTTTTGTATTGTGTGAGGTCCACTGAATATCTGAGCGCTATGTCACAGGCTCGATGGCACAGCTGTGACCAAAGTGACTAGAGGATAAGTGAGATTTTGAATTTCTGCAGACACTTGTGGACACTGGACACTTTTGGATTGTGTGAGGCCCACTGAATATCTGAGCGCTATGTCACAGGCTCGATGGCACAGCTGTGACCAAAGTGACTAGAAGATAAGTGAGATTTTGAATTTCTGCTCACACTAGTGGACACTGGACACTTTTGGATTGTGTGAGGCCCACTGAATATCTGAGCGCTATGTCACATGCTCGATGGTACAGCTGTGACCAAAGTGACTAGAGGATAAGTGAGATTTTGAATTTCTGCAGACACATGTGGACACTGGACACTTTTGGATTGTGTGAGGCCCACTGATTATCTGAGCGCTATGTCACAGGCTCGATGGCACAGCTGTGACCAAAGTGACTAGAGGATAAGTGAGATTTTGAATTTCTGCTCACACTAGTGGACACTGGACACTTTTGGATTGCGTGAGGCCCACTGAATATCTGAGCGCTATGTCACAGGCTCGATGGCACAGCTGTGACCAAAGTGACTAGAGGATAAGTGAGATTTTGAATTTCTGCAGACACTTTTGGACACTGGACATTTTTGGATTGTGTGAGGCCCACTGAATATCTGAACGCTATGTCACTGGCTCGATGGCACAGCTGTGACCAAAGTGACTAGAGGATAAGTGAGATTTTGAATTTCTGCAGACACTTGTGGACACTGGACACTTTTGCATTGTGTGAGGCCCACTGAATATCTGAGCGCTATGTCACAGGCTCGATGGCACAGCTGTGACCAAAGTGACTAGAGGATAAGTGAGAATTTGAATTTCTGCTCACACTAGTGGACACTGGACACTTTTGAATTGTGTGAGGCCCACTGAATATCTGAGCGCTATGTCACAGGCTCGATGGCACAGCTGTGACCAAAGTGACTAGAGGATAAGTGAGATTTTGAATTTCTGCTCACACTAGTGGACACTGGACACTTTTGGATTGTGTGAGGCCCACTGAATATCTGAGCACTATGTCACAGGCTCTATGGCACAGCTGTGACCAAAGTGACTAGAGGATAAGTGAGATTTTGAATTTCTGCAGACACTTGTGGACACTTTTGGATTGTGTGAGGCCCACTGAAAATCTGAGCGCTATGTCACAGGCTCGATGGCACAGCTGTGACCAAAGTGACTAGAGGATAAGTGAGATTTTGAATTTCTGCTCACACTAGTGGACACTGGACACTTTTGGATTGTGTGAGGCCCACTGAATATCTGAGCGCTATGTCACAGGCTCGATAGCACAGCTGTGACCAAAGTGACTAGAGGATAAGTGAGATTTTGAATTTCTGCTCACACTAGTGGACACTGGACACTTTTGGATTGTGTGAGGCCCACTGAATATCTGAGCACTATGTCACAGGCTCTATGGCACAGCTGTGACGAAAGTGACTAGAGGATAAGTGAGATTTTGAATTTCTGCAGACACTTGTGGACACTTTTGGATTGTGTGAGGCCCACTGAAAATCTGAGCGCTATGTCACAGGCTCGATGGCACAGCTGTGACCAAAGTGACTAGAGGATAAGTGAGAATTTGAATTTCTGCTCACACTAGTGGACACTGGACACTTTTGGATTGTATGAGGCCCACTGAATATCTGAGCGCTATGTCACAGGCTCGATGGCACAGCTGTGACCAAAGTGACTAGAGGATAGGTGAGATTTTGAATTTCTGCAGACACTTGTGGACACTGGACATTTTTGGATTGTGTGAGGCCCACTGAATATCTGAGCGCTATGTCACAGGCTCGATGGCACAGCTGTGACCAAAGTGACTAGAGGATAAGTGAGATTTTGAATTGCTGCAGACACTAGTGGACACTGGACACTTTTGGATTGTGTGAGGCCCACTGAATATCTGAGCGCTATGTCACAGGCTCGATGGCACAGCTGTGACCAAAGTGAATAGAGGATAAGTGAGATTTTGAATTTCTGCAGACACTTGTGGACACTGGACACTTTTGGATTGTGTGAGGTCCACTGAATATCTGAGCGCTATGTCACAAGCTCGATGGCACAGCTGTGACCAAAGTGACTAGAGGATAAGTGAGATTTTGAATTTCTGCAGACACTTGTGGACACTGGACACTTTTGGATTGTGTGAGGCCCACTGAATATCTGAGCGCTATGTCACAGGCTCGATGGCACAGCTGTGACCAAAGTGACTAGAAGATAAGTGAGATTTTGAATTTCTGCTCACACTAGTGGACACTGGACACTTTTGGATTGTGTGAGGCCCACCGAATATCTGAGCGCTATGTCACAGGCTCGATGGTACAGCTGTGACCAAAGTGACTAGAGGATAAGTGAGATTTTGAATTTCTGCAGACACTTGTGGACACTGGACACTTTTGGATTGTGTGAGGCCCACTGAATATCTGAGCGCTATGTCACAGGCTCGATGGCACAGCTGTGACCAAAGTGACTAGAGGATAAGTGAGATTTTGAATTTCTGCTCACACTAGTGGACACTGGACACTTTTGGATTGTGTGAGGCCCACTGAAAATCTGAGCGCTATGTCACAGGTTCGATGGCACAGCTGTGACCAAAGTGACTAGAGGATAAGTGAGATTTTAAATTTCTGCAGACACTTGTGGACACTGGACATTTTTGGATTGTGTGAGGCCCACTGAATATCTGATCGCTATGTCACTGGCTCGATGGCACAGCTGTGACCAAAGTGACTAGAGGATAAGTGAGATTTTGAATTTCTGCAGACACTTGTGGACACTGGACACTTTTGGATTGTGTGAGGCCCACTGAATATCTGAGCGCTATGTCACAGGCTCGATGGCACAGCTGTGACCAAAGTGACTAGAGGATATGTGAGATTTTGAATTTCTGCTCACACTAGTGGACACTGGACACTTTTGGATTGTGTGAGGCCCACTGAATATCTGAGCGCTATGTCACAGGCTCGATGGCACAGCTGTGACCAAAGTGACTAGAGGATAAGTGAGATTTTGAATTTCTGCTCACACTAGTGGACACTGGACACTTTTGGATTGCGTGAGGCCCACTGAATATCTGATCACTATGTCACAGGCTCTATGGCACAGCTGTGACCAAAGTGACTAGAGGATAACTGAGATTTTGAATTTCTGCAGACACTTTTGGACACTTTTGGATTGTGTGAGGCCCACTGAAAATCTGAGCGCTATGTCACAGGCTCGATTGCACAGCTGTGACCAAAGTGACTAGAGGATAAGTGAGATTTTGAATTTCTGCTCACACTAGAGGACACTGGACACTTTTGGATTGTATGAGGCCCACTGAATATCTGAGCGCTATGTCACAGGCTCGATGGCACAGCTGTGACCAAAGTGACTAGAGGATAAGTGAGATTTTGAATTTCTGCAGACACTTGTGGACACTGGACATTTTTGGATTGTGTGAGGCCCACTGAATATCTGAGCGCTATGTCACAGGCTCGATGGCACAGCTGTGACCAAAGTGACTAGAGAATAAGTGAGATTTTGAATTGCTGCAGACACTTGTGGACACTGGACACTTTTGGATTGTGTGAGGCCCACTGAATATCTGAGCACTATGTCACAGGCTCGATGGCACAGCTGTGACCAAAGTGACTAGAGGATAAGTGAGATTTTGAATTGCTGCAGACACTTGTGGACACTGGACACTTTTGGATTGTGTGAGGCCCACTGAATATCTGAGCGCTATGTCACAGGCTCGATGGCACAGCTGTGACCAATGTGACAAGAGGATAAGTGAGATTTTGAATTTCTGCTCACACTAGTGGACAGTGGACACTTTTGGATTGTGTGAGGCCCACTGAATATCTGAGCGCTATGTCACAGGCTCGATGGCACAGCTGTGACCAAAGTGACTAGAGGATAAGTGAGATTTTGAATTTCTGCAGACACTTGTGGACACTGGACACTTTTGGATTGTGTGAGGCCCACTGAATATCTGAGCGCTATGTCACAGGCTCGATGGCACAGCTGTGACCAAAGTGACTAGAGGATAAGGGAGATTTTGAATTTCTGCAGACACTTGTGGACACTGGACACTTTTGGATTGTGTGAGGCCCACTGAATATCTGAGCGCTATGTCACAGGCTCGATGGCACAGCTGTGACCAAAGTGACTAGAGGATAAGTGAGATTTTGAATTTCTGCTCACACTAGTGGACACTGGACACTTTTGGATTGTGTGAGGCCCACTGAATATCTGAGCGCTATGTCACAGGCTCGATGGCACAGCTGTGACTAAAAAGTGACTAGAGGATAAGTGAGATTTTGAATTTCTGCAGACACTTGTGGACACTGGACACTTTTGGATTGTGTGAGGCCCACTGAATATCTGAGCGCTATGTCACAGGCTCGATGGCACAGCTGTGACCAAAGTGACTAGAGGATAAGTGAGATTTTGAACTTCTGCTCACACTAGTGGACACTGGACACTTTTGGATTGTGTGAGGCCAACTGAATATCTGAGCGCTATGTCACAGGCTCGATGGCACAGCTGTGACCAAAGTGACTAGAGGATAAGTGAGATTTTGAATTTCTGCAGACACTTGTGGACACTGGACACTTTTGGATTGTGTGAGGCCCACTGAATATCTGAGCGCTATGTCACAGGCTCGATGGCACAGCTGTGACCAAAGTGACTAGAGGATAAGTGAGATTTTGAATTTCTGCAGACACTTGTGGACACTGGACACTTTTGGATTGTGTGAGGCCCACTGAATATCTGAGCGCTATGTCACAGGCTCGATGGCACAGCTGTGACCAAAGTGACTAGAGGATAAGTGAGATTTTGAACTTCTGCTCACACTAGTGGACACTGGACACTTTTGGATTGTGTGAGGCCCACTGAATATCTGAGCGCTATGTCACAGGCTCGATGGCACATCTGTGACCAAAGTGACTAGAGGATAAGTGAGATTTTGAATTTCTGCAGACACTTGTGGACACTGGACACTTTTGGATTGTGTGAGGCCCACTGAATATCTGAGCGCTATGTCACAAGCTCGATGGCACAGCTGTGACCAAAGTGACTAGAGGATAAGTGAGATTTTGAATTTCTGCAGACACTTGTGGACACTGGACACTTTTGTATTGTGTGAGGTCCACTGAATATCTGAGCGCTATGTCACAGGCTCGATGGCACAGCTGTGACCAAAGTGACTAGAGGATAAGTGAGATTTTGAATTTCTGCAGACACTTGTGGACACTGGACACTTTTGGATTGTGTGAGGCCCACTGAATATCTGAGCGCTATGTCACAGGCTCGATGGCACAGCTGTGACCAAAGTGACTAGAAGATAAGTGAGATTTTGAATTTCTGCTCACACTAGTGGACATTGGACACTTTTGGATTGTGTGAGGCCCACTGAATATCTGAGCGCTATGTCACATGCTCGATGGTACAGCTGTGACCAAAGTGACTAGAGGATAAGTGAGATTTTCAATTTCTGCAGACACTTGTGGACACTGGACACTTTTGGATTGTGTGAGGCCCACTGAATATTTGAGCGCTATGTCACAGGCTCGATGGCACAGCTGTGACCAAAGTGACTAGAGGATAAGTGAGATTTTGAATTTCTGCAGACACTTGTGGACACTGGACACTTTTGGATTGTGTGAGGCCCACTGAATATCTGAGCGCTATGTCACAGGCTCGATGGCACAGCTGTGACCAAAGTGACTAGAGGATAAGTGAGATTTTGAATTTCTGCAGACACTTGTGGACACTGGACACTTTTGGATTGTGTGAGGCCCACTGAATATCTGAGCGCTATGTCACAGGCTCGATGGCACAGCTGTGACCAAAGTGACTAGAGGATAAGTGAGATTTTCAACTTCTGCTCACACTAGTGGACACTGGACACTTTTGGATTGTGTGAGGCCCACTGAATATCTGAGCGCTATGTCACAGGCTCGATGGCACATCTGTGACCAAAGTGACTAGAGGATAAGTGAGATTTTGAATTTCTGCAGACACTTGTGGACACTGGACACTTTTGGATTGTGTGAGGCCCACTGAATATCTGAGCGCTATGTCACAAGCTCGATGGCACAGCTGTGACCAAAGTGACTAGAGGATAAGTGAGATTTTGAATTTCTGCAGACACTTGTGGACACTGGACACTTTTGTATTGTGTGAGGTCCACTGAATATCTGAGCGCTATGTCACAGGCTCGATGGCACAGCTGTGACCAAAGTGACTAGAGGATAAGTGAGATTTTGAATTTCTGCAGACACTTGTGGACACTGGACACTTTTGGATTGTGTGAGGCCCACTGAATATCTGAGCGCTATGTCACAGGCTCGATGGCACAGCTGTGACCAAAGTGACTAGAAGATAAGTGAGATTTTGAATTTCTGCTCACACTAGTGGACATTGGACACTTTTGGATTGTGTGAGGCCCACTGAATATCTGAGCGCTATGTCACATGCTCGATGGTACAGCTGTGACCAAAGTGACTAGAGGATAAGTGAGATTTTGAATTTCTGCAGACACTTGTGGACACTGGACACTTTTGGATTGTGTGAGGCCCACTGAATATCTGAGCGCTATGTCACAGGCTCGATGGCACAGCTGTGACCAAAGTGACTAGAGGATAAGTGAGATTTTGAATTTCTGCTCACACTAGTGGACACTGGACACTTTTGGATTGTGTGAGGCCCACTGAATATCTGAGCGCTATGTCACAGGCTCGATGGCACAGCTGTGACCAAAGTGACTAGAGGATAAGTGAGATTTTGAATTTCTGCAGACACTTTTGGACACTGGACATTTTTGAATTGTGTGAGGCCCACTGAATATCTGAACGCTATGTCACTGGCTCGATGGCACAGCTGTGACCAAAGTGACTAGAGGATAAGTGAGATTTTGAATTTCTGCAGACACTTGTGGACACTGGACACTTTTGCATTGTGTGAGGCCCACTGAATATCTGAGCGCTATGTCACAGGCTCGATGGCACAGCTGTGACCAAAGTGACTAGAGGATAAGTGAGATTTTGAATTTCTGCTCACACTAGTGGACACTGGACACTTTTGAATTGTGTGAGGCCCACTGAATATCTGAGCGCTATGTCACAGGCTCGATGGCACAGCTGTGACCAAAGTGACTAGAGGATAAGTGAGATTTTGAATTTCTGCTCACACTAGTGGACACTGGACACTTTTGGATTGTGTGAGGCCCACTGAATATCTGAGCACTATGTCACAGGCTCTATGGCACAGCTGTGACCAAAGTGACTAGAGGATAAGTGAGATTTTGAATTTCTGCAGACACTTGTGGACACTTTTGGATTGTGTGAGGCCCACTGAAAATCTGAGCGCTATGTCACAGGCTCGATGGCACAGCTGTGACCAAATTGATTGAGGATAAGTGAGATTTTGAATTTCTGCTTACACTAGTGGACACTGGACACTTTTGGATTGTGTGAGGCCCACTGAATATCTGAGCGCTATGTCACAGGCTCGATAGCACAGCTGTGACCAAAGTGACTAGAGGATAAGTGAGATTTTGAATTTCTGCTCACACTAGTGGACACTGGACACTTTTGGATTGTGTGAGGCCCACTGAATATCTGAGCACTATGTCACAGGCTCTATGGCACAGATGTGACCAAAGTGACTAGAGGATAAGTGAGATTTTGAATTTCTGCATACACTTGTGGACACTTTTGGATTGTGTGAGGCCCACTGAAAATCTGAGCGCTATGTCACAGGCTCGATGGCACAGCTGTGACCAAAGTGACTAGAGGATAAGTGAGATTTTGAATTTCTGCTCACAGTAGTGGACACTGGACACTTTTGGATTGTATGAGGCCCACTGAATATCTGAGCGCTATGTCACAGGCTCGATGGCACAGCTGTGACCAAAGTGACTAGAGGATAAGTGAGATTTTGAATTTCTGCAGACACTTGTGGACACTGGACATTTTTGGATTGTGTGAGGCCCACTGAATATCTGAGCGCTATGTCACAGGCTCGATGGCACAGCTGTGACCAAAGTGACTAGAGGATAAGTGAGATTTTGAATTGCTGCAGACACTTGTGGACACTGGACACTTTTGGATTGTGTGAGGCCCACTGAATATCTGAGCGCTATGTCACAGGCTCGATGGCACAGCTGTGACCAAAGTGACTAGAGGATAAGTGAGATTTTGAATTTCTGCAGACACTTGTGGACACTGGACACTTTTGGATTGTGTGAGGCCCACTGAATATCTGAGCGCTATGTCACAGGCTCGATGGCACAGCTGTGACCAAAGTGACTAGAGGATAAGTGAGATTTTGAACTTCTGCTCACACTAGTGGACACTGGACACTTTTGGATTGTGTGAGGCCCACTGAATATCTGAGCGCTATGTCACAGGCTCGATGGCACATCTGTGACCAAAGTGACTAGAGGATAAGTGAGATTTTGAATTTCTGCAGACACTTGTGGACACTGGACACTTTTGGATTGTGTGAGGCCCACTGAATATCTGAGCGCTATGTCACAAGCTCGATGGCACAGCTGTGACCAAAGTGACTAGAGGATAAGTGAGATTTTAAATTTCTGCAGACACTTGTGGACACTGGACACTTTTGTATTGTGTGAGGTCCACTGAATATCTGAGCGCTATGTCACAGGCTCGATGGCACAGCTGTGACCAAAGTGACTAGAGGATAAGTGAGATTTTGAATTTCTGCAGACACTTGTGGACACTGGACACTTTTGGATTGTGTGAGGCCCACTGAATATCTGAGCGCTATGTCACAGGCTCGATGGCACAGCTGTGACCAAAGTGACTAGAAGATAAGTGAGATTTTGAATTTCTGCTCACACTAGTGGACATTGTACACTTTTGGATTGTGTGAGGCCCACTGAATATCTGAGCGCTATGTCACAGGCTCGATGGCACAGCTGTGACCAAAGTGACTAGAGGATAAGTGAGATTTTGAATTTCTGCAGACACTTTTGGACACTGGACATTTTTGAATTGTGTGAGGCCCACTGAATATCTGAACGCTATGTCACTGGCTCGATGGCACAGCTGTGACCAAAGTGACTAGAGGATAAGTGAGATTTTGAATTTCTGCAGACACTTGTGGACACTGGACACTTTTGCATTGTGTGAGGCCCACTGAATATCTGAGCGCTATGTCACAGGCTCGATGGCACAGCTGTGACCAAAGTGACTAGAGGATAAGTGAGATTTTGAATTTCTGCTCACACTAGTGGACACTGGACACTTTTGGATTGTGTGAGGCCCACTGAATATCTGAGCGCTATGTCACAGGCTCGATGGCACAGCTGTGACCAAAGTGACTAGAGGATAAGTGAGATTTTAAATTTCTGCAGACACTTGTGGACACTGGACATTTTTGGATTGTGTGAGGCCCACTGAATATCTGAACGCTATGTCACTGGCTCGATGGCACAGCTGTGACCAAAGTGACTAGAGGATAAGTGAGATTTTGAATTTCTGCAGACACTTGTGGACACTGGACACTTTTGGATTGTGTGAGGCCCACTGAATATCTGAGCACTATGTCACAGGCTCTATGGCACAGCTTTGACGAAAGTGACTAGAGGATAAGTGAGATTTTGAATTTCTGCAGACACTTGTGGACACTTTTGGATTGTGTGAGGCCCACTGAAAATCTGAGCGCTATGTCACAGGCTCGATGGCACAGCTGTGACCAAAGTGACTAGAGGATAAGTGAGATTTTGAATTTCTGCTCACACTAGTGGACACTGGACACTTTTGGATTGTATGAGGCCCACTGAATATCTGAGCGCTATGTCACAGGCTCGATGGCACAGCTGTGACCAAAGTGACTAGAGGATAAGTGAGATTTTGAATTTCTGCAGACACTTGTGGACACTGGACATTTTTGGATTGTGTGAGGCCCACTGAATATCTGAGCGCTATGTCACAGGCTCGATGGCACAGCTGTGACCAAAGTGACTAGAGGATAAGTGAGATTTTGAATTGCTGCAGACACTTGTGGACACTGGACACTTTTGGATTGTGTGAGGCCCACTGAATATCTGAGCGCTATGTCTCAGGCTCGATGGCACAGATGTGACCAAAGTGAATAGAGGATAAGTGAGATTTTGAATTTCTGCAGACACTTGTGGACACTGGACACTTTTGGATTGTGTGAGGTCCACTGAATATCTGAGCGCTATGTCACAAGCTCGATGGCACAGCTGTGACCAAAGTGACTAGAGGATAAGTGAGATTTTGAATTTCTGCAGACACTTGTGGACACTGGACACTTTTGGATTGTGTGAGGCCCACTGAATATCTGAGCGCTATGTCACAGGCTCGATGGCACAGCTGTGACCAAAGTGACTAGAAGATAAGTGAGATTTTGAATTTCTGCTCACACTAGTGGACACTGGACACTTTTGGATTGTGTGAGGCCCACTGAATATCTGAGCACTATGTCACAGGCTCGATGGTACAGCTGTGACCAAAGTGACTAGAGGATAAGTGAGATTTTGAATTTCTGCAGACACTTGTGGACACTGGACACTTTTGGATTGTGTGAGGCCCACTGAATATCTGAGCGCTATGTCACAGGCTCGATGGCACAGCTGTGACCAAAGTGACTAGAGGATAAGTGAGATTTTGAATTTCTGCTCACACTAGTGGACACTGGACACTTTTGGATTGTGTGAGGCCCACTGAATATCTGAGCGATATGTCACAGGTTCGATGGCACAGCTGTGACCAAAGTGACTAGAGGATAAGTGAGATTTTAAATTTCTGCAGACACTTGTGGACACTGGACACTTTTGGATTGTGTGAGGCCCACTGAATATCTGAGCGCTATGTCACAGGCTCGATGGCACAGCTGTGACCAAAGTGACTAGAGGATAAGTGAGATTTTGAATTTCTGCTCACACTAGTGGACACTGGACACTTTTGGATTGTGTGAGGCCCACTGAATATCTGAGCGCAATGTCACAGGCTCGATGGCACAGCTGTGACCAAAGTGACTAGAGGATAAGTGAGATTTTGAATTTCTGCTCACACTAGTGGACACTGGACACTTTTGGATTGCGTGAGGCCCACTGAATATCTGAGCACTATGTCACAGGCTCTATGGCACAGCTGTGACCAAAGTGACTAGAGGATAACTGAGATTTTGAATTTCTGCAGACACTTTTGGACACTTTTGGATTGTGTAAGGCCCACTGAAAATCTGAGCGCTATGTCACAGGCTCGATGGCACAGCTGTGACCAAAGTGACTAGAGGATAAGTGAGATTTTGAATTTCTGCTCACACTAGAGGACACTGGACACTTTTGGATTGTATGAGGCCCACTGAATATCTGAGCGCTATGTCACAGGCTCGATGGCACAGCTGTGACCAAAGTGACTAGAGGATAAGTGAGATTTTGAATTTCTGCAGACACTTGTGGACACTGGACATTTTTGGATTGTGTGAGGCCCACTGAATATCTGAGCGCTATGTCACAGGCTCGATGGCACAGCTGTGACCAAAGTGACTAGAGAATAAGTGAGATTTTGAATTGCTGCAGACACTTGTGGACACTGGACACTTTTGGATTGTGTGAGGCCCACTGAATATCTGAGCGCTATGTCACAGGCTCGATGGCACAGCTGTGACCAAAGTGACTAGAGGATAAGTGAGATTTTGAATTTCTGCAGACACTTGTGGACACTGGACACTTTTGGATTGTGTGAGGCCCACTGAATATCTGAGCGCTATGTCACAGGCTCGATGGCACAGCTGTGACCAAAGTGACTAGAGGATAAGGGAGATTTTGAATTTCTGCAGACACTTGTGGACACTGGACATTTTTGGATTGTGTGAGGCCCACTGAATATCTGAGCGCTATGTCACAGGCTCGATGGCACAGCTGTGACCAAAGTGACTAGAGGATAAGTGAGATTTTGAATTTCTGCTCACACTAGTGGACACTGGACACTTTTGGATTGTGTGAGGCCCACTGAATATCTGAGCACTATGTCACAGGCTCTATGGCACAGCTGTGACCAAAGTGACTAGAGGATAAGTGAGATTTTGAATTTCTGCAGACACTTGTGGACACTTTTGGATTGTGTGAGGCCCACTGAAAATCTGAGCGCTATGTCACAGGCTCGATGGCACAGCTGTGACCAAAGTGACTAGAGGATAAGTGAGATTTTGAATTTCTGCTCACACTAGTGGACACTGGACACTTTTGGATTGTGTGAGGCCCACTGAATATCTGAGCGCTATGTCACAGGCTCGATAGCACAGCTGTGACCAAAGTGACTAGAGGATAAGTGAGATTTTGAATTTCTGCTCACACTAGTGGACACTGGACACTTTTGGATTGTGTGAGGCCCACTGAATATCTGAGCACTATGTCACAGGCTCTATGGCACAGCTGTGACCAAAGTGACTAGAGGATAAGTGAGATTTTGAATTTCTGCAGACACTTGTGGACACTTTTGGATTGTGTGAGGCCCACTGAAAAACTGAGCGCTATGTCACAGGCTCGATGGCACAGCTGTGACCAAAGTGACTAGAGGATAAGTGAGATTTTGAATTTCTGCTCACACTAGTGGACACTGGACAATTTTGGATTGTATGAGGCCCACTGAATATCTGAGCGCTATGTCACAGGCTCGATGGCACAGCTGTGACCAAAGTGACTAGAGGATAAGTGAGATTTTGAATTTCTGCAGACACTTGTGGACACTGGACATTTTTGGATTGTGTGAGGCCCACTGAATATCTGAGCGCTATGTCACAAGCTCGATGGCACAGCTGTGACCAAAGTGACTAGAGGATAAGTGAGATTTTGAATTGCTGCAGACACTTGTGGACACTGGACACTTTTGGATTGTGTGAGGCCCACTGAATATCTGAGCGCTATGTCACAGGCTCGATGGCACAGCTGTGACCAAAGTGACTAGAGGATAAGTGAGATTTTGAATTTCTGCAGACACTTGTGGACACTGGACACTTTTGGATTGTGTGAGTTCCACTGAATATCTGAGCGCTATGTCACAGGCTCGATGGCACAGCTGTGACCAAAGTGACTAGAGGATAAGTGAGATTTTGAATTTCTGCTCACACTAGTGGACACTGGACACTTTTGGATTGTGTGAGACCCACTGAATATCTGAGCACTATGTCACAGGCTCTATGGCACAGCTGTGACCAAAGTGACTAGAGGATAAGTGAGATTTTGAATTTCTGCAGACACTTGTGGACACTTTTGGATTGTGTGAGGCCCACTGAAAAACTGAGCGCTATGTCACAGGCTCGATGGCACAGCTGTGACCAAAGTGACTAGAGGATAAGTGAGATTTTGAATTTCTGCTCACACTAGTGGACACTGGACACTTTTGGATTGTATGAGGCCCACTGAATATCTGAGCGCTGTGTCACAGGCTCGATGGCACAGCTGTGACCAAAGTGACTAGAGGATAAGTGAGATTTTGAATTTCTGCAGACACTTGTGGACACTGGACATTTTTGGATTGTGTGAGGCCCACTGAATATCTGAGCGCTATGTCACAAGCTCGATGGCACAGCTGTGACCAAAGTGACTAGAGGATAAGTGAGATTTTGAATTGCTGCAGACACTTGTGGACACTGGACACTTTTGGATTGTGTGAGGCCCACTGAATATTTGAGTGCTATGTCACAGGCTCGATGGCACAGCTGTGACCAAAGTGACTAGAGGATAAGTGAGATTTTGAATTTCTGCAGACACTTGTGGACACTGGACACTTTTGGATTGTGTGAGGTCCACTGAATATCTGAGCGCTATGTCACAGGCTCGATGGCACAGCTGTGACCAAAGTGACTAGAGGATAAGTGAGATTTTGAATTTCTGCAGACACTTGTGGACACTGGACACTTTTGGATTGTGTGAGGCCCACTGAATATCTGAGCGCTATGTCACAGGCTCGATGGCACAGCTGTGACCAAAGTGACTAGAAGATAAGTGAGATTTTGAATTTCTGCAGACTCTTGTGGACACTGGACACTTTTGGATTGTGTGAGGCCCACTGAATATCTGAGCGCTATGTCACAGGCTCAATGGCACAGCTGTGACAAAAGTGACTAGAGGATAAGTGAGATTTTGAATTTCTGCTCACACTAGTGGACACTGGTCACTTTTGGATTGTGTGAGGCCCACTGAATATCTGAGCGTTATGTCACAGGCTCGATGGCACAGCTGTGACCAAAGTGACTAGAGGATAAGTGAGATTTTGAATTTCTGCAGACACTTGTGGATACTGGACACTTTTGGATTGTGTGAGGCCCACTGAATATTTGAGCGCTATGTCACAGGCTTGATGGCACAGCTGTGACCAAAGTGACTAGAGGATAAGGGAGATTTTGAATTTCTGCAGACACTTGTGGACACTGGAGACTTTTGGATTGTGTGAGGCCCACTGAATATCTGAGCGCTATGTCACAGGCTCGATGGCACAGCTGTGACCAAAGTGACTAGAGGATAAGTGAGATTTTGAATTTCTGCAGACACTTGTGGACACTGGACACTTTTGGATTGTGTGAGGCCCACTGAATATCTGAGCGCTATGTCACAGGCTCGATGGCACAGCTGTGACCAAAGTGACTAGAGGATAAGTGAGATTTTGAACTTCTGCTCACACTAGTGGACACTGGACACTTTTGGATTGTGTGAGGCCCACTGAATATCTGAGCGCTATGTCACAGGCTCGATGGCACAGCTGTGACCAAAGTGACTAGAGGATAAGTGAGATTTTGAATTTCTGCAGACACTTGTGTGGACTGGACACTTTTGGATTGTGTGAGGCCCACTGAATATTTGAGCGCTATGTCACAGGCTCGATGGCACAGCTGTGACCAAAGTGACTAGAGGATAAGTGAGATTTTGAATTTCTGCAGACACTTGTGGACACTGGACACTTTTGGATTGTGTGAGGCCCACTGAATATCTGAGCGCTATGTCACAGGCTCGATGGCACAGCTGTGACCAAAGTGACTAGAGGATAAGTGAGATTTTGAATTCCTGCAGACACTTGTGGACACTGGACACTTTTGGATTGTGTGAGGCCCACTGAATATCTGAGCGCTATGTCACAGGCTCGATGGCACAGCTGTGACCAAAGTGACTAGAAGATAAGTGAGATTTTGAATTTCTGCTCACACTAGTGGACACTGGACACTTTTGGATTGTGTGAGGCCCACTGAATATCTGAGCGCTATGTCACAGACTCGATGGTACAGCTGTGACCAAAGTGACTATAGGATAAGTGAGATTTTGAATTTCTACAGACACTTGTGGACACTGGACACTTTTGGATTGTGTGAGGCCCACTGAATATCTGAGCGCTATGTCACAGGCTCGATGGCACAGCTGTGACCAAAGTGACTAGAGGATAAGTGAGATTTTGAATTTCTGCTCACACTAGTGGACACTGGACACTTTTGGATTGTGTGAGGCCCACTGAATATCTGAGCGCTATGTCACAGGCTCGATGGCACAGCTGTGACCAAAGTGACTAGAGGATAAGTGAGATTTTGAATTTCTGCAGACACTTGTGGACACTGGACACTTTTGGATTGTGTGAGAAACACTGAATATCTGAGTGCTATGTCACAGGCTCGATGGCACAGCTGTGACCAAAGTGACTAGAGGATAAGTGAGATTTTGAACTTCTGCTCACACTAGTGGACACTGGACACTTTTGGATTGTGTGAGGCCCACTGAATATCTGAGCGCTATGTCACAGGCTCGATGGCACAGCTGTGACTAAAAAGTGACTAGAGGATAAGTGAGATTTTGAATTTCTGCAGACACTTGTGGACACTGGACACTTTTGGATTGTGTGAGGCCCACTGAATATCTGAGCGCTATGTCACATGCTCGATGGCACAGCTGTGACCAAAGTGACTAGAGGATAAGTGAGATTTTGAGCTTCTGCTCACGCTAGTGGACACTGGACACTTTTGGATTGTGTGAGGCCCACTGAATATCTGAGCGCTATGTCACAGGCTCGATGGCACAGCTGTGACCAAAGTGACTAGAGGATAAGTGAGATTTTGAATTTCTGCAGACACTTGTGGACACTGGACACTTTTGGATTGTGTGAGGCCCACTGAATATCTGAGCGCTATGTCACAGGCTCGATGGCACAGCTGTGACCAAAGTGACTAGAGGATAAGTGAGATTTTGAATTTCTGCAGACACTTGTGGACACTGGACACTTTTGGATTGTGTGAGGCCCACTGAATATTTGAGCGCTATGTCACAGGCTCGATGGCACAGCTGTGACCAAAGTGACTAGAGGATAAGTGAGATTTTGAATTTCTGCAGACACTTGTGGACACTGGACACTTTTGGATTGTGTGAGGCCCACTGAATATCTGAGCGCTATGTCACAGGCTCGATGGCACAGCTGTGACCAAAGTGACTAGAGGATAAGTGAGATTTTGAATTTCTGCAGACACTTGTGGACACTGGACACTTTTGGATTGTGTGAGGCCCACTGAATATCTGAGCGCTATGTCACAGGCTCGATGGCACAGCTGTGACCAAAGTGACTAGAGGATAAGTGAGATTTTGAACTTCTGCTCACACTAGTGGACACTGGACACTTTTGGATTGTGTGAGGCCCACTGAATATCTGAGCGCTATGTCACAGGCTCGATGGCACAGCTGTGACCAAAGTGACTAGAGGATAAGTGAGATTTTGAATTTCTGCAGACACTTGTGGACACTGGACACTTTTGGATTGTGTGAGGCCCACTGAATATCTGAGCGCTATGTCACAGGCTCGATGGCACAGCTGTGACCAAAGTGACTAGAGGATAAGTGAGATTTTGAATTTCTGCAGACACTTGTGGACACTGGACACTTTTGTATTGTGTGAGGTCCACTGAATATCTGAGCGCTATGTCACAGGCTCGATGGCACAGCTGTGACCAAAGTGACTAGAGGATAAGTGAGATTTTGAATTTCTGCAGACACTTGTGGACACTGGACACTTTTGGATTGTGTGAGGCCCACTGAATATCTGAGCGCTATGTCACAGGCTCGATGGCACAGCTGTGACCAAAGTGACTAGAAGATAAGTGAGATTTTGAATTTCTGCTCACACTAGTGGACACTGGACACTTTTGGATTGTGTGAGGCCCACTGAATATCTGAGCGCTATGTCACATGCTCGATGGTACAGCTGTGACCAAAGTGACTAGAGGATAAGTGAGATTTTGAATTTCTGCAGACACTTGTGGACACTGGACACTTTTGGATTGTGTGAGGCCCACTGATTATCTGAGCGCTATGTCACAGGCTCGATGGCACAGCTGTGACCAAAGTGACTAGAGGATAAGTGAGATTTTGAATTTCTGCTCACACTAGTGGACACTGGACACTTTTGGATTGCGTGAGGCCCACTGAATATCTGAGCGCTATGTCACAGGCTCGATGGCACAGCTGTGACCAAAGTGACTAGAGGATAAGTGAGATTTTGAATTTCTGCAGACACTTTTGGACACTGGACATTTTTCGATTTTGTGAGGCCCACTGAATATCTGAACGCTATGTCACTGGCTCGATGGCACAGCTGTGACCAAAGTGACTAGAGGATAAGTGAGATTTTGAATTTCTGCAGACACTTGTGGACACTGGACACTTTTGCATTGTGTGAGGCCCACTGAATATCTGAGCGCTATGTCACAGGCTCGATGGCACAGCTGTGACCAAAGTGACTAGAGGATAAGTGAGAATTTGAATTTCTGCTCACACTAGTGGACACTGGACACTTTTGAATTGTGTGAGGCCCACTGAATATCTGAGCGCTATGTCACAGGCTCGATGGCACAGCTGTGACCAAAGTGACTAGAGGATAAGTGAGATTTTGAATTTCTGCTCACACTAGTGGACACTGGACACTTTTGGATTGTGTGAGGCCCACTGAATATCTGAGCACTATGTCACAGGCTCTATGGCACAGCTGTGACCAAAGTGACTAGAGGATAAGTGAGATTTTGAATTTCTGCAGACACTTGTGGACACTTTTGGATTGTGTGAGGCCCACTGAAAATCTGAGCGCTATGTCACAGGCTCGATGGCACAGCTGTGACCAAAGTGACTAGAGGATAAGTGAGATTTTGAATTTCTGCTCACACTAGTGGACACTGGACACTTTTGGATTGTGTGAGGCCCACTGAATATCTGAGCGCTATGTCACAGGCTCGATAGCACAGCTGTGACCAAAGTGACTAGAGGATAAGTGAGATTTTGAATTTCTGCTCACACTAGTGGACACTGGACACTTTTGGATTGTGTGAGGCCCACTGAATATCTGAGCACTATGTCACAGGCTCTATGGCACAGCTGTGACGAAAGTGACTAGAGGATAAGTGAGATTTTGAATTTCTGCAGACACTTGTGGACACTTTTGGATTGTGTGAGGCCCACTGAAAATCTGAGCGCTATGTCACAGGCTCGATGGCACAGCTGTGACCAAAGTGACTAGAGGATAAGTGAGATTTTGAATTTCTGCTCACACTAGTGGACACTGGACACTTTTGGATTGTATGAGGCCCACTGAATATCTGAGCGCTATGTCACAGGCTCGATGGCACAGCTGTGACCAAAGTGACTAGAGGATAGGTGAGATTTTGAATTTCTGCAGACACTTGTGGACACTGGACATTTTTGGATTGTGTGAGGCCCACTGAATATCTGAGCGCTATGTCACAGGCTCGATGGCACAGCTGTGACCAAAGTGACTAGAGGATAAGTGAGATTTTGAATTGCTGCAGACACTTGTGGACACTGGACACTTTTGGATTGTGTGAGGCCCACTGAATATCTGAGCGCTATGTCACAGGCTCGATGGCACAGCTGTGACCAAAGTGAATAGAGGATAAGTGAGATTTTGAATTTCTGCAGACACTTGTGGACACTGGACACTTTTGGATTGTGTGAGGTCCACTGAATATCTGAGCGCTATGTCACAAGCTCGATGGCACAGCTGTGACCAAAGTGACTAGAGGATAAGTGAGATTTTGAATTTCTGCAGACACTTGTGGACACTGGACACTTTTGGATTGTGTTAGGCCCACTGAATATCTGAGCGCTATGTCACAGGCTCGATGGCACAGCTGTGACCAAAGTGACTAGAAGATAAGTGAGATTTTGAATTTCTGCTCACACTAGTGGACACTGGACACTTTTGGATTGTGTGAGGCCCACTGAATATCTGAGCGCTATGTCACAGGCTCGATGGTACAGCTGTGACCAAAGTGACTAGAGGATAAGTGAGATTTTGAATTTCTGCAGACACTTGTGGACACTGGACACTTTTGGATTGTGTGAGGCCCACTGAATATCTGAGCGCTATGTCACAGGCTCGATGGCACAGCTGTGACCAAAGTGACTAGAGGATAAGTGAGATTTTGAATTTCTGCTCACACTAGTGGACACTGGACACTTTTGGATTGTGTGAGGCCCACTGAATATCTGAGCGCTATGTCACAGGTTCGATGGCACAGCTGTGACCAAAGTGACTAGAGGATAAGTGAGATTTTAAATTTCTGCAGACACTTGTGGACACTGGACATTTTTGGATTGTGTGAGGCCCACTGAATATCTGATCGCTATGTCACTGGCTCGATGGCACAGCTGTGACCAAAGTGACTAGAGGATAAGTGAGATTTTGAATTTCTGCAGACACTTGTGGACACTGGACACTTTTGGATTGTGTGAGGCCCACTGAATATCTGAGCGCTATGTCACAGGCTCGATGGCACAGCTGTGACCAAAGTGACTAGAGGATAAGTGAGATTTTGAATTTCTGCTCACACTAGTGGACACTGGACACTTTTGGATTGTGTGAGGCCCACTGAATATCTGAGCGCTATGTCACAGGCTCGATGGCACAGCTGTGACCAAAGTGACTAGAGGATAAGTGAGATTTTGAATTTCTGCTCACACTAGTGGACACTGGACACTTTTGGATTGCGTGAGGCCCACTGAATATCTGAGCACTATGTCACAGGCTCTATGGCACAGCTGTGACCAAAGTGACTAGAGGATAACTGAGATTTTGAATTTCAGCAGACACTTTTGGACACTTTTGGATTGTGTGAGGCCCACTGAAAATCTGAGCGCTATGTCACAGGCTCGATGGCACAGCTGTGACCAAAGTGACTAGAGGATAAGTGAGATTTTGAATTTCTGCTCACACTAGAGGGCACTGGACACTTTTGGATTGTATGAGGCCCACTGAATATCTGAGCGCTATGTCACAGGCTCGATGGCACAGCTGTGACCAAAGTGACTAGAGGATAAGTGAGATTTTGAATTTCTGCAGACACTTGTGGACACTGGACATTTTTGGATTGTGTGAGGCCCACTGAATATCTGAGCGCTATGTCACAGGCTCGATGGCACAGCTGTGACCAAAGTGACTAGAGAATAAGTGAGATTTTGAATTGCTGCAGACACTTGTGGGCACTGGACACTTTTGGATTGTGTGAGGCCCACTGAATATCTGAGCACTATGTCACAGGCTCGATGGCACAACTGTGACCAAAGTGACTAGAGGATAAGTGAGATTTTGAATTGCTGCAGACACTTGTGGACACTGGACACTTTTGGATTGTGTGAGGCCCACTGAATATCTGAGCGCTATGTCACAGGCTCGATGGCACAGCTGTGACCAATGTGACAAGAGGATAAGTGAGATTTTGAATTTCTGCTCACACTAGTGGACAGTGGACACTTTTGGATTGTGTGAGGCCCACTGAATATCTGAGCGCTATGTCACAGGCTCGATGGCACAGCTGTGACCAAAGTGACTAGAGGATAAGTGAGATTTTGAATTTCTGCAGACACTTGTGGACACTGGACACTTTTGGATTGTGTGAGGCCCACTGAATATCTGAGCGCTATGTCACAGGCTCGATGGCACAGCTGTGACCAAAGTGACTAGAGGATAAGGGAGATTTTGAATTTCTGCAGACACTTGTGGACACTGGACACTTTTGGATTGTGTGAGGCCCACTGAATATCTGAGCGCTATGTCACAGGCTCGATGGCACAGCTGTGACCAAAGTGACTAGAGGATAAGTGAGATTTTGAATTTCTGCTCACACTAGTGGACACTGGACACTTTTGGATTGTGTGAGGCCCACTGAATATCTGAGCGCTATGTCACAGGCTCGATGGCACAGCTGTGACTAAAAAGTGACTAGAGGATAAGTGAGATTTTGAATTTCTGCAGACACTTGTGGACACTGGACACTTTTGGATTGTGTGAGGCCCACTGAATATCTGAGCGCTATGTCACAGGCTCGATGGCACAGCTGTGACCAAAGTGACTAGAGGATAAGTGAGATTTTGAACTTCTGCTCACACTAGTGGACACTGGACACTTTTGGATTGTGTGAGGCCAACTGAATATCTGAGCGCTATGTCACAGGCTCGATGGCACAGCTGTGACCAAAGTGACTAGAGGATAAGTGAGAGTTTGAATTTCTGCAGACACTTGTGGACACTGGACACTTTTGGATTGTGTGAGGCCCACTGAATATCTGAGCGCTATGTCACAGGCTCGATGGCACAGCTGTGACCAAAGTGACTAGAGGATAAGTGAGATTTTGAATTTCTGCAGACACTTGTGGACACTGGACACTTTTGGATTGTGTGAGGTCCACTGAATATCTGAGCGCTATGTCACAGGCTCGATGGCACAGCTGTGACCAAAGTGACTAGAGGATAAGTGAGATTTTCAATTTCTGCAAACACTTGTGGACACTGGACACTTTTGGATTGTGTGAGGCCCACTGAATATTTGAGCGCTATGTCACAGGCTCGATGGCACAGCTGTGACCAATGTGACTAGAGGATAAGTGAGATTTTGAATTTCTGCAGACACTTGTGGACACTGGACACTTTTGGATTGTGTGAAGCCCACTGAATATCTGAGCGCTATGTCACAGGCTCGATGGCACAGCTGTGACCAAAGTGACTAGAGGATAAGTGAGATTTTGAATTTCTGCAGACACTTGTGGACACTGGACACTTTTGGATTGTGTGAGGCCCACTGAATATCTGAGCGCTATGTCACAGGCTCGATGGCACAGCTGTGACCAAAGTGACTAGAGGATAAGTGAGATTTTGAACTTCTGCTCACACAAGTGGACACTGGACACTTTTGGATTGTGTGAGGCCCACTGAATATCTGAGCGCTATGTCACAGGCTCGATGGCACATCTGTGACCAAAGTGACTAGAGGATAAGTGAGATTTTGAATTTCTGCAGACACTTGTGGACACTGGACACTTTTGGATTGTGTGAGGCCCACTGAATATCTGAGCGCTATGTCACAGGCTCGATGGCACAGCTGTGACCAAAGTGACTAGAGGATAAGTGAGATTTTGAATTTCTGCAGACACTTGTGGACACTGGACACTTTTGTATTGTGTGAGGTCCACTGAATATCTGAGCGCTATGTCACAGGCTCGATGGCACAGCTGTGACCAAAGTGACTAGAGGATAAGTGAGATTTTGAATTTCTGCAGACACTTGTGGACACTGGACACTTTTGGATTGTGTGAGGCCCACTGAATATCTGAACGCTATGTCACAGGCTCGATGGCACAGCTGTGACCAAAGTGACTAGAAGATAAGTGAGATTTTGAATTTCTGCTCACACTAGTGGACATTGGACACTTTTGGATTGTGTGAGGCCCACTGAATATCTGAGCGCTATGTCACATGCTCGATGGTACAGCTGTGACCAAAGTGACTAGAGGATAAGTGAGATTTTGAATTTCTGCAGACACTTGTGGACACTGGACACTTTTGGATTGTGTGAGGCCCACTGAATATCTGAGCGCTATGTCACAGGCTCGATGGCACAGCTGTGACCAAAGTGACTAGAGGATAAGTGAGATTTTGAATTTCTGCTCACACTAGTGGACACTGGACACTTTTGGATTGTGTGAGGCCCACTGAATATCTGAGCGCTATGTCACAGGCTCGATGGCACAGCTGTGACCAAAGTGACTAGAGGATAAGTGAGATTTTGAATTTCTGCAGACACTTTTGGACACTGGA
The DNA here is from genome assembly GCF_039654945.1 of Dendrobates tinctorius. Taxonomy (NCBI): domain Eukaryota; kingdom Metazoa; phylum Chordata; class Amphibia; order Anura; family Dendrobatidae; genus Dendrobates; species Dendrobates tinctorius. The sequence continues at coordinate 58,864,576 of NW_027361698.1, read as the reverse complement.
CATTTTTGAATTGTGTGAGGCCCACTGAATATCTGAACGCTATGTCACTGGCTCGATGGCACAGCTGTGACCAAAGTGACTAGAGGATAAGTGAGATTTTGAATTTCTGCAGACGCTTGTGGACACTGGACACTTTTGCATTGTGTGAGGCCCACTGAATATCTGAGCGCTATGTCACAGGCTCGATGGCACAGCTGTGACCAAAGTGACTAGAGGATAAGTGAGATTTTGAATTTCTGCTCACACTAGTGGACACTGGACACTTTTGAATTGTGTGAGGCCCACTGAATATCTGAGCGCTATGTCACAGGCTCGATGGCACAGCTGTGACCAAAGTGACTAGAGGATAAGTGAGATTTTGAATTTCTGCTCACACTAGTGGACACTGGACACTTTTGGATTGTGTGAGGCCCACTGAATATCTGAGCACTTTGTCACAGGCTCTATGGCACAGCTGTGACCAAAGTGACTAGAGGATAAGTGAGATTTTGAATTTCTGCAGACACTTGTGGACACTTTTGGATTGTGTGAGGCCCACTGAAAATCTGAGCGCTATGTCACAGGCTCGATGGCACAGCTGTGACCAAAGTGACTAGAGGATAAGTGAGATTTTGAATTTCTGCTCACACTAGTGGACACTGGACACTTTTGGATTGTGTGAGGCCCACTGAATATCTGAGCGCTATGTCACAGGCTCGATAGCACAGCTGTGACCAAAGTGACTAGAGGATAAGTGAGATTTTGAATTTCTGCTCACACTAGTGGACACTGGACACTTTTGGATTGTGTGAGGCCCACTGAATATCTGAGCACTATGTCACAGGCTCTATGGCACAGATGTGACCAAAGTGACTAGAGGATAAGTGAGATTTTGAATTTCTGCAGACACTTGTGGACACTTTTGGATTGTGTGAGGCCCACTGAAAATCTGAGCGCTATGTCACAGGCTCGATGGCACAGCTGTGACCAAAGTGACTAGAGGATAAGTGAGATTTTGAATTTCTGCTCACACTAGTGGACACTGGACACTTTTGGATTGTATGAGGCCCACTGAATATCTGAGCACTATGTCACAGGCTCGATGGCACAGCTGTGACCAAAGTGACTAGAGGATAAGTGAGATTTTGAATTTCTGCAGACACTTGTGGACACTGGACATTTTTGGATTGTGTGAGGCCCACTGAATATCTGAGCGCTATGTCACAGGCTCGATGGCACAGCTGTGACCAAAGTGACTAGAGGATAAGTGAGATTTTGAATTGCTGCAGACACTTGTGGACACTGGACACTTTTGGATTGTGTGAGGCCCACTGAATATCTGAGCGCTATGTCACAGGCTCGATGGCACAGCTGTGACCAAAGTGAATAGAGGATAAGTGAGATTTTGAATTTCTGCAGACACTTGTGGACACTGGACACTTTTGGATTGTGTGAGGTCCACTGAATATCTGAGCGCTATGTCACAAGCTCGATGGCACAGCTGTGACCAAAGTGACTAGAGGATAAGTGAGATTTTGAATTTCTGCAGACACTTGTGGACACTGGACACTTTTGGATTGTGTGAGGCCCACTGAATATCTGAGCGCTATGTCACAGGCTCGATGGCACAGCTGTGACCAAAGTGACAAGAAGATAAGTGAGATTTTGAATTTCTGCTCACACTAGTGGACACTGGACACTTTTGGATTGTATGAGGCCCACTGAATATCTGAGCGCTATGTCACAGGCTCGATGGTACAGCTGTGACAAAAGTGACTAGAGGATAAGTGAGATTTTGAATTTCTGCAGACACTTGTGGACACTGGACACTTTTGGATTGTGTGAGGCCCACTGAATATCTGAGCGCTATGTCACAGGCTCGATGGCACAGCTGTGACCAAAGTGACTAGAGGATAAGTGAGATTTTGAATTTCTGCTCACACTAGTGGACACTGGACACTTTTGGATTGTGTGAGGCCCACTGAATATCTGAGCGCTATGTCACAGGCTCGATGGCACAGCTGTGACCAAAGTGACTAGAGGATAAGTGAGATTTTAAATTTCTGCAGACACTTGTGGACACTGGACATTTTTGGATTGTGTGAGGCCCACTGAATATCTGAACGCTATGTCACTGGCTCGATGGCACAGCTGTGACCAAAGTTACTAGAGGATAAGTGAGATTTTGAATTTCTGCAGACACTTGTGGACACTGGACACTTTTGGATTGTGTGAGGCCCACTGAATATCTGAGCACTATGTCACAGGCTCTATGGCACAGCTGTGACGAAAGTGACTAGAGGATAAGTGAGATTTTGAATTTCTGCAGACACTTGTGGACACTTTTGGATTGTGTGAGGCCCACTGAAAATCTGAGCGCTATGTCACAGGCTCGATGGCACAGCTGTGACCAAAGTGACTAGAGGATAAGTGAGATTTTGAATTTCTGCTCACACTAGTGGACACTGGACACTTTTGGATTGTATGAGGCCCACTGAATATCTGAGCGCTATGTCACAGGCTCGATGGCACAGCTGTGACCAAAGTGACTAGAGGATAAGTGAGATTTTGAATTTCTGCAGACACTTGTGGACACTGGACATTTTTGGATTGTGTGAGGCCCACTGAATATCTGAGCGCTATGTCACAGGCTCGATGGCACAGCTGTGACCAAAGTGACTAGAGGATAAGTGAGATTTTGAATTGCTGCAGACACTTGTGGACACTGGACACTTTTGGATTGTGTGAGGCCCACTGAATATCTGAGCGCTATGTCTCAGGCTCGATGGCACAGATGTGACCAAAGTGAATAGAGGATAAGTGAGATTTTGAATTTCTGCAGACACTTGTGGACACTGGACACTTTTGGATTGTGTGAGGTCCACTGAATATCTGAGCGCTATGTCACAAGCTCGATGGCACAGCTGTGACCAAAGTGACTAGAGGATAAGTGAGATTTTGAATTTCTGCAGACACTTGTGGACACTGGACACTTTTGGATTGTGTGAGGCCCACTGAATATCTGAGCGCTATGTCACAGGCTCGATGGCACAGCTGTGACCAAAGTGACTAGAAGATAAGTGAGATTTTGAATTTCTGCTCACACTAGTGGACACTGGACACTTTTGGATTGTGTGAGGCCCACTGAATATCTGAGCACTATGTCACAGGCTCGATGGTACAGCTGTGACCAAAGTGACTAGAGGATAAGTGAGATTTTGAATTTCTGCAGACACTTGTGGACACTGGACACTTTTGGATTGTGTGAGGCCCACTGAATATCTGAGCGCTATGTCACAGGCTCGATGGCACAGCTGTGACCAAAGTGACTAGAGGATAAGTGAGATTTTGAATTTCTGCTCACACTAGTGGACACTGGACACTTTTGTATTGTGTGAGGCCCACTGAATATCTGAGCGCTATGTCACAGGTTCGATGGCACAGCTGTGACCAAAGTGACTAGAGGATAAGTGAGATTTTAAATTTCTGCAGACACTTGTGGACACTGGACATTTTTGGATTGTGTGAGGCCCACTGAATATCTGAACGCTATGTCACTGGCTCGATGGCACAGCTGTGACCAAAGTGACTAGAGGATAAGTGAGATTTTGAATTTCTGCAGACACTTGTGGACACTGGACACTTTTGGATTGTGTGAGGCCCACTGAATATCTGAGCGCTATGTCACAGGCTCGATGGCACAGCTGTGACCAAAGTGACTAGAGGATAAGTGAGATTTTGAATTTCTGCTCACACTAGTGGACACTGGACACTTTTGGATTGTGTGAGGCCCACTGAATATCTGAGCGCAATGTCACAGGCTCGATGGCACAGCTGTGACCAAAGTGACTAGAGGATAAGTGAGATTTTGAATTTCTGCTCACACTAGTGGACACTGGACACTTTTGGATTGCGTGAGGCCCACTGAATATCTGAGCACTATGTCACAGGCTCTATGGCACAGCTGTGACCAAAGTGACTAGAGGATAACTGAGATTTTGAATTTCTGCAGACACTTTTGGACACTTTTGGATTGTGTGAGGCCCACTGAAAATCTGAGCGCTATGTCACAGGCTCGATGGCACAGCTGTGACCAAAGTGACTAGAGGATAAGTGAGATTTTGAATTTCTGCTCACACTAGAGGACACTGGACACTTTTGGATTGTATGAGGCCCACTGAATATCTGAGCGCTATGTCACAGGCTCGATGGCACAGCTGTGACCAAAGTGACTAGAGGATAAGTGAGATTTTGAATTTCTGCAGACACTTGTGGACACTGGACATTTTTGGATTGTGTGAGGCCCACTGAATATCTGAGCGCTATGTCACAGGCTCGATGGCACAGCTGTGACCAAAGTGACTAGAGAATAAGTGAGATTTTGAATTGCTGCAGACACTTGTGGACACTGGACACTTTTGGATTGTGTGAGGCCCACTGAATATCTGAGCGCTATGTCACAGGCTCGATGGCACAGCTGTGACCAAAGTGACTAGAGGATAAGTGAGATTTTGAATTTCTGCAGACACTTGTGGACACTGGACACTTTTGGATTGTGTGAGGCCCACTGAATATCTGAGCGCTATGTCACAGGCTCGATGGCACAGCTGTGACCAAAGTGACTAGAGGATAAGGGAGATTTTGAATTTCTGCAGACACTTGTGGACACTGGACATTTTTGGATTGTGTGAGGCCCACTGAATATCTGAGCGCTATGTCACAGGCTCGATGGCACAGCTGTGACCAAAGTGACTAGAGGATAAGTGAGATTTTGAATTTCTGCTCACACTAGTGGACACTGGACACTTTTGGATTGTGTGAGGCCCACTGAATATCTGAGCACTATGTCACAGGCTCTATGGCACAGCTGTGACCAAAGTGACTAGAGGATAAGTGAGATTTTGAATTTCTGCAGACACTTGTGGACACTTTTGGATTGTGTGAGGCCCACTGAAAATCTGAGCGCTATGTCACAGGCTCGATGGCACAGCTGTGACCAAAGTGACTAGAGGATAAGTGAGATATTGAATTTCTGCTCACACTAGTGGACACTGGACACTTTTGGATTGTGTGAGGCCCACTGAATATCTGAGCGCTATGTCACAGGCTCGATAGCACAGCTGTGACCAAAGTGACTAGAGGATAAGTGAGATTTTGAATTTCTGCTCACACTAGTGGACACTGGACACTTTTGGATTGTGTGAGGCCCACTGAATATCTGAGCACTATGTCACAGGCTCTATGGCACAGCTGTGACCAAAGTGACTAGAGGATAAGTGAGATTTTGAATTTCTGCAGACACTTGTGGACACTGGACATTTTTGGATTGTGTGAGGCCCACTGAATATCTGAGCGCTATGTCACAGGCTCGATGGCACAGCTGTGACCAAAGTGACTAGAGGATAAGTGAGATTTTGAATTTCTGCTCACACTAGTGGACACTGGACACTTTTGTATTGTGTGAGGCCCACTGAATATCTGAGCGCTATGTCACAGGTTCGATGGCACAGCTGTGACCAAAGTGACTAGAGGATAAGTGAGATTTTAAATTTCTGCAGACACTTGTGGACACTGGACATTTTTGGATTGTGTGAGGCCCACTGAATATCTGAACGCTATGTCACTGGCTCGATGGCACAGCTGTGACCAAAGTGACTAGAGGATAAGTGAGATTTTGAATTTCTGCAGACACTTGTGGACACTGGACACTTTTGGATTGTGTGAGGCCCACTGAATATCTGAGCGCTATGTCACAGGCTCGATGGCACAGCTGTGACCAAAGTGACTAGAGGATAAGTGAGATTTTGAATTTCTGCTCACACTAGTGGACACTGGACACTTTTGGATTGTGTGAGGCCCACTGAATATCTGAGCGCAATGTCACAGGCTCGATGGCACAGCTGTGACCAAAGTGACTAGAGGATAAGTGAGATTTTGAATTTCTGCTCACACTAGTGGACACTGGACACTTTTGGATTGCGTGAGGCCCACTGAATATCTGAGCACTATGTCACAGGCTCTATGGCACAGCTGTGACCAAAGTGACTAGAGGATAACTGAGATTTTGAATTTCTGCAGACACTTTTGGACACTTTTGGATTGTGTGAGGCCCACTGAAAATCTGAGCGCTATGTCACAGGCTCGATGGCACAGCTGTGACCAAAGTGACTAGAGGATAAGTGAGATTTTGAATTTCTGCTCACACTAGAGGACACTGGACACTTTTGGATTGTATGAGGCCCACTGAATATCTGAGCGCTATGTCACAGGCTCGATGGCACAGCTGTGACCAAAGTGACTAGAGGATAAGTGAGATTTTGAATTTCTGCAGACACTTGTGGACACTGGACATTTTTGGATTGTGTGAGGCCCACTGAATATCTGAGCGCTATGTCACAGGCTCGATGGCACAGCTGTGACCAAAGTGACTAGAGAATAAGTGAGATTTTGAATTGCTGCAGACACTTGTGGACACTGGACACTTTTGGATTGTGTGAGGCCCACTGAATATCTGAGCGCTATGTCACAGGCTCGATGGCACAGCTGTGACCAAAGTGACTAGAGGATAAGTGAGATTTTGAATTTCTGCAGACACTTGTGGACACTGGACACTTTTGGATTGTGTGAGGCCCACTGAATATCTGAGCGCTATGTCACAGGCTCGATGGCACAGCTGTGACCAAAGTGACTAGAGGATAAGGGAGATTTTGAATTTCTGCAGACACTTGTGGACACTGGACATTTTTGGATTGTGTGAGGCCCACTGAATATCTGAGCGCTATGTCACAGGCTCGATGGCACAGCTGTGACCAAAGTGACTAGAGGATAAGTGAGATTTTGAATTTCTGCTCACACTAGTGGACACTGGACACTTTTGGATTGCGTGAGGCCCACTGAATATCTGAGCACTATGTCACAGGCTCTATGGCACAGCTGTGACCAAAGTGACTGGAGGATAAGTGAGATTTTGAATTTCTGCAGACACTTGTGGACACTTTTGGATTGTGTGAGGCCCACTGAAAATCTGAGCGCTATGTCACAGGCTCGATGGCACAGCTGTGACCAAAGTGACTAGAGGATAAGTGAGATTTTGAATTTCTGCTCACACTAGTGGACACTGGACACTTTTGGATTGTGTGAGGCCCACTGAATATCTGAGCGCTATGTCACAGGCTCGATAGCACAGCTGTGACCAAAGTGACTAGAGGATAAGTGAGATTTTGAATTTCTGCTCACACTAGTGGACACTGGACACTTTTGGATTGTGTGAGGCCCACTGAATATCTGAGCACTATGTCACAGGCTCTATGGCACAGCTGTGACCAAAGTGACTAGAGGATAAGTGAGATTTTGAATTTCTGCAGACACTTGTGGACACTTTTGGATTGTGTGAGGCCCACTGAAAAACTGAGCGCTATGTCACAGGCTCGATGGCACAGCTGTGACCAAAGTGACTAGAGGATAAGTGAGATTTTGAATTTCTGCTCACACTAGTGGACACTGGACACTTTTGGATTGTATGAGGCCCACTGAATATCTGAGCGCTATGTCACAGGCTCGATGGCACAGCTGTGACCAAAGTGACTAGAGGATAAGTGAGATTTTGAATTTCTGCAGACACTTGTGGACACTGGACATTTTTGGATTGTGTGAGGCCCACTGAATATCTGAGCGCTATGTCACAAGCTCGATGGCACAGCTGTGACCAAAGTGACTAGAGGATAAGTGAGATTTTGAATTGCTGCAGACACTTGTGGACACTGGACACTTTTGGATTGTGTGAGGCCCACTGAATATCTGAGCGCTATGTCACAGGCTCGATGGCACAGCTGTGACCAAAGTGACTAGAGGATAAGTGAGATTTTGAATTTCTGCAGACACTTGTGGACACTGGACACTTTTGGATTGTGTGAGGTCCACTGAATATCTGAGCGCTATGTCACAGGCTCGATGGCACAGCTGTGACCAAAGTGACTAGAAGATAAGTGAGATTTTGAATTTCTGCTCACACTAGTGGACACTGTACACTTTTGGATTGTGTGAGGCCCACTGAATATCTGAGCACTATGTCACAGGCTCTATGGCACAGCTGTGACCAAAGTGACTAGAGGATAAGTGAGATTTTGAATTTCTGCAGACACTTGTGGACACTTTTGGATTGTGTGAGGCCCACTGAAAAACTGAGCGCTATGTCACAGGCTCGATGGCACAGCTGTGACCAAAGTGACTAGAGGATAAGTGAGATTTTGAATTTCTGCTCACACTAGTGGACACTGGACACTTTTGGATTGTATGAGGCCCACTGAATATCTGAGCGCTATGTCACAGGCTCGATGGCACAGCTGTGACCAAAGTGACTAGAGGATAAGTGAGATTTTGAATTTCTGCAGACACTTGTGGACACTGGACATTTTTGGATTGTGTGAGGCCCACTGAATATCTGAGCACTATGTCACAGGCTCTATGGCACAGCTGTGACCAAAGTGACTAGAGGATAAGTGAGATTTTGAATTTCTGCAGACACTTGTGGACACTTTTGGATTGTGTGAGGCCCACTGAAAAACTGAGCGCTATGTCACAGGCTCGATGGCACAGCTGTGACCAAAGTGACTAGAGGATAAGTGAGATTTTGAATTGCTGCAGACACTTGTGGACACTGGACACTTTTGGATTGTGTGAGGCCCACTGAATATCTGAGTGCTATGTCACAGGCTCGATGGCACAGCTGTGACCAAAGTGACTAGAGGATAAGTGAGATTTTGAATTTCTGCAGACACTTGTGGACACTGGACACTTTTGGATTGTGTGAGGTCCACTGAATATCTGAGCGCTATGTCACAGGCTCGATGGCACAGCTGTGACCAAAGTGACTAGAGGATAAGTGAGATTTTGAATTTCTGCAGACACTTGTGGACACTGGACACTTTTGGATTGTTTGAGGCCCACTGAATATCTGAGCGCTATGTCACAGGCTCGATGGCACAGCTGTGACCAAAGTGACTAGAAGATAAGTGAGATTTTGAATTTCTGCAGACTCTTGTGGACACTGGACACTTTTGGATTGTGTGAGGCCCACTGAATATCTGAGCGCTATGTCACAGGCTCAATGGCACAGCTGTGACAAAAGTGACTAGAGGATAAGTGAGATTTTGAATTTCTGCTCACACTAGTGGACACTGGTCACTTTTGGATTGTGTGAGGCCCACTGAATATCTGAGCGTTATGTCACAGGCTCGATGGCACAGCTGTGACCAAAGTGACTAGAGGATAAGTGAGATTTTGAATTTCTGCAGACACTTGTGGACACTGGACACTTTTGGATTGTGTGAGGCCCACTGAATATTTGAGCGCTATGTCACAGGCTTGATGGCACAGCTGTGACCAAAGTGACTAGAGGATAAGGGAGATTTTGAATTTCTGCAGAGACTTGTGGACACTGGAGACTTTTGGATTGTGTGAGGCCCACTGAATATCTGAGCGCTATGTCACAGGCTCGATGGCACAGCTGTGACCAAAGTGACTAGAGGATAAGTGAGATTTTGAATTTCTGCAGACACTTGTGGACACTGGACACTTTTGGATAGTGTGAGGCCCACTGAATATCTGAGCGCTATGTCACAGGCTCGATGGCACAGCTGTGACCAAAGTGACTAGAGGATAAGTGAGATTTTGAACTTCTGCTCACACTAGTGGACACTGGACACTTTTGGATTGTGTGAGGCCCACTGAATATATGAGCGCTATGTCACAGGCTCGATGGCACAGCTGTGACCAAAGTGACTAGAGGATAAGTGAGATTTTGAATTTCTGCAGACACTTGTGGACACTGGACACTTTTGGATTGTGTGAGGCCCACTGAATATCTGAGCGCTATGTCACAGGCTCGATGGCACAGCTGTGACCAAAGTGACTAGAGGATAAGTGAGATTTTGAATTTCTGCAGAAAGTTGTGGACACTGGACACTTTTGGATTGTGTGAGGTCCACTGAATATCTGAGCGCTATGTCACAGGCTCGTTGGCACAGCTGTGACCAAAGTGACTAGAGGATAAGTGAGATTTTGAATTTCTGCAGACACTTGTGTACACTGGACACTTTTGGATTGTGTGAGGCCCACTGAATATTTGAGCGCTATGTCACAGGCTCGATGGCACAGCTGTGACCAAAGTGACTAGAGGATAAATGAGATTTTGAATTTCTGCAGACACTTGTGGACACTGGACACTTTTGGATTGTGTGAGGCCCACTGAATATCTGAGCGCTATGTCACAGGCTCGATGGCACAGCTGTGACCAAAGTGACTAGAGGATAAGTGAGATTTTGAATTTCTGCAGACACTTGTGGACACTGGACACTTTTGGATTGTGTGAGGCCCACTGAATATCTGAGCGCTATGTCACAGGCTCGATGGCACAGCTGTGACCAAAGTGACTAGAAGATAAGTGAGATTTTGAATTTCTGCTCACACTAGTGGACACTGGACACTTTTGGATTGTGTGAGGCCCACTGAATATCTGAGCGCTATGTCACAGGCTCGATGGTACAGCTGTGACCAAAGTGACTAGAGGATAAGTGAGATTTTGAATTTCTGCAGACACTTGTGGACACTGGACACTTTTGGATTGTGTGAGGCCCACTGAATATCTGAGCGCTATGTCACAGGCTCGATGGCACAGCTGTGACCAAAGTGACTAGAGGATAAGTGAGATTTTGAATTTCTGCTCACACTAGTGGACACTGGACACTTTTGGATTGTGTGAGGCCCACTGAATATCTGAGCGCTATGTCACAGGCTCGATGGCACAGCTGTGACCAAAGTGACTAGAGGATAAGTGAGATTTTGAATTTCTGCAGACACTTGTGGACACTGGACACTTTTGGATTGTGTGAGAAACACTGAATATCTGAGCGCTATGTCACAGGCTCGATGGCACAGCTGTGACCAAAGTGACTAGAGGATAAGTGAGATTTTGAACTTCTGCTCACACTAGTGGACACTGGACACTTTTGGATTGTGTGAGGCCCACTGAATATCTGAGCGCTATGTCACAGGCTCGATGGCACAGCTGTGACTAAAAAGTGACTAGAGGATAAGTGAGATTTTGAATTTCTGCAGACACTTGTGGACACTGGACACTTTTGGATTGTGTGAGGCCCACTGAATATCTGAGCGCTATGTCACAGGCTCGATGGCACAGCTGTGACCAAAGTGACTAGAGGATAAGTGAGATTTTGAGCTTCTGCTCACGCTAGTGGACACTGGACACTTTTGGATTGTGTGAGGCCCACTGAATATCTGAGCGCTATGTCACAGGCTCGATGGCACAGCTGTGACCAAAGTGACTAGAGGATAAGTGAGATTTTGAATTTCTGCAGACACTTGTGGACACTGGACACTTTTGGATTGTGTGAGGCCCACTGAATATCTGAGCGCTATGTCACAGGCTCGATGGCACAGCTGTGACCAAAGTGACTAGAGGATAAGTGAGATTTTGAATTTCTGCAGACACTTGTGGACACTGGACACTTTTGGATTGTGTGAGGTCCACTGAATATCTGAGCGCTATGTCACAGGCTCGATGGCACAGCTGTGACCAAAGTGACTAGAGGATAAGTGAGATTTTGAATTTCTGCAGACACTTGTGTACACTGGACACTTTTGGATTGTGTGAGGCCCACTGAATATTTGAGCGCTATGTCACAGGCTCGATGGCACAGCTGTGACCAAAGTGACTAGAGGATAAGTGAGATTTTGAATTTCTGTAGACACTTGTGGACACTGGACACTTTTGGATTGTGTGAGGCCCACTGAATATCTGAGCGCTATGTCACAGGCTCGATGGCACAGCTGTGACCAAAGTGACTAGAGGATAAGTGAGATTTTGAATTTCTGCAGACACTTGTGGACACTGGACACTTTTGGATTGTGTGAGGCCCACTGAATATCTGAGCGCTATGTCACAGGCTCGATGGCACAGCTGTGACCAAAGTGACTAGAGGATAAGTGAGATTTTGAACTTCTGCTCACACTAGTGGACACTGGACACTTTTGGATTGTGTGAGGCCCACTGAATATCTGAGCGCTATGTCACAGGCTCGATGGCACAGCTGTGACCAAAGTGACTAGAGGATAAGTGAGATTTTGAATTTCTGCAGACACTTGTGGACACTGGACACTTTTGGATTGTGTGAGGCCCACTGAATATCTGAGCGCTATGTCACAGGCTCGATGGCACAGCTGTGACCAAAGTGACTAGAGGATAAGTGAGATTTTGAATTTCTGCAGACACTTGTGGACACTGGACACTTTTGTATTGTGTGAGGTCCACTGAATATCTGAGCGCTATGTCACAGGCTCGATGGCACAGCTGTGACCAAAGTGACTAGAGGATAAGTGAGATTTTGAATTTCTGCAGACACTTGTGGACACTGGACACTTTTGGATTGTGTGAGGCCCACTGAATATCTGAGCGCTATGTCACAGGCTCGATGGCACAGCTGTGACCAAAGTGACTAGAAGATAAGTGAGATTTTGAATTTCTGCTCACACTAGTGGACACTGGACACTTTTGGATTGTGTGAGGCCCACTGAATATCTGAGCGCTATGTCACATGCTCGATGGTACAGCTGTGACCAAAGTGACTAGAGGATAAGTGAGATTTTGAATTTCTGCAGACACTTGTGGACACTGGACACTTTTGGATTGTGTGAGGCCCACTGATTATCTGAGCGCTATGTCACAGGCTCGATGGCACAGCTGTGACCAAAGTGACTAGAGGATAAGTGAGATTTTGAATTTCTGCTCACACTAGTGGACACTGGACACTTTTGGATTGCGTGAGGCCCACTGAATATCTGAGCGCTATGTCACAGTCTCGATGGCACAGCTGTGACCAAAGTGACTAGAGGATAAGTGAGATTTTGAATTTCTGCAGACACTTTTGGACACTGGACATTTTTGGATTGTGTGAGGCCCACTGAATATCTGAACGCTATGTCACTGGCTCGATGGCACAGCTGTGACCAAAGTGACTAGAGGATAAGTGAGATTTTGAATTTCTGCAGACACTTGTGGACACTGGACACTTTTGCATTGTGTGAGGCCCACTGAATATCTGAGCGCTATGTCACAGGCTCGATGGCACAGCTGTGACCAAAGTGACTAGAGGATAAGTGAGAATTTGAATTTCTGCTCACACTAGTGGACACTGGACACTTTTGAATTGTGTGAGGCCCACTGAATATCTGAGCGCTATGTCACAGGCTCGATGGCACAGCTGTGACCAAAGTGACTAGAGGATAAGTGAGATTTTGAATTTCTGCTCACACTAGTGGACACTGGACACTTTTGGATTGTGTGAGGCCCACTGAATATCTGAGCACTATGTCACAGGCTCTATGGCACAGCTGTGACCAAAGTGACTAGAGGATAAGTGAGATTTTGAATTTCTGCAGACACTTGTGGACACTTTTGGATTGTGTGAGGCCCACTGAAAATCTGAGCGCTATGTCACAGGCTCGATGGCACAGCTGTGACTAAAAAGTGACTAGAGGATAAGTGAGATTTTGAATTTCTGCAGACACTTGTGGACACTGGACACTTTTGGATTGTGTGAGGCCCACTGAATATCTGAGCGCTATGTCACAGGCTCGATGGCACAGCTGTGACCAAAGTGACTAGAGGATAAGTGAGATTTTGAGCTTCTGCTCACGCTAGTGGACACTGGACACTTTTGGATTGTGTGAGGCCCACTGAATATCTGAGCGCTATGTCACAGGCTCGATGGCACAGCTGTGACCAAAGTGACTAGAGGATAAGTGAGATTTTGAATTTCTGCAGACACTTGTGGACACTGGACACTTTTGTATTGTGTGAGGCCCACTGAATATCTGAGCGCTATGTCACAGGCTCGATGGCACAGCTGTGACCAAAGTGACTAGAGGATAAGTGAGATTTTGAATTTCTGCAGACACTTGTGGACACTGGACACTTTTGGATTGTGTGAGGTCCACTGAATATCTGAGCGCTATGTCACAGGCTCGATGGCACAGCTGTGACCAAAGTGACTAGAGGATAAGTGAGATTTTGAATTTCTGCAGACACTTGTGTACACTGGACACTTTTGGATTGTGTGAGGCCCACTGAATATTTGAGCGCTATGTCACAGGCTCGATGGCACAGCTGTGACCAAAGTGACTAGAGGATAAGTGAGATTTTGAATTTCTGCAGACACTTGTGGACACTGGACACTTTTGGATTGTGTGAGGCCCACTGAATATCTGAGCGCTATGTCACAGGCTCGATGGCACAGCTGTGACCAAAGTGACTAGAGGATAAGTGAGATTTTGAATTTCTGCAGACACTTGTGGACACTGGACACTTTTGGATTGTGTGAGGCCCACTGAATATCTGAGCGCTATGTCACAGGCTCGATGGCACAGCTGTGACCAAAGTGACTAGAGGATAAGTGAGATTTTGAACTTCTGCTCACACTAGTGGACACTGGACACTTTTGGATTGTGTGAGGCCCACTGAATATCTGAGCGCTATGTCACAGGCTCGATGGCACAGCTGTGACCAAAGTGACTAGAGGATAAGTGAGATTTTGAATTTCTGCAGACACTTGTGGACACTGGACACTTTTGGATTGTGTGAGGCCCACTGAATATCTGAGCGCTATGTCACAGGCTCGATGGCACAGCTGTGACCAAAGTGACTAGAGGATAAGTGAGATTTTGAATTTCTGCAGACACTTGTGGACACTGGACACTTTTGGATTGTGTGAGGTCCACTGAATATCTGAGCGCTATGTCACAGGCTCGATGGCACAGCTGTGACCAAAGTGACTAGAGGATAAGTGAGATTTTGAATTTCTGCAGACACTTGTGGACACTGGACACTTTTGGATTGTGTGAGGCCCACTGAATATCTGAGCGCTATGTCACAGGCTCGATGGCACAGCTGTGACCAAAGTGACTAGAAGATAAGTGAGATTTTGAATTTCTGCTCACACTTGTGGACACTTTTGGATTGTGTGAGGCCCACTGAAAATCTGAGCGCTATGTCACAGGCTCGATGGCACAGCTGTGACCAAAGTGACTAGAGGATAAGTGAGATTTTGAATTTCTGCTCACACTAGTGGACACTGGACACTTTTGGATTGTGTGAGGCCCACTGAATATCTGAGCGCTATGTCACAGGCTCGATAGCACAGCTGTGACCAAAGTGACTAGAGGATAAGTGAGATTTTGAATTTCTGCTCACACTAGTGGACACTGGACACTTTTGGATTGTGTGAGGCCCACTGAATATCTGAGCACTATGTCACAGGCTCTATGGCACAGCTGTGACGAAAGTGACTAGAGGATAAGTGAGATTTTGAATTTCTGCAGACACTTGTGGACACTTTTGGATTGTGTGAGGCCCACTGAAAATCTGAGCGCTATGTCAAAGGCTCGATGGCACAGCTGTGACCAAAGTGACTAGAGGATAAGTGAGATTTTGAATTTCTGCTCACACTAGTGGACACTGGACACTTTTGGATTGTATGAGGCCCACTGAATATCTGAGCGCTATGTCACAGGCTCGATGGCACAGCTGTGACCAAAGTGACTAGAGGATAGGTGAGATTTTGAATTTCTGCAGACACTTGTGGACACTGGACATTTTTGGATTGTGTGAGGCCCACTGAATATCTGAGCGCTATGTCACAGGCTCGATGGCACAGCTGTGACCAAAGTGACTAGAGGATAAGTGAGATTTTGAATTGCTGCAGACACTTGTGGACACTGGACACTTTTGGATTGTGTGAGGCCCACTGAATATCTGAGCGCTATGTCACAGGCTCGATGGCACAGCTGTGACCAAAGTGAATAGAGGATAAGTGAGATTTTGAATTTCTGCAGACACTTGTGGACACTGGACACTTTTGGATTGTGTGAGGTCCACTGAATATCTGAGCGCTATGTCACAAGCTCGATGGCACAGCTGTGACCAAAGTGACTAGAGGATAAGTGAGATTTTGAATTTCTGCAGACACTTGTGGACACTGGACACTTTTGGATTGTGTGAGGCCCACTGAATATCTGAGCGCTATGTCACAGGCTCGATGGCACAGCTGTGACCAAAGTGACTAGAAGATAAGTGAGATTTTGAATTTCTGCTCACACTAGTGGACACTGGACACTTTTGGATTGTGTGAGGCCCACTGAATATCTGAGCGCTATGTCACAGGCTCGATGGTACAGCTGTGACCAAAGTGACTAGAGGATAAGTGAGATTTTGAATTTCTGCAGACACTTGTGGACACTGGACACTTTTGGATTGTGTGAGGCCCACTGAATATCTGAGCGCTATGTCACAGGCTCGATGGCACAGCTGTGACCAAAGTGACTAGAGGATAAGTGAGATTTTGAATTTCTGCTCACACTAGTGGACACTGGACACTTTTGGATTGTGGGAGGCCCACTGAATATCTGAGCGCTATGTCACAGGTTCGATGGCACAGCTGTGACCAAAGTGACTAGAGGATAAGTGAGATTTTAAATTTCTGCAGAAACTTGTGGACACTGGACATTTTTGGATTGTGTGAGGCCCACTGAATATCTGATCGCTATGTCACTGGCTCGATGGCACAGCTGTGACCAAAGTGACTAGAGGATAAGTGAGATTTTGAATTTCTGCACACACTTGTGGACACTGGACACTTTTGGATTGTGTGAGGCCCACTGAATATCTGAGCGCTATGTCACAGGCTCGATGGCACAGCTGTGACCAAAGTGACTAGAGGATAAGTGAGATTTTGAATTTCTGCTCACACTAGTGGACACTGGACACTTTTGGATTGTGTGAGGCCCACTGAATATCTGAGCGCTATGTCACAGGCTCGATCTCACAGCTGTGACCAAAGTGACTAGAGGATAAGTGAGATTTTGAATTTCTGCTCACACTAGTGGACACTGGACACTTTTGGATTGCGTGAGGCCCACTGAATATCTGAGCACTATGTCACAGGCTCTATGGCACAGCTGTGACCAAAGTGACTAGAGGATAACTGAGATTTTGAATTTCTGCAGACACTTTTGGACACTTTTGGATTGTGTGAGGCCCACTGAAAATCTGAGCGCTATGTCACAGGCTCGATGGCACAGCTGTGACCAAAGTGACTAGAGGATAAGTGAGATTTTGAATTTCTGCTCACACTAGAGGACACTGGACAATTTTGGATTGTATGAGGCCCACTGAATATCTGAGCGCTATGTCACAGGCTCGATGGCACAGCTGTGACCAAAGTGACTAGAGGATAAGTGAGATTTTGAATTTCTGCAGACACTTGTGGACACTGGACACTTTTGGATTGTGTGAGGCCCACTGAATATCTGAGCGCTATGTCACAGGCTCGATGGCACAGCTGTGACCAAAGTGACTAGAGGATAAGGGAGATTTTGAATTTCTGCAGACACTTGTGGACACTGGACACTTTTGGATTGTGTGAGGCCCACTGAATATCTGAGCGCTATGTCACAGGCTCGATGGCACAGCTGTGACCAAAGTGACTAGAGGATAAGTGAGATTTTGAATTTCTGCAGACACTTGTGGACACTGGACACTTTTGGATTGTGTGAGGCCCACTGAATATCTGAGCGCTATGTCACAGGCTCGATGGCACAGCTGTGACCAAAGTGACTAGAGGATAAGTGAGATTTTGAACTTCTGCTCACACTAGTGGACACTGGACACTTTTGGATTGTGTGAGGCCCACTGAATATCTGAGCGCTATGTCACAGGCTCGATGGCACATCTGTGACCAAAGTGACTAGAGGATAAGTGAGATTTTGAATTTCTGCAGACACTTGTGGACACTGGACACTTTTGGATTGTGTGAGGCCCACTGAATATCTGAGCGCTATGTCACAGGCTCGATGGCACAGCTGTGACCAAAGTGACTAGAGGATAAGTGAGATTTTGAATTTCTGCAGACACTTGTGGACACTGGACACTTTTGTATTGTGTGAGGTCCACTGAATATCTGAGCGCTATGTCACAGGCTCGATGGCACAGCTGTGACCAAAGTGACTAGAGGATAAGTGAGATTTTGAATTTCTGCAGACACTTGTGGACACTGGACACTTTTGGATTGTGTGAGGCCCACTGAATATCTGAGCGCTATGTCACAGGCTCGATGGCACAGCTGTGACCAAAGTGACTAGAAGATAAGTGAGATTTTGAATTTCTGCTCACACTAGTGGACATTGGACACTTTTGGATTGTGTGAGGCCCACTGAATATCTGAGCGCTATGTCACATGCTCGATGGTACAGCTGTGACCAAAGTGACTAGAGGATAAGTGAGATTTTGAATTTCTGCAGACACTTGTGGACACTGGACACTTTTGGATTGTGTGAGGCCCACTGAATATCTGAGCGCTATGTCACAGGCTCGATGGCACAGCTGTGACCAAAGTGACTAGAGGATAAGTGAGATTTTGAATTTCTGCTCACACTAGTGGACACTGGACACTTTTGGATTGTGTGAGGCCCACTGAATATCTGAGCGCTATGTCACAGGCTCGATGGCACAGCTGTGACCAAAGTGACTAGAGGATAAGTGAGATTTTGAATTTCTGCAGACACTTTTGGACACTGGACATTTTTGAATTGTGTGAGGCCCACTGAATATCTGAACGCTATGTCACTGGCTCGATGGCACAGCTGTGACCAAAGTGACTAGAGGATAAGTGAGATTTTGAATTTCTGCAGACACTTGTGGACACTGGACACTTTTGCATTGTGTGAGGCCCACTGAATATCTGAGCGCTATGTCACAGGCTCGATGGCACAGCTGTGACCAAAGTGACTAGAGGATAAGTGAGATTTTGAATTTCTGCTCACACTAGTGGACACTGGACACTTTTGAATTGTGTGAGGCCCACTGAATATCTGAGCGCTATGTCACAGGCTCGATGGCACAGCTGTGACCAAAGTGACTAGAGGATAAGTGAGATTTTGAATTTCTGCTCACACTAGTGGACACTGGACACTTTTGGATTGTGTGAGGCCCACTGAATATCTGAGCACTATGTCACAGGCTCTATGGCACAGCTGTGACCAAAGTGACTAGAGGATAAGTGAGATTTTGAATTTCTGCAGACACTTGTGGACACTTTTGGATTGTGTGAGGCCCACTGAAAATCTGAGCGCTATGTCACAGGCTCGATGGCACAGCTGTGACCAAAGTGACTAGAGGATAAGTGAGATTTTGAATTTCTGCTCACACTAGTGGACACTGGACACTTTTGGATTGTGTGAGGCCCACTGAATATCTGAGCGCTATGTCACAGGCTCGATAGCACAGCTGTGACCAAAGTGACTAGAGGATAAGTGAGATTTTGAATTTCTGCTCACACTAGTGGACACTGGACACTTTTGGATTGTGTGAGGCCCACTGAATATCTGAGCACTATGTCACAGGCTCTATGGCACAGATGTGACCAAAGTGACTAGAGGATAAGTGAGATTTTGAATTTCTGCAGACACTTGTGGACACTTTTGGATTGTGTGAGGCCCACTGAAAATCTGAGCGCTATGTCACAGGCTCGATGGCACAGCTGTGAACAAAGTGACTAGAGGATAAGTGAGATTTTGAATTTCTGCTCACACTAGTGGACACTGGACACTTTTGGATTGTATGAGGCCCACTGAATATCTGAGCGCTATGTCACAGGCTCGATGGCACAGCTGTGACCAAAGTGACTAGAGGATAAGTGAGATTTTGAATTTCTGCAGACACTTGTGGACACTGGACATTTTTGGATTGTGTGAGGCCCACTGAATATCTGAGCGCTATGTCACAGGCTCGATGGCACAGCTGTGACCAAAGTGACTAGAGGATAAGTGAGATTTTGAATTGCTGCAGACACTTGTGGACACTGGACACTTTTGGATTGTGTGAGGCCCACTGAATATCTGAGCGCTATGTCACAGGCTCGATGGCACAGCTGTGACCAAAGTGAATAGAGGATAAGTGAGATTTTGAATTTCTGCAGACACTTGTGGACACTGGACACTTTTGGATTGTGTGAGGTCCACTGAATATCTGAGCGCTATGTCACAAGCTCGATGGCACAGCTGTGACCAAAGTGACTAGAGGAAAAGTGAGATTTTGAATTTCTGCAGACACTTGTGGACACTGGACACTTTTGGATTGTGTGAGGCCCACTGAATATCTGAGCGCTATGTCACAGGCTCGATGGCACAGCTGTGACCAAAGTGACAAGAAGATAAGTGAGATTTTGAATTTCTGCTCACACAAGTGGACACTGGACACTTTTGGATTGTGTGAGGCCCACTGAATATCTGAGCGCTATGTCACAGGTTCGATGGTACAGCTGTGACCAAAGTGACTAGAGGATAAGTGAGATTTTGAATTTCTGCAGACACTTGTGGACACTTTTGGATTGTGTGAGGCCCACTGAAAATCTAAGCGCTATGTCACAGGCTCGATGGCACAGCTGTGACCAAAGTGACTAGAGGATAAGTGAGATTTTGAATTTCTGCTCACACTAGTGGACACTGGACACTTTTGGATTGTATGAGGCCCACTGAATATCTGAGCGCTATGTCACAGGCTCGATGGCACAGCTGTGACCAAAGTGACTAGAGGATAAGTGAGATTTTGAATTTCTGCAGACACTTGTGGACACTGGACATTTTTGGATTGTGTGAGGCCCACTGAATATCTGAGCGCTATGTCACAGGCTCGATGGCACAGCTGTGACCAAAGTTACTAGAGGATAAGTGAGATTTTGAATTTCTGCTCACACTAGTGGACACTGGACACTTTTGGATTGTATGAGGCCCACTGAATATCTGAGCGCTATGTCACAGGCTCGATGGCACAGCTGTGACCAAAGTGACTAGAGGATAAGTGAGATTTTGAATTTCTGCAGACACTTGTGGACACTGGACATTTTTGGATTGTGTGAGGCCCACTGAATATCTGAGCGCTATGTCACAGGCTCGATGGCACAGCTGTGACCAAAGTGACTAGAAGATAAGTGAGATTTTGAATTTCTGCTCACACTAGTGGACACTGGACACTTTTGGATTGTGTGAGGCCCACTGAATATCTGAGCACTATGTCACAGGCTCGATGGTACAGCTGTGACCAAAGTGACTAGAGGATAAGCGAGATTTTGAATTTCTGCAGACACTTGTGGACACTGGACACTTTTGGATTGTGTGAGGCCCACTGAATATCTGAGCGCTATGTCACAGGCTCGATGGCACAGCTGTGACCAAAGTGACTAGAGGATAAGTGAGATTTTGAATTTCTGCTCACACTAGTGGACACTGGACACTTTTGGATTGTGTGAGGCCCACTGAATATCTGAGCGCTATGTCACAGGTTCGATGGCACAGCTGTGACCAAAGTGACTAGAGGATAAGTGAGATTTTAAATTTCTGCAGACACTTGTGGACACTGGACATTTTTGGATTGTGTGAGGCCCACTGAATATCTGAACGCTATGTCACTGGCTCGATGGCACAGCTGTGACCAAAGTGACTAGAGGATAAGTGAGATTTTGAATTTCTGCAGACACTTGTGGACACTGGACACTTTTGGATTGTGTGAGGCCCACTGAATATCTGAGCGCTATGTCACAGGCTCGATGGCACAGCTGTGACCAAAGTGACTAGAGGATAAGTGAGATTTTGAATTTCTGCTCACACTAGTGGACACTGGACACTTTTGGATTGTGTGAGGCCCACTGAATATCTGAGCGCAATGTCACAGGCTCGATGGCACAGCTGTGACCAAAGTGACTAGAGGATAAGTGAGATTTTGAATTTCTGCTCACACTAGTGGACACTGGACACTTTTGGATTGTGTGAGGCCCACTGAATATCTGAGCACTATGTCACAGGCTCTATGGCACAGCTGTGACCAAAGTAACTAGAAGATAACTGAGATTTTGAATTTCTGCAGACACTTTTGGACAATTTTGGATTGTGTGAGGCCCACTGAAAATCTGAGCGCTATGTCACAGGCTCGATGGCACAGCTGTGACCAAAGTGACTAGAGGATAAGTGAGATTTTGAATTTCTGCTCACACTAGAGGACACTGGACACTTTTGGATTGTATGAGGCCCACTGAATATCTGAGCGCTATGTCACAGGATCGATGGCACAGCTGTGACCAAAGTGACTAGAGGATAAGTGAGATTTTGAATTTCTGCAGACACTTGTGGACACTGGACATTTTTGGATTGTGTGAGGCCCACTGAATATCTGAGCGCTATGTCACAGGCTCGATGGCACAGCTGTGACCAAAGTGACTAGAGAATAAGTGAGATTTTGAATTGCTGCAGACACTTGTGGACACTGGACACTTTTGGATTGTGTGAGGCCCACTGAATATCTGAGCGCTATGTCACAGGCTCGATGGCACAGCTGTGACCAAAGTGACTAGAGGATAAGTGAGATTTTGAATTTCTGCAGACACTTGTGGACACTGGACACTTTTGGATTGTGTGAGGCCCACTGAATATCTGAGCGCTATGTCACAGGCTCGATGGCACAGCTGTGACCAAAGTGACTAGAGGATAAGGGAGATTTTGAATTTCTGCAGACACTTGTGGACACTGGACATTTTTGGATTGTGTGAGGCCCACTGAATATCTGAGCGCTATGTCACAGGCTCGATGGCACAGCTGTGACCAAAGTGACTAGAGGATAAGTGAGATTTTGAATTTCTGCTCACACTAGTGGACACTGGACACTTTTGGATTGTGTGAGGCCCACTGAATATCTGAGCGCTATGTCACAGGCTCGATGGCACAGCTGTGACTAAAAAGGGACTAGAGGATAAGTGAGATTTTGAATTTCTGCAGACACTTGTGGACACTGGACACTTTTGGATTGTGTGAGGCCCACTGAATATCTGAGCGCTATGTCACAGGCTCGATGGAACAGCTGTGACCAAAGTGACTAGAGGATAAGTGAGATTTTGAACTTCTGCTCACACTAGTGGACACTGGACACTTTTGTATTGTGTGAGGCCCACTGAATATCTGAGCGCTATGTCACAGGCTCGATGGCACAGCTGTGACCAAAGTGACTAGAGGATAAGTGAGATTTTGAATTTCTGCAGACACTTGTGGACACTGGACACTTTTGGATTGTGTGAGGCCCACTGAATATCTGAGCGCTATGTCACAGGCTCGATGGCACAGCTGTGACCAAAGTGACTAGAGGATAAGTGAGATTTTGAATTTCTGCAGACACTTGTGGACACTGGACACTTATGGATTGTGTGAGGTCCACTGAATATCTGAGCGCTATGTCACAGGCTCGTTGGCACAGCTGTGACCAAAGTGACTAGAGGATAAGTGAGATTTTGAATTTCTGCAGACACTTGTGGACACTGGACACTTTTGGATTGTGTGAGGCCCACTGAATATTTGAGAGCTATGTCACAGGCTCGATGGCACAGCTGTGACCAAAGTGACTAGAGGATAAGTGAGATTTTGAATTTCTGCAGACACTTGTGGACACTGGACACTTTTGGATTGTGTGAGGCCCACTGAATATCTGAGCGCTATGTCACAGGCTCGATGGCACAGCTGTGACCAAAGTGACTAGAGGATAAGTGAGATTTTGAATTTCTGCAGACACTTGTGGACACTGGACACTTTTGGATTGTGTGAGGCCCACTGAATATCTGAGCGCTATGTCACAGGCTCGATGGCACAGCTGTGACCAAAGTGACTAGAGGATAAGTGAGATTTTGAACTTCTGCTCACACTAGTGGACACTGGACACTTTTGGATTGTGTGAGGCCCACTGAATATCTGAGCGCTATGTCACAGGCTCGATGGCACAGCTGTGACCAAAGTGACTAGAGGATAAGTGAGATTTTGAATTTCTGCAGACACTTGTGGACACTGGACACTTTTGGATTGTGTGAGGCCCACTGAATATCTGAGCGCTATGTCACAGGCTCGATGGCACAGCTGTGACCAAAGTGACTAGAGGATAAGTGAGATTTTGAATTTCTGCAGACACTTGTGGACACTGGACACTTTTGTATTGTGTGAGGTCCACTGAATATCTGAGCGCTATGTCACAGGCTCGATGGCACAGCTGTGACCAAAGTGACTAGAGGATAATTGAGATTTTGAATTTCTGCAGACACTTGTGGACACTGGACACTTTTGGATTGTGTGAGGCCCACTGAATATCTGAGCGCTATGTCACAGGCTCGATGGCACAGCTGTGACCAAAGTGACTAGAAGATAAGTGAGATTTTGAATTTCTGCTCACACTAGTGGACACTGGACACTTTTGGATTGTGTGAGGCCCACTGAATATCTGAGCGCTATGTCACATGCTCGATGGTACAGCTGTGACCAAAGTGACTAGAGGATAAGTGAGATTTTGAATTTCTGTAGACACTTGTGGACACTGGACACTTTTGGATTGTGTGAGGCCCACTGAATATCTGAGCGCTATGTCACAGGCTCGATGGCACAGCTGTGACCAAAGTGACTAGAGGATAAGTGAGATTTTGAATTTCTGCTCACACTAGTGGACACTGGACACTTTTGGATTGTGTGAGGCCCACTGAATATCTGAGCGCTATGTCACAGGCTCGATGGCACAGCTGTGACCAAAGTGACTAGAGGATAAGTGAGATTTTGAATTTCTGCAGACACTTTTGGACACTGGACATTTTTGGATTGTGTGAGGCCCACTGAATATCTGAACGCTATGTCACTGGCTCGATGGCACAGCTGTGACCAAAGTGACTAGAGGATAAGTGAGATTTTGAATTTCTGCAGACACTTGTGGACACTGCACACTTTTGCATTGTGTGAGGCCCACTGAATATCTGAGCGCTATGTCACAGGCTCGATGGCACAGCTGTGACCAAAGTGACTAGAGGATAAGTGAGATTTTGAATTTCTGCTCACACTAGTGGACACTGGACACTTTTGAATTGTGTGAGGCCCACTGAATATCTGAGCGCTATGTCACAGGCTCGATGGCACAGCTGTGACCAAAGTGACTAGAGGATAAGTGAGATTTTGAAATTCTGCTCACACTAGTGGACACTGGACACTTTTGGATTGTGTGAGGCCCACTGAATATCTGAGCACTATGTCACAGGCTCGATGGTACAGCTGTGACCAAAGTGACTAGAGGATAAGTGAGATTTTGAATTTCTGCAGACACTTGTGGACACTGGACACTTTCGGATTGTGTGAGGCCCACTGAATATCTGAGCGCTATGTCACAGGCTCGATGGCACAGCTGTGACCAAAGTGACTAAAGGATAAGTGAGATTTTGAATTTCTGCTCACACTAGTGGACACTGGACACTTTTGGATTGTGTGAGGCCCACTGAATATCTGAGCGCTATGTCACAGGTTCGATGGCACAGCTGTGACCAAAGTGACTAGAGGATAAGTGAGATTTTAAATTTCTGCAGACACTTGTGGACACTGGACATTTTTGGATTGTGTGAGGCCCACTGAATATCTGAACGCTATGTCACTGGCTCGATGGCACAGCTGTGACCAAAGTGACTAGAGGATAAGTGAGATTTTGAATTTCTGCAGACACTTGTGGACACTGGACACTTTTGGATTGTGTGAGGCCCACTGAATATCTGAGCGCTATGTCACAGGCTCGATGGCACAGCTGTGACCAAAGTGACTAGAGGATAATTGAGATTTTGAATTTCTGCAGACACTTGTGGACACTGGACACTTTTGGATTGTGTGAGGCCCACTGAATATCTGAGCGCTATGTCACAGGCTCGATGGCACAGCTGTGACCAAAGTGACTAAAAGATAAGTGAGATTTTGAATTTCTGCTCACACTAGTGGACACTGGACACTTTTGGATTGTGTGAGGCCCACTGAATATCTGAGC
Source organism: Dendrobates tinctorius (assembly GCF_039654945.1). NCBI lineage: Eukaryota > Metazoa > Chordata > Amphibia > Anura > Dendrobatidae > Dendrobates > Dendrobates tinctorius. The sequence goes on along the minus strand of NW_027361698.1, from coordinate 58,838,658 downwards.
GCTATGTCACATGCTCGATGGTACAGCTGTGACCAAAGTGACTAGAGGATAAGTGAGATTTTGAATTTCTGTAGACACTTGTGGACACTGGACACTTTTGGATTGTGTGAGGCCCACTGAATATCTGAGCGCTATGTCACAGGCTCGATGGCACAGCTGTGACCAAAGTGACTAGAGGATAAGTGAGATTTTGAATTTCTGCTCACACTAGTGGACACTGGACACTTTTGGATTGTGTGAGGCCCACTGAATATCTGAGCGCTATGTCACAGGCTCGATGGCACAGCTGTGACCAAAGTGACTAGAGGATAAGTGAGATTTTGAATTTCTGCAGACACTTTTGGACACTGGACATTTTTGGATTGTGTGAGGCCCACTGAATATCTGAACGCTATGTCACTGGCTCGATGGCACAGCTGTGACCAAAGTGACTAGAGGATAAGTGAGATTTTGAATTTCTGCAGACACTTGTGGACACTGGACACTTTTGCATTGTGTGAGGCCCACTGAATATCTGAGCGCTATGTCACAGGCTCGATGGCACAGCTGTGACCAAAGTGACTAGAGGATAAGTGAGATTTTGAATTTCTGCTCACACTAGTGGACACTGGACACTTTTGAATTGTGTGAGGCCCACTGAATATCTGAGCGCTATGTCACAGGCTCGATGGCACAGCTGTGACCAAAGTGACTAGAGGATAAGTGAGATTTTGAAATTCTGCTCACACTAGTGGACACTGGACACTTTTGGATTGTGTGAGGCCCACTAAATATCTGAGCACTATGTCACAGGCTCGATGGTACAGCTGTGACCAAAGTGACTAGAGGATAAGTGAGATTTTGAATTTCTGCAGACACTTGTGGACACTGGACACTTTCGGATTGTGTGAGGCCCACTGAATATCTGAGCGCTATGTCACAGGCTCGATGGCACAGCTGTGACCAAAGTGACTAAAGGATAAGTGAGATTTTGAATTTCTGCTCACACTAGTGGACACTGGACACTTTTGGATTGTGTGAGGCCCACTGAATATCTGAGCGCTATGTCACAGGTTCGATGGCACAGCTGTGACCAAAGTGACTAGAGGATAAGTGAGATTTTAAATTTCTGCAGACACTTGTGGACACTGGACATTTTTGGATTGTGTGAGGCCCACTGAATATCTGAACGCTATGTCACTGGCTCGATGGCACAGCTGTGACCAAAGTGACTAGAGGATAAGTGAGATTTTGAATTTCTGCAGACACTTGTGGACACTGGACACTTTTGGATTGTGTGAGGCCCACTGAATATCTGAGCGCTATGTCACAGGCTCGATGGCACAGCTGTGACCAAAGTGACTAGAGGATAAGTGAGATTTTGAATTTCTGCTCACACTAGTGGACACTGGACACTTTTGGATTGTGTGAGGCCCACTGAATATCTGAGCGCTATGTCACAGGCTCGATGGCACAGCTGTGACCAAAGTGACTAGAGGATAAGTGAGATTTTGAATTTCTGCTCACACTAGTGGACACTGGACACTTTTGGATTGTATGAGGCCCACTGAATATCTGAGCGCTATGTCACAGGCTCGATGGCACAGCTGTGACCAAAGTGACTAGAGGATAGGTGAGATTTTGAATTTCTGCAGACACTTGTGGACACTGTACACTTTTGGATTGTGTGAGGCCCACTGAATATCTGAGCGCTATGTCACAGGCTCGATGGCACAGCTGTGACCAAAGTGACTAGAAGATAAGTGAGATTTTGAATTTCTGCTCACACTAGTGGACACTAGACACTTTTGGATTGTGTGAGGCCCACTGAATATCTGAGCGCTATGTCACAGGCTCGATGGTACAGCTGTGACCAAAGTGACTAGAGGATAAGTGAGATTTTGAATTTCTGCAGACACTTGTGGACACTGGACACTTTTGGATTGTGTGAGGCCCACTGAATATCTGAGCGCTATGTCACAGGCTCGATGGCACAGCTGTGACCAAAGTGACTAGAAGATAAGTGAGATTTTGAATTTCTGCTCACACTAGTGGACACTGGACACTTTTGGATTGTGTGAGGCCCACTGAATATCTGAGCACTATGTCACAGGCTCGATGGTACAGCTGTGACCAAAGTGACTAGAGGATAAGTGAGATTTTGAATTTCTGCAGACACTTGTGGACACTGGACACTTTTGGATTGTGTGAGGCCCACTGAATATCTGAGCGCTATGTCACAGGCTCGATGGCACAGCTGTGACCAAAGTGACTAGAGGATAAGTGAGATTTTGAATTTCTGCTCACACTAGTGGACACTGGACACTTTTGGATTGTGTGAGGCCCACTGAATATCTGAGCGCTATGTCACAGGTTCGATGGCACAGCTGTGACCAAAGTGACTAGAGGATAAGTGAGATTTTAAATTTCTGCAGACACTTGTGGACACTGGACATTTTTGGATTGTGTGAGGCCCACTGAATATCTGAGCACTATGTCACAGGCTCTATGGCACAGCTGTGACCAAAGTGACTAGAAGATAACTGAGATTTTGAATTTCTGCAGACACTTTTGGACAATTTTGGATTGTGTGAGGCCCACTGAAAATCTGAGCGCTATGTCACAGGCTCGATGGCACAGCTGTGACCAAAGTGACTAGAGGATAAGTGAGATTTTGAATTTCTGCTCACACTAGAGGACACTGGACACTTTTGGATTGTATGAGGCCCACTGAATATCTGAGCGCTATGTCACAGGATCGATGGCACAGCTGTGACCAAAGTGACTAGAGGATAAGTGAGATTTTGAATTTCTGCAGACACTTGTGGACACTGGACATTTTTGGATTGTGTGAGGCCCACTGAATATCTGAGCGCTATGTCACAGGCTCGATGGCACAGCTGTGACCAAAGTGACTAGAGAATAAGTGAGATTTTGAATTGCTGCAGACACTTGTGGACACTGGACACTTTTGGATTGTGTGAGGCCCACTGAATATCTGAGCGCTATGTCACAGGCTCGATGGCACAGCTGTGACCAAAGTGACTAGAGGATAAGTGAGATTTTGAATTTCTGCAGACACTTGTGGACACTGGACACTTTTGGATTGTGTGAGGCCCACTGAATATCTGAGCGCTATGTCACAGGCTCGATGGCACAGCTGTGACCAAAGTGACTAGAGGATAAGGGAGATTTTGAATTTCTGCAGACACTTGTGGACACTGGACATTTTTGGATTGTGTGAGGCCCACTGAATATCTGAGCGCTATGTCACAGGCTCGATGGCACAGCTGTGACCAAAGTGACTAGAGGATAAGTGAGATTTTGAATTTCTGCTCACACTAGTGGACACTGGACACTTTTGGATTGTGTGAGGCCCACTGAATATCTGAGCGCTATGTCACAGGCTCGATGGCACAGCTGTGACTAAAAAGGGACTAGAGGATAAGTGAGATTTTGAATTTCTGCAGACACTTGTGGACACTGGACACTTTTGGATTGTGTGAGGCCCACTGAATATCTGAGCGCTATGTCACAGGCTCGATGGAACAGCTGTGACCAAAGTGACTAGAGGATAAGTGAGATTTTGAACTTCTGCTCACACTAGTGGACACTGGACACTTTTGTATTGTGTGAGGCCCACTGAATATCTGAGCGCTATGTCACAGGCTCGATGGCACAGCTGTGACCAAAGTGACTAGAGGATAAGTGAGATTTTGAATTTCTGCAGACACTTGTGGACACTGGACACTTTTGGATTGTGTGAGGCCCACTGAATATCTGAGCGCTATGTCACAGGCTCGATGGCACAGCTGTGACCAAAGTGACTAGAGGATAAGTGAGATTTTGAATTTCTGCAGACACTTGTGGACACTGGACACTTTTGGATTGTGTGAGGTCCACTGAATATCTGAGCGCTATGTCACAGGCTCGTTGGCACAGCTGTGACCAAAGTGACTAGAGGATAAGTGAGATTTTGAATTTCTGCAGACACTTGTGGACACTGGACACTTTTGGATTGTGTGAGGCCCACTGAATATTTGAGCGCTATGTCACAGGCTCGATGGCACAGCTGTGACCAAAGTGACTAGAGGATAAGTGAGATTTTGAATTTCTGCAGACACTTGTGGACACTGGACACTTTTGGATTGTGTGAGGCCCACTGAATATCTGAGCGCTATGTCACAGGCTCGATGGCACAGCTGTGACCAAAGTGACTAGAGGATAAGTGAGATTTTGAATTTCTGCAGACACTTGTGGACACTGGACACTTTTGGATTGTGTGAGGCCCACTGAATATCTGAGCGCTATGTCACAGGCTCGATGGCACAGCTGTGACCAAAGTGACTAGAGGATAAGTGAGATTTTGAACTTCTGCTCACACTAGTGGACACTGGACACTTTTGGATTGTGTGAGGCCCACTGAATATCTGAGCGCTATGTCACAGGCTCGATGGCACAGCTGTGACCAAAGTGACTAGAGGATAAGTGAGATTTTGAATTTCTGCAGACACTTGTGGACACTGGACACTTTTGGATTGTGTGAGGCCCACTGAATATCTGAGCGCTATGTCACAGGCTCGATGGCACAGCTGTGACCAAAGTGACTAGAGGATAAGTGAGATTTTGAATTTCTGCAGACACTTGTGGACACTGGACACTTTTGTATTGTGTGAGGTCCACTGAATATCTGAGCGCTATGTCACAGGCTCGATGGCACAGCTGTGACCAAAGTGACTAGAGGATAATTGAGATTTTGAATTTCTGCAGACACTTGTGGACACTGGACACTTTTGGATTGTGTGAGGCCCACTGAATATCTGAGCGCTATGTCACAGGCTCGATGGCACAGCTGTGACCAAAGTGACTAGAAGATAAGTGAGATTTTGAATTTCTGCTCACACTAGTGGACACTGGACACTTTTGGATTGTGTGAGGCCCACTGAATATCTGAGCGCTATGTCACATGCTCGATGGTACAGCTGTGACCAAAGTGACTAGAGGATAAGTGAGATTTTGAATTTCTGTAGACACTTGCGGACACTGGACACTTTTGGATTGTGTGAGGCCCACTGAATATCTGAGCGCTATGTCACAGGCTCGATGGCACAGCTGTGACCAAAGTGACTAGAGGATAAGTGAGATTTTGAATTTCTGCTCACACTAGTGGACACTGGACACTTTTGGATTGTGTGAGGCCCACTGAATATCTGAGCGCTATGTCACAGGCTCGATGGCACAGCTGTGACCAAAGTGACTAGAGGATAAGTGAGATTTTGAATTTCTGCAGACACTTTTGGACACTGGACATTTTTGGATTGTGTGAGGCCCACTGAATATCTGAACGCTATGTCACTGGCTCGATGGCACAGCTGTGACCAAAGTGACTAGAGGATAAGTGAGATTTTGAATTTCTGCAGACACTTGTGGACACTGGACACTTTTGCATTGTGTGAGGCCCACTGAATATCTGAGCGCTATGTCACAGGCTCGATGGCACAGCTGTGACCAAAGTGACTAGAGGATAAGTGAGATTTTGAATTTCTGCTCACACTAGTGGACACTGGACACTTTTGAATTGTGTGAGGCCCACTGAATATCTGAGCGCTATGTCACAGGCTCGATGGCACAGCTGTGACCAAAGTGACTAGAGGATAAGTGAGATTTTGAAATTCTGCTCACACTAGTGGACACTGGACACTTTTGGATTGTGTGAGGCCCACTGAATATCTGAGCACTATGTCACAGGCTCGATGGCACAGCTGTGACCAAAGTGACTAGAGGATAAGTGAGATTTTGAATTTCTGCAGACACTTGTGGACACTGGACACTTTCGGATTGTGTGAGGCCCACTGAATATCTGAGCGCTATGTCACAGGCTCGATGGCACAGCTGTGACCAAAGTGACTAAAGGATAAGTGAGATTTTGAATTTCTGCTCACACTAGTGGACACTGGACACTTTTGGATTGTGTGAGGCCCACTGAATATCTGAGCGCTATGTCACAGGTTCGATGGCACAGCTGTGACCAAAGTGACTAGAGGATAAGTGAGATTTTAAATTTCTGCAGACACTTGTGGACACTGGACATTTTTGGATTGTGTGAGGCCCACTGAATATCTGAACGCTATGTCACTGGCTCGATGGCACAGCTGTGACCAAAGTGACTAGAGGATAAGTGAGATTTTGAATTTCTGCAGACACTTGTGGACACTGGACACTTTTGGATTGTGTGAGGCCCACTGAATATCTGAGCGCTATGTCACAGGCTCGATGGCACAGCTGTGACCAAAGTGACTAGAGGATAAGTGAGATTTTGAATTTCTGCTCACACTAGTGGACACTGGACACTTTTGGATTGTGTGAGGCCCACTGAATATCTGAGCGCTATGTCACAGGCTCGATGGCACAGCTGTGACCAAAGTGACTAGAGGATAAGTGAGATTTTGAATTTCTGCTCACACTAGTGGACACTGGACACTTTTGGATTGTATGAGGCCCACTGAATATCTGAGCGCTATGTCACAGGCTCGATGGCACAGCTGTGACCAAAGTGACTAGAGGATAGGTGAGATTTTGAATTTCTGCAGACACTTGTGGACACTGTACACTTTTGGATTGTGTGAGGCCCACTGAATATCTGAGCGCTATGTCACAGGCTCGATGGCACAGCTGTGACCAAAGTGACTAGAAGATAAGTGAGATTTTGAATTTCTGCTCACACTAGTGGACACTGGACACTTTTGGATTGTGTGAGGCCCACTGAATATCTGAGCGCTATGTCACAGGCTCGATGGTACAGCTGTGACCAAAGTGACTAGAGGATAAGTGAGATTTTGAATTTCTGCAGACACTTGTGGACACTGGACACTTTTGGATTGTGTGAGGCCCACTGAATATCTGAGCGCTATGTCACAGGCTCGATGGCACAGCTGTGACCAAAGTGACTAGAAGATAAGTGAGATTTTGAATTTCTGCTCACACTAGTGGACACTGGACACTTTTGGATTGTGTGAGGCCCACTGAATATCTGAGCACTATGTCACAGGCTCGATGGTACAGCTGTGACCAAAGTGACTAGAGGATAAGTGAGATTTTGAATTTCTGCAGACACTTGTGGACACTGGACACTTTTGGATTGTGTGAGGCCCACTGAATATCTGAGCGCTATGTCACAGGCTCGATGGCACAGCTGTGACCAAAGTGACTAGAGGATAAGTGAGATTTTGAATTTCTGCTCACACTAGTGGACACTGGACACTTTTGGATTGTGTGAGGCCCACTGAATATCTGAGCGCTATGTCACAGGTTCGATGGCACAGCTGTGACCAAAGTGACTAGAGGATAAGTGAGATTTTAAATTTCTGCAGACACTTGTGGACACTGGACATTTTTGGATTGTGTGAGGCCCACTGAATATCTGAACGCTATGTCACTGGCTCGATGGCACAGCTGTGACCAAAGTGACTAGAGGATAAGTGAGATTTTGAATTTCTGCAGACACTTGTGGACACTGGACACTTTTGGATTGTGTGAGGCCCACTGAATATCTGAGCGCTATGTCACAGGCTCGATGGCACAGCTGTGACCAAAGTGACTAGAGGATAAGTGAGATTTTGAATTTCTGCTCACACTAGTGGACACTGGACACTTTTGGATTGTGTGAGGCCCACTGAATATCTGAGCGCAATGTCACAGGCTCGATGGCACAGCTGTGACCAAAGTGACTAGAGGATAAGTGAGATTTTGAATTTCTGCTCACACTAGTGGACACTGGACACTTTTGGATTGCGTGAGGCCCACTGAATATCTGAGCACTATGTCACAGGCTCTATGGCACAGCTGTGACCAAAGTGACTAGAAGATAACTGAGATTTTGAATTTCTGCAGACACTTTTGGACACTTTTGGATTGTGTGAGGCCCACTGAAAATCTGAGCGCTATGTCACAGGCTCGATGGCACAGCTGTGACCAAAGTGACTAGAGGATAAGTGAGATTTTGAATTTCTGCTCACACTAGAGGACACTGGACACTTTTGGATTGTATGAGGCCCACTGAATATCTGAGCGCTATGTCACAGGATCGATGGCACAGCTGTGACCAAAGTGACTAGAGGATAAGTGAGATTTTGAATTTCTGCAGACACTTGTGGACACTGGACATTTTTGGATTGTGTGAGGCCCACTGAATATCTGAGCGCTATGTCACAGGCTCGATGGCACAGCTGTGACCAAAGTGACTAGAGAATAAGTGAGATTTTGAATTGCTGCAGACACTTGGGGACACTGGACACTTTTGGATTGTGTGAGGCCCACTGAATATCTGAGCGCTATGTCACAGGCTCGATGGCACAGCTGTGACCAAAGTGACTAGAGGATAAGTGAGATTTTGAATTTCTGCAGACACTTGTGGACACTGGACACTTTTGGATTGTGTGAGGCCCACTGAATATCTGAGCGCTATGTCACAGGCTCGATGGCACAGCTGTGACCAAAGTGACTAGAGGATAAGGGAGATTTTGAATTTCTGCAGACACTTGTGGACACTGGACATTTTTGGATTGTGTGAGGCCCACTGAATATCTGAGCGCTATGTCACAGGCTCGATGGCACAGCTGTGACCAAAGTGACTAGAGGATAAGTGAGATTTTGAATTTCTGCTCACACTAGTGGACACTGGACACTTTTGGATTGTGCGAGGCCCACTGAATATCTGAGCGCTATGTCACAGGCTCGATGGCACAGCTGTGACTAAAAAGGGACTAGAGGATAAGTGAGATTTTGAATTTCTGCAGACACTTGTGGACACTGGACACTTTTGGATTGTGTGAGGCCCACTGAATATCTGAGCGCTATGTCACAGGCTCGATGGAACAGCTGTGACCAAAGTGACTAGAGGATAAGTGAGATTTTGAACTTCTGCTCACACTAGTGGACACTGGACACTTTTGTATTGTGTGAGGCCCACTGAATATCTGAGCGCTATGTCACAGGCTCGATGGCACAGCTGTGACCAAAGTGACTAGAGGATAAGTGAGATTTTGAATTTCTGCAGACACTTGTGGACACTGGACACTTTTGGATTGTGTGAGGCCCACTGAATATCTGAGCGCTATGTCACAGGCTCGATGGCACAGCTGTGACCAAAGTGACTAGAGGATAAGTGAGATTTTGAATTTCTGCAGACACTTGTGGACACTGGACACTTTTGGATTGTGTGAGGTCCACTGAATATCTGAGCGCTATGTCACAGGCTCGTTGGCACAGCTGTGACCAAAGTGACTAGAGGATAAGTGAGATTTTGAATTTCTGCAGACACTTGTGGACACTGGACACTTTTGGATTGTGTGAGGCCCACTGAATATTTGAGCGCTATGTCACAGGCTCGATGGCACAGCTGTGACCAAAGTGACTAGAGGATAAGTGAGATTTTGAATTTCTGCAGACACTTGTGGACACTGGACACTTTTGGATTGTGTGAGGCCCACTGAATATCTGAGCGCTATGTCACAGGCTCGATGGCACAGCTGTGACCAAAGTGACTAGAGGATAAGTGAGATTTTGAACTTCTGCTCACACTAGTGGACACTGGACACTTTTGGATTGTGTGAGGCCCGCTGAATATCTGAGCGCTATGTCACAGGCTCGATGGCACAGCTGTGACCAAAGTGACTAGAGGATAAGTGAGATTTTGAATTTCTGCAGACACTTGTGGACACTGGACACTTTTGGATTGTGTGAGGCACACTGAATATCTGAGCGCTATGTCACAGGCTCGATGGCACAGCTGTGACCAAAGTGACTAGAGGATAAGTGAGATTTTGAATTTCTGCAGACACTTGTGGACACTGGACACTTTTGTATTGTGTGAGGTCCACTGAATATCTGAGCGCTATGTCACAGGCTCGATGGCACAGCTGTGACCAAAGTGACTAGAGGATAATTGAGATTTTGAATTTCTGCAGACACTTGTGGACACTGGACACTTTTGGATTGTGTGAGGCCCACTGAATATCTGAGCGCTATGTCACAGGCTCGATGGCACAGCTGTGACCAAAGTGACTAGAAGATAAGTGAGATTTTGAATTTCTGCTCACACTAGTGGACACTGGACACTTTTGGATTGTGTGAGGCCCACTGAATATCTGAGCGCTATGTCACATGCTCGATGGTACAGCTGTGACCAAAGTGACTAGAGGATAAGTGAGATTTTGAATTTCTGTAGACACTTGTGGACACTGGACACTTTTGGATTGTGTGAGGCCCACTGAATATCTGAGCGCTATGTCACAGGCTCGATGGCACAGCTGTGACCAAAGTGACTAGAGGATAAGTGAGATTTTGAATTTCTGCTCACACTAGTGGACACTGGACACTTTTGGATTGTGTGAGGCCCACTGAATATCTGAGCGCTATGTCACAGGCTCGATGGCACAGCTGTGACCAAAGTGACTAGAGGATAAGTGAGATTTTGAATTTCTGCAGACACTTTTGGACACTGGACATTTTTGGATTGTGTGAGGCCCACTGAATATCTGAACGCTATGTCACTGGCTCGATGGCACAGCTGTGACCAAAGTGACTAGAGGATAAGTGAGATTTTGAATTTCTGCAGACACTTGTGGACACTGGACACTTTTGCATTGTGTGAGGCCCACTGAATATCTGAGCGCTATGTCACAGGCTCGATGGCACAGCTGTGACCAAAGTGACTAGAGGATAAGTGAGATTTTGAATTTCTGCTCACACTAGTGGACACTGGACACTTTTGAATTGTGTGAGGCCCACTGAATATCTGAGCGCTATGTCACAGGCTCGATGGCACAGCTGTGACCAAAGTGACTAGAGGATAAGTGAGATTTTGAATTTCTGCTCACACTAGTGGACACTGGACACTTTTGGATTGTGTGAGGCCCACTGAATATCTGAGCACTATGTCAGAGGCTCGATGGTACAGCTGTGACCAAAGTGACTAGAGGATAAGTGAGATTTTGAATTTCTGCAGACACTTGTGGACACTGGACACTTTCGGATTGTGTGAGGCCCACTGAATATCTGAGCGCTATGTCACAGGCTCGATGGCACAGCTGTGACCAAAGTGACTAAAGGATAAGTGAGATTTTGAATTTCTGCTCACACTAGTGGACACTGGACACTTTTGGATTGTGTGAGGCCCACTGAATATCTGAGCGCTATGTCACAGGTTCGATGGCACAGCTGTGACCAAAGTGACTAGAGGATAAGTGAGATTTTAAATTTCTGCAGACACTTGTGGACACTGGACATTTTTGGATTGTGTGAGGCCCACTGAATATCTGAACGCTATGTCACTGGCTCGATGGCACAGCTGTGACCAAAGTGACTAGAGGATAAGTGAGATTTTGAATTTCTGCAGACACTTGTGGACACTGGACACTTTTGGATTGTGTGAGGCCCACTGAATATCTGAGCGCTATGTCACAGGCTCGATGGCACAGCTGTGACCAAAGTGACTAGAGGATAAGTGAGATTTTGAATTTCTGCTCACACTAGTGGACACTGGACACTTTTGGATTGTGTGAGGCCCACTGAATATCTGAGCGCTATGTCACAGGCTCGATGGCACAGCTGTGACCAAAGTGACTAGAGGATAAGTGAGATTTTGAATTTCTGCTCACACTAGTGGACACTGGACACTTTTGGATTGTATGAGGCCCACTGAATATCTGAGCGCTATGTCACAGGCTCGATGGCACAGCTGTGACCAAAGTGACTAGAGGATAGGTGAGATTTTGAATTTCTGCAGACACTTGTGGACACTGTACACTTTTGGATTGTGTGAGGCCCACTGAATATCTGAGCGCTATGTCACAGGCTCGATGGCACAGCTGTGACCAAAGTGACTAGAAGATAAGTGAGATTTTGAATTTCTGCTCACACTAGTGGACACTGGACACTTTTGGATTGTGTGAGGCCCACTGAATATCTGAGCGCTATGTCACAGGCTCGATGGTACAGCTGTGACCAAAGTGACTAGAGGATAAGTGAGATTTTGAATTTCTGCAGACACTTGTGGACACTGGACACTTTTGGATTGTGTGAGGCCCACTGAATATCTGAGCGCTATGTCACAGGCTCGATGGCACAGCTGTGACCAAAGTGACTAGAGGATAAGTGAGATTTTGAATTTCTGCTCACACTAGTGGACACTGGACACTTTTGGATTGTGGGAGGCCCACTGAATATCTGAGCGCTATGTCACAGGTTCGATGGCACAGCTGTGACCAAAGTGACTAGAGGATAAGTGAGATTTTAAATTTCTGCAGACACTTGTGGACACTGGACATTTTTGGATTGTGTGAGGCCCACTGAATATCTGATCGCTATGTCACTGGCTCGATGGCACAGCTGTGACCAAAGTGACTAGAGGATAAGTGAGATTTTGAATTTCTGCAGACACTTGTGGACACTGGACACTTTTGGATTGTGTGAGGCCCACTGAATATCTGAGCGCTATGTCACAGGCTCGATGGCACAGCTGTGACCAAAGTGACTAGAGGATAAGTGAGATTTTGAATTTCTGCTCACACTAGTGGACACTGGACACTTTTGGATTGTGTGAGGCCCACTGAATATCTGAGCGCTATGTCACAGGCTCGATGGCACAGCTGTGACCAAAGTGACTAGAGGATAAGTGATATTTTGAATTTCTGCTCACACTAGTGGACACTGGACACTTTTGGATTGCGTGAGGCCCACTGAATATCTGAGCACTATGTCACAGGCTCTATGGCACAGCTGTGACCAAAGTGACTAGAGGATAACTGAGATTTTGAATTTCTGCAGACACTTTTGGACACTTTTGGATTGTGTGAGGCCCACTGAAAATCTGAGCGCTATGTCACAGGCTCGATGGCACAGCTGTGACCAAAGTGACTAGAGGATAAGTGAGATTTTGAATTTCTGCTTACACTAGAGGACACTGGACACTTTTGGATTGTATGAGGCCCACTGAATATCTGAGCGCTATGTCACAGGCTCGATGGCACAGCTGTGACCAAAGTGACTAGAGGATAAGTGAGATTTTGAATTTCTGCAGACACTTGTGGACACTGGACATTTTTGGATTGTGTGAGGCCCACTGAATATCTGAGCGCTATGTCACAGGCTCGATGGCACAGCTGTGACCTAAGTGACTAGAGAATAAGTGAGATTTTGAATTGCTGCAGACACTTGTGGACACTGGACACTTTTGGATTGTGTGAGGCCCACTGAATATCTGAGCACTATGTCACAGGCTCGATGGCACAGCTGTGACCAAAGTGACTAGAGGATAAGTGAGATTTTGAATTGCTGCAGACACTTGTGGACACTGGACACTTTTGGATTGTGTGAGGCCCACTGAATATCTGAGCGCTATGTCACAGGCTCGATGGCACAGCTGTGACCAATGTGACAAGAGGATAAGTGAGATTTTGAATTTCTGCTCACACTAGTGGACAGTGGACACTTTTGGATTGTGTGAGGCCCACTGAATATCTGAGCGCTATGTCACAGGCTCGATGGCACAGCTGTGACCAAAGTGACTAGAGGATAAGTGAGATTTTGAATTTCTGCAGACACTTGTGGACACTGGACACTTTTGGATTGTGTGAGGCCCACTGAATATCTGAGCGCTATGTCACAGGCTCGATGGCACAGCTGTGACTAAAGTGACTAGAGGATAAGGGAGATTTTGAATTTCTGCAGACACTTGTGGACACTGGACACTTTTGGATTGTGTGAGGCCCACTGAATATCTGAGCGCTATGTCACAGGCTCGATGGCACAGCTGTGACCAAAGTGACTAGAGGATAAGTGAGATTTTGAATTTCTGCAGACACTTGTGGACACTGGACACTTTTGGATTGTGTGAGGCCCACTGAATATCTGAGCGCTATGTCACAGGCTCGATGGCACAGCTGTGACCAAAGTGACTAGAGGATAAGTGAGATTTTGAACTTCTGCTCACACTAGTGGACACTGGACACTTTTGGATTGTGTGAGGCCCACTGAATATCTGAGCGCTATGTCACAGGCTCGATGGCACATCTGTGACCAAAGTGACTAGAGGATAAGTGAGATTTTGAATTTCTGCAGACACTTGTGGACACTGGACACTTTTGGATTGTGTGAGGCCCACTGAATATCTGAGCGCTATGTCACAGGCTCGATGGCACAGCTGTGACCAAAGTGACTAGAGGATAAGTGAGATTTTGAATTTCTGCAGACACTTGTGGACACTGGACACTTTTGTATTGTGTGAGGTCCACTGAATATCTGAGCGCTATGTCACAGGCTCGATGGCACAGCTGTGACCAAAGTGACTAGAGGATAAGTGAGATTTTGAATTTCTGCAGACACTTGTGGACACTGTACACTTTTGGATTGTGTGAGGCCCACTGAATATCTGAGCGCTATGTCACAGGCTCGATGGCACAGCTGTGACCAAAGTGACTAGAAGATAAGTGAGATTTTGAATTTCTGCTCACACTAGTGGACATTGGACACTTTTGGATTGTGTGAGGCCCACTGAATATCTGAGCGCTATGTCACATGCTCGATGGTACAGCTGTGACCAAAGTGACTAGAGGATAAGTGAGATTTTGAATTTCTGCAGACACTTGTGGACACTGGACACTTTTGGATTGTGTGAGGCCCACTGAATATCTGAGCGCTATGTCACAGGCTCGATGGCACAGCTGTGACCAAAGTGACTAGAGGATAAGTGAGATTTTGAATTTCTGCTCACACTAGTGGACACTGGACACTTTTGGATTGTGTGAGGCCCACTGAATATCTGAGCGCTATGTCACAGGCTCGATGGCACAGCTGTGACCAAAGTGACTAGAGGATAAGTGAGATTTTGAATTTCTGCAGACACTTTTGGACACTGGACATTTTTGAATTGTGTGAGGCCCACTGAATATCTGAACGCTATGTCACTGGCTCGATGGCACAGCTGTGACCAAAGTGACTAGAGGATAAGTGAGATTTTGAATTTCTGCAGACACTTGTGGACACTGGACACTTTTGCATTGTGTGAGGCCCACTGAATATCTGAGCGCTATGTCACAGGCTCGATGGCACAGCTGTGACCAAAGTGACTAGAGGATAAGTGAGATTTTGAATTTCTGCTCACACTAGTGGACACTGGACACTTTTGAATTGTGTGAGGCCCACTGAATATCTGAGCGCTATGTCACAGGCTCGATGGCACAGCTGTGACCAAAGTGACTAGAGGATAAGTGAGATTTTGAATTTCTGCTCACACTAGTGGACACTGGACACTTTTGGATTGTGTGAGGCCCACTGAATATCTGAGCACTATGTCACAGGCTCTATGGCACAGCTGTGACCAAAGTGACTAGAGGATAAGTGAGATTTTGAATTTCTGCAGACACTTGTGGACACTGGACACTTTTGGATTGTGTGAGGCCCACTGAATATCTGAGCGCTATGTCACAGGCTCGATAGCACAGCTGTGACCAAAGTGACTAGAGGATAAGTGAGATTTTGAATTTCTGCTCACACTAGTGGACACTGGACACTTTTGGATTGTGTGAGGCCCACTGAATATCTGAGCACTATGTCACAGGCTCTATGGCACAGATGTGACCAAAGTGACTAGAGGATAAGTGAGATTTTGAATTTCTGCAGACACTTGTGGACACTTTTGGATTGTGTGAGGCCCACTGAAAATCTGAGCGCTATGTCACAGGCTCGATGGCACAGCTGTGACCAAAGTGACTAGAGGATAAGTGAGATTTTGAATTTCTGCTCACACTAGTGGACACTGGACACTTTTGGATTGTATGAGGCCCACTGAATATCTGAGCGCTATGTCACAGGCTCAATGGCACAGCTGTGACCAAAGTGACTAGAGGATAAGTGAGATTTTGAATTTCTGCAGACACTTGTGGACACTGGACATTTTTGGATTGTGTGAGGCCCACTGAATATCTGAGCGCTATGTCACAGGCTCGATGGCACAGCTGTGACCAAAGTGACTAGAGGATAAGTGAGATTTTGAATTGCTGCAGACACTTGTGGACACTGGACACTTTTGGATTGTGTGAGGCCCACTGAATATCTGAGCGCTATGTCACAGGCTCGATGGCACAGCTGTGACCAAAGTGAATAGAGGATAAGTGAGATTTTGAATTTCTGCAGACACTTGTGGACACTGGACACTTTTGGATTGTGTGAGGTCCACTGAATATCTGAGCTCTATGTCACAAGCTCGATGGCACAGCTGTGACCAAAGTGACTAGAGGATAAGTGAGATTTTGAATTTCTGCAGACACTTGTGGACACTGGACACTTTTGGATTGTGTGAGGCCCACTGAATATCTGAGCGCTATGTCACAGGCTCGATGGCACAGCTGTGACCAAAGTGACAAGAAGATAAGTGAGATTTTGAATTTCTGCTCACACTAGTGGACACTGGACACTTTTGGATTGTGTGAGGCCCACTGAATATCTGAGCGCTATGTCACAGGCTCGATGGTACAGCTGTGACCAAAGTGACTAGAGGATAAGTGAGATTTTGAATTTCTGCAGACACTTGTGGACACTGGACACTTTTGGATTGTGTGAGGCCCACTGAATATCTGAGCGCTATGTCACAGGCTCGATGGCACAGCTGTGACCAAAGTGACTAGAGGATAAGTGAGATTTTGAATTTCTGCTCACACTAGTGGACACTGGACACTTTTGGATTGTGTGAGGCCCACTGAATATCTGAGCGCTATGTCACAGGCTCGATGGCACAGCTGTGACCAAAGTGACTAGAGGATAAGTGAGATTTTAAATTTCTGCAGAGACTTGTGGACACTGGACATTTTTGGATTGTGTGAGGCCCACTGAATATCTGATCGCTATGTCACTGGCTCGATGGCACAGCTGTGACCAAAGTGACTAGAGGATAAGTGAGATTTTGAATTGCTGCAGACACTTGTGGACACTGGACACTTTTGGATTGTGTGAGGCCCACTGAATATCTGAGCGCTATGTCACAGGCTCGATGGCACAGCTGTGACCAAAGTGAATAGAGGATAAGTGAGATTTTGAATTTCTGCAGACACTTGTGGACACTGGACACTTTTGGATTGTGTGAGGTCCACTGAATATCTGAGCTCTATGTCACAAGCTCGATGGCACAGCTGTGACCAAAGTGACTAGAGGATAAGTGAGATTTTGAATTTCTGCAGACACTTGTGGACACTGGACACTTTTGGATTGTGTGAGGCCCACTGAATATCTGAGCGCTATGTCACAGGCTCGATGGCACAGCTGTGACCAAAGTGACAAGAAGATAAGTGAGATTTTGAATTTCTGCTCACACTAGTGGACACTGGACACTTTTGGATTGTGTGAGGCCCACTGAATATCTGAGCGCTATGTCACAGGCTCGATGGTACAGCTGTGACCAAAGTGACTAGAGGATAAGTGAGATTTTGAATTTCTGCAGACACTTGTGGACACTGGACACTTTTGGATTGTGTGAGGCCCACTGAATATCTGAGCACTATGTCACAGGCTCTATGGCACAGCTGTGACGAAAGTGACTAGAGGATAAGTGAGATTTTGAATTTCTGCAGACACTTGTGGACACTTTTGGATTGTGTGAGGCCCACTGAAAATCTGAGCGCTATGTCACAGGCTCGATGGCACAGCTGTGACCAAAGTGACTAGAGGATAAGTGAGATTTTGAATTTCTGCTCACACTAGTGGACACTGGACACTTTTGGATTGTATGAGGCCCACTGAATATCTGAGCGCTATGTCACAGGCTCGATGGCACAGCTGTGACCAAAGTGACTAGAGGATAAGTGAGATTTTGAATTTCTGCAGACACTTGTGGACACTGGACATTTTTGGATTGTGTGAGGCCCACTGAATATCTGAGCGCTATGTCACAGGCTCGATGGCACAGCTGTGACCAAAGTGACTAGAGGATAAGTGAGATTTTGAATTGCTGCAGACACTTGTGGACACTGGACACTTTTGGATTGTGTGAGGCCCACTGAATATCTGAGCGCTATGTCTCAGGCTCGATGGCACAGATGTGACCAAAGTGAATAGAGGATAAGTGAGATTTTGAATTTCTGCAGACACTTGTGGACACTGGACACTTTTGGATTGTGTGAGGTCCACTGAATATCTGAGCGCTATGTCACAAGCTCGATGGCACAGCTGTGACCAAAGTGACTAGAGGATAAGTGAGATTTTGAATTTCTGCAGACACTTGTGGACACTGGACACTTTTGGATTGTGTGAGGCCCACTGAATATCTGAGCGCTATGTCACAGGCTCGATGGCACAGCTGTGACCAAAGTGACTAGAAGATAAGTGAGATTTTGAATTTCTGCTCACACTAGTCGACACTGGACGCTTTTGGATTGTGTGAGGCCCACTGAATATCTGAGCACTATGTCACAGGCTCGATGGTACAGCTGTGACCAAAGTGACTAGAGGTTAAGTGAGATTTTGAATTTCTGCAGACACTTGTGGACACTGGACACTTTTGGATTGTGTGAGGCCCACTGAATATCTGAGCGCTATGTCACAGGCTCGATGGCACAGCTGTGACCAAAGTGACTAGAGGATAAGTGAGATTTTGAATTTCTGCTCACACTAGTGGACACTGGACACTTTTGGATTGTGTGAGGCCCACTGAATATCTGAGCGCTATGTCACAGGTTCGATGGCACAGCTGTGACCAAAGTGACTAGAGGATAAGTGAGATTTTAAATTTCTGCAGACACTTGTGGACACTGGACATTTTTGGATTGTGTGAGGCCCACTGAATATCTGAACGCTATGTCACTGGCTCGATGGCACAGCTGTGACCAAAGTGACTAGAGGATAAGTGAGATTTTGAATTTCTGCAGACACTTGTGGACACTGGACACTTTTGGATTGTGTGAGGCCCACTGAATATCTGAGCGCTATGTCACAGGCTCGATGGCACAGCTGTGACCAAAGTGACTAGAGGATAAGTGAGATTTTGAATTTCTGCTCACACTAGTGGACACTGGACACTTTTGGATTGTGTGAGGCCCACTGAATATCTGAGCGCAATGTCACAGGCTCGATGGCACAGCTGTGACCAAAGTGACTAGAGGATAAGTGAGATTTTGAATTTCTGCTCACACTAGTGGACACTGGACACTTTTGGATTGCGTGAGGCCCACTGAATATCTGAGCACTATGTCACAGGCTCTATGGCACAGCTGTGACCAAAGTGACTAGAAGATAACTGAAATTTTGAATTTCTGCAGACACTTTTGGACACTTTTGGATTGTGTGAGGCCCACTGAAAATCTGAGCGCTATGTCACAGGCTCGATGGCACAGCTGTGACCAAAGTGACTAGAGGATAAGTGAGATTTTGAATTTCTGCTCACACTAGAGGACACTGGACACTTTTGGATTGTATGAGGCCCACTGAATATCTGAGCGCTATGTCACAGGCTCGATGGCACAGCTGTGACCAAAGTGACTAGAGGATAAGTGAGATTTTGAATTTCTGCAGACACTTGTGGACACTGGACATTTTTGGATTGTGTGAGGCCCACTGAATATCTGAGCGCTATGTCACAGGCTCGATGGCACAGCTGTGACCAAAGTGACTAGAGAATAAGTGAGATTTTGAATTGCTGCAGACACTTGTGGACACTGGACACTTTTGGATTGTGTGAGGCCCACTGAATATCTGAGCGCTATGTCACAGGCTCGATGGCACAGCTGTGACCAAAGTGACTAGAGGATAAGTGAGATTTTGAATTTCTGCAGACACTTGTGGACACTGGACACTTTTGGATTGTGTGAAGCCCACTGAATATCTGAGCGCTATGTCACAGGCTCGATGGCACAGCTGTGACCAAAGTGACTAGAGGATAAGGGAGATTTTGAATTTCTGCAGACACTTGTGGACACTGGACATTTTTGGATTGTGTGAGGCCCACTGAATATCTGAGCGCTATGTCACAGGCTCGATGGCACAGCTGTGACCAAAGTGACTAGAGGATAAGTGAGATTTTGAATTTCTGCTCACACTAGTGGACACTGGACACTTTTGGATTGTGTGAGGCCCACTGAATATCTGAGCGCTATGTCACAGGCTCGATGGCACAGCTGTGACTAAAAAGGGACTAGAGGATAAGTGAGATTTTGAATTTCTGCAGACACTTGTGGACACTGGACACTTTTGGATTGTGTGAGGCCCACTGAATATCTGAGCGCTATGTCACAGGCTCGATGGAACAGCTGTGACCAAAGTGACTAGAGGATAAGTGAGATTTTGAACTTCTGCTCACACTAGTGGACACTGGACACTTTTGTATTGTGTGAGGCCCACTGAATATCTGAGCGCTATGTCACAGGCTCGATGGCACAGCTGTGACCAAAGTGACTAGAGGATAAGTGAGATTTTGAATTTCTGCAGACACTTGTGGACACTGGACACTTTTGGATTGTGTGAGGCCCACTGAATATCTGAGCGCTATGTCACAGGCTCGATGGCACAGCTGTGACCAAAGTGACTAGAGGATAAGTGAGATTTTGAATTTCTGCAGACACTTGTGGACACTGGACACTTTTGGATTGTGTGAGGTCCACTGAATATCTGAGCGCTATGTCACAGGCTCGATGGCACAGCTGTGACCAAAGTGACTAGAGGATAAGTGAGATTTTGAATTTCTGCAGACACTTGTGGACACTGGACACTTTTGGATTGTGTGAGGCCCACTGAATATTTGAGCGCTATGTCACAGGGTCGATGGCACAGCTGTGACCAAAGTGACTAGAGGATAAGTGAGATTTTGAATTTCTGCAGACACTTGTGGACACTGGACACTTTTGGATTGTGTGAGGCCCACTGAATATCTGAGCGCTATGTCACAGGCTCGATGGCACAGCTGTGACCAAAGTGACTAGAGGATAAGTGAGATTTTGAATTTCTGCAGACACTTGTGGACACTGGACACTTTTGGATTGTGTGAGGCCCACTGAATATCTGAGCGCTATGTCACAGGCTCGATGGCACAGCTGTGACCAAAGTGACTAGAGGATAAGTGAGATTTTGAACTTCTGCTCACACTAGTGGACACTGGACACTTTTGGATTGTGTGAGGCCCACTGAATATCTGAGCGCTATGTCACAGGCTCGATGGTACAGCTGTGACCAAAGTGACTAGAGGATAAGTGAGATTTTGAATTTCTGCAGACACTTGTGGACACTGGACACTTTTGGATTGTGTGAGGCCCACTGAATATCTGAGCACTATGTCACAGGCTCTATGGCACAGCTGTGACGAAAGTGACTAGAGGATAAGTGAGATTTTGAATTTCTGCAGACACTTGTGGACACTTTTGGATTGTGTGAGGCCCACTGAAAATCTGAGCGCTATGTCACAGGCTCGATGGCACAGCTGTGACCAAAGTGACTAGAGGATAAGTGAGATTTTGAATTTCTGCTCACACTAGTGGACACTGGACACTTTTGGATTGTATGAGGCCCACTGAATATCTGAGCGCTATGTCACAGGCTCGATGGCACAGCTGTGACCAAAGTGACTAGAGGATAAGTGAGATTTTGAATTTCTGCAGACACTTGTGGACACTGGACATTTTTGGATTGTGTGAGGCCCACTGAATATCTGAGCGCTATGTCTCAGGCTCGATGGCACAGATGTGACCAAAGTGAATAGAGGATAAGTGAGATTTTGAATTTCTGCAGACACTTGTGGACACTGGACACTTTTGGATTGTGTGAGGTCCACTGAATATCTGAGCGCTATGTCACAAGCTCGATGGCACAGCTGTGACCAAAGTGACTAGAGGATAAGTGAGATTTTGAATTTCTGCAGACACTTGTGGACACTGGACACTTTTGGATTGTGTGAGGCCCACTGAATATCTGAGCGCTATGTCACAGGCTCGATGGCACAGCTGTGACCAAAGTGACTAGAAGATAAGTGAGATTTTGAATTTCTGCTCACACTAGTCGACACTGGACGCTTTTGGATTGTGTGAGGCCCACTGAATATCTGAGCACTATGTCACAGGCTCGATGGTACAGCTGTGACCAAAGTGACTAGAGGTTAAGTGAGATTTTGAATTTCTGCAGACACTTGTGGACACTGGACACTTTTGGATTGTGTGAGGCCCACTGAATATCTGAGCGCTATGTCACAGGCTCGATGGCACAGCTGTGACCAAAGTGACTAGAGGATAAGTGAGATTTTGAATTTCTGCTCACACTAGTGGACACTGGACACTTTTGGATTGTGTGAGGCCCACTGAATATCTGAGCGCTATGTCACAGGTTCGATGGCACAGCTGTGACCAAAGTGACTAGAGGATAAGTGAGATTTTAAATTTCTGCAGACACTTGTGGACACTGGACATTTTTGGATTGTGTGAGGCCCACTGAATATCTGAACGCTATGTCACTGGCTCGATGGCACAGCTGTGACCAAAGTGACTAGAGGATAAGTGAGATTTTGAATTTCTGCAGACACTTGTGGACACTGGACACTTTTGGATTGTGTGAGGCCCACTGAATATCTGAGCGCTATGTCACAGGCTCGATGGCACAGCTGTGACCAAAGTGACTAGAGGATAAGTGAGATTTTGAATTTCTGCTCACACTAGTGGACACTGGACACTTTTGGATTGTGTGAGGCCCACTGAATATCTGTGCGCAATGTCACAGGCTCGATGGCACAGCTGTGACCAAAGTGACTAGAGGATAAGTGAGATTTTGAATTTCTGCTCACACTAGTGGACACTGGACACTTTTGGATTGCGTGAGGCCCACTGAATATCTGAGCACTATGTCACAGGCTCTATGGCACAGCTGTGACCAAAGTGACTAGAAGATAACTGAGATTTTGAATTTCTGCAGACACTTTTGGACACTTTTGGATTGTGTGAGGCCCACTGAAAATCTGAGCGCTATGTCACAGGCTCGATGGCACAGCTGTGACCAAAGTGACTAGAGGATAAGTGAGATTTTGAATTTCTGCTCACACTAGAGGACACTGGACACTTTTGGATTGTATGAGGCCCACTGAATATCTGAGCGCTATGTCACAGGCTCGATGGCACAGCTGTGACCAAAGTGACTAGAGGATAAGTGAGATTTTGAACTTCTGCTCACACTAGTGGACACTGGACACTTTTGTATTGTGTGAGGCCCACTGAATATCTGAGCGCTATGTCACAGGCTCGATGGCACAGCTGTGACCAAAGTGACTAGAGGATAAGTGAGATTTTGAATTTCTGCAGACACTTGTGGACACTGGACACTTTTGGATTGTGTGAGGCCCACTGAATATCTGAGCGCTATGTCACAGGCTCGATGGCACAGCTGTGACCAAAGTGACTAGAGGATAAGTGAGATTTTGAATTTCTGCAGACACTTGTGGACACTGGACACTTTTGGATTGTGTGAGGTCCACTGAATATCTGAGCGCTATGTCACAGGCTCGATGGCACAGCTGTGACCAAAGTGACTAGAGGATAAGTGAGATTTTGAATTTCTGCAGACACTTGTGGACACTGGACACTTTTGGATTGTGTGAGGCCCACTGAATATTTGAGCGCTATGTCACAGGGTCGATGGCACAGCTGTGACCAAAGTGACTAGAGGATAAGTGAGATTTTGAATTTCTGCAGACACTTGTGGACACTGGACACTTTTGGATTGTGTGAGGCCCACTGAATATCTGAGCGCTATGTCACAGGCTCGATGGCACAGCTGTGACCAAAGTGACTAGAGGATAAGTGAGATTTTGAATTTCTGCTCACACTAGTGGACACTGGACACTTTTGGATTGTGGGAGGCCCACTGAATATCTGAGCGCTATGTCACAGGTTCGATGGCACAGCTGTGACCAAAGTGACTAGAGGATAAGTGAGATTTTAAATTTCTGCAGACACTTGTGGACACTGGACATTTTTGGATTGTGTGAGGCCCACTGAATATCTGATCGCTATGTCACTGGCTCGATGGCACAGCTGTGACCAAAGTGACTAGAGGATAAGTGAGATTTTGAATTTCTGCAGACACTTGTGGACACTGGACACTTTTGGATTGTGTGAGGCCCACTGAATATCTGAGCGCTATGTCACAGGCTCGATGGCACAGCTGTGACCAAAGTGACTAGAGGATAAGTGAGATTTTGAATTTCTGCTCACACTAGTGGACACTGGACACTTTTGGATTGTGTGAGGCCCACTGAATATCTGAGCGCTATGTCACAGGCTCGATGGCACAGCTGTGACCAAAGTGACTAGAGGATAAGTGATATTTTGAATTTCTGCTCACACTAGTGGACACTGGACACTTTTGGATTGCGTGAGGCCCACTGAATATCTGAGCACTATGTCACAGGCTCTATGGCACAGCTGTGACCAAAGTGACTAGAGGATAACTGAGATTTTGAATTTCTGCAGACACTTTTGGACACTTTTGGATTGTGTGAGGCCCACTGAAAATCTGAGCGCTATGTCACAGGCTCGATGGCACAGCTGTGACCAAAGTGACTAGAGGATAAGTGAGATTTTGAATTTCTGCTTACACTAGAGGACACTGGACACTTTTGGATTGTATGAGGCCCACTGAATATCTGAGCGCTATGTCACAGGCTCGATGGCACAGCTGTGACCAAAGTGACTAGAGGATAAGTGAGATTTTGAATTTCTGCAGACACTTGTGGACACTGGACATTTTTGGATTGTGTGAGGCCCACTGAATATCTGAGCGCTATGTCACTGGCTCGATGGCACAGCTGTGACCTAAGTGACTAGAGAATAAGTGAGATTTTGAATTGCTGCAGACACTTGTGGACACTGGACACTTTTGGATTGTGTGAGGCCCACTGAATATCTGAGCACTATGTCACAGGCTCGATGGCACAGCTGTGACCAAAGTGACTAGAGGATAAGTGAGATTTTGAATTGCTGCAGACACTTGTGGACACTGGACACTTTTGGATTGTGTGAGGCCCACTGAATGTCTGAGCGCTATGTCACAGGCTCGATGGCACAGCTGTGACCAATGTGACAAGAGGATAAGTGAGATTTTGAATTTCTGCTCACACTAGTGGACAGTGGACACTTTTGGATTGTGTGAGGCCCACTGAATATCTGAGCGCTATGTCACAGGCTCGATGGCACAGCTGTGACCAAAGTGACTAGAGGATAAGTGAGATTTTGAATTTCTGCAGACACTTGTGGACACTGGACACTTTTGGATTGTGTGAGGCCCACTGAATATCTGAGCGCTATGTCACAGGCTCGATGGCACAGCTGTGACTAAAGTGACTAGAGGATAAGGGAGATTTTGAATTTCTGCAGACACTTGTGGACACTGGACACTTTTGGATTGTGTGAGGCCCACTGAATATCTGAGCGCTATGTCACAGGCTCGATGGCACAGCTGTGACCAAAGTGACTAGAGGATAAGTGAGATTTTGAATTTCTGCAGACACTTGTGGACACTGGACACTTTTGGATTGTGTGAGGCCCACTGAATATCTGAGCGCTATGTCACAGGCTCGATGGCACAGCTGTGACCAAAGTGACTAGAGGATAAGTGAGATTTTGAACTTCTGCTCACACTAGTGGACACTGGACACTTTTGGATTGTGTGAGGCCCACTGAATATCTGAGCGCTATGTCACAGGCTCGATGGCACAGCTGTGACTAAAGTGACTAGAGGATAAGGGAGATTTTGAATTTCTGCAGACACTTGTGGACACTGGACACTTTTGGATTGTGTGAGGCCCACTGAATATCTGAGCGCTATGTCACAGGCTCGATGGCACAGCTGTGACCAAAGTGACTAGAGGATAAGTGAGATTTTGAATTTCTGCAGACACTTGTGGACACTGGACACTTTTGGATTGTGTGAGGCCCACTGAATATCTGAGCGCTATGTCACAGGCTCGATGGCACAGCTGTGACCAAAGTGACTAGAGGATAAGTGAGATTTTGAACTTCTGCTCACACTAGTGGACACTGGACACTTTTGGATTGTGTGAGGCCCACTGAATATCTGAGCGCTATGTCACAGGCTCGATGGCACATCTGTGACCAAAGTGACTAGAGGATAAGTGAGATTTTGAATTTCTGCAGACACTTGTGGACACTGGACACTTTTGGATTGTGTGAGGCCCACTGAATATCTGAGCGCTATGTCACAGGCTCGATGGCACAGCTGTGACCAAAGTGACTAGAGGATAAGTGAGATTTTGAATTTCTGCAGACACTTGTGGACACTGGACACTTTTGTATTGTGTGAGGTCCACTGAATATCTGAGCGCTATGTCACAGGCTCGATGGCACAGCTGTGACCAAAGTGACTAGAGGATAAGTGAGATTTTGAATTTCTGCAGACACTTGTGGACACTGTACACTTTTGGATTGTGTGAGGCCCACTGAATATCTGAGCGCTATGTCACAGGCTCGATGGCACAGCTGTGACCAAAGTGACTAGAAGATAAGTGAGATTTTGAATTTCTGCTCACACTAGTGGACATTGGACACTTTTGGATTGTGTGAGGCCCACTGAATATCTGAGCGCTATGTCACATGCTCGATGGTACAGCTGTGACCAAAGTGACTAGAGGATAAGTGAGATTTTGAATTTCTGCAGACACTTGTGGACACTGGACACTTTTGGATTGTGTGAGGCCCACTGAATATCTGAGCGCTATGTCACAGGCTCGATGGCACAGCTGTGACCAAAGTGACTAGAGGATAAGTGAGATTTTGAATTTCTGCTCACACTAGTGGACACTGGACACTTTTGGATTGTGTGAGGCCCACTGAATATCTGAGCGCTATGTCACAGGCTCGATGGCACAGCTGTGACCAAAGTGACTAGAGGATAAGTGAGATTTTGAATTTCTGCAGACACTTTTGGACACTGGACATTTTTGAATTGTGTGAGGCCCACTGAATATCTGAACGCTATGTCACTGGCTCGATGGCACAGCTGTGACCAAAGTGACTAGAGGATAAGTGAGATTTTGAATTTCTGCAGACACTTGTGGACACTGGACACTTTTGCATTGTGTGAGGCCCACTGAATATCTGAGCGCTATGTCACAGGCTCGATGGCACAGCTGTGACCAAAGTGACTAGAGGATAAGTGAGATTTTGAATTTCTGCTCACACTAGTGGACACTGGACACTTTTGAATTGTGTGAGGCCCACTGAATATCTGAGCGCTATGTCACAGGCTCGATGGCACAGCTGTGACCAAAGTGACTAGAGGATAAGTGAGATTTTGAATTTCTGCTCACACTAGTGGACACTGGACACTTTTGGATTGTGTGAGGCCCACTGAATATCTGAGCACTATGTCACAGGCTCTATGGCACAGCTGTGACCAAAGTGACTAGAGGATAAGTGAGATTTTGAATTTCTGCAGACACTTGTGGACACTTTTGGATTGTGTGAGGCCCACTGAAAATCTGAGCGCTATGTCACAGGCTCGATGGCACAGCTGTGACCAAAGTGACTAGAGGATAAGTGAGATTTTGAATTTCTGCTCACACTAGTGGACACTGGACACTTTTGGATTGTGTGAGGCCCACTGAATATCTGAGCGCTATGTCACAGGCTCGATAGCACAGCTGTGACCAAAGTGACTAGAGGATAAGTGAGATTTTGAATTTCTGCTCACACTAGTGGACACTGGACACTTTTGGATTGTGTGAGGCCCACTGAATATCTGAGCACTATGTCACAGGCTCTATGGCACAGATGTGACCAAAGTGACTAGAGGATAAGTGAGATTTTGAATTTCTGCAGACACTTGTGGACACTTTTGGATTGTGTGAGGCCCACTGAAAATCTGAGCGCTATGTCACAGGCTCGATGGCACAGCTGTGACCAAAGTGACTAGAGGATAAGTGAGATTTTGAATTTCTGCAGACACTTGTGGACACTGGACACTTTTGGATTGTGTGAGGCCCACTGAATATCTGAGCGCTATGTCACAGGCTCGATGGCACAGCTGTGACCAAAGTGACAAGAAGATAAGTGAGATTTTGAATTTCTGCTCACACTAGTGGACACTGGACACTTTTGGATTGTGTGAGGCCCACTGAATATCTGAGCGCTATGTCACAGGCTCGATGGTACAGCTGTGACCAAAGTGACTAGAGGATAAGTGAGATTTTGAATTTCTGCAGACACTTGTGGACACTGGACACTTTTGGATTGTGTGAGGCCCACTGAATATCTGAGCGCTATGTCACAGGCTCGATGGCACAGCTGTGACCAAAGTGACTAGAGGATAAGTGAGATTTTGAATTTCTGCTCACACTAGTGGACACTGGACACTTTTGGATTGTGTGAGGCCCACTGAATATCTGAGCGCTATGTCACAGGCTCGATGGCACAGCTGTGACCAAAGTGACTAGAGGATAAGTGAGATTTTAAATTTCTGCAGAGACTTGTGGACACTGGACATTTTTGGATTGTGTGAGGCCCACTGAATATCTGATCGCTATGTCACTGGCTCGATGGCACAGCTGTGACCAAAGTGACTAGAGGATAAGTGAGATTTTGAATTGCTGCAGACACTTGTGGACACTGGACACTTTTGGATTGTGTGAGGCCCACTGAATATCTGAGCGCTATGTCACAGGCTCGATGGCACAGCTGTGACCAAAGTGAATAGAGGATAAGTGAGATTTTGAATTTCTGCAGACACTTGTGGACACTGGACACTTTTGGATTGTGTGAGGTCCACTGAATATCTGAGCTCTATGTCACAAGCTCGATGGCACAGCTGTGACCAAAGTGACTAGAGGATAAGTGAGATTTTGAATTTCTGCAGACACTTGTGGACACTGGACACTTTTGGATTGTGTGAGGCCCACTGAATATCTGAGCGCTATGTCACAGGCTCGATGGCACAGCTGTGACCAAAGTGACAAGAAGATAAGTGAGATTTTGAATTTCTGCTCACACTAGTGGACACTGGACACTTTTGGATTGTGTGAGGCCCACTGAATATCTGAGCGCTATGTCACAGGCTCGATGGTACAGCTGTGACCAAAGTGACTAGAGGATAAGTGAGATTTTGAATTTCTGCAGACACTTGTGGACACTGGACACTTTTGGATTGTGTGAGGCCCACTGAATATCTGAGCACTATGTCACAGGCTCTATGGCACAGCTGTGACGAAAGTGACTAGAGGATAAGTGAGATTTTGAATTTCTGCAGACACTTGTGGACACTTTTGGATTGTGTGAGGCCCACTGAAAATCTGAGCGCTATGTCACAGGCTCGATGGCACAGCTGTGACCAAAGTGACTAGAGGATAAGTGAGATTTTGAATTTCTGCTCACACTAGTGGACACTGGACACTTTTGGATTGTATGAGGCCCACTGAATATCTGAGCGCTATGTCACAGGCTCGATGGCACAGCTGTGACCAAAGTGACTAGAGGATAAGTGAGATTTTGAATTTCTGCAGACACTTGTGGACACTGGACATTTTTGGATTGTGTGAGGCCCACTGAATATCTGAGCGCTATGTCACAGGCTCGATGGCACAGCTGTGACCAAAGTGACTAGAGGATAAGTGAGATTTTGAATTGCTGCAGACACTTGTGGACACTGGACACTTTTGGATTGTGTGAGGCCCACTGAATATCTGAGCGCTATGTCTCAGGCTCGATGGCACAGATGTGACCAAAGTGAATAGAGGATAAGTGAGATTTTGAATTTCTGCAGACACTTGTGGACACTGGACACTTTTGGATTGTGTGAGGTCCACTGAATATCTGAGCGCTATGTCACAAGCTCGATGGCACAGCTGTGACCAAAGTGACTAGAGGATAAGTGAGATTTTGAATTTCTGCAGACACTTGTGGACACTGGACACTTTTGGATTGTGTGAGGCCCACTGAATATCTGAGCGCTATGTCACAGGCTCGATGGCACAGCTGTGACCAAAGTGACTAGAAGATAAGTGAGATTTTGAATTTCTGCTCACACTAGTCGACACTGGACGCTTTTGGATTGTGTGAGGCCCACTGAATATCTGAGCACTATGTCACAGGCTCGATGGTACAGCTGTGACCAAAGTGACTAGAGGTTAAGTGAGATTTTGAATTTCTGCAGACACTTGTGGACACTGGACACTTTTGGATTGTGTGAGGCCCACTGAATATCTGAGCGCTATGTCACAGGCTCGATGGCACAGCTGTGACCAAAGTGACTAGAGGATAAGTGAGATTTTGAATTTCTGCTCACACTAGTGGACACTGGACACTTTTGGATTGTGTGAGGCCCACTGAATATCTGAGCGCTATGTCACAGGTTCGATGGCACAGCTGTGACCAAAGTGACTAGAGGATAAGTGAGATTTTAAATTTCTGCAGACACTTGTGGACACTGGACATTTTTGGATTGTGTGAGGCCCACTGAATATCTGAACGCTATGTCACTGGCTCGATGGCACAGCTGTGACCAAAGTGACTAGAGGATAAGTGAGATTTTGAATTTCTGCAGACACTTGTGGACACTGGACACTTTTGGATTGTGTGAGGCCCACTGAATATCTGAGCGCTATGTCACAGGCTCGATGGCACAGCTGTGACCAAAGTGACTAGAGGATAAGTGAGATTTTGAATTTCTGCTCACACTAGTGGACACTGGACACTTTTGGATTGTGTGAGGCCCACTGAATATCTGAGCGCAATGTCACAGGCTCGATGGCACAGCTGTGACCAAAGTGACTAGAGGATAAGTGAGATTTTGAATTTCTGCTCACACTAGTGGACACTGGACACTTTTGGATTGCGTGAGGCCCACTGAATATCTGAGCACTATGTCACAGGCTCTATGGCACAGCTGTGACCAAAGTGACTAGAAGATAACTGAAATTTTGAATTTCTGCAGACACTTTTGGACACTTTTGGATTGTGTGAGGCCCACTGAAAATCTGAGCGCTATGTCACAGGCTCGATGGCACAGCTGTGACCAAAGTGACTAGAGGATAAGTGAGATTTTGAATTTCTGCTCACACTAGAGGACACTGGACACTTTTGGATTGTATGAGGCCCACTGAATATCTGAGCGCTATGTCACAGGCTCGATGGCACAGCTGTGACCAAAGTGACTAGAGGATAAGTGAGATTTTGAATTTCTGCAGACACTTGTGGACACTGGACATTTTTGGATTGTGTGAGGCCCACTGAATATCTGAGCGCTATGTCACAGGCTCGATGGCACAGCTGTGACCAAAGTGACTAGAGAATAAGTGAGATTTTGAATTGCTGCAGACACTTGTGGACACTGGACACTTTTGGATTGTGTGAGGCCCACTGAATATCTGAGCGCTATGTCACAGGCTCGATGGCACAGCTGTGACCAAAGTGACTAGAGGATAAGTGAGATTTTGAATTTCTGCAGACACTTGTGGACACTGGACACTTTTGGATTGTGTGAAGCCCACTGAATATCTGAGCGCTATGTCACAGGCTCGATGGCACAGCTGTGACCAAAGTGACTAGAGGATAAGGGAGATTTTGAATTTCTGCAGACACTTGTGGACACTGGACATTTTTGGATTGTGTGAGGCCCACTGAATATCTGAGCGCTATGTCACAGGCTCGATGGCACAGCTGTGACCAAAGTGACTAGAGGATAAGTGAGATTTTGAATTTCTGCTCACACTAGTGGACACTGGACACTTTTGGATTGTGTGAGGCCCACTGAATATCTGAGCGCTATGTCACAGGCTCGATGGCACAGCTGTGACTAAAAAGGGACTAGAGGATAAGTGAGATTTTGAATTTCTGCAGACACTTGTGGACACTGGACACTTTTGGATTGTGTGAGGCCCACTGAATATCTGAGCGCTATGTCACAGGCTCGATGGAACAGCTGTGACCAAAGTGACTAGAGGATAAGTGAGATTTTGAACTTCTGCTCACACTAGTGGACACTGGACACTTTTGTATTGTGTGAGGCCCACTGAATATCTGAGCGCTATGTCACAGGCTCGATGGCACAGCTGTGACCAAAGTGACTAGAGGATAAGTGAGATTTTGAATTTCTGCAGACACTTGTGGACACTGGACACTTTTGGATTGTGTGAGGCCCACTGAATATCTGAGCGCTATGTCACAGGCTCGATGGCACAGCTGTGACCAAAGTGACTAGAGGATAAGTGAGATTTTGAATTTCTGCAGACACTTGTGGACACTGGACACTTTTGGATTGTGTGAGGTCCACTGAATATCTGAGCGCTATGTCACAGGCTCGATGGCACAGCTGTGACCAAAGTGACTAGAGGATAAGTGAGATTTTGAATTTCTGCAGACACTTGTGGACACTGGACACTTTTGGATTGTGTGAGGCCCACTGAATATTTGAGCGCTATGTCACAGGGTCGATGGCACAGCTGTGACCAAAGTGACTAGAGGATAAGTGAGATTTTGAATTTCTGCAGACACTTGTGGACACTGGACACTTTTGGATTGTGTGAGGCCCACTGAATATCTGAGCGCTATGTCACAGGCTCGATGGCACAGCTGTGACCAAAGTGACTAGAGGATAAGTGAGATTTTGAATTTCTGCAGACACTTGTGGACACTGGACACTTTTGGATTGTGTGAGGCCCACTGAATATCTGAGCGCTATGTCACAGGCTCGATGGCACAGCTGTGACCAAAGTGACTAGAGGATAAGTGAGATTTTGAACTTCTGCTCACACTAGTGGACACTGGACACTTTTGGATTGTGTGAGGCCCACTGAATATCTGAGCGCTATGTCACAGGCTCGATGGTACAGCTGTGACCAAAGTGACTAGAGGATAAGTGAGATTTTGAATTTCTGCAGACACTTGTGGACACTGGACACTTTTGGATTGTGTGAGGCCCACTGAATATCTGAGCACTATGTCACAGGCTCTATGGCACAGCTGTGACGAAAGTGACTAGAGGATAAGTGAGATTTTGAATTTCTGCAGACACTTGTGGACACTTTTGGATTGTGTGAGGCCCACTGAAAATCTGAGCGCTATGTCACAGGCTCGATGGCACAGCTGTGACCAAAGTGACTAGAGGATAAGTGAGATTTTGAATTTCTGCTCACACTAGTGGACACTGGACACTTTTGGATTGTATGAGGCCCACTGAATATCTGAGCGCTATGTCACAGGCTCGATGGCACAGCTGTGACCAAAGTGACTAGAGGATAAGTGAGATTTTGAATTTCTGCAGACACTTGTGGACACTGGACATTTTTGGATTGTGTGAGGCCCACTGAATATCTGAGCGCTATGTCTCAGGCTCGATGGCACAGATGTGACCAAAGTGAATAGAGTATAAGTGAGATTTTGAATTTCTGCAGACACTTGTGGACACTGGACACTTTTGGATTGTGTGAGGTCCACTGAATATCTGAGCGCTATGTCACAAGCTCGATGGCACAGCTGTGACCAAAGTGACTAGAGGATAAGTGAGATTTTGAATTTCTGCAGACACTTGTGGACACTGGACACTTTTGGATTGTGTGAGGCCCACTGAATATCTGAGCGCTATGTCACAGGCTCGATGGCACAGCTGTGACCAAAGTGACTAGAAGATAAGTGAGATTTTGAATTTCTGCTCACACTAGTCGACACTGGACGCTTTTGGATTGTGTGAGGCCCACTGAATATCTGAGCACTATGTCACAGGCTCGATGGTACAGCTGTGACCAAAGTGACTAGAGGTTAAGTGAGATTTTGAATTTCTGCAGACACTTGTGGACACTGGACACTTTTGGATTGTGTGAGGCCCACTGAATATCTGAGCGCTATGTCACAGGCTCGATGGCACAGCTGTGACCAAAGTGACTAGAGGATAAGTGAGATTTTGAATTTCTGCTCACACTAGTGGACACTGGACACTTTTGGATTGTGTGAGGCCCACTGAATATCTGAGCGCTATGTCACAGGTTCGATGGCACAGCTGTGACCAAAGTGACTAGAGGATAAGTGAGATTTTAAATTTCTGCAGACACTTGTGGACACTGGACATTTTTGGATTGTGTGAGGCCCACTGAATATCTGAACGCTATGTCACTGGCTCGATGGCACAGCTGTGACCAAAGTGACTAGAGGATAAGTGAGATTTTGAATTTCTGCAGACACTTGTGGACACTGGACACTTTTGGATTGTGTGAGGCCCACTGAATATCTGAGCGCTATGTCACAGGCTCGATGGCACAGCTGTGACCAAAGTGACTAGAGGATAAGTGAGATTTTGAATTTCTGCTCACACTAGTGGACACTGGACACTTTTGGATTGTGTGAGGCCCACTGAATATCTGTGCGCAATGTCACAGGCTCGATGGCACAGCTGTGACCAAAGTGACTAGAGGATAAGTGAGATTTTGAATTTCTGCTCACACTAGTGGACACTGGACACTTTTGGATTGCGTGAGGCCCACTGAATATCTGAGCACTATGTCACAGGCTCTATGGCACAGCTGTGACCAAAGTGACTAGAAGATAACTGAGATTTTGAATTTCTGCAGACACTTTTGGACACTTTTGGATTGTGTGAGGCCCACTGAAAATCTGAGCGCTATGTCACAGGCTCGATGGCACAGCTGTGACCAAAGTGACTAGAGGATAAGTGAGATTTTGAATTTCTGCTCACACTAGAGGACACTGGACACTTTTGGATTGTATGAGGCCCACTGAATATCTGAGCGCTATGTCACAGGCTCGATGGCACAGCTGTGACCAAAGTGACTAGAGGATAAGTGAGATTTTGAACTTCTGCTCACACTAGTGGACACTGGACACTTTTGTATTGTGTGAGGCCCACTGAATATCTGAGCGCTATGTCACAGGCTCGATGGCACAGCTGTGACCAAAGTGACTAGAGGATAAGTGAGATTTTGAATTTCTGCAGACACTTGTGGACACTGGACACTTTTGGATTGTGTGAGGCCCACTGAATATCTGAGCGCTATGTCACAGGCTCGATGGCACAGCTGTGACCAAAGTGACTAGAGGATAAGTGAGATTTTGAATTTCTGCAGACACTTGTGGACACTGGACACTTTTGGATTGTGTGAGGTCCACTGAATATCTGAGCGCTATGTCACAGGCTCGATGGCACAGCTGTGACCAAAGTGACTAGAGGATAAGTGAGATTTTGAATTTCTGCAGACACTTGTGGACACTGGACACTTTTGGATTGTGTGAGGCCCACTGAATATTTGAGCGCTATGTCACAGGGTCGATGGCACAGCTGTGACCAAAGTGACTAGAGGATAAGTGAGATTTTGAATTTCTGCAGACACTTGTGGACACTGGACACTTTTGGATTGTGTGAGGCCCACTGAATATCTGAGCGCTATGTCACAGGCTCGATGGCACAGCTGTGACCAAAGTGACTAGAGGATAAGTGAGATTTTGAATTTCTGCTCACACTAGTGGACACTGGACACTTTTGGATTGTGGGAGGCCCACTGAATATCTGAGCGCTATGTCACAGGTTCGATGGCACAGCTGTGACCAAAGTGACTAGAGGATAAGTGAGATTTTAAATTTCTGCAGACACTTGTGGACACTGGACATTTTTGGATTGTGTGAGGCCCACTGAATATCTGATCGCTATGTCACTGGCTCGATGGCACAGCTGTGACCAAAGTGACTAGAGGATAAGTGAGATTTTGAATTTCTGCAGACACTTGTGGACACTGGACACTTTTGGATTGTGTGAGGCCCACTGAATATCTGAGCGCTATGTCACAGGCTCGATGGCACAGCTGTGACCAAAGTGACTAGAGGATAAGTGAGATTTTGAATTTCTGCTCACACTAGTGGACACTGGACACTTTTGGATTGTGTGAGGCCCACTGAATATCTGAGCGCTATGTCACAGGCTCGATGGCACAGCTGTGACCAAAGTGACTAGAGGATAAGTGATATTTTGAATTTCTGCTCACACTAGTGGACACTGGACACTTTTGGATTGCGTGAGGCCCACTGAATATCTGAGCACTATGTCACAGGCTCTATGGCACAGCTGTGACCAAAGTGACTAGAGGATAACTGAGATTTTGAATTTCTGCAGACACTTTTGGACACTTTTGGATTGTGTGAGGCCCACTGAAAATCTGAGCGCTATGTCACAGGCTCGATGGCACAGCTGTGACCAAAGTGACTAGAGGATAAGTGAGATTTTGAATTTCTGCTTACACTAGAGGACACTGGACACTTTTGGATTGTATGAGGCCCACTGAATATCTGAGCGCTATGTCACAGGCTCGATGGCACAGCTGTGACCAAAGTGACTAGAGGATAAGTGAGATTTTGAATTTCTGCAGACACTTGTGGACACTGGACATTTTTGGATTGTGTGAGGCCCACTGAATATCTGAGCGCTATGTCACTGGCTCGATGGCACAGCTGTGACCTAAGTGACTAGAGAATAAGTGAGATTTTGAATTGCTGCAGACACTTGTGGACACTGGACACTTTTGGATTGTGTGAGGCCCACTGAATATCTGAGCACTATGTCACAGGCTCGATGGCACAGCTGTGACCAAAGTGACTAGAGGATAAGTGAGATTTTGAATTGCTGCAGACACTTGTGGACACTGGACACTTTTGGATTGTGTGAGGCCCACTGAATGTCTGAGCGCTATGTCACAGGCTCGATGGCACAGCTGTGACCAATGTGACAAGAGGATAAGTGAGATTTTGAATTTCTGCTCACACTAGTGGACAGTGGACACTTTTGGATTGTGTGAGGCCCACTGAATATCTGAGCGCTATGTCACAGGCTCGATGGCACAGCTGTGACCAAAGTGACTAGAGGATAAGTGAGATTTTGAATTTCTGCAGACACTTGTGGACACTGGACACTTTTGGATTGTGTGAGGCCCACTGAATATCTGAGCGCTATGTCACAGGCTCGATGGCACAGCTGTGACTAAAGTGACTAGAGGATAAGGGAGATTTTGAATTTCTGCAGACACTTGTGGACACTGGACACTTTTGGATTGTGTGAGGCCCACTGAATATCTGAGCGCTATGTCACAGGCTCGATGGCACAGCTGTGACCAAAGTGACTAGAGGATAAGTGAGATTTTGAATTTCTGCAGACACTTGTGGACACTGGACACTTTTGGATTGTGTGAGGCCCACTGAATATCTGAGCGCTATGTCACAGGCTCGATGGCACAGCTGTGACCAAAGTGACTAGAGGATAAGTGAGATTTTGAACTTCTGCTCACACTAGTGGACACTGGACACTTTTGGATTGTGTGAGGCCCACTGAATATCTGAGCGCTATGTCACAGGCTCGATGGCACAGCTGTGACTAAAGTGACTAGAGGATAAGGGAGATTTTGAATTTCTGCAGACACTTGTGGACACTGGACACTTTTGGATTGTGTGAGGCCCACTGAATATCTGAGCGCTATGTCACAGGCTCGATGGCACAGCTGTGACCAAAGTGACTAGAGGATAAGTGAGATTTTGAATTTCTGCAGACACTTGTGGACACTGGACACTTTTGGATTGTGTGAGGCCCACTGAATATCTGAGCGCTATGTCACAGGCTCGATGGCACAGCTGTGACCAAAGTGACTAGAGGATAAGTGAGATTTTGAACTTCTGCTCACACTAGTGGACACTGGACACTTTTGGATTGTGTGAGGCCCACTGAATATCTGAGCGCTATGTCACAGGCTCGATGGCACATCTGTGACCAAAGTGACTAGAGGATAAGTGAGATTTTGAATTTCTGCAGACACTTGTGGACACTGGACACTTTTGGATTGTGTGAGGCCCACTGAATATCTGAGCGCTATGTCACAGGCTCGATGGCACAGCTGTGACCAAAGTGACTAGAGGATAAGTGAGATTTTGAATTTCTGCAGACACTTGTGGACACTGGACACTTTTGTATTGTGTGAGGTCCACTGAATATCTGAGCGCTATGTCACAGGCTCGATGGCACAGCTGTGACCAAAGTGACTAGAGGATAAGTGAGATTTTGAATTTCTGCAGACACTTGTGGACACTGTACACTTTTGGATTGTGTGAGGCCCACTGAATATCTGAGCGCTATGTCACAGGCTCGATGGCACAGCTGTGACCAAAGTGACTAGAAGATAAGTGAGATTTTGAATTTCTGCTCACACTAGTGGACATTGGACACTTTTGGATTGTGTGAGGCCCACTGAATATCTGAGCGCTATGTCACATGCTCGATGGTACAGCTGTGACCAAAGTGACTAGAGGATAAGTGAGATTTTGAATTTCTGCAGACACTTGTGGACACTGGACACTTTTGGATTGTGTGAGGCCCACTGAATATCTGAGCGCTATGTCACAGGCTCGATGGCACAGCTGTGACCAAAGTGACTAGAGGATAAGTGAGATTTTGAATTTCTGCTCACACTAGTGGACACTGGACACTTTTGGATTGTGTGAGGCCCACTGAATATCTGAGCGCTATGTCACAGGCTCGATGGCACAGCTGTGACCAAAGTGACTAGAGGATAAGTGAGATTTTGAATTTCTGCAGACACTTTTGGACACTGGACATTTTTGAATTGTGTGAGGCCCACTGAATATCTGAACGCTATGTCACTGGCTCGATGGCACAGCTGTGACCAAAGTGACTAGAGGATAAGTGAGATTTTGAATTTCTGCAGACACTTGTGGACACTGGACACTTTTGCATTGTGTGAGGCCCACTGAATATCTGAGCGCTATGTCACAGGCTCGATGGCACAGCTGTGACCAAAGTGACTAGAGGATAAGTGAGATTTTGAATTTCTGCTCACACTAGTGGACACTGGACACTTTTGAATTGTGTGAGGCCCACTGAATATCTGAGCGCTATGTCACAGGCTCGATGGCACAGCTGTGACCAAAGTGACTAGAGGATAAGTGAGATTTTGAATTTCTGCTCACACTAGTGGACACTGGACACTTTTGGATTGTGTGAGGCCCACTGAATATCTGAGCACTATGTCACAGGCTCTATGGCACAGCTGTGACCAAAGTGACTAGAGGATAAGTGAGATTTTGAATTTCTGCAGACACTTGTGGACACTTTTGGATTGTGTGAGGCCCACTGAAAATCTGAGCGCTATGTCACAGGCTCGATGGCACAGCTGTGACCAAAGTGACTAGAGGATAAGTGAGATTTTGAATTTCTGCTCACACTAGTGGACACTGGACACTTTTGGATTGTGTGAGGCCCACTGAATATCTGAGCGCTATGTCACAGGCTCGATAGCACAGCTGTGACCAAAGTGACTAGAGGATAAGTGAGATTTTGAATTTCTGCTCACACTAGTGGACACTGGACACTTTTGGATTGTGTGAGGCCCACTGAATATCTGAGCACTATGTCACAGGCTCTATGGCACAGATGTGACCAAAGTGACTAGAGGATAAGTGAGATTTTGAATTTCTGCAGACACTTGTGGACACTTTTGGATTGTGTGAGGCCCACTGAAAATCTGAGCGCTATGTCACAGGCTCGATGGCACAGCTGTGACCAAAGTGACTAGAGGATAAGTGAGATTTTGAATTTCTGCTCACACTAGTGGACACTGGACACTTTTGGATTGTATGAGGCCCACTGAATATCTGAGCGCTATGTCACAGGCTCAATGGCACAGCTGTGACCAAAGTGACTAGAGGATAAGTGAGATTTTGAATTTCTGCAGACACTTGTGGACACTGGACATTTTTGGATTGTGTGAGGCCCACTGAATATCTGAGCGCTATGTCACAGGCTCGATGGCACAGCTGTGACCAAAGTGACTAGAGGATAAGTGAGATTTTGAATTGCTGCAGACACTTGTGGACACTGGACACTTTTGGATTGTGTGAGGCCCACTGAATATCTGAGCGCTATGTCACAGGCTCGATGGCACAGCTGTGACCAAAGTGAATAGAGGATAAGTGAGATTTTGAATTTCTGCAGACACTTGTGGACACTGGACACTTTTGGATTGTGTGAGGTCCACTGAATATCTGAGCTCTATGTCACAAGCTCGATGGCACAGCTGTGACCAAAGTGACTAGAGGATAAGTGAGATTTTGAATTTCTGCAGACACTTGTGGACACTGGACACTTTTGGATTGTGTGAGGC
Organism: Dendrobates tinctorius; assembly: GCF_039654945.1. NCBI lineage: Eukaryota > Metazoa > Chordata > Amphibia > Anura > Dendrobatidae > Dendrobates > Dendrobates tinctorius. The sequence goes on along the minus strand of NW_027361698.1, from coordinate 58,798,493 downwards.
CCACTGAATATCTGAGCGCTATGTCACAGGCTCGATGGCACAGCTGTGACCAAAGTGACAAGAAGATAAGTGAGATTTTGAATTTCTGCTCACACTAGTGGACACTGGACACTTTTGGATTGTGTGAGGCCCACTGAATATCTGAGCGCTATGTCACAGGCTCGATGGTACAGCTGTGACCAAAGTGACTAGAGGATAAGTGAGATTTTGAATTTCTGCAGACACTTGTGGACACTGGACACTTTTGGATTGTGTGAGGCCCACTGAATATCTGAGCGCTATGTCACAGGCTCGATGGCACAGCTGTGACCAAAGTGACTAGAGGATAAGTGAGATTTTGAATTTCTGCTCACACTAGTGGACACTGGACACTTTTGGATTGTGTGAGGCCCACTGAATATCTGAGCGCTATGTCACAGGCTCGATGGCACAGCTGTGACCAAAGTGACTAGAGGATAAGTGAGATTTTAAATTTCTGCAGAGACTTGTGGACACTGGACATTTTTGGATTGTGTGAGGCCCACTGAATATCTGATCGCTATGTCACTGGCTCGATGGCACAGCTGTGACCAAAGTGACTAGAGGATAAGTGAGATTTTGAATTGCTGCAGACACTTGTGGACACTGGACACTTTTGGATTGTGTGAGGCCCACTGAATATCTGAGCGCTATGTCACAGGCTCGATGGCACAGCTGTGACCAAAGTGAATAGAGGATAAGTGAGATTTTGAATTTCTGCAGACACTTGTGGACACTGGACACTTTTGGATTGTGTGAGGTCCACTGAATATCTGAGCTCTATGTCACAAGCTCGATGGCACAGCTGTGACCAAAGTGACTAGAGGATAAGTGAGATTTTGAATTTCTGCAGACACTTGTGGACACTGGACACTTTTGGATTGTGTGAGGCCCACTGAATATCTGAGCGCTATGTCACAGGCTCGATGGCACAGCTGTGACCAAAGTGACAAGAAGATAAGTGAGATTTTGAATTTCTGCTCACACTAGTGGACACTGGACACTTTTGGATTGTGTGAGGCCCACTGAATATCTGAGCGCTATGTCACAGGCTCGATGGTACAGCTGTGACCAAAGTGACTAGAGGATAAGTGAGATTTTGAATTTCTGCAGACACTTGTGGACACTGGACACTTTTGGATTGTGTGAGGCCCACTGAATATCTGAGCACTATGTCACAGGCTCTATGGCACAGCTGTGACGAAAGTGACTAGAGGATAAGTGAGATTTTGAATTTCTGCAGACACTTGTGGACACTTTTGGATTGTGTGAGGCCCACTGAAAATCTGAGCGCTATGTCACAGGCTCGATGGCACAGCTGTGACCAAAGTGACTAGAGGATAAGTGAGATTTTGAATTTCTGCTCACACTAGTGGACACTGGACACTTTTGGATTGTATGAGGCCCACTGAATATCTGAGCGCTATGTCACAGGCTCGATGGCACAGCTGTGACCAAAGTGACTAGAGGATAAGTGAGATTTTGAATTTCTGCAGACACTTGTGGACACTGGACATTTTTGGATTGTGTGAGGCCCACTGAATATCTGAGCGCTATGTCACAGGCTCGATGGCACAGCTGTGACCAAAGTGACTAGAGGATAAGTGAGATTTTGAATTGCTGCAGACACTTGTGGACACTGGACACTTTTGGATTGTGTGAGGCCCACTGAATATCTGAGCGCTATGTCTCAGGCTCGATGGCACAGATGTGACCAAAGTGAATAGAGGATAAGTGAGATTTTGAATTTCTGCAGACACTTGTGGACACTGGACACTTTTGGATTGTGTGAGGTCCACTGAATATCTGAGCGCTATGTCACAAGCTCGATGGCACAGCTGTGACCAAAGTGACTAGAGGATAAGTGAGATTTTGAATTTCTGCAGACACTTGTGGACACTGGACACTTTTGGATTGTGTGAGGCCCACTGAATATCTGAGCGCTATGTCACAGGCTCGATGGCACAGCTGTGACCAAAGTGACTAGAAGATAAGTGAGATTTTGAATTTCTGCTCACACTAGTCGACACTGGACGCTTTTGGATTGTGTGAGGCCCACTGAATATCTGAGCACTATGTCACAGGCTCGATGGTACAGCTGTGACCAAAGTGACTAGAGGTTAAGTGAGATTTTGAATTTCTGCAGACACTTGTGGACACTGGACACTTTTGGATTGTGTGAGGCCCACTGAATATCTGAGCGCTATGTCACAGGCTCGATGGCACAGCTGTGACCAAAGTGACTAGAGGATAAGTGAGATTTTGAATTTCTGCTCACACTAGTGGACACTGGACACTTTTGGATTGTGTGAGGCCCACTGAATATCTGAGCGCTATGTCACAGGTTCGATGGCACAGCTGTGACCAAAGTGACTAGAGGATAAGTGAGATTTTAAATTTCTGCAGACACTTGTGGACACTGGACATTTTTGGATTGTGTGAGGCCCACTGAATATCTGAACGCTATGTCACTGGCTCGATGGCACAGCTGTGACCAAAGTGACTAGAGGATAAGTGAGATTTTGAATTTCTGCAGACACTTGTGGACACTGGACACTTTTGGATTGTGTGAGGCCCACTGAATATCTGAGCGCTATGTCACAGGCTCGATGGCACAGCTGTGACCAAAGTGACTAGAGGATAAGTGAGATTTTGAATTTCTGCTCACACTAGTGGACACTGGACACTTTTGGATTGTGTGAGGCCCACTGAATATCTGAGCGCAATGTCACAGGCTCGATGGCACAGCTGTGACCAAAGTGACTAGAGGATAAGTGAGATTTTGAATTTCTGCTCACACTAGTGGACACTGGACACTTTTGGATTGCGTGAGGCCCACTGAATATCTGAGCACTATGTCACAGGCTCTATGGCACAGCTGTGACCAAAGTGACTAGAAGATAACTGAAATTTTGAATTTCTGCAGACACTTTTGGACACTTTTGGATTGTGTGAGGCCCACTGAAAATCTGAGCGCTATGTCACAGGCTCGATGGCACAGCTGTGACCAAAGTGACTAGAGGATAAGTGAGATTTTGAATTTCTGCTCACACTAGAGGACACTGGACACTTTTGGATTGTATGAGGCCCACTGAATATCTGAGCGCTATGTCACAGGCTCGATGGCACAGCTGTGACCAAAGTGACTAGAGGATAAGTGAGATTTTGAATTTCTGCAGACACTTGTGGACACTGGACATTTTTGGATTGTGTGAGGCCCACTGAATATCTGAGCGCTATGTCACAGGCTCGATGGCACAGCTGTGACCAAAGTGACTAGAGAATAAGTGAGATTTTGAATTGCTGCAGACACTTGTGGACACTGGACACTTTTGGATTGTGTGAGGCCCACTGAATATCTGAGCGCTATGTCACAGGCTCGATGGCACAGCTGTGACCAAAGTGACTAGAGGATAAGTGAGATTTTGAATTTCTGCAGACACTTGTGGACACTGGACACTTTTGGATTGTGTGAAGCCCACTGAATATCTGAGCGCTATGTCACAGGCTCGATGGCACAGCTGTGACCAAAGTGACTAGAGGATAAGGGAGATTTTGAATTTCTGCAGACACTTGTGGACACTGGACATTTTTGGATTGTGTGAGGCCCACTGAATATCTGAGCGCTATGTCACAGGCTCGATGGCACAGCTGTGACCAAAGTGACTAGAGGATAAGTGAGATTTTGAATTTCTGCTCACACTAGTGGACACTGGACACTTTTGGATTGTGTGAGGCCCACTGAATATCTGAGCGCTATGTCACAGGCTCGATGGCACAGCTGTGACTAAAAAGGGACTAGAGGATAAGTGAGATTTTGAATTTCTGCAGACACTTGTGGACACTGGACACTTTTGGATTGTGTGAGGCCCACTGAATATCTGAGCGCTATGTCACAGGCTCGATGGAACAGCTGTGACCAAAGTGACTAGAGGATAAGTGAGATTTTGAACTTCTGCTCACACTAGTGGACACTGGACACTTTTGTATTGTGTGAGGCCCACTGAATATCTGAGCGCTATGTCACAGGCTCGATGGCACAGCTGTGACCAAAGTGACTAGAGGATAAGTGAGATTTTGAATTTCTGCAGACACTTGTGGACACTGGACACTTTTGGATTGTGTGAGGCCCACTGAATATCTGAGCGCTATGTCACAGGCTCGATGGCACAGCTGTGACCAAAGTGACTAGAGGATAAGTGAGATTTTGAATTTCTGCAGACACTTGTGGACACTGGACACTTTTGGATTGTGTGAGGTCCACTGAATATCTGAGCGCTATGTCACAGGCTCGATGGCACAGCTGTGACCAAAGTGACTAGAGGATAAGTGAGATTTTGAATTTCTGCAGACACTTGTGGACACTGGACACTTTTGGATTGTGTGAGGCCCACTGAATATTTGAGCGCTATGTCACAGGGTCGATGGCACAGCTGTGACCAAAGTGACTAGAGGATAAGTGAGATTTTGAATTTCTGCAGACACTTGTGGACACTGGACACTTTTGGATTGTGTGAGGCCCACTGAATATCTGAGCGCTATGTCACAGGCTCGATGGCACAGCTGTGACCAAAGTGACTAGAGGATAAGTGAGATTTTGAATTTCTGCAGACACTTGTGGACACTGGACACTTTTGGATTGTGTGAGGCCCACTGAATATCTGAGCGCTATGTCACAGGCTCGATGGCACAGCTGTGACCAAAGTGACTAGAGGATAAGTGAGATTTTGAACTTCTGCTCACACTAGTGGACACTGGACACTTTTGGATTGTGTGAGGCCCACTGAATATCTGAGCGCTATGTCACAGGCTCGATGGTACAGCTGTGACCAAAGTGACTAGAGGATAAGTGAGATTTTGAATTTCTGCAGACACTTGTGGACACTGGACACTTTTGGATTGTGTGAGGCCCACTGAATATCTGAGCACTATGTCACAGGCTCTATGGCACAGCTGTGACGAAAGTGACTAGAGGATAAGTGAGATTTTGAATTTCTGCAGACACTTGTGGACACTTTTGGATTGTGTGAGGCCCACTGAAAATCTGAGCGCTATGTCACAGGCTCGATGGCACAGCTGTGACCAAAGTGACTAGAGGATAAGTGAGATTTTGAATTTCTGCTCACACTAGTGGACACTGGACACTTTTGGATTGTATGAGGCCCACTGAATATCTGAGCGCTATGTCACAGGCTCGATGGCACAGCTGTGACCAAAGTGACTAGAGGATAAGTGAGATTTTGAATTTCTGCAGACACTTGTGGACACTGGACATTTTTGGATTGTGTGAGGCCCACTGAATATCTGAGCGCTATGTCTCAGGCTCGATGGCACAGATGTGACCAAAGTGAATAGAGGATAAGTGAGATTTTGAATTTCTGCAGACACTTGTGGACACTGGACACTTTTGGATTGTGTGAGGTCCACTGAATATCTGAGCGCTATGTCACAAGCTCGATGGCACAGCTGTGACCAAAGTGACTAGAGGATAAGTGAGATTTTGAATTTCTGCAGACACTTGTGGACACTGGACACTTTTGGATTGTGTGAGGCCCACTGAATATCTGAGCGCTATGTCACAGGCTCGATGGCACAGCTGTGACCAAAGTGACTAGAAGATAAGTGAGATTTTGAATTTCTGCTCACACTAGTCGACACTGGACGCTTTTGGATTGTGTGAGGCCCACTGAATATCTGAGCACTATGTCACAGGCTCGATGGTACAGCTGTGACCAAAGTGACTAGAGGTTAAGTGAGATTTTGAATTTCTGCAGACACTTGTGGACACTGGACACTTTTGGATTGTGTGAGGCCCACTGAATATCTGAGCGCTATGTCACAGGCTCGATGGCACAGCTGTGACCAAAGTGACTAGAGGATAAGTGAGATTTTGAATTTCTGCTCACACTAGTGGACACTGGACACTTTTGGATTGTGTGAGGCCCACTGAATATCTGAGCGCTATGTCACAGGTTCGATGGCACAGCTGTGACCAAAGTGACTAGAGGATAAGTGAGATTTTAAATTTCTGCAGACACTTGTGGACACTGGACATTTTTGGATTGTGTGAGGCCCACTGAATATCTGAACGCTATGTCACTGGCTCGATGGCACAGCTGTGACCAAAGTGACTAGAGGATAAGTGAGATTTTGAATTTCTGCAGACACTTGTGGACACTGGACACTTTTGGATTGTGTGAGGCCCACTGAATATCTGAGCGCTATGTCACAGGCTCGATGGCACAGCTGTGACCAAAGTGACTAGAGGATAAGTGAGATTTTGAATTTCTGCTCACACTAGTGGACACTGGACACTTTTGGATTGTGTGAGGCCCACTGAATATCTGAGCGCAATGTCACAGGCTCGATGGCACAGCTGTGACCAAAGTGACTAGAGGATAAGTGAGATTTTGAATTTCTGCTCACACTAGTGGACACTGGACACTTTTGGATTGCGTGAGGCCCACTGAATATCTGAGCACTATGTCACAGGCTCTATGGCACAGCTGTGACCAAAGTGACTAGAAGATAACTGAGATTTTGAATTTCTGCAGACACTTTTGGACACTTTTGGATTGTGTGAGGCCCACTGAAAATCTGAGCGCTATGTCACAGGCTCGATGGCACAGCTGTGACCAAAGTGACTAGAGGATAAGTGAGATTTTGAATTTCTGCTCACACTAGAGGACACTGGACACTTTTGGATTGTATGAGGCCCACTGAATATCTGAGCGCTATGTCACAGGCTCGATGGCACAGCTGTGACCAAAGTGACTAGAGGATAAGTGAGATTTTGAACTTCTGCTCACACTAGTGGACACTGGACACTTTTGTATTGTGTGAGGCCCACTGAATATCTGAGCGCTATGTCACAGGCTCGATGGCACAGCTGTGACCAAAGTGACTAGAGGATAAGTGAGATTTTGAATTTCTGCAGACACTTGTGGACACTGGACACTTTTGGATTGTGTGAGGCCCACTGAATATCTGAGCGCTATGTCACAGGCTCGATGGCACAGCTGTGACCAAAGTGACTAGAGGATAAGTGAGATTTTGAATTTCTGCAGACACTTGTGGACACTGGACACTTTTGGATTGTGTGAGGTCCACTGAATATCTGAGCGCTATGTCACAGGCTCGATGGCACAGCTGTGACCAAAGTGACTAGAGGATAAGTGAGATTTTGAATTTCTGCAGACACTTGTGGACACTGGACACTTTTGGATTGTGTGAGGCCCACTGAATATTTGAGCGCTATGTCACAGGGTCGATGGCACAGCTGTGACCAAAGTGACTAGAGGATAAGTGAGATTTTGAATTTCTGCAGACACTTGTGGACACTGGACACTTTTGGATTGTGTGAGGCCCACTGAATATCTGAGCGCTATGTCACAGGCTCGATGGCACAGCTGTGACCAAAGTGACTAGAGGATAAGTGAGATTTTGAATTTCTGCAGACACTTGTGGACACTGGACACTTTTGGATTGTGTGAGGCCCACTGAATATCTGAGCGCTATGTCACAGGCTCGATGGCACAGCTGTGACCAAAGTGACTAGAGGATAAGTGAGATTTCGAACTTCTGCTCACACTAGTGGACACTGGACACTTTTGGATTGTGTGAGGCCCACTGAATATCTGAGCGCTATGTCACAGGCTCGATGGCACAGCTGTGACCAAAGTGACTAGAGGATAAGTGAGATTTTGAATTTCTGCAGACACTTGTGGACACTGGACACTTTTGGATTGTGTGAGGCCCACTGAATATCTGAGCGCTATGTCACAGGCTCGATGGCACAGCTGTGACCAAAGTGACTAGAGGATAAGTGAGATTTTGAATTTCTGCAGACACTTGTGGACACTGGACACTTTTGTATTGTGTGAGGTCCACTGAATATCTGAGCGCTATGTCACAGGCTCGATGGCACAGCTGTGACCAAAGTGACTAGAGGATAAGTGAGATTTTGAATTTCTGCAGACACTGGTGGACACTGGACTCTTTTGGATTGTGTGAGGCCCACTGAATATCTGAGCGCTATGTCACAGGCTCGATGGCACAGCTGTGACCAAAGTGACTAGAAGATAAGTGAGATTTTGAATTTCTGCTCACACTAGTGGACACTGGACACTTTTGGATTGTGTGAGGCCCACTGAATATCTGAGCGCTATGTCACATGCTCGATGGTACAGCTGTGACCAAAGTGACTAGAGGATAAGTGAGATTTTGAATTTCTGCAGACACTTGTGGACACTGGACACTTTCGGATTGTGTGAGGCCCACTGAATATCTGAGCGCTATGTCACAGGCTCGATGGCACAGCTGTGACCAAAGTGACTAGAGGATAAGTGAGATTTTGAATTTCTGCTCACACTATTGGACACTGGACACTTTTGGATTGTGTGAGGCCCACTGAATATCTGAGCGCTATGTCACAGGCTCGATGGCACAGCTGTGACCAAAGTGACTAGAGGATAAGTGAGATTTTGAATTTCTGCAGACACTTTTGGACACTGGACATTTTTGGATTGTGTGAGGCCCACTGAATATCTGAACGCTATGTCACTGGCTCGATGGCACAGCTGTGACCAAAGTGACTAGAGGATAAGTGAGATTTTGAATTTCTGCAGACACTTGTGGACACTGGACACTTTTGCATTGTGTGAGGCCCACTGAATATCTGAGCGCTATGTCACAGGCTCGATGGCACAGCTGTGACCAAAGTGACTAGAGGATAAGTGAGATTTTGAATTTCTGCTCACACTAGTGGACACTGGACACTTTTGAATTGTGTGAGGCCCACTGAATATCTGAGCGCTATGTCACAGGCTCGATGGCACAGCTGTGACAAAAGTGACTAGAGGATAAGTGAGATTTTGAATTTCTGCTCACACTAGTGGACACTGGACACTTTTGGATTGTGTGAGGCCCACTGAATATCTGAGCACTATGTCACAGGCTCGATGGTACAGCTGTGACCAAAGTGACTAGAGGATAAGTGAGATTTTGAATTTCTGCAGACACTTGTGGACACTGGACACTTTCGGATTGTGTGAGGCCCACTGAATATCTGAGCGCTATGTCACAGGCTCGATGGCACAGCTGTGACCAAAGTGACTAGAGGATAAGTGAGATTTTGAATTTCTGCTCACACTAGTGGACACTGGACACTTTTGGATTGTGTGAGGCCCACTGAATATCTGAGCGCTATGTCACAGGTTCGATGGCACAGCTGTGACCAAAGTGACTAGAGGATAAGTGAGATTTTGAATTTCTGCAGACACTTGTGGACACTGGACACTTTTGGATTGTGTGAGGCCCACTGAATATCTGAGCGCTATGTCACAGGCTCGATGGCACAGCTGTGACCAAAGTAACTAGAGGATAAGTGAGATTTTGAATTTCTGCTCACACTAGTGGACACTGGACACTTTTGGATTGTGTGAGGCATACTGAATATCTGAGCGCAATGTCACAGGCTCGATGGCACAGCTGTGACCAAAGTGACTAGAGGATAAGTGAGATTTTGAATTTCTGCTTACACTAGTGGACACTGGACACTTTTGGATTGCGTGAGGCCCACTGAATATCTGAGCACTATGTCACAGGCTCTATGGCACAGCTGTGACCAAAGTGACTAGAGGATAACTGAGATTTTGAATTTCTGCAGACACTTTTGGACACTTTTGGATTGTGTGAGGCCCACTGAAAATCTGAGCGCTGTCACAGGCTCGATGGCACAGCTGTGACCAAAGTGACTAGAGGATAAGTGAGATTTTGAATTTCTGCAGACACTTGTGGACACTGGACACTTTTGGATTGTGTGAGGCCCACTGAATATCTGAGCGCTATGTCACAGGCTCGATGGCACAGCTGTGACCAAAGTGACTAGAGAATAAGTGAGATTTTGAATTGCTGCAGACACTTGTGGACACTGGACACTTTTGGATTGTGTGAGGCCCACTGAATATCTGAGCACTATGTCACAGGCTCGATGGCACAGCTGTGACCAAAGTGACTAGAGGATAAGTGAGATTTTGAATTGCTGCAGACACTTGTGGACACTTTTGGATTGTGTGAGGCCCACTGAATATCTGAGCGCTATGTCACAGGCTCGATGGCACAGCTGTGACCAATGTGACAAGAGGATAAGTGAGATTTTGAATTTCTGCTCACACTAGTGGACAGTGGACACTTTTGGATTGTGTGAGGCCCACTGAATATCTGAGCGCTATGTCACAGGCTCGATGGCACAGCTGTGACCAAAGTGACTAGAGGATAAGGGAGATTTTGAATTTCTGCAGACACTTGTGGACACTGGACACTTTTGGATTGTGTGAGGCCCACTGAATATCTGAGCGCTATGTCACAGGCTCGATGGCACAGCTGTGACCAAAGTGACTAGAGGATAAGGGAGATTTTGAATTTCTGCAGACACTTGTGGACACTGGACACTTTTGGATTGTGTGAGGCCCACTGAATATCTGAGCGCTATGTCACAGGCTCGATGGCACAGCTGTGACCAAAGTGACTAGAGGATAAGTGAGATTTTGAATTTCTGCTCACACCAGTGGACACTGGACACTTTTGGATTGTGTGAGGCCCACTGAATATCTGAGCGCTATGTCACAGGCTCGATGGCACAGCTGTGACTAAAAAGTGACTAGAGGATAAGTGAGATTTTGAATTTCTGCAGACACTTGTGGACACTGGACACTTTTGGATTGTGTGAGGCCCACTGAATATCTGAGCGCTATGTCACAGGCTCGATGGAACAGCTGTGACCAAAGTGACTAGAGGATAAGTGAGATTTTGAACTTCTGCTCACACTAGTGGACACTGGACATTTTTGGATTGTGTGAGGCCCACTGAATATCTGAGCGCTATGTCACAGGCTCGATGGCACAGCTGTGACCAAAGTGACTAGAGGATAAGTGAGATTTTGAATTTCTGCAGACACTTGTGGACACTGGACACTTTTGGATTGTGTGAGGCCCACTGAATATCTGAGCGCTATGTCACAGGCTCGATGGCACAGCTGTGACCAAAGTGACTAGAGGATAAGTGAGATTTTGAATTTCTGCAGACACTTGTGGACACTGGACACTTTTGGATTGTGTGAGGTCCACTGAATATCTGAGCGCTATGTCACAGGCTCGATGACACAGCTGTGACCAAAGTGACTAGAGGATAAGTGAGATTTTGAATTTCTGCAGAAACTTGTGGACACTGGACACTTTTGGATTGTGTGAGGCCCACTGAATATTTGAGCGCTATGTCACAGGCTCGATGGCACAGCTGTGACCAAAGTGACTAGAGGATAAGTGAGATTTTGAATTTCTGCAGACACTTGTGGACACTGGACACTTTTGGATTGTGTGAGGCCCACTGAATATCTGAGCGCTATGTCACAGGCTCGATGGCACAGCTGTGACCAAAGTGACTAGAGGATAAGTGAGATTTTGAATTTCTGCAGACACTTGTGGACACTGGACACTTTTGGATTGTGTGAGGCCCACTGAATATCTGAGCGCTATGTCACAGGCTCGATGGCACAGCTGTGACAGAAGTGACTAGAGGATAAGTGAGATTTTGAACTTCTGCTCACACTAGTGGACACTGGACACTTTTGGATTGTGTGAGGCCCACTGAATATCTGAGCGCTATGTCACAGGCTCGTTGGCACAGCTGTGACCAAAGTGACTAGAGGATAAGTGAGATTTTGAATTTCTGCAGACACTTGTGGACACTGGACACTTTTGGATTGTGTGAGGCCCACTGAATATCTGAGTGCTATGTCACAGGATCGATGGCACAGCTGTGACCAAAGTGACTAGAGGATAAGTGAGATTTTGAATTTCTGCAGACACTTGTGGACACTGGACACTTTTGTATTGTGTGAGGTCCACTGAATATCTGAGCGCTATGTCACAGGCTCGATGGCACAGCTGTGACCAAAGTGACTAGAGGATAAGTGAGATTTTGAATTTCTGCAGACACTTGTGGACACTGGACACTTTTGGATTGTGTGAGGCCCACTGAATATCTGAGCGCTATGTCACAGGCTCAATGGCACAGCTGTGACCAAAGTGACTAGAAGATAAGTGAGATTTTGAATTTCTGCTCACACTAGTGGACACTGGACACTTTTGGATTGTGTGAGGCCCACTGAATATCTGAGCGCTATGTCACATGCTCGATGGTACAGCTGTGACCAAAGTGACTAGAGGATAAGTGAGATTTTGAATTTCTGCAGACACTTGTGGACACTGGACACTTTTGGATTGTGTGAGGCCCACTGAATATCTGAGCGCTATGTCACAGGCTCGATGGCACAGCTGTGACCAAAGTGACTAGAGGATAAGTGAGATTTTGAATTTCTGCTCACACTAGTGGACACTGGACACTTTTGGATTGTGTGAGGCCCACTGAATATCTGAGCGCTATGTCACAGGCTCGATGGCACAGCTGTGACCAAAGTGACTAGAGGATAAGTGAGATTTTGAATTTCTGCAGACACTTTTGGACACTGGACATTTTTGGATTGTGTGAGGCCCACTGAATATCTGAACGCTATGTCACTGGCTCGATGGCACAGCTGTGACCAAAGTGACTAGAGGATAAGTGAGATTTTGAATTTCTGCAGACACTTGTGGACACTGGACACTTTTGCATTGTGTGAGGCCCACTGAATATCTGAGCGCTATGTCACAGGCTCGATGGCACAGCTGTGACCAAAGTGACTAGAGGATAAGTGAGATTTTGAATTTCTGCTCACACTAGTGGACACTGGACACTTTTGAATTGTGTGAGGCCCACTGAATATCTGAGCGCTATGTCACAGGCTCGATGGCACAGCTGTGACCAAAGTGACTAGAGGATAAGTGAGATTTTGAATTTCTGCTCACACTAGTGGACACTGGACACTTTTGGATTGTGTGAGGCCCACTGAATATCTGAGCACTATGTCACAGGCTCTATGGCACAGCTGTGACCAAAGTGACTAGAGGATAAGTGAGATTTTGAATTTCTGCAGACACTTGTGGACACTTTTGGATTGTGTGAGGCCCACTGAAAATCTGAGCGCTATTTCACAGGCTCGATGGCACAGCTGTGACTAAAGTGACTAGAGGATAAGTGAGATTTTGAATTTCTGCTCACACTAGTGGACACTGGACACTTTTGGATTGTGTGAGGCCCACTGAATATCTGAGCGCTATGTCACAGGCTCGATAGCACAGCTGTGACCAAAGTGACTAGAGGATAAGTGAGATTTTGAATTTCTGCTCACACTAGTGGACACTGGACACTTTTGGATTGTGTGAGTCCCACTGAATATCTGAGCACTATGTCACAGGCTCTATGGCACAGCTGTGACCAAAGTGACTAGAGGATAAGTGAGATTTTGAATTTCTGCAGACACTTGTGGACACTTTTGGATTGTGTGAGGCCCACTGAAAATCTGAGCGCTATGTCACAGGCTCGATGGCACAGCTGTGACCAAAGTGACTAGAGGATAAGTGAGATTTTGAATTTCTGCTCACACTAGTGGACACTGGACACTTTTGGATTGTATGAGGCCCACTGAATATCTGAGCGCTATGTCACAGGCTCGATGGCACAGCTGTGACCAAAGTGACTAGAGGATAAGTGAGATTTTGAATTTCTGCAGACACTTGTGGAAACTGGACATTTTTGGATTGTGTGAGGCCCACTGAATATCTGAGCGCTATGTCACAGGATCGATGGCACAGCTGTGACCAAAGTGACTAGAGGATAAGTGAGATTTTGAATTGCTGCAGACACTTGTGGACACTGGACACTTTTGGATTGTGTGAGGCCCACTGAATATCTGAGCGCTATGTCACAGGCTCGATGGCACAGCTGTGACCAAAGTGAATAGAGGATAAGTGAGATTTTGAATTTCTGCAGACACTTGTGGACACTGGACACTTTTGGATTGTGTGAGGTCCACTGAATATCTGAGCGCTATGTCACAGGCTCGATGGCACAGCTGTGACCAAAGTGACTAGAGGATAAGTGAGATTTTGAATTTCTGCTCACACTAGTGGACACTGGACACTTTTGGATTGTGTGAGGCCCACTGAATATCTGAGCACTATGTCACAGGCTCTATGGCAAAGCTGTGACCAAAGTGACTAGAGGATAAGTGAGATTTTGAATTTCTGCAGACACTTGTGGACACTTTTGGATTGTGTGAGGCCCACTGAAAATCTGAGCGCTATGTCACAGGCTCGTTGGCACAGCTGTGACCAAAGTGACTAGAGGATAAGTGAGATTTTGAATTTCTGCTCACACTAGTGGACACTGGACACTTTTGGATTGTGTGAGGCCCACTGAATATCTGAGCGCTATGTCACAGGCTCGATAGCACAGCTGTGACCAAAGTGACTAGAGGATAAGTGAGATTTTGAATTTCTGCTCACACTAGTGGACACTGGACACTTTTGGATTGTGTGAGGCCCACTGAATATCTGAGCACTATGTCACAGGCTCTATGGCACAGCTGTGACCAAAGTGACTAGAGGATAAGTGAGATTTTGAATTTCTGCAGACACTTGTGGACACTTTTGGATTGTGTGAGGCCCACTGAAAATCTGAGCGCTATGTCACAGGCTCGATGGCACAGCTGTGACCAAAGTGACTAGAGGATAAGTGAGATTTTGAATTTCTGCTCACACTAGTGGACACTGGACACTTTTGGATTGTATGAGGCCCACTGAATATCTGAGCGCTATGTCACAGGCTCGATGGCACAGCTGTGACCAAAGTGACTAGAGGATAAGTGAGATTTTGAATTTCTGCAGACACTTGTGGACACTGGACATTTTTGGATTGTGTGAGGCCCACTGAATATCTGAGCGCTATGTCACAGGCTCGATGGCACAGCTGTGACCAAAGTGACTAGAGGATAAGTGAGATTTTGAATTGCTGCAGACACTTGTGGACACTGGACACTTTTGGATTGTGTGAGGCCCACTGAATATCTGAGCGCTATGTCACAGGCTCGATGGCACAGCTGTGACCAAAGTGACAAGAAGATAAGTGAGATTTTGAATTTCTGCTCACACTAGTGGACACTGGACACTTTTGGATTGTGTGAGGCCCACTGAATATCTGAGCGCTATGTCACAGGCTCGATGGTACAGCTGTGACCAAAGTGACTAGAGGATAAGTGAGATTTTGAATTTCTGCAGACACTTGTGGACACTGGACACTTTTGGATTGTGTGAGGCCCACTGAATATCTGAGCGCTATGTCACAGGCTCGATGGCACAGCTGTGACCAAAGTGACTAGAGGATAAGTGAGATTTTGAATTTCTGCTCACACTAGTGGACACTGGACACTTTTGGATTGTGTGAGGCCCACTGAATATCTGAGCGCTATGTCACAGGCTCGATGGCACAGCTGTGACCAAAGTGACTAGAGGATAAGTGAGATTTTAAATTTCTGCAGACACTTGTGGACACTGGACATTTTTGGATGGTGTGAGGCCCACTGAATATCTGAACGCTATGTCACTGGCTCGATGGCACAGCTGTGACCAAAGTTACTAGAGGATAAGTGAGATTTTGAATTTCTGCAGACACTTGTGGACACTGGACACTTTTGGATTGTGTGAGGCCCACTGAATATCTGAGCGCTATGTCACAGGCTCGATGGCACAGCTGTGACCAAAGTGACTAGAGGATAAGTGAGATTTTGAATTTCTGCTCACACTAGTGGACACTGGACACTTTTGGATTGTGTGAGGCCCACTGAATATCTGAGCGCTATGTCACAGGCTCGTTGGCACAGCTGTGACCAAAGTGACTAGAGGATAAGTGAGATTTTGAATTTCTGCTCACACTAGTGGACACTGGACACTTTTGGATTGTGTGAGGCCCACTGAATATCTGAGCACTATGTCACAGGCTCTATGGCACAGCTGTGACCAAAGTGACTAGAGGATAACTGAGATTTTGAATTTCTGCAGACACTTTTGGACACTTTTGGATTGTGTGAGGCCCACTGAAAATCTGAGCGCTATGTCACAGGCTCGATGGCACAGCTGTGACCAAAGTGACTAGAGGATAAGTGAGATTTTGAATTTCTGCTCACACTAGAGGACACTGGACACTTTTGGATTGTATGAGGCCCACTGAATATCTGAGCGCTATGTCACAGGCTCGATGGCACAGCTGTGACCAAAGTGACTAGAGGATGAGTGAGATTTTGAATTTCTGCTCACACTAGTGGACACTGGACACTTTTGGATTGTGTGAGGCCCACTGAATATCTGAGCGCTATGTCACAGGCTCGATGGCTCAGCTGTGACCAAAGTGACTAGAGGATAAGTGAGATTTTAAATTTCTGCAGACACTTGTGGACACTGGACATTTTTGGATTGTGTGAGGCCCACTGAATATCTGAACGCTATGTCACTGGCTCGACGGCACAGCTGTGACCAAAGTTACTAGAGGATAAGTGAGATTTTGAATTTCTGCAGACACTTGTGGACACTGGACACTTTTGGATTGTGTGAGGCCCACTGAATATCTGAGCGCTATGTCACAGGCTCGATGGCACAGCTGTGACCAAAGTGACTAGAGGATAAGTGAGATTTTGAATTTCTGCTCACACTAGTGGACACTGGACACTTTTGGATTGTATGAGGCCCACTGAATATCTGAGTGCTATGTCACAGGCTCGATGGCACAGCTGTGACCAAAGTGACTAGAGGATGAGTGAGATTTTGAATTTCTGCTCACACTAGTGGACACTGGACACTTTTGGATTGTGTGAGGCCCACTGAATATCTGAGCGCTATGTCACAGGCTCGATGGCACAGCTGTGACCAAAGTGACTAGAGGATAAGTGAGATTTTAAATTTCTGCAGACACTTGTGGACACTGGACATTTTTGGATTGTGTGAGGCCCACTGAATATCTGAACGCTATGTCACTGGCTCGACGGCACAGCTGTGACCAAAGTTACTAGAGGATAAGTGAGATTTTGAATTTCTGCAGACACTTGTGGACACTGGACACTTTTGGATTGTGTGAGGCCCACTGAATATCTGAGCGCTATGTCACAGGCTCGATGGCACAGCTGTGACCAAAGTGACTAGAGGATAAGTGAGATTTTGAATTTCTGCTCACACTAGTGGACACTGGACACTTTTGGATTGTGTGAGGCCCACTGAATATCTGAGTGCTATGTCACAGGCTCGATGGCACAGCTGTGACCAAAGTGACTAGAGGATAAGTGAGATTTTGAATTTCTGCTCACACTAGTGGACACTGGACACTTTTGGATTGTGTGAGGCCCACTGAATATCTGAGCACTATGTCACAGGCTCTATGGCACAGCTGTGACCAAAGTGACTAGAGGATAACTGAGATTTTGAATTTCTGCAGACACTTTTGGACACTTTTGGATTGTGTGAGGCCCACTGAAAATCTGAGCGCTATGTCACAGGCTCGATGGCACAGCTGTGACCAAAGTGACTAGAGGATAAGTGAGATTTTGAATTTCTGCTCACACTAGAGGACACTGGACACTTTTGGATTGTATGAGGCCCACTGAATATCTGAGCGCTATGTCACAGGCTCGATGGCACAGCTGTGACCAAAGTGACTAGAGGATAAGTGAGATTTTGAATTTCTGCAGACACTTGTGGACACTGGACATTTTTGGATTGTGTGAGGCCCACTGAATATCTGAGCGCTATGTCACAGGCTCGATGGCACAGCTGTGACCAAAGTGACTAGAGAATAAGTGAGATTTTGAATTGCTGCAGACACTTGTGGACACTGGACACTTTTGGATTGTGTGAGGCCCACTGAATATCTGAGCGCTATGTCACAGGCTCGATGGCACAGCTGTGACCAAAGTGACTAGAGGATAAGTGAGATTTTGAATTGCTGCAGACACTTGTGGACACTGGACACTTTTGGATTGTGTGAGGCCCACTGAATATCTGAGCGCTATGTCACAGGCTCGATGGCACAGCTGTGACCAATGTGACAAGAGGATAAGTGAGATTTTGAATTTCTGCTCACACTAGTGGACAGTGGACACTTTTGGATTGTGTGAGGCCCACTGAATATCTGAGCGCTATGTCACAGGCTCGATGGCACAGCTGTGACCAAAGTGACTAGAGGATAAGTGAGATTTTGAATTTCTGCAGACACTTGTGGACACTGGACACTTTTGGATTGTGTGAGGCCCACTGAATATCTGAGCGCTATGTCACAGGCTCGGTGGCACAGCTGTGACCAAAGTGACTAGAGGATAAGGGAGATTTTGAATTTCTGCAGACACTTGTGGACACTGGACACTTTTGGATTGTGTGAGGCCCACTGAATATCTGAGCGCTATGTCACAGGCTCGATGGCACAGCTGTGACCAAAGTGACAAGAAGATAAGTGAGATTTTGAATTTCTGCTCACACTAGTGGACACTGGACACTTTTGGATTGTGTGAGGCCCACTGAATATCTGAGCGCTATGTCACAGGCTCGATGGTACAGCTGTGACCAAAGTGACTAGAGGATAAGTGAGATTTTGAATTTCTGCAGACACTTGTGGACACTGGAAACTTTTGGATTGTGTGAGGCCCACTGAATATCTGAGCGCTATGTCACAGGCTCGATGGCACAGCTGTGACCAAAGTGACTAGAGGATAAGTGAGATTTTGAATTTCTGCTCACACTAGTGGACACTGGACACTTTTGGATTGTGTGAGGCCCACTGAATATCTGAGCGCTATGTCACAGGCTCGATGGCACAGCTGTGACCAAAGTGACTAGAGGATAAGTGAGATTTTAAATTTCTGCAGACACTTGTGGACACTGGACATTTTTGGATTGTGTGAGGCCCACTGAATATCTGAACGCTATGTCACTGGCTCGATGGCACAGCTGTGACCAAAGTTACTAGAGGATAAGTGAGATTTTGAATTTCTGCAGACACTTGTGGACACTGGACACTTTTGGATTGTGTGAGGCCCACTGAATATCTGAGCGCTATGTCACAGGCTCGATGGCACAGCTGTGACCAAAGTGACTAGAGGATAAGTGAGATTTTGAATTTCTGCTCACACTAGTGGACACTGGACACTTTTGGATTGTGTGAGGCCAACTGAATATCTGAGCGCTATGTCACAGGCTCGATGGCACAGCTGTGACCAAAGTGACTAGAGGATAAGTGAGATTTTGAATTTCTGCTCACACTAGTGGACACTGGACACTTTTGGATTGTGTGAGGCCCACTGAATATCTGAGCACTATGTCACAGGCTCTATGGCACAGCTGTGACCAAAGTGACTAGAGGATAACTGAGATTTTGAATTTCTGCAGACACTTTTGGACACTTTTGGATTGTGTGAGGCCCACTGAAAATCTGAGCGCTATGTCACAGGCTCGATGGCACAGCTGTGACCAAAGTGACTAGAGGATAAGTGAGATTTTGAATTTCTGCTCACACTAGAGGACACTGGACACTTTTGGATTGTATGAGGCCCACTGAATATCTGAGCGCTATGTCACAGGCTCGATGGCACAGCTGTGACCAAAGTGACTAGAGGATAAGTGAGATTTTGAATTTCTGCAGACACTTGTGGACCCTGGACATTTTTGGATTGTGTGAGGCCCACTGAATATCTGATCGCTATGTCACAGGCTCGATGGCACAGCTGTGACCAAAGTGACTAGAGAATAAGTGAGATTTTGAATTGCTGCAGACACTTGTGGACAATGGACACTTTTGGATTGTGTGAGGCCCACTGAATATCTGAGCGCTATGTCACAGGCTCGATGGCACAGCTGTGACCAATGTGACAAGAGGATAAGTGAGATTTTGAATTTCTGCTCACACTAGTGGACAGTGGACACTTTTGGATTGTGTGAGGCCCACTGAATATCTGAGCGCTATGTCACAGGCTCGATGGCACAGCTGTGACCAAAGTGACTAGAGGATAAGTGAGATTTTGAATTTCTGCAGACACTTGTGGACACTGTACACTTTTGGATTGTGTGAGGCCCACTGAATATCTGAGCGCTATGTCACAGGCTCGATGGCACAGCTGTGACCAAAGTGACTAGAGGATAAGGGAGATTTTGAATTTCTGCAGACACTTGTGGACACTGGACACTTTTGGATTGTGTGAGGCCCACTGAATATCTGAGCGCTATGTCACAGGCTCGATGGCACAGCTGTGACCAAAGTGACTAGAGGATAAGTGAGATTTTGAATTTCTGCTCACACTAGTGGACACTGGACACTTTTGGATTGTGTGAGGCCCACTGAATATCTGAGCGCTATGTCACAGGCTCGATGGCATAGCTGTGACCAAAGTGACTAGAGGATAAGTGAGATTTTGAATTTCTGCAGACACTTTTGGACACTGGACATTTTTGGATTGTGTGAGGCCCAGTGAATATCTGAACGCTATGTCACTGGCTCGATGGCACAGCTGTGACCAAAGTGACTAGAGGATAAGTGAGATTTTGAATTTCTGCAGACACTTGTGGACACTGGACACTTTTGCATTGTGTGAGGCCCACTGAATATCTGAGCGCTATGTCACAGGCTCGATGGCACAGCTGTGACCAAATTGACTAGAGGATAAGTGAGATTTTGAATTTCTGCTCACACTAGTGGACACTGGACACTTTTGAATTGTGTGAGGCCCACTGAATATCTGAGCGCTATGTCACAGGCTCGATGGCACAGCTGTGACCAAAGTGACTAGAGGATAAGTGAGATTTTGAATTTCTGCTCACACTAGTAGACACTGGACACTTTTGGATTGTGTGAGGCCCACTGAATATCTGAGCACTATGTCACAGGCTCTATGGCACAGCTGTGACCAAAGTGACTAGAGGATAAGTGAGATTTTGAATTTCTGCAGACACTTGTGGACACTTTTGGATTGTGTGAGGCCCACTGAAAATCTGAGCGCTATGTCACAGGCTCGATGGCACAGCTGTGACCAAAGTGACTAGAGGATAAGTGAGATTTTGAATTTCTGCTCTCACTAGTGGACACTGGACACTTTTGGATTGTGTGAGGCCCACTGAATATCTGAGCGCTATGTCACAGGCTCGATAGCACAGCTGTGACCAAAGTGACTAGAGGATAAGTGAGATTTTGAATTTCTGCTCACACTAGTGGACACTGGACACTTTTGGATTGTGTGAGGCCCACTGAATATCTGAGCACTATGTCACAGGCTCTATGGCACAGCTGTGACCAAAGTGACTAGAGGATAAGTGAGATTTTGAATTTCTGCAGACACTTGTGGACACTTTTGGATTGTGTGAGGCCCACTGAAAATCTGAGCGCTATGTCACAGGCTCGATGGCACAGCTGTGACCAAAGTGACTAGAGGATAAGTGAGATTTTGAATTTCTGCTCACACTAGTGGACACTGGACACTTTTGGATTGTGTGAGGCCCACTGAATATCTGAGCGCTATGTCACAGGCTCGATAGCACAGCTGTGACCAAAGTGACTAGAGGATAAGTGAGATTTTGAATTTCTGCTCACACTAGTGGACACTGGACACTTTTGGATTGTGTGAGGCCCACTGAATATCTGAGCACTATGTCACAGGCTCTATGGCACAGCTGTGACCAAAGTGACTAGAGGATAAGTGAGATTTTGAATTTCTGCAGACACTTGTGGACACTTTTGGATTGTGTGAGGCCCACTGAAAATCTGAGCGCTATGTCACAGGCTAGATGGCACAGCTGTGACCAAAGTGACTAGAGGATAAGTGAGATTTTGAATTTCTGCTCACACTAGTGGACACCGGACACTTTTGGATTGTATGAGGCCCACTGAATATCTGAGCGCTATGTCACAGGCTCGATGGCACAGCTGTGACCAAAGTGACTAGAGGATAAGTGAGATTTTGAATTTCTGCAGACACTAGTGGACACTGGACACTTTTGGATTGTATGAGGCCCACTGATTATCTGAGCGCTATGTCACAGGCTCGATGGCACAGCTGTGACCAAAGTGACTAGAGGATAAGTGAGATTTTGAATTGCTGCAGACACTTGTGGACACTGGACACTTTTGAATTGTGTGAGGCCCACTGAATATCTGAGCGCTATGTCACAGGCTCGATGGCACAGCTGTGACCAAAGTGAATAGAGGATAAGTGAGATTTTGAATTTCTGCAGACACTTGTGGACACTGGACACTTTTGTATTGTGTGAGGTCCACTGAATATCTGAGCGCTATGTCACAAGCTCGATGGCACTGCTGTGACCAAAGTGACTAGAGGATAAGTGAGATTTTGAATTTCTGCAGACACTTGTGGACACTGGACACTTTTGGATTGTGTGAGGCCCACTGAATATCTGAGCGCTATGTCACAGGCTCGATGGCACAGCTGTGACCAAAGTGACTAGAAGATAAGTGAGATTTTGAATTTCTGCTCACACTAGTGGACACTGGACACTTTTGGATTGTGTGAGGCCCACTGAATATCTGAGAGCTATGTCACAGGCTCGATGGTACAGCTGTGACCAAAGTGACTAGAGGATAAGTGAGATTTTGAATTTCTGCAGACACTTGTGGACACTGGACACTTTTGGATTGTGTGAGGCCCACTGAATATCTGAGCGCTATGTCACAGGCTCGATGGCACAGCTGTGACCAAAGTGACTAGAGGATAAGTGAGATTTTGAATTTCTGCTCACACTAGTGGACACTGGACACTTTTGGATTGTGTGAGGCCCACTGAATATCTGATCGCTATGTCACAGGCTCGATGGCACAGCTGTGACCAAAGTGACTAGATGATAAGTGAGATTTTAAATTTCTGCAGGCACTTGTGGACACTGGACATTTTTGGATTGTGTGAGGCCCACTGAATATCTGAACGCTATGTCACTGGCTCGATGGCACAGCTGTGACCAAAGTGACTAGAGGATAAGTGAGATTTTGAATTTCTGCAGACACTTGTGGACACTGGACACTTTTGGATTGTGTGAGGCCCACTGAATATCTGAGCGCTATGTCACAGGCTCGATGGCACAGCTGTGACCAAAGTGACTAGAGGATAAGTGAGATTTTGAATTTCTGCTCACACTAGTGGACACTGGACACTTTTGGATTGTGTGAGGCCCACTGAATATCTGAGCGCTATGTCACAGGCTCGATGGCACAGCTGTGACCAAAGTGACTAGAGGATAAGTGAGATTTTGAATTTCTGCTCACACTAGTGGACACTGGACACTTTTGGATTGTGTGAGGCCCACTGAATATCTGAGCACTATGTCACAGGCTCTATGACACAGCTGTGACCAAAGTGACTAGAGGATAACTGAGATTTTGAATTTCTGCAGACACTTTTGGACACTTTTGGATTGTGTGAGGCCCACTGAAAATCTGAGCGCTATGTCACAGGCTCGATGGCACAGCTGTGACCAAAGTGACTAGAGGATAAGTGAGATTTTGAATTTCTGCTCACACTAGAGGACACTGGACAATTTTGGATTGTATGAGGCCCACTGAATATTTGAGCGCTATTTCACAGGCTCGATGGCACAGCTGTGACCAAAGTGACTAGAGGATAAGTGAGATTTTGAATTTCTCCAGACACTTGTGGACACTGGACATTTTTGGATTGTGTGAGGCCCACTGAATATCTGAGCGCTATGTCACAGGCTCGATGGCACAGCTGTGACCAAAGTGACTAGAGAATAAGTGAGATTTTGAATTGCTGCAGACACTTGTGGACACTGGACACTTTTGGATTGTGTGAGGCCCACTGAATATCTGAGCGCTATGTCACAGGCTCGATGGCACAGCTGTGACCAAAGTGACTAGAGGATAAGTGAGATTTTGAATTGCTGCAGACACTTGTGGACACTGGACACTTTTGGATTGTGTGAGGCCCACTGAATATCTGAGCGCTATGTCACAGGCTCGATGGCACAGCTGTGACCAATGTGACAAGAGGATAAGTGAGATTTTGAATTTCTGCTCACACTAGTGGACAGTGGACACTTTTGGATTGTGTGAGGCCCACTGAATATCTGAGCGCTGTGTCACAGGCTCGATGGCACAGCTGTGACCAAAGTGACTAGAGGATAAGTGAGATTTTGAATTTCTGCAGACACTTGTGGACACTGGACACTATTGGATTGTGTGAGGCCCACTGAATATCTGAGCGCTATGTCACAGGCTCGATGGCACAGCTGTGACCAAAGTGACTAGAGGATAAGGGAGATTTTGAATTTCTGCAGACACTTGTGGACACTGGAAACTTTTGGATTGTGTGAGGCCCACTGAATATCTGAGCGCTATGTCACAGGCTCGATGGCACAGCTGTGACCAAAGTGACTAGAGGATAAGTGAGATTTTGAATTTCTGCTCACACTAGTGGACACTGGACACTTTTGGATTGTGTGAGGCCCACTGAATATCTGAGCGCTATGTCACAGGCTCGATGGCACAGCTGTGACCAAAGTGACTAGAGGATAAGTGAGATTTTGAATTTCTGCAGACACTTGTGGACACTGGACACTTTTGGATTGTGTGAGGCCCACTGAATATCTGAACGCTATGTCACAGGCTTGATAGCACAGCTGTGGCCAAAGTGACTAGAGGATAAGTGAGATTTTGAATTTCTGCTCACACTAGTGGACACTGGACACTTTTGGATTGTGTGAGGCCCACTGAATATCTGAGCGCTATGTCACAGGCTCGATGGCACAGCTGTGACCAAAGTGACTAGAGGATAAGTGAGATTTTGAATTTCTGCAGACACTTGTGGACACTGGACACTTTTGGATTGTGTGAGGCCCACTGAATATCTGAGCGCTATGTCACAGGCTCGATGGCACAGCTGTGACCAAAGTGACTAGAGGATAAGTGAGATTTTGAATTTCTGCTCACACTAGTGGACACTGGACACTTTTGGATTGTGTGAGGCCCAATGAATATCTGAGCGCTATGTCACAGGCTCGATGGCACAGCTGTGACCAAAGTGACTAGAGGATAAGTGAGATTTTGAATTTCTGCTCACACTAGTGGACACTGGACACTTTTGGATTGTGTGAGGCCCACTGAATATCTGAGCGCTATGTCACAGGCTTGATAGCACAGCTTTGGCCAAAGTGACTAGAGGATAAGTGAGATTTTGAATTTCTGCTCACACTAGTGGACACTGGACACTTTTGGATTGTGTGAGGCCCACTGAATATCTGAGCGCTATGTCACAGGCTCAATGGCACAGCTGTGACCAAAGTGACTAGAGGATAAGTGAGATTTTGAATTTCTGCAGACACTTGTGGACACTGGACACTTTTGGATTGTGTGATGCCCACTGAATATCTGAGCGCCATGTCACTGGCTCGATGGCACAGCTGTGACCAAAGTGACTAGAGGATAACTGAGATTTTGAATTTCTGCAGACACTTGTGGACACTGGACCCTTTTGGATTGTGTGAGGACCACTGAATATCTGAGCGCTATGTCACAGGCTCGATGGCACAGCTATGACCAAAGTGACTAGAGGATAAGTGAGATTTTAAATTTCTGCAGACACTTGTGGACACTGGACACTTTTGGATTGTGTGAGGCCCACTGAATATCTGAGCACTATGTCACAGGCTCGATGGCACAGCTGTGACCAAAGTGACTAGAGGATAAGTGAGATTTTGAATTTCTGCTCACACTAGTGGACACTGGACACTTTTGGATTGTGTGAGGCCCACTGAATATCTGAGCGCTATGTCACAGGCTCGATGGCACAGCTGTGACCAAAGTGACTAGAGGATAAGTGAGATTTTGAATTTCTGCATACACTTGTGGACACTGGACACTTTTGGATTGTGTGAGGCCCAATGAATATCTGAGCGCTATGTCACAGGCTCGATGGCACAGCTGTGACCAAAGTGACTAGAGGATAAGTGAGATTTTGAATTTCTGCAGACACTTTTTGGATTGTGTGAGGCCCACTGAATATCTGAGCGCTATGTCACAGGCTCGATGGCACAGCTGTAACCAAAGTGACTAGAGGATAAGTGAGATTTTGAATTTCTGCTCACACTAGTGGACAGTGGACACTTTTGGATTGTGTGAGGCCCACTGAATATCTGAGCGCTATGTCACAGGCTCGATGGCACAGCTGTGACCAAAGTGACTAGAGGATAAGTGAGATTTTGAATTTCTGCAGACACTTGTGGACACTGGACACTTTTGGATTGTGTGAGGCCCACTGAATATCTGAGCGCTATGTCACAGGCTCGATGGCACAGCTGTGACCAAAGTGACTAGAGGATAAGGGAGATTTTGAATTTCTGCAGACACTTGTGGACACTGGACACTTTTGGATTGTGTGAGGCCCACTGAATATCTGAGCGCTATGTCACAGGCTCGATGGCACAGCTGTGACCAAAGTGACTAGAGGATAAGTGAGATTTTGAATTTCTGCATACACTTGTGGACACTGGACACTTTTGGATTGTGTGAGGCCCAATGAATATCTGAGCGCTATGTCACAGGCTCGATGGCACAGCTGTGACCAAAGTGACTAGAGGATAAGTGAGATTTTGAATTTCTGCAGACACTTTTTGGATTGTGTGAGGCCCACTGAATATCTGAGCGCTATGTCACAGGCTCGATGGCACAGCTGTAACCAAAGTGACTAGAGGATAAGTGAGATTTTGAATTTCTGCTCACACTAGTGGACACTGGACACTTTTGGATTGTGTGAGGCCCACTGAATATCTGAGGGCTATGTCACAGGCTCGATGGCACAGCTGTGACCAAAGTGTCTAGAGGAAAAGTGAGATTTTGAATTTCTGCAGACACTTGTGGACACTGGACACTTTTAGATTGTGTGAGGCCCACTGAATATCTGAGCGCTATGTCACAGGCTCGATGGCACAGCTGTGACCAAAGTGACTAGAGGATAAGTGAGATTTTGAATTTCTGCTCACACTAGTGGACACTGGACACTTTTAGATTGTGTGAGGCCCACTGAATATCTGAGCGCTATGTCACAGGCTCGATGGCACAGCTGTGACCAAAGTGACTAGAGGATAAGTGAGATTTTGAATTTCTGCAGACACTTGTGGACACTGGACACTTTTGGATTGTGTGAGGCCCACTGAATATCTGAACGCTATGTCACAGGCTTGATAGCACAGCTGTGGCCAAAGTGACTAGAGGATAAGTGAGATTTTGAATTTCTGCTCACACTAGTGGACACTGGACACTTTTGGATTGTGTGAGGCCCACTGAATATCTGAGCGCTATGTCACAGGCTCGATGGCACAGCTGTGACCAAAGTGACTAGAGGATAAGTGAGATTTTGAATTTCTGCAGACACTTGTGGACACTGGACACTTTTGGATTGTGTGAGGCCCACTGAATATCTGAGCGCTATGTCACAGGCTCGATGGCACAGCTGTGACCAAAGTGACTAGAGGATAAGTGAGATTTTGAATTTCTGCTCACACTAGTGGACACTGGACACTTTTGGATTGTGTGAGGCCCAATGAATATCTGAGCGCTATGTCACAGGCTCGATGGCACAGCTGTGACCAAAGTGACTAGAGGATAAGTGAGATTTTGAATTTCTGCTCACATTAGTGGACACTGGACACTTTTGGATTGTGTGAGGCCCACTGAATATCTGAGCGCTATGTCACAGGCTTGATAGCACAGCTTTGGCCAAAGTGACTAGAGGATAAGTGAGATTTTGAATTTCTGCTCACACTAGTGGACACTGGACACTTTTGGATTGTGTGAGGCCCACTGAATATCTGAGCGCTATGTCACAGGCTCAATGGCACAGCTGTGACCAAAGTGACTAGAGGATAAGTGAGATTTTGAATTTCTGCAGACACTTGTGGACACTGGACATTTTTGGATTGTGTGATGCCCACTGAATATCTGAGCGCTATGTCACTGGCTCGATGGCACAGCTGTGACCAAAGTGACTAGAGGATAAGTGAGATTTTGAATTTCTGCAGACACTTGTGGACACTGGACCCTTTTGGATTGTGTGAGGACCACTGAATATCTGAGCGCTATGTCACAGGCTCGATGGCACAGCTATGACCAAAGTGACTAGAGGATAAGTGAGATTTTAAATTTCTGCAGACACTTGTGGACACTGGACACTTTTGGATTGTGTGAGGCCCACTGAATATCTGAGCACTATGTCACAGGCTCGATGGCACAGCTGTGACCAAAGTGACTAGAGGATAAGTGAGATTTTGAATTTCTGCTCACACTAGTGGACACTGGACACTTTTGGATTGTGTGAGGCCCACTGAATATCTGAGCGCTATGTCACAGGCTCGATGGCACAGCTGTGACCAAAGTGACTAGAGGATAAGTGAGATTTTGAATTTCTGCATACACTTGTGGACACTGGACACTTTTGGATTGTGTGAGGCCCAATGAATATCTGAGCGCTATGTCACAGGCTCGATGGCACAGCTGTGACCAAAGTGACTAGAGGATAAGTGAGATTTTGAATTTCTGCAGACACTTTTTGGATTGTGTGAGGCCCACTGAATATCTGAGCGCTATGTCACAGGCTCGATGGCACAGCTGTAACCAAAGTGACTAGAGGATAAGTGAGATTTTGAATTTCTGCTCACACTAGTGGACACTGGACACTTTTGGATTGTGTGAGGCCCACTGAATATCTGAGGGCTATGTCACAGGCTCGATGGCACAGCTGTGACCAAAGTGTCTAGAGGAAAAGTGAGATTTTGAATTTCTGCAGACACTTGTGGACACTGGACACTTTTAGATTGTGTGAGGCCCACTGAATATCTGAGCGCTATGTCACAGGCTCGATGGCACAGCTGTGACCAAAGTGACTAGAAGATAAGTGAGATTTTGAATTTCTGCTCACACTAGTGGACACTGGACACTTTTGGATAGTGTGTGGCCCACTGAATATCTGAGCGCTATGTCACAGGCTCGATGGCACAGCTGTGACCAAAGTGACTAGAGGATAAGTGAGATTTTGAATTTCTGCAGACTCTTGTGTACACTGGACACTTTTGGATTGTGTGAGGCCCACTGAATATCTGAGCGCTATGTCACAGGCTCGATGGCACAGCTGTGACCAAAGTGACTAGAGGATAAGGGAGATTTTGAATTTCTGCAGACACTTGTGGACACTGGACACTTTTGGATTGTGTGAGGCCCACTGAATATCTGAGCACTATGTCACAGGCTCGATGGCACAGCTGTGACCAAAGTGACTAGAGAATAAGTGAGATTTTGAATTTCTGCTCACACTAGTGGACACTGGACACTTTTGGATTGTGTGAGGCCCACTGAATATCTGAGCGCTATGTCACAGGCTCGATGGCACAGCTGTGACCAAAGTGACTAGAGTATAAGTGAGATTTTGAATTTCTGCAGACACTTGTGGACACTGGACACTTTTGGATTGTGTGAGGCCCACTGAATATCTGAGCGCTATGTCACAGGCTCAATGGCACAGCTGTGACCAAAGTGACTAGAGGATAAGTGAGATTTTGAATTTCTGCAGACACTTGTGGACACTGGACACTTTTGGATTGTGTGAGGCCCACTGAATATCTGAGCGCTATGTCACAGGCTCGATGGCACAGCTGTGACCAAAGTGACTAGAGGATAAGTGAGATTTTGAATTTCTGCAGACACTTGTGGACACTGGACACTTTTGGATTGTGTGAGGCCCACTGAATATCTGAGCGCTATGTCACTGGCTCGATGGCACAGCTGTGACCAAAGTGACTAGAGGATAAGTGAGATTTTGAATTTCTGCTCACACTAGTGGACACTGGACACTTTTGGATTGTGTGAGGCCCACTGAATATCTGAGCGCTATGTCACAGGCTCGATGGCACAGCTGTGACCAAAGTGACTAGAGGATAAGTGAGATTTTGAATTTCTGCAGACACTTGTGGACACTGGACACTTTTGGATTGTGTGAGGCCCACTGAATATCTGAGCGCTATGTCACAGGCTCGATGGCACAGCTGTGACCAAAGTGACTAGAGAATAAGTGAGATTTTGAATTGCTGCAGACACTTGTGGACACTGGACACTTTTGGATTGTGTGAGGCCCACTGAATACCTGAGCGCTATGTCACAGGCTCGATGGCACAGCTGTGACCAAAGTGACTAGAGGATAAGTGAGATTTTGAATTTCTGCAGACACTTGTGGACACTGGACACTTTTGGATTGTGTGAGGCCCACTGAATATCTGAGCGCTATGTCACAGGCTCGATGGCACAGCTGTGAGCAACGTGACAAGAGGATAAGTGAGATTTTGAATTTCTGCTCACACTAGTGGACAGTGGACACTTTTGGATTGTGTGAGGCCCACTGAATATCTGAGCGCTATGTCACAGGCTCGATGGCACAGCTGTGACCAAAGTGACTAGAGGATAAGTGAGATTTTGAATTTCTGCAGACACTTGTGGACACTGGACACTTTTGGATTGTGTGAGGCCCACTGAATATCTGAGCGCTATGTCACAGGCTCGATGGCACAGCTGTGACCAACGTGACAAGAGGATAAGTG
Organism: Dendrobates tinctorius; assembly: GCF_039654945.1. NCBI lineage: Eukaryota > Metazoa > Chordata > Amphibia > Anura > Dendrobatidae > Dendrobates > Dendrobates tinctorius. Next base: position 58,767,906 of record NW_027361698.1, on the reverse strand, counting down.
AGATTTTGAATTTCTGCAGACACTTGTGGACACTGGACACTTTTGGATTGTGTGAGGCCCACTGAATATCTGAGCGCTATGTCACAGGCTCGATGGCACAGCTGTGACCAAAGTGACTAGAGGATAAGGGAGATTTTGAATTTCTGCAGACACTTGTGGACACTGGACACTTTTGGATTGTGTGAGGCCCACTGAATATCTGAGCGCTATGTCACAGGCTCGATGGCACAGCTGTGACCAAAGTGACTAGAGGATAAGTGAGATTTTGAATTTCTGCTCACACTAGTGGACACTGGACACTTTTGGATTGTGTGAGGCCCACTGAATATCTGAGCGCTATGTCACAGGCTCGATGGCCCAGCTGTGACCAAAGTGACTAGAGGATAAGTGAGATTTTGAATTTCTGCAGACACTTGTGGAAACTGGACACTTTTGGATTGTGTGAGGCCCACTGAATATCTGAGCGCTATGTCACAGGCTTGATAGCACAGCTGTGGCCAAAGTGACTAGAGGATAAGTGAGATTTTGAATTTCTGCTCACACTAGTGGACACTGGACACTTTTGGATTGTGTGAGGCCCACTGAATATCTGAGCGCTATGTCACAGGCTCGATGGCACAGCTGTGACCAAAGTGACTAGAGGATAAGTGAGATTTTGAATTTCTGCTGACACTTGTGGACACTGGACACTTTTGGATTGTGTGAGGCCCACTGAATATCTGAGCGCTATGTCACAGGCTCGATGGCACAGCTGTGACCAAAGTGACTAGAGGATAAGTGAGATTTTGAATTTCTGCTCACACTAGTGGACACTGGACACTTTTGGATTGTGTGAGGCCCACTGAATATCTGAGCGCTATGTCACAGGCTTGATAGCACAGCTTTGGCCAAAGTGACTAGAGGATAAGTGAGATTTTGAATTTCTGCTCACACTAGTGGACACTGGACACTTTTGGATTGTGTGAGGCCCACTGAATATCTGAGCGCTATGTCACAGGCTCAATGGCACAGCTGTGACCAAAGTGACTAGAGGATAAGTGAGATTTTGAATTTCTGCAGACACTTGTGGACACTGGACACTTTTGGATTGTGTGATGCCCACTGAATATCTGAGCGCTATGTCACTGGCTCGATGGCACAGCTGTGACCAAAGTGACTAGATAATAAGTGAGATTTTGAATTTCTTCAGACACTTGTGGACACTGGACCCTTTTGGATTGTGTGAGGACCACTGAATATCTGAGCGCTATGTCACAGGCTCGATGGCACAGCTATGACCAAAGTGACTAGAGAATAAGTGAGATTTTAAATTTCTGCAGACACTTGTGGACACTGGACACTTTTGGATTGTGTGAGGCCCACTGAATATCTGAGCACTATGTCACAGGCTCGATGGCACAGCTGTGACCAAAGTGACTAGAGGATAAGTGAGATTTTGAATTTCTGCTCACACTAGTGGACACTGGACACTTTTGGATTGTGTGAGGCCCACTGAATATCTGAGCGCTATGTCACAGGCTCGATGGCACAGCTGTGACCAAAGTGACTAGAGGATAAGTGAGATTTTGAATTTCTGCATACACTTGTGGACACTGGACACTTTTGGATTGTGTGAGGCCCACTGAATATCTGAGCGCTATGTCACAGGATCGATGGCACAGCTGTGACCAAAGTGACTAGAGGATAAGTGAGATTTTGAATTTCTGCAGACACTTGTGGACACTGGACACTTTTGGATTGTGTGAGGCCCACTGAATATCTGAGCGCTATGTCACAGGCTCGATGGCACAGCTGTAACCAAAGTGACTAGAGGATAAGTGAGATTTTGAATTTCTGCTCACACTAGTGGACACTGGACACTTTTGGATTGTGTGAGGCCCACTGAATATCTGAGCGCTATGTCACAGGCTCGATGGCACAGCTGTGACCAAAGTGTCTAGAGGATAAGTGAGATTTTGAATTTCTGCAGACACTTGTGGACACTGGACACTTTTAGATTGTGTGAGGCCCACTGAATATCTGAGCGCTATGTCACAGGCTCGATGGCACAGCTGTGACCAAAGTGACTAGAGGATAAGTGAGATTTTGAATTTCTGCTCACACTAGTGGACACTGGACACTTTTGGATAGTGTGTGGCCCACTGAATATCTGAGCGCTATGTCACAGGCTCGATGGCACAGCTGTGACCAAAGTGACTAGAGGATAAGTGAGATTTTGATTTTCTGCAGACACTTGTGGACACTGGACACTTTTGGATTGTGTGAGGCCCACTGAATATCTGAGCGCTATGTCACAGGCACGATGGCACAGCTGTGACCAAAGTGACTAGAGGATAAGGGAGATTTTGAATTTCTGCAGACACTTGTGGACACTGGACACTTTTGGATTGTGTGAGGCCCACTGAATATCTGAGCACTATGTCACAGGCTCGATGGCACAGCTGTGACCAAAGTGACTAGAGAATAAGTGAGATTTTGAATTTCTGCTCACACTAGTGGACACTGGACACTTTTGGATTGTGTGAGGCCCACTGAATATCTGAGCGCTATGTCACAGGCTCGATGGCACAGCTGTGACCAAAGTGACTAGAGGATAAGTGAGATTTTGAATTTCTTCAGACACTTGTGGACACTGGACACTTTTGGATTGTGTGAGGCCCACTGAATATCTGAGCGCTATGTCACAGGCTCGATGGCACAGCTGTGACCAAAGTGACTAGAGGATAAGTGAGATTTTGAATTTCTGCAGATACTTGTGGACACTGGACACTTTTGGATTGTGTGAGGCCCACTGAATATCTGAGCGCTATGTCACAGGCTCGATGGCACAGCTGTGACCAAAGTGACTAGAGGATAAGTGAGATTTTGAATTTCTGCAGACACTTGTGGACACTGGACACTTTTGGATTGTGTGATGCCAACTGAATATCTGAGCGCTATGTCACTGGCTCGATGGCACAGCTGTGACCAAAGTGACTAGAGGATAAGTGAGATTTTGAATTTCTGCAGACACTTGTGGACACTGGACCCTTTTGGATTGTGTGAGAACCACTGAATATCTGAGCGCTATGTCACAGGCTCGATGGCACAGCTGTGACCAAAGTGACTAGAGGATAAGTGAGATTTTGAATTTCTGCAGACACTTGTGGACACTGGACACTTTTGGATTGTGTGAGGCCCACTGAATATCTGAGCGCTATGTCACTGGCTCGATGGCACAGCTGTGACCAAAGTGACTAGAGGATAAGTGAGATTTTGAATTTCTGCTCACACTAGTGGACACTGGACACTTTTGGATTGTGTGAGGCCCACTGAATATCTGAGCGCTATGTCACAGGCTCGATGGCACAGCTGTGACCAAAGTGACTAGAGGATAAGTGAGATTTTGAATTTCTGCAGACGCTTGTGGACACTGGACACTTTTGGATTGTGTGAGGCCCACTGAATATCTGAGCGCTATGTCACAGGCTCGATGGCACAGCTGTGACCAAAGTGACTAGAGAATAAGTGAGATTTTGAATTGCTGCAGACACTTGTGGACACTGGACACTTTTGGATTGTGTGAGGCCCACTGAATATCTGAGCGCTATGTCACAGGCTCGATGGCACAGCTGTGACCAAAGTGACTAGAGGATAAGTGAGATTTTGAATTTCTGCTCACACTAGTGGACACTGGACACTTTTGGATTGTGTGAGGCCCACTGAATAGCTGAGCGCTATGTCACTGGCTCGATGGCACAGCTGTGACCAAAGTGACTAGAGGATAAGTGAGATTTTGAATTTCTGCAGACACTTGTGTACACTGGACACTTTTGGATTGTGTGATGCCCACTGAATATCTGAGCGCTATGTCACTGGCTCGATGGCACAGCTATGACCAAAGTGACTAGAGGATAAGTGAGATTTTGAATTTCTTCAGACACTTGTGGACACTGGACCCTTTTGGATTGTGTGAGGACCACTGAATATCTGAGCGCTATGTCACAGGCTCGATGGCACAGCTATGACCAAAGTGACTAGAGAATAAGTGAGATTTTAAATTTCTGCAGACACTTGTGGACACTGGACACTTTTGGATTGTGTGAGGCCCACTGAATATCTGAGCACTATGTCACAGGCTCGATGGCACAGCTGTGACCAAAGTGACTAGAGGATAAGTGAGATTTTGAATTTCTGCTCACACTAGTGGACACTGGACACTTTTGGATTGTGTGAGGCCCACTGAATATCTGAGCGCTATGTCACAGGCTCGATGGCACAGCTGTGACCAAAGTGACTAGAGGATAAGTGAGATTTTGAATTTCTGCATACACTTGTGGACACTGGACACTTTTGGATTGTGTGAGGCCCACTGAATATCTGAGCGCTATGTCACAGGCTCGATGGCACAGCTGTGACGAAAGTGACTAGAGGATAAGTGAGATTTTGAATTTCTGCAGACACTTGTGGACACTGGACACTTTTGGATTGTGTGAGGCCCACTGAATATCTGAGCGCTATGTCACAGGCTCGATGGCACAGCTGTAACCAAAGTGACTAGAGGATAAGTGAGATTTTGAATTTCTGCTCACACTAGTGGACACTGGACACTTTTGGATTGTGTGAGGCCCACTGAATATCTGAGCGCTATGTCACAGGCTCGATGGCACAGCTGTGACCAAAGTGTCTAGAGGATAAGTGAGATTTTGAATTTCTGCAGACACTTGTGGACACTGGACACTTTGAGATTGTGTGAGGCCCACTGAATATCTGAGCGCTATGTCACAGGCTCGATGGCACAGCTGTGACCAAAGTGACTAGAGGATAAGTGAGATTTTGAATTTCTGCTCACACTAGTGGACACTGGACACTTTTGGATAGTGTGTGTCCCACTGAATATCTGAGCGCTATGTCACAGGCTCGATGGCACAGCTGTGACCAAAGTGACTAGAAGATAAGTGAGATTTTGAATTTCTGCAGACACTTGTGGACACTGGACACTTTTGGATTGTGTGAGGCCCACTGAATATCTGAGCGCTATGTCACAGGCTCGATGGCACAGCTGTGACCAAAGTGACTAGAGGATAAGGGAGATTTTGAATTTCTGCAGACACTTGTGGACACTGGACACTTTTGGATTGTGTGAGGCCCACTGAATATCTGAGCACTATGTCACAGGCTCGATGGCACAGCTGTGACCAAAGTGACTAGAGAATAAGTGAGATTTTGAATTTCTGCTCACACTAGTGGACACTGGACACTTTTGGATTGTGTGAGGCCCACTGAATATCTGAGCGCTATGTCACAGGCTCGATGGCACAGCTGTGACCAAAGTGACTAGAGGATAAGTGAGATTTTGAATTTCTTCAGACACTTGTGGACACTGGACACTTTTGGATTGTGTGAGGCCCACTGAATATCTGAGCGCTATGTCACAGGCTCGATGGCACAGCTGTGACCAAAGTGACTAGAGGATAAGTGAGATTTTGAATTTCTGCAGACACTTGTGGACACTGGACACTTTTGGATTGTGTGAGGCCCACTGAATATCTGAGCGCTATGTCACAGGCTCGATGGCACAGCTGTGACCAAAGTGACTAGAGGATAAGTGAGATTTTGAATTTCTGCAGACACTTGTGGACACTGGACACTTTTGGATTGTGTGATGCCAACTGAATATCTGAGCGCTATGTCACTGGCTCGATGGCACAGCTGTGACCAAAGTGACTAGAGGATAAGTGAGATTTTGAATTTCTGCAGACACTTGTGGACACTGGACCCTTTTGGATTGTGTGAGAACCACTGAATATCTGAGCGCTATGTCATAGGCTCGATGGCACAGCTGTGACCAAAGTGACTAGAGGATAAGTGAGATTTTGAATTTCTGCAGACACTTGTGGACACTGGACACTTTTGGATTGTGTGAGGCCCACTGAATATCTGAGCGCTATGTCACTGGCTCGATGGCACAGCTGTGACCAAAGTGACTAGAGGATAAGTGAGATTTTGAATTTCTGCTCACACTAGTGGACACTGGACACTTTTGGATTGTGTGAGGCCCACTGAATATCTGAGCGCTATGTCACAGGCTCGATGGCACAGCTGTGACGAAAGTGACTAGAGGATAAGTGAGATTTTGAATTTCTGCAGACACTTGTGGACACTGGACACTTTTGGATTGTGTGAGGCCCACTGAATATCTGAGCGCTATGTCACAGGCTCGATGGCACAGCTGTGACCAAAGTGACTAGAGGATAAGGGAGATTTTGAATTTCTGCAGACACTTGTGGACACTGGACACTTTTGGATTGTGTGAGGCCCACTGAATATCTGAGCGCTATGTCACAGGCTCGATGGCACAGCTGTGACCAAAGTGACTAGAGGATAAGTGAGATTTTGAATTGCTGCAGACACTTGTGGACACTGGACACTTTTGGATTGTGTGAGGCCCACTGAATATCTGAGCGCTATGTCACAGGCTCGATGGCACAGCTGTGACCAACGTGACAAGAGGATAAGTGAGATTTTGAATTTCTGCTCACACTAGTGGACAGTGGACACTTTTGGATTGTGTGAGGCCCACTGAATATCTGAGCGCTATGTCACAGGCTCGATGGCACAGCTGTGACCAAAGTGACTAGAGGATAAGTGAGATTTTGAATTTCTGCAGACACTTGTGGACACTGGACACTTTTGGATTGTGTGAGGCCCACTGAATATCTGAGCGCTATGTCACAGGCTCGATGGCACAGCTGTGACCAAAGTGACTAGAGGATAAGGGAGATTTTGAATTTCTGCAGACACTTGTGGACACTGGACACTTTTGGATTGTGTGAGGCCCACTGAATATCTGAGCGCTATGTCACAGGCTCGATGGCATAGCTGTGACCAAAGTGACTAGAGGATAAGTGAGATTTTGAATTTCTGCTCACACTAGTGGACACTGGACACTTTTGGATTTTGTGCGGCCCACTGAATATCTGAGCGCTATGTCACAGGCTCGATGGCACAGCTGTGACCAAAGTGACTAGAGGATAAGTGAGATTTTGAATTTCTACAGACACTTGTGGACACTGGACACTTTTGGATTGTGTGAGGCCCACTGAATATCTGAGCGCTATGTCACAGGCTCGATGGCACAGCTGTGACCAAAGTGACTAGAGAATAAGTGAGATTTTGAATTGCTGCAGACACTTGTGGACACTGGACACTTTTGGATTGTGTGAGGCCCACTGAATATCTGAGCGCTATGTCACAGGCTCGATGGCACAGCTGTGAGCAACGTGACAAGAGGATAAGTGAGATTTTGAATTTCTGCTCACACTAGTGGACAGTGGACACTTTTGGATTGTGTGAGGCCCACTGAATATCTGAGCGCTATGTCACAGGCTCGATGGCACAGCTGTGACCAAAGTGACTAGAGAATAAGTGAGATTTTGAATTGCTGCAGACACTTGTGGACACTGGACACTTTTGGATTGTGTGAGGCCCACTGAATATCTGAGCGCTATGTCACAGGCTCGATGGCACAGCTGTGAGCAACGTGACAAGAGGATAAGTGAGATTTTGAATTTCTGCTCACACTAGTGGACAGTGGACACTTTTGGATTGTGTGAGGCCCACTGAATATCTGAGCGCTATGTCACAGGCTCGATGGCACAGCTGTGACCAAAGTGACTAGAGGATAAGTGAGATTTTGAATTTCTGCAGACACTTGTGGACACTGGACACTTTTGGATTGTGTGAGGCACACTGAATATCTGAGCGCTATGTCACAGGCTCGATGGCACAGCTGTGACCAACGTGACAAGAGGATAAGTGAGATTTTGAATTTCTGCAGACACTTGTGGACACTGGACACTTTTGGATTGTGTGAGGCCCACTGAATATCTGAGCGCTATGTCACAGGCTCGATGGCACAGCTGTGACCAAAGTGACTAGAGGATAAGGGAGATTTTGAATTTCTGCAGACACTTGTGGACACTGGACACTTTTGGATTGTGTGAGGCCCACTGAATATCTGAGCGCTATGTCACAGGCTCGATGGCACAGCTGTGACCAAAGTGACTAGAGGATAAGTGAGATTTTGAATTTCTGCTCACACTAGTGGACACTGGACACTTTTGGATTGTGTGAGGCCCACTGAATATCTGAGCGCTATGTCACAGGCTCGATGGCCCAGCTGTGACCAAAGTGACTAGAGGATAAGTGAGATTTTGAATTTCTGCAGACACTTGTGGACACTGGACACTTTTGGATTGTGTGAGGCCCACTGAATATCTGAGCGCTATGTCACAGGCTTGATAGCACAGCTGTGGCCAAAGTGACTAGAGGATAAGTGAGATTTTGAATTTCTGCTCACACTAGTGGACACTGGACACTTTTGGATTGTGTGAGGCCCACTGAATATCTGAGTGCTATGTCACAGGCTTGATAGCACAGCTTTGGCCAAAGTGACTAGAGGATAAGTGAGATTTTGAATTTCTGCTCACACTAGTGGACACTGGACACTTTTGGATTGTGTGAGGCCCACTGAATATCTGAGCGCTATGTCACAGGCTCAGTGGCACAGCTGTGACCAAAGTGACTAGAGGATAAGTGAGATTTTGAATTTCTGCAGACACTTGTGGACACTGGACACTTTTGGATTGTGTGATGCCCACTGAATATCTGAGCGCTATGTCACTGGCTCGATGGCACAGCTGTGACCAAAGTGACTAGAGGATAAGTGAGATTTTGAATTTCTTCAGACACTTGTGGACACTGGACCCTTTTGGATTGTGTGAGGACCACTGAATATCTGAGCGCTATGTCACAGGCTCGATGGCACAGCTATGACCAAAGTGACTAGAGAATAAGTGAGATTTTAAATTTCTGCAGACACTTGTGGACACTGGACACTTTTGGATTGTGTGAGGCCCACTGAATATCTGAGCACTATGTCACAGGCTCGATGGCACAGCTGTGACCAAAGTGACTAGAGGATAAGTGAGATTTTGAATTTCTGCTCACACTAGTGGACACTGGACACTTTTGGATTGTGTGAGGCCCACTGAATATCTGAGCGCTATGTCACAGGCTCGATGGCACAGCTGTGACCAAAGTGACTAGAGGATAAGGGAGATTTTGAATTTCTGCAGACACTTGTGGACACTGGACACTTTTGGATTGTGTGAGGCCCACTGAATATCTGAGTGCTATGTCACAGGCTCGATGGCACAGCTGTGACCAAAGTGACTAGAGGATAAGTGAGATTTTGAATTGCTGCAGACACTTGTGGACACTGGACACTTTTGGATTGTGTGAGGCCCACTGAATATCTGAGCGCTATGTCACAGGCTCGATGGCACAGCTGTGACCAACGTGACAAGAGGATAAGTGAGATTTTGAATTTCTGCTCACACTAGTGGACAGTGGACACTTTTGGATTGTGTGAGGCCCACTGAATATCTGAGCGCTATGTCACAGGCTCGATGGCACAGCTGTGACCAAAGTGACTAGAGGATAAGTGAGATTTTGAATTTCTGCAGACACTTGTGGACACTGGACACTTTTGGATTGTGTGAGGCCCACTGAATATCTGAGCGCTATGTCACAGGCTCGATGGCACAGCTGTGACCAAAGTGACTAGAGGATAAGGGAGATTTTGAATTTCTGCAGACACTTGTGGACACTGGACACTTTTGGATTGTGTGAGGCCCACTGAATATCTGAGCGCTATGTCACAGGCTCGATGGCATAGCTGTGACCAAAGTGACTAGAGGATAAGTGAGATTTTGAATTTCTGCTCACACTAGTGGACACTGGACACTTTTGGATTTTGTGCGGCCCACTGAATATCTGAGCGCTATGTCACAGGCTCGATGGCACAGCTGTGACCAAAGTGACTAGAGGATAAGTGAGATTTTGAATTTCTACAGACACTTGTGGACACTGGACACTTTTGGATTGTGTGAGGCCCACTGAATATCTGAGCGCTATGTCACAGGCTCGATGGCACAGCTGTGACCAAAGTGACTAGAGAATAAGTGAGATTTTGAATTGCTGCAGACACTTGTGGACACTGGACACTTTTGGATTGTGTGAGGCCCACTGAATATCTGAGCGCTATGTCACAGGCTCGATGGCACAGCTGTGAGCAACGTGACAAGAGGATAAGTGAGATTTTGAATTTCTGCTCACACTAGTGAACAGTGGACACTTTTGGATTGTGTGAGGCCCACTGAATATCTGAGCGCTATGTCACAGGCTCGATGGCACAGCTGTGACCAAAGTGACTAGAGAATAAGTGAGATTTTGAATTGCTGCAGACACTTGTGGACACTGGACACTTTTGGATTGTGTGAGGCCCACTGAATATCTGAGCGCTATGTCACAGGCTCGATGGCACAGCTGTGAGCAACGTGACAAGAGGATAAGTGAGATTTTGAATTTCTGCTCACACTAGTGGACAGTGGACACTTTTGGATTGTGTGAGGCCCACTGAATATCTGAGCGCTATGTCACAGGCTCGATGGCACAGCTGTGACCAAAGTGACTAGAGGATAAGTGAGATTTTGAATTTCTGCAGACACTTGTGGACACTGGACACTTTTGGATTGTGTGAGGCACACTGAATATCTGAGCGCTATGTCACAGGCTCGATGGCACAGCTGTGACCAACGTGACAAGAGGATAAGTGAGATTTTGAATTTCTGCAGACACTTGTGGACACTGGACACTTTTGGATTGTGTGAGGCCCACTGAATATCTGAGCGCTATGTCACAGGCTCGATGGCACAGCTGTGACCAAAGTGACTAGAGGATAAGTGAGATTTTGAATTTCTGCTCACACTAGTGGACACTGGACACTTTTGGATTGTGTGAGGCCCACTGAATATCTGAGCGCTATGTCACAGGCTCGATGGCCCAGCTGTGACCAAAGTGACTAGAGGATAAGTGAGATTTTGAATTTCTGCAGACACTTGTGGACACTGGACACTTTTGGATTGTGTGAGGCCCACTGAATATCTGAGCGCTATGTCACAGGCTTGATAGCACAGCTGTGGCCAAAGTGACTAGAGGATAAGTGAGATTTTGAATTTCTGCTCACACTAGTGGACACTGGACACTTTTGGATTGTGTGAGGCCCACTGAATATCTGAGTGCTATGTCACAGGCTTGATAGCACAGCTTTGGCCAAAGTGACTAGAGGATAAGTGAGATTTTGAATTTCTGCTCACACTAGTGGACACTGGACACTTTTGGATTGTGTGAGGCCCACTGAATATCTGAGCGCTATGTCACAGGCTCAGTGGCACAGCTGTGACCAAAGTGACTAGAGGATAAGTGAGATTTTGAATTTCTGCAGACACTTGTGGACACTGGACACTTTTGGATTGTGTGATGCCCACTGAATATCTGAGCGCTATGTCACTGGCTCGATGGCACAGCTGTGACCAAAGTGACTAGAGGATAAGTGAGATTTTGAATTTCTTCAGACACTTGTGGACACTGGACCCTTTTGGATTGTGTGAGGACCACTGAATATCTGAGCGCTATGTCACAGGCTCGATGGCACAGCTATGACCAAAGTGACTAGAGAATAAGTGAGATTTTAAATTTCTGCAGACACTTGTGGACACTGGACACTTTTGGATTGTGTGAGGCCCACTGAATATCTGAGCACTATGTCACAGGCTCGATGGCACAGCTGTGACCAAAGTGACTAGAGGATAAGTGAGATTTTGAATTTCTGCTCACACTAGTGGACACTGGACACTTTTGGATTGTGTGAGGCCCACTGAATATCTGAGCGCTATGTCACAGGCTCGATGGCACAGCTGTGACCAAAGTGACTAGAGGATAAGTGAGATTTTGAATTTCTGCATACACTTGTGGACACTGGACACTTTTGGATTGTGTGAGGCCCACTGAATATCTGAGCGCTATGTCACAGGCTCGATGGCACAGCTGTGACCAAAGTGACTAGAGGATAAGTGAGATTTTGAATTTCTGCTCACACTTGTGGACACTGGACACTTTTGGATTGTGTGAGACCCACTGAATATCTGAGCGCTATGTCACAGGCTCGATGGCACAGCTGTGACCAAAGTGACTAGAGGATAAGTGAGATTTTGAATTTCTGCTCACACTTGTGGACACTGGACACTTTTGGATTGTGTGAGACCCACTGAATATCTGAGCGCTATGTCACAGGCTCGATGGCACAGCTGTGACCAAAGTGACTAGAGGATAAGTGAGATTTTGAATTTCTGCTCACACTAGTGGACACTGGACACTTTTGGATTGTGTGAGGCCCACTGAATATCTGAGTGCTATGTCACAGGCTTGATAGCACAGCTGTGACCAAAGTGACTAGAGGATAAGTGAGATTTTGAATTTCTGCAGACACTTGTGGACACTGGACACTTTTGGATTGTGTGATGCCCACTGAATATCTGAGCGCTATGTCACTGGCTCGATGGCACAGCTGTGACCAAAGTGACTAGAGGATAAGTGAGATTTTGAATTTCTTCAGACACTTGTGGACACTGGACCCTTTTGGATTGTGTGAGGCCCACTGAATATCTGAGCGCTATGTCACAGGCTCGATGGCACAGCTGTGACCAAAGTGACTAGAGGATAAGTGAGATTTTGAATTTCTGCTCACACTAGTGGACACTGGACACTTTTGGATAGTGTGTGGCCCACTGAATATCTGAGCGCTATGTCACAGGCTCGATGGCACAGCTGTGACCAAAGTGACTAGAGGATAAGTGAGATTTTGAATTTCTGCAGACGCTTGTGGACACTGGACACTTTTGGATTGTGTGAGGCCCACTGAATATCTGAGCGCTATGTCACAGGCTCGATGGCACAGCTGTGACCAAAGTGACTAGAGGATAAGTGAGATTTTGAATTTCTGCTCACACTAGTGGACACTGGACACTTTTGGATTGTGTGAGGCCCACTGAACATCTGAGCGCTATGTCACAGGCTCGATGGCACAGCTGTGACCAAAGTGACTAGAGGATAAGTGAGATTTTGAATTTCTGCAGACACTTGTGGACACTGGACACTTTTGGATTGTGTGAGGCCCACTGAATATCTGAGCGCTATGTCACAGGCTCGATGGCACAGCTGTGACCAAAGTGACTAGAGGATAAGGGAGATTTTGAATTTCTGCAGACACTTGTGGACACTGGACACTTTTGGATTGTGTGAGGCCCACTGAATATCTGAGCGCTATGTCACAGGCTCGATGGCATAGCTGTGACCAAAGTGACTAGAGGATAAGTGAGATTTTGAATTTCTGCTCACACTAGTGGACACTGGACACTTTTGGATTTTGTGCGGCCCACTGAATATCTGAGCGCTATGTCACAGGCTCGATGGCACAGCTGTGACCAAAGTGACTAGAGGATAAGTGAGATTTTGAATTTCTACAGACACTTGTGGACACTGGACACTTTTGGATTGTGTGAGGCCCACTGAATATCTGAGCGCTATGTCACAGGCTCGATGGCACAGCTGTGACCAAAGTGACTAGAGAATAAGTGAGATTTTGAATTGCTGCAGACACTTGTGGACACTGGACACTTTTGGATTGTGTGAGGCCCACTGAATATCTGAGCGCTATGTCACAGGCTCGATGGCACAGCTGTGAGCAACGTGACAAGAGGATAAGTGAGATTTTGAATTTCTGCTCACACTAGTGGACAGTGGACACTTTTGGATTGTGTGAGGCCCACTGAATATCTGAGCGCTATGTCACAGGCTCGATGGCACAGCTGTGACCAAAGTGACTAGAGAATAAGTGAGATTTTGAATTGCTGCAGACACTTGTGGACACTGGACACTTTTGGATTGTGTGAGGCCCACTGAATATCTGAGCGCTATGTCACAGGCTCGATGGCACAGCTGTGAGCAACGTGACAAGAGGATAAGTGAGATTTTGAATTTCTGCTCACACTAGTGGACAGTGGACACTTTTGGATTGTGTGAGGCCCACTGAATATCTGAGCGCTATGTCACAGGCTCGATGGCACAGCTGTGACCAAAGTGACTAGAGGATAAGTGAGATTTTGAATTTCTGCAGACACTTGTGGACACTGGACACTTTTGGATTGTGTGAGGCACACTGAATATCTGAGCGCTATGTCACAGGCTCGATGGCACAGCTGTGACCAACGTGACAAGAGGATAAGTGAGATTTTGAATTTCTGCAGACACTTGTGGACACTGGACACTTTTGGATTGTGTGAGGCCCACTGAATATCTGAGCGCTATGTCACAGGCTCGATGGCACAGCTGTGACCAAAGTGACTAGAGGATAAGGGAGATTTTGAATTTCTGCAGACACTTGTGGACACTGGACACTTTTGGATTGTGTGAGGCCCACTGAATATCTGAGCGCTATGTCACAGGCTCGATGGCACAGCTGTGACCAAAGTGACTAGAGGATAAGTGAGATTTTGAATTTCTGCTCACACTAGTGGACACTGGACACTTTTGGATTGTGTGAGGCCCACTGAATATCTGAGCGCTATGTCACAGGCTCGATGGCCCAGCTGTGACCAAAGTGACTAGAGGATAAGTGAGATTTTGAATTTCTGCAGACACTTGTGGACACTGGACACTTTTGGATTGTGTGAGGCCCACTGAATATCTGAGCGCTATGTCACAGGCTTGATAGCACAGCTGTGGCCAAAGTGACTAGAGGATAAGTGAGATTTTGAATTTCTGCTCACACTAGTGGACACTGGACACTTTTGGATTGTGTGAGGCCCACTGAATATCTGAGTGCTATGTCACAGGCTTGATAGCACAGCTTTGGCCAAAGTGACTAGAGGATAAGTGAGATTTTGAATTTCTGCTCACACTAGTGGACACTGGACACTTTTGGATTGTGTGAGGCCCACTGAATATCTGAGCGCTATGTCACAGGCTCAGTGGCACAGCTGTGACCAAAGTGACTAGAGGATAAGTGAGATTTTGAATTTCTGCAGACACTTGTGGACACTGGACACTTTTGGATTGTGTGATGCCCACTGAATATCTGAGCGCTATGTCACTGGCTCGATGGCACAGCTGTGACCAAAGTGACTAGAGGATAAGTGAGATTTTGAATTTCTTCAGACACTTGTGGACACTGGACCCTTTTGGATTGTGTGAGGACCACTGAATATCTGAGCGCTATGTCACAGGCTCGATGGCACAGCTATGACCAAAGTGACTAGAGAATAAGTGAGATTTTAAATTTCTGCAGACACTTGTGGACACTGGACACTTTTGGATTGTGTGAGGCCCACTGAATATCTGAGCACTATGTCACAGGCTCGATGGCACAGCTGTGACCAAAGTGACTAGAGGATAAGTGAGATTTTGAATTTCTGCTCACACTAGTGGACACTGGACACTTTTGGATTGTGTGAGGCCCACTGAATATCTGAGCGCTATGTCACAGGCTCGATGGCACAGCTGTGACCAAAGTGACTAGAGGATAAGGGAGATTTTGAATTTCTGCAGACACTTGTGGACACTGGACACTTTTGGATTGTGTGAGGCCCACTGAATATCTGAGTGCTATGTCACAGGCTCGATGGCACAGCTGTGACCAAAGTGACTAGAGGATAAGTGAGATTTTGAATTGCTGCAGACACTTGTGGACACTGGACACTTTTGGATTGTGTGAGGCCCACTGAATATCTGAGCGCTATGTCACAGGCTCGATGGCACAGCTGTGACCAACGTGACAAGAGGATAAGTGAGATTTTGAATTTCTGCTCACACTAGTGGACAGTGGACACTTTTGGATTGTGTGAGGCCCACTGAATATCTGAGCGCTATGTCACAGGCTCGATGGCACAGCTGTGACCAAAGTGACTAGAGGATAAGTGAGATTTTGAATTTCTGCAGACACTTGTGGACACTGGACACTTTTGGATTGTGTGAGGCCCACTGAATATCTGAGCGCTATGTCACAGGCTCGATGGCACAGCTGTGACCAAAGTGACTAGAGGATAAGGGAGATTTTGAATTTCTGCAGACACTTGTGGACACTGGACACTTTTGGATTGTGTGAGGCCCACTGAATATCTGAGCGCTATGTCACAGGCTCGATGGCATAGCTGTGACCAAAGTGACTAGAGGATAAGTGAGATTTTGAATTTCTGCTCACACTAGTGGACACTGGACACTTTTGGATTTTGTGCGGCCCACTGAATATCTGAGCGCTATGTCACAGGCTCGATGGCACAGCTGTGACCAAAGTGACTAGAGGATAAGTGAGATTTTGAATTTCTACAGACACTTGTGGACACTGGACACTTTTGGATTGTGTGAGGCCCACTGAATATCTGAGCGCTATGTCACAGGCTCGATGGCACAGCTGTGACCAAAGTGACTAGAGAATAAGTGAGATTTTGAATTGCTGCAGACACTTGTGGACACTGGACACTTTTGGATTGTGTGAGGCCCACTGAATATCTGAGCGCTATGTCACAGGCTCGATGGCACAGCTGTGAGCAACGTGACAAGAGGATAAGTGAGATTTTGAATTTCTGCTCACACTAGTGAACAGTGGACACTTTTGGATTGTGTGAGGCCCACTGAATATCTGAGCGCTATGTCACAGGCTCGATGGCACAGCTGTGACCAAAGTGACTAGAGAATAAGTGAGATTTTGAATTGCTGCAGACACTTGTGGACACTGGACACTTTTGGATTGTGTGAGGCCCACTGAATATCTGAGCGCTATGTCACAGGCTCGATGGCACAGCTGTGAGCAACGTGACAAGAGGATAAGTGAGATTTTGAATTTCTGCTCACACTAGTGGACAGTGGACACTTTTGGATTGTGTGAGGCCCACTGAATATCTGAGCGCTATGTCACAGGCTCGATGGCACAGCTGTGACCAAAGTGACTAGAGGATAAGTGAGATTTTGAATTTCTGCAGACACTTGTGGACACTGGACACTTTTGGATTGTGTGAGGCACACTGAATATCTGAGCGCTATGTCACAGGCTCGATGGCACAGCTGTGACCAACGTGACAAGAGGATAAGTGAGATTTTGAATTTCTGCAGACACTTGTGGACACTGGACACTTTTGGATTGTGTGAGGCCCACTGAATATCTGAGCGCTATGTCACAGGCTCGATGGCACAGCTGTGACCAAAGTGACTAGAGGATAAGTGAGATTTTGAATTTCTGCTCACACTAGTGGACACTGGACACTTTTGGATTGTGTGAGGCCCACTGAATATCTGAGCGCTATGTCACAGGCTCGATGGCCCAGCTGTGACCAAAGTGACTAGAGGATAAGTGAGATTTTGAATTTCTGCAGACACTTGTGGACACTGGACACTTTTGGATTGTGTGAGGCCCACTGAATATCTGAGCGCTATGTCACAGGCTTGATAGCACAGCTGTGGCCAAAGTGACTAGAGGATAAGTGAGATTTTGAATTTCTGCTCACACTAGTGGACACTGGACACTTTTGGATTGTGTGAGGCCCACTGAATATCTGAGTGCTATGTCACAGGCTTGATAGCACAGCTTTGGCCAAAGTGACTAGAGGATAAGTGAGATTTTGAATTTCTGCTCACACTAGTGGACACTGGACACTTTTGGATTGTGTGAGGCCCACTGAATATCTGAGCGCTATGTCACAGGCTCAGTGGCACAGCTGTGACCAAAGTGACTAGAGGATAAGTGAGATTTTGAATTTCTGCAGACACTTGTGGACACTGGACACTTTTGGATTGTGTGATGCCCACTGAATATCTGAGCGCTATGTCACTGGCTCGATGGCACAGCTGTGACCAAAGTGACTAGAGGATAAGTGAGATTTTGAATTTCTTCAGACACTTGTGGACACTGGACCCTTTTGGATTGTGTGAGGACCACTGAATATCTGAGCGCTATGTCACAGGCTCGATGGCACAGCTATGACCAAAGTGACTAGAGAATAAGTGAGATTTTAAATTTCTGCAGACACTTGTGGACACTGGACACTTTTGGATTGTGTGAGGCCCACTGAATATCTGAGCACTATGTCACAGGCTCGATGGCACAGCTGTGACCAAAGTGACTAGAGGATAAGTGAGATTTTGAATTTCTGCTCACACTAGTGGACACTGGACACTTTTGGATTGTGTGAGGCCCACTGAATATCTGAGCGCTATGTCACAGGCTCGATGGCACAGCTGTGACCAAAGTGACTAGAGGATAAGTGAGATTTTGAATTTCTGCATACACTTGTGGACACTGGACACTTTTGGATTGTGTGAGGCCCACTGAATATCTGAGCGCTATGTCACAGGCTCGATGGCACAGCTGTGACCAAAGTGACTAGAGGATAAGTGAGATTTTGAATTTCTGCAGACACTTGTGGACACTGGACACTTTTGGATTGTGTGAGACCCACTGAATATCTGAGCGCTATGTCACAGGCTCGATGGCACAGCTGTAACCAAAGTGACTAGAGGATAAGTGAGATTTTGAATTTCTGCTCACACTAGTGGACACTGGACACTTTTGGATTGTGTGAGGCCCACTGAATATCTGAGCGCTATGTCACAGGCTCGATGGCACAGCTGTGACCAAAGTGTCTAGAGGATAAGTGAGATTTTGAATTTCTGCAGACACTTGTGGACACTGGACACTTTTAGATTGTGTGAGGCCCACTGAATATCTGAGCGCTATGTCACAGGCTCGATGGCACAGCTGTGACCAAAGTGACTAGAGGATAAGTGAGATTTTGAATTTCTGCTCACACTAGTGGACACTGGACACTTTTGGATAGTGTGTGGCCCACTGAATATCTGAGCGCTATGTCACAGGCTCGATGGCACAGCTGTGACCAAAGTGACTAGAGGATAAGTGAGATTTTGAATTTCTGCAGACGCTTGTGGACACTGGACACTTTTGGATTGTGTGAGGCCCACTGAATATCTGAGCGCTATGTCACAGGCTCGATGGCACAGCTGTGACCAAAGTGACTAGAGGATAAGTGAGATTTTGAATTTCTGCTCACACTAGTGGACACTGGACACTTTTGGATTGTGTGAGGCCCACTGAACATCTGAGCGCTATGTCACAGGCTCGATGGCACAGCTGTGACCAAAGTGACTAGAGGATAAGTGAGATTTTGAATTTCTGCAGACACTTGTGGACACTGGACACTTTTGGATTGTGTGAGGCCCACTGAATATCTGAGCGCTATGTCACAGGCTCGATGGCACAGCTGTGACCAAAGTGACTAGAGGATAAGGGAGATTTTGAATTTCTGCAGACACTTGTGGACACTGGACACTTTTGGATTGTGTGAGGCCCACTGAATATCTGAGTGCTATGTCACAGGCTCGATGGCACAGCTGTGACCAAAGTGACTAGAGGATAAGTGAGATTTTGAATTGCTGCAGACACTTGTGGACACTGGACACTTTTGGATTGTGTGAGGCCCACTGAATATCTGAGCGCTATGTCACAGGCTCGATGGCACAGCTGTGACCAACGTGACAAGAGGATAAGTGAGATTTTGAATTTCTGCTCACACTAGTGGACAGTGGACACTTTTGGATTGTGTGAGGCCCACTGAATATCTGAGCGCTATGTCACAGGCTCGATGGCACAGCTGTGACCAAAGTGACTAGAGGATAAGTGAGATTTTGAATTTCTGCAGACACTTGTGGACACTGGACACTTTTGGATTGTGTGAGGCCCACTGAATATCTGAGCGCTATGTCACAGGCTCGATGGCACAGCTGTGACCAAAGTGACTAGAGGATAAGGGAGATTTTGAATTTCTGCAGACACTTGTGGACACTGGACACTTTTGGATTGTGTGAGGCCCACTGAATATCTGAGCGCTATGTCACAGGCTCGATGGCATAGCTGTGACCAAAGTGACTAGAGGATAAGTGAGATTTTGAATTTCTGCTCACACTAGTGGACACTGGACACTTTTGGATTGTGTGAGGCCCACTGAATATCTGAGCGCTATGTCACAGGCTCGATGGCACAGCTGTGACCAAAGTGACTAGAGGATAAGTGAGATTTTGAATTTCTGCAGACACTTGTGGACACTGGACACTTTTGGATTGTGTGAGGCCCACTGAATATCTGAGCGCTATGTCACAGGCTTGATAGCACTGCTGTGGCCAAAGTGACTAGAGGATAAGTGAGATTTTGAATTTCTGCTCACACTAGTGGACACTGGACACTTTTGGATTGTGTGAGGCCCACTGAATATCTGAGCGCTATGTCACAGGCTCGATGGCACAGGTGTGACCAAAGTGACTAGAGGATAAGTGAGATTTTGAATTTCTGCTCACACTAGTGGACACTGGACACTTTTGGATTGTGTGAGGCCCACTGAATATCTGAGCGCTATGTCACAGGCTCGATGGCACAGCTGTGACCAAAGTGACTAGAGGATATGTGAGATTTTGAATTTCTGCTCACACTAGTGGACACTGGACACTTTTGGATTGTGTGAGGCCCACTGAATATCTGAGCGCTATGTCACAGGCTTGATAGCACAGCTTTGGCCAAAGTGACTAGAGGATAAGTGAGATTTTGAATTTCTGCTCACACTAGTGGACACTGGACACTTTTGGATTGTGTGAGGCCCACTGAATATCTGAGCGCTATGTCACAGGCTCAATGGCACAGCTGTGACCAAAGTGACTAGAGGATAAGTGAGATTTTGAATTTCTGCAGACACTTGTGGACACTGGACACTTTTGGATTGTGTGATGCCCACTGAATATCTGAGCGCTGTCACTGGCTCGATGGCACAGCTGTGACCAAAGTGACTAGAGGATAAGTGAGATTTTGAATTTCTGCAGACACTTGTGGACACTGGACCCTTTTGGATTGTGTGAGGACCACTGAATATCTGAGCGCTATGTCACAGGCTCGATGGCACAGCTATGACCAAAGTGACTAGAGGATAAGTGAGATTTTAAATTTCTGCAGACACTTGTGGACACTGGACACTTTTGGATTGTGTGAGGCCCACTGAATATCTGAGCACTATGTCACAGGCTCGATGGAACAGCTGTGACCAAAGTGACTAGAGGATAAGTGAGATTTTGAATTTCTGCTCACACTAGTGGACACTGGACACTTTTGGATTGTGTGAGGCCCACTGAATATCTGAGCGCTATGTCACAGGCTTGATGGCACAGCTGTGACCAAAGTGACTAGAGGATAAGTGAGATTTTGAATTTCTGCATACACTTGTGGACACTGGACACTTTTGGATTGTGTGAGGCCCACTGAATATCTGAGCGCTATGTCACAGGCTCGATGGCACAGCTGTGACCAAAGTGACTAGAGGATAAGTGAGATTTTGAATTTCTGCAGACACTTGTGGACACTGGACACTTTTAGATTGTGTGAGGCCCACTGAATATCTGAGCGCTATGTCACAGGCTCGATGGCACAGCTGTGACCAAAGTGACTAGAGGATAAGTGAGATTTTGAATTTCTGCTCACACTAGTGGACACTGGACACTTTTGGATAGTGTGTGGCCCACTGAATATCTGAGCGCTATGTCACAGGCTCAAAGGCACAGCTGTGACCAAAGTGACAAGAGGATAAGTGAGATTTTGAATTTCTGCAGACACTTGTGGACACTGGACACTTTTGGATTGTGTGAGGCCCACTGAATATCTGAGCGCTATGTCACAGGCTCGATGGCACAGCTGTGACCAAAGTGACTAGAGGATAAGGGAGATTTTGAATTTCTGCAGACACTTGTGGACACTGGACACTTTTGGATTGTGTGAGGCCCACTGAATATCTGAGCACTATGTCACAGGCTCGATGGCACAGCTGTGACCAAAGTGACTAGAGAATAAGTGAGATTTTGAATTTCTGCTCACACTAGTGGACACTGGACACTTTTGGATTGTGTGAGGCCCACTGAATATCTGAGCGCTATGTCACAGGCTCGATGGCACAGCTGTGACCAAGGTGACTAGAGGATAAGTGAGATTTTGAATTTCTGCAGACACTTGTGGACACTGGACACTTTTGGATTGTGTGAGGCCCACTGAATATCTGAGCGCTATGTCACAGGCTCGATGGCACAGCTGTGACCAAAGTGACTAGAGGATAAGTGAGATTTTGAATTTCTGCAGACACTTGTGGACACTGGACACTTTTGGATTGTGTGAGGCCCACTGAATATCTGAGCGCTATGTCACAGGCTCGATGGCACAGCTGTGACCAAAGTGAATAGAGGATAAGTGAGATTTTGAATTTCTGCAGACACTTGTGGACACTGGACACTTTTGGATTGTGTGAGGCCCACTGAATATCTGAGCGCTATGTCACAGGCTCGATGGCACAGCTGTGACCAAAGTGACTAGAGGATAAGTGAGATTTTGAATTTCTGCTCACACTAGTGGACACTGGACACTTTTGTATTGTGTGAGGCCCACTGAATATCTGAGCGCTATGTCACAGGCTCGATGGCACAGCTGTGACCAAAGTGACTAGAGGATAAGTGAGATTTTGAATTTCTGCAGACACTTGTGGACACTGGACACTTTTGGATTGTGTGAGGCCCACTGAATATCTGAGCGCTATGTCACAGGCTCGATGGCACAGCTGTGACCAAAGTGACTAGAGGATAAGGGAGATTTTGAATTTCTGCAGACACTTGTGGACACTGGACACTTTTGGATTGTGTGAGGCCCACTGAATATCACAGCGCTATGTCACAGGCAGAAATTGGCTAGTGTATCACAAACTACAAGGTGTATGTAGAATTGGGCAGAGTAGGAATCTCCCTAGAGTGCAGGTCTGTAAGAATGGAACATGCCCTCGACTTATTCTCACAGAGTGACACAGATAGCTTCACTGTGGCTGTGATAACAGCCGTTACACGGTACTGTGTGAGGAGCGTACACCGCTGTATCGTGTGAAAACATGCACGCTCTTTACCTCAGCAGGACAAAAAAAATAAATTGTTATTGCTTTTAAAAAAGCAGTTTGCAGCTCAGTACCTCAGCAGGACAAAAAAAAAAATTGGGATTGCTTTTAAAAAAACAGTTTGCAGAGCAGTGGGTAAACAGCAATGCAGCTGTCAGGAAGCCTTAGAAGGCAGCCCAACAACCAACACCACTGATACACCACAATATAGCCTCCCCTTGCACCGCACACACCTTGACTGGTGTGTTGTACAGGCACAATCGCTAGCAGCAGAAGCAGTTTTTTTTTCTTCTTCCCTGCCTAACACTCTCCCTACAGAATCAGCAGCAACCTCTCCCTATGCTAAGATCGGCAGAAGTAAGATGGCGGTCGGCGTGCACGCCCTTTTATACCCCCTGTGACGCCCACCAAAGCAAGCCAATCACTTGCATGCCCTTCTGAAAGATGGTGGTGACTAGTGTTGAGCATTCCGATACCGCAAGTATCGGGTATCGGCCGATACTTGCTGTATCGGAATTCCGATACCGACTTCCGATATTTTTTCAATATCGGAAGTCGGCATCGGAATCGGAAGTTCAAAGTTGATTGACAGCCTGACGTCATCATGATGCGCGGTGTGTGCGCATCATGATGCGCCGTCATTTCGGGCCTTCCGGGGGTCTCTGCCGGCCTGCCGGGGGGCTGTGCCGGCCTGCCGGGGGGCTGTGTGGACTGCGCGGGGTCTGTACCGGCCTGCCGGGGGGCTGTGCCGGCCTGCCGGTGGTCTGTGCACCCTGTGGGGGTCTGTACCGGCCTGCCGGGGGGCTGTGCCGGCCTGCCGGGGGGCTGTGCTGATGTCCGGGGGTCTGTGCAAGCATCGTCCGATGGGACTACAAGTCCCATCTGGCGATGCCTGCTACCATGACAGTGATTGACACATTAGCCAATGATGGGACAGTAGTAGTCCCATCATCCGGCTAATGTGTTAAATGTTAAAAAAAAAAAAAAAATACTACATACATACTACATACATACTACATGCTACATACATACTACATACATACTACATACATACTACATATATACTACATACATACTACATACATAACACATATATACTACATACATACTACATACATACTACATACATACTACATATATAATACATGCATGCTACATACATACTACATGCTACATACATACTACATACATACTACATGCATGCTACATACATACTACATGCTACATACATACTACATATATACTACATGCATGCTACATACATACTACATGCTACATACATACTACATATATACTACATACATACTACATACATACTACATGCATGCTACATACATACTACATGCTACATACATACTACATATATACTACATGCATGCTACATACATACTACATGCTACATACATACTACATATATACTACATACATACTACATACATACTACATGCATGCTACATACATACTACATGCTACATACATACTACATATATACTACATGCATGCTACATACATACTACATGCTACATACATACTACATATATACTACATGCATGCTACATACATACTACATGCTACATACATACTACATATATACTACATACATACTACATACATACTACATGCATGCTACATACATACTACATGCTACATACATACTACATATATACTACATGCATGCTACATACATACTACATGCTACATACATACTACATATATACTACATGCATGCTACATACATACTACATGCTACATGCATGCTACATACATACTACATGCTACATACATACCACATATATACTACATACATACTACATACAATACATTCATACAATACATACATAGACATACAGTACATATAACATAGAGTAACATACTTACCAATACTTGTCACATTGTTCCCCGAAGCCATTGTCTTTTACGGAATAAATATTAACATAACAAACCACAAAAATACTCACCCACGATCCGAAGCAGTCCACGAGTGTGTCCCACGACGATCTTGGGTAGAGAACTGCAGCATCAGCTGTTGCTGCCGTTCTCTACGGGCTGCAGGAATCCAATGACGGAAGGTAGGTATCCTTCCGCACTGTATTCCTCCGCCACTTAAAAAAAAAAAAGTCCCTAGTCTCACTTTATGCCATTGCTGTGTGGGAAATTCCCACGCAGCAATGGCATAAAGTGAGACTAGGGACTTTTTTTTTTTTAAGTGGCGGAGGAATACAGTGCGGAAGGATACCTACCTTCCGTCATTGGATTCCTGCAGCCCGTAGAGAACGGCAGCAACAGCTGATGCTGCAGTTCTCTACCCAAGATCGTCGTGGGACACACTCGTGGACTGCTTCGGATCGTGGGTGAGTATTTATGTGGTTTGTTATGTTAATATTTATTCCGTAAAAGACAATGGCTTCGGGGAACAATGTGACAAGTATTGGTAAGTATGTTACTCTATGTTATATGTACTGTATGTCTATGTATGTATTGTATGAATGTATTGTATGTAGTATGTATGTAGTATATATGTGGTATGTATGTAGCATGTAGTATGTATGTAGTATGTATGTAGCATGCATGTAGCATGCAGTATGTATGTAGCATGCATGTAGTATATATGTAGTATGTATGTAGCATGTAGTATGTATGTAGCATGCATGTAGTATATATGTAGTATGTATGTAGCATGTAGTATGTATGTAGCATGCATGTAGTATGTATGTAGTATGTATGTAGTATATATGTAGTATGTATGTAGCATGTAGTATGTATGTAGCATGCATGTAGTATATATGTAGTATGTATGTAGCATGTAGTATGTATGTAGCATGCATGTAGTATGTATGTAGTATGTATGTAGTATATATGTAGTATGTATGTAGCATGTAGTATGTATGTAGCATGCATGTAGTATATATGTAGTATGTATGTAGCATGTAGTATGTATGTAGCATGCATGTAGTATGTATGTAGTATGTATGTAGTATATATGTAGTATGTATGTAGCATGTAGTATGCATGTAGCATGCATGTAGTATATATGTAGTATGTATGTAGCATGTAGTATGTATGTAGTATGTATGTGGTATGTATGTAGTATATATGTAGTATGTATGTAGCATGTAGTATGTATGTAGCATGCATGTAGTATATATGTAGTATGTATGTAGCATGTAGTATGTATGTAGCATATATGTAGTATGTATGTAGTATGTATGTAGCATGCATGTAGTATATATGTAGTATGTATGTAGCATATATGTAGTATGTATGCAGCATGTAGTATATATGTAGTATGCATGTTGCATGCATGTAGTATGTATGTAGTATGTATGTAGCATGCATGTAGTATATATGTAGTATGTATGTAGCATATATGTAGTATGTATGCAGCATGTAGTATATATGTAGTATGCATGTTGCATGCATGTAGTATATATGTAGTATGCATGTTGCATGCATGTAGTATGTATGTAGTATGTATGTTGCATGTAGTATATATGTAGTATGAATGTAGCATGTATGTAGTATGTAGTATGAATGTAGCATGTATGTAGTATGCATGTTGTATGTATGTAGCATGTAATTTTTTTTTTTTTTTTTTTTTTTTTTTTACATTCAACACATTAGCCGGATGATGGGACTACTACTGTCCCATCATTGGCTAATGTGTCAATCACTGTCATGGTAGCAGGCATCGCCCGATGGGACTTGTAGTCCCATCGGACGATGCCTGCACAGACCCCCGAAGCCTGCACAGCCCCCCGGCAGGCCGGCACAGCCCCCCGGAGCCTGCACAGCCCCCCGGCAGGCCAGCACAGCCCACCGGAGCCTGCACAGCCCCCCTGGCAGGCCGGCACAGCCCCCCGGCAGGCCGGCACAGGCCACCGGAGCCTGCACAGACCCCCTGGCAGGCCGGCACAGCCCCCCGAAAGGCCCGTACAGACCCCAGAGAGGCTGTACAAGGGAAAAACAGGATTTTTCTTATTCCGATACCGGAAGTCCCATAGACTTGAATGGGACTTCCGGTATCGGAATCGGCGATACCGATCCTTTTTTTTAAGATCGGCCGATCCATTCCGATCCGATACTTTGAAGTATCGGACGGTATCGCTCAACTCTAGTGGTGACCCCTGCCTATGTCATCACGTTGCCCACAGTGTCCGTGGATCCTGATTGGCTGAAAAAGAGCACAAAACAAACTTTTGAAACGCGACTTTGGCGCATAAGTCGCCGACCTCGTGGCCGACCTCATCCTAGGGTCGGGTTTCGTTTCATGAAACCCGACTTTGCCAAAAGTCAGCGACTTTTGAAATTTTTCGACCCGTTTCGCTCAACTCTAGTTAAGAGTCATAGCTGGACCTTAACTTATCTCTGGCTGTTTCTGGAAGATACAAACGCCAGCTATTTAATATAGCTGCCATCATCTCTGCCTAGAGGAAGCTCCCGAGGCCTCTTTACATGAGATCACCCCCATAATCATATCACATGTTCATAATATTGATTTAAAGACTTAAAGGGGTTGTACACTACTTGGATAATCTCTTCTCAATCAGCATATTTGCACTAGTAAAATGAGAACACTTAGGCCTGTTTCACACTTCAGTCTTTTGGAATCAGTCAAAATCCGTCAAAGTGTTTTAAAAACAGATCCGTTGCAGATTGCAAAAAACTCATGCACCGAATCCATTTTTTTGACGGATCCGTCGCAGCAGCTAGTGTATGAAATTTAAAGGAACAGAAGTCTAGAGAGAGTGAGAGAGAGAGAGAGAGAGAGAGAGAGAAAGAATTTTCTGTGCCAGAACGGGTTTTGGGGTTAAATTAAATGAATGGAAATTCTTCTGGGCGTGCTCAGTTTAAAAGAACGAAATCCGTCAATGGATTCCATCGTGTAACGGACGGGGACAGATCCATCGCCCATAGGCATCCATTCTACCAGAAAACGGACGGCGATGGATCCGTCACCGTCCGTCTATTCGACGCAGACAAAAAACGTTCCTATGGACGTTTTTTTTCCAGTCAACAGACAGCAATTTCATGACGGATCCGTCACATGATGGACGAAACAGAAGGCCATCCATCACAATCCGTCGCTAATACAAGTCTATAGAAAAAAAACGGATCCACCAGGCAAATCCGTCGGATCTGTTTTTTTCTGCTAACGGTGGATTTTGACTGACGCCAGAAAACTGAAGTGTGAAACAAGACTTAAACTCACCTCTTGTGCCGGAGCCATTAGCAGTGGTGTTGGCACTCACTTTTCCAGTGCTTGCATGAGATTGTTATGTTACGTGAACCCTATGTCCAGCCAGCGCTGACTTCATTCTCTCTACTTTTGGACAGTTCAGACATCAAGAGGAAGTTACCAGCCCTCCACAGCTCTGATGTCTAATCCATCTGAAAGTGGGGAGAGTGAAGCTACTGCTGATTTTGGTAGCAGGGCTCATGCTACTTAACAATCTCATTTAGTGCCTGGAAGAGCAAGTGCCATCTCCACTGGAACGGCACCGTGGCACTGCAAGAGAGTATTAGTGATGGTATTTTACTGGTGCAAACATGCTGATTGATATATAGTTGTCTGAGTAGTGAACAACCCCTTTAATTGAGGGATTTTGAGTAGACCTTTCTCACAATAAGAGGTTTAAATGATTGAATGATTAATGGCAGTCTGTCAGCTGATCCCTTTTAAGCGCATCATGCTATTTGAGAAAAAAAAGTATTTACGATATTAGGAAATAAATGAAAAAAAAAAACAATGTTTACCAGAAATGGAAATATTCTGCATTCTATAATGAGTTATTCAGCTGAGTGGAAATGTATGCTCTCATTTATCTAATGTATGGCTAAAAAAAGGTTGAGCCTCATTGGGAATACTCACAGGAAATATAGTATACTATGTATTGAAACAAAATCGCCTCCTATAATCACTTTATCTCACTCATCTCCCAATATAAAAAAACACACTATTTATTGTATTAAGATAAGTCATGAAAAGGGTTTAGATGCAAAAATGCTGATGGCTTGAGTGGTTTAAAATGTTTTCTGGTAAATCTAATCCTAGTATATCCCAGCTTTCTCTCATGCGCATTCATGCGAATAGTATTAGAAACCAAGATACGTGTATTTATTGTACAGCTTCAACAGACAGTCAAATGCATCACATTTTCAATACCAAATGACTTCTGACATTCAATTTAGGGCCCAAAATAGCTTGTAGTGTAACTATCCAAAAGTAATAGCGATGAAGCAGCAGGATAGGCAGCTTGATGCAATGGATTTACAGAGCTATTTTAAATGAAAGAAAGCTAGAAAAGTGTCTCATAATATGGATAAATATTCGAGATGTTTCTTTGCAGATATATAAATATATCTGGATTTCTTACTGCAAATTTATGTATTGAACTTTTTTTTATAAAGAAGGGCATATTAATAAACTCTCATCGGACAATGCACATTTCACAGTACTAGTATCTAAGTCACAAGTAAAAGTTTGTTCATATGATTGGTATGAAGGTTATAAAAAATTGTCCTATTCTGCTTCTCCCCTTGTTCCTGCAAAGCATTGTCATTTACAGGAAAGACCAATCATAGTGAGGTTAGAGTTGAGCGAAACGGGTTGGCCAAATTCAGAATCCGCCGACTTTCGCTAAAGTCGGGTTTCACCGATCGAAACCTGACCATAGCGTGAGGTGGGCCATGAGGTTGCCGAATTGAGCGCCAAAGTCACGTTTCCCACAATCCTTCCAGCACCTATTTTCAGCCAATCATGAAGGACGCACACGCGATTACGTCGGCAGCGGCCCCCACCATGTTAGAGAAGGGCATGCAAGAGATTGGCTGACTTTGTGTAGCGTCGCAGTGCCAATAAAAAGCCGTTACTGCCGACCACCATCTTACTTATGCCGATCTTAGCATAGGGAGAGGTTGCTGCTGATCATTCTCAGTAGGGAGAGTCTTTAGGCAGGGAAAAAGAAAAAAAATTGTTTGTGCTGATAGCGAATGTCACAGGAAAACAGAACTGTGTAGTGTGCAGTGACAGGGGAGGCTATATTTGTGCAGCAGCTCTGTTGGTTATTAGGCTGCCTTATAAGGCTCCCTGATAGCTGCATTGCTGTTTGCACACTGCTGTGCAGACTGCTTTTTTAAAAGCAAAAATATTTTTATTCATTTTTTCTGCAGTTACCAATCCTTCATTTTTTCACACTTTTTTGTGCAGCTGCTCTGTTGGTGATTAGGCTGCCTTATAAGGCTACCTGATAGCTGCATGGCTGTTTGCACACTGCTGTGCAGACTGCTTTTTTAAAAGCAAAAATCCTTTTATTCCTTTTTTTCTACACAGTAGATACTGAGCGTAAGTTTTTTTCACACACCGCATAGAGGTGTACGCTCCTCACACACTACCATGTACCGGCTGGTATCACGGACAAATAAATGCTACAGTATATGTGTGTAAAATCGTAAAAAAATACACGGAGATTAACATTTTTCCATACATACACCGTATAGAGGTGTCCGATTATCAAACAGTATCTGATATTTGGTGTTCTTATAACGGTCACATCTACACAGAGTCAGCGTGTGTGTGTGACACTCCATAAATACATATACGAATATTTCCATTTCTTTATTCACCGTATTGAGCAGTCGGATTGTCAAACAGTATCGGATATCTGGTGTTCTTATTACTGTCACATCTAAACAGAGTCAGCGTGTGTGTGGGACACTCCATAAATACATATCCGGATATTTCCATTTCTCTATACACCGTATTGAGCAGTCCGATTGTCAAACAGTATCGGATATCTGATGTTCTTATTATTGTCACATCTACACAGAGTCAGCGTGTGTGTGCGACACTCAATAAATACGTATATGGACATTTCCATTTCTTTATACACCGTATTGAGCAATCCGATTGCCAAACAGTATCGGATATCTGATGTTCTTATTACTGTCACATCTACACAGAGTCAGTGTATGTGTGTGTGACACTCCATAAATAAATATACGGACATTTCCATTTCTCTATACACCGTATAGAGGTGTCCGATTATCAAACAGTATCTGATATCTGGTGTTCTTCTAACGGTCACATCTAAACAGAGTCAGCGTGTGTGTGTGACACTCCATAAATACATATACGGATATTTCCATTTCTCTATACACCGTATAGAGGTGTCCGATTGTCAAACAGTATCGGATATCTGGTATTTTTTTAATGGTCACATCTACACAGAGTCTGTGTGTGTGTGACACTCCATAAATACATATACGGACATTTCCATTTTTCTATAAACCGTATTGAGCAGTCCGATTGTCAAACAGTATCGGATATCTGGTGTTCTTATTACTGTCACATCTACACAGAGTCAGCGTGTGTGTGTGACACTCCATAAATACATATATGGACATTTCCCTTTCTTTATACACCGTATTGAACAATCCGATTGCCAAACAGTATCGGATATCTGATGTTCTTATTACTGTCACATCTACACAGAGTCAGCGTGTGTGTGTGACACTCCATAAATACATATACGGACATTTCCATTTCTCTATACACCGTATTGAGCAGTCCGATTGTCAAACAGTATTGGATATCTGATGTTCTTATTACTGTGACATCTACATAGAGTCAGAGTGTGTGTGACACTCTATAAATACATATACAGACATTTCCATTTCTTTATTCACCGTATTGAGCAGTCTGATTGTCAAACATCGGATATCTGGTGTTCTTATTACTGTCACATCTAAACAGAGTCAGCATGTGTGTGTGACACTCCATAAATACATATACGGATATTTCCATTTCTCTATACACCGTATTGAGCAGTCCGATTGTCAAACAGTATTGGATGTCTCGTGTTCTTATTACTGTCTCATCTACACAGAGTCAGCGTGTGTGTGACACTCCATAAATACATATACGGACATTTCCATTTCTCTATACACCGCATAGAGGTGTCCGATTATCAAACAGTATCTGATATCTGGTGTTCTTCTAACGGTCACATCTACACAGAGTCAGCGTGTGTGTGTGACACTCCATAAATACATATTCGGACATTTTCATTTCTCTATACACCGTATTGAGCAGTCCGATTGTCAAACAGTATCAGATATCTGGTGTACTTATTACTGTCACATCTAAACAGAGTCAGCGTGTGTGTGTGACACTCTATAAATACATATATGGACGTTTCCATTTCTTTATTCACTGTATTGAGCAGTCTGATTGTCAAACAGTATCGGATATCTGGTGTTCTTATTACAGTCACATCTAAACAGAGTCAGTGTGTGTGTGTGTGACACTCCATAAATACATATAAGGATATTTCCATTTCTCTATGCACCGTATTGAGCAGCCGATTGTCAAACAGTATTGGATATCTGGTGTTCTTATAACTGTCTCATCTACACAGAGTCAGCGTGTGTGTGTGACACTCCATAAATACATATACAGACATTTCCATTTCTTTATACACCGTATTGAGCAATCCGATTGCCAAACAGTATTGGATATCTGGTGTTCTTATTACTGTGACATCTACATAGAGTCAGCGTGTGTGTGACACTCTGTAAATACATATATGGACATTTCCATTTCTTTATTCACCGTATTGAGCAGTCCGATTATCAAACAGTATTGGATATCTTGTGTTCTTATTACTGTCACATCTAAACAGTGTCAGCGTGTGTGTGTGACACTCCATAAATACATATATGGACATTTCTCTATACACCATATAGAGGTGTCTGATTGTCAAACAGTATTGGATATCTGATGTTCTTATTACTTTGACATCTACATAGAGTCAGCGTGTGTGTGACACTCCATAAATACATATACGGATATTTCCATTTCTCTATACACCGTATTGAGCAGTCCGATTGTCAAACAGTATCGGATATCTGATGATCTTATTACTGTCACATCTACACAGAGTCAGCGTGTGTGTGTGACACTCCATAAATACATATACGGACATTTCCCTTTCTTTAAACACCGTATTGAGCAATCCGATTGCCAAACAGTATCGGATATCTGATGTTCTTATTATTGTCACATCTACACAGAGTCAGCGTGTGTGTGTGACACTCCATAAATACATATACGGACATTTTCATTTCTCTATACACCATATTGAGCAGTCCGTTTGTCAAACAGTATTGGATATCTGGTGTTCTTATTACTGTGACATTTAAGCAGAGTCAGCATGTGTGTGTGACACTCCATAAATATATATAAGGATATTTCCATTTCTCTATACAACGTATTGAGAAGACCGATTGTCAAACAGTAGTGGACATCTGGTGTTCTTATTACTGTCTCATCTACACAGAGTCAGCGTGCGTGTGTGACACTCGATAAATACATATACAGACATTTCCATTTCTTTATACACCGTATTGAGCAGTCCGATTGTCAAACAGTATCGGATATCTGATGTTCTTATTACTGTCACATCTACACAAAGTCAGTGTGTGTGTGTGACACTCCATAAATACATATACGGACATTTCCATTTCTCTATACACCATATAGAGGTGTCCGATTGTCAAACAGTATCGGATATCTGGTGTTTTTATAACGGTCACATCTACACAGAGTCAGTGTGTGTGTGTGACACTCCATAAATACATATACGGACATTTCCATTTTTCTATTCACCGTATTGAGCAGTCCGATTGTCAAACAGTATCGGATATCTGGTGTTCTTATTACTGTCACATCTACACAGAGTCAGCGTGTGTGTGTGACACTCCATAAATACATATACGGACATTTCCCTTTCTTTAAACACCGTATTGAGCAATCCGATTGCCAAACAGTATTGGATATCTGATGTTCTTATTACTGTCACATCTACACAGAGTCAGCATGTGTGTGTGAGACACTCCATAAATACATATACGGACTTTTTCATTTCTCTATACACCAAATTGAGCAGTCCGTTTGTCAAACAGTATTGGATATCTGGTATTCTTATTACTGTGACATCTACATAGAGTCAGCGTGTGTGTGACACTCTATAAATACATATATGGACATTTCCATTTCTTTATTCACCGTATTGAGCAGTCTGATTGTCAAACAGTATCGGATATCTGGTGTTCTTATTACTGTCACATCTAAGCAGAGTCAGCATGTGTGTGTGACACTCCATAAATACATATAATGATATTTCCATTTCTCTATACACCGTTATTGAGCAGTCCGATTGTCAAACAGTATTGGATATCTGGTGTTCTTATTACTGTCTCATCTACACAGAGTCAGCGTGCGTGTGTGACACTCGATAAATACATATACAGACATTTCCATTTCTTTATACACGGTATTGAGCAGTGCGACTGTCAAACAGTATCGGATATCTGATGTTCTTATTACTGTCACATCTACACAGAGTCAGTGTGTGTGTGTGACACTCCATAAATACATATACGGACATTTCCATTTCTCTTTACACCGTATAGAGGTGTCCGATTGTCAAACAGTATCAGATATCTGGTGTTTTTATAACGATCACATCTACACAGAGTCAGTGTGTGTGTGTGACACTCCATAAATACATATACGGATATTTCCATTTTTCTATACACCGTATTGAGCAGTCCGATTGTCAAACAGTATCGGATATCTGATGTTCTTATTACTGTCACATCTACACAGAGTCAGCTTGTGTGTGTGACACTTCATAAATACATATACGGACATTTTCATTTCTCTATACACCATATTGAGCAGTCCATTTCTCAAACAGTATTGGATATCTGGTGTTCTTATTACTGTGACATCTACATAGAGTCAGCGTGTGTGTCACACTCTATAAATACTTATACGGTCATTTCCATTTCTTTATTCACCGTATTGAGCAGTCTGATTGTCAAACAGTATCGGATATCTGGTGTTCTTATTACTGTCTCATTTACACAGAGTCAGCGTGCGTGTGTAATACTCGATAAATACATATACAGACATTTCCATTTCTTTATACACCGTATTGAGCAGTCCGATTGTCAAACAGTATCGGATATCTGATGTTCTTATTACTGTCACATCTACACAGAGTCAGTGTGTGTGTGTGACACTCCATAAAGACTTATACGGACATTTCCATTTCCCTATACACCGTATAGAGGTGTCTGAGTATGAAACAGTAGCGGATATTTGGTGTTCTTATTATTGTCACATCTACACAGAGTCAGCGTGTGTGACACTTCATAAATACATATACGGACATTTCCATTTCTTTATTCACCGTATTGAGCAGTCTGATTGTCAAACAGTATCGGATATCTGGTGTTCTTATTACTGTCACATCTAAACAGAGTCAGCGTGTGTGTGTGACACTCCATAAATACATATATGGACATTTCCATTTCTTTATACACCATATAGAGGTGTCCGATTGTCAAACAGTATTGGATATCTGGTGTTCTTATTACTTTGACATCTACATAGAGTCAGCGTGTGTGTGACACTCCATAAATACATATACGGACATTTCCATTTCTCTATACACCGTATTGAGCAGTCCGATTGTAAAACAGTATCGGATATCTAATGTTCTTATTACTGTCACATCTACACAGAGTCAGCGTGTGTGTGTGACACTCCATAAATACATATACGGACATTTCCCTTTCTTTAAACACCGTATTGAGCAATCCGATTGCCAAGCAGTATCGGATATCTGGTGTTCTTATTACTGTCACATCTAAGCAGAGTCAGCATGTGTGTGTGACACTCCATAAATACATATAAGGATATTTCCATTTCTCTATACACCGTATTGAGCAGTCCGATTGTCAAACAGTATTGGATATCTGGTGTTCTTATTACTGTCTCATCTACATAGAGTCAGCGTGCGTGTGTGACACTCGATAAATACATATACAGACATTTCCATTTCTTTATACACCGTATTGAGCAGTCCGATTGTCAAACAGTATTGGATATCTGATGTTCTTATTACTGTCACATCTACACAGAGTCAGTGTGTGTGACACTCCATAAATACATATACGGACATTTCCATTTCTCTTTACACCGTATAGAGGTGTCCGATTGTCAAACAGTATCGGATATCTGGTGTTTTTATAATGGTCACATCTACACAGAGTCAGTGTGTGTGTGTGACACTCCATAAATACATATACGGACACTTCCCTTTTTTTAAACCCCGTATTGAGCAATCCGATTGCCAAACAGTATCGGATATCTGATGTTCTTATTACTGTCACATCTACACAGAGTCAGCTTGTGTGTGTGACACTCCATAAATACATATACGGACATTTTCATTTCTCTATACACCATATTGAGCAGTCCGTTTGTCAAACAGTATTGGATATCTGGTGTTCTTATTACTGTGACATCTACATAGAGTCAGCGTGTGTGTCACACTCTATAAATACATATACGGTCATTTCCATTTCTTTATTCACCGTATTGAGCAGTCTGATTGTCAAACAGTATCGGATATCTGGTGTTCTTATTACTGTCACATCTACACAGAGTCAGTGTGTGTGTGTGACACTCCATAAAGACTTATACGGACATTTCCATTTCCCTATACACCGTATAGAGGTGTCTGAGTATGAAACAGTATCGGATATTTGGTTTTCTTATTATTGTCACATCTACACAGAGTCAGCGTGTGTGTGTGACACTTCATAAATACATATACGGACATTTCCATTTCTTTATTCACCGTATTGAGCAGTCTGATTGTCAAACAGTATCGGATATCTGGTGTTCTTATTACTGTCACATCTAAACAGAGTCAGCGTGTGCGTGTGACACTCCATAAATACATATATGGACATTTCCATTTCTTTATACACCATATAAAGGTGTCCGATTGTCAAACAGTATTGGATATCTGGTGTTCTTATTACTTTGACATCTACATAGAGTCAGCGTGTGTGTGACACTCCATAAATACATATACGGATATTTCCATTTCTCTATACACCGTATTGAGCAGTCCGAATGTCAAACAGTATCGGATATCTGATGTTCTTATTACTGTCACATCTACACAGAGTCAGCGTGCGTGTGTGACACTCGATAAATACATATACAGACATTTCCATTTCTTTATACACCGTATTGAGCAGTCCGATTGTCAAACAGTATCGGATATCTGATGTTCTTATTACTGTCACATCTACACAGAGTCAGTGTGTGCGTGTGACACTCCATAAAGACTTATACGGACATTTCCATTTCCCTATACACCGTATAGAGGTGTCTGAGTATGAAACAGTATCGGATATTTGGTGTTCTTATTATTTTCACATCTACACAGAGTCAGCATGTGTGTGTGACACTTCATAAATACATATACGGACATTTCCATTTCTTTATTCACCGTATTGAGCAGTCTGATTGTCAAACAGTATCGGATATCTGGTGTTCTTATTACTGTTACATCTAAACAGAGTCAGCGTGTGCGTGTGACACTCCATAAATACATATATGGACATTTCCATTTCTTTATAAACCATATAGAGGTGTCCGATTGTCAAACAGTATTGGATATCTGGTGTTCTTATTACTTTGACATCAACATAGAGTCAGCGTGTGTGTGACACTCCATAAATACATATACGGATATTTCCATTTCTCTATACACCGTATTGAGCAGTCCGATTGTCAAACAGTATCGAATATCTGATGTTCTTATTACTGTCACATCTACACAGAGTCAACGTGTGTGTGTGACACTCCATAAATACATATACAGACATGTCCCTTTCTTTAAACACCGTATTGAGCAATCCGATTGCCAAGCAGTATCGGATATCTGATGTTTTTATTACTGTCACATCTACACAGAGTCAGCGTGTGTGTGTGACACTCCTTAAATACATATACGGACATTTTCATTTGTCTATACACCATATTGAGCAGTCCGTTTGTCAAACAGTATTGGATATCTGGTGTTCTTATTACTGTCACATCTAAGCAGAGTCAGCATGTGTGTGTGACACTCCATAAATACATGTAAGCATATTTTCATTTCTCTATACACCGTATTGAGCAGTCCGATTGTCAAACAGTATTGGATATCTGGTGTTCTTATTACTGTCTCATCTACACAGAGTCAGCGTGCGTGTGTGACACTCGATAAATACATATACAGACATTTCCATTTCTTTATACACCGTATTGAGCAGTCCGATTGTCAAACAGTATCGGATATCTGATGTTCTTATTACTGTCACATCTACACAGAGTCAGTGTGTGTGTGTGACACTCCATAAATACATATACAGACATTTCCATTTCTCTATGCACCGTATAGAGGTGTCCGATTATCAAACAGTATCGGATATCTGGTGTTTTTATAATGGTCACATCTACACAGAGTCAGTGTGTGTGTGTGACACTCCATAAATACATATACGGACATATCCATTTTTCTATACACCGTATTGAGCAGTCCGATTGTCAAACAGTATCGGATATCTGGTGTTCTTATTACTGTCACATCTACACAGAGTCAGCATGTGTGTGTGACACTCCATAAATACATATACGGACATTTCCCTTTCTTTAAACACCGTATTGAGCAATCCGATTGCCAAACAGTATCGGATATCTGATGTTCTTATTACTGTCACATCTACACAGAGTCAGCGTGTGTGTGTGAGACACTCCATAAATACATATACGGATATTTCCATTTCTTTATTCACCGTATTGAGCAGTCTGATTGTCAAACAGTATCGGATATCTGGTGTTCTTATTACTGTCACATCTAAACAGAGTCAGCGTGTGTGTGGGACACTCCATAAATACATATCCGATATTTCCATTTCTTTATTCACCATATTGAGCAGTCTGATTGTCAAACAGCATCGGATATCTGGTGTTCTTATTACTGTCACATCTAAGCAGAGTCAGCATGTGTATGTGACACT
The DNA here is from genome assembly GCF_039654945.1 of Dendrobates tinctorius. Taxonomy (NCBI): domain Eukaryota; kingdom Metazoa; phylum Chordata; class Amphibia; order Anura; family Dendrobatidae; genus Dendrobates; species Dendrobates tinctorius. The sequence continues at coordinate 58,729,063 of NW_027361698.1, read as the reverse complement.
CCATAAATACATATAAGGATATTTTTATTTCTCTATACACCGTATTGAGCAGTCCGATTGTCAAACAGTATCAGATATCTGGTGTTCTTATTACTGTCTCATCTAAGCAGAGTCAGCATGTGTATGTGACACTCCATAAATACATATAAGGATATTTCCATTTCTCTATACACCGTATTGAGCAGTCCGATTGTCAAACAGTATTGGATATCAGGTGTTCTTATTACTGTCTCATCTACACAGAGTCAGTGTGCATGTGTGACACTCGATAAATACATATACAGACATTTCCATTTCTTTATACACCGTATTTAGCAGTCCGATTGTCAAACAGTATCGGATATCTGATGTTCTTATTACTGTCACATCTACACAGAGTCAGTGTGTATATGTGAGACACTCCATAAATACATATACGGACATTTCCATTTCTCTATACACCATATAGAGGTGTCCGATTGTCAAACAGTATTGGATATCTCGTGTTTTTATAACGGTCACATCTACACAGAGTCAGTGTTTGTGTGTGACACTCCATAAATACATATGCGGACATATCCATTTTCCTATACACCGTATTGAGCAGTCCGATTGTCAAACAGTATCGGATATCTGGTGTTCTTATTACTGTCACATCTACACAGAGTCAGCGTATGTGTGTGACACTCCATAAATACATATACGGACATTTTCATTTCTCTATACACCATATTGAGCAGTCCGTTTGTCAAACAGTATTGGATATCTGATGTTCTTATTACTGTCACATCTACACAGAGTCAGCGTGTGTGTGTGAGACACTCCATAAATACATATACGGATATTTCCATTTCTTTATTCACCGTATTGAGCAGTCTGATTGTCAAACAGTATCGGATATCTGGTGTTCTTATTACTGTCACATCTAAACAGAGTCAGCGTGTGTGTGGGACACTCCATAAATACATATCCGATATTTCCATTTCTTTATTCACCATATTGAGCAGTCTGATTGTCAAACAGCATCGGATATCTGGTGTTCTTATTACTGTCACATCTAAGCAGAGTCAGCATGTGTATGTGACACTCCATAAATACATATAAGGATATTTTTATTTCTCTATACACCGTATTGAGCAGTCCGATTGTCAAACAGTATCGGATATCTGGTGTTCTTATTACTGTCTCATCTAAGCAGAGTCAGCATGTGTATGTGACACTCCATAAATACATATAAGGATATTTCCATTTCTCTATACACCGTATTGAGCAGTCCGATTGTCAAACAGTATTGGATATCAGGTGTTCTTATTACTGTCTCATCTGCACAGAGTCAGTGTGCGTGTGTGACACTCGATAAATACATATACAGACATTTCCATTTCTTTATACACCGTATTTAGCAGTCCGATTGTCAAACAGTATCGGATATCTGATGTTCTTATTACTATCACATCTACACAGAGTCAGTGTGTATATGTGAGACACTCCATAAATACATATACGGACATTTCCATTTCTCTATACACCATATAGAGGTGTCCGATTGTCAAACAGTATTGGATATCTCGTGTTTTTATAACGGTCACATCTACACAGAGTCAGTGTTTGTGTGTGACACTCCATAAATACATATGCAGACATATCCATTTTCCTATACACCGTATTGAGCAGTCCGATTGTCAAACAGTATCGGATATCTGGTGTTCTTATTACTGTCACATCTACACAGAGTCAGCGTATGTGTGTGACACTCCATAAATACATATACGGACATTTTCATTTCTCTATACACCATATTGAGCAGTCCGTTTGTCAAACAGTATTGGATATCTGGTATTCTTATTACTGTGACATCTACATAGAGTCAGCGTGTGTGACACTCCATAAATACAAATACGGACATTTCCATTTCTCTATACACCATATAGAGGTGTCCGATTGTCAAACAGTATCGGATATCTGGTGTTTTTATAACGGTCACATCTACAAAGAGTCAGTGTGTGTGTGTGTGTGACACTCCATAAATACATATACGGACATTTCCATTTTTCTATACACCGTATTGAGCAGTCCGATTGTCAAACAGTATCGGATATCTGGTGTTCTTATTACTGTCACATCTAAACAGAGTCAGCGTGTGTGTGTGACACTCCATAAATACATATATGGACATTTCCATTTCTTTATACACCATATAGAGGTGTCCGATTGTCAAACAGTATTGGATATCTGGTGTTCTTATTACTTTGACATCTACATAGAGTCAGCGTGTGTGTGACACTCCATAGATACATATACGGATATTTCCATTTCTCTATACACCGTATTGAGCAGTCCGAATGTCAAACAGTATCGGATATCTGATGTTCTTATTACTGTCACATCTACACAGAGACAGCGTGCGTGTGTGACACTCGATAAATACATATACAGACATTTCCATTTCTTTATACACTGTATTGAGCAGTCCGATTGTCAAACAGTATCGGATATCTGATGTTCTTATTACTGTCACATCTACACAGAGTCAGTGTGTGCGTGTGACACTCCATAAAGACTTATACGGACATTTCCATTTCCCTATACACCGTATAGAGGTGTCTGAGTATGAAACAGTATCGGATATTTGGTGTTCTTATTATTGTCACATCTACACAGAGTCAGCGTGTGTGTGTGACACTCCATAAATACATATATGGACATTTCCATTTCTTTATACACCATATAGAGGTGTCCGATTGTCAAACAGTATTGGATATCTGGTGTTCTTATTACTTTGACATCTACATAGAGTCAGCGTGTGTGTGACACTCCATAAATACATATACGGATATTTCCATTTCTCTATACACCGTATTGAGCAGTCCGATTGTCAAACAGTATCGAATATCTGATGTTCTTATTACTGTCACATCTACACAGAGTCAGCGTGTGTGTGTGACACTCCATAAATACATATACGGACATTTCCCTTTCTTTAAACACCGTATTGAGCAATCCGAATGCCAAGCAGTATCGGATATCTGATGTTTTTATTACTGTCACATCTACACAGAGTCAGCGTGTGTGTGTGACACTCCTTAAATACATATACGGACATTTTCATTTCTCTATACACCATATTGAGCAGTCCGTTTGTCAAACAGTATTGGATATCTGGTGTTCTTATTACTGTCACATCTAAGCAGAGTCAGCATGTGTGTGTGACACTCCATAAATACATATAAGGATATTTCCATTTCTCTATACACCGTATTGAGCAGTCCGATTGTCAAACAGTATTGGATATCTGGTGTTCTTATTACTGTCTCATCTACACAGAGTCAGCGTGCGTGTGTGACACTCGATAAATACATATACAGACATTTCCATTTCTTTATACACCGTATTGAGCAGTCCGATTGTCAAACAGTATCGGATATCTGATGTTCTTATTACTGTCACATCTACACAGAGTCAGTGTGTGTGTGTGACACTCCATAAATACATATACAGACATTTCCATTTCTCTATACACCGTATAGAGGTGTCCGATTATCAAACAGTATCGGATATCTGGTGTTTTTATAATGGTCACATCTACACAGAGTCAGTGTGTGTGTGTGACACTCCATAAATACATATACGGACATATCCATTTTTCTATACACCGTATTGAGCAGTCCGATTGTCAAACAGTATCGGATATCTGGTGTTCTTATTACTGTCACATCTACACAGAGTCAGCGTGTGTGTGTGACACTCCATAAATACATATACGGACATTTCCCTTTCTTTAAACACCGTATTGAGCAATCCGATTGCCAAACAGTATCGGATATCTGATGTTCTTATTACTGTCACATCTACACAGAGTCAGCGTGTGTGTGTGAGACACTCCATAAATACATATACGGATATTTCCATTTCTTTATTCACCGTATTGAGCAGTCTGATTGTCAAACAGTATCGAATATCTGGTGTTCTTATTACTGTCACATCTAAACAGAGTCAGCGTGTGTGTGGGACACTCCATAAATACATATCCTATATTTCCATTTCTTTATTCACCATATTGAGCAGTCTGATTGTCAAACAGTATCGGATATCTGGTGTTCTTATTACTGTCACATCTAAGCAGAGTCAGCATGTGTATGTGACACTCCATAAATACATATAAGGATATTTCATTTCTCTATACACCGTATTGAGCAGTCCGATTGTCAAACAGTATCGGATATCTGGTGTTCTTATTACTGTCACATCTAAGCAGAGTCAGCATGTGTATGTGACACTCCATAAATACATATAAGGATATTTCCATTTCTCTATACACCGTATTGAGCAGTCCGATTGTCAAACAGTATTGGATATCTGGTGTTCTTATTACTGTCTCATCTACACAGAGTCAGTGTGCGTGTGTGACACTCGATAAATACATATACAGACATTTCCATTTCTTTATACACCGTATTTAGCAGTCCGATTGTCAAACAGTATCGGATATCTGATGTTCTTATTACTGTCACATCTACACAGAGTCAGTGTGTGTGTGTGAGACACTCCATAAATACATATACGGACATTTCCATTTCTCTATACACCATATAGAGGTGTCCGATTGTCAAACAGTATTGGATATCTGGTGTTTTTATAACGGTCACATCTACACAAAGTCAGTGTGTGTGTTTGACACTCCATAAATACATATACGGACATATCCATTTTTCTATACACCGTATTGAGCAGTCCGATTGTCAAACAGTATCGGATATCTGGTGTTCTTATTACTGTCACATCTTCACAGAGTCAGCGTGTGTGTGTGACACTCCATAAATACATATACGGACATTTTCATTTCTCTATACACCATATTGAGCAGTCCGTTTGTCAAACAGTATTGGATATCTGGTATTCTTATTACTGTGACATCTACATAGAGTCAGCGTGTGTGACACTCCATAGATACATATACGGACATTTCCATTTCTCTATACACCATATAGAGGTGTCCGATTGTCAAACAGTATCGGATATCTGGTGTTTTTATAACGGTCACATCTACACAGAGTCAGTGTGTGTGTGTGACACTCCATAAATACATATACGGACATTTCCATTTTTCTATACACCGTATTGAGCAGTCCGATTGTCAAACAGTATCGGATATCTGGTGTTCTTGTTACTGTCACATCTAAGCAGAGTCAGCATGTGTGTGTGATACTCCATAGATACATATAAGGAGATTTCCATTTCTCTATACACCGTATTGAGCAGTCCGATTGTCAAACAGTATTGGATATCTGGTGTTCTTATTACTGTCTCATCTACACAGAGTCAGCGTGCGTGTGTGACACTCCATAAATACATATACAGACATTTCCATTTCTTTATACACCATATTGAGCAGTCCGATTGTCAAACAGTATCGGATATCTGATGTTCTTATTACTGTCACATCTACACAGAGTCAGTGTGTGTGTGTGTGACACTCCATAAATAAATATACGGACATTTCCATTTCTCTATACACCATATAGAGGTGTCCGATTATCAAACAGTATCGGATATCTGGTGTTCTTATAACGGTCACATCTACACAGAGTCAGCGTGTGTGCGTGACACTCCATAAATACATATACGGACATTTCCCTTTCTTTAAACACCGTATTGAGCAGTCTGATTGTCAAACAGTATCGGATATCTGATGTTCTTATTACTGTCACATCTACACAGAGTCAGTGTGTGTGTGACACTCTTAAATACATATACGGACATTTCCATTTCTCTATACACCGTATAGAGGTGTCCGATTATCAAACAGTATCGGATATCTGGTGTTTTTAGAACGGTCACATCTACACAGAGTCAGTGTGTGTGTGTGACACTTCATAAATACATATACGGACATTTCCATTTTTCTATACACCGTATTGAGCAGTCCGATTGCCAAACAGTATCGGATATCTGATGTTCTTATTACTGTCACATCTACACAGATTCAGCGTGTGTGTGACATTCCGTAAATACATAAACGGAGATTGACAGTTTCACCAACAACGTATACACCTGTACACCTCTGATACAGTACCGTATATCTGCTTTTTGGATTACGGTGAAATACATACTGGGTGAGCGTCTGTGACTCACAAAATATATACGGAGATTTCACTTCTTACTTACACCTTACACTGCTGTACGCTACTCATACAGTACCATTTCTCTGCTGGTATTTTTGGTACATTTTCCCAAACAAGAGGAAGTCTGGTGGAAGAGGCCGCGGCCGTGGGCGGGGGGGCGCAGCTGGTACTGATGGTGGTGGTGCATCGGCTGGTTCTGGCAAAAGCACAATTGCAGCTAAGGCAGGACGTGTTGAGCCTGTGTCATCGTCTGGCACAAGAAGGCCTTTAAAGTTCCCTTTTCTGGGAGTAGGTAAACCACTTTTAAAGCCGGAGCATCAGGAACAGGTTTTGGCTTACATTGCCGAAACAGCCTCCAGCTCTATTGTCTCCTCTTCTGAAGTTACAAAAACTGCAAGCACAGAGTCGTCAGTGCAGGCCTCTGGTCAGGAACAACACCTTTCGCTTTGTCCTTCACCCACACCAAAAGTGAAGGATTCTGCAGCACACACTTCAGATTACTCCATGGAGCTCTTTTCACATACCATTCCTGGGTTATCAAGTCAAATCCTGAATTCCCCAGTCCAAGATGAATCTGACATGAAGTGCACTGATGCACAGCCACTGCTAGACAAATCTGCTTGTACATTCACCCACAGCACTACATTGCCCTCGCAGTCTACTGAGCCCGAATCAGACCATGATGAAACTCAGGTGCCCCTTCCCGCATACTATACCACCTTACTATACCTTGGCCAGATGGTAAAATTAGCACAGTGTGAAAGCCCTGAAAATTTGTACCATAGTAGGAAGAGTGCAGTGTGGCACTTTTTTGAACAAAATCCTACTGATGACGCAAAGGTTATCTGTAAGAAGTGTCGAAGGACCTTTAGCAGAGGGAAAAATCTAAGAAATTTGAATACCAGTTGCATGCTTAGACATTTGACCAACATGCACTTGCAAGCGTGGACAGACTAAAAAACTCAGGTAGCACTTGTGCACCTGCTCCGACTCAAGTTAGCTGGCAACGCTCCATCGCTTCCCCCACTGTAAGGCCACAGCTAAGCACACCACCATCAAGAAATGTTGAGGTGTCGTCGCTAGGCTAAAGCAGCCAGGGAATCACAATATTTTCACGAGGAAACACTGAATCTAGGCCATCAGCACCCTCACCATCACCAACCCCTTCTCAGTCCGTCATGTCCAATGCTAGTTCCCCCATAAGCAGCTCTCAAGTCCAGCTCACCCTACCAGACACTCTGAGTAGGACAAGAAAGTACTCATCCTCTTATCTGTGTACACTGGCTTTAAACACCTACATTGCCAAACTGATCTCATTAGAGATGATGCCCTTCCGTTTGGTAGAAAGCAAAGCTTTCCGAGAGCTCATGGCCTACGCTGTCCCATGCTATGACCTACCCAGACTGCACTTCTTTTCTCGAAAATCCATCCCTGCCCTCCACCGGCATGTGAAAGACCGCATTATCCATGCACTAAAACAATCAGTGAGTGGAAAGGTGTACCTCACAACAGATGCATGGACCAGTAGGTATGGCCAGGGCTGTTACGTGTCCATCTCTGCGCACTGGGTTAATGTGGTGGATGCAGGCTCCACAGGGGACAGCGGTGGAAGAACAGTGCTGCTTTGCCCACGGTATAGGAAACAGTTGGCTGTAGGCGTTCAACCCTCCTCCTCCTACAGAAGTGAAAGCTCGTTGACAGAGCGCAGTCGCAAAAGCACTCCATCCACATCTGTCAGTGTTGCACACGAGGTGTCTCACTATTGAACAGCTAGTGGTATGCGGCAGCAGGCTGTTTTAAAAATGATGTCTTTGGGCGACAGTAGACACACCGCTGAGGTACTTGCCGACTACTTGCATAGAAACTGAGTCATGGCTGGGCAGTCTACATCGTGAGCCAGGCAAGGTAGTCAGTGATAATGGGCGGAATTTTGTGGCAGCCATAGCCCTTTCAAAACTCTCACACATTCCTTGCCTGGCTCACACCTTGAACGTGGTGGTGCAGTGCTTCCAAAATAATTATCCGGAGTTAACAGCCCTGCTCCATAAGGTGCGAAGACTGTGCTTGCACATCTGTTGCTCAATTGTGCACTCCAGTCGTATGCAGAAGCTGCAGCGATCACTCAACCTCCCCAAGCACCGCCTAATCATAGACGTTGCTACAAGATGGAACTCCACCATGCACATGGTTGAGAGGCTGTGCGAACAGAGGCAGGCTGTAATGCATTTGTGAGAGGATGCACAGGCAGGCAGTTTGAGGGCAAACATGGAATTGTCGGGTGTGCAGTGGTCAAAGCTGAAATACGTCTGTAAAGTCCTTCAGTGTTTTGAGGAATGAACATGGCTGGTAAGCGCAGACAACGCCATCATAAGAATGAGCATATCACTTATGCGTCTGCTCATGCAAACTTTGACGCATATTAAGGATCAGGCGTCTGCAGCTGAGGAGCGACAGGAGGAGGAGGGGGAGGAGGAGGGAAGCCTTGATGACAGTCAGCCATTGTCTGGTCAGGGAACTGGCATAGACGAGGTGGAGGAAGAAAAGGAAGATGAGGAGGAGGATGAGGGGGATGATTATTTTGAGGAGGAGGATGCTTCTCAGGGGGCAAGAGAATATGTGGGCGTGCCAAGGTCAGGTACAGGGTTTGTGCATGACTGGAAGGATGTGGATTTGCCAGAAAGTGCTCCTCCACCGATCACTCGCAGTGCAGCATTGACACCTGGAACATTTGCCCACATGTGTGACTATGCCTTGCGGATCCTAAAAAGGGACCTACGCATTGCCAAGATGATGAGGGATGACTACTGGTTGGCCAGCATCCTCGATCCACGCTATAAAGGCAAATTACACAACATCATGCCACAGGAGAACCTAGAGCTAATACTGACTAACAAACAAGCAACTCTGGTAAACAGGTTGTTTGAGGCATTCCAAGCACACAGCAGCGGAGCTGGTTCTCCCACGAGCCGTAGTGGGCACAATGGAAGAGAGTGTTCGTAGTGCACATAGCCGAACTGGCGCTGGAGACAGGGGTTTCCTGACCATGTTGTGGTCTGATTTCTCAAGTCCCGGCACACGACAGCTAATACAGAATCGATTGCAAGTGACAGGAGACAGCAGTTGTCAACTATGGTTACAAACTACTTCTCCCATATCGAGGTTCTCTCTCACAGGTCATTCCCCTTTGATTATTGGGCCTCAAAACTGGACACATGGCCTGAATTGGCACAATATGCCTTACAGGAGCTCGCTTGCCCTGCTTGGTAGTATGCTATCTGAAAGAGTCTTCAGTGCTGCTGGATCAATCCTGACAGAAAAAAGGACCCGTCTGTTGACCCAAAATGTTGATGATCTAACCTTCATTAAAATGAACCATGCATGGGTTTCAAAACATTTTGTCCCACCCTCTCCTGATAACACATAGGTTGCCAGAAAAAAGGCTCGCTTTTGTCCTCCTCTTCCTCTGACTTCTTCAATTCCTCCATTTGCAGCAGCTGAAAGTCCAGCCTACATATCAACATATGCCATTTTTTAAACCACCCGAAATGGGCTGCCCCCCCACCCCAGGCCCGGGGTCAACACCTGCCACACCCGGGCAAGTGCTGTTGCCCTGAATAGTTGTGTGGCCCAACCCTTGGGCAACAGCACTGGCACAGGGTCTCTCATAGTACAATAAAGTGTCTCTGACGGGGGGGCCCATTCGCCGTCAGACACACTGGCATACTATGAGGGGCCCTGTGTCAGTACCGGTGCCCACGAGTGGGTGCCCCCTGCTTGCTCAGGGAGACAGCATTTGCAATACTTACCTCTCCCTGCTCCACCGCTGTGTAGTCTGACCAGTTAAATCCATCACTGGGACGGCCACTGCAAATTTGGTGTACTGATCGATGATGGTTAAGATGTAGCTATGTCCTGTCCTGCTGGCCTCTACCTTCAGATTACCAATGGCTACCAATTGTAATGGACGTCAACTCCCAATCGGATGCAATGGTGCTTTATGATCACCTTTCACATTTTTCATAGTCACAGACATGTGACATTACTGCCACCATTTCTCAATGTGTCCTCTCATGGCAATCCAATAGAATCCCCTACGGCCTGTGGCTTGTGTACTTTGCTCTCCAAAGTGACCAGACAGATCACGATAGGCTGTGAGTACCATGTCTACAGCTCTCCCTTTGATCACAATTTGGTGGGATCGACGCAACTGCGATACAGCAACCCTTTCTTCACAAATTTGCATTTTAGCTGTATCCACAGTTAAAGTTATTGAGGGTCAGCATTGCCTCTGCAAATTCTCCCGTGAGGTTTTCCCGTGATTACAAATTCAAAAATATCTAAAATCACTCAACTCTACGTCTGTACTTTTATCCATCTACCTTCCTCTAGCGGAGAGTCTGGACTGGCAGACTGACACTGAAATAAAAATGAAGAGTTCAAAGTACTCCAACACTGTACACTGGTGTACATTTCGAATACATTTCCCTTTTTTCTCATTTTTATATTCAGGAGTGATCCATACTGAGCCTGTGAGAGGCTGTGTGTTACTCTTGAAATATATATGTAGATCGCCAAATGACCCCAACACTGTATACAGCAGTACGCTTGGGATCCATTCCCCTTTTACTGCTTTTTATATTGTTGTGCAATCTATACTGGGCCTCAGAGTGTCTGCCTCCTGAAATAGATACAGAGATTTTGAATGTTGAAACTATACTATATATACCTTTGATCTGGTGATACTGTACCCTTTTCCTACTTTTTAGTTTGTTGTCGAATCCATACTGGCCATGACAGCATCTGTGTATGCCTCCTCAAATATATACGTATATTTATAATGTTGAAACTATACAATATATCCCTGTTATCTGGTGTTAAAATGAAACGCCACGCAGGGCTGGGGGTTACTCAGTACCGGGTCTTCAGGCTCTTTAAGGGGGAAGTATGTCACGGTGGTGATTGGGACCCAGTTCATGGCCCTGGTTGTCCAATAAAGAAGATGACAGTTCAGATGAGGGGGAAGATGGTATGATAATTAATTTGGAAAAGGGGGATCATGACGCCACCCGTGGTACTCGCCTAGGGTAGCCGACGCTGCAATTCAGATCCTCTGTGCCGGTGTTAAAGCAGACAAGATGATGAAGCTCTCTACGGGCAGAGCTGTATCCCAGGGCAGTTGAGATGGTGTTTGTGAGCCGTTGACTGTGATGGTGAGTGTAGCGTGTGTAGCAGGCAAGTTGTAAAAGTCACCAAGAATGCAGTTGGGTGCAGTTTCTGAGTTTTTCCTCAAAAGTTTTGTGCACAAGATGACCCGATTGGTACTGTGTCATCCGAGGGAGGGGTCCGGAAAACTCAAAGGTAGATCAGGAATACCTGTTCAAGACTCCTCCTTATGTATCCTTTCTAGGCCATGTCTCTGCGCTGATCTCTCCCTTCCTTCCTGCTGTGGGCCTTCGCAAACAGTGTCCCAAGCCGACAGCCACGGATCACACCAGGCAACGTGGGTCAGGCTCTGGGGTCCTTTATTCCAACTGCTGCCTTTTTGAGTATTGAATGTGGCTGCGACTGAGGCACTTAAAGTTACCTCAGCCTCCGTCTTTCTAGCTGAGCCCTGTATTTCTCCACTACCTTCAGGAGCCACTTTCCCCAACAAGATCTGGTCCTTCCTTCTCCAGAAATGGGCTTCACAGGTGGCTTATTGCACTTCCCGTGCCTCAAGGACCCCTTCCTTCCAGTCTAGGAGCTTGGACAAGATTTTTCTCTCTTCTCTGACCCTCAGCCCTCTCACACTACCTCAGACTAGCTCCACCCATCAACTGTTAGCTTGCTCTCTTTGATTGGATGCCCACAATCACTCCACTACCTAAGCTCCTCCCACTGTACCTACCTTCCACACTAACCCCCAACACCCTTTCCTAGTCAGTCTGGGATGAGGCCATCCTGCTGCCGGGTACACCCAGAAAGCACTGACTAACATGTGTGTGTGTTGAGTGCAGGGTTAGGAGTCCTGAGTGGTGATCCCTCCTTACCTGAGGGTGGGATACCACACCTTTGGATGAGGTGCAGTACCTCTGTGGCGACCGTACCCTCAGGGGTGCCATAGTACCCTTTCTCAACTTTCTATATTGTTGTCGGATCCATACTGGGCCAGAGAGCGTCTGTGTTTGCCTCCTGAAATGTATACGGAGATTCAGTATGTTTAAACTATACTATATATACCTTGTATCTAGTGATACTGCACCCTTTTGCAAATTTTTATATTATTGTCTATCCCATACTGAGCCTGTGACCATCTGTGTCTGACTCATGAAATATATACGGAGATTTACAATTATCCCTAGACTGTATAGAGCTGTCCGCTTCTGAAACAGTACCATATATCTGCTGTTATTTTTAGTCCATTTTCACAAAAATTATTACGTATGGTGGAAGAGGCCGCGGACATGGGTGTGGGGGGGCAGCAGGTACTGATGGTGATGGTGGTGCATTGGCTGATTCTGGCAAAAGCACAATAGCAGCTAAGGCAGGAGGTGTTGAGCCTGCATCATCAGCTGGCACAAGAAGGCCTTTAAGGCTCTCTTTTCTGGGAGTAGATAACTGCCTTTAAAGCCAGAGCATCAGGAACTGGTTTTGCCTTACAATGCCGAAAAAGCCTCCAGCTCTATCGCCTCCTCTTCTGAAGTTTAAAAAAAATGCAAGCACTGAGTCGTCAGTGCAGGCTTCTGGTCAGGAACCACCCCTTTCCTTGTCTCATTCACCCCCACTAAAAGTGAAGGATGCGGCAGCCCACACTTAAGATTACTACAAGGAGCTCTTTTCACAGGCTATGCCTGTGTTATTAAGTGAAATTCTGAATTCCGAAGTCCAACATGAATTAAAGATGGAGTGCACTGATGCACAGCCACTGCTAGATGATTCTTCTGGTACATGGACCCACAGCACTACATTCCCCTCGCACTCTACAGAACCAGAATGTGACACTGATGAAACTCCGGTGCCCCTTCCCGCATACTATAACACCTTACACGGTGACACAGAGGAAGGTGCAGATGAAAGTGCCAGTTCCCTGAGCAGGTGGGGGGTCCTACTTGTGGGTGGCGGCAGTGGCACAGGGCCCCTCATAGTACGCAAAAGTGTCTCTGCCGGTGGGAGGGCCCACTCGCCGTCAGACATACCATCGTACTATGAGGGGCCCTGTGCAAGTGCCGTTGCGCACAAGTGGGCCGACCATGCTTACTCAGGGCCACAGCACTTGCAATACTTACCTTTCCCTGCTCCACTGCCGTGACGTCTTCCGCCTTTCCTGACAGTGACATTCAGGTTACAGAGCGCGATGACATCACGTCTGTATGCCCTCTACCGAAACAGTACAAGTGCTGAGAGCTTTCAAATGGCAATGCTGAGGAGTCCAGAGTAGAGCAGTGCCCAGCGAGGAGAGGTATTTAATTTTTTTAAATGTTGGGAGCATTTTTTGGGGAACAATATACACTGGAGAATGATATATGGGGCCCATCATTCACTGGAGCATCATCCATTTGGCCCATCATACACTGGAGCATTCCAAATGGGGGACATCAGACACTGGAGCAGCATTTTACGGGGCCCATTATACACTGGAGCATTAGAAATGGGGCCCATTATATATGGAGCATTATTTGGGCCCATAACACACTGGAGCATCGTTCATGGAGACCAACATATACTCCAGCGTTATGTGGAGCTCATCATATACTGTATGGAACATTATTTGTGACCAATTACTCTGTGTGGAGAAATATATGGGGCTTATTATTCTATATGGCGCACTAGGTGGTGGCCATAATATTGTATGGATTAATATACTGTCCGGTTTTTGAGCTATTATAGAAATTAAAATAGATATCAGTCATGTCATGTAAGCAGTGAAGTATTTTTCATTGTACTATACGTATATTTCTGTGCCGTATCGGAGTATTATGAATTGTGGTATGTGTTAAAAGGGCGCACTGACACTCTTTCGCCCAGGGCACACAAAAACCTGGCGCCAGCCCTACCGCCCCACAACTTTAACCAGATAACCCCCAGTTTTCAATGCGTAACTATTATTATAAAGTAAGTTAGGGTTGCCAAGTTTAAGTAATAAGAATTGATGTCGTTGGCATTGAAATGGGCACTGTAGGTGTGTTTACTGTCCTCCACTCCCTGCCGACTTTGCTTCCCCATTGACCTGCATTAGGTTTCGTGTTTCAGTCGGACCCCGACTTTTCCCTATAGTCGGCCGATTTCGGTCGACCCGACTTTTTAGAAAGTCGGGTTTCATGAAACCCGACTCGACCCAAAAAAAGGAAAAGTCGCTCATCTCTTAGTGAGGTTATTAATGGTTGTTTGAGGATTGTTTGGCCACACTAAATGCACTTGGGCACACAAATCATCAACATCCACTGGTTTCATTTACTTCTGAAGTTGTTGATCAATGACGTCCCAGATATGTGCAATAGGAGGATGAATGTGGAGACGCTGCAGGCCATGGTAACATGTTTAGGTCAAACAAGTGGCTCACAGTAGCACAAGCAACATGTGGCCTGGACATGAAATTTTTAAAAACGACTACTGGGAAATGTTGCTCTGAAGACTGCACCACTGGAACCATCACTAAATCAATGTAATGCCAAGTTGTTTGTGTACATGGAATGAAGACTAGAGTGGTCCAGTTATCATATTCATGTCATATTTTCCGTGGTGCCCACCAATATACATATATATATAACCAGTTACTGTAGACGTTGCCACCACATATCTTAGTCCCTGGAAAATGTCTGGTGTGATGGCACTCTGTGAATATTACTTTATGGCATTCCTATATGTCGGATTCAAAGAATGGCGCATAGTGATCCATTCTGTACTTTAATTGATATTAGGTGTCAAATAGGAGCACACATTGCTCTTAAAGGCTATTCTGGTAAAAAGCAAGATGGCAATGGAGGTTTATCCTCCTCAGTAATGAGCCACGCTTTTGACTTGGATACAGTTAAAGTCAGGCATTGGTTTGGAGACCAATTAGGAAATGCCATACAATGAAGAGGCATTTGAAAGAGGCCTTCCTTCATGAGGGAATGTGGAAGTGCCTCAGTAGCTGTTTTTAAACATTATAACAACAGCCTATATGTTGCTCATGCTACTCTGAGCAGCCGGTGTGGCCTAAATGTATTATCATGACTTGCATCATCTTCAATTCTTTCTTCGCTTGAGCACATTTAAAACATCATTGGTTGGCAATTACAAAGCCAGGTGCCAGCAGTGAATATTGATGATTTTCACACCCGAAAGCATTCAGCGAGACAGAACATTAATGACCTCATTGTTAGCATGCCAAGGTATGTAAGTGCATCTATTTCTTGCTCTCAAACTCGATAATGAATAAATCAAAGTGTTTTAAAAACGCTGTTCCCATTTTTTTTCATAATTTTCTTATCATTGACATGTCCATAAATCCTGTCATACTAATAAGTCCTCAACTTTTCCTCTTTACGTTTTACCTTCAGTGTTGGTGAGTGTATTTTGTTTGTATTATTTTTTTATTTTTTAGGATCAAACATATACTCTGGCATTACCAAGGGGGTGTTTTGGGTCCAATCCAGATTTTGTCATGGGAACGATCATAGTCAAGTTGTGTCTCTGCTGCGCATATAGCATTAATCAGTGACAGAACCTTTTGCTCTGTATGGGCCCTTTTATTTGTCGAACTTGCCATATGAGCAACTTTAGTGTGCAAAGAGGTTAATACATAGGATGCATATACAGTCTTTGAGTGGAGGTTCGCTAGCTCAGCTGCACAGTTAATTGTAGGATATAATGAGCATGGAGACATTCAGCATTTAGTATGCACATTACTGTGAAAGCAGAAGCCTCAGTGACTGCTGTCGCCAAATCTTACTGCAGAGGTTTCCCAGTCACTCACACATTTTTGCCTCATGAATCTGATAGCAGCAGATGATAGCTTCCTACTGTACTCATGCCATATCCAGTTAGTGCAGCCAATGTTCATTTGTATTGATGGAAATGTGTAAGTGAAATTGAATTCAACTCAAATATTTAAAAAAAATCTGTTTTCTCTAGAATATCTGTAATTTGTTTTGCGAAATTCAGCTAAATTTTAGCCTACTGGTCGCTATTCTTCTGAACCTTAGAAGTTCAGCAAAGGTTAAAAAATAAAACTAACCTCATCTTTAAGCCTACACTGCTCACTCATTTGACACTTTTTTCACTGTCAAGTTCCACAACTTTACTTTCTTCACTCTAGACTGGGACTTCCAACAGCGACCAGGCCTCAGAACTCACTGCGCTTCATATTCTTGTGATGTACGTTGCAAAATCATGATACAAGGCACGCTCTGCTGTCCTAACACGCACACAACCTGGAGGCCTAAAGTGAAGACATCAGAAATGTGGAGCACAGCAGTGTTAAGAAGAGCTGTGTAGGACCAGACAGTGGGCAGTGGACAGCGATGAGGTGAACACTAGGATTTTTTTAATGCATGCTATAGTTTTTGATTTTCTGGGGTCTAGATTGGAAGGAACATTCAATCCACTCCGAATAACTTTGCTGGAAAATAAATTTTGCAGGAAATCTGTGCGAATTAGCAAATTTTAATTTTGTCAGAATGATTTCTATTTCTTTGCTGTTTTTTTGTAATCTTGACCATGCTTCCTTGTTTGTGCAAGGCACTGATTTCTTAACTTTTTGGACCACTCTAAGGCCGGGGTCACACTAACCGACGCAAAATACGGTCCGTAGTTTACAGGCGTAATACGGATGAATGACCCCTAAATAGTGCTCCGTATGTCATCCATAAGCAAGGTGTGGTTGCGTATTTTGTGCATGTCAGCATCCGTATGTATTCCGTATGGCATCCGTATGGCGAGATTTTCTCGCCGCCTTGCAAAATGGACATATAATGGAGCCCTATGACAGGGTTTCTAACAGAAACGAAATAATAGATATAGACACACAGAATGCATATATATATATATATATATATATATACACACACAAGTCATTGAGATAAACATATATACATATATATATTTATATTTCACAGAGTTCTTCATAGCAGAATAGCCGCTAATTAAATTGCCGGCTTCTATCAAATCATTCCCCAGCCCGACATGAAATGACACATGATTTACATT
The DNA here is from genome assembly GCF_039654945.1 of Dendrobates tinctorius. Lineage (NCBI taxonomy): Eukaryota > Metazoa > Chordata > Amphibia > Anura > Dendrobatidae > Dendrobates > Dendrobates tinctorius. Next base: position 58,711,793 of record NW_027361698.1, on the reverse strand, counting down.
CAGTAAAGCATTTCATTTCATGTTTTTTAATATGTCCCTGATTAATAATTAGATGAGGGTTTGTGTGGGAGTTGTAGTTGTTATTTTAAGGGGTTAATCGTTTTAAAAAAATGTGTGGGCTTCCCATTTCCCTGTAGCAGTGGCGAATGGGTTAATCTAACAAAGGGTTAATGTCACCTTACAATCGAATGGTGACATTAACCCTTTGTTAGATTACCCCACTCGCCACCACTATAGGGCAATGGGAAGCCCACGTATTTTTTAACGACCTGATGCAAATAACGAAGCTCTTAATTGATTACATTATGAATTTTTTAGATAAAACCTTATTTAAAATTTGTGCTTCACGAGAAGACTGTATTCAGGGGATTGAATAACTCTGATTTGCCAGAAATCCTTAAAGTGGTATTTTGGGTTGAATTTGGAGAACCCACTTATTATATTTGTTGTGCTGAGCTATTTCAATTGTTCTTGTTTGGTTAATTGGAAGTGACGGGAATATGTCAATTTTGTTAATAAACCTAATTTGCACTGGAGGTGGAATAATTGTGTTTGCAACTGTATGTACTATACATGTGAAGTATTTTGTGCATATTTCTGTAAACACATTCTAGACCGTAAAACATATATATGAATTACAAAGAGTACATCTCTACTGCTTTTATTTTCTATGAAGATGTTTAATGCGATTTTCTGTTTGCTTCAAAATGTAATGTAAAATTCCCTTGAATGATTTATGGATCACTAATTTCAATGAGCCCTCAATTTACAGGTAAAATCTCAAATGTACTCTCCACACCAAAAGGTTAGCAAGATCCGTACTGCACTTTATACAGTATCTTCTCTATATAGAACAAGGCTTTACTGCCTTTATCCTAAATCTACAACAAAAATGCAGCAGAGCAAAACATGAAAAAGAAATATATATGTTACAAACTGTATTACCTGTGTCATTCTTGCTCCAAGCAACGAACCATGCCAAAGCAAGTAAAGATCTCAGAAAATGCCATCCCATTATATGTCGCAGTTTATATAGTTCTACGTGATATTTGGATCCTATCATCACTGTGCTCTTCTTAGTGGGATGAATGGTTATATTCTTGCAGACACCATTAACCATATCCTTCTAGGTTTATAAGAACAATAAAAAAACCCCACAATTTTGAAAATGAAAAAACATTACTTTAGGCTGGTTTCACATTCGCGCTTTTTAAGCGCACGCACGGCCGGGGGTAGCTCCGCCCCCGATCCGGCTGTCTGCCCGGCGTGCCCGCCCCTTCCTTGTAGCGCCGCCACCTAGCGCACAGCGGCGCCTGCGATCGGCGCACCCTATCTTTAGCATAGGGTGCGCAGATCGTGCGCAGGCCGTGCGCTAGTTGCGCTTTGACCTGCGCTGCGCACTTTTGACGGTGCGCCGTGCGCGCCAAAATCAAACTTTTCGGATTTTGGCGCGCACGGCGCACCGTCAAAAGTGCGCAGCGCAGGTCAAAGCGCAACTAGCGCACGGCCTGCGCACGATCTGCGCACCCTATGCTAAAGATAGGGTGCGCCGATCGCAGGCACCGCTGTCCGCTAGTAGGCGGCGCTACAAGCAAGGGGCGGGCACGCCGGGCAGAGAGCCGGCTCAGGGGCGGAGCTACCCCCGGCCGTGCGCGCGCTGAAAAAGCGCTAATGTGAAACCGGCCTTATTTAACCTAAAGATTTTTTATTGTTTTAGTGATTAATCTGTTGAAAAAAAATTATTGGTTATCAAACTTACATCCCAGACCATATCTCATTAATAATTTGAGGATAGATTGATAGAAAGTAGAGGATGCGGCAGCACCAGGATCGCTGAGTTGAGTAGGTTATCATGGATCTTGACACAGGAGAGTTGAAGATGCAGCAACACCAGGATAGGTGAGACGAGTTTGTTAATAGGGTAGAGGACAAGGAAAAAGACGTCTCTTGTGAGTGCTGCCAGTATGACATAACCGAGGAGCTGGAGAGGTTTTAGAATAGTTTTAATTAGACAACGCGTTTCGGAGTAGATTTCACTCAATCAGATGCATATCTATATATATAAAAATGAGTGTATGTATGTGTGTATCAGCCACGCCCACTCCACAGAGCAACCAATCACTAAACATCTTTCATTTCATCAGAGCTGTTTAAAAGAAGCTGTAGCTGTGATTGGTTGCTATGAGCAACAGTTTTCCTAGTAGACAGTTGTGGCAACTGAGGTCTATTATTCTTATCATTTCTATGATGTTATCATCCTTCTGTAAAGCTGGAAATGACACAATTTATTACCATGCCAACACAGACCACCCTTTGACACAGACTGCAGGGGGAACCCAGTATCACAGGATAGGATTTGAAACGCAGCCTGGAAACTGTATCACACAGGATTAGATACACAGCCCAGTATCACACAGGATAGGATTAGATACACGACTCAGCAGACAGTATCACACAGGATAGGATTAGATACACGGCTCAGCAGACAGTATCACACAAAAGAGGATTGGATACATGGCACAGCAGACAATAACACATGAGAGGATTAGATACACGGCTCAGCACACAGTGTCACACAGGATAGGATTAGACACATGGCTCAGCACACAGTATCACACAGAATAGGATTAGATACACTGCTCAGCAGACAGTATCACACAGGATAGGATTAGATACACAGCTCAGCAGACTGTATCACATAGGATAGGATTAGATACACGGCTCAGCAGACAGTATCACACAAGAGAGGATTAGATACATGGCACAGCAGACAATAACACACATGAGAGGATTAGATATACGGCTCAGGAGACAGTATTACACAGGAGAGGATTAGATACACGGCTCAGTAAACAGTGTCACACAGGATAGGATTAGATACATGGCTCAGCACACAGTATCACACAGTATAGGATTAGATACATGGCTCATACACAATGTGACACACAGGATAGGATTAGATACATGGCTCAACAGACAGTATCACACAGGATAGGATTTGATACACAGTTCAGCAGCCAGAATCACACAGGATAGGATTACATACACGGCTCAGCAGATGGTATCACACAGGATAGGATTAGATACACGGTTCAGCAGTCAGGATCACACAGGATATGATTAGATACACGGCTCAGCAGACAGTATCACGCAGGATAGGATTAGATACACAGCTCAGCAGACTGTATCACACAGGATAGGATTAGATACACAGCTCAGCAGACAGTATCACACAGGATAGGATGAGATACATGTCTCAGCAGTCAGTATCACACAGGATAGGATTAGATACACGGCTCAAACACAAAGTGTCACACAGGATAGGATTAGATACATGGCTCAGCACACAGTATTACACAGGATAGGATTAGATACACAGCTCAGCAGACTGTATCACACAGGATAGGATTAGATACACAGCTCAGCAGACTGTATCACACAGGATAGGATTAGATACATGCCTCAGCAGTCAGTATCACACAGGATAGGATTAGATACACAGCTCAGCAGTCAGTAACACACAGGATAGGATTAGATACATAGCTCAGCAGACAGTATCACACAGGATAGGATTAAATACAAGACTCAACAGAGTATCACACAGGATAGGATTAGATGCACGGCTCAGCAGACAGTATAACACAAGAGAGGATTAGAAACACGGCTCAGCAGACAATAACACACAGGATAGGATTAGATGCACAGCTCAGCAGTCAGTATCACAATGGATAGGATTAGATACACAGCTCAGCAGACTGTATCACACAGGATAGGATTAGATACAAAGCTCAGCAGACTGTAACACATAGGATAGGATTAGATACACAGCTCAGCAGACTATATCACACAGGATAAGATTAGATACAAGGCCCAGCAGACAGTATCACACTGGATAGGATTAGATACACAACTAAGCACACAGTATCAAACAGGATAGGATTAAATACATGGCTCAACAGACAGTATCACACAGGATAGGATTAGATACACTACTCAGCAGACAGTATCACACAGGATAGGATTAGATGCACGGCTCAGCAGACTGTATCACACAGGATAGGATTAGATACACGGCTCAGCAGACAGTATCACACAGGATAGGATTAGATACATGGCTCAGCAGACAGTATCACACAAGAGAGGATTAGATACATGGCACAGCAGACAATAACACACATGAGAGGATTAGATATACGGCTCAGGAGACAGTATTACACAGGAGAGGATTAGATACACAGCTCAGTAAACAGTGTCACACAGGATAGGATTAGATACATGGCTCAGCACACAGTATCACACAGTATAGGATTAGATACATGGCTCATACACAATGTGACACACAGGATAGGATTAGATACATGGCTCAACAGACAGTATCACACAGGATAGGATTTGATACACAGTTCAGCAGCCAGAATCACACATGATAGGATTAGATACACGGCTCAGCAGATGGTATCACACAGGATAGGATTAGATACACGGTTCAGCAGTCAGGATCACACAGGATAGGATTAGATACATGGCACAGCAGACGGTAAGAGACAGGATATGATTAGATACACAGCTCAGCAGACTGTATCACACAAGATAGGATTAGATACACAGCTCAGCAGACAGTATCACACAGAATAGGATTAGATACACGGCTCAGTAGACTGTATCACACAGGATAGGATTAGATATACAGCTCAGCAGACAGTGTTACACAGTATAGTATTAAATACACATCTCAGCAGACAGTAACACACAGGAAAGAATTAGATACACAACTCAGCAGACAGTGTCACAAAGGATAGAATTAGATACACAGCACAGGAGACAGTATCACACAGGATAGAATTAGGAACACAGCTCAGCAGACACTATTACAAAGGACAGAATTAGATACACAGCTCAGCAGATGGTATCACACAGGAAAGGATTAGATACCCAGCTCAGCAACAGGATGTGCCAAAAAAGAGGACATTTCTCATTCCATGATTTCCACTCTTTCCATCTGGTTTGCCTTTTGATTTTAAACGCCTCCAGGTTCCACTTTGACTGGCATTTGCAATGTCCATTAAAAAGGCTCAAGGACAGTCCTTGAAAGTAGTAGAGATCGATTTGCAATCTCCATGCTTTTCTCATGGTCAACTTTTCATGGCCTGTTCAAGAGTTGGAACTGCCAAAAATCTGTTCATCTTTGCACCGAAAGGAAAAACCAAAAATGTTGTTTATCAAAAGGCTCTTGAATGAGTTGAAAATAAAATACTATCAATACTTAGGTAATCGTTTAGTTAATTTGTGTTGCAAATCTGTAGTGTTGAATATATGATGTGAAATGTTTTTATGTGTAATATAATCCATATAAAATATTACAACTAACCACAGTTAGTTACTATGCCCGTTCAACGCCAGGCTCTTCAGCTAGTAAATGGAAATAAACTTTAATCTAAAATACACAGCTGAATATGATGTAAATATATCACCAGATCCATGTAGCAGCAAAGTAAAATTTAACTATTTAAAACCACTAGTAAAAGACTATTACATTAGCAATCATTTATAGGATTACTAACAAAATGAAAAAATATTTGTATGCATAAAAATTATAAAAAACATATATAATGGTAATATTAACATTTTCTGTAAATTTGTTTAAACCTTTTGGAGTTACAGCGCAAGTTTGAAAATTGAAAAGGTTTCATGGTTGATCTGTCTCAGAAAACGATTTTTAGTGTTTGTGGGTAGAGATGAGCAAGACGAGGTGGGTGAGGGATCAGTGCAGGGCCCCTTTGCTGGGAGCCCTGATGCCACATGCAACACCTCTACCTGCTTTCATGCTGAGCCACACTCACGTGGCACAAATATCAGTTTTCTAGACTACTATTGTCAGAAAAATTTAATGATAATAAAACGGGTAGTTGATCCAGCAAATACAATAGAATGGAGGCCTGAAATATCACAATTTGTAGCCCACAGATAGATCAGGCACCTGACCAAGATACCAGACTGTTCAATATGTGGTCTGTACTTCTTTATTTTTTTTGCCCAGCTAAATTGTGTTAACAAGTAGGCTAAGAAACAACGAAAACAAATTCTATGGAGGCCTGAAATGGCACAATTTTGAGCGCAATGATATGCCATCCGTGTGGTGGATAAAACCCGGTGTAAAATATCTGCCCAGTAGCTAAATATTTTTTTGGCAGCTAAGAATCTTTTGGGCAGCAAAATGGTGTCAAGAAATTCTATAAGACACTCCAAAAAAATGTAACAGTATCACAAAAATATCAGAAATTTCGTCGCACTCAGATGTGATGGCTGGGATGGGCAACCCTGTTTAAAATAGCTGGATTTTCATGCTGTACTATGAAAATGATCTGGCTGTATTATGTAGTATCAACATGCAAATGGAGAAAAAAGGGGGCTCTGGATTGCTGGATAGGCAGCAGCAGCAGAAAGTAATGGAATGGACCCTCTTGATGTATGCAATGAAATATGCCACAAGCTATGCCTGCATGCTACTGATATCTATATAGCCACATACACTCCCTGTCTACCTAACACTGCAATCTATATACCGCGTAATAAGTCCTTAGAAGGACTGTTGGTTTAGCTGGATATGTGGATTCAACAATGGTATGCCCACACTAACTAATAAAAGCACAAATCTTTCCCTATGTCAGCAGCAACTCTTCCTACACTGTCTGATTCCAGAGGCAACTGCACTGAGCAGGTCGAAGCCAGGTCTGATATAGACCTGATGACACTTTGCGGCCAGCCAATCACTGTAATACCTCAAAAAATATGGCTGTGGCATTACAGTGTGTGGCAGACAATACCTACATGTTGATGGCCTCTTCAAGAGTGCTAAACTTTCAGGGCAGGGATTCGAGCTTCTGCCGAATAATCACGGAAATGCTCGGTGCTCGCCGAGTACTGTGAATACAGCATTACTCGGGTGAGTACCGAGTAGTGGCGAGCATGTTCACTCATCACTAATCAATACCCCTCCACAGAGATATAGACTTTAGGAGAGAATTCACATTAGGTTCCCATAGAGTTGTAGACTTTCTAAGAGAAGATTGGCATTAGATTAGGTCCTGGAAATGAGAATCGCCTTAACATGGCTATCAGGTACACATGAATTGGCCAATTTGTGTGCTAAGCATTCTCAATTTTTCATATTTCTTGTGCAGTATTGCAATTCAATTTTCATAATTCATGTTTGCATGCTGTAGCGCTACAGAGTGCTACCTTGTTTGTTTGACTGTATATGAGTTGGTGACTCTAGGTAGGCACCTGTTCACACCTAATTCATGTTTGGATGTGACAGTCTGGGTCATCCTCATTGAGATGCTGCAGCATTACCTAATATCCGCCGAAGGGATGTTCGACTGATGTCAGATCGGTGTGCTGAATTTGCAGAATAGGCAAAATAAAAATGGGAACATGATCCTCAGTTTACATAGAACATTATGTTCAGTAATGAGGCAAATTTTTTTGGTGGGCCATTTATATGGATATGGTGTCAGTTTTCTTTCATAGGGTGTCTTGCATTGAAATCTGATGCAATGAACTGAGTACTGTGTTCACCAGATATCAACACCATTTCTATCCGCTCCTCAAGTGTTAACCTCTGTGACATGTCAATGGCTGTAAACAAAGCGAAGCTTGGAAATAACTCATGAAAGAATAAAGTTACGTTAAAACCAAGCACACCATTGTTTTTCTTGTGAAATTCCCAATAAGTTTGATGTGCCTGCGTCTGGCTGTGGCATTACAGTGTGTGGTAGACAATACCTACATGTTGATGGCCTCTTCAAGAGTGCTAAACTTGCAGGGCGAGGATTCGAGCTTCCGCCAAATAATCACGGAATAATCACAATATCCAGGTTCCCCGCATCATGTTCCCACATGCTTTATGTATCCCTCTGTGTCTGTACTGTTACACACTTAACATTATGGCTGGTCCATACAATCAGGGCAACTGTTACCACCCACCTTTCGTGTCTACCTCTTTCCTCATAGACTGTAAGCTTTTTTTTTTTATTTTTATAATTATCAGTTTTCTTTTTATTTGTTTTTATATATGTTTTAATTAATTATTTAACCGGTGTGTAGACCGGATAGAGTATATAAGATCTACCCATGGACAAAGCTGCGTATCATGATTAAGAGTGCTTAGCCACTGGAAACGCGTAGATCGATCGCATGCCTTGTAATTCATGCTGGCTTTTAAACCTCATTTCCATTGAGTGAATAAAGAATATTTTTCACTACATCGTGGAGCTGGACAAAGTTTTTTTCTCATTGCCTTGGATTGTGCGCTTTGACACAGCGGTCTCGTGCTCCGATGTTGGAATGTTATGTCTGGTGAGCTGGATTTGTATCCTGATTTATTGCTTCAAGTGTCTCCGTGCACCCAGATGCTTCCCTTCCCTATTTCACAAGAGGTTTTAAAGTAAGTGCTGGCATTATAAAAGACTTTCTTATTTGGCTATTTAACCATGGAAAATGAAGCTAGACAGAATAAAGCTGCCAAACTGTTTGCTGGGTTTACCGCTGAATCTGCACATGTTTCAACAAGCTCGAATGTGGAGCTAGAGGATTTGTTAGCACTTATGCTGAAGGAAAATCGGATATGGTGGAATGTGAGTTCATTAAGAAATTACAGAGATAAAAATATTATTCCAAGAGGACTTAGAGTTAAAAAAGTCCCTAGTACAGTGTACTCAGATGGATTTGTACAAGAATGGAATAATATATTATCAGACTGCTCCTTGAAATTGATTTCCCTAATCATAAGAAATGAAGAAACTCTCTTGCAAGATTTACAAAAAGAAATTGATATTTTGAAATCAAATGCGCAAGATAAATTATCGAAAGAAGTTTATGAGGAATTTTTGCACAATACTACTATCAAAATCAATAAAACTGAGGAAAAGATTATGGATACTAAAAATCGTAAACTGGAGCGTGATCTATCTGATTATTCCAAAGAGCAGGTGTACGAATGGGGGAGATGGGAAAATGCTAACAAGTCTCCCAGGTCTATACTATGAAGACCTAAACGACACACCAGTGCTAATCAAACTACCCGACAAGTGACTTTCAGTTCATCTGATGCTGAAACTTCGAATGGAGCTACATCAGACTCTGACATGGATGTGACGAAGCAGTCAAAAAACTCATATTACAAGAGAAACAGATCCAGAAAAAAAGGAGAAAGGGAAGGAAGCATAGGAGCATCAAGAATAACGCAAAGATATCATCTGAGGAATCCATGTTAGGTGACTTTGATGTTATTAATTTTTCATCATTGAATCTAACTGCTGATCAACGTGAGTTACTTTCATTTGGACTTTCTTTTGTTCCTAGTTGTAATTTTAATCTTTTCTCCACAATATGTGATGTTAATAGATTTATTAGGAATATCACTTTGAAATTGCATTTTGAAGATAACCCTGATATTATTGTGGAAAATGATGTGAATTTTGAAAATACTTACAGCAATTGTTCCTTTCCAGAACAAATGTCTATCATCAATTTGCAGGCTTTACAAAATGAAAGCGTGCCAAATGTTGATATTGCTGCTTCTTTAACAAAAGGCATGAGTATTCCTAATCCAAACTATTATCCGGTTAAAGCAAGGAGACCTGTGATGGATAGGTTTCAAAGTGCTGTTGAAAATTATCTTAGATTATTATCTGAAAAAACGCATGGTGTAAATTGTGCCTGCAGTAACTTGAGGCCGTCCCTGAAAAAAGCATTGTTAGAACTGAAGGCAAATGAAAATATTATAATAAAGAATTCAGATAAGGGTGGATCGATTGTCCTTATGAATAGAGATGATTATGTGAACTGGGTTGAAAATATGCTTAATGACCCCATGATTTATAAACGTATTTTAGAGAATCCTTCTCTTAATATCAAAGAGCGTATTTTTCAGATTATTGATGAGGGCTTTTGTATGGGTTTTATCACTATGAGAGAGAGGGATTATCTAAAGGTGTTAAATCCAGTTACACCAACGCTTTATGCGTTACCAAAAAACCCATAAAAAAAGCTTTCCCCCACCTATGAGACCGATTTTATCAGGGATAGGATCTGTGAGTGAGAAACTAGGGGAATGGTTAGATCTGCTTCTACAACCCTTGGTTCAGAGGGTCCCTGGTTTTATTAGAGACAGTACAGAAGTATTAAACTCAATGGATGGTTTAATCTGGGATTCCAAATTCTCATGGATGACTACTGATGTTGTTTCTCTCTACACATCGATTCCACACACAGTAGCAATTAATGCATTAAAATTCCATCTACAAAAATATAGTAATTTCTCGTGTGACTTCCAAGATTTCATCTTGGATGTCACTTTTTTGTTGATTTCCAACAATTATTTCATATTCAATGAGAATTACTATATACAAGTAAATGGCGTATCCATGGGAGCTAAATATTCCCCTTCCCTAACAAATCTCGTTATGAGTTGGTGGGAAGAAATGTATATCTACAATCTTGATAATCCTTACACTGATTGTATACAGTTTTACGGTAGATACATTGATGATATTGTCATTATTTGGAAATCAGATATAATAACAGTACAGAAGTTTGATGCGTATATCAATTGCAATTCTCTAAATCTAAGATTTTTAACACGACATGAAAAGACCACTATTTATTTTTTGGATTTAAATCTGACTGGCATACCCAATAAATCCGTTATTACTCATACATATTGTAAGGAGACAGCTGGGAACACAATTCTCCATGCAAAAAGTCATCACCCCAGGCACACAATTAAGGGTATACCTGTGGGTGAAATGACGCGTGCTAAGAGAAATTGTAGTTGTCCCTCTGATTATAAAAAAGAAGTTTCTGACATTAGACAACGTTTGGGTAGGAGAGGTTATGATCGATGGAGTCTAGACAGGGCTGCAAAGATTGTTTCAAAAAAATCTCATTTTAAAGACTCGCATAAACTGTCCAAAAATTCTGCTAATCCTATAACAATGGTGTTACAATTTAGTAATCAGTTTTCCAATATTAAAAAAATAGTTGAGGATAACCTGGCAATTTTAAAAGAAGATTCTGATATTGAAAAAATAATAAAAAAAGGACTAAGGATAGTTTCCAGAAAAGCACCATCCTTAAAAAATAGTTTATCACCAAGTTTTCTTTGTACTCGGCAAGAACATACGAGCAATTGGTTGAAAACGAGAGGTTTTTTTTAAATGTGCTGCCAGTCAGTGCAAGATGTGTACCTATACCAAAAGGTGTGATAAATTTGGAGATTTTGATGACAGTAATCTATTTGACATCAAGGATTTCATAAACTGCAACACCAAAAATGTAGTTTATATCATGGAATGTACTTCATGTCGACTAAAATATGTGGGTAGCACAAAACGCACGTTAAAAACTAGAATTGGATAACACATTCTCGATATAGAGAATGCTAATATGAATAGAAACATATCGCAGCTCTCCCGACATTTTATTGAGACTCATAGTAAAAAACTGGACTCATTGAAAGTATATGGGATTGAGAAAGTCCACAATTGGATTAGAGGTGGGACTTAGAACCTGTGCTTAGGAATAGGGAGGCGTGGTGGATGTTCAAATTAAACACCAGTATGCCGCGAGGCTTGAATAAGAGAAAAGACACCATGCTCTTTTATTAGACTAGCACGTATTAACCCTTTCCTTTTTGAAATATCTAGTTTATTACACGTATAATGAATACTCATGTTTTGATTAAATATATATTAAAACATGGGAATATGGCAGTTTTTTGCAAGGTGTTTCATAGAGTCATTTTGAGTGCACCGAACTGCATCTTCATGCCGCCCTTTGAATTTGCATGTTTAAAATATAAAAATTAAAATATTTGACATAATTTTGTGTTGACTAGTTACCTAGGAAATACTTCATCTATTTGGGAAAGTCCATGATAATATTGAAGTTTTCCATCCTTCTTTCTTGAGAAAGTCTATGATAACAACTTTTCAACAAATGTATCAGAACGGATTTTTTTGATTGGTGTATGAAGGTGAATAAAAGATTTAATTGTTTTTTCTGGCTGTGTATATAAATAAAAAAATTATATACACTGAAAAAATTATTTAGAACAGTGCAAATTGGAGTTTTCCATCTTCTCTTTAAACGATTATATTATGGCTGTGTGCACATTTGGTGCGTTAATTGAAATAGTCCCCAAAAAAATCTTTTTATTTATGATCCCTTTCTTTCTCTTTTCTTTGTACATATGTGTATACTAAAAAAAATGGTTTGTTGTGCTAATATTAACATTGCACAAAAAAAGAAATAAAAACTTGACATGTAATTGAAAACCGCATGCATCTTGAAAAAATTGTATTTATGTAAATTTTACTGTTGTGAATGGTTGCAACATTGAGATCTGTTATGTTTCTCTTCTATTTCAGAAGTTGCTTCATTTTTTCATGGATAATAATAAGAGAATAATAAATAAAAATTAAGAAATAAAACAAAAAAAAAGATAAAATGCTACTGAAGGCGATAATATTGTATCTTAATGATTCAAATTGCTATATTTAATTGTGATATTTTTTGAAAATTATAATTATCAGTTTTCTCTTTATTTGTTTTTATATATGTTTTAATTAATTATTTAACCGGTGTGTAGACCGGATAGAGTATATAAGATCTACGAATGGACAAAGCTGCGTATCATGATTAAGAGTGCTTAGCCACTCGAAACGCGTAGATCGATCGCATGCCTTGTAATTCATGCTGGCTTTTAAACCTCATTTCTATTGAGTGAATAAAGAATATTTTTCACTACATCGTGGAGCTGGACAAAGTTAGTCATCTAAGCAGGAGATTGAGCTGAACCGGAAAAATTCCAGATCAGTGGTGCTAACATCTTTGTGTGTTTCAGAATTTGAAAGTTGTGAGAGGTCACAAGAATAGGCTAGAGATAGAAGCTGGGATGCAGTTGGGGAGTTGGAGCTGTTGAAGTCTCCCAGGATAAGGGTTAGAATCATAGAATCATAGAATCGTAGAGTTGGAAGGGACCTCCTGGGCCATCTGGTCCAACCCCCTGCTCAAAGCAGGATTCGCTAAATCATCCCAGTCAGATGTCTGTCCAGCCTCGGTTTGAAGACTTCCATTGAAGGAGAACTCACCACTTCTCGTGGCAGCCTGTTCCACTCATTGATCACTCTAACTGTCAAAAAGTTTTTTCTAATATCTAATCTGTGTCTCCTCCCATTCAGTTTCATCCCATTGCTTCTAGTCTTTCCTTGTGCAAATGAGAATAAAGTTGATCCTTCTACAATGTGACAGCCCTTTAGATATTTGTAGACAGCTATTAAGTCTCCTCTCAGTCTTCTCTTTTGCAAACTAAACATTCCCAAATCCTGCAACCTTTCCTCATAAGACAGGGTTTGCAGACCGGTCACCATTCTGGTCGCTCTTTTCTGAACTTGCTCCAGTTTGTTGATGTCTTTTTTAAAATGTGGTGCCCAAAACTGGACACAATATTCCAGATGAGGTCTGACCAAAGAGGAGTAGAGGGAAATAATGACTTCACGTGATCTAGACTGTATGCTTCTGTTAATACATCCTAGAATTGCATTTGCTTTTTTTGCTGCTGCATCACACTGTTGACTCATATTCAGTCTGTGATCTATTAGTATACCCAAGTCTTTTTCACATGTGCTGTCACTTAGCCCTATTCCTCCCATTCTATATATGCTTTTTCCATTTTTATTGCCCAGATGTAGTACTTTGCATTTCTCCCTGTTAAAAACCATTCTGTTAGTTGCTGCCCACTTCTCCAGTTTATTTAAATCTTTTTGAATCCTCTCTCTCTCTTCTCTAGTATTAGCTATCCCTCCTAGCTTTGTGTCATCAGCAAATTTAATCAGTTTACCCTCAATTCCTTCATCTAAATCGTTGATAAAGATGTTGAACAATACAGGGCCCAGGACAGAGCCCTGTGGTACCCCACTTGAGACATTCTTCCAACTGGATGTGCAGCCATTTACGACCACTCTTTGGGTCCGATCACTAAGCCAGTTATGAATCCACCTAACAGTTGCCTTGTCCATTCCATACTTAATCATTTTTTCAATAAGGATTGTATGAGAGACTTTGTCAAATGCTTTGCTGAAGTCAAGATATACTTTATCTACAGCATTTCCTTGATCCACCCAATCAGTGATACCGTCATAGAAGGAAATTAAGTTAGTCTGACATGACTTATTAGTTACAAACCCATGCTGACTCTGTTTAATCACTTCATTCTTATCCAGGTATTGACATACATGTTGTTTAATAATTTGTTCAAAGATCTTTCCTGGTATAGAAGTCAGACTCACCGGCCTATAGTTACCTGGGTCCACCTTCTTCCCCTTTTTGAAGATAGGAACAACATTTGCTCTTCTCCAGTCTTCTGGCACTTCTCCTGTTCTCCAAGAATTTTCAAAGATTATAGAGAGGGGTTCAAAAATTTCTTCTGCTATCTCCTTCAGTACTCTGGGGTGTAATTCATCTGGACCTGGAGACTTGAATTCATTTAGGCTAGCTAAGTGTTTCCTCACTATCTTTCTGTTTATAGATATCCTGGATTCTTCTATTCCCTTAATAGGACAGTGAATAACAGTTGATGTTACATTTCCTTTCTGAGAGAAAACAGATGCAAAATAGGAATTTAAAAGTTCAGCCTTCTCAACATCCTGTCTTACCATTTCATCATTTTCATCCTGTAAAAATCCTATAGCATCTTTGACTTTTCTTTTACTTTTGACATATCCCCAAAATCCTTTATTATTGCTTTTGACATCTCTTGCAAGCCTCAATTCATTTTCAGCTTTAGCTAATCTGATTTGTGCCCTGCAGGTTCTGCAGACAGCATTATATTCTTCTTTAGATATGCCTCCCTCTTTCCATTTTATAAACATTTTTTTCTTCCTTTTTAGCATGTGCTTAAGTTCTGTGTTCATCCATCCTGGTTTCCTTAACTGCTTCCTATTCTTCCCTCTTTTCGGAATTGTTAACAACTGTGCTTTGAGAATTTCATTTTTCAAGATTTCCCATCCTTCCTGGACATTTTTGTCTTTAAGGATATCCAGCCATTGGATCCCTCCAATTCTCTTTCTGAATCCCTTAAAATCTGCCTTTCTGAAATCTAACCTTGACATCTGAGTCTTCACAGGTCTTCCGCCTCTAGTTATCCAAAATTCTAAAATAGCATGGTCGCTACCTCCTAGGGTCCCAGCCACTTTTACCTCCTCAACCATTTCCTCCCTGTTTATAAGGATTAGATCCAAGGTAGCAGTTCCCCTTGTTTTCTCCCTTACCTTTTGGAAGATAAAGTTGTCAGCAAGAGAGGATAAGAATTTCCTTGACCTGTTAGTTTTGCCTGAGAGAGATTCCCAATATTGTCAATATTGTCAATATTGTCAATATTGAGGACATGAAGTGTGGCCGCAATGCATAAAAGTGGTCAAGGAAGTGGGTGGGTGAACCTGGGGGCCGGTATATGACTAATACGCTGAGGGAGATGGGATGGAATACCCTAAGGCAGTGTGCACACACTGCGGATTCTGCTGCGGTTCCGCAGCGGTTTTTGTCCTGCGGAACCGCTGCAGTTTCTGCTGTGGTGTACAATACAATTGTTGTCTATGAGAAATAAAAACCGCTGTGCACATGCTGCAGAAAAAAACGCACAGAAAAGCTACGGTTTATTTTCCGCAGCATGTCAATTCTTTCTGCGTTTCTGCTGCGGTTCCGCACCCATAGGATTTCATGGACTGAGTAAAATCCGCATAAAAACCGCAGATCTAAAAAGATCTGCGGTTTTTTGTGCGGATTGGGTGTAAAAAGCCGCAGCAGAATGGGGAGAAATGATGTCAAGGCAGGAGGAAGTGTAGTGTGTGGGCGGAGTATAGTGTGCAGTGACAAGATTTCTTGGAAGATGGACAGCTACCGTCGCATGGAGATGGACGTGGGGCATTTGATAGACTTGGTATGTATGTATGTTTGTATGTATTTATATATGTATGTGTCTGTCTGTGTACGTCTCCATGCGACGGTAGTGCGACAATTGTGCTCAATCGCCGCATGGGCCTGCTGCTCCCATCCGGCCATGTGATGGGAAAGTAGGCCCTGCGGCCACCGAGCACAATTGTACAGTGTTAAACACAAAACACATAACATACATGTAACAGACATTACATACAACATACATGTAACAGACATGACATACAACACAAAACATATACTATATACTCACCATCCAGGCCCGGCCATCTTGTTCCCAGAAGCCCTCGCTCCCCTCGTTGGTGAATAAATAAAAAAAAAATCATTTCCCCAACAAAAATCATGTCCACCGAAAATAACCAAAAAACAAAGGTCCCACGGCAATCTAGGATGTTTTCTGGCGATACACCGCCATTCGGGCGAGTTTCCCGTTGTTCGGCTGCTCCGGGACCTCGATTTACGGCACTATAGCTGCGTGTGAACTTTCCCTCGCAGCAGTGCCGTAAATGAGGTTACCGGAGTCACTGAACTCTGGTAAACTCTAGGCACATGCGCAGTTACACACTGCAGGAGCAGAGCTGTTGACATGGAGAATGGTCACATCTGCTGATGTGACTTTTCTCCATGATTGATCGACGTGGGACACTCGTTTAAATGGACTGCGACGGAACGGTAGGTATATAATTGGTTTGTTATTTTATTTTTCTCTAGGTGATCGATGGCATCGCAAATGGAATGAGCGTGCAATAAAAGATTGTCAAAAACAGTGGTTTTTATTTGATTAAAAATTTTTATTTAATGTGTCTGTGTGTTTTTTTTTCTATTCTTTAATATTGGATTAATAATGGATCGGCGTCTAATTGACGCCTCTCCATTATTAACCGGGCTTAATATCACCGTTCAAAGGTGACATTAACCCCTTTATTACCCCACATCCCGCCGATGTGGTGCGGGAGTGGGAAGAGAGGGGCTAAGTGCCAGAATTGGCGCATCTTATTGATGCGCCATTTCTGGGGTTGCTGCTGCTTGATATTTGTAGCCAGGGGGGGGCAATATCCATGACCCCTTCCTCGGCTATGAATGTCAGCCAGCAGCTGTCTGCGTAGCCTTTCTGGCCCTAAAATATGGGGGACCCCCACGTCATTTTTTTTTGGGGGGTCCCCCTTTTTTTTAGAGCCAGAATGGCAACGCAGACAGCTGCGGGCTGATCTTCATAGCCTGGGAAAGGGGACATGGATATTAACCCCTTCCCAGGTTGGAAATATCAGTTTGCAGTTGTCTGCTTAGTCTTTCTGGCCCTAAAATATGGGGGACCCCCACGTCATTTTTTTAGGGGGGTCCCCCTTTTTTTTTAGAGCCTGAATGGCTGCGCAGACAGCTGCGGCCATATATGTACCACCTGGTTAAGGGGACCAGGATTACTCCTTAACAGGTTGTACATATCAGCCTGCAGCTGTCTGCATAGGCTTTGGGGCCAAAAATATAGGGGGAACAGCACGTAATTATTTTAGTTTTTGGTTACTTTTTTTATAGCAAGATAAGCTACGCACAAATACCCTGTTCCCTGGCTTGAGATATTAGGCCGCAGCTGTCTGCTTTGCCTTTCTGAGCCTAAAATATAGGGGGACCCCACGTCAATAGTTTTTTAGGCCTCCCCTGAATTTTAGAGCCAGAAAAGAAACGCATACAACTGTGGCCAATCAGAGCCTCGAAACAGGCCATGTTTATGAACCCCAACCCAGCCTCCATTTACCATCCCATAGTTGTCTGCTTTGCCTTTCTGGCACCAAAATATAGGGGGGACGTTGCGTCTACACACAAGTTTGCACTCAAAAAGGAAACGCAGACAACTGCGGGCTGATATTAATAGCCTATGAAAAGGCCATGGGTATTATCCCCTCACTCACATTCTAAAAATATGAAGCCGCTAACGTATGGCTATTTTTTTAGCTATACAATATCAGTGCTCACTACCTAAATTAGTTGTTAAACATTTTACTTTGGCTAATAAAAACAAATATAACAGAATTCTAAACTTGTACCTCAAAAATTACATGATTTTAACACATTATGTTACAAAGAAAATTATGTCTGGGGATTAGGTTTACTTTGGGTTAGGCATGTGATTATGGTTAGGCCATGGGTAGGGCTTATATGTAAATGTTTGTTTTTTAGATTTTTATTAGTGTAACTGATATAGTTCCTAATTCCATTTTCTATTTGTGTGTAGGTGCGTGATTTCCCAGCCCTTTGGGACCCCGCAGACAGTCTGTACAAAGACCGTGGCAACAGGGATCGTTGCTGGAGCAAAATTTTGAGTGATCTGTACCCTGACTGGCACTCCTTTCCAAAAGCAACACAGTCACAAATTGGTAACTAACTTTTTCAGGATGATTTTTGTTATCACGTGTTAATAAAGCAATAAAGGTGGTAAAAATGGTGTTGACTTTCTTTTGTAGACAATGATGTAAAACAATGATGGCGTTCTGTTCGGGACAGATTTAACAAATTCCTTGTCAGCTGTCAAAAAAGTGGAGCATCCCCAACCAGCAGAACATTTCCATACTTTCAAGAGCTTCAATTTCTCA
The DNA here is from genome assembly GCF_039654945.1 of Dendrobates tinctorius. NCBI lineage: Eukaryota > Metazoa > Chordata > Amphibia > Anura > Dendrobatidae > Dendrobates > Dendrobates tinctorius. Next base: position 58,693,191 of record NW_027361698.1, on the reverse strand, counting down.
TCTCCAGCCAGACATTGCGAAGGTAAGTTCACCCAAAAAAAAAAAACCTCATTCAAACAGTTTTCTTTATTTGCATTACTTCTCGGTTATAGAAATTTGACATCTTTTAATATTACGAAATGCTTAGCACACTGATGGTTCCAGTTAGTCCTTGTAAATTGTCTTCCACCTGTCTTGAAGGAGTTTCCACAGATGCTTAGCACTTGTTGGCCATTTTGCCTTCACTCTGCGGGCCCACCTCAACCCACACCATCTCGATTGGGTTCAGGTCTGGTGACTGTGGAGGCCAGGTCATCTGGCGTAGCACCCCATCAGTCTACTTCTTGGTCAAATAGCCCTTACACAGGCTGGAGGTGGGTTTCTGGTCATTGTCCTGTTGACTAAAAAATTATGGTCCAACGAAAAGCAAACCGGATGTAATAGCATGCCGCCTAAAGATTCTGTGGTAGCCATGCTGGTTCACAATGCCATAAATTTAGACAAAATCCACAACAGTTTCACCAGCAAAGCACCCCCACAGCATCACACCTCCTCCTCCATGCTACACGTTGTAAAACAATTGAGAAACTGTGTCTGAGCAGTTACGTCACTTGACAAGTGGAAAGGTTTTAAATACAAGAGTTAGGACTGTCCCACAAGGGTTGCCGTGACGTGGCGGGATGGCTTCTACATTATTTTGATCAAAATTATGTTAACCAAATACTCTTATTATTACTATTATTACTACCTTCATGCAATTTTTGCAATATATTTTTTTACTTTTTTATTCCAGGATATTTGTTTTGTGTTTTGTTTTTGTTTTTCACGTTGTAAAACAAGCATTTCAAGTCCATCCGTTCACCTTTGTCATTGTATACTTTTTAGGCCTTCATACTGATTATACAATTTTCATTATAATGAAAATACATAAAACTCTTTGAATGAAAAGATGTCTAGAAACTTTTGGTCTCTATTGTACATCTTCACTATGCGTAATAAAGCGCTTGTGAAGCTACAATAAATTCAGACATGTGGCGCAGCTTCTCCCAATACTGCATGTTTAGCTGCCATTTGTTGGCGCTGATTGACAGCAAAGATAATTTGCACTGTGTATATATAGCATGCACTGATTACGAATGAGTGAAATACAAACATGCATTATAATCATGCAATGGAAAATGGGGCACCGCAGTTGTCATCAAATGTTTTTGGAGTTGGCCAAACAGTTGGTCAGAATAAAATATGTAATTTTTAATCCTCATTTTTTTCTTTTTTCTCTCAACAGCACTCAAGGGAACATAATTCAAAACGTCGAAGATTCAGAAGATGGAGCAGGGTCTTGTGAGGCAGGTGACATCTCGGCACCACCCCTTCTGATGTAGCCCCATCTTCATCAGCTGCAGGAACATCTGTTTCTGCAGCTGATGAACCATCGGGTTCCTCAGAAGCTTGTGTAGCCACTGCCTTTCCAGTGTCTGGAGAGCCGAGCAAGAAAAGAAACAAAAAAGCACATTGACACCACCTTAAAGGCATCATCGGATACACTGGATTTGATTAGAAAGACGACGAGCGAGGATGAGTTCGATTTCTTTGGCATGACAATTGCCAGTAAAATTCGAGCCTTGACACAGGAGAGGCAGTCTTTAATTAATGACAATGGTGCAGATGTCAATCACTGCTTTACAGGACCCTGCTCCCATAGCATCGTACAGTAATATTTTAATGGGCGTTTTTAACCTGTTCCGACCAACACCACCCACCCAACAGCAGCGGCCGGTGGAGTACAGGCCACCAAATAACAACCCAAATTACTTTAACCACTCTGACTCAGGCAGCTCCCAGGCCAACTATCCCTATACCCCTGAGTACCATTATCTCCCCTAATTGTTACCGTCAATGGTCTACATAATATTTGTTAAAATAACTAGACATGTTGTCTGTTTCTAACACCTTGGCCGCTTCAACACAATAATCCCCCCAAAAAATTTGTGTTGGCTAAAAATGTCAGGTTTGTGGTTGTTCAAATCTAATTATATTTTGCTGTATTTCTGGTTTTTCGATGCCAACAATGTCATTGAATTTATATATTGTTTTCTAAATAAAAAATAATGTATTTGCAATGTGTTTGTTTTTTTTGGGACAGATTAATGTAAGTGCAGTGATCGACTGGCTACGTCGATGGTGCCGTCAGCAACGATTTGGATTTCTGGATCACGGAGTGAACTACTTATACGATGGACTACTTGCTAGAGATCGGGTGCACCTTACGAAGACTGGAAAGCATGTATTTGGAAGTCGCCTTGCTACACTTGTAAGGAGAGCTTTAAACTAGAACAACATGGGAAGGGAAGCAAAAGACCAGAAAAAGCCTTACACCTGACAAATGCTATTGAGAACTCTGCTATTAGAAGTGGAAAAGAAGAACAAAGACGAAAGAATCTAATTAATAAAAATATTGGAGAAAGAGAAACCAATCACAAACTAAAATGTTTCTATACTAATGCACAAAGCATGGGCAACAAACAAGGAGAATTGGAACTACTAACACAGGAAAAGAAATATGATGTCATTGGAATCACTGAAACTTGGTGGGACAATACACATGATTGGAATACAAGACTAGAAGGATACAACTTATTTGCAAGAAACAGACTTGATAAACGAGGAGGGGGTGTCGCATTGTATGTTAGAAATGCGTATATCTGCACAGAGATTGAAGCTTCAGAGACTGGGAGTTCTGTGGAAACTGTTTGGGTAAGAATACAAGGCCAGAACAATGGAAAGGACACCATTGTAGGCATTTACTAAAGGCCGCCTGTGCAAGCTGAAGATATGGATGAACTCTTTATGCATCAAATGGCCAAGTTCTCCAAAAAATATGACATAGTTGTCATGGGAGATTTCATCTATCCAGACATTTGTTGGGAATCTCTCTCAGGCAAAACTAACAGGTTAAGGAAATTCGTATCCTCTCTTGCTGACAACTTTATCTTCCAAAAGGTAAGGGAGAAAACAAGGGGAACTGCTACCTTGGATCTAATCCTTATAAACAGGGAGGAAATGGTTGAGGAGGTAAAAGTGGCTGGGACCCTAGGAGGTAGCGACAATGCTATTTTAGAATTTTGGATAACTAGAGGCGGAAGACCTGTGAAGACTCAGACGTCAAGGTTAGATTTCAGAAAGGCAGATTTTAAGGGATTCAGAAAGAGAATTGGAAGGGATCCAATGGCTGGATATCCTTAATGACAAAAATGTCCAGGAAGGATGGGAAATCTTGAAAAATGAAATTCTCAAAGCACAGTTGTTAACAATTCCGAAAAGAGGGAAGAATAGGAAGCATTTAAGGAAACCAGGATGGATGAACACAGAACTTAAGCACATGCTAAAAAGGAAGAAAAAAATGTTTATAAAATGGAAAGAGGGAGGCATATCTAAAGAAGAATTTAATGCTGTCTGCAGAACCTGCAGGGCACAAATCAGATTACTAAAGCTGAAAATGAATTGAGGCTTGCAAGAGATGTCAAAAGCAATAATAAAGGATTTTGGGGATATGTCAAAAGTAAAAGAAAAGTCAAAGATGCTATAGGATTTTTACAGGATGAAAATGATGAAATGGTAAGACAGGATGTTGAGAAGGCTGAACTTTTAAATTCCTATTTTGCATCTGTTTTCTCTCAGAAAGGAAATGTAACATCAATTGTTATTCACTGTCCTATTAAGGGAATAGAAGAATCCAGGATATCTATAAACAGAAAGATAGTGAGGAAACACTTAGCTAACCTAAATGAATTCAAGTCTCCAGGTCCAGATGAATTACACCCCAGAGTACTGAAGGAGATAGCAGAAGAAATTTTTGAACCCCTCTCCATAATCTTTGAAAATTCTTGGAGAACAGGAGAAGTGCCAGAAGACTGGAGAAGAGCAAATGTTGTTCCTATCTTCAAAAAGGGGAAGAAGGTGGACCCAGGCAACTATAGGCCAGTGAGTCTGACTTCTATACCAGGAAAGATCTTTGAACAAATTATCAAACAACATGTATGTCAATACCTGGATAAGAATGAAGTGATTAAACAGAGTCAGCATGGGTTTGTAACTAATAAGTCATGTCAGACTAACTTAATTTCCTTCTATGACGGTATCACTGATTGGGTGGATCAAGGAAATGCTGTAGATATAGTATATCTTGACTTCAGCAAAGCATTTGACAAAGTCTCTCATACAATCCTTATTGAAAAAATGACTAAGTATGGAATGGACAAGGCAACTGTTAGGTGGATTCATAACTGGCTTAGTGATCGGACCCAAAGAGTGGTCGTAAATGGCTGCACATCCAGTTGAAAGAATGTCTCAAGTGGGGTACCACAGGGCTCTGTCCTGGGCCCTGTATTGTTCAACATCTTTATCAACGATTTAGATGAAGGAATTGAGGGTAAACTGATTAAATTTGCTGATGACACAAAGCTAGGAGGGATAGCTAATACTAGAGAAGAGAGAGAGGATTCAAAAAGATTTAAATAAACTGGAGAAGTGGGCAGCAACTAACAGAATGGTTTTTAACAGGGAGAAATGCAAAGTACTACATCTGGGCAATAAAAATGAAAAAAGCATATATAGAATGGGAGGAATAGGGCTAAGTGACAGCACATGTGAAAAAGACTTGGGTATACTAATAGATCACAGACTGAATATGAGTCAACAGTGTGATGCAGCAGCAAAAAAGGCAAATGCAATTCTAGGATGTATTAACAGAAGCATACAGTCTAGATCACGTGAAGTCATTATTTCCCTCTACTCCTCTTTGGTCAGACCTCATCTGGAATATTGTGTCCAGTTTTGGGCACCACATTTTAAAAAAGACATCAACAAACTGGAGCAAGTTCAGAAAAGAGCGACCAGAATGGTGACCGGTCTGCAAACCCTGTCTTATGAGGAAAGGTTGCAGGATTTGGGAATGTTTAGTTTGCAAAAGAGAAGACTGAGAGGAGACTTAATAGCTGTCTACAAATATCTAAAGGGCTGTCACATTGTAGAAGGATCAACTTTATTCTCATTTGCACAAGAAAAGACTAGAAGCAATGGGATGAAACTTTTTGACAGTTAGAGTGATCAATGAGTGGAACAGGCTGCCACGAGAAGTTGTGAGTTCTCCTTCAATGGAAGTCTTCAAACAGAGGCTGGACAGACATCTGACTGGGATGATTTAGCGAATCCTGCTTTGAGCAGGGGGTTGGACCAGATGGCCCAGGAGGTCCCTTCCAACTCTACGATTCTATGATTCTATGATTCTGCCTGTCATGTGTCGAGAATCACAGGACTATGCGATGGAGGATCAAAAAGGTGGTTGATGCAGCAGAAACTGTAGGATTTCCAGCCAATGTACTGTGTGTAGGCTTTGAAGAAGGAAAATTAGGTGAAAGAAATCAAACACACACCGTCAATACAGAATCACCCTTTTTTTTATTGATTAATGCAACATAATTTTTGTTGAAATTTTTTGCAAAAGTTTTTCATTACAACTTGAGTGGTTCTTTCTTTTGTGACACTCTGTTCTTCCATCTTTCAGTGCTGGTGAGGCTGCCAGCACACCAGCACAGGAGTATTGCCAATGCACGGCACCTTCGGGACTCATAAAATAGTCAGTAAAGGTTTCTCTCACACGCACAGCAGAGTTGGATGGTCTTCCCAGACACACGTTGCGCAGCTGATTACATTGTGGCTGCTGGTACTCCAAATCTACCTCTGAGCTGTTCTCCCGAGCATAGTTATGGAGTACACAGCAGGCCTTAATCACAGCGTCAACGGTGTCTGTATCCAACTGGATGGCAGTGTGAAAGATCCTCCACTGACTAGTCATGATCCCGAAGGTGCATTCCACATATCTGTGTGCACGACTCAGCCGATAATTAAAAATCCTCCGCCGATCATCCAGTCCCCTTCGTGGGTATGGGCGTAGCAGGGTTGTCGTTAAGGGAAATGCCTCATCCGATACCATCACAAAGGGCACTGGATTTGTGGAACCCGGCAAAGGTCTTGGGGCTGGGAGCGTTCCGCCATCTTGAAGAATTTGCTGACCAATCTGTGATGATCGCAACACCCGATAATCCCCTGTACTACCATAGGCACCAACGTCAATGGCAACAAATTTGTAATGTGCATCAGCCACCGCCATCAGGACCACCGAAAAATACTTCTTATAATTAAAGAAGCGTGATCCTGATCGTGGTGGCTGCTGAACCCTTACATGTTTACCATCAACTGCACCTATGCACTTTGGGAAATTGGCCACAGACTGAAAGCCTGCTGCGACCTGCAGCCAAGTCTCCTCGGTTGGGGAAGGCATCACCATGGGCTGCAATTTCTGCCAGATCACGTTACATGTGCACCTCACAATTTGAGAGATAGTGGATTTACCAACTCTAAATTGGAGGTGTAGGGATGTATAGCTCTCTCCTGTGGCCAAAAATCTACAAAGAAAAAGAAAACCAATATTAGAAACGTTAGCAAAACATGTTATTAAACATGTTTAACATATTCCCATTTAAGAGACTACATGAAAAAATGTTACAAAGATATCCATGTCCATCTATGTGTGAGTGTGTGTGCGGATATGTCAACCGTCTGCTGACTATGCAGTGTATCATTCCACACGGATGGCTGCCAGGGAAGAAGTGCAGCATGAAGCAAAGACACGGTGTCAGGTAATTACGGAAAAGCCCATTCTTCACTGATGTCAATCAAATACAGCAAAGAAGGGGACAATGATGGCTGCATCTTCATCACCTGATGCCAGGAAACAGCGCTTTATGCAGCACTTCTTAACCTGTGCAATGCGTGTCACACAGAGGGCATCAATGTGTGTTGGCTGTGTCCACGTGTGCGTGACACTTTGTCAACCGTGCAAGTGTTTGAAATCAGACATGTCATCGTTTTTGGGAAACGGGCCACAAAAACACGCTAACGTGCAACAAACTATTAATTGGAGTGGGTGTACGTGTGTGAGTGTCTCAGGTACATGTCAAAAGTTACATTAAAAGGACCTGACACACTGACGTGTGAAAGAGCCTGAAGCACAAACAAACAAAAAAACTATATACTTACCGCAAGGTGATGAGCAGCCTTTCCTCAGCAGTGATTGCCTTCCTCATTATGGTATCCGCAAAGGTCAGATGTGGTGCCAATATATGTAACAATCGGTCGAATGCCGGGATGGACAGCCGACAAAACAAGATGAATTTGTCCGGAAAGCTGAAATGATATCATGACAAAAATTTTAAATTCATGATGATAATATTTGAAGAGACGGATTAAAGATATTTTGAACTTACCGACTCAAATCTTGGTAAAGGACATAAAAATGGCCCTTCTCCTGTCGCTCAGCTACAAGCGGGTGCACCCACATTCGTCTGTTCCTCTTCCTCCTTCGTCGCTCCTGCAACTAAAATACAAATAAATGTTAAGAAAAAACAAAGAGGCAATGTGCACACGTTGCATATTAGCTGGCCAAACTTCAGCACAATTTAAGAAACTCGCACCGCTGCCTATTCTGCATCTGTCCTAAAGACAGCATGTTACCAAAAATAAAACATAATGTCCCCCACTAGACAAAATGGCACTCACGGCATGTTCGACTCCAAATTAGTTTTAAAACAGTGATCTTAGAAGACGTAACGGTTGCCAGAACATGATGTAATGAGACCTAATTATCACATACCATTATGGCAACTGAACGGAAGATGCCGTGAGCGTGGTGACCAGCTCAAAGGACTACGTAGTCCGACGGAGGATGAGTATATCACTGTTTTTTTTTTAATATATATTGGTTACCAGATTAATTTATCCTGGTCTGGAACACAGTAACCACTACTCCAAACCATGGGTACCATCCGCACATAAAGCAGTAAATTAACAAGTGATGGTTTCCACTCCTATGGCAGCATTTTTGCCACCATTACGAAAAAACTTCAGATGCTGAATATTTTGCCACTACCATAGGAGTGCATAGGAAGCAATTTTGTAAAAAACGTTAAGCATAACATTAAAATACATGTGTCTAGGTCATCAGGGCGCACACCTGTTACATGCGCAAGGCCCCAAACCGATGATTAACGCATGCAAGCACTATACCCAGCGCCCGCCATGTTAACGATAGGGAACCATTGCACATGCGACCTATAGCGCATGATGTGCTGCACAATAAAACATAATGTGAAACCAGCCTTACCTCCTCTCTGTGGCGATTAATGTTTTGCAGCATAAACCACATCAAAAGGATTCGATATGGCCTGCGGAGCAGGCACCGCTGTGTGATCTGGTTCTCGGCCATCGGGGCAGTATACTGGGCGCTTGAATGCTGGATGTTTGTGCTCATACTTGCTTTTGGCTAGCAAAATGGAGAATGGTGGGGGTTGGCCAAGGAAATGACATCATCTTTCTTTTTTTTTCCTCATTCAAGTTGCCGTAACTTTATGTATGTTGTTTGCTTTGCAAAGCGCAGTCAAAACTGCATCAAAAACCGCACTAAAAAACCGCAGGAAAACCGCATGAAAACCGCACAAAAAAACGCATCTAAATTGCAAAAAACGCACAAAAAAACGCACTTGCGTTTTCTAGCGATACATGCGGTTTTTAGTCGTTAAAAAACCGCACCAAAATCCTCAACGTGTGCACACAGCCTGATGGTGTGAACCTCAAAAGAAGAATGGCGTCCAACCGGCCTGCATTTATTTATTGGGTTAATAACAGGATTGTTGCTGGCAGCGATGATTGTAAGGTTATTGTGGAGTTAGCAGTGATAGTACAGCGGAATATATGCATATTCCATGTGTTGCAATCTGGACATGAATAAGTCGTACGCTCACTATTACTTTTCTGGGAACTAATTATTGTGAACAGTCTGCAGCCTCCTCGGATGATTCGTGGCCCAATCGTGTCATAGTCTGGACGATATGGGCCAGCTGGGAGCTATTAGCTACTAAGATCACAGTGCTTGTTTCTGTTTGACTCATGGCCTGTTATCTCTGTGATTATTGCAAGGCCACTCCAATCTGATGGCCATGAAAATGCAGCCTTTCTGCTTTATGAATACAGATGGTTTCCAAAAGCTAATGTCCATCACAGTACTCCCAATACCAGCTGCCCAGTCACCATTACTTCTCTAAGGGTCCCGTTTCACATAGCGAAGCACCAGCGATCCCAACAATGATACGACCTGGTAGGGATCGCTGGTGCATCGCTACATGGTCGCTAGTAAGCTGCCAAACAGGCAGATCTCTTCAACGACGCACCAGTGATCCCGACCACGATACAACCTAATAAGGATTGCTGGTGCGTTGTCACACAGCAGCTATTCTGAACGATTCCAGCCAGCGTTGCTGAGTTCTGCGTCACCAACGAGGTCACTCATCGGTGTCAAACACCAGCAATGCATGCTGGCCATCGGGATGCTGATGATGAAAAAATGGCCCAGGACATTCGAGCATGATCAGCAATATCCAGTGGGGGGGGCCGGTTGCCGCTATGTGTCACATGTAGTGAGATCGCTGTTTCGCCACAAAATTGGTGACACATCAGCGATCGCGCTAGCAATCTCGCTATGTGAGACGGGGCCTTATGAAAGATGTGCCTGCGCTACAGCAACAAGTTGCAGACAACATCCATGCCAAGGCTGTTCCCTGAAAAATTCTATGTCTTCCAGGGGGCATTTCAACAATGACACCTGGATGAGCAAGCATGGACAGGGGAATTACAGCTAGATGACTGGGCACTGGGTGACTCTGGTGGCTGCAGTCGGGAAAGGGGCTGCTTCACAAGTTTTGCAATCCCCAAGGCTTGCAGGGAGCTTGAGGGTGGAAAAATAAACCACTACACACCATATCATGGTTAACTAAACTACTAGACAACAGGGGTTGGAGAACTAAAATACTAAACAGCTTTATTTGGAGAGCTAAACTACTACACACCAGGGGATGGAGACTTAAAGCACTAGACAGCAAGGTGTCACTAGACACCAAGACTTGGAATCCCCAGGGCTTGCAGAACAAACCTCTGTATCTATTACTTGCTCCAGCGCTTCTGCCTCCTTCACCTTCTTTAGGGCCTCCACCTGTGCCCTCAACCTCTGCCTAAATGAAACAGATGTTACAACACTGCAGATGGAATCCCCCCACCTCTGTACTGCACAGCCATGGCTCACCCCAATCAGGCATCTTTTAAATTAATATGCCTTGGAGATCACAATCATACAAATCAATAGTTTTGGACAGCTATCCATGCCAAGGTAGAGCAATGGCTGCCTACATTCAACCTGGAGCCAGGGAAGGTCATGTGCAACAATGGTGCAAACCTGGTGGCGGCCCTACACCAGGCCAACTTTGTCAAAGTGCCTTGAATGGCTCGTATCATCAACCTGATGGTGCAGCAATTCATACACCACTGTCCCAGCATGGATGCCTTGCTGTAGAAAACACTGTTGTTGTGTGTTCACTTTCACCATTCCACTTAAGTTGGTATGTAGAGATCTTTCGGACTACCATTTAACCAATTGATATGCAAAGTGACCACGCCATGGAATTCAACTCTGTGCATGTTGCAGCGACTGTAAAAGTAGGGCCGAGGCCAGGTGCGGTATGACATTTTACATAGCCTCGTACATCACAGTATGGATGTGGTGCAATTCACATTTGCGTTGTGGACACAGATGAAGGACCGCTGCACCCTTCTTAATTTTTTTGATATGGCTGCTAAAATGGATAGCTGTGACCATGCCATCATCAGCATCACTATTACTGTCATCTAAATGCTGGACCATTCTGCAGAGGAGGATGCCTTTAATCCCTTCACCCCCAAGGGTGGTTTGCACGTTCATGACCGGGCCAATTTTTACAATTCTGACCGCTGTCCCTTTATGAGGTCATAACTCTGGAACGCTTCCATGGATTCCGATGATTCTGACATTGTTTTCTCGTGACATATTGTACTTCATGACAGTGGTAAAATTGCATTCAAATAACTTGCGTTTATTTGTGAAAAAAATGGAAATTTGGCGAAAATTTCACAATTTTCCAACTTTGAATTTTTATGCCCTTAAATCACAGAGATACGGCACACAAAAAACTTGATAAGTGACATTTCCCACATGTTTTCTTTACATAAGCACAATTTTGGAACCAAAATTTTTTTTTGCTAGGAAGTTATAAGGGTAACACCCAGGGGAAACACTCAGCCGAGTGGTTTTGTTCAGAGTTCAGACGCTGGGCTGCTGAGGTCTGCTGAAATGATGCCACCCTACGTTGTTTGTTCCGTAGAGGCCTGCTGAACATCTGAAAGATGCCTTGGCTCTCCACCCTCCACCTGATTCCCTGGAGGAGGCTATGACACAGGCCATCCGAATGGATCGCAGGCTACGGGCGAGGGGAGTGATGCAGATTGAGACACCATTATTCTCCCAAGGAAGGGGAGCCAGTCCTACATTGGAGACCATCGACCTCAAAGAGAAAGAAAGAAGACAACGACTCATGGGAAAATTCTGTTTTTTTCTGTGGCGATTCTGGACATTGGAAAAAGTATTACCCCTCCTGTCCTCTGACCAACAAGCGACTGAGCCCGGGTGATTGTCATGGAGGTCACCCAGGCTCTCAAGTACCCTTTTCTGCATTTTCAAAAATGTTGTTGCAAGTGGAACTTTGTTGTGGGAGTGTCTCCACATTCACTTCTGCCTTCATGCATTGCGGATCGTCATTAAACTTTATTGACTCTGACTTGGTATCCAGGTGTAAGTTAGGGACAGTTAGGTTGGAGACTCCTATTCACATTGTTGCCATTGACAAAACACCACTGGTTAAAAACGACGTTATGTTTCGTACAGAAGAGTTTCTCCTTAAAGTAAGTTCCTTGCACCAGGAACATATTTCATGTTTTGTTATGGACAACCTGCCTGCGGGACTGGTGTTGGGGTTCCCCTGGTTACAAGTGCATAATCCAGTGATTAATTGGGAATCTCGGGACATTGTTAAATGGGATCCCTATTGTTCTGAGAAATGTCTTGTTACTGTGTCTGTGTCGTCCGTGGGTCTAGAAGGTATTCCGGAGTGCCTGAAAGGCTATACGGACGTTTTCTCCGAAAAAGAGGCCAAGGTTTTACCGCCACACCGCCCATTTGATTGTGCCATTGACCTGGTTCCAGGTTCTAAATTGCCCAAAGCCGGCTTGTATAACCTTTCAGGTCCAGAATGGGCAGCAATGAAGGAATATATTTCCGAGAGTCTCCGTAAGGGACACATTTGTCCTTCTGTTTCTCCCGTGGCGGCGGGGTTCTTTTTTGTAAAGAAAAAAGACGGTGGTTTATGCCCATGCCTCGATTTTCGTGAGTTAAATAAGATAACTGTGAGGAATACGTATCCCCTTCCACTTATTCCTGATTTATACAACCAATTGTCCGGAGGTAAGTGGTTTTCGAAACTAGATCTACAGGGAGCGTATAACCTTATCAGAGTCTGGGACGGAGATGAGTGGAAAACTGCTTTTCTCACTACTGAAGGGTTGTTTGAAAATTTGGTTATGCCTATCGGTCTGACCAATGCGCCAGCAATCTTCTAAAATTTCATAAACTACGTGTTCTCTGATTTTATTGGCCGTTTTATGGTGGTATATTTGGATGACATACTGATCTACTCTCCTGATAAACAGGCTCACATAGGTCATGTTCGGGCAGTTCTCCAAAGGCTCCGGGAGAACTGTCTCTTTGCTAAACTTGAAAAATGTCTATTTTGTGTTCAAGAACTGTCGTTTCTGGGGTACATTGTGTCTGCAGAAGAGTATCGCATGGATCCTAATAAGGTGCAGACCATTGTCGAGTGGGTTCAACCTTGTGATTTGAAGGCTCTGCAGCGTTTCCTAGGGTTTGCCTATTATTATCGTAAATTTATAAGGGGGTTCTCACAGGTGGTTAAACCCCTCACAGACATGACTCAAAAGGGGGCTGATATTAAGAATTGGTCAGCCGCAGCGGTAGCGGCGTTTCAGTTTTTGAAAAAATGTTTCATGTCTGCTCCGGTTCTTATTCAACCGGACCCGTCTGAACCATTTATTGTCGAGGTAGATGTCTCAGAGGTGGGGGTGGGGGCGGTATTGTCCCAGGGACCTGCCACTTTGACCAATTTGAGACCTTGCGCCTTTTTCTCGAAGAAATTCTCTCCTGCGGAGAGAAACTATGATGTTGGGAATCGAGAACTTCTGGCCGTAAAGCTGGCCTTTGAAGAATGGAGGCATTTTTTGGAGGGGGCTGTCCATCCTATAACCGTAATTACAGAACAAAAAAACATAGCTTACATTGAGTCAGCTAAAAGGTTGACTCCCAGGCAGGCTAGATAGTCACTTTTTTTTCCCGGTTCAACTTCTCGATCACTTTTCGGCCAGGATCCAAAAATGTCAGAGCTGATGCCTTGTCACGCAGTCTAGATCCGGTGTCCCCCTTGGAACCTCCATCCTCCATTCTTCAGCCTGGGGTGGTGGTGGCAGGTGTTTTTAACATGTTGGAACGGGAGATTCGGGAAGCCCAGTCTCTTGCACTTCCGGCTAAGCCGGTGGATAAACTTTTCGTGCCAGCTCAGTTTCGTCTCAAGGTCCTCCGAGAGTTCCATGACTCAGTTCTGGGTGGACATCCAGGCATCTCGGCTACCTGGAAGGCCATTGCTAGAGTATTCTGGTGGTCTTCTTTAGCCTCTGATGTTGGGAAATATGTGTCTGCATGTGATGTTTGTGCCCGTGCGAAAACCCCCCATAACCGGCCGGCCGGGGAATTGGTACCACTGCCAATTCCTGAGAGACCATGGACCCATTTGTCCATGGATTTCATCACCAACCTTCCCCCCTCCAAGGGTAATACCGACGTTTGGGTTGTGGTGGACAGGTTTAGTAAGCAGGCACATTTTGTACCTTTGGCAGCTCTACCTAATGCGGAAACATTGTCCAGATTGTTTGTTGAGCATGTGGTGCGGTTGCATGGGGTACCCTTGAATGTGGTGTCTGATAGAGGAGTGCAATTTGTTTCCAGATTTTGGAGGGCTTTTTGTAAGAGGTTGGGTATTGGTCTGTCCTTTTCATCCACTTATCATCCAGAGTCTAATGGGCAGACCGAGCGGACCAATCAGTCACTGGAGCAAATTCTGCGTTGCTTGACCTCAGCCCGACAGGATGATTGGTGTTCTGTGTTACCGTTGGCCGAGTTTGCATTTAACAACCGCATTAACCAGTCTACGGGTACATCTCCCTTTTTGTACAACTATGGGTTTCATCCACATTTTGGAGAATTTTCCCGTTTGAATTCTGGGTGTCCTGGGGCGGATGAGACGATCCAGCGGTTGGAGGAGGTATGGCGGGAGGTCCAGAGTAACATTACGAAGGCTCAGGATAAATTTAAATTTTTGCAGACAAAAAACGATCCGCGGGACCAGTGTTTCAGGTTGGGGATAAGGTATGGTTATCCACCAAGAATATAAGGCTCAAGGTCCCCTCTGCGAAGTTTGAACCCAAGTTTATAGGTCCCTATGAAATTACCGAAGCAGTTAACCCGGTGGCTTTTCGGTTGTGTCTCCCGCCATCTCTGCGGATCCCAAATGTTTTCCATAGGGCCCTTTTGAAACCTGTGAGGTCCGGTTGGGAGGGACCATCAGCTTCCCCGCCACCGGCTTTGGTAGACGGGCAGTACGAGTACGAGGTGGAACGAATTGTCGACTCCAGGTTGATCCGTCGTGCCCTTCAATATCTGATACATTGGAAAGGCTACGGTCCGATGGAACGCTCGTGGGCTCCTGCTCGATCGGTTCATGCGGATCGGTTGGTCAGGGCTTTTCACGCCAAGTATCCTGAGAAACCTGGGGGTCCGGTGGCTCCCCATTGAGAGGGGGGTACTGTCATGATCCAGGACGAGGTTTCGCTTTGGCCCATCCTGGTCAGACAGGGGGTTAATTGTTTCTTCCTCTCTCTGGCACAGGGCGGCTATTTAATGCTCACTGGACCTGGGTCCGGTGTTAGTTATACTCCTGCCCTCGGCTGAGTTAAGTGACCTCTTGTATACGTGTGCCTTGTGCCTGACAGCTTGTTGCTTGTTTGGTTGTGATCCGGTTCTGTCCTTGTTATGAGTTCTGCCTGACCCTCTTGTACCGCACCGTCCTCTCGTGTATGACCCTCTGCTTGTGACTCGACTGCTCTCTGCTCGTCCCTTTTGTACCGCACCGCCCTCTTGTGTATGACCTTTGGCTTCGTCTGACCTCCCATCTGCTTGTCCCTCCTGTACCTCGTTCGCCCGTATTGTGTATGATCTCTGGTTTGCCCGACTCTAAGTGTTCTTCCATCTTAGCAAGCAGGACGCTAAGCCCTGCTCCCTTGTGGTCACATGACCGTAGGTCCCTTGCCTGCTTGCTAATACTTCAGCGTTCAGGTCCTGTGCATCTGTACTTTCCAACTGTTACTGTCCCCGGGACCCCTACAGCACTGGTGAGTCCCTGCTCAGCGAGGGCTGTACGCCGGCGCTGTCAGGATCCTTACACTAGGTGAGGGGGTAGTCCTTTCTGCCATTTCGCCCGATTTGAAATGCACCCTGGAGGAATTTCAGGAGGATAAACCTGAGCGTTGCCCTATGGGAAAATTGTATGTTCCTGACCAGTGGAGAAAGAGAGTTATGACTGAAGTACATTGCTCCGCATTGGTTGGTCATCCAGGTATTTTTGGTACCAGAGATTTGGTGAGTCGGTCTTTTTGGTGGCCTGCCTTATCTCGTGGTGTCAGGAATTTTGTACAGTCCTGTGGGACTTGTTCTCGGTCTAAACCCTGTTCTCGTTCTAGTGGGTTGCTGATGCCCCTGCCGGTGCCCAAGAGGCCATGGATCCATATCTCAATGGATTTTATTTCTGATCTTCCTGTCTCTCAGAGAATGACTGCTATCTTGGTGATTTGTGATAGATTTTCGAAGATGGTCCATCTTGTACCACACCCAAAGTTGCCATCTTCCACTGAGTTGGTGCCCTTGTTTTTACAACAGGTGGTTCGGTTACATGGGATTCCTGAGAACATTGTGTCGGACAGAGGAGTCCAGTTTGCTTCCAGATTCTGGAAAGCCTAATGTTCCAATCTGGGAATTCAGTTATCCTTCTCCTCCGCGTTTCATCCTCATACCAATGGGCAGACTGAGAGAACAAACCAGACCTTGGAGTCTTATTAAGATGTTTTATATCTGCTGATCAGGATGATTGAGTCTCATTTTTGCCCTTGGTCGAATTCGCGCTGAACAATAGAGCTAGTTCTGTCACTTTGATGTCACCCTTTTTCTGTAATTTTGGGTTTCATCCTCGATTCTCTTCAGGGCAAGTGGAATCTTCGTCCTACTCAGGTGTGGACACTGTGGTTGAGAGAACGCAGCAGATATGGGACCAAGTGGTGGATAAGTTGTCACTCTCTCAGGAAAAGGCCCAGCGATTTTCCAACCGGCATAGGACCATTGGTCCCCGGTTTAAAGTGGGTGATAAGGTTTGGTTGTCATCCAAGAATATTCCTATGAAGGTTGCATCTCCAAAATTTAAGCAAAGATTTATTGGACCTTATAAGATTTTGGAGATTCTTTATCCTGTTTCTTTTTGATTGGCTCTTCCAGTTGCGTTCAAGATCCATAACGTATTTCACAAATCACTGTTGAAGAGGTTTGTTGAGCCAGTAGTTCCTATGGCAGCACCTCCTGACCCTGTATTGGTTAAAGGCAATGTGGAATATGAGGTAGAGAAAATATTGGATTCTCCTTTGGTTAGACGGAGACTCCAGTATTTGGTCAAATGGAAGGGTTATGGCCAGGAGGATAATTCTTGGGTCTCTGCCTCTGATATTCATGCCAATAGATTGGTTCGTGCTTTTCACCGGGCCCATCCTGATCAGCCTGGTGGCATGGATGAGGGTTCGGTGACCCATCCTCAGGGGGGGTACTGTTGTGAACTCATTTTCTGGTCTACCAGTTGTGAGTTCTCCTTCCGGGCTCCCTCTGGTGGTAACAGGAGGTAGTGAGGTTGATTTAGTTAGTAGAGATCTGCCACCTGATGATGAGGATAACGATTGGATCTCTGGAATCTCAGACTGGATTTAAGACAGCCGATGTCCTATTCTGGTGCTGGTGATTCCTTCTGGCTTTTCAGGTCTTGGTTTTCAGCTCTGTTCCAGTCTTCTCAAGCTAAGTGTTTCTGCTAGTGTTCACACTTGATTTTGTTGGTCTATTCAGTTTTTTGTGTGGTCAGCCAGCCCCGGCTGGGGTTGTGCTGAATTTCCACTCTTATTTATCTGTATTTGCCAATCTGCTTTTTGTCCCTTAGTAGATTGGCCTCTTTTTTGCTCTGTTTCAGAATATTTCAGAGTGCTGATATAGTGGGAAAAGTCTAGTGACTTCAGGGTTAATTTTGTTATCAGAAGTGTTGGACATTATTTTTGTAGGGTTTTTTGGGCAGATTGCAGACAGTGTCTTTCCTTTCCTGTCCTTTCTAGTTAGTTTGGGCCCCATCATTTGCTCAGCCTATTTTCCTGTCTGTGTTTGTGTTTTCATCTTGTTTCACCGTTAATACATGTGTGGGGGCTGTCTATTTCTTTGGGGTCTGCTCTGGGGAAGTTAGTTTTCCCCTTTCCTTGCTGTAGGCTTATTTAGTCCTCCAGCTGTGACGAGGCGTCTAGATTCATCGTAGGAACGCTCCAGGGGTCTTCAATCTGCATAGTTTCCAACCTCTCTGATTTTCTGTGACTTAGCTTGTTTAGTTTTCTTCCTCGGTGACCCATTCATAACACAGCTCCACTACCTTCACTAGTAACGAGAGGTAGGCCAGAAAGCGAATTCACAACAGGGGATACCTTTAAGACAGGCCTGGTATCAGAACCAGAGCACTGAGTGGATTTGCCCTGACTTCCATACCAATGATCCCTTTAATAGAACCCTGGGGTCAGAATCAGAGCACTGAGGGATTTGCCCTAACTTCCATACCGGAGATCCCTTTAAGAGAGGCCTGGGGTCAGTATCAAAGCACATAGTGGATTTGCCCTCACTTCCATACCAATGATCCCTTTAAGAGGGGCCTTGGGTCAGAACCAGAGCGCTGAGTGGATTTGCCCTGACTTGCATACCAATGATCCCTTTAATAGAACCCTGGGGTCACAATCAAAGCGCTGAGGGATTTGCCCTGACATCCATGCAGGAGATCCCTTTAAGAGGTCAGTACCAAAGCGCAGAGTGGATTTGCCCTAACTTCCGTACCAATGATCCCTTTAAGAAACCCTGGGGTCAGAACCACAGAGCTGAGTGGATCAGTCCTAACTTCCATACCAGGGATCCCTTTAAGAGAGGCCTGGGGTCAAAACCAAAGCGCTGGATGGATTTGCTCTGACTTCCATACCAATGATCCCTTTAAGAGGGAAGATGTGTCTATAGGATGGAGGATGTGTGATGTGTATATGGGCATGGGAGGGGGGATTCATTTCTGTCATGTGCTCTCTGCTCCTTTTTGGGGGGCAGACAATGGCTGGGAGCTTATGTTCCCAGGGATGCTAGATTTCTCCCACCATGTCAGTGTCTGCTGAGGTGTTGTCAAGTGGGAAATCTTGCTCATAGCAACCAATCACAGCTCAGCTTCTTTTAACCTGCTCTGGTGAAATGACAGATGCTTCGTGATTGGTTGGTGATACATACATACATACATACATTCAGTTTTATATATATAGATGTGGTGAGCTGTAACAATTAACATTAAAACAACACAAAAAAGCAACATCAGCAAGTAAAAAATATATTAATAAAAATAACACATACATACATGCATATATAATCCATACATGAAATCCAGATTTCATTAATATTCATGTCATTGTTAGAAGTATAAAGAATAGAACTTGTAATTATGTTTTCTGAGAGGTTCCACTTTTGGTAATTGTTCATTAAATTTCTAAGGCTCTTTCTGTTAAGAACAGGCACTTAACATTTCCCCTGTGCTACATTCATTATCTGGAATCCCTTGTTAATCAACTGTGAAACACAAGATCTTGTTGTTTGAAAATAATATAAATTTCATGCTTCAAAATAAAAAAAACAAAAAAATTGAGAGAAAATACCAATTGTTTTTGTGAAATATTCTTCAAACTTATACTTGCCTGTATGTATGATATTACAATTGTATTTTGCATATCTTATTATAGGAAAAGTAATAATATTATCTGTCACAATGAGAGGTGGAAGAATAAGAGAACGTTTTACAATGATCACAAATGGTCATCATTATAAAGATCATCTATGATCTAAAGTCATCTGTGACAGATTCATGTATGATAATCTATTGAGTTCAACAGCATTTAAATGGAAAAATATGTCTTTTATTTAACTGAATTAAAAATATGGGAATTTATAAAAAAGAACCCCAATGGGCAAAAATATTAGATAGCAGAGATGATAAATATGAAAAACATTATGCAAAATTAGCTGAAGAGCCCGGCTTTGCCTGGGCATAGTAACCAACTGTGGTTAGTTATAACAAATTATAATGACTATATTGCACATAAAAACATTTCACATCATATATTCAGCACTACAGATTTGCAACACAAATTAACTGAATGATTACCCAAGTATTGACACAACCAAGAGTATCATTTGCTTTGACCCTTGCTTTGAGATAACACTTGAAATAAAGGAAAAAAAGGAAGGCGTTCCAGCTCCTTAAAAAATACCATGTATACTTGTGTATAAGCCGAGATTTTCAGCCCATTTTTTGGGACTGAAAGTCCCCCTCTCAGCTTATACGTGAGTCATATACCGGGGATGGGCGGGGGGAGGGAGAGCGGGGGTGTCAGAGACCATACTCACCCCTCCTGGCATGTTTCTGCAGCCCCTGCTTCTCCCTTGGTCTTCTGCTTCCTGCATTCAGGTGTCACTTGGTACTGCTCATTAAACTCATGAATATGCGCATATTTATGAGTTTAATGAGTGGTACCTGTATCCGTTGCTTCAGGTGCTGCACATCTCCTATCTTCACAGCATAGACAATTGCCTTCAGATGACCCCAAAGATAAAAGTCTAAAGGGATCAGATCGGGAAACCTTGGTAGCCATTCATCTGGCCCATGACAACCAATCCACTTGCCAGGAAACTGTTCATGTAGGAACGCTCGGACCTGAAACCCATAATGTGGTGGTGCACCATCATGTAGGTGCATTCCTACATGAACAGTTTCCTGGAAAGTGGATTGGTCATCGTGGGCCAGTTGAATGTCCACCAAGGTCTCCCAATGTGATCCCCTTAGACTTTTATCTTTGGGGTCTTTTTGCTCGTTAGACACCTCCCCCTCTGAGCAAGATGGCGCCCATAGTCAGGCAGTTCCCCGCTCCAGGAGGAGGAAAGTGGGGCCATTCTGTATCGCTTTGGAGAGCACAGAGTTTCTCTCCCTCCTCGAACCCATCGGTGGGCAAGATAGAGCGCCAGTACAGGGCTCTTCAGCTGGTAATGTATGGTGTCTGGAGGGAGCTCTGCAGCCACACGTCATCTCACATCAGCATCTGGACACGCCCCTGGAGAGTGGTAAGTTAGTGAGTGTCTGTAAGCAACAATAAAGCCAGAGAAGGTTCCTTGCAAGTTTGGGACTGTGTTTCAGCAAATTGGGAATTGTGTCAAGATTAATGGTGTACTCAGTGCTGAGAAATAATGTTCGATCCATCATTTAACATCATATGGGACCTCAAAAATAAAGCCAATGCCATTAGAAACAATTTTTGTGTAAAAGAACCAAGTCCTGGAAGTGAAGGTATGGCCCCCACAGAGCCCTGATCACAACATCATCCACTCTGGGAGTGCATGAAGAGACAAAAAAATTGTGTAAGCTATTTGGAACAACCTTCCTGCTTAGTTCCTTCAAAAACTATGTGCAAATGTATTTAGAAAATGTGATTCTTTGACGATTTTTGTAGACAAAAAGGTGGTCACAGCAAACATTGATTTGATTTATATTTCTCTTTTGTTCACTTCACAGTTTTCCATTTGATAAAAAAAATTTTTTAACACTTCAATTTTATAAAACATTCTTTCTTTGCAGAAGGGTTCCATACCTGCCTAAAACTTTGGCACAGTGCTATAGATTTATTTGTTTTGTGGATATAGTTACTATGCCTTTTATTGAGACTATGAACCCAATTCATCAAAGCAATTTCCCCAGAATTCAGGCTTAATTTACTTGATAAGTTACAAAATTCTTGCGCAGCTCAGAATCGCACAGAAATTTTGCACATTTTGGTGTTTTCACATGAGATTCTCTCAGCTTTGCCAAGATGGACAGAGCTTGGGCAAGATGGAGCTTGGTGTGAACATTATGCCACAGCTTATCTAATTCATGATGAGCTGTGGCACTACACCAGAAAATTATCTTCAGTCGCTTCTAATGAATCAGGAGTGTCAGGCTACTACATGCCCCTCATTAACACCAATGAAAAAAAATTGATGGTCTTGATGAACCAGGGCCTATTTCCTTAATTTTCTGTCCTTGTAGTGATTTTATTTCTTATTTTGCTAATTACTTAGGAAAACTTGTTTGTGTATCTGTTGTCTCATTATGCTTACGTATACAGCAATATCTATTATGCACTTTTTTTTAACTTCCACATGGATATGTAATAGAGTTTAGCTTCCTGTCACTAGCAGCATTAATTAATATGGTACCACAGTCTTCTTTTCGATAGAACAAAAAAAAAAGTGTAAGTGCGATGGGCAACTTCATTCTTAATGGTGCCAAATATTTTGCTTAAATAGAGCTTATGTGCATAGGCTAGCAGAGTTCTACTGTACTGATTAGTCCATATATTTGCTCTTTTCTCCTCTTGCTACAGTCTTAAAGCATGCTTAATTGGGTGTTTAGAATGCCGAATATTATTTGTATTTGATGTATTGGGGAAATGTTTCTCTTAATATCATATTAATGATTGCTATTAATATCATTATGATATAAGCTCTATATTTGCTGGTTATTATCTTATATGTAATTGCTTATATGTAAACAATGTATCAAATTATGGGCTACTTCACATTATGTTGTTGGAATCAAACACTTTTGGGATATTAAATTAATTGACTAATTACTGTGCACTTATGTTGCACTTGATACTGCTATAAATATTTGCACTTTAAATCCTGATTCTTAATTGAGAGAAGTTCATATTTTTTAAACCAAAATATCACCAGACATGGGCTATTATAGTTAGTATTTTCTGGAGTGCTGTCTATGTTTAGAATTTAGATAGATAGTATATACTCAAGTATAAGCCGAGATTTTCAGCCCATTTTTTAAGGCTGAAAGTGCCCCTCTCGGCTTATACTCGAGTCATACACCAGGGAGTCAGTGGGGGAGCAGGAGCGCGGGTGTCAGATCATACTTACCCCTCCTGGCATGGTCTCTGCAGCTCCCCTGCTTCTCCCATAGTCTCCGGCGCCTGTGTTCAGCGGTCACGTGGTAACGCTCATTAAAGTCATAATTATGCGCATATTCATAACTTTAATGAGCGGTAACACGTGAACGCTAAAGGAAGGAAGAGCTGTGGCATCGGAGACCAGGAGGGGGTTAGTATGATGGGGAGGACAGGGGAAGCCATGCTATATTCACCTGTCCCCGTTTCCATCACCGCGCGCCGCTCTGTTCTCTGCATCCTCTGGCTGTGACGTTCAGGTCAGAGCGTACAGTGGCGTGGCTAGTGCGCACCCTCTGCCTGAACAGACAGTGCAGAGACCCGGAAGACAGAGCAGCGCATGGTGGTGGAACATGGACAGGTGAATATCGTAGGTGCCGGGGCCTTGAGCCAGCAGTGACACAGGTACCTGGCCCCGATAGCACACCGGTGTCCCCGCCTGCTCAGGACACCAGCACCTGACCCCCAGCGACAAGATGTGAGTATGTCTTTTTTTATTTGCAGCAGCAGCATATGGGGCATGGGTATCCATGGGGCATCTTATGGGGCCATATCCTTTATGGAGCAGCATATGGGGCATAATCTTTGGAGAATCTTATGGGGCCATAACCTTTATGGAGCAGTGTATGGGGCATATTACTCTATGGAGCATCTTATGGGGCCATTAGTAACCTTTGTGCAGCATTATATGGGGCGTATTTTGTATGGAGCATCTTACGGGGCCATCATGAACTGTATGGAGCATTATATGGGGCTCCTGATTCAATATGGATATTCAAAAACATTTAAGCTACTGATGTCTCAATTAATTTTACTTTTATTGGTATCTATTTTTATTTTTGAAATTTACCAGTAGCTGCTGCATTTTCCACCCTAGGCTTATACTTGAGTCAATAAGATACCCAGTTTTTTGTTGCAAAATTAGGGGGGTCGGCTTATACTCAGGTCAGCTTATACTCAAGTATATATGGTAGATATATATATTTTGGTATTCTTCTTATTTTCACAATCAGATAATTTAATTTTAAAAGTTGTTGTTATTTGATTAGTATAGTTTTGCTATGCATACATGAATCTGTGGTCAAATCAAAAAACAATTCCCTAATCAGAGAAATAATCAAACACATTACACATATTCATATTCATTATAGAAAACTCACATTCATAGAATTTCAATAACACTGACTAAATGCAATAAATCTTGGGAATTAATGTGATTGAATTTGCTTACATCAACATTACCAGAGTTTGGTGAATACTTTAGATTGATATTTTGCTTTTAATTAAGCACAATCATAACTGTAACAGGATATTATGTAGAAACCAAGTGCTGGAAATAGAAATGTGTGTCTGTAGTCTAGAAATACAAACCCTTCTAAATTTGGCTGATAAGAATGTTAATGAGCACCAACTGTTCCTGGCTAAAAGGAATATCTAGGCACAGATTGTAATTGCTATTTGCCAAGTCCAAAGACGTGTCAAAGTAAAAGTGGACAATGTTCGGCAAAACCTGAACCAACATTGCATTGAGTAAATTAATAAATGTTATACTGTGCATTCAACTATTCCAAAAACGTTTTGCTAATGACTAAAGGTGAGTGAGTTTGTTTGTTGAGAATTGAATCCTCCTAAAATTTATGCATTTCGATCATTGTACATTTAACAAAATGGCGGCCATCTGGCCACCAGTTCCTGAACCGCAAATAGCCAGCAAAAGGATAAAAAAATAGAATAAATGAAACACACCTCACCGCTCATCTGTTCAGCGCCGCCACAGCCCTCTGTTTTGTTCTCTGTACCTCTTCATCTTGCCTTAACCATTGAGCACATCCTCAGTGGCCTGCTTTACTTTGTGCCTTTGAAAAGGTGGCTTTTGACCACACTCTGTGTTGTGCTAACACATCAGATCGTCAAGTCATGACGTGTGACCCTCAAGGTCCTGACTAGGCCTCAGGTGAATCACATTGTAGCACCATATACTATGTTCCTCTGGAGTCTGGAGGTAGTAATGGTAAAATAAATAATTATTAGTGATGAGTGAACGTGCTCACCACTGCTCATTATTCAGTACTCGGTGTACTCCGCGAGCACCGAGCATTTCCAGGATTACTCGGTGGGAACTCGGGTTTCCACCCAGCTTTCTTGGCGGATTTTACAGACCCAATCACAATACAGGGATTGTCTGCCAGGCAATGAAACACAGCAGTCTTCTTTGTTGTGGTCATGCAGTGATTGGCTGGCTGCACAGCATCATCAGGGGTATAAGAGACCAAACACTGCCCTGCTTGGTGCATTGAGCTCCGGATTGAGATAGTGTAGGTAGAGCTGCTGCAGGGACAGAATTGGGGATTTATTAGTGTGGGGTCTACCATCCTAAACTACTCAAATCCAGCTAAAGCCACAGTCCTTCTAAGGACTAATTCCAGAGTGTATAGGTTCCAGTGTTAGGTAGGCAGGGTTGTGTACGTCGCTCTATATACATCAGTACAAGGTCTACAGGCACTGTATGTGTGTATATAGATCATTGCATATATCAAAATGGTCCATCTCCTTCCTGTGATCTGGTGCTACTGCTACCTGCAGGATATATTGGCCATATATAGCTAGCCCCAGGTGTAACTGGAATACAGGCCACACATTTTTTGGTGTGGCATATCCGGGGCAGATCATATCTGTGCTTGCTCAAAGTTGGCCAGTTTACTGAGGTTTTCTTTTTTATGTTTTGGGTGTCACTGTACTTATATACAGCAGTATTTACCCCCCCAAAAAAAGAAAAAAACACACATTTATTGTAGTGGTATCTCCGTGCCAGCTCATATCTGTGTGTGCTCAAAGTTTGGCCAGTTTACGGCATTTTTCTTTTTTTGTACTGGCTTCTCTGTAGTTAAATAAAGCAGTTTTTAGCCCCCCCAAAAAATACAGGGCACACATTTGTCGTAGTGGTAGTCATAGTAGTATCTCCATGCCAGCTCATATCTGTGTATGCTCAAAGTTTTGCCAGTTTATGGCGGTTTTATTTTTGTGTCCTGGGTGAAACTTTTCTTTTATGCAGCAATAAGAGAGAGAGAGGATTCAAAAAGATTTAAATAAACTGGAGAAGTGGGCAGCAACTAACAGAATGGTTTTTAACAGGGAGAAATGCAAAGTACTACATCTGGGCAATAAAAATGGAAAAAGCATATATAGAATGGGAGGAATAGGGCTAAGTGACAGCACATGTGAAAAAGACTTGGGTATACTAATAGATCACAGACTGAATATGAGTCAACAGTGTGATGCAGCAGCAAAAAAGGCAAATGCAATTCTAGGATGTATTAACAGAAGCATACAGTCTAGATCACGTGAAGTCATTATTTCCCTCTACTCCTCTTTGGTCAGACCTCATCTGGAATATTGTGTCCAGTTTTGGGCACCACATTTTAAAAAAGACATCAACAAACTGGAGCAAGTTCAGAAAAGAGCGACCAGAATGGTGACCGGTCTGCAAACCCTGTCTTATGAGGAAAGGTTGCAGGATTTGGGAATGTTTAGTTTGCAAAAGAGAAGACTGAGAGGAGACTTAATAGCTGTCTACAAATATCTAAAGGGCTGTCACATTGTAGAAGGATCAACTTTATTCTCATTTGCACAAGGAAAGACTAGAAGCAATGGGATGAAACTGAATGGGAGGAGACACAGATTAGATATTAGAAAAAACTTTTTGACAGTTAGAGTGATCAATGAGTGGAACAGGCTGCCACGAGAAGTGGTGAGTTCTCCTTCAATGGAAGTCTTCAAACAGAGGCTGGACAGACATCTGACTGGGATGATTTAGCGAATCCTGCTTTGAGCAGGGGGTTGGACCAGATGGCCCAGGAGGTCCCTTCCAACTCTACGATTCTATGATTCTATGATTCTATGATTCTATGAATAGTTTGCCAAAAAATAAAAAAGGGCACACATTTGTTGTAGTGGTATCTCTGTGCCTGCTCATATCTGTGTGTGCTCAAAGATTGGCCAGTTTACGGCATTTTTCTTTTTTTGTCCTGGCTGTCACTGTAATTAAATACAGCAGTATTTAGCAAAAAAAAAATTCAGCCCACACGTTTGTCGTAGTAGTATCTCCGTGGCGGCTCATACAGTCATATGTGAAAGTTTGGGCACCCCTATTAATGTTAACCTTTTTTCTTTATAACAATTTTGGTTTTTGCAACAGCTATTTCAGTTTCATATATCTAATAACTGATGGACTCAGTTATATTTCTGGATTCAAATGAGGTTTATTGTACTAACAGAAAATGTGCAATCTGCATTTAAACAAAATGTGACCAGTGCAAAAGTAAGGGCACCCTTATCATTTTCTTGATTTGAACACTCCCAACTATTTTTTACTGACTTCCTGAAGCACTAAATTGGTTTTGTAACCTCATTGAGCTTTGAACTTCATAGCCAGGTGTTTCAAATCATGAGAAAAGGTATTTCAAGTGGCCACTTGCAAGTAGTTCTCCTATTTGATTCTCCTATGAAGAGTGGCATCATGGGCTCCTCAAAACAACTCTCAAATGATCTGAAAACAAAGATTATTCAACATAGCTTTTCAGGGGAAGGATACAAAAAGTTGTCTCAGAGATTTAACCTGTCAGTTTCCACTGTGAGGAACATAGTAAGGAAATGGAAGAACACAGGTACAGTTCTTGTTAAGCCCAGAAGTGGCAGGCCAAGAAAAATATCAGAAAGGCAGAGAAGAAGAATGGTGAGAACAGTCAGGGACAATCCACAGACCAGCTCCAAAGACCTGCAGCATCATCTTGCTGCAGATGGTGTCACTGTGCATCGGTCAACAATACAGCGCATGCATAACGCCTTTTTGTATGACCAAACAACTCAATCTTTGTTTCATCAGTCCACAGGACCTTCTTCCAAAATGTAACTGGTTTGTCCAAATGTGCTTTTGCATACCTCAGGCGACACTGTTTGTGGCGTGCTTGCAGAAACGGCTTCTTTCGCATCACTCTCCCATACAGCTTCTCCTTGTGCAAAGTGCGCTGTATTGTTGACCGATGCACAGTGACACCATCTGCAGCAAGATGATGCTGCAGGTCTTTGGAGGTGGTCTGTGGATTGTCCTTGACTGTTCCCACCATTCTTCTTCTCTGTCTTTCTGATATTTTTCTTGGCCTGCCACTTCTGGGCTTAACAAGAACTGTACCTGTGTTCTTCCATTTCCTTACTATGTTCCTCACAGTGGAAACTGACAGGTTAAATCTCTGAGACAACTTTTTGTATCCTTCCCCTGAAAAGCTATGTTGTTTTCAGATCATTTGAGAGTTGTTTTGAGGAGCCCATGATGCCACTCTTCATAGGAGAATCAAATAGGAGAACTACTTGCAAGTGGCCACTTGAAATACCTTTTCTCATGATTTGATACACCTGGCTATGAAGTTCAAAGCTTAATGAGGTTACAAAACCAATTTAGTGCTTCAGGAAGTCAGTAAAAAGTAGTTAGGAGTGTTCAAATCAAGAAAATGATAAGGGTGCCCATACTTTTGCACCGGTCAAATTTTGTTTAAATGCAGATTGCACATTTTCTGTTAGTACAATAAACCTCATTTGAATCCAGAAATATAACTGAGTCCATCAGTTATTAGATATATGAAACTGAAATAGCTGTTGCAAAAACCAAAATTGTTATAAAGAAAAAAGGTTAACATTAATAGGGGTGCCCAAACTTTTACATATGACTGTATCTGTGTGTGCTCAAAGTTTGGC
This sequence comes from Dendrobates tinctorius, assembly GCF_039654945.1. Lineage (NCBI taxonomy): Eukaryota > Metazoa > Chordata > Amphibia > Anura > Dendrobatidae > Dendrobates > Dendrobates tinctorius. The sequence continues at coordinate 58,665,009 of NW_027361698.1, read as the reverse complement.
CAGTTTATGGCAGTTTTCATTTTTTGTCCTGGGTGAAACTATACTTATACTGTATACAGCACTATTTAGCAAAAAAAAAACATTTTTCGTAGTGGTACCTCCATGTCATCTTATATCTGTGTGTGCTCAAAGGTTGGCCAGTTTACAGTGTCTGGGGTGAAACTGTACTTATATAAAGCACTATTTAGCCATATAAAAAAAACAAAAAAACACATTTGTCATAGTGGTATCTCCGTGCCAGTTCATATCTGTGCGTGCTCAAAGCTTGGCCAGTTTAGATCAGTTTTCTTTTTTGTCCTGGCTGCCACTGCACTTAAATACAGCAGTATTTCGTAAAAAAAATACAGTCCACACATTTGTCATAGTGGTATCTCCGTGGAAGCTCATATCTGTGTGTGCTCAAAGTTTGGCCAGTTTGCGGTGGTTTTCTTTTTTATGTCCTGGGTGAAACTGTACTTATATACAGCACTATTTATCCAAAACACAAAAATATAAAAAACAAAAAAAAATTTCTCATAGTGGTATCTCCGTGCCAGCTCATAACTGTGCATGCTCAAAGTTTGGGCAGTTCTGTGGTTTTTAAGCACACTTATCGCATACAAGTTGACTCCCAAATCACCCTTTTTAATCAACGTGTATAATATTCTATTTCATTTACAATGGGCAAGGCGTGTGGCAAGGGACAGGGTAGTGGACATTGTGGTGATGGTGCAGGCCGAAGCCGTGGACTAGCTGAAATTGGCCCACTGGAAACACCCACATCTTATCGCTGGACCTTAGTGTCCCAACTCCTAGGGTACCCTGGCAAGACAGCACTATTGAAGCCCGAGAAGTGTGAAAAGGTTGTTGGTTGGATAGCGGATAATACATATAGTTACTTTTCCACCACCACCAGCACCCTGTCTTCAAAATGGTCAAGTCACAGTATCCATGAATCTGGACCGCATATTCCTTACCCTGATCCTCCTTCCTCCCACCATGCTGAATGCCCTGAGACAACTGATCCCACACTCGGACACTCCGAAGAGCTGTTCAGTTTTCCATTGGGATTCATGCCTCTTGCCTGGTCCACTAGAAGCGGGGCAAGATGATATTCCATGTAGCAATGCACAAATCTGTGAGCAGCCACGGTCACAAGAGGTGGATGATGATGAGACACAATTGATGGAAAGTCAGGAGGAGGTGAGGAAGTGGAAGATGAGGTGGTGGATGATGTAGTAACAGACCCAACCTGGCAGGAGGACATGCAGAGCGAGGACAGCAGCACACAGGGGGAGGTAGGCGTTGCACCACTTCAGGCAAGAAGAAGCAGTGTGGTGGCTGTAGACAGAAGGTGTGCAACCGTTCCCCATAACACCAACCTGATGGAAGTTGCCAGTCCAACTGTTAGGTCTTTCCAAGTCTGGTTATTTTTTAAAGACTCTGCCGTTAACCCCAAACAAGCCATTTGCAATACCTGTCATGCCAGCATCAGCAAGGGTAACAAAACTACAAGCCTTACCACCACCAGCATGATCAGGCACATGGCAGCAAAGCACCCGACTTTGTGGGCCCAACCTCAGGCTCCAGGAAGAGTGTCTGCGGGTGACACCACTGCTTCATCCACTGTTGTGCGTGCAAGCCAATACCCTGTCCATGCTGCATGCGAAGATGCCTCCTGCCTTGCAGCTGTCATTGCCCACAGTCAAATAGCACCATCATCAAGCATGTCCACATCCTTGTCCCAGTGCAGCCTTCAGTTGTCCATACCCCAGTCATTGGAATGTAAGCGGAAATACGCAGCCAACCCCCTACAGGCCACAGTACTTAATTCTCATATTTCTTGTCTGCTTGCAGTCGAAATGTTGCCTTTTAGACTCTTGGAGACGAAAGCTTTCCGCAACCTGATGGCGGCGGCTGTCCCAAGTACTCTGTCCCCAGCCACCACTATTTCTCCCGCTGTGCCGTCCCGCCATTACACAAGCAGTTGTCCCACAACATTACCCGTGCCTGCAACAATGCAGTTACAGGGAAAGAACAACTAACCACGGACATGTGGACAGTTGCTTGTAGCCAGGGATGGTACATCTCGCTGATGGCACACTGGGTTAACATAGTGGAAGCCGGGACTCAGTCAGACCTTGGAATGGAACACGTCCTCCCAACGCCAAGGATTGTGGGCCCTATGTCAATTAGGGGTGCCCCCACTGTGTACTGCTCTTGCACCTCCTCCTCCACCTCTTCAGCCTCCATGTCAGAAATGAGCACATCAGTCCCAAGCTGGAAGCACTGCCAAAGCAAAGTGGCAACAGGCTGTGCTGAAGCCTATTTGCGTAGGTGACAAACCGCACAATTCTGAAGAGTTGTTTACAGCTCTGAAAGAGAAGGCAGATGTATGGCTGACACCGCTAAATCTCCAGCCAGGCATGGTTGTGTGTGACAATGGCAGGAACCTGGTGGCGGCTCTGAGGCAAGGTGAACTGACACACGTACCAAGCTTGGCTCATGTGCTGAACCTCATTGTTCAATGTTTTCTTAAAAAGCTGTCCGCTGCTGGTTAAAGTACGCCACCTGTGTGCACATTTTAGAAAGTCAGCTACAGCTTCAGCCACCCTTGCCATGCTTCAGCAACGATTGCAGATTCCGGCTCACCGACTGGTGTGTGATGTCCCCACGCATTGGAACTCTACACTGCGTATGTTAGAAAGGATTTGTGAGCAGAAGTGGGCAGTTGTTGAATACCAGCATCAACAAGGCCATCTTTTTTCAGGTTTGACTCCACACAGAAGATCTCAGGAATGGACATGGATATCAGACATATGTAGCATCCTCCAAAACTTTGAGGAGTCCACCAAGATGGTGAGCGGTGATCAGGCCATAATTAGCATCACCATCCCGCTCTTCTGCATTCTGAAAAGCTCTCTGCTCACAATGAAAGAGGAGGCATTGCAGGCAGAGCACGAGGACATGGATCAAGGAACCATACAGGGTGATTACACACAGCCCAGCCTCGTGTCATCCCAACATGGATTGGTTGACTATGAGGAAGAGGAGGAGGAAGAACAGGAGCTACTTTCATGCGCTATAGACAGGACTACACCACAACTGTCATACCGTCTGTTCAGCATGGATGGCCTGAGGACAGGGAAGAAAAGGAAGAGGAGGAGGACACCTTGGTCAGTTGTCCTGTTGGTGAGGACACGGAAGTTTTGCCTGTTACCAGTCTGGCACGTATGGCAGACTTTATGGTGCACTGCCTTTCCCGTGACCCTCGTATTGTCAAACTATTGGGTACCAGTCATTACTGGCTAGTGACACTTTTAGACCCATGGAACAAGGATAACTTTCAATCTCTTGTTCCAGAGACAGACAGGTGTACCAAAATGATGCAGTACCATAGGGCCATTGTTGAAGAATTATTAAAAAAAATCCCATCTCAAAACGCTGGCGGCAGAGATAACAGTTCGCTGGCCAACTAAGCAGGACAGGCGAGACAGACACAAGTCCACTCCAGCAGAGGCAGGGGAACACTGGCAAAGTTCTGGGACAATTTTCTAAGACCCTCCCATCACCCATGCACTGAGGCACGGGGTAATCTCACAAGGAATGCAATCTTCTCTAAGATGCTGAGGGAGTACCTTGCTGACTGTACCAATGCCCTCCGTGATTCCACTGTACCTTTTAATTAATTAGAATCCAAGTTGGCCATGTGGCATGAGCTGGGTCTCTACACCTTGGATGTCCTGGCCTGCTGCTAGCGTTTTGTCCGAGCGGATTTTTAGTGCTGCTTGTGGCATTATTACAGATAAGCGCAGTCTCCTTTCTACTGAAAATGCAGACAGGCTGACTCTTATATTATGAACAAGGGATCGATTGGGCCAGACTTCTCGACACCACCAAATGATGACAGCGTAGTGCTTTTTTGGGAAGTGTATTCCCATGCTCCTCTTCACAACCAAACATGGATATATGCGTTCTGATTTTGGCTATTTTGTGTCCTCCTCATCCTTCTCCTCATCCTCAACGTCCATCACCACTTGAACACCAGGGTGAATGTATGCAGTCATGCTCCAGCCACTCTATGTTTTGACAAGGGTGTTATGATGCCCATCACCAAAATAGAAAAAATATGTACACCCCAAGGGGAAATGTTTGCCAGCCCATACACTAAGTGTATGGGCATTCCAAGTCTAGGAGACCTGCTCCTAGAAATTGGGCATATTTTTTAATCGGCCTTCTTCCACATCTGATCATCCACTGCCACTAGATCAAAAGGGTTTACATGTTCCATGCAGCTACAGCCAGTATCGCATAATTAACAAGGGTGGGTGGTTTGGCTGTGTGTAACAGACTTGTTCTGAAAAAGGTTGAGGTGTACCCCACAGGAGAAATGTTTGCAAGCCCATACACTAACTGTATGGGCATACAAAGTCTAGGAGACCCGCTCCTAGAAATTGGGCCTATTTTTTAATCAGGCCTTCTTCCATGTCTGATCATCCACCGTCACTAGATCAAAAGGTTTTAAGTGTTCCATGCAGATACAGCCGGTGTTGCATTATTAACAAGGGTGAGTGGTTAGGCTGTACGTAACAGACTTGTTCTGAAAAAGGTTGAGGTGTACCCCACAGGGGAAATGTTTGCCAGCCCATACACTAAGGGTATTGTATTCCAAGTCTAGGAGACCAGCTCCTTTAACCCCTTATGACATCAGACGTACTATCCTATCCATGGGACCCGGGCCCCTATGCCCATGGACGGGATAGTACGTCTAGCGCGATCAGCGGCGCCCACGTGGTGTCAGCTGATTATCACGCAAATATATAAGCCGCGGAGACACCATCACATGTTCCTCAACACAGGCAATGACTAGCCAGGTCTTTCACCGGGAAGGAACAACCACGGGAAGGGCAGTCTCCAATGAAGGAAACCACCTATGCCAAAACATGGTATCCATCCACAGACAGCTGTTTCGGGGAATTGCCCCTCATCAGTGTGGAGTAGGAAACTGGCTAGTAGGAGCAATGCCTAGTAGCAGACTATGAAAAAAGGAGGATGATTGACCTCATGGAGATCAACATCCGACACTGCGGAGACACCCTCACGTGTTTCTCAACGCAGTGATTCTAGAGCACTGCTCCCATCCCTTATGGGAAATATGTAAAACATGCAAATATATAAGCCGCGGAGACACCATCACATGTTTCTCAACGCAGGCAATGACTAGCCAGGTCTTTCACCGGGAAGGAACAACCACGGGAAGGGCAGTCTCCAATGAAGGAAACCACCTATGCCAAAACATGGTATCCATCCACAGACAGCTGTTTCGGGGTATTGCCCCTCATCAGTGTGGAGTAGAAAACTGGCTAGTAGGAGCAATGCCTAGTAGCAGACTATGAAAAAAGGAGGATGATTGACCTCATGGAGATCAACATCCGACACTGCGGAGACACCATCACGTGTTTCTCAACGCAGTGATTCTAGAGCACTGCTCCCATCCCTTATGGGAAATATGTAAAACATGCAAATATATAAGCCGCGGAGACACCATCACATGTTTCTCAACGCAGGCAATGACTAGCCAGGTCTTTCACCGGGAAGGAACAACCACGGGAAGGGCAGTCTCCAATGAAGGAAACCACCTATGACAAAACATGGTATCCATCCACAGACAGCTGTTTCGGGGTATTGCCCCTCATCAGTGTGGAGTAGGAAACTGGCTAGTAGGAGCAATACCCGGGCCCATATGCCCATGGACGGGATAGTACGTCTAGCGCGATCAGCGGCGCCCACGTGGTGAGCGCCGCTGATCGCGGCCGGGTGTCAGCTGATTATCACAGCTGACATCCGGCACTATGTGTCGGGGCGGTCACGGACAGCCCCCGACACGTTAACCCCTTGCACACCGCGATCAAACATGATCGCGGTGTACCGGGTGTTAAAGGGAAGCATCGGCAGGGAGGGGGCTCCCTCCTTGCTTCCCTGAGCCCCCCACGGCAGCGCAATGTGCAGCGCTGCTGCGGGGGGCTCTATCCCTGCAGGCCCCCGAATCCAAGATGGCGACGGGGACCTTCGGGGGCCTGCAGGGAGCTGGCTTCCTCAGTGCCTGCAAAGCGCAGGCACGAGGATGCCTTCTGTACTGCCTGTGACAGGTTGCTGATCTGTCACAGTGATCTGTGATGTGACAGATCAGCGATCTGTCACAGGACAGTGATGTCCCAACTGGGACAATGTAATAAAGTTAAAAAAAAGTGTTAAAATAATTTAAAAAAAATCGCTATATAAATTAGAAAAAAAAATATATTCCCCAATAAATTCATTTTTTGGAAATAAAAAAAAAAACAATAAAAGCACACATATTTAGTATCGCCGTGTCCGTAACGACCTGCCCTATAAAACTGTCCCATTAGTTAACCCCTTTAGCGAACCCCTTAAAAAATAAAAATAAAAAACGAAGCAAAAAATAATGATTTATTATCATACCGCCGAACAAAAAGTGCAATAACGCGCGATCAAAAAGACGCACATAAATATCCATGGAACCACTGAAAACGTCATCTTGTCCCGCAAAAAACGAGCTGCCACACAGCATCATCAGAGAAAAAATAAAAAAGTTACAGCTCGCAGCATAAAGGCTGGTTTCACACTTGCATTTCTTTGCGCTGTATTTTAGCGCTAAAAAACGCATGCGTTTTTTTCCTATATTTTGCATGGGATGCGCTTATGTGCACATACACATGCGTTTGTATGTGTTTTTCCGCGCATGCGTTTTTTTGTAGTGTGCGCTCGGGCACACAAAATGCATCCTGTTGCATTTTTTGGGCGTCCGACTTGCCTCAAAAAAATGCATGCGCGCGCAGTGCGTTTTTTACAGCAAGACACCCATGGGTGCGTATATGTGCGCATTGCCATGCTCATGTATGCGTTTTTTTGCGCATGTGTTTTTTTGTTGACCATTAGTTAGACAATGGAATTTAGGGGTTTGGGTTAGAGTTAGGGTTAGTTAAGGGGGTTTAGGGTTAGGGTTTGGGTTAGGGCTAGTATGGTTTGGTTAAGGGTTAGGGTTTAGGGTTAGGGTTTGGGTAGGGTTTGGTTAAGGGATAGGGTTAGGGTTAGGGTCAGGGTTAGGGTTAGGGTTAGGGTATAATTGGTTAAGGGTTAGGGTTAGGGTCAGGGTTAGGGTCAGGGTTAGGGTTAGGGTTAGTAAAGTCATGGTTTGGGTTAGTGTGAGGGGCCAACTAATGTTGGAAAAAACCGCAAACGCCGTAAAAACGCACTAAAAACGCATACAAACGCATAAAAACGCTCCGTTTTTTTCATGCATGCTCATAAAAATGCTTGGAAAAAACGCAGCATATATATGCGTTTGTATGCGTTTTTTTCCATGCGTTTTTTGCGGGGAAAAACGCGCTGCAAAAAAAGCAAGTGTGAAAGTAGCCAAAGTGATGCAAAAATAATGATTTTTTATATAAATTTTTTTTTATTACATAAAAGCGCTAAAACATAAAAAAAGACATAAATGAGGTATCGCTGTAACCGTACTGACCCAAAGAATAAAACCGCTTTATCAATGTTACCGCACGCGGAACGGTGTAAACGCACCCCCAAAAGAAATTCATGAAAAGCTGGTTTTTGTTCATTCTGCGTCCCAAAAATCGGAATAAAAAGCGATCAAAAAATGTCATATGCCCGAACATGATACCAATAAAAACGTCAACTCGTCCCACAAAAAATAAGACCTCACACAACTCAGTTGGTCAAAATACGAAAAAATTATAGCTCTCAATATGTTGTGATGCAAAAACTATTTTTACAATAAAAAGCGTCTTTTAGCGTGCGACAGCTGCAAACAATAAAAACCGCCATAAATAGTAAGTCAAACCCCCCGTTATCACGCCCTTAGTTAGGGAAAAAAAATAAAATTAAAAGAAAATGTATTTATTTCCATTTTCCCATTAGGGTTAGGGCTAGGGCTAGGGTTAGGGCTAGGGCTGAGCTAGGGTTAGGGGTGTGTTGGGGTTAGGGTTGGAGTTAGAATTGGGGAGTTTCCACTGTTTGGGCACATCAGGTGCTCTCCAAACGCAACATGGCATCTGATCTCAATTCCAGCCAATTCTGCATTGAAAAAATCAAATGGTGCTCCTTCCCTTCCAAGCTCTGCCATGCGCCCAAACAGTGTTTTACCCCTACATATGGGGTATCAGCCTACTCAGGACAAATTGAAAAACAACTTTTGGGGTCCTATTTCTCCTATTGCCCTTTGGAAAATAAAAAATTGGGGGCAAAAATATAATTTTTGTGGGAAAAAAATATGATTTTTTTATTTTCACGCCCGGGCGTTATAAACTTCTGTGAAGCCCTTGGGGGTTCAAAGTGCTCACCACACATCTAGATAAGTTCCTCAGGGGGTCTAGTTTCCAAAATGGTGTCATTTGTGGGGGTTCCCACTGTTTAGGTACATCAGGGGCTTTCCAAAGCCAGCATGACACCCGCAGAGCACTCCATCAAAGCCTGCATTCCAAAACGTCACTACCTCCCTTCCGAGCCCCGACGTGGGCCCATATAGTAGTTTTTTCCCACATATGGGGTATCAGGGTACTCAGGACAAATTGGACAACAACTTTTGGGGTACATTTTCTCCTGGTACCCTTGGGAAAATAAAAAAATTGGGGACCAAATGATCATGTTTGTGGAAAAAAATACGATTTTCTTATTTTCACGCCCGGGCATTATAAACTTCTGTGAAGCCCTTGGGGGTTCAAAGTGCTCACCACACACCTAGAAAAGTTCCTTAGGGGGTCTAGTTTCCAAATTGTGTCATTTGTGGGGGGTTTCCGCTGATTAGGTACATTAGGGGCTCTCCAAAGGCAACATGACACTCGCAGACCATTCCATCAAAGTCTGCATTCCAAAGCCTCACTACTTCCCTTCCGAGCCCCGACGTGGGCCCATACAGTAGTTTTCTTCCACATATGGGGTATCAGGGTACTCTGGACAAATTGGACAACAACTTTTAGGATACATTTTCTCCTGGTACCCTTGAGAAAATAAAAAAATTGGGGACTAAATGATCATGTTTGTGGAAAAAATACGATTTTTTTATTTTCATGCCCAGGCATTATAAACTTCTGTGAAGCCTTTGGGGGTTCAAAGTGCTCACCACACATCTAGATAAGTTCCTTATGGGGTCTAGTTTCCAAAATGGGGTCACTTGTGGGGGGATTCCCCTGTTTAGGTACATCAGTGGCTTTCCAAACGCGACATGGTGTCCGATCTCAATTCCAGCCAAAAAAGTCAAATGGCGCTGCTTTCCTTCCGAACTCTGCCATGCGCCCAAATAATCGTTTACACCCACATATGGGGTATCAGCGTACTCAGGACAAATTTCACAATAACTTTTATGGTCCTATTACCCTTGGGAAAGTAAGAATTGAGGGTGAAAAGATCATTTTTGTGGAAAAAATATGATTTTATAATTGTACAGCTGTACGTTATAAACTTCTGTGAAGCCCTTGGGGGTTCAAAGTTCTCACCACATATCTAGATAAGTTCCTTGGGGGGTCTAGTTTCCAAAATGGGGTCACTTGTGGGGGGTTTCCATTGTTTAGGTACATCAGGGACTCTCCATATGTGACATGGCATCCGATCAGAATTCCAGCCAATTTTGCATTGAAAAAGTCAAACGGCGCTCCTTCCCTTCTGAGCTCTGCCATGCACCGAAACAGTGGTTCCCCCCCCCACATATCAGGTATCAGCGTACTCAGGACAAATTGCACAATAACTTTTGCAGACCAATTTCTCCTTTCACCCTTGGTAAAATAAAAAAAATTGAACCTGAATTTTTTTTTTTGTGAAAAAAAGTTAAATGTTCATTTTTTTTTAAATATTCAAAACATTCCTGTGAAGCACCTGAAGGGTTAATAAACTTCTTGAATGTGGTTTTGAACACCTTGAGGGGTGCAGTTTTCAGAATCGTGTCACTTTTGGGTATTTTCTATCATATAGACCCCTCAAAGTGGCTTCAAATGTGATGTGGTCCATAAAAATAAAATGGTGTTGTAAAAATGAGAAATCGCTGGTCAAATTTTAACCCTTATAACTTCCTAACAAAAAAAAAAGTTGGTTCCAAAATTGTGCTGATGTAAAGTAAACATGTGGGAAATGTTACTTATTAAGTTTTTTGTGTGCTGTATCTCTGTGACTTAAGGGCATGAAATTCAAAGTTGGAAAATTGCGAAATTTTCAAAATTTTCGCCAAATTTCCATTTTTTTCACAAATAAACGTAAGTTATATGAATGAAATTTTACCACTAACATGAAGTACAATATGTCACGAGAAAACAAAGTCAGAATCACCAGGATCCATGGAAGCGTTTCAGAGTTAATACCTCATAAAGGGACAGTGGTCAGAATTGTAAAAATTTGCCCTGTCATGAACGTGCAAACCACCCTTGGGGGTAAAGGGGTTAAATGGGACATTTTTTGGTAAGAGGTCCTCCTCCCTGTTTCTTCCAAGGAGGGATTGGAGTTATTGGGGTGCATATAACTTGGTAGCAGGGCAGGCCTTGCAGTCAATGCATAAGAAAACAGAATGGAAGTACAAAATGAATAATGTGAAGTAAATTTTCCTGGGTCCATCCAGTACCTGGGTTCAAAGACTTATTGGGGTGCACATGACTTGGCAGCAGGGTAGGCCTTGGAGTCAATGCATAAAAGACAGAATGGGAGGACAAAATTAATAATGTGAAGTGGATTGTTCTGGGCCCATCCAGTACCTGGGTTCAAAGGCTTATTGGGGTGCATATGATTTGGTAGCAGGGCAGGCCTTGCAGTCAATGCATAAGAAAACAGAATGGGAGGACAAAATAATTAAAGTGAAGTGTTCTGTGAATTTGTATAGACACATTTTAGTTTGTAGTTGGTTTCCATTGGTTGCAGTCCTGGATAGCTTAAGTGCAGTGCTCAAAGTTAAAGGCAGCCTACTATTAAAGGTTCCTTAACCCCTTAACTTCCAATGACAGACACAGTCCATCATGGCCTTTTGTCAGTTCCCGCACCAGGACGGACTGTGTCCATCATGCATTTAAACTGTAACTGTGTGTAAACAAGCAGTGACAGTTCAGTGACGATGGCTGTCTGTGACAGCTGAGAAGTGCAAGAAGAGGTGCAGGGACCCATGCTGCCAGTCCCCTCACCAAGATTGCTGTGATTGGTCAGTCAATCTGACACAGCATGATCGCGCAGGTAATGTTGAAATATTAGCACTTCCTGCCTGATCAGTGTAGCAGCTCATCTCTGCCAGTGGCTGAATGTCTGCAGTAACAGCCAGGAGCTGTGTAAGCACTGCCCCTTGCTGTTAACCCCCCTAAAATCTGCAATCGAGCTTGATTGCAGTGTTCAGGAGGGAGACAGAGGGACGGGAGCTCCCTCTGCCTTGTGATCGACGTCCCTGTGATGTCATCGCAGGACCCGATCATTGCCATGGTGACCTGGGGTCGACATGATGACCCCCGGGTCACCAACCTAGAGAAAACTTCTAAGACCATATTCATAGAAGCTTTCAGTGTAGGTATAATGCACTGCAATGCTAGTGCATTGCAATGCATTATACCTTCAATCAAAGTAAAAAAAAATGAAAGTCCCAGGGAATAGGTAAAAAAAATTGTAAAAAAAATTACAAAATAATAATATTACTAAAAATGATGATGATAATAATAATAATAATAATAATAATAATAATAATCCACTAATAAATACACATTTTATGTACAAAAAAATTAAATAAACAAATAAACAAAAAAGTACACATGCCTGGTATCGCTGCATCCAGAACAATCCAATCTATAAAAGTGTCACCCTAGTTAACCCCTTCAGTGAACGCTGTAAAAAAACACAAAAAAGTAGCAAACAATGCTTTATCATCATAACGTTTGGAAAAAGTGGAATAAAACACGATCAAAAAGACTAAAGTAAATTAAGATAGTATCACTGAAAACGCCATCTTGTCCCTCAGAAAACAATCCGCCATACAGCTCCATGAGCAGAAAAATAAAAAATGACAATGCTGAACAGAGGCCAGATGGAGTCCAGAGTAACTCTGCTGCCTCATTATAGTGAATGGACCCGTCGGGGGTTTCATCTGTCATGTAACTAGGAGATTTAGATGGAAACCCCAAAACTAAGTGATCCCAAACGTTATGTAAAATGCTCCCAATAATAGCTTCAACTTAATCCACAAAAAAGCAATTCACCACTCAGGTTGCCATGTGTTAACAGAAATATAGGAGGCTTCCACGTTACTGGCACATTAACCCCCGGCACACTGCGATCAAACATGATCTCAGTGTTCTGGTGGCATAGGGAAGCATCACGTAAGGAGGGGGCTCCCTGCATACTTCCCTAAGACCCTCAGAAAAACGCAATGTGATTGCGTTGTTCCGAGGGCCTCCTCCCTGCAGGTCTCCAGATCCAAGATGGCCGCAGGGTCCTTCCGAGTCCTGCAGGGAGGTGGCTTCTCAGTGCCTGTCAGATCAATGATCTGACACAGTGCTGTTCAAAGTGTCAGATCAGCGATCTGACTTTGCATAGTAATGTCCCACCCTGGGACAATGTAAAAATGTAAAAAAAAATTAACATTTGTAAAAATAATTTTAAAAAAATCCTAAATAAATAAAAATTCTCCAATAAATGTATTTTTTTATGTAAATAAAAAAAACAATAAACGTACATATATTAAGTATCGCCTCATCTATAATGACCCACCCTATAAAACTGTCCCATTGGTTAACCCCTTTAGTGAACCCCTTAACCCCTGGATTACACAAGAATATGAAAACCTGCAAATGGGTAATGTAACACAAGCGTACAGCTGTATGCAGTGTTGGGTTAATCTTAAATCTCCAAATATATTTCCTGGAGTAACAGACAGACGTTCACAGGCTCATTATGGATTCCATCAGAATCTAAATAGCAAAAAAGGTTACTGTATCAGAAGCGTACAGCTGTATACAGTGTTGGACAAATTTGAAATCTCGGTATATATTTCCGGAGTGACCCTCAGACGCTCACTCAGTCTGGATTTGACCATAAAAAAAAATGTTGTAAAAAAGGTACTGGATAACAAGATAGCATGTATATATATTATAAAGTACAATTGAAATCTCCGTATACATAGTCCCGTAGTCACTCTCAGACGCTTACTCAGTATGGATTTGACCGTAATACTAAATGTCGAACAAAGGTACTGTATAACAAGATACAGACTGTATCGAGTATAGTGTAAAAATTGGTATCTCCGATTCACCGTATATATAGAAGGCGTAAACCACACATGCTCACTCGCTATGGATGATACCGTAATAAAAAATTTAGAACATACCAGGTGTATCCAGTCTAGGGGTAATTGTACATTTCCATCTATACTTCCGGAGTCAGACACAGACACTCATAGGCTCAGTATGTGTTACACCAGAATTTAAAAAGTAGAAAAAGGAAAAGTATTCGAAGCGTACACCAGTATACAGTGTTGTGGTACTTTTAAATCTTCGTATATATTTCAATCTCAGTATGCCAGTCCAGACTCTCTGCTACTGGAAACAACATGGATACATGTACAGATGGAAAGTTGAGTGTTAGCAGAAATTTGAGAATTACTCATCGCAGGAAAACCTCCTAGATGTTGCAAAGGCGATGCAGACCCTCAATTACTGTGTCTGTGGAGACAGTGAAAATGGTCATTTGTGAAGAAAGGATTGCTTTATCGCAGTAGCGTGGATCACATCACTGTTACTCATCTCCATCAAATTGTGACAACAGGGAGAGATGTAGACCTGGTACTCACTGCCTATCATGATGTGGCTGGTCATTTTGGAGTGCAAAAGACAGAAGCCACAGGCCGTAGGCGATTCCATTGGATTGCCATGAGAGGAGACATTGAAAAATGGTGGCAGGAATGTCACACGTCTGTGACTATCACAACTGTGAAAGGTGATCATAAAGCACCACTGCATCCTCTTGTAAGTTGACATCCATTACAAATGGTAGCCATTGATCATCTGAAGGTAGAGGCCAGCAGGACAGGCCATAGCTACATCTTAACCATCATCGATCAATACACCAAATTTCTAGTGGCCGCCTCTGTGAAGGATTTAACTGCCCAGACTTCACAGCAGTGGAGCAGGGAGGGGTAAGTATTGCAACTTGCAAGTGCTGTGGCCCTGACCAAGCAGGGGGGGCACACTCATGGGTGACGGTACTGGCACAGGGCCCCTCAAAGTATGCTGGTGTGTCTGACGGCAAGTGGGCCCCCCCACCGTCAGAGACACTGTATTGTACTATGAGGGCCCCTGTGCCATTGCCATCGGCCATCAGTGGGACCATCCACCTGTTCAGAGCAACGGCGCTTGCCCGGGTGTGCCAGGTGTTGAACCCAGCCCTTGGGGGGTGGTGGGCAGCCCAGTTAGGGAGGTTTAAAAAATGGCAAATGTTGATGTGTAGGCTGGACATTCAGCAGCTGCAAATGGCGGAATTGGGCAAGTCCGAGGAAAATGAGGACAAAAACGAGGCAGTTTTCTGGCAACCTATGTGTCATCAGGGGAAGGTGGGACAAAATCCTTTGAAACCCATGCATGGTTCATTTTAATGAAGGTTAGATCATCAACATTTTGGGTCAACAGACAGGTCCTTTTTTCTGTCAGGATTGATCCAGCAGTACTGAAAACTATTTCAGATAACACACTAGCAGCAGGGAAAGAGAGCTCCTGTAAGGCATATTGTGCCAATTCAGGCTAGGTGTCCAGTTTAGAGGCCCAATAGTCAAAGAGGAATGACCTGTGAGGGAGAACATCGATATGGGAGTACTTTGTAACCATAGTTGACAACTACTGTCTCCAGTCACTTTGAATCGATGCAGTATTAGCAGTCGTGTGAGCGGTACTTGAGAGATCATTCAACAACATGGTCATGAAACCCCTTTCTCCAATGCCACTTGTGTGTGCACCACAAACACCTCTTCCATTGTGCCCACTATGGCTCGTGGGAGAACCAGCACCGCTGCTGTGTGCTGGGAAAGCCTCAAACAAACGGTTTACCAGAGTTGCTTGTTTGTTAGCCAATATTATCTCTAGGTTCTCCTGTGGCATGATGTTGTGTAATTTGCATTTGTAGCATTGATCGAGGATGCTGGCCAGCCAGTAGTCGTCATCCTTCATCATTTTGGCAAAGTGGGGGTCCCTTTTTAGGATCCGCAAGGCATAATCTCACATGTGGGCCAATGTTCCAGGTGTCAATAATGCACTGCCACTGCTGGGTGAAGGAGCACTTTCTGGCAAATCCACATCCCTACAGTCATGCACAAACCCTGTACCTGACCTTGGAATTCCAACATTTTCTCTTGCCCACTGAGAAGCATCCTCCTGCCCAAAATAATCATCCCCCTCATCCTCCTCCTCTTCCTCTTCTTCCTCCACCTCATCCAGGACAGTTCCCTAACCAGACAATGGCTGACTGTCAGCAAGACTTCCCTCCTCCTCCTCCTTCTCCTGTTCCTCCTCCTTTGCTGCAGATGCCAGATCCTTAATGTGCGTCAAACCTTGCATGAGCAGATGCATAAGTGGGATGCTCATGCTTATGATGGCGTCGTCTGCGCTTACCAGCTGTGTGCATTCCTCAAAACACTGAAGGACTTTACAGAAGTCTTTCAGCTTTGACCACTGCACACCAGACAATTCCATGTCTTCCCTCAAACTGCCTGCCCGTGTATCCTCGCACAAATGCACTACAGCCTGCCTCTGTTCGCACAGCCTCTCAACCATGTGCAGGGTGGAGTTCCACTTTGTTGCAACGTCTATGATTAGGCGGTGCATGGGGAGGTGGAGCAATCGCTGCAGCTTCTGCATATGACTGGAGTAGAGTTGAGTGAAACGGGTTGAAAAAATTGAAAAGTCGCCGACTTTCGCCTAAGTAGGGCTTCATGAAATGAAACCCGACCTTAGCGTGAGGTCGGCCACGAGGTTGGCGACTTTAGCGCCAAAGTCGCATTTCAAAAGATGCTTGAGCGCCCTTTTTGCAGCCAGGAAGAACAGACACTGTGGGCAATGTGATGACATAGGCAGTGGTCACCACCATCTTGGAGAAGGGCATGCAAGTGATTGGCTTGCTTTGTGGGGCATCACAGGGGGTATAAAAGGGCAGGGACGCCGACTGCCATGTTACTCATGCTGATCTCAGAATAGGGAGAGCTGCTGCTGATTCTGTAGGGAGAGTGTTAGGCAGGGAAGAAGATACCAAAAACTGATTCTGCTGCTAGCGATTTTGCCTGTACAACACATCAGTCACTGTGCAGTGCAAGGGGAGGCTATATTTTGGTGCATCAGCTCTGTTGGTTATTAGGCTGCCTTTTAAGGCTACCTGGTAGCTGCATTGCTGTGTGCCCACTGCTGAGCAAACTGCTTTTTTCAAAGCAATCCAGATTTTATTGTTTTGTCCTTGTGAGTTACTGAGCGTTCATTTTTCACACACCGTACAGCGGTGTACGCTCCTCTCTCAGTACTGTGTAACGGCTGTTATCACGGCCACAGTGAAGCTATCTGTGTGTGACTCTGTAAGGATAAGTCGAGGAGTTGTTCCGTTGTTACTGACCTCCACCTTATAGTTTTGTCTGGTTTTCAAACAGTTTTGTAAATTTGCTGCTTTATTACATTCAAAACTATAGAGAGACAGCGTGTGTCAGTCCGTATACTAAAACACGGAGCTTGACAATTTTACATACACTGGACAGCGGTGTACGTGCACGCTCCTCTCTCAGTACCGTGTAACGGCTGTTATCACGGCCATAGTGAAGCTATCTGTGTGTGACTCTGTAAGGATAAGTCGAGGAGTTGTTCCATTCTTACAGGCCTACACTGTAGGGAGATTCCAGTTCTGCCCAATTCTATATACACCTTGTAGTTTGTCATACACTAGGCAATTTCTGCCGGTCACATTGCGGTGTTAAATAAACAGGGCCTGACTGAATCCCACAGTGTCCTGAAGTGTAGAGACATTACAATTCTCCACAGTCCTCTATACACCCTTCTAACAGCATAGAGAATCTGCCTGTCATATTGCGGTGTTAAATAAACAGGGCCTGACTGAATCCTACAGTGTCCTGAAGTGTAGAGACATTGCAATTCTACACAGTCCTCTATACACCTTTCTAACAGCATAGAGAATCTGCCTGTCATATTGCGGTGTTAAATAAACAGGGCCTGACTGAATCCCACAGTGTCCTGAAGTGTAGAGACATTCCAATTCTCCACAGTCCTCTATACACCCCTCTAACAGCATAGAGAATCTGCCTGTCATATTGTGGTGTTAAATAAACAGCGCCTGACTGAATCCCACAGTGTCCTGAAGTGTAGAGACATTCCAATTCCCCACAGTCCTCTATAAACCTTTCTAACAGGATAGAGAATCTGCCTGTAATATTGCGGTGTTAAATAAACAGGGCCTGACTGAATCCCACAGTGTCCTGAAGTGTAGAGACATTCCAATTCTCCCCAGTACTACATACACCTTGTACCTTGTTTTACAGTACCAGAGAGTTGGTGTAAATTTGGGTAAATTTTTCCAAAAAATGAGGAAGTGTGGTGGAAGAGTCCGTGGAAGTGGGCGGGGGTTGGCAGCTGGTAATGATGGTGTTGGTGTTGGTGGTAGATCTGCTGGTAGTGGCAAAAGCAAAATAGCACCTAATACTTGAGGTATTGAGGCTGCGTCATCGTCTGTCTCCACAAGGCCTCGAAGGCTCCCTGTTGTGAGTTCATTTTCCCCTTCACCATTGAGGTCTGATGAACTCCCTCTTCTGGTGAAGGAAGGTAGTGAGGCTGATTACCAAGCACCTGAGCAGGATGATGATGACTGGGTGACTGGAATTGCTGATTGGATATAAGGCAGCCGACACCCTTCTGCCTTGCTGGTGATTTCTCAGAGGGATTCTAGGAGACCAGTCTGATTCCTGCTCCTCAAAAGCTAAGTTTTCTGCTCTGCTTTTTGCATTTGTGTTTTGGTTTTGTTTTGCCTTGTTTTTCTGGATTTCTGCCATTCCCTGCTGGAGTGAGCTGAATTCCTTTTTGCTCTGTCTTCAGAAAATACCTTAGTACTGATATAGTCTTTTTGAAGCCTAGCGTCTTCAGGGCTTTTTTCCCTATCAGTCTGTTGGCTCTTGTTTTGATAGGGTTTTGGCGGATTGCAGACAGCAGCTTTTCTATCCTGTCCTATTTAGTTAGCTTGGGCCCCATCATTTGCTCAGCCTATCTTTCTATCTGTGTGAGTGTTTTTTATCTTGCTTCACCGTCATTATATGTTGGGGGCTGCCTTTTGCTTTGGGGTCTGCTCTGGGGCAGTTTAGATTTCCCTTTCTGTCTTTAGGCTATTTAGTTCTCCGGCTGTGATCGAGGTGTCTAGGGCACTGTAGAAACCCCCCACGGCTACTGCTAGTTGTTGTTGATAGGCTCAGGGGTCTGCAATCCGATAGCTGCCAACTTCTCTGGTTTTCTGGACTTAGCTAGTATTTCTGTTTTTGCCTCCTATGGTGACTCATTCATAACACTCCCTTTTCTGAGAGTAGGTAAACCGCTTCTAAAGCTGGAGCTTCAAGAACAAGTTTTGGCTTACATTGCTGACTCAGCCTCCAGCTCTATCGCCTCCTCTTCTGAAGTTTTAAAAAATAAAAATAAAAGCACTGAGTCGCCATTGGAGGCTCATGGTCATGAACCACACCTTTCCTTGTGTCCTTCACCCCTAACAAAATTGAAGGATGTGGTAGGCCACACTACAGATTGCTCCATGGAGCTGTTTTCACATACCATGCCTGGGTTTTCAAGTCAAATCGTGAACTCCCCAGTCCAAGATGATTCTGACATGGAGTGCACTGATGCACAGCCACTGCTAGATTTATCTGCTGATACACATGGAAGAAACGGAGTAGAGAAACACAATCCAATAAAAAAATTATATTTTATTAATTCAAATCATTCTGAAAATGTACAAAATGTACATACAAATATTAAGGCTTTTACAATAAAAAGGAAAGAAGGAGTACTTCGGCCAATACAGGGGTACACATGGTGATACAGCGACCAAGAGTTATACAATATGCATATCAGTAATACAGTACAACAGGATAAATCCCAAGGAAAGTATCCATACAGAAACATGAGCAAATATAAACAACATTGTCCGGAACAACTGACAAATCAATGTGCCCATCTGTATCAAAATAAATATCACTTACCCATAATCACCAGTACACCAATGTGCCCTCCTGTGACCCCCTGACTCGCGTTTCGCGTTAGATGCTTTTTCAAAAGGGGTGCAAAGAGATGCCATATCTCTGTAGTTATATAATGGTGCCAATCAATGCCGGTGTGCTGGGCGCACGGGCCGATGACATCACACGCCAGGAATGTTTCCTCCCACCTCCGTGGCTGTCAGTAAGCGGCACACATGTAGGTGGAAATCCACCTGCTGACGTCATAAACATGCATGCCAGGCTAATATAGATAGCCACAGAGGAGAGTAGGAGGGGCGTGGAGCAAAGTGCGCGTGCACACCTCAACCGCCATTGCAAAGAAGACCATAGCGGCAGCCATCTTGGAGAGGATGAAAATCGGCCCATATAAAATACATATAGTGTTAATGCAGCCCGAATTATAAGAGAGGGTTGCAGTGATCAAGTGCTCAATTAAACACAGAAAGAACAACAAGACATTAATAATATCTCAGATAGCGATATAAAGTGAAAGAGTGCATCATAAAAGTGACAGAGCGCAATCCTATATAGTATCACAAAATACTGCAATATTAGAAACGTACGCATATTACAAAAATCAGTGATAATGTACAGAAATAATGAAAGAAAAGAGTAATAATATAAAAAACAAATAATACATAATAGTGAAAGAAATCATAAGAAAGAAAAACAAAAACAAAACTAGAAAAATATTAAATAAATAATAAAAAATGAAAAAATAACCAAATATATATGGGCACAAAAAAATGACAAGAAAGAAATAGACAAAAATAGTCTTCTTCTCCGGTTTGGAAAGGATCCTTTGGTTCTATTTGAATATTCGATGATATCCCACATACAAGACTTTCCCAATATTGACTGATGGGATATCATATCAAGCGTAAGTTCCAAAAGATCAAGACCTGGCAAGGCAAAGACTATAAAAAAAGACTAAGAGAAATGACAAAATTAAAAATAATACATAAAAACATAAAAACGTGGGACGGTGATGCAAATTCATTCTTTAAACATATAATACATGTATAAAAATATACATATATGAAAGGACGCTACCACAAGGACTCAGACAGAGATGGGTGGAAATACAAAGGAAAAACCCATCAAAGTAAGGGAACAAAGGTAAGTTTTCATTGAGTCCTTTAGATGTGACGGTGTCAAGAGTGACAATCCACCTACATTCACGTTGTGCCAAAAGGCGGACCAAATTGCTACCCCTGACACCGCCATGGATCCTATCAATGCCCCTCACCTTAAGGCCGCTGGGATCAGAACTGTGACACAACAAGAAGTGTCTTGAAAGAGTCTTACGCAAAGTCGGATCCACAGCGTCCCTAGCGGCTATGATATCACGAACATGTTGGCGCGTCCGTACCTTCAATTCCCTCAAAGTGAGGCCCACATAAATTAGGGAGCAGGGGCATGTCGCATAATATATCACAAAAGTTGTATTACACGAGATATAATCACGTATTTTGTACTCCCTGCTCCCATCAGAAGTACTGAAAGTCCCACTCCTAAGGATATTAGGACACGCGACACATGCACCGCAGGTGAAGCACCCAACCCTGGGGTTACTCATATTGAAAATAAACTGTGATTTAGTCGTATAATGACTTTTAACAAGATGGTCTTTTAGATTCCTCCCCCTGCGTTGTACCATCAAGGGACACTGTGGTAAACTCCCAGCCAAGAACTTATCCGTATGTAAAACTGGCCAATGTCTATTTAATGCGTCACGAATCTGATCCCAGCGGCAATTAGAAGTCGAGATAAATCTCATCTCATTAGAATCAATCGAGACCTTCCTTTTTGGGGGCGCAAGTAGTTCTTCCCTTTTTGTGCGTTTGGCACGTCTATAGCCCTCCCTAATACAGCAATTGCTGTATCCCCTATCTCAAAACCGCTCCGTGAGGCGGGCAGATTGCCGTTCAAATCGGGCCATAGTCGAGCAGGTCCGCCTGTTCCTCAAAAATTGTCCAACTGGGATGGCTTTAATCACGGAAAAATTGTGTGCTGAGGAGGCGTGTAAAAGAGAATTCACTGCCGTCTCTTTACGATATAAATCGGTCTCAATGGACCCATCCTCCGCCACACACAATGTTATATTCAAAAAATCAATACGTTTTGCATGATAATTGAATGTAAATCTAAGATTGAATGGATTTACATTAAGGAACTGCATGAATTTGGATAGGCTGGTCTCGTCACCCCTCCATATCATCAATACATCATCGATGTAACGAAACCAACCCACCACCTGGTCCGCGGCGTGGGCCCCATCCCCATAAAAAACCTGCCTCTCCCAAAAACCTAGAAATAGGTTTGCATAGGCCGGGGCACACGCTACGCCCATTGCAGTCCCCTGTAACTGTAAATAAAATTTGTCTTTAAAAACAAAAAAAATTTTGTCAAAGCAAACTCCAATAAATCCAAAACAAAATCCAAAAAATGGCCATCCCAGTTGGCAGTCTCGAGGAAGAAGCGGACCGCCCGAAGGCCATCACTGTGTCTAATAGAGGTGTTCAGTGACTCTATGTCAATAGTTACTAGGAGCATATCCACCTCTAAAGACATTTAGATTTATCTGCTGGTACATTCACTCAGAGCACTACATTGTCCTCGCAGTGTACTGAGCCAGAATCTGACCCTGATGAAACTCAGTTGCCCCCTCCCGCATACTATACCACCATACACGGTGACACAGAGGAAGGTGCACATGACATTGAAGAGGAGGTGATGGATGACCCAGTTGTTGACCCAGATTGGCATCCATTGGGGGTAGAGTGTGCCGCTGCCAATAGCTCAGAAGAGGAGGAGGAGCATCCGCAGCGGGCATCGATATCGCAACAGTTGTTATCTGGCAGGCTCGGAGCAGTCCAAAAACGGGTTACAAAAACCAAAAAAATTGCAGGACAGCTTGGCCAGATGGTCAAAAAAGCACAGCAAGGCCTCAAACTGTCTTCCCTAGTAGGAAGAGTGCAGTGTGGCACTTTTTTGAACAAAATCCTAATGATCAGGCAAAGGTAATCTGTAAGAAGTGCGCAAAGACCTTTAGCCGAGGGAAAAATCTGAGAAATTTGAATACCAGTTGCATGCTAAGACATTTAACCACCATGCACTTGCAAGCGTGGATGGACTACCAAAACTCACGTACCACATGTGCTACTGCTCCCAAAGAAGGTAGTCAGCAACGCAACATTGTTTCCCCCACTGTAAGTCCACCGGTTAGCACACCACCAGCAGCAACTGTTGAGTTGTCGTCGCAAGGGCAAATCATTCAGGGAATCACACTGTTATTGCAACGAAAGACTGAATCTAGGCCATCAGAAAGAACAACTCCATCACCATCATCAACCCTCTCTCAGTCCGCCATGTCCACCGCTACTTCCACCATATCCAGCTCTCAAGTCCAGCTCACCCTACCAGAGACTACAAGTAGGACAAAAAAGTACTCATCCTCTCATCCGCGTACACTAGCTTTGAACACCCACATTGCCAAACTAATCTCATTAGAGATGATGGCCTATCGGTCGGTTGAAAGCGCAGCTTTCCGTGAACTAATGGCCTACGCAGGTCCATGCTATGAACTACCCAGTCGCCACTTCTTTTCTCGCAAAGCCATCCCAGCCCTCCACCTTCATGTGAAAGACCGCATTGTCCATGCACTCAAGCAATCAGTGAGTGGAAAGGTGCACCTCACAACTGATGCATGGTCCAGTAGGCATGGCAAGGGCCGTTACGTGTCCATCACTGCGCACTGGGTTATTGTGGTGGATGCAGGGTCCACAGGGGACAGCGGTGGTGGCACAGTGCTGCCTAGCCCACGGTAGAGGAAACAGTTGGCTGTAGGTGTTCGATCCTCCTCCTCCAGAAGCGAAAGCTGGTCCACAGAGCGCAGTCGCACGAGCACTGCATCCGCAGTTGACAGTGTTGCAAACGAGGTGTCCCTCTATCGATCAGATAGTGGAAAGCGTCAGCAGGCTGTGTTGCAGATGATGTATTTGGGCGACAGACACATCGCAGAGGTACTGGCCGACTACTTTCAGCGACAAACTGAGTCATGGCTTGGCAATCTACATCTTGATGCAGTCAATGTAGTTAGTGATAACGGCCGAAATTTTGTGGCAGCCATAGCCCTTTCAAAACTCAGACACATAGCTTGCTTGGCTCACACCTTGAACCTGGTGGTGCAGTGCTTCCTCACTAATTATCCAGATTTAACAGGCCTGCTCCTTAAGGTTCAAAGACTGTGCTCGCACATCCGCCGGTCGACGGTACACTCCTGTCGTATGCAGAAGCTGCAGCGATTGCTCCACCTTCCTATGCACCGCCTAATTATCGACGTTGCAACAAGGTGGAACTCCACCCTGCGCATGGTTGAGCGGCTGTGCGGAAAAAGGCAGGCCGTAATGCATTTGTGGGAGGATACACGGGCAGGCACTTTGAGGGCAGACATGGAGTTGACAGGTGTGCAGTGGTTGACGCTGAAAGACCTCTGTAAAGTCCTTCAGTGTTTTGAGGAATGCACATGGCTGGTAAGCGCAGACGACACCATCATAAGCATGAGCATCCCACTTATGCGTCTGCTCATGCCAACTTTGACGCACATTAAGGAGCCGGCGTCTGCAGCCGAGGTTGATGAGGAGGAAGAGGAGGAGGGAAGCCTTGATGACAGTCAGCCATTGTCTGGTCAGGTAACTTTCGTGGATGAGGTGGAGGAAGAAGAGGAGGAGGATGGGGATGATTATTTAGGGGAGGAGGATGATTCTCGTGGGGCAAGTGAAAATGTTGGCGTGGCAAGGTCTGGTACAGGGTTTGTGCGTGACTGGAGGGATGTGGATTTGCCAGAAAGTGCTCCTCCACCCAGCACTAACAGTGCATCATTGACACCGGGAACATTGGCCCACATGTCAGATTATGCATTGCAGATCCTAAAAAGGGACTCCCGCATTGCCAAAATGATAAACGATGATGACTACTGGTTGGCCAGCATCCTGGATCCACGCTATAAAGGCAAATTCCAAAACATCATGCCACAGGAGAACCATGACCTAATATTGGCTAACAAACAAGCTACTCTGGTAAACCGGTTGGTTGAGGCATTCCCAGCACACAGCAGCGGTGATGGTTCTCACACGAGCCGTTGGGGCCGGGGGCAACTTGGAAGCAGTGTTGGTGGTAGACACATCAGAAGTGGCGTTGGAGACAGGGGTTTCATGACCATGTTGTGGACTGATTTTTCAAGTCCCGCTCACACGACTGGTAATACTGCATTGATTGAAAGTGACAGGAGACAGCACTTGTCAAGTATGGTTACAAACTACTTTTCCTCCCATATCGATGTTATCCCTCACAGGTCATTCCCATTTGACTATTGGGCAGCTAAACTGGACACCTGGCCTGAATTGGCACAATATGCCCTACAGGAGCTCGCATGCCCAGCTGCAAGTGTGCTATCGGAAAGAGTCTTCAGTGCTGCTGGATCAATACTGACAGAAAAAAGGACCCGTCTGTCGACCCAAAATGTGGATGATCTAACCTTCATTAAAATGAACCATGCATGGGTTTCCAAGTATTTTGTCCCACCTTACCCTGATGACACATAGGTTGCCAGAAAAATTGTTTTCTTTGGTCTGCTTGTTCCTGGGACTCGACCAATTTTGCCTTTAGCAGCAGGTGAATGTCCCACATCAACATATGCCATTTTGTAAACCTCCCTAACTGGGCAGCCTCCTCCCCCAATGGCCGGGGTCACCACCGAGTGCACGCAACCGTGCAAGTACCATTGCCCTGGACAGGTGGGTGGGTCGACTCATGGGCGCGGGCACCGGCACAGGGTCCCTCATAGTGCAATCAAGTGTCTCTGATGGTGGTGGTGCACACCCGCCGTCAGACACACCGCCGTACTATGAGGGGCCCAATGCCAGTGCCGACGCCCACGAGTGGGCCCCCCTTGCTTGGGCAGGGCCCCAGCATTTGCAATGTTTACCTCTCCCTGCTCCTCCGCTGTGTAGTCTGGGCTGTCAAATCCATCACTGGGACTGGCACTTCAAATTTGGTGAACTGATAGAAGATGATGGTTAAGACGTAGCTATGCCCTGTCCCGCTGGCCGGGATCCAGCTTCAGATGAACAATGGCTTCCATTTCTTATGGACGTCGACTCACAATGAGATGCAGTGGTGGTTTCTCATCAGCTTTAACAGTTTTCTTACCCACAGAAGTGTGACATTCCAGCGCACATTTTTAAATGTGCCCTCCCTCTCATGCCAATCCAATTGAATCGCCAATGGCCTGTGGCTTCTATGTTTTGCACTCCATAGTTACGTGACAGATCATGATAGGCAGTGAGCACCATGTTTACATCTCTCCATGTGATCAAAATTGAATGGATATGAGTAATGGCGATGGGATCAACGGTACTGTGATACAGCAACACTTTCTTCACAAAAAAGGTTTTTCCTGTGTCCACACACTAATTAATTGAGGGTCAGCATCGCCTCTGAGAATTGTGATGGAAGTTGTTCCCGTGAATATTAATTCGTAGATTTCTGCAATCACTAGACTTTAGGTAAATAATTGTATGCATCTAATTTCCTATTGCAGAGTGTCTGGGCTGTCTTACTGAGACAGAAATATAAATGAAGATTTAAAAATACCACCAAAAGTGTATCATGGTGTACGCTTGAAATACATTTCCTTTTTTTTAGTTTTTAGATTGTTGTGTAAGATAATGCAGAGAACACGGAGATTTTAAATGTTTAAACTATGCTCTATATACCTGCTATCCAGTGATAATGTACCCTATCTCAACTTTGTACAATCTGGTCTAATCCATACTGGGCCTAAGACCGTCTGAGCCTGCCTCCTGATCGATACACATAGGTTTTTATTGTGTAAACTATGCAACATATATACGTGTTATCCGGTGAAACTGTACCCTTTATCAACTTTCTCGAATCTTGTAGAATCCATACTGGGCCTGAGAATGGCTGCAGAGCTGTTAAGCAAGCTACAGCACCTGTGGTTTGGACACGTAATGTTTTGCATATTTTCTGGAATGGCGGTTAGGCCGAAATCAGGAATTGCTGTTGACCTGCACTTACTGGGAAATCATCGTTCACGGTAAATTATTGGAATCCCAGATCCCCATCACTAACGGTGTTCAGCGGGTTATCTGCACCTGCAAGTGACAAAAGATGGTCCTTTCAGTGTAGCGCGCATGTAGCCCCGGACATGGAAGGCCATGATAGCCCTGTTATTGCTCGATCGCGCGTGCCAGAGCCTCGTTCGTTAACGGAATAAAGCTGACAAATCGCTAGCACAACTACAAACGAACATACCACACCACACACAATCGACAAAGCTTTCAATGTGTGCATCTTTTTTTGAGGTGGCATGGTTGTGGTTTCCCGGGTGGAGTCCAATTAAGCCGCAGGCTCCACTCCTGGTGGTGTCCTTTTGGACATTCCTTTAAGGTTCAGCTTTGCCATCATACTGCCCCCGGAAAGCAAACACTTTGGCTTCATGGACACTGTTTGGAGGTTCATGGGAATAACGTCGCCCGATCGCCAGTTGCCATAATTTATTGGTGGGAAGTACGACGGTATATGATCGTGTTCGTTTTCAGATTTTGGTTTTTTGGGTTTGGTTTTTACATTTTTAGTCCAGATTTTCTTAACTTCATAAGGGCATGACAAGCCTAGATCTGTGTCTCCTCCACCTCCTCCTTTTTCTCCTCCACCTCTTTTGTAAATGTAGTTGCCCTTTTCCATATGTTATTTTTGGCTTCTGAGCATATTGTCGGCTTTGGGACACCTTTTAAGGTGTTTTGTAATTGTTTTGTATGTGTTAGTATGTGTTTGTGTTTGCCTGCCATTGTTTTCAGTGTGGTTCGACGAACATTCGACGAACTTGCCTCCTGTGCGATGAACCAAAACACAAGCGGGGTGGCTCAACACTACTCATGATATATAGACATACATTGTTAATGTTTAAACTAAGCTATATATACCTGCTATCTGATGATACTGTACACTTTGTCTACTTTTTATATTCTTGTCTAATCCATACTGAGCCTGGGAGTGTCTCTGTGTGACTGATGGAATATATATGGAGGTTGACAATTATCCTTTGACTGAATAGAGCTGTACGCTTCTGATACAGTACCATATATGTGATGTTATTTTGTGTCTATTTTGTGCTAAATTTGGAAGTTTGGTGGAAGAGGCCGCGGACGTGGGCGTGGGGGGGCCAGCTGGTGCTGATGGTGGTGGTGCATCTGCTGGTAGTGTCAAAATCACAATAGCAGCTAAGGCAGGAGGTGTCTAGCCTGCGTCATTGTCTGTCTACGGAACGCCTGGAAGGCTACCTTTTCTGGGAGTAGGTTAACCGTTTTTAAAGCCGGAGCATGAGGAACTGGTTTGGGCTTACATTGCTGAAACAGACTCCAGCAAATATGCCCTCCTCTTCTGAAGTTTCAAAAAATGCAAGCACTGAGTCGTCGAGTGCTGGCTCCTGGTCAGGAAGAACCCCTTTCCTTGTCTCCTGCACCCCCACTCAAAGTGAATGATGCAGCAGGCCACACTTCACATTAGTCCATGTAGCTCTTTCTATCATACCATGCATGGGTTATCAAGTCAAATCGTGAATTCCCCAGTCCAAGATGAATCTGACATGGAGTGTGGGTGGCCAGGCAGGGCAGTGGGGTTAATCGGTACCGGGACGGTGTCTCCCTGGGATGTGTCACAGTGGTGGTGACCCGTTCCGTGGCCCTGGGCATCCATGCAAAGGGGTGAATTACGTTTATAGGTGAATGATACGTGACGCCACCTGTGGTTTCTGAGTAGATTGACCATCGCTGCAGTGGTGCTTCTCTGGGACAGAAGTTGTGGTGCAGCTAAGATGTAGAAGCCCTGCACAGGTATGGCCATTGTCGCAGGGCACATGAAAGAGTTGGTAGATGGTGTGCAGTGCAGGATGTAGCAGAGCCGTGCGCCAGGCGCAGGAGAAAGAGGACAGACAAAGTTGTGCAGTTCCTTTACCTGTACATGGTAAGTGCCGTCCAGGACCCAGAGTACAGATGGAGAAGGAGTTGATCAGCCTGGAAGCCAATTTGGAATTCTCTCTCTGCAGATAGGTAGTGTGGCCTCCATTCTAGCGCTTATCTGAGGTACTCACAGTGGTGAGTTCAATGAAGTTCCCCCTGTTGACTCTCTCTCTTGGAACTTTCTCGTATGGCAGGCAGCCGTTGCCTTTTCCTTCTGGCTCCCACACGTCACTGCTGGGGCCTCCGAGCCTTAGTTGGGTACAGAGCATTTACAGCTGCTACTTTCTCCGGTTTCTGCTGCAGGAAAGTCAGTGTCCCTACAAACTCGGAGACCGGAATCCGGACCATGCGCTCCAGCTAGGAATGAGCCTTAACTCTGCTCATCCTCCAGCTCCCCTTCTCACGTCCACACACTTCCCCTTCCCTTCACAGACTGCCCTAACTTACTTCCTCCCGACCACAGACAGCAGCTCCTCAGCAGTCAGGTTCAGAGGTCTCCCTGCTGGCCTGGAGTGGGAAATGTGTTGTGTGTTGGTTTAACTGCTAGAGAGATCCTTCGTTGCTCCCAAGCATGACATCACACTCCCTAGGAGGAAGGTAATGCCACTGTGGCGACCGTACTCCTGGGGGCGCCACAAGTGCACTGAGGCTCAGCTACTTCTAGATGATTCTGCTGGTACATTGACCCAGACCACTACATTCCCCTCGCACTCTACACAGCCTGAATGTGACCCAGATGAAACTCAGGTTACCCTTCCCATATACTGTACCACCTTACACGGTGACAAAAAGGAAGGTGCAGCTGAAAGATACAGGTTCGGCCCACCCATATCAGACACACTGCCGTACTATGAGGGGCCCTGTGCCAGTGCCGTCGCCAACGAGTGGGCCCCCCCTGCTTGCTCTGGATCACAGTGCTTGCAAAGTTTAAATACTTACCTCTCCCTGCTCCACCGCCATGACGTCTTGCGCGTTTCTTGACAGTGATATTCTGATCAGAGAGCGCAATGACATCACGTCTGTACGCCCAGACTAGTACAGGGATTCCCTAGCGAGGAGACTTATTTGAGGAGACTTATTTAATTGTTTTCAATGTTGGGACAGCAATTTTTGGGGAGCACTATACTCTGGAGAATGATATATGGGGCCCACCATACACTTGAGCATTCCAAAGGTGGACATCAGACACTGGAGCTGCATTTACAGGGCCCATTATACACTAGAGCATTAGAAATGGGGCCCATTATATAGAGCATTATTTGGGCCCATAAGACAGTGCAGCTTCATCCATGGGGACCAACATATACTGTAGCATTATGTGGAGCTCAACATATACTGTTTCAAACATTATATGGGACCAATGATTCTGTATGGTGAAATATATGGGCCTCATTACTCTGTATAGCGCACTATGCGGTGGCCATAATACTGTATGGAGTAAGATACTGTCCTCTTTTGGAGCTATTGGAGAATTTAAAATGGATATCAGTCATGAGATGTAAAAAGTGAAGTATTTTTCATTGTACTATACCGCTATTTCTCTGCCGTATCGGACCATCATGAGCTGTGGTATGTGTTAAAGGGGCGCTCTTTGGCCCATGGCACATGAAAACCTGGAGCCAGCCCTACTCCCCCACAAATTTAGCCAAATAACCCCCATTTTTCAGTGCGTAACTAGTATTATGAAATAAATTAAGGTTGAAAAGCTTCAGTAATAAGATTTGATGTTTTTGGCATTAAAAAGGGCACTGTAGGTGTGTTTCCTGGCCTCCACTCCCTGCCGGCTTTGCTTCCCCATTGACTTGCATTGGGTTTCGTGTTTCAGTCGGCCTTCGACTTTTCACAAAAATCGGCCGATTTCGTTCGACCCGACTTTTGCGAAAGCCGGGTTTCATGAAACCCGACTCGACCAAAAAAAAGGCAAAGTCGCTCAACTCTAGACTGGAGTGTACGGGCGAGCGATGGATGTGCAAGCACAGTCTTTGCAACTTATAGAGCAGGGATGTTAACTCCGGAAAATTATTAAGGAAGCACTGCACCACCAGGTTCAATGTGTGAGCCAGGCAAGGTATGTGCCTGAGTTTTGCAAGGGCTATGGCTGCCACAAAATTAAGGCCATTATCACTGACTACCTTGCCTGGCTCAAGATGTAGACTGCCCAGCCATGACTCAGTTTGTCGCTGCAAGTTGTCGGCCAGTACCTCAGCGGTGTGTCTGTTGTCGCCCAAAGACATCATCTTTAACACAGCCTGCTGACGCTTACCACTACCTGTTCGATAGTGGGACACATTGTGTGCAACACTGCCAGCTGCAAATGGAGTGCTTGGGCGACTGCACTCTGTGGACGAGCTTTTGCTTAGGGAGGAGGAGGGTCGAAAGCCTACAGCCAACTGTTTCCTATACCGTGAGCTAGGCAGCACTGTTCCACTGCCACTGTCCCCTGTGGAGCCTGCATCCACCACATTAACCCAGTGCGCAGTGATGGATATGTAACGGCCCTGGCCATGCCTACTGGTCCATGCATCTGTTGTGAGGTACACCTTTCCACTCACTGATTGTTTTAGTGCATGGACAATGCAGTCTTTCACATGCCGGTGGAGGGCAGGGATGGATTTTCGAGAAAAGAAGTGCCGACTGTGTAGGTCATAGCGTGGGACAGCGTAGGCTATGAGCTCTCAGAAAGCTTCGCTTTCTACCAAACAGAAGGGCATCATCTCTAATGAGATCAGTTTGGTAATGTAGGCATTCAAACACAGTGTACGCGGATGAGAGGATGAGTACTTTCTTGTCCTACTCAGAGTGTCTGGTAGGGTGAGCTGGACATGAAAGCTGCATATGGGGGAACTAGCATTGGACATGACGGACTGAGAAGGGGTTGGTGATGGTGAGGGTGTTGATGGCCTAGATTCAGTGTTTCCTCGCGAAAATATTGTGATTGCCTGAATGCTTTGGCCTAGCAACGACACCTCAACATTTCTTGATGGTGGTGTGCTTAGTGGTGGCCTTACAGTGAGGGAAGTGATGGAGCGCTGCCGGCTAACTTGAGTCGGAGCAGGTGCACATGTGCTACCTGAGGTTTTGTAGTCCGTTCACGCTTGCAAGTGCATGTTGGTTAAATGTCTAAGCATGCAACTGGTATTCAAATTTCTGAGTTGTTTACCTCGGCTAAAGGTCTTCTTACAGGTAACCTTTGCCTCATTAGTAGGATTTTTGACAAAGTAGTGCCACACTGCACTCTTCCTACTATGGTATACATTTTCTGGCCTTGCACGCTGTGCTAAGTTGACCGTCTGGCCAAGCTGTCCTGCAACTCTTAGTTTTTGGTCCACGTTTTTGGACAGCTACGGGCCTGCCAGATGACCACTGCTGCGATGTCAATGCCTGCTGCGGATCCTTCTCCTTATCTGAACTATTGCCAGCGCCACCCTCCTCCCCCAATGGATGCCAATCCGGGTCAAGAACTGGGTCATCCATCACCTCCTCTTCAAAGTCATCTGCACCTTCCTCTTTACCTTCCTCTGTGTCACCGTGTAAGGTGGTATAGTATGCAGGAAGGGGCACCTGAGTTTCATCAGGGTCAGATTCTGGCTCAGTAGACTGCGAGGGCAATGTAGTGCTCTGGGTCAATGTACCAGCAGAATTATCAAGCAGTGGCTGTGCATCAGTGCACTCCATGTCAGATTCATCTTGGACTGGGGAATTCAGGATTTGACTGGATAACCTAGGCTTGGTATGTGAAATGAGCTCCATAGAGTAATCTGAAGTGTGGGCTGCCGCATCCTTAACTTTTGGTGGGGGTGAAGGACACAAGGAATGGTGTTGTTTCTGACCAGAACCCTGCACTGACGACTCCGTGCTTGCAGGTTTCGAACGTTCAGAAGAGGAGGCAATAGAGCTGGTGACTGTTTCGGCAATGTACGCCAAAACCTGTTCCTGATGCTCCGGCTTTAAAAGCGGTTTTCCTACTCCAAGAAAAGGGAACATTACAGGCCTTCTTGGGCCAGACGATGACGCAGGCTCAACACCTCCTGCCTTAGCTGCTATTGTGCTTTTGCCAGAACCAGCCGATGCACCACCACCATCAGTACCAGCCGCGCCCCCCTGCCCACATCCGCTACCTTTTCCACCATACTTCCTCATGTTTGGGAAAATGTACCAAAAATACCAGTAGAGAGATGGTACTGTATGAGGAGCATCCAGCTGTTTAAGGTGTATTCAAAAAATTAAATCTACGTATATATTTTGTTAGTCACAGATGCTTTCCCAGTATGTATTTGACCGTGATCCAACATGCAGATATACGGTACTGAATCAGAAGTGTACAACTGTATACATTTTTTGTGTAACTAACAATGTCCGTATATGTATTTACGGAGTGTCACATACACATGCTGTCTCTGTATAGATGTGACTGTAATGCGAACAGCAGATATACAATACTGTATGAGAATCAGTCAGCTCAATACGGTGTATGGAGAAATGGAAGTGTCTGTGTATGCACATTCATATGTTAAAGTTTGGGCACCCCTATTAATGTTAACCTTTTTTCTTTATAACAATTTTGGTTTTTGCAACAGCTATTTCAGTTTCATATATCTAATAACTGATGGACTCAGTTATATTTCTGGATTCAAGTGAGGTTTATTGTACTAACAGAAAATGTGCAATCTGCATTTAAACAAAATTTGACCGGTGCAAAAGTATGGGCATCCTTATCATTTTCTTGATTTGAACACTCCTAACTACTTTTTACTGACTTCCTGAAGCACTAAATTGGTTTTGTAACCTCATTGAGCTTTGAACTTCATAGCCAGGTGTATCAAATCATGAGAAAAGGTATTTAAGGTTGCCACTTGCAAGTAGTTCTCCTATTTGATTCTCCTATGAAGAGTGGCATCATGGGCTCCTCAAAACAACTCTCAAATGATCTGAAAACAAAGATTATTCAACATAGCTTTTCAGGGGAAGGATACAAAAAGTTGTCTCAGAGATTTAACCTGTCAGTTTTCACTGTGAGGAACATAGTAAGGAAATGGAAGAACACAGGTACAGTTCTTGTTAAGCCCAGAAGTGGCAGGCCAAGAAAAATATCAGAAAGGCAGAGAAGAAGAATGGTGAGCACAGTCAAGGACAATCCACAGACCACCTCCAAAGACCTGCAGCATCATCTTGCTGCAGATGGTGTCACTATGCATCGGTCAACAATACAGCGCACTTTGCACAAGGAGAAGCTGTATGGGAGAGTGATGCGAAAGAAGCCATTTCTGCAAGCACGCCACAAACAGAGTCGCCTGAGGTATGCAAAAGCACATTTGGACAAGCCAGTTACATTTTGGAAGAAGGTCCTGTGGACTGATGAAACAAAGATTGAGTTGTTTGGTCATACAAAAAGGCGTTATGCATGGAGGCTAAAAACACAGCATTCCAAGAAAAACACTTGCTGCCCACAGTAAAATTTGGTGGAGGTTCCATCATGCTTTGGAGCTGTGTGGCCAATGCTGGCACCGGGAATCTTGTTAAAGTTGAGGGTCGCATGGATTCAACTCAGTATCAGCAGATTCTTGACAATAATGTGCAAGAATCAGTGACAAAGTTGAAGTTACGCAGGGGATGGATATTTCAGCAAGACAATGATCCAAAACACTGCTCCAAATCTACTCAGGCATTCATGCAGAGGAACAATTACAATGTTCTGGAATGGCCATCCCAGTCTCCAGACCTGAATATCATTGAACATCTGTGGGATGATTTGAAGCGGGCTGTCCATGCTCGGCGACCATCAAACTTAACTGAACTGGAATTGTTTTGTAAACAGGAATGGTCACAAATACCTTCATCCAGGATCCGGGAACTCATTAATAGCTACAGGAAGTGACTAGAGGCTGTTATTTTTGCAAAAGGAGGATCTACGAAATATTAATGTCACTTTTATGTTGAGGTGCCCATACTTTTGCATCGGTCAAATTTTGTTTAAATGCAGATTGCACATTTTCTGTTAGTACAATAAACCTCATTTGAATCCAGAAATATAACGGAGTCCATCAGTTATTAGATATATGAAACTGAAATAGCTGTTGCAAAAACCAAAATTGTTATAAAGAAAAAAGGTTAACATTAATAGGGGTGCCCAAACTTTAACATATGACTGTATTTACACAGTGTCACACACACACACGCTGACTCTGTATAGATGTGACTGTAATGCGAACAGCAGATAAACAATACTGTTTGAGAATCGGACAGCTCAATACGGTGTATGGAGAAATGGAAATGTCCGTATATGTATTTATGGAGTGTCACACACACGCTGACTCTGTATAGATGTGACTGTAATGCGAACAGCAGATAAACAATACTGTTTGAGAATTGGACAGCTCTATACGGTGTCTGTATTGAAAATTTTAAATCTCCGTCTATTTTTATAAGGAGTGACACACGCTGTCTCTGTATAGTTTTGAACGTGATCAAACAGCAGATATACGAAACTGTTTGAAAAGCGGACAGCTCTATACTGTGTAGGTCTGGAAAAATGGTAAATCTCCTTGGTTTGTTTTTCTAGAGTCACACACAGATAGCTTATATTTGTCCGTGATACCAGCCGGTACACGGTCGTGTGTGAGGAGCGTACACCACTATACGGTGTCTGCATGGAAAATTTTAAATCTCCATCTATTTTTATACGGAGTGACACATGCTGTCTCTGTATAGTTTGGACCATAATCAAACAGCAGATATACGAAAATGTTTGAAAAGCGGACAGCTCAATACGGTGTAGTTCTGGAAAAATGGAAAATCTCCTCAGTTTGTTTTTCCAGAGTCACACACAGATAGCTTGTATTTGTCCGTGATACCAGCCGGTACATGGTAGTGTGTGAGGAGTGTACACTGCTATACGGTGTGTGAAAAAATGAACGTTCGGTAACTGACCAGAACAAAATGATAAAAGTTGGAGTGCTTTGAAAAGAGCAGTTTGAACAGCAGTGTGCACACAGCAATGCAGCTAGTAGGTAGCCTTAAAAGGCAGCCTAATCACTACCAGCGCTGCCGCACACAAAAAAAATTCTCCCCTTTCACTGCACACTAACTGTACAGTGAAAAGCGCTATCAGCAGAAGCATTTTTTTTTTCTTCTTCCCTGCCTAACGCTCTCCCTATTCAGAATCATCAGCAGCACCTCACCCTATTCTAAGATCGGCGGAAGTAAGATGGCAGTCGGCGGTCACGGCCTTTTATAGCCACTGTGACGCCACACAAAGCCAGTCAATCACTTCAATGCCCTTCTCTAAGATGGTGCTGGCCGCTCCCATGTCATCTCGTTGCCCACAGTGTGCGTCCTCCATCATTGGCTGAGAAAAGGCGCTGGAAGCATTATTTGAAATGCGACCTCATGGCCGACCTCATGATTTAGATCGGCGAAACCCGACTTTAGCTAAATTCGGCGACTTTTGAATTTGACTGACCCGTTTTGCTCAACTCTACCCAATTGACATAAATTTTTAATGTGCAGAAGTTTTAATGTGAAGATTCTTCAATCTCAAAATCTGGCGTAATTTGACAACAGTGATTTTGTCTTAATGTGTCTTTTCCTTTTCCAACCTGATTCTTGTGTTTATATTTAGACTTCTGTTTCCCATCTTCAAGTTCATATTATTTATGAGTGGGAGCTTCATTAAATCGACTGTCATATTTCCAGGTACTGAAGCCTATGATTAAAAGTATATTGATCTATTCTTTGTGATCTATCGCTATGACTGAATTTGATTGATGATATCGCTGACAAGTAAATCAGGTTAATATTTATACCTTTATGTTCATCTATTATTTTTCTGTTCCTAACTAAGGATGGGACGGTATTATAGAGAGATGTGACTATGGGAATATTGGTAAGTAGATAACATACTATGTGAAATTTTTTATGGCAAGTACAGTACTAATGTATCGTCTGTATTTTTTAACCTAGCAGTTTTCAAAGTATCATTGATTATTATTTTCACATTCTCTTTAGTTTTTATTTTACATTTACAAAATATTTTATTGTTCTGAGTATTTTGTCAATCTAATGTTCATTTCATTTATGAGATTTTGTGCTTGTAAATATTCTACATGCTATAGCAGCATACAGACAGTACATGTACTTCATCGGCAGTAGGTAATTGACTTTCAAGGTGATTCCCAGCAGAAGTGTGGCTTTGATTGACAACCACACTCGTTCACTATTGCACTAATAATTTAACCATGTAGGCATTACTATTACAATACTGTAGAATATTAGGGAAGAGAAAATAAAAAGGGTCTGTGAATAAAAATTAACTTTTATTAATTTGTTAGATAATAATATATTTTAAAAACCATTTATCATAATAATGACCCACTAAATTCCCGGTATAGCGCTTGATTGCAGAGATATGATTTATAATGTGATTCCTCACTATTGTCCCTTATTAGTTACCATATTTTATGGATTATGAGACACACTTTTTTTCCCCAAATTTGGGGGGAAATGGGGGTGCGTCTTATAATGCATATATACCTTACTGGTACCGTTGCTGCAGGCTGGGATGAGGGGGAGCCCGGTGGTGCAGCTGGGGTGTCCAGCAGTGCTGCTGAGGTGTCTGGCGGTGCTGATGAAGCGCTGAAATCTATCTCCAGAGATTTTGATGCTGAGATCTCTCTCTGCACATGCTCCCCACCACTGCGACTATTTTCCCGTAGTCAACAGCACTGGAAACCACAAAACTACAGGGGCTCTGGCCTTTCACGAAATGTCAGCAGAGCCCCCTCGCATCACCGGATATCGGAGCAGCAGCGCCAGAGATCCCCACAACACTGCAGAGCACCCACAGTGCTGGACAGCCCTGCAACACCAGACACCCACAGCACAGGACACCTGCAGCAGTGCACTGCACATCAGACACCCCCTCATCCCAGCCTGCGGCCTGCAGCATCACCCCACTCCTGCCTCCTTCAGCAGCAATCCTGGGACCCCACTTCATCGCAGCCACCACCCCCAGTAGGCAATAAGATGCATGGATTATAAGAAGCACCACCATTTTATTAAAAAAAAGTTTTTCCTATTTTTTTCCTCAAAATTTGAGGTGCGTCTTATAATTTGGAGCATCTTATAATCCTAAAAATACGGTTTACTGTAAATCAGGTTTCATCATATCCATATTGATGTAGGGTCACAGATTTGACAAGAACTGACAGGTATATGCAGGTCTTAGATAGAATGCGAGTATAAATCTCTAAGTGACATGTTGCAGTAGATTAAAATAGGTTCTGCTATTAGGGATGAGCTCGAGTATCATGTTGCTTGGATGTACTGGTTACTCAGCGAGTAATGAGTGGTGCTCGATGTAAATTTAAAATCTAACATGTTTGGAGTCTGTTACGCAGCCCATTAGTATGCGGGGATTGCCTGTGAGTCACTGTAATGCCATAGTCATCTTGGATGCGGCATTACTGTGATTGGCTGGCCGTGTGACATCATCCGAGGTTATAAAAGAATAAATGGATGCCACTGCACAGCTTTGTGACACTTTGTATTGGAGGGAGAGAGTTCTTCTCAAGACCTGTGTGAACAGAAGAATGAATTAGAAGCCTGCAGTATTGATACTGGTGCTGAAGATGAGCCATAATACTAACAGCACTTATAAGAGGTAATCGTTTGCGGCACATGCAATCTGCATTTAGGTTAGGGAAGGACAGAGAGTCCCAGGAGCAAGTGCAGGAAAAGTTATAGAATCCAGTTTGTACACAGGGATTAAGTAAGTGCAGTCCGTTGCCAAATATATAGCTGCAGTTTTTTTTTTGTCAGCGCTGGAAAAATTGAATATATTCTGAAGTATAATATGGTCCATCTAATATTATGTGCTTTAAGGTCGTTTTTTGTGTTATATAAAACACCCAAAATTCTTTGAAACATTTTTTTGGGCAACATTTCTCAGCCATATCACTATTTCATAGTGTGGTATAAATTTCTGTGAACCCTAAGGTTGTGTGCACACGTTGCGGTTTTTTTGTGCTTTCGCTGCATTTTTGCGCTGCTGAATCGCAGCAAAAACGCAAAGAAAACGCATCCCATGCAATTCTATGGGATTCTGCAATGCTGTGCTAATGCTGCGGATTTTTCCGCTGCGGAATTGCATAGCGGAAAAATGTGCAGCATGCCCATTCTTTTTGCGGAATCGCGGGGATTCCGCACCCATAGGAATGCATTGATCCACTTACTTTCTGCATGTGGCTATGCCCACCATGCACAAAGTAAGAGGATCATGTGCAGATGGTACCCAGGGCCTGGAGAAGAGGAGACTCTCCTCCAGGCCCTGGGTACCATAATTCTGTAAAAAATAGAATAAAAATAAAAAACAGTGATATACTCACCCTCCTGCAGCCCCCGAAGTCCTTCCCGCCTCTCACCATGCTCCCGGCATCTTCCGGTCCCAGTAATGCTATGCGCGAAAGACTGCTGATGACATCACGCTCTCACAAGCGTGACGTCATCTCACGTCCTTCGCACAAAGCATTACCGGGACCGGAAGATGTCGGGAGCACTGCAGAGTAGATCGGGGGCCGTCGGAAGGTGAGAATAACAATATTTTTTATTTTTTTATTATTTTAACATCCTATCTCCAAGCGATGCTAATGGCTTGGAATGTGCAAGCATTCCGCAAGCGAAAAACACTTGCAAAACGCTTGTTTTCCGTGGGAAAAACGCATTCGATTTTACCCGCGACGGGAGTGCGGAAATCTTGGTGAAATTTCCGCAGCATTTATGCAACGTGGGTACATGGCCTAAAAGTGAACAAAAGCTTTTAAAAAGTATGTAGCCTTCCATTTCTCAGACACAAAGTATTGCGTGGTTTGTGAACATTTCTGTGATCTGTAAAATTACAAAAAGCCTATTAAAATTTTGTGAACCAAATTTGTGGAGCAAATGACACAGCAAAAAAGGACGTGGAGACTATATGCAGAGACATTGGAAACTTAGGCTGGAAAGTGAATGAACTGGGAGAGCAGGTCATCTTCTTATCCATCCATGCAGTCGATGGACATGGACTAAGGAGCTTGAACAGGATTCTACAGGTGAACAACTGGCTACTTCGATGAGCAACATTTTTGGTTTCTTGACCATGGCGTGAATTAATTGCATGCTGGACTTCTTGCTAGAGATGGGTTACATCTTGCAAAAACAGGAAAACACATCTTTTGAAGATGACTTGCTACACTCATCAGGAGAGCTTTAAACTAGCGCAGTAAGGGATAGGAAATGTAAGGACAGAAAAAGATATCAAGCCCTGAGGAAGACACCTTACATATGTCGATACGAGTGAGGCTTGTTACCCTAGCGGTATTCACTTTTCTTTCAATTATGACTTTCATTGCTGCTTGACACTCCTTCTGCCTGTACATACATGAACCTTACTTGGTGAATGGTTGTCCTACTTGTCTTCTGCAGTATATTTTAAGAACATTTTAAGAACATAGACCAGTGATGGCGAACCTATGGCACGTGTGCCAGACAGGGCATGCAGAGCCCTCTCAGCTGGCACGCGGCCTCGCCTCACTGTTCAGTGCTGCAGCTTCCTCACACACATTGAGCTGGGTGGCCGTGGAGCTGAATGATGATGTCATCCAGCCGCCGCCGCGCTTCTCAATGTGTGTGAGGAAGTAACAGGAAGGAAGCTGCCGGCGCGCGGAGAGGTGAGTGTGGCTGCTGTGTGTGTGTGGTGAGTGTGTGTGTGGTGAGTGTGTGTGTGGTGAGTGTGGCCCTATGTGTGTGGCGAGGGCCAGTGAAGGTGGTGATGGGGAGAGGGACAATGATGGGAGTGATAGGGAGAGGGCCAGTGATGGGAGAGGGCAAATGATGGTGTTGATGGGGAGAGTGACAATGATGGGAGTGATGGGGAAAGAACCAGTGATGGGGAAAAGGCCAATGATGGCGGTGATGGGGAGAGGGACAATGATGGGAGTGATGGGGAGAGGGCTAGTGATGGGGAGAGGGCCAATGATGGTGGTGATGGGGAGAGGGCTAATGATGGGAGTGATGGGGAGAGGGCCAATGATGGTGGTGATGGGGAGAGGGCTAATGATGGGAGTGATGGGGAGAGGGAAAAATGATGGGAGTGATGGGGAGAGGGCAACAATGGTGGTGGGGAGAGGGCAATGATGGGGAGGAGGAAATGATGGAGGTGGTGGAATGGGCAATTTCTACATTTCTACAAGAACGGGCATATTTCTGCATGATGGGGATCATGATGGGGCATATTTCTGCATGAAGGGGATCATGATGGGGCATATTCCTGTATGAAGGGGATCACGATGGGGCATATTTCTGCATGAAGGGGATCATGATGGGGCATATTTCTGCATGAAAGGGATCATGATGGGGCATATTTCTGCATGAAGGGGATCTTGATGTGGCATATTTCTGCATGAAGGGGATCATGATGGGGCATATTTCTACATGAAGGGGATCACGATGGAGCATATTTCAACATGAAGGGGATCATGATGGGGCATATTTCTGCATGAATGGGATTATGATGGGACATTTCTACATGAAGGTGATCATGATGGGACACATTACTAAAAGAAGGGGACAATGATGGGGCATATTACTACAGGAAGGGGATCAGGATGGGAACATAACTACTGGCTGTGGGACCATTCTAATTGGGCAGGTGGTAAGCACAGTAATTAAAACATAAAGTGTGCACCTGTTAGTAGTTTGGCGGCTGCTAGCAATCTCAGCACCTGGACCGCCAGCGATTTTTTTTTTATTTATATATTTTTTGTCAAATGTGGAGCTGCAGCAAATATTTATACTTTTTCAGATCACGGTGAAACCTCCCAGCCTGCCATTCTTGCCAGGTGCTATCCACAATTCCCAAGCCAGCCATCTGCATGCCAGGATTCAGGAGTCCGCAGCAGCCAGATACAGTAAGTGTTATCACATTTGTGTGACTGTGGCTAGAGATTAGATATATTTACACTGTGAAATGTAGCATTGGATTTCAGCAAGGAATCTGCTTGCATTCCTTGCTAAAATAAATCTATCTATCTAACATTCTGCATTTTTTTCTCCCTAAAGTTCAATCCAACTGCTGTGTCTAGAAAGGGCAGTGTGAGTGGCTCAGTTTTAGAGTTGAGCGAAACGGGTCGGTCAAATTCAAAAGTCGCCGACTTTCGTTAAAGTCGGGTTTCGCCGATCGAAACCCGACCATAGCATGAGGTCGGCCATGAGGTCGCCGACCCGCGCGCCAAAGTTGCGTTTCCCATCATGCA
Organism: Dendrobates tinctorius; assembly: GCF_039654945.1. Lineage (NCBI taxonomy): Eukaryota > Metazoa > Chordata > Amphibia > Anura > Dendrobatidae > Dendrobates > Dendrobates tinctorius. The sequence continues at coordinate 58,623,412 of NW_027361698.1, read as the reverse complement.
TCCAGCGTCTTTTCTCAGCCAATGATCAAAGACGCACACTGTGGGCAACGCGATAACATAGGCAGCGGCCACCACCATCTTATAGAAGGGCATTGCAGTGATGGCTGGCTTTGTGTGGCGTCACAGTGGCTATAAAAGCCCTGAATGCCGACCGCCATCTTACTTCTGCCAATCTTAGCATAGGAAGAGGTTGCTGCTCGTTCTCTATAGGGAGAGTGTTTAGGCAGGCAAAAAAAATACAACTATGCTTCTGCTGATAGCAATTTTCACTGTACAACACAACAGTTAGTGTGCAGTGACAGGGGAGGATAATATTTTGGTGTGAAGCAGCTCTGGTGGTAATTAGGCTGCCTTATAAGGCTACCTGATAGCTGCATTGCTGTTTGCACACTGCTGTGCAGACTGCTTTTTTCAAAGCAAAAATACTTTTATTCCTTTTGTCTGCACAGTTACCGAGCGTTCATTTTTTCACACTTTTGTGTGCAGCAGCTCTGGTGGTTATTAGGCTGCCTTATAAGGCTACCTGATAGCTTCATTGCTGTGTGCACACTTCTGTGCAGACTGCTTTTTTCAAAGCAAAAATACTTTTATTCCTTTTTTCTGCACAGTTAGCGACCGTTCATTTTTTCACACACTGTATAGAGGTGTACGCTCCTCACACACTACGGTGTACTGGCTGGTATCATGAACAAATACATGCTATCTGTGTGTGACTCCGTAAAAAGATAGACCGAGATTTTCTTTTTTCCATACATACACCGTATATAGCTGTCCGCTTATCAAACAGTATTGTAGATCTGCTGTTTGTATTGCGGTCAAATCTATACAGAGACAGCGTGTGTGTGTGAGACTCCGTAAATACATATACGGAAATTTCAATTTTTCCATACACCGTAAGAGCTATCCGCTTGTCAAACAGAATCCTATATCTGCTGTTTGATTACGGTCAAATCGATACAGACACAGCGTGTGTGTGTGACTCCAGTACAAGATAGACGGATAATTAAAATTTTCCATGCATACACCATATAGAGCTGTCCGCTTGTCAAACAGTATAATATATCTGCTGTTTGATTATGGTCAAATCGATACAGAGACAGCGCGTGTGTGTGTGAGTCCGTAAATACATAGATGGACATTTCCATTTTTCCATACACCATATAGAGCTGTCCGTTTCTCTAACAGTATTGCATACTGTATCTGCTGTTCGCTTTACGGTCACATCTATACAGAGTCAGCATGTGTGCGTGAGACTCCGTAAATACTGTACATATACGGACATTTCCATTTTTCAATACACCGTATAGAGCTTTCCGCTTCTCATACAGTACCATATCACTGCTGGTATTTTTGGTACATTTTCCCAAACATGAGGAAGTATGGTGGAAGAGACCGCGTACGTGGGCAGGGGGGAGCAGCTGGTAGTGATGGTGGTGCATCTGCTGGTTATGGCAAAAGCACAATAGCAGCTAAAGCAGGAGGTGTTGAGCTTGCGTCATCGTCTGGCACAAGAAGGCCTTTAAGGTTCCCTTTTCTGGGAGTAGGTAAACCGCTTTTAAAGCAAGAGCATCAGGAACAGGTTTTGGCTTACATTGCTGAAAACGCCTCCAGCTCTATTGCCTCCTCTTCTGAAGTTGCAAAAACTGCAAGCACAGAGTCATCAGTGCAGGCTTCTGGTCAGGAACAACACCTTTCCTTGTGTCCTTCACCCACACCAAAAGTGAAGGATGCCGCAGCACACACTTCAGATTACTCCATGGAGCTCTTTTCACACACCATGCCAGGGTTATCAAGTCAAATCCTGAATTCCCCAGTCCAAGATGAATCTGACATGGAGTGCACTGATGCACAGCCACTGCTAGATGATTCTACTGGTACATTGACCCAGAGCAATACATTTGCCTCGCAGTCTAGTGAGCCTGAATCAGACCCAGATGAAACTCAGGTGCCCCTTCCCGCATACTATACCACCTTACACGGTGACACAGAGGAAGGTGCAGTTGAAATTGAAGAGGAGGTGATGGATGACCCAGTTGTTGACCCGGATTGGCATCCATTGGGGGAAGAGGGTGCCACTGGCAATAGCTCAGAAGAGGAGAAGTATCCGCAGCAGGCATCGACATCTCAGCAGCAGTTAGCTGGCAGGCCCACAGCTGTACCAAAACTTGTTAAAAAAACAAAGAGTTGCAGGACAGCTTGGCCAGATGGTCAAATTTGCACACCATGCAAGCCCTGAAAATTTATACCATAGTAGCAAGAGTGCGGTGTGGCACTTTTTTGACCAAAATCCTATTGATGAGGCAAAGGTTGTCTGTAAGAAGTGTGGAAGGACCTTCAGCCGAGGTAAAAATCTCTGAAATTTAAACACCAGTTGCATGCCTAGACATTTAACCACCATGCACTTGCAATCGTGGACGGACTGCCAAACCTCAGGTAGCACATGTGCACCTGCTCTGACTGAAGGTAGCCAGCAACGCTACATTGCTTCCACCACTGTAAGGCCACCGATAAGCACACCACCAGCAAGAAATGTTGAGGTGTCATTGCAAGGCCAAAGCAGTCAGGGAATCACAATGTTTTTGGAAAAAAAGACTGAATCAAGGCCATCACCAACACCACCATCACCATCACCAACCCCCTCTCAGTCCTTAATGTCCACCACTAGTTCCCCCTATGCAGCTCTCAAGTCCAGCTCACCCTACCAGACACTCTGAGGAGGACAAGAAAGTACTCATCATCTCATCCACGTACACTGGCTTTGAACGGCTACATTGCCAAACTGATCTCATTAGAGATGATGCCCTTCCGTTTGGTTGAAAGCGAAGTGTTCTGAGACCTCATGGCCTATGCTGTCCCACACTATGACCTACTCAGTCGGCACTTCTTTTCTCGAAACGCCATCCCTGCCCTCCACCTGCCTGTGAAAGACCGCATTGTCCTAGCACTCAAACAATCAGTGAGTGGAAAGGTGCACCTCACAACAGATGCATGGGCCAGTAGGCATGGCCAGGGCTGTTACGTGTCCATCACTGCGCACTGGGTTAATGTGGTGGATGCTGGCTCCACAGGGGAGAGCGGTGGTGGAACAGTGCTGCCGAGCCCACGGTATAGGAAACAGTTGGCTGTAGGCATTCCACCCTCCTCATTCTCCTCCTCCAGAAGCGAAATCTCGTCCACAGAGCGCTGTCGCACGAGCACTCCATCCGCAGCAATAAGGTGCGAAGACTGTGCTCGCACATCCATCACTAGCCCGTACACTCCAGTCGTATGCAGAAGCTGCAGCGATCGCTCCAATTCCCAAAGCACCGCCTAATCATAGGCGTTGCAACAAGGTGGAACTCCACCCTGCACATGGTTGAGAGGCTGTGCGAACAGAGGCAGGCTGTAATGCATTTGTGGGAGGATACACGGGCAAGCAGTTTTAGGGAAGACATGGAATTGTCGAGTGTGCAGTGGTCAAAGCTGAAAGACCTCTTTAAAGTCCTTCAGTGTTTTGAGGAATGCACACGGCTGGTAAGCGCAGACGGCGCCATCATAAGCATGATCATACCACTTATGTGTCTGCTCATGCAAACTTTGATGCACATTAAGGATCAGGCATCTGCAGCAGAGGAGGAGGAAGAGGAGGAGGCAAGCCTTGATGACAGTAAGCCATTGTCAGCGATGGCAACTGACCTGGACGAGGTGGAGGAAGAAGATGAACAGGGGGATGATTATTTTAGGGAGGAGAATGCTTCTCAGGGGCCAAGAGATAATGTTGGCATGCCAAGGTCAGGTACGGGGTTTTTGGGTGACTGGAGGGATGTGGATTTCCAAGAAAGTGCTCTTCCACCCACCACTGGCAGTGCATCATTGACACCTGGAACATTGGCCCACAAGTGTGATTATGCCTTGCGGATCCTAAAAAGGGACCCCCGCATTGCCAAAATGATGAAGGATGGACGACTACTGGTTGGCCAGCATCCTCGATCCATGCTATAAAGGCAAATTACAAAACATTATGCCACAGGAGAACCTAGAGATAACATTGGCGAACAAATAAGCAACTCTGGTAAACCGTTTGTTGGAGGCATTCCCAGCACACAGCACCGGTGCTGGTTCTCCCACGAGCTGTAGAGGCCAAAATGGAAGAGGTGCTCGTGGTACACACAGCCGAAGTGGCGTTGGAGACAGGGGTTTCATGACCATGTTCCGGACTGATTTTTCAAATACCGCTCACACGACTGCTAATACTGAATCGATTGCAAATGACAGGAGGCAGCAGCTAGGGTTAGGGTTAGGGCTAGGGTTAGGGCTAGGGTTAGGGCTGAGATTAGGGTTACGGGTGTGTTGGGGTTAGGGTTGGAGTTAGAATTGGGGGGTTTCCACTGTTTGGGCACATCAGGGGCTCTCCAAATGCAACATGGCGTCTGATCTCAATTCCAGCCAATTCTGAGTTGAAAAAGTCAAATGGTGCTCCTTCCCTTCCAAGCTCTGCTATGCGCCCAAACAGTGTTTTACCCCCACATGTAGGGTATCAGCCTACTTAGAACAAATTGCAAAACAATTTTTGGGGTCCAATTTCTCCTGTTACCCTTAGGAAAATAAAAAATTGGGGGCAAAAATATCATTTTTGTGGAAAAAAATGATTTTTTTATTTTCACATCCGAGCGTTTTAAACTTCTGTGAAGCACTTGGGGGTTCAAAGTGCTCACCACACATCTAGATAAGTTCGGTGGGGGGTCTAGTGTCCAAAATGGGGTCACTTGTGGGGAGTTTCAATAGTTTAGGTACATCAGGGGCTCTCCAAACGCACATGACACCCGCAGACCATTCCATCAAAGTCTGCATTCCAAAACGTCACTGCTTCCCTTCCAAGCCCCGACGTGTGTCCATACAGTAGTTTTCTCACACATATGGGGTGTCAGTATACTCATGACAAATTGGACAACAACTTTTGTGGTCCAATTTCTCCTCTTACCCTTGGGAAAATGAAAAAATTGGGGACTAATTGATCATGTTTGTGGAAAAAATACGATTTTTTTATTTTCATGCCCGGGCATTATAAACTTCTGTGAAGCCCTTGGGGGTTCAAAGTGCTCACCACACATCCAGATAAGTTCCTTAGGGGGTCTCGCTTCCAAAATGGGGTCATTTGTGGGGGGTTTCCACTGTTTAGGTACATTAGGGGCTCTCCAAAGGCAACATGACACCCGCAGAACATTCCCTCAAAGTCTGCATTCCAAAACGTCACTACTTCCTTTCCGAGCCCCGACGTGTGTCCATACAGTAGTTTTCTCCCACATGTGGGGCGTCAGCGTACTCAGGACAAATTGGACAACAACTTTTGGGGTTCAATTTCTCCTGGTACCCTTGGGAAAATAAAAAAATTGGGGACTAATTGATCATGTTTGTGGAAAAAATACGATTTTTTTATTTTCATGCCCGGGCATTATAAACTTCTGTGAAGCCCTTGGGGGTTCAAAGTGCTCACCACACATCTAGATAAGTTCCTTAGGGGGTCTCGTTTCCAAAATGGGGTCACTTGTGGGGGGTTTCCACTGTTTAGGTACATTAGGGGCTCTCCAAAGGCAACATGACACCCGCAGACCATTCCATCAAAGTCTGCATTCCAAAACGTCACTACTTCCCTTCCGAGCCCTGACGTGTGTCCATACAGTAGTTTTCTCCCACATATGGGGTGTCAGCGTACTCAGGACAAATTGGAAAACAACTTTTGGGGTTCAATTTCTCCTGTTACCCTTGGGAAAATAAAAAAATTGGGGACTAATTGATCATGTTTGTGGAAAAAATACGATTTTTTTATTTTCATGCCCGGGCATTATAAACTTCTGCGAAGTCCTTGGGGGTTCAAAGTGCTCACCTCACATCTAGATAAGTTCCTTAGGGGGTCTAGTTTTCAAAATGGGGTCATTTGTTGGGGGTTTCCACTGTTTAGGTACATTAGGGGCTCTCCAAAGGCAACATGACACCCGCAGACCATTCCATCAAAGTCTGCATTCCAAAACGTCACTACTTCCCTTTCGAGCCCCAACGTGTGCCCATACAGTAGTTTTCTCCGACATATGGGGTATCAGCATACTCAGGACAAATTGGACAACAACTTTTGGGGTCCAATTTCTCCTGGTACCCTTGGGAAAATAAAAAAATGGTGACTAAAAGATCATGTTTGTGGAAAAAATACGAATTTTTTATTTTCACGCCCAGGCGTTATAAACTTCTGTGAAGTACTGGGGGTTCAAAGTGCTCACCTCACATCTAGATAAGTTCCTTGGGGGGTCTAGTTTACAAAATGGTGTCATTTGTGGGGGGTTTCCACTGTTTAGGTACATCAGGGGTTTTCCAATCGCGACATGGTGTCCGATCTCAATTCCAGCCAAAAACGTCAAATGGCGCTGCTTCCCTTCCGAGCTCTGCCATGCGCCCAAATAGTGGTTTACCCCCACATGTGGTGTATCAGCATACTCAGGACAAATTGCACAATAACTTTTAGGGTCCTGTTACCCTTGGAAAAATAAGAATTGAGGGTGAAAAGATCATTTTTGTGGAAAAAATATGATTTTTTAATTGTACGGCTGTATGTTATAAACTTCTGTGAAGCCCTTGGGGGTTCAAAGTTCTCACCACACATCTAGATAAGTTCCTTAGGGGGTCTAGTTTCCAAAATGGTGTCATTTGTGGGGGGTTTCCACTGTTTTGGTACATCAGGGGTTTTCCAATCGCGACATGATGTCCGATCTCAATTCCAGCCAAAAACGTCAAATGGCGCTGCTTCCCTTCCGAGCTCTGCCATGCGCCCAAATAGTGGTTTACCCCCACATGTGGGGTATCAGCGTACTCAGGACAAATTGCACAATAACTTTTATGGTCCTGTTACCCTTGGGAAAATAAAAATTGGGGTGAAAAGATCATTTTTGTGGAAAAAATATGATTTTTTAATTGTACGGCTGTACGTTATAAACTTCTGTAAAGCCCTTGTGGGTTCAAAGTTCTCACCACATATCTAGATAAGTTCCTTGGGGGGGTCTAGTTTCCAAAATGGGGTCATTTGTGGGGGGTTTCCACTGTTTAGGTACATCAGGGCCTCTCCAAACGTTACATGGCGTCCGATCTGAATTCCAGCCAATTTTGCATTGAAAAAGTCAAACGGCGCATCTTCCATTCTGAGCTCTGCCATGCGCCGAAACAGTCGTTCCCCCCCACATATCAGGTATCAGCGTACTCAGGACAAATTGCACAATAACTTTTGCAGTCCAATTTCTCCTGTTACCCTTGGTAAAATAAAAAAGATTGAACCTGAAGTATTTTTTTGGGGAAAAAAAGTTAGATGTTCATTTTTTTTAAATATTAAAAAAAATTCCTGTGACGCACCTAAAGGGTTAATAAACTTCTTGAATGTGGTTTTGAGCACCTTAAGGGGTGCAGTTTTTAGAATGGTGTCACTTTTGGGTATTTTCTATCATATAGACCCCTCAAAGTGGCTTCAAATGTGATGTGGTCCAAAAATAAAATGGTGTTGTAAAAATGAGAAATCGCTGGTCAACTTTTAACCCTTATAACTTCCTAACAAAAAAAAATGTTGGTTCCAAAATTGTGCTGATGTAAAGTAAACATGTGGCAAATGTTAGTTATCAAGTTTTTTGTGTGCTGTATCTCTGTGATTTAAGGGCATAGAAATTCAAAGTTGGAAAATTGCGAAATTTTCAAAATTTTCGCCAAATTTCTGTTTTTCTCACAAATAAACGCAAGTTATTTGAATGAAATTTTACCACTACCATGAAGTACAATATGTCACGAGAAAACAATGCCAGAATCACCGGGATCCATGGAAGCGTTCCAGAGTTATGACCTCATAAAGGTACAGTGGTCAGAATTGTAAAAATTGGCCCGGTCATGAACGTGCAAACCACCCTTGGGGGTGAAGGGGTTAAACCTCCCTAACTGGGCTGCCCCCCCATGGCTGTGGTCACCACCTGGCGCACCCTGGCAAGTGCTGTTGCCCTGAACAGGTGGGTGGGCCCACTCTTTGGCGACGGCACTGGCACAGGGCCCCTCGCAGTACAATAGTGTGTCTCTGACAGGGGGGGGCCCACTCGCTGTCAAACACACCGGCGTACTATGAGGGTCCCTGTGCCAGTACCGCCTCCCATGAGTGTGCAGTGTTCCCCCCCTGCTTGCTCAGGGCCCAAGCACTTGCAAGACTTACCTCTCCCTGCTCCACCGCTGTGTAGTCTGGCCAGTTAAATCCTTCACAGGGACAGGCACTACAACTTTGCAGAACTGATCGATGATGGTTAAAACTTAGCTATGGCCAGTCCTGCTGGGCTCTACTTTCAGATGATCAATGGCTACCATTTGTAATGGACGTTGACTCACAATTGGATGCAGGGGTGTTCTTTATGATCAGCTTTCACAGTTTTCTTAGTCACAGACGTGTGACATTCCTTCCACCATTTTTCAATGTCTCCTCTCATGGCAGTCCAATAGAATCACTTACGGCCTGTGGCTTCTGTCTTTTGCACTCCAAAGTGAACAGACAGATCATGATAGGCAGTGAGGACCATGTGTACATCTCTCCCTGTGATCACAATTTGATGGAGACGAGTAACGGTGATGGGATCCATGCTACTGCTATACAGCAATCCTTTATTCACAAACAACCATTCTCGCAGTCTCCACAGACAAATTACTTGAGGGTCAGCATCGCCTGTGCGAATCCTCCCGGGAGGTTTTCCCGTGATTAGTAATTTCTAAAATTTCTGCAATAACTCGACTTTCCATCTGGAGTTGTATCCATCTTGTTTCCTGTAGCAGACAGTCTGGACTGGCTTACTGACACTGATATTTCAAATATATATTTAAAATATTTAAAAGTACCCAACACTGTATACTGTTGTACGCTTCGAATACATTTCCCTTTTTCTAATTTTTATATTCTGGTGTAATCCATACTGAGCCTGTGAGAGTTTGTGTCTCACTCTTTTAAACTATAGGGAGATTTAAAATGACACCAACACTGTATGCAGCTGTACGCTTGTAATATATTACCCTTTTTGGACTTTTTGTATTCTTGTCTAATCCATACTGAGACTGTGAGTGTATTTTTCTGACTCCGGATATATAGACTGATATTTCCAATTACCCCTGGACTGGATACACCTTGTATCTGCTGATACAGTACTTTTTTTCAACATGTTTGAGTATGGTTAAATCCATACTGACTGAGTGAGCGAGTGTGGTTGACTCATGAAATCTGGTGGTTGGAAAAAATAATGGAAAGACATGGAAACATCAAAACAACTTAGGTTAATATGGTGTAGGTCCACCATTTGCGGTGATTACAGCCTCGATTATCCGAGGTATGGATTCATACAAGGTGTGAATTGTTTCCAAATGAATTGTAGCCCATTCTTCAGTTAAAACACCCTCCAGTTCTTTGAGCAACAATGGTGGTGGAAATCGACGTCTAACTTGAATCGATAAAATCTGCCAGAAATGATGAATAATGTGGAGGTCTGGGGATTGTGGGGGACAGATGAGATGTTCAACTTCATTACAGTGTTACTCGTGCCATGCTTTAATGATTCGAGCTGTATGAATTGGTGCATTATCATCCTGAAAGATGGCGTTCCCCTCCGGGAACAGTGCTTGAGCCATAGAATGCACTTGGTTGCCCAAAATGCCTAAATAATTGCGGCTGTTACTTCTTCAATGAAGGGATATCATTGGCCAGGCAAATCTCAATGAAATAGCACCCCAGATCATCACAGACCATCCGACATGTTTTACGGTTGGGAGAAGGCAGTCTGGATGGAATGCTTCTTTAGGCTGTCTCCAAACGTACACTCGGCCGGAAGTCGGAAATAGGGTAAATGATGATTTGTCTGAGAATATAAAATGTTTTCACAGCTCGAGAGACCTATTCTGGAGATTTCTACACCACTCTAAATGCATGGAAACATTTGTCATTGAGAGAAGCATTTTTACATTTCAAGCTCTTCCGTGGAATCCAGATTTGTGCAGCTCGTGACAAACTTTTTTCGTGGAAACTGTTTTCTGTAGGTGTTCATTGAGCTCTGCATTGATTTTCATCAGACACTGGAGCAGTATTTACGGGCCCATTATACACTGGAGCATTAGAAATGGGGCCCATTATATAAGGAGCATTATGTGGGGGCCCATAAGACACTGGAGCATCATTCATGGGGCCCATCACATACTGGAGCATTCTAAATGGGGCAGATTATATAAGGAGCATTATTTGGGCCCATCATACACTGGAGCATTCCAAATGGGAGACATCAGAAACTGAAGCAGCATTTATGGGGCCCATTGTACACTGGAGCATTAGAAATGGGGCCAATTATATATGGAGCATTATTTGGGCCCATAAGACACTGGAGCATCATCCATGGGGCCCATCATATACTGGAGCATTCTAAATGGGGCAGATTATATATGGGGCATTATTTGGGCTTATCATACACTGGAGCATCATACATGAGGCCCATCATATACTGGAGCATTCCAAATGGGGGACATCAGACACTGGATCAGCATTTACGGGGCCCATTATACACTGGAGCATTATAAATGGGGCCCATTATATATGGAGCATTATTTGGGCCCATAAGACACTGGAGCATCATCCATGGGGATTAACATATACTGTAGCATTATGTGGAGCTCATCATATACTGTATGGAACATAATATGGGACCAATTATTCTGTATGGAGAAATATATTGGGCTCATTATTCTGTATGGCACACTATGTGGTGGCCATAATACTGTATGGAGTAATATACTATTAAAGTTGCAAAGCTTAAGTAATAAGAATTGATGTTGTTGGCATTGAAATGGGCACTGTAGGTGTGTTTACTGTCCTCCACTCCCTGATGACTTTGCTTCTCCATTGACTTGCAGTGGGTTTTGTGTTTCAGTCGGACTTCGACTTTTCCCTATAGTCGGCTGATTTCGTTCGACTCGACTTTTGAGAAATTCGGGCTTCATGAAACCCGACTCGACCCTAAAAAAGGCAAAGTGGCTCATCTCTTCTCAGTTTCAGTGTGTGATAAGCACACATGGGCTTGAAGCCCCCCTGCTGAACCGAAGAGAAGACTGCAAAGGTAAGTTTAAAATCAATGAATTGTTTGCATAATAGAATTGATCATCAGGGTTTAGGGACGGCAAGTGCTGTACAGGGAAGAGAGTTGGCAGCTGCGGACTCTCCTGTGCAGCGCTGCTGAGTAGTTCTCATTCACTTTGAATGAGGGCAGCGCTGCAGTACCTTGAGACAGCCACTACACATTTTTCATCACACAAAATTGCCCTGGTGGCACTTTGTCATAAATATTTGGGTTTTAGGTTGCAGTTTGGGCACTAGGTCTCAGAATGGTTCGCCATCACTGACATAGACTGTATATTTTTTTGAAAAACAAATGTTTATAAAACACACATTAGTAATGATAAAGAAACACTTCTTTTAAAAAGACAAATACAAATCAAGAAATTTAAATTCAAGAAATGGATAAAATAATAATTATGCAAGGAAAAGAAACTTATAGCCATAACCAGCTGTTTAAATTAATCTTAGCATTTAGCAAAGGCCCCAGTTTTAAAGTATGATTTTTTTTTTACAGGTTCATCTTCATAGTTTTTTCACATTTACTTAGGGAATAGCTTAAGGCTAAACTGTGTTTTATTTTTATATATCAAGATTGAAGGTCTGTAAATTTTCACTTCCATGCACCAAGCATTTTATACATGCACTGTTTATCTTTTTCTCTTTTTTTTCCTTTTTTTGCCGCAAGCGTCCTAGAATATAGTCTGCTTCTATGTTTCCTTCCAAGTTGAGTAAAAGCATTGCTTCAGTCTAAAAGTGCAACTAAACAGCAGAGAATAAAAATTGTTATGTCTCAAAGGTTGAAAAGTTTAGTAATGTACTTATTGTATCAGGCGCTTGGAAAGAAAAATAGTCAAGGCAAATGCTGCTGAAAACCAATATTTGATGCCATTCAAGGTACATACAGTCATATGTATAAGTTTGGGCACCCCTATTAATGTTAACCTTTTTTCTTTATAACAATTTTGGTTTTTGCAACAGCTATTTCAGTTTCATATATCTAATAACTGATGGACTCAGTTATATTTCTGGATTCAAATGAGGTTTATTGTACTAACAGAAAATGTGCAATCTGCATTTAAACAAAATTTGACCGGTGCAAAAGTATGGGCACCCTTATCATTTTCTTGATTTGAACACTCCTAACTACTTTTTACTGACTTCCTGAAGCACTAAATTGGTTTTGTAACCTCATTGAGCTTTGAACTTCATAGCCAGGTGTATCAAATCATGAGAAAAGGTATTTCAAGTGGCCACTTGCAAGTAGTTCTCCTATTTGATTCTCCTATGAAGAGTGGCATCATGGGCTCCTCAAAACAACTCTTAAATGATCTGAAAACAACATAGCTTTTCAGGGGAAGGATACAAAAAGTTGTCTCAGAGATTTAACCTGTCAGTTTCCACTGTGAGGAACATAGTAAGGAAATGGAAGAACACAGGTACAGTTCTTGTTAAGCCCAGAAGTGGCAGGCCAAGAAAAATATCAGAAAGACAGAGAAGAAGAATGGTGGGAACAGTCAAGGACAATCCACAGACCACCTCCAAAGACCTGCAGCATCATCTTGCTGCAGATGGTGTCACTGTGCATCGGTCAACAATACAGCGCACTTTGCACAAGGAGAAGCTGTATGGGAGAGTGATGCGAAAGAAGCCGTTTCTGCAAGCACGCCACAAACAGTGTCGCCTGAGGTATGCAAAAGCACATTTGGACAAACGAGTTACATTTTGGAAGAAGGTCCTGTGGACTGATGAAAAAAGATTGAGTTGTTTGGTCATACAAAAAGGCGTTATGCATGCGCTGTATTGTTGACCATACCTACAAACACCATACCTACTGTAAAGCATGGTGGTGGAAACATCATGCTTTGGGGCTGTTTCTCTGCAAAGGGGCCAGGACGACTGATCCGGGTACATGAAAGAATGAATGGGGCCATGTATCGTGAGATTTTGAGTGCAAACCTCCTTCCATTAGCAAGGGCATTTAATATGAAACGTGGCTGGGTCTTTCAACATGACAATGATCCAAAGCACACCGCCAGGGCAACGAAGGAGTGGCTTCGTAAGAAGCATTTCAAGGTCCTGGAGTGGCCTAGCCAGTCTCCAGATCTCAACCCTATAGAAAACCTTTGGAGGGAGTTGAAAGTCCGTGTTGCCAAGCGAAAAGCCAAAAACATCACTGCTCTAGAGGAGATCTGCATGGAGGAATGGGCCAACATACCAACAACAGTGTGTGGCAACCTTGTGAAGACTTACAGAAAACGTTTGACCTCTGTCATTGCCAACAAAGGATATATCACAAAGTATTGAGATGAAATTTTGTTTCTGACCAAATACTTATTTTCCACCATAATATGCAAATAAAATGAAAAAAAAAACAGACAATGTGATTTTCTGGATTTTTTTTTCTCAGTTTGTCTCCCATAGTTGAGGTCTACCTATGATGTAAATTACAGACGCCTCTCATCTTTTTAAGTGATGGAACTTGCACTATTGCTGACTGACTAAATACTTTTTTGCCCCACTGTATATAGTTAGATAAATAATTAAAGGGGTTATTGTGGATTTTTTTTCCTAGGTGGCTAAAAACTTACTGGCAGGTAGAAGCTAATTACCTACCTGTTGCACCCAGTAAAATTCTCTCTCTTAGTCAATGATTCTCCTGCTTTCTTTGGCCTCACTTCAACAGAGCAGTTCTTTCTATTCCGATCTGCTTTGTCAAAAGGGCATGACTTCTGATGCCATGCTGATTGACAACTAACTCCACAAAGTATGCAGTGGGGAGACTGATGTCAATCAGCATGACGTCAGCCGTGCTGTCCTGTTAAAAGAGCAGAGTGTAAGTGTTACGTGCTACAGAACCACTCAGCACCCAGAAAATGTTGTGCAGTTATATGTATGTATAATAGGTTCTATGTGAGATGCATGTCCCTAATGCATAAGCCCACAGGCTGCGCCTCTGGGCAGAGGGGACACGATATTCTCCTTTTGTCCGCCCTCCCCCCACCTTTGTAATTCCTACAGTAAACATCGGCAGGCTCCGGCCACCTGCGGCTTTTGTAATGCATGTCTGGCCTGCCGCTTTTCTATTGGCCTGCCCTCTTTATTTGTGTGATATGTTCTGTGTCCTGAGAGCAAAGTGTTGTCAGACTGGAAATACGTGGAGAAGCAGTGATCTTTTATAGGCGCCCATGTCACCAAGGAATTCCAGCCAGCGTCATTCATTCAGACTCCAGCCAACGCAGAGCGGACCTCCGAAAACACGGGGTGGTACTGAAAGAGGTACCCCAGCTTGGTAGACTCTGTTACAGTAAGAGAAGGAGCTACTCCATTAATGAGACTTCACAGGAAGCAGAAGAATTACAGGTTAGGGTGGTTCATGATGGCTCTGACCTGAAAAAGATTATCGCAGGGCAAAACAGACAGATGGCTAGCATAGCTAGCAACTACTTGACAGTAAGGTATAAGTCCCTTAGAGAAAAAACGTCTAAGATAACCTCTTTAAATCTAAGGTAGTGTGTTTTTGCAAGTAGAATTAATTAAAAAAAATATTAATGTGTTGCATGGATGAAATATAACTGCGATGTGGCACGGAATTTGTCTACAGCTGGCAAAAAGAATATAACAGCAGATTTTTTTTAGGGTGCATTATGATGCATTGTCTTTGAACAGTTTTCATAACCATTATGAAATGCATAAATTTCAGATTGTTATGAATATGAGTGATCAGATGAATTGCAATTGTAAATAACCCATTTATCGGATCATTGAGACATTTGAAGAAAAAGGTTTAATTGTGGTGAAAAATGCTTCAGGGCATCCAAAAAAGTCCAGCAAGTGCCATGACCTGAAGCAAATTTAGCTGTAGATTCAAGACCAGTGCAGAGCTTCCTTCCATGTCAGCAGGCACTGGTGCATAGTGAGATGATGGCTTTTGGAGGCTGATCTGGTGTCATGAAGGACAACAAACAAGCCACTTCTTTTAAAGAAAAATCTTCAAGTACAGACTGTTATTCTGCAGAAACGACTGTGATTTGAATACAGAGGGCTACAGTAAAGTGACTTCAGACTGTTCGGAACATTTTGAAGAATGATTGGGAAGAAAAGATGATTGCTATCATAAGTTCTGTGTCATGCCAGCAGTAATGCATACTGAGATCATTCATGCTTGGGCTTTACTTCACTTAAGGGAGTGTGTTCACTCACAATTTTGCCAAAGCACAGTGTTATGAATAAAGAATAAAAAATAGTATTGAAACATCCTTCAAAAGTAACTTCTCTTAATAATCAAGGAGAAATTTTGTAATGAACAATGCTTTCTCCAGCATGATGGAACACCGTGTCACAAGGCAAAAGTGATAACTAAATGGTCCGGTGTGCAAAAACATTGACATTGAGTATGGGGTAAAAAGAGCTGTCACTTTGTGAGATGGGCCACTGTGAGCAGTCTTCATCAAGGAAAAGTATGTGATAGAGAGGGCATGGTGAGTTGTCTATGATAGAGGGGAGCTTGGTAAACAATCTGTATTAAAAAGATTTGAGAGGAGAGCAGTCTTTGAGAGAGATTGTTATTTTTGTTGTTGACAACAGGCATGCAGATACAAGAAAATTAACTTGGAGATTTTGCTAATGGTGTTCCAGAGTTTATCTAAATCTCTAAAAATGATATAAGGGTATTCCTTTATACTGTAAAAAATGAGGTTGGCACTTTGGGGGTGAGGTGGGAACATTTCTTTGACTCCCAAACCCGAAAGATCCCTATCAACACTACTTATTTTGAGCTGCTCAGCAAGACTGCTGCATAACTGAGAGCTCCGATATCAGCTTTCCACCTTAATGATCAGGCAATGTGCTGATAAAATTCATGGAATGAATGTGAGGAACCATTCTTTGTATGTTGGGTGCCGGAGTGGGGGGGGGGGAGAATTGGTGGATGACCATCCCATACTGTGAGAGGTGGGCACAAGGAGCAGTCTATGAAAGAAAAGGGGTCATTAGCCTGTGTGAAAGGTATATCGTAGAGGCAGTGGTATGGTGGCATTTTAGGTGGTCGAGGGGCGCCATAAGTACTCTTACCCTTGGAAATGGTAAAACATGTAACACCTTGCCATAAGGTGTATCTGCAAAAAGTCTCACTGACCTAATCAGTATATTATTTGCCCTTTTCCTCACTAAATTGCCCAGATTAGAGAGAACATTGACCATTGAGAGTAGTTCTTAAGTAGGGGAAATAGTGTGTGTAATAGGGAGAGAGCTGGAAGCTCCCTAAAAATGCAAATAAACAATGAAGTTATTGTTGTTTTCCAGTTTTTTACTCACTATGATTTAGTGCTGCACCAACATTTTTTGTTAAAACATCTGCAGATATCTTTTTCACATTAAAGATAAACTTCACTGCAATAAGAGTTATGTTCCTAGAGCAAATAAGACTCAAAGAATTCTCAGTTTCCGTTAATTTTGAAAAAAACATTATTCTAATCACAGAAAAGTCAGTTGATCATATCTGCTGCAAGGCTTATGGTCTGTGCTAGCACTGATCATGGCCATTTAACAATCTAGGTGCTAAATTAGTAGCAACTACTGCGTCTAAATGGTTGTGAGAGGATGGAAGTTCCTATTTCCCCCTCAATGGCGCGATGAAGGGCTCATGGGGTCTCAATGTATTCTGTGGCCACCCAAGGCCAAGTAACTGCTCAGAGGTCTGTCAGTAGTGATGGCCTCTAGGCTATGCAATACGCAACATGTAGCACACCAAGTCAGGGTAAAATGCATAAATCCAATCCGCTGCAATAAGTAAGTATTGCTGTGTATTAAATTAATGAACAAACTTTTGAAAGTCCAAGTCTCATAGTGGATTAAAGAAAGGAAAAAGTTGAGCAAAATATATAAAAATGTAAAAATAAAACACAAAATAAGCAATAAGACTCATTATTGGTATTGAAGTTTCCAAAACAACCAAAGCCATTACACTGTTACAGGATTTTATCATACAGTTTACACACCATTAAAAAATAAGTAAATAACATGGTAATTTTTCATTATACAGCTACAGAAAAAAAGAACAAAAAGCAAGCAATAAGTAATATGTAAAGAAAAATAGTATAGTATTGTGTAGTAATTGTAAGGGCAATAATATCACTGAAAAAGCCAACAAATTTACAAAGCCAAATGGTCCTGTTTCATGCTGAGCAATCCAGTGTGCCCAAATGGCAGTTAGAAGCTACAAGTATGGTATGGCATGGCACTGCAGGGTGGCTTCACTTAACTATTTTAGCTATATATTGTGCACTGAAATGACATATTGGCAAATTTCAATCTGCAACAACCACTGTAGGTAATTTACAAAATGGGTACAGCTTAGGGATTTTTCTGCTGTTTTGGTACCTTATAGGTTCTGAACATAAGACCTGCAAACTATTCTGAAAAATATGACCTCCAAAATATAAATAATATTCTTCTATTGCAAGCCATGTTGTGTGGCAAAATTGTAGTTTGCAACCACTAATGTAGTATTCTCACATTCGAGAGATTGTGATGGTCAACATGTGACTGGACACACCGCCTCCAGCAGGGCGAATTTCTATGGCACACGTGACCCTTGATACACCGCCTCCAGCAGGGCGAATTTAAATAATAGAACATGCAGTCAGATACACCGCTTCCAGCAGGCGAATTTCAAAATTACACGTGAAACCGGATACACCGCCTCCAGTAGGGCGAATTTAAATAATAAGGGGAAACACCAGGGAAACCGATACAATGGAGGGCCCTGCGATAGGGAATGGGGCGTGGAGACCTCCTGCACTCCCCTGAGCCAGTCTCTACACTCCTAACAGTCCCTATACAGGCTCCGCACCTGTCGCTGAGCTGGAACCTAAGAACCCTATCTCGCCCTGCACCTATCCCTTACTAGTGAAAAGGACGGTGCAGAAACTAATCCCACCACTGCACTGAAACACACATAAGGGAAGTCACAAACAGGGATAACACCACTTAGCTTTGCTCTGTTGCTATTGCTCCAAGCAACAGAGTCTACCACCAGAATTCAGCTTCCACCTGAAGCTACTACACCAGAGCTCTGCCTGAGCTGCAAGGAACTCCTCTCAGTTGTCCTTCCTCCACCAGACTTGGTTGGAAATGAGCAGTATCACCAACAGTGATTGCAACCACCTGACAATCTTTTATAGGTAAGAGCCAGCAATCACACCTGCTTCATAATCACATGCACTAACTAAAGTAACCAGAGTGCAATGACCCTAACGGCCACCGGGGGCAAAACTAGAAGTGAAACCACCACCACAGTACAATGACCCTAATGGCCACCGGGGGCAAAACTATCTTTAAGCACACAGCTTAAGGAAAAAAAAAGGTTACTAGTGCTTTTATCTGTTATAATCCAACCTGGATCATGACAGAGATATTTCAAAATAAATGTCCCTGTAACGCTAGTCACTAGTCAAGCACTCACTATGAGGCAGAGAAGTCAGACATTCCAGGGTCAGTACTAATATGGCACGCAGACAATCAAGGGAAAAGACAGTTTGCAAAAGAGAAGACTGAGAGGAGACTTAATAGCTGTCTACAAATATCTAAAGGGCTGTCACATTGTAGAAGGATCAACTTTATTCTCATTTGCACATGGAAAGACTAGAAGCAATGGGATGAAACTGAATGGGAGGAGACACAGATTAGATATTAGAAAAAACTTTTTGACAGTTAGAGTGATCAATGAGTGGAACAGGCTGCCACGAGAAGTGGTGAGTTCTCCTTCAATGGAAGTCTTCAAACAGAGGCTGGACAGACATCTGACTGGGATGATTTAGCGAATCCTGCTTTGAGCAGGGGGTTGGACCAGATGGCCCAGGAGGTCCCTTCCAACTCTACGATTCTATGATTCTATGATTCTATGACAAAGGAATTAGTCAGGTCACGGTACGTGGGTCAAAATACCAGGAGATAGCGGAACAATGCAAAAGAGCAAGAAAAAGGGATAGTCAAAACATAGTCCAAACGGTCAGGCAGCAGAAGATCAGAACTCAGAAAAACAGAATCAAACAAACACTCATCAGGAAGCACAAACTATTTCTGGCAGGAATCAGGGGCAAACAGCTCAATTAATTAGCTTGGGCAATCTCCAGAATACAGAACAAATGGAGAAAGTTCCGCACTCACATATTTGACAGCTGATCTGCCAATCACAACATTGACAGCTCAGCATGCCCATCACAAGATTGGACAGCTGAGCTTTAAATCAGAAGACCAACATTTCTGGATGACCCAGCTTCCATAGGAAAACATAACTGAGTGGCGAAATCATGACAGTACACCCTCTTCTAGGGGGAGGCTCTACTGGTTTCCCAGGAAATCTATCCTGGAAGGTCATGACTAGATGATCAGCATTTACAGCTTGAACAGGGACCCAGGATCAATCCTCTGGTCTGTAACCTCTCCAGTTAATAAGGTTCTGGAGGGAATTATGGACTTTCCAAGAATCAACAATCTTTAGCACTTCAAACTCCAAACTGTCATTGACAGAAACCGACAGAGGTGGATATGAAGGAGCCATAACTGAGGGGAGACATTCTTTTAGTAGTGAGTTATGGATTGCATTTGGAATGCAAAAAGATGGGGGGAGTAATAATCTGAAAGCCACCGGGTTAACTACCTCAAAAATCTCATATGGACGAATAAACTTATGATGTAATTTAGCTAATGGCACTTTCAATGTAATATTTTTGGAAGAAACCAATACCTTATCACCAAACCTGAATATGGGACCCCCTGAATGGTTTCTATTGGCCTTCTATTTCTGGCGATAATGAGCGACTCAAATATTCTTCTGAATCTCCCTCCAGTCATCCCCAACTTTCTGTATGGCAACGTCTACTTCCAAACAGCCAAGACTCATCTTTGAGAATTCACCAAAATGAGGCTGAAAATCATAATTGCAAAAAATGGTGAGTTTCCAGTAGACTGGTTAACTTGACTGTTAAAGAGGACCTTCACAAAAGGTAAGAATGAGGACCAGCCCTCCTGCTGATGTGCAACACAACATCTTAGAATTTGCTCTAATGACTGATTTGCCCTGTTAGTCTGACAGTTTCAGGATAAAAAGCAATGGAAAATGACTGGTCAATCCCCAATATCTTAGAAAACACTAATTTTGAGACAAATTGCACCCACCCATCTGATTCAATGTTCAAAGAAATGTCATGCAATCTCACCACGATTGATAATGATAACGTGAAAAGCGCCACCACATTAGCTATCCCCAATAATGCAACAAAATGAGCTTGCTTATTGATTTGGTCAACAACCACCCAAGTACCAGTTTTACCACTAGACAAAGGCAAATCAATAATGTAATTAGAGTTGAGCGACTTTTGGTTTTTTAGGGTCGCGTTTCGTTTCGTGAAACACGACTTTTCCAAAAGTCGGGTCGAGCAAGATCGTCCGATTATAGGGAAAAGTCGGGGTCGTCCCGAAACACGAAACCCAATGTAAGTCAATGGGGAATAAAAGTCGGCAGTGAGAGGAGGACAGGAAACACACCTACAGTGCCCATTTGAATGCCAAAAGCATCAATTCTTCTTACTTAAGCTTGTCAACCTTAATTAACTTCATAATACAAGTTACGCACTGAAAAATGGGGGTTATTTGGCTAAAGTTGTGGGGGGGGGAGGGCTGGCTGCAGGTTTTCATGTGCCCTGGGCGAAAGAGCGCCCCTTTAACACATACCACAACTCATCATGCTCCGATACGGCAGATAAATAGCGGTATAGTACAATGAAAAATACCTCACTTTTTACATCTCATGACGAGGCCCATCTATTTCTCCATACAGAATCATTGGTCCCATATAATGTTTGAAACAGTATATGATGAGCTCCACATAATGCTACAGTATATGTTGGTCCCCATGGATGAAGCTCCACTGTCTTATGGGCCCAAATAATGCTCCAAACATAATGGGCCCCATTTCTAATGCTCTAGTGTATAATGGGCCCTGTAAATGCTGCTCCAGTGTCTGATGTCCACCTTTGGAATGTTCCAGTGTATGGTGGGCCCCATCTATCATTCTCCAGAGTATAGTGCTCCCCAAAAATTGCTGTCCCAACATTGAAAACAATCAAATAAGTCTCCTCGCTAGGGAATCCCTGTACTTGTCTGGCCAGGTGCTGTAGCTTGCTTAACAGCTCGCCAGCCGTTCTCACGCCCAGTATGGATTGCACGTGATTGCACAAAGGTTAGAAAGGGTACCGTATCCCTGGATAACATGTATGGATAGCGTACACATTCAAAATATATGTCTCAGGAGGCAGGCTCAGACGGTTTCAGGCACAGTATGGATTGCACGTGATTGCACAAAGGTTAGAAAGGGTACCGTATCCCTGGATAACATGTATGGATAGCGTACACATTCAAAATATATGTCTCAGGAGGCAGGCTCAGACGGTGTCAGGCACAGTATGGATTGCACGTGATTGCACAAAGGTTAGAAAGGGTACCGTATCCCCGGATAACATGTATGGATAGCGTACACATTCAAAATATATGTCTCAGGAGGCAGGCTCAGACGGTGTTAGGCCCAGTATGGATTGCACGTGATTGCACAAAGGTTAGAAAGGGTACCGTATCCCCGGATAACATGTATGGATAGCGTACACATTCAAAATATATGTCTCAGGAGGCAGGCTCAGACGGTGTTAGGCCCAGTATGGATTGCACGTGATTGCACAAAGGTTAGAAAGGGTACCGTATCCCTGGATAACATGTATGGATAGCGTACACATTCAAAATATATGTCTCAGGAGGCAGGCTCAGACGGTGTCAGGCACAGTATGGATTGCACGTGATTGCACAAAGGTTAGAAAGGGTACCGTATCCCCGGATAACATGTATGGATAGCGTACACATTCAAAATATATGTCTCAGGAGGCAGGCTCAGACGGTGTTAGGCCCAGTATGGATTGCACGTGATTGCACAAAGGTTAGAAAGGGTACCGTATCCCCGGATAACATGTATGGATAGCGTACACATTCAAAATATATGTCTCAGGAGGCAGGCTCAGACGGTGTTAGGCCCAGTATGGATTGCACGTGATTGCACAAAGGTTAGAAATGGTACTGTATCCCCGGATAACATGTATGGATAGCGTACACATTCAAAATATATGTCTCAGGAGGCAGGCTCAGACGGTGTTAGGCCCAGTATGGATTGCACGTGATTGCACAAAGGTTAGAAAGGGTACCGTATCCCTGGATAACATGTATGGATAGCGTACACATTCAAAATATATGTCTCAGGAGGCAGGCTCAGACGGTTTCAGGCACAGTATGGATTGCACGTGATTGCACAAAGGTTAGAAAGGGTACCGTATCCCCGGATAACATGTATGGATAGCGTACACATTCAAAATATATGTCTCAGGAGGCAGGCTCAGACGGTGCCAGGCACAGTATGGATTTGACGGCCCAGATTACACAGCGGAGGAGCAGGGAGAGGTAAAGATTGCAATTGCTGGGGCCCTGCCCAAGCAAGGGGGGCCCACTCGTGGGCGTCGGTACTGGCACTGGGCCCCTCATAGTACAGCGGTGTGTCTGACGGCGGGTGTGCACCACCACCGTCAGAGACACTTGATTGCACTATGAGGGACCCTGTGCCAGTGCCCGCGCCCAAGAGTCGGCCTACCCACCTGTCCAGGGCAACGGCACTCGCACGGTGTCGTGCGGTAGGTGGTGACCCCGGCCATGGGGGGGGAGGCAGCACAGTTAGGGAGTTTTAGAAAGTGGCATATGTTGATGTTGGACATTCAGCTGATGCAAAAGGCGAAATAGGTGAAGTACCAGGAAGAGGTGGACCAAAGCAAGCCATTTTTCTGTCACCCTATGTGTCATCAGGGGAAGGTGGGACAAAATCCTTGGAAACCCATGCGTAGTTCATTTTAATGAAGGTTAGATCATCCACATTTTGGGTTGACAGACGGGTCCTTTTTTCTGTCAGGATTGATCCAGCTGCACTGAAGACTCTTTCCGATAGCACACTTGCAGCTGGGCAAGCGAGCTCCTGTAAGGCATATTGGGCCAATTCAGGCCAGGTGTCCAGTTTAGCGGCCCAATAGTCAAAGGGGAATGACCTGTGTGGGAGAACATCGATATGGGAGGAAAAGTAGTTTGTAACCATAGTTGACAACTGCTGTCTCCTGTCACTTTCCATCGATGCAGTATTACCAGTTGTGTGAGCGGTATTTGAAAAATCAGTCCACAACATTGTCATGAAACCCCTGTCTCCAACGCCACTTCTGCTGTGTGCACCACGAACACCTCTGCCAAGCTGCCCCCGGCCCGTACGGCTCGTGTGAGAACCATCACCGCTGCTGTGTGCTGGGAATGCCTCAAGCAACCGATTTACCAGAGTTGCTTGTTTATTAGCCAATATTAGGTCAAGGTTCTCCTGTGGCATGATGTTTTGTAATTTGCCTTTATAGCGTGGATCCAGGATGCTGGCCAACCAGTAATCGTCATCGTTCATCATTTTGGCAATGCGGGGGTCCCTTTTTAGGATCCGCAAGGCATAATCTGACATGTGGGCCAATGTTCCCGGTGTCAATGATGCACTGCAAGTGCTGGGTGGAGGAGCACTTTCTGGCAAATCCACATCCCTCCAGTCACGCACAAACCCTCTACCAGACCTTGCCACGCCAACATTTTCACTTGCCCCACGAGATGCATCCTCCTCCCCTAAGTAATCATCCCCATCATCCTCCTCCTCCTCCTCTTCTTCCTCCACCTCGTCCAGGAGAGGTCCCTGAGCAGACAATGGCTGAATGTCATCAAGGATTCCCTCCTCCTCTTCCTCCTCATCAACATTGGCTGCAGACGCCTGCTCCTTAAGGTGCGTCAAAGTTTGCATGAGCAGACGCATAAGTGGGATGCTCATGCTTAGGATGGCGTCGTCTGCGCTTACCAGCCGTGTGCATTCCTCAAAACACTGAAGGACTTTACAAAGGTCTTTCAGCTTCGACCACTGCACGCCTGTCAACTCCATGTCTGCTCTCAAAGTGCCTGGCCGTGTATCCTCCCACAAATGCATTATGGCCTGCCTCTGCTCGCACAGCCGCTCCACCATGTGCAGGGTGGAGTTCCACCTTGTTGCAATGTCGATAATGAGGCGGTGGTTGGGAAGGTGGAGCAATCGCTGCAGCTTCTGCATACGAACGGAGTGTACAGGCGACCGGCGGATGTGCGCGCACAGTCTTCGCACCTTCTGGAGCAGGGCTGTTAACTCCGGATAATTTTTGAGGAAGCACTGCACCACCAGGTTGAAGGTGTGAGCCAAGCAAGGTATGTGGCTGAGTTTTGAAAGGGCTATGGCTGCCACAAAATTACGGCCGTTATCACTAACTACCTTGCCTGCCTCAAGATGTACACTGCCCAGCCATGACTCAGTTTGTCGCTTCAAGTACTCGGCCAGCACCTCGGCGGTGTGTCTGTCGCCCAAACACATCATCTGCAACACAGCCTGCTGACGCTTTCCACTAGCTGCTCGATAGGGGGACACATCGTGTGCAACAGTGGCAGCTGCAGATGGAGTGCTCGTACGACTGCGCTCTGTGGACGAGCTTTCGCTTCTGGAGGAGGAGGAGGAGGAGGAGGAGGGTCGAACGCCTACAGCCAACTGTTTCCTATACCGTGGGCTAGGCAGCACTGTCCCACCACCGCTGTCCCCTGTGGACCCTGCATCCACCACATTAACCCAGTGCGCAGTGATGGACACGTAACGGCCCTGGCCATGCCGACTGGACCATGCATCAGTTGTGAGGTGCACCTTTCCGCTCACTGACTGCTTGAGTGCATGGACAATGCGGTCTTTCACATGATAGTGGAGGGCTGGGATGGCTTTGCGAGAGAAGAAGTGGCGACTGGGTAGGTCATAGCGTGGTACTGCATAGGCCATGAGTTCGCGGAAAGCTGTGCTTTCCACCAACCGAAAAGGCATCATCTCAAACGAGATTAGTTTGGCAATGTGGGCGTTCAAACCCAGTGTACGCGGATGAGAGACTGAGTACTTTCTTGACCTACTCATAGTGTCTGGGAGGGTGAGCTGGACTTGAGAGCTGCATATGGTGGAAGTAGCGGTGGACAGGGCGGACTGAGAGAGGGTTGATGATGGTGATGGAGTTGGTGTTCTTTCTGATGGCCTAGAATCAGTCTTTCGTTGATATAACAGTGGGATTCCCTGACTGCTGTGGTCTTGCAACGACACCTCAACATTTGCTGCTGTGCTAACCGGTGGGCTTACAGTGGGGGAAACAATGTAGCGTTGCTGACTACCTTCGTTGTGATCAGTTGCACATGTGGCACTTGAGGTTTGGTGTTGTGTCCACGCTTGCAAGTGCATGCTGGTTAAATGTCTAAGCATGCAACTGGTATTCAAATTTTTCAGATTTTTCCCTCGGCTAAAGGTCTTTGCGCACTTCTTACAGATAACCTTGGCCTGATCATGAGGATTTTGGTCAAAAAAGTGCCACACTGCACTCTTCCTACTTTGGCAGACATTTTGCGGCCTAGCACGCTGTGATCTTTTGACCCTCTGGACAAGCTGTCCAGCAACTCTTTTGATGTTTGGAACCTGTCTTTGGAGTGCTCCGGGCCTGCCAGATAACAGCTGTTGCGATGTCGATGTCTGCTGTGGATGCTCCTCATCTGAGCTATTGGAAGCAGCACCCTCTTCCCCCAATGGATGCCAATCTGGGTCAACAACTGGGTCATCCATCACCTCCTCTTCTATGTCATGTGCACCTTTCTCTGTGTCACCGTGTATGGTGGTATAGTGTGCGGGAAGGGGCACCTGAGTCTCATCAGGGTCAAAATCTGGCTCTGTACACTGCGAGGACAATGTAGTGCTCTGAGTGAATTTACCAGCAGAATCATCCATCAGCGGCTGTGCATCAGTGCACTCCATGTCAGATTCATCTTGGCCTGGGTAATTCACCATTTCACTTGATAATCCAGGCATGGTATGTGAAAACAGCTCCATGGAGTAATCAGTAGTATGGCCTGCGTCATCCTTCAATCTTGGTTGGGGTGAAGGACACAAGGAAAGGTGTGGTTCATGAACATGAGCCTCCAATGATGACTCAGTGCTTTTACTTTTTACAACTGAAGAAGAGGAGGCGATAGAGCTGGAGGCTGAGTCAGCAATGTAAGACAAAACTTTTTCCTGATGCTCTGCCTTTAAAAGCGGTTTGCCAACTCCTAGAAAACTAAGCGTTCGAGGCCTTATGTAGCCAGACGATGATGCAGGGTCAGCACCTCCTGCATTCGGTCCTATTTTGCTCTTGCCACTACCATCAGATCCACCACCAACACCATCATTACCAGCTGCCAACCCCCGCCCAATTCCACGGCCTCTTCCACCAGCCTTCCTCATTTTTGGTAGAAATGTAGACAAAATCCAACAAACTATATAGTAATGTAAAACAAGGTACAAGGTGTCTATAGGACAGGGGAGATTTTGAATTTCTGCACACACTTGTGGACAGTGGACACTTTTGGATTGTGTGAGGCCCACTGATATCTGAGCGCTATGTGACAGGCTCGATGGCACAGCTGCCTGTGACCAAAGTGACGAGAGGATAATGGAGATTTTGAATCTCTGCGCACACTTTTGGACACTGGACACTTGTGGATTGTGTGAGGCCCACTGATATCTGAGCGCTATGTGACAGGCTCGATGGCACAGCTGCCTGTGACCAAAGTGACGAGAGGATAATGGAGATTTTGAATCTCTGCGCACACTTTTGGACACTGGACACTTGTGGATTGTGTGAGGCCCACTGATATCTGAGCGCTATGTGACACGCTCGATGGCACAGCTGCCTGTGACCAAAGTGACGAGAGGATAATGGAGATTTTGAATCTCTGTGCACACTTTTGGACACTGGACACTTGTGGATTGTGTGAGGCCCACTGATATCTGAGCGCTATGTGACACGCTCGATGGCACAGCTGCCTGTGACCAAAGTGACGAGAGGATAATGGAGATTTTGAATCTCTGCGCACACTTTTGGACACTGGACACTTGTGGATTGTGTGAGGCCCACTGATATCTGAGCGCTATGTGACAGGCTCGATGGCACAGCTGTGACCAAAGTGACGAGAGGATAATGGAGATTTTGAATCTCTGTGCACACTTTTGGACACTGGACACTTGTGGATTGTGTGAGGCCCACTGATATCTGAGCGCTATGTGACACGCTCGATGGCACAGCTGCCTGTGACCAAAGTGACGAGAGGATAATGGAGATTTTGAATCTCTGCGCACACTTTTGGACACTGGACACTTGTGGATTGTGTGAGGCCCACTGATATCTGAGCGCTATGTGACAGGCTCGATGGCACAGCTGTGACCAAAGTGACGAGAGGATAATGGAGATTTTGAATCTCTGCGCACACTTTTGGACACTGGACACTTGTGGATTGTGTGAGGCCCACTGATATCTGAGCGCTATGTGACACGCTCGATGGCACAGCTGCCTGTGACCAAAGTGACGAGAGGATAATGGAGATTTTGAATCTCTGCGCACACTTTTGGACACTGGACACTTGTGGATTGTGTGAGGCCCACTGATATCTGAGCGCTATGTGACAGGCTCGATGGCACAGCTGTGACAAAAGTGACTAGAGGATAAGGGAGATTGGATTGCTTTTAAAAAAAGCAGTTTGCGGAGCAGTGGGTAAACAGCAATGCCAGCATGTCAGGAAGCCTTAAAAGGCAGCCCAACAACCAACACCACTGATACACCACAATATAGCCTCCCCTTGCACTGCACACACAGTGACTTGTGTGTTGTGCAGGCCAAATCGCTAGCAGCAGAAGCAGTTTTTTTGTCTTCTTCCCTGCCTAACGCTCTCCCTACAGAATCAGCAGCAACCTCTCCCTATACTAAGATCGGCAGAAGTAAGATGGCGGTCGGCGTGCACGCCCTTTTATACCCCCTGTGACGCCCACCAAAGCAAGCCAATCACTTGCATGCCCTTCTGAAAGATGGTGGTGACCCGTGCCTAGGTCATCACGTTGCCCACAGTGTCCGTGGATCCTGATTGGCTGAAAAAGAGCGCAAAACAAACTTTTGAAACGTGACTTTGGCGCGTAAGTCGCCGACTTCGTGGCCGACCTCATCCTAGGGTCGGGTTTCGTTTCATGAAACCCGACTTTGCTAAAAGTCGGCGACTTTTGAATTTTTTCGACCCGTTTCGCTCAACTCTAAATGTAATCCATTAACAAATTAGTCCAGACTTTCAGTTCCAGCACTGAGGATGTAGCACGGCTGAAAGAGCAGCTCCCACACCAGACAGAAGCTCTACTAAGAAATCTGCCAACATCTGTACCTCCTAGACAAGAAAAAGACAGATTACCACTGGCCCCCACTCCACATCACCCAAAAAAGTCAGTCACTACGTTCCCTGACCACTCCTGGGACCCCCGATGGCCCTGGCCGGCTGCCCACCCACATGCTCGCATCGAGGCCTGGAGGGGCTGCTATCTCCACCCTGGGTAACCCACAGCAAAACCCACTGTGACTAAAGGCACAATCCGAGACTAGCTGCACACAGACCCCCCCATGAAAACACAGCTTACTGGAGCATAGCTGTTTTCCTGTGTTTTCCGGTAAAGGGGCCCCTAAAAGTGGGACAGCGACCAGAAAAAGCAGAGAGAAAAAGGTTAAACACACTTGGCTGGTCATTTCTACTGGGAAAACTGGTGACATCTGCTGGCCGCTACAATGAACTGCAACTGCTTTTCATGCAAGGAAAAGCTCTGCTGCCACCTAGTGGACAAAAATTAGAACTACAAGTACCTGCTTTGTGCTATAGGGAGAGATATTTCTATAGCTGCCAAGAAACATAAGAGTTGATAATTCTCTGGAGAAAGGATAAACTGCAACAACAGAGGGCTCAGACACTGAACCCATTTACTGTACATCACTAATTCAGCAAATGGATCGCTACGTGTTACATAGCTCGCAAAAGCCAGAGAGCCCTATGCAAACAAGCAGTGGGAACCACAGTAAGGGGGAAGACATCTTGGACCCAAGCCCCACAAGAGAGGATGCTACCGCAACACACTCACAACAGAAAACCCTTTGTAGGGAGGACATTGAAGACCTAGCTGAGTGTAGCAGGGAAGACCCTTCAAGATTGATAACAATAGACTATAACAAACTGGCGGCTGACGTGGCAAGTAGCATCATGCCAGACATCCAAAAGACCCAGGAACATGCTATCAGGAAGGCCCTCCAGCACATTCAAGAGGAATTGTACAAATTAGTCCACAGTATTTCCAGAATAGGCAATGGCCAATTCCCCAGTTAGCTGGTTATGACAAACTTTAGATCTTGTGCAAACTTCTCAAGCGGATGCAAAACCTTTAATGTCGTTAAGCGTGGGTAGCAACAAAAAGAATCTACATATAGCTTTTTGCATAGCAGTGACTAGAGATGAACGAATTTGTTTGGAAAATATTTGCCAATCTCAAAGTCGGTAGGAACAGTGCACATTCAGATTTGTGTTCATATTCCTGAGCATTTTCTTCAAAATTGTCGAAATTTTTTCAAAGTTTGGTAAATGATTGAGATTCCATTAAAACTGTGTGCACATGGCAGGTCTAATAAGATTGTTACTGTCTGTCAGAGCTCAGCGGTGTCACGCTGTCAGATGTCAAAGTGACTCCGCAGCTGTGATTGTGATGCGTCGTAAAAAGTGTGTCGGAGGCATTGGCTGATGAAAGACTACTACGCCCATCAACCTATGCCTGCTGTTGCTGATAACAGTGGGAGCAGGCTGCCACTGATGGGTGTAGTCATCAGTTGGTGCCTTTGCTCAAAGTGAAGAAAAAAATACATAATGCAGTAAAAATAGAAATCACAGTATATACTCACCTTACATCTAATCCCTGAAGCCCTTTGTCTTCTTTAAAAAAAATTAAAAAACACCATATACTAACCTTAGCACCTTATCCCTAATATCCATGTCAGGCTAGTTTCACACTAGCGTTTTTTTGCGCGTGTGTTTTGTATGCGTTTGCTGCTTTTTTTGCGCATGTGTTTTAACCATTTTTTAGCCATTTTTACTCTTAAAACGCATACGTGCGCATATCCATGTGCACATCTGCGTTCCCATAGACTGTAATGTGTTTTTTTTGCGCATTCCATGCACATTCCGTGCGCATGCATTTTTTTGAGACAGGTCGGACAGACCAAAAATGCAACAGGTTGCGTCCGGCGCGCTTGGGCGCACAATACAAAAAAACGCATGCGCACGTAAAACGCGTACGACTGTGTGCAAACGCTAGACCATGCGCACCCATGTTAAAGATAGGGGAAAAGGACGCATGCGCATGTGTGCGCAAAAGCGCAGCGCAAAAAAACACTAGCGTGGAACCAGCCTCACCTGGAAAAGAGGAAAAATAACAAACCACCATATCCCTCAGCTATCCGTCTTACTCCATACTGTCCTGCAACAATTCGGATAACTTGTAGAGCAGTAACATCAGCTGATGCAACTGCACTACCCAACAGCCATCTATACACCGACAGGAGCATGTAATCACTTCTGCAGTTTGTAGCACTGACCTGCACTGACCTGATGAGCCACTGGGGCTCATCAGCTGATAAGCTCCTGTGACCTCACTTACGGCATGGCTGCGTGAGAAAGTTCTCCTGCAGCAGAGATGCCAAAAGTGAAATCACCAGGGCTCATGAACTGATGAACTCTGGAAACATTTTTCACGGCAGCTCAGTGGTACACTGATTACATGCTCTTGCCAGTGTGTCGCCAGCTGCTGGGTAGAGCAATCACATTAGTGACTGCTCACAAAGTCATCAGGATTGTTATGGGACATTATGGATTATCCCTTCACTTTGGACAGGTGAGGAATATTGTTGTTTAGCATTTTAATTAATTTGCATGGAACATTGGCTTCAGTGGACTGGGTGATGACGTGAATATGGTTTAATTTAGAGTCAATAAAGTAGTCTGTGTCATTATTTAAAACAAAGGACTATTCTTGGTGTTTTTTTATACATTATCACAATGCGGTTAGTAAGGGATAGATGTCTTATAGCCACTTCTCCATTATTAAACCGTGGGTTTGATGTTATCGGACAATACAAAGGTGACATTAACCCCACCAATATGAACACCACTTGTCACCGCCACACGGCAAGTGGGAAGAGCTGGTCAAAGCACCAGAATTGGCGCATCCAATGGATTTTCTTTTTCTGGGTGGCTGCGGATTGCAAGACATCAAGAAATGTGAAGATTCCCAAATGATTTTGGGTTGCGGGGTTGCAATGTAGTGCCAGGGGTCTGAAAGCTGAGTTTTCATCCTAGGTCATTTATCAGTGGTAATTCCCACTTCAGTAGTTTAAAATGTCTCACCACTGCCTCTTACATGCAGATGCAAGAGAGAAACCGTGAATGGACACACTAAGGCTGTGTGGCCACGTAAGCATTTTTTTGCAGTTTTTAAGCGTTTTTGCCGGTAAAAATACTTAAAAAATGCAAAAAATAGCTTAAAAGACGCATCCCATTCATTTTAATGCATTCTGCACTTTTTGAGTATATTGATGCGTTTTTTTCTGCGAAAAAAACTCATCGCGGTAAAAAACGCAGCATGCTCATTAATTTTGCGGAAAAGTCCGAGTTTTTAGCTATTTTCTATGAGTCTGGGGACGCACGGAAAAAAACGCATCAAAAACGCGTTTTCTGGGAAAGAGTCCGGTTTTCATGCAGAAATTTTCTGCATACATGGGCACATAGCCTGAATCAGTTAGTTTTGTCTGCTTTTAAGAATTTCTGACTGCAGAGCACCATAAAAAATTTGAATTGGTCAATGAGTCCATGGAAAAAAGCAGCAGCATGGCTTAGAGTTTATAAGGCGTGGAATAACACGCGATCAAAAAGAAGGATATAAATAAACATGGTACCGTTGAAAACATCATCTTGATCTGCGAAAAACAAGCCACCATAGAGTTCCATCAGTGGAAAAGTAAAAAAGTTATAGATCTCAGAATAAAGTGGTGCAAAAAAATTATTTTTTCTATAAAACATTTTTATTGTATAAAATCACCAAAACATAAAAAAAAATATAAATGAGGTATCGCTGCCATCGTACGACCCGAAGAATAAAACTGCCTTATCAATTTTACCACACACAGAATGGTATTAAAGCCACCAAAAAAGAAATTCATGAATTGCAGGTTTTTGATCATTCTGTCTCCCAAAAAATCGGAATAGAAAGTGATCAAAAAATATCATGTGCCAAAAATGGTACCAATAAAAATGTCAGCTCATCTCGCAACAAAAAAAGACCTCACATGACTCTGTGGGCCAAAATATTGAAAAATTATAGCTGTCAAACCATGGCAATGCAAAAACTATTTTTTGCAAAAAAAAGTGTCTTTTAGGGTGTGGCAGCAGCCAATCATAAAAACATTAGTTTTCAACCTGGACGGTGCCAGGATGCGACCGTGCAAACTGAGAATCACTGGTGAATGAGCTGCTGGCAACGCAGCATCAGTAATTGGGGGTGATGCTGTAGAGGTTACCTCTGGTCACTGGGCTCTGTTCTGAGCCGCACTGAGCTGTGATAAGATCCCCGCTAGCACCGTGAGCACTCACAGCTCACAGTTCTAGCTGGGATGTCACTGATGTCACCGCAGTTACATCCGGTCACTGTTCCCAGCCGGGCTGAGCTGCGGTGACATCCGGAGTCACTTATAAAATTTACATACCAGGAAACAGTAGATTAGGTCCAAAAAGTGGGCACTTGTTGGACATTGCCACTGTTAACATACTGTACATCTAGATAAGTTCCTTGGGGGGTCTAGTTTCCAAAATGTGGTCACTTGTGGGGGGTTCCACTGTTTAGGCACATCAGGGGCTTTCCAAACGCGACATGACGCCCGCAGACCATTCTATAAAAGTCTACATTCCAAAATGTCACTACTTCCCTTTCGAGCTTTGCCATGTGCCGAAACAGTAGTTTTCTCCCACATATGGGGTACCAGCATACTCAGGACAAATTGGATAACAACTTTTTGGGTCCAATTTCTCCTGATACCCTTGAGAAAATAAAAAAATTGGGGGCTAAAAATCAATCAAATCAAGTATTACCATGCTTGATTGGTCAGAAAACTCGCCTGACCTTAACCCCATAGAGAGTCTGTGGAGTATTGTAAAGAGGAAGATGAGAGACACCAGACCCCACAATGCAGATGAGCTGAATGTGGCTATCAAAGCAACCTGGGCTTCCATAACACCTCAGCAGTGCCACAGGCTGATCGCTTCCATACCACGTCGTATTGATGCAGTAATTGATGTCAAAGGAGCCCGACCAAGTATTGAGTGCATTTACTATATATACACTTTACATTTAAGTAGGCCAACATTCCAAATTTTAAAATCATTCTTTCAAGGTGGTGTTATAAAATATTCTAATTTACTGAGATAAGGACTTTTCGGTTTTCATTGACTGGAAGCCATAATCATCAACATTAACCCCTTAAGCCCCAAGGGTGGTTTGCACGTTAATGACCAGGCCAATTTTTACAATTCTGTCCCTTTATGAGGTGATAACTCTGAAACGCTTCCATGGATCCTGGTGATTCTGACATTGTTTTCTCGTGACATATTGTACTTCATGTTAGTGGTAAAATTTCATTCAAATAACTTGCGTTTATTTGTGAAAAAAATGGAAATTTGGCGAAAATTTTGAAAATTTCGCAATTTTCCAAATTTGAATTTTTATGCCCTTAAATCACAGATAATATGGCACACAAAAAACTTGATGCGTAACATTTCCCACATGTTTACTGTACATCAGCACAATTTTGGAGCCAACATTTTTTTTTGTTAGAATGTTATAAGGGTTAAAATTTGACCAGCGATTTCTCATTTTTGCAACACCATTTTATTTTTACGGACCACATCACATTTGAAGCCACTTTGAGGGATCTAAATGATAGAAAATACCCAAAAGTGACAACATTCTAAAAACTGCACCCCTTAAGGTGCTCAAAACCACATTCAAGAAGTTTATTAACCCTTTAGGTGCATCACAGGAATTTTTTGAATATTTAAAAAAAGATGAACATTTAACTTTTTTTCACTAAAAAAATACTTCAGGGTCAATTTTTTTTATTTTACCAAGGGTAACAGGAGAAATTGGACTGCAAAAGTTATTGTGCAATTTGTCCTGTGTACGCTGATACCTGATATGTGGGGGGGAACCACTGTTTCGGCGCATGGCAGACCTCAGGGAAGGAGCGCCGTTTGACTTTTTCAATGCAAAATTGGCTGGAATTCAGATCGGACGCCGTGTCGCGTTTGGAGAGCCCCTGATGTACTTAAACAGTGGAAACCCCCCCCAAGTGACCCCATTTTGGAAACTAGACCCCCCAAGGAACTTATCTAGATATGTGGTGAGAACTTTGAACCCCCAAGGGCTTCACAGAAGTTTATAACGTCCGGGCGTGAAAATAAAAATATCGTATTTTTTCAACAAACATCATCTTTTAGTCCCCA
This sequence comes from Dendrobates tinctorius, assembly GCF_039654945.1. Classification (NCBI taxonomy): domain Eukaryota; kingdom Metazoa; phylum Chordata; class Amphibia; order Anura; family Dendrobatidae; genus Dendrobates; species Dendrobates tinctorius. The sequence continues at coordinate 58,588,698 of NW_027361698.1, read as the reverse complement.
TTTTTTATTTTCACAAGGGTAACAGGAGAAATTGGACCCCAAAATTTGTTGTCCAATTTGTCATGAGTACGCAGACACCCCATATGTGGGAGAAAACTACTGTATGGGCACACGTTGGGGCTCGGAAAGGAAGTAGTGACGTTTTGGAATGCAGACTTTCATGGAATGGTCTGCGGGTGTCATGTTGCCTTTGGAGAGCCCCTAGTGTACCTAAACAGTGGAAACTGCCCACAAATGACCCCATTTTGGAAACTAGACCCCCTAAGGAACTTATCTAGATGTGTGGTGAGCACTTTGAACCCCCAAGGGCCTCACAGAAGTTTATAATGCCCAGGCATGAAAATAAAAAAATCGTATTTTTTCCACAAACATGATCAATTAGTCTCCAAATTTTTTATTTTCACAATGGTAACAGGAGAAATTGGACCCCAAAAGTTGTTGTCCAATTTGTCCTGAGTGCGCTGATACTTCATATGTGGGAGAAAACTACTGTATGGGCACATGTCGGGGCTCGGAAGGGAAGTAGTGACGTCTTTGAATGCAGACTTTGATGGATTGGTCTGCGGGTGTCATGTGCGTTTGGAGAGTCCCTGATGTTCCTAAACTATTGAAACTCCCCACAAGTGACCCCATTTTGGAAACTAGACCCCCCACGGAACATATCTAGAATGTGTGGTGAGCACTTTGAACCCCAAAGTGCTTCACAGAAGTTTATAACGCCTGGGCGTGAAAATAAAAAAATCATTTTTTCCACAAAAATGATATTTTTGCCCCCAATTTTTTATTTTCCTAAGGGTATCAGGAGAAATTGGACCCCAAAAGTTGTTTTGTAATTTGTCCTGAGTACGCTGATACCCTATATGTGGGGGTAAAACACTGTTTGGGCGCATGGCAGAGCTTGGAAGGGAAGGAGCACCATTTGACTTTTTCAACGCAGAATTGGCTGGAATTGAGATGACGCCATGTTGCATTTGGAGAGCACCTGATGTGCCCAAACAGTAGAAACCCCCAATTATAACTCTAACCCTAACCCCAACACACCCATAACCCTAATCTGAGCCCTAACCCTAGCCCTAACCCTAGCCCTAACTCTAGCCCTAGCCCTAACCCTAACCCTAACCCTATTGGGAAAATGGAAATAAATACATTTTTTTATTTTATTATTTTTCCCTAGCTAAGGCGGTGATAACGGGGGGTTTGATTTACTATCTATGGCGGTTTTTGTGTTTGGCGGCTGTCGCACACTAAAAGATGCTTTTTAGTGTAAAAATAGTTTTTGCATCACCAAATATTGAGAGCTATAATTTTTCCGTATTTTGACCCACCGAGCCACGTGATGTCTTATTCTTTGCGGGACGAATTTACGTTTTTATTGATACCATATTCGGGCACGTGACATTTTTTGATCGCTTTTTATTCCGATATTTGGGACGCAGAATGAACAAAAACCAGCGTTTCATGAATTTCTTTTGGGGGGGTGCGTTTACACCGTTCCGCGTGCAGTAAAATTGATAAACCGGTTTTATTCTTTGGGTCGGTATGGTTACAGCGATACCTCATTTAGGTCGTTTTTTTTATGTTTTGTCGGTTTTTTGCAATGAAAACAATTTTATATAAAATTAATTATTTTTGCATCGCTTTATTCTGCGAGCTATAACTTTTTAATTTTTTTGCGGATGATGCTGTATGGTGGCTCGTTTTTTGCGGGACAAGATGGCGTTTTCAGTGGTACCATGGATATTTATATGCGCCTTTTTGATCGCGCGTTATTGCACTTTTTGTTCGGTGGTATGATAATAAATAATTATTTTTTGGTTCGTTTTTTATTTTTATTTTTTAAGGGGTTCGCTAGAGGGGTTAACTAATGTAACAGTTTTATAGGGCAGGTCGCTACGGACGCGGCGATACCAAATATGTGTACTTTTATTGTTTTTTTTTATTTTCAAAAAATGAATTTATTGGGGAATATTTTTTTTTTTTACTAATTTATTTAGCGATTTTTTTAAAATTATTTTTACACTTTTTTTTTTTACTTTATTACATAGTCCCAGGTGGGATATCACTGTCCTGTGACAGATCGCTGATCTGTCACATCACAGATCGCTGATCTGTCACATCACAGATCAGATCAGCAATCTGTCACAGGCAGTTCTGCAGACTTCCTCATGCCTGCGCTTTGCAGGCAGTGAGGAAGTCAGCTCCCTACAGGCCCCCGAAGGTCCCCGTCGCCATCTTGGATCCGGGGGCCTGTAGGGAAGGAGTCCCCTGCAGCAGCGCTGCACATTGCGCTGCCGTGGGGGGCTCAGGGAAACACGGAGGGAGCCCCCTCCCTGCCGATGCTTCCCTTTAACCCCCGGTACACCGCGATCATGTTTGATCGCGGTGTACAAGGGGTTAGCATGTCGGGGGCAGTCCGTGACTGCCCCTGACACATTGTGCCGGTTGTCAGCTGTGATAATCAGCTGACACCCGGCCGCGATCAGCGGCGCTCACCACGTGGGCGCCGCTGATCGCATTAGACGTACTATCCCGTCCTTGGGAATTAAGTCCCAGGGCACATGGACGGGATAGTACGTCTAATGGCAGAAAGGGGTTAACAGAAATAAACACTTGAAATACATCACTCTGTTTGTAATGACTCTGTATAATATATAAGTTTCACTTTTGTATTGAAGAACTGAAATAAATTAACTTTTTGATGATATTTTAATTTTGTGAGATGCACCTGTATTTGGTATCTAGTAAGCAAAAGGGGAGCAAAATGAAATTGCAAAAATGGAAAATCAAAAGGTTGTGAAGAAATTAATATTGATATCCCATCATTCCTTGTGGTCAGGCAACTTTACCACGGAGCTATTTGCATAGCTACAGGTGGATGTAAACCATGTACAGAGTCAGTGCACTATGGCATCATTTATTGTTTAATGGCCAATTTTGGGTACTGCAGCTCGGCTACCATTTGCGTCATTGGGAGCTGAACTTTATTTCCTTCTCCAAGATCCTATCACAATGTGTAACAATAATAATATTAGCAAATACCTCCAATTAGAAAAGTTTCATAGTTTTTCTGATTCTCAATGTCGCTTACCTCATGTGCAGGTATTGCAGTAGCTTAGGTTTCCATGGTTATGAACACTAGCAACTAACTAACTGTCACTATATGGAGTGGTCATAACAATGGATACCTGAGCTGCTGCATAGCGACATAGTGAATCAGAAGAACTATACTGCATTTCTAATTAGAGTTGTTTGCTAATTTTTATTATTATACCTACAACATATTGAGATAGGATAGTGAGGATGGGTATACTCATTTATTTACCGAGGAAAGGTTCTAGATAATCATAAAATGAAGGAACTTGTTTGCAAAAGATTGGAATTTGTGTCTATTACTGACTATACTTTTTCTCTAAAAATGGGTTTTGGACAGTTGCAGCATCCTATCAATGGCTTCACATTGGCACCTTTTTGGAGATCATTTAATGGTTATGCCTTTTACTTCATGATGAAAGAAAAAAGGATGAAAAATTTTGAATACATAAGAAGGATAAATCTTGTTAAACATAAGGGTTTTGTTCTCCCATATAAAGGTCTCAACAGAAAAGATAATAATAAAAAATATACTACAAATATTGCCTCTTAAGGCAGCTGGCAACTTCTTCCCATGGTAAACAATGTTGTTTTATGCTCCTTCTGTGTTACTTGCATTTTGCAGGCTCTCTATCATTGTGTCAGAGTAGGGCTTCCCAATATTTTTTATATTTTCCAAGTCATTTTTCAAAGAGTGATATTTTATCCATTTGGGACAGATTCCATGTGACTAAGAGAAATAGTTTTACAGCCTGCTCTCTACTAAATAAAACATACAATAGACAAACAGGAAAAAATCATGTTGATTTTGAAATACAGCTTTTATTTTCTATTTAGCATATTTTTAATAAAGCCTTACAGCCTCTGTGCAAGAAGCAATTAACATGTCGCATCCTAATATCATCGTATACACATACCAATAAATGACTTGCCAATATTGACTTTGAAAGCTGATATACAGTACATTTAATTGATTTCCAGTTTAGTTATCTATAAAACTCCAAATCTTGTAGTGGTGAGGTATCAGAATAAGCATTCTTGATAATAAGAAAAAATGGAGATACTTAGCACATAATTTGGTCAATTTTTGCATGCCCAGTAGCCAACAAAAGGTGATCTCCGGTTTGCTGGGAACCTATCTAATGTGGATCCTCTTTTAGGCTAAAGCCTGCAATTATGAGTGTTCCTGCTGGAGTGCTCCCTGCTGGAGTGTTCAATCTGGGAGTCAATCTACTATATAATCGCCTAATTCTGTCTGTCTTCCTGTAACGGAAATCCCACGTCGCTGATTGGTCGTGCCTGGCCGGCCGCGACCAATCAGCGACAGGCACAGTCCGGCCGCAAATTCGCGCGGCATTCGAATGACGCACGCCACCGCTACCATCAGGAGATCTGTGGCGCTAGACGCTGAACTCCCAATGATTGCCGCGGGTCATCTCCTGCCGCACGGAGGTCAGTGGCAATGCAGCCGGGAGATGACCGGCGCAGCGCTCAATGAGAGGATGGTACCCAGGGTCCAGAGGAGAGGAGACTCTCCTCCAGGCCCTGGGTACCATAAACCTGTAAAAAATAGAATTAAAATAAAAACTAGTGATATACTCACCTTCCGACAGCCCCTGGACTCTTTCCCTCCTCTCACCACGCGCCCGGCATCTTCCAAATTTTTTGAGCCCCAGGACCTGCCCGAGCCAGAGGTTCTACCTCCTGAGCCCATGGAGATGTCTCGCGTCATTTCTGAGACATGTCCGGCTCAAGAGTCCTTAAGCGGTTGTCACCATCTATTTGCTGCTTCCCAGGAAGACAGTTCCCCACAATGCTCTGACTGTGAGCCAGTAGGCGAGACTTTTGTCCCTCCTTGCCAGCGGCCTAAAGTCCTCACGTGGGCACACGCACCCAATGCGGATGGCCATCGTGGCTATATGCAGACCACGAAGTCTCTGGCCGAAAAGTATTGGTGGCCGCACAGGGCTCGGGACGTAAAAAAGTTCATTCGGGCATGCACCTTATGTGCACGGAATAGTCTTCCCGAACGGAGTGTGGCTACGCCCGCCGATACACGGCGGCCTTCTCCTAAAACTCCCACTCCCATTGTCTCCCGAGTGTCCCTCCTGAGACCTGGCGACCTGGCCTCCCATAATACCGTCTGTGTGTCCCGGTTTTCGGTTTCACCTACCGGGACATCAGGCTCACCATTTGATGAGTCTGAGACCTGTGCCGCTGTCGGGCACAGGCTGGTGGATTGGAAGGCTCAGGGAGGAGGGGGCCCTAGGAGGGGGGGTAATGTTAGGAATCTGGGTTCTATGATGCCTATGCGGGAATCTATATTCTCACATTTGTCTCCAGAGGCTAAGTCCTTTTTTCCAGCTTCTGAGCATGCCCACGGGACGAGCTCCCATTAGAGTTCAGGAGTCAGGTGCTCAGGTCCTGCTCCTGATTCCATTGGTTTAGCTCAGGGCTCTGGAGACTTCCGGCAGGTCCCGTACGCTATAAAAAGTGCGCATGGCTGTTATGCCATGCGCTAGTATTTTCATACTGCTGCTGTGTGCATGGTGACGGATGCTTGGATTGGTGACTGACTCATTAAGAATCCCCTTCCCTCTGATAATACATCTGTGTGTGAGTGGTTTTCAGTCAGTACCTGCGCTAGCGCCAGCATGCACAAGCTCCATCTTTCCAGCAGCTTAGCTTCCTGCATCGCGCTTGCAATATTTGCGGTTGCAGCTTGTCCCTGGCGTGCGCAGTTGCGACGCCTAGCACACGTTTACACGGTAAGTCCGCTCGGTTGAAGTGATCTTATTTAACTACTCCGGTTTCCGGCTACCGCACGTGTGTCGCTGAGATCTTGTGCTGTTAACAGGCTCAGCGATACTATTTTGGTATTATTTTCCCTGCAGCTATGTGTCCCTTAACAGAGCTTGCCTTATTGCTTCTGGGTGTGTTAGAACCCTGTGCATATTTGTGCTCTGCCTCTCTCAGCAGCGGTTTTACCATCCACCGCACGTTGGACCCCGAGTGGCGAAGGCACTTTAATTATTTTTTTTTTTTAAGTGCCTTCCGCCACTTCTAACACCTTGTGCATGGTCATACACCTGCCTATTTCAGCCTGTTAAATTGAGGTGTAATCTATAGTGGGCCTGAGATAATAGTTCAGCCTCCTAAAATCTCTAGGGAGATTCAAATTCTCCACAATACTATATACACCTTGTACCTTGTTTTACAGTACCATATAGCTGGTGGTATTTTGGGTACATTTTTCCGAAAATGAGGAAGTATGGTGGAAGAGGCCTTGGAAGTGGGTGGGGGTTGCTAGCTGGTACTGATGGTGGTGGGGGTGGGGGTGCATCTGCTGGTAGTGGCAAAAGCACAATAGCACCTAAGGCAGGAGGTGTTGAGCCTGCATCATCATCTGGCTCCACAAGGCCTCGAAGGCTCCCTTTTCTGGGAGTAGGTAAACCGCTTTTAAAGCCGGTGCTTCAGGAACATGTTTTGGCTTACATTGCTGACACAGCCTCTTGCTCTATCGCCATTTCTTCTGAAGTTTCAAAAAATAAAAGCACTTAGTCGTCAGTGGAGGCTCCTTGTCAGGAACAACACCTTTCCTTTTGTCCTTCATCCCTACCAAAAGTGAAGGATGCAGCAGGCCACACTACAAATTACTTCATGGAGCTCTTTTCACATACCATGCCTGGATTATCAAGTCAAACCGTGAATTCCCCAGTCCAAGATGAATCGGACATGGAGTGCACTGATGCACAGCCACTGCTAGATTTTTCTGCTGGTACATTCACTCAGAGAACTACATTGTCCTCGCAGTGTACTGAGCCAGAATCTGACCCTGATGAAACTCAGGTGCCCCTTCCCGCACACTATACCACCTTACACGGTAACACAGAGGAAGGTGCACATGAAATTGAAGAGGAGGTGATGGATGACCCAGTTGTTGACCCAGATTGGCATCCATTGGGGGAAGAGGGTGCCGCTGCCAATAGCTCAGAAGAGGAGGAGGAGGATCGCAGCAGGCATCAACATCGCAACAGCTGTTATCTGGCAGGCCCGTAGCAGTCCAAAAACGGTTTACAAAAACCCAAAGAGTTGCAGGACAGCTTGGCCAGACGGTCAAATTAACAGCGTGCAAGGCCTCAAAATGTCTTCCATAGTAGGAAGAGTGCAGTGTGGCACTTTTTTGAACAAAATCCTAATGATCAGGCAAAGGTTATCTGTAAGAAGTGCGCAAAGACCTTTAGCCGAGGGAAAAATATGAGAAATTTGAATACCAGTTGCATGTTTAGACATTTAACCACCATGCACTTGCAAGCGTGGATGGACTACCAAACCTCAAGTCCCACATGTGCACCTGCTCCCAAAGAAGGTAGTCAGCAACGCTACATCGCTTCCCCCACTGTAAGCCCACCGGTTTGCACACCACCAGCAGCAAATGTTCAGGTGTCGTCGCAAGGCCAAAGCAGTCAGGGAATCACAATGTTATTGCTACGAAAGGCTGAATCTAGGTCATCAGCAAGACCACCAACACCATCACCATCACCAACCCTCTCTCAGTCCGCCATGTCCACCACTAGTTCCACCATATGCAGCTCTCAAGTCCATCTCACCCTATCAGAGACTCTCAGTAGGACAAGAAAGTACTCATCCTCTCATCTGCGTAGTGTTTGAACGCCCACATTACCTAACTAATCTTGTTAGAGATGATGCCTTACTGTTTGGTTGAAAGCGAAGCTTTCCGCGAGCTCATGGCCTGCGCTGTACCACGCTATGACCTACCCAGTCGGCACTTCTTTTCTCGAAAAGCCATCCCAGCCCTCCACCTGCATGTGAAAGACCGCATTGCCCATGCACTCAAGCAATCAGTGAATGGAAAGGTGCACCTCACAACAGATGCATGGTCCAGTAGGCATGGCCAGGGCCATTATGTGTCAATCACTGCGCACTGGGTTAATGTGGTGGATGCAGGGTCTACAGGGGATAGGGGCGGTGGGACAGTGCTGCCTAGCCCACGGTATAGGAAACAGTTGGCTGTAGGCGTTCGACCCTCCTCCTCCAGAAGCAAAAGCTCGTCCACAGAGCGCAGTGGCACGAGCACTCCATCCGCAGCTGCCAGTGTTACACACGAGGTGTCCCACTATCGAACAGCTAGTGGTAAGCATCAGCAGGCTGTGTTGAAGATGATGTGTTTGGGCGACAACAGACACACCGCGGAGGTACTTGCCGACTACTTGCAGTGGCAAACTGAGTCATGGCTGGGCAGTCTACATCTTGAGGCAGGCAAGGTAGTTAGTGATAACGGCCGGAATTTTGTGGCAGCCATAGCCCTTTCAAAACTCAGACACATACCTTGCCTGGCTCACACCTTGAACCTGGTGATGCAGTGCTTCCTCAATAATTATCCGGAGTTAACAGCCCTGCTCCATAAGGTGTGAAGACAGTGCTCGCACATCCGCTGGTCGCCCATACGCTCCAGTCGTATGCAGAAGCTGCACCTTCCCAAGCACCGCCTAATTATCGACGTTGCAACAAGGTGGAACTCCACCCTGCACATGGTTCAGAGGCTGTGCGAACAGAGGCAGGCTGTAACGCATTTGTGGTAGGATACACAGGCAGGCAGTTTGAGGGCAGACATGGAGTTGTCTGGTGTGCAGCAGTCGAAGCTGAAAGACCTTTGTAAAGTCCTTCAGTGTTCTGAGGAATGAACACGGCTGGTAAGCGCAGACGACACCATCATAAGCATGAGCATCCCACTTATGCGTCTGCTCATGCAAACTTTGATGCACATCAAGGAGCAGGCGTCTGCAGCCAAGGAGAAAGAGGAGGAGGGAAACCTTGATGACAGTCAGCCATTGTCTGCTCAGGGAACTCTGTTATGAATGGGTCACCGAGGAGGAAAACTAAACAAGCTAAGGCTACTTTCACACTTGCGTCGGTACGGGCCCATCGCAATGCGTCGGGCCGACATACCGACGCACGTTGTGAAAGATTTGCACAACGGGGGCAGCGGATGCAGTTTTTCAATGCATCCACTGCCCCATTGTAATGTCCATGGAGGAGGGGGAGGAGTTTCGGCTGCGCATGCACTGTCGAAAATGGCAGACACGACGCACAAAAAGAGTTACATGTAACGTTTTTGTGTGCGCCGCGGCTGCCAAAACACGACGCATCCGTCGCACGATGGATGCGACGTGTGGCCATACGTCGCAATGCATCGCTAATGCAAGTCTATGGAGAAAAAACGCATCCTGTGGGCAACTTTGCAGGATGCGTTTTTTCGCCAAAACTGCGCATTGTGACGTACGTCACACGACGCTAGTGTGAAAGTAGCCTAAGTCACTGAAAACCAGAGAGGTTGGTAATTATGCAGATTGCAGACCCCTGATCCTAACCACACAACTAGCAACAGCCGTGGAGCGTTCCTACGATGAATCTAGACGCCTCATCACAGCCGGAGGACAAAATAAGCCTAAAGCAAGAAAAGGGGAAAACTAACTGCCCCAGAGCAGACCCCAAAGGAATAGACAGCCCCCACACATGTATTGACGGTGAAACAAGATGAAAACACAAACACAGGCAGGAAAATAGGCTGAGCAAATGATGGGCCCAAACTAACTAGAAAGGACAGGAAAGGAAAGACACTGTCTGCAATCTGCCCAAAAAACCCTACAAAAATAATGTCCAACACTTCTGATAACAAAATTAACCCTGAAGTCACTAGACTTTTCCCACTATATCAGCACTCTGAAACACTCTGAGACAGAGCAAAAAAGAGGCCAATATAATAATGGACAAAAAGCAAATTGGCAAATACAGATAAATAAGAGTGGAAATTCAGCACAGCCCCAGCCGGGGCTGGCTGACCACACAAAAAACTGAATAGACCAACAAAATCAAGTGTGAACATTAGCAGAAACACTTAGCTTGAGATGACTGGAGCAAAGCTGAAAACCAAAACCTGAAAAGCCAGAAGGAATCACCAGCACCAGAATAGGGCGTCGGCTGTCTTAAATCCAGTCTGAGATTCCAGAGATCCAATCGTTATCCTCATCATCAGGTGGCAGATCTCTTCTAATTATATCAACCTCACTACCTCCTGCTACCACCAGAGTGAGACCGGAAGAAGAGCTCACAACTGGTAGACCAGAAAATGAGTTCACAACAGTACCCCCCCTTGAGGAGGGGTCACCGAACCCTCATCCACACCACCAGGCTGATCAGGATGGGCCTGGTGAAAAGCATAAACCAATTTATTGGCATGAATATCAGAGGCAGAGACCCAAGAATTATCCTCCTGGCCATAACCCTTCCTTTTGACCAAATACTGTAGTCTCCGTCTAACCAAACGAGAATCCAATATTTTCTCTACCTCATATTCCACATTGCCTTTAACCAATACAGGGTCAGGAGGTGCTGCCATAGGAACTACTGGCTCAACAAACCTCTTCAACAGTGATTTGTGAAATACGTTATGGATCTTGAACGTAACTGGAAGAGCCAATCGAAAAGAAACAGGATTAAGAATCTCCAAAATCTTATAAGGTCCAATAAATCTTGGCTTAAATTTTGGAGATGCAACCTTCATAGGAATATTCTTAGACGACAACCAAACCATATCACCCACTTTAAACCGGGGACCAATGGTCCTATGCCGGTTGGAAAATCGCTGGGCCTTTTCCTGAGAGAGTGACAACTTATCCACCACTTGGTCCCATATCTGCTGCATTCTCTCAACCACAGTGTCCAAACCTGGGCAGAACGAAGATTCCACTTGCCCTGAAGAGAATAGAGGATGAAACCCAAAATTACAGAAAAAGGGTGCCATCAAAGTGGCAGAACTAGCTCTATTGTTCAGCGCGAATTCGTCCAAGGGCAAAAATGAGACCCAATCATCCTGATCAGCAGATATAAAACATCTTAAATAAGACTCCAAGGTCTGCTTTGTTCTCTCAGTCTGCCCATTGGTCTGGGGATGAAATGCGGAGGAGAAGGATAACTGAATTCCCAGATTGGAACAATAGGCTTTCCAGAATCTGGAAACAAACCTGACTCCTCTGTCCGACACAATGTTCTCAGGGATCCTATGTAACAGAACCACCTGTTGTAAAAACAAGGGCACCAGCTCAGCAGAAGATGGCAACTTTGGGAGTGGTACAAGATGGACCATCTTCGAAAATCTATCACAAATCACCCACATAACAGTCATTCTCTGAGAGACAGGAAGATCAGAAATAAAATCCATTGAGATATGGGACCATGGCCTCTTGGGCACCGGCAGGGGCATCAGCAACCCACTAGAACGAGAACAGGGTTTAGACCGAGAACAAGTCCCACAGGACTGTACAAAATTCCAGACATCACGAGATAAGGCGGGCCACCAAAAAGACCGACTCACCAAATCTCTGGTACCAAAAATACCTGGATGACCAGCCAATGCGGAGCAATGAACTTCAGACATCACTCTCTTTCTCCACTGGTCAGGAACATACAATTTTCCCATAGGGCAACGCTCAGGTTTATCCTCCTGAAATTCCTCCAGGGCGCGTCTCAAATCGGGCAAAATGGCAGAAAGAACTACCCCCTCACCTAGGATGGTAGTAGGCTCGGTCACATTAAGAGAATCAGCAAAGGAACTCCTAGAAAGGGCGTCTGCCTTAACATTCTTAGTGCCCGGAAGAAAAGAGACCACAAAATTAAAACGCATGAAAAACAAGGCCCATCTAGCCTGTCTAGGATTCAAGCGTTTGGCCGACTCCAGGTAAATCAAATTCTTGTGATCGGTGAGGACCACAACTTGATGTCTAGCTCCCTCCAACCAATGTCTCCAGTCCTCAATTGCCCATTTCATGGCCAACAATTCCCGATTCCCCACGTCATAGTTGCGTTCAGATGGGGAGAACTTTCGAGAAAAGAAGGCACAGGGATTCATCTTAGAAGTCACAGGGTCTTTTTGGGACAAAACAGCTCCTGCACCAATCTCAGAAGCATCTACCTCCACCTGAAATGGAAGTGAGACATCAGGTTGCCGTAAAACTGGAGCTGAAGTAAATCTCTGCGTAAGCTCCTGAAATGCTGGGACAGCCTCAGTAGACCAATTCAGCACATCAGCGCCCTTCTTGGTCAGATCAGTCAGTGGTTTGACAATACCAGAAAAATTACCTATAAATTTACGATAAAAATTAGCAAAACCCAAAAACTTCTGGAGAGCCTTCAGAAGTAGGCTGAACCCAATCATAAATGGCCTGTACCTTGGCCTGGTCCATTTCAATAGTCGACGGAGACAAGATAAATCACAAAAATGAAATCCTCTGTACACCAAAGAGGCATTTCGATCCCTTAACAAACAAGGAATTCTCCCTCAAAATCCGGAACACAGTCCAGACATGTTCCACATGAGAATCCCAATCACTAGAAAAGATCAAAATATCATCCGGATAGATGATCAAAAACTTATCCACAAAGTCTCGGAAAATATCATTCATAAAGGACTGGAAGACAGAAGGGGCATTAGTGAGCCCAAAAGGCATCACCAGGTACTCAAAATGTCCCTCCGGAGTATTAAACGCCATCTTCCATTCATCCCTGTGCTTGATGTGAATAAGATTATATGCCCCCCTGAGGTCAAGCTTAGTAAACCAGCAGGCACTCTTAACTCTGGAGAATAAATCAGACATCAGAGGTAACGGGTACTGATATTTAACCGTCATCTTGTTAAGGGAATGATAATCAATACACAGTCTTAATGAACCATCTTTCTTGGCCACAAAAAGAAACCCAGCACCTAAAGGTGACGAAGATGGTCTAATATGATGCTGCTCCAACGACTCCTTAATATAGGATTGCATAGCATCATGTTCGGGTACTGATAAGTTGAAAAGCCGATCCTAGGGAAATTTACACCCAGGCATCAACTCAATTGCACAGTCATAACTCCTATGAGGAGGCAAAGATGCAGACTTACTCTCACTATATCAGCACTCTGAAACACTCTGAGACAGAGCAAAAAAGAGGCCAATCTAATAAGGGACAAAAATCAAATTGGCAAATACAGATAAATAAGAGTGGATATTCAGCACAGCCCCAGCCGGGGCTGGCTGACCACACAAAAAACTGAATAGACCAACAAAATCAAGTGTGAACATTAGCAGAAACACTTAGCTTGAGATGACTGGAACAGAGCTGAAAACCAAGACCTGAAAAGCCAGAAGGAATCACCAGCACCAGAATAGGGCGTCGGCTGTCTTAAATCCAGTCTGAGATTCCAGAGATCCAATCGTTATCCTCATCATCAGGTGGCAGATCTCTACTAATTAAATCAACCTCACTACCTCCTGTTACCACCAGAGGGATACCGGAAGGAGAACTCACAACTGGTAGACCAGAAAATGAGTTCACAACAGAACTCTCCTGGACTAGGTGGAGGAAGAAGAAGAAGAGGAGGAGGATGATGGGTATGATTATTTAAGGGAGGAGGATGCTTCTCAGGGGGCAAGAGAAAATGTTGCCGTGGCAAGGTCAGGTACAGGGTTTGTGTGTGACTGGAGGGATGCTGATTTGCCAGAAAGTGCTCCTCCACCCAGCACTTGCAGTGCATCATTGACACATGGAACATTGGCCCACATGTGTGATCATGCCTTGCAGATCCTAAAAAGGGACCACCGCATTGCTAAAATGATGAACGATGACGAATACTGGTTGGCCAGCATACTGGATCCACGCTATAAAGGCAAATTCCAAAACATCATGCCACAGGAGAACCTAGAGCTAATATTGGCTAACAAACAAGCAACTCTGGTAAACCATTTCTTTGAGGCATTCCCAGCACACAGCGGCGGTGATGGTTCTCCCATGAGCCGTAGGGGGCAACATGGAAGAGGTGTTCGTGGTGCACACATCTGAAGTGGCGTTGGACACAGGGGTTTCATGACCATGTTGTCGACTGATTTTTCAAGTACCGCTCACACGACTTGTAATACTGCATCGATTGAAAGTGACAGGAGACAGCAGTTGTCAACTATGGTTACAGGTCTTCCATTTTTTTGAATATTTGTGAATGTGATTGTTGTTAATCGCAAATCTGGAATCGCAAACCTGGAACAACAAATTTCATATCACCTAGACTTAACAAGAGGCACTATATTTTGAAGTTTAAACCTGGGCGCTTTAGTACTGGGATGCTGTATCTCCTTCCAAGAATGTTACCCCATATTAAGGATTGTCGATTTTTTTTCTTTTATGTTGTTATTCGATATATGTTATTTTATGCCTGTTTGTGGGTTCTCTAGTTTTTAAATTTTTTTTCCGTACCTGTACAAGGTTGTTTATTCCCCACTCCCTTCCCTCCCTTCCTACCTTCCTTTCCCTACCCTGTTTATTTAAAAAAAACCAATAAAATTATTTGAAAACAAACTACTTCTCCTCCCATATCAATGTTCTCCCTCACAGGTCATTCCCCTTTGACTATTGGGCCTGTAAACTGGACACCTGGCCTGAATTGGCACAATAAGCCTAACAGGAGCTCGCTTGCCCTGCTGCTAGTGTGCTATCCGAAAGAGTATTCAGTGCTGCTGGATCAATCCTGACAGAAAAAAGAAACCCGTCTGTTGACCCAAAATGTTGATGATCTAACCTTCATTAAAAAGAACCATGCGTGGGTTTCAAAGGATTCTGTCCCACCTTCCCCTGCTGACACGTAGGTTGCCAGAAAAATGGCTCACTTTTGTCCTCCTCTTCCTCGGACTTCTCCAATTCCTCCATTTGCAGCTGCTGAATGTCCAACATCAACATATGCCATTTTTTCAACCTCCCTAACTGGGCTGCCTCCCCCCCGGGCCGGGGTCACCACCTGGCGCACGCACCCATGCGAGTGCCGTTGCCCTGGACATCAGCTTTCATGGCTTTCCTACTCACAGAAGTGTGACATTCCTGCCCACATTTTTAAATGTGTCCTCTCATGCCAATCCAATAGAATTGCCTATGGCCAGTGGCTTTTGTCTTTTGCACTCCAAAGTTACCTGACAGATCATGATAGGCAGTGAGGACAATGTCTACCTCTCTTCCTGTGATCACAATTTGATGGAGATGAGTAACGGTGATGAGATCCACGGTACTGCGGTACAGCAAACCTTTCTTCACAAAGAACAGTTTTCGCTGTCTCCACAGACAAAGTAATTGAGGGTCAGCATCGCCTCTGAGAATTCTCCTAGGAGTTTTTCCCGTGATAAGTAAATCCAAAATTTCTGCAATCACTTGACTTTTCGTCTGTCCTTGTATCCATCTCGCTTCCTCTTACGGAGAGTCTGGGCTGTCTTACTGAGACTGAAATATATATGAAGATTGAAAAATACCCCAGCAGTGTATACTGGTGTACGCTTCGAATACATTACCATTTTTAAACTTTTTAGATTCTTGTCTAATCCATACTGAGGCTGTGAGTGTCTTTGTCGTACTCTGAAAATATACACGGAGATTTTTTATGTTTAAACTATGCTATATATACCTGGTATCCAGTGATACTGTACCCTTTCTCAACTTTCTACAGTCTTGTCGAATCCATACTGGGTCTGAGACCATCTGAGTCTGCCTCCTGATCTATAGACATAGATTTTTAATGTGTAAACTATGCTACATATATACCTGTTATCCTGTGATACTGTACCCTTTCTCAACTTTCTACAATCTTGTTGAATCCATACTTGGCCTAAGACCGTCTGAGTCTGCCTCCTGATATATAGATATAGATTTTTAATGTGTAAACTATGTTATATATACCTGTTATCTGGTGATACTGTACCCTTTCTCAACTTTCTACAATCTTGTCAAAACCATACTGGGCCTGAGACCATCTGAGTCTGCCTCCTGATTAGAGATGAGCGGTGTTCAAGTCGACCTGTTCGCCAAGTTCAAATTCGAGCTGTTTTGGGCGGTGTTTGAGCCGTTTGTCGAACTCGAACACTTTGCTCAAAATTTGGCTGTTTGAGGTTCCGTTCGAGAATGGTTCAGTCACCAAAAGCGTAACTTTATTTTCACATTAATAATGGTTTTAACCCATTAATGTCCAATGACGGACACAGTCCGTCATCAGCCATTTCCCCTGCTTTGATGAGGGCTCTGGCGCTGAGCCCGCATCAAAGCCGGGACATGTCAGCTGTTATCAACAGCTGACATGTGCCCGCAATAGGCGCGAGCGGAATCGCCGTCCGCCCGCGCCTATTAACTAGTTAAATGCCGCTGTCAAAGCTGACAGCGGGCATTTAAATAGAATTTCCGGCCGCCGGGCCGGAAATGACGTCATCGCCGACCCCCATCACGTGATCGGGGGTCGGCGTCATGTTGCCTGGACAACCAGAGGTCTCTATGAGACCTCTATGGTAGTTCCACGCATATGGCTTTCAGCGCCACCCGGTGGTCGGCACTGAAAGCACAGCAGTAAATCTGCTACATACAGTGGGGAAAAAAAGTATTTAGTCAGTCAGCAATAGTGCAAGTTCCACCACTTAAAAAGATGAGAGGTGTCTGTAATTTACATCATAGGTAGACCTCAACTATGGGAGACAAACTGAGAAAAAAAAATCCAGAAAATCACATTGTCTGTTTTTTTTTCATTTTATTTGCATATTATGGTGGAAAATAAGTATTTGGTCAGAAACAAAATTTCATCTCAATACTTTGTGATATATCCTTTGTTGGCAATGACAGAGGTCAAACGTTTTCTGTAAGTCTTCACAAGGTTGCCACACACTGTTGTTGGTATGTTGGCCCATTCCTCCATGCAGATCTCCTCTAGAGCAGTGATGTTTTTGGCTTTTCGCTTGGCAGCATGGACTTTCAACTCCCTCCAAAGGTTTTCTATAGGGTTGAGATCTGGAGACTGGCTAGGCCACTCCAGGACCTTGAAATGCTTCTTACGAAGCCACTCCTTCGTTGCCCTGGCGGTGTGCTTTGGATCATTGTCATGTTGAAAGACCCAGCCATGTTTCATCTTCAATGCCCTTGCTGATAGAAGGAGGTTTGCACTCAAAATCTCACGATACATGGGCCCATTCATTCTTTCATGTACCCGGATCAGTCGTCCTGGCCCCTTTGCAGAGAAACAGCCCCAAAGCATGATGTTTCCACCACCATGCTTTACAGTAGGTATGGTGTTTGATGGATGCAACTCAGTATTCTTTTTCCTCCAAACACGACAAGTTGTGTTTCTACCAAACAGTTCCAGTTTGGTTTCATCAGACCATAGGACATTCTCCCAAAACTCCTCTGGATCATCCAAATGCTCTCTAGCAAACTTCAGACGGGCCCGGACATGTACAGGCTTAAGCAATCTGACACGTCTGGCACTGCAGGATCTGAGTCCATGGTGGCGTAGTGTGTTACTTATGGTAGGCCTTGTTACATTGGTCCCAGCTCTCTGCAGTTCATTCACTAGGTCCCCCCGCGTGGTTATGGGATTTTTGCTCACCGTTCTTGTGATCATTCTGACCCCACGGGGTGGGATTTTGCGTGGAGCACCAGATCGAGGGAGATTATCAGTGGTCTTGTATGTCTTCCATTTTCTAATTATTGCTCCCACAGTTGATTTCTTCACTCCAAGCTGGTTGGCTATTGCAGATTCAGTCTTCCCAGCCTGGTGCAGGGCTACAATTTTGTTTCTGGTGTCCTTTGACAGCTCTTTGGTCTTCACCATAGTGGAGTTTGGAGTCAGACTGTTTGAGGGTGTGCACAGGTGTCTTTTTATACTGATAACAAGTTTAAACAGGTGCCATTACTACAGGTAATGAGTGGAGGAAAGAGGAGACTCTTAAAGAAGAAGTTACAGGTCTGTGAGAGCCAGAAATCTTGATTGCTTGTTTCTGACCAAATACTTATTTTCCACCATAATATGCAAATAAAATGAAAAAAAAACAGACAATGTGATTTTCTGGATTTTTTTTTCTCAGTTTGTCTCCCATAGTTGAGGTCTACCTATGATGTAAATTACAGACGCCTCTCATCTTTTTAAGTGGTGGAACTTGCACTATTGCTGACTGACTAAATACTTTTTTTCCCCACTGTATGGGCGATCTGCTCATCGCCCATATGTAGCAGAGCCGATCGGGTTGCGCAACCTTCTAGCCTCCTATGGAGGCTATTGAAGCATGCCAAAAGTAAAAAAAAAAAATGTTTAAAAATAAAAAAAAATTAAAACACCTAAAAGTTCAAATCACCCCCCTTTCGCCCTAATCAAAGTAAAACAGTAAAAAAAAAATCCCACATACACATATTAGGTATTGCCGCGTTCAGAATCGCCCAATCTATCAATAAAAAAAAGCATTAACCCGATCGCTAAACGGCGTAGCGAGAAAAAAATTCAAAACGCCAGAATTACGTTTTTTTGGTCACCAAGACATTGCATTAAAATGCAATAACGGGCGATCAAAAGAACGTATCTGCACAAACGTGGTATCATTAAAAACGTCAGACCACCATGGAAAAAATAAGCCCTCAGCCGACCCCAGATCATGAAAAATAGAGACGCTACAGGTCTCGGAAAATTGCGCAAATTTTTTTTTTTTTTTTTTTTTTTTTAGCAAACTTAGGAATTTTTTTTCACCACTTAGATAAAGGAGGACATAGACATGTTTGGTGTCTATGAACTCGTAATGACCTGGAGAATCATAATGGCAGGTCAGATTTAGCATCTAGTGAACCTAACAAAAAAGCCAAGCAAAAACAAGTGTGGGATTGCACTTTTTTTGCAATTTCACCACACTTGGAATTTTTTTCCCATTTTCGAGTACACAATATGGTAAAACCAATGATGTCATTTAAAAGTACAACTCGTCCCGCAAAAAATAAGCCCTCACCTGGCCATATAAACGGAAAAATAAAAAAGTTATGGCTCTGGAAAGAAGGGGAGGGAAAAATGAAAATGTAAAACCAAAAATACCCCTGGTCGTTAAGGGGTTAAATGTTAATAGACAGTTTCATGGCATAGTAGCGGTGTCTGGTAGCCAGCGGTCTAATACACCTGTCAAGGAGCTACACCGTGTGTGTTTCTAATAATTTTTTACCACATCTTGTCCAGAAAATCCTTTTGGGCCTTGTAGCACTATCTGCTACTGAGCAGAGGAGCCCACCCGTGAACCAAGCTGTGCCACCTGTTTATGTAAGAACCATTTTTTAACTCCATTTAGCCCAGTCAATACTTTGGGCCTAGTACCTGTGTCTACTGCTCAGCAGAGGAGCCCACCCGTGAACCTAGCTATGCTGCTTGTTTATGTAAGCACTGTCTGCTACTCAGCAGAGTTGCCCACCCGTGAACCAAGTTATGCCGCCTGTTTATGTAAGAACTGCGTGCTACTCAGCAGAGGTGCCCAGCTGTTAAGCAAGCTACAGCACCTGTGGTTTGGACAATTAGTTTTTTCACATTCTTTCTGGAATGGCGGTTAGGCCTAATTCCGGAATTCCGGTTGACCTGCATTTACTGGGAAATCCTCGTTCGCAGGGAAGAATTAGAATCCCAGATCCCCATCACTAACGGGGTTCAGCGGGTTATCCGCACCTGTAAACGACACATGCTAGTCCTTTCACTGTAGCGCGCATGCAGCCCCGGACATGTAAGGGCATGACAGACCTGTTATTGCTCGATCTCGCATGCCAGAGCCTCGCGTGTCCCTCTAGTAAGCTAGACGCGGACCACGGGGGCATGCCGGAGTCTCGTTCATTAACGGAATTAAGCTGACAAATCGCTAGCGCAACTCAAAGCGGCCATGCACCACCACCCACAGAATCGACAAAGCTTGCAATCTGTCCATCTTTTCCGTAGCTGGCATGGTTGAGGTTGCCCATGTGGAGTCCAATTAAGCCACAGGCTCCACTCCTGGTGGTGCCCTTCTGGACATTCCTTTAAGGTTCAGCTTTGCAACCATACTGCCCCCGGAAACCAAACACTTTGCCTTCATGGACGCTGTTCGGAGGGTCGTGGGAATAACGCCGCCCGATCAGCAGTTGGCATAATTTATGATGGGAAGTCCAACGGTATATGATCATCTTCGATTTTAGAATTCTAGATTTTTTTTATTTTAAATTTTTAGTTCAGCTTTTATTGACGTTATAATGGCATGACATGCCTATATCTGTGTCTCCTCCTCCTCCTTTTACTCCTCCACCTCTTTCCTATATGTAGTTGCCCTTTTCCATATGTTATTTTTGTCTTCTGAGCATTGTGTCTGCTTTGGGACACCTTTTAAGGTGTTTTGTAATTGTTTTCTATGTGTTTGTATGTGTTTGTGTTTGCCTGCCATTGTTTTCAATGGGGCTCGACGGTGTTCGTCGAACGTTTGACGAACATTCGACGAATTTGCCTCCTGTTCGACGAACTGAACCGAACACTAGCGGGGTGGCTCAACACTACTCCTGATATATAGACGTACATTTTTAATGTTTAAACTATGCTTTATATACCTGTTGTCTGGTGATACTGTACGTTTTCTGCCAGGAAGTCCTCCTCCACCCACCACTCTAAGTGTATCATTGACACCTGGAACATTGGCCCACATGTGTGATTATTTCTTGCGGATCTTCTTTTTATATTGTGGTGTGATCCATTCTGAGCATGTGAGAGTCTATGGGTTGCTCCTGCAATTTATATGTAGTTTTAAAAATTACCCCAACACTGTATACAGCTGTATACAGCTCTACGCTTGTGATACATTACCCATTTACTGCTTTTTATATTCTGGTCTAATCCAAACTGACCAAGTGAGAGTCTGTTTCTGACTGTGGAAATAAATACTGAGATTGACAATGACCCCTACACTGTGTACAGCTGAACGCTTCAGATCCATTACCGTTTTACGGCTTTTTATATTGTGTTGCAATCCATACTGAGCCTGAGTGCGTCTGTGTCTTCCTCCCAAAATATATACGGAGTTTTAGAATGTTTAAACTATACTATATATACCGGGTATCTGATGATACTGTACCGTTTTTCTACTTTTTGCATTCTTGTCTAATCCATACTGAGCCTGTGAGCGTCTCTGTGTGACTCATGAAATATATAGGGAGATTGACAATTATCCTTTGACTGTATAGAGCTGTACACTTCTGATACAGTACCTTATATCTGAAGTTATTTTGGGTACATTTTCTCCAAGTATGGTGGAAGAGGCCGCGGACGTGGGGGGCCAGCTGGTAATGATGGTGGTGGTGCATCTGCTGGTAGTGGCAAAAGCACAATAGCAGCTAAGGCACGAGTTGTTGAGCCTGCGTCATGGTCTGGCTCTGGAACACCTGGAAGGCTACCTTTTCTGGGAGTAGGTTAACCGCTTTTAAAGCCGGAGCATCAGGAACTGGTTTTGGCTTACATTGCCGAAACAGACTCCAGCAAATATGCCCTCCTCTTCTGAAGTTTCAAAAAATGCAAGCACTGAGACGTCAAGTGCTTGCTCCTGGTCAGGAAGAACCCCTTTCCTTGTGTCCTTCACCCCCACCAAAAGTGAATGATGCAGCAGGCCACACTTCACATTAGTCCATGGAGTTCTTTCACACGTACCATGCCTGGGTTATCAAGTCAAATCGTGAATTCCCCAGTCCAATATGAATCTGAAATCAAGTGTGGGTGGCCAGCCAGGGCGGTGGGGTTAATCGGTACTGGTCCGGTGTTTCAGAGGGATGTGTCACGGTGGTGGTGACCCGGTCCGTGGGCATGGGCATCCATGCAAAGGGGTAAATAACGTTTATAGGTGAATGATACGTGACGCCACCTGTGGTTTCTGATCATATTGACCAGCGCTGCAGTGTTGCTTCTCTGAGACAGATGTTGTGGTGCAGCTAAGATGTAGAAGCCCTGCACAGTTAGGGCCGTAGTCGCAAGGCAGATGAAAGAGTTGGTAGATGGTGTGCAGTGCAGGATGTAGCAGAGCCATGCGCCAGGCGCAGGAGAAAGATGACAGACACAGTCGTGCAGTTCCTTTACCTGTACTTGGAAAGTGCCGTACAGGACCTAGAGTAAAGATGGAGAAGGAGTTGGTCAGCCTGGAAGCAAATTTTTAAATTCTCTCTCTGCAGATAGGTAATGTGGCCTCCATTCTAGCGCTTATCTGAGGTACTTGCAGTACTGAGTTCACTGAAGTTCCTCCTGTTGACTTTCTTTTGAAACTTTCTCGCATGGCAGGCAGCCGTAGCCTTTTCCTTCTGACTCACACAAGTCGCTGCTGGGGCCTCCGAGCTTTAGGTGAGAACAGAGCATTTACAGCTGCTACTTCCTCTGGTTTCTGCTGCAGGATCGTCAGTGTCCCTACAAACTCGGAGACCAGAATCCAGACCATGCGCTCCAGCTAGGAGTGAGCCTTAACTCTGCTCATCCTCCAGCTCCCCTTCTCACATCCACACACTTCCCCTTCCCTTCACAGACTGCCATAACTTCCCTCCTCCCGACCACAGAGAGCAACTCCTCAGCAGTCAGGTTCAGAGCTCTCCCTGCTGGCCTGGAGTGGGAAGTGTGTTGTGTGTTGGTTTAACTACTAGAGAGATCCTTTGTTGCTCCCTAGCATGACATCACACTCCCTAGGAGGAAGGTAATGCCACTGTGGTGACTGTACTCCTGGGGGCACCACAAGTGCACTGATGCCCAGCCACTGCTAGATGATTCTGCTGGTACATTGACCCAGACCACTACATTCCCCTCGCACTCTACACAGGCAGAATCTGACCCTGATGAAACTCAGGTTCCCCTTCCCGCATACTATACCACCTTACACGGTGACAAAGAGGAAGATGCAGATGAAAGTGCTGGTTGCTTGAGCAGGTGGGGGGCATACTCATGGGCAACGGCACTGTCACAGGGCCCCTCATAGTACACAAAAGTGTCTCTGCCGGTGGGAGGGCCCACCCGCCATCAGACACACCGCTGTACTATGAAGGGCCCTGTGCCAGAGCCGTCGCCAACAAGTGGGCCCCCCCTGCTTGCTCAGGATCACAGCACTTGCAAAGTTGAAATACTTACCTCTCCCTGCTCCACCGCCATGACGTCTTCCGCGTTTCCTGACAGTGACATTCTGGTCAGAGAGCGCGATGACATCACATCTGTACGCCCTCTGCCTAAACAGTCCAAGTGCAGAGAGATGGAAGATGGGGACAATGAGGAGTCCACACTAGTACAGGGATTCCCTAGCGAGGAGACTTATTTAATTGTTTAAAGGTTGGGAGCAATTTTTTGGGAGCACTATACTCTGGAGAATGATATATGGGGCCCACCATACACTGGAGCATTCCAAAGGTGGACATCAGACACTGGAGCAGCATTTACAGGGCCCATTATACACTGGAGCATTAGAAATGGGGCCCATTACATATGGAGCATTATTTGGGCCCATAAGACAGTGGAGCTTCATCCATGGGGACCAACATATACTGTAGCATTATGTGGAGCACATCATATACTGTATCTAACATTATATGGGACCAATGATTCTGTATGGAGAAATATATGGGCCTCATTACTCTGTATAGCGCACTATGCGGTCGCCATAATATTGTATGGAGTAATATACTGTCCGTTTTTGGAGCTATTGGAGAATTTAAAATGGATATCAGTCATGTGATGTAAGAAGTGAAGTATTTTTCATTGTACTATACCGCTATTTCTCTGCTGTATCAGAGGATCATGAATTGTGGTATGTGTTAAAGGAGCCCATTGACACTCTTTGGCCCTGGGCCCACGAAAATCTGGAGCCTGCCCTCCCCCCCACACAACTTTAGCCAAATAACCCCCAGTTTTCAATGCCTAACTATTATAAAGTAAATTAAGGTTGACAAGCTTAAGTAATAAGAATTGATGTTTTTGGCATTAAAATGGGCGCTGTAGGTGTGTTTCTTGTCCTCCACTCACTGCCGACTTTTCTTCCCCATTGACTAGCATTGGGTTTCGTGTTTCAGTCTGCCTTCGACTTTTCACGATAATCGGCCGATTTCGTTGGACCCAACTTTTGCGAAAGTCGGGTTTCAAGAAACCAGACTCAACCCGAAAAAAGGCAAAGTCGCTCATCTCTACTCACAAGTTGTAATTCCTTGATCTTCTGATCGAAGGCACTAATCTATTCATATGAGGAACTTGTCAAAAGTCATTTTCAAGATGAGTTGTCTAGGGTTCATAACTTGGCCCATGTAAGGCTATGTGCACATGATGCGTTTTTGATGCGTTTTCACAGAGTTTTTTTTATGCCCGGGAATGCTCCAAAAACACAATGGAATAGTAAAGCAAGGTAATGCAACGACAATCCTGAAGTGTGCACATGATCCGTAAATTTCCGTCCGTATTTGCAGCATTTTATTTTCTGCAGCATGTCTATTCTTTTTGCGTTTCTGCAGCGTTTTTGACTTCAATTGAGTCAGTCAAATCTGCAGCAAAAACGCAGGTGTAAAAAGGTATGCGTATTTGCTGCAGATTTGCTGCAAAAAACTGCAGAATTGTCAAAGGAAATGATATCAGAAGGAGGAAGAGTGTGTGGATGGAGAATATGTGTGTGAGCGGAGAATATGTGTAAGCGGAGAAAATGTGCGTGTCTGTGCATCTGTCTGCATCTATCTGTGTCTGTGTGCGTTCTCATCTGTCTGTGTCTGTCTGCGGGTGTCTGTGTACGTCTCTGGGTATCTGCATCTGTCTGCAGGTGTCTGTGTGTGTCTGTCTTCAGGTACTGCATCTGTCTGCGGGTGTCTTTGTGTGTGCGTACCCATGCGATGAACAGCCCATATAACAGAGACAGCATGAGCTGATGATGGGTGAATTGTCTCATCATTCGGCGCCTGAGTTCAATTGTAAAAAAAAATCAAAACATTGACATAATCACATAAGATATACATACTCACCAAACACCTAATCCCCGACGCCCGAGTTTCCTGCAAGCAATCAAAAACAATAAACTAACATATACTCCCTGCCCACCATAGTCCATGTAAGGCTGGAGTCACACACAACGTATAAAAATACAGTCCGTATTTTACGGCCGTAATACACAGAAATGGTCCCTGAATAGTGATCCGTATGTCATCCGTTGTCACAGTGTGGCCACATATTTTGCCCATGTAAGCATCCGTATGTAATCCGTATGGCATCCGTATGCCAAGATTTTCTTGCAGGCTTGCAAAATGGACATATAATGGAGCCCTATGACAGGTTAACACCCAAGCGAAAGAATAGTTATATTGACATAGAATACATGCGTGTGTATATATATATACATACATGTCATTGAGACACATATATATAAATATATGTATATATATATGCACTGTATATATATATATATATATATATATATATATATATATATATATATATATTTCATAGAGTTCTACATAGTAGAATAGCCGCAAAATCCCGACATGAAATGACACATGGTTTACATACAGTAAACGATTTCACTTCATGTATTTTTTTATATGTCCCTGGCTAATAATTAAATTAGGGTTTGTGTGTAAAATTTGGGACGTCTAGGTGTTAAATTGAGGGGTTAATTCATTGGAAAAAAAAGCGTGGACTCCCTCGGCAAAATTGCAGCCAGAGAGGTAAAGCAGGTGAGTGAGGGCAGATTTTAATAGCCTTGAGAGAGACCATTGTTTTTGCCCCCCCGGCTACAAAAATCTGCCCCCAGACACCCCAGAAAAGGCGCATCTATAAGATTTAAGAATTAACCCCCTTAATTTAACACCTAGATGTCCTAAATTTTACACACAAACCCTACTTTAATTATTAGTCAGGGACATATAAAAAAAATACATGAAATGAAGTGGTTTACTGTATGTAAACCATATGTCATTTCATGTTGGGTTTGGGAATGATTTTACAGAAGCTGGCAAATGATTTTGCGGCTATTCTGCTATGTAGAACTACATGAAATATATATATATATATATATATTTATATATATATATATATATATATACTATGTGTGTGTGTCTCAATGATGTTTGTGTGTATATATATAGAGAGAGAGAGAGAGAGAGAAAAAAAAGAAAAAAAAATGATCAGCACCTCCTAATGTGTACATGTGCAAGCTGCAAAAACTGCACAATATAGACAAAAAGAATACAGCAGCACATGTGCATAAATCTAGGCCATGTGAAAATACAGAAGCACATTAAAACCATTCAATTTGGATAAAAATCCTTAAATATTTTTTTCAAATTTTTTAAAAAAAAATTACAGTAAGATGAAAATGAAGGTTCTTATTGCACAAATTGGCCAATTCATGTAAGCTCATCAACCATGGCAAGGTGACCTCCCCCTAATGGGTCCCTGCTCTACCATACATAAGCCACTTCTGGGCCGCCAGTCTACAATTTTGGACAAACATGTCACTACCGGGCTAAGCCAATCTTACTGTAACTTTTTTTTAAAAAATTTTGAAAAAAATATTTTTGAAGATTATTATCCAAATTGAATGGAGGTGCTGGTCATTTTTTTTTCTCTATTTGCTGGTTGCTGGATGCTAGCTGCCAACAGTCTGATCTTGCACCCCTCCTATTGGCCTTGCAGGTGGCCACAATCAGCTCTACCTGCCCATAAATTGTAGGCTTAGCACGGTAGGGGCATGTTTGTCCAAAATTGTAGGCTGGTGGCCCTGAAGTGGCTTATGTACTGTAGAGCAGGGACCCATCAGGGGGAGGTCACCTTGCCGTGGTTGATGGGCTTACATGAATTGGCCAACTTGTGCACTAAGAACCTTCATTTTCATCTTACTGTAATTTTTTAAAAAAATTTTTGAAAAAATTATTTTTGAGGATTATTATCCAAATTGAATGGTTTTAATGTGTTTCTGTGTTTTCACATGGCTTAGATTCATGCACATGTGCTGCTGTATTCTTTTTGTCTATATATATATATATGTGTATTCTATGTGTATATAACTATTCTTTTGTTTCTTTATTAAACCTGTCAGTATGATTTTACTGTGTCGCGCACTGAATTGCCGGCTTTTCTACAGGAATTTTGGTGCGTATTTCTCGCAAGTCACACATCTGGTATGTGTCTAATGCGTTTTTTTTGTGCACCCATAGACTTGCATTGGCGTATTACGGGCGTAGTATGCTGACAATCACAGCATGCTGCTACTGGCACGGACCATAAAATATACACGAGAAATATACGGGAGTGGGAAGTTTCGCCCCCAGCAGTTCGCCCCCAGCATTTCGCCCCCAGCAGTTCGCCCCCAGGTACACTTCGCCCCCGAACATTTCGCCCCCAGCATTTCGCCCCCAGGCTGTTTCACCCCCGCACATTTCGCCCCCAGCAGTTCGCCCCCGGATGTTTCGCCCCCGGATGTTTCGCCCCCGGATGTTTCGCCCCCAGCAGTTTGCCCCCGGATGTTTCGCCCCCCGGATGTTTCGCCCCCAGCAGTTCACCCCCGGATGTTTCGCCCCCAGCAGTTCGCCCCCGGATGTTTCGCCCCCGGATGTTTCGCCCCCGGATGTTTCGCCCCCGGATGTTTCGCCCCCGGATGTTTCGCCCCCGGATGTGCCCCCGGATGTTTCGCCCCCGGATGTTTCGCCCCCGGATGTTTCGCCCCCAGCAGTTCGCCCCCAGATGTTTCGCCCCCGGATGTTTCGCCCCCGGATGTTTCGCCCCCAGCAGTTCGCCCCCGGATGTTTCGCCCCCAGCAGTTCGCCCCCGGATGTTTCACCCCCAGCAGTTCGCCCCCGGATGTTTCACCCCCGGATGTTTCGCCCCCTGCTTTTTGCCCCCAGATGTTTCGACCCCAAGTTAGGCAGGGAATTTTGGCCTTGTGTTTTAGCCCTAAGACCGCTTTCACAGTAGCCACTTTCCCAAGTGCTAAGCACTGGAAAATCGCTAAGAAGATTGCCAATTTTGAATATACTACATGGTGGCCCGATTCTAATGTATTGGGTATTCTAGAAGGCACAGCCACGTGGTATGTTGCACAGGTTATGTAGTATATTGGACAGTCCACGTAGTACATTGTACAGGCCACGTAGTATATAGGACAGCCGACGTAGTATTTTGGACAGCGCACGTAGTAAATTGCACAATCCACGTAGTAAATTGCACAGCGCACATAGTAAATTACACATCGCACATAGTATATTGGCCAGCCAACGTAGTATATTGCACTGGTCACGTAGTATATTGCACTGTCCACGTAGTCTAGGAATGTGGGCACTATATTCGTGTTTAAAAAAAAAATAATAAAGATATACTCACCTCAGCCACGGGCCCTGAAGTCCTCGCACCTCTCTGCAGTGCTGGCGGTGGCTTCCGGTCTGAGCGTAGGACCTGCGATGATGTCGCGGTCACATGACCGTGACATCATCGCAGGTCCTGGACGGTGTGCATTGGAGAGAGGCGCGGAGGACAGCGCGACGTTGGAGGGGGTGAGAATAACTTTTTTTTTTATCATTATTATTTTTAACATTACATCTTTTCACTATTGATGCTGCATAGGCACCATCAATAGCGAAAAGTTGGTCACACATGGTTAATAGCAGCGTTAAAGGAGTGCGGTACACCGCGATCCGTTAACGCTGGCATTAACCCTGTGTGAGCGGTCAGCGGTGAGTGCAGGGCAGTGAAGCAGCGGCCATTTTTATGGCAGACTGTGACCGTCGCTGATTGGTCGTGGGCGTTTTGCCACGACCAATCAGCGACTTGGATTTACATGACAGACAGACGCCGCGACCAATGAATATACGAATAAAACGTTACAGACAGAAAGACGAAAGTGACCCTTAGACAATTATATAGTAGATAAGTCAATGGCTAGAAAAGTGAGGTGTTGTTTCGGCCAGCTCTTTTTATTTTATTACAGGAGCTATTTTTGAGCACTTAGCGTTCATCAATAGCCTGTATCTTATGGGTCATTACCGAGAGCGCTCACAAAAGCGCTCTGAAAAATGCCAGTAAAGCACGTGCTTTGGAGTTCTAAAACAGTGGCAGCATAAGGGTGCTTTCACACTTCCGCTACATATGCACTACAGGCCGCCCGTTCGCTTCTGTAATGCCGCATTCCGCTAACCTGCAGCGGAACGAAAAGAAGAAAATGCTCTTCTTTTTGTTCTGACACTGATAGCGGAATGCGGCATTACAAAAGCGAACGGGCGTCTGCAGATCGCCGAACCAAGCCGTTCACTTCTATGGGCAATGCAAGCGGAATGCCAGCATTCAGCCAGCATTGCCCTGGGGTCAGCTGGATGTCAGATCCAGAGCGGATCGACCTCTGGCGGCCACAAACACAAGTGTGAAACCACTCTAAAATTACAGTGTGCAAGAGGCCTAAAATCTAAACAATTTTGAACTTTTACCTGACCAAGCACTGACC
This sequence comes from Dendrobates tinctorius, assembly GCF_039654945.1. Taxonomy (NCBI): domain Eukaryota; kingdom Metazoa; phylum Chordata; class Amphibia; order Anura; family Dendrobatidae; genus Dendrobates; species Dendrobates tinctorius. The sequence goes on along the minus strand of NW_027361698.1, from coordinate 58,559,296 downwards.
TGCTTTGCTGCAAGTTTTGTTGCAGATGTAACAAGTAGCATGGTCACATGTCCTGCAAGTTACATTAGACTAGCTTTTATTCCATCTGTATATCAGAATATAGCAGTGTCCGAAATCTCCACAAAGAGAGAAGTGTACTGCCACAAAAAATCAGTCAGCTTCCACAGCAATTCACTTTCTACAACTATGAATTCAGTTCTGTCCAAACGTGGAAGGAGGAAGTTGGTCCATGAGAATCACATTTACTTATTTTCCAAACGAACCGCTGACGATGTTCATTCCATCTGGGTATGTGAAAAACGGTCGACTTGCAAGGGACGTGTTTGGACCAATGAAGAATCTGGCGAAGTTGTGAAAGTAGTCAATCTTCACAATCACGCAGCACAAGCTGCAAGACCTGAAGCAATCCGACTTGTTAATGAGGCTGTGACCAGGGCAAGGACAACACAGGAGACACCACAACAGATTCTCACAGACGTCGTTTCAGGAGCCCATTCTAATGTTGCAGCACTTCTCCCAAGGAAAGCATCACTGAAGAGGACAATACGATTAGCAAGGCAACTTGGCAATATCCCAAGGTTACCTCAAACCCTTGATCAACTTGTTATCCCCCTCGAGTTCCAGGAGATCAGTATTGATGGTGTCCAGCAGCAGTTCCTTCTGCATGACTCTGGTAAGCTACTTAACCATTTAACATTGTATTAAAACAATTCCATTATGCATAATTATTGCAAAGTTTATTTTGCACAAATGTGAAAAATGCTACACTATAAGGTGCTGATATAAAATACTATGTGATTTTTTCCTTCAAGGGAAACTTTGAGGGTAATATAATGTAGTGAGGCCTACTGATTCCAACTAGTGTTGGCCGATCACTGGAAAGATAGTATCGTATCGGGCTGATCATACCGAAAGATTGGAATTAATTCAGATCCAATCTCCAGAGCTAAATGTAGATATATATATATATATATGCACACTGTACGCCCGAACAGTGTGTGTGTGTATATATATGCATATATGTGGGTGGGTGATGGTGGTCTGGCACTTTTGGAACTTTGAAATGCAATAAAGGATTTGTATAGGACTTCAGGAGCGCGGAGGTCTTTCTTCATGGATGCATGTTAACTACGGGCGGAAGCCAACCCCTGCTCTAGCAGCACACTGAGTCCTCAGCAACAATCTCAGTTGAGCCACTCTTCTTCCAGCTTTCTTGCATATATATAATGGCCCCAAGCTGCGCTGTTAAAAAATAAACAAACCCAGTTATTCAACTCTCTCTCCGGTGTCCAGCGCTGTCTCCGGCGGTGCAGGGAATTCCGAAATCCCAATGCTATGCATTCTGGGTTGTGCATCACCACCTCTGCACATGTGCCGGGCTGTTCTGTGGCGTGATGTGGTGCTTTCCCAGGACCGTCTAGTGAGCGGTCCTGGGATCACTCTCCACTGTAGTTATAGTACGGCAGGCACAGAGGCGGCGATGCGCCGCCTGGATTTCGGGATTCCCTGCACTGCTGGGCTAGGAGCCGGAGCCAGTACTGGACACTGGAGAAAGAGGTGAGTAACTGGGTTTGTTTATTTTTTTAACAGCGCAGCCTGGAGCCATTTACTAAAGCTAAATATGAACACACGCTGTACACCCGTATAGTGTGTGTGTGTGTATATATATATATATATACACGCACACTGTTCGGGAGTGTATGCCCGGACAGTGTTTTCAGATTACGGAGGATTCCGATTTCTAATTCAGATCATCATCATGATCTGGCTACAAATCGGATCGTAATTTAAAATAACGATCAGCCTGAAAATCGTAATAAATTACGATCTTCAGTGATCGGACCGGCCAACACTAATTCCAAATATGCAGCATTGTACTGGCCATACCTGTCCTGGATGCTGCCACGGAGTTCAGCCTCGCCTGTCTGCGGCATGCACGGACTGAACTGCCATCGCCGGCTGATTCCTCGGCTCTCGTAGTTCAGTCCTGCAGATCCGTGGACAGGTCGGGCTGAACTCCGGAGCTCAGGTGAGATACGCCATGTTTTGCAGATGCGTTTTGCCTGCTGCTTCCAAGCACTTTTTAAGCACTTTGCAAGCGCTTTGGCAAAATGCTTCTGCAAATAGGGGACGTGGTCAAGCTCTGCTATGGGCGTGGCCATGCCCTGCTATGGCCTAAACCGAGCGTATTTGGCGTGGTTTGCAGGCATTTTTCGAGCGGTTTCCCTCTTGCCCATTCCCATTCCTTCCGGGATCCGCCGGAAAATAGCTTTGAAGCTATTTTCCGGTGGGGCGTTTTCCGGCCCCGGCCGGAATCCGCACCATAGACATGAAAGGGCGGGTTTCAGGCAGGAAACACAGCACGGAATATGCCTGTAAATCCAGCTTGTCTGGATAAAGCCTGAGGCCTCGTGCCCACTGACGGAAGGGGATTGTGGAGCGGCATCTCCACAGCGGCTGTAATTGCGGTAGCAATTGGAGATCCCACAGGAATCTATTTGTGCCTGCAATTGTGGCCACTATTGTGGTACCCTAATTCTGTATCAAAATCTTCACTTAACTCTATGGATTTAGGTGCAGGTTTTAGTGCAGGATTTCAGCCCCTTGTCTGAATGGCTGGAATTTTGTTTGTATAATGGCAGCATACATTGACATGCTGCACTGCATGTTTTTTTTTTGTAAACAAAATTTTTTCATCAGCATGTGGATGGGATTTACACATTAATGCTGCATATGACCCCAGCCTAATGGACCATTCAGTTATGCCTTAGGCCAAAAGCACACTGGTGATTTTACTGGCGTTTTTTGCGTCCTGCACAATCCTCTCAATGAGACAGCATAGGCAGCGCGGACGTCACGAACGTCCGCGCTGCCCACCCGACGACTAGCGTGCCCATCCGCCTGAATGGAATGCCCCATTCAGGCGGGCGGACCGCCCAGTCGTTCATTCAGACGTCCAGCCGCACGCCGCGTCTGGATGCGGCTGACAACTAGATGGCCCGTTCAGCATAGTGGCGATCGGCCGTGCTGAACGGCCGTCTAGTTGAAGGGTCTAAAGGTACCCTAAAAATGTGACCTATTTCAAGTTTGGAAGGAATTTTAATTTTAAACAAAAATATATAATTTTCCACTGGGACAATATATGTTAAAAAACTATTGGTTGGCCCCTTCACACTAGATTTTGCTTCAGTTTTTTTATTATGAAATCAGAAAATCTGGAGCAAAATGTGAGTATTTAATGTGAGATATGAACAGAGGCTTCTGATTAGGATATTTTTTTTGTGAATTTATCCCAAAACTCTGTCTGCTGCTTGTTACACTTTTTCTGTTATTTCCTCTACTAATACTTTCATTTTAAATTAGGAAATGGACACAGCCGTATGTTGATATTTGGAACAAGAGACAATCTCCATCTACTGGCACAAAGTAAAGAGTGGTTTGCTGATGGCATGTTTTTCACTACACCAGCCTTGTTTAAGCAACTTTACACAATCCATGTAGTCCACAGCGGCCTTGTCGTTCCTGTAGTGTACACCTTGCTGACAGACAAGAGCCATTCTACATACCAGAGGTTGCTGCAAGAGCTGAAGAACTTGCAGCCTGGACTGCAGCCAGACAACCTGATGTTGGATTTTGAACTAGCTGCAATACAGGCATTTGAAAGTGAATTCCCCAACCTTGTGAAGACTGGTTGCTTTTTCCACCTATCACAGTCGGTTTGGCGTAAAGTTCAAAATGAAGGACTCAAGATGCAATACCAAGGTGACCATGAATTTGCCCGTTGGATACGCATGATACCTGCCCTGGCCTTTCTACCACCACAGAATGTTGTGCAATCATTTGAAGAATTGGTGGAAGATCCTGACTTTCCACAAGAAGCAATACCTATTGCCAACTATTTTGAAGACAGCTATATCGGTCGAATGAATCGCAGAGGACGTCAAGCACCTTTGTTTCCAGTTCAATTCTGGAATGTGTATGAACGAACATTGAATGATCAACAGCGAACAAATAATGATGTCGAAGGATGGCACCGTAGCTTTCGAGAAACATGTGGCACTCTTTTCCAAAATATATACCGGTTCATTAACTGTCTGAAACATCAGCAAGAGCTCCATAGTTTTGAAATTATTCAGATAATAGCAGGAAATCCCATCGCTGCAAGAAGCAAAAAGTATGCTGCAATTTCAGCAAGGGTTAAACGTATCGTGCAAGATTTCGATAATAGAAGCTTGATGGATTATCTGAGAGGCATTGCCTACAGCTTTGATTTTTAGTTCATGGTCACATATTGTATGTTTTGAGAGCAGTGTTTTTAGCTGTAAACTAATTCAAGCATTATAACCTGCAATTTGTATTTTCTCTTTTTCTCTAATCCTTCCCCTCTATACCTTTTTATGTTTCTTGTTAAAACAGTTTTGATATATACAGTTAAAGCATAACTCTGCAAAAAACATGTTATGATATAGTACCTGTGCCCATGATATTCATTTCCAAAGGAGACCTTCCAGCAGCTTCACTTCTGTGTGAAAAGTCTCATCCAAGTTAAAGCTCCATGTGCTGCAGGATTTCAGTGGTTGCTAAGGAGGTTGTTTCTCCTTAGTAGCAGTACTTGTGGATGGATTCTAGAGGGCGTGGCTGCACAGGAGCATGCAGCTAACAATATATTCCCTATGATGTATAAAGGGCTGCTGGTTTACAGCCCTCTGCAAAGCCCCCCTATGTGTTCCGTCCTGTAACGGCTTTACACAGGCAGGGGGGAGCCCTCCTCTTGTCCAGGACAGAGCACATGAGCGGAGGGTGAAGGGGAGCTTTGCAGAGGGCTGTGAACAAGCAGCCCTGAATGTATCATAGGGAGCCAGGATCTGTTCTGCTCCCAAGGGGGCACGACCTCCTTAGTAACCAATGAAATCCTACTATTTTCCTGTCTGTTTGTAAAATTACTCATCTAGAAAACAAAGTTTGAGAATAAAAAAAACTAATTTGATCAGAATTGTATATCTTAGACTCATATGGTGTATTATTAGTGATAAGCAAACCTGCCAATGTTCAGTTCAGGCAGGTTTTTCCCGGATGCGAAAGATCCAGGAGCAAATTGCTAGAGGCAAAACATCCAGGGATGAACTGCTGGGGGCGAACTGACAGGGGGCGAAACATCCGGGGGTGAAACATCCGGGGGCGAACTGCTGGGGGCGAAACATCTGGGGGCGAACTGCTGGGGGCGAAACATCCGGGGGTGAACATCCGGGGGTGAACTGCTGGGGGCGAAACATCCAGGGGCGAAACATCCGGGGGCGAACTGCTGGGGGCGAAACATCCGGGGACGAACTGCTGGGGGCGAACTGCTGGGGGCAAAACATCCGGGGGCGAAACATCCGGGGGCGAACTGCTGGGGGCGAAACATCCGGGGGCGAAACATGCGGGGGCGAACTGCTGGGGGCGAAACATCCGTGGGCGAAACATCCGGGGGCGAACTGCTGGGGGCGAAACATCCGGGGGCGAAACATCCGGGGGCGAACTGCTGGGGGCAAAACATCCGGGGGCGAAACATCCGGGGGCGAACTGCTGGGGGCGAAACATCCGGGAGCGAAACATCCAGGGGCGAACTGCTGGGGGCGAAACATCCGGGAGCGAAACATCCAGGGGCGAACTGCTGGGGGCGAAACATCCGGGGGCGAAACATCCGGGGGTGAACTGCTGGGGGCGAAATGTGCGGGGGCGAAATGTGCGGGGGCGAAACAACCTGGGGGCGAAATGCTGGGGGCGAAATGTTCGGGGGCGAAGTGTACCTGGGGGCGAACTGCTGGGGGCGAACTGCTGGAGGCTAAATGCTGGGGGCGAACTCCGGGGGGCGAAACTTCCTAAAACCGAAATATACGGCTGATGGGAGCTGCCCCATAGAGAATCATTGGTCCGTGTGCAATGCGCGTTTTTAACGCCTCTCACTTGTCCGTATTTCTCTCTAGTGTGACGCCCGCCTAATACCGAGTGTCCCACATCAATGTCACCCAGCCGCGATACACTGAGAGGAGGGAATTGCTCCCACAGTGTATCACTGAGCTACCTTGAAAGTTCACCAGAGTCCATTAGCTGATCAGCTCTGCTAAAGGGCAAGTGGGAAGAGTGAGGCTAAGTGCCAAAATTTTGTTTTTTGCTCCCCTTCTCAGAGCCATAGCTTTTTATTTTTCCATCAATATGGCCATGTGAGGGCTTGTTTTTTTGCGGGACAAGATAAACTTTTCAACGACACCATTGGTTTTACCATGTTGTGTACTAGGAAATGAGAAAAAAATTCCAAGTGCGGTGAAAGTGCAAAAAAAGTGCAATCCCACACTTGTTTTTTGTTTGGCTTTTTTACTAGGTTCACTAAATGCTAAAAATGACCTGCCATTATGATTCTCCAGGTCATTATGAGTTCATAGACACCAAATATGTCTAGGCTCTTTTTTAGCTAAGTGGAGAAAAAATATTCCAAGCTTTGTTAAAAAAAAAATTGCGCCATATTCCGAAACTCCATTTTTTGTGATCTCGGGTTTGGAGAGCGCTTATTTTTTGCGTGCTGAGCTGACGTTTTTAATGATACCATAATGGTTCAGATACGATACTTTGATCACCTGTTACTGCATTTTAATGCAATGTCGCTGTGACCTTAAAAAGGAATTCTGGCGTTTTGACTTTTTTTCTCGCTAGGCTATTTAGCGATCAGGTTAATCCTTTTTTTTATTAATATATTGGGTGATTCTGAAAGCGGTGATCCCAAATATGTGGTATATGGATTTCAATTCTGCCCGTGTCTATTGCGGGCACATGTTAGCTGTTCAAAACAGCAGACATGTCCTGGGAGAGATGTGGGGATACTATTGAAGAGAAATAGTGCATTATCCAATGTAAGTATATAATTTTAAAAATAATACACTCACCAGATGGAGCTTATAATAAGCATGGAGGATTCGCTGCTGCAGAAACCACAGATCCACGAGGGACCGACGTAGAAGATGCAGGATAGGAAAAAAAAGTGGTCAGACAATCCGTGCTGCGAATCACTATAAACGATTGTTATTACAGTGGTCTTTATTCGACGCGTTTCGAAGTTTCACAGAACTCCTTCCTCAGGACTAACCACATACAAGCATCATGAATAGGTTCTTAAATAGAAAAAACAGTACACTTGTCATTCAGGTGCTCAGCGTCTAACAGGTCACCTGATTCAAAGGATGTCAAAGTTCATTGCTTGAACACATGATAGACACTTAATAGACAAAATATATTTAAATTTCTGTTATAAAATTATTATAATACTTGCATTATAAAATGACTAATATATATTAATTTCTTTATTAACAGTAATCAGCAGAAAAAAATATTAAAAGAAAATTATAAAGAAAGGGACAAGAACCTCCAAAAATGGGGGGGGGGGAAAAAGGAGGAGATACAGTATGCCTTGTAAGGAGAACATCCTCTCAAGAGAGCCACCATGAAATGAAACCACACAAATGATGCCAAATCCATCAATATGTATAGAAAAAAAGAAAACCTTATACCATGAAATTTCTGAATAAAATATTCTTTCAAAAGACATTTTTGGTCTTATATCCATATATATTATTGTACAATTCTTGCTGGAAGATAAAAATTGCATAACAATTGTTTATATAAAAAAAAAATATATTAAGGGAGAGATGTGGGCTCACCGCCGGAGTACACATCAGAGGGAGTCCGACATAGGCGTATCACCTCTTTTTAAAGGATCAGCCAGGTGAGCTGCCTCTTTTCATTTTTTTCTGATTGTTAATTCTTCAGCTTGCACCTTTTGAAGTAATCTTTTGTGGATTTTGAGGTGTGTTTAGGATCATTATCCATTTGTAGAAACCATCCTCGTTTTAACTTCAGCTTTTTTTTACACATGATGTTATGTTTGCCTCCCAAATTCGTTGAAATTTCATTGAATCCATTCTTCTTCCTACCCATGAAATGTTCCCCATGTCATCGGCTGCAACACAAACTCAAAGATTGATTGGTCCACCCCCATGCTTAATGATTTTCGAGATGCTTTTTTTTGAAATTCTGCATCCTTTTTTCCACACGCATACCTTTGATCACTTTGGGTCAAGAGTTCTATATGAACCTTATCGGTCCGCAGGACTTGTTTCCAAAATGTATCAGGTTTGTGATATGTTCTTTTGCATACTTCTGACACTGAATTTTAAGGTGTGGACGCAGGAGATGTTTTCTTCTGATGATTCTACCATTAAGGCTATATTTGTGCAAATGTCTTTGAACAGTAGAACAATGTACCACAACTCCAGAGTGTGCTAAATCTTTGCGAAGGTGTTTTGCAGTTGAGCGGGGGGTTCTGATTTGTCTCTCTAGCAATCCTACTAGTAGATCTTAATGAAATTTTGCTTCGGCTTCCAGACCTTATCTTGACCTCCACTCTTCATGTTAAATGCCATTTCTTAATTACATTTTGAACTGAGAAAAGGGCCACTTGAAGATGTTTTTCAATGTTCTTATAGCCTCTCCTGCTTTGTGGACGTCCACTATATTCATTTTTATTTACAGAACACTAGGCAGCTGCTTAGAAGAACCCATGGCTGCTGTTTTTTGGCACAAGGTTAGAGGAGGCTGAGTTTTTCTAAAGCTGGGAAATTTGCATCACCTGGCCTTTCCTATTGATGATAGTGAACAAATCATTAGCCTAGCAGGCTAATTAAGGTCTGAAACCTTGGTCAAAAGTTATCTGAGCACACAATCTCCAAAGGTGCTCAAACTTTTGAATCAAGCCATTTTCCTTTCTGTAACTGTTAAAATATAAAAGATGAAAAATATATATTTTGGCCCAAAATACAAAGAAAATGTGTCATCTTTAACTTTAGTCCTTCTAGAGATTATTTTATCTTCAACTTACTAAACTGTTCACAGTTACATTAATTTTTGCCAGAGGTGCCCAATCTTTTACATGCCACTTTAGATAGATATAGGTGTAATAAATGGAAAAACAGCATATAAATAGATATGTGAATTAATAGATAACATACCATAAAATAAATATATAACGATAAATGTAAAGTTAAAATAGACTAAATAGAAAAGCATATTTTGCAATTATTCACATAACTTCAGTTTTTCAGCAATCAGTCATTACCCAGAAGCTGTTCCCACATGCTACATGCAGTCGATATACCATCAGTTGCAAATTTCTGATTGTAAAACTACAAGCTGCTTGAAGTACATACAAATGTGAAACAAAGCAATTAATTCTATCACCACCAGGGGGCATGTTGAGAAAGTACATGAAATCATGTCAATGTAGACCGTATTAAATGAAATGAAATGAATGGAAAGATCAGACATTGTTACAAGCTTTTTTTGGTGCATAATGCAATGAAGAAAATCATGTCATATAAGAAAATGAAACAGTACAGAAAAAAAGAAAATAATAGAAGATAATTATTCAGTATTGTGCTTTTTCAGTGCAGCACTCTATCCAGATACATGATCTATACATATTGCATAAAATCTAATCAGACATATTCATTTGGCAACAAATATGGGGAAATGTCCTGGATGATATTTGTCTATGTTAGTGGGGTACAAATGGCAGAAAACATATTGAATGTGATGTACAAGTTACAGTAGAATAAGTAATGCTTTTTAAAATCGTAAAATGATAGATGTCAAAAAGTTTTTTTTTCTAATATTTACGCTTTATCTTGTCCCTTTCAGTTTCATTCCATTGCTTCTCGTGTTTCAATGTGCAAATGAGAATCAGGATGATCGCTCTATGCTGTGACATTCCTTTAGATATTAGTAGACAGCTACTGTATTAAGTCTCCTCTTAGCCTTCTGCTTTCAAGCTAATCATTTTGAGATTCTTTAACTGTTCTTCACAGTCTGCAATCCACTCACCATCCTATTTGCTCTTCTCTGAACTTGCTCCAGTTTTTCAATGTCTTTTATAAAATGGAGTGCCCAGAACTGGACACAGTATTCCAGATGAGGCCTGACCAAGGAGGGGTACAGGGGGATAATTACTTCAGGTGATCTAGACTCTATGCTTATCTTAAATCATTCTAGAAGTGTTTGCCTTTTTGCTGCTGCATCACACTGTTGACTTATGTGCAATCTGTGATCTATTAATATACCAAAGTTTTTTATACACATGCTGTTTCCTATTTCTATTCCTCCCATTATGTAGTCGTATTTTTTGGTTTTCCTGCCAAGATGTAGAATCTTGTATTTCTCCATGTTAAATACCACTCTATTAGTCGACACCCATTGTTCAAGCTTATCTAGATCCTTCTGCATCCTTTCTCTGTCTTCTCTAGTGTTAGCTATCCTTCCTAGTTTAGCATCATATGAAAATTTGATTAGCTTACCTTCAGTTTCCTTATCTACATCATTTACAAAAATGTTCAGCAACACTGGGGCCAGGATAGAGCCTTGTGGTACCCCACTTTAAACACTCTTTCAGTTGGATGTGCAACTATTTATCGCCACTCGTTGAGTACAATTACTGAGCCAGTTATGAATCTAATTAACTATAGCCTTGTCAGTTCTATACTTGGTCATTATTTCAATAAGGATAGCATGAGATACTTTATCAAATGCTTTGCTGAAGTTGAAATCTATAATAATAAATGCCCTAACCAGCTTCCGGTTGTAACAACTTCCGTCCAGTTGTAACTGGTGACGTCACCACACACACACGCACGTTAACCCTCAACACACCACACCGCCTCAACACACACTCCTCTCACCTTTCACCTCCACTCATGTCCACTCACTCTTTCACTCCACATACGATCCTTTCTCTCACTCCGTTTCTCATACTCACACCGTCATCGTCGCTGCCCCGACATCTTCCTCCGCCGCCGCGATCCAGGATCCAGACGTTCTCCAGGCCGCCGACATGTTCTTGCGGGACGCCATCTTGGATTTCGTGAAATCCCGCGATATTTAAGATGGCGTCGCCGCAACAACATGTCGCTGGCGTGGACGACATTGGGATCCAAAAAGATGGCGTCGGCGAAATCTCGCGAGATTACGCCGACGCCATTTTGGATCCTGATGTCGCCCATGCCAGCAACATGTTGTTGCGGCGACGCCATCTTGAATATCGCGGGACTTCACGAAATCCAAGAAGGCATCCCGCAAGAACATGTCGCTGGCGTGGGCGACATCGGGATCCAAAATGGCGTCGGTGTAATCTCGCGAGATTTCGCCGACGCCATCTTTTTGGATCCCGATGTCGTCCACGCCAGCGACATGTTGTTGCGGCGACGCCATCTTAAATATCGCGGGATTTCACGAAATCCAAGATGGCGTCCCGCAAGAACATGTCGGCGGCCTGGAGAACGTCTGGATCCTGGATCGCGGCGGCGGAGGAAGATGTCGGGGCAGCGACGATGACGGTGTGAGTATGAGAAACGGAGTGAGAGAAAGGAACGTATGTGGAGTGAAAGAGTGAGTGGACATGAGTGGAGGTGAAAGGTGAGAGGAGTGTGTGTTGAGGCGGTGTGGTGTGTTGAGGGTTAACATGGCAAGAGGTGTTAACGACGTCGGCGAAATCTCACGAGATTTCGCCGACGCCATCTTGCATTCGTGAAATTGCGTCATTTACCTCCCGCCGACTTGCTGTGCGGATGCTTGGCATTGCCTGTACCACCATGACTACTGCTGCCTTGGTCCTATGCCTGTTTACTGCCGGTGTCTAATTACTGGACCAATTTGCCTGTACTGCCATAACTATTGCTACCTTGCTACTCTGCCGGTGTCTAATTACAGGGCTAATTTGCCTCTACCGCCATAACTACTGCTGCCTTGCTCCTCTGCCGGTGTCTAATTACAGGGCCAATTTGCCTATACCGCCATAACTACTGCCTTTGTCCTCTGCCGGTGTCTAATTACAGGGCCAATTTGCCTATACTGCCATAACTACTGCTGCCTTTGTCCTCTGCCAGTGTCTAATTACAGGGCCAATTTTCCTCTATCGCCATAACTACTGCTGCTTTGGTCATCTGCCTGTTTACTGCCGGTGTCTAATTACAAGGCCAATTTGCCTCTACCGCCATAACTACTGCTGCCTTGCTCCTCTGCCGGTGTCTAATTACAGGGCCAATTTGCCTATACTGCCATAACTACTGCTGCCTTTGTCCTCTGCCAGTGTCTAATTACAGGGCCAATTTGCCTCTATCACCATAACTACTGCTGCTTTGGTCATCTGCCTGTTTACTGCCGGTGTCTAATTACAAGGCCAATTTGCCTCTACCGCCATAACTACTGCTGCCTTGCTCCTCTGCCGGTGTCTAATTACAGGGCTAATTTGCCTCTACCGCCATAACTACTGCTGCCTTGCTCCTCTGCTGGTGTCTAATTAAAGGGCTAATTTGCCTCTACCGCCATAACTACTGCTGCCTTGCTCCTCTGCCGGTGTCTAATTACAGGGCTAATTTGCCTCTACCGCCATAACTACTGCTGCATTGCTCCTCTGCTGGTGTCTAATTACAGGGCCAATTTGCCTATACCGCCATAACTACTGCTGCCTTGCTCCTCTGCCGGTGTCTAATTACAGGGCTAATTTGCCTCTACCGCCATAACTACTGCTGCCTTGCTCCTCTGCCGGTGTCTAATTACAGGGCCAATTTGCCTCTACCGCCATAACTACTGCTGCCTTGCTCCTCTGCCGGTGTCTAATTTACAGGGCCAATTTGCCTCTACCGCCATAACTATTGCTGCCTTGCTCCTCTGCCGGTGTCTAATTACAGGATCAATTTGCCTCTACCGCCATAACTACTGCTGCATTGCTCCTCTGCTGGTGTCTAATTACAGGGCCAATTTGCCAATACCGCCATAACTACTGCTGCCTTGCTCCTCTGCCGGTGTCTAATTACAGGGCCAATTTGCCTCTACCGCCATAAGTACTGCTGCCTTGCTCCTCTGACTGTTCACTGCCTGTGTCTAATTACAGGGCCAATTTGCCTCTACCGCCATAACTACTGCTGCCTTGCTCCTCTGCCGGTGTCTAATTACAGGGCCAATTTGCCTCTACCGCCATAACTACTGCTGCCTTGCTCCTCTGCCGGTGTCTAATTACAGGGCTAATTTGCCTCTACCGCCATAACTACTGCTGCCTTGCTCCTCTGCCGGTGTCTAACTACAGGGCCAATTTGCCACTACCACTTCATAACTACTGCTGGGCAATTACAGGGTCAATTAGTATCTGTTTACTCTACAATACTCCAGGACGCCTTCTTCACTGCCAGATAACTGCCAAATAGACTCCTTTACCTGTGCCAACATGAGTCATAACAAAAAGTATGCCAATGCCAGTGAAAGGAAAGCAGCTTTAGCACTACGACAAAAACAACGCCGTGCTAATGAAACTCCTGAGGAAAAACACCATCGCCTTGAGAAGATTAAGGCTTATAAACGCCGTCGCCTCACACACGAATCCCCTAACTCTAAATCCATAAGATTGGCTGAAGAAGACTCTGCACGCCGTCACCACCGACAACAGACGGCCTCTTCCTCATCATTATTAATAGACTCACAACAGGATGCTTCCACATCAGCATGTGGAACAATTTACTGCTACACTTCATCCCATATGCCGTTCACTGACATAACTAATCAGCAATCTGTTTCTGCCCTATCAATACCACCATTCAATACCGATGCACAGTATGCCAATGCCAGTGAAAGGAAAGAAGCTTTAGCACTATGACAAAAACAACGCCGTGCTAATGAGACTCCTGAGGAAAAACAGCATCGGCTTGACAAGATTAAGGCTTATAAACGCCGTCATCTCACACACGAATCCCCTAACTCTAAATCTATTACATTGGCTGAAGAAGCCTCTACACGCCATCACCGCCAACAACAGACGGCTTCTTCCTCATCATTATTAGTAGACTCACAACAGGATGCTTCCACATCAGCATGTGGAACAAGTTACTACCACACTTCATCCTATATGCCGTTCACTGACATAACTAATCAGCAATCTGTTTCTGCCCTATCAATACCACCATTAGTCAATACCAACGCACAGTTTCTTCACATACAAGCTGCAGTTAGCCCGCAGAAAGTGCAACCAAGACAAATATACGTTGGTCTCAAAACTAGGCGCACCCCATCGGTTGGACATGCACTTCTACTACAACCTCACATTTTCACTAATGATGAAAATAGTATTACCGAACACAGCTGTGGTGACATGATCCATGTATGTGAGCATTGCGAAGCTTTGCATTTTGTAGCAGAGATACCTTCTGATAACAACTTTACGCTCTGCTGTCAGAAGGGTAAAGTCCATGTACCCATACTACAATATCCTGATGTCTTTACACGTTTGCTGAAAGGGCAAAGTGAATTTAGCAAAAATTTCATGGATAATATTCGAAGTATTAACAGTTCCTTTGCTTTTGCCTCCACGGGTGCAAATATTTCACCACCTCCTGGATATGGCCCATACTGTTTCCGCATACATGGCCAGATCTATCATAGAACTGGAACACTACATCCCTCAGATGACCAGCAATGCGCATTTACCCAACTTTACATTCTCGATACCACTACCGCAAACGAACAACGCTTACGATGTAAAGAAAATCAAAAATGTCATCCTACATTGATGAACATTATTGCCCTTCAAATCCAAACTATTAATCCTTTTGTGGAAGCTTATCAAATGTTACGTGATGTGGAAGAACAAGAAAAAATTAAATCTCTACAAAACGGAACTGTCATGCCAAACATCACTATGGCTATTAAACAAGATCGTACTCAAGACCCTCGACGCTACAATAATCCCACTGTCAGTGAAGTAGCAGCCGTGTTTCAAAATGACAATGGTGAGCCACCTTTCAATAGAGACATTAATTCATTTAAAACCTGATCCCCATAACCCTTTAGCTCCAAAAACACAACAAATTAGTATTCTCCATAGCAATTTGGATGCCCTCCTCTATCCAATATTTTTCCCTTATGGAGACCAAGGATGGCATGATGGACTCAAACAACAAGGCAAAAGTTCGAGGAGGATCACTCAACTGCAATACTTTTGCTATATGTTATCTGTCAGAAATTACTTTAATCCACTCCTCAATGGTGGTAAGCTAACACAGCAATATTTAGTAGATGCTTATGTCAAAATCGAAGCTAATCGCCTACATTACATCCGCAAACACCAAAAAGATTTAAAAGTGGAGGATTACTGCCTCCTTCAAGAACATCTACTCAAAAAATCGGTTCAAAAGGGCATCCCTATTGGGAAAACCGTCATTTTACCATCTTCTTTTGAAGGCAGTCCAAGCAACATGCAGCAGCGCTACCAGGATGCTATGGCTATTGTTACAAAGTATGGTCGACCAGATCTATTTATCACCATGACATGTAATCCTAAGTGGAATGAGATTACTACACATTTAGAACCGTGGCAGCGTGTTGAACACAGACCAGACTTGGTTGCACGTGTCTTTAAAATTAAACTGGAATCCCTCTTAAAAGACATTAGCAGTGGATTATTTGGAAACGTCACTGCAATGGTCCATGTCATTGAATTTCAGAAGCGTGGTCTCCCACACGCTCATATTTTAATTATTCTTGACAGCCTGTCTAAATTACGGACTGAGGCGGACATAGACAATATAGTCTGGGCTGAAATACCTGATGAAACAATCTACCCTCAGCTCCATAACATTGTTCTTCAACACATGATTCATGGTCCCTGTGGAGAACACAATCCTAATTCTCCCTGTATGGATCTTGGAAAGTGTAGCAAAGGTTTCCCAAAACAAAACCAACCATATACCATCAAAGAAAAGGATGGCTATCCCACTTACCGCAGACCCATTGGCAAAACATATGAACACCATTCTAAGACGATTGACAATTCATGGGTAGTTCCATATAACCCATTTTTACTCACCAAATACAAGTGCCATATTAATGTAGAAATATGTGATTCCATTCAAAGTGTAAAATATTTATTTAAATACGTTTACAAAGGACATGACAAAGCCAACCTTGAAATTTCCCAAAATAGCATCCAACATGATGAAACACACCAATTTACGGATACCAGATATGTTAGTGCACCTGAGGCTGCATGGCGGATATTTGCTTTTCCTATGCATAAACAATCTCATGCCATCATTCGCCTAGCCGTACATCTGCCTAATTCTCAACCACTCTATTTTCATGAGAATGACTTTGCAGACAACATCCATCAAAAGCTCAATTCCAATTCTACACTTATGGCGTATTTCAACCTTAATAAGATCGACCACAATGCACATAACTATTTCTACCGCGAAATTCCAGAACACTACATTTGGAAACAAGGCACATGGGAACAAAGAAAACGAGGGGGTCTCACAGTTATTGGAAGAATGTACACTGTTAGTGTGAAAGACCAAGAACACTATTATTTACGTTTGTTGTTACTGCATGTAAAAGCTGCTACCAGTTTTGACAGCATTAAAACCGTCAATGGAGTTATGCATGAAACCTTTAAGGATGCTGCGTTAGCACTTGGATTATTATTCGATGATAGCATCTGGAGACATACTTTAACAGATGCTTGCATTCTTAACATGCCTTCCCAACTTAGAGACATGTTTGCTTATATCTGTATTTTTGGCCCCCCCAGTAATCCACTTGAATTGTGGAATGAATTTAAGGACCATTTTTTACAAGACTATTGTCATACATACCACAGCAACACTGAAGAGTGTATCGATTGTGAAGGATATACTATGAAAGATGTCCAAGATGTCCTCATAGTCCATGGAAAAACTTTTGCTGATTATAATTTACCATGCCCAGCAAAAAATATTAAACAACTCCTTAAACAATATGATAAGGATTATGAGTTAAAAAAAGCTGCAGAGATGAAAGAAACTCTTAATCAGGAGCAACTTTTTGCCTATGATGTCATTACTGAAGCTTTACAAAATAGCAGTTTAATACCAAAGTGCTTTTTTCTCGATGGACCTGGTGGCAGTGGAAAGACCTACCTATACCATCTACTTACACATCATTTAAGAGGACAAGGAGAAATTGTCACCTGCAGCAACTACAGGAATAGCATCTAACTTGATACAAGGAGGCCGAACAATCCACTCTCTATATGGCATACCTATTCCGATCAGCGAAACATCTGTTTCCAGGATTAAAAACGATACAAATGCAGGAAAACATTTACAGAGTACAAAACTTTTTATTATTGATGAGTGCACTATGGTCCAAAAACATGCATTGAATGTGATAGATAGACTTCTACGTGACATCATGACAACAAATGTTGCTGAAAAAAATAAAACACCATTTGGAGGTAAAGTTATTGTTCTTGGAGGAGACTTCAGACAATGTCTTCCCATCATCGCTCATGGAACAAGAATAGACATTGTAGATTCCTGCATTAAATATTCAGAACATTGGCAACATTTTACCAGACTACCGCTAATGAACAACATGCGCTCCACTGATCCTGAATACAGCACTTGGTTGCTTAAACTTGGAAATGGTGAGCTGTCTAATGAACATAACCTTGGAGAGGATGTCATTGAAATTCCTCCAGACATGCTTTGCACTGGCTCTATAGTAACCGAGATCTTTGGAGACCATATTTGCATTGATGTTAATGACCAACAAAGTCTCAACACTGCTGCATCACATGCTATACTATGTCCAAAAAATTATGACGTCGATTTTCTGAACTGTAAAGTAATGGATCGCATTAGTGGTGATTATACTGTATATACAAGTGATGATTCTGTCGATGCTGATGAGGCAGAGGAATGTGAAAACTACCCAGTTGAATTTTTAAACTCTCTGACACCATCAGGAATGCCATCACATCTCTTAAAACTTAAAATTGGCACCATTGTGATGCTATTAAGAAACCTAAACACCAAGAAAGGTCTCTGCAATGGCACTCGCCTCATTGTCATTGCCTTACTCCGCAACATCATACAGGCTAAAGTGATTACTGGCCCAGCTGAAGGAGACATTGTGTTTATTCCACGCATCGATTTGTGTCCTTCAGAAACTGGGTTACCTTTTAAATTAAAACGTCGACAGTTTCCTCTAAAACCTGCTTTTGCTATGACCATTAACAAATCCCAAGGACAGACCCTCAATCGAGTTGGAATTTTTTTGCCCGAACCTGTATTTGCCCATGGACAATTGTATGTTGCATTCTCCCGAGTAAAGCAACGCAGCAACGTTAGGGTCAAAGTGGTGGATACACCACTTCAAGGACAATTGCTACCTAATAGCCCAAAAATCTTCACTAGAAATGTCGTTTACAAAAATGTCTTACTTTAAACTATTTAAGTTGGTCCTAGAATTGATAGATATATAGATATATAAATAATAGTTACATTCTAAATAGATATAGATAATAGACTTCTAAGACTTCTATACATAGCTTGATATATGTTATATATATAAATATTTTAAGCAGATAGATATATCTTACACTAATTATCTCTTTCACATATATGTCATAGACATATTTAAATCCATAAAAATATACATAGGTATAGGTATACAGTGGGGCAAAAAAGTATTTAGTCAGTCAGCAATAGTGCAAGTTCCACCACTTAAAAAGATGAGAGGCGTCTGTAATTTACATCATAGGTAGACCTCAACTATGGGAGACAAACTGAGAAAGAAAAATCCAGAAAATCACATTGTCTGTTTTTTTTCATTTTATTTGCATATTATGGTGGAAAATAAGTATTTGGTCAGAAACAAGCAATCAAGATTTCTGGCTCTCACAGACCTGTAACTTCTTCTTTAAGAGTCTCCTCTTTCCTCCACTCATTACCTGTAGTAATGGCACCTGTTTAAACTTGTTATCAGTATAAAAAGACACCTGTGCACACCCTCAAACAGTCTGACTCCAAACTCCACTATGGTGAAGACCAAAGAGCTGTCAAAGGACACCAGAAACAAAATTGTAGCCCTGCACCAGGCTGGGAAGACTGAATCTGCAATAGCCAACCAGCTTGGAGTGAAGAAATCAACTGTGGGAGCAATAATTAGAAAATGGAAGACATACAAGACCACTGATAATCTCCCTCGATCTGATGCTCCACGCAAAATCCCACCCCGTGGGGTCAGAATGATCACAAGAACGGTGAGCAAAAATCCCAGAACCACGCGGGGGGACCTAGTGAATGAACTGCAGAGAGATGGGACCAATGTAACAAGACCTACCATAAGTAACACACTACGCCACCATGGACTCAGATCCTGCAGTGCCAGACGTGTCCCACTGCTTAAGCCTGTACATGTCCGGGCCCGTCTGAAGTTTGCTAGAGAGCATTTGGATGATCCAGAGGAGTTTTGGGAGAATGTCCTATGGTCTGATGAAACCAAACTGGAACTGTTTGGTAGAAACACAACTTGTCGTGTTTGGAGGAAAAAGAATACTGAGTTGCATCCATCAAACACCATACCTACTGTAAAGCATGGTGCTGGAAACATCATGCTTTGGGGCTGTTTCTCTGCAAAGGGGCCAGGACGACTGATCCGGGTACATGAAAGAATGAATGGGGCCATGTATCGTGAGATTTTGAGTGCAAACCTCCTTCCATCAGCAAGGGCATTGAAGATGAAACGTGGCTGGGTCTTTCAACATGACAATGATCCAAAGCACACCGCCAGGGCAACGAAGGAGTGGCTTCGTAAGAAGCATTTCAAGGTCCTGGAGTGGCCTAGCCAGTCTCCAGATCTCAACCCTATAGAAAACCTTTGGAGGGAGTTGAAAGTCCGTGTTGCCAAGCGAAAAGCCAAAAACATCACTGCTCTAGAGGAGATCTGCATGGAGGAATGGGCCAACATACCAACAACAGTGTGTGGCAACCTTGTGAAGACTTACAGAAAACGTTTGACCTCTGTCATTGCCAACAAAGGATATATCACAAAGTATTGAGATGAAATTTTGTTTCTGACCAAATACTTATTTTCCACCATAATATGCAAATAAAATGAAAAAAAAACAGACAATGTGATTTTCTGGATTTTTTTTCTCAGTTTGTCTCCCATAGTTGAGGTCTACCTATGATGTAAATTACAGACGCCTCTCATCTTTTTAAGTGGTGGAACTTGCACTATTGCTGACTGACTAAATACTTTTTTGCCCCACTGTATTTAGATTAAAAAAAAAAAAGGCAAAAACAGAAAAAATTTAGGCAAACATACGTAGATTTCAACTACATAGCTAACACATACCTACATAACTTAGGTAATAATAATTTTTTTTTATTTATTAATAGAGTACTATTATTTCAATAGCACTTTACATACATCAGTAATACTGTCCTTCTTGAGGCTCACTATGTAAATATCTTATCCACATAAAAACATAGGTGTGATACATCTATCTACTATAATAAATGCGCTAAGCAGCTTGCGGGTTGTAACAACTTCCGTCCAGTTGTAACTGGTGATGTCACAGCACACCTCTTGCCATGTTAACCCTCAACACACCACTCCTCCTCAACACACACTCCTGTCACCTTTCACTATCTCCACTAACGTCCAGTCGCAGGATTTTAGAATACTCAAGATGGCGTGGCCGCAAGAACATGTCGCCGGCGTGGACAACGTCAGGATTTAGGATGGCGCCGGTGGAAGAAGATGTCTGGGATCGTGGAGCAGCGACGATGACGGTGTGAGTATGAGAGACGGAGTGAGAGAAAGGGTCGTATGTGGAGTGAAAGAGTGAGTGGACGTGAGTGGACATGGTGAAAGGTGAGAGGAGTGTGTGTTGAGGCGGTGTGGTGTGTTCAGGAGGAGTGTGTGTTGAGGGTTCACATGGCAAGAGATGTGTCACTATCCTCCCAATGCGATAGCATCGGGCCTTAATCTACTATAATAAATGCGCTAAGCAGCTTCCAGGTTGTAACAACTTCCGTCCAGTTGTAACTGGTGACGTCACAGCACACCTCTTGCCATGTTAACCCTCAACACACCACTCCTCAACACACACTCCTCTCACCTTTCACTATCTCCACTAATGTCCACTCGCAGGATTTCAGAATACTCAAGATGGCGTGGCCGCAAGAACATGTCGCCGGCGTGGACAACGTCGGGATCAAGGATGGCGCCGGTGGAAGAAGATGTCGGGGAACGTGGAGCAGCGATGATGACGGTGTGAGTATGAGAGACGGAGTGAGAGAAAGGGTCGTATGTGGAGTGAAAGAGTGAGTGGACGTGAGTGGAGATGGTGAAAGGTGAGAGGAGTGTGTGTTGAGGCGGTGTGGTGTGTTCAGGAGGAGTGTGTGTTGAGGGTTCACATGGCAAGAGGTGTGTCACTATCCTGATGCGATAGCATCGGGCCTTAATCTACTATAATAAATGCGCTAAGCAGCTTCCGGATTGTAACAACTTCCGTCCAGTTGTAACTGGTGACGTCACAGCACACCCCTTGCCATGTTAACCCTCAACACACTACTCCTCAACACACACTCCTCTCACCTTTCACTATCTCCACTAATGTCCACTCGCAGGATTTCAGAATACTCAAGATGGCATGGCCGCAAGAACATGTCACCGGCGTGGACAACATCGGGATCCAGGATGGCGCCGGCGGAAGAAGATGTCGGGGATCGTGGAGCAGCGACGATGACGGTGTGAGTATGAGAGACGGAGTGAGAGAAAGGGTCGTATGTGGAGTGAAAGAGTGAGTGGATGTGAGTGGAGATGGTGAAAGGTGAGAGGAGTTTGTGTTGAGGCGGTGTGGTGTGTTCAGGAGGACTGTGTGTTGAGGGTTCACATGGCAAGAGGTGTGTCACTATCCTCCTGATGCGATAGCATCGGGCCTTAATCTACTATAATAAATGCGCTAAGCAGCTTCCGGGTTGTAACAACTTCCGTCCAGTTGTAACCGGTGACGTCACAGCACACCTCTTGCCATGTTAACCCTCAACACACCACTCCTCAACACACACTCCTCTCACCTTTCACTATCTCAACTAATGTCCACTCGCAGGATTTCAGAATACTCAAGATGGCATGGCCGCAAGAACATGTCGCCGGCGTGGACAACGTCGGGATCCAGGATGGCGCCGGCGGAAGAAGATGTCGGGGATCATGGAGCAGCGACGATGACAGTGTGAGTATGAGAGATGGAGTGAGAGAAAGGGTCGTATGTGGAGTGAAAGAGTGAGTGGATGTGAGTGGAGATGGTGAAAGGTGAGAGGAGTGTGTGTTGAGGAAGTGTGTGTGTATTGAGGGTTAACATGGCAAGAGGTGTGTCACTATCCTCTCGATGCGATAGCATCTGGCCTTAATCAAGTATACTATATCTATTGCAGTTCCCTGATCCACCCAGTCAGTGATTTCATCATAGAAGGAAATTAAATTAGTCTGGCATGACTTTTTTTGCTACAAACCCATGCTGACTCAGGTTAATTACTGTGTTATGTAAGTACTTACATACGTGCTGTTTAATAATTTTTTAAAAGATCTTTCCTATTATAGAAATAAGGCTCTCTGGCCTGTAATTTCCTGGCTCCATCATCTTTGCTTTTCAGAAGGTAGGAACAACATTTGTCCTTCCCCAATCTTCTGGGACCTTCTGTACTATGAAAGTGACATCTAATCAACCTTGCTGTGTTTGATTGAATCTGAGCAGAAAGTTTCACCCTGTACACTTCAGAATTCATCTGGATGCTTCTGTCTTCAATTACATCATCAATAAACACTAGTGACCCAGTATCACTGGAAGCCTTGCATGCCCATACCATCACACTGCCTCCACCATGTTTTAAAGAGGATGTGGTGTGCTTCAGATCATGAGCCTTTCTAAGACTTCTCCATACTTTCCTCTTCCCATCATTCTGGTACAGTTGATTTTAGTCCAAAAAATGCTTTTTCTCTTTTCAAGAACTGATCTGGCTTGTTTAGATGGGTTTTGAAAGCATCTAATCTGACCTTTCAATTTATAAGGCTGACTATGGGTTAGCTCCTTGTGGTGAACTCTCTTTATTTGCTCTCATGAAGTCTTCTCTTTATGGTATACTTAGATAGTGAAACACCTACTTCCTGAAGAGTGTTCATCATGTGGATAGATGTTGTGAATTAGTTTTTCTTAACCATGGAAAGTATTCTAGGATCATTTACCATTGCAATCTTCTGTGGAATCCAAGCTTGTTTGATTTCCCAAAACCTCACCAGTGCACTTTTTTAGCAGAATGTACCAAACTATTTTTAAACACACCTAAATTTTCTGCTGTGTGGCTGATTGATTACTTCTCTTTTTCAGCCGAATCATGGCCTTTTTCTATTCCACTAAGAGCCCATGTCCAAAAGATTCTGTTAGGCGTCGGATTTCTGTCGCTGAACAGCAAGAATCCCAAGCCTTACTTCCAGCGGTCTCCCATTCCTCTCCAGTCGCAGAGGAGGTTGCTCAGCAAACTCGTCGGTCCAGGCGCTCTGCCCAGACCAGCTCCGTGGGTTTGCTTGCTGCTGCCACCTCTGGCGCAGCTATGACAATACATGCTGCCCAGCAGCGAGATTCTCCAGGGACTAAGTCCCCATGTCGGGCCACTGAGCATGCCCGTGGAGAGATCTCCCATTGGAGATCGAAGGTCACGTGCTCAGGTCCTGCTCCTGTTCGGATTGGCCCATCCGAGAAGCCAGGAAGGTCCCGGACGCTCGCGGCTATAAAAAGTTTGCATGGAAGCTCGGCCATGCGCTAGGATAAGACTGTATTTACAGACTATGTGGAGTGAGTGATGTATGCACACATGAATGTCTCTGGTGAATGACTCATTAAGAAACCCCTACCCTTGGTACGCATGTGTTGTGCAGCCTAGCCTGCTAGCGCCCAGTCTTAGGCATAGGTAGGACAGAGGATGAGTCAGGCATCAGTCCTCACCAGGGACTCGGCACGCCTCAGTGCACATGCTCCATAGCCAGCATTTATAGCGGCGTTCGAAGTAGTGACACCGCGCGTTCAGTGGGCCTAGAAGGACTCTAACCCCCCCGTGTCCTTGGGGTAGAGTTCTGTGGCTGTACACTGTGCGCTCTTTTGGCCGGGCTCTGTGCATTAGCAGCGGTTGTGCGGCTCTGGGCATTAGCAGAGTTCGCCCCTGTTCACATTGGGTGACGTAACCCACGTGTGACTGGTTTCACACCGCTTAATTCTTCCACCACTACTTAGCAGAGGTGTACCACCTCTGCACGGTGGACCCCGGGCTGCGAACGCACCTACTATTATTTTATAATTTGGTGCGTTCCACCAGCCCTAACAAATTCCATGTTTTGAGTTCATGGCAAAAGCTTCCAAAAGCAAATGCCACACCTGGTATGAGGTCCAGACCTTTTATCTGCTTAATTGATGATGAATTAATAAGGGAATAGTCCATGCAGCCCATTAATATAAAGAGCTTTTGCAATTATTATCAAATTACTTTTATTCCCTTTAAATAGATGCAGCTACATATTACAGAGCTGTAATGCCTAAACCCTTACTCCAATTAGGATCCCATATTGATTATATAACTGTATCTTGAATATGTTTTGGTAAACAGCTAAAATGCCAAAACTTGTCACTGTGCAAATATTTCTGGATCTGACTGTATAGCAGCGGAATCAGGACACATATACAGATATATCGATAGATAGATAGATATATCGATAGATAGATAGATAGATAGATAGATAAATAGATAGAGAGATAGATAGATAGATAGATATTGTCAAAAATAGTCAAAAGATGTTATAAAAGTGATTTACTTTAATTAATTACCTACAAATGTGATAGTGGAGTATTTGATAAATTATAGAACACCAGTTTTCAGCAAGCAGAAAAGGTTTCTTGCATTTTGCAAAGTATGTAAGTGCCTCAAAGTTGTAAATGCACGTCTGATTTCTTCCCAATGTGTCGGCTTGAATCTTAGAGATATAGAATAGCTAGATGATTGATCAATCACAGTGAAATAGAAGCTACAAGAAAGTCATCTTCCCCTCAGTTCTTTAAAGGATCAGGATGATTACAAAAATAAAGTGCATCAAATCAGATTTCATCTTTTATACAGGGTCACACAGCATTATGAAGCTGAAGACTCCAAAAAAGTCTATTCACCGTGTTCTGAAAGTTAGACATCAACTGTACGACTTAGGTAATGCTAAAAGTGAATTAGTAAAAAAAAAGTCTGCCAATCCAATAGATATAAATAGGACCAGCCAACAATCTAATCTGTATGTGGAGTAATTAATACTGATTTATGACTAGAGCAGTACAATTCTCAAAGATGCATGTAAATATCCGGACCAAGACAAAATGGCTAGGTAGCAAACCCTCTGGCACACAGCAACTGTGGTACAAGATGTCTAATTTTATCAAATTAGCCTGGTAAGTGGCAAACATGGCATATGCTCTGTAGAACCCGCAGGGTTTTATATAATTAAAAATACTGTATATAAGAAAAAAAAATACATCTATGCTATGTAATCATGGTGATTTTTAGAGATAGACAAACCCGAACAGTAAATAAATAATGAAATAAAAAACATTGTGGGCTCCTCTGTATTTTTGATAACCAGCCCAGCAAAACTGACTGCTGGGGGCTGCAACCCTCAGCTGTCAGCTTCAGTAAGGCTGGTTATCAAAAATAGAGGTGTCCCAACTCCGATTTTTCTAATTATTTATATAAATAATTTAAGAAAACGGCTTGGAGTAACCCCATTTATAGACACCTCTACATTACTAAGTGTTGGGCTTGATGTCACCGGACAATGCAAAGGTGACATCATCAGTACAATTATGAATCCCACTTGGAGCTGGACAAAGCGCCAGAATTGGTGCATCTAATAGATGTCCCTTTGTTAAGGTTGCGGATGGCACTAAATATAAAATATGAGAAAGTGCGATCTCAACCCAGGGTCCACCGTGCAGAGATGGTATACTGCTGCTATGTAATGGTGGAGTACTAATTAAACACTGCGGGAAACTGCTGACCCGGTGTGTACGGGAGCGAACTCTATTACTACCCAGAGCCACAGTAACAGATGCCGGAGCCTGTTACAGGACTCAGCGGAGTGAGCGCTAGTGTACAGCCTAAGGACTCAGCCCCAAAGATGCTGGGTTAGATTCCTTCTAGATCACTAGCACTCGGCGCCGCAACTGCAGTGCCAGGAAGAAACTGAAAGGAAGATAAAGCAGACCAAGTGAGCACAGCACCGCTCTGGCGGACGCCGCTTACCACCCAAACTTAGGGCTAGGAAAGTGCACGTATTGCGCACGGCGCCACACTGATGGTTGCTGCTTGATGCAGTATAGTAGTGCCTTGTGCTGGATGGCACAGTTTGAAGCTAAGTGTGGTGCAGAGGACTGCATGCACCATGGCACATAGGCAATGCCACCTGTAGGCACTGACTTATCTCCAATACCCTATACACATGCACAACCAGAGCGATGGAGTCTTAATGAGTCAGTCACCAGAAAGCATACATCCATATTCACACACACAACTGAAAAATACTGTCTATACTAGCGCATGGCTGAGCGACCATGCAAGCCTTTTATAGCAGCATCCTTCTGGGACCTTCCTGATGGTCCAATCCGAGCTGGAGAAGGACCTGAGCATGTGACCTCTGATCTCCAAAGAGAGATTGGCCCACGGGCATGCTCAGTAGACTGAAAGGAGGACTTAGTCCTTAGCTCGCTGCTGATCAGCATGCATTGCTATAGCTGGACCAGAGGTGGCAGCAGCAACCAAACCCATAGTGCTAGTCTGAGCAGAGCATCGGGATCGACGAGTCTGCTGAGAAGCCTCCTCTGCGGCCGGAGAGGAATGGGAAACTGCTGAAGGCAAGGCTCGGGATTCCTGCTGTGCATCGACAGGAACCCGACACCTAACACCCTTTTCTAGGCAGCTGCGTGCTGCTATTTTTAGGCTGGGGGTCTATATCCATTTGTCCCTTACCAGCCTGAGAATACTAGACACCAGCTGTCTGCTTTACCAAGGCTGGTTGTTAAAAATAAGTGGGACCTCGCGCCGTTTTTAAATTATTTATTTAAATAATTTAAAAAAACAGAGTGAGGACTAGTGTTGAGCATTCCGATGCCGCAAGTATCGGGTATCGGCCGATATTCACGGTATCGGATTTCCGATATTGAGTTCCGATACTTTTAGCATATCGAATATCGGAATCGGAAGTTCCCATAATGCTAGGAGCCAGTTTGATTTGATTCAGCCAATGACAATCCTCAGAAGTATGGGCACATCCTGTTAGGCATGTAGGCATGTTAATTAATGGCATGGCTGTGATTGGCTGTTGAAATGATGTCATGATGCACTATAAAAGCCGCCGCCGCCATTTCGGGTTCACTCTGCTTTGAATTCAGTTAGGGACAGGCTGCTGTTCAAGACTGTGAGAGACAGTTAGAGATAGCGTTTTTCAAAATAATATTGTGCTTTACCCATGCTACATAATCAACCACTGTAGCTTTATTTTGCCTTGCAGCAGTGTTCACAGCTGTCTGCAAGGTCTGTGTGAGTGCAGCTCACGCTGTGTAGTGTGTCCTGCAGCCACGTCTGGTTGTAGGCCGCTCAGTGTGTATCACTGCCTCATACATATTTTTCTTTTTTTGCTGCACATTTTTCATTCTCCTATTAGTGTGTATCCATCCGTATCCATCTACATTGGTTGGTTGCAAACACTATAGGAGTAGACAGCAGAGCCTCTCTGCAGCCTTTCAGTGCTAGTGCCCAGTTTTCTGCACTGTTCACGGCTGTCTGAGAGGTCTCTGTGTGTGAGTGCAGCTCACGCTGTTGTGTGTCCTGCAGCTACGTCTGGTTGTAGGCCGCACAGCGTGCGTCACTGCCTCACACATTTTTCTTTTATTGCAGCTCATTTTTCATTTTCCTATAAGTGTGCATCCATCCGTATCCATATACGTTGGTTGCAAACACTATAGGATTAGACAGTGGAGCCTTTCTACAGCCTTTCAGTGCTAGTGCACACTTATCTACACTGTTCACGGCTGTCTGAGAAGTCTCTGTGTGTGAGTGCAGCTCACGCTGTAGTGTGTCCTACAGTTACGTCTGGTTGTAGGCCGCTCAGCATGCGTCACTGCCTCATACATATTTTTCTTTTATTGCAACTCATTTTTCATTCTCCTATTAGTGTGCATTCATCCGTATCAATCTACATTGGTTGGTTGCAAACACTATATAGGAGTACATAGAGGAGCCTTTTTTCTGGCTTGTGCACTTCAGCTGCAGCCAGATTAGTATTACCCTATTTTTTGGAGCCTCATCTTTTGCATTGTAGGTTACCTTCCTGCATTGTAATAGCTCCAAAAAGTTTGTGATACTATCGCTTTCAAATCTTTGGTCACATCCTTTTTCTTTTTTTGAAAAAAAAAACAAAATAAAGTTCACCAAACACTACATTTGACAGTTGTGTAGGCCACATTAGCTCATATTAAAGTGTAGTCCACACACACACTTTATAAAATTAGTGTTTCTTATACCTGTTAGCAGCTGTTCAGGAATAAGCTCACTAAGCCCCCCTTTGTACTTTTCTGCCTATCTTTCTCAGTCTAGCAAGATGAAGAAGGCAGGGAGTAAGGCACGTGGGTGTGGAGTTTCAGCAGGGAGAGGACGTGGGGATTCTGCAGGGAGAGGACGTGGGGATTCTATGCCTGCTGCGGGCACCAGTGAGTCAGCATCCCCCAGTTTTAGCAGGCAACAGTCCTTTATGCGCAGCTTTGTATGACCTCGCCGTACTCCACTGCTGCGGGAGGAACAAATTGAAGCAGTTGTCAGATGGATGGCAGCTAACGCATCGACTTCAATGACTTCCACATCCTCTCAGGGCAAGAGCACTGAAGAGCAACCATATGTCTCTTCACCACCTGCCAAAGTGCCCAGGCAGTCAGAGAGCCCTGGACAGGAGCCATCACAGTCTCTACTTCTGTTCTCTAAATCTGTTGGCTTGGAAAGAGGGGGCCAGCCAAGCAGCATTCAAGAATGTGAAGAAGAGGGAGTATGCAGTGATGTGCCACTGCTTTGACCCTCTGAATCTGAAGAGGTGGGTGGGCCAGTGCCTATGGTCAGCACACCTCAGTACGCATCAGATGATGACGAGACTCAGGTGCCACTTTCTGGTGCGTACAGTGCTGGCGAGACTACCCAGGGGAAGTAGGTGTTTGAAGAGGGGAGTGTAGATGATGAGGTCCTTGACCCTTCATGGCATGAGGAACAGGAAGGTGGTGGGAGCAGCTCTGAGGAAGAGATTCCCCGAATGGCCAAAACAGGAGGGAGAGGGAGGGGGCAGACTTGGTTGCCTGTAGCCTCCACTTTGGCACCCGTTAGGAGCATTCCTCTTCCAAAAGCCAAAACGGGCGCTCCCAAGACTTACAGTGCGTGGTCCTTTTTTGACACAGTTGCAGATGACCTTTGCTTTGTCAAATGCAAGCTGTGTCATCAGAAAGTCAAAAGAGGGAAAAATGTCAGCAACCTCAATACCACAAATATGTGGAAACATGTGCGGGCCAAGCACGTGGTGGAGTTAGAGACACACTGAAGACGTAGGCCAACGTACAGCACCACCTACCACCTCTTCAGCTCATGTTGTAGCTTCTTCCTCCAGCTCACACACAGCTGGTTCGGCTTCCTCACAGGATCGCCATGGAAGAACCTCTGGCACTGTTGTCCGGAGACCCAGTGACATTCCACCCACAGCACCACATTCCCGTTCATCCTCACACTCCCAGGCCACTCTACAGCCATCAGTAGCACAGGCATGGGAGAAAAGGCGGCCATACTCGGCAAACCATCCCCGAGCACAGTCTCTGAATGCTGTCATTGCCAAATTACTGGCCCTTGAAATGCTCTCATTCAGGCTGGTGGAGACTGACACCTTCCGGAACTTCATGGCATTGGCAGTCCCACAATACACCGTGCCCAGCCGCTTTTATTTCAGCAGGCAAGCCGTCCCTGCCCTGCAAAAGCATGTGGAGGGAAAAATTAAACATGCGCTACTAAACGCCCTCAGTAGCAAGGTCTACCTGACCACCGATGCGTGGACCAGTAACCATGGACAGGGACGATACCTTTCCCTCACTGCCCATAGGGTCAATGTTGTGGAGCCGGGTACAGATCTGGAGAGTGGCGCTCTACGTGTTCTGCCAACTCCAAGGATTGCAGGAATCCAGTCTGTACACATTGACTCCTCCTCATACTCCAGTTCCTCAGAATCAGCGCTGCATGAGCCTGTTGCGGCCGATAAGAGCACAGCCAGGGCCAAACGTCAACAGGCCATACTGAAATTAATTTCTTTGGGGAATCGAAGCAACACAGCACAGGAACTCTGGAATGCCATCAAGGAGGAGAGCTACTCTTGTAGCTTCTGCTACCCATCCGGGTTCCAGCACTGTCAGCTGGTTCTTGGCAGTGTCTTTGGCATGGGTACTCCCTCCTGCCCAGCTTGGGTCCAGCACACCTGCTGTTTCCGGGTAGTGTTAATGTCACTTTGCCACCAATACGCTGTCCTGTCGAGTTGCGGTCGGGTTAGCCAAGCCTATGGTGCCTGCTGTTTAGGTGCTTCCTATGTGGGCTGCGGGTTCTGGTAATAAAGGCTGGTTCCGTAGTGCCAATAGGACAAGCACCCCCTGTAGGACTGTGGTTTTCAGTAACTGCGGCAGGCTCGTGGCCTTGCAACTTTGTTTTTCATGGGTACCTTCTGCTACCCATCCGGGTTCCTGCACCGTCAGCCGGTTCTCGGCAGTGCCTTTGGCGTAGGTGCCTCCTTCTCAGTATCAGAGTTCCAGCAACATCTACTGGTCCGTGGTAGTGCTTTCTAGCACAGGTACCTGCTGCTTAGTAACCGTGCTCCAGCTCCGTCAGCTGGTCCACGGTTGTGCCATTGGCTCTTGGTCCTTCTGCTGCTCCTCCGGGTTCCAGCACAGTCAGCTGGTCCTCAATAGTTCCATTTGCTCTTGTTCCTTCTGCTAACCATCTGGGTTCCAGCACCTTCAGCTGGTTCTCGGCAGTGCCTTTGGCTGAGGTGCCTCCTTCTCGGTATCTGAGTTCCAGCAACGTCTGCTGGTCCTTGGTAGTGCTTTCTAGCAAAGGTACCTCCTGCTTAGTAACCGTGTTCCAGCACCGTCAGCTGG
Organism: Dendrobates tinctorius; assembly: GCF_039654945.1. Lineage (NCBI taxonomy): Eukaryota > Metazoa > Chordata > Amphibia > Anura > Dendrobatidae > Dendrobates > Dendrobates tinctorius. The sequence goes on along the minus strand of NW_027361698.1, from coordinate 58,528,146 downwards.
TCCACGGTTGTGCCATTGGCTCTTGTTCCTTATGCTGCCCCTCTGGGTTCCAGCACCGTCAGCTGGTCCTCGCTAGTTCCATTTGCTCTTGTTTCTTCTGCTAACCATCCGGGTTCCAGTACCCTCAGCTGGTTCTCAGCAGTTCCTCAGCCTTCTTGTACCTTCTGCTACTTTTCCAAGTTCGATCTTGTGGAAATGGTTTTTGTATCTCACTCTGGATCTCGCTGACGACGACCTTGAAGACGACGACCCTGAAGACCACACCAAAGAAGACCAAAAAGATGACCCTGAAGAAGATGACCAAGAGGACAAAGAACATGAAGACAACCACCAAGATGCAGAACAACAAGAGACAGAAGACCAAGATGCAGAAAAACCAAAAGCAGAAGAACATTAAGCATAAGACTAAAAATCAGAGCAAATGATATTATCTAAATTATAAGCAGAAGAAGACTAAGCAGTGTATGGGGGTGAGTTTGTTCCTCCTCGTGGTGCCCCTGGAAAATGCCTGCTGCTGCAGGCCAAACTGAACGCGGACAAATCCTGTTGTAAATCTTTTGTAACAGACAGAACGGAAGGTGTAATCTTCAAACTTTTATAGATAACAACTACAGGAATGACTGTCACAAATAAGAATATGATGAAGAAGAAGAATAGGAAGAAGATGAAGAAGTAGGATATGAAGAAGAATAATAGTTGAATAAGAAGAATATGAAGAATGTAAAAAAAAAGAATAATAGGAAGAAGGTGAAGAAGAAGAAGATGAATAAGGTGAAGAAGAAGTTGATGAAAAAGATGCTGATGCTGCTGAGGATCATGAAGGAGAAAGTGTGGGAGAAGTAAAAAAGAAGGCGAAGAGCATGGAAGTAGTGAAACATACATATCTGACAAAAAAAAGAGGTTAACATAGTCAATATCTTTGTAAATCCGAACGTCTTAAGAAAAAAAAATTATTCCTGCTATTCCATTTGATTGGGCTAAACCTCTATGCCTTTAATGTCTCCTCCACCTCCCCCAATACATTCTACATTATTCTTAGTTGTTATTCTTCATGGAGAATTAACCAACAAGGAAAGAAAGGTTTTTTTTTAAATCCTATATTTTGGTCCCATTGACTTGAATGGGATTTCCGGGATCGGAATCAGCGATACCCGATACTTTTTGGATATCGGCCGATCCGATATTTCTCAATATCAGACGGTATCACTCAACACTAGTGAGGACACCTTTATTCTTGATAACCAACCTTGCTAACACAGACTGCTGAGGATTACAGCCCCAGCTGCCATTTGTGCCTGGCTGATTATCAAAAATACAGGGGAACCCACGTCTTTTTTTATAATTTTTTTTATTTAGAGCGTAGGTGTTGGCTGATGAATACTGCCATCAGCCACTCCTGCTCTCGCTGTTATTAGCGGCAGCAGGTGTAGTCTGATCGGAACAGTAGTCCCATCAGCCCACGCCATTGACGGAAGGTAAACTTTATGTGTTCGATCACAGCTGTGGTCTCACGCTGTCATTTAACAGCGTGGGAACTGCAGCTTTCTGACCAGCAGAAATGATTTTAGTGCCGATCAGAAGCAAAGTTTTCCACATGGTCATGCACATGACAAACACTGAATGTTAGGGCCCCTCATTTAAGTGAATGGTGTAAGGGTTCCGGTTCAGGTCTGGGTACTCTTCTGTTACCCGAGCCCGAACTTTTAATAACTGTTTGGCCAAACACACCAGATAATAAACTGAATATGTAGTCAAATTAAATACATGGAAAAGGAAAAATAAATTTGGTACTACACCGATACTGAAATAAGGGCTTTGCAGTAGTCCACTTGAAAGGAGTAGTGGTAAAACATGTGCAGTGCTGCTGCTTTAATTTCAATGGGACTGAGGGACATAACTAAGTGTTGGAATCTACATCTGAAACCACACTTTAGTAACCAGAACAGAGAATATTTGCAAAGAAAAACTCTCTCCCTGTAGTAGAAGACTTATCTAAGAGCTATATAATGTATACCCAGGTATAGTGGGTGTATTGCCCTTTGTTAGAAGAAAGTAGTGCCTGATTGGGTGAATAACCTTATGCATCACAATGCTTAGGTAGGGGTGAAAGTGGGTCAACTTATGAACACTGTGAATTGCCACATCAGGTGATTCTTAGCACTTTTAACCCCTTTACCCCCAAGGGTGGTCTGCACGTTCATGACTGAGCCAATTTTTAGAATTCTGACCATTGTCCCTTTATGAGGTTATAACTCTTGAACGCTTCAACGGATCTAGGCGATTCTGAGTTTGTTTTCTCGTGACATATTGGACTTCACTTTAGTGGTAAAATTTTTTTACTATAACTTGCGTTTATTTATGAAAAAAAACAGAAATATGGCGAAAATTTGAATTTTTTTGCCCCTAAAAAAGAGAAATATGTGACACAAAATAGTTACTAAATAACATTTCCCGCATATCTACTTTACATCAGCACAATTTGGGAAACAACATTTTTTTTGTAAGAAGTTATAAGGGTTAAAAGTTGACCAGCGATTTCTCATTTTTACAACAAAACTTACAAAACCATTTTTTTTAGGGACCACCTCACATTTCAAGTCACTTTGAGGGGTCTATATGGCAGAAAATACCCAAAAGTGACACCATTCTAAAAACTACACCCCAGAAGCTACTCAAAACTACATTCAAGAAGTTTATTAACCCTTCAGGTGCTTCACAGGAGCAGAAGCAACGTGGAAGGAAAAAATGAACATTTAACTTTTTAGTCACAAAAATGATATTTTAGCAACAATTTTTTTATTTTCCCAAGGGTAACATGAGAAATTGGACCGCAAAAGTTGTTGTCCAATGTGTCCTGAGTATGCTGATACCCAATATGTGGGGGGAACCACTGTTTGGGCACATGACAGTGCTCAGAAGGGAAGGAGCCCCGTTTGACTTTTTCAACCTAAAATTGGCTGGAATTGAGATCGGACGCCATGTCGCGTTTGACGAGCGTCTGATGTGCCTAATCAGTGGAAACCCCCCACAAGTGACCCCATTTTGGAAACTAGACCTCCTAAGGAACTTCTCTAGATGTGTGGTGAGCACTTTAAACCCCCAAAGGCTTCACAGAGGTTTATAACGCCTGGGCGTGAAAATAAAAAATCATATTTTTTCCACAAACATAATCATTTAGTCCCCAATATTTTGTTTTCCAAGGGTAACAGGAGAAATTGGACACAAAGGTTATTGTCAAATTTGTCCTGAGTATGCTGATACCCAATATGTGGGGGGGAACCACTGTTTGGGCACATGGCAGGGCTCAGAAGGGAAAGAACCCCGTTTGACTTTTTCAACCAAGCTGATTGGCTGAAACATTGAGAAACTGCGATTGGCTGTTCAGAATTGAACAGCCATTCACAGCGCTCTGGATGCCGGGGGGGGTGGAATCGCAGCCCGGGAGGCCGACGCCATCTTCTGTAAGGTGAGATGGCGTCAGAATTTTAATGCGATCACCTCGACCTTAATCGCGGTATCGCATTAAAGGGCCCGACGTACTATCCCGTCCACGGTCATACGGGCCCGGGTACCGTGGATGGGATAGTACGTCGGATGTCAGAAAGGGGTTAAAGAAGCATGCCTCCCATCAAAATTTTTATTCTTTTAATATATTGCAATCATTATAATATATAGCCCTGTGTACTTACAAATATTGCTCATTTTGGTTTTCTACCCAGCTAATTCTTCTTTTTCTATTAGGTCCATGACATCATGTGATTGCAAACTGACTAGCTGAATCCATCTAAGCTCTATGTATAAACATGAGGTCAATTTTCTCTGCACAAGTCATGAGTCACTGCAAAGTCTATGGTAGGCGGATGAGAGGAGCTGTTGGGTCAGAATTTGAAGAGGGGAATGAGTAAAACAGGGACAAGATACTTCCTGTTTCTACATAGAAAAGAGAAGAATTAACTGGAATAAAATAAAATAATGTTATTCGAGTGCGCTCTTGTGCTAATAGAGTATCTTTGCAGTGCTTAAATACTATGTTAGAGTTGCCATGGCTGCATATCTCGCAGCAGTTGAGCAGCCACACTTATAACCTCCCTCCTGCTGGCAGTGAGAGCAGAATAGTCCCCACTGTCAGAAAGGATCTGCAGCAGGATAAACAGCTGTGGTGCAGTTATGTCAAGTACAGTATCCATTCTCCAATCAGGTGTACATGGTAGATACAATTTTTACTGTCCATAGCTCAGACTGAGAAACTCAGTAGAAATGGATATAACTAAAGTTGGTTTCACATTTGCGTATGTGTGCGCAGCGTTTGATCCGCATAGATCTGCATGCGTCATGCGTACATATATTTACCATAGTGTGCACAGAGATATGCGTTTGCATGCTTTTGCGTACGCATGTGTCATTTCGCGGTGTGCAGCGGTGCACGGCGAACGCAACAAATGTTGCATTTTTTGAGGCATCAAAAATGCGTCAAATATGCGCATGCGGATTAGTGTGTAAAAAAACGCATTACTGTCTATGGGAACACATTGGTATGCAAGGACATGCATACGCATGCGTTCAATACACATGCGTTATTCAAAATACACATAGAAATCCCATGAGACACGCCCATTTTTTGTCTGGTGTCATATCAAACGCATGCTCATTAACAACTCAAATGCATGCAAAAACGCATACAAACGCATGCACATGCAGCGTTTTTTCCCATCATGCGTAATATGATGTGCATAAACAAAGCTGTGTAAACAAGCGCTTTGCATGCGTTTGCGCTTGCGGATGATACGCTGTGGGCTAAAACGCTAAGGTGAACCTAGCCTAAGTAGAATATGGGGGGAGGTAGTGAGGTCCTGTGACAGTAGCAATGACTAAGGGTTAAATTGCTCATAGGCTTCCCAGTTGATATCTAAGGTTGCAGCCAAACAGCAATGGACAGCTCCTTTATTTCTGAAAAGCATTGCTGGAAAGGCACTGGCGTGCCAGAATGATGGTTACAGTGACTGAGTTGACTACAGATGCACCAAATGGAGAATTGCGGTTTCGAAAAAGAAGTCTCCCACTCTATGTTGCATTCTCAAATCCAAACCATCAAAGAAGACCGGTTTGGACAGTAGAGCTGATTGCTGTAAATCAATGGTGAAATATTGCAAGAGAGGAGGAGTCTCCCACTCATATACAATAAGTATCATTGCCCTTGTAGCAGGAAAGTTCCCCATGGTACGGATAGACACTAAGCTAATTGTCTGTAAATAGTGGATGTGGTCTTTATCACAGAACTACTGAATGAACTACAGTATTGGGGAGATGTAATGTGTATTTGCTGATTGTTTTTGTAAGGGTGGTGTGGTCTCTCATATTCCTAAATTGTAATTAGTAATCTAAAGCAATGTGGGTGACGAACAGCCATAATAGTACTGCTAGATGGGTACAGTGGCATGAAAAGCTCCCTTGTATTTAGTGGGTGGCACTTAATTTATGCATGACTAAGCGCTATATGTGGGTTCTTAAAGTTTGATCTCTCTCTCTCTGGTGGAAGGGGTCACCCCTGAACCAGCTGTGACCTGAGCTTTATACTAGAGCTGGTAGAAGTGCCAACCTGCAACACAAACTCACTACAGTCATGGCCAAAAGTTTTGAGAATGACACAAATATTATATTTTCACATGATCTGCTGGCCTCTGGTTTTTATGTGTGTTTGTCAGATGTTTTTACCACATACAGAAATATAATTGCAATCATATTATGAGTAGCAAAAGGTTATATTGACAGTTAGAATGAGTTAATGCAGCAAGTCAATATTTGCAGTGTTGACCCTTCTTCTTCAGGACCTCAGCAATTCTCCCTGGCATGCTCTCAATCAACTTCTGGATCAAATCCTGACTGATAGCAGTCCATTCTTGCAAAATCAATGCTTTTATTTTGTCTGAATTTGAAGATTTTTGTTTGTCCACCCGTCTCTTGATGATTGACCACAAGTTCTCAATGGGATTAAGATCTGGGGAGTTTCCAGGCCATGGTCCCAAAATCTCTATGTTTTGTTCCCTGAGCCATTTAGTTATGCTTTATGGCAAGGTGCTCCATCATGTTGAAAAAGGCATTGTTGATCGCCAAACTGCTCTTGGATGGTTGGGAGAAGTTGCTCTTGGAGGACATTCTGGCACCGTTCTTTATTTATGGCTGTGTTTTTAGGCAAGACTGAGAGAGAGCCCATTCCCTTGGCTGAGAAGCCACCCCACACATGAATGGTTTCAGGATGCTTGACAGTTGGCATGAGACAAGACTGGTGGTAGCGCTCACCTGGCCTTCTCCGAATAAGCCGTTTTCCAGATGTCCCAAACAATCGAAAAGGGGATTCATCAGAGAAAATGACTTTACCCCAGTCCTCAGCAGTCCACTCCCTGTACCTCTTGCAGAATATCAGTCTGTCCATGATGTTTTTTCTGAAGAGAAGTGGCTTCTTTGCTGCCCTCCTTGAGACCAGGCCTTGCTCCAAGAGTCTCCACCTCACAGTGCGTGCAGATGCACTCACACCTGCCTGCTGCCATTCCTGAGCAAGCTCTGTACTGCTGGTAGCCCGATCCCACAGCTGAAACACTTTTAAGAGACGGTCCTGGCACTTACTGGTCTTTCTTGGGTGCCCTGGAGCCTTTTTGGCAACAAGGGAACCTCTCTCCTTGAAGTTCTTGATGATGCGATAGATTGTTGACTGAGGTGCAATCTTTCTAGCTGCGATACTCTTCCCTGTTAGGCCATTTTTGTGCAGTGCAATGGTGACTGCACGTGTTTCTTTAGAGATAACCATGGTTAACAGAAGAGAAACAATGATGCCAAGCACCAGCCTCCTTTTAAAGTGTCCAGTGGTGTCATTCTTACTTAATCATGACAGATTGATCTCCAGCCCTGTCCTCATCAACACCCACACCTGTGTTAATGGAGCAATCACTGAAACGATGTTAGCTGGTCCTTTTAAGGCAGGGCTGCAATGATGTTGAAATGTGTTTTGGGGGATAAAGTTAATTTTCTAGGCAAATATTGACTTTGCAAGTAATTGCTGTTAAGCTGATCACTCTTTATAACATTCTGGAGTATACGCAAATTGCCATTAGAAAAAATGAAGCAGTAGACTTTGTAAAAATTAATATTTGTGTCATTCTCTAAACTTTTGGCCATGACTGTATAGTTAAATGTGGCTAGGAAGAGGCAAATGTCAAAGTGCTTATCTTTCCATATGATTGTAGAGGTGCTGAAGCACTGTTTTTTTATCAAGAGATTATATTGCTGTATTTTGTTGTGAGACGTTCTGTACCAGCAGGGCCAGACTAGCCATCTGGCAGTTCTGGAAAATGCCAGATGGGCTGGTCCTGTAGTGGGCCACATTGCCTGCTGCACTGTTAATAGTATTGGTATCCACAGGGTGCCGATACTATTGACAATTGTGACAGAGCACAGAGCCACTGGCTGAATCACTTATTCAGGCAGGCTGTTGGCATACCTGCTGCCGGGGGCCTGCCAGAGGCTGGCACACGCAGGTTACGTCAGTGGTGCAATTACTTTACTGCATCACTCTGCCAGCATCCGCAGAAAGACCAGACAGAAGAGACGAAGATCACTGCAGAGGGTGAGGAGCAAGGATGAGGTGAGCATAAGGATTTTATTTTATTTTTGAGGGTCTGTGGAGGGTCATCATACTTTTTGGGGGGCTGTTTTGGAGAACCAGCTTACTATATGGAGTTTATTTGAGAGGACCTTCATAGTATATGGGGACTGTTAGGGGGGACCATCATATTATATAGGGTGCTGGTTGGGGGACCATCATATTACTATATATGGAGGACTGTGGGGTGGACCACCATGCTATATAGAGTGCTGTTTGGATAATCATACTGTATGGGGTGCTGTGGGGTGTCCACTTTTCTATATAGGATGCTGTTTTGGGCCACATCATACTATAAAGGGGGCTGTGGGGTGGACCACCATATTATATAGGGTGCTTTTTGGTGGGACATCATACCATATATGGGGCTGTGAGTTGGACCACCATACTATATAGGGTGTTGTTGGGGGGCATCATACTATATATGGGTCTGTTGGTCAGAATCATCATACTATAAGGGGGCTGTTTGGGAGCACTATTATACTGTGTGAGGAGCTGTTGGGGAACCATCATACTATACAGGGGTTTATAGGGGATCTTCAGAATGTGTGGGGGCTTTGGTGGACATTATACAATTTGGAAGTCTATGGGATACATTATAAAAAATGGGGAACTGTGGTGACCTTCATATTGTATGGGGTGATTATGGAGGAAATCAAACTAAATGGGGTGGTTATGTGGGACAGCATACTTTATATAGGTGTCTGTGGTGCACCTCATACTGTATATTTGGGCTGTGGTGAATACCATAATATATAGGGGGTGGTATTGACCATCCTACTGTGTTTGGTACTTTGGAGCATCATACTTCGTATAGGGTTTGTGGGGTCATCCTACCATGTGGGGGCATAAAACATTATGGGGATCATGACTGGGATATCATAGTGGGTGAGACCACTTAAGTAGGGGTAAATTTAATAAGTGTTGCAATGCATATATTTCTTCATTTCTTAAAAAACGGAAGATATGCCCTTTTTGATTGTAACGTGATGGAACTTTTCTATGGGGCACCTGTTATTTCTATGTATGTCCCTGCTCAGAAGTATTATTATAATAAAGAGACACTGAGGGTTAATATTAAAAGAAGTCACAATGGGGGATCCTTATCATTAGAGCAAGGAGGCATTATTAATATACGAAAGCACAGGGGGTGTTTGCATTATTAAAAGGAGGTGCAGGATTATTTTTACAAGGGGTAAAGGGGAGTATATGGTTCAACAGTCAAACGAATATTGGTGACTTTCTGTCTTTGCTCAGAGGGTGTCACTTTCAATATTAGGCCTGTCGCTGACGTATTCTCTACAAGTGCTTTTGATTATTACATTAGCAGTAATGGGGGTCACCAGTATTTCCTGCTAGGCTAAAGGTACTTCATAAGCAAGTCACTTAGTACCTTGCGTGGCCACCCTTGTTCCCTTCCTTGCGCAGTTACAGCACGTATACTCTACCGTAACCTCTATGTTGGAAGTAACAGCTCCCAGAAATGGTCCTCCACTACAGCCAGATAATCTCTTAAGCCTTGCTTGACTCTAGTCATGGTCTTCTACTGGCGCGGGTCATGGTCTTCTATTTAACTCGGGCATTCTTTGGGATCTGAATGCCCTTGAACCCTCCTGTTGCGATGGTTGCCGTAAGCCCACTTTGTGGCCACATGAGCTGCCTGGCACAGGTTCTGGCACCAACTGCCCCTTTCTTGGCCCAGCCAGGCCTTTTATATTATGTAGCTGTGACAGAGCTGTCACCTAACCCAGCGTCATCTTCAATGTCTTCCCTGGGAACACGCACTTCCACTCTAGGGGTTCCTACTGCTGTAATCCTATTTATGTTCACTTTCTCTATACAGTAGTCTTTGACCAGCAAATGGAGGTGTTTGCTTGCACTTACTTGCTTAGGCCTTAACTGTGCTTGTCTTCTCTCCTGTCAGCAGTTTTGTCAGCTCTTGTGAATAGGACCATAATAGCTTCCATATAGTCGATAAATACATGTTTATGGGCAGAAATTGTCCTGTCTATATGGGTCATTCTGTTCTCTTTATATCAAGTTTTGAACACAAATTATAGCATATTTTTAGTACTCTTCTTGTTATAAAATATATTGGACCGCCAAATGTAAATCTCACGGGCCCTAGTATAATGTTTAGGTTTTATCAGTACTCATTTAGCATCTACCAGAAAATTGATTTGCCCCAGCATCATGTGTATTTTTATATACAAAAGCAATGGCAACTAGTGTAAGCAGAGACTAAAGTACGGTAAGTGAACAAGTAAAAAAAAAGAATAATAAAAAATGTTTAGTTTATAAACAATCCATTGGCAGACAGAACTTTCTGCTTTTTATAACATTCTTAATATGAATTACTGTCTGGCAGGTAGTTATATTCTTTACATGTTGCTCTGCATAATGCATTTGTGGAAAATGTTAAGTACCGCCAAGTTAAGTTGTTTTGTCTATGACAGTCTATAAAAATTCAGAAGAAATGAATTAAGCTTGTAACAGTTTCTTTTCTGTATAATGACCTCAGAAAACTGCTTCATTCATTTATGCTTTGCTTTAATTTGAAAAGTTAAATGGAGTTACTGTACAGAAGATACCTAATAGTACAAAAGAACATTTTTAGTCAATTCTCATTTTTGGACCACATTTCTAGATTTTTGGGTTTCTTTTCAGGCACATTTCTACAACTTGTTCTTTAAAAAGATAATTTCTAACTAGATAAATCTTTTTTGCATAGCTTAGAATTCACCATGAATGCAAATATTTGATTTGTTGTATATTTTTTGTAAAAGTGACTTTTATTTATACTGCACTGTACTTAACAGTTCCATTAGTGATAGAGATGTAGCCTGTTTGTGAATAATAAAGTAGATGTAGAAATGACAGTGTAATCAGCAGTCTAAAAGGCTCCTCTGTGAGAAAATAGTAAAATACATGTATATGAAGCAGCACATGGTATGTCCGGGTTGTATAGCAAATTTTACTTTGGTACCTAGGCCCTAAGTTATGCCTCTGTTCTATATCCTCATGCTGCGTAAGTAACATGAACAAACAGGCTTGGACTGGCCCATCAGGTAGATGAAGAATCCCCTGGTGGACCCCAGAACTAACCAGTAAGCATCTATGTGTAAGAACCCTCTGTACTGCTCTTCAATAAACTACACAGGCATATGGTAACCTCCTCTACTACTGAGCAGAAAACAAGATTAAGAACACATCTTACATCAAGTCAGGATGTCACAATATCATCAGCAAAGCAAGTCCTCTCTTACTATTGGCCTATTCTCATGATCATTTTCATGGCATCCTATCTTTTTTTTATCTTGCAACCTATTGTTGCTCACTGTTGTATGGGCACAACCTCTCCGCTCAAAGCCCACACTCTTTGTGGTCCAGCAGAGCATGTCAACTGGATCAGACTAGTGCACTTATTGCTCACACAGGTCTAGGGAAGCCACCAATATATGAGAGTCACAGCATAAGAAAGCTCCCAGATCATTCATCACTCCCACAGTATTTGGGAATTACCTGGTGACTACTGAGTTGAATATATTTATTATAAATGAGTGGTAATGATGTAATATATAACTACAGCTCTGGAAAAAATTAAGAGACCGCTGCACAGTTTTATAAAAATCAGCTTCTCTAAAAGTCTGACAGCCATTCTATTCCAGTGCCAGTTGACTTCCAACCAGAGTACACATCACTCTGCTTAATGTGGTTCTGATTAGGTGATCACCTGAACCAAATCTTATTTATCAAAGGAAAGTATAAAAAACCCAGCTGTGGTGTTCTCAATCCTCTTGCAATAGGACAAGCTGGATGGCAAAACAAGTGCTAGCAATATCCCAAAAGTAATAGGAATGAAAAAATAAATTTTAACCATGCCAAAGGAGTTGAAAAGAAATGTGTTGAGTGAGGAAAAGAAGGGCTCAATTCTGGTTTTACTAGCAGAGGGATACAGTGAGCATCATGTTGCCTCCATCCTTAAAATTTCTAATATGGCAGTCCATTACAACGAAGTCAAGCAGTAGACATTGGGGACAACAAAGCTACAGACCAGCAGAGGGTGAAAACGACTCTCCACTGACCGGGATGACCGTCATCTTATTCAAATGTCACTCAACAACCACATGATGACATCAGGTAACCTACAAAAGGAATGGCAAATGGCAGCTAGGGTGAAGTGCATGGCAAGAACAGTTTGTAACAGGCTCCTAGAGGCAGGGCTCAAGTCATGTAAAGCTAAAAAAAAAGCCTTTCATCAATGAGAAGCAAAGGAGAGCCAGGCAGAAGTTTGCCAAAAACCATAAGGATTGGAACATAGAGTACTGGAGTAAGGCAATCTTCTCTGAAGAGTCTAATTTTCAGCTTTGCCCAACACCTGGTCATCTGATGGTTAGACGGAGACCTGAAGAGGTGTACACGCGACAGTGTCTTGCACTGTCTCTGAAATTTGGTGGAGGATCAGTGATGATCTGGGGATGCTTCAACAAGGCTGGAATTGGGCAGGTTAATCCTTGTGAAGGACATAGGAATCAAGCCACATGTAAGTTTATCCTGGAAAAACAGTTGATTCATTCTGCTCAGACAATGTTCCCGAACTCTGAAGACTGTTTTTTTTAGCAGGACAATGCGCCATGCCACACAGCTAGTTCAATCAATGTGTGGCTGAAGGACCACCACATCAAATCTCTTCCATGGCCAGCCCAATCTCCAGACCTGAACCCCATTGAAAACTTTTGGAATGTAATCAAGAGGAAGATGAATAGTCACAAGCCATCAAACAAAGATTAACTGCTTAAATTTTTGTACCAGGAGTGGCATAAGGTCACCCAAAAGCAGAGTGAAAGACTGGTGGAAAGCATGCCAAGACGCATGAAAGATGTGATTACAAATCATGGTTATTCCACAAAATATTGATTTCTGAACTCTTTCTGAGTTAAAACATTAGTATTGTTGTTTCTAAATGATCATGAAATTGTTTTCTTAGCATTATTTGAGGTCTGCAAGCACTGCATTTTTTGTTATTTTGACCATTTCTCATGTTCTGAAAATAAACACAAAATTTAGTGCTTGGAAATTCGAAGACATGTCAATAGTTTATAGAATAAAATAAAAGAGAAATTTACATTTTACTCAAAAATATACCTATAAAGAGAAAAATCAGACAAAACTGAAAATTTTGCAGTAGTCTCTTAATTTTTGCCAGAGCTGTAAATGCACAGTGCAACCAGACCCAGAAGAGAAGCTAACTTGCACATGGCCTCCTTAAGTTCCAACTAACACAGGTTGATTATTAGGAATAATTTGATGAATTCGCTTATTTAAAGCTCCAGTATTTCTGAAATTGATTTCAACCTCATCCCTATGGCAGAAAAGCGGGGAAAAAATCCTTCTAATGAGCCAGCTTGCTGCATAGTAAACCCTTCTGAGTACCAGCAAGTTTAGAAAGCTGGGTCCTGCAGAGGCTCTTATCTGCGGGAGTTACTAGCTCCAGTGGAAAGCGGAGGAGTCTGCAGGATTTGAAGAAGCGGTGGGGATGAAATATGTGCACAGTGGCTACCAGGCCTTATGTCAGTGGAGGCACTCCAAGAGGTTCTCTCCTGTCCTCACAGTGAACACATTCACGTCAATTCTACCTTTCCTTATACAACCTCTTCACACAATTAACACTTGAAAAAGTTGTGCGACTTCCACTAAGCCCATTGCGATAACTGAACTGGACAAAGAAAAGATTGTCAAACCTATCAATCTGTCACCCAGTTTTTCCAGACTTCACAGATGTGTGGGAGCTAAGCATTTTGGTCGTAGGTAATTAGATGGATTTACCACTCTGGAGTGCAAATGCCAACACTAGTCAGTCCATTGTCTCATGTAACCTCCTCTAGAGATTAGCAAATCTTTTGAAATTTGAATTCTCTTACTATGCTGATTTTTCCCAAAAAATTTCATTTGTGGCAAAAACTTACGCAAATCTCATTACTGGAAAAATTGTAATTGCCTAAAAAATATACATGGGGAGAGGAGAGAGAGGACCTTTCCGATCATAGGACATTCTAAAAAAGAAAGAGAGGACCCTGCTGTTCATACACACATGGTCAAAATTGTTGGTACCCTTCATTTAATGACAGAAAAACCCACAATGGCAACAGAATTAACTTGAATCTTTGGCAACCTTCATACATGAGAGCAGTTTGCTCTTGATGAGTAGGACAAAATACCTGTCGAGAGGTGCAGAAGTCTCATTGACAGTTACAGAAATCGTTTGATTGCAGTGATTGCCTTAAAAGGTTGTGCAACAAAATATTAAGTTAAGGGTACCATCATTTCTGTCCAGGCCTATTTCATGAGTTTTATTTTTTTTATTGTCTGTGAAATCATGGTTGAAAAGTAATGTCTGACTTTCATTTGTTCATTTTCCTTAGTTTTTGATTTATTTTTACTTTTGTCAGATTCAAGTTATTTCTGTGACCATTGTGGGTTTTTCTGTCTTTAAACGAGGGATACCAACAATTTTTACCACGTGTGTAAGAACTTACACTGTACAGCATAGAGTCCCTTAATGGCTCTGGAGATAGAAATTGACTAGGAACAGCTGATCTCAGATTGCCTAGGAACTGACCACCACTGTACAAAGCATGATAGTCTACTAGTTGTCATAACTGCAGGGCATTATGAGGAGGCCTGTGTGCCAAAGGAAAATGGCGTTACTCCATTCTCTGATGCTTCAGCAGTTTGGAGGTTTTTTTGCAAATCGAATCTCATAATGTTTGAATTTGAGTGAATCAATCCACTCATCTTTAATCTCTGCCACAGATCAGTCTACAGTCTAGTGCATTCACAATCACCAGTCATTTTTGTCAATCTACATTCATTTGTAATTGTCCACAGTTTAGTGCAATCACTGCTGCTCATCAGTCCATATGTTAGTGTGAATGCTGTAACTAGTCCAACTGGGTCTCTCAATATATCTTGTCAACAGCAAAACTTTAGTGCATGCTGGAACTTGTAATTTACAAAACTATGAGTAACATGCCCTATAGCTCTACAGCAGTCAGGATATGCTCGGAGTTGTAGTTTCCCAACAAATGAAAGGCTATCTCCCTTGATGACCAAATGTTCATTAAAAAGGTGTACTGTCATGTCTTCAGTGAGTGCCTGTATTTGTATTTTTGTCTATAAACTTGGGAGCCTCAGATTGCATATCACTACTAACCCTCCTAACAAACGTGGATTTATCTTGCTATGATGCTGCTTGTTATAGCAACTGTGATGTCGCAAATGTTTCCAAATGATGGGTTTTCTGTCACTGGTCAAAGCAACTCATTTGCCATAGACTACAATGCAAGCGACATGTGATTTACATGTGACTTATCTGTGGTTTGGCCTATTTTTTACAGTAAAATCACATCAAAATATAAAAATGTACAGTAGTAATGTTGTCAAAACAATTCGGAACATATATCACACCCTTTTCATAGGGCTTTGGGTATGAATCATTCATGGGTGTGGTATATGTTCTGAATAAATGTGCATATAAATGTGTCTAGTCTGGGGTTTCATGCCTCCCTTGCTTCTGATATGAATTTCTACATAACATTGTGCATGTTGTATGTGTCGGATAGTGTGTGGTACTAGCATGTTGTGTCTTTTCATTTTGATTTGCCAAACAATTATGCCCTTTTACTTGGATCTAATTGGGACCCTCAGAAGTGGGGCAGAACCTTTAAGATAAGCCCCTGGCAATAGCAAATGTATTTAATTAAATGTATTTAATTTAAAGTTTTTTTCCATTTAACAAATAACTTTTGATTCTCATTTGTGGTACTTATAGCTGTGATACTGTTCCTGATGGGACTTTTAATTTAAATTTTAATTTAAGTCTAAACATACACTAAATTTCCTTTAATTACCTTAAAATGAACATTTAAATTTTTTATATGGCTGATACAAAGCAATTTATTGAACATGTGTAAAAGGATGAAAATAGTTAAAAGCATGAAATGCGTAAAAGAGTTAAATGTGTAAAAGCATCATATTTTATTAGCAGAAATGTACCTGTGATAATTACCCTTCATTTTACTTCTTTCTTAACAGGCAGATAATTATTTATCTACATTGTAGATCTCTGGGCAGAGATACCTGCTGAACAGAATATAAATGGACAATAAATCGAAGGGCCCATAAATAAATGGCATATGATATGGTGTATGGCATACATTTAAAGGTAAGTTATACATTTACATTGAAGTGGCAGTAAGAACATCACCCACAATGAAGGAAACTAGAAAGACTGTACATGGTTGGTCAATGTTGCACGAAGTAACGTTCTGCAGTCACATGGAAATTAAAAGGAGCATCAGAGGACATACAAGTCCACTGCTCAATTCAAAAGTTGGACATAAGACTCTTAGTCTGACCACTAATGACCATTGGTAGTGACCTTAGCGGTAAAATGACGGCCAATCTAGTAAAAGTCAACTAATCTGTTTATAGATAATAGGTCAAAGTCCATTTTTATAGGGCGATAATCATCAACATGATCATTAGCAATCAATGTGTTAGGCATCAGGTTTCTGCGTCTGCTCTGCAGGAATCCAGAGCCTCACATTCTGCGGTCTCCTGCTGTCTTTCTACTGTAGAGGAGATTACTTTGCAGCAGACTTTTCTAGAGACTAAGTCCCTCTGTATTCCTACTGGACATGCTCACGAGACGATCTCCCATTGGAGATCGGGAGTCATGTGCCCAGGTTCTGTTCCAGATCTTATTGGTCCATCTCGGAGATCTGGAAGGTCCAGCACTGCTATAATAAGCACGCATGGCCGTTCCGCCATGCGCTAGTATAGACTATACTTGCTATGTGTAAATGGTGACGGATGTATGTTTCTGGTGACTGTCTCATTATAAAACCCCTTCCCTCTGATATTACGCATGTGGATAGGGAATTAGTTTAGCAGTCAGCACCAGTCAGTGGCAAGCCTTAGGCCACTGTGCACACCGCACCTCTACGCTAGCATCCGACATTGCGCTTGCTTGCTAGCTTTGTCGTCGAGCGGCAGTTGCAGCCCTTCTTGGCACTCGCAGTAGCGACGCCGCACACACGGTAGATCTAGATGGACGCAGCTCCTCTGTCTTAGGTCCTGCTCCTGTGACCAGATACCGTGTGTGCATTTACCTGAGGCCTGTGACACTAACAGGCTCAGCGTTTCTGTATGTTTTTGTTGCGGTGTCTCTGTGTGTGTGTGTGTGTGTGTGAACATAGCTCTCTCTGCGCACTTTGGGCGCATTATACCGCCATATTGCTCCTCTGTCATTACCCAGCAGCAGTCATATCATCTACTGCACGGTGGACCCCGAGCGGCGAACGCACTTTATTATTATTTTTTTAGTGCGTTCCGCCGTTCCTAACACAATGCCCAGTATAAACATGTCTAGTAGTGATGAGCGAGTATACTCGTTGCTTGGGTGATCTCAGAGTATTTGGAAGTGCTTGGAGATTTAATTTCTGTTGCCACAGCTGCATGATTTGCGGCTACTTGCCAGTCTGAATACATGTGTGAATTCCCTAACAAACATACAATCCCTGCATGTATTCAGAATGTCAAGTAGCTGCAAATCATGCAACTGCGGCGACAGAAACTAAATCTCCAAGCACTTCCAAATATTCGGAAACCACCTGACCATGCTCGGGGAAACCCGAGCAACGAGTATACTCGCTCATCACTAATGCCTAGTGGAGCGCCCCCACAGGGCCTTAGGTTACTCGGTACCGGGCCGGTCCAGTTCTTTAAAGGGGAATGTGTCACGGTGGCAGTTACCCAGTCCGTGGCCCTTGGTGTCCAGTAAAGATGGATATTTAATGAAGGATGTTGGATGACAATGGGGAGAAGATGATGGGAAAATGGGTGGGAAAATGGAATTGTGATGCCACCCGTGGTAGCCGACGGTGCAATGCAGATCCTCTGGGATGGTGTTAGGGCAGCAGCGATGGCGAAGCTATCATGGATAGCGCTGTGTCCCAGGGCAGTTAAGGTGGTAACAGGTGAGTTGGTGACTGTGATAGTGCGTGCGGTATGGAGCAGGTGAGACGCAAATGACACGAAGGACACAGCGGGGTGCAGTTTCACAGTTTTTACTCACGATTCTGATGCACATGGTGACCCGCTTTGCACTGTGTCCTCCGGGGGAGGGGTTCAGCAAACTCCCAGGTAGATTGGGATTTACTCCTCCAGGACTCCCTTTTGTGTCCACCTTTCTTCTGGCCATCTCACTGCACCAATCTGTATCTCTTTTATCCGGCGCCTCGACAGTGTCCCTAAGCCAGCAGCCACAGATCTCACCGGGCGACGTGGATCAGGCCCCGGGATCCTCTATAGCCACCTTTTCAAGTAATGAATGTGGTTGTGGCTGAGGTACTTACAGTAACCTCAGCCTTAACTCCGTCCATCAAAGTTCATTGATTGGATACCCTCTCTCACACTACCTCCTAAGCTCCTCCCCTTCTACCTAGCTTTCCCCACTGACTCCCCAACACCCTTTCCTAGCCAGCCTAGGATGAGGCCATCCTCCTGAATTGTACACCCCAGATGTCCTGACTGAACTAGTGTGTGTTGGGTGCAAGTGTTGGAGTCCTAGATGGTGCTCCCTCCTTACCTGCGGGTGGGAAACCACACTTCTGGATGAGGTGCAGTACCTCTGTGGCGACTGGACCCTCTGGGTTGCCACACTAGTGATCTAACAACACTTATCATTAATCATTTATGAAGACATACCCTAAAATCAGCATTTATCAGCTCCACAGTGTAATCAGTGAATGTTTTGCCAAAAATAATGTAAAGTTTAAGTTCATGCAAAATAACAGTTTAAAAAAAACAACTGGAGATTACTGTAAAATGTATATTGTAGTAAATAGAGATGAGTAGATAAGGGAAAATTGATATATTCATATTTGCACAGTTTTGGGGAAAATGTTATTTGCCGAGAAGTTTTTCTTTGCTTTAATGCCCGTTAATATTCTCTGGGGTCTCTCCAGACTCCAGTGCATAATAAACACAATAAACATATGACATCACTGCACCGTCAGATTTACGGTAGCATGGTCAGAACAATGCTAGGCCAAGCAACTACTGAAGCCTCAGTCTAGGGAGATTAGCTGAGTGATTTTAACATGGTCAACAGGGATCTGAACAAGGAATGAAGATTGGACAGGTGGCAGTGAGGAGATAACAAGCCTGAGAAGTGAGCTGTGAGGTGAGTTTGTTTTTTAACATTTTGATGGCCTTTTACAGTTCAGCAGCTGCCATTTTACTGAATTTGTGCATAAGAGAAATGCGAAAAAAATCAGCAAATTTTCTACTTGAATTTATTTGTCATCTCTGGTAGTGAACTAGCACCAATCAATGCGCTTTATGGTCAATCTGCACTTTCTGCAGGACATTTATTTCCAAATGAAACTTTAAATGTGGCAGCAAGCCAAAGGCTTTGTATTTGGGCCTGGGTCTTGATCTGCCTCCATCTACATTGAGGTCAGCTAACACAAGGGGAGCTTTTAATACTAGAGATAGGACCATCCCAATTGGGTACACCTTGTCATGGTGAGAGGCCTTTTACACTTTTTTTTTTCAAAATAGTGGTAAGTTCCCTATGTTACTTACATTTATTTTTATTAGTTACTTATTTACTTTACTTACTACTGAGTTTATGCTTATTTTGTTTTTTTCTTGGGTTTCACCACAGTGTGAATGTGCTCCTACACATGACATGTGTAGGAACTTATGTTCTCCCTCATTGCTTTGGTTTTGCAATAGTTTCTTATACTTTGTACTAACAGGGGCTTGGCTCCCCCTTTTTCATCTGTCTAGCATGCCCAGATATCTGAACAGTCGGGCTGGGTTCTGCTCTTCCCTCATCTCCAATGAGGTCAGCTGACAAAAGATGAGGCTTAATACTAGCGATATGCCTGACCTGAATAGGTACACTTTGTCGCAGTGGGATGGCTTTTGTGCTTTTTTGATCAAAATAGTTTTAACTAAGTATCCTATAATATTTAAATGTACTATTATTATTTACTTACCACATTGTGTATGCTTATTTTATTTTTTATCTCGGGTTTTGAAATCAAAGGGATCCTGATAGCTGATACATGCTGCGCTGTTTCATAGAAAAACAAACTTCAAAAGCTGCTGTGGGCCAAGCCGCATGAGAGACTAGCTGGACAGGCGGGTCCTCAGTGGCTTCTTTCTGCTTACTGCCAGTGACTGACATGGCTCTACCTGAGTGGATGTATAAGGAGAGACCTTTCACTCAAAGGAACTGGGAAGGAAGTAATTTCGTGTGTGCAGCTTGGTCCCCGGTCAACTTTCAAAGTATGTTTTTCTCTGAAACACCGCGGCATTTCAGAATCAACCATACAGTCAATGTTTAATACATAGATTAGGCAACAAGTGTCAGTTGTCAGATTCCTTTTAAGAAACTGAGGAATAAATTGCTAACCTCAAAATTTTACACTTAATCTCTTTGACATGCTGAATGACATACCAATATGCAATCTTTTCAAGAATAAGCAATTTACAGTACTTTTCAAAACAAGAGAAAGCCATGTCCTTATTTTCCTTGCATTTGGTTATTTCAAATGTAAAAAAACTATTTGGTCTCTTGCAAATGTTATTCCTTGCCTGTACAATATAAATGAGGAGGTGTTTAGGCTTAATCAGTATAAAAGTGTAATTCTTGGTTTTGATAGAAATTTGCTATATCTAGTTTGTTGAATATGATATATAGTTTCCATGATGACAGTAAGGCAACTTAAGCTCTACTTTTCCTATTTAACACAAATGTTCATTGTAAAACATATTTTTAATGTATTGCTACTAAAGGCTGCACTAATGTATTTTCCAGCTTCATGAAAGCTGCCCCTGTGAAGTATGTAGGGATTTAAAAGCTTCCATTAATGTAGAGAATTTCTCTGGAAAAGTGTACTTTATTCCATGTATTGACTTTTTCAGTTTTTCTTAACTTTCCAACCTTCAGTGATGTCTTTAGTACTTTGTCTTTAAACAAAGTATATAATATGTTTAGTTTATTTAGATGAGTACTTTATTCTCTGGAGATAAATGTCATTTTTAAAAATATTCTAAAGTAGTAACTTTGTGGCTCTATCTCTGAAATATATCTATATATATGTCTCCACCACACTTGTATTTGGCATGTAACTGAAGTATAATCCAGTTCTTCAGATATACTTGGGGATATATGTAAGGGTTAATCACAGTTTATTGTTGGAGATTTGCAATGTGATATATGATCTGGCCATTAAGTAGGCAGCGGTGAGACATCGGAGTTGGATGCAGGATTTTTTGGTGGTCTGTGGGTGGAAGAGAGTCAAGGTGGAAGTGAAGCTTCACATCCTTGGAAAAAGTAAACCAATGCAAGTGGTCAACTGTGCTACACACTTTCAATACTAAATAACCCTATAAGATGGGGAACAATATACGCATAAAGGTATAAATGAAAAAATGATAATTTATTTAACAGACAATAGATATAAATAAAAAACACATTAAAAAGTTGGGAGAAGTATAAAGAGTACACACAGAAGCAAGGTAATCAAATGATTATAGCTACATATTTCACAATATATAGTGGCAAACAGGCGGCACAACCAATATACAATAGAGGGCACTCATAAAGTGCTACATGCATAAGGGCAAACGTGCAGTCTAACAGGAACTCGCAGGTATAGATAAGACTGTGGGTAACAGTAGTGCATTCTAAATCAGATTGTGGGAAAGTTCCCAGAACACAGCAGCATGTCGGTCATAGTAAACAATATGGAGTCCAGATATCACCAGAAATAATGTAGGCAAACAGGGTGCAGTAATCATGTACTCATCTGTCTTATCATCATGCACCGTCTCTGACAAATGTAGGGTCCCAAGAGCGGAACAGAGTACCGACAAAGGTAATAGGATTTACCTGATGCTGGGAGGTGACAGACCCCAACACGCGTTTTGTGTCAGCTTCTTTGTCAGCTTCTTTTCCTCCCACTCGACGGCGGCTTTCCCTGAAGTAACTATTAAATCCCTACCAAGGAGAAAATGTCCCAATGCACCCTGATACCTGTGAAATAAGAATAATGGTGAGCTGTTGAATAACCACGTACAGTGTTGTATATTAAGCTGGTATGAAAACAAAGACAGTTGTTCTGTTCCTGGTAAAAATCGTCTGTATATGGAAAGATCAAATAGGAATATCCTATGCTCATGTATTGATATCCAAACCAAAAAATGTATTGTGTGCCGGTAAATGAGGAACAACAACTACATGTCGGCAAACAGGGTGCAGTAATCATGTACTCATCTGGTTGTCTACGAGTTCATCAGCTCAATTCCAGGGATTCCCATTGTAAAATTAAAGCCTTATTCAGCTGCAATCCACAATGAGGTAGCATGTAGTGGAATCTCAAATCAATACCCGATGCATTTCCCAACTTTTTAAAGTTTGCAGTGGCCTTTCTGACCCGCAACCAAACTGCAGAGACGGCGGCTAGGGTCACATATAGTCACTCTGGCATACGGATGTCTGAAAACGATTCACTCTGACCAAGTAGCATGCTTTGAATAAAAAGTGATGGAAAAGCTCTAGGAGATCTATGGGATTCAGAGGTCCTGAACAACACTGTATCAAACACAACAAAATGGCGCCTGTGAGCAATATAATCAAACATTGCTATGGATGTTTTGAATCCTGGAGGAAGACAAGAAATTCCAGAGGCCAGATTATTTGCTTGAAGTGCTCTGGGCCAACAATAAGAAAATGCATAGCACTCCCTACATGTTACTACTTGGACAATTGGGAAGAGAAGTGAACAAATGTATCTGGAGTACTGCAACCAAAGCACTGCATTCCAGACACATGAGTGCAGGAGCACCTAATCAGACTGAGAACTGTTCACCAGTTGGTAGAAGACAATCAACAAATCAGTTACCCCAAGACTGTGGTTCAGTTCAAACTGAACCATTCACTCCTGGGGACAGAGCTCTGGTCCATATAAAGACTACCCTATGAAAGTTGAATGTTCACTGGAAGTCGGAACCCTACAAGTTGTTGAAGAAGTTAATTTCGAATAGACCAGTGTCGGGTTTCTGTAGCTGCACAGCAGAGATCCCGAGCCTTGCATTTGGCAGCCTCCCATGCCTCGCCGGTTGCAGAGGAGGCTGCTCAGCAGACTCGTCGATCCAGGTGCTCTGCTCAGACCAGCTCTGTAGGTTTGGTTGCTGTTGCCACCTCTGGTCCAGCTATAGCAGCGCATGCTGGTCAGCAGCGAGCTACTCCAGGGACTAAGTCCTCCTTTCGGTCCACTGAGCATGCTCTTGGGACGATCTCTCATTGGAGATCGGAGGTCACATGCTCAGGTCCTTCTCCAGCTCGGATTGGACCATCAGGAAGGTCAGGAAAGTCCCGGAAGGATGCTGCTATAAAAGAGCCGCATGGCTTCACGGCCATGCGCTAGTATAGACTCTAATACTCATGGTGTGTATGATGATGGATGCAAGTATCTGGTGACTGACTCATTGGAAACCCCTACCCTTTGTTGTGCTTGTCGTTAGGGATTCGGAGTTAGACTCAGTGCCAAAAGGTGGCTGTGCTCACGCCACTGTGCTCCAAGTCACAGCACTCTTCTTAGCGCCATATTGTGCCCTTCAGTACAAGGCAACTCAGTACAGTACCGCAGTAAGTAGCTGCAACCGCCAGTGCGGTGCCGTGCGCAAGTCATGCGCTTTCCATCCCTAGTCAGGGAGGTTAGTGGCATCCGCCAGAGCGGTGCAGTCTACACTGAATGTGTGTTTCCTCCAGCTATTGTCCTGCTGGCACCACAGCCTTGGTGCCGAGCACTAGCGTGTCTAGAGGGACTCTAACCCATTGTGTCAGTGGCAGAGTCCTGTGACTATGTGCTAGCTCTCACACTGCCGAGCTCTGTGAGTACAAACAGGATACAGCATTTATTATTTGGCGGTTGTGCAGCTCTGTGAGGTAACAGAGTCCACCTCTGTACACACTGGGTGAGGTTAACCCCATGTGTCCCTTTATTATACTGCCATATCACGTCCTCCATTACCGAGCAGCAGTTAACACCTCTGCACAGTGGACCCTGGGCTGCGAACGCACCTAAATACCATCTTTATTATTTGGTGCGTTCCACCAGCCCCTAACACAGTGTATGATGTGAAGCGAGAAGAAGGATCCGGTCCGGTATGCTGACTGAACATGCATCTAAACATGCTTTGCCCCTGTCATTCTATTGATCCCCCCAAGACAACCTCGGCTTGAGTACAGTAGGAACAAGATACCCCTAGTGGACGATACTGTTATTATTATTATTATTATTATTATTATATAAATGTATAATAATAATAATAATAATAATAATGGCAGTATGTCATTATTACTGTCATTATTATTATTATTTTTATATAAATGTATAATAATAATAATGACAGAATGGTGAACTTTACCAGTCATGCCAAGCTTAGCAGACAGTACAGCCCTTGCACCCAAACAGCTGAAACTACAGAGGGATAGAGAAGCTGAGGGCCCTATAGAGTCCTTGGACCATGCTGGCTTGCGCAGCTAGGAGCATCCCACTCGGGCATTACTCCACAAAGGAACCTCCAAAATGACTTTAAGTGGGGACAGATCTTGGCTGCTGCTGTTTTTGTCAAGATGACAAAATGTTAGTGGGGTGGAGTGTAAGCTGTCAACTTTCCATATATCAGTAAAACAAGAGCATATAAGAAACTACCGTATGTAATATATAGCATTTCCTCTAAACCTTGCGCTTTGGAGAGGAAAGAGATAATATAACTTTCTAACAATGTTCAGGAGCCTAATTCCAGCTCTGTCTGTGCTCGGTACTTGAACCGAGCACATCGGACCTTCATACACTCCCTGACATTATGTCGCTTATCCATGTTATGTAAATAAAAGCTTATAACCTGACGTAAATTCATCCAATGGTTGTATAAATTATTCTTTTGAAAGCTGAAACCCTCCGAAATGTGGTTTAGGTTAAGAAAATAAATTGAAATCAATGCAGAAATATTGATCATTTAATGGACACAGAATGGTCAGATTTTGGCAGACAAAAGTTTTGTCGCCTGGTCATAAAATGCACCCAATCCTAGTTTACATCCTCACCTGTGCTCAGTAAATGACGGGTTAATTAGTGAGTGTGTATAAAAAGAAACCCAGAACCCCAGACCTTCACTTGAGCTGCAACTTGAGCTCTGACAACATGCCAAAAACTCACCCTGCAACCAAAGCCTGGATTACCAAGAGGCTGAAGACCAGATGCACGCCAGAGGTGGTTGGCACCTTTAATGTGTCTCAGCGTCAAGTACAAAGAATTAAAAAAAGATTCAAAGAGTCTGGAGATGTATTTGACAAGCCCAGGTCGGGCAGACCCCGCAAGACAACTGCTCAGGAGGAACGTTTGTTGGTTAGAAAATCCAATGCAAGCCCCCCTTCCACTGCAGCAGAGCTCCAACAGGCCTGGTCACCTCAAGTCCCTGTGTCAACTAGAACAATTTGTAGGATTCTGTCTCGAAATGGCCTCCATGGTAGAATCAGTGCCCAGAAGGCAGCACTAAACAAAAGGCAAATAAAAAACCGTGTGGCATTTGCAAAGTCCCACAACCTGCTAAACAGATGGACGCTGGAAGAAGGTGGACTTCTCTGATGAATCTTCAGTAAAATTACACCACAACCGCCGCAAAAACTGCAGGAGACCTACTGGAGCCCATATGGATCCAAAATAACCCACAAAACAGTTAAATTTGGTGGTGGAAAGATCATGGTCTGGGGTTACATTTAGTATGGGGGTGTGCGAAACATTTGCAAGGTGGAAGGCAATATCAATAGCGAATTTTGGCTCATCTTTCATCGTTTTTAAGAAATCTCAAGATGGAAGAGGCCAGGAGCCATTTGGTGAGCTGCATTTCTTGCTACATGTTCACAGATTTACCAGTGGAAAAGCCAAACTTCACATGCCACAAATGCAAGCTTGTGACCCTGTTGGAGGAAAAGTTGCAAAATCTCGAAGAGAGGTTAGCTACGTTGAAGATCATTAAGGAAGGTGAAGAGTTCTTGGACAGAGCAGAATTATCTCTTCATGTTACAGAAAGAGAAGAAATTCGAAGTGCACCTGAAGAAACAGAGGAATGGAGACATGTGACCCAGAGAAGCAGGAGGATCAGGAGGCAGTCAGCACCCATACTGCTCAGAAACCAGTACCAGGCTCTCACGCAGGAAAACGATGAAGAAATACATCAGGATAAGACTTTGCCAACAAACAACAACCTTGTACGCCTTCAGAGTCCTCCTGGATGGAGAAAGAAAAATGTTGTGAAGAAGAAACGGAGAGTGGTGGTCATGGGGGATTCCCTGTTGAGAGGAACAGAGGCCGCTATCTGCAGACCGGATATAACTTCAAGAGAAATGTGCTGTCTTCCAGGTGCAAAAACTAAAGATGTGTCTGACAGGATATCAGGACTCTTCAGACCTACAGATGACTACCCATTCCTGCTACTACATGTGGGGACAAATGACACCGCAAGAAACGACCTGGAAACCATCTGCAGAGACTTTGAAGACTTAGGCAAGAAAGTGAAAGAACTGGGAGCGCAAGTGGTCTTCTCTTCCATCCTCCCAGTGGATGGCCATGGAACAAGGAGGTGGAATAAGATTCTGCAGGTGAACAACTGGCTACGTCGATGGTGCCGTCAGCAACGATTTGGATTTCTGGATCACGGAGTGAACTACTTATCCGATGGACTACTTGCTAGAGATGGGGTGCACCTTACGAAGACTGGAAAGCAGGTATTTGGAAGTCGCCTTGCTACACTTGTAAGGAGAGCTTTAAACTAGAACAACATGGGAAGGGAAGCAAAAGACCAGAAAAAGCCAAACACCTGACAAATGCTATTGAGAACTCTGCTATTAGAAGTGGAAAGGAAGAACAAAGACAAAAGAATCTAATTAATAAAAATATTGGAGAAAGAGAAACCAATCACAAACTAAAATGTTTCTATACTAATGCACAAAGCATGGGCAACAAACAAGGAGAATTGGAACTACTAACACAGGAAAAGAAATATGATGTCATTGGAATCACTGAAACTTGGTGGGACAATACACATGATTGGAATACAAGACTAGAAGGATACAATTTATTTGCAAGAAACAGACTTGATAAACGAGGAGGGGGTGTCGCATTGTATGTTAGAAACGCGTATATCTGCACAGAGATTGAAGCTTCAGAGACTGGGAGTTCTGTGGAAACTGTTTGGGTAAGAATACAAGGACAGAACAATGGAAAGGACACCATTGTAGGCATTTACTACAGGCCGCCTGTGCAAGCTGAAGATATGGATGAACTCTTTATGCATCAAATGGCCAAGTTCTCCAAAAAATATGACATAGTTGTCATGGGAGATTTGAACTATCCAGATATTTGTTGGGAATCTCTCTCAGGCAAAACTAACAGGTCAAGGAAATTCTTATCCTCTCTTGCTGACAACTTTATCTTCCAAAAGGTAAGGGAGAAAACAAGGGGAACTGCTACCTTGGATCTAATCCTTATAAACAGGGAGGAAATGGTTGAGGAGGTAAAAGTGGCTGGGACCCTAGGAGGTAGCAACCATGCTATTTTAGAATTTTGGATAACTAGAGGCGGAAGACCTGTGAAGACTCAGACGTCAAGGTTAGATTTCAGAAAGGCAGATTTTAAGGGATTCAGAAAGAGAATTGGAGGGATCCAATGGCTGGATATCCTTAAAGACAAAAATGTCCAGGAAGGATGGGAAATCTTGAAAAATGAAATTCTCAAAGCACAGTTGTTAACAATTCCGAAAAGAGGGAAGAATAGGAAGCATTTAAGGAAACCAGGATGGATGAACACAGAACTTAAGCACATGCTAAAAAGGAAGAAAAAAATGTTTATAAAATGGAAAGAGGGAGGCATATCTAAAGAAGAATATAATGCTGTCTGCAGAACCTGCAGGGCACAAATCAGATTACTAAAGCTGAAAATGAATTGAGGCTTGCAAGAGATGTCAAAAGCAATAATAAAGGATTTTGGGGATATGTCAAAAGTAAAAGAAAAGTCAAAGATGCTATAGGATTTTTACAGGATGAAAATGATGAAATGGTAAGACAGGATGTTGAGAAGGCTGAACTTTTAAATTCCTATTTTGCATCTGTTTTCTCTCAGAAAGGAAATGCAACATCAACTGTTATTCACTGTCCTATTAAGGGAATAGAAGAATCAAGGATATCTATAAACAGAAAGATAATGAGGAACACTTAGCTAACCTAAATGAATTCAAGTCTCCAGGTCCAGATGAATTACACCCCAGAGTACTGAAGGAGATAGCAGAAGAAATTTTTGAACCCCTCTCCATAATCTTTGAAAATTCTTGGAGAACAGGAGAAGTGCCAGAAGACTGGAGAAGAGCAAATGTTGTTCCTATCTTCAAAAAGGGGAAGAAGGTGGACCCAGGCAACTATAGGCCGGTGAGTCTGACTTCTATACCAGGAAAGATCTTTGAACAAATTATTAAACAACATGTATGTCAATACCTGGATAAGAATGAAGTGATTAAACAGAGTCAGCATGGGTTTGTAACTAATAAGTCATGTCAGACTAATTTAATTTCCTTCTATGATGGTATTACTGATTGGGTGGATCAAGGAAATGCTGTAGATATAGTATATCTTGACTTCAGCAAAGCATTTGACAAAGTCTCTCATACAATCCTTATTGAAAAAATGACTAAGTATGGAATGGACAAGGCAACTGTTAGGTGGATTCATAACTGGCTTAGTGATCGGACCCAAAGAGTGGTCGTAAATGGCTGCACATCCAGTTGGAAGAATGTCTCAAGTGGGGTACCACAGGGCTCTGTCCTGGGCCCTGTATTGTTCAACATCTTTATCAACGATTTAGATGAAGGAATTGAGGGTAAACTGATTAAATTTGCTGATGACACAAAGCTAGGAGGGATAGCTAATACTAGAGAAGAGAGAAAGAGGATTCAAAAAGATTTAAATAAACTGGAGAAGTGGGCAGCAACTAACAGAATGGTTTTTAACAGGGAGAAATGCAAAGTACTACATCTGGGCAATAAAAATGAAAAAAGCATATATAGAATGGGAGGAATAGGGCTAAGTGACAGCACATGTGAAAAAGACTTGGGTATACTAATAGATCACAGACTGAATATGAGTCAACAGTGTGATGCAGCAGCAAAAAAGGCAAATGCAATTCTAGGATGTATTAACAGAAGCATACAGTCTAGATCACGTGAAGTCATTATTTCCCTCTACTCCTCTTTGGTCAGACCTCATCTGGAATATTGTGTCCAGTTTTGGGCACCACATTTTAAAAAAGACATCAACAAACTGGAGCAAGTTCAGAAAAGAGCGACCAGAATGGTGACCGGTCTGCAAACCCTGTCTTATGAGGAAAGGTTGCAGGATTTGGGAATGTTTAGTTTGCAAAAGAGAAGACTGAGAGGAGACTTAATAGCTGTCTACAAATATCTAAAGGGCTGTCACATTGTAGAAGGATCAACTTTATTCTCATTTGCACAAGGAAAGACTAGAAGCAATGGGATGAAACTGAATGGGAGGAGACACAGATTAGTTATTAGAAAAAACTTTTTGACAGTTAGAGTGATCAATGAGTGGAACAGGCTGCCACGAGAAGTGGTGAGTTCTCCTTCAATGGAAGTCTTCAAACAGAGGCTGGAGAGACATCTGACTTGGATGATTTAGCGAATCCTGCTTTGAGCAGGGGGTTGGACCAGATGGCCCAGGAGGTCCCTTCCAACTCTACGATTCTATGATTCTAAATATCAAGAAGCATTAGCTACCTCTTATTTTCCAAATCATAAAAGGGGTCAAATTCTGCAGCAGGATGGTGCTCCATCTCATACATCCATCTCTACAACAAAGTTCCTCCAGGCAAAAAAGATCAAGTTGCTCAAGGACTGGCCAGCCCAGTCACCAGACATGAACATCATTGAGCATGTTTGGGGTAGGATGAAAGAGGAAACTTGGAAGACAAGACCAAAGAATCTAGATGAACTCTGAGAGGCATGTAAGACTGCATTCTTTGCTATTCCTGATGACCTCATTAATAAATTGTATGAATCATTGCTGAACCGCGTGGATGCAGTCCTTCAAGCTCATGGAAGTCACACAAAATATTAAATATGACTCTAATAGCACCACAACTTCATTCACCAATGTTATGCAACATATATTTGTCTTTTAAGTTAATTATTTGTTTGAATATCACATTACTTTCTGTGGGCGACAAAACTTTTGTCTTACCAAAATCTGACCATTCTGTGTCCATTAAATGATCAATATTTCTGCATTGATGGCAATTTATTTTCTTAACCTAAACCACATTTCAGACGGTTTCAGCTTTTAAAAGAATAATTTATACAACCAATGAATGAATTTAACATCAGGTTATAAGCTTTTATTCACATAACATGGATAAGCGACATAACTTCTGTAAGGGAGTGTACATGCTCAAATCAAGTAGAGACCAAAATGGGGTGAATGGCAAACTCAAGTATTTTTACAGAGGAAAGAGTATTTTTCTTTTTCTCTCGCTCACTCTCAGACCCGAGAATTAGAGCACCTTGCGATACTCGGCACTGCTCGATACTCAAATGAGCATTCCAATGCTCAATCGAGCACCGAGCAGTGCTGAGCATGCTCGCCCATCACTAGTCTATATCTTAAATTGCAGCATTTAAAGAACAGAAATCATCGCTATTCTACCTTCATGTTGGTTTAATCATTTTAGGTTACCTTTTGATATATAAAAAAATAAGACCGGGATACAATTCTAAAAAAGTGTTAAAGTGTTAAAAATCAACAGCTATAGTATACTTTAACAGAACAAAGAGACTAAAGTAGACCAGAGTTTTCCCTTCAGAGGCTTCAAATTTACCAACTTGTTAAAAAAAGTAAAAACAATGAACAAAGTTGTATTTTTCCCCTCTCAACTTTTTATAGAATATGCATGACTTTTAGCCTTTAAATGTATTCTAGCTTCATATCATTACTTTCTGACTCAGCCTGATTTGATGTGCCAAGCACTGACTCACTGCATGCTCCTATTCTTCACCACAGCAGCTCCAGAGACACCTGATTTACATTTTATGATCTATTCATTTGTCTTTGACCGTAGATGTTCTGCTTTTTGTATCCTATTAAGAGTATATGTTAATTGCATTATACTGAATATGTTTGGGTTAACATCCCAGGCATAATAAATATAAAAAATCTAAGAAGAATGGTTTGTGGCAGCCTGCCATATTTAATTTGGCATATTAGGTTACCAGAATAAGGAATATGCACTGAAGGAAAATGAGAGTACCAGACATTGTCCACATATTTTCACAATGAAGACATGTAGTATGGCATTTTTCAAGTAATGCCAGCAATAATTGTGTAAATACTCAAGTATTTCATATCAGTATTAAAATATTCTAATGCTTTCCTCAGCATCAAAAAACAGCATGAATTTTGGGAACCTGTGGGATCACCATTTCCGTAGATCCCTTTCATCACACGTTAAAAACTTGGAAATTTATGTTCAGTAAAGGGATCTGTTACTGTGAAAAACACTATTTGCCTGCACATACTGTGATAATCTGCAGGGACATAGAGGTTAAACCTTGTCTAGCCAGCTTACTGATGCAGATGCTACAGGCAGAAAATGAAGTTATATTATCCGTGCAGCCACTCACTTGCATTCATCAATGTGGTGCAGCGACCTGTAAAGTGCCATGGAATAAATGGCGCTATAATAATAAATAATAATAATAATAATAACAGTCACCGATTAATATACAGTCAGCGAGCTGTAATCATTTTCCTGCACATTGAGTCACAGCCCGCTCTGCAGTTTATAGGGGGCTTCACACATAGCGTATCGCTAGCAATATCGCTAAAGCGTCACCGATTTTGTGACGCAGCAGCGATATTGCTAGCAATATCGCTACATGTGATACTTACCTCCAACCGGCTCCCCCGCTGGCTGTCGCTGATCGCACGAGAACGTCCTGGGCTGCTTCTCGGCGGCGGCTTCCTGCTGGGCTTCCTGCTGGCGCTGATGAGCGAAGTGTGGACGCGGGCGGGAGGACGTCTTTATCGCCGCATCTGACAGGTAAGTAACGACCGCCGACTGCTGCTACATCGCTGGTGAGACCTGCCTGTTTGGCAGCTCACTAGCGACCATTTAGCTATGCACCAGTGATCCTGACCGGGTCGTATCGTTGTCAGGATCGCTGGTGCATTGCTAAATGTAACGGGACCTTATGTGTGTGCAGTGTGTGTATGCACAGCAGGGCATCAATCATTGTGCCAGGAAGTAACAAAAACTGCATTTGCTGTGGAGTGTGAGGTGATTGTAATCTTTTACTGGAAGCAATAAGCTGCAGAATATAAATCAATTGTTGTTCTGTAGCCGCTTCTCCAGTATGTTGGCTACACAGGTTTTATACGCTATTTACCCACTGATTACCCCCATAACTGCAGGTGAATAGCATTTATCGAGGTGACAATTTTTCTTGAAAAGAGAAATGAGCCACATCTGAGGCTAATTACTGTATGTATTCAGATCTATCAGTGTTGAGCATAGATGCAGCCATTAAATACTACAGATATTTACACTATTATGTTTTTGTCATAACTCATTGTTGGAGTCATGACAGCTTTGGCTATGCTTTCATTTAACCCGTGGTTTTTACTTTTGGCCAGCAAGGGTTAATGTCAGTTTCCTTGCTGACAGCTTCTGTGTTGCTGGTCAGCTGATGTGGGTGGTGACCACTCCCACCATCCTTTAAATAGTCACCTGATGCTGCATCCCTTGCTCTCTATTGTTAGAGCTTCCTCTCCCTTTCTCCATCCCGCTATTGGTGTTTGCTGTGCCGTCCGCAGGACCGACCTTTGTGGGTCATGACAGTTTTCTTAAATTTTCTTAAAGACTTTATCATAAATCAAATTTAATACAATATTGAGATATTGACAGTCTGCAATCCACATCACATCCACTGGGTGGCTACACATAGACAAATTGTACCAAACATCTGAGGATATGTTGAGTGAAGAGAAGTAATGGAGTGCATATTTGTGTTTTTCGTCATGTGAATACAGATGACTAAATTTGCCATTCCTTCTCTTTGGATTCTAGTGGAGTCTAATAGAGACTAGGTCACTAATCTGTTACATGCTGTCAAGGTATGTGTTCAAAATATCATCTCCTTTCCAAGGGTTTTTGTTAAAGGGATATTCCCCAAAAAATAAGTTATCCATTATCAATAGTATAGAGGGTAAATTGGTGATCACTATGTCAACCACCAGCAATCCTGAGATCTGGGCTCTGGAGGCCCAAGACTTGGACTCTGCATCACCATCATGAATAAAACAAAGATGAATAGACAATGAATGGAGTGGAGCTGTAGCATGCGCACCCGACTCAAAAGCCACCTTCTCCAGATTGCTGATAGTTACAGTGATCTAAACCCCCCAGTGGTGTGCAAGTTGAGATTTGTTACTTACTAAACACCACAGATCTTCATATATTATACGAGCTGTGCCATAACACACCATTATGCCCTCATCCCGCCCCAGCTATGCTCAATTTGGCATGTTTTCTACATTGTATTCCTGCTAGTCAAACGTTTTGGAATTTCAGCCACTGTTCAACTGTTTTTTTTTTTTGTCTGGAAGATAATCCTTCTCTTTCCTAACAGCTATTGGGAAAGAGTTGAGCTGCTCCTATAAACATTATATGCCAGTCAATCCCGCCATAATCCACAGATTTGGAAGATTTATCTAATGTAGATCAAAACCTTTATAATGAGCAGGAAGTTAATCTAATAATTTACTAAATCTTTTCCCACAAAGATAAATGTCAATTTGCTCAGATCCTTCTGCTTTCTAATCTGCAGCCTGCAGAACACACTGCATGTTTATTATGAGAGGTTCTTTATTTCTACAGTAGTTTGTATGCCATGTATTGCATTGACAGTTTGTGGCTACCCAGTGGATGTTAATTGCTAATTGCCAAAGGTTTGTCTAGCAAGTCACAACATTGTTTTCAATTTGTTTTGTGAGAAATTAAAGTCCATAACTTAATTCATGAAAATATAGGAAGAACAGGGGTATAACTACTGAGGTCTCAGGGGTCGTAGCTGCGACGGGGGCCCGGATTGGTTAGGCCCCTTTCACACTTCAGTTTTTTGTGTCAGTTACAATCCGCCAAAAAGGTGGAGAAGCGGATCCGTTCTTAACTGATGTGAACGGATGCCACAGGATCCGTTTTATGACGGATCCGCAAAATGAGGAAATTTAAAGGAAACGCTGGCCGAGAGAGAGAGAGAAAGAGAGAGAGAGAGAACATTTTTTTGTCCGGCACCCAGACAGAATTTCGGGTTAAATCAGTGTCTGGAGGATCCGCCGGCCAAAAAAACGTTGCAAGCTCCGTTTGGAAATCTTTGAGGATGGTAACGGACAGCAACATTATGGCAGATCCTCACAAAAATGGATGCAACGGACGGCAATCCGTCAAAATCCGCCGATAATGGAAGTCAATGGGGAAAAAATTGCGGATCCGTTTTTTTCAAAACCTGGCGGATTTTGACTGATTGTAAAAAACGGAAGTGTGAAACAGGCCTTCATGTGGGACCTAGGCCTCCATCACATCCTGTGCTCCATCCTCCAGCATGGACTCGGCTATTCCTCCCCCTGAGCTGTGCACTCCACCTCCCAGTGTCTCACGTGATGGAGGATGAGACCTGCTGTCATCACTCAAAGCTGACACCTTAGTGACCAGTCACATAGAGCCACGTGACTACAGAGTGCAGAAGGAAGGCGTGCACAATGGCTGTTCTGTGTGCACAGGACCTGTGATAACGTCACAGGAGGGGAGGAGTCAGGGGTCACGTGATCAGGGGCCTCAGTGTATGCAGGACTGTGCTGGCTGTCATGGTGCTGGGAGAGGGTAATTTTATGTGTGGGGTCAGTAGGGGTTTACAGTATGGATGCAGCAGAGCTGTGTGTGTGTACAATGTGTATGGAGCTGAGCCATGTTAGTTACGCCACTGAGGATGAACATATCTGTAGCTCTGTATTTGATGATTGCATCTATGCTGTACACTGATGACTTTGAAGAAATACTACACTGTAATTGGTCATGGAGACATAACCTCTTCAATAGACCCTATGTCCCTTGGCACCTTCAAGGTAATGTATTATCAGAAAATTATTTATTGTTTAAATCAAGTTATGTTACATGTATTTTTTTCTTTTCTTCCCTATATTACAATCTGTATAAAAAATATAGATATTTTGCAAAATTGGCCACTTAGGCAATGTTAGCAGGGACATACTGTTCATAACGGCAGTCCATGCGGCCAATATGGGGCCCAAGAGTTGGAGGGCCAGGTGCTAGACAATGGAACCCTTTACTCCCCATGTTATCACAATTTCAACAGTAGCTGCATCTTCTGGACACAGACATCATTGAATAGAAAGGTGGATCAGGGAGCCAAAGGCTCTGAATGGTTGGCTGGTGGGACCATTATGCTCAATGGGGGGCTGGTGGTGGCCAATCATACTGAATTTGGGTCTGGTGAAGACCAATTTTACTGAATTGGAAGCTGGTTGGAGCCAATCATAATGATTTGGGACTTGGTGGGGGTCTTCATACCAAACCGGGGCAGGTGGGGAGAATCATACTGAATGGGGCGCTTGTGGGGTCAATCATACTGAGTGGGCCAATGTACTGAGTGGGGCTGTGGGTGCTATTATACTGAGTGAGAGGCTGGTGGAGGACATAATACTTAGGGGGGCTAATGGTGGTTATTTCCTGCAAGTCACTCTAATGCAGTAGTCATCTTGGTAGTGGCATTACTGTGATTGTTGGCCATGTGATATCATCAGGGGTTTTAAAAGACTCAGCACACTGACGTCATTGTACATCTGTGCGACAGTTCTTTTTAGAGGGAAAGAGTGATAGTCAAGGTGTGTGTGTGCACATTTTAATGAATCAGAGATCTGTTGTGGTAATACTGGTGATGAAACTGAATAGAGATGGGTGGACCCCAGGATGTTCAGGTACTAGAACAGTACTCAGACCCAAATTTGAAACCAGACCCCATTCATATGCATGACAGCATGGCAAACACTGTTTCTGATAGACGGTAGATTCATTACCACTAGTGTTGAGCATTCCGATACCGCAAGTATCGGGTATCGGCCGATATTCGCTGTATCGGAATTCCGATACTTAGTTCCGATACTTTTTTCATATCGAATACCGGAATCGGAAGTTCCAATAATGCTAGGAGCCCGCTCGATTTGATTCAGCCATTGGGGATCCTCAGAAGTGTGGGCACATCCTGTTAGGCATGTAGGCATGTTAACTACTGGCATGGCTGTGATTGGCTGCTGAAATGATGTCATGATGCACTATAAAAACCGCTGCAGCTGCCATTTCTGGTCACTCTGCTGTGAATTCAGTTAGGGACAGGCTGCTGTTGAAGACTGTGAGGGACAGTTAGAAATAGCGATCATCCAAAATATCTATTGCTCTACCCAGGCTACATAATCCACCACTGTAGCATTTTTGTAGCCCAGCAGTGCTGTTTTAATAGCTGTCTGCAAGGGCTGTGTGAGTGCAGACCCACGCTGTGTAGTGTGTCCTGCAGGCACGTCTGCTTGTAGGCCGCCCAGCGTGTGTCTCTGCCTCATACACATTTTTCTTTTATTGCTGCTTTTTTTTTCTCCTGTATAGTGTGCTTCCATAGGTATCCATATACGTTGGTTGCAAACACTAAAGGAGTGGACAGCGGAGCCTTTCAGCAGCCTTTTAGTGCTATAGCCCATTTCTCTGCACTGTTTTTGGCTGTCTGATAGGTCTCTCTGTGTGTGAATGCAGCTCACGTTGCAGTGTGTTCTATAGCCACCGCTAGCTGTAGTCCGCTCAGCGTGCGTCACTGCCTCATACATAGTCCTTTTTTTGCAGCTAATTTAGCCAGATTTTTGCTCCTATATTAGTGTGCTTCCAACCGCATCCATTGTCATTGGTTGGTTGCAAACACTATATAGGATTAGATAGAGGAGCCTTTTTGCTGGCTTGTGCCCTTCAGGGCCAGCCAGACTAGTATCACCCTATTTTTTGGAGCCTCATCAATTGCATTGTAGGTTAGCTTCCTACATTGTAATCGCTCCAAAAAGTTTGTGATACTATAGCTTTCAAACTCTGGTCACATCCTTGCCCCCCCCCCCAAAAAAAAAAAGGAAATAAAGTTCACCAAACACTCCACTTTACAGTTGTCTAGGCCACATTAGATCATATTAAAGTGTAGTACACACACTCTTAGCCAAATTAGTGTTTCTTATACTGGTTAGCAGGTGTTCAGGAATAAGAACACTAAGCCACCCCTTTTTTACTTTTCTGCCTATCTTTATCAGTCTACCAAGATGAAGAAGGCAGGGAGTAAGGCACATGGTCGTGGCCGTGGAGTTTCAGCAGGGAGAGGACGGGGGATTCAGCAGGGAGAGGACGTGGGGATTCGGTGTCTGCTGCGGCCACCAGTGACCCGGCATCCCCCACTTTTACCAGGCAACAGTCCTTCATGCGCAGCTTTGTAGGACCTCGCCATACCCCACTGCTGCATGACGAACAAATTGAGCCCGTTGTTGGATGGATGGCAGCTAACGCATCCACTTCAATGACTTCCGCATCCTCCCAAGGCCAGAGCACTGAAGAGCAACCATCTGTCTCTTCACCACCTGCCAAATTGCCCAGGTAGTCTGAGAGCCCTGGACAGGAGCCATCTCAATCTTTACTTCTGTTCTCAGAATCTGTTGGCTTGGAAAGAGGTGGCCAGCCAAGCAGCATTCTAGAGCGTGAAGAAGAGGGAGTATGCAGTGATGCGCAACTGCTTTGTCCCTCTGAATCTGAAGAGGCGGGTGGGCCAGTGCCTATTGTCAGCACACCTCAGTGCTTAATCTGATGATGATGAGACTCAGTTGCCAATTTCTGGTGCGTACGGTGCTGGCGAGACAACCCAGGACCAGCCGGTGCTTGAAGAGGGGAGTGGAGATGATGAGGTCCTTGACCCATCATGGCGTCAGCCACAGGGAGGTGGTGGGAGCAGCTCTGAGGAAGAGATTCCCCGAACGGCCTAAAGAGGAGGGAGAGGGCGGGGGCAGACTTGGTTGCCTGTAGCCTCCACTTTGGCACCCGTGAGGAGCAATCCTCTTCCAAAACACAAAACGGGCGCTCCCAGGACTTGCAGTGCGTGGTCTTTTTTTGACACAGTTGCAGATGACATTTGCTTTGTCAAATGCAAGCTGTGTCATCAGAAAGTGAAACGAGGGAAAAATGTGAGCAACCTCAATACCACAAATATGTGGAAACATGTGCGTACCAAGCACGAGGTGGAGTTACACAGACACACTGAAGATGTAGGCCAACTTTCAGCAGCACCTACCAACTCTTCAGATCATGTTGGGGCCTCTTCCTCCAGCTCACACACAGCTGGTTCGGCTTCCTCACTGGAATGCCATGGAAGAATCACTGCCACTGTTGTCTAGAGACCCAGTGAAATTCCACCACTGAACCACGTTCGCAGTCATCATCACACTCCCAGGCCACTCACCAGCAATCGGTAGCACAGGCATGGGAGAAAAAGCGGCCTTACTCGGCAAACCATCCCCGAGCACTGGCTCTGAATGCCGGCATTGCCAAACTACTGGCCCTTGAGATGCTGTCATTCAGGCTGGTGGAGACTGACACCTTCCGGAACTTTATGTCATTGGCAGTTCCACAATACAATGTGCCCAGCCGCTTTTATTTCAGCAGGCAAGCCGTCCCTGCCCTGCAAAAGCATGTGGAGGGAAAAAAGTCTTAGTTACTCACCGGTTAACGGTATTTTTCGGAGTCCATGACAGCACCACCTGAGAGAGAGAGGGATCCGCCCTTCCTAGGAACAGGAAAACCTACAGATACAAAAAGGTCGGCACCTCTCCCACGCATCAGTTGGATTACAGAGCATAAAAGAGGACCTCCAAGGTTAATGCATGATTATATGTACAACAATATTAATACTTAAATTTTTATCACCCGTGGATATGTACAAAGGGAAGACGTGCACACCCAAATTGACTAAGGGAAGGGAATCTATGGGTGCTGTCATGGACTCCGAAAAATACCGTTAACCGGTGAGTAACTAAGACTTTATTCGGTCGTCCATGACAGCACCACCTGAGAGAATTACAGAGAGTAATCACTACTTTAGGGGGGGGACTACAGCCTGCAGAACCCTGATACCGAAGGAGAGGTCTGCAGAAGCACCCAAGTCTAGCCTATAATGACTATAAAAAGTGCTCGGAGAGGACCAAGTGGCCGCCTTACAAATCTGGTCGATGGAGACTTCCGATCTCTCGGCCCACGAGGTCGCCACGGCTCTGGTGGAATGCGCCTTCAATTTCTCCGGAGCTACTCTACCTTTTGAGGTATAAGCTAATGAGATTGCTTCTCTAATCCATCTGGCTAGTGTACTTTTGGACACCCTAAGACCTTTCCTAGGGCCTTGGTAGGAGACAAAGAGGGCATTGTCCTTCTTCCAGGGATCGGTAGCCGCTAGATACTCTAAGAGGCATCTCCTAACATCTAAAGTGTGCAGCTTCTCCTCTTTCTCATTAGTTGGTTTAGGGAGGAAGGATTGGAGGACTATTTCCTGCGACCTATGAAAGCTGGAGGCTACTTTTGGTAAATAC
This sequence comes from Dendrobates tinctorius, assembly GCF_039654945.1. Classification (NCBI taxonomy): domain Eukaryota; kingdom Metazoa; phylum Chordata; class Amphibia; order Anura; family Dendrobatidae; genus Dendrobates; species Dendrobates tinctorius. The sequence continues at coordinate 58,488,619 of NW_027361698.1, read as the reverse complement.
GCTGGGTCAGGTCTAAGTATTACCCTATCCTCTTTTACCTGAAGAAAAGGTGGGCGCCTAGACAATGCCTGAATGTCGCTTACCCTACGGGCTGACGTTATGGCTATCAGGAAAGCTATCTTGAGGGACAGGCTCCTAATAGAGGCTGACGAGATGGGTTCAAATGGCGCTTCTGTCATAGCTGTGAGGACTAGGTTCAAATCCCATGGCGAGAGTCTATTCTTTACTATTGGTCTGGATCTACTCGCTGCTTTGATAAACCTATTGACCCAGTAATTAGCCGCGATGTTACAGCTAAAGAGGGCCCCTAAGGCGGATACCTGTACTTTAAGGGTACTGGTGGAGAGGCCCAGGTCCAGCCCTTTTTGTAAAAATTCCAAGATCTGGCCTATAGGGACGGAATCATCAGAATTTATATTTGTGCTTTGGAGGAATCTTTTCCAAATTCTGACGTAAATCTTAGTTGTCACCACTTTCCTACTTTTTAGTAGAGTGTCAATTAGGTCTGGGGAGAAGCCTTTACTTTTTAGCAGTGACCGCTCAAATTCCACGCCGTGAGATGTAGGCCAGCCACCTGAGGGTGGAAGACCGGGCCCTGGGACAGAAGGTCCGGGATGTCCGGGAGAACCCAAGGATCGTCTACCGACATGATCCTGAGGTTCGAGAACCATGCTCTTCTGGGCCAGAACGGGGCGATGACTATGACCCTTGCCCTGTCCTTCCTGATCTTCCTCAACACCAGAGGAAGCAGAGATAGGGGAGGAAAGGCGTAGGCTAGCCTGAAGTCCCACTTTATCAGTAGCGCATCTACTGCCAGAGGAGTCTCCCTGGGATTTAGGGAGCAAAACTGTCTTGTTTTCGAGTTCTCCTTGGTGGTGAATAGATCCACCTCTGGTTGACCCCATCTCTGCATGATCTGAACGAAAATGGAGGTGTTTAAGGCCCACTCTCCTTGTTTTAACAGATTGCGGCTTAGGAAATCTGCCGCGACGTTCTCTTTCCCTCTTATGTGAAGAGCCGTGAGAGCTAAAAAATGCCGCTCTGCTAGCTGGAACACTCGATAGTCCGAGAGAACTCGTACGTGATGGCCCTGTAGATACATAAGGAGCTCTTTAGCTGCATGTACTACCGCTGTCAATTCTTTCAAATTAGAAGACATTTGTATCTGATCCCGTTCCCATAGGCCCTGGACCAGAATTTCCTCCTTTGCATCCGTGGTGACCACGCGGGTAATGTTATACTCCCAAGGGACCCCTCTAGACAAATTATTTCTTTCTAGCCACCACTCCAGGGACTCTATTGTGTTTCTGGATAAGGTCAGTCGACCTTCTAAGTTACCCCCAAGAATCCTCTGATACCATAAAACTTCGCCCTGTAGAGTTCTCGTATGAACTTGGGCCCACTGGACCGCGGGGATGCAGGACGAGAGGGAACCCAACAGGGACATGGCTTTCCTGAGGGAAATGGAGGGGTTGTTGGAAGCGTTCAGGACCCGGCCATGCAGGTGCAGCAGCTTCTCTGGGGGCAGACGGCATTCCTGCTTTTTAGAATCTAGGGTTAGGCCTAAAAATTGTTGAATTTTTAATGGCTGCAAACGGGATTTTTTGATATTAAGTAGCCATCCCAACTGCTCTAGAGCCGCCGTTGTTTTCTGTAATTGTTCTAAACACTGCTCGGCTGAACTGCCTATTATAAGGAGGTCATCTAGATAGGGAACGACTAGAATGTTTAGCTCGCGCAGATGGGCCATCACCTCTGCCATCACTTTGGTGAATACTCGGGGCGCCACTGCCACCCCGAAGGGTAAGGCCGCGTACTGGAAGTGCTGGATTGACCCCTCCAACTGAACCGCCAGTCTAAGGAAAGGTTGGTGTGCTAGACATATGGGTATATGGTAGTAAGCGTCTTTCAGATCTAGGACCACCATGAAGCAGTTTTGAAACAGCATTTTTATTGCGGTGTTAATCGTTTCCATTTTAAACGGACGTACGACCAGGAATTTATTGAGGGCTTTCAGGTTAAATATAGCCCTAAATGAGTCGTCCGGTTTACGGACCAAGAACAGGGGGGAATAGAAGCCTTTCCCCCTCTCTTCCTCTGGAACTCTCGTCAGGACTTTTTTGTCCAGTAGCTCGAGGACCTCGGTCTCCAGGGCAGCTTGTTCTAGCGGGGAAGATTTGAGCGGAGTTACCCTGAACCGATCTTGGGGAACGCAGGAGAACTCTAGGTGCAGTCCTGTAGCTATCACCCCCAGTATCCAGCTGCTATTTGAGATTCTGGCCCAGGCCGGGTAGAAGGCAGATAATCTTCTTCCTACCGGAGCCACTAGTCATTGGTGCGGCTTCTTATTATCCTGTGATGGACCTTCTTGGCGCCCCCCTCCTCCGAACATGAAGCCCGTACCTCTGGTTTTCTTGTTGTCCCATCTGTTCTGATCTCTGGCCTGCCTCCTGCGGGAATACCCTTTCCTAGAAAAGGGACATCTCCAGGTTGTATTCGGCAGACTCGGAAATTTCTTTTTCTCATCCCCGGCTTTCTCTAACAGTTCGTCTAGGACGGGGCCGAACAAGTATTCACACTCACAGGGGATAGAACAGAGACGGGACCTGGCTTGGATATCTCCCGGCCAGCATTTTAACCAGAGGGCTCTTCGGGCCAAATTAGACAAACTTGCAGACCTGGCCGCCATTCTTACTGAGTCTGCCGAGGCATCTGCCAGAAAGGCAGCAGCATTCTGGATAATTGGAAGAGACTTACGGATGGAAGCTCGCGAGGTTCCATCCTTTAGCTGGGAGTCCAATTGATCCAGCCAAACCATCAAGGATCTGGCTGCGCACGTGGCTGCTATTGCTGGCCTTAGGGCACCTGCTGACATCTCCCATGTGCCCTTTAAAAAGGAATCTGCCTTTTTATCTAGGGGGTCTTTAAGGGAGGCCATATCGTCGAAGGGTATAGATGACCTTTTGGAGGCCTTAGCTACCGCTGCATCCAGCTTGGGGGCCTTATCCCATCGACTTACTATTGGGTCCTCAAAGGGGTATCTTCGCTTGAAAGCAGGCGGCATAGAACCCCTTTTTTCCGTTTTTGTCCACTCCCTGTCTATCAGGCTCTGGACTCTTTCATTTAATGGAAAAGTCCTTTGCTTTCTGGGGTCTAGACCCCCGAACATAATGTCCTGAGCAGACAGTTCTGTCTTTTTTTCTTCTACCCCCATGGTTGACCTTATGGTTTTAATTAATTTATCCATTTGGTCCAAGGGAAAACAGAACCGGCTGGAATCCTCTTCGGAAGAAGAAGAGGAGGCCGAGGACTCTAAGGAGATATCTTCCCTCCTAGGGCTGACTGAAGATTCTGAGCCTGAAACACTAGCTCGTCTTCTTTTAGAAGAATCTTCTTTTGATAGGGCTTTTATTTCAGTCCTGATTAACTGCCTCAGGTCTGTAGCGAAGCTTGGAGCTTCTTCCGCTACCTGCATAAATAGGGAAGAGTGTAAGAGTCTGATACTCCACTCACGTTCTACCCCTCATCTCCATCCCTACCGTCTGTCTCACGCAAGACTGACACAATCTCTTAGGGTGGCCATCTGGTAAGGGGCAACTACAGAGGGCACATTCCTTGTGCTTCTGCTTCCCTGTGGCCTTCTTCCCCTGAGAATCAAAAAACATAAGGGGACACTGCATCAGGGTGCATTCTCGCAGATCTCTTACCCTTGCAGATGAGGACAGGTACCGGATCATGGGGGGCTGCAGGAGGATCCTTTGGCCTAGAGGAACTACTGTGGCTCTGTCCACTCGAACGTCCCTCCTTCCGCCTCTTAGGCTGGTCACTGGGGTGCTTTGCCATGGGCTGCACCTCTTGTGGGTCCATGGGGGCTTCTGTCGTGTCCATCGCTGGGCCTCCAGAAGCACCTCAGCAGCAATGCCTTCTGTCTTAAGAAGGCTTCCCCTCCGGATCAGCAGGAACTCTGTCCGGCGTTCGGGCCCCCCATTGGACCGCTCCTCGCGATCCTCCCCCTCCCCTTCAGGCCTGCCCAGCCCCCTCAGGCGGCGGGCGCGCATCGGCGCGTGTCCACAACAACCGGAAGTCGACCGGCATCCGACTTCCGGTTTCGGCGCTAGGCCCCGCCTCCTCCGCCGCGTCACTTCCGCCGCGCGACAGAGGCCGCGGGGACGCGTGGCAAGGGGCTAGCACTGCGCCGCCGGCTCGGAACCGCCGCTCCCTTTGTGGGACACCGACGGCAGCGCCCGCCCGAACGGACCGCACCCCCGGGGGAAGGAGACACAGGGGGACCCGCTTACCTCACCGGCCCCATGGAGAAGGCGCCCACCGGACCCTGTCTCCGCCTGCTCTTACCACTGCCATGGAAATCCTACCCGGACCCACCGTGGCGCATCCAGGGTCCCCAGCGAGACCGAGGTAGGAGAACCCCCCGCTACCTGAGTCGGTCCGCTGGCCTGGGAATTCAGTTATCCATGACGGACGATCTGTAGGGAGTTCTGTCCTTGTTAGGAACAGGAAACCAACTGATGCGTGGGAGAGGTGCCGCCCTTTTTGTATCTGTAGGTTTTCCTGTTCCTAGGAAGGGCGGATCCCTCTCTCTCTCAGGTGGTGCTGTCATGGACGACCGAATAATTAAAAATGCGCTACTAAATGCTGTCAGTAGCAAGGTCCACCTGACCACCGATGCGTGGACCAGTAGCCATGGACAGGGACGATACCTTTCCCTCACTGCCCATTGGGTCAATGTTGTGGAGCCGGGTACAGATCTGGAGAGTGGCTCTGTACGTATTCTGCCAACTCCAAGGATTGCAGGAATGCAGTCTGTACATATTGAGTCCTCCTCCTACTCTAGTTCCTCGGAATCAGCACTGCGTGAGCCTGTTAGGCCAGATATGAGCACAGGTGTGGCCAAACGTCAACAGGCCGTCCTTAAATTAATTTCTTTGGGGAATCGGAGCCACACAGCACAGGAGCTCTGGAATGCCATCAAGCAGGAGAGCGATGTGTGGTTTGTGCCAGCGAATCTCCAGCCAGGTTTGGTAGTGAGTGACAATGGCCGAAATCTAGTGGCAGCTCTTGGCCTAGGCAACCTCACTAACATAACATGTCTGGCACACGTGCTCAATTTGGTCGTGCAGAGCTTTCTGAGGGACTATCCGGATCTTGATGCACTGCTGCACAAGGTTCGCCTAGAGTGTGCTCACTTGCGGCGTTCCAGCATGGCAAGATCGCGCATTGCATCTCTGCAACGACGATTCCGCCTGCCAGAACATCGCATCATATGTGACCTCCCCACCAGGTGGAATTCAACGTTACATATGTTGGAGCGGTTGTGTGAGCAGCAGGCAGCAGTAATGGAGTACCAGCTGCATCAGGCGCAAACAAGTCGCACTGTGCACCGGACACACGTCACTACCACTGAGTGGGCCACTATGAGGGACATCTGCCAAGTTTTGCGTGCCTTCGATGACTCCACACGGATGGCCAGTGCAGATGATGCACTAATCAGCATGACTGTCCCCCTCATCTGTCTGCTTCAAAAAACCTTACAAGCACTAAGTGAGGAGGTTTTTGAAGAGGTCGAGGATCTGTCTGCTTCTGGCAAGTCTGCGCAACGTGCTTCCACACAAAGGCCCAGACAGGAGACACTTAGTGAGGAGGATGACGAGGAGTCAATGGAGGAGGAGGAACACATCTCTCCAGAGGAGGGAGGTACACAAGGCTCTAGTAGTCAGTGTGTTCAGTGAGGGTGGGGTGATGCTGAGCAGGCAGAGATGCTGCCTCAAGCTGGGGACAGCGTTTCCGGTCCAGTTGGCAGTCTGCAGCACATGGTTGATTTCATGCTGCAGTGCTTGTTAAATGACCGCCGCATCGCCAACATTCTCCACACGGCTGATTATTGGGTCTACACCCTCCTAGATCCTCGCTACCGGGACAACTTACAAACTTCATACCACAGTTGAACCGGGAGCAAAAAATGCGGGAGTACCAAGAAACACTTGTGCAGGCCATCATGTTCTCCATTCCCCCCGCAAGTGTTGCTGGTAGTGCTTTTCAAAGCAGCCATGTGGGTAGAGGCAGTGGACGAAGCTCTGCACAAAGAGGTAGCAGAGGCAGTGCCACAGGACAAGGCAAGGCCAGTATGGCCCAAATGTGGAAAAGTTTTGTGGGACCGCCACAAACGGCTACACCATAACAGATGGCTCCAGTCAGCAGGAGGCAACGTTTCCGTCAGATGGTGACAGACTACTTGTCTTGCCCTGTTAGTGTTCTCCCAGACGGCTCTTCCCCGTTCAAGTATTGGGTCTCTAAGCTGGATACATGGCCAGAGCTTAGCCAGTATGCATTGGAGGTGCTGGCTTGCCCTGCTGCCAGTGTATTATCGGAACGTGTTTTTAGTGCTGCAGGTGGTGTGGTAACAGACCGTCGCACGCGACTATCTGCCGATAATGTTGACCGGCTTACTTTTCTGAAAATGAACAAAGCCTCGATCTCACCTGAATTTGCCAGTCCTCTTCCAGAATACATAATTGGCTGGCAACAGGATCCAGGTCTCCTGTTGTGTTCATGTTTCTATGACCTGAACTTTATTTCCTGGGCCACAGCAACGCCCGTTGTTGCTCAGAAGTGCTGTCCACACAGACAAAACACTCGCTCATGTGTAAGTGGGGTTCGGTAACGTCAGCTGATCCCCTGCTGTGTGTATGGCAAAGTGTCCTGCTCCCTCCACAGTCAAACAACCTCAGATTTACACCTGGCTCCAAGTAGGCCTCGGCCTACTACCTGATTTTCCCTGGGCTCCGACACGGTCAGTTGGTGTCTACAACTTCTGACTACCTCTGATTTAATATGTTCTCTGATTTGCCCTCTGTCTCCACTCTGTTTTGAGTATTTCCTCCGGCCTACAACACCGCCTGTTTCTGCTCTCAAGTGCCGTCTGCACAATCCACACTTGTTCCTGTGTTACCTGGGTCCTGTAACATCTGCTCATCTCCAGAGGTGAGCACGGCAATGTCTCCTGCTTTGTCTACATTCCCACTACTTGTAGTGGAAATGTGGACAGAGCAGGAGACATTGCCTGACTCACCTCTAGGGAGAAGCTGCTGTTACAGAACCCCAGTAACACAGGAACAAGTGTGGGTTGTGCAGACGGCATTTCAGAGCAGCAACTGGCGTGGTTGGAAGCCAGAGGAAATACTCGAAACAGAGTGAAGACAGAGGCCTAATTGGAGTACGTTGACAGTTAGTAGTAGTCTAGAAACAATCGCAAACTGCCACCAAGGAGGCCTCGGCCTACTACCTGATTTTCCCTGGGCTCCGACATCGCCAGTTGGTGCTCAGAAGTGCTGTCTGCACAGACAAAACACTCGCTCATGTGTAAGTGGGGTTCGGTAACGTCAGATGATCCCCTGCTGTGTCCACGGCAAACTCTCCTGCTGCCTCCAAATTCAAACAACTTCTTATCTTAAACTGCCTCCAAGTAGGCCTCAGCCTAGAAAATGACTATCCCTGGGCTCCAACATCGTCAGTTGTTGTTCGGAAGTGCTGTCCACACAGAAAAAAACACTCGTTCATGTGAAAGTGGGGTTCGGTAACGTCAGCTGATCCCCTGCTGTGTGGAGGGCAAAGTGTCCTGCTCTCTCCAAAGTCAAAATACCTCAGCTTTACACGTGGCTCCTAGTAGGCCTCGGCCTGCACCCTGATTGGCCCTGGGCTCCAACAACGCTAGTTGGTGCTCGGAAGTGCTGTCCACACAGAAAAACACACTTGTTCATGTGAAAGTGGGGGTCAGTGACGTCAGCTGATCCCCTGCTGTGTGGAGGGCAAAGTGCTGCTGCCTCCAAATTGTAACTACTTCAGATTTAAACATTCTCTGATTTGGCCTCTGTCTCCACTCTGTCTCTAGTATTTCCCCTGACCTCCAACACCGCCAGTTCCTGCTCACAGTTGCCATCCACGCATTCCACACGTGTTCCTGGTGTTCTGTTACGTCAGCAGATCCCTCAATGTGTGTCCACCACTGTCTCCTGCGCTGTCCACCTTCCCACTGTAAGTGGTGGGAATGTGGACAGAGCAGGAGACCGTGGCAGACACACATCAGGGGCTCTGCTGACATTACAGAACCCCAGTAACCCTGGAACACGTGTGGATTGGGCAGACGGCTGCTGTACGCATAAACTGGCGGAGTTGGTGGTCACGTGAAATCCTGGAAATAGAGTGGAGACAGATGCCTAATTGGAGCACGTTGACAGTCTGTTGTAGCCTACAAACAATCTAAAACTGCCACCAAGTAGGCCTCGGCCTGCACCCTGATTGTCCCTGGGCTCCAACAACGCTAGTTGGTGCTCGGAAGTGATGTCCACACAGAAAAACACACTTGTTCATGTGAAAGTGGGGGTCAGTAACGTCAGCTGATCCCCTGCTGTGTGGAGGGCAAAGTGTCTTGCTCCCTCCAAAGTCAAAATACCTCAGCTTTACACCTGGCTCCTAGTAGGCCTCGGCCTGCACCCTGATTGTCCCTGGGTTCCAACAACGCTAGTTGGTGCTCGGAAGTGCTGTCCACACAGAAAAACACACTTGCTCATGTGAAAGTGGGGGTCAGTAACGTCAGCTGATCCCCTGCTGTGTGGAGGGCAAAGTGTCCTGCTCCCTCCAAAGTCAAAATACCTCAGCTTTACACCTGGCTCCAAGTAGGCCTCGGCCTGCACCCTGATTGTCCCTGGGTTCCAACAACGCTAGTTGGTGCTCGGAAGTGCTGTCCACACAGAAAAACACACTTTTTCATGTGAAAGTGGGGGTCAGTAACGTCAGCTGATCCCCTGCTGTGTGGAGGGCAAAGTGTCTTGCTCCCTCCAATGTCAAAATACCTCAGCTTTACACCTGGCTCCTAGTAGGCCTCGGCCTGCACCCTGATTGTCCCTGGGTTCCAACAACGCTAGTTGGTGCTCGGAAGTGCTGTCCACACAGAAAAACACACTTGTTCATGTGAAAGTGGGGGTCAGTAACGTCAGCTGATCCCCTGCTGTGTGGAGGGCAAAGTGTCCTGCTCCCTCCAAAGTCAAAATACCTCAGCTTTACACCTGGCTCCTAGTAGGCCTCGGCCTGCACCCTGATTGTCCCTGGGTTCCAACAACGCTAGTTGGTGCGCGGAAGTGCTGTCCACACAGAAAAACACACTTGCTCATGTGAAAGTGGGGGTCAGTAACGTCAGCTGATCCCCTGCTGTGTGGAGGGCAAAGTGTCCTGCTCCCTCCAAAGTCAAAATACCTCAGCTTTACACCTGGCTCATAGTAGGCCTCGGCCTGCACCCTGATTGTCCCTGGGTTCCAACAACGCTAGTTGGTGCTCGGAAGTGCTGTCCACACAGAAAAACACACTTGTTCATGTGAAAGTGGGGGTCAGTAACGTCAGCTGATCCCCTGCTGTGTGGAGGGCAAAGTGTCTTGCTCCCTCCAATGTCAAAATACCTCAGCTTTACACCTGGCTCCTAGTAGGCCTCGGCCTGCACCCTGATTGTCCCTGGGTTCCAACAACGCTAGTTGGTGCTCGGAAGTGCTGTCCACACAGAAAAACACACTTGTTCATGTGAAAGTGGGGGTCAGTAACGTCAGCTGATCCCCTGCTGTGTGGAGGGCAAAGTGTCCTGCTCCCTCCAAAGTCAAAATACCTCAGCTTTACACCTGGCTCCTAGTAGGCCTCGGCCTGCACCCTGATTGTCCCTGGGTTCCAACAACGCTAGTTGGTGCGCGGAAGTGCTGTCCACACAGAAAAACACACTTGTTCATGTGAAAGTGGGGGTCAGTAACGTCAGCTGATCCCCTGCTGTGTGGAGGGCAAAGTGCTGCTGCCTCCAAATTGTAACTACTTCAGATTTAAACATTCTCTGATTTGGCCTCTGTCTCCACTCTGTCTCTAGTATTTCCCCTGACCTCCAACACCGCCAGTTCCTGCTCACAGTTGCCGTCCACGCATTCCACACGTGTTCCTGGTGTTCTGTTACGTGAGCAGATCCCCCAATGTGTGTCCACCACTGTCTCCTGCACTGTCCACCTTCCCACTGCAAGCGGTGGGAATGTGGACAGAGCAGGAGACAATGGCAGACACACATCAGGGGATCTGCTGACATTACAGAACCCCAGTAACACAGGAACACGTGTGGATTGGGCAGACGGCTGCTGTACGCATAAACCGGCGGTGTTGGTGGTCACGTGAAATTCTGGAAACAGAGTGGAGACAGATGCCTAATTGGAGCACGTTGACAGTCTGTTGTAGCCTACAAACAATCAAAAACTGCCACCATGTAGGCCTCGGCCTGCACCCTGATTGTCCCTGGGCTCCAACAACGCTAGTTGGTGCTCGGAAGTGCTGTCCACACAGAAAAACACACTTGTTCATGTGAAAGTTGGGGTCAGTAACGTCAGCTGATCCCCTGCTGTGTGGACGGCAAAGTGTCCTGCTCCCTCCAAAGTCAAAATACCTCAGCTTTACACCTGGCTCCAAGTAGGCCTCGGCCTGCACCCTGATTGTCCCTGGGTTCCAACAACGCTAGTTGGTGCTCGGAAGTGCTGTCCACACAGAAAAACACACTCGTTCATGTGAAAGTGGGGTTCGGTAACGTCAGCTGATCCCCTGCTGTGTGGAGGGCAAACTGCTGCTGCCTCCAAATTCAAACAACGTCTTATCTTAAACTGCCTCCAAGTAGGCCTCAGCCTACAAAATGACTATCCCTGAGCTCCAACATCGTCAGTTGTTGCTCGGAAGTGCTGTCCACACAGAAAAAAAACATTTGTTCATGTGAAAGTGGGGGTCGGTAACGTCGGCTGATCCCCTGCTGTGTGTACGGCAAACTCTCCTGCTGCCTCCAAAGTCAAAATAACTCCGATTTACACCTGCCACCAAGTAGGCCTCGGCCTGCACCATGATTGTTCCTGGGCTCCAACAACGCCAGTTGGTGCTCGGCAGTGTCTTTGGCATGGGTACTCCCTGTTGCCCAGCCTGTTTTCAGCACGCCTGCTGTTTCCGGGTAGTGTCAAGGTCACTATGCCACCAATCCGTTGTCCTGTCGTCTTGCGGCCGGGTTAGCCGACTCTACGGTGCCTGCAGTTTAGGTGACTCCTATGTGGGCTGCGGGAACTGGCACTGAAGGCTGGATCCGTAGTGCCAATGGGACATGGACCCCCTGTAGGACTGTGGGTTTCGGTAACTGCGGCCGGCTTGCGGCCTGGCTACTTTGCTTTGAATGGGTACCTTCTGCTACCCACCTGGGTTCCAGCACTGTCTGCTGGTTCTCGCCAGAGCCTTTGGCCTAGGTGCCTCCATCTCTGTATCTGAAGTCCAGCACCATCAGCTGGTCCTTGGTAGTGCTTTCTAGCACATGTACCTCCTGCCTAGTAACCGTGGTCCAGCACCGTCAGCTGTTCCTCGGTAGTGCCATTGGCTCGTGTAGCTTTTGCTACCCATCTGGGTTCCAGCACCGTCAGCTGGTTCTCGGCAGTGTCTTTGGCATGGGTACTCCCTGTTGCGCAGCCTGTTTTCAGCACGCCTGCTGTTTCCGGGTAGTGTCAAGGTCACTATGCCACCAATCCGTTGTCCTGTCGTCTTGCGGCCGGGTTAGCCGACTCTACGGTGCCTGCAGTTTAGGTGACTCCTATGTGGGCTGCGGGAACTGGCACTGAAGACTGGATCCGTAGTGCCAATGGAACATGGACCCCCTGTAGGACTGTGGGTTTCGGTAACTGCGGCCGGCTTGCTGCCTGGCTACTTTGCTTTGAATGGGTACCTTCTGCTACCCACCCGGGTTCCAGCACTGTCTGCTGGTTCTCTCCAGAGCCTTTGGCCTAGGTGCCTCCATCTCGGTATCCGAAGTCCAGCACCGTCAGCTGGTCCTTGGTAGTGCTTTCTAGCACAGGTACCTCTTGCCTAGTAACCGTGGTCCAGCACCGTCAGCTGTTCCTCGGTAGTGCCATTGGCTCTTGTAGCTTTTGCTACCCATCTGGGTTCCAGCACCGTCAGCTGGTTTTCGGCAGTGTCTTTGGCACGGGTACTCCCTGTTGCCCAGCCTGTTTTCAGCACGCCTGCTGTTTCCCGGTAGTGTCAAGGTCACTATGCCACCAATCCATTGTCCTGTCGTCTTGCGGCCGGGTTAGCCGACTCTACGGTGCCTGCAGTTTAGGTGACTCCTATGTGGGCTGCGGGAACTGGCACTGAAGGCTGGATCCGTAGTGCCAATGGGACATGGACCCCCTGTAGGACTGTGGGTTTCGGTAACTGCAGCCGGCTTGCGGCCTGGCTACTTTGCTTTGAATGGGTACCTTCTGCTACCCACCCGGGTTCCAGCACTGTCTGCTGGTTCTCTCCAGAGCCTTTGGCCTAGGTGCCTCCATCTCGGTATCCGAAGTCCAGCACCATCAGCTGGTCCTTGGTAGTGCTTTCTAGCACAGGTACCTCTTGCCTAGTAACCGTGGTCCAGCACCGTCAGCTGTTCCTCGGTAGTGCCATTGGCTCTTGTAGCTTTTGCTACCCATGTGGGTTCCAGCACCGTCAGCTGGTTCTCGGCAGTGTCTTTGGCACGGGTACTCCCTGTTGCCCAGCCTGTTTTCAGCACGCCTGCTGTTTCCGGGTAGTGTCAAGGTCACTATGCCACCAATCCGTTGTCCTGTCGTCTTGCGGCCGGGTTAGCCGACTCTACGGTGCCTGCAGTTTAGGTGACTCCTATGTGGGCTGCGGGAACTGGCACTGAAGGCTGGATCCGTAGTGCCAATGGGACATGGACCCCCTGTAGGACTGTGGGTTTCGGTAACTGCGGCCGGCTTGCGGCCTGGCTACTTTGCTTTGAATGGGTACCTTCTGCTACCCATCCGGGTGGCAGCACTGTCCGCTGGTTCTCGCCACAGCCTTTGGCCTAGGTGCCTCCATCTCGGTATCCGAGGTCCAGCACCGTCAGCTGGTCCTTGGTAGTGCTTTTTAGCACAGGTACCTTCTGCTTAGTAACCGTGGTCCAGCACCGTCAGTTGGTCCTCGGTAGTGCCATTGGCTCTTGTTCCTTCTGCTACCCATCCGGGTGGCAGCATTGTCTGCTGGTTCTCGCCACAGCCTTTGGCCTAGGTGCCTCCATCTCGGTATCCGAGGTCCAGCACCGTCAGCTGGTCCTTGGTAGTGCTTTTTAGCACAGGTACCTTCTGCTTAGTAACCGTGGTCCAGCACCGTCAGTTGGTCCTCGGTAGTGCCATTGGCTCTTGTTCCTTCTGCTACCCATCCGGGTGCCAGCACTGTCTGCTGGTTCTCGCCAGTTTCTCAGCCTTCTTGTACCTTCTGCTACATTTCCAAGATCAAGCTTTTTGAAATTGTCTTTGGTAATCCTTATTGATCTCCATGATGACGACCCTGAAGACCACACCAAAGAAGACCAGAAATATGACCCTAAATAATAAGACCAAGAGGACAAAGAACATGAAGACAACCACCAAGATACAGAACAAAAGACAGAAGAACAAGAAGCAGAAGACGCAAAAGCAGAAGAACAGAAAGCAGAAGAACATTAAGCATAAGACTAAAAATCAGCATAGAAGAAATCAAAATTATAAGCAGAAGAAGACTAAGCAGTAAATGGGGGTGAGTCCGTTCCTCCTCGTGGTGCCCCTGGAAAATGCCTGATGCTGCAGGCCAAACTGAACGCGGACAAATCCTGTTGTAAATCTTTAGTGACAGGCAGAACGTAAGGTGTAATCTTATAACTTTTATAGATAAGTACTACAGGAATGCCTGTCACCATAAGAAAATGAAGACAAAGAAGAATAGGAAGAAGATGAAGAAATAGCATATTAAAATTAATAATAGCTGAATAAGAAGAATATGAAGAATGGAAAAAAAAAATTAATGGGAAGAAGATGAAGAAGAAGAAGATGAATAAGGTGAAGAAAAAGTTGATGAAAAAAATGCTACTGCTGCGGATCATGAAGGAGAAAGTGTGGGAGAAGTACAAAAGAAGGTGAAGAGCATGGAAGTTGTGAAACATACATATCTGACAAAATATAAAAAAGGTTAACATAGTCAATATCTTTTAACTCCGAATGTCTTCAAAAAAAAAAAATTGGAATTAATGCTATGCCATGTGATTTGAATAAACCACTATGCCTTTAATGTCTCCTCCACCTCCCACAATACATTCTACATGATTCTTATTTGTTTTCAATTATGTAGAATTAGCCAACAAGGAAATAAAGGGCTTTTTTTAATTCCGATACCGGAAGTCCCATTGACTTGAATGGGACTTCCGGTATCGGAATCGGCGATACCCGATATTTTTTTCATATCGGGCGATACCATCCGATACGATATTTTTGGGTATCAAACGGTATCGCTCAACACTAATTACCACTGGTCAGACAGCCGCCGTTCCCACACTGTCAAATGACAGCGTGAGCCCTCAGCTGTGATCAGAGGTAAAAAGTTTACCTCCGGTCACTGGCATCGGCTGATGGTACTAATGCTCCCATTAGCCTACGTCTGCTGCTGCTAATAACAGTGAGAGTAGACAGTAGATGATGGGAGTATTCATCAGCCAGCACCTGAGCTCTAATATTTAGATAATCAGACAGGCAAAACTCACAGCTGGAGGGTGCATCCCTCAGCTGTCAGTTTCAGCAAGGCTGGTTATCAAGAATAGAGCGGTCCCCACTTCAATTTTTTTAATTATTTATTTTTTAAAAATAAAAAATGGTGTGGGTCCCCCTTTTTTGACAGCCAGCCAAGATAAAGCAGAGAGCTGGGGGCTGGTATTCTCAGGCTGGTAAGGGGCCCCCAGCCTAAAAATTGCACAGACCGCAGCCGCTCAGAAAAAGTGCATTTAATAGACACGCCAATTCTGGCTCTTTGCCCAACTCTTCCCACTTGCCCTGTTGTGGTGGCAAGCGGGGTTCATATTTGTGGGGTCTATGTCACCTTTGTATTGTCCGGTAACATCATGTCCACGGCTTAGTAATACAGAGGTGGATTCAATGGAATCTGCGTTGGGTGAGTAAAATTGTGCTTGTTAATTTTAAATAAAAAAGTGTGTTTTGTTTTATTTAAAATTAAAGACTTGATACTTGCTGTGCTTATTTACAATACAACTAAGGGATTAGTAATGGGTAGGTGTCTTCTAGATGCCTCTTCATTACTAAGCCATGGGCTTCATGTCACCAGACAATACAAAGGTGACTTCAACCCCATAAATATGAACCCCACTTGCTATCACTGCAAGGCAAGTGGGAAGAGCCTTGCAAAGTGCCAAAATTAGCGCATCTAATAGATGCGCCTTTTATGGGTAGCTACAGACTGTTATTTTTAGGCTGGGGGTGACAATATCCATTTCCCCTTACCTGCCTGAGAATGCCAGCACCCAGCTGTCTGTTTTAGCTTGGATGGTTATAAAAAATTGGGGTGACGCTTTTTTTTTATTAGTTACATAATTAAAAAACTCGGAAAGAGGACCCCTCTATTCTTAATAACCAGCCTTGCTGAAGCTGACAGCTGAAGGTTGCAGCCCCCAGCTGTAAGTTTTGCCTGGCTGGTTATCAAAAATACTGGGGAACCTACACATTTTTATTTTATTTATTATTTCTTTAGAGCGTAGTTGTCGGCTGATGAATGCTCCCATCTGCCTCCGCCTGCTCTTACCGTCATTAGGGGAAGCAAGCATTGGATAATGGGAGTAGCAGGCCCATCAGCTGACACTAGTGATCGGACATACATTTTTTTTACCTCCGATCAAAGCTGCGGGCTCATGCTGTCATTTGACAGTGTGGGAATCACGGCTCTCTGACCATCAGTAATGACTAGTGTTGTGTATTCCGATACTGCAAATATCGGGTATCGGCCGATATTCGCTGTATCGGAATTCCGATAGCGAGTTCCGATATTTTTTCAATATCGGGTACCGGAATTTGAAGTTCCCATAATGCAATGAGCCACTGTTGTGGCTGTGATTCGCTGCTGAAATGATGTCATCATGATGCGCGGTCTGTGCGCATCATGATGCGCGGTCTGTGCCGACTGCGTGGGGTCTGTACGGGCCTGCCAGGGGCCTGTGCCGGCTGCCGGGGGTCTGTATGGGCCTGCCGGGGGTCTGTGCCGGCTGCCGGGGGCCTGTGCTGGCTGTCAGGGGTCTGTACGCGCCTGCCAGGGGCCTGTGCCGGCTGCTGGGGGTCTGTACATGCCTGCCAGGGGCCTGTGCCGGCTGTCGGGGGTCTGTACGGGTCTGTGCCGGCTGCCGGGGGTCTGTACGGGCCTGCCGAGGGCCTGTGCTGGCTGCCGGGGGTCTGTGCGGGCCTGCCGGGGGTCTTGTGTGTGCAGGCATCGTCCGATGGGACTACAAGTCCCATCGGGCGATGCCTGCTACAATGACAGTGATTGACACATTAGCCAATGATGGGACAGTAGTAGTCCCATCATCCGGCTAGATTCAAGATTCAAGATTCAAAGAAGCTTTATTGGCAGGACTAAATACACATTAATTTTGCCAAAGCAAGTGTACAGAAGGGAATAGGGATAGGGACTGTAGGGATGTTGGGAAGGGGCTGTAGGAAAGGTGGATGGGGCAGATCCAGGATGGGGCTATAAAAGTCCATGGCATAGGGAAGGTGGATGGGGGCATGGGGGCAGATCCAGGATGAGGCTATAGAAGTCCATGGCATAGGGAAGGTGGATGGGGGGTTGGGGCATATCCAGGGTGAGGGCCATAGAAGTCCATGGCATATCATAGCTCTCTTTCTCGCAGTCTATGACATTCGCTCACATATTGCGCTGCTATCTCCACTGCTCTCTCTTCTTCCCCCAGCAGGATATATGTTTTCTCTTCCTCCTTCATGGTGGTGAAATCCGGGAAGAGATGTGATAGTCTCCTGAAGTGAGTGTCCCTCACTGCTGAGTACTTGGAGCAGTGTAGCAGGAAGTGGGTCTCATCCTCCAGGGCCTCCTGGTCACAGTTTTGGAACAGTCTTTCCTCCCTGGGCTTGTAGCTCTGCCTGTGTCGGCCGTATTCAGTGGCCAGACTGTGGGCACTGAGTCTATACCGGCTCAGGATCTTGTGGTCTTTGGGGTCCGGGAGTTTCTCCAGGTATGGAGCCAGTCTGTAGTCTCTCTGTAGACTCTGGTACATAGTCAGTTTCTGTGAGCTGATGATGTCGTTCTCCCAGTCACTTACGTACCTCTCCTGGCCTTCGTCTACCATCTTCCTGATTCTGGCTTTTAAACACCCAAGAACCAAGCAGTCAGAAAAATCCATAAAATGTAATATTTTATTAAATGTTATTAAAAAACACATGTAAATATATATCTCTCAAATATGGACATACAGTGTATGGATAAGGAGGAACAAGATTATGGACAAAAGTGGTCAAAGACCAACCATACTGCAACCGCAGCAACAGGCAACAATAGTGGTGGCTATAAAGTAAGATAGTAATAAATCAGAGACACTTGAGAAAATGGTAGACCTATAGCAAGGAGTGTTTAAAGAACATCACCATATAGCAAGTGCTACTGCAGTTGTAAATAATGTACAAAGAGTCACTGATAGTTAAACATATATTGTAGCCCAGGCGGATCTCAAAGAGCAGCGCAATAAGAGTAGTAAATAACTATGTGCGTATACCTGGAGACAGCGGTGGCAGGAGGTCGGTCAAATCCCCGACGTGCGTTTCGGAGCCAAAGAAAGACTCCTTCCTACTATTATAGAATATACTACTATTATAGAATATAATACTACTATTATAGAATATATATGCATCTATATGCATTTTTGTATGTGTATGTGAGTCACATTTGTACTGTTTCTTTTTCTTCATTTTTTCTTTATTTTTTCTTTTTATTTTATTATTCTTTATTATTCCATGCTTTGTACATGTATATGTGCACCTTTATGGGGCATTTTTTATTTCCCCTTCGGTTCTCTGGCATGAGTAGGTGTGATTTAATTATGTTATCTACATCTCACTATGGCCATATTTATATAGCGTTATGATACATTGATATGTTAGGCACGGGATAATGGACCCCTATTATTGTGGGTCCTTTGCTCCGGTCCTGACAACAGTAATTTGATGTTATTATATGTGATAGATGTGGCCTACCTATTGATATATGGATTATATATATCTAGTCCTATATATCCTGCCAGGCCCCGTAGTTTTATACCATTCCTTTGCACTAATATGCTGTGCATAGATGGCTCATCTTATTGGTTGTTGTACCGTTGTTTGCCCTCAGTTTTGCCCTTTTCAGATATGGTTGCCCTGGCCCGACGCTGTCTGTGCGCATGCGCTGTGTCCGCTCTGCCGTCATCTGGGTTCCCTGCTCGGCGCGCCGGATCATGTGGGCCCGCGTGTTTCCGGTGACGTTGTGTCATGGATCTGGCTGATGCAGGGCGGGCTCACCATGCGCACAGACGGTCTCTGGTGGGTGCACTATTTAAACCGGATGGCCGTGCCTCCTTCCACGCCCCCTGAGGAAGGAGTCTTTCTTTGGCTCCGAAACGCACGTCGGGGATTTGACCGACCTCCTGCCACCGCTGTCTCCAGGTATACGCACATAGTTATTTACTACTCTTATTGCGCTGCTCTTTGAGCTCCGCCTGGGCTACAATATATGTTTAACTATCAGTGACTCTTTGTACATTATTTACAACTGCAGTAGCACTTGCTATATGGTGATGTTCTTTAAACACTCCTTGCTATAGGTCTACCATTTTCTCAAGTGTCTCTGATTTATTACTATCTTACTTTATAGCCACCACTATTGTTGCCTGTTGCTGCGGTTGCAGTATGGTTGGTCTTTGACCACTTTTGTCCATAATCTTGTTCCTCCTTATCCATACACTGTATGTCCATATTTGAGAGATATATATTTACATGTGTTTTTTAATAACATTTAATAAAATATCATATTTTATGGATTTTTCTGACTGCTTGGTTCTTGGGTGTTTGCTATCATATGTGCAGTTTTCCTATACTGTTCAGTTCATTATGTGGATCATGATATACGATATATATTATTGATCATTTGTTTATGGCCACTTTAACCTTTGGTTTTTTGGCCTCCACATAAATATGCCTACTACCTATTCATTCTATGATTCCGGCTTTTGTCAGGTTGTTGTGATTGGTGTTCTGGTCAGGTTGGGTTTGGGTGAGCTGTTCCGAGGGTCCTGGTTTTTCAGTTTCCCCTACATGTGTCAGGGCTTTATGGTGATGGGAGCTTGGATTGCTCCTACGTAGGTGAGCCCGGAATGACAGTGCCCTCTTTAGAACCGTTAGGTGTAGAGGGAATCTGCCCAGCTCGGCCCGGCAAGCACTGTTGGAGGTGCTCCGATGGACCTGGAGAAGGTGCTTGCAGAATACCAGGTGGAATATTTCTGTTGGGCTTGAATCCCTCCTTGACCAGTCTGGGTAGGTGTGAGGACCCCAAACTTTGCTGCCATACAGGAGGATTGGGGCGATGATCGAGTCGAAGATTTTTAACCAGACCCTCACTGGTGGATTTAGATGGTAGAGTTTCCTTCGGATGGCATAGAAGGTTTTGCATGCCTTGTCTTTCAGGGTCTCTATGGCTTGTTTGAAGCTCCCTGATCGGTGAATTTCTAGGCCCAGGTAGGAATATTTGTCCGTTCCTGTAAGGGCGCAGTTGTTGAGGATAAATGAAGGGTGCTGGTCTGATTTTTTCTTTCTCTTCTGGAACACCATGATGTTGGTTTTCTTTAGGTTGACCGGTAGAGCCCAGGTGGAGCTGAATTTCTCTAAAATTTTCAGGTTGTCTTGGAGGCCTTTCTCGGTTGGTGACAGAAGCAGCAGGTCATCTGCATAGAGCAGGAATTTCACCTGCGCGTCATGGAGGGTGAGACCTGGTGCTGTGGAAGATTCCAGAGCGGTAGCCAGCTCGTTGATGTAAATGTTGAAGAGCGTTGGGCTTAGGCTGCAGCCTTGTCTGACTCCCCGGCTCTGCTGGAAATAAGCCGTTCTTCTGCAGTTCACACTCACACTGCAGAGGTTCTCGTTGTAGGAGCTTTTGATAACATCATAGGTCTTTCCTCCTATTCCGCTTTCCAGCAGTTTCAGGAATAAGCCTGGGTGCCACACCGAATCAAAGGCCTTTTTAAAGTCCACGAAACAGGCGTATATCTTCCCGTTCTTTGTATTGTGGACGTGTCTCTGAATGAGGCTGTGCAGGGTGTAGATGTGGTCAGTAGTGCGGTGGTTTGGCATGAACCCTGCTTGCCTCTTGCTGAGGACGCTGTGCTCGGTGAGGAAACTGAGCATCCTCTTGTTCAGGATGCTGTTGAACAGTTTTCCCAGGTTGCTGCTGACACATATGCCTCTGTAGTTGGCTGCGTCATACCTGTCCCCATTCTTGTGGATGGGTGTGATGAGGCCTTGATTCCAGGTACGAGGGAAGTAGCCAGCACTTAGCACAATATTGAAGAGTTTAACCATTGCGGCCTGTATTTCTGGTGGGCTGTACTTCAGTATTTCTGGTAGGATTCCGTCCAGGCCACCGACTTTTCTAGATCTTATGGAAGAGATTCTCTCTGCTACTTCCTGTAATGTAATAGGTGCATCTGCGGGGTTTTGGAAATTTTTAACTTTTTGCTCCATTGCTTTTAGTTTTGCCATTATGTTTTCCTGTTCTTGGCTTAGTTCTTCCTTTGGAATGTCTTTATAGAGGTCTCTGAAGTACTGGAGCCAGATGTTGCCATTTTGGATATGGATGTTGTTTTTCTTGTCTTTTGTGCCCATGTGGTTCCATAGTTCCCAGAAGGAGTAACTGTGCTTCTTCCTCCTGAGGATGGTTTTGTACTGCCTTTGTATGGTTTCATAGGCTTCCCTCAGACCCAGGTGGTTGGGGTCTCTGTGTTTCTTGTTTGAGACTGTTCTCAGGGTCTTCCGTACGGCTTTACATTCTCTGTCAAACCATCCATTGATCTGTTTTTCTTTTGGTCTCTTGTAGTTGACATTTTTAAGGTCGGACAGTCTGGCCATTGCATAGGATATATTGTTGAGGTCTTTTGCAGCTTGACTCACTCCTTTTGGGTTAGGCTAGTACTCGTAGTTGTTGAAATGGTGGAGCATCCGCTGTATTTCAGGTCTGCTGGGCGCCTCTTTATACTTTAATGCCGACGTTTTGTGCCATTTATAGGATGAGGCCGGGTGAAGAGGCCGCTCTGCTGTGGCTTTTGAGTGGATGGTTTCTCTGTAGATTTCAGGTACAGAAGAAGTTGGCTGTGGTCTGACAGGTGCGTTTGTGGGCAGACTATGAAGGTGCTGATATTTGCCAGGTTCATATCTGTAATGGCATAGTCTACTACACTTCTCCCTAATGTGTTGAATGTAAAAAAAAAAAAAAACATACCGTATATACTCGTGTATAAGCCGAGATTTTCAGCCCATTTTTTGGGGCTGAAAGTCCCCCTCTCGGCTTATACACGAATCATAAACCGGAGGGGATCGGCGGGGGAAGGCGAGTGGGGGTGTCAGATCATACTCACCCTTCTCTGCAGCTCCCCTGCTTGTTCCATGTTGTCGGCGCTGCTCTCTTCCTGCTTCAGCTGTCAAATGGTACCCGCTCATTAAATATGCGCATATTTAATGAGCGGGTACCTCGTGTCCGCTGAACCAGGAAGAGAGCAGCGCCGACAACATGGAACAAGCTGGGGAGCTGCAGAGACAAGCTCCAGGACCCGGTGAGTATGAAGGGGTGGTTGGGAGGCATATTCACCTGTCCCTGCGCTCTGCTGTCTTGCGTCCTCTGCAGTGACATTCAGGTCAGAGAGCGCTATCGCTCTCTGCCTGCACAGTCACTGCAGAGCGCAACGCTGATGAGCAGGGGGCAGCGACGGAGGTGAGTATACAGGTTTTTTTGTTTTTTTTTTTAAGGGAGGCTGCGGCAGCAGCAACTTGATGGGGCCACTCACTGTGCATGATAACTGGGGCCACTCACTGTGCATGATAACTGGGGCCACTCACTGTGCATGATAACTGGGGCCACTCACTGTGCATGATAACTGGGGCCACTCACTGTGCATGATAACTGGGGCCACTCACTGTGCATCATAACTGGGGCCACTCACTGTGCATCATAACTGGGGCCACAAACTGTGCATCATAACTGGGGCCACATACTGTGCAGATAACTGGGGCCACATACTGTGCATCATAACTGGGGCCACTCACTGTGCATCATAGCTGGGGCCACTCACTGTGCATCATAACTGGGGCCACTCACTGTGCATCATAACTGGGGCCACTCACTGTGCATCATAACTGGGGCCACTCACTGTGCATCATAACAGGGGCCAGTCACTGTGCAGCATTATCTGGGGCCACTCACTGTGCATCATAACTGGGGCCACACACTGCAGATAACTGAGGCCACTCACTGTGCACCCTCGGCTTATACACGAGTCATTAAGTTTTCCCAGTTTTTTGTGGCAAAATTAGGGGGGTCAGCTTACACTCGGGTCAGCTTATACTCGAGTATATACGGTACATACTACACACACACTACATATATACAACATTCATACTACATACATACTACATATATACTGCTTTCATACAACATACATACATACTACATACATAAATACTACATTCATACAACATACATACATACTACATACATATATACTACATTCATACTACATACTACATACTTACTACATACATACAACATGTTACAGACATACAACATACATACAACATACATACTACATACAACATACATACTACATACAATACATTCATACAATACATACATAATACATATATACTACATTCATACAACATACATAGTACATACTACATACATACAACATGCTACAGACTTACAACATACATACAACATACATACTACATACATACTAAATACAACATACATACTACATACAATACATTCATACAATACATACATACTACATATATACTACATTCATACAACATACATACATAGTACATACTACATACATACATACAACATGCTACAGACATACAACATACATAGAACATACATACTACATACATACTACATACTACATACAATACATTCCTACATTCATACAATACATACATATTGACATATAGTACATATAACATAGAGTACATACTCATCATCAATTGTCACTTTGATCCCCGAAGCCAGTGTCATCTATGAAAAAAATTGGAAAAAAATAAACAAGCAATATACTCCCTGATCTGCAGAAATCCACGAGTGTCCCACGACGATCTGCTGCACTGCATCACTGAGAGGTTACTATCGTTCACTGGTCTCACTTTATGGCAAAAGCTGGGTGGGAACTTTCTCACACAGCAATGCCAAAAGTGAGACAAGGGACTATTTTTTTTACAGTGGCGGAGGAATACAGTGCGGAAGGATACCTACCTCCCGACATTGTATTCCTGGAGCCCCCTAGAGAGCGGTCGCATCAGCTGATGCTGCTGTTCTCCACGGGAGATCGGCGTGGGACACTCGTGGATTTCTGCAGATCAGGGAGTAGGTCGGTTGTTTGTTATTTTCATATTTTTTCACAGATGATACTGGCTTCAGGGATCAAAGTGACAAGTGATGGTGAGTATGTACTCTATGTTATATGCACTGTATGTCTATATGTATGTATTGTATGAATGTAGGAATGTATTGTATGTAGTATGTATGTTGTATGTCTGTAGCATGTTTTATGTATGTTGCATGCATGTAGTATGTATGTAGTCTATATGTAGTATGCATACATGTATGTATGTTGTATGAATGTAATATATATGAAGTATGTATGTAGTTTGTAGTATGTGTGCATGTTGTATGAATTTTGTATATATGTAGTATGTATGTATTATGCATGTATGTATGCTGTATGAATGTAGTATATATGTAGTTTGTATGTATGTTGTATGAATGTAGTATATATGAAGTATGTATGTATGCTGTATGAATGTAGTATATATGTAGTATGTATGTATGTTGTATGAATGTAGTATATATGAAGTATGTATGTAGTATGTAGTATGTATGAATGTTGTATATATGTAATATGTATGTAGTATGAATGTAGTAAATATGAAGTATGTAGCATGTATGAATGTTGTATGTATGTATGCTGTATGAATGTAGTATATATGTAGTATGTATGTATGTTGTATGAATGTAGAATATATGAAGTATGTATGTAGTATGTAGTATGTCTGAATGTTGTATATATGTAATATGTATGTATGTTGTATGAATGTAGTATATATGAAGTATGTATGTAGTATGTAGTATGTATGTATGTTGTATGAATGTTGTATATATGTAGTATGTATGAATGTTGTATATATGTAGTATGTATGTAGTATGTATGTAGTAAATATGAAGTATGTAGTATGTATGAATGTTGTATATATGTATTATGTATGTATGTATGCTGTATGAATGTAGTATATATGTAGTATGTATGTATGTTGTATGAATGTAGTATATATGAAGTATGTATGTAGTATGTCTGAATGTTGTACATACTGTATGTAATATGTATGTATGTTGTATGAAAGTTGTATATATGTAGTATGTATGTAGTATGTATGTTTGTTGTGTGAATGTAGTTATATATGAAGCATGTAGTATGTATGTATGTTGTATGAATGTTGTATATATGTAGTATGTATGTAGTATGTATGTTTTTTTTTTTTACATTCAACACATTAGCCGGATGATGGGACTACTACTGTCCCATCATTGGCTAATGTGTCAATCACTGTCATTGTAGCAGGCATAGCCTGATGGGACTTGTAGTCCCATCGGACGATGCCTGCACACACACAAGACCCCAAGCAGGCCCGCACAGACCCCCGGCAGCTGGCACAGGCCCCTGGCAGGCCCTTACAGACCCCCGGCAGCCGGCACAGGCCCCCGGCAGGCCCGTACAGACCCCTGGCAGCCGGCACAGGCCCCTGGCAGGCCCGTACAGACCCCCGGCAGGCCCGTACAGAACCCCGGCAGTCGTCACAGGCCCACGGCAGGCCTGTACAGACCCACGGCAGGCCCGCACAGACCCGGTCCGCACACACAGACACGCACAGTGTCCGCCCACGCACAGCCCACACTCTTCCCCCCTCCCGAACTGGATGTGCAAGGAAAGAAAGGGGGTTTTTTAATTCCGATATTTCTGTCCCATTGACTTGAATGGGACTTCCAGTATCGGAATCGGCGATACCCGATACTTTTTGGGTATCGGTCCGATCCAATCTGATCCGATCTTTCTCTATATCGGATCGTATCGCTCAACACTAGTAATGACTTTACCGCCAATCAGAAGCTTTGGAGGGATGAACCCAAACAGTAACACAAACTTCCTGGTAAAGTCCATTTTTGGTGTCTGTGCCTGAACAGTAGGTGCTGTTTGGGTACTGTTTGGGTTCGCCCATCTCTAAAGCTGAACCATCATACTAGCAGTCCTTGTAAGGATTAATATTGTTGTTTGATGTTTGTTTCAGATGCAATCTGTACTTAGTCTAGGGAGGGAGAGAAAGGTGCAAGAACAGGGAGAGTGGCTGAATACAGTCTCTAGGCATGGATTGTAAAAGTCCAAAAAGCCTTTACATTTTTTTCTGTTTTCTTTGAAAAATTTGTCTGTATTCAATTACTCATTCATATACTATTACTTGGCCAGTGGTACATTTCAGTGTTATATAACACTCCCAAAAAGCATTGCAAAATTTGTCTGTGTTCAAATAGTCATCCATAGAGCATTAGGTGCTTTCTGTGACATTTAGGTGGTAAATTAGACTTCATAAAAGGTTTAAAAAATTGGCTGTATTCAATTCTTCAGCCATAGAGTATTAGGCGCTCTCTGTTACATTTCGGTGGTACATAAGATTCCAAAAAAGCATTTAGAAATTTGTCTAGATTCAGTTAGTCATCCAGATAGTATATGTTGCTTTCTGTTAAATTTTGGGGCTATGTAAGACTAGGAGCATTATGTGATATTTCAATGGTATAAACTGTAAGACTCCAAAAAAGTGTGAAAAATTTGTCTGGATTCAATTTGTCATCCATACAGTGTTAGCCGCTTTCTGTTAAATTTCGATGGTATATAAGGCTCCAAAAAAGCATTTAAAAATGTGTCTGCATTCAATTATATATATATATATATATATATATATATATATATATATATATATACAGTGTTAAGTGTTCTCTGTTATTTTTCGGTGGTACATAAGACTCCAAAGAAAGGTTTAAAAATTTGTCAAAAATTGACTATTGTCATATATACTGTTGAACTTGGTTTGTATGAAATTTCATTGATTTGAAAAAAGTTGTCCTGCTACAGGTGTATAAATTTGCTCCTTCCGTACTCGGTCAGAAGTCACCACTATTTCTTCCATTGTGGCATCTCTGCCTTGTACCAGTATATGTCCAGAAATATTATCCGTGCCCTTACCAACGCAGTTACTGGGATTATTCACTTAACAACTGACACGTGGACAAGCACTTGCTACATTTCTCTGATGTCATAACGTGTGAACATTGTGAAGGCTGGGACCAAGTCCCACCCTGGCACGGCACATGTGCTACCGAAGCCAAGGATTATTGGCCCTACTTCTATCAGGGTTTCTTCCACCTCCTACACCAGTTCCTGCACCCCCTCCTGCTTCAGCCACTGAACCTATAGCCAGGCATCGTGTGTGATAAATTGCTGGCTCACGAGCTCAATTTGGCAGTTCAGAGGTTTCTGAAAACTTGCCAAGAGTTGACAGAGCTTTTAGTCCGCCATGTCAGAGCCCATTTACGCAAGTCGGCTAGAGCTGCAACTGCTCTGACAGTGCTGCAGTAGCGCATGCAAGTCCCAGCTTGCAGACTGGGGTGCGACGTGACCATGTGCTGGAACTCCTCACGCCTCCCGACGAAGCCATAGGCGAAAAGCACGTCGAGGCTCCCGGTGTCCCACACGCGCCTGCTGCACCTACTCTCTGCTATACCATGACTGAAGGTATCTAATATATGGGTACATTTACCCATCTGCTCCTCCTTATGCTCCATAATGTATGACATAGCGATTATTTCATTTGCTAATGAGATCTTTACAAACAGCCATGCTTGATATGTTAAAGGGGAGCATTTAACCCTTTGGAGAGTAGCTGCAGTGATTACGTTAGGCAGTGTGAGACAGTTTCCCTCCTTTATGCTCATACACCTTGTATAGGGAGACATGTGTCCTTTTTATATGCTCTTGCATGCTTTCATGTTTACAATTAGCTATTTAAGCCTATACTTTTTGTGAATATTCTATGCATTTATTGGCTGTGCTCGAATACACTGCTATGTATGTGGGACATATGTTTTCTCCTTGTCTTGGTGATCTATGACAACTTATATCCATAATTTTCACTGTCCCGCGTCTTCTTTGCTCTCATGTTGTCACTTTATGTATTATGTTTAACAATAAAAACTTTTTCTATGCTAATCATTAATTATGTATGGAGCCTCTATTATATCAAGGAGTAAGGTCATTATACATTTATATTCATAGTTATGAATTGGTGAAGGATAAGTATTTATGAGACTTTATTGATAACTTTTGACAGATATATATATATATTCTTCTCCTCTCACTATAGAAGAATCTTGCTTACCCTTGATCCTTTTTGACCTTAATGGTCTTCCCCCGCTTTTTTCGGTTTTTATGTTTGTGGTCTAGAGGTTCCTTTCCATTTGACCATGTGGAATTTTGTTTTGGTTATATATGCATTTAAAAATGTGTCTGCATTCAATTATATATATATACAGTATATATATATATATATATATATATATATATATATATACATAGGTATATATACAGTGTTAAGTGTTCTCTGTTATTTTTCGGTGGTACATAAGACTCCAAAAAAAAGTTTAAAAATTTGTAAAAAATTGACTATTGTCATATATACTGTTGAACTTGGTTTGTATGAAATTTCATTGATTTGAAAAAAGTTGTCCTGCTACAGGTGTATAAATTTGCTCCTTCCGTACTCGGTCAGAAGTCACCACTATTTCTTCCATTGTGGCATCTCTGCCTTGTACCAGTATATGTCCAGAAATATCATCCGTGCCCTTACCAACGCAGTTACTGGGATTATTCACTTAACAACTGACACGTGGACAAGCACTTGCTACATTTCTCTGATGTCATAACGTGTGAACATTGTGAAGGCTGGGACCAAGTCCCACCCTGGCACGGCACATGTGCTACCGAAGCCAAGGATTATTGGCCCTACTTCTATCAGGGTTTCTTCCACCTCCTACACCAGTTCCTGCACCCCCTCCTGCTTCAGCCACTGAACCTATAGCCAGGCATCGTGTGTGATAAATTGCTGGCTCACGAGCTCAATTTGGCAGTTCAGAGGTTTCTGAAAACTTGCCAAGAGTTGACAGAGCTTTTAGTCCGCCATGTCAGAGCCCATTTACGCAAGTCGGCTAGAGCTGCAACTGCTCTGACAGTGCTGCAGTAGCGCATGCAAGTCCCAGCTTGCAGACTGGGGTGCGACGTGGCCATGTGCTGGAACTCCACACTGCACATGCTGGCAAGGCTTTGTGAGCAGCAAAGGCCAGTTGTGGAATACCAGCTCCAACACACCCGTTGGTATTCTGGAACAACCTCTACATATAACAACTGAAAAGAGGCCATGAATGTCTGACATTTGTGCTGTTCTCCAAGATTTTGAGAACTCCACAAAGGTGGCGAGCAGCCATTTTCAGCACAACAATCCCACCTCTGTGCCTACTTTAACAGTCGCTGATGACAAATAAGAGGACCAGGTGGAGACAGAGGAAGACATGAGATAGGAAGATACTACTACTACACAGCCCAGCCTCATGTCATCTTCTCAGTGCAGATTGGGTAATAATCAAGAGATAAAGGCTGAAGAAGAGGAGAAACAGGTACTGGCTGAGTGCAAAATTGGCTACTACCCACACAAGCTTTGTCCGATCTCTCATACATGGATGGGCTGAAGAAGGAAAAGAGGAGGAAGAGATGGAGGAGAAAGAGAAGATGGAAAGTATTCATCACGGTGCAAACAGGGAAGTACTGGCTGTAGGGACCTTGGCACATATGGCCGTTTTATGTACCTCTGCCTTTGCGGTGACCCTTGCATCACATTCATCTTGGCCAAAAAAGAGTTTTGGTTGCTCACCCTGCTGGACTCATGCTTCAAGAAGAACTTTGCATCTCTTCTTCCTGAGGCAGGGAGGTTTCTAAAATGGTGCTATACCAGAAGACCATTTTGGAAAATATGTTGAAAAAACTCAAATCAGGAGAGTGGCAGGGGAAGCTTCTTTGCCCAACTAAAGAGGAGAGGCGAAGGAGACACATACCAGGTACAGCAGAAGCAGGAGTACATTGTCAAACACTTGAGCCAATTTCATGAAACCCTCCCAACATTCATACTCTGATAACTGGGTATTTTTTGACAAGTAAAGAGACGTTTTTAAAGACGGTTGACAAAACCAGTGTCCTCCCTAATTCTTCTGCAACTTACATCAACTGGGTCTCAAAAAAACTGGACACCTGGCATGAGCTGTCTCTCTATGCCTTGGGGTTGTTGTGCTGCCCTGACACTGGCATATTTTCTGATGGGGTCTTTAGTGCCACTGGGCAGGTCATAACAGTCAGGCATTTTCTCATGTCAACAGAAAGTGTTGAAAAGCTCACTCTAATAACAATGAACAAAGTCTGTATGAGAGCCAAGTTTTCCACATCAGATGACAGTAGAACAATAAGTGTTTTTAATGTTCAATATTTGAATGAGGCCCACCAATTGTTGACTTATAGGATTTATGGATGGCTGTATGACCCAATTTATAATTTTTTTCTGGCTTTTTGTTAGTACCACAAGTACACTTTGTAAATTTTTTATGAGGCACTCCAGTTGGTGCCTTCAAGGGTGGATGGATGATGCTATTTGTAATTATTGGCAGGCTTTACACTGTGTGCAGAGCTTTTATGAATGCAGAAGTAACGCAACTACACTTTTTCACAATATTTGAATAAGGCACTACAGTTGTTTTCAATGGTGTATGGATGACCCTGCATGTAGATTTTGGCAGGATTTGCACTTAGTTTATAGCCTTTATGAGTCTAAGAGTACCAATACACTACAATTTGAACAGAATGTGTATGAGGCCCTCCTTCATGTCTAATACAAGGTGTATCTGAGGCCATCTGAGGCCCTAATTTTTGGCACTTTTTGCTTACTTCATAAATTATACAGAAATTTCCAGTTTATTAATAAAAAAATACATTTTGGCTAACTTAAATTATAATTTTTTGTTAAGTCCTTTATAAATTTTGCCTTACATATAAGTTATACAGGAAAAAATGTTTTTCAACATTTAATTTCCTGTAAACTACAATTTATCGTCAATTGTGAATGTTTTATTGGTAGTCCGTAAAGTGGAGTAAAAGTGTGCCTGCATTTTTCTCTGGAAGTCAGAGATGCTTCCAGGGGTCTTCCCCATGTTCTTTTCCCTACATTTAGTACTTTTTCCAGTCATTTCAACATTTTATTGCCCACCAGATCATTTTGCTCTGATTTCCCATTGACTCCCACTATACTTGTTAATCGAAACAAGTATCCGATAAATAGGAATTGCTCGGCTCATGTAACGAGCATCCGAGCATTTTAGTGCTCGCTCATCTCTAGTTATTTTCTGATAATAAATTTCCTGTCTTTATAAGCTTTAATTAGAGTTGAGCGAAACGGGTCGAAAAATTTGAAAAGTCGCCGACTTTTGGCAAAGTCGGGTTTCAACGAAACCCGACCCTAGGATGAGGTCGGCCACGAGGTTGGCGACTTACGCGCCAAAGTCGCGTTTCAAAAGTTTGTTTTGCGCTCTTTTTCAGCCAATCAGGATCCACGGACACTGTGGGCAACGTGATGACATAGGCAGGGGTCACCACCATCTTTCAGAAGGGCATGCAAGTGATTGGCTTGCTTTGGTGGGCGTCACAGGGGGTATAAAAGGGCGTGCACGCCGACCGCCATCTTACTTCTGCCGATCTCAGTATAGGGAGAGGTTGCTGCTTATTCTGTAGGGAGAGCGTTAGGCAGGGAAGAAGACAAAAAAACTGCTTCTGCTGCTAGCGATTTGGCCTGCACAACACACCAGTCACTGTGTGTGCAGTGCAAGGGGAGGCTATATAGTGGTGTATCAGTGGTGTTGGTTGTTGGGCTGCCTTCTAAGGCTTCCTGACATTCCTGCATTGCTGTTTACCCACTGCTCCGCAAACTGCTTTTTTAAAAGCAATCCCAATTTTTTTTTTTTGTCCTGCTGAGAAGAAAAAAAAACTGCTTCTGCTGCTAGCAATTTGGCCTGCACAACACACCAGTCACTGTGTGTGCAGTGCAAGGGGAGGCTATATTGTGGTGTATCAGTGGTGTTGGTTGTTGGGCTGCCTTTTAAGGCTTCCTGACAGGCTGGCATTGCTGTTTACCCACTGCTCTGCAAACTGCTTTTTTAAAAGCAATCCAATCTCCCTTATCCTCTAGTCACTTTTGTCACAGCTGTGCCATCGAGCCTGTCACATAGCGCTCAGATATCAGTGGGCCTCACACAATCCAAAAGTGTCCAGTGTCCACAAGTGTCTGCAGAGATTCAAAATCTCCCTTATCCTCTAGTCACTTTGGTCACAGCTGTGCCATCGAGCCTGTCACATAGCGCTCAGATATTCATTGGGCCTCACACAATCCAAAAGTGTCCTGTGTCCAAAAGTGTGTGCAGAGATTCAAAATCTCCCTTATCCTCTAGTCACTTTGGTCACAGCTGTGCCATCGAGCCTGTCACATAGCGCTCAGATATTCATTGGGCCTCACACAATCCAAAAGTGTCCAGTGTCCAAAAGTGTGTGCAGAGATTCAAAATCTCCCTTATCCTCTAGTCACTTTGGTCACAGCTGTGCCATCGAGCCTGTCACATAGCGCTCAGATATTCATTGGGCCTCACACAATCCAAAAGTGTCCAGTGTCCAAAAGTGTGTGCAGAAATTCAAAATCTCCCTTATCCTCTAGTCACTTTGGTCACAGCTGTGCCATCGAGCCTGTTACATAGCGCTCAGATATCAGTGGGCCTCACACAATCCAAAAGTGTCCAGTGTCCAAAAGTGTGTGCAGAGATTCAAAATCTCCCTTATCCTCTAGTCACTTTGGTCACAGCTGTGCCATCGAGCCTGTCACATAGCGCGCAGATATTCATTGGGCCTCACACAATCCAAAAGTGTCCAGTGTCCAAAAGTGTGCGCAGAGATTCAAAATCTCCCTTATCCTCTAGTCACTTTGGTCACAGCTGTGCCATCGAGCCTGTCACATAGCGCTCAGATATTCATTGGGCCTCACACAATCCAAAAGTGTCCAGTGTCCAAAAGTGTGTGCAGAAATTCAAAATCTCCCTTATCCTCTAGTCACTTTGGTCACAGCTGTGCCATCGAGCCTGTCACATAGCGCTCAGATATTCATTGGGCCTCACACAATCCAAAAGTGTCCAGTGTCCAAAAGTGTGTGCAGAGATTCAAAATCTCCCTTATCCTCTAGTCACTTTGGTCACAGCTGTGCCATCGAGCCTGTCACATAGCGCTCAGATATTCATTGGGCCTCACACAATCCAAAAGTGTCCAGTGTCCAAAAGTGTGTGCAGAGATTCAAAATCTCCCTTATCCTCTAGTCACTTTGGTCACAGCTGTGCCATCGAGCCTGTCACATAGCGCTCAGATATTCATTGGGCCTCACACAATCCAAAAGTGTCCAGTGTCCAAAAGTGTGTGCAGAGATTCAAAATCTCCCTTATCCTCTAGTCACTTTGGTCACAGCTGTGCCATCGAGCCTGTCACATAGCGCTCAGATATTCATTGGGCCTCACACAATCCAAAAGTGTCCAGTGTCCAAAAGTGTGTGCAGAGATTCAAAATCTCCCTTATCCTCTAGTCACTTTGGTCACAGCTGTGCCATCAAGCCTGTCACATAGCGCTCAGATATTCATTGGGCCTCACACAATCCAAAAGTGTCCAGTGTCCAAAAGTGTGTGCAGAGATTCAAAATCTCCCTTATCCTCTAGTCACTTTGGTTACAGCTGTGCCATCGAGCCTGTCACATAGCGCTCAGATATTCATTGGGCCTCACACAATCCAAAAGTGTCCAGTGTCCAAAAGTGTGTGCAGAGATTCAAAATCTCCCTTATCCTCTAGTCACTTTGGTCACAGCTGTGCCATCGAGCCTGTCACATAGCGCTCAGATATTCATTGGGCCTCACACAATCCAAAAGTGTCCAGTGTCCAAAAGTGTGTGCAGAGATTCAAAATCTCCCTTATCCTCTAGTCACTTTGGTCACAGCTGTGCCATCGAGCCTGTCACATAGCGCTCAGATATTCATTGGGCCTCACACAATCCAAAAGTGTCCAGTGTCCAAAAGTGTGTGCAGAAATTCAAAATCTCCCTTATCCTCTAGTCACTTTGGTCACAGCTGTGCCATCGAGCCTGTCACATAGCACTCAGATATCAGTGGGCCTCACACAATCCAAAAGTGTCCAGTGTCCACAAGTGTCTGCAGAAATTCAAAATCTCCCCTGTCCTATAGACACCTTGTACCTTGTTTTACATTACTATATAGTTTGTTGGATTTTGTCTACATTTCTACCAAAAATGAGGAATGCTGGTGGAAGAGGCCGTGGAATTGGGCGGGGGTTGGCAGCTGGTAATGATGGTGTTGGTGGTGGATCTGATGGTAGTGGCAAGAGCAAAATAGGACCGAATGCCGGAGGTGTTGAGCCTGCGTCATCGTCTGGCTACATAAGGCCTCGAACGCTTAGTTTTCTAGGAGTTGGCAAACCGCTTTTAAAGCCAGAGCATCAGGAAAAAGTTTTGTCTTACATTGCTGACTCAGCCTCCAGCTCTATCGCCTCCTCTTCTTCAGTTGTAAAAAGTAAAAGCACTGAGTCGTCATTGGAGGCTCATGTTCATGAACCAC
This sequence comes from Dendrobates tinctorius, assembly GCF_039654945.1. Taxonomy (NCBI): domain Eukaryota; kingdom Metazoa; phylum Chordata; class Amphibia; order Anura; family Dendrobatidae; genus Dendrobates; species Dendrobates tinctorius. The sequence goes on along the minus strand of NW_027361698.1, from coordinate 58,454,614 downwards.
ACCTTTCCTTGTGTCCTTCACCCCAACCAAGATTGAAGGATGACGCACTCCATGGAGTTGTTTTCACATACCATGCCTGGATTATCAAGTGAAATGGTGAATTACCCAGGCCAAGATGAATCTGACATGGAGTGCACTGATGCACAGCCGCTGATGGATGATACTGCTGGTACATTCACTCAGATCACTACATTGTCCTCGCAGTGTACAGAGCCAGATTCTGACCCTGATGAGACTCAGGTGCCCCTTCCCGCACACTATACCACCATACACGGTGACACAGAAGAAGGTGCACATGACATAGAAGAGGAGGTGATGGATGACCCAGTTGTTGACCCAGATTGGCATCAATTGGGGGAAGAGGGTGCTGCTTCCAATAGCTCAGATGAGGAGCATCCACAGCAGACATCGACATCGCAACAGCTGTTATCTGGCAGGCCCGGAGCACTCCAAAGACAGGTTCCATACATCAAAAGAGTTGCTGGACAGCTTGTCCAGAGGGTCAAAAGATCACAGCGTGCTAGGCCGCAAAATGTCTGCCAAAGTAGGAAGAGTGCAGTGTGGTACTTTTTTGAACAAAATCCTCATGATCAGGCCAAGGTTATCTGTAAGAAGTGCGCAAAGACCTTTAGCCGAGGGAAAAATCTGAAAAATTTGAATACCAGTTGCATGCTTAGACATTTAACCAGCATGCACTTGCAAGCGTGGACACAACACCAAACCTCAAGTGCCACATGTGCAACTGATCACAACGAAGGTAGTCAGCAATGCTACATTGTTTCCCCCACTGTAAGCCCACCGGTTAGCACAGCAGCAAATGTTGAGGTGTCGTTGCAAGGCCACAGCAGTCAGGGAATCCCACTGTTATATCAACGAAAGACTGATTCTAGGCCATCAGAAAGAACACCAACTCCATCACCATCATCAACCCTCTCTCAGTCCGCCCTGTCCACCGCTACTTCCACCATATGCAGCTCTCAAGTCCAGCTCACCCTCCCAGACACTATGAGTAGGTCAAGAAAGTACTTAGTCTCTCATCCGCGTACACTGGGTTTGAACGCCCACATTGCCAAACTAATCTCGTTTGAGATGATGCCCTTTCGGTTGGTGGAAAGCACAGCTTTCCGCGAACTCATGGCCTATGCAGTACCACGCTATGACCTACCCAGTCGCCACTTCTTCTCTCGCAAAGCCATCCCAGCCCTCCACCATCATGTGAAAGACCGCATTGTCCATGCACTCAAGCAGTCAGTGAGCGGAAAGGTGCACCTCACAACTGATGCATGGTCCAGTCGGCATGGCCAGGGCCGTTACGTGTCCATCACTGCGCACTGGGTTAATGTGGTGGATGCAGGGTCCACAGGGGACAGCGGTGGTGGGACAGTACTGCCTAGCCCACGGTATAGGAAACAGTTGGCTGTAGGCGTTCGACCCTCCTCCTCCTCCTCCAGAAGCGAAAGCTCGTCCACAGAGCGCAGTCGTACGAGCACTCCATCTGCAGCTGCCACTGTTGCACACGATGTGTCCCCCTATCGAGCAGCTAGTGGAAAGCGTCAGCAGGCTGTGTTGCAGATGATGTGTTTGGGCAACAGACACACCACCGAGGTGCTGGCCGAGTACTTGAAGCGACAAACTGAGTCATGGCTGGGCAGTGTACATCTTGAGGCAGGCAAGGTAGTTAGTGATAACGACCGTAATTTTGTGGCAGCCATAGCCCTTTCAAAACTCAGCCATATACCTTGCTTGGCTCACACCTTGAACCTGGTGGTGCAGTGCTTCCTCAAAAATTATCCGGAGTTAACAGCCCTGCTCCAGAAGGTGCGAAGACTGTGTGCGCACATCTGCCGGTCGCCTGTACACTCCGTTCGTATGCAGAAGCTGCAGCGATTGCTCCACCTTCCCAACCACCGCCTCATTATCGACATTGCAACAAGGTGGAACTCCACCCTGCACATGGTGGAGCGGCTGTGCGAGCAGAGGCAGGCCATAATGCATTGGTGGGAGGATACACGGCCAGGCACTTTGAGAGCAGACATGGAGTTGACAGGTGTGCAGTGGTCGAAGCTGAGAGACCTCTGTAAAGTCCTTCAGTGTTTTGAGGAATGCACACGGCTGGTAAGCGCAGACGACGCCATCCTAAGCATGAGCATCCCACTTATGCGTCTGCTCATGCAAACTTTGACGCACCTTAAGGAGCAGGCGTCTGCAGCCAGTGTTGATGAGGAGGAAGAGGAGGAGGGAATCCTTGATGACATTCAGCCATTGTCTGCTCAGGGACCTCTCCTGGACGAGGTGGAGGAAGAAGAGGAGGAGGAGGAGGATGATGGGGATGATTACTTAGGGGAGGGATGCATCTCGTGGGGCAAGTGAAAATGTTGGCGTAGCAAGGTCTGGTACAGGGTTTGTGCGTGACTGGAGGGATGTGGATTTGCCAGAAAGTGCTCCTCCAACCAGCACTCGCAGTGCATCATTGACACCGGGAACATTGGCCCACATGTCAGATTATGCCTTGCAGATCCTAAAAAGGGACCCACTCATTGCCAAAATGATGAACGATGACGACTACTGGTTGGCCAGCATCCTGGATCCACGCTATAAAGGCAATTACAAAACATCATGCCACAGGAGAACCTTGACCTAATATTGGCTAATAAACAAGCAACTCTGGTAAATCGGTTGCTTGAGGCATTCCCAGCACACAGCAGCGGTGATGGTTCTCACACGAGCCGTACGGGCCGGGAGCAGCTTGGCAGAGGTGTTCGTGATGCACACAGCAGAAGTGCCGTTGGAGACAGGGGTTTCATGACAATGTTGTGGACTGATTTTTCAAGTACCGCTCACACAACTGGTAATACTGCATCGATGGAAAGTGACAGGAGACAGCAGTTGTCAACTATGGTTACAAACTACTTTTCCTCCCATATCGATGTTCTCCCACACAGGTCATTCCCCTTTGACTATTGGGCCGCTAAACTGGACACCTGGCCTGAATTGGCACAATATGCCTTATAGGAGCTCGCTTGCCCAGCTGCAAGTATGCTATCGGAAAGAGTCTTCAGTGCAGCTGGATCAATCCTGACAGAAAAAAGGACCCGTCTGTCAACCCAAAATGTGGATGATCTAACCTTCATTAAAATGAACCACGCATGGGTTTCCAAGGATTTTGTCCCACCTTCCTCTGATGACACATAGGGTGACAGAAAAATGGCTTGCTTTGGTCCACCTCTTCCTGGGACTTGAACTATTTCACCTTTTGCATCAGCTGAATGTCCAACATCAACATATGCCACTTTCTAAAACTCCCTAACTGTGCTGCCTCCCCCCCCATGGCCGGGGTCACCACCTAGCGCATGACACCGTGCGAGTGCCGTTGCCCTGGACAGGTGGGTAGGCCGACTCTTGGGCGCGGGCACTGGTATAGGGTCCTTCATAGTGCAATCAAGTGTCTCTGACGGTGGTGGTGCACACCCGCCGTCAGACACACCGCCGTACTATGAGGGGCCCAGTGCCAGTACTGACGCCCACGAGTGGGCCCCCCTTGCTTGGCAGGGCCCCAGCATTTGCAATCTTTACCTCTCCCTGCTCCTCCGCTGTGTAGTCTGGGCCGTCAAATCCATACTGTGCCTGACACCGTCTGAGCCTGCCTCCTGATGTATAGACATATATTTTGAATGTGTACGCTATCCATACATGTTATCCGGGGAAACGGTACCCTTTCTAACCTTTGTGCAATCACGTGCAATCCATACTGGGCCGAACACCGTCTGAGCCTGCCTCCTGAGACATATATTTTGAATGTGTACGCTATCCATACATGTTATCCGGGGATACGGTACCCTTTCTAACCGTTGTGCAATCACGTGCAATCCTTACTGGGCCTAACACCGTCTGAGCCTGCCTCCTGAGACATATATTTTGAATGTGTACGCTATCCATACATGTTATCCGGGGATACGGTACCCTTTCTAACCTTTGTGCAATCACGTGCAATCCATACTGGGCCTAACACCGTATGAGCCTGCCTCCTGAGACATATATTTTGAATGTGTACGCTATCCATACATGTTATCCGGGGATACGGTACCCTTTCTAACCTTTGTGCAATCACGTGCAATCCATACTGGGCCTAACACCGTCTGAGCCTGCCTCCTGAGACATATATTTTGAATGTGTACGCTATCCATACATGTTATCCGGGGAAACGGTACCCTTTCTAACCTTTGTGCAATCACGTGCAATCCATACTGGGCCTAACACCGTCTGAGCCTGCCTCCTGAGACATATATTTTGAATGTGTACGCTATACATACATGTTATCCGGGGAAACGGTACCCTTTCTAACCTTTGTGCAATCACGTGCAATCCATACTGGGCCTAACACCGTCTGAGCCTGCCTCCTGAGACATATATTTTGAATGTGTACGCTATCCATACATGTTATCCGGGGATACAGTACCCTTTCTAACCTTTGTGCAATCACGTGCAATCCATACTGGGCCTAACACCGTCTGAGTCTGCCTCCTGAGACATATATTTTGAATGTGTACGCTATCCATACATGTTATCCGGGGATACGGTACCCTTTCTAACCTTTGTGCAATCACGTGCAATCCATACTGGGACTAACACCGTCTGAGCCTGCCTCCTGAGACATATATTTTGAATTTGTACACTATCCATACATGTTATCCGGGGAAACGGTACCCTTTCTAACCTTTGTGCAATCACGTGCAATCCATACTGGGCCTAACACCGTCTGAGCCTGCCTCCTGAGACATATATTTTGAATGTGTACGCTATCCATACATGCTATCTGGGGATACGGTACCCTTTCTAACCTTTGTGCAATCACGTGCAATCCATACTGGGCCTAACACCGTCTGAGCCTGCCTCCTGAGACATATATTTTGAATGTGTACGCTATCCATACATGTTATCCGGGGAAACGGTACCCTTTCTAACCTTTGTGCAATCACGTGCAATCCATACTGGGCCTAACACCGTCTGAGCCTGCCTCCTGAGACATATATTTTGAATGTGTACGCTATCCATACATGTTATCCGGGGATACGGTACCCTTTCTAACCTTTGTGCAATCACGTGCAATCCATACTGGGCCTAATACCGTCTGAGCCTACCTCCTGAGACATATATTTTGAATGTGCACGCTATCCATACATGTTATCCGGGGATACGGTACCCTTTCTAACCTTTGTGCAATCACGTGCAATCCATACTGGGCCTAACACCGTCTGAGCCTGCCTCCTGAGACATATATTTTGAATGTGTACGCTATCCATACATGTTATCCGGGGATACGGTACCCTTTCTAACCTTTGTGCAATCACATGCAATCCATACTGGGCCTAACACCGTCTGAGCCTGCCTCCTGAGACATATATTTTGAATGTGTACGCTATCCATACATGTTATCCGGGGAAACGGTACCCTTTCTAACCTTTGTGCAATCACGTGCAATCCATACTGGGCCTAACACCGTCTGAGCCTGCCTCCTGAGACATATATTTTGAATGTGTATGCTATCCATACATGTTATCCGGGGAAACGGTACCCTTTCTAACCTTTGTGCAATCACGTGCAATCCATACTGGGCCTAACACCGTCTGAGCCTGCCTCCTGAGACATATATTTTGAATGTGTACGCTATCCATACATGTTATCTGGGGATACGGTACCCTTTCTAACCTTTGTGCAATCACATGCAATCCATACTGGGCCTAACACCGTATGAGCCTGCCTCCTGAGACATATATTTTGAATGTGTACGCTATCCATACATGTTATCCGGGGATACGGTACCCTTTCTAACCTTTGTGCAATCACGTGCAATCCATACTGGGCCTAACACCGTCTGAGCCTGCCTCCTGAGACATATATTTTGAATGTGTACGCTATCCATACATGTTATCCGGGGAAACGGTACCCTTTCTAACCTTTGTGCAATCACGTGCAATCCATACTGGGCCTAACACCGTCTGAGCCTGCCTCCTGAGACATATATTTTGAATGTGTACGCTATCCATACATGTTATCTGGGGATACGGTACCCTTTCTAACCTTTGTGCAATCACGTGCAATCCATACTGGGCCTAACACCGTCTGAGCCTGCCTCCTGAGACATATATTTTGAATGTGTACGCTATCCATACATGTTATCTGGGGATACGGTACCCTTTCTAACCTTTGTGCGATCACATGCAATCCATACTGGGCCTAACACCGTCTGAGCCTGCCTCCTGAGACCTATATTTTGAATGTGTACGCTATCCATACATGTTATCCGGGGATACGGTACCCTTTCTAACCTTTGTGCAATCACGTGCAATCCATACTGGGCCTAACACTGTCTGAGCCTGCCTCCTGAGACATATATTTTGAATGTGTACGCTATCCATACATGTTATCCGGGGAAACGGTACCCTTTCTAACCTTTGTGCAATCACGTGCAATCCATACTGGGCCTAACACCGTCTGAGCCTGCCTCCTGAGACATATATTTTGAATGTGTACGATATCCATACATGTTATCCGGGGATACGGTACCCTTTCTAACCTTTGTGCAATCACGTGCAATCCATACTGGGCCTAACACCGTCTGAGCCTGCCTCCTGATGTATAGACATATATTTTGAATGTGTACGCTATCCATACATGTTATCCGGGGATACGGTACCCTTTCTAACCTTTGTGCAATCACGTGCAATCCATACTGGGCCTAACACCGTCTGAGCCTACCTCCTGAGACATATATTTTGAATGTGCACGCTATCCATACATGTTATCCGGGGATACGGTACCCTTTCTAACCTTTGTGCAATCACGTGCAATCCATACTGGGCCTAACACCGTCTGAGCCTGCCTCCTGAGACATATATTTTGAATGTGTACGCTATCCATACATGTTATCCGGGGATACGGTACCCTTTCTAACCTTTGTGCAATCACATGCAATCCATACTGGGCCTAACACCGTCTGAGCCTGCCTCCTGAGACATATATTTTGAATGTGTACGCTATCCATACATGTTATCCGGGGAAACGGTACCCTTTCTAACCTTTGTGCAATCACGTGCAATCCATACTGGGCCTAACACCGTCTGAGCCTGCCTCCTGAGACATATATTTTGAATGTGTACGCTATCCATACATGTTATCTGGGGATACGGTACCCTTTCTAACCTTTGTGCAATCACATGCAATCCATACTGGGCCTAACACCGTATGAGCCTGCCTCCTGAGACATATATTTTGAATGTGTACGCTATCCATACATGTTATCTGGGGATACGGTACCCTTTCTAACCTTTGTGCAATCACGTGCAATCCATACTGGGCCTAACACCGTCTGAGCCTGCCTCCTGAGACATATATTTTGAATGTGTACGCTATCCATACATGTTATCCGGGGATACGGTACCCTTTCTAACCTTTGTGCAATCACGTGCAATCCATACTGGGCCTAACACCGTATGAGCCTGCCTCCTGAGACATATATTTTGAATGTGTACGCTATCCATACATGTTATCTGGGGATACGGTACCCTTTCTAACCTTTGTGCAATCACGTGCAATCCATACTGGGCCTAACACCGTCTGAGCCTGCCTCCTGAGACATATATTTTGAATGTGTACGCTATCCATACATGTTATCTGGGGATACGGTACCCTTTCTAACCTTTGTGCGATCACATGCAATCCATACTGGGCCTAACACCATCTGAGCCTGCCTCCTGAGACCTATATTTTGAATGTGTACGCTATCCATACATGTTATCCGGGGATACGGTACCCTTTCTTACCTTTGTGCAATCACGTGCAATCCATACTGGGCCTAACACTGTCTGAGCCTGCCTCCTGAGACATATATTTTGAATGTGTACGCTATCCATACATGTTATCCGGGGAAACGGTACCCTTTCTAACCTTTGTGCAATCACGTGCAATCCATACTGGGCCTAACACCGTCTGAGCCTGCCTCCTGAGACATATATTTTGAATGTGTACGATATCCATACATGTTATCCGGGGATACGGTACCCTTTCTAACCTTTGTGCAATCACGTGCAATCCATACTGGGCCTAACACCGTCTGAGCCTGCCTCCTGAGACATATATTTTGAATGTGTACGCTATCCATACATGTTATCTGGGGATACGGTACCCTTTCTAACCTTTGTGCGATCACATGCAATCCATACTGGGCCTAACACCGTCTGAGCCTGCCTCCTGAGACCTATATTTTGAATGTGTACGCTATCCATACATGTTATCCGGGGATACGGTACCCTTTCTAACCTTTGTGCAATCACGTGCAATCCATACTGGGCCTAACACTGTCTGAGCCTGCCTCCTGAGACATATATTTTGAATGTGTACGCTATCCATACATGTTATCCGGGGAAACGGTACCCTTTCTAACCTTTGTGCAATCACGTGCAATCCATACTGGGCAAGCTACAGCACCTGTGGTTTGCACACGTAAGTTTTTCATTTTTTCAGGAATGACGGTTAGGCCTAATTCCGGAACTGCGGTTGACCTGCACTTACTGGGAAATCATTGTTCGCGGGTAAAAATTGTAATCAGTGATCCCCATCACTAACGTTGTTCAGCGGGTTATCTGCACCAAGCATGACATCACACTCCCTAGGAAGAGGGTAATGCCACTGTGGCGACCGTACTCCTGGGGGCGACACAAGTGCACTGATGCCCAGCCACTGCTCGATGAATCTGCTGGTACATTGACCCAGACCACTACATTCCCCTCGCACGCTACACGGCCTGAATCTGACCCTGATGAAACTCAGTTTACCCTTCCCATATACAGTTCCATCTTACAGGGTGACAAAGAGGAAGCTGCAGATGAAAGTGCAGGTTCGGCCCACCCGCCATCAGACACACCACCGTACTATCAGGGGCCCTGTGCCAGTGCCGTCGCCAACGAGTGGGCCCCCCCTGCTTGCCCAGGATCACAGCACTTGCAAAGTTGAAATACTGTGCAGTGAGATGGAAGATGGGGACGACGAGGAATCCAGACAAGTACAGGGATTCCCTAGCGAGGAGACTTATTTGATTGTTTTCAATGTTGGGACAGCAATTTTTGGGGAGCACTATACTCTGGAGAATGATAGATGGGGCCCACCATACACTGGAACATTCCAAAGGTGGACATCAGACACTGGAGCAGCATTTACAGGGCCCATTATACACTAGAGCATTAGAAATGGGGCCCATTATGTTTGGAGCATTATTTGGGCCCATAAGACAGTGGTGCTTCATCCATGGGGACCAACATATACTGTAGCATTATGTGGAGCTCATCAAATACTGTTTCAAACATTATATGGGGCCAATGATTCTGTATGGAGAAATAGATGGGCCTCGTCATGAGATGTAAAAAGTGAGGTATTTTTCATTGTACTATAACGCTATTTCTCTGCCGTATCGGAGCATGATGAGTTGTGTTATGTGTTAAAGGGGCGCTCTTTCGCCCAGGGCACATGAAAACCTGCAGCCAGCCCTCCCCCCCCACAACTTTAGCCAAATAACCCCCATTTTTCAGTGCGTAACTTGTATTATGAAGTTAATTAAGGTTGACAAGCTTAAGTAAGAAGAATTGATGCTTTTGGCATTCAAATGGGCACTGTAGGTGTGTTTCCTGTCCTCCTCTCACTGCCGACTTTTATTCCCCATTGACTTACATTGGGTTTCGTGTTTCGGGACGACCCCGAATATTCCCTATAATCGGACGATCTTGCTCGACCCGACTTTTGGAAAAGTTGGGTTTCACGAAACGAAACGCGACCCTAAAAAACCAAAAGTCGCTCAACTCTAGCTTTAATCAAGAGTGTGGTTTTGCAAAACTGAGAAGCAAATTTCAGCCTTTCAGTCATGTTGTTGTAGAAAAACACGATAAAACAATGCTAAAGGATTTCATAGAAGAGAAGGATATTAGTAGGGTATGATCCATGTCCTATTAGCTTTTCTCTACGCAAAGATCTTTACTATTTGGAGTTTAATAGCCAAAAACCATTGGTCACTATTTGGTATGATTTATACATGAAGGAATGGAGAAAAATAAAAAGTAAAAATAAGTTAAACTATAAATTTTTTGAAGAAATACATTTTAAAGTAAATGAAAAAAATATAATAAGGTAATATCAGTCTCAGTTCACGCAAGTGTCATGGCTTCCATTATTACCAGGGTGACAAAAGTTATAATGGATCCTCTGCTTAACAGAGCTCATTAACTTATTTGTCCATCAAGTTTCCATTTTTTAAAAGAAAGAATGACACACAGAATACAGCATGAATTCTTCTAAATATCACTCTGGTGCATGCCACAATATGCTGCACAACCATCTTCTGCCCACCTTTAGATAAGGCCACACAATAAGATGTCAGTACATTTTAATGTCATCCCTTTTCTTTCATCCTATAAACTGTAAATCATATATAATATGTGATTAAGTCACTATACTTTGATGTGAAACACATGCTTCAATTATAGATGTGAGAGCTGATATTCTGGATTCCAACATTAATTATATTCATATATTATTGTACTACTAAGGCTAGTTTCACATTTACGTTTAAGGCAGCAGCGGCGGCCTGCGCACGGCCGCCGCTAAGCCCCGCCCTTGCCATGCCTCCGCCAGTAGCTCCGCCTACGGGCGCATGACGCTGCATGCGTCCTGCGTCCCCTATCTTTAGCACTGGGGACGCAGGCCGTGTGCAGATATGCGCTTGGCGGTGCATGCATCCTTTTGACGCTGTGCCGAGAGCACCAAATTGCAACCTGTTGCATTTGGCGCTGGTCGGTGCAGCATCAAAAGGATGCGTGCGCCGCCAAACACATACCTGCGCATGGCCTGCGTCCCCATTGCTAAACATAGGGGACGCAGGACACATGCAGCGTCATGCACCCGTAGGCGGAGCTGCTGGCGGAGGCACGGCAGGGGGAGGGCTTAGCGGTGGCCGTGAGGAGGCCGCCGCTGCTGCCTTAAACGCAAATGTGAAACTAGCCTAAGCCAGCATGTAAATCACCTTTGAAACTCAATTCTACATCAAGGAATATTAATTGAATATAATATTTCATAGAAAAATATTTTTTGAACTATGATACCTGACATCAGGTATTCATAGTACACCTGACATATGACTCAATCTTTGTAAAGGAGAAAGAATAATCTCATATTTCCTTATAAAGGCTACCATCTAACCTGCCAAGGGTAATCAGATTTCTGACAACTATTTAGCAAAAGTGTCTAGAGTAATAATATATATCTGTGTATGGCAGCCTATGGATCCTATACACTTAACGAGTTTGTCAGCTACTTTTTCTAAGAATAGGTCTTCAATGTCTGATCGGCCGGTTTCCAAAATCCTACACCCCCGCAGATCAGCTGTTATTGGTGTTGGCAGCAGCAGCTGCCAGCCGGAAGTACTCACATGCAGAGCCGGCCATCTTCTGGTAGTGGCTGAAGCTTGATACTGCAAATTTGCTTCCTATTCAAATCAATAGGAGGTGGATGTGTAGTACCCTGTGGCAGCCACTACAAAAAGACGGACAACTCCGCTAGTGAATATTTCTGGCTGGTGGTCACCATCACCACCACCGTAACATCTGGTATGCAGGGTGCAGAGTTTTAGATCCTTGCCGATCAAATATTGATGTCCTATTCTAAGGATAAGTCATCAATGAAAAAGCAGTAGGCAAACTCTTTAAGCCCTTAATGACCGCCAATACTCATTAAAACGGTGGCTGCTAAGGGGCCTTATTCCCACATTGTTGTTTTAAAATGATGATTGGGAATAAGGGTATAGCATCCCTCAGAATCAAAAAATCTCTGTGGTCTCAGCTACTGGGAACAGCTGAGACCCTGGAGAACATGATCAAGGTGAGATTTTCAAATCCTCCATCAAGTGATCGCCGTTATTCAGTGAATAACGCCGACCATGAACAAAAAACTGTGCCCGCTGATAAAATTATTTTTCTAGTCCCTGACATGACATAAATGTCAGAGGAGAGAACTGAGGTCCCCAAGCCTCCCCTGTATCTCTAGCTTTCCCCGGTCCCTCCTGCTCTGTTCCCTGGCCATGTGCATCATCTTCATGGAAAAAAACAGTGATCAAAAGAAAAAAATTGTAAATCAAATCCACTTTTGTAATCCCATTAGTTAGATAAAAATTATAAAATAAAAAATATTTTTTCCAATCTTTCCTGTTGGGGGTTAGGGTTGGGGTTAGGGTTAGATTTGGGGTGAAGGGTGTGTTATGGCTAGGCTTGTTTTAGGGGTAGATTTAGTATAGGAGATTTTTTTAAAGTAAAAAAAATGATATGACAGCTAGTGTTGAGTGCAAGTGCTTGCTACTCGAGTTTGCGTTTGCATCGGTGCTTGGTTATGCACTAAGTATCGCCGATCTCCGTATTTGTTTTTTTGGCTAACAGCTGCGAAACATGCAGGGAGGGGACTCGAGTCTTGGGACTTGTCACTTGAGCACACGCAATACTCTGTGCTTATTGGAGTAGTGAGCACTTGCATTCAACACTATTGATGATTTATTCAAAGTGACAACCTAATGTTATCAAATTCTGTGTCATACCTGTGGGTTAAAAATGGAGTTGAGCAAAACGGGTCGGTCAAATTCAAAAGTCGCCGACTTTAGCTGAAGTCGGGTTTCGCCGATCGAAACCTGACCATAGCGTGAGGTCGCCGACCCGAGCGCCAAAGTCGCGTTTCAAATAATGCTTCTGCCTTTTCTCAGCCAATGATGGAGGACACACACTGTGGGCAACGCGATGACATGGGGAGCGGCCACCACCATCTTAGAGAAGGGCATTGAAATAATTGGCTGGCTTTGTGTGGCGTCACAGTGGCTATAAAAGGCAGTGACCGCCGACCGCCATCTTACTTCTTAGAATAGGGAGAGGTGCTGCTGCTGATTCTGAATAGGGAGAGTGTCAGGCAGGGAAGAAGAAAAAAAATTGCTTCTGCTGATAGCACTTTTCACTGTAAAGTTAGTGTGCAGTGAAAGGGGAGGAATTTTGTTGTGTGCAGCACCACTGGTAGTGATTAGGCTGCATTGCTGTGTGCACACTGCTGTTCAAACTGCTTTTTTCAAAGCACTCCACTCTTTTATTACTTTGTTCTAATCAGTTACCGAGCGTTCATTTTTTCACACACCGTATAGCGGTGTACGCTCCTCACACACTACTGTGTACCGGCTGGTATCATGGACAAATACAAGCTATCTGTGTGTGACTCTGGAAAAAAAAAGAGATTTTCCATTTTTCCAGACATACACCGTATAGAGCTGTCCGCTTTTCAAACAGTTTCGTATATCTGCTGTTTGATTACGATCAAAACTATACAGAGACAGCGTGTGTCACTCCGTGTAAAAATAGATGAAGATTTAACTTTTCCATACAAACACCGTATAGCGGTATACGCTCCAGTCCTCACACACTACCGTGTACCGACTGGTATCATGGACAAATACAAGCTATCTGTGTGTGACTATGGAAAAAAAAAGAGATTTTCCATTTTTCCAGACCTACACTGTATAGATCTGTCTGCTTTTCAAACAGTTTTGTATATCATAGAATCATAGAATCGTAGAGTTGGAAGGGACCTCCTGGGCCATCTGGTCCAACCCCCTGCTCAAAGCAGGATTCGCTAAATCATCCCAGTTAGATGTCTGTCCAGCCTCTGTTTGAAGACTTCCATTGAAGGAGAACTCACCACTTCTCGTGGCAGCCTGTTCCACTCATTGATCACTCTAACTGTCAAAAAGTTTTTTCTAATATCTAATCTGTGTCTCCTCCCATTCAGCTTCATCCCATTGCTTCTAGTCTTTCCTTGTGCAAATGAGAATAAAGTTGATCCTTCTACAATGTGACAGCCCTTTAGATATTTGTAGACAGCTATTAAGTCTCCTCTCAGTCTTCTCTTTTGCAAACTAAACATTCCCAAATCCTGCAACCTTTCCTCATAAGACAGGGTTTGCAGACCGGTCACCATTCTGGTCGCTCTTTTCTGAACTTGCTCCAGTTTGTTGATGTCTTTTTTCAAATGTGGTGCCCAAAATTGGACACAATATTCCAGATGAGGTCTGACCAAAGAGGAGTAGAGGGAAATAATTACTTCACGTGATCTAGACTGTATGCTTCTGTTAATACATCCTAGAATTGCATTTGCCTTTTTTGCTGCTGCATCACACTGTTGACTCATATTCAGTCTGTGATCTATTAGTATACCCAAGTCTTTTTCACATGTGCTGTCACTTAGCCCTATTCCTCCCATTCTATATATGCTTTTTTCATTTTTATTGCCCAGATGTAGTACTTTGCATTTCTCCCTGTTAAAAACCATTCTGTTAGTTGCTGCCCACTTCTCCAGTTTATTTAAATCTTTTTGAATCCTCTCTCTCTCTTCTCTAGTATTAGCTATCCCTCCTAGCTTTGTGTCATCAGCAAATTTAATCAGTTTACCCTCAATTCCTTCATCTAAATCGTTGATAAAGATGTTGAACAATACAGGGCCCAGGACAGAGCCCTGTGGTACCCCACTTGAGACATTCTTCCAACTGGATGTGCAGCCATTTACGACCACTCTTTGGGTCCGATCACTAAGCCAGTTATGAATCCACCTAACAGTTGCCTTGTCCATTCCATACTTAGTCATTTTTTCAATAAGGATTGTATGAGAGACTTTGTCAAATGCTTTGCTGAAGTCAAGATATACTATATCTACAGCATTTCCTTGATCCACCCAATCAGTAATACCATCATAGAAGGAAATTAAATTAGTCTGACATGACTTATTAGTTACAAACCCATGCTGACTCTGTTTAATCACTTCATTCTTATCCAGGTATTGACATACATGTTGTTTAATAATTTGTTCAAAGATCTTTCCTGGTATAGAAGTCAGACTCACCGGCCTATAGTTGCCTGGGTCCACCTTCTTCCCCTTTTTGAAGATAGGAACAACATTTGCTCTTCTCCAGTCTTCTGGCACTTCTCCTGTTCTCCAAGAATTTTCAAAGATTATGGAGAGGGGTTCAAAAATTTCTTCTGCTATCTCCTTCAGTACTCTGGGGTGTAATTCATCTGGACCTGGAGACTTGAATACATTTAGGTTAGCTAAGTGTTTCCTCACTATCATTCTGTTTATAGATATCCTGGATTCTTCTATTCCCTTAATAGGACAGTGAATAACAGTTGATGTTACATTTCCTTTCTGAGAGAAAACAGATGCAAAATAGGAATTTAAAAGTTCAGCCTTCTCAACATCCTGTCTTACCATTTCATCATTTTCATCCTGTAAAAATCCTATAGCATCTTTGACTTTTCTTTTACTTTTGACATATCCCCAAAATCCTTTATTATTGCTTTTGACATCTCTTGCAAGCCTCAATTCATTTTCAGCTTTAGATAATCTGATTTGTGCCTTGCAGGTTCTGCAGACAGCATTATATTCTTCTTTAGATATGCCTCCTTCTTTCCATTTTATAAACATTTTTTGCTTCCTTTTTAGCATGTGCTTAAGTTCTGTGTTCATCCATCCTGGTTTCCTTAAATGCTTCCTATTCTTCCCTCTTTTCGGAATTGTTAACAACTGTGCTTTGAGAATTTCATTTTTCAAGATTTCCCATCCTTCCTGGACATTTTTGTCTTTAAGGATATCCAGCCATTGGATCCCTCCAATTCTCTTTCTGAATCCCTTTAAATCTGCCTTTCTGAAATCTAACCTTGACGTCTGAGTCTTCACAGGTCTTCCGCCTCTAGTTATCCAAAATTCTAAAATAGCATGGTCGCTACCTCCTAGGGTCCCAGCCACTTTTACCTCCTCAACCATTTCCTCCCTGTTTATAAGGATTAGATCCAAGGTAGCAGTTCCCCTTGTTTTCTCCTTTACCTTTTGGAAGATAAAGTTGTCAGCAAGAGAGGATAAGAATTTCCTTGACCTGTTAGTTTTGCCTGAGAGAGATTCCCAACAAATGTCTGGATAGTTGAAATCTCCCATGACAACTATGTCATATTTTTTGGAGAACTTGGCCATTTGATGCATAATGAGTTCATCCATATCTTCAGCTTGCACAGGCGGCCTGTAGTAAATGCCTACAATGGTGTCCTTTCCATTGTTCTGTCCTTGTATTCTTACCCAAACAGTTTCCACAGAACTCCCAGTCTCTGAAGCTTCAATCTCTGTGCAGATATACGTATTTCTAACATACAATGCGACACCCCCTCCTCGTTTATCAAGTCTGTTTCTTGCAAATAAGTTGTATCCTTCTAGTCTTGTATTCCAATCATGTGTATTGGCCCACCAAGTTTCAGTGATTCCAATGACATCATATTTCTTTTCCTGTGTTAGTAGTTCCAATTCTCCTTGTTTGTTGCCCATGCTTTGTGCATTAGTATAGAAACATTTTAGTTTGTGATTGGTTTCTCTTTCTCCAATATTTTTTTTAATTAGATTCTTTCGTCTTTGTTCTTCCTTTCCACTTCTAATAGCAGAGTTCTCAGTAGCATTTGTCAGGTGTATGGCTTTTTCTGGTCTTTTGCTTCCCTTCCCATGTTGTTCTAGTTTAAAGCTCTCCTTACAAGTGTAGCAAGGCGACTTCCAAATACCTGCTTTCCAGTCTTCGTAAGGTGCACCCCATCTCTAGCAAGTAGTCCATCGTATAAGTAGTTCACTCCGTGATCCAGAAATCCAAATCGTTGCTGACGGCACCATCGACGTAGCCAGTTGTTCACCTGCAGAATCTTATTCCACCTCCTTGTTCCATGGCCATCCACTGGGAGGATGGAAGAGAAGACCACCTGCGCTCCCAGTTCTTTCACTTTCTTGCCTAAATCTTCAAAGTCTCTGCAGATGGTTTCCAGGTCGTTTCTTGCGGTGTCATTTGTCCCCACATGTAGTAGCAGGAATGGGTAGTCATCTGTAGGTCTGAAGAGTCCTGATATCCTGTCAGACACATCTTTAATTTTTGCACCTGGAAGACAGCACATTTCTCTTGAAGTTATATCCGGTCTGCAGATAGCGGCCTCTGTTCCTCTCAACAGGGAATCCCCCATGACCACCACTCTCCGTTTCTTCTTCACAACATTTTTCTTTCTCCATCCAGGAGGACTCTGAAGGCGTACAAGGTTGCTGTTTGTTGGCAAAGTCTTATCCTGATGTATTTCTTCATCGTTTTCCTGCGTGAGAGCCTGGTACTGGTTTCTGAGCAGTATGGGTGCTGACTGCCTCCTGATCCTCCTGCTTCTCTGGGTCACATGTCTCCAATCCTCTGTTTCTTCAGGTGCACTTCGAATTTCTTCTCTTTCTGTAAAATGAAGAGATAATTCTGCTCTGTCCAAGAACTCTTCACCTTCCTTAATGATCTTCAACGTAGCTAACCTCTCTTCGAGATTTTGCAACTTTTCCTCCAACAGGGTCACAAGCTTGCATTTGTGGCATGTGAAGTTTGGCTTTTCCACTGGTAAATCTGTGAACATGTAGCAAGAAATGCAGCTCACCAAATGGCTCCTGGCCTCTTCCATCTTGAGATTTCTTAAAAAGATGAAAGATGAGCCAAAATTCGCGCGCCGACAAATGATCTCCTCAAGACTCTTCCCCTGGTTTCTCCGATTTCCTCTTTTCAGCTGCAACGGCCAAAACCCAGTGATCGTTGAGCTCGCGGAGACTCTTCACTTATCCCTGTAGGCACTGGGAATATGCAAATGATCTCCTCAAGACTCTTCCCCTGGTTTCTCCGATTTCCTCTTTTCAGCTGCAACGGCCAAAACCCAGTGATCGTTGAGCTCGCGGATACTCTTCACTTATCCCTGTAGGCACTGGGAATATGCAAATGATCTCCTCAAGACTCTTCCCCTGGTTTCTCCGATTTCCTCTTTTCAGCTGCAACGGCCAAAACCCAGTGATCGTTGAGCTCGCGGAGACTCTTCACTTATCCCTGTAGGCACTGGGAATATGCAAATGATCTCCTCAAGACTCTTCCCCTGGTTTCTCCGATTTCCTCTTTTCAGCTGCAACGGCCAAAACCCAGTGATCGTTCAGCTCGCGGAGACTCTTCACTTATCCCAGAAGGCACTGGGAATATGCAAATGATCTCCTCAAGACTCTTCCCCTGGTTTCTCCGATTTCCTCTTTTCAGCTGCAACGGCCAAAACCCAGTGATCGTTGAGCTCGCGGAGACTCTTCACTTATCCCAGAAGGCACTGGGAATATGCAAATGATCTCCTCAAGACTCTTCCCCTGGTTTCTCCGATTTCCTCTTTTCAGCTGCAACCGGCCAAAACCCAGTGATCGTTGAGCTCGCGGAGACTCTTCACTTATCCCAGAAGGCACTGGGAATATGCAAATGATCTCCTCAAGACTCTTCCCCTGGTTTCTCCGATTTCCTCTTTTCAGCTGCAACCGGCCAAAACCCAGTGATCGTTGAGCTCGCGGAGACTCTTCACTTATCCCAGAAGGCACTGGGAATATGCAAATGATCTCCTCAAGACTCTTCCCCTGGTTTATCTGCTGTTTATACATGGTCAAAACTATACAGAGACAGCGTGTGTCACTCCGTATAAAAATAGATGGAGATTTACAATTTTCCATACAGACACCGTATAGAGCTGTCCGATTCTCAAACAGTATTGTATATCTGCCATTCACATTACGGTCACATCTATACAGAGTCAGCGTGTGTGTATGTGACACTCCTTAAATACATATACGGACATTTCCATTTCTCCATACACCGTAATGTGCTGTCCGATTCTCAAACAGTATTGTATATCTGCTGTTCGCATTACAGTCACATCTATACAGAGTCAGCGTGTGTGTGTGACACTCCGTAAATACATATACGGAGATTGTTAGTTACACAAAAAACATATACAGCTGTACACTTCTTATACAGTACCATATATTTGCTTGTTGGATTATGGTCAAAAACATCCTGGGAGAGCGTCTGTGACTAACAAAATATATACGTAGATTTAATTTTTTTTTAATACACCTTACACAGCTGGACGCTCCTCATACAGTAGCATCTCTCTGCTGGTATTTTTGGCACATTTTCCCAAACATGAGGAAGTATGGTGGAAGAGACCACGGATGTGGGCAGGGGGGCACAGCTGGTACTGATGGTGATGGTGCATCGGATCTTTCTGGCAAGAGCACAATAGCAGCTAAGGCAGGAGGCGTTGAGCCTGCGTCATCATCTGGCCCAAGAAGGCCTGTAAGGTTCCCTTTTCTTGGAGTAGGAAAACCGCTTTTAAAGCCGGAGCATCAGGAACAGGTTTTGGCGTACATTGCCGAAACAGCCACCAGCTCTATTGCCTCCTCTTTTGAACGTTCAAAACCTGCAAGCACGGAGTCATCATTGCAGGGTTCTGGTCAGGAGAAACACCTTTCCTTATGTCCTTCACCCCCACCAAAAGTTAAGGATGCGGCAACCCACACTTCGGATTACTCTATGGAGCTCTTTTCACATACCATGCCTGGGTTATTCAGTCAAATCCTGAATTCCCCAGTCCAAGATGAATCTGACATGGAGTGCACTGATGCACAGCCACTGCTAGATGATTCTGCTGGTACATTGACCCAGAGCACTACATTGCCCTCGCAGTCTACTGAGCCAGAATCTGACCCTGATGAAACCCAGGTGCCCCTTCCCGCATACTATACCACCTTACACGGTGACACAGAGGAAGGTAAAGAGGAAGGTGCAGATGACTTTGAAGAGGAGGTGATGGATGACCCAGTTCTTGACCCGGATTGGCATCCATTTGGGGGAGTAGGGTGGCTTGGCAATAGCTCATATAAGGAGAAGGATCCGCAGCAGGCATTGACATCGCAGCAGCAGTTATTTGGCAGGCCCGTAGCTGTCCAAAATCGTGGACCAAAAACTAAAAGAGTTGCAGGACAGCTTGGCCAGACGGTCAACTTAGCACAGCATGCAAGGCCAGAAAATGTATACCATAGTAGGAAGAGTGCAGTGTGGCACCTCTTTGGCCAAAATCCTACTGATGAGGAAAAGATTACCTGTAAGAAGTGCGGAAGAACCTTTAGCCGAGGTAAACAACTCAAAAATTTGAATACCAGTTGCATGCTTAGACATTTAACCAACATGCACTTGCAAGCGTGGACCTGCTCCGACTGAAAGTAGCCAGCAACGCTCCATCGCTTCCCCCACTGTAAGACCACCACCACCGTTAAGCACACCACCAGCACTAAATGTTAAGGTGTCATCGCAAGGCCAAAGCACTCAGGGAATCATAATGGTTTTGCAACACAACACTGAATCTAGGCCATCACCACCAATACCATCACCAACCCTCTCTCACTCCAACCGGTCCACCGCTACTTGCCCCATATGCAGCTCTCCAGTCCAGCTCACCCTACCAGACGCTCTGAGTAGGATAAGAAAGTACTCATCCTCTCATTCGCATACACTGTGTTTGAACGCCTACATTGCCAAACTAATCTCATTAGAGATGATGCCCTACTGTTTGGTTAAAAGAGAAGCTTTCCGCGAGCTCATGGCCTACGCAGTCCCACTCTATGACCTACCCAGTCGTCACTTCTTTTCTCGAAAAGCCATCCCTGCCCTCCACCTGCATGTAAAAGACCTCATTGTCTATGCACTCAAGCAATCAGTGAGTGGAAAGGTGCACCTCACAACAGATGCATGGTCCAGTAGGCATGGCCAGGGCCGTTATGTGTCCATCATTGTGCACTGGGTTAATGTGGTGGATGCAGGCTCCATGGGGACAGCGACGGTGGAACAGTGCTGCCTAGCCCACGGTATAGGAAACAGTTGGCTGTAGGCTTTCGACCCTCCTCCATAAGCGAAAGCTCGTACACAGAGAACAGTTGCACGAGCACTCCATCCGCAGCTGGCAGTGTTGCACATGAGGTGTCCCACTATTGAACAGCTAGTGATAAGTGTCAGCAGGCTTTGTTAAAGATGATGTCTTTGGGCGACAACAGACACACCGCGGAGGTACTGGCCGACTACTTGCAGCGACAAACTGAGTCATGGCTGGGCAGTCAAATTCAAAGAAGCTTTATTGGCATGACTAAATACACATTAGTTTTGCCAAAGCAAGTGTACAAAAGGGAATAGGGATAGGGACTGTAGGGATGTTGGGTAGGGGCTGTAGGAAAGGTGGATGGGGGCAGATCCAGGATGGGGCTATAGAAGTCCATGGCATATGGAAAGTGGATGGGGGGATGGGACAGATCCAGGGTGGGGCTATAGAAGTCCATGGCATAGGGAAGGAGAATGGGGGGCATGGGGCAGATCCAGGGTGGGGGCCATAGAAGTCCATGGCATATCATAGTTCTCTTTCTCACAGTCTATGGCATGCGCTCGCATATTGTGCTGCTATCTCCACTGCTCTCTCTTCATCCCCCAGCAGGATATATGTTTTCTCTTCCTCCTTCATGGTGATGAAATCCGGGAAGAGATGTGAGAGTCTCCTGAAGTGAGTGTCCCTCACTGCTGAGTATTTGGGGCAGAGTAGCAGGAAGTGGGTCTCATCCTCCAGGGCCTCCTGGTCACAGTGTAGGCACAGTCTTTTCTCCCTGGTCTTGTAGCTCTGCCTGTATCAGCCGGATTCGATGGCCAGACTGTGGGCACTGAGTCTATATCAGCTCAGGATCTTGTTGTCTCTGGGGTCTGGGAGTTTCACCAGGTATGGGGCCAGTCTGTAGTCTCTCTGTAGACTCCGGTACATGGTCAGTTTCTGTGAGCTGATGATGTCATTCTTCCAGTCACTTACGTACCTTTCCTGGCCTTCATCTACCATCTTCCTGATTCTGGCTTTTGTCAGGTTGTTGTGATTGGTGTTCTGGTCAGGTTGGGTTTGGGTGAGCTGTTTCAAGGGTCCAAGTTTTTCTGTTTCACCTACTCATGTCAGTACTTTATGGTGATGGGAGCTTGGACTGCTCCTACGTAGCTGAGCCCGGAATGACAGTGCCCTCTTTAGAACCGTTAGGTGTAGAGGCAGTCTGCTCAGCTCGGCCCAGCAAGCTCTGTTGGAGGTGCTCCGATGGACATGGAGAAGGTGCTTGCAGAATTCCAGGTGGAATATTTCTGTTGGGCTGGAATCCCACCTTGACCAGTCTGGGTAGGTGTGAGGATCCCAGACTTCGCTGCCATACAGGAGGATTGGGGCGATGATACAGTCGAAGATTTTTAACCAGACCCTTACTGGTGACTTCAGATGGTAGAGCTTCCTTCAGATGGCATAGAAGGTTTTGCATGCTTTGTCTTTCAGGGTCTCTATGGCTTGTTTGAAGCTCCCTGACCGGTGAATCTCTATGCCCAGGTAGGTCTATTTGTCCGTTCCTGTAAGGGCGCAGTTGATGAGGACAAATGAAGGGTGCTGGTCTGATTTTCTCTTTCTCTTCTGGAACACTATGATGTTGGTTTTCTTTAGGTTGACCGGTAGTGCCCAAGAGGAGCTGAATTTCTCGAAGATTTTCAGGTTGTCTTGGCCTTTCTCGGTTGGTGACAGAAGCAGCAGGTCATCTGCATACAGCATGAATTTCACCTGCGCATCGTGGAGGGTGAGACCTGGTGCTGTGGAAGATTCCAGAGCGGTAGCCAGCTCGTTGATGTAAATGTTGAAGAGCATTGGGCTTAGGCTGCAGCCTTGTCTGACTCCCCGGCTCTGCTGGAAATAGGCCGTTCTTCTGCCGTTCACACTCACACTGCAGAGGTTCTCGGTGTAGGAGCTTTTGATAACCTTTCCTCCTATTCCGCTCTCCAGCAGTTTCAGGAATAAGCCTGACTGCCACACCGAATCAAAGGCCTTTTTAAAGTCCACGAAACAGGCGTATATCTTCCCGTTCTTTGTATTGTGGACGTGTCTCTGAATGAGGCTGTGCAGGGTGTAGATGTGGTCAGTAGTGTGGTGGTTTGGCATGAATCCTGCTTGGATCTTGCTGAGGACATTGTGCTCGGTGAGGAAACTGACGATCCTCTTGTTCAGGATGCTGTTGAACTGTTTTCCCAGGTTGCTGCTGACACATATGCCTCTGTAGTTGGCAGGGTCATACCTGTCCCCATTCTTGTGGATGGGTGTGATGAGGCCTTGGTTCCAGGTAAGAGGGAAGTAGCCAGAACTTAGCACAATATTGAAGAGTTTAACCATTGCGGCCTGTATTTCTGGTGGGCTGTACTTCAGCATTTCTGGTAGGATTCCATCCAGGCCACCGACTTTTCTACATCTTATGGATGAGATTCTCTCTGCTACTTCCTGTAATGTAATAGGTGTATCCACAGGGTTTTAGAAGTTTTTTACTTTTTCCTTCATTGCTTTTAGTTTTGCCATTATGCTTTCCTGTTCTTGGCTTAGTTCTTCCTTCGGGATGTCTTTATAGAGGTCTCTGAAGTACTGGAGCCAGATGTTGCCATTTTGGATATGGATGTTGTTTTTCTGGTCTTTTGTGCCCGTGTGGTTCCATAGTTCCCAGAAGGAGTTGTCTTGGAGGGCATCTTGGAGTTGGTTAAGTTTGGTGGAGATGTAACTCTGCATTTTCCTCCTGTGGATGGTTTTGTACTGCCTTTGTATGGTTTCATAGGCTTCCCTTAGACCAGGGTGGTTGGGGTCTCTGTGTTTCTTGTTTGAGGCTGTTCTCAGGGTCTACATCTTGAGCCATTCAAGGTAGTCAGTGGTAACGGCCGTAATTTTGTGGCAGCAATAGCCCTTGGAAAACTCACACACATACCTTGCCTGGCTCAAACTTTGAACCTGGTGGTGCAGTGCTTCCTTAACAATTATCAGGAGTTAACATCCCTGCTCCATAAGGTGCGAAGACTGTGCTCTCACATCCTTCGCTCGGCCGTACACTCCAGTCGAATGCAGAAGCTGCAGCAATTGCTCCACCTCCCCAAGCACTGCCTAATCATAGATGTTGCAACAAGGTGGAACTCCACCCTGTACATGGTTGAGAGGCTGTGCGAACAGAGGCAGGCTGTAATGCATTTGTGGGAGGATACACAGGCAGGCAGTTTGAGGGAAGAAATGGAATTGTCGGGTGTGCAGTGGTCAAAGCTGGAAGACCTCTGTAAAGTCCTTCAGTGTTTTGAGGAATGCACACGGCTGGTAAGCGCAGACGATGCCATCATAAGCATGAGCATCCCTCTTATGTGTCTGCTCATGCAAAGATTGACGCACATTAAGGATCTTGCATCTGCAGCGGAGGAGGAACAGGAGGAGGAAGAGGAGGGAAGCCTTGCTGACAGTCAGGTATTGTCTAGTTGTCTGGTCAGGGAACTGTCCTGGACAAGGTGGAGGAAGAAGAGGAAGAGAAGGAGGATGAGGGGGATGATTATTTTGGGCAGGAGGATGCTTCTCAAGGGGCAAGAGAAAATGTTGGCGGTCCAAGGTCAGGTACAGTGTTTGTGCGTGACTGTAGGGATATGGATTTGCCAGAAAGTGCTCCTCCACCCAGCAGTGGCAGTGCATTATTGACACCTGGAACATTGGCCCACATGTGCGATTATGCCTTGCGGATCCGAAAAAGGGACCCCCACATTGCCAAAATGATGAAGGATGACGACTACTGGCTGGCCAGCATCCTCGATCCACGCTACAAAGGCAAATTACACAACATCATGCCACAGGAGAACCTAGAGATAATATTGGCTAACAAACAAGCAACTCTGGTAAACCGTTTGTTTGAGGCTTTCCCAGCATACAGCAGCGGTGCTGGTTCTCCCACCAGCTGTAGTGGGCACAATGCAAGAGGTGTTCATGGTGCACACAGCGAAAGTGGCGTTGGAGACCGGGGTTTAATGACCATGTGGTGGAATGATTTCTCAAGTACCGCTCACATGACTGCTAATACTGCATCGATTACAAGTGACAGGAGACAGCAGTTGTCAACTATGGTTACAAACTACTTCTCCTCCCATATCGATGTTCTCCCACACAGGTCATTCCCCTTTGACTATTGGGCCTTGAAACTGGACACCTGGCCTGAATTGGCACACTATGCCTTACAAGAGCTCGCTTGCCCTGATGCTAGTGTGTTATCTGAAAGAGTTTTCAGTGCTGCTGGATCAATCATGACAGAAAAAAGGACCCGTCAGTCGACCCAAAATGTTGATGATCTAACCTTCATTAAAATGAACCATTCCAACAGGTATGTCCATCCACCCAGCTCTCCTGCTCTCCTGCTGTCTGTCTATGAAGGGCACACAGTGCATCACCCAGCTTTGCACATAGACTTGCCTCTGCACCTAGCATTCACATGGTATGTCCATCCACCCAGCTCTCCTGCTCTCCTGCTGTCTGTCTATGAAGGGCACACAGTGCATCACCCAGCTTTGCACATAGGCTTGCCTCTGCACCTAGCATTCACATGGTATGTCCATCCACCCAGGTCTCCTGATCTCCTGCTGTCTGTCTATGAAGGGCACACAGTGCATCACCCAGCTTTGCACATAGACTTGCCTCTGCACCTAGCATTCACATGGTATGCCTTTCAGCTAACCCCAGCTTACCCCAGTGTTATTTATAACCTTGTTTACTCTGGCTTGATCATAAACATCTGGTCCACTCTTAATTGTCTGGCCAAGATGAGCAGAGACCACTCCTCTCTGCTTCACACCTGACTGCACTTAGTTGTACATATATTGCAGAGCACAAGTCTGCATAAAGACTTCAGTCTGCAGTGTGATTTCCTATAAGTGTGTTCTAGAAGTGTGAAGATTAATTTAAGAATTAAAACCAGAATTGAACCAGAAGGGAACTGAAGGTAACTGTACAGTCACTGTAAACAATGTTTCTGTTTGTTTTCATTTTCACCCCAATAATTCTTCACTTTCTGCTAATTCCCCTAATCCCTACTCCTAGTAAGGAACTGTTCATCTCTTCTTCAATCCTCCCCATCCACCTCACCTCCTCCTCAAAACTGTTCCTTAACATACAATCCTCTGTCTCCAA
Organism: Dendrobates tinctorius; assembly: GCF_039654945.1. NCBI lineage: Eukaryota > Metazoa > Chordata > Amphibia > Anura > Dendrobatidae > Dendrobates > Dendrobates tinctorius. The sequence continues at coordinate 58,428,626 of NW_027361698.1, read as the reverse complement.
ACACAGACAGCCCCCTCATGCCCTCTCCTGCTCCCACCTGCTAACACTTTCTCTGCTCCTTCTCACTGCTGGTGATATCTCTCCAAATCCTGGCCCTCCTCACCACATTCCCACAGTCATTTCTACCTCCCATCCACGCTCTATCACAACCTTCCGTAACCTCTCCAACCTTATACCCATTCACCCAGCCCCCGCTTCCCCAGTCCCACTAACAGGAGCTCTGTGGAACGCTTGCTCTGTCTGCAACAAGCTTTCCTACATCCATGATCTTTTTGTCACTACCAAACTTTCCTTCCTCGCCATCACCGAAACCTGGCTCACCCCTTCTGACACAGCCTCTCCTGCTGCACTTTCGTATGGCGGCTTCCACCTTTCTCACACCCCCCGCCCCAGCAGCAAACATGGCGGAGGAGTTGGTTTTCTCCTGTCAGATACCTGCTCCTTCACCCCAATCCCACTGCCACCCTCTGTTACCCTCCCTTCCTTTGAGGTGCACTCTGTGCGCATCTACTCCCCCTCCAACCTCCAACTGGCTGTCATCTACCGCCCTCCAGGGCCAGCCACCACCTTCTTTGACCACTTCACCACCTGGTTACTTCATTTCCTTTCCGCGGACATCCCTACTATCATCATGGGCGACTTCAACATCCCCATTGACACTTCCCTCTCAGCTGCCACTAAACTTCTATCTTTCACTTCCTCCTTCGGCCTCACTCAATGGTCTTCTACATCCACCCATAAAGATGGCCACACACTGGACCTCATCTTCACCCACCTCTGCTCCCTATCTAACCTCTCTAACGCACCTCTTCCTCTCTCTGACCACAACCTGCTCACATTCTCTTCCCTCTTCACTCCATGTCTACAATTCCCATCCCACAAACTTTCACACCCTCGCAGGAATCTTAAACACCTTGACCTACACTCATTCTCTGAATCCCTCCTCCCTCTCACAGATATAAGTTCCTTACACAATGCAGATGACGCTGCTGCTCTATATAACACCACAATAGCTGTAGCTTTGAAATCCGCTGCCCCACTTACACATACCAAAACTCGCAAAATCAACAGACAGCCCTGGCACACCAGCCTGACCAAAGAGCTGAGGCGAGCTTCCAGGGCTGCTGAGCGCAGATGGAAAAGATCCCACTCCAACGAGCACTTCATCCCATTCAAACAGTCCCTCACTACTTTCAAGACCACACTCGCCACAGCTAAACAAAGCTACTTCTCATCTCTCATATCCTCCCTGTCTCACAACCCTAAACAGTTATTCAACACCTTCAATTCTCTCCTCCGCCCCCCAGCACCTCCTCCCTCCCCACTCATCTCAGCTGAAGACTTTGCCTCATTTTTCAAGCAGAAAATTGATAACATCAGGGACAGTTTTGGTCAACAACCCCCAGAGCCCTTCCTCCTGACTTCCCAGCCCTCCACCTTCAAAACCAACTTCTCCACCATTACAGAAGATCGACTCTCCACTCTACTCTCAAGATCACATCTCACCACCTGTGCACTCGACCCAATCCCATCCCACTTCATACCAAACCTCACCACAGTCTTCATCCCAACCCTAACCCATCTCTTCAACCTATCACTAACAACTGGTGTTTTCCCCTCAAGCTTTAAACATGCCTCCATCACACCTATCCTTAAAAAGCCCTCTCTTGACCCATCCTCTGTATCTAGCTATCGCCCTATATCACTTCTCCCCTACGCCTCCAAGCTACTGGAACAACACGTCTACCTTGAACTGTCCTCCCATCTCTCTTCTTGCTCCCTCTTCGACCGCTTACAATCTGGCTTCCGGTCACACCACTCCACTGAAACTGCCCTTACTAAGGTCACCAATGACCTCTTAACCGCCAAGAGCAAGCGACACTACTCTGTCCTCCTCCTCCTGGACCTGTCGGCTGCCTTTGACACAGTGGACCATTCCCTATTATTACAGACCCTCTCATCCCTCGGCATCACAGACTTGGCCCTATCCTGGATCTCATCATACCTAACAGACCGGACATTCAGCGTCTCCCACTCACACACCACCTCCTCACCTCGTCCCCTATCTGTCGGAGTCCCACAAGGTTCAGTCCTTGGGCCCCTGCTGTTCTCTATTTACACCTTTGGCCTGGGACAGCTCATAGAATCTCATGGCTTTCAGTATCATCTTTACGCTGATGACACACAGATCTACATCTCTGGACCAGATATCACCTCCCTACTAAACAGAATCCCTCAATGTCTGTCCACTATTTCATCCTTCTTCTCCGCTAGATTTCTGAAACTCAACATGGACAAAACAGAATTCATCATCTTTCCCCCATCTCACGTGACCCCCCCTATGAACCTATCAATTACAGTAAATGACTGCCCACTCTCCCCAGTCCCACAAGCTCGCTGCCTCGGAGTAATCCTTGACGCTGATCTCTCCTTCAAACCACATATCCAAGCCCTTTCCACTTCCTGCTGACTTCAACTCAAAAATATTTCACAAATCCGTTCATTCCTCACCCAAGAATCTGCAAAAACCCTAGTCCATGCCCTCATCATCTCTCGCCTTGACTACTGCAACCTCATGCTCTGTGGCCTCCCCTCAAACACTCTCGCACCCCTCCAATCTATTCTAAACTCTGCTGCCCGACTAATCCACCTGTCCCCCCCGCTATTCCCCAGCTTCTCCCCTCTGTCAATCCCTTCACTGGCTCCCAATTGCCCAGAGACTCCATTACAAAACCCTAACCATGACATACAAAGCCATCCACAACCTGTTTCCTCCATACATCTGTGACCTCGTCTCCTGGTACTTTCCCGCACGCAACCTCCGATCCTCACAAGATCTCCTTCTCTACTCCCCTCTTATCTCCTCTTCCCACAATCGCATACAAGATTTCTCTTGCGCATCACCCCTACTCTGGAACTCTCTACCACAACATATCAGACTCTCACCTACCATCGAAACCTTCAAAAAGAGCCTGAAGACCCACCTCTTCCGACAAGCCTACAACCTGCAGTAACCACCGATCGACCAAACCGCTGCACGACCAGCTCTACCCTCGCCTACTGTATTATCATCCATCCCTTGAAGATTGTGAGCCCTCGCGGGCAGGGTCCTCTCTCCTCCTGTACCAGTTATGACTTGTATTGTTTAAGATTATTGTACTTGTTTTTATGTATACTCCTCCTTACATGTAAAGCGCCATGGAATAAATGGCGCTATAACAATAAATAATAATAATAATAGTAATAATGCATGGGTTTCCAAGAATTTTGTCACACCTTACCCTGATGACACATAGGTTGCCAGAAAAATGGCTTTCATTGGTCCTCCTCTTCCTGGGACTTGACCAATTTCGCCTTTAGCAGCTGGTGAATGTCCAGCCTACACATCAACATATGCCATTTTTTAAACCTCCCTAACTGGGTGCTCACCCCCCCAAGGGCTGGGGTCAACACCTGGCGCACCCAGGCAAGTGCCATTGCTCTGGACAGGTGAATGGGCCCACTGATGGCCAAGGGCACTGTGCCAGTACCATCACCCACGAGTGTGCCCCCACTGCTTGGTCATGGCCACAGCACTTGCAAGTTGCAATACTTACCTCTCCGTGCTCCACCGCTGTGTAGTCTGGGCAGTTAAATCCTTCACAGGGACGGCCACTAGAAATTTGGTGTATTGATCGATGATGGTTAAGATGTAGCTATGGCCTGTCCTGCTGACCTCTACCTTCAGATGATCAATGGCTACCATTTCTAATGGATGTCAACTTATAAGCGGATGTAGTGGTGCTTTATGATCACCTTTCACACTTGTGATAGTCACAGACGTGTGACATTCCTGCCACCATTTTTCAATGTCTCCTCTCATGCCAATCCAATAGAATCACCTACGGCCTGTGGCTTCTGTCTTTTGCACACCAAAATGACCAGACACATCATGATAGGCAGTGAGGACCATGTCTACATCTCTCCCTGTGATCACAATTTGATGGAGACGAGTAACAGTTATCTGATCCACGCTACTGCCATAAAGCAATCCTTTCTTCACAAAGAACCATTTTTGCTGTCACCACAGACACAGTAATTGAGTGTCTGCGTCACCTCTGCAACATCTACCGGGAAGTTTCCCAAATTTCTGCAAACACTCGACTTTCCGTCTGTACTTGTATCCATGTAGTTTCCAGTAGCGGAGCGTCTGGACTGGCTTACTGAGATTGAAATATAAACGAAGATTTAAAAGTACCACAACACTGTATACTGGTGTACGCTTCGAATACCTTTCCCTTTTTCTACTTTTTAAATTCTGGTGTAATACATACTGAGCCTGTGAGTGTCTGTGTCTGACTCCGGAAGTATAGGCGGAAATTAACAATTACCCCTAGACTGGATACACCTGGTATGTGCTGATACTGTACCTTTGTTCAAAATTTTTTATTACAGTATCATCCATAGTGAGTGAGCGTGTGTGGTTTACGCCTTCTATATATACGGTGAATCGGAGATACCAATTTTTACCCTATACTCGATACAGTTTATATCTTGTTATACAGTACTTTTGTTCGACATTTAGTATTACGATCAAATCCATATTGAGTAAGCGTCTGAGAGTGACTGCGGGACTATGTATACGGAGATTTCAATTGTACCCTATAATATATATACTTGCTATCTTGTTATCCAGTACCTTTTTTACAACATTTATTATTATGGTCAAACCCAGACTGAGTGAGCATCTGGGGGTCACTCTGGAAATATATACCGAGATTTCAAATTTGGCCAACACTTTATACAGCTGTACGCTTCTGATACAGTAACCTTTTTTGCCATTTTGATTCTGGTGTAATCCATAATGAGCCTGTGAACGTCTGTCTGTTACTCCGGAAATATATTTGGAGATTTAAGATTACCCCAACACTGTATACAGCTGTATGCTTGTGTTACATTACCCATTTACAGCTTTTCATATTCTTGTGTAATCCATACTGGGCCTGAGAGCGTTTGTGTCTGCCTCCTGAAATATATACGGAGATTCAGAATGTTTAGACTATACTATACAGTACATACCATGTATCTGGTGATACTGTACCCTTTTTCAACTTTTTATTTTATTGTGTAATCCATACTGAGCCTGTGAGCATCTGTGTATGACTCATGAAACATATATGGAGATTTACTGTTACCCCTAGACTGTATAGAGCTGTACGCTTCTCATGCAGTACCATATATCTGCTGGTATTTTGGGTCCATTTTCCAAAACATGAGGAAGTATGGTGGAAGAGGACGCGGACGTGGGCGTGGGGGGCCACCTGGTACTGATGGTGGTGGTGGTACATCTGCTGCTAGTGCCAAAAACACAATAGCAGCTAAGGCAGGAAGTGTTGAGCCTGTGTCATGGTCTAGCTTTGGAAGTACTGTAAGGTTCCATTTTCTGGGAGTAGGTAGACTGCTTTTAAAGCCGGAGCTTCAGGAACTGTTTTTGGCTTACATTGCTGAAACAGCCTCCAGCTCTATTGCCTCCTCTTCTGAAGTTTAAAAAAATGCAAGCACTGAGTCGTCAGTGCAGGCTTCTGGTCATGAGCAACAACTTTCCTTGTGTCCTTCACCTACACCAAAAGTGAAGGATGCGGCAGCACACACTTCAGATTACTCCATGGAGCTCTTTTCACATACCATGCCTGCGTTCATTAAAAATGGGGCCCATCATATACTGGAGTATTCTAAATGGGGGACATCAGACACTGGAGCAGCATTTACAGGGCCCATTATACACTGGAGCATTAGAAATGGAGCTCATTATATATGGAGCATTACTAGGGCCTATCATACACTGGAGCATTATCCATGAAGCCCATCATATACTGGAGCATTCCAAATGAGGGACATCAGACACTGGAGCAGCATTTACAGGGCCCATTATACACTGGAGCATTAGAAATGGAGCCCATTATATATGGAGCATTATTTGGGCCCATTAGACACTGAAGCATCATCCATGAGGCCCATCATATACTGGAGCATTCCAAATGGGGGACATCAGACACTGGAGCAGCATTTACGGGGCCCATTATACACTGGAGCATTAGAAATGGAGCCCATTATATATGGAGCATTATTTGGGCCCATAAGACACTGAAGCATCATCCATAGGGCTCTTCATATAGTGGAGCATTCTAAATGGGGCAGATTAGACACTGGAGCAGCATCTATGGGGCACATTATACACTGGAGCATTAAAAATGGGGCCCATTATATATGGAGCATTATTTGGGCCCATAACACACTGGAGCATCGCCTATGGGGACCATCATATACTGTAGCATTATGTGGAGCTCATCATATACTGTATGGAACATTATATGTGACCAATTATTCTGTATGGAGAAATATATGGGGCTCATTATTCTGTATGGCGCACAATGTGGTGGCCATAATACTGTATGGAGTAATATACTGTCCATTTTTGAGCTATTGTACAATTTAAAATAGATCAGTCATGTCATGTAAGCAGTGAATTATTTGTCATTCTACTATACCTATATTTCTGTGTCGTATCGGAGCATCATGAGTTGTGGTATGTGTTAAAGGGGCGCACTGACACTCTTTGGCCCAAGGCACAAGAAAACTTGGAGCCAGCCCTACCCCTCCACAACTTTAGCCAAATAACCCCCAGTTTTCAATGCGTAACTATTATTATGAAGTAAATTAAGGTTGACAAACTTCAGTAATAAGAATTGATGTTTTTGGCATTGAAATGGGCACTGTAGGTGTGTTTACTGTCCTCCACTCCCTGCCAACTTTGCTTCCCCATTGACTTGCATTGGGTTTCGTGTTTCAGTCGGCTTCCGTCTTCTCCCTATAGTCGACCGATTTCGTTCGATCCGACTCTTGCGAAAGTCGGGTTTTACGAAACCCGACTCGACCCTAGAAAAGGCAAAGTCGCTCATCTCTAGTTAAAAATGCTCACTATAATGGATAAAAACCTTGAGAGGTCAAGATTCCAAAGTGGGGTCAATTTTGTGGGGATTTCAATGTTTAGGCCCATCAGGGGCTCTCCAAAGGCGACATGACATCTGCTCTCGATTCCAGCCAATTTTTCATTCAAAAGTCAAACAGTTCTCCTTCTCTTCTAAGCCCCACTGTGTGGCCAAACAGTAGTTTTCCCCCATGTATGGGGTATTGGCATACTCAGGAGAAATTTCACAATAAGTTCTGTGGTCCATTTTCTCCTTTTATCCCTGTGAAAATAAAAAAAGTTTGGGTCTAAATTATTTTTTTAAATTGGCATAGTTTCTTACCACAAACAGATAACCTGTTGTTAAAAAGTTTAATCCCTCCCCTGAGTATGTGTATTGATTGTTTTTAATTTTAGGCAGTTTGTACTTTTTTATATTTACTGGGCAAAACCTTTAATTTATTTTATATTAATTTTGCTCCAATAACGTGAGTCTGAGATTAGAAGATTAGATTGAGAGGGCTTTTAATGGCAGGTTTTGATATAAATAGTGACAATCTTTGTGCCGTGCTGAGGATAGCATCCATGCTGAATAAGTAATGGGAAAAAAAGCTGTAGGTATTTTATTTTTAATAACTTTTATTTGGATTAAATGTGTGATAAAATGGACTTTTCTCTATGAAATGTTATTTGTTGGAAACATTTTATTTTTATTAATTTTTTGCTTTTGTTTTTTATTCTTAAATCTTTGACCTTACAGGAGAGGATAAAGAAGGAAAACTACAAATAGTTACATGTACTTCCATTTATCAGTTTTGAGACACTTAGTCAAACTAATTTATTCCAAATAAACATATGTACAAGCGTTTCTCACAAAATTAGAATATCATCAAAAAGCTAATTTATGTCAGTTCTTCAATACAAAAAGTGAAACTCATATATTATAAAGAGTCAATAAAAACAGAGTCATCTATTTCAAGTGTTTATTTCTGTTAATGTTGATGATTATGGCTTACCGCCAATAAAAACCCAACAGTCATTATCTCAGTAAATTAAAATAATTAGCTAAAAACACAAAGGCTTCCTGAGCATTTAAAAAGGTCTTTTAGTCTGTTTTAGTAGGCTCCACAATCATGGGGAAGACTGCTGACTTGACAGACGTTCAGAAGGCAGTCATTGACACACTCCACAAGGAGGGTAAGCCACAAAAAGTCATTGCTAAAGATGCCGGCTGTTCACAGAGTGCTGTATCCAAGCATATTAATGAATAGTTGAGTGGAAGGAAAAAATGTGGTAGAAAAAGGTGCACAAGCAACTGGGATAACCATAGCCTTGAAAGGATTGTTAAGAAAAGGCTATTCAAAAATTTGGGGGAGATTTACAAGGAGAGGACTGCTGCTAGGGTCATTGCAGCCGTAATGACTCTATATAATATATGAGTTTCACTTTTTGTATTGAAGAACTCAAATAAATTACCTTTTTGAGGATATTCTAATTTTGTGAGAAGCACCTGTATCTTTTGTCACTAAATTCTTGTCTAGCTCATCTTTTATATAAGCTGTCCATTATAGCTACCCTACTATTCTGTCAACACATCAGCCTGATGATAGTATTGTTTCACTGTATAGCAGGATTTCAGATTTGGCTGGAACTAATTTGGTAATGTCCAGTTTTTGCCCTTTAGAACAGACAATCGTATACACAAGGCAATGAGCCAGGATCCTTGCAGATATCACTAAACTTGTCCTTACTTTGTCACTTAGAGTAATCATCACTTTCGCTACAATGTGTCAATGTCAGCCTCATTTTCTCCTCCATCTGTAATCCAGTATCCCCAGGTGGCACTGCCCTATTTTTATTGTATCTTATCAAAGTACTTGAAGGCCTTGTATTACACATCAAACAAGCAAAGTCCTGATCCACATGTGGCATGAAGGGAACAATGAACATATTTTATTCCATAGAAGGTCTATTGTTTTATAACTAAACACATTCTAGTTACCCCACACAGTTTCCTACCTAGTAATGTCCTAGAAATGTCTCAGCATTTTGCAACTTATTTCTGAGAAATGATGAAGTAGTTTATATTGTGTTGCTGCAGCAATTTGGATTCTCTTCTAATATGATCAGACAAGAAGAAAGCGATGTGTCCTTTTTTCTGAGACTACTTTAACTGTTTGTAGTCACATGTGATATCTAGACCTTTATGTTCTTTCATTCAATATGTTGTAATGTTATGACTGATCTACCCTCCAACATTGTTCTATGTCCTCAGCGTCTCCCAGCCCTATGACAGACTATTACTTGTTAGAGCAGAAGAAAATGTCTGAAATGGTCTGTTTAAAGGGAATCTGTCAGCAGGCTTTTACTATGTAATCTGATGGCAGCATGAAGTAGGAGTCAAGACACTGATTTTAGTGATGTGTCACTTGTTAGGCTGTGTGATGTTTTTTTTTTCAACACAATGAATGTTTTATCACCAAGAGATTAAAACTACAGCACTACATCTAAGGTATATGCTGGTCCAAGCACTCCCCCAGCACTGATTAGCAGCTTACTGTTAATGTACAATGTATACAGAAAGATGCTAATCAGAGCTGTGGGCGAGGTTAGCTTTCGAGCTCTGCTACAGGCTACATCTAAAATCTCTGATTTTACCACAACTGCTTTACCCAGTAAACTCGATGATACATCACAGGAATAAGGTTCTGTTTCTTTACAAAATGTTGTTCACAAATGAAGCCCAAGATAAAAACAAAATAAGGCTAGTTTCACACTTGCTTTTTTTTGCAGCGCGTTTTTCCCGCAAAAAAACGCATTGAAAAAACGCATACATAAGCATACAACTGCTGCGTTTTTTTCAAGCATTTTTATGAGCATGCATGAAAAAAACGCAGCGTTTTTATGCGTTTGTATGCGTTTTTAGCGCGTTTTTACCGCGTTTGCGTTTTTTTCCAACATTTTTAGGTGGCCCCTCACACTACCCAAACCATGACTTTACTAACCCTAACCCTGACCCTAACCCTAACCCTAACCCTGACCCTAACCCTTAACCAAATCATACTTAACCCTAACCCAAACCCTAAACCCTAACTAACCCTAACCCTAACCCTGACCCTAACCCTAACCCTAACCCTAACCCTGACCCTAACCCTAACCCTAACCCTAACCCTGACCCTAACCCTAACCCTAACCCTGACCCTAACCCTTAACAAAACCATACTTAACCCTAACCCTAACCCTAACCCTAACCCTGACCCTAACCCTTAACCAAACCATACTTAACCCTAATCCTGACCCTAACCCTGACCCTAACCCTAACCCTAACCCTAACCCTGACCCTAACCCTTAACAAAACCATACTTAACCCTAATCCTGACCCTAACCCTGACCCTAATCCTTAACAAAACCATACTTAACCCTAATCCTGACCCTAACCCTGACCCTAACCCTAACCCTAACCCTGACCCTAACCCTAACCCTAACCCTAACCCTGACCCTAACCCTTAACAAAACCATACTTAACCCTAATCCTGACCCTAACCATGACCCTAATCCTTAACAAAACCATACTTAACCCTAATCCTGACCCTAACCCTGACCCTAACCCTAACCCTAACCCTGACCCTAACCCTAACCCTAACCCTAACCCTGACCCTAACCCTTAACAAAACCATACTTAACCCTAATCCTGACCCTAACCATGACCCTAATCCTTAACAAAACCATACTTAACCCTAACCCTGACCCTAACCCTAACCCTAACCCTGACCCTGACCATAACCCTAACCCTAAACCCCCTTAACTAACCCTAACTCTAACCCAAACCCCTAAATTCCATGGTTTAAAAAAAAAAACGCATATGCAAAAAAACGCATACATGAGCATGCCAGTGCGCACATATGCGCATCCATAGGCTATAATGGCCATTTTTAGCGCAAAACGTGCGCATATGTGCGCATGCGCTTTTTTGCAGGGCCAAAAAATGCAACATGCTGCGTCTGGAAAATACCAACGCACACCCCAAAAAAACGCAGCGCATGAAAATCGCATACATGCGCTGACCAGTGCGCAGGTATGCGCACCCATGTTAAATATAGGGGAAAAAACGCATGCGCAGGTGTGCGTTTTTTTCCAGCGCTAAAAAACGCAAATGTGAAACCAGCCTAAGAAAATACCTTGCAAAAAATAAATAACTAGCAATAGTGCATGAAAATAATATAGGGTACTTAGTTAGCAGAATTTTGATAAAAAAAAAAATATAAATGCCTTGAAAGCCCTGTCATTTCAAAGTGAAGAGGTTGTTAGGGTTGATGGATTGCACTAAACAAAAATAAAAAATAAAATGCAATCGCAACTCGAGTCCACTGTGCAGAGATATACAACTGATGCTGGGGTGAACAATGGCGGAACGAAGCAGCGTGCGTTCACCTTAATCAGACTGCGTTAATTCCTCACAGTATGACCAGAACGCAGAATACCCAGCTCTGCTAACTTCACGGAGAGGTAGTGCAGAAGGGTTGAGCTTGTTCTGTAACTGAACTGTGCTAACCGCATACACGAACGAAACAGATGCTAAGTCAAGAGAAAAAACTCAAATAACGTTAGGTACAAAACCCTGTTGACTTCACAGAGGAGTAAAGCACATAGGTTGGTCTTGCTCTGTAACTGAACTGTGCTAACTGCACACATGAAGGAGACAGATGCTAAGCCAAGCGGAATAAACCATAAGAAGCTCAGACTGAGAAGGTAGACCAATACACACACATGCAGACAGAGTGATAGAGTATCCACTCACACCCACCGAACCTGAATGATACTAGCGCCCGTGTTCACTACTGAGAGTCTTTTCAACCCAAAGCTCCACCCCCAAACACTCACTCCCAGCTGGCCGTGACATAGCACATAGGCCAATCCGGAGCTGCCACATCACCAGAACAGCTAATATTGGACCACCAATGAGAAGATGCCACATCACGGGCATGCTCAGTAAGATGATCTCTGGACTTAGACTCCACAGCGAAAGGCTGCACCTGTATATCACTGATTACCATAGATTTGGCTGGAAAGCCAGCAGTAACCAAATGTATACCACGAGCCTGAGCAAGATGCTGAGAACGACGTTTGTGCTGAGCAGCAATCGCAGTGGCCAGACCTGAATGGCAGACCACAGCACCAGACAATGCTTGGGATCTGTCACACGCAACAGGAGAATCTTGGCACCTAACAGAGATTAATATTCAATGAAATTAAATATGCAAATTGCCTATTCATAGATAAAGAGAACTTGAACTCTATAGCGCCACCGGAAGTAGCAATCCTAAACGTCAACATCAAGCCTTGCTATATGACTTAAGTCCATGTCACACATAGCGATGTCCCAGCGATCCCACCAACGATCCAACATGGATTGGATCGCTGGGACATCGTTAGGCTGATCGCTGGTGAGGTGTCACATAGACAGCCCCAGCGATCAGGACCAGTGACTCTGGATGCTGGTTCCTAATGTAAACGTCGGATATCAAGAAGCCGCGCGACACCTGGATGCATGCTGTTTACCTTGGAAACCAGCGTGTATGCCAGTTCCCAAGGTAAACAGCAGGTATCCTGGAGCCGCGGCTCCTGGATACCCGACGTTTACATTAGCAACCAGCGTCACTGATCGCTTGTCTCTCGCTGCCACACGCAGCGATGCATGTTTGGCAGTGGGAGACCAGTGATGGAAAAATGGCCCAGGCTGCTCAAGCACGATCAACGATAACCGGCAGGGGGGCTGGTTGCTGATCCCCGTCACACACAGCGATCTCGCTGGCGAGATCGCTGATGTGTCACAAAATTAGCGATCTCCCTAGCGAGATCGCTGTGTGTGACGAGACCCTAAGGATAAAAGCCAAATCAGAATCTTAATTTGCATGCTTGTTCTTTCAGGATGTTATCCATCAGCAGTGCAAAGCATGGGATCTGACTTGGCTAGGTGATAGGCATAAGATTGGGATCTAAGGGGTAAGATTCGTATGCCATGCAATGCTCCTCTGGGAAAATAAATATGCAAATTACATCTCCAGAGAGGAAAAGGACTAGAACTCGCGTGTCCTCTATTGGAAGTAGCAATCCTAAAAGTCAATATCAACCCTTAAACGGGCCTTGCTTTATGACTGTTTCAAGTAGGTGGCAGTAGAGTTCAAGTTATCTTTTTCTCTGAAGAAAAATTTTTCAGAGGAGCATTGCATGGCATTTAAGCCTCTTCACTCTGACATGCCAGGCCTGGCATGTAACTCTCCATTAGTAGAAATGTTACCCCCTAGATTCCAGTGTTATTCCTCTCACATAAACAAATCAGATCTCATATTTTGCACTGATGAGGGGATAAAATCCTGAATCACCATGTCTGCAAATTAAGATTCTGGTTTGGCTTTTATTCTAACTCATATGGCAAGGCTCATTAAACTGTCCATATTGACTTTTAGGATTGCTACTTTCAATAAGTGGCACTAGAGTTCAAGCTCTCTTTCTCTCTGAAGATGCAATTTGCATATTTTTGCAAGCAATTTTTTTTTATGTCACACCTAAATAATAAAAAAATACAAAAATAATACATATGATTTCACTTTAATCATACTGACATCGAAAATCATGTTGCCTGGTGATTTTTACTGCAAAATGAATGACATAAGAACTAAACCCCAAAAATAATGACAGAAATATATATTTTTTTTCATCGTTTTCCCTATTTTTTTAAGTTTTTCAGTATATTATATGCCAAATTGTTCCATTCAAAATTACAACGAAACCCATATCAATAAGTCATCATGCAAGTATGAAGAAGGGAGGAAAAAAATAAAATTGTAAAAACAATAATTGACTTATTATTGCAATTTTCATGGAAGAGTATTGGGAAAGAGTGTTTTTAAAACCAATTGAAACATATTGTCCGAAAGTGCCTGCTCTTACTCTCCTATTTGTTTTTCTTACTTTTCTCCACAGTGTTCCTCTCTGTTGTCTGTGGGTGAATTTTTGTATGTTTGGTATTTTAATTTATCCCTGTATGTCCTCCCTGGTTTGTGAACATTTATACAAAATTACTCCCCACTTTCCTAGGCGAGGGAGAGGTACAGATATAGGGCTGGCTGAGGATTCCAGCAAGGTACATTTCCCAGCTTCTTCACCATCAGAAGTAGTGCAGGGAGCATGGATAGCTAGTGCGCCCCTAATGTTAGTAACATGGAAGGAGCTTCTGTACCTGGGTATTCCGGCAATACAGTTGTGTTTTCATCTGAACACCCACTCTAAAGACTTCTTGTATGCTATTGCATTGATCTGCTGTTTTATGTGTACTACAAATATCAAAAAACTAACCAACACTTCCAAAGAGAAGATGGCTTGTACCTGTTCACACTTGTCTTCTACTGTTTGGAGGTACAGGTCAGTCTTTTTGATATTTGTAGTAAACGTCTTCTGACTGAGCACACTTCTCATCAGCATAAGGCATATTTAATTAGAGCTTGATCCTACTTGCCCTTGAAATTATAGACTTTTAGCCCAGGAGAGGCATCATGTTAGGTTTAGGGTAACAACAAAGGGGTACACCTTATCGCTGGCTGTTATGCTCACATGAATTGGCCAATTTGTGCACTAAGTACCTTAATTTTAACATATTTTCTATAGCATTTATGCAACTCCAATTTGATATATTCAATGTTTGCATGACCAGAGCCCTTGTATACACTTGTATGGAGTGAGGCCATGTTCTCTAGTCAGCCATTCCCACTGGATGGCCAAATCACTAGTCAGGGCTGGGTATCGCTCAATACAAGTGTACGGACTGAGGCCACATCCACTGAACGGGCTCTGGTCGCGAGTATTTATATCGAATACATAACCTCCAGTCCCAGCTCAAAAACCTGTGAATCACCGCATCGCTGGGGAGATTCATAAGTCTACAGCCACAAAGAGTGACTGCAGACATCAATTTTGACTGGATAATCCCTTTAGTGATACCAGACTAGAAGGCAAAATTGTACAGAGATCAGCAAAGCAACAAATAAAGAAGCCAAAAAAGTACCAAGGTAGGTGACTAAAATGTTTTGGTGAGCTTCAACGTTATGGCAGTTTTTACAGAGTTTTGTGATATTCTCTGACGATCCAGACCAATAATTGTCATGCTAAAGACTGAAAATCCACATCACATGTCAATATCTGCACTGAATATTTCCACAATGTGATTTTTTTTTCAAATATCTTTACCTTTGCCACTTTTATATTACACAGTCGATTTTCTGTCTGAAAATTTAGGTTGAAAATTGTCTGTATTTCCACTACATGTGAATGTATCATTGAGTGGAAAGTTCTTTTTACTGTCTTCAAGGGAACACTTGACCAGGATCCAAGGTATGTTGAGGTAACAGAGAACCTTGCATTGTAAATGTTGATAGAGAATAAGATTCTATATTGTTGCCTTTCAAAGTAATGAGTTGTTACTGTTAGAAGACAAGTCATCATAACAAATTGTGAAATATACAGAATACTAATAGGAAACATTTGGGGCACTTAAAATGTGCAAATAGCTTTATTATCACTTTTTTAATAATTCTTTACTTATTGAGCAATAAACAGTAAGCAAATGTTGACCAAACTGTGTAGTACAATGATCAGTATTACAAAGCAAAATCACAGAAACAACAATAACAAAGGATACCTCGAGTAAGTGATAGCCAACTATAATGGTTCAAATTGAATTGTCCAAAATATTATAAGAGGTCATATAGAAGTCAGGTTATAAAAGCAATATAAAATGGAATGGTAAGTGTATCAGCAAAACGGACCAAATGGTGGATGGGGATGAATAGAGAAAGAAAGAGAAGGAAGGGCAGAAAAAGAAGCAGATTGGTTAGGATGCGATGAGAGCTGTAAGCTTTGTTGTAGTTAGATAGAAGACTTGTCACTCCAGAGATTAAAATTTTTCGGAAACTGGGTGGGCTTGTGTTTCCAAGCTGGAGAGTTCTTCATGATGGCATATCAGCTAGATTTTATTTTTCTATACAGAGATTCACTGTTTTGCAGCTCCTAGCAAACGTGCTAGCAGGACCTTTTTTACTTCAGTGTCAGTTAAGGACATATTCAGTTCTTTTTTCCGTGAGTGTAAGAAGGTCAATTTATGAGAAGTCATTGATGATGGTCAGACCTCATCTGGAATACTGTGTCCAGTTTTGGGCACCACATTTTAAAAAAAGCCATCAACATACTGGAGCAAGTTCAGAAAAGAGCGACCAGAATGGTGACCGGTCTGCAAACCCTGTCTTATGAGGAAAGGTTGCAGGATTTGGGAATGTTTAGTTTGCAGAAGAGAAGACTGAGAGGAGACTTAATAGCTGTCTACAAATATCTCAAGGGCTGTCACATTGTAGAAGGATCATCTTTATTCTCATTTGCACAAGGAAAGACTAGAAGCAATGGGATGAAATGGAATGGGAGGAGACACAGATTAGATATTAGAAAAAACTTTTTGACAGTTAGAGTGATCAATGAGTGTACCAGGCTGCCATGAGAAGTAGTGAGTTCTCCTTCAATGGAAGTCTTCAAACAGAGGCTAGACAGACATCTGACTGGGATGATTTAGCGAATCCTGCTTTGAGCAGGGAATTGGACCAGATGGCCCAGGAGGTCCCTTCTGATCTAGCGAATCCTGCTTTGAGCAGGGAATTGGACCAGATGGCCCAGGAGGTCCCTTCCAACTCTACAATTCTATGATTCTATGATTCTATGATGTTAAGTGATTATGTATTTTTAAAATCCTTCCAGGATCAGGGTTAGAATGTTTAAATATCTGGTCAAGCCGGGAAGAATCCTTGATGGTTAGGAATTTTGTTTTATAAAGGGATGAGATGTGAGAGTCGTGATCTTGCTGTAGATAATTGCCAGGGGGTGAGAAGCCTCTTCTGGCCAGGAGACAAACATAAAGATTTTGTTGGTTAAGAAATGGGCGATGCTGTAATTAGGTAAATCAGAACATAAGTTGTTTATGTCTGAGTAGTTGGGTTCTAAAAAATGCAAGATAGTAGCTATAAGAGCCAGTGCAGAGGGAACTAAGGTAGGGGATATGATTTTTTCTATATTTCATTTAGTGGCTAAAGTAGTGGTGATAATGATATCGCAGTTAAGCTGGAGTCACACGTAGCGACTTACCAGCGATCCCGACAACGATATCAATGTGTCAGGATCGCTGGTAAGTCGCTATGTGATCGCTGGTGAGCTGTCAAACAGACAGCTTCACCAGCGATCAGCACCAGCGATGCCGCGCACGCGGCATCACTGTGTTCGTTAGCGCTGATGCCATGGATCCATGTAAAAAATAGAATTAAAATAAAAAATTTTGTTATTCTCACCTTCTGACGTCCCTCGCAGCATTCCCGCCTCTCTCCACGCTCCGGTCCCAGTAATCCTTTGCGAGAATGACCGCGATGACGTCCATTCTCGCGGGATCGCGAAGTCTCACGGTCATTCTTGCAAAGGATTACTGGGACCGGGAGCGTGGAGAGAGGCGAGAAGACTGCGCGGGATGCCGGAAGGTGAGAATAACAATTTTTTTTATTATTTTGCAGCTGATCACTGGTCTCCCTCCTGTCACACGCAGCGATGCGTGCTGGCAAGCGGGAGATCAGCGATGAAAAAAATGTCCAGAGGTTTCTTGCAGCGATCAGCGATAACGGCAGGGAGGCCGGTCACTGATCGCTGTCACACACAGCGATCTCGCTGGTGAGATCGCTGTTGTGTCACAAAAGTTGTGACTCAGCAGTGATCTTGCTAGCGAGATTGCTATGTGTGACGGGGCCTTTAGAATCAGGAGGAGGTAGGGGGTCGTGGCCTTAGCTCAGCACCATGGCGGTTGTATGAGCTTGAAGCTACCGTGGGAATATATAGTCAAGCAATGACAATTATTGTAAAATTGATGGAAGTACGCTTAAAATGCTCCAAAAATGATAACAACCACCAGTGAGTCTTTGGAATACTTTATTGAAAGCTTGTGACATTTTTTTGTTTTTTTCTGATTGGCAGCTATAACTAACTGACAAGAATCGGTGTGGTGTGAGGTGATCCTGTCAGTGGGATGATACCAGTTGTGAAGGGATTCCCCTGGTGAAGAAAAACTTACATCAGCACTTTTTATTTCACAAAAGAATCTATTTATTATATGCTGCCATTATCATTGACACCATTTGAATAAGGACGTTTGCTGAGGGGTCAGGCGCCATTTTGAAAGATTGGGACCTCCCTGTCCGACGTTCATCTGCCTAGAAATCATCTTATTAAGTCGTGGGACATCTGTCCTGGAGCTGCTGATGCCGCTGGGGGAGCTTTTGCAGTCTTTTCAGTGAGGCCGGCGGCTCCTGAGGTGAGGAGAAGTGCTAGCACGGCTGAAAGACATAACCGGAAGTGACGCCGCCACCATTGTTCCTGTCACAGAGTGCGAACTTCACCGCGCTGAAAAAACCAGAGGGAGCTCCTGAGGTGATGTGGTATACCAGCCCTGGACTCGTTGGGACCATGGAGGGAACTGCCGCAGTATTCTCAGGCTGCCTGGGAGCTCTTCTGAGGTAACGAAGCGGTGACGCGTCCAAACAACAAAACCGGAAGTGACGCTGCCGTCATTGTTCCTGTCTCAGCGTAAATTTTACCGCTCTGAAAAAACCAGAGGGAGCACCTGAGGTGACGAGGTATACTTGCCCTGGACTCGTCGGGACCGTGGGGGAAGCTGCCGCAGCATTTTCAAACTGTCTGGGAGTTTTTCTGAGGTAACAAAGCGGTGAGCATCCAAACAACAAAACCGGAAGTGAGGCGCCCGCCATTGCTGGAAAAGGGCGCGAAGTTTATTGTGCTGAAAAGAGCATAGGTTGGAGTGTGCGAGGAGAGGTACCAGTGAGGGAGGAGCCAGGTAAAGCCGAATCTTAACAAAGACAGAGGAAAGAAGAAGAAAGATAAAGAAGAAGATTAGAAGATAAGAAGAATAACAAGAAGTTTTTAATTATTTTTTATTTTTTTATGCAAAATCAGCTATAATTTAACCTTTTAATAGTCCTGTTATGGCTCTGGTAAACAAAGACTGAACTTTCTTGCTTGGTTATAGCAAAATACTGGGCACTTTTTAGCTCTTTTTACTTTTATATATATATATATATATATATATATTTATATATATATATATATATATATATATTTAATTTAAGGTACTCAGCATTAACTTCATGTTTTTGCATCCACAAACTGGTCCATTAATTTATTGACTTGGACATTAAAGGGGGGTATTGTGCTGAGTTGCTTTATAGAGGAGAGTTCATTTCACACTTTGGGCATCATAGTATATGTCCTTATATATTTGGCTTGTGGGTAAGTCTGGCCAAGGTTATTGATGCATATGTTTGGCCTCTCACTACATATGTTGCCGGAAGTACCTTTAAGCTAACTACAATACTATATATGCTCGCAATTTGTTGTCTCTCTCTTTTCTCGACTAACATATCACTAAAGAAGAGTCACCCGGCTGATAAACATTGGATGTAATTATATGCTTAAGTAAACTATATTGTCATTGAGTTTTATAGATTATAAACTGCTTAGAGAAATCTCATCCTAGAGAGATAAATTGCTAGAAGTGTTCACCATTTCATATCTTTTAGTCTCCAGAGAGTTACTCAGTTAACTCTTTTTTGCACTTACATTTATATACTGGGTGATAATTCTGTCTATAGAAATCTCATCTTAGAGAGATAAATTGCTAAAAGTGTTAATCATTTAATATCTTATAGTCTCTAGAGAGTTGCTCAGCTGACTCCTTTTTGCAATAACATTTACATATTGTGTGTTAACCCTTTTATATAATTCATTATATAAATTTCATCTTAGTGAGATAAATTGTTGGAAGAGTTGACCATTTCACAAGGCTTGAGGAAATCTTGTTGAGTCATATCACTCAATACTCTGTTTATTCCATACTATAATTTAGTTTTAGTCTTTCTGTCATACTATAGATTAGTGCATAACAGTCCTCATACTTTACGCTAATACGGTGTGGGGAGTTCTTTTCCTTAGCTATAATTTTTAACTTTATTTTGCTCTCTGTACTTGCCATTTCTCAACATGGCTTCAGGTAATGCTAGATTCAAATCTTCAACTATTAAAATCCAAAAAACTTGGAGTTCTCCGCAAACTAGGCCAACAGCTGACCTATCTAATTTGGTCAGTCCGATTAAGTCTTTGTCCCCCATTAAAAGGGGAGATGGTAAACAGGTTCCATTGGCGGGCGTCTCCACTGCATGCCATGTTAAAGTGTCTATGGGGAAACAGACACAGAGAGAGCTTCTCTCTGAGTTTCAAAATCTTTTGCCAAAGTCATCTCAAACCCCTGAGGTCCATGGGGGGAACTCCATATGGACTTATCACAATCCCATAAGAGGAAGAATTTGGAGGGGGGTAAACATGACAAAGGTGCTACTAATCCGGATTCCGATAGCACGTCAAGCGAATTCTCTCTAACTAGCAGTCCGGTAAAGCCTCTTCCTAAAAAGGGATGTTTCATGGCCACATGCCTTGATGCCCAAATTCTCGACATGGTCAACTACGAGAGGTTTCTTAATTCGAATAAGCCAGTATCTGAGGGGATTTTGGCGAATTTCTGTAAGTCCCTTAAAGACACTATCGCTGACGGATTGGAATCACAAAAGAATCTGATTTGGGACGTATGTGATAAGTTTACTAGTAGATTTGAAATTAATGAAAGCAGGATATCGCAAGTCGAAGACAGGACGGAGACCCTTGAGCGACAGAATCTGTCCTTGAAGGAGGAAATCTGCTTTATAAAATCTAAGCTGACGGACTTGGACGACAGAAGCCGTCGCAATAATCTTAAATTTAGGGGGATTCCGGAGTCTGTTGCCAAGGGGGATCTCTCAGGATATGTTAAGTCCCTCTTCAAGAAAGCAATCCCCTCACTCTCTGACATCCACTTAAAAATAGACCGGATACATAGGCTGCCTCGGCCCAGGGGCATCCCTCAGAATAAGCCAAGGGATACTATCTTGTGGCTATTGTTTTTTGAAACTAAAGAAAAACTCTTAAAACTGGTTAGGGATAGATGGACACTCCCAGCCCCCTTTGAGCATATCAATGTTTTTGCAGACTTTTCCCGCAATATGATGGAAGCAAGAAAAAGCTTCACAGAGGTTACAATTAAGCTGCGAGACTTGGATATCGCTTATAGATGGGGCTTCCCCACAAGGCTCATAGTGTGGTACAAGGGGAAAAACATTTCCTTGCTGAACGTTGAAGAAGGTAAAGACTTTCCTGCTCATGTTCAAAATGAGCTGAAAGACAAAGGATGAACTAGGTAGATAAATTCCATTTTAAGAATTATAACTAAGTTAATGTTTCTGTTTAAATGGAACTAAAATCGTATTGAC
This sequence comes from Dendrobates tinctorius, assembly GCF_039654945.1. NCBI lineage: Eukaryota > Metazoa > Chordata > Amphibia > Anura > Dendrobatidae > Dendrobates > Dendrobates tinctorius. The sequence goes on along the minus strand of NW_027361698.1, from coordinate 58,407,230 downwards.
CCCAAGGGTTTTTTCACCACTTCGATTTTACCCCAACTCTAGGTTACAAACCAGGACTGGTTTTTACCAGGAGTTCTTCATCGTTTGTATCTTCTTTGTTTATTTTTGTTGTTTGCATAAGTTTTTCTTAGACTTCAAGTTTAGATAGAATAATTTAAATGGACATAAAGGTTTTATCCTATAATGTTAGGGGATTGAACAGTCCTTTTAAAAGACACAACACTTGGAGAGAAATTACATTTTATAAAGAGGACATAATATGTCTCCAAGAAACAAAATTCGCCAGAAATAACCACCCTCCCTTCCAAAATAAAAAATTCCTCATTACGTTTGAAGCACATGGAGCCAATAGGAAAGCAGGGGTAATGACCATTATTAAAGACAATTTAGATTTCCAATTGATTGTAGAAGAGGCAGATCTTAAAGGCAGGTGCATTATCTTGGTTTGCAAACTGAGCGAGTGTATTTTTACGATAGTTAATGTCTATGCTCCCCACATTAGACAATTTATGTTTTTCAATAAACCGATTCATAAAATTGAGAAAATTAAACAGGGTGAACTCATTAATAGGTGACTGTAACATGGTACCAGACAAACGTTTGGATTCATCCTCATCTGCTCGCTTGTCTTCATCCTCATTAGGTGACTGGTTAGTATGCAACGAACTCTTCGATGTTTTCAGATGCTTGAATTCATCTTCTAGAGAGTTCACGCATTATTCCAGCATGCATGACTCATCTTCCAGAATAGACCTGTTCCTTTCAAATATCTTTTCCTTGTCAGATCACGCCCCATTACTAGCCCAGTTCAGGGTAGGCCCTCCAACAACTAATACGTTTTTGTGGAAGGCGAACTCATTGTTTCTTAAAAATCCCAAATATAAAGACATTATAGAAGATTCTTTCTACCATTATTTTAATGAAAACTCAAAGGAGGATACCATTCATTCTATGGCAGGCTCATGAAGCCGTCGTTAGAGGCAAGCTTATACAATTGTTAACTAAACACAAAAAAGAATTTAGAAAACAAATAATTGAGATACAGGAGAATATTAAGTTGAAGGAGGAACTCCAATCTAAATCACGTATCCCGTCCCATATTCTTCATAAAAAAATTTTAAAGCTCCGGCAAGAGCTCAGTAGCCAACTGATGTCAGAATACGACTTAGCCCTCAAGGCCTCTAAATTTACTTCCTATCTTTCCAAAAACAAACCCTCAAAATACATGATGGCCAAGCTAAAATTAGATTGTGTTAAAAAAATATTTCCAAGATCCAATCGTCATCGAGAGTAATTAAAACACAAAACCAAGACATAGCGAATACCTTTTCCGAGTATTTCGAATCTCTATATAATTTACCTGAGCATCCCTTAACTCCCACCCCCGGTTTAAATTCCATAGAATCCTTTTTAAAGGGTCTAAAACTCCCAAAAATTAATAAGCTAGATTTGGAACTCCTCAATAGGTCTATTGGAACTGAAGAAATTGCAAATACAATTAAGAATCTCAAACCCTCAAAGGCCCCTGGGCAAGACGGTTTTGTAAATGAGTATTTTCAGCTTTTTCCAGACTTTTATCTCCACAACTTCAGGTACTATTTAAACATGTATCAGCTATAGGTAGTTTCCCAAAAAGCATGCTAGAAGCTACAATCATCATGATTTCCAAAGGAAAGGAGGGCTTGGATGGGGTTCAAAATTTCAGACCGATAATCTACCAGGAATATGATGCAGTCATCAAAGCATCTAGGTACAAATCATATGCGTCTCTTAACAAGCCTACCAGGTTTATGATGAGGAAATTAAAAAGAGAAAGAATTAAAAGGAGAATAAATAAGATAGTATCTCCCTCGGGTGACCCCAAAACTCACCCTAGGGATATTGTCAACTCGTTTGCAGAATTCTTTAAAAATCTCTATAACCTGAAAGATGACCCCCAAACACCGGTGGTTAACTCGAATTTTGTAGATTCTTTTCTATAGAGTATTGATCTACCAAGAGTCGATGAGCTGGACTTGAGTTATGTCAATAGCCCCTTTACAGAGAGAGAAATTGCTGACGTTATCAAGAAACTGCAGTCCCAAAAATCACCAGGGCCGGATGGCTTCTCTGGAGACTACTATAAATCCTTTTCAAAAGTTCTGGCTCCACAGCTGGCTTCCGTCTTTGATCTGGCATCCTCTCGGGGTTCCTTCCCAAAGGAGATGTTAGAGGCAACAATTATCATGATTCCAATGGAGAGGGGGACCCCGGGAGGATACAGAGCTATAGGCCAATATCGCTCATAAATAGCGATATTAAAATCTACTCAAAGATCATTGCAAACCGATTAAAAAACATCCTTCCACGTCTGTTGGTGGATGATCAAATAGGCTTTACAGAGGGCCGCCAGGCCTCAGACGGAACTAGAAGGGTGTTGAATCTGATAAATTTAGCGACCAACCTGAGAACCCAAACTGCTTTTCTGGCACTGGACGCCGAGAAGGCGTTTGATAGGCTAAACTGGCTTTACTTAAAGCAACTCTCGATAGATTTGGCTTTGATGAGAAGTTTCTATCAACAGTCTTCGCCTTGTACTCTGGTCAGAGTGCCAGGATTTATGCAAACAATTTCCTCTCCGATCCGTTCGACATTACCAATGGCACGAGACAGGGGTGCCCCCTGTCCCCCCTTCTATTTGTGCTTGCCATAGAGCCCCTAGCCAAAAAAATAAGAATAAACAATGATATTAAAGGCTTTGAACTGCCATCACAAAATTTTAAAATTGGATTATTCGCAGATGATCTATTCCTCACGCTACTGGATCCTGCAAACTCCATTAAAGCCCTTTCAGTTGAACTAGAAAAATTCTCTAGAGCATCTTATTTTAAGATAAACCCAAACAAATCAAAATTTATAACTCTAAACATGAAACAATCTGAAATTAGCGAAATAAAGGCCCAAACCCAGTTCACTTGGGAGGAGAAAGAGATTGTCTATCTAGGGATTAGAATAGCTGGATCAATCCAAGCCACAGTTAGGGCCAATTTAGACAGCATTATAAAGACTATTACAGGCGATCTATCCTTTTTGGCTCAGCTAGAGACTTCCATCTTTGGGAAGATTCTGGCAGTCAAAACTTTTATCCTTCCCAAAATTTTATACATATTTAGGACTTTACCAGTTAGCTTTCCGCGCCAAACCATTGATAGAGCTCAAGAGCTCATCCGACTATTTATTTGGAAAGGTAAAAAAGCAAGAATATCTGCAGACTTGATGTACAAAAATAAAAAACATGGGGGCGCAGGACTGCCCAACATATACGCTTATTATCAGGCCTCGCTCATCAAACAGAGCTGGCACTGGTTTACTGAAAACATGACACATCCAGCTTGGTATGGCTTGGAGAGAGATGCTAGTGATAGAGGTTCCATTCAAAAACTTTTCTTTCACTTCCTTCTGCAAAAGCCCAGTGCGAACTCATCTCATCCTATATTCCGGCCGATAATCTCAGCCTGGAGGGATCTCATTAAGCCGACTAAAAATATCAAAAAAGCAGAGCAAATCTTAAAGTTGCCTCTATCTTCATTGGCACTGATGGATGATCTCCCAATACCGGAGGTTTGGGGGAAATCTGGAATTAAAAGGGTGGGGGATGTTTTTAGTGGAGTGGAGTTCCTGAAATTCGGTGAGATCAGGGTTAAATATAATTTACCGTCATCTGAGCTAGTCTTTTACATCATGTTGAAAGACAGAATTTGGAAATTCATAAAAGGGAAGACTTTGAATTATGAAATGCTATCTTCACTACTGTGCAACCTTAAAAATAAAAACCTCTGGAGTCTGCGTAATTTGTATAGATCTGTTGTCAAAGACCTAACGAGCCACAGAAACATATACATGAAGAGATGGGAGTCCGATTTTGGTGCTGATATCCGTCTCGAGAACTGGAACGATGCCATCAAAAACACTTACAATTCCAACATATCAATGGGTCTTCATGAGAGTTATTTCAAATTGTTAAATAGATGGTACTATACCCCGACGAGGTTATCGCATTTTAACACAGAGCTATCTTCCTTGTGCTGGAGAGATTGTGGACACCAAGGGAACCTCTACCATATTTTCTGGGGTTGTTCAAAAATCAAAAACCTCTGGCTTCAAGTCACACAGCACATTAACCTCATTGCTAAGGACTTCATAATTATACCCGAAAGAGCACTTCTTTCTTTAGACATGGAACAATTTGATGATTCGGTAAGACACATTATCATACACATCCTCTTAGTGACCAAGACCATGTTAGCACAATGGTGGAAGAAAGCAGAGGTTCCCAAGTTTTCAGACATACTTGACAAGATAGGCCAACACAACGATTTAGAACGCAGATTTGCGATTAACAACAATCACATTCACAAATACTCAAAAAAATGGAAGACCTGGAACAACAAATTTCATATCAACTAGACTTAACAAGAGGCACTATATTTTGAAGTTGGGCGCTTTAGTACTGGGATGCTGTATCTCCTTCCAAGAATGTTACCCCATAATAAGGATTGTCGATTTTTTTTTATTTTATGTTGTTATTCGATATATGATATTCTATGCCTGTTTGTGGGTTCTCTAGTTTTTAATTTTTTTTTCCATACCTGTACAAGGTTGTTTATTCCCCACTCCCTTCCCTCCCTTCCTACCTTCCTTTCCCTACCCTGTTTATTTAAAAAAAAACAATAAAATTATTTGAAAACAAAATTTCAGACCGATATCACTGATAAATGGGGACATAAAAATTTTCAATAAAATCCTGGCAGACCGCCTTAAAAATATTCTTCCAAAGTTGATCAAAAATGACCAAGTAGGATTTATTGCTGGCAGACAGGCCCCTGATGGGAGACGAAGAATTTTAAATATTTTAAATTTAATCAATTCCTCAAATACTCCTTCCATGCTCATATCCCTTGATGCCGAAAAGGCTTCCGATAGACTAAATTGGCTATTTTTTAAAAACACCCTCTCTTGTTTAGGCTTTGATAATAAATGTATTAGTAATATTTTTTCCCTTTACCATGAACCTAGTGCCAGAATCTATGTTAATAACCATCTATCCAAGCCTTTTATTATCAGTAACGGAACTAGGCAGTGGTGTCCCTTGTGACCTCTACTATTTGCATTAGCAATCGAGCCTCTCTCGGAAGCTATTAGATCATCCCCATCGATATCAGGAATTGATACTAGAAGGTCCTCCCATAAGATTAGTCTGTTTGCAGATGACCTTTTCATATCGGTCACAAACCGAGTCGAATCTACTAATATATTACTATCACTTCTAGAAAAGTTTAATAAAATGTCTTTCTTTAAGATTAATTCCCTCAAATCCAAAATTATGCCATTTAACATGGCCCGGGAGTATGTAGAATGGGCCCTGCAAAGAACCAATTTCAAATTAGAAGAAAAAAGCTTACCCTATTTAGGAATTTCCATTACTTCCAACTTACGCTCTATAGTGCCAGTAAATATTGAAACTCTCGAGGCTAACATCTCCAAAGATTTCTCACATTTTAACTCTTTGGAGCTTACACTTCTGGGCAGGATACTGACCGTTAAATCCATTATTTTGCGAAAAATATTGTATACTAGCTGAAGAGCCCGGTGTTGCCTTGGCATAGTAACCAACTGTGGTTAGTTATAATAAATTAAAATGATTATATTGCACATAAAAACTGTGCATCTAATCCTATCCTGTGTGATACTGACTGCTGAGCCGTGTATCTAATCCTATTCTGTGTGATACTGTCTGCTGAGCCATGTATCTAATACTATTCTGTGTGATACTGTGTGTTGAGCTGTGTATCTAATCCTATCCTGTGTGATACTGACTGCTGAGCTGTGTATCTAATCCTATCCTGTGTGATACTGCCTGCTGAGCCATGTGTCTAATCCTCTCCTGTGTGATACTGACTGCTGAGCTGTGTATCTAATCCTATCCTGTGTGATACTGACTGCTGAGCCGTCTATCTAATCCTATTCTGTGTGATACTGGGCTCCCCCTGCAGTCTGTGTCAGAGGATGGTCTCTGTTGGCACGCTAATAAATTGTGTTATTTCCAGCTTTACAGAAGGAAGATAACACCATAGAAATGATAAGAATAATAGGCCTCAGTTACAACAGCTGTCTACAAAAAAACTGTTGCTGATAGCAACCAATCACAGCTCATTTTTCCTCTTTTAAACAGCTCTGGGACAGCGTGGCGAGTTTTGAGTGGCGACTTTTGTGTTTCGACTTTTATGTGACGAGGTTGGTGTAGGTGTTGTGAAATGTGTGCTGAGGGTGGTATATGTGTTGAAGCATGTGGTTGTGTGTGGCGCATTTTGTGTGTGTGTTCATATCCCCATGTGTGGTGAGTATCCCATGTCAGGGCCCCATCTTAGCAACTGTACGGTATATACTGTTTGGCGCCATCGCTCTCATTCTTTAAGTCTCCATTGTTCACATCTGGCAGCTGTCAATTTGCCTCCAACACTTTTCCTTTCACTTTTTCCCCATTATGTAGATAGGGGCAAAATTGTTTGGTGAATTGGAACGCGTGGGGTTAAAATTTCACCTCACAACATAGCCTATGACGCTCTTGGGGTCCAGACATGCTACACTTAGAAACCCCTCTAATCTGATTAATATTCCCTGCATGCCATCTGTCTCTCTTAATTGTGCACTTTGGAATTCACGCTCAGTGTGTAACAAACTCTCCTTCATCCATGACTTCTTCCTCTCTAATTCTCTTAACCTCCTGGCTCTTACTGAAACCTGGATCCAGCAGTCAGACACTACCGCTGCTCCTGCTCTTTCATATAGGGGGCTACACTTCTCTCATGCCCCAAGATCAGACAATAGAGCAGGTGGAGGCGTTGGTCTGCTCCTATCACCAAAATGTACCTTTCAGGTTATCCCTCAAGTACCCTCACTTGTCTTCCCTTCTTTTGAGGTCCATGCCGTCAGACTCTACACCCCCTTCTCCATGCGAGTGGCAGTGGTGTATCGTCCTCCCGGCCCCTCCCATCAGTTCCTGGATCATTTTGCCACTTGGCTTCCACATTTTCTCTCCTGTGACATCCCTACCCTCATCATGGGAGATTTCAACATCCCCATTGCTCTTCCCCTCTCATCATCTGCTACTCACCTTTTATCTCTAACCTCCTCATTTGGCCTTTCGCAGCTTACTAATTCTCCAACGCATGAAGACGGTAACTCCCTCGACTTGGTCTTCTCTCGGCTTTGTGCAGTGGATAATTTTGCAAACTCCCCTCTCCCGCTCTCTGACCACAATCTTCTTTCATTCTCTATCAAGAACTGCCAGGCTGCTCAGGTCACCCCAACTGTCCAGACTTATAGAAACATACAGGCCATTAATACCCCGAAACTTATGAAGAACTTACAGTCTTCATTGGCCCCTATCTCCTCCCTCTCATGTCCTGATTCTGCATTGAAACATTACAATGAAACACTTCAAAGTGCCCTGGATGAATTTGCACCCCCTATAAATAGAACACCACAACGCAGACGGCGACAACCCTGGCACACGGTGCAAACACGTTTCCTGCAGCGGTGCTCCAGGTCCGCCGAACGTCTGTGGAGAAAATCCAATCTACACGAAGATTTCATCCATTTTAAGTTTATGCTTAGAACATACAACACTGCTCTTCACCTCTCCAAACAAACCTATTTCAACACTCTCATCACCTCACTGTCCAATAACCCGAAACGTCTCTTTGACACTTTTAATTCTCTACTCAATCCAAGAGTACAGGCCCCAACCACGGAGCTCCTAGCTGACGATCTGGCCAATTACTTCAAAGAAAAAATTGACCAGATTCGACAGGAAATTATCTCCCAATCACCTCATACCATGCACTGTCCTCCCTCCCCCACTGCATCTAGCTCACTCTCTGATTTTGAACCAGTCACAGAAGAAGAAGTAAGCAGGCTCCTTGCATCTTCTCGCCCAACTACTTGCACCAGTGACCCATTTCCGTCACATCTCCTCCAGTCCCTTTCCCCTGATTTCACCCCTCACCTAACTAAAATATTTAACCTCTCTCTCTTCTGGTATTTTTCCCTCCTCATTTAAGCATGCCATCATACATCCACTACTTAAAAAACCATCCCTCGACCAAAACTGTGCAGCTAAGGCTAGTTTCACACTAGCGTTTATGAGCGCAGCGACGGCCTGCGCACGGCCGCCGCTACGCCCCGCCCCCTGCCGCGCCCCTGACGGTAGCTCCGCCCACCGGCGCATGACGCTGCATGCGCCCTGCGTCCCCTATCTTTATCACAGGGGGCGCAGGCCATGCGCAGTATGCGTTTGGCGGCGCATGTGCCTTTTTGATGGTGCGCCGACGCAACCAAACTGCAGCAGGTTGCGTTTGGCGCAGGTCGGCGTACCGTCAAAAGGACACATGCACCGCCAAACGCATACTGCGCACGGCCTGCGCCCCCTGTGATAAAGATAGGGGATGCAGGGCGCATGCAGCGTCATGCGCCGGTGGGCGGAGCTACCGGCGGGGACGCGGCCGGGGGCGGGGCTTAGCGGCGGCCGTGCGCAGGCCGTCGCTGCGCTCATAAACGCTAGTGTGAAACTAGCCTAACTATAGACCTGTCTCTAATCTTCCCTTCATCTCTAAACTCCTGGAACGCCTGGTCCACTCCCGTCTTATCCGCTATCTCTCAGAAAACTCTGTTCTCGACCCTCTCCAATCCGGTTTCCGCTCTTTACACTCCACTGAAACTGCCCTCACTAAAGTCTCTAATGATCTGCTAACAGCTAAATCAAATGGTCATTACTCCATGCTAATTCTCTTGGATCTCTCTGCAGCATTCGACACTGTGGATCATCAGCTCCTCCTCACTATGCTCCGTTCCATTGGCCTCAAGGACACCGTTCTCTCCTGGTTCTCCTCCTATCTCTCCTACCGCTCCTTTACTGTATCTTTTGCCGGTTCCTCCTCCTCTCACCTGCCCCTTACTGTTGGGGTCCCCCAAGGATCGGTTCTAGGCCCCCTCCTCTTCTCCTTATACACTGCCCCTATTGGTCAAACAATCAGTAGATTTGGTTTCCAGTACCATCTCTATGCTGATGACACCCAATTATACGCTTCTTCTCCTGACATCACGCCAGCCTTTCTAGAAAACACCGGTGATTGTCTAAACGCTGTGTCTAATATCATGTCCTCACTATATCTGAAACTGAACCTGTCAAAGACTGAACTCCTGGTGTTTCCTCCCTCTACTAATATACCTATACCCGACATTGCTATTTCTGTGGGTGGTTCCACTATTACTCCCCAGCAACAGGCCCGCTGTCTTGGGGTCATACTTGATTCCGAGCTTTCCTTTGCCCCCCACATTCGATCACTGGCTCACTCTTGTCATCTGCACCTCAAAAACATTTCTAGAATTCGACCTTTTCTTACTTTTGACTCTGCTAAAACTCTTACTGTTTCTCTTATTCATTCTCGTCTCGACTATTGTAACTCTCTTCTAATCGGTCTCCCTCTTACCAAACTCTCCCCTCTCCAATCTGTCTTGAATGCTGCAGCCAGGATCATATTCCTCACCAATCGTTACACCGATGCCTCTACCTTGTGCCAGTCATTACACTGGCTACCCATCCACTCCAGAATTCAGTATAAACTTATTACCCTCACCCACAAAGCCCTCCATGGCTCAGCACCACCCTACATCTCCTCCCTTGTTTCAGTATACCACCCTACCCACGCCCTCCGTTCTGCTGATGACCTGAGGTTAGCATCCTCAATAGTCAGAACCTCCCACTCCCGTCTCCAAGACTTTACACGTGCCGCACCAATTCTTTGGAATGCACTTCCCAGGTCAATACGATTAGTCCCCAATCCCCACAATTTTAAGCGTGCCCTGAAAGCGCATTTATTCAGACTGGCCTATCGCCTCAACACATTAACCTAATCTATCCCTGTGTGGCACAGCCAAAAGTTTTACCATAACCAGATTTCCCTCATCATGTTCCCACATGCTTTATGCATCCATTAGCCCTCTGTGTCCGTACTGTCACACACCTAACATTATGGCTGGTCCATACAATCAGGGCAACTGTTACCACCCACCTTTCGTGTCTACCTCTTTCCTCATAGACTGTAAGCTTGCGAGCAGGGCCCTCTTTCCTCTTGGTATTTGTTATAATCTACTGTATTTGATTATTGTTATGCTGTAATGTCTATTGTCTGTACAAATCCCCTCTGAAATGTTAAGTGCTGCGGAATATGTCAGTGCTATAAAAATAAAATTTATTATCATTATTATTATTATATGACTTTTCAAAATTTTGTGGCTGTAGCTATGACGTTGCAGATGCCAATACATACATACACTTTTTCCCCATGATATAGATAGGGGCAAAATTGTTTGGTGAATTGGAATGCGCAGGGTTAAAATTTTGCCTTACAACATAGCCTATGACGCTCCTGGGGTCCAGACGTGTGACTGTGCCAAATTTTGTGGCTGTAGCTGTGGCGGTGCGGATGCCAATCCCGGACATACATACATACACACACCCCCACATTGAGCTTTACATACAGTATTAGATTTTCTGAGCCATTCCGTTAAAATTCCCTTTAAGGCTATGTGCCCACGTTGCGTGTTAAAACGCATACTGAAACCGGACTCCTTCCCAGAAATCGTGCGTTTTTTTCGGCGCAATTTCACCACGATTTTACCGCGATTCTGTTCGCGATTTTGCCACGATTTTCTCAAGCACTTTCCAAGCGATTTGAAGCATCGCTTGGAAAGTGATTGACAGGTTGGTCACACTCGTCAAACATAGTGTTTGACAAGTGTGACCAGCTTTTTACTATTGAGGTGCCTATGCGGCATCAATAGTAAAAGATAAAATGTTAAAAATTACAAAAAAATAAAACATCGGGTATAGGGGTATATTTACCTTCCGACGTCCCGCGCTGCCATCCTGGGCATCAGCGTTCCCAGTAATGCCTTGCGAGACCTGTGATGACATTGGTCTCGCGTTACTATAGCGATCTCGCGAGACCGCTAGAGTCACGCGAGACTACATCATCACGGGACCTTGCCGCAAGGCATTACTGGGAACGCTTAGGCCGGGAATGCAGCGCGGGACGTCTGAAGGTAAATATACCCCGATTTTTTTATTTTTTATTCTTTTTTTTACAGGGGTATGGTACCCAGGGCCTGGAGGACAGTCTCCTCTCCTCCACACCGTGGGTACCAACCGCACATGAGACGCTTAACTTCCCGCATGGTGGGCATAGCCACATGCGGGAAGTAAGCGATTCTCATGCATTCCTATGGGTGCGGAATCGTGGCAATTCTTTGCGATTCCGCACAAAAGAATGATCATGCTGCGATTTTTTCCGCGATGCGTTTCCGCGGTGGAAAAAAGCGCAGCATTAGCACAGCATGTGCGGAATGCCATAGGAATGCATGGGGGGCGTTCTGTACACGATTTTTAAACGTTTTCGCAGCGTTTTCGCGCTGAAAATCGCGGCAAAAATGCTTAAAAATCGCATCGTGGGCACGCAGCCTAAAGCTGATTGGTACGATACAAAACCTGATTAACCTATTCATTTGGGAAAACAAGAGACCACGAATAGCCAAGAACACTCTTTTTCGTCAAAGAATACATGGGGGCTTGGCTGTCCCAAACATTTGGGCATACCAACAAGCGTATCTAGTTAAACATAGTCACCAATGGTTTACCCAAAAGGATCATCCAGCATGGATGGATCTGGAATTGGCACAAATTAACTATAGTTCATAAAGAGATATTTTTGTAAAATATATTTTTGAAGTGTGGAGAAAGTTTGCCAAACTTAAGAAAAATGATAATAGAGTTTCTATTCTTAACAACCTGCCTCTCAAAACGCTCACAGTCATATATAATTGCCCAATACCAAATGCCTGGCCCAATCATAATATAAAGAAAATTGGAGATCTCTATGATGGCATATGTATCAAGTCTTTCTCTTCTCTTAAGGACAGCTTTCATTTGCCCTCAGGTGAATTCATGTCTTATTTGCTGATTAGAGATAACCTTCAAAAGTTAATAAGCAGTAGAAAGTTAAATTTAGAAGTGATTCTCTCATTAGTGGGCAACCCTGCTCTTGAAAGTAGATGGACTCTTAGGCATATTTATCATTGTTTCAATAGAGATACTGTGTTTTCAATGACCGGTTATATGAAAAAATGGGAGTTAGATCTTAGGTCACCCATTTCTGAGGAGCAGTGGAAATATGCCTTTAGGATTTCCAACAGATATACAATTTCTACGGGACTACACGAGACTCATTTGAAGGGAGCACTCCGGTGGTACTGCACACCTACGAGACTATCTCATATAAGTGTGGATACTTCTCCATTGTGTTGGAGAGGCTGCCATTGCAATGGAAATTTATTTCATATTTATTGGAGCTGCCCCAAGTTACATACACTCTGGTTACAGGTAAAGATGCATGTCAACTCACTGTCCAAAACCTTTGTCGATGTCACCCCCCGTATGGCACTTTTATCCTTAGACCTAGAGGGTATTAGCCCGACAATCAAATTCGTGATGACGCACATATTCCTTACGGTAAAGAATTTTATAGCGCAGTGGTGGAAGGAGCCGGATGCTCCTATTTTCTTGGACATAGTTAACACACTACGCACCCATAGTATAATGGAGGAAAAAATAGCTATCAACGCAGGGTCATTGAATCACTATCATTTGAAGTGGGAGGTGTGGAATACCAAATATAAATAATTTGTTATGTCTTATTTTAAAGTCATGAAGGAATTGTTATCTCCTTCCTTGATGTCATGGATGAATTGTTGTGTCCTATTTTGAAGTCATGAGGGAATTGTTATGACTTCCATTTTGTGTTTGAAGTCTGGTATATGATGGTAATAATTCTTGCTTGTAATTGTATGATTTTACAATTTGTAAAATGGAGATCTCTATCTTTTGTTTCCTTTCCCATTCCCCTTCCCTTTTAAATTGTTAAACTTTAATAAAAATTATTTGAAAAGAATCAGGAGGAGGTAGGGCCTCAGTCCCAAAGTATCTATGACCATTATTACCTAATAGTAAGTACCAGTATCATATGTTCAACTTATTATGTTGTTTTAAGGAATTTACAATTTTTAACCATCAATTCAGACGAATTACCTAATAATAAGTATGGACATCTGGAAGACCAATGCATCCTCTGTGTTTCAGCTGACTGTACAATTTATTTGGGAGTCTTGATTATTTGAATTTCAAAATATATTGGGATATAATTTGTCTGAATGAAGAAAATATATTATCGAAATAATAATTTATGCAGGTTTATGTACACGATTCTGTTAACATTGCACATACAATACAGTCCACAACATGAGGGAACATGGGCCAACTGATAGAACAGTAATCACAGTGCTTAAAATTGGCTCAGTAGAACAAATCGCAAAAATAATTCTGAATAGTGACCATTTATAAGCCAGGTAAGACAAATTGGATGTTAAATAAACTGTACATAGGATATTGTTAAACTACTGTAAATTAAAAAAAAAATCACTATAGAGTTCAGATGCTATGTAAAAGTAGGATTCTTTATAATGTGCACCTCATACTGCTGCAGAACCTCTGAAGATAAATAGGGAGTTTATTTCAGTCATTGGTTGAATAACATAAAATATCTTATCATAGTAAAAGTCAGAAGCTCCTGTGATTTGTATTACAGTACCAATAGAAGTGAGTTCCCATTGCTAACCATACTGCCCACCAATTTCAGCCATAATTTCTCATTTTAAGCAAGAATGTCCTATGTTTAAGCTCTCTTCCCTTCAATAAAAGCCCAAATATCTGCCTGTACCAGCCAAAGCCATTTCTATACCTTACCAGGAGCTATTTGTAGGTTCCATTGTCAGAAACAATATTACTCCACTTTCACTTACACGATACCTAAAGTGTGAGCAATCACAATAAACATTTGCAACACAATTCGTAGTTCCAACTGGGTGGGTACGGAGAAAAAATAATAGCAAAATGCCTAAATTAGATACTTACATGCACACCAGGTACCTTTTGTCAGGAAAAAAAAAACCCACAAAAGTCGATCTATAAGAAAAATCTCTTCATTTTTTGTATAATTTAAACTAAATAATTAACCAGAATTAACCCTTTAATGCATCAAGCCGCCGATCTAAGAAACATTAAGATTTTATTCAGTTACATAGAGATAAACAACGCAAAAATATTAAAATTTGTTGTTTTCTAAAGTAATTAAAGAATTTCAATACATTTTATAAGAAATTTCCCATATTTGTGACAGCTTCATCTTTACTGTAATTTAACATGTGTATAGCCTGAAACATTGACAATTGTCTTTTTAGCCATGTTAATGTATAGAGAACTGATTATTTTCCCGTAAAATTGCTGTAAAACAGCCTGTAGTGAGTGGATGAGTAATAGCGCCACTTCACTGATTACACATGCTTATTTCTTATCCAGGTGTAATAAACAATAATTGCTTATTGTATTTCCTGCACTTCTAGTGTGGTTAGAAATCACTTAAAACCCTTTATCTAATTGGTAATCTGTGGGTAATGATTAATTAATTAGAGGCAGAGGGAAGATGGGAGAATTTCCCTAGAGGACAGTGAGTTACACCTCCCAGCTGTTCAGGGTAGCCTGTTGGAACCCAATCCATCTTCCAAACAACATGAATAGCTATGGTTTACGGAGCCTTGCCAATAGCAGTCTCAGAAATGGAAATCTGCTGTCACTTTGTCCCAAAGGCAGACATTGATAGAATACCTTTTACAGAAAGTGACAAAACTGTGAATTCAACGTGTGTTCCCAGCCCAGTGCGGATACTGAAAAAGTCTGCTTCTTATGTCAACATGTTTTTCTATCTATCTATCTATCTATCTATCTATCTATCTATCGCTACATTAAATATATTTTTGCTTTAATGAATTGTCAATTTGGATACAAGTCGTTTATTTTCACAGCAAATACTCTCTGCCAGGCATTAATCATGTGTCAAAATGTCCTCCTTTCTCTGAAAACATCTTTATTTTCCCTGAGAATTTTAAATTCAGCTGTCAAAATCTGTTGGGAATACCGAAAAATTACACAAGATACAAAATGCTTACCTAACTAGTTCACAAATTCAATGCACAGCACTTAAAGATTGATTTTCCGCGTTCATATTCTGATTTAAAAAAAAAATGGATACTATGAAAGTGAGAAAAAATTGTTTTCTCCTTCATCCGATGTCAACAGCAAGTCTGGCAGCTGAAAAAATTATGGTGGAGCAGATGAAGCCCAGTTCACATATTTACTAAATTTAGGAAAACAATTACAGCTTCTATAGGAATCTTGGAACAAAAACTATGAATACTTAATTTTTTTTAACTGATATCAGTATCTTAGTTAAACTATTCTCTTGAAGCGAGGTTTTTTGATACCTTTAAAGGAATTTGCTTGTTATCATAAATGAGTAAAATTGCAAACTGCTTATAAAAGCAAGCAACTTTGCAATTTACCACTCTTCTTTCTCATTAACATAACGATTTTAATATTATTGATTACTGCTAAGGATGAATGAACGTGACTCGGCGATATTCTGATACAACTCGATTATCTGGGTGCTCAGATGTGCTCATTACTCAGCAAGCAATAGATGGTGCTTGATTTCAAACTCGAATCCACATCCATCATGTTTGGCACCTGTTATACAGCCAATAAGCATGTGGTGGTTGACTGTACATCACTGTAATGCCATAGCCTTTTTGGTAGTGGCATTACTGTAATTGGCTGGCCATTTAACATCATAAAGGTGTATAAAAATAAAGGTGTATCCAGGCTCGGCATAGCTATTGCACAGCTCTTTGATGGTTGTGATTGGAGTAATGAGAACTTGTCCAGGCGTGTGTGTGCACAGTTTAACAAATCAAATTTCTGTAGTGTTGTTACTGGTACTGAAGCTGAATCATCATCCTGACAGCTCTTGTAAAGGCTAATCTTGTTCTTTGCTGTTTGTATGTGATACAATCTGCATTTAGCATAGGGAGGGAGAAAGAGCTGTAGGTGCATCAACAGTTGCTGAATACAGTATGAAGGCAGGGATTAGGGCTTTGCAGTCCATTGCTAAATATATAGCTGTGGTAGTTGACCATAGTTTTTATTTTATGGGTGAAAATAATTACTATATTGTCATCCATAGAGTTTTAGGTGCTTTGTGGAACATTTCTGAGTTATATAATACTCCAAAAAAGCCTTGAAACTTTTCTCTGTAATCAATTACTCATTCATATACTATTATGGTGCATCTGGAACATTTCAGTGTTACATAACTGTCCAAATAAGTGTTCAAAATTTTTTTCTGTATTAAATGTCTCATCCATATACTATTATGTGGTCTGTGGTAAAATTTTTTGTCATACAACAATCCAAACAAGAGTTGAAAGATTTTTCTGGATTCACTTAGTCATTCATATAGTATTTTATTAGCTGGGGTTAGAGATGAGCAACTTTGCCTTTTTTCGGATCGAGTCGGGATTCATGAAACCCGACTTTCTCAAAAGTCGGGTCGAACGAAATCGTCCGATTATCGTGAAAAGTCGAAGGCCGACTGAAACACAAAACCCAATGCAAGTCAATGGGGAACCAAGGTCGGCAGGGAGTGGAGTACAGGAAACACACCTAAAGTGTCCATTTTAATGCCAAAAACATCAATTCTTATTACTTAAGCTTGTCAACCTTAATTTACTTTATAATAATAGTTAGGCATTGAAAACTGGGGTTATTTGGCTAAAGTTGTGGGGGGGTAGGGCTGGCTCCAGATTTTCGTGGGCCCTGGGCCAAAGAGTGTCACTAGGCTCCTTTAACACATGCCACAATTCATGATCCTCTGATACAGCAGAGAAATAGCGGTATAATACAATGAAAAATACTTCACTTCTTACATCTCATGACTGATATCCATCTTAAATTCTCCAATAGCTCCAAAAACGGACAGTATATTTCTCCATACAGTATTATGGCCACCGCATAGTGCAGCATACAGAGTAATGAGGCCCATATATTTCTCCATACAGAATCATTGGTCCCATATAATGTTTGAAACAGTATATGATGAGCTACACATAATGCTACAGTGTATGTTGATCCCCATGGCTGAAGCTCCATTGTGTTATGGGCCCAAATAATGCTCCATATATAATAGGTCCCATTTCTAATGCTCCAGTGCATAATGGGCCCTGTAAATGCTGCTCCAGTGTCTGATGTCCACCTTTGGAATGCTCCAGTGTATGGTGGGCCTCATATATGATTTTCCAGAGTATAGTGCTCCACAAAAATAGCTGTCCCAACATTGAAAACAATTAAATAAGTCTCCTCGCTAGGGAATCCCCGTACTAGTCTGGAATCCTCGTCGTCCCCATCTTCCATCTCACTGCACTTGGACTGTTTAGGCAGAGGGCGTACAGACGTGATGTCATCGCTCTCTCTGACCAGAATGTCACTGTCAGAAAACGCCGAAGGCATCACGGCGGTGGAGCAGGGAGAGGTAAGTACTTCAACTTTGCAAGTGCTGTGATCCTGAGCAAGCAGGGGGGGGGCCCACTTGTTGGCGACGGCACTGGCACAGGGCCCCTCATAGTACAGTGGTGTGTCTGAGGGCGGGTGGGCCCTCCCACCTGCAGAGACACTTTTGTGTACTATGAGGGGCCCTGTGCTAGTGCGTCGCCCATGAGTATGCCCCCCCACCTGCTCAAGGAACCTGCACTTTCATCTGCACCTTCCTCTTTGTCACCGTGTAAGGTGGTATAGTATGTGGGAAGGGGAACCTGAGTTTCATCAGGGTAAGATACTGGCTGTGTATAGTGCGAGGGGAATGTAGTGGTCTGGGTCAATGTACCAGCAGAATCATCTAGCAGCGGCTGGGTATCAGTGCACTTGTGGCGCCCCCAGGAGTACGGTCACCACAGTGGCATTACCTTCCTCCTAGGGAGTGTGATGTCATGCTTGGGAGCAACGAAGGATCTCTCTAGCAGTTAAACCAACATACAACACAGTTCCCACTCCAGGCCAGCAGGGAGACCTCTGATCCTGACTGCTGAGGAGCTGCTCTCTGTGGTCGGGAGGAGAGAAGTTAGGGCAGTCTGTGAAGGGAAGGGAAAGTGTGTGGACGTGAGAAGGGGAGCTGGAGGAGGAGCAGAGTTAAGGCTCACTCCTAGCTGGAGCGCATGGTCGGTATTCCGGTCTCCGAGTTTGTAGGGACACTGATGGTCCTGCAGCAGAAACCGGAGGAAGTAGCAGCTGTAAATGCTCTGTTATCAACTAAGGCTCGGAGGCCCCAGCAGCGACGTGTGTGAGCCAGAAGGAAAAGGTTATGGCTGCCTGCCATATGAGAAAGTTCCAAAAGAGAGTCAACAGGGGGAACTTCAGTGAACTCAGTACTGCGAGTACCTCAGATAAGCGCTAGAATGGAGGCCACACTACCTATCTGCAGAGAGAGAATTCCAAATTTGCTTCCAGGCTGACCAACTCCTTCTCCATCTGTACTCTGGGTCCTGGATGGCATTTACCAAGTACAGGTAAAGGAACTGCACGACTGTGTCTGTCATCTTTCTCCTGCGCCTGGCACACGGCTCTGCTACATCCTGCACTGCACACCATCTACCAACTCTTTCATCTGCCCGGCGACTACGGCCCTACCTGTGCTGGGCTTCTACATCTTAGCTGCACCACAACATTTGTCCCTGAGAAGCCACACTACAGCGCAGTTCAATCTGATCAGAAACCACAGGTGGCGTCACGTATCATTCACCTATAAATGTTATTCACCCCTTTGAATGGACGCCCAGGGCCACGGAATGGGTAATCACCACGTGACACATCCCTCTGAGACACTGGCCCGATACCGATTAACCCCACTGCCCTGGCTGGCCACCCACACTCCATGTCAGATTCATCTTGGACTGGGGAATTCACGATTTGACTTGAAAACCCAGGCATGGTATGATAGAAAGAGCTAAATGGACTAATGTGAAGTGTGGCCTGCTGTATCATTCACTTTTGGTGGGGGTGAAGGACACAAGGAGAGGGGTTCTTCCTGACCAGGAGCCAGCACTTGACGACTCAGTGCTTGCATTTTTTGAAACTTCAGAAGAGGAGGGCATATTAGCTGAAGTCTGTTTCGGCAATGTAAGCCAAAACCAGTTCCTGATGCTCCAGCTTTAAAAACGGTTAACCTACTCCCAGAAAAGGTAGCCTTCCAGGTGTTCCGGAGCCAGACCATGATGCAGGCTCAACACCTCCTGCCATAGCTGCTATTGTCCTTTTGCCACTACCAGCAGATGCACCACCACCATCAGCACCCGCTGGCCCCCCCACGCCCACATCCGCGGCCTCTTCCACCAAACTTCAAAATGTTGTAGAAAATGAACCCAAAATAACATCAGATATATGGTACAGTCAAAGGTTTATTGTCAATCTCCTTATATATACCATCAGTCACACAGAGACGCTCACAGGCTCAGTATGGATTAGACAAGAATATAAAAAGTAGAAAAAGTGTACAATATCATCAGATAGCAGGTATATATAGTATAGTTTAAACATTCTAAATCTCCGTAGATATTTCAGGAGGCAGACTCAGACGTTCTCAGGCCCAGTATGGATTCGACAAGATTGTAGAAAGTTGAGAAAGGGTACAGTATCACCGGATAACAGGTATAAATAGCATAGTTTAAACATTAAAAACCTATGTCTATATATCAGGAGGCAGACTCAGAGGGTCTCAGGCCCAGTATGCATTTGACGTGATTGTGCAAAGTTGAGAAAGGGTACAGTATCACTGGATAGCAGGTATATATAGCATAGTTTAAACATTAAAAATCTGCGTGTATATTTCCAGAGTCCGACAAAGACTCTCACAGCCTCAGTATGTATTAGACAAGAATCTAAAAAGTGGAAAAAGGGTAATGTATTCGAAGCGTACACTTGTATATACTGTTGGGGTATTTTTTAATCTTCATATATATTTCAGTCTCAGTAATACAGTCCAGACTCTCCGCAAGAGGAAACGAGATGGATACAAGTACAGACGGAAAGTCGAGTGATTGCAGAAATTTTGGAATTACTAATCACAGTAAAAACTCCTGGTAGAATTCTCAGAGGCGATGCTGACCCTCAATTACTTTGTCTGTGGAGACAGCGAAAACAGTTCTTGTGAAGAAAGGTTTGCTGTATTGCAGTACCGTGGAACCCATCACCGTTACTCATCTCCATCAAATTGTGATCACAAGGACAGATGTAGACATTGTCCTCACTGCCTATCATGATCTGTCAGGTGACTTTGGAGTGCAAAAGACACAAGCCACAGGCCGTTGGCAATTCTATTGGATTGGCATGAGAGGATATATTTAAAAATGTGGGCAGGAATGTCACACGTCTGTGATTCGGAAAACCGTGAAAGCTGATGATAAACCACCACTGCATCTCATTGTGAGTCGAAGTCCTTAACAAATGGAAGCCATTGATCCTCTGAAGATATAGCACAGCAAGACAGGGGATAGCTACGTCTTAACCATCATCTATCATTTCACCAAATTTGTATTGGCAGTCCCAGTGAAGTATTTTACAGGCCAGACAACACAGTTTTGGAGCAGGGAGAGGTAAGTATTGCAAGTGCTGGTGCCCTGAGCAAGCAGGGGAGGGCCCACTTGTGGGTGGCGGTTCTGGCACAGGGCCCCTCATAGTACGCCGGTGTGTCTGACGGCGGGTGAGCACCCCCACCGTCAGAGACACTTGATTCTACTATGAGGGACCTTGTGCCAGTGCCGTTGCCAAAGAGTGTGCACATCCACCTGTCCAGGGCAACGGCACTCGCATGGGCGAGTGTGCCAGGTGGTGACCCCGGCCCTGTGGGGGGAGGCAGCCCAGTTAGAGAGGTGGAAAAATTGGCATATGTTGATGTTGGACATTCAGCAGCTGCAAATGGAGAAATTGGAGAAGTGGGCGGAAGAGGAGGACAAATGCAAGCCATTTTTCTGGCAACCTACGTGTTAGCAGGGGAGGGTGGGACAAAATCCTTTGAAACCCATGCATGGTTCATTTTAATGAAGGTTAGATCATCAACATTTTGGGTCGACAAATGGGTCCTTTTTTCTGTCAGGATTGATCCAGCAGCACTGAAAACTTGTTCAGATAACACACAAGCAGCAGGGCAAGCGAGCTCCTGTAAGGCATATTGTGCCAATTCAGGTCAGGTGTCAAGTTTACTGGCCCAATAGTCAAAGGGGAATGACCGGTGAGGGAGAACATCGATATGGGACGAGAAGTAGTTTGTTACCATAGTTGACAACTGCTGTCTCCTGTCACTTTCAATCGATGCAGTCGTGTGAGCGGTACTTGAAAATTCAGTCCACAACATGGTCATGAAACCCCTGTGTCCAACGCCATTTCGGCTGTGTGCACCATGAGCACCTCTTCCATGTTGCCCCCTACAGCTCGTTGGAAAAACATCACTGGCGTTGTGTGCTGGGAATGCCTCAAACAAACGGTTTACCAGAGTTGCTTGTTTGCTAGCCAATATTAGCTCTAGGTTCTCCTTTGGCATGATGTTTTGGAATTTGCCTTTATAGCGTGGATCCAGGATGCTGGCCAACCAGTAGTTGTCATTGTTCATCATTTTGGCAATGCGGGGGTCCCTTTCTAGGATCTGCAAGGCATAATCAGACATGTGGGCCAATGTTCCAGGTGTCAATGATGCACTGTGAGTGCTGGGTGGAGGAGCACTTTCCGGCAAATCCACATCCCTCCAGTCACTTACAAACCCTGTACTTGACCTTGCCACGCCAACATTTTTTCTTGCCCCCTGAGAAGCATCCTCCTCCCCAAAATAATCATCCCCATCATCCTTCTCCTCCTCCTTTTCCTCTTCTTCCTCCACCTCGTCCACGAGACTTCCCTGAGAAAACAATGGCTGACTGTCATCAAGGCTTCCCTCCTCCTGTCACTCCTCAGCTGCAGACGCCTGCTCCTCAATGTGCGCCAAAGTTTGCATGAGCAGACGCATAAGTGGGATGTTCATGCTTATGATGGCACCGTTTGCGCTTACCAGCCGTGTGCATTCCTCAAAACACTGAAAGACTTTACAGAGGTCTTTCAGCTTCGACCACTGCACACCAGACAACTCCATGTCTGCCTGCAAACTGCCTGCCCGTGTATCCTCCCACAAATGCATTACTGCCTGCCTCTATTCGCACAGCCTCTGAACCATGTGCAGGGTGGAGTTCCACTTTGTTGCAACGTTGATAATTAGGCAGTGCTTGGGAAGGTGGAGCAATCGCTGCAGCTTCTGCATATGACTGGAATGTCCGGGCGACCAGCGGATGTGCGAGCACAGTCTTCGCACCTTATGCAGCAGGGGTGTTAACTCCGGATAATTATTGAGGAAGCACTGCACCACCAGATTCAAGGTGTGAGCCAGGCAAGGTATGCGTCTGAGTTTTTAAAGGGCTATGGCTGCCACAAAATTCCGGCCATTATCACTAACTACCTTGCCTGCCTCCAGATGTAGACTGCCCAGCCATAACTCAGTTTGTCGCTGCAAGTAGGTACCTCCGCGGAGTGTCTGTTGTCTCCCAAACACATCATCTTCAACACAGCCTGCTGAAGTTTACCACTAGCTGTTCGATAGTGAGACAACTCGTGTGCAACACTGGCAACTGCAGATGGAGTACTCATGCGACTGCGCTCTGTGGACGAGCTTTCGCTTATAGAGGAGGAGGGTCGAATGCCTACAGCCAACTGTTTCCTATACCATGGGCTAGGCAGCACTGTCCCACTGCCGCTGTCCACTGTGGTCCCTGCATCCACAACATTAACCCAGTGCGCAGTGATGGACATGTAGCAACCCTGGCCATGCTTACTGGACCATGCATCTGTTGTGAGGTGCACCTTTCCACTCACTGATTGCTTGAGTGCATGGACAATGTGGTCTTTCACATGCACATGGAGGGCTGGGATGGCTTTTCGCGAAAAGAAGTGCCGACTGGGTAGGTCATAGCATGGTACTGCGTAGGCCATCAGCTCGCAGAAAACTTTGCTTTCAACCAACCGGTAGGGCATCATCTCTAATGAGATTAGTTTGGCAATGTGGGCGTTCAAAGCCAGTGTACGTGTATGAGAGGATGAGTACTTTCTTGTCCTACTCAGAGTCTCTGGTAGGGTGAGCTGGACTTGAGAGCTGCATATGGTGGAACTAGCGGTGGACATGGTGGACTGAGAGAGGGTTGGTGATGGTGTTGGTGGTGTTGCTCATGGCCTAGATTCAGTCTTTCGTAGCAATAACATTGTGATTCCATGACTGCTTTGCCCTTGCGATGACACCTCAACATTTGCTGCTGGTGGTGTGCTAACCGGTGGGCTTACAGTGGGGGAAACGATGTAGCATTGCTGACTACCTTCATTCGGAGCAGGTGCACATGTGGTACGTGAGGTTTGGTAGTCAGTCCACGCTTGCAAGTGCATGGTGGTTAAATGTTTAAGCATGCAACTGGTATTCAAATTTGTCAGATTTTTCCCTCGGCTAAAGGTCTTTGCGCACTTCTTACAGATAACGTTTGCCTGATCATTAGGATTTTGTTCAAAAATGTGCCACACTGCACTCTTCCTACTATGGAAGACATTTTGAGACCTTGCACGCTGTGCTAATTTGACCGTCTGGCCAAGCTGTCCTGCAACTCTTTTGGTTTTTGTAACACGTTTTTGGGCTGCTACGGTCATGCCAGATAACAGCTGTTGCGATGTCGTTGCCTGCTGCGGATCCTCCTCCTCCTCTTCTGAGCTACTGGCAGCGGCACCCTCTTCCCCCAATGGATGCCAATCTGGGTCAACAACTGGGTCATCCATCTCCTCCTCTTCAATTTCATGTGCATCTTCCTCTGTGTCACCGTGTAAGGTGGTATAGTATGCGGGAAGGGGCACCAGAGTTTCATCAGGGTCTGATTCTGCCTCAGTACACTGCGAGGACAATGTAGTGCTCTGAGTGAATGTACCAGCAGAACAATCTAGCAGTGGCTGTGCATCAGTGCACTCCAAGTCAGATTCATCTTGGACTTGGGAATTCACGAACTATTGTCTCTGGCCCAGGAGAGATTACACCTCAATGTAACAGGCTGAAATTGGATGGTGTATGACAAGGTGGAGGGTGTCTATAGGATTGGTGAGAATTTGAATCTCACTATATATTTGAGGACACTGAACTATTGTCTCAGGCCCAGTAGAGATTACACCTCAATGTAACAGGCTGAAATTGGATGGTGAATGACAAGGTGGAGGGTGTCTATAGGATTGGTGAGATTTTGAATCTCACTATAGATTTGAGGACAGAGAACTATTGTCTCATGCCCAGGAGAGATTGCACCTCAATGTAACAGGCTGAAATTGGATGGTGTATGACAAGGTGGAGGGTGTTAATAGGATTGGTGAGAATTTGGATCTCACTAGAGATTTGAGGACGCTGGCAATGATGCTCTCAGTCCAAGTATGGACGCAGGCAGCCTAATAAGCAGGACTGCTGCACAGTGAACACAAAAAAGGGTGGAAAAATGAACCCTTGGTAACTGTGCAGAAAAGAGGAAGAAAAGTATTTTTGCTTTGAAAAAAGCAGTCTGCACAGCAGTGTGCAAACAGCAATGCAGCTATCAGGGAGCCTTATAAGGCCTCCTAATAACCAACAGAGCTGATGCACAAAAATATAGCCTCCCCTGTCACTGCACACAAACTGTTGTGTTCTAAGTGGAAATCGCTAACAGCAGAAGCAGTTTTTTGGCTCTTCTTCCCTGCCTAACGCTCTCCCTACAGAATCATCATCTGCAGCAACTCTCCCTATGCTAAGATCGGCATAAGTAAGATGGTGGTCGGTGTTTACGCCCTTTTATAGCCCCTGTGACGCCACACAAAACCAGCCAATCACTTGCATGCCCTTCTCTAAGATGGTGGTGACCGATGCCTATGTCATTGCATTGCCCACAGTGTGCATCCTCCATCATTGGCTGAAAAAGAGCGCTGGAAGCATCTTTTGAAACGCGACTTTGGTGCTCTGGTCGCCGACCTCGTGACCGTCCTCACGCTATGGTCAGGTTTTTTTTCATGAAACCCGACTTCAGCGAAAGTCGCCGACTTTTGAATATGACAGACCCGTTTCGCTCAACTCTAGTATGGGCCAATCTAGCCCTTGTTTATTTTGATAAGAGTCAGCCTGTTAGCATTTTAGGTTGACAGGCAGATGCACCTCTCAGTTATAATACCACCGGCAACACGAAAATCCTGCTCTGACAAAATGCTAGTGGCAGGGAAGGCCAGGACCTACAAGGCATAGAGAGACTGTTCATATCATGTGTCTAGCTTGAATAACCAATAGTTGTGAGACACAGAGGAATCACAGTGAACGCTGGTGCAGTCGGAAAGTTACTCCTTCAGCACCAAACATGCAGGGCGGGGACTCAAGCTTGCGTGCAAGCATTCAAAATTACTTGCCAAATAACAAGCATTTCGAGCACCTTGATGCTATAGCGAGTCGTGACTAATCAGCTCCTGTGCCTTTTTATGGAACAGCCTATGTATTTGCATTTAAAGTTATCTGATCAATTTCATTATGACAGATTATTATTGATTTATTACTTTATTTATTTGTGCATAACCTATCTAATACTGCATTGTGGTTGAATTCCCCCTTCACCCTGCTTGGTTAGAGATACTCTGAAAACTTTAAAAACTATTTTTTTGTTTGTTTAATAAAATAATTAATTTTGTAGAAAATACTCTGGACCTCACTTTGCTCTATTTTTGCACTGAGGTTTTTTCTGTGTTACATTGTGGTATAGAGTAATTTCATTGCCTTTACCTGTAGTGGCATATTTCTGTGTCTCTAACATCATTTCACATGTCTGTTTTAGTAAAATATTGCACTCATCATAACATAATTCTAGGAAATCCTATGCAATTTATGGATACATTGACAAATGGGGTTACTCAGTTGTGGGAGGCATGCAAAATAGTACTTTCCAATCATAGCTGAAAGGGCTAGGCTGTGTAGAGACATACCCCTTGGACACACCAGCAACGCACACAAAAATCATAATAACTGCAAGGTAATAATGAGAATGATGTTTAGAGGTGATTGGCTCGATCCAGAGCAAAGCAAATTTGAGTGGATTTGCTGATATTCAGATATTTCTTAGGTTCATTGGATTCAATTTGTGATTCGATTCATCCAGATTGGAAAAACAAAAATGCCCAGCACCATTTCACACACTGCTGAAGAGTCAAAGAGCAGGTTAATGGCAGGTGTGGCCAGACAGGCTTCTCCACAATGTAATGCAGGTATAACATTGCACGGTCTCCAAGAGCAGCCAATCATGGGGGGACTAACTGAGGCGTCATTCACACGTCTGTGAAAAATTGGTACAATTGTCCTCAGTGTTGTACATCAGTGTGTCAACAGTGTGTCTGTTTTTACCATTAGGCCGGAGTCACACTACAGCGAGATACGGCCGAGTCTCACAGGTTAAAACCAAGCTCTGGCACCGGCACTCCGGAGCGGAGCGTGCAGTTCCATGTATTGCTGTGCGGCTGCACGCTCCGCTCCAGAGTGCCGGCGCTTAGACCTTGGTTTTAACCTGCGAGACTCGGCCGTATCTCGCTGTGTGTGATCCCGGCCTAAATGTATCATCAGGATATCCGTTCATTTTTAACATCAGTGTACGGTCCTTGTGTCTGTTTATACCATCAGTGTATCATCTATACATCCATTTTTACCATCACTGTGTCATCCGTGTTCTTTTAGTATGGAGAGAGACAGAAATAAATTACGAAGCTTCTCTTATATGTTTCAATGTTAAACATGTACAGCACATGGATGGCTGGCACACGGAGACCATACATGTGCTGTACATGTTTTTCACGAACCCATAGACTTGTACTGGCCCATTTCATCCGTGCAGGTGCTGCAAAAACGGACCTGTCTCCATGTCTTTTGCACAGACACACGGTCCATGAAAAACACGGACATAGGAGCATCATATGTTATAATGGGAAGGTGTTTTAGCCGTGAAGAAGACAGGCCTCAGACAATATAAAAGGAAGGGACTGGCTACTTAGCGCAATCTTATTTTCCTCTCTCTCATGTATAGGTTAAAATGACAAACATTTTTTGTAATTAATTCTAAGTTTTATCTATTTATTTATATATTTGTCTGTGTGTCTGTTAACTACAGATAGCAGCACAGGCATTTTCTGTCTGTATCCTATAGTATATACTGCATGATATATATTATTTTTCTGGCATTTTTTCCTATATAACTGCATTTTATCTAATATCCAGGGTTGAAAGAAACTGTACTGAATCTCAAAGTGTAAAAAGAGAAAAAAGCTGCAGAACTAAATATAAATCCATCAGTTTCCTGTGGCTCCACCATATTCTTCGGTGTGGAGGAGCCGCTTAGTGTACAGTGAGATTAAGGGGGTTGTAATACAAATGGTAATAAAGCTACTGTCAGTACTGTGCAAACAAATCAAAATTCAGGACTCACAAGAAAGCTGGCTCCGGCTTTTCAGAAATATGGCTCTGCATGTAAATGGAACATCTAGATGCCGGCATGAACAGAGGCTGGAGAATATGATCCGAAATATATTCACAACATGAGCGCATCTGTCTGTTCCTTTTGCTGGTTTAGACTCTGTTCCTGCTGCATCACTTTTCTGAATGCCATTAGATACAGTACATTGGAAGGTTTTACAGCTAATTTAAGCATTGTAGGCAAGCAAGGATTTAGAGCAGAGAGGTATTCAGCATTTGAGAGAAAAGCTATAGGACATACTGGCTCGTTTTCATCTACGCACCATCCAATGCTGCTACTGCAGAACGCTCTTTAAATTAGACCCATAGAGACATACTGTACAATTTGTACGAGCCGACTGACTGCCAATGAGCTGCTAATGTGGACATTTCTTCTGCCTTTCTCTCTATCCATACCATCTTTTATGCTCTGTGACTAAAGTCTCTCAACGCTAAGCAATTAACTTACATTTTAATGATGATCAGGTAAATGATTTCCATTCTTCTGCATTGATGGGCCGTGACCATCCCCAATAACCCACCACATAGGGGACACCTTAGATTGTCACTTTCTAAATCATATAGTCTTCTGACCACTTTACATTGATTTGCCAGAGCTTGTGGGATGAATACTTAAATGTTTAAATAGGGTCAAAGGCACATCAGTTCTCTTTTTAGTGACTCACAGCCAATGCAATTGCTCTTTATCAGATATCTATTAGATTTAGGCCTTTCCAAGAGACAGATGGTGGATACACATGTTCGCAGCTTAACGCAGTGGTCACTTATCATGACAGATTTTTGGGCGCACAGAGAGTATATGTTTAGAAAGAAATCAATGTTAAAAGGAAACATTAAAAGAAAGAAACAGATACTTATAGGAACAACTGTTATTGATTAACTGCGGCTTTACTTACCCTCAGCTTTCTTGTATGTTAGACACAAGCACATGGTCTCTCATTAGGAGAGCGGCCAGGGAAAGCAGACCGTGAGCTTTATGTGTGTAGGTGGTAATGGGAAAATAGAAACATTGAGAAATGGACTTGTTAGGACACAAAAACTTATTTTACCCAAAGATAGCTCGTCTCAACTGTTTCCATAAAAATTCAGAAAGTTAAAGAAGAAAGTTTAGTTAAACATTGTTCTTTAATAATTTTATGTTATACATTTAAAAACCTACAGAAAAATCTGCTGCAATTACTGATGCGTTGGCAGGAAAAAGGCAGCATAAAATACATGCACTTTTGATGTGTTTTTGATGAGTTTTCAGCATGCATTTTTTACTGCGTTTTTACCATTCATCAGTATGGATGAAATCTGCAGTAAAATTTCTGAAAGAATTGACATACAGCAGGTTGAATACTGCTGTGAATCTCCAAAAAAAAAAAAAGTGATGGCTGCATGAGACAGGTTTTGTTATAAATCTCCACAGAAAAAAATGCGACAAAAACATTACAAAATCGCAACCTTTGGATAGATTCAAAGACTACGTTCCCATTATGAGTTTTTTGGTGAATTTTTAATGTTGCAGATTTTCAGTAGCATTTCTGTACCCATTAAGTAATTTAGGTGATTTGCAGTTTTTAAAAAATAAGCAGTGTCAAAACTCACCAAAAACTCATTGTGGGAACGTAAACTAAGAGTTTTAGTGATAGAAGACATTTTTATTAGCTTTATTCTGAGGTGTAATAAGAGTAGACAGAAACATATATATAGTGCTATATAGTAACATAGTAACATAGTTATTAAGGTTGAAGGAAGATGTTAAGTCCATCTAGTTCAACCCATATCCTGTCCTAACCTGCCCTAACATGTTGATCCAGAGGAAGGCAAAAAAAACCCATGTGACAAACTGTAAGCTTCACATTGGGGGAAAAAATTCCTTCCTGACTCCACATACGGCAATCAGACCTAGCTCCCTGAATCAACGCAATATTAAGGAAACTAGTGTATATACCCTGTAATATTATACTTTTCAAGAAAGGCATCCAGTCCCTTCTTAAATTTTAGTAGGGAATCACTCATTACAACATCTATGGCAGAGAGTTCCATAGTCTCACTGCTCTTATAGTAAAGAATCCTAACTATATATAGTTAGAAACTAAAGATTCACAGAAACTGTACATATATATGTATACATATATACACTGCTCAAAAAATAAAGGGAACACTTAAACAACAGAATATAATTCCAAGTAAATCAAACACCTGTGAAATCAAACTGTCCACTTAGGAAGCAACACTGATTGACAATCAATTTCACATGCTGTTGTGCAAATGGAATAGACAACAGATGGAAATTATTGGCAATTAACAAGACACCCTCAATAAAGGAGTAGTTCTGCAGGTGGGGACCACAGACCACATCTCAGTGCCAATGCTTTCTGGCTGATGTTTTGGTCACTTTTGAATGTTGGTTGTGCTTTCACACTCGTGGTAGCATGAGACGGACTCTACAACCCACACAAGTGGCTCAGGTAGTGCAGCTCATCAAGGATGGCACATCAATGCGAGCTGTGGCAAGAAGGTTTGCTGTGTCAGTCAACGTAGTGTCCAGAGGCTGGAGGCGCTATCAGGAGACAGGCCAGTACACCAGGAGACATGGAGGGGTCCATAGGAGGGCAACAACCCAGCAGCAGGACCTCTATCTCTGCTTTTGTGAAAGGAAGAACTGGAGGAGCACTGCCAGAGCCCTGCAAAATGACCTCCAGGAGGCCACAAATGTGCATGTGCCTGCACAAACGGTTAGAAACCGACTCCATAAGGATGGTCTGAGTGCCCAACGTCCACAGATGGGGTTGTACTCACAGCCCAACACCGTGCAGCCCTCCAAAGAAATGCCACCCCACATCATTACTGACCCACTGCCCAACCGGTCATCCTGAAAGATGTTGGAGGCAGCAGACAGCTCTCCATGGCGTCCCCACACTCTGTAACGTCTGTCACATGTGCTCAGTGTGAACCTGCTTTCATCTGTAAAGAGCATAGGGCACCAGTGGGGAATTTGCCAATCCTGGTGTTCTGTGGCAAATGCCAAGCATCTTGCATGGTGTTGGGCTGTGAGCACAACCCCCATCTGTGGATGTCTGTTCCTCAGTCACTCTTCTCCTTCTCTCTGCTTGTAGCTACATGGCTGCTGACATGCTCCTCTGGCTAGCACTCTGGTATTGGTGGCATGCGTCTGCTAACTTATGGTCTCCTTAAGAGGCAGTGTACACCCAAGCACGTTTCTAAACTAATGCTAAGGTGACCATCCTTGTGCTACAATTTCCCATCAGTCTTTTAATCTGACATTGATTCTCATCTTTCAACAACCTTGACCTTCTGTTTCACCACAGTTTTGATGGAACTCTACTTGTCTTGACCCTAGAAAATTACATTTTTGAAATTTTAAAAAGCATAGTATAAAATGTGAAGTGTGAATAATCATTACTAACTGTTAATGTATGGGCAGCTCCCATCACTTTTTTTCTCGCCTCTATTCTACAAGCGAGAGAAATCACAGCATGCTGCGATTGGCATCGAAACTCAGCTGAGACTCGGCTCACTCGCATCCATATAAGTCTATGGGTTCGAGTGACACAGCGCACATCACTCTGGTACCATCCAAGTGATGTGCGATATATGCCAATGCTGGCAATGGAGGAGATGGAGAAATTAGTTTCTCTGTCTCCTCCGCAGCTGTGCTTAGATCCTCTCTTTGCGAGAGGCTCGGAGCACAGTAGCATGATACTCGGCTCCCGCTCGCAGCAGAGCAGGAGCCGACGGTCATTAGCATATCGCATCCGATGCTCTCGAATCGGATGTCATATGCTAGTGTGACCACAGCCTTACATTCTGATCAGACTCTGATCAGAGTGCGATCCAAATTTCACAGATATAAAGAAAAAAGTTTCTCCATCTTCTAAATGAACATAGACATGAATAGCCAAGTGTGATTTGATAACCGGAGGCAATCCGTGCATGGTGTGATTTTTTCTTCAAAACGAATTGGTTTGAAAAAAAAAATCAGACATGTGCACGGCCCCATAGAATTAAATGGGGAAGAGTGATATCCATCAAAATGATAGACAGCACTAGTGATGAGTGAGCGTGTTTGGATAAGGTGTTATCTGAGCACACTCGTATCCTAATAGAGTATTTTCGGAGTGCTCAAAAAACATGCACTACAAACGACTGCTTGTCTCATTTCGACAGCCGGAACACATGCAAGGATTGCCTAATGAACAGGCAATACCTGTGTTGTGGCTGTCAATCAGTTGCGAGACATGCAGCGGCAGTGACTTAAGCATATTTTTCGAGTACGCCAAAATACTCAATGAGGACATGAGCATGCTTGGATAATAACTTATCCAAGCACGCTCGCTTATCACTACATAGTGATGCACAAGCCCTGCAAACATTTTTTGCATGAAGGATTAGACAAAGCCATGGATAACTGATGTCTGGAGGAAGGAACCGTGTAAGAAGAAGATCTCAGAGCTGCACTGTCTTACTGTTTTAATGTTCAGAAATGCAGACTCTTTGCCATTAAAGGGAATCTGTCTATAGATTTTCTATGTAACACTGTATCCATCACCTGTCAGAAATCGAGAAAAGTATTCCTACAAAAGTTCACAGTGCCTCACATAGCTAAGAAAAGGAGTTTTATAATTGTTCCTCTCTATATGCTAATCAACTAACCAGTAGTCCGATAGGTGTCTCTGTCCTGTGCTCTATGCTTCCTGTTTTCAGCCTTGATTCATATAGAAGACGTTAGCCTGCTGCAGGATTGCTATTAAACACAAAGGCGGTAAATACAGTTCATATAAGGAAAAACTATTGACAGATTCCCATTAAATATAATATTTATATTAGGGATAATCTGAAGCATTTGTCTAAACTGAAACATCCCATTTAAGTTTAATTTTTTTGAACTTTAAACCCTTCTCGATCTTTGAAGAACATTTATGACAAAAGTCATGTCACAGCCTTTGATATAGGCTCACACGCCAAGCACACATCTTTACTCACACATGATGACTGATTTAATCAGCTATCATGTGCTTTTAACAGCCACGGGTAGAGCGGTGCTCTGTCCGCCGCTGTTAAACCGTTAAATCCCGCTGTCAATCATCCTCCTCTGTCACGCCATCACTGTGCGTCGATGGGTTGCATGACAGCTAGTGGTCTGTTGATGACTCCTGTGTCTGTCATTATGATGCTTCTGTGAATGCCAGCATGTGACCAGCATTCATAGGAGATCATCATTTTCTCTATACAAGTGTAATAAGGTGCAGAAGAGATATATGTCACCATGGAACAGGCAGACCAACAGTAAAAGGGAGGCTTATTTACAAGGGATAATACTGGTAAAACATACAGCATAACAGAGAATGAGATATAACAGATTATAACAACAGCAGAGAGACATATATAAGGTTCAATCAGTAGAAAAGGTATTCTCCTATGAGACAAACTTATCAGTCCCGGGGGTCTTGATTGGAGGGGATCACTTTTGTCCAACGTTGGCACCAAGACACAAGCGGTGCTTCATGTCCTCTGTCTCTGGGGTCCTTAATGAAGTCCAGCTGGAATACGAGGGGTTAACGCAGGAGCCAATAGGGTCTGAGGCTGACGATATGCTCCTTTTTCTCCAAGTCCTTCTCCCTGCTTTGGTAGAGGTGTTCTCTCACCAGCATCAGGGGTTCTACACTAACACATGAATCACAGCATACAGCCCTTGCTCTGGACACAGACTTCACATGGGGATCAGGACACAACTTATCTGTCACTGCAGACTCCAACTGTTTGTAGTCACGGGCTGCGGTCTCTGCTTCTCTGCAGGTCTCAGTCTGTCCATGGGGTCAGGGCGCAGCTCCACTGTCTCCACAGTACACAGTCTCACGTACTTACGTTCTGCTGTCCCTATGCACGATACCCCGGACTTTCTCTGTGACTGGGAGCTCGGTCTCTTCTGCAGTCTCTATCAGCGTCCTTCCCCTTCAGCTCCCCAGGCTGCACTGAGAGAAAGCCCAGGCAGATTTCCCACTCTCTGCTCTACTCTCCTGGCCCCCTGTGCTCAGCCCCTACCCTATCCAATGGTTCTGTGCATGGAGCAGAGGAGGCAGCCCTCCCCCGGCTGCTCTTGTACTTCACCTCCTTACATTCCCCCTCTCTTTTAGATCGCCATTCCATGGGCGAGGGGTCTTCGTGCTTCTCATTGCTCTGTTACAGGTAGACAAATACCTGTAAACCTCGCATCTGCTCCAGTCTTTCTTCTGCCAAATACTCCCAAACTAACTGGTTTAGGAGTTGCTCATCAGTTAGGTTTGGATGTTCTTCCTCTACTTCATCGTCAGCTGTAGAACACCATTCCTCAGATGCCTTTTGTGTTATGGCATTAACTCTTCCGACGACTTCTACTGTCTTCTTTTTTCTTCTTCTTGACTTTGCCGCTAACAGACGTTTCGCCCTTTACTTCACCATCAGTGTGAAATGTAGGGACTTCTTGCCTGGGCTTCTCAGTTTGGGGACTTAGTCCTGGCAATTCTTCTCCACAGCTTCCCCCCTTTGACAGGAGTTCTTTTGACAAAACTAGAACCGGAGGGATCAGGGTCATTCAAGCAGGAATCTTCAACATCCACGTCGGGCATCACTTTCCAGGATTTTTCAGCCACACTCCCTGTTTCACACCGCTGTTCTATCTTGTTTGCCCAGTTGGAATCTTGTGAGCTGGCAGACGGCACAGGCCCCACCTCAGGGGACGACACCAGTAGCTCTTTCTCCTCAGTGACCGGAACTGCAGGAATGGGTATTTCAGAAGCTCTTTTCTCCTTTTCTCCTTGGCCGGTAGCTTGTGGCGGGTCCGATAGTAACTCATCTCGATGGACCACTCGGGCAATAGTCTCTTCCTCCTCTATGGGTCAAACTTTACCGTCATGGCCTCCAGACCCAGGTCGGGGTTCTTCCAACCCCGCCTGCACGTGCCGGGACAGTACAGACATATGTTCGTGGACAGTCGACATCTTCTCCACCTCTTCTTGGTGTCTGACACCAGAACACTGTCTTTCTCTGCGTGGGGCTATCCTTCTCCCACCATACCTTTCCTTCCAGGGGCGACGCTCCCTCCAATTAGCAGGAACCTCAGAGGGGTGAGCGGATCTCTGCCACCGCCGTTCTCGGGTCGAGTAATTTCTGGACAGGTGTCCCACTTTTCCGCACGCCCAGCACTCACGGCTGCATCCATCTGGTTTGCTCTTTGGTCTCTATCGCCGACTTCGGTGGGAAGCATCGCTCATTGGTGGTTGCTCCTCACTTCTGGACACATGATCATGCTCTGGAGCCACTGCTGAAGTCTTCTTCATGCTCCGCACTTGTTCTCTACCTCTCTCTGTGTGCTTCCACACGTTACCTCGGGACATGCCGCTGGTCCCCAAGACAGCAGTAAGGGCTTCTCCCAGACTCTCAATCTCCTTCCAGATTCCTCTTATCTTCAGCCGGGAATCCCATGCCATCTCTTCTTTATTCGAGCTGAGTACTCCACAGTTGCAGCATGTAGATGGTCTTCTTCACTGAGCGGCAATAGTCTCACGTTTGGGGGAAGTTTCTATAGTAGGGGCCCTCTTATATTCGGCCATTTCCTCACGGATCCACTTAATCTCTTCTTTCAGGGCTTCCACCCATTGAGGGGCAGCTACCTCCCTACTCCATACCTTCCCCACTGGTGCTAACACTCCCTGTTCCTGCTCACGCGTCCACAGTACACAGTCTCACGTACTAACATTCTGCTGTCCCTATGCACGATTCCCTGGACTTTCTCTGTGATCGGGAGCTCGGTCTCTTCTGCAGTCTCTATCTGCTCTCCTCTCCTTGCCCCCTGTGCTCAGCCCCTCCCCTATCCAATGGTTCTGTGCATGGAGCAGAGGAGACAGCCCTCCCCCAGCTGCTCTTGTACATCACCTCCTTACACATGTCAGAGCTGATACAATTTTATGTATAACACAAGTAGTATTGAGCATTCCGATACTGCAAATATCGGTTATCGGCCGATATTCGCTGTATCGGAATTCCCATACCGAGCACCGATATTTTTACAATATCGGATACCTGAATTGGAAGTTCTCATAATGCAATGAGCCAGTGTTGTGGCTGTGATTGGCTGCTGAAATGATGTCATCATGATGCGCGGTCTGTGCGCATCATGATGCGCGGTCTATGCAGGCCTGCCGGGGGTCTGTGTGGGCCTGCCGGGGGTCTGTGCGGGTTGCCGGGGGTCTGGACGGGCTGCCGGGGGTCTGTGCGGGCCTGCCGGGGGTCTGTGCGGGCTGCCGGGGGTCTGTACGGGCCTGCCGGGGGTCTGTACGGGCCTGCGGGGGTCTGTGTGCGGGCTGCCGGGAGTTTGTGCTGGCCTGCCGAGGATTTGTGTGGGCTGCCGGGGGTCTGTTCGGGCCTGCCGGGGGTTGTGTGTGTGCAGGT
The DNA here is from genome assembly GCF_039654945.1 of Dendrobates tinctorius. Lineage (NCBI taxonomy): Eukaryota > Metazoa > Chordata > Amphibia > Anura > Dendrobatidae > Dendrobates > Dendrobates tinctorius. The sequence goes on along the minus strand of NW_027361698.1, from coordinate 58,371,138 downwards.
ATCTTCCGATGGGACTGCAAGTCCCATCGGGCTATGCCTGCTACAATGACAGTGATTGACACATTAGCCAATGATGGGACAGTAGTAGTCCCATCATCCGGCTAATGTGTTGAATGTAAAAAAAAAATAAGACCCCCGGCAGCCCGCACAGACCCCCGGCAGGCCCTCACAGACCCCCGGCAAGCCCGCACAGACCCCCGAGAGGCCCATACAGACCTCGCCCACACACACAGACACACAGTGTCCGCCCACGCACCGCCCACACTCTTCCCCCCTCCCAAACTGGATGTGCAAGTAAAGAAAGGGGTTTTTTCATTCCGATATTTCTGTCCCATTGACTTGAATGGGGTTTTCTGGTATCGGAATCGGCGATACCCGATTCTTTTTGGGTATCGGTCCGATCCAATCCGATCCGATATTTCTCAATATCGGAAAGTATCGCTCAACACTAAACACAAGTGATCAGATAATTCCAACTTCAAATCCCCTAAGAGAACTATTTAATACAGTGAAAAGTGAAAAGAAAAAGTTTTTGCAAATATGAAATAAAGAAATAAAAAAAAAGTTCAAATCACTCCCCTTCGAACTCACTAAAAATAAAAAAAATAAAAAAACACACTTATTTGGTATAACTATGTTTGTAAAGGTCCAATCTACCAAAATATAAAAAAATTAATCAGATTGACTTTATCATCTCCCAATTTGGCATTTTTTCTTGAAATTACAGAAATAGGAACAGCTTTCCTTTTCTTTGTCTCTTTTATACCACACCCCCTTAATATATTAATCCAGCGATATTCCATCTAACCCTGACCCCTTTGGAAACATTACTTTTTATTAAGGAGATTTTTCACAATATGGGGAAAATGGGTAAAAAATAGAGATGGGCGGACCCCTGGATGTTTGGGAGCAGCAAATACAGTCAAACAGTTAAAAAAAAGTTCGCGTTCAGGTACTAGAACAGTACATGGACCCAAACCCGGACCCCATTTACTTGAATAGGGGGCCTGAACATCCAGTGTTTGCCTTGCTGTCAGTGCATGACAGCGCGGCAAACACTGTTTCTGATCGGCATCATTACCGCTGGTCAGACAGCCGCGGTTCCCATGCTGTTAATGATAGTGTGAGCATGCAGCTGTGATCTCAGGTAAAAACTTTACCTCCAGTCACTTGCATCAGCTGATGAGACTACTGCTCCCATCAGCCAATGCCTGCTATCGCTAATTAGAACAAGAGCAGGCAGCAGCTGATGGGAGAATTCATCAGCTGACGCTTGCACTCTAAATAAATAACTTAAAATATAAACGGTGTGGGTTTCCCTGGTTTTTTGACAACTAACCAGGCAAAGCTGACATCTGGGGCTGCAAACCTCAGCTGTCAGCTTTAGCAAATGTTGGTTATCAAAAGAGGGGTACCCATGCTGTTTTTTAATTATTTAAATAAATAATTTAAAAAATGGCATGGGGTCGCCCCCATTTTTGACAACAAGCCTTGCTAAAGCAGACAGCTGGTATGCTCAGGCTGGTAAGAGGCCATGGATATTGCCCCCCCCATACCTAATAATAGCAGCCTACAACTGCCAGTTCTGGCACTTTGCCTGGCTCTTCCCATTTGTCCTGTAGTGGTGGAAAGTGGGTTCATATTTGTGGGGTTGATATCACCGTTGTATTGTCTGGTGACATCAAGCCCACAGAGTAGTAATGGATAGGCATCAATAAGATGATTATCCATTACTAATCCCATAATTATATTGTAAATAAACACACAGCAAGTATAAAGTCTTATATTTGAAATAAAAAAACACATTTTTCCTATTTTATTTAAAAGCAGCAAACACAATTATACTCAACTAATGTCCCATTCCATTGAATTCCTCGTTTCTTGTAAAAAAAACAAAAATAAAAAAACATATCCCACACCTGTCCAACGCACTGTCCCACTCCATAATCCATGTCTGGGCTAAATAGTTTTCAACCTGGATGGTGCTAAGATGTCACCGTCCAGGCTGAGTACCATTGATGAATGAGCTGCTGCACAGCCTCAATGAACTGCACTGACCTTCCTCCCATGAGATCACTGCAGCACAGAGAGAAATAGTATGCGGTGAACTCACCTCTGCACCATGAGACTTTTTCTCAATGTGCTAGCAGTGATCCCACCAGAGGGAGGTCTACGCAGTTCAGCCCACCTGAATATGCAGCATTAGGCTGTTGGTCTTCTGCTGGTTGAGACCTGCCGGATCTGCTGTGTGAGCTGGAAGTCAAAACTCAAAGTAAGTCTATGAGAGCCAGAACCAGATTGGAAAAAGAAAGAGCTGAAGTGGAAAGAGCTGTAGAAAGTGACTGGTGTGTTTAACACTAGGGTCAAGGTATAATAGCAATAATACTCATTATTTAAATAGTGCCAGCATATTCCGCAGCACTTTACAATTCAACAGTTCATTCCCAACAGTCATAATTAAAAAGTTAAAGATAATATAATAATTAAAACAAAGATAATGACGACTGTGCTCGTAAGCGCTTACAATCTACAGTGAGTTGGGGGAGACATAAAGTACAGGTGCTTATTTACAATGATGGTCCAGCCATCTTGTGGAAAAGGGGGGATAGATAAAGCCTGCTTGAGTTAGTCACAAGCCAGTATTTGTAGTGCTTTTGGGGGTGGAATTTGATTTAGAGTTATATTCAGAGAAATAGTGAATGGGCTATCTAGAAATGGACTTAGATTAGGGAACGTGATAGGCCATCCTAAACAGAAATGTTTTTAGGGAACGCCTAAAACTATGTAAGTTGTGGTTAGTCCTAATTTCTTGGGGTAGACCATTCCAGAGGATTGGTGCAACTCGGAGAAGCCTTGGAGTTGGGAGTGAGAGGTATGAATTATTGCTGAAGTTAGTTGAAAGTCACTTGCAGAGCATAATGAGCAGGTAGGCTGAAAAACAGAAATGAGGGAGGAGAGGTAGGGGAGTGCTGCACTGTGGAGAGCTTTGTGGGTGAGATCAAGCAGTTTAAATGGGATACTATAATATATGGACAGCCAGTGCAATGACTGGCATAGAGCGGAGGTGTCCAAGTAACAATTAGCCAGATAGATAACCTTGACTGCTGCATTAAGGATGGACTGGAGAGGGGAAAGTTGAGTGAGGAAGAAGCCAATTAATAGAGAATTACAGTAGTCAAGGCCGGAGTGGATCAGGGCAACAGTGAGGGTTTTTGTTGTTTCTTTGGTGAGAAATAGGCAGATTCTAGAGATGTTCTTTAGGTGCAAACGACAAGAGATTGTTCATAGGAGGTGAAGGAAATGAAGGAAAGATTGGTGTCAAACAAAACACCTAGACAGTGAGCCTTCTGCCTGGATATTATTGTGGTGCCACACACGTAGAGTGAGATGTCAGATTTAGGGAAGTTATTAGACAGCAGAAGCAGAAGAAATTCAGTTTATGAAAGGTTGAGTTTCATATAGAGAGCAGACATGATGTTGGAAACTGTGGACAGGCGGTCACTGATGTTCTATAGTGCAATGGGAGTAAGGTCAAGACATGAAGTGCATAGTTGTCACTTTGTCACCCAGGATGAGGTCTGTACTTCCTGTGCCAGTTCCTTCTTGCTCAGCCATTTGCCATTGGTCAAGTCCACTGCTACCTGCTATCTAGGCCAGCCCACCTGTTCTGCTGGGTCCGGGGTCTAACTGGAGGTAGCACCTGTGCCCCTCGGACATTCCAATCTGACCCTGCTTGAGCGGACTTACTAGGAGTGTCTGGGTCTTGCATAGTCACGAACCCTTCGGAGCCCCCCCAGCCCATAGTCCTGTGGTTCCTCTACAATAGCAATAAACGAATGTACACTGCAACATCTGTGCCTCCGCTTCCATTCGTTACAAATTTCTGTAAAATGTGAGTGGAGGAAGTCAGACTGTGATGGATCTAGGAGATAGTGAGTGGAGAGGCAATGGGTAAGGATGGAGTAGACCAAGCACTCCAAGAGTGTAGGTATGAAAGGGAGATTTTTATAACAATGGAATAATGATACAGTTTTTGAAATAAGAGGGGAAATACCAGAGAAGATGGAGAGATTGAAGATTTTAGCTAGGCGAGTAGTGACGACTGGAGAGAGAGACTGGAATAGGTGTGATGGAAAGGGGTCAATAGTGCATGTAGGAGGATGAGAAGAAGAGAGGAGCCTGGAGAAGTCTTCTTCTGTGATGGGGGTCAAATGTGGAGAGTGAGCCAGAGGAGATGTGGGGAGGGATGGGAGTCATGGCACTGAGTGGCTGGGAGTTGATTTCCTGATGAATATTTTCTATTTTCTCTGTAAAGTTGGAGGTCAGATCACCAGCACAAATGTCTGTGACAGGGGCCTGTGCTTTCGGACTGAGGAGGGAAAGTTGTTGAAGACATTTTTTGGGTTGTTTGATAGTGAGTTGATCAGGGTGGTCAAGTAGGTCTGTTTGGCATGGTGCAGGGCAGAGCCATAGATTCTCAACATGAATTTATAATGGATAAAGTTTTCAAATTTTACTCCATAGGCATTCAGCACTACTAGAGCACTGCTGGACAAATCGAGTTTGTGATGTGATCAAAGGCTGTTTTAGGCCTCTTTCACACATCAGGTTTTCGGCGTCAGGCGCGATCCGGCGCTTTTGACAGAAACCGGATCCGGCGAAATGCAATGCCGGATCCGGATTCCCCCCCATTGACTTGCATTTGTGCCGGATCGCGCCGGATGGCCATGCGTTTCATCCGGTTTTCGCCGGATCCGGCAATGTGTGGCGATCCGGCGTCTGGAAAAAACGGCTACTGTAACGTTTTTTGTCTCCGGCGAAAAAGCCGGACACGCCGGATCCGGCGCGTCCGACTTTTTCACACAATGAAAGCCTATGAGCGCCGCAATGCGCCGGATCCGTTTTTTTGGTCTGAGCATGCTCAGTAGCTCTGCCCACAGGAGATATATAAAAGCAAGACAATGGGACCCTCAGCCACACCCAACATGCCACCCAAGCCAAGAACCAGGAGCAGGAGAAGGCAGCAGACATCTGCAGCAGCAGCACCATCAGCACCACCCCAAATGGAACAGCAAATGGAACATGCTGAGGAGGGGAGTCCAGCAGCAGATGAGAGACGGTAATTATCAAATCCCCCATTCCTCCAAACTAGGGCCATGGAATATCAAGATATTCATTGGCCCTTTGTTTCTCTTTATTCAACAGCCGCCAAAGAGATGCAGCAGCAGCAGCAGAAATGGCATCACTGGCAGCAGCAACAGCAGCAATACCCACAGCCATGGAGTCTGGCCATCAACAGGACAGCACATCTTCTTCTGGGAGCCCTCCCTCGCATCGTCAGCGTTTGACGGTAAGTTTTTATTTCCAAAATCCATCATCTCTGTAATATATGTCTATTCATTGCCTTTTATTTCAAAACAGGAATCACAAGTTGAAGAGGAGCTCCCAGAAGAAGAAGGAATGGGTGGACAGATGCGGGCCCCGAGTGGATCTGGAGGACGCAGGAGCAAGTACAAGTACGCACAAGCACTGTCGTTCCTCCGGGAAACAATGCTCACCAGAAGGTAAATATTACACACCACATGTGAAAAAAATGTTAGATGTAACTTTTTTTTTTCAGCCAGGGCCATACCATGTCAGTATTTTAATTGTTTTTTTTTCTCTTTATTCCACAGCACGGTGAGCAGCACTCGGGAGCCTGCACGATTGGACCCTTCTGAGGCGATCCCTGAGGAGACCAGCACCGAGGGACACTTCGACCGCCCCGGTACATCTGCACCTTCCCAGCCTTCCCACACATTCGACCCATCTGTCCCATCCACCAGCACAGGAGCATCGTGGCCGCCTACATTACATGAAGCTGCTGGTGAGGAGATCGCTTTCCCTTTACCCCACCCTTCTGCCCCTGCCACCTCTAGTACACCTGCGGGTACTGGGCGGCAGCGGCAGAGGGGTCAGGAAAAGAGTTATGCGCAAGAGTTCTTGCATCTGAATGCATCTTTCCAGAACTGTCTAAAAGTCTTGTCAGAGCAAATCTCCGCAGGCTTTCAGCAGATCAACTCCAGCATTCTGGAGGTGAAGACACTTCTGCAAACCATGCATTCAGAAGCAAGATCTTCGCCAAACCACACCTTTTTCAGGTCTGTTGTGGAGCGCATGGCAACACTATCTCCTACCCAGCAGATGCATGTAATGCATTCGTGCCACGGTGCTCTACAGCAGGTTACCTCCCAACCTCCACCTCCCACCACTGTAGTTCCTCCACCTGCACCCCCTCCAGCCACTTTCCATCCTCCCCCTCCTATTACATCTGCACCCCCTCCAGCCACTTTCCATCCTCCCCCTCCTATTACATCTGCACCCCCTCCAGCCACTTTCCATCCTCCCCCTTCTATTACATACCAGCAACCTCACCAGTACCAGCAACCTCCCCAGTACCAGACATCTCCCCACTTCCAGCAACCTGCCCAGTACCAAACTCCTTCCCCGTACCAAACTCCTTCCCCGTACCAAACTCCTTCCCCATACAACTTTCCATCAACCTCCCCAATACCAGCAACCTCCACAGTACCTGCAAACTCCACAGTACCAGCAACCTCCCCAGTACCAGACATCTCCCCACTTCCAGCAACCTGCCCCGTACCAGACATCTCCCCACTTCCAGCAACCTGCCCCGTACCAGACATCTCCCCACTTCCAGCAACCTGCCCCGTACCAGACATCTCCCCACTTCCAGCAACCTGCCCCGTACCAAACTCCTTCCCCATACAACTTGCCATCAACATCATCTGCTCCTACAGTCCCTGCCCAACCCTCCACTCCACCGCCCACCACCTCTTCTGCCTCCCACATGTCCACCCATTCTGTAGCTTTTTCCACACCTTCACCTCTAACTGTTCCTTCCCCACCACGATCCCAGTCCTCTCTCCACACACCCAGTGTCGAAGTGTCCCGCAGCCCCTCCAGCAGTATTTCCACCCCACAGTACACAGATTTGTAATGTGTGTTTTTTGTAATAAAAATGCCCATTGGGTTTAAAACCTTTATTAAAAAAGTTTTTTGCACTTTAAAAACATTTTACAAAAAAAAAAAAATTTTAAATAAAAGTTAAATTATCGTTTCACAATGGTTGTCTGTCATTTCTTTCTGCGGCGAACTATGTTTAAAAAAAAGGTTAAATACAGGGTATTTCAAAGGTAAAAAGGTATTCAAAACCAGGTATATAACTGTGGGTAAATTTTAGCTTTTTGCCACAGTTGTGTTCCTGGTTGTGTTTGAAGCAAAGTATTTCACCTGAAAAGTTGTGTTTATTGTTGGTGATTTCCTACCAATGTACACAACTTTTGTTAAAAGGTGAAATACTTTGCATAAAACACAACCAGGTACACACCTGTGGCCTAAAGGTAAAAATAGTAAGACCATGACAAGATAGCCAACTTTGGTTGGCAAAGGTATATACTGTTGGTCCAGAAGGTACACAAGTTTGGTTAGGGCACAAATCTTTCACACTCTGTCATCCCAGTGTACTCTGCCTTGAGGTGACATAAAGTATAGTGGAAAATTGTCCCTGAAACCGTCACAGAACTTCTAGTGGTAATATTTCCAATGACAACATCCATCTTCGCCAGTAACTTGCTCTTCTCTCCAACCTGCACTTTCTTCTCTACAACCTGTCAAAGAAGGGCTGTAGGAACATGCTATATATAGTTTTCCAGTAGCCAATCCCGTTCGGAAGGCCACAAGGGTCAATTTTAAAAACCGGATCCGGCGTAATCCGTCGAAAAACGGATAGAAAAACGGATGAACCGGATGAGACGGATCCGGTTTTGTCTGTCAAGAACAAGACGGATCCGGCAGAAAACCGGATCCAGCACATCAGGTTTTACAAAATATTTGCCGGATCCGGCATTCCGGCACGACCCCGGATCGCGCCTGACGCCGAAAACCTGATGTGTGAAAGTAGCCTAACTCTGTGTTTGGAGGCCTCTTTCACACATCAGGTTTTCGGCGTCAGGCGCGATCCGGCGCTTTTGACAGAAACCGGATCCGGCGAAATGCAATGCCGGATCCGGTTTCCCCCCCATTGACTTGCATTTGCGCCGGATCGCGCCGGATGGCCATGCGTTTCATCCGGTTTTCGCCGGATCCGGCAATGTGTCGCGATCCGGCGTCTGGAAAAAACGGCTATTGTAACGTTTTTTGTCTCCTGCGAAAAAGCCGGACACGCCGGATCCGGCGCGTCCGGCTTTTTCACACAATGAAAGCCTATGAGCGCCGCAATGCGCCGGATCCGGTTTTTTGGTCTGAGCATGCTCAGTAGCTCTGCCCACAAGACATATATAAAAGCAAGACAGTGGGACCCACAGCCACACCCAACATGCCACCCAAGAAAGCAACCAAGCAAAGCAGGAGAAGGCAGGAGACCACTGCAGCACCATCAGCACCACCACCACCCCAAATGGAGCAGCAAATAGAACATGCTGAGGAGGGGAGGCCAGCAGCAGATGAGAGACGGTAATTATCAAATCACCCATTCCTCCAAACTAGGGCTATTGAATATCAAGATATTCATTGGCCCTTTGTTTCTCTTTATTCAACAGCCACCCAATAGATGCAGCAGCAGCAGCAGCAATGGCAGCAGCTGGAACACCACCCACAGGCATGGAGTGTGGCCACCAGGAAGACAGCACATCATCTTCTGGGAGCCCTCCCTCGCATCGTCAGCGTTTGACGGTAAGTTTTTATTTCCAAAATCCATCTTCTCTGTAATATATGTCTATTCATTGCCTTTTATTTCAAAACAGGAATCACAAGATGAAGAGGAGCTCCCAGAAGAAGAAGGAAGGGGTGGACAGACACCTGGAGTGGGCTCACAATTGGTAAGTTTTTTGCATCAAACGCAGAAACACAACATCACACTACACACAACACATAGAAAACAATGTTCTGCAGACCACACACAGCAAACAAATGCCTACATCCAAAGACATAACATTTTTTGTTTTCTTCTCTAGTCTTCCCAATCTGGTGCTCGGCCAAGAGGTCCTCGCAGTGCCTCCCAGGGTCGTCGGCGACAGCAACGCGGCGGTCACCAGCGTGTAAGTATAAATATTTTTGCTTTGTTTTTTTGCACTTTTTATTTCATTTCTTATGTGGAGGCTAATTATGTTATTTTTGTCTTTTTCTTTAACAGCCTTCACAGCGTGCTCCCGACTCTGACGGTGAGGATGGAGAACTCGATGTGGACCACCTCATCGATCTCGTCAGAGAAAGGGAGCCGCTCTGGAATATGGCTGACCGCCGCCACGCTGACCTTATCGTTACCCGACGACTCTGGGAGGAAATCTGTTCGCTCCTTGTGGGCCGCTGGGAGGACCTCGATGTTCGGGCCCAGATTACAGAGCGTAAGTATATACAGTACCGGTTGCTTGATGTAAACCAGTGTTTCCCGAACTCCAGTCCTCGTGGTCCCCACGGATCATGTGTTCAGGATTTCTATTTACTATGGAAATCCTGAAAACATGACCCCTGGGGACCATGAGGACTGGAGTTTGGGAAACACTGATGTTGTATACTAACCACTCCTTTCTCGTTTCAGGGAACAGAATTGTGAATCGGTGGCGGTCTGTGAGGGATCGTTTCAAGAAGGAGTTCAATAAAGAGATGCGGGCCCCGAGTGGATCTGGAGGACGCAGGAGCAAGTACAAGTACGCAGAAGCCCTGTCGTTCCTCCGGGAAACAATGGTCACCAGAAGGTAAATATTACACACCACATGTGAAAAAAAATGTTAGATGTAAATTTTTTTTTCAGCCAGGGCCATACCATGTCAGTATTTTAATTGTTTTTTTTTCTCTTTATTCCACAGCACGGTGAGCAGCACTCGGGAGCCTGCACGATTGGACCCTTCTGAGGCGATCCCTGAGGAGACCGGCACCGAGGGACACTTCGACCGCCCCGGTACATCTGCACCTTCCCAGCCTTCCCACACATTCGACCCATCTGTCCCATCCACCAGCACAGGAGCATCGTGGCCGCCTACATTACATGAAGCTGCTGGTGAGGAGATCGCTTTCCCTTTACCCCACCCTTCTGCCCCTGCCACCTCTAGTACACCTGCGGGTACTGGGCGGCAGCGGCAGAGGGGTCAGGAAAAGACTTATGCGCCAGAGTTCTTGCATCTGAATGCATCTTTCCAGAACTGTCTAAAAGTCTTGTCAGAGCAAATCTCCGCAGGCTATCAGCAGATCAACTCCAGCATTCTGGAGGTGAAGACACTTCTGCAAACCATGCATTCAGAAGCAAGATCTTCGCCAAACCACACCTTTTTCAGGTCTGTTGTGGAGCGCATGGAAACGCTCTCTCCTGCCCAGCAGATGCATGTAATGCATTCATGCCACGCTGCTCTCCAGCAAGTTACCTCCCAACCTCCTCCTCCCACCACAGTAGTTCCTCCACCTGCACCCCCTCCAGCCACTTTCCATCCTCCCCCTCCTATTACATCTACACCCCCTCCAGCCACTTTCCATCCTCCCCCTCCTATTACATCTACACCCCCTCCAGCCACTTTCCATCCTCCCCCTCCTATTACATACCATCCACCTCCAGCCACTTTCCATCCTCCCCCTCCTATTACATACCATCCACCTCCCCAGCACCATCCACCTCCCCAGCACCATCCACCTCCCCAGCACCATCCACCTCCCCAGCACCATCCACCTCCCCAGCACCAGCAACCTCCCCAGTACCAGCAACCTCCACAGTACCTGCAAACTCCACAGTACCAGCAACCTCCCCAGTACCAGACATCTCCCCACTTCCAGCAACCTGCCCCGTACCAGACATCTCCCCACTTCCAGCAACCTGCCCCGTACCAGACATCTCCCCACTTCCTGCAACCTGCCCCGTACCAAACTCCTTCCCCATACAACTTGCCATCAACATCATCTGCTCCTACAGTCCCTGCCCAACCCTCCACTCCACCACCCACCACCTCTTCTGCTTCCCACATGTCCACCCATTCTGTAGTTTTTTCCACACCTTCACCTCTAACTGTTCCTTCCCCACCACGATCCCAGTCCTCTCTCCACACTCCCAGTGTCGAAGTGTCCCGCAGCCCCTCCAGCAGTATTTCCACCACACACTACACAGATTTATAATGTGTGTATTTAAATAAAAATGACCAGTTTTATGGTTTCAGTTTTATAGTTTCAAAGTTTTATTAAACAAGTTTATTAAAATTTTAAAAAAGTTTACTAAAAAAAACATTTTTCAATAAAAGTTAAATTATTTTACACTGGTTGTCTGTCATTTCTTTCTGCGGCGAAAAAGGTTAAATACAGGGTATTTAAAAGGTGAAATGGTATTCAAAACTAGGTATATAACTGTGGGTAAATTTTAGCTTTTTGCCACAGTTGTGTTCCTGGTTGTGTTTGAAGCAAAGTATTTCACCTGAAAAGTTGTGTTTATTGTTGGTGATTTCCTAACAATGTACACAACTTTTGTTAAAAGGTGAAATACTTTGCATAAAACACAACCAGGTACACACCTGTGGCCTAAAGCTAAAAATAGAGACCATGACAAGATAGCCAACTTTGGTTGGCAAAGGTATATACTGTTGGTACAGAAGGTACACAAGTTTGGTTGGGCACAAATCTTTCACACTCTGTCATCCTGCCAGTGTACTCTGCCTTGAGGTGACATAAAGTATAGTGCAAAATTGTCCCTCATTACTGAAACCGTCACAGAACTTCTAGTGGTAATGTCATGGTAATCTTGCAAGGTGGTTTCTTCAGAGGTGTCCTCAATGGAAATGGGTTCCTTGCAGATAACAAAATTGTGGAGTACCACGCACGCTTTGATCACCTCGTCCACAGTTTCTGTCTTGAGGTTGATCGCAGTCAATAGGACCCGCCATTTGGCTGTCAGAATACCAAAGGTACATTCAACCATTCTTCTTGCTCTTGTGAGGCGGTAATTAAAAATGCGTTTTGGTCTTGTCAATCCTCTGCTAGAGTACGGTTTCAAAAGGTGTTCTGACAGCTGGAAGGCTTCATCCCCTACACAGACAAATGGCATAGGTGGACCAGATGTTTGCGGCAGCGGTCTAGGTGGTGGGAACTGGAAGGTGTTTCCATACAGTTTACGCCCCATGGCAGACAGTTTGAAAACTTGAGAGTCATTGGAGCGGCCATAGGCCCCAATATCAACCGCAATAAATTTGTATTCCGCGTCAGCGATGGCCATGAGGACAATTGAAAAATATTTCTTGTAATTGAAATATTCCGATCCCGATCCAGCTGGCTTTACAATGCGGATATGTTTCCCGTCCACAGCGCCCAAGCAGTTTGGAAACTGACATATCTGTTGAAACTTGTCAGCAATTTCAATCCACCTCTCTGTTGTGGGCTCTGGTAAAAACTCTTCAGCTAAGGAGTCCCACAGTGCACGGCATGTGTACTTCACAATTCCAGATATGGTGGAAATCCCGAGTCTGTACTGGAAATGCAGTGGCGAAAGGGATTCTCCAGTTGCAAGAAATCTGTGGGGAATTAAAAAACAATAAATTAGTTTTAAATCACAGCATTACATACCAAAACTGACCTATAACACTTGGAGATACAAACTACCACCAACAAGATTGCAGTGAAAGTGTGCTCTGATGCGATCATATCCAATAAATGTGGCTTACCTTAAAGTCACCATCAGACGCTCTGCGGGTGAAACAGAGAAGCGGCAATAGGTGTCCGCTTTTCTTATGAGGTGTGCAATGCGCTCCACCAAGTAATCAAAATTCTCCATTTTCATCCTAAGGCCTGTTTCACACTTCCGTTTTTTCAAATCCGTCAAAATCCGTTGTTTTCCGTAAAAAAACGGATCCGCCATTTTTTGCAGGATCCGTTTTTTTTTGTCCCATAGACTTCCATTACGGTTACCGCGGATCCGTCAAAAAAACGGATCCGTTTGCATCAGTTTCCGTCAAAAAAACGGAAACGGATCCGTTTGGCGGACACAAAAACGGAAGTGTGAAACAGGCCATATCCAAAAAATTTATCCGGGTTTCGTCGAAGGTCCATGCAGAGTGTAGAATAGACCCCACGCGTCATTCTCTTGGCTGTGATGGGGTGGATCCACAAACGTCGTCTACGATGCCTGATGCGCTGCTGTCTCTCTCTCTCCTTCTCCAGAACAATCACCCTCAAACGATTTGCCTCCGCTGTAAAATCCGCCAAATTCTTCAAAATATTTCCAATGACAACATCCATCTTCGCCAGTAACTTGCTCTTCCCTCCAACCTGCACTTTCTCCTCTACAACCTGTCAAAGAAGGGCTGTAGGAACATGCTATATATAGTTTTCCAGTAGCCAATCCCGTTCGGAAGGCCACAAGGGTCAATTTTAAAAACCGGATCCGGCGTAATCCGTCGAAAAACGGATAGAAAAACGGATGAACCGGATGAGACGGATCCGGTTTTGTCTGTCAAGAAAAAGACGGATCCGGCAGAAAACCGGATCCGTCACATCCGGTTTTACGAAACATTTGCCGGATCCGGCGTTCCGGCACGACGCCGGATCGCGCCTGACGCCGAAAACCTGATGTGTGAAAGTAGCCTAAGTGCTAAGGGCGCTACTTGGTCCAGGGTGCTTCTGAGTGTGCAATTGTTGTGATTTACATCCAGATCAGGACAGGAAAAAGAGGAGATTGGGGACAGTGATGAGTGTAGGGAGTCTGTAAGTGTGTGAGGGATAATGACTTGTAGATTTCTGAAAGTGTGATAGATAGGAATGTACTGGGGTGAGTGAGGATTTGTGAGCATGAAGTAGAGAACGTTGTGGTCAGAAATGAGAAGAAGTGAGTTATCTAGGTAGAAGATTGAACAGAATCTGGCAAAGACTAGATCTAGGGTGTTACCGTCTTTGCATGTCTCAGAGTTTGAGAGCTATGAAAGGCTAAGGCCACATGCACACATCCAGTATTTTGTGAGTTTTTTTACCCAAGTATTTGTAAGCCAAAACCAGGAGTGGGTAAAAAATGATACAAAAGTGGTACAAATGTTTCTATTATTATGTTTTTCCTCTGACCGTTCTACTCCTGGTTTTGGCTTACAAATACTGGGGTAAAAAACTCACCAAATACTGGATATGTGCATGTGGCCTAAGAGTGGTGGTTAGAGATAGAAGCTGGGATGCAGATGGGAAGGTGTGACTGTTTGTGGGGATGTTGGCATCTCCCAGGATAAAGGTTGGTAATTCAGAGGACATGAAGTGCGGTAGCAATGCAGAAAAATGTTTAAGGAACTGAGTGGGTGAGCCTGGGGGATAATATAAGACAGCTACTCTGAGGGAGAGGGGATAGAAGAGCCTGATGGTGTGGACCTCAAAAGAAAGGAATGAGAGTGATGGAACTGTGGGGATGACCTGGAAAGTGCACAGTGGGGACAGTAGTATGCCAAATACACCACCAAATCTGTTTGCGGAACTCACATTACTGGCACCACTCCAGTGGTAAAATAAAAAATAGTTGGTGCTTTACAAGAACCTGTCACCATGACTATAGTGTCCAGTTTTTGCTTTTATTTAATTCCTGCTATACTTTTTTTGTTTCTTTGTTTTTAAATCTGTGATACAGTTCCAGAGAAATAGGCCGTTGCAGTTACTGCTAATTTTTGTGGTCTTTATTAGGGGATGTGGCTCACAGGATTCTCCCTTGGTTTGGACCATACCATTTGCACTAAATAATGTTAAGTACACATATATATATATATATATATATATATAAAACAAAGAAAAAAGCATCAACAAGCAAACAGAATATTCATGGGAGCAGTGGGAATAAAAAATGAACAAAACTGACCAACTTTGACCTGGTAACAGGTCCTCTTTAAGTACTTACAGTCCTTGAACTTCTTTCAACACATGTTTTTAAGTACCACTAGTTTCTCTGCTGCTTATTTAGCAAGCCTCAGAAGTCAGCACACTCTATGCTTCAGAGCTGCTCATGTCATTCTGAAGCTGGACGGATCACTGGATCCAACCAACTTCAGTGCCCATGTGCTTATCATATGTTGCATAGTCAAAGCTTCCACTGCTTACAGCCTGAGAGAGGGTTCACATTGGATCATGCCTCTTGTCTCAACTATCAATCTTCAGGAGGAAAGCGTCCCCATAAGGCAAGATTCTGGGCTATGAACAGTACCCCTTTACATAAATACATGCATACATGAAAGTTACACAGAATAAATAATACATTACCATCTTCAAAACAAAAGGAATTGTCTTTATGTGGAACAGATCTTTTAAAATCCCTTTGCTCTATTATTCAAAGTTTTTCAAGTTTGTTAATAGCTCTTGAGGGCATCTATTTCTTATGTTTCTTTGTTATAATCAATTATTCACTCGTATCTGGGTAGCTACCAAACACGACACATATTATTCGAAGCTTTCTTGGCTTCTATCGGGCATTTTAACCTTGCTGATGTGTGCTAGTTACAGGGAGCCTCGAAGCAAAATGGCACCTACAGTAATTGAAAAGACAGATCAAGCACTAGAGCAACAAATGAGAATTAGAAGGAGAACTCAAAAGAAAACTATCTAGTTTTATTCACCTTGCCCAACTACTTGATTAAATCCTGATCCAGCAGTTGTATAGTGTCCAGGGGGCAGGTAATGACAGCAAAACACATTCTCTCTTACTGGCACAAAGCCAACTCCGGCTCCGACTGTTCTCATTATGAAAGTCAGATATTATGGAAAGCATTTTAAGTAGGTTAAATTGTATTTAACATATTTGCAATGCAAATTCATAGTGATTCTCGTTGAGGTATTGACTTGCAAATAGCAAAAACATAGTTTAACATGCACCTGCTGGAAGATGTATATTTAAACATTAATTGTAGTGTTACAAGATTTAATTACAATCTGCTATAATATACATTGCTCTTAAGGCACAAGTTATAATATTGTACTTTGTAATTGTAAAGGATGGAACTTTTTTTTTTTTAAGAAGGAAGCACATGGTAACATTTGACCTTGCTATTTCAGCATTCCTTAAAAAAGACAAAATGTCATAAAATAGACATCTTATTAACAAAGTGGTAAAAACATTTTTTAGAACCATAAGCGTAAAGCTAAATGGACAAGCAGGAGCGCAGACACATGACCCTTCCAATTGGCTGCCTGGATTTGCAAATGAAGCAACTGTATCCTTGCAAAATCAATTAATTACTTATCACAAACCTACATTATGGCCACTGAGTTTGTCCTTACCTAAACTGTAAGGTAACTTCAGTCAATCTATATAAATTCTCTATAAGCTTGCATTCACAAGCAGGGCTGGCCTTTGGTGTATAGATATGTAGATTAGTCCAGGAGCAATTGCGTTGGGTTGAATTTCCTGAAACCCACGGTTTTGCACAAATTCAAACATTTTCAATTTGTGGTTCACAAAAAAAGTGCCCTGAACCTTTTTTCATACTGCTGAAGCATCAGAAAGCATGCTAATATAATTTTGCATTACTGCACAGACCTCCCTATAATGCCCTGCAGCTATGACCGTTTATGGATTGACATACATTGTACGGCCAGTTTCACACGTCCAGATAATTCCGGTATCGGTAAACACGGTATGGAAGCCATCTGGGTCCGTCTTTCCGTGTGGACACATGGTACCTCCATGTTGCACTTGTGTGGCAACTGTATGCTGCATGTGAGCCGCATCAGTACCACATGGAGGGCCGCCGGGAAGAAGCGCTACAGTAAGTGCTGTTCCCGGTGGCTGGTGCTGAATGCGGCTGACATTCTGCTCTCCTGCTCTACCAGCAACAGCAAACAGGAGAGAATGAATGAAAACCTGATGTGGGGTCCCCCTCAGTTTTTGAACCAACCAGACAAAGCTTACAGCTAGGGGCTGCAACCCTCAGCGTTCAGCTTCATCAAGGTTGGGAAAAAAAAAGGGAGAAAAAGACTAGGGTAATGATGGTGTGCACATCCCAATAGACAATAAAAAACCTTTATTTCATATTGGATACAATAAGCTAAAAACATTTAAAATACAAACAAAAAAACAATAACCAGAGACCCCCAAAAAACAGGTAATATGAACCTAAGATGTGGCCCATATTGGACTGTTGATAGCCACCCATAAGCAGGCACATATCATACAATTCTATGTAACAATACAGCCATGTACATTGCAAGCAAAGATAAGGCAGAAAAACAGACTTGATATCAAGCATATGTAAGAAAAAATGTAAATCCTAACTGCCCTAAAGCATGTGGAACTAACCACAGAATGAAATTGCCTAGTGCAAAAGACGCCCAGGCTCACTTCCCCTGACGAAGCCACTATTTTTAAGGGTATCTGGGTTATTGGTTCTTTGTATTTTAAATGTTTTTAGCTTATTGTATCCAATATGAAATAAAGTTTTTTTATTGTCTATTGGGATGTGCATACCATCATTAGCCTAGTCTTTTTCTCCCTTTTTTTTTTTTGCTCATCTACTTACTGGCCTGGAATTGCACTCCACTGGAGATTGAGATATGACAGTAGTGAACCCCTCCTTTTGCACTTCATCAATCCAGGATATCTATAAACAGAAAGATAGTGAGGAAACACTTAGCTAGCCTAAATGAATTCAAGTCTCCAGGTCCAGATGAATTACACCCCAGAGTACTGAAGGAGATAGCAGAAGAAATTTTTGAACCCCTCTCTATAATCTTTGAAAATTCTTGGAGAACAGGAGAAGTGCCAGAAGACTGGAGAAGAGCAAATGTTGTTCCTATCTTCAAAAAGGGGAAGAAGGTGGACCCAGGTAACTATAGGCCGGTGAGTCTGACTTCTATACCTGGAAAGATCTTTGAACAAATTATTAAACAACATGTATGTCAATACCTGGATAAGAATGAAGTGATTAAACAGAGTCAGCATGGGTTTGTAACTAATAAGTCATGTCAGACTAACTTAATTTCCTTCTATGACGGTATCACTGATTGGGTGGATCAAGGAAATGCTGTAGATATAGTATATCTTGACTTCAGCAAAGCATTTGACAAAGTCTCTCATACAATCCTTATTGAAAAAATGATTAAGTATGGAATGGACAAGGCAACTGTTAGGTGGATTCATAACTGGCTTAGTGATCGGACCCAAAGAGTGGTCGTAAATGGCTGCACATCCAGTTGGAAGAATGTCTCAAGTGGGGTACCACAGGGCTCTGTCCTGGGCCCTGTATTGTTCAACATCTTTATCAACGATTTAGATGAAGGAATTGAGGGTAAACTGATTAAATTTGCTGATGACACAAAGGTAGGAGGGATAGCTAATACTAGAGAAGAGAGAGAGAGGATTCAAAAAGATTTAAATAAACTGGAGAAGTGGGCAGCAACTAACAGAATGGTTTTTAACAGGGAGAAATGCAAAGTACTACATCTGGGCAATAAAAATGGAAAAAGCATATATAGAATGGGAGGAATAGGGCTAAGTGACAGCACATGTGAAAAAGACTTGGGTATACTAATAGATCACAGACTGAATATGAGTCAACAGTGTGATGCAGCAGCAAAAAAGGCAAATGCAATTCTAGGATGTATTAACAGAAGCATACAGTCTAGATCACGTGAAGTCATTATTTCCCTCTACTCCTCTTTGGTCAGACCTCATCTGGAATATTGTGTCCAGTTTTGGGCACCACATTTTAAAAAAGACATCAACAAACTGGAGCAAGTTCAGAAAAGAGCGACCAGAATGGTGACCGGTCTGCAAACCCTGTCTTATGAGGAAAGGTTGCAGGATTTGGGAATGTTTAGTTTGCAAAAGAGAAGACTGAGAGGAGACTTAATAGCTGTCTACAAATATCTAAAGGGCTGTCACATTGTAGAAGGATCAACTTTATTCTCATTTGCACAAGGAAAGACTAGAAGCAATGGGATGAAACTGAATGGGAGGAGACACAGATTAGATATTAGAAAAAACTTTTTGACAGTTAGAGTGATCAATGAGTGGAACAGGCTGCCACGAGAAGTGGTGAGTTCTCCTTCAATGGAAGTCTTCAAACAGAGGCTGGACAGACATCTGACTGGGATGATTTAGCGAATCCTGCTTTGAGCAGGGGGTTAGACCAGATGGCCCAGGAGGTCCCTTCCAACTCTACGATTCTATGATTCTATGATTCTATGATTCAAGGTTGGTTCTCAATAATAGAGGGGTCCCCACTCTGTTTTTTAATTATTTAAATAAATATTTAAAAAAACTGGCATGGGGTCCCCCCTATTTCTGACAACCAACCTGACTAAAGCTGACAGCTGAGGACTGATATTCTCAGGCTGGTAAGGGGCCATTGATCTTGGCCCCCCCACAGCCTAAAAACGGCAGCCCCCAGCTGCCCAGAAAAGGCACATCTATTAGATGAGCCTATTCTGGAGTTTTGCCCGGCTCTTCCCACTTGCCCTGTAGAGGTGGCAAGTGGGGTAATAAGGGGCTAATGCCATCTTTCTGTTGTATGGTGACATTAAGCCCAGATTAGTAATGGAGAGGTGTCAATAAAACACATATCCATTACTAATCCTATAGTAAATAAAGGGTTAAATAAACACACAAAATGAGAATAAAGTATTTTATTGAAAGAAGACAACACACACATTTTTTAAATCTTTATTACACTGCTAATTCCTTTGCATCTCCCTCGTTCTCCTGTAAAAAAGGTGAAAATAATAAAGCAACAATATACATTACCTGTCCAGTGCTCAGTCATGTCCCAGGGCGTAAACCCATCTCAGGGGTTAATACGTTTACAGGTGGAGCGCTACTAACACAGCTGCTCCCAACTGTAAACAACTGTAGAATGAATGGAAGCAGCCAGCACATGCTCAGTAACTAGCGGTGACGTCACCGCTCATCAATGAGTCTGCGCTCTGCTTCCATTCATTCCCCAGCCGATCCCCATGATCTGACACTGCATGTTAGACCCCCTGTGGTGATGGTTCCTCTGGGTCTACTACTTACATCCACATAATGGGACTGATGACTGGGAGAACAATGGCTTGAATCCCCTGAGACACTGACAGTGTAATAGAATGATTTCCTTATATGATTACCAATCTTGGGACGGCCTTATGTATGCATGCACGTCTTCACGTCTTCCTCTGCTTACTGAGATTGAATGG
Organism: Dendrobates tinctorius; assembly: GCF_039654945.1. Taxonomy (NCBI): domain Eukaryota; kingdom Metazoa; phylum Chordata; class Amphibia; order Anura; family Dendrobatidae; genus Dendrobates; species Dendrobates tinctorius. Next base: position 58,350,981 of record NW_027361698.1, on the reverse strand, counting down.
AAACATTGATTCTTTGGGCTGAACTGAAAAGCAAGCAAACTTTAATAAAACACTGCAAGCAAATTTCTAATTAAACACAACAATAAGATCAGCATAACTGTTCCATCCTGGAAAAAGTCTGCATTCCTTAGAGTCGCAAATTCTGCTCTACGTGCATTGGTCCAATAGTCTTTAGAACAAGGCCAGCTCCTAACAGAGTGTAAGTTCTTATGGTCAGAAGGTACCTTTCTCTTTTCTGTGCCGTGTAAGCTCTTATGGTAAGCAGGGGTCTCTCTCTCATTCTCTCTTAAGTACAGTAGTGTGTAAGTTTTTATAGCCCCTTTAAAAGGGTTCTTTATTCACACTGTAAAATATTGGTGTTAGATGCAGGGAAATTCTGAAATAAAAGGTTACTTCCTTTGTTTTCCTAGAACCAAAAATGTCACCATAATTCCTCTAACTACACCAGCTAATTGTGACTAATTATTTGGTGCTATACAAAATATTTTTTTCACTACATGATCATTGAATTTAGGGGTCCTGTGCTTTAACCTCTTCATATATGAGCTACAAAGACTGAGGGAACATTGTATGCAACAACTCAGCTCATTACATCGACATCTCCTACAGTTCTCCTTATCCGGGGTGTGGTGCTCAGGAATCCAAAGACAAAGTGAAAATACTGATGGAAGATTGATTTCTGTCTACTTTTTAAGAAGGTATTTGATGTAATGTAGCATCCATATATAAATGCACTCACATGTGCTCTTACATACAGTAGATATACATACTCTCATACTCATATGTGGATGCTACATTTGACTTACTCTCCTGTACCTCTTTGACAGTAGATAAAATACATTTTCCTCCAGTACTTTCACTGAAATTTTGGATTTTTCAGTACCTGAACCAGGATAAGGAGAGAAGTGCAGAGTAGTGAGAAATATCAATGTAAGTGTCATGGTCCAGGTCAGATCTGACAGATTAAATGCACAAAGTAACCTTTTTTTCCCTTGGCTGTGTGCCAAAGGTGGTTTTGCCCCCGGTGGCCATTAGGGTCATTGCACTGTGGTGATTTCAGGTAGTTTTCCCCCCCGGTGGCCATTAAAGTCATTGCACTCTGGTTACCTTAGTTTGTGCACGTGATTATGTAACAGGTGTGATTGCTCTATAAAAGAGTATCAGGTGTCTTAATCACTGTTGGTGATATTATTATTGTTGGGCTTTTCCAACGAGCCTGGGTGAAGGAAGGAGCTGAATGGGGAGCTGGAGGAGAGTCCAGGGTGGCTCATTCAGAGTCCTGGAGTGGCAGCTATGGTGTCAGCGAAGAGTTCATGTAAAGCATGGTGGAGTGGCAGCTATGGTGTCAGTGAAGAATTCCTGCAAAGCTTGGTGGAATGGCAGCTATGGTATAGAGCTGCACTCAGTTTGCTGGAGTCTGTTACTGAGAGCTGCACTCAGTTTGCTGGACTCAGTTGCTGGACAGCTGCACTCAGGTGCTGGACTCTGTTGCTCCAAGGTGGCACTCAGTGCTGAACGCTGTTGCTGTAAAGCTGCACCCAGGTGTTGGACATGGTGGAGGAAGATGCACTCAGGTGTTGGTCTGTTGCCAGGAGCAAGCGCATCAGAGCAAAGCTAAGTGTTTCCCTGTTTTGTCACTTTTCCTCATGTTGGTGTTAGTGCAGCGGTGGGGCCAGTGCCTGCGCCACCCAGCTCCCTAGCTAGGGATAGGTGTAGGGTGTGCCAGGGCTACAGGTTCCTGAGCTGCGCCCGGTGCGGAACCGGCATAGGGAACGTTAGGAGCGTTAGGGACACTGACTGAGGGGAGTACAGGAGGTCTCCACGTCCCCCGTTCCTTATTGCAGGGCCCTCCGTTGTAAATGTTTCCCTATCCCCTTTGTCTGGTTGTATTAGTTACCGGCCTGCGGGCCGCGTCACACTGGACAATTACACGTGCCGTGTCCTGTTGTAGTAGATACCGGCCTGCTGGCTGTGTCACACAGGACGGGGCATGTGACTGTAACTAACTACAGGAGTTGTAGCACCCAATAGTCCCTCTAAGTTTTTGTAGCTCTTAAGTTGGGACACAGGCCTCTTTCACACATCAGGTTTTCGCCGTCAGGCGCGATCCGGCGCTTTTGACAGAAACTGGATCCGGCGAAATGCAATGCCGGATCCGGTTTCCCCCCCATTGACTTGCATTTGCGCCGGATCGCGCCGGATGGCCATGCGTTTCATCCGGTTTTCGCCGGATCCGGCAATGTGTCGCGATCCGGCGTCTGGAAAAAACGGCTACTGTAACGTTTTTTGTCTCCGGCGTAAAAGCCGGACACGCCGGATCCGGCGCGTCCGGCTTTTTCACACAATGAAAGCCTATGAGCGCCGCAATGCGCCGGATCCGGTTTTTTGGGTCTGAGCATGCTCAGTAGCTCTGCCCACAAGACATATATAAAAGCAAGACAGTGGGACCCACAGCCACACCCAACATGCCACCCAAGAAAGCAACCAAGCGCAGCAGGAGAAGGCAGGAGACCACTGCAGCACCATCAGCACCACCACCACCCCAAATGGAGCAGCAAATGGAACATGCTGAGGAGGGGAGGCCAGCAGCAGATGAGAGACGGTAATTATCAAATCCCCCATTCCTCCAAACTAGGGCTATTGAATATCAAGATATTCATTGGCCCTTTGTTTCTCTTTATTCAACAGCCGCCCAATAGATGCAGCAGCAGCAGCAGCAATGGCAGCAGGTGGAACACCACCCACAGGCATGGAGTGTGGCCACCAGGAAGACAGCACATCATCTTCTGGGAGCCCTCCCTCGCATCGTCAGCGTTTGACGGTAAGTTTTTATTTCCAAAATCCATCATCTCTGTAATATATGTCTATTCATTGCCTTTTATTTCAAAACAGGATTCACAAGATGAAGAGGAGCTCCCAGAAGAAGAAGGAAGGGGTGGACAGACACTTGGAGTGGGCTCACAATTGGTAAGTATTTTGCATCAAACGCAGAAACACAACATCACACTACACACAACACATAGAAAACAATGTTCTGCAGACCACACACAGCAAACAAATGCCTACATCCAAAGACATAACATTTTTTGTTTTCTTCTCTAGTCTTCCCAATCTGGTGCTCGGCCAAGAGGTCCTCGCAGTGCCTCCCAGGGTCGTCGGCGACAGCAACGCGGCGGTCACCAGCGTGTAAGTATAAATATTTTTGCTTTGTTTTTTTGCACTTTTTATTTCATTTCTTTTGTGGAGGCTAATTATGTTATTTTTGTCTTTTTCTTTAACAGCCTTCACAGCGTGCTCCCGACTCTGACGGTGAGGATGGAGGACTCGATGTGGACCACCTCATCGATCTCGTCAGAGAAAGGGAGCCACTCTGGAATATGGCTGACCGCCGCCACGCTGACCTTATCGTTACCCGACGACTCTGGGAGGAAATCTGTTCGCTCCTTGTGGGCCGCTGGGAGGACCTCGATATTCGGGCCCAGATTAAAGAGCGTAAGTATATACAGTACCGGTTGCTTGATGTAAACCAGTGTTTCCCGAACTCCAGTCCTCGTGGTCCCCACGGATCATGTGTTCAGGATTTCTATTTACTATGGAAATCCTGAAAACATGACCCCTGGGGACCATGAGGACTGGAGTTTGGGAAACACTGATGTTGTATACTAACCACTTTGTCCTTTCTCGTTTCAGGGAACAGAATTGTGGATCGGTGGCGGTCTGTGAGGGATCGTTTCAAGAAGGAGTTCAATAAAGAGATGCGGGCCCCGAGTGGATCTGAAGGACGCAGGAGCAAGTACAAGTACGCAGAAGCCCTGTCGTTCCTCCGGGAAACAATGGTCACTAGAAGGTAAATATTACACACCACATGTGAAAAAAAATGTTAGATGTAAATTTTTTTTTTCAGCCAGGGCCATACCATGTCAGTATTTTAATTGTTTTTTTTTCTCTTTATTCCACAGCACGGTGAGCAGCACTCGGGAGCCTGCACGATTGGACCCTTCTGAGGCGATCCCTGAGGAGACCGGCACCGAGGGACACTTCGACCGCCCCGGTACATCTGCACCTTCCCAGCCTTCCCACACATTCGACCCATCTGTCCCATCCACCAGCACAGGAGCATCGTGGCCGCCTACATTACATGAAGCTGCTGGTGAGGAGATCGCTTTCCCTTTACCCCACCCTTCTGCCCCTGCCACCTCTAGTACACCTGCGGGTACTGGGCGGCAGCGGCAGAGGGGTCAGGAAAAGAGTTATGCGCAAGAGTTCTTGCATCTGAATGCATCTTTCCAGAACTGTCTAAAAGTCTTGTCAGAGCAAATCTCCGCAGGCTTTCAGCAGATCAACTCCAGCATTCTGGAGGTGAAGACACTTCTGCAAACCATGCATTCAGAAGCAAGATCTTCGCCAAACCACACCTTTTTCAGGTCTGTTGTGGAGCGCATGGAAACGCTCTCTCCTGCCCAGCAGATGCATGTAATGCATTCATGCCACGCTGCTCTCCAGCAAGTTACCTCCCAACCTCCTCCTCCCACCACAGTAGTTCCTCCACCTGCACCCCCTCCAGCCACTTTCCATCCTCCCCCTCCTATTACATCTACACCCCCTCCAGCCACTTTCCATCCTCCCCCTCCTATTACATCTACACCCCCTCCAGCCACTTTCCATCCTCCCCCTCCTATTACATACCATCCACCTCCCCAGCACCATCCACCTCCCCAGCACCAGCAACCTCCCCAGCACCAGCAACCTCCCCAGCACCAGCAACCTCCCCAGTACCAGCAACCTCCCCAGTACCAGCAACTTCCCCAGTACCAGCAACCTCCCCAGTACCAGCAACCTCCCCAGTACCAGCAACCTCCCCAGTACCTGCAAACTCCCCAGTACCAGCAACCTCCCCAGTACCAGACATCTCCCCACTTCCAGCAACCTGCCCCGTACCAGACATCTCCCCACTTCCAGCAACCTGCCCCGTACCAGACATCTCCCCACTTCCAGCAACCTGCCCCGTACCAAACTCCTTCCCCATACAACTTGCCATCAACATCATCTGCTCCTACAGTCCCTGCCCAACCCTCCACTCCACCACCCACCACCTCTTCTGCTTCCCACATGTCCACCCATTCTGTAGTTTTTTCCACACCTTCACCTCTAACTGTTCCTTCCCCACCACGATCCCAGTCCTCTCTCCACACTCCCAGTGTCGAAGTGTCCCGCAGCCCCTACAGCAGTATTTCCACCACACACTACACAGATTTATAATGTGTGTATTTAAATAAAAATGACCAGTTTTATGGTTTCAAAGCTTTATTAAACAAGTTTATTAAAATTTTAAAAAAGTTTACTAAAAAAAACATTTTTCAATAAAAGTTAAATTATTTTACACTGGTTGTCTGTCATTTCTTTCTGCGGCGAAAAAGGTTAAATACAGGGTATTTAAAAGGTGAAATGGTATTCAAAACTAGGTATATAACTGTGGGTAAATTTTAGCTTTTTGCCACAGTTGTGTTCCTGGTTGTGTTTGAAGCAAAGTATTTCACCTAAAAAGTTGTGTTTATTGTTGGTGATTTCCTAACAATGTACACAACTTTTGTTAAAAGGTGAAATACTTTGCATAAAACACAACCAGGTACACACCTGTGGCCTAAAGCTAAAAATAGTAAGACCATGACAAGATAGCCAACTTTGGTTGGCAAAGGTATATACTGTTGGTCCAGAAGGTACACAAGTTTGGTTAGGGCACAAATCTTTCACACTCTGTCATCCTGCCAGTGTACTCTGCCTTGAGGTGACATAAAATATATTGCAAAATTGTCCCTCATTACTGAAACCGTCACAGAACTTCTAGTGGTAATGTCATGGTAATCTTGCAAGGTGGTTTCTTCAGAGGTGTCCTCAATGGAAATGGGTTCCTTGCAGATAACAAAATTGTGGAGTACCACACACGCTTTGAGCACCTCATCCACAGTTTCTGTCTTGAGGTTGATCGCAGTCAATAGGACCCGCCATTTGGCTGTCAGAATACCAAAGGTACATTCAACCATTCTTCTTGCTCTTGTGAGGCGGTAATTAAAAATGCGTTTTGGTCTTGTCAATCCTCTGCTAGAGTACGGTTTCAAAAGGTGTTCTGACAGCTGGAAGGCTTCATCCCCTACACAGACAAATGGCATAGGTGGACCAGATGTTTGCGGCAGCGGTCTAGGTGGTGGGAACTGGAAGGTGTTTCCATACAGTTTACGCCCCATGGCAGACAGTTTGAAAACTTGAGAGTCATTGGAGCGGCCATAGGCCCCAATATCAACCGCAATAAATTTGTATTCCGCGTCAGCGATGGCCATGAGGACAATTGAAAAATATTTCTTGTAATTGAAATATTCCGATCCCGATCCAGCTGGCTTTACAATGCGGATATGTTTCCCGTCCACAGCGCCCAAGCAGTTTGGAAACTGACATATCTGTTGAAACTTGTCAGCAATTTCAATCCACCTCTCTGTTGTGGGCTCTGGTAAAAACTCTTCAGCTAAGGAGTCCCACAGTGCACGGCATGTGTACTTCACAATTCCAGATATGGTGGAAATCCCGAGTCTGTACTGGAAATGCAGTGACGAAAGGGATTCTCCAGTTGCAAGAAATCTGTGGGGAATTAAAAAACAATAAATTAGTTTTAAATCACAGCATTACATACCAAAACTGACCTATAACACTTGGAGATACAAACTACCACCAACAAGATTGCAGTGAAAGTGTGCTCTGATACGAGCATATCCAATAAATGTGGCTTACCTTAAAGTCACCATCAGACGCTCTGCGGGTGAAACAGAGAAGCGGCAATAGGTGTCCGCTTTTCTTATGAGGTGTGCAATGCGCTCCACCAAGTAATCAAAATTCTCCATTTTCATCCTAACATATCCAAAAAATTTATCCGGGTTTCGTCGAAGGTCCATGCAGAGTGTAGAATAAACCCCACGCGTCATTCTCTTGGCTGTGATGGGGTGGATCCACAAACGTTGTCTACGATGCCTGATGCGCTGCTGTCTCGCTCTCTCCTTCTCCAGAACAATCACCCTCAAACGATTCGCCTCCGCTATAAAATCCGCCAAATTCTTCAAAATATTTCCAATGACAACATCCATCTTCGCCAGTAACTTGCTCTTCTCTCCAACCTGCACTTTCTCCTCTACAACCTGTCAAAGAAGGGCTGTAGGAACATGCTATATATAGTTTTCCAGTAGCCAATCCCGTTCGGAAGGCCACAAGGGTCAATTTTAAAAACCGGATCCGGCGTAATCCGTCGAAAAACGGATAGAAAAACGGATGAACCGGATGAGACGGATCCGGTTTTGTCTGTCAAGAAAAAGACGGATCCGGCAGAAAACCGGATCCGTCACATCCGGTTTTACGAAACATTTGCCGGATCCGGCGTTCCGGCACGACGCCGGATCGCGCCTGACGCCGAAAACCTGATGTGTGAAAGTAGCCTTAATCCATTAATACTGTATATATTCACTAATACAGATAAGCAAGCTTGTACGGAAAACGATTGCCAACCTCAAATGCGGAATTGTGTTCGGATGCCAGAGCCTTTTTTCTTACAGTCAGCTAAATATGGACACACTATCTTAGCAATTAAATATTGACTTTTAAATGAGTTACAGGTGACTGACAAGTTTGGGCCTAAGTAGAGAAACAGCTGTTTAAAAGAGGCAAAAAATACATCCAATATGAGTCAAAACAAGCGAGGTTGTGGTGGAAGGGGGAATAGGCTTGATGTTCAACGTGTAGGTGAGTTAGGTGGTAATGTTACTGAAAACTCTACTGAACAAATATTATCTTGTCCTATCCAAAGGCAACTAACATCTTTTGCAGGATGGGCTACTTGACTCCCTTTGGCAGCCGCAAAGCAGTACGGCTTGTAGATGAGGGTAAGAAAGAGCATTTGCTCCAGTGGATAGTAAGTGCTGTATCAAGTGGCCTCTTCTCCTCTTCCTCCACCTTAACATTACAAACAGTACAATCCTCAGAGGTGGCAACCCAATTACCCTTCTTTCCCTCCAGTGTCAAAACTCTACCAGCCAACTGACTGTAATGAACCACAGATGGGCAAGTCTGCAGAGCTGTTCACACATTATATTCCACAGGCATCAGAGGAAAGCATCTGCACTGATGCCCAAAATGTTGTCATGTTGGATCCCGGCTCGGACAAAGATGGTTCGAGCAGAATCCAGACCCTTGTTACTAGATGTTAACCCTCAGGGGTGGAAGTGATCCTGATGAGACTCAGTTACCTGAGGCACACACGGACTGTACTATGCTCTCAGGGCAGGAAGAGGAGGAGGGTCACTCTCAGGACATGGAATGGGTGAAAAGAGAGGATGAGGATGATGTTGTAGATCCCAGTTGATGTGAACCCAGAGGCACACAACTGAGTAGCTCAGCAGTGGAGGTGAAGTAGGAGAAAGATGAGGAGGTTACTTTTCGGCTTGCCGTACAGACACGGAATGATAAAACCATGATAAGCACTGTATCATCAGCCACATATCTGGCTGTGGCTAGCATCGGTCGTGAGTCTGCAGTTTGAGGGGCAGCAATTGTAGCCTAGCCTAGGGCTTTTTTGAGACAACAAAGGAAGACCAAACTAACGTTATCTGATAACTTTGCAACAATGAATAATTAGAGGCAAAAATTGCCATAATTTGATTACTACATGCGTGAACTGGCACATGCATGAATAACTTATGTTAGTCTGGGAACCTCACTGCGCATAAATGCAGACTAGCGCATCTTACCAACCACCATCTGTCCATCAACCGCATCTGCTGCTTCTTCACCTTCTGTCACCTTGTCTCGGGTCCCAGAACCTCCACTTGTCTACCCCCTACAGTAGGGGTGAATGAGTGAGTGAGTGAGTGAAAGTCAGCTGTTACAGAAGTGAAGATACCTGCTGTTTTTATTCACATAACATCTTCACCTCACCACAGTCCAGCAGTTTGTCTGCTTCTAGCTCCTTCACCTCCTCTAGGGCTTCCACCTGTGCCCTCCACCCCTTTTTGTAATGAGAAACGCATTTCAATAGTGGAGAGAGCATCCCACCCACCTCCATACTGTGCAGCCATGGCTCACCGCAATCAGTGTTTAAATCAATATGCCTTGGTGATTGCAGTCATACAGCTCAAGAGTTATGGACAGCTAAAACAAGTTTTCCAATAATTTTATCTATATAGTGTATGTCTGTATCTATACACAGTTGAAGCCAAAAGTTTACATGCACTATATAAAAAGACACATATGCATGTTTTTCTCAACATCTGACATGAAATCAGAATAAACCTTTCCTGTTTTAGGTAAATTAGGATTACCATAATTAATAATATTTACCAAATGCCAGAACAATGAGAGAGAATGTTTTAAGGCATTTTATTACTTACTGCAAAGTCAAAAGTTTACATACACTAAGATTACTATGTCTTTAAACAATTCTGGACTGCCCATATGATGATGTCATGTGTTTGGAAGCTTCTGATATTTTTTTTGCAACATCTGAGTTAATTAGAGACACACCTGCCTGTGAATGTATTTTAATGCACACCTGAAACACACTTCTTGTTTGTGTTGCATCATGGGAAAGTCTCAATAAATCAGCCAAGATATCAGGTAGAGAATTGTGGACTTGCACAATTCCAACTCATCCTTGGGTACAATTTCAAGATACCTGAAGATACATGTAAGACCCCAGAAATACATTGATATTAAAAGAATATATCGAATTCCCTGTCAGTCCCCCCTTTTGAGAACAGATATGACTCTACCATTCACATATAGGTACATTCAAAGGCCTAATGCCAGTGTCGGACTTCCTAACCCTTCTTCTGCCGAATTCCCCATAGGGAAAGGGAGATCATATCTAATTCTCAACCTCAAACCATTTGCTCATAATCATCATTATAAGGTTTCAATGTAATGTACATAGTTTTAGTAATAGACGCATCAATCAATCTTTGAAGTAGTCCTCTGATACATGGTATGCAGCAGCATCCACAGGTCACAAGTACTGCTGCTACTACTGCCAGAGAGATGAGTTAGGTGACCAGGTGGGTCACGAGGTCTGGCCAGACCACTAAATAGTTAACCTTCTTATCAAGGTTCCCATGGGTTTGATGCCTATCAACTGATCAGTTTCAGTTTAGGACACGCAAGTTCAAACAGTGAGCGGGGACCTCTTATAACAACGGCACGCAGTCTTTGTATCGAATTAGCGCAGTGCAGTCGGCATAGATATTGCTAGCGGGAGTGATAATGAAGTAGACTTGTTGAGATGTGGGCACACAGTAACAGCGTATATTAAGAGAATAAGTGAATAGCAACCAGAGAAAGAGGCAGATAGAGAGATATGGTCTAGGTGCGGCCTGTACATTGAGTTAGCGAAGTGCAGTCAGTACGGGTCCGCAAGCCATAGGCATTTTACTTCAGGACAAGCCAGGAGAATTTTTAGCCCCCAATACAGTCAAGTATCAACCAGAAAACATAGGATTTTTAGCAGGAGCACCAGGAGGTAATAAGCTTAAGGAGTTAACAGCTTACTGAATCTGTGTGAAGGAATGTGAATGACCTTTGAGACTCTCTGCTGATAAGTGGAAGCGCATGATCTCATGTGTGAAATTCTGTGTGAATGAGAGCTCACTGTAGGTTCTGTCTGGAGACTGCGATTTTCAAAAGAAAATCTGATGCAAATCATGTCTGGTATGGCAGATGGATATTTGCTGGGACAGTCCCAGGTACGAATGTGAAGAAATTCCATTACGTACAGCGAGGAGATGATTGGTGGGTGCTGTTAGCATTAAACACGCATATCCCTTTAAGTAATGCGTTGAAAGGTCACACGTTATGAGACCTGAGGCTTGGTGAACAGTTTATATTGCAAAGCCCAGACGGACAAGTTTTCCACAATAGACGGTTCCGTGTCAGGAATCGAGGAGGCACCTGTTGAGTGGTTTATACTGTGGGTTGTATTGCTTGCCTTGTGTGTGTGTGTGCCAGATATTCCATGAGAAAATGTCGTGCCCTAATTGCACATTTGGATTAATGTTGATTATATCTCCTGAAGGTTGGAGAATTGTCAAAATTATACCAGGAGGGTATATCCAACAGCTCACTGGTTTTGGATTTCTGTCAGACAGATTTCCAGAGTATAAAGTGTTTAGGCTCAATGTGCATGGTATTCCTGCAACTCCCTGGGTCGACGGAATTTCATTAAGTGACATAGAAAATTATAATCTTGTCAGATGTCCATTAAATAATGGGCAGCCAGAGACGTACCTGGTCGAAGCGCAGCTTGCAGCTTTGCTCACTGGATTCACATTATAGCATAGTACGTATTTGTAGAAGGTGTACAGCTAGTTTTTCTCAATGTCAAGTTTTTTTAGAATGCATGTTGATAAGAAAAAGGAGAGGCAGATGGTTCAAGGTACAATGTTGCCTTTGACTTGAAGCAGTGTTAGATATCCATGGAAGGCAATTGTCAGGTAGTAAAGATAAGGAATGCTTTTAGTATGTGTTAGAAGGAAAAAAAAAAAAAAGAGGAAATCCCGTTATATGTGTAATGGAAATCCACCACTCTGCCCCCTATTCGGTATTAATATGGTGATTTCCAAAGGGGGGGAGAAGAGAGGAGAGTCAGCTATTTTTAAATATTTTTAATCCATAAAGGTATCTCTCATTAATCTGGATTTTGAGTTTTTCTTTCCGGAAGGTCCAAGAACCTGGTTGTATGGCGATCACACAGCATGAGATAGTAGAAAGCAGAACCACTCCTCCCTCATAACTCTACAGGGGAGGTGGAGTTGACGGCACTCATTGAGGCGTTTAGGGGGCTTTAAGGTAAGCAAGACACCACATATACAAGTCATTGTTTTCAGGTGAACCCACAACTGCAGCCCCATATGGGGAGGAAAGGTCTTTTCTTACACCAACAGGCCCTGGAAGAGGTTGCCATAGTGGAAGTGAGGGTACATATGAGAAGGAACCCGTGGAGCACGAAGCAAACAAAGTGGCTGGGAATCAGCCAGAAGACCAAGGTACTGGGAGACCCCTGAGGCGCCTCCACTGGTCATGGTGAGCATTAAAGATAACCAGTTAGACTTAAGTATCTTACAGGCTCTGACTCGGTTACCAACCGGGGAAGAGACTGAAGTCTGGTCGGAAGCTGGAGCTCAGAACCGTGGATGGTGGGACAGTGGGTATGTTTGCCAAAATCCTTGCACCATGTGATGGCTTATGACTCAACGCACGTGAGTGAAGACAAAAACTATGTGCTCTGAAGAAAGATGCTGGGTCCACCTGTTTAGCTTTACATTAACATAGATTATATGCGCACAACACAGATAGACTAGAAAGATGCCATAGACATACACGTGCGCCTGGGCCCTCCTATCCGTTTCAATGACTGCAGATTGACTTCATACAGGCTGCCCAAGGTAAGATGTATGAAGTATGTGCTCGTGTGTGTTGATCTCTTTTCAGGGGACTGGAGGCCTTCCTGATGTCAGAAGCTACCACAACTGAGGTACTCTTTTGTCCACATAGATGTTGTAACTATTTGACAACCCCTGCAGCAGGTCCGGAGTCCAAAAGGGACTCCCATTTGTGTACAAATAAGTTTTTGACTCTATTTTAGTTAATCCAGACATTGGTTGCTGACCAAAAGACACGAAGACCACTGGAGCCACTGGTTGATGGTCCCCGCTAAGCCACATCCGTAGAGTTAAACGGAAGACCGGTCTACACAAGCTACTATGAGGTCCTGGAGTGGAAGAATATGGGTCCTGTCCCTTATTATGTTGGCAGCTTTACTGCAAGAAGGACAAATGGACGAGACACTTCAGAATAGCACATCAGTAACCTTGTGGTTTGTCACCAAGGCAGCAACAGCTACATTTAGGGTGGACTTGTGTCAGATAGTGAAGTGTCAATGGAATCTTAAATTTGGGAAGAAGAGCAGCAACCCCAATTATAAATATCTAACAGGAGTTGAAGGGGCGGTGGTATATATCTGTGTAACTAGACCTGGAAATGAGAACTGTAATTCTTGGTCAGATGCAGCTTGGAACACGGGAACTTCATTGGGGTATAAGCCAGAGGAAGCCATGACTCGTGTTAGTTCATCAGGAAAGCCTCTCCTCAAGAGGATGAATATTGCTGTACCCATTCCAAAATGGGGTTGTGATCCAGAGGTTTTGGACTGGAGATTCTCTTGCAATCCTCTCCTTATAACACTGGATGAACCCTCTCTTGGAGATGAAGGTCTCTATGTATTGGGACTGTATACCCCAGGCAGACAGGTTCAGCAGGGAACATTTTGGTTAAAAGCTGTTCCTGCACAGGACAAGGAACAAGAGGAGGACAAACCCCAAAGGTCAGGAGAAATGTTGGATGTTGATGGAATTGGGGAATTAGGCTATGAGGAGAAGTTAGCCGTAGAAACAGGCTACACAGAGAGGAATGAATGGTTGCTATGGATGAAGTATACTACAGAGCAAAATAACAAAACTGATTGTATTGCATGTGCAACCGCTAGGCCCCATTTAGGGACTATTCCCCTCAGATATTCAGAACAGGATCAAGTAGACTTACAGTGTATTCTAGCTTTGTATAATGCCACATATGACCCTAGTGATAATGTTCTGTGTCAATCTCTATCAGTCCGGTATCCAATAGCAAAAATTGATCAGGTACCACCTAGAGTTTATGCATATCCAGGTGACTACACTTGCTTCCTGAGAACAGGACCAGGGAGATGGGTAGGAAATCTAACTTCAGAGTTTTGTCACAACACCATCCCAATAAATACAGATACAGGAGGCTTTAAAGCCAGTTGGTTTCAAAACCAAACTATAGCAAGGAGTGACATATGGTGGTTATGTGGAGATATGAAATTAAGGCCTAGGTTGCCACCAGGTTGGGTTGGCAGCTGTGCTCTAGTTCAAGTGCTCATGCCATTTAAAATAATTTCATCAGAAGAGATTAAAGGAGGTGGAATGAATGTTGAAACCCTACACAGAAATAGAAGATCAGTACCTGCTGGGTCCTTTGATCCTAGAGTTTATATAGACAATATAGGGGTACCCAGAGGGGTACCTGATGAGTACAAGGCCAGGAACCAGATAGCAGCAGGTTTTGAATCAATTTTCTTTTGGTGGGTGACAATTAATAAAAATGTGGATTGGATAAATTATATTTATTATAATCAGCAAAGGTTTATAAATTACACAAGGGATGCAGTAAAAGGGATAGCTGAACAATTAGGCCCAACTTCTTTAATGACACATCAGAATAGGATGGCTTTGGATATGTTGCTAGCGGAAAAAGGGGGCGTGTGCAAGATGTTTGGAACGTTTTGTTGCACCTTCATCCCCAATAATACAAGTCCAGATGGGAGTATCACCAAGGCGTTGGAGGGTCTTACATCCCTGTCCGAAGAATTGGCAGAAAATTCGGGTATCAACAATCCCTTCATGGACTGGTTGGAATCCTGGTTCGGTAGATGGAGTCATCTTGTGTCCAGCCTCCTCATCTCTCTGGCAGTTATAGCAGCAGTACTTGTGACCTGTGGATGCTGCTGCATACCATGTATCAGAGGACTACTTCAAAGATTGATTGATGCGTCTATTACTAAAACTATGTACATTACATTGAAACCTTATAATGATGATTATGAGCAAATGGTTTGAGGTTGAGAATTAGATATGATCTCCCTTTCCCTTTGGGGAATTCGGCAGAAGAAGGGTTAGGAAGTCCGACACTGGCATTAGGCCTTTGAATGTACCTATATGTGAATGGTAGAGTCATATCTGTTCTCAAAAGGGGGGACTGACAGGGAATTCGATATATTCTTTTATTATCAATGTATTTCTGGGGTCTTACATGCATACTCTGTATATGAAAATGCTGTCTCATGATGATGATTACCTATAACCTTATTCTTCATAAGAAATTGTACATGATGGATAAACTGCTTACTGCACCCAGTTGGACATTGAAACTACACGTCCACATGTTAGGTAGATACAGGGGCCATGAATACTTAGTAAGGCAGGTTAATGAGGCTAATGGAGCTATAACTGTCATGAGGATAGATTAATGAGAATAATATTGGGGTCTTGTGTAATTCACCCAAGACCTATTAAAGCTTTCAGCACGTCTACACAAATACTAATAATTAACAGCCGAGTACAATCTGATTGGTTAACGAATATGAATATGATTGGTTGAAACCATTTATGCTTACTGTTGAATGATCAATTGTCCAATGAAATGTGATGATGTAATGTTACCGCCTACTCAAATGAGCATATAAGCTACCTAATTAAATCAGGAAATGGGGAACATCCTGCAGATACATACCCTGTCTCTGTGTGTGTTTGTTCTCCACTACTCGAGTAGGCCTCAGACCAAAATCTGGCAACCTTCCAGCATATCGATCTCCCATTGAGAGATAAACATCAAATCACAAACCCATCACATGTAAAATGTGAGTCTTGATGAATTGGCCCTTTCATGCCTCTAAAGAAATTTATCAAGAAAATTTTCTACTGAAAATGATATAACAGAATAGGTCCTGGTACAGTAAGAAAAATTAAACCTTTTTGCAGTAATCCAATGTGTCAATGCTTAGAAATCAGATTTTTAAGCCTCATGCAGAGTTGCCTTAACCCCTTCTCGACCAATGACGCCACATAGGCGTCATGAAACCTGGTACAAATCTGACCAGTGACGCCCATGTGGCGTCATGACTTTAAATCCCCCCTGCGGGTCGGGTGACCTAGGTCACTGAAAGGTCACCCGACCCGCAGATACAGGGGGCTTTGTTCATCAGCATAGGGGGCATGGCTCTGCCCCCACGTGACTACGATCGCTCTGATTGGCTGTTAAAAGTGAAACAGCCAATCAGAGCGATAGTAATATTTCATCAATGAAAATTGATGAAATATTACAATCCAGCCATGTCCGACGCTGCTGTAGCATCGGACATGGCTGGTGATAGCGATCCGACCCCCCCACCCGTTAACGGGTGCGATCTGCCCCCCCGCCACTGAATGACAGCGGCGATGTTCCGCCGCTGTCATCATCTCCCCCCCGCCTTCCCTTCGCTCCGCCCTGGCTTCCAATTGCCCCCCTCCCACCTCCCGGTGCTCACCGAGTGCCGTTATGGCTCCCGGTGTCCCGCGGTCCCGGACCATGGGCGCTGCCATATTGGAAAATGGCGGGCACATGCGCAGTGCGCCCGCCGGCTCCAGTTTCCATTCATTCATTTTGATCACTTTCACAGTGATCAAAATAGAATGAAATGTAAATAAACCCCCTGTTTATCACCCCCATCGGCAGGATCAACTAATAAAATAAAGAAATTATTTTTATTTTTATTTTTCCATTAGGGTTAGGGTTAGTGTTGGAAAGAGGGTTAGGGTTGGAATGAGGGTTAGGGTTAGGGTTGGAAAGAGGGTTAGGGTTGGAAAGAGGGTTAGGCTTGGAATTAGGGTTAGGGTTGGAATTAGGGTTTGAATTAGGGTTAGGGTTAGAATTAGGGTTAGGGTTGGAATTAGGGTTAGGGTTGGAATTAGGGTTAGGGTTGTGGTTAGGGTTATGGTTAGGGTTGGGATTAGGGTTAGGGGTGTGTTGGGCTTAGGGTTGGGATTAGGGTTAGGGATGTGTTGGGGTTAGGGCTGTGGTTAGGGGTGTGTTGGGGTTAGGGTTGAAGTTAGAATTGAGGGGTTTCCACTGTTTAGGCACATCAGGGGGTCTCCAAACGCGACATGGTGCAACCATTGATTCCAGCCAATTTTACGTTCAAAAAGTTAAACGGTGCTCTCTCCCTTCCAAGCCCCGACGTGTGCCCAAACAGTGGTTTACCCCAACATATGGGGTATCAGCGTACTCAGGAAAAATTGGACAACAACTTTGGGGGTCTAATTTCTCCTGGTACCTTTGGGAAAATAAAAAATTGGGGGCTAAAAAAAATATTTTTGTGGAAATTTTTTTATTTTTTTATTTTCATGTCTCTGTGTTATAAACTTCTGTGAAGCACTAGGGGGTTCAAAGTGCTCACCAGGCATCTAGATAAGTTCCTTGGGAGGTCTAGTTTCCAAAATGGGGTCACTTGTGGGGGGTTTCTATTGTTTAGGCACATCAGGGGCTCTGCAAACTTAACGACGACCGCAGACCATTCCATCAAAGTCTGCATTTCAAAACGTCACTCCTTCCATTCCGAGCCCTTATGTGAGCCCAAACAATGGTTCCCTCCATATATGGGGCACCAGCGTACTCAGGACAAACTGTACAACAACTTTTGGGGTCCAATATATCCTGCTACCCCTGTGAAAATAAAAAATTGCTGGCTGAAAATCTTTTTTTTTGAGGAAAAAAAAATATTTTTTATTTTCATGGCTCTGCGTTATAAACTTCTGTGACGTGCTTGGGGGTTCAAGGTGCTCACCACACATCTAGATAAGTTCCTTGGGGGTCTAGTTTCCAAAATGGGGACACTTGTGGGGGGTTCCACAGTTTAGGTACATCAGGGGCTCTGCAAATGTTACATGGTGCCCGCAGACCATTCCATCAAAGTCAGCATTTCATAATGTCACTACTTCCCTTCCGAGCCCCGACGTGTACCCAAACAGTGGTCCCCACCCACATATGGGGTACCAGCGTACTCAGGACAAACTGGACAACAACTTTTGGGGTCCAATTTATCCTGCTACCCTTGTGAAAAAAAAATTGCTGGCTAAAAATCATTTTTTTTAGGAAAAAAAAATATTTTTTATTTTCACGGCTCTGCGTTATAAACTTCTGTGACGCGCTTGGGGGTTCAAGGTGCTCACCACACATCTAAATAAGTTCCTTGGGGGTTCTAGTTTCAAAAATGGGGTCACTTGTGGGGGGATTCCACAGTTTAGGTACATCAGGGGCTCTGCAAATGTTACATGATGCCCGCAGACCATTCCATCAAAGTCAGCATTTCATAATGTCACTACTTCCCTTCCGAGCCCTCGACGTGTACCCAAACAGTGGTCCCCACCCACATATCGGATACCAATGTACTCAGGACAAACTGGACAACAACTTTTGGGGTCTAATTTATCCTGGTACCCTTGTGAAAATAAAAAATTGCGCACTAAAAAATAATTTTTTGATGAAAAAAAATATTTTTTATTTTCACGGCTCTGCGTTATAAACTTATGTGAAGTGCTTGGGGGTTCAAGGTGCTCACCACACATCTAGATAAGTTCATTGGGGGGTCTAGTCTCCAAAATGGTGTGACTTGTGAGGGGGTTCCACAGTTTAGGAACATCAGGGGCTCTGCAAATGTAACATGATGCCCGCAGACCATTCCATCAAAGTCAGCATCTCAAAATGTCACTACTTCCCTTCCGAGCCCTGACATGTGCCTAAACAGTGGTTTCCCCCCCACATATGGGGTACCAGCGTACTCAGGACAAACTGGACAACAACTTTTGGGGTCGAATTTATCCTCGTACCCTTGTGAAAATAAAAAATTGCGCACTAAAAAATAATTTTTTGAGGAAAAAAAAATATTTTTTATTTTCATGGCTCTGCGTTATAAACTTTGTGAAGCACTTGGGGGTTCAAAGTGCTCACTATGCATCTAGATAAGTTCCTTAGGGGGTCTAGTTTCCAAAATGGGGTCATTTGTGGGGGAGCTCCAATGTTTAGGCACACAGGGGCTCTCCAAACACGATATAATGTCCGCTAACGATTAGAAGTAATTTGCATTTCAAAAAGTCAAATGGCGCTCCTTCCATTCTGAGCTCTGCCGTGTGCCCAAACAGTGGTTCCCCCCACATATGGGGTACCAGCGTACTCAGGACAAACTGGACAACAAATTTTGTGGTCCAATTTCTCCTGTTAGCCTTGTGAAAATTAAAAATAGTGTGCTAAAAATCATTTTTGAGGAAAAAAAAATATTTTTTATTTTCATTGCTCTGTGTTACAAACTTTTGTGAAGCACTTGGGGGTTCAAAGTGCTCACTACACATCTAGATAAGTTCCTTAGGGGGTCTAGTTTCCAAAATAGTGTCACTTGTGGGGGAGCTCCAATGTTTAGGTACACAGGGGCTCTCCAAACGCGACATGGTGTCCGATAACGATTGGAGCTAATTTTCCATTCAAAAAGTCAAATTGTGCTCCTTCCCTTCTGGACCCTGCCGTGCGCTCAAACAGTGGTTTATGACCACATATGAGGTATCGGTGTACTCAGGAGAAATTTTTTAACAAATTTTAGGATCCATTTTATCCTGTTGCCCATGTGAAAATGAAAAAACTGAGGCTAAAAGAAAATTTTTGTGAAAAAAAGTACTTTTTTTTTACAGATCAATTTGTGAAGTATCTGGGGGTTCAAAGTGATCACTATGCATCTAGATAAGCTCCTTTGGGGGTCTAGTTTCCAAAATGGGGTCACTTGTGGGGGAGCTCCAATGTTTAGGCACACAAGGGCTCTCCAAACGCGACATGGCAACCGCTAAATATTCCAGCATATTTTCCATTTAAAAAGTCAAATGGTGCTCCTTCCCTTCTGAGCCCTGCCGTGCGCCCAAACAGTGGTTTATGACCACATATGAGGTATCGGTGTACTCAGGAGAAATTGCCCAACAATTTTTAGGATCCTTTTTATCCTGTTACCCATGTGAAAATGAAAAAATTGATGCTAAAAGAAAATTTTTGTTGGAAAAATTAAAATGTCCATTTTTTCTTTCCACGTTGCTTTAGTTCCTGTGAAACACCTGAAGGGTTAATAATCTTCTTGAATGTAGTTTTGAGTAGCTTGAGGGGTGCAGGTTTTAGAATAGTGTCACTTTTGGGTATTTTCTGCCATATAGACCCCTCAAAGTGACTTCAAATGTGAGGTGGTCCCTAAAAAAAAATGGTTTTGTAAATTTTATTGTAAAAATGAGAAATCGCTGGTCAACTTTTAACCCTTATAACTTCCTAACAAAAAAATATTTTGTTTCCAAAATTGTGCTGATGTAAAGTAGACATGTGGGAAATGTTATTTAGTAACTATTTTGGGTCACATAACTCTCTGGTTTAACAGAAAAAAAATTCAAAATTTGAAAATTGTGAAATTTTCTAAATTTTCGCCAAATTTCTGATTTTTTCACAAATAAACGCAAAAATTATCGACCTAAATTTACCACTAACATGAAGCCCAATATGTCCAGAAAAAAACAATCTCAGAATCGCTAGGATCTGTTGAAGCGTTCCTGAGTTATTACCTCATAAAAGCACACTGGTCAGAATTGCAAAAAATGACCTGGTCATTAAGGTCAAAATAGGCTTGGTCATGAAGGGGTTAAAGGGTATTAAAGCAAAAATCCAGTGATTTTTCATTTCATCGTCAGAGTGGCATTACTAATGTTTGTTCTTGATAGTAAATTATTTAGCAGCCGCTGTCTTCTGTTCTTACAGACACATCTCCAATCCTATTCTGCCATCCTGTGACCACAGCTTCTGACTGACCGGGAGTCAGAGCTAACGGTCACAAATTCTCAGTGTAAGTTTTTAAAAACCTTGCTCTGGCCTCATTCTAGCTGTCATAGATTTAAATTGAGAAGTGACTTCCGGTCTGCCCAGCAAACTTTGGATCAATCTGGCAAGTCACAATTAGAGATGAGCGAACCTTTTAATGTTCGGTTCGGTTAGCCGAACATACTAATTTTAGCTGAACATGTTTCCTCAACTGTTCTATGAACATACACAAATCCCATTATATTCAATGGAAGGCCAAACCAAATGTTTACGCAAAACCTTAAGGGGTGACAAAAAGCTTTCCAAACAGTTAAAATTAGGAGCAGACATAATGAAAATTGGCATCAGTTGACCCACAGTAGAAATTTGATAATGGCACAGCAGCATTCAACCATGGGCCATGCATGAGGTACCAGGCTATAGGACAGAATTTACAACATTAAATTAAATTTTCATTGAAGACCTGGTGGTTAAGACAGCAGTGTAATCCTTCTTTGCTGGAAGCCATGATACCACATGCAACAATTCCAATTCTTTTTTCCCCAGCCACACTAAGATGGCACAAACATCAATTTCATAGAGTACTATTAGTATAAAAATGTAAGGCTAGTAACAAAGGTAGTTGAGTGAAATTAAGTGCCGTCCTGCCTGTCTGGGATCCCTACTTCTACAAGCAATCCACCAGATGGAGACCCAACTTTGATTATCCGCATTTCAATAAATTATTGTCACACACCACTTAAATGGCAGTATGGAAGTATAATAGGCCTCTGACACATCTTCCACTACAGGTAACCCACCAGATGGAGACCTAACTTGGAGTCTCAACATTTCAAAAAATTAGTGTCATACACCACCAAAGTGGCATCAATTTCCACAGAGTAGCAAAAGTATAATAGGCCTCTGACACTTCATCTGGTGGGTTGCCTGTTGTAGAAGAAGGCCCAACTAATACTCCACATTTCTAAAAATTATTATCACACACCACTAAAGTGGCATTACTTTCCGAAGAGTAGTAACAGTATAATAGGCCTCTGACACACCTTCCACTAAAGACAACCCATCAGATGTAGACCCAATTTGGAGTCTCCACATTTTAAAAAAAAAGTGTTTGTAAATCAGCTGCAGCAGCAACAGCAGGTACAGAAGCCACGACAAAGGTGGCACAGATTGCAATGACACAAGATAAGTGCATGACACTAAAAACAACACCACCAGTCTGCTAGTCTGCAACAGGGGTAAAAAAGTTATTGGAGATCCATGACTTGTTCACTTTGATGAAAGTTAGGCAGTCTACCAGTCTACACTTTCAGGGGACAGTCGGATGCGCTTATTTGTCAGGACACCAGCAGCAGCCTGAAGATATGTTCTGAGAGATTGCTGGCTGCCTGGCATGACAAAACTTCCAAGCCATGACAGGCAAGCTCCGGCCACTCTTCCAATTTTGATGGCAAAAATTCAAAATGTCCAAATCTCCCTGAAGGCATTTATATTGAGCTCAAAATACTCCTGACCCATCCACAGTCATTCACAAAGTGTCAGACTGTATTCTGCTGGTTTAAAAAATACCAAAAATGACTCACAGAAGTTGCTTATGCCCCTTACACTGCTGTTACTGCTAATGTTTTTGTGATGATGACTCAACATTCCCGGAGTTGTAAGTGTATAACTGCGATGTACACTGTGTGTCTCAATGCTGTCTTGGGAAAAAATACTCTTAAGATTGTCTACAAGCGTGTTTGGATACTACAGCATGCGCACATTACTTTCCAGGGGGAAAGTATCTGGCAAAATTTACTCTTGTATCATGGATCTAACAGAGTGGTATCCCAGTAGTCAGCACTATTTCTCACATTAAGAATACGAGTATCATGTTGAAAATAGTGCAGCAAGAAGGCGCTCGTGTCACATGCTTCCATGAGGTCCAAGTCCTTGATTTGTTGGTGGTGGGGTAATACTCATGACTGCCTCATCCATCTCCTCCCACCAACCATGGACAACAGAGAGGGGATCATTATCCTCTTCATCTCCTGACTGTTGCCCGTCCATCACCTCTTCCTCCTTGTCCTTCTGAATTTGTTCCTCGGCTTCTTCACCTTCACTAACAGTTTTTCTGGTACCATGAGCAGCCCCTCAATAGCTGTAATCCACTCTCCAATGGCACCTGCCTGTGCGTCGACAGTCTGGAACTTAGAGCTATTGTTATTGCGTCCACATCATCTTTTGCTTCCACCTCTTCCTCGGGGACCACCACCTCTTACTACAGACTATTTAGAGTGTGCTCCAGCATGCGAATGACCAGAATGGTGATTCTGATGATGGCATCGTCAGCGCTAACCATCTTAGTAGCCATTTCAAAACTGTGCCGAAGGGTGTGCAGGTCCTTCACCTGTGCTCACTTTGCAAGCATGATTTGCACACTGCGTTGGCCCAGGCTATACAAAAGGACATGCTGCACCAGTGCTCATCGCTACATCCACAGTTGCTGCAACATGTGCAGTATGGAATTCCGCTGTTTCAGAACATCGCAAATCAGTTTACCAGTAGGCTGAAAGAACTGAGTAGCGATGCAAGTTGATGCAAACAACTGGAGTTTCTGTCTCCGGAGACCTGTGTGAGAACACTTAGCACAATGACGGAGGAGAAAGAAGCAGCAGATGTGGTTGACGGGACGGTCGATGGTTGGCAAGGCCCTTTAATCATCATTTTAACTCAGTGAGATTGCCAGAATAAGGCATATTGATCATGCATGTGCCGGTTCATGCATGTAGTTGTCAAATTATTGACATTTTTGCCTCTACTGCGTCATTTTTTGCAAATTTGGCAGATAGCATAAGTTGGGTCATGCGTTGCGCTCTCAAAAAGGACCAAGTTAGGCAACCCTTGTCACCCCTGCAAGCTGCAGACTCACGACTGGTGCTTGCCAAACTCACATTTGTGGCTGAGGATGCAGTTCTTGTCGTGGTTGCATCACTCCATGTCTGAATGGCAATCTGCAACGTAACATCCTTGCTTACTCCTCCACTTTATCTGCAGAGCTACTCAGCTGTGCTTCTCTGGGTTCACTCCAAGTGGGAACTACAACCTCATCATCATCCTCTCTATTCTCCCATTCATCTACCTGAAAGCCATCTTACTCCTCTTCCTGCCCTGGACCAACTTCCTGTACCACAGTACAGTCAAGCGTGCGCCACTGGTATGAGTCTCATCAGAATCTCATCCACTCTCTGAGGGTTATCGTCTGGTGATGATGGTCTGGCTTCTGCTCAGACCCTATTTCATCTGACTCTGGATCCAACATGAAAATTTTTTGGGTATGGGTGCAGTTGCTTTACTTCTCTGGATTCTGTGAATCTTTGGTGTAAACTTCTCATGCCCATGGAATAGAATGTGTAATCATCTCTGCAGTCTGGCCTATCTGTGGTTCCCAACAGTCCGTTGGGCATTTGGAAATTTGTGACGCAGGGGAAATAAGAGTGATTGGGGTGTCACCTTTAAGGACTGTACTGTGTGTGATGTTAAGGTGGAGGAAGAGGAGGATAGGCCACTTGATGCAGTGCTTGCTATCCACTTGAGCACATGCTCTTTCTGACCCTTGTCTACAAGGCATACCACTGTGCGGCTGCCAAAGAAAGGGAGTCAAGTAGCCAGTCCAGTAACAAATGTTGTCTGTGGTCTTTGGATAGGATGGTGTTTGTTCAGTTGAGATTTCATTAATATTAACACCTAACTCATGTACATGTCAAACACCAAGCCTATTCCTCCTTCCACCATGGCCTCAGCTCAGTAACATCAAGAAGATGTTAATTCTGACAGTGATATCATCAGTTTGAGTAGGTATTTTGCAGAGAACACCACCTTTGCCTCCATAACTGTTAATATTTTAAACTGCAGGCTTTCAATACCATCAATGAGATCTGTTGTTACTGAACCATAGTCTATTAAGTGTTTGCACTCAGGATGCTAAGGAAGATATGTCAAAACAAATACTTTCAGTTAATATATTGGACAAGAACAGTCAGTGTTTAAACTTGGAGAAGATGAAGACAGTGGAAGATATAACTCAGACATCAAGCTGTGTTGATGGTTCTTGTCGTAATTATACTAGCAACTGTGGTGTTACTGCTACTGGCAAAAAAATAGCCAAAACGGTAGTGGCTCTTTAAGTCAAGACAAATTTAAAGGTTGGAATCAGAATTGGGGCATGCCCAAGAAATTTCAAACACAGAAATAACTGTCAGCTAAGGAATGATGATTAAGTGGTGTTTAGGACCTACGGACCTTAGCAGGGTGGCAAGGAGGTATTATCATCAGAGGAAGAGAATGTTGATGTCTACAAAATGCAGCACACCTGACACACTGCCAAAATATCATCCAGTGGAAGATCTGTTTTTTCAGTGATTATCTCGGTAACAGGCAATGCAGCAACTGCTATAGGTGAAAGAGGCTAACTAGCACCTGAAATCTATGGTGGTTGCAGTTGTCTCAGATGAGGTAATTATTTTCCATGTTGTCAGAAGATCAATCTATTGCAGTGCATAGTTTCTGCAGACACAAAATAAGCCGAAGAAGTCCTACATAAATTGACTAGGAACTATGGCACATCAACAGCAAATATAGAGGCAACAATTGCCTACAGGAGAAAAGGAAACTGGTCATCAAATATGAGCAGGGCTCTCAAGCTGTCCTCATGCTTCTACTTAATTCTCTTAGCCAGCAGGCATTCACAAGTGGAGGCTGGTCATTGTCATCAACACCATCATCTCCTGCTCTGTCTGTACCCTTCCTCCTCTTTCTTGTTGCATCATCATTTATTCCTCTGTGGTTCAAAAATATAAATATTAGAGATAAGTGAATCAATTTGATGAGTAGAGAAAACCACTATAGATTGGAAAAATATTTCAGATAGTAATGAGATTTTACATCCCTACAAGTCACACTAATATGGCATCCTTTTGCTGATGCTTGCAGTGTGGACATGAACCTACCTATAATTTCTTACTACGTAAATTTTAGTAATTGGGTTGAATTTTAATAGATAAAAAATATGTAAATGCATAAATAAAAAAATGTAGACATTAAACTAAACATACAACCCATAACATGCAATCAAAGATCAAATTGATTTTTAACCAAATCAAAATGTCTTTATTACAAAAAGGTTTTGGTAAAAGCACACACAAATACAAGACACAAAATATATAAATTCAGAGGACCAAGACGAAGTCATGATTATATCGGGTAATGACATGAAATATAAATGTTGATCTAGTGGGACAAAATTAAGATCATAAAGGCTCAAAGATGTAAGATAAATATAGTTTCATATGAAGTGCCTGTCCACACTGCCAAAATTATCAAAACCTGGTTTAAATACAACAGTCTCACTCTGTTTGATTGGCCAGGAAACTCGCCTGACCTTAACCCATAGAGAATGTATGGGGTATTGTCAAGAGGAAGATGAGAGACCCCAGACCCAACAATGCAGACGAGCTGAAGGCTACTATCAAAGCAACCTGGGCTTCCATAACATCTCAGCAGTGCCACAGGCTGATCGCCTCGATGCCACACCACACTGATGCAGTAATTGATGCCAAAGGAGCCCCGACCAAGTATTGAGTGCATTTACTGAACATACATTTCAGTAGGCGAACAGTTCGAATTTTAAAATCATCTCTCAAGCTGGTGTTATAAAGTATTCTAATTTACTGAGATAATGACTTTTGGGTTTTCATTGGCTGTAAGCCATAATCATCAACATTAAAAGAAATAAACACTTGAAATAGATCACTCTGTAATGAATCTAAATAATATATGCTTCACTATGTATTGAAGAACTGAAAGAAATTAACTTTTTGATGATATTCTAATTTGAGGAGCACCTGTAGTTCACATTATACATTATTCACATTGCATTGCTGTAACTGTATCATTTAGTGCCTATAGAACTCTGCAATTTCACAAATCACCCTAGACGCAAAATACTATGAAACCACGTCACAAAACATATTTAAATATACTCCTTGCAAACGTTATCTTTAGGGGGAGAGGCGCATCACATCTGTCACACCTTTATTGATCCACAACCTCTTTGAGGCAAGGTGTAACTGACTGCTCAAGGTTTGGATTGATCTAGGTCCAGTCCAACAAATTACTGCACATCTGCACAGGAGTGCCCCTGGATGACAGAACTGGAAATATGGGGTCCAAGAGGATAATAGAACGAGGAATCGAACCATTATTATACCTTAGAAATTGTCTGGTTACCATGGAAAAATTGGAAAAAAAAGTCAATTTGACAGGCAGCGTCAACAAAATTTTGCATTTTGCATATTTCAGTCAAGTTTTTTGTGAACCTTGGGCAAAGGTAAGTGAACTCTATTGCAGACCCTTGATGAAGAAATTTCAGTTATTCTACTTTACTTACAGGCAGCACCAGATTAGCCTGACTGGCCACAAAAAGGTTTGGGACATTTTTTTAATTTTAAAAGGCATAAAAGTCTGTTTAAGGTGTTATTAAGTAGGTTGTTTGTTGCCACCATCGGTCTGCATACCTATAGCAATTTATGTTGACATCACTTTGACATTGCTAAATCTCAGTTTGCTATAAAGATTCTCTCATCTCTATTCACTTACTCTATTGATTTATGCAAAGTCTACACTTGGGTTCCTACATTTCAACTACGGTTTCTATTTTGCTGAACGATAGTGTTTTGAAAATGGGAGACAAGATTGCTTATGAAAATATGTTCTTGTGCTCGTGGGTAGCAGGTTAATCTGTAGATCATAGAAAGAAAGACAATGCACAGGTAGTGGAGACCAAAGTAATCTTAAATCTTTTGTGTCTTTGTGGAAATTGACCCATTTCTATGTTTTGCTATGGGTCTCCATGATCATTTAAGACACCCTTACTTGGGAAAAAAATAAATAATAGCAAGCAAGGTTTATTTTCTTCATAGCCATTTAAAAAAGTTGAACTGTGATTAGTTATTTAGGGACAAACAATAAGCCCAATTCATCAACACTGGCATTCTTTATATCAGTCTTGATGAGGAGATGTGCTGGAGTTAGATGTTCTCCTGATCCATGAAAGGATGACTGTTTGTACAAGAACTTGAAATGTCTGGAGTGGGGTGTGCCTCCATGCAGCAGGCCTGATATCTTACTCCAGTCAAGGAACACCACAGCATGTCATGAATTAGACCAGCTGTGGCATCCCGCTCTGACACTTACCAGCTCCACCCTTTTAGTTAGATCTGAGAGAAACTGGCATTAAGAATGTCTTCACACATTAGGACAGATATACATGTTCTGTTTAATTTTAGTATGTATAATTTAGTATCTGAATGACACATTTAATTCATCTTTACACATTTCTGTCTAACATTACACCATCTATTGTTTGGTTTACTCTGTACCAATAGTGTGCACAAAAATGAGTATAAAACATTAAATAAATATGATGCAATTCATGAACGCTAGAATTATTGTTCAAACAGTTTTGTACATTTTTGCACTACATTTTAACACCTTTACACCCAAGGGTGGTTTGCACGTTCATAACCGGGCCAATTTTTGCAATTCTGACCACTGTCCCTTTATGAGGTAATAACTCTGAAACGCTTCCATGGATCCCGGTGATTCTGACAGTGTTTTCTCTTGACATATTGTACTTCATGTTAGTGGTAAAATTTCATTCAAATAACTTGCATTTATTTGTGAAAAAAACAGAAATTTGGTGAAAATTTTGAAAATTTAGCAATTTTCCAAATTTTAATTTTATGCCCTTAAATCACAGAGATATGGCACACAAAAAACTTAATAAGTAACATTTCACATATGTTTACATCAGCATAATTTTGGAACTAAAATAATTTTTGTTAGGAAGTTATAAGGGTTAAAAGTTGACCAGCGATTTCTCATTTTTGCAACACCATTTTATTTTTACGGACCAATACCCAAAAGTGACACCATTCTAAAAACGGCACCCCTCAAGGTGTTCAAAACCATATTCAAGAAGTTTATTAACCCTTCAGGAGCTTCACAGGAATTTTTTGAATGTTTAAAAAACTGAACTTTTGACTTTTTTCACAAAAAATTATTTCAATTTTTTTATTTTACAAGGGTTAAAAGGAGAAATTGGACTGCAAAAGTTATTGTGCAATTTGTCCTGAGTACGCTGATACCTGATATGTGGGGGGGAACCACTGTTTCGGCGCATGGCAGACCTCAGCAGGGAAGGAGCGCCGTTTGACTTTTTCAATGCAAAATTGGCTGGAATTCAGATTGGACGCCATGTCACATTTGGAGAGCCCCTTATGTGCCTAACCAGTGGAAACCCCCTGACCCCATTTTGGAAACTAGACCCCCCAAGGAACTTATCTAGATATGTGGTGAGAACTTTGAAGCCACAAGGGCTTCACAGAAGTTTATAACGTAAAGCCGTACAATTACAAAATCATATTTTTTCCACAAAAATGATCTTTTCACCCTGAATTTTTATTTTCAAAAGGGTAACAGGACCCTAAAAGTTATTGTGCAATTTGTCCTGAGTACGCTGATACCCCATATGTGGGTGTAAACGACTATTTGGGCGCATGGCAGAGCTCGGAAGGGAAGCAGCACCATTTGACTTTTTTGGCTGGAATTGAGATCGGACACCATGTCGCGTTTGGAAAGCCCCTGATGTGCCAAAACAGTGGAAACCCCCCACAAATGACACCAATTTGGAAACTAGACCCCCCAAGGAACTTATCAAGATGTGTGGTTAGAACTTTGAAACTCCCAGTGCTTCACAGAAGTTTATAACGCCCGGGCTTGAAAATAAAAAAATCATATTTTTTCCACAAACGTGATCTTTTAGTCCCCAATTTTTTTATTTTCCCAAGGGTAACAGGAGAAAATACACCCCAAAGTTGTTGTCCAATTTGTCTTGAGTACGCTGATACCCCATATGTGGGCGAAAACTACTGTATGGGCACACGTCGGGGCTCGGAAGGGAAGTGGTGACGTTTTGGAATGCAGACTTTGATGAAATAGTCTGCAGGTGTCATATTGCCTTTGGACAGCCTCTGATGTGCCTAAACTGTTGAAACTCACCACAAGTGACCCCATTTTGGAAACTAGACCCCCCCATGGAACTTATCTAGATGTGTGGTGAGCACTTTGAACCCGCAAGTGCTTCACAGAATTTTATAACACCGGGCATGAAAATAAAAAAATCATCTTTTTTTCCACAAAAATGATATTTTTGCCCCCTTTTTTATTTTCCTAAGGGTAACAGGAGAAATTGGACCCCAAAAGTTGTTTTACAATTTGTCCTGAGTAGGCTGATACCCCATATTTGGGCGCATGGCAGAGCTTGCAAGGGAAGGACCACCATTTAACTTTTCAACGCAGAATTGGCTGGAATTGAGATCAGATGCCATGTTGCATTTGGAGACCTGTTGTGCCCAAACAGTGGAAACCCCCCCAATTCTAACTCCAACCCTAACCCCAACACACACCTAACCCTAATCTCAGCCTTAACCCTAGCCCTAACCCTAGTCCTAACCCTAACAGGAAAATGAAAATAAATACATTTTTTAAACGTTATTATTTTTACCTAACTAAGGGGGTGGTAAAGGGGAGTTTGATTTACTATTTATAGTGGGTTTTTATGTTTGGCAGCTGTCATACGCTAAAAGACGCTTTTTATTGTAAAAATAGTTTTTGCATCACCTCATTTTGAGAGCTATAATTTTTCAATATTTTGACCCACCAAGTCATGTGAGGTCTTATTTTTTTGTGGGACGAGTTGATGTTTTTATTGGTACCATTTTCGGGCACGTGACATTTTTTGATTGCTTTTTATTCCGATTTTTGGGACACAGAATGAGCAAAAACCAGCATTTCAAGAATTTATTTTGGGGGGTGCGTTTACACTATTCAAGTCAGTACGATTACAGCGCTACCTCATTTATGTCTTTTTTTATGTTTTGGCGCTTTTATGCAGTGAAAACAATTTTATAAAAAAATAATTATTTTTGCATCGCTTTATTCTGCGAGATATAACTTTTAAATTTTTTCGCTGATGATGCTGTGTTGTGGCTCGTTTTTTGCGGGACAAGATGGCGTTTTCAGCGGTACCAAGGTTATTTATATCCGTCTTTTTGATCTCGCGTTATTGCACTTTTTGTTCGGCGGTATGATAATAAAGCATTATTTTTTGCTTTGTTTTTTATTTTTATTTTTTAAGGGGTTCACTAAAGGGGTTAAATAATGGGACAGTTTTATAGGGCGGGTCGTTACGGATGCGGCGATACTAAATATGTGTACTTTTCATGTTTTTTTTATTTCCAAAAGATGAATTTATTAGTAAATATATATTTTTTTAAATTTATTTAGCGATTTTTTATAAATTATTTTAACACTTTTTTTTAACTTTATTATACTGTCCCAGGGGGGACATCACTGTCATGTGTGAGATCGCTGATCTTACACATCACAGATCGCTGTGACAGATCAGCGATCTCACACAGGCTGTGTAGAAGGCTTCCTCATGCCTTCGCTCTGCAGGCATGAGGAAGCCGACTCCCTGCAGGCCCCCGAAGGTCCCCGCCGCCATATTGGATCTGAGGACCTGCAGGGAAGGAGGCCCCCAGAGCAGCGCAGCACATCGCGCTGCTCCTGGGGGCTCAGGGAAGCACGGAGTGATCCCCCTCCCTGCCGATGCTTCCCTAAACCCTCGGTACACTGCGATCGTGTTTGATCGCAGTGTGCCAGGGGTTAACGTTTTGGGGGCAGTCCGTGACCACACCTGACACATAGTGCCGGGTGTCAGCTGTGATAATCAGCTGACACCTGGCTGCGATCAGCGGCGCTCTCCCCGTGAGCGCCGCTGATAGCGCTAGACGTACTATCCCGTCCATGGGCATAGGGGCCCGGGTCCCATGGACGGGATAGTATGTCAGATGGCAGAAAGGGGTTAAAAGCAAAATGGGGTGGTTGCAGATTATAAAGACATGAAATTTTCACTCAGTTTCAAGTCCAATACTATCATAAATTATGCAAAATTTTTAGTTAACTGATTGCTGTTCTCCAAAACTACAGCACCTCTCCACTACATTCCACAGTTTTGTTTTTCAGGCTGCATACATTTTCTTGTAAAATAAGTTTGAATAACACACGAATTATAGGTCTTTACTTAGATTCAGTTTTCCATTTCCTTTACTCAGTTATTTTCATATTCAGTTATTTCAACCACACCGATTTTGCCAGTCCCTTAGGCAAGTCATGCACATGTTGCCAAGTCTGCATTCAACTTGATAACTGTCTTGTTATTCATTCTTAGCTTTAACACTAACATGTCCAACCCTTTTTAATTTACAGTATATACCAATCTCACATGCTCAAATAAACTTCTCTAAATTACATTGACATCTCTTCATCTTTGCAACAGCAATCTCATTTTCCATGTGTATAGATGGCAACTTATTACAACAATAGACCAAAATTAAAATACTAAGTAAGGGACAAATTATACACAAAAAGGCCATTTTTAATGAGTTAATTAATAAAAATCGAAAGGCACATACGGATAAATTGTTGATTTCTGTGGCAGTGATTGTTGGGTGATGATGTGCCCCTATTCCATCCTATGTTAGAATCATAGAAACATAGAATGGTAGAGTTGGAAGGGACCTCTTGGGTCATCTGGTCGAACCCCCTGCTCAAAGCAGGATTCACTAAATCATCCCAGACAGATGTCTGTCCAGTCTCTGTTTGAAGATTTTCATGGAAGGAGAACGCACCACCTCTCATGGAAGTATGTTCCACTCATTGATCACCCTAACTGTCAATTTTTTTTTCTAATATCTAATCTGTGTCTCCTCCCATTCAGTTTCATCCCATTGCTTCTAGTCTTACCTTGCGATAATGAGAATAAAGATAATCCTTCTACAATGTGACAGCCTGTGGGATATTTGTAGACAGCTATTAAGTCACCTCTCAGTCTTCTTTTTTGCAAGCTAAACATTCCCAAATCCTGGAACCGTTCCTCATAGGACATGGTTTGCAGACCGGTCACCATTCTGATCGCTCTTCTCTGAACTTGCTCCAGTATGATGATGTCTTTTTTAAAATGTTGTGCCCAACATTGGACACTGTATTCCAGATGAGATCCGACCAAAGAGAAGTAGAAGGCAATAATGACTTCACTTGATATAGACTGTATGCTTCTGTTAATACATCTCAGAATTGTATTTGCCTTTTTGCTGCTGCATCACATTGATGACTCATGTTCAGCTTATGATCTATTAGTATACCCAAGTCTTTTTCATATGTGCTGTTGTTTAGCCCTATTCCTCCCATTCTGTATATGTTTTTTCATTTTTATTGCCCAGATGTAGTACTTCGCATTTTTCCCTGTTAAAAACCATTCTGTTAGTTTCTGCCCACTGCTCCAGTTTATTTATATCTTTTTGAATCCTCTCTCTTCTCTAGCATTAGCTATACCTCCTAGCTTTGTGTCATCAGCAAATTTAATCAGTGTACCCTCAATTCCTTCATCTAAATCATTGATAAAGATATTGAACAATACAGGGCCCAGGACAGAACTCTGTGTTACCCCACTTGAGACATTCTTCCAACTGGATATGCAGCCACAACTCTTTGGGTCTGATCACTAAGCCAGTTATGAATCCACCTAACAGTTGCCTTGTCCATTCCATACCTAGTCATTTTTTCAATAAGGATTGTGTGAGATACTTTGTCAAATGCTTTTCTGAAGTCAAGATATACTATATCTACAACATTTCCCTCATCCACCCAATCAGTGATTCCGTCATAGAAGGAAATTAAGTTAGTCTGACATGACTTATTAGTTACAAACCCATGCTGACTCTGTTTAATCACTTCATTCTCATCCAGGTACTGACATATATGTTGTTTAATAATTTGTTCAAAGATCCTTCCTGGTATAGAAGTCAGACTCACCAGCCTATAGCTCCCTTGGTCCACCTTCTTCCCCTTTTTGAAGATAGCAACAACATTTGCTCTTCTCCAGTCTTCTGGGACTTCTGTTCTCCAAGAATTTTCAAAGATTATGAAGAGTGGTTCAAAAATTTCTTCTGCTATCTCCTTCAGTACTCTGGGGTGTAATTCATCTGAACCTGTAGACTTAAATTCATTTGTTAGCTAAGTGTTTCCTCACTATCTTTCTGTTTATAGATATCCTGGATTCTTTTATTCCTTTAATAGGACAGTTAAGATCAGTTGATGTTACATTTTTTTTCTGAGAGAAAACAGATGCAAAATAGGAATTTAAAAGGTCAGCCTTCTCAACATCCTTTCTTACCATTTCATCATTTTCATCCTGTAAAAAGCCTTTGACTTTTCTTTTACATTTGACATATCCCCAAAATCTTTTTTATTGCTTTTGTCATCTCTTGCAAACCTTAATTCATTGTCAGCTTTAGCTAATCTAAATAGGCATTTCCAGGGTAAGGCAGTTCAACTAGCTATATTTGTTTTAATTGAGCCATCCATACTCTTTCCCATCTTTGTGCACCCTATTTGGACACTGTGGGTGGGTATAATCCCCAAAACTTTGGGAACGCTTTGACATAGCATCTGAATAAGTGGGTTTCCCCTCATTGATTAATTGTGTTTGGTTTGGTGGTTATCAACAGAAAGACACCAACTCCAAAGGATGACTGAGATGTTGCAGTACTATTTGGGGTTTTAACATTTGCTACTTTTTTTTTTATTACCTGCCTTTTCTTAGGGCAGAATAGAGATATCAGGGACACTGTCTTTGTCTCTGTTGACAGGCAGGAACATAGAACAGGTCCTTCACTCGGGTGCTGTTAGTGTATCTTTTTCTATCTTAATAAGAATTAGTGTACACGTGTTGTGTCTGTTTGGGATTATTTTCCCTTTATTTTAATAAGTCAATAATAAAGATTTTTTTAAGAGGTTTACTTATGATGGCTGTTTTGGCTTCAGATCCATTTCCTCATTTGTATACACAGCAAACTGCGAGTATCCGGTGGCAGAGGTTGCCTATTCCACTATGCGCGGGGAGGTTAAACATGAGGTGGAGACCCTTCCTTACTTGACTGCTTGGAGAAGAGACTTGCCCCTGTTTTTGTCCCTATGGGAAAGGAAAATGAGGTGGCTCAGCAACCGGAGGCAGAAGAGTTTTTCCACCTATGGCGGTAAATCAGGATTTGCTATATCGGGCTGACAAAATTTGGCACGAGGTAGTGGAACAGCTTGTAGGTCTGCAATTGTACCGCCGGGTGGTGCTCGAGATGGCCTACAAGCATATGCTGGGTGGTCACCCAGGGATTAAAAAAAGGCAAGAGTGTATTCTTCAATGGTTCTCATGACCCATGATTTATGCTGGAGTTCATACAAGTCTTTTAGTTCATCTGCCTATTATAGAGGTACCTTTTGAATGGATTGCTATCGATCTGGAAGGGCCCATTGTAAAGTCAGCTCATGGCCACCAACACATATTAATGCGGGAAAGACAATGCTACTCATTACCCGGATGCAATTCCCCTTCATCACACCTTGACCAAACTTATTTCCCAGGAGCTGTTTGCCATGCCATTGCCTTTTATGCCCAAGGTAACCAAGGAACTAGGTAAGCTGCTCCAGATTAAACAGTTGGTTTACCACCCACAGACTGATGGTCTAGTTGAAAGGTTTAACAAAACCCTTAAATCTATGCTCCAAAAAGTGGTCTTCGAAGATAGACGGCATTGAGATATGCTACTTTACTATTTAATGTTTGCCACCCGAGAGGTACCACAGTCTTTAACGGAGTTCTCTCCATTTGAGCATTTATACAGTAAGCATTCCAGGGGCCTGCTAGATGTAGCCAAAAAGACTTGGGAACAGAAGCCTACTTCCCATAAAAGCATAATAGATCATGTGACGATTATGCAGGATCAGATCACAGCGGTTATGACTATGGTAAAGTAACACCTTCTGGATACCCAGGCAGCATATAATAGAAAAGCCACAGTCAGGTCATATAAAAAGGGC
This sequence comes from Dendrobates tinctorius, assembly GCF_039654945.1. Classification (NCBI taxonomy): domain Eukaryota; kingdom Metazoa; phylum Chordata; class Amphibia; order Anura; family Dendrobatidae; genus Dendrobates; species Dendrobates tinctorius. The sequence goes on along the minus strand of NW_027361698.1, from coordinate 58,315,413 downwards.
AATTGGTATTAGTTTTAGTGCCCACTGCAGAAAGTAAGCTCATGGCCATGTGGTAGGAGCCATATGAAGTTCTGGAAAAGTTTGGGTAGGTGAATTACAGAGTTTATCAGCCCAGAAAGAGGAAACCCAAACAACTATTTCATGTAAATCTGCTAAAGGTGTGAAAAGACTGGGATTGTATGGTTACAGACACAACTCCAGTTGCATCGACTGTGAACCATTTGCCACTAGCCCAAGAGGAGGTTGGGAATAAGCAATGCTCTCTCTAAAAAGCAGCAATGAGAGATTCGAAAATTAGTACAGCAGAATGCAGATGTATTATCAGAACTGTCCGTCCGTACATCTGTGATGACATTGTCACCATGTCTCATGTAAGGGTGAAAATGAAACCATACCTTGTGCCAATGGCCCAGAGGCAAACTGCCATGGATAAGGTCAAACAAATGCACCAGCTAGGAGCTACAAAGGAGTCCAGGAGAGAGTGGGCTAGCCCTATTGTACTGATTCTGATGCAAGATTGATCATTAAAATTTTGAATTGATTTCTGAAAATGTAATGAAATGTTGAAACTTAACCCATATCCAATTCCCCAGGTAGATGTGCTGATTGAGAGACTGGAGCAGGTCCAGTACTTCTTGATTCTCAATCTGGCCAATGTTACTGACAGGTGCCTCTGACAGAGTCGACAAAAGAAAAGATCGTCTTCATAATGCCAGAGGATCTCTATCACTATGTCATCCTGCCTTTTGGGTTTCATGGGGCAAGAGGCTCATGGACATAATTTTTGAGCCCCATCAGAAGTATGCATCGGCATTTGGATATTATCATCTTTAGCACCGACTGGCATACTCACTTGTGCCAGGTGCAAGCAGCAGTGAATTCGTTCCGAGCCACGGCTTTGACGGCGAACCCCCAAAAATGTGCAATACGTCTCGAGGAAGCTCGATACTTGGGGTACGTGATTGGCTGTAAGGTTATCAAACCCTAAATAAACAAAATTGACACCATCCAAAACTGGCCCCTGCCTCTTACTACAAAAGAGGGAAGAGTGTTCCTCGGCATCATTGGGTATTGCTGATGGTTTTTGCCTAATTTTGAGGGGAGATTTGCACCCTTGACTGATCTCTTAAAGGGAAGGAAATGAGTCATGGTACTGTGGAGCCCTTAGGCAAATGAAGCATTCGAATCCATGAAGTTGGCATTGTGCAGGCAGCCTGTCCTTACCAGCCCCAACTTTAAGTAAGTCTTTTTTGTGCAAACGGATACGAATGCAACTGAGGTAGGTCTAGGAGAATTTCTGTCACAGGGGGTGAATGGAGAAAAACATCTGGTCATGTACTTGAGTAGGAAACTTACACCAGCAGAGAAAAATAATAGCGTAGTGGAGATGAAGTGCTTGGCCATTAATTGGGCCATGGAATCCCAATTTTATTATTTACTCAGGAGACAGTTTCACTAGGTAACAGACCATTCACCCTTTGTCTGGATGAGAAATTCCAAGGAGATTAATAGTCAAGTCACCAGATGGTTTCTGATTTTGCAAAACTATAGCTTCTCGGTGTAACATTGAGCTGGGAAGGTGCAAGGAAATACAGATGCTATGTCACGGGCACCCTGTATAGTAACTGGTGTTCAACTTCCCAAATTTGAGAGGAGAGGGGAATATGTGAAGCAGTGAGAGAAATCATATGAGTGTCATTATGTGTCCCCCAATTACAACCACAACTGTGGATACAATGCAAAATAAGAAAGAGTAAAGATATGGGCAAACAATTTGACTAAGTGAGATTTTAGAAAACCTGACATGGGCTTTTATTTGTGGAGAGATCTGTTGGATTGCAGTGGGAAGAATCTTTCCCTTCACTCCGAATCTTGGGAGTTGCCCATGTCCACGATTCCCATTTAAACTTTCAGTTAAGGTTTGGGTGTGTCAGTGTTTTGTTAGCAAGCATCAGAGCAGGAGGCTCTGCACAGTACAGGTTTGTGTGAGACTGAACACAGGCCAGAGCTAGAGAAAGCAAAGACATTGATGCACCTATGAGTAGAGCTGAGCGACTTTGGTCAGATCGGGTTTCATGAAACAAAATTTGTTTCAGATGAAACTGGTCCGACTAGGGCAAAAAAAGTCGGAGTTTCATCTGAAACCCGACCCCAATGCAAATCAATGGGGAATAAAAGTCGGCATTGAGTGGATGAATGTCATCCACTCAATGCTGACTTTTATTTCCCATTGACTTGCATTGGTGTCGGGTTTTGGATGAAACTCTGACTTTTTTTGCCCTAGTCAGATCAGTTTCATCTGAAACAAATTTTGCTTCATGAAACCCAATCGGACCAAAGACGCTCAACTCTACCCATGAGTAATACTGCAGTGCAGTCGCCCACGGCAATGGATTTGGATGTGAAATGCTATGGACGGTCTGGCTGCGAGCAGGACAAGAACGTTTGAGTTACTTCTGTAGGTTGCCAAAATAAAGACATCTAAGCTGCCTCTTTACCTCATGGTCATGGAAGATGCTGCCTTACAAGAAAACCATAAGTTAATATATATATATATACATAATATACATATATGTACATAAATATTTATATATATATATATATATATATATATATATACACATATACACACATGCCGGAGAAGTCTTATATGTTTAGAGACACTTTCTGTTATTCTCATCTGGCCAGGACTTCACGTCAACATTTTCCAGTCACCACTCATCTTGTCACAAAGATGACTGCAGTCCTGAAATTTCTAATGTTACATATATTGTATTTATACATTTGCCTTCAGAATAAAAAACACCGCATAATACAAAAATGGACCCCCACCAATATGTAATTAGCCATATATAATTTTAAATATAATATGATTAGTCAGCACTGTACTCGCCATTAACTATAATTAGCCAATTTTTTACAGCCCAATAAATGTATATTAGCTACTCTGACCTTCCCCCAAAATTCATTGCAAAATTCTGTTTGTGTCCTTTCTAATACCCCCCAATTCATTATAAGTAGTGTTGAGCATTCCGATACCGCAAGTATCGGGTATCGGCCGATACTTGCTGTATCGGAATTCCGATACCGACTTCCGATATTTTTTCAATATCGGAATTCGGCATCGGAATCGGAAGTTCAGTTGATTGACGGCCTGACGTCATCATGATGCGCGGTGTGTGCGCATCATGATGCGCCGTCATTTCGGGCCTTCCGGGGGTCTCTGCCGGCCTGCCGGGGGGCTGTGCCGGCCTGCCGGGGGGCTGTGTGGACTGCCCGGGGTCTGTGCCGGCCTGCCGGTGGTCTGTGCACCCTGTGGGGGTCTGTACCGGCCTGCCGGGGGGCTGTGCCGGCCTGCCGGGGGGCTGTGCTGATGTCCGGGGGTCTGTGCAAGCATCGTCCGATGGGACTACAAGTCCCATCGGGCGATGCCTGCTACCATGACAGTGATTGACACATTAGCCAATGATGGGACAGTAGTAGTCCCATCATCCGGCTAATGTGTTAAATGTTAAAAAAAAAAAAAAAAAAAAAAAAATACTACATACATACTACATGCATGCTACATACATACTACATGCATGCTACATACTACATATATACTACATACATACTACATACATGCTACATACATACTGCATGCTACATACATACTACATACATACTACATGCATGCTACATACATACTACATATATACTACATACATACTACATACATGCTACATACATACTGCATGCTACATACATACATACTACATACATACTACATGCATGCTACATACATACTACATATATACTACATACATGCTACATGCATGCTACATACATACTACATATATACTACATGCATGCTACATACATACTACATGCTACATACATACTACATATACACTACATACATACTACATACATGCTACATACATACTGCATGCTACATACATGCTACATACATACTGCATGCTACATACATGCTACATGCATGCTACATACATACTACATATATACTACATGCATGCTACATACATACTACATGCTACATACATACTACATATATACTACATACATACTACATACATGCTACATACATACTGCATGCTACATACATGCTACATACATACTACATACATGCTACATGCATGCTACATACATACTACATATATACTACATACATGCTACATGCATGCTACATACATACTACATATATACTACATGCATGCTACATACATACTACATGCTACATACATACTACATATATACTACATACATACTACATACATGCTACATACATACTGCATGCTACATACATGCTACATACATACCACATACATACTACATGCTACATACATACCACATATATACTACATACATACAATACATTCATACAATACATACATAGACATACAGTACATATAACATAGAGTAACATACTTACCAATACTTGTCACATTGTTCCCCGAAGCCATTGTCTATTCCGGGATAAATATTAACATAACAAACCACAAAAATACTCACCCACGATCCGAAGCAGTCCACGAGTGTGTCCCACGACGATCTTGGGTAGAGAACTGCAGCATCAGATGATGCTGCCGTTCTCTACGGGCTGCAGGAATCCAATGACGGAAGGTAGGTATCCTTCCGCACTGTATTCCTCCGCCACTTAAAAAAAAAAAGTCCCTAGTCTCACTTTATGCCATTGCTGTGTGGGAATTTCCCACACAGCAATGGCATAAAGTGAGACTAGGGACTTTTTTTTTTTAAGTGGCGGAGGAATACAGTGCGGAAGGATACCTACCTTCCGTCATTGGATTCCTGCAGCCCGTAGAGAACGGCAGCATCATCTGATGCTGCAGTTCTCTACCCAAGATCGTCGTGGGACACACTCGTGGACTGCTTCGGATCGTGGGTGAGTATTTTTGTGGTTTGTTATGTTAATATTTATCCCGGAATAGACAATGGCTTCGGGGAACAATGTGACAAGTATTGGTAAGTATGTTACTCTATGTTATATGTACTGTATGTCTATGTATGTATTGTATGAATGTATTGTATGTATGTAGTATATATGTGGTATGTATGTAGCATGTATGTAGCATGTATGTAGCATGCATGTAGTATGTATGTAGCATGCATGTAGTATATATGTAGTATGTATGTAGCATGTAGTATGTATGTAGCATGCATGTATGTAGCATGTAGTATGTATGTAGCATGCATGTAGTATATATGTAGTATGTAGCATGTAGTATGTAGCATGTAGTATGTATGTAGCATGCATGTAGTATATATGTAGTATGTAGCATGTAGTATGTATGTAGCATGCATGTAGTATGTAGCATGTAGTATGTATGTAGCATGCATGTAGTATATATGTAGTATGTATGTAGCATGCATGTAGTATATATGTAGTATGTAGCATGTAGTATGTATGTAGCATGCATGTAGTATGTAGCATGTAGTATGTATGTAGCATGCATGTAGTATATATGTAGTATGTATGTAGCATGTATGTAGTATGTAGTATGAATGTAGCATGTATGTAGTATGCATGTTGTATGTATGTAGCATGTAATTTTTTTTTTTTTTTTTTTTTTTTTTTTTTTACATTTAACACATTAGCCGGATGATGGGACTACTACTGTCCCATCATTGGCTAATGTGTCAATCACTGTCATGGTAGCAGGCATCGCCCGATGGGACTTGTAGTCCCATCGGACGATGCCTGCACAGACCCCCGGAGCCTGCACAGACCACCGGCAGGCCGGCACAGCCCCCCGGAGCCTGCACAGCCCCCCGGCAGGCCGGCACAGCCCCCCGGCAGGCCGGCACAGCCCCCCGGCAGGCCGGCACAGCCCCCCGGAGCCTGCACAGACCACCGGCAGGCCGGCACAGACCACCGGAGCCTGCACAGACCCCCTGGCAGGCCGGCACAGCCCCCCGAAAGGCCCGTACAGACCCCAGAGAGGCTGTACAAGGGCAGGAAAGGGTTTTTCTTATTCCGATACCGGAAGTCCCATAGACTTGAATGGGACTTCCGGTATCGGAATCGGCGATACCGATACTTTTTTTAAAGATCGGCCGATACCATCCGATACGATACTTTGAAGTATCGGACGGTATCGCTCAACTCTAATTATAAGTCCATATATATTGTTCTCTCTCCCAACCACCAATTCATTTTAAGTCTCTATCCTGTGTTCAGTGCTGTATATATAAATCTCAGACCCAAACAGCAAAAGTTCTAATTGGGATGTCCCATTCTCCCTCCCTAAAAAATGCAGTAGAGTAGGAAGACTCATATCTTAAAACTTTTGATGGCTACCATTACCCACTCTCAGTTTGAAGCCCCACACACAGCACCTGACACAAAATAATGGCACCCACAACCATTCACAAAATATATTGGCCCCCTCAGCCCCTCACAGAGTTTAATGGCCCCAAAACCCCTCACTCAGTAAAATGACCTCTTCAGCCCCAAAGTCAATATAATGACCCTGACAGCCCCTCACCCAATAAAATGCCCTGCATCACACTTCACTTAGTACAATATCCCCCACAGTCTGTCAATAGGTACAATGCCCCCTCCACAGCCACTCACTCAGTAAGAAAAAACACCTTTCCAAATGAACCTCTGTGGCACTGCATCCTCTTCTAAGTGACTCAGCCAGCATGATGACATCATCACACAGTTGAGTCATAGAGAAAGCACCAAGAAGGAAGCTTACAGCATCCTGCAGCTTTGCTGCCATTTCATTCTCCATTTCCAGTAGCGGAGCTGCAGGAACGTTCCCTGTCCTCAATGTATGCCATGAGGAGTAGTGCAGTGTGAAAAAGAATATAATGAAGTTAATCTGGCCATGGGCAGTAGGTCAGATTGGGTGCTTTATACTCTATAGCTATCATGGGCCCTCCTCCAACTCTGAGACCTGGTGCAGTTGTATGGGCTGCACCAATGGTATGTCCACCCATGACTTTCAGTATTTTAAGCAGATTACGATCTGATGGTTTCAAAATTCTCAATGCTAATGTGCATTAAATTTCCAAACTAAAAAATTATGATGATCATATTCTAATATGACCTCTTTTGGTCTCATTCATTTTAGAAGGTTTTTGAGATCCCTGCGTGCTCAAACCTTTGGATGTGCAATATGTACAGTATCTATAGGACAAGCCTAAAATTTTAGACAACCACCTTAAGTCATTTTTAATATTAATATATTTCATAGAGTTTTGAACTGAAACTTCTATTAGCATTTGACTTGCCTTTTAAATAATGGCACCATGAGCAGTTTTGTGCAAATCTACAACTACTGAAATGAAGTAGAAAGATGGCCTGTGCTAATCATGCCAAGGAAGACTGGTGACCTTCACTTTGAAGTTTGTTTTGTAAAGCATTACTTCATTAAAGAGGAGCTGCATATATTTAATCCTGCAGCTTAGTTTTAATCAGGAAGCGAATGCATTTTCATAGTAACCACTTGAATCAATAGCGAGACAAGGATATGGCTGAGATTCAACATCAGACCATGCCTCATATTTCTTTATGCCAATAAAAATCATTTTCCTTCAAACTCTCAAACACAAACAATTATGTAGGGGCAGAAATGTGACAAAGAATTGATTACTTTCCCTTTTTATAAAGATTGCTTTATTAGAGGAGACATTTTCATAAATATAGGTTATTACTCCAATGAATGTACTTACCATTATGTTTAAAGAGATGACACATTGTATATGCCTTATACAGATGATAGTGGTTAAGCCGATTTTCTCTCTGGGGACTACATGCTGTAGGGTCACAAAAAGCAATGCATTCTCTGCCCAAAACAGGCAGGATCCTCAAATGTAAGTGTGATATTCTCTAGGTTTCATTAATGAGAGTAATACTTGAACTACAGCACAATATACAGTATGTCACTGTGCATATAGCGTGTCATATAGACGTTCACAGGGAAGCCCTGATCTATTCAACTTTAACAAAATATTGTTAACAAACCATAGTAAAACATAATAGACAACTGTTTCATAAATGTGTTACATTAAAGAAAATGTAAATTTATATTTCATTGGATTCTAATTGCTCTGCAGTGAGATTTTACTTTTTGGTAAAATAAGCGAAAAAATGTTATGGCTGCAATCTAAAGTAGGAATTATTCAGAATGTTTTATACTTTTCTGCAAATCAGCCTTATAATTGACAGATTTGTCCATATTAAGGCTAGTTTCACATTAGCGTTTATGGCCGCAGCGTCGGGCTGCGCACAACAGCCGCTAAGCCCCGCCCCCTGCCGCGCTTCCGCCGGTAGCTCCACATACGGACACATGATGGTGCATGCGTCCTGCGTCCCCTATCTTTAGCACTGGGGATGCAGGCCGTGCGCAGTATGTGTTTGGCGGCGCATGCGTCCTTTTGACACTGTGCCGACCAGCGCCAAACGCAACAGGTTGCAATTTGGTGCGCTCGGCGCAGCGTCAAAAGGATGCATGCGCCGTCAAATGCATACTGCGCACGCCCTGTGTCCCCAGTGCTATAGATAGGGGACGCAGGATGCATGCAGCGTCATGCATCCGTAGGCGGAGCTACCGGCGGAGGCGCCGCATGGGGCGGGGCTTAGCGGTGGCCTTAAACGCTAATGTTAAACTAGCTGAACATGTATAGGGAAAAAGCTGTATTATCAAAGGCTGATGATTAAGAGTATCTTAGTGCTCATGAATACTGACTTTGCAGGGTATACTGTAATTAGTTGTGCGGCGGGTCCAGCTCACCCGCGTGAATGATTGCAGAAATCGCAGCACAGGAACCATCGATAATGGAAAATGTCCAGCTTCACGATGGTGCAAAAATATTTATTCAGTGGATGAGTACAAAAATAGCCATACAGGACATGGATGCTGATTATGCACCAGAAACGTGTTGATGCAATGTTTTTAATTTTTCTTTGTTCATTTTAATTCCATGTTCTGTATGGATATTTTTGTACCCATCATGAAGCTGGACACTTTCATTTTCCCTGTAATTAGATGCCCCTTACAATATATTTCTTAGATTGATTTTGGAGAAACAATAGTACGCAGGTTCTACGTTTTCATGTAAACTGACCCTTTGACTGAGCCGCTGTCAACTTAAAGAGTTATTCCCAATATTGAAGATTATTAACCCATTCTCAGGATTGGTGCTGACTTTCTGTTGTGTGGGGTTCAAAAGCTGAACCCGAGAACAGGGCTAAGAAAATCCCAGTAGGATTGGAGTGATTATAGAAAAAACCTGATGACTGATTCCCTTTAAGTCAGGATTCACTGGATCAAACAAGAACAAAACTGTTTGTATGTATCCAGTCAAATATATTCTTGTATTTGTGCTTTGGATCAATTTTGTGCTACTTAAGAAAACTACAGGGTGGGCCATTTATATGGGTACACCTAAATAAAATTGGAATGGCTGGTGATATCAACTTCCTGTTTGTGGCACATTAGTATATGAGAGGGGGGAACTTTTCAAGATAGGTGGTAACCATAGCAGCCATTTTAAAGTCGGCCATTTTGGATCCAACTTTATTTTTTCAAAGGGAAGAGAGACATGTCACGCATCAAACTTATTGAGAATTTCACAAGAAAAGCAATGGTGTGCTTGGTTTTAACATAACTTTATTCTTTCATGAGTTATTTACAAGTTTATGACCACTTATAAAATGTGTTCAAATTGCTGCCCATTGTGTTGGATTGTCAATGCAACCCTCTTCTTTCACTCTTGACGCACTGATAGGGTTAGGGTTGTGGTTGGGATTGGGGTTCGGGTTAGGTTTAGCGCTAAAGTTAGGGTTAGGGTTGGGGCTAAAGGTAGGGTTAGGGTAGGGGCTAAAGTTAGGGTTAAGGTTGAGTCTTGTAAATTGAGCTGAGTTATGTAAATTTTGTTGTAAAAATGAGAAATCGCTGGTCAACTTTTAACCCTTATAACTTCATAAAAAACATTTTGGTTCCAAAATTGTGCTGATGCAAAGCAACTTGTGGGAAAAGTTATTTATTAAGTTTTTTGTGTGACATATCTCTGTGATCTAAGTGCATGAAAATTCAAAGTTGGAAAATTGCGACATTTTTAAAATTTTTGCCAAATTTCCATTTTTTTCACAAATAAACGCAAGTCATATCAAGAAATTTTACCACAATAATGAAGTACAATATGTCACAAGAAAACATTCTCAGAATCACTGGGATCCAGGGAAGCATTCCAGAGTATTACCTCATAAAGGGACAGTGGTCAGAATTATAAAAACTGGCCTGGCCATTAACATGCAAACCACCCTTAGGGGTAAAAGGGCTAAAGGGAATCTGTCAGCAGGTTTTTGCCACCTCATCTGGGAGCAGCATGATGTAGGCAAAGAAACCCTGAATCCAACAATGTATAATAATCACCAGATGAGAAAACCTTTAGTATAAGTAAACAACAGCATGCAGCCTGACATGTGACACATCACAGAATTCTGTGTTTTAACTCCTATCTCATGCTGTCCTCAGATTACATAGCAAAAACCTGCTAACAGATTTTCTTATAAGTGCAACAATCCTTGTGAAAAAATATGCAAATCCTTTTCCGCAAGGTACAGGTCAGTTTCCTGTAATTTAATGATTAACCCTTAACATATGCCTATTGTATCTTTAGTGGTAGTAGTATTTTTGTCTAATGATGGTCTGTTGCCCACGTACAGACAAAAAAACGCATAGTTATGCTGTCTGTGTTTGTTTGCTGATACAAGATATATCTTCCAGAGATTCAATTCTGACTCATCTGTCCACATAATATGCCAATGTCCATATAATATGCCAAATGGCCTCAGGATCGTCCAGATTTTTTTTTCATTGCAAACATTGATGTTTCTCATAGATATCAGGGGATTACGACTTGCCACTCTCTCATGAATTCCGTCTTTGTATATATCTTGCTGTGTTTTGATGCAGTTCCAGAGCCTTAGAAATGCTTTTGTAATGCTTTCCAGATTGCGAGACTTGAACAGATTTTAGCATTAGTCTTTTTACGCTATGCCTTGATTAACTACTGTGTAAATAATGACAAATTCCTACCAAAGTTTAATGAACAGTGATGTTTTGATTCAATCAAGATGCGGAAAAATGATTTTAATGAATTGTTTTGTTGTAATTTATAGAGAGAAAGGTAAAGAGGGGGAAATTACGCTTTCACATGAGTCATGATAGACTTATTTACTGATCATTAACTTTGACAAATATGAAATAATAGGAAATATCTGGAAAATGTGGGCAACATTGTTTCAAAAATAATTTTATATTATACTTTAAAGGGGTTTTAGAAAATATTTGCCATTGTTGGCTTTCCTTAGAATGGGCCATCACTGGTTGAAGTGACCTTACATAATAAGTTGAATTAAAGGGTGTGGTAGAAATAGTCATAGAAGCATTGACGTTCCATCACTGTAATACAGCAATGTCCATATGCATGTTTCTTAACACTGGTGGTGTAGCTCAATTCCACTCAGTTCTCTTAAATCCGTGAACTGAAGTGACACTGCCTAATCATTCTGCTTATCTATTGGTGATTGAAGGTTGAACATCAAATGGAAATCTAGATCCAACTGCTGAAATCCCACTGATTGGGAGAACACGGCTCTGAAATATGGGCATGGAGTGCTGACCATGTATAAACATCACTTCGAAAACTGGAACCACTGGAAATAACAGAGTACAGCTTTTCAGAGCCCCGTTCTCAGGAATAGGGGATGTCCAAACAGTTGGACCCCCACACAATAGAAAGTGCATAGGTGATAACTCCCAATGTTGGTGTTATACTACTGCAGTGCAGTATAGCACAACCTCCACCAGGGAGTGCTGGTGAGGGAACAGAGGTTGCACACACAGTGCAGCAGCACTGAGCAGCAGCACAAGCGCCACCAGGTGGCGAAAAAGTGGTCAGATGAGCTGAATCAAACAGGAGCAGAAGTACCAGAGTTCACAGCAGTACACGTGGTCAGAAACAAGTCAGGGGATTAACAACGGTGGGAAGCGGATAAGAGAAAGACAAAAGAGAGAAGCAGGTCCAAATGCAAGTCAAGTCAAAACCAGGGAGTCAACAAACTTACAGGGAATCACTGAGTCAGGACAGACAGAGAAAATAAACTGACATGGGGCAATTCATGGATCACAGCTGGACTAGTCAGGAGATACCAGAGTCAGATACACCCGCCGAAGACAGAACTATAGCTGACACCGCCTGTAGGATGCAGCGGAGCTAAATACCAAACCTGAAACCAGACTGAGGCTGAGAAAAGTTAACCCCTGAATTGACCAGACAGGGAATATAGAAAGACAAGAATGAAAACCAGGTCTGGATCATGACAGTTGGAATTAACCATGTAAGGTAAAAGCAACTGATTGATTGTTTTCACTTAAAGGATTATTGTTTCAGATCCTGCCGGGTGACTGTTATCAATATTTTATGGGTCAAGTAAGAACCATTCTGTTTGACTTTATACATTAACATATAGCTTTACCATTGGGTTTTGGAGTAATGTTTTCCTATTTAATAATTCAAATATGTTTAAGATGACCAGATCATTTTTCTAATGAATTTTAAAGACCTGAGATTTTTTCAAATTATAATTTACTCTTTTTTATATTACAAAAATGTAATTTATTACAACAATAACATTTTTATATTAATTTAGAATTTTTAAATTGCATAAACATATTACATTATGTGTCTTTCATTAACTTGAATCAAGCTAGCTAGGGATGAATGAAGCAAGATAACCAGATGTAAGGCATAAAACGAAAAAAAATGCTTTTACACTACATATATGGTTTATGATTAATGTATCGGACTGGGGATATATACCAAGTTTGTTGTGACAAATTACTGTAAATACCTTATCAACATTAATGGAAGGTGAGGGCAAATATATTTGCAAAACTATGTAAGTTAAATAACTTTCGACATATATGGAATAAATATATAATTAAAGCTATGTACTAATCTAATGAAGATTTGCATACCTAGAAATATTATGAAGGTCACTGGAACTCCAGCTTGGTGTAAATCAGGTCCTAAGTATCCACAAAATGATTCTGCGTGTGGAGGGGGATATCTCCCATTTGGTATATGCTTATTAGGAAGATGAGGGAGGCAGCAGGACCTAGCCGGAGGCTCGCTACAAATACTGCATCAATCTCGAGTCCTGTTAAGGCTGCTTTTACACTTGCCATATTTTTGCGGGACGTTTTTACGGCCCCAATAGATTTCTATGGGACCGCAAAATCGGGCCGCAAAAATTAGTAGGAGGGCCGTGCTCCATATGGCCATGAGGGCCGTATTTGCAGCAGTGAAAAAATATTGAGCTTGCTCGATATTTTTCACAGCTTACGAACACGGCCGCAATGCAATTAAATGGTACCGCAAAAACGTTTGCTTGTTTTACGCGGTACACCATTTTTGCGGATCGCCGTTTTTTTCCCTTCTATGTGTTATAACAGGGAAAAACAGCGATCCGAGAAGGTTTTTTGTGGCCCATTTTTGCAGAAGACCTCAAAAGTCACGGCAATATGGCCCGCAAAAATGGACTACAAAAAACACGGCAATTGTAAAACCAGCCTAAGAATGACAACACTGCAATGAAAAAAATGAGTGGACCAACTCAAGATCCTGAATTGGTCTGCACATTTTTTTTGTTGCAGTGACGTTTCGGTTTTGGTTTTTATTTGGATTTTATTTGCTTCTGAAGCTACGACACTGCACCAGTACTAAGGTCTTGTGTCCCTCTAATTGCAGGGGTCCCCAACCTGTAGCTCGGGAGCCACATGTGACTCGCGGTCACATGAATTGTGGCTCGCAACTGCCTCGCAGCTTGGTGCATTAGGTCCAGGTATAGCAAACAGATATGAAGAGTACATTACAAAATGGTAAATTTTGTGAGTAGCCCAGCACAGAAGAGCAAATCTGGATGCACATTTACTGGTTTTAGGGGTTTAGAGATGTTTTAGGTATGGTATGCTGGAGGATTGTACTACCTGTTTGGTGCTGGATGTGACAGTTTGTTGGGAGTACTTGATGGGAGAATACTGAATGGGGGTATTGTGGGAACCCATGGATCTCAGTGTATTGCTTTGGAGTGATTTCTGTGGAAAAGCTTTGGTTGTCATTATACCTGTAAAGGGGGCTTTGGTTGACACTACTTTAAAGGGATATGAGCTGGATGTGGTTCGCGATCCTCTCTCAATGCTGAATGTGACTCGCAACCCTCTCTCTAAGCTGAATATGGCTCTCAAGGTCAGAAAGGTTGGGGACCATTGCTCTATTGAATGAAGTGATGAATACACATGTGAACTGCTGCTTCGTATCAAGTCCATAGAGCTGATGAGATGGCCAACTACAGTGCTTGGCTATTTCCATCCTTCCCATATAGTTTAAATGGAGCTGCAATACACATGCATAAGCACAGCTTGATTTAAATACAGTAAGTGTACATGAGACCCCTATTCTGATGATCAATGATTTTAGGAGTCAGACCCCCACCAATCTTGAAAGTATAACCTATCCAGTAATTGATAACTGCTTATTACCCGAATATGGATAGAAATATGGTCACATTAAAATGTTCCTATTATAGTCAGTAGCCAAATGTTCTTGCTCTGAAATGTGAAGGACATAGCTCAGTTTACACAATTACATTGTTAAATAAAGGAATGCCTAGTAACTGTGGATGCCCATTTTTAGTTCTCTGGAGTCACCGTAGTATATTGCCATACATTAATATTCAGTAGCTTTGAGAAATGTTAATTGATAAGGCTTAGCAGAGCTACCTCGGAATGACAATCAACCATGGCTTTTCTTCTAAGACTTTTTTTTCTCAAGCTAAAGTAATCCAATATAAAGTCAATGATGATTTCATTAGTCTGGGTATATTTAGCGAGCGGAGGAGAATACAATTCTATGTTACTCCCGTTTTCCCAAAGATGTCATACATTTTATAAAGTCAAGTAAAATCAGCATTTCTTTATAGCTCTAAACCTGCTCACAAAGTGTGCCTTTGTAAAATCCTCCACGCCAATCTACAGTGTGTGTCTGAGAGGCTCAGTATGATGTGAAGGTTAATGATTACTGTATAACTTCCATCCCTGCGTTTCCAGCCTAGTCTATAAATATCCAGTGTTTGCATATTTCTGTACCCCTCCATGCTACCATACATCATTAAACAAACTTCATTTCTGCACACAAGGAAACAATATATAGATTCGATTTTGCTTTTTATATTGTATTAACATTTGTTTTGACTTGGTTGGTGACTTTCCTCTGTGTGCACTGTGCACAAATCAAATTAAAGAAAATCTATAGGTGAAATACAAGTTGTTCTGCAAGTAAATACGCCAAGAAGTGGTAAAGTCACAGAAACTTTACCATTATGTTTGGAAACAGGAAAAGTGCAAGATAGAGCCTAAAAAACGGTTAAACACACACATATATATATATATATATATATATATACACACACACACATATTTTTTTATTTAGAAACTTGCAGGGAATATAGACCCCAGAGGATATTGAACATAATATAAAAAAAAAGAAAAATGAAAAAGTTTACTGCTCACCTCGCTCACCTCTTTGATTCCTCTGCTTCTCACCATCACCTGTCCAGTCTTCACCACATCTTCAGGTCACCCCACGAGCTGAAATCCCCTGGCCATTCAAGCTAGACTAGGACTTCCGGCTCCAATTGCCCCTGGGAGGGTTCTTTAAGTCCCACTCTACCGTAAGAGGTCAAGTGATTTCAGCGCAAGCGAAGGTGATCTGAAGATGTGCCGAGGATTGGATAAGTGATGGCGAGGAGCAAAGGGACTGGAGAGATGAGTATAACAACATTTTTTGACATCTTGATGAACTTTTTTACTTTAGTAAAATGGCAGCCAATGCAGATTTTTGTAAAATTCTAGTAGATACAGGCGATCCGCAGCTCCAGCTTCAATATATAAAAATAATTAATCCAATTGGTAAATGGCGTAGCGAGAAAAGGAATCGAAATGCCAGAATTACGTTTTTTTTGGTCCCTGCAACATTGCAATAAAATGCAATAATGGGTGATCAAAAGATCGTATCTACAACAGTCCCAGATCCCGAAAAATGGAGATGCTACAGGTATCGGAAAATGGCAATTTTTATTTTTTTTTTTACAAACTTTGGAATTTTTTTTTCACCACTTAGATAAAAAAGAACCTAGAAATGTTTGGTGTCTATGAACTCATAGAAGTATCATAGAAGTATCATAGAATCGTAGAGTTGGAAGGGACCTCCTGGGCCATCTGGTCCAACCCCCTGCTCAAAGCAGGATTCGCTAAATCATCCCAGTTAGATGTCTGTCCAGCCTCTGTTTGAAGACTTCCATTGAAGGAGAACTCACCACTTCTCGTGGCAGCCTGTTCCACTCATTGATCACTCTAACTGTCAAAAAGTTTTTTCTAATATCTAATCTGTGTCTCCTCCCATTCAGCTTCATCCCATTGCTTCTAGTCTTTCCTTGTGCAAATGAGAATAAAGTTGATCCTTCTACAATGTGACAGCCCTTTAGATATTTGTAGACAGCTATTAAGTCTCCTCTCAGTCTTCTCTTTTGCAAACTAAACATTCCCAAATCCTGCAACCTTTCCTCATAAGACAGGGTTTGCAGACCGGTCACCATTCTGGTCGCTCTTTTCTGAACTTGCTCCAGTTTGTTGATGTCTTTTTTAAAATGTGGTGCCCAAAATTGGACACAATATTCCAGATGAGGTCTGACCAAAGAGGAGTAGAGGGAAATAATTACTTCACGTGATCTAGACTGTATGCTTCTGTTAATACATCCTAGAATTGCATTTGCCTTTTTTGCTGCTGCATCACACTGTTGACTCATATTCAGTCTGTGATCTATTAGTATACCCAAGTCTTTTTCACATGTGCTGTCACTTAGCCCTATTCCTCCCATTCTATATATGCTTTTTTCATTTTTATTGCCCAGATGTAGTACTTTGCATTTCTCCCTGTTAAAAACCATTCTGTTAGTTGCTGCCCACTGCTCCAGTTTATTTAAATCTTTTTGAATCCTCTCTCTCTCTTCTCTAGTATTAGCTATCCCTCCTAGCTTTGTGTCATCAGCAAATTTAATCAGTTTACCCTCAATTCCTTCATCTAAATCGTTGATAAAGATGTTGAACAATACAGGGCCCAGGACAGAGCCCTGTGGTACCCCACTTGAGACATTCTTCCAACTAGATGTGCAGCCATTTACGACCACTCTTTGGGTCCGATCACTAAGCCAGTTATGAATCCACCTAACAGTTGCCTTGTCCATTCCATACTTAGTCATTTTTTCAATAAGGATTGTATGAGAGACTTTGTCAAATGCTTTGCTGAAGTCAAGATATACTATATCTACAGCATTTCCTTGATCCACCCAATCAGTAATACCATCATAGAAGGAAATTAAATTAGTCTGACATGACTTATTAGTTACAAACCCATGCTGACTCTGTTTAATCACTTCATTCTTATCCAGGTATTGACATACATGTTGTTTAATAATTTGTTCAAAGATCTTTCCTGGTATAGAAGTCAGACTCACCGGCCTATAGTTGCCTGGGTCCACCTTCTTCCCCTTTTTGAAGATAGGAACAACATTTGCTCTTCTCCAGTCTTCTGGCACTTCTCCTGTTCTCCAAGAATTTTCAAAGATTATGGAGAGGGGTTCAAAAATTTCTTCTGCTATCTCCTTCAGTACTCTGGGGTGTAATTCATCTGGACCTGGAGACTTGAATACATTTAGGTTAGCTAAGTGTTTCCTCACTATCTTTCTGTTTATAGATATCCTGGATTCTTCTATTCCCTTAATAGGACAGTGAATAACAGTTGATGTTACATTTCCTTTCTGAGAGAAAACAGATGCAAAATAGGAATTTAAAAGTTCAGCCTTCTCAACATCCTGTCTTACCATTTCATCATTTTCATCCTGTAAAAATCCTATAGCATCTTTGACTTTTCTTTTACTTTTGACATATCCCCAAAATCCTTTATTATTGCTTTTGACATCTCTTGCAAGCCTCAATTCATTTTCAGCTTTAGATAATCTGATTTGTGCCTTGCAGGTTCTGCAGACAGCATTATATTCTTCTTTAGATATGCCTCCTTCTTTCCATTTTATAAACATTTTTTGCTTCCTTTTTAGCATGTGCTTAAGTTCTGTGTTCATCCATCCTGGTTTCCTTAAATGCTTCCTATTCTTCCCTCTTTTCGGAATTGTTAACAACTGTGCTTTGAGAATTTCATTTTTCAAGATTTCCCATCCTTCCTGGACATTTTTGTCTTTAAGGATATCCAGCCATTGGATCCCTCCAATTCTCTTTCTGAATCCCTTAAAATCTGCCTTTCTGAAATCTAACCTTGACGTCTGAGTCTTCACAGGTCTTCCGCCTCTAGTTATCCAAAATTCTAAAATAGCATGGTCGCTACCTCCTAGGGTCCCAGCCACTTTTACCTCCTCAACCATTTCCTCCCTGTTTATAAGGATTAGATCCAAGGTAGCAGTTCCCCTTGTTTTCTCCTTTACCTTTTGGAAGATAAAGTTGTCAGCAAGAGAGGATAAGAATTTCCTTGACCTGTTAGTTTTGCCTGAGAGAGATTCCCAACAAATGTCTGGATAGTTGAAATCTCCCATGACAACTATGTCATATTTTTTGGAGAACTTGGCCATTTGATGCATAAAGAGTTCATCCATATCTTCAGCTTGCACAGGCGGCCTGTAGTAAATGCCTACAATGGTGTCCTTTCCATTGTTCTGTCCTTGTATTCTTACCCAAACAGTTTCCACAGAACTCCCAGTCTCTGAAGCTTCAATCTCTGTGCAGATATACGCGTTTCTAACATACAATGCAACACCCCCTCCTCGTTTATCAAGTCTGTTTCTTGCAAATAAGTTGTATCCTTCTAGTCTTGTATTCCAATCATGTGTATTGTCCCACCAAGTTTCAGTGATTCCAATGACATCATATTTCTTTTCCTGTGTTAGTAGTTCCAATTCTCCTTGTTTGTTGCCCATGCTTTGTGCATTAGTATAGAAACATTTTAGTTTGTGATTGGTTTCTCTTTCGCCAATATTTTTTTTAATTAGATTCTTTCGTCTTTGTTCTTCCTTTCCACTTCTAATAGCAGAGTTCTCAGTAGCATTTGTCAGGTGTATGGCTTTTTCTGGTCTTTTGCTTCCCTTCCCATGTTGTTCTAGTTTAAAGCTCTCCTTACAAGTGTAGCAAGGCGACTTCCAAATACATGCTTTCCAGTCTTCGTAAGGTGCACCCCATCTCTAGCAAGTAGTCCATCGTATAAGTAGTTCACTCCGTGATCCAGAAATCCAAATCGTTGCTGACGGCACCATCGACGTAGCCAGTTGTTCACCTGCAGAATCTTATTCCACCTCCTTGTTCCATGGCCATCCACTGGGAGGATGGAAGAGAAGACCACCTGCGCTCCCAGTTCTTTCACTTTCTTGCCTAAGTCTTCAAAGTCTCTGCAGATGGTTTCCAGGTCGTTTCTTGCGGTGTCATTTGTCCCCACATGTAGTAGCAGGAATGGGTAGTCATCTGTAGGTCTGAAGAGTCCTGATATCCTGTCAGACACATCTTTAATTTTTGCACCTGGAAGACAGCACATTTCTCTTGAAGTTATATCCGGTCTGCAGATAGCGGCCTCTGTTCCTCTCAACAGGGAATCCCCCATGACCACCACTCTCCGTTTCTTCTTCACAACATTTTTCTTTCTCCATCCAGGAGGACTCTGAAGGCGTACAAGGTTGCTGTTAGTTGGCAAAGTCTTATCCTGATGTATTTCTTCATCATTTTCCTGCGTGAGAGCCTGGTACTGGTTTCTGAGCAGTATGGGTGCTGACTGCCTCCTGATCCTCCTGCTTCTCTGGGTCACATGTCTCCATTCCTGTGTTTCTTCAGGTGCACTTCGAATTTCTTCTCTTTCTGTAACATGAAGAGATAATTCTGCTCTGTCCAAGAACTCTTCACCTTCCTTAATGATCTTCAACGTAGCTAACCTCTCTTCGAGATTTTGCAACTTTTCCTCCAACAGGGTCACAAGCTTGCATTTGTGGCATGTGAAGTTTGGCTTTTCCACTGGTAAATCTGTGAACATGTAGCAAGAAATGCAGCTCACCAAATGGCTCCTGGCCTCTTCCATCTTGAGATTTCTTAAAAAGATGAAAGATGAGCCAAAATTCAGTGATCGTTGAGCTCGCGGAGACTCTTCACTTATCCCAGAAGGCACTGGGAATATGCAAATGATCTCCTCAAGACTCTTCCCCTGGTTTCTCCGATTTCCTCTTTTCAGCTGCAACGGCCAAAACCCAGTGATCGTTGAGCTCGCGGAGACTCTTCACTTATCCCAGAAGGCACTGGGAATATGCAAATGATCTCCTCAAGACTCTTCCCCTGGTTTCTCCGATTTCCTCTTTTCAGCTGCAACGGCCAAAACCCAGTGATCGTTGAGCTCGCGGAGACTCTTCACTTATCCCAGAAGGCACTGGGAATATGCAAATGATCTCCTCAAGACTCTTCCCCTGGTTTCTCCGATTTCCTCTTTTCAGCTGCAACGGCCAAAACCCAGTGATCGTTGAGCTCGCGGAGACTCTTCACTTATCCCAGAAGGCACTGGGAATATGCAAATGATCTCCTCAAGACTCTTCCCCTGGTTTCCTAATGACCTCGAGAATCATAACGGCAGGTCAGTTTTAGCATTTAGTGAACCTAGTAAAAAAAAGCCAAGCAAAAAACAAGTGTGGGACTGCAGGTTTTTTTGCAACTTCACAGCACTTGGAATTTCTTTCCTATTTTCTGTTACATGACATGGTAAAACCAATAATGTTGTTCAAAAGTACAACTCATCCTGAAAAAATCAAGCCCCCACATGGCCATTTTGACCAAAAAATAAAAAAGTTATGGCTCTGAGAAGGGGATCAAAAAAATTAAAATCAAAAATACTCCTGGTCGTTAAGGGGTTAAGGAGTTTCCATAACACTATCATTTCCACAGTTCCCTATTTGGCACATCTTTTAGGTGTATTAGAAATAATGGAAAATATTACTACAATATGCCATAAAGCTATCTTATCAGATGAATTTAAAGGGAATCTGTCACCAGGTTTTTCCCACCTAATTTGGGAGTAACATAAAGTAGGGTCAGAGACCTTTATTCCAGCAGTGGGTCACATACTGGTCACCTTGCTGAAGTTTTGATAAATTCACTGTTTTATCAGCAGGAGATTATCACTAGAGGGGAAGTACACCTGCAGCCTTGTAATTTTTCATGTATATGAGCTCTGTATCTCCCTGCTTCCACCCCTTATTTGGCAGCTTTATGCCTATGCACAGTGTACACAGAAAGCTGACAATTAGTGGTGTGGGTGGTGGTGTACAGATCTCAGCATTCAGAGTGCTGAAAGACTGGCAGATTGGCAAATAATACAATACACAGCCCAGTAAGTGACACATCAAGGGAATCTGGGTTCTCCGCCCCTGCATCATGGCGCTCTCAGATGGGAAATAAAATATATCACTTATTATGATAAAATCTGCTAATTTTGGCAGGGTTTTCATTAGGAATAGCTGTTCTGTTTGTTCAGTTAGCAGTTATGGAAAGTGTATGACCACATTCAGCCAGCAGAGAAAACTCTTGTGCCACACATGCCATAGTTGTGCTGTCTGCTGCCAGTCTACAATCTATAGTCACATCTTTTATCATTGCTTTCAATCTGCTGTGAGAAATAATTGGACACAATGCAACATTTAAGATCTTAAGCCCAAGACTATGCCCGTTGTCCACACACAGTCAAGCGCTAATAAAATAGCATTAATATTAATACAAGGCAATTGAACAGATTTCTTGGACAATAATACTTTCTTTACCACTCAGCAGGATATATCTTTGAATTTACATCTCAATTAGACCACTATGTAGTTGATAAAGAATGTTTTGCCTAATTAGTAATGATGAGGTATGCAGTTAGGAGAAAAAAATTGTATTCCATTTCATGACATGCAAATTAAAAAGCATTAGTTAAATGGAGCTTTAATTTGGTGGGCTACTTTCCTTTGTCCTTTTCTCTCTCCTTCTCCTTGACAAGAACTAAACATTTATCTTAATAAAAAAAAGGATAATCTGCCCAGTCAAACCAGACTGCATGTCATTCATTGATACAAAAATGGATTTAAAATATTAATGTAACACATTTCAGCAACCTTTTATCGTGTGTAAAAAGTCTGAACGAACTGTTACAATGAAAAGTTTCACATAATTAGAAGTTAAGATAGCAGGCTGCGGAAAATGGTACTGATTTATTTATTGAATGTATTAATTTGCCTGTCCTGGTTATTCTAGATGTACCACCCACCTAGAGCAAACTCGAGTAAGCACATTAAAAATTAATACAAAAAAGGATATAGGAGACGTAAAATAGCTAACAGACTGAATAATAAAATCACTTGCTGAGATATCGTACAGAATTCCAGTGATCAGCAAAGAATTATTTCTGATATTTCTGTAAGATTAAAGTAGCTACACTCGGGTGAGGAGGAGTATGGTAAGAAACATAATGAGAACATTAATAACTCTATATTAATGTCTCAAATCACAACATGCAAAGATAACGAATAGTTCCTCCAAAGTCAGTGTAATGGCATTCGACAATATTTGGAGTGAAGATTAGCAGAAGCTTCCTTTTAAAAGTCATACCTAAGGGATAGGGGTACCGGCCGGGGCATGTAGCAAGAGAGCTGTTGGCTAGGTAGTTTGCGAACAAACCATTTTCACTTTGCCATAGTATTTAGATGCAGGGCTCAAGGCTAAGACAGAACTTTTGCCACAGATGAAAAAAAGCTTAGCTATGGCTCCGTCTGTTCAAGAGTGGCATATAGGCTGCTTGATTTCAAACCAAGACCTAGTTGACAGATGGAGAGTTGGGATATCACAGTAGCTTACCTGTCTTACGCTATTATTTTGGCACAGCAGCCCACATACGTGCTATACATTTTAGATGGAATAATATTACACCTGTGTGACACCCACTTTTGTCCCGACTGTGGTGTCTTCTATTGGCATCCCCATGGTTTTCATCCATAACTCTCAAAATAAAGTTTAAGATTAGCTGTAACAAAACTGAAGACCAAGAAGAATTAGTCATTGCTTTCAAGAATGAAAAACAGGTGTGAATGGATGACCAGTATTTAAGGGCATCCCATCAGTTATGTAAGTGGTGTATTCTGGTTAACTAGTGATATAGTATAACTATAGATGAAGCAGTAGAACGACACTGGAAAGGCGAATGATGAGTAACAGCCCTGGACATACTGTACATAATACGCAGCAGTTTACCTTACTGCATCCTGCGTGTTATGTACTATATTACTAAATTGAATAGCAAAAGAAACTAGATGTGTATTTCCTGAAGGAAGTACAGATAGTGCTTTGAAATGGTGTCCGGGCTGCCCCTTTAAGAGAGACTTGCCTGCTGCCCCTGCAAGACTTTCAAATCAGGATCCGTTTTAACTGTGGGTGCCTCTCAGGGGCCACTTTGGCCTCAGAGTCTGATTTGGTGGGTGGGGCCCCTCAGGATCCAATTTGGTGGCCTGGGCTCCTCAGAGCTTGAATTGGTGGCCGGGATCCCTCAGGGTCTGATTTTGTGGGTGTGGCCCCTCAGGGTCTGATTTTGTGGGTGTGGCCCCTCAGGGTCCGATTTTCTGGTTGGGGCCCCTCAGGGTCCCATTTTGTGGGTGGGGCCCCTCAGGGTCCGATTTTTTGGCCAGGGCCCCTCAGGGTCCCATTTTGTGGTTGGGGGCCCTCAGGGTCCGATTTTGTGAGTAGGGCCCCTTAGGGTCTGATTTTGTTGGCGCAGCCCCTCTGGGTCCAATTTGGTGGTCGGGGCCACTATGGGTCCGATTTGGTGGGCGGGGCCCCTCAGGGTCTGATTTGGTGGGTGGGGCCCCTCAGGGTCCGATTTGGTGGGCGGGGCTCCTCAGGGTCTGATTTGGAGGATGGAGCCACTCAGGGTCCAGTTTGATGGGCGGGGCCGCTCTGGGTCCGATTTTGGGGGTGGGGCCCCTTAGGGTCTGATTTGGTGGGCGGGGCCACTCTTGGCCCGATTTGGTGGGCGGGGCCACTCTGGGTCCAATTTAGTGAGCGGGGCCTCACTGGGCCCGATTTGGAGGTCAGGGTGGCTCAGCCTCCGATTTGAAGCCTGGGGTCACTCAGCCTCCGATTTGGAGCCTGGGGTCACTCAGCTTTCGATTTGGCGCGCCGGCCCTTTAAGACTCATTTTGGTGCGCCGGCCCTTTAAGAATCACTTAGGCGCGTCGGCCGTTTAAGAGCTAGTTTGGCGCACTGGGCCTCTAAATCCTCTTTGGTGCACATTCTCTCTCAGGGGCATGCGTCATGTGATGAAGCTAGATTTGCATTTGTGCTGTGGGTTTCGCTTTAAGAGCTGATATTATATGCAAGAATCTGTGTCCTGGGGGTGTCATGTGAAGTTCGTAGGTGTTGGCATAGTAACTGGGTGTGCCTGCGCATATCAATGAGCTTAACTGCCATTTGAATCGCCTCAGGGCACGTTTTGTATTTGTCAAAAATTTCCCCATTGAAAATTTTTTCTAGCGCAAATTGCACAAAAACTACAAATCTGATTGACACGAAAAATACTTAGCACATTACTCATGGACGCTGGCTTCGAAACGACACCTCAACGGAGTCTGTGCGTGTTCAGGTCGCATTAATTGCGGAAATCAACTGAATAATAAGAAGTTAGCAGCGTTCGGATTACAAGATAGTGCTTTCTTCAAAGCACTATAATAATCAATAAATAATTGAAGAAAGGGGTATTACACAGTAATAACTGAAATAGTGCTGTGATGTTGCAAAAGTTCCTATACTTGAAATAGCAGTAATGTCACAACAGTTACCAGACTAAAAGATGTTAGAGGTGTCACAACTGATTACCTGTGATGTCAAAACTGACTGCCAGATGAATACTCTTTTGACACTGAGAACATAATACATCATTAATACACAGGTTTCTTGAGTTTCCGCTACTTATAACAGTGAGGTAAAAGCCAAATATTAGGCTCTTCAGAAAATCCTGCATCACTATGTGATTCTATAGACATGGTTAGAAGAGAGTGTGTGCTATTAAATATAATGTAATAGAATGGGCTACAATTTAATTTGTTATAACAGCAGTTGAGCCTTTTTTAACTGTATGTTTGCGGGAAAAATAATTTGGATAACTTGTGGGGTTATCTATTAATGAAGCATCTATGCTTACTACAGTCATGGCCAAAAGTTTTGAGAATGACACAAATATTATATTTTCACATGATCTGCTGGCCTCTGGTTTTTATGTGTGCTTGTCAGATGTTTTTATCACATACAGAAATATAATTGCAATCATATTATGAGTAGCAAAAAGTTATATTGACAGTTAGAATGAGTTAATGCAGCAAGTCAATATTTGCAGTGTTGACCCTTCTTCTTCAGGACCTCAGCAATTCTCCCTGGCATGCTCTCAATCAACTTCTGGATCAAATCCTGACTGATAGCAGTCCATTCTTGCGAAATCAATGCTTTTATTTTGTCTGAATTTGAAGGTTTTTGTTTGTCCACCCGTCTCTTGATGATTGACCACAAGTTCTCAATGGGATTAAGATCTGGGGATTTTCCAGGCCATGGTCCCAAAATCTCTATGTTTTGTTCCCTGAGCCATTTAGTTATCACCTTTGCTTTATGGCAAGGTGCTCCATCATGTTGAAAAAGGCATTGTTGATCGCCAAACTGCTCTTGGACGGTAGGGAGAAGTTGCTCTTTGAGGACATTCTGGTACCATTCTTTATTAATGGCTGTGTTTTTAGGCAAGACTGAGACAGAGCCCATTCCCTTGGCTGAGAAGCAACCCCACACATGAATGGTTTCAGGATGCTTGACAGTTGGCATGAGACAAGACTGGTGGTAGCGCTCACCTGGTCTTCTCCGAATAAGCCGTTTTCCAGATGTCCCAAACAATCGAAAAGGGGATTCATCAGAGAAAATGACTTTACCCCAGTCCTCAGCAGTCCACTCCCTGTACCTCTTGCAGAATATCAGTCTGTCCATGAAGTTTTTCCTGGAGAGAAGTGGCTTCTTTGCTGCCCTCCTTGAGACCAGGCCTTGCTCCAAGAGTCTCCACCTCACAGTGCGTGCAGATGCACTCACACCTGCCTGCTGCCATTCCTGAGAAAGCTCTGCACTGCTGGTAGCCCGATCCCGCAGCTGAAACACTTTTAAGAGACGGTCCTGGCGCTTGCTGGTCTTTCTTTGGCGCCCTGGAGCCTTTTTGGCAACAAGGGAACCTCTCTCCTTGAAGTTCTTGATGATGCGATAGATTGTTGACTGAGGTGCAATCTTTCTAGCTGCGATACTCTTCCCTGTTAGGCCATTTTTGTGCAGTGCAATGATGACTGCACGTGTTTCTTTAGAGATAACCATGGTTAACAGAAGAGAAACAATGATGCCAAGCACCAGCCTCCTTTTAAAGTGTCCAGTGGTGTCATTCTTACTTATTCATGACAGATTGATCTCCAGCCCTGTCCTCATCAACACCCACACCTGTGTTAATGGAGCAATCACTGAAACGATGTTAGCTGGTCCTTTTAAGGCAGGGCTGCAATGATGTTGAAATGTGTTTTGGGGGATAAAGTTCATTTTCTAGACAAATATTGACTTTGCAAGTAATTGCTGTTAAGCTGATCACTCTTTATAACATTCTGGAGTATATGCAAATTGCCATTAGAAAAAATGAAGCAGTAGACTTTGTAAAAATTAATATTTGTGTCATTCTCAAAACTTTTGGCCATGACTGTAGACTATTCTTCAATTGAGGACAAAGTTTCACAGACTTGTTAGACCCCACTATCTATCTATCTATCTATCTATCTATCTATCTATCTATCTTTAGTGACGAGAGCGAACCTGTGGATGTTTGGGTCTGGCAGGTTTGGCCAAACATTTAAAAAAAAGTTTGGTTCGGGTGCCTGGAAAGCACCTGAACTAGAACCCAAATCCGAACCCCATGCAGATGAATTCAAGGCCCGAACATCCATTGCTTCCTATCTGCGTGACAGCGTGGGAAACACTGTCTGTGATTGGTGGTAAGATCATTACCACTGGTTAGACCACTACGGTTCGCGTGCTGTCAGATGACAACATATGAGTCAGCAGCTGTGACCGTTGGTAAAAAGTTTACCGCCGATCACAGGCATCGACTGATGAGAGTAATACTTTCATCATCCTACACCTGCTGCCACTGATAGCAGCAACAGCAGGCAAGTCTGGTGAAAGTATTCATCAGCTGGGGCCAGTGCAATAAATAAAGTTTGTAAATGGCAATCCCCTCTATTTCTTATAGCCAGCGCAAGTAATGCTGACAGATGTGGGCTGCAACCCCCAGCTCTCATGTCACGTGGGGCTTAGTCCCACTAAGGCTGTAATACCAGGGGGCCCTGTGATGTCCCTATAACTAGGGGAAACCCTGTCTGACGCTCAACCCAGGGTTTTTGCTGATGGTGCAAATGCCTGAGCCTCCACCCTTTCCTTATCTCCTGCTCAGCCCTGCACTTAACCCTCCACCCTCCACCCAGTGAGGAGTCACAACACCAAAGCCCCCACACAAATATGACAGACAGGGAGAACTTAAACTGCACTGCGCCGCACACACACAGGAATATACAGTAATGTGAACAGGGCACAACTAAACACAAATATGGGAAGGAGAAAGGAAAACAACGGATCATACGCCACCAGACATGAATCTCTCTCTCTGCAACACCTCCACTCCAGACCGGAACCACTTGGTATGAAACACAAGCTATAATCGGCGACGCCCATAGGCCAGCATGACTATTTAAAGACTGTGGGCGTGACTAACCATCCAACCTGGTCTCCAGCAGGATTAACCCCCGAGAGCCTGAAGATCAAGCCGGCGCCACTGAGGCTATAGTGGCTGGAGGTGGAACTACCTCTGCCTGCCGGACGCAGTGGTGTGAACAGCGTCCGACATGACATCTCAGCTATATATTGGCTGGTTATCAAAAATAGATGGATCCCCATGTCGTATTTTTTACTGATATAAATAAATGTTTTTGAAAAATGTCATGGTGTCGCCCCCATTTTTGACAACCAGCCAAGCTAAAGCAGACAAATATGGGCTGGTATTGACAGACTGAGAAGGGGCCATGGCTATTAGCCCTCATCAGCCTAAAAATAGTAGCCCACACTTTCCCCAGAAAAGGCACATCTACTGGATGCACCCATTCTGGCACTTTTGCCCGACTCATTCCATGTGTCCCGATGTGCTGGCATGTGGGGTAATTGTTGTGAGGTTGATGTCAGCTGTTTTATGGCTATTGACATCAAGCCAAGGGTTTAGTAATGGAGAGATGTCTATAAAACACCCTCATTACTATCCTCATAACCATATTGTAAAGCAAAAACAGTCAGAATAAAGTCCTTTAATTAAAAGAAAGACACAGACTTTTATTTTAAATAAATCTCCCCACCCTATTTTACCCATTTTTTCACAGAAATTAAAAATAAAAAAGCAAAGTTATTCTCACCTTTCCATCGATAATCCATTGATATCCATTTCCCAGTGTGACTGACAAAAAACAATAGAACACCATATTCCTCACCTGTCTGGTGATAATCCATTGCTCCCCATGTCCCACTGTAAAGACAAAAAAAATCAATTAATGGCTTTGTCCTATGATGACCCAGATAATTTGGAAAGCGGTCACATCAGTAATGTGACAGCTCTCCATGCCAGCCTGAATTCACTGAGACAGGAGCATGATAATGCTCATGCAATATGTAAGAATATTTAGAATTGAGAGTCCTCAGTGGTTTATACCTTTTGATGGCTAACTGAAAAGATGTTAACAAATTGCAAGCTTTCAAGACTACTCAGGTCTCTTCATCAGGCTAGACTAATACAACATCTGAAGAATCACATATTTATACACAAGACAGCACAGAAATAATGCAATAGATAAGACAAGTGATGTGAAGCAGAATTGTCATTATGGGAGAGG
This sequence comes from Dendrobates tinctorius, assembly GCF_039654945.1. NCBI lineage: Eukaryota > Metazoa > Chordata > Amphibia > Anura > Dendrobatidae > Dendrobates > Dendrobates tinctorius. The sequence goes on along the minus strand of NW_027361698.1, from coordinate 58,286,264 downwards.
GATAAACATAAATATTGGAGCAGTTCACAGATAAGGAGCCTGAAGGTTTTATTGCCCTCTGATGGGGTCTAGTTCTGTGTTCTGATGACCCCAGAAGGTCAGAAGATCCTTAACTGATGTAAAAAGACATAAATCCATGCCATACATTCATGCCTGCACTGAATGTGTCGAAAGTTTTCATAAATTTGTACTCCGAGATTCTTCTCTCTCTCTGAGACTTGAAGTTACCTTTTAATACAAGCAATTTAATGTCCATCATGTTATGACCAGGGATACAAAAATGTTTTGCCACAGGTAGATCCATTCTTTTTTCTCTTATTATGTGATGATGATCCCAGCAACCAAAAAGAGGTCAGACTGGACACCTCCACTGGGACGCAACCCTCATTTAGATAAATACATAGACTCATTCAGACATTTGATAAAATCCACCATCATAGACACCAACAGGAGACAAGCATCCAACATCAGTGCCCAGGAGAGAAAGGCCATCAGTCTCTGAAAACCAACAAAGAAATCATCATTAAACCTGCTGACAAGGGAGGTGCAATAGTCATGATGAACACATTAGACTATATGAAGGAAGCAAACAGACAACTTATGGACACACGCTACTACAGAAAATTGGAGTCGGATCCTACACAGGACTATTACAAGGAACTAAACAAGATGGTATCTGGTCTGCCTCATGGCTCCATAAAAGGCAATGGCATGATACCAGAGAGTCCAAGAATAGGGACATTCCACATGCTTCCCAAAATCCACAAATCTGGAAATCCAGGGAGGCCGATTATTTCATGTGTGGGCACCCTCACTGAGCAGGTATCTGTATGGGTAGAGGGTATTCTTAAACCACTGGTGAAGGATACACCTAGCTACATTCAGGACACAACTGACCTATTGAATATACTAGCAGCAATAGGTCCTCTACCAGAAGGAACCATCCTGGCCACCATGGATGTGGAATCTTTGTACTCTAATATCCCACACCAGGATAGATTAAATGCCTGCAAATTCTTCATGGAAAGCACAGGGAATGATGCTGATTCTGTAGTGAAATTCACAAAATTTATCCTCACCTACAATTACTTTGAATTTGACAATAAGATCTATTTACAGGAGTAAAATGGCTCCACATTATGCAAATCTTTTCATGGCCAAGCTTGAAAGCGACTTTTTGTCCTCATGCCCCATCAGGCCTCTGGCTCACAACCGCTTCATTGATGATATTTTAATCATCTGGACGGAGTCTGAGCAACAGCTAAAGACGTTCCAAGAACAGTTTAATCATTTTCATTCCACCATCAACTTAACACTCAAGTATTCCAGCACTGAAATTAACTTTTTAGACACCATCTTTAAGCTAAAGAACAATGAATTAGAGACATCATATCAGAAGCCAATCGATCGTCCAACATACCTTAAATGGGACAGTTTCCATCCAAACACATAAAAAACTCTATTGTCTACAGCCAAGCCATCAGATACAATCGTATATGTTCCAAACCCATGGATAGAGACAAACACCTTGGTCGCCTCAGAAAGACCTTTTTGAATGAGAGTTACCATCCAAGAACATTTGAAAACCAAATTACAAGAGCCATCAGAATATCAAGGAATCATCTGCTACATTACAAAGCTAAAGAAGAAAATAACCGGGTGCCTCCAGTGGTCACCTACAATCCAAATCTGGAGGTGCTAAGGGGAGCTGCACGGAAATTACAACCTTTACTGCAAAAAGATGCCCGATTACAATCCATATTTCCAGACCCCCCACTGCCATCTTTTAGGCAGTCCACAAATTTAAGAAGCATAATTGTCAGAAGCTCCCTGTCCTCTCCAACAGCTGCAGGAATTTTTCCTTGCAACTAGAAAAAATGTAAAACCTGTCCATTTATAATGACCACGGAGAAGATAAAGATCCCCAACTCACATCAGGACTACAAGATCCCAGGTATTTTCAGCTGCTTCACATCTAATGTGGTATACTTAATTATTTGTACTAAATCTCCAGCTGGGGGTCTGTATGTAGGGGAGACAGGGCAAAACTGAGAACAAGGATGAATTCTCATCGTCACACAATAAGAGAAAAAAGAATGGATCTACCTGTGGCAAAACATTTTTGTATCCCTGGTCATAACATGATGGACATTAAATTACATGTATTAAAAGGTAACTTCAAGTTTCAGAGAGAGAAAAGAATTTCAGAGTACAAATTTAAGAAAACTTTCGACAAATTCAGTGCAGGCTAGAGTTGAGCGAAACGGGTCGGTCAATTTCAAAAATAGCTGACTTTAGCTAAAGTCGGGTTTTGCAGATCGAAACCTGACCATAGCTTGAGGTTGGCCATGAGGTCGCCGATCAGAGCGCTAAAGTCACGTTTCAAATAATGCTTCCAGCGCTTTTTCTCAGTCAATGATGGAGGATGCACACTGTGGGCAATGCGATGACATGCGCAGTGGCCACCACCATCTTAGAGAAGGGCATTGAAGTGATTGGCTGGCTTTGTGTGGCGTCACAGTGTGTATAAAAGACCATGACCGTCTTACTTCTGCCGATCTTAGAATAGGGAGAGGTGCTGCTACTGCTGCTGATTCTGAATAGGAAGAGCGTTAGGCAGGGAAGAAGAAAAAAATTGCTTCTGCTGATAGCGCTTTTCACTGTACAGTTAGTGTGCAGTGAAAGGGGAGGATTTTTGCTCTGTGCAGCAGCACTGGTGGTGATTAGGCTGCCTTTTAAGGCTACCTGTTAGCTGCACTCCTGTGTGCACACTGCTGTTCAAACTGCTTTTATCAAAGCACTCCAACTTTTATTATTTTGTTCTGGTGAGTTACTGAGCATTCATTTTTTCACACACCGCATAGTGGTGTATGCTGCTCACTCATTACCACGTGCCGGCTGGTATCACGGACAAATAGAAGCTATCTGGGTGTAACTCTGGAAAAACAAGCAGAGGCGTTTTTCCATTTTTCCAGACCTACACCTTATAGAGCTGTCCGCTTTTCAAACAGTTTTGTATATCTGCTGTTTGATAACGGTCAAAACTAGACAGAGACAACGTGTGTCAGTCCGTATAAAAATAGACAGAGATTGACAATTTTCCATACACACACCGTATAGCTGTGTACGCTCCTCACACACTACCGTGTACCGGCTGGTATCATGGACAAATAGATGCTATCTGTGTGTGACTCTGGAAAAACAAGCTGAGATTTTTCATTTTTCCAGACCTAAACCTTAGACAGCTGTCCGCATTTCAAACAGTTTCGTATATCTGCTGTTTGATAACGGTCAAAACTTGACAGAGACAGCATGTGTCAGTCCGTATACAAATAGACGGAGATTGACAATTTTCCATACACACACCGTATAGCAGTGTATGCTCCTCACACTCTACCGTGTTCCAGCTGGTATCACGGACAAATAGAAGCTATTTGTGTGTGACTCTGGAAAAACAAACCAAGGAGTTTTTCCATTTTTCCAGACCTACACCTTAGACAGCTGTCCACTTTTCAAACAGTTTTGTATATCTGCTGTTTGACAACGGTCAAAACTAGACAGAGACAGTGTGTGTCAGTCCATATTAAAATAAATTGAGATTGACACTTTGCCATACAGACACCGTATAGAGCTGTCCGATTCTCAAACAGTATTATATATCTGCCGTTTGCATTACAGTCACATCTATACAGAGTTAGCGTGTGTGTGTGTGACACTCCGTAAATACATATACAGAGATTGTTAGTTACACAAAAAACGTATACAGCTGTACACTTCTGATACAGTTCTGTATATCTGCTTGTTGGATCACAGTCAAATACATACTGTGAGAGCGTCTGTGACTAACAAAATATATACGTAGATTTAATTTTTTTTAGTACACCTTACACAGCTGGACGCTCCTCATACAGTACCATCTCTCTGCTGGTATTTTTGGTACATTTTCCCAAACATGAGGAAGTATGGTGGAAGAGGTCGAGGATGTGGGCAGGGGGGCGCAGCTGGTACTGATGGTGGTGGTGCATCGGCTGGTTTTGGCAAAGCACAATAGCAGCTAAGGCAGGAGGTGTTGAGCTTGCATCATCCTCTGGCCAAAGAAGGCCTGTAAGGCTGCCTTTTCTTGAAGTAGGAAAACCGCTTTTAAAGCCAAAGCATCAGGAACAGGTTTTGGCGTACATTGCCGAAACAGCCACAAGCTCTATTGCCTCCTCTTCTGAACGTTCGAAAACTGCAAGCACGGATTCGTCAGTGCAGGATTATGGTCAGGAAAAACACCTTTCCTTGTGTCCTTCACCCCCACCAAAAGTTAAGAATGTGGCAGCACACACTACAGATTACTCTATGGAGCTCTTTTCACATACCATGCCTGGGTTATCCAGTCAAATTCAGAATTCCCCAATCCAAGATGAATCTGACATAGAGTGCACTGATGCACAGCCACTGCTAGATGATTTTGCTGGTACATTGACCCAGAACACTACATTGCCCTCGTAGTCTATTGAGCCAGAATCTGACCCTGATGAAACTCAGGTGCCCCTTCCCGCATACAATACCACCTTACACGGTGACACAGAGGAAGGTTAAGAGGAAGGTGCAGATGACTTTGAAGAGGAGGCGATGGATGACCCAGTTCTTGACCAGGATTGGCATCCATTGGGGGAGGAGGGTGGCGCTGGCAATAGTTCAGATAATGAGAGAGATCCGCAACAGGCATTGACATCGCAGCAGCGGTTATCTGGCAAGCCTGTAGCGGTCCAAAAACGTGGACCAAAAACTAAAAGAGATGCAGGACAGCTTGGTCAGACGGTCAACTTAGCACAGCGTGCAAGGCCAGAAAATGTATACCATAGTAGGAAGAATGCAGTGTGGCACTTCTTTGTCCAAAATCCTACTGATGAGGCAAAGGTTACCTGTAAGAAGTGCGGAAGGACCTTTAGCCGAGGTAAACAACTCAGAAATTTGAATACCAGTTGCATGCTTAGACATTTAATCAACATGCACTGGCAAGCGTGGATGGACTACAAAGCCTCAGGTAGCACATGTGCACCTGCTCCGATTGAAGGTAGCCAGCAACGCTCCATTGCTTCCCCCTCTGTAAGACCACCGCCACCATTAAGCACACTACCAGCACTAAATGTGGAGGTGTCGTCGCAAGGCCAAAGCACTCAGGGAATCACAATGGTTTTGTAACACAACACTGAATCTAGGCCATCACCACCAATACCATCACCAACCCCCTCTCACTCCGTCCGGTCCACCACTACTTCCCCCATATGCAGCTCTCCAGTCCAGCTCACCCTACCAGACACTCTGAGTAGGACAAGAAAGTACTCATCCTCACACTGTGTTTGAACGCCTACATTGCCAAACTAATCTCATCAGAGATGATACCTTACCGTTTGGTTGAAAGCAAAGCTTTCCAAGACCTCATGGCCTATGCTGTCCCATGCTATGACCTACCCAGTCGGCACTTCTTTTCTCGAAAAGCCATCCCTGCCCTCCACCGGCATGTGAAAGACCGCATTGTCCATGCACTAAAACAGTCAGTGAGTGGAAAGGTGCACCTCACAACAGATGCATGGACCAGTAGGCATGGCCAGGGACGTTACATGTCCATCACTGCGCACTGGGTTAATGTGGTGGATGCAGGCTCCACAGGGGACAGCGGCGGTAGAACAGTGCTGCCTAGGCCACGGTATAGGAAACAGTTGGCTGTAGGCTTTCGACCCTCCTCCCCCTCCTCCATCAGCGAAAGCTTGTCCAAAGAGCGCAGTCACACAAGCACTCCATCCGCAGCTGGCAGTGTTGCACACGAGGTGTCCCACTATCGAACAGCTAGTGGTAAGCATCAGCAGGCTGTGTTGAAGATGATGTCTTTGGGCGACAATAGACACACCGTGGAGGTACTGGCCGACTACATGCAGCAACAAACTGAGTCATGGCTGGGCAGTCTGTTATGAATGGGTCACCGAGGAGAAAAAAGCAGAACAAGCTAAGTCACAGTAAACCAGAGAGGTTGGTAACTATGCAGATTGCAGATCCCTGATCTTACCACAACAACTAGCAGTAGCCGTGGAGCGTGCCTACAATGTTCCTAGATGCCTCGTCACGGTCGGAGGACTAAATAAGCCTAAAGCAAGAAAAGGGAAAACTAACTGCACCAGAGCAGACCCCAAAGGAATAGATAGCCCCCACACATGTATTGACGGTGAAACAAGATAAAGGCACAAACACAGGCAGGAAAATAGGCTGAGCAAATGATGGGGCCCAAACTAACTAGACAGGAAAGGAAAGAGACGACAATGTCTGCAACCTGCAAAAAACCCTACAAAAATAATGTCTCCAACACTTCTGATAGCAAAATTAACCCTGAAGTCACTAGACCTCTCCAACTATATCAGCACTCTGAAATATTCTGAGACAGAGCAAAAAGAGACGAACTAGTAAGGGACAAAAAGCCAATTGACAAAATACTGATAAATAAGAGTGGAAATTCAGCACTGCCACCAGCAGGGGCCGGCTGAACACACCAAAAAACTGAATAGACTAACAAAAGCAAGTGTGAACATTAGCAGAAAAATTTAGCTTTAGATGACTGGAACAGAGCTGAAAACCAAGAGCTGACAAGCCAGAAGGAATCACCAGCAACTGGATAGGGCGACGGCTGTCTTAAATCCAATCTGAGACTCCTGAGAGCCAATCGTCATCCTCATTCTTAGGTGGCAGACCTCCACCGATCAAATCAGCCTCTCTACCTCCTATTACCACCAGAGGGAGTCTGGAAGGAGAACTCACAACTGGTGAACCAGAGAATGAACTCACAACAGCAGTCTACATCTTGAGGCAGGCAAGGTAGTCAGTGATAACGGCCGTAATTTTGTGGCAGCCATAGCCAGTGCAAAACTCACACACATACCTTGCCTGGCTCACACTTTGAACCTGGTGGTGCAGTGCTTCCTTAATAATTATCTGGAGTTAACATCCCTGCTACATAAGGTGCGAAGACTGTGCTCGCATATCCGTCGCTCAAACGTCCACTCCACTCGTATGCAGAAGCTGCAGCGATTGCTCCACCTCCCCAAGCCCCACCTAACCATAGACATTGCAACAAGGTGGAACTCTACCCTGTACATGGTTGAGAGGCTGTGCGAACAGAGGCAGACTATAATACATTTGTGGGAGGATACACGGGCAGGCAGTTTGAGGGAAGACATGGAATTGTCAGGTGTGCAGTGGTCAAAGCTGAAAGAGCTCTGTAAAGTCCTTCAGTGTTTTGAGGAATGCAGATGGCTGGTAAGCGCAGACGACGCCATCATAAGCATGAGCATCCCACTTATGCATCTGCTCATGCAAAGTTTGATGCACATTAAGGATCAGGCATCTGCAGTGGAGGAGGAGGAGGAGGGAAGCCTTGATGACAGTCAGCCATTGTCCTGGACCAGGTGGAGGAAGAAGAGGAAGAGAAGGAGGAGGAGGATGATTATTTTGGACAGGAGGATGCTTCTCAGGAGGCAGGAGAAAATGTTGGTGTTCCAAGGTCAGGTACAGTGTTTGTGTGTGACTGTAGGGATGTGGATTTGCCCGAAAGTGCTCCTCCATCCACCACTGGCAGTGCAGCATTGACACCTAGAACATTGGCCCACATATGCGATTATGTCTTGCGGATCCTAAAAAGGGACCCCCGCATTGCCAAAATGATGAGGGATGATGGCTACTGGCTGACCAGCATCCTCGAACCACCCTACAAAGGCAAATTACACAACATCATGCCACAGGAGAACCTAGAGATAATATTGGCTAACAAACAAGCAACTCTGGTAAACTGTTTGTTTGAGGCTTTCCCAGCACACAGCAGCTGGTTCTCCCATGAGCCGTAGTGAGCACAATGGAAGAGGTGTTTGTGGTGCACACAGAAGAAGTGGCTTAGGAGACAGGGGTTTAATGGCCATGTTGTGTAATAATTTCTCAAGTACCGCTCACACGACTGCTAATACTGCATCGATTAAAAGTAACAGGAGACAGCAGTTGTCAACTATGGTTACAAACTACTTCTCCCATATCAATGTTCTCCCTCTCAGGTCATTCCCCTTTGACTATTGGTCTCTAAACTGGACACCTGGCCTGAATTAGCACAATATGCCTTACAGGAGCTCGCTTGCCCTGCTGCTAGTGGGTTATCTGAAAGAGTCTTCAGTGCTGCTGAATCAATCCTGACAGAAAAAGGACCCATCTGCTGACCCAAAATGTTGATGATCTAACCTTCATTAAAATGAACCATGCATGGGTTTCAAAGGATTTTGTCCCACCTTCCCCTGATGACATATAGGTTGCCAGAAAACTGCCTCGCTTTTGTCCTCTTCATCGGACTTGCCCAATTCCGCCCTTTGCAGCAGCTGAATGTCCAGCCAATACATCAACATATGCCATTTTTTAAACCTCCTTAACTGGGCTGCCCACCCACCCCCCAATGGAATGGCTGGGGTCAATACCTGGCACACCCAGACAAATGCCGTTGTTCTGAACAGGTGGATGAGCCCACTGATGGCCGATGGCACTGGCACAGGGCCCCTCATAGCACAAGACAGAGTCTCTGACGGTGGGGGGGCCCACTCGCCATCAGAAACACCAGCGTACTATGAGGGGCCCTGTGCCAGTACCGTTGCCCACGAGTGTGCCCCCCTGCTTGCTCATGGCCACAGCACTTGTAAGTTGCAATACTTACCTCTCCCTGCTCCACCGCTGTGTAGTCTGGGAAGTTAAATCCTTCACAGGGACGGCTACTAGAAATTTGGTGTTTTGATCGATGATGGTTAAGATGTAGCTATGGCCTGTCCTGCTGGCCTTTACCTTCAGATGATCAATGGCTACCATTTCTAATGGACGTCAACTTACAAGAGGATGCAGTGGTGCTTTATGATCACCTTTCACAGTTGTGATAGTCACAGACGTGTGACATTTCTGCCACCATTATTCAATGTCTCCTCTCATGCCAATCCAATAGAATCGCCTACGGCCTGTGGCTTCTGTCTTTTGCACTCCAAAATGACCAGACACATCATGATAGGCAGTGAGGACCATGTATACATCTCTCCCTGTGATCACAATTTGATGGAGACGAGTAACGGTGATGTGATCCACGATACTGCGATAAAGCAATCCTTTCTTTACAAAGAACCGTTTTCGCTGTCTTCACAGGCACAGTAATTGAGGGTCTGCATCGCCTCTGCAACATCTACCGGGAGGTTTTCCCGAGATGAGTAATTCCCAAATTTCTGCTAACACTTGACTTTCCGTCTGTACTTGTATGCATGTAGTTTCCAGTAGCGGAGATTCTGGACTGGCTTACTGAGATTGAAATATATACGAAGATTTAAAAGTACCACAAAACTGTATACGGTTGTACGCTTCGACTACCTTTCCCTTTTTCTTCTTTTTATATTCTGGTGTAATACATAGTGAGCCTGTGAGTGTCTGTGTATGACTCATGAAATATATACAGAGATTTACTGTTATCCCTAGACTGTATAGAGCTGTATGGTATGCTTCTGATACAGTAACATATATCTGCTGGTATTTTGGGTCCATTTTCCAAAACTTGAGGAAGTATGGTGGAAGAGGATGCGGACGTGGGCGTGGGGGGCCACCTGGTACTGATGGTGGTAGTGGTGCATCTGCTGGTAGTGCCAAAAACACAATAGCAGGTAAGGCAGGAGGTGTTGAGCCTGCGTCATGGTGTATCTCTGGAAGGCCTGTAAGGCTCCCTTTTCTGGGAGTAGGTAGACTGCTTTTAAAGCCGGATCATCAGGAACTGTTTTTGGCTTACATTGCTGAAACAGCCTCCAGCTCTATCGCCTCCTCTTCTGAAGTGCAAGCACTGAGTCATAAGTGCAGGCTTCTGGTCAGGCGCAACCCCTTTCCTTGTGTTCTTCACCCACACCAAAAGTGAAAGATGCGTAAGCACACACTTCAGATTACTCCATGGAGCTCTTTTCACATACCATGCCTGGGTTAATTAAAAATGGGGCCCATCATATACTGAAGCATTCCAAATGGGGGACATCAGACACTGGAGAAGCATTTATGGGGCCCATTATACACTGGACACATCATGATAGGCAGTGAGGACCATGTATACATCTCTCCCTGTGATCACAATTTGATGGAGACGAGTAACGGTGATGTGATCCACGATACTGCGATAAAGCAATCCTTTCTTTACAAAGAACCGTTTTCGCTGTCTTCACAGGCACAGTAATTGAGGGTCTGCATCGCCTCTGCAACATCTACCGGGAGGTTTTCCCGAGATGAGTAATTCCCAAATTTCTGCTAACACTCGACTTTCCGTCTGTACTTGTATGCATGTAGTTTCCAGTAGCGGAGAGTCTGGACTGGCTTACTGAGATTGAAATATATACGAAGATTTAAAAGTACCACAAAACTGTATACAGTTGTACGCTTCGACTACCTTTCCCTTTTTCTTCTTTTTATATTCTGGTGTAATACATAGTGAGCCTGTGAGTGTCTGTGTATGACTCATGAAATATATACAGAGATTTACTGTTATCCCTAGACTGTATAGAGCTGTATGGTATGCTTCTGATACAGTAACATATATCTGCTGGTATTTTGGGTCCATTTTCCAAAACTTGAGGAAGTATGGTGGAAGAGGATGCGGACGTGGGCGTGGGGGGCCACCTGGTACTGATGGTGGTAGTGGTGCATCTGCTGGTAGTGCCAAAAACACAATAGCAGGTAAGGCAGGAGGTGTTGAGCCTGCGTCATGGTGTATCTCTGGAAGGCCTGTAAGGCTCCCTTTTCTGGGAGTAGGTAGACTGCTTTTAAAGCCGGATCATCAGGAACTGTTTTTGGCTTACATTGCTGAAACAGCCTCCAGCTCTATCGCCTCCTCTTCTGAAGTGCAAGCACTGAGTCATAAGTGCAGGCTTCTGGTCAGGCGCAACCCCTTTCCTTGTGTTCTTCACCACACCAAAAGTGAAAGATGCGTAAGCACACACTTCAGATTACTCCATGGAGCTCTTTTCACATACCATGCCTGGGTTAATTAAAAATGGGGCCCATCATATACTGAAGCATTCCAAATGGGGGACATCAGACACTGGAGAAGCATTTATGGGGCCCATTATACACTGGAGCATTAGAAATGGGGCCCATTATATATGGAGCATTATTAAGGCCCATCATACACTGGAGCAGCATCCATGAGGCCCATCATATACTGGAGAATTCCAAATGGGGGACATCAGACACTGGAGCAGCATTTAAGGGGCCCATTATACACTGCAGCATGAGAAATGGGGCCCATTATATATGGAGCATTATTAGGGCCCATTATTCACTGGAGCATCATCCATGAGGCCCATCATATACTGTAGCATTATAAATGGGGCAGATCAGACACTGGAGCAGCATTTACGGGGCCCATTATACACTGGAGCATGAGAAATGGGGCCCATTATACACGGGAGCATGAGAAATGGGGCCCTGTCAGGAGTCCCGCACTGCACTTGGTCACTGAGCCAGTGCGGGTGTCCTGAGTACAAAGACAGTGCTCAAAGATACCTGTGGAGCAGGGCAGCAGCGGTGACGATGCGTGCTTCAGAGTATCAGGACCTGAAGCACATGACTGCTGGGGGCGTGGCCTAAGCTCCACAGAGCTAGGAGCTACAGGGAAACTCCTAGAAAGGTAACTACAGGACACTGTTACCAAGGGCCATAGATAGAGACAGAAACCAGATGAAGCCAGGGTCAAAGCATAAGATAGCAATACAGTACCAAAGGGTTAGACAGAATGGATAGTCAGGACGTAGCAATAGGTCAGAAAACCTGAACGGGCAATAGACGGTACAATAGGGACAAACTGTAACGGAGTAACGATAGCCAAGCCAGGAGGTCAGAACTGGAGAAGACAATAGTACCAAAGCGAGAGACGGAGTACAGAGTGAGGGAACAGGCCGGGTCATACACGGGAAGCAAACAAGCAACGCAGAATACACGCACACCAGGGGTCAGACACACCAGAACAACAGTATAGCTGATAGAGAACCCTGGTAAAGAGTGAGTATAAATACCCCTCCCAGATCCAGAAAGAGGCCACGAACACTTAACCCTGTGAGTGCAGGGCTAGAACCCTGTTCAAACCATGACAGGGCCCATTATATATGGAACATTATTAGGGCCCATCATACACTGGAGCATCATCCATGAGGCCCATCATATACTGGAGCATTATAAATGGGGCAGATCAGACACTGGAGCAGCATCTATGGGGCACATGATACACTGGAGCATTTCAAATGGGGCCCATTATATATGGAGCATTATTAGGGTCCATCATACACTGAAGCATCATCCATGAGGCCCGTCATATACTGGAGCATTATAAATGGGGCAGGTCAGACACTGGAGCAGCATTTACAGGGCCCATTATACACTGGAGCATGAGACATGGGGCCCATTATATATGGAGCATTATTAGGGCCCATCATGCACTGGAGCATTATGTGGAGCTCATCATATACTGTATGGAACATTATATGTGACCAATTATTCTGTATGGAGAAATATATGGGGCTCATTATTCTGTATGGCGCACAATGTGGTGGCCATAAAACTGTATGGAGTAATATACAGTAAAATAGATCAGTCATGTCATGTAAGCAGTGAAGTATTTGTCATTCTACTATACCTATATTTCTGTGCCATATCGGAGCATCATGAGTTGTGGTATGTGTTAAAGGGGCGCACTGAAACTCTTTGGCCCAGGGCACACGAAAACCTGGCGCCAGCCCTACCCCCCCACAACTTTAGCCAAAAAAGCCCCAGTTTTCAATGCGTAACTATTATTATGAAGTAAATTAAGGTTGCCAAGCTTCAGTAATAGATGTTTTTGCCATTGAAATGGGCACTGTAGTTGTGTTTAGTGTCCTCCACCCTGCTGACTTTGCTTCCCCATTGATTTGCATTGGGTTTCGTGTTTCAGTCGGCCTCCGACTTTTCCCTATAGTTGGCTGATTTCGTTCGGCCCGACTTTTGCGAAAGTCAGGTTTCATGAAACCCGACTCGACCCTAAAAAAGTCGCTCATCTCTAGTGCAGGCAAGAATGTGTCGCAAGGAATTATGTCTTTTTATATCAATTAAGGAATTTGCTCTTCTGACCTTCTGGGGTCATCACAACACAGAACTAGACCCCATCAGAGGGCAATAAAACCTTCAGGCTCCTTATCTATGAACTGCTCCAATATTTATGTTTAACCCTCTTCCATAATGACAATTCTGCTTCATATCACTTGTCTTATCTATTGTGTTATTTCTGTGCTGTCTTGTGTATAAATATGTGATTCTTCAGATGATGTATTAGTCTAGCCTGATGAAGAGACCTTAGTAGTCTCGAAAGCTTGCAATTTGTTACCATCTTTTCAGTTAGCCATTAAAAGGTATCAACCACTGAGGACTCTCAATTCTAAATATTCTTCTATCTAGTGGCTAACATGGTACAAAGATATATATCTTTCCATGCAATATGTAGCACTGACATGAGAAAAGTCACCAGCATTCATAACTGATAAACCCCGCTCACCTCACATTGCTCGCATTGTGAGAAAAGTCTTATTTTAAATAATTAAAAAAATTGCGTAGGGCTCCTCTATTTTTTATTACCAGCCAAAATAAAGCTGATAACTGGGGGTTGCAGCTCTCAGCTGTCAGCTGTATGTGCGCTGGTTATCTACAATAGAGGGGAACCCATGCCATGTTTTTATTTATTGCACAGGCACCAGCTGATGAAAACTCTCATCAGCCCCGCCGCCTGCTCTCACTGGTATCAGCGAGAGCAGGTGTAGGATGATGAGAATAGTACTGTCATCAGCCGATGCTTGTAACCGGTGGTAACCTTTTTACCACCGGTCACAGGTGCTGGCTCACATGCTATCATCTGACAGCGTGGGAACCGCAGAGCTCTGACCGGCAGTTACGAAATTACCTCCAATCAGAGCTGCTGGTGTTTCTCATGCTGTCAAACAGATGACAGCGTGGGAAACACCCAATGTTCCCGCTGCCGAAGCCAAACACCTTCCCGGACTTCCTGGAAAAGTCTGTTTTCGGGGTCCATGTAAAGGATACTTTACCGTTCAGGTTTGCTCATCACTAATCATTATTTCTTAAACACGCTGAAATTGGAACTGCAAGGAAGAAAAGTCATAAAATTATTGAAATCACAGGGTGGGTCGATAGACATGTTAATGATACTCACATGATGAAAAAATTAAAACAACATTTTCTAAACATCTTGATTCATTTAGTATCAGGTATTTTCAGCAACCACAGAAATACATGCACGCTTAGGCCGGGATCACACACAGCGAGATACGGCCGAGTCTCGCAGGTTAAAACCAAGCTCTGGCGCCGTTACTCCGGAGCGGAGCGTGCAGCCGCACAGCAATACATGGAGCTGCATGCTGCGCTCCGGAGTGCCGGTGCCAGAGCTTGGTTTTAACCTGCGAGACTCGGCCGTATCTCGCTGTAGTGTGACTCCGGCCTTATGCCTTTGCTTGCTATCACTGAGGTTATTAATGTTGTGTGAAGAATGTTCTGCCACACTGTAGCTCTCTTTTTTTCAATTGTATCTTATGATATCCCAGATGTGGCTGATGAAAGACAAGTCCAGAGACATCGCAGGCCATTGTAGCACACTTCAGGGCACGTTGTTCCTCCTACAGTGAGCAGCCTGCGTAGACTAAACATGGCCTGCAGCATCTCTGGACTTGTCTCCTAGTGCACACATCTGGGACTTCATGTACAGCAATTGTTGCGGGATTTGCTAACAGTGGATCTTCATTATTTGCCCTCCCAATTTATTCAGGGTGGCCAAACACTCCTTAGACATCCATTAATAACCTTATCTATAGCAGCCAAAGTGTCTAAATGCATGTATTTCTGTGCGTGACACTCATTTTCAATACTTTATAAACCAAGATGTTTTGAAAATTTTGTTTACTTTTTTTTGCATGTTATTAACCATTTTCTGTCCTGTGATTTTCCTAATTCCATAACTTTTCTTCTTGATATTGAAATTTCAAGATTGAGGAGTTTATATAAGTAACATTACAGTAAAATGTAAAAACAAGATCAGTTCATTTTTTTTTAAACTTCATACAGCTATGCATTTATGTATTTAGTTGTATCACCATTTTACGGAAATTTATGACATTTCTATCACTCTAAAGAAACCCTTGGATAACAAGAAAATATCTATGCGGGCTGCATCTAATATTGAATATTTATCATATTTATCACAAAAGAAAGGTTACCTTTGATGATGCTATCTTAAAAAACAAATCACCTTTCCCCAACACACAAAAACCAGAATTTATAGTATATGGACTTTACCATATTATTTATTTCTGTTATCATGTGCTGAGAAGATTTGCAGCTCTGCTTCTTAGCCTCATAAGTTGTGTTCTTATCTGTCTCAAGAGGATGAAAAGCGTATTTCATTTTTCTGCTACCCCTTTCAGGCACACAGGAGAAAACCAAGCACAATAAAAAGTGTGAAAATTAAGTTGGAATGTGCCATAAAAGCTTTGGCTCAGCATGTTAGGAGAAAGATAGTCTAGTTCATGTAGTCTGTTTTCAACACTCACGACAGCTCAGCAGGGTTTGATTACTGCCAATTTCCTCACTAACTGCAATAGGTAATGCCAAGGAGAGTAAGCTTTCCCCCTTAATGATACAACCTCGCATAAGATTCTCAGCACAAATCCCCAAACTGATTTTCTTTATCACAAACCTAATGCTAGTCCGGATTTTTTCGTTATCAAGTAGGAAGCCAGACAAAGAAATATTCAAGTAACAAATATTTTCCTTGACTATTTCTTTATTTTCCAACCAGCCAAACTTTTAATGAAAATGAATAATATATTAGAGCTGTAATAGCCTTTCACTGAAATCGCATAGTAGGAAAAATAAAAGCTTGTTACCTCTGTTGCTGGGAACCTACAATATGATAATTGCTGCCTTAAGCAAAAGCACTCATCATTCACATATTATAAGGTAGTCATAAACATGCATATATAATTTTTAATGACCAAAGATTCTTCAGTTACTATCAATAAAGTTAACTAATATTTATAGCCATAGCTATATTCATATATTGTCATGTTACTTAAGTTTACTATGAAATTTTGCTGCTTTACTTTAGAGAAAAAAACAAAGCCGTAAACATGGAACAGCACACTTGTTGGTGTCAGGGTAGTGTGAAGATGTACATTCACATTGTGGCCCTTAACAGACAAGTATATTGTAAAATAAAACAGTAAATAAGTAAGAAAATAGCAGAAATACATGAAAAAATCATTGTCAATTTAGCTGACTTTTTTAACAAAAAAACATAAAAATCATCGTTTATCATCATTACTAGTGTTGAGCGATACCACCCGATACTGAAAAATATCGTATCGGAATGGATCGGCCGATCTAAAAAAAAGTATCGGGTATCGCCGATTCCAATCCCGGAAGTCCCATTCATGTCAATGGAACAGAAATATCGGAATTAAAAAAAACCCTTTCTTTCCCTGTTAGTTAATTCTACATGGAGAAAAACAACTAATAATAATGTAGAATGTATTGTGGGAGGTGTAGGAGATATTAAAGCCATAGAGGTTTAGCCCAATGAAATGGAATAGCAGGAATTAATTTTTTTTTAAAGACGTTCGTAGTTACAAAGATATTGACTATGTTAAAGTCTTTAATTTTTTGTCAGATATGTATGTTTCACTACTTCCACGCTCTTCACCTTCTTTTTTACTTCTCCCACACTTTCTCCTTCATCATCTTCAGCAGCAGTATCTTCTTCTTCTTCTTCTTCTTCCTATTCTTCTTCTTCCTATTCTTCTTCTTATTATTATTCTTCTTCATCATATTCTTATTTGTGTCAGGCATTCCTGCAGTTGTTATCTCTAAAAGTTTGAAGATTACACCTTCCGTTCAGCCTGTCACAAAAGATTTACAACAGGATTTGTCCGCGTTCAGTTTGGCCTGCAGTAGCAGGCCTTTTCCAGGGGCACCACGAGGAGGAATGGACTCACCCCCATACACTGCTTAGTCTTCTTTTGCTTATAAATTTGATAATCTCATTTGCTCAGATTTTTAGTCTTATGCTTAATGTTCTTCTGCTTTTGGTTTTTATGCTTCTTGGTCTTCTGTCTCTTGTTGTTCTGCATCTTGGTGGTTGTCTTCCTGTTCTTTGTCTTCTTGCTCATCTTTTTCAGGGTCATCTTTTAGGTATTCTTCTGTGTGGTCTTCAGGGTCGTCGTCTTCAGGGTCATTGTCAGGGAGATCCAGAGTGAGAATCAAAAACCATTTCCACAAGTTTGAACTTTGAAAAGTAGCAGAAGTTACAAGAAGGCTGAGGAACTGGCGAGAACCAGCTGATGGTACTGGAACCCGGAGTGGCAGCAGAATGAACAAGAGCCAATGTCACAACCGTGGACCAGCTGACGGTGCTGGAACATGGTTACTAAGCAGGAGGTACCTGTGCTCCAAAGCACTACCAAGGACCAGCAGACGTTGGTGGAACTCGGATACCGACAAGGAGGCACCTAGGCCAAAGGCACTGCCGAGAACCAGCTCACGGTGCAGGAACCTGGATGGGCAGCAGAAGCTGCAAGAGCAAATGAAACTAGCGAGGACCAGCTGACGGTGCTGGAACCCAGATGAGTAGCAGAAGGTACCCATGATTAACAGAGTGTCGCGTCCGCAAGCAGGCCGCAGTTACCGAAACTCACAGTCCTACAGGGGGTGCTTTTCCTATTGGTACTATGGAACCAGCCTTTGTTACCAGAACCCGCAGTCCACATAGGAAGCACTGAAACTGCAGGCACCATAGACTCGGCTAACCCGACCGCAACACGACAGGACAACATATCAGTGGCAAAGTGACGTTGACACTACCCGGAAACAGCAGGCGTGCTGCAACCAGGCTGGGCAGGAGGGAGTGCCCGTGCCAAAGACACTTCCGAGAACCAGCTGACAGTGCTGGAACCAGGAGGGGCAGCAGAAGGAACAACAGCCAATGGCACAACCGTGGACCAGCTGACGGTGCTGGAACATGGTTACTAAGCAGGAGGTACCTGTGCTAAAAAGCACTACCAAGGACCAGCAGACGTTGCTGGAACTCGGATACCGACAAGGAGGCACCTAGGCCAAAGGCACTGCCGAGAACCAGCTCACGGTGCAGGAACCTGGATGGGCAGCAGAAGCTGCAAGAGCAAATGAAACTAGCGAGGACCAGCTGACGGTGCTGGAACCCGGATGGGTAGCAGAAGGTACCCATGATTAACAGAGTGTCGCGTCCGCAAGCAGGCCGCAGTTACCGAAACACACAGTCCTACAGGGGGTGCTTTTCCTATTGGTACTATGGAACCAGCCTTTGTTACCAGAACCCGCAGTCCACATAGGAAGCACTGAAACTGCAGGCACCATAGACTCGGCTAACCCGACCGCAACACGACAGGACAACATATCAGTGGCAAAGTGACGTTGACACTACCCGGAAACAGCAGGCGTGCTGCAACCAGGCTGGGCAGGAGGGAGTGCCCGTGCCAAAGACACTTCCGAGAACCAGCTGATGGTGCTCGAACCAGGAGGGGCAGCAGAAGGAACAACAGCCAATGGCACAACCGTGGACCAGCTGACGGTGCTGGAACACGGTTACTAAGCAGGAGGTACCTGTGCTAAAAAGCACTACCAAGGACCAGCAGACGTTGCTGGAACTCTGATACAAAGAAGGAGGCACCTAGGCCAAAGGCACTGCCGAGAACCAGCTGACAGTGCTGGAACCCGGATGGGTAGCAGAAGGTACCCAGGAAAAAGCAAAGTTGCAAGGCCGTGAGCCGGCCGCAGTTACCGAAACCCACAGTCCAACAGGGGGTGCTTGTCCTTTTGGCACTACGGAACCAGCCTTTATTACCAGAACCCACAGCCCACATAGGAAGCACCAAAACTGCAGGCACCATAGACTCGGCTAACCCAAACGCAACACGACAGGACAACATATCGGTGGCAAAGTGACGTTGACACTACCCGGAAACAGCAGGCGTGCTGGAACCAGGCTGGGCAGGAGGGAGTGCCCGTGCCAAAGACACTTCCGAGAACCAGCTGACGGTGCCGGAACCCGGATGGGTAGCATTAGCTACAAGAGTCAATGGAACTACCGAGAACCAGCTGACGGTGCTGGAACCTGGAGGGGCAGCAGAAGGAACAACAGCCAATGGGACAACCGTGGAACAGCTGACAGTGCTGGAACACGGTTACTAAGCAGGAGGTACCTGTGCTAAAAAGCACTACCAAGGACCAGCAGACGTTGCTGGAACTCGGATACCAAGAAGGAGGCACCTAGGCCAAAGGCACTGCTGAGAACCAGCTGACGGTGCTGGAACCCGGATGGGTAGCAGAAGGTACCCAGGAAAAAGCAAAGTTGCAAGGCCGTGAGCCGGCCGCAGTTACCAAAACCCACAGTCCAACAGGGGGTGCTTGTCCTTTTGGCACTACGGAACCAGCCTTTATTACCAGAACCCACAGCCCACATAGGAAGCACCAAAACTGCAGGCACCATAGACTCGGCTAACCCAAACGCAACAGGACAACGTATCGGTGGCAAAGTGACGTTGACACTACCCGGAAACAGCAGGCGTGCTGGAACCAGGCTGGGCAGGAGGGAGTGCCCGTGCCAAAGACACTTCCGAGAACCAGCTGACAGTGCCGAAACCCGGATGGGTAGCATTAGCTACAAGAGTCAATGGAACTACCGAGAACCAGCTGACGGTGCTGGAACCTGGAGGGGCAGCAGAAGGAACAACAGCCAATGGGACAACCGTGGAACAGCTGACGGTGCTGGAACACGGTTACTAAGCAGGAGGTACCTGTGCTAAAAAGCACTACCAAGGACCAGCAGACTTTGCTGGAACTTGGATACCAAGAAGGAGGCACCTAGGCCAAAGGCACTGCCGAGAACCAGCTGACGGTGCTGGAACCCGGATGGGTAGCAGAAGGTACCCATGAAAAACAAAGTTGCAAGGCAGCGAGCCGGCCGCAGTTACCGAAACCCACAGTCCTACAGGGAGTGCTTGTCCTATTGGCACTATGGAACCAGCCTTTGTTACCAGAACCCGCAGCCCACATAGGAAGCACTGAAACTGCAGGCACCATAGACTCGGCTAACCCAACGGCAACACGACAGGACAACGTATCGGTGGCAAAGTGACGTTGACACCACCCGGAAACAGCAGGTGTGCTGGACCCAGGCTGGACAGGAGGGAGTGCCCGTGCCAAAGACACTGCCGAGAACCAGCTGACGGTGCTGGAACCCGGAATGGCAGCAAAAGGAACAAGAGCCAATGGCACAACCGTGGACCAGCTGACGTTCCTGGAACACGGTTACTAAGCAGGAGGTACCTGTGCTAAAAAGCACTACCAAGGACCAGCAGACATTGCTGGAACTCGGATACCATGAAGGAGGCACCTAGGCCAAAGGCTCTGCCGAGAAACAGCTGACGTTGCTGGAACCCGGCTGGGCAGGAGGGAGTACCCGTGGCAAACACACTTCTGAGCAGCAACATGCGATGTTGAAGCCCAGGGGTCAATCAGGCAGCAGGCTGTGTTCAACTTGGAGCGAGTTTTATATTGGTTGTACACAACTACTGATTGTAACCGTGATCCACTTTGGCCTCTGGCTCTACTGTCTCTAGCATTTCCCCTGGCCTCCAACAATGGCAGTTGCTGCTCTGCAGAGTTGTCTGCAAAATCCACACTTGTTCCTTAGTTACTGGGGCTCATTCACGTCAGTTGATCCCCTGATGTGTGTCCGGCAAGGTGTCCTGCTCTGTCCACATTCCCACAACTATTAATGGGAATGGGTACAGAGCAGGAGACATTGCCGGACACATCACAGGGGATCAACTGACGTGACTGAGCCCCAGTAGCACAGGAACAAGTGTGGATTGTGCAGACGACACATCAGAGCAGTGACTGGCGGGGTTGGAGGCCAGGGGAAATACTAGAGACAGTACAGCCAGAGGCCTAAGTGGACCACGGTTAAAAGTCAATAGTAGTGTGATGTTGGAGGCAGCAGGAGACTTTGCCATCCGCACAGCAGGGGAACAGCTGGCGTTACTGAACCCCACTAACACAGGAGCTAGTGTGTGTTTCTCTGTTAAGACGGCACTTCTGAACACCAACTGGCATTTTTGTAGCCCAGGATGAGGCATGGAGTTGGCTGAGGACAACTTCCAGCACGTTTTATAGAGGTTGTAGAATACTACTGATTGTAACCGTGCTCCACTTAGGCCTCTGGCTCCACTGTCTCTAGTATTTCCCCTGGCCTCCAACCCCACGAGTGACAGCTCTGAAGTGGCATCAGCACGATCCACACTTGATCCTGTGTTACTTGGCCTCAGTCCCGTCAGTTGATCCTCCGATGTGTGTCCAGCAAGGTCTCCTGCTCTGTCCTCATTCACACTACTAGTAATGGGAATGTGGACAGAGCAGGAGACCTTTACAGACACACATCAGGGGATCAACTGACGTGACTGAGGCCAAGTAACACAGGAACAAGTGTGGATTGTGCTGACGCCACTTCTGAGCTGTCACTTGCGGGGTTGGAGGCCAGGGGAAATGCTAGAGACAGTGGAGCCAGAGGCCTAAGTGGAGCATGGTTAAAAATCAGTTGTAGTTTGAATGTGGATGGAGCAGGAGACTTTGCCGTCCACACAGCAGGGGAGCAGCTGGCATTACTGAACCCCACTAACATAGGAGCGAGTGTTTCTATCTGTGCGGACTGCACTTCCAGGCTACAACTGGCTGTGTTGTAGCCCAGGATCAATACTCCGAGCAGGCTGAGGCCTACTTGGAGCAAGTGGAAAATAACATGTAGTGTAATGTTGGAGGCAGCAGGAGACTTTGCCATCCGCACAGCAGGGGAACAGCTGGCGTTACTGAACCCCACAGACACAGGAGCGTGTGCGGTTGCGGGTGCGAGTGCGAGTGCGGACGGCACTTCCAAGCTACAACTGGCTGTGTTGAAGCCCAGGATCAATGCTCCGAGCAGGCTGAGGCCTACTTGGAGCAAGTGGAAAATAACATGTAGTGTGATTTTGGAGGCAGCAGGAGACTTTGCCATCCGCACAGCAGGGGAACAGCTGGCGTTACTGAACTCCACAGATACAGGAGCGAGTGTTTCTATCTGTGCGGACGGCACTTCCAAGCTACAACTGGCTGTGTTGAAGCCCAGGATCAATGCTCCGAGCAGGCTGAGGCCTACTTGGAGCAAGTGGAAAATAACATGTAGTGTGATGTTGGAGGCAGCAGGAGACTTTGCCATCCGCACAGCAGGGGAACAGCTGGCGTTACTGAACCCCACAGACACAGGAGCGAGTGTTTCTATCTGTGCGGACTGCACTTCCAGGCTACAACTGGCTGTGTTGTAGCCCAGGATCAATGCTCCAAGCAGGCTGAGGCCTACTTGGAGCAAAGAGAAAAAGCGTTGTAGTGTGAGTTTGGAGGCAGCTAGGGTCTTTGCCGTCCACACAGCAGGGGAACAGCTGGCATTACTGAACCCCACAGACACAGGAGCGAGTGTTTATATCTATGCGGACGGCACTTCCAGGCTACAACTGGCTGTGTTGTAGCCCAGGATCAATGCTCCGAGCAGGCTGAGGCCTACTTGGAGCAAGTGGAAAATAACATGTAGTGTGATGTTGGAGGCAGCAGGAGACTTTGCCATCCGCACAGCAGGGGAACAGCTGGCGTTACTGAACTCCACAGATACAGGAGCAAGTGTTTCTATCTGTGCGGACGGCACTTCCAAGCTACAACTGGCTGTGTTGAAGCCCAGGATCAATGCTCCGAGCAGGCTGAGGCCTACTTGGAGCAAGTGGAAAATAACATGTAGTGTGATGTTGGAGGCAGCAGGAGACTTTGCCATCCGCACAGCAGGGGAACAGCTGGCGTAACTGAACCCCACAGACACAGGAGCGAGTGTTTCTATCTGTGCGGACGGCACTTCCAGGCTACAACTGGCTGTGTTGTAGCCCAGGATGAAGCATGCAGCAGGCGGAGGACAACTTGCAGCTGGTTTTATAGAGGTTGTAGACTATTGCTGATTGTCGCCGTGCTCCACTATGGCATCTGGTTCCACTGTCTCTAGTATTTCCCCAGGCCAACAACCCCGCCAGTTACAGCTGTGAAGTGGCATCTGCACAATCCACACTTGTTCCTGTGTAACTGTGGCTCAGTCCCGTCTGTTGATCCCCTGATGTGTGTCTGTCAAGTAGTGTTGAGCGATACCGTCCGATACTTAAAAGTATCGGATCGGATGGTATCGGCCGATCTAAAAAAAATATCGGGTATCTCCGATTCCGATACCGGAAGTCCCATTCAAGTCTATGGGACTTCCGGTATCGGAATAAGAAAAACCCTATTTTTGCCTTGTACAGCCTCTCTGGGGTCTGTATGGGCCTTTCGGGGGGCTGTGCCGGCCTGCCGGGGGGTCTGTGCAGGCTCCGGTGGTCTGTGCAGGCATCGCCCGATGGGACTACAAGTCCCATCGGGCGATGCCTGCTACCATGACAGTGATTGACACATTAGCCAATGACGGGACAGTAGTAGTCCCATCATCCGGCTAATGTGTTGAATGTAAAAAAAAAATAAAAAAAAAATGTACATGCTACTTACATGCTACATACATGCTACATACATACAACATGCATACTACATATATACTACATGTAACATACATACTACATACATACTACATACATAATACATATATACTACATGCATGCAACATACATACAACATATATACTACATGCATGCAACATGCATACTACATATATACTATATATACTACATGTAACATACATACTACATATATACTACATGCTACATACATGCAACATACACACTACATGCTACATACATGTAACATACTACATGCATACTACATACATACTACATACATACACTACATGCATGCAACATACATACTACATATATACCACATGCATGCAACATGCATACTACATATATACTGCATATATACTACATGCATGCAACATACATATATACTACATACAATACATACATATAGACATACAGTACATATAACATAGAGTACATACTCACTTGTCACTTTGATCCCCGAAGCCATTGTCGCCTGAGGAATAAATATCAAAATAAAAAAACACCAATATACTTACCCCGATCCGCAGAAGTCCACGAGGGTCCCACATCCATCTTGTGTGGAGAACAGCAGCATCAGCTGATGCTACCATTCTCCACCAGCTCCAGGAATGCAATGACAGAAGGTAGGTATCCTTCTGCACTGTATTCCTCCACCACTTTAAAAAAAAAAAGTCCCTAGTCTCACTTTATGCCATTGCTGCGTGGTAATTTTTTTTTTTTTTTTTTTTTACATTCAACACATTAGCCGGATGATGGGACTCCTACTGTCCCATCATTGGCTAATGTGTCAATCACTGTCATGGTAGCAGGCATCGCCCGATGGGACTTGTAGTCCCATCGGACGATGCCTGCACAGACCACCGGAGCCTGCACAGACCACCGGCAGGCCGGCACAGCCCCCCGGCAGGCCGGCACAGACCACCGGAGCCTGCACAGACCACCGGCAGGCCAGCACAGCCCCCCGGCAGGCCGGCACAGACCACCGGAGCCTGCACAGACCACCGGCAGGCCGGCACAGCCCCCCGGAGCCTGCACAGACCACCGGCACAGCCCCCCGGCAGGCCGGCACAGACCACCGGAGCCTGCACAGACCACCGGCAGGCCGGCACAGCCCCCCGGCAGGCCGGCACAGACCACCGGAGCCTGCACAGACCACCGGCAGGCCGGTACAGACCCCCAGACAGTCGGCACAGCCCCCCCGAAGGCCCGAACTGACAGCGCATCATGATGCGCACAGACAGCGCATCATGATGACGTCATTTCGGCAGCCAATCAGAGCCACAAAAGTGGCTCATTGCATTTTGGACTTCCGATTCCGGTATCCGATACGAAAAAAGTATCGGTACTCGGTATCGGAATTCCGATACGGCAAATATCGGCCGATACCCGATACTTGCGGTATCGGAAAGCTCAACACTACTGGCAAGCTCTCCTGCTCAGTCCTCATTCACACTACTAGTAATGTGAATGTGGACAGAGCAGGAGACCTTGCCGGACACACTTCAGGGGATCAACTGACGGGACTGAGCCACAGTAACTCAGGAACAAGTGTGGATTGTGCAGACACCACTTCACAGCTGTAACAGGCGTGGTTGTTGGCCAGGGGAAATACTAGAGACAGTGGAGCCAGAGGCCTAAGTTGACCAAAGTTACAAATCTGTAGTAGTTTGCATGTGGAGGCAGCAGGAGACTTTGCCGTCCACACAGCAGGGGAACAGCTGACGTTACTGAACCCCACTAACACAGGAGCTAGTGTGTTTTTCTCTGCGGAGACGGCGCTTCTGAACACCAACTGGCGTTGTTGGAGCCCAGGATGAGGCATGGAGCAGGCTGAGGCCTGATGGTGTTGGCATGTGGAGGCAGCAGGAGACTTTGCCGTCTACACAGCAGGGGAACAGCAGGCATTACTGAACCCCACTGACACTGGAGCTAGAGTGTTTTTCTCTGCGGAGACGGCACTTCTGAACACCAACTGGTGTTGTTGGAGCCCAGGATGAGGCATGGAGCAGGCTGAGGCCTGATGGTGTTGGCATGTGTATGGAGCAGGAGACATTGCCATCTACACAGCAGGGGAACAGCAGGTATTACTGAACCCCACTGACACTAGACCTAGAGTGTTTTTCTCTGCTGAGACGGCACTTCTGAACACCAACTGGCGTTGTTGGAGCCCAGGATGAGGCATGGAGCAGGCTGAGGCCTGATGGTGTTGGCATGTGGAGGCAGCAGGAGACTTTGCCGTCTACACAGCAGGGGAACAGCTGGCATTACTGAACCCCACTGACACTGGAGCTAGAGTGTTTTTCTCTGCGGAGACAGCACTTCTGAACACCAACTGGCGTTGTTGGAGCCCAGGATGAGGCATGGAGCAGGCTGAGGCCTGATGGTGTTGGCATGTGTATGGAGCAGGAGACATTGCCGTCTCCACAGCAGGGGAACAGATGGCATTACTGAACCCCACTAACACAGGAGCGAGTGTTTCTATCTGTGCGAACAGCACTTCCAGGCTACAACTGGCTTTGTTGTAGCCCAGGATGAAGCATGCAGCAGGCGGAAGACAACTTGCAGCTGGTTTTATAGAGGTTGTTGACTACTACTGATTGTCGCCGTGCTCCACTATGGCCTCTGGCTCCACTGTCTCTAGTATTTCCCCAGGCCAACAACCCCGCCAGTTACAGCTGTGAAGTGGCGTCTGCACAATCCACACTTGTTCCGGTGTAACTGTGGCTCAGTCCCGTCTGTTGATCCCCTGATGTGTGTCTGGCAAGCTCTCCTGCTCAGTACTCATTCAGACTACTAGTAATGTCGATGTGGACAGAGCAAGAGACCTTGCCGGACACACATCAGGGGATCAACTGACGGGACTGAGCCACAGTAACTCAGGAACAAGTGTGGATTGTGCAGACGCCACTTCACAGCTGTAACTGGCGTGGTTGTTGGCCAGGGGAAATACTAGAGACAGTGGAGCCAGAGGCCTAAGTTGACCAAAGTTACAAATCTGTAGTAGTTTGCATGTGGAGGCAGCAGGAGACATTGCCGTCCACACAGCAGGGGAACAGCTGACATTACTGAACCCCACTAACACAGGAGCTAGTGTGTTTTTCTCTGTGAAGACGGCACTTCTGAACACCAACTGACGTTGTTGGAGCCCAGGATGAGGCATGGAGCAGGCTGAGGCCTGATGGTGTTGGCATGTGTATGGAACAGGAGACATTGCCGTCTACACAGCAGGGGAACAGCAGGCATTACTGAACCCCACTGACACTGGAGCTAGAGTGTTTTTCTCTGCGGAGACGGCACTTCTGAACACCAATTGGCGTTGTTGGAGCCCAGGATGAGGCATGGAGCAGGCTGAGGCCTGCTGTTTTTTGAATGTGGAGGCAGCAGGAGACATTGCCGCCCACACAGCAGGGGAACAGCTGACGTTACTGAACCCCACTAACACAGGAGCTAGAATGTTTTTCTCTGTGAAGACCACACTTCTGAACACCAACTGGCATTGTTGGAGCCCAGGATGAGGCATGGAGCAGGCTGAGGCCTGCTGTTTTTTGAATGTGGAGGCAGCAGGAGACATTGCCGTCCACACAGCAGGGGAACAGCTGACGTTACTGAACCCCACTAACACAGGAGCTAGTGTGTTTTTCTCTGTGAAGACGGCACTTCTGAACACCAACTGACATTGTTGGAGCCCAGGATGAGGCCTGGAGCAGGCTGAGGCCTTATGGTGTTGGCATGTGGAGGCAGCAGGAGACTTTGCCATCTACACAGCAGGGGAACAGCTGGCATTACTGAACCCCACTAACACAGGAGCTAGTGTGTTTTTCTCTGTGAAGACGGCACTTCTGAACACCAACTGACGTTGTTGGAGCCCAGGATGAGGCATGGAGCTGGCTGAGGCCAACTTGCAGCACGTTTTATAGAGGTAGTAGACTGCAACTGATTGTAACCGTGCTCCACTATGGCCTACGGCTCCACTGTCTCTAGTATTTCCCCTGGCCTCCAACCCCGCCAGTGACAGCTCTGAAGTGGCATCAGCACAATCCACACTTGTTCCTGTGTTACTTGGGCTCAGTCTCGTCAGTTGATCCCCTGATGTGTGTCCGGCAAGGTCTCCTGCTCTGTCCTCATTCACACTACTAGTAATGGGAATGTGGACAGAGCAGGAGACCTTGCCGGACACACATCAGGGGATCAACTGACGTGACTGAGGCCAAGTAACACTGGAACAAGTGTGGATTATGCAGACGCCACTTAAGAGCTGTCACTGGCGGGGTTGGAGGCCAGGGGAAATACTAGAGACGGTGGAGCCAGAGGCCTAAGTGGAGCAGGGTTAAAAATCAGTAGTAGTTTGAATGTGGATGGAGCAGGAGACTATGCTGTCCACACAGCAGGGGAGCAGCTGGCGTTACTGAACCCCACTAACACAGGAGCTAGTGTTTTTCTCTGTGCAGACGACACATCTGAGCAACAACTAGCTGTGTTGAAGCCCAGGGATTATAGTTCAGGTGGTAGAAACATGAACACAACAGGAGACCCTGATACAGTTGCCAACCAATTATTTAGTCTGGAAGAGGACTGGCAAATTCTGGGGAGATCCAGGCCTTGTTCATTTTCAGAAAAGTAAGCCAGTCGACGTTATCGGAAAAAAGTCGCGTGCGACGGTGTGTTAGTACACCACCTGCGGCACTAAAGACGCGTTCCGATAATACACTGGCAGCAGGGCAAGCCAGCACCTCCAATGCATACTGGCTAAGCTCTGGCCATGTATCCAGCTTAGAGGCCCAGAACGTGAAGGGGGAAGAGCCATCTGGGAGTACACTCACAGGGCAAGACATGTAGTCTGTCACCATCTGATGGAAACGTTGCCTCCTGCTGACTGGAGCCGTCAGTGATGGTGTAGACAATTGTGGCGGACACACAAAACTTTGCCACATTTGGGCCATAGTGGTCTTGCCTTGTGCTGAGGCGCTACCTCTGCTCCCTCTTTGTGCCGAGTTTCCTCCACTGGGTCGACGCACAGAGGTGCTTTGTAAAGCACTAGCACCACTGCTGTCGGGTGGAATGGAAAACATGATGGACTGCACCAGTGTGTCTTGGTACTCCCGCAGTTTACGCTCCCGGTTCAATGTTGGTATGAGGGTTTGCAAGTTGTCCCGGTAGCGAGGATCTAGGAGGGTGTACACCCAATAATCAGCCGTGTAGAGAATGTGGGCGATGCGGCGGTCGTTTCTCAGGCACAGCAGCATGAAGTCAACCATGTGCTGCAGACTCCCAACTGCCAAAGAACCGCTGTCCCCTGCTTGAGGCGTGATCTCTGCCTGCTCTGCATCACCCCACCCTCGCTGTACATACTGACTAGAGCTTTGTGTACCTCCCTCCTGTGGAGAGATGTCTTCCTCCTCCATCGACTCCTCCTCATCCTCCTCACAAAGTGTCCACTGCCTAGGCCTTTGTGAGGAAGCACGTAGCGCAGACTGTCCAGAAGCAGATGGCATTTGGGACTCCTCATCCTTCACCTCTTCCAAAACCTCATCCCTTAGTGCTTGCAGTGTTTTTTGAAGCATGCAGATAAGGGGGACAGTCATGCTGACTAGTGCATCATCTGCACTCGTCATCCGCATGGAATCATCGAAGGCACGCAAAACAAGGCAGATGTCCTTCATAGAGGCCCACTGAGTGATGCTGAAGTGTGACCGGCGCACATTGCGACTTGTTTGCGCCTGATGCAGCTGGTACTCCATGACTGTTGCCTGCTGCTCACACTACCGCTCCAACATATGTAACGTTGAATTCCACCTGGTGGGTAGGTCACATATGATGCGATGTTCCGGAAGACGTAATCGGCGCTGCAGAGCAGCAAGGCGCGATCTTGCCGTGCTGGAACGCCGCAAGTGAGCGCACTCTATGTGGACCTTGTGCAGCAGTGCATCGGATAGTCCCTCAGAAAACTCTGCACAACCAAGTTGAGCACATGTGCCAGACATGGGATGTGAGTGAGGTTGCCAAGGCCAAGAGCTGCCACCAGATTTCGGCCATTGTCACACACTACCAAGCCCGGCTGGAGATTCGCTGGCAGAAACCACACGTCACTCTCCTGCTTGATGGCATTCCAGAGCTCCTGCGCTGTGTGGCTTCGATTTCCCAATGAAATTAATTTCCGTACGGCCTGTTGACGTTTGGCCATGGTTGTGCTCATATCGG
Organism: Dendrobates tinctorius; assembly: GCF_039654945.1. NCBI lineage: Eukaryota > Metazoa > Chordata > Amphibia > Anura > Dendrobatidae > Dendrobates > Dendrobates tinctorius. The sequence goes on along the minus strand of NW_027361698.1, from coordinate 58,256,310 downwards.
TCGTAACAGGCTCCTGCTGCGCTGTTTCAGAGGAACTGGAGTAGGAGGAGGAGACAATGTGTACAGACTGGATTCCTGCAATCCGTGGAGTTGGCAGAACATGTAGAGCGCCACTCTCCAGATCTGTACCCGGCTCCACAACATTGACCCAATGGGCAGTGAGGGAAAGGTATTGTCCCTGTCCATGGTTACTGGTCCACGCATCGGTGGTCAGGTGGACCTTGCTACTGACGGCGTTTAGTAGCGCATATTTTATGTTTGCCTCCACATGTTTCTGCAGGGCAGGAACAGCTCGCCTGCTGAAATAAAAGTGGCTGGGCACAGTGTATTGTGGGACTGCCAATGCCATGAAGTCCCAGAAGGTGTCAGTCTCCACCAGCCTGAATGACAGCATTTCAAGGGCCAGTAGTTTGGCAATGCCAGCATTCAGAGCATGTGCTCGGGGATGGTTTGCCGAGTATGGCCGCCTTTTCTCCCATGCCTGTGCTACCGATGGCTGCCGAGTGGCCTGGGAGTGTGAGGATGACTGGGAACGTGGTGCTGTGGGTGGAATGTCACAGGGTCTCCGGACAACAGGGCCAGAGGTTCTACCTTGGCGATCCTGTGAGGAAGCTGAACCAGCTGTGTGTGAGCTGGAGGAAGAGGCCCCAACACGAGCTGAAGAGGTGGTAGGTGGTGCTGTACGTTGGTCTACGTCTTCAGTGTGTCTGTGTAACTCCAGCTCGTGCTTGGTCCGCACATGTTTCCACATATTAGTGGTATTGAGGTTGCTGACATTTTTCCCTCTTTTGACTCTCTGATGACACAGCTTGCATTTGACAAAGCAAATGTCATCTGCAACTGTGTCAAAAAAGGACCACGCACTGCAAGTCTTGGGAGCACCCTTTTTGCCTTTTGAAAGTGGAATGCTCCTAACGGGTGCCGAAGTGGAGGCTACAGGCAACCAAGTCTGCCCCCTCCCTCTCCTTCCGGTTTTGGCCGTTCGGGGAATCTCTTCCTCAGAGCTGCTCCCACCACCTTCCTGTTCCTCACGCCATGATGGGTCAAGGACCTCATCATCTACACTCCCCTCTTCAAACACCTGCTTCTGGGTTGTCTCGCCAGCACCGTACGCACCAGAAAGTGGTAACTGAGTCTCGTCATCATCTGATGCGTACTGAGGTGTGCTGACCATAGGCACTGGCCCACCCGCCTCTTCAGATTCAGAGGGACAAAGAAGTTGCGCATCACTGCATACTCCCTCTTCTTTACATTCTGCAATGCTGCTTGGCTGGCCCCCTCTTTCCAAACCAACAGATTCCGAGAACAGAAGTAGAGACTTTAATGGCTCCTGTCCATGGGTCTCTGACTGCCTGGGCACTTTGGCAGGTGGTGAAGAGACAGATGGTTGCTCTTCAGTGCTCTGGCCCTGAGAGGATGTGGAAGTAATTGAAGTCGATGCGTTAGCTGCCATCCATCCGACAACGGCTTCATAGAATCATAGAATCATAGAATCGTAGAGTTGGAAGGGACCTCCTGGGCCATCTGGTCCAACCCCCTGCTCAAAGCAAGATTCGCTAAATCATCCCAGTCAGATGTCTGTCCAGCCTCTGTTTGAAGACTTCCATTGAAGGAGAACTCACCACTTCTCGTGGCAGCCTGTTCCACTCATTGATCACTCTAACTGTCAAAAAGTTTTTTCTAATATCTAATCTGTGTCTCCTCCCATTCAGTTTCATCCCATTGCTTCTAGTCTTTCCTTGTGCAAATGAGAATAAAGTTGATCCTTCTACAATGTGACAGCCCTTTAGATATTTGTAGACAGTTATTAAGTCTCCTCTCAGTCTTCTCTTTTGCAAACTAAACATTCCCAAATCCTGCAACCTTTCCTCATAAGACAGGGTTTGCAGACCGGTCACCATTCTGGTCGCTCTTTTCTGAACTTGCTCCAGTTTGTTGATGTCTTTTTTAAAATGTGGTGCCCAAAACTGGACACAATATTCCAGATGAGGTCTGACCAAAGAGGAGTAGAGGGACATAATGACTTCACGTGATCTAGACTGTATGCTTCTGTTAATACATCCTAGAATTGCATTTGCCTTTTTTGCTGCTGCATCACACTGTTGACTCATATTCAGTCTGTGATCTATTAGTATACCCAAGTCTTTTTCACATGTGCTGTCACTTAGCCCTATTCCTCCCATTCTGTATATGCTTTTTTCATTTTTATTGCCCAGATGTAGTACTTTGCATTTCTCCCTGTTAAAAACCATTCTGTTAGTTGCTGCCCACTTCTCCAGTTTATTTAAATCTTTTTGAATCCTCTCTCTCTCTTCTCTAGTATTAGCTATCCCTCCTAGCTTTGTGTCATCAGCAAATTTAATCAGTTTACCCTCAATTCCTTCATCTAAATCGTTGATAAAGATGTTGAACAATACAGGGCCCAGGACAGAGCCCTGTGGTACCCCACTTGAGACATTCTTCCAACTGGATGTGCAGCCATTTACGACCACTCTTTGGGTCCGATCACTAAGCCAGTTATGAATCCACCTAACAGTTGCCTTGTCCATTCCATACTTAGTCATTTTTTCAATAAGGATTGTATGAGAGACTTTGTCAAATGCTTTGCTGAAGTCAAGATATACTATATCTACAGCGTTTCCTTGATCCACCCAATCAGTGATACCGTCATAGAAGGAAATTAAGTTAGTCTGACATGACTTATTAGTTACAAACCCATGCTGATTCTGTTTAATCACTTCATTCTTATCCAGGTATTGACATACATGTTGTTTAATAATTTGTTCAAAGATCTTTCCTGGTATAGAAGTCAGACTCACCGGCCTATAGTTGCCTGGGTCCACCTTCTTCCCCTTTTTGAAGATAGGAACAACATTTGCTCTTCTCCAGTCTTCTGGCACTTCTCCTGTTCTCCAAGAATTTTCAAAGATTATGGAGAGGGGTTCAAAAATTTCTTCTGCTATCTCCTTCAGTACTCTGGGGTGTAATTCATCTGGACCTGGAGACTTGAATTCATTTAGGTTAGCTAAGTGTTTCCTCACTATCTTTCTGTTTATAGATATTCTGGATTCTTCTATTCCCTTAATAGGACAGTGAATAACAGTTGATGTTGCATTTCTTTTCTGAGAGAAAACAGATGCAAAATAGGAATTTAAAAGTTCAGCCTTCTCAACATCCTGTCTTACCATTTCATCATTTTCATCCTGTAAAAATCCTATAGCATCTTTGACTTTTCTTTTACTTTTGACATATCCCCAAAATCCTTTATTATTGCTTTTGACATCTCTTGCAAGCCTCAGTTCATTTTCAGCTTTAGTAAACTGATTTGTGCCCTGCAGGTTCTGCAGACAGCATTATATTCTTCTTTAGATATGCCTCCCTCTTTCCATTTTATAAACATTTTTTTCTTCCTTTTTAGCATGTGCTTAAGTTCTGTGTTCATCCATCCTGGTTTCCTTAAATGCTTCCTATTCTTCCCTCTTTTCGGAATTGTTAACAACTGTGCTTTGAGAATTTCATTTTTCAAGATTTCCCATCCTTCCTGGACATTTTTGTCTTTAAGGATATCCAGCCATTGGATCCCTCCAATTCTCTTTCTGAATCCCTTAAAATCTGCCTTTCTGAAATCTAACCTTGACGTCTGAGTCTTCACAGGTCTTCCGCCTCTAGTTATCCAAAATTCTAAAATAGCATGGTCGCTACCTCCTAGGGTCCCAGCCACTTTTACTTCCTCAACCATTTCCTCCCTGTTTATAAGGATTAGATCCAAGGTAGCAGTTCCCCTTGTTTTCTCCCTTACCTTTTGGAAGATAAAGTTGTCAGCAAGAGAGGATAAGAATTTCCTTGACCTGTTAGTTTTGCCTGAGAGAGATTCCCAACAAATGTCTGGATAGTTGAAATTTCCCATGACAACTATGTCATATTTTTTGGAGAACTTGGCCATCTGATGCATAAAGAGTTCATCCATATCTTCAATTTGTTCCTCCCACAGCAGTGGGGTACAATGAGGTCCTACAAAGCTGCGCATAAAGGACTGTTGCCTGCTAAAACTGGGGTATGCTGACTCACTGGTGCCAACAGCAGGCACAGAATCCCCACGTCCTCTCCCTGCTGAAACTCCACTCCCATGGCCACGTGCCTTACTCCCGGCCTTCTTCATCTTGCTAGACTGAGAAAGATAGGCAGAAAAGTACAAAAGGGGGCCTTAGTGTGCTTATTCCTGAACAGCTGGTTACAGGTATAAGAAACACTAATTTTATGAAGTGTGTGTGTCGACTACACTTTAATGGGAGCTAATGTGGCCTACACAACTTTCAAATGTAGTGTTTGGTGAACTTTGTTGTTTTTTTTTTTTGGGGGGGAAACTAAAAGGATGTGACCAAAGATTTGAAAGTCAGAGTATCACCAACTTTCTGGAGCTATTACAATGCAGGCAGGTAACCTACAATGCAAAAGATGAGGCTCCAAAAAAATTGGGTAATACTAATCTGGCTGCAGCTGAAGGGCACAAGCCAGAAAAAAGGCTCCTTTATCTACTCCTATATAGTGTTTGCAACCAACCAATGTAGATGGATATGGATGGATGCACACTAATAGGAGAAGAAAAAATGAGTTGCAATTAAAGAAATATATGTGTGAGGCAGTGACGCACGCTAAGCAGCCTACAACCCGACGTAGCTGCAGGACACACTACTCAGCGTGAGCTGCACTCACACACAGTCAGAGACCTCTCAGACAGCCGTGAACAGTGCAGCTAAGTGGGCACTAGCACTGACAGGCTGCAGAAAGGCTCCACTGTGTACTCCTAGAGTGTTTGCAACCACCGTATATGGATACGGATGGATGCACACTAATAGGAGAAAAAATGAGCTGCAATAAAAGAAAAATGTGTGAGGCAGTGACACGCTGAGCGGCCTACAACCAGGCGTAGCTGCAGGACACACTATTCAGCGTGAGCTGCACTCACACACAGTCAGAGACCTCTCAGATAGCTGTGAACAGTGCAGCTAAGTGGGCACTAGCACTGACAGGCTGCAGAAAGGCTCCGCTGTCTACTACTAGTGTTTGCAACCAACGTATATGGATACGGATGGAAGCACACTAGATAGAATTTTTTTGAAATAAGCAGCTCAAAAAGAAAAATATGTATGAGGCAGCAGTGAGGCACGCTGGGCGGCCTACAACTAGACGTGGCTGCAGGACCCACTCCACAGCGTGAGCTGCACTCACACAGCCCTTGCAGACAGCTGTGAACACTGCTGCTAGGGAAAAGCAAGCTACAGTGATGGTTTATGTAGCCTGGGTAAAGCACAATATTGTTTTGAGAATCGCTATTTCTAACTGTCCCTCACAGTCTTCAACAGCAGCCTGTCCCTAACTGAATTCACAGCAGAGTGACCAGAAATGGTGGCAGCAGTGGCTTTTATAGTGCATCATGACATCATTTCAGCAGCCAATCACAGCCATGCCAATAGTTAACATGCCTACATGCCTAACAGGATGTGCCCACACTTCTGAGGAATCCCATTGGCTGAATCAAAGAGAGCGGGCTGATAGCATTATGGGAACTTCCAATTCCGGTATCCGATATGAAAAAAGTATCGGAAGTCAGTATCGGAATTCCGATACAGCAAATATCGGCCGATACACGATACTTGCGGTATCGGAAAGCTCAACACTAATCATTACCAATCGGGATGAAACCTAACTCAAATAAATATCCACACTATGTGCCAATAGGTCTCAAAATAGGATGGGAAACTTTGAGGGACACTTTGAGGTTACTTATTTTTCCTGCTTCTGGAACACCTTAAGGCCTCTTTCACACATCAGTATTTTTGATCAGTATTTCATCAGTATTTTTATGCCAAAACCAGGAATGTCTCCAAAATAAGGAACAGGAGTCAGTCTTTCAATTATATTTTTTTCTCGGTAAGTTCCATTCCTGGCTTTGGCATACAAACACTGATGCAAAATACTGACCAAATACTGACGTGTGAATGAGCCTTAAGGCTGTGAATTTTGGTTATCTTGGGTGTGTGTTTTATTGTAGTTGTTAATAAATTAAAAATGGAGAAAAACAGCATTGGGTCCCCCGTAATTTTAATAACCAGCGGGGGGAAAGCTGATGGCTCTTGGCTGATGTCAATATTCTGGGAAGGAAAAATAGCCATAAAGGTCCCAGGTAATTAATATCAGCTCACAGCTGTTTTCTTAACCTTTTCTGGTTATTATAGGAGAGACTCCACTAAAAATGACATGCGGTCCCTCTTATATTTACTAACCAGCAAAGGCTATGCACAAAGCTGCAAGCTGTTATTAATAGCCTAGGAAGAGGCCATGGACATTGGCCCCCTCCCAGACTGAGAACATCAGCCCTCAACTACCACAGAAAGTGCACATCCATAAAATGAGCCAATTCTGGCACTTAGCTTCACTTTCCCACTTGCCCTGGTGTGGTGGCAAGTTAGGTAATAGTTGTGAGGCTGATATCAGCTGATATCAAGCTCATTACCAAGCACGTTATGAAAGCTAAATTAAGACACAGACAGAGGAATAAGTCCTTTAATTGAACAAAACACATATAAATACATTACTTGAAATAAACACTCCCATTATTGACAACTGGCCAAGCTAAAGCGGAAGCTATGGGCTGGTATTCTCAGAATGAGAAGGGGTCCTTTACTTGAAATAAACACACAGAAAAACTCATTTGCTTCAAATAAACACTTCTCACTCTCTTTTACCCATTTATTGCTGTAAAATTAAAAATAATAAGACACCTCCTCACTAGTGATGAGCAAATTTGTTAGGAAAATGATCTCAGACATAAATTCTGCATGAATATGGCACATTTGGATTTGTGATCGGAAACAAATTTATAAAATCAGGAAAAATCAGTAACATTTAGAAAAAAGTGTGGGAAAATAATTGTGTTGCCGCAAAAATATTTTCAGCACTTTAACAAAGATAATGGTGGTGTATTATGAGCGTTTGTCACATGTTTGATGAGGGGAGGGGGTTTGCAGAGCTTGTAAACAGCCATTTTGTTTTCCTAACTTTATGTGTGCACATTGCGGCTAGCCAATCAGGGCGTAGGAAACACCCAAAATGTCCTGACCCAACGACTTGTGTCATTAGGTGCTCAAATCTCATGTCTCTCTCCATATAAATATCATCCATCTTGTTTTAGGGCCATTTTGACATTGTAACAGCGCAGAGAGGTTGCTCCTAATGCTGGCACTGTTAACAGCAAGATTTTAGCTAGGTAGTTAGGTGGTTGTATATCCATCAGATAGTGGAGCTAGCTAGTGTCCAGTGTGGCTGTTAAATTTACCTTTCAGAATTTTTTTTGTCATTACTGAGGTCCACAGACAAAGCCAGCAGGGCACATGTCCTACAAGTGCGCGGCTTCTATTGTGCTCCATGCATGAGCATAGCATTCTAATTAATATTTTTTCACAAGCTAAATGTGAAACAGCCTGCTGCATCCCACAGTGCGATTTAGTGATATGGTGATATAAAATAGTCTGCAAACCTAAGGCACATTAAAAAAAAGTTATAATTTTTTCTTTTTCTAAATGTGAAACAGCCTGCTGTATCCCACGTTGTCATTTTGTGGCGGTGATATGAACCTGTATACAGGCCTAAGGCACATTAAAAACAATTAAAAATTTTCAGTTGCAAAAATGTAGAAAACCAGCCGCATCACACTTTGTCATTTGGTTGGATTGAAATTAAGCTGTAGTGGCCTGATCCAGAGGCCACAAAAAATTCTTCTGTTGTTAATGTCATACAGTAAGGGACCTGACTTTAAAATAGTTTGTAGCATCTAGTGTGGTATGGAGGCCTGATCCATAGGCCATGCAAATTCTTCTGTTATTAACATCGTACAGTAAGGGATCGTACTTTAAAATAGTTTGGAGCATAACTTCATTGTCATAGAGGCCTCATTAACACTCAAACAATTCTTTTTTCTATGACTAACACGACACAGCACCCCATATTCTAACTTGGAATTTACCGTCGCAGAAATTCAGCTGTTTGCAGAGGTGGTGCATACTGTAGTTTAAAATCTAATTTTTTTTGTCAATACTGTGCTCCTACCTCACTATCTGAGCATCATGACTGGGAAAAAGGGAAGCCGTGGTGGTAGGGGAGTTAGGCTTGGTGTTCAAGGTGTACATGGGGTAGGTGGTAATGCTTGTGAAAGCCCTGGTGAAGCAACGTCACGTCCTATGCAAAGACAACTGAAAACGTATGTCATGGGACAGGCTACACCACTACCTTTCTTTGGTAGACAGAGCAGTACGCCTTATCAATGATGCCCAGAATGAGCATGTACTCAAGTGGATGGCAAGTGCAGCTTCAAGTGGCCTCTCCTCCTTTTCCTCCACCTCAACATCACACTCAGTACAGTCCACAGAGTTGGCACCTAAATTCCCCTTGCTTCCCCCCCCCACATCCCAAATATCAAACCGTTCAACTGACTGTACGGAACCACAGATGGATGAGTCTGAATCAAACCACATACAAGTTTATCCTGGAAAAACAGTTGATTCCTTCTGCTCAGGCAATGTTCCCCAACTCTGAGGACTGGTTTTCCACCAAACAATTTGCCATGCCACACAGCTAGGTTAATCAATGTGTGGATGAAGGATCACTACATCAAACCCTGTCATGGCCAGCCCAATCCCCATACCTGAACCCCATTGAAAACCTCTGGAATGTAATCAAGAGGAAGATGGATAGTCACAAGCCATCAAACAAGGACGAACTGCTTAAATTATTTTTACCAGGAGTGGCATAAGGTCACCCAAAAGCAGTGTGAAAGACTGGTGGAAAGCATGCCAAGATGCATGAAAGGTGTGATTAAAAATCATGGTTATTCCACAAAATATTTCTGAACTCTTCCTGAGTTAAAACATTAGTATTGCTGTTTCTAAATGATTATGAACTTGCTTTATTAGCATTATTTGAGGTCTGCAAGCTCTGCATTTTTTTGTTATTTTAACCATTTCTCATTTTCTGAAAATACATTCAAAATTTAGTGCTTGGAAATTTGAAGACATGTCAGTAGTTTATAGAATGAAAGATTAATTTACATTTTACTCAAAAATATACCTATAAAGAGAAAAATCAGACAAACTGAATGCCAAAAAATAAATTAGTGGCACAAGGAATGTATAGCAAAATATTACAATTTTATTATAGTGCTTTGAAGAAAGTACTATCTTCTTTCTGACAGATAATATCAGTTCTTAAAGCGAAACCCACAGCACAAATGCAAATCTAGCTTCATCACATGACGCATGCCCCTGAGAGAGAAAGTGCAACAAAGTGGATTTAGAAGCCCAGTGGACCAAACTGGCTCTTAAAGGGCCAATGCGCCAAAGTGATTCTTAAAGAGCCGGCGCACCGAAATGAGTCTTAAAGGGCAGGCGTGCCAAATCGAAAGCTGAGTGACCCCAGGCTCCAAATCGGAGGCTGAGCCACCCTGGCCTCCAAATCGGAGGCTGAGCCACCCCGGCCTTCAAATCGGAGGCTGAGCCACCCCGGCCTCCAAATCAAAGGCTGAGCCACCCCCGCCTCCAAATCGGAGGCTGAGCCACCCCGGCCTCCAAATCGGAGGCTGATCGACCCCGGCCTCCAAATCGGAGGCTGAGCCACCCCGGCCTCCAAATCGGAGGCTGAGCCACCCCAGCCTCCAAATCGGAGGCTCATCAACCCCGGCCTCCAAATCAGAGGCTGAGCCACCCCGCCCACCAAATTAGACTCTGATGGGCCCTGCCCACCAAACCGGACCCTGAGGGGCCCCGCCCACCAAATTGGACCCAGAGGGGCTCCGCCCACAAAATCGGACACTAAGGGGTCCCACTCACAAAATCGGACCGAGAGGCCCCGGCCACAAAATCTGACCCTGCGTGATCCCATCCACCATTTCAAGCCCTGAGGAGCCCAGGCCGCCAAATCGGATCCTGAGGGGCCCCACCCACCAAATCAGACCTTGAGGGGCCCCACAGGCCAACGTAGCTCCTGAGGGGCACCCACATTTAAAACGGATCCTGAGTTGAAAGTTTTGCAGGGGCAGCAGGCAAGTCTCTCTTAAAGGGGCAGCCCAGGCACCATTTAAAAGCACTATCTGTACTTCCTTCAGGAAATACACAACTAGTCTTATTATTCAGTTGATTTTCCACAATTAATGCTGCCTGAACCGCTACATGCACAGATTCCGTTGAGGTGTCGTTTCGAAGCCAGCGTCCACGAGTGGTGTGATAAGTATTTTTCATGTTGATCAGATTTGTAGTTTTTGCGCAATTTGCATTTGAAAAAACATTTTCCTCAATGTATTTCAATGGGAAAATGTTGCCACAGGGAAAACATGCCCTGAGGCGATTCAAATGGCAGTTAAGCTCATTGATATGCGCAGTCAGACCCAGTTACTATGCCAACGCCTACGAACTTTACATGACCCCCAGGACACAGTTTCTGCCAGATAATTTCTGCTCTTAAAGCGAAACCCACAGCACAAATGCAAATCTAGCTTCATCATATGACGCACGCCCCTGAGAGAGAATGTGCGCCAAAGTGGATTTAGAAGCCCAGTGAGCCAAACTGGCTCTTAAAGGGCCGATGCGCCAAAGTGATTCTTAAAGGGCCGGCGCACCAAAATGAGTCTTAAAAGGCCGGCATGCCAAATCGAAAGCTGAGTGACCCCAGGCTCCAAATCGGAGGCTGAGCCACCCCGGCCTTCAAATCGGAGGCTGATCGACCCTGGCCTACAAGTCGGAGGCTGAGCCACCCTGGCCTCCAAATTGGGCCCAGAGAGGCCCCGCTCACCAAATCGGACCCACAGTGGACACACCCACCAAATCGGACCCAGAGTGGCCCCGCCCACCAAATCGGACCCAGAGTGGCCCCGCCCACCAAATCGGACCCAGAGTGGCCCCGCCCACTAAGTTGGACTCAGAGGGGCTTCGCCCACAAAATCAGCCCCTAAGGTGCCCCACCCACAAAATCGGACCCTGAGGGGCCCGGCCACTAAATCAGATCCTGAGGGGCCCCAACCATAAAATCAGACCCTGAGGGGCCCCGGTCCCAAAATTGGACCCTGAGGGGCCCCACCCACAAAGTCGGACCCTGAGGGGCCTCACCCACAAAATCGGACCCTCAAGGTCCCCAACCACAAAATCGGACCCTGAGGGGCCCCGGCCACAAAATTGGACCCTGAGGGGCCCCGGCCACAAAATCGGACCCTGAGGTGCCCCGACCACAAAATCGGACCCTGAAAGGCCCCACCCACAAAATCGGACCCTGAGGGGCCACACCCACAAAATTGGACCCTGAGGGGCCACACCCACAAAATCGGACCCTGAGGGGCTACACCCACAAAACCAGACCCTGAGGGATCCCGGCCACCAATTCAAGCCCTGAGGAGCCCAGGCCACCGAATCGGATCCTGAGGGGCCCCACTCACCAAATCAGACCCTGAGTCCAAAGTGGCCCCTGAGAGGCACCCACAGTTAAAACGGATCCTGAGTTGAAAGTCTTGCAGGGGCAGCAGACAAGTATCTCTTAAAGGGGCAGCCCGGGCACCATTTCAAGCACTATCTGTACTTCCTTCAGGAAATATACATCTAGTTTATAATTCATATTACACAAAAACATCCTAGTGTATGAATAATGCCTCAAAAAACTAGAGATCGCATGCAGCTGAAATGAACCAAACACTGAATTATTAAAGATAAATGCTTAATAATACATTTGATAGCCATACCATACTCATTGAAGAAGAACAGGTGAAACGCGCGATGGGGTGGGTCGCAGCGGCAACTCTGGACATAAACTCAGGTACTAATATCTCCATGCACTTTTAGTAGCATTTTGATAGTTCATAATTATAGTTCAGTAGGTAATTTATTTACAATTACCCTTTGATCTGGGCACTATTGCTAGTTATAAGTGGATGCCATTTTGGCACAAATGTTACTATGGATCTCGGGTAATGGTTATCCTATTTGTCTAACATGAGTATGGTATGGCTATCAAATGTATTATTAAGCACTTATCTTTAATAATTCAGTGTTTGGTCCATTTCAGCTGCATGCGATCTCTAGTTTTTTGAGGCATTATTCATACACGATGATGTTTTTATGTAATATAAATAGGGATGAGCGAGCATATTTATGGGTATTCGGTACTCGTTGAGTAATGCGGTACTCGAATCAAATCGAGTATTTCACTACTCGTCTCGCTATTTGGTTCTCCCACCCAGCAGTTGCCAATCACAGTAATGTCACACCCTTCTTGGTTGTGGGTGGCATTACTATGATTGGCTGGCCGCCCAGCTTCCTATGAGTCATCAATCATAGCCTGCCACTAAGCCCTGCCTGCCGCCGCCGTTTTCTGCACATTGCATGCAGAACACAGCTAGTGTAGGGGGGTGTGAGCAGCTGCTAGGGAGAGTTGTGTTTTTTGGTTCAAATCAGCCAGAAATCCTCTTTGAAACTCAAAAGCTCTTTTCAGAGCTGAAAGTATAAGGTCAGGGACCGAGTAGTGACCGTTTTCCCAGCTTTTTTTTAGGTCACATTTACCCCTGCAGGGCAGGTTTTTTGTGCTGCTGACGTGCTGCATTCACAGAGAATAGCACGCACAGTACTGCAAAACTGACACGCAGCCAGCACCGCTGTCTTGTGTGGTGCCTGGGGCGCGTATTCTTGCCTTAAACCTCAGGGCAGTTTTTTATGCAGCTACCGTGCTGAGTTCACATAATAACAGCAAATAGTACACACGCACGGTACTGCACAACTGACACGCATCCAGCACCGCTGTCCTGTGTGATGTCTGGGGCGCGTATTCTTGCCTTAGACCTCAGGACAGTTTTTTATGCAGCTACCCTGCTGCGTTCACATAATAACAGCAAATAGTACACACGCACGGTACTGCACAACTGACACGCATCCAGCACCGCTGTCTTGTGTGGTGTCTGGGGTGTGTATTCTTGCCTTAAACCTCAGGGCAATTTTTTGTGGCAGCACCGCTGTCTTGTGTGGTTCTTGTGGTGCGTAATCTCTCCTTAAACCTCAGGGAAATTTTTTTTCTGATGCTGCGGTACTGTTTTTAAAACACAAAGCTGTACTAGGCTGTAGTGCTACCTTCCACAAAGCACTAACTGCTCCTTGTTCCCCAATATCTGCATCTGAACATCTGCAACTATGGCAGAAAAATCCAAAATTCCTAAAAAGGCTGTTGTGAAGGGACAGGGATGTGGACGTGGGGTCGTTGGTTCCCAACAAGGCACAGAGTCTGGGAGATTTAAGAAGGTTGATGCATCTAGTTTCCTGGCGAAATTTCCCGGTCTGGAAAATAAACAGGTCTGGAAGCCAGAAGAACAAGAGCAGATACTGTCTTGGATGGCTTGGCTCACAAGGCCTCCACAAAATGTTCTAGCAGCACCCAATCGTCTGTGATAAAACAGTCTACTGTCCATACAGATAACGCTGGGTAATCCAATTCTCAACCTGTTCCTAGTTCATCATCCGGTCAGGAGTCACAGGAAACATTTGACTCCAACCTTGGTCACGCCGAGGATCTGTTTGGTCTATTTTCTTTCGTTGCCTCTGGCCTCTCACCGCGCGACATTGAAGAGGAATGTGAGTGAGTATCGTCTGTTGAAGATGGCCAAATATTTGAAACACCACATCCAGAAGAAAGCCACTTTCATCCACGTGATATACCGGGTGAAGTGGTGGAGGCTGATGGTGATGACACACAGTTGGCATATGTCCAGTCGCCAATATCAATATGGAAGGAGGATGACATGGATGACGAGGTGGTCGATGATGAGACCACCGATCCGACCTGGGCCGTTGGCACGCATAGCCAACACAGCAGCACAGAGGATCAAGGTGGATATGTAGCACCAACAAAGGCACCAAGGGCTACTGGTTTGAGCAGAGTGCGAAGTGTGTCAACTGTTGCCAAGAGCAATCCTTTTGTGCCCCAAGTCAAGGCAAGAGTGCGTTCAACTGCTGCCTGGAAATTTTTTTCCGATAGTCCTTCTGAACCAAATGTCATCTGTAGTATCTGCCATAGGAAGCTGAGCAGAGGCCAGGGCAAAGGCAACCAAAGCACCACCAGTATGCGGAAACACATGGCAGTCAAGCACCCTAGTCGGTGGACTGAACAACAGGGTACCAAATCAGTGTTGGCGACTGCGGGTCAAACCACTGCCATGTCGCCTGTGATACGGCCTCACCAAACTGCTGGGCAGGAAGCAGGTGATCATCATACCTCTTGCTCACAAGCTGTGGTTGCACAGACACAGGCCACAACAAGCTCATCCACTTGTTTGTCCCAGGAAAACGTCCAATTGTCCGTGCCCCAGATTTATTAAAGGAGGCGTGAATACCAAGCCACGCACCAACAAGCACAAATACTGAACGCGCACATTGCCAAGTTGCTAGCCATGAAGATGTTGCTGTTTAGGCTTGTGGGGACACAGTCTTTCCGTGATCTTTTGGCTGTGGCTGCACCACGATACTCTGTTCCCAGCCGGCACTATTTTTCCCGCTGTGCCGTCCCCGCGTTACACCAGCACGTCTTAAACCATCTAAAGCGTGCTCTCACTAACGCCGTAACCGGGAAGGTCCATCTTACAACAGACACATGGACAAGTTCTTGTGGCAAGGGACGATACATCTCTGTCACGGCACACTGGCTGAACCTGGTGGAGGGTGTGACAAAGTCTCAAACTGGACCATCAACACATATCCTATCCACACCACGAATAGCGGGCCCAACCTCAATCAGGGTTTCCGCCTCATCATATACGTCCAGTCTCCCCTCTTCATCCTCCTCCGCCTCATCATCCTATGCTGAATTACCCTCCACATCACTCCCAAGTTGGGAGCTGTGCAGCAGCGCATCGGCAAAGCGGCAAAACGCTCTGCTGAAGGTGATCTGCTTAGGTGACACATGACTCAATGCAGCAGAGCTTTGGCAAAGAATAAAACAACAGACCGATCAGTGGCTCTCCCCACTGCAACTCCAACCTGGTCTGGTTGTCTGCGACAATGGGCGTAACCTGGTGGCGGCTTTAAAGCTCGGGAAGCTGGTACACGTGCCATGCATGGCTCACGTGCTGAACCTGGTGGTGCAGAAATGTATAAAAACATACCCTGACTTGCCGTACCTACTTAAGAAGATGCGCTGTATTTGCGCCCATTTCTGCCACTCGTCAACTGCTGTTGCCAGTCTTGCAGCGCTTCAAAAGCAATTTAATTTGCCAAACCACAGACTGATTTGCGACCTGCCAACATGGTGGAACTCAACATATCATATGTTGGCAAGGGTAAGTGAGCAGCAGAGGGCACTTTCTGAATACCAGCTTAAACATGCCAATCACACTTAGACTCAGCCAAGACACATAACAACTGTCGAGTGGGTGTGGATCGCTGATATTTGTGAGGTGCTTGATAACTTTGAGTACTGCACCAAGCTTGTGAGCGGTGATTAGGTTATTATCAGAGTAACCTTCCCTATGCTATGTCTTCTGAAAAAATCACTACAGAATCAAAAAATGGAATCTTTGCGTGCCCAGCAGCTGGGTATGGAGAAAGATTTCACAATTGGTGATCCTACCCAGCCCAGCCAATATCATCAGGTAACATTGGGGGATGAAGAGGATGATGAAAATGAGGAGGGAGAGAACTTCTTTTTCAGTGGTACCGAGGGGACCTGTCATGCTACAGAGGGGAATGCAAACCCCAGATTCATGTCTGTTAAGAATGGGTGGGCTGAAGAGGAGGAGGTGGAGGAGGAGAGTCAGTGTGAGGAGAGGATGGGTATTGTTCCTCCTTCATGGGTAACAGAACATTTGCCTCTTTGCAGCTTGGAACACATGGCACACTTCATATCTGACTGTCTGTGCCAAGACCCTCACGTAATCCACATTTTCAATAGCAACCTATACTGGTTGGCCACCTTTCTAGGCCCATGGTACAAGGACAAATTTCCTTCGCTACTGTTGCAATCACCAAGGGGTTTCACAATGGAATCCTTCAAGAAGGAATTGATGGCAACAGCACCCTCAGACACCACGGGTAGCAGAGATAGCAGCTCTGTGCAACAGCATGCATTAATGGGGAGAGATACGCCAAGCAGGTCCAAAAGAGGTGGTGGTAAATTGTCCACAAACTGGGCCATCTTCAATAAACCGGCTCATCACCAAGGACTAGCTGCAACAGTAGCAATGTCAAGGAGGGAGAAGTTGAAAAAGATGGTCAATGACTATCTAAGTGACCCTACCTGCGTCCTTCCTGACGCTTCTGTACCGTTTAATTACTGGGTATCCAAGCTGCATAGTTGGCCCAACCTCTCCTTCTATGCCTTGGAGGTGCTGGCCTGCCCTGCTGCTAGTGTGATGTCAGAGCGTGCTTTCAGTACCGCTGGGGCAATCATCACAGATACACGCACATGGTTGACAACAGAGAATGCAGACAGGCTCACTCTGATAAAATTTAACAAAGACTGGATTCCGCAACCGTATTTAAGCCCTCTAGATGACAGTATCCCAACCTAAAGTCACCCAAAACGTTTTTTTTTTTTTAAATTGGTGATCACATCCATCCCATTCCCTTCCAATACAAACCCCTTTTCTTCTTCTTACACTTGTTTTCAAAACCTGCTTCTGACACATGTACCTCATGGTCAATAGGCTAAAAACAATGTTATGTTAATTAATATTTCCCATCGGAGGCACTTGTGATGAGAGTGAGACCCTTCTTCCTTCATCAACCATGCTATCATGCCCCTTGGGCTAATATTTGGAGACACTATTGCTATGCCTGGACACTGGGTATGGCCACCTCTATGCTAGTAGTCTGACTCCTAGCTTCATCATAATTGTTTGGCCCTTCAGACCTGTCTTGCTTCCTTCATGAACTATGATACAGCCCCATGGGCAAATTTTTGGAGACACTATGGCTATGCCTGGACACTGGGCACGGCCACCTCTATGCTAGTAGTCCTTGCTTTATCATAGTGGTTTGGCCCTTCAGACCTGCCTTGCTTCCTTCACCAACCATGATACAGCCCCTAGGGCTAATGTTTGGAAGACACTAAATCTATGCCTACACATTGGGCAGTGGCACAACAAGGACAGTAGTCCACGCTTTATAATTGTGAATCCCTTGTGATGAAGATGATGATGATGATGGGTGGCTTCTTCCTGCATTAACCATAACACAGCCCCTACCCCTAGGGAAGATTGCTCTCCTTACACCACTTACACACTTAGGTGTCAGTAGATTTCCTCCATCATCACTCGCTCTTACGGTACTTCTGATATATCACTGGCTCTGTGTAAGTGGCGTACAAGTCCCGCTCTTCCGGCAAAAAACTAATGGACTTAAAATAGTGTTTGTACATTCTAGTGAAGCAGTGGTGTAAAAACAATCGTGCAGCCCCTGACCAGGTGCCCCCAGGTTATATACATTTGTTTACAGCATGCATTTTTTAACATATACACATTTTTTAGTGTTTTCCTCAGCAACCACACCATTTTGAAGGGTCCAGCAGACAATTACTCGCATTTTCCATTGACTATCATTGGACTCGCTATTCATACCGAATACCCGAGTATTAGGGTATACTCGGTACGAGTATAGCGAGTCCGAATACTTCAGTACTTGCTCATCCCTAAATATGAATCATAAATAAAACTAGCTGAAGAGCTTAGCGCTGCCCGGGCATAGTAAATAACTGTGGTTAGTTATAACAAATTATAATTATCCTCCATCCCAGAGTCCTGTGCCCATATACCCATCATACATATCCTCCATCCCATAGTCGAGTGCCCATATACCCATCACACATCATCCATCCCATAGTCCCATGCCCATATACCCATCATACATATTTTCCATCCCATAGTCACATGCCCATATACCCATCATACATATTCGCCATCCCATAGTCGAGTGCCCATATACCCATCACACATCCTTTATCTCATAGTCCCATGCCCATATACCCATCATACATATCCTCCATCCCATAGTCCCATGCCTATATACCCATCATACATATCTGCCATCCCATAGTAGAGTGCCCATATACCCGTCATACATATCCTCTATCCCATAGTCTAGTGCCCATATACCCCTCACACATCCTCCATCCCACAGTCCCGTGCCTATATACCCGTAATACATATCCTCCATCCCATAGTCCAGTGTCCATATACCCATCGCACGTCCTCCATCCCATAGTCAACTATTATGACATCATAATGAGCGGCGGGTCTTGCAACCTATGATGACATCAGCGTCGCCATGGCAACCATTATGAGATCATAATGAGGGGCTGGGCTTGATGCACGCAATCTTTTTTCCCATTATGTAGATAGGGGCAAAATTATTTGGTGAATTGGAACACGCAGGGTTAAAATTTTGCCTCACAACACAGCCTAGGACACTCTCGGGGTCAAGACATGTGACTGTGCCAAATTTTGTGGCTGTAGCTAAGACGGTGCGAATGCCAATCCCGGACATACCCATACACATACACACACATACATACACACACTTGAGCTTTATATATTAGATTGTAATATTTTGCTGTACATTCCTTGTGCCTCTAATTTATTTTTTGGCATTCAGTTTGCTAAGGCCTGTTTCACACTTCCGTTTTTTCAAATCCGTCAAAATCCGTTGGTTTCCGCTAAAAAACGGATCCGCCATTTTTTTTTGCAGGATCCGTTTTTGTCCCATAGCGGTTACCGCGGATCCGTCAAAAAAACGGATCCGGGTTTAAAAAACGGATCCGTTTGCATCCGTTTCCGTCAAAAAAAACGGAAACGGATCTGTTTGGCGGACACAAAAACGGAAGTGTGAAACAATGCATTAAGGACTGTGACCTATGGTGTTTTTAGGTTAGAAGGACGAATATGTATGCAAACTGAAAATTTTGCAGTAGTCTCTTAATTTTTTCCATAGCTATAGATGACCATAAACCCAGGAATGCGAAAAAAATATATATTGTTTTGCAATATATATTAAGCATTCTTTGAGTTAACACACATGAAAATATCTTGATGCAGAAACGTATCACTTACCACAAAAAGCCTTTCAACTTATTTAGCTAGGTGTTATGTGACACATTTTTTTGCATCAGCTGTTTTTATTCTGAAGGTAGGGCATTGTACATGACCCCTTACCAGCTTAAGAATAGCAGCCCCCAACTGTCTGCTTTAGTTTGGCTGGTTGTAAAAAATGTAGAGTATCCCAGGATGTCTTTTTTTATTATTTCATGCAGATGACAGTGTGGCTAACAACGTTCAGGCCCCCCCATTCATCTTAATGGAGTCCGTACTCGGGATCTGGAAGCATTTGGGTACCTGAAACAAACTTTTTTAGTTCACCTATCACTAGTCATAACAATGAAGTGAAGTCAAAGAGGTAGTGCAACAAGAATGAAAGCTAAACCTAGGTGTATACAAGAAGAGGGACACAAGAGACAGATCTACACTACATTGTTTTAATTGTTGAATAATTTATTTTACAGTAGAAAAAGTAAGCTTTTCTTTATTTATTAGATAGGAAGCATTATAGTATGCTAAAGGCCTAGAACAGCTATTTTTCCACAAAATTACTTACAGAAAACACATGAAGTCAATAAAATACCCACGTGAAATCACTAAATAGTTGTTTTTATTGGTTTCTAAATCTTTTCCTGTGTGAAATCTAAAGAAAATAAGAATGATTCAGTTTAGTAAGCAATGCGGATGTTTCTGTGGGAAAATCCCACATCACATAACTCTAAATGTGTCCGAGCCGGATGTTCCATCTGGTTTCCTTTTCAGTATGAGAACTTGCTGATCTGTTCTTGACTTAAGAAAAAGTGTAATCTAAATAATGCCATGAACTATATCTATTCATAGTATGTCTTTTTCTTTCATGATAAGAATTTTGCTTACTTCCAAAAAAGTTGCACAATAACAATTTTTAGCTACATAAAAGGGTAAAAATAGTCAATATGTGCTTTGAAACAACAGAAGATGGTGCTGCAACAGTTCAAAACCTGGTGGATTGTTGGGGTGTTATGGTTTACTGTTAAAATCTGTAAATAAACTATGTATAAAGTTTAAAAAGGATTCAAGAGTTTGAACATTTTAAATAGAAAAAAAAACTACAATACATATCTATTTATCAAAGTAAAAAAAGAAAATCTAGAAAGATTATTATTTTGATTCTACTGCCATAGCATATCTTATAAACATGATGACGTAACTTCCATAAAATATTTTCTCTTTATGTAGGCTCCTTTAACTTTAAGACTTACACTATTGTTATGCTCCACAAACTGAATGTCCTTTATTGTGCTTTGGGGGTTCCTCTAGATTCGGGATGAGCAGATCGGGGGATGTTCAGATTGGTCAGATTCGACCGTACTTTAGTCCAAAGTTCGGTTTAGGTACAAGAACTGTACCCGAACTTGAACCTGAACCAGAATCTCATAGAAATCAATGGGGACCTGAACTTTGGAGCAGGAAAACCTCTTTCTTTCTCGCCCCTCCCTGAACTCCAAAACTGTAAGATGGACTCCTAGGAGAATTTTACATTTTGGGTTCGCTCATCTCTACTCTAGACCTCTCAGAATAATAAATATAATATGTAAAAAAAAGAAAATACTTATACTCTCCTTAATTTTAACCTCTCCCACCCCTTTGCTTTTCACTGTCCCCTATCTGGTTCTCTGCGCAACTTTTTATCACCTTTGCAAGCAGTAAAAGCTGCACGCATGCAAAAGGTTGAGCTGAGTGTTTATAGCAAGGCTAAAGGCCCCGTTACACATAACGATGTCCCAGCGATTCCACCAACGATCCGACATGGATTGGATCGCTGGGAAATAGTTAGGCTGATTGCTGGTGAGCTGTCACATAGACAGCCCCTCCAGCGATCAGGACCAGCGAGCAAGCTGGTTTCCAATCTAAACAGCGGGTATCTAAGAGCCGCGCGACTCTTGGTTACCCGCTGTTTACCTTGGAAACCAGCAAGCAAGCTGGTTTCAAGGGTAAACAGCGGGTATCTAAGAGCTGATCGCTGGTCTCTCACTGCCACATGCAGCGATGCATGCTGGCCAGCGGGAGACCAGCAATCAAAAAATGGCCCAGGACAATCCTGCATGATCAGCGATACCCAACAGGGGGCCAGTCGCTGACACATTTCACACACAGCGATATCACTGGTGACATCACTGTGACATCACAAAATCAGCGAGCTTGCTGGTGATATGGCTGTGTGTGATGGGGCCTTAAGACTTCAGGGTCTCATGAAGCACATGATGTTTCCAGCATGATGATGTTACCTTACAGAAACATCCTGGGCTCCATCACAGCAGGAGACAATGAAGAATGAATTAAACCAGAAAGGTGGGCAGTAGACTTGAGCGAAACGGGTCGTTCAAATTCAAAAGTCGCCGACTTTCGGTAAAGTCGGGTTTCGCCGAGCGAAACCCGACCATAGCGTGAGGTTGGCCATGCGGTCGCCGACCCGAGCGCCAAAGTTGCGTTTCCCATAATGCTTTCAGGCGCCTTTTCTCTGCTAATGAGCAAGGATGCACACTGTGGGCAACGCGATGACATGGGCAGCGGCCACCACCATGTTAGAGAAGGGCATTTCAGTGATTGGCTTGCTTTGTGTGGCATCACAGTGGCTATAAAAGCCCTGAACGCCGACCGCCATTTTACTTCAGCCGATCTTAGCAAAGGGAGAGGTTGCTGGCTGCCGCTGCTTCTTAATAGGGAGAGTGTTAGGCAGGAAAGAAAACAGATAGGCATGGAAGAAAAAAGAATCTGTGCTTCTGCTGATAGTAATTGTACTGTACAGTTAGTGTGCAATGACAGGGGAGGATTTTTTGGTGTGCAGCAGCGCTGGTTATTAGGCTGCCTTATAAGGCTACCTGATAGCTGCATTGCTGTGTGCACACTGCTGTGCAGACTGCTTTTTACACAGCACTCCTACTTTTATTCTTTTTTTCTGAACAGTTACCGAGCGTTCATTTTATCCCACACCGTATTGGGGTTGTACGCTCCTCACACACTACCGTATACCAGCTGGTATCACGGACAAATACATGCTATCTGTGTGTGACTCCTGAAAAAAAAGACGGAGAGTTACATTTTTCCATACATACACCGTATAGAGCTGTCCGCTCCTGATACAATACCGTATATCTGCTGTTTGGATTACGGTCAAATAAATACTGAGACAGCTTCTGTGTGTGACTCCGTAAAAAAAAAGAGAGTTACATTTTTCCATCAAATGAAAATATAGCCAGCTCACCAGAGTACGCCACAGGTGCTTGGAACAGCTGTGAAGACACCGGAAAATTCAAGGAAGGAAGAGGAAGTTCCAGCTCCATAAAATATACTTTCTTTATTTCATCTTGTTAAAATCGTAGTATGTTCTCATGTGGACAAGTAACATGGCATAGTAAGGCAACGCGTTTCGATCAAACGATCTTTCTCAAGCCACATAAATCAACTATGCATGGTTCATTAAATAGATTATATGCACCAATGAAAACATCCATAGAAATCACATGATAAATCCAAAAATCCTGTTATCACAAAAGAATGTTAAAACAAAAGCAAATACATACACACATAAATAAAACATTTAATAATGTAGCATGAGATCATAGCGCTTGTTTAAACCCGCTGGATAACGAGTATTTAATCGATGGATCCAATATGCCTCACGGGTAAGGAGACGCCGTTTGGAATCTCCACCTCGTTTGGGCATAGTAACCCGTTCAATTCCTGACACCTGAAAATGAGTTATCAAAATGTCGGACATGGGGGGTGTGTAAAAAATAATCCTATGCATGAATATAAAAAAAATGGTGATCAAATTATATCGGAAGGCAAAAGTATAGGTGTACTTACATTTTTCCATACATACACCGTATAGAGCTGTCTGCTTCTGATCCAGTACCATATATCTGCTGTTTGGATTACGGTCAAATACATACTGAGACAGCGTCTGTGTGTGACTCCGTAAAAAAATAAAATAAAGAGAGTTACATTTTTCCATACATACACTGTATAGAGCTATCCGCTTCTGATACAGTACCGTATGTCTGCTGTTTGGATTATGGTCAAATCCATACTGTGACAGCGTGTGTGTGTGTGATTCCGGAAATAAATATGCATAGATTTACATTTTTCCATACACCGTATAGAGCTGTCCGCTTCTGATACAGTACCGTATATCTGCTGTTTGAATTACGGTCAAATACATACTGAGACAGCCTCGGGCCCATCCATCTGGCCCATCAAGAGTCACTCTCATTTCATCAGTTCATAAAACCTTAAAAAAATTTGTCTTAACATATTTCTTGGCACAGGCTTGACGTTTTATCTTATGTTTCTTGTTCAAAGGTGGTCGTTTTCCCTTCTTCCTTACCTTGGCCATGTCCCTGAGTATGGCACACCTTGTGCTTTTTGATACTCCAGTAACGTTGCAGCTCTGAAATATGGCAAAGCTGGTGTCAAATGGCATCTTGGCAGCTTCATGCTTGATTTTCCTCAATGGGCAGTTATTTTGAGCCTTTTTTTATCAACACACTTCTTGCGACCCTGTTGGCTATTTGCCATGAAACGCTTGATTGTTCAGCTTGGAGTAGGACGACATGTATGCAAATGATGATGTGATCAAAATACTCATTTGCCTTATAATTCTGCACACAGTGTATAGGCCCATCATACACTGGAGCATCATCCATGGGGCCCATCATATACTGCAGCATCATATGGGGCCCATTATATATGGAGCATAATATAGGCCCATCATACAATGGAGCATCATCCATGGGGCCCATCATATACTGGAGCATCCTATGGGAACCATCAAATACTGTAGCATTATGTGGAGCTCATCATATACTGTATGGAACATTATATGGGACCAATTATTCTGTATGGAGCAATATATGGGGCTCATTATTCTGTATGGTGCACTATGTGGTGGCCATAATACTGTATGGAGTAATATACTGTCCGCTTTTTGAGCTATTGTAGAATTTAAAATAGATATCAGTCATGTCATGTAAGCAGTGAAGTATTTTTCATCATACTATACCTATATTTCTGTGCCGTATCTGAGCATCATGAATTGTGGTATGTGTTAAAGGGGCCCACTGACACTCTTTCACCCGGGACACACGAAAACCTGGAGCCAGCCCTACCCCCCACAACTTTAGCCAAATAACCTCCAGTTTTCAGTACGTAACTATTATTATAAAGTAAATTAAGATTGACAAGCTTAAGTAATAAAAATTGATGTCATTGACATTGAAATGGGCACTGTAGGTGTGTTTACTGTTCTCCACTCCCTGACGACTTTGCTTCCCCATTGACTTGCATTGGGTTTCTTGTTTCAGTCGGACTTCTGACTTTTCACGATAGTCGGCCGATTTCGTTAGACTCGACTTTTGAGAAAGTCGAGTGTCATGAAACCCGACTCGGCCCTAAAAAAGGCAAAGTTGCTCAACTCTAGTGGGCAGTAAGGTGAATATAAGTATTTCTTTTCCCTTTTGATGGCCCTTTATAATTCCACAAAATGGCGGCCAGGTAGCCATCATTAGCTTACCCTGCACGGAAGCAAATTTAAAAAAAAACTGAATTTGGTAAGTTCATATTATTGTAATATTCAAGTAAAATTAAATTCCATTCAAATATATTTGTCCTCTCTAATAAAAGCTTGTGCATGTAAAATACATATACATTTCTTAGGGTATACACAAAACCTGTCACTATAATACTGTTCAGTCTAAATATTATATTTTTCAAATGTATTTACAGCAGAGAGAAGATGTTGAGACACTGAAAAATCGCTTTCACACTAGCAAAATTTGGTCTGATAAAGGCAGCAGTCATACGAAAAGAGCCTGCACAACAAAATATGGCATGGTACATTACAAATATTCTGTCCTAAATGTTATACTTCAAAGGGAGAACCCCACCATAGCATAACATCTGATAGAACTAAATAAAAAATTACCTGAAATTAGAGGCATGTAGAGATACAGTTAATGTCAAAGATGCCGACTCCCTATATCCCTGCTGGTGATTTTTTCCTGTCTACTGAGGTCTTAGTTTCCAGCTCAGTCCCTGCATGCTCAAGCTAAGAGTTCTTTTGCTATTGTTCACATTTGATTTGGTTTTGTCTATTTCAGTTTTGTGTGGTCAGCCAGCCCTGGCTGCGGCTGTGCTGAATTTCCATCCTTATGTTACTGTTTGTGCCAGTTTGTTTTTGTCCCTTATTAGATTGGCTTCTCTTTGCTCTGCTTTCAGAATATACAGTGGGGCAAAAAAGTATTTAGTCAGTCAGCAATAGTGCAAGTTCCACCACTTAAAAAGATGAGAGGCGTCTGTAATTTACATCATAGGTAGACCTCAACTATGGGAGACAAACTGAGAAAAAAAAATCCAGAAAATCACATTGTCTGTTTTTTTTTCATTTTATTTGCATATTATGGTGGAAAATAAGTATTTGGTCAGAAACAAAATTTCATCTCAATACTTTGTGATATATCCTTTGTTGGCAATGACAGAGGTCAAACGTTTTCTGTAAGTCTTCACAAGGTTGCCACACACTGTTGTTGGTATGTTGGCCCATTCCTCCATGCAGATCTCCTCTAGAGCAGTGATGTTTTTGGCTTTTCGCTAGGCAACACGGACTTTCAACTCCCTCCAAAGGTTTTCTATAGGGTTGAGATCTGGAGACTGGCTAGGCCACTCCAGGACCTTGAAATGCTTCTTAAGAAGCCACTCCTTCGTTGCCCTGGCGGTGTGCTTTGGATCATTGTCATGTTGAAAGACCCAGCCACGTTTCATTTTCAATGCCCTTGCTGATGGAAGGAGGTTTGCACTCAAAATCTCACGATACATGGCCCCATTCATTCTTTCATGTACCCGGATCTGTCGTCCTGGCCCCTTTGCAGAGAAACAGCCCCAAAGCATGATGTTTCCACCACCATGCTTTACAGTAGGTATGGTGTTTGATGGATGCAACTCAGTATTCTTTTTCCTCCAAACATGACAAGTTGTGTTTCTACCAAACAGTTCCAGTTTGGTTTCATCAGACCATAGGACATTCTCCCAAAACTCCTCTGGATCATCCAAATGCTCTCTAGCAAACTTCAGACGGGCCCGGACATGTACAGGCTTAAGCAGTGGGACACGTCTGGCACTGCAGGATCTGAGTCCATGGTGGCGTAGTGTGTTACTTATGGTAGGCCTTGTTACATTGGTCCCAGCTCTCTGCAGTTCATTCACTAGGTCCCCCCGCGTGGTTCTGGGATTTTTGCTCATCGTTCTTGTGATCATTCTGACCCCACGGGGTGGGATTTTGCGTGGAGCACCAGATCGAGGGAGATTATCAGTGGTCTTGTATGTCTTCCATTTTCTAATTATTGCTCCCACAGTTGATTTCTTCACTCCAAGCTGGTTGGCTATTGCAGATTCAGTCTTCCCAGCCTGGTGCAGGGCTACAATTTTGTTTCTGGTGTCCTTTGACAGCTCTTTGGTCTTCACCATAGTGGAGTTTGGAGTCATACTGTTTGAGGGTGTGCACAGGTGTCTTTTTATACTGATAACAAGTTTAAACAGGTGTCATTACTACAGGTAATGAGTGGAGGAAAGAGGAGACTCTTAAAGAAGAAGTTACAGGTCTGTGAGAGCCAGAAATCTTGATTGCTTGTTTCTGACCAAATACTTATTTTCCACCATAATATGCAAATAAAATGAAAAAAAAACAGACAATGTGATTTTCTGGATTTTTTTTTCTCAGTTTGTCTCCCATAGTTGAGGTCTACCTATTATGTAAATTACAGACGCCTCTCATCTTTTTAAGTGGTGGAACTTGCACTATTGCTGACTGACTAAATACTTTTTTGCCCCACTGTACCAGAGTGCTGATATAGTGGGCAAAGTGTAGTGACTTCAGTGTTTTTTCTATCAGACGTGTTGGGCATTTTTTGCACGGTTTTTTGCATGATTGCAGACAGTTTCTTTCCTTTCCTATCCTGTCTAGTTAGTTTGGGCCCCATCGTTTGTTCAGCCTATTTTCCTACCTGCGTTTGTGTTTTCATCTTGTCTCATCAACAATATATGTTTGGGGGCTATCTATTCCTTTGGGGTCTGCTCTGGGGCAGTTTAGATTTCCCCTTTCTTGCTTTAGGCTTATTTAGTTCTCCGGCTGTGTTGAGGTGTCTAGAATCATCGTAGGTACGCTCCACGGCTACTGCTAGTTGTGTGGATAGGATCAGGGGTCTGCAATCCGCTTAGTTACCTCTTTGGTTTTCGGTGGCTTAGCCTGGTCTTGCTTTCCTCCTCGGTGACCCAATCATAACAGAATCACCAGCCTAAACCGCTGATTCTAGGGTACTCAAGCGCTCCCTGATGAAGGTGTTCCGAAAGCACGTTGGGGTGGACCCAGGGACCCCCTGTTTGCCACCTACCATTGTGTCCAGGTAATAACATATATTTTGCACAGAAGTGTATATGTATTTTTGATTTCTACCTGGATTCACTAACTTTTAGCCTGGTTACTTACTATGAGCATTGTATCTAGTGATATTAGTTGCTAGGCTTCTTTTGCTGTACTATATAATGTATTTTCACTGCTATATAATCATGATCATATTTAAATGCAGCATTGGCAACATGGGCCTCTGTGTCCTCATTGGCTGTTAATGTTTTTATGGCTCTATAGCTTATTGTTTTTGTGCCTTGTCTTACTGTATAATAAAGCAATTTTATTATGACCCACAGTTGCATTTTTGGATTCATTTCCCCCTCCTTTCTGTATATAGCAGGAGAGAATTGTAAAAAAAAAAAAAAAAAAAGTGTCAAAATTTTTTTTTTTAATATATTTTTTCCTCTTTTTCTCTGGGGCCGTAGGAGGATTTTTTCTTTAATGGAGATTAAGCAATTGTCTAATCGTGTTGAGCAGCTCACTGCTGAAGTGCGGGGAATTTCCGCCTATCTTGCTCAATCACCTGTTGTTGAACCAAAAATCCCTACTCCTGATGTGTTTTCTGGGAATGGGTCTAAATTTCTGAATTTTAAGAATAATTGTAAACTATTTCTTGCCTTGAAGCCTAACTCATCGGGGAGCTCTGTGCAGCAGGTTAAAATTGTCATCTCCTTGCTGCGCGGTGATCCCCAGGATCGGGCTTTTTTCTGACACCTAGAAATCCTATGCTGGCTAATGTGGATGCATTTTTTCAAGCCTTGGGGTTGTTGTATGATGAACCTAATGCTATTGATCAAGCTGAGAAAACCCTATTGGCATTGAACCAGGGTCAGGATTCTGCAGAGTTATACTGTCAAAAATTCTGAAAGTGGGCGGTCCTTACAACATGGAATGACGGTGCCTTAGCAGCTCTCTTTCGGAAGGGTTTATCAGAAACCGTAAAAGATGTTATGGTGAGATTTCCTGTTGCCTCTGGTCTTGATGATTCTATGTCATTAGCTATTCAAGTTGATCGGCGTTTACGTGAACGTAAAACTACATGAGAGGCGTTGCCACCTTTTGAACAAACGTCAGAAACCATGCAATGTGATAGGGTTTTGTCTAGGGCACAATGTCAAGAGTTTAGAAGGCGTAATAAGCTGTGTTTTTTTTGTGGGGACTAGAGTTGAGCGAAACGGATCGGTCAAATTCATAAGTCGCCGACTTTCGCTAAAGTCGGGTTTCATGAAACGAAACCTGACCATAGCGTGAGGTCGGCCACCAGAGCGCCAAGGTCGCATTTCAAATGATGCTTCCAGCGCCCTTTTTCATCCAATGATGAAGGACGCACACTGTGGGCAAAGCAATGACATGGGCAGCATCACCACCATGTTTGAGAAGGACATGAAAGTGATTGGCTTGCTTTGTGTGGCGTCACAGGGGCTATAAAAGGGCGTGCACGCCGACCGCCATCTTACTTCTGCCGATCTTAGCATAGGGAGGGAGAGGTTGCTGCTGCTGATTCTGAATAAGGGAGAGCGTTAAGCAGGGAAGAAGAACAAAAAAACTGCTTCTGCTGGTAGCGATTTTCACTGTACAACACAACAGTTTGTGCGCAGTGACAGGGGAGACTATATTTTTTGTGCATCAGCTCTGTTGGTTATTAGGCTGCCTTATAAGGCTCCCTGATAGCTGCATTGCTGTTTGCACACTGCTGTGCAAACTGCTTTTTTAAAAGCAAAAATACTTTTCTTCCTCATTTCTGCAGTTACCAAGCGTTCATTTTTCCACACTTTTGTGTGCAGCAGTCCTGCTTATTAGGCTGCCTGCTGCCATACTTGGAATGAGAGCATCATTGTCAGCCTCTTAAAATCTCTAGGGAGATTCAAATTCTCCACAATACTATATACACCTTGTACTATGTCATACACCAGCCAATTTCAGCCTGTTAAATTGAGGTGTAATCTATAGTGGGCCTGAGATAATAGTTCAGCCTCCTAAAATCACTAGGGAGATTCAAATTCTCCCCAATACTATATACACCTTGTACTTTGTCATACACCAGCCAATTTCAGCCTGTTAAATTGAGGTGTAATCTGTAGTGGGCCTGAGATAATAGTTCAGCCTCCTAAAATCTCTAGGGAGATTCAAATCCCCCCCCCATACTATATACACCTTGTACTTTGTCATACACCAGCCAATTTCAGCCTGTTAAATTGAGGTGTAATCTATAGTGGGCCTGAGATAATAGTTCAGCCTCCTAAAATCTCTAGAGAGATTCAAATTCTCCCCAATACTATATACCTTGTACTTTGTCTTACACCAGCCAATTTCAGCCTGTTAAATTGAGGTGTAATCTATAGTGGGCCTGAGATAATAGTTCAGCCTCCTAAAATCTCTGGGAAGATTCAAATTCTCCTCAATACTATATACACCTTGTACTTTGTCATACACCAGCCAATTTCAGCCTGTTAAATTGAGATGTAATCTATGGTGGGCCTGAGATAATAGTTCAGCCTCCTAAAATCTCTAGGGAGATTCAAATTCTCCCCAATACTATATAAACCTTGTACCTACATTTTCCCAAAAATGAACATGGGCGGGGGTTGCCAGCTGGTACTGATGGTGGTGGTGGTGCATCTGCTGTTAGTGGCAAAAGCACAATAGCACCAAAGGCAGGAGGTGTAGAGCCTGCGTCATTGTTTGGCTCCACAAGGCCTCGAAGGCTCCCTTTTCCGGAGCCGGAGCTTCAGGAACAAGTTTTGGCTTACATTGCTGACACAGCCTCCAGCTCTATCGCCTCCTCTTCTGAAGTTTAAAAAAAAAAAAGCACTGAGTCGTCAGTGGAGGCTCCTGGTCAGGAACAACACCTTTCCTTGTGTTCTTCAGTCCTTCACCCCTACCAAAAGTGAAGGATGCAGCACACTACAGATTACTCCATGGAGCTCTTTTCACATACCATGCCTGGGTTAGCAAGTCAAATCGTGAATTCCCCAGTCCAAGATGAATCTGACATGGAGTGCACTGATGCACAGCCACTGCTAGATTTTTCTGCTGGTACATTCACTCAGAGCACTACATTGTCCTCGCAGTGTACTGAGCCAGAATCTGACCCTGATGAAACTCAGGTGCCCCTTCCCACATACTATACCACCTTACACGGTGACACAGAGGAGGGTGCACATGAAATTGGAGAGGAGGTGATGGATGAACCAGTTGTTGACCCAGATTGGCATCCATTGGGGGAAGAGGGTGCCGCTGCCAATAGCTCAGAAGAGGAGGAGAAGGATCCGCAGCAGGCAACAACATCGCAACAGCTGTTATCTGGCAGGCCCGTAGCAGTCCAAAAATGGGTTACAAAAAACAAAAGAGTTGCAGGACAGCTTGGCCAGATGGTCAAATTAGCACAGCGTGCAAGGCCTCAAAATGTCTTCCATAGTAGGAAGAGTGCAGTGTGGCACTTTTTTGAACAAAATCCTAATGATCAGGCAAAGGTTATCTGTAAGAAGTGCGCAAAGACCTTTAGCCAAGGGAAAAATCTGAGAAATTTGAATACCAGTTGCATGCTAAGACATTTAACCACCATGCACTTGCAAGCGTGGACGGACTACCAAACCTCACGTACCACATGTGCACCTGCTTTGAATGAAGGTATTCAGCAACGCTACATCGCTTCCCCCACTGTAAGCCCACCGGTTAGAACACCACCAGCAGCAAATGTTGAGGTGTCATCGCAGGGCCAAAGCAGTCAGGGAATCACAATGTTATTGCTATGAAAGACTGAATCTAGACCATCAGCAAGACCACCAACACCATCACCTTGACCATCACCAACCCTATCTCAGCCCGCCGTGTCCACCGCTAGTTCCACCATATGCAGCTCTCAAGTCCAGCACACCCTACCAGAGACTCTGAGTAGGACAAGAAAGTACTCATCCTCTCACCCACATACAGAGTGTTTGAATGTCCACATTGCCAAACTAATCTCGTTAGAGATGATGCCCTACCGGTTGGTTGAAAGCGAAGCTTTCCACGAGCTCATGGCCTACGCAGTACCATGCTATGACCTACTCAGCCAGCACTTCTTTTCTCGAAAAGCCATCCCAGCCCTCCACCTGCATGTGAAAGACCGCATTGTCCATGCACTCAAGCAATCAGTGAGTGGAAAGGTGCACCTCACAACAGATGCATGGTCCAGTAGGCATGGCCAGGGCCGTTACGTGTCACTGCGCACTAGGTTAATGTGGTGGATGCAGGGTCCACAGGGGACAGCGGCGGAGGGACAGTGCTGCCTAGCTCACGGTATAGGAAACAGTTGGCTAAGGGCGTTCGACCCTCCTCCTCCAGAAGCGAAAGCTCGTCCAGAGTGCAGATGCACGAGCACGCCATCCGCAGCTGCCAGTGTTGCACACGAGATGTCCCACTATTGAACAGCTAGTGGTAAGCGTCAGCAGGCTGTGTTGAAGATGATGTGTTTGGGTGACAACAGACACACAGCGGAGGTACTGCCCGACTACTTGCAGCGACAAACTGAGTCATGGCTGGGCAATCTACATTCTGAGGCAGGCAAGGTAATTATTGATAATGGCCGGAATTTTGTGGCAGCCATAGCCCTTTCAAAACTCAGACACATACTTTGCCTGGCTCACACCTTGAACATGGTGGTGCAGTGCTTCCTCAATAATTATTCAGAGTTAACAGCCCTGCTCCATAAGGTGTGAAGACTGTGCTCGCACACCCGCCAGTCGCCCGTACACTCCAGTGTTATGATTGAGTTACCGTAGGAGGCAAAAACAGAAATGCTAGCTAAGTCCAGAAAACCAGAGAAGTTGGCAGCTATCAGATTGCAGACCCCTGAACCTATCAACACAACTAGCAGTAGCCGTGGGGGGTTCCTACGATGCCCTAGACCCCTCGATCACAGCCGGAGAAATAGCTAGGCCTAAAGAAAGAAAGGGGAAAACTAAACTGCCCCAGAGCAGACCCCAAAGCAATAGGCAGCCCCAACATATAATGACGGTGAAGCAAGATGAAAACACTAACACAGGCAGAAAGATAGACTGAGCAAAGACGGGGCCCAATCTAGCTAGATAGAAAAGGACAGGAAGGCTGCTGTCTGCAATCCGTGAAAAACCCTATGAAAATAAGAGCCAAGAGACTGACAGTGAAAAAGGCCCTGAAGACGCTAGGCTTCAAAAAAGCTATGTCAGTACTCAAGAATATTCTGAAGACAGAGCTACAGGCAAAAGGAGATTCAGCTCACCCCAGCAGGGAATGGCAGAATCCAGAAAAGCAAGGAAAACAAAAACAAAACACTAATGCAAACAGGCAAAGCAGAAAAACTTAGCTTAGAGGAGCAGGAAACAGACTGGTGTCCTAGAAGTCCACAGAGAAATCACCCGCAGGGCAGAAGGGCGTCGGCAGCCTTATATCCAGTCCGTGACTCCATTCAGCCAGTCATCCTCATCAGGTTCAGGTGCCGGATAATCAGGCTCATTACCTTCTTTCACCAGAATAGGGAGTTCACCAGACCTCAGTGACGAAGGGGAAAATGAACTCACAACAGTACCTCCCCCTTGAGGAGGGGTCACCGAACCCTCAACCACGCCACCAGGGCGATCAGGGTGAGCCCGATGAAAGGCACGCACCAATCTTTTGGCATGAATATCAGAGGCAGAGACTCAGGAATTATCCTCCTGACCATAACCCTTCCACTTAACCAAATACTGGAGTCTCCGTCTAGCCAGACGGGAATCCAGTATTTTCTCTACCTCATATTCCATGTTACCTTCAACCAATACAGGGTCCGGAGGTGCCACCCCTGGAGCAACTGGTTCAACAAACCTCTTCAACAAGGACTTATGGAACACATTATGGATTTTAAATGTGACAGGAAGAGCCAAACGGAAAGAGACCGGATTAATAATCTCCAAAATCTTGTAAGGTCCAATAAATTTAGGCTTAAACTTAGGAGAAGCCACCTTCATAGCAATATTTTTTGATGATAACCACACCATATTACCAATCTTAAACTGGGGACCAATGGTCCTATGTCGATTGGAAAACCGCTGGGCCTTTTCTTGGGAGAGAGATAACTTATCCACCACTTGGTCCCAGATCTGGTGCATTCTCTCCACCACAGTGTCAACACCTGGGCAGGCAGAAGGCTCCACCTGCCCTGAAGAAAATCGAGGATGAAACCCAAAGTTACAAAAAAAAGGTGACATCAAAGTGGCAGAACTATCTCTATTATTTAAAGCAAATTCGGCCAAGGGCAAAAATGAAACCCAATCATCCTGATCAGCGGAAATAAAACATCTCAAATACGACTCCAAGGTCTGGTTTGTTCTCTCTGTCTGCCCATTGGTCTGAGGGTGAAAAGCAGAGGAGAAGGACAGCTGAATTCCCAGCTTGGAACAGAAAGTCCTCCAAAATCTAGACACAAACTGAACTCCTCTGTCAGATACAATGTTCTCAGGAATCCCGTGTAAGCGAACCACCTGTTGCAAAAACAGGGGCACCAACTCAGAGGAAGATGGCAACTTAGGGAGTGGTATAAGATGAACCATCTTAGAGAACCTATCACAAATCACCCAAATAACAGTCATTCTTTGAGAGACCGGCATATCAGAGATGAAATCCATTGAAATATGGGTCCATGGCCTCCTGGGGACAGGCAAAGGCATCAACAACCCACTAGAACGAGAACAAGATTTAGACCGGGAGCATGTCCCACAGGACTGCACAAAATTCCTGACATCATGAGACAAGGTGGGCCACCAAAAAGAGCGACTCACCAGATCTCTAGTACCAAAAATACCTGGATGACCAGCCAATGCAGAGCAATGAACTTCCGACATCACTCTCTTCTTCCACTGGTCAGGAACATACAACTTTCCACTGGGACAATGCTCAGGTTTGTCCTCCTGGAACTCTTGCAGAGCAAGTCTCAAATCGGGCGAGATGGCAGAAAGAACTACCCCTTCGCCTAAGATGGTAGCAGGCTTGGTCACCACAGGAGAATCAGCAAAGAAACTCCTAGAGAGGGCGTCTGCCTTGACATTCTTAGTTCCAGGAAGAAAAGAGACCACAAAATCAAAACGTGTAAAAAATAAGGCCCACCTAGCTTGTCTAGGGTTCAAGCGTTTAGCCGACTCCAGATAAATCAAATTCTTGTGGTCAGTGAGGACCACAACTTGATGTTTAGCTCCCTCCAACCAATGTCTCCACTCCTCAAATGCCCATTTCATGGCCAACAGTTCCAGATTCCCCACATCATAGTTATGTTCAGATGGAGAGAACTTTCGGGAAAAGAAAGCACAGGGATTCATTTTAGCTGTTACAGGATCCTTTTGGGACAAAACAGCTCCTGCACCAATCTCAGAAGCATCCACCTCTACCTGGAACGGGAGTGAGACATCAGGTTGCCGCAAAACCGGGGCGGAGGTAAATCTTCGCTTCAGCTCCTGAAAGGAAGCAACAGCCTCCGGAGACCAATTCAACACATCAGCACCCTTCTTAGTCAGATCAGTCAATGGCTTGGCAATACTAGAAAATTTTGCTATAAATTTCGATAAAAATTAGCAAAACCCAAAACCTTCTGGAGGGCCTTCAAAGAAGTGGGCTGAACCCAATCATAAATTGCCTGTACCTTGGCCGGGTCTATTTCAATAGTTGATGGAGACAAAATAAATCAAAAAATGAAATCCTCTGTACTCCAAAAAGGCATTTCGATCCTTTGACATACAGGGAATTCTCCCTCAAGATCCGGAACACAGTCCAAATATGTTCCACATGAGAATCCCAATCCTTGGAGAAGATCAAAATATCATCCAGATAGATAATCAAAAATTTATCGACAAAGTCTCGGAAAATATCGTTCATGAAGCACTGGAAGACAGAAGGGGCATTAGTGAGCCCAAAAGGCATCACCAGGTACTCAAAATGTCCCTCCGGAGTATTAAACGCCGTCTTCCATTCATCCCCCTGCTTAATGCGGATAAGATTATATGCCCCCTAGGTCAAGCTTGGTAAACCAGCAAGCACCTCTAACGCTAGAGAATAGATCCGAAATCAGGGGTAACGGATACTGATATTTAATAGTAATTTTATTGAGGGCACGATAATCAATACAAGGCCTTAAAGAACCATCCTTTTTGGCCACAAAAAAAAAACGGCACCTAAGGGTGAAGAGGATGGTCTAATATGACCCTTCTCCAATGCCTCCTTAATATAGGACCGCATAGCCTCGTGCTCGGGTACAGATAAATTGAAGAGCCGACCCTTGGGAAATTTACACCCCGGGCTTAGTTCAATTGCACAGTCATAACTTGTATGAGGAGGCAAGGACGCAGACTCATTCTCACTAAATACATCATAAAAGTCCGCCAAATAGTCAGGAACATCATGCAACTGAGGAGAGGTGGAAAAAACCGGAGCCTCACTAAAGGTACACCGACAACCCCAACTCACCACAGACACAGATTTCCAATCCAAAACTGGATTATGAATTTGCAACCAGGGAAACCCCAGAACAACGGCATCATGCAGACCATGCAACACCAAAAATCTACAATTTTCTTGATGGTCTGGGGCGACCCGCATGACCACCTGGGTCCAAAACTGAGGTTTATTTTTAGCCAAAGGAGTAGCATCAATACCCCTCAAAGGGATAGGCGTCTGCAGAGGTGTCATCGGAAATCCACAACGTTTAGCAAAATCCAAGTCCATTAGGTTTAGCGCTGCTCACGAATCCACAAAAGCCTTGGCGGAAAATGTGGACAGGGAGCAGATCAGAGTAATTGCCAGAAGAAACTTAGGTTGAACACCACCAACAGAAAACGTGTGTGCAAAGCGTTTCTCTCGTTTAGGACAAACAGAAATAATATGCGAGGCATCTCCACAGAAAAAACACAGCTTATTACGCCTTCTGAACTCCTGACGTTGCGCCTTAGGCAAAACTCTATCACATTGCATAGGTTCAGACGTCTGTTCAACCGGTGGCAACACCACCCGTGCAATCCTGCGTTCACGTAAACGCTGATCAACCTGAATGGCTAATGACATAGAATCGTCCAGACCAGAGGGAACAGGAAATCCCACCATAGTATCTTTTACGGCTTCTGACAAACCCTTCCAAAAGAGAGCAGCCAAGGCATTATCATTCCAGGTAGTAAGGATCGCCCACTTTCGGAACTTTTGACAGTACAACTCAGCAGAATCTCGACCCTGGTTCAATGCCAACAGGGTCTTTTCAGCCTGATCAATAGCATTAGGTTCGTCATACAACAACCACAAAGCTTGAAAGAATGTGTTCACATTAGTCAGAATAGGATCATCTGGTTTCAAAGAAAACGCCCAATCCTGCGGATCGCCACGCAGCAAAGAGATGACAATTTTAACCTGCTGCGCGGAGCTCCCTGACGAGAAAGGCTTCAAGGCAAAAAATAATTTACAATTATTTTTGAAACTCAAAAATTTAGATCGATCCCCAAAAAATACATCAGGTGTAGGGATCTTTGGTTCAACAGCATGCGAACGAGCAAGGTAGGCGGAAATTCCCCGCACTTCCGCAGCGAGCTGCTCCACACGATCAGACAATTGCTTTATCTCCATTGAGAGAAAAAAAAATTCCCCCTACGGCCTCAGAGATATAGAGGAAAGAATATACGCACACCTTTTTTTTTTTTTTTAAAACACAATTCTTTTCTGCTATTGAGTACCCTAGGATCTGCGGTATGGCGGGTGATTCTGTTATGATTGAGTCACCGTAGGAGGCAAAAACAGAAATGCTAGCTAAGTCCAGAAAACCAGAGAAGTTGGCAGCTATCGGATTGCAGACCCATGAACCTATCAACACAACTAGCAGTAGCCGTGGGGGGTTCCTACGATGCCCTAGACCCCTCGATCACAGCCGGAGAAATAGCTAGGTCTAAAGAAAGAAAGGGGAAAACTAAACTGCCCCAGAGCAGACCCCAAAGCAATAGGCAGCCCCCAACATATAATGATGGTGAAGCAAGATGAAAACACTAACACAGTCAGAAAGATAGACTGAGCAAAGACGGGGCCCAATCTATCTAGATAGAAAAGGACAGGAAGGCTGCTGTCTGCAATCCGTGAAAAACCCTATGAAAATAAGAGCCAACAGACTGACAGTGAAAAAGGCCCTGAAGACACTAGGCTTCAAAAAAGCTATGTCAGTACTCAGGAATATTCTGAAGACAGAGCTACAGGCAAAAGGAGATTCAGCTCACCCCAGCAGGGAATGGCAGAATCCAGAAAAGCAAGGAAAACTAAAACAAAACACTAATGCAAACAGGCAAAGCAGAAAAACTTAGCTTAGAGGAGCAGGAAACAGACTAGTGTCCTAGAAGTCCACAGAGAAATCACCCGCAGGGCAGAAGGGCGTCGGCAGTCTTATATCAAGTCCGTGACTCCACTCAGCCAGTCTTCCTCATCAGGTTCAGGTGCCTGATAATCAGGCTCATTACCTTCCTTCACCAGAATAGGGAGTTCACCAGACCTCAGTGACGAAGGGGAAAATGAACTCACAACACTCCAGTCGTATGCAGAAGCTGCAGCGATTGCTCCACCTTCCCAAGCACCGCCTAATTATCGACGTTGCAACAGGGTGGAACTCCACCCTGCACATGGTTGAGAGGCTGTGCGAACAGAGGCAGGCAGTAATGCATTTGTGGGAGGATACACTGGCAGGCAGTTTGAGGGCAGACAAGGAGTTGTCGGGTGTGCAGTGGTCGAAGCTGAAAGACCTCTGTAAAGTCCTTCAGTGTTTTGAGGAATGCACACGGCTGGTAAGCGCAGACGATGCCATCATAAGCATGAGCATCCCACTTATGCATCTGCTCATGCAAACTTTGACGTACATTAAGGAGCAGGCGTCTGCAGCCGAGGAGGAAGGGGAAGAGGAGGAGGGAAGCCTTGATGACAGTCAGCCATTGTCTGCTCAGGGAACTCTCCTGGACGAGGTGGAGGAAGAAAAGGAAGAGGAGGAGGAGGATGATGGGGATGATTATTTAGGGGAGGAGGATGCTTCTCAGGGGGCAAGAGAAAATGTTGGCGTGGCAAGGTCAGGTACAGGGTTTGTGCTTGACTGGAGGGATGTGGATTTGCCAGAATGTGCTCCTCCTCCCAGCACTCGCAGTGCATCATTGACACCTGGAATATTGGTCCACATGTGTGATTATGCCTTGCAGATCCTAAAAAGGGACCCCCGCATTGCCAAAATGATGAACGATGACGACTACTGGTTGGCCAGCATCCTGGATCCACGCTATAAAGGCAAATTCCAAAACATCATGCCACAGGAGAACCTAGAGCTAATATTGGCTAACAAACAAGCAACTCTGGTAAACCATTTGTTTGAGGCATTCCCAGCACCCAGCAGCGGTGATGGTTCTCACACGAGCCGTAGGGGGCAACATGGAAGAATTGTTTGTGGTGCACACATCCGAAGTGATGTTGGAGACAGGGGTTTGATGACTAGGTTGTGGACTGATTTTTCAAGTACCGCTCACACGACTGGTAATACTGCATCGATTGAAAGTGACAGGAGACAGCAGTTGTCAACTATGGTTACAAACTACTTCTCCTCCCATATCGATGTTCTCCCTCACAGGTCATTCCCCTTTGACTATTGGGCCTGTAAACTGGACACCTGGCCTGAATTGGCACAATATGCCTTACAGGAGCTCGCTTGCCCCGCTGCTAGTGTGCTATCCGAAAGAGTCTTCAGTGCTGCTGGATCAATCCTGACAGAAAAAAGGACCCGTCTGTCGACCCAAAATGTTGATGATCTAATCTTCATTAAAATGAACCATGCATGGGTTTCAAAGGATTTTGACCCACCTTCCCCTGCTGACACATAGGTTGCCAGGAAAATGGCTCGCTTTTGTCCTCCTCTTCCTCGGACTTCTCCAATTCCTCCATTTGAAGCTGCTGAATGTCCAACATCAACATATGCCATTTTTTCAACCTCCCTAGCTGGGCTGCCTCCCCCCCAGGGCCGGGGTCACCACCTGGCACATGCACCCGTGCGGGTGCTGTTGCCCTTGGCAGGTGGGTGGGCCCACTCTTGGGCGGCGGCACTGGCACAGGGTCCCTCATAGTACAATCAAGTGTCTCTGACGGTGGGGGTGCACACCCGCCGTCAGACACACCGGCGTACTATGAGGGGCCCTGTGCCAGTACCGCCGCCCACGTGTGGGCCCCCCCTGCTTGCTCAGTGCCCCAGCACTTGCAGTACTTAACTCTCCCTGCTCCACCGCTGTGTAATCTGGGCTGTTAAATCCTTCACTGCGATTGCCACTAAAAATTTGGTGAACTGATAGATGATGGTTAAGACGTAGCCATGCCCTGTGCTGCTGGGCTCTATCTTCAGATGATCAATGGCCATGTCCATTTGTTATGGATGTCGACTCACAATGAGATGCAGTGGTGGTTTATCGTCAGCTTTCACAGTTTTCCTACTCACAGACGTGTGACATTCCTGCCCACATTTTTAAATGTGTCCTCTCATGCCAATCCAATAGAATCGCCTACGGCCTGTGGCTTCTGTCTTTTGCACTCCAAAGTTACCTGACAGATCATGATAGGCAGTGAGGACCATGTCTACATCTCTCCCTGTGATCACAATTTGATGGAGATGAGTAACGGTGATGGGATCCACGGTACTGCGATACATCAACCCTTTCTTCACAAAGAACTGTTTTCGCTGTCTCCACAGGCAAAGTAATTGAGGGTCAGCATCACCTCTGAGAATTCTCCCGGGAGTTTTTCCTGTGATTAGTAATTCCCAAATTTCTGCAATCACTCGACTTTCCGTCTGTACTTGTATCCATCTCGTTTCCTCTTGCGGAGAGTCTGGACTGTCTTACTGAGACTGAAATATATATGAAGATTTAAAAATACCCCAACAGTGTATACTGGTGTATGCTTCGAATACATTACTCTTTTTCTACTTTTTAGATTCTTGTCTAATGCATACTGAGTCTGTGAGTGTCTTTGTCGGACTCCGGAAATATACACAGAGATTTTTAATATTTAAACTATGCTATATATACCTTTTATTCGGTGATACTGTACCCTTTCTCAACTTTCTACAATCTTGTCGAATCCATACTGGGCCTGAGACCGTCTGAGTCTGCCTCCTGATATATACACAGAGATTTTTAATGTGTAAACTATGCTATATATACCTGGTTTCCGGTGATACTGTACCCTTTCTCAACTTTCTACAATCTTGTCAAATCCATCCTGGGTCTGAGACCGTCTGAGTATGCCTACTGATTAGAAATGAGTGGTGTTCGAATCGAACTGTTCGCCAAGTTCAAATTCGAGCTGTTTTGGGCGGTGTTCGAGCCATTTGTCGAACTCGAACACTTTGCTTAAAATTCGGCTGTTCGAGGTTCCGTTCGAGAACGGTTCGTTCACCAAAAGCGTAACTTTATTTTCACATTAATAATGGTTTTCAATGTTAATAGACAGTTTCATGGCATAGTAGCGGTGTCTGGTAGCCAGCGGTGTAGTACACCTGTCAAGGAGCTACACCGTGTGTGTTTCTAGTAATTTTTTACTGCATCTTGTCCAGAAAATCCTTTTGGGCCTTGTAGCACTGTCTGCTACTCAGCAGAGGAGCCCACCTGTGAACCAAGCTGTGCCGCCTGTTTATGTAAGAACCATTTTTTAACTCCATTTAGCCCAGTCAATACTTTGGGCCTAGTACCTGTGTCTACTGCTCAGCAGAGGAGCCCACCCGTGAAACTAGCTATGCCGCCTGTTTATGTAAGCACTGTCTGCTACTCAGCAGAGTTGCCCACCCATGAACCAAGCTATGCCGCCTGTTTATTTAAGAACTGCGTGCTACTCAGCAGAGGAGCCCAGCTGTTGAGCAAGCTACAGCACCTGTTGTTTGGACACTTAATTTTTGCACATTCTTTCTGGAATGCCGGTTAGGCCTAATTCCGTAATTCCGGTTGACCTGCACTTACTGGGAAATCCTCGTTCGTGGGGAAGATTTGGAATCCCAGATACCCATCACTAACGGGGATAAGCCGGTTATCCGCAACTGTAAGCGTCACACGCTGGTCCTTTCAGTTTAGCGTGCGTGCAGCACCGGACATGTAAGGGCATGACAGGCCATTTATGACTGGGTTCAGCCCACTTCTTTGAAGACTCTCCAGAAGTTTTTGGGTTTTGCTAATTTCTATCGTAAATTTATAGGTAATTTTTCTGGTATTGTCAAACCACTGACTGATCTGACCAAAAAGGGCGCTGATGTGGTGAATTGGTCTACAGAGGCAGTCTCGGCATTTGAGGAGCGTAAGCGGAGATTCACTTCTGCTCCGGTTCTACAGTAACCTGATGTCTCACTTCCATTTCAGGTGGAGGTAGATAATTCTGAGATTGGTACAGGAGCTGCTTTGTCCCAAAAAGATCCGGTGACTTCTAAAATGAATCCCTGTGCCTTCTTTTCTCGAAAATTCTCCCCATCTGAATGTAACTATGACGTGGGGAATCGAGAATTGTTGGCCATGAAATGGGCATTTGAAGAGTGGAGACATTGGTTGGAGGGAGCTAGACATTAAGTTGTGGTCCTCACTGACCACAAGAATTTGATTTATCTTGAATCTGTCAGGGTCCTGACAGCGCTGTCATACAGCCTCCACTAAGCAGGGACTCACCCGCACCGTAGGGACCCCTGGGGACAAGAACAGCCAGAAAATAAAGATGCACAGGACCTGAATGTAGAAGTTTAGCAAGCCGGCACAGGACCTACGGTCTTGTGAACGGTCATGTGACTTCAAGGGGCGGGGCTTAGCTTCCTGCTTTTAAAGAAGGTAGAAAGCTCAAAGACGGGCAAAGCGGGGGTCATGCACAATACAGACAAGCGAGGTACAGGAGGGATAAACAGACGGGAGGTCAGACAAAGCCAAAGGTCATACACAAGATATCAGTAAAGTACCAGGGATGAGACAGAACGGATAGTCAGGGCAAAGCAGAGATCAAAACCAAACAGACGTAGAAGGTACCAGGCAGAATCCAAAGCAAAATCCAGAGAACAGACCGAGTCGTACACAGAGAATCAAGCAACCAGAACACAGCACTAACACACTCAGGGGTCACCACACAATGCCAAGGGCGAAAGTATAACTGACGGGGGATGGGATCTTCCTGAGGCTATAAGAAGCCTCCCCAGAACCAATGAGAGGCCACCATAATAGGTCCCAGGTGTGCAGGTGAGAGTCTGCACTGAGGTCAGAACATTAACCCCAGCAGTGTCGGTCACCCAGCACTGATATCATGACAGTACCCCCCTCTCAATGGGGGCCTCTGGACCCCCAGGCTTGCCCTGGTATCTAGCATGGAAAGCCCGAACCAGACAATCCGCATGCATCAACCAGGCCAGCACCCAGGACCTGTCCTCCGGCCCATACCCCTTCCAATGAACTAGGTACTGTACTGACCGTCGTACCAAGCTAGAATCTACGATGTGACCAATCTCACACTCTACATGTCCCTCAACCGAAACCGGAGGAGCAGCGGACTCGGATTCTCCCCTTACTGCTTCAAACGGTTTCAGTAGAGATCTATGGAAGACGTTAGGGATCTTGAAAGAGTGTGGAAGGCACAGCCTGTATGCTACTGGGTTGATTTTTTCCACAATCTTGTACGGGCCAATGAATTTGGGGCCCAACTTGGCTGACGGAATCTTTAACTTAATGTTTGCGTGGAGAGCCAAACTTTCTCTCCAACGTGAAACATGGGACCAGGTGTTCATTTCCTGTCCACGAAAAAGTTATACCTGCCTTGAGACCTAGATGTACGCCGCTGGACTTCTGCCCATGTATCTTTTAACAGCTGAACAGAGTCCTCAGCCCCGGGGCACCCCGTATCCAGACGAGAAAACTCACCAAAATGAGGACTGAACCCATAGTTGATCAAGAAAGGGGACATACCAGTGGATTGACTCACCCGACTATTGAAGGCAAATTCAGTCAATGGCAGTATATCACACCAGTCATTCTGTCTAGCAGAAGTCAGACATCTGAGGATCTGTTCCAGAGACTGATTAGTGCGTTCCATCTGACCATTACTCTCAGGATGGTATGCAGACGAAAAGGACAGAGATATCCCTAATTTTTTGCAGAAAGCACGC
The DNA here is from genome assembly GCF_039654945.1 of Dendrobates tinctorius. NCBI lineage: Eukaryota > Metazoa > Chordata > Amphibia > Anura > Dendrobatidae > Dendrobates > Dendrobates tinctorius. The sequence goes on along the minus strand of NW_027361698.1, from coordinate 58,212,612 downwards.
CAAAACTTAGCCACAAACTGCACACCACGATCAGACACCACATTCAGGGGTACCCCATGCAAGCGGACCACATGCTGCACAAACAATCTGGAAAAGGTCTCAGCAGAAGGTAATGCGGACAGGGGTACAAAATGAGCCTGCTTTGAAAATCTGTCCACCACTACCCATACCACCGTATTACCCCTGGAAGAGGGAAGATTGGTAATAAAATCCATGGACAGATGGGTCCACGGTCTTTCGGGAACTTCCAAGGGCATCAGCTGCCCCGCCGGCCAGCTATGGGAGCTTTTAGAACGAGCGCAGACCCCACAACCAGAAATGAACTTCTTTATATCAGAACCAAGAGAAGGCCACCAGAAGATCCTAGCCACCGCCAGTCGCGTGGCTGATATACCAGGGTGAGCACACAACTTGGATTCGTGGAACTCTTGCAAGAGTTTAAGGTGAAGTTGCTCTGGGACAAACAACTTGCCCCCTGGCTTGGCCGCAGGAGCCAGCAACTGGGCCCCCTCAATTTCCCGTTCCAATTCAGACAAGATCCCTGCTAACACAACCCCAGGGTGCAGGATGGAGGACGGTGGCTCAGGAGCAGGCACAGGGTGAAAACTACGAGATAAGGCATCAGCCTTGGCATTCTTTGACCCTGGACGGAATGTAATAGTAAACTGGAAACGAGAAAAAAAAAGTGACCAATGGGCCTGTCTGGGCGTTAATCTTTTAGGAGACTCAATGTTTGACAAATTTTTGTGATCAGTGATCACAGTAACCGGGTGACTGGCCCCCTCCAAAAAGTGCCTCCATTCCTCAAACCCCAACTTGACCACAAGAAGCTCTCTATTGCCTACATCATAATTTCTTTCAGCAGCAGAGAACTTCCTGGAAAAGAAAGCACATGACCTGAGGTTGGTTAGAGTGGCAGACCCTTGGAATAACACTGCCCCCACCCCCACCTCGGAGGCATCCACCTCCACCACAAATGGTTTGGAGGGATCTGGCTGTACCAAGACAGGAGCAGACATAAAACATTTTTTCAGCGTCGCAAAAGCCTCTTTTGCGAGTGAGGACCAATTTCTCACATCCGCACCTTTGCATGTTAGATCCGTGAGAGGTTTGACCACTTGCGAAAACCCCCGGATAAATTTGCGGTAATAAATGGCGAACCCCAAGAAGCGCTGAAGACCCTTAAGATCTCGGGGTTGCACCCAATCCACAATGGCCTGCACCTTCTTGGGGTCCATGCAAAATCCCTCACCGGATACAATTAATCCCAAAAAAGACAATTCTTGCACACAGAATACACATTTCTCCAATTTGGCATACAGATGATTTTCTCTCAGTCTTTGGAGAACAGTTCGTACATGTTCCAAATGAGAATGCTTGTCGGAGGAGGATATCAAAATATCATCTAAGTAGATAACGACAAAATGACTAATGAGATCCGAGAATACCACGTTGATAAAATGCTGAAATATGGCCAAAACCAAGACCAAGAATAAGACCAAGAAGACCAAGACCAAGACCAAGAATAAGACCAAACGGCATGACTAAATTTTCAAACAGTCCCTCGGTCGTGAGGAACGCGGTTTTCCATTCATCCCCCTCTCGGACCCTTATCAAATTATATGTCCCCCGAAGATCCAGTTTAGAAAACCACTTTGCCCCTGAAAGTTGGTTACTCAAATCGGGAATCAACGGAAGGGGGTACGTATTCCGTACCGCAATCTGATTAAGCTCCCAAAAATCGAGAGAGGGACGTAACCCGCTATCTTTTCTCTTTACAAAAAAGAAACCTGCCGCCACAGGTGAAACTGAAGGACATATGTGTCCTTTGCGCAGACTTTCAGCAATGTACTCCTTCATAGCCAAGCGCTCAGGACCGGACAAATTAAACAGACGGGCTTTAGGTAGTTTAGCCCCCGGGACCAGCTCAATAGTGCAGTCAAAGGGTCTATGTGGAGGTAACGTCTCGGCCTCGCTTTTGGAGAATACATCTTCGAAGTCCTTCAGGCATTCCGGAATACCTTCCAGCTCGACAGATGATACAGACACAGATTTAACAGGTTCAACCAGCAGTGCGAATTTATCACATAACTTAAAATCATTAAACCCCCATTGGACAATCTCCCCTGGTTTCCAGTTAATAACTGGGTTATGATGTTGTAACCAGGGCATGCCCAACACCAACCCTGCAGGTAGATTGTCAAGAACAAAACAACTTAGGTTTTTCCACATGAGTAGCGCCCACTCTGAGCGAAAACAAGTCAGACATAAAGAGAATTCCCTCCTTAGTGAAGGGAGAGGAGTCAATGGCCATCACCTTGATCAGAACCTTGCGCCTAACTGACCCTATCTTACAGTGTGTGACCAATTGGGAGTCAATGAGGTTAATCGATGATCTGCAGTCCACGAAGGCTGTAGAGGAAAAAGAACTACCGTCCACAAACAGTTCCACATGCAGTAACAGTTTTGAAAATGAGGAAAAGGGTACCTGAGGGTCTAAGTAGTCTCCCCGTTGACTACCCAGACCTAGTTGTTTCCCGCTGACCGGGTTGAAGACGGGCAATCAGGACACTCCCTTTTCCAATGTCCCGTTTTACCGCAGTAAAAGCATAACTGCTTATCCTTCTGGCGTTTCCTCTCCGTATCCATCAGAGAGAGGGTGCCTACATCCATGAGCTCAGGGGCAGTCTCTTTTCCACTGGGGAACAATGGAGTTTCCACCTGTATCACCCCTCTGGCCCGCAGCCTGGGTCATGGCGTCCTCGAGAGAGTTAGGTGGGGGATGTAACGCCAAGGCATCCTGCAGCCGCTCGGACAAGCCTCTGCGAAAGAGTCCTCGGAGTGCGGCGTCGTTCCAAGAGACCTCTGCGGCCCAGCGGCGGAATTCGGTACAAAACCACTCAGCTGAGTGTTTCCCCTGACAGACGCTCATCACCATGTCCTCTGCCAATCGCACTCGGTCAGGCTCATCATAAATGTGCCCGAGGGCCTCAAAGAATGCATTCACAGACACACTCTCAGGGGCAGTGGGAGGAAGGGAGAAAGCCCAAGCTTGTGGGGACCCTCTTAACAGAGACATAATGACCCCAACCTTCTGACTTTCGTCCCCAGAGGAACGTGGCATCAAACTAAAAAAAAGTTTGCACCCCTCCATGAAGACCCTGAACTCCTTTTTGTTTCCAGAAAAAAAGTCAGGCAGTTTAACTGGTGGTTCTGGGGACACCAAAACAACATCACTCGCCCCAGCCCCCAGAGACCCAGCAGCTAGAGCTCCCCGCACTGTCTCAGAAAGCTGCTGCTGAGAACGAGCCAGAGCTTGCTGCTCCAGAGATAAACCCTGAAACATCTGACTCAGACTTTTCATCTGGTCAGCCAGAGACTGTATGGGATCCATAACTCTCTGCATAAAAAACCCCCCAAAAACTTAATGGTCAGTTATAATGTCAGGGTCCTGACAGCGCCGGCGTACAGCCTCCGCTAAGCAGGGACTCACCCGCATGGTAGGGACCCCTGGGGACAAGAACAGCCAGGAAAATAAAGATGCACAGGACAGCTTTGGCAAGCTGGCACAGGACCTACGGTCATGTGAACGGTCATGTGACTGCAAGGGGGCAGGGCTTAGCGTCCTGCTTTTAAAGAAGGTAGAAAACTCAAAGTCGGGCAAAGCAGGGGTCATGCACAGTACACACAAGCGAGGTACAGGAGGGATAAACAGATGGGAGGTCAGACAAAGCCAAAGGTCATACACAAGATATCAGTAAAGTACCAGGGATGAGACAGAACGGATGGTCAGGGCCAAGCAGAGATCAAAACCAAGCAGACGTAGAAGGTACCAGGCAGAATCCAAAGCAAAATCCAGAGAACAGACCGAGTCATACACAGAGAATCAAGCAACCAGAACACAGCACTAGCACACTCAGAGGTCACCACACAATGCCAAGGGCGAAAGTATAACTGACGGGGGATGGGATCTTCCTGAGGCTATAAGAAGCCTCCCCAGAACCAATGAGATGCCACCATAATAGGTCCTAGGTGTGCAGGTGAGAGTCTGCACTGAGGTCAGAACATTAACCCCAGAAGTGCCGGTCACCCAGCACTGGTATCATGACAGAATCAGCCAAACGTTTGGATCCTAGACAGGCTATGTGGGCCTTGTTTTTCACGGGTTTTAATTTTGTGGTCTCTTTTCTTCCGGGCACTAAGAATGTTAAGGCGGACGCCCTTTCTAGGAGTTTCTCTTTGCCGATTCTCTTATTGTGACCGAGCCTAGTGCCATTCTAGGTGAGGGGGTAGTTCTTTCCGCCATCTCACCCGATTTGAGACGTGCCCTTGAGGAATTTCAGGAGGACAAATGTGAGCATTGCCCTATGGGAAAATTGTATATTCCTGACCAGTGGAGGAAGAGAGTGATGTCTGAAATTAATTGCTCCGCGTTGGCTGGCCATCCAGGTATTTTTGGTACCAGAGATTTGGTGAGTCAGTCTTTTTGGTGGCCTGCCTTATCTCGTGATGTCAGGAATTTCGTGCAGTCCTGTGGGACTTGTTCTCGGTCTAAACCCTGTTCTCGCTCTAGTGGGTTGTTGATGCCCCTGCCGGTGCCCAAGAGGCCATGGACCCATATTTCATTTGATTTTATTTGTGATCTTTCTGTCTCACAGAGAATGACTGTTATCTGCGTGATTTGTGAAAGATTTTCTAAGATGATCCATCTTTTATCACTCCCAAAGTTGCCATCTTCTTCAGAGTTGGTGCCCTTGTTTTTGCAACAGGTGGTTCGGTTGCATGGGATTCCTGAGAACATTGTGTCGGACAGAGGAGTCCAGGTTGTTTCCAGATTTTGGAGAACTTTTTGTTCCAATCTGGGAATTCAGTTATCTTTCTCCTCTGCGTTTCATCCTCAGACCAATGGGCAGACTGAGAGAACAAACCAGACTTTGGAGTCCTATTTGAGATGTTTTATATCTGCTGATCAGGATGATTGGGTCTCATTTTTGCCCTTGGCCAAATTCATGCTAAACAATAGAGCTAGTTCTGCCACTTTGATGTCCCCCTTTTTCTGTAACTTTGGGTTTCATCCTCGATTTTCTTCAGGGCAAGTGGAATCTTCGACCTGCCCAAGTGTGGACACTGTGGTAGAGAGAATGCAGCAGATTTGGGACCAAGTGGTGGATAAGTTGTCCATCTCTCAGGAAATGACCCAACGGTTTTCCAACTGACATAGGACCATTGGTTCCCGGTTTAAAGTGGGTGATATGGTTTGGTTGTCGTCAAAGAATATTCCTATGAAGGTTGTGTCTCCAAAGTTCAAGCCAAGATTCATTGGACCTTATAAGATTTTGGAGATTCTTAATCCTGTTTCTTTTCGATTGGCTCTTCCAGTTACGTTTAAGATCCATAACGTGTTTCATAAATCTCTGTTGAAGAGGTATGTGGAGCCAGTAGTTCCTATGGCGGCGCCTCCTGACCCTGTATTGGTTAAAGGCAATGTGGAATATGAGGTAGAGAAAATATTGGATTCTCGTTTGGCTAGACGGAGACTCCAGTACCTGGCCAAATGGAAGGGTTATGGCCAGGAGGATAATTCTTGGGTCTCTGCTTCAGACATTCATGCCGATAGATTGGTTTGTGCTTTTCACCGGGCCCATCCTGATCGGCCTGGTGGCGTGGATGATTGTTCGGTGACCCCTCCTCAAGGGGGTACTGTTGTGAATTCGCTTTCTGGCCTACCTCTGGTTACTACTGAAGGTAGTGGAGCTGGTCAAATTGACAGAGGGGTTGTGAGTTCTCTTTCTGGGCTCCCTCTGGTGGTTACTGGAGGTAATGGAGCTGATCTAATTAACAGAGGCCTGCCACCTGATAATGAGGAGGATGATTGGACATCTGGAGTTTTTGACTGGATTTAAGATAGGCGACTCTCTCTATCCCTGCTGGTGATTTTTTCCTGCCTCCTGAGGTCTTAGTTTCCAGCTCAGTCCCTGCATGCTCAAGCTAAGTGTTCTTTTGCTATTGTTCACATTTGATTTGGTTTTGTCTATTTCAGTTTTGTGTGGTCAGCTAGCTCCGGCTGGGGCTGTGCTGAATTTCCATCCTTATGTTACTGTTTGTGCCAGTTTGTTTTTGTCCCTTATTAGATTGGCCTCTCTTTGCTCTGCTTTCAGAACATACCAGAGTGCTGATATAGTGGGCGAAGTCTAGTGACTTCAGTGTTTTTTCTATCAGACATGTTGGACATTTTTTGCAGGGTTTTTTGCGTGATTGCAGACAGTGTCTTTCCTTTCCTATCCTGTCTAGTTAGTTTGGGCCCCATCGTTTGCTCAGCCTATTTTCCTACCTGCGTTTGTGTTTTCATCTTTTCTTACCAACAATATATGTTTGGGGGCTATCTATTCCTTTGGGGTCTGCTCTTGGGCAGTTTAGATTTCCCCTTTCTTGCTTTAGGCTTATTTAGTTCTCCGCTTGTGTCGAGGCATCTAGAATCATCGTGGGTACGCTCCACGGCTACTGCTAGTTGTGTGGATAGGATCAGGGGTCTGCAATCCGCTTAGTTACCAACCTCTCTGGTTTTCTGTAGCTTAGCCTGGTCTTGCTTTCCTCCTCGGTGACCCAATCATAACACTTCCCTTACTAAAATTGCTTCTTTTTGACTGCAAGACAGAGCTATTTTAGTACGCAAATGTTTACTGCTTGCTAAGTCAGGGGATATATGCCAACTTTACATTCTTAGACATTCCAGAAGAAACTCTTTGCTGACTTCAGTGATTCTTGGACTTTAAACTAGGCTTCCTAGCCAAAAGTGTGACTGTATTCGAGACTCAAATATACTTTTATGTGAAATTGTATATCCTTAACATTTTTGTTGCTTTAGTCTGTACAGGAAGGAACAAAATGTACATTTAACATAATATATAGAAATATGGGAAACGTAACATGCATTTTATTAGATTTTTTTAATTATGCAGTTGATCAGATATAGTGGCTATGAGAATAGACTCAAACACTGGACTTGTATGGCTTTTTGTTTTCACTTAAATTAGATACATTGGATTACTGTGTAGATGCCTTAAACACTAGTAAAGAGGAGAAAATATCGGAAAATGCTGCAATTTTTTTTTTAAACAAAGTTTGGATTTTTTTCATCACTTAGATAAAACAGAACCTAGATATTTTGGTGTCTATGAACTTGTAATGACCTGGCGATTCATAATAGCTTGTCCTTTTTTTAGCAATTTGTGAACATAGTAAATAAGCCTAACAAAAAACATGTGTGGGATTGCACTTTTTCTGCAATTTCACCGCACTTGGAATTTTTTTCCTGTTTTCTAGTATAAGGCATGGTAAAACCAATGGTGTCATTCAAAAGTACATCTTGTCCAGCAAAAAACAAGCCCTCACATGGCCATATTTTATTATATGTCATTATTATTATTATTGTTATTTATTATTATAGCGCCATTTATTCCATGGCACTTTACATGTGAGGAGGGGTATACATAATACATACAAGTACAGTAATCTTAAACAATACAAGTCACGACTTGCACAGGAGGAGAGAGGACCCTGCCTGCGAGGGCTCACAATCTACAAGGGATGTGTGAGGATACAGTAGGCGAGGGTAGAGCTCGTCGTGCAGCGGTTTGGTGGATCGGTGGTTACTGCAGGTTGTAGGCTTGTCGGAAGATTTTTTTACTACATTATAATTAACTTTTGTCACTGTTTTTAATGACAAAACTAAAACAAAAATTAAACAAATACAAGGAAAAGGATCAAAAAGCCAGCAGTGGCAACAAGCTTCAGTATTGATAAGTCATGTATGGATGTCAGGTTTGATTACTAAAAATTACATGCAAAAAAATGTAATTTGTGTCACGTATACTTTGTGAAATAGAGATTTATTTAAATTTCTGCATTTTTTGTTAATTTAGTTTGGTAATTTTAAACAATTATTCCCCTCTTCCAAAGCTTTGCGACATGTACACTTTGATTAACAGGCACATATTTTATTTTCTTTAACAGATATTTTTGGCTTGCTGCTTATTACTGAGTGAATAATGAAAAACAATGTGTGATTGAAATGCAGCATTTACCAGCTACAATATATCACTTTGTGATCAATCATAGATGCCAGCTCTCCTTTCTCTCCCCTATCAGTTGAATCTCAGTTGACTACTACACTATTCTTCCTCACTGCAGCAATTGTAAAACACCAAATGAAAGACAATGTTTGATGATTTTCTCTCTTTATCACTATTGCTAAGCTTTCACATACTCTCTTTACCCAGATTGGTGCTAAAATGGCTGCTGCATTTCCTGTCTCAGCTTTTATATGCAAAAACATGCAAAACACAAGCCGCGGAGACACCATCACATGTTTCTCAATGCAAGCAATGACTAGCCAGGTCTTTCCCCAGGAAGGAACAACCACGGGAAGGGTAGTCTCCTTTGAAGGAAACCACCTATGCCAAAACATGGTATCCATCCACAGACAGCTGTTTCAGGGTATTGTCCCTCATCAGCGTGGAGTAGGAAACTGGCCAGTAGGAGCAATGCCTAGTAAAAGACTGTGAAAAATGAGGATGAATGAACTCATGGAGATGGGGGCATTGCACTAGAATCACTGCGTTGAGAAACATGTGATGGTGTCTCCGCAGTGTTGGATGTTGGATGTTGATCTCCATGAGTTCATTCATCCTCTTTTTCTCAGTTTTTATATGGACTCTGAGAGTCCCTTCCGGTTGGTTGTGCTATTTAATGTGATTTAATAGCTGCAAGGTATTATAGGGAAGCCCACCCAGCTGCAACTTATTTCATGCCAGCATTTTCTATTTGATACATATTCCACTTTGTGCCAAATTTTGGCAGGCATTTTTGGTGATACACATGAAGTACAAATAGTTCAGATTTGCCGGGTCAAGTGCATTTCCAAAGCATGTCACAATATCAATTTCAATCTCAAAAAAGTGCTGAAGTATAGCCAGTCTCAGAGTATACCATTATTTTAAATGCCACAACAGCTGGATAAATTTAACCCCTTCCTGCCATCCGACGTACTATCCCGTCCATGGGACCTGGGCCCCTATGCCCATGGACGGGATAGTACGTCTCAGCGATCAGCGGCGCCCACGTGGTGAGCGCCACTGATCGCGGCCGGGTGTCAGCTGATTATCACAGCTGACACCAGGCACAATGTGTCAGGGGCGGTCACGGACTGCCCCTAACACGTTAACCCCTTGCACACCGTGATCAAACATGATCGCGGTGTACCGGGGGTTAAAGGGAAGCATCGGCAGGGAGAGGGCTCCCTCTGTGCTTCCCTGAGCCCCCCACGGCAGCGCAATGTGCAACGCTGCTGCGGGGGGCACCTTTCCTGCAGGCCCCCGAATCCAAGATGGCGACGGGGCCTTTGGGGGCCTGCAGGAAGCTGGCTTCCTAAGTGCCTACAAAGCGCAGGCATGAGGAAGCCTTCTGCACTGCCTGTGACAGATCGCTGATCTGTCACAGTGATCTGTGATGTGACAGATCAGCGATCTGTCACAGGACAGTTATGTCCCACCTGGGACTATTTAATAAAGTTAAAAAAAAATAAATAAAAGTGTTAAAATAATTTAAAAAAATCGCCAAATAAATTAGAAAAAAAAAAAAAAATTCCCCCAATAAATCCATTTTTTGGAAATAAAAAAAAAAAAACAATAAAAGTACACATATTAGGTATCGCCGCGTCTGTAATGACCCGCCCTATAAAACTGTCCCATTAGTTAACCCCTTTAGCGAACCCCTTAAAAAATAAAAATAAAAAACGAAGCAAAAAATAATGATTTATTATCATACCGCCAAACAAAAAGTGTAATAACGCGCGATCAAAAAGACGCATATAAATATCCATGGTACCGCTGAAAACGTCATCTTGTCCCGCAAAAAACGAGCCATGATACAGCATCATCAGCGAAAAAATAAAAAAGTTATAGCTCGCAGAATAAAGCGATGCAAAAATAATTATTTTTTATACAAAACAGTTTTCATTGCATAAAACCGACAAAACATAAAAAAACGACCTAAATGAGGTATCGCTGTTACCATACTGACCCGAAGAATAAAACCGCTTTATCAATTTTAGCGCACGCGGAACGGTGTAAACGCACCCCCCAAAAGAAATTCATGAAACGCTCGTTTTTGCTCATTCTGCGTCCCAAAAATCGGAATAAAAGCGATCAAAAAATGTCACTTGCCCGAAAATGGTACCAATAAAAACGTCAACTCGTCCCGCAAAAAATAAGACCTCACATGACTCGGTGTGTCAAAATACGGAAAAATTATAGCTCTCAATATGTGGTGATGCAAAAACTATTTTTACAATAAAAAGCGTCTTTTAGCGTGCGACAGCTGCCAAACATAAAAACCGTCATAAATAGTAAATCAAACCCCCCGTTATCACCCCCTTAGTTAGGGAAAAATAATAAAATAAAAAAAAATGTATTTATTTCCATTTTTCCATTAGGGTTAGGATTAGGGCTAGGGTTAGGGCTAGGGTTAGGGTTAGGGTAGGGTTAGGGCTAGGGTTAGGGTTAGGGCTAGGGCTAGGGCTAGGGTTAGGTTTAGGGCTGAGATTAGGGTTAGGGGTGTGTTGGGGTTTGGGTTGGAGTTAGAATTGGGGGTTTCCACTGTTTGGGCACATCAGGAGCTCCCCAAATGCAACATGGCGTCTGATCTCAATTCCAGCCAATTCTGAGTTGAAAAAGTCAAATGGTGCGCCTTCCCTTCCAAGCTCTGCCATGCGCTCAAACAGTATTTTACCCCCACATGTAGGGTATCAGCCTACTCAGGACGAATTGCAAAACAATTTTTGGGGTCCAATTTCTCCTGTTACCCTTAGGAAAATAAAAAATTGGGGGCAAAAATATCATTTTTGTGGAAAAAAATGATTTTTTTATTTTCACGTTTGAGCGTTATAAACTTCTGTGAAGCACTTGGGGGTTCAAAGTGCTCACCACACATCTAGATAAGTTACGTGGGGGGTCTAGTGTCCAAAATGGGGTCACATGTGGGGAGTTTCAATGGTTTAGGTACATCAGGGGCTCTCCAAACGCACATGACACCCGCAGACCATTCCATCAAAGTCTGCATTCCAAAACGTCACTGCTTCCCTTCCGAGCCCCGACGTGTGTCCATACAGTAGTTTTCTCCCACATATGGGGTGTCAGCGTACTCATGACAAATTGGACAACAACTTTTGGGGTCCAATTTCTCCTGATACCCTTGGGAAAATGAAAAAATTGGGGACTAATTGATCATGTTTGCGGAAAAAATACGATTTTTTTATTTTCATGCCCGGGCATTATAAACTTCTGTGAAGCCCTTGGGGGTTCAAAGTGCTCACCACACATCTATATAAGTTCCTTAGGGGGTCCAGTTTTCAAAATGGGGGCATTTGTGGGGGGTTTCCACTGTTTAGGTACATTAGGGGCTCTCCAAAGGCAACATGACACCCGCAGACCTTTCCATCAAAGTCTGCATTCCAAAACGTCACTACTTCCCTTCCGAGCCCCGACGTGTGCCCATACAGTAGTTTTCTCCCACATATGGGGTATCAGCATACTCAGGACAAATTGGACAACAACTTTTGGGGTCCAATTTCTCCTGGTACCCTTGGGAAAATAAAAAAATGGTGACTAAAAGATCATGTTTGTGGAAAAAATACGAATTTTTTATTTTCATGCCCGGGCATTATAAACTTCTGTGAAGCACTGGGGGGTTCAAAGTGCTCATCACACATCTAGATAAGTTCCTTGGGGGGTCTAGTTTCCAAAATGGTGTCATTTGTGGGGGGTTCCACTGTTTAGGTACATCAGGGGTTTTCCAATCGCGACATGGTGTCCGATCTCAATTCCAGCCAAAAACGTCAAATGGCGCTGCTTCCCTTCCGAGCTCTGCCATGCGCCCAAATAGTGGTTTACCCCCACATGTGGGGTATCAGCGTACTCAGGACAAATTGCATAATAACTTTTAGGGTCCTGTTACCCTTGGGAAAATAAAAATTGGGGTGAAAAGATCATTTTTGTGGAAAAAATATGATTTTTTAATTGTACCGCTGTACGTTATAAACTTCTGTAAAGCCCTTGTGGGTTCAAAGTTCTCACCACATATCTAGATAAGTTCCTTGGGGGGTCTAGTTTCCAAAATGGGGTCACTTGTAGGGGGTTTCCACTGATTAGGTACATCAGGGACTCTCCAAACGTGACATGGCGTCCAATCTGAATTCCAGCCAATTTTGCATTGAAAAAGTCAAATGGCGCTCCTTCCATTCTGAGCTCTGCCATGCGCCGAAACAGTCGTTCCCCCCCACATATCAGGTATCAGCGTACTCAGGACAAATTGCACAATAACTTTTGCAGTCCAATTTCTCCTGTTACCTTTGGTAAAATAAAAAAAATTGAACCTGAAGTATTTTTTTTATGAAAAAAAGTTAGATGTTCATTTTTTTTAAATATTCAAAAAAATTCCTGTGATGCACCTAAAGGGTTAATAAACTTCTTGAATGTCGTTTTGAGCACCATAAGGAGTGCAGTTTTTAGAATGGTGTCACTTTTGGGTATTTTCTATCATATAGACCCCTCAAAGTGGCTTCAAATGTGATGTGGTCCTAAAAATAAAATGGTGTTGTAAAAATGAGAAATCGCTGGTCAACTTTTAACCCTTATAACTTCCTAACAAAAAAAAATTTTGCTTCCCAAATTGTGCTGATGTAAAGTAAACATGTGGGAAATGTTAGTTATCAAGTTTTTTGTGTGCCGTATCTCTGTGATTTAAGGGCATAAAAATTCAAAGTTGGAAAATTGCGAAATTTTCAAAATTTTCGCCAAATTTCCGTTTTTCTCACAAATAAACGCAAGTTACTTGAATGAAATTTTACCACTAACATGAAGTACAATATGTCACGAGAAAACAATGTCAGAATCATCGGAATCCATGGAAGCGTTCCAGAGTTATGACCTCATAAAGGTACAGTGGTCAGAATTGTAAAAATTGGCCCGGTCATGAACGTGCAAACCACCCTTGGGGGTGAAGGGGTTAATTATGCTTCATTCCTCGAAGTAATTCTATTTTTCACCTTCTTGTGTGTTTCTTTCCCTAAAAATATGCAAACAACTGCAATTGACCACAATGTCATATATTTTTTACAGTACCAGGAAATTAAGATTGATAGTTTCACTATTTTAATATAAAAATATAAACTGAAACATGCTTTATATATAATATATATATCTCATTAAAAGGTTGATTGACTTGTAGGTTTGCTACTTCCAACAGGTAGCACTATGGAGGTCGGGTCCTCTTCCTCTCTGAAGAGGCACTTTGCATATTATATAAGAATGATGTGTGAAAACAGTCCTCTTGAAAAAAGACACTTAAAATTGTCTTATTGGCATGAAGTTGCACGGAGCAAGAGAATTGGAACTTCTGTAGTCATTCAGCAAAACCAAGAGAAAAAAGTGATTGCTTCTTGCCATGACGCAGGCCCCTCCACTTGGCGTTCACGGTATTACATTTACAGAGAATATTTCTTCAAAAGCATAACCACCTAAAGAGTAACTGTGATTTTTATTTAATAAATTGACAGTCCGACTTAAAAATAAGCAACTTTGTTATGTATCTTGTCGGCTAAATCTGCTTCTTTGTCCTTCTGGATTGATCTTTCACTTTAAATTAATGAGTAAAATCTGTATTCGGTGAAGAGAGATTTTCCCATTGCTGAGATGGGAGATGGCACTTGGTGTTTTTAAAATTCTATGGTGGTGGGGGGAGCTAGAGGCCATCAAAGAAATTGTGCTGCAAATTTTCCTGAAACGGTTATATTTCTCCATAGAACTTTATGAGCACAGAGTGTCATCTCTTGTCTCTGTAATGAGTACTGTATACTTACTAAAGACGGATTTTGTCCATGAATTGAGAATTTTTGACAATGAAAAATCAGTCCTGGAGGAGAAAGAAGCAGATTTCTCAGAGACCTAATAAAGCTTCTGGTTTTCAAGTGTGCTGTTAACATAAAAATTAATATGACGATCACTCTTTATAAACATGTGTACATGTAGAAGAACTAGCAGCAAGAGTAAATCATATTTCTGTTAAATTTAATAATATTTGGAGATATTGGTCCCAATTTAGGACACAATCATCCTTTCATTCAGTAATTACACTGTAATTCTTTGTTAGACACATTTCACAAGGTGCTATCACCATTCCTAATTCCCTCCTCCACTACATCTCCCCCTGCCCTTTTATTTCCATCTTATTTTTCCTCTTCCTTGACTCTTGTTGATTCTCTTCAACAAAAATCGTAAACTGCAAATGTCTAAAATTCTCTTGATCGCAGTGATTGAAAATTTGACACCAAAATAACTTCTGCTATCTCTATAGGATATATGTATTATTGATCTTGGTATTGATTTGATTGTTTTCTCAACCACTGTTTGCTATATTCAAATTTCTCAATAAAAAGAACGTTGAAAGAAAGAAAAAACATGTGTATAAACATATACACTGCTCAAAAAAATAAAGGGAACACTAAAATACCACATCCTAGATATCACTGAATGAAATATTCTAGTTGCAAATCTGTATTCATTACACAGTAGAATGCGTTCAGAACAATAACATATAAAAATGATCAATGTAAATGTGGCGCCCCCAGGAGTATGGTGGCCACAGTGGCATTGTCTTCCATCAGGGAGGGTGATGTCAGGCTTGGTGGCAATAAAGGGTCTCTCTAACAGTTAACCATGTCTTGCAACACAGTTCCCACTCCAGGCCAGCAGAGGGAACTCTGAACCAGAATTGGGGGTGGAGTGCTTTCTGAGGGCCAGGAAGGGAAATGAGGAGTTAGTGTGAGGAGGGCAGAGTGTAGACATGTGGAGAGAAGCTGGAGGTTGAGCTGAGGATAGAGAACTCCCTCCCAGTGATAGCGCATGATCTGGAGCCTGGTCTCCACGGTTGTATGGATACTGAAGGTCCTGCAACAGAAACCAGAGGAATAGGAAGCTGTAAATGCTCTATTCCCACCTAAGACTCGGAGGCACAACAGCGACGGGTGAGCCAAGAGAGATAGAGGGCTACAGCTGTCTGCCATACGAGGTAGTTCTAAGAGAAGATAAGAAGGAGGAACTTCAGTGTAACACAGTACTGGATGTACCTCGAGCCAGCGCTAGGAAGGAGACTACACAACCCATCTGATAGAGAGATCCCTGAGTTTTTTCCAGGCTAGCCTGCTCCTGTGCCATCTGTAACCAGGACCCTGGACTGCGTTTGCCAAATAACGGTAAAGAAACTGCACCCTGTTGTGTCCTTGCCTCCTTCCTGCAACATCCTCAGCACTGCTACATCTCTGTGCCAGAGACAAAAAAACTGACTGGCACATCCAAACTAATGTGAATAGGTGCATACCAAGAGGAGCTACCCCCATATACAATATACAAAGTATGGTTGCTAAGGCATGTCAATGTGGAAAATATGTAATTAGAATTGCAATGCAGCTTTAGAATTATAGAAAAAATATGAGACTCTTAGCATAAAATTTGGCCAAATATTATCTGCCCACCAGCCAACGTCAAGGCGGCCTCAAATCTGATGGGTACCTACACTGTTTGAATACCTCTCTAAGGCTGAAGTCTGAATTCCTGGGTGAATGTGGACACCTCTGTCAGCAATGCCTGCATTTATGGGTAAGTAGGGACCTGCTATAATTAAAATCACCACCTGGTGGAGGGTGGAGTGCTCGGTCAGTAATTTTTCTATAATTCTAAAGCTGCACTGCAATACTAATTACATATTTTCCACATTGACATGCCTTAGCATGATAGAGTGCAACCATACTTTGTATATTGTATATGGGGGTAGCTCCTCTTGGTATGCACCTATTCACATTAGTTTGGATGTGCCAGTCAGTTTTTTTGTCTCTTGTATGTTAGCTTACTGACCGAGCACTCCACCCTCCACCAGGTGGTGATTTTAATTATAGCAGGTCCCTACTTACCCATAAATGCAGGCATTGCTGACAGAGGTGGCGTCTCGAATCACTTATAAACTTTATTCCCAACTCAACCCCTTTTACATGGGCGCCCAGGGCCACGGACCGGGTCACCGCTGCTGTGACAATCCCCTCTGAGAGACCGGCCCGGTACCGAGTACCCCACAGCCCTGGGAGGGCGACCCATTTATCAAAATTAATATCCCATGGAGGTCTGGATTTGGAATGATTCTCAAAATCAAAGTGGAAAATCAAATTACAGGCTGATCCAAATTCAGTGGAAATGCCTCAAGTCAAGGAAATGATACTCAGTAGTGTGTGTGGCCTCCACGATACTGTATTACCTCCTTACTACACCTGGTCATGCTCCTGATGAGGCATCTCCTCTCAAACCTGGATTAATGCATCAATCAACTCCTGGACAGTCTGTGGTGCAACATCGCATTAGTAGATGGAACGAGACATGATGCCCCAGATGTGCTAGAATGGATTCATATCTGGGGAATGGGAAGGCCAGTGCATAGCATCAATGACTTTATCATGCAGGAACTGCTGACAAACTTCAGCCATGAGGCCTAGCATTGTCATGCATCTGACGGTGAACAGTGCACATGCATATGATTTCACAATGGGTCTTAAGATCTCATACTGGTACTTAATGGCAGTCACGGTACCTCTGGCTAGCACAAGGATGGCTGTGCTGCCCTCCAAAGAAATGCCTCCTATCACCATTACTGACCCACTGCCAAACTGGTCATGCTGGAGGATTTTGCGGGCAGCAGAACACTCTCCATGGTGTCTTCAGACTCTGCCACATGCTCAGTGTGAACCTGCTTTTATATGTGAAGAGCACAGGGTGCCAATGTTGAATCTGCCAATCTTGGTGTTCTCTGCAAATGCAATTGCCTTGCACGGTGTTGGGCTGGAAACACAACACCTACTTGTGGACGTCGGGCCCTCATACCACTCTTATGGAGTCTGTTTCTGATAGTTCGAGCAGACAAATGGATGTTACTGGCCTGTTGGAGGTCATTTTGCAAGGCTCTGGCACTGTTCCTCCTTGCACAAAGGAGGAGGTAGGGTCTTGCTGCTGGTTGTTGCCCTCCTATGGCTCCTGGTGTACTTGCCTGTGTCCTGGTAACTGCTCCATGCTCTGGACACTGTGCTGACAGACACAATTACCCTTCTTTCCACAGCTCACATTGATGTGCCATCCTGGATGAACTGCACTACTTGAGCAACTTTTGTGGTACATCTAGTGGTGAGAGAAATGACAAAAAAGCAAAAGTGACCAAACCAGTCAAAAAGGATGAGAACAGAGAAATGGTCTGTGGTCACCCCTTGCAGAACCACTCCTTTTATTGGGGTTGTCTTGCTAATTGCTTATAATTTCTGCCTGTTGTTTGTTCCATATGCACAACAGCATGAGAAATTGATTCACAATCAGTGTTGCTTCATATCTGGACAGTTTGATTTCACAGAAGTTTGAATGACTTGGAGTTATATTTTGTTGTTTAAGTTCCCTTTATTTTTTTTTGAGCAGTGTATATTGTGTTGCTATATTAGTATTCCACTGGTCTGCCATAACGTGTGAACATAGATTATCTCATAATAGCACACTGTATTAGGGAGCAAGTAAACAGTCATTTCTTAAATATAGGCAATGCATGACAGCAACTGTCTTGTTTTTTTCATTTTGGTGCTGCCTAATCGGGGAGCTATGAGGTAAATTTTGATTTTGGTTTAATCACTCCTTATTTGGTCGTCCATGACAGCACCACCTGAGAGAGGGGATCCGCCCTTCAGGAACAGGAAACCTACATATAGAAAAGGGCGGCACCTCTCCCATGCATCAGTTGGTTTCCTGTTCCTAGAGGACAGGACTTCCTACAGATTGTCCATCATGGATTGTCAAGGAAATTCCCAGGCCGGCTGACTGACCCAGGTAGCGGGGGGCTCTCCTACCTCGGTCAGTGCGGGGTCCCTGGAAGCACCACGGTGGGGCCAGGCAGATCTCCACGGCAGTGTGCGGAGCAGATGGAGCAAGGGGTCCGGAGGACAGCCGTCTCCAGAGTGCCAGCACCGGAGGTTCGGGGTCCGGTCTTCTCCTCAACCTGGTCCTGCGTTAGCACCCAGTCAGCAGGAGCATGTCGGCACACAGGAGGCTGGAGGCATACCGGGCCGGGGGCGCCATGCCAGCTCCTTCTCACGCGTTCCCGCAGTTTCAGTTTGAATGGCAGAAGTGACGGGGCGGAGGGGATGGCCGGGAATGCCGAAAACGGAAGTCGGCTGCCAGCCAGCTTCTTTGTATGAGCCGCAGGAGCGCAGCAGTCCTGGGTTGCGTGCAGCGGCTGGGGGGGTTGGAGCGCATGGCGGGGAGGTCACGGGAGGGTCCCAGGTGGGAGGTGCCCTCGGCCAGAACCCTGCTGACCCGGATATTCAGAGGCAATATAAGGCAGGCTGGGACGCTGCTGGGGTGCTTCTGAAGGCCCATTGCAGCAATGGATGCAACGGAAGCCCCCATAGACCAACAAGATGAGGTGCAGGAGCACCCGCAGAGACAGGCCTCAGTGAAGCCTCATACAAGTGGCCAGAAGAAGAAGCAAGGACGAACGAGTGGACAGAGCCGCAGAAGTCCCTCCAGACTGAAGAATTCCCCTGCCTCCCTCCGTGATCCGGTACCTGCTTCGACTGCATGGGTAAGAGACCTCCATGAAAGTACCCTGATGCAGTGTTCCCTTATGATTTTTCGCAGGGGCAGAAAAGTTCGGGAAAACAGAAGCACAGGGAGTGTGCCCTCTGTAGTTGCCCCTTGCCAGATGCCCTCCCTAAAAAGTTGTGTCAGCCGTGCGTGCGACAGACGGTAGGGTTTAAAAGGGAACGCTAGTCCATGGGTAGATTGGACAGGCCCTTACACTCTCCCAAGTTTATACAGGTAGCGGAAGAGATGCCTGACTTCACCACAAGCCTGAGGGAGATAATCAGGACAGAGATGAAAGTCCTATCACAAGGGGAATCTTCTAGGTGAAGAGAGGCTAGTTTTTAGGGCTCGGACTCCTCGGTCGCCCCTAGGAAGGACGATGACTCCTCAGAGTCCCCTGCCTCCTCTTTGTCTTTTTCGGATGAAGATTCTAGCCATTTCTGCTTCCCCTTAGACCAAATGGATAAGTTAGTCAAAGCAGTAGGGTTCACCTTCGGGGTAGCAGACACAAAACCAGAACTCTCAGCACAGGATATGATGTTCGGTGGTCTAGATCCTAGGAAATGCAGGGCCTTCCCACTAAATAACAAAGTCCAGAGTCTGATAGACAGAGAATGGAAGAGGCCTGAAAATAGGGGCACCTTGCCACCAGCCTTCAAGTGGCGGTACCCTTTTTATGACCCAGTGGTAAGCAGATGGGACAAGGCTCCTAAGCTTGACGCGGCAGTAGCCAAAGCCTCCAAATAATCCTCCATATCTTTTGACGACATGGTCTCCTTAAAAGATCCGTTGGATAAAAAAACGGATTCATTTCTAAAAGGAACATGGGAGATGTCAGCTGGCGCTCTAAGACCAGCGGTAGCTGCCATGAGCACAGCCAGATCCAAGATGGTCTGGCTAGATCAACTGGATTCTCAGCTGAAAGACAGAGTCTCGAGAGCATCCATCCGGAAGACCGTGCCGATTATTCAGAACGCCGCTGTCTTTCTAGCTGATGCTTCGGCGGATTCGGCAATGATGGCGGCCAGGACCGCTGGATTGTCTAGTGCAGCTCGAAGAGCTCTCTGGTTGAAGTGTTGGCCGGGAGATATCCAGGCCAGTTCCCGACTCTGTTCCATTCCGTGTGAGGGGGAATATCTATTTGGTCCTGTGCTGGACGAACTTTTAGAAAAAGCCGGGGATGATAAAAAGAAATTCCCCAGTCTGCCGAATCCTTCTTATAGACGTCCCTTTATCAGGAAGGGATATTTCCGTAGAAGGTCGTCCAGAGATCAAGGCAGATGGGATGAAAAAAGAAGGAAAGGTACAGGATTTATGTTTGGAGGAGGGGGCGCCAGGAAGGTCCAGCGCATGACGCTAAAAAGCCACTCCAATGACTAGTTGCTCCAGTAGGAGGGAGACTAGCTGCCTTCTACCCGGCCTGGTCGATAATTTCTAGTAGCAACTGGATCCTGGGATTGATAGCCTCGGGACTAAGACTAGAATTCTCCTGTGTTCCCCAAAATAGATTTAAGGTTACCCCACTCAGATCTTCCCCATCAGAACAAGCTGCCCTGGAGGCCGAGGTTCATGATCTATGCCGCAAGAAGGTCCTGACAGAGGTGGAAAGGGGAAAAGGTTTCTACTCCCCTCTGTTCCTAGTCCATAAGCCAGACAGCTCCTTCAGGACTATAATAAATTTTAAGGCCCTCAATGAGTTTCTGGTCATACGTCCGTTCAAAATGGAAACAATCAATTCCACAATAAAATTGCTGTTTGAAAATTGCTTTATGGTGGTGTTTGATTTAAAAGACGCCTACTACCATATACCTATTCATGCAGCTCATCAGCGTTTCCTCAGAGTGGCGGTTCACTTAGATGGGTCAGTCCAACATTTCCAATATGCGGCCCTCCCCTTTGGTGTGGCAGTCGCTCCCCGGGTGTTTACTAAAGTTATAGCAGAGGTTATGGCCCATCTGCGTGAATCAGACATTCTAGTGGTCCCCTACCTGGATGACTTCCTTATTATAGGCAAAACAGTGGAACATTGTTTGAAACAGCTACAAAACGCAATGTCTGCCCTAGAGCGGTTAGGGTGGCTGCTTAACATAAAAAAAACTCGGTTACAGCCAATGAGATTCCAGCAATTCTTAGGCCTAATCCTAGATTCTGAGAAGCAGGAATGCCGTCTGCCTCCTGAGAAGTTAGTTCGCCTACACTATCAGGTCCTGAATGCTTCCAATAACCCCACCATGTCCCTCAGGAAAGCCATGTCCCTTCTGGGCTCTCTCTCGTCCTGTATCCCCACAGTCCAGTGGGCCCAGTTTTTTACAAGGAAATAACAGGGTGAGGTTTTATTACATCAAAGAGTCCTTGGGGGTTGCCTGGAGGGCCAGCTAACTTTGTCCCGAAACACTAGGGAGTCCCTAGAGTGGTGGCAAGAGAAGAATAATTTATCCAGGGAGGTGCCCTGGGAGTGTAACATAACCCACATAATCACCACGGATACAAGCCCATCCGGTTGGGGGGCCCATATGGGTGAGATTTTAGTCTAGGGCCTATGGGAGCATCATCAGGTTGAAATGTTGTCTAACCTGAAAGAATTGACAGCAGTGGAGCAGGCAGCTAAAAAGCTCCTTGTGTATCTACAGGGTCATCATATGCGAGTGTTCTCCGACAATCAGGTCACCGTAGCTTATATCAATCACCAAGGCGGGACTCGTTCAAGACCCCTGATGAATGTAGCAGAGCGTTTGTTCCAACTAGCAGAGCAGCATTTTCTATTTTTAACAGCTCTACATAAAAGGGAAAGAAAACACCACGGCAGATTTCTTAAGCCGCAATCTACTAAATCAAGGGGAATGGTCCCTAAAAGCCTCCATCTTCGACCTGATTGTACAAAAGTGGGGACAACCAGAGGTAAATCTCTTCGCCACCAAGGGAAACAGGAAAGTAAGACAATTCTGCTCTCTAAATCCCAGAGAGGATCCTCTGGCGGTAGACGCTTTCCTGATAAAGTGGGATTTCAGGCTAGCCTACGCCTTCCCTGCCCTATCTCTACTACCCCTGGTGATGAGGAAAATCAGAAAAGACAGGGCGAGGATTATAGTAATCATTCCATTTTGGCCCAGGAGGGCATGGTTCTCATGCCTCAGGGCCATGCCGGTGTCCGACCAGTGGATTCTTCCGGATATTCCGGATCCCCTATCCCAGGGCCCAGTTTTCCATCCTCAGGTGGCTGGCCTACATCTGTCAGCGTGGAGTTTGAATGGTCACTGCTAAAAGATAAAGGTTTCTCCCCAGACCTGATTAACACCCTACTTAAAAGTAGGAAAATCATTACAACCAAAATTTATGTTAGAATCTGGAAGAAATTCCTTCAGAACTCAGGAGTAGTCTCTGGGGATTCAGTGCCTATAATTCAAATCTTAGAATTTCTACAGAAAGGTCTGGACATGGGGCTTTCCACCAGTACCCTTAAAGTACAAGTATCAGCCTTAGGGGCCCTCTTTAGCTGCAGCATCGCGGGTAATTACTGGGTCAGTAGATTCATTAAGGCGGCAGGTAGATCCAGACCAGTAGTGAAGGATAGGTTCATTCCATGTGACTTGAACCTAGTCCTCACGGCTATGACGGAAGCTCCATTTGAACCTATCTCATCAGCTTCCATAAAAAACCTGTTACTCAAAGTAGCCTTCCTGGTAGCTCTGACGTCAGCTCGTAGCGTAAGCAACATCCAGGCTTTATCTAGGCATCCTCCTTATATACAGTTCAGAGATGATAGGGTAATTCTTAGACCTGATCCAGCATACTTACCTAAAGTAGTTTCTAGCTTTCATAGGACACAAGAAATAGTGTCACTCATGCAATGCTCTGACTGGCCGGTGACCATTGAGGCAGTGGCTATGTATTTTCAAGAGCCGCAATAAATTTAGCATCATATTAGGAAATTTGCTCACAGCTTGATCAAAAGTTAAGAGAGACTCCAACTCAGAATGTGTGCTATAGGTTGGGAAAAAAGAGATCATGTCTAGAAGAACCAACCAGGGAATAACTAATATGGGATCTGCATCTCTAGTTATCCTCCTTCTGAACAAATTGGAAGGTGAAAGTAGCGCCAAAGCAAAGGACCGCAAATACAAAATTAGGAGAAGAGCTGTTTGTTATTTTAGACAAATTTTATTGGCACTCTTAAAGAGTAGGATCCCTGATGTGGATTGTGCATTTGGACTGTATTAGAAGGGAAAGCTCTCTGTAAAAAAAAGTAACATTGCATGCTACTTCATTCATCTACCAAAACTAACACTTAGACAGGGTATGTTTTAGAAGTAAGTAGCTTACCTCGAGAGACACCTAAGCTCAGGCAAAAGCCTATAGTTGTCTTAGGGCACAACTCAATTACATGGTCTCATCCAAAGTTGCAACACTTATTATTATTATTATTACTATTATTTATTTTTATAGCACCATTGATTTCATGGTGCTGTACATGAGAAGGGGTTGCATACAAAACGCAAGTCAAAATAAAAATGAACAACAAATAGTGACAGACAGGTACAGAGAGGAGAGGTCCCTGCCCTTGCGGGCTTACATTTAACACTTCCACTATTTATTAATTGGCTGCTTAAGACATAGTGCCTGCCAAAATAGCAAATTCAGCAGGTAATCACCTGGTCCAGTTCTGCGTCTTCACCACTGCTCTGGTTATTCCAGAGGTAGCATCCTATTTACAGTGCTGCAGCCAATCACTTAACTCAGCGGATATTATATTCTAATTTGGCAGAACCTCTGAGTTCAGTGATATGCTTCAGTGCTGTAGATGTGATGTCATGACTCTACATACAGTCATATGTTAAAGTTTGGGCACCCCTAATAATGTTAACTTTTTTCTTTATAACAATTTTGGTTTTTGCAACAGCTATTTCAGTTTCATATATCTAATAACTGATGGACTCAGTTATATTTCTGGATTCAAATGAGGTTTATTGTACTAACAGAAAATGTGCAATCTGCATTTAAACAAAATTTGACCGGTGCAAGAGTATGGGCACCTCAACATAAAAGTGACATTAATGTTTCGTAGATCCTCCTTTTGCAAAAATAACAGCCACTAGTCGCTTCCTGTAACTATTAATGAGTTCCTGGATCCTGGATGAAGGTATTTGTGACCATTCCTGTTTACAAAACAATTCCAGTTCAATTAAGTTTGATGGTCGCTGGGCATGGACAGCCCGCTTCAAATCATCCCACAGATGATCAATGATATTCAGGTCTGGGGACTGGGATGGCCATTCCAGAACATTGTAATTGTTCCTCTGCATGAATGCCTGAGTAGATTTGGAGCGGTGTTTTGGATCATTGTCTTGCTGAAATATCCATCCACTGCGTAACTTCAACTTCGTCACTGATTCTTGCACATTATTGTCAAGAATCTGCTGATACTGAGTTGAATCCATGCGACCCTCAACTTTAACAAGATTCCCGGTGCCGGCATTGGCCACACAGTCCCAAAGCATGATGGAACCTCCACCAAATTTTACTGTGGGTGGCAAGTGTTTTTCTTGGAATGCTGTGTTTTTTAGCCTCCATGCATAACGCCTTTTTGTATGACCAAACAACTCAATCTTTGTATCATCAGTCCTCAGGACCTTCTTCCAAAATGTAACTGGCTTGTCCAAATGTGATTTTGCATATCTCATGCGACTCTGTGGCGTGCTTGCAGAAACGACTTCTTTCGCATCACTCTCCCATACAGCTTCTCCTTGTACAAAGTGCGCTGTATTGTTGACCGATGCACAGTGACACCATCTGCAGCAAGATGATGCTGCAGGTCTTTGGAGGTGGCCTGTGGATTGTCTTTGACTGTTCTCACCATTCTTCTTCTCTGCCTTTCTGATATTTTTCTTGGCCTGCCACTTCTGGGCTTAACAAGAACTGTACCTGTGTTCTTCCATTTCCTTACTATGTTCCTCACAGTGGAAACTGACAGGTTAAATCTCTGAGACAACTTTTTGTATCCTTCCCCTGAAAAGCTATGTTGAATAATCTTTGTTTTCAGATCATTTGAGAGTTGTTTTGAGGAGCCCATGATGCCACTCTTCATAGGAGAATCAAATAGGAGAACTACTTGCAAGTGGCCACCTTAAATACCTTTTCTCATGATTTGATACACCTGGCTATGAAGTTCAAAGCTCAATGAGGTTACAAAACCAATTTAGTGCTTCAGGAAGTCAGTAAAAAGTAGTTAGGAGTGTTCAAATCAAGAAAATGATAAGGGTGCCCATACTTTTGCACCTGTCAAATTTTGTTTAAATGCAGATTGCACATTTTCTGTTAGTACAATAAACCTCATTTGAATCCAGAAATATAACTGAGTCCATCAGTTATCAGATATATGAAACCGAAATAGCTGTTGCAAAAACCAATATTGTTATAAAGAAAAAAGGTTAACATTAATAGGGGTGCCCAAACTTTAACATATGACTGTAATTGCCGGAGAAGTCGGGAAGACACTGCATTGTACCCGAGTAGGGAAAACTTGAAGTGCCAGTAATAAAAACCCTCTGTTCTTCTTTGTGAAGTTTTTCTTCTGGGTTGTAACAGTAGTATGGTTCCCAGTCAGACTAACAAGCATTGCCAAGGCCTAAAAGAGTTATCTTTGCTATGAGGAATTGTATGGGTACTATATTGTGTTTGAGGTAGGAAGTGATGGGTCTTATACCAGTGCAGCCAGGGAAGAGATACAATGTTTAGTTAAAGACTAACATTACATATTCGCTTTTCTTTGTTGCATATTTTTCAATGTACATTAATTATGGCAAGATTCCTGATTAAAAAAAAAAAAAATCTACTCTACTGTTTTTTTTGTATTTTTACTAGAGATGGGTGAGCACTAAAGTGCTCGGGTGCTCGTTGTTCTTGTCGAGCATATTGGAATGCTTGGGTGCTCGACTCAAACTACGAGCCCAATGTAAGTCTATGGGAAACTTAAGCATTTTCACCGCGGCACCCCCCCGGCGGTCTGCAGATGGACTAAAAATTGCGGAAATCGATTTGAACAGGGCTCAAATGACATGGGAACAGCATAGGGAAGACTCCTGGAAGCATTTCTGACTCCCAGGTCACTGTTGTGAACAATGCTGTCAGAGTTTTACACCACTTTTACAGACTCACAATAAAACATACAAAAACAAAAACAAAATGGATTTTTCTGGGAAATATATTAAGGAGCATCCTTTCCAGGGTGATGACTTACTGACTTTCACCCATATTGTTTGCCTATGCAATGAATGCAAGGCCTGTCCTACACCAAATTTAGATGCACCTCAATACCCCTTTGAAGAGCCGTACATGACCACCTGAAAGCAATGTTCCCATTATTATGAAGTTAGTCCTCCCGTACTGTTTGCCTATGCAATGAATACAACACCTGCCCCATATTTGGACGCACCTCAAAAATCCTTTGACTAGCCACACAGGAGGGCCACCTGAAAGCAATGTTCCCATTATTAGGAAGTTGGTACTACCATAGTGTTTGAATATGCACTGAATTGCAGTGTTGAGGCTGAAGACCTGGCAGTGGCAAATTACAGTTTTGAGGCTGAAAACCCGGCATTAGCAAATTGCAGTGTTGAACTTGAAGACCCAACAGTGGCAAATTGCAGTTTTGAGGCTGAAAACCCAGCATTAGCAAATTGCAGTGTTGAATTTGAAGGCCCGACAGTGGCGAATTGCAGTTTTGAGGCTGAAGACCTGGCATTGGTGAATTGCAGTGTAGAGGCTGAAGACCCAGCAGTGACGAATTGCAGTTTTGAGTCTG
The DNA here is from genome assembly GCF_039654945.1 of Dendrobates tinctorius. NCBI lineage: Eukaryota > Metazoa > Chordata > Amphibia > Anura > Dendrobatidae > Dendrobates > Dendrobates tinctorius. Next base: position 58,186,098 of record NW_027361698.1, on the reverse strand, counting down.
AAGACTAGGCAGTGGCGAAGACTGTAGAACCTGTATTGGCGAATTGCAGTTTTGAGCCTGAAGAACCTGCAGTGGAGAATTGCAGCGTTGAGGCTGAAGACCCGGCAGTGGCGAAAAGCAGTTTTGAGGCTGAAGAACCTGTATTTGAGAATTGTGGTGTTGAGCCTGAACAACCTGCAGTGGAGAATTTCAGTGTAGAGACTGAAGAATCTACAATGGAGAATTGCAATGTTGTGGCTTTCCTGACTGTGTTTGAAAGGGTTGCTGAGAGGGAGAAACTCCTGCCAGAGCAATGGGTAAAGGTATTGGCGCCATCCTTGATAAGGGAACCCGAGAAAGCATTCTATGATTTAGCTTCTCAGGATGCTAAAAAGTATGGCAAGCTAAAAACAGAGATTCTTTTATGCTTGGGGATAACATTGACTCTCAGGGCACAGCGTGTTTACCGTTGGGCGCATCACCGAGACAAACCTCGTGCTCCCAAATGTTTGACCTGTTGCACCTAGTTCACAAGTGGCTGCAGCCAGAGTCCTGTTTGCCCGCACAGATAGTAGAATAGGTGGTGATGGACTGGTTTGTGCACTCCCTGCCGAGGCTCATCCAGACTTGGATTGCACAGGGTGATCCCCAGAATTCTGATGAACTGTTTGGACTGGTCAAGAGATACTAGGAGATGGAAGGATGCATGGGAAAGCAGCCCACTCCATAATGGGGTTCCCAACAGGGGGCGGAAGCCAAAAAGGGGGTGGGGTGTATATACTGTTTGCCTATGCAGTGAATTCCTGAGCTGCCACAAATTTTGGCGCACCCAAATACCCATTGGAAGAGACGTGGAGGAGGACCTCATAAAACAATTTTCTCATTACTAGGAAGTGGGTCTCCCATACTGTTTGCCTATGCAGTGAATGCAATGGCTGACAAAAATTTTGACGCACTTTACTACCAATTTGATGAGACATGGAGGCAGGCCTCATAAAAAATATTCCCATTATAACGGTGTAGGTCTCCTATACTTGTAATGCCCATACACTAAGTGAATGGTCTGACAAACATATACCACTGGGGGTATACATGAACATACTGTATTAAAATGTTGTTACAGGCATCATAAACACCCTTTAAAAAAATTATGTGGGTGTTGGATCACGGATAATGGTCACCCTGGTGATATAGTGGTGGTGGATGATGAGGAAGAGGAGAAGGAGGAGGACAACAGCAAATAGGCCAAATCAAGAAGTGAATACCTATGTGTGGGCATGGAACATGGTAATAGACCTCCCAAAAAAAGACATTGAATTTGATTTTATGTTATGCTGCTATCATTCGGTGGTGTCGAGAAGTCTGGCTCAATCCACCCATTGTTCATTTTTATAAGAGTCAGATATAGAAGGGTTAATGGTTTGCCTTTAAATGCCTTTAACTGCCTTTAATTCTTCAATTGCCTTTTGCCTTTCATTTATTCTTATGACACAGCAGTTTTGCCTGTCTTCTCTTCAAGGAAAATATCAAATATGTTCTCAGTAGCCAGTAACAACATGTTCTGGGTACATTGTAAACAAGGTATGACCCTGGGGAAGCGGTGGGGGCTACGTGAGCTACATAGAGTTACATTTGTTGTAAATGGTATAAAATATTTCTTTGTGTTTCATTACGTCAGATAAAGTGATTTGCCCATGACCTGTGTGTGCAGTCTCCTTTGTCTCCAAGCGCTTTGGTCAGAACGAAAACAGCTACAACAGTTTTGGCGCCTAACGTGGGGCTGTGGGAACCAGCCTATTCGGAATCATATGTGGGAGCTTCCTGGAAGGTAGAACATGCAAAATCCAGCTGCAGCAGGTGAGAATTTATTCTTACATTGTTTTGCATTTGCAATATCTCTCTGGATCTCTACATATCTCTGGGTAAGGCTGTACAACACGGTTCAAAAGAACCTACATCACCAGTGAGCTGTGAGTATGTCCGTATGAGAGTTGAATAATAGAGTAATAAGATAATAATTGTCATATGTATTATCTGGCAATATGTCAATATACTAACTGGTTGTGTACTGTGTAGCAGTGGGATAGACTCTGTGCAGTGTTGTTATTTTGGTCATTTTGGATTGGCAGTAAATCATATCAGGCTGTATTTTCTATAGGGCTGTGGTTTTTGGTTTTGTTGATTCTTGTTGTTTAAGAAGTTGGCTTTGGTGTTCTCAGAGTGTCAGTGGACACTGCTGTAGTTTCATAAGGTGTTAATTCCAAAGTGCAAAATAGGCAGGCTGTGTGAATCCTTGTATGCATGTCTATGAGAACCTCTGAATGAGATGAGAGATGAGTAATTGAGTATAAGGGACATAAATAAATCCCTGATTGATGAGGGGTTCCGTTAGAAGCAGTCCTCTGTATGTGATAGAGGACATTAATCAACTCACTTTGAGCTGAATTAGGCGGAGTGATTGAGATAAGGGATTTTTGTTCTCTTCTTTTTGTAAAATCAAATGACCACTGAAAAGTGAAAGAAAAAAAAATCCCTGAATGAGCACGTATGAATGAATCATCACACTTCATTTTGTGTCAAGAGATTGTTACCTTTCCAGTTCTTGTGGGATATCCCGAACAGATGCGTTATAGATATTTCAAATCTACATCTGAGACTGAATGAATTGAGTAATGATATAGCTCATGTTATATGTAGCATTACATTGTAAAGTTTCCTGGATGCATTTGGCCAGAAAAGGGCAAGGCTCGGTTACTCACATTATACAGTTTTCTGCTCTTACAGTGAAATCCCGTGGTTTTGAGGGTTTTGTAGAAATTGATTTTGTCTAAGAGCTGCTGCATTCTGTATCTGTGTGAAGGATGCTAAATTTCTAAAATTCTAATGGGAGGGGTGAATGAAAGGGCTGCGAGATTGCTTGTGTGTGTTTCTCCTCTCCTCTCCGTTCTTATCTCCGCTGAGTGTCTAATGGGAGGATTCACAGAGCTGCGCTCAAAATTCTCTGTGTTTCTGTTCTTGGTGTAATGCTCGCTAGGAGATTTGTGCATTTTAAAGCAACAGTACTTAATTGAAGTGGAATGAAATTTTGTAAGTTGAAGTTGGAAGGTGAAAGTAAAATATGGTGCCTAATTTAGAAGGAAATTGTAAATGATTGTTTGGTCATTAATGTGTTTGAGCCTGCTTCTAGTTGTGTGATTGGTTTATAGCAAATTGAATATCAGCAGAAGGAGGTAGCCAACTGTACGGCTGATAAAGTAGGTTAGAGGTCTATCACATCTGGGCCTTCTTACTTTAGTCAGCGGGTTTTTTATTGTGGGTGAGAGGCAAGGGCAAGAGCCTTCTGGCTACACCTTGGCAGGCTAATTCTGACTTTTCTATGTGTGACCTGTAAGACAAGGCTCAGACAAGGGAAGAAAATAGCAAGTGAATAAATGATGTTTGAGAATGTGCAGCAGTACAGAACTAAGGTGTATTATGAATGTTTTGATTAACAAAGTTTAACCAGAGACCCAGACAAAACAGATGGATTTGTAAACACTGTTGTCAGACTCAGATAAATCTAGACTGAATAGCTACTTGTGTGACCTGTGCTAGTGACCTAAGCGAGTTGCGCTAAATCCTATCTGGACAAGATCATATGCAGTAACATAAGAAGCTGACATAATAGTGTGGTTAGTGGGTAGTGGGGACATTGATTTTTGAGGAGTAAACTGTGACAGTAGACACCAGACGACCAACCACATCAGGACCCAGAAGGGTGACTAGAGAAAGAAAGATGCAGGAGTGTTATCCCTGGAGCCCCTGACCAGCTAGCTTTGCTGAAGCAGCTGCCTGACCCTGAAAACCAACCATTCCCGTTTTACAGACACATAAAGGAAATACAGCGGATATATAAGTGTACTTGGGCAGACCTAGAGAGGTTGGTGAGTTTAAAGGAAGGTGACGTACTAGGACATATAATTAAGACACTTACAGAAGTGGCAAAGAATCAGGCTTGGGGCATGGATGATAAATCTGCTCGGACTGGGGAGACATACTGTGAGTCACTAAAACAGTGGGCTACAGTGGAACAATCAGAGCAGTCTGTACTCTTTTCAAATAATTTTATTGGTTTTCAGTCATTAATCAGGGTAAGGGAAGGAAGGTAGGAAGGGAGGAAAGGGAATGGGAAGTAAATAACCTTGTACAGGTACGGAAAAAATTTAAAACTAGAGAACCCACAAATAGGCATTAAATAGCATATAGCAAATAACAACAAAAAAGGAAAAGAAAATCGACAATCCTTATTATGGGGTAACATTCTTGGAAGGAGATAAGACATCCCGGTACTACAACGACCATGTTTTGGCCTCAAAATATAATAACTCTTAATAGGTGTATTTGATATGGAATTTGTTGTTCCAAGTCTTCCATTTTTTTGTATATTTGTGGATGTGATTGTTGTTAATCGCAAATCTGAGTTCTAAATCACTATGTTGGCCTATTTTATCAAGTATGTCCGAAAACTTAGGAACCTCGACTTTCTTCCACCATTGTGCTAACATGGTCTTAGTCACTAAGAGGATGTGGATGATAATATGTCTTACCGAATCATCAAATTGTTCCATGTCTAATGAAAGAAGTGCTCTTTCGGGTGTAATTGTGAAGTCCTTAGCAATGAGGTTAATGTGCTGTGTGACTTGGAATCAGAGGTTTTTGATCTTTGAACAACCCCAAAATATATGGTAGAGGTTCCCTTGATGTCCACAGCCTCTCCAGCACAAGGAAGATAATTCTGTGTTAAAATGTGATAACCTTGTCGGGGTGTAGTACCACCTATTTAACAGTTTAAAATAACCCTCGTGAAGGCCCATTGATATGTTGGAATTGTAAGTGAATTTGATGGCATCGTTCCAGTTCTCGAGACGGATATCAGCACCTAAATCGGACTCCCATCTCTTCATGTATATGTTTTTGTGGCTCATTAGGTCCTTGACGACAGATCTATACAAATTACGCAGACTCCAGAGGTTTTTATTTTTAAGGTTGCACAACAGTGAAGTTAGCATTTCATAATTTAAAGTCTTCCTCTATATGATTTTCAAAATTCTGTCTTTCAACATGGTGTAAAAGACCAGCTCAGATAATGGTAGATTATATTTAGCCTTGATCTCACTGAATTTCAAGAACTCCACTCCACTAAAAACATCCCCCACCTTTTTGATTCCAGATTTCCCCCATACCTCCGGCATCGGGAGATCATCCATCAGTGCAAATGAAGATAGGGGTAGTTTTAAGATTTGCTCTGCTTTTTTGATATTTTTAGTCGGCTTAATAAGTTCCCTCCAGGCTGAGATTATCGACCGGAATATAGGATGCGATGAGTTTGCACTGTGCTTTTGCAGAAGGAAGTAAAAGAAAAGCTTTCGCGTGGAACCTCTATCACTAGCATCTCTCTCCAAGCCATACCAAGCCAGATGTGTCATGTTTTCCATAAACCAGTGCCAGCTCTGTTTAATAAGTGAGGCCTGATAATAAGAGTATACAGTTGTGGCCAAAAGTATTGACACCCCTGCAATTCTGTCAGATAATACTCAGTTTCTTCCTGAAAATGATTGCAAACACAAATTCTTTGGTATTATTATCTTCATTTAATTTGTCTTAAATGAAAAAACACAAAAGAGAATGAAGCAAAAAGCAAAACATTGATCACTTCACACAAAACTCCAAAAATGGGTCAGACAAAAGTATTGGCACCCTCAGCCTAATACTTGGTTGCACAACCTTTAGCCAAAATAAATGCGACCAACCGCTTCCAGTAACCATCAATGAGTTTCTTACAATGCTCTGCTGGAATTTTAGACCATTCTTCTTTGGCAAACTGCACAAGGTTCATGATAGTAGAAGGGTGCCTTCTCCAAACTGCCATTTTTAGATCTCTCCACAGGTGTTCTATGGGATTCAGGTCTGGACTCATTGCTGGCCACCTTCGAAGTCTCCAGTACTTTCTCTCAAACCATTTTCTAGTGCTTTTTGAAGTGTGTTTTGGGTCATTGTCCTGCTGGAAGACCCATGACCTCTGAGGGAGACCCAGCTTTCTCTCACTGGGCCCTAGATTATGCTGCAAAATTTGTTGGTAGCCTTCAGACTTCATAATGCCATGCACACGGTCAAGCAGTCCAGTGCCAGAGGCAGCAAAGCAACCCCAAAACATCAGGGAACCTACGCCATGTTTGACTGTAGCGACCGTGTTTTTTTCTTTGAATGCCTCTTTTTTTCTCCTGTAAACTCTATGATGATGCCTTTGCCCAAAAAGCTCTACTTTTGTCTCATCTGACCAGAGAACATTCTTCCAAAACGTTTTAGGCTTTTTCAGGTAAGTTTTGGCAAACTCCAGCCTGGCTTTTTTATGTCTCGGGGTAAGAAGTGGGGTCTTCCTGGGTCTCCTACCATACAGTCCCTTTTCATTCAGACGCAGACGGATAGTACGGGTTGACACTGTTGCACCCTCAGACTGCAGGGCAGCTTGAACTTGTTTGGATGTTAGTCGAGGTTCTTTATCCAACATCCGCACAATCTTGCGTTGAAATCTCTTGTCAATTTTTCTTTTCCGTCCACATCTAGGGAGGGTAGCCACAGTGCCATGGGCTTTAAACTTCTTGATGACACCGCGCACGGTAGACAAAGGAACATTCAGGTCTTTGGAGATGGACTTGTAGCCTTGAGATTGCTCTTTCTTCCTCATAATTTGGTTTCTCAAGTCCTCAGACAGTTCTTTGGTCTTCTTTCTTTTCTCCATGATCAATGTGGTACACACAAGGACACAGGACAGAGGTTGAGTCAACTTTAATCCGTGTCAACTGGCTGCAAGTGTGATTTAGTTATTGCCAACACCTGTTAGGTGCCACAGGTATGTTACAGGTGCTGTTAATTACACAAATTAGAGAAGCATCACATGATTTTTCGAACAGTGCCAATACTTTTGTCCACCCTCTTTTTTATGTTTGGTGTGGAATTATATCCAATTTGGCTTTAGGACAATTCTTTTTGTGTTTTTTCATTTAAGACAAATTAAATGAAGATAATAATACCAAAGAATTTGTGTTTGCAATCCTTTTCAGGAAGAAACTGAGTATTATCTGACAAAATTGCAGGGGTGTCAATACTTTTGGCCACAACTGTATGTTGGGCAGTCCTGCGCCCCCATGTTTTTTATTTTTATAAAGTAAGTCTGCAGATATTCTTGCTTTCTTACCTTTCCAAATAAATAGTCGGATGAGCTCTTGAATTTTATCAATGGATTGGCGTGGAAAGCTAACTGGCAAAGTCCTAAATATGTATAAAATTTTGGGAAGGATATAGGCTTTGACTGCCAGTATCTTCCCAAAAATGGAAGTCTCTAACTGAGCCAAAAAGGATAGATTGCCTGTAATAGTCTTTATAATGCTGTCTAAATTGGCCCTAACTGTGGCTTGGATTGATCCTCCTATTCTAATCCCTAGATAGACAATCTCTTTTTCCTCCCAAATAAACTGGGTTTGAGTCTTTATTTCGTTAATTTCGGATTGTTTCATGTTTAGAGTTATAAATTTGGATTTGTGTGGGTTTATCTTAAAATAGGATGCTCTAGAGAATTTTTCTAGTTCATCTGAAAGGGCTTTAATGGAATTTGCGGCATCAAGAAGTGTGAGGAAGAGATCATCTGCGAATAACCCGATTTTAAAATTTCATGATGGCATTTCAAAGCCTTTAATATCATTGTTTAATCTAATTTTTTCGGCTAGGGCCTCTATGGCAAGCACAAATAGAAGGGAAGACAGGGGGAACCCCAGTCTTGTGCCATTAGTAATGTCGAACGAGTCAGAAAGGAAGATGTTTGCATAGATCCTGGCACTAGGACCCGAGTACAGGGCGAAGACTGTTGATAGAAACTTCTCGTCAAAGCCAAATCTAGCGAGAGTTGTTTTTAAATATAGCCACTTTAGTCTATCGAACGCCTTCTCGGCGTCCAGTGCCAGAAAGGCAGTTTCGGTTCTCGAATTTTTAGCTAAATTTATCAGGTTCAACACCCTTCTAGTTCCATCTGAGGCCTGGCGGCCCTCTGTGAACCCTATTTGATCATCCACCAACAGACGTGGAAGGATGTTTTTTAGTCGGTTTGCGATGATCTTTGAATAGATTTTAATATCGCTGTTTATGAGCAAGATTGGCCTATAGTTCTGTATCCTCCTTTGGAATCATGACAATTGTTGCCTCTAACATCTCCTCTGGGAAGGAACCCCGAGAGGATGCCAGACAAATGACGGAAGCCAACTGTGGAGCCAGAATTTTTGAAAAGGATTTATAGTATTCCCCAGAGAAGCCATCCGGCCCTGGTGATTTTTGGGACTGCAGTTTCTTGATAACGTCAACTATTTCACTCTCTGTAAAAGGGCTATTGACATAATTGAAGTCCAGCTCATCAACTCTTGGTAAATCGATACTCTGTAGAAAAGAATCCACAAAATTCGAGTTAACCACCGGTGTTTGGGGGTCATCTTTCAGGTTATAAAGATTTTTAAAGAAATCTGCAAACGAGTTGACAATGTCCATAGGGTGAATTTTGAGATCACCTGAGGGAGATACAATCTTAATGATCCATTTTTTTGATTCTTTCTCTTTTTAATTTCCTCATCATAAACTTGGTAGGCTTGTTGAGAGATGTATACGATTTATACCTAGATGTTTTGATGGCTGCACCATATTCCTGGTAGATTTCAGATCTCAGACTCTGTCTGAGTCTCAAAATCTCAGCCTGGATGGTTTGGGAAGGAACTTTCAAGTTGGTTTGTTTTTTTCTAGATCATTAATTTGGGCCTCTAGGTTTGTAATTCTTTCCCTATTTCTCTTCTTATGTTTAGAGAGGATCTGCATAAGGCATCCCCTCAGGACCGCCTTATGAGCATTCCAGACCGTGAACTGATTTACTTCACCAGATACATTTTCCTTGAAGTAGTTTAAGAGAACGTTTTCTATCTCTTGCATGTACTCTGGTATATATAACAAGGCTGGGTTAAGTCTCCAGCGGAATGTCTTGTCAGAGGGAGGACCCACAAGGAACTCAGCGAGAATCGCGGTATGATCTGAGATGGTCTTTTGCATGAACCGTATATCTTTAATTTTAGTTAAAGTAAATATATTAGTAAGTAGTAGATCGATTCTAGATGCTGTCTTATGTACATCTGAAAAGTGAGAATACTCACAAGACGATGTGTTCAAGCAACGAAAAGCATCATAAAGCTCATTTTGAATTAACCAGTTTTTCAAAGCTGGAACCTTGTGGCGAACTAATGAGGATGAATCCATGCTACTGTCTGGGACAATATTAAAATCGCCTAGTAAGATCAGATCACCTGTTTTGACTTTGTCTATTTTTTTGATTAGCTTGTTCAAGAAACGAATGTGCCCCTTGTTAGGTGCGTATACATTCACTATTGTGCATGGCCTTTCATGGAGTAAGCATATGAGTATATGAAACCTGCCCAACGAGTCTGGTATCTCTTTGATGAGCTGAAAAGGAACGGTGCCACCTACCAGTGTAATGACCCCAGCCTTTTTCTTTGTGGACAGTGACTTGTACATGTGTGGAAAGTTCTTGTGCTGGAAGATCGGGTGTTGATCGGAGTCCAGTTTAACCTCCTGGAGGCATACCAATTCGGCACGGGTTCGGTTGATCTCCTTCCATACCGCATACCTCTTATTCAGACTGTTGAGCCCCCTAACATTGTATGATTGTATGATAAGATTTTCATCGTTAGAGTGCAATATCAAAACAGAAAAATGGAAACAAGCAAAACAGTGAAATACAGAAAAAAAAAATTAGGAACTTGAGCGTTCTCCTGGAGGACTCCAAACCGGTTGGTGTCTCACCTTAGTGTGGGGGAAAAAGTGAGAAAAAATTAAGTGGCAAGTTCCCACAGTGACATCAATAAATGGTAAATACGGGTCATAAGATATTCATATTCATGAAAAGGAAATTAATAGTATACGAGTATACCATGGAAATTCGAACATAAGATAAAAATCAGTCCTAATCCCTATCCCTAAATGCTGGGTCATCCATCAGAAATTTAATGAACTTCTGACCCTCATGTGGAATGTAGATGGGGTAGTTTTTGTCATTATACCAGACTAATAGCTTGGTAGGGAAATTCCATCTATATGATACTCTGAGCTCTCTAAGTTTAGAGGTCAAATCTCTGAAGGACCTTCTTGCGTCCATTGTCTCTTTGGAAAAGTCTTGGAAAATCTTTAAATCGTTATATGGCTCTGGAGGTAAACCTCTCTCTCTCAGAGATTTTAGAACCTTCTCCTTTGTTTCAAAAAAATGGACTCTGAGGATAGTGTACCTAGGCTTTTCCTGTGGGACCCCTTTTGGACGTGGGAGGCGGTGTATACGATCAATATTTACTTCTAATTCTGTCAATTTTGGCGATAATTTTTTGAATAAATTTTTAGTGTAATTTGAAAGATCTGCCTGGGAGACCGACTCAGGAATACCTCGTATTTTTAAGTTATTTCTCCTGCTTTGGTCCTCCAGATCCGTTAATTTGTTTTTAAGGGAAATAACCTCAGTTTTGAGGAGAGAATTTTCCTTTGAGAGGTAGACTATGTCCTTCTCCGCCTGTACCATCTTTACCTCATATTTCTCAACCTTTTGGCTAAGATTCCTGCAAGTTTCCTGTAGGGCCTTAGCCTGAGTCTCAAACCCTATTTTTAGGGCATTACTGAAGGACTGGAAGAGATCCGCCATGAATCCTTCGGTGGCTTGTTTATTGGACCTCTTGTATTCCCCCAGGTTGATGGATGGAGGGGGAACCTCAAATGAAGGAAATTAACCTTCAGTGTCCCTTCTAGGCCTCTGCCTTTCAGGGCTTGTGTTTGGGGTATAGTCAGCTGAGACACTGTCGGAGTTCTCAGAAGAAAGACTCTCAGTGTTTTCCTGATCGTCTGTGCCCTTCCTTTTGTTTGATTTGGAAGTGTCCATTTCCTCCAAGAGGAGTTGATTTGGAGGAGGAGTTTTAATGTGTCCTTCCAAATTTTTCTTTTTTTGAAGTGTTTCAGGTTGTGTTTTAGGAAGTGCTTTGGTCAATGGGTTATTGATACCTGATCCCCTTTTGCAGCTTTGACAGGTGCAGGGTTATGGGATTGTTTTATATAAGGCGTTTTGGGCTCACCTCTTTTCACCGTCAGAGACACTTGATTCTACTGAGGGACCTTGTGCCAGTGCCGTTGCCAAAGAGTGTGCCCACCCACCTGTCCAGGGCAACGGCACTCGCACAGGTGAGTGCGCCAGGTGGTGACCCCGGCCCTGTGGGGGAGGCAGCCCAGTTAGGGAGGTGGAAAAAATGGCATATGTTGATGTTAAACATTCAGCAGCTGCAAATGGAGGAATTGGAGAAGTCCACGGAAGAGGATGACAAAACAAGCCATTTTTCTGGCAACCTACGTGTCAGCAGGGGAGGGTGGGACAAAATCCTTTGAAACCCATGCATGGTTCATTTTAATGAAGGTTAGATCATCAACATTTTGGGTTGACAGACGGGTCCTTTTTTCTGTCAGGATTGATCCAGCAGCACTGAAGACTCGTTCAGATAACACACTAGCAGCAGGACAAGCGAGCTCCTGTAAGGCATATTGTGCCAATTCAGGTCAGGTGTCAAGTTTACTGGCCCAAGAGTCAAAGGGGAATGACCGGTGAGGGAGAACATCGATATGGGACGAGAAGTAGTTTGTCACCATAGTTGACTACTGCTGTCTCCTGTCACTTTCGATCGATGCAGTATTACCAGTCGTGTGAGCGGTACTTGAAAAATCAGTCCACAACATGGTCATGAAACCTCTGTGTCCAACGCCACTTCGGCTGTGTGCACCACAAACACCACTTCCATGTTGCTCCCTACGGCTCGTTGGAAAAACATCACCGCCGCTGTGTGCTGGGAATGCCTCAAACGAACGGTTTACCAGAGTTGCTTGTTTGTTAGCCAATATTAGCTCTAAGTTCTCCTGTGGCATAATGTTTTGGAATTTGCCTTTACAGCGTGGATCCAGGATGCTGGCCAACCAGTAGTCGTCATCGTTCATCATTTTGGCAATGCGTGGGTCCCTTTTTAGGATCTGCAAGGCATAATCAGACATGTGGGTCAATGTTCCAGGTGTCAATGATGCACTGCGAGTGCTGGGTGGAGGAGCACTTTCTGGCAAATCAACATCCTTCCAGTCACCCACAAACCCTGTACCTGACCTTGACACGCCAACATTTTTTCTTGCCCCCTGAGAAGCATCCTCCTCCCCTAAATAATCATCCCCATCATCCTCCTCCTCCTCTTCCTCTTCTTCCTCCACCTCGTCCACGAGACTTCCCTGAGCAGACAATGGCTGACTGTCATCAAGGCTTCCCTCCTCCTCTTCCTCCTCAGCTGCAGACGCCTGCTCCATAATGAGCGTCAAAGTTTGCATGAGCAGACGCATAAGTGGGATGCTCATGCTTATGATGGCGTCATCTGTGCTTACCAGACGTGTGCATTCCTCAAAACACTGAAGGACTTTACAGAGGTCTTTCAGCTTCGACCTCAGCACACCAGACAACTCCATGTCTGCCTGCAAACTGCCTGCCCGTGTATCCAACCACAAATGAATTACAGCCTGTCTCTGTTCGCACAGCCTCTGAACCATGTGCAGGGTGGAGTTCCACCTAGTTGCAACGACGATAATTAGATGGTGCTTGGGAAGGTGGAGCAATCGCTGCAGCTTCTGCATACGACTGGAGTGTAAGGGCGACTGGCGGATGTGCGAGCACAGTCTTCGCACCTTATGGGGCAGGGTTGTTAACTCGGGATAATTATTGAGGAAGCACTGCACCACCATGTTGAAGGTGTGAGCCAGGCAAGGTATGTGTCTGAGTTTTGAAAGGGCTATGGCTGCCACAAAATTCCGGCCGTTATCACTAACTACCTTGCCTGCCTCAAGATGTAGCCTGCCCAGCCATGACTCAGTTTGTCGCTGCAAGTAGTCGGCCAGTACCTCCGCGGTGTGTCTGTTGTCGCCCAAACACATCATCTTCAACACAGCCTGCTGATGCTTACCACTAGCTGTTCGATAGTGGGACAACTCATGTGCAACACAGGCAGCTGCGGATGGAGTGCTCGTGTGACTGCACTCTGTGGATGAGCTTTCGCTTCTGGAGGAAGAGGAGGAGGGTCGAACACCTACAGCCAACTGTTTCCTATGCCGTGGGCTAGGCAGCACTGTCCCACCGCCGCTGTCCCCTGTGGATCCTGCATCCATCATGTTAACCCAGTGCGCAGTGATGGACACGTAACGGCCCTGGCCATGCCTACTGGAACATGCTTCTGTTGTGAGGTGCACCTTTCCACTCACTGATTGCTTGAGTGCATGGACAATGCGGTCTTTCACATGCACGTGGAGGGCTGGGATGGCTGTTCACGAAAAGAAGTGCCGACTGGGTAGGTCATAGTATGGTACTGCATAGGCAATGAGCTTGCGGAAAGCTTTGCTTTCAACCAACCGGTAGGGCATCATCTCTAACGAGATTAGTTCGGCAATGTGGGCGTTCAAAGCCAGTGTATGCGGATGAGAGGATAAGTACTTTCTTGTCCTACTCAGAGTCTCTGGTAGGGTGAGCTGGACTTTAGAGCTGCATATGGTGGAACTAGCGGTGGACATGGCGGACTGAGAGAGGGTTGGTGATGGTGATGGTGTTGGTGGTGTCGCTGATGGCCTAAATTCAGTCTTTCATAGCAATAACATTGTGATTCCATCACTGCTTTGCCCTTGCGACGACACCTCAACATTTGCTGCTGGTGGTGTGCTAACCGGTGGGCTTACAGTGGGGGAAGCGATTTAGCGTTGCTGACTACCTTCATTCAGAGCAGGTGCACATGTGGTGCGTGAGGTTTGGTGTTCCGTCCACGCTTGCAAGTGCATGGTGGTTAAATGTCTAAGCATGCAACTGGTATTCAAATTTCTCAGATTTTTCCCTCGGCTAAAGGTCTTTGCGCACTTCTTACAGATAACTTTTGCCTGATCATTAGGATTTTGTTCAAAAAAGTGCCACACTGCACTCTTCCTTCTATGGAAGACATTTTGAGACCTTGCATGCTGTGCTAATTTGACCATCTGGCCAAGCTGTCCTGCAACTCTTTTGGTTTTTGTAACATGTTTTTGGACTGCTATGGTCATGCCAGATAACAGCTGTTGCGATGTCGTTGCCTGCTGCGGATCCTCCTCCTCCTTTTCTGAGCTATTGGCAGCGGCACCCTCTTCCCCCAATGGATGCCAATCTGGGTCAACAACTGGGTCATCCATCACCTCCTCTTCAATTTCATGTGCACCTTCCTTTGTGTCACCGTGTAAGGTGGTATAGTATGCGGGAAGGGGCACCTGAGTTTCATCAGGGTCTGATTCTGCCTCTGTACTCTGCAAGGACAATGTAGTGTTCTGAGTTAATGTACCAGCAGGAAAATCTAGCAGTGGCTGTGCATCAGTGCACTCTATGTCAGATTCATCTTGGACTGGTGAATTCACGATTTGACTTGCAAACCCAGGCATGGTATGTGAAAAGAGCTCCATGGAATAATCGGTAGTGTGGCCTGCCACATCCTTCACTTTTGGTAGGGGTGAAGGACACAAGGAAAGGTGTTGTTCCTGACCAGGAGCCTCCACTGACGACTCAGTGCTTTAATTTTTTGAAACTTCAGAAGAGGAGGTGAGAGAGCTGGAGGCTGTGTCAGCAATGTAAGCCAAAACTTGTTCCTGAAGCTCGGGCTTTAAAAGTGGTTTTCCTTCTCCCAGAAAAGAGAGCCTTCAAGGCCTTGTGGAGCCAGACGATGATGCAGGCTCAACACCTCCTGCCTTAGGTGCTATTGTGCCTTTGCCACTACCAACAGATGCAACACCACCACCACCATCATCGGGACCAGCTGTCAACCCCCGCCCACTTCCATGGTGTCTTCCACCAAACTTCCTCATATTTGTGAAAATGTACCCAAAATAACATCAGCTATATGGTACTGTAAAACAAGGTAGAAGGTGTATCTACTATTGGAGAGAATTTGAATCTCACTAGAGATTTGAGGACACAGAACTATTGTCTCAGGCCCAGTAGAGATGACACCTCAATGTAACAGGCTGAAATTGGATACTGTATGACAAGGTGGAGGGTGTCTATAGGATTGGTGAGAATTTGAATCTCAATAGATTTGAGGACGCTGAACTATTGTCTCAGGCCCAGGAGAGATTACACCTCAATGTAACAGGCTGAAATTGGATGGTGTATGACAAGGTGGAGGGTGTCTATAGGATTGGTGCGAATTTGGATCTCACTAGAGATTTGAGGACATTGACAAAGATGCTCTCAGTCCAAGTATGGACGCAGGCAGCCTAATAAGCAGGACTGCTGCACACACAAAAGGGTGGAAAAATGAACGCTTGGTAACTGTGCAGAAAAGAGGTAGAAAAGTATTTTTTACTTTATGAAAGCAGTTTGCACAGCAGTGTGCAAACAGCAATGCAGCTATCAGGGAGCCTTATAAGGCAGCTTAATAACCAACAGAGCTGATGCACAAAAATAGAGCCTCCCCTGTCACTGCACACAAAGTGTTGTGTTGTAAGTGGAAATCGCTAACAGTAGAAGCAGTTTTTTTGTTCTTCTTCACTGTCTAACGCTCTCCCTACAGAATCAGCAGCAGGAGCTCTCCCTATGCTAAGATCGGCATAAGTAGGATGGCGGTCGGCGTTCACGCCCTTTTATAGCCCCTGTGATGCCACACTAAGCCAGCCAATCACTTGCATGCCCTTTTCAAAGATAGTTGTGACCGATGCCTATGTCATCGCGTTGCCCACAGTGTGCGTCCTCCATCATTGGCTGAAAAAGGGCGCTGGAAGCATCTTTTGAAACGCGACTTTGGTGCTCTGGTCGCCGACCTCGTGGCAGACCTCATGCTATGGTCGGGTTTCGTTTCATGAAACCCGACTTCAGCGAAAGTCGCCGACTTTTGAATATGACCGACCCGTTTCGCTCAACTGTAGTGGAGACGTAATAGGGGACCAAGGGACCTAGAAACAGTGAGGTGCTGGAATTGTGGTGCTTACAAAACTTATTGCTAGTGGCAATACCCCTATGAATTTAGTGTCATGATTAAATTGAAAGAAGGAACGACTCCTGCTTTTTTAAAGCAATACCCCTTGAGCCTAGCCAAATCAATGGCCCTGAGCAGGGATATTAAAGAGTACGATAAGGCAGGGGTTCTGGTGCAAAGATCTTCCCCCTGCAACACCCCTTTGTATCCCATTATGAGAAAAGGATCGAAGGGTTCCCCTGACACAGAATGGTACATGACTTAAGGGCTATTAATGATGTTACAGAGAGTGTGACCTCAATTGTCCCTGATCCACACACATTACTGTCACAGATCCCAGCAACGTCAACATGTTTCCCAGTCATTGATTTTGCATTTTTCTCTGTACCCCTGCACCCTGACTGAGTATCTTCTTTTTCTTTTACTCATAAAGGTAAACAATATTGTTGGGCAGTCCTCCCACAAGGAGGAAAGAAATCACCTGCCATCTACTCTGCAGCGATGGCAGGGATCCTTGAGTATTGGCAATCACCTTATCCGCAGATTGTACTATTACAGTACGTGGATGACCTTTTGCTGTTCTGCCTGGACCAGAGGTCCTGCAGGGAAGCTACAGGTTTACTTGCTAAGTTTTTTGGCAGAAAAGGGTTGCAAGGTCTCACGTGACAAATTACAGTATTGCAAACAAAAGGTGACATTTTTGGGACACTGTATTGCCGAAGGTACAAGACACCTCACTGAAGACAGGAAACAGACAATTCAAAATCTCCCTCTACCTATGTCACATCAGCATCTACGCACTTTCCTAGGTTTGGTGACCTACTGTAGGCCTTGGATAAGGTCTGCTTCACAAATGATGCAACCACTTTATGACTGCTTGTCAGCAGACCCCTATGATCTCACTCAAGAAGCAATTGATTCCTTCCATTCAAACTGCTCATTGTGTCCGCCCCGGCCTTAGGCATTCCAAACTATAACCAGCCATTTTTCTTGTTTTGCACAGAGCAGGGAGGACATGCTACCACAGTACTGACACAACAACATGGAGGGAAACAGAGACCAATAGCTTACTACTCAGCACAATTAGACCCAGTGATCAGAGGGTCACCTACATGTGTCTGTGCGGTAGGAGCAGCTGCACTACTACTAGGAAAGGCATGTGAAATTACATTGACTTTTCCTTTGACAATTTATTCCCCACATGACATCCATTCCATACTTGTACAAGTTCAACCAAAACATCTGTCTATGGCCAGACAGCTCCGACTTGAATGTGCTCTACTAATTCCTGAGTATGTCACCCTCAAAAGGTGTAACGTTCTGAATCCAGCCACCCTCCTGTCTGTGGATTCAGAAAAGGGGGAATTGGTGACCGTATTAGCAAGTGAGGAAGAATACTTTGACATGACGCATGAACATGACTGCACAGAACTGATGTCAAGAGACAGTGGGTTTTGCACACGTTCATGAAAAAAACCTGTTCCTAATGCAGATTTTGAGTTTTTTGTAGATGGCTCCAGATACCACCAGGATGGACTATTCTACACTGGATATGCAGTAGTATCCTCACATGAGGTAATCCGAGCTGATCCACTCCCGCCTCACATGTCGGCACAGGAGGCAGAGTTGAAGGCACTCACTGAGGCGTGTAGAGCTGCTGCAGGTAAAGTCGCTAATATGTACACAGATTCGTATTATGCATGGGGAATAGCCCATGATTATAGCCCTATCTGGAGAAGCAGAGCGTTTCTTACATCAGCCGGTAAGCCCATTAAAAATGCAGAGCTGGTGAAACAATTGATGGAGGCGTTGATTTTACCAGTCCAGGTTGGCATTGTCAAGTTAAAGCACACACAAAAGGTGACTCCGTGGAGGTAGAGGGCAACAGAAGGGCACACGAGGCTACTAAAGTAGCAGCAAGGCGGCCTAGGGAGCAGTGGACGGTGGCGGGGAGTCAGCATATTCCAGCCACACTGAGCCTAGTTGTTCTGAAATCCCTCCAGCAACAGACTGCCCAAACAGAGAAGGTACACTGGGGGAGACTGGGAGCTGAGGTGAGAATAAGGATAAATTGTGCCTATTGAAGTCCCTGTTTCCTGTTTCCAATTATGGCGCAAGCAACACAAGGCCCCACTCACGCCTCAAAAAGTCACATGTGTGCCATGGGATATGAATCTGGATCGCTCCTGCTTTCAGTTACGCAGCTGCAAAACTTTTACAATCTTGCCTCATCTGTGCACAGCACAACCCAGGTAAAACAGTAAAAGTCCCTAAGAAAAGCGACACCTAGGCCTCTCTACGCATTTCAGAAACTGCAGATTGACTACATACAGCTACCAAGGTAGGAGTGTATGCAAATATCCTAGTATGTGTAGATCTCTTCTCTTGTTGGCCGGAAGCCTATCTGGTAAAATTTGAAAATGCTGAAACAACTGCAGACAAACTGATGAAAGACCTGATCTGCAGGTATGGTGTCCCAGAAACCACAGAAAGCGAGAGGGGTACACACTTCATGGGAGAAATAATGAGGGAAGTCATGCGGGCCCTAGGTGTACAGCAAGCATTTAATACACCGTATAGGCCACAAAGTAGTGGGAAAGTGGAAAGACTAAATGGGACACTTAAACTGAAAATTCAAAAGGCCATGGCAGACACAGGAAAGAGCTGAGTAGAGTGCTTGCCTCTTGCACTCTTTTCAGTCAGACACACTCCAAATAGAAAGACAGGCTTGTCTCCTTTTGAAGTCCTGTTTGGTAGTGCACCAAAGATTGGTCTGTACTTCCCACAGGTGCTGCAAATGCAAAACGGTTCTATGACAGCCTATGTCCAGGCCTTGCAGAAAAGACTTAATGTGGTGCATAAACATGTGTTTTCATCCATTCCAGATCCTAATGAAAGTGCAGATGTGCACCAGTTGAATCCAGGTAATTGGTTGGTTATATGCAGACACGTGAGAAGGAGTCTGGACCCACAATTTGACGAACCCTTCCAAGTCCAACTGACCACATGCACCTCAGTAAAACATGAGGGAAAGCCCACCTGGATCCACGCCAGTCACTGCAAGAAGGTCCTTTCACCAGTAGAATGACTGTTCTCCTAATGACCTTGCTAGCAGTGACAGGATTACTGCACTCTACAGAGACACAGGATAAACTCTTGAATGCTGACTGGGACAACAAACTTATTCGACATCATGCTCTTCTTATAAAGGACATGGTAGGACAGAAACTGAAAGACTGTTGGATCTGTACACACAGCCCAGTATCTGCAAGGACTATGCCGTACTTAGCCTTACCTCTGGAGCCATGGAAGGTATTAACCCCACACTACATACACAATGAGACTTGGACTCAATCTAGGTTTTGGGGAAAAGATGTGCCCCGTGATATATCTGCCTCATTGGCTATAATCGGATTGGCCACTAATCCCTGGTTTCAGTTCAATATAACGTGGCCTAAGGTACAAATGTGGTGGCGGGAATATGATTCAGACATAGGAAATATGGTCGCCATGAGGAGCACTGAAATCCCTCACTCAGACCCCATTCCCAATGATGGACTGTGGTTCAGTCTTCAACACACTGGAGCAAATACCTGTGGTGAGGACAATAATTGCTTCTGTATATACACTCATGATCAAACACAGGTTAATGAGACGGTGTACCAAGATGGTGTTGAAGGCTGTAAAGCATCTACGGGTAAAATAATAAGGAAAGAAAGGGGTAAATGTATATTTGGTATAAATGGAAAACAAATGAATAATACTTGGTGTGCCCATAAGCCTATATCAGGACTTCTGAGTTTATACCAATGTATACAGACCCCTGGTCTCGTTTGTGTTCTCCCAGGAGTATTCTTGGTTTGCGGACATCGTGCCTACAGGTGGGTAAGCCCAGACATAAGGGGAGTTTGCACTCTTGCCAAACTAACACCAGCCACTTTCATAGTTCCTCATAGTAAAATAGACACAGCAGCAGTTCCAATTCATACTTTGCATAGAAGGGCTGCAGACAATAAGCCCCGGCCCAATGGTAGGCCGCATCTAGTAGAAATGGGGATAACAAATAAAATATTCAGTAGTATGCTAATATACCCCTTCATAACACAAATGTGGGAAAGATTAGTGGAAGCTACCGACTACCTAGATGATCAGATTTTCCAGATTCTTGAAGTTCTTAATGAAACTAATACAATACAGAGACAATTAATCATAGTTACTAACCAACATACTATAGTACTAGATTATCTGACAGCAAAAGAAGGAGGAATGTGTCAAATAATTTGTCCCACCTGTTGTAAGTATATCGACCCTGCTGGCAATCTCCAGATCCGGGCCAGTATAGACAAAATAGGTGAACTTAGAGACCAAAGTACAACCAGAGACTCCTGGTGGGGTAACACATTCTCTTTTTTTTAAATCCAGCAAATTGGTTTAATGGCCTAGCAGGATGGATTTTTGGCATTGTACAGACTTGTATGCACATTTTGTTGTTTTGCTATTGTTTTATGTAGCCGTAAAAGCGCTAATATATGTATTACTTAATAATGCATGTGTGAGAAAAAAAAATCTAAGGCTAAACCTTCTGTAGTGTATCATAGACCCCAGATAGCCATTGCTGATAGGGAAAGTGAGTGTCCACACTGAGAGTGGATGGGTGAAGCAGGTAGGAAGCTCCCTTATGGGTACTAGACCCATGAGACAGTAGCTCCTTTGTGGACATCAGCTGACCCTGTGGCAAAGGTTATACCATTTACAAAAGGGGGAAATTGATATAGAAGGGTTAATGGTTTGCCTTTAAATGCCTTTAACTGCCTTTAATTCTTCGATTGCCTTTTGCCTTTCATTTATTCTTATGACACAGCAGTTTTGCCTGTCTCCTCTTCAAGGAAAATATGCTTCTTATCATATATGTTCTCAATAGTCAGCAACAACATGTTCTGGGTACATTGTAAACAAGGTATGACCCTGGGGAAGCGGTGGGGCTACATGAGCTACATTGAGTTACATTTGCTGTAAATGGTATAAAATATTGCCTTGTGTTTCATTACGTCAGATAAAGTGATTTCCCCACGACCTGTGTGTGCAATCTCCTTTGTCTCCAAGCGCTTGTAAATTAAGGGCGTAAGCTCCTAATTTGGCCTCACTGGTGATCTGGCAGACCTGACATTGATCAGAACGAAAACAGCTACAACAATGGTGTAGGTCTCCTATACTTGTAATGCCCATACACTAAGTGAATGGGCTGACAAACATTTACCACTGGGGGTATACATGAACATACTGTATAAAAATTTTTGCTACGGGTATCATAAAGATCCTTTAAAAAAATATGTGGGTGTTGGATCACGGACAATGGTCACCCTGGTGATATAGTGGTGGTGGATGATGAGGAAGAGGAGAAGGAGGAGGACAACAGCAAATAGGCCAAATCAAGAAGCGAATACCCATGTGTGGGTGTGGAGAGGCGCATGGTAATAGACCTCCAAAAAAAAGACACTGAATTTGATTTTATGTTATGCTGCTATCATTCGGTGTTGTAGAGAAGTCTGGCTCAATCCAGCCCTTGTTCATTTTTATAACAGTCAGCCTGTCAGCATTTTCAGTTGGCATTCGGATGCACTTATCAGTTATAATTCCACCAGTGGCACTAAAAACCCGCTCTGACAAAACACTAGTGGCAGGACAGGCCAGGACCTCCAAGGTGTAGATAGCCAGTTCATTCCACATGGCAGCCTGAAATGGCACAATTTTGAGCACACTGATATGTGATTCGTGTGACAGGGATACCCCACTTTAAAATATCTGGCCTGTTCATTTTTTTTTTTGCAACAAACTAATGTTAATAACTATACTGAGACACTACAAAAAAATTCAATGGAGGTCTGAAATGGTACAATTTTGAGCGCACAGATATGCGATCCATGTGGCAGACAAAGACAAAACCCAGTGTAAATTATCTGCTAAGTAGGTAACTATTTTTTCATCAAACTGGTGTCAATAGCTTGCCTAAGACACTGGAACAAAATTCCCTGAAATGGCAAAATTTTGAGCCCACTGATACTCGGATCTGTGTGGTGGACGAAACCCAGTGTAAAATATCTGCTCTGTAGGCAACTATTTTTTTCAGCAAACTTGTGTCAATAACTTGCCTAAGACACTGCAACAAAATTTTAATTGAGGCCTGAAAAGGCACACTTTTGACTGCACTGATATTCGATCCGTGTGGCGGACAAACCCCAGTGTAAAAAATCTTGCCTGTAGGTAACAAATTTTTTTTCAGCAAACTGGTGTCTTATTTAAAACACTACAACAAAATTGAACAGTAGGTCAAAAATGGCAGAATTTTCTACGCACTGAGATGTGACCCATGTGACGGCCAAACCCCTGTTTAAAATAGCTGGATTTTTACGTTGCAATTTAGAAAGGATCTGGCTGTATTCTGCAGTGCCAACAAGTAAATGGAGCAGAAAAATGATGTGCTCTGGATTGCTTTTAAAGAAAATAATCAGGATTAAAATCCCCCCAAAAATATTCCTGGCCCCTGATACCTGGGACTATGTATATCAATATATGTAATCAGCAGCAGCAGCAGACAGTACTGGAATGGACCCTCTTGCTATATACAATGAATTCTGCCACATACACTGCCTGCCTGCCTAGCACTGATATCTATATACCCACATACACTGCGTGCCTGCCAAGCACTGATATCTATATACACCTTGATTAGTCCTCAGATGGACTGTTGGTTGAGATGGATTTGTGTATACCCACACTAACTAATAAAATTGAAAATGTCTCCCTATCTCCGCAGCAACTCTCCCTACACTGCCTGAGTCCGGAGCAGACTGTGACGAGCAAGGCTGCGTCCAGTCTACTATAGACCTGATGACCTTGTGCAGCCAGTCAATCACTGTAATGCCACAACCAACATAGTTACGGCATTACAGTGTGTGGCAGACAATCCCTGCATGTTGATTGGTGCTCTAAAGAGCTCCAAACATGCAGGGCAGGGTCCCAAACTCCCACCGAGCAACCCCAGAAATACTCGGTGAGCTCCGAGCATCTCGAGCACTGCGATGCTCGGGCGAGCACCAAGTAGTGACGAGTGTGCTTGTGTGACACCCCAGAGTCCGATTGTCAAAGTGACATTGCCTCCCTCTAAGAGGTGAAGTCATGCTTGGAGGCAGAAAGGGACCCCCATGCCAGGTAGCATAGACTAAATCACAATTCTTGCTGCAGGTCAGAAAAGGGAGCTGCCTTATAAATTCTGGCTAGCAGAGGGGGTTGGTGAGTCAGCTAAAAGTGAGCTGAGGGGGTTGTCATGGAAACAAGAGCAGCTGTGAGCTGTGAGGGAAATGACAAGACAGTTAAAAACGTGGGGTAAAAAGATCTTTCTAGAAGATCCTGTCAGTTCAAGAAGGGAGGCTGATCTGCGAAGAGGGAAAGGACATGAGCAGAGACGGAGAGGCTCTGGGGAAGCTATAAAACTGCATATAGCAGACCCCTGAGCGAAGCGCTATTAGAGAGAAAGGGACGTCAGAGTCCTTGGTGGTCAGGAGCTGTATGTCCTGACTGCTGAATCTGAAAGTACAGGGGATTGTAAATTCCTGTGCGACATTGAGCACCTGACGGCATGGCAGCAGATAAGGAGCCCGGGGCCGACGGTGAAAAGGACTGTACCCGTGGAATAGGCTCATGCTGACAGCCGTACAGGTTAGTGAAATCATCACGCAATTGAGGGTCTCAGCTTAGTTACCAGCAGCAGAGACCCACACACAAAGCGCAGACGGAAGGTCCTAAACCCCACCTAGCAAGGTGGATCCCCTGAATGCCTCCAGGTGAGCCGGACTCAAGCCATCACCTGTATGTGGTACTCCGGATTGCAACCAATTTCCAGTAAAAGGTAAAGAAACTGGACCTCTCTGTGTCTCTGCACCCCAACGTTCACAGCCATCTTAACTATTAATCAAACATATTTGCCCTGGGACTATTGCTCTACCAGTGGAGAGCTATTTTCACCTCAGCTGCGACACACCAAGTCTCAGGGGAACAACACCGCTGTGCTGGTCAGCTCTGACCAGAATACCACAGGTGGCTTCACGTATTTAATCATCTATGAACTTTATCTTCATTTTTACCACATCTAACAACATCACAAACACCTTTTCCCCCTATCCTATTTATTATTTAATGGACGCCCCAGGGCCATGGACTGGGTCGCTGCCACCGTGACATCGTCCCCCATTGAAGTCGATGGGCCTGGTACTGAGTACCCCACGACCCTGCGCCGCGCTGGGCGCCAAGGGCGCTCCACTTGCTCATCACTAATTTTTACCCTTCATTTATTTCAGATATGACAAAAGATTTTAGGCTTGCTAAGAGGTCAAATTTATAGGGTATCTATCATGCCATTTCCAACTATCATTTAAAGAATAGATTTGCTTCCTGCAAAGTGTACACAGTATTTATTTAATGAGGCATCTACCAGCAGCAATTAAAGTAACTTTATAATGTAAAACATTTATGAGCTGCAAAATATATTTTAAAATATTTTTTGAATGTAAAGTATCCCTAATCATTATTATTTCCCCATATTAATAAAATATTAATTATTGATGTTTATATTTCATTTGACTTAATGTGTTTTTAAGTAGATATTTCTTACTAATCAGTTACATTAGTGCTGCGTTAATCCATGGGATGCCAAAATGGATTTTTCATGTTCAAATTCAAGCTGTGTCTCAATCTGCAGTGAAGCCGGGCTTTAGTGAATGCATCATGTCTTATCAGTAAAGAGGGGAGCAATTAACATAAATTCATCATTTATAGATTTCTTAACACCAACTATGTTGCATAGAAAGACAAAGTATCTGCTGTTTTCAACAAACAGGAACACTGTGTGTAATGATAAATTCTTAGTATCCAATTACATTTCATATTGATGCAGAACAGCAAGGATTGTTAATTATTTAATCCTTTTTAAAAATGCTGTATAAATTTATATAAAGATCTATTTATCCATACCAACAGTGAGTTTCCATATACAGTAATAGGAAAGGGTTTTCATTGGGACATGATGTGTCTTTCTCATACTAGGTAATAGGTCTGTTATTTTACCTGGTACTTGCTTGAAAGGGGTTTAAATCTCTTCTTCATGCCTTTAAAGGGTTTTCTGGCAACAAGTTTTTGCTACTTAGTCTGAGAACAGCAAATTGTTATGGCAGAGAGCCTGATTCCAGCGATGTCACTTATAAGGCAGTGTGCTATAGTTTCAGTACAAGCAGGGTTTTATCAGCAGAAGATTATCACTGCAGGACTACACGTCTCATGCATGCCATTCAGGCTAATCTGTGTAATCCTGCCCCCAATACTGATTGGCAGCTTGAAGACAATTCACAGTGTATACAGAAAGCTGCCAGTCAAAGGTATGTGCAGGGGTTAAACACAGCCCAACAGTCTTAGCTCTGCTATATGTAAATCGGCCAAGACAGGGTTCTATCAAAATTGTACCTAACAGTCCAATAAGTAATATATCACTGGAACTAGTTTCTTTGTCTCCACATTATGCTGCCATCAGAGCCATCCATAGCAAAAACCTGTTGACAGATTTCCTTTTAAGACCCCCTACACTCCTACAGGGACATTTTAAGAGAACTTTTCACCAATCTTTTCATGTTAAGCCAGAAACATGATGTAATAGGGACTACTGAGGACAATAAAGAGTTTTTTTCTTTATCTTTTCTCTCTGTTGCAGATATATTAGCAATCACAGTATTTAACAGCTAATGAATTCACTTTTTTTTATGTACAACTGGGTGTTAGCTGACAGTTTTCACTGGGATTGTGTACTTTTTCCCCCTGCATGATGCTAACCAATCATAAGCAGGCAGCAACATTCAAAGCAAAGAACAATCCCCCACCAAAGTTTAGAGCAAGTTTCTCAGTGTGTGAGATGTTTGATAATCAGATCTGATCTCCTGCTCTAAACTCAAACATGATTACAAGGCACAGATAAATAACACCCTGTGGGACCGAGACATCTTCCACTACAGCTAACACAGCAGATGTAGACCCACCATGACTGTTCACATTTGCACAAATTTGTGTTAACAGCAGCAGCAGCCACAGAAGAGGCACTAAAGATATCACAGAGTGCAATTTCGTGACAATAATGCATCACAGCGAAAAATGCAATATCACATATTCTGTACAGTCTGTGATTGGGGTGCAAAAGTCCTTGGAGATCCATGACTTATTCATCTTGATGAAGGTTAGGCGGTCTACACTTTCAGGGGACAGCCAGCTGCGTTTATCCATCAGGACACTACCAGCAGTGCTGAAGACATTTTCTGAGAGAATGCTGGCTGCCGGACACGATAAAGCCTCCAAGGCATGTGAGGTGAGCTCAGGCCACTCATACATTTTGGAAGAACAAAATGTGAAAGGGTCCAAACCCTCCCTGATGGTATTGATATTTAGTTCTAGAAACTTCTGCACCCTCCACTCCATTCATTCACCATGTGTAAGACTTGGACTCTGTTGTGCTGGTGCATGAGTTGATCTAAAAAAAAGTGACAAAGGACTGCTGATGCAGCTAATGTTTTGGCATTGACAAATTGATGGGCCAGAGGCTGGAAGTCTACAGCTGCAATGTGAATTGTGTACTTCACTGTTGTCTTGGGGAAAAGCTCTCTTAAGGTTGTATAAAAGTGTGTTTCGATACTCTAGCATTCGCAGGTCCCTTTGTAGGGCAGGAATCAACTGGCAAAATTTGGTTTTTGAAACGTGGATTAAATAAAGTGGCAACCCAGTAGTTAGCATTGTTTCTAATCATAACTAAATGATCATCTTGCTGATAGTGCATCAAGAACGCATTCATATGTCAAGCTCTACCATTACGTCCGAGCTAAGGATGTGCTGGTGGCTGGGTAACTATGAGGCTCGCTTCCTCCGTCCCCTCCCGTCAACCATGAACACCAAAGAGCGGAGGATAATCCTCTTCATCTGACAGTTGCTCGCCCATCACCTCTTCCTCCTCCATTTGTTCATCGGATCTTGCACTTTTGATAATAGTTTGTCTGTTATCACCAGCCCCCTCGATTGCAGTAATCCACTGTCCCTCAGCAGCCGCCTATGTGACAACAGTCTTGAACCTCGAGACAATGTTATCTCTTCTGCAGTCTCCTCTGCTTCCTCCTATTCTTCTCCTCCCGCAGGCTGTTCAAAGTCTGTTCCAGCATATAAATGACTGGAATAGTCATGCTGATGACGGCATCATCAGCGCTAACCATCTTAGTAGCCATTTCAAAACTGTGCAGAGGTCCTTAATTTGTGCCCACTCTGTAAACATGATATGCGCCACATTCGTACTGTGTTGGCCCAGGCTATACGACATGACACACTGTGTCAGGGCTCATTGCTGCTGCCACTGTTGCTGCAACATGTGAGGAGTGGAATTCTATCGTGTCAGCACAACCTGTTAACTGGCATAGACAAAGACCTCTGTATCGATGCAAGTCGATGAGCAGAGGGGTGCAAACAGCAGAAATGAGCACACAGCTTATGCGATTTCTGAAGCAGGTCACCCAGGCCAGGATAGTGGCTGAGAAATGCTATACCACCAGGTTGAGAGCATGAGCCATGCACAGTAGGGCCGCCACCAGTTTTGCACCGTTATCGGACATGGCTTTCCCTGGATGGAGGTTCAGTGGAGACAGCCATTGATCAAATTCAGCCTGGAGAGCTGTCCACAACTCTTTAGCTGTATGACTGCGATCTCTAAGGCATATAAATTTTAAGACTGCCTGATTGCCGTGAGTGCTGGCTGCACAGTACAGAGGTGGTGGGGGTTCGCTATGCACTTTTGGTGTCTCGTGAAGGCAGAGGTTGAGGGCGCAGATGGATGCCCTAGAGGAGGCAGAAGCAGCGAAGGAAGTGTTAAATGTAGAGTTTTGGCCTGCAAGCCTTGGGGATTCCAAGACTTGTGGAGCAGCGCCTGTCCTCACAGCCACCAGAGTCTCCCAGTGCCCAGTAAGTGAGATGTAATGCCCTTGGCCATGCTTACTCGTTTGAGTGTCTGTGGTGAAATGCACCCTGGCAGACAGAGATTTTGTCAAGGAACGGGTAATGTCTGCTACATGCTGGTGTAGTGCAAGCACAGCACTCTTAGAAAAGTAATGGCAACTGGGTAATTGGTACCGGGGGACTGCGTAGGCCTTCAGCTTTCGAAACCATCGGTGTCCACCAGGTGAATAGACAGCATTTCTGTGGCCAATAGATTGGAGTTGGTGGAGTTCAACCTCTTAGCATTGTTTATGCATAGGAGGAAACAATCTTTTCTGTGACCACAACTGTGGAACCATGCGCTGACTGCAGTGCTATGAGAGGGCTGAGTATGGTGAACCGGACAAACTGCTGGACCGTGAGAGAGGTAGGTGTTACTGTGGATTGAAGAACTGGTGGTGTGATCGTTCTCTGAGATCGGTCGAAAACAGCAGGCATGTCCGCTTCCATTACAGCTGAAGGCGGCCTCTCAGTCAGCGTGACTTGATAGGGTAAAGAACACGAGGTTCTGTGGTCAAAAGCCTGCATCTCAATAGTTGGCATGGTAATAAAGGAGGAGGAAGAAGCAGCAGATGCAATTGATGGGACGCTTGGTGGTTGTTGATGTCCGCTGGTCTGCATTTTTGTGCAGTGGGATTCCCACAGTAAAGCATGTTGATTGCGCATGTGAAGGTTCATAGATGTAGCAGTCAAATTATTGCACTTTTTACCTCAAATTTTTTGCAAAGTTGGCAGATTACGTGAGTTGGCTCATCCTTTGCAGTGTCAAAAAAAGGCCCACGCTAAGCAACACTTGCTACCCCTGCGAGCTGCAGACCTCAGGACACTGCTGGTCACAGACACAGTTGTGACTGAGGATGCATTGCTTGTCGTGGCTGCATCACTACATGTCTGTGATGGACGGCGAAATGTAACCTCCTCCTCTTCCTCCTCAGATGACCTATTCAGCTGTGTGCCTCTATGTTCATACCAACTGGGATCTAACAGCTCATCATCATCATCTTCTGTGTTATCATATTCCTCACCCTTGGAGTCAGTCTCCTCCTCTTCTTGCCCTGACAGTACAGTCCGCGTGACCCTCAGATATCTGAGTCTCATCAGGATCACACCCCATAGGATAATGTCTGATGACGAGGGTCAGGATGCTTCTCGGACCTTACTTCATGCTGCCAAGCTAAATAAATTTTGGGTATCCGTGCAGATTTCCTCCTCTTGTCTCTGCAAAGCTTTTGAGTACACTTCTGATGAACATGGCATAGAATGTGTGAACAGCTCTTCAGATTCACCCAGCTGTGGTTCCATACAGTCAGTCGAACAGTTCAATATTTGGGACATGGGGGAAGAAAGGGGAATTTTGGTGCCACCTCTGGGGACTGTACTGGGTGTGATGTTGAGGTGGAGCAAGGGGAGGAGAGGCCACTTGAAGCTGCGCTTGCCATTCACTCGATGAACTTGCTCTTTCTGGGCATCATCGACAAAGCGTACATCTGCATCTGCCCAAGAAAGGTAGTGGAGTAGCCTGTCCAGTAACATAAGTTGTCAGTTGTCTTTGCATAGGACGTGACATTGCTTCGCTAGTGCTTTTACACACCATGTACACCTTGAACACCAAGCCTAACTCCTCTTCCACCATGGCCTCACTTTTTCCCAGTCATGTTGCTCAGATAGTGTGGCAGAAGCACAGTATTATCAACAAAAAAATGATTTTAAACTCTGCACCACCTCTGCAAACAGCTGAATTTCAGGAACAGTAAAATTCCAAGTTAAAATATGGCGTGCTGTATCGTGTTAGTCACAGAAAAAAGAATTGTTTAAGTGTGAATGAGGCCTGTATGACAAAGAAGTTATGCTACAAACAACTTGAAAGTCAGAACTCCCACTGTATGACAGTAAGAGCAAAATATTTTTTGTGGCCTCTAGATCAGACCACTATAACACACTAGATGCTACAACCTATTTTGAAATCAGGATCTCTAATATATGACACTAGGAACAGAAGAATTTGTTTATGGCCTATGGATCAGGCCTCTATAACACACTAGATGCTACAAACTATTTTTAAAGTTAGGTCCCTTATTGCATGACGATAATAACAGAAGAATTTTTTTGATCAAGGATCATGCCTCTATAACACACTAGATGCTACAAACTATTTTTAAAGTCAGGTCGCTTACTGTATAATGTTAATAACAGAAGAATTTGCTTGTGGCCTATGGATCAGGTCTCTATAACACACTAGATGCTGCAAAGTATTTTTAAAGTGAGGTTTCTTACTGTATGACAATAGTGACAGAAGAACTTAATTTTTTGGCCCATGGATCAGATCTCTCTAACACACTTGATGCTTCAAACTATTTTTAAAGTTAGGACCCTTAATGTATGACGTTAATAACAGAATTTTTTTTAGATCACGGATCAGGCCTCTATAACACATTAGATGCTACAAACTATTTTCAACATCAGGTCCCTTAATGTATGATGTTAATAACAGAATAATTTGTTTGTGGCCTCTGGATCAGGCCACTACAGTTTAATTTCAACCCAAACAAATGACAAAGTGTGATATGTCGGGTTGTGTAACTTTTTGCAACTGAAAAATTATAATTTTTTTAATGTGCCTTAGGTCTGTATAGAGGTTCATATTAGAGC
This sequence comes from Dendrobates tinctorius, assembly GCF_039654945.1. Lineage (NCBI taxonomy): Eukaryota > Metazoa > Chordata > Amphibia > Anura > Dendrobatidae > Dendrobates > Dendrobates tinctorius. Next base: position 58,155,286 of record NW_027361698.1, on the reverse strand, counting down.
GCCCTCGGTCACCAGGGCAATGGGGTACTGTGACCTGGCCCGTGGCCCTTTGCTCCATTGTAAAAGGGAAATAAAGTCGATTGATGATTCGTGACGCCATCTGTGGTGTTCAGCAAGGGAGGTGTTAAGCCGACGCTGCATACAGATCCTCTGAGACTGATGGTGTGGTGCAGCAAAGATGTTGTAGCCCTCCACAGGTAGGGCTGTAGTCCCAGGGCAGTGCGGTAATTCAAGAGACAGGGGATAGGCGCAGACGGAGTAGTGGATGGCACCAAGATGTAGCCGTGCTGAATGTGTTGGTGCAGGAATAAGTGGAGGACACCAGGGCTTGTAGTTCCAAAGCTTTACTCACAGTCTGTTGTGCAAACAGGTGCCCGCTTCCGTGCCGTGTCCTCAGGGTCAGGGACTCAGTCAACCTCCAGGCCCGATGAAGCACTCCTTTCCAACACTCCGCCAACATGTGCCTTCTCCGAACGTTTCTTCTTATAGCGCCTAAGAATGAAGTACTCTCAGTACAGAGTTACACTGGAGTGCCTCCTGTCAGATGTTCCTATGAACTCTACTTGTACGGCAGGCAGCTGTAGCCTGCTTCGGGGACTCCTTGCTACTAAGTCCCGGCTCACTTTTAAGTTGCTGTTGTGCCCCCAAGTCTTGTGTGGGAATAAAGCGGTCACTACTTCTATTCCTCCTCTGTCTGCTGCAGGAACATTAGTATCCATACAACCTCAGGGACCGAACTCCGGCCTTGCGCTTAGAACTTCTAGGAAGGGTTCTCCTCTAACCCAGGTCCTCTGTTCTCTTTTCTCCTCACGTTCCGAACTAATCTTTCCGTCTTATGGAGAATTAGGCTTTCAGTCTTTGTCACTCTCTCGTTCTTCCTTTCCTGTGCCAGCAGACCCAGGTCACTGGGATCTGCTACAGCATTTCCTTCCATCCATCCCTCTCTCTAGGGATCCACTCAGCTGCGCTCGCTGGCTGACTCCTCACTCTCCAACTCCGACTACTCAAAAGCCCCTAAAACTTCCCGCTCTTTCAATATATACTAACTCCACCCACCTCCCAGCACGTTTCGTGTTCCAAGCTGGGAGCCACCAATGGGTGCTTTGCTATACTCCAAGCAGGGAGCCGCCGAAGGTGTTTTGCTACACTACTTTGTGGTGTGGGGGTGCAGGTGTTGGAGTGTGGTCGGGAGTCTCCACCTTACCTGGATTGTGGGGTATCACACCTCAGGAGGAGGTGCAGTACCTCTGTGGCGACATAAGCCTCAGGGGTGCCATATACCACCCATTAAACACAGCACATCCGCGGGCTGCAAGGAAAACAAAGTTGACAATACAGGAACATACAAAATTTTGTAATGCAAAATAAACAGTTCTTATCTAATCTTCTCAATATGAGAGGCACAGTTTCTTGAACGTTGCAAACAATTTTAACTATCTAAATTCAAAGTTATGTTACCTAATTTAAAGTGCTATGGAAGCAAACTCACTACAGATTCAAGTAACACATTTTCTAGCAACACATTTCCTTTTTGTCATCTTTCACATTTTCTACTTTTCTTCTTCTTACTCTTAAGTGACAACTGCTGGTGTCTGGTTCATCATCTGCATATCTTTATCCAATCTTTATTCAAACATTGTAACACATTATTTCTTTCTCAATGAAACTCTATAAAATCTGTCACTATTTCTTTTATTACATACTATGACTATCTAGTTTCTAGTCAAAAATATTAAGCATTATTAATAATTGCAATGGTAGACACAGGTCCGGCCAACGTGTCTGGAAATGTCCCTATAATGAGGTAGTCCTTATTCCAAGGGAAGGCTCCTATGTAAAACCAAGAGAAAGCACCTAAAGAGGTGCAAACTATTTACAACTACAGTTCTGGATTACTCAGCGTCCATGATCTCCACAGTTCAAGTATGAAAAACGCTGCCAATAAAACTGGGCAACAACTGGGAAGAAAAAAAACAAGAAAACGAAACATGATAAAAAAATAGAAAACAAGAACAAAGGTGCAAATACCCTCCTGGGTACAGAGAGCTAGTTTAAGTCAACATCTTGACTAGTGATCTCCTCTTGGGTTGCTAGAAGGTGGTTGCTTGGGCTGCTTCCAGGGGAGATGCTCTGGGTTTCTTTATCCTGTTGCTGATTGCCTACCGATTGCAGGTACTCTTCCTCCCAAGGGGCGAGATTGGTGGTGGCTGGGGTAAAGGAAAGGGCAACTGAGATATCAACTGCCTGCGGTGATGGCGTGTCAGCTATTGCCGGCGGTACCTCCGCTGCCACCAACGACTCAGCAGATGTTATCACCGGTAACTCCAAATTTGGTTCTTCCAGGTCAATCGGGACCTCAATGAGCGGCACTGCGGCCTGGGGTCGTCGGCAGGGGGCAATTAGACCATTCTTATTCGCTGGCACCGTTCCTAATTCTAAGGTCAGGTCAGGAGCGATAATCATACCTTGCGCTCTCTGACGAGGTTCCGGTCCCGGTACGGGTACATGGTAGTGAACAGCGGCGGCCGTGACTCCCGGAGTGGCCCGTGGAGCGGGTTGCAGTTGGATCCGAGCAGGAGCAAGGTTGGCTTCGGCCAAGGCTGTCGGTAGGGGCCAGCGCGGCCAAGCCGGGTCCTGACGGGGACACGGCCCCTGTCCTCCATTCTGTTCTGGGACCCTCATATACCTCCTCCGGGCAGGCCTCATCCAGTGGCAATATCTACTTTGAGGCGGTGGCGGGCACTGCAGATGGTATCTCAGTGGTCGCATACTCTGCAGGGGCGGCCTGGGGGCGAATTGCCTTTCCTCCCCACGTTCTTCTTGCCTCTTCTCCCCTTCCATCATGGCGTTCTGGCATTCTTCTTCTTGCCTCGGCTCTTTTCCCGCCACTGGTTTCCGCTCCTCCTTCCGGGGGCGGCGTCTTCTTCCAACTCCTCCATACCAAGTCAGTATACGAACCCCTCGGGGGGTGGACCATATCGCTGTCGCATAGAAGTTTAGACAGGGGAGGCCCAGGACAGTCCGCGCTCTTTTCTTAGGACCACCCATATGGTCACGCCCTTCTTCACCGCGCTGGCGGACATTTTTAGCATTCATTTTAGAGTCTATAAAATTAGGTATTCTGCACATTTCCAAAAGTTTTAAGTCAAATAAATCTCAGGCACACAGAACCCGATGGCATCGGGTCTCATCATCCTGTTCGTGACTCCATGTTTTTGGAGCACCCTCGGTCAACAGGGCAATGGGGTACTCGGTACCGGGCCCATTGATCTCAACGGGGAATGACATGTGACCCGGCCCGTGGCCCTGGGCTCCATTGTAAAAGGGAAATAAAGTATATTGATGATTCAAGACGCCACCTGTGGTGTTCGGCAAAGGAGGTGTTAAGCCGACGCTGCATACAGATCCTCTGAGACTGATGGTGTGGTGCAGCAAAGATGTTGTAGCCCTCGACAGGCAGGGCTGTAGTCCCAGGGCAGTGTGGTAATTCAAGAGACAGGGGATAGGCGCAGACGGTGTAGTGGATGGTACCGAGATGTAGCCGTGCTGAATGCGTTGGTGCAGGAATAAGTGGAGGACACCAGGGCTTGTAGTTCCAAAGCTTTACTCACAGTCTGTTGTGCAAACAGGTGCCCGCTTCCGTGCCGTGTCTTCCGGGTCAGGGACTCAGTCAACCTCCAGGCCCGATGAAGCACTCCTTTCCAACACTCTGCCAACATGTGCCTTCTCTGAATGTCTCCTCTTATAGCGCCTAAGAATGAAGTACTCTCAGTACTGAGTTACACTGGAGTGCCTCCTGTCAGATGTTCCTATGAACCCTACTTGTACGGCAGACAGCTGTAGCCTGCTTCGGGGACTCCTTGCTACTAAGTCCTGGCTCACTATTAAGTTGCTGTTGTGCCCCCAAGTCTTGTGTGAGAACAAAGCGGTCACTACTTCTATTCCTCCGGTGTCTGCTGCAGGACCATTAGTATCCATACAACCTCGGGGACCGGGCCCCGGCCTTGCACTTAGAACTTCTAGGAAGGGTTCTCCTCTAACCCAGGTAATCTGTTCTCTTTTCTCCTCACGTTCCGAACTAATCTTTCCTTCTTATGGAGAATTAAGCTTTCAGTCTTTGTCACTCTCTCACTCTTCCTTTCCTGTGCCAGCAGACCCAGGTCACTGGGATCTGCTGCAGCACTTCCTTCCATCCATCCCTCTCTCTAGGGATCCACTCAGCTGCGCTCGCTGGCTTGACTCCTCACTCTCCAACTCCGACTACTCAAAAGCCCCTAAAACTTCCCACTCTTTCAATATACGTTTCGTGTTCCAAGCAGGGAGCCACCAATGGGTGCTTTGCTATACTCCAAGCAGGGAGCCGCCGAAGGTGCTTTGCTACACTACTTGGTGGTGTGAGGGTGCAGGTGTTGGAGTGTGGTCGGGAGTCTCCACCTTACCTGGATGGTGGGGTACCACACGTCAGGAGGAGGTGCAGTACCTCTGTGGCGACTGAAACCTCAGGGGCGCCACAATATCACCACTACAAAATGACTACGGAGGATACAGCAGGCTGTTTCACATTTAGAAATGGAAAAAAATGATACCTTTTTTATGTGCCTTAGGTCTGCAGACAATTTTATTTCACCACAGCACTAAGTGACAAGGTGAGATACAGCAGGCTGTTTAATAATTCTTCACTAGCTACATACAAATTAGAATGCTTTACTCATGCCTGGATCACAATAGAAGCAGTACACAACACGTGCCCTGCTGGATTTGTTTGTGCACCTCAGTATGGCCAAAAAAGAAAAAAAAGGTCTGGAAGGTAAATTTAACAGCCACACTGGACCCTAGCTACCTACAGTATCTGACTGATGTACAACCACCTGGCTAACTAGCTAAAATACAGAAGACTTTTTCACATTTAGCTACTGAAAAAATAGTATTTAGAATGCTATACTTGTGCATGGAGCAGAATAGAAGCAGTGAACAACACACTTGTAGGACATGTGCCCTGCTGACTTTGTCTGTGGACCTCAGTAATGCCCCCCCAAAAAAAATTCCGGAAGGTAAATTTTACAGCCACACTGGACACTATCTAGCAACACTAGCTACATGATCTGACTGATATACAACTGCCTAACTAACTAGCTGAAATCTGGCAGTTAACAGTGGCAGATTCAGGAGCAGCCTCTCTGCGCTGTTACGGTGTCAAAATTGTGCTAAAATAAAATGTCCGCTATTTATATGGAAAATGACACGTGACTTCAGCAGTCAATGACACAAGCCTTTGTGTCAGGAAATTGTGGATGTTTCCTGATTGGCTAGCCCCAATGTGCAAACATAAAGTTAGGAAAATAAAATGACTGATGTGCTGTGGCTACAAGAATGCCGCGCCCCTGAGCTCTGCAAACCCCCTCCCCTCATCAAACACGTGCCAAACGCTCATGATGCACCACCATTATCATTGCTAAAGTGCTGAAAATATTTTTATTTGGGCAAAGAAGAAAAGACTACCTGTATAATAGTGCCCACTCACTAGAATTTATGATATAAAAAATATGATTTTATTGGAGAGCCAGTAACAGACAAAACATAGCTAAAAACAATTAAAAAATGAACAAACAACGGTGTCCCAGAACCCGATACCTCACATTAAATAATGCATCTTGTGCAGAGGAAAACCATACATAAACATGGAGAGATGTGCATACACAAAAAGTTTAAACCTCTCATCTCACATGCCCGTACGAGTATAATGATGGTACACCTATTGAACTGGGATGTAATAAGCCAGCCAAAATGAAACTATGAAATCAAAGAATTGCATGAAAATAATTCCCTAACCAAAAATAAGGCTACCAAGAAGGCAATCAAATGATCTGGCATCAATGAAGAGAAGCATAAAATTGCTTAATCTAAGTAAATTAAATGCTGATAAAATGAAGGCTGGATAGTGGAATAGGTAAGTACCAAAAATGTTGCCTGGAATGCAGGAACCTCCTGATGATACATGAAAAAATGACAAAGATATATTCCAATGGTGGAAAAGAAGAGCTCCACGGCGGGTCTGGGCACCAACCTCACATGTATCACTGCGTTTGGCGCAGCTTCGTCAGGGGAAATTACAAAGCTGCTCCAGAGGCAGCGATATTCATGGGGTAGGTGCCCAGACCTGCCATGGGGCTCTTCTTTTCCACCATTGCCCTGTTATGATGAGTCACCGAAGGAGGAAAAAACAAAATACCAGCTAAGTTCAGAAAAACCAGAGAGGTTGGCAGCTATCGGATTGCAGACCCCTGAACCTATACACAACAACTAGCAGTAGCCGTGGGGGGTTCCTACGGTGCCCTAGACCGCTCGATCACAGCCGGAGAACTATATAGCCTAAAGACAGAAAGGGGAAAAACTAAACTGCCCCAGAGCAGACCCCAAAGCAATAGGCAGCCCCCAACATATAATGACGGTGAAGCAAGATGAAAACATAAACACAGATAGAAAGATAGGTTGAGCAAATGATGGGGCCCAAGCTAACTACATAGGACAGGATAGGAAAGCTGCTGTCTGCCATCCGCAAAACCCCTATCAAAATGAGCCAACCGACTGATAGGAAAAACAGGCCCTGAAGACTCTAGGCTTCAAAAGACTATATCAGCACTCAGGTATATTCTGAAGACAGAGCAAAAGATCAACAGATCAGAGACAAAAATGGCATTCAGCTCACCCCCGGCTGGGGATGGCAGAACTCCCAGGAAACAAGGCAAAACAAAAACAAAACTGAAGAGTACAAAGCAGAGCAGAAAAACTTAGCTTTGAGATGCAGGAATCAGACTGGTCTCCAAGAATCCAGCAGGAAAATCACCAGCCAGGAAGAAGGGCGTCGGCAGCCTTATATCCAGTCCTCAATTCCAGCCACACAGTCATCATCTAGCTGCCCATGTGTTTGGTAATCAGCCTCACTACCTTCCTTCACCAGAGGAGGGAGTTCATCAGACCTCAATGGTGAAGGGGAAAATGAACTCACAACAGTACCTCCCCCTGGAGGAGGGGTCACCGAACCCTCATCCATGCCACCAGGGCGATCCGGGTGAGCCCGATGAAAGGCACGCACCAATTTTTCTGCATGAATATCAGAGGCAGAGACCCAGGAATTATCCTCCTGACCATAACCCTTCCACTTAACCAAATCCTGGAGTCTCCGTCTAGCCAGACGGGAATCCAGTATCTTCTCTACCTCATATTCCATGTTACCTTCAACCAATATAGGGTCAGGAGGTGCCACCACAGGAACTACTGGTTCAACAAACCTCTTCAACAAGGACTTATGAAACACATTATGAATTTTAAATGTGACAGGAAGAGCCAACCGAAAAGAGACCGGATTAATAATCTCCAAAATCTTGTAAGGTCCACTAAATCTAGGCTTAAACTTAGGAGAAGCCACCTTCATAGCGATATTTTTTGATGACAACCAAACCATATCACCCACCTTAAACTGGGGACCAACGGTCCTACGCCGGTTGGAAAACCGCTGGGCCTTTTCCTGGGAGAGAGACAACTTATCCACTACTTGGTCCCAGATCTGGTGCATTCTCTCCACCACAGTGTCAACACCTGGGCAGGCAGAAGGCTCCACCTGCCCTGAAGAAAATCGAGGGTGAAAACCAATGTTACAAAAAAAAGGTGACATCAAAGTGGCAGAACTAGCTCTATTATTTAAAGCAAATTCGGCCAAGGGCAAAAATGAAACCCAATCATCCTGATCGGCAGAAATAAAACATCTCAAATACGACTCCAAAGTCTTGTTTGTTCTCTCCGTCTGCCCATTGGTCTGAGGGTGAAACACAGAGGAGAAGGACAACTGAATTCCCAGCTTGGAACAGAAAGTCCTCCAAAATCTAGACACAAACTGAACTCCTCTGTCAGATACAATGTTCTCAGGAATCCCGTGCAAGCGAACCACCTGTTGCAAAAACAAGGGCACCAACTCAGAGGAAGATGGCAACTTAGGGAGTGGTACAAGATGGACCATCTTAGAGAATCTATCACAAATCACCTAAATAACAGTCATTCTCTGAGAGACAGGCATATCAGAGATAAAATCCATTGAAATATGGGTCCATGGCCTCCTGGGCACAGGCAAAGGCATCAACAAGCCACTAGAGCGAGAACAAGGTTTAGACCGGGAGCAAGTCCCACAGGACTGCACAAAATTCCTGACATCACGAGACAAGGTGGGCCACCAAAAAGACCGACTCATCAGATCTCTAGTACCAAAAATACCTGAATGACCAGCCAATGCAGAGCAATGAACTTCAGACATCACTCTCTTCCTCCACTGGTCAGGAACATACAACTTTCCACTGGGACAACGCTCAGGTTTGTCCTCCTGAAACTCTTCTAGAGCACGTCTCAAATCGGGCGAGAAGGCGGAAAGAACTACCCCCTCGCCTAAGATGGTAGCAGGCTTAGTCACAACAGGAGAATCAGCAAGGAAACTCCTAGAGAGGGCGTCTGCCTTGACATTCTTAGTGCCCGGAAGAAAAGAGACTACAAAATCAAAACGTGTGAAAAACAAGGCACACCTAGCCTGTCTAGGATTCAAGCGCTTGGCCGACTCCAGGTAAATCAAATTCTTGTGGTCAGTAAGGACCACGACTTGGTGTTTGGCTCCCTCCAACCAATGTCTCCACTCCTCAAATGCCCATTTCATGGCCAACAGTTCCCGATTCCCCACATCATAGTTACGTTCGGATGGGGAGAACTTTCGGGAAAAGAAAGCACAAGGATTCATTTTAGATGTCACAGGATCTTTTTGGGACAACACCGTTCCTGCACGAATCTCAGAAGCATCCACCTCCACCTGAAACGGGAGTGAGACATCAGGTTGCCGCAAAACCGGAGCAGAAGTGAATCTTCGCTTCAGCTCCTGAAAGGAAGAAACAGCCTCCGGAGACCAATTCAGCACATCAGCACCCTTCCTAGTCAAATCCGTCAATGGCTTGGCAATACCAGAAAAATTAGCTATAAATTTCGATAAAAATTAGCTAAACCCAAAAACTTCTGGAGGGCCTTCAAAGAAGTGGGCTGAACCCAATCATAAATGGCCTGTACCTTGGCCCGGTCCATTTCAATAGTTGACGGAGACAAAATAAATCCCAAAAATGAAATCCTCTGTACCCCAAAAAGGCATTTCGATCCCTTGACATACAGGGAATTCTCCCTCAAAATCCAGAACACAGTCCGAACATGTTCCACATGAGAGTCCCAATTCTTGGAGAAGATCAAAATATCATCCAGATAGATAATCAAAAATTTATCCACAAAGTCTCGGAATATATCGTTCATGAAGCACTGGAAGACAGAAGGGGCATTAGTGAGCCCAAAAGGCATCACCAGGTACTCAAAATGTCCCTCCGGAGTATTAAACGCCATCTTCCATTCATCCCCATGCTTAATGCAAATAAGATTATACGCCCCCCTGAGGTCAAGCTTGGTAAACCAGCAAGCACCTTTAACGCTGGAGAATAGATCAGAAATCAGGGGTAATGGATACTGATATTTAACAGTAATTTTGTTGAGGGCATGATAGTCAATACAAGGCCTTAATGAACCATCCTTTTTAGCCACGAAAAAAAAAAAACAGCACCTAAGGGTGAAGAGGATGGTCTAATATGACCCTTCTCCAATGCCTCCTTAATATAGGATTGCATAGCCTCGTGCTCGGGTACAGATAAATTGAAAAGCCGACCCTTGGGGAATTTACACCCCGGGTTCAGCTCAATTGCACAGTCATAACTCCTATGAGGAGGCAAAGACGCAGACTCATTCTCACTAAATACATCATAAAAGTCAGCCAAATAGTCAGGAACATCATGCTACTGGGGAGAGGTGGAGAAAACAGGAGCATCACTAAGGGCACACCGACAACCCCAACTCACCACAGACAAAGATTTCCAATCCAGAACTGGATTATGAATTTGCAACCAGGGAAACCCCAGAACAATGGTATCATGCAAATTATGCAACACCAAAAATCTGCAATTTTCTTTATGGTCTGGGGGCGACCCGCATTACCACCTGGGTCCAAAACTGAGGTTTATTCTTTGCCAAAGGAGTAGCATCAATACCCCTCAAAGGGATAGGCGTCCGCAGAGGTGTCATAGGAAATTCACAACGTTTAGCAAAATCCAAGTCCATCAGGTTAAAAGCTGCTCCTGAATCCACAAAAGCCTTGGCGGAAAATGTGGACAGGGAGCAGATCAGAGTAATTTCCAGAAGAAACTTGGGTTGAACACCACCCACAGAAAACGTGTGTGCACAACGTTTCTCTCGTTTAGGGCAGACAGAAATAATATGCGCGGCATCTCCACAAAAAAACACAGCTTATTAAGCCTTCTGAACTCCTGACGTTGCGCCCTAGACAAAACTCTATCACATTGCATAGGTTCAGACATTTGTTCAACAGGTGGCAACATCTCTCATGTAGTTTTGCGTTCACGTAAACGCCGATCCACCTGAATGGCTAATGACATAGAATCGTCAAGACCAGAGGGAACAGGAAATCCCACCATAGTATCTTTTACAGTTTCTGACAAACCCTTCCAAAAGAGGGCTGCCAAGGCACCATCATTCCAGGTAGTAAGGACCGCCCACTTTCGGAATTTTTGACAGTATAACTCTGCCGAATCCCGACCCTGGCTTAATGCCAACAGGGTGTTTTCAGCCTGATCAATAGCATTAGGTTCATCATACAACAACCCCAAGGCTTGAAAAAATGCGTTCACATTATTCAGAATAGGATCATCAGGTTTCAAAGAAAACGCCCAATCCTGGGGATCGCCGCGCAGCAAAGAGATGACAATTTTAACCTGCTGTGTGGAGTTCTCCGACGAGTTAGGCTTCAAGGCAAAAAATAATTTACAATTATTCTTGAAATTCAAGAATTTAGACCAATCCCCCACAAATACATCAGGAGTAGGAATCTTTGGTTCAGCAGCATGTGAATGAGCAAGATAGGCGGAAATTCCCCGCACTTCAGCAGCGAGCTGCTCCACACGATCAGACAATTGCTTCATCTCCATTGAGAGAAAAATTCCCCCTACGGCCTCAGAGATATAGAGGAAAAAATATGCACACAAAAAAAAGAGAAAAAAAAAATTCTGACACACTTTTTTTATCCTTTTTTTTTTTTTTTTTTTACAATTCTCTCCTGCTATTGAGTACCCTAGGATCTGCGGTATGGCTGGTGATTCTGTTATGATGAGTCACCGAAGGAGGAAAAAACAAAATACCAGCTAAGTCCAGAAAAAACAGAGAGGTTGGCAGCTATCGGCTTGCAGACCCCTGAACCTATACACAACAACTAGCAGTAGCTGTGGGGGGTTCCTACGGTGCCCTAGACCCCTCGATCACAGCCGGAGAACTATATAGCCTAAAGACAGAAAGGGGAAAAACTAAACTGCCCCAGAGCAGACCCCAAAGCAATAGGCAGCCCCCAACATATACAGTAATGACGGTGAAGCAAGATGAAAACACCAACACAGATAGAAAGATAGGTTGAGCAAATGATGGGGCCCAAGCTAACTACATAGGACAGGATAGGAAAGCTGCTGTCTGCCATCCGCAAAACCCCTATCAAAATGAGCCAACCGACTGATAGGAAAAACAGGCCCTGAAGACACTAGACTTCAAAAGACTATATCAGCACTCAGGTATATTCTGAAGACAGAGCAAAAGATCAACAGATCAGAGACAAAAATGGAATTCAGCTCACCCCCGGTCGGGGATGGCAGAACTCCCAGGAAACAAGGCAAAACAAAAACAAAACTGAAGAGTACAAAGCAGAGCAGAAAAACTTAGCTTTGAGATGCAGGAATCAGACTGGTCTCCAAGAATCCAGCAGGAAAATCACCAGCCAGGAAGAAGGGCGTCGGCAGCCTTATATCCAGTCCTCAATTCCAGCCACCCAGTCATCATCTAGCTGCCCATGTGTTTGGTAATCAGCCTCCCTACCTTCCTTCACCAGAGGAGGGAGTTCATCAGACCTCAATGGTGAAGGGGAAAATGAACTCACAACATTGCCCCCTACCTCAGCACATTTTCCGTGTTACTGTAGCATTCCCTCTTCAGGTGATGTACACCACGCACTTGCAAATTTATTTTTGTCATACACATATCAAAAATAATTTTGTGGCAATGCAAATATTTTCCCGCACTTTTACCGAATGTTACCGATTTTTCCCGATTTTATAAAATTTTGCTTGGGTTTCTGATCACAAATCTGAATATGCCATATTCATGCTGAATTTATGTTTGGCGATAGTTTTCCAGCAAATTCACTCATCACTACTCATGTACACTGCACAAGTTGATGAGTTCAGTGATTTTCTGCAGCAGTTTTGAGTGCTGTAGAAAACATAGAATTCAGAAAAGCAGCAGTAAGCTGGTGCTGGAGTGCGGCCCGGGGGAGACTATCTTTTTTATCTATTTTATAACACAGCTGACATGGGGACCACTGAAGCTTTTGTGCTAAAGCAGTATGGGATTGAATGGATAAGCATTATGTAACATTTCAGTGGTATATAACACATTAAAAAAGTGTTGAAAAATATTTCTGGATTCAATTTGTCATCCATAAAATATTAGATGCTTTATGTTATGTATTGGTGGAAAGTGAGACTCCTGAAAAGCATTCAAAAATATTTCTGGATTCAATTACTCATCAATAGAGTATTACATGCTTTCTGTTGCATTTCGGTGGTACATAACACTCCAAAAAGGCATTGAAAAATATTTCTTGATTCAATTATTCACTCATAAAATGTTACTTGCATTTTGCTACATTTCGGTGGTAGATAACACTCCATAAAAGCATTGAAAAATATTTCTGTATTAAAATAATCATCAGGAGAGTATTTTGAGTGTTCTGTTACATTTCGGGGATATATGACACTACAAAAAAGCTGAAAAATATATTTGGATTCAGTTGCACATCCATAGAGTAACACGTGCCTTTAGTTACATTTCAGTGGTATATAACGCTTGAAAAAGTTTTCTGAATTCAAATACCCTTAGAATGCTTAATGCTTTGCATTACATTTTGGTGGTAATTATCATTCAAAAAAATCATTGAAAAATATTTCTGTTTTCAAAGAGTCATACATAGATTATTACATGCTTTCTATTACATTTTGGTGGTATAAAACACTCCAAGAAGCGTTGAAAAATTATTATGGTTTCATTTACTCACCAAGAGTATTACATGCTTTTTTTGGATTTTGGTGGTATACAACACTACAAAAAAAGCATTAAAACAAATTCTGAATTCAATTAGTCATCCAGTCTTTTTGCTTTCTGTTACATTTCAGTGAAATTTCCGTGAAGTTCCTGGAGACCATTTTGTTCTTCCACTGTTCTTTTTCTGAGCGGAAAAATATATCTGGATTCAATTACTCATCCATAGAGTAGCACGTCCCTTCTGCTACATGTCAGTGGTATATACGTAACACACAAAAAAATTGAAAACATTTTCTGAATTCAATTACTCACTGACAGAGTGTTTCATGCTTTGTGTTACGTTTCAGTGTTATATATCATTCCAAAAAATCGTTGAAAACATTTTTGGATTCATTTAGTCATCCATAGAGTATTATGTGCTTTCTGTTACATTTTGGTGGTATATAACAGGGTTCCCCAACTCCAGTCCTCAAGGCCCACCAACAGGTCATGTTTTCAGGATTTCCTTATTATTGCCCAGGTGATAATTGCATCGCCTGTACAATACAAGAGAAATCCTGAAAACATGACCTGGGGAACCCTGGTATATAACACTTAAAAAAGCATTGAAAAATATTTCTGGTTTCAATTTGTCATCCATAAATTTTTAGGTGCTTTGTGTTAAGTATCGGTAGTATGTGAGACTCCAAGAAAGTGTTAAATAATATTTCTGGATTCAATTACTCTTCCATAGAGTATTATGTGGTTTCTGTTGCATTTCGGTGGTTTATAACACTCCAAAAAAACATTCAAAATCTTTTCTGGATTGAATTTGTCATCCATACTTTTGTACTTACTTTGTGTTACATTACGGTTGTATTAAACACCAAAAAAAAAGTATTGACTGCCACAAGTGACAATTTTTTTCTTATTAACCCCTTCATGACCCAGCCTATTTTGACCTTAATGACCTGGCCATTTTTTGCAATTCTGACCAATGTCCCTTTATGAGGTAATAACTCGGGAACGCTTCAACGTATCCTAGTAATTCCGAGATTATTTTTTCGTGACATATTGGGCTTCACGATAGTGGTAAATTTAGGTCGATAATTTTTGCGTTTATTTGTGAAAAAAATGGAAATTTGGCGAAAATTTTGAAAATTTTGCAATTTTCAAATTTTGAATTTTTATTCTGTTAAACCAGAGAGTTATGTGACACAAAATAGTTAATAAATAACATTTCCCACATGTCTACTTTACATCAGCACAATTTTGGATACAACATTTTTTTTCGTTAGGAAGTTATAAGGGTTAAAAGTTGACCAGCAATTTCTCATTTTTACAACAAAATTTACAAAACCATTTTTTTTAGGGACCACCTCACATTTGAAGTCACTTTGAGGGGTCTAAATGGCAGAAAATACCCAAAACTGTCACCATTCTAAAAACTGCACCCCTCAAGCTACTCAAAACTACATTCAAGAAGATTATTAACCCTTCAGGTGCTTCACAGGAATTAAAGCAACATGGAATGAAAAAATGGACATTTTAATTTTTCCAACCAAAATTTTATTTTAGCATCAGTTTTTTCATTTTCACATGGGTAACAGGATAAAATGTATCCTAAAATTTGTTGGGCAATTTCTCCTGAGTACACTGATACCTCATATGTGGTCATAAACCACTGTTTGGGCGCACGGCAGGGCTCAGAAGGCAAGGAGCGCCATTTTACTTTTTGAATGTAAAATATGCTTGAATGTTTAGCGGTTGCCATGTCTTGTTTTAAGAGTACTTGTGTGCCTAAACATTGGAGCTCCCCCACAAGTGAGCCCATTTTGGAAACTAGATCCTCCAAGGAACTTATCTAGATGCATAGTATGCACTTTTAACCCCCAGGTGCTTCACAAATTGATCTGTATAAAAAAAAAGAACTTTTGTTTTCACAAAAATTTTATTTGGACTCAGTTTTTTCATTTTCACATGGGCAACAGGATAAAATGGATCCTAAAATTTGTTGGGCAATTTCTCCTGAGTACATCAATATCTCATATGTGGTCATAAACCACTGTTTGGGCGCACCGCAAGGCCCGGAAGGGAAGGAGCACCATGTGACTTTTTGATTGGAAAATTAGCTCCAATCGTTAGCGGACACCATGTCGCATTTGGAGAGCCCCTGTGTGCCTAAACATTGGAGCTCCCCCACAAGTGACCCCATTTTAGATACTAGACCCCCCGAAGGAACTTATCTAGATGTGTGGTCAGCACTTTGAACCCCCAAGTGCTTCACAGAAGTTTATAACGCAGAGCCGTGAAAATAAAAAAATAATTTTTTTTCCTCAAAAATGATTTTTTAGCCCGCTATTTTTTATTTTCCCAAGGGTAACAGGATAAATTGGACCCCAAAAGTTGTTGTCCAGTTTGTCCTGAGTACACTGGTACCCCATATGTGGGGGAAAACCACTGTTTGAGCGCACAGCATGGCTCAGAAGGGAAGGAGCGTCATTTGACTTTTTGAATGGAAAATTAGCTCCAATCGTTAGCGGACACCATGTTGTGTTTGCAGAGCCCCTGTGTGCGTAAACTTTGGAGCTCCCCCACAAATGACCCCATTTTGGAAACTAGACCCCCTTAGGAACTTATCTAGATGCATAGTGAGCACTTTGAACCCCCTGATGCTACGCAGAAGTTTATAATGCAGAGCCGTTAAAATAAAAATATTTTTTTTCCCTCAAAAAATAAATTTTTAGCCTGTTATTTTTTATTTTCACAAAGGTAACAGGATAAATTGGACCCCAAAAGTTGTTGTCCAGCTTGTCCTGAGTACGCCGGTACCACATATGTGGGGGGGACCACTGTTTGGGCACACGTTGGGGCTCAGAAGGGAAGTAGTGACGTTTTGAAATGCCGACTTGATGGAATGGTCTGTGGGCGTCATGTTATGTTTGCAGAGCCCCTGATGTACCTAAACAGTGGAATCCCCCCACAAATGACCCCATTTTGGAAACTAGATCACCCAAGAAACTAATATAGATGTGTGGTGAGCACTTTGAACCCCCAAGTGCTTCACAGAAGTTTATAACGCAGAGCCGTGAAAATAAAAAAATATTTTTTTTTCCTCAAAAAATTATTTTTAGTCCACTATTTTTTATTTTCACAAGGGTAACAGGATAAATTGGACCCCAAAAGTTGTTGTCCAGTGTGTCCTGAGTACGCTGGTACCCCATAAGTGGGGGGGACCACTGTTTGGGCACACGTTGGGGCTCGGAAGGGAAGTAGTGATGCTTTGAAATGAAGACTTGATGGAATGGTCTGTGGGTGTCATGCTACATTTGCAGAGCCCCTGATGTACCTAAACAGTGGAAACCCCCCACAAGTGACCCCATTTTGGAAACTATATCACCTAAGGAACTAATCTAGATGTGAGGTCAGCACTTTGAACCCCCAAGTGCTTCACAGAAGTCTATAACGCAGAGCTGTGAAAATAAAAAAATATTTTTTTTTCCTCAAAAAGTGATTTTTAGCCCACTATTTTTTATTTTCACAAGGGTAACAGGATAAATTGGACCCCATAAGTTGTTGTCCAGTTTGTCCTGAGTACGTTGATACCCCATATATGGGGGGACCACTGTTCGGGGACACGTTGGGGCTCGGAATGGAAGTAGTGACGTTTTGAAATGCCGACTTGATGGAATGGTCTGTGGGCGTCATGTTACGTTTGCAGAGCCCCTGATGTACCTAAACAGTGGAAACCCCCCACAAGTGACCCCATTTTGGAAACTAGACCCCCCAAGGAACTTATCTAGATGTGTGGTGAGCACGTTGAACCCCCAAGTGCTTCACAGAAGTTTATAACGCAGAACCGTGAAAATAAAAAATCTTTTTTTTCCACAAAAATAATTATTTTAGCCCCCATTTTTTTATTTTCCCAAGGGTAACAGGAGAAATAAGACCCCCAAAGTTGTTGTGCAATTTTTCCTGAGTACCCTGATACCCCATAAGTGGGGGTACACCACTGTTTGGGCACACGTCGGGGCTCGAAATGGAGGGAGCACCGTTTGACTTTTTGAACGCAAAATTGGCTGGAATAAATGGTGGCTCCATGTCGCGTTTGGAGAGCCCCTGATGTGCCTAAACAGTGGAAACCCCTCAATTCTATCTCCAACCCTAACCCCAACACACCCCTAACCCTAATCCCAACCCTAATCATAACCCTAACCACAACCCTAATCCCAACACACCCCTAACGAAATCCCAACTCTAACCCTAACCACAAGCCTAACCGTAATCCCAACCCCAACCCAACCCTAATCCCAATTCCAACCCTAACCCTAAGTTCAACCCTAACCCTAAATTCAACCCTAACCCTAAGTTCAACCCTAACCCTTAGTCCAACCCTAACCCTTAGTCCAACCCTAACCCTTAGTCCAACCCTAACCCTTAGTCCAACCCTAACCCCTAGTCCAACCCTAACCCCTAGTCCAACCCTAACCCTTAGTCCAACCCTAACCCTTAGTCCAACCCTAGCCCTAACCCTAGCCCTAACCCTAGCCCTGGACCTAACCCTAATGGGAAAAAAAAGAAAAAAATATTTTATTATTTGTCCCTACCTATGGGGGTGATAAGGGGGGCGGTGATTTACTTTTTATTTATTTTGATCACTATGAAAGTTTATCATAGTGATCAAAATAAATGAATGAATCTGCAGCGTTGCAGATTCGATTCGGCGCACTGCGCATGCGCCCGCCATCTTGCAAGATGGCGGCGCCCATGACGCTGGACGGCAGGACACCGGGACGGATAGCGGGAGGTCGGAGGCACAAAGGAGGGTGAGAGTGGGTGATCGGAGGGGCGATCGGAGGGCTGGGGGGGCGGAGGGAAGGCGGAGGGGCAGATCATGACGGCGGCTGCCGATCGGTGCCGTCAGACGGTGGCGGCAGCCGATCGGTGCGTCAGTCGGTGTGGGGGGGGTCGGGTCTCGGTGTCCAGCCAAGCCATGTCCGATGCTATTTCAGCATCGGCCATGGCTGGATTGTAATATTTCACCAATTTTCATTGGTGAAATATTACAATCGCTCTGATTGGCAGTTTCACTTTTAACAGCCAATCAGAGCGATCGTAGGCACGTGGGGGCTAAGCCACACCCCCAGGTGTTAACGCTGAAGGGTCCTTTGTGTGTGGGTCGGGTGACCTTTCAGTGACCCCGGTCACCCGACCCGCAGGGGGGCTATTTATAGCATGACGCCTACATAGGCGTCATAGGTCGTTTGGGCACTGCTTTTCATGATGCCTACGTAGGCGTCATAGGTCGTGAAGGGGTTAAAAATAAACTCGGATTCAAGAAAGCTAGCAGTTAGAAAATGCATCAGATGTGCAGTAAGATGGTCGGTTTGATAGCAGATAATGCTTCCAGCATGCTTGGTAGCAGCACCCAGTCTTCCACACAGTCCAGTTTCACAAGCCAAAAGTCTGGACCACTTAAAACTAACCCTTATCCTCCTTCCCCCTACCATTTTGAGTTCCAGGAGACTAGTGATCCCACACTAAGACATTCAGAGTTCTTCACAACATCATTTCTTGATTGTGACCTCTCACTCTGCATGGTTCAAGAGGGACAGAAGGAGATGCTGTTTAGTGATGCACAAAACTTAGAGCAGCATTTGTCACATGAACATGATGGTGGTGAATGACAAATTTTGTCTAATGAGAAAAATCATAAGACACAACTGCCAGTAAGTCAGGTTGATGTAAAGTTATGAAGTTAGGAGTACAAGCGTGTAACAGTGGAAGACAAAGTGGTGCATAGCAAGGCCAACAGTGCTGAGCAGAGGGATTTTTAGCACTAAAACATGCAGGAAGAGGCTATGGCGTGAAGCTTTTATGCTCACACACATACCAAGCTTGTCACATGTGCTCAACTTGGTAGTTCAGCAGTTTCTGAAAACATACTCAGGTTGTCCAGAGCTTCTGGTCAAGATACGCTGCTCCAGCGACTATTTTAACAAGTTGACTACAGCTGTTGCCACTTTGGCAGTACTGCAGCATTGCATGCAAGTGTCAGCTCACCAATTATTGTGCGATGTCACCACGTGCTGGAACTTCACACTACACATGGTCAGTCTCCGCACAAAACAACTAAAGAGTGGGCATGGATGTCTGACAATTGTGCAGTTCTTCAAAACTTTAAGGACACCATAAAGATGGTGACCGGTGTTGACGCCATAGTCACCGCAATAATCCCACCTCTGTGCCTAATTAAACAGTTGCTGCTCACAATTAAACATTAAGTACCAAACAAATCCTCTGTTAATGGGAAATAAATAATAGCATAACTCAAACAACAGTATGTATCAACAAAGAACCATATCTCAACTATTAAGTGAGAATTAGGGACCAGAGGAGTTTTAGCTAAAAAAGTTAAATTTTATTACAAAATATTTAAAAACAACAACAGAGCATCAATGCTAAAGCAGGCAGTGATAGACATGAATAATAAGTGACATCTAGAGAAGAAATCCAAGTGGAAAGAATGATAATAGAGAGTGTTACTCCCTTAAGGTACTCAATAAAAAGTCGCATCCATATAATATAAATATGATCTAGAAAGCCTTATTCATTAATCTGCCCTATTTATGTAGTAGAGATAATGAGGAATATTTCTTTTGCCGAAGAATTTATTATAATAAATTCACTAAAGTGTTGGTTATCAGCTAAGGAAAAAATACAGAGTCAGTATTGTATAGTGTACATACCGCCGTAAGCAGTTTTCACCGCACGGAGGATAGATTTCAAAAAGCTACACCAATCACGTGAACACGCATAAAGTGGCAAGAGTTAAAAATGGATATAAATAATTGCCACAATGAGAGCCGGCAGAAAAAAAAATTTTTTCCCCTACAATAATGTTCAAAACGAACAGCATAAGCAAACAAATAGTTGCTCGGCAGAGTAAACCACTTATTAAAGCAAATAAGACTGGGCGCAATTTGAGAGGAAAATACAAGTAGTAACCTCAGCAATTACTGGCAAAAGTAAGCCCATAGAAATAACCGACCTAGGGCAAGGATAAAATATACTCTACTGTGCAGAGAAAAAGACCTAATGATGCAAATTGGACCAGATAACAAATAAGCAATAGAGTACCGTAACACTTACATTAAAGTGACTATGTGCTGCCGCTGCCTGCCGCCTCTACGCGCGTTGCGCCTTGGCTTCCTCAGGAGGCGTAACTCACAAATGCCCCGGAATTAGTATATATAGGGTCAATGGGCAATAAACCACATCGCGCATCAGGTGTCATCCTGATTAAGCACATGCGCAATGACAGACCACAAGACTCCCCATTCAAAAGTCTGAAAATAGGTGACGCATGCGCTGATGTATCCCGACTCAATAAATCAGAGATTCTCCTTCAGCGCTGATGGGGAGCAAATGGATCCCGCTGCGTGAGCAGCAGGACACCACGAGCGCACCTGGTGAGCGTGTCTGGAGATCTCAAGTAGGGAGAATCCTGGGCATGCGTACTAATCAGACTGAAAAGACAAAATGAAAAAAAGGAAAAAATATATTCAAAATGTGAGCAACATTTGTTGAAATGTAACTAAATAATAAAGTGTGTGGAAAAAAAATCAGAAATTAAATGCTGATGCCAAATAAGTTATACAAAGAAAGTGACTAGTGATTGAAGATTATGAAATTAAAATATTCCCGATGTTCAATCCCCAAAGTGATGGGGACAAAACCCTACCTAACGGTTTTAACAATACCAAGTATATAAGAAATTGGTGCAAATGAATTATACAAACAATGTGGCTAACATTACTGGTGAACAGTAGTAAAATACACATTATAAAATAATATTAATAATATCCCCAATATTCATTCCCAAAATTGAAAAGGACGAAAATCCCAAAGTTTTCTTCTTAGTGAGTGAATATACTTCATTTTCTGTATAATGAAACAAAATCCACGAAAATCCTAAAGTCTTCTTCTTTGTGAGTGAAATATACTTCATTTTCTGTATAATGAAACGAGATCCACAACCAGGAACAGGCTGAATGAGGTGAGTCAAATAAAATGGAAACTAAAAATAATAAGAATAAAAAGGATTAAAAAACCGAAGCAAGAGTAAAAATCATTATACACAATATGAGAATTTTTTTATAGAAAGGATCCAAAGCCATTGTTCTCATTTAAACCCACTGGTATCATCGTATTGAGCCTATAAATCCATCTGCTTTCTACCTGTGAAAGAGTTTGAAATAAATTTCCACCCCTCATACCCAACGATACCTGATCAATTGCAAAAACACGGAGATCATCAGCTCGAGAATGATGAAATGCACGGAAATGTCTCGGTAGTGTCTTCAATTGGTCCAGATCCTTGGCCTCCTTAGATTTTTCAATATCTCGAACATGCTCACGAATTCTAATTCTAAGCTCTCTTGTAGTCATTCCTATATAAATTTTTTTGCAAGGACAACTTGCATAATATATCACACCCTTAGATGAACAGGTAAGACATTTTCTAATTGAAAAGGTCTTGGAATGATCTGAATTTTGAAATTTATTCATTTTTAGTGTATTAGAGCATGCTTTACAAGTTCGACAAGGAAAAAATCCTTGGAGTTCACCAAAAATACCTTTTTGTACTTTTTCGTTGGAGGTTAGATGACTCCTTACAAGTAGGTCAGATAGATTTTTGGATCTTTTAGCTGTAATGCAAGGTCTAGCTGGCAATGTCTTTTTCAAAATAGGATCTATTTGTAGCACATGCCAGTGTTTATTAATTATACCAGTAAAGTTATCCCATTGATCATTAAAAGGGGTAATTAAACGAACTTGATTATTATCCCTAGATTTGGAGTTTCTTTTGTAAAGTAATTGATCCCTAGAGACTTCTTGTATTCTATTGTAAGCTCTACGAATTTGCCTGTGACCATATCCTCTTTCTCTAAATCTGGAGTATAAATCTGCAGCTTGATTTTGATATGTCTTTTCCGAAGAGCAAATTCTCTTTGCTCGCAAAAACTGCCCCACTGGAATTGAACGTATAGTAGATTTTAGATGAGAGGACTTAGCATGTAGAATTGAATTAGTGGCCGTAGGTTTTCTATATATATCAGTCGATACAGATCCATCATCATTGACTGAAATATCGATGTCCAAAAAACTAACTCTCCTCCCATAGGAATATGTAAGTTTTATGTTCAAATCGTTATCGTTTAATACAGACATGAATGTTTTTAATTCATCTAACGAGCCCTCCCATACAAACATCACATCATCTATATATCTCATCCAATTATGGGCCTTTTCAATATTGGCAACAGGAGAACACTGAAAAATTTCCCTCTCCCAGAAGCCCAAAAATAAATTGGCATAAGCCGGAGCACAAGCCGCCCCCATGGCTGTACCTTGTGTCTGCAAAAATACTTGTTCTTTAAATAAAAAACAATTGTGCGTCAGAATAAATTCTAATAGAATGATTATAAGGGCTGCCAGAGGGGGGTCCAAATTGCTATTTCTCAGAAACCAGGAGGTAGCTCTAAGTCCCTGGTCATGGCGAATGGAGGTGTATAACGCCTCCACATCAGCCGTGACCAGGATCATGTCATCCCCCAGATGTAACTGGTCTAACCTCCGTAAGGCCGCAGTTGTATCAAGAATATGAGAAGGTAGAGTGGTCACCAGAGGCTTCAGATAGTAATCTATTATCTGACATATCAATTCACTAAGTCCTTCCTTTCCAGACACAATAGGACGGCCAGGCGGATCCTCAATGTTCTTATGTATTTTTGGAATTAAATATAGGGTGGGCAATTTAGGTTTTAAAGATTGAACAAACTCCAACAATGATTTGGGGATAATGCCCTTCTCATGTGCCTCTAACAGAATATCGTTTAGTTCTTTATGATATACAGGAAGAGGGCTGAAAGTCAATTTTTTGTAGCAATTAATGTCAGATAATAATTTATGAGCCTGTTTTTCATAGAGGTCACGTGGCCAAAGAACAAGATTGCCACCTTTATCGGCTCTTTTAAAGATTACATCTTTCCAATCTTGTATTTCCATAATTGCTTTTTTATCACTTTTAAAAGTTGGATTAAAGTGATAATTTTTCTTAAGTTCCTCTATATCATGGGTGACCAATCTAACAAAAGTTTCAACGGCCGAACATGTGTTAAGGTTAGGAAATTTTTTTGATTTATTGAACAAGGAGACGGGAATGGAACTCACCGCTTCCACAGGGTTGCTCTCCTCTGCTAAGGATTCTAAAATCTCCAGAGCAGCTTTCTCTTCCTCAGAATTAAGTGACAATCCCATAGTGCTTTTCTCATGGAATCTCTTTAGTATCAGTTTTCTCGCGAACAGATGAACATCTTTTATGACCGTGAAGGGATCTAATTGTTGAGATGGAGAGAAGGATAAACCTTTTTCTAACAATTCCACCTGTTCATTAGATAGAATATGCGAGGATAGATTTATTACCTTAGGTTTATCATTTCTCCTGGTACCAGAGTTAGATTGATGTCTAGCATTTCCTCTGCCTCTACCACCATATCTTGTTTTAATACGTCTGGGAGTGTAATATTCCCTTTCATGAATTGAAGTGGTATTACTAGATATAGAAGACACCGAAGACACCGATGAGCTTCTTATCTCTGATTGTTTCTGATCTTCAGCTGAAGTTCTATTTTGCCAACGGAAAACTTTTTTCTGATCATAATCCAACACATCACGTTGATATTTTTTCATTTTATTTTTACTGATCTGTTGTTCCCATTTTTCCATATCATGATTGAGATCCTGAAAGAATTTTTCCAGGACCTCTTTAGACAATTTGGCTACCAACTCTTCTTGTAATTTGTGCAGCTCAATATCTAATTCTTCCAAAATAGAAGCGTTTTTGATATTGATGATCTCCATATCCAGACGTATTAAAACAAGATATGGTGGTAGAGGCAGAGGAAATGCTAGACATCAATCTAACTCTGGTACCAGGAGAAATGATAAACCTAAGGTAATAAATCTATCCTCGCATATTCTATCTAATGAACAGGTGGAATTGTTAGAAAAAGGTTTATCCTTCTCTCCATCTCAACAATTAGATCCCTTCACGGTCATAAAAGATGTTCATCTGTTCGCGAGAAAACTGATACTAAAGAGATTCCATGAGAAAAGCACTATGGGATTGTCACTTAATTCTGAGGAAGAGAAAGCTGCTCTGGAGATTTTAGAATCCTTAGCAGAGGAGAGCAACCCTGTGGAAGCGGTGAGTTCCTTTCCTGTCTCCTTGTTCAATAAATCAAAAAAATTTCCTAACCTTAACACATGTTCGGCCGTTGAAACTTTTGTTAGATTGGTCACCCATGATATAGAGGAACTTAAGAAAAATTATCACTTTAATCCAACTTTTAAAAGTGATAAAAAAGCAATTATGGAAATACAAGATTGGAAAGATGTAATCTTTAAAAGAGCCGATAAAGGTGGCAATCTTGTTCTTTGGCCACGTGACCTCTATGAAAAACAGGCTCATAAATTATTATCTGACATTAATTGCTACAAAAAATTGACTTTCAGCCCTCTTCCTGTATATCATAAAGAACTAAACGATATTCTGTTAGAGGCACATGAGAAGGGCATTATCCCCAAATCATTGTTGGAGTTTGTTCAATCTTTAAAACCTAAATTGCCCACCCTATATTTAATTCCAAAAATACATAAGAACATTGAGGATCCGCCTGGCCGTCCTATTGTGTCTGGAAAGGAAGGACTTAGTGAATTGATATGTCAGATAATAGATTACTATCTGAAGCCTCTGGTGACCACTCTACCTTCTCATATTCTTGATACAACTGCGGCCTTACGGAGGTTAGACCAGTTACATCTGGGGGATGACATGATCCTGGTCACGGCTGATGTGGAGGCGTTATACACCTCCATTCGCCATGACCAGGGACTTAGAGCTACCTCCTGGTTTCTGAGAAATAGCAATTTGGACCCCCCTCTGGCAGCCCTTATAATCATTCTGTTAGAATTTATTCTGACGCACAATTGTTTTTTATTTAAAGAACAAGTATTTTTGCAGACACAAGGTACAGCCATGGGGGCGGCTTGTGCTCCGGCTTATGTCAATTTATTTTTGGGCTTCTGGGAGAGGGAAATTTTTCAGTGTTCTCCTGTTGCCAATATTGAAAAGGCCCATAATTGGATGAGATATATAGATGATGTGATGTTTGTATGGGAGGGCTCGTTAGATGAATTAAAAACATTCATGTCTGTATTAAACGATAACGATTTGAACATAAAACTTACATATTCCTATGGGAGGAGAGTTAGTTTTTTGGACATCGATATTTCAGTCAATGATGATGGATCTGTATCGACTGATATATATAGAAAACCTACGGCCACTAATTCAATTCTACATGCTAAGTCCTCTCATCTAAAATCTACTATACGTTCAATTCCAGTGGGGCAGTTTTTGCGAGCAAAGAGAATTTGCTCTTCGGAAAAGACATATCAAAATCAAGCTGCAGATTTATACTCCAGATTTAGAGAAAGAGGATATGGTCACAGGCAAATTCGTAGAGCTTACAATAGAATACAAGAAGTCTCTAGGGATCAATTACTTTACAAAAGAAACTCCAAATCTAGGGATAATAATCAAGTTCGTTTAATTACCCCTTTTAATGATCAATGGGATAACTTTACTGGTATAATTAATAAACACTGGCATGTGCTACAAATAGATCCTATTTTGAAAAAGACATTGCCAGCTAGACCTTGCATTACAGCTAAAAGATCCAAAAATCTATCTGACCTACTTGTAAGGAGTCATCTAACCTCCAACGAAAAAGTACAAAAAGGTATTTTTGGTGAACTCCAAGGATTTTTTCCTTGTCGAACTTGTAAAGCATGCTCTAATACACTAAAAATGAATAAATTTCAAAATTCAGATCATTCCAAGACCTTTTCAATTAGAAAATGTCTTACCTGTTCATCTAAGGGTGTGATATATTATGCAAGTTGTCCTTGCAAAAAAATTTATATAGGAATGACTACAAGAGAGCTTAGAATTAGAATTCGTGAGCATGTTCGAGATATTGAAAAATCTAAGGAGGCCAAGGATCTGGACCAATTGAAGACACTACCGAGACATTTCCGTGCATTTCATCATTCTCGAGCTGATGATCTCCGTGTTTTTGCAATTGATCAGGTATCGTTGGGTATGAGGGGTGGAAATTTATTTCAAACTCTTTCACAGGTAGAAAGCAGATGGATTTATAGGCTCAATACGATGATACCAGTGGGTTTAAATGAGAACAATGGCTTTGGATCCTTTCTATAAAAAAATTCTCATATTGTGTATAATGATTTTTACTCTTGCTTCGGTTTTTTAATCCTTTTTATTCTTATTATTTTTAGTTTCCATTTTATTTGACTCACCTCATTCAGCCTGTTCCTGGTTGTGGATCTCGTTTCATTATACAGAAAATGAAGTATATTTCACTCACAAAGAAGAAGACTTTAGGATTTTCGTGGATTTTGTTTCATTATACAGAAAATGAAGTATATTCACTCACTAAGAAGAAAACTTTGGGATTTTCGTCCTTTTCAATTTTGGGAATGAATATTGGGGATATTATTAATATTATTTTATAATGTGTATTTTACTACTGTTCACCAGTAATGTTAGCCACATTGTTTGTATAATTCATTTGCACCAATTTCTTATATACTTGGTATTGTTAAAACCGTTAGGTAGGGTTTTGTCCCCATCACTTTGGGGATTGAACATTGGGAATATTTTAATTTCATAATCTTCAATCACTAGTCACTTTCTTTGTATAACTTATTTGGCATCAGCATTTAATTTCTGATTTTTTTTCCACACACTTTATTATTTAGTTACATTTCAACAAATGTTGCTCACATTTTGAATATATTTTTTCCTTTTTTTCATTTTGTCTTTTCAGTCTGATTAGTACGCATGCCCAGGATTCTCCCTACTTGAGATCTCCAGACACGCTCACCAGGTGCGCTCGTGGTGTCCTGCTGCTCACGCAGCGGGATCCATTTGCTCCCCATGAGCGCTGAAGGAGAATCTCTGATTTATTGAGTCGGGATACGTCAGCGCATGCGTCACCTATTTTCAGACTTTTGAATGGGGAGTCTTGTGGTCTGTCATTGCGCATGTGCTTAATCAGGATGACACCTGATGCGCGATGTGGTTTATTGCCCATTGACCCTATATATACTAATTCCGGGGCATTTGTGAGTTACGCCTCCTGAGGAAGCCAAGGCGCAACGCGCGTAGAGGCGGCAGGCAGCGGCAGCACATAGTCACTTTAATGTAAGTGTTACGGTACTCTATTGCTTATTTGTTATCTGGTCCAATTTGCATCATTAGGTCTTTTTCTCTGCACAGTAGAGTATATTTTAGACTTGCCCTAGGTCGGTTATTTCTATGGGCTTACTTTTGCCAGTAATTGCTGAGGTTACTACTTGTATTTTCCTCTCAAATTGCGCCCAGTCTTATTTGCTTTAATAAGTGGTTTACTCTGTCGAGCAACTATTTGTTTGCTTATGCTGTTCGTTTTGAACATTATTGTAGGGGAAAAAAAATTTTTTTCTGCTGGCTCTCATTGTGGCAAGTATTTATATCCATTTTTAACTCTTGCCACTTTATGCGTGTTCACGTGATTGGTGTAGCTTTTTGAAATCTATCCTCCGTGCGGTGAAAACTGCTTACGGCGGTATGTACACTATACAATACTGACTCTGTATTTTTTCCTTAGCTGATAACCAACACTTTAGTGAATTTATTATAATAAATTCTTCGGCAAAAGAAATATTCCTCATTATCTCTACTACATAAATAGGGCAGATTAATGAATAAGGCTTTCTAGATCATATTTATATTATATGGATGCGACTTTTTATTGAGTACCTTAAGGGAGTAACGCTCTCTATTATCATTCTTTCCACTTGGATTTCTTTTCTAGATGTCACTTATTATTCATGTCTATCACTGCCTGCTTTAGCATTGATGCTCTGTTGTTGTTTTTAAATATTTTGTAATAAAATTTAACTTTTTTAGCTAAAACTCCTCTGGTCCCTAATTCTCACTTAATAGTTGAGATATGGTTCTTTGTTGATACATCACAATTAAACATGAAGCTATGCATGAGGACCAGGTGGAAATGGAGGAGTACCTGAGGCAGGGAGAATCTACCCAGCCCAGCCTCATCTTATCTGCTCAGCATGGATTGGGTAACAATGAGGATATAGAGACTGAGGAGGAGGAGGAACAGGAGCTGATTGATAGGTTAACAGTACCAACAGAACCTCTGTCCCATCTCTCCCAAGTGGATTGGCTAAAAAGGAGGGGGAGGACATGAAGAGCCGTCACCATTGTAGAGACAGGGAAGTTTTGGCTGTAGGGAGCTTAACACATATGGCTGACTTTATATATCACTGCCTTTCCCGTGACCCTCTCGTTCTTGTTATCTTGGTCAAAAAAACAGTACTGGTCATTGTTAGGTGCCGGGATTCTCCCACTGCACAGGATGGATCTCAAGATTTGTCTGGTGCTGTGGTCTCCCATTCAGACTTGGCTGCTGGGATGACAGCTCAGCACAGACTTTGGACCTAGCTCCTTGACCAGGCTCGTGCGGCAGGTGTAGTTACTGCTAGCCCTCCAGCTAAGCCTA
Source organism: Dendrobates tinctorius (assembly GCF_039654945.1). Lineage (NCBI taxonomy): Eukaryota > Metazoa > Chordata > Amphibia > Anura > Dendrobatidae > Dendrobates > Dendrobates tinctorius. The sequence continues at coordinate 58,126,370 of NW_027361698.1, read as the reverse complement.
TGGTGACTACTAGTTTACACGTGCAGCACTGTGCTCTGGAGTCTAAGTCCAGATTTCACCCTACTGAGCATGTCCATGATATGGTGCCTTCCCATTGGTGCTCGGACATCAGGTGCTCTGGTGATGTGGCAGCTTCAAATTGACCCAAAGGCAAGGTCCTGTCTGTCTGGACTTGAGCAAGGTATAAAAAGTTCTCAATGATGCACACCTGAGCACTAGTATCATGTGTTTGGTGTGTTGGTGGCTACCTTACCACCCTATGTGCACGTGTGCCACTAATAGCACTGCGAGTGTTGGTCTAGACAGGCAGTGTACGGTGGGAACTCCCGCTGAAACTTAGCATCTGCACTGGGCGTCCTCAGGCACGCGTGCTAAAGCACACCATGTGTCAGAGCAGGGTCAACCACAAGCAGAGTCTTCCCTGTTGGGTTAAGTTATAGGGACCCCAATTAGTATTTGTCTATATGCCTGTACAGTCTAACAGACTATAGTTTTTTTTTGCTTTGCTTCATAGTACCACTCTGTGGTGTAACAGAGCTTGTTATTTTGCACTCTGTGCACACTGTGTGACATTTAACTCAGTGTGCTTTAAGTGTTTTCTCGCAGCCTTTCTTGGCCATTGTGCTATCTGCGATTTCTCCATCACCGCATGGTGGACCCGGGGTTGCGAACACACCTTATTTTAATTTCTTATTTGGTGCGCTCCGCCAATTCTAACAGTCGTTCATCCTTCTAGACCCACAAAACAAGGAGAACTTTGAATCTCTCCTTCTTTAGGTCTTCTAAAATGGTTCTATACCAGAAGGCCATTGTGGAAAATATGTTGAAAGAATTCCCATCAAACAACGCTAGCGACAGGGTGAAATCTTCCTTGCCCAACCAAGAAGGAGACACAAGGGAGACACACAGCAGAGGCAGGGGTTCACTATCTAAGGCATAGGCCAATTTCATGACACTATCCCATTTTCCAGGGCCTGATCACTGGATATTTTTGACAATGATGGAAACAATTTTAAAGATTGTCAGGCAATACCTGGCCGACCAAACTAACATACTTAAAATTCCTCTGCGACCTTCAACTATTGGCTCTCAAAGCTTAATACCTGGCACGAGCTGTCCCTCTGTGCCTTGGAGGTGTTGTGCTGCCCTGTCACTAGTGTCTTGTCTTAGTGGGTTTTTAGTGCCACTTGGAGGGTCATGACAGACAGGCACTTTCACCTGTCAACAATGAATGCTGACAGGCTCACTGTGATTAAAAATGAACAAAGCTTGGATTAACTTTTCCACACCACCAAATGACAGCACCACATAAATTGTTTTTATTGTTCAATATTTGAGTAATGCCTTCCAGTTGTAGCCTTAATGGATGTATGAATGACCCTCCTTATAATTTCTTGTGAAAAGCCTTTATGAGTTTAGCAGTACATCAACTACACTTTGTTAATTTTTTTATGAAGCACTACAGTTTCCTTCAAGGGTGTATGGATGACCCTCCTTATATATTTTTTCTAGCTTTGTACTGTGTGCAGAACCCTTATGAGACACTACAAGGACAAGCAAGCAGTTAGCACACCTATGTGGTTTCGTACCCATGGCTCTACACCAGAGTCTCTAGTCTGCTACAAGCTTACAGTGCCGGTGAGGCACTTTTTTAGCAGCGTCAGGACTTGGGTAACTAGCCGCTTGGCTTTGCATCACTTTCGTTCTTGTGTGCGGTTAGCACAGTTCAGTTTCAGAGTAAACTTAACCTTTATGCTGTTCTTCTCTGTGAAGTCAACAGGGTATTGTACCTAGCGTCATAAGAGCTCTAACTCTTGTCTCTACAGCTGCTTCTTTCGTGTGTGCAGTTAGCACAGTTTATTTGCAGAGCAAGCCCAATCCACATGCTAAAACTTCCCTGGGACGTTTAACAGGTTAAAAGTACTTAGAATACTTAGTGCCGTATCTCTCAGTGAAGTAACTAAGCTAGGTACTTGGCATTCCATTCACACTGTGTGGCATTAGCACAGGGTGATTAAGGTAACACACACTGTCTTGTTCTCTCGTTGTTCTCACTAGCAGTAGGTAGCATTTCTGCATGGTGGACCCCGGGTTGCGATTGCTCTTTATTCTATTATTTTATTTAGTGCAATCCGCCAACCCTAAAACCAAGTATGTGCAACTCTGCTCAATTCAAGACTTAGCTGCAAAGCTACATTGTGGGGGTTCTTGAGCCCAAATATTAAGATTGCTGGGGTTCCCAACAGCGATCAAGCTATCCTCTTGATTTTTTAATAACCCTTTAGAGCCAATTACGCATAGAAGCAGTCTATTTAATATTTTATGTAATCTTTATTTTCTTCCTATGACCTGAAAATATTTCCCAAAATCAAATTTTCAAGACCTATACAGAATAGAATTCTAAAATGGTAAGGTCACTTTGCCGTAAAATAAATTCAACGCATATTATTGCAATGCTGTCTTTTTGGTAGCCTGAAGAGAGGCATGCACATTCAAGGTTGAAAGGAAGTATATAAATAAAAGACCTTTCCTTAGATAAAATAAGACTTCAGAAAAAATGAAGGTAATGATTTGTTTTTTTGCAACTTTTCTATGCATTTTCTTGCTTTATAAAGAACAAACTTTATAAAAAAAACTTCAAAAAATGAGCCTGTTAGGCTACTTTCACACTTGCGTTTTTTGAGCCCACAAACGCATGAAAAAAACCGCATCATGCGTTTGTGTGCTTTTTTTGCGGGTTTTGGTGCATTTTTTTAAATTAAAAACGCATGCTTTTTTTGCACATACGTGCGCATTACAATGCGTACGCGCACCCATAGACTATAATGGGTGTTTTGCTGTAAAAAAACGTATTGCGTGCGCATGCATTTTTTGGGGGCAAGACGGACGCACAAAAAATGCAACAGGATGCATTTTGTGCGCCCGAGCGCACACTACAAAAAAACGCATGCGCATACAAACGCGTACAAACGCCTGTGTATGCGCACCTATGCGCACCCATGTAAAAGATAGGGGGAAAAAATGCATGCTTTTTTGCGCTAAAAAACCGCAAAAAAACGCAAGTGTGAAACCAGCCTTACTATGTTATATTGTAATAGTAGCAAATATCTTCCTGTTTATTTCAAGAAAATAAATTACTTATGGTGCAACAATTACAAAAGCTGCTATTGCAAAGAGATTGTTAAAATATAAGACAGAACAACTGTTTCCTATTTTCACTTGGAAATACAGTAAATATTTTCATTATTAGTGATGAGTGAACGTTCTCGTCACTACTCATTAGTCGCTTGAGTATCAGCGTCTTTTTTTAATGTTCAAGTGGGAGCTCGCCTCACCACCCCGCATTTTTGGCACTTTTTAGATAGCCAATGAACATGTGGGAATTGCCACTCACTGTAATGTAGTCACCTACAACCCAAATCTGGAGGTGGTAGGGAGCTGCACGGAAATTAAAACCTTTACTACAAAAAGATGCCCGATTACAATCCATTTTTCCAGACCCCCCACTACTGTGCTTTAGCCCCCAAATCTAAGAAGCATCATTGTCAGAAGCTCCCTGTCCTCTCCAACAGCTGGAGGAACCTTTCCTTGCAACCAGAAAAAATGTAAAACCTGTCCATTTATAATGACCACGGACAAGATAAAGATCCCCAATTGACATCAGGACTACAAGATCCCAGGTACTTTCAGCTGCATTACATCTAATGTGCTGTACTTAATTATTTGTACTAAATGTCCAACTGGGGTCTGTATGTTGGGGAGACAGGGCAAAAGCTTAGAACAAGGATGAATTCTCATCGTCACACAATAAGAGAAAAAAAAATGGATCTACCTGTGGGCAAACATTTTTGTATGCCTGATCACAGCACCATGGATACGAAATTACTGGTATTGAAAGGTAACTTCACATCTCAGAGAGAGAGAAGAGTCTGGGAGTACAAGCTCATGATGACCTTTGACACTCTCAGTGCTGGAATGAATGTGTTGTATGGATTTATGTCTTTTTAAATCAATTAAGGAATTTGCTCCGAAGACCTTGTGGAGGCATCACAACACATTAGGAGACCCCAATCAGAGGACAATAAAACATCCAGACTCCTTATCTATGAGCTGATCCAATATTTATGTTTTTCCTCTCGCATAATGATAGTTCTGCTTCACGTCACTTGTCTTATCTATTGCATTTTTTCTGTGCTGTATTGTGCATAAATATGTGACTCTTCAGATTTTGTATTAGTCTATGCCTGATGAAGAGATCCAAGTAGTCTCGAAAGCTTGCAATTTGTTACCATCTTTTCAGTTAGCCATTAAATGGTATCAACCACTGAGGACTCTCAATTCTTAATATTATTGTAATGCCACAGTCATCTTGGTTTTGGCATTACTGTGATTGGTGGGCTGCATAGCATCATCAGTTCTATATAAGACCAGTGAGGCTTGGCTCGTCACACTGTACTCCAGAAAAAACAGAGCAGGTAGAGGTGCTGGTGAAAGGGAAACAGAATTGTAGCTGCGTAATAGCCAGGAAATTAAACACATTTACATTTCTTTCAAGTACAACAACAGCCCTTCTTAGGGCTAATTATAATCAGTAATAATACTGCTGTTAGCATCACTTAGGTCAGAGACACACTAGTGTTTAAAAAACGGTCCAAATTCGATGCAGGAGAGTCGGTCGAGTGAAATTCTATTGTCATGTGAGTATCATGTGTTTTTTGTGCAAGTACAATCAGATTTCTCACACCTAGCATTCGATTTACATCCGAATGCAGTGCGATTGCTGTCAGATTGCAATGTGATTTTAACACAAGCTTTTACATAGAGCACTTCTCTGTCATTTACACATCATTTTAAAACGAAATATTCTTCAAAACACACACACACACATATATATATATATATATATATATATATATATATATATATATATATATATTGTGACGTGGCAATCACTAGCAGGTTGGGGTGTACTTGCTTGTCAGTGATATAACGTACAGGAGAACTCTATTTTTCTTAAAAGTTCACATGGGTTTATTGCTCCATATCCCCAGAAGCACAAACACAGAATAAGTTAGCCTTTAGATCTGGCAAAACAAAATAACAAAGTCCATAAACAGGGCTTTGTTCCCTCAGACCTCTGGGCACACAGGTTGTGCCATTTCCAGCACGCAGGCCCTGTAGCCTAAACACAGGATTTCACTGACCCTGGTCAGCATAACACGGATTCCTCTCCATTACCTGTTATCGTCGGCCACACAGGTTCCTGAATGCCTCTTTTCCTCATAGATATCCAATAAACACAGTCTCTTTCTGACCTCGGTCAGTAAAACACAGATCCCTGTCTGTTACCTGTTGGTGTCAGCCACACAGGTTCCCGGTTAACTCTTTCATCAGAAGTATCCCACAATGTCTCTCACTAACCCCGGTCAGTATCACTCATAGTTTCTGACTATCCCCTCTGGAGGTGTCTCACAGGCCTCTTTCCTCTGGCTCAGCCTAGCCAGCACTGCATCGCGTGCTCAAACACACAGACTCTTAGGTAGCTTTAACCACACCCACAGGTGAGGTAACATCACATGCACTGGTCAGGTGATCATGACATCACCACAGGTCCTTAAACATACACAACCACATACAGACTTCATCTTGGGTATTCAGACATACACCCCTTGGGTGGGTATGTAGGTGACTGGACCCACCCATCTCTCAAAGTCACCTGGAAGCCTCCTAATGTACAGCAAAAACCCTCAGCAGCAGATCTGCTGAGCAAAACACGCCCAGGCTTTCATCATAAGCCCACCCACCTCTGCGATACATACCGTCAATCAATCACATGACCAGTCGCCATGCCACAATATATATTATATATATTATATATATACTGTGTATATAATATATATAGCATATAATATATATATAGATTATATATTATATATATAATATAATATAATATATACAAGTCATTGACATATTTATATGTATGATATATATATATATATATATATAATATAGCTTTATGTTGCATAGAGATACATATAGAAGATTAGCTGTTAATTCATGTGTCTGCTTCTGTAAAATCATTACAGAAGCCGACAGGATAGGAGACATGGTTTACATGCAGTAAACCATAGAATCATAGAATCGTAGAGTTGGAAGGGACTTCCTGGGCCATCTGGTCCAACCCCCTGCTCTAAGCAGGATTCTCTAAATCATCCCAGACAGATGTCTGTCCAGCCTCTGTTTGAAGACTTCTATTGAAGGAGAACTCACCACCTCTCGTGGCAGCATGTTCCACTCATTGATCACTCTAGCTGTCAAAAAGTTTCTTCTAATGTCTAATCTGTGTCTCCTCCCGTTCAGTTTCATCCCATTGCTTCTAGTCTTTCCTTGCGCAAATGAGAATAAAGATGATCCTTCTGCAATGTGACAGCCCTTGAGATATTTGTAGACAGCTATTAAGTCTCCTCTCAGTCTTCTCTTCTGCAAGCTAAACATTCCCAAATCCTGCAACCTTTCCTCATAAGACAGGATTTGCAGACTGGTCACCATTCTGGTCACCCTTTTCTGAACTTGCTCTTGTTTGTCGATGTCTTTTTTAAAATGTGGTGCCCAAAACTAGACACGGTATTCCAGATGAGGTCTGACTAGTGTTGAGCATTCCGATACCGCAAGTATCGGGTATCGGCCGATACTTGCTGTATCGGAATTCCGATACCGACTTCCGATATTTTTTCAATATCGGAAGTCGGCATCGGAATCGGAAGTTCAAAGTTGATTGACAGCCGAAATGACGTCATCATGATGCGCGGTGTGTGCGCATCATGATGCGCCGTCATTTCGGGCCTTCCGGGGGTCTCTGCCGGCCTGCCGGGGGGCTGTGTGGACTGCCCGGGGTCTGTACCGGCCTGCCGGGGGGCTGTGCCGGCCTGCCGGTGGTCTGTGCACCCTGTGGGGGTCTGTACCGGCCTGCCGGGGGGCTGTGCCGGCCTGCCCGTGGTCTGTGCACCCTGTGGGGGTCTGTACCGGCCTGCCGGGGGGCTGTGCCGGCCTGCCGGGGGGCTGTGCTGATGTCCGGGGGTCTGTGCAAGCATCGTCCGATGGGACTATAAGTCCCATCTGGCGATGCCTGCTACCATGACAGTGATTGACACATTAGCCAATGATGGGACAGTAGTAGTCCCATCATCCGGCTAATGTGTTAAATGTTAAAAAAAAAAAAATACTACATACATACTACATACATACTACATGCATGCTACATACATACTACATGCTACATACATACTACATATATACTACATGCATGCTACATACATACTGCATGCTACATACATACTACATACATACTACATACATACCACATATATACTACATACATACTACATGCATGCTACATACATACTACATACATACTACATACATACTACATGCATGCTACATACATAACACATATATACTACATGCATGCTACATACATACTACATGCTACATACATACTACATATATACTACATACATACTACATACATACTACATGCATGCTACATACATACTACATGCTACATACATACTACATATATACTACATGCATGCTACATACATACTACATGCTACATACATACTACATATATACTACATACATACTACATACATACTACATGCATGCTACATACATACTACATGCTACATACATACTACATATATACTACATACATACTACATACATACTACATGCATGCTACATACATACTACATGCTACATACATACTACATATATACTGCATGCATGCTACATACATACTACATGCTACATACATACTACATATATACTACATACATACTACATACATACTACATACATACTACATGCTACATGCTACATACATACTACATATATACTACATGCATGCTACATACATACTGCATGCTACATGCATGCTACATACATACTACATACATACTACATGCTACATACATACCACATATATACTACATACATACTACATACAATACATTCATACAATACATACATAGACATACAGTACATATAACATAGAGTAACATACTTACCAATACTTGTCACATTGTTCCCCGGAGCCATTGTCTTTTACGGAATAAATATTAACATAACAAACCACAAAAATACTCACCCACGATCCGAAGCAGTCCACGAGTGTGTCCCACGACGATCTTGGGTAGAGAACTGCAGCATCAGCTGATGCTGCCGTTCTCTACGGGCTGCAGGAATCCAATGACGGAAGGTAGGTATCCTTCCGCACTGTATTCCTCCGCCACTTAAAAAAAAAAAAGTCCCTAGTCTCACTTTATGCCATTGCTGCGTGGGAAATTCCCACACAGCAATGGCATAAAGTGAGACTAGGGACTTTTTTTTTTTTAAGTGGCGGAGGAATACAGTGCGGAAGGATACCTACCTTCCGTCATTGGATTCCTGCAGCCCGTAGAGAACGGCAGCATCAGCTGATGCTGCCGTTCTCTACCCAAGATCGTCGTGGGACACACTCGTGGACTGCTTCGGATCGTGGGTGAGTATTTTTGTGGTTTGTTATGTTAATATTTATTCCGTAAAAGACAATGGCTTCAGGGAACAATGTGACAAGTATTGGTAAGTATGTTACTCTATGTTATATGTACTGTATGTCTATGTATGTATTGTATGAATGTATTGTATGTAGTATGTATGTAGTATATATGTGGTATGTATGTAGCATGTAGTATGTATGTAGCATGCATGTAGCATGCAGTATGTATGTAGCATGCATGTAGTATATATGTAGTATGTATGTGGTATGTATGTAGCATGTAGTATGTATGTAGCATGCATGTAGTATGTATGTAGTATGTATGTAGCATTCATGTAGTATATATGTAGTATGTATGTAGCATGTAGTATGTATGTAGCATGCATGTAGTATATATGTAGTATGTATGTAGCATGTAGTATGTATGTAGCATGCACGTAGTATGTATGTAGTATGTATGTAGTATGTATGTGGTATGTATGTAGCATGTAGTATGTATGTAGCATGCATGTAGTATATATGTGTTATGTATGTAGCATGTAGCATGCATGTAGCATGCATGTAGTATGTATGTAGTATGTATGTAGTATGTATGTGGTATGTATGTAGCATGTAGCATGCATGTAGTATGTATGTAGTATATATGTGGTATGTATGTAGCATGTAGTATGTATGTAGCATGCAGTATGTATGTAGCATGCATGTAGTATATATGTAGCATGTATGTAGCATATATGTAGTATGTATGTAGCATGTAGTATGTATGTAGCATGCAGTATGTATGTAGCATGCATGTAGTATATATGTAGTATGTATGTAGCATATATGTAGTATGTATGTAGCATGTAGTATATATGTAGTATGCATGTTGCATGCATGTAGTATATATGTAGTATGTATGTTGCATGTAGTATATATGTAGTATGCATGTTGCATGCATGTAGTATATATGTAGTATGTATGTTGCATGTAGTATATATGTAGTATGCATGTTGCATGCATGTAGTATATATGTAGTATGTATGTTGCATGTAGTATATATGTAGCATGCATGTAGCATGCATGTAGTATATATGTGGTATGTATGTAGCATGTTGTATGTATGTAGCATGTATGTAGCATGTAATTTTTTTTTTTTTTTTACATTCAACACATTAGCCGGATGATGGGACTACTACTGTCCCATCATTGGCTAATGTGTCAATCACTGTCATGGTAGCAGGCATCGCCCGATGGGACTTGTAGTCCCATCGGACGATGCCTGCACAGACCCCCGAAGCCTGCACAGACCACCGGCAGGCCGGCACAGCCCCCCGGCAGGCCGGCACAGCCCACCGGAGCCTGCACAGACCACCGGCAGGCCGGCACAGCCCCCCGGCAGGCCGGCACAGCCCACCGGAGCCTGCACAGACCACCGGCAGGCCGGCACAGCCCCCCGGCAGGCCGGCACAGCCCACCGGAGCCTGCACAGACCACCGGCAGGCCGGCACAGCCCCCCGGCAGGCCGGCACAGACCACCGGAGCCTGCACAGACCCCCTGGCAGGCCGGCACAGCCCCCCGAAAGGCCCGTACAGACCCCAGAGAGGCTGTACAAGGCAAAAACAGGGTTTTTCTTATTCCGATACCGGAAGTCCCATAGACTTGAATGGGACTTCCGGTATAGGAATCGGCGATACCGATACTTTTTTTTAAGATCGGCCGATCCATTCCGATCCGATACTTTGAAGTATCGGACGGTATCACTCAACTCTAGGTCTGACCAAAGAGGAGTAGAGGGCAATAATGACTTCACATGATCTAGACTGTATGCTTCTGTTAATACATCCTAGAATTGCATTTGCCTTTTTTGCTGCTGCATCACATTGTTGACTCATATTCAGTCTGTGATCTATTAGTATACCCAAGTCTTTTTCACATGTGCTGTTGTTTAGCCCTATTCCTCCCATTCTGTATATTTTTTTTCATTTTTATTGCCCAGATGTAGTACTTTGCATTTTTCCCAGTTAAAAACCATTCTGTTATTTGCTGCCCATGGCTCGAGTTTATTTATATCTTTCTGAATCCTGTCTCTCTCTTCTCTAGTATTAGCTATCCCTCCTAGCATTGTGTCATCAGCAAATTTAATCAGTTTACCCTCAATTCCTTCATCTAAATCATTGATAAAGATGTTGAACAATACAGGGCAAGGACAGAGCCCTGTGGTACCCCACTTGAGACATTTTTCCAACTGGATGTGCAGCCATTTGCGACCACTCTTTGGGTCCGATCAATAAGCCAGTTATGAATCCACCTAACAGTTGCCTTGTCCATTCCATACTTAGTCATTTTTTCAATAAGGATTGTGTGAGATACTTTGTCAAATGCTTTGCTGAAGTCAAGATGTAATATATCAACAGCATTTCCCTGATCCACCCAATCAGTGACTGTCATAGAAGGAAATTAAGTTAGTCTGACATGACTTATTAGTTACAAACCCATGCTGACTCTGTTTAATCACTTCATTCCTATCCAGGTACTGACATACATGTTGTTTAATAATTTGATCAAAGATCTTTTCTGGTATAGAAATCAGACTCACCGGCCTATAGTTGCCTGGGTCCACCTTCTTCCCCTTTTTGAAGATAGGAACAACATTTGCTCTTCTCCAGTCTTCTGGGACTTCTGTTCTCCACGAATTTTCAAAGATTATGGACAGGGGTTCAAAAATTTCTTCTGCTATCTCCTTCAGTACTCTGGGGTGTAATTCATCTGTACCTGGAGACTTGAATTTATTTAGGTTAGCTAAGTGTTCCCTCACTATCTTTCTGTTTATAGATATCCTGGATTATTCTATTCCCTTAATAGGACAGTGAAGAATAGTTGATGTTACATTTCCTTTCTGAGAGAAAACAGATGCAAAATAGGAATTTAAAAGTTCGGCCTTCTCAACATCCTGTCTTACCATTTCATCATTTTCATCCTGTAAAAATCTCATTGCAGAACAATTAGATTTATATATATCTTTGACTAATACTGTTGGTATGTTAGTTTGTGTGTAAAATTTTGAACCAGTATGTATTTAAAAAAAGAATGTATTTACGGAAAAAAAATTGCGGGGGTTCCTGCGCAATTTTCTTTGCCAGAGAAGGAAAGCCAGTAACTGAGGGCAGATATTAATAGCCTAGAGAGGGAGCATGGTTATTGGCCCCCCTTGGCTAAAAACATCTGCCCCCACCCATCCCATAAAAGGTTCATCTGTGAGATGTGCCAATTCTGGCACTTAGGAGTTTTGGGAGTTTAATAAAGATGGGAAACCAGTGTGTTTAATTATTTCATTAAAATACTTTATTCTTAATGTCTGTGTGTTTTTTAACCTTTTCATACTATTAGATAAATAATGGATAGGTGTCTTATTGACACCTCTCCATTATTAACCGGGCTTAATGTCACCTTACAATAGCAACGTGACATTAACCCCTTATTTCCCCATATGCCACCGCTACAGGGCAGTGGGATAAAAGAGGCAAAGTGCCAGAATTGGTGCATCTGACAGATGCGCCTTTTCTGTGGTGGCTGGGAGGAGATGTTTTTAGCCAGGGGGCAATAACCATGGTCCCACTCTAGGCTATTAATATCTGCCCTCAGTCTGTGGCTTTCCCGCTCTAGCGAAGAAAATTGCGCGGGAACCCACGCTAATTTTTTCCGTGATTTAATTCTTTAATTTGACACCTACAGCTACAAATGTTTAAACACATACACTAATAACATTAGTAGTCCGGGACATGTATAAATCAAAGTGATATGCAATGGTTTACTGTATGTAAACCATGTGTCATATCCTGTCAGCTTCTGCAATTATTTTACAGAAGCCAATAATTGAATTATCGGCTATTCTACTATTTATATTTCTATCAAATATAAAGATATATATATATATATGTATGTGTGTCACTGATATATATACACCTATTCTATGTTTATACTTGTATGAAAATAAAAAATCATATTTTTTCCACAAAAATGATCTTTTCCCCCCAATTTTTTTATTTTACCAAGGATATCAGGAGAAATTGGACTACAAATTTGCTGTGCTATTTTTCCTGCATATGCTGATACCCCATATGTGGAGGTAAACAACTGTTTCGGCGCATGGCAGAGCTCAGAAGGGAAGGAGCGCCATTTAACTTTTTAACCGGAAAATTGTCTAGAATTGAGATCGGATGCCGTCGCATTTCGAGAGCCCCTTATGTGCCTAAACAGTGGAAACCCCACACAGGTGACACCATTTTGGAAACTAGACCCCAAGGGAGCTTATCTAGATGTGTGGTGAGCACTTTGAACCCCCAAGTGCTTCAGAGAAGTTTATAAGATACAGCCGTAAAAATGAAAAATCATATTTTTCTCCACAAAAATGATCTTTTCGCCCCGAGTTTTTTATTTTCCCAGGGATACCAGGAGAAATTGGACCCCAAACACTGTTGTGTAATTGGTCCTGAGTATGCTGATACCCCATATGTGGGGATAAACCACTCTTTGGGTGCATGGCAGAGCAGTAGTTTATAAAGTTGAGCCATGAAATTAAAAAAAAATCACATTTTTGAACCAAATGTTTTTAGCCCCAAATTTAGCATTTTCATAAGGGTAACAGGAGAAATTTCACCATACAATTTGTTGTGCAATTTCGCCTGAGTATGCTGATTCCCAATATGAGGGAAAAAACTACTGTTTGTGTGCACAGCAGGGCTCGGAAGGGAAGGAACACCATTTGACTTTTTCAATGCAAAATTGACTAGCGTGGATCTCATCGAAGTCACCGCAGTTCAGCCCGGCTGGAAATGGAACCTCACCGACCAGTACATCATAGTAACCTCTATGATGTAACCACCAGTCCCTGATGCTGCGCTCCCAGCAGCTCATTCACCAGTGGTTCTCAGCCTGGATGGTCGCATCTTGGCACTGTCCAGGTTGAAAACTGTTCATCCCGCAGACATGATTATGGCGTGGGACAGAACGACAGAGAATGACGGCTTCGGTGGAATAGGCATTTGGTGAGTATAACTGTGTTTGTTACTTTTAAATAAAAATGGAAAACTGTGTTTTGTTTTATTTCTAATAAAATACTTTATTCTGGTTGTGTCTTTATTTACCCTACAACTATAGGAATAGTAATGGGTAGGTGTCTTATAGATGCTTCTCCATTACTAAGTGGTGGGCTTGATGTCACCTGACAATACAAAGGTGACATAAACCCCACAAATATGAACCACACTTGCCATCGCTACAAGGCAAGTGGGAAGAGCCAGGCAAAGCACCAGAAATGGCGCATCTAATAGATGTGCAATTTTTGGGCTGTTGCAGACTGCTATTTTTAGGCTGGGGGGGTCAATATTCATTGCCCCTTACCAGCCTGATAATACCAGCCCCCAACTGTGAGCTTTACTACGGCTGGTTGTAAAAAATGGTGGAGACCTCATTCTGCTTTTTTAAATTATTCATTTAAATAATGAAAAAAGGCATATGGGGACCCTTCTATTCTTGCTAAACAATCTTGCTGAAGCTGACAGCTGGGGGTTGCAGCCCTCAGCTGTGTGTTTTGCCAGTCTGGGAGCTTTCAGATAAGGATTTTCACCTTGTTGTTTCTTTTATATACTTTGCACCCATCTTCTGTTTAACTTTAGTAAGTAGGCTGTATATTTGTTAAGAGTAATTGTTTTAATCTTTGTTGAGTATTTCATTATTTACTTTGCTCATTTTAACATCTTTCCTCTGCTCTGCTCACTTCTCCTCTTGTAATGGATTCACACTCTCTGTCCTCCAGTTATTTGGGAAGACCATGAAGCAACTTGATGGCCTGTTAGGGAGTTTAGGTCCATATTACCATCCAACAGTTCTTTGCCTAGGGTTTTCAATGTACCCGCAGGTATCACAAGGGAATGTGTCAGGATATCTAGTCTGTACAGGAACCAGCAGGCTCAGCTGTATTTTTTTAGTGTCTAACTTATTAATCCCAAGTGAGTTGCTACACAGGCATCTTTCTCCTGCTAATACGGACCATATTAGATCCTGGATGTTGCGACGTGCTGAGTGAGATTTACCACTTTTCTGCCATGCTAACGCTCCCTTTCTGAGGTGATGATGGTGTGGTATGGCAGAAGTGAAGCTGCAGCACATACTTACAGGCAAGCAGCACCAGAGTGAGAATGTCAAAAGCGTACACAGATGGCCTGCAATTTCAACTGCAGGTCTGTGTAATTTTTAAGTAAGCTCTGCACCTCAAAATTCATTGTGCATACAATGGAAAGATGCACCCAAGAGCCAGAATGTAAAATTAAAAAGTATAAATGTTATTAAATCAGAAATTAAAATATAACATATATAAAAGCTGAAAAAATAAATGATGACTGCAAATGGCCAGATTGAGGCATCACAACTACAAAGAGGTAACAGCGTAGACTTACACAATGAACACAGGATTATAACACAAAGAGTGTGGTAAAGTATTCCTTTTAAGTAAACTGGTAAGTAGTACTAAATAATCCAAAAAAGAAATCCACCAACACACCAATGTTTGAAAGTCGTAGAAAGAAGTATTAAATACTGTAACTCCTGCATGAAGCATGGTTACCTGAGAATTGTGGTCACTTGACTGTTTCACCATGAATTGTGTTTAATTGCCCTCATAAGGTTATTTATTTTATTTATTTACTGTATATACTCATGTATAAGCTGACCCATGTATAAGCCGACCCCCCTAAATTTACCACAAAAAACTGGCGTACAAGCCTAAGGTGGAAAACGCAGCAGCTACTGGTAAATTTCAAAAATAAAAATAGATACCAATAAAAGTAAAATTAATTGAGACATCAGTAGGGTAAATGTTTTTGAATATCCATATTGAATCAGGAGCCCCATATAATGCTCCATACAGTCCAAGATGGCCCCATAAGATGCTCCATACAAAATACACCCCATATAATGCTGCACAAAGGTTAATAATGCCCCATATGCTGCCCCATAAAGGTTATGGCCCCATAAGATATTCCATAGATTATGCTCCCATAAAATGCCCCACAGGTTATGCCCCCATAAAATACTCCATAGATTATGGCCCATATGCTGCCCCATAAGATGCTCCATAGATTATGCCCCCATAAGATGCTACATAGTTTATGCCCCCATTTGCTGCTCCATAGATTATGCCCCATATGCTGCTCCATAATTATGCCCCCATATGCTGCTCCACAGTTTATGCCCCCATATGCTGCTCCATAGATTATGCCCCCATATGCTGATCCATAATTATGCCCCCAAATGCTGCTCCATAGTTTATGCACCCATATGCTGCTCCATAGATTATGCCCCCATATGCTGATCCATAATTATGCCCCCACATGCTGCTCCATTGTTTATGCTCCCATATGCTGCTCCATAGATTATGCCCCCATATGCTGCTCCATAGATTATGCCCCCATATGCTGCTCCATTGATTAAGCCCCCATATGCTGCTCCATAGTTTATGCCCCAATATGCTGCTCCATAGTTTATGCCCCAATATGCTGCTCCATAGATTATGCCCCCATATGCTGCTCCATAGTTTATGCTCCCATATACTGCTCCATAGTTTATGCCCCCATATGCTGCTCCATAGATATGCCCCCATATGCTGCTCCATAATTATGCCCCCATATGCTGCTCCATAGATTACACCCCCATATACTGCTCCATAATTATGCCCCCATATGCTGCTCCACAATTGTGCCCCCATATGCTGCTCCATAGATTATGACCCAATATATTGCTGCTGCTGCCGCTGCAAATAAAAGAATAAAAAATTACATACTCACCTCTCGTCGCTGGTGCCCGGTGCCGATGTCCTGATTAGGCGGTGACAGGTTCTGATGAATCTACCACCCGTTCCACCTCATACTCGGCCTGGCCATCCACCACAGCAGGCGGTGGGTGCGAGGGCGACTTACCTATCAGCTTCAGAAGCGCCTTATTGAATACATTGGGGATCTGCAATGACGGAGGCAAGCACAGGCGAAAGGCCACAGGATTAACCACCTCTAAAACATCATAATGGCCAATAAACTTGGGACCCAACTTTGCAGAGGGAATCCTCAATCTAATATTTTTGGTGGATAACCATACCTTATCCCCACCTGGTAAGCTGTCCCCACAGAATGTCTTTTATCCGCAAAAAATTTATATTTGCCCTTAGCCTCCCCAATGTTTCTCTGAACCTCCCTCCAGATCTCCCCCAACCGCAGAAAGGCTGAATCAGCCCCTGGATATCCTGAATCAAGCAGGGAAAACTCACCAAAGTGAGGGTGAAATCCATAGTTGTAGAAGAATGGGGAAGTACTATGGACTGGTTGACATGATTATTGAAAGCAAATTGCGCTATGGATACCGCAGAGCACCAATCATCCTGTCAAGATGTGGCAAGACAGCGCAATATCTGCTCCAAAAACTTATTGGTCCTTTCAGTCTGACCCTTGGTCTCGGGATGGTAGGCCGATTAATAGGTCAGACTGATACCCAGCCTTTTGCCACACTGACAGGCACAACATGCAATCGGACCACATGCTCAATGAATGATTTTGATAGTGTCCGCATTAGCGAGGCCCGCCAAAGGTGCAAAATGCTCCTGTTTACTGAACCTATCAACAACTACCCAGATCATGGTTTTGCCATTAGATGGGGGAAGATCGGTGATAAAATCTCCATGGACAGATGAGTCCACGGTCTATCTGGAATTAGCAGTGGCACCAATTCCCTGGCCGGCCAGTTACGAGAGGTTTTAGTGCGGGCACAAGTTTTACAGGAGGACACAAACCAAGTGACGACAGAAACCAACGAAGGCCACCAAAACAGCCTAGTGATGGCTTTAAGCGTGGCCGAGATTCCAGGAATCCCACTCAGAGCCGAGTCATGGAACTCCCGAATCATCTTTAACCAATACTGAACAAGCACAAAGAGCTTATTATCAGGTATGGACGAAGGAGCAAGAGATTGGGCCTCACGAATCTCCCGTTCCAATGCTGAGAACAGTGCAGCCACCAGCACTCTGCGCTGAAGAATGGAGGAAGTAGGTTCAGGAGGTAATATTGGATCTAGAATACGAGATAAAGCACTCAGCCTTCACATTCTTGGACCCTGGTCTCAAAGTAATAGAAAACTGAAATCGAGAAAAAAAAGTGACCACCTTGCCTGTCTCGAGGATAAACATTTGGTGGACTCGATGTAAGACAGTTTCTTGTGATCCATAATGACAGTGATACTATGGACAGCCCCCTCCAAAAAATGCTTCCATTCTTCAAATGCCAATTTAATGGCCAATAGCTCCTGGTTACCCACATCAAAATTCCTGTCAGCGGAGGAAAATTTTTTCAAAAAGAAGACACAGGTTCTTAAGTTAGTCAGCGTGGTGTGCCCCTGAGACAACAAAGGCCCACTCCCACCTCCGAGGTGTCCACCTCTACAATAAATGGTTTAGACAAATCAGGTTGAACCAGTACAGGAGCAGTCATGAAACAGTTCTTCAAAGATGATAACGCTGCCACCACTGGAGCTGACCAGTTTTTGAGATCAGTCCCCTTCCGAATTCAGTGAGGGGTTTGACCACCTGAGAAAACCCCTTAATGAATTTTCTATAGTAATTAGCGAAACCTAGAAAATGCTGAAATCTCTTGGTTGCACCCAATCCACAATAGCCTGTACCTTCCTAGGGCCCATAGGAAACCCCTCAGAAGACAAAATGACCCCAAAAAAGACAATTCTTGAGTAAAAAATGAACACTTCTCCGGTTTAGCAGAAAGGGAATTCTCCCTAAGCCTCTGAAGAACTGCACGGAGGTGGCCCATGTGACTCTGTTTCTCAGAAGAATATATGAGGATATCATCCAAATAAACTACCATGAAACGCTGAATAAAATCTGAGAAAACATGATTCATGAAATTCTGGAACACAGCTGGCGCATAGTCAGGCTAAAAAGGCATAACAAAGTTCTCAAACAAACCCTCCAAGGTGAGAAGTACAGTTTTCCACTCATCCCCTCTTGCATATGGATGAGATTGTATGCTCCTCTGAGGTCCAACTTAGAAAACCAGCTGGCCCCTGAAAATTGATTATACAAAACGTGTTTCTTATAGTGATATTACTCAGTTCTCGAAAATCGAGGCATGGGCATAAACCATGGGCATATACCACAAAAAAGAACCCTGCCATCGCGAGAGAGACAGATGTGTGCTTTACGGAGGCTATCAGAGATATACTCCTTCATAGCGGCCTGCTCAGGGCCGGAGAGATTGTACACATGGGCTTTGGGCAATTTGGCACTGGGAACAGAGATCAGCAGCACAATTGAATGGGCGGTGTGGTGGTAGAACCTCAGCCTCCTTTTCAGAGAACACATCCTCAAGGTCCTTCAGGTACTCCGTAATACCCTCCAGACTGACGGATGACACAAGTACAGTAGTGAGGCAACTTTTACTACAATTAGGACTCCATTTAACAATGTCCCGAGATTCCCACTTTATCACAGGATTATATACAGTAATTGCAACCAGGGGAACCCCAACACCAGTCCCGCAGGCAGATTGCCTATAACAAAACATGAAATACGTTCCTGGTGCAAGGAACTCACTTTAAGGAGAAACTCCTCTGAAACAAATTTGATGACATTCTTAGCCAATGGTGTTTTGTCAATGGCAACATCATGAATAGGAGTCTCAAACCTAACTGACACCAAGTCAGAGTCAATAAAGTTCATGGATGACTCTCAATCCACGAAGGCAGAAGTGAGCGTGAAGCCAGTCCCACAACAAAGTTCCACTTCTAACAAAATTTTTGAAAATGCAGAAAAATGTACCTGAAAGTCTGGGTGACTTCCATGACAATCACCCAGACTCAGCCGCTTGTTAGTCGGTGGTGTCACGATGCATTTTTGGATCTGTGTCAGAGTCTGGACTCTCTTATATAAACTTTTTTCCTTTCGGGCCCTCGGGGGCTAATATGAGTTTTTGCCCCTGGTGGTCGCTGGCGTTACTACAAGTGTAGTTGGTTGACTGCTGGGTTTTTCCCCCCTCGGTGGCCGTTGGTGTTACTACATGTTTAATTAGGCAGCAGGTGGTGACTACTCCCACTTCCCTTTATAAGGCCACCTGGTGCTCCTGATCACTGTTGGTAATACTGGTCATTTGCTAACCAACCTTGGTGAAGACTGGACCTACCTGGTGCAGAGGGGGTTCAGCCTATCTGGAGCAGTGGTGATCGGGTGCCTTTCTCTGCTGCTTGGAGCTTTGGCAGCAGATAAACCTAAGTTTTGGTTTTTAGTTGCTTTAACCCCGTGGTGTCTTTTTTATCTTTTCCTTTTGTGTTATTGGTGCAGTTCACTTTATTCCCTTTCTCACGTTCTAAGGAGGGGGTAGGGTGTTTAGCTCAGGGCTAAACAGGAGATAGGGACAGGTTGGGGTCTTGGGCCTCACTAACATCAAGTGTACCCCAAGTTAAGGAAAGTCAGGCCACCCCCGTAGCCTGAGGGGCAGTGCAGGGACCCAGGTTCCATGTCTCCTGTTTTTTCCCTACTGCCCCATGAGAGGTGGGCAGGAGGAGCAGTTCTTTTTCCAATGTCCAGGGTTTCTGCAGAAATAAACAGCTTTCCTTCATGCCTCCATCTCCTCTCCTTCTCCTTCAGGTTGGCAGCCCCCACCTTCATAGGTTCAGACAGAGGCAAAACAACAGGACCAGCAGGGAGCAATGGAACCTCTCATTGTTCAATAACTCTCTCCTGCAGCCTCCGTTCCATACTGATAGCCTGAGTCATAGCTTCCTCCAATGGCCAGGAGGTCAATGGAGAGCCAGAGCTTCCTTCAGGTAATCCGACAGTCCACTCTTGAACTGAAATCTCAGCATGGAGCCATCCCAGGACACCTCAGTGGAGCATCGATGGAACTCGAAGCTGCACCACTCGGCTGAGCGTTTTCCCTGAACCAGACCAATAATAGTGTCCTCCGCCATCCGGATACGGTCTGGTTCTTCATAGAAAAGTCCAAGCGTCTCAAAGTACCTATCTATCATCCATTCAGGGGCATCATGGGGCAGTGAGAAAGCCCAAGATTTGGGACCCTCCCTAAGTAAGGAGATAATAATCCCTACCTGTTGAGTCTCATTCCCAGACGATCGAGGTCTAAGGGAAAACAATAATTTACAACTCTCCCTGAACATACAAAATTTATCTTTTTCACCAGAAAAAGTGGTCAGACAAGTCGAGTCAGAAACTGTCAGGAGCAGAAGTACCTGAGGTCACAGCAACACACGTAGTCAGAGACAAGTCAGAACTCAGTGCCTGCCGGGAAAGTGGTATCCAAAACATCAGATGTAAGATGTAGTCAGGGTACAAGCCAGTGAGTCAAAGCCAGTAGGGGAGCATGGTATCCAGGATTGAAAACAAGAAGCGGGGTTCAGAGATCAGACCTAGTCATACACTGTAGGGAAACACCAGATGCACACAAAGTCAGGGATAGGGAACGGGTCACACCCAAATATGGGAAGTCAGAGGCAGAAGGATCACTATGGTATTTGGGTCAGCGGCTCTAGCCTGGAAGCAGGAACTATAGCTGACACTGGCCAGCAGGCTGCAATGGAATGAAACAGCCCAGCCAGCTCCAAAACGAGGCAGAAGGGATTAACCCACGCATAACCAGTCCAGAGAGAAGATAGCAGAAAACAAACTCCAGACTGGATCATGACACAGGGATTGTCTTTCACACACTGTAATGCTGCAGCCATGTTGTTTGTAGCATTACAGTGATTGGCTGACCGCGCAGCATCATCAGGTCGATATCAGACCTGGCACCACCCTGGTCGTCAAAGTCAGCTCTGAACTTAGGCAGTGTAGGGAGAGCTGCTGCACAGATAGGGACAGAATTGATGGTGTATAAGCTAATGTGGGTATACCATTATTGAATACACAAATCCAGCTAAACCAACAGTCCTTCTAAGGACTAATTATGGTATATGTATATATATCAGTGCTAGGTAGGCAGGCAGTGCATGTGGCTATATATATTTCAGTGTTAGGCAGGCAGGCAGTGTATGTGAGCATATAGATATCAGTGCTTGACATGCAGGCAGTGTATGTGGGCATATAGATATCAGTGCTAGGCAGGCAGACATTGTATGTGGCATACTTCATTGCATACAGCAAGAGGGTCCAATCCATTACTGTCTGCTGCTGCCTATTACAGATATATTCCATATATACATAGCCCCATTTATCAGTGGTCAGCAAAAAAAATATTTGCAGCTTAATCCTGATTATTTTCTTCAAAATCAATCCAGAGCACATGGTTTATTTTCTCCATTTGCTTGTTGGCACTGCAGAATGCAGCCAGATCCTTTCCATAGTACAGCGTGAAAACCCAGGTATTTTAAAAAGGGTTTTGGCCGTCACAGGGATCACATCTGAGTGCTCAGAATATTCTGCCATTTCTGTGCTACTTTAAAATTTTGTTGGAGTGTGTGATAAAATTTATTGACAGCAGTTTGCAGAAAAAAAAAGTTACTTACAGGCCAGCTATTTTACACTTGTTTTTGTCCGCCATACTGGTCGCATATCAGTGCGCTCAAAATTGTGCCATTTCAGGCCTCTATTGCATTTTTTGGCTGTGTCTTAGCATAGTTATTGACATGCATTAGCTGCAAAAAAAAATACAGGCCAGATATTTGAAAGTTGGGTACCTCCTTCACAGGTCTCACATATTAGTGCGCTCAAAATTGTGCCATTTCAGGCCTCCATTGCAATTTTTTTTTGCTGTGTCTTAGCCTAGTTATTGCCACCAGATTGCTGCAAAAAAAAAACAGGCCAGATATTTGAAAGTTGGGTATCTCCCTCACAGACTTCACATATTATTGAGCCCAAAATTGTGTCATTTCAGGCTTTCATTGCAATTTTTTTCTGTGTCTTAGCCTAGCTATTGCCACCGGTTTGCTGCAAAAAATATACAGTCATGGCCAAAAGTTTTGAGAATGACACAAATATTAATTTTTACAAAGTCTACTGCTTCATTTTTTCTAATGGCAATTTGCATATACTCCAGAATGTTATAAAGAGTGATCAGCTTAACAGCAATTACTTGCAAAGTCAATATTTGCCTAGAAAATGAACTTTATCCCCCAAAACACATTTCAACATCATTGCAGCCCTGCCTTAAAAGGAACAGCTAACATCGTTTCAGTGATTGCTCCATTAACACAGGTGTGGGTGTTTATGAGGACAGGGCTGGAGATCAATCTGTCATGATTAAGTAAGAATGACACCACTGGACACTTTAAAAGGAGGCTGGTGCTTGGCATCATTGTTTCTCTTCTGTTAACCATGGTTATCTCTAAAGAAACACGTGCAGTCATCATTGCACTGCACAAAAATGGCCTAATAGGGAAGAGTATCGCAGCTAGAAAGATTGCACCTCAGTCAACAATCTATCGCATCATCAAGAACTTCAAGGAGAGAGGTTCCCTTGTTGCCAAAAAGGCTCCAGGGTGCCCAAGAAAGACCAGCAAGCGCCAGGACCGTCTCTTAAAAGTGTTTCAGCTGTGGGATCGGGCTACCAGCAGTGCAGAGCTTGCTCAGGAATGGCAGCAGGCAGGTGTGAGTGCATCTGCACGCACTGTGAGGCGGAGACTCTTGGAGCAAGGCCTGGTCTCAAGGAGGAGAGCAAAGAAGCCACTTCTCTCCAGGAAAAACATCATGGACAGACTGATATTCTGCAAGAGGTACAGGGAGTGGACTGCTGAGGACTGGGGTAAAGTCATTTTCTCTGATGAATCCCCTTTTCGATTGTTTGGGACATCTGGAAAATGGCTTATTCGGAGAAGACCAGGTCAGCGCTACCACCAGTCTTGTCTCATGCCAACTGTCAAGCATCCTGAAACCATTCATGTGTGGGGTTGCTTCTCAGCCAAGGGAATGGGCTCTCTCTCAGTCTTGCCTAAAAACACAGCCATGAATAAAGAATGGTACCAGAATGTCCTCTGAGAGCAACTTCTCCCAACCGTACAAGAGCAGTTTGGCGATCAACAATGCCTTTTTCAACATGATGGAGCACCTTGCCATAAAGCAAAGGTGATAACTAAATGGCTCAGGGAACAAAACATAGAGATTTTGGGACCATGGCCTGGAAACTCCCCAGATCTTAATCCCATTGACAACTTGTGGTCAATCATCAAGAGACGGGTGGACAAACAAAAACCTTCAAATTCAGACAAAATAACAGCATTGATTTTGCAAGAATGGACTGCTATCAGTCAGGATTTGATCCAGAAGTTGATTGAGAGCATGCCAGGGAGAATTGCTGAGGTCCTGAAGAAGAAGGGTCAACACTGCAAATATTGACTTGCTGCATTAACTCATTCTAACTGTCAATATAACCTTTTGTTACTCATAATATGATTGCAATTATATTTCTGTATGTGATAAAAACATCTGACAAACACACATAAAAACCAGAGGGCAGCAGATCATGTGAAAACATAATATTTGTGTCATTCTCAAAACTTTTGGCCATGACTGTACAGGCCAGATATTTGAAAGTTGGGTATCTACATCACAGGCTTCACATATTAGTGTGCTCAAATTGTGCCATTTCAGGCCTTCGTTGCAATCTTTTTTGCTGTCATTTAGCCTAGGTATTGCAACCGGTTTGCTGCAAAAAATATACAGGCCAAATATTTGAAAGTTGGGTATCTCTGTCACAGGCCTCACATATCAGTGCACTCAAAATTGTGCCATTTCAGGCCTCCATTGCAATTTTTTGCTGTGTCTTAGCCTAACTATTGGGAACAAATGGAAGCGGTCTCAATGGAGCGCTGGCATGAGCCACACCGGTAAGGAGGATGGTAGATAACAAGCCCAAGGCATCACCAGCCGCAGACCCTCGTTGAGGGACAGTAAATGTAGAGCAATAAACCATGGTCAGGAGGGCGCCAAGGACAAGAAGGAAGTCTATTTGATCTCTTTATTTCACAATGCGTTTTGACAGCAGGACGCTGTCTTCCTCAGGTGGGTACATGATTAGAGAGGGAGGAGGGGGTATATATAATGGAGAACCAATCAAAATTGAGAATCAATTAAAAATAATAAAGCCAATATAAAACAAAGTAAAAACACAATAAAATGACCATAAAAGCAATGTATATAACATTGCATATAGATATACGATAAATATAAAATATTCTCGTCAATTTTTTCTCCCGAAATCATTTTACCTCGCTACATTCTCAATGGTGAGAATCAGGCCATCAGGGGCTAATGTGCCTAATTTAAATATCCAATAACTTTCTCTATTGATCAAGCTCCATACCTGTTAGGAGCAGTATCAGGTATTTGGTCAATAATAATCAATTTGAGGTACGTTGGGTCTTTCTGATGAACCAAAGAAAAATGTTTAGATAAACTATGTAAGAGATAGCCATTTCTAATATTTTGGCGGTGTTTATTTAATCTTACATGCATTGTCTGAATAGTCCGACCAATGTATTGGAGACCACAAGAACACTCAATTAAATATATTACAAAGGTTGATTGGCAGTCAACATAATAATTAATATTGAAATTAGCACCTGTTGTATTGGATCTGAATTTCCTGGTTCCGTGAGAGATAGATGTGCAGCAAAGACATTTTGCTGTACTACAAGCAAAACAGCCACTATTACTGGTCTTGTGGTTTAGAGAAAAGTTAGCACAAAGAACCGTGTTACTGGGGGCAACCAAGTTATGGAGTGTGCGATTTTTTTTCTATACACTATTCTAGGATGGGCAGGCAGATGCCTTGAAAGAAAGGGATCGTTTCTTAGAATAAACCAGTACCTCTCAAGGAGATAACGGATAATCCCGTGAGAATGGTTAAAAGTAGAGATGACGAGCGACTTTGCCTTTTTTAGGGTCGAGTTGGGTTTCATGAAACCTGACTTTCTCAAAAGTCGAGTCGGAAGAAATCGGCCGACTATCGTGAAAATTCGAAGGTCCGACTGAAACACGAAACCCAATGCAAGTCAATGGGGAAGAAAAGTCGGCAGGGAGTGGAGGACAGTAAACACACCTACGTGCCGGACCGCTTTTTTAAAGTGCGCGAAAACTCTCTCTCTCTCCCCGGATGCTGCACATGTCATCTCGTTGCCCACAGTGTACATCCTTGCTCATTGGCTGAAAAAAGTCACATGCAAGCTTTCTGGGAAATCCGACTTTGGCGCTCATTTTGCCGACCTCATGGCCGACTTCACGCAGTGGTCGGGTTTCGGTCGGCGAAACCCGACTTTGCCATAAGTCGGTGACTTATGAATCTGACCCGACCTGTTTCGCTCAACTCTAGTTGAAAGTAGTGACCAGGCTCCCTTTTTCTATTTCTGAAGTAATTTTGGTTGCATTCGTTTTAGTTTTCATTTTGTTAATACAATCTTTTTGTGAAAAATTTTTTGTTTTAGAAAACGCATCAGAGATCAGTCTTTTAGGATAGCCTTTTTGTTGGAACCACTCCTTCAGTACATCTGCTTCTCTCAAAAAGTCACTGCTGTGTGTACAATTTTTCCTTATTCGCCTGTATTGTCCGTAAAGCTGGGGTCACACTAGAGAGGAATACGGACGATGAGAGGCGTTAAAAGCATGCATTACACACGGACAAATGATTCTCTATGGGGCAGCTCCCATCAGCCGCATATTTCTCATCTGTATTCTACGGTCCATGCTAATCGCAGCATGCTGCGTTTGTCAGCGTACTACGCCCGTAGTACGCCAATGCAAGTCTATGGGTGCACTAAAAATATGCATTACACGCGGACCAGATGTGTGACTTGCGAGAAATATGCACCCAGTGTCCTTTAGAAAAGCCAGCAATTCAGTGCGCGATACAGTAAAATCACACTGACAGGTTTCATAACACAAACGAAAGAATAGATATAGACACATAGAATACATATATATATATATATATATATACACATGTCATTGAGACACATATATATATATTTATATTTCACAGAGTTCTTCATAGCAGAATATCCGCTAATTCAATTGTCGGCTTTTGTCAAATCATTCCCCAACCCGACATGAAATGACACATGGTTTACATACAGTAAACCATTTCATTTCATGTTTTTTTTGTATGTCTTTCATTAGTAATTAGATGAGGGTTGATGTTTAAAATTTTGGAGGTGTAGGTGTTAATTTAAGGGGTTAATTCGTTGTCAAAAAATGTGTGGGTTCCCGCATTGACAAATTACCGCAGGAGCCCACACATGCGAGAAAATCTCAGCATACGGATGGCATACGGATTAGATACGGATGCTTACATGCGCAAAATATGTGATCACACCTTGCTTACGGATGACATACGGATCACTATTTAGGGGTCATTCATCCGTATTATGCCTGTAAACTACGGACCGTATTTTGCGTCGGTTAGTGTGACCCCGGCCTAAGGAACATTTAAAATCCATTTCGGAAAGTGCCCACTATTAAAATAAATTCAAATAGCTGTTCATGTACACATTTTTGAAATGTGTAGATGTGGAAAATTTGCCAGTTGGATCTACGTGTAGCCTAGTTATTGACAGCAGTTTGCTGCAAGAAAAAAGAAAACACAGGCCAGATATTTGAAAATTGGGTATCTCCGTCACAGGCCCCACATATTACTGTGCTCAATATTGTGCCATTTCAGGCCTCCTTTGCGATTTTTTTTTGTTGTGAATTAGCCTATTTATTGACACCCGTTTATTAGGCGCCAGGAATCTCCCACTGCACAGGAGAGATCCCAAGCCTTATTTTCTCCTGTCGTCTTCCATTCAGTCTCGACCGCAGAGGAGTCATCAGACTCAGCATCTTGCTCAGACTCCGACTGTGTGCATTACTGGTGCATCTCCAGGTTTAGCTATGGTAACTGACAATAGACAGGATTCGCTCTACTGAGCATGCTCGTGAGATGACGACCTCTCATTTATGCTCGGTCGTCAGCTGCTCAGGTTCTGTACTGGCTCTGGATTGGCCCACGAGAAAGGTCCTGTCTGATTGGCACAGTCTGTAAAAGGATCTTTGGCACCTCCGTCGGTGTGCTAAGATCATGCTCACTTGCTGTGTGTGTAGGTGGGGCAGTTAACCCTGTGTGCATATGTGCCATCAATAGCACTGTGTGTTTCTAGACAGGCAGTGTAGGATGGGAACTCCCGCATGAACATAGCATCTGCACTGGATGTCCTCAGGCGCATGCTCAAAAGCAACCGTGTGTCAGAGCAGGTTCAATCACCAGCATAGGGACCCCACTAGTGTCTATTCCACTATGCTCCTGTGACGTCAAACAGGGCATAGCTTAGAATGCTCTGTTTTCATACTGCTCTGTGGAGTAACAGAGTAAGTCACCTTGCACTCTGTTCACACCAAGTTACGTTTAACATTGCACCTTATTAGGTAAAATACTTTTTATGCCCTCGCTTGTCTTCGGTTAGCTATTTAACAGTATGTTATGGTCAGATTAGGAGCAGGATTATTTCTGCCCAAATAATTTTGTATAAACGTTTTTACACATGTGATTTGCTAATAGAATGCTGCGGCTTGACTAGGAACGGGATTGTTTCCTAATTTTTCATAGGCATTCATTAACATGCAATTTGCCAAGTGTTTTGGGCATTAATTTAAAAACTACTTTTTAGGGTGCTCTTTTTCTGCATATGATACAGATTTACTAGTATGGACAGATTTAATATTAATTATATTTCTGTCTGAGCAAACAACTATTCGTAGTGGTCTGTTGCTGCCCTTCTATTGGGTAATTTTCTATGCATTTATGTATCTGTGGTCATTTTAAATATATGTTATTTTTTTCAATAAAATGAATATTTTAAATTTATCAAATTGGTTCGCTTCCTGGTGGTTAAATAATTTTGTTGCCACTATTTGTTAAATATCTGTATTGAAGTGCCATTTAGCATTATTTGGACGCGTTGTGTAAATATTGTCTCTTTTTTAACAGACAGAGCGCTGAAGTGGGCTACTCCACTGTGGGAGCGCACTGACCAGGTGGTGAAGAGCGTCTCGCGTTTTCTGAACGCTCTGAAGCAGGTCTTTCTGGGACCTCGTGTCATCCGTGACACTGCCCTCCAACTTTTGGCTTTAACCCAGGGCTCCTCCATGGTCAACCATTTCGCCATCCATTTCAGGACTCTAGCTTCTGAGTTAGAGTGGCCGGATAAAGTCCTCATCCCTGTCTTCTGGAGAGGACTGGCTGATCATGTAAAGAATGCCCTGGCCAATAGGGAGATTCCGGCCACACTGGAGGAATTAAATTCTGTTTCCACCCTCATTGACCTTCGGTATTCTGAGAGGAGTTTGGAGCGAGGCCAGTGTAGGCAGAAGTTTCGGCTGGCTCAAAATTTTGCCAAGCCTCTGGAATCTCAGACCCAGGTTTTGGAACCACAGGAGGCCATGGAGGTTTCATGAGCGGAATCCAAGTCTCGTCCCGCTCGTGCACCCTCAATCTGCCATGTTTGTAGGCAGCCTGGTCAGTATGCCAACAAGTGTCCCCAGTGGCAGGGATACGGACCGAGTGAACCCCTGCTGGGTTGTTGGACCGGGGCTAAGGCTCATTCCGTTTATTCCTCCTTGCTGGTCATCTCCGAGGGTATTGATGAGGTGTTGCTGGGTATGCCCTGGTTGTGCCACCATTCACCCCATATTGATTGGGCTACAGGGAGTACACAGGGATGGAGTAGGGCATGCCAAAGACAGTGTCCCAAGGTCCAAGTTCAAGTTGGGTCGCTCGAGGTTCCTGCAGATCTAACTTCCCTGCCCAAGAATTACTGGCCATATGCAGATGTATTTTCTAAGAAAGCTGCATAGACTCCTCCTCCCCATCATTACTATGATTGCCCGATAGACCTCATCCAGGGGCAGACCAACCTCGTGGGCGTGTTTACCCTTTGTCGCTTCCGGAGACTGAGGCTATATCAGAGTATATAAGGGAGAATCTGGCAAGGGGTATTATTAGGAAATCTGTGTCTCCTGTGGGAGCTGGGTTCTTCTTTGTCTAAAAGAAGAACAGGGAACTCCGTCCTTGCATAGATTATAGGGGCCTGAACACCATCACCGTCAAGAACAAATATCCTCTGCTCCTTATCTCTGAGCTGTTTGACAGACTGCGGGGTGTGAGGATATTTATCAAGTTAGATCTGCAAGGCGACTATAATCTAATACACATTCAGGTGACGAATGGAAGATGGCGTTTAACACCCGGGACAGGCATTACAAACACCTGGTAATGCCATTTGGTCTCTGTAGTGCTCCGGCCATAGTTTTCCATGACTTCGTCAATGACATCTTTTGGGAGATGTTATCCACCTCTGTTGTCATCTACTTTGATGACATTCTCATCTTTTCACCCGATTTGGATGCTCATCATAGCGATGTTGCCAGAGTTTTTGTACTCTTGCGTGCCAACTCTCTCTACGCCAAACTGGAAAAGTGTCTCTTTGAGCAGGAGTCTCTACCATTCCTTGTCTATATTATCTCTGCCAAGGGTTTGGCTATGGGTCCTTCCAAGGTGAAATCGGTATTGAACTGGCAGGAGCCTCATTCCCTTAAAGCAGTGCAGTGCTTTATGGGATTTATTAATTACTACCCCCAGGTCATTCCCCACTTCTCTACCCTTGTGGCTCCCATTGTAGCTCTCACCAAGAAGAGAGCTAACCCCAAGTCATGGTCCAAAGAGGTTTCTGAGGCCTTCGTCTCCCTAAAATCTCCCTTTGCTAGGGCTCCTGTATTACATTGGCAAGATGTGGCTAAGCCCTTCATCCTGGAGGTGGATGCTTCTTCCGTCGATGCGGGGGCTGTGTTTTATCAGAAGGATGCTCACGGTCGGAGATTGCCCTGCTTCTTCTTTTCTAAGTCTTTTTCACCCGCGAAGAAGAATTATTCTATTGTGGAAAGGGAGCTTCTGGCTATGAAGTTGGCTTTCTCCGAATGAAGATATCTCCTGGACAGAGCTCGACATCCCTTCCAGGTGTAAATTCTCGCCAGGTCAGGTGGTCTCTTTTCTTCTCCTGATTCAAATTTTCCATACATTTTCTATCAGGGGAGAAGAATTTATGAGCTGATGCCTTGCCCCGTTCCGTAGTGTTTTCCGAGGAGAGGGATGAGCAGCGGCTAATTGTCCCTTCAGAGAGTCTGTGAACGGTGGCTCCAGTTTCATTGGGGTGGTGCCTCCAGGCAAGACCCTTGTACCACCAAACCTGTGGCCGTAGGTTCTATCGTTAGCTCACATGTCCAAGTTGGGAGGCACTTTGGGAACAAGAGGACTACTGAGCTCCTGGTGAGATCATATTGGTGGCCGCGGATGGCGCAAGAAGTTAGGAATTATGTTCTGGCATGTGCTTCCTGTGCCCAGAATCGGCACTCTCGGCAGAGGCCCGCAGGCTTGCTACATCCTCTGCCGGTGACAGATAGGCCCTGGGAGATGGTCGGGATGGACTTTGTTGTGGGCTTGCCCAAGTCCCGTAACATTACAGTCATCTGGGTAGTCACTAACCATTTTTCCAAAATGGTACATGTCGTTCGTCTTCCGCACATACCGTCGGCACATACTTTGGCTGCGCTATTCTTGAAGCAAGTCTTCCATCTTCACGGGATGCCTGACAAAATAGTTAGTGAATGGGGTCCCAAGTTTGCTTCTCGGTTATGGAGAGAGCTCTGTAGGCTGCTCAGTGTTGAGCTTAACCTCTCTTCAGCTTATCATCTTGAGACGAATGGGTTGGTGGAGAGGGCCAATCAGACTCTGGTCATATATCTACGGCATTTCGTCTCTGCCAGGCATGATGACTGGTCTTCCTTTCTGCCATGGGCAGAGTTTGACCTTAATAACGTGGTCGTCGATTCAACAGGGCAGACCCTGCTCCTCCTTAATTATGATCAGCATCCGCGTGTTCCTGACCCCATGCCCATCTCGTCTTCCAACTCTAGGGTGGTAGACTGGGCTGTGGAGGCTTGTGACATCTGGGACTGCACACAGGATGCCATCAAGGCCTCTAAGGAGAGAATGAGGATTTCTGCTGATGCGCATTGTTGCCAAGCTCCTGTCTTCTCGCCCTGCAACTTGATATGGCTCTCAGCTCGCAACATGAAGCTAAGCGTAGTGTACACTAGAATCATAGAATCATAGAATCGTAGAGTTAGAAGGGACCTTCTGGGCAATCTGGTCCAACCCCCTGCTCATGCAGGATTCGCTAAATCATCCCAGCAGATATCTGTCCAGCCTCTGTTTGAAGACTTCTATTGAAGGAGATCTCACCACCTCTCGTGGCAGCCTGTTCCACTCATTGATCACTCTAACTGTCAAAAAGTTTTTTTCTGATATCTAATCTGTGTCTCCTCCTGTTCAGTTTCATCCCATTGCTTCTATTCTTTCCTTGTGCAAATGAGAATAAAGATGATCCTTCCGCCATGTGACAGCCCTTGAGATATTTGTAGACAGTTATTAAGTCTCCTCTCAGTCTTCTCTTTTGCAGGCTAAACATTCCCAAATCCTGCAACCTTTCCTCATAAGACAGGGTTTGCAGACCGGTCACCATTCTGATTGCTCTTTTCTGAACTTGCTCCAGTTTGTTGTTGTCTTTTTTAAAATGTGGTGCCCAAAGCTGGACACAGTATTCCAGATGAGGTCTGACCAAAGAGGAGTAGAGGGCAATAATGACTTCATGTGATCTAGACTGAATGCTTCTGTTAATACATCCTAGAATTGCATTTGCCTTTCTTGCTGCTGCATCACACTGTTGACTCATATTCAGTCTGTGATCTATTAGTATACCCAAGTCTTTTTCACATGTGCTGTTGCTTAGCCCTATTCCTCCCATTCTGTATATGCTTTTTTCATTTTTATTGCCCAGATGTAGTACTTTGCATTTTTCCCTGTTAAAAACCATTCTGTTATTTGCTGCCCACTGCTCCAGTTTATTTATATCTTTTTGAATCTTCTCTCTCTTCTCTAGTATTAGCTATCCCTCCTAGCTTTGTGTCATCAGCAAATTTAATCAGTTTACCCTTAATTCCTTCTTCCAAATCGTTGATAAAGATGTTGAACAATACAGGGCAAGGACAGAGCCCTGTGGTACCCGACTTGAGACATTCTTCCAACTGGATGTGCAGCCATTTATGCCCACTCTTTGGGCCCAATCACTAAGCCAGTTATGAATCCACCTAACAGTTGCCTTGTCCATTTTTACCTAGTCATTTTTTCAATAAGGATTGTGTGAGATACTTTGTCAAATGCTTTGCTGAAGTCAAGATATACTATATCTACAGCATTTCCCTGATCCACCCAATCAGTGATTCCATAATAGAAGGAAATTAAGTTAGTCTGACATGACTTATTAGTTACAAACCCTTGCTGACTCTGTTTAATCACTTCATTCTTAACCAAGTACTGACATACATGGTGTTTAATAATTTATTCAAAGATCTTTCCTAGTATAGAAGTCAGACTCACCGGCCTATAGTTGCCTGGGTCCACCTTCTTCCCCTTTTTGAAGATAGGAACAACATTTGCTCTTTTCGAGTCTTCTGGGACTTCTCCTGTTCTCCAAGAATTTTCAAAGATTATGGAGAGGGGTTGAAAAATTTCTTCTGCTATATTCTTCAGTACTCTGGGGTGTAATTCATCTGGACCTGGAGACTTGAATTCATTTAGGTTAGCTAATTGTTTCCTCACTATCTTTCTGTTTATAGATATCCTGGATTCTTCTATTCCCTTAATAGGACAGTGAAGAATAGTTGTTGTTACATTTCCTTTCTGAGAGAAAACAGATGCAAAACAGGAATTTAAAAATTTAGCCTTCTCAACATCCTGTCTTACCATTTCATCATTTTCATCCTGTAAAAAATCTAAGTTTGCTCCCTTCTATCTAGGTCATTTCAAAGTCCTTGAGCAGGTAAATCTGGTAGTATATTGCCTGTCCCTTTTGCATGCCTGAATAATAATAACACCTTTCATGTCTCCCTCTTGAAATTCGTTCACATGTCCCGGTTTTCTGAGTCTTCTGCTGGGACTTCAGGTAGGTCTTCAGACAAATTTGAGGTGAACGCGATTGTCGGCCCCAAGGTGATGTGTGGCAAAACATTTTTTTGGTCGACTGGAAGGGTAATGGGCCAGAGGATAGATCCTGGGAGCAGGTTGAGTGCATTCGTGCCCTCCAGCTTGTTGCAGCCTTTGAGTGTGACAAGGCTTGCAAAGGGGAGCGCTAGGATGGAGGGTAATGTTAGGCGCCATGATTCTCCCTCTGCAGAGGATAGATCCCAAGCCTTATCTTCTCCTACGGTCTTCCATTCAGTCTCCTCCACAGAGGATGCTGCTCAGCAAAGTTGTCAGACTTAGTGAGTTAGTGTCTTGCTCAGACTTGGACTGTGTGCATGGTTACCGCTGCCTCTCCAGGTTCAACTATGGTAACTGCCAATAGATAGTGGCAGGCAGTCCTTCCTGAGACTAAGTCCAGGATTCGCTTTACTGAGCATGCTCGTGAGGTGGCGACCTCTCATTCGTGGTCAGTCATCAGCTGCTCAGCTCCTGTGCCGGCTCCGGATTGGCCCACGAGCAAGGTCCTGTCTGATTGGCAAAGTCTATAAAAGGATCTTTGGTGCGCCCTTCGGTGCGCTAAGATCATGCTTACTTGCTGTGTGTGTGTGTAGGTGGGACAGTTGTGTGCATGTGTGGTGTCAACAGCACTGCGAGTGTCTTTTTAGACAGGCAGTGTAGGGTGGGAACTCCCACTTGAACATAGCATCTGCAGAAGCCACCATGTGTCAGAGCAGGTTCAATCACTAGCATACTGCGGGGAAATTATAGAGAACCCTCTAGCGTCTATTCCACTATGCTCCTGTGACATCGAACAGGGCATAGCATAGAGTGCTCTCTGTTTTCATACTGCTCTGTGGAGTAACAGAGTCAGTCGCCTTGCACTCTGTTCACACCGAGTGACGTTTAACTCGGTGTGTTTATGGTGCTTACTCGCGGCTACGCACAGCCATTGTTCTCTAGCTACAGTTTCCCCATCACCGCACGGTGGATGCCTAGTTGCGCTCGGACCTTCTCAAAATTTACTTTTGATGCGATCCGCACACCCTAATACATTTGCTGCAAAAAAAATACAGGCCAGATATTTGAAAGTTGGGTATCTCACAGGCCTCACTTATCAATGCGCTCAATAGAGTGCCATGTCAGGCCTCCATTACATTTTTTTTGCTGTGTCTTAGCCTAGTTATTGACACCAGTTTGCTGGAAAAATAAAATACAGGCCAGATATTTGAAAGTTGGATATCTCAATCACAGAGCTCACAAATTAGTGCCCTCAAAATTGTGCCATTTCAGTCCTCCATTGCAGTTTTTTTGCTGTGTCTTAGCCTAGTTGTTTCCACCAGTTTGCTGCAAAAAATACAGGCCAGATATTTGAAAGTTGGTTATCTCAGTCACAGGCCTCACATATTAGTGCACTCAAAATTGTGCCATTTCAGGCGTCCATTGAAATTTTTTTCCTTTGTCTTAGCCTAGTTATTATAATAAAACTAGGAAACAAAAGAGCGCAATAGGGTCTTATCTGGTGATAAATGAAATAGATGTGAAAAAAGTCTACTCACCCTTTCCAGGAGAGGTATAAGCATATAGACTCGCCGTCAGCTTGCTGCACGCCCGAAGGTCCACTTCGTGACCTCCAATGCAAATCCTTAAGGATAAAGTTATTCTCGGGCTTACTGTGCGCTGCTTGACCGGAATAAAATCACCACAATATGAACAATTTGTCCATTTATTTCCCTACGCGTTTCAAAGTGTGAACCACTTCGTCTTCAGGGGTTGACATAAAGTTTATGTCAACCCCTGAAGACAAAGTGGTTCACACTTTGAAACGCGTAGGGAAATAAATGGACAAATTGTTCATATTGTGGTGATTTTATTCCGGTCAAGCAGCGCACAGTAAGCCCGAGAATAACTTTATCCTTAAGGATTAGTCTAGTTATTGACACCCATTTGCTGCAAAAAAAATAAAGGCCAGCTATTTGAAAGTTGGGTGTCTCCGTCACAGGCTTCAATTATTAGTGCGCTCAAAATTATGCTATATCAGGCCTCCATTGCATTTTTTTGCTGTGTCTTAGCCTCATTATTGACACCAGTTTGCTGGAAAAAACAACACAGGCCAGATATTTGAAAGTTGGGTATCTCCGTCACAGGCCTCACATATTATTGCGCTCAAAATTGTGCCATTTAAGGCTTCCATTGTAATATTTTTGCTGTGTTTTTGTGTTTTTGTTTTTATGTTTTACCCTAGTAATTGACACTCGTTTGCTGCAAACAAAAATATAGGCCAGATATTTTGAAAGTCGAGTGTCTCCGTCACAGGCCTCAATTATTTGTGCGCTCTAAATTGTTCCATTTCAGGCCTCCATTGCATTGTTTTGCTGATTCTTAGCCTAGTTATTGACACCAGTTTGATGTAAAAAAAAAATACAGGCCAGATATTTGAAAGTTGGGTATCTCCATCACAGGCCTCACATATCAGTGCGCTCAAAATTGTGCCATTTCAGGCCTCCATTGCATTTTTTTTGCTGTGTCGGTGCCTAATTATTCTCATCAGCTTGCTGGAAAAAAATACAGGCCAGAAATACGAAAGTTGTGTATCTCCGTCACAGGCCTCACATATCAGCGCGCTAAAAAATATTCCATTTCAGGTCTCCATTCCTTTTCTTTTCTGTGTCTTACCTAGTTATTGACACCCGTCTCAAAAAAAAAATATAGGCCAGATATTTGAAAGTTGGGTATCTCAGTCACTGGCCTCACATGCTAGTGCGCTCAAAATTGTGATATTTCAGGCCTCCACTACTATTTTTTAGCTATGTCTTAGCCTAGTTATTGCCACCAGTTTGCAGTGCAAAAAAGATAAAGGCCAGATATTTCAAAGTTGGGTATCTCAGTCACAGGCCTCACAAGTTAGTGCCCTCAAAATTGTGCCATTTCAGGCCTCCATTGCAATTTTTTTGCTGTGTCTTAGCCTAGTTATTGCCATCAGTTTGCTGCAAAAAAATACAGACAACACACAAATCATCCACTAGTGCCATGTTTAGGCAAAGAAAGGAAGGTCAAGAGTTATTTTATGCATAAATAATTTTATTAATTAAGCAAAGTTGCAAAATCAAACAAAGAATACCGCTTACCAAGCAGGTAAAAGGGGAAAATTTCACCACAACGATAATAACCAACTTCAAAAAATATCAAAGAAATCTATTCATGGATAAAAAAAGGGGTATTTGTGCCTAGTAATTTCAGAATAAAGTGCTAAAGCTATATAAATTCAAGTGCCAGCGACCTAGAAAAAATATGATAATAAATACATAGTAAAGTGGCAGTGCACAAAGAACTATGCTGATGGCAATGAAAGTGCTTTTTAGTGCATACAGCTAAGATTAGCAGGTACTCTCAAAAATGCCTTAGTCCATGCAACTAAAGTATCAGTGCACAAAGATTTTAATCTAATTCGGACCACATATGAGCATCTATAATGTCCACAAAGTAAATAAATAATCCCAGAGTAAAGTGCATGGACCTATAATTGAGTAACTTACATGTGGATGAAAATAGACCCCCACCTGCCACCTGAACGCGTGTTTCGCCATTCTTTGTCAGGAGTGTGGATTTTTTTGCTGTGTCTTAGCCTAGTTATTGACACCAGTTTGCTGCAAAAAAAATATAGGCCAGATATTTGAAAGTTGGGTATCTACGTCACAGGCCTAACATATTAGTGAGCTCAAAATTGTGACATTTCAGGCCTCCACTGCTATTTTTTTGATGTGTCTCAGCCTAGTTATTGCCACCAGTTTGCTGAGAAAAAAAATACAGGCCAGATATTTGAAAGTTGGTTATCTCAGTCACAGTCCTCACTTATTAGTGCGCTCAACATTGTGCCATTTCAGGCCTCATTTGCAATTTTTTGCCATCATTTAGCCTAGTTTTTGTAGTCCGTTTCCTGCAAAAAAAAAAAAAATACAGGTCAGATATTTGAAATTTGAGTATCTCTGTCACAGGCCTCACATATTAGTGCACTCAAAATTGTGCCATTTAACCCCTTCATGACCCAGCCTATTTTGACCTTAGCGACCTGGCCATTTTTTGCAATTCTGACCAATGTCCCTTTATGAGGTAATAACTCAGGAACGCTTCAACGCATCCTAGCGATTCCAAGATTGTTTTTTGTGACATATTGGGCTTCATGTTAGTGGTAAATTTAGGTCGATAATTTTTGCGTTTATTTGTGAAAAAATGCAAATTTGGTGAAAATTTTGAAAATTTTGCAATTTTCAAATTTTGAATTTTTATTCTGTTAAACCAGAGTTATGTGACACAAAATAGTTAATAAATAACATTTCCCACATGTTTACTTTACATCAGCACAATTTTGGAAACAACATTTTTTTTCGTTAGGAAGTTATAAGGGTTAAAAGTTGACCAGCAATTTCTCATTTTTACAACAAAATTTACAAAACCATTTTTTTTAGGGACCACCTCACATTTGAAGTCACTTTGAGGGGTCTATATAGCAGAAAATACCCAAAAGTGACACCATTCTAAAAACTGCACCCCTCAAGCTACTCAAAACTACATTCAAGAAGATTATTAACCCTTCAGGTGCTTCACAGGAACTAATGCAACATGGAATGAAAAAATGGACATTTTAATTTTTCCAACCAAAATTTTCTTTTAGCATCAGTTTTTCATTTTCACATGGGTAACAGGATAAAATGTATCCTAAAATTTGTTGGGCAATTTCTTCTGAGTACACCGATACCTCATATGTGGTCATAAACCACTGTTTGGGCGCACGGCAGAGCTCAGAAGGCAAGGAGCGCCATTTTACTTTTTGAATGGAAAATATGCTTGAATATTTAGCGGTTGCCATGTCGCGTTTGGAGAGCCCCTGTGTGCCTAAACATTGGAGCTCCCCCACAAGTGACCCTATTTTGGAAACTAGACCCTCCAAGGAACTTATCAAGATGCATAGTGAGCACTTTGAACCCCCAGGTGCTTCACAAATTGATCCGTGAAAAAAAAAAGTACCTTTTTTTTCACAAAAATGTTATTTAGCCTCAGTTTTTTCATTTTCACATGGGCAACAGGATAAAATGGATCCTAAAATTTGTTGGGCAATTTCTGCTGAGTACATTGATACCTCATATGTGGTCATAAACCACTGTTTGGGCACACGGCAGGGCCCGGAAGGGAAGGAGCGCCATGTGACTTTTTGATTGGAAAATTAGCTCCAATCGTTAGCGGACACCATGTCGCATTTGGAGAGCCCCTGTGTGCCTAAACATTGGAGCTCCCCCACAAGTGACCCCATTTTGGAAACTAGACCCTCGAAGGAACTTATCTAGATGTGTGGTGAGCACTTTGAACCCCCAAGTGCTTCACAGAAGTTTATAACGCAGAGCAGTGAAAATTAAAAATCATTTTTTTTTTGCTCAAAAATGATTTTTTAGCCCGCTATTTTTTATTTTCACAAGGCTAACAGGAGAAATTGAACCACAAAAGTTGTTGTGCAATTTGTCCTGAGTACACCGATACCCCATATGTGGGGGGGAACCACTGTTTGGGAGCACGGGAGAGCTCAGAAGGGAAGGAGCGCCATTTTGGAATGCAGACTTTGATGGAATGTTCTGTGGGCGTCATGTTGCGTTTGCAGAGCCCCTGTGTGCCTAAACAGTAGAAACCCACACAAGTGACCCCATTTTGGAAACTAGACCCCCAAGGAGCTTATCTAGATGTGTAGTGAGCACTCTGAATCCCCAAGTGCTTCTCAGAAGTTTATAAATGCAGAGCCATGAAAATAAAAAAATATTTTTTTTTCCTCAAAAATGATTTTTTAGCCCGCTATTTTTTATTTTCCCAAGGGTAACAGGATAAATTGGACCCCAAAAGTTGTTGTCCAGTTTGTGCTGAGTACAATGATACCCCATATGTGGGGAGAAACCACTGTTTGAGCGCACGGCATGGCTCAGAAGGGAAGGAGCGTCATTTGACTTTTTGAATGGAAAATTAGCTCCAATCGTTAGTGGACACCATGTCGTGTTCGCAGAGCCCCTGTGTGCGTAAACTTTGGAGCTCCCCCACAAATGACCCCATTTTGGAAACTAGACCCCCTAAGGAACTTATCTAGATGCATAGTGAGCATTTTTAACCCTCAGGTGCTACACAAAAGTTTATAACGCAGAGCCGTTAAAATAAAAATATTTTTTTTTCCTCAAAAAATAAATTTTTAGCCTGCTATTTTTTATTTTCACAAGGGTAACAGGATAAATTGGACCCAAAAGTTGTTGTCCAGCTTGTCCTGAGTACGCTGGTACCCCATATGTGGGGGGGACCACTGTTTGGGCACACTTTGGGGCTCGGAAGGGAAGTAGTGACGCTTTGAAATGAAGACTTGATGGAATGGTCTGTGGGCGTCATGTTACGTTTGCAGAGCCCCTGATGTACCTAAACAGTGGAAACTCCCCACAAATGACCCCATTTTGGAAACTAGATCACCCAAGGAACTAATCTAGATATGAGGTGAGCACTTTGAACCCCCAAGTGCTTCACAGAAGTTTATAACGCAGAGCCTTGAAAATAAAAAATATTTTTTTTTCCTCAAAAAATGATTTTTAGTCCACTATTTTTTTATTTTCACAAGGGTAACAGGATATTTTGGACCCCAGTAGTTGTTGTCCAGTGTGTCCTGAGTACGCTGGTACCCCATAAGTGGGGGGACCACTGTTTGGGCACACATTGGGGCTCGGAAGGGAAGTAGTGACGTTTTGAAATGCCGACTTGATGGAATGGTCTGTGGGCGTCATGTCACGTTTGGAGAGCCCCTGATGTACCTAAACAGTGGAAACCCCCCACAAATGACCCCATTTTGGAAACTAGATCACCCAAGGAACTAATCTAGATGTGAGGTGAACACTTTGAACCCCAAGTGCTTCACAGAAATTTATAACGCAGAGCCTTGAAAATAAAAAAATATTTTTTTTTTCTCAAAAAATGATTTTTAGTCCACTATTTTTTTATTTTCACAAGGGTAACAGGATATTTTGGACCCCAGAGGT
This sequence comes from Dendrobates tinctorius, assembly GCF_039654945.1. Taxonomy (NCBI): domain Eukaryota; kingdom Metazoa; phylum Chordata; class Amphibia; order Anura; family Dendrobatidae; genus Dendrobates; species Dendrobates tinctorius. The sequence goes on along the minus strand of NW_027361698.1, from coordinate 58,085,693 downwards.
TGTTGTCCAGTGTGTCCTGAGTGCGTTGGTACCCCATAACTGGGGGGACCAGTGTTTGGGCACACATTGGGGCTCGGAAGGGAAGTAGTGACGCTTTGAAATGCCGACTTGATGGAATGGTCTGTGGGCGTCATGTCACGTTTGGAGAGCCCCTGATGTACCTAAACAGTGGAAACCCCCCACAAATGACCCCATTTTGGAAACTAGATCACCCAAGGAACTAATCTAGATGTGAGGTGTGCACTTTGAACCCCCAAGTGCTTCACAGAAGTTTATAATGCAGAGCTGTGAAAATAAAAAATTATTTTTTTTCCTCAAAAAATTATTTTTAGCCCACTATTTTTTATTTTCACAAGGGTAACAGGATAAATTGGACCCCAAAAGTTGTTGTCCAGTTTGTCCTGAGTACACTTGTACCCCTTATGTGGGGCGGGGCACTGTTCAGGGACACGTTGGGGCTCGGAATGGAAGTAGTGACATTTTGAAATGCCGACTTGATGGAATGGTCTGTGGGCATCATGTTACATTTGCAGAGCCCCTGATGTACCTAAACAGTGGAAACCCCATACAAGTGACCCCATTTTGAAAACTAGACCCCCCAAGGAACTTATCTAGATGTGTGGTGAGCACGTTGAACCCCAAAGTGCTTCACAGAAGTTTATAGCGCAGAACCGTGAAAATAAAAAATCATTTTTTTTCCACAAAAATAATTATTTTAGCCCCCATGTTTTTATTTTCCCAAGGGTAACAGGAGAAATTAGACCCCCAAAGTTGTTGTACAATTTTTCCTGAGTACCCTGATACCCAATAAGTGGGGGTACACCACTGTTTGGGCACATGTCGGGGCTCGAAATGGAGGGAGCACCGTTTGACTTTTTGAATGCAAAATTGGCTGGAATAAATGGTGGCTCCATGTCGCGTTTGGAGACCCCGTGATGTGCCTAAACAGTGGAAACCCCTCAATTCTATCTCCAACCCTAACCCCAACACACCCCTAACCCTAATCCCAACCCTAATCTTAACCCTAACCACAACACTAATCCCAACACACCCCTAACGAAATCCCAACTCTAACCCTAACCACAAGCCTAACCGTAATCCCAACCCCAACCCAACCCTAATCCCAATTACAATCCTAACCCTAATTCCAACCCTTAGTCCAACCCTAACCCTTAGTCCAACCCTAACCCTTAGTCCAACCCTAACCCTTAGTCCATCCCTAACCCTATTTCTAACCCTAACCCTAATTCCAACCCTAGCCCTAACCCTAACCCTAGCCCTAACCCTAGCCCTAACCCTAACCCTAGCCATAACCCTAACCCTAACCCTAGCCCTAACCCTAGCCCTAATGGAAAAATAAAAAAAAATATTTTGTTTTTTTTATTATTTGTCCCTACCTATGGGGGTGATAAGGGGGGCGGTGATTTACTTTTTTTTTATTTTGATCACTATGAAAGTTTATTATAGTGATCAAAATAAATGAATGAATCTGCAGCATTGCAGATTCGATTTGGCGCACTGCGCATGCGCCCGCCATCTTCTAAGATGGCGGCGCCCATGACGCTGGACGGTGGGACACCGGGACGGATAGCTGGAGATCGGAGGCACAAAGGAGGGTGAGAGGGGGTGATCGGAGGGTGAGAGGGGATGATCGGAGGACTGGGGGGGCGGAGGGAAGGCGGGGGGGCAGATTATGATGGCGGCTGCCGATCGGTGCCGTCAGACGGTGGCGGCAGCCGATCGGTGCCGTCAGTCGGTGTGGGGGGGGGTCGGGTCTCGGTGTCCAGCAATGTCCGATGCTATTTCAGCATCGGCCATGGCTGGATTGTAATATTTCACCAATTTTCATTGGTGAAATATTACAATCGCTCTGATTGGCAGTTTCACTTTTAACAGCCAATCAGAGCGATCGTAGGCACGTGGGGGCTAAGCCACACCCCCAGGTGTTAACTCTGGAGGGTCCATTGTGTGCGGGTCGGGTGACCTTTCCATATCCCCGGTCACCCGACCCGCAGGGGGGCAATCAATTCATGACGCCACATAGGCGTCATGGGTCGTATTGTCACGACTTTTCATGACGCCTACGTGGCGTCAAAGGTCGTGAAGGAGTTAAGGCCTCCATTGCAATTTTTTTGCTGTGCTTTAGCCTAGTTATTGACAACCGTCTGCTGTAAGCAAAAATAGAGACCAGATATTTGAAAGTTGGGTATCTTCATAACAGGCCTCAATTATTAGTGCGCTCAAAATTGTGCCTTTTCAGGCCTCCATTTTTTTGCTGTGTCTTAGACTAGTTATTCACACCAGTTTGCTGCAAAAAAAAAAAAGATTCAGGCCAGATATTTGAAAGTTGGGTATCTCCATCACAGACCTCAATTATTGTGCCATTTCAGGCCTCCATTGCATTTTTTTTGCTGCCTCTTAGCCTAATTATTGACAATAATTTGCTGCAAAAAAATTGCTACTTACAGGTCAGATATTTTAAATTGTGGCTTTCCCGCTCACAGATCACATACAAGTTTGTTCTAAATTCAGCCATTTGTACTGAACATGGAAAATATTGTAAAATGGGTAAGGTGCATGGCAAGGGATGGGGAAGTGGACATGATGGTGATTGTGCATGCAGAGGCCGAGACCATGGGCAAGCTGAAATTCGGCCGCAACAAACACCAACATCTTCTCACCTGACCTTCCTGTCCCAATTACTAGGGGACCGCAGCAGCACACCTCTATTGAACCCAGAGCAGTGTCAAAAGTTTGTTGGTTGGATAGCGGATATTGCTTCCAGTCACGTTGCGGCCACCACCACCCTGTCTTCCACACGGTCAAGTCTGAATAGCCGTGAGTATGGACCGCATATTCCTCACCCTGATTATCCTTCCTCCCACAATGCCAAGCACCCGGACATAACTGATCCCCCACTTGGACACTCCAAAGAGCTGCTCACTTTTACATTTATAGATTCTGGCCTCTGGCATGGTTCACTTGAAGCGGGGCAAAAGGAGATCGCATGTAGCGATGCCCAAATATTTGAGCTGCCACATTCACATGAAGGTGATGGTGAGAAAGTGTCAAAAGAGATGGACGATAACGAGACACAATTTCCAGAAAGTCAGGAGGTGGACCAGTGTGCAGAAGTTGAGGACGAGGTGCTGGATGGTATAGTAGCTGACCCAAGCTAGAAGGAGGACATGCAGAGCGAGGACAGCAACACACAGGGAGAGTGAGGCGTAACACCCCAACAGGCAGGAAGGAGCAGTTTGGGGCCGCAGACAGAAGGTGGGCAACCGTTCCCCGTACCACCAACATCATGGAAGTTGCCTGTCCAACTATTAGGTCCCCCCAAGTCTCGGTTTTTAAAGACTCTGCCAATAACCCTAAAAAGGCCATTTGCACCACCTGCCATGCCAGCATCAGCAGGGGTAGCAAAGCTACCAGCCTGACCACCACCAGCATGGTCAGGCACATGGCAGCAAAGCACCTGACTTTGTAGGCTGAACCCCAGGGTACACGAATAGTGTCTGCTGGTGACAACACTGCTTCTTCCCCTGTTGTGCGTGAAAGTCAATGCACTGTCCAAAGTCGCATGCGAAGATGCCTCCTGCCCTGCACCTGTCATTACACACACTAAACTAGCACCATCATCAAGCACATCCATGTCCTTGTCCCATCACAGCAATCAGTTGTCCATATCCCAGTACTTGGAACGCAAGCGCAAATACACAGCCAACGCCCCACAGGCCACACTACTAAATTCACACATTTGTTGTCTGCTTGCGATCAAAATGTTGCCTTTTAGGCTCATGGATACGGGAGCTTTCCGCAACCTGATGGCGGCGGCCGTACCTCGGTATTCGGTCCCCAGCCACCACTATTTCTTTTAGTGTGCTGTACCCGCATTACACAAGCACTTTTCCCAAAACATTAGCCATGCCCTCAACAATGCAACTACTGGCAAATTCCACCTAACCACAGACACGTGGACCAGTGCTTGTGGGCAGGAACTGTACATCTCATCGACGGCACACTGGGTTAACATAGTGGAAACCGGGACCCAGTTGGACCTTGGGATGGAACACATCCTCCCTACGTCAATCAGGGTTCCCCTCACAGTCTACAGCTCCTGCACCTCATCCTCCTCCTTCTCTTCAGTCTCCATTTCCATAATGACCACACCAGTCACAAGCTGGAAGCACTGCAGCAATGTCTCAGTCAAGCGGCAATAGGCTGTAATGAAGCTAATATGCTTAGGTGACAAACCGCACAATGCTGAAGAGTTATGGACAGCTCTGAAAAAGCAGGAAGATCTGTGGCTGACACTGCTGAACCTAGAGCCAGGCATAGTCGTGAGTCACAGTGGACGGAACCTGGTGGCGGCTTTGAAGTGAAGTGAGCTCATACACGTACCATGACTGGCCCATGTGCTTAACCTCGTTGTTCAACGGTTTCTCAAAAGCTACCTGGAGATGCCAGATCTGCTTGTGAAAGTATGCTGCCTGTACACCCATTTCAGAAAGTCAACTACAGCTTCCACCACCATTGCCCTGCTTCAGCAGCGTTTCCAGCTTCCGGCTCATCCGACTGTTGTGTCATGTTCTCACGCGTTTGAACGTTACACTGCATATATTGGAAATGATTTGTGAGCAGAAGAGGGCAGTTGTTGACTACCAGCATCGACAAAGCCTTTGGTATTCAGTTCAGACTCCACACATAAGACCTCAGAAATGGACATAGATGTCAGACATAAGTACCATCCTCCAAAACTTTGAGGACTCCACCAACATGGTGAGCGGCGATGACGCCATGATTAGTGTCACCATCCCGCTTCTCTGTGTTCTGAAATGCTCTCTGCTCGCAAAGAGGATGCATTGCAGGTGCAGTACTAGAGGGCCCTTGTTGCAGAATTATTAAAAAAATTCCAATCTAAAAATGTTGGCGGCAGAGGTCAGAGTTCATAGGAAAACCAATTAGTACAGGCGAGAGAGACACAGCTCCAATCCAGCAGAGGCAGGGAAACACTGGCAAAGTTCTGGGAGACTTTTCTCAGACCCTCCCATGGCACAGGCCCTGAGGCACGGGGTACTCTCACAAGGAGTGCAAAGTTTTGGAAGATGCTGAGGGAGTACCTTGCTGACCATACCAACGTCCTCCATGATTCCTCTGTGCCTTATAATTATTGGGTATCCAAGCTGGACATGTGACATGAACTGGCTTTCTATGCCTTGGAGGTCCTGGCCTGCCCTGCCTCTAGCATTTTGTCAGAGCGGGTATTTAGTGCCACTGGTGGAATTATAACTGATAAGCGCATCAGCTTTTCAACTGAAAATGTTGACAGGCTGACTCTTATAAAAATGAACAATGGCTGGATTAGGCCAGACTTCTCTACACCACAGAATGATAGCAACGTAACATAAACTCAAATCCAGTGTCTTTTTTGGAGGTCTACTCCCATGCACCTCTTCACTACCACTCAGGGGTATACACTTCCTGATTTGGCCTATTTGCTGTTGTCCTTCTCCTCCTCATCCTTATCATCCAAAACCACTATACCGTGAGGGTGACCGTGGTCTGTGATGCAACATCCACAAAATGCTGTTAAAAGGGTGTTTATGATGCCCGTAACCCAAAGGTTTATACAGTATGTTCATGTATACTCCCCAGGGGGAAATGTTTGTCAGCCCATACACTTACTGCATGGGCATTGCAAGTATAGGAGACCTGCTCCTTTGTAATGGGAAGGAACAGATGTTTTTGAGGCCCTCCTCCACGTCTCTTCATCCATCACCACTATACCACCAGGGTGACCGTGGTCCGTGATACAACACCAAGATAATGTTGTTAAAAGGGTGTTTATGATGCCCATAGCCCAAATTTTTATACAGTATGATGATATATACCCCAGAGGGTGAAATGTTTGTTAGCCCATATACATACTGTATGGGCATTACAAGTATAGGAAACCCGCTCTTTTGTAATGGGAACAGATTTTTACAAGGCCATCCTCCACATCTCTTCATCCACCACCACTAGATCACCACGGTGACCATGGTCCATGATGCAACACCCATATTAGTGTTGTAAAGGGTGTTTATGATGCCCATAAACAAATTTTTTAGACAGTATGTTGATGAATAACCCCAGGGGGAAATGTTTGTCAGCACACACACTTACTGCATGGGCATTACAAGTATAGGAGACCTGCTCCTTTGTAACGGGAAGGAACAGATGTTTATGAGGTTCTCCTCCATGTCTCTTCCAAGGGGTATTGGGGTGCATCCAAATCTGGGGCAGGCCTTGCATTCACTGCAAAGGCAAACAGTATGGGAGACCCACTTCCTAATAATGTGAACTTGGTTGGTCAGCTTCAGCAATGCAATTCTCCACTGCCAGTTCTTCAGCCTCAACACTGCAATGCTACAATACAGATCCTTCAAGCTGAACACTGCTATGCTCCACTGCTGTGTGTTCAGTCTCAACACTGCAGTGCTCCACTGTCGGGTCTTCATCCTCAACACTGCATTTCTCCACTGCTGGGTCTTCAGCCTCAAAACTGCAATTGTCCACTGCAGGTTTTTCAAGCTCACCATTGCAGTTCACCAATGCAGGTTCTTCAGGCTCAACACTGAAATGTTCCACGGTTGGGTGTTCAGCCTCAACAATGTAATGCTCCAATGCAGGTTCTTCAGCCTCATCACTGCAATTCTCCACTGCTGGTTCTTCAGGCTCAACACTGAAATGTTCCAACGTCGGGTGTTCTTCCTCAACACTGCGATGCTCCACTGCAGGGTCTTCATCCTCATCACTGCAATTCTCCACTGCTGGTTCTTCAGCCTCAACACTTCAATGCTCCACTACCGGGTCTTTAGCCTCAACAATGCAATTGTCCACAGCAGGTCTTTCAGGCTCACCACTGCAATTTACTGCATAGGAAAACAGTATCAGAATGCCAATTGAGTAATAATATGAACTTTGGTTTCAGGTGGCCATCCAGGACATCTGTTCAAATGGATATTGGGGTGCATGTAACTTTGGGGCAGGGCAGGCCTTACATTCAATGCATAGGCAAACAATATGGGAGTAGCAAATGAGTAATACTGGGAACTTTGATTTCAGGTGGCCATCCAGGACATCTGTTCAATGGGCTATTGGCTTGCATCCAAATATGGAGCAGGCCTTGCATTCACTTCATGGGCAACAATATGGGAGTACTAAATAAGCAATTTTTGCTTTCAGGTGGCCATTCTGTATTTGGCTTCAATTGGGTATTGGGGTGCATCTAAATTTGAAGCAGGGCAGGCCTTGCAAGCAATGAATAGACAAACATTATGGGAGCACCAAATTCCTAACAATTGAAACATTGCTTTGAGGTGGCCCTCCTGTACGTCTCGTCAAAGGGTTATTGGGGTGCATCCAAATTTGGGGCAGGCTTTGCATTCAATGCATATTCAATTACTGTATAGGAGACACACTGTTTAATAATGGGTACAACAAAGCATAGCGGCTGATGGCTCTCTAAGAATAGTGAGGACCGACTGCTGGACCTATAAGAATAGGAAAGGCCGCCTGATGGCCCAATAAAAATAGGCTTTGTGACTTTAAGCTTCCCTCCTTGTAAATGAAGCAGGATGTGTCAGACGATGTGTCACACACCACATGGCCAGTTAAGGTTGTAAAATGTTAAAATGACATTTCCCAGCAAATGCATTTGTCTTGGTTGAAAGCAATGCTAAAGTTGAAAAACGCATCAAAAACGCTATGTGTGAATAGTGTTAGGAACGGCGGAACGCATTAAATAAATAAATAATAAAGTGCGTTCGCCACTCGGGGTCCACCGTGCAGAAGGTGATATCACTGCTGCGGAGTAAAGGCAGACGCGCTAAATGGCGGTATAACACGCACGGGTTAAACGCCACGCGATGTGCGCTCAGCGGACTCCGTTAACTCACAGAGGCGCTGTAACATAAACAAACATAAACGCCGGACCTGTTAGCCTCACAGGTCTCAGCTAAATTGCACACGCAGTATACGGTCACAGGACACGGGCCCAAGGCTGAGGTCCGTCTAGACCTACCGTGCATGCGGCATCGCTACCGCGGATGCCGGTAAGTGCTGCTGACTGCAGCGGAGCGGTAAACACGGATGCTATACGATAGTGCCGTGAGACGTGACACAATCGGACGCTAGTGTAGAGGTGCGGTGTGCACAGTGGCCTATGGCTTGCCACTGACTGGCGCTGACTATCTCTCTAGTTCCCTATCCACATTTGTAATATCAGAGGGAGGGAAATCATAATAAGTCAGTCACCAGAATCATGCATCCATCACCATTCACACATCTAGCAAGTAAAGTCTATACTAGCGCATGGCCGAGTGGCCATGCGGGCCTTTTATAGCCGTGCGCTGCCAGGACCTTCCTGATCTCTGAGATGGACCATTCAGATCAGGAGAAGGACCTGAGCACGTGACTCCCAATCTCCACTGGGAGATCGTCTCGTGAACATGCTCAGTAGTGCGGCGAGAGGACATAGCCTCTGGATTGGCTTGCTGCAGAGCAGGCTGCGCTACTATTGCTGGTCCAGAGGTGGCAGCAACAACCAGACCCAGAGAGCTGGTTTGAGCAGGGCGTCTGGATCGCCGAGATTGCTGTGCAGGTCCCTGAGAGGTTGGAGGGGAATGGGAGACCACTGGCTGCATGGCTCTGGATTCCTGCTGTGCAGCTGCAGGAACCCAACGCCTAACAAATAGCCTAAGTGGTGGAGGAACATTTTTGTTTTGGAGTATTTATTTTGCCTTACATGCAAATCATTACCCTGGAAAGGATGTTCCTTAACATATTTCCCAGGAAAATCCATTTTAGGTTTGTTTTTGTATGTTTTATTGTGCGCCTATAGAAGTGGCATAAAACGCTGACAACATTGTTCACAGAAGTGACCTGTGAGTCAGAAATGCTTCCAGGGGTCTTCCCCATGATATTCTCATGTCATTTGAGCACTATTCCCATTGAATGCAGCCGTTTTTAGTCCCTAAAATGATCCCCGTGGGGGGCCACGGGAAAAATGCGCAAGTTTCTCATAGACTTACATTGGGCTTGTTGCTCGGGTTGAGCACCCGAGCATTCCAATTTGCTCGACCCGAGCAATGAGCACCCAAGCATTTTAGTACTCGCCCATCCCTATTAGTAGACTGCATCTGAGTGTCCACCTCCTGTAGACTTACACTCCCTAAAAAAATGCACGACAGAGCTCAGGTTCTCTCTATGTCACTTTTACAGTCTATGGCCCTTTCGGCACATATGTCTGTATCCCGTTTTATGTGGGATTTCAGATGTATGTCCCAATGGGGACACAGAACACAATGAGAAAGCACCCTTAGTTATATTTGGAACTTAAGTAATCATGGGCAGCTTTAATGTGTGTTGTCATCCAGATTTCTTAAAAAATAGAACTAAGATATCTCTGATTTATTCTTCTGTAACTGCTGAATTTGTAGCACTTTACAGACAAAAATCGTAAAGATGCATACACTTTTTGCACAATTATTAGTCAAGTACGCATTTTGACCATATCATCATTTGTTTGCATATTTTTCAAATTCAAGCCGTATAAACTTGAATACTTATTTGATGAAGCAAATCATGTGGTGCTTATTTGTGTAATGAGGATGAAATGTGGCCTAAGGATATCAACACAATTTATCATTATCATAATTATTAGGGAGCTTGTTTTCCTCCAGCAAAATAGGTCAAAAAGAGATTTAAATGACTCTGAAACGTCAAAAATTGCAAAATGTCTTACAGAAGAATAGAGCACTTTTTAAATTGTAAGATATGGGGGCGTAATCACAAAACAATCAAACGTGTGGTTGAAAATAGTCAAGAGTGTTTCAAAAAAGTGTTGATAAAAAACGTACAAGTGCTTCTCACTAAATTAGAATATCATCAAAAAGTTAATTTATCTCAGTTCTTCAATACAAAAAGTGAAACTCATACATTATATAGAGTCATTACAGAGTGATACATTTCAAGTGTTTATTTCTGTTAATGTTGATGATTATGGCTACAGCCAATAAAAACCCAAAGATCATTATCTCAGTAAATTAGAATATTTTATAACACCAGCTTTAAAAATTATTTTAAAATCCCAAATGTTGGCCTACTGAAACATATGTTCAGTAAATGCACTCAATACTTGGTCGGAGCTCCTTTTGCGTAAATTACTGCATCATTGTGGAGTGGCATGGAGGCGATCAGCCTGTGGCACTGCTGAGGTGTTCCAGAAGCCCAGGTTGCTTTGATAGCAGCCTTCTGTATTGTTGGGTCTGGTGTCTCTCATCTTCCTCTTGACAATGCCCCATAGATTCTCTATGGGGTTAAGATCAGGCAAGTTTACTGGCCAATCAAGCACAGTGATACTGTTGTTTTAAACCAGGTATTGGTACTTATGACAGAGAGAAGCATGAAATGCGCTAAAATTTCCTCGTAGACGATTGCGCTGTCTTTGGTCTTGATAAAACTCAGTGGACTTTCGCCAGCAGATGACATGCCTCCCCAAACCATCATCGATTGTAGAAACTTCACACTAGACCTCAAACAGCTTGGATTGTGTGCCTCTCCACTCTTCCTCCAGAATTTGTGTCCTTGATTTCGAAATGAAATGCAAAATTTACTTTCGTCTGAAAACAACACCTTTGACCACTGAGCAACAGTTCAGTTCTTTTTCTCCTTGGCCCAGGTGAGACGCTTCTGACGTTGTCTATTGGTCATGAGTGGTTTGACACCAGGAGTGTGACACTTGTCCTGGATACATCTGGGTGTGGTGGCTCAGAAGGTGGAACGTTAAGACTGGGCCAAGAAACATCTGAAGACAAAATGTTCAACAGTTTTATGGACTGATCAGATCAGAATGATTCTTGGCGGACCAGATGGATAGGCATATGGCCGGATCATTAATAGGCATAGACCTCCACTTTGTCTCCGATGTCAGAATAGTGGTAGTGTGGGTACTGCTATGGGCTGGCATTTATAAAGATAAGTTACTTCGACCTTATTAAGTTGAAGGTGTAGTCAAATTCAACTCCCAAACCTACTGCAAGTTTTTAGAAGACACTTTCTTCAAGGAGTGATTCAAGAAAAAATCTACATTTATCAATAAAAAAAATTTGTATGGATGAAAATGCTCCATCGTTTGCATCGAAGTCATTCACTGCATGGCTGCCAGCAAATGCTTTAAAAATAAAAGAAGAATGACATGTCCCCCTTACTCACCTGAGCTAAACCCATTTGAAAACTTGCGGGCCTTTCTTACATGCTAGATTTAAGGTAAAGGGAAACAGTACACCACTCTCAACTGTGTCTAAGAGGCTGAGGTTGGCACTGCCCAAAAAGTTTATCAGAAACTAACTGCATGGATGGAAGACTTACTATTGAGATTGAAACTTTAGATTTTTCTTTTAAGTTACATTTTAATTCTGCCCACTAATAGTTGCCCAATAATTGCGCACACATAGATATTCTCCTAAAAAAGACTAAGCTAACTTTTGCTTTCTTAAATATTCAAGTTTCAGGTTTAAAAACTTTTCGAAATGACCAATAGGACTGCAGATGTTCAATAATAAAATTAATCAAATTGCCTAATAATTGTGCACACAGTGTATTTCCATGTATTTTTTCTGTGTGGTGAAAAGTCCTTTAAGATAATTGTTGTGAAACTACCAGTTTTATAGATTAATATTGCTACCCTCCACTTGATAAAATATGTTCAGCTTCTTAACTTTTAGATTTTCATTTGCATCTACTTGGTTTGGATTAATTAAGTGATAATATCAGTTAATTAATTTTGGTTAATGAATTAGCTAATTAAGATAGGATTGGCAAAGAGAGCAATTTGTGCCAGGTGAAAGGCGAAAATGTGTCTGAAAAATAAGAGAAGACCACTTTAGGCTGTGGAAGCATATCAGATGAAATTAGTTGTGCTTCTTTTCTGTGGGGGTATATCAGAGAGCTTTAAATGTATATCTCATTCACTTGAACCTATGATATGGTGAACAACATCTGATTATTTTTAGAGATCTAGAGATCTGCCAAATGAAGCCATACAATCGAGGTGGCACCTTCTGTATATACAGTGTATATATATATTTATGTATATCTATATCTATATATATATATACACACATACATACTTCCTTCTCACCCGCCCGATGGAGGTGGTCTTTTTATACTTTCTTATTCTCGGATCCTCTACCAGAGGCCTGGGAGTTTGAGGTTTCAGCAAAGGATCTCATTTGTTCCCAACATTGCGCTTTTCTGGACAGAGAGCTCAGATATTGCTCCTGGGTTCTGTTGTAGCCATTTCCCAACTTAGTGGTCATCGCTTCAAGTACTCCTATCGTCACTGGAAACACTGTTGCCTTCGACTCCCCTTCCACATCTTCTCCAGTTCTCTGGCAACTGTTAGGTGGATTCATAACTGGCTTAGTGATCGGACCCAAAGAGTGGTCGTAAATGGCAGCACATCCAGTTGGAAGAATGTCTCAAGTGGGGTACCACAGGGCTCTGTCCTGGGCCCATTATTGTTCAACATCTTTATCAACGATTTAGATGAAGGAATTGAGGGTAAACTGATTAAATTTGCTGATGACACAAAGCTAGGAGGGATAGCTAATACTAGAGAAGAGAGAGAGAGGATTCAAAAAGATATAAATAAACTGGAGAAGTGGGCAGCAACTAACAGAATGGTTTTTAACAGGGAAAAATGCAAAGTACTACATCTGGGCAATAAAAATGAAAAAAGCATATACAGAATGGGAGGAATAGGCCTAAGCAACAGCACATGTGAAAAAGACTTGGGTATACTAATAGATCACAAACTGAATATGAGTCAACAGTGTGATGCAGCAGCAAAAAAAGCAAATGCAATTCTAGGATGTATTAACAGAAGCATACAGTCTAGATCACGTGAAGTCATTATTTCCCTCTACTCCTCTTTGGTCAGACCTCATCTGGAATATTGTGTCCAGTTTTGGGCACCACATTTTAAAAAAGACATCAACAAACTGGAGCAAGTTCAGAAAAGAGCAACCAGAATGGTGACCGGTCTGCAAACCCTGTCTTATGAGGAAAGGTTGCAGGATTTGGGATTGTTTAGTTTGCAAAAGAGAAGACTGAGAGGAGACTTAATAGCTGTCTACAAATATCTCAAGGGCTGTCACATTGTAGAAGGATCATCTTTATTCTCATTTGCACAAGGAAAGACTAGAAGCAATGGGATGAAACTGAATGGGAGGAGACACAGATTAGATATTAGAAAAAACTTTTTGACAGTTAGAGTGATCAATGAGTGGAACAAGCTGCCACGAGAAGTGGTGAGTTCTCCTTCAATGGATGTCTTCAAACAGAGGCTGGACAGACATCTGACTGGGATGATTTAGCGAATCCTGCTTTGAGCAGGGGGTTGGACCAGATGGCCCAGGAGGTCCCTTCCAACTCTACGATTCTATGATTCTATGATTCTTTTGAGGCCCTGGTATTTCTCCAGCTCCTCATATTCCTTTTTTTCTGTTGTTGCTGTCACTTGGCACTGCCACATCTATTATCATTGCTGTCTTCTGATACTTGTCTACTATCAGAATGTCTGGTTGGTTAGCCAACACTTGTTTATCCATCTGGATCTTGAAGTGCCGCAGGATTTTAGACCTTTCATTATCCACCACTTTTTCTGGGGTCATTCACATGGACTTAGGGGACATAGCCCATATGCTCTGCAGATGTTCCTGCATACAATTCCCGCTACTTGGTTGTAGTGTTCCTGCTTGCATTTTGTAGCATGCCACTATGTATTGGACTATTTCTGAGGTTTCTTAACATAGACTGCACCTTGGGTCTTGTCTTGTGTGATAGATTCCTGCTTCTATGGATCTGGTACTTAGTGCTTGCTCTTGTACCTCTATGATTAGTGCCTCTGTGATGTCTCAGAGTCCAGCTTTCACCTGCCATTGGTAGGATTTCTCCATGTCAGTCACCTCCACTATCTGTCAATGATCCATCCCATGCAGCGGCTTGTCTTCCTATGGCGCTTCATGTTTGTGTTCTTCTTTAGAGGTCTGTTGCTGTCTTAGGCTTTCTCTCAGCATCTCATCTTTTGGTGCCATTCTTCTGATGTATTCCTGGATACTCCTTGTTTCATCCATGATGGTGGCTTGGATGCTTTTCAAGCCTTAATCACCCTCCTTTCTGTTGATATACAATCTTTGGATGCTAGACTTAGGCTGGAGACCTCAATGCATTGTGAGAAGCTTTTTGTGTCTTCACATCTGCCGCTTCCATCTCATCTTTTGGCCAGCACTCTATAAAAGCAGGGTATCTGATAACTGGCAGGGCATATGTATTAATGGCACAGATTTTATTCTTGCTATTGAGCTATCTCTTCAGGACCTGTCTTACCCTTTGATGGTATTTGGATGTTGCTGCTTTCCTTGCCTCCTCATCATATATTCCTTTCATGAGACATGTTAACAAATACAATAAAATACAAATAAAGTGTTGGCACTCACCAACGGTGAATTATATTTATTTTAAAAAATAAATATTCATTAAAGTGTGCAAAACAAAAACGGGACATTATCGTCTCCAGCTCCAGAAGCCGCATCAATAGACGCGAAACATCAAATGGTCATATTGCTCTCCCCCACTTCTATTATGCACAGTTTTGTGGATGTTTTGGAATAAATGGAAATCACAATTAGTGAATGCTGTCACTTTATTTTTTATCTATTTAATGAATCTACAACTTTTAGCAATAGAGCATCACCAAGAGTGGTTCTAGGCCTGTTTATTATCTGAATCCAATAAACTGAGTAATAATGCCAGTCCATGAAAAGTTTTTTATACTGTTTGTTGCATTGGATAAATACTGTGAACACCTATTTATCTGGAATACAATTCAATTTTCTTAAATCTTGAGTAAATTCATACATCGACCCTTACAAAATGACTAATTAGATGATTTTCAATATCATTTGGTGCGTAAGGTTTCCTTCTTAAATATTTTTTTTCTTGTCATTTTCAAAAGCTTATAAAACTAAAAAAAATATTTCTAATGAGGCTTTAATTTTTTTAGTTAATTATAACATGTATTTTTCTACATGTTGTTAAGCACTGTAAAGAAGTCTATTGGGAAAAAAACAGAAATATTATTATGTTTAAATCATTCTGCAATTTCATTTATTTTGTGGAAAATAAAACAAAAACACCAAAAACACTTCCATTAAGGCACAAAAGTGAACACTCTAAAAACTATTTACAGTTTGTTTTTCATGTTCAAAAATGCAAAGTAACATCTGGAGTTATTACATACAGCAAAATAATGTTTAAACATAGAAAAAAGGCACATTCAAATGGTTAAAATATAAAAGCACTATATTTGAGAGCAGGTCACTGTTTTCCAGTGTGGATTTTGAAAATGCAGTATTTTCATGTGAAACACATTTCAAAATGTGTTTTACATCCAAATCAGACATTGCCAAAAGCCACAACACAAAATTCCATCAATTTTAGTTGAAACCATGTACATTTTCTGACAAATATGTGCTTGAGTACCCAGTTTAACATAGGGATAGGAGGAGGATCACACATTATAGATTCTCCTCCTGCCCTTGCAGCCTGTCAGCACTGCCCCCTGTTCTGAGTCAAGCAAACTGGTGCTAAATAACAAGGAAGGGGGTCACATCAACTAAATGTATCTAAGGGCCCTGTCACACATAGCGACGCACCAGCAATCCCGACAACGATATGACCTTGTCAGGATCGCTACTGTGTCGCTACATGATCGCTGGTGAGCTGCCAAACAGCGACACGTGGGTAACAAGCGACTCACGTCACTTAGTTACCCGCTGTGTATGTTAGAAACCAGCGCGCTGGTGCAGGGAGCTGGTAACAAAGGTAAACATCGAGTTTCTAAGCGCCGCGCGGTGCTTAGAAACCCGATGTTTACCTTGGTTACCAGCTCCCTGCACCAGCGCGCTGGTATCTAATGTACACATCGGGTTTCTAAGCGCAGCACGGCGCTTAGAAACCCGATGTTTACCTTGGTTACCAGGCTCCAGCTTGCTGATCGCTGGTCTCCCCCATGCCACAAGCGTGCTGGCCAGCGGGAGCCTAGCGATCAAAAAAATGTCTTGGCCATTCAAGGACGATCAGCGATAACCAGCAGGGGGGCCAGTCACTGATAAGTGTCACACACAGAGATCTCACTGGTGACTCAGCAGTCTCGCTAGCGAGACTGCTGTGTGTAACGGGGGCTTTAGTTTTGCAGACAGCTACAGTCACAATTATGTTCTTAATTTAACCCCTTTCTGACATTAGACGTAATCGTCCATGTGCCCTGGGCTAATTTGACATCCAAGTGATCGCCTATGCATGTGGAGGGTGTGCGGGCGATCGCCGTCAGGTGTCAGCTGATTCTGACAACTGACACTGGGCACTGAGTGCCAGGAGCGGTCACAGACCACTCCCAGCACTTTAACCCCCAAAATGCAGTGATCAAACATAATCTTAGCATTCAGGATACCGGCCGAGGGCTGACAAATCCTCTGCCTTTGGATCTGAGACCTGCGGCATGATTCAGAGTCTCGATCATTGCAATGGTGACTGGATGTCATCATGATGACATCTGAGTCACCAGAGCTAGGAAACATGTTGATCATGTGCAGTGCAAGAGCAGAAAGTCTCTCTGTCAGTGCAGAGTTGACAGAGTCTACAGCACGAGGATGTTGCTGTGTCTACATGCTGTAGAAGCGATCAGCCTGCAAAAAATGATAGTCCCATAGTGGAAAAAAGTAAAAAAGTAAAAAAAATTTTTTTTAAATAATTGTAAAAATATTAAAAAAACAAAGCAAAAAAATAATAACTAAATCAAAAGATATTGAATCTAAATATAAATATTTCAATGAAAAAATATATAAACAATAAAAGTACACATATTTGGTATTGCCGCATCCAAAATGACCCAATGTTGTGAATTCTCTGGCTCAGACTTCTGAGCTGAAGCTCCACCTGCTCCCTCCGGTCGTTACTGGAGGTAGTGGAGCTGGCCATATTGACAGAGATCTGCCACCTGATGATGATGATGATAACGATTGGAGATCTTGGGTTACGGATTGGAGTATTTAAGTCTGCAGACTTCCTGCAATCCCTGCTGGTGATTGCTTTCCTGTGCGTTCAGAGGTCTGATGTCTCCTGCTCTGTTCCTGCATTTTTCAGCTAAGTGATTCATTTGCTAATCCTTTGCATCTGATCTGGTTTTGTCTATCTCTGCTTGTTGTGCGGGTTCAACTTGCTCCTGCTGGGGGCTGTGCTGGACCACAGCTCCATGTGTTACTGCTTGTGTCAGTTTGTTCAGTCCCCTGTTATATTGGTCTCTTTTGCTTTGCTTCCAGTTAATACCCGAGTGCTGATATAGCGGGGGCCAAGTCGTGTGACTTCAGTGTTTTTTGTACATCAGGTGTGTTGGATTTTTCAGGGTTTTTTGCGTGATTGCAAACAGTGTCTTTCCTTTCCTATCCTGTCTAGTCAGTTTGGGCCCCATCATTTGCTCAGTCTATTTTTCTGCCTGCGTTTGTGTTTCATCTTGTCTCACCAACAATATATGTTTGGGGGCTATCTATTCCTTTGGGGTCTTCTCCGGGGCAGTTTATATTTCACCTTTCCTGCTTTAGACTTAGTTAGCTCTCCGGCTGTGCTGAGTCGTCTAGGGCATCGTAGGTATGCTCCACGGCTACTGCTAGTTGTGTGGATAGGATCGGGGTCTGCAATCTGCTTAGTTACCAACCTCTCTGGTTTTCTGGTGGCTTAGCCTGTTCCTGTGACCCATTCATAACACCCAATCTATAAAACTGTCTCACTAATTAACCCCTTTTGTGAAAATCATAAAAAATAAATAAAAATCTAGGTAAAAATCAATTTTTTTTTTTTACGACCATAGTGCTGAACAAAAAATGGAATAAAACGCTATCAAAACAACAAATATAAATAAACATGGTACCGCTGAAAGTGCCATCTTGTCCTGCAACAAAGAAGCCGCCATACACCTCCATTAGCAGAAAAATAAAAAACTTATAGCTCTCACAATAAAGGGATGCAAATATAATTATTTTTTCTATAAAATAGTTTTTATCGTGTAAAAGCAACAAAACATATGAAAACAATATAAATGAGGTATCGCTGTAATCATACTGACCCAAAGAAAAAACTGCCTTATCAATTTTGCTATACACAGAACGGCATAAAGCCCCAAAATGAAATTCCTGAAATGCTGTTTTATTTTCAGTCTGCCTCCGAAAAATCGGAATTGAAAGTGATCAAAAAATGTCATGTGCCCAAAAATGGTACCAGTAAAAATGTCAACTCTTCCTGCAAAAAACAAGCCATAACATGACTCTGTCGGCTGAAAGATGGAAAAAATTATAGCTCTCAAAATATGTCGATGCAAAAACTTGCTTTTGCAATAGAAAGCGTCTTTTAGTGTGTGACAGCAGCCAAACATAAAAACCTGATATAAATCAGGTATTGCTGTAATCGCACCGACCCGAAGAATAAAATCTCCTAATCACTTATACTGCACGAGGAAAGGTATAAAAAATAAATAAAACCAATTCTTCACCTACTGTCCATTTTTTAATTTTGCCTCTCTAAGATCGCAGTAAGGCTCAGTGCACATTTATCCTGCAGTCTGCATTGAGCGCTTATACCGGGGTTTCCATGTAAATCTCTGAAATACATGAATCAGACAAAACCTCTGGCGGAAGATTCCCTATAATAAGGCAGACAGAGGTTCCATAGTCACCATCTGATCTGTGATCCATCTTTTTAGGATTGCATAAAAGTGCTGTCAGCCACAGTTTTGTGCACTTCTGAAAAGGAGGACATGGCTAAACAGAGGCCAGACCGAGTCCAGAGTAACGCTACCTCATTATAGTGAATGGATCCCTCTGGGTTTCATTTGAATTATGTCACTCAGAGATTTAGATGGAATCCTCAAAGTAAGTGCTCAGCATAGTGCACCAAATAAATGTGATCCCAAACGTTATGTAAAATGTTCCCAATAAAAGCTTCAACTCTCTCCACACAAAAAGCAAGTCCTCTCTCTGGTCTCTCATCTGTTAATGGAAATATAATGGGCTTCCACTTTACAGGTAGTACAAAGGCTTTGGAAAAGTGAAATGGCTCCTCACTCGCCAAAAGAAATTCAGCAAATTCTATCCTCCCAAATCCAAATGCCCCTCTCATTTCTGAGCCCCACAGTGTACCTAAACCACATATAGCATCCACATTTGGCATTTCTAAAGCGATGAGAGCCCACCTAACAGCAACATTCATTGCTTCTTGTTTCTGAAAAACACCCAACACTACACCTGTAAATTCCCAAAAGGGTATAATTCCCAAAATGGGGTCAGTTGAGCGGGGATTCTGCTCTTCAAGCATTTAGGGGCTCTTCATGTGGAGTCCGCAAACTCATTTCGGAAAATCTTCGCTCCAGGAGGCAAATAGCGCTCCTTTCCTCCTGAGTTTCTCCATATGGCTAATTAGTACTGTACAGCCACACATGGGGTATTGCCACGTTCAGAAGAGATTGTGGGACACATTTTTGTGCCATTTTTACCTACTTCTTGTGTGAAAATGTAAAATCTGAGGCTAAAACTAAATTTTGATGGTAAATATGTGGTTACTTTTTCTTCAGTGCTCAATGATATAAAATTCTGAACACACCCATGTTATCGCTTGTGATACAGCAAGTTGTCAGCTATAGTGTACAGCCGACAGCTGCTGGATTGTCACCTGTATGGCGATGCTATTCTCTTATATCTGAGGTCAGTTAAAAGACGTATTGGCTGTCATTAAGGGGTTAAAACATATTTGTTGGGAAAATCTAATTTTTTTTACTTTTATGGCTCAACATTATAATCTTCTGTGAAGCACCTCACAGTTCAATATGCTCACCACACATCTAGATCAGTTCCCTGAGGGGTCTAGCTTCCAAAATGGTGTCACTTGTGGGGGATTTTTACTGTTTAGGCACAACAGAGACTCTCCAAATGCAACATGGCATCCGCCAATTGTTCCAGCAAAGTTTGCATTCAAAAAGTCAAATGGCGCTCCTTCCCTTCCGAGCTCTGACGTGTGCCCAAACAGTGGTTTTCTCCCTCATATGAGGTATCGGCATGCTCAGGAGAAATTGCACAATAAACGTCAGGGTAAATTTTTTTCCTGTTCCCCTTGTCAAAACAAAAAAAATTGGATCTGAAATCAATTTTTTGTGAAAAAAAGTTAAATGTTATTTTTTCCAAAAAATTTCCATGAAGCACCTGAAGGGTTAATAAACTTCTTGAATGTGGTTTTGAGCATACTGAGGGGTGCAGTTTTTTAGAATGGTGTCACTTTTGGATATCTTTTTTCACATAGACCCCTCAAAGTGACTTCAAATGTCATGTGGTCCCTAAAAAAAATGATTTTTTAAATTTTGTTGTAGAAAAGAAAAATCGCTCATCAACTTTTAACCCTTATAACTTCCTCACAAAAAAAATTTAGTTCCAAAATTGTGCTGATGTAAAATAGACATGTGAGAAATGTTACTTATTAGCTATTTTGTGTGACATATCTCTGTGATTTAAGGGCATGAAAATTCAAATTTTAAAATTGCAAAATGTTCCAAATTTTTGCCAAATTTCCATTTTTTTACAAATAAACGCAAGTCATACCAAATAAATTTTACCACTGTCATAAAGCACAATATGTCACGAAAACGAAAAAAAAAAAAATTCTCAGAATTACCAGGATCCGTTGAAGCATTGCAGGGTTGTAACCTCATAAAGTGACAGTAGTCAGAATAGTAAAAATTGGCTGGGTCATTAAGGTGCAAACCACCCTCGGTGGTAAAGGGGTCAAAGCAAGAGTCTAGTATTTTAGACAGAATATTGAAATGCCTCTAGCTGCCTTCTGGGTCCAAATAGCTTCTTTTCATTGAAAGATCTGGATTCCTCCCTACTAATGCCAGTCGGATCTCCAGTCACTATGTTCTGTATGGCCAGACACTGCCTGTTGTCTCTCAGTGTTCGGCACAACAAGGATTGAACTGCCTCCACACTTTGTGATGCTGCACCTGGCTGATTTTAATCAGAAGTAGTGATGAGCAAGCATGCTCGCCACTACTCGGTACTCGCCTGGTCAGGTCAGCTAGGGAATCTGCGCAGCCTCACTGCCTACTACTGATGTCACTGAGGCTACACGGAGTCCTCAGCTGACCGGAGATGAACTGATGAGCGTGGAAAAAAGTTCAGAAACTTTCCCATGCTTATTAGTTCATCTCCAGTCAGCCAGAGACGCTGTGCTGAGATGAATTCATTCTGCAGTGATTTACAGCGGGGCTGGTCGTATTAACACCGGTCCCCGTTGTAAACTAGTTAACTCACTGTGATGAATTGCAGTGGGGGACCTGACTGAATGGCGGAGAGGTATATATATTGTTGGTTTTTTATTTCATTTTTTTTTACAGAACAAGGACTCTTTTTGGATTAGCAGATTAATAAATGTGGTCAAAGACATTGTGTGATTATTTCAGCAAAATAATTTTTAATTAATGTGTCTGTCTTTTTTAACCCTTTACTATTCTAGGGTTAATAATGGATAGATGTCTTATTGACACCTCTCCATTATGAACCTGGCTTAATGTCACCTTTCAATAGCAAGGTGACATTAACCCATTATTATTTACCCATTAGCCACCGCTAAAGGCAATGGAAATAGAGAGGCTAAGTGCAAGAAAAGGTGCATCTTATAGATGCACCTTTTCTGCGGTGGCTGGGGGCAGATTTTATTAGCCAAGGTGGGGCCAAAAACAATGGTCCCTCTCTAGGCTATTAATATCTGCCCTCACTCACTGGCTTTCCCTCTCTGGCGGAGAAATTACCTTGGAAGCCAACGCAATTTTTTCATCGAATTAACCCCTTAACCTACGTGTTCCAAATTTTACACACATACCCTAATCTAATTATTAGTTAAAGACATATAAAAAACTAAATGAAATGAAATGGTTTACTGTATGTAAATCCTGCGTTATTTATGTTGGGTATTGTAATGATTTTACTGAAGCCGACAATTGATTTAGCGGCTATTCTGCTTTGTAGGACTCTGTGAAATATAAATATTAATATACAGTATATATGTGTGTCTCAATGACATGTATATACAATGCTCAAAAAAATAAAGGGAACACAAACAACAGAATATAACTCCAAGTAAATCAAACTTCTGTGAAATCAAATTGTCCACTTAGGAAGCAACACTGATTGACAATCAATTTCACATGCTGTTGTGCAAATGGAACAGACAACAGATGGAAATTATTGGCAATTATCAAGACACCCTCAATAAAGAAGCAGTTCTGCAGGTGGGGACCACAGACCACATATCAGTACCAATGCTTTCTGGCTGATGTTTTGTCACTTTTGAATATTGGTTGTGCTTTCACACTCGTGGTAGCATGAGACGGACTCTTCAACCCAAACAAGTGCCTCAGGTAGTGCAGCTCATCCAGGATGGCACATCAATATGAGCTGTGGCAAGAAGATTTGCTGTGTCTGTCAGTTTAGTGACCAGAGGCTGGAGGCGCTACCAGAAGACAGGCCAGTACACCAGGAGACATGGAGGGGCCCATAGGAGGGAAACAAACCAGCAGTAGGCCCACTACCTCCTCCTTTGTGCAAGGAGGAACATGAGGAGCAGTGCCAGAACCCTGCAAAATGACCTCCAGCAGGCCACAAATGTGCATGTGTCTGCAGAAACGGTTAGTAACCGACTCCATGACGATGGACTGAGTGCCCGACGTCCACAGATTGGGGTTGTGCTCACAGCCCAACACCGTGCAGGATACTTGGCATTTGCCACAGAACTCCAGGATTGGCAAATTCACCACTGCTGATTATCTACCTCCTGATGATCCGAATAGGAGAAATGCTTTGAGGTTTCACTTCATCAACTACTAACCTTGAGTACCCTTTTATGTTATCAATATGAATTATATATATTTTTGTCTCATATGGGCCAATATTGGACTAATGGGTTAAAATGTACCTTCTGGCTATCTAGTTTTTGCTATCGTTATTTCATTTATCAGTCATATCAGGGACTTTAGGGATAGCCGTCATGGAGCAGGGGTGCCATTCCGCTGACCAGTAGGGTGTCAACCTCTGCTGATAGGAAGGTTTTCAGTTACAGGGAACAGTATAGTCAGGTACTCATTTGTCTGCACATGTCACTTTATGCCTTGTGTTTACAGCACTTTGTTTGCACTTTTTCTATTGCTGCCTAACCTACACATATCGGCGACACCTTTACACTCCTTTCCTGGTTAAATGGGTGACTGTGTGCTGCACCAGTCCAGGGTTATTTAGGAGCAACAGGATCAGCCATCGTGGAGCGGGGGCGACGATCTCGATTATGTGTAGGGTGCCAACCTCCACTGGTAGGTAGCTACTATCAGGGCCCCAGTGTAGGGCCAACAAAGGTGACACGGTTATTTGTTGGTTTTCTGTGTGGTTGTCTTGTTTTTAGATAAGCTTTAATAAAGGTTGCATTTCATTTATAATTGGTTGAATAATGCTCCCTTCAAACTCATATTGAATTTTTGAGCTTACATTTCTAACTTTTATACAGTACTTGTGAGAAATACGCAAGACTTCTCCAGGTGACAGGAAATTGAATCATCCATTATCAGGAAGCTTTTTCATACTAATTAGCTTAGAAAGCGCTCCACACATCCCGGAAGAACACCTCCACGGAGTCCAGTATCAGTATCAGTATGTCTACATACATAAATGTGGAGATGCTGATTGTTCTTGTCCAAGAGAGGCCAGAACTGTGGGATCAGAGGGACGCCCTTATGCTGACCGGTTCTGAACAGAGGCAGCATGGATGAGGATATGTATCCAGATGTTCCATGACTTTGAGGACAGACCACCTGAGGGCCAGCAACAAATTAGTAAGTACTATCCTTTACTAATAATATTGAGCAAACTAACACATTTTAGACCTTAAAATCATATATAATCTTTTTTTACATTCAGTGTAATTTTTAGGATTTTAAAATTTTAGATTAACAGGTCACATGACACTGGAAAAGCTATGTTAAAGTGTTACAAAATAATTTCAAGGTCATAATTAATTATTGTGTTACATTGCAGTGGAAGATATCATGAGACGCTAGCACAGCATCAGATATAAATACCGGCGGGAACGTCAGCAGCGGGCCAGGAGTGGGGATGCAGCACTGACTAAGCGGAAATATGTATATTATGTTCGCCTGTCTTTTCTGGCTCCCATTCTGGATCTCAGACCGTAAGTACATACATCACACCACATTTTACATATGCTTTTTAGGGTCAGATCTACACTTTTTTTCCCAAACAAAAAACAGCTCTCAGTCCAACCTCACTGAGAGTGAAACGGGCTCTGATTCCAATGCCCCTATTGACCCAGTCAGGGGAGTTGAAGAGATGGCTGGCAAATCTTCTGCACCTTCCAGCTACGTCCCACCACCAGCACCAGCAGTGGCTTCAGGAAGCCAGGATGACCAGCAACAGGAGGACCAGGGAAACAGCAGCAGCCCTACTGTGCCTCTGGAGACCTCACCACAGCCTGCCTTCATCCCCCACATTGGCCGATGCAGGAGGGACATTCCAGCCTCTGATACCAAGAGGCATGTAGATACAGGGGTGCTAAATTTCTTGTCCAGGGATGCCCACAATGATGATGAGGAAGCCTATGCCTGCAGCCTGGCCCGGTACCTCCGTCCAGTACCTCGGGAGGTCAGACTGTGTGTGCGAGGTTTGATTCAAATACTCATTGATGCCTGCACCCCCCAATAACCCATATCAGGTTTTTGAGTATTTGGAATGCTGGCAGCTGTCCCCCAATAACCAGCTCCGAATGGCCCCAAGAACTGTAGTGCAGGCACAATCATTATGTGAGCCACCACCTCCCAAGGTGACTACACCACAGCCAAATCCCCCACTAACCCAACATTGGCCTACACAGGCCCAAATGCCAGACCACAATCCACCTGCCCAATATGGCCACTGGATCAGGCCCACTGTTGGAGTTTGGTCCCACCATGAGTTTGGTCGAAATGGCCATATTGGATACTCAAATACCTACAATACTCCAATTTCCCTCATCCCACTTCTTGCCTTACCAACATGATCCTGGCAACATCACCCATCCTGGGGCAGAATATGTCCACACACAGGGTGATGTCCAAGGTGCACCTCAAACCCAGCAACCATCTCAAGCTGGCCTCCCGCCATCCCCACCACCAACCTACCATAACTTATAATTTGTAGTTGTGTTTTTTGCTCACACAAAGTTCTTTATTTGCTTGTCTATTTTTTTTATAAAAATGGGTTACATATTTCTTGCCCAGTTTGTTTGGGCATAACAGCCATATGAAAATAATATAGTTCATTGTTTTACAAAGTTCTATTTTGGCATTATAAACAAATGAAACGATATGAATTGCTGTGTGTGCTTTTTAATGGCATATTGGTCATCTTAAGATATACACACTTAACACAAAGTAAGGGAAACACAACACACACTTCAATAACAAACATGCTTTTTGATTAACAAAATAAATGATAATTACAACATAGATATAGCATTCTCTTGCCATGGAGTAGCTCCCTGAGTTGAAGCAAAATAATTAGTCAACACATCCCGCACTTTGATTCCAGAGGGCTGACGACGGGGAGCTATCACATGTGGAATAGGCATCACAACATTTCCCAACACAACTTCACCACCATCAGATAATGAGCACTCATGTATTCTGGAGAAGTTATGAAGGATCACACATGCTTTAATTACCTCATTAACATTAGCTTCACTCAGCTGAATGGCTGACTGGAGGACACACCATTTGGCACAAAGAATGCCAAAGGCACACTCCACCAGTCGTCTTGCGCGGGATTGGCGCAAGTTAAACATTCTGCGACGGTGGTCCAGGTTTCTACGAGGATAGGGCCTCATGAGATGATGGATTAATTGGAAGGCCTCATCTGAAGAAAGGACATAAGGCACAGGTTCCATATTGGGGCCTGGAAGCTGACGTGGTGGTGGTAGGTCCAACTGATTATTGCTCAGCCGGTGACCCATAATGGAAGAATTGAAGACTCTGGAGTCTCCAGTTCTTCCATAGGCCCCAATATCTACAATTATTAACCTGTAGCGACTGTCAACCATGGCCAACAACACTACAGAAAAATATTGTTTATAATTATAGAATTGGGACCCTAAGTTTGACGGTTTACGCACACGGATGTGCTTCCCATCCAGGGCTCCAATACAATTTGGAAACTGGCAGGTGTCCTCAAAACTATGGGTTATCTGCAGCCAGTCTTCCATTTTTGGTTCAGGCATGACCACTTGATGAAGTCGTGAACAGATTTTGGAACAGGTAGAGCGGACTATGCCTGATATTGTGGATTTCCCGATTAAAAATTCATGATGCAGTGCCGCATATGAACAACCAGTTGTGAGGAAGCTAAAAGTAAAATGAAAAAGAAAACAATTAGAGAACATTAGAGACCAGTTCAAAACAATTTTACATTAGTCTCAGTTACAGTCTGTACCTAACAAGCCATGCCATAACAACATTAAAATAGTTCCAATGGCTATGTTAAAAATATGTAAATATTATGATTAATGACCGTTTAAATTTTGATTTAACCCCCTAAAAAAATTATGTAAGGAAATATATAATTAATATAGAAACATCATCAACATAGAGTAGGAGGAGGAATGCATACTATAATGTAAGGATAAGGCGCTACTCAGCAGAAATACCCTTGCACATCCTGGCATCCTAAAAGGTGATCCCAGGGCGCACTGTCTCCAACAAAACATGCAACAATATTGGTAAAACTTGTCGGGATGGGTCCGCAGAGATGCCTAGAGATGTTGGAAATGGCCTTTAGTGAGGCGTTGCCTCAAAATCAGATGGACCCACATTCGCCTCCTCCTGAGATCCACAATCACTGGGTATGGCTGGCCAAAGCAGTTTGACAAAACCCAGTTGTAAAGTACACGCTCAGTTGTGTTGAAAGTAAGTCTGTCTGACATGATTTACACAAAGCAGAAATACCCCAACACAAGCACGGCCAGAAAATGCCACCTGTTGTAGAGGCAAAAATAGGGTTGCTGATTATGATTTAAATTATTTTCAGGCCTGAAAATCATTAAAAGTCCATTTTGCAAGGTTGCGAGAAAAAACGCCATACGTTTGTCACACAGATGTTACAGGCGCAAAAATTGCATCGTTGCCTTGCCAACGGATGACATATGGATCACTGCTCAGGAAACATTTCTGCGTATTTCATCCGTAAAAAAAACGGACCGTATTTTTATATGTTGTGTGTGACTCCGGCCTTAGACGTATTAAGTACATACAGCCAGGGTTGCCAACTTTACTTTTTTACTCTCTGGACATCTTGTAAAAAAAATCACGGACAGACAACATTGAAAAACCATAAAAATAATAATCTGTACAAGTTTCTTCACCTTAAAAAAAAATCACAGATTCATTACTTTCTTTTTACGGACAGGGGAAAAAAGTGCCCTATTCTTATGGAATGTCCTGTCATTTCTGGACGGTTGACGATACTATACACAGCATTTACACAAAAGACACATGCAGCACACACCACTTACATATTGCACACATACAGGAAAACAGATCACATATTATCTGCTGTATATACAGTACACACCAATTCCATTTATTACACATGCTGCACACATACAACTTGCATGTTAGACTCTTACATCACACACACATCACTCACACATTAGACATGTATGCATCATGCAAAATGCGCACAATGCTCACATATCAAATGCATATAGCACATATGCAGCTATTAGACACAGGCATTACACACCTCTCACATGTTTAACATATGGAGTACACATACCAGTCACACAATAGATGCATACAGTACACAGAATGTTCACATGTCAAACAAATGCCGTACACACAGATTATTATTATTATTATTATTATTATTATTAATAATATTTATTTCTATAGTGCCATTGATTCCATGGTGCTGTACATGAGAGAGAGTTACACACAAATTACAGATATCACTTACAGTAAACAAACTAACAATCACAGACTGATACAGAGGAGAGAGGACCATGCCCTTTCGGGCTTACATTCTGCAGGATAGTGGGGAAGGAGACAGTAGGTCGGGGGGTTGCGGCCACTCCGGTGTTGGTGAGGCGGTAGCTCCTGTAGTGGTGAGGAGGTAACAGGGTCATTGCAGGCTGTAGGCTTTCTTGAAGAGGTGGGTTTTCAGGTTCCATCTGAAGGATCCAAATGTGGTGGATAGCCGGACATGTTGGGGCAAAGAATTCCAGAGGATGGGGCTATTCGGGAGAAGTCTTGGAGGCGGATGGGTGAGGAGCGAATAAGTGTGTAGGAGAGAAGGAGGTCTTGGGAGGATCGGAGATTACGTGAGGGAAGATATCGGGAGATTAGTTCAGAGATATATATGGAAGAGACAGGTTATAGAAGGCCTTGTAGGTCAGTATTAGCAGTTTGAATTGGATACGCTGAGGGAGTGGGAGCAAGTGAAGAGATTTGCAGAGGGGAGAAGCTGAGAAGTAGCGAGGAGAGAGATGAATTAGTCGGGCAGCAGAGTTAAGGATAGACTGGAGAGGTGCAAGGGTGTTAGCTGGGAGGCCACAGAAAAGGATGTGACAGTAGTTGAGACGGGTGATGATGAGGGCATGCACAAGCATTTTAGTAGAGTGATGGTTGAGGAAGGGACGGATTCTGGAAAAATTTTTTAGCTGGAGGCGGCAAAAGGTGGAGAGAGCTTGAATGTGCGGTTTGAAGGTCAGAGCAGAGTCAATGGTTGCTCCGAGGCAGTGGACCTCCGGTACGGGGGAAAGTGTGATGTCGTCAATTGTTATACTTTAGATAGGTCAGGTAAGGAAGATCTGTGAGATGGGGGAAAGATGATCAGTTCAGATTTGTCCACATTCAGTTTTAGGAAGCAGGAGGAGAAGAAGGAGGATATGGCTGATAGACACTCCCTGATTTTGGAGAGCAGAAAGGTGACATCTGGGCCAGAGAGGTAGATCTGAGTATCATTGGCATAAAGGTGGTACTTGAATCTATGAGACTTTATGAGTTGCCCCAGGTCAAGTGTATAGATTGAGAAGAGTAGGGGTCCTAGATCAGAGCCTTGGGGACTCCAACAGAGAGAGGGTGGGATGAGGAGGTAGTGTGGGAGTGGGAGAGGCTGAATGTGCGGTTGGAGAAGTATGAGGAGATCCAGGATATGGCGAGGTCTTTGATGCCAAAGGAAGAGAGGGTCTGTAGTAGAAGGCAGTGGTCAACTGTGTCGAAGGCAGAGGACAGGTCAAAAAGGAGGAGTATAGAGTATTGTCCATTCGCTTTGGCCTTAAGTAGGTCATTAGTAATTTTGGCCAGGGCTGTCTCACTGGAGTAATGGGGGCGGAAACCAGATTGTAGATTGTCAAGGAGCAGGTTAGATGAGAGATGGGAGGAAAGTTCAGCGTGGACGTGCTGCTCAAGGAATTTGGAAGCGAACAGGAGCAGCGATATTGGGCGATAGCTGGACATAGCAGTTGGGTTGAGGGTTGGCTTTTTGAGGATAGACATGATTGTGGCATGTTTGAAAGCAGAAGGGAAGGTACCGGAAGTTAGTGATAGGTTGAAGAGGTGGGTTGGAGATGTGATAAGAGTGGTGGCGAGGTTTGGGAGGAGGTTGGATGGGTTGGGGTCGAGCGCACAAGTGGTGAGGTGTGATTTTGAGAGAAGATGAGCCAGCTCCAATTCAGTGATGTTGAAGAGGGAGGTTTTGGGGTTTGGGCATTGGTCTGGTATGCAAAGAGGTTGTGGTGGTTGAATAATAAAGACTTGCCGTGTTTGGTCTGTCTTGTTCTTAAAGTGCATGGCGAAGTCCTCAGTAGAGAATAGGGAAGTTGTAGGGGGCAGTGGTTGGCGGAAGAGTGAGTTAAAAGTATTGAACAACTGTTTGGGGTTGTGGGATAAGGAAGATACAAGGGATGTAAAGTAGGCCTGTTTAGCAGAGGTGAGATATGATTTGAATGCTAGTGTTGCTTGTTTGAGCGCAGTGAAGTCGTCTTGGGAATGCATTTTCTTCCAGCGCTGCTCAGCTATTCTGAATGCTTGCCGAAGCTTTTTAGTGGTGTTATTGTGCCAGGGTTGTCTATTGATTCGTTGCACTCTGTTATGCATGACAGGGGTGATCGAGTCAATGGCTGATGCAAGAGTGGCATTGTAGAAACTAGTGACAGTGTCTGTGTCGTGGAGTGAAGATATGGAGGACAGTGGTAGGATAGAGTCAGAGAGTGTGTGAGTGTCTAGTTGTGTGAGGTTTCTGCGGGGGTGCGCATGCTGCTGGACATGGGTGACAGGTGGGGAGGACAGTGATGAGAAAGAGAGTAGATGGTGGTCAGATAGAGCAGATGCATGCAGCACAAACCGCTCACACACATATAGCACACACCATTTACATAGAATCATTCAATACACCTTACTCACATATTATCTGCATACAGTACACATGCAGTACACCTTATATAAAATATTGCAAACCATGTAGGAGCTCCATTTGTTTGTAATATTTTAAGAACAGACAAGTGGAATACATGCATAAACTTGGTCTGTTGCGTAACTAATTCATGCAGTAGTAAGGAGTCTCACTAATTATTATAGAATCTGTCTGGTCACAGGTTTTAGAACAGAATAACAGCCATAATACTGAAAACTTTTTATTTCGTTTTAAAAATCAACTCATAACAGAACCCATATGGATCCCTATAATTAACAATGAGGTCCCTCTACTTCTGTTTATATCAGATATGCAACAGATTTGTTTTATGCATAATTTCCAATTGTTTCTTCCTAAAATGTACAGTGGGGGAAATAAGTATTTGATCCCTTGCTGATTTTATAAGTTTGTCCACTGACAATGACATGAACAGTCTATAATTTTAAGTGTAGGTTAAATTTAACATTGAGAGATAAAATGTCAAAAATAAAATCCAGAAAATCACATTGTATTGTTTATATAAATTTATCTGCATTTTGCTGTGAGAAATAAGTATTTGATCCTTCTGGCAAACAAGACTTAGTAATTGGTGGCAAAACCCTGGTTGGCAAGTACAGCAGTCATACGTTTTTTGTAGTTGATGATGAGGTTTGCGCACATGAGGAATTTTGGTCCACTCCTCTTTGCAAATCATCTCTAAATCATTAAGATTTTGGGGCTGTCACTTGGCAACTCGGAGCTTCCACTCGTTCCAAAAGTTTTCTATGGGATTAAGGTCTGACCTTAATGTGCTTCTTTTTGAGCCACTCCTTTGTTGCCTTGGCTGTATGTTTTGAGCCATTGTCTTACTGGAAGACCCAGCCATAACCCATTTTTAATGTCCTTGTGGAGAGAAGGTGGTTGCCACTCATGATTTTACAGTACATGGCTCCATCCATTCTCCCACTGATGCGGTGAAGTAGTCCTGTGCTCTTAGCAGAGAAACACCCCCAAAACATAATGTTTCCACCTCCATGCTTGACAGTGGGGACGGTGTTCTTTGGGTCATAGGCAGCATACCTTTCACTGCAGTCCTCCACCAGTTGGGCCTTTATGGCAGAGTGGCCTGACGGAAGTCTCTCCTC
This sequence comes from Dendrobates tinctorius, assembly GCF_039654945.1. NCBI lineage: Eukaryota > Metazoa > Chordata > Amphibia > Anura > Dendrobatidae > Dendrobates > Dendrobates tinctorius. The sequence goes on along the minus strand of NW_027361698.1, from coordinate 58,053,919 downwards.
AGTGCAAGACATATGAAAGCCCACATAAATTTTCTAAAAAACGCATGACGACTCCCAGACTATGAGAAATAAGATTCCCTGGTCTGATGAGATGACAATAGAACTTTTTGGTGATAATTCTAAATGGTATTTGTGGAGAAAACCAGGCACTGCTCATCACCTGCCAATACAATCCCAACAGTGAAATATGGTGGTGGCAGCATCATGCTATGAGGGAGTTTTTCAGCTGCAGGGACAGGAAGACTGGTTGCAATTGAAGGAAGCATGAATGTGGCCAAGTACAGATATATCCTGGATGAAAACCTCTTCCAGAGTGCTCTGGACCTCAGACTTGGCCCAAGGTTCACCTTCCAACAAGACAATGACCCTAAGCGCACAGGTAAAGTAACAAAGGAGTAGCTTTAAGGTACCGTCACATTTAGCGATGCACCAGCGATCCCTACAATGATACAACCCGGTCAGGATCGCTGGTGCATCGCTAAATGGTTGCTAGTGAGCTGCCAAACAGGCAGATCTCACCAGCGACATAGCAGCGGTCGGCGGTCGTAACTTACCTGTCAGACGCAGTGATGAAGACGTCCTCCCGCCCATGTCCACGCATCGCTCGTCGGCACCAGCAGGAAGCCCAGCAGGAAGCAGCCAACGAGAAATAGACCTGCGCGATCAGCGATAACCAGCAGGGGAGCCGGTCGGAGGTATCACACATAGCGAAATCGATAGCAATATCGCTGCCGCGTCACAAAATTGGTGACGCTTTTGCGAAATCGCTAGCGATCTCGCTTAGTGTGACGGGCCCTTTAGAAGAACTCTGTGACCATTCTTGACTGGCCGAGCCAGAGCCCTGACCTAAACCCAATTGAGCATCTCTGCAGAGACCAGAAAATGGCTGTCTACCAACGATCACCATCCAACCTGACGGAACTACAGTAGAGAGGATCTGCAAGGAAGAATGGCAGAGCATCCCCAAATCCAGGTGTGAAAAACTTGTTGCATCATTCTCCATGAAGACTCATGGCTGTGCTATCTCAAAAGGGTATTTCTACTCAATACTGATCAAAGTGTCAGAATACTTATGACGGTGTGATATTTCAGTTTTTATTTTTTAATAAATCTGCAAAAATTTCTACATATCTGTTTATTTCAGTCAAGTTGATGTGCAGAGTGTACATTAATGAGAAAAAAACGGAACTTTTTTGAATTTACCAAAGGGCTGCAATGAAACAAAGAGTGAAGAATTTATAGGGATGTGAAGTGCATTTCTGTTTTGTGAATAAAATATCAGCAAAAGGCAGAGATGCATACCTGCCCAGGCCTAAATTTGTGTAATTACATACCGAGCAACCACCCCCACTATTGGGAATGGTAGGCTGTGAGCGGTTGTCTCATTGGTATTTTTGCACCTTGTTGCCGCCATCTTAACTACATGTGTCCACTGCATCCTGATAGTGCATTTGTTTGGACGCCTGGGCAGATAAGCATCTCTGCCTTTTGCTAGTATTTTTTGAATTTTTGGAGGATCTCTAAATCCTCTTTTTGTGCTATATTTATTTAATGAATAAAATATCACTTGAGGATTATATTTTGACATAGCAACAAAATGATCCTGATTATGCAATTTTCTCAAATCAATTGAAGGCGTTTTTTTTAAAAAGTTCATTATTACTGAATAGAAAAAAAAAATGAACAACCGATAAGACCTTGTATAATGGCGTATATTAGGCTTGTTTTTTGGGTTTGTTTTTTATTGGAATAGTAGCAAATATTGTTTCTCTGAAGATGCCCTTAAGTAGACTCCCATAAAAGTCATGAAATCCAAAAAAGTACATGTCTGCTAATTGTACAAACACAAATTATTTGGAACTAAGCATCCCATTCTGTAAAGGCCCTGTCACACTAAGCGACTTACCAGCGATCCCGACACCGATATCAAGGTGTCAGGATCGCTAGTAAGTCGCTATGTGATCGCTGGTGAGCTGTCACACAGACAGCTTCACCAGCGATCAGCACAGTGATGCCGAGCGCCCGGCATCGCTGGCCATCGCTGTAAAAAATAGAATCAAAATAAAAAATATAGTTATTCTCACCTTCCGACGTCCCGTTCAGTCATCCTGCCTCTCTCCACGCTCCGGTCCCAGTGATCCTTTGCACGAATGACAGCGAGATGTCACGGTCTCGAGGGATAGCAAAGTCTCGCGGTCATTCGTGCAAAGGATCACTGGGACCGGAGCATGGAGAGAGGCAGGATGGCTGAATGGGATGTCGGAAGGTGAGAATAACTATATTTTTTATTTTTTTTATTATTTTTTACACCTGATCGCTGGTCTCCCGCCTGTCACACGCAGCGATGCATGCTGGCCAGCGGGAGACCAGTGACCAAAGAAATGTCCAGAGGTTTCTTCCAGCGATGAGCAATACCGGCAGGGGGGCCGCTCGCTGATCGCTGTCACACACAGCGATCTCGCTGGTGAGATCGCTGTTATGTCACAAAAGTTGTGACTCAGCAGCGATCTCGCTACCGAGATCGTTTAGTGAGACAGGGCTTTAAGAGATCATAACTGTACAGTTTAAGATCTACCAATATTCTTACATTGGAAAGCAATGCTATACTGTATATAAAATGCCTAAAGTAGCAGACAACGGAATACACAAAAAATTCCTTAAAAGTATGCCCTCTAAATTGAAGTCTATTATTCAGCTAATCTGTAAAAAGGGAACTATAAATAATCTACAAAAGAGTATAATGTAAAAAGTATACATATATTTTGTATAAATGAATATTGTTTACACATAAAACCTTTTTTTTGAGGGAGAATAATCTTTTTTCCACAGGTTTTTTTTTTACCCTAAGAAATTTTATCATATTATGACCAACATATTGTGCATGGTCTGCTGGTGGTAATATCTTATATCATCTGAGTTTTCAATCATTTCATTGCCTAAAGCCAGTTGAACATTTTCTGACTAGGATCTGAATTAAGAAAAATCACTTTATTTTGAAAGTAATGTTGTTTTCCCCGAGGTCTACAAATTCGAGTGATATATCTCTAGCAACTCCCGAGTTTCTAATAAACAGACTATACAAATCATAGATTATTAAGTTATACTTCAAAATACCTCAGCATGTGATACGTCAGGAAATTCAATCTGAAAGTGAGTTACATTCTTTAGTCAACTCAAAAATGCCTTAGTTTTCAGAAAAAAGTGGATTTTTTTCATAAAATGGAGAGACATTTGATCTGTTCTGACAACAGCACAGCAGTAGAGTAGTTTTATACATTGTAGCCAGAGACACATTGTCATTCTTACATTTTTCAAAAAATTTGGTCTTGTGCTTGAAGCACTTATTTGCTCTAGTCAAGACAGCTAACGCTTCTAACGATACCTTCATTTAAAACCTTATGTTTAGCTAAAAATACACTAGAATTGAGCAAAAAGGTTAATCAGAACCTGGTTCAGTGAACAAATTGTTATACCATAGCCATCGTACCAGAGCCCTGAGAGTCTCCTGACACCGGTAACATCCCTGGTGCCTATTCAAGACACAGAAAGATGTCATGTGTGTGTCGCTTGATGACATTGCACTGGGATAACTAATCAAAAGAGGTGTCGGGCATGCCGGCAGGTCGAAGGAGATTTTTAGGCCTCTGATCTGGCAATCACAGACTACTAACATGGCCACTGGACCAGGGTTATTTGAATCTTTATGCTCAACTCTACAGGAATCTTTTGGATATTTTTTTATGTCAGCAAACCTTTCCTAACTATCACTTTCTGTAGTAGTGTGTCATTATTGTTGTCAAATTTTTTGCATGCTGTTATTGACATCACCCACTATTGCCTATTATATTTTGGCAGCATGTTTTCAGATTGTACATCTCATTTTCGAGAAAAAAAAAATATTTTTCCCAGGCAAAGTTATAGTTCTTCCCAAGACAAGAGAGGAATCCATTAATGGACCTAATGGCTAGAAAAAAGAGTTAAGACTTTATTACTGTACATATCTCTTTTTCATGCACATACCGTATATATTTGAGTACAAGCCGAGGCACCAAATTATGCCACGGAAAACTGTGTAAGCTTATTGACTTGAGTATAAGACAGTTATGCATTGTCACCTCATCCCTGTCCTGGTATGCATGGCTTTCCCATCCTGTCCTGGTATGCATGGCTCCTTATACCCTATATTTGCATACCTGGTTCCTTTTAAAAAAGCAAAAATTATCCTACTAAACTTCCACGCCCCCTCGCAGCTTCTTGTTGGTCCCGGCACCAGCAGCTCTTCCTGTGCCAAGCAATCACGTGTCCCAGCTTATTAAGGTAATGAAATTTCTTCCACGCCTATGGGAGTGGAGAGGTCTGCATATTCATTACCTTATTGAACAGGGCCATGTGATCACTTGGCTCAGGAAGAGCTGCCGGCGTCGGGACTAAGAAGATGCTGCATGGGAGCTGGGACCAATGAGATGCTGCGAGGGCGTGCAGGAGAGTGAGTAGGATGTCTTCTCGAAGCTGGAAGCTGTAGTTGTCACTTTGTGTGCCATAAGAGAACTGAATTTTCTCTTTTAGCAGCTGCCAGCAACAGAGACTTTAGCCACAGCCACCAGCTCCTGCCTCTGTCACTAACCGTGCCCCCCCATCGGCTTTCTGGGACAATTCACTTATGTATAAGGTGAGGGGGGCTCTTTCAACACAAAAAATGTGCTGAAAAACTTGGCCTATACACAAGTATATATGGTAGTTAGCATTTTACTTTTCATCCTTCATCTTATGAACAATAACAGTAATTCTTCCTACTTCTACTATTATTGTAACATTTATAAGGCTGCCTTGTACTGAATCACATTTGTAACAGAAAAAATTATTATTCTGCATGAGCTCTGCAGACAGCTGAATTTCACCACCACTAAATGACAAGGTGGGATATGGCGCGCTGAATCACGTTAGCAACTGGCAATTTTTTCTTTTTTTTGTGGCATGGAGCCAGATCTTGTTGGAATGTCCCTTCAAATTTACACATGAATGACACAATAAAACGTTTTAAAATGACTATGTATTTGGATGAATTTATCATACCATCGACAGGAAATAAGCTCCCTGTACCATCAGCTGTAAAAAAGCCCCAAAACATCTGTTTTTAAGGGTGTTTTACTGTTTGCTGAATATGATCAGCTCGCAATGGTTCATTTTTGCTTCTTCTAACAACACTTGCTCTGTATCCTTGAACAAAAAGATGGGCTAGTTGTCCAAGATTTATATTTTTTTGCCCATGCGAGTCGTTTTGCCTTCATTGGAGATGTCAGAAGTGGTTTCTTTACTGGCTTTGTTGCCCTCTGAGAGAAAAAGTACACTAAACCACTCCTCATAGAAACAAGCCCTCAACTGAAGCTGAGGGGGCAGCTAGTTGCTATTTTCTAACTAAAACCAGTCAAGCCGCATTTTGTTACTCAAGGACGTACACTCACACCTGTTCAAAGCAGTTAAAGCTGGTTTGAATCACTGACTGGTAATCAACTTATGATTTTACTTAAAAAATGCTTTGTCCCAATTAATTTGCACAGCACTGTACATATTACAGTAAAAGACACAAAATGCTACGTGAGGATGACAACACCACAAAAAGTAAGATTATCTGTCAATACTAACTTCTAGATGTTATATAAGTTTTTACTGAAATCTGTGGAACTTTATACCAAAATTGACTCAAAATGAAAGAGAGAAAATAGCTAGTGTTCAACTTTCATTTTGTAAGATCAAGACAATCTCTAGGATCCACAGTGCTTAAGTCAGCAGCCACATTTTTTTTTCCACCAGCCCTTTAATTGCTGTTCACTGTGAGTATGTACTCTCATCATTCAAGAGATCACATGGCCCCGCTCATTAAGGTAATGAATATTCCCTCCACGCCTATGGGAGTGGAGAGGTCTGCATATTCATTACATTAATGAACGGGGCCATGTGATTGCTTGGCACAGGAAGAGCTGCCAGGACCAACTAGATGTTGCGAGAGTGCCGGCACCAATGAGATGCTGCAAGGGCATGCAGAAGAGTCAGTAGGATGTCTTCTCGAAGCCGGTGGCTGCAGGTGTCACTGTGCGGGCTAAAAGAGAAATTAATTTTCTCTTATAGCAGCAGCAGAGGCTTTAGCCACAGCAGCCTGCTCCTGCATCTGTCACCCACCGCTCCCCCTCCCCCTGTTATATAAGTTTTTACTGAAATCTGTGTGACTTTATACCAAAACTGTCTCAAAATGAAAGATTATTAACAAGAGAAAACAGCTAGTGTTCAGCTTTTATTTTGTAAGACCAAGACAATCCCCAGGATCCACAGTGCTCAGGCCAGCAGTCGCATTTTGCCTGCCGCCAGCCCTTTAATTGTTCTTCACACTGTGAGTACGTACACTCATCATTCATGATTGAATGCTGTGATGCAATGAAGGATTACATCCTGACACTGGCCAATACCAGGATCAGAGCATACTTTGTGGGCAGAGTCAGCGTGCTTCACTCTCCTGTCCCACCGATGAAGACAGCATCGGCAATCACAGTGTTTCCAGTGATGTATATGCATCTACTGTGATGCATATGCTCCATTGTGTCCTGTGATGTAAATACCCAGGGGTTTCCTGTGATATACTGTATATGCCCCACAATCTCCTGTGATCTATATGCCCAGGAGTCTCCTGTGATGTATATGCTCCAGTTTCTCCTGTGATATTTATGTTTCAGCCCCAGTGTCTCCCATGAAGTAAATGCCCCAGCATCCCCTGTGATGTATATGTCCTCTGATAACTTGTGATGTATATGTCCCAGCATCCCTTGTGATGCATATGCCTCAGCGTCTCCTGTGTGCCCCAGTGTCAACTTGGATGTATAAGCTCCCACATCTCTTGTGATGTATATATTACAGCCCCAGTATCTTCCGTGATGTATATGCTCTAGCCCCAGCATCTCCTATGGGATAAGTATGCTGCTAGTTTAGCGTCTTCTTGGTGATTTATATGATTCAGCCACTGCATCTTCTATATGATGTATATACACCAGCCCCAGTGTATCCTATGTATTTTATATACAGCAGTCTCCGTTTCTGCTATGTGAGGTACATAGGGAAGTTTCAGTGTCTCCTTTGTGATGTATATATTGCAGTCTCGGTGTCTTCTATGTAATGTATATACATCCATCTTGGATGCATTTGCTGCAAATTCTTTTCAAAATTCATTGCAAAGAGTTCATTGTGCTCCAGACTGATGCAAATCTAGAAATGCAATTGTGAGTTGTATCATCAATACCACTTAACACATTGCACCAAAGAGAAAACAGCTCCAGCCATCACATTAGGAGTGAGGTAATTAAATGTTGATCAAGTATAGCAAGATAAATTTAAAGTTCAAAATTTTGTATGGCCCCTGAATGATGTTATAACTAACCAAATGGCCCCCGGCAGAAAGAAGGTTCCCTACACCTACTTTATAGAATTAGAGACGTGCTAACCATAAAAAAAAATATGTTCAAATATGTGGGAAAGGGTTTTTAGGAGTCTGTCCCGGGAGGCTTTGTCTAGTGAAATGGAACACAGGGTTGTCAGGCATGTGAGAGTTTTGCTGAGCAAAAATGTCAATTTTAAAGTAAAATAAAGAAATACTTTGCATATATATCAAAAATATAAAAAGTTAAGCATATAGAAAATGAAAGCACTGGCATTTTATTATCACACATTTTCCATCATATCAGTTTTACCTCTGCTGAGTATATTTCCAGATGGCCGTAGACATACTATAACACATTGGGATGACAGTCAACTTCCCTCTTTTCTCTCCTCATAACAAGATCATTCAGTTTAGATTTATTTCTTGTCTAAGTCGCTGAGTTGCTATCCCAATAGAGCACAGCCTGTAAGTAAAACACTTGATTGCTTTTTATTTGATTATTTATCTATGTATTTAAGCTGTGGTTTAGCGTGGCATCGTAATAAAAAATAATGTACACACACAAACACCACATCAACCCCAATGAACATGTACATCACAGGGGATGCTGAGGTGATACTTCATAGGAAACACTCGGCTGAAACATACATCACATGATACAATTGGACATATACTGAACATTACAGGGGTTGCAGGGTCATATACATCATACAAGAATTAGGGGCTGAAATACAATTCACAGGACACACTGGGGCATATGCATCACAGGAGAAGCTGGGGCATATGCATCACAGGACACACTGGGACATATGCATCACAGGACACACTGGGGCATATGCATCACAGGAGACGTTGGGGGCGTATGCATCACAGGAGAAGATTGGGGCATAATCATCACAGGAGAAGCTGGGGGCATATACATCACAGGAGAAGCTGGGGCATATACATCACAGGAGAAGCTGGGGGCTTATACATCACTGGAGAAGCTGGGGGCTTATAAATCACAGGAGAAGCTGGGGCATATACTTCACAGGAGAAGCTGGGGCATATATATCACAGGAGAAGCTGGGGGCATATACATCACAGGAGAAGCTGGGGCATATACATCACAGGAGAAGCTGGGGGCTTATACCTCACTGGAGAAGCTGGGGCATATACATCACAGGAGAAGCTGGGGGCTTATAAATCTCAGGACACGATGGGGCATATGCATCACAGGAGACCCCTGGGCATACACATCACAGGACATGATGGAGCATATACATCACATGAGATGCTGGGGCATATACATCACAGGAGATGACAATAAACAGTCTTTGAAAATTACTTTAGATGTTTTTCAGAGAAAAATATATTTATTATTAATTTGGGTTAACTCAATGTTTAAAGGTATTAGGCACCTACACTACTATATTCATTGACCAAAAAGCTGGTGAGCTGGTGTATGGGTCCTCTTCAGATATCAATAATGGAGAATGGCATCATCTTATTTGGTCAACATTTTTGGTGAACACACAGCTTTTTTCGTTCATCTGGGTTGGTTTGTAAAAAACTGAAAAGAATATGTGCACAAAGTTTGCATTGAACCTGTATTATATCATATTTTTAAAGAGAATCCCCCATTTATGAAATCTAAAGCCCTAAACTGTATGATAGATTAAAATTCTTAGAGTTGATTTATTAGAATAAAAAAAAAACAAGACGATTACCCTAAATGACATTGCAAATATATATATTTTAAAAGGGCTAACTCTTTAAAAAAGGGGCCAATATCTTCAAGGTATCAAGGAATTTAGCATAGAAATAAGGTCTTGTTAAGGGGTAGTCTTATCAAAGAAGAGTTCTTTCGGAAAGGTTTTACTGTATAGCATTCTATGTATTATAACAGATGGTTACATTTCGAATCTGAGATGAAAAAAATAAGATTCGTACATGCTGTCAAGCACAGAAGAAGAAGCAATTGATGTGCCAGGTTATTCCACAAGATAATTGAATTCTGAGTCTCTATATTAAAAGTTCAGATCATGATCTAGTATGGTGAATGTCTATTGCTTTCTGATTTTAATTGGTCGGAGTCAATTTGTTCAAAATGTACAGTTCCTTTATCACAAGCTACCAATTATTTTTTTACCTGAGTGTCTTATTCTTTCAGAAGGTCAAATCATTTAAAATAAATAATATTTTAATTTGCCTATCTACAGCTGTTTTGCCGAAAAAAATAAAATTATATTTATGTCCTAGATGTTAAAGAGTTTAAAGGAAAAAGGATTTAGGCAGCTGTGCAGTAATTTCAAATAAAAATTCATCCATTAATTGCTTATAAAAAAAAATCTAAATTACTCCTCTAACGCTTTTCTAAATGCATTGTGGCACATCCCACTTCTTACAGCTTGCATTGATTTTGCTTTTAAACCAGGACCTTGAGAAAGAAGGACATTTGGACAAACTGCAAAGAGTTCTATTTTTTCTAAAGCTTTTCAGTACTACTCCTTGTACATCTACAAGATATAAACGAGAATATTAGGAATATATTCCAAGCATGAAAAGGAGTTTAAAACATGGAAGTGAATGGTGTTTATATTGTCTGTAGTTAGGATTTTGTAGGATTTTGAATAAAGTTTAGTTTTATATTTTTGTCAGTGAGTTATCGAAACCAGGGATATTTGGTATATATTTTGTGTACTTCAAAAAGTTTCTTAGTTTCATAAATATTGTATGTCCAGATACAGATCGAGATGCAAATTGCTGTTGCAGTGACATTACAAATCCAAACCAAAAGTAAAATACCATTTCCCCCAGAACAAAAACCCATAAATAGTTCAAAATGGCTGGCGATATAGTTCCGGCAATTGCAAGAGCAGGACAGATATGACATTTGGGAGTTTGGTAAAGCTGGCTGACACCCTCATTGTTGTTATTCTATTGCTGTATACAAGTATAACTGTATAAGTATTACTGAGAAAGGGTTTAAAAGAATGCAGAAGAGCATGTAATAGAATGGGGGATGCTATAATCATTCTTATGGCATAATCACGGTTTTGGTTGCAGTTCACCAAAGAAACTGATATTAATTTTGCTAAAGAGTCACCAGGAAGAAAATTGACAATAAATAAGCAATTCAATTCATTAATTAGCTGGAATAATTATATATATATATATATATATATATATATATATATATATATATATATATATAGTTCTGCACAGAACATCTTTGCAATATCTACTTGACACTGATGATGGACACTACAGTATACATGTATCTTGCACACTTGCCTCTGATGATGGGCACTATATGTATATACACTGTGCATATACACATTTAGACACTATATGTATATACCTATATTGTGGTCGACATAGACAGAAGAGAAGCCTAGTTCAAGAACCATATATGGGCACTTTGCAGGCCAGTAGTTTATCATAAAGCACTCATTTATGGGTCTGTGACAGAAGCTTTTTGCTGTTTCGAAGTTGAAAGTGAGCCCTCCTTCCTATCGGACCACTATAGAGTTGCACAGGCTGTACAAATCATATGTTCACCCCTGATATACAGAGCTCGGCATAAATGAGTACACCCCCTTTGAGAAGTAAGATTTTAATCAAAGTGTTACTTAACACTAGTGTCACGGGGTCCTTCTCTGGTATCACACAATCAACAGAGCAAGAGGAGAGTGAACAATTCCAAGACATTTATTTAGGCAAAAATATGAAAGGTCCATATTCAGTCCACCCCACAAAGGATAGATAGTCCAGAATCTGAATGCAGTTCAGTAACAGTATAACATGTCCCGGGAGATGAGAGTCCAAAATCCAGTTGACAGTGATAACATATTCCATATATTCTTCTTTCTCTCTGAAGTCCTGTCTTCACACCAAGCTCTGCACACAGCAACTGACTTGCCCAGCCCCTATCCTCCCCAGCCCCCCTCATTATGTTCAGGGAGTAAAAACAGGTTGGGGCCGGTTTTCAGGCCTCCCAGACTTGACAAAACGTGCCTGGGGGATTATGACACTACAGGGGGTCATCAAGAGTCATAGATAAAAGTCAGGCTGCAGACATACAAGGCATCAAGATTAACACTATGCAAATCAGTGAAATAGCAATATACACAAAATGATATCCATATAGCATATCACACCATCACAACCTCTCCCCCCTCATAATAAGTGAGCACGCTATGAGGTCTACACAGACCTCTGGCCTGCTCACTATAGTCCACATTGCTCAATCGTTTATAGTTCCTTGTACAGTGGCAGGGGTTGCAATAATTATAAGCACTTGATGTCCTTCCATAAATTCCCGGGTCCTGGCGTTACAGTCATACCAGGTTTCTTGACTGGACTGGGCCATTTGCTGTTGATCATTAGCCACTAGCTGGGCAAGACGATCTCTGAACTCTAGAACGTAGAGAATGATGGGCATTCCAATGTCTGCGATATCTCCCTCCAATTGTTCTTTCAGAAGAGTGAGAGGCCCACGGACCTTCTGGCCAAACAGATTGCTCCTCAGTGGGGTCCGAATGTTGTGGTGCTTGAAGGGCCTGTAGTCGGGTGACTGCTCCCACAAAATGACACTGTAACTCCCCAATGTCGTTCCCAAGGAGGATATCTGCAGGAAGTCCTCCCATAACTCCAATCCAGCACAGTTTTTCTCCAAAACCGTAATCCAAACGCACCAAAGCTCGCTGTATATATTTGCGAACACCCCCCGCCAAGACAATGGGAATTCCTGCACCCTGGTGAATTGCCTCGGGTCGAACCACACGGGTGTCAGCGATAGTCAGAAATGCCCCCGTGTCTCTAAATCCTGACACTTTGTATCCATCAATTAAGACATCCTGCAGGTGGCGTTGCCATTGCTCTGGGTAGCCAAAGGACAGAGACCGAAGTCTGTACACTCGAGGAGGAGTATCTATGGTGCCGTGGTCGGTGGTCCACTCTGGTTGGGATGGTGGTAGCTCTTTCTCAGGTGGGATGGAGTGTACCAGATGCACTGGACGAGGTGGGGCTGCGCGGGGCTCCCTCCGAATCCTTGAGGGACATCCAAACTGCAAATGTCCAGGTTGCCCACACACATAACATCTCCTCTCTGTGATACCCCCAGGTCGTGGTCGGAACTGTTGGGGCCCAGGATTGGGAGGCGTGATAGTCAGCGGCTTGCGACTAGGTGGAAGGGCAGATATAATCTGAGGGGGACGGGGCGCGGGAGCAGGCCGTGGTTCATTGTCCAGAAGCCTCCTCTATTGCGGTCGGATAGTAAGGGCTTCATTGGCCAGGGCTGCAGCTCTAGCCACGGTACACGGCGTGCGCTCCCGGACCCATTCCCGTACCTCTGCAGGGCACTTGGCAAGAAATTGTTCTATAAGGAACGCCTGTATAACATCTTCCACAGTAAAGGCGTTTTCTGCTTCCAGCCATCTCTGACATGCCTCGGACATCTTATGTGCATACATCCTAAACGATACCCCCGTGGTGCATGGGAGGTCTCGGAACTTGGCCCTATATGAGTCTGGGGTGATAGCATGGTAATCCAGGATAGTCCGCTTTACAATGTTATAATCCCGATTCCGCAGTGCATCAATGGTTGGGTAAGCCTCCGCCAAGCTTCCGTTCAGGAGCCCCACTAAGGCTACTTTCACACTTGCTTTTTTTTGCAGCTCGTTTTTCCCGCAAAAAAACGCATTGAAAAAACGCGTATAAATGCATACAAATGCTGCATTTTTTTCAAGCATTTTATGAGCATGCATGAAAAAAACGCAGCGTTTTTATGCATTTGCATGCGTTTTTAGTGCGTTTTTACCACGTTTGCATTTTTTTCCAACATTAGGTGGCCCCTCACACTAACCCAAACCATGACATTACTAACCCTAACCCTGACCCTAACCCTGACCCTAACCCTTAACCAAACCATGCCCTGATCCTAACCCTAACCCTGACCCTGACCCTAACCCTTAACCAAACCATACTAACCCTAACCCTAACCCTTAACCAAACCCTACTAACCCTAACCCAAACCCTAACCCTAACCCTAAACCCTAGCTAACCCTAACCCCAACCCTAAACCCCCTTAACTAACCCTAACTCTAACCCAAACCCCTAAATTCCATTAATGGTAAAAAAAAACACATGCGCAAAAAAACGCATACATAAGCATGCCAATGCATACATATGCACACCCATAGACTTATAATGGGTGTCTTGCTGTAAAAAAATGCATTGCGCGCGCATGCGTTTTTTTGAGGCAAGTCGGACGCCCAAAAAATGCAACAGGATGCATTTTGTGTGCCCGAGCGCATACCGCAAAAAAACGCATGCGCGGAAAAACGCATACAAACGCATGTGTATGCGCACATAAGCGCATCCCATGCAAAATATAGGGAAAAAAACGCATGCGTTTTTTAGCGCTAAAATCCAGCGCAAAAAAACGCAAGTGTGAAACCAGCCTAACAAACGCATCCAGCTAGAGTGGGGCACCTCCATCACAGCACACTGCTGCTCAAAGTCTTTGAAGAACCCCTCCACATCTCCAGAAGCCTCATCAAATGGCTTAAACTCTGTCCGGGTGATCCGTACAGGCTCCCGGATTGTTGGGGTTACACTCCACATTGCGTTACTCCCTTTTTCAAGCTCCATTGCTTCCTGTCTCCGCTGTGCCCGGCGGGCAGCCTCCTCCTTGTACTCCTGAGAGACGCCAGGGCCCAGAACCGCCATCTCTTCTTCATACCACACCAACCACTGGCTTTTCTAGATGGGGATCCCTGTCTCCAGTGCTCGTCCTTCAGACATCTGGGAGGAGGTGGCCGGGCTAGCGCCCACCAGTAGATCGATTAAGGCCGCTTTAGTCAGTCCCTGGTAGTTCAGGCCAAGGTCTCTGGCTCTCTCCTGTAAACTGCATACAGTCCAATTTCTGTACTCACTCTGTGGGTGGTTCTCCATTGGGTGACGCTCTGTTGATCCCACTGCTGCCACCAGTTGTCACGGGGTCCTTCTCTGGTATCACACAATCAACAGAGCAAGAGGAGAGTGAACAATTCCAAGACATTTATTTAGGCAAAAATATGAAAGGTCCATATTCAGTCCACCCCACAAAGGATAGATAGTCCAGAATCTGAATGCAGTTCAGTAACAGTATAACATGTCCCAGGAGATGAGAGTCCAAAATCCAGTTGACAGTGATAACATGTTCCATATATTCTTCTTTCTCTCCGAAGTCCTGTCTTCACACCAAGCTCTGCACACAGCAACTGACTTGCCCAGCCCCTATCCTCCCCAGCCCCCCTCATTATGTCCAGGGAGTCAAACCAGGTTGGGGCCGGTTTTCAGGCCTCCCAGACTTGACAAAAGGTGCCTGGGGGATTATGACACTACAGGGGGTCATCAAGAGTCATAGTTAAAAGTCAGGCTGCAGACATACAAGGCATCAAGATTAACACTATGCAAATCAGTGAAATAGCAATATACACAAAATGATATCCATATAGCATATCACACCATCACAACCAGAGATGAGAAAACCTTTCAGGGTTCGGTTTAGTTTGATTCGCCGAACGTTTAAAAGTTCACCGAACATGTTCAACGAACGTACCTGAACCTCATTTGATTCAATAGGAGGCCAAAACCAAATGCATAAACAATACTTTAAAGGGTGACAAAAAGCTTCCCAAACAGCTAAAATTAGGGGTAGACACCATGAAAACTGGCATCAATTGACCCACAGATACCTCATGCACCAGCTCATTTTTTTATTTTCCCATCCACACTCAGGTGGCACAAACATCAGCTTCATAGAGTACTATCGATACATGTGACACGCACAAAAAATGAACAGGTCGGTTGGACAGTGTTCACACCACAAAAGGACTGAAACACAAAGAAGAAACACAGTATAACAAACGTGCAAAACGTGCAAAATACTCTACTTTTTGTTACTGTTCGGCCGAAACCGACGGACCCGAGCATCCAAGTGTCCACCCATTACTAGTGCTGAACAGATGATATGAGGCAGGGCTGGCTACAATCTCTCTGTGTTCTGTCTACCTCCATCCCCACCTGGTCTGCATGTAAAGCTTCATGTTCAATCGTGAGCAGCAACTATTTAAGCAGGCACAAAAGTGGGATAGTTGCGATTACTATGGCATCATCGCCACTCATGATCTCTGTGAAGTCATCAAAGTCTTGGAGAACCAAACAAATATCAGACATCAATGCCCACTCTTCAGTTGTTATGTGCAGAGGCTTATCAGAATACTGATGCCTATTTTGGAGCTGATACTCAACCGGGAGCAAAAGTGGCGACTGGGGAATGAGTACTGGGGGATGGCTGCCCCCATGAGTCAACCAGCCTGAAAATGTGTCCGTGTTTGCATTTGGTTGTGTGGGTGGGTAACTGGATACTTTATTTTTCATTCCAAGTTTTGGTGAAGGCAAAGGAAGAAAAAGGAGTATCCAGCGATGAAATTGGCACAAAGGCAGTAAAAAAATGGAAAAAATTAGCTTTTAATGGATTCATTAAAAGCTACGTTTTTTTTTTTTCATTTTTATTACTGCTTTAGTGCCAATCTCAGCACTGGAGACTCCTTTTTCTTCCTTTGCCTTTGCTGTTTACGTCCTTGACTGGGACGGCTCCATGCAAAATTTACATACCTGACAAGGTGCATCACAATCCGGTGAGCTGACTTTCCTTGTCCCTTTTCCATTTTTTATAAGATTTGGTGTAAGGACTACTAAACGCTGGGCAGGTTCAAGGATTTGGAAGTCCTTGATGATGGCAAGTCAGAATGTGCCAGGATAGGTGCAGGGCAGGAGGCATCTGTGCCAGTGTATTGGACATGGGATTGGGAATCACTAAGCACAGTGGAAGAGGCAGTGGTGTCAGTGGTACAACATTAAAAATAAACAGTTCATGGACCAGCAAATGTGGGCTCACCCACTCAGTTTAAATTAAACATTCTCAGTCTCCAGCAGAGACTAAACCACCAATAGAACCCATTTAAGACAGCACTCCTTAGTAAGTGTAATATATAAGTTCTTTATTCCTTAATATAATGACAGCAGCAACATTTCGACCTGCATGGTCTTCTTCAAGTTCTAAACACCATTAAAGTCCTTCCCTCCTCCAACACATAGGCCCTGAATGAGGCAGCTGGACTGCCTTATATAGGCAATTCCAAGGCCTGGAGCACAGACTTTTGTATGAAGTATTAAATAAAATTTTAGCAAGAGTGCTCAATACTTTTTCCCTGTGTCATTTTTCATTAATACAAATAACTTAATTTATGGTCTTCTATGGTTTGATTTATTTGCCTATGTGGATTGAATGGGTTGTTATTGACATCTGGTGAGAATTTCATGTCAATAGTACTTTAGAAATATATTTATTTAGAAAATTGCTGACGTGTTCAATACTTATTTCCCCAGCTGTATATATGTATATATTGTGATCAAGTCACTGGCACAGTATGTGTCGGGAGATACGTGTCACTCCATATACTGCGGTCAGTGATTTAAAACCAGAGTGTTTTTGCCTCCAGCATGCTAAGTGCTGAGAAGGTTAATAGGAACCTATGTTGTGGGCTGGTTTTAGTGGACCTTCATAGAGCGGGTGGGTGGAGGTCCACCATATCTGCACATGCAAAATCCTGACAGTACCTCGGTGAGGTCAAGGTCATGTGACCATCACATGGGTGTTAAATACCTGTCCATGAGAGTTAGTGTGTTGAGTTTTTGGAGAGCAAGAACTCCCACATAGCTCCCAGAGAAGCTAAAGGACTGTGCTGGATTATTGCAGGTGAACCCTGCAGGGAATGGACTGATAAGGACTGTGTTTTTAGTTGTTTTACCATTATGCCAGTAACTGGTGATTCTCTACCAGAATGGTTCCTGTGTCTACCCGAGGAAACAGCTAAGTGTGTCAACCCCTCACAATATACAAATTTATATATATGCAGTGAACGTACAAGCAAAACAGTATGGCTTCTCTGCTTCCATTTTGAACAGGAATGCAAAGGATATTGATTTCTTTTATCTACTCTGCTGAAGAGAAAACAGATATGAGAACAGAGCCTATATGACTATAGGGCAAATAATACTTTGGCCCGATCATTCGACAGACAGTTATCTTGGCCACCTCTTCCACACACAGAGAGCTCACTTGGCTGAGTACTTCTGTGTTCTCTATGAGATACCTGTCAACAAACATCTCTGCTAATGGCTTACCTCTGTGAGAACACAGCAATCAACCCTCATTGGACATGCCAGATTTACATCTCCCATAAAGATGAGTTGGCCTGCGCCACCATAAAAAATATCGGCGAGTTCAGCCGATATTAGTTGAATTTGTATAGGCCTCTACACAGCTCGTTTTTTTCACATTGATTGATGTGTATGAATACACATAGGGCAGTGAGCCCTGGAAAGCCTGAACAGTGATGACTAGAGTTGAGCGATACCGTCCGATACTTCAAAGTATCGTATCGATGGTATCGGCCGATCTTTAAAAAAAGTATCGGTATCGCCGATTCCGATACCGGAAGTCCCATTCAAGTCTATGGGACTTCCGGTATCGGAATAAGAAAAACCCTTTCCTGCCCTTGTACAGCCTCTCTGGGGTCTGTACGGGCCTTTCGGGGGGCTGTGCCGGCCTGCCAGGGGGTCTGTGCAGGCTCCGGTGGTCTGTGCCGGCCTGCCGGGGGGCTGTGTAGGCTCCGGTGGGCTGTGCCGGCCTGCCGGGGGGCTGTGCCGGCCTGCCGGGGGGCTGTGCAGGCTCCGGGGGGCTGTGCCGGCCTGCCGGGGGGCTGTGCCGGCCTGCCGGTGGTCTGTGCAGGCTTCGGGGGTCTGTGCAGGCATCGTCCGATGGGACTACAAGTCCCATCGGGCGATGCCTGCTACCATGACAGTGATTGACACATTAGCCAATGATGGGACAGTAGTAGTCCCATCATCCGGCTAATGTGTTAAATGTAAAAAAAAAAAAAAAAAAAAATTACATGCTACATACATACAACATGCATACTACATACATGCTACATTCATACTACATACTACATACATGCTACATTCATACTACATAAATACTACATGCAACATACATACTACATATATACTACATACATACTACATATATACTACATGCATGCTACATACATACTACATGCTACATACTACATACATACTACATGCATGCTACATACATACTACATGCTACATACATACTACATATATACTACATGCATGCTACATACATACTGCATGCTACATACATACTACATATATACTACATGCATGCTACATACATACTACATGCTACATACATACCACATATATACTACATGCATGCTACATACATACTACATGCTACATACATACCACATACATACTACATGCATGCTACATGCTACATACATACTACATATATACTACATGCATGCTACATACATACTACATATATACTACATGCATGCTACATACATACTGCATGCTACATGCATGCTACATACATACTACATACATACTACATACATACCACATATATACTACATACATACAATACATTCATACAATACATACATAGACATACAGTACATATAACATAGAGTAACATACTTACCAATACTTGTCACATTGTTCCCCGAAGCCATTGTCGTCTACGGAATAAATATTAACATAACAAACCACAAAAATACTCACCCACGATCCGAAGCAGTCCACGAGTGTGTCCCACGACGATCTTGGGTAGAGAACTGCAGCATCAGATGATGCTGCCGTTCTCTACGGGCTGCAGGAATCCAATGACGGAAGGTAGGTATCCTTCCGCACTGTATTCCTCCGCCACTTAAAAAAAAAAAAGTCCCTAGTCTCACTTTATGCCATTGCTGTGTGGGAATTTCCCAGTATTTTTGTGGTTTGTTATGTTAATATTTATTCCGTAGACGACAATGGCTTCGGGGAACAATGTGACAAGTATTGGTAAGTATGTTACTCTATGTTATATGTACTGTATGTCTATGTATGTATTGTATGAATGTATTGTATGTATGTAGTATATATGTGGTATGTATGTAGTATGTATGTAGTATGTATGTAGCATGCATGTAGCATGCAGTATGTATGTAGCATGCATGTAGTATATATGTAGTATGTATGTAGCATGCATGTAGTATATATGTAGTATGTATGTAGCATGTATGTATGTGGTATGTATGTAGCATGTAGTATGTATGTGGTATGTATGTAGCATGTAGTATGTATGTAGCATGCATGTAGTATATATGTAGTATGTATGTATGTATGTAGCATGTAGTATGTATGTAGCATGCATGTAGTATGTAGCATGCATGTAGTATATATGTAGTATGTATGTAGCATGCATGTAGTATATATGTAGTATGTATGTAGCATGTATGTATGTGGTATGTATGTAGCATGTAGTATGTATGTAGCATGCATGTAGTATATATGTAGTATGTATGTATGTATGTAGCATGTAGTATGTATGTAGCATGCATGTAGTATGTATGTAGCATGCATGTAGTATGTATGTAGCATGCATGTAGTATATATGTAGTATGTATGTAGTATGTATGTGGTATGTATGTAGCATGTAGTATGTATGTAGCATGCATGTAGTATGTATGTAGCATGCATGTAGTATGTATGTAGCATGCATGTAGTATGTATGTAGTATGTATGTAGTATGTATGTAGTATGTAGCATGTATGTAGTATGTATGTGGTATGTATGTAGCATGTAGTATGTATGTAGCATGCATGTAGTATATATGTAGTATGTAGTATGTATGTGGTATGTATGTAGCATGCAGTATGTATGTAGCATGTATGTAGTATGTATGTAGTATATATGTAGTATGTATGTAGCATGTAGTATGTATGTAGCATGCATGTAGTATGTATGTAGTATGTACGTAGCATGCAGTATGTATGTAGCATGTATGTAGTATGTATGTAGCATGTAGTATGTATGTAGCATGCATGTAGTATGTATGTAGTATTTTTTTTTTTTTTTTTTTTTTTTTTTTTAACATTTAACACATTAGCCGGATGATGGGACTACTACTGTCCCATCATTGGCTAATGTGTCAATCACTGTCATGGTAGCAGGCATCGCCCGATGGGACTTGTAGTCCCATCGGACGATGCCTGCACAGACCCCCGAAGCCTGCACAGACCACCGGCAGGCTGGCACAGCCCCCCGGCAGGCCGGCACAGCCCCCCGGAGCCTGCACAGACCACCGGCAGGCCGGCACAGCCCCCCGGCAGGCCGGCACAGCCCCCCGGAGCCTGCACAGCCCCCCGGCAGGCCGGCACAGCCCCCCGGCAGGCCGGCACAGCCCCCCGGCAGGCCGGCACAGACCCCCACAGGGTGCACAGCCCCCCGGCAGGCCGGCACAGCCCCCCGGCAGGCCGGTACAGACCCCGGGCAGTCCACACAGCCCCCCCGGCAGGCCGGCACAGCCCCCCGGCAGGCCGGCAGAGACCCCCCGGAAGGCCCGAAATGACGGCGCATCATGATGCGCACACACCGCGCATCATGATGACGTCAGTCTGTCAATCAACTTTGAACTTCCGATTCCGATGCCGAATTCCGATATTGAAAAAATATCGGAAGTCGGTATCGGAATTCCGATACAGCAAGTATCGGCCGATACCCGATACTTGCGGTATCGGAATGCTCAACACTAGTGATGACGTCACTCAAAAGAGAGCTGAAATAGCACTGTATACTGGAGAAGATGGCGGAAGGCAAGTTTATTAACCTCATTCCCGACATATGATGTACAGTTACATCATATGTCAAGACTTTGACTTTGATGCAGGTTACGAAAACCGAGCACACATTGCATTTTTGAGCCACCATCTGCCTCTAAAATCAGGGGGATAAGTCATTTTATGCACCCATTGGTGCGCCCATGACCTCGTGGAGTACCCATGGGTTGCCATGATTGTCATTACTGTACTCCTCTGAAAGCCAGTGTTCATTGCTTTTTCCTATACGCAACATTATTGTATCACTGTTTTGTAAATCACAAGCTATTGGATGACTGCAGGTTCAAGCCCCTTAAGAGGACTAATATGCACAGTAGAAAGTGAAAAAAATAGGTTTTAAAAATATGGAAAAAAAACCTAGAAAAGTTCAAATCAAACACCTTTTCGACCATTAAAAATAAAGTAATAAAAAATAGAAAACACATATTTGGAATCACAATATCTGTAAAAGTCTGATTTATTAAACTATAAAGCAAATTAATCCAATTGGTAAATGGCACAATGAGAAAATTAATCAAAATGCCAAAATTATGCTTTTTTTGGCTGATGCAGCAATGCAGTAAAATGCAGTAAGAGGCAGTCAAAACATCATCTCTACCTAAAAAGGGTTTTAATAAAAATGTCAGCAAAATAAGTCCTCACACAGCCCCATCAGACAAAAATATAAAACTTTACATCTCTTGGAAAATGGTGACAGAAGGAAATGTTGTTTTTTTTTTTGTTACGAATTTATGATTTTTTTCACCACGAAAAAAAAAAGAAAAAACTATGCATGTATGGTATCTGCAGAATCATACTGTTCTGGAGAAACAAATTGCCAGATAAGTTTTGCAGTATAGCAAATACATTAAATATAGAAGCAATTGTGGAACTGAACTTATTTTTGCTATTTTGACTCATATGATATTTTTCATTATTTTTTTATTTCACATAATTTATTCCGTGCCATCGTATTCTACAGTTCTGTACACAGAATATATTCATATATACAGTGGGGAAAAAAAGTATTTAGTCAGTCAGCAATAGTGCAAGTTCCACCACTTAAAAAGATGAGAGGCGTCTGTAATTTACATCATAGGTAGACCTCAACTATGGGAGACAAACTGAGAAAAAAAAATCCAGAAAATCACATTGTCCGTTTTTTTTTCATTTTATTTGCATATTATGGTGGAAAATAAGTATTTGGTCAGAAACAAGCAATCAAGATTTCTGGCTCTCACAGACCTGTAACTTCTTCTTTAAGAGTCTCCTCTTTCCTCCACTCATTACCTGTAGTAATGGCACCTGTTTAAACTTGTTATCAGTATAAAAAGACACCTGTGCACACCCTCAAACAGTCTGACTCCAAACTCCACTATGGTGAAGACCAAAGAGCTGTCAAAGGACACCAGAAACAAAATTGTAGCCCTGCACCAGGCTGGGAAGACTGAATCTGCAATAGCCAACCAGCTTGGAGTGAAGAAATCAACTGTGGGAGCAATAATTAGAAAATGGAAGACATACAAGACCACTGATAATCTCCCTCGATCTGGTGCTCCACGCAAAATCCCACCCCGTGGGGTCAGAATGATCACAAGAACGGTGAGCAAAAATCCCAGAACCACGTGGGGGGACCTAGTGAATGAACTGCAGAGAGCTGGGACCAATGTAACAAGGCCTACCATAAGTAATACACTACGCCACCATGGACTCAGATCCTGCAGTGCCAGACGTGTCCCACTGCTTAAGCCTGTACATGTCCGGGCCCGTCTGAAGTTTGCTAGAGAGCATTTGGATGATCCAGAGGAGTTTTGGGAGAATGTCCTATGGTCTGATGAAACCAAACTGGAAATGTTTGGTAGAAACACAACTTGTCGTGTTTGGAGGAAAAAGAATACTGAGTTGCATCCATCAAACACCATACCTACTGTAAAGCATGGTGGTGGAAACATCATGCTTTGGGGCTGTTTCTCTCCAAAGGGGCCAGGACGACTGATCCGGGTACATGAAAGAATGAATGGGGCCATGTATCGTGAGATTTTGAGTGCAAACCTCCTTCCATCAGCAAGGGCATTGAAGATGAAACGTGGCTGGGTCTTTCAACAGGACAATGATCCAAAGCACACCGCCAGGGCAACGAAGGAGTGGCTTCGTAAGAACCATTTCAAGGTCCTGGAGTGGCCTAGCCAGTCTCCAGATCTCAACCCTATAGAAAACCTTTGGAGGGAGTTGAAAGTCCGTGTTGCCAAGCGAAAAGCCAAAAACATCACTGCTCTAGAGGAGATCTGCATGGAGGAATGGGCCAACATACCAACAACAGTGTGTGGCAACCTTGTGAAGATTTACAGAAAACGTTTGACCTCTGTCATTGCCAACAAAGGATATATCACAAAGTATTGAGATGAAATTTTGTTTCTGACCAAATACTTATTTTCCACCATAATATGCAAATAAAATGAAAAAAAAAACAGACAATGTGATTTTCTGGATTTTTTTTTCTCAGTTTGTCTCCCATAGTTGAGGTCTACCTATGATGTAAATTACAGACGCCTCTCATCTTTTTAAGTGGTGGAACTTGCACTATTGCTGACTGACTAAATACTTTTTTTCCCCACTGTATGTGTGAAATGGACCTACCCTAGTGCATGAAATGTTAAACAGTGTGTTTTCATGAATGAAAAAGTGAAAACAGAATTTGCATAGAAAATCAAGTAAAACCATAAATGGTGTTCAATGGCTAATTAAGGTAAAATTTGTAAAAAACATTTTATTTTAGGCTATGTTCCCACGTAGCGTTTTAAACCGGACACTCAAAACCGGACTCCTTCCCAGAAAACGTGCGTTTTTTTCCCGCGCGATTTTACCGCCATTATGTTCGCGTTTCTGCCACGATTTTCGCGTGCGAAATTCAAGCACTTTCCAAGCGATTTGAAGCATCGCTTAGAAAGTGATTGACAGGTTGGTCACACTCATCAAACATAGTGTTTGACAAGTGTGACCAGCTTTTTACTATTGAGGCTGCCTATGCGGCATCAATAGTAAAAGATAGAATGTTAAAAATGATAAAAAAATAAAAAATCGGGGTATATTTACCTTCCGACGTCCCGCGCAGCCTCAGCGTCTCTCCTGTTCCCAGCAATGCCTTGCGAGACCTGTGATGACATTGGTCTCGCATTGCTATAGTGATCTCACGAGACCGCTAGAGTAACGCGAGACTACGTCATCACAGGTCCTTGCCGCAAGTCATTACTGGGAACGCTGAGGCCCGGGAAGGCTGCGCGTGACACCAGAAGGTAAATATACCCTGATTTTTTTATTTTTTATTCTTTTTTTTACAGGAGTATGGTACCCAGAGCCTGGAGGACAGTCTCCTCTCCTCCACACCATGGGTACCATCCACACAGGAAATGCTTAACTTTGCGCATGGTGGGCACAGCCACATGCGGGAAGTAAGCGGTTCTCATGCATTCCTATGGGTGCGGAATCGCGGCAATTCTTTGCGATTCCGCAAAAAGAATGAGTATGCTGCGTTTTTTTCCGCGATGCGATTCTGCCGCGGAAAAAAGCGCAGCATTAGCACAGCATGTGCGGAATGCCATAGGAATGCATGGGGTGCGTTCTGTACGAGTTTTTTAAACGTTTTTGCAGCGTTTTCGCGCCGAAAATCGTGGCAAAAGCGCTTAAAAATCACATCGTGGGCATACAGCCTTAAACTCAATTATACCGGAACAGAGAAATAAAGCTGTTTTTTTCTGTATGCACATATTAAATTAGATTTTGAAACAGTCTACTCTGGGACTAAATGAAAGTACTTTATCTGGCAAGTATGTCAAAGATTTTTTTTTTGCTCGATGTTATATATTTTTCAACAGGGAACATCTCTGACATGTTTAAATTAGTACCGCAGCTCAGAAGATAGCTTCTCCTGCAGCAGACAGATATATTGTTACTGCTCACAATTTTAATGCTGCCTGGAAGAACTCGTGGACAAAGAGATTTCAAGCCTTCAATGTCCAAGAAATGATCAATGGAAACCCTATGAGATGTCAGAATGACAAAAACACTGGCATTCTGAAGACATATATTCAGCGGAGCGATAAAATAACAAACCCTGGAGTGAAGACTTCGTGTCTCTTCCCTTATTTCTGAACAAATGCTTAAAAAGTAACATAAGTAAGGAAAACACATGATCTCTGCTATTGGATGTAGACCAGTCAGCTTCATACACATTTTTTGTAGAGTTCATATATTATAAAAATTGAAATTAAATGGAACCTGTTATTGTAGATTCCTGAAACTAAATCACAAGGATGGGTAGTGCAGTGATGAGAGGTCGACATCTAGCACAAGAGTCATGCGCCCAATGCTTCTGAATAACTAACAATATAAAGCTGCACTCTGAAACGCTAAAATATGTAGACAATGAATATATGAAATTGGACCTGCATTACCGCTGTAGAAAACATGTTAAAAATGAAGGTACTTAGTGTACAAATGGGACAATTCATGTGAGCCCAACAGCCAGCGACAAGGCGCACCCCTTTGTTGGGACCCTAAACCTAACATGATGCCTCTCCCAGTCTAAAAGCCTACAATAGTATGTATAGGCAGGATCAAGCTCTATTTACAAACAATTGGCAAATTTGTGCACTTAGTACCTTCATTGTTAACATGCTTTCTACACCAGCAATGCAGCTCCAATTTCATATATTCAATGTTTACATATTATAGTGTTACATAGTGCAGCTTTAATTTGTTAGTAATATACCGTGGCTCTCTTGGTGGCTTGCACATGTTCAGACTTGTCTTTTTCTTTTATGAAGTGTCTGTGGGTGTTTTGATATTTTCAATGTTTCTGAAAGTCCTGGATTCATCTCAGATAGGTTATGAACTATTACCTAATACCTCAATGCCAAGTTTTAATATGGTCATAGTTGGAACACTAAACCTTAGCTGTACAAGAATATTGCTGTAGGTTTGGTGTTCCAAAAACAAGTGTAAGTTTCCCTTTAACAAGTTGAGCTATATTCTGGCAGTGTATTGTAGATCATTTTGTTAGGCTTTGGATTTGTACCAGCACCAGCACCAAGGTAGCAAACTATAAAAGAAAAATTATGACTGTGTGACTGCGGACTAAGGGTATGTATCCACGCTGCGTACTTGCAGTCCTTTGGATGCAGCAAAAACCACACTCCGGCCAAAGCGCCACCCCCTGCTGTACGCGCGGTGATTTGGGATGTGTAATTTGAACACATGCGGAATCAACGTATCCTATCCATAGACTGGGTTATTCATCTTGCGGAGACGGAGCATCTCCCAAGATAAATAGACATGCTGCGGTCTATAAAGACGTGCCGTATGTCCGTATTTTCGGGTGTGTCACCTGCATCCCTGCATGCATAGAGGAGATGGGATTTCATAAAATCCCCTCCACTATGCTGTAACATCTGGACGCTGTGGATTAAACATCAACAAACTGGAGCAAATTCAGAAAAGAGCGACCAGAATTGTGACCGGTCTGCAAACCCTGTCTTATGATGAAAGGTTGCATGATTTGGGAATGTTTAGCTTGCAAAAGAGAAGACTGAGAGGAGACTTAATAGCTGTCTACAAATATCTCAAGGGCTGTCACATTGTAGAAGGATCATTTTTATTCTCATTTGCACAAGAAAAGACTAGAAGCAATGGGATGAAAATGAATGGGAGGAGACACAGATTAGATATTAGAAAAAGTTTTTTGACAGAGTGATCAATGAGTGGAACAGGCTGCCACGAGAGATGGTGAGTTCTCCTTCAATGGAAGTAGAAAACACCGTGTGCACTACTGTAGTGGTGCCAAGTTAGGTTCCCAAACAATATATGATAAAATGAAACCTGGCACTCAACTTAATGCTTGGTGAGGCAGTTTATTGTAGTACCAGAAAACATTTCGGTCAATATAGACCTTCATCAGTTACGTGCTAGTATGTTTGAAAGTAGCTTGAAGGAGGGCGCTTTTTATGTTATTCACTGATAACGCCAGTAATCAAATGGTCAGAATGCTGTTGATCATTGGTGTGACAAGTGGTGTTTACCCACGTCCAGGAGGACCAGGCTGCGCTGATATTTTCAACCATTAAGATTATCCTGCATTACAGCAGCATTCTGACCATTTGATTACTGGCATTATCAGTGAATAACATAAAAAGCGCCCTCCTTCAAGCTACTTTCAAACATACTAGCACTTAACTGATGAAGGTCTACATTGACCGAAACGTTTTCTGATACTACAATAAACTGCCTCACCAAGCATTAAGTTGAGTGCCAAGTTTTCATTTTATCTCCTTAAATGGAAGTCTTCAAACAGAGGCTGGACAGACATCTGTCTGGGATGATTTAGTGAATCCTGCTTTGAGCAGGGGGTTGGACCAGATGGCCCAGGAGGTCCCTTCCAACTCTACGATTCTATGAACGCTGTGGCTGTATGCAGTGTTCAGTTTGCAGCAAATCCTGAAAACATATGCTACATGGAAACATACCCTTATGATTCTGCCCCAGCGCACTCCAGTTTCAGACCTGGGACTGGAGGATATGTATGTGTTATACATATTCCAGGGCAGTGGGTGTGACCTTGCTCCATACACTTGTATGGAGCCAAGGCCGCGTCCCATCTAGTTATGCAGTTGGCCAGTGGGTGTGTCCGACTAAAGGTTGCGGGCTTACATGATACATGTGTATGGAGTGCAAGGCCGCGCTGACTGGCGAGGGGTGTGTATAATGTTGACATATGCAACAGATCAGGGCTTATTATAAGTGAAGGGAGGACTTTACACTAGCCTGACAGCAGATGGCGATAGTGTGAAGTTATATGCTTGCTGTATTGTGGGGAGGGAATCTCTCTATTGTTGTTGTTACTTTTCTTTCACTTTTGAGTGTATTATGGCAGCAGCATGGACTGTGTGCTGCTGAATTCTTATCTCATGTTTACCCATGTGAAGTAAATACTGTTTACTCAAGATAACTTGCTCAGTGAAGTTCTCTAATGTACCATTGTCCATTCTCAGAAGATACACTCTGCTACAGGTTATGGGCCCAGACACCCGGGAGATAGCCCCTGAACACAGAATCCCAGAATACAGAAGCCCAGACACACAGAGAATACAAGAAGATAATTACAAGCAATAACCTCAGACACCGGAAAAGCAGATAAGCTCTGTAAACAGAAGGAGATAAAACCCAGTGAATGGAGGCTGAAAAAAAATCCAGGTACAGAGGGACAAAGGAATTTATGATCCCAGGAACTGGAGGACCGCACACTGGAGATAATTACAGAGAATCACCACACACAGGATATGCAGTGTAATATTTAGGGGAAGACTACGTTAGAGAGTGGACCCTCTGGGTCACGGATCCGGAGCCCCTGGGCCGAGCACGCCAGGTGAAGACCGACCCCTATACAGGGATCGTTTGGGGCAGGACCACAGAGGACGGAGGCGCGACAGCCGGAACCAAGAGGGACGGCTCCACGGACAAAAGGACTGGGGAGGTGACGGTGCGAATAACGAGCAAGGACCAGTGGCACAGGGAAGGAACACTACGGGAGAAAGGCAAGTGGAAGACCACGGCGGACTGGAGACAGAGGACGGCACAGGGGATGGAAGGAAGACAGCGCCCAGGCAGACTGGGTGGGAAGGGAGACACGAGACTGAGGACGACAGAGAGAATCAGGCAGAGAGAGGTTAAACTACAAGGAAACTGTAGAGGCCAGAGGGTGCAGAGGAACTACACAATCATCAGGCGTCCTCCTGACAGCGAGGACGCCTGAAATACAGCACACCCCCGGAAGTGCGTCCCCTGGGCCCGCCCCTCAGCGCCGCCCACCGCTGGAGAGAGGGCGTGGGAGGTGGCGTGCGCGAACCAGGGGGCGGGAGCCAGGAGCCGCCGTGTGGACGAGTGGACGGCGGGCGCGTGACCGGACGGGAGCGCGCAGGTGAAGTAACGCTGCGGCGCGCGCCGCAGCAGCAGGGGCATCGGCGGGCATACCCGCCGATGTCACAGTACCCCTCCCCTTACGTCCTCCCTTACTGAGATTGGCCAAAAACTTTTTCAGAATGCGAGGGGCGTTGATATTCTCCCGAGGCTCCCAGGACCTCTCCTCGGGACCAAAACCCACCCAATCGATAAGAAAAAGGGTCTTACCCCGGACTTTTTTCATAGCCAAGACGTCCTTGACCTCGAAGACGTTGTCCGAGATAGCAGGTGAGGGAGGGACGATGGAAATTGGTTGGAACCGATTCAGGACTACGGGTTTCAAGAGCGAGACATGGAAAGCGTTGGGCACCCGGAGCGAAGCAGGCAACCTCAGTTTGTAAGCCACTGCATTAATACGTCCAATCACTTCAAATGGTCCAATGTACCGAGGACTCAGCTTATAAGAGGGAACTCTCAGACGGATATGTCGAGTTGAAAGCCAGACCTTGTCACCAGGATGGTACGGGGGCACGTCCTTCCGTCTCTTGTCCGCATGTTTCTTGATTCGGTCGTTGGCACTTTTGAGCGCGTCCCTGGTCTCTCTCCAAATCTGCGAGAATTCTTTAGCAAGAGAATCGGCTGCGGGTACTCCTGTAGAGGTGGAGAAAGGCAATGGAATACCTGGGTTCTGACCGGTTACCACAAAAAAAGGTGACTTAGTGGTAGATTCACTGGGATGATTATTATGCGAGACTTCAGCCCAAGGTAAGAGCGCAACCCAGTCGTCCTGATGAGCGTTGGTGAAGTGACGTAGAAAGGTGGTTAACCCCTGATTAATTCGCTCCACTTGCCCGTTGGTCTGAGGATGATATGCGGAGGAGAAGTCAAGAGATGTACCCATAAGCCGGCAGAGTGCCCTCCAGAAGCGGGAGGTGAACTGGACCCCCCGATCCGACAGAATCCGCTGAGGAAGACCATGCAGCCTGAAGACCTGGTGGATGAAGATCTCAGCCAACTTCGGGGCGGACGGTAGTCCCGGTAAGGGAATAAAATGGGCCATTTTGGAAAAACGATCTGCCACGACTAAGATGGTGGTACATCCGGCTGAGCGGGGTAAGTCAGTCACGAAATCCATGGCGATCTGCTGCCAGGGGGCCTCAGGAACTGGCAACGGGTGAAGAAGACCGGCAGGCAAAGTCCTAGCCACCTTATTCTGGGCACAGATTGTGCAAGAGGCCACGTAGTCCATCACATCCTGGCGAAGCGTGGGCCACCAGTAATACCAGGACAGCAGTAAGAGAGTCTTCTTTGTCCCAACGTGTCCAGCAATTTTGGAGGAATGTCCCCAACCCAACACCTCTATACGTCTGCTTGAAGGGACGAAGGTCTTACCGGGCGGAGGGATAGCAAAATTCACAGGAGCCACGGTGATCATCTTAGTCGGCTCGATAATATAGGATGGGACTTCATCCCTCTCTGAAGACTGCAACGACCTGGAAAGGGCATCGGCCTTGATGTTCCTATTACCCGGTCGGAAGCGAAGTTGGAAGTCAAAGCGGGAGAAATACAGGGCCCACCTGGCTTGCTGGGCATTGAGCCTTTGGGCAGACTGCAGATAAGCCAGGTTCTTGTGGTCCGTGAGGATGGTAAAGGGATGTACAGCCCCCTCGAGTAAATACCGCCATTCAGCCAAGGCCATCTTAATGGCCAGTAATTCTCGATCTCCAATGGAGTAGTTGCACTCCGCCGGTGAAAAGACTTTAGAAAAGAAGCCGCAAGGAACCAGCCGTCCGGACGAAGCCTGCTGGGACAGGACCGCCCCCGCTCCAGTGGAGGAGGCATCCACTTCCAGGACAAAGGGTCTGCTGGTCACAGGCCGATGCAAAATGGGTGCTGACGAAAAGGAACGTTTCAGAGTTTGGAAGGCGTTTTCCACTTCAGGGGACCAGGTATTGGGCTTCGTTCCCTTGCGGGTCAGGTCCGTGATGGGTTTGGTAACCGTAGAAAAGTGAGGCACAAACTGACGGTAATAGTTTGCGAACCCAAGAAACCGCTGGATGGCCTTAATCCCCACTGGATGGGGCCACTTGAGTACCGCACCGAGTTTTTCGGGATCCATCCTTAGACCGGAGTCGGTGACGACATATCCCAAGAAAGGTAGAGACGACTGTTCAAAAAGGCATTTCTCGATCTTGGCGTAGAGTTGGTTCTCTCGAAGGCGGTGCAAGACCAAGCGTACACTTTTGCGATGAGAGGGCAGATCGGGGGAGAAAACGAGAATGTCGTCCAGATAGATGACAACACAGGAATAAAGTAGATCCCGGAATACCTCATTGATAAATTCTTGGAACACAGCGGGGGCATTGCAAAGGCCGAATGGCATGACTAGGTATTCATAATGCCCGTCACGGGTATTGAAGGCCGTCTTCCACTCGTCCCCAGCACGGATCCGGACCAAATTGTAAGCTCCCCGCAGGTCTAACTTCGTGAAGATCCGGGCTCCTCTCAGTCGGTCAAAAAGCTCCGGAATCAACGGAAGGGGGTAACGATTTTTGATGGTGATTTTGTTCAGACCCCGGTAATCAATGCAAGGCCGCAGTGATCCATCTTTCTTCCGGACGAAGAAAAAACCCGCGCCCGCGGGAGAGGAGGACTTTCGGATAAACCCCTTGGACAGATTTTCGTGGATATATTCCGTCATGGCAGAGGTCTCGGCTGGAGAGAGAGGGTATGTTCTACCTCTGGGAGGAACTGCTCCAGGAATCAGGTCGATGGGGCAGTCATAAGGCCGGTGCGGAGGCAGGGAATCCGCCTCTTTCTTGCAGAAAACATCAGCATAAGCGTGGTATGGCACAGGAAGACCAGGGAGGTCTGTAGACTTAAGCTGAGGATGGGAACGAACCAGGGTACGTAAACAGCTTACATGGCAGGCGTGCCCCCAGCGCAGGATCTCTCCGGAGCGCCAGTCGACAACTGGCTCATGCCGCCTAAGCCAAGGTAGTCCCAAGAGAATGGCGTGGGATAATTGAGGCAGGACATAAAAGGCAATCTTCTCAGAATGAAGTGCGCCAATTTGCAGGTTTACTTCAGTGGTTACCATGGTGATGAGCCCAGGAAGAGGTTTGCCATCAACGGAGGTGATTGCTCGAGGGTTACTTAGGACGACCACGGGAATCTGGAGTCTGTCAACCTCCTCCTGGTGGATGAAGTTGCCTGCCGCGCCCGAGTCCACATACGCCTCCACCGAGCTACGCCCACGACCTGAAATAAGTAGAGCTGAAACAGTAAGTGGAAGAGAGGGGGTAGAATCACCTAGGGGGCCCTCTCCTACCTGGCCTAGGCGGATGCGTTTCCCGGTCTCTCAGGGCAAGTGCGTATGAAGTGATTGGCCCCTCCACAATAGAGACAGAGTCCCTTGGTCATCCTCTCCTTCCGCCGTTGTTCAGACAGCTTGATGCGATCTACTTGCATAGGCTCAGGGGTAGGGTTACTAGGGGGAGCAACGGAGCGCGGAATGGGAGCTTGGTATAATCTAAAGGGCCTCTTCTCCCTGGCTGACTCTCTAGCGCGTTCCTGAAAACGCAGGTCAATACGGGTAGCCAGGGAGATGAGATCTTCCAGGGTGGTGGGAAGGTCACGCCCGGCCAACTCGTCTTTGATTTTACTAGAAAGGCCTCTCCAAAACGCACCAACCAGGGCTTCATTATTCCACCCCAGCTCTGAGGACAAGGTCCGGAAACGGATGGCGTATTGCCCTACCGTAAGGGACCCCTGGCTGAGGTTAAAAAGGGCCTCTGTAGAGGAAGCATGACGTCCAGGTTCATCAAAAACCTTACGGAATGTCTCCAAAAAACACTGAATGTTGGTCACCACCGGGTCATCCCTCTCCCATAAGGGATTCACCCAAGCCAACGCCTCCCCCTCCAGATGGGAGATTATAAAGGCCACCTTAGCACGATCCGTGGGGTACTGTTGGGGTAATAGATCGAAGTGCAATCTGCACTGATTTAAAAATCCCCTACACAATTTTGGGTCCCCACAGTACCTGGGCGGTTTACCGAGACGGGGAGGAGGACAAGAGACGGCGTCCCGGGCTTGGGAGGAAGCGGCCGCAGAGGACTGCAAAGAAAGCAGCCGATCATCCACGGACGCCATATACCCCAAAATGTGAGACTGAGCATCGCGCTGTTGTGCGAGCTCCTGCTGGAGACTGACTAAGAGGGGTGCGTGCGCCGGGTCTGCGGTTTGAAGAGCGGAGAGCCGGGAGTCCATGGACTTCATGAACGACATGATACGGGTCTGATTCTCCCTAAGGAAAAGCAGTTCCTTTTGAGTGGCAGCCGCGGCACCGGCGGGGTCCATGGCCTGATGATACTGTAATATTTAGGGGAAGACTACGTTAGAGAGTGGACCCTCTGGGTCACGGATCCGGAGCCCCTGGGCCGAGCACGCGAGGTGAAGACCGACCCCTATACAGGGATCGTTTGGGGCAGGACCACAGAGGACGGAGGCGTGACAGCCGGAACCAAGAGGGACGGCTCCACGGACAAAAGGACTGGGGAGGTGACGGTGCGAATAACGAGCAAGGACCAGTGGCACAGGGAAGGAACACTACGGGAGAAAGGCAAGTGGAAGACCACGGCGGACTGGAGACAGAGGACGGCACAGGGGATGGAAGGAAGACAGCGCCCAGGCAGACTGGGTGGGAAGGGAGACACGAGACTGAGGACGACAGAGAGAATCAGGCAGAGAGAGGTTAAACTACAGGGAAACTGTAGAGGCCAGAGGGTGCAGAGGAACTACACAATCATCAGGCGTCCTCCTGACAGCGAGGACGCCTGAAATACAGCACACCCCCGGAAGTGCGTCCCCTGGGCCCGCCCCTCAGCGCCGCCCACCGCTGGAGAGAGGGCGTGGGAGGTGGCGTGCGCGAACCAGGGGGCGGGAGCCAGGAGCCGCCGTGTGGACGAGTGGACGGCGGGCGCGTGACCGGACGGGAGCGCGCAGGTGAGGTAACGCTGCGGCGCGCGCCGCAGCAGCAGGGGCATCGGCGGGCATACCCGCCGATGTCACATGCAGGAACTCTCGAGAAGAAAAAGAAAGAAGAATATCTTCACTACAACTCTATAAAACAAGTAAGATTATATAAAAATGATGTGCAGCACTGGGCTGAAACTCACAGTAGCTAAGCTGAACAGTGAAAATTATCAGTTATGGAAATTCAAAGTAGAGATGTTGTTATCTAAGGACGATTTATGGGAAGTAATCATTACAGATAGACCTGATGAAGATAATCAGACATGGGATAAGAAAAATAGAGAAGCGAGAGCCACCATTAGCTTATTAGTGGATTATGCTCAATTAATACACATAAGCCTACAGCGTCCAATGATCCTTGGTCTACTGAACCACTGCACAATCAGCTCTACCCTCTCCTAGTGTATCCTCACCCATCCCTGTAGACTGTGAGCCCTCGCAGGCAGGGTCCTCTCTCCTTCCGTACTTGTGTGTCCCTTGTCTTGCACATGTTTATTGTACATGTCTGTATTTCCCCTTTTCCAATGTAAAGCGCCGTGGAATAAATGGCGCTATATAAATGCATAATAATAATAATAATAATAATAAATGAAGAAACAGTGAAAGGGATGTGGGATGCATTAAGAAAATTACATGAAAGATCCAGTTTAAATCACAAGTTATTGTTATTAAGAAAGCTTTACAGTATGAGATTGAGTGCAAATGACAACAAGCAGAAGCACATATTCTCAATGATGGAAGTAATATCACAGCTAAGGTCTATTGGTGAAGACATTAAAGAAAGTCATGTAGCAGCAATATTATTGTGCAGTTTACCAGATTTGTATACAGTCTTGATAAATGCTCTAGAGACAAGAACTGAAAAAGACATCACATTAGAATTTGTGAAGACCAGACTCATAGATGAATATCAGAGAAGAAAAGAACAAACAAATGATTCTTCTATTGAAAAGGACAGTGGAAACGCTCTTAAAGCTACAGAATTGAAAAATCCCTATAATGAAGAGACAAGAGAATGTTTCAGATGTAAGAAAAAAGGACATTTAAAGAAAGACCGTACCATATGGAAAGCAGAACAACAAAAATTACAACATAAAGATCATACACAGAAAGTGAAAAACACAATTTCTGATTCATGTGAGAATAATTGGAATGGCACATTTAAAGTAACAGACAAGAAATCATTACTTGGTTGGTTTATTGATTCAGGAGCAACGAGTCATATGACAAGTAACAAGAATTTCTTCACTGATCTTGATTTAAATAAGAAAGAAGCCATTTATCTTGCAGATGAAAGCAAAATAACTGCAGAAGGTATTGGACAAGGTATGCTAAACTGTTCAAATAAGTTCGGGCAAGATTCAAAGATACTTGAACAGGATGTGTTGTATGTTCCAAAACTGGAAGGCAGATTGTTATATGTGAATTGTTTAACAGCCAATGGACTTACTGTAAAATTCAAAGACAATGAATGTGCAATTCTAGCAGGAAACAAGGTGATAACCAATGTCAAGGCAGATGAATAATTATATCATCTTGATACACCAAAGGAACAGATGAAGGTATGGACACATGATCAAAAGAACTGTATTCATGTGTGGCGTAGATGTCTAGGACACAGACACCCTGACAGTATAAGGGAACTACAAAGAAAAGAATTGACAAAAGATCTAAAGATATCAGATTGCTCAATTACCGTAAGATGTGAATGTTGTATAAAATCTAAAGCCACAAGAATATCTATTCCAAAAGAAAGTGAGATGAAAAGCAAAAGACCACTTGATTTGGTACCTACTGACATATGTGGACCCATGAAAGTGACTACATCAGGAGGAAATATATACATGGTGGCTTTCATAGATGACTACTAAAGATACACAGTCACATACTTAATTAAGAACAAAAGTGAAGTTTTTGATAAACTTGTAGACTACGTAACATGGTCGAGTAACAAATTTCAAAGGAAGCCAATTATCATCAGAAGTGATAATGGAGGTGAATTTACATTTCAAAAAATAGAAAACTACTTAAGACAGAATGGAATTGAACACCATAAAACTGTTCCATACACACCTGAACAAAATGGAGTTGCAGAAAGAAAAAACAGAACTCTGACAGAAATGATGAGATGTATGCTGACAGATTCCAAACTACCAGAGAAATATTGGGGTGAGGCAGCAATGACAGCTACATATCTACAGAACAGAGTTTTTTTTCCAGAAAACTGAAGAAAACTCCATATGAACTGTGGCAAGGTATGAAACCAAGTGTCAATCATTTAAAAGTTTTTGTATGTAAAGTTTTTATATTCATTCCAACAGAAAAACGTTCCAAACTTTAAAACAGATCCATGGAGGGAATATTTATTGGATATAGTGAAAATTGCAAGGGATACAGAATCCTAGATCTCAAAACAGACAGAGTCACAGTGAGTAACAGTGTGACATTCATTGAGGATCTAAATGAAGACACTATGATTTCACTGGAAACAAAAAATGAGAAAAACAGCAGTGACATAGCTGAAGAGCTATCTGATGAGAAAGTAGTTGAAATTCATGAAGAACAGAATACTGAAAAGAAAGAAATACAATGACAAACAGACACAGAACCAAGATGTTCAAGGAGAGAAAACAAAGGTAAACCACCAAAACGTCTCTCATATAAGACAAGCACAAGTAAAATATATGAACCTACCTCTTGGGAAGACATATCTAAACTCCCTAAAGAAGAAGCTAATCAATGGATAGAAGCAACAGAAATAGAAATGAAATCCATGCATGATTCAAATACATGGACACTGACAGATTTACCAGAAGGAAGAAAAGCCATAGGATGTAAATGGATTTTTAAAGTAAAATACCAAACAGATGGCACAACTGAAAGATACAGAGCAAGACTCGTAGCTAAAGGGTATTCTCAAAAATATGGAGAACACTATGATGAGACATTTGCTCCAGTCATCAAACATACTACAATAAGAACTTTACTTACAGTTGCAGCAATGAAACAGATGGAACTGATACATCTGGATGTAAAGACAGCATTTTTGAATGGAGATTTAATAGAAGACATTTACATGGAACAACCTCCAGGATTTAATGATGAAAGAAATCCAAACAAAGTTTGCAAACTACAGAAAAACATATATGGTTTAAAGCAGGCAGCTAAAGCGTGGAATGACAAAATCACGGAAGTGCTTACAAATGAAAAATTTCTAAGAAGCAAAACTGATCCATGCTTGTACACAAAAAAGCTGATGAATAGATTGATTTATGTAGTCATATATGTAGACGACATTTTGATTTGTTCTGAATAATAAAGGGATAAAGAAAACATTCTAAAAATCCTGAAGCGACATTTTGAAATCAAAGACTTGGGAAGTGTGAAGTATCATTTCTTGAGGGATTATCCTACTGAAGAAATGACAGCAGACATCTTCACAAAGGCATTGAATGCTGATAAACACCAGAGACTAATAAAAAAGTTGGGTTTGATTGAATAAGTCCTTACTGTTGAGAAAGGGTGTTGACATATGCAACAGCTCCGGACTTATTATAAGTGAAGGGAGGACTTTACACTAGCCTGACAGCAGATGGCAATAGTGTGAAGTTATATGTTTGCTGTATTGTGGGGAGGGAATCTCTCTATTGTTGTTGTTACTTTTACTTTCACCTTTGAGTGTATTATGGCAGCAGCATGAACTGTGTGTTACTGAATTCTTAGCTCATGTTTACCCATATGAAGTAAATACTGTTTACTCAAGATAACTTGCTCAGTGAAGTTCTCTCATGTACCGATGGTCATTCTCAGAAGATACACTCTGCTACATATAACTCATGGATAAGAAAAAGGGAAAATCCAGCTTGAAAGCATAAAATTGAAAACCTTTATTTAGAAAATATTATTAAAAACAAAGTATAGTGTTAATGCAAACATCCATGCAAATGCAGTTGGATTTGGTGAGTGTAGAAAAAAATCAGTGAGAGAACTGAGCGTGTTTCAAACACTGAAAGTGTTCTTAGACTTGGTATTAAAGTTTTTTCAATTTTATGTTTGAAGCTTGATTTTCACTTAGTACCCTGTGCTTTCTGCTTTTCAGTTTTTTATTGATTCATTATTTGCATACAATGTGTTGCAATGCTTTCTTGTTTTAGTGATTTGTTTAGCCAGCTGCTATGATAATTTTTCAGCAAAGGTCTGTGTGAGGTGAGAACAGATGTCTGAAGTTTGCATAACGTTTCTCATGATAAATTAGCAGTAAAACTCCATTATTTGGACATTTCACAGCGAAGGGATTTGCACACAGGGCCTTTATTACTCCTTCTTTTAATAAAGAAATGGGAGAGATTTACAAGCATTCTCCATATAATTGTGCTCAAAGGCTATAGAATTAATACAGTCTAATAAATTGTTAATGAATGAACTCATAAGAAATAAGAATTGTCTCCTGCAGAAAAGTAATTGATTTGAATTAGGTTCCGATGGGGTGGTCTCCTGCTCGCCCTTTGGACCCATCATTTTATCTGAGGCTGGGCCCACCAAATGATGATTGTACTGTCATCACCTAGTCTGACTCTCTGTCATTGGCCAAGAGATGGTGAATGAGGATTTCATACAGGTTAATGCATATAAGTTGGGGAACTCAAAAAGAGAAAATTGTAAGAGTTTGTGGTTTTCATTCTTTCTCTCATTTTTTCTGCCTTTTATGCCTTGAGTGAAATCTTACAAAACATTTTAAAAAAAAACAACAAAACCAAAAGAGTA
The DNA here is from genome assembly GCF_039654945.1 of Dendrobates tinctorius. NCBI lineage: Eukaryota > Metazoa > Chordata > Amphibia > Anura > Dendrobatidae > Dendrobates > Dendrobates tinctorius. The sequence continues at coordinate 58,014,982 of NW_027361698.1, read as the reverse complement.
AAATTAAGAATAGATGAGATCTGCAGCTAATATGATTTGCATTATGGCAGGGCATTTAATAGTGTATGACTGCTAGCAAAGTAGCTAAAGGCAAAATAAAGAATTGAGCGGTTCGATTATATTTTTTATGTCTCTTGCTGAACAGGAATCTTCCATATAATAATAGAAGTGGGTCATGTGAATTTTCCTGAAAAACTACCTACAATGCTATGTGACCATTTACAAAATAATCTATTTTTATTATTGCTATTGGTTACGGGGAAACATGCCTTTCGCTCTCCCAAAGTGAATTCTCACTTTCTGTATGCAGACACACAGAATGAAAAACTCCAAGTACATAGTTTAGCTGTAGTTTAGAAGAGTTAAAATGTGTTTCTTACCTTTTTCCCAGCAGAAAACTGGACTCTAGACCTGAATGTATTTTAAAACTGCCAGCAGAAATGATGCCTAATATCGTCAGTAGACTGTAATTTATTTATCAGTGCTTGCAAACCTTTAGCAATTGTCCAGAATCCTCCTCTGTGACCAAAAAAAAATCACTATGAGGCCAGAGTCACACTAGTGAGAGACAGGGATGAGTGTTATGCGGGAAAAAATTGCATAGCACTCGGACCAATGTTAATCTTTGGGGCAGCACCCATTATCCAATTTATTTCTCGCCTGCGTTATATGTGCCGTATTTCGCCCGAGACTCGCCAATGCAAGTCTATGGGTACGAGAAAAAAACAGATTACATACGGATCATATGTGTGACTTGCGAGAATTACGCACCGGTGTCCTTTAGAAAAGCCAGCAATTCAGTGAGCTATACTGTAAAATCACACTGACAGGTTAAAATAAAATAGATAGAATGCATGTATACACATAGTTATATATCTATAATATAACGGGCTAAGCGTCACTCTGTCTGAAGACTCTATAGACTGCGCAAGCTCCAGACAGAGTGATGCATCCCCCCACAGAGTGACGCAGACCCCCAAGAGATCGCGGCATGCGTTAGCACTGAACGCATACCGCAATCTCTGCAACACCTAAACGAGCCGGTGTTGCTGCTGCCGCGGGGTCTTGCGCCTTCATGTGACGTCAGAAGAGAGAGGGTTATGGCGCCGGGAATCGGTGCATGCGCAGTCCGCACTTACCGCCACCATTTTGTAGATGACACACTGCAGTGTGTTTTCAAAAATATGCCAGCGGAAAGCGAGTACTGCACAGGCGCTGAGTCCGGCACCACAACACGCCCACTGCAGACATGAATTGGCGCCTGCGCAGTCCGCACTTACCGCCACCATTTTCTTGAAGACACACTACAGTGTGTCTTCAAGAACATGGCGACGTAAAGCGCGGACTACGCAGGCGCCGATTTATGTCTGCAGAAGGCAGGTTGTGGTGCCGGACTGGGCACCTGAGCAGTCCTCGCTTTCCACCGCCATGTTCTTGAAGACACACTGCAGTGTGTCTTCAAGAACATGGCGTCGGAAAGCGAGGACTGCGCAGGCGCCCTGTCCAGCACCACAACACGCGCAGAACAGGACAGCGCTGGACATGGGGAAGAAAGGTGAGTATAAATGTTTTTTTTTTTAATCAGTGCAGTTTAATATGGGTGAGGGGGACCATTCATATCAGGATTGGGGGGTGAGGGGGCCATGCATACCTGGATTGGGGGGTGAGGGGACCATGCATACCAGGATTGGGTGTTGAGGGGACCATGCATACCAGGATTGGGGGGGTGAGGGGACCATGCATACCAGGATTGGAGGGGTGAGGGGATGATGCATACCAGGATTGGGTGGTGAGGGGACCACGCATACCAGGATTGGGGGGTGAGGGGACCATGCATACCAGGTTTGGGGGGTGTGGAGACCATGCATACTAGGATCGGGAGGTGAGGGGACCATGCATACCAGGATTGGGGGGTGAGGGGACCATGTATACCAGGATAGGGGGGTGAGGGGACCATGCATAACTGGAAAGGGGGGTAAGAGGACCATGCATACCAGGATTGGGGAGTGAGGGGCCATGCATACCAGGATTGGGGGTTGAGGGGACCATGCATACCAGGATTGGGGGGGTGAGGGGACGATGCATACCAGGATTGGAGGGGTGAGGGGACGATGCATACCAGGATTGGGGGGTGAGGGGACCACGCATACCAGGATTGGGGGGTGAGGGGACCATGCATACCAGGATTGAGGGGTGAGGAGACCATGCATACTAGGATCGGGAGGTGAGGGGACCATGCATACCAGGATTGGGGGGTGAGGGGAGCATGTATACCAGGATAGGGGGGTGAGGGGACCATGCATAACTGGAAAGGGGGGTAAGGGGACCATGCATACCAGGATTGGGGAGTGAGGGGCCATGCATACCAGGATTTGGGGGTGAGGGGACCATGCATACCAGGATTGGGGGGTGAGGAGACCATGCATACCAGGATTGGGGGGTGAGGGGACCACGCATACCAGGATTTGGGGGTGAGGGGACCATGCATACCAGGATTGGGGGGTGAGGGGACCATGTATACCAGGATAGGGGGTGAGGGGACCATGCATATTAGGATAGGTGAGTGAGGGGACCATGCGTACCAGGATTGGGGGGTGAGGGGACCATGCATACCAGGATTGGGGGGTGAGGGGACCATGCATACCAGGATTGGGGGGTGAGGGGACCATGCATACCAGGATTGGGGGGTGAGGGCACCATGCATACCACGATAGGGATGAGGGGGTACCATGTATACCATGATAGGGATGAGGGGGGTGCCATGCATACCAGGATTGGGGGGTGAGGGAACCATGAATACCAGTATATGGATAAGGGGGTACCATGCATACCAGGATTGGCGGGTGAGGGTACCATACATACCAGGATAGGGATGAGGGGTGCAGCACATACTAGGATGGGAGACCATATACAAATAAAAAAGCCCGCCACCCGGGCGAAGAACAGGTTCATGGCTAGTTTATATATATTTATATACATACTGTATATATATATATATATATATATATATATATGTCATTAACACACATATATATATATATTTCATAGAGATAGAGATATGAGACATAGTTTTCATACAGTTAGCCATTGCATATCCGTTAGATTTATGTTTGTCCCTCACTCATAATGTAAGTAGTGTGTGTGTGTAAAATTTTGGAGCTGTAGGTGTTAAATTAAAGGATTAGTTCACGGAAAAAACTGGCATAGGATCCCACACAATTTTCTCTGCCAGAGAGGGAAAGCCAGTGACTGAGGGCAGATATTAATAGCCTAGATAGGGACCATGGTTATTGACCCCCCTGGCTAAAATCATCTGCCCCCAGCCACCCCAGAAAAGGCGCATCCTCTTTCTTCCTATTGCCCTGTAGCGGGTGGCATATAGGGTAATAAGGGGTTAATGTCACCTTGCTATTGTAAGGTGAAATTAAGCCTGATTAATAATGGAGAGGTGTCAATAAGAAACCTGTCCATTAATAATCCACTAGTTTGAAAGGGTTAATAAAACACACAGGCATTGAGAATAAAGTATTTTAATGAAATAATTAAACACACATTTTTCCCATCTTTATTAAGCTCCGAATCCAATTGAAGCTGAGCTTCAGAGGATGACAATGATGGCAGCTACGGAGACACAGCTGTTATAGTAACCCTCACTGTGGTTACTCTTGGGTCCGAGTAACCACAGCGAACTTGGAGAAGTGGTCAGTCATCACTAGATATTGTTCATAGCCAAGATGAGCAGGACCCACAGTCAAATAGTAGATCATCAGCAATTCTAAGGGAAAAAAGTGAAAGCGAGCACTGTGTCAGCGAGTTTTCTGCCAGCAGTGACAGAGGCAAGGTGCATGCGCAGCATGCTCCGCAATGTGCGCAGCCGGGCCGTAGCAAAACACGGCCGACCCGACATGAGGACACTGCCGGAGCCCACCACAGTAACATGGAGAGAGCTGAGAGCCCTATACAGCTAAGACTGAAGGCCAGGGAAGGTTGCAGGACTGTGCGTTGCTGCTCTCATTGTTGGACATTGCCACGCCGCATGACCAGGAACCTGACAGCTATGCATCCTTGTTTGCATTGGCTGTATCCAATTATGGACTAGGGGCTCAGCGGAAGGTACCAGAGACCGACTACTGGCGCCAGAAGACGAACTACTGTTGCTTGCAGGACGTCATTGGACTAGCATCGCACTGGCCGTTGTTGACGCTGCTGGCTACCAAGCATAATCTGCAGCCAAAGGAACATCTGACCCGATAAGTGTTTGACAGAATTGCCGTTACCTCGTTCACTAACCCTGCATATCCGTTACAATGTAACTGTTTATTTTCTTATTTGCTTGCCTTCCTGCTTGAAGTATCCCATTGTTAAATTAAATTGTTAACCCTTGTTCTGTCTCTTGTGCATCACTGCATTCTGCAACCTGCTCACATTTAAACAGGAAGTCTCTTTTCCCTGCATGACTCAGCATTAAAACTACAAATCTACTCACTGCAAAGTCCCTGGCATGAATCATAGAATCATAGAATCATAGAGTCGTAGATTTGGAAGGGACCTCCTGGGCCATCTAGTCCAACCCCCTGCTCAAAGCAGGACTCGCTAAATCATCACAGTCAGATGTCTATCCAGCCTGTGTTTGAAGACTTCCATTGAAGGAGAACTCACCACTTCTCGTGGCAGCTTGTTCCACTCATTGATCACTCTAACTGTCAAAAAGTTTTTTCTAATATCTAATCTGTGTCTCCTCCAATTCAGCTTCATCCCATTGCTTCTAGTCTTTCCTTGTGCAAATGAGAATAAAGTTGATCCTTCTACAATGTGACAGCCCTTTAGATATTTGTAGACAGCTATTAAGTCTCCTCTCAGTCTTCTCTTTTGGAAACTAAACAATCCCAAATCCTGCAACCTTTCCTCATAAGACAGGGTTTGCAGACCGGTCACCATTCTGGTTGCTCTTTTCTGAACTTGCTCCAGTTTGTTGATGTCTTTTTTAAAATGTGGTGCCCAAAACTGGACACAATATTCCAGATGAGGTCTGACCAAAGAGGAGTAGAGGGAAATAATGACTTCACGTGATCTAGACTGTATGCTTCTGTTAATACATCCTAGAATTGCATTTGCCTTTTTTGCTGCTGCATCACACTGTTGACTCATATTCAGTCTGTGATCTATTAGTATACCCAAGTCTTTTTCACATGTGCTGTTGCTTAGCCCTATTCCTCCCATACTGTATATGCTTTTTTCATTTTTATTGCCCAGATGTAGTACTTTGCATTTTTCCCTGTTAAAAACCATTCTGTTAGTTGCTGCCCACTTCTCCAGTTTATTTATATCTTTTTGAATCCTCTCTCTCTTCTATAGTATTAGCTATCCCTCCTAGCTTTGTGTCATCAGCAAATTTAATCAGTTTACCCTTAATTCCTTCATCTAAATCATTGATAAAGATGTTGAACAATACAGGGCCGAGGACAGAGCCCTGTGGTACCCCACTTGAGACATTCTTCCAACTAGATGTGCAGCCATTTACAACCACTCTTTGGGTCCGATCACTAAGCCAGTTATGAATCCACCTAACAGTTGCCTTGTCCATTCCATACTTAGTCATTTTTTCAATAAGGATTGTATGAGATACTTTGTCAAATGCTTTGCTGAAGTCAAGATATGCTATAGCTACAGCATTTCCTTGATCCACCCAATCAGTGATTCCGTCATAGAAGGAAATTAAGTTAGTCTGACATGACTTATTAGTTACTAACCCATGCTGACTCTGTTTAATCACTTCATTCTTATCCAGGTACTGACATACATGTTGATTAATAATTTGTTCAAAGATCTTTCCTGGTATAGAAGTCAGACTCACCGGCCTATAGTTGCCTGGGTCCACCTTCTTCCTCTTTTTGAAGATAGGAACAACATTTGCTTTTCTCCAGTCTTCTGGGACTTCTGTTCTCCAAGAATTTTCAAAGATTATGGAGAGGGGTTCAAAAATGTATTCTGCTATCTCGTTCAGTACTCTGGGGTGTAATTTATCTGGACATGGAGACTTGAATTCATTTAGGTTAGCTAAGTGTTTCCTCACTATATTTCTGTTTATAGATATCCTGGATACTTCTATTCCCTTAATAGGACAGTGAAGAACAGTTGATGTTACATTTCCTTTCTGAGAGAAAACAGATGCAAAATAGGAATTTAAAAGTTTGGCCTTCTCAACATCCTGTCTTACCATTTCATCATTTTCATCCTGTAAAAATCCTATAGCATCTTTGACTTTTCTTTTACTTTTGACATATCCCCAAAATCCTTTATTATTGCTTTTGACATCTCTTGCAAGCCTCAATTCATTGTCAGCTTTAGTAATCTGATTTGTGTCCTGCAGGTTCTGCAGAAAGCATTATATTCTTCTTTAGATATGCCTCCCTCTTTCCATTTTATAAACATTTTTTCTTCCTTTTTAGCATGTGCTTAAGTTCTCTGTTCATCCATCCTGGCTTCCTTAAATGCTGCCTATTCTTCCCTCTTTTCGGAATTGTTAACAATTGTGCTTTGAGAATTTAATTTTTCAAGATTTCCCATCCTTCCTAGACATTTTTGTCTTTAAGGAAATGAGGAAAGAGATGAGCAGTTGGGTCTGAAGTTGGGCTGCCAAGAACTTTTCAGTGATGTAGAAATGTAGCTCAAATGATGAAACATGCAGGGAGAAGAGACTTCCTGTTTCTACAAAAAACTTAGAAGGATTCAGCTAGTCTGTTTATAATCACGTGATATCAAAGTCCCAATGTCAAATAGAAGCGTTAACTGGGTAGAAGGGAAAAATGAGAACTGTAAGCACATAGTGCCTTATAATATTATGACTGCAATACATTAAGAAGATAAAAAAAATATTGGAGGAGTGCTTCTTTAAGAATGGTTACATCTGTACATACAAAATAGGTGTTGTGTGAATTCTTCCTTTTTGCTTCATGCTCTAGTTATAATAATAAAATTGTTGGAGCTCTACCTTACACACATTAAAGAAAATCTGTCTGTAGGATCATCCCTCCTATGTCATCTATATGGTCATGTAGGTCATAGGAAGCTGAATGAAATGACACCTTGATAACTGTGATCTGATGATTACTTATTCCAGAGAAATCCACTTTTTATTATATGTAGGACTATGGGTCGGATACAGATCTGTATGAGAATCTGCCCCCAGAGCTTATTTTGAACAAAAGGGGAGTTAGCAGTGTGATATGTAATACTTGTAGTTACCAGTGTTTCCAGTAAGATATGTAATGGCTGTTCTCTGCTCTCCTGATCTCACTGAAGAGCTGTGTGTGGTTATAACTGACACATCTGCAAATTTTTCTCAGCTTCAACTTCCATTACACAGGCTGACAGGGTTGCAATATTGTTGCAGTACAGCAGAGCTCAGAAATCTGCAAAAAAAGGGTTTGTAAGAAAACAAAGTTCAATTGTAGTCATGTTTAAAATCGGCTGCGCTGCTGGAAAAGAAGTCTATTGCTGCGATAATCATTGAAGGTTCTTTATTAACCACTACGGGTTTCAACTCTATACTGGCATTTTTCTTAAGAGTGAGAAAACAATAGATAACACATATACTGTACATAATTCCAACTCTCATATTCTGGCTAAAATAGTCAGAAAACACTGGAAGATAAAATCTTGGGACCACTTATCACTCAAGGTCCAAGATTTGTATACAGGAAAGCACGTAATGTTGGTGAGTATTATTGCTCCTACTGTACCCGTCAATAGTTTTAAAAAAAATCCTCTGTACTTTTTATAGAGAATTTAAAAGGATTTTTTCCACACAGAAATTGCTGTATATGCCGAAAGACCACAACCTCTAAACAAATATCTTTTATTGAGGGTAGCAAAGAATTTATAATTGAGGATTTTATTACATGTACTACAGAGAGTGTTATCTACACAATAAAGTGTCCCTGTCAAAAAATATATGTAGGGCGCACAAAACGCCCACTAAAAATCAGGATGAATGAACATATCCGGAACATCAAAATGAAGTTCATGGGACATCCTCTATCTAGCCATTTTGTTAGTCATCATGCTGGATCTGTGTCTAATATGGTGGTTAGGGGTGTAGAACTTGTGCACATGCAAGCTCGCAACGGTGATCATATAAAGCTAATGTCCCGTGCTGAATCTCACTGGATTTTTATGCTAGATACCCTTATCCCAAATGGTCTGAATAGCGAGATCAAACTATTTTATTAAAGTATTTGATTAACTTGTGCAAAATTACAGTTGTGTATATATATACCCCAGTGATCGCAAGGAGGACCATTCCCTTAGGAAGGAGACCGAAGTCTCTGAAACATGTTGGACAGCTTTTTGGCCCTCTCTGCGATCTGTAGCGGCTGCAGCCCGGTGTTTCACGTGTCTCTGACGTCACGGAGGTCCTGTGTTGACGAGCACATGCGCGGCTGTTGAGCACAGATGACATTGTCTTTTTTGCCCGGAGATTTGAACGGTGGCTGCTACCGGCCGTAGCAGTACCGCCATATGTGCAACTACGGACCATACTCACCTGGGATTTATGCACAAGCATTTGGACTATTGCTGCTCATCACCCAAGAAACTGCGGAATACTAACTCCCTGAATCACTGCCTCCTTTCTGCCTAGCCTATTTTTGGGATTATTCCTTCAAGACATCGTGGATTGTCTTATATCTAACATGTGAGGTAATTACTTTATTTTATTTTATGTAAAGCTAGCATGCTGGTATTCCAGTTGTATTATTGTTATGTGAGTCTGCCATATTCAATCCTTATCTGAGATAGACATATATTTTTCTAGTGGCACATTCAAGGTGTATACTAGTTGGAGTCATTTTTTTCTATGAATGTTTAGGTGTTAACCTCATATAATTAGAGTCTCTGAGTGCAATAGTAATTTATACATCTAGATTTAAATCCTGACGCTTGTGGTGACTATTGTCTCTTACTTATGCTCCTGGAGTCTCTATGTAATTGAGCGCCACTGTATTATCTCACACATATGCATTATTATTTACACTTGAGATAGATGTTGGTACGGCATTGAAACACATAGTGGTAAATAAAGCACCTTCACTTTATAAGTACATTCTACATCTTAGATCTTACAGAGCGCTGCTGTATTCCTTTGTATAAATATATATATATATATATATATATATATACTGCTCAAAAAAATAAAGGGGAAACATCCTAGTACATTGTGTTGGTTAAGTGCTCCCACTATTTTTTTTAGCAATATACAGTATATATATATATATATATACACTAGCTGAAGAGCCCGGCGCTGCCCGGGCATAGTAACTAACTGTGTTTATAGCAAATTATAATTATCCTCCATCCCATAGTCCCGTGCCCATATACCCATTATACATATCCACCATCCCATAGTCCCATGCTCATATACCCATCATGCATATCCTCCATCCCATAGTCCCGTGCCCATATACCCGTCATACATATCCACAATCCCATAGGCCCGTGCCCATATACCCATCATGCATATCCTCCATCCCATAGTCCCGTGCCCATATACCCGTCACACATATCCACGATCCCATATATGACACACAGTACATTATTATGATATCTGTATGTGAAATAATTTGATTGAGTTAAGTTTTTTATTAACTGTACAAAAACCTTTGATGCTCTTGATAAAAAAATCTCATGCTTTCACACTATCGTTTCTGTTTTGCAAACTGTTAAAAGCTTTGCTAACAGTACAGTGCTAAACAGAAACATTTGCATTTGGCAATCTAAACCCTAGTCAAGAAAATAAAAGCCAATTCTACAGACTAAAAGGAATTGCAAATTAATTTATCGGGCATCAGGATAAATATTTCATAAATATTTTAGAAGATCAGATATGGCTTATAACAGAATCTGAACCTAGGTGATGTTTTTTGCTGCATTGAATGTTATTCTTTGTTCTGCATAGGGAATTTTGTTAATTGGCTCTTAAATCTTACTGTGTTATCAATTTGGTTCTTAAGGCCCCGTTACACTTAAAGATGCACCAGTGATCCCGACAACGATACGACCTTGTCAGGATTGCTGGTGCATCACTGCATGATCGCTGGTGAGCTGCCAAACAGGCAGCTTCACCAGCGATCAGCACCAGCGATGACGTTGGTATCTAAGGTCAAATCGGGTTACTAAGTGGCGCGTGTCCCTTAGTTACCAGATGTGTACCTTAGAAACCTGCATGCTCGCGCGCGGAGCTGCGAGCACACAGGTTTCTAAGGTACACATTGGGTAACAAAGTGACGCGTGACGCTTAACAACCCGATATTTACCTCGGTTACCAGCTCCCAGCGCCTGCTTAGAGCACTGGGAGAGTCACTGATCGTTGGCTCCCACTGCCACACGCAGCGATGCGTGCTGGCCAGCGGGAGAGCAACGATCAAAAAACGGCCGTGCACGATCAGCAATTTCCAGCGGAGGGGCCGGTCGCTGATCCCCATCACACACAGCGATCTCGCTGGTGAGATCGCTGTGACGTCACAAAATCAGCTAGCGAGATTGCTGTGTGTGACGGGGCCTTTAGCCTTAAAGTGTTTGTCCCACAAACTAAGTACATTGCAATCAATAAATTATGGAATTAAAATTAGTTCCACAATTGGATGTGTTAAAAAATTGTTCCTGTGCTGAGATATTCTTATAAATGTTCCCCTGTTGTGTAGTGTGTAATGGCTGAGTCTCACCAAATAGGGACATGGTCTGATAATACCACAGCTCCTGGGCAGGGGAGGAAGCAAAAGAGTATACAGACATTACAGCATGGGATCACAGCTGATTCTTTCTGTCTTTTCCTGCCTGTTTTTAAATAAGCTGTCCCATCTGTATACTCTTTGCTTTCTCCCCTGCCCAGGAAATGTGGTCTAATCAGACCATGATTCTATATCAATTGAGATTAACATGCAGTTGCTCCAGATTAAGAAAAATGCTGTGGTTTGAGTTAACAAGAAAGTGGGGAAAGCAAGAGGCAGCTTTTGTGGGAGATCAAGTACTAGCAATTCTGCGTATAGGGGTAAAGGCATGGAAGGATGGGTTGGTGAGAACTAGTGATGAGCGAGTATACTCATTGCTCGGGTGTTCTCAGAGTATTTTGGCGTGCTCGGAGATTTAGCTTTTGTCGTCTCAGCTGCATGATTTGCGACTGCTAGACAGCTTGATTACATGTGTGGAATGCTTGTTTGTTAGGAAATTTCCACATGTATTCAGCCTGTCTACAAGTCACAAGTCATGCAGATAAGACGACGAAATGTAAGGCTGAGGTCACACTAACCGACGCAAAATACGGTCCGTAGATACGGTCCGTAGTTTAGATGCGTAATTCGGATGAATGACCCCTAAATAGTGCTCCGTATGTCATCCGTAAGCAAGGTGTGGTCGCGTATTTTGCGCATGTCAGCATCCGTATGTGATCCGTATGTAATCTGTATGGCATCCGTATGGCGAGATTTTCTCGCAGGCTTGCAAAATGGACATTTAACGGTTTTGAGGCCTGCTAACTATTTAAATCATTAGCCTGCACCCTATTTATTGCCTCAGGAACAGGTGGCTGCCTCCATTCTGTCCATTTGTGACCTTGCCTTCACTAGGTGTGTTGCTGTTGTATGTGCAACATGGCAGACAGTCTGACTTTCAACACAACTGAGCAGGTTCTCTTCAACTGGCTTTTGTCACGCCGCTTTGGTCAACCATACCCAGTGATAGTGGATCCGCGGAGGAGGAGACGCATGTGGGTCCATCCACTTTTGAGGCAATGACTCACAAGAGGTCATTTTCACCGCCTCTATTCTCTGCGGGAGCATCCGGCTAAATTCTACCAATACTGTCGCATGAGCCTTGCAACATTTGATCAACTCTTGGAGACAGTGCGCCCTGGGATAACCTTTCAGGACACAAGGATGCGCAAAGCTATATCTGCAGAGGATCGACTTCTACTCACATTACGGTATGTACTACACAACCACATTCTCTATGTTGATGATGTGTTGCCCAAAGTATGTATTTTTTGCTTCATGGACTAATTTTAATGCCCTCATCTTATTCCAGATATGTTGAAACTTACAGACCAGAATGTTATGTGTAAGATGTACTGAATATCACTTAGTCATTGCGCAACAAAATATGTGTGTGTTATTAGATGTGAATTCATAACAAGTTTTGTATGTATGTACCTTTTTTTGTTTAATTTGTGCATTCTAAAAGGTTCCTTTTCTGTTGTTCTTCAGCTTCCTGTCCACTGGCCAGTCTTATGCCGCCCTCCACCATGATTTTCTGATTGGAAGATCTACCATTTCTGGCATAGTCAGGTCGACATGTAGTCAAATATGGTCAAGACTACATCAACTCGTCATGCCCGAGCCCAGGATGGAAGACTGGTTGAGGATATCAAGGGACTTTGAGGAGGAATGCCAGTTTCCTAATTGTATTGGTGCCCTTGATGGCAAACATATCCGGGTGCATAAGCCGCCAAACTCTGGCTCCCAATTCTTCAATTATAAACTATACTTTTCTGTTATATTGTTGGCTCTGGCCAACCCTCAATACAAGTTTATAATTGTTGACATTGGGGCCTACGGAAGGACGGGAGACTCTCGAGTCTTCAAAACTTCCATTATGGCTCGGCGGCTACACACCAACCAGTTGGATCTACCACCACCACGCCAGCTACCAGGCTCCACTCAAGAATCTGTCCCTTATGTCCTTGTGGCAGATGAGGCTTTTCAGTTAACGCGCAATGTCATGAGGCCATATCCCCGGCGCAACCTTGACCACAGGCGCAGAATTTTTAACTTGCGCCTATCACGTGCTCGGCGACTGGTGTAGTGTTCCTTTGGCATTCTTTGTGCCAAATGGCAGGTACTCCAGTCTGCCATTCAGCTGAGTGAACAAAATGTTAATGAAGTAGTTAAAGCCTGTGTGGTTCTTCATAACTTCACCAGGATACATGATTGTTCCTCCTCTGTTGGTGTTGTGCGTGGGTTGACCAATGAGCGCAGGGCGAGACCACCTATCAACCCTCAACGTAGACCGCTCTCTGGCCTCAAAGTGCGTGATATTGTCACAAATTACTTTATGTCACCTGAGGGCAAGAGCATGCTGTGTCTATGTTATAATTTTTTGGTTTATGTGTGTCTAAATATATATATTTCGACCCCTTCAGATTCTATGACTGTTTAATTGCATTGGTAAGCGTATGTTAGTTTACTGACACTGTTTTTAAGAATTGAGACAGAGACGTAAAATGTGGTAGCCAAATGTTTACTTGACCCTTTTTTTGTTGATTTTTTAAATCAAAACATATTATTGCCATATAAGAACTGTGGCAATGTGGCAAATTGGCCTTTTTGCAGATGTGAACATTTTTTCACAAACAATTTTTCACACATACAAAAACAAAAATACAACATAATGCAATACCAAAATGGCTACATTATAAATTTTGGTAATTTGGGGAAGGAGAAGGCAGAAGACCAGCCTGTGGTTGCTGCTGGCTACTTTGCCCAACATTGCCCTGTGTGGGAGCATACTATTGCCAATGATGTGGGTATTGTTCTGCCTCCTGGGATTGGGCTTGATACTGGCCAGAGTGATACGGAACAGGGGCATCTTGTTGGCTCGGGTAGGCCCGTGTCTCATACCCACCAATATAGCCATGTCGGCCCCAACCAGGTTGGGACCAGCCTCCAACACTGGGTGGGAAAAAGTGGCCATATAGGTGGGGTTGGCTAGAGGTGGACATATGTTGCTGGTGTTGTAAAGGTTGGGTAGGGGGAGGAAGGGGGTGAGGCGTAGGCCCACGTATTTGAGGATCCTCAGAGCCTGCTTGAGCAAGCATCTGTGTAGGTGGTCTAAGGCGCATTAGATTTCTGGGTGAAAGCTGCCACCTCTCCAGATATTCAAACAACTCATATGGGGTATTGGGGATGCGCTTGCATCAAGCAGGATCTGAAAACATCCTTGAATTCGGAGCCTCACCTCATGGGAAAGGGCATGAAGATAAAGGGCCAGGCTACGTGAGTATGCCTCCTCGCCATCATCTGTATTCACTCTAGCCAGATAGTTGAGGACCCCTGTGTCCACATTGGTTCGGGTATCTTGAGCAGGGATCTGGCGCCTTCTTCGTCCTCGCCGGGATGGTCCAGCAGGCTGTGGGGAGCCCCGGATCTGGGCAGTTGGGCTGCTGCTCATGTTGCCCTGTTCCTCCAGTATGGCTGATGGTGCAGCAGCAGGCGGTCCTGGTGGTGGGTTTTGTGTCACAGGCACTGGGTTCTAGTGAGAGGATTCTTCACCCATGCTTCTTGTAGGGGAAAAGATGGGCCAGCCACCTCATCCCCTACAGGATCAATGATGGGCTCTGTATCTGAGCCCGTTCCTCTATCCGTAAGGAGTTCTGTTATGAAATAGAACAGAGCCAAAAATAAATCAATATTTTTGGCCCTGTAAAGTATCTGTGTAATGTGGTATGAGGTATCTACTTACAGTCTCACATCCAGAATAGGGGCGAGGAAGGAGAGGCGGTCATAATAGATGTATTTCCTCTTTATGTAGCCCGCATCACCACTCCTGGACCGCTGCTGACGTTCCCGCCTGTATTGGTCACGGATGCTGCGCCACCGTCTCATCACATCTTCCACTGCAATGTGACAGGAAATATTATCAATTTCACATATTTGATATGTCAAATTTACTACCAGTAACCTAGCCATGTGGCCTTCTGGGGTGTGCTTTCTATCCAGGGAGGCATATCTAATTGGCCCATCCAGCCCAGATACACAGGGTCACAATAGTTCATGTATCAAGTAACTACACTTAATAACTTGGTTGGCTAGGAGGATGAGGAGCTTGTGGCCTGGGCCAAATGATGGCAGTGTAAAACCATGGGTCACATCAAAATCTACCCGCCTCATGAGGAAAAAAGTACAAGCACAGGAAGGGGGGTGGCCGATTCTATATGCATCTTTTGATGTGAGGTATTTTTAAACAGTTTTTGGGTTGTACTTACTCAGTTTCTGCTGCTCCTCACGTGGCTGATCACCAAAATCATGGAACATCTGGCAACATATGCACCTCCATGACGCCTCCTTTCTTGCCCGGTTGGCATAATGGGCATCACGTTGGTCCCAGAGTTCTGGCCGCTCCTGAACTAATACAATAAGCATCTCCACATTGAGGAATTATGGCACCATGACGCTGCTGTTCTCCACGGAGGCGTACTTCCTGGATGTCTGGAGCGCTTTTTGAGCTCATTTGCATGTCTAGTCTTCCTGATGATGGATTGGCCCATTTTCTGTCACCAGCCAAAAGACCTGCGTATTTCTCGCAATTCACATATGTGGTTCGTGTGTAATCCGTATTTTTTGCGCACCTGTAGACTTGCATTGGCGTAATACGGCCGTAGTACGCTGACAATCGCAGCATGCTGCAATTGGCACGGACGGTAGAATACGGACAAGAAATATATGGCTGTTGGGAGCAAACCCATAGAGAATCATTGGTCCATGTGTAATGCGTGCTTTTAACGCCTCTCACTCGTCCGTATTCCTCTCTAGTGTGACCCCGGCCTCAATCTCCAAGCACGCCAAAATACTCAGAGGACACCCGAGCAACGAGTATACTCGTTCATCACTACTGAGAAGCCAATAAAGAAAAAGAGAAGCACTTGCAATTAAAGATTTTGCAAGCCACTGCTGAATTGTATATTTCAGAGAATCTGATGTATATTTCCACTATTGGGGTCCTCGCTACCCGTTGGTATCATCATTATTGGTCAGCGGCTGCTCGCGTGGGCTTCAATGCTCGGCAGTAATAGCTATACTAAATATAAATGTCACAGAAGCCTATAGAAAGGTAAAAGGAGATATTGTTTTATTATTTATCATTGATTCTTCCTTGTATTCACAGCAGGCAATTATATAAGATCAATTGAATGAACAAACTGATTAGTGGGCAGTGTAAACACACTATTATTACCATCATGGCCCCTCGAATAGCTTACAAATGATAGAAATACTTTATCAGGATCGATGCTTTCTTTCAAGATCCGTTTCACTGTGATCTCTCTATGTTAGATTGCTGAAAACTTTCTCGAACATTTTCCTGCAGAAATCTTTTTTTTTTTACGCTAGGTCAAAAGAAAACTTTTCTTTTTTTTTTTTTTTTTGGGAAACATGCCAGTCTTCAATTTGAAGACATCAGTGAAGCAAAAGACAGATGTCTGCAGGGATTGTCAGCTTTAAGATAAAAAAGATGTATGAGGAGCAATTCAAGAGTAAAATGACATGCATCTGTGAATGTACCGGGCGTGTTTCAATAGGAATAAAATGAATGCAATATTTAAATCCCATGGTACGCTGCCTACCAAGTTCATTTACTTATAAGTCGGGGAGTTTTATGACATATTCAGTAAATAAAAACAAATTCAATATTATGATGATACATTAGCGATATTCCAGTAGGTTTCACTTTGAGATATAATCCAAGTATATTATTTTACAGTTCATTTTCTCCATGCATAATTAGCTAAGAAACTCCAGTGTGGAAGCGCCTGTAGCCAATAAGGACATATAAATGTCCTAAATGTTTGTTCCCAACTCCGTATTTAATAGCCCGAAATAATAGAGCCTTCCGAAATAGAGCAGACTACTTCCCTAAATGCCAACCTCAAAGTGAACATTTGAAAAAAGCGAGTATTTTTCTTTATTTACTTCACGACATTGAAATAAATGAAAAAAAAATCAAATGTATTTATATTTTTCCCAAATATTTTTAAGCGAAATGGTCTTTTTTGCTTTGATTAGTTCTGTTGGTTTTTCATGTCAGACCTGCTGTTCATGAGAAGACACTTCTGCGTAAACAAGTGTGCCCCATTCTTTTGTCATTCCCTGCCACGACTGCTTCTATTGTTCCAGAATAATGCCCAGACCAGTCTGCAGACCTTCTTGGCCATATGGTGAGCAACAAAGCTGAAAAGCTGTGAAACAGCAAAACTAGCAGGTGAAGGTGTTTATATGGAAATGGCACCCTAAAATCAATCATAGTGGAAGCAATTTATCTCTCACCATCCCTGATTCCTAACTATTGTGGCAGCAAATTATATCAAGGACATCATCAGCCCCCAAGAAGGAGACATTTTCCCAGTATTACTATTAATATACGGTGGAAATGTAATATCCACCTTTATATATATTATTTTTTAGAACTTAGTTATGCTAACACTTTACATAAAATAAATTCTGATATAGTCTGGAGAACGCAGCACTGACAGCTTTATGTTCTGATTTTTTCAAATACATCTCTGCTGAATGCAGTAAACTCAATGAGAGGGCTCTGACTTCAAAGTGTCATATTCCATACTATTACCGTAAAGTAATGCAATTCTACTTCTCGACAATCAGGACCTTATAAAAAAGAAGAAGGCAAGGAAAAGATTTTTCAGATTTCTCATTAAGGGCTCGCTCACGTGAAGGTATACTTCGGAGGAGTGCTTTCCGCTGTTTTATCGGATTGCACTCGGACTAATGTTATTCTATAAAGGCTCATTCACACGTCAGTATTTGGTCAGTATTCTGCATCAGTGTTTGTATGCCAAAGCCAGGAATGGAACTTACCGAGAAAAAAATGTAATTGAAAGACTGCCTCCTGTTCCTTATTTTGGAGACATTCCTGGTTTTGGCATATAAATACCGATGAAATACTGATCAAAAATACTGATGTGTGAAAGAGGCCTTAGGCAGTGCAGATATGCGCTTCTTTTCTCATACCAATTTGTCATGAGAAAAAAAATTGCAGTATGCTGTAATTAGCTCCGCAAATCAGATTGCACATATCTATTCAAGTCTAAGGCTGTGTGCACGCGGTGCGGATTCTGCTGTGGAATTTTCCGTGCAGATTTCTATAATAGAGCAGTTGAAAAACTGCTGCAGAACTGCACAAAAGAAGTGACATGCTGCAGTTTTAAATCTGCGCGGAAAAATCTGCAGCATGTGCACAGCATTTTTTGTTTTACATAGCCTTAAATGGTACTGTACATCACTTGCAGTTCTGCAAGGCCAAATCTGCTGCAGAACTGCACCAGAATCTGCACCGTGTGCACATACCCTAAGGGTGCTTAAAAATTATCAGAATGCACTTATATGTCATCTGAGTGCAGTTCGACTTCCATAGGTTCACACAATGGAGAACATGGAGAAATGTTGTTCTCCATCTTCTCCTCGCCTATGCTATGGTTCTTTCATCTGAGAGAATCAGATCAAACTTTGATCAGAGTTTTATCAGAGTGTCATTTACATAATCAATCAGAATCTCTCGGAGGAGAAAATATACGCTTGTATGATCCTGACTTATGCCAGAGTCAGACTTGCGAGAAACTCACATGTCAATACCCGACACTGCCGCCGGTACTCAAATAGGAGCGTTCAGCTGCATAGAAATACATGCAGTTGAATACTCCGATCTGAGTGCCGGCGGCAGTGCCGGGTATTGACGTGCGAGACTCGTCCGAGTTTCTCGCAAGTCTGACCCCAGGCTTAGGCTGGAGTCACACTAAAGAGAAATACGGACGAGTGCTATGTGAGAAAAATCGCATAGCACTCGGACCAATGTTAATCTAAGGCTGGAGTCACACTAACCTGCGCAAAATACGGTCAGTATTTTACAATGCGTAATACGGATCAATGACCACTAAATAGTGCTCCGTAGGTCATCCATAAGCAAGGTGAGGTCGCGTATTTTGCGCATGTGTGTCTCCGTATGTAATCCGTATGCAATCCGTATGGCGAGATTTTCTCGCAGCCTTGCAAAATGGACATTTAACGGTTTTGAGGCCTGCAAACAATTTAAATCATTAGCCTGCACCCTATTTAGACTCTCAGAAACAGGTGGCTGCCTACATTCTGTACATTTCTCACCTTGCTTTCACGAGGTGTGTTGATGTTCTTTGTGCAGCATGGCAGAGGGTCTGACATTCAATACAACCGAGCAGGTTCTCTTTACCTGGCTTTTGTCACGGCGCTTTGGCCAACCATATCCTGTGATAGTGGATCCGCTGAGGAGGAGACGCATGTGGGTCCATCCACTTTTGAGGCAACGACTCACAAGAGGGCATTTTCACCGCCTCTATTCGTCTCTGCGGGAGCATCCGGAGAAGTTTTACCAGTACTGTCGAATGAGCATTTCCACATTTGATCGCCTCTTTCAGACAGTGCGCCCTGGGATCACCTTTCAGGACACTAGGATGCGCAAAGCTATATCTGCAGAGGAGCGACTTCTACTCACAATACGGTATGTACTCCACAACCACATTCTCTATGTTCATAATGTGTGCGTTAATTTATGTTTTTTGGCCTTCTTGGACAATGTTTAATACCCTCATCTTACTCAAAATATGTTTCACCTGACACAGCAGAATGTTACATCTAATATGTCCTGCATATCACTTATGTAACGCATGTAACTGATTTTTTTTTACTTTAGCCATTCTAACCTTTACTATTTCTGTTGTTCTACAGCTTCCTGTCCACTGGCCTGTCTTATGCCGCCCTCCATCATGAGTTTCTCATTGGAAAGTCCACCATTTCAGGCCAGTTTCCAAATTGTATTGGGGCCCTGGATGGCAAACATATCAGGGTGCGTAAGCCGCCGTACTCAGGGTCCCAATTCTTCAATTATAAGCAATACTTTTCTGTTGTATTGTTGGCTCTGGTAGACCCTCAATACAAGTTTATAATTGTTGACATTGGGGCCTATGGAAGGACGGGAGACTCTAGAGTCTTCAATACTTCCATAATGGGTCGGCGGCTACGCACCAACCAGTTGGATCTACCACCACCACGCCAGCTACCAGGCTCCCCCGAACAATCAGTCCCTTATGTCCTTGTGGCAGATGAGGCCTTTCAGTTATCACGTAATGTCATGAGGCCATATCCCCGGCGCAACCTTGACCACAGGCGCAGAATTTTTAACTTGCCCTATCACGTGCTAGGCGACTGGTGGAGTGTTCCTTTGGGATTCTTTGTGCCAAATGGCGGGTACTCCAGTCTGCCATTCAGTTGAGTGAGCAAAATGTGAATGAAGTTGTGAAAGCCTGTGTTGTTCTGCATAACTTCACCAGGATCCATGATTGTTCCTCCTCTGATGGTGTTGTGCGTAGGCCGGACAATGTGCGCAGGGTGAGACCACCTATCATCCCTCAACGTAGACCGCTCTCTGGCCTCAAAGTGCGTGATATATTCACAAATTACTTTATCTCACCTGAGGGGGCAACGTCTTGGCAAGAGAATGCTGTGTCTATGTTATAATTTTTTTTTTTCAAAATGTGTCTAAATATATATTACTCAAGCCTTTTTATGATTCTATGAGTGTTTCTTTGCATTGGTTGGTGTCTGTAAGTATGTTGTGATGGATAGTGAGAAATCACACAGAGACGTTAACTAGAGTAGACAAATTTTTAGTTTTGCCTTTTTTTTTTTGTTTTGCTTAAAGGCAAACATAATTTTGCCAGAACACAAATTTGGCAATGGCCAAAATGACCCTTTGGGCCTTCTTTAACTTGGTGTAACATTAACATTACCGAAAAAAAATGCACCAAACATTATGCAATAACAACATTGCTGCATGCCTACATTAACCTTGATTAGGCAACAAAGGGTGAGCTCCATCACCAAAATAAAGTGAATAAGATAGCACTCACATTTCCTCATAATGTTTTCCAATCATAGAAAGATTCCACCATGACAGGCAAGGCTACCTCACATCTTTCAGACAGATATTACCTGTCTGTAGAACAGACAATATTTAAGCATGCTATACTGGAAAGGATGACAATACAAAACTCACTTGTTAAGACATAGAGAGAGCGTGATATTGTGAATGCTGGTCGCCTCAAATTGGTTTACTAGAGAATGCTAATAACAAAGTTGACTACTTAACTAAAGGCAAGCACGTCTTTCCTATGCATTAGCAAGTGATTACTGTATTTTCATCCTTTCATGTCACAGTATAGCGCATTTAAATATTCTCTTTTATACACACATGTAATATCTGTGTGAAAGGCGTGAGGTAGCGTTGCCTGTCATGATGGATTGTTTCATATGTTTGGAAAACATTGTTTAAAAATGTGAGTGTGAAATTATGTTCTAAATGTTGGTGAAGGAGAACACCTGTTTTTTTGTCTAGATTAGAAGCACCAATTCCATGTAACTGGACATCTCCAAATTTTAGAGTCATAAATCCTCATATGTAGGGGAAGGGGAACGGGGAGGAACAGCCTGTGGGTGCTGCTGGACATTGTGGGCAACATCGCCCTGTGTGGGGCCATACTGTTGCCCATGATGCTGTTGTTGTCCAGCCTCCTGGGCCTGTTGGTGATACTGGCCAGAGTAATGATGATGGTGAGGGGCTTCTTGTTGGCTCTGGTAGGCCCGTGGATCATACCCACCAAGATAGCCAGATCGTCCCCAACCAGGTTGGGACCAGCCTCCAACAAGGCTACAAGTGGCCATATTGGTGGGGTTGGCTTGATGAAGACATTTGGGGCTGCGGAATAGAAGGATGGGTAGGGGGAGGAAGGGGTTGAGGTGTTGGCCCACGTATTAGGGGCTGTTCAGACCCTGCTTGAGCAAGCATCTGTGTGGATGGTCTCATGCGCATTAAATTTCTTGGTGAGAGCTGCCACCTCTCCAGAAATTCAAACACCTCATATGGGGTATTGGGGGGGGTGCTTGCATCAAGCAGGATCTGAATACACCCCCTAATACGGAGCCTGACCTCACGGGTAAGGGCACACAGATAAAGGGTGAGGCTACGTGCATAGGCCTCCTCACCATCATCTGTAGTGACTCTGGACAAGTAATTCAGCACCCCAGTGTCCACATGGATCCGGCTCTCTTGAATGGCGACCTGGCGCCTTCTTCTTATTCGCCGTGATGCAAGAGCAGCCTGTGGGGAGGGCCTGATCTGGGCAGTTGGGCTGCTGCTCAAGTTGCCCATCTCTTCCAGGATGGGTGAGGTTGCAGCTGCAGACCGTCCTGGTGGTGTGTTGTGTCGGGCAGCCTTTGTGTGTTCTGGTGATGCCTCCTCTTCAGCCATCCTTCTTGTAGGGGGAGAAGATGGGCCAGCCACCTCATCCCCTACAGGATCAATAATGGGCTCTGCCTCTGAGGCCGTTCCTCGATCCGTAAGGTTGGATTGAGTTCTGTTATAAAATAGAACAGAGGCAAAAATACATCAATATTTTTGTCCCTGTAAAGTATTTGTGTAATGTTTTTGTGTCATGTGGTGTGAGGTATGTACTTACGGTCTCAGAGCCAGAATTGGGGCGAGGAAGTTCAGCCGGTCATAGTAGATGTATTTGCGCTTGACATGGCCAGCATCCCCACTCCTGGACCGCTGCTGGCGTTCCCGGCGGTACTGGTCCCGGATGCTTCTCCACCGTTTCACCACATCTTCCACTGCAATGTGACAGGAAAGATTGTCAAAATCACATATTTGAGAGGTCACATTTTCAAACAGTAGTCTAGGCATGGGGCCTTATGGGGGTGTGCGTTCTACCCATGGTGGTATATGTAATTGGGCCGATACCCATTAGCTCCCCTGAAACTAATTTTAGTGGCTAGGAGGATGAGGAGCTTGTGACCTAACCCCTAATTATGGCTGTGTGAAGCCACGTGTCACATCCTAATGTAACGGCCTCATGAGGCTAATAAAAGTACATGCACAGGAAGGGGGGGGGCTGATTGTAGAGTCATTTTATAGCGCGCGCTAACGTTAATTATATTTTTATGGTTGCACTTACGAATTTTATGCTGCTCATCACGTGGTCTGTCACCAAAGTCATGGTACATCTGGCGACAGATGCGCCTCCATGACGCCTCCTTTCTTGTGCGGTTCGCATAGTTTGCGTCACGTGGGTCCCATATTTCTGGACGCTCCTGCACCAGCACAATTAGCATCTCTACATTAATATATGTGGACGCCATGCTGCTGCTGTACTCCGTGGAGGCGTACTTCCTGGATGTCTGGAGCGCTTTTTGAGCTCATTTGCATGTCTAGGCTTCCTGATGATGGATTGGCCCATTTCCTGTTCACCAGCCAAAAGACCTGCGTATTGCTCGCAGGTCACACGTGTGTTCAGTGTGTAATCCGTATTTTTTGCGCACCCATAGACTTGCATTGGCGTACTACGGGCGTAGTACGCTGACAATCGCAGCATGCTGCGAGTGGCACGGAGCGTAGGATACGGAGGAGAATATACGCCTGGTGCGAGTGACCCCATAGAGAATCATTTGTCCGTGTCTAATGCGTGCTTTTTGCGCCTCTCACTCTCCCGTATTCCTCGCCAGTGTGACTCCGGCCTATGGGGCAGCTCCTATCATCCATTTGTTTCTCGCCCGTATTATACGTGTGGGTTAAATCTCAGCATGCTTTGATTTGCACCGTATTACGCCCGAGACTCGCCAATGCAAGTCTATGGGTGCTAGAAAAAAACGGTTTACACATGGACCATGCGTGTGACCTGCGAGAAATACGCACTGGTGTCCTTTAGAAAAGCTAGCAATTCAGTGCCCTATACAGTAAAATCACAGTGACAGGTTAAAATAGGTATATATTCAGGAGAACAGGAGTGATTGAATCCAAAAGGATTTATTTAATATCAAGCAAATTGCCAATTTATTACTACAAAAACACATAAAAATATGTAACAATCATAGCACAGTTGCACATAATATATGACATCAAAAGCCAGGAAGGATATGTGGGGATAATTAACAAGGCACCATCATACTGAAGCTCATTGTGAGGGTATGGCCCCTGAATATAAACCCGCTATCTCTATAGAGTATTGTCAGAATCATAATAAATCAATAGTAGCGGTAGGGCCTCACACAAAAGCTCAGTACGCATAGAAGATGGTAATAGTGTAACACGTTCCACAGTACGTCATTATACCCAAATGGAGAGATAGCCAAAACACAGGAACGTTTACCTAATGGTGCACAAGTCCCCCAGGTGGTGACACGAACGCTCCGATGCGCGTTTTGCGCTTCCCAATAGCGCTTTATCAAGGAGCTGTATCTGGTACTGGCGCAAGACCTTTTGTATCCATGGTGATAGTCACATGTCTGCCCATGTGACGTGAATACACCAATCGTCAGTGGCCATAGCGGCGCATGCGTCGTGACGTCATCTGGCTCACACACATGAAGATAAGCGCACAGCACCGGCCGCAGGCACAGGGACTCAGGGTCACCGGCGCGCGCGCTGACGGCACAGGAGGGCGCCACCTCCATGCAGGGAGACACGGAAGGCACAGAGCACATGCGCATGGCCGCAAGATGATAGTATCACCATTGACAAGATTCACCATATATGTGACTACAGGAAAAATATATATAAAACCACATACAACAGTAAAAACTGTTAGTAGATACATACCAATATAACATATAACATATACATATACAAAAGGTCCTGCGCCAGTACCAGTTACAGCTCCTTGATAAAGCGCTATTGGGAAGCGCGTAACGCGCGTCGGAGCGTTCGTGTCACCACCTGGGGGACTTGTGCACCATTAGGTAAACGTTCCTGTCTTTTGGCTACCTCTCCATTTGGGTATAATGACGTACTGTGGAACGTGTTACACTGTTACCATCTTCTATGCGTACTGAGCTTTTGTGTGAGGACCTACCACTACTATTGATTTATTATGATTCTGACAATACTCTATAGAGATAGCGGGTTTATATTCAGGGGCCATACCCTCACAATGAGCTTCAGTATGACGGTGCCTTGTTAATTATCCCCACATATCCCTCCTGGCTTTTGATGTCATATATTATGTGCAACTGTGCTATGATTGTTACATATTTTTATGTGTTTTTGTACTAATAAATTAGCAATTTGCTTGATATTAAATAAATCCTTTTGGATTCAATCACTCCTGTTCTCCTGAATATATATGTATGTATGGAGTAGAACCATATATTATGGCAGATTATCAATATAAGATACTGGCATTTATTCTCTGTAAGGTATTGGACTATTCTGTTGTACTACAGGTTAAAATAGGATAGATTGTAAACATGATGTATACACATAGTATAGGTATATATATATATATATATATATATATATATACTGTATATAATATAGATGTCATTGACACACACATACAGTATATATATACAGTCATGGCCAAAAGTATTGACACCCCTGCAATTCTGTCAGATAATACTCAGTTTCTTCCTGAAAATCATTGCAAACACAAATTCTTTGGTATTATTATCTTCATTTAATTTGTCTTAAATGAAAAAAACACAAAAGAGAATGAAGCAAAAAGCAAAACATTGATCATTTCACACAAAACTCCAAAAATGGGCCGGACAAAAGTATTGGCACCCTCAGCCTAATACTTGGTTGCACAACCTTTAGCCAAAATAACTGCGACCAACCGCTTCCGGTAACCATCAATGAGTTTCTTACAATGCTCTGCTGGAATATTAGATCATTCTTCTTTGGCAAACTACTCCAGGTCCCTGATATTTGAAGGGTGCCTTCTCCAAACTGCCATTTTTAGATCTCTCCACAGGTGTTCTATGGGATTCAGGTCTGGACTCATTGCTGGCCACCTTAGAAGGCTCCAGTGCTTTCTCTCAAACCATTTTCTAGTGCTTTTTGAAGTGTGTTTTGGGCTATTGTCCTGCTGGAAGACCCATGACCTCTGAGGTAGACCCAGCTTTCTCACACTGGGCCCTAAATTATGCTGCAAAATTTGTTGGTAGTCTTCTGACTTCATAATGCCATGCACACGGTCAAGCAGTCCAGTGCCAGAGGCAGCAAAGCAACCCCAAAACATCAGGGAATCTCCGCCATGTTTGACTGTAGGGACCGTGTACTTTTCTTTGAATGCCTCTTTTTTCTCCTGTAAACTCTATGTTGATGCTTTTGCCCTAAAAGCTCTACTTTTGTCTCATCTGACCAAAGAACATTCTTCCAAAATGTTTTAGGCTTTTTCAGGTAAGTTTTGGCAAACTCCAGCCTGGCTTTTTTATGTCTCGGGGTAAGAAGTGGGGTCTTCCTGGGTCTCCTACCATACAGTCCCTTTTCATTCAGATGCCGAAGGATAGTACGGGTTGACACTGTTGTACCCTTGGACTGCAGGGCAGCTTGAACTTGTTTGGATGTTAGTCGAGGTTCTTTATCCAACATCCGCACAATCTTGCGTTGAAATCTCTTGTCAATTTTTCTTTTCCGTCCACATCTAGGGAGGTTAGCCACAGTGCCATGGGCTTTAAACTTCTTGATGACACTGCGCACGGTAGACACAGGAACATTCAGGTCTTTGGAGATGGACTTGTAGCCTTGAGATTGCTCCTGCTTCCTCACAATTTGGTTTCTCAAGTCCTCAGACAGTTCTTTGGTCTTCTTCCTTTTCTCCATGCTCAATGTGGTACACACAAGGACACAGGACAGAGGTTGAGTCAACTTTAATCCATGTCAGCTGGCTGCAAGTGTGATTTAGTTATTGCCAACACCTGTTAGGTGCCACAGGTAAGTTACAGGTGCTGCTAATTACACAAATTAGAGAAGCATCACAGGATTTTTCGAACAGTGCCAATACTTTTGTCCACCCTCTTTTTTATGTTTGGTGTGGAATTATATCCAATTTGGCTTTAGGACAATTCTTTTTGTGTTTTTTCATTTAAGACAAATTAAATGATGATAATAATACCAAAGAATTTGTGTTTGCAATCATTTTCAGGAAGAAACTGAGTATTATCTGACAGAATTGCAGGGGTGTCAATACTTTTGGCCATGACTGTATATGTATATTTATATTTCATAGAGATCTAGATAGAAGAATAGGTGAAAAATCAATGGGAAATGGAAACCGCAGTGCAGGCAGTGCAGATTTTTCCACGCGGATTTGCTGTGGTTTCTAATCCGCAGAAAGAATTGATATGTCAATTCTTTCTGCGGATTCCGCTGCGGTTTACCATCTCCTCCATTTTAGAGGTGATAAACCGCTTGGCAAAACCACAGGCTAATCCGCAGATAAACCGCAGCAGAATCCGCAGCGTGTGCACGTACCCTTAACCATTACATATCCATTAGATTTATATATTTCTCTCACTAATAATGTTAGTAGTGTATGTGTGTAAAATTTTGGAGCTGTAGGTGTTAATTTAAAGGATTAATTCATGGAAAAAACTGGCGTGGGCTTCCGTGCAATTTTCTCCGCCAGAGAGGGCAAGCCAATGACTGAGGGCAAAAATTAATAGCCTAGAGAGGGATCATTGTTTTTGGGCCCCCCTGGCTAATAATATCTGCCCCCAGCCACCCCAGAAAAGGCACATCTGTAAGATGCGCCAATTGCGGCCCTTACCCGCTCTCTTCCTATTGCCCTGCAGTGGGTGGCATATGGGGTAATAAGGGGTTAATGTCACCTTGCTATTGTAAGGTGACATTAAGCCTGGTTAATAATGAAGAGGTGTCAATAAGATACCTATCCATTATTAATCCACTCATCTGAAAGGAGTAAAAAAAACACACATACACATTAAGAAAAAAAACTTTTAATGAAATAAACACACATTTTTTCCATCTTTATTTCACTCCTAATCCATGAGAAGCCATCGTTCTCCTGTAGAAAATCCAAAATAAAAAAGCAACAATGTCCTATATCTGTCCGCTGTACAGTCAAGTCCCACGCCACAATCCATCTTAAGGGGTTAAATAGTTTACAACCAGGAGTGGTGCTAATGTGACTGGCCTGGCTGTAAACCACAGAGGAATGAAGGAAAAGCTGTTTGTGCAGCCTCCCCGCTTGACCGGAGATGAACTGATTAGCGTGGGAAAGTTTCTGAAAACTTTCCCACGCTGTCAGTTCACCGTGGGTTAGGCAGAGAGTCTAGGCAGCCTCAGTGACTACTGCTGAGGTCACTGGGGCTGTGCTGACTCCCCGCATGACCCACACTGAACTGACAGCGTGGGAAAGTGTTCGAAATACCAAAATCACCTATTAACAATTGGGTATACTTAATTAGAACACCATAGAGAAACACCCATAAAATTGAATTTATTACTTATTATATTAAAAATAAAAAAATCACACAAGAATGTAATCACTAACAGCACCCATAAACTGGAGAGGTTTTGAAGAAAAAGGTGAACGCAATCTCACAAAAAAAGGAATAATTAGTAAAATTTCCTTTTTTAGTACCAAATAGTCCTTTATAAATAAAGGGCTACAGACATGATCACATAATAGCACAATAACCCCTCCAAAAATGCAACAAACGCAACCCCAAATCCACAGACACATTAGGACACAAATGTTGCTGAGTGACCAATGGCAATTTAATACCTAAAAGGAGAAAAGCTATGATTAGCAAAGAACTTTTAGGACAATAAGGTTCCCTTTAAATGTTTGTATCCCAAATGCCCGGATATAAATGAATATTTAAATATTTAGACTGACCCTCAAACAGATTGTATTCTTGAGCCAGCCAATTATCTCGTAAACTGGGCCATATAAAATACTGGTTAGCCAAAAATACCACTACCTAGGTTAATGCCAAATGCCTATTCTAAAAGCTTTCCCTCAACAAAGATTCATGAAGTGCTCCTATAATAAGGTGCAACCTATTATCAGAAAATACCTTAATAAGCATATAATGTAATTCATACACTCAGCAAATAATAATAATCTTTTATTTCTACATAGCGCTAACATATTCTGCAGCGCTTTACAGTTTGCACACATTATCATCGCTGTGCCTGATGGGGCTCACAATCTAAATGCAAACACTTATAAATTGGCATGCTATATGACCCATAGTCTCTGTCATTTAAGAAAGCACAGACAATGCCGCAGTTTCATAATAAAAAGGCAACTAATGCCGCAAAATAGAAAAAAGCATGCCCAGGAAAAAAATCATGATAGGTCACTTAACTAAATATTGTCCCAGTAGCATCGTCCCTATGTGTTTCTCCCACTCCTAGTATAAGAGCTCATCAGGGGACCACAGATAGGAGCACGCCATAAAGGCATAATAGTGGATGTGGGTTAAAAAACGAGATATTATCTTTATCTTATAGGAAGACTACCATGATAATTCTAAATCCACCTTAGTTTTTGACCAAAAACCACCTTTAGCCTAAAGCAGGTAGAGGCACACATATTAGAACTTATACGGTCCTCATTGATGTTCTGTTCTGTGGAATGCATGCCAGACTAATATCCATGCCTCCGGCTCATTCAAGCCAATCAGCTCCACACGGATGTCCCCATTCCTTCCGGTCTTTGGAGTGCATATGCGGTTCACCACTATTGTCATGCGCTCTAAAATAATGCTGCTTACATCATACCCGAACTTTAGGGCGCCTGGAACGCAGATGCGCCTTAGACTTTTGCCGACATGCGCACTGGCTCACTTCCGCCCAAGGATGCATGCAGCACGGCCAGACCTCCCATCATACGAGATACGTCCAAATCATGGGCCGCAGACATTGAGACCAATACCTCCCACGTTCCACTTTCATAGTCAAAATCTGCCAGATCTCAAATAGTATGTGATGGTCAGAAAATACATGATATGTCCAAACGCCCCAATAATTGAGGCGGCCCGTTATTGCATCATGCTATCATTAATCACAAAGTGGCTATACCACTGGAAGAAGACATTACTATATAACTCTCCCCAAGAAAAATACCCTACATCGACTCATATAAGTCATATTAAGTATCAGGGCAACAAAAGTGGTATTAGCCCCGAACTATAAATACCCTCTTTTAAAAAGGTGCACATAGCTGCTGCAGATAACCAATAAAACTGCAGCCAGAAAGAACACAATTAGTTTAAATATGGACAAAAAAGTTTAATCCATCAAAAATAATATCCGAATACATTTCAGATGAAGCAGGTAAAGTTTTGTTGCTCATTTATGCCTCCAGGACTCTTACTTTCCAACCAGAAAATCCACCGACATTCCCTCTAAAGAATCTTTTTATCCCAATTAGAGTTGAGCGACTTTGGTCGGGTCGGTTTCATGAAACAAAATTTGTTTCAGATGAAACTGGTCCGACTAGGGCAAAAAAAGTCGGAGTTTCGTTCGAAACCCAACCCCAATGCAAGTCAATGGGGATTAAAAGTCGGCATTGAGTGGATGAATGTCATCCGCTCAATGCCGACTTTCATTTCCCATTGACTTGCATTGGGGTCTGGTTTCGGACGAAACTCCGACTTTTTTTGCTCTAGTCGGACCAGTTTCATCTGAAACAAATTTTGTTTCATGAAACCCGATCCGACCAAAGTCGCTCAACTCTAATCCCAATCCCCTTGTCTAATTAAGGGATAGACCATCTCTGTCACCTTAAAGAAGATGTCTTCCACATCACTATTATGTTGGGAATTTACGTGTTTAGCCAAAGGGGTATCTCTTTTGTTCCTGATGTCACCTAGATGCTTCCCTATTCTGACACACAATTGTCTTTTTGTTTTCCCCACATAGTCCATATGACAGGAACATAAATAAATCACTCCCTCTGTTTTGCAGTTCGCAAAAACACTTATTCTTATAGACCCGTTTGGTCAATGAACTTTGAAAAGTATTAGACGGTGCAACACACTTACAGAAACTACAATGACCACATTTAACCCCTTTCTTCCAAATGACGTACTATCCCGTCCATGTGCCCTGGGACTTAATTCCCAGGGACGTCATAGCGATCACGTGATGATCGCGGCCGGGTGTCAGCTGATTATCACAGCTGACACCCGACACTATGTGTCAGGGGCGGTTACAGACCGCCCCCGACACGTTAACCCCTGGCACACTGCGATCAAACACGATCGCAGTGTACCGGGGGTTTAGGAAAGCATCAGTAGGGAGGGGGCTCCCTCTCTGCTTCCCTGAGACCCCCGCAGCAGCGCGATGTGCAGCGCTGCTGCGGGGGCCTCCTTCCTTGCAGATCCCCGGATCCAATATGGTGGTGAGGACCTTCGGGGGCCTGCAGGGAGGTGGCTTCCTCATTGCCTGCAGAGCGCAGGCATGAGGAAGCCTGCAGCACTGCCTGTGACAGATCGCTGAAGTAATAAAGTAAAAAAAGTGTAAAAATAATTTATAAAAAATCGCTAAATAAATAAAAAAAAATATTCCCCAATAAATTCAATTTTTGGAAATAAAAAAACCAATAAAAGTGCACATATTTGGTATCGCTGCGTCCATAGTAACATAGTTTTGTCCATCTAGTTCAGCCTATTTTTAGTGCAGCTGTTCTGCATTGTTGATCCTGGGGAAGGCAAAAAACCCACAGAGTAGAAGCCAATTTTCTCCATAGGGAAAAAAATTCCTTCCCCTAAAGCTGGGTCAACCATCTACCTATAATATTCTGTTATTTGTAACCTTCTATACTGTTACTCACAAGAAAAGCATCCATTCCTTTCTTAAATTCATTCAGTGAGTTGGTCATCACCACTTCCTCAGGAAGAGAATTCCAGAGCCTCACTGCTCTTACTGTGAAGAACCCTCTTCTATGCTGGTGCAGAAATTGTCTTTCCTCCAAACGAAGAGAATGCCCCCTTGTTCTTGTCACAGTCCTTGGTACAAACAGTTCATTGGAGAGATCTCTGTATTGCCCTCTGATATACTTGTACATATATTAAGTCTTCCATATGTCTTCTCTTTTCTAGAGTAAATAGACCTAATTTTGATAACCTTTCTGGGTATTGTAGTGAACCAACTCCATTTATCATTTTAGTAGCCCGCCTTTGAACCCTTTCAAGTTCAGTAATGTCTTTCTTGAGCACTGGCGTCCAAAATTGCACACAATACTCCTAGTGTGGTCTGACGAGTGATTTGTACAGAGGGAGAGTTATTTTTTCATCTCGTGTCCCCAGACCTCTTCTAATGCATCCCATGACCCTATTTGCTTTGGTGGCAGCTGCCTGACACTGGGCACTCCAATTTAGCTTCTTATTGACTAAAATGCCTAAGTCTTTTTCCATGTCTGATTTCCCCAGCAGTTTCCCATTTAGTAAGTAATTGTAGCATCTGTTTCTCCTTCCCATGTGCATAACCTTACACTTATCTGTGTTAAACCTCATTTGCCATTTTTCAGCCCAATTCTCCAATTTACTCAAATCTGTCTGTAGTTGCAAACTGTCCTCCTTTGTGTTAACTACCTTACATAGTTTTGTATCATCTGCAAATACTGATATTTTACTGTGTAAGTCATCCACTAGATCATTAATAAATATATTAAATAGTAGGGGGCCCAATACAGAACCCTGTGGTACCCCACTAGTAACCCTGGCCCAATCTGAGTATGCCCCATTGATTAACCACTCTTTGTTTTCTATCACTAAGCCATCTACACATATTTTCCCCTAGCCCAAGCTTTCTCATCTTACTTACCAATCTTTTATGTGGGACAGTGTCAAATGCTTTAGAGAAGTCGAGTTAAATGACATCCAATGATTCTCCTTGGTCCATTTGAGAGCTTACATCCTTATAGAAGCTGATCAGGTTAGTTTGACAGGAGCGATCCTTCATAAACCCATGTTGATATGGAGTTAAACATTTATTAACATTGAGATATTCCATAATGGTATCCCTTAGAAACCCTTCAAAAATTTTACCCACAACAGATGTTAAGCTTATCGGCCTATAGTTTCCAGGTTCCCTTTTACACCCCTTTTTGAATATTGGTACCACATTTGCTTGCCGCCAATCAAAAGGAGCAGACCCTGTTTCTATAGAGTCTTTAAATATAAGGAATAGAGGCCTGTCTATCACATTACTTAACTCCCTTAATACCCGAGGGTGAATGCCATCAGGGCCTGATGATTTGTCAATTTTAATCTTACTAAGGCGGTTCTGCACTTCTTCCTGGGTTAGGCAGGTAATACTTAATGGGGAGTTTACATTATCACTCTGCATTTCCCCTAGCAAATCATTTTCCTGTGTGAACACTGTTGAGAAAAAAGTATTTAAAACATTTGCTTTTCCCACATCGCTCTCTGTGATTTCACCCTCATTGTTCTTTAAAGTGCCGACACCATCAATTTTAATCTTTTTACTGTTTATATAATTAAAGAATAGTTTGGGGTTTGTTTTACTTTCCTTAGCAATGAGTCTCTCAGTTTCCACTTTTGCAAAATGTATTTGTTTTTTACACATTTATTTTTTTCTGTATAACTTTTTAATGCTTCTTCATTGCCTTCTTGTTTTAGCTTCCTAAATGCCTTGTTCTTGTTATTTCTTGCCCTTTTTTACATCCTTATTTAGCCACATTAGTGTTCTCCTGTTCCTAGCCCTTTTATTTCTGTACGGTATGGCTAGCTCGCAGTGGGTGATTTAAATATTTCCCATTTATTTTCTGTGCTCCTATTTTTGAGGACATTGTCCCAATCAATTCTGCCAAGGTCCTCTCTAAGCTGATCAAACTTTGCTTTCCTGAAATTCAGCGTTTTCGTAACCCCCTTCCAGGGCACCTTACTGAAGGACAAGTGGAATTGTATTATATTGTGGTCACTGTTCCCTAGGTGCCCATCGACTCGGACTTCTGTTATTCTATCTGGCCTGTTGCTTAAAATTAAGTCCAGAAGGGCTGTCCCTCTAGTTGGGCCCTGCACAAGTTGTGACAGATAATTATCCTTGGTCACTAACAGAAATTGGTTTCCTTTCTGTGATACGCAAGTTTCAGTTTCCCAGTCTATGTCGGGGTAGTTGAAGTCCCCCATAATAATCACCTCATTGTGATTTGCTGCTTTGTCTATTTGTTTCAATAATACATTTTCAATCGTTTCTGTTACATTTGGTGGCTTATAACAAACCCCTATGATTTTATTACTTTTCTCTCCTTGTATCTCCACCCATAGAGACTCCACCTCTTCATTTCCCTCTTGTATATCTTCTCTTAGTGTGGGCTTTAAAGTGGACTTTATATATAGACAGACTCCACCCCCTTTCCTTTTTTTACTATCCCTCCTGAACAAATCATATCCTTGCAAGTTAGCCGCCCAGTCATAGCTGTCGTCTAACCATGTCTCAGTTATTCCTACTATATCGTATTTTTCCTCATACATTTCCAACTCCAGATCTTCAATCTTATTGGTCAGGCTTCTTGCGTTGGTCAGCATGCAGGAAAGAAGTTTTGCTTCATTTTTCTTAGCTCCCTTCTGAGTACCCTGTCTTGGGTCCTCTTTACCACATCTAGTATCCTTGATTAGTTTGTCCTTCTGCTGCATGTTCTTGTCTGCTGTTTTTCCTCCCATCCCCTCTTCTTCTAGTTTAAAGCCCTCCTGATGAGTGTGGCAAGTCTTCTGGTGAATGTGTGTTTCCCAGGTTTTGTGAGGTGTATCCCATCTCTTGAGAGAAGTCCATTCACGCCATGGTCCAAGAATCCAAATCCTTGCTGCCTGCACCACCGTCGTAGCCAGTTGTTCACCTCTAGTATCCTATTCCATCTTCTGATGCCATGGCCATCGACTGGGAGGATTGATGAGAAAACAACCTGTACGTTCCGTTTCTTTATTTTCTTCCCCAGAATTTCAAAGTCTTCGCAGATAGTTGGTAGGTCATTTCTTGCCGTGTCGTTTGTGCCTACATGTATCAGTAGGAAAGGGTAGTCATCCTTGGATTTGAGGATAGTTGGTATCCTGTTGGCCACATCCTTGATTTTTGCTCCTCGGAGGCAGCATACTTCTCGCGCGGTTATGTCCGGCCTGCAGATAGGTGCCTCCGTGCCTCTTAGTAGTGAGTCGCCCACAACTACCACTCTTCTTTTCTTTCTGGACACACTGCTTGTTGCTCGTGAGCGTTTTTGAGTGTCATTTGTTTCCGCTTTTGTTGACAGAGTAACTTTTGTTCATAGTGTGTCTTCTCTTGTAGATACGGTATTATCCTGAGCTGTGCCATTTTTGTTCTCCAGCATGAGGGCTTCATATTGGTTGCTAAGCTGTGTGGGTGGTGATGACCACTTGATCCACTTGCTTCTTTTCGTCACATGTCTCCACTTTTCAGCCTCTGTATATGCTCTGAAGCTTTTCTCACTTTCCAAATCCTGAATGGTTGCTTCTGCTTCATCCAAGAAGTCCTCATGTTCTTTAATTATCTTCAATGTTGCTATTCTTTTTTCCAGTCCCTGCACCTTTTCCTCTAAGTTTGCACTTCTGACAGGTAAAGTTGAGTTTTTGGGCCGGGAGATCCGTAAAAATGTAGCATGCATTGCAGGTGACCATGTGGATTTTCTTCTCTTCCATATTGCTGATGCAGGCTATGATGCATGTCCTCAAACAGCAAGACCCGGAAAGTCCCAGCAATCGATCAGCTTAAGGCGACTCTTCTACTCTTCCCAGAATGCACCGGAAATATGCAGATGAGCTTCCTGCTTCTCCAATCCCTGGTTTTGCGATGTCCTTAAACAGCGAGACCCGGCAAGTCCCAGCGATCGATCAGCTTAAGGCGACTCTTCTCTTCCCAGAATTCACCGGAAATATGCAGATGAGCTTCCTGCTTCTCCAATCCCTGGTTTTGCGATGTCCTTAAACAGCGAGACCCGGCAAGTCCCAGCGATCAATCAGCTTAAGGCGACTCTTCTCCTCTTCCCAGAATGCACCGGAAATATGCAGATGAGCTTCCTGCTTCTCCAATCCCTGGTGCATAACGACCCGCCCTATAAAACTGTCCCATTAGTTAACTCCTTAAAAAATAAAAATAAAAAATAAAAAACAAAGCAAGAAATAATGCTTTATCATCATACCACCGAACAAAAAGTGCAATAACGCGCTATCAAAAAGACGGATATAAATAACCATGGTACCACTGAAAATGTCATCTTGTCCCGTAAAAAACGAGCTGCCACACAGCATTATCAGTGAAAAAATAAAAAAGTTATAGCTCGCAGAATAAAGCGATGCAAAAATAATTATTGTTTATATAAAATTGTTTTCATTGCATAAAAGCTCCAAAACATAAAAAAAGACATAAATGAGGTATCGTTGTAACCGTATTGACCCGAAGAATAAAACCACTTTATCAATTTTACCACACGCCGAACGGTGTAAACGCATCCCCCAAAAGAAATTCTTGAAATGCTGGGTTTTGTTCATTCTGCATCACAAAAATCAGAATAAAAAGTGATCAAAAATGTCACGTGCCTGAAAATGGTACCAATAAAAACGTCAACTCGTCCCACAAAAAATAAGACCTCACATGACTCAGTGGGTCAAAATACGGAAAAATTATAGCTCTCAAAATGTGGTGATGCAAAAACTATTTTTACAATAAAAAGCGTATTTTAGCGTGCGACAGCTGCCAAAAATAAAAACCCACTATAAATAGTAAATCAAACCCTCCTTTATCACTCCCTTAGTTATGGAAAAATAATAAAATTAAAAAAAGTATTTATTTCCATTTTCTCATTAGGTTTAGGGCTAGGGTTACGGTAAGGGCTAGGGTTAGGGTTAGGGCTAGGGTTAGGGCTGAGATTAGGGTTAGGGGTGTGTTGGGGTTAGGGTTGGAGTTAGAATTGGGGGGTTTCCACTGTTTAGGCACATCAGGGGCTCTCCAAATGCAACATGGCATCTGATCTCAATTCCAGCCAATTCTGCGTTGAAAAAGTCAAATGGTGCTCCTTCCCTTCCAAGCTCTGCCGTGCGCCCAAACAGTGTTTTACCCCCCCATATGGGGTATCAGACTACTCAGGACAAATTGTAAAACAACTTTTTGGGTCCAAATTCTCCTGTTACCCTTAGGAAAACAAAAAATTGGGGGCAGAAATATCATTTTTGTGGAAAAAATTATGATTTTTTTTATTTTCACGCCCGGACGCTATAAACTTCTGTGAAGCACTTGAAGGTTCAAAGTGCTCACTACACATCTAGATAAGTTCCGTGGGGGGTCTAGTTTCCAAAATGGGGTCACTTGTGGGGAGTTTCAACAGTTTAGACACATCAGAGGCTCTCCAAACGCGACATGACACCCACAGACCATTCCATCAAAGTCTGCATTCCAAAATGTCACTACTTCCCTTCCGAGCCCCGACGTGTGTTCATACAGTAGTTTTCTCCCACATATGGGGTATCAGCGTACTCAGGACAAATTGCACAACAACATTTGGGGTCCAATTTCTCCTGCTACCCTTGGGAAAATAAAAAAATTGGGGACTAAAAAATCATGTTTGTAGAAAAAATGATTTTTTTATTTTCACGTCCGGGCGTTATAAACTTCTGTGAAGCACTGGGGGGTTCAAAGTACTCACCACACATCTAGATAAGTTCCTTAGGGGTCTAGTTTCCAAAATGAGGTCACTTGTGGGGGTTTCCACTGTTTAGGTACATCAGGGGCTCTCCAAAGGCAACATGACACCTGCAGACCATTCCATCAAAGTCTGCATTCCTAAACGTCACTACTTCCTTTCCGAGCCCTGACGTGTGCCCATACAGTAGTTTTCTCCCACATATGGGGTATCAGCGTACTCAGGACAAATTGGACAACAACATTTGGGGTCCAATTTCTCCTGTTACCCTTGGGAAAATAAAAAAATTGGGGACTAAAAATCACGTTTGTGGAAAAAATATGATTTTTTTTATTTTCACGCCCGGGCGTTATAAACTTCTGTGAAGCACTGGGGGGTTCAAAGTGCTCACCACACATCTAGAAAAGTTCCATAGGGGGTCTAATTTCCAAAATGGGGTCACTTGTGGGGGGTTTCCACTGTATAGGTACTTCAGAGGCTCTCCAATGGCAACATGACACCCGCAGACCATTCCATCAAAGTCTGCATTCCAAAATGTCACTACTTCCCTTCCGAGCCCTGACATGTGCCCAAATAGTAGTTTTCTCCCACATATGGGGTATCAGCGTACTCAGGACAAATTGGACGACTTTTGTGGTCCAATTTCTCCTGTTACCCTTGGGAAAATAAAAAAATTGGGGACTAAAAGATCATACAAAAGCAACATAAGCCAGCTCACCAGATATCCACCGCAGATCTCGGAACTCCGTCTGGACCTATGTATGGAGTACCTAAAATACACAAGGATGTTGGTATTCCTCCCATGCGTCCAATCGTTTCAGGCATCGGTTCAGCTCATGAACATTTGTCCCAATGGGTGGACACAATATTGCAACCTCTTGTACAAAGGATGCCTGGCTATATTAGGGACTCCAAGCCGGTTCTACAAATTTTTTCTCAAAAAATTTGGTTGCCCTCATATTCCTGGTTAAGCTGTGATGTGGTATCATTATACACGTGTATTCCACACACATTGGCGATGAAGGCACTGCAATTTCATTTAGAAAAGTTCAGTAACTATTCCACAGATTTAATTAACTATGTCTTGCAAGTAGTAATATTTCTGATGTCACATAATTTTTTTTCTTTCAATCAGTGTTATTAATTACAGTTAAAAGGAGTGGCCATGGGAGCCAAATTTTCACCGTCTCTTGCAAACCTAGTCATGTCTTACTGGGAATATGAATTCATCTTTTCTGTTTCCAATCCTTTTTACAGTCAATTAGTGTGGTATGGTAGATATATCGATGATACCCTTATTATTTGGGGTGGAGATGTATCTGCCATACCACACTTTATACAATATTTGAATTCTAATCTATACAATATCAAATTCACATATAAATGTGATATGAATTGCATATCTTTTTTGGATTTGGATTTAGTAGGTGTTGAAGGTGAAATCATTTCTACTAAAACGCATCACAAACCATATAGTGGGAACACCATCCTACATGCGACTAGTAGTCATAACAAACATACCCTCAAAGCAATACCAGTGGGGGAATTTACAAGGGTCAAACGTAATTGTAGTGAAGAAGGCAATTTAAAAAGTGAACTGGAACATGTAAAGAAACAACTAAAAAATCGTATGTATCCAGATTGGTCTTTGAATCGAGCACAATGTATAATAGAGAGGAAAAATCGAAGTGAAATGATTTCTATTAACAGAAATACAAATGAATCAACAATTGGAAAAATAACATATATTTGTTTTCAGTTTAGTCGTCAATTTCCACACATTAAAAAAATCATTAACAAATATTTGCCTATTTTATATGAGGACACTAAGTTAGCAGAAATTCTAGCGCCAGGTGTTAACATAGTATCGAGAAGAGCTCCCACATTGGGTGATAAATTATCGCCTAATTTATTCTCTCTTAATAATAAAAAATTGGATAAAACCTGGCTAAATTGTAATGGTTTTTTTAGGTGTGGGACTACAAATTGCAAGACATGTAGATTTGCAAATGTTACAAAAAAATTTTTTAATGCAGGGGACACAGTACAATATAATATAAAACAGTATATAAATTGTAACTCAACCAATGTAATATATAAAATCGACTGTACAACATGTA
Organism: Dendrobates tinctorius; assembly: GCF_039654945.1. Lineage (NCBI taxonomy): Eukaryota > Metazoa > Chordata > Amphibia > Anura > Dendrobatidae > Dendrobates > Dendrobates tinctorius. Next base: position 57,975,571 of record NW_027361698.1, on the reverse strand, counting down.
AATTATCATACATTGGTTGCACCTCCAGAAAAATGAAGGTGCGCATTAGAGAACACTTATATGACATTCACAATATGAGTAACATGAATCGCAATTTATCAGCTGTGTCTCAGCATTTTATCTTGCATCATGCCCGAAATACTTCTAGTTTCCAAGTGCAAGGAATAGAACAGGTTAAAATTCCTTTCCGTGGTGGAGATTCCAAACGGCGCTTGCTAACAAGAGAGGCTTTCTGGATATATCATCTTAACACCCGATCTCCGAATGGTCTGAACAAACGCAATGACCTAATGCTTCATTATTGTTGAAGAGATAGTATTTCTTTTTCACAATATGTTTTTATATATATACACAGTTTGTGATTTGTAATCTTAAGGGTTAAAATGTCATGTGATTGTATTCCATGAATGCCATTGGACAAAATGTAACATATAATGCAGTTGAGATTACTGTGTTTTCATGGCTTTGACAAAGATCTTATAGATCGAAACGCGTTGCCGTGTCCGTGGCTGTGGCATATACTATGAAGATGTCATATTTTAAAGTGATAAAATAAAGAAGAATTTTACACGCAGCTGGAACTAATTGCTCTTCTACTAAAAGATCATGTTTGTGGAAAAAATATGATTTTTTAATTTTCACACCCTGGTATTATAAACTGCTGTGAAGCCATTGGGGGTTCAAAGTGCTCACCACACATCTAGATAAGTTCCTTGTGGGGTCTAGTTTTCAAAATGGTGCCATTTGTTGGGGGTTTCCACTGTTTAGGCACATCAGAGGCTTTCCAAACGCGGCATGACGTCCAATCCCAATTCCAGCCAAAAAAGTCAAATGGCGCTGCTTCCCTTCCGAGCTCTGCCATTCACCCAAATAGTGGTTTACCCCCACATGTGGGGTATCAGCGTACTCAGGACAAATTGTACAATAACTTTTAGGGTCCTGTTACCCTTGGGAAAATAAAAATTGGGGGTGAAAAGATCATTTTATTGGAAAAAATATGATTTTTTAATTGTACAGCTGTACATTATAAACTTCTGTGAAGCCCTTGAGGCTTCAAAGTGCTCATCACATATCTAGATAAGTTTCTTGGGGGGTCTAGATTCCAAAACGGGGTCACTTGTGGGAGGTTTCCACAGTTTAGACACATCAGGAGCTCTCTAAACGTGACATGGCATCCGATCTGAATTCCAGCCAATTTTGCCGTGAAAAAGTCAAACGGCGCTCCTTCCCTTCTAAGCTCTGACATGTGCCGAAACAGTGGTTCCCCCCACATATCAGGTATCAGCGTACTCAGGACAAATTGTACAATAACTTTTGCAGTATAATTTCTCCTGCTACCCTTGGTAAAATAAAAAAATTGAACCTGAAGTAATTTTTTTTGTGAAAAAAAGTTAAATGTTCATTTTTTTAAACATTCAAAAACTTCCTGTGAAACACCTGAAGGGTTAATAAACTTCTTGAATCTAGTTTTGAGTACCTTGAGGGGTGAAGTTTTTAGAATGGTATCACATTTGGGTATTTTCTATCATATAGACCCCTCAAAGTGACTTCAAAGGTGATGTGGTCCCTAAAAATAAAATGGTGTTGTAAAAATGAGAAATCGCTGGTCAAATTTTAACCCTTATAACTTCCTAGCAAAAAAAAATTTTGGTTCCCAAATTGTGCTGATGTAAAGTAAACATGTGGGAAATGTTACTTATTAAGTTTTTTGAGTGCCATATATCTGTGATTTAAGAGTATAAAAATTCAAAGTTGGAAAATTTTGAAATTTTCAAAATTTTTGCCAAATTTCAATTTTTTTCACAAATAAACACTAGTCATATCATTGAAATTTTACCAGCAACATGAAGTACAATATTTCTCGAGAGAACATTCTCAGAATCACCAGGACCCATGGAAGCATTCCAGAGTTATTACCTCATAAACGGACAGTGGTCAGAATTGTAAAAATTGGCCCATGCATTAACGTGCAAACCACCCTTGGGGGTAAAGGGGTTAATAGACCTCCCTGTTATGAATGGGTCATCGAGGAGGATGGCAGGAACAGGCTAAGCCACCAGAAAACCAGAGAGGTTGGTAACTAAACGGATTGCAGACCCCTGATCATATCCACACAACTAGCAGTAGTCGTGGAGCGTACCTAAGATGCCCTAGATGCCTCGGCACAGCCGAAGAGCTAACTAAGCCTAAAGCAAGAAAGGTGAAATCAAAACTTCCCTGGAGCAGACCCCAAAAGGAATAGATAGCCCCCAAACATATATTGTCGGTGAGACAAGATGAAACACAAATGCAGGCAGAAAAATAGACTGAGCAAACGATGGGGCCAGTGCCATAACTATAAACTTCGGGCCCCAGGGCAAAACTTCATAGTGGGACCCCTCAACATTTCAATTACTAGAAGTTGTGCGGAATGTGGTGAAGCCTGCTACGCATTGTTGCATGCAACACACAGGCTTCACCATGTTCCGCAAGACCTTTAATAGATTTTGTTTATGATACAAGTTTAGAAGTTAAATATTCAGTGAATATGTTTGGAAAATTAATAAGGTGAATAATAATTCCAAATATTGCACAATTTTCAAATAACTGTATATGTTTATTAAATATTAAGTAGTTTTAAACAGTATATATTTAAACTTTGTTCACTTAAACATAACATTACTTAAACATTACCAATTTGTTCAGTTTTAAACAGCTACTTAAACATTTGTTTCCTAACTTTCAGAGAAGCGAATTCATCAATTACTTTGTCAGAGTTGATCTGTTGAGCTCGACCATTCTCAATTGAAAGTAAAGCTAAGCTGCTGAGTCTTTCTTGAGCCATAGTACTTCTCAAGTAGTTTTTTATGAGTTTAAGCTTAGCAAAGGATCGTTCAGCCTTAGACACAGTCACAGGAAGGCCGGGGTCACACTAACCGACGCAAAATACGGTCAGTATTTTACATGCGTAATACGGATGAATGGCCCCTAAACAGTGCTCCGTATGTCATCCGTCATCAAGGTGTGGTTGCGTATTTTGCGCATGTAAGCATCCGTATGTAATCTGTATGGCATCCGTGTGGCGAGATTTTCTCGCAGGCTTGCAAAATGGACATATAATGGAGCCCTATGACAGGGTTTAGAAACAGAAACCAAAGAATAGATATAGACACATAGAATGCATATATATATATATATATGTATTCTATGTGTATATATCTATTCTTTCGTTTCTTTATTAAACCTGTCAGTGTGAGTTTACTGTATAGCGCACTGAATTGCCGCCTTTGCTAAAAGACACCTGGTGCGTATTTCTCGCAAGTCACATGTGTGGTCCGTGTGTAATCCGTATTTTTTGCGCACCCATAGACTTGCATTGGCGTACTACGGCCGTAGTACGCTGACAATCGCAGCATGCTGCGATTGGCACGGAGCGTAGCATACGGATGAGAAATATACGGCTGGTGCGAGGGACCCCATAGAGAATCATTGGTCCGTGTCTAATGCGTCCTTTTAGCGCCTCTCACTCGGCCGTATTCCTCGCCAGTGTGACCCCAGCCGAACAGTCAAATACATGATGCACGCTGTGCAAACGTCTGGATAGCTTGATGAAAGTGAAGAATGCTCGACTATTAGGAAATCAGCAAATTCCTTAACACTTTTCATTTTTTCCAGTTGCTTTTGAAAGGAATTTTTCACTGAACATAACTGTGAAGGAAAGCCTGGAGTTACATCATCTGCAAACTTGTAAACAAAATCAACAGCTTTTTTGTGAATATCTCTTTCACTTGCACTGGCCAAAAATCAGGTTGTATTACTTCATAAGAGTCAAGAACAGCTTTCATCCCTTCAAAGCGGCGATGAAGTTGAGTACAAAGTGTGTCTACCATTGGATAGAACACAGTAACTCGGAAACAAGTTTTTGGGTCTGCTAATCTCTCGTCTTCACACAACTCATCAAAGTTTTTCTTCACTTTCCTTACTCGGTTCTGGGGAAATTCATTTTTTATTCCTCATCGACTACACACATCTGATGCTTCAGAAACAAGTGCTTGGAACCTTTCACGCAGTTCGGTTATCTTTAACAATGCATTACCCAATAACTCATATGCAGACAAGAGGTCCATGGTTTCAGATTGTAAGGATTTCGATACGAGGTTGAGAGTCTCTAAGACCTCACACTGCACAACCTAAAGTAATACAAAATCAAAACTTTCAAGTGTGTTCTTTAGCTGCTGTGCTTCATTTTTTTCCTTGCTTTTTTTGGAAGTCAAAGTTATGCGAGTAAGACTTTTCATCACGTCACAAAACCTGTGTTTCAGTGCATACACTGCATCATGTCTGCCAGACCAACGAGTTGGATTAAGAGTTTTCAGTGTTACTTTCGATTTCAAATTCAGTGAATCGGGCTGAGCTTCGATGCAGTACACGGATTTCAAATCTTGCCAGCGAACAATACTATTACCAAAAAAGCAAGTGTATAACTTTGAATTGTTTCAAAAAACTGGCTCACCACTCGGTTCTCTTCCACAGCATCCTTCAACACTAAATTAAGGTTATGAGCAGCGCAGTGCACAAAGTATGCATGTGGGGCTTTTTCTTTAATACGCTGCTGCACTCCATTGTATACCCCACTCATGGCTGCAGCACCATCATAGCCTTGTCCCCGACATTTGGTCAAATCCAAGTTTTTCTCTTTCATTGAAGTTATTATTTCTTCTGCAAGACCTTGCACAGACTGATCTTTTATCTCTCTAAAGGATACAAAAGTCTCACATATTTTGATTTCAATAGGTCTCCCCTCTTCATCATTAACTATTTTGACATACCAGTAAACTTCACTCATCTGATCAATTTTAGCTATGTCCTGGGTGGTATCTAGGATCAATGAAAAAAAACAAGGAATTTTGAAGCTCAACTACAATTTCATCTTTGATTTGTAAGTCTAATAGATTAATAAGCTCATTCTGAATTTTACGACTGAGGAATTTCACAGTCCCTTGCGGACACTGAAGCAATTCTTGTAGTACTTGGGTCATATTTTGCAAAAGCTCAACTATCAAGAGAAAGTTTCCGCTGTTACTATATTCTAACTTTTCAATAGATCCACGAAACGCAAGATTACATGTTGCAAGTGTTAATGTCACATTCAGGAATCTTTCAGGAACTTTACGCCAAAAGCTTCTTTCACTCTCCACATTTTTGTCGAAACCGTCTTCTAAAGTACCACGTTTCCGCCATTGCTCATAAACTACACAAGCATGTGTATGGCTTTTGGATTCTTCATGAACTGAAATACGTTCTGAAATATGCTTCCAGTCTTGTACTCCGGTTGTTGAAAACGGTAATACATGATCTCTGTATTCAAGTGCTTCCGACTGTGACTGAGGGAATAGCCAACATGGCAAGCAGTAAACACAATCTAATTTTGTTGAGTAACATAACCAACTTCTTTTTTAACCCCTTCACTACCAAGGGTGGTTTGCACATTAACTCCCGGGCCAATTTAACCAATTCTGACCACTGTCCTTTTATGAGGTAATAACTCTGGAACACTTCCATGGATCCCGGTGATTCTGACACTGTTTTCTCATGACATATTGTACTTCATGATAGTGGTAAAATTTAATTCATATAACTTGCATTTATTTGTGAAAAAATGGAAATTTGGAGAAAATTTTGAAAATTTTGCAATTTTCCAACTTTGAATTTTTATGCTCTTAAATAACATAGATACGGCACTAAAAAAACTTAATAGATAACATTTCCCACATGTTTACTTTACATCAGCACAATTTGGGAACCAAAATTTTTTTTTGTTAGGAAGTTATAAGGGTTAAAATTTGACCAGTGATTTCTCATTTTTACAACACCATTTTATTTTTAGGGACCACATCACATTTAAAGCCACTTTGAGGGGTCTATATGATAGAAAATACCCAAAAGTGACACCATTCTAAAAACTGCACCCCTCAAGGTGCTCAAAACCACATTCAAGAAGTTTATTAACCCTTCAGGTGCTTCACAGGAATTTTTTGAATGTTTTAAAAAAAATGAACATTTAACTTTTTTTCACAAAAAAAAATACTTCAGGTTCAATTTTTTTATTTTACCAAGGGTAACAGGAGAAATTGGACTGCAAAAGTTATTGTGCAATTTGTCATGAGTACGCTGATACCTGATATGTGGGGGGAACCACTGTTTGGGCGCATGGCAGAGCTCAGAATGGAAGGAGCGCCGTTTGACTTTTTCATGGCAAAATTGGCTGGAATTCAGATTGGATGCCATGCCACGTTTGGAGAGCCCCTGATGTGCCTAAACAGTGGAAACCCGCCTCAAGTGACCCCATTTTGGAAACAAGACCCCCAAGGAACTTATCTAGATATGTGGTGGGCACTTTGAACCCCCAAGGACTTCACAGAAGTCTATAACGTACAGCCATACAATTAAAAAAATCATATTTTTTCCACAAAAATGATCCTTTCACCCCAATTTTTATTTTCCCAAGAGTAAGAGGCACCCAAAAGTTATTGTGCAATTTGTCCTGAGTATGCTGATACCCCATATATGGGGGTAAACCACTATTTATGCACATGGCAGAGCTCGGAAGGGAAGCAGCGCCATTTAACTTTTTTGGTTGGATTTGAGATAGGACGTCATGTCGCGTTTGGAAAGCACCTGATGTGCCAAAACAGTGGAAATCCCCCAATTCTAACTCCAAACCTAACCCTAGCCCTAACCCTAGTCCTAACCCTAGTCCTAACCCTAGCTCTGACCCTAGCCCTAACCCTAACCCTAAAGGGAAAATGGAAATAAATAAATAAATAAAAAAAATATTTTATTATTTTCCCCTAACTAAGGGGGTGATAACGGGGGTTTACTATTTATGGCTGGTTTTTATTTTTGGCAGCTGTCATACGCTAAAAGACGCTTTTTACTGTAAAAATAGTTTATGCATCACCACATTTTGAGAGCTATAATTTTTCCATATTTTAACCCACCAAGTCATGTGAGGTCTTAATTTTTGCAGGACGAGTTGACGTTTTTATTGGTACCATATTCGGGCACGTGACTTTTTTGATTGCTTTTTATTCTAATTTTTGGGATGCAGAATGAACAAAAAACCAGCGTTTCATGAATTTCTTTTGGGGGGGTGCATTTACACCATTCCGCGTGTGGTAAAATTGATAAAGCGGTTTTATTCTCCGGGTCAGTACGCTTACAGTGATTCCTCATTTATGTCATTTTTTTATGTTGTGGCACTTTTATGCAATGAAAACAATTTCTATATTAAAAATAATTATTTTTGCATCGCTTTATTCTGTGAGCTATAACTTTTTTATTTTTTTGGTGATGATGCTGTGTTGTGGCTCGATTTTTGCAGGACAAGATGATGTTTTCAGTAGTACCATGGATATTTATATGCATCTTTTTGATCGTGCGTTATTGCACTTTTTGTTCGGCGGTATGATAATAAATCATTATTTTTTGCTTTGTTTTTTATTTTTATTTTTTAAGGGATTCGTTAAAGGGGTTAACTAATGGGATAGTTTTATAGGGTGGGTCATTATGGATATGACGATACCAAATATGTGTACTTTTATTGTTTTTTTGTTTTTTTATTTTCAAAAAATGAATTTATTAGGGAATATTTTTTTTAAATTATTTTACACTTTTTTTTAACTTTATTATAATGTCCCATGGGGGACATCGCTGTCCTGTGACAGATCGCTGATCTGTCACATCACAGATCACTGTGACAGATCAGCGATCTGTCACAGGCACTGCTGCAGGCTTCCTCATGCCTGCGCTCTGCGGGCAGTGAGGAAGCCAGCTCCCGGCAGGCCCCCGAAGGTCCCCATCGCTATATTGGATCTGGGGACCTGCAGGGAATGCGACCCCCGCAGCGGTGCTGCACATCGCGCTGCTGTGGGGGTCGCAGGGAATCACGGAGGGAGCCCCCTCCCTGCCGTTGCTTCCTATAATCCCCGGTGTGCCAGGGGTTAATATGTCGGGGGCGGTCCGTGACGCCCCTGACACATTGTGCCGGGTGTCAGCTGTGATAATCAGCTGACTCCCGGCCGCGATCAGCTGCGCTCCCCCCGTGAGTGCCACGGATTGCATTAGACGTACTATTCCGTCCCAGGTCACATGGACAGAATAGTACGTCCAATGTAGGAAAGGGGTTAAGCTTCAACCCTGACTTTGTGTTGATAAAATAATAGTTACTTGAAAAAGATCGACCTTGTTGATTGATATCCTTGGGAAATGGTCCGTCAGGCTGTATTGGACCAGACTCTATCAGCCTACGTTTCTTATCTTGATTTTCAATCACAGTAGGAAAGGCGTTGTAGTAGGCAGAATCTTCAACTTCCAAAAAATTTGGTGGATCATTGGTTGGGTCTGTTATATCTTCTTCACCTATAAATTTTTGGTTTTTCGAGTCATTATCATTATTAAGGTTGTCTTGTTCCAATGTATCTGAATTTAATTTTTGTGAGATTTCAATATCATTCCCTGTCAAGTGGTTTTCAACATCCAGCCATGCTGCTAAGTTCTTCGAACTTTATTCAGCCTCCAAGTTTCTTCTTTTCGCAGTCTGTCTCTTTTTATTTCCACTTGGCTGGTGCTGAATTCATTTAATAATTAACGGTTTTATTAACACACACAATCACAGTACCGTTTTTTCCTTTTCCGGCATATAAGACTAATTTTTAACCCCTGAAAATCTTCTCAGAAGTCAGGGGTCATCTTACACGCCAGGTGCAGGGCGCCACCTACTGGCAAAGGGACAGTGCGGCTGCCCAGGGTATGTGCACTGTGCCCAGCTGCTCTCTCCAGGAGGAGAGAGACTGGAGATGACATTTCTGCCTCCCCCAGCGGTGCCAGACATCAAATACTACAACCCCCGACCACAGGTACAGCAGTCACTATTGCTCACTCCCGGTTGTGAGGGAGACTGAGTGGGGGTTGTACACAGCTCTGATTATTGAAAACAAGAGGCAGATGACTCACTGAGAAAATAGATACTGCATGAACCCGGAGCCAGGAGGAATGTGTGATTATGAAGACTTCCTCCTGACCTCCTCCACTCCCCCTCGCAGCAGTATAGACCTGCAGACTGGAGAGGGGCAGGGCTTCTCACAGTTTGCCACAGAGATATTTGTGTCTGCTGAGACTGTCTCCTTTCAATGCTGAGAGTTTGTTACAGTGTGCACTGTGCCTGCCTTGCCAATGCTCTGTGATCTCCAGACTAACATATTGTTACAAATCTTGTGCTATGAGACTCTCTAGGCCAGTGCAGGTTTCCATTCATTGACAGCTGGCAGAGCTCCTGGAAATTATTGAAATGAGAGTCTCCTGTCCTCCAGGTGACATTGTCTGACAGGAAAGTTTGCCCCCTGTACTCCCCCAACCCCCCCATCTTGACACAGGCACAAATCCCTCTCCATGTCACCTACCCCCTCACGGTGCTGGCACATCCCAATCCCCATATTCCACCCCCCTCCACATGATGCTGGCACATCACCCCTCACCATGTTTATAGTATATGGAGGACTATGGGGGTGCAGTATACTATATGGAACACTATGATGGTGCATTATAATGGGTGACTATGGATGATGTACTATAATATAGGGAGTCAATTATACTATGTGGAAGCCATTATAATACTGGGAGGGCTCTGTGGAGGGCATGATAATACTTGAAGGACCATGAGGAAGCCTTTATACTTTATGGAGGGCGATTTAAAGGGACACTGTCACCAGTGTCACTTACTGGGCTGCTCAGTGTAGTTTTCATAAAATTACTGTTCAATCAGTTTGAGATTAACATTGTAGGGCTAATCAAATAGTCCAGCACATTCATTTACTGCTAAATATGAAGCAGGGAAAGCAGTAATTATATTAAAATTACAGCAAGCAGCTCAGTAAGTGACACATCGCTGGAATCCGGGTCTCTATCTCTACACTATGCTGCTATCAGATGGGATGGCAAAATCCTGGTGACAGTGTCCCTTTAAGGCTGTGTGGGGGCCATAATAAAGTGTGAAGAGATGTAGGGGCCATTACACTACATGAAGGGAATCATACCGTAGAAGAGGGGTAGTCTTATACGGCGAGTATATTCCAAACTCTATATTTTAACTGGAAAAGATGGGGGTCGTCTTATACGCCCAGTCGTCTTATACGCCGGAAAATACGGTAATACTAAATACTATCTACCTACACACGCACTACAACTACTATAAAATATGTGACACAGACTGAACTGACAATCCGACACTGGCCGCTGACCGATGAGCAATGGCCAATGAGCAGTTCAGCAGTTGGGGTAAACAAGACCTCAGTGTCAGTGCACATCGCGTCCGCTGCCTGAACTATTGGCTGAGTCACCGCCTGGCGCGACACCACACTATCAGCTAACAGTCTACTGTCTGCCATAGAGCTCCTGTTACTAAGCGAAATAGCGTTTCCCCGTTTAATGTATAAACGAACAAAAAACATTTACGCTTTTGCACTTTCATGGATCTTTTCATTATTTTTATTAACTTTAAACTCGAATAATATAGGAGCTGGGTATTTTATGAGAAATTAAAGTGTTAAAATACAATTTTTTACCATCAGTTTGGGGCCCTTGGGTGGTTGGGGCCCCGAGGCAGTGCCCCGGTTGTAGTTACGGCCCTGGATGGGGCCCAACTGACTAGGCAGGACGGGAAAGGAAAGACACTGTCTGCAATCACGCAAAAACCCTGAAAAATCCAACACGTCTGATGTACAGAAAAACACTGAAGTCACATGACTTCGCCCCCCACTATATCAGCACTCCGGTATGAACTGGGAGCAAAGTAAAAGAGACAAATATAACAGGGGACGGAACAAACTGACACAGTCTGTAACATATGGAGCAGTGGTCCAGCACGGCCCCCAGAGGAGCAAGCTGAACCCACACCACAAGTGGAGAGCGACAAAACCAGATCAGATGCAAAGGATTAGCAAATGAACCACTTACTGTAGCTGAACAATGCAGGATCAGGCAGGAGACATCAGACCTCTGAATGCACAGAAAAGCAATCACCAGCAGGGATGCAGGAAGTCTTCAGACTTAAATACTCCAATCAGTAAACCCAGATCTCCAATCAGCATCATCATCATCAGGTGGCAGACCTCTGTCAATCTGGCCAGCTCCACTACCTCCATTAACCACCGTAGGGAGCTGGGGGAGCTTCGGCTCATAAGTCTGAGCCAGGGAATTCACAACACCTCACTTTCCTATATATTACAGAGGGATAAGGGGAAATCCAATTTGTCAAATCAGGGTCCGTTCTTAAAATACCCCCCCGTGTTTCTTTAGAATACTTATGACTTTCGGATACTGATCATCATGGGTTCCTATTAGTCTTGTTATTGAGTCCCCATTTGATCTTATACGTGGATTAAGCAAAGTTGCTCTATCAGTTATTCTAGCATTATAATGTGCCTCATGAACAATTCTTCTGGGATACTCTCGATAGACAAACCTCTTCCTTAGATCTCTGGCTTTATTGTTATAATCCATGTCCAAAGAGCAGTTCCTGCATAATCACAGAAACTGCCCACTTTTTAAGGAAGTAGGATGAAAACTCTCCCACCTCAACAGACTATTAGCTGCCGTGGGCTTTCGAAATAATGTCGATTTAATTAATCCATTCTTATTAATAAGAAATTTTCATATCCAAAAATGCTATACTACTTCCCCCCCACCTCATACATGAATTTCAACCCTAATGAGTTGTTATTCAAGGATTCCATAAACTCATAAAAGGTGGATACACCTCCTGTCCTGAGGATGAGGATGTCATCTATGTAACGGCCCCAAAATTGAATGTGGGGGCCCCAGAAGACTTTCCCGTCCCCAAAGACCACCGTATAGAGTTGAGTGAAATGGGTCATTCAAATTCAAAAGTCGCCGACTTTAGTTAAAGTCGAGTTTTGCTGATCGAACCCAGACCATAGCGTGAGGTCGGCCATGAGGTCGCCGACCAGCGTGCCAAAGTTGTGTTTCAAATAATGCTTCCAGCGCCATTTCTCAGCCAATGATGGAGGACGCACACTGTGGGCAATGCGATGACATGGGCAGCAGCCACCACCATCTTAGAGAAGGGCATTGAAGTGATTGGCTGGCTTTGTGTGGAGTCACAGTGGCTATAAAAGGCCGTGACCGCCGACCACCATCTTACTTCTGCCGATCTTAGAATAGTGAGAGGTGCTGCTGCTGATTCTGAATAGGGAGAGCGTTAGACAGGGAAGAAGAAAAAAAAATAGCTTCTGCTGAAAGCGCTTTTCACTGTACAGTAAGTGTGCAGTGAAAGGGCAGGTGATTAGGCTGCCTTTTAAGGCTACCTGATAGCTGCACTGCTGTGTGCACACTGCTGTTCAAACTGCTTTTTTCAAAGCACTCCAACTTTTATTATTTTGTTCTGGTCAGTTACCGAGCATTCATGTTTTCACACACTGTATAGCGGTGTACGCTCCTCACACACTACCGTGTACCGGCTGGTATCATGGACAAATACAAGCTATCTGAGTGTGACTCTGGAAAATCAAACCGAGGCGATTTTCCATTTTTCCAGACCTACACCGTATAGAGCTGTCCGCTTTTCAAACAGTTTCGTATATCTGCTGATTGATAACGGTCAAAACTATATAGGGACAGCATGTGTCACTCCTTGTAAAAATAGACGGAGATTTAAAATTTTCCATACAGACACCGTATAGTGGTGCACGCTCCTCACACACTACCGTGTACCGGCTGGTACCACGGACAAATATAAGCTATCTGTGTGTGACTCTGGAAAAACAAACCGAGGAGATTTTCCATTTTTCCAGACCTACACCATATAGAGCTGTTCACTTTTCAAACAGTTTCGTATATCTACAGTTTGATTACGGTCAAAACTATACAGAGACAGCGTGTGTCACTCCGTATAAAAATAGAAGGAGATTTAAAATTTTCCATACAGACACCATATAGCGGTGTACGCTCCTCACACACTACCGTGTACCGGCTGGTATCACGGACAAATGCAAGCTATCTGTGTGTGACTCTGGAAAAACAAACAGAGGAGATTTTCCATTTTTCCAGACCTACATGGTATAGAGCTATCCGCTTTACAAACAGTTTCGTATATCTGCTGTTTGATCGTGGTCAAAACTATACAGAGACAACGTGTATTGCTCTGTATAAAAATAGAGGGAGATTTACAATTTTCCATACAGACACCATATAGAGCTGTCCGATTCTCAAACAGTATTGTATATCTGCTGTTCGCATTACAGTCACATCAATACAGAGTCAGCGTGTGTGTGTAACACTCCATTAATACATATACGGACATTTCCATTTCTCCATACACCGTATTGAGCTGTCCGATTCTCAAACAGTATTGTATATCTGCTGTTCGCATTACAGACACATCTATACAGAGTCAGCGTGTGTGTGTGACACTCCGTAAATACATACACGGAGATAGTTAGTTACAAAAAAATCGCATACATCAGTACACTTCTGATACAGTATCATATATCTGCTTGTTGGATTACGGTCAAATACATACTGGGAGAGCGTCTGTGATTAACAAAATATATACGTAGGTTTAATTTTTTTAATACACTTTACACAGCTGGACGCTCCTCATACAGTACCATTTCTCTGCTGGTATTTTTGGTACATTTTCCCAAACATGAGGAAGTATGGTGGAAGAGGCTGCGGACGTGGGCAGGGGGGCGCAGCTGGTACTGATGGTGGTGGTGCATCAGCTGGTTCTGGCAAAAGCACAATAGCAGCTAAGGCAGGAGGTGTTGAGCCTGCATCATCATCTGGCCCATAAGGCCTGTAAGGTTCCCTTTTCTTGGAGTAGGAAAACCGCTTTTAAAGCTGGAGCATCAGGAACTGGTTTTGGCGTACATTGTCGAAACAGCCACCAGCTCTATTGCCTCCTCTTCTGAACGTTTGAAACCTGCAAGCACGGAGTCGTCAGTTCAGGGTTCTGGTCTGGAAAAACACCTTTCCTTGTGTCCTTCACCCCCATCAGAAGTTAAGGATGCGGCAGCCCACACTTCAGATTACTCAATTGAGCTGTTTTCACATACCATGCCGGGGTTATCCAGTCAAAGCCTGAATTCCCCAGTCCAATATGAATCTGACATGGAGTGCACTGATGCACAGCCACTGCTAGATGATTCTGCTGGTACATTGACCCAGAGCACTACATTGCCCTCGCAGTCTACTGAGCCAGAATCTGACCCTGATGAAACTCAGGTGCGGCTTCCCGCATACTATACCACCTTACATGGTGACACAGAGGAAGGTAAAGAGGAAGGTGCAGATGACTTTGAAGAGGAGGTGATGGATGACCCAGTTCTTGACCCAGATTGGCATCCATTGGGGGAGGAGGGTGGCGCTGGCAATAGTTCAGATAAGGAGAAGGATCCGCAGCAGGCATTGACATCGCAGCAGCGGTTATCTGGCAGGCCCGTAGCTGTCCAAAAACATGGAACAAAAACTAAAAGAATTGCAGGACAGCTTGGCCCGACGGTCAACTTAGCACAGCGCGCAAGGCCAGAAAATGTATACCATAGCAGGAAGAGTGCAGTGTGGCACTTCTTTGTTCAAAATCCTACTGATGAGGCAAAGGTTACCTGTAAGAAGCACGGAAGGACCTTTAGCCGAGGTGAACAACTCAGAAATTTGAATACCAGTTGCATGCCTAGACATTTAATCAACATTCACTTGCAAGCGTGGACGGAATACAAAACCGCAGGTAGCACATGTGCACCTGCTCAGACTGAAGGTAGCCAGCAACGCTTCATCGCTTACCCCACTGTAAGACCACCGCCGCCGTTAAGCACACCACCAGCACTAAATGTTGAGGTGTCGTTGCAAGGCCAAAACACTCTGGGAATCACAATGGTTTTGCAACACAACACTGAATCTAGGCCATCACCACCAATACCATCACCAACCCCCTCTCACTCCGTCCGGTCCACCGCTACTTCCCCCATATGCAGGTCTCCAGTCCAGCTCACCCTACCAGACACTCTGAGTAGGACAAGAAAGTATTCATCCTCTCATCCACGTACACTGTGTTTGAACGCCTACATTGCCAAACTAATCTCATTAGAGATGATGCCCTACCATTTGGTTGAAAGCGAAGCTTTCTGCCAGCTAATGGCCTGCGCAGTCCCACTCTATGACCTACCCAGTCGGCACTTCTTTTCTTGAAAAGCCATCCCAGTCCTCCACCTGCATGGGAAAGACCACATTGTCCATGCACTCAAGCAATCAGTGAGTGGAAAGGTGCACCTCACAACAGATGCATGGTCCAGTAGGCATGGCGAGGGCCGTTACTTGTCCATCACTGCACTCTGGGTTAATGTGGTGGATGCAGGCTCCACAGGGGACAGCAGTGGTGGAACAGTGCTGCCTAGCCCACGGTATAGGAAACAGTTGGCTGTAGGCTTTCGACCCTCCTCCTCCATTAGCAAAAGCTCGTCCACAGAGCGCAGTCGCACGAGCACTCCATCCGCAGCTGGCAGTGTTGCACACGAGGTGTCCCACTATCGAACAGCTAGTGGTAAGCATCAGCAGGCTGTGTTAAAGATGATGTCTTTGGGTGACAGCAGACACACCGCGGAGGTACTGGCCGACTACTTGCAGTGACAAACTGAGTCATGGCTGGGCACTCTACATCTTGAGCCAGGCAAGGTAGTCTGTGATAATGGCCATAATTTTGTTGCAGCCATAGCCCTTGCAAAACTCACACACATACCTTGCCTGACTCACACTTTGAACCTGGTGGTGCAGTGCTTCCTTAATAATTATCCGGAGTTAACATCCCTGCTCCATAAGGTGCGAAGGCTGTGCTCGCACATCCGTTGCTCAGCCGTACACTCCAGTCATATGCAGAAGCTGCAGCGATTGCTCCACCTCCCCAAGCACCGCCTAATCATAGACGTTGCTACAAGGTGGAACTCCACCCTGCGCATGGTTGAGAGGCTGTGCGAACAGAGGCAGGCTGTAATGCATTTGTGGGAGGAAACACAGGCAGTTTGAGGGAAGACATGGAATTGTCGGGTGTGCAGTGGTCAAAGCTGAAAGATCTCTGTAAAGTCCTTCAGTGTTTTGAAGAATGCACACTGCTGGTAAGCGCAGACGACGCCATCATAAGCAAGAGCATCCCACTTAGGCATCTGCTCATGCAAAGTTTGATGCACATTAAGGATTTGGCGTCAGCAGCAGAGAAGGAGGAACAGGAGGAGTGTATCCTCATAGTACGTCACGCCGCTTTTGATATACCCGGACACCGTGGAATTCATTAGCACTACTGCACTGTGTATCCTTATAGTCGTCACGCCGTTATTCTACATGCAGACTCCGTGGATTTCACCGACGCAGCTGAACTGCGTTCCACCCAGTGCCTCACCGACTACTTCCGGTCTGCGGCCATATTGGATGACACACTTCCGGTCTACGCTCTGTTTAGCATTTCACTCCCTTTCTTTTCTGGCTACCTCCGGACAGCTCACACACGTGCGCTACAGAGCGCACTTATGTCGGGTATTTAATCCCGACCTCTTGCAGCCACTACCAGCGCACTTCTCCACAGCGGCACAGCACATACCTGGCAGCGCTGATTCTCATATGATGTTCTTTCACAGCTCCACATGGTAAGCATCACCGCTCCTGTTCTATGACAGCACCACAATGTATCTACGCTATACTGTTTGCCTTACAAGGAACGGTTCTATCTTTCAACAGAGCAGCTTCCTTATATTGTTCCATGATACTCTGACCCACCCGGTCTATTTTGTACACTAACAAGATTATTTCAATGGTAAGGTGTCCTGCCATCTTATATACCATATATATTTGCTTGTAATATAATTTTTCTGTTTTTTCTACTTTTTTAATTTTTTTATTTTATTTTTTTATTCTTTCATTTGTTCTAATAAATAACAAAAGATTGCACTATTGCATTTTCCATGAATATACTGTTGAATTATCGATGAATATCTCCTGAATTACCCATAGATTGGTGGTTTCATTTTGTATTAAATCTCTGGTGTATTTTTCTCCAACCTTAGTCCTAAGTGACATATCGTCTTGCACATACTGAAAGGGTATCCACGCATTAATTTCCCTCTACTATAAACAATTGTGTATAAAATTCATTCATGAGTAGCTTGTCATTCTGTGCAGCTCTAGTCCAGGTGTGACTAAATCGGTCTATGATGTACTATGAAAACCAGCTGTTTTTTATGACATGTGTTAGTCTTTTCCATGTATGTTAATGTTGTTTTGTTTTTGTATTTCTGTTACATGGCATTCAGTCTGAAGAAGGTCCATTGTAGGGACCGAAAAGTTGCAAAAAGATTAGTTTCTTTTGTCTGCATTTGGGAGTGCCGGATTCCTTATTTTTGTGTTATATTGGGACTGGTATCCTTCTCTGTGCACCCCACATCCAAATCTGGAGTGACGTGTTTTTTTTGAGAGGAGGAGGGAAGCCTTGCTGACAGTCAGCCATTGTCTGGTCAGGGAACAGTCCTTGATGAGGTGGAGGAAGAAGAGGAGGATGAGGATGAGGGGGATGATTATTTTGGGCAGGAGGATGCTTCTCAGTGGGCAAGAGAAAATGTTGGCATTCCAAGGTCAGGTACAGGGTTTCTGCATGACTGTAGGGATGTGGATTTGCCAGAAAGTGCTCCTCCACCCAGCAGTGGCAGTGCATTATTGACACCTGGAACATTGGCCCACATGTGCGATTATGCCTTGCGGATCCTAAAAAGGTACCCCCGCATTGCCAAAATGATGAAGGATGATGACTACTTGCTGGCCAGCATCCTCGATCCATGCTGCAAAGGCAAATTACACATCATGTCCTGCAACTCTTTTGGTTTTTGTAACCCGTTTTTGGACTGCTCCGGGCCTGTCAAATAACAGCTGTTTGGATGTCGATGCCTGGTGCGGATGCTCCTCCTCCTCTTCTGAGCTATTTGCAGCGGCACCCTCTTCCCCCAATGGATGCCAATCTGGGTCAACAACTGGATACAAATTTCAAAAGCTGACCATCACATCCAAGCATAAGCATAGTGTGAACAGGTGCTTAACCTAGAGTCACCAACTCATATACATTCTCAAAGATGAAGAAATAGACTCTTTTTCCCACCATTCAAGTAGTCTTGTTCATCTACTCCATGGAGCTGGACAAATATTTTCTCTGAGTCCTCTTGGAACAATTCTTTGTTTTATATAATTATCCAATGATTGGACCTTCCACCATGATTTAATATTCTCTTTATTGGTCACTAAAAGTTCAGAGACCAGAATTCTTAAATTTGGGCATATAGATGTGCCCGTATCTATCTCTGCCTCTGAAAACACTACTGTCATGATCCATGCTCGATCAGGACTGAGATAAAGCACAGGTAACCTTTTTTTTTTCCTAAGCTGTGCTTAAGGTTTGGTTTTTGCTCCCAGTTGCCATTAGGATTATTGCACTCTTGTGTCATTTGTTCTGTTTCCCCCCGGTGGTGGTGAGCGTCATTGCACTTGTTTCTTTAGTTTCAGTGCACATGATTATAATGCAGGTGTGATTGTTGGCTCTGCTATAAAAGAGTCACAGGTGTTGCAATCAGTGTTGATGATAGTGTTTATTTCAACCATCCTTGGTGGAGGAAGGAGCTGGAGAGCAGCTCTGACAGAGCCTGGTGTGAAAGGAGTTATAGGGGATTTCCTTAGCTCTGACAGAGCTTGGTGGCAGTGATTCAGGAGAAGAGCTGCATGCTTGTGGTGGGCTCTGTTGCCACGAGCAAGTGCAACAGAGTAAAACTAAGTGGTGTTTCCCTGTTTGTGTTTTTCCTTAGTGTATTAGTGCAGCGGTGGGGCCTGTGCCTGTGCCACCCAGCTCCCTAGCAAGGGATAGAGGTAGGCTGTGCTAGGGCGACAGGTTCTTGATCAGCGCCGGGGGCGGAACCGGCATAGGGAACGCTAGGTGCGTTAGGGACACTTACTCAGGGGAGTGCAGGTCTCCACGTCCCCTGTCCCTATCGCAGGGCCCACCGTTGTAACTGTTTCCCTACCCCTTGTCTTGTTGTTTCAGTACCGGCCTGCGAGCCCTGTCACACAGGACAATATCACGTGCTGCGTCCTGTTGTTTTAGTTACCGGCCTGCTGCTCGCGTCACACAGGACGGGTCCACGTGACATTTATCACCAACCGCAACTTTTTTTTCTGCTGAGCCATGGACCCAGTTCAGACATTTGCCCAAATGCTGCAGACCCTTACGGATGAGATTAGGGGGCTGCGTGGTGAGTTGGTGCAGCAACTGCAGCAGTTGGTGGGCTTTGGCGGCTTGGTTCAGAGACAGGCTCAGCCAGAACCCAAGATATCCCTCCCTGACAGATTTTCTGGAGGGAGAGATCAATTCTTGGTGTTTCAACAAGCCTGTAAATTGTATTTCAGGCAGCACCCTCGTTCATCAGGGAGTGAAGAGCAATGGGTGGGAATCATTATGTCCCTTCTTAAAGGGGATCTCCAATCCTGGGCCTTCTCCCTACCGGATGACTCTCCATCTTTAGAGTCCGTGGACGAGTTCTTTACGGCTTTGGCGCTTGTGTATGGGGATCCTGATGGCGTCACCCTGGCGGAATCCCGAATCCGTAGGTGTAAACAGGGAGCCCGGGTCACTGAGGAGTACTGCTCAAAGTTTAGGAGATGGGCCACTAATACTCAGTGGAATGACCCTGCACTTAGGAGTCAATTTGTGCAGGGTTTGTCTCCAAAGTTGCAGGATACTCTGGTGCAGTACGCCGCCCCCAGGTCACTAGAGGCCGCCATGACCCTTGCCATACGGGTGGATAGACGCCTTAGGGAAAGACATATACATAAAGTGCCCCCTGATGTCCTCACTAGGGAGGAGGACCCACCAGTGCGGACTGAGGAACCCAGACAGCCCGGTGTTGTTGATACAAAAAAGGGGGTGTCTGCGGCTCGTCGAGGTGGGGGGTATGCTTTTCCTGTGGGAAGCCTGGCCATTTTATGAGAGCCTGCCCAGTTCATGCCAAGTCTCTTGTCGAACCTATGGAAGTAGGAGCTAGTTTGTTTTCGGAGCTGCCTACGGTTCGGGGAGTGGTGTCGGCATGTTTGTACTGTGGGCAGACTGGTCATGTCCTGAAGACTTGCCCATTGCGCGCCAAATTATCTGTGCCAACTGAGAAGCTGCATTCCCCTGGTCGCTTGGAGGGACGCGACCAGGGAGTATACATTTCCTCCATTTTGCCCTCCCAAAGTACCATGTCAGCAGAGGTCTTGGCTGGCGGGGTACCTGAGGTGATACCGGTGTTTGTGGACAGCGGAGCAGGAGTCAGACTGGTGGATACTCGCTTTGTCAAGACTCATGGCCTGAGGTGTAGGATGCTAGCCCAGCCTATAAGCGTCCAGGCCATAAACTCTGTTTCACAGAGCCAGGGGAGCTTGACCAAGGTCGTAGAGAATATCCATCTGCGTATAGGACATCATGAGGAGTCCTTGTCATGCTACGTCTTGGAGGGAATGCCAGTACCTATTGTTTTAGGCCTCCCTTGGCTGAAGAGACACAACCTGGTAATAGATTGGCGGGCGAGGGAAGTGGTCAGCTGGGGGCACTCGTATGAGGGCTGCTGCCTAGGAACTACTGTCTCTGCCATCTCTCTGCAATGGACCCCTTCCTCTCTGGTGAGGACAGCAGATGTGCTGCAGGAGGGTAGAGGCAAGTCTGAACCCTCGTCATTGGCCAACCCAGGGAGGCGCAGACCTCGTGGTGGAAGGGGTTGGAGGGTGGTGCACCCCTTGGTGAGGTGCAGGGGTGTGAGTGTGGTGACACAGGGGGACGCCTCTGTTGTCAATCCCAGAAAGAGTTCTCCAAGTGGTGACAAACGAACGAGTGGCAATAAACGTTCAGGTCCGGACCTCTGTGTGAATGAGCGTGTATGGGTGGCCACCAAAAAACATCCAGTGGAAGTGTGTTGTGGAGTGTTACCAGCTCATACCAAACATACACATACACAACCCGTTCCCCAGGTCAGAGCTTCGGAGAAGTGTGTTACCTCCAGAACATACGTTTCCAATACCAACGGGCTTGTTTGTCTTAAACCTGAGGTGCAGGTAGTTTCAGGGGTGAACTCTGGATCTGGGCGTCTCTGCTGTAGGTGGTTCCCTGATGGGGAGTGGTCTTGAGGATCCAGAGGCCTCTCATTAAGGGGAGGGTGCTGTCATTTCAACCATCCTTGGTGGAGGACAGAGCCTGGTGTGAAAGGAGTCATAGGGGATTTCCTTATCTCTGACAGAGCTTGGTGGCTGCAATTCAGGAGGAGAGCTGCATGCTGGTGGTGGACTCTGTTATGATTGAGTCACCATAGGAGGCAGACACAAAAATAGAAGCTACGTCCAGAAAACCAGAGAAGTTGGCAATTATCAGATTGCAGACCCCTGAACCTATCAACACAACTAGCAGTAGCCGTGGGGGGGTTCCTACGGTGCCCTAGACCCCTCGATCACAGCCGGAGAGCTAAATAGCCTAAAGACAGAAAAGGAAATCTAAACTGGCCCAGAGCAGACCCCAAAGTAAAAGACAGCCCCCAACATATAATGACGGTGAAGCAAGATGAAAAAACACTCACACAGATAGAAAGATAGGCTGAGCAAATGATGGGGCCCAAGCTAACTAAACAGAACAGGAAAGGAAGGTTGCTGTCTGCAATCTGCCAAAACCCTATCAAAAACATAAGCCAACAAGCTGATATGGAAAAAGACCATGAAGCAGCTAGGCTTCAAAAACTAAATCAGCACTCAGGTATTTTCAGAAGACAGAGCTAAAGGAATTCAGCTCACCCCAGCAGGGAATGGCAGAAATCCAGAAAAACCAAGCAAAACAAATTCAAAGCACAAATGCAAAAAGCCGAGCAGAAAACTTAGCTTTAGAAGAGCAGGAATTCAGACTGGTCTCCAAGGATCCCACAGAGAAATCACCCGCAGGGCAGAAGGGCGTCGGCGGCCTTATATCCAGTCAGTGACTCCACTCAGCCAGTCATCATCATTAGGCTCAGGTGTTTGATAATCAGGCTCACTACCTTTCTTTACCAGAAGAGGGAGTTCATCGGGCCTCAGTAGTGAAGGGGAAAATGAACTCACAACAGGACTCTGTTGCCGAGAGCAAGTGCAACAGAGTAAAGCTAAGTGGTGTTTCCCTGTTTGTGTTTTTCCTTAGTGTGTATTAGTGCAGCGGTGGGGCCAGTGCCTGCGCCACCCAGCTCCCTAGCAAGGGATAGGTGTAGGGTGTGCTAGGGCGACAGGTTCGTGATCGGTGTCCGGTGCAGAACCGGCATAGGGAACGCTAAGAGCGTTAGGGACACTTACTCTGGGGAGTGCAGGAGGTCTCCACGTCCCCTGTCCCTATCGCAAGGCTCACCGTTGTAACTGTTTCCCTACCCCATGTCTTGTTGTTTTAGTACCGGCCTGTGAGCCGTGTCACACAGGACAATATCACGTGCTGCGTCCTGGTGTTTTAGTTACCGGCCTGCTGGTCACGTCACACAGGACGGGTCCACGTGACAACTTCCCTTACTTCATCAAGCCAAGTATTCAATGATCCTGATAGAAAACCTGCCATAGCACTTAAATCAAAATACCAGCTTGGAAAGTGTACAGAAACTTTCCTATGCTAATCAGTTCATCTCCGGTCTGGCAGGGAGGCTGCGCAGGCAGCTTTTCCTTCATTCCTCCATAGTTTACAGCCGGGCCAGTCACATTAGCACCACTCTGGTTGTAAACTATTTAACCCCTTCAGATGGATTGCGGCGTGGGACTTGACTGTACGGCGGACAGGTATGAGATATTGTTGCTTTTTTCATTTTTGATTTTTTACATGAGAACAATGACTTCGATTGGATTGGGAGTTAAATAAAAATGGAAAAAAATGTGTGTTTATTTCATTAAAAGTCTTTTTCTTAATATGTGTGTGTTTTTTAATGCCTTTCAGACTAGTGGATTAATAATGGATAGGTGTCTTATTAACACCTCTCCATTATTAACCAGGCTTAATGTCACCTTACAATAGCAAGGTGACATTAACCCCTTATTACCCCATATGCCACCCCTTACAGGGCAATGGGAAGTGCCAGAATTGGCGCATCTGTAAGATGCACCTTTTATGGGGTGGCTGGGGGCAGATTTTTTTTCAGCCAGGGGGTCCCAAAAACAAGGGTCCCACACTAGGCTATTAATTTCTTCCCTCAGTCACTGGCATGCCCTCTCTGGTGGAGAAAATTGCGTGTGGGCCCACACCAGAATGAAATATATATATATATATATATATACATACAGTGACTTGCGAAAGTATTTGGCCCCTGGAATTTTTCAAACTTTTCACACATATCATGCTTCAAACATAAAGATTCCAAATGTAAAATTTTGGTGAAGAATCAACAAGTGGGACATAATTGTGAAGTTGAATGAAATTTATTGGTTATTTTAAATTTTTGTGGAAAGTCAAAAACTAAAAAGTGGAGTGTGCAATATTATTCGGCCACTTTACTTTCAGTGCAGCAAACTCACACCAGAAGTTCATTGTGGATCTCTGAATGATCCAATGTTGTTCTAAATGACTAATGATGAAAAATATAATCAGCCTGTGTGTAATCAAGTCTCTGTATAAATGCAGAATGCACAATGCTGTTGTGTAGAAGTTTAAAGCAGGATTTGGATACAAAATGATTTCCAAAACTTTAAACATCCCAAGGAGTACTCTGCAAGTGATCATATTGATCTGGAAGGAGTATCATACCACTGCAAATCTGCCAAGACTTGGCCGACCCTCTAAACTTTCATCTCAAACAAGGAGAAGACTGATCAGAGATGCAGCCAAGAGGCCCATGATCACTCTCGATGAACTGCAGAGATCTACAGCAGAGGTGGGACAGTCTGTCCATAAGACAACAATCAGTCGTACACTGCTCAAATCTGGCCTTTATGGAAGAGTGACAAGAAGAAAGCCATTTCTCAAAGATATCTATAAAAGTGTTGCTTAAAGTTTGCAACAAGCCACCTGGGAGACACACCAAACATGTGGAAGAAGGTGCTCTGGTCAGATGAAACCAAAATCGAAATTTTTGGCAACAATGCCAAACAATATGTTTGGCATAAAGGCAACACAACTCATCACCCTGAACACACCATCCCCACTGTCAAATATGGTGGTGGCAGTATCATGGTTTGGGCCTGCTTTTCTTCAGCAGGGACAGGGAAGATGGTTAAAATTTATGGGAAGATGGATGGAACCAAATACAGGACCATTCTTGAAGAAAACCTTGAAAAAGGTCCGCACCCTTTCTGGACCGAAACGTTGCACTGAATGGGCACATAGCCCGATGGGCTGAATAAATTTTCTTCATACTTTTCAAAAGGCGTGCTGCTTTCAATTTTTAATGTATATATATATATATATATATATTGTTTATATGCTTTCACAAATATTTGAGGCTATGGACCCATTATATGTCCATTTTGCAAGCCGGCGAGATTTTCTCGGATGCCATACGGATGTCACATGGATGCTTAGATGTGAGAAAATCGCATTCTTGCATTGCAAACGGATGACATACGGATCACTGTTCAGGGAGCATTTCTGTGATTTCTGCGATTCACGTCCATTTAAACGGACCATATTTTTATATGTTGTGTGTGACTCCAACCTTAAAAGGGATATTGGCATTTCAGACATTTATGGAATGTCCAAAAGATATGGATAGATGGTTGCAAATGTGTGCAGCTCACTCCATTCTGTCCTATGGGAACTGCTGAAATACATGAGACAGTGAAGAAAATGAAGACATGCACACATGCAGCCATCTCCAAATCCCCCCTCCCATCCCACCATGGCCCCGTAATTACCTTCTGCGATGTAAAATATAATATGTTAAGGGGCATAGGATGAAGGCTGGATAAAGCTTAGCAGAACCCTTTTGTGCCCCTATATTTCAACAAATAATCTCATGGCATTCTGATATTGTTCTCTCCATGGGTCAAAGAATGCTTAAAACACTGTTCCATACAAATCAAGTAATCATTCTTGGTCCTCAGATCCTACTCATGTAGCTGCCATAAAGCATATCTTCATATGTTAACAGGCTCGAGCTGCTAATAAAACAAGAAGGCTACTCCCATAGCAATGCATGGAAAGTATAAAGATAAAAAACCTCTGCAATCAAAAAATAAAATAATTTGAAAAAAGATTGTCACTGTATCTCATTTTGCCATAAAAAATCCCTTTAAAAACCCTTTTTTGCTTAGATTTGCTGAGCCATCTACTGTAGTCAGCGTACACATTTGTGAATAGCTGATTATATAAAGTAATTAGAGGACCAATATTAGAAAAATAAATACAAAGAAATAAATATTTTACCTTTGAAGGATAGTGTTTAATTTATTTATTAACAAATAAGACAAGCAACATAAGATGTTTTGCTAAAGCATAATAAATAAAGACAAAGGATGACATTGTTTGATAGCTCAAAAAGGCAAAATGTCCATTATGGGGCAAGTTTCTGTGAATCAGACAACCATTAATACCTGTTGTAGTGTAAAACACCCACATGTTTTGGAACTAATGAACTAATGCAAAGGCCTTAATTAATTTTGAAAGGTTGTCCCTAACCATTAAAAAATAAACTCACAGTTTTACCTAGTTAGAGTTAAAAGAGAAGGCTATGAATTATATAATCCCAAGTTTTTAATAATGGATTAAAAATGCTTAATGTTCTGTGGACTTTGATTCTTGTACTTTAGGGATAGAAACATTATTCCTACACTGGAAATACTGAGAAGTTTATAGGCTACCATATATCAAGATGTTTAAACCAATTTGTCTTCTATTATTATTCTTATTATTTTTGTTATTATTTTTATTATGAACCTGTGCAAACACTAATTACCATATTTAATTCTTAAATAAGTTTGCTCCTTTCCTTAAAGTGTGGCTACCTAACTACACTATAAAAGCAAACCTGTCAGCAGAATTTTGCTAAGTAAACCACAGACATTGTCAGGTCGGCAGTGTTAAACTGATTAAAATGATAACAGTGTTGAAGAAGTCCGTTTTGTAGTTCTTGTGTAGTCAGTGTTAGAAATTTTCAGTCAATGAGATGCCTATGCTCCGGGGAGAGACTGTAGGCAGAGTTTTATCATCCTGCTCAAGGTCAGAGAAAATAAGAAAAAACCTGCCTACTGGCCACGCCAAAGGACAGTCATGTTCCTTGTCATAGAGACAGAGTGTTTGTACTTCAGGGCCGGCCTGTGGGCAAGTCTTTCCTTGGTTTCTCTGACCTAGAACACCAAGATAAGACTCTGCCTACAGCCCTGCCCTGGAGCACGGACATCTCATTAACTGAAAACTTCTAACACTGATTACACAAGAACTACAAGACGGATTTTTCATCAGAGGTATCAAGCTGAGAATGCCTGTAGTTGACTTAGCAAAATCCTGCTGATAGGTTCAATTTAACTTTGATGTTGTATGTCTTCCAAATAGAAACTTCACACTGGGTGCAATCATGGTTTAACACAGGATTTCTGAGTATTGCTATATTATCCACCATGCAAAATATCATTGCACCCATACTGTTTCCCTGTATGTCTCCCACTCTATAAATGATGTATGCATGATCTGTTAGATGTTGAATTCTGGATGCATTTTTTCACAAAAACATTGCAATATGGAACAAATACATAAAATGATTGATACTATACAGAGGCAGACAAAATTTCTACTGCAATGGCACATAAACCATCCGCTTGGTTCTCTTTAAATGAGTTTGTATTTTTTATCACCTACTAAAATCAGCAGTAGCAAAAAACGGTCTGAAGCATGACTGCAGGATTAGACTACACAGATATTATTTGCTGTTTATTCCCATTGAACTATAAATTACAATCAAGAAACTAGCAATGACAAACTGGTGCAAAAAAGAGAGGCCCTTGCACTTGTGAATGTACAGGGTAATGGGTTTACGGGGGTTGCAGTAGTTTCAGTGGTGGAGAGGTGACAGCGGGGCTATTGCAGCCTGTAAGTTTCTTGAAGAGCTTTTTAAGTCCTGTCTGAAAGTTCAAAATGTGATAGATAATTGGACGTGTTGAGACACAGAATTCAACAGGATGGAGGATGCTCAAGAGAAGTTTTGGAGTCATTGGAGCTTTACATGTTCTTCTCCATCCTACACTATTGGTGTAAATGTGGACTGATATGTACTTATAAGGGACAAACACCTAAAAAATGAGTTCTGAAAGGACTCACAGGTATCTGCTAGCAAAAAGTTATAAGATGATGCCTTTATTTTCTTATTGGTTGAGGTGGGAGGAGGGATTGCATGGATAGGTCTTGCTTTTCTATCACATCCACAGATTCTTGATTGGATTAAAAATGTGGGGGCAAAGCAAACATCTTGAAGCGGGCACAATTGAGCGATAGTCTTGAGGGTATATCATTTCCTGAAGGGGTGTTTTTGTCTGCCACAATGTTTAAGTAGGTGGTATATGTAAAATTACATTTATATAACTATCAGGACACAAGAGTTCTTGCATTTTGAGTGTTGAAATTTTGCCCTTGACTACTATCTTGCTATTATATGAGACACACTGTGGTCAGTATATTAGGAAGTCAATAAACCTTGCTGTATCTGTGTGGGATGACAAGCCAGACAATTGATTAAATCTGTGAAACCATGGGGAGAACATATAAACCCCGTGGAAATGTGTGGTCAGGCTCTCAGTCCCAGTGCAGCAAGGCAAAAGTACTAACTAGAGAGGAGTGGATCATTCTGCAGAGGATAGAGTTTGAATCAAACGTCCTGAAACTTGTGGTTTCACATGAATTTGAGCATTTTGATATTCAGATCGTTGTTTGTAAAAAAAAAAAAATCTTGCCCAGAACCATTTCCCACACTGCTGAAGCATCAGAGATTGGGCTAATGTCATTTTTCGTTGCCGTCGTCAGAATAGCTGCTGTGTGACAAGGTCCAAACGACCGCCGAGGTGGTTATACGGATTGCCGTATCACTGCTGCGTCGTTGAGTAGATCTGCCTGTTTGTCAGCTTACTAGCGACCATGTAGCGACGTACCAGCGATCCTTACCAGGTCATATCGTTGTTGGGATCGCTGGAGCTTCGCTATGTGTAACGCGACCCTTATGGTCAACAGAGTCCTGTGTCTCTCATGTAGAGTGTAAGCACTCAGTAAGGTCTCTCTCTTCTCTTTCCCATATGTATAGAAAGTAGTGATGATGAAATAAAAAATTCTCTGTAATCATAAAGCCTAAAATCTCTTACAATGAGTCATTGCATTCCATCCCAAATCAGAAGCTTTATTTTACCACATATTGGATATCAGGGTACTCATTAGAAATTGTTCAACAAACTGTATTGTTCATTTTCTCATATTAACCTTTAGAAAATAAAGATAATTTACTGCTACATTGAGTTCATTCCTGTGAAACACATCAAAAGTTAACAAACTTCCTGATTGTGGATTAAGACATGATGAACAGTGCATTTTATAAAAGCGGTTTTACATACAGGGCCCTCAAAATCACTTCAAATGTGAAATTATCTCTAAAAAAAATATTTTTTTACATTTCATTGAAAGAATGAAAAAGTGTAAAAAGTTTAAAACATTTTAACTAGTGGTGAGGAGATTGATCAATGGAGGATAAAGTCAAGTCAAATTTCCTGAAAATTGTGAATCCATAAGAATTTGAACACTTTGAGATTTCACTTGAAATTCACAAAAAAAAGTGGCCCAGCGCTATGTCCCATGATATTGAAGCATCAGTAAGCAGGCTAATGTCAGTCAGCATTGCTGAGCAGGCTTGCCCATAATGCCCAGCAAGGATGACATTACATCCTAGTTTATAAATCAAATTTCCATACCTTGTACAATGGTGGTCAGAACACCACTGGGTAACTGGAAATCAGAGGTTCCCAATTGAGCAAAGTTGGGCACATGACTGGTAGTAGAGTGTGTACAAAAGAGTTTGATTCTACATCTAGATACAACTTATAAGCAGAGTAGACAGATTATATTGAAGCAAAATGCCCCACACTTTCTCTTTCTATATCTCCTCGTTCCATTCCTCACCATCTCTCATCTCCTCTTCCTGCCCAGTACTGAAGTGCAAATTTATTTGCTGCAAATCAAATATTAGGAGAAAATTTGGCAAAGACGGTAAATTCAACTTTGAAAAGATCCACCCATCTACTTTTAACATACTAGCAAAAAAAATATGGAAACTAGTCATATAGTAAATATTTACTAACTTTTTTGTGCCATGACTATCTGCCATAAGTTCATAAAAATGTAATTCTAAAATTGCAACTGTTTCAAAATTTTCATCAAACAAATGCACATCATATAAAACTAAATTCACCAATTCATTAATGACCCACTCGCCATTGGGGACATCAGCACGCTATGGGGCTCGGGGGGGAACAAGAGGCCCCCTGCACTGGCTCAGGGCCCCAACACTTGCAATACTTACTTTTTCCTGATCCTTCAGAGCTCCTGAGTCTTTCGTGTCTCCTGACTCTGCGACATCTTACGGCAGAGGTACGATGATATCACTACAGTGTGCCCTCTGCTCTGAGCAGTCACAGGAAGCAGGCAGACAGTGGTGAGCAGCGATGGACCGCCAGACAGGTAAATATCTCAGGTGCTGGGTCCTGAGCAGGAGAGATGAGTATGGCATTTTTTTGCAGCAGCAGCATATGGGGGCATAATATATGGAGCATCTTATGGGGGCAGCATATGGAGGCATATTCTATGTAGCAGCATATGGGGGCATATTCTATGGAGCAGCATAAGGGGGCATATTCTATGGGGCAGCATATGGGGGCATCGTTTATGGAGCAGCATATGGGGCATATTCTATGGAGCAGCATATAAGGGCATATCCTATGGGACAGCATATGGGGGCATATCCTATGGGGCAACAAATGGGGGCATAGTCTATGGGGCAGCATATGGGGACATAGTCTATCGAGCAGCATATGGGGGCATAATCTATGGAGCAGCATATGGGGGCATATTCTTATCACAGTCCGGTCAGTGCCGGCGGACAGCCACGGCTGAACAGGGACTCACCCACACTGCAGAGGGGTCGCTTTTTTTCCCGTTTTCGGTTTACTATTATGTTTCGTCCTGGGTCAAAGAATGTCAAGTTGGGCACCTTATCTCGCAGTTTTCATCCAGTGTACCCCCCTGAGCCACCGTCCTCCATTCTTCACCCTGGGGTTGTGTTAGCAGGGGTCTCGTCTGAATTGGAACAGGAGATTGAGGGGGCCCAGTCGCTGGCCCCTGCGGCCAAGCCAAGGGGTAAGTTGTTTGTCCCAGAGCAACTTCACCTTAAACTCCTGCAGGAGTTCCATGAATCCAAGCTGAGTGCTCACCCAATCTTCCTTCTTCCAAGGGCATTACGGTGGTTTGGGTGGTGGTGGACAGATTTTCAAAGCAGGCTCATTTTGTACCCTTGTCCGCACTACCTTCAGCTGAGACTTTGTCCAGATTGTTTGTACAGCATGTGATCCGATTGCATGGGGTACCCCTGAATGTGGTGTCTGATCGTGGAGTGCAGTTTGTGACTAAGTTTTGGCATGCTCTCTGTAAAAAATTAGGGATGTCTCTGTCCTTTTCGTCTGCATTCCATCCTGAGAGCAATGGTCAGACGGAACGCATTAATCAGTCTCTGGAACATATCCTCAGATGTCTGACTTCTGCTAGACAGCATAACTGGTGTGATGTACTGACGTTGGCAGAATGCAGAATATGCCTTCAATAGTTGGGTGAGTCAATCCACTGGTATGTCTCCTTTCTTGGTCAATTATGGGTTCAGTCTTCATTTTGGTGAGTTTTCTCGTCTGGATTCGGGGTGTCCCGGGGCTGAGGGCTCTGTTCAGCAATTAAAGAATGCGTGGGCGGAAGTCCAGCGGAACATATCTAGGTCTCAAGGCAGGTATAAGTTTTTCGTGGACAGGAAGCGAACACCAGGTCCTATGTTTCGGGTTGGAGAGAAAGTTTGGCTCTCCACGCGAAACATTAAGTTGAAGGTTCCATCAGCCAAATTGGGCCCCAAGTTCATTGGCCCATACAAGATTGTGGAAAGGATCAATCCAGTGGCTTACAGGCTGTGCCTTCCAGTCTCTTTCAAGATCCCTAATGTCTTCCATAGATCTCTACTGAAACCTTTTGAAGCAGTCCGGGGAGAGTCCGAGTCTGCTGCTCCTCCGATTTTGGTTGAGGGACATATGGAATATAAGATTAATCATATCATGGATTCCAAGTTGGTATGGCACTCAGTGCAGTACCTGGTTCATTGGAAGTGGTATGGACCGGAAGACAGGTCCTGGGTGCCGGCCCGGTTGATGCATGCGGATCGCCTGGTTCGAGCTTACCATGTAAGGTACCTGGGCAAGCCTGGGAGTCCAGAGGCCCCATGTTGAGAGGGGGGTACTGTCATGATCCCAGTGAGGACTGGACCCTCACGCTTGGGTTTAATGTCTGGAGCCCAGTACTGGTGGACCTGCACTCCTGGGGTTAATGTTAAGCGACCAACGGGCCGTTCTGGGCATTAGTCTTTTAGCAGACTCAATATATGATACATTTTTGTGGTCGGGTGATCACAGTAACTGGGTGACTGGCCCCCTCCAAAAAGTGCCTCCATTCTTCAAATGCTAATTTGACCGCAAGAAGCTCTCTATTGCCTACATCATAATTTCTTTCAGCAGCAGAGAACTTCCTGGAAAAGAAAGCACATGGCCTGCGGTTGGTCAGAGTGGCAGGCCCTTGGGACAACACTGCACCCACCCCCACCTCGGAGGCGTCTACTTCCACAATAAATGGTTTGGACGAATCTGGCTGTACTAACATGGGAGCAGACATAAAGCATTTTTTCAGAGCAACAAAGGCCTCTTTTGCGAGTGAGGACCAATTTCTCACATCCGCACCTTTGCATGTTAAATCTGTGAGTGGTTTGATCACTTGCGAAAACCCCCGAATAAATTTGCGGCAGTAATTGGCGAACCCCAAGAAACCCTGAAGACCCTTAAGATCTTGGAGCTGCACCCAATCCGCAATGGCCTGCACCTTCTTGGGGTCCATGCGAAAACCCTCACAGGACACAATCAATCCCAAAAAAGACAATTCCTGAACAAAAAACACACACTTCTCCAGTTTGGCAAACAGATGATTTTCCCTAAGTCTTAGGAGAACAGTTCGTACATGATTCAGATGAGAATAACTGTCAGAGGAGCATATCAGAATATCGTCTAAGTAAATAGCAACAAAACGACCAATGAGATCAGAGAATACCACGTTGATGAAATTCTGAAATATGGCGGGGGCATTGGTAAGACCAAACGGCATGACTAAATTTTCAAACAGTCCCTCGGACGTGAGGAATGCTGTTTTCCATTCATCCCCCTCTCGGACCCTTATCAAATAATATGCCCCCCGAAAATCCAGTTTAGAGAACCATTTTGCCCCGGATAGTTGGTTACATAAATCGGGAATCAACGGAAGGGGATACGTATTCCGTACAGTAATCAAATTAAGCTCTCGAAAGTCGAGACAGGGACGTAGACCGCCATCTTTTTTCTTTGCAAAGAAAACCCCTGCCACCACAGGTGAGACTGAATGACGTATGTGTCCCTTGCAAAGACGTTCAGCAATTTAATCCTTCAAAGCTAAGCGCTCAGGGCAGTATAAATTAAACAGACGGGCTTTGGGTAATAAAGTCCCCGGGACTAACTCAATAGCGCAGTCAAAGGCTCTATGTGGCAGCAACGTCTCGGCCTCGCTTTCAGAGAATACATCTTCGAAGTCTTTCAGGTTCTCCGGAATACCTTCCAGCTCGACAGATGACACAGACACAGATTTAACAGGTTCAACCAGCAGCGCAGATTTATAACATAACTTAGAATCATTAAACCCCCATTGAACAATCTCCCCCATTTTCCAGTTAATAACTGAGTTATGGCGTTGTAACCAGGGCATGCCCAACACCAACCCTGCTGGTAGATTGTCCAGAACTAAACAACTCAACTTTTCCACGTGAGCATCGCCCACTCTGAGCGAAAACAAATCAGACATGAAGAGAATTCCCCCTTTTGTGAGGGGAGAGGAGTCAATGGCCACCACCTTGATCAGAACTTTAGGTCTAGCTGTCCCTATCTTGCAGCGTGTGACCAATTTAGAGTCAATCAGATTGATGGACGATCCGCAGTCCACGAAGGCTGTAGAGGAAAAAGAACAACCATCCACTAACAGTTCCACATGAAGCAAAACCTTAGAAAATGAGAAAAAGGGTACCTGAGGGTCTTAGCAGTCTCCCCGCTGACTACCCAAAACTAGTAGTTTCCCGCCGACCGGGTCGAGGACGGGTAGTCAGGACACTCCTTTTTCCAATGTCCTGCTTTAACGCAGTAGAAGCACAACTGCTTTTCCCTTCGGCGTTTTCTCTCCTTTTCCTTCAGGGAGAGAGCGCCTATGTCCTTGGGCTCAGAGACAGTCTCTTTTCCACTGGGGAACAATGGAGTATCCCCCTGCATCACCCCCCTGGCCCACAACCTGCGGTCCATCCAGATGGCCTGGGTCATGGCATCCTCAAGAGAATTAGGTGGGGCATGTAACGCCAAAGCATCCTGCAGCTGCTCGGACAAGCCTCTGCGAAAGAGTCCTTGGAGCGCGGCGTCGTCCCAAGAAATCTCTGCGGCCCAGCGGCGGAACCCAGTACAAAACCACTCGGCCGAGTGTTTCCCCTGACATATGCTCATCACCATGTCCTCTGCCAATCATACTCGGTCAGGCTCGTCATATATGTGCCCGAGGACCTCATAGAATGCATTCACCGACACTCTCTCAGGGGCAGTGGGAGGAAGGGAAAATACCCAGGCTTGTGGGGACCCTCTTAATAAAGACATGATGACCCCTACCTTCTGACTTTCGTCCCCAGAGCAACGTGGTCTCAAACTAAAAAAAAGTTTGCAACCCTCCATGAAGATCCTAAACTCCTTTTTGTTCCCAGAAAAGAACTCAGGCAGTTTAATAGGTGGTTCTGGGGACCCCAGGACAACATCACTCATCCCAGCCCCCAGGGAACTGGAAGATAAAGCCCCCCGTACTGTCTCAGAAACCTGCCGCTGAGAACGAGCAAGAGCTTGCTGCTCCAGGGATAAACCCCGAAACATCTGACTCAGGTTTTTCATCTGTTCAGACAGAGACTGTATGGGATCCATAACTCTCTGCAACCTGCCCTGAAAAACTTAATGGTCAGTTACAATATCACGGTCTGGTCAGTGCCGTGGACAGCCACGGCTGAACAGGGACTCACCCACACTGCAGAGGGGCTTGGTGTCGGCTACAGCGGGGAAAACTCTAGCAGACAGGACCTGGGACGCTGAAGTTAGCAAGCAGCACAGGACTTACGGTCAGGTGACAAAAAGGGGGTAGGGCTTAGCATCCTGCTGCAGAGATACTGCAGGACACAACTATAGGAATCCTCAGGTTAGACAAACGGGGGTCATACACAGAGATAGCAGTACAGTACCAAGGATGATACAGAACGGATAGTCAGGGCCAGGCAGCGGTCAAAGCCAAACAGACAGAGAAGGTACAAAAACAGAATCCAACAAGCAGTATCTAGAGAACAGACCGAGTCAGAACCAAAGTTTCAGGCAAACAAGAGCACAGCACAAACACACTCCGGGGTCAACACACTCTGCCAAGGGCGAAAGTATAACTGACGGGGATTGGTGCTTCCTGGGGCTATAAGAAGCTCTCCATGAACCAAGGAGAGGCCACAATAATAAGCCCCAGGTGTGCAGGTAAGAGCCTGCACTGGGATCATAACATTAACCCCAGGAGTGCAGGTCCACCAGTACTGGGCTCCAGACATTAACCCCAAGCATGTGGGTCCAGTCCACACTGGGATCATGACAATTTTATGGAGCAGCATATGGGGCATAGTCTATGGAGCATTTTATGGGGGCATAGTCTATGAAGCATTATATGGGGGCATAATCTATGGAGCATCTTATAGGGCATAATCTATGGAGCATCTTATGGGGGAATAATCTATGGAGCATCTTATGGAGTATCTTATGGGGGCATAATCTATGGAGCATCTTATGGGGCAATAACCTTTATGGAGCATTATATGGGCATATTATTCTATGAAGCATCTTACTGGGGCATTATAACCCTTTGTGCAGCATTATATGGGGTGTATTTTGTATGGAGCATCTTATGGGGCCCATCATGAACTGTATGGAGCGTTATATGGGGCTCCTGATTCAATATGGATATTCAAAAACCTTTAACCTACTGATGTCTCAATTAATTTTAATTTTATTGATATCTATTTTTATTTCTGAAATTTACCAGTAACTGCTGCATTTTCCACCCTAGGCTTATACCCCGAGTCAATAAGTTTTCCCAGTTTTTTGTGGCAAAATTAGAGGGGTCGGCTTATACACTGGTCAGTTTATACACGAGCATATACGGAAATTCATTAGTTTATGTATGTAGCAATATATTGGGCCCATACTATATGTAGTATTATACAGTATGGGGCTCATATTATATGGAGTATTTTATGGGGTCCATAAGTTATGGAGCATTATATGGGGCCCATTCTGTATGGAGCAGTATATGGGGCCTATTCTGTATGGAGCAATATATATGGGGTTTGTCCTGTATGAAGTATTACATGGGGCCCATTCAGTATGGAGTATTAGAGGACCACTGTATGGAGCATTATATGGGGTACATTATTCTGTATGGAGCATTATATGGGGCCCATTATTCTGAATGGAGCATTATATGAGGCCAATTATTCTGCATGGAGAACTATATGGGGCTCATTATTCTGTATGCAGCATTACATGAGGCCCATTATTCTGTATGGAGCATTGTATAGGGCCTATTATTCTTTATGGAGCCTTATTTGGCGTCCATTATTCTGTATAGAGCATTATACGAGGTCCATTATTTTGTATGCACATTATATGAGGTCCATTATTGTTTATGAAACAATATATTGGGCTCACTACGCTGTATGGAGGGCTATGTGGCGCCCATACTACTGTATGGAGGACTATAATGTCTGGTCTAAAATGAAGACTTTTGAATCTTCAATAGATATCACTCATGTAATGTGAGAAGTAAGTGAAATCTTTGGCATTGTACTATACCTATATTTCGTATCTGTGTATCATGAATCGTGGAGTGTTAGAGTGTGGAGTGATGACTCTGCAATAGTAGGCCTCATCACAGGAGAAGATGAAAGAGAGTACAGAGATACTAACCAAGCTTTTGTGGAGTGGTGTCAGAGGAACCACCTTAGGATTAATTCCGGGAAGACCAAGGAATTGGTGGTGGACTTTCGCAAGGGAAAAAATCCACCAGTAGTGGTGAATATTCAGGGAAATGACATTGAGATAGTCGACACCTATAAGTACCTTGGTGTGATCCTCAATAATAAGCTTGACTGGGCCCTTCACTTGGATGCAGTGTACAGGAAGGGCCACAGTAGGCTTTATCTGCTCAGAAGGCTGAGAGCCTTCGGAGTTAGGGGGGCACTCCTTGCATCCTTCTTCAATTCTGTTGTGGCATCAGTCATCTTCTTTGGTGTGGCGTGCTGGGGTAGTGGCATATCAACCAGGGACAGGAATAGGCTGGACAAACTGATTGGAAGGGCCAGCTCTGTCCTGGGATGCCCCCTTGATCCAGTTCAGGAAGTAGTCAACAGGAGGATACTGGCCAAGGTGAGCTACATGGTGCAGAATGATTCCCATCCCATGCAAGAGACCGTGACAAAGATGTGCAGTACTGTCAGTGACCGGCTACTTCATCCTAAATGTGAGAGGGAGCGCTATCGAAAGTCCTTCCTTCCTGCTGCAGTTAGGCTGTATAACCAGCACTGTCCAAAACGGAGAACGACCCAAACAGTGAACTGATAGATCCAACGTTGTGATAGTCCGGTTATATCTTTTTTTTTTTTTTTTCTCGTATATGTACCTACCTACTGTCAATGTAATGCCTTTATGCATCTGTATCTGTACTTGTTCCTGCCTTGCTGCTGTAATGCTCTGAATTTCCCCATGGTGGGACGATTAAAGGATTATTTTATCTTATCTTATCTTAAAGGGGCCCACTGAGACTCTTTCGCCCGGGACCCATGAAAACCTTTAGCTGACCCTGCTTTTTAGGGTACACATTGTAATTGTTTGCTCATTGTTTTGAGAAGACTGTTGAAAATCCCTAAAACGTGAGATTTTTTTTCCTACTTTGAAAGCCATTTCAATTTCAAAGACGAGTACCTGTGTCTTGTCTCTAAGTAAAGAATAGCTTATGTAAAAGGTGTCTCTTCTTCATTATGCAAACAAAGCTTGTCATGCTCCACAAAGAAGGATCTATTTTTGTAGTGGGGTTTATGAAAAAAACATGGTTTTATTCATTTGCACCATCGCTGTATAAATACCAGCATAGAAGGCATTTTCCACCAAATAAGTTTAATTCTTGAATTGTTTTTTAAATGTAAGTTGCCTAAAAAGTTTGCTACTGCAGTTTTGTTAAATGTGATATTGGTTACCACAGGTTAGAATCTGTTTTCTCCAAGCCAAATTTATTGGATATCACTAAGGCCTCGTTCAGACATACAATTTTCATGTACGAGTAGAGTTGAGCGACTTTTGGTTTTTTAGGGTCGCGTTTCGTTTCGTGAAACTCGACTTTTCCAAAAGTCGAGTCGAGCAAGATCGTCCGATTATAGGGAAAAGTCGGGGTCGTCCCGAAACACGAAACCCAATGTAAGTCAATGGGGAATAAAAGTCGGCAGTGAGAGGAGGACAGGAAACACACCTACAGTGCCCATTTGAATGCCAAAAGCATCAATTCTTCTTTCTTAAGCTTGTCAACCTTAATTAACTTCATAATACAAGTTACGCACTGAAAAATGGGGGTTATTTGGCTACAAACTGTGGGGGGGAGGGCTGGCTCCAGGTTTTCATGTGCCCTGGGCGAAAGAGCGCCCCTTTAACACATACCACAACTCATCATGCTCCGATACGGCAGAGAAATAGCGGTATAGTACAATGAAAAATACCTCACTTTTTACATCTAATGACGAGGCCCATCTATTTCTCCATACAGAATCATTGGTCCCATATAATGTTTGAAACTGTATATGATGAGCTCCACATAATGCTACAGTATATGTTGGTCCCCATGGATGAAGCTCCACTGTCTTATGGGCCCAAATAATGCTCCAAACATAATGGGCCCCATTTCTAATGCTCTAGTGTATAATGGGCCCTGTAAATGCTGCTCCAGTGTCTGATGTCCACCTTTGGAATGTTCCACTGTATGGTGGGCCCCATCTATCATTCTCCAGAGTATAGTGCTCCCCAAAAATTGCTGTCCCAACATTGAAAACAATCAAATAAGTCTCCTCGCTAGGGAATCCCTGTACTTGTCTAGACAGGTGCTGTAGCTTGCTTAACAGCTCGCCAGCCGTTCTCACGCCCAGTATGGATTACACGTGATTGCACAAAGGTGAGAAAGGGTACCGTATCCCCAGATAACATGTATGGATAGCGTACACATTCAAAATATATGTCTCAGGAGGCAGGCTCAGACGGTGTTAGGCCCAGTATGGATTGCACGTGATTGCACAAAGGTTAGAAAGGGTACCGTATCCCCGGATAACATGTATGGATAGCGTACACATTCAAAATATATGTCTATACAGCATGACGCAGGCTCAGACGGTGTTAGGCCCAGTATGGATTGCACGTCATTGCACAAAGGTTAGAAAGGGTACCGTATCCCCGGATAACATGTATGGATAGCGTACACATTCAAAATATATGTCTATACAGCATGAGGCAGGCTCAGACGGTGTTAGGCCCAGTATGGATTGCACGTCATTGCACAAAGGTTAGAAAGGGTACCGTATCCCCGGATAACATGTATGGATAGCGTACACATTCAAAATATATGTCTATACAGCATGAGGCAGGCTCAGACGGTGTTAGGCCCAGTATGGATTGCACGTGATTGCACAAAGGTTAGAAAGGGTACCGTATCCCTGGATAACATGTATGGATAGCGTACACATTCAAAATATATGTCTCAGGAGGCAGGCTCAGACGGTGTTAGGCCCAGTATGGATCGCACGTGATTGCACAAAGGTTAGAAAGGGTACCGTATCCCTGGATAACAAGTATGGATAGCGTACACATTCAAAATATATGTCTCAGGAGGCAGGCTCAGACGGTGTTAGGCCCAGTATGGATTGCACGTGATTGCACAAAGGTTAGAAAGGGTACCGTATCCCTGGATAACATGTATGGATAGCGTACACATTCAAAATATATGTCTCAGGAGGCAGGCTCAGACGGTGTTAGGCCCAGTATGGATTGCACGTGATTGCACAAAGGTTAGAAAGGGTACCGTATCCCCGGATAACATGTATGGATAGCGTACACATTCAAAATATATGTCTATACAGCATGAGGCAGGCTCAGATGGTGTTAGGCCCAGTATGGATTGCATGTGATTGCACAAAGGTTAGAAATGGTACCGTATCCCTGGATAACATGTATGGATAGCGTACACATTCAAAATATATGTCTCAGGAGGCAGGCTCAGATGGTGTTAGGCCCAGTATGGATCGCACGTGATTGCACAAAGGTTAGAAAGGGTACCGTATCCCTGGATAACAAGTATGGATAGCGTACACATTCAAAATATATGTCTCAGGAGGCAGGCTCAGACGGTGTTAGGCCCAGTATGGATTGCACGTGATTGCACAAAGGTTAGAAAGGGTACCGTATCCCTGGATAACATGTATGGATAGCGTACACATTCAAAATATTTGTCTCAGGAGGCAGGCTCAGACGGTGTTAGGCCCAGTATGGATTGCACGTGATTGCACAAAGGTTAGAAAGGGTACCGTATCCCCGGATAACATGTATGGATAGCGTACACATTCAAAATATATGTCTATACAGCATGAGGCAGGCTCAGACGGTGTTAGGCCCAGTATGGATTGCACGTGATTGCACAAAGGTTAGAAAGGGTACCGTATCCCTGGATAACATGTATGGATAGCGTACACATTCAAAATATATGTCTATACAGCATGAGGCAGGCTCAGACGATGTTAGGCCCAGTATGGATTGCACATGATTGCACAAAGGTTAGAAAGGGTACCGTATCCCTGGATAACATGTATGGATAGCGTACACATTCAAAATATATGTCTCAGGAGGCAGGCTCAGACGTTGTTAGGCCCAGTATGGATCGCACGTGATTGCACAAAGGTTAGAAAGGGTACCGTATCACTGGATAACAAGTATGGATAGCGTACACATTCAAAATATATGTCTCAGGAGGCAGGCTCAGACGGTGTTAGGCCCAGTATGGATTGCACGTGATTGCACAAAGGTTAGAAAGGGTACCGTATCCCTGGATAACATGTATGGATAGCGTACACATTCAAAATATATGTCTCAGGAGGCAGGCTCAGACGGTGTTAGGCCCAGTATGGATTGCACGTGATTGCACAAAGGTTAGAAAGGGTACCGTATCCCTGGATAACATGTATGGATAGCGTACACATTCAAAATATATGTCTATACAGCATGAGGCAGGCTCAGACGGTGTTAGGCCCAGTATGGATTGCACGTGATTGCACAAAGGTTAGAAAGGGTACCGTATCCCCGGATAACATGTATGGATAGCGTACACATTCAAAATATATGTCTCAGGAGGCAGGCTCAGACGGTGTTAGGCCCAGTATGGATTGCACGTGATTGCACAAAGGTTAGAAAGGGTACCGTATCCCTGGATAACATGTATGGATAGCGTACACATTCAAAATATATGTCTATACAGCATGAGGCAGGCTCAGACGGTGTTAGGCCCAGTATGGATTGCACGTGATTGCACAAAGGTTAGAAAGGGTACCGTATCCCTGGATAACATGTATGGATAGCGTACACATTCAAAATATATGTCTATACAGCATGAGGCAGGCTCAGACGGTGTTAGGCCCAGTATGGATTGCACGTGATTGCACAAAGGTTAGAAAGGGTACCGTATCCCTGGATAACATGTATGGATAGCGTACACATTCAAAATATATGTCTATACAGCATGAGGCAGGCTCAGACGGTGTTAGGCCCAGTATGGATTGCACGTGATTGCACAAAGGTTAGAAAGGGTACCGTATCCCTGGATAACATGTATGGATAGCGTACACATTCAAAATATATGTCTCAGGAGGCAGGCTCAGACGGTGTCAGGCACAGTATGGATTTGACGGCCCAGATTACACAGCGGAGGAGCAGGGAGAGGTAAAGATTGCAAATGCTGGGGCCCTGCCCAAGCAAGGGGGGCCCACTCGTGGGTGTCGGTACT
This sequence comes from Dendrobates tinctorius, assembly GCF_039654945.1. Taxonomy (NCBI): domain Eukaryota; kingdom Metazoa; phylum Chordata; class Amphibia; order Anura; family Dendrobatidae; genus Dendrobates; species Dendrobates tinctorius. The sequence continues at coordinate 57,934,050 of NW_027361698.1, read as the reverse complement.
GGCACTGGGCCCCTCATAGTACAGCGGTGTGTCTGACGGTGGGTGTGCACCACCACCGTCAGAGACACTTGATTGCACTATGAGGGACCCTGTGCCAGTGCCCGCGCCCAAGAGTCGGCCTACCCACCTGTCCAGGGCAACGGCACTCGCACGGTGTCGTGCGGTAGGTGGTGACCCCGGCAATGGGGGGGGAGGCAGCACAGTTAGGGAGTTTTAGAAAGTGGCATATGTTGATGTTGGACATTCAGCTGATGCAAAAGGCGAAATAGGTGAAGTACCAGGAAGAGGTGGACCAAAGCAAGCCATTTTTCTGTCACCCTATGTGTCATCAGGGGAAGGTGGGACAAAATCCTTGGAAACCCATGCGTGGTTCATTTTAATGAAGGTTAGATCATCCACATTTTGGGTTGACAGACGGGTCCTTTTTTCTGTCAGGATTGATCCAGCTGCACTGAAGACTCTTTCCGATAGCACACTTGCAGCTGGGCAAGCGAGCTCCTGTAAGGCATATTGGGCCAATTCAGGCCAGGTGTCCAGTTTAGCGGCTCAATAGTCAAAGGGGAATGACCTGTGTGGGAGAACATCGATATGGGAGGAAAAGTAGTTTGTTACCATAGTTGACAACTGCTGTCTCCTGTCACTTTCCATCGATGCAGTATTACCAGTTGTGTGAGCGGTATTTGAAAAATCAGTCCACAACATTGTCATGAAACCCCTGTCTCCAACGCCACTTCTGCTGTGTGCACCATGAACACCTCTGCCAAGCTGCCCCCGGCCCGTACGGCTCGTGTGAGAACCATCACCGCTGCTGTGTGCTGGGAATGCCTCAAGCAACCGATTTACCAGAGTTGCTTGTTTATTAGCCAATATTAGGTCAAGGTTCTCCTGTGGCATGATGTTTTGTAATTTGCCTTTATAGCGTGGATCCAGGATGCTGGCCAACCAGTAGTCGTCATCGTTCATCATTTTGGCAATGCGGGGGTCCCTTTTTAGGATCTGCAAGGCATAATCTGACATGTGGGCCAATGTTCCCGGTGTCAATGATGCACTGCGAGTGCTGGGTGGAGGAGCACTTTCTGGCAAATCCACATCCCTCCAGTCATGCACAAACCCTGTACCAGACCTTGCCACGCCAACATTTTCACTTGCCCCACGAGATGCATCCTCCTCCCCTAAGTAATCATCCTCATCATCCTCCTCCTCCTCCTCTTCTTCCTCCACCTCGTCCAGGAGAGGTCCCTGAGCAGACAAAGGCTGAATGTCATCAAGGATTCCCTCCTCCTCTTCCTCCTCATCAACATTGGCTGCAGACGCCTGCTCCTTAAGGTGCGTCAAAGTTTGCATGAGCAGACGCATAAGTGGGATGCTCATGCTTAGGATGGCGTCGTCTGCGCTTACCAGCCGTGTGCATTCCTCAAAACACTGAAGGACTTTACAAAGGTCTTTCAGCTTCGACCACTGCACACCTGTCAACTCCATGTCTGCTCTCAAAGTGCCTGGCCGTGTATCCTCCCACAAATGCATTATGGCCTGCCTCTGCTCGCACAGCCGCTCCACCATGTGCAGGGTGGAGTTCCACCTTGTTGCAATGTCGATAATGAGGCGGTGGTTGGGAAGGTGGAACAATCGCTGCAGCTTCTGCATACGAACGGAGTGTACAGGCGACCGGCGGATGTGCGCGCACAGTCTTCGCACCTTCAGGAGCAGGGCTGTTAACTCCAGATAATTTTTGAGGAAGCACTGCACCACCAGGTTCAAGGTGTGAGCCAAGCAAGGTATGTGTCTGAGTTTTGAAAGGGCTATGGCTGCCACAAAATTACGGCCGTTATCACTAACTACCTTGCCTGCCTCAAGATGTACACTGCCCAGCCATGACTCAGTTTGTCGCTTCAAGTACTCGGCCAGCACCTCGGCGGTGTGTCTGTCGCCCAAACACATCATCTGCAACACAGCCTGCTGACGCTTTCCACTAGCTGCTCGATAGGGGGACACATCGTGTGCAACAGTGGCAGCTGCAGATGGAGTGCTCGTACGACTGCGCTCTGTGGACGAGCTTTCGCTTCTGGAGGAGGTGGAGGAGGAGGAGGGTCGAACGCCTACAGCCAACTGTTTCCTATACCGTGGGCTAGGCAGCACTGTCCCACCACTGCTGTCCCCTGTGGACCCTGCATCCACCACATTAACCCAGTGCGCAGTGATGGACACGTAACGGCCCTGGCCATGCCGACTGGACCATGCATCAGTTGTGAGGTGCACCTTTCCGCTCACTGACTGCTTGAGTGCATGGACAATGCGGTCTTTCACATGATGGTGGAGGGCTGGGATGGCTTTGCGAGAGAAGAAGTGGCGACTGGGTAGGTCATAGCGTGGTACTGCATAGGACATGAGTTCGCGGATAGCTGTGCTTTCCACCAACCGAAAGGGCATCATCTCAAACGAGATTAGTTTGGCAATGTGGGCGTTCAAACCCAGTGTACGCGGATGAGAGACTGAGTACTTTCTTGACCTACTCATAGTGTCTGGGAGGGTGAGCTGGACTTGAGAGCTGCATATGGTGGAAGTAGCGGTGGACAGGGCGGACTGAGAGAGGGTTGATGATGTTGATGGAGTTGGTGTTCTTTCTGATGGCCTAGAATCAGTCTTTCGTTGATATAACAGTGGGATTCCCTGACTGCTGTGGCCTTGCAACGACACCTCAACATTTGCTGCTGTGCTAACCGGTGGGCTTACAGTGGGGGAAACAATGTAGCGTTGCTGACTACCTTCGTTGTGATCAGTTGCACATGTGGCACTTGAGGTTTGGTGTTGTGTCCACGCTTGCAAGTGCATGCTGGTTAAATGTCTAAGCATGCAACTGGTATTCAAATTTTTCAGATTTTTCCCTCGGCTAAAGGTCTTTGCGCACTTCTTACAGATAACCTTGGCCTGATCATGAGGATTTTGTTCAAAAAAGTGCCACACTGCACTCTTCCTACTTTGGCAGACATTTTGCGGCCTAGCACGCTGTGATCTTTTGACCCTCTGGACAAGCTGTCCAGCAACTCTTTTGATGTTTGGAACCTGTCTTTGGAGTGCTCCGGGCCTGCCAGATAACAGCTGTTGCGATGTCGATGTCTGCTGTGGATGCTCCTCATCTGAGCTATTGGAAGCAGCACCCTCTTTCCCCAATGGATGCCAATCTGGGTCAACAACTGGGTCATCCATCACCTCCTCTTCTATGTCATGTGCACCTTCCTCTGTGTCACCGTGTATGGTGGTATAGTGTGCGGGAAGGGGCACCTGAGTCTCATCAGGGTCAGAATCTGGCTCTGTACACTGCGAGGACAATGTAGTGCTCTGAGTGAATGTACCAGCAGAATCATCCATCAGCGGCTGTGCATCAGTGCACTCCATGTCAGATTCATCTTGGCCTGGGTAATTCACCATTTGACTTGATAATCCAGGCATGGTATGTGAAAACAGCTCCATGGAGTAATCAGTAGTATGGCCTGCGTCATCCTTCAATCTTGGTTGGGGTGAAGGAAACAAGGAAAGGTGTGGTTCATGAACATGAGCCTCCAATGATGACTCATGCTGAGTCAGCAATGTAAGACAAAACTTTTTCCTGATGCTCTGGCTTTAAAAGCGGTTTGCCAACTCCTAGAAAACTAAGCGTTCGAGGCCTTATGTAGCCAGACGATGACGCAGGCTCAACACCTCCTGCATTCGGTCCTATTTTGCTCTTGCCACTACCATCAGATCCACCACCAACACCATCATTACCAGCTGCCAACCCCCGCCCAATTCCACGGCCTCTTCCACCAGCCTTCCTCATTTTCGATAGAAATGTAGACAAAATCCAACAAACTATATAGTATGTAAAACAAGGTGTCTATAGGACAGGGGAGATTTTGAATTTCTGCACACACTTTTGGACACTGGACACTTTTGGATTGTGTGAGGCCCACTGATATCTGAGCGCTATGTGACAGGCTCGATGGCACAGCTGTGACCTAAGTGACTAGAGAATAAGTGAGATTTTGAATCTCTGCACACACTTTTGGACACTGGACACTTTTGGATTGTGTGAGGCCCACTGATATCTGAGCGCTATGTGTCAGGCTCGATGGCACAGCTGTGACCTAAGTGACTAGAGAATAAGTGAGATTTTGAATCTCTGCACACACTTTTGGACACTGGACACTTTTGGATTGTGTGAAGCCCAATGAATATCTGAGCGCTATGTGACAAGCTCGATGGCACAGCTGTGACCTAAGTGACTAGAGGATAAGTGAGAGTTTGAATCTCTGCACACACTTTTGGACACTGGACACTTTTGGATTGTGTGAGGCCCAATGAATATCTGAGCGCTATGTGACAGGCTCGATGGCACAGCTGTGACCTAAGTGACTAGAGAATAAGTGAGATTTTGAATCTCTGCACACACTTTTGGACACTGGACACTTTTGGATTGTGTGAGGCCCAATGAATATCTGAGCGCTATGTGACAGGCTCGATGGCACAGCTGTGACCTAAGTGACTAGAGAATAAGTGAGATTTTGAATCTCTGCACACACTTTTGGACACTGGACACTTTTGGATTGTGTGAGGCCCAATGAATATCTGAGCGCTATGTGACAAGCTCGATGGCACAGCTGTGACCTAAGTGACTAGAGGATAAGTGAGAGTTTGAATCTCTGCACACACTTTTGGACACTGGACACTTTTGGATTGTGTGAGGCCCAATGAATATCTGAGCGCTATGTGACAAGCTCGATGGCACAGCTGTGACCTAAGTGACTAGAGGATAAGGGAGATTGGATTGCTTTTAAAAAAGCAGTTTGCGGAGCAGTGGGTAAACAGCAATGCCAGCCTGTCAGGAAGCCTTAAAAGGCAGCCCAACAACCAAAACCACTGATACACCACTATATAGCCTCCCCTTGCACTGCACACAGTGACTGGTGTGTTGTGCAGGCCAAATTGCTATCAGCAGCAGAAGCAGTTTTTTTTTCTTCTCAGCAGGACAAAAAAAAAAAATTGGGATTGCTTTTAAAAAAGCAGTTTGAGTCCCAATGAATATCTGAGCGCTATGTGACAGGCTCGATGGCACAACTGTGACCAAAGTGACTAGAGGATAAGGGAGATTGGATTGCTTTTAAAAAAGCAGTTTGCGGAGCAGTGGGTAAACAGCAATGCCAGCCTGTCAGGAAGCCTTAGAAGGCAGCCCAACAACCAACACCACTGATACACCACTATATAGCCTCCCCTTGCACTGCACACACAGTGACTGGTGTGTTGTGCAGGCCAAATCGCTAGCAGCAGAAGCAGTTTTTTGGTCTTCTTCCCTGCCTAACGCTCTCCCTACAGAATCAGCAGCAACCTCTCCCTATACTGAGATCGGCAGAAGTAAGATGGCGGTCGGCGTGCACGCCCTTTTATACCCCCTGTGACGCCCACCAAAGCAAGCCAATCACTTGCATGCCCTTCTGAAAGATGGTGGTGACCCGTGCCTATGTCATCACGTTGCCCACAGTGTCCGTGGATCCTGATTGGCTGAAAAAGAGCGCAAAACAAACTTTTGAAACGCGACTTTGGCGCGCAAGTCGCCGACCTCATGGCCGACCTCATCCTAGGGTCGGGTTTCGTTTCATGAAACCCGACTTTGCCAAAAGTCGGCGACTTTTGAATTTTTTCGACCCGTTTCGCTCAACTCTATGTACGAGTTCTAGCCATGTTTTTCATGGGTGGCAATCATATCTGTGATAGTCTATGGGTCCATTCACATGTCCAATTTATTCCTTAGACCGAGTGTTCCCCTGAAATTATCGGAGAAATGTCCAATTTTTGTCCTAGTGTCGGATCAAAATCTTCAATGCAAGTCAATGGGTCAGTGAAAAACTAGTACTGTACTCGGATGACATCTGATTTTCCCAGACTGTCAGATTGAAGGAGGTGGAGATATTTTTTTTTTTATGTCCTCACAGAAAAATCGGTCCAGTCTCTTATGCGAAACAATCGGATTTCTGATTGAGACCTAAGGATTAGTGTTGAGTGACTTTGGTCAGATCGGGTTTCATGAAACAAAATTTGTTTCAGATGAAACTGGTCCAACTAGGGAAAAAAAAGTCGGAGTTTCGTCCGAAACCCGACCCCAATGCAAGTCAATGGGAAATAAAAGTCGGCATTGATCGGATGACATTTATCCACTCAATGCCGACTTTTAATCCCCATTGACTTGTATTGGGGTCGGGTTTCGGACGAAACTCTGACTTTTTTTTGCCCTAGTCGGACCGGTTTCATCTGAAACAAATTTTGTTTCATGAAACCCGATCCGACCAAAGTCGCTCAACTCTACTAAGGATGTGTTTTTGATAAAGAGCTCAAAAATCGGGTTTAATACGGTTCTAGGAGACCTCAGAGTGTTATCCATGTCTTTTCTAGGCAGTTAGAATATCCCCAATATTTTGGGGATAAAATTGTCAAAGCTGGCAAATTCATATTTGAAAGATCTACTCATTTCTAGTCCTAGTTTCTCTCAGGTATTGTAAGTTCAGGCTTTTTAAAGATCTTTTGTTTTTATTCTTGGTGTATTACTTTTCCTTTTCATATATATAAACAAGCAGCCGTTGTACTAGAGAAATAAATAAAAGCAGGTGGCTCTTTCTCAAAGTTGGAAACAGTTAATTGATGACCAGCGCCACAGGAAGGGACAAACATTTATTAGAGTTTTTTCTATGGGTGAAGTAGATCCATTTTCTGTTTCCATAGTAGCTAGAGGCCAGAAAATGAGGACATTGATTTAAAACATTAGACACAGAAGCAATCTGTTTCTCAACATGTGATGATTAAGTATAGGTTCATGATGTAAAAGTGCATTTTATCTCTGGCATAGCAGAAAATGACTAGGCCTCAAAGACAAACTGCTTTATGTTCTTGCATTTCCTCGAAGCGTCAGCAGATGTTGGCTCACAGTTGTTCATTGCTGGCAGGAAGATAAGAATATCCATTGCTGGGACAATTACAGAACCATAAATGCTAATTGAGGTAGCTTCTTAAAAACATCTTAGTTTTTTAGCCTTTTTCATAGTAAATTATTAAAATCATAAAGTACATCTGCTAGATTGATGAAACCATGTATAGATTCTGACTGATGAATGTATTTTCATTATGGGAAGGGAAATAGACATCAAGTTGAAAATAAAATGAGATATTTATATAATTGCTGTTAGCATTTGGATATATTTAATCCCGTAATTCATACAACTTCTGCATCATAACAAAAAACCTTAATACACAGCACCAAAGGGTAACTATTATTGTATTGTTTTAATTTTTCATGAATTCACAGTACAGGGGGAATATATTAATCTTTAAAATGACTAATTAGCAGAAAAAGTGATCTTTTTCACCTTTTAGTGATCTGTGCTATCCATTCTTGCACGTTCTCGCTAAATGATCGATCGATTCGATGCAAATCAAATATTAGTCGAATTTTATGAAATTCGCAGATTCCATTGAATTTGAATAATTTGCAATTTGGTAGCCATAAATTGTTATCAAACTGCCTGCTATCATTTTACGCATTGAAATAGATTGCGTCAGACACAGAAAGCCAACAAGATCTAAGGTGCGACAATGATGGCTTCCTTATATAATCCCTTACACCCACCATATCGCATGGAATAGCCAAATAGGAGACAGTATCGTTGTATAATTCTAAGCAGGGACCATAGCAGCCATTTCAGGGTGATTGTGTAGGATACTGAGCATTTGTCAGCGTTCACACCTAAAGGCCCCGTCTCACATAGCGAGATCGTTAGCGAGATCGCTGAAACATCACAGATTTTGTGATGTAACGGTGACCTCGCCAGCAATCTCGCTTCATGTGACACATAGTGGTGACCGGGCCCCCGCTGCGATCTCGCTGATCATGCTTGAATGTCATGGGCAATTTTTTCATCGCTGGGGTCCCGCTGGCCAGCATGCATTTTTGTGTTTGACGCCGACGAGCGACCTCGTTATCGACTCAGAACTTAGGGACGCAGGCGGGAGTCGTCAAAATAGCTGCTGTGTGACAAGGTACCAACGACCACCGAGGTCATTATACGGATCGCCGGATCATTGCTGCGTCGCTGAAGAGATCTGCCTATTTGACAGCTTGCTAGCGACCATTTAGCAACATACCAGTGATCCTTACCAGGTCGTATCATTGTCAGGATCGCTGGTGCATCGCGTAGTGTAACGGTACCTTTAGAAATAAAAGACAGAAAGAGAAAACCCTAAAACAATGAACAAATTATCCAGACAGTAATATGTATAATAACTGCAGCTATGAAAGTGAGAGTACTATCTTGCACATAATAGAGATTCAATTGATAGGGAAAAAAGAGATTAGAATAGGAGAGGTGCCAGCAGCAGAGGGTAGCTGGCCCTTGTCCTGGGGTATTTGAATAACAATTACACATCATTCTTAATATACTAGAAAGCAGAAGCAAAATACCTAAATAGTCTTTGCAGAAGAAAAAATATTGCATTTGTTGTGCAATCATCTTTGTGAAGGAGGAAAAATATTTTTTTTTAATAATACAAAATAAAACTCCTTAACCCCTTCGCACCCGAGCCTGTTTTTGCCTTCGTGACCGGGCCAATTTTTTCAATTCTTACCAGTGTCACTTTATGAGGTCATAACTCTAGAACGCTTCAACGGATCCTGCCGATTCTGACATTGTTCTCTCGTGCCATATGATGCTTCATGTGCTTCTCGTGTTTCATGATGGTGGTAAAATTTCTTAGATATGAACTGCGCTTATTTGTTAAAAAAATCGAAATTTGGCGAAAATTTTGAAAATTTTGCAATTTTCAAACTTTTATTTTTTATGCCCTTAAATCAGAGAGTGATATCGCACAAAATAGTTAATAAATAACATTTTCCACATGTCTAGTTTACATCTGCACAATTTTGGAAGCATAATTGTTTTTTTTTAGGAAGTTATAAGGGTTAAAAGTTGACCAGCAGATTTCTCATTTTTACAACAAAATTTACAACACCATTTTTTTGGGGACCACCTCACATTTGAAGTGAGTTTGGGGGGTCAATATGACAGAAAATACCCAAAAGTGACACCATTCTAAAAACTTCACCTCTCAATGTACTCAAAACCACATTCAAGAAGTTTATTAACCCTTCAGGTGCTTCACATGAATGAATGGAATGTGGAAGTAAAAAATAAACATTTAAATTTTTTTCACAAACATTTTACTTCAGAACTATTTTTTTTTTTTCACAAGTGTAAAAGGAGAAAATGAACCACAAAATTTTTTGTGCAATTCCTCCCGAATACGCCGATACCCCGTATGTGGGGCTAAACCACTGTTTGAGCACACGGCAGAGCTCAGAACGGAAGGAGCGCCGTTTGACTTTTTCAATGCAGAATTGGCAGGAATTGAGATCGGATGCCATGTCGCATTTGGAGAGCCCCTGATGTACCTAAACAGTGGAAACCCCCCACAAGTGACCCCATTTTGTAAACTAGACCCCTTAAAGAACTTATCTAGATGTGTTGTGATCACTTTGAACCCCCAAGGGCATCACAGAAGTTTATAACGTAGAGCCATGAAAATAAAAAAATCATTTTTTTTCCACAAAATGACCTTTTAGCCCCCAATTTTTATTTTCACAACGGTAACAGGAGAAATTGGACCCTAAGAGTTGTTGTCCAATTTGTCCTGAGTACGCTGGTACCCCATATGTGGGAGAAAACTACTGTTTGGGCACACAACGGGGCTCAGAAGGGAAGTAGTGACGTTCTGAAATGCAGACTTTGATGGAATGGTCTGCGGGCGTCATGTTGCGTTTACAGAGCCCCTGATGTACCTAAACAGTGGAAACCCCCAATTCTAATTCCAACCCTAACCCCAACACACCCCTAACCCTAATCCCAACCCTAACCATAACCCTAACCACAAACCTAACACCAACACACCCATAACCCTAATCCCAGCCCTAGCCCTAGCCCTAACCCTAGCCTTAACCCTAACCCTAGCCCTAACCCTAGCCCTAACCCTAGCCCTAACCCTAACCCTAGCCCGAGCCCTAACCTGCGTGCCTGCTTTTTTTTTCTTTACTTTTTTTTATTTTTGTGACAAGATCGCTGACCTGCGATCTGACTCATAGTAACGCCACTTCTCCTCTGATCTCACACTAACAGATGATCAGAGGAGAAGCAGCGTTACTATGTGACAAGATCGCTGCCTGGCACATAGTAACGCGACTTCTCCTCTGATCTCACACTGACAGATGATCAGAGGAGAAGCAGCGTTACTGTGTGACAAGATCGCTGCCTGGCACAGCTGTGCCAGGCAGCGATCAGCTGTGCCAGGCAGCGATCTAGTCACACAGTAACGCTGCTTCACCTCTGATCATCTGTCAGTGTGAGATCAGAGGAGAAGTCGCATTACAATGAGTGAGATCGCCGGGAAACAAGCAGCTTTCCCAGCGAGCGCTCTCATTGGCTGCTGTGATGCTGACGTCATCAGGACCTGAACCAATCAGGTCTTGATGACGTCGGGGGTCCCAGCATGCATTGTGCACCAGGATCCCCACGTTATAAGGTATGTCAGGGTCCCAGGGGGCACAAAACCGCCGACAGTAGATAAACGTCGGCGCTGCACAAAGTCCAGCAAGCGCCAACGTTTATCTACTGTGGGCGGTCGGGAAGCGGTTAGAGTCCTGGAATTTATCTATTACATGTAACTCAAAAAGTATATAATGCCAACCTTTTTTCCATTTTGCATATATTTTGCTAGTCAAATTTTAAATGTCACACTAATATAGTTTCCTGTTGCTTGCTTTTTGGTTGTGTACCTATCTTAATTTTCTTATTTTGGCATTCATTTTATTTGGGTATTTTTTAGAAGGATATTACATTTTGTTTAAAAAATAGAATGTTTTAAAGTGTATACATTTAACTGTGCATGTCTCTTTTTGCACACCTGTTTACTAGTCCAGTTTTAGCACAATAGATAAAACACTTATACTGTCGCTTGCTGTCACATTTTGCTTTCTGTACACGTACCTACCAAGCATTTGTTATTATGTCCTTTTTTGGCAAGGGTTAAATTCTTGGAGTTCAAAAACTTGTCATAACTAAATTATCGGGCTATCAAAAATATATAATAAAATAAAAAGTGACAATAGCAATGGATGGGTAGTGTAAAAGATTAAAATAAAAACCAAAAAAATGGCTAACAATGTGGGACCTGATAAGTGCAGCAGAAGCACCACCACCACTGGTCCTGGAAGCAGTAGATCTATTATACACAAGCCATAATTGGCCTCCTTTGCCTCTGGCAAGTGAATTAGTGAGGAGGGATCTGAGGGCATTATGGAATGTATGGCACATCATACATCTCAATCACAGCAAAATGATATTACCTCTAAGGCCGAGGTCACGCAAGCATATTGCATCCGATGCGAGAGCATCGGATGCAGTATGCTAATGACCGTCGGCTCCTTCTCTACTGTGAGTGGGAGCCGAGTGTCCTGCAACTGTGCTCTGAGCCTCACACACACAGAGGATCAGAGCACAGCTGAGGAGGAGGCGGAGAAAGTAATTTCTCCATCTAATCCATTGCCGGGGTCAGAGTAAATCGTACAGCACTCAGATGATATCTGAGTGATGTGCATTGTGTTACTCGCACCTATAGACTTTTATGGGTGCGAGTTAGTCTAGACTCGACCGACTGTCGGTGACAATCGCAGCATGCTGCAATTTCACTCGTATGTAAAATACGGCAGAAAAAAATGGTGATAGCAGCTGCCTCATAGATGAATAATGGTCCAAGAGCTATATGATGTTTTATCGCATAGCACTTGTCCATATTCATCGCTAGTGTGATGCCAACTGTTTCATTATTTTTTATTTTTACAAAACATGAAACAATTTCCAGTGCACTGTTTTATTTAATGTGTTATAAACATCTTTTCAGGGAAATCGTAGTAAACTCTTCACTACAAATTGACTTTTTGGGATAAAATTTTCAAACTCTTTCATAGATGAACTCATGTCAACAGGAAGAGAAACTGCTGTTCTGTTGACAGGGAGTAGCTGAATATCTGGCAGGAGCGGTAAATGACCGACACAAGATACAACAGATAGTTGCCTCTTTTAGCAACTACATGCCTTTTTTAAGTCCCGGATGTCACCTTTAACCGTTTAACGTCCATTCATGGGTATAATCTGTCATGGGTGGGTGTCAGTTCCCTAACCAGAACGGACTGTGCCCATCATGCATTTAAACTATCACTGCGTGTAAACACGCAGTGGTAGTTAAGTGCCGACAGCTGTCTATGACAGCAGAGAGGCAAGGCAAGGGGTGCAGGGACCCATGCTGTTGATCCCCACACCCAGATCGCTGTGATCGGTCAGTCAATCTGGCTGACCGATAACAGCATGATCGTGCAGGAGGTGCTGAAATATCAGCACCTCCCGCCCGATCAGTGCAGGAGCTCAGCACTGCCAGTGGTTGAGCATCTGCACTAACAGCCAGGAGTGATGTTCATGCCACCCCTGTCTGTTAACCCCCTAATTGCTGCGATCACAGCATTCAGGAGGGAGGCAGAGGGACGGAAGCTCCCTCTGTCTTCAGATCGGCATCCTCACAATGTCATCACAGGGCCCAATAGCTGCCATGGTGACCCGGGGTCGTCATGACGACCCCCAGTTCATCAAGCTGCGGAAAGCCTCTGAGACCATGCTCACAGCATGGTGTCAGAAGCTCTCAGTATAGGTATAATGCACTGCAATGCTATTGCATTGCAATGCATTATATCTGCAATCAAAGTGAAAAAAGTGAATGCCCCATAAAGGGACTAAGTAAAAAAGAAAACATTTAAAAAAAAAAAATAGGTAAAAAAAATTACAAAATAATAATAATAATAAAAATCCACTAATAAATGCAAATTTTAATGCAAAATAAAATTAAATAAACAAAAAAAAGACATGTTTGGTATCACCACATCCGGAAAAATCTGATTTATAAAAGTGTCACACTAGTTAACCCCTTCAGTGACCGCCATAGAAAAACACAAAACAGTTGCAAATTATACTTTATCATCATATCGCTTGGAAAAAGTGAAATAAAAAGCTTTCAAAACGACGAATGGTAATAAAAACAGTATCACTGATAGCGCCATCTTTTCCCAAAAAAAACAAGCTGTCATACAGCTCCATCAGCAGAAAAATAAAAAAGTTATAGCTCTCAAAACAAAGCAATGCAAAAATAATTATTTTTTCTAGAAAAGTTTTTATTGTGTAAAAATGCCAAAACATAAAAGAAATTGTATACATGTGGCATCGCTTTAATCATACTGACCTGAAGAATAAAACTGCCTTAACAATTTTACCACACGCAGAATTGAGAAAAAAAACAATTCCTGAATTGCTGGTTTTTGTTCATTCTGCCTGCACAAAAATAGGAATAGAAAGCGATCAAAATATTTCATGTGCCCGAAAATGGTACCAGTAAAAATGTCAGCTTGTCTAGCAAAAAACAAGCTCCCATATGACTCTGTGGGCCGAAATATGGAAAAATTATAGCTCTCAAAATATGGCAATGCAAAAACTTCTTATTGCAAAAAAGTGTCTTCTAGTGTGTGACAAAAGCTAAACATAAAAATTATATAAATCTGATATCACTGTAATCGCACCGACCCGAAGAATAAATTCGCCTAATTAATTATACCGCACGAGGAACGGCATAAAAATAAATGACACCGATTCTTCACCTGCTGTGGATTTGTTCATTCTGTCTCCCAAAGATAGCAGTAAGGCTTGGTGCACATTTATCCTGCGCTCTATGCTGAGCACTCGCATTGAGGTTTCCATGTAAATCTCTGAAATACGTGATTAAGACAGAACCAACAACAGAAGATTCCCTATGATGAGGAAGATGGAGGCACTGTGAACGCCATAGGACCTGTGATCCGGCGGTGTCCTTCTTTTTCGGCATGCATAAAAACGCAGTCCACCATAGTTTTGTGCACCTCTGAAAGGAAGAACGACGCTGAACAGAGGCCAGATGGAGTCCAGAGTAACTCTGCTGCCTCACTATAGTGAATTGAGCCCTCAGGGATTTCATCTGTCACGTAGCTCAAAGATTTAGTCCAGTCAAAATACGAAAAAAAATCCTTTACCCTGAACAAATTCCAAGAAAGCGTTTTATTGTTTTTTTTTGTAGTATTACATGTAGGGAAAAACATACTAAAAGTTTACCAAGATAGGGTTACCACAAATGGTCCAAATGTGACGTCAAAGAATATGGCCGCCAAAGCTGTAAAATGTTAAATGCGACTCGCCTTTCAGTGTCTATCATATTTCTTTTACAATTACTCCTTTTATTATATTTATTATTTAACAATTTATTTATATTCTTTTACAGAGATGAGAATGATGGAAAGTCAAGAAACTTGCCCCTTATGCAGCCATGAAGTAGAAGATGACAGAGAAAGAGTGGTGATTGGTGCGAAAGGAGCTGAAGGGATCAATAAAGCCAGTATTGAGAGGGGCGTTAGCACTGTGGAAGCTGCTGGAGCAGTGGTGCACAAGAGATGTCTTATGAACTACATAAACAAGAAGCAAATAGACTTGCATAAGAAAGCTACTTCCGTTCATCGTTCACCTGCCAAGAGAGGTACACGGGTGTCTACTGGATCCTATGATAGCACAACGCAGTGTTTGTTCTGTGGACATGAAGTTGTGAAGACAAGATCTAGTAGTGATTTCGATGACTATAGCTTTGTTAAAACGGATGGATTTGTAAGGTCCATCTTGTCACATTGCAAATAGCGTAATGATGACTGGGCAATCACCATTCAAGGGAGAATCGCGTACTTTGGGAAGGACTTACATGCTGCAGACTGTCTGTATCATCGTTCATGTGACATTAACTTTTGGACAAATTACGGAATTCCTATGCGTCATGGTGGTGGATCTACTACAAAGAAACCGCGGAAGGTAGGAAGGCCGATGAACGTGGACCAAGAGCAAGAGTTCTTGAGAATGTGTGCATTTCTCAAGGACAACTATGGAGAGCAACTGACTGTCACAGATCTTGCAAAGAAAATGACGGGGTATCTTGTAGAAGGAGACAGTGCTGCCTATTGTAATAAATGGCTGAGGTATAGGCTGGAGGAGAGGTATGGTGATTCGCTATTCATAGCAGAGTGTGAAGGGTTGCCTAACATTGTAACGTTCCGTGAAAAGACGAGAATAATCCTGAGGGACTATTTCCGTAGTCAGGAAATGGATGAAGAAGCCCAGAAGAGAGCCATCATAGAGACTGCGGCCAAACTAATCAAGAGCGATATCAAGTCTAAGATCCCATCTTCAACCGATGAATATCCGAAGACTTCTTCGCTCGAATGTCAGTCTGCCTTAGATTATCTCCCCCTGAGTTTGCTTTGCTTGCTTGAAACCCTCTTCGTTGGAAAGGACATTAACAGGAAGGTCGCAAGCATTGGACAACCAGTTTTTCAGGCTGTACGTCCTAGGGCTGTAGTAGGTCCATTTCAGCTTGGGTTAACAGTTCACCTCCATCATCATTTCAGGTCTCGATTTCTTGTAGACAGTCTCTCAGCCATGGGATATTGTTCAGCATATTCGGAAGTTCAGCAATTCGAGTAAAACGCTGCCGCTTCTGTTGGCCAGGATGTACTCGGTGGTACCATAGACAGACTGGATACAGCCCTGCTGTTCGCTGCGGACAACGTCGATCATAATATCATCACGTTAGATGGGAAGGGGACTTTCCATGGCATGGGGATGGTAGCTACTGTGACTCCAGGAAGGAAGGTCAGTCGCACTGTTCTCAGAAGGAAGACTGCGGACTTGGAGATAGTTGAACAAAGCAGAGTTGATGTAAGGGAATACCGTTTCGCAAAACACACTCGTCGAAACATAAAATTCAAGCCCTTCTCATTTCTCAACGCCATTGGCCATCGTGTTGATGTATTGTGGGAGATGTCTTTACGCTTCAAACAGCCTGCACCGAGCTGGAATGGAATGATGCACATGCATTCGTGGTCGTCTTCGGTAATCTTCCTGCCCATCATTGACATGTATTCCGGAAACAAGTCATGCATCTTCTCTACTCTTGAGTATCTGTGCAACCTTGCTGATAAACACCGATCCGCTGCAGTTGTTACATTCGATCAGCCACTCTACTGGAAAGCGTCAGAAATCAAACACTAGGTGCCTGAAGACAGCCCGGTTCGAGATGTTGTCCTGATGCTCGGGAGCTTCCACACATTGATGAATTCTGTGTGTGCCATAGGAACGTTGATGGATGGGAGTGGAATCAAAGAGATCTTGGGAACAATTTACGGTGACAATGCTGTGCAACACATCATGACTGGAAAGGCAGTTCAGCGTGCAGTTCGTGGCCATCTCCTCCTTGATCAGTGTCTTACTCAGCAAGTTGCAGACAAAGTACTTTGCGACCATCCCGGTTTTGCAGACCTGTTGCAAGAACTTGAGCAGTTGTAAGCTTGGACACTGACAGGGGAGAGTGACTTGAATTCGGTCATCACTTCTACCTGCCTTAGTGAAATTGTCCACCTCTTGTCCACCAAAAGAAACAGATTATCCGCTCACTCTCGCACCAGTAAACTATGGCTGAATTACCAACAGATGGTTGGAATTGCAAGGGAGCTTATCGAGGCCGATCGTACAGGATCCTGGCTGATGCACCTTCATGCTGTAGCCGAATGTTTGCCCATTCTTGAAGCTGCTGGGCATGGGAACTATGTGAAAACCGCCTACCTTTACCTCCAGTCTATGACCACTCTAGAAGATGATATGCCATCAGTCTTCCATAGATTTATGAATGGCTTGCATGTTGTAAGGTGGACTGATCAGTACTGGGCAGGCCTGGGTTGCGACCTAGTCATAGAGCAAGCTCTGATGCGCTCCCTAAAAACTGCAGGAGGACTCATCAGAGGAAGTGGAATGTCCGAACATCAGAGGGCCTTGTGGACTCTGTCTGTGCCAGTGTCCTCTTCCTACAGTGATGCAATGCAGGGTTTGACTCGCCAGAGCTTTGTCACCAGTGAACAACACAAGGAGGCAAGAATGTCAAGGACGAGAAGAGATCGTGAAGACCTGGAGAAAATTGCAGATAAACTCGAGACCTTTTCACCTTTCTATGATGAAGTGTCTCTTTGCAACATTATAACCAGTGTCAATGCAAATAAGGATGTAAAAGTCCATAACCTGTTCACCATTGGCAGAGAAATAGTGGCAACAATGGAGGGTCAATCACTGTTTTCAGTTAAGTACAAGCGGTCAATTAAAGCCAAGACCCTGGCATCCAGTGAGGCTATTGACGTTGCTAAGGACAAAACAATAGACCCCGCTATTTTGTTCCAAAGGTTTCTTGTGGTGTCTCAAACTGCTGATATTTCCCTTGATGAGGTGATGGCCTATGAACTTTCACCATACCCACCATCCCTCTTGGAGGCAAAACATCTCTTATGCAAAACAAGCAAAGCACAACTGATGGCTGCTATAAAAGAACAGAGTTCAGATGACGCAGTACTCAAGGATGTACCAGAAGTGGAACATTATGCTCTTGACGGAGGTTCTCTTCTCCATCGACTGAAGTGGTCAGAAGGAAAGACATATTGTTCAATCGCTGAAGACTATGCATCTTTCACACTAAAGCACTATGGTAAGGCTACGATAGTATTTGATGGTTACATTGAAGGACCAAACACTAATGACATTACCCATCAGCGACGGCGCAAAAAACAAACAAGTAACAAAGTGAACATTGCTGAAGGAACAAAATTTGTCGGGAAAAAGGAGGACTTCCTTTCGAAGGTGGAGAACAAACAGTCTCTTATCAATCTCGTTTCACAGCGCATGAATGACAGAGGTTGCCACGTAATACAATCAGAGGGGGATGCAGATGTGGAGATTGTTAAGGCAGCAGTGTCAATGTTATCCAACAAAAGTACTAGTCTCATTGGCGAAGATACAGATCTTTTGGTGTTGTCACTTCATCACGTGTCAACCAGCGATGGCAACAAGCTTTATTTCTACTCGGATAAAGGGAGTCCTGCAACAGTATACAACATTAAGGTTATGAAGAAGTTCCTGGGAAACCATGTCTGCAGCAGTCTTCTGTTCCTTCATGCATTCACAAGTTGTGATACCACTTCCGCGGTTTTTGGAATTGGAAAAAAACTCGGTCTACACAAGGTTTTGAAGGGAGACTCGGTCTTAAATAGCTGTGCTAAAATCTTTTCCACACCTAACAAAAGCAGAGCTGAGATTGAAGACGCTGGGTGTAAAGCAATGGTGGCATTGTTCGGGGGCAAACCTGGAGACAATCTGTCTGCAATGAGGTGTTCTACTCTCTGCAAAAAAGTTGGTTCAGCCAAAATCTTTGTTACACCTGAACGACTGCCACCGACCTCCTCTGCAACGAAGTATCATGCCCTTCGGAGTTACCTCCAAGTGATGCTTTGGATGGACAATGGTGAGGCCATGGACACTACTGAATGGGGATGAGAATTGCAGAACAACAGTATAGTTCCAGTGATGATGGATACTTCACCCACACCAGAAACACTTCTGAAAATAATTCACTGCAATTGTTCTCGTGGTTGTAGTACACTTCGGTGCACTTGCAAAAGACACGGACTTACCTGTTCATGGGTATGCGGACCGTGTCAAGAAGGGCATTGTGACAATATGAGTGAGGAAGCAATGTCTGATGATGAAAATAGTGACTATTGAACTGACACGCTTATTGAGTGATGAAGTAGGTCTTAAAATGCACTGTGTATTAATTCTATAATTTCTAGAAATGTACATATATGTCATGACATCATTGATGATGTCATGACCTCACCTGTCCATGTAGTTAGTATAAAACTTTGTATAAAAATTGTTATATGAAAATATATAGTTTACAAAATGCAATCTCTTCTGTAACCTAAAGCTACAGCTTTGAAATAGGGAAATATTCGCTATTTTTAGTGCGATGGCTGTCATCGTCTTATGACGTCATAGTTAGGACCTTTGTGGTGATCAATTTTTGGAAAACTTTTAATATGTTGTTCCCCACATATAATAGTAATAAAAAAAAATCATAAAACGCTTTCTTGGAATTTGTTCCAGGTCAAACCGTATTTTGACTGGATTAATTTAGATGGAAACTTCAAAGTATGTGCTCAGCGTAGAGCGACGAATAAATGTGATCACAAACGTTATGAAAAATGTTCCCAATAAAAGTTTCAACTCAATCCACAAAAAACGTCACCACTTAGGTCTGTCATCTGTTGACAGAAATATAGGGGGCTTCCATATTACTGTTAGCACAAAGGCTCTGGAAAAGCCAAAAGAAATTTAGCAAATTCTGCACTCCTAAATCCAAATGCCCTTCTCGCTTCTAAGCCCCAGTGTGCATAAACCACCTTTAGCATTCATATTTGGCAGGGGTATAATTTCCAAAGTGGGGTCACATGGGGTTTCCACTGTTTACGTACATCAGGGACTCTCCAAATGTGACATGGCGTCCAATCTCAATTCCAACCAATTTTGCGCTGAAAATGTCAATTGGCGCTCCTTCCCATCTGAGCTCTGCCATACCGCCCAACAGTGGTTTACCTCCATATATGGGGTATCAGCATACTCAGGACAAATTGCGCAACAACTTTTGCTGTCCAATTTCCCCTGCTACCCTTGGGAAAATAAAAAATTGGGGGCAAAAAAATCATTTTTGGAAAAAATATGATTTTTTTTATTTTCACAGCTCTACATTATAAACTTCTGTGAAGCACATGGGTGTTCAAAGTGCTCACCATACATCTCAATAAGTTCCTTGGGGGTCTAGTTTCCAAAATGGGGTCATTTATGGAGGGTTTCCACTGGTTAGGCACATCAGGGATTCTCCAAATACGACATGGCGTCCAATCTCAATTCCAGCCAATTTTGCATTGAAAAAGTCGAACAGCAGTCCTTCCCTTCCAAGTCCTGCCATGTGCCCAAACAGTGGTTTACCCCCACATATGGGGTATCAGCATACTCTGGACAAATTGCACAATAACTTTTGGTGTCCAATTTCTCCTGATACCCTTTGGAAAATAAAAAAAATTGGGGGCAAAAAGATCTTTTTTTGGAAATAATATGATTTTTTTATTTTCACGGCTCTACGTTATTAACTTTTGTGAAGCACTTGGGGGTTCAAAGTTCTCAATACACATCTAGATAAGTTCCTTGGGGGGTCTAGTTTCCAAAATGGTGGTTTCCACTGTTTAGGTACATCAGGGACTCTCCAAATATGACATGACATCCAATCTCAATTCCAGCCAATTTTGCGTTGAAAAAAGTCGATGCTCTTTCCCTTCTGAGCTCTGTCATGCGCCCAAACAGTGGTTTACCCCCACATATGGGGTAAGAGCATACTCAGGACAAATTACACAATAACTTTTGGGTCCAATTTCTCCTCTTTCCCTTTGGGAAAAAAATGGGAGAAAAAAAGATCATTTTTGTGGAAAAATATGATTTTCTATTTTTACGGCTCTAAGTTATTAACTTCTATGAAGCACTTGGTGGGTTCAAAGTTCTCACCACACATCTAGATAAGTTCCTTGGGGGTCTAATTTCCAAAATGGGGTCACTTATGAGGGGTTTCCACTGTTTAGGCATACCAGGGGCTCTCCAAACGCGACATGGAGTCCGCTCTTGATTCCAGCCAATTTTACATTCAAAAAGTCAAATGGTACTCCTTCCTTTCCAGCTCTGCCATGTGCCTAAAGAGTGGTCTTCCTGCACACATGGGGTTTTTGTGTACTCAGGAGATATAGCACAACAAATATTGTGGTTCATTTTCTCCTGAAACCCTTGAAAAAATTAAAAAGAGTCCAAAGTAACATTTTTGTGAAAAAAATGTAAATGTTCATTTTTTCCTTCCTGAAGGGTTAATAAACTTCTTGAATATGGTTTTGAACACATTGAGTGGTGCAGTTTTTATAATGGTGTCACTTTTGGGATTTTCTGTCATATAGGCCCCCAAAGTGACTTCAAATGTGAGATCGTCCCTAATAAAAATGTTTTTTGTAAATTTTGTGTGAAAAATGAGAAATTGCTGATCAAGTTTTAACCCTTATAACTTCCTAACGAAAAAAAAGCATGTTTCAAAAATTGTGCTGATGTAAAGTAGACATGTGGGAAATGTTATTTATTAACTATTTTGTGTGACATAACGCTCAGATTTAGGGGCATAAAAATTTAAATTTTGAAAATTTAGACATTTTCACATTTTTTGCAAAATTTACAGATTTTTTCACAAATAAACACAAGAAAATTTGAAGAAATTTTACCACTATCATAAAGTACAATACGTCATGAAAAACATTCTCAGAATTAGCAGGATATGTTGAAGTGTTCCAGAGTTATAACCGCATAAAATGACAGTGGTCAGATTTCAAAATTAAGGCCTGATCATTAACCTACAAAGTTGCTTGGTCCTTAAGGGGTTAAAGACTTTTCCATGACGAAAATGAAGGTTGATTAAAAAAAAATGGAAGATTTAACTAATGTACTAATACTATGGTCACACCAAGTTTTTAGAAACTACTTTTAAGCATGAACTTTTTGTGATGAAGTTCATGGATGAGCTGTCCCAAATGTGCTAAATTAGATTAACGTCTGGAGAATGGGCAGACCAGTCCATAGCATTAATGTCTTCATCATGCAGGAACTGCTAACACACTTCAGCCACATGAGGCCTTGCATTGTCATGTATCAGAAGGAACCAAAAGCCCCGTGCAACTGCATATGGTCTCACAATGGGCCTGAAGATCTCATCCAGGTACCTAATGGCGGTCAGGGTACATCTGGCTAGCACATAAGGGGCTGTGCGACCCTCCAAAGAAATGCCTCACTATACCATTACTGACCCACTGCCAAACCAATCATGCTGGAGGATGCTTCAGACTGCAGAATGTTCTCCATGGCATCTCCAAACTCTGTTACATCTGTCACATGTGCTCAGTGTGAATCTACTCTCATCCGTCAAGCACAGGGCACCAATGTCAATTCTGCAAATCTTGGTGTTCTTTGGCAAATGCAAATCTCCATGCAAGGTGTGGGGCTGTAAGCCCACTTGAGGATGTTGGGCCCTCATATCACTCACATGGAGTCTGTTTCTGACAGTTTGAACAGACACATGAATGTTAGTTGCCTGCTGGAGGTCATTTTGCAGGGATCTGGCACTGCTCCTCCTATTCTTCCTTGCACAAAGTAAGAGGTAGCAGTCCTGCTGCTGAGTTTATGCCCTCCTATGACTCACTCCATATCTCCTGGTGTACTGGCCTGTCTCATGTTATCTTCTTCATGCACTGGACACTGTGTTGACAAGCACAGCTATCCTTCTTGCCACAGCTCATATTGATGTGCCATCCTGGATGAGATGCACTACCTGAGCAACTTCTGTGGGTTGCAGACACAGCCTCAATCTACTCTACAGTACCTCTACGCGTACATAAAAGCAATGACAAAATGAAAAAGTAACTAAAATAACAGCCAAAAAGAATGAGAACAGATAAATGGTTTGTGGTCACCCCTTGCAGAACCATTCCTTATAGAGGTTTTCCTGCTAATTCTACCTGTTGTTGTTCCATTTGCACAACAGTAGGAGAAATGGATTCGCAATCTATGCTGCTTCATAATGGGACAGGTTGATTTCACAGAAGTGTGATTGACTTGGCGTTACATTGTGTTGTTTAAGTGTTCTATTTATTTTTTTGAACAGTGCATAGTAACCAATCATGCTGGAGAATGCTGCAGACAGCAGAATGTTCTCCATAGCATCTCCAAACTCTGTCACATCTGTCACATGTGCTCAGTGTGAATCTACTCTCATCCGTCAAGCACAGGGCACCAATGTCAATTCTGCAGATCTTGGTGTTCTTTGGCAAATGCCAATCTCCATGCAAAGTGTGGGGCTGTAAGCCCACTTGAGGATGTTGGGCCCTCCTATCACTCACAAGGAGTCTGTTTCTGACAGTTTGAACAGACACATGAATGTTAGTTGCCTGCTGGAGGTCATTTTGCAGGGATCTGGCACTGCTTCTCCTATTCTTCCTTGCACAAAGGAAGAGGTAGCAGGCCTGCTGCTGAGTTGTTGCCCTCCTATGACTCACTCCACATCTCCTGGTGTACTGGCCTGTCTCATGTTATCTTCTTCATGCGCTGGACAATGTGTTCACAAACACAGCTACCCTTCTTGCCACAGCTCGCATTGATGTGCTATCCTGAATGAGATGCACTACCTGAGCAACTTCTGTGGGTTGCAGACACAGCCTAAAGCTACTCTACAGTACCTCTATGGGTAAGAGCAATGACAAAATGCAAAAGTAACTAAAATAACAGCCAAAAAGAATGAGAGCAGATAAATGGTTTGTGGTCACCCCTTGCAGAACCATTCCTTTATAGGGGTTGTACTGCTAATTCTACCTGTTGTTGTTCCATTTGCACAACAGTAGGAGACATGGATTCGCAATCTGTGCTGCTTCATAATGGGACAGGTTGATTTCACAGAAGTGTGATTGACTTGGCATTACATTGTGTTGTTTAAGTGTTCTCTTTATTTTTTTGAACAGTGCATAGTAAAGTATGCTAAAACATTTAAAATAACTAAATGTTATGGAATAATAAAACATATAAAACTTTTGTAAAATAATTTTGTGATGGCTTGCTAAAATCTTGATGACAACATCAGAAATTCTATTCGCAAATTGAGAAGTGAAATCTCTTGAACCATGCCTGTTGAATGTACCATAAGTTCTTTGTCAAGCTCTATTCATTTCTTACGTCTACTATGGATTGGCTTTCAAAGTACATGCGGTGCCAGCTGCCTGTGTTCATCAGACTATTGATCTGTGACTGCAATGAAACACAAGGTACAAGAGAATATAACTTGAGCATGTGTTTCTTTTTTCTCTTTTAACACTTGTACTGTAGTAGCCTAAGTGAATTTAAGAAACCTCAAAAATAGGAACGACAAACCCACTATTACTAGCAATTGATGATTTACATCTAAATATTTCAAGTTGATCAAGACAGGTTGATTGGCTGCTTAGATGCTGGATTAAAATCCTGTTTATATTTACTGTACACTATATTTACTGTAAAATACACGGTCATTTTGGTAATTGTCTCCTTCTTCTTTAGAGTGGTTGATTGTCTGATGGATGATAAAGATGGATTCAGCTTGTAATGGGTAATGAACATGCCCCGGTCCGTTAGATTGCTCCACGTTAGGTTGTGCAAGTAGCCCAACATGCACACCCATATGTTGTATTTCTTAGGCTTATATAAGGCCTGCCAAGACTCATACCTGTGCCTCGATATTACTGTAAGACTTGCTGGTAAATCTTTTAGTTGCACAGTTCCAGTCCAGTTCCAGTCCACAGTCTTCTGGACATCTTCAGGCTGTCTGTGATTTCCTCTCCATGAATTACTTCTCTGCAGTTTTCAGAAACCCTGCTACCTGTTAGTGGACTTCAGGACTTCCCCTACTTGTCTGCGGTTTCAGTAACCTTGATACTTGACAGTGGTCTTTAAGACTTCACCTGCTTACATGAGGTTTTCAGTGCCCTTGCTACCTGTCATTGGAGGACTTTTTCCACTTGCATGTGGCTTGCATGTGGTTTCAGACTTTTGCAATTATGTCTGCTACGTATTCCAAGTCTTGTAAGACCACTGCTGTGTGTCCAGGGATTTCAAGGACTATTCCAAGCTGCATGCAGTTTTCAGGTATTTGTACTTTTTTATTACTCTGGAGTTTTGTCTTCTACCTACATGCATCTCCATGACACCGCCTAGTTGCCTGCAGATTCCAGTCCTTGAGTCTTCAGTCTGCCTAAAATGTTCAATAACCTCGCTATCTGTCAGTGGAGGACTTCATCTGCTTGTCTGCAGTTTAGAGTAAGCCAGCAACCTGCTATTGGTCTTAAGTAGAGATGAGCGACTTTGCCTTTTTTCGGGTTGAGTCGGGTTTCACGAAACCCGACTTTCGCAAAAGTCGGGTCGAACGAAATCAGCCGATTATTCTGAAAAGTATATATATACCAATGGCGCTTAAGCGTGGAACCAAAAAACACAAAGCTGCAAGTAGCAGGACAACACACCACTCAAATTGTCTCCATAAAAAGATAATCTGTTAGCCTTGTATATGTTTACTTGCGCTAATAAAATGTGTACTGGTTACAAAAGCATAGAAGTAAGAAAAAATGCCATATGGGAAAATGAATAACCTTAAATGGTGCTAGAATAGGCAGGGAAGGAAAGGAGTCTTCAGAAGATCCCTGAAGAAGGAATCCGAGAATTCCGTAACGCGTAGGATTCGCAAGCAGTTGTCTGGCCCCTTCAGCGCTTCTTAGCGCTTCCTGCCTGTCACGTGATACCTCACGTGACCATGACGCCACGCAAGGTCCTTCAGCGTTTTTGAACCTTGCAGGCTGATTTTACACACGGCGACTGCTATCCCTACAGTCTGCCTCTGCATTTCTCCAGCTGCACGCCAGTCACCGGCCGGGATGGCGGCATGCTAGGAGATAGCTCCCTTCAGCTCCAGTGATTACATCCATCGGTGTGTCGGGTAGTATCTCTGGGAAGGACCTGGGCATTCATCTGTCTTCTGAAGATTATTCTGAAAAGTCGAAGTCCGACTGAAACATGAAACCCAATGTAAGTTAATGGGGAAGAAAAGTCGGCAGTGAGTGGAGGACAGGAAACACACCTAGAGTGCCCATTTTAATGCCAAAAACATCAATTCTTATTCCTTAAGCGTGTCAACCTTAATTTACTTTATATTAATAGTTACTGTAGGCATTGAAAACTGGGGGTTATTTTGGCTAAAGTTGTGGGAGTAGTGCTGGCTCCATATTTTCGTGGGCCCAGGGCCAAAGAGTGTCACTGGGCTCCTTTAATACATGACACAATTCATGATCCTTTGATACGGCAGAGAAATAGCGGTACAGTACAATGAAAAATACTTCAATTCTTACATCACATGACTTGACTTCTTACATCACTATCCATTTTAAATTCTCCAATAGCTCCAAAAACAGACAATATATCCCTCCATACAGTATCATGGCCACCGCATAGTGCGCCATACAGAATAATGAGGCCCATATATTTCTCCATGCAGAATCATTGGTCCCATATAATGTTCGATACAGTATATGATGAGCTCCACATAATGCTACAGTATATGTTGTTCACCATGGTTGAAGCTCCAGTGAATATGGGCCCAAGTAATGCTCCATAAATAATGGGCCCCATTTCTCATGCTCCATTGTATAATGGGCCCTGTAAATGCTGCTCCAGTGACTGATGTCCACCTTTGGAATGCTCCAGTGTATGGCGGGCCCCAGATACCATTCTCCAAAGTATCGTTCTCCCCAAAAATTGCTCCCAACCTTTAAAACAATTAAATAAGTCTCCTCGCTAGGGAATCTCTGTACTCTGGACTCCTCATTGTCCCCATCGTCCATCTCTTTGCACTTGGACTGTTTAGGCAGAGGGCGTACAGACGTGATGTCATCGCGCTCTTTGACCAGAATGTCACTGTCAGGAAAAGTGTTTGGTTTCCGGGGGCAGTATGGTTGCAAAGCTGAACTTTAAAGGAATGTCCAGAAGGGCACCACCAGGAGTGTCCAAACCACAGGTGCTGTAGCTTGCTTAACAGCTGGGCTCCTCTGCTGAGTAGCACACAGTTCTTACATAAACAGGCGGCATAGCTTGGTTCACGGGTGGCCAACTCTGCTGAGTAGCATACACAGTTACTAGGCCCAAAGTATTAAGTGGTCTAAATGCAGTCAAAAACTGGTTCTTTCATAAACAGGCGACATAGCTCGGTTCATGGGTGGGCTCATCTTCTGAGTAGCAGACACAGTTACTAGGCCCAAAAGAATTTTCAGGACAATATGCGGTAAAAAATTATTAGAAACACACACGGTGTAGCTTCTTCACAGGTGTGCTACACCGCTGGCTACCAGACACCGCTACTATGCCCTAAAACTGTCTATTATCACTGAAAACCATTATTAATGTGAAAAAAAAGATACGCTTTTGTTTAACAAAATGTTCTCGAACGGAAACTCGAACAGCCGAATTTTAATCAAAGTGTTGTAGTTCGACGAACGGATCTAACACCACCCAAAACAGCTAGAATTTGAACTTGGCCAACAGTTCCACTCAAACACCACTCATCTGTAATCAGGAGGCAGACTCAGACGGTCTCAGGCACAGTATGGATTCAACAAGATTGCAGAAAGTTGAGAAAGGGTACATTATCACCAGATATCAGGTATATATAGCATAGTTTAAACATTTAAAATCTCTGTGTTTATTTCCGGAGTCCGACAAAGACACTCACAGCCTCAGTATGGATTAGACAACAATCTACAAAGTAGAAAAAAGGAAATGTTTTTGAAGCATACACCAGTATACACTGTTGGGGTATTTTTAAATCTTCATATACAGTGGGGAAAAAAAGTATTTAGTCAGTCAGCAATAGTGCAAGTTCCACCACTTAAAAAGATGAGAGGCGTCTGTAATTTACATCATAGGTAGACCTCAACTATGGGAGACAAACTGAGAAAAAAAAATCCAGAAAATCACATTGTCTGTTTTTTTTCATTTTATTTGCATATTATGGTGGAAAATAAGTATTTGGTCAGAAACAAGCAATCAAGATTTCTGGCTCTCACAGACCTGTAACTTCTTCTTTAAGAGTCTCCTCTTTCCTCCACTCATTACCTGTAGTAATGGCACCTGTTTAAACTTGTTATCAGTATAAAAAGACACCTGTGCACACCCTCAAACAGTCTGACTCCAAACTCCACTATGGTGAAGACCGAAGAGCTGTCAAAGGACACCAGAAACAAAATTGTAGCCCTGCACCAGGCTGGGAAGACTGAATCTGCAATAGCCAACCAGCTTGGAGTGAAGAAATCAACTGTGGGAGCAATAATTAGAAAATGGAAGACATACAAGACCACTGATAATCTCCCTCGATCTGGTGCTCCACGCAAAATCCCACCCTGTGGGGTCAGAATGATCACAAGAACGGTGAGCAAAAATCCCAGAACCACGCGGGGGGACCTAGTGAATGAACTGCAAAGAGCTGGGACCAATGTAACAAGGCCTACCATAAGTAACACACTACGCCACCATGGACTCAGATCCTGCAGTGCCAGACGTGTCCCACTGCTTAAGCCTGTACATGTTCGGGCCCGTCTGAAGTTTGCTAGAGAGCATTTGGATGATCCAGAGGAGTTTTGGGAGAATGTGCTATGGTCTGATGAAACCAAACTGAAACTGTTTGGTAGAAACACAACTTGTCGTGTTTGGAGGAAAAAGAATACTGAGTTGCATCCATCAAACACCATACCTACTGTAAAGCATGGTGGTGGAAACATCATGCTTTGGGGCTGTTTCTCTGCAAAGGGGCCAGGAAGACTGATCCGGGTACATGAAAGAATGAATGGGGCCATGTATCGTGAGATTTTGAGTGCAAACCTCCTTCCATCAGCAAGGGCATTGAAGATGAAACGTGGCTGGGTCTTTCAACATGACAATGATCCAAAGCACACCGCCAGGGCAACGAAGGAGTGGCTTCGTAAGAAGCATTTCAAGGTCCTGGAGTGGCCTAGCCAGTCTCCAGATCTCAACCCTATAGAAAACCTTTGGAGGGAGTTGAAAGTCCGTGTTGCCAAGCGAAAAGCCAAAAACATCACTGCTCTAGAGGAGATCTGCATGGAGGAATGGGCCAACATACCAACAACAGTGTGTGGCAACCTTGTGAAGACTTACAGAAAACGTTTGACCTCTGTCATTGCCAACAAAGGATATATCACAAAGTATTGAGATGAAATTTTGTTTCTGACCAAATACTTATTTTCCACCATAATATGCAAATAAAATGAAAAAAAAAACAGACAATGTGATTTTCTGGATTTTTTTTTCTCAGTTTGTCTCCCATAGTTGAGGTCTACCTATGATGTAAATTACAGACGCCTCTCATCTTTTTAAGTGGTGGAACTTGCACTTTTGCTGACTGACTAAATACTTTTTTTCCCCACTGTATATTTCTGTCTCAGTAAGACAGTCCAGACTCTCCGCAAGAGGAAACGAGATGGATAAAAGTACAGACATAAAGTCGAGTGATTGCAGAAATTTAGGAATTACTAATCAGGGGAAAAACTCCCGGGAGAATTCTCAGAGGCGATGCTGACCCTCAATTACTTTGTGTGTGGAGACAGTGAAAACAGTTCTTTGTGAAGAAAGTTTTGCTTTATCGCAGTACCGTTGATCCCATCACCATTACTCATCTCCATCAAATTTTGATCACAGGGAGAGATGTAGACATAGTCCTCACTGCCTGTCATGATCTGTCAGGTAACTTTGGAGTGCAAAAGACAGAAGCCACAGGCTGTAGGCAATTCTATTGGATTGGCATGAGAGGGCACATTTAAAAATGTGGGCAGGAATGTCACATGTCTGTGAGTAGGAAAACTGTGAAAGCTGATGATAAACCACCAATGCATCTCATTGTGAGTCGACGTCCATAAGAAATGGAAGTCATTGATAATCTGAAGCTAGAGCCCGGCCAGCAGGACAGGGCATAGCTACATCTTAACCATCATCTATCATTTCACCAAATTTGTAGTGGCAGTCCCAGGGAAGGATTTGACAGCCCAGACTACACAGCAGAGGAGCAGGGAGAGGTAAATATTGCAAATGCTGGGGCCCTGCCCAAGCAAGGGGGGCCCACTCATGGGCGTCGGTACTGGCACTGGGCCCCTCATAGTACGCCAGTGTGTCTGACGGTGGGTGTGCACCCCCACCATCAGAGGCACTTGATTGCACTATGAGGGACCCTGTGCCAGTGCTGGAGCCCAAGAGTCGGCCCACCCACCTGTCCAGGGCAATGGCACTCGCATGGTTGCGTGCGCTAGGTGGTGACCCCGGCCATGGGGGGGAGGCAGCCCAGTTAGGGAGGTTTAAAAAATGGCATATGTTGATGTTGGACATTCAGCAGCTGCAAATGGAGGAATTGGTGAAGTCCGAGGACGAGGAGGACAAAAGCGAGCCATTTTTCTTGCAACCATCAGGGGAAGGTGGGACAAAATCCTTTGAAACCCATGCATGGTTCATTTTAATGAAGGCTAGATCATCAACATTTTGGGTCGACTGACGGGTCCTTTTTTCTGTCAGGATTGAGCCAGCAGCACTGAAGACTCTTTCCGATAGCACCCAAACAGCAGGCCAAGCGAGCTCCTGTAAGGCATATTGTGCCAATTCAGGCCAGGTGTCCAGTTTAGAGGCTCAATAGTCAAAGGGGAATGACCTGTGAGGGAGAACATCGATATGGGAGGAGAAGTAGTTTGTAACCATAGTTGACAACTGCTGTCTCCTGTCACTTTTAATCGATGCAGTATTAGCAGTCGTGTGAGCGGTACTTGAGAAATCAGTCCACAACATGTTCATTAAACCCCTGTCTCCAACGCCACATCGGCTATGCGCAACAAAAAAAAACCTCTTCCATTGTGCCCACTACGGCTCGTGGGAGAACCATCACCGCTGCTGTGTGCTGGTAAAGCCTCAAACAAACGGTTTACCAGAGTTGCTTGTTTGTTAGCCAATATTAGGTCAAGGTTCTCCTGTGGCATGATGTTTTGGAATTTGCCTTTATAGCGTGGATCCAGGATGCTGGCCAACCAGTAGTCGTCATCATTCATCATTTTGGCAATGCGGGGGTCCCTTTTTAGGATCTGCAAGGCATAATCTGACATGTGGGCCAATGTTCCAGGTGTCAATGATGCACTGCGAGTGCTGGGTGAAGGAGCACTTTCTTGCAAATCCACATCCCTCCAGTCACGCACAAACCTGTACCAGACCTTGCCATGCCAACATTTTCTCTTGCCCCACGAGATGCATCCTCCTCCCCTAAATAATCATCCCCATCATCATCCTCCTCCTCCTCTTCTTCCTCCACCTCATCCAGGAGAGGTCCCGGAGCAGACAATGGCTGACTGTCATCAAGGCTTCCCTCCTCCTCTTCCTCATCCTCCTTGGCTGC
The DNA here is from genome assembly GCF_039654945.1 of Dendrobates tinctorius. Classification (NCBI taxonomy): domain Eukaryota; kingdom Metazoa; phylum Chordata; class Amphibia; order Anura; family Dendrobatidae; genus Dendrobates; species Dendrobates tinctorius. The sequence goes on along the minus strand of NW_027361698.1, from coordinate 57,902,907 downwards.
AGACGCCTGCTTCTTAATGAGTGGTATGCTCATGCTTATGATGGCGTCGTCTGCGCTTATCAGTCGTGTGCATTCCTCAAAACACTGAAGGACTTTACAGAGGTCTTTCAGCTTCGACCACTGCACACCCGACAACTCCATGTCTGCCCTAAGTGCCTGGCCGTGTATCCTCCCACAAATGCATTACAGCCTGCCTCTGTTCGCACAGCCTCTCAACCATGTGCAGGGTGATGTTCCACCATGTTGCAACGTCGATAATTAGGCGGTGCTTGGGAAGTTGGAGCAATCACTGCAGCTGCTGCATATGACTGGAGTGTACGGGCGACCGGTGGATGTGCGAGCACAGTCTTCTGACCTTCTGGAGCAGGCCTGTTAACTCTGGATAATTATTGAGGAAGCACTGCACCACCAGGTTCAAGGTGTGAGCCAGGCAATGTATGTGTCAGAGTTTTGAAAGGACTATGGCTGCCACAAAATTCCGGCCGTTATCACTAACTACCTTGCCTGCCTCAAGATGTAGACTGCACAGCCATGACTCAGTTTGTCGCTGTAAGTAGTTGGCCAGTACCTCCCTGGTGTGTCTGTTGTCGCCCAAACACATCATCTTCAACATAGCCTGCTGACGCTTACCACTAGGTTTTCAATAGTGGGACACCGAGTGTGCAACACTGGCAGCTGCGGATGGAGTGCTCGTGCGACTGCGCTCTGTGGACGAGCTTTCGTTTCTTGAGGAGGAGGAGGGTCGAACGCCGACACCCAACTGTTTCCTATACCGTGGGCTAGGCAGCACTGTCCCACCGCCGCTGTCCCCTGTGGACCCTGCATCCACCACATTAACCCAGTGCGCAGTGATGGACACATAATAGCCCTGGCCATGCCTACTGGACCATGCATCTGTTGTGAGGTGCACCTTTCCAGTCACTGATTGCTTGAGTGCATGGACAATGCGGTCTTTCACATGAAGGTGGAGGGCTGGGATGGCTTTGCGAGAAAAGAAGTGCCGACTGGGTAGGTCATAGCGTGGTACTGCGCAGGCCATGAGTTCGTGGAAAGCTTCGCTTTCAACCAACCGGTAGGGAATCATCTCTAACGAGATTAGTTTGGCAATGTGGGCTTTCAAACCCAGTGTACGCTGATGAGAGGATGAGTACTTTCTTGTCCTACTCATAGTCTCTGGTAGGGTGAGCTGGACTTGAGAGCTGCATATGGTGGAACTAGCGGTGGACATGGCGGACTGAGAGAGGGTTGATGATGGTGATGGAGTTTGTGTTCTTTCTGATGGTCTAGATTCAGTCTTTAGTAGCAATAACATTGTGATTCCCTGACTGCTTTGGCCTTGCGACGACACCTCAACATTTGCTGCTGTGCTAACCGGTGGGCTTACAGTGGGGGAAAGAATGTAGCGTTGCTGACTACCTTTTTTGTGATCAGTTGCACATGTGGTACTTGAGGTTTCGTGTTGTGTCCACGCTTGCAAGTGCATGCTGGTTAAATGTCTAAGCATGCAACTGGTATTCAAATTTTTCAGATTTTTCCCTCGACTAAAGGTCTTTGCGCACTTCTTACAGATAACCTTGGCCTGATCATGAGGATTTTGTTCAAAAAAGTGCCACACTGCACTCTTCCTACTTTGGAAGACATTTTGCAGCCTAGCACGCTGTGCTATTTTGACTGTCTGGACAAGCTGTCCAGCAACTCTTTTGATTTTTGGAACCTGTCTTTGGAGTGCTCCGGGCCTGCCAGATAACAGCTGTTGCGATGTCGATGTCTGCTGTGGATGCTCCTCCTCCTCATCTGAGCTATTGGAAGCAGCACCCTCTTCCCCCAATGGATGCCAATCTGGGTCAACAACTGGGTCATCCATCACCTCCTCTTCAATGTCATGTGCACCTTCCTCTGTGTCACCGTGTATGGTGGTATAGTGTGCGGGAAGGGGCACCTGAGTCTCATCAGGGTCAAAATCATGCTCATTACACTGCGAGGACAATGTAGTGCTCTGAGTGAATGTACCAGCAGAATCATCTATCAGTGGCTGTGCATCAGTGCACTCCATGTCAGATTCATCTTGGCCTGGGTAATTCACCATTTCACTTGATAACCCAGGCATGGTATGTGAAAACAGCACCATGGAGTAATCAGTTGTATGGCCTGCGTCATCCTTCAATCTTGGTTGGGGTGAAGGACACAAGGAAAGGTGTGGTTCATGAACATGAGCCTCCAATGACGACTCAGTGCTTTTATTTTTTACAACTTCAGAAGAGGAGGCGATAGAGCTGGAGGCTGAGTCAGCAATGTAAGCCAAAACTTTTTCCTGAAGCTCTGGTTTTAAAAGCGGTTTGCCAACTCCTAGGAAACTAAGCCTTCGAGGCCTTGTGGAGCCAGACGATGATGCAGGCTCAACACCTCCTGCATTCGGTCCTATTTTGCTTTTGCCACTACCATCAAATCCACTACCAACACCATCATTACCAGCTGGCAACCCCCGCCCAATTCCACGGCCTCTTCCACCAGCCTTCCTCATTTTTTGTAAAAATGTACACAAAATCCCACAAACTATATAGTAATGTAAAACAAGGTACAAGGTGTATATAGGACAGGGGAGATGTAGAATTTCTGAACACACTTGTGGACACTGTTGGATTGTGTGAGGCCCAGTGAATATCACACCGCTATGTCACAGGCTCAATGTCGCAGGTGTGAAAAATGTCACTATAGGACAGGGGAGATGTAGAATTTCTGAACACACTTGTGGACACTGTTGGATTGTGTGAGGCCCAGTGAATATCACACCGCTAAGTCACAGTCTCAATGTCGCAGGTGTGAAAAATGTCACTATAGGACAGGGGAGATGTAGAATTTCTGAACACACTTGTGGACACTGTTGGATTGTGTGAGGCCCAGTGAATATCACACCGCTATGTCACAGGCTCAATGTCGCTGGTGTGAAAAATGTCACTATAGGACAGGGGAGATGTAGAATTTCTGAACACACTTGTGGACACTGTTGGATTGTGTGAGGCCCAGTGAATATCACACCGCTATGTCACAGGCAGAAATTGGCTAGTGTATGACAAACTACAAGGTGTATATAGAATTGGGCAGAATAGGAATCTCCCTAGAGTGTAGGTCTGTAAGAACGGAACAAGTCCTCGACTTATCCTTACAGAGTCACACACAGATAGCTTCACTGTGGCCGTGATAACAGCCGTTACACGGTACTGAGAGAGGAGCGTGCACGTACACCACTGTCCGGTGTCCGTAAAATTGTCAAGCTCCGTGTTTTTTAAGTATACGGACTGACACACGCTGTCTCTCTATAGTTTTGAATGTGATCAAACAGCAAATATACTTAATTGTTTGAAAACCAGACAAAACTAGAAGGTGGAGGTCTGTAAGAATGGAACATGTCCTCGACTTATCCTTACAGAGTCACACACAGATAGCTTCACTATGGCCATGATAACAGCCGTTACATGGTACTGAGAGAGGAGCATGCACGTACACCGCTGTCCGGTGTCTGTAAAATTGTCAAGCTCCGTGTTTTTTAAGTATACGGACTGACACACGCTGTCTCTCTATAGTTTTGAATGTGATCAAACAGCAAATATACTTAACTGTTTGAAAACCAGACAAAACTAGAAGGTGGAGGTCTGTAAGAACGGAACATGTCCTCGACTTATCCTTACAGAGTCACACACAGATAGCTTCACTATGGCCATGATAACAGCCGTTACATGGTACTGAGAGAGGAGCGTGCACGTACACTGCTGTCCGGTGTCTGTAAAATTGTCAAGCTCCGTGTTTTTTAAGTATACGGACTGACACACGCTGTCTCTCTATAGTTTTGAATGTGATCAAACAGCAAATATACTTAACTGTTTGAAAACCAGACAAAACTAGAAGGTGGAGGTCTGTAAGAACGGAACATGTCCTCGACTTATCCTTACAGAGTCACACACAGATAGCTTCACTATGGCCATGATAACAGCCGTTACATGGTACTGAGAGAGGAGCGTGCACGTACACTGCTGTCCGGTGTCTGTAAAATTGTCAAGCTCCGTGTTTTTTAAGTATACGGACTGACACACGCTGTCTCTCTATAGTTTTGAATGTGATCAAACAGCAAATATACTTAACTGTTTGAAAACCAGACAAAACTAGAAGGTGGAGGTCTGTAAGAACGGAACATGTCCTCGACTTATCCTTACAGAGTCACACACAGATAGCTTCACTATGGCCATGATAACAGCCGTTACATGGTACTGAGAGAGGAGCGTGCACGTACACCACTGTCCGGTGTCTGTAAAATTGTCAAGCTCCGTGTTTTTTAAGTATACGGACTGACACACGCTGTCTGTCTATAGTTTTGAATGTGATCAAACAGCAAATATACTTAACTGTTTGAAAACCAGACAAAACTAGAAGGTGGAGGTCTGTAAGAACGGAACATGTCCTCGACTTATCCTTACAGAGTCACACAGAGATAGCTTCACTGTGGCCGTGATAACAGCCGTTACACGGTACTGTGTGAGGAGCGTACACCGCTGTATGGTGTGAAAAAATGCACGCTCAGTACCTCACCAGGACAAAAATAAAATTTGGATTGCTTTTAAAAAAGCAGTTTGCAGAGCAGTGGGAAAACAGCAAGGCAGCTATCAGGAAGCCTTATAAGGCAGCCTAACAATCAACACAGCTGATCCAGCAAAATATAGCCTCCACTTGCACTGCACACACAGTGACTGGTGTGTTGTACAGGCAAAATCGCTAGCAGCAGAAGCAGTTTTTGGTGTCTTCTTCCCTGCCTAACGCTCTCCCTACAGAATCAGCAGCAGCAGCAGCTCTCCCTATTCTGAGATGAGCATGAGTAACATGGCGGTCGGCATGCATGCCCTTTTATACCCCCTGTGATGCCCCCCAAAGCAAGCCAATCACTTGCATGCCCTTCTCAAAGATGGTGGTGACCCCTGCTTATGTCATCACGTTGCCCACAGTGTCCGTGGATCCTGATTGGCTGAAAAAGGGCAGAAAACAAACTTTTGAAACGCGACTTTGGCGCTAAAGTCGCCGAGCTCGTGGCCGACCTCACCATAGGGTCGGGTTTCGTTTCATGAAACCCGACTTTACCAAAAGTCGGCGACTTTTGAAATTTTTTGACCCGTTTTGCTCAACTCTAATGCTAAGTGATTGGTTGCTATGAGCAGCAAAGGCAGTATAACCTGTTGTGGTCAAGAAGATGTGCCTATGAAATAGATATATTAGATATTTATTATGTATACTAGCTATGAACCCGTTCTATGCCCTGGTGGCGGGCATTTTTATTGGTATATGGTCTCCTATCCTGCATGGTCCTCTCACCCCCCTATCCTGGTATGCATGGTCCCCTCACCCCCCAATTCTGGTATGCATGGTCCTCTCACCTCCCTATCCTGGTAAGCATTGTCCTCTCGCCCCCCTAACCTGGTATGCATGGTCCTCTCACCCCACTATCCTGGTATGCATGCTCCTCTCACCCCCCTATCCTGGTATGCATGGTCCTTTCACCCTCCCTATCCTGGTATGCATGGTCCTCTCACCCCCCTTATCCTGGTATGCATGGTCCTCTCACCCACCCTATCCTGGTATGCATTGTCCTCTCACCCCCCAATCCTGGTATGCATGCTACCCCTCGCTCCCCAATCCTGATATACATGGTCCCCTCTCCCCCCTTTTTGTGGTATGCATGGTCCCCTCACCCCCCTTTCATGGTATGCATGGTCCCCTCACCCCCCCTTTAATGGTATGCATGGTCCCCTCACCCTCCTTTCGTGGTATGCATGGTCCCTTCACTCCCCTTTCGTGGTATGCATGGTCCCCTCACTCCACTTTCATGGTATGCATGGTCCCCTCACTCCACTTACATGGTATGCATGGTCCCTTCACCCTCCTTTCGTGGTATGCGTGGTCCCCTCACCCTCCATTCGTGGTATGCGTGGTCCCCTCACCCCCCTTTTGTGGTATGCGTGGTCCACTCACCCCCCTTTCACGGTATTTGTGGTCCCCTCACCCCCCTTTTGTGGTGTGCGTGGTCCCCTCACCCCATTTATGGAATGCGTGGTCCCCTTACCCCCTTTATGGTATGTGTGGTCCCCTTACCCCCCTTTCATGGTATGCATGGTCCCCTCACTCCCCTTTTGTGGTATGCGTGGTCCCCCCACCCCCCTTTCGTGGTATTCATGGTCCCCTCACCCCCCTTTTGTGGTGTGCATGGTCCCCTCACCCCCTTTATGGTATGCGTGGTCCCCTTACCCCCTTTATGGTATGCGTGGTCCCCTTACCCCCCTTTCATGGTATGCATGGTCCCCTCACTCCCCTTTTGTGGTATGCGTGGTCCCCTCACCCCCCTTTCCTGGTATGAGTGGTCCCCTCACTCCCCTTTCGTGGTATGCATGGTCCCCTCAACCCCCTTTCGTGGTATGCATGGTCCCCTCACCCCCTTTTGTGGTATGCGTTGTCCCCTCACACCCCTTTCGTGGTATGCATGGTCCCCTCATCCCCCTTCTCCTGGTATGTGTGTTGTCCCCTCACCCCCCTTTTGTGGTATTCATGGTCCCCTCACCCCCCTTCTCCTGGTATGTGTAGTCCCCTCACCCCCCTTTCGTGGTATGCATGGTCCCCTCTCCCCCTTTCCTGGTATGGATGGTCCCCCTCACCCCCTATCCTGATATGCATGGTCCCCTCACTCCCCTTTCGTGGTATGCATGGTCCCTTCTCCCCCTTTCCTGGTATGCGTGGTCCCCTCACCCCCCTTTCGTGGTATGCGTGGTCCCCTCACCCCCCTTCTCCTGGTATGCGTGGTCCCCCTCACCTCTATTAAACTACAGACATACAAAAAAACCCATTTATACTCACCCTTCTTTCCTGTGCTCCAGCGCTGCCTGTCACGTTCTGCTGGAGGCCTGGGGAGGAGTCTGGTGCCGCAGTTCGCGCATGCCCATAGCGCTGTCCGGTGCCATATTGCTGAAGACACACTGCAAATGTGTCTTCAGTAAAATGGCTCCGGATCGCGCTATGCGCATGTGCGATTCCGGCCGCACTCCTGCCCTGGTCTCCGGCCGAAGAGAAGCGCCGAGGCAACGCTCCTCCCGGTCAGGTAAGTATGTAAGTATGGCGCCGGACATAGCAGTATGCAGTGTGTATGCGTACTGCCATCTCCGACGCCATACACACTCCTCACCGCTGGCTGCCTCATTCTGTCTGGAGCCAGACTGCGCAGCCGCGTTGCGCTTGCGCAGTCTATAAAGGCTTCAGACAGAGTAACTCTTAGCCCGTTATATTATAGATAGGCAATATGTATATAGATGATCCTCATAACATATAAAAGGTGCTGATTAATTTATCTTTTGCATTTCACATATGGGAGTGAATATTCACACCAAATTACTCATGCTATCTTCCCAACTGTCCTCTTCGTTAAACAAAGTTGGCTCCCACCAACCTTAAGTTCATTTTCATGGCCTATGGTCAAGAGAGAACGGTAAGACTTTTGGTGTAGAAATGCACTATTTAGTGTAGAAGAAACCCCTTCTGAGTGAAGTTTTTTTGTCATGGCATGTGAGCTCATACTATTTGATCAATATATACATTAAAGGGAACTCGTCAGCTAACTCATGCTGCACAAACCACGGACAGCATGAATCAGAGCCTGGCTGTGCACTTTTGTGTTTCAAAGTAATATAGTTAGAGGATATCACAGCGCCGCTCAAGGTGATTTACAAGTTTCTTGCTATGGGAGATAACTGTAAGGCCAGGTCACATAGCGTTAATGCAGTCCGTTCAATGCATGCTTTAGAGTAGCGTTAGTGCAGTTCGTTGAACGCATGCATTAAACAGACTGTGTTAACGCTACTCTAATATTCTGATCACGCTAGTGATCGTGCTGGCGCTAGCAGTGACGAACCCTCGAGCGCTGAAGACCGTGTCCGAGGGGCCGTCACAGAATGAAGGCACAATGCTAATGCATGCCGCTTATGACATGAGATAGCGATGCGTTCGGTAATGGCAGTGTATGGCAGCGTTAATGGATGCATTACATCGCGTTAATACCGCTTTTTAACGCAATCCGTTAAATGGACTGCCTAAATGCTGTGTGAACCTGGCCTTAATCACCTGCAGTGGAACTGGGAGAAAGCCTGTCTTGATATGGGAAAGAACTGTCCATCACTTGCAGCGGCACTAGGAAAAGCTGGACAGGCATGGCGACATACTAGTTTTGACTGCATTCTATGCATTCAGATTGAGCAAGGTTTGTCCTACTAGTGGACAACCTCTTTACTATTGTATACGGACATTAGTTACTTTTCCTTGTTATTGTCACGATCCAGGCTGGATTGTGACAGATTTAGCACAAGTAACCTTTTTTTTTCCTTTAAGCTTTGGGCTTAAAGTTAGTTTTGCCCCCAGTGGCCGTTACGGTCATTACACTATGGTGTCTTTAGTTCTAGTTTGGCCCCCGGTAGTGGCTAGCATTATTACACGTGAATCACTAGCAGATGCGATTGCTCTGGCTCTTACCTATAAAGGAGTGTCAGGTGGTTGCAATCACGGTTGGTGATATTGGTCATTTCCAACCATCCTTGGTGAAGGAAGGAGCTAGAGAAGAGTTCCTTGCAGCTCCGTCAGAGTCTTGGTGTGGAAGGAGCTACAGAGAGGAGTTCCTTGCAGCTTTGAAAAAGCTTTGGTGAAGTAGCAGCTATTCAGAAGGAAAGCTGTATTCGGGTGCTGGTCTCTGTTGCTGGGAGCAATAGCAACAGAGCAAACTAAGTGGTGTTTTACCTGTTTGTATATTTTTCCTTGTGTTTGTATTAGTGCAGCGGTGGGATTAGTCTCTGCACCATCCAGCTCACTAGTAAGGGATAGGTGCAGGGTGAGCTAGGAACTAAGGTATCCAGCTCGACGACAGTTGAGGAGCCTGTATAGGGAACATGAGGAGTGCAGGGACACTGGCTCAGGGGAGTGCAGGAGGTCTCCACGTTCCCGTTCCCTAGTGCAGGGACCACCATTGTATCTGATTTCCCCGGTGATTCCCTTGTTTGTCCTGGTGTAAGGGCCGTCCGGTAGGTCTTGGCATAGGGGACGGGTTGCACCGTGACATTATCACCAACCATACATTTTTTGCTGGTGAGCCATGGGCCAAATTCAGACCAGTGAGCAGTTGCTGGAGGGCCTCGCTGAGGTGAGTGAGGAGCTGAATGTTGTGTTGAACCAGTTCCAGCAGCAGTTATCAGGGTCTGGTGCCTCCTCTCTGGCTCAGCCAGAAACCCAATTTGCAGCGTTGGCCAATATGCCCCCTGGAGTACCTGCTCTGGATTCGCTCATACAGGCGGATGTACACAGGCTGATGGGAGGAGTTGGTGTCCCCATGGTGCTGCCTGGTGTTCCCTGAGGTGTAAAGGTACGTCCCTGTAATGAGCAGACTGATGATCTGGTCCCCGGGGCTCACGCCAAAACTTCTGTTGCAGCTAAGAAGCCGCGCCCTCCTGGTCATGTGCAGGAAGACGACCTGGGAGTGTATGTTTCCTCCTCTGCGGCTTTGGCGATGATGCCCCCTGGAGTCCCTGCTGGGGAGCAGGACTTGCTTATACATGTGGACGTACACAGGCAGGTGGGAGGAGTTGGTGTCCCCATGGTGTTGTCTGGTGTCCCCCAAGGTGAAGGGGTACATCCCTGTAGTGAGCAGACTAATGATTTAGTCTGTGGGGCTCCCAACGAAATATCCGTACTGTCAGAGAAGCCTTGTCCCCCTGGTCGTGTGGAGGAAGACGACCTGGGAGCGTATATTTCCTCCTCGCCCTCTCAAGGTACCATGTCAGCACAAAAGTGATTGGCGAGGTACCTGAGGACATACCGGTGCTTGTGAACAGTGGAGCAGAAGTCAGTCTGGTGGCTGCTCGGTTTGTCCAGACTCATGGTCTTAGGTGTAAGACACTGGACAAACCCCTAAGCGTCCAGACCATTAACTCTGTCCCACTGAGCCAGGGGAGGTTAAATCAAGTCGTAGAAGACATTCAGCTGCATAAAGGACATCATGATGAGTCCCAGTCATGCTACGTCTTGGAGGGAATGTCAGTATCTAACGTTTTGGGCCTCCCTAGGTTGAAAAAACACAACCCGGTCTTAGATTGGCGGACTAGGGAAATAGTCAGCTGGGAGCAGTCGTGTGATGGCTGCTGCCTGGGGGCTACTGTCTCTGTCATCTCTCTACAACAGTCCCCTTCCTCTCCAGTGAGGTCAGCAGAGGTGCTGCTGGAGAGTAGGGGCAAGTCTCAACCCTCGCCATTAGCCGGCCCTGAGAGGCACAGGCCTCGTAGTAGGAGGGGGCGGAGGGTGATGTTTCCCTCTGTGAATTGCGGGGGGTGTGAGTGTGGTGTGGACACAGGGGGATGCCTCTGTTGTCAGTTCCAGGAAGAGTTCAACGCCTTGTGACAAACGAATGTATGGCAATAAACGTTCAGGTCTGGACCTGTGTGTGAACGAGCATGTATGGGTGGCCACCAAAAGCATCCAGTGGAAGTGTGTTGCGGGGGTCTGGAATTCTCAGGTGATTGGGCCATATCTGGTGTCAGCCATCCTCGGCCCGGAGACTTACCAGCTGGAGTTACCCCCCAAACATGCACATTCACAACTCGTTCCCCAGGTCGGCGCTTTGGAGATTTGTGGTGCCTCCAGAACATACATTGCCAATACCAGCGGTGCTCCTTTGTCATAAACCTGAAGCACAGGTAGTTGCTGGGGTGAACTCTGGACATGGTCATCCCCACTGTAGGTGGTTCTCTGATGAGGAGCAGTCATGAGGGTCCTGAGGCCCCTCATTGAGGGAGGGTACTGTCACGATCCAGGCTGGATTGTGACAGATTTAGCACAAGTAACCTTTTTTTTTCCTTTAAGCTTTGGGCTTAAAGTTAGTTTTGCCCCCAGTGGCCGTTAGGGTCATTACACTGTGGTGTCTTTAGTTCTAGTTTGGCCCCCGGGGGTGGCTAGCGTTATTACACGTGAATCACTAGCAGGTGTGTTTGATCTGGCTCTTACCTATAAAGGAGTGTCAGGTGATTGCAATCACAGTTGGTGATATTGGTCATTTCCAACCATCCTTGGTGAAGGAAGGAGCTAGAGAAGAGTTCCTTGCAGCTCAGTCAGATTCTTGGTGTGGAAGGAGCTACAGAGAGAAGTTATTTGCAGCTCTGACAAAGCTTTGGTAAACTAGCAGCTATTCTGGAGGAAAGCTGTATTCGGGTGCCGGACTCTGTTGCTGGGAACAATAGCAACAGAGCAAAGCTAAGTGGTGTTTTCCCTGTTTGTATATTTTTCCTTGTGTGTGTATTAGTGCAGCGGTGGGATTAGTCTCTGCACCATCCAGCTCACTAGTAAGGGATAGGTGCAGGGTGAGCTAGGGACTAAGGTATTAAGCTCGGCGACCAGTTGAGAAGCCTGTATAGGGAACGTGAGGAGTGCAGGGACACTGGCTCAGGGGAGTGCAGGAGGTCTCCATGTCCCCGTTCCCTAGTGCAGGGACCACCATTGTATCTGATTTCCCCAGTGTTTCCCTTGTTTGTCCTGGTGTAAAGGTCGTCCTGCGGGTCTCGGCATAGAGGACGGGTTGCACCGTGACAGTTATATTTGTAAAATGCCATGTTTCCTCTACCAAATACCATTTGTATTCTTCTTTATTTTCTTTTTTTTCTGTTTTAAATGTTCAAAATGCTGGAGGAACTGAAAGATGAGAGAAGAGCATATAAATCGGATGTGTGCTCTCCGATTTTAACCGATTTCCAACATCAGGTGTAATAGTATACCAACATTGCATTCCCTCCCTTTGATCTGGGCTCCAGCACTGAGCCCACATCTTTCCAGGGACATGTCAGCTGTTTTGAACCACTGACATGTGCCAGGAATAGTTGCGGGTGGAATCGCGATCTACCCGTGACTATTAACCCGTTAAAGGGAATCTGTCACCCCACTTTCAGCCTATGAGCTGCAGCCACTGCCATCAGGGGCTTATGTACAGCATTCTGTAATTCTGTAGATAAGCCCCCGATGTAACCTGAAAGATTAGAAAAGCAAATTAGATTATTCTTACCGGGGGGCGGGGGCGGGTGCGGTGGGTGTTGCAGTCCGGTCCGGCGTCTTCCATCTTCATATGAAGATGCCCCCCTTCTTACTTCTGCCGCGGCTCCTGCGCAGGTGTACTTCCTCTGCCTTGTTGAGGGCAGAGTAAAGTACTGCAGCGCGCAGGTGCCGGGAAAGGTCAGAGAGGTCCGGCTCCTGCGCACTGCAGTACTTTACTCTGCCCTCAACAGGGCAGAGAAAGTACGCCTGCACAGAAGCCACAGCAGAAGCAAGAAGGAGGATGTCATCTCTAGAAAAAGGGAGGCGCTGGACCGGACCGTGACACCCATCGGACCGGACCAGATCACAAGGTGAGTATAATCTAACTCATCTTTCTTATCTTTCAGGTTACATCGGGGGTTTATTGACAGCATTACAGAATGCTGTAGATAAGCCCCTGATGGCTGTGGTCGCAGCTTATAGGCCAAAAATGGGGTGACAGATTCCTTTAAAATGCCTCTGTCAAATGCTAACAGCGGTATTTAACTTGTGCTTCTGGCCATCGGGCTGGAAATCCGCCCACTGGTGACCCCCGTCACTTGATCACGGGTCACCGGTTCATTGACATGACAACCAGAGGTCTTCTGGAGAACGCTATGGTTATCAGTACTGGCTTGCTTTGAGCGCCACCCAGTTGTCTGCGCTCAAAGCAAGTGGGTAAGGCTGGTTTCACATTTGCGCTTTTGTGCGCAGCGCATCGTGCGCACCCGTGCGCATGCGCACTGCGCACCTATGTTTAACATGACGTGCGCATGTTTTTGCGCACACTTGCGTTTTCGTGCGCATGCGTTTTTTTGTCTTTTGCGCCAGGTGCGCCAGACGCAACATGTTGGATTTTTTGGTGCGCCCTGTCTCGGCAAAAAAATGCATGCGCACGCTTGCGCACGGAATGCGCAAAAACAACACATTGAAGTCTATGGTAACGCATGCGTGCGCATGGTCTTGCGCACGGTTGCGGTTTTTTACGCATGCGTTTTTGAGTGAAACAAGTCTAGAATGTTCTCTAGACAATGGAAAAAACGTCACACTTAAAAACGCATGCGCATAAAAAACGCCAACGCATGCAAAAAACGCATGTAAAACGCAAACAACGCTGCGTTTTTTTTTCACATCAGCGTGCGCATGACGTTAAAAAAACGCGCGTTTGTTTTGCGTTTTTCTTTGCGTTTTTTATGCGCCCGATGCGCTGCGCAAAAAAACGCTAATGTGAAACTAGCCTAATTCTGCTTTATATAGGCGATCTGATCATCGCCTGTATGTAGCAGAGCCGATCGGGTTGTGGCAGCTTCTAGTCTCCTATGGAGACTATTGAAGCATGCCAAAAGTAAAAAAAAAAGTTTTTAAAAATATAAAAAATATATAAAAGTTCAAATCACCCCCCTTTTGCCACATTCAAAATAAAACAATAAAAAAACAAACATACACATATTTGGTATTGCCGCATTCAGAGTCGCCTGATCTATCAATATAAAAAGGATTAACATGATCGCTAAATGGCGTAGTAAGATAAAAGTCAAAACGCCAGAATTACTTTTTTTGTTTGCCACGACATTGCATTAAAATGCAATAATGGGCAACAAAAAGTTCGTATCTGCACCAAAATGGCATAATTAAAAACGTCAGCTCGGCACGGAAAAAATAAGCCCTCACCCAACATGAAATCACGTAAAATGGAGATGCTACAGGTATCGGAAAATGGTGCAAATTTTTTTTTTCAACAAAGTTTGGAATTTTTTTTCAACACTTGCATAAAAAAAATCTAGACATGTTTGGTGTCTATGAACTCGAAATGACCTGGAGAATCATAATGGCAGGTCAGTTTTAGCATTTAGTGAACCTTGTAAAAAGCCAAACAAAATACAAGTATGGGATTGCACTTTTTTTGCAATTTCACTGCACTTGTAATTTTTTTCCCTGTTTTCTAGTACACGGCATGGTAAAACCAAAGGTGTCGTTCAAAAGTACAACTCTTACTGCAAAAAATAAACAAGCCATATTGAGGGAAAAATAAAAAAAAAGTTATGGCTTTTTTTTTAGCTAAAAACGAAAGCGCAAAACTGAAAAAAGCCCCGGTCATGAAGGGGTTAATCGGCTAGCACACCGATCCATGTTTTTCATTAGTACTGTTCACGTGAATGATATTTTCCATGAGAAAAAGATTGCAGCATTCACTACTTTATTCAGAGTCTTGGTTGAGACTCACAAATTCAAGTCTATGGCTAAGTGCAGACGGACTTTTTGGCCCTGCGGATTTTTCCGTGCAGAATTGAAGAAATCCGCAGGTCAAATGACCTTCATTTTTCCTGCGGATTTCTTCCTTTTTTCTTGCGGTTTTTGTGCGGTTTTCCCTTGCGGATTTGGAGAATGGAGCAGGTGGAAAACCACACAAAAGAAGTGACATGTTGCATATTTTGAACCACAAGAAAACCGCCCGGAAAAATCCGCAGCGTCTGCCCAGCATTTTTTTTTCTATTGACTTACATGCTACTGTACATCACAATGCGGATATGCAGCGTTTCTGCGTGGTAAAATCCGCTGCGGATCCGCTGGATATCTGCATTGTGTGCACATGGCCTATGAGTGCGGAAAAAAAAAATCAGCTTCCAAAAGGACCATCAGAGTGACATCTGATTTTTACAGATAGATTTCTATTATAAACTTCGGAAAATTTCTGTGATCGTGTACATATTTTAATGTAGTTGTATGAAAATGGATGTCACATGGATAACACACACTGATGTCACATGGACATAAAAAACGGACACGCAGATGGCACACGTATGAAAATCAAATGAAAATTTGAAAAAAAAAATCTGCGTTTTTGGATGACTTTTCGTATAATCGTCTGCAGAAACCCTAAAGAGAGGAAGACCACTGCAGATGGGAGGGAGCCATAAAAAAGTGGATAGCTGGGGTGGCGAGAATCAAGGTAATTTTAAGCTATGTTTTTCTGGCATTTGGGGTATATTTGTTGAAAATAACATTTCCACTGCAAAATTGTGCCAATCTACCAAATTCGAATTTCAGAAGATGATTTTTTTGGTTTACAGTAGTTTTAGGGTTATAGTCTCTCGTCAGTAGTCAGAAGAGACGCAGTTGTTTGTCCTTTTCTTGACCACAGTAGACTGGCACTCAAACAGTGAATTAATTGATAATACCCAACTCACTAGGACCAAAATCTGTGCATATACAGTGGGGAAAAAAAGTATTTAGTCAGTCAGCAATAGTGCAAGTTCCACCACTTAAAAAGATGAGAGGCGTCTGTAATTTACATCATAGGTAGACCTCCACTATGGGAGACAAACTGAGAAAAAAAAATCCAGAAAATCACATTGTCTGTTTTTTTTTTTCATTTTATTTGCATATTATGGTGGAAAATAAGTATTTGGTCAGAAACAAAATTTCATCTCAATACTTTGTGATATATCCTTTGTTGGCAATGACAGAGGTCAAACGTTTTCTGTAAGTCTTCACAAGGTTGCCACACACTGTTGTTGGTATGTTGGCCCATTCCTCCATGCAGATCTCCTCTAGAGCAGTGATGTTTTTGGCTTTTCGCTTGGCAACACGGACTTTCAACTCCCTCCAAAGGTTTTCTATAGGGTTGAGATCTGGAGACTGGCTAGGCCACTCCAGGACCTTGAAATGCTTCTTACGAAGCCACTCCTTCGTTGCCCTGGCAGTGTGCTTTGGATCATTGTCATGTTGAAAGACCCAGCCACGTTTCATCTTCAATGCCCTTGCTGATGGAAGGAGGTTTGCACTCAAAATCTCACGATACATGGCCCCATTCATTCTTTCATGTACCCGGATCAGTCATCCTGGCCCCTTTGCAGAGAAACAGCCCCAAAGCATGATGTTTCCACCACCATGCTTTACAGTAGGTATGGTGTTTGATGGATGCAACTCAGTATTCTTTTTCCTCCAAACACGACAAGTTGTGTTTCTACCAAACAGTTCCAGTTTGGTTTCATCAGACCATAGCACATTCTCCCAAAACTCCTCTGGATCATCCAAATGCTCTCTAGCAAACTTCAGACGGCCCGGACATGTACAGGCTTAAGCAGTGGGACACGTCTGGCACTGCAGGATCTGAGTCCATGGTGGCGTAGTGTGTTACTTATGGTAGGCCTTGTTACATTGGTCCCAGCTCTCTGCAGTTCATTCACTAGGTCCCCCCGCGTGGTTCTGGGATTTTTGCTCACTGTTCTTGTGATCATTCTGACCCCACGGGGTGGGATTTTGCGTGGAGCACCAGATCGAGGGAGATTATCAGTGGTCTTGTATGTCTTCCATTTTCTAATTATTGCTCCCACAGTTGATTTCTTCACTCCAAGCTGGTTGGCTATTGCAGATTCAGTCTTCCCAGCCTGGTGCAGGGCTACAATTTTGTTTCTGGTGTCCTTTGACAGCTCTTTGGTCTTCACCATAGTGGAGTTTGGAGTCAGACTGTTTGAGGGTGTGCACAGGTGTCTTTTTATACCGATAACAAGTTTAAACAGGTGCCATTACTACAGGTAATAAGTGGAGGAAAGAGGAGACTCTTAAAGAAGAAGTTACAGGTCTGTGAGAGCCAGAAATCTTGATTGCTTGTTTCTGACCAAATACTTATTTTCCACCATAATATGCAAATAAAATGAAAAAAAACAGACAATGTGATTTTCTGGATTTTTTTTTCTCAGTTTGTCTCCCATAGTTGAGGTCTACCTATGATGTAAATTACAGACGCCTCTCATCTTTTTAAGTGGTGGAACTTGCACTATTGCTGACTGACTAAATACTTTTTTTCCCCACTGTATATCCAGACGAGGAAGCTGTCATCTGATCTATGCTAGGATACATGTCTGTGCTCAGCCATGAAACCCTTTAAATTATTAGTCATAAATAAAACCCACTAACCACCGTGCTCTGTTTGTTCTGCACATACTGCAGATGCGCTTTCTCATGTTTTCATTAGAATACTATGCCGTATTGCAGACTTCTAGCGAGTAAGACACGCTGACCTTGAACACTAAATTTTTAATTCAGTCTTTTCCTGGATCCCAAGTAAAAAAAAAAAGAAGCTTCTTCAGTGAAGCTATGCAAATTGCTCCAGCTTCCTGCCAATTTGAACTTCTTAGAGAATTTGACAAAATCAGACATTAAATGACATTCAGAAGCTGCTGATTTTATCTGTAGCCCGAGACAGGGGCCCATTTCAGTCTCATCAGCAGATGATGCACATGTACATCCTGGGTCACATAATTCTCCAGCTAGTTAGCCTTAGGACTGGCAAGCCGACCAAGCATGAAAACCAGCAATATATATTTGACAGTACAAGGAGAAAAAAGCCCAGAGTTTCTAACACAGAACTTTCAGTAATGAGCAGTAATTCAGGAACAATTTGACACGTCTGCATTATAGCGGAATGCAGCTCACATCCTGTGGTAGATCTGAGATGTGAAATTCAACTCATACTCGCAATTTTCACATATGCCGCTTCCTGAAATACAACAGTAGGCACATTCACAAAGCTTTCATTCACAGAGGAATGTATTTTATTCCTGCTGGAGGTGAAATATGCGCCATAACCATCAGCATTTTGAGGCAGTAATTATGAAGTATATGAATATGTTTGATTCACGCTGCTTTCAAAATATTTCAAATGGATGCACTGCACTTTGCTTAATGCTTCTGACGAGAGAAAGGCAGATTCATCTTCAGACATTCCACTTCAGATATTTTGGATTCATTTAATTGATAATGGAAAATCCTTTTCTCTGTAAAACTCCAAAGTTCATCCATTTGATACGCAGGCTTGGAATAAATGTTTCATAGGCTAGGGTGATGTTATGTGTCTCATTAGGTTAAATCGCTTAAAAAAATGACAAAGCTATGCATTACCACCAAGTTTAACATCAAGGGACCCAAACGCACGTGCAGGCTGACATCCACTTGCTGCTCACAGGTTGATGCATGAAAATTAATAAAAGGGGTTATTTTTAATATGTAGAGCACCAGTTTGTAAGCACTGTGCCTTTCTTTTCATGTAAATGTCCAGGACTTAATCCATATTCTGCTCATCCTCTCTTTTTGAACTGTCTGAATATCCAAAACTGTGGCACTTCTCCAATCAAATAGGATGAAAAAGAGACGCTATTGAAAGGGTACACCTGGGAGATAAAAATTTCTGTAATGGCTTTCCCTTCATAAACCATTAGGATAATATGAATAGTGCTGTTTTCCACCCGCATACTCCCTTTAATTCTGTGGGATGCTGCTGCTGCTGCTTTCTGTTCACCATATTTTATGGGACGTTGTGTCACATGTTAGGGGGCACAGCCTACTCCCTAATGCTATCTGCTTGTGTGCAGTCCTATACTGGAGGTGTGGACTGCTCATAGCATACCCTAACGTATTACCTACCTATCTAGAATTTTTCAAATTTATCCTAAACTCTGCCTCCAGATACTTTTCCTATTATTCCTTTATGAACATCTCATTTGTACTGTATGTCTTTTCACTGGTTTTCCATAACTGAAGGAGTCTATTTTAAATTTGATACTCTAACCCCTTCACCCCCAAGTGTGGTTTGCACGTTCATGAACGGGCCAATTTTTACAATTCTAACCACTGTACCTTTATGAGGTCATAACTCTGGAACGCTTCCATGGATCCCGGTGATTCTGACAATGTTTTCTCGAGACATATTGTACTTCATGTTAGTGGTAAAATTTCATTCAAATAACTTGCGTTTATTTGTGGGAAAAACCGAAATTTGGCGAAAATTTTGAAAATTTCGCAATTTTCCAACTTTGAATTTTTATGACCTTAAATCACAGAGATACAGCACACAAAAAACTTGATAACTAACATTTCCCACATGTTTACTTTACATCAGCACAATTTTGGAACCAAAATTTTTTTTTGTTAGGAAGTTATAAGGGTTAAAAGTTGACCAGCGATTTCTCATTTTTACAACACCATTTTATTTTTAGGACCACATCACATTTGAGGTCACTTTGAGGGGTCTATATGATAGAAAATACCCAAAAGTGACACCATTCTAAAAACTGCACCCCTTAAGGTGCTCAAAACCACATTCAAGAAGTTTATTAACCCTTTAGGTGCATCACAGGAATTTTTTTGAATATTTAAAAATAAATGAACATCTAACTTTTTTTCACAAAAAAATACTTCAGGTTCAATTTTTTTTATTTTACCAAGGGTAACAGGAGAAATTGGACTGCAATAGTTATTGTGCAATTTGTCCTGAGTATGCTGATACCTGATATGTGGGGGGGAACGACTGTTTCGGCGCATGGCAGAGCTCAGAATGGAAGGAGTGCCGTTTGACTTTTTCAATGCAAAACTGGCTGGAATTCAGATCGGACACCATGTCACGTTTGGAGAGTCCCTGATGTACCTAAACAGTGGAAACCCCATTTTGGAAACTAGACCCCCCAAGGAACTTATCTAGATATGTGGTGAGAACTTTGAACCCACAAGGGCTTTACAGAAGTTTATAACGTACAGCGGTACAATTAAAAAATCATATTTTTTCCACAAAAATGATCTTTTCACCCCAATTTTTATTTTCCCAAGGGTAACAGGACCCTAAAAGTTATTGTGCAATTTGTCCTGAGTACGCTGATACCCCACATGTGGGGGTAAACCACTATTTGGGCGCATGGCAGAGCTCGGAAGGGAAGCAGTGCCATTTGACGTTTTTGGCTGGAATTGAGATCGGACATCATGTCGCGATTGGAAAACCCCTGATGTACCAAAACAGTGGAAAGCCCCCACAAATGACACCATTTTGGAAACTAGACCCCCTAAGGAACTTATCTAGATGTGTGGTGAGAACTTTGAACCCCCAAGGGCTTCACAGAAGTTTATAACATACAGCCGTACAATTAAAAAATCATATTTTTTCCACAAAAATGATCTTTTCACACTCAATTCTTATTTTTCCAAGGGTAACAGGACCCAAAAGTTATTGTGCAATTTGTCCTGAGTATGGTGATACCCCACATGTGGGGGTAAACCACTATTTGGGCGCATGGCAGAGCTCGGAAGGGAAGCAGCGCCATTTGACGTTTTTGGCTGGAATTGAGATCGGACACCATGTCGCGATTGGAAAACCCCTGATGTACCAAAACAGTGGAAACCCCCCACAAATGACACCATTTTGGAAACTAGACCCCCTAAGGAACTTATCTAGATGTGTGGTGAGAACTTTGAACCCCAAAGGGCTTCACAGAAGTTTATAACATAAAGCCGTACAATTAAAAAATCATATTTTTTCCACAAAAATGATCTTTTCACCCTCAATTCTTATTTTTCCAAGGGTAACAGGACCCTAAAAGTTATTGTGCAATTTGTCCTGAGTACGCTGATACCCCACATGTGGGGGTAAACCACTATTTGGGCCCATGGCAGAGCTCGGAAGGGAAGCAGCGCCATTTGACGTTTTTGGCTGGAATTGAGATCGGACACCATGTCGCGATTGGAAAACCCCTGATGTATCTAAACAGTGGAAACCCCCCACAAATGACACCATTTTGTAAACTAGACCCCCAAGGAACTTATCTAGATGTGTGGTGATCACTTTGAACCCCCCAGTGCTTCACAGAAGTTTATAACGCCCGGGCGTGAAAATAAAAAATTCGTATTTTTTCCACAAACATGATCTTTTAGTCACCATTTTTTTATTTTCCCAAGGGTACCAGGAGAAATTGGACCCCAAAAGTTGTTGTCCAATTTGTCCTGAGAATGCTGATACCCCATATGTGGGAGAAAACTACTGTATGGACACACGTCGGGGCTCGGAAGGGAAGTAGTGACGTTTTGGAATGCAGACTTTGATGGAATGGTCTGCGGGTGTCATGTTGTCTTTGGAGAGCCCCTAATGTACCTAAACAGTGGAAACCCCCACAAATGACCCCATTTTGAAAACTAGACCCCCTAAGGAACTTATCTAGATGTGAGGTGAGCACTTTGAACCCCCAAAGGCTTCACAGAAGTTTATAATACCAGGGCATGAAAATAAAAAAATCGTATTTTTTCCACAAACATGATCAATTAGTCCCCAATTTTTTATTTTCCCAAGGGTAACAGGAGAAATTGAACCCCAAAAGTTGTTGTCCAATTTATCCTGAGTACGCTGATACCCCATATGTGGGAGAAAACTACTGTATGGACACACGTCAGGGCTCGGAAGGGAAGTAGTGACGTTTTGGAATGCAGACTTTGATGGAATGGTCTGCGGGTGTCATGTTGCCTTTAGAGAGACCCTAATGTACCTAAACAGTGGAAACCCCCACAAATGACCCCATTTTGAAAACTAGACCCCCTAAGGAACTTATCTAGATGTGAGGTGAGCACTTTGAACCCCCAAGGGCTTCACAGAAGTTTATAATGCCCGGGCATGAAAATAAAAAAATCGTATTTTTTCCACAAACATGATCAATTAGTCCCCAATTTTTTTTATTTTTCCAAGCGTAACAGGAGAAATTGGACCCCAAAAGTTGTTGTCCAATTTGTCATGAGTACGCTGACACCCCATATGTGGGAGAAAACTACTGTATGGACACACGTCGGGCCTCGAAAGGGAAGCAGTGACATTTTGGAATGCAGACTTTGATGGAATGGTCTGCGGGTGTCATGTGCGTTTGGAGAGCCCCTGATGTACCTAAACTATTGAAACTCCCCACAAGTGACCCCATTTTGGACACTAGGCCCCCCACGGAACTTATCTAGATGTGTGGTGAGCACTTTGAACCCCCAAGTGCTTCACAGAAGTTTATAACGCTCGGACGTGAAAATAAAAAAATCATTTTTTTCCACAAAAATGATATTTTTGCCCCCAATTTTTTATTTTCCTAAGGGTAACAGGAGAAATTGGACCCCAAAAATTGTTTTGCAATTTGACCTGAGTAGGCTGATACCCTACCTGTGGGGGTAAAACACTGTTTGGGCGCATGGCAGAGCTTGGAAGGGAAGGAGCACCATTTGACTTTTTCAACTCAGAATTGGCTGGAATTGAGATCAGATGCCATGTTGCATTTGGAGAACCCCTGATGTGCCCAAACAGTGGATACCCCCAATTCTAACGCCAACCCGAACCCCAACACACCCCTAACCCTAATCTCAGCCCTAACCCTAGCCCTAACCCTAACCCTAGCCCTAACCCTAACCCTAATGGAAAAATGGAAATAAATACATTTTTTTTATTTTTCCCTAACTAAGCTGATGATAACAGGGGGTTTGATTTACTATTTATGGCGGTTTTTATGTTTGGCAGCTGTCACACGCTACAAGACGCTTTTTATTGTAAAAATAGTTTTTGCATCACCACATATTGAGAACTCTAATTTTTCCGTATTTTGACCCACCGAGTCATGTGAGGTCTTATTTTTTGCGGGACGAGTTGACGTTTTTATTGGTACCATTTTTGGGCACGTGACTTTTTTGATCACTATTTATTCCAATTTTTGGGACGCAGAATGAACAAAAACCAGCGTTTCATGAATTTCTTTTGGGGGGGTACGTTTACACCATTCCGCGTGCGATAAAATTGATAAAGCGGTTTTATTCTTCGGGTCAGTACGCTTACAGAGATACCTTTTTTAGGTCGTTTTTTATGTTTTGTCAGTTTTATGCAATGAAAACTATTTTATATAAAAAATAATTATTTTTGCATCACTTTATTCTGCGAGCTATAACTTTTTTATTTTTTCGCTGATGATGCTGTGTGGCAGCTCGTTTTTTGCGGGACAAGATGACGTTTTCAGCAGTACCATGGATATTTATATGCATCTTTTTGATCGCGCGTTATTACACTTTTTGTTTGGCGGTATGATAATAAATCATTATTTTTTGCTTCATTTTTTATTTTTATTTTTTAAGGGGTTCACTAAAGGGGTTAACTAATGGGACACTTTTATAGGGCGGGTCATTATGGACGCGGCGATACCTAATATGTGTACTTTTATTGTTTTGTTTTTTTTTATTTCTAAAAAATGGATTTATTTGGGGAATATTTTTTTTTTTTTCTAATTTATTTGACGATTTTTTTAGATTTATTTTAACACTTTTTTTTATTTTTTTTTTACTTTATTAAATAGTTCCAGGTGGGACATCACTGTCCTGTGACAGATCGCTGATCTGTCACATCACAGATCACTGTGACAAATCAGCAATCTGTCACAGGCAGTGCAGAAGGCTTCCTCATGCCTGCGCTTTGCAGGCACTGAGGAAGCCAGATTCCTGCAGGCCCCCGAAGGCCCCCGTCGCCATCTTGGATTCGGGGGCCTGCAGGAAAGGAGCCCCCCGCAGCAGCTCTGCACATTGCGCTGCCGTGGGGGGCTCAGGGAAGCAAGGAGGGAGCCCCCTCCCTGCCGATGCTTCCCTTTAACCCCCGGTACACCGCGATCATGTTTGATCGCGGTGTGCAAGAGGTTAACGTGTCGGGGGCGGTCCGTGACCGCCCCTGACACATTGTGCCGGGTGTCAGCTGTGATAATCAGCTGACACCCGGCCGCGATCAGCGGCGCTCCCCACGTGGGCACCGCTGATCGCGGTAGACGTACTATCCCGTCCATGGGCATAGGGGCCCGGGTCCCATGGACGGGATAGTACATCTCATGTCAGGAAGGGGTTAATGTACAGCACCCTACCAAATTTCACTTTCTCCCAGGTATCTTCTGTCATTTACAGATATAACACTGTATACAATATACAGGTGCATCTCACAAAATTAGAATATCATCAAAAAGTTAATTTTTTTTCAGTTCTTCAATACAAAAAGTGAAATTCATACATTAGCTAGAGTCATTACAAGCAGAGTGATCTATTTCAAGTGTTTATTTCTGTTAATGTTGATGATTATGGCTTACAGTCAATGAAAACCCAAACGTCATTACCTCAGTAAATTAGAATACTTTTTAACACCAACTTGAAAAAAAATTTTAAATCCGAAATGTTGGCCTACTGAAATGTATGTTCAGTAAATACACTCAATACTTGGTCGGGGCTCCTTTTGCATCAATTACTGCATAAATGCGGCGTGGCATGGACGTGATCAGCATGTGGCACTGCTGAGGTGTTATGAAAGCCCAGGTTGCTTTGATAGCAGCCTTCAGCTCATCTGCATTGTTGGGTCTGGTGTCTCTCATTTTCCTCTTGAGAATACCCCATAGATTCTCTATGGGGTTAAGGTCAGAAGAGTTTACTTGCCAATCAAGCACAATGATACTGTTGTTTTTAAACCATGAATTGGTATTTTTTGCAGTGTGGACAGGTGCCAAGTTCTGCTGGAGAATTAAATTTCCATCTCCAAAAAGCTTGTCAGCAGAGGGAAGCATGAAGTGCTCTAAAATTTAATGATAGACGGCTGTGCTGCCTTTGGTCTTCATAAAACACAGTGGACTTACATCAGCAGATGACATGGCTCCCAAAACCATCATTGATTGTGGATACTACGAACTGTACCCAATGCCCAAGGTGGGCGAGCTGATCAAGCGACTGGGTCAGGACCAGTACTTTACCACACTCGATCTGACCAAGGGTTTTTGGCACGTGTCTCTTACAGAGTTGGCAAAGGAAAAGACCACCTTTATAACACCACCGGGTGTGTACCACTATGTCATCCTGCCCTTTAGACTACATGGGGCCCCAGCCAAGTTCCAGAGGCTGATGGGCATAGTGCTGGAACCCCATAGAAAGTAGGCATCCATGTACTTGGATGACATCATCATATTTAGTGCTGACTAGCATATCCACTTGTACCAGGTGCAAGCGGTAGTAGATTCACTAAGAACCACAGGCTTCACGGCGAATCGCAAGAAATGTGCCGTAGGGCTCGAGGAAGCTCAGTACTTGGGATACGTGATTGGCAGTGGGGTTATCAAACCCCAAATAAATAAAATCGAGGCTATTCAGAACTGGCCTCAACCTGTTACCACCAAACAGGTGAGAGCATTTCTAGTCATTGTGGGGGATTATCTGAGGTTTATACATAATTTTTCTGGGAGAACAACAGCTCTAACTGATCTCCTCAAGGGAAAGAAATCGGACATCCTAGTTGGAGGAAGCGTACGAATGCATGAAGATGGCGCTGTACGTACAGCCCATCCTCATTAGCCCCAACTACCAGAAATGCTTCATCGTACAGACGGATGCTTCTAACGTGGGCCTAGAAGAGGTCTTGTTGCAGTAGGAAACTCACCCCTGCAGAGAAAAATTATAGCGTAGAGGAGAAGTGCCTTGCCAATAAGTGGGCCTTGCAGTCCCTACACTATTATTTACTCAGATGACACATGCACAAAAACTGAACGGGTCAATAAGACCCTGTTCACACCACCCAAGAACTAAAACACAGAAACAGAACACAGTATGACAAACGTGGTTTTGTTAACATCTTTTACTAGCACTTGCTACTTACAGTTACATATATTTTACAACAGAGTATTTATGCACGTTTGTCATACTGTGTTCTGTTTCTGTGTTTTAGTTCTTGGGTGGTGTGAACAGGGTCTTATTGACCCGTTCAGTTTTTGTGCATGTGTCATGTGTTCTGAATCTATTGATTTCTTGCTTATGCAAGCTTTGGGAGATCCCCGCCTCTCTCTTTTGGGACATGCATAAAAAGCCATTTTGCCCAGCGAGCCCATACCGGGCAGCACCTTTCTGAACCCTGCTCATGAAGGTATTATTCACATGTTCAGGTTTTTAAATATATTAGATAGGACTGCTCTGAGAAGGGTATGCCTTGACGCGGCGGAGTGGCTTAACATACATTTTTTTGCAAAAAGACGTATCAACAAAATACCCTGGTTTTGTTAACATCTTTTACTAGCACTTGCTACTTACAGTTACATATATTTTACAACAGAGTATTTATGCACGTTTGTCATACTGTGTTCTGTTTCTGTGTTTTAGTTCTTGGGTGGTGTGAACAGGGTCTTATTGACCTGTTCAGTTTTTGTGCATGTGTCATGTGTTCTGAATCTATTGATTTCTTGCTTATGCAAGCTTTGGGAGATCCCCGCCTCTCTCTTTTGGGACATGCATAAAAAGCCATTTTGCCCAGCGAGCCCATACCGGGCAGCACCTTTCTGAACCCTGCTCATGAAGGTATTATTCACATGTTCAGGTTTTTAAATATATTAGATAGGACTGCTCCGAGAAGGGTATGCCTTGACGCGGCGGAGTGGCTTAACGTACATTTTTTTGCAAAAAAACGTATCAACAAAATACCCTGGTTTTGTTAACATCTTTTACTAGCACTTGCTACTTACAGTTTCATATATTTTACAACAGAGTATTTATGCACGTTTGTCATACTGTGTTCTGTTTCTGTGTTTTACTATTATTTACTCAGTTAACTGTTTTGCCTGATGACATTCACCCTTGGTATGGATGAGGAATGCCAAGGAGAGGAATGTTTGGGTCACCAGATGGTTTCTATCCCTGCAGAATTTTAATTTCACAGTTGAACATCGGATGGGGAAATCACAGGGAAATGCAGATGCTCAGTCACAGGCCCCCTGTATGGTGACAAGTGTTCAACCCCACAAGTTTAAATGCGGGTCGGATATGTGAGGCAGTGAGGGGCATCATATGCAAGTGTTGATATGTATCCCCCAGGATGCGGATGGAGTCCTATTAGACCCGCTGGAGTGCCTTGTATTCACAGCAGGATGCCTGTGAGTCACAAGGCAAACTATAAGTAAGTGTGGACCTGGTCAAGCTATTTGGCCAAGATGCTATTCAGGAAAACTCAGTAAGGGCTTTTATTTTTGAAGAAGAGTACAGGATGGTAGTGGGGTGGTCCACTTCCTCCAAGCTGGGTCTTTACAAGTGGCCACAGATTCCAGTTAAAAATATAGGAGTTGGGTGTGTTAGTGTTTGTTTGCAAGTAGCAGAGCAGGTGGCTCTGTAGCGTCCAGTCTGTATGAAGTAACACAGAGCCCAGAGCAGCGAACGCCTGGTACCCCACAGCGTGATACAGTGGTGCAGACATCCTTGGCAATCGGTCTCAGCTATGGACTGTTGTGACGCCCCGGCTGTGATCTCGAGGATACTGTGTGCATCATTATTATTATTATTATTATTTATTGTTATAGCGCCATTTATTCCATGGCGCTTTACATGTGAGGAGGGGTATACATAAAAACAAGTACAATAATCTTAAACAATACAAGTCATAACTGGTACAGGAGGAGAGAGGACCCTGCCCGCGAGGGCTCACAATCTTCAAGGGATGGGTGATAATACAGTAGGCGAGGGTAGAGCTGGTCGTGCAGCGGTTTGGTCGATCGGTGGTTACTGCAGGTTATAGGCTTGTCGGAAGAGGTGGGTCTTCAGGCTCTTTTTGAAGGTTTCGATGGTAGGTGAGAGTCTGATATGTTGTGGTAGAGAGTTCCAGAGTAGGGGTGATGCGCGAGAGAAATCTTGTATGCGATTGTGGGAAGAGGAGATAAGAGGGGAGTAAAGAAGGAGATCTTGTGAGGATCGGAGGTTGCGTGCAGGAAAGTACCGGGAGACGAGGTCACAGATGTATGGAGGAGACAGGTTGTGGATTGCTTTGTATGTCATGGTTAGGGTTTTGTAATGGAGTCTCTGGGCAATTGGGAGCCAGTGAAGGGATTGACAGAGGGGAGAAGCTGGGGAATAGCGGGGGGACAGGTGGATTAGTCGGGCAGCAGAGTTTAGAATAGATTGGAGGGGTGCGAGAGTGTTTGAGGGGAGGCCACAGAGCATGAGGTTGCAGTAGTCAAGGCGAGAGATGATGAGGGCATGGACTAGGGTTTTTGCAGATTCTTGGGTGAGGAATGAACGGATGCGTGAAATATTTTTGAGTTGAAGTCGGCAGGAAGTGGAAAGGGTTTGGATATGTGGTTTGAAGGAGAGATCAGCGTCAAGGATTACTCCGAGGCAGCGAGCTTGTGGGACTGGGGAGAGTGGGCAGTCATTTACAGTAATTGATAGGTTCGTAGGGGGGGTCACGTGAGATGGGGGAAAGATGATGAGTTCTGTTTTTTCCATGTTGAGTTTCAGATATCATTGCATCATAATTTCCCTCGGGATCAATAAAGTGTATCGTATCATATCATTGATTGTGCATACGTCACACTAGACCTTAGAAATCAAGGTCCCAGAGTCTGGAGGAAGAGTGGAGAGACAGACAATCCAAACTGCTTTTGCAATTTTCAAACTTTTAATTTTTATGCTTTTATGCCCTTAAATCAGAGAGTCACATCACACAAAATAGTTAATAGATAACATTTACCACATCCCCTGATGAAGAAGTGGTATACACTTTGAAACGCGTTGGGAAATAAACGGTTAATCTTTCTCATAACCTGGATAAGTGAATTTGTCTAGCAGCGCACTGAAGTCCATGAATTTACTCCAAAGAATCTGAAGTTTTACGGTCACAGAGTTGACCTTTGGACGTGCAGCAAGCTGACTACGGATCTTATATGCCTGAACCTCTCCTGGAAAGGGTGAGTAGATTCTAATTTATTCTTCTAACAATAACCCGGATAAGACCCTATTGCGCTTTTTGTTCCTTTAGTTTGATTGCATTCTTTACATGAGCACAATTTGGAAAAATATATTTTTTTTGATAGGAAGTTATGAGGGTTAAAATTTGTCCAATGATTTCTCATTTTTCCAACAAAATTTGCAAAACCATTATTTTAGGGACTACCTCACATTTGAAGTAACTTTGTGGGGTCTATATGACAGAAAATACATAAAAATGACACCATTCTAAAAATTGCACCCCTCAAGGTACTCAAAACCCCATTGAAGAAGTTTATTAACCCTTCAGGTGCTTCACAGGAATTTTTGGAATGTGGAAGAAAAAAATAAACATTTACTTTTCTTTCATAAACATTTTCCTTTAGACCTATTATTTTTTAACTTTCACAAGGAGTAACATGAGAAAATGGACCATACATTTTGTTGTGCAATTTCTCCTGAGTATGCCAATACTCCATATGTTGGGGAAATCTACTGTTTGGGAGCACGGCAGGGTTTGAAAGGGAAGGAGCACCATTTCATTTTTTGAATGACCTATTATTTTTAACTTTCGCAAGGAGTAACATGAGAAAATGGACCATACATTTTGTTGTGCAATTTCTTCTGAGCATGCCAGTACCCCATATGTTGGGGAAATCTACTGTTTGGGGGACGGCAGAGTTTGAAAGGGAAGGAGCACCATTTCATTTTTTGAATGCAAAATTTGCTGGCATAATTAGCAGTCGCCATGTTGCGTTTGAAGAGACCCTGATGTGCCCAAACAGTGGAAACCCCCCCCACAAGTGACACCATTTTGGAAACTGGACACCTTATTGAATTTATCTTGATGTGTATTGAGCACCTTGAACCCACAGGTGCTTCACAGAAGTTTATAACGTAGAGCAGTGGAAATAAAAAAAAAAAAAAAAATCACATTTTTCCCAAATAAATCTTTTTTCGCTCCATATTTTGCATTTTCTTAAGGAGAAATTGCTCCATACAATTTGTTGTGTAATTTCTCCTAAGTACACCAATACTCCATATGTGGGGGAATACTACTGTATGGCTATGTGCACACGTTGCGGATTTTGATGTGGATCCGCAGAATTTTTGGACTCACAGAATTGCATCAAATCCGCAGTGTAGTGCACAACCAATTTTAGTCAATGGGAAATTCAGAATTTGTGTGCACATGCTGTGGAAAAATATGCATGGATTTGCAGCATTTTGTTTTCCACAGCATGTCAATTCGTTTTGCGGATTTGCAGCTGGTCTGATTATATTGACATCATAGGTGTGTCACAGACTTTATGCCATTGGGCAGTGAGGAAAAAATAATTTACATTTTTACCACCAAGATTGCGTGTTAACATTTTAATACTGGACTGGTAAATGGGTAAAAATGGCAAAGCTTGTCCCACAATTTCTGCTGAATGTAGAAATACCATGTATGTGGCTGTACAGTACTGCAAAGTCATACAGAGAGACTCGGGAGGGACAGAGCACTATTTACCTCCTGGAGCACAGATTTTCCTAGACTAGTTTGGGGACTCCATATACAGAGCCTCTAAGTTTTAGACAACAGAATCCCCCCTCAAGTGACCCCATTTTGGAAATTATAACTCTTTGGGAATTTATCTACAGATGTGATGATTTTGACTCCATGGGTGTTTCCCAGAAACAGGCAGCAGTGGGTGTTGCTGAGGGAAAATTTCCAACTGCCATTGTAGTGACCAGTATGCTTTGAGGACCAGTACATTACAGTCACCATTACATTATGCCCAGCACGTGCTTCTGGAGACACGCACTTCTAAATTACGCTGGCTTCCATCACTACAAAAATGCCAAACATATGGGTGCTAAATGTTGTTTAGGCACACTGGGGCTCAGAAGTGAGGGGGACATTTGGAATTGGGAAAAGAGAATTTGCTGAATTTGTTTTGGGGCGAGGAGCCATTTAGCTTTTACAGAGCCTTTGTTCTACTAGGAATGTGGAAGCCCCTACATTTCTGTTAACAGATGATAGACCTGAGTGGGACTTGCTTTTTTTATGGATTTAGTTGAAGCTTTTATTGGGAACATTTTACATAACGTTAAGGATCACCTTTATCCAGCGCTCTATTCTGAGCACTTATATTGGGGTTTCCATCTAAATCTCTGAGGTGATTCAGATGAAATCTTGAAGGATCCATTCACTATAATGAGGCAGCAGATTTATTCTGGACTTTGTCTGGCCTCTGTTCAGTGGTGTCCTTTTCAGAAGTGCACAAAACTGTGGTCGACGGCACTTTTATGCAATCCAAGATGAACACTGTCAGATCACAGGTCAGACAGCGTCTGCAGTTTCTCCATCTGTCTCATTATTGGGAATCTTCCATAGAGGGTTCTGTCTGAATCACATATTTCAGAGATTTACACGGAATAAATGTGTGCTGAGCCTTACTGCGATCTTTGGGAGGCAGAATGAAAAAATCAACAGCAGGTGAAGAATTGGTTTAATGTATTTTTTATGCCGTTCCTTGTGGGTTAGATGTGATTAGGCGGCTTTATTCCTCTGGTCGGTGAGATTACAGCGATATATTTATATCGGATTTTTATGTTTGACTGCTGTCACACACTAAAAGATGCTTTTTATTTCACGTCACCAAATTTTCTATAATTTTTTCATATTTCGGCCAACAGAGTCATGTTATGGCTTGTTTTTTGCGGGACAAGCTGACATTATTAGTAACATTTCTGGGCACATAACATTTTTTGATCGCTTTCTATTCTGAATTTTTGGGAGACAGAATGAAAAAACCAGTAATTCAGGAATTGCTTTTTTTTTTCAATACCGTTCCACATGTGGTAAAATCAATAAGACAGCTTTATTCTTCAGGTCAGTACGATTACAGCAATAGCTCATTTTTTTATGTTTTGGCACTTTTACACAATAAAAACTCTTTTATAGAAAAAATAATTATTTTGCATCGCTTTATTCTGAGAGCTATAACTATTTTATTTTTCTGCTGATGGAGCTGTGTCCTGGTTTGTTTTTTGCATGACAAGATGACGTTTTCAGCGGTACCATTTTTATTTACATCAGTCTTTTTGATCATATTTTATTGCACTTTATGTTCGGCAGTATGATGATAAAGCATTGTTTTTTGCCTTTTTTTATTTACTTTTTTATGTTGTTCACTGACGCGGTTAACTAGTGCGAATGTTTTATTAAGTGAGACGTTACGAACGTGGCGATACCAAATATGTGTACTTTTTCTATTTTCATAAATGAATGTGTTTATTGGAAAAATATTTTTTTTTCTTTAGGAATTTTTAAAAATATATATTTTACACATTATAATATTTTTTTTAACTTTTTTACATTGTCCCAGTATGGGACATCACTATATAATGACAGATCGCTGATCTGACACTTTGCACTGCATCAGATCAGGATCTGACTGGCAGGGAAGGAGGCATGCCGGCATCTGCTCTCAGCAGGCGCTCACAAGCCACCTCCCTGCAGGACCTGGAAGGACCCCACAGCCATCATGGTGCCAGGGGTCTCCATGGAGACCATCATGCCAACATGATCGCATCGCATTGGTCTGATGGAAGCATGCATTGAGCCCCCTCACTGTGCAATGCTTCTTTATGCCGCTGTCACTGCTAACAGTGGCATCAGAGGGGTTAAATCCCCACCATTGATGCTAGCACCGATTGTGGGCATTGCTGCTGTGAGTCAGCTGTCACGTACAGCTGACACCCTCACCCGATTGCCGTGTCATTCAGAGTGAGGGCACGCGATCGTTGCACTGTACTAGTACTGCTGTTTGCAAATATGCACCTCCTGCAGAGCAGTACAAGTATGGCGCAAGTCGGGAAGGGGTTAAAGAGTAACCGTCTTTTTAATTTTTTATTTCATAAATCAATAGTACACATGAAAATAAGCAACTTTGTAATATATCTATTCTTATCACAAAAAGTTTCTTCTTTCTCTGCCAAAATTGATTAATCATTATCAAAGTTCTATATTGTGAGGCAAAATCTGTAATCAGTGCAGACAGACTTTCCTATTACTGAGATAGGATTTGGCAGATGCTAATGATGAGACTCTATGTACATGGAAGAAGGGAGGAGCTAGAGACAGAGAATACAGTTTCTACTTCAGAAATGACGGTCTTGATAATGACTGATTAATTTTAGCAGAGAAAGAAGCAGATTTCTCTGATAAGACATATTACAAAGTTTCTTATTTTTATGGGTACTATTGATTCATGAAGTAAAAATTAAAACAGCTCTTTAAGATTTTGTAGGTTATTCATAATTTAAGCAGTAAAAACTAGAAATTAACAATTCAATTTTCACTGTCCTGGTCTGATGTCTTGTCGGGTCATACATAGCAGTCAGTCTTCACTTCTGCACCCGTAATCTTCAGCCGGGCATCCTTGTTTTTCCTATGATGCTCAAAGGGAACTTATCACCAGGTTTGACCGATATGCCTTTCAGGACTAATATACAGCATTCTATAATGCTATATATAAGCCCCAAATCCAACCTGCAAGACAAATGAAAGACTTTTTATTATATTCACCTGCGGGGCAGTACGGTCCGATGAGAGTCATTGGTCTTGGTCCGGTGCCTCCTCTCTTCTTTAGATGTTGTCCTCCTTCTTGCTTTGTGTAGATGATGCACCACTATATCATCCAGTCAGTCTCCCCGGCATCTCACTCATGTACATACATACTTCTCTGCCCAGATGAAGGCAGAACAAAGGTCAAAGTGCCTTGGTGCATACACACTGCAGTACTTCACTTTGCCCAAGTCTTGGAACAGAAGTACACCTGTGCAGGAGCTCAATGCTGGGCAAACTGTGTGGATGAAGTAGGGATGTGTCATTCACACGGAGCAAGAAGGAGGACCAGACCGCCCATCAGGTGAGTATAATGAAAGGTCTTTTTAATGTTTCTTGCAGATACAGTATATAGCAGTGTAGAATCCTGTATATTAGCATTGAAAGGTGGTGGTGTTATCTCATATCAGTCAAACCTGGTGACAGGTTCGCTTTAATAGTTCGGCTTTCATGATATTATGTGGAATTAAAAGTGTCAGAGGATGCCAGATTGAAGATGATATTTGCAAAAGTGAGGCCTGGTTACCACAGAAAACTAAATACCAAACCAGGATGGCATAAATTAGATTACTCCTCTCTATAGAAAAGCAATTATTAGGACAAGTCCCAACTAACACAAAGGTCAAGATTCAGCTGAATACTTTTATGTCCATTTGAGACATAATTTCTTAATTAAAGGGCAGTGGCACCTGTCAGTAGTTTTGGCCAATATAAGTTATGGCCACCACCTTTCAGGGCTTATACAAAGCATTCTATAATGCTGTTTATAAGCCCCCAACCCAACCTGGAAGAACTGAAAAATAAGTTTTATTATAATTACCTGTGGGGCAGTCCGGTCCGATAGGTGTCGCTGGTCTTAGTCCGGCACCTCCCATCTTCTTTTGATCGCCTCCCTCCTGCTTGGTTCTTGTGAATGAAGCGACCCTACATCATCCAAACAGACTCCAAGGCACCCCGTTTCTGTGCAGGCATACTTTTTTGCCCTGTTGAGGGCAGAGAAAAGTACTGCTGTACGTAGGTGCTGGAAAAAGTCAAATAGCCCCAGCACCTGTGCACTGCAGTACTTTCCTCTGCCTTCAACAAGGAGAATGCTGTGCAAGCAACAAGGAGGAGCATTATAGAATGCTGTGTATAAGCCCTGAAAGGTTATGGCTGCATCTTATATCGGCCAAAACTGCTGACAGGTTCCCTTCAATAGATATTTTAGATGTATAAGAAACAAGTATTTGTGGATCTTTTAGGGTTTTTTTCTGCCTTTAATATGGTCCTAAATTGCATTCCCCAAGCTCATTTACATAGTTTGCACTGATAAAGGTTAACAAACTCCATGAAATTTAGAAAAAATATGTCTTTCTACTTAAATGTATAACTCCAATGCTTAGGAGATCTACCACCAAATATTCCAATCCCAATTATGTCAGCATCATCTTCTTCAAGACCTTTGCTGAAGTCCGTCTAAGCAGTATCTGACTAAGGCTATCCACTTACCTGCACAGAAAATAAGTCCAATACAAGTCTATGGGTCAGAGAAAAACCCGTAAGTATGCTATCTGCAATTAACAATGCAGTAAATAGGAGATTTGTAACTTATTTATTTATCTTCCGGTGAAAATCACTGATGACGCATTGATCGTAACAGCGGACACATGGATGTCAATGATCCAAACACTAATGGCACTGGTACAACACGGAAGTGTAAATGAGACCTCACATAGGATTTGGTCTCTCTGGGTTTTATCTTTATAAGAGGGCTATTACATATTTAGGTAGTTTTTCAGTTTTAGGTATCATGGACACTTCACTAAATATGGATATATTGATATTATTGCTGCAAATAAATTAGGTTTTAAACTTCAGGAGTAAAATAAGTGGAATATAAAAAAGCATAAAAACAAATAAAAAACTGCAAAAACCTAATGTCGCGTCCTGACATATTTGCTTCTTTGGCAAATATGTGACTATTTTTTAGGGACGTGTTGTACTTAATGTATGCGTTTATGCAAACATAGAGATGACCTGAGTGCCTGTTAATGTCTTCAGAGTAAATATCTATGGTGTCTTTCTACTCTGTTCAACACGTACTAAAAATTGTTATTCTGTAATGGAGGAATTGCATGTAACAGGACGAAACATTAATCTGAATGTCTAAATATTTGTAACTTACATAGGAGATAATAAATGTCTACCAAAATGCAATCGTCCATTTTAAACAACGACTTCCTTCCTGGATGAAGTATGAATGGCGTACTTCTATTTATACACATACATTATCTGTAGATAATAACAACCTGTCTGTATTCCTTTGGGTAATCAATGAAGTCAATGCTGCAGTCTCTTCATATTTATTTTCTTAGCAATTGTGTGGAATCATTTTGTGTTTGCATCAAGAGAAACTTTAGATGCTACAGCTGTTTTAAGATTTGTGTTTGAAGATAAAATTGCAAGTTGTAGAGATGAGTAATTTTTGTCTGAGACAAACTTGCGTCATCCTCATTTGAGTCAGGCTTGAGTCACTAATAATAAGCTCATGAATATGAGATAGGTTAAAACAAAATCTGCTACGCAATAATAGTGAATGAAGTGAATCGGTATGAAAAACTAGAAAATAACCCCTTTACACTCCATTATGAGTATAAATGTTATGGAGGGGGATGTGTGAGAGGATTCAAGAGTTGGCTGTGAACAGCTTCTTTTATTACTTTATATGCTGCTGCTAAACACTGACAATGGCATTTAAACTGTTGTCACGATCCTTTTCTTGGATCTGTGTCAGATCTGGATTTCCTCATATAAACTTTTTCCTTTGAGGCCATTGGGGGTTAATGTCAGTTTTGCCCACCCGGTGGCCGCTGGTGTTATTGCATGGCTGGTCTGTTTTGCTATACAAGTGGTTGACCACTCCCAGCTTCCTTTAAAAGCTCACCAGGTGCCGCTGCTCATTGTTGGTGATACACTTGCTCTGGGAAGATCAACCAACCTGGAGTTCAGGAGCTGGCAGTTCTGTGGTTCTTCAATATATGCTGCTCTCAAGTGGCTATCTCTGCTGTCCAGGAGCATTGCAGCTGAGCAAGCTAAGTTTTGTTTAGTTTTACCCTGTCTGTTGTATCTTTCCTTTGGGGCTTTGGTGCAGTACACTTTTTCCCTGTCTCACCCCCTGGGGAAGGGGTTGGGGGTTTTTAGCTCAGGGCTGAACAGGAGACAGGGACAGGTCGGGGATTTGGGCCTCAATACCATTAAGTGTACCCCCAAGTTAAGGAAAGACAGGGCACCACCATAGCCTGAGGGTCAGATCAGGGGCCCTGGTTCCACATCACATGTTTTCCCCTTACTGCCCCATGACAGCTGTGCGATCATGCTCAAGACATAATTCCAGGGTGCTGATGGGTTGTAATGATCCGGGTCGGATTTGGAGTCAGAGGTCAATAGACAAGAACAGCAATACAATATGGAGGAGCAGTAGGTGAGAGAGATAAATGCTGAGACCTCAATAATCTCATAAGGAAGTAAGTGCAAGGCCAGGCTTAGAGTGTCCAGTCAGGAAAACACAGGGTGAAGCTGTGCAGAAAGCTGATAATTCAAGCTGCTGCCTGACACAAAAGAATCCCTGGGTTTGGCTCCTGACATAGGTTATTATGGCAGCCAAGCTGAGGAATTGTTTGTATTACAGCTGCTGTTATTCCTTTAATCATACTTAGCACTTTACTGCAGAGTGCTGATGGGTTGTCATTAGTGATGAGCGAACAAGCTCTGCTAATGTGTTATCTGAGAATGCTAAGTTGTTATCTTGAGTATCTTGGGTGTGCTCAGATAATATATTTGAGCCCCTACGGCTTCATGTTTTGCAGCTGCTAAACAGCTTCAACACATGAAGAGATTGCCTAACAAACAGGTAATCCCCGCATGTGTTGAGGCTGTCTAACAGCTGAAAATCATGCAACCAAATGGACTCAAATAAAATATGTGAGCACACCCGAGATACTCGGATAACACATTATCCTAGCACGTTGGCTCATCAATAGCTGTCATGTCAGCCAGACTCAGGAGTGATCTGATATACAGCTGCTATTACTTCCACCTTCCATTTAACCGCTTCCCGACCGCCCACAGTAGTTAAACGTCGGCGATAGCTGGGCTTTGTGCAGCGCCGACGTTTGTCTACGGTGGGTGGTCTCGCAGCTCTCAGGACCCCAGGAGGCTGCAAGCGCTGCGATTCCTGTGCAGAGCCGCATTTAGAAGATAGCAGGAGGAGACCCCTGCTATTTTTACCTCTCAGACGCCTCGCAGTCAGATCAGTGTTGCCTGGCAGCCGGAGGTCACGTGAAGTCCTCTGGCTCTGTCAGCTACGGTGGCTTGTTAGGCTCAGCCTGCAGCTGAGTCTAAGGCCGGGGTCACACTAACCGACGCAAAATACGGTCAGTATTTTACATGCGTAATACGGATGAATGGCCCCTAAACAGTGGTCCGTATGTTATCCGTAATCAAGGTGTGGTTGCGTATTTTGCGCATGTAAGCATCCGTATGTAATCCGTATGGCATCAGTTTTGCGAGATTTTCTCGCAGGCTTGCAAAATGGACATATAATGGAGCCCTATGACAGGGTTTCTAACAGAAACGAAAGAATAGATACAGACACATAGAGTGCATATATATATATATATATATATATATGTATTCTATGTGTATATATCTATTCTTTCGTTTCTTTATTAAACCTGTCAGTGTGAGTTTACTGTATAGCGCACTGAATTGCCGGCATTGCTAAAAGACACCTGGTGCGTATTTCTCTCAAGTCACATGTGTGGTCCGTGTGTAATCCGTATTTTTTGCGCACCCATAGACTTCCATTGGCGTACTACGGCCGTAGTACGCTGACAATCGCAGCATGCTGCGATTGGCACGGACCGTAGAATACGGATGAGAAATATACGGCTGGTGCGAGGGACCCCATAGAGAATCATTGGTCCGTGTCTAATGCGTGCTTTTAGCGCCTCTCTCTAGGCCGTATTCCTCGCCAGTGTGACCCCGGCCTAACAAGAATCTCCCTCTGCAGCACTGACAGGTCCTCTTGCAATGCAATAACATGTGTATTGCATTGTAAGAGACCAGTGATCTGACAAATGAAAATTGAAGTCTCATACAGAGACTTAGTAAAATAGTAAAAAAAAAAGAAAAAAAATGTTTTAAAACTATTTAAAAAAAATCACAAAATAAATAAAAAAAAAGAAAAAATATTAAACCAATAAATACATATATATATTTTTAAAAACAAAAAAGTACACATATTTGGTATTGCCATGTCTGGAAGGAGCCAACCTATAAAATGGTCACACTTGTTCACGCCTTCAGTGCACTTCATAAAAAGAAAAAAAAAAAAGGCGGAAAAACCTTTGCTTTTTTATCATGTCGCCACACAAAAAGTAGAATACGACGCGATCAAAAAGTCATATCAAAATAAAAATGGTAGCAATGAAAACATCATCTTGTCCCGCAAAAAACAAGCTGTCATCCAGCTCCAACAGCAGAAAAATAAAAAAGTTATAGCTTTCAGAATAAACCGAAGCAAAAACAATTATTTTTTCTATAAAATAGTTTTTATTGTGCAAAAACAGCAAAACGTAAAAAAAAAATATAAATGTGGTATCACTGCAATCATACTGACCTGAAGAATAAAGCTGCCTTATTAATTTTACTACCCACAGAACGTCATTAAATAAAAAAAAAAAATTTCCAGAATTCCTGGCGTTTGATCATTCTGTCTCCCATAAATCAGAATAGAAAGCGATCAAAAATTTTCATGTGCCCAAAAATGGTACCAATAAAAACGTCAGCTCATTCCGCAAAAAACAAGCCATCACATGACTCTGTGGGCCAAAATATGGAAAAATTATAGCTCTCAAAATGTGGTGAGGCAAAAACTAGTTTTCACAATAAAAAGCATTTTTTTAGTGTGTGACAGGTGCCAAGCATAAAAACCCGGTATAAATCTAGTATCGCTGTAA
The DNA here is from genome assembly GCF_039654945.1 of Dendrobates tinctorius. Lineage (NCBI taxonomy): Eukaryota > Metazoa > Chordata > Amphibia > Anura > Dendrobatidae > Dendrobates > Dendrobates tinctorius. The sequence goes on along the minus strand of NW_027361698.1, from coordinate 57,863,640 downwards.
TCGCACCGACTCAAAGAATAAAGTCACTTAATCACTAATATCGCACAAGGAACGGCATAAAAAATAAATAAAAAAACTACTTCTACACAGGCTATTGGTTTTTTCATCCTGCCTCCCAAAGATCGCAGTAAGGCTTGGCGCACATTTATCCTGCACTCTGCGCTGAGCGCTTACACCAGGGTTTCTGTGTAAATCTCTGATTAGGCACATCAGGAGCTCTCCAAATGCAACATGGCGTCCACTACCGATTCCAGCCAATATTGCATTCCAAAAGTCAAATGGCACTCCTTCCCTTTCAAGCCCTGCCGTGCACCCAAACAGTAGTATACTCCCACATATGGGGTATCGGCATGCTCAGGAGAAATTGCAAAGCAAAATGTATAGTCCATTTTCTCCTGTTGCCCTTGTGAAAGTAAAAAGAAAAGGTCTAAAGGAAATTTTTTGTGAAAGAAAAGGAAATGTTTCTTTTTTCCCTCCACATTCCATTCATTCATTCATGTGAAGCACCTGAAGGGTTAATAAACTTCTTGAATGTGGTTTTGAGTACCTTGAGGAGTGCAGTTTTTAGAATGGTGTCACTTTTGGGTATTTTCTGTCATATAGGCCCCCCAAACTCACTTCAAATGTGAGGTGGTCCCTAAAAAAAATGGTTTTGTAATTTTTGTTGTAAAAATGAGAAATCGCTGGTCAACTTTTAAACCTTATAACGTCCTAACAAAAAAAAATTTTGGTTCCAAAATTGTGCTGATGTAAAGTAAACATGTGGGAAATGTTACTTATTAAGTTTTTTGTGTGCCACATGTCGCTGATTTAAGGGCATAAAAATTCAAAGTTGGAAAATTGCAAAATTGCAAAATTTTCAACATTTTCGCCAAATGTCTGTTTTTTTCACTAATAAATGCACGTTATATGAAAGAAATGTTACCACTATCATGAAGTACAATATGTTGCGAGAAAACAATTCAGAATCAGAAGGATCTGTTGAAGCGTTCTAAAGTTACAACCTCATAAAGGGACACTGGTCAGAATTTATAAAATTGGCCCGGTCACGAAGGCAAAACAGGCTCTGGTGCGAAAGGGTTAATTTTACATGAAGTAATAGATGATGCAGAATATAACATGTAGGTTTTTTGTTTGTTGTTTATTTATTTTGCCTCTCCATTGCAGATATTATCAATGCATTTGGCACTTAAAATACAAAAGGGGACAACCCCACTAAGTATCCCTCGCTAACAAGCCATATAGCTTAACTTTTATTACGTGTCTAAATACATGACGGCATAGTTAAAAAGTTTGGATTTAGTTTACATTGTGCATATACTGTACATTGAGCCATTGCTTCTAAATGTCAATCGATATCATCCTGGGGCACCATCATTAATAAGCAAATCAGGGCATTCAGATTAAAATAACAAGTCCCCCCTACATGTAACACCATATACATGGTGTCATCAGGGGAAGGGACACAAGGAAATAATCAATATTTGGCACTTAAATAGTTCATATGTTTTTAAGTCTAATTGGGTTTTACCAAAGAAATTTCACTGGGTGCACGTATTTGCTCTTTCTGACACTGACCAATCATAAGCAGGTAGCAACAGACTAGAGAGAAACATGAGCCCCCATAATAATAATAATAATCTTTATTTTTATATAGCGCTAACATATTCCGCAGCGCTTTACAGTTTGCACACATTTCATCACTGTCCCCGATGGGGCTCACAATCTAAATTCCCTATCAGTATGTCTTTGGAGTGTGGGAGGAAACCGGAGTGCCCGGAGGAAACCCACGCAAACACGGGGAGAACATAGTTTAATAGCTTAATATAGGCTCAATGTGAGCCATGTGTTGGCCATCAGTCAGTTGTGTCAATATGCTTCCTACACGCAGTGATTCACTTGTAAAATGGGGTCACTTGTGGAGCATTTCTTTTCTTCTGGCACCTCTAGGGCTCTGCATATGAGAAATAGCACCACAAACTGTTCAAGCAAAATCTGCTTTCCAATATGGCCCTCCTTCTCTTCTGAGATTTGTTATGCTTCTGAACAATAGTTTAAGACCACATATGGGGTATTGAAGTACACATGAGAAATTGCAAATTGTGTGGTCCATTTTCTCTGATCACCACTTGTAAAAATTTGGGGCTAAAGGAATATTTTAGGGGAAAAAACATATTTTTTCACTATAGATACAAACGTTACAAAATTCTGTAAATCATTTAGGTGTTCAAAATGCTCAGTATACCCCTAGATGAATTTATAGCATATATAGTTTTTAAACTCAAGTCACTAATGGGGGTCTCGTATTGTTGTGGCACCAAAGAGCACTTCAAAACTGACCAGTATCATGTACCTAAATAGTAGTTTCCGATCACTTATATCTGATTGTTACTGTATAAGTGGAGAAATTGCAGAACAAATTGTGTTCATTTTCACTTGTTACCCTTCTGAAAATGAAACATTGGGGGCAAAAACTGTATTTTAGCAGAATTTTTTTTTCATTTTCCAAAGTCCAATGTTATAAAACTCTATAAAAGACATGTGGGTTCATAAAGTCCCCTGCACCTCCAGGTGAGTTCTTTGAGGGTACTAGGTTGAAAGTAGCCCCTCTAGGTATTTATCTCTTGACATATTCCCCTCATGAAAACTATATGGAATAAACTCATTGGGAAGTCAATAAGGACACCCAGGGCTAATGTTTAGGAAAGCTGAGGGCTGCACTTGTTACAGTAGCTCCTGCAGGGCTTAATAGGGGATTTATTTATCTTGAACCCCCCAACTTGACATGTGTCACTTTACGTGGCAATAGCTCAGGAATTTTTCGTGATACATTATACTTTAAATTAGCAGTAAATTTAGGTCGATTTTTTTTGCATTTATTCATAGAAGTATCAGTGACAACAATTTGAGCAATTATCAAACTTTGAATGTTTATTCCTTTATTTCAGACTAGCTGAAGAGCCCGGCGTTGCCTAGGCATAGTAACCAACTGTGGTTAGTTATAACAAATTATAATGATTATATTGCGCATAAAAATTGTGCATCTAATCCTATCCTGTGTGATACTGACTGCTGAGCAGTGTATCTAATACTATTCTGTGTGATACTGTCTGCTGAGCCGTGTATCTAATACTATTCTGTGTGATACTGTCTGCTGAGCCATGTGTCTAATCCTATCCTGTGTGATACTGACTGCTGAGCTGTGTATCTATTCCTCTCCTGTGTGATACTGACTGCTGAGCTGTGTATCTAATCCTATCCTGCGTGATACTGACTGCTGAGCTGTGTATCTAATCATATCCTGTGTGATACTGTCTGCTGAGCTGTGTATCTAATCCTATCCTGTGTGATACTGACTGCTGAGCTGTGTATCTAATCATATCCTGTGTGATACTGTCTGCTGAGCTGTGTATCTAATCCTATCCTGTGTGATACTGACTGCTGAGCCGTGTATCTAATCCTATATCCTATCCTGTGTGATACTGGGCTCCCCCTGCAGTCTGTGTCAGAGGGTGGTCTGTGTTGGCACAGTAATAAATTGTGTTATTTCTAGCTTCACAGAAGGACGATAACACCATAGAAATGATAAGAACAATAGGCCTCAGTTACCACAACTGTCTACAAAGAAAACTGTTGCTGATAGCAACCAATCACAGCTCATTTTTTATCTTTCAAACAGCTCTGGGACAGCGTGGTGAGTTTTGAGTGGATACTTTTGTGTTTCAACTTTTATGTGGCGAGGTTGGTGTATGTGTGGTGAAATGTGTGCTGAGGGTGGTATATGTGTTGAAGCACGTGGTAGTGTGTGGCTCATTTTGTGTGTGTGTTCATATCCCCGTATGTGGTGAGTATCTCATGTCAGGGCCCCACCTTAGCAACTGTATGGTATATACACGCCATCGCTCTCATTCTTTAAGTCCCCCTTGTTCACATCTGGCAGCTGTCAATTTGCCTCCAACACTTTTCCTTTCACTTTTTCCCCATTATGTAGATAGGGGCAAAATTGTTTGGTGAATTGGAACACGCGGGGTTAAAATTTCACCTCACAACATAGCCTATGACGCTCTCGGGGTCCAGACATGTGACTGTGCAACATTTTGTGTCTGTAGCTGCGACGGTGTGGTTGCCAATCCTGGACATACACACATACACACACACACATACATACATACCCACATTGAGCTTTATATATTAGATAGGCCTACCATGCCACATAGTTAATAAATGACACTTATCTCATTTCTACTTAACATCAGCGCCATTTGTAAAATGTCCTTTTATTTTGTTACTATTTTAGAAGGTTTAAGAAATTAGCAGCAATTTTAATTTTTGGAAACCCCTAAAAGTGATAGAATTTTAAAAACCACGCCCTTCAGCATATTCAAAACTGCTGTCGGGTAGTTTATTAACCCTTCAGGTGCTTTTCAAGTATTAACACAAAATAGAATGACAGGAATGTAAGATGTTATTTTTACCACTAATATGTCGCTAACGTCTGAACAGGCCACTATGCCAGCAGACTCGAAGCCCACCACCTCCCCATCTGTTAACCTTCTAGATGTCATTGTCAGGATTAACAGCAGCATCTAAGGGGTTAGACTGCCATGGTCAGTAACAAAAACAATTGTGGCTGATGCAGCAGAGTGTTAGCTATAGTGCCCAGATGACACCTGCTACATTTTCACAAGTCTGTGCGTGTTATTGTCTTATAGCTCAGGTCAATAAAAATTCATATTGGTTGCCACTGAGGGGTTTTAAATAATAATCAATATCATAAACCTGCTGTGTCATGGGATGTGTAACCTATTAATGGGCAATTTGTGCAGCTATGGCATGGAAAACATGCCCCTCTAGCCTTCCCTAGTTATGCCCCCTAGTCCATGTGCCTACAGAGCTTTGGAGATCCTTATATTAGATCTGACTAGATTATCCTTAAAGTAAACCTGTCAGTTTATACATGCCTCTTAAACCGTGGGCAGCAGGTATCAGTCACTGGCTGTATTAACTCCGCTAGGTATGTTTGACTCTGAAACACTAAAGCCCCGTCACACATAGTGATCTCGCTAGCGAGATCGCTGCTGAATCACAAGTTTTGTGACGCAACAGCGATCTCACCAGTGAGATCGCTGTGTGTGACAGCGATCAGCGACCAGCCCCCCTGCCGGTTATCGCTGATCGCTGTGGAAACCTCTGGACATTTTTGGGGTTGCTGGTCTCCCGCTGGGGAGCATGCATCGCTGCGTGTGACAGGCGGGAGACCAGCAACCAGCGAGCAAGAGCTGGTAGCTAGGGTAAACGCAGGGTTTCTAAGGGGCGCGCAGCACCTAGAAACCCGATGTGTACCTTAATTACCAGCGCACTGAAGCAGGGAGCTGTTAACCAAGGTACACATCGGGTTTCTAATTGACACACGCTGCTTAGAAACCCGATGTGTGCCTTAGTTACCAGCTCCCTGCATCAGCGCGCTGGTAACTAAAGTACACAGCGACACCGCGCGCTCGGCGTCGCTGGTGCTGATCGCTGGTGAAGCTGTCTGTTTGAGAGCTCACCAGCGATCATGTAGCGACTCCCCAGCGATCCTGACACGTTGATATCATTGTCGGGATCGCTGGTGAGTCGCTATGTGTGACGGGGCCCTAAGGCGTGTCACAGAAAAACATACTTTAGTAGCCACACCAATAAAGACTAGTCAGACAGGTGGTGCCTAGCGGCTACTTCCTGCTTGCTGCCAGGGACTGACAGGTCTCTGGCCATTCGCTCAGATAGGCAGAGACCTGTCAATCCTGGGCAGTGGGCAAGGAAAGGCTGCCAGGGACCTCCTGTCTGACTTGTCTACAGTGTGGTCTTGGTCTCCTGCATCTATTAAGTTTGTTTTTTGTCAGAAATGCCACAGATAGAGCAGTATGTGTCAACTGACAGGTTCCCGTTAATAGTGCCAGACATGTGGTATGAAAATAAGGTGGGCACCTGAAATTCAGCAGTAGTTGCTATAGGCTCCTTGTATTCACTTAGAAAAGGCTAATTCTTAGAATCTACATTTTGTGTACTGAAACTTTGGAATAAATCAACTGTTCGTTATTGGAAATATATGGATGTGCTTCCTCTTATTGTATCTCTTTATCTGTCTAATAATACCAAGCATTGGACATACTGAAATAAAGCATCTACAAAATAGGAATGTCTGGGAAGGCTGAGACATCAGCTCATAGGCCGCTTTTCATATTCACTGGTTAGAAGCATAAAAAGGAAAGGTTAGAAAGGTTATAGGGCAGAAGACAATCACCTATCTCCATTAACAGAGCGGCATGTACGCCCGCGTGACCCAAGGTCACATCAGACATGTGCGCTTTCTCCCCTACAGCTGCTCACAGAACATGCAGACATTAGAGCTGTCAAGGGGCAAACTATTATCAATGAGAAATACAGACTATTGTGCCATTTGGTATTGTGCACACGTGCTCGATTAAAAGAAAACTGATTCACATAGCTACATTTTCTATGGAACACACCATTGCCTTCATGATTCACATGTGTAGAGCCTGTATAGGTGTTCAATGCAGAAAAACAAATGTTCTATCCACTCTTGTTTCTTCCATCATTACCCGCAATGTACAACATCAGATTACCTCTGTTTAGAAAAATAATAAATCCGGCTCAAAATCTGTACAGTATGCACTGGCACAGTGAGCTGCTGCTTTTCTTTGGATAAAAATTTATAGTGAATGTCAAAAGACAAAAAAACGACCATTGGGGATTTCAGTGCTGCTTATAATTTTGACTAGTTCATATAAATATGCAAGTGTAACAAGAAGTTCTGCAAATTTCTAACATACAGTTTCCTTCCCTTATCATTTTACGACCTCTAATTGCTGTCAATGTTCTCAATTATTTGCCATCAGTAAAAAATGATGATAAAATATTTTAGACAGTTCATGATTACTTTTTCTTTCTTTCCTTTTTTTCTTCCTTTCTTTCTTCCTTTCTTTATTTCTTTTTTTCAGTCCTTCTTTCCTTCCTTATTTATTTTTTCTATTTTCTTCTCTTCCTTCATAATTTCTTAATTTGTATGCTTTCTTTCTTTCTTTCTTTCTTTCTTTCTTTCTTTCTTTCTTTCTATGCTTACTTTCTTTCTTTCCTTTCCTTCCTTCTTTCTATTTTCTTCCTTTCTCTTCCTTCCTTCTTTCTTTATTTCTATTGTTTTTTTTTCTTTTTCTTTCCTTTTATCTATCTCTTTCTTTCTTTCTTTCTTCATTCATTCATTCATTCATTCATTCTTCCTTCTTTCCTTCCTTGACTACTTCCTTTCTTTTCTTTTTATAATTCTGTCGCAAAAAAGCCATTACTATCGGATTGCACATCAAAGTTATCTGTTCTTCAAAATGTGCAAATCTCTCTGTATCCCAGATCTCCAATTTCTCTCTGTGAAAGGATATGAAAGTTGATCGTACAGTATGTCTGAGGGATGCAGCAAAGAATTCATTTCCTGTCATATAATTTAGATGATCGGTCTCTCGGTTTCTTTAAGGTTTTCTCCCACCCCACCCCCACAGTCCCCATTGCTCCAAGCTGTCTCCTGTCTGTTGTATTTAGCATAGTTTCCTGCCTCATGTCTGATTTCCATTTTCATATCCATGGGAAAGGATTCTTCTACTGAGTGTCAGGCCAATATCCCTCCTGCTGCTGCTGCTCCCGCAGTCACTGCCTTTTCCTTTATTGCTGCCATTACTTAATTAATTGAGGCTGAACAGACAAGAAACCTTCATCTAACTCAGGCACATCATTCCTTCTATATTTGATCTGTCTTTTGCAATTTCCATTAACTAGTGCAAGACAAAAATATCAAAATGTTTAACATAATGACTTTCTTAGAGGTCATGAGTAGTAATGAGGAAATGGGTGTTGCAATCATTAGTATAATTAGAAGGCTTCCAGCTAAAGTTTTCTTTGGTGGCAAAGAGGAGCTGAGTAGCTTCAACTAGCTTGATCCACTTATTAGTCTCATTACACATCCACCTCTCCAAGCCACACTTCAAAGAGTCTATTCCACTTCACAGCTGAAAAGGATATGATGTGGGCGAGAGGGCAAACATGGTACACGTGCTTGAGTGGAAGCAGAGAAGGCATCATTAACACATTTTTAGGCCATATCAAGTAGTATGCAGGCTTGTACTTGTACGTGTTCTTCATTAATTAGTGCAAGTGTCTTGATCTGAGATTAATAAAAAGGAGATATTTATCAGGGCAGTTCAGTGGGTGAGAAAGATCACCATGAGAATGACAAGGTCAATGTCGTCATTAACAGAAGTTTACAGTCACCATATAAACTCATAATAGCAGGGGTGGGCAATTAATTTTCCCAAGGGGCCACATGAGAAACTGGCACTGCTGTGGAGGGCCGAACCAATCGGTTGCACTTAAAGGGGCGGTCCGAAACTAAAGGTGAATTTCATATTAAATGTATATCTATTCAATATAATAATCTAATCTTGTTTTCTAATATACTTCAATGAAAAATTCCCTAACATACCCTCTACATTATGACTTCCTGTCTTTTTTTTTTTTTAACGTCCCATGACATTTTTTTTAGATTCACCAGAGCTTGCTGAAATAACCGTCATCAGGGGGCAGAAGCTGCGGTCACTGCCGCAGCCTCTGCGCCCTCTCTGAAATTAGGCGCCATCAGTGATGCCTGTTTTGGAGGATGGGCTAGTCCTGCTCACCTGATAATGCATTGTTTGTAAATTCTGACACATACTCAGTATGAGTTTTCTGTGCTATATTCCTTCAAATGCACAGTGACAGTGCGCTCCCTTGCTGACTCTAAGGATAAGAGAAGACCATTCCAGTCTCTGAAACAGATGACACTTCTTTTCATGAAGGGGAAAGCAGCTGTGGCAGTGACCACAGTCTCTGCCCCCTAATGATGTCCCGTGCAAGTATCCCAAAATGCACTGGGATTCTCAAACAAAATGTCATTGGAAGTAACAAAAAAAACACAAGCAGACAGGATGATAGCGTAGAAAGGGAATGGAAGAAATTTTTTAATTGAAATATATTAGAAAAGTGTAAACTAGATTATTGAATTAAGTTTAGTATGAAAGTCACCTTTGGTTTCGGATTACCCTTTAATTCTGCGTAATATTAATTTTATCACTTTATAAAAAGCAGTTGCTTATGTGATAAAGTTTACATTAAAAAAATCATGATTTTAATTCAGAAAAAGGCGATTTTCCATCTGTATTGTCAACAATATGGCATCCATTTTTATACATCAGAAGTGAATAAAATTTAAAAGAAGAAATACAGTGTCCTGTGTTAGTAATGGAAATGTATTCGTAAAAATCGGATGCCATACGATTTCCCTATGGCATCCAATTTTTTTATTTTTGCACACCCATAGACTTCAACAAGACTTCAGCAAAGCATTTGACAAAGTATCTCATACAATCCTTATTGAAAAAATGACTAAGTATGGAATGGACAAGGCAACTGTTAGGTGGATTCATAACTGGCTTAGTGATTGGACCCAAAGAGTGGTCGTAAATGGCTGCACATCCAGTTGGAAGAATGTCTCAAGTGGGGTACCACAGGGCTCTGTCCTGGGCCCTGTATTGTTCGACATCTTTATCAACGATTTAGATGAAGGAATTGAGGGTAAACTGATTAAATTTGCTGATGACACAAAGCTAGGAGGGATAGCTAATACTAGAGAAGAGAGAGAGAGGATTCAAAAAGATATAAATAAACTGGAGAAGTGGGCAGCAACTAACAGAATGGTTTTTAACAGGGAAAAATGCAAAGTACTACATCTGGGCAATAAAAATGAAAAAGCATATACAGAATGGGAGGAACAGGGCTAAGCAACAGCACATGTGAAAAAAACTTGGGTATACTAATAGATCACAGACTGAATATGAGTCAACAGTGTGATGCAGCAGCAAAAAAGGCAAATGCAATTCTAGGATGTATTAACAGAAGCATACAGTCTAGATCATGTGAAGTCATTATTTCCCTCTACTCCTCTTTGGTCAGACCTCATCTGGAATATTGTGTCCAGTTTTGGGCACCACATTTTAAAAAAAACATCAACAAACTGGAGCAAGTTCAGAAAAGAGCGACCAGAATGGTGACCGGTCTGCAAACCCTGTCTTATGAGGAAACGTTGCAGGATTTGAGAATGTTTACTTTGCAAAAGAGAAGACTGAGAGGAGACTTAATAGCTGTCTACAAATATCTCAAGGCCTGTCACATTGTAGAAGGATCAACTTTATTCTCATTTGCACAAGGAAAGACTAGAAGCAATGGGATGAAACTGAACGGGAAGAGACACAGATTAGATATTAGAAAAAACTTTTTGACAGTTAGAGTGATCAATGAGTGGAACAGGCTGCCACGAGAGGTGGTGAGTTCTCCTTCAATGGAAGTCTTCAAACAGAGGCTGGACAGACATCTGACTGGGATGATTTAGCGAATCCTGCTTTGAGCAGGGGGTTGGACCAGATGGCCCAGGAGGTCCCTTCCAACTCTACGATTCTATGATTCTATGATTCTAACAAGCGAGTCTGATCTGAAATGCAGAAGTGACCAGTAGGTGCTGTGATCTTCCTCACACAGACATTTTTTTACTGTAATCTGGATAGCCCAATTCCATAACATTGCTCCTAGTGCTCTGTCTGAGGTCGGGTTTATTTTTTTTTCGTAGACAAATATTACAGTTGTGTGAACATAGCCTGACAATTCTTGTTGCAATGAAGCTTATTGTAACACATAATAGCAGTTGATCAAGCAATAAATTGGGTTGGAAAAAGGTTTTAATCCCACCTCTACTCCACATGCAGAGATCTATATCACATAAGGGCAGTAGCTGACAGGCAGGGGGTGGGAATTATTAAGGCAGTCTATGGAGTTGATGTGATAAGCCGCAGATCAAACGGGGAGCACTATGGGGGACTTAACCCTTACCTCTCCTGCACAGGACATACAACAGCACAAGCTGGGAGCAAAGAGGGAGGTAAGGGTAAACCCTCACACACAGAGGTGAGGAAGCAGCAGAGTACATGGTGGGGCAGAAGAGCAGTTTAGGAAGCACATGGAATCTCCCATCTGAAGGCTGCATGTAGTGGAGGTGAGGGGGCACTTCAGGCTATGTACCCACATTGCAGAAATGCGTGCATGCGTTTTTCCCGCAAAAACAAGCGTTTTGCAAGCGTTTTTCGCTTGCAGAATGTTTGTGCATTCCAAGAGATTTCAGGCATTGCTTGGAAAGGTGATTGATAGGTTGGTCACACTTGTCAGCGTGTGCGGAATGCCAAAGGATTGCATGGGATGCTTTTTTTTGCATTTTTGCGGCAAAATGCAGCGAAAACGCAAAAAAAAGCTACGTTTGCACACAGCCTCACTGCTGGACCCTGTATTCAGAAGAAATACTCAGCCCCAGTGTTTTATCTTCTACCAGCTGCCAGAAAGAGCCAGGGAGATGCAGTGGCTACTAATTAGCCGCTCTCCGTGAACATAATCTGCAGTCCCACAACTTTCATTCCATAGTGAGAAAGGAGGCAATGCAGGTGCTCTGACCTAAGCACAGCAGACACAGGATGCTGCCTCCCAGGTTGTATCTGGGATCCACTTAGAAGCTACTTGCCCATTATCTACAGCAGATGGGTGTTGTAGTCCCTGATTCCCTCGTCCTGTCCTGACCGCTCATCCTCCTGCACAGGTTTCACCATCTCTGCAAGCTAGGAACTGAGCAGCCCCACATACACCAATGAGAGATGGGGGCAGGGCTACAATCACTTCTGAGAAAGATCAGAATCATAAATCAGTCCCTCTATGGCCTTCTGACTGTGTGTCAGCGGGCCGCACAGAAACAATCAGGGGCCGGATGTGGCCCTCGGGCCGCAGTTTGCCAAGGCCTGCATAAGAGTATTGCTGTCTCTCCTGCTTAAGTTGATGCATAAATAAAATAGATATAATTGATTTCCGTTTATCATCACTAGAGATGAGCGAACGTGTTCAGAAAGCGTTCACCAATCTCAAATTCAGCACGAAAGTAGCACATTCAGATTCATGTTCACTTTCATAAGCATTTTTACTCAAAGTCGGCAAAAGTCGCTCAAAGTTTGGTGAATCATTGAGTTGAGTTTCCACTAATGATTTTATTACTTTGGCTATGATTATGCTGCTGTATGATGAGCTGGAGGGTGACATGTTTGATGTGATGTGGGGAGGGGGTGTGTCTAGGTGATGCTTGAAGTGTGAGGTCTCCCAGGTATGAAGGATTACACATCTCCCTTAACCACCAGGTCATCATTAAAACTTCAATTCCAAGATGTAAATACTGGACCACACCCTGGTACCTCCTGCATTGCCCTTGGCTGACTGTGTTCTATTATAACAGGTTCTACTGTGGGTCAATTGATCAGTCAACTACCTGTGTTACTATTCCTACATTTTTCTATCAATAGTAATCTAAAAATTTGATGTTTGTGCCATCTGAGTGTGGCTGGAATTTAAAAAACAAAACAAAATTGGAGGTGTTGCTTAAGGTGTGAGGTCTCCCTGCTGTGAAGGCTTACACAGCTCCCTTAACCACCTGGTTCTCATTAAAACTTCAATTCCATGCTGTAAATGATATGCCAGAGCCTGATACCTCATGAATGACCCATGGCTGACTGCTGCTGTGCCATTTGCAAATTATCTCCCGTCCAACACTTTACCAGTGCCTTTGTCAGAATACAATTAGGTCCAGATAAATTTGGACAGTGACACAAGTTTTGGCATTTTGCAGTAGCTGTTTAACAAAACATATTCAAGATACAGTTATATAAGCAACTAGCTGAAGAGCCCGGCGCTTCCCGGGCATAGTAACTAACTATGGTTAGTTATAGCAAATTATAATTATCCTTCATCCCATAGTCCCGTGCCCATCATACATATCCACGATCCCATAGGCCCATGCCCATATACCCATCATACATATCCTCCATCCCATAGTTAAGAGCCCATATACCCATCACACATCCTCCATCCTATAGTCCCATGCCCATATACCCATCACACATCCTCCATCCCATAGTCCCATGCCCATATACCCATCATACATATTCGCCATCCCATAGTCGAGTGCCCATATACCCATCACACATCCTTCATCTCATAGTCCCATGCCCATATACCCATCATACATATCCTCCATCCCATAGTCCCGTGCCCATATACCCGTCATACATATCCTCCATCCCATAGTCCAGTGCCCATATACCCATCACACATCCTCCATCCCATAGTCCTGTGCCCATATACCCGTCATACATATCCTCTATCCCATAGTCCAGTGCCCATATACCCAACACACATCCTCCATCCCATAGTCAACCATTATGACATCAAAATGAGCGGCAGGGCTTGCAAGCTATGATGACATCAGCGTTGCCATGGCAACCATTATGACATCATAATGAGGGGTGGGGCTTGATACACACACACTTTTTCCCCATTATGTAGACAGGGGCAAAATTGTTTGGTGAATTGGAATGCGTGGGATTAAAATTTTGCCTCACAACATAGCCTAGGACGCTCTCGGGGTCCAGACGTGTGACTGTGCCAAATTTTGTGGCTGTAGCTGCGACGGTGCGGATGCCAATCCCGGACATACATGCATACATACACACGCTTGAGCTTTATATATTAGATATGGCCTTAAAGTGCAGACTTTCATCTTTAATTTGAGGGTATTCACATCCTAATTGGAATAAAGGTTTAGAAATTACATATGTTTAATATGTAACTGCCTCTATTTAAACGTACCAAAAACAATTGGACAGTTATCCCAAAAGCTCTTTAATATTCTGCATGGACTATTCCCTCTCTAATACATCATCAGTTAAGCAGGTAAACGTCTGGAGCTGAATTTCAGGTGTCCGGCTTGCATTTGGAAACTATTGCTCTGAACCCACAACATGTGGTCAAAGGCGCTCTCAGTGAAAGAGAAACAGACCATCATTAGGCTGAAAGAAAAATCCATCAGTGAAACAGAAGAAATATTGGGACTGGCCAAATCAACAGTTTGGTAAAAAAGAGCTCTCTTGTGGTTTCAGTATCTACAGTAGGAACGGAATGAATTCAGACCCCTATTAAATTTTTCACTCATTGTTTCATTGCAGCCATTTGGTAAATTCAAAAAAGTTCATTTTATTCTAAATAATGTACACTCTGCACCCCATCATGACTAAAAAAAATCAGAAATGTAGAAATTTTTGCAAATTTATAAAAAAAAAAATGAAATATCACATGGTCATAAGTATTCAGACCCTTTGTTCAGTATTGAATAAAAGCACTCTTTTGAGCTAGTACAGCATGAGTCTTCTTGGGAATGATGCAAGAAGTTTTTCACACCTGGATTTGGGGATCCTCTGCCATTCTTCCTTGCTGATCCTCTCCAGTTCCATCAGGTTGGATGGTGAAAGTTGGTGGACAGCCATTTTCAGTTCTCTCCAGAGATGCTCAATTGGGTTTAGGACAAGGGTCTGGCTGGGCCAGTCAAGAATGGTCACAGAGTTGTTCTAAAGACACTCGTTTGTTATTTTAGCTGTGTACTTAGGGTCATTATCTTGTTGGAAGGTGAACCTTCGGCCAAGTCTGAGGTCCAGAGCACTCTGGAAGAGGTTTTCATGCAGGATATCTCTGTACTTGCCCGCATTCATGTTTCCTTCAATTGCAACCAGTCGTCCTGTCCCTGCAGCTGAAAAACACCCCCATAGCATAATACTGCCACCACCATGTGTCACTGTTGGGATTGTATTGGACAGGTGATGTTCAGTGCCTGGTTTTCTCCACACGTACCACTTAGAATTATCACCAAAAAGTCCTTTCTTCATCTCATCAGACCAGAGAATCTAATTTCTCATAGTCTGGGAGTCCTTCATGTGTTTTTTTTAGCAAACTCTATGCGGGCTTTCATATGTCTGGCACTGAGGAGAGGCTTCCGTCAGGCCACTCAGCCATAAAGGCCCGACTGGTGCATGGCTGCAGTGATAGTTAACTTTGTGGAATTTTCTCCCATCTCCCTACTGCATCTGTGGAACTCAGCCACAGTGATCTTGGGGTTCTTCTTTACCTCTCTCACCATGGCTCTCCCACGATTGCTCAGTTTGGCTGGACAGCCGGGTCTAGGAAGTCTTCTGGTGGTCCCAAACTTATTCCATTTAAGGATTATGGAGGCCAATGTGTTCTTTGGAACATTGAGTACTGTAGAAATTCTTTTGTAACCTTGGCCAGATCTGTGCCTTGCCACAATTCTGTCTCCAAGCTCCTTGTCCAGTTCCTTTGACCTCATGATTCTCGTTAGGTCTGACATGCACTGTGAGCTGTGAGGTCTTATATAAACAGGTGTGTGCCTTTACAAATCAAGTCCTATCAGTTTACATAAACACAGCTGGACTCCAGTGAAGGAGTAGAACCATCTCAAGGTGGATCACAAGGAAATGGAGAGTATGTGACTTAAATATGAATGTCTGATCAAAGGGTCTGAATACTGATGACCATGTGATATTTCAGTTTTTCATTTTTAATAAATCTGCAAAAATATCTGCATTTCGGGTTTTTTTTCTGTCAAGATGGGGTGCACAGTGTACATTAAGAACAAAAATTTTTTTTTGAATTTACCAAATGGCTGCAATGAAACATAGAGTGAAAAATTTAAAGGGGTCTGAATATTTTCCATACCCACTGTAAGTCTATCTGTCACGAGGTGACTGTCACGTTATAACACACATACAATTGGGGATTTGATAGGTGAGAGTTAGGTCATGAGGTGAGTGTAAGGGAATGAGGGATGGTCACCACCTGTGCTCAAACCTGAGCCTGTCCCTGCACACACCTAACACCCTATGCGGGTCCTTCCACCGCCGCCATCAGGATACCTCATCCCTAGTAGTCAGCTATCACTACTCTGGCTAGTGCACTAGCCGGCAAGGAGCACTAGCCTCACCTCTGCAGAATAATACACAGTGGGAAGTGACAAACACCAAAGGGACAAAGTAACAAAAACACCACACTTAGCTTATGTACACAACTACTAAGCCTCCCACCACAGATAACAGCAACAGGACTCCAAACACCAGACGTGGCTGACACCAACATGGTACTCCTGTTAGGCTTGTCTCCAGAAAGGAACTATATCACCAATAGTCAGCTGACGCATCAGGTGACCTTTTAAAGGATGGTGGGAGTGGTCACCAACTGCATCAGCTAACCCAGAAGCACTGCAGTTACACCAGATTGGGGGAAAAACTGACATTAACCCCCGATGGTCCAAAATGAAAAAAAGTTTTAATTGAGTGGAACCAGAGCTGTCACAAATCCAAAAAGGGATCATGACACTATGATAAAGACCAAATACAAAGGGTTCACCACAAGGTTCAAACCAATAATCAGCCTTATCAATAGAAAAGCTAAATTAGACTTTACCAAAAAAAATCTAAGAAAGCAAGCCTAATTGAGGGAAAACATTCTTTGAATAGATGAAAGTAAATTCAGGCTGTACCAGAATGATGGGAAGATGAAAGTATGGAGTAGGCTTGGAACAGCTTAAGGTCCAAAGCACACCACATCCTCTGTAAGACATGGTGGAGTCAGTGTGATGGCATGGGCATGCATGAATTCCAAAGGCATTGGGTCACTAGTGTTTATTGATGAAGTGACTGAAGACAGACTCAATGAGATGAATTCATAAGTGTACAGGGCTAAACATTCTGCTTAGAGTTAACCAAATGTAGTAAGATTGATTGGCTGACACTTCAAAGTAAAGATGGACAATGCCTCAAAACATCCTGTAGAAACAACTCAGGAGTTTTTTTATGGCAAAGAAGTGAGCCAATCAATTATGCATTTCATATTCTTAAGACAAAACTTAGGGCAGAAAGACCCACAAACAAGCAACAGCTGAAGACAGCTACAACATAGGCCTTGCAAAGCATCAAAAAGGAGGAAACTAAACTTTTCATGACGTCCATGGCTTCAAGACTTCAGGTAGTAATTGCCTGCAAAGGTTTTTCTACTAGATATTGAAAATTTACATTTTATTTAAGATAAAGTTAATTTGTCCAATTATTTTGAATACAGTTATGAAGATGTTTTTAACATAATATTTTTCTTCAACCCGTTTAATTAAACCTGAAATTCTACACTTTCATTGTAAATAAACTACACAGATAGTCAGCACTCCTTTCTTGCGATGGTGCATATGGAAAAATAGGAGTAATGCAGCAAAAAGAGACCCCGCCACACAAGACATTTCAGCCTATCCCAGGGTTTTGTCAATTGACAATTGGGCTGAAACATCTTATGTGAATCATGTGGAATACGATTAAATGAATTAACTACCAACACAAGAGTGCCAGGTTCTCTTTCTGCTTTCCACTTCCATTGCATCTCAGTAGTTTCATTTTAAATAAAGACTACACTACAAGTTATAGGAAATTACTATACATAACAAGAGAGTACTCTGTATACTAAAGAACGGCACTATAATTAATAAGATAGTACACTATATACTAAGGGATGGTGCTGCAGATAACAAGAGATTACACTAAATACCAAGGGATGGTACTATACATAATAAGTGAGCACACTGTATACTAAGGCTTCTTTCACACATCCGGCTTTGTGTCTCCGGCACCATGTGGCGAAAAGCCATAGGGGAGGATCCGGGATGTGCCGGAGACACCAGATGCCTGCGTGGCCGGATACAGTGGCGCCCACATTTAAAAGAGCAGCGCAAGACTCACAGTTTCCGCACATGCGCTGTGAGAAAAACCGGTCTGGCGCTGTCAAAAAACGTTGCCGCGAACGTTTTTTTGCAGACGCCGGACGGCTACTTCTTGCCGCATCTGGCAAAAAACGGATGCACCGCATACCCACCCAGCACGGTGCGGCGACAATACAACTCTATGGGACAAAACCGGATCCGGTGCCGGATCCGGTTGTTCCAAATTTCACCGCATAGTGCCGGATTCAAAAAGCCAGATGAGTGAAAGCAGCCTAAGCGACAGTGCTACATACTGTATAGTAAGGCTTATGTCAGTGTGCTGGATGATTTTTTTTCTCAGATTGCACACCATTATGCACAGAACCATTACGCCCTATTCTCTTCCTCAAAATTAGATAATAGGATCTGCTTTGAGTCTCATGGATCTCATTCTTGAGTCCATAATTTTCCTCGATGTGTGAATGGATCTATTAAACTTTACTGGTCTGTGTGTCATCTGATAAAAAAAATCTGTCCACATACATACAGTCATGGCCAAAAGTTTTGAGAATGACACAAATATTATATTTTCACATGATCTGCTGCCCTCTGGTTTTTATGTGTGTTTGTCAGATGTTTTTATCACATACAGAAATATAATTGCAATCATATTATGAGTAACAAAAGGTTATATTGACAGTTAGAATGAGTTAATGCAGCAAGTCAATATTTGCAGTGTTGACCCTTCTTCTTCAGGACCTCAGCAATTCTCCCTGGCATGCTCTCAATCAACTTCTGGATCAAATCCTGACCGATAGCAGTCCATTCTTGCAAAATCAATGCTTTTATTTTGTCTGAATTTGAAGGTTTTTGTTTGTCCATCCATCTCTTGATGATTGACCACAAGTTCTCAATGGGATTAAGATCTGGGGAGTTTCCAGACCATGGTCCCAAAATCTCTATGTTTTGTTCCCTGAGCCATTTAGTTAACACCTTTGCTTTATGGCAAGGTGCTCCATCATGTTGAAAAAGGCATTGTTGATCGCCAAACTACTCTTGGACGGTTGGGAGAAGTTGCTCTTGGAGGACATTCTGGTACCATTCTTTATTCATGGCTGTGTTTTTAGGCAAGACTGAGAGAGAGCCCATTCCCTTGGCTGAGAAGCCACCCCACACATGAATGGTTTCAGGATGCTTGACAGTTGGCATGAGACAAGACTGGTGGTAGCGCTCACCTGGTCTTCTCCGAATAAGCCGTTTTCCAGATGTCCCAAACAATCGAAATGGGGATTCATCAGAGAAAATGACTTTACCCCAGTCCTCAGCAGTCCACTCCCTGTACCTCTTGCAGAATATCAGTCTGTCAATGATGTTTTTTCTGGAGAGAAGTGGCTTCTTTGCTGCCCTCCTTGAGACCAGGCCTTGCTCCAAGAGTCTCCGCCTCACAGTGCGTGCAGATGCACTCACACCTGCCTGCTGCCATTCCTGAGCAAGCTCTGCACTGCTGGTAGCCCGATCCGCAGCTGAAACACTTTTAAGAGACGGTCCTGGTGCTTGCTGGTCTTTCTTGGGCGCCTTGGAGCCTTTTTGGCAACAAGGGAACCTCTCTCCTTGAAGTTCTTGATGATGCGATAGATTGTTGACTGAGGTGCAATCTTTCTAGCTGCGATACTCTTCCCTATTAGGCCATTTTTGTGCAGTGCAATGATGACTGCACGTGTTTCTTTAGAGATAACCATGGTTAACAGAAGAGAAACAATGATGCCAAGTGTCCAGTGGTGTCATTCTTACTTAATCATGACAGATTGATCTCCAGCCCTGTCCTCATCAACACCCACACCTGTGTTAATGGAGCAATCACTGAAACGATGTTAGCTGGTCCTTTTAAGGCAGGGCTGCAATGATGTTGAAATGTGTTTTGCAAGTAATTGCTGTTAAGCTGATCACTCTTTATAACATTCTGGAGTATATGCAAATTGCCATTAGAAAAAATGAAGCAGTAGACTTTGTAAAAATTAATATTTGTGTCATTCTCAAAACTTTTGGCCATGACTGTACATTTCACATGCACTGTGTGTGGGAATGTAGCCTAAGGGAGGCTGTTTTACAAACAACCCATCATTTCTATGGAAGTCATGCAGTTTAGATACAGAATTTTTGCAATTAGTGACTTACTGGAGACTTTTCATATGATTCTGGTTGCTTTCCGTTGTTTTCTCCCCATCTGGTTGTACCTTCATGTTGAAATCTTCCAGTCACGACTCCTCCTGTCACACTGATAATGGTGGCCCTGAAAATAACGAGGTCACATCTATTGTGTGTATACATTTCACTCCTGAATAAAAATCCCTCACACTGCATCCTTGAACACAAATATGTATTGTACTATTACAAATTAACCACGCACCATTCAAAATATAAAAAGATAACTTTATGGCTGCAAAAAAGGTTAGACAGCATTTCTCACACCATTAACTGTTTTCCACCACTCAAAAAATATAAATTAATCAGACAAATATGCTACAGCATACTCTGAGCAAGTTGTAGCAAGCTTGCTAGCTCTGGCGACACAGGTTTCATCATGACGACATCGTTCACCATTGCAACGTTCTGCCCCTCACAATTACGTAATGGAGGTGCCGATCAGAGAGCAGAAAGGGCTTGTGTCACGGTCACGTGTGTCTGGACGCAGCGAGTACCGCAAGGTGAACCCATGACACGCGTGACCCTGGATACACCGCCTCCAGTAGGGTGAATTTAAATAATAAAACGTGCAGCTGGATACACCGCCTCCAACTGGCGAATTTAGGTGATACACGTTATATATACAGTAGTCTGGAAACCCTGCCTCCAGTAAGGCGAATTTAAATAATAAAGGGGAAACCTGGGTAACAATAACAATGGTGGGCCCTGCGATAGGGAATAGGGACGTGGAGACCTCCTGTACTCCCCTGAGCCAGTGTCCCTGCACTCCTAACGTTCCCTATGCTGGTTCCGCACCGGGTGACGCGTGCATACCTCAAACCCTGACTCGTCCTGCACCTAAACCCTCATTAGGGAATTGGTCAGTGTGGAAACTAATCCCACCACTGCACTAAACACACATAAAGAAAAATGACAATACAGGGGGACACCACTTAGCTTTGCTCTGTTGCTTATGCTGCCCGCAACAGAGCCCACCACCTGCGTGCATCTTCTCCTTCAACAGGATCCATCACCATAACCAGATCCATCACCATAGTGCAGCCTTGGAGCAGAGTCCACCACCAGTTGCAGCTGCCCAGTAAACACAGTTCCAAAGATGAGTCCAGCTTCTGCCAAAAAGTCCAGCATGCTTGAGTCCAACTTTTCTGCCAATAAGTCCAGCATGCTTGAGTCCAGTTTTCAGCAACCAAGTCCAGCATGCTGAGTGCAACTCTCACCATAGTCGCCACTCCTCCAAGCCATGCAAGCACTTCCTACTGACACCATAAACTGCGACTCCACAACGCCATGCCAGCCCTTCTTGCAGACCACATTGTTGTACTCCACCATTCCATGCCAGCACTCCATGCAGACTCCATAGCTGCCACTCGTCCCCTCTGGCTGGGCTGCCCGGGACTCCTGTTCAGCTCCATCTTTCACCCAGGCTTACTTGTGAATGACTAACTATCAATATCACCAACAATCATCAAACACACCAGAAACTCTTTTATAGAGCTTTGCACCTGATTTGTAATACGTGCACATTAAAACTAAAGTGTAATACCACTCACCACCACCGGGGCAACTTAGAACAAACGACACCACATGTAATAATTCTAATCGCCCCCGGGGGCAATCAACCCACTTTGGCACCAAGCCAAAGGGAAAAAAGTTCACTTTGTCCATTTACTTGTCAGATCCACCATGGATCATGACAGCTTGCTCTGCTTGCCTGCTAAATACTGCAATCAATTTTGCAATATTTAGGGGGATAAAATGCCGGGAGTGGTGCGGACACTGCTCCTGCTTCTAGTGATGAGTGTCAGCCGTCAGAATCAGCTGACACCCAGCGGAGATCGCCCACACACAGCCCCTGTGCTCGGGAGATCAGAATGACGTATCCATACGTCATAGTTCAGTACCAGCCGAGCATGACGTATGGATACGTCCAATGTCGGAAAGGGTTAAAAAGGAATGGCACAATGTTTTCAACACAATCCTCACATGGCATAAATTATATTCTAGATTAAGAAATACCAAAATATCCGACTGAAATCGGTAAAAGTACTTATGACAGAGGCCTATAAGCTGTGAACTGAACGTAAGAGAAATGTCATCTCTGACTTGGCAGACATCAGCCGCTCCCAAAAAACACATTGGCTGTGATGGAATCTGTATAGCTTTCTTCATGATCTTTTGCATTTTAAGTGCACAAATGCATAGTATGAACAAAGCCTTATCTCTAGCCTCCTTTTTTTTCGGGCTACTCTATAGGTGAATATATTTCTCCTCTCACCTTCACTCACTTCTTCCTGTTCATTAAATTGATCTGATCGCTTATTGCTACTTATTCAGTAGAGCAAGCTATATAAGTAGCCTTTTATACCGCACTGACCAAATGTTTGGACACGTCTGTTTATGCCATGGTTTTCCACATTGCGTATTGTAGATGAAGGATCACACGTGTAAATAAGGAGTAAGAAGGACATGTATAAAACAAAACCAGCATATGTGTTGAACCTTAGGGCGAAACACCCGCACGGGTGTGAACGGAACCATTTATCAAGCAGACATTTTTTTAAACAGTTTTCAGAATTTTCAACATAAGTAACAGCTTAGCTAAAAAGACTTTGCTATTATCTCAATGCCTTAGTATAAATTCATTAAACTGTACACTTATAAAGGTGTATATATATACTGTATATATAACTTATTTAACTCATTTATATAGCAACATTAATTCCACAGCGCTTTATAAACATCATATATATTATGCATACTGTATATGTAGTTATTACAGTATATTTATGCTGCATACTGTATAATGTATCCTACTTTGTCCTTATGCCCTTACACTTCACTGAGTATAACATTTTCCTTGACGTACATACCCGCAATATCATTTCCGATACACATTTTTGACACACCATACTGTACACGATCATATCTCTTCTGGTTTGTTCTCTTTTCTAATTCACAATGCACTAAGGCTTGACCTATTTCTTCTGAGATTGAGAGAGCCAACTGCATCTTGTCTCTCTTTAATATCACTGCTCTAATCAGTCTGATCTCCAGCTGAAGCACAGTTTCCTATGGAGGCTATGTAAATTGCAGTCTCAGCTGCTTTATTACATATTCAAACAAGAGATGGGTATGCAGTGAGCTCGTGATTTCCAACATGATTGTTTCATTTATAAGGAAGCATTTTTCATCACCGATCCAAGAAAACCTCTAGCTTTCCATAAGTAGTTTTGGAGAATAATGCCTATTACAGTTTAAAAGAGAGATCCACATTTTTCTTTCTTAGTGTACGATAAGAAATCTGTGATGGTTTTGTTGTATTACTATGTACCGTATGCTCAAGAAAATTTGGCACCTTTATGCATACATGCAAAGTTGACAAAATACAATAACCAAGGTGTATATGAGCATATTAAGTATAAAATCATAACACACTGGTGCCCAGATATAGAACCGTCATGGATCAGTCGCTAATATACATTAAACATGGATGTGGAAACCACAAAAACACGACCAAAAGATCCTTTATCTTAATATAAATGTTTCTTTATTAGAAAGGACATAAAAGGACAAGAAGGCAGACATGTGCAAAATGCAAACAAAAGTGCAAGTAGTGCCTGAAGACCGCCTGGACCAACACCAGACACAGAGGAAAGGTAGAGAGATATACAAATCTAATATACAAGAGGCATATAGTGTGTTGAGGGCAGATAGAGGCCAAAATTTAAAGTATATCACAGAATTGCCCAGGAAACCTATATCACCTCAAACAGAGGCGCCAAAAATAAGTAAATATCCATGATTATGTGTATATATAGGGGGAATCACTACCTATATCCTGTGGAGTACACAACTAACCTCCTATCCACTATTACCGTGGGCCCCCATGTAGACTGAGCCGAGAAGGAAATCCTTCTCATACAAGGCTAAACTGTTACACATCCATAGGGGAGGAAACCACCCCCAACGTACCTCAATGCAGTCCTCAAATGCCCAGGTGGTCCAGGGGTCACCCCAACGCGCGTTTCGGAGCCGATTGCTCCTTCCTCAGGGGGCATAAGTGTACCGCACTAATGGCCCGTATTTATATGCGCCTACCGGAAGTGGTGCGGGCGCGTCTCTGGCACATCCCGCGATGGATGGCGCCTCCTACCCATGACGCGTCCGGATCTACGCGGGCCCACGTGATCCGGCACCCGACATGGGCGGAGCACCAACCCACACAGGAGTGGCGAGCGCGCCTGCGCAACCCAGTGATCATACGGCGGCCATTTTTATACAGGGCAAAGCCTAAAGCAAACGTGCACAATGTTAAAAAACACATAGTAAGGGGCCAAAACATCGGAATACCGCCATACCAGCATATAACATGCCACATTAAACCAAACTGTTTGGACAATGTGACCAAAAACGGGAGGGGGGAGAAAGTGAAATAATGATTAAACCCATAAACAATCATCATTTCACAACACATCCCAAGAGAATGATCAATCCCACTACGTTGTACTGTATCAAAAAAATCCAGAGAATCTTCTCATATAATCTCAAAACGGGGAAACAAATCCCCGCTATCCATGTCCCAACTGGGATACAATAGGTATCCCACCCGGGACAACTGTCAAGATATCAATACATCATGTGCTCCAAAATTAAGCTGATTTAACTAACAAGCATGCGACACACAAATGCATACAATAAATACCCCTATACAGCATCAATGAATGGAATAATGATGCAGATTAAATAGGGCCATATCTCTAAATGTAAATGAACATATGCATATGTCAGTAACAAAAGAAAAAACCAGTGTCAAAACAAAAAACCCAAAAACAGAGTTCATACATACAAAATAATAATTATCATGCACGAAAGTACAATATTCCAAAAATACTGTATACATTAGAGTCCCAATAGACCATTATCAGTATCAAGTTCATTGTCGATGGAAAAACACCTCCACCATCCAAAATGTAGGGTCTTCTTGGTTTGAATGTGTCCGACTTCACATCACTCATCTTCTCGACTTCTCCCACAAATGATCAAGAATGACTTGGCCACTTCAGTCACATCACCAGGTGCGGTATATACGAAAACCGAGAATGACTCCAAAGTGAAAAACTAAAAAACGAGCAAAGAATTAAAAAACAATACTAAAAATAAAAAGATAAAAACAACCACTGCTGCACACACATATGCACCAGCACCGTCCCGTGCCGGACAGCCACCTCACAGGAATGGAATATAGGATAAACTCTTGTTTAATCCTTTTGGATATACCGTATTGAGAGTCCATATCCAACGAGTTTCTTTTTGGGCTAATCTTTGAGATATTTTACCTCCCCGAATCCCCACATCCACCATATCAATGCCTTTAACTCTCAAACCACTACTATCGCAATTATGATGTATTTTGAAATGCTTTGGTAGTGTTTTGAGCAGATGGATATCATCTTCACTTACCGCGGCTTGTATACCCAGGACATGCTCCCTTATCCGAACCTTCAGTTGTCGTGTAGTAAGTCCGATATAGATCAGGGAGCAAGGGCATGTGGCATAATAGATGACATTCCGGGACGTACAAGTAATATTTTTAAGAATCTTATACTGTTTCTGTCCCGAAGAATCCATGAAAGTGTCATCTTTAACCATATTAATACAAGCCACACAGCGGCCACATGCCATACTACCCCCCTTCCGGGACCGATTAAACTCATCCAAAAATGTCCCGGGGGAATCCCCTCTATAATGACTCCGAACTAAGTGATCCCGTAAATTTTTAGACCGCCTAAATGTTATTTGGGGTTTCTCGGGAATGATCTTGGCTAAAATCGGGTCTGTCATCAAGATGTTCCAAGATTTATCGATAATCCTCCTTACTTGTTCTGATCGTGCATTGTAGTCAGTAATAAATCTCACTACATCTGGTTTTTTAGGCTCGACATTCGTTTTATACAGGAGAGAGTTTCTATTACTATATTTAGCTCGTAAATAAGCTCTCTTAATAGATCTATTGCTATATCCTCTCTCTGCAAAACGACCCTTCAAATCCCTTGCCTGATTTTCAAACTCCACCTCAGTTGAGCATAATCGTCGGAGACGCAAAAACTGGCCAACTGGTACAGACCGCACCATATGTGTCGGATGTGAGGAGGACGCGTGCAGGAGCATATTAGTGGCAGTAGGCTTCCTATAGATGGTGCTTTGTATAGTCCCCTCTACACCTCTACTCAATAGGACGTCTAGGAACTCCACCCTATCCCTGTCAAATTTGGCAGTAAGGTGTATATTGAGGCTGTTTCCATTCAATTCAGAAATAAAGCCCTCAAACGAAGTTGCATCCCCCTGCCAGATCACCAGGATATCATCTATGTAGCGCATCCTTTTATGTCCTTTCTAATAAAGAAACATTTATATTAAGATAAAGGATCTTTTGGTCGTGTTTTTGTGGTTTCCACATCCATGTTTAATACATGCAAAGTTGCAGCTTTATTTTAATTTAGGTCGAAGTTGACTCATTAGTCCCCCATTTATAGTCATTTTTTCCTTAAATTGTATATTTTATTGGTTAATATTTTTCACATTTCACTATTCCATTGAATCATTTTCCTCTTTGTTTTAGGGCTCCTGCAGATGTCTGTGAAACTTGGTCCAAGCACGGACCTCAATGCATGAACTGTCTGTAGGTCTCCTGACCCAGATTTGACAGTATCCTATATACCTATATTGCAGTCAAGTGTGGGTCAGGAGGCCCGCAAACAGTCTGTGTATTGTAGTCCATGCTCATGTTTCCCTGCAATAGTTTGGTTAAAAGGTAGCTGAGATTCCAGAGATCAACTCTAATCTATTGGGGAACCTGGCAATAACTGTTTAAAATAGTATTCCCACACATAACAGTATCACCCCACTGGTCTTTTTGCGCAAGGTGAAATAAATTAAAGATAAGAAAAATAAGTTTTATTATACTCACCTGCAGGGCGGTCCAGTCCGATGGGTGTCGTAGGTCCGGGTCCGGCACCTCCCATCTTCTTCTGATCACCACCCTCCTGCTTACTTCATGGCTCCCCGGCATCATGCTCCCGCACAAGCGCACTTATCTGCCCTGTTGAGAGCAGACCAAAGTACTGCAGTGTGCTGGCGCCGGGAAAGGCCAGAGAGGCCCAGCACCTGTGCTCTGCAGTCCTTTGCTCTGCCCTCAACAGGTCAGATAAGTACACCTGCGCAGGATTGCGATGCTGGGGAGCCTGTGAAGCAAGCAGGAGGGCGACATCGCAAGAAGATGGGAGGCGCTGGACCCGGATCTGCGACACCCATCAGACAGGACCGCCCTGCAGGTGAATATAATAAAACTTATTCTTCTTATCTTTCAGGTTGGATCGAAGGCTTATCTACAGCATTATAGAATGCTCTAGATAAGCAGTGAAAGGCAGAGGCCGTATCTTATATCTGCCAAACCTGGTGACTAGTGTTGAGCATTCCGATACCGCAAGTATCGGGTATCGGCCGATACTTGCTGTATCGGAATTCCGATACCGACTTCCGATATTTTTTCAATATCGGAATTCGGCATCGGAATCGGAAGTTCAGTTGATTGACGGCCTGACGTCATCATGATGCGCGGTGTGTGCGCATCATGATGCGCCGTCATTTCGGGCCTTCCGGGGGTCTCTGCCGGCCTGCCGGGGGGCTGTGCCGGCCTGCCGGGGGGCTGTGTGGACTGCCCGGGGTCTGTACCGGCCTGCCGGGGGGCTGTGCCGGCCTGCCGGTGGTCTGTGCACCCTGTGGGGGTCTGTACCGGCCTGCCGGGGGGCTGTGCCGGCCTGCCGGGGGGCTGTGCTGATGTCCGGGGGTCTGTGCAAGCATCGTCCGATGGGACTACAAGTCCCATCGGGCGATGCCTGCTACCATGACAGTGATTGACACATTAGCCAATGATGGGACAGTAGTAGTCCCATCATCCGGCTAATGTGTTAAATGTTAAAAAAAAAAAAAAAAAATACTACATACATACTACATGCATGCTACATACATACTACATGCTACATACATACTACATACATACTACATACATGCTACATGCATGCTACATACATACTACATGCTACATACATACTACATACATGCTACATACATACTGCATGCTACATACATACTACATACATACTACATACATACTACATACATGCTACATACATACTACATATATACTACATGCATGCTACATACATACTACATGCTACATACATACTACATATATACTACATACATACTACATACATGCTACATACATACTGCATGCTACATACATACTACATACATACTACATACATACTACATGCATGCTACATACATACTACATGCATGCTACATACATACTACATGCATGCTACATACATACTACATGCTACATACATACCACATACATACTACATACATACTACATACTACATATATACTACATGCATGCTACATACATACTACATGCTACATACATACCACATACATACTACATACATACTACATACATACTACATGCTACATACATACTACATATATACTACATGCATGCTACATACATACTACATGCTACATACATACCACATACATACCACATACATACTACATACATACTACATGCTACATTGCTGTGTGGGAATTTCCCACACAGCAATGGCATAAAGTGAGACTAGGGACTTTTTTTTTTTTTAAGTGGCGGAGGAATACAGTGCGGAAGGATACCTACCTTCCGTCATTGGATTCCTGCAGCCCGTAGAGAACGGCAGCATCATCTGATGCTGCAGTTCTCTACCCAAGATCGTCGTGGGACACACTCGTGGACTGCTTCGGATCGTGGGTGAGTATTTTTGTGGTTTGTTATGTTAATATTTATCCCGGAAAAGACAATGGCTTCGGGGAACAATGTGACAAGTATTGGTAAGTATGTTACTCTATGTTATATGTACTGTATGTCTATGTATGTATTGTATGAATGTATTGTATGTATGTAGTATATATGTGGTATGTATGTAGCATGTAGTATGTATGTAGTATGTATGTAGCATGTAGTATGTAGCATGCATGTAGTATATATGTAGTATGTATGTAGCATGTAGTATGTATGTAGCATGCATGTAGTATATATGTAGTATGTAGCATGTAGTATGTATGTAGCATGCATGTAGTATGTATGTAGCATGCATGTAGTATGTATATGGTATGTATGTAGCATGTAGTATGTATGTAGCATGCATGTAGTATATATGTAGTATGTATGTAGCATGTAGTATGTATGTAGCATGCATGTAGTATGTATGTAGCATGCATGTAGTATGTATATGGTATGTATGTAGCATGTAGTATGTATGTAGTATGTATGTAGTATATATGTGTTATGTATGTAGCATGTAGCATGCATGTAGCATGCATGTAGTATATATGTAGTATATATGTGGTATGTATGTAGCATGCAGTATGTATGTAGCATGCATGTAGTATATATGTAGTATGTATGTTGCATGTAGTATTTATGTAGTATGAATGTAGCATGTATGTAGTATGTAGTATGAATGTAGCATGTATGTAGTATGCATGTTGTATGTATGTAGCATGTAATTTTTTTTTTTTTTACATTTAACACATTAGCCGGATGATGGGACTACTACTGTCCCATCATTGGCTAATGTGTCAATCACTGTCATGGTAGCAGGCATCGCCCGATGGGACTTGTAGTCCCATCGGACGATGCCTGCACAGACCCCCGGAGCCTGCACAGACCACCGGCAGGCCGGCACAGCCCCCCGGCAGGCCGGCACAGCCCCCCGGAGCCTGCACAGCCCCCCGGCAGGCCGGCACAGCCCCCCGGCAGGCCGGCACAGCCCCCCGGAGCCTGCACAGACCACCGGCAGGCCGGCACAGACCACCGGAGCCTGCACAGACCCCCTGGCAGGCCGGCACAGCCCCCCGAAAGGCCCGTACAGACCCCAGAGAGGCTGTACAAGGGCAGGAAAGGGTTTTTCTTATTCCGATACCGGAAGTCCCATAGACTTGAATGGGACTTCCGGTATCGGAATCGGCGATACCGATACTTTTTTTAAAGATCGGCCGATACCATCCGATACGATACTTTGAAGTATCGGACGGTATCGCTCAACTCTACTGGTGACAGGTTCCCTTTAAATGTACATTATTAGTGCACAGGATTAGCATGTGCATTGTAAAGCACACACAGTGTCTGTGTCTGTTTGTGTCTTCAGCTGTCAGTAGGCACTGCTTTGACTTATTAAAAACACATGTGACAGGCACACATATGAACAAGTCGGTAGGACAATGTTCACACCACCCACTGACTCAAACACAAACAGAGAGCACAGAATGACAATTGTGCAAAAATATCCTGCAGTAAAACATGTAACAGTAGTCAGCAAGTGCTGATAAAAAGATGATAACAAATACAGGGTCTTTAGTTGATACATTTTTTTGCAAAAAAATGTATACCAAGCTGCTCCACCGCGTCAAGGCAACCCCTATTGAAGCAGCACTGCTTTGACTTATGTATGCAGACATGTATACCTGGAACATTATCTACTTAATTCACCATTGACTGTTGGACTTTTGTGTATTGGGCTACCTATGCCACAGAGGGTGTCGGAAGAAGTACAAATGTCATGAATGTACAAAGAACCATATGGTAAGTTATGCTTACTCATTTGTCATTATCATCAATAGAATGTCCAGTATATACAAAGTCTAAAAAGAAGAAAATACTTTTTCTGTTGGCTACTATTTTAGAGTCTTATTGATGCCTCCTAATCTGACACTATGCTAACAGTATAAATTAGCTATGTACATTATGTCTTTATTCTACATTTCATATTGCTGTTTCTAGGTCTCTTTTGATCACTAAACACAATAATTTAAAATTGGTACCAGCAGCAGTTTCCATATTGAGACACCCATCACTTGGGTGTCCCAATATGACGGTTGGTGAACTTCCTCTGCTTGGAATTCTGGGATACAGTGACATCTGGACAGAACAGGAAATTAAAACATTACAAGGCAATTATATATACAGATAGTACTGAACAGACTTATTATTCTTTTGGCCAACAATATACCATAGTTTATCATATCTCTTCTATCAACTGTTGACTTCTTCGTGTTCATTTAATTGATCAATTTGCTTATCACTATGTCATGGTTACACCCCTCAGTGTGTCTGAGATGTAGTTATTTGCAGCTCAGCTGCCCAATCTGGTACAGGTGCTCCTGAAACTGTCAGTATTTGATTGACAGCTCAGTCATCCAGTCAGGTGCAGGGGCGTGTTGAGCTGTAGTTGTGTTGATTGACAGCTTAGTCATCCAATCTGAGATTGCGAGGCTCTGACTGTCTTCATTTGTTCATTGTCCCAGGCAACTTAACTGGGCTGCTACTCCCTGACCTCTTCCAGACATACATTCACCTACTGTGCAGTTTGTCTCTCTTTTGTTTTTCAATGTTTTGTTGCCTGACCTTGGATCTCCTTGTCACCATCAATCTGTTTAACCCCTTCTGCACTGAAACACTATCTTTCTGGTATTCCGACATTAGCTGACTATGCCTCTCTTATTTCCTTCTGTTTATGATGTATAGATAGATTGTAAGCTTGCGAGCAGGGTCCTCATTCCTCTTGGTATCTGTTTAGATCTGTGTTTATTGTTATGCTGTAATGTCTATTGTCTGTCCAAGTCCCCTCTATAATGTAAAGTGCTGTGGAATATGTTAGTGCTATGGAAATAAAATTATTATTTTATTATTATCATCCTCCTAACTTCTGACCTATGACTCTTTGACTATTCCGTCTCATGGCTTGTCCATGAGAGGTTAATCAGAGTCGCATTACATCTGGCTTATATGTTTTTTTCATCAATATGGAGCCTGTTCACACACTCTGTAGCCAGGTGGCAAATTTGATGCGAATGACTCAGGGTCTGGCTAAGGAATACCAGAGTCTGGAGTCTACACAATGTCTGTTGCAGAGTCAGATAATCAATTTGATGAATACCATCTATATCCCTCCACTGCCAGCAGTGGCTGTAATTTCATTACCCACTGAAGTACAGTTGGCCTCGCCTGAACCTGTAGTGGCACTCCCTGGTAATTTTTTAGGAGAGAAACAAAAGTTTAGGTATTCAGAGCTGTAAGTTACTTTTTACCCTGAACCCCTAGTCGTCAGGTAATGAAATCCAACAAGTGTGAAAAATCATGTCCCTACTGCAAGGGAGTCCTTGGAACTTGGCATTATACTTGTGTCCACAAGCCCTAGAAAGGTTTTCTTGTTAACGCCTTTTTTGACAGTTTAGATCTCATATATGATGAACCCGACAGGATTCAGGTCGCTGAAGTTAAAATCATGAACCTGCCAAAGGGGAGTCACACAGCTGAGGCTACTGCACTAAGTTCTGCCAGTAGTCCACTGAATTTCTGTGGAACGATACAGCTCTCAGGTGCCAGTTCCTCAAAGGCTTTTCCAGAACTCTTAAGAATGCTCTGATCCTTCATGCTCGCCTTGATCTCTGGCAAAGGCAATGACCCTGGCCATGCAAATGGACCGTAGAATCCATGAGAGAAGTGGTGAACTGCAGGAGAAGGTCCCTTTAACGGAGGTGGAGCCATTGGAGGTTAGAGTTTCCAGTCTTTGCATTGTGGAGAACAGATGTGGACAAGATTTTGAATTCTGTCTGTACTGTGGTCTCTCTGCAATATTCTTAAGAATTGCCAACCGCTAGCAAACCGTCGTTGGCAGAACAACTGAGTCTGGGTGAAAGACGAGGAGGTCACCCAAACTCCCAGGTACATTTTCGTTACTCTGATAAAGTACTGATAAATACGGTATTACCCTTCGAGAATCAGGTGTTTTCAGTATTGGTGGTCATGGACTGTGTGTCTGCTGCTAACTTTATTGATTCAAGACTGTGTCTGAAGTTAGGCACAGGGCAGTTAGTTTAGAGAGACCCATTCAAATATTCTGTCTTGACAAGACACCATTAGTCCAGAATTTGGCCAAGAGGGCAACTGTGGATTTCACACTCCAAGTGGGAGCACTCCACTCTGAATCCATTTCAAGTGGGAGCACTCCACTCTGAATCCATTTCCTTTTTATTTTGAATAATTTACCTGCTTGGTTAGTACTGGGGCTTCCATGGTTGCAAATTCACAATCCTGTTATTGATTGATGTCAGGAGATTGTTAAATGGAGCCCTAATTGTTACAAGAAATGTCTAAAAACCATACAAATATGTTCTGCTAGTCTGAAGGGTGTGCTGGGGTGCCTGAATGACTTCAGAGATGTATTCTCAGAAAAAGAGGCCAACACTACCTCCCCATCGTCCTTATGATTGTGCGATTGATCTAATTCCTAACGCCAAATTGCCTAAATATCACCTTTACAATTTGCATGTGCCTTAATGGACCACCATGAACGTATATGTTAACAAAAGTTTATGGAAGGGTCATATGCTTTCTTTTTCTTCCCCTGTAGCCAGCTGGGCAGTGAATTGGCTCCATTGCCAATTTCAGCAAGACCATGGACTCATTTGTCCATGGATTTCATCATGGATATGCCTCTGTCTGGTGGGAACACTACTATCTGGATGATTGTTGTCCAATTCAGCAAACAAGCTCATTTTGTTCATTTGTCACGATTAACTAATGCAGACACATTCTCCATGTTGTTTATTTCTCATTTTATAAGGTTACATGGGATCCCTCTTAACATTGTGTCTGATAGGAGAGAACAATTTGTCTCTAAATTCTGGAGAGCTTTCTGTAAGTAAGCTATGGATTGGCTTGTCATTTTCATCTGCTTACCGCCCTGAACCCAACAGTCAGACTGAGAAGACAAGTCAATCTTTGGAACAAATTTTAAACTGCTTTGTGGTGGCTCGGCAGGAGGACTGGTCTTCATTTTTACCTCTCACTGAGTTTCCTTTTAACAGTCAAGCCTCACTGTTTTTCTGTAATTATGCTTTTCATCCCCATTTTAGTGAATATTCTAGGAATAGGTCATAATGTCATGGGGTGGAAATTGCCGAACAGAGACTTTTATATGTATGGAGGGAGGTTCAAAAGAATTTTGCCGCTGCTCAGATTTGCCAAAAGCGGAAGACTGATAGAAGACTTCAGTGGGTCCTGTTTTTAAGATTGAGGATAAGGATTGGTTGTCATCTAGGAACATTAAACTTAATGTGCAGTCAAAGTTGGGTCCAAAGTTTATTGATCCTTAGGAAATCCTGGAGGTAGTCATTCTGGTAGTATTCAGATTAAAATTTCTTCCATCCCTTTGTATTCCTAACGTGTTCTATAAATTTCTATTAAAAGATTTTCTCCCTTCGGCATTGTATTCCTCACTCCCGCCTCCTCCTATTTCGGTTGACGGTGGCTTGGAGTGTGAGGTTCAGAAGGTTGTGGATTCTCATAGGATCTGAAATTCCCTCCAATACGCCATCCACTGGAGGGAATATGAAGCAGATGAGAGATCATAGGTCCCAGCTCGAGATGTTAAGGCCGAGCGGTTAATCAGGGCCTTCCATGTAAAATTTCCAGGAAACCCTGAGAGTTCGGTGGCCTACTCTAGAAGTCTGTCATAGTTCCACCCCTCAGTTTGTCTGGCATGCAGTTACTGACAGCTTTCCAATTTGGTACAGGGATGTGCTGAAGCTGTCAGTACTTTGATTGAAAGTTAGTTATCCAGTCTGGTGCTGAGCTGTCGATGTGTTGATTGACGGTTCTGCCACCCAATTTCAGACAGGAACGTGCTGGCTGTCTTCAGTTGTTGATTGTACAAGGTCATTGCCTGGCTACTTAACTGAGCTGTTAATCCCAGACCTCTGCCAGAGTTACATTAAGATACTGTGTGGTATGTCTTTCTGTGCCTAGCATTTTGTTTTTTGGTCTTTCATTGCCTGACTTTGAACCTCGTTCTGACCATCCAACTTTTTAACCCCTTCGGCTTTGATGAGCTATCTTCCTGGTAGTCTGACCTCTGATCGTTACCTGTCTGAGCCTTTGTCTGCGCCTGTCTGACTCCTTGACTATCATGTCTCACTGCTTGTTCATGAGAGGTGATTCAGCATCACACTGTTGTTATCCAACGCTTGAGTCCTGGGTACACATTCCACTAAGGACCACTTCCTCATGGATTTTACATTTGATTTCGATTTCTCTTTTTTTATACACTTTTCATTTTTTAATTAATTGAAAAAAGATATTAACACTTCAATTTTTTATAAAGCATCGTCTACTTAAAACTTTTGCCTAGTGTTCTTTATACAGTATATTAATAAATACAGCAGGGAAATAAGTATTTGATCCCTTGCTGAGTTTGTAAGAATGACCACTGACAAAGACATGAACAGTCTATAATTTTAAGGGTAGGTTAATATTAACATTGAGAGATAGAAAATCACAAATAAAATCCAGAAAATCACACTATATAAATTATACAAATTTATTAGCATTTTGCAGTAAGAAATAAGTATTTGATGCCATACCAACCATTAACCCCTTTACCCCTAAGGGTGGTTTGCACGTTCATGACCGGGCCAATTTTTACAATTCTGACCACTGTCCCTTTTATGAGGTAATAACTCTGAAATGCTTCCATGGATCCTGGTGATTCTGACACTGTTTTCTAGTGACATATTGTACTTCATGTTAGTTGTAAAATTTCATTAAAATAACTTGCGCTTATTTGTGAAAAAAACAGAAATTTGGCGAAAATTTTGAAAATTTTCGCAATTTTGCAACTTTGAATTTTTATGCCCTTAAATCACAGAGATATAGCACACAAAAAACTTAATAAGTAACACTTCCCACATGTTTACTTTACATCAGCACAATTTTGGAACCAAAATTTTTTTTATTAGGAAGTTATAAGGGTTAAAAGTTAACCAGCGATTTCTCATTTTTGCAACACCATTCTATTTTACGGACCACATCACATTTGAAGTCACTTTGAGGTGTCTATATGATATAAAATCCCCAAACGTGACACCATTCTAAAAACTGCACCCCTCAAGGTGCTTAAAACCACATTCAAGAAGTTTATTAACCCTTCAAGTGCTTCACAAGAATTTTTTGAATGTTTAAAAAAAATGAACATTTAACTTTTTTTCACAAAAACAATTAATTCATGTCCAATTTTTTTTATTTTACCAAGGGTAACAAGAGAAATTAGACTGCAAAAGTTATTGTGCAATTTGTCCTGAGTATGCTGATACCTGATATGTGGGGGGGAACCACTGTTTCGGTGCATGGCAGAACTAAGAAGGGAAGGAGCGCTGTTTGACTTTTTCAATGCAAAATTGGCTGGAATTCAGATCGGACGCCATGTCACGTTTGGAGAGCCCCTGATGTACCTAAACAGTGGAAACTCCTCCACAAGTGACCCCATTTTGGAAACTAGATCCCCCCCAGGAACTTATCTAGATATGTGGTGAGAACTTTGAACTCACAAGGGCTTCACAGAAGTTTAGAGCGTACAGCCGTACAATTAAAAAATCATATTTTTTCCACAAAAATGATCTTTTTACCCCCAATTTTTATTTTCCCAAGGGTAACAGGACCCTAAAAGTTATTGTGCAATTTGTCCTGAGTACGCTGATACCCCATATGTGGGTGTAAACGACTATTTGGGCGCATGGCAGAGCTCGGAAGCACTGCCATTTGACTTTTTTGGCTGGAATTGAGATTGGACACCATGTTGCGTTTGGAAAGCCCCTGATGTACCAAAACAGTAGAAACTCCCCACAAATGACACCATTTTGGAAACTAGACCCCCCAAGGAACTTATCTAGATGTGTGGTGAGAACTTTGAACCCCCAAGTGCTTCACAGAAGTTTATAACGTACAGCCGTACAATTAAAAAATCATATTTTTTCCACAAAAATGATCTTATCACCCTGAATTTTTATGTTTGCAACGGTAACAGGACCCAAAAGTTATTATGCAATTTATCCTGAGTATGCTGATACCCCATATGTGGGGGTAAACCACTATTTGGGCGCATGGCAGAGCTCAGAAGCGAAGCAGCGCCATTTGACTTTTTTGGCTGGAATTGGGATTGGACGCCATGCCGCATTTGGAAAGCCCCTGATGTGCCTAAACAGTGGAAACCCCCCACAAATGACACCATTTTGGAAACTAGACCCCCTAAGGAACTTATCTAGATGTGTGGTGAGCACTTTGAACCCCCCAGTGGTTCATAGATGCTTATAACGCCCAGGCTTGAAAATAAAAAAAATCATATTTTTCCACAAACATGATCTTTTAGTCCCCAATTTTTTTATTTTCCCAAGGGTAACAGGAGAAATTAGACCCCAAAAGTTGTTGTCAAATTTGTTCTGAGTACCCTGATACCCCATATGTGGGAGAAAACTACTGTATGGGCACACGTCAGGGCTCGGAAGGGAAGTAGTGACGTTTTGGAATGCAGATTTTGATGGAATGGTCTGCTGGTGTCATGTTGCCTTTGGAGAGCTCCTGATGTACCTAAACAGTGGAAACCCCCCACAAGTGACCCCATTTTGGAAACTAGATCCCCTAAGGAACTTATCTAGATGTGTGGTGAGCACTTTGAACCTCCCAGTGCTTCACAGAAGTTTATAACGCCCGGGCGTGAAAATAAAAAAATCATATTTTGTCCACTAACATGATCTTTTAGTCCCCAATTTTTTTATTTTCCCAAGGATAACAGGAGAAATTGGACCCCAAAAGTCGTTGTGCAATTTGTCCTGAGTACGCTGATACCCCACATATGGGAGAAAACTACTGTATGGTGACACGTCGGGGCTCGGAAGGGAAGTAGTGATGTTTTGGAATGCAGACTTTGATGGAATGGTTTGTGGGTGTCATGTCGCGTTTGGAGAGCCTCTGATGTGCCTAAACTGTTGAAACTCCCCATAAGTGACCCCATTTTGGAAACTAGACACCCACAGAACTTATTTAGATGTGTGGTGAGCACTTTGAACCCCCAAGTGCTTCACAGAAGTTTATAACGTCCGGGCGTGAAAATAAAAAAATCATTTTTTTCCACAAAAATCATATTTTTGCCCCCAATTTTTTATTTTTCTAAGGGTAACAAGAGAATTTGGACCCAAAAAGTTGTTTTCCAATTTGTCCTGAGTAGGCTGATACCCCATATGTGGGGGTAAACCACTTTTTGGGCGCATGGCAGAGGTTGGAAGGGAAAGAGCACCATTTGACTGTTTCACGCAGAATTGGCTGGAATGGAGATCAGATGCCATGTTGCGTTTGGAGAGCACCTGATGTGCCCAAACAGTTGAAACCCCCCAATTCTAACTCCAACCCTAACTGCAACACACCCCTAGCCCTAACCCTAGCCCTAACCCTAGCCCTAGCCTTAGCCTTAGCCCTAACCCTAGCCCTAACCCTAGCCCTAACCCTAATGGAGAAATGGAAATAAATACATTTTTTTATTTTATTATTTTTCCCTAACTAAGGGGGTGATAACGTGGGGTTTGATTTACTATTTATGGCGGGTTTTTATTTTTGGCAGCTATCGCATGCTAAAAAAACGCTTTTTATTGTAAAAATAGTTTTTGCATCACCATATTTTGAGAGCTATAATTTTTCTGTATTTTGACCCACAGAGTCAAGTGAGGTCTTATTCTTTGCGAGACGAGTTGACGTTTTTATTGGTACCATCTTTGGGCGTGTGACATTTTTTGATCGCTTTTTATTCCGATTTTTGGGACGCAGAATGAACAAAAACCAGCATTTCAAGAATTTCTTTTGTGGGTTGGGTTTACACCGTTCTGCATGCAGTAAAGTTGATAAGGCGGTTTTATTCTTCGGGTCGGTACGGTTACAGCGATACCTCATTTATGCTGTTTTTTATGTTTTGGTGCTTTTATGCAATGAAAACTATTTTAAAAAAAAATTATTATTTTTGCATCGCTTTATTCTGCGAGCTATAACTTTTTTTATTTTCACTGATGATGCTGTATGGCAGCTCGTTTTTTGCGGGAGA
This sequence comes from Dendrobates tinctorius, assembly GCF_039654945.1. Classification (NCBI taxonomy): domain Eukaryota; kingdom Metazoa; phylum Chordata; class Amphibia; order Anura; family Dendrobatidae; genus Dendrobates; species Dendrobates tinctorius. The sequence continues at coordinate 57,824,664 of NW_027361698.1, read as the reverse complement.
AGATGATGTTTTCAGCGGTACCATGGATATTTATATGCGTCTTTTTGATCGCGCGTTATTGCACTTTGTGTTCGGCAGTATGATAATAAATCATTATTTTTTGCTTCGTTTTTTATTTTTATTTTTTAAGTGGTTCGCTAAAGGGGTTTAAATAATGTAGGGCGGGTCGTTACAGATGCGGCGATACCAAATATGTGCACTTTTTTGCTTTTTTTATTTCCAAAAAATGAATTTATTAGGGAATTTTTTTTTTAATTTATTTAGCGATTTTTTTTTTAAATTATTTTTACACTTTTTTTTAACTTTATTACATTGTCCCAGGTGGAACATAGCTGTCATGTGACAGATCGCTGATCTGTCACATCACAGATCACTGTGACAGATCAGCAATCTGTCACAGGCACTACACAGGCTTCCTTCTTGCCTGCACTTTGCAGGCACTGAGGAAGCCAGCTCCCTGTAGGCCCCCGAAGGTCCCCATCACCATCTTGGATCCGGGGACCTGCAGGGAAGGAGACCCCCGCAGCAGCGCTGCACATTGCGATGCTGTGGGGGGCTCAGGGAAGCACGAAGGGAGCCCCCTCCCTGCCGATGCTTCCCTTTAACCCCCGGTACACCGCGATTGTGTTTTATCACGGTGTACAAAGAAGAAGAGGGAGGCATATCTAAAGAAGAATATAATGCTGTCTGCAGAACCTGCAAGACACAAATTAGATTATCTAAAGCTGAAAATGAATTGAGGCTTGCAAGAGATGTCAAAAGCAATAATAAAGGATTTTGGGGATATGTCAAAAGTAAAAGAAAAGTCAAAGATGCTATAGGATTTTTACAGGATGAAAATGATGAAATGGTAAGACAGGATGTTGAGAAGGCCGAACTTTTAAATTCCTATTTTGCATCTGTTTTCTCTCAGAAAGGAAATGTAACATCAACTGTTCTTCACTGTCCTATTAAGGGAATAGAAGAGTCCAGGATATCTATAAACAGAAAAATAGTGAGGAAACACTTAGCTAACCTAAATGAATTCAAGTCTCCAGGTCCAGATGAATTACACCCCAGAGTACTGAAGGAGATAGCAGAAGAAATTTTTGAACCCCTCTCCATAATCTTTGAAAATTCTTGAAGAACAGGAGAAGTCCCAGAAGACTGGAGAAGAGCAAATGTTGTTCCTATCTTCAAAAAGGGGAAGAAGGTGGACCCAGGCAACTATAGGCCGGTGAGTCTGACTTCTATACCAGGAAAGATCTTTGAACAGATTATTAAACAACATGTATGTCAGTACCTGGATAAGAATGAAGTGATTAAACAGAGTCAGCATGGGTTTGTAACTAATAAGTCATGTCAGACTAACTTAATTTCCTTCTATGACGGAATCACTGATTGGGTGGATCAAGGAAATGCTGTAGATATAGTATATCTTGACTTCAGCAAAGCATTTGACAAAGTATCTCATACAATCCTTATTGAAAAAATGACTAAGTATGGAATGGACAAGGCAACTGTTAGGTGGATTCATAACTGGCTTAGTGATCGGACCCAAAGAGTGGTCGTAAATGGCTGCACATCCAGTTGGAAGAATGTCTCAAGTGGGGTACCACAGGGCTCTGTCCTCGGCCCTGTATTGTTCAACATCTTTATCAATGATTTAGATGAAGGAATTGAGGGTAAACTGATTAAATTTGCTGATGACACAAAGCTAGGAGGGATAGCTAATACTAGAGAAGAGAGAGAGAGGATTCAAAAAGATATAAATAAACTGGAGAAGTGGGCAGCAACTAACAGAATGGTTTTTAACAGGGAAAAATGCAAAGTACTACATCTGGGCAATAAAAATGAAAAAAGCATATACAGAATGGGAGGAATAGGGCTAAGCAACAGCACATGTGAAAAAGACTTGGGTATACTAATAGATCACAGACTGAATATGAGTCAACAGTGTGATGCAGCAGCCAAAAAAGGCAAATGCAATTCTAGGATGTATTAACAGAAGCATACAGTCTAGATCACGTGAAGTCATTATTTCCCTCTACTCCTCTTTGGTCAGACCTCATCTGGAATATTGTGTCCAGTTTTGGGCACCACATTTTAAAAAAGACATCAACAAACTGGAGCAAGTTCAGAAAAGAGCGACCAGAATGGTGACCGGTCTGCAAACCCTGTCTTATGAGGAAAGGTTGCAGGATTTGGGAATGTTTAGTTTGAAAAAGAGAAGACTGAGAGGAGACTTAATAGCTGTCTACAAATATCTAAAGGGCTGTCACATTGTAGAAGGATCAACTTTATTCTCATTTGCACAAGGAAAGACTAGAAGCAATGGGATGAAACTGAATGGGAGGAGACACAGATTAGATATTAGAAAAAACTTTTTCACAGTTAGAGTGATCAATGAGTGGAACAAGCTGCCACGAGAAGTGGTGAGTTCTCCTTCAATGGAAGTCTTCAAACAGAGGCTGGACAGACATCTGACTGGGATGATTTAGCAAATCCTGCTTTGAGCAGGGGGTTGGACCAGATGGCCCAGGAGGTCCTTTCCAACTCTACGATTCTATGATTCTATGATTCTACAAGGGGTTAACGTGTCGAGGCGGTCCGTGACCACCCCTGACACGTAGTGCCGGGTGTCAGCTGTGATAATCAGCTGACACCCGGCGCGATCAGCTGCGCTCCCCCCGTGAGCGCAGCTGATTGTGCTAGATGTAGTATCCCGTCAATGGGCACAGGGGCCCGGGTCCCATGGACGGGATAGTATGTTTGATGTCAGAAAGGGATTAAGAGTTCTGGCTCCTATATACCAGTTAAACGTTCCTAATCAACTTGCTACCTGCATTAAAGACAGCTGTCTTACATAGTCACCTTTATAAAAGACTTCTGTCCACAGACTCAGTCAGTCAGACTCTAACCTCTACAATATGGGCAAGACCAAAGAGATTTATAAGGATGTCAGGGACAAGATCATAGACCAGCACAAGGCTGGAATGAAATACAAAACCATAAGATAGATGCTGGGTGAGAAGGAGAAAATTGTGGTGCAATAGTAAGAATATGGAATAAGCACAAAATGACTGTCAATCGACATCGATCTGGGGCACCATGCAAAATCTCACTATGTGGGGTATCCTTGATCATGAGGAAGGTGATAGAGAGGCCTAAAACTACATGGGGGAACTTGGTAATGATCTCAAGGCAGCTGGGACCACAGTCACCAAGAAAACCATTGGTAGCACATTACGCCGTAAAGGTTTAAAATCCTGCAGTGCCTGCAAGGTCTCCCTGCTCAAGAAGGCACATGTGCAGGCCCATCTGAAGTTTGCCGATGAACACCTGGATGATTCTGTGAGTTATTGGGAGATGGTGCTGTGGTCAGACCAGACAAAAATTGAGCTCTTTGGCATTAACTCAACTCACCGTGTTTGGAGGAAGAGAAATGCTGCCTATGACCCAAAGAACACTGTCCCCACTGTCAAGCATGGAGGTGGATTCAATGTGTTTTGGGGGTGTTTCTATGCTAAGAGCACATGACTAGAGTTGAGCGACTTTTGGTTTTTTAGGGTCGAGTTTCGTTTCGTGAAACCCGACTTTTCCAAAAGTCGGGTCGAGCAAGATCGGCCGATTATAGGGAAAAGTCAGGGTCGTCCCGAAACACGAAACCCAATGTAAGTCAATGGGGAATAAAAGTCGGCAGTGAGAGGAGCACAGGAAACACACCTACAGTGCCCATTTGAATGCCAAAAGCATCAATTCTTCTTACTTAAGCTTGTCAACCTTAATTAACTTCATAATACAAGTTACGCACTGAAAAATGGGGGTTATTTGGCTAAAGTTGTGGGGGGTAGGGATGGCTCCAGGTTTTCATGTGCCCTGGGCGAAAGAGCGCCCCTTTAACACATACCACAACTCATCATGCTCCGATACGGCAGAGAAATAGCGGTATAGTACAATGAAAAATACTTCACTTTTTACATCTCATGACGAGGCCCATCTATTTCTCCATACAGAATCATTGGTCCCATATAATGTTTGAAACAGTATATGATGAGCTCCACATAATGCTACAGTATATGTTGGTCCCCATGGATGAAGCTCCACTGTCTTATGGGCCCAAATAATGCTCCAAACATAATGGGCCCCATTTCTAATGCTCTAGTGTATAATGGGCCCTGTAAATACTGCTCCAGTGTCTGATGTCCACCTTTGGAATGTTCCAGTGTATGGTGGGCCCCATCTATCATTCTCCAGAGTATAGTGCTCCCCAAAAATTGCTGTCCCAGCATTGAAAACAATCAAATAAGTCTCCTCGCTAGGGAATCCCTGTACAAGTCTGGACTCCTCGTCGTCCCCATCTTCCATCTCACTGCACAGTATTTCAACCTTGCAAGTGCTGTGATCCTGAGCAAGCAGGGGGGGCCCACTCATTGGCGACGGCACTGGCACAGGGCCCCTGATAGTACGGTGGTGTGTCTGATGGTGGGTGGGCCGAACCTGCACTTTCATCTGCAGCTTCCTCTTTGTCACCGTGTAAGATGGAACTGTATATGGGAAGGGTAACCTGAGTTTCATCAGGGTCAGATTCAGGCCATGTAGCGTGCGAGGGGAATGTAGTGGTCTGGATCAATGTACCAGCAGATTCATCGAGCAGTGGCTGGGCATCAGTGCACTTGTGTCGCCCCCAGGAGTACGGTCGCCACAGTGGCATTACCTTCCTCCTAGGGAGTGTGATGTCATGCTTGGGAGCAACGAACGATCTCTCTAGCAGGTTAACTGATTGGGCGGCGTTATTCCCACGAGTCATGACCCTCCAAACAGCGTTCATGAAGGCAAAGTGTTTGTTTTACGTGGGCAGTATGGTTGCAAAGCTAAACCTTAAAGGAATGTCCAGAAGGGCACCACCAGGAGTGGAGCCTAAGGTTAAATTCGACTCCACCTGGGAAACCTCAACCATGCCAGCTACAGAACAGATGCACACATTGCAAGCTTAATTCCGTTAACGAACAAGACTCCGTCATGCCCCGCGGTCCGAGTCCGGCTTACTAGAGGGACACGTGAGGCTCTGGCACATGAGATTGGCCAATAACTGGTGTGTCATGCCCTTACATGTCCGTGGCTGCATGTGCGCTACACTGAAAAGGCCAGCGTTTGTCGCTTACAGGTGCAGATAACCCGCTGAACAACATTAGCGATGGGGATCACTGATTATTACAATTATTACCCGCGAACGATGATTTCCCAGTAAGTGCAGGTCAACCGCAGTTCCGGAATTAGGCCTAATCGTCATTCCTGAAAAAATGAAAAACTTACGTGTGCAAACCACAGGTGCTGTAGCTTGCTTAACAGCTCGCCAGCCGTTCTCACGCCCAGTATGGATTACACGTGATTGCACAAAGGTGAGAAAGGGTACCGTATCCCCGGATAACATGTATGGATAGCGTACACATTCAAAAGATATGTCTATACATCAGGAGGCAGGCTCAGACGGTGTTAGGCCCAGTATGGCTTGCACGTGATTGCACAAAGGTGAGAAAGGGTACCGTATCCCCGGATAACATGTATGGATAGCGTACACATTCAAAATATATGTCTATACATCAGGAGGCAGGCTCAGATGGTGTCAGGCCCAGTATGGATTTGACGGCCCAGACTACACAGCGGAGGAGCAGGGAGAGGTAAAGATTGCAAATGCTGGGGCCCTGCCCAAGCAAGGGGGGCCCACTCGTGGGCGTCGGTACTGGCACTGGGCCCCTCATAGCACGGCGGTGTGTCTGACGGCGGGTGTGCACCACCACCGTCAGAGACACTTGATTGCACTATGAGGGACCCTGTGCCAGTGCCCGCGCCCAAGAGTAGGCCTACCCACCTGTCCAGGGCAACGGCACTCGCACGGTGTCGTGCGCTAGGTGGTGACCCCGGCCACGGGGGGGGGAGGCAGCACAGTTAGGGAGTTTTAGAAAGTGGCATATGTTGATGTTGGGCATTCAGCTGATGCAAAAGGCGAAATAGGTCAAGTCCTAGGAAGAGGTGGACCAAAGCAAGCCATTTTTCTGTCACCCTATGTTTCATCAGGGGAAGGTGGGACAAAATCCTTGGAAACCCATGCATGGTTCATTTTAATGAAGGTTAGATCATCCACATTTTGGGTTGAAGGACAGGTCCTTTTTTCTGTCAGGATTGATCCAGCTGCACTGAAGACTCTTTCCGATAGCACACTTGCAGCTTGGCAAGTGAGCTCCTGTAAGGCATATTGTGCCAATTCAGGCTAGGTGTCCAGTTTAGCTGCCCAATAGTCAAAGGGGAATGACCTGTGTGGGAGAACATCGATATGGGAGGAAAAGTAGTTTGTAACCATAGTTGACAACTGCTGTCTCCTGTCACTTTCCATCGATGCAGTATTACCAGTTGTGTAAGCGGTACTTGAAAAATCAGTCCACAACATTGTCATGAAACCCCTGTCTCCAACGCCACTTCTGCTGTGTGCACCATGAACACATCTGCCAAGCTGCCCACGGCCCGTACGGCTCGTGTGAGAACCATCACCGCTGCTGTGTGCTGGGAATGCCTCAAGCAACCGATTTACCAGAGGTGCTTGTTTATTAGCCAATATTAGGTCAAGGTTCTCCTGTGGCATGATGTTTTGTAATTTGACTTATAGCGTGGATCCAGGATGCTGGCCAACCAGTAGTCGTCATTGTTCATCATTTTGGCAATGCGGGGGTCCCTTTTTAGGATCTGCAAGGCATAATCTGACATGTGGGCCAATGTTCCCGGTGTCAATGATGCACTGCGAGTGCTGGGTGGAGGAGCACTTTCTGGCAAATCCACATCCCTGCAGTCACGCACAAACCCTGTACCAGACCTTGCCACGCCAACATTTTCACTTGCCCCACGAGATGCATCCTCCTCCCCTAAGTAATCATCCCCATCATCCTCCTCCTCCTCCTCTTCTTCCTCCACCTCGTCCAGGAGAGGTCCCTGAGCAGACAATGGCTGAATGTCATCAAGGATTCCCTCCTCCTCTTCCTCCTCATCAACATTGGCTGCAGACGCCTGCTCCTTAAGGTGCGTCAAAGTTTGCATGAGCAGACGCATAAGTGGGATGCTCATGCTTAGGATGGCGTCATCTGCGCTTACCAGCAGTGTGCATTCCTCAAAACACTGAAGGACTTTACAGAGGTCTTTCAGCTTCGACCACTGCACACCTGTCAACTCCATGTCTGCTCTCAAAGTGCCTGGCCGTGTATCCTCCCACAAATGCATTATGGCCTGCCTCTGCTCGCACAGCCGCTCCACCATGTGCAGGGTGGAGTTCCACCTTTTTGCAATGTCGATAATGAGGCGGTGGTTGGGAAGGTGGAGCAATCACTGCAGCTTCTGCATACGAACGGAGTGTACAGGCGACCGGCGGATGTGCGCGCACAGTCTTCGCACCTTCTGAGCAGGGCTGTTAACTCCGAATAATTTTTGAGGAAGCACTGCACCACCAGGTTGAAGGTGTGAGCCAAGCAAGGTATGTGGCTGAGTTTTGAAAGGGCTATGGCTGCCACAAAATTACGGCCGTTATCACTAACTACCTTGCCTGCCTCAAGATGTACACTGCCCAGCCATGACTCAGTTTGTTGCTTCAAGTACTTGGCCAGCACCTCGGCAGTGTGTCTGTCGCCCAAACACATCATCTGCAACACAGCCTGCTGACGCTTTCCACTAGCTGCTCGATAGGGGGACACCTCGTGTGCAACAGTGGCAGCTGCAGATGGAGTGCTCGTACGACTGCGCTCTGTGGACGAGCTTTCACTTCTGGAGGAGGAGGAGGGTCGAACGCCTACAGCCAACTGTTTCCTATACCGTGGGCTAGGCAGCACTGTCCCAATGTCCCAATGCCGACTGGACCATGCATCAGTTGTGAGGTGCACCTTTCCACTCATTGACTGCTTGAGTGCATGGACAATGCGGTCTTTTACATGATGGTGGAGGGCTGGGATGGCTTTGCGAGAGAAGAAGTGGCGACTGGGTAGGTCATAGCGTGGTACTGCATAGGCCATGAGTTCGCGGAAAGCTGCGCTTTCCACCAACCGATAGGGCATCATCTCAAATGAGATTAGTTTGGCAATGTGGGCATTAAAACCCAGTGTACGCGGATGAGAGACTGAGTACTTTCTTGACCTACTCATAGTGTCTGGGAGGGTGAGCTGGACTTGAGAGCTGCATATGGTGGAAGTAGCGGTGGACAGGGCGGACTGAGAGAGGGTTGATGATGGTGATGGAGTTGGTGTTCTTTCTGATGGCCTAGATTCAGTATTTCGTTGATGTAACAGTGGGATTCCCTGACTGCTGTGGCCTTGCAACGACACCTCAACATTTGCTGCTGTGCTAACCGGTGGGCTTACAGTGGGGGAAACAATGTAGCGTTGTTGACTACCTTCTTTGTGATCAGTTGCACATGTGGCACTTGAGGTTTGGTGTTGTGTCCACGCTTGCAAGTGCATGCTGGTTAAATGTCTAAGCATGCAACTGGTATTCAAATTTTTCAGATTTTTCCCTCGGCTAAAGGTCTTTGCGCACTTCTTACAGATAACCTTGGCCTGATCATGAGGATTTTGTTCAAAAAAGTGCCACACTGCACTCTTCCTACTTTGGCAGACATTTTGCGACCTAGCACGCTGTGATCTTTTGACCGTCTGGACAAGCTGTCCAGCAACTCTTTTGATTTTTGGAACCTGTCTTTGGAGTGCTCCGGGCCTGCCAGATAACAGCTGTTGCGATGTCGATGTCTGCTGTGGATGCTCCTCCTCATCTGAGCTATTGGAAGCAGCACCCTCTTCCCCCAATGGATGCCAATCTGGGTCAACAACTGGGTCATCCATCACCTCCTCTTCAATGTCATGTGCACCTTCCTCTGTGTCACCGTGTATGGTGGTATAGTGTGCGGGAAGGGGCACCTGAGTCTCATCAGGGTCAGAATCTGGCTCTGTACACTGCGAGGACAATATAGTGCTCTGAGTGAATGTACCAGCAGAATCATCTATCAGCGGCTGTGCATCAGTGCACTCCATGTCAGATTCATCTTGGCCTGGGTAATTCACCATTTCACTTGATAATCCAGGCATGGTATGTGAAAACAGCTCCATGGAGTAATCAGTAGTATGGCCTGCGTCATCCTTCAATCTTGGTTGGGGTGAAGGACACAAGGAAAGGTGTGGTTCATGAACATGAGCCTCCAATGACGACTCAGTGCTTTTACTTTTTACAACTTCAGAAGAGGAGGCGATAGAGCTGGAGGCTGAGTCAGCAATGTAAGACAAAACTTTTTCCTGATGCTCTGGCTTTAAAAGCGGTTTGCCAACTCCTAGAAAACTAAGCCTTCAAAGCCTTATGGAGCCAGACGATGACGCAGGCTCAACACCTCCTGCATTCGGTCCTATTTTGCTCTTGCCACTACCATCAGATCCACCACCAGCACCATCATTACCAGCTGCCAACCCCCGCCCAATTCCACGGCCTCTTCCACCAGTCTTCCTCATTTTTTGTAGAAATGTAGACAAAATCAAAGAAACTATATAGTAATGTAAAACAAGGTACAAGGTGTCTATAGTACAGGGGAGATTTTGAATTTCTGCAGACACTAGTGGACACTGGACACTTTTGGATTGTGTGAGGCCCACTGAATATCAGAGCGCTATGTCACAGGCTCGATGGCACAGGTGTGAAAACAGTGACTACAGGATAAGGGAGATTTTGAATTTCTGCAGACACTAGTGGACACTGGACACTTTTGGATTGTGTGAGGCCCACTGACGCTGTATGGTGTGAAAAAATGCATGCTCAGTACCTCAGCAGGACAAAAAAAAAAATTGGGATTGCTTTTAAAAAAGCAGTTTGCAGAGCAGTGGGTAAACAGCAATGCAGCTGTCAGGAAGCCTTAGAAGGCAGCCTAACAACCAACACCGCTGATCCACCACAATATAGCCTCCCCTTGCACTGCACACACAGTGACTGGTGTGTTGTACAGGCAAAATCGCTAGCAGCAGAAGCAGTTTTTTTTTCTTCTTCCCTGCCTAACGCTCTCCCTACAGAATCAGCAACCTCTCCCTATGCTAAGATCGGCAGAAGTAAGATGGCGGTCGACGTGCACGCCCTTTTATAACCCCTGTGACGCCCACCAAAGCAAGCCAATCACTTGCATGCCCTTCTGAAAGATGGTGGTGACCCCTGCCTATGTCATCACGTTGCCCACAGTGTCCGTGGATCCTGATTGGCTGAAAAAGAGCGCAAAACAAACTTTTGAAACGCGACTTTGGCGCGTAAGTCGCCGACCTCGTGGCCGACCTCATCCTAGGGTCGGGTTTCGTTTCATGAAACCCGACTTTGCCAAAAGTCGGCGACTTTTGAAATTTTTCGACCCGTTTCGCTCAACTCTACACATGACTACTTCACCGCATCAATGGGAGAATGGATGGCATCATGCACTGTAAAATCCTGAGTGACAAGCACCTTCCCTGCACCAGTATATTAAAAAAGTGTCATGGCTGGGTCTTCCAGCAAGACAATGACCCAAAACATACAGCCAAGGCAACAAAGGAGTGGCTCAAAAAGAAGCACATTAAGGTCATGGAGTGGCCTAGCCAGTCTCAAGACCTTAATCCCATAGAAAACTTATGGAGGACGTTGAAGCTCCGAGTTGCCAAGAGACAGCCTCAAAATCTTAAAGATTTAGAGATCTGTAAAGAGGAGTAGACCAAAATTCCTCCTGACATGTGCGCAAACCTCATCATCAACTACAAAAAAAGTCTGACTGCTGTGCTTGCCAATAAGGGTTTTGCCACCATGTATTGTCTCGTCAGCCAGAGGGATCAAATACTTTTTTCTCACTGCAAAATGCAAATAAATTTATATAATTTATACAATGTGATTTTCTGGATTTTAATTTTGATATTCTATCTCTCAATGTTAAAATTAACCTAGCCTTAAAATTATAGACTGTTCATGTCTTTGTCAGTGGGCAAACTTAGAAAATCATCAAGGGATCAAATACTTATTTCCCCCACTGTAGATATAGATAGATAGATAGATAGATAGATAGATAGATAGATAGATAGATAGATAGATAGATAGATAGATTGATATTGGTAACTGTTGTGAGCTCATTTTCGGGTTTGCCTCTGGCTTCTGGTGAGGGTTATGGAGCTGGCTGTGCTGACAGAGGAGTAGTGAGTTCTCTATCTGGACTCCCTCTGTTGGTGAAGGGAGGTAATGAAGCTGATCTAAATGGCAGAGACCGGCCACCTGAGGAAGAGGACTGCGATTGGACATCAGGAGTTTCTGATTGGATTTAAGGCAGCCTACTCCCTAGTTTCTTGCTGGTGATTTTTCCTGACTGTGGCTCCTGGTTTCCAGTTTGGTTCCTGCCTTCCTAAAGCTAAGTTTTCTCTGCTATTGTTCATAAGAGTTTTTGTCTGGTTTACTTAGTTTTTGTGCTCAGCCAGCCCTGGCTGGGACTGGGCTGAATCCCCATTTTTGTCTCTGATCAGTTGATCTCTTTTGCTCTGTCTTCAGAATATACCTGAGTGCTGATATAGTGATTTTGAAGTTTAGCGACTTCAGGGCCTTTTTTTATCAGATGTATTGGACATTCTTTTTGGCAGGGTTTTTTGCGTGATTGCAGACAGCAACTTTTCTTTCCTGTCCTTTCTAGTTAGCGAGGATCCCATCGTTTGCTCAGCCTGTCTTTCTACCTGTGTCTGTGTTTTCATCTTGTTTCACCCACAATACATGTTGGGGGCTGTCTATTGCTTTGGGGTCTGCTCTGGGGCAGTTTAGATTTTCCCTTTCTTTCTTTAGGCTTATTTAGTTCTGTGGCCGTGACAAGGCGTCTAGGACCACCGTAGGCACGCTCCATGGATACTGCTAGTTGTTGTGGATAGGATCAGGGGTCTGCAATTCGCTAGTTACCAACCTCTCCGGTTTTCTGGGCTTAGCTTGCTTTTTGTTTTTTCCTCCTCGGTGACTCATTCATAACAGGTAACATAAGTGCTATAATCCATCCACTGTGCATACTGTATATTATTTTTAATTTTCTTATGTAAAGTTAGGGTTAGTCATCACACATTTTTCAGGCTATCATGAATTCTTGCTAAAAACATGTTTCTTCATTATTCACAGCATTGTCAGGGACTTGGACAAATGCAATATGATCTCATTACTTACACGACTATTGTAGGGTTGTCTAAATCAGACAAACTCCCAAATGCCCCATTTGTTATCTCCAAAATTTTAAGTAAATGTTATCATATCTAAAGAAAATATATATATAAATCACGTTCCAATAAATGTTGGCTAATTAGGCATTAAAATAAAAACCCAAAAAACATACATGTATATATGATTCCAAGATCTGTCCTTCCATGAGAATAACCTTTTGGCTACGTACAGGAACATAGCAATAGTGGGTATAGGTCTTGCAGTAGCATCTAGGCTCTAGTGCCTAAAAGCCCCAAAAGTCTCTTTGGCCCATATGTTAAGATTGGTACTAATAAATCCCTGTGATTGTTGGGGACCCGGTTGGAGATTTTGTATTGATATCCACAAGCTTCACACTACTCCAAAGGCTACATCGCAGCAAGTGAGAAATAGTAAAATAATGGGCCAACAACATTCTAGTAAAGGATTTGCCTACAGTGTTGTTTTTTACAGAAATACATAAAAGATATGTAAAAGTCAAAGTAAAGACTCAATATTTTACCACATCTGCTTTGTCATGTGTTCTCTCTGTTTAGCCCACATGAAAGAATTCTAAGCATTTTTATTTCCAAAACCTTAAGACAAAGCAAAAGTCAATATCACATGATTTGGAGAATAAAACAAGGCAATATTTTAACGTTAAAATGCAATATTTGGATTCTGGTCACATTGGCTAACAACTTCCTTCTGCAATACGCAGCTGTTGACGAGTTGGCATAAAACACATTTAGTGCTGTTCAGAAGTGCGGCAACACATGTTTAGCAGACACTATTGATTGCTATTACTTCTTGTATTGTTTAAAAGTAAAATAAACGGCACGTCTGTAAGATGACCTTTTCCAGTTGTGCAGCTGAGAGCACTTTGGAAGTTGCAACAAAATAGCCTTTATGAAAAAGTAGGTTTACCTATAGTAAGTTTTCCCAAAATGATATATAACAAAAAACAATTTGAATTTATGTACGCAATATGTTTTTTTTCTTTATTTACTAGTATACATTCCAAACAACTCTGTACCAAGTATGTAATGTTAGGACATCCATGTTTCAGTAACTTCCTGAGACAATGGCTACAGAAATTTAGCATTTCTATGTTTTCGCTATTAGCCATAGAGTGGATTACACAGTATAAATGACAGCTAATCATATTAGTGATATAAAGGGTAATTCTAGGGAATCTGCAATCTAGATGTCACGGGCACACATATCCGTTAAAGGGAATCTGTCACCGGAAGTTGCAGGCCTATGTAAATGTCCTGGGTCCAGTTCGATGGGTGGTGTTTCTTCTTTTTTCTCCACCCCATCCGTAGCCCCCATCCACGCTCTTCTCCGGTATTCTTCTCCATCGTTCTCGTGTGCGCAAAGCAATCTTGCTTCACGCACATGCAGTATGCTTTGCCCAACTGCAGGCAAAGTCGAAAATCATTACTGCGCATGCGCCAGTACACTATGTCCCGGAAGTATTTTGCTGTGTTCCGGGGCATAGTGTACCGGCAAATGTGCAGTAATGATGCAATTTTGCCTGCAATTGGCACTACGAACGATGGAGAAGAATACCGGAGAAGAGCGCGGACGGGGACCAGGGATGGGGTGGAGAAAAAAGATGAAACACCGCCCATCGGACCTGACCCAGGCCACTTACATAGGCCTGCAACTTCCGGTGAGGTAAACTGCTATCAGTTTTTTGCTATGTAATCTGAGAGCAGCATGAGGTAGGGTTTAAAGTACTGAATTCATTGATGCATCACTTAACAGGCTGAGTGATGTTTTCTACTTACAGAGAATGGTGATTTTCAGTACTGTGACTAGTTGGAATTTGTGCTGTCACCTGACTCTGCCCCCTCTGATAAGCAGCTCACTGTCAAAAGACAATGAACATTCTGAGGCTGGTGTGGACGGGGTTAGCAGTTTCAGTTTTGCTTCATGCTGCATCTAAGAGCTTTGATTGTATCACATCTGCTGCACTCAGTAATTTAAGTGATTCATCGTTGGATTCAGGGTATCTTTTTCTACATCATGCTGCTCTCAGATGATGCAACTAAAACCTAATGACAGATTCCCTTTAAAAACAGCCATACTAGGACTTCTGTAAAGGTACATAAGTCTTTAAACTACCTCCTTGTGCCTCTGATATTATATTAAGACATAAGAGGTTCTCCAATAAATGAAAGATCTTACACGGAACGTCAGACTGGTGTGTCTAGCGCCTATTAGTAAAAATCGTTTTAGGTGCCCACTCTACAATTACTTGAAAATATAACCTGACTTATTTGCAAATTTCAAGTTGATGCATTCGTCATACAATTTAATGTCAAGACATCACAGCAGGGACATCTCCACTGGAGCATATGAAAAGCATAGCAGTGGTGAGAGGCAAGAACCTACTCTTGGCACTGTGGCCCATCGGGTAATTCTCCTGTTTCCTTGCGGAATATCAAATCCTAATTGAAGAGGAATTCTTATCCAAGTGCTTTGCACCTGGGGGAGACTTTCTGCCAACATCCAGCACCTGACTGAGCATTACACATGAATTTCCCCATGGTGGGACGATTAAAGGATTATCTTATCTTATCAAACAGGGCACATGATGCCTGTACTTAGTATGTGTTTGGCCTATAAATGGGTATTGGTGTTGTGTTTATAATCACTTATTAAGGTGGGATTCAGCAGAACTGTTAGCTTTATTTTTACTATAATAGGAAGGGTAAAATGTGTCTATCTAAAATCGGCCCAATGATTAACTGGAATCTGGTGATCCTCCATTTTCAGGTCACGAGAAGCCATAAGCAGCACTGATTGAAACCAATCTGTTGATCTATCCATTTTACTGAGTGAGTGGTCAATTAGTCTTATAATCAAATGATTTGGTATCTGTTGGAATCTGACTCTATAGCCACCACCCTCATTTACCTGAGGATATTGCCAGGTAGGATAATCGTATGTTTCGCAAGATTTATTTGTTTAAGGCCAAGTTCACACGTTCAGTCTTTGGTCAGTATTTTACATCAGTATCTGTAAGCCAAAACCAGGAGTGGGTGATAAATCCAGAAGTGGTGACGTGTTTCTATTATACTTTTCCTCTGATTGTTTCATTTTTTATTTTGCCTTTCCAATAGTGATGCAACCAAATACTGATGTGTGAATGTGGCCTTAAGGGAATAAATGAACAGACTTTGTTTTTTTTTAGAATTCACTATTACATGTTTCATTGTGATAACACATCACACAAGCCAGCCAGTCACACCCCTCTGTTATCACTGAGTCGTTTGTGGGACCCAGGATTAATCTGATTATGTGACATCTTAACATGTGAAGCTGACCACTCATACACATAGCATAAATATTAGCCGAATGTTAGTTAAAATGAAGGCTATCTCCCCTGATTTGATCATACACATGACTGTTCAGATTGTTCGATCACTCCTGTGCTCTGTATGAAAAAGTCACTGCCAGACTTCTCTGGCTGCAGCTTAGCTTCTTTCCTAACAAAAAAAAACGCCTGCCGAGTCTAATGGCCTGAGCCTTATTCTCTTCCTAAACATCATCAGTCAGGGAAGAGTCGAGACATTGTCATGGAGATGGGATGATGCTGAAATCGATGGGTTTGGCTGAATTCTACGTACCATCAGTTTTATTGGTTTTTGATAATTCTGTTTTTGTCTATATAAATTTAAACATTGATTCAGTTTTTTTTACTTATTTATGCACTTTGAGCTATGATGTCAAATCCCTCCAATATTTTTGGGGTATATATGTATGTATATATGTTTGTACCTCTTCATTCATGAGCTTGATGAAGGCATCTGTACAGTGCTGAAATGCTTAGCCTGAAAAAAAAAACATCGTTCTTCCAGCAGAACCCAGTGGGTCCTTGTTATTTGTCCACTTCCTGCATTACTCATTTCCACTGCCATCGTGCATAACTGGCACAAGTAGGAGCAGCTGCCGGTCTACTCTTGACAAATGCCCAGACAGAGTTGTGCCTGTTCTAAGCAGATCTTGCCAAGGAGACCAATTCTGCTTACTCTCCGAGTCACTAATGTTATCTAGAATGTCTAATCTATGGAGCGCTGCTTTTTGGTCTTTTTCTTTTAGATCTCATCTAATGTGCATGGGTGAATTTAGAGTATAAACAGATTCATTTTGCCTCTTTCTATCACCTATCCACGACTGTGATCCCCCACTGGCCTAGAGACCAGTGAGATCCCTTGAGAGGGACCTCCGGCAATCAAATTTTTTCCACTTTCTTAGTTTTTTGTGCACATATCCTTATCTTTTTTTTCAAAATCAAGTTGGATTAGTAGTTTACCTTTAATGCAGCACAGGGGGCTATGACAGAAAATAAAATTAGCATTTATGACCTAAAATGCACAATAAATAGATGATATCCATTACAAACTGAACTATTCTATGCAGAAACCGTCTTAAAGTAATGTTGTTTCTGATCTCTAATGTTTGTACAATGGCTTCTGAGGATGAACAGTATGACCTCTATAAGGTAAACTGATGATAGCATTGTTCAGAATCTAACACAGCGCTGACGGAGTAAGCTTTCACTTTATAGGGAGCTCAGAGCGTACAGCATCTCCCCAGGACGGCTCTTGTCACAAGCCTACTGCCTGAAGTGGCTGCTTCATTCTGTCACAGTAAAGGATTGCACCTGAGAATAATAATGAAAACTGTGGCTACGACGCTGTAGGGTTTTAAGTATCACTGTATCACTCTTTGAAAAGCAGTCCCTCTTAAATAGCAAATACAAAAAGTCTTTTAGTAAATGGTAACGCATGCTTCCTATTCATGCAGAATATCATTTTAACAGCATTGTATCCACTTTCATAAAGCAGCAAATGGCGATTCACTGCTGTGCACAAATTGTATGTAATAGACCACGGACTCATGTCCTATTATTCCCGCACTTGTTACCTATCCATTTATAATGTGTTTAACATAAGTGCTGAATCTTAATCTGCATATTTTACATTAGGGGTTCTTTTTTTCTGCAGCATCCTTAAAATTTCCTGTAAATTGTACAGAAAAAAGAATCAAAATAATGTTTAGAGAATGTTAAAAGAAAGAAAACAAATATCTCAATTTCCTTGTCCTCCATCCTTAATTTGATATATTACATAGCTGATCCTACAGAGTTTCTAATTATGTTCACTACAAAGTAAAAATACATTTATTCAGCCATCAGTCTTTCCTCCCAACACCACAACATGCATGCTGGGAACAACTGTGAGGACCAAGGACCCTTAATGAATATGAAAATGGGGGTCTCCCATTAGAATAGAGGAGTGTACATGTACTACTTAAAGGGAATCTGTCACCTATTTTTTCGAGTATCGTGGCTTTTAAAGGGAATCTGTCACCCCATTTTTAGCCTATAAGATGCGGCCACAGCCATCAGGGGCTTATCTACAGCATCCTGTAATGCTGTAGATAAGCCCCTGATGTAACCTGAAAGATAAGAAAAATGAGTTAGATTATTATCACTCAGGGGTGGTTCGGGTCCGGTTTTGGTACGATGGGTGTCGCAGTCTGGTCCGGCGCCTCCCATCTTCTTACGGTGACGTCCTCTTCTTTGCTTCCTGTTGTGGCTCCTGCGCTGGCGCACTGCTCTGCCCTGTTGAGGGCAGAGCAGAGTACTGCAGTGCGCAGGCTCCACACTGGACCGTGACACCCATCGGACCAAAACAAGACCCGGACCACCCCTGGGTGAGTATAATATAACTCGTTTTTCTTCTCTTTCTGGTTACATCAGGGGCTTATCTACAGCATTACAGAATGCTTTAGATAAGCCCCTGGTGGCGGTGCTGGCAGCTGATACTCGAAAAAATAGGTGACAGATTCCCTTTAAGTACCATTCAGACATGGAAAGCCTGACCACTGTTCTCCTGATCAGTGGGAATTTCACAACTGGGATCATCTCAGCAATCAGACACTTACTTTTTATCTTGTTACTATGATCATTGTGTGAGCAAAGAATGATCAATGTTATCGGCGCCACATGTCCTATTCATATTGGACGATGTGCAGCCGTCAATGATGATGATATTAATGCCATCATGATCGACCCAATCACCTGATGAATGAGCATTTTACAGAAACCGATAATCATAAATGAGCAAAATAATGAATGTTCATTCCAGATTATTTTTTAATCAAAATTAGACATTACCTTTAAGTACCACATTGTCATGTTACCCTGGAGCAAGAAATATCATGTAATCGGTCCATGATCTAGCAAACACGACAGCGGTCTGTGACCACTGGACCACCGCACTGTAAACCTCTTACTACTGTATCTGTGGCTTCTGTGATACCTCTTCTTATTAGTAGGCCTTGTAAAGCTGTAATTTTGTGGCATGTCACACACGATATTGGGGGCCTAGTCATCAGAAGAGGAGTCGAGAACTGCAAAGGCAATAGGAGGTTTTCAGTGTCATGGTCCAGCAGAGGGGACTGACCCTAGACGTCCTGTATCACATGGTCACCGCGCCACATCAGATTATGGACAACTAATGGCTAAGTACTCCTTTACCAACATTTCACTCCTGATGAACCTTGGAAGAAGGGAAACACTTCGAGTGTATTCATGAGCGTTATGCGGTTATAGAGTTTTTTGTGGGGTTGTGATCTGTACATTGTAGTTACAGTTTCAGGACACATTACCACATGGGCTTTCTGCATTGCTCCCACTGCACCTGATTGGTTCATTAACTTCTTGTGCATCTGATCTGTACCTTGTGGTTATAATATCAGCATAAATTACCGCATTGGTAATGGATAATTTTGTTTGGCTTCGGGCATTCCAGCACCCAGGAGGAGTTGGGGCACAACAGGCACTGATGGAGTCCTGAGATGAAGTAACCCCCTGTTGTAATAGCGGGGTTGCGCTTGTTAGCGAGTTCAATGGGACTCCTGTCCCCAAGCAGGGTTTTGTCGCAGTGCTCAAGAGTGGCGGTTTACTGGCCACGCGCACAGCCTGGGGCTGTGTGCAGAGTGTCTCTGTTGACGAGGAACAGGCACCAACTGCCGACTGCAGTGGGGTGAAGGCGGCTGTGAGTGGTGATAGACAGGCCGCAACCACGGGCTGAAGTGAAAAGGCAGCGTCCGTGGGTGGCAGCGGGCAGGCCGCAACCGCGGGCTGAAGGGGGATGACAGCAGCCGGGAGAGAGAGCGGACAGGCTGTGGAGGGCTCGAGCTCAGAGGTAACGGCCAAGGATGACCGGGGGCAGATCGTAACCTGGGATTTGGGTGAAGAGGCAGTCCCCTGTCGGTAAGCTCGGCGCCTCCTTCCTGAGGGCCACTGCGTAGCTACCCTCTGCTGCTAGTCTCTTCTCTGAACTGTCAGTGTCCTTCCCGTTCTCTCACGCCTCCTCCGTCTCCTGCTCCTTGTCTGGCGTATCACCAACTGCCTCCTCTGCGCGCTCCCTGCCCCTTTTATACTCACCCCTCCCCTTGCTGTCCTGTCACTCTCAACAGTCCACTCTCCTCCTCTGTCCCCCGGGCACTGTTTCCTTAGGAACTCAGATGGCGGTCCCCTTGGTTCTGGCCCAGACACTCTGTGGGGGTCCTCCTCCCTACAACAAGTTGGTCTATTAACTCATTGTGTATTTGTGCATAACCAATCCTTCATATCTCTCTATAACTTTCTGACTCTTATGTCTTTGGAATCCACACTGGGGTCCTTTTTTATGTACTATTTCATCTTGATTTTTCTTTACTGAACCGCGCCACTATGGGGATGTCAACAGCACTTTCTTATCTGTAAAGCACTGAGCACTTTATCCCTATTTTCCCTCACCCCTTTACTTTATCTTCTAACACATTAGTTAAGGCCCCGTCACACAAAAAGACTCACCAGCGATCCTGACAACGATATCAATGTGTCAGGATCGCTGGTAAGTCGCTATGTGATCGCTGGTGAGCTGTCAAACAGACAGCTTCACCAGCGATCAGCACAGCGACGCCCAGCATGCGGCGTCGCTGTGTTCGTTAGTTACCAGCGCGCTGATGCAGGGGGCTGGTAACTAACGTACACATCGGGTATCCAAGGGACGTGCGTACCCGATGTGTACGTTAGTTACCAGCTCCCTGCATCAGCGCGCTGGTCCCTTGGATACCCGATGTGTACGTTAGTTACCAGCTGATCACTGGTCTCCCGCCTGTAACACGCAGCGATGCGTGCTGGCCAGCGGGAGACCAGCGACCAAAGAAAAGTCCTGGGCTTTCCTACAGTGATCAGCGATACCGGCAGGGGGGCCGGTCGCTGATCGCTGTCACACACAGCGATCTCGCTGGTGAGATCGCTGTTGTGTCACAAAACTTATGACTCAGCAGCGATCTCGCTAGCGAGATCGCTATGTGTGACTGGGCCTTTAGGGACAGGATGGACAGCTGCTGTTGAGCGGTGTGTCAATTTAGTTATTATAGGGTGCTAACCCCAGCTGCTAGGCAGGCAAATATACTGTATATAGAGGCAGCTTGTGCAACATCTACATACCCAGGGCTTGTCTGACAATATCTTATGCTATGACTCGTATGTTATTTTACATCCCCACTTCTATCGACCAATGAACCTGTCTGATCTGACTATCATATTTTCCATACGATAACACCTTCCTCTATCTTTTTCTGTTGACACACATATGCTATCCGTTTTCAATTAGGAATCTTCTGCTCCCCTGTTCCATTCAGGGCTTTGCAGGGTCAGCAAGGAGAGCTATCGATGAGCGGGGGTGCCATTGCACAGGTATGTATCGAGCCAACCTCCACTGCTAGGTAGGGCATTAAAAAAACAGCAATAAAACAGGGGCAGGCACATCCCTGTGGTTTATTCATTTTTGTATCTTAGGCTAGTTTCACATTAGTGTTTTTTAGCGCTGCGCTTTGAGCGCAATAGAAACGCATGCAAAAAATGCATCATGCTTTTTGCATGCATTTGCGTTTTTTAGGCGCATGCGTTTTAACCAATTTGTAGCCATGTTAACTCTTAAAACACATGCAATTTCAAATGCAGGCGTGCGCATGTTAATGCGCATGCCTGCGTTCCCATAGACTGCAATGTGCTATTTTTGCGCATTCCCTGCGCTAGCTTGTGCAAGCGCTTTTTTTACGCTGTTGGACGGACCCAAAAATGCAACAGGTTGCGTCGGGCACGTCTAGGCGCACACTACAAAAAACGCATGCGCACAAAAACACAAACGTGAGCGTGCAAGCGCTAGACAATGCGCCCGCCATGTTAAACATAGGGGCGCAAGGCGCATGCGCATGGACGCGCACGATGCGCTGCGCTAAAAAACGCTAATGTGAAACCAGCCTTAGTGTCTCTATTTTAATGGTGTTTTTTTCACGTTTTCAAGTTTTATAATATTTATTTTATTGATAGAAATTAAAAGTTATAATTTATTAGAGCAATTAATATAGTCCTACGGTGAGCTACTTCTGTTATACTGTTTATCATCTTTGATACTGTAAAAGCACAGTGTTATAGTCCAGCAGCTACAGACACTATTGATGTGGCTGCATTACCAGCGTCATGCAAATCTTTCTTTGATCCACTCTAATCTAATATACAGTATATATACTGAATATATATACACTTTATATGTATCTGCATATAAACAGTGGCATGTAAAAGTTTGGGCATCCATGGTCAAAATTATTGTCATTGTGAACAGTTAAGCAAGTTGAAGATAAAACAATCTATAAGGGCAAAAAATATATACATTATCATGTTCTACATTTTAAGAATAACAAAAATGAAAATTGGCTGATACAAAACTTTGGGCACCCTTGGAGATATGTGTGCTGAGATAACTTTGACCAAGGGTTCAGACCTTAATTAGCCTATTGGGGTTATGGCTTGTTCACTATCATCATTATGAAGGGTCAAGTGATGCAAATTTCCCAGCTTTATAAAAACCCCACCTCCTCTAAACTTGTGCTAAAAAACAGCAGCAATGGGTTCGTCTAAGCAGCTGCCTAGCAATCTGAAAATGAAAATGGTGGCTTCCCACAAAGCAGGAGAAGGCTATAAGAAGATAAAAAAGCATTTTCCTGTTGCTCTTTCCTCAGTTTGAAATGTAGTTAATAAATGGCAATTAAAAACACTGGAGGTCCAGATAAGGTCTGGAATACCAAGCAAAATTCCAGTGAGAGTTGTTCGAAGGATTGCTAGAGAGGCAATCAGAACCCCTGCTTGACTGCAAAAGTCCTTCAGAAAGAATTAGCAGGCTCTGGAGTTGTTGGTACATTCTTCTACTGTTCAAAGACACCTACACAAATATGGCCTTCATGGAAGAGTTATCAGAAGAAAAACTCTTCTGCATCATCTCCACAAAATTCAGTATCAGAGGTATGCAAAAAGAACATCAAAACAAGTCATGTCTACCGATGAGGTTAAAATAGAATTCTGGCGGCAATGATCAAAATTATGTGTGGAGAAAAAAAGGCACAAACTGTCAGGAAAAGAACATCTCGCCAACCATTAAGCATGGACGTGGATACATCATGCTTTGGAGTTGTGTTGCAGCCAATTGCACAGGGAATATTTCGAGGGTAGAGGGAAGAATGGACGCGATGAAATTTCAACAAATTCTTGATGCAAACAACACATGTGCAAAAAATCTGAAGTTATAAAGAGGATGGCTGCTACAAATGGATAATAATTCTAAAGAAAAATAACTATCCACATTAGACTACCTCAAAAGGCTGAAGCTGAAGGTTTTATAATGACTCTCAAAGTCTCCTGATCTGATCATTAGGCCGGGGTCACACTAACCTGCGCAAAATGCGGTCCGTGGTTTACAGGCGAAATACGGATGAATGACCCCTAAATAGTGCTCCGTAGGTCATCCGTAAGCAAGGTGCGGTCACGTATTTTGCGCATGTGAGCATCTGTATGTAATCCGTATGGCATCCGTATGGCATCCTTATGGCGAGATTTTCTCACAGGCTTGCAAAATGGACATATAATGGAGCCCTATGACAGGGTTTCTAACAGAAACCAAAGAATAGATATAGACACATAAAATGCATATATATATATATATACAGTCATGGCCAAAAGTATTGACACCCCTGCAATTCTGTCAGATAATATTCAGTTTCTTCCTGAAAATGATTGCAAACACAAATTCTTTGGTATTATTATCTTCATTTAATTTGTCTTAAATGAAAAAACACAAAAGAGAATGAAGCAAAAAGCAAAACATTGATCATTTCACACAAAACTCCAAAAATGGGCCAGACAAAAGTATTGGCACCCTCAGCCTAATACTTGGTTGCACAACCTTTAGCCAAAATAACTGCGACCAACCGCTTCCGGTAACCATCAATGAGTTTCTTACAATGCTCTGCTGGAATTTTAGACCATTCTTCTTTGGCAAACTACTCCAGGTCCCTGATATTTGAAGGGTGCCTTCTCCAAACTGCCATTTTTAGATCTCTCCACAGGTGTTCTATGGAATTCAGGTCTGGACTCATTGCTGGCCACCTTAGATGTCTCCAGTGCTTTCTCTCAAACCATTTTCTAGTGCTTTTTGAAGTGTGTTTTGGGTCATTGTCCTGCTGGAAGACCCATGACCTCTGAGGGAGACCCAGCTTTCTCACACTGGACCCTACATTATGCTGCAAAATTTGTTGGTAGTCTTCAGACTTCATAATGCCATGCACACGGTCAAGCAGTCCAGTGCCAGAGGCAGCAAAGCAACCCCAAAACATCAGGGAACCTCCGCCATGTTTGACTGTAGGGACCGTGTACTTTTCTTTGAATGCCTCTTTTTTCTCCTGTAAACTCTATGTTGATGCTTTTGCCCTAAAAGCTCTACTTTTGTCTCATCTGACCAGAGAATATTCTTCCAAAATGTTTTAGGCTTTTTCAGGTAAGTTTTGGCAAACTCCAGCCTGGCTTTTTTATGTCTCAGGGTAAGAAGTGGAGTCTTCCTGGGTCTCCTACCATACAGTCCCTTTTCATTCAGACGCCGACGGATAGTATGGGTTGACATCGTTGTACCCTCGGACTGCAGGGCAGCTTGAACTTGTTTGGATGTTAGTGGAGGTTCTTTATCCAACATCGGCACAATCTTGCGTTGAAACCTCTGGTCAATTTTTCTTTTCCGGCCACATCTAGGGAGGTTAGCCACAGTGCCATGGGCTTTAAACTTCTTGATGACACTGTGCACGGTAGACACAGGAACATTCAGGTCTTTGGAGATGGACTTGTAGCCTTGAAATTGCTCATGCTTCCTCACAATTTGGTTTCTCAAGTCCTCAGACAGTTCTTTGGTCTTCTTTCTTTTCTCCATGCTCAATGTGGTACACACAAGGACACAGGACAGAGGTTGAGTCAACTTTAATCCATGTTAAGTGGCTGCAAGTGTGATTTAGTTATTGCCAACACCTGTTAGGTGCCACAGGTAAGTTACAGGTGCTGTTAATTACATAAATTAGAGAAGCATCACATGATTTTTCAAACAGTGCCAATACTTTTGTCCACCCTCTTTGTTATGTCTGGTGTGGAATTATATCCAATTTGGCTTTAGGACAATTCTTTTTGTGTTTTTTCATTTAAGACAAATTAAATGAAGATAATAATACCAAAGAATTTGTGTTTGCAATCATTTTCAGGAAGAAACTGAGTATTATCTGACAGAATTGCAGGGGTGTCAATACTTTTGGCCATGACTGTATGTATTCTATGTGTCTATATCTATTCTTTCGTTTCTTTATTAAAACTGTCAGTGTGAGTTTACTGTATAGCGCACTGAATTGCCGGCTTTGCTGAAAGACACCTGGTGCGTATTTCTCTCAAGTCACATGTGTGGTCCGTGTGTAATCCGTTGTTTTTGCGCACCCATAGACTTGCATTGGCGTACTACGGCCGTAGTTCGCTGACAATCGCAGCATGCTGCGATTGGCACGGACCGTAGAATACGGATGAGAAATATACGGCTGGTGCAAGTGACCCCATAGAGAATCATTGGTCCGTGTGTAATGCGTGCTTTTAGCGCCTCTCACTCGGCCGTATTCCTCGCCAGTGTGACCCCGGGCTTAGTGAAAATCTGTGGCTAGACTTCAAAATAGCAATACATGCAAGATATCCCAGGAATCTCACAGAACTGTAAGAATTTTCAAAGGAAGAATGGATGAAAATATCGCAAACAAATAATGAAACATTCTTGGATACAAAAAAATCATTTACAAGCTGTGATACTTTCAAAAGGGAGTGCTACTAGTTACTATCCATGCAGGGTGCCCAAACTTCCATTTTCCTTTTTGTAATTTTTAATATGTAAATGATGAAAATACATCTTTTTTTGCCTAAAATACAAAGGAAATCTGTCATCTTCAACTTTATGCCTTTTAGAGATCATTTCAATCTTCAACTTGCTTAACTTATCACAAGAACAGTTATTTTGACTAGGGCTGGACAAACTTTGACATGCTGCCTTATGTTTATATATGCAGGGTGGGCCATCTATATACAGTAGATCCACCTAAATAAAATGGGAATGATTGGTGATAGCAATTTCCTGTTTGTGGCGCATTAGTATATAGGAGGGGGGAAACTTTTCAAGATGGGTGGTGATGACCATGGTGGCCATTTTGAAGTTGGCCATTTTGGATCCAACTTTATTTTTTCCAATGTGATGAGGGTCATGTGACACATCAAGCTTATTTAGAATTTCACAAGAAAAACAATGCTTGGTTTTATTGTAACTTTATTGTTTCATGTTTACAAGTTTATGACCACTTATATAAAATGTGTTCAAAGTCCTGCCCATTGTGTTGGATTGTCAATGTAACCCTCTTCTCCCACTCTTGACACACTGATAGCAACACCGCAGAAGAAATTCTAGCACAGGCTTCCAGTATATCCATTGTTTCATAATCTGCACATCTCGTATCTTCACAGTATAGACAATTGCCTTCAGATGACCCCAAAGATAAAAGTCTAAGGGGGTCAGATCAGGACACCTTGGTGGTCATTCAACTGGCCCAATATGACCAATCCACTTTATCACCAACCATTCCCATTTTATTTAGGTATATCCATACAGGTGTATCCATATAGATAGCCCACCCTGTATATACAGTGTATGTGTATATATAAATATATATATATATATATATATACACTGTATACTGTATATATACAAAATGTGGAGGAAAATGTGCCCGCTACTGAAGAGCAATGAATCCTCACTGCTATCTGTGCACACAGTCCTGCACAGTGCATAGTGTGCACACACTGCTATGCTCTGCTTACAAGCATAAAGCAGTTGCTGGCAATGGAGCAGGATGCTGTGAGGGAATGTAAGTGTAATTTTTTTTGTCTTTTTTATGTTTTCTGGTGGTGCCATGCATACCAAAACCGGGATGGGGGCCAATCATACCAGAATAGGGATGGTGCCATGCATACTAGGACTAGATGGGAGCCTTGCATACCAGGAAAAGTATGGGGGCCATGCCCACTAGGATAGGGATGGGGGGCCATGCATATTTGGAAGAGATGGGGGCCATGCATACCAGGAGAGGGATGGGGCCATGCATACTAGGATGAGATAAGGGCCCTGCATACCAGGATAAATATCGGGCCATGCATACTAGGATGAGATGGGGGCCCTGCAAACCAGGATAGATATGGAGTCATGCATACTAGGATGAGATGGGGCCCTGCATACCAGGATAGGGATGGGGCCATACATGCTAGGATAGGGATGAGGGCGATCATTCCTGTCATGATAGGGATGAGAGGGACCATTCCTATCAGGATAGGGATGAGGGGTCCATGCATACCAAGATAAGGATGAGAGGGCCATGCATATCAGGGCAGGGATGAGGGGGCCATGTGTATTAGGATGGGGATGAGGGGACCATATATACTAGGATAATGGATATTAAGTACATAATTGACCATATTTTTTGCTTCAATTTTTTTCCCTAATTTCCTCCTGTTAAATCTAGGTACGTCTTATCATCTGGTGCGTCTTACAGTCTGAAAAACACGGTTGTTTAATTTTTGCAGTTTTAATTTTTATTTATATTTTAGTATTTTCAACGCTTTCCATGTTTCAATATTTTTACTTTAACTTATATAATGTCTGTAATAGAGAATTCAAGCTAACAACTAGATGCATCATTACAGTGCAAGTGGGTGGTGTAAATTACATCTTGTATACTTCCAGGACAATTATTCTTACAATTTGCTCTTAGGAAATTATTTTGAAATCAATGTAATTGCTAAGAATCCTTTGACACAATTTGTTGCAAGCAGCTTTCCTTATCAGTATTAGTTAGCGATAATAAATAACAATGCAATTAACATTTTAGACTGTAAGCCAGAGATTACATGTATGGTAATGTCTTCATATGTTGTCACTTCTCTGCCTGCTCTAGGGCTGTAGCTATGCAGTGAATGATCTGACATCAGCATTGTTCATTAGGCTATGTGGCTAAAAGATTTAATCCTGGTATTTAACAAAATGTTCTATAAATAATATACTCTATTAATACTATGACTATATCATGTTAAAACAAAACAGGCAACATTGAATTATATTTATGAGAGATACTGCCTACAATAAATGAGTAAAATTAGAATTAGGTCTTCTCGTGTCTGTTTTTTATGCCTGTTTCCTGGTCAGCAGTTGGCTGAAGTCTCTGGCTGGATTTGCATAAGAACGCCATGCCTCCTGGCAGCCAGAGAGCAGCACTCGTGCATTGCAGGAAGCAGAAAGCAAAAAACATTCATGAGCCTCTCTCACTCAGGGAGAGGGACACACACACAAGACGATGACTCGGTGAGCCTGGCTGGGGGTGGATTTTTTTTGTTAAATGTGTTCCCTCACTGTGCAGGCAGCCTGGTACTTTACATTTACAATGGCTCTGGCTGCACTTTGCACCTTAGGGAGGGGGGCCCGGCTGCACACACTGTGGAGGGTGGAGGGGGCCTTGCATGCACTGCAGGTGTGTGTGTGTGTATATATATATATATATATATATATACACCACTGAGCCACCAATGATTTATTCTGCCTTGCTAAATGTCTGTGATATACATTGATAATCAATCAGCTACTTGTTGGCCATCAGCTGATAGCCCATTTTGGCATTTCTTATGCTCACAGGATGATCAGTATAGATTGTTTTGTGTGCATAGATTATTATTGTTCTCAGCAGCACATACTGGTTACAAAGAAGGCTGTTACTGAGACTAGCTATAAAATTAATTGTTTGACCTATAACATGCATGCCTGGAGTTAAGAGCACCTGTTGATTTTTTTTTAATTTTTTTTTTGGGAGGGGGCCCATTCAGACTTTTGCTGTGGGGCCCCATGATTTCTATGTACACCCCTGCCTGTCGCACAACAATCTGTATGGTAGGATGTATGGTATGATGTATTGTCACATCAGTGATGCGAGATCTCACCAGACATCTGGAATACACTGAGCATGGGCGTGAGAACAGCCGTTTTCTCATGCTCAGCTTTGTTTGTTCCAGCTGGCACAGTGAGTGGTCACATCACATCGCTCACACTCACCAAACCATCCGGATTATGGTGGGGCAAGAGCATTAATGAATTAATGGATTGTGAACCTTTAAGAATTTTCCATATTTCCGCATAAATGTGACCTAAAATTACATAAGATATTTACATAAGTCCTAAATTTAGATACAAAGAACCAAATCAAAGACCTATGACTAACGTCCCCTATAATTCAAACTTTCCACTCCCATTTCCAGGACATCTCTCATGCTGCACACATTATTCTGGAATGCTGTAACCGAGATAATCTGGTTAATTCCCAGTATCCACAATTTCAAGTGTGCCCTATAGCACATTGTTTTGGATTTGTATATCACTTTGCAGATATAACTAATGGTGTTACAGGGAATCTGCTCACATATGATAAGATGAAAACTACATTTTGCCTCATCCCTGTTTCACAGCATGCAGGTTTCTATTTGAATGCTCTTTGAATGACTTTGTGGAAATGGCCCCTCAATAAAATGCTTAATATGTGACACATATAGTATTTTACTAAACACTGATGATGATTTTCTGGTCAGGCTTCCATATATGTCCAGATGGGAAAATTATTTGGGTAAAACTCTAAGTGATATTGATTGGAGACTTGTCTAGTTAAGAGCAGCTATTACGGTTTCCTGTATCATTTACGAAGAAAACCAATGCAAGACACTCCGATTCTGGTATTACACTCCTGATCTCCTACATAAGATGTTTCATAGCCTCTCATTGGGTACAAATCTCTCCCCAGTCTCTAGTCAAAAAAATACACTAGGATCAAGGATGCTAGAAATTATGAATATCACATTGCTTTAAATGAAAACTGGGTTGAGAGATTTAATCTCATCTTGTCTTGGGGCACATTTTGGATATCCCTGAATATCTAAGATTCGTCTCTTTTGACCTACTCATTCATCTACTCATTTCTACCTCCAATAACTACTTTTATTCTCCCCACGCTGTCTGGTGTAAGTCTTGTATGTTTTTCCCTCTTCTGAAACTGTTAAAAATTAAGCATAATCTAATGCATATCTATTATGTAATTGGTTGAACTTGCTGTTATTGAAATTTTGCTATTTATTTATATATCTGGCTATTTATTTTATTTAAAAAGAAGTTTTCTGAGAAATATGAAAATCTTTCAATAAAAATTTACAAAATTTACAAATTAAAGAAAAAGTCTTGCCTATCACTTCACCTCACTAATGGAGATGAGTGCACCCATTGAAGTTCAGGTTCTGTTACCTGACCCGTACTCTATTCCAAAGTTCAGTTTGGATAGCAGGACTGTATTTAAACTGGAACCATAACCCGAACCCCCCCCCAAATGGAGACCCAGACTTTAAAACTGGGAAATATTCTCTCTCTCGCCTCTCGGGCTTCCCCCGAAACTCTAAGCATTGCAACAGACTACCCAGGAAGTCTGTGTGTCATAGGTCTTGAAGGGAGTAATGGATGATGGCTTTATATACTTTCTGAAGGTTTAGAAATTTTCCATAGTTCTTCATAAATTTGACCTAAAATACAACAGATATTCACACAAGCTCTAAAATTAGATAAAGATTACTACAACAAATAAACTGTTAAAAAATATTGGACATTCATTTTGTAAATGATGGAAATGTTTCAATATTGCATGTCTGGGAGTGGAAAAAATAAGTGAACCTTTGCTAACAAGGGACCCTGTCAGCTGATGCATGCTGCCCAAACCGTGAGCTGCATGTATCAGCTTCTGGCTGTGCAATCACAGCTATGTGTTTTTTTTCTTTGAAACGCTGCTAATGTTTAAGAGAAAAAAATACTTTTTATTACTGCCGGGGAAATAACCATGCGATTAACTAGTCATATAGGTGGGTCTTCGGCGGCTTCCCCCCGCCTGCTGAAAGTGACTGACAAGTATGTGCCAGTCATTGTACAGTAAAAATGACCTGTTAAAAGATGGAAATAATGGAAAAAGGAGAAAGTATGAGACCCTACGCATTACACCACAAAATGTTGCTTCCTCAGGGTAAAGTGCCAGTGCTAGATGAACTCTCTATAAATATACGTTGTTTAGCAAATATGGAAGTGTGGAATGAATTACTCGTACCTATAATCAAATGGCCTGGACGTAAGTACAGAGATGGAGGGAGATATTCAATATCCCAGTAGACAATTTTCATTGGCTGTATGCATGTCAGAGTGGACCATACCATCGGTGACAAAGGATCTGATGTCAGTCTGACACACAGATTGCATTATAAGAAGAGACTAGTGGTTACAATAATTGTATTCCTCTGTCAACCATAGTTGCCATCACATGCAATCATCACTGCTTTGCATCAAAAAAGTTTTACTGGCAAGGACATTGCAGCTTATAAACTAGTCCATAAATTAACCATTAATCAGATCATCAAGAGCTTAAAAGAGGTTAAATTGCTGTGAAAAAGTCTTTTGGTTGCCCAAGAAAGTCAAGGAAATGCCAGGACCTTCTCAAAAAAAGGATTCAGCTATGGGATTGGTTCAACTAGCGTTCTTAGCTTGTTCAGGAATGGCAGCAGGCAGGTGTCAGGACATCAGCATGCACAGTGAAGCAAAGGCTTGTGGACGGTAGCCAGCTGTCAAATTAGGACAGCAAGAAACCTCTTCTAACCAAAAAAACTTCATGAACAGGCTGACAATATGCAGGAAGTAAAGGGTTTGGACTGCAAAAGACTGAAGTAATGCTATTACTTCTAATGAAGTACGTTTTTGACTGTCTGGAATATCTTGAGGAATAATTGTAAGGGGAATAAAAGATTAGGGCCACTATGAACTTTGTGTCATGATTACATTAAAGCTTCTTGAAACCATTCATGTGTGGAGTTGCTATTGATCCAAGGCAGAGGGCTCACTTGCAGTTTTGTCTAAAGGGCCTGTCACACTAAGCGATATCGCTAGCAATATCGCTATAATTTGTGACGTTATAGCGATATTGCTAGCGATATCGCTGTGTGTGATACTTACCTACGACCCGCTCCCCCGCTGCTTATCGCTGATCGTGTGAGAACGTCCTGGACCGTTTCTCATCGTCAGCTTCCTGCTGGGCTTCCTGTGGAGAGACGAGCGACGAGCGTGGAGCCGGGCGGGAGGACGTCAGGATCACCTATTGTGACAGGTAAGTAGCGACCCCCGACCGCTGCGATGTCGCCTGTGTGGCAGCTCACTAGCGACCACTTAGCGATGCACCAGCGATCCTAACGGCATCATATCACTGGTCGGGATCGCTGGTGCATCGCTAAGTGTGACAGTACCTTAAGAACAATAGCATGAAAAAATAATGGTATTTACTAGTCCTCAAAG
The DNA here is from genome assembly GCF_039654945.1 of Dendrobates tinctorius. Taxonomy (NCBI): domain Eukaryota; kingdom Metazoa; phylum Chordata; class Amphibia; order Anura; family Dendrobatidae; genus Dendrobates; species Dendrobates tinctorius. The sequence continues at coordinate 57,792,583 of NW_027361698.1, read as the reverse complement.
AACAACTTCTCCCAATGATTCAGGAGCAATTTGGCTCTGAAAAATGTTTTTTCAAGCAGGATGAAGCATCATTGCACAAGGAAAGAGTGATAACTAAGTGGCTAGGTGAACAAAACATTAAAATTTTGGGTCCATAGCCAGGAAACTGCCCAGATCACAAAATTTTTGAGAACCTATGATAAACCTTCAAAAAGCAGATGGACAAACAATAGCACAGATATCATTTAACTGCAAGTACAGGTTAGGCAAGAATGAGTTGTCCTCAATTACAATTTAATCCAGAAACTTTTATCCAGCATGCCAATGTGAATTACAAAATTATTTAAAACTATAAATATAGAGTCTTTACATAAATTTAATGTATTTTTCAATAAAATATAAAAAATCACATGCTTGTAATTGTACTTCAGTGCACCGAGAAATATCTGACTAAAAGATTTGTACTCTGAAACATCACACTTTCAAACCTTTGGCTATGACTGTACATTATTAACAATGGATTGACTCAAACCCTAACTTTTGTATTTAAGCATCTATTGAGCATGTGCAAAGTATATTGTGAATGTAGGGGATTAAGGAGGAACCGTTAAATCACCTATGGCAAACAGTGGATCCTGTGTAATTAGATCCTGTGTTGTATAAAGTTATTACCTGTTATTGTGATTCTGGTTTGGATTATGAGGAGACTGCTGAAAACTCTTCTTGAAAGGAGAGGGAGTGTAACTGTAAAATAGCACTAATGAACAATTTGAAAATTGCAAGATTTCTAATTATTTTTTTTTTACTACAGTTCATGACATGAAAAAAATGAATACAAAAAAAAATGTAAAAATAGGTAATTTTCTGAGTATGTATTCCTTTAATAGGAGTGTAGGTATTAGCAAGTTGGTTCAAGGTTAATTAAATTTGTATTTAAATTTTACAAAAAAATTTGATTCGCCAGCATCTGTTTTTTTTTTTGTGATTTGCATTGGGTGAGTCCAGGGCAAAGATGGTAGGCCAGTCGCTATTCTGCTCAATAAAAGAGAATTTAGAAAGGGTTATAAATAAAAAAGGGATGTTATGCTCTTCTCCTCTTGGCACTTCTTGTATCTGTACTGCCACCGGTCCACTGGTCTGCTTTTCTATCTACTTATTTCTTCAATCTTTTATCTTTACTGGGTAACACAATTTTCATTGATTTAGATCTGGAACTCGTTTTTGACTAACTTTTGGCTTCTCAATCCAAAAGTGGCCCCAGTTTTTCTTTATCACAACCTATTAAGTTGCAGGATACGCTCCCTTTGTCTCCAAAACCAGACAAAATATATATACAGTGGAAAATATTGCAAAAAATAACCACAATGTAATGTTTATTTAAAGCTATTTTGTTCATACAAAGGATATATTATTACTGTAGGTCAAATTGTGTGCAAGTAGTAAAGTTAGGTACACTTTAAGGTACAAATGTACGCTTATAACTTTTCATGGAGTGTTTAAATCTGTGGACAATCTCACCTGATCCTCCAACAATAGTCAGCAATCTTACATACATCCCATCCACCTCAATATCATCCCTCAATAACTTTCAAAACTTGGTGGAATCGTTCACCTTACAGGGAAGTTGGCTATGCAGAAAATGCACCTTGATGTGCTCATGTTGCAGCTAAGCATTTTGTAGCTCTCCAAGAGTTTCTGAAAAATTTGGGTGTAATCGTTTGCTCATGAATTTCCAAGAAATTCCTTGACAAGGTCTTTTGGAGTTCTTACACTGTCACGATGAAATGTTCATCTTTTATGAGCTGCTAAATCTGTGGACCATCAAAAACATAGACATCTAATTTTTCAAGTGGCATGCTAGGAAATGCCAAAATTAGGTACTTGAAACAGTCTTCTTTAGTTGCCAAAGCTTTAATGAATTGCTTCATGAGACCCAGTTTCATGTGGAGAGATGGGAATATAATGTTCTTTCTGTCAACAAGTTGATCAGGTAGAATGTTTGGATTACCAGGTTTGAAGTCAGATCTTAGAGGTCAATTCCTCTCCACCCAATGCTTCTCAGGAGTTCTGCTGTCCCAAATGCACAGATAACTAAGATATGTGATGTGTCTGCATTGCTGATCAAGGAGCAAGCATACTATTTTAAGGTCAACACAGATGATCCAATTGTGTTTGTGATATTGCAACTACTCATTGACTCTCTTTATGTCTCTATTCTTCATCTTCACAAAAAGAAACTGAATAGCCATTTATGACTGCACCAAATAAATTTCCATTGTGGAGGAGAACATAGTTAAAGCTCCACTTTGAGCTTTCAATGAACAGTTGGTATTCGTTTGAGTGATAGATTTGAATTCCCAATTTTTTCAATTAAACCATGTATGTTATGGAACTACACAAAGCCACTGTCACTTCTAAAGTATTGCTGAAATGCACTTTCACTGGATTGAAAGAAGGATACTTTGCTCCATTTCAAACAAGTTTTGTTCATTTTATTTGTGTGATCCACCGCGCTATGCTGAGCAGATGTATACAAAAAAAAAAAAAAGGGGGGGGGGGAGTAAATACTTAACAGCAGTTATACGTACTTAAAAATGAAGTTGATGTAGAATATTCTGTGTAAGTTGAGATGTCTACGTGGCAAGTAGTTTGCAGGTTATCTGATGGTAGAGATCTTGTTTTTGATAGCTGCTGATGCTATTGGAACAATGATATATTAAGGTACCAATAAAACATACAAAAGGTCACACCACTCCTTGCATGTCCACCATACTCACTGGTTGTATCTTAACGTTTATATTCTCTTCGGGGTGTTCCCTTTATGGTGGATCAATTGATAAAATGCTAAATATGAAGAGAATTTCAATTACTAACAGTGACCACAACTTTGATATTCAGTCCCAGTTCCTGGGGTACATATGCACTTACTTGTGCTAGATTTGTTATGCTACCCAGGTGTAAATCCTGATTGACTCTCTATAATGATCTTTGTTGGCTTTATTTAGAGCCGCTGCAGGGACGATATCCACTGTTGAAAAAAATGACAAAGTGCTGGGTAAGGAGAGATCCACTAAACCCACTAATAGTGCTAGCATTCCAGTAGCCAGTTAGTCCTAGTAGGACTTCTATGCACTTACTTCTGGTAATTGCTCTGTCGCAGTCTGGCTGAGGCAGCGGCTGCTGATAGAGTGATAAGCGATGCAGTGTAAGGAGGGATCCACTAGACACCCTAATTATGCTAGCGTTCCAATAATCAGTTAATCCTAATAGGACTTCTATGCACTTACTTCTGGTGATTGCTCTGGCGCAATCTGGCTGAGGCAGCGACTGAGGCAGTGGCTCTGGCTGAGGCAGCGGCTGCTGATGGAGCGATAAGCTATGCAGCGTGTAGTAGGGGAGCGGGTAGACGCCAGCACCTCGTGTACTCCGGCCGGTAGTATTGACGAGGACGCGGTGAGAGTGGGGGGCGGAGCTACTGTGACGTCACAGGCAGGGAGGAGGACGTCCCCCTTAGAGCCACGGGCTGGCAGCTGGATGTTGAGTGGAGAAGCGGAGCCTGTGTGGAACCAGCGGGAGCAGCCACCGAAGTTACCAGCAGACAGCCTCCCTGCAGAGCCCCTGAGCCTGGAGGCTAGCCCCGCCCGATGGAAGGGTGAAGAGCGGAGACTGCGGGAAGAGCCGCGTGATGACGTGACGGATGCCATGGCGCCGGGGAAGGTGAGAGTTCCCCCAGCCCCGACAGTGGCTCCGTTAGCAGCCCCTACCATTCAGCCACAGCACGCAGCATCCTGTGTTTCCAGGAGCCCGGCCAAGGAGGGCCCTATCATCTATGCAGAATTGAGCTGGGCCTCCACTCCTGGTCCTGAACCGCCACGCCCAGTGGCACCACGTCCAGTGTCCCCGGTGCAGAGTCTGACCATAGAAGACACCGTTGCGTTCCCTCTGTCACTAGCGACCTCATCTTCAAAGTCGGCCACTACACCAGTTCCGGCTGAAACTTTAGGTGCGGCCTACCCTGCGGCCATGGTTATGCCGGCGCTGGAACCAGCTGCGGCCTGTTTGACAGACCCTTTGGCCCAATCCTCTGAGAACATGGCTGCTCCCACCCGCCACCCGGCCCCAGCGGCTGCTCGGCCGCTGACATCATCGGCCGCCTCTTCCCCGCTCCCTTCTTTGGCGGAGCACCGCCCACCGGACTCCAGAGCCTGCATTGTACCCTCCGTTTGGGTTGCGGAGGTTATTAAGAAGAAGAAGGCCCGGGAGCAGGAGATATGGAACCTGCTCCATGCAAAGGGAGAGGCTGGTATGGCAGCTACGAGATCATTGGGGCGGTTCGTGTATACGAACTTCGCCAAAGGATACGGTTTCATACGGGATCTTGAGACTGGCCAGAAGGTTTATATAAACGTTACCTCTATTCGTCATGGCCGGGCTTTGCAAGAGGGGGATCTGGTGTCTTATTATAAAGAATACTGCCCCCACGGTTACTATGCGGTAGCCATGCTCGCAGAACCTGAAGAACACGAGCCCCCGTAAAGAGAACTGTTGCGGACACTCTCGGTATCCCGGGAACTCCATGGCTGTGGGGTCCCTTACCACTGACCACCAGAAGGTGGATTGAACTGTCAGGAGTTCGTTGCACCGTTGTGCAGGTTATAAGGACAGTTGCGTTTTGAGTGAAGATTTTTTCCTTTTTGTTGTTTAACTGTTGCGACTATTTCCTCTTTCTTTCTTTCTTCTTTCTAAGTTCCTTTTATAGGAAAAGTATACGGAAATATGTGGCCTGACAGAGCGGGGATACGTAGAAGAGAGAGAGTGTCCATGTCCAAGGAAGGGGGGAAGAAGACATGTGATGTTTTGTTATGATATGTTGGTTTTAAAAGCAAAAGTAAATGAAAAAAACACATAAAATGGGGGAATTTGTGATATTAAAAGGTTGTTTTGTTGTGTAATATGCACAAGAAAATGCAACAGGTCCGGGTAAGAGAGGGTCTGAGCGACCAAAGGGAAGTGTGAGATCCAAAGGGGTATATGTGTTGAGAAGGTCTGGGAGACCGAGACTCCGACCATGACGTGTAACCAAAAGAAAGGCAAAGAGATGGAAGAAGTGAGAAAGACTGTCATCCTAGGTCAGGTCCCTGACACCACGGACACCTCTGAAGGAAGAAGGCGGACACCGACAATGATCTGGTAGGTGTAAGGTCTCTATCATGGCGTACCGGATAGTGGAAGGTGACAGAAGGGGAGAGTAGGGGAAGGTACACGCTGGAAAGAGAATCCAGGTGTACCTAGCCCAATTTGAAAGACGTTGTCATGTGGTGTGCGCGCTGGTGAGTAGTAGTAGGCTGCTCGGAGCATGGTGCTCCCGGTTTGGTTCGGCCCCCGTGGGTAGTGGGCTTGGCCCAACAGTTGGTCCGACAACAGAAGGTAGGGTAAGCTTCAGAACGACGAAGGCAGGGATTACGATTGTCGAGGACGACAATAGACAAAGGAAGTGGGAGTGTAGGGAAGGTGACCTGACGGACGGACTTGTCAGAATTGAGGAAGGAAGGTTTGCACAGTTTAGACAGGTGTCAGTTATTACAGTGGGAAAGCAACTAGGAAAATGTAGTGGACGTGCAGTACCTTGGGTCGACCATTAGAGGGCAGGGAGGAGTGTGAGCATAGGACTTGATATCAGCTTAGGGCATAAGAAACCTTTGGTCAAGGGGGGCAGAGTTAGAGGGAATCGGGAAAGATATAAATTTGACAGGAGGGTTCCAGAAAGTTCCAGTCCCCAGGGGGAGCTCAAGTGACAGTTTGTGCACTGTGAGAGAACCAAACTAGGGGGACTGAGGAGAGAGAAAGTCAGGGGGGTGGTCCTGACACAAAAGTACCGCAGTATAGACGAGGCACAGAGGTATAGCATACCGTATTGAGAGAGACGGCTGATCAGCAAAAGTACTGTTGGTTTACGGGCCTAAGATGGCCACAGTGACGGATCTGACAGGAGCGTCGAAGAGTGAAGAGGGGACGGTGTGTACATGTACGTCCCCGGTGTAAAGTACGGTGTGCGTGAAGCGGCCCTGGATATGGATGGCGGTGAAGGAGATATTGTGGTGTACTGTGAGGGCCATCAGTCGGACGGTGAGAGAATAAACTTGGACCTGTTGAACCCAAAACCTGCCTCATCTTGTGTCTATACGTTGCTACGTGGTACCCAGAGGGACCACCCCCAGCCCGGCCCACCGACCCTACACTAGTACTACCCTCCATCCACCCTAGAGTAATCGTATTAAAATAAGTTGTAGAGAAAAAACCTTTCATGATAGATGAAAACTAACCAAAGTTTTGATATCAGCTTGACTATTATAGTCAGAAGAACAATCAAACTTAACAAAAATGATGTTCAAAATTGGTCCCCAATGTATTCCTTCCATGTAGGCCTTCCAATTACAAGATAACACATCTTGCATCACAAATGGTGATGACGTGGTGAACAAGACATGTGAAGGATGTGCATGATGTAACCAACATAATGAAAAGTTCCTTTTTTGAAAAAACGTAATAAACAGCCCCCCTGTGTGTGAATTGGAAATCATGTTTTCTAATATGCATACCTCCATTATTTGGCTGCCACAGGTTTCTTTATTATGCTTTGCTTATATAGCACCATTAATTCCATTTAGAGACATCATCTCTGTCCCTCACAATCTATAGTCCCTACCAGTATGTCTTTGGAGTGTGGGAGAAAATCTACGCAACCACAGGGGAGAACATACAAACTCCTTGTAGATGTTGTTCTTGGTGGGAATTGAACCTAGGACTCCAGTGTTGCAAAGCAACATTGGTAACCACTGAGCCCTTTATTCTCCCTTTATTCGATTTATGTTTTCTAGTTGGTTTATTTTAATGTGCTGCGGGTACAGTTTTGTTGCACACTTGCAGACAGACCCTTACAACTTCTCAAAGAAACAATGTTTTTGCAACAAATGTATTTATGTTCTAATTGCATGTTAATGATTTTATACAGAATTAAACACTGATGAGGTAGACCATTTTCCAATTAAGCAAAAACATTAATTAGGTAGTTGCTGAACTGAAAAGGAATCATTACACAGGGATCATTGCTTTTCTTCAGAGCATCATTTACTAGGTTATCGCTGCATCACCTTCTCTCTAAATAGAAAATGTGCTTCTTATACAAAAGAATCTTAAAATATGGAGGCTCAGTGAAGGCAAACAGAGAAACACTGAAGGATTTTGATTTTCTTTTCTATCTATAACCTAAATGAAACACAAAGCTTTCCATACAATAATATACTCTTATGCAGAATATAGGTCTATAGAAAAATATCATCATCAATAATGCATTGCATTAATTGAACTTTTGTGTTTCAGACAGGCTATATTCAGTCTACTGTAGACTCTAGAGGATTCAATCTTAATGTCTGCTTATAAGATATGAAAACAATTCTATTACGTTCACTATTTAGATTGCAGATTATTTATTTATTCATCTCTACAATTAATGTTTCTTAGATAAAATACTTCAATTAAAGACAACCATGAAAGCCTATAACCTGCAGTAACCACCGATCGACCAAACCGCTACACGACCAGCTCTACCCTCGCCTACTGTATCCTCACCCATCCCTTGTAGATTGTGAGCCTTTGCGGGCAGGGTCCTCTCTCCTCCTGTACCAGTTATGACTTGTATTGTTTAACATTATTGTACTTGTTTTTATTATGTATACCCCTCCTCACATGTAAAGCGCCATGGAATAAATGGCGCTATAACAATAAATAATAATAATAGTAATAATAATATATATTTTTATATGTTTACATACTTTTACCTTCAACTACCTATATCATTATATTTACATGTGACCGAGGGCCTATTCTGGGAAGAGGTGACCTATATCGACATTTAAAAATGCTATGTTCATAACTCCTACAAAACTGTGCAAATGCTTGTCTATTATGTGACTTCATTTGGGAGTCAGGTCAGGTCTCAGGGTCCCAGATTATTGATGGGATGTGGCCTCCAGCAAATTTTTACATCCAGCAACGTTAAAGGAATTATCTGTAAAAAAAAATAGTAAGGAATGCTTAAAAGTAATAAGCTGTCATAGATTGCTGAAGCCTTGCGATTGGCTTTCAGGGCTAACACGTTGTAGATGGGATCTTAGTGCTGGAGCCCCGTAAACAAAAAACTCCTGGAGTACAGCAGAGGGGCAATGCTGGAGCAGTAGGGGGATTAAAGGATAAGTACTGCTTATTATGTTCTTTTCAGACATTCCAGTATTGTGCTTTTTAATGAAAAACCTTTTAATACAACCTTACTTACAATGTGAAGCGAAAAAGAAAGAAATATGCAGGACTCACCAATATAGCTGAAAAACTGTGCGTCTTTATTTCACATGAATTCCATCAATGGATATGTGGACATGCAGGACGTTAGAGGAATGCTAGGGGAGGGAGGTGCCGGACAACAGCCGTTTCGTGATTACTCGCTTCTACGGGTCCTTACTTACACCTATTGGATCCTCTAATCATATTTATCTATGTCGGAATATTTTTTTCAGAGAATACCAATGCTGTTAACATACATCTGATTGGCATTTTAAAAAATAATATACAATCTGCTGTCATATTCACCTATATGTAACAGGGTTCAGATATCAACAAGTTCAACTAAACTGGCAAGAAGAACTTAAAGCACCACTCCAGCATTTTTTGAGGTATTACTGTTGGGGTGTTGTTACTAATCTAAGTTTCCTCGGTGCCACTTCAGTCGGTCTTCTGCACGTTGTAACCTCCAGTGTTTGCTGGGCAATCCAGAAGTCATTATTCAATGTAAGTCTATGAGAGCCAGAATGAGGCCAGAATGAGACTTTCATAGACTTACATTCAGAGCTTGTGACTGTTACCTTTGACTTCTGGTCTGTCACAAGTTGGTGGTGCGGGATGGGGACAGCAAAAGATGGAGGCTGGTATGTATAATACTAGGGTCAAGGAACTTCGATTAGTGGCACCACTCTAGAGCTGAAGTAAAAAAACAACACTGGTATGGTGCTTTAAGTCTTTTCCATATATGGCATTTCTAAACTACTGGATTAAAAAATGGTGAAGACAACAGACTCCCTAATGAATAATTATAATGGGAAACTGTCTTCTGGCTAGTGCATACTTCTTGTTTTAGACCATAAAATCACAATGTGTTAGATATTAGGGCCACATGAAACTGAGCTCAATGACACACTCGGATCTGCTCCATCTGTAGGACAGTATGACACCATGCTTATGAAATTTCTCACAAATAAAGGGCAGACATTGGTGAAGAATATTTATTTTCCTGACAGCATTTCACTTTTTCTCATAGCCCCTAAATGATTACTGTGTCCAGATTAGCTAGAACAAGCAACAAAATGTCATTGCCCTGTAAATAATGACAACAAAGAGCAGAAGCCGGGCTTATGTAACTGACATTATCAGAAAACTCAGACATATTCGTATTGTTATGGACAGAAAAATCAATAAATAATTGTTGGATTCTCGTGACAGGACTGTTGTGATAGATTGCTCTGATGACGCATTGTCGAACCTCTACATTTTTCATCAACTTGTATCCCTTAAATAAATGATGGAGTGGTGTTTCAAATATTTGCCTTCAGTATGTTCTACCATAAAATCTAATATAAAATCGCAACCAATTAAATAATTTAGTAATGCTTCATTTCCAGAAACTATGGTTGGAGTGTAGGATAAATACTTTCACATTTGCTGCTTCTTCTATATGTAGCTGAAATTTTCTTAAAATATTCACCAATTTTTAAAAAATTATCGAGAGACATAAAATTGATAATAAAAAGAAAAATGAAAAGTTAAATCGCACCCTGTCAGTGTCAAAGTCTTTAAGACAGATTTGTAAAGGCGCACGTCAAAACCAGGGAGTCCATCCTGAAGCAAGTTCCATAGCAATAGATAAAAAAGACAGTGCCTCAGACAGTGGTGAAAAGCAAGCCTTACATTTTATTCGGCCTCCTGAAACGTTGCTACAGGAGGCAGAATAAAATGTAAGGCTTTTTTTCACCACTGTCTGAGGCGCTGTCTTTTTTATCTGTTGCTATAAAATTAATAATTAATTCAAAATTTAAGTGGAAATGGAGTCACCTAGGCCAGATCTCACGTGATGAGTGGTCATTTGGTGCTGAAACTATTGTAGTCATGCAAACACAGCCCATTGAGGCTTCCTCCTCTTCTTAACTGTATTGCATGATTAGCTAGCATGTGACCACATATGGTTCTGTCCCTGTCTTTTTTTGTGTGTCAAGCATCTTCTCTGCAGGCAGTAGGGAATAACTAGTCATTGAGGGGATGGGTGAGCACACAATTATGCTCGGAGGAGAGAAGAGGATTTGGGAAGTGTAGTTTTTCAATGTGTTCTAACATGTCCCATCTAAAAAGCAATAGTACAATATAAATTGTGTTTCAATTATGAGGTTTAATGAGTACCCTTAAAGCAACACAGTTTTTATTGCGGCACTGCAGTGGTGCTTCTAATCTAAGTTACCTACAGCTAGTCTCATACTTGTCTGCCGCCATCCTCATCTACTATTGCCGCTGATCTGTTAGGTCTCCAGTAGTTTGTGACCTGCCAGATTACTCAAGGAGGGGAAAACATGTCAGGAGACTATTGAGGGGAATAGTGCAAGGAAGCATTATGGAGGAAGAAAAGTATGAGTGGGCACAGGATAGAGACTGTGCAGTATGGGGTGTAGTAAGGGGGAACAGTGTAAGGACACAGAATACCAAGGATGGGGAGTATTGTGTGAAGTGAGGGCCCAGTATGGAAAGGAGGGGGAAATGTAGAGAGCATATACCATAAAAGGGACAGTGTGGGGGCCATATTTTGTGAAGGAATATAGTGAGGGGAAATTATTTATACAGGGGCTCAGCATAGGGCAGAGATTTTTATTCAGAAGCATTATAATGACACTAATATCTTTAAGTGCATGGTGTGGAGATGTGCTGCACAAGACCGTAGAAGATGAAGGTCTGCAGAAATGAGCTGTGGATGAGAAACGTCATCATGGCATCTGGACAAGATGAAGAAGGAAAGAAAGAGAACAACTCCAGAGATGGCATCATCTATCAGGTACCTAGATGTACTTTTTTGTGATACTGACTAATTCTCATTTTTTTTAATTATGTTAGGAGCATTAAAGGAGTTGTATAATTTTGTGATGATTATGCAGTCATTCTATGTGACTGCAGTGTGACGCTTCTCACGGTCAAGCCGTGAGTCAGAGTGGTCAAGGAGTCCAAGGTCAGAAGTCAGAAGGGTACGTCATAAACAGAAGGAAGAGACAAAAGCGTAGTCAGGTAACGTTCCGAGGTCAGAGTACCAGGAGGATAACGGATCGGAGGAAAAGGGATTAAACAGGCGGATAGTCAGAGCGAAGTCCAAGGTCAGGCTTCAGATCAAGCATACAGAACTCAAGGCATAGGTTCACAAAAACCTTACTTGTTGAATGTACGTCTGGCAGTGGTCTGGGAGAAGCTGCTCAGTTAAGTAGGCATGGCAAATAGCCAGGATAGTGAACACTTGGAAATAGCCGATGCCTCCCAGTCACAGATTGGCTAGTCGAGCTGTCAATCAACACACCGACAGCTCAGCACTAGAGATGAGCAACTTTGCCTTTTTTAGGGTCGAGTCGGGTTTCATGAAACCCGACTTTCTCAAAAGTCGGGTCAAACGAAATCGGCCGACTATAGGGAAAAGTCGGAGGCCAACTGAAACACGAAACCCAATGCAAGTCAAAGGGGAAGCAAAGTCGACAGGGAGTGGAGGACAGTAAACACACCTACAGTGCCCATTTCAATGCCAAAAACATCAATTCTTATTACTGAAGCTTGGCAACCTTAATTTACTTCATAATAATAGTTACGCATTGAAAAATGGTGGTTATTTGGCTAAAGTTGTGGAGGGGTAGGGCTGGCTCCAGGATTTCGTGTGCCCTGGGCCAAAGTGTGTCAGTGCGCCCCTTTAACACATACCACAACTCATAATTCTCCAATACAGCACAGAAATATAGGCATAGTACAATGACAAATACTTCACTGTTTACATGACTGATCTATTTTATATTGTACAATAGCTCAAAAAAAGGACAGTGTATTACTCCATACAGTATTATGGCCAAAACATTGTGCGCCATACAGAATAATGAGCCCCATATATTTCTGCATACAGAATAATTGGTCATATATAATATTCCATACAGTATATGATGAGCTCTACATAATGCTACAGTATATGATGGTCCCCTTGGACGATGCTCCAGTGTGTTATGGGCCCAAATAATGCTCCATATATAATGGGCTCCATTTCTAATGCTCCAGTGTATAATGGGCCCTGTAAATGCTGCTCCAGTGTCTGATGTCCCCAATCTAGAATGCTCCAGTATATGATGGGCCTCATGGATGATGCTCCAGTGTATGATGGGCCCAAATAATGCTCCATATATAATGGGCTCCATTTCTAATGCTCCAGTGTATAATGGGCCCCATAGATGCTGCTCCAATGTCTGATCTGCCCCATTTAGAATGCTCCAGTATATGATGGGCCCCATGGATGATGCTCCAGTGTCTTATGGGCCCAAATAATGCTCCATATATAATGGGCTCCATTTCTAATGCTCCAGTGTATAATGGGTCCCGTAAATGCTGCTCCAGTGTCTGATGTCCCCAATCTAGAATGCTCCAGTATATGATGGGCCTCATGGATGATGCTCCAGTGTATGATGGGCCCAAATAATGCTCCATATATAATGGGCTCCATTTCTAATGCTCCAGTGTATAATGGGCCCCATAGATGCTGCTCCAATGTCTGATCTGCCCCATTTAGAATGCTCCAGTATATGATGGCCCCATGGATGATGCACCAGTGTCTTATGGGCCCAAATAATGCTCCATATATAATGTGCTCCATTTCTATTGCCCCAGTGTATAATGAGGCCTGTAAATGCTGCTCCATTGTCTGATGTCCCCCATTTGGAATGTTCCAGTATAGGATGTGCCCCATTTTTAATTAACCCAGGCATGGTATGTAAAAAGAGCTCCATGGAGTAATCTGAAGTGTGTGCTGCCGCATCCTTCAGTTTTGGTGTGGGTGAAGGACACAAGGAAAGGGGTTGCTCCTGACCAGAAGCCTGCGCTGACGACTCAGTGCTTGCATTTTTTTAAACTTCAGAAGAGGAGGTGATAGAGCAGGAGGCTGCTTCAGCAATGTAAGCCAAAAACAGTTCCTGATGCTCTGGCTTAAAAAGCAGTCTACCTACTCCCAAAAAAAGGAGCCTTACAGGACTTGCAGAGCTACACTATGACGCAGGCTCAACACCTCCTGCCTTAGCTGCTATTGTGTTTTTGGCACTACCAGCAGATGCACCACCACCACCATCAGTACCATATGGCCCCCCACACCCACGTTCGCGTCCTCTTCCACCATATTTCCTCATGTTTTGGAAAATGGACCCAAATTTCCAGCAGATATATGATAATGTATCAGAAGCGTGCAGCTCTATAAAGTCAGTAAATCTCCGTATATATTTCATGAGTCATACACAGACGCTCACAAGCTCAGTATGGATTACACAATAAAATAACAAGTTGATACAGTATCACCAGATGCAAGGTATATATAGTATAGTGTAAACTGTTATGATGAGTCACCGAAGGAGGAAAAAACAAAATACCAGCTAAGTCCAGAAAAACCAGAGAGGTTGGCAGCTATCGGATTGCAGACCCCTGAACCGATCCACAACAACTAGCAGTAGCCGTGGGGGGTTCCTACGGTGTCCTAGACCCCTCGATCACAGCCGGAGAACTACATAGCCTAAAGACAGAAAGGGGAAAAACTAAACTGCCCCAGAGCAGACCCCAAAGCAATAGGCAGCCCCCAACATATAATGACGGTGAAGCAAGATGAAAACACTAACACAGATAGAAAGATAGGTTGAGCAAATGATGGGGCCCAAGCTAACTACATAGGACAGGATAGGAAAGCTGCTGTCTGCCATCCGCAAAAACCCTATCAAAATGAGCCAACCAACTGATAGGAAAAAACAGGCCCTGAAGTCGCTAGGCTTCAAAAGACTATATCAGCACTCAGGTATATTCTGAAGACAGAGCAAAAGAACAACAGATCAGAGACAAAAATGGAATTCAGCTCACCCCCGGCTGGGGATGGCAGAACTCCCAAAAAACAAGGCAAAACAAAAACAAAACTGAAGAGTACAAAGCAGAGCAGAAAAACTTAGCTTTGAGATGCAGGAATCAGACTGGTCTCCGAGAATCCAGCAGGAAAATCACCAGCCAGGCCAGCCAGGAAGAAGGGCGTCGGCAGCCTTATATCCAGTCCTCAATTCCAGCCACCCAGTCATCATCTAGCTGCCCAGGTGTTTGGTAATCAGTCTCACTACCTTCCTTCACTAGAGGAGGGAGTTCATCAGACCTCAATGGTGAAGGGTAAAATGAACTCACAACAGTACCTCCCCCTTGAGGAGGGGGTCACCGAACCCTCATCCATGCCACCAGGGCGATCCGGGTGAGCCCGTTGAAAGGCACGCACCAATCTTTCGGCATGAATATCAGAGGCAGAAACCCAGGAATTATCCTCCTGACCATAACCCTTCCACTTAACCAAATACTGGAGTCTCCGTCTAGCAAGACGGGAATCCAGTATCTTCTCTACCTCATATTCCATGTTACCTTCAACCAATATAGGGTCAGGAGGTGCCACCACAGGAACTACTGGTTCAACAAACCTCTTCAACAAGGACTTATGAAACACATTATGAATTTTAAATGTGACAGGAAGAGCCAACCGAAAAGAGACCGGATTAATAATCTCCAAAATCTTGTAAGGTCCAATAAATCTAGGCTTAAACTTAGGAGAAGCCAGCTTCATAGCGATATTTTTTGATGACAACCAAACCATATCACCCACCTTAAACTGGGGACCAACGGTCCTATGCCGGTTGGAAAACCGCTGGGCTTTTTCCTGGGAGAGAGACAACTTATCCACTACTTGGTCCCAGATCTGGTGCATTCTCTCCACTACAGTGTCAACACCTGGGCAGGCAGAAGGCTCCACCTGCCCTGAAGAAAATCGAGGGTGAAAGCCAAAGTTACAAAAAAAGGGTGACATCAAAGTGGCAGAACTAGCTACATTATTTAAAGCAAATTTGGCCAAGGCCAAAAATGAAACCCAATCATCCTGATTGGCAGAAATAAAACATCTCAAATACGACTCCAAAGTCTGGTTTGTTCTCTCCGTCTGCCCATTGGTCTAAGGGTGAAACGCAGAGGAGAAGGACAACTCAATTCCCAGCTTGGAACAGAAAGTCCTCCAAAATCTAGACACAAACTGATCTCCTCTGTCAGATACAATGTTCTCAGGAATCCCGTGCAAGCGAACCACCTGTTGCAAAAACAAGGGCACCAACTCAGAGGAAGATGGCAACTTAGGGAGTGGTACAAGATGGACCATCTTAGAGAATCTATCACAGATCACCCAAATGACAGTCATTCTCTGAGAGACAGGCATATCAGGGTAAAATCCATTGAAATCTGGGTCCATGGCCTCCTCGGCACCGGCAAAGGCATCAACAAGCCACTAGAGCGAGAACAAGGTTTAGACCGGGAGCAAGTCCCACAGGACCGCACAAAATTCCTGACATCACGAGACAAGGCGGGCCACCAAAAAGACTGACTCACCAGATCTCTAGTACCAAAAATACCTCGATGACCAGCCAATGCAGAGCAATGAACTTCAGACATCACTCTCTTCCTCCACTGGTCAGGAACATACAACTTTCCACTAGGACAACGCTCAGGTTTGTCCTCCTGAAACTCTTCCAGAGCACGTCTCAAATCGGGCGAGATAGCAGAAAGAACTACCCCCTCGCCTAAGATGGTAGCAGGCTTAGTCACAACAGGAGAATCAGCAAGGAAACTCCTAGAGAGGGCATCTGCCTTGACATTCTTAGTGCCCGGAAGAAAAGAGACCACAAAATCAAAACGTGTGAAAAACAAGGCCCACCTAGCCTGTCTAGGATTCAAGCGCTTGGCCGACTCCAGGTAAATCAAATTCTTGTGGTCAGTAAGGACCACGACTTGGTGTTTGGCTCCCTCCAACCAATGTCTCCACTCCTCAAATGCCCATTTCATGGCCAACAGTTCCCGATTCCCCACATCATAGTTACGTTCGGATGGGGAGAACTTTCGGGAAAAGAAAGCACAAGGATTCATTTTAGATGTCACAGGATCTTTTTGGGACAACACCGCTCCTGCACCAATCTCAGAAGCGTCCACCTCCACCTGAAACGGGAGTGAGACATCAGGTTGCCGCAAAACCGGAGCAGAAGTGAATCTTCACTTCAGCTCCTGAAAGGAAGAAACAGCCTCCGGAGACCAATTCAGCACATCAGCACCCTTCCTAGTCAAATCCGTCAATGGCTTGGCAATACCAGAAAAATTAGCTATAAATTTCCGATAAAAATTAGCAAAACCCAAAAACTTCTGGAGGGCCTTCAAAGAAGTGGGCTGAACCCAATCATAAATGGCCTGTACCTTGGACGGGTCCATTTCAATAGTTGACGGAGACAAAATAAATCCCAAAAATGAAATCCTCTGTACCCCAAAAAGGCATTTCGATCCCTTGACATACAGGGAATTCTCCCTCAAAATCCGGAACACAGTCCGAACATGTTCCACATGAGAGTCCCAATTCTTGGAGAAGATCAAAATATCATCCAGATAGATAATCAAAAATTTATCCACAAAGTCTCGGAATATATCGTTCATGAAGCATTGGAAGACAGAAGGGGCATTAGTGAGCCCAAAAGGCATCACCAGGTACTCAAAATGTCCCTCCGGAGTATTAAACGCCATCTTCCATTCATCCCCATGCTTAATGCGAAAAAGATTATACGCCCCCCCTGAGGTCAAGCTTGGTAAACCAGCAAGCACCTTTAACTCTGGAGAATAGATCAGAAATCAGGGGTAATGGATACTGATATTTAACAGTAATTTTGTTGAGGGCACGATAGTCAATACAAGGCCTTAAAGAACCATCCTTTTTAGCCACAAAAAAAAACCCAGCACCTAAGGGTGAAGAGGATGGTCTAATATGACCCTTCTCCAATGCCTCCTTAATATAGGATCGCATAGCCTTGTGCTCGGGTAAAGATAAATTGAAAAGCCGACCCTTGGGGAATTTACACCCCGGGTTCAGCTCAATTGCACAGTCATAACTCCTATGAGGAGGCAAAGATGCAGACTCATTCTCACTAAATACATTATAAAAGTCAGCCAAATAGTCAGGAACATCATGAGACTGGGGAGAGGTGGAGAAAACAGGAGCATCACTAAGGGCACACCGACAACCCCAACTCACCACAGACAAAGATTTCCAATCCAGAACTGGATTATGGATTTGCAACCAGGGAAACCCCAGAACAATGGTATCATGCAAATTATGCAACACCAAAAATCTGCAATTTTCTTGATGGTCTGGGGCGACCCGCATTACCACCTGGGTCCAAAACTGAGGTTTATTCTTCGCCAAAGGAGTAGCATCAATACCCCTCAAAGGGATAGGCGTCTGTAGAGGTGTCATAGGAAATCCACAACGTTTAGCAAAATCCAAGTCCATCAGGTTCAGAGCTGCTCCTGAATCCACAAAAGCCTTGGCTGAAAATGTGGACAGGGAGCAGTTCAGAGTAATTGCCAGAAGAAACTTAGGTTGAACACCACCCACAGAAAACGTGTGTGCACAACGTTTCTCTCGTTTAGGGCAGACAGAAATAATATGCGAGGCATCTCCACAAAAAAAACACAGCTTATTAAGCCTTCTGAACTCCTGACATTGCGCCCTAGACAAAACTCTATCACATTGCATAGGTTCAGATATTTGTTCGACAGGTGGCAACATCTCTCGTGTAGTTTTGCGTTCACGTAAACGCCGATCCACCTGAATGGCTAATGACATAGAATCGTCAAGACCAGAAGGAACAGGAAATCCCACAATAGTATCTTTTACAGTTTCTGACAAACCCTTCCGAAAGAGGGCTGCCAAGGCACCATCATTCCAGGTAGTAAGGACCGCCCACTTTCGGAACTTTTGACAGTACAACTCTGCCGAATCCCGACCATGGCTTAATGCCAACAGGGTCTTTTCAGCCTGATCAATAGCATTAGGTTCATCATACAACAACCGCAAGGCTTGAAAAAATGCGTTCACATTATTCAGAATAGGATCATCAGGTTTCAAAGAAAACGCCCAATCCTGGGGATCGCCGCGCAGCAAAGAGATTACAATTTTAACCTGCTGCGCGGAGTTCCCCGACGAGTTAGGCTTCAAGGCAAAAAATAATTTACAATTATTCTTGAAATTCAAGAATTTAGACCGATCCCCAAAAAACACATCAGGAGTAGGAATCTTTGGTTCAGCAGCATGTGAATGAGCAAGATAGGTGGAAATTCCCTGCACTTCAGCAGCGAGCTGCTCCACACGATCAGACAATTGCTTCATCTCCATTGAGAGAAAAATTCCCCCTACGGCCTCAGAGATATAGAGGAAAAAACATGCACACAAAAGAAAAAAATTCTGACACTTTTTTTTACAATTCTCTGCTGCTATTGAGTACCCTAGGATCTGCGGTATGGCTGGTGATTCTGTTATGATGAGTCACCGAAGGAGGAAAAAACAAAATACCAGCTAAGTCCAGAAAAACCAGAGAGGTTGGCAGCTATCGGATTGCAGACCCCTGAACCTATCCACAACAACTGGCAGTAGCCGTGGGGGGTTCCTACGGTGCCCTAGACCCCTCGATCACAGCCGGAGAACTACATAGCCTAAAGACAGAAAGGGGAAAACTAAACTGCCCCAGAGCAGACCCCAAAGCAATAGGCAGCCCCCAACATATAATGACGGTGAAGCAAGATGAAAACACTAACACAGATAGAAAGATAGGTTGAGCAAATGATGGGGCCCAAGCTAACTACATAGGACAGGATAGGAAAGCTGCTGTCTGCCATCCGCAAAAACCCTATCAAAATGAGCCAAACGACTGATAGGAAAAAACAGGCTCTGAAGTCGCTAGGCTTCAAAAGACTATATCAGCACTCAGGTATATTCTGAAGACAGAGCAAAAGAACAACAGATCAGAGACAAAAATGGAATTCAGCTCACCCCCGGCCGGGGATGGCAGAACTCCCAAAAAACAAGGCAAAACAAAAACAAAACTGAAGAGTACAAAGCAGAGCAGAAAAACTTAGCTTTGAGATGCAGGAATCAGACTGGTCTCCAAGAATCCAGCAGGAAAATCACCAGCCAGGAAGAAGGGCGTCGGCAGCCTTATATCCAGTCCTCAATTCCAGCCACCCAGTCATCATCTAGCTGCCCAGGTGTTTGGTAATCAGTCTCACTACCTTCCTTCACTAGAGGAGGGAGTTCATCAGACCTCAATGGTGAAGGGAAAAATGAACTCACAGTAAACTTTCTGAATCTCCATATATATTTCAGGAGGCAGACACAAACGCTCTCAGGCCCAGTATGGATTGCACAAGAATATGAAAAGTTGTAAATAGGTAATATAGCACAAGTGTACAGCTGTGTACAGTGTTGGGGTAATCTTAAATCTCCAAATATATTTCCGGAGTAACAGACAGACGTTCACAGGTTCATTATGGACTACACCAGAATCTAAATAGCAAAAAAGGTTACTGTATCAGAAGCGTACAGCTGTATACAGTGTTGGCCAATTTTGAAATCTCGGTATATATTTCCGGAGTCACCCTCAGACGCTCACTCAGTCTGGGTTTGACAATAATAAAAAATGTTGTAAAAAAGGTACTGGATAACAAGATAGCAAGTATATATATTATAGGGTACAATTGAAATCTCCGTATGCATAGTCACATAGACACCCTCAGACGCTTACTCAGTATGGATTTGACCGAAATACTAAATGTCGAACAAAGGTACTGTATAACAAGATACAAGCTGTATCGTGTATAGGGTAAAAATTGGTATCTCTGATTCACTGTATATATAGAAGGCATAAACCACACACGCTCACTCACTATGGATGATACTACCGTAATAAAAAATTTTGAACAAAGGTACTGTATCAGTACATACCAGGTGTATCCAGTCTAGGGGTAATAGTAAATTTCCATTTATACTTCTGGAGTCAGACACAGACACTCAAAGGCTCACTATGTATTACACCAGGATTTAAAAAGTCGAAAAAGGGAAAGGTATTCGAAGCGTACAATAGTATACAGTGTTGTGGTACTTTTAAATCTTCGTATATTTCAATCTCAGTAAGCCAGTCCAGACTCTCCGCTACTGGAAGCTACATGGATACAAGTACAGACAGAAAGTCGAGTGTTAGCAGAAATTTGGGAATTACTCATCGCGGGAAAACTTCCCGGTAGATGTTGCAGAGGCGATGCAGACCCTCAATTACTGTCTGTGGAGACAGTGAAAATGGTTCTTTGTGAAGAAAGGATGGCTGTATTGTAGTAGCGTGGATCATCTCACCGTTACTCGTCTCCATCAAATTGTGATCACAGGGAGAGATGTGGGCGTGGTCCTCACTGCCTATCATGATGTGTCTGGTCATTTTGGAGTGCAAAAGACAGAAGCCACAGACTGTAGGTGATTCTATTGGATTGGCATGAGGGGAGACATTGAAAAATGGTGGCAGGAATGTCACACGTCTGTGACTATCACAACTGTGAAAGGTGATCATAAAGCACCACTGCATCCGCTTGTAAGTTGACATCCATTACAAATGGTAGCCATTGATCATCTGAATGTAGAGGCCAGCAGGACAGGCCATAGCTACATCTTAACCATCATCGATCATTACATCAAATTTCTAGTGGCCATCACTGTGACAGATTAACCTGCCCAGACTACACAGCAGTGGAGCAGGGAGAGGTAAGTATTGCAACTTGCAAGTGCTGTGGCCATGACCAAGCAGGGGGGCACACTCGTGGGCAACGGTTCTGGCACAGGGCCCCTCATAGTACGCTGATGAGTCTGATGGCGAGTGGACCCCCCAACGTCAGAAACACTGTATTGTACTATGAGGGGCCCTGTGCCAGTGCCGTCGGCCATCAGTGGGCCCATCCACCTGTTCAGAGCAGCGGCACTTGCCCGGGTGCACAACATGTTGACCTCAGCCCTTGAGGGGGTGGGCAGCCCAGTTAGGGAGGTTTAAAAAATGACATATTGTCATGACTGCGACCGCGGACGCAGCCGAGCCGGCGCCTCCACGTCAACCGACCACGCCGACGTGGGACGAGCGTCCCAGGTGGGGACGGAATGTGGACCCACTGGACCACAGGGGGGACCCGGGCCTACCCAGACTAGGGAAGAGTAACGACTGGGGTCTGTGGCAGCTGAACATGTGGACGAGGAGGCAGAAAGATACGACACCGCACAACTTCAGGTATAGACATAAAGTTTACTCAAAGTCAAAACAAAGTATATAAACAGAACATAATGCCAGGTTCCCGATTCCGCACATCAGGGAGGGGTACACGTCTCAGGATAACAGACAAATGCAGGCGGACATCACGGGTTGATGCAGTCCAGGGTTGTCTGGCACGGGCATACTAGGGCGGCCTCTTCCTCAGGCCTCAGGCGTAGCACAGGCGCAGCAGGAGAACATCAGACACCGACCTCAGACTGACTTCAGACGATGGCAGGGGACATCACGGGTTGATGCAGTCGAGGGTCGCCTGGCACGGGCATATCAGGAATGCCTATCTCTCAGGCCTCAGACATAGCACTGGCTCAGCAGGAGAACATCAGACACATACCCAGGACAGACATCAGACAATGGCAGGAGTCATCACCGGTTGATGCAGTCCAGGATCCTCTATCACGGGCATAGTAGGACGGCCTCTCTCTCAGGCCTCAGGCGTAGCACAGGCTCAGCAGGAGAACATCAAACACCGATCCCAGAAGTATGTCATCAATGGGTGGACCTCAGGGAATTGGCGGAACATCGGGACACAGGCAGGACATCAGGAACACGGGCTGGACATCAGGAACACGGATTGGCCACCAGGAACAAGGACATCAGGAGCACGGACATCAGGACACCAGGAACACGGACATCAGGACACCAGGAACACAGACATCAGGACACCAGGAACACAGACATCAGGACACCAGGAACATGGACTGGACATCAGGACACAGGCAGGGCATCAGGACTCGGATCTCAGATAGAGCATCAGCACACTGACATCGGACTCCGGACATCTGGCAGCGATTGACAGGATCCGGACATCAGGCTGCGGACATCAGCTCCAGACATCAGGGCGCAGTCATCAGGCTCCGGACCATTGGCAGCGATGGGCAGGCTCCGTACATCGGGCAGGGAAGCATAGGATCCGAACATCAGGCAGAGGACATCAGACACAGCACATCTGGAAGAGGTTGTCAGACACCGGACATCAGGCCGTGGTCATCAGGCTCTGGATGAGAGGCCACGGTCATCAGGCTCCGGTCATCTGGCAGCGACCTAGAAAGGAACCCCAGTGGTCTGGTGCAAACCCTGCCGGGTTGGACTGGAACCGGCAGGGAATTGCACCAAATCCCCAGCTGAGCACAGAGTGGCAGAAACTCAGCGGACACACCGGACTCCTTCTTCCAAGATGAACCCAGGTTAAATCACAGCAAGTCAGGTAGCAAAGAGTCACAGTCACTGGGCACGGGGTTCAAGACACGGAGGGACCTCAGGAACATCCCACAGAGGAGACAGTGCAGACAGGGTCAGGTAAAGGAGCAGGTCCAGAATTCAGGGAACAAGACACAACATAGACCGGCATGGATATGCAGCCTCCAGGAAGGGCGATCTGGGTATTACTGCCCCCAGAGCAGGCGGAGAAACAAGACACAATTCAGACAGGGTCAGGTGTAGGAACAAATCCAGGATCGAGGATTCAGGAAACAAGACACAGGTGCAAGGCAAGACTCCACACATAAACACAGGGACCAGGATATTCTGCCTCCTGGGAGGGCGGACAAGGGCCAGGATATTCTGCCTCCTGGGAAGGTGGAAAGGGACGAGGGCCAGGATATTCTGCCTCCTGGCAGCTGGCAAAACACAGATCATACGGGGACAAAGAGCAACAGCTCCCACACAACTGATCACAAACAGAGCAGGAGCTGAACTGAACACACATACTCACATGGCTAGGTTCAGGAACTCAATGCGAAGCTCTGGCGACGCCCCAAAGGGGGAGGGAACTTTATATAGCAACTGCCTCACAGCGATAGGCTGGTGCAGCAATTGTAGCACACACCCATTCCTCATAAAAGCAGGGGAGGTGTGGCCGCGCACACCCTAAGCAAGGCCAAACAGAAATCGGCATTGCAGAGGACACCTGGCTAGAGCTGCAAGCCTGAACACAATTGGTAAGCCATACATAATGCAGAGGACCTATACCCACGGATAGCTTTCCACAGCAGCAGCCATGGACCGTACCATCGGGTGGTCTTGCAAAGCAGTGGAGCCACGCACACATGTACGGCTACCCAGCGGGGCAGGGAACTAAGCGGCATCCATAACGGTAACAGGCAACAGTATCCCTGCTAGATAGGAGGAGAGGAGCAAAGGGTTAATGCAGACATGCAGAGTAACGCCGGGGAAGCAAAGTACAAAAACACCGGCGTTACACATATGTTGATATGTAGGCTGGACATTCAGCTGCTGCAAATGGCGGAATTCGGCAAGTCCGAGGAAGAGGAGGACAAAAGCGAGGCAGTTTTCTGGCAACCTATGTGCCATCAGGGGAAGGTGGGACAAAATCCTTTGAAACCCATGCATGGTTCATTTTAATGAAGGTTAGACCATCAACATTTTGGGTCAACTGACGGGTCCTTTTTTCTGTCAGGATTGATCCAGCAGCACTAAAGACTCTTTCAAATAACACACAAGCAGCAGGGCAAGCGAGCTCCTGTAAGGCATAGTGTGCCAATTCAGGCCAGGTGTCCAGTTTAGAGGCCCAATAGTCAAAGGGGAATGACCTGTGAGGGAGAACATCGATATGGGAGGAGAAGTAGTTTGTAACCATAGTTGACAACTGCTGTCTCCTGTCAATTTTAATCGATGCAGTATTAGCAGTCGTGTGAGTGGTACTTGAGAAATCATTCCACAACATGGTCATTAACCTCTGTCTCCAACGCCACTTCTGCTGTTTGCACCCCAAGCACCTCTTTAATTGTGCCCACTACGGCTCGTGGGAGAACCAGTACCGCTGCTGTGTGCTGGGAAAGCCTCAAACAAACGGTTTACCAGAGTTGCTTGTTTGTTAGCCAATATTATCTCTAGGTTCTCCTGTGGCATGATGTTGTGTAATTTGCCTTTGTAGCATGGATAGAGGATGCTAGCTTGCCAGTAGTTGTCATCCTTCATCATTTTGCAAAGCGGGGGTCCCTTTTTAGGATCCGCAAGGCATAATCGCACATGTGGGCCAATGTTCCAGGTGTCAATAATGCACTGCCACTGCTGGGTGGAGGAGCACTTTCTGGTAAATCCACATCCCTACAGTCACACACAAACACTGTACCTGGCCTTGGAACGCTAACATATCCTCTTGCCCCCTGAGAAGCATCCTCTTGCCCAAAATAATCATCCCCTCATCCTCCTCCTCTTCTTCCTCCACCTCATCCAGGACAGTTCCCTGACTAGACAATGGCTGACTTTCAGCAAGGCTTCCCTCCTCCTCCTCCTGTTCCTCCTCCGCTGCAGACACCAGATTCTTAATTTTCGTCAACCTTTGCATGAGCAGATGCATAAGTGGGATGCTTATGCTTATGATGGCGTCATCTGCGCTTACCAGCCATGTGCATTCCTCAAAACACTGAAGGACTTTGCAGAGGTCTTTCAGCTTTGACCACTGCATACCCGACAATTCCATGTCTTCCCTCAAACTGCCTGCCCGTGTATCCTCCCACAAATGCATTACAGCCTGCCTGTCATGAATGGGTCACCGAGGAGAAAAAAGCAAAACAAGCTAAGCCACAGAAAACCAGAGTGGTTGGTAACTATGCAGATTGCAGATCCCTGATCTTACCACACAACTAGCAGTAGCCGTGGAGCTTGCCTACGATGAACCTAGACGCCTCGTCACGGCTGGAGGACTACATATGCCTAAAGCAAAAAAAGGGAAAACTAACTGCCCTAGAGCAGACCCCAAAGGAATAGATAGCCCCCACACATGTATTGACGGTGAAACAAGATGAAGGCACAAACACAGGCAGGAAAATAGGCTGAGCAAATGATGGGGCCCAAACTAACTAGACAGGAAAGGAAAGGGAAGACACTGTCTGCAACCTGCAAAAAACCCTACAAAAATAATGTCCAACACTTCTGATAGCAAAATTAACCCTGAAGTTACTAGACTTCTCCTACTATATCAGCACTCTGAAATATTATGAGACAGAGCAAAAAGAGACTGAACTAGTAAGGGACAAAAAGCCAATTGGCAAAATACTGATAGATAAGAGTGGAAATTCAGCTCAGCCCCCAGCCGGGGCTGGCAGACCACACAAAAAACTGAATAGACCAACAAAATCAAGTGTGAACATTAGCAGAAAAACTTAGCTTTAGATGACTGGAACAGAGCTGAAAACCAAGAGCTGACAAGCCAGAAGATATCACCAGCAAATGAATAGGGCGTCGGCAGTCTTAAATCCAATCTGAGAATCCTGAGATCCAATCGTCATCCTCATTTTCAGGTGGCAGATCTCCACCGATCAAACCAGCCGCACCACCTCCCGTCACCACCAGAGGGAGTCCAGAAGGGGAACTCACAACTGGTGAACCAGAGAATGAACTCACAACAGTACCACCCCTTGAGGAGGGGTCACTGAACCCTCATCCACGCCACCAGGCCGATCAGGATGGGCCCTGTGAAAAGCACGAACCAATCTATTGGCATGAATATCGGAGGCAGAGACCCAAGAATTATCCTCCTGACCATAACCCTTCCATTTGACCAAATACTGGAGTCTCCGTCTAACCAAACGAGAATCCAATATTTTCTCTACCTCATATTCCACATTGCCTTCGACCAACACAGGGTCAGGAGGTGCTGCCATAGGAACCACTGGCTCAACAAATCTCTTCAAAAGAGATTTTTGAAATACGTTATGGATCTTAAACGTAACTGGAAGAGCCAATCAAAACGAAACAGGATTAAGAATTTCCAAAATCTTATAAGGACCAATAAATCTTGGCTTAAATTTAGGAGATGCAACCTTCATAGGAATATTCTTAGAAGACAACCATACCATATCACCCACTTTAAACCGGGGACCAATGGTCCTTTGCCGGTTGGAAAATCGCTGGGCCTTTTCCTGAGAGTGTGTCAACTTATCCACCACTTGGTCCCATATCTGCTGCATTCTCTTAACCACAGTGTCCACACCTGGGCAGGACAAAGATTCCACTAGCCCTGAAGAGAATCGAGGATGAAACCCAAAATTACAGAAAAAGGGTGACATCAAAGTGGCAGAACTAGCTCTATTGTTCAGTGCAAATTCAGCCAAGGGCAAAAATGAGACCCAATCATCCTGATCAGCAGATATAAAACATCTCAAATAAGACTCCAAGGTCTGGTTTGTTCTCTCAGTCTGTCCATTGGTCTGGGGATGAAACGCGGAGGAGAAGGATAACTGAATTCCCAGATTGGAACAAAAGACTTTCCAGAATCTGGAAACAAACTGGACTCCTCTGTCGGACACAATGTTCTCAAGAATCCCATGTAACCGAACCACTTGTTGTAAAAACAAGGGCACCAACTCAGCAGAAGATGGCAACTTTGGGAGTGGTACAAGATGAACCATCTTCGAAAATCTATCACAAATCACCCAGATAACAGTCATTCTCTGAGAGACAGGAAGATCAGAAATTAAATCCATTGAGATATGGTTCCATGGCCTCTTGGGCACCGGCAAGGGCATCAGCAACCCACTAGAACGAGAACAGGGTTTTGACCGAGAACAAGTCCCACATGACTGTACAAAATTCCTGACGTCACGAGATAAGGCAGCCCACCAAAAAGACCGACTCACCAAATCTCTGGTACCAAAAATACCTGGATGACCAGCCAATGCGGAGCAATGAATTTCAGACATCACTCTCTTTCTCCACTGGTCAGGAACATACAATTTTCCCATCGGGCATTGCTCAGGTTTATCCTCCTGAAATTCCTCCAGGGCGCGTCTCAAATCAGGCGAAATGGCAGAAAGAACTACCCCCTCACCTAGGATGGTAGTAGGCTCGGTCACACTAAGAGAATCGGCAAAAAAACTCCTAGAAAGGGTGTCTGCCTTAACATTCTTAGTGCCCGGAAGAAAAGAGACCATAAAATTAAAACGCATGAAAAATAAGGCCCATCTAGCCTGTCTAGGATTTAAGCGTTTGGCCGACTCCAGATAAATCAAATTCTTGTGATCGGTGAGGACCACATCTTGATGTCTAGCTCCCTCCAACCAATGTCTCCATTCCTCAAATGCCCACTTCATGGCCAACAATTCCCGATTCCCCACGTCATGGTTGCGTTCAGATGGGGAGAACTTTCGAGAAAAGAAGGCACAGGGATTCATCTTAGAAGTCACAGGGTCTTTTTGGGACAAAACAGCTCCTGCACCAATCTCAGAAGCATCTACCTCCACCTGAAATGGAAGTGAGACATCAGGTTGCCGTAAAACTGGAGCTGAAGTAAATCTCTGCTTAAGCTCCTGAAATGCTGAGATAGCCTCAGGAGACCAATTCAGCACATCAGTGCCCTTCTTGGTCAGATCAGTCAGTGGTTTGACAATACCAGAAAAATTACCTATAAATTTACGATAGAAATTAGCAAAACCCAAAAACTTCTGGAGGGCCTTCAAAGAAGTAGGCTTAACCCAATCATAAATGGCCTGTACCTTGGCCGGGTCCATTTCAATAGTCGATGGAGATAAGATAAATCCCAAAAATGAAATCCTCTGTACACCAAAGAGGCATTTTGATCCCTTAACAAACAGGGAATTCTCCCTCAAAATCCGGAACACAGTCCGGACGTGTTCCACATGAGAATCCCAATCACTAGAAAAGATCAAAATATCATCCAGATAGATGATCAAAAACTTATCCACAAAGTCATGGAAAATATCATTCATAAAGGACTGGAAGACAGAAGGGGCATTAGTGAGCCCAAAAGGCATCACCAGGTACTCAAAATGTCCCTCCGGAGTATTAAACGCCGTCTTCCATTCATCCCCGTGCTTGATGCGAATAAGATTATACGCCCCCCTGGGGTCAAGCTTAGTAAAACAGCAGGCACTCTTAACTCTGGAGAATAAATCAGACATCAGAGGTAACGGGTACTGATATTTAACCGTCATCTTGTTAAGGGAACGATAATCAATACACGGTCTTAATGAACCATCTTTCTTGGCCACAAAAAAAACCCCAGCACCTAAGTTGATGAGGATGGTCTAATATGACCCTTCTCCAATGACTCCTTAATATAGGATCGCATAGCATCATGTTTGGGTACTGATAAGTTGAAAAGTCGACCCTTGGGAAATTTACACCCAGGCATCAACTCAATTGCACAGTCATAACTCCTATGAGGAGGCAAAGACGCAGACTTGCTCTCACTAAATACATCAGAAAAATCGGCTAGATAATCAGGAATATCATGAGACTGAGGAGAGGTGGAGAAAACAGGAGCGTCCCTACGAACACACTGACAACCCCAACTCACCACAGACCCAGATTTCCAATCCAAAACTGGATTATGAGTTTGCAACCAAGGAAAACCCAGAACAATAGTATCATGCAAATTATGCAGCACCAAAAATTTACAATTTTCTTGGTGGTCTGGGGCAACCTGCATCGTCACCTGGGTCCAAAACTGAGGTTTATTCTCCTCCAAAGGAGTAGCATCAATACCCCTCAAAGGAATAGGCGTCCGCAGAGGCGTCATGGAAAAACCACAATGTTTAGCAAAGTCCAAATCCATCAGATTCAACGCTACTCCTGAATCCACAAAAGCCTTCATGGAAAATGTAGATAAGGAGCAGATCAGAGTAATTGCCAAAAGAAACTTAGGTTGTAAACTGCCCACAGCAATGTGTGTGCAAAATATTTCTCTCGTTTTGGGCAGACATAAATAATATGAGAGACATCTCCACAGAAAAAACACAGCTTATTACGCCTTCTAAACTCCTGACGTTGCACCCTAGACAAAACTCTATCACATTGCATAGGTTCAGACATTTGTCCAAAAGGTGGCAACTCCTCTCGTGTAGTTTTGCATTCACGTAAACGCCGATCAATTTGAATGGCTAATGACATAGAAGTGTCAAAACCATAGGGAACAGGAAATCCCACAATAGTATATTTTACAGTTTCTGACAAACCCTTCCAAAAGAGAGCTGCCAAGGCACCATCATTCCAGGTAGTAAGGACCGCCCACTTTCGGAATTTTTGACAGTATAACTCTGCCGAATCCTGACCCTGGTTTAATGCCAATAGGGCTTTCTCAGCTTGATCAAGAGCATTAGATTCATCATACTACAACCCCAAGGCTTGAAAAAATGCATCCACATTAGTCAGAATAGGATCTTCAGGTGTCAAAGAAAGCGCCCAATCCTGGGGATCGCCGCGCAGCAAAGAGGTGACAATTTCAATGAATTAGGCTAAAAGGCAAGAAATAATTTATGATTATTCTTAAAATTCAAAAATTTAGACCGATCCCCAAAAACATATCAGGAGTAGGGATCCTTGGCTCAGCAGCATGTGAATGAGTGAGATAGGCAGAAATTCCCCGCACTTCAGCAGTGAGCTGCTCCACACGATCAGACAATTGCTTAATCTCCATTAAAAAAAATCCTCCTGTGGCGCCAGAGAAAAAGAGGAAAAAATATACATATAAAAAAAAAAATTCTGACACTTTTTTTTTTTTTTTTTACAATTCTTTCCTGCTTTTGAGTACCTTAGAATCTGCGGTATGGCTGGTGATTCTGTTATGAATGGGTCACCGAGGAGAAAAAAGCAAAACAAGCTAAGCCACAGAAAACCAGAGTGGTTGGTAACTATGCAGATTGCAGATCCCTGATCTTACCACACAACTAGCAGTAGCCTTGGAGCGTGCCTACGATGAACCTAGATGCCTCGTCACAGCCAGAGGACTGCATAAGCCTAAAGCAAGAAAAGGGAAAACTAACTGCCCCAGAGCAGACCCCAAAGGAATAGATAGCCCCCACACATGTATTGACAGTGAAACAAGATGAAGGCACAAACACAGGCAGGAAAATAGGCTGAGCAAATGATGGGGCCCAAACTAACTAGACAGGAAAGGAAAGGGAAGACACTGTCTGCAACCTGCAAAAAACCCTACAAAATAATGTCCAACACTTCTGATAGCAAAATTAAGCCTGAAGTCACTAGACTTCTCCCACTATATCAGCACTCTGAAATTTTATGAGACAGAGCAAAAAGAGACTGAACTAGTAAGGGACAAAAAGCCAATTGGCAAAATACTGATAGATAAGAGTGGAAATTCAGTTCAGCCCACAGCCAGGGCTGGCAGACCACACAAAAAACTGAATAGACCAACAAAATCAAGTGTGAACATTAGCAGAAAATCTTAGCTTTAGATGACTAGAACAGAGCTGAAAACCAAGAGCTGACAAGCCAGAAGGAGTCACCAGCAACTGAATAGGGCGTCGGCAGTCTTAAATCCAATCTGAGAATCCTGAGATCCAATCGTCATCCTCATTCTCAGGTGGCAGATCTCCACCGATCAAACCAGCCACACCACCTCCCGTCACCACCAGAGGGAGTCCAGAAGGGGAACTCACAACTGGTGAACCAGAGAATGAACTCACAACACCGCCTCTGTTCGCACAGCCTCTCAACCATGTGCAGGGTGGAGTTCCACCTTGCTGCAACGTCTTTGATTAGGCGGTGCTTGGGGAGGTGGAGCAATCGCTGCAGCTTCTGCATACGAGTGGATTGGACGTTTGAGCGACGGATGTGCGAGCACAGTATTCGCACCTTATGGAGCAGGGATGTTAACTCCAGATAATTATTAAGGAATCACTGCACCACCAGGTTCAAAGTGTGAGCCAGGCAAGGTATGTGTGTGAGTTTTGCACGGGCTATGGCTGCCACAAAATTACTGCCATTATCACTAACTACCTTGCCTGGCTCAAGATGTAGAGTGCCCAGCCATGACTCAGTTTGTCGCTGCAAGTAGTCGGCCAGTACCTCTGCAGTGTGTCTGTTGTCGTCCAAAGACATCATCTTTAACACAGCCTGCTGACGCTTACCACTAGCTGTTCGATAGTGGGACACCTCGTGTGCAACACTGCCAGCTGCGGATGGAGAGCTCATGCGACTGCACTCTATGGATGAGCTTTCGCTTATGGAGGAGGTGGAGGGTCGAAAGCCTACAGCCAACTGTTTTCTATACCGTGGACTAGTCAGCACTGTTCCACCACCGCTGTCACCTGTGGAGCCTGCATCCACCACATTAATCCAGTGCACAGTGATGGACACGTAATGGCCCTGACCATGCCTACTGGACCATGCATCTTTTGTGAGGTGCACCTTTCCACTCACTGATTGCTTGAGTGCATGGACAATGCGGTCTTTCACATGCAGGTGGAGGGCTGGGATGGCATTTTGAGAAAAGAAGTGCCGACTGGGTAGATCATAGCGTGGGACTGTGCAGGCCATGAGCTCGTGGAAACCAAATGGTAGGGCATCATCTCTAATTAGATTAGATTGGCAATGTAGGCGTTCAAACACAGTGTACGCGGAAGAGAGGATGAGTACTTTCTTGTCCTACTCAGAGTGTCTGGTAAGGTGAGCTGGACTGGACAGCTACATATGGGGGAAGTAGCGGTGGACCGGACGGAGTGAGAGGGGGTTGGTGATGGTATTGGTGGTGATGGCCTAGATTCAGTGTTGTGTTGCAAAACCATTGCGATTCCCTGAGTGCTTTGGCCTTGCAACAACACCTCAACATTTAGTGCTGGTGGTGTGCTTAATGGTGGCGGTGGTCTTACAGTGGGGGAAGCGATGGAGCGCTGCTGGCTACCTTCAGTTGGAGCAGGTGCACATGTGCTACCTGAGGTTTTGTAGTGTGTCCACACTTGCAAGTGCATGTTGATTAAATGTCTAAGCATGCAACTGGTATTCAAATTTCTGAGTTGTTTACCTTGGCTAAAGTTCCTTCCGTATTTCTTACCTTTGCCTCATCAGTAGGATTTTGGACAAAGTAGTGCCACACTGCACTCTTCCTACTATGGTATACATTTTCTGGCCTTGCACACTGTGCTAAGTTGACCGTCTGGCCAAGCTGTCCAGCAACTCTTTTAGTTTTTGGTCCACGTTTTTGGACCGCTACGGGCCTGCCAGATAACCGCTGTTGCGATGTCAATGCCTGCTGCGGATCCTTCTCCTTATCTGAACTATTGCCAGCGCCACCCTCCTCCCCCAATATATGCCAATCCGGGTCAAGAACTGGGTCATCCATCACCTCCTCTTCAAAGTCATCTGCACCTTCTTTACCTTCCTCTGTGTCACCGTGTAAGGTGGTATAGTATGCGGGAAGGGGTACCTGAGTTTCATCAGGGTTAGATTCTGACTCAGTAGACTGTGAGAGCAATGTAGTGCACTGGGACAATGTACCAGCAGAATCATCTTGCAGCGGCTGTGCATCAGTGCACTCCATGTCAGATTCATCGTGGACTGGGGAATTCAGGATTTGACTTGATAACCCAGGCATGGTATGTGAAAAGAGCTCCATAGTAATCTGAAGTGTGGGCTGCCGCATCCTTAACTTTTGGTGGGGGTGAAGGACACAAGGAAAGGTGTTTTTCCTGACCAGAACCCTGCACTGACGACTCCGTGCTTGCAGGTTTCGAACGTTCAGAAGAGGAGGCAATAGAGCTGGTGGCCGTTTCAGCAATGTACGCCAAAACCTGTTCCTGATGCTCCAGCTTTAAAAGCGGTTTTCCTACTCCAAGAAGAGGGAACTTTACAGCCCTTCTTGTGCCAGACGATGACGCAGGCTCAACACCTCCTGCCTTAGCTGCTATTGTGCTTTTGCCAGAACCAGCCGATGCACCACCACCATCAGTACCAGCTGCGCCCCACTGCCCACGTCCGCAGCCGCTTCTACCATACTTCCTCATGTTTGTGAAAATGTACCAAAAATACTAGATGGTACTGTATGAGGAGCATCCGGCTGTGCAAGGTGTATTCAAAAAATTAAATCTACGTATATATTTTGTTAGTCACAGACGCTCTCCCAGTATGTATTTGACCGTAATCCAAAAAGCAGATATATGGAACTGTATCAGAAGTGTACATCTGTATACATTTTTTGTGTAACTATCAATCTCCGTATATGTATTTACGGAGTGTCACACACACGCTGACTCTGTATAGATGTGACTGTAATGCGAATGGCAGATATACAATACTGTTTGAGAATCGGACAGCTTTATATGGTGTCTGTATGGAAAATTGTAAATCTCCGTCTATTTTTATACGACGTGACTAGTGTTGAGCTTTCCGATACCGCAAGTATCGGGTATCGGCCGATATTTGCCGTATCGGAATTCCGATACCGAGTACCGATACTTTTTTCGTATCGGATACCGGAATCGGAAGTCCAAAATGCAATGAGCCACTTTTGTGGCTCTAATTGGCTGCCGAAATGACGTCATCATGATGCGCTGTCTGTGCGCATCATGATGCGCCGTCAGTTCGGGCCTTCGGGGGGGCTGTGCCGACTGTCCGGGGGTCTGTGCCGGCCTGCCGGTGGTCTGTGCAGGCTCCGGGGGTCTGTGCCGGCCTGCTGGGGGGGGCTGTGCCGGCCTGCCGGTGGTCTGTGCAGGCTCCGGGGGGCTGTGCCGGCCTGCCGGGGGGCTGTGCCGGCCTGCCGGTGGGCTGTGCCGGCCTGCCGGTGGTCTGTGCAGGCTCCGGGGGGCTGTGCCGGCCTGCCGGTGGTCTGTGCAGGCTCCGGGGGTCTGTGCAGGCATCGTCCGATGGGACTACAAGTCCCATCGGGCGATGCCTGCTACCATGACAGTGATTGACACATTAGCCAATGATGGGACAGTAGTAGTCCCATCATCCGGCTAATGTGTTGAATGTAAAAAAAAAAAAAAAAAATGTACATGCTAAATACATGCTACATACATACAACATGCATACTACATATATACTACATGTAACATACATACTACATGCAACATGCATGCTACATACATGCTACATACAACATGCATGCAACATGCATACTACATATATACTATATATACTACATGTAACATACATACTACATGCTACATACATGCTACATACTACATACATGCTACATATTACATACATAATACATATATAATACATGCATGCAACATACATACAACATATATACTACATGCATACTACATATATACTATATATACTACATGTAACATACATACTACATATATACTACATGCTACATACATGCAACATACATACTACATACATGCTACATACATACTACATACATAATACATATATACTACATGCATGTAACATACATACAACATATATACTACATGCATGCAACATGCATACTACATATATACTATATATACTACATGTAACATACATACTACATATATACTACATGCTACATACATGCAACATACACACTACATGCTACATACATGCAACATACATACTACATACATGCTACATACACACACACTACATGCTACATACATGCAACATACATACTACATACATGCTACATACTACATACATGCTACATACTACATATATACCACATGCATGCAACATGCATACTACATATATACTGCATATATACTACATGCATGCAACATACATATATACTACATACAATACATACATATAGACATACAGTACATATAACATAGAGTACATACTCACCGTCACTTGTCACTTTGATCCCCAAAGCCATTGTCCCCTTGAGGAATAAATATCAAAATAAAAAAACACCAATATACTTACCCCGATCCGCAGAAGTCCACGAGGGTCCCACGTCCATCTTGCGTGGAGAACAGCAGCATCAGCTGATGCTACCGTTCTCTACCAGCTCCAGGAATACAATGACGGAAGGTAGGTATCCTTCTGCACTGTATTCCTCCACCACTTTAAAAAAAAAAAGTCCCTAGTCTCACTTTATGCCATTGCTGCGTGGGAATTTGTAGCATGTATGTAGTATGTATGTTGCATGTATGTAGCATGTAGTGTGTATGTATGTAGCATGTATGTAGTATGTATGTTGCATGTATGTAGCATGTAGTGTGTATGTTGCATGTATTATATATGTAGTATGTATGTTACATGTAGTATATATAGTATATATGTAGTATGCATGTTGCATGCATGTAGTATATATGTTGTATGTATGTTGCATGCATGTATTATATATGTATTATGTATGTAGCATGTATGTAGTATGTATGTTGCATGTATGTAGCATGTAGTATATATGTAGTAAGTATGTTACATGTAGTATATATGTAGTATGCATGTTGCATGCATGTAGTATATATGTTGTATGTATGTTGCATGCATGTAGTATATATGTATTATGTATGTAGCATGTATGTAGTATGTATGTTGCATGTATGTAGCATGTAGTATATATGTAGTATGTTACATGTAGTATATATGTAGTATGCATGTTGCATGCATGTAGTATATATGTTGTATGTATGTTGCATGCATGTAGTATATATGTATTATGTATTATGTATGTAACATGTATGTAGTATGTAGCATGTATGTAGCATGTAGTATATATGTAGTATGTATGTTACATGTAGTATATATAGTATATATGTAGTATGCAAGTTGCATGCATGTAGTATATATGTTGTATGTATGTTGCATGCATGTAGTATATATGTATTATGTATGTAGTATGTATGTAGTATGTAGCATGTATGTAGCATGCATGTAGTATGTAGCATGTATGTAGTATGCATGTTGCATGTAGTATATATGTAGTATGTATGTTACATGTAGTATATATGTAGTATGCATGTTGTATGTATGTAGCATGTAAATTTTTTTTTTTTTTACATTCAACACATTAGCCGGATGATGGGACTAGTACTGTCCCATCATTGGCTAATGTGTCAATCACTGTCATGGTAGCAGGCATCGCCCGATGGGACTTGTAGTCCCATCGGATGATACCTGCACAGACCCCCGGAGCCTGCACAGCTCCCCGGCAGGCCGGCACAGCTCCCCGGCAGGCTGGCACAGCCCCCCCGGCAGGCCGGCATAGACCCCCGGAGCCTGCACAGACCACCGGCAGGCCGGCACAGCCCCCCGGCAGGCCTGCACAGACCACCGGAGCCTGCACAGACCACCGGCAGGCAGGCACAGCCCCCCGGCAGGCCTGCACAGACCACCGGAGCCTGCACAGACCACCGGCAGGCCTGCACAGACCACCGGAGCCTGCACAGACCCCCCGGGAGACCGGCACAGCCCCCCGAAAGGCCCGTACAGACCCCAGAGAGGCTGTACAAGGCAAAAATAGGGTTTTTCTTATTCCGATACCGGAAGTCCCATAGACTTGAATGGGACTTCCGGTATCGGAATCGGCGATACCAGATATTTTTTTTAGATCGGCCGATACCATCCGATACGATACTTTTAAGTATCGGACGGTATCGCTCAACACTAGACGTGACACATGCTGTCCATGTATAGTTTTGACCGTAATCAAACAGATATACGAAACTGTTTGAAAAGCGGAGAGTTCTATACGGTGTAGGTCTGGAAAAATGAAAAATGTCCTCGGTTTGTTTTTCCAGAGTCACACCCAGATAGCTTGTATTTGTCTGTGATACCAGCCGGTACACGGTAGTGTGTGAGGAGCGTACACCGCTATACCGTGTGTGAAAAAATGAACGCTCGGTAACTCACCAGAACAAAATAATAAAAGTTGGAGTGCTTTGAAAAAAGCAGTTTGAACAGCAGTGTGCACACAGCAATGCAGCTATCAAGTAGCCTTAAAAGTCAGCCTAATCAACACCAGCGCTGCTGCACACAACAAAAATCCTCCCCTTTCACTGCACACTAACTGTACAGTGAAAAGCGCTATCAGCAGAAGCAATTTTTTTTTCTTCTTCCCTGCCTAACGCTCTCCCTTAATCAGAATCAGCAGCAGCACCTCTCCCTATTCTAAGATTGGCTGAAGTAAGATGGCGGTCAGCGGTCACGGCCTTTTATAGCCACTGTGACGCCACACAAAGCCAGCCAATCACTTCAATGCCCTTCTTTAAGATGGTGGTGGCCGCTGCCCATGTCATCGTGTTGCCCACAGTGTGCGTCCTCCATCATTGGCTGAGAAAAGGCGCTGGAAGCATTATTTGAAACACGACTTCGGCGCTTGGCTCGGCGATCTCATGGCCGACCTCACGCTATGGTCGGGTTTCGATCGGCTAAACCCGACTTTAGCTAAAGTCAGCGACTTTTGAATTTGACCGATCAGTTTCGCTCAAATCTGCTCAGCACACCTCTGAGCCAGATTGGATGGCGATGCTGTCAATCAAAGTACTGACATCTTCAGCACACCCCTGTACCGGATTGGATGGCCGAGCTGTCAGTAATTGCATCCCAGACACCCTGAGGGGTAGAGTCGTGACATGCAGACTTCTGAATTCTCACAAAGCGTACTGAACGCTGTCAGGATTCTCTCATGCCAGCGATATGGCCTCACTCAATAAAAATGAATTGAGTGAGGCTGGTCACGTCTAGTCGAAATGAGGCCAGAAGTATACAAATCGCATACTTGTGCAAGGGAGAATCCTAAAAGTATGCAGCACACTCTGAGAATGCACAAGCTTGCAGCCACTTATAGTAACTGCAGACTTTCATCTCAAACCTGGACAAGCCCTTTAATTATATAATAAAGTTCTATAGCCATTCCTAACAGAGTGTAATATACTCACTGTCAGGATTTGGCTCTGCTTGCAGATTCCAGCAGTCATCACATGGCCACATCACTCATATTCCTATGGTGACGTGACAAAAAGTTTTTCTTCCTGCTTCTCTGTTTTTCACTGAAATTCAGGCAGTATTTAACGAGAAGAGGAGAGGGCCTAGGACTGAGCCTTGATGAACCCCGATATAAAGGGGAAGATTAGAAGAAGAGGACCCAGCAATAGATACTGTGAAGGAGCATTTGAGAGATAGGTGGAGAGTCAGGCGTGAATGTCGTCCTTGAGGTGGACAGAGCGGAGCATGTTGTGGAGGAGCTGGTGATCCACAGTGTCAAATGCTGCAGAGAGACAGGAGAATCAGCAGGGAGTAGTGACCATTGGATTTTGCTGTTACTGCTGTTTACAGTTATGTTTGCCCATGAAGTGAATGCAAGGCCTACCCCAAATGTGGACGTATCACAATAACCCTTTGAACAGACGTACAGGATGGTCACCTGAAAACAATTCTCCCTTTATTAGGAAGTTGGTATTCCCATACTGTTTGCCCATGAAGTGAATGCAAGGCCTGCCCTGCCCCAAATTTAGATGCACCACAATAACCCTTTGACAGATGCACAGGATGGCCACCTGAAAGCAATGTTCCTATTATTAGGAAGCTGGTACTCCCATACTCTTTGCCCATGAAGTGAATGCAAGGCCTGCCACAAATTCGGACGCACCCCAATAACCCTTTGAACAGACGTAAAGGATGGCCACCTGAAAGCAATGTTCCTATTATTACGAAGTTGATGTCATGATACCAGTGCTGGTGGACCGACACTTCTGGGGTTAATGGTTTGATCTCAGTGTACCACCCTGGGGTGGTGGTAGCAGGGATCTCGTCTGAATTGGAACGGAAATTGAGGGGGCTCAGTCGCTGGCTCCTGCGGCCAAGCCAGGGGGCAAGTTGTTTGTCCCAGAGCAACTTTACCTTAAACTCTTGCAAGAGTTCCACAAATCCAAGCTGTGTGCTCACCCTGGTATATCAGCCACGCGACTGGCGGTGGCTAGGATTTTCTGGTGGCCTACCCTTGGTTCTGATATAAAGAAATTCATTTCTGGTTGTGGGGTCTGTGCTCGTTCTAAAAGCTCTCATAGCCTGCTGGCGGGGAGCTGATGCCCTTGGCTGTTCCCAAAAGACCATGTACCCACCTGTCCATGGATTTTATTACCAATCTTCCCTCTTCCAGGGGTAATACGGTGGTATGGGTAGTGGTGGACAGATTTTCAAAGCAGGCTCATTTTATACCCCTGTCCGCATTACCATCTGCTGAGACCTTATCCAGATTGTTTGTGCAGCATGTGGTCCGCTTGCATGGGGTACCCCTGAATGTGGTGTCTGATCGTGGTGTGCAGTTTGTGGCTAAGTTTTGGCGTGCTTTCTGCAAAAATTAGGGATATCTCGGTCCTTTTCGTCTGCATACCATCCCGATAGTAATGGTCAGACGGAACGCACTAATCAGTCTCTGGAACAGATCCTCAGGTGTCTGACTAGACAGAATGACTGGTGTGATATACTGCCATTGGCTGAATTTGCCTTCAATAGTCGGGTGAGTCAATCCACTGGTATGTCCCCTTTCTTGATCAACTATGGGTTCATTTTGGTGAGTTTTCTCGTCTGGATTCGAGGTTTCCCGGGACTGAGGACTCTGTTCGGCGGTTAAAAGATACATGGTCAGAAGTCCTGTGGCGCATGTCTAGGTCTCAAGGCAGGTATAAGCCTTTTGCGGACAGGAAACGAACACCTGGTCCTATGTTTCAGGTTGGAGAGAAAGCTTGGCTCTCCACGCGAAACATAAAGTTAAAGATTCCATCAGCCAAGTTGGGCCCCAAGCTCATTGGCCCGTACAAGATTGTGGAAAAAATCAATCCAGTGGCATATAGGCTGTGCCTTCCACCCTCTTTCAAGATCCCTAACGTCTTCCATAGATCTCTACTGAAGCCTTTTGAAGCAGTCCGGGGAGAATCCGAGTCCGCTGCTCCTCCGGTTTCGGTTGAGGGACATGTGGAATATGAGATTGGTCACATCGTAGATTCCAGGTTGGTACAGCGGTCAGTGCAGTACCTAGTTCATTGGAAGGGTTATAGGCCACAGGACAGGTCCTGGGTGCCAGCCCGGCTGATGTATGCGGATCGCCTGGTTCGGGCTTTCCATGCTAGGTACCTGGGCAAGCCTGGGGGTCCAGAGGCCCCCCGTTGAGAGGGGGGTACTGTCATGATACCAGTGCTGGTGGACTGGCAGTTCTGGGGTTAATGGTTTGATCTCAGTGCAGACTCTTACCTGCACACCTGGGACTTATTATGGTGGCCTCTCATTGGTTCTGGGAAAGATTCTTATTGCCCCAGGAAACTCCCATCCCTCGTCAGTTATACTTTCGCCCTTGGCATTGTGTGGTGACCCCTGAGTGTGCTTGTGCTGTGTTCTGGTTGCTTGATACTCTGTGTACAACTCGGTCTGTTCACTGGATGTTGCTTGTTGGATTCTGCTTGGTACCTTATATGTCTGTTTGGTTTTGACCCCTGCTTGGCCCCGACTATCCATTCTGTCTCATCCCTGGTACTTTACTGCTATCTCTGTGTATGACCTCCGTTTTGCCTGACTCTGAGTATTTCTGTATAGTGTCCTGCCATCTCTGAAAGCAGGATGCTAAGCCCCACCCCCTTGCAGTCACATGACCGTAGGTCCTTCACTGCTTGCTAAACTTCAGCGTCCACAGGTCCTGTGTATCTGTACTTTCCGGCAGTACCTGACCCCGGGCCCCCCACAGTGCGGGTGAGGCCCTGCTCAGCGGAGGCTGCACACCGGTGCTAGCAGGATCCTGACAGTTGGTACTCCCATACTGCTTGCCCATGAAGTGAATGCAAGGCCTGCACTGCCCCAAATTTGGACGCACCACAATAACCTTTGAACAGACGTACAGGATGGCCACCTGAAAGCAATATTCCCATTATTAGGAAGTTGGAACTCCCATACTGTTTGCCAATGCAGTGAATTGCAGTGTTGAGGCTGAAGAACCTGCATTGGAGAATTGCAGTGTTTAGCCTGAAGAACCTGCAGTGGAGAATTGCAGTGTTGAGGATGATGTCCCAGCAGTGGAGAATTAGAGTGTTGTGGCTGAAGACCTGGCAGTAGAGAATTGCAGTGTTGAGCCTGAAGAATCCACATTGGAGATTTGCAGTGTTTAGGCTGAAGTCCCGGCAGTGAAGACTTGCAGGGTTAAGGCTGTAGAATCTGTAGTGGAGAATTGCAGTGTGGAGGCTGAAGAACCTGAACTGGAGTGTAGTAATTTTGAAGCTGAAGAGCCTGCCGTGAATTGCAGTGTTGAGGCTGAAGAACATTAACTGGAGAATTGCAATATTGAAGCTGAAGAACCTGCAGTGGAGAATAGCATTGTTGAAGCTGAACAACGTGCAGTGCAGAACTGCATTGTTGAGGCTGAAGATTCTACAATGGAAAATTGCAGTTTTGATGCTTTCTAGACGGTATTTGAAAGGGTCACCAAGAGGGAAAAACTCCCGCCAGAGCGGTGGGCAGAGGTACTGGCGCCATTCTTGATTGGGGAACACCATAAAGCATACTGTGATTTAGCTTTGCAGCACAGTAAAGAGCATGGCAAGCAAAAAACGGAGATACTTGCATGCTTGGGGGTAACAATGACTATCAGGATACAGCGGGTTCACCGATGGGCATATTAAACCACAAACCACCACGCTCCCAAATGTTTGACCTGTTGCACCTGGTCCAGATGTGGATGCAGCCAGAGTCCTCTACGCCTGCACAGATGGTAGAACGGGTGGTGACGGAGGCCCGTACAGACTTGGGTTGCCCAGCGTGATCCCCGGAAAACCGATGAACTGGTTGGACTGGTCGGGAGATACCAGAGGATAATAGGTTCTATGGAAAAGCAGCCAACTCCATAATGGGGTCCCAACAGGGGGTGGAGGCCCAAAAGAGGGTGGGGCACCCAAAATGTTTGCTTATGCAGTGAATGATGGAGCTGGAAAAATTTGGACACACCCCAATGCCCCTTGGAAAAGATGTGGAGGAGGGCCTCATAAAACAATTTTCCCATTATTAGGAAGTGAATCTCCAATACTGTTTGCCTATGTAGTGAATACAAGGGCTGCCAAAAATTTTGAGCCACTCCAATGCCCTTTTGAAGAGATGTAGAGGAGGTCCTCATGATGAAAGGTTGCCATTATGAAGTGGGTCTCCCATAGTGTTTGCCTGTGCAGTGAATGTAAGGGCTGCCAAAAATTTTGAGCCACTCCAATGCCCCTTTGAAGAGACGTTGAGGAGGGCATCACGAAAAAAGGTTCCCATTATAAAGGAGTGCGTTCCTTGTACTTGTAATGCCCATACACTAAGTGTATGGGCTTACAAACATTTACCTCAGAGCGGCATACATGATCATACTGTATAACCATTATTTTTTGTATGGGCATCATAGACACCCTTTAAAAAATTATGTGGGTGTTGCATCATGGACCACGGTCACCCTGGTGATATAGTGGTCCACCAGCGACATTAAAAACGCATTCTGACAAAACGCTAGTGGCAGGGCAGACCAGAACCTCCAAGGCATGCCACGTATCCAGCTTTGAGACCCAATAATTATAAGGCACAGAGGAATCATGGAGGATGTTGGTACTGTCAGCAAGGTACTGCCTCATCATCTTCCCAAACTTTGACGTTATGACAAATATGCAGGTAGTATCATCTATAGTGCATGAAACTAGCTCCTGTTCTTTCTCCTCCTCCTTCTCTTCCTCATTGTCACCCAATCCTCATTGGCATGAGATTAGACTGGGCTTTGTGTAATCACCCTGTATGGTTCCTTGCTTAGTCATTAAAGACTAGTAAGATTAGTAAGCGCAGTTTCAAACTACCAAACTATCCTATAATGGTTTCCTACACCATCTGAATTTTATGGTGCTAGTTGCATGGCTAAGTTTCTGAGACCTGACTGTTCCTTTATTTGTCTACTATTACATACTTTGACATAAAAAAAAGTTTTTCTGTTATATTCCATATAAATTATACTGTTTCAAGTATGTCTATGTAAAATGGAGCCCTACTGAGGAACCGTACCACAGCACATGGGGTTAATCAAAATGGAACAGTGATGTCTATAACAACAAGTATATAAAGAAATGCTGACACTGAAATAGTGAAGATAGAATCTATTCTATACAAATTCAAACTCAGAAAATTAATGTAAACCTATAAAAAATTGAGTTACCAAGCACGTCAACAAGAAAATATACTTTTTTTATTAGATGAAAATATATGGGTCTTTAAAAACAGAACGACAATTCGCAAAAAGATGACATGGCAAAGATGATAGATACAGGTAATATAATACAATTTGTAATAAATAATGCCAATATTTTACAAGAATGAGAAATAAATGCACCATAATATATTTTCGACATATTATATAAGCACATGCATATTCATA
Source organism: Dendrobates tinctorius (assembly GCF_039654945.1). Classification (NCBI taxonomy): domain Eukaryota; kingdom Metazoa; phylum Chordata; class Amphibia; order Anura; family Dendrobatidae; genus Dendrobates; species Dendrobates tinctorius. The sequence continues at coordinate 57,749,017 of NW_027361698.1, read as the reverse complement.
ATACACCAAACGGAATGAAAAATGAGTAAATGTCAGTATTAGGCTAGAGTCACACGAGCGTATAACCTGGGATTTTATGGGGCAGCTCAGATCTGGCATGAGAGAACAATCACAGCATGCTATGATTGCATCCAAGAAACGGCCCATAAAGACCCATACAAGTGTGTGGGTGCATGTGATTCATTGGACTGCACTCAGATGTGATTACAAAGCATGCTGGCAACGGAGGAGCTATAGAAATTTCTTTCTCCATCTCCTATGTAGCTGTGCTGCAATTGGATCACAGCTCATGCTCGCAAAAGAGCTGTAGCAGAGGGTCACTAGCATATCGCATCCAATGCTCTCGCATCAGATGCTATATGCTAATGTGACCCTGGCCTAAGATGTATCACACATTACTTCAATATACTCATGTGGTACAAGAGGCAAAGTGCATAACTGTAATATTGATCCACTGCCTTTAAGAAGACTATACAGTGCCTGGTGCCATATATCAAAACATGATTATAAATGAAAAATATGATTATATAAAGTGCAAGAAAGAACCCATAATAAAATGTGCCTTTATCCCTGCAGTATCGTCAGTCCAACGTGTGTTTAGTACCCCAGATGAAGGCAGTGCTGAAACATGCGTTGAGGCTGACACCATTGCATGGATACATGCACATTCTGGTATGGGTTCAGATTTTCATTTTATAGTCTTCAAGTCATTGTGAGTGATGACACTTTGACTGCCAAGTCGGCTCTGCAGTCTACTAGCGTAGAGCAACTGTCAGTCAAAGTGCCTGGACTTGTTTTCAGCTGCCACTATCAGTGCTGTGCTCGGTGACTGTAGTCGGGTTGGCATGCCTGCGTGACTGAAAACCGGCAGCTCCCCAGAGGAATAAAGTTCCCTTTCTCCTAGGTGACACACTTTCACTACTATAGCCGGGCACATTTCTAACCTTATTAACCTGCAGATCATTAACTCGCAGAATAGCGTTATCTGACGTAACAGATTACCTTGTATTTTACTCAGTTTTGAATAACATTATATTGCGTACAGAAATTCCTCAACTTTCCCAAGATGGCAGGAAGATAATCATCTTTTAGAAAAGACTAATAAAAATAAATATAAATGCCCAGTGAATTGTTAGCTTTACGCCTAATTGAATTACATAGCAACAGATATCGGTAAGAGAGTGTTTCAAGCTTTTAAATAACTGGTATAGAAATAGCAAAACCAAGACTGCTTCCAAGAAAAACAGCAGACATCACACTTAGATTTTCTTCTGTTCAGAATTTACTACTGTTTTTGTCTACAAAAAGCTGGCCTCCATGTATATGCTTTATTATGGAATATAGACATCATGGATGGGTAACAGAGGACAGCTACTACCAAACTACGAGTCTCAACAAACTTGGCTTTCAGGGGAAATATACAAATTTTGGGGGAAAACTTTGGAACCATCTGAATTTGATACAGGTGCGAGACGACTGACCTGCGATGCTTCAAGTTCTAAGGGACGTGTCTGTGTGATATTTCTTGGCCAGTGTAGTGTATCCATTCTAGTTGTCACCATCTTTGCCTAAGCCATTAATAACAGCGTTCTGCTAATGACATCTACTTTGTGATTTAGTTGAGGTTAATTCATTTACGTCAGGCTAATTAAATTCATAATGTAACCTGATCAATAGCTCCGGAAAAGATAAGGGTTCGTTGGAAAAACAGGCTTTTTTTTCCTACAAAGGGTCTCTGCCGTCATGCACAGCCTTAGGCAAAATGTATTTCAACAGATACAAAAGAGATAAGAACATCAACAAAAAAGTACAATGGCAAAATTCATAACTCATACAGTTTTAATTTAGTGTATTTGACCTATCTCCATGCTGTGTGCATTGAAGAAAAAGAAACATGTCACTGCTCTGAAAATGTCTTTTCTAATTCACTGAATCCGTGTATTGTTATAAATCTGTTTCCTTGTCTTGCCCAAGTCACTAAAAGATACAACCACAGGAGAACAAGTGCCATCATCTCAGATAATGAAAAGGTTCTCCACCATTAAACTGTCAGTTTTGTGAAAAGGAGGCATGCAAAGATTTAAATAGGCGAGCAGCTCATACATTAATTATGTCTCGAATAGCAATAGACGGGCAAGACAATTCTTCCAATCTATTTTAGCGTTACCTGCAGGCAAGGCAACATGCCAATTCACATCTGCTACTTTTAGGGAGGTTTGAGGATCTGTCTGTTTTGAGATGTGTTGGGAGAATTGTGATGGGACTGCAGGTAAAATTCCATCCTAAGAGATTCAGTTGCTATTCGTGTATGCGTGAGGACTACAAACTGTACAAAGAGGGGAGATTGCGAGCATCCATGAAATATCATTCTGTTACATTTACAGCAGACATACGGTGACATATTTTTGTGTTTTGATGAAACTCAAAATCAAAGGGTTTTTTTTCTTAACCTTTACTTCTAGACATGCAAGCAGGATTGGCAAGCACAAATACTCAAATATGTCTGGTAAATTGAATTTCTCACTTTATCATTCAGTTAATATGCAATCTGTTAAGGATAAGACCAGTCTCATACATCCGTGAAACCAGACCATGCTCTGATTGGAAAACCTAGCCCAACTGTCAGGTCCCCTGGCCTCAGCTACCTGCAACTGCTTCATAGGTGTATATATATATATACAGTATATATATATATATACATACATACAGCCGGTGAAATAAGTATTGAACATGTCACCAGTTTTCTAAGTGATATTTCTAAATAATATGTTTCTAAATGTGCTATTGGCTAGGGAAAAGTGAACATGCTTGGTGAAATTCGGATGTCACTCTAGTATCTGGGTGCTCGGATGTGCTTGGCACTCGACAAGCATTGACAGGTGCTCACATTTGAAACTTAAATTCCAGTCTCGCATGTTTTATGCCTGCTACATAGCCAATAAGCTTGCAGGGATTGCTTGCCAGTCACTGTAATGCCATAGCTATCTTGATAGTGGCATTACTTTGGTTGGCTGGCCACTACACTTTCTTAAATTTTTGAATGAGGAACTCCATTTGTTGTCTTCAATGGTGTTTTGATAACCCTTCTTATTTTCTGGCTTTGCACTGTGTGAAGAGCATTTCTGAGTGTAGGAGTACATCAACTACACTTTCGGAATATTTGAATGAGGCCTGCAAGTTTTTGCCTTCAAGTGTCAATGGATTATTATTTTACCCTTAGTGGATTATTATTTTACCTTTCAAAATCTTTATGAAAGTGGGAGTGCTACAACTATACTTTCATAATTTTTTATGAGGCACTTCATTTGGTGCCATCAGTGGTGTATGGATAACCCTCATTATACGGTAATTTTTTTCTGGCTTTGCACTATATGCAGAGCCTTTATGAGTGTTGGAGTACAAAAACTACACTTTGTTCACAATAGTTGAATGAGGTACAACAGTTGGTGCCTCCAAGGGTGTATGCATGAACCTACTGTAAAGTTTTTTCATGCTTTGCACTGTGTACAGAGCTTTTATGAGGCCTACACTTCTTTGAAAATAGTTATAGGATCATTTGAGACCTCTTGGATGAGTCGTCGCTGCGCTCTTGGGGTGCTTTTGGTTGGTCGGCAATTGTTGACAAGGTTCACCACTGTTCCATGTTTTTGCTATTTGTGGATAATGGCTCTCAGTGTGGTTCACTGGAGTGCCAGAGCTTTAGAAATTGCTTATAACCTTTTTCAGATTGACAGATTACAATTACTTTGCTTATTATTTGTTCCAGAATCTCTTTGGATCATGCAGCATGATGTCTAGCTTTTGAGGATCTTCTGGTCTACTTCACTTTGTCAAGCAGGTCCTACTTAAGTGATTTCTTCATTATGAAAAGGTGTGGCAGCAATAAGGCCTGGGTGTGGCTAGGGAATTTGAACTCAGCTTCCCAAAGGTGTGATAAACCACAGTTAATTTTTAACTCCTTAACCGCCGGAGCTTTTTTCGGTTTTGCGTTTTCGTTTTTTGCTCCCCTCCTTCTCAGAACCATAGCTTTTTTATTTTTCCATCAATATGGCCATATGAGGGCTTATTTTTGTGGGACTAGTTGTACTATTGAACAATACCTTGGTTTTACCATGTCATGTACTAGAAAATGTGAAAAAAAAATGCAAGTGCAGTGAAATTACAAAAAAAAGTGCAATCCCACATTTGTTTTTTGTTTGGCTTTTTTGCTAGGTTCACTAAATGCTAAAACTGACCTGCCACTATGATTCTCCAGGTCACTACGAGTTCATAGACACCAAACATGTCTAGGTTCTTTTTTATCTAAGTGGTGAAAAAAATTTCCAAACTTTGCTAAAAAAAAAATTGTGCCATTTTCGAGATCAGTCGCGTCTCCATTTTTCGTGATCTTGGGCTGTGTGAGGGTTTATCTTTTGCGTGCTGGACTGATGTTTTTAATTATACAATTTTGGTGCAGATACGATCTTTTTATCGCCCGTTATTGTATTTTCATGCAATGTTGCGGCGAACGAAAAAACATAATTCTGGCATTTTGACTTTTTTTCTTGCCATGCTGTTTAGCGATCAAGTTAATCCTTTTTTCATTGCTACTTTGGGTGATTCTGAACGCGGCAATATCAAATATCTGTATGTTTGATTTTATTTTTTTATTTTTATTGTTTTAGTTTGAATGGGGTGAAAGGGGAGTGATTTGAACGTTTATAATTTTTTATATTTTTAAAAACTTTTTTTTTTACTTTTGGCATGCTTCAATAGTCTTCATAGGAGACTAGAAGCTGCCATAGCCCGATCTGCTCTGCTGGTCAGATCGTCTCTATGCAGTAGAATTGCTGACTTGCTATGAGTGCCGACCACTGCATTCATAGCAAAAAAAAAATTTTGCTCCAAAATTGTGCTGATGTAAAGTAGACATGTGGGAGATGTTACTTTTTAAGTATTTTATGTGACATATCTCTGTGATTTAAGGGCATAAAAATACAAAGTTGGAAAATTTCAAAATTTTTAAAATTTTCACCAAATTTTTGTTTTTTTTCACAAATAAATGCAAATTTTATCAAATAAATTTTACCACTATCATGAAGTACAATATGTCACATTAAAACATTGTCAGAATCATCGGGATCCATGAAAGTGTTACCTCATAAAGGGACAGTGGTGAGAATTGTAAAAATTGGCCTGGTCAGTAACCTGCAAACCACCCTTGGGGGTAAAGAGGTTGAATTATAGTGGAAACCATTTAGTCTCACCCTGCACTGTATTTGCAGTTTCTCTTCTATCCAGCAGACAGATGAAGGTCAAGTTTTGACCCAAATGTGATATTATTGTCTGGATATTTTTATGAATAAAATTGCATCTTTGTTTATCACGCCAAACGAGCGTCAAGTTTTCTTACACATTGCTGATGGATTTGGATCCTACTTGTGCACCACCTCAGCCAGAAGTGCCGAGTCTGTCTTTCTAAATTTAAAAGGAACATAAGATCCAGCATTAAGCAATATTAGGCTGATGGGTGGAACTCAGGCAAATATATACGCAGTCATAACCTTCAATACTATACTTCTAAAACCAAAACCAAATTGAGCAGCTTGTGTCAGATGCTGACTGTATGAACTATGACAGGTATGTTTGACTTTGAAATGCTGCGGCATTTGGGAGAAAAACATACCTTAAAGGTAATCTGTCAACCCATTTTTGGCCTATAAGATGCGGTCACCGCCATCAGGGGTTTATCTACAGCATTCTCTAATGCTGTAGATAAGCCCCGGATGTAACCTGAAAGATAAGAAAAACGAGCTAGATTATACTCACCCCGGGGTCCGGTCCGGTCAGGTGGGTGTCGCCGTCCGGTCCGGCACCTCCCATCTTCTAGCGATGTCGTCCTCCTTCTTACTTCTGCCATGGCTCCTGCACAGGCGTACTTTCTCTTCTCTATTGAGGGCAGAGTAAAGTACTGCAGTGCGCAGGCGCCGGACCTCTCTTACTTTTCCCGGTGCCTGCGCACTGCAGTACTTTACTCTGCCCTCAATAAGGCATATATAGTATGCCTGCGCAGGAGCTGCCGCAGAAGTAAGGAGGAGGATGTCATCGCTAGAAGATGGGAGGCTCCGTACCGGACCGAGACACGCACCGCATTGGAACGCGCTCCCGGTGAGTATAATTTAACACGTTTTTCTTATCTTTCAGGTTACATTTGGGGTTTATCTATAGCATTACAGAATGCTGTAGATAAGCCCCTCATGGCTGTGGCTGCATCTTATAGGCTAAAAATGGGGTGACAGATTCCTTTTAAAAGCCACGAGGGACTGAGTCATGCTGTCAACTATTTGGACAGGCGGGTCCCCAGCGGCTATTCCCTGACCACAGCCCTCGACTGACAGGTCTCTGCCTATGCGCTATTAAATTATGTTTTATTTCCAAACACTGCATTATTTCAGAGTTCATACAGTCAGTACCTGTTAAATGTTGCCCATGGATCAGATAGATAGCAAGGGAATGAAACTGTTGATATGCCCGGTTGAACTAGCTCTTCTGATCCTAAAGACATTCTGTGTTTCATGGATGACAGAAACTTACTTTAATTAAATTGATGGTGGCATAGTGGCTGAATGGTAGCACTCTGATGTAAGAAAAACAAATAATCATATAATAATAAATACAGAAAAATAACTAATATCAGAATTGTCTCCCATTTTTCATTTATGAAATGTTATTGTTGTCAAAACTGTGAGCAATGTTGCAAAATAAATTTTTCCTTTGTTTCCAGGGAGATCAGCTAGAGAAGTCCCATCCTTCAGCTGTCTAAGGGTACCGTTACACTAAAGGGCCTGTCACACTAAGATATCGCTAGCAATATCGCTATAACGTCACTGGTTTTTGTCTGATACTTACCTCCGACCGCTCCCCCGCTGGTTATCGCTGATCGTGCGAGAACATCCTGGACTGTTTCTCGTCGTCAGCTTCCTGCTGGGCTGCCTGCAGTGACGACGAGCGACGCGTGGATGCAGGAGGGAGGACGTCAGGATCGCCTCGTTTGACAGGTAAGTAGTGACCCCGACCCCTGCGATGTCGCTGGTGAGATCTGCCTGTGTGGCAGCTCACTAGCAACCACTTAGCGATGTACCAGCGATCCTGACCTCGTCATATCGCTGGTCGGGATCGCTGGTACATCGCTAAGTGTGACAGTACCTTAAGCGATGCACCAGCGATCCCGACAATGATATGGATCGCTGGTGCATCGCTAAGTGGTCGCTAGTGAGCTGCCACACAGGCAGATCTCACCAGCGACATCGCAGGGGTCGGGGGTCACTACTTACCTGTCAGACGTGGCGATCCTGACGTCCTCCTGCCCACGTCCACGCATCACTCGTCGGCGCCACAGGAAGCCCAGCAGGAAGCTGACGATGAGAAATGGTCCAGGACCTTCTCGCGCGATCAGCGATAACCAACGGGGGAGCCGGTTGCAGGTAAGTATCAGACATAGCGATATCGCTGCTGCGTCACAAAACCAGTGACGTTTCAGCGATATTGCTAGCGATCTCGCTGTGTGTAACGGGGGCTTAACAGCCAAAAATGGAGAGGATCAGGAACAAACACCTGCACTCTCACTAGGCTTTTATTTCAGGAGAAGCAAAGAAAATTGTAAGACTGACTGTGTGGTTAAGTTAATCTCATCTTTATTATTATTTTAGAGGTTTACTGTACCTTTTAGTTTGCTTTCTATGATATGGACCCTAGCTTACTTAAACTGGGCTTACTGTAAGAACGCCCCTAGATGTATGGCCAGGATAGTCTTTTGGCACATGTTATTAGAGTGTAAAGTCGGATAGTGTAGCAAAGAGATAACTTATTGACAATAGTGCAGTAAAGCAAATGTCAAAGGGGAGGATTTTTTTTTTAAATTGAAAGAATTGTCTTTGTTTCCAAGGCATTTAATATTTTTCTGGTAATGCTCCAGATTTCCATAGATAGATAGATATGGAATGCATAGATAGATAGATAGATAGATAGATAGATAGATAGATAGATAGATGCACATGGGCCAATAAATCACACTTATTTTTGCTATTGGAGTGCTGCCTTCATTTTTTTGGACTACAGTATAGCATGAGGTTTGGTACATACCTGGAAGGATTTTTTGCACCCTTTGTTACCTTTTTCTAGCTAGATAGATAGATATAGAATGGATAGATAGATAGATAGATAGATAGATAGATAGATAGATAGATAGATAGATAGATAGAAAGATAGGTATGGGAGCTCAGACATGGATGCTGAATGAAATGGCCTGGTTCACAATCTATAGTCCACCCCAAAGATATCCGATAGGGCTGCTGTCAAGGTTTTGTGCTACATATTAAGTTGTTGTACTTCAAACTCACTGAACCCTATCATTTTGGACCTTTCTTCATGCACTGTGGCACAGTTTTTATGGATAAGAAATTGGCTTTTCCCAAACTCTTCCCACAAAGTTGTGAGCATACAATAGTAAAACAATATCTAGATATGCGGAAGAATTACGATTTTCCTTTACTGGAACTAAAGGGCTTGACTTATGGATATGGGACGGACCCCCACTCCATCTTAAAACCACCATAACTACAGTAAACCTAGGCACTAGAATAAATACACAACACATTATTTTGGTTGTCAAAATGGCCACAGCTTTATTTAAATCACAGGATTAAAAACAATCACAGTAGGAGTCAGGTGAAGTGCTAGTACATTGGGATTCACAAGTACTGTGATATCCCCAGCTGTCTGACATACAGAACCAGGCCAGACAGCCATAAAGGGGCGGCCCGCACTGGCTTGCCATTCAAGCAGAGCCAGTAAACTTTCAGGGCACCAATGACCCTATTATCCTCACTCCAGTGCTTAACCACTGTGCCCGCCCCTGATTGACGTTACCATTACGTCCTTGAGGCTGGCCACCAAAGCCGAGCCTGTTCACCACCATGAGGTTTTACATCCTCTATTAGTTAAAATGAGTCCCCCTTAACTTGCCTGCAACTTCCACCTGACTCCTAAACCGCAAAGCTGTGACGGGTTATAAATTCACATTTGACACCTTTTTTTTTTCTTTTTTTTTTTCTTTTATAAATCACTTTAGTAAACTTATAAACTAGAAGTCCCTGCAAAAGCATTAAGGGGACTAACTTGGCAAACCTCCGACTCACAAAGAGTCATCCTACAGCACTCAGGAGAGGAAAAACCCCCTGTGGAGGAAACCTCTAGGGAACCATGGCTGAAGGATTGCCCTCCCCTTGGGCTTAGAAGGTTAATGCTGTTAACTCTTTATAGCCATGATAAAATTGAACCTGGAACAAAATATACAATGGTAAGTTCAAAAATACAATAAAGCATTCATCATACAAGCAATAATTAAAACGTTTTAGGACAATGATTATAAACAGGGCGGGTGGGCGGGAAATGCTTCCTCCTGTTCATCCTGTGCATGAAAGAGAGAGAGAGAGACACAGATTTCCTGCTCTATATAAGCCCCACCCTCCTCACAGTAACCCCCAGGCACAGACATACTGGGCTTCTTACTCTGAAAGCAACATCCCTCGTGCTTAAAAATCTATACCACTACACCAAAAAAGCTGCAGGAGTAAAGGTCCACCCATCCCCAAGTCATGTCCTCCTTCGCCTATGGCTCCAGTGGTTTCTTGACTTATGGATATGGGACAGACCCCCACTCCATCTTAAAACCACCATAACTACAGTAAACCTAGGCACTAGAATAAATACACAACACATTATTTTGGTTGTCAAAATGGCCACAGCTTTATTTAAATCACAGGATTAAAAACAATCACAGTAGGAGTCAGGTGAAGTGCTAGTACATTGGGATTCACAAGTACTGTGATATCCCCAGCTGTCTGACATACAGAACCAGGCCAGACAGCCATAAAGGGGCGGCCCGCACTGGCTTGCCATTCAAGCAGAGCCAGTAAACTTTCAGGGCACCAATGACCCTATTATCCTCACTCCAGTGCTTAACCACTGTGCCCGCCCCTGATTGACGTTACCATTACAACGTCCTTGAGGCTGGCCACCAAAGCCGAGCCTGTTCGCCACCATGAGGTTTTACATCCTCTATTAGTTAAAATGAGTCCCCCTTAACTTGCCTGCAACTTCCACCTGACTCCTAAACCGCCACAAGAGAGGCCATTTGACACCTTAAATGGACTCGACCCCCATCAACCATTTCTACATGCTATGGAAAGTCTGTGCACACAAGTAATAAACTTAAAATTCCAGAGCTCCGACAGATTAATTTTATCAATGCCATGCTACCAAGTTATGATCGATAATACGGTAACTACAGCAAAATAGCAGTTGCTAAACATCCTGCAATGAGGATCCCATAATGGGGAATGTGGAAAGTAAACCATAATTAAGGTCGTAGCCACAATCTGAATACCTGTATAATGACATCTGTCATGCCTCAAAAAACTATTATACCGCTCGTATTGCAGCCAGCTCTAATAATTCACCAAATCACAGATTTTAGTTCTAGAAACCACCATTATTTACAGTAGCTGTGCAGTAAAATTTCTTAAACCCACTTACTATCCCTACCCGAAAAGTGATGAACACATCAATAGAAAGATATTATAAATAGGGAGTAATTAAAAACTATACACAATATAGCAACATTACAACGGACCATAAAATAACGTTCAGAATATCAGGAAGTAATAATTTAAATAAACCTAAAGCTGAAAAAGTCTACAAAGGCATTATTAATAAAACTGCCACACCATTGTTGTTTTTCATGCCCTTGATAACATTTACTGTTGACCTCTCCAACTGGGTCAACGGCATTGGGAATAGGCATATTGCCCTTCGTGTTAATGCACTTGATTACTTTACCCTTAGCCGCTCCCACTGGCTCAAGGGCACATAGATTAGGTACATTGCTCATCAGTTTCATGCACTAGATAACTGCATTGTCCAGACAACAACCTTGTTCTCTTCTCCCCTCCAGCCGCTGTTCCTGGCTCAGAGGAGGCAATTTCTTCTGTACCAGGGGGGGGGGTCAGCGGCCAGTTTATTAACCACTAACATAAACATTTACAATAAGTATTAAATACACAATCTTATACGACATGAGGGAAGGGTTCTTGGAGCCCCAAAAATTCTGGCTAAATATTTGGCAAAAAACACAAGAACTTAAAAATCCACGTTACCCTCAGCCGTAAACCACCAGCTCGAGGGCACCAAACATCCCATTCCGGGAAGTCCAACCACCAAAAGCTCCCGGGTAACACCCCATCCAGTGTTACCCGTCCAGAGCCGTAACCAAAAGCCAGATCCAAAAGCTTCCGGGTAACACCCCGTCCAGAGTTACCCGTCCAGAGCCGTAACCAAAAAGCCAGATCCAAAAGCTCCCGGGTAACACCCCGTCCAGAGTTACCCGTCCAGAGCCGTAACCAAAAAGCCAGATCCAGAATTTTAACTTCCAATTCCTTTTCGCTGATTCAGCGTCAACTCCAAGAACCCCACCCCAGAGGTCCATACTTAATATGGTTACCCCTACTGACAAATTTATAAATAACTTCCAATGACCCACTAAAAGGAAAACAAATAACTGTTTTTTTTTTTTTTTAATTTTAAATTCATGTCCTTATTAAAATAAACATAAAATAAACATCAAAGCATAAATAATGTTAACACGCTGGGGGGAGTCCTTGAAGCTCCCAAATCTGGTGATTACCAAACATAGTGAACATAAAATGTACCAACAATTACTCCCAGCTAGAGTTGAGCGACTTTGGTCGGATCGGGTTTCGTGAAACCCGAATGAAACAAAATAAGTTTCAGATGAAACTCGTCCGACTAGAGCAAAAAAAGTCGGAGTTTCGTCCGACTTTTATTTCCCATTGACTTGCATTGGGGTGGGGTTTCGGACGAAACTCCGACTTTGTTTTGCTCTAGTCGGACGAGTTTCATCTGAAACTTATTTTGTTTCATTTGGGTTTCACGAAACCCGATCCGACCAAAGTCGCTCAACTCTACTCCCAGCCGTTACCCCACCAGCTCGGGAGCACCATAACCACAAGGGTTCCAATGTTCACTTGAATTTCCTGGGGATCCGACAAACCCTTGCCGAAACTCCCCTCCACCTTTCACCAGATCAGAACCATATTAACTTCCAAAAAGAGGAATCCATATCCCAATGGATCCCCCAGACCAATTTCTAACCAACTTCAAGGACCCCCCCAACCACCAGGGTCCAGGTAATCCACTCAGGCCTGTGCTATCCGCCATCTTAAGTAATATAAAATAATCACTTGGTGGGTATACACCGATCCCTTTTTTTTTTTTTTTTAATATAATTATTATTCACACCTTTATTAAAACAAACATACCATAAAACATCAAAGCAAAAATAATATTAACACGCTGGTAGGAGTCCTTGAAACTCCCAAAAATCTGGTGATTACCAAACATAAAGTGAACATAAAATGTACCAACAATTACTCCCAGCCATTACCCCACCAGCTCGGGAGCACCATAACCACAAGAGTTCCAATGTTCACTCGAATTTCTTGGGGATCCGACAATCCCTTGCCAAAACTCCCCTCCACCTTTCACCAGATCCAGAACCATATTGAATTCCAAAAGGAGGAAACCGTATCCCAATGGATCCCCAGACCATATTTAACCAACTTCAAGGACCCCTCCAACCGCACAAAATGTGGGATAAGTGAGGGTGAAAATCATGCAGGTTTACAACCAAGGTATACAACAGGTTAATAATGGAAAATATCCCATCGTAAGGTCCAGGAATAGGCAGAGATGGGCAATGCTGTGTTATATGCTGTAACAATAAATGAGAAGTCGCCTGCTCCTCTACAGCAGTTACAGACAAACTCTAATCACCAGCTGCACATAAATGGTAAGAAACATGTAGGTCTAATATAAGCTGCCTGCAGCCATAGGTGTGTGATAGAAAACTGCAAGTTCTGTATCCCAGTCAGTCACTCTACTACATACAACAGACGAGAGACAGGGCTGAAAACTGGGCCCATGCTGTGTCCTCCAGAGCAATGTGCAGCCTCACACTAGGAGTGCCCACTCACTGCCCGCCATGTGCTGAGTTATTAGTGCCCACTCACTGCCCGCCATGTGCTGAGTTATTAGTGCCCACTCATTGCCCGCCATGTGCTGAGTTATTAGTGCCCACTCACTGCCCGCCATGTGCTGAGTTATTAGTGCACACTTAAATGTGCCGAGTTACTCCACGATTATTTATTTTACACATGATAAAACATAATCCATTCAGGCCTGTGCTATCCACCATCTTAGGTAATATAAAATAAGCTCTTGGTGGGTATACTCTGATCATGCAATATACGAGGGAGACAATATAAACAGGATGGATATATCCGGCAGGACAGCATGTAACATAAGAGGACTAAAGGCAGCAATAGTTACAGAAATCAAGCACTAAGCTGGAAGTCATATCCAGATTATATGTACAGCCAGGAAAATGACCTGGAGACACAGGATGTCTATACCCAGCATGATCCGCATATAGCAGAGTGAGGAGTGATATCTTGCATACAGATCTGTGGTACGGGTTAAGTATACAGCACAGGAATAGAGCCTTTACACAGATACCACATATAGCGAGTAACCTGGTTACACTGGACCCGTACACCCAGCATCAAAGTATGTAACAGAGATGAGGTCACATACAGATCATCAGACTCCATAACTGGGAAGGGGGGATAATCCGCACACAGCAGGGTCAGTATACAGTGCACTAACATGAAGTGCAGCCTCTCTTCATCATACATATACCATCCCCCGACTGCTCCTCTCACCAGTGTCTCTAATACATGTGACTGCCCAGCTCCACTATAGTAATGGCAGACACTGTATGCGTCCCTGCTTTGTCCTATCATACATATACCCAGAACTCATGAAGACTCTGTATAATACAATATAGCATTAATGTGGTATATCAGAAATGTCTGCAGGGTGGTCACACAAAAGCTGCCTCTGCAACAAGTGAGGGGACATGGCAGCTACATGAATTTCTGAGGTAATCTTGATCCCAGATTTGATGTAGGAGCTGATACTACCCTAGTACACACTACACAATGTCTGAGGTGAATGCAGAGTAGTATATGAAACATGTCTGCAGGGAGGTCACACGGAAGCTCACAGTCTGTGAGGAAAAATGCAGCATGCACATGAGGGACATGGCAGCTGCATGAATTGCTGAGGTAATATTAATCCCATACATAATGTAGGAGCTGATACTACACTAGTACAGGATGTCTGAGGTGAATGCAGAGTAGTATATCAAACATGTATGCAGGGAGGTCACACAGAAGTTGTCTCACAGTCTGTGAGGAAAATGTAGCATGCACATGAGGGACATGGCAGCTGCATGAATCGCTGAGGTAATATTGGTCCCATACATAATGTAGGAGCTGATACTACACTAGTACATGATGTCTGAGGTGAGTGCAGAATAGTATATCAAACATGTCTGCAGGGAGGTCACACAGAAGTTGTCTCACAGTCTGTGAGGAAAATGTAGCATGCACATGAGGGACATGGCAGCTGCATGAATCGCTGAGGTAATATTGGTCCCATACATAATGTAGGAGCTGATACTACACTAGTACATGATGTCTGAGGGGAATGTGCTCCTATCAGCTGTAATGTGAGGTGATATCCCCAGTATTAGGCCTCTTTCACACATCAGGTTTTCGGCGTCAGGCGCGATCCGGCGCTTTTGACTAAAAACGGATCCCCCCCATTGACTTGCATTAGAGCCGGATCGAGCCGGATGGCCATGCATTTCATCCGATTTTCGCCGGATCCGGCAATGTGACGCGATCCGGCGTCTGGAAAAAACGGCTACTGTAACGTTTTTTGTCTCCGGCGAAAAAGCCGGACACGTCGGATCCGGCTTGTCCGGCTTTTTCATACAATGAAAGCCTATGAGCGCCGCAATGCGCCGGATCCGGTTTCTTTGGTCTGAGCATGCTCAGTAGCTCTGCCCACAGGACATATATAAAAGCAAGACAATGGGACCCTCAGCCACACCCAACATGCCACCCAAGCCAAGAACCAGGAGCAGGAGAAGGCAGCAGACATCTGCAGCAGCAGCACCATCAGCACCACCCCAAATGGAGCAGCATGCTGAACAACGGGAGGGGAGTCCAGCAGCAGATGAGAGACGGTAATTATCAAATCCCCCATTCCTCCAAACTAGGGCTATGGAATATCAAGATATTCATTGGCCCTTTGTTTCTCTTTATTCAACAGCCGCCCAATAGATGCAGCAGCAGCAGAAGCAATGGCAGCAGCAGAAACACCACCCACAGCCATGGAGTCTGGCCATGAGGAAGACAGCACATCTTCTGGGAGCCCTCCCTCGCATCGTCAGCGTTTGACGGTAAGTTTTTATTTCCAAAATCCATCATCTCTGTAATATATGTCTATTCATTGCCTTTTATTTCAAAACAGGAATCACAAGATGAAGAGGAGCTCCCAGAAGAAGAAGGAAGGGGTGGACAGACACTTGGAGTGGGCTCACAATTGGTAAGTTTTTTGCATCAAACGCAGAAACACAACATCACACTACACACAACACATAGAAAACAATGTTCTGCAGACCACACACAGCAAACAAATGCCTACATCCAAAGACATAACATTTTTTGTTTTCTTCTCTAGTCTTCCCAATCTGGTGCTCGGCCAAGAGGTCCTCGCAGTGCCTCCCAGGGTCGTCGGCGACAGCAACACGGCGGTCACCAGCGTGTAAGTATAAATATTTTTGCTTTGTTTTTTTTGCACTTTTTATTTCATTTCTTTTGTGGAGGCTAATTATGTTATTTTTGTCTTTTTCTTTAACAGCCTTCACAGCGTGCTCCCGACTCTGACGGTGAGGATGGAGGGATTGATGTGGACCGCCTCATCGATCTCGTCAGAGAAAGGGAGCCGCTCTGGAATATGGCTGACCGCCGCCACGCTGACCTGTTCGTTACCCGACGACTCTGGGAGGAAATCTGTTTGCTCCTTGTGGACCGCTGGGAGGACCTCAAAGCTCGGGCCCAGATTAAAGAGCGTAAGTATATACAGTACCGGTTGCTTGATTTAAACCAGTGTTTCCCGAACTCCAGTCCTCGTGGTCCCCACGGATCATGTGTTCTGGATTTCTATTTACTTTGGAAATCCTGAAAACATGACCCCTGGGGACCATGAGGACTGGAGTTTGGGAAACACTGATGTTGTATACTAACCACTTTGTCCTTTCTCGTTTCAGGGGAGAGAATTGTGAAGCGGTGGCGGTCTGTGAGGGATTGTTTCAAGAAGGAGTTCAATAAAGAGATGCGGGCCCAGAGTGGATCTGGAGGACGCAGGAGCAAGTACAAGTACGCACGAGCCCTGTCGTTCCTCCGGGAGACAATGCTCACCAGAAGGTAAATATTACACACCACATGCGACAAAAAAATGTTTAGATGTAACTTTTTTTTTTCAGCCAGGGCCATACCATGTCACTATTTTAATTGTTTTTTTTTCTCTTTATTCCACAGCACGGTGAGCAGCAGTCGGGAGCCTGCACGATTGGACCCTTCTGAGGCGATCCCTGAGGAGACCGGCACCGAGGGACACTTCGACCTCCCCGGTACATCTGCACCTTCCCAGCCTTCCCACACATTCGACCCATCTGTCCCATCCACCAGCACAGGAGCATCGTGGCCGCCTACATTACATGAAGCTGCTGGTGAGGAGATCGCTTTCCCTTTACCCCACCCTTCTGCCCCTGCCACCTCTAGTACACCTGTGGGTACTGGGCGGCAGCGGCAGAGGGGTCAGGAAAAGACTTATGCGCCAGAGTTCTTGCATCTGAATGCATCTTTCCAGAACTGTCTAAAAGTCTTGTCAGAGCAAATATCCGCAGGCTATCAGCAGATCAACTCCAGCATTCTGGAGGTGAAGACACTTCTGCAAACCATGCATTCAGAAGCAAGATCTTCGCCAAACCACACCTTTTTCAGGTCTGTTGTGGAGCGTATGGAAACGCTCTCTCCTGCCCAGCAGATGCATGTAATGCATTCATGCCACGCTGCTCTCCAGCAAGTTACCTCCCAACCTCCTCCTCCCACCACAGTAGTTCCTCCACCTGCACCCCCTCCAGCCACTTTCCATCCTCCCCCTCCTATTACATCTACACCCCCTCCAGCCACTTTCCATCCTCCCCCTCCTATTACATCTACACCCCCTCCAGCCACTTTCCATCCTCCCCCTCCTATTACATACCATCCACCTCCCCAGCACCAGCAACCTCCCCAGCACCAGCAACCTCCCCAGCACCAGCAACCTCCCCAGCACCAGCAACCTCCCCAGTACCAGCAACCTCCCCAGTACCAGCAACCTCCCCAGTACCAGCAACCTCCCCAGTACCTGCAAACTCCCCAGTACCAGCAACCTCCCCAGTACCAGACATCTCCCCACTTCCAGCAACCTGCCCCGTACCAGACATCTCCCCACTTCCAGCAACCTGCCCCGTACCAGACATCTCCCCACTTCCAGCAACCTGCCCCGTACCAGACATCTCCCCACTTCCAGCAACCTGCCCCGTACCAGACATCTCCCCACTTCCAGCAACCTGCCCCGTACCAAACTCCTTCCCCATACAACTTGCCATCAACATCATCTGCTCCTACAGTCCCTGCCCAACCCTCCACTCCACCACCCACCACCTCTTCTGCTTCCCACATGTCTACCCATTCTGTAGTTTTTTCCACACCTTCACCTCTAACTGTTCCTTCCCCACCACGATCCCAGTCCTCTCTCCACACTCCCAGTGTCGAAGTGTCCCGCAGCCCCTCCAGCAGTATTTCCACCACACACTACACAGATTTATAATGTGTGTATTTAAATAAAAATGACCAGTTTTATGGTTTCAAAGCTTTATTAAACAAGTTTATTAAAATTTTAAAAAAGTTTACTAAAAAAAACATTTTTCAATAAAAGTTAAATTATTTTACACTGGTTGTCTGTCATTTCTTTCTGCGGCGAAAAAGGTTAAATACAGGGTATTTAAAAGGTTAAATGGTATTCAAAACTAGGTATATAACTGTGGGTAAATTTTAGTTTTTTGCCACAGTTGTGTTCCTGGTTGTGTTTGAAGCAAAGTATTTCACCTAAAAAGTTGTGTTTATTGTTGGTGATTTCCTAACAATGTACACAACTTTTGTTAAAAGGTGAAATACTTTGCATAAGACACAACCAGGTACACACCTGTGGCCTAAAGCTAAAAATAGAGACCATGACAAGATAGCCAACTTTGTTTGGCAAAGATATATACTGTTGGTACAGAAGGTACACAAGTTTGGTTAGGGCACAAATCTTTCACACTCTGTCATCCTGCCAGTGTACTCTGCCTTGAGGTGACATAAAGTATAGTGCAAAATTGTCCCTCATTACTGAAACCGTCACAGAACTTCTAGTGGTAATGTCCTGGTAATCTTGCAAGGTGGTTTCTTCAGAGGTGTCCTCAATGGAAATGGGTTCCTTGCAGATAACAAAATTGTGGAGTACCACGCACGCTTTGATCACCTCGTCCACAGTTTCTGTCTTGAGGTTGATCGCAGTCAATAGGACCCGCCATTTGGCTGTCAGAATACCAAAGGTACATTCAACCATTCTTCTTGCTCTTGTGAGGCGGTAATTAAAAATGCGTTTTGGTCTTGTCAATCCTCTGCTAGAGTACGGTTTCAAAAGGTGTTCTGACAGCTGGAAGGCTTCATCCCCTACACAGACAAATGGCATAGGTGGACCAGATGTTTGCGGCAGCGGTCTAGGTGGTGGGAACTGGAAGGTGTTTCCATACAGTTTACGCCCCATGGCAGACAGTTTGAAAACTTGAGAGTCATTGGAGCGGCCATAGGCCCCAATATCAACCGCAATAAATTTGTATTCCGCGTCAGCGATGGCCATGAGGACAATTGAAAAATATTTCTTGTAATTGAAATATTCCGATCCCGATCCAGCTGGCTTTACAATGCGGATATGTTTCCCGTCCACAGCGCCCAAGCAGTTGGGAAACTGACATATCTGTTGAAACTTGTCAGCAATTTCAATCCACCTCTCTGTTGTGGGCTCTGGTAAAAACTCTTCAGCTAAGGAGTCCCACAGTGCACGGCATGTGTACTTCACAATTCCAGATATGGTGGAAATCCCGAGTCTGTACTGGAAATGCAGTGACGAAAGGGATTCTCCAGTTGCAAGAAATCTGTGGGGAATTAAAAAACAATAAATTAGTTTTAAATCACAGCATTACATACCAAAACTGAGCTATAACACTTGGAGATACAAACTACCACCAACAAGATTGCAGTGAAAGTGTGCTCTGATGCGATCACATCCAATAAATGTGGCTTACCTTAAAGTCACCATCAGACGCTCGGCGGGTGAAACAGAGAAGCGGCAATAGGTGTCCGCTTTTCTTATGAGGTGTGCAATGCGCTCCACCAAGTAATCAAAATTCTCCATTTTCATCCTAACATATCCAAAAAATTTATCCGGGTTTCGTCGAAGGTCCATGCAGAGTGTAGAATAGACCCCACGCGTCATTCTCTTGGCTGTGATGGGGTGGATCCACAAACGTCGTCTACGATGCCTGATGCGCTGCTGTCTCGCTCTCTCCTTCTCCAGAACAATCACCCTCAAACGATTCGCCTCCGCTATAAAATCCGCCAAATTCTTCAAAATATTTCCAATGACAACATCCATCTTCGCCAGTAACTTGCTCTTCTCTCCAACCTGCACTTTCTCCTCGACAACCTGTCAAAAAAGGGCTGTAGGAACACTCTATATATAGTTTTCCAGTAGCCAATCCCGTTCGGAAGGCCACAAGGGTCAATTTTAAAAACCGGATCCGGCGTAATCCGTCGAAAAACGGATAGAAAAACGGATGAACCGGATGAGACGGATCCGGTTTTGTCTGTCAAGAAAAAGACGGATCCGGCAGAAAACCGGATCCGTCACATCCGGTTTTACTAAACATTTGCCGGATCCGGCGTTCCGGCACGACGCCGGATCGCGCCTGACGCCGAAAACCTGATGTGTGAAAGTAGCCTTATACTCCCTGACACTGCAGACGTGCTTCCTCCTGTTCATCCTGTGCATGAAAGAGAGAGAGAGACACAGATTTCCTGCTCTATATAAGCCCCACCCTCCTCACAGTAACCCCCAGGCACAGACATACTGGGCTTCTTACTCTGAAAGCAACATCCCTCGTGCTTAAAAATCTATACCACTATACCAAAAAAGCTGCAGGAGTAAAGGTCCACCCATCCCCAAGTCATGTCCTCCTCCGCCTATGGCTCCAGTGGTTTCTTTATAGCTGGCACAATGCAAAGAGTCAACTTTTATTTGCCAAACACCTCCAACAGACTGCCAAAGTGGCAGCGTGCATCACATCACTCCATCCGACACTTGGCATTGTTCTTGGTGATGTGAGGCTTGCATGCACCGCTCTGGGCGGAGCAGGCTTTTCACTGCGTCCAAAGTGTCGGCAATACGGAAAGTGGAAACACTTAAGTTTGTGGATGTAACTTGAAGAAATGTAGAAAAGTTCACTGGTATGCATATTTTTTCATTGCACTGCAAATAGATTATAACAATTACTATTATTATTGTCATTATAAAACATATACTTTGTAACAACTATTATACCGAAGCAGTTTATTCCAACTATAGATGTAGCCAAGCGTGTTATGCATTTTGTCACTAATTTATCTATTAAACATTAAAACTTGCTCAGGAGCACAGCTATGGTGGGGTACCACATACGGAACACAGGGGGTACATGTGGCCACCAATTAGCCACTCGGTCTTGGCACAGGGTGGAGATACAAACTATACATTTCTACCTGGTTAAACAAGAAGTCTGGCTTATTGAAAAAGGTGAATGCATTATCCTACTAATTTCCCATTGCAAAATGTAACATCTTCCTCATTTTTCATTTGGCTTTAAAATGTAGAAGGGAAATATTCTACACCTTCTGTCTCAGGAACAAGACACTTGTATACGGTTCCTGCCTTACTATACTGTATGTCATCGGAGGTGAGCACAGAATATTTCAGGACTTTACTGTATTTCACCCAGAAGGACTCTCTGCTGTTTGCTTGTCTCAACCCACAGTTTTCACATCTGCAAATGAATTAAACCTCCTCCTATGTGCTAATAATGGGTTTAATATGTTAATATATGCATGGAAAAAGGGGAAATGGGATGCCAGTGCTTGGGGTCATCCTAGGCACGTTTTCTTTTGTGTAAGGAGAAAAACTAGACAAACTGGATTTTACGACTGGCTAATGTAACCTTTCATCTTTGAGTTTTGCATGTGTGACATTTGGGTTTTCTGTGGACACTGGAGACATTGGATATGCAATCATGCAAGTGACAATGCTATGGTGCGCTAGGGATAGGAATAAAGGCAACAATTTGTTACAAGAGGTTTTTCTCATGCCAGTCATGAAGAAAAGAAGTATAAAATGGCAAAGTGAAACATGGTCCATATTCATTAAAGGGGCAATCCGGGACTATGTAAAAAAAAAAATGTGCCTAAGTTCTGACAGGCAGGGAGTTGCTACCTACCTGCCTGTTGTGCCCAGCGCTGTTCTTCACAGACTGCTCCTGCCAGGGGTTCAGCTGCCTCTGCTGACAGCAAGTTGACATATTGGTGGCTTTTTATCTGCTCTGTTGATGTGTTGTGACTGCTGACGCCATGCTGATTGAGAGCTTTCCCTCCCAATTGGGAAGCGGGGATCTGGCTATCAATCAGAATGACGTTGGCAGTCCCAGCAGAGTGGAAAAGAAAATGTTGCTCTGTCATCAGCAGTGGTGGTCTGTGACCACTCTGTGCTGGCGAAGAATGCCGCCAGGCACAATGGACAGGTAGGTAGCAACTACCTGTCTATTATTGTTTAGGCACTTTTTTTTTGCAAAAGTCCCGGATATCCCCTTTAAAAGTTCTACTTCTTAATGAATTTAGGACATTATTCGGACTGCCCATGCATCAGAACTAAGAGTTCTCTCCACCTATGACATTGAGCTATCATTTGCATCACATCTTAAAGGGGTTGTATGTTTTTAAGCCAAAATTGCCAACTGGTTGGTACTGCTTCAAAGTAAAAAAATAACTGTTACTTAAAGGGGTTGTCTCGTCACAAGATGTTGATGACCTATCCTCTTGGTTATTCAACACCCAGCAATCAGCTGTTATAAGTTCAGGTGGTGGCCAGATGTAAATTTTAACAGCTTCTCTACATTGAATGGATCTGAACCGAATTGGAGCTTACAGCAGCAGATTAGTGTTTGTGCAGTTATCGGATCTGATATCTTATGATCAGGCAAATCCTTTAAATGTAGAGTTCTCTGAATATCCAGCAATATAACTTTGTTGCTCCCTGCCAGTGTTTTTTTACAGGACTACAGAGGTTACATCCAGAACACATCAACTCAGCAGCCAATATTTGGACTTAGCAGCTTTATGCCATCAACCTTGGCATCACCGTCGAGCCCAGTGGTCATATAATCAATCAGTATGATATCCAGACTGGTGAGAGCTCCCTAAGGCTAGTTTCACACTAACGTTCTTGGGCGCAGCGCAAGGCCGCCGCTAAGCCCCGCCCCTGGCAGCGCTGCCTCTGGTCAGTTCCTCCTCTGATTGCATGACACTGCATGCGATCACCGTACCCTATATTTAGTGTTGGGTACGCTGACCGTGCGCTGGTATGATTTTGCTGGCGCTGCGCCCTTTAGTTCTGCGCCCAGCGCACAAAAGCACGCTGTGCTGCATTTTTGTGCACTGGGCGCAGTGCCAAAAGAGCGCAGCGCACACACAACCATACCAGTGCACAGTCAGCGCATGGTCAGCGTACCCAACGCTAAATATAGGGTACGGTGATTGCATGCAGTGTCATGCGATCAGAGGAGGACCATTTAAAAATTGTGAGGAAAGTATGGTTGTAGATGATGAGGAAAAAGCTAATATATTAAACACCTTCTTCTCCACGGCATTCACGGTGGAAAATGAAATGCTAGGTGAAATGCCGAGAGACAAAGAAAACCCTATATTAAGGGTCACCAATCTAACCCAAAAAGAGGTGCAAAACCGGCTAAATAAGATTAAAATAGATAAATCTCCGGGTCCGGATGGCATACACCCACGAGTACTAAGAGAACTAAGTAATGTAATAGACAAACCATTATTTCTTATATTTAGAGACTCTATAACGATGGGGTCTGTTCCACAGGACTGGCGCATAGCAAATGTGGTACCGATATTCAAAAAGGGCTCTAAAAGTGACCCTGGAAATTATAGGCCAGTAAGTCTAACCTCTATTTTTGGTAAAATATTTGAAGGGTTTCTGAGGGATGTTATTCTGGATAATCTCAATGAGAATAACTGTTTAACGCCATATCAGCATGGGTTTATGAGGAATCGCTCATGTCAAACCAATCTAATCAGTTTTTATGAAGAGGTAAGCTATAGACTGGACCAAGGTGGGTCATTGGATGTGGTATATCTTGATTTTTCCAAAGCGTTGGATACCGTGCCACGCAAGAGTTTGGTACACAAAATGAGAATGCTGGGCCTGGGGGAAAATGTGTGTAAATGGGTAAGTAACTGGCTTAGTGATAGAAATCAGAGGGTGGTTATACATGGTATATTCTCTAACTGGGTCGCTGTGACCAGTGGGGTACCGCAGGGGTCGGTGTTGGGACTTATTCTCTTCAACATATTTATTATCGATCTGGTAGAAGGTTTGCACAGTAAAATATCGATATTTGCAGATGATACAAAGCTATGTAAAGCAGTCAATACAAGAGAAGATAGTATTCTGCTACAGATGGATCTGGATAAGTTGGGAACTTGGGCCGAAAGGTGGCAGATGCAGTTTAACAATGATAAATGTAAGGTTATACACATGGGAAGAAGGAATCAATATCACCATTACACACTGAATGGTAAACCACTGGGTAAATCTGACATGGAGAAGGACTTGGGGATCCTACTTAATGATAAACTTACCTGGAGCAGCCAGTGCAGGCAAACAGGATCATGGGGTGCATTAAAAGAGGTCTGGATACACATGATGAGAGCATTATACTGCCTCTGTACAAATCTCTGGTTAGACTGCACATGGAGTACTGCGTACAGTTTTGGGCACCGGTGCTCAGGAAGGATATAATGGAACTAGAGCGGGTGCAAAGGAGGGCAACAAAATTAATAAAGGGGATGGGGGAACTACAATACCCAGAGAGATTAGCAAAATTAGGATTATTTAGTCTAGAAAAAAGATGACTGAGGGGCAATCTAATAACCATGTATAAGTATATAAGGGGACAATACAACTATCTCTATGAGGATCTGTTTATACCAAGGAAGGTGACGGTCACAAGGGGGCATTCTCTGCATCTGGAGGAGAAAAGGTTTTTCCACCAACATAGAAGAGCATTCTTTACTGTTAGGGCAGTGAGAATTTGAAATTCCCTGCCTGAGGAGGTGGTGATGGCGAACTCAGTCGAAGGGTTCAAAAGAGGCCCGGATGTCTTCCTGGAGCGCAACAATATTGTATCTTACAGTTATTGTTAGGTTCTTTAGAAGGATGTAGATCTAGGAATTTATTCTGACAGAATTTTATAAGCTGAACTGGATGGACTAATGTCTTTTTTGGGCCTTACTATGTTACTATTTTACTATGTTACTATGAGGAACTGACTGTAGGGGGCGCGGCCGGGGGCGAGGCTTAGTGGCGGCCCTGCACTGCGCCCGAGAACGCTAGAGTGAAACTAGCCTAAGAGGCAGCACTGGAGTATTGGAGTTGATTGAATATGGAAAATAAGAGTTGTTTTATTATTTGTTAACAGATCCTGTTGGTCAACTTTTAGAAAATTCTAGACAACCCCTTGAATAAATGATATAATTATTTCTCATTATTATGAACATGAGTCATAAAAACACAGAATCTCTTTACTTTTATGTGAGTAATTTGCTCTCACAAATGTTTACGTCAATGGGAAGCAGATGACCTTCAAGATGTGTACAGTTCAGTGAACTTGACTATTGAGACTAAATGTTCCTAGTACATTAATCCTAAGTAAGTTCACACACAACAAGGCACAGTCAGACAAGTGGAGATACTGTTTTATGGTATGGTCACAAGTTGTGCTTTCTATGCGTTTTTTCGTGCATATTTACCCCACATTTTTGCCATAAAAATTTAACAAATGTGTCTCAAAAATGCACACAAAATTTTTTTGTATCATTTTTACTGCCAAGAGGCACATTTTTAATGCTGAAATATCTGCAGCAAATGCTGAAAATATAACTGTTGTTTTATTTTTTTCAATAGTCAATAGTAGAGTTGAGCGAAACGGGTCGAAAAAATTCAAAAGTCGCCGACTTTTGGCAAAGTCAGGTTTCATGAAACGAAACCCGACCCTAGGATGAGGTCGGCCACGAGGTCGGCGACTTACGCGCCAAAGTCGCGTTTCAAAAGTTTGTTTTGCGCTCTATTTCAGCCAATCAGGATCCACGGACACTGTGGGCAACGTGATGACATAGGCAGGGGTCACCACCATCTTTCAGAAGGGCATGCAAGTGATTGGCTTGCTTTGGTGGGCGTCACAGGGGGTATAAAAGGGCGTGCACGCCGACCGCCATCTTACTTCTGCCGATCTCAGTATAGGGAGAGGTTGCTGATTCTGTAGGGAGAGCGTTAGGCAGGGAAGAAGACAAAAAAACTGCTTCTGCTGCTAGCGATTTGGCCTGCACAACACACCAGTCACTGTGTGTGCAGTGCAAGGGGAGGCTATATAGTGGTGTATCAGTGGTGTTGGTTGTTGGGCTGCCTTCTAAGGCTTCCTGACATTCCTGCATTGCTGTTTACCCACTGCTCCGCAAACTGCTTTTTTAAAAGCAATCCCAATTTTTTTTTTTTGTCCTGCTGAGAAGAAAAAAAAACTGCTTCTGCTGCTAGCAATTTGGCCTGCACAACACACCAGTCACTGTGTGTGCAGTGCAAGGGGAGGCTATATAGTGGTGTATCAGTGGTGTTGGTTGTTGGGCTGCCTTCTAAGGCTTCCTGACATTCCTGCATTGCTGTTTACCCACTGCTCCGCAAACTGCTTTTTTAAAAGCAATCCAATCTCCCTTATCCTCTAGTCACTTTTGTCACAGCTGTGCCATCAAGCCTGTCACATAGCGCTCAGATATCAGTGGGCCTCACACAATCCAAAAGTGTCCAGTGTCCAAAAGTGTGTGCAGAGATTCAAAATCTCCCTTATCCTCTATTCACTTTGGTCACAGCTGTGCCATCGAGCCTGTCACATAGCGCTCAGATATCAGTGGGCCTCACACCATCCAAAAGTGTCCAGTGTCCAAAAGTGTGTGCAGAGATTCAAAATCTCCCTTATCCTCTAGTCACTTTGGTCACAGCTGTGCCATCGAGCCTGTCACATAGCGCTCAGATATTCATTGGGCCTCACACAATCCAAAAGTGTCCAGTGTCCAAAAGTGTGTGCAGAGATTCAAAATCTCCCTTATCCTCTAGTCACTTTGGTCACAGCTGTGCCATCGAGCCTGTGACATAGCGCTCAGATATCAGTGGGCTTCACACAATCCAAAAGTGTCCAGTGTCCAAAAGTGTGTGCAGAGATTCAAAATCTCCCTTATCCTCTAGTCACTTTGGTCACAGCTGTGCCATGGAGCCTGTCACATAGCGCTCAGATATTCATTGGGCCTCACACAATCCAAAAGTGTCCAGTGTCCAAAAGTGTGTGCAGAGATTCAAAATCTCCCTTATCCTCTAGTCACTTTGGTCACAGCTGTGCCATCGAGCCTGTGACATAGCGCTCAGATATCAGTGGGCCTCACACAATCCAAAAGTGTCCAGTGTCCAAAAGTGTGTGCAGAGATTCAAAATCTCCCTTATCCTCTAGTCACTTTGGTCACAGCTGTGCCATCGAGCCTGTCACATAGCGCTCAGATATCAGTGGGCCTCACACAATCCAAAAGTGTCCAGTGTCCAAAAGTGTGTGCAGAGATTCAAAATCTCCCTTATCCTCTAGTCACTTTGGTCACAGCTGTGCCATCGAGCCTGTCACATAGCGCTCAGATATTCATTGGGCCTCACACAATCCAAAAGTGTCCAGTGTCTAAAAGTGTGTGCAGAGATTCAAAATCTCCCTTATCCTCTAGTCACTTTGGTCACAGCTGTGCCATCGAGCCTGTCACATAGCGCTCAGATATTCATTGGGCCTCACACAATCCAAAAGTGTCCAGTGTCTAAAAGTGTGTGCAGAGATTCAAAATCTCCCTTATCCTCTAGTCACTTTGGTCACAGCTTTGCCATTGAGCCTGTGACATAGCGCTCAGATATCAGTGGGCCTCACACAATCCAAAAGTGTCCAGTGTCCAAAAGTGTGTGCAGAGATTCAAAATATCCCTTATCCTCTAGTCACTTTGGTCACAGCTGTGCCATCGAGCCTGTGACATAGGGCTCAGATATCAGTGGGCCTCACACAATCCAAAAGTGTCCAGTGTCCAAAAGTGTGTGCAGAGATTCAAAATCTCCCTTATGCTCTAGTCACTTTGGTCACAGCTGTGCCATCGAGCCTGTCACATAGCGCTCAGTTATCAGTGGGCCTAACACAATCCAAAAGTGTCCAGTGTCCAAAAGTGTGTGCAGAGATTCAAAATCTCCCTTATCCTCTAGTCACTTTGGTCACAGCTGTGCCATCGAGCCTGTCACATAGCGCTCAGATATTCATTGGGCCTCACACAATCCAAAAGTGTCCAGTGTCTAAAAGTGTGTGCAGAGATTCAAAATCTCCCTTATCCTCTAGTCACTTTGGTCACAGCTGTGCCATCGAGCCTGTCACATAGCGCTCAGATATTCATTGGGCCTCACACAATCCAAAAGTGTCCAGTGTCTAAAAGTGTGTGCAGAGATTCAAAATCTCCCTTATCCTCTAGTCACTTTGGTCACAGCTGTGCCAGCGAGCCTGTGACATAGCGCTCAGATATCAGTGGGCCTCACACAATCCAAAAGTGTCCAGTGTCCAAAAGTGTGTGCAGAGATTGAAAATCTCCCTTATCCTCTAGTCACTTTGGTCACAGCTGTGCCATCGAGCCTGTCACATAGCGCTCAGATATTCATTGGGCCTCACACAATCCAAAAGTGTCCAGTGTCTAAAAGTGTGTGCAGAGATTCAAAATCTCCCTTATCCTCTAGTCACTTTGGTCACAGCTGTGCCAGCGAGCCTGTGACATAGCGCTCAGATATCAGTGGGCCTCACACAATCCAAAAGTGTCCAGTGTCCAAAAGTGTGTGCAGAGATTGAAAATCTCCCTTATCCTCTAGTCACTTTGGTCACAGCTGTGCCATCGAGCCTGTCACATAGCGCTCAGATATTCATTGGGCCTCACACAATCCAAAAGTGTCCAGTGTCCAAAAGTGTGTGCAGAGATTCAAAATCTCCCTTATCCTCTAGTCACTTTGGTCACAGCTGTGCCATCGAGCCTGTCACATAGCGCTCAGATATTCATTGGGCCTCACACAATCCAAAAGTGTCCAGTGTCCAAAAGTGTGTGCAGAGATTCAAAATCTCCCTTATCCTCTAGTCACTTTGGTCACAGCTGTGCCATCGAGCCTGTGACATAGCGCTCAGATATCAGTGGGCCTCACACAATCCAAAAGTGTCCAGTGTCCACAAGTGTCTGCAGAAATTCAAAATCTCCCCTGTCCTATAGACACCTTGTACCTTGTTTTACATTACTATATAGTTTGTTGGATTTTGTCTACATTTCTACCAAAAATGAGGAAGGCTGGTGGAAGAGGCCGTGGAATTGGGCGGGGGTTGGCAGCTGGTAATGATGGTGTTGGTGGTGGATCTGATGGTAGTGGCAAGAGCAAAATAGGACCGAATGCAGGAGGTGTTGAGCCTGCGTCATCGTCTGGCTACATAAGGCCTCGGACGCTTAGTTTTCTAGGAGTTGGCAAACCGCTTTTAAAGCCAGAGCATCAGGAAAAAGTTTTGTCTTACATTGCTGACTCAGCCTCCAGCTCTATCGCCTCCTCTTCTTCAGTTGTAATAAGTAAAAGCACTGAGTCGTCATTGGAGGCTCATGTTCATGATCCACACCTTTCCTTGTGTCCTTCACCCCAACCAAGATTGAAGGATGACGCAGGCCATACTACTGATTACTCCATGGAGCTGTTTTCACATACCATGCCTGGACTATCAAGTGAAATGGTGAATTACCCAGGCCAAGATGAATCTGACATGGAGTGCACTGATGCACAGCCGCTGATGGATGATTCTGCTGGTACATTCACTCAGAGCACTACATTGTCCTCGCAGTGTACAGAGCCAGATTCTGACCCTGATGAGACTCAGGTGCCCCTTCCCGCACACTATACCACCATACACGGTGACACAGAGGAAGGTGCACATGACATAGAAGAGGAGGTGATGGATGACCCAGTTGTTGACCCAGATTGGCATCCATTGGGGGAAGAGGGTGCTGCTTCCAATAGCTCAGATGAGGAGCATCCACAGCAGACATCGACATCGCAACAGCTGTTATCTGGCAGGCCCGGAGCACTCCAAAGACAGGTTCCAAACATCAAAAGAGTTGCTGGACAGCTTGTCCAGAGGGTCAAAAGATCACAGCGTGCTAGGCCGCAAAATGTCTGCCAAAGTAGGAAGAGTGCAGTGTGGCACTTTTTTGAACAAAATCCTCATGATCAGGCCAAGGTTATCTGTAAGAAGTGCGCAAAGACCTTTAGCCGAGGGAAAAATCTGAAAAATTTGAATACCAGTTGCATGCTTAGACATTTAACCAGCATGCACTTGCAAGCGTGGACACAACACCAAACCTCAAGTGCCACATGTGCAACTGATCACAATGAAGGTAGTCAGCAACGCTACATTGTTTCCCCCACTGTAAGCCCACCGGTTAGCACAGCAGCAAATGTTGAGGTGTCGTTGCAAGGCCACAGCAGTCAGGGAATCCCACTGTTATATCAACGAAAGACTGATTCTAGGCCATCAGAAAGAACACCAACTCCATTACCATCATCAACCCTCTCTCAGTCCGCCCTGTCCACCGCTACTTCCACCATATGCAGCTCTCAAGTCCAGCTCACCCTCCCAGACACTATGAGTAGGTCAAGAAAGTACTCAGTCTCTCATCCGCGTACACTGGGTTTGAACGCCCACATTGCCAAACTAATCTCGTTTGAGATGATGCCCTTTCGGTTGGTGGAAAGCACAGCTTTCCGCGAACTCATGGCCTATGCAGTACCACGCTATGACCTACCCAGTCGCCACTTCTTCTCTCGCAAAGCCATCCCAGCCCTCCACCATCATGTGAAAGACCGCATTGTCCATGCACTCAAGCAGTCAGTGAGCGGAAAGGTGCACCTCACAACTGATGCATGGTCCAGTCGGCATGGCCAGGGCCGTTACGTGTCCATCACTGCGCACTGGGTTAATGTGGTGGATGCAGGGTCCACAGGGGACAGCGGTGGTGGGACAGTGCTGCCTAGCCCACGGTATAGGAAACAGTTGGCTGTAGGCGTTCGACCCTCCTCCTCCTCCTCCAGAAGCGAAAGCTCGTCCACAGAGCGCAGTCGTACGAGCACTCCATCTGCAGCTGCCACTGTTGCACACGATGTGTCCCCCTATCGAGCAGCTAGTGGAAAGCGTCAGCAGGCTGTGTTGCAGATGATGTGTTTGGGCAACAGACACACCGCCGAGGTGCTGGCCGAGTACTTGAAGCGACAAACTGAGTCATGGCTGGGCAGTGTACATCTTGAGGCAGGCAAGGTAGTTAGTGATAACGGCCGTAATTTTGTGGCAGCCATAGCCCTTTCAAAACTCAGCCACATACCTTGCTTGGCTCCCACCTTGAACCTGGTGGTGCAGTGCTTCCTCAAAAATTATCCGGAGTTAACAGCCCTGCTCCAGAAGGTGCGAAGCCTGTGCGCGCACATCCGCCGGTCGCCTGTACACTCCGTTCGTATGCAGAAGCTGCAGCGATTGCTCCACCTTCCCAACCACCGCCTCATTATCGACATTGCAACAAGGTGGAACTCCACCCTGCACATGGTGGAGCGGCTGTGCGAGCAGAGGCAGGCCATGATGCATTTGTGGGAGGATACACGGCCAGGCACTTTGAGAGCAGACATGGAGTTAACAGGTGTGCAGTGGTCGAAGCTTAAAGACCTCTGTAAAGTCCTTCAGTGTTTTGAGGAATGCACACGGCTGGTAAGCGCAGACGACGCCATCCTAAGCATGAGCATCCCACTTATGCGTCTGCTCATGCAAACTTTGACACACCTTAAGGAGCAGGCGTCTGCAGCCAATGTTGATGAGGAGGAAGAGGAGGAGGGAATCCTTGATGACATTCAGCCATTGTCTGCTCAGGGACCTCTCCTGGACGAGGTGGAGGAAGAAGAGGAGGAGGAGGATGATGATGGGGATGATTACTTAGGGGAGGAGGATGCATCTCGTGGGGCAAGTGAAAATGTTGGCGTGGCAAGGTCTGGTACAGGGTTTGTGCGTGACTGGAGGGATGTGGATTTGCCAGAAAGTGCTCCTCCACCCAGCACTCGCAGTGCATCATTGACACCGGGAACATTGGCCCACATGTCAGATTATGCCTTGCAGATCCTAAAAAGGGACCCCCGCATTGCCAAAATGATGAACGATGACGACTACTGGTTGGCCAGCATCCTGGATCCACGCTATAAAGGCAAATTACAAAACATCATGCCACAGGAGAACCTTGACCTAATATTGGCTAATAAACAAGCAACTCTGGTAAATCGGTTGCTTGAGGCATTCCCAGCACACAGCAGCGGTGATGGTTCTCACACGAGCCGTACGGGCCGGGGCAGCTTGGCAGAGGTGTTCGTGGTGCACACAGCAGAAGTGGCGTTGGAGACAGGGGTTTCATGACAATGTTGTGGACTGATTTTTCAAATACCGCTCACACAACTGGTAATACTGCATCGATGGAAAGTGACAGGAGACAGCAGTTGTCAACTATGGTTACAAACTACTTTTCCTCCCATATCGATGTTCTCCCACACAGGTCATTCCCCTTTGACTATTGGGCCGCTAAACTGGACACCTGGCCTGAATTGGCCCAATATGCCTTACAGGAGCTCGCTTGCCCAGCTGCAAGTGTGCTATCGGAAAGAGTCTTCAGTGCAGCTGGATCAATCCTGACAGAAAAAAGGACCCGTCTGTCAACCCAAAATGTGGATGATCTAACCTTCATTAAAATGAACCATGCATGGGTTTCCAAGGATTTTGTCCCACCTTCCCCTGATGACACATAGGGTGACAGAAAAATGGCTTGCTTTGGTCCACCTCTTCCTGGGACTTGACCTATTTCGCCTTTTGCATCAGCTGAATGTCCAACATCAACATATGCCACTTTCTAAAACTCCCTAACTGTGCTGCCTCCCCCCATGGCCTGGGTCACCACCTAGCGCACGACCACGTGCGAGTGCCGTTGCCCTGGACAGGTGGGTAGGCCGACTCTTGGGCGCGGGCACTGGCACAGGGTCCCTCATAGTGCAATCAAGTGTCTCTGACGGTGGTGGTGCACACCCGCCGTCAGACACAACGCTGTACTATGAGGGGCCCAGTGCCAGTACCGACGCCCACGAGTGGGCCCCCCTTGCTTGGGCAGGGCCCCAGCATTTGCAATCTTTACCTCTCCCTGCTCCTCCGCTGTGTAATCTGGGCCGTCAAATCCATACTGTGCCTGACACCGTCTGAGCCTGCCTCCTGATGTATAGATATATATTTTGAATGTGTACGCTATCCATACATGTTATCCGGGGATACGGTACCCTTTCTAACCTTTGTGCAATCATGTGCAATCCATACTGGGCCTAACACCGTCTGAGCCTGCCTCCTGATGTATAGACATATATTTTGAATGTGTACGCTATCCATACATGTTATCCGGGGAAACGGTACCCTTTCTAACCTTTGTGCAATCACGTGCAATCCATAGTGGGCCTAACACCGTCTGAGCCTGCCTCCTGAGACATATATTTTTAATGTGTACGCTATCCATACATGTTATCCGGGGATACGGTACCCTTTCTAACCTTTGTGCAATCACGGGCAATCCATACTGGGCGTAACACCGTCTGAGCCTGCCTCCTGAGACATATATTTTGAATGTGTACGCTATCCATACATGTTATCCGGGGATACGGTACCCTTTCTAACCTTTGTGCAATCACGTGCAATCCATACTGGGCCTGACACCGTCTGAGCCTGCCTCCTGATGTATAGACATATATTTTGAATGTGTACGCTATCCATACATGTTATCCGGGGAAACGGTACACTTTCTAACCTTTGTGCAATCACGTGCAATCCATACTGGGCCTGACACCGTCTGAGCCTGCCTCCTGAGACATATATTTTGAATGTGTACGCTATTCATACATGTTATCCAGGGATACGGTACCCTTTCTAACCTTTGTGCAATGAAGTGCAATTCATACTGGGCCTAACACCGTTTGAGCCTGCCTCCTGATGTATAGACATATATTGTCAATGTGTACGCTATCCATACATGTTATCCGGGGAAACGGTACCCTTTCTAACCTTTGTGCAATCACGTGCAATTCATACTGGGCCTAACACCGTCTGAGCCTGCCTCCTGAGACATATATTTTGAATGTGTACGCTATCCATACATGTTATCCAGGGATACGGTACCCTTTCTAACCTTTGTGCAATCACGTGCAATCCATACTGGGCCTAACACTGTCTGAGCCTGCCTCCTGAGACATATATTTTGAATGTGTACACTATCCATACATGTTATCCGGGGATACGGTACCCTTTCTAACCTTTGTGCAATCACGTGCAATCCATACTGGGCCTAACACCGTCTGAGCCTGCCTCCTGCTGTATAGACACATATTTTGAATGTGTACGCTATCCATACATGTTATCCGGGGATACGGTACCCTTTCTAACCTTTGTGCAATCACGTGCAATCCATACTGGGCCTAACACCGTCTGAGCCTGCCTCCTGATGTATAGACATATATTTTGAATGTGTACGCTATCCATACATGTTATCTGGGGATACGGTACCCTTTCTAACCTTTGTGCAATCACGTGCAATCCATACTGGGCCTAACACCGTCTGAGCCTGCCTCCTGATGTATAGACATATATTTTGAATGTGTACGCTATCCATACATGTTATCTGGGGATACGGTACCCTTTCTCACCTTTGTGCAATCACGTGCAATCCATACTGGGCCTAACACCGTCTGAGCCTGCCTCCTGAGACATATATTTTGAATGTGTACGCTATCCATACATGTTATCCAGGGATACGGTACCCTTTCTAACCTTTGTGCAATCATGTGCAATCCATACTGTGCCTGACACCGTCTGAGCCTGCCTCCTGATGTATAGACATATATTTTGAATGTGTACGCTATCCATACATGTTATCCGGGGATACAGTACCCTTTCTAACCTTTGTGCAATCACGTGCAATCCATACTGGGCCTAACACCGTCTGAGCCTGCCTCCTGAGATATATATTTTGAATGTGTACGCTATCCATACATGTTATCCGGGGATACGGTACCCTTTCTAACCTTTGTGCAATCACGTGCAATCCATACTGGGCCTAACACCGTCTGAGCCTGCCTCCTGAGACATATATTTTGAATGTGTACGCTATCCATACATGTTATCCGGGGATACGGTACCCTTTCTAATCTTTGTGCAATCACGTGCAATCCATACTGGGCCTGCCACCGTCTGAGCCTGCCTCCTGATGTATAGACATATATTTTGAATGTGTACGCTATCCATACATGTTATCCGGGGAAACGGTACCCTTTCTAACCTTTGTGCAATCACGGGCAATCCATACTGGGCCTAACACCGTCTGAGCCTGCCTCCTGAGACATATATTTTGAATGTGTACGCTATCCATACATGTTATCCGGGGATACGGTACCCTTTCTAACCTTTGTGCAATCACGTGCAATCCATACTGGGCCTAACACCGTCTGAGCCTGCTTCCTGCTGTATAGACATATATTTTGAATGTGTACGCTATCCATACATGTTATCCGGGGATACGGTACCCTTTCTAACCTTTGTGCAATCACGGGCAATCCATACTGGGCCTAACACCGTCTGAGCCTGCCTCCTGAGACATATATTTTGAATGTGTACGCTATCCATACATGTTATCCGGGGATACGGTACCCTTTCTAACCTTTGTGCAATCACGGGCAATCCATACTGGGCCTAACACCGTCTGAGCCTGCCTCCTGAGACATATATTTTGAATGTGTACGCTATCCATACATGTTATCCGGGGATACGGTACCCTTTCTTACCTTTGTGCAATCACGTGCAATCCATACTGGGCCTGACACCGTCTGAGCCTGCCTCCTGATGTATAGACATATATTTTGAATGTGTACGCTATCCATACATGTTATCCGGGGAAACGGTACCCTTTCTAACCTTTGTGCAGTCACGTGCAATCCATACTGGGCCTAACACCGTCTGAGCCTGCCTCCTGAGACATATATTTTGAATGTGTTCGCTATCCATACATGTTATCCAGGGATACGGTACCCTTTCTAACCTTTGTGCAATCACGTGCAATCCATACTGGGCCTAACACTGTCTGAGCCTGCCTCCTGAGACATATATTTTGAATTTGTACGCTATCCATACATGTTATCCGGGGATACGGTACCCTTTCTAACCTTTGTGCAATCACGTGCAATCCATACTGGGCCTAACACAGTCTGAGCCTGCCTCCTGCTGTATAGACATATATTTTGAATGTGTACGCTATCCATACATGTTATCCGGGGATACGGTACCCTTTCTAACCTTTGTGCAATCACGGGCAATTCATACTGGGCCTAACACCGTCTGAGCCTGCCTCCTGAGACATATATTTTGAATTTGTACGCTATCCATACATGTTATCCGGGGATACGGTACCCTTTCTAACCTTTGTGCAATCACGGGCAATCCATACTGGGCCTAACACCGTCTGAGCCTGCCTCCTGAGACATATATTTTGAATGTGTACGCTATCCATACATGTTATCCGGGGATACGGTACCCTTTCTAACCTTTGTGCAATCACGTGCAATCCATACTGGGCCTGACACCGTCTGAGCCTGCCTCCTGATGTATAGACATATATTTTGAATGTGTACGCTATCCATACATGTTATCCGGGGAAACGGTACCCTTTCAAACCTTTGTGCAATCACGTGCAATCCATACTGGGCCTAACACCGTCTGAGCCTGCCTCCTGAGACATATATTTTGAATGTGTACGCTATCCATACATATTATCCAGGGATACGGTACCCTTTCTAACCTTTGTGCAATCACGTGCAATCCATACTGTGCCTGACACCGTCTGAGCCTGCCTCCTGATGTATAGACATATATTTTGAATGTGTACGCTATCCATACATGTTATCCGGGGATACGGTACCCTTTCTAACCTTTGTGCAATCACTTGCAATGCATACTGGGCCTAACACCGTCTGAGCCTGCCTCCTGAGACATATATTTTGAATGTGTACGCTATCCATACATGTTATCCGGGGATACGGTACCCTTTCTAATCTTTGTGCAATCACGTGCAATCCATACTGTGCCTGACACCGTCTGAGCCTGCCTCCTGATGTATAGACATATATTTTGAATGTGTACGCTATCCATACATGTTATCCGGGGATACGGTACCCTTTCTAACCTTTGTGCAATCACGTGCAATCCATACTGGGCCTAACACCGTCTGAGCCTGCCTCCTGCTGTATAGACACATATTTTGAATGTGTACGCTATCCATACATGTTATCCGGGGATACGGTACCCTTTCTAACCTTTGTGCAATCACGTGCAATCCATACTGGGCCTAACACCGTCTGAGCCTGCCTCCTGATGTATAGACATATATTTTGAATGTGTACGCTATCTATACATGTTATCTGGGGATACGGTACCCTTTCTAACCTTTGTGCAATCACGTGCAATCCATACTGGGCCTAACACCGTCTGAGCCTGCCTCCTGATGTATAGACATATATTTTGAATGTGTACGCTATCCATACATGTTATCTGGGGATACGGTACCCTTTCTCACCTTTGTGCAATCACGTGCAATCCATACTGGGCCTAACACCGTCTGAGCCTGCCTCCTGAGACATATATTTTGAATGTGTACGCTATCCATACATGTTATCCAGGGATACGGTACCCTTTCTAACCTTTGTGCAATCATGTGCAATCCATACTGTGCCTGACACCGTCTGAGCCTGCCTCCTGATGTATAGACATATATTTTAAATGTGTACGCTATCCATACATGTTATCCGGGGATACGGTACCCTTTCTAACCTTTGTGCAATCACGTGCAATCCATACTGGGCCTAACACCGTCTGAGCCTGCCTCCTGAGATATATATTTTGAATGTGTACGCTATCCATACATGTTATCCGGGGATACGGTACCCTTTCTAACCTTTGTGCAATCACGTGCAATCCATACTGGGCCTAACACCGTCTGAGCCTGCCTCCTGAGACATATATTTTGAATGTGTACGCTATCCATACATGTTATCCGGGGATACGGTACCCTTTCTAATCTTTGTGCAATCACATGCAATCCATACTGGGCCTGACACCGTCTGAGCCTGCCTCCTGATGTATAGACATATATTTTGAATGTGTACGCTATCCATACATGTTATCCGGGGAAACGGTACCCTTTCTAAACTTTGTGCAATCACGTGCAATCCATACTGGGCCTAACACCATCTGAGCCTGCCTCCTGAGACATATATTTTGAATGTGTACGCTATCCATACATGTTATCCGGGGATACGGTACCCTTTCTAACCTTTGTGCAATCATGGGCAATCCATACTGGGCCTAACACCGTCTGAGCCTGCCTCCTGAGACATATATTTTGAATGTGTACGCTATCCATACATGTTATCCGGGGATACGGAACCCTTTCTAACCTTTGTGCAATCACGTGCAATCCATACTGGGCCTAACACCGTCTGAGCCTGCTTCCTGCTGTATAGACATATATTTTGAATGTGTACGCTATCCATACATGTTATCCGGGGATACGGTACCCTTTCTAACCTTTGTGCAATCACGGGCAATCCATACTGGGCCTAACACCGTCTGAGCCTGCCTCCTGAGACATATATTTTGAATGTGTACGCTATCCATACATGTTATCCGGGGATACGGTACCCTTTCTTACCTTTGTGCAATCACGTGCAATCCATACTGGGCCTGACACCGTCTGAGCCTGCCTCCTGATGTATAGACATATATTTTGAATGTGTACGCTATTCATACATGTTATCCGGGGAAACGGTACCCTTTCTAACCTTTGTGCAATCACGTGCAATCCATACTGGGCCTAATACCGTCTGAGCCTGCCTCCTGAGACATATATTTTGAATGTGTTCGCTATCCATACATGTTATCCAGGGATACGGTACCCTTTCTAACCTTTGTGCAATCACGGGCTATCCATACTGGGCCTAACACCGTCTGAGCCTGCCTCCTGAGACATATATTTTGAATTTGTACGCTATCCATACATGTTATCCGGGGATACGGTACCCTTTCTAACCTTTGTGCAATCACGGGCAATCCATACTGGGCCTAACACCGTCTGAGCCTGCCTCCTGAGACATATATTTTGAATGTGTACGCTATCCATACATGTTATCCGGGGATACGGTACCCTTTCTAACCTTTGTGCAATCACGTGCAATCCATACTGGGCCTGACACCGTCTGAGCCTGCCTCCTGATGTATAGACATATATTTTGAATGTGTACGCTATCCATACATGTTATCCGGGGAAACGGTACCCTTTCTAACCTTTGTGCAATCACGTGCAATCCATACTGGGCCTGACACCGTCTGAGCCTGCCTCCTGAGACATATATTTTGAATGTGTACGCTATCCATACATGTTATCCAGGGATACGGTACCCTTTCTAACCTTTGTGCAATCACGTGCAATCCATACTGTGCCTGACACCGTCTGAGCCTGCCTCCTGATGTATAGACATATATTTTGAATGTGTACGCTATCCATACATGTTATCCGGGGATACAGTACCCTTTCTAACCTTTGTGCAATCACTTGCAATGCATACTGGGCCTAAAACCGTCTGAGCCTGCCTCCTGAGACATATATTTTGAATGTGTACGCTATCCATACATGTTATCCGGGGATACGGTACCCTTTCTAATCTTTGTGCAATCACGTGCAATCCATACTGTGCCTGACACCGTCTGAGCCTGCCTCCTGATGTATAGACATATATTTTGAATGTGTACGCTATCCATACATGTTGTCCGGGGAAACGGTACCCTTTCTAACCTTTGTGCAATCACGTGCAATCCATACTGGGCCTAACACCGTCTGAGCCTGCCTCCTGAGACATATATTTTGAATGTGTACGCTATCCATACATGTTATCCAGGGATACGGTACCCTTTCTAACCTTTGTGCAATCATGTGCAATCCATACTGTGCCTGACACTGTCTGAGCCTGTCTCCTGATGTATAGACATATATTTTGAATGTGTACGCTATCCATACATGTTATCCGGGGATACGGTACCCTTTCTAACCTTTGTGCAATCACGTGCAATCCATACTGGGCCTAACACCGTCTGAGCCTGCCTCCTGAGATATATATTTTGAATGTGTACGCTATCCATACATGTTATCCGGGGATACGGTACCCTTTCTAACCTTTGTGCAATCACGTGCAATCCATACTGGGCCTGACACCGTCTGAGCCTGCCTCCTGATGTATAGACATATATTTTGAATTTGTACGCTATCCATACATGTTATCCGGGGAAACGGTACCTTTTCTAACCTTTGTGCAATCACGTGCAATCCGTACTGGGCCTAACACCGTCTGAGCCTGCCTCCTGAGACATATATTTTGAATGTGTACGCTATCCATACATGTTATCCGGGGATACGGTACCCTTTCTAACCTTTGTGCAATCACTGGCAATCCATACTGGGCCTAACACCGTCTGAGCCTGCCTCCTGAGACATATATTTTGAATGTGTACGCTATCCATACATTTTATCCGGGGATACGGTACCCTTTCTAACCTTTGTGCAATCACGTGCAATCCAAACTGGGCCTGACACCGTCTGAGCCTGCCTCCTGATGTATAGACATATATTTTGAATGTGTACGCTATCCATACATGTTATCCGGGGAAACGGTACCCTTTCTAAACTTTGTGCAATCACGTGCAATCCATACTGGGCCTAACACTGTCTGAGCCTGCCTCCTGAGACATATATTTTGAATGTGTACGCTATCCATACATGTTATCCAGGGATACGGTACCCTTTCTAACCTTTGTGCAATCACGTGCAATCCATACTGTGCCTGACACCGTCTGAGCCTGCCTTCTGATGTATAGAGATATATTTTGAATGTGTATGCTATCCATACATGTTATCCGGGGATACGGTACCCTTTCTAACCTTTGTGCAATCACGTGCAATCCATACTGGGCCTAACACCGTCTGAGCCTGCCTCCTGAGACATATATTTTCAATGTGTACGCTATCCATACATGTTATCCGGGGATACGGTACCCTTTCTAATCTTTGTGCAATCACGGGCAATCCATACTGGGCCTGACACCGTCTGAGCCTGCCTCCTGATGTATAGACATATATTTTGAATGTGTACGCTATCTATACATGTTATCCGGGGAAACGGTACCCTTTCTAACCTTTGTGCAATCACGTGCAATCCATACTGGGCCTAACACCGTCTGAGCCTGCCTCCTGAGACATATATTTTGAATGTGTACGCTATCCATACATGTTATCCAGGGATACGGTACCCTTTCTAACCTTTGTGCAATCACGTGCAATCCATACTGTGCCTGACACCGTCTGAGCCTGCCTCCTGATGTATAGACATATATTTTGAATGTGTACGCTATCCATACATGTTATCCGGGGATACGGTACCCTTTCTAACCTTTGTGCAATCACGTGCATTCCATACTGAGCCTAACACCGTCTGAGCCTGCCTCCTGAGACATATATTTTGAATGTGTATGCTCTCCATACATGTTATCCTGGGATACGGTACCCTTTCTAACCTTTGTGCAATAACGTGCAATCCATACTGGGCCTGACACCGTCTGAGCCTGCCTCCTGATGTATAGACATATATTTTGAATGTGTACGCTATCCATACATGTTATCTGGGGAAATGGTACCCTTTCTAACCTTTGTGCAATCACGGGCAATTCATACTGGGCCTAACACCGTCTGAGCCTGCCTCCTGAGACATATATTTTGAATTTGTACGCTATCCATACATGTTATCCGGGGATACGGTACCCTTTCTAACCTTTGTGCAATCACGGGCAATCCATACTGGGCCTAACACCGTCTGAGCCTGCCTCCTGAGACATATATTTTGAATGTGTACGCTATCCATACATGTTATCCGGGGATACGGTACCCTTTCTAACCTTTGTGCAATCACGTGCAATCCATACTGGGCCTGACACCATCTGAGCCTGCCTCCTGATGTATAGACATATATTTTGAATGTGTACGCTATCCATACATGTTATCCGGGGAAACGGTACCCTTTCTAACCTTTGTGCAATCACGTGCAATCCAAACTGGGCCTAACACCGTCTGAGCCTGCCTCCTGAGACATATATTTTGAATGTGTACGCTATCCATACATATTATCCAGGGATACGGTACCCTTTCTAACCTTTGTGCAATCACGTGC
The DNA here is from genome assembly GCF_039654945.1 of Dendrobates tinctorius. Classification (NCBI taxonomy): domain Eukaryota; kingdom Metazoa; phylum Chordata; class Amphibia; order Anura; family Dendrobatidae; genus Dendrobates; species Dendrobates tinctorius. The sequence continues at coordinate 57,707,065 of NW_027361698.1, read as the reverse complement.
AATCCATACTGTGCCTGACACCGTCTGAGCCTGCCTCCTGATGTATAGACATATATTTTAAATGTGTACGCTATCCATACATGTTATCCGGGGATACGGTACCCTTTCTAACCTTTGTGCAATCACTTGCAATGCATACTGGGCCTAACACCGTCTGAGCCTGCCTCCTGAGACATATATTTTGAATGTGTACGCTATCCATACATGTTATCCGGGGATACGGTACCCTTTCTAATCTTTGTGCAATCACATGCAATCCATACTGTGCCTGACACCGTCTGAGCCTGCCTTCTGATGTATAGACATATATTTTGAATGTGTACGCTATCCATACATGTTATCCGGGGATACGGTACCCTTTCTAACCTTTGTGCAATCACGTGCAATCCATACTGGGCCTAACACCGTCTGAGCCTGCCTCCTGCTGTATAGACACATATTTTGAATGTGTACGCTATCCATACATGTTATCCGGGGATACGGTACCCTTTCTAACCTTTGTGCAATCACGTGCAATCCATACTGGGCCTAACACCGTCTGAGCCTGCCTCCTGATGTATAGACATATTTTGAATGTGTACGCTATCCATACATGTTATCCAGGGATACGGTACCCTTTCTAATCTTTGTGCAATCACATGCAATCCATACTGTGCCTGACACCGTCTGAGCCTGCCTCCTGATGTATAGACATATATTTTGAATGTGTACGCTATCCATACATGTTATCCGGGGATACGGTACCCTTTCTAACCTTTGTGCAATCACGTGCAATCCATACTGGGCCTAACACCGTCTGAGCCTTCCTCATGCTGTATAGACATATATTTTGAATGTGTACGCTATCCATACATGTTATCTGGGGATACGGTACCCTTTCTAACCTTTGTGCAATCACGTGCAATCCATACTGGGCCTAACACCGTCTGAGCCTGCCTCCTGATGTATAGACATATATTTTGAATGTGTACGCTATCCATACATGTTATCTGGGGATACGGTACCCTTTCTCACCTTTGTGCAATCACGTGCAATCCATACTGGGCCTAACACCGTCTGAGCCTGCCTCCTGAGACATATATTTTGAATGTGTACGCTATCCATACATGTTATCCAGGGATACGGTACCCTTTCTAACCTTTGTGCAATCATGTGCAATCCATACTGTGCCTGACACCGTCTGAGCCTGCCTCCTGATGTATAGACATATATTTTGAATGTGTACGCTATCCATACATGCTATCCGGGGATACGGTACCCTTTCTAACCTTTGTGCAATCACGTGCAATCCATACTGGGCCTAACACCGTCTGAGCCTGCCTCCTGAGATATATATTTTGAATGTGTACGCTATCCATACATGTTATCCGGGGATACGGTACCCTTTCTAACCTTTGTGCAATCACGTGCAATCCACACTGGGCCTAACACCGTCTGAGCCTGCCTCCTGAGACATATATTTTGAATGTGTACGCTATCCATACATGTTATCCGGGGATACGGTACCCTTTCTAATCTTTGTGCAATCACGTGCAATCCATACTGGGCCTGACACCGTCTGAGCCTGCCTCCTGATGTATAGACATATATTTTGAATGTGTACGCTATCCATACATGTTATCCGGGGAAACGGTACCCTTTCTAAACTTTGTGCAATCACGTGCAATCCATACTGGGCCTAACACCATCTGAGCCTGCCTCCTGAGACATATATTTTGAATGTGTACGCTGTCCATACATGTTATCCGGGGATATGGTACCCTTTCTAACCTTTGTGCAATCACGGGCAATCCATACTGGGCCTAACACCGTCTGAGCCTGCCTCCTGAGACATATATTTTGAATGTGTACGCTATCCATACATGTTATCCGGGGATACGGTACCCTTTCTAACCTTTGTGCAATCACGTGCAATCCATACTGGTCCTAACACCGTCTGAGCCTGCTTCCTGCTGTATAGACATATATTTTGAATGTGTACGCTATCCATACATGTTATCCGGGGATACGGTACCCTTTCTAACCTTTGTGCAATCACGGGCAATCCATACTGGGCCTAACACCGTCTGAGCATGCCTCCTGAGACATATATTTTGAATGTGTACGCTATCCATACATGTTATCCGGGGATACGGTACCCTTTCTTACCTTTGTGCAATCACGTGCAATCCATACTGGGCCTGACACCGTCTGAGCCTGCCTCCTGATGTATAGACATATATTTTGAATGTGTACGCTATCCATACATGTTATCCGGGGAAACGGTACCCTTTCTAACCTTTGTGCAATCACGTGCAATCCATACTGGGCCTAACACCGTCTGAGCCTGCCTCCTGAGACATATATTTTGAATGTGTTCGCTATCCATACATGTTATCCAGGGATACGGTACCCTTTCTAACCTTTGTGCAATCACGTGCAATCCATACTGGGCCTAACACTGTCTGAGCCTGCCTCCTGAGACATATATTTTGAATTTGTACGCTATCCATACATGTTATCCGGGGATACGGTACCCTTTCTAACCTTTGTGCAATCACGTGCAATCCATACTGGGCCTAACACAGTCTGAGCCTGCCTCCTGCTGTATAGACATATATTTTGAATGTGTACGCTATCCATACATGTTATCCGGGGATACGGTACCCTTTCTAACCTTTGTGCAATCACGGGCTATCCATACTGGGCCTAACACCGTCTGAGCCTGCCTCCTGAGACATATATTTTGAATTTGTACGCTATCCATACATGTTATCCGGGGATACGGTACCCTTTCTAACCTTTGTGCAATCACGGGCAATCCATACTGGGCCTAACACCGTCTGAGCCTGCCTCCTGAGACATATATTTTGAATGTGTACGCTATCCATACATGTTATCCGGGGATACGGTACCCTTTCTAACCTTTGTGCAATCACGTGCAATCCATACTGGGCCTGACACCGTCTGAGCCTGCCTCCTGATGTATAGACATATATTTTGAATGTGTACGCTATCCATACATGTTATCCGGGGAAACGGTACCCTTTCTAACCTTTGTGCAATCACGTGCAATCCATACTGGGCCAAACACCGTCTGAGCCTGCCTCCTGAGACATATATTTTGAATGTGTACGCTATCCATACATGTTATCCAGGGATACGGTACCCTTTCTAACCTTTGTGCAATCACGTGCAATCCATACTGTGCCTGACACCGTCTGAGCCTGCCTCCTGATGTATAGACATATATTTTGAATGTGTACGCTATCCATACATGTTATCCGGGGATACGGTACCCTTTCTAACCTTTGTGCAATCACTTGCAATGCATACTGGGCCTAACACCGTCTGAGCCTACCTCCTGAGACATATATTTTGAATGTGTACGCTATCCATACATGTTATCCGGGGATACGGTACCCTTTCTAATCTTTGTGCAATCACGTGCAATCCATACTGTGCCTGACACCGTCTGAGCCTGCCTCCTGATGTATAGACATATATTTTGAATGTGTACGCTATCCATACATGTTATCCGGGGAAACGGTACCCTTTCTAACCTTTGTGCAATCACGTGCAATCCATACTGGGCCTAACACCGTCTGAGCCTGCCTCCTGAGACATATATTTTGAATGTGTACGCTATCCATACATGTTATCCAGGGATACGGTACCCTTTCTAACCTTTGTGCAATCATGTGCAATCCATACTGTGCCTGACACTGTCTGAGCCTGCCTCCTGAGACATATATTTTGAATTTCTACGCTATCCATACATGTTATCCGGGGATACGGTACCCTTTCTGACCTTTGTGCAATCACGTGCAATCCATACTGGGCCTAACACAGTCTGAGCCTGCCTCCTGCTGTATAGACATATATTTTGAATGTGTACGCTATCCATACATGTTATCCGGGGATACGGTACCCTTTCTAACCTTTGTGCAATCACGGGCTATCCATACTGGGCCTAACACCGTCTGAGCCTGCCTCCTGAGACATATATTTTGAATTTGTACGCTATCCATACATGTTATCCGGGGATACGGTACCCTTTCTAACCTTTGTGCAATCACGGGCAATCCATACTGGGCCTAACACCGTCTGAGCCTGCCTCCTGAGACATATATTTTGAATGTGTACGCTATCCATACATGTTATCCGGGGATACGGTACCCTTTCTAATCTTTGTGCAATCACGTGCAATCCATACTGTGCCTGACACCGTCTGAGCCTGCCTCCTGATGTATAGACATATATTTTGAATGTGTACGCTATCCATACATGTTATCCGGGGAAACGGTACCCTTTCTAACCTTTGTGCAATCACGTGCAATCCATACTGGGCCTAACACCGTCTGAGCCTGCCTCCTGAGACATATATTTTGAATGTGTACGCTATCCATACATGTTATCCAGGGATACGGTACCCTTTCTAACCTTTGTGCAATCATGTGCAATCCATACTGTGCCTGACACTGTCTGAGCCTGTCTCCTGATGTATAGACATATATTTTGAATGTGTACGCTATCCATACATGTTATCCGGGGATACGGTACCCTTTCTAACCTTTGTGCAATCACGTGCAATCCATACTGGGCCTAACACCGTCTGAGCCTGCCTCCTGAGATATATATTTTGAATGTGTACGCTATCCATACATGTTATCCGGGGATACGGTACCCTTTCTAACCTTTGTGCAATCACGTGCAATCCATACTGGGCCTGACACCGTCTGAGCCTGCCTCCTGATGTATAGACATATATTTTGAATGTGTACGCTATCCATACATGTTATCCGGGGAAACGGTACCTTTTCTAACCTTTGTGCAATCACGTGCAATCCGTACTGGGCCTAACACCGTCTGAGCCTGCCTCCTGAGACATATATTTTGAATGAGTACGCTATCCATACATGTTATCCGGGGATACGGTACCCTTTCTAACCTTTGTGCAATCACTGGCAATCCATACTGGGCCTAACACCGTCTGAGCCTGCCTCCTGAGACATATATTTTGAATGTGTACGCTATCCATACATTTTATCCGGGGATACGGTACCCTTTCTAACCTTTGTGCAATCACGTGCAATCCAAACTGGGCCTGACACCGTCTGAGCCTGCCTCCTGATGTATAGACATATATTTTGAATGTGTACGCTATCCATACATGTTATCCGGGGAAACGGTACCCTTTCTAAACTTTGTGCAATCACGTGCAATCCATACTGGGCCTAACACTGTCTGAGCCTGCCTCCTGAGACATATATTTTGAATGTGTACGCTATCCATACATGTTATCCAGGGATACGGTACCCTTTCTAACCTTTGTGCAATCACGTGCAATCCATACTGTGCCTGACACCGTCTGAGCCTGCCTTCTGATGTATAGAGATATATTTTGAATGTGTATGCTATCCATACATGTTATCCGGGGATACGGTACCCTTTCTAACCTTTGTGCAATCACGTGCAATCCATACTGGGCCTAACACCGTCTGAGCCTGCCTCCTGAGACATATATTTTCAATGTGTACGCTATCCATACATGTTATCCGGGGATACGGTACCCTTTCTAATCTTTGTGCAATCACGGGCAATCCATACTGGGCCTGACACCGTCTGAGCCTGCCTCCTGATGTATAGACATATATTTTGAATGTGTACGCTATCTATACATGTTATCCGGGGAAACGGTACCCTTTCTAACCTTTGTGCAATCACGTGCAATCCATACTGGGCCTAACACCGTCTGAGCCTGCCTCCTGAGACATATATTTTGAATGTGTACGCTATCCATACATGTTATCCAGGGATACGGTACCCTTTCTAACCTTTGTGCAATCACGTGCAATCCATACTGTGCCTGACACCGTCTGAGCCTGCCTCCTGATGTATAGACATATATTTTGAATGTGTACGCTATCCATACATGTTATCCGGGGATACGGTACCCTTTCTAACCTTTGTGCAATCACGTGCATTCCATACTGAGCCTAACACCGTCTGAGCCTGCCTCCTGAGACATATATTTTGAATGTGTATGCTCTCCATACATGTTATCCTGGGATACGGTACCCTTTCTAACCTTTGTGCAATAACGTGCAATCCATACTGGGCCTGACACCGTCTGAGCCTGCCTCCTGATGTATAGACATATATTTTGAATGTGTACGCTATCCATACATGTTATCTGGGGAAATGGTACCCTTTCTAACCTTTGTGCAATCACGTGCAATCCATACTGGGCCTAACACCGTCTGAACCTGCCTCCTGAGACATATATTTTGAATTTGTACGCTATCCATACATGTTATCCAGGGATACGGTACCCTTTCAAACCTTTGTGCAATCACGTGCAATCCATACTGGGCCTAACACTGTCTGAGCCTGCCTCCTGAGACATATATTTTGAATTTGTACGCTATCCATACATGTTATCCGGGGATACGGTACCCTTTCTAACCTTTGTGCAATCACGTGCAATCCATACTGGGCCTAACACAGTCTGAGCCTGCCTCCTGCTGTATAGACATATATTTTGAATGTGTACGCTATCCATACATGTTATCCGGGGATACGGTACCCTTTCTAACCTTTGTGCAATCACGGGCAATTCATACTGGGCCTAACACCGTCTGAGCCTGCCTCCTGAGACATATATTTTGAATTTGTACGCTATCCATACATGTTATCCGGGGATACGGTACCCTTTCTAACCTTTGTGCAATCACGGGCAATCCATACTGGGCCTAACACCGTCTGAGCCTGCCTCCTGAGACATATATTTTGAATGTGTACGCTATCCATACATGTTATCCGGGGATACGGTACCCTTTCTAACCTTTGTGCAATCACGTGCAATCCATACTGGGCCTGACACCATCTGAGCCTGCCTCCTGATGTATAGACATATATTTTGAATGTGTACGCTATCCATACATGTTATCCGGGGAAACGGTACCCTTTCTAACCTTTGTGCAATCACGTGCAATCCATACTGGGCCTAACACCGTCTGAGCCTGCCTCCTGAGACATATATTTTGAATGTGTACGCTATCCATACATATTATCCAGGGATACGGTACCCTTTCTAACCTTTGTGCAATCACGTGCAATCCATACTGTGCCTGACACCGTCTGAGCCTGCCTCCTGATGTATAGACATATATTTTAAATGTGTACGCTATCCATACATGTTATTCGGGGATACGGTACCCTTTCTAACCTTTGTGCAATCACTTGCAATGCATACTGGGCCTAACACCGTCTGAGCCTGCCTCCTGAGACATATATTTTGAATGTGTACGCTAACCATACATGTTATCCGGGGATACGGTACCCTTTCTAATCTTTGTGCAATCACATGCAATCCATACTGTGCCTGACACCTTCTGAGCCTGCCTCCTGATGTATAGACATATATTTTGAATGTGTACGCTATCCATACATGTTATCCGGGGATACGGTACCCTTTCTAACCTTTGTGCAATCACGTGCAATCCATACTGGGCCTAACACCGTCTGAGCCTGCCTCCTGCTGTATAGACACATATTTTGAATGTGTACGCTATCCATACATGTTATCCGGGGATACGGTACCCTTTCTAACCTTTGTGCAATCACGTGCAATCCATACTGGGCCTAACACCGTCTGAGCCTGCCTCCTGATGTATAGACATATATTTTGAATGTGTACGCTATCCATACATGTTATCCAGGGATACGGTACCCTTTCTAATCTTTGTGCAATCACATGCAATCCATACTGTGCCTGACACCGTCTGAGCCTGCCTCCTGATGTATAGACATATATTTTGAATGTGTACGCTATCCATACATGTTATCCGGGGATACGGTACCCTTTCTAACCTTTGTGCAATCACGTGCAATCCATACTGGGCCTAACACCGTCTGAGCCTGCCTCATGCTGTATAGACATATATTTTGAATGTGTACGCTATCCATACATGTTATCTGGGGATACGGTACCCTTTCTAACCTTTGTGCAATCACGTGCAATCCATACTGGGCCTAACACCGTCTGAGCCTGCCTCCTGATGTATAGACATATATTTTGAATGTGTACGCTATCCATACATGTTATCTGGGGATACGGTACACTTTCTCACCTTTGTGCAATCACGTGCAATCCATACTGGGCCTAACACCGTCTGAGCCTGCCTCCTTAGACATATATTTTGAATGTGTACGCTATCCATACATGTTATCCAGGGATACGGTACCCTTTCTAACCTTTGTGCAATCATGTGCAATCCATACTGTGCCTGACACCGTCTGAGCCTGCCTCCTGATGTATAGACATATATTTTGAATGTGTACGCTATCCATACATGCTATCCGGGGATACGGTACCCTTTCTAACCTTTGTGCAATCACGTGCAATCCATACTGGGCCTAACACCGTCTGAGCCTGCCTCCTGAGATATATATTTTGAATGTGTACGCTATCCATACATGTTATCCGGGGATACGGTACCCTTTCTAACCTTTGTGCAATCACGTGCAATCCATACTGGGCCTAACACCGTCTGAGCCTGCCTCCTGAGACATATATTTTGAATGTGTACGCTATCCATACATGTTATCCGGGGATACGGTACCCTTTCTAATCTTTGTGCAATCACGTGCAATCCATACTGGGCCTGACACCGTCTGAGCCTGCCTCCTGATGTATAGACATATATTTTGAATGTGTACGCTATCCATACATGTTATCCGGGGAAACGGTACCCTTTCTAAACTTTGTGCAATCACGTGCAATCCATACTGGGCCTAACACCATCTGAGCCTGCCTCCTGAGACATATATTTTGAATGTGTACGCTGTCCATACATGTTATCCGGGGATATGGTACCCTTTCTAACCTTTGTGCAATCACGGGCAATCCATACTGGTTCTAACACCGTCTGAGCCTGCCTCCTGAGACATATATTTTGAATGTGTACGCTATCCATACATGTTATCCGGGGATACGGTACCCTTTCTAACCTTTGTGCAATCACGTGCAATCCATACTGGTCCTAACACCGTCTGAGCCTGCTTCCTGCTGTATAGACATATATTTTGAATGTGTACGCTATCCATACATGTTATCCGGGGATACGGTACCCTTTCTAACCTTTGTGCAATCACGGGCAATCCATACTGGGCCTAACACCGTCTGAGCCTGCCTCCTGAGACATATATTTTGAATGTGTACGCTATCCATACATGTTATCCGGGGATACGGTACCCTTTCTTACCTTTGTGCAATCACGTGCAATCCATACTGGGTCTGACAAAGTCTGAGCCTACCTCCTGATGTATAGACATATATTTTGAATGTGTACGCTATCCATACATGTTATCCGGGGAAACGGTACCCTTTCTAACCTTTGTGCAATCACGTGCAATCCATACTGGGCCTAACACCGTCTGAGCCTGCCTCCTGAGACATATATTTTGAATGTGTTCGCTATCCATACATGTTATCCAGGGATACGGTACCCTTTCTAACCTTTGTGCAATCACGTGCAATCCATACTGGGCCTAACACTGTCTGAGCCTGCCTCCTGAGACATATATTTTGAATTTGTACGCTATCCATACATGTTATCCGGGGATACGGTACCCTTTCTAACCTTTGTGCAATCACGTGCAATCCATACTGGGCCTAACACAGTCTGAGCCTGCCTCCTGCTGTATAGACATATATTTTGAATGTGTACGCTTTCCATACATGTTATCCGGGGATACGGTACCCTTTCTAACCTTTGTGCAATCACGGGCTATCCATACTGGGCCTAACACCGTCTGAGCCTGCCTCCTGAGACATATATTTTGAATTTGTACGCTATCCATACATGTTATCCGGGGATACGGTACCCTTTCTAACCTTTGTGCAATCACGGGCAATCCATACTGGGCCTAACACCGTCTGAGCCTGCCTCCTGAGACATATATTTTGAATGTGTACGCTATCCATACATGTTATCCGGGGATACGGTACCCTTTCTAACCTTTGTGCAATCACGTGCAATCCATACTGGGCCTGACACCGTCTGAGCCTGCCTCCTGATGTATAGACATATATTTTGAATGAGTACGCTATCCATACATGTTATCCGGGGAAACGGTACCCTTTCTAACCTTTGTGCAATCACGTGCAATCCATACTGGGCCAAACACCGTCTGAGCCTGCCTCCTGAGACATATATTTTGAATGTGTACGCTATCCATACATGTTATCCAGGGATACGGTACCCTTTCTAACCTTTGTGCAATCACGTGCAATCCATACTGTGCCTGACACCGTCTGAGCCTGCCTCCTGATGTATAGACATATATTTTGAATGTGTACGCTATCCATACATGTTATCCGGGGATACGGTACCCTTTCTAACCTTTGTGCAATCACTTGCAATGCATACTGGGCCTAACACCGTCTGAGCCTGCCTCCTGAGACATATATTTTGAATGTGTACGCTATCCATACATGTTATCCGGGGATACGGTACCCTTTCTAATCTTTGTGCAATCACGTGCAATCCATACTGTGCCTGACACCGTCTGAGCCTGCCTCCTGATGTATAGACATATATTTTGAATGTGTACGCTATCCATACATGTTATCCGGGGAAACGGTACCCTTTCTAACCTTTGTGCAATCACGTGCAATCCATACTGGGCCTAACACCGTCTGAGCCTGCCTCCTGAGACATATATTTTGAATGTGTACGCTATCCATACATGTTATCCAGGGATACGGTACCCTTTCTAACCTTTGTGCAATCATGTGCAATCCATACTGTGCCTGACACTGTCTGAGCCTGCCTCCTGAGACATATATTTTGAATTTCTACGCTATCTATACATGTTATCCGGGGATACGGTACCCTTTCTGACCTTTGTGCAATCACGTGCAATCCATACTGGGCCTAACACAGTCTGAGCCTGCCTCCTGCTGTATAGACATATATTTTGAATGTGTACGCTATCCATACATGTTATCCGGGGATACGGTACCCTTTCTAACCTTTGTGCAATCACGGGCTATCCATACTGGGCCTAACACCGTCTGAGCCTGCCTCCTGAGACATATATTTTGAATTTGTATGCTATCCATACATGTTATCCGGGGATACGGTACCCTTTCTAACCTTTGTGCAATCACGGGCAATCCATACTGGGCCTAACACCGTCTGAGCCTGCCTCCTGAGACATATATTTTGAATGTGTACGCTATCCATACATGTTATCCGGGGATACGGTACCCTTTCTAACCTTTGTGCAATCACGTGCAATCCATACTGGGCCTGACACCGTCTGAGCCTGCCTCCTGATGTATAGACATATATTTTGAATGTGTACGCTATCCATACATGTTATCCGGGGAAACGGTACCCTTTCTAACCTTTGTGCAATCACGTGCAATCCATACTGGGCCTAACACCGTCTGAGCCTGCCTCCTGAGACATATATTTTGAATGTGTACGCTATCCATACATGTTATCCAGGGATACGGTACACTTTCTAACCTTTGTGCAATCACGTGCAATCCATACTGTGCCTGACACCGTCTGAGCCTGCCTCCTGATGTATAGACATATATTTTGAATGTGTACGCTATCCATACATGTTATCCGGGGATACAGTACCCTTTCTAACCTTTGTGCAATCACTTGCAATGCATACTGGGCCTAACACCGTCTGAGCCTGCCTCCTGAGACATATATTTTGAATGTGTACGCTATCCATACATGTTATCCGGGGATACGGTACCCTTTCTAATCTTTGTGCAATCACGTGCAATCCATACTGTGCCTGACACCGTCTGAGCCTGCCTCCTGATGTATAGACATATATTTTGAATGTGTACGCTATCCATACATGTTATCCGGGGAAACGGTACCCTTTCTAACCTTTGTGCAATCACGTGCAATCCATACTGGGCCTAACACCGTCTGAGCCTGCCTCCTGAGACATTTATTTTGAATGTGTACGCTATCCATACATGTTATCCAGGGATACGGTACCCTTTCTAACCTTTGTGCAATCATGTGCAATCCATACTGTGCCTGACACTGTCTGAGCCTGCCTCCTGATGTATAGACATATATTTTGAATGTGTACGCTATCCATACATGTTATCCGGGGATACGGTACCCTTTCTAACCTTTGTGCAATCACGTGCAATCCATACTGGGCCTAACACCGTCTGAGCCTGCCTCCTGAGATATATATTTTGAATGTGTACGCTATCCATACATGTTATCCGGGGATACGGTACCCATTCTAACCTTTGTGCAATCACGTGCAATCCATACTGGGCCTGACACCGTCTGAGCCTGCCTCCTGATGTATAGACATATATTTTGAATGTGTACGCTATCTATACATGTTATCCGGGGAAACGGTACATTTTCTAACCTTTGTGCAATCACGTGCAATCCGTACTGGGCCTAACACCGTCTGAGCCTGCCTCCTGAGACATATATTTTGAATGTGTACGCTATCCATACATGTTATCCGGGGATACGGTACCCTTTCTAACCTTTGTGCAATCACGTGCAATCCATACTGGGCCTAACACCGTCTGAGCCTGCCTCCTGAGATATATATTTTGAATGTGTACGCTATCCATACATGTTATCCGGGGATACGGTACCCTTTCTAACCTTTGTGCAATCACGTGCAATCCATACTGGGCCTGACACCGTCTGAGCCTGCCTCCTGATGTATAGACATATATTTTGAATGTGTACGCTATCCATACATGTTATCCGGGGAAACGGTACCTTTTGTAACCTTTGTGCAATCACGTGCAATCCGTACTGGGCCTAACACCGTCTGAGCCTGCCTCCTGAGACATATATTTTGAATGTGTACGCTATCCATACATGTTATCCGGGGATACGGTACCCTTCCTAACCTTTGTGCAATCACGTGCAATCCATACTGGGCCTAACACCGTCTGAGCCTGCCTCCTGAGATATATATTTTGAATGTGTACGCTATCCATACATGTTATCCGGGGATACGGTACCCTTTCTAACCTTTGTGCAATCACGTGCAATCCATACTGGGCCTGACACCGTCTGAGCCTGCCTCCTGATGTATAGACATATATTTTGAATGTGTACGCTATCCATACATGTTATCCGGGGAAACGGTACCTTTTCTAACCTTTGTGCAATCACGTGCAATCCGTACTGGGCCTAACACCGTCTGAGCCTGCCTCCTGAGACATATATTTTGAATGTGTACGCTATCCATACATGTTATCCGGGGATACGGTACCCTTTCTAACCTTTGTGCAATCACGGGCAATCCATACTGGGCCTAACACCGTCTGAGCCTGCCTCCTGAGACATATATTTTGAATGTGTACGCTATCCATACATTTTATCCGGGGATACGGTACCCTTTCTAACCTTTGTGCAATCACGTGCAATCCATACTGGGCCTGACACCGTCTGAGCCTGCCTCCTGATGTATAGACATATATTTTGAATGTGTCCGCTATCCATACATGTTATCCAGGGAAACGGTACCCTTTCTAAACTTTGTGCAATCACGTGCAATCCATACTGGGCCTAACACCGTCTGAGCCTGCCTCCTGAGACATATATTTTGAATGTGTACGCTATCCATACATGTTATCCAGGGATACGGTACCCTTTCTAACCTTTGTGCAATCACGTGCAATCCATACTGTGCCTGACACCGTCTGAGCCTGCCTTCTGATGTATAGAGATATATTTTGAATGTGTATGCTATCCATACATGTTATCCGGGGATACTGTACCCTTTCTAACCTTTGTGCAATCACGTGCAATCCATACTGGGCCTAACACCGTCTGAGCCTGCCTCCTGAGACATATATTTTGAATGTGTACGCTATCCATACATGTTATCCGGGGATACGGTACCCTTTCTAACCTTTGTGCAATCACGTGCAATCCATACTGGGCCTGACACCGTCTGAGCCTGCCTCCTGATGTATAGACATATATTTTGAATGTGTACGCTATCCATACATGTTATCCAGGGAAACGGTACCTTTTCTAACCTTTGTGCAATCACGTGCAATCCGTACTGGGCCTAACACCGTCTGAGCCTGCCTCCTGAGACATATATTTTGAATGTGTACGCTATCCATACATGTTATCCGGGGATACGGTACCCTTTCTAACCTTTGTGCAATCACGTGCAATCCATACTGGGCCTAACACCGTCTGAGCCTGCCTCCTGAGATATATATTTTGAATGTGTACGCTATCCATACATGTTATCCGGGGATACGGTACCCTTTCTAACCTTTGTGCAATCACGTGCAATCCATACTGGGCCTGACACCGTCTGAGCCTGCCTCCTGATGTATAGACATATATTTTGAATGTGTACGCTATCCATACATGTTATCCGGGGAAACGGTACCTTTTCTAACCTTTGTGCAATCACGTGCAATCCGTACTGGGCCTAACACCGTCTGAGCCTGCCTCCTGAGACATATATTTTGAATGTGTACGCTATCCATACATGTTATCCGGGGATACGGTACCCTTTCTAACCTTTGTGCAATCACGTGCAATCCATACTGGGCCTAACACCGTCTGAGCCTGCCTCCTGAGATATATATTTTGAATGTGTACGCTATCCATACATGTTATCCGGGGATACGGTACCCTTTCTAACCTTTGTGCAATCACGTGCATTCCATACTGAGCCTAACACCGTCTGAGCCTGCCTCCTGAGACATATATTTTGAATGTGTATGCTCTCCATACATGTTATCCTGGGATACGGTACCCTTTCTAACCTTTGTGCAATAACGTGCAATCCATACTGGGCCTGACACCGTCTGAGCCTGCCTCCTGATGTATAGACATATATTTTGAATGTGTACGCTATCCATACATGTTATCTGGGGAAATGGTACCCTTTCTAACCTTTGTGCAATCACGTGCAATCCATACTGGGCCTAACACCGTCTGAACCTGCCTCCTGAGACATATATTTTGAATTTGTACGCTATCCATACATGTTATCCAGGGATACGGTACCGTTTCAAACCTTTGTGCAATCACGTGCAATCCATACTGGGCCTAACACTGTCTGAGCCTGCCTCCTGAGACATATATTTTGAATTTGTACGCTATCCATACATGTTATCCGGGGATACGGTACCCTTTCTAACCTTTGTGCAATCACGTGCAATCCATACTGGGCCTAACACAGTCTGAGCCTGCCTCCTGCTGTATAGACATATATTTTGAATGTGTACGCTATCCATACATGTTATCCGGGGATACGGTACCCTTTCTAACCTTTGTGCAATCACGGGCAATTCATACTGGGCCTAACACCGTCTGAGCCTGCCTCCTGAGACATATATTTTGAATTTGTACGCTATCCATACATGTTATCCGGGGATACGGTACCCTTTCTAACCTTTGTGCAATCACGGGCAATCCATACTGGGCCTAACACCGTCTGAGCCTGCCTCCTGAGACATATATTTTGAATGTGTACGCTATCCATACATGTTATCCGGGGATACGGTACCCTTTCTAACCTTTGTGCAATCACGTGCAATCCATACTGGGCCTGACACCATCTGAGCCTGCCTCCTGATGTATAGACATATATTTTGAATGTGTACGCTATCCATACATGTTATCCGGGGAAACGGTACCCTTTCTAACCTTTGTGCAATCACGTGCAATCCATACTGGGCCTAACACCGTCTGAGCCTGCCTCCTGAGACATATATTTTGAATGTGTACGCTATCCATACATATTATCCAGGGATACGGTACCCTTTCTAACCTTTGTGCAATCACGTGCAATCCATACTGTGCCTGACACCGTCTGAGCCTGCCTCCTGATGTATAGACATATATTTTAAATGTGTACGCTATCCATACATGTTATTCGGGGATACGGTACCCTTTCTAACCTTTGTGCAATCACTTGCAATGCATACTGGGCCTAACACCGTCTGAGCCTGCCTCCTGAGACATATATTTTGAATGTGTACGCTAACCATACATGTTATCCGGGGATACGGTACCCTTTCTAATCTTTGTGCAATCACATGCAATCCATACTGTGCCTGACACCTTCTGAGCCTGCCTCCTGATGTATAGACATATATTTTGAATGTGTACGCTATCCATACATGTTATCCGGGGATACGGTACCCTTTCTAACCTTTGTGCAATCACGTGCAATCCATACTGGGCCTAACACCGTCTGAGCCTGCCTCCTGCTGTATAGACACATATTTTGAATGTGTACGCTATCCATACATGTTATCCGGGGATACGGTACCCTTTCTAACCTTTGTGCAATCACGTGCAATCCATACTGGGCCTAACACCGTCTGAGCCTGCCTCCTGATGTATAGACATATATTTTGAATGTGTACGCTATCCATACATGTTATCCAGGGATACGGTACCCTTTCTAATCTTTGTGCAATCACATGCAATCCATACTGTGCCTGACACCGTCTGAGCCTGCCTCCTGATGTATAGACACATATTTTGAATGTGTACGCTATCCATACATGTTATCCGGGGATACGGTACCCTTTCTAACCTTTGTGCAATCACGTGCAATCCATACTGGGCCTAACACCGTCTGAGCCTGCCTCATGCTGTATAGACATATATTTTGAATGTGTACGCTATCCATACATGTTATCTGGGGATACGGTACCCTTTCTAACCTTTGTGCAATCACGTGCAATCCATACTGGGCCTAACACCGTCTGAGCCTTCCTCCTGATGTATAGACATATATTTTGAATGTGTACGCTATCCATACATGTTATCTGGGGATACGGTACCCTTTCTCACCTTTGTGCAATCACGTGCAATCCATACTGGGCCTAACACCGTCTGAGCCTGCCTCCTTAGACATATATTTTGAATGTGTACGCTATCCATACATGTTATCCAGGGATACGGTACCCTTTCTAACCTTTGTGCAATCATGTGCAATCCATACTGTGCCTGACACCGTCTGAGCCTGCCTCCTGATGTATAGACATATATTTTGAATGTGTACGCTATCCATACATGCTATCCGGGGATACGGTACCCTTTCTAACCTTTGTGCAATCACGTGCAATCCATACTGGGCCTAACACCGTCTGAGCCTGCCTCCTGAGATATATATTTTGAATGTGTACGCTATCCATACATGTTATCCGGGGATACGGTACCCTTTCTAACCTTTGTGCAATCACGTGCAATCCATACTGGGCCTAACACCGTCTGAGCCTGCCTCCTGAGACATATATTTTGAATGTGTACGCTATCCATACATGTTATCCGGGGATAAGGTACCCTTTCTAATCTTTGTGCAATCACGTGCAATCCATACTGGGCCTGACACCGTCTGAGCCTGCCTCCTGATGTATAGACATATATTTTGAATGTGTACGCTATCCATACATGTTATCCGGGGAAACGGTACCCTTTCTAAACTTTGTGCAATCACGTGCAATCCATACTGGGCCTAACACCATCTGAGCCTGCCTCCTGAGACATATATTTTGAATGTGTACGCTGTCCATACATGTTATCCGGGGATATGGTACCCTTTCTAACCTTTGTGCAATCACGGGCAATCCATACTGGTTCTAACACCGTCTGAGCCTGCCTCCTGAGACATATATTTTGAATGTGTACGCTATCCATACATGTTATCCGGGGATACGGTACCCTTTCTAACCTTTGTGCAATCACGTGCAATCCATACTGGTCCTAACACCGTCTGAGCCTGCTTCCTGCTGTATAGACATATATTTTGAATGTGTATGCTATCCATACATGTTATCCGGGGATACGGTACCCTTTCTAACCTTTGTGCAATCACGGGCAATCCATACTGGGCCTAACACCGTCTGAGCCTGCCTCCTGAGACATATATTTTGAATGTGTACGCTATCCATACATGTTATCCGGGGATACGGTACCCTTTCTTACCTTTGTGCAATCACGTGCAATCCATACTGGGTCTGACAAAGTCTGAGCCTACCTCCTGATGTATAGACATATATTTTGAATGTGTACGCTATCCATACATGTTATCCGGGGAAACGGTACCCTTTCTAACCTTTGTGCAATCACGTGCAATCCATACTGGGCCTAACAC
The DNA here is from genome assembly GCF_039654945.1 of Dendrobates tinctorius. Lineage (NCBI taxonomy): Eukaryota > Metazoa > Chordata > Amphibia > Anura > Dendrobatidae > Dendrobates > Dendrobates tinctorius. The sequence continues at coordinate 57,688,912 of NW_027361698.1, read as the reverse complement.
CGTCTGAGCCTGCCTCCTGAGACATATATTTTGAATGTGTTCGCTATCCATACATGTTATCCAGGGATACGGTACCCTTTCTAACCTTTGTGCAATCACGTGCAATCCATACTGGGCCTAACACTGTCTGAGCCTGCCTACTGAGACATATATTTTGAATTTGTACGCTATCCATACATGTTATCCGGGGATACGGTACCCTTTCTAACCTTTGTGCAATCACGTGCAATCCATACTGGGCCTAACACAGTCTGAGCCTGCCTCCTGCTGTATAGACATATATTTTGAATGTGTACGCTTTCCATACATGTTATCCGGGGATACGGTACCCTTTCTAACCTTTGTGCAATCACGGGCTATCCATACTGGGCCTAACACCGTCTGAGCCTGCCTCCTGAGACATATATTTTGAATTTGTACGCTATCCATACATGTTATCCGGGGATACGGTACCCTTTCTAACCTTTGTGCAATCACGGGCAATCCATACTGGGCCTAACACCGTCTGAGCCTGCCTCCTGAGACATATATTTTGAATGTGTACGCTATCCATACATGTTATCCGGGGATACGGTACCCTTTCTAACCTTTGTGCAATCACGTGCAATCCATACTGGGCCTGACACCGTCTGAGCCTGCCTCCTGATGTATAGACATATATTTTGAATGTGTACGCTATCCATACATGTTATCCGGGGAAACGGTACCCTTTCTAACCTTTGTGCAATCACGTGCAATCCATACTGGGCCAAACACCGTCTGAGCCTGCCTCCTGAGACATATATTTTGAATGTGTACGCTATCCATACATGTTATCCAGGGATACGGTACCCTTTCTAACCTTTGTGCAATCACGTGCAATCCATACTGTGCCTGACACCGTCTGAGCCTGCCTCCTGATGTATAGACATATATTTTGAATGTGTACGCTATCCATACATGTTATCCGGGGATACGGTACCCTTTCTAACCTTTGTGCAATCACTTGCAATGCATACTGGGCCTAACACCGTCTGAGCCTGCCTCCTGAGACATATATTTTGAATGTGTACGCTATCCATACATGTTATCCGGGGATACGGTACCCTTTCTAATCTTTGTGCAATCACGTGCAATCCATACTGTGCCTGACACCGTCTGAGCCTGCCTCCTGATGTATAGACATATATTTTGAATGTGTACGCTATCCATACATGTTATCCGGGGAAACGGTACCCTTTCTAACCTTTGTGCAATCACGTGCAATCCATACTGGGCCTAACACCGTCTGAGCCTGCCTCCTGAGACATATATTTTGAATGTGTACGCTATCCATACATGTTATCCAGGGATACGGTACCCTTTCTAACCTTTGTGCAATCATGTGCAATCCATACTGTGCCTGACACTGTCTGAGCCTGCCTCCTGAGACATATATTTTGAATTTCTACGCTATCCATACATGTTATCCGGGGATACGGTACCCTTTCTGACCTTTGTGCAATCACGTGCAATCCATACTGGGCCTAACACAGTCTGAGCCTGCCTCCTGCTGTATAGACATATATTTTGAATGTGTACGCTATCCATACATGTTATCCGGGGATACGGTACCCTTTCTAACCTTTGTGCAATCACGGGCTATCCATACTGGGCCTAACACCGTCTGAGCCTGCCTCCTGAGACATATATTTTGAATTTGTATGCTATCCATACATGTTATCCGGGGATACGGTACCCTTTCTAACCTTTGTGCAATCACGGGCAATCCATACTGGGCCTAACACCGTCTGAGCCTGCCTCCTGAGACATATATTTTGAATGTGTACGCTATCCATACATGTTATCCGGGGATACGGTACCCTTTCTAACCTTTGTGCAATCACGTGCAATCCATACTGGGCCTGACACCGTCTGAGCCTGCCTCCTGATGTATAGACATATATTTTGAATGTGTACGCTATCCATACATGTTATCCGGGGAAACGGTACCCTTTCTAACCTTTGTGCAATCACGTGCAATCCATACTGGGCCTAACACCGTCTGAGCCTGCCTCCTGAGACATATATTTTGAATGTGTACGCTATCCATACATGTTATCCAGGGATACGGTACCCTTTCTAACCTTTGTGCAATCACGTGCAATCCATACTGTGCCTGACACCGTCTGAGCCTGCCTCCTGATGTATAGACATATATTTTGAATGTGTACGCTATCCATACATGTTATCCGGGGATACAGTACCCTTTCTAACCTTTGTGCAATCACTTGCAATGCATACTGGGCCTAACACCGTCTGAGCCTGCCTCCTGAGACATATATTTTGAATGTGTACGCTATCCATACATGTTATCCGGGGATACGGTACCCTTTCTAATCTTTGTGCAATCACGTGCAATCCATACTGTGCCTGACACCGTCTGAGCCTGCCTCCTGATGTATAGACATATATTTTGAATGTGTACGCTATCCATACATGTTATCCGGGGAAACGGTACCCTTTCTAACCTTTGTGCAATCACGTGCAATCCATACTGGGCCTAACACCGTCTGAGCCTGCCTCCTGAGACATATATTTTGAATGTGTACGCTATCCATACATGTTATCCAGGGATACGGTACCCTTTCTAACCTTTGTGCAATCATGTGCAATCCATACTGTGCCTGACACTGTCTGAGCCTGCCTCCTGATGTATAGACATATATTTTGAATGTGTACGCTATCCATACATGTTATCCGGGGATACGGTACCCTTTCTAACCTTTGTGCAATCACGTGCAATCCATACTGGGCCTAACACCGTCTGAGCCTGCCTCCTGAGATATATATTTTGAATGTGTACGCTATCCATACATGTTATCCGGGGATACGGTACCCATTCTAACCTTTGTGCAATCACGTGCAATCCATACTGGGCCTGACACCGTCTGAGCCTGCCTCCTGATGTATAGACATATATTTTGAATGTGTACGCTATCCATACATGTTATCCGGGGAAACGGAACATTTTCTAACCTTTGTGCAATCACGTGCAATCCGTACTGGGCCTAACACCGTCTGAGCCTGCCTCCTGAGACATATATTTTGAATGTGTACGCTATCCATACATGTTATCCGGGGATACGGTACCCTTTCTAACCTTTGTGCAATCACGTGCAATCCATACTGGGCCTAACACCGTCTGAGCCTGCCTCCTGAGATATATATTTTGAATGTGTACGCTATCCATACATGTTATCCGGGGATACGGTACCCTTTCTAACCTTTGTGCAATCACGTGCAATCCATACTGGGCCTGACACCGTCTGAGCCTGCCTCCTGATGTATAGACATATATTTTGAATGTGTACGCTATCCATACATGTTATCCGGGGAAACGGTACCTTTTGTAACCTTTGTGCAATCACGTGCAATCCGTACTGGGCCTAACACCGTCTGAGCCTGCCTCCTGAGACATATATTTTGAATGTGTACGCTATCCATACATGTTATCCGGGGATACGGTACCCTTTCTAACCTTTGTGCAATCACGTGCAATCCATACTGGGCCTAACACCGTCTGAGCCTGCCTCCTGAGATATATATTTTGAATGTGTACGCTATCCATACATGTTATCCGGGGATACGGTACCCTTTCTAACCTTTGTGCAATCACGTGCAATCCATACTGGGCCTGACACCGTCTGAGCCTGCCTCCTGATGTATAGACATATATTTTGAATGTGTACGCTATCCATACATGTTATCCGGGGAAACGGTACCTTTTCTAACCTTTGTGCAATCACGTGCAATCCGTACTGGGCCTAACACCGTCTGAGCCTGCCTCCTGAGACATATATTTTGAATGTGTACGCTATCCATACATGTTATCCGGGGATACGGTACCCTTTCTAACCTTTGTGCAATCACGGGCAATCCATACTGGGCCTAACACCGTCTGAGCCTGCCTCCTGAGACATATATTTTGAATGTGTACGCTATCCATACATTTTATCCGGGGATACGGTACCCTTTCTAACCTTTGTGCAATCACGTGCAATCCATACTGGGCCTGACACCGTCTGAGCCTGCCTCCTGATGTATAGACATATATTTTGAATGTGTCCGCTATCCATACATGTTATCCAGGGAAACGGTACCCTTTCTAAACTTTGTGCAATCACGTGCAATCCATACTGGGCCTAACACCGTCTGAGCCTGCCTCCTGAGACATATATTTTGAATGTGTACGCTATCCATACATGTTATCCAGGGATACGGTACCCTTTCTAACCTTTGTGCAATCACGTGCAATCCATACTGTGCCTGACACCGTCTGAGCCTGCCTTCTGATGTATAGAGATATATTTTGAATGTGTATGCTATCCATACATGTTATCCGGGGATACGGTACCCTTTCTAACCTTTGTGCAATCACGTGCAATCCATACTGGGCCTAACACCGTCTGAGCCTGCCTCCTGAGACATATATTTTGAATGTGTACGCTATCCATACATGTTATCCGGGGATACGGTACCCTTTCTAACCTTTGTGCAATCACGTGCAATCCATACTGGGCCTGACACCGTCTGAGCCTGCCTCCTGATGTATAGACATATATTTTGAATGTGTACGCTATCCATACATGTTATCCAGGGAAACGGTACCTTTTCTAACCTTTGTGCAATCACGTGCAATCCGTACTGGGCCTAACACCGTCTGAGCCTGCCTCCTGAGACATATATTTTGAATGTGTACGCTATCCATACATGTTATCCGGGGATACGGTACCCTTTCTAACCTTTGTGCAATCACGTGCAATCCATACTGGGCCTAACACCGTCTGAGCCTGCCTCCTGAGATATATATTTTGAATGTGTACGCTATCCATACATGTTATCCGGGGATACGGTACCCTTTCTAACCTTTGTGCAATCACGTGCAATCCATACTGGGCCTGACACCGTCTGAGCCTGCCTCCTGATGTATAGACATATATTTTGAATGTGTACGCTATCCATACATGTTATCCGGGGAAACGGTACCTTTTCTAACCTTTGTGCAATCACGTGCAATCCGTACTGGGCCTAACACCGTCTGAGCCTGCCTCCTGAGACATATATTTTGAATGTGTACGCTATCCATACATGTTATCCGGGGATACGGTACCCTTTCTAACCTTTGTGCAATCACGTGCAATCCATACTGGGCCTAACACCGTCTGAGCCTGCCTCCTGAGATATATATTTTGAATGTGTACGCTATCCATACATGTTATCCGGGGATACGGTACCCTTTCTAACCTTTGTGCAATCACGTGCAATCCATACTGGGCCTGACACCGTCTGAGCCTGCCTCCTGATGTATAGACATATATTTTGAATGTGTACGCTATCCATACATGTTATCCGGGGAAACGGTACCTTTTCTAACCTTTGTGCAATCACGTGCAATCCGTACTGGGCCTAACACCATCTGAGCCTGCCTCCTGAGACATACACTCACTGGCCACTTTATTAGGTACACCCTGCTAGTAAGGGGTTGGACCCCCTTTTGCCTTCAGAACTGCCTCAATTCTTCGTGGCAGAGATTCAACAAGGTGCTGGAAGCATTCCTCAGAGATTTTGGACCATATTGACATGATGGCATCACACAGTTGGCGCAGATTTGTCGGCTGCACATCCCTGATGCGAATCTCCCGTTCCACCACATCCCAAGATGCTCTATTGGATTGAGATCTGGTGACTGAGGAGGCCATTTGAGTACAGTAAACTCATTGTCATGTTCAAGAAACCAATCTGAGATGATTCGAGCTTTATGACATGGCGCATTATCCTGCTGAAAGTAGCCATCAGATGTTGGGTACATTGTGGTCATAAAGGGATGGACATGGTCAGCAACAATACTCAGGTAGGCTGTGGCGTTGCAACGATGCTCAATTGGTACCAAGGGGCCCAAAGAGTGCCCAGAAAAAATTCCCCACACCATGACACCACCACCACCAGCCTGAACCGTTGATACAAGGCAGGATGGATCCATGCTTTCATGTTGTTTACGCCAAATTCTGACCCTACCATCCGAATGTCGCAGCAGAAATCGAGACTCATCAGACCAGGCAACGTTTTTCCAATCTTCTACTGTCCAATTTCGATGAGCTTGTGCAAATTGTAGCCTCAGTTTCCTGTTCTTAGCTGAGAGGAGTGGTACCCAGTGTGGTCTTCTGCTGCTGTAGCCCATCTGCCTCAAAGTTCGACGCACTGTGCGTTCAGAGATGCTCTTCTGCCTACCTTGGTTGTAACGGGTGGCAATTTGAGTCACTGTTGCCTTTCTATCAGCTCGAACCAGTCTGCCCATTCTCCTCTGACCTCTGGCATCAACATGGCATTTCCGGCCACAGAACTGCCGCTCACTGGATTTTTTTTCTTTTTCGGACCATTCTCTGTATACCCTAGAGATGGTTGTGCGTGAAAATCCCAGTAGATCAGCAGTTTCTGAAATACTCAGACCAGCCCTTCTGGCACCAACAATCATGCCACATTCAAAGGCACTCAAATCACCTTTCTTCCCCATACTGATGCTCGGTTTGAACTGCAGGAGATTGTCTTGACCATGTCTACATGCCTAAATGCACTGAGTTGCCGCCATGTGATTGGCTGATTAGAAATTAAGTCTTAACACACAGTTGGACAGGTGTACCTAATAAAGTGGCCAGTGAGTGTATATTTTGAATGTGTACGCTATCCATACATGTTATCCGGGGATACGGTACCCTTTCTAACCTTTGTGCAATCACGGGCAATCCATACTGGGCCTAACACCGTCTGAGCCTGCCTCCTGAGACATATATTTTGAATGTGTACGCTATCCATACATTTTATCCGGGGATACGGTACCCTTTCTAACCTTTGTGCAATCACGTGCAATCCATTCTGGGCCTGACACCGTCTGAGCCTGCCTCCTGATGTATAGACATATATTTTGAATGTGTCCGCTATCCATACATGTTATCCGGGGAAACGGTACCCTTTCTAAACTTTGTGCAATCACGTGCAATCCATACTGGGCCTAACACCGTCTGAGCCTGCCTCCTGAGACATATATTTTGAATGTGTACGCTATCCATACATGTTATCCAGGGATACGGTACCCTTTCTAACCTTTGTGCAATCACGTGCAATCCATACTGTGCCTGACACCGTCTGAGCCTGCCTTCTGATGTATAGAGATATATTTTGAATGTGTATGCTATCCATACATGTTATCCGGGGATACGGTACCCTTTCTAACCTTTGTGCAATCACGTGCAATCCATACTGGGCCTAACACCGTCTGAGCCTGCCTCCTGAGACATATATTTTCAATGTGTACTCTATCCATACATGTTATCCGGGGATACGGTACCCTTTCTAATCTTTGTGCAATCACGTGCAATCCATACTGGGCCTGACACCGTCTGAGCCTGCCTCCTGATGTATAGACATATATTTTGAATGTGTACGCTATCCATACATGTTATCCGGGGAAACGGTACCCTTTCTAACCTTTGTGCAATCACGTGCAATCCATACTGGGCCTAACACCGTCTGAGCCTGCCTCCTGAGACATATATTTTGAATGTGTACGCTATCCATACATGTTATCCAGGGATACGGTACCCTTTCTAACCTTTGTGCAATCACGTGCAATCCATACTGTGCCTGACACCGTCTGAGCCTGCCTCCTGATGTATAGACATATATTTTGAATGTGTACGCTATCCATACATGTTATCCGGGGATACGGTACCCTTTCTAACCTTTGTGCAATCACGTGCATTCCATACTGAGCCTAACACCGTCTGAGCCTGCCTCCTGAGACATATATTTTGAATGTGTATGCTCTCCATACATGTTATCCTGGGATACGGTACCCTTTCGAACCTTTGTGCAATCACGTGCAATCCATACTGGGCCTGACACCGTCTGAGCCTGCCTCCTGATGTATAGACATATATTTTGAATGTGTACGCTATCCATACATGTTATCTGGGGAAATGGTACCCTTTCTAACCTTTGTGCAATCACGTGCAATCCATACTGGGCCTAACACCGTCTGAGCCTGCCTCCTGAGACATATATTTTGAATGTGTACGCTATCCATACATGTTATCCAGGGATACGGTACCCTTTCTAACCTTTGTGCAATCACGTGCAATCCATACTGGGCCTAACACCGTCTGAGCCTGCCTCCTGAGACATATATTTTGAATGTGTACGCTATCCATACATGATATCCGGGGATACGGTACCCTTTCTAACCTTTGTGCAATCACGTGCAATCCATACTGGGCCTAACACCATCTGAGCCTGCCTCCTGCTGTATAGACATATATTTTGAATGTGTACGCTATCCATACATGTTATCCGGGGATACGGTACCCTTTCTAACCTTTGTGCAATCACGTGCAATCCATACTGGGCCTAACACCGTCTGAGCCTGCCTCCTGATGTATAGACATATATTTTGAATGTGTACGCTATCCATACATGTTATCTGGGGATACGGTACCCTTTCTAACCTTTGTGCAATCACGTGCAATCCATACTGGGCCTAACACCATCTGAGCCTGCCTCCTGATGTATAGACATATATTTTGAATGTGTACGCTATCCATACATGTTATCTGGGGATACGGTACCCTTTCTCACCTTTGTGCAATCACGTGTAATCCATACTGGGCGTGAGAACGGCTGGCGAGCTGTTAAGCAAGCTACAGCACCTGTGGTTTGCACACGTAAGTTTTTCATTTTTTCAGGAATGACGGTTAGGCCTAATTCCGGAACTGCGGTTTACCTGCACTTACTGGGAAATCATTGTTCGCGGGTAATAATTGTAATCAGTGATCCCCATCACTAACGTTGTTCAGCACGTTATCTGCACCTGTAAGCGACAAACGCTGGCCTTTTCAGTGTAGCGCAGATGCAGCCACGGACATGTAAGGGCTTGACACACCAGTTATTGGCCAATCTCATGTACCAGAGCCTCACGTGTCCCTCTAGTAAGCCGGACTCGGACCGCGGGGCATGACGGAGTCTCGTTCGTTAACGGAATTAAGCTTGCAATGTGTGCATCTGTTCTGTAGCTGGCATGGTTGAGGTTTCCCAGGTGGAGTCGAATTTAACCGTAGGCTCCACTCCTGGTGGTGCCCTTCTGGACATTCCTTTAAGGTTCAGCTTTGCAACCATACTGCCCACGTAAAACAAACACTTTGCCTTCATGAACGCTGTTTGGAGGGTCATGACTCGTGGGAATAACGCCTCCCAATCAGTTAACCTGCTAGAGAGATCCTTCGTTGCTCCCAAGCATGACATCACACTCCCTAGGAAGAAGGTTATGCCACTGTGGCGACCGTACTCCTGGGGGCGACACAAGTGCACTGATGCCCAGCCACTGCTCGATGAATCTGCTGGTACATTGACCCAGACCACTACATTCCCCTCGCACGCTACCCGGCCTGAATCTGACCCTGATGAAACTCAGGTTACCCTTCCCATATACAGTTCCATCTTACACGGTGACAAAGAGGAAGCTGCAGATGAAAGTGCAGGTTCGGCCCACCCGCCATCAGACACACCACCGTACTATCAGGGGCCCTGTGCCAGTGCCGTCGCCAACGAGTGGGCCCCCCCTGCTTGCCCAGGATCACAGCACTTGCAAAGTTGAAATACTGTACAGTGAGATGGAAGATGGGGACGACGAGGAGTCTAGACTAGTACAGGGATTCCCTAGCGAGGAGACTTATTTGATTGTTTTCAATGTTGGGACAGCAATTTTTGGGGAGCACTATACTCTGGAGAATGATAGATGGGGCCCACCATACACTGGAACATTCCAAAGGTGGACATCAGACACAGGAGCAGCATTTACAGGGCCCATTATACACTAGAGCATTAGAAATGGGGCCCATTATGTTTGGAGCATTATTTGGGCCCATAAGACAGTGGAGCTTCATCCATGGGGACCAACATATACTGTAGCATTATGTGGAGCTCATCATATACTGTTTCAAACATTATATGGGACCAATGATTCTGTATGGAGAAATAGATGGGCCTCGTCATGAGATGTAAAAAGTGAGGTATTTTTCATTGTACTATACCGCTATTTCTCTGCCGTATCGGAGCATGATGAGTTGTGGTATGTGTTAAAGGGGCGCTCTTTCGCCCAGGGCACATGAAAACCTGCAGCCTGCCCTCCCCCCCCACAACTTTAGCCAAATAACCCCCATTTTTCAGTGCGTAACTTGTATTATGAAGTTAATTAAGGTTGACAAGCTTAAGTAATAAGAATTGATGCTTTTGGCATTCAAATGGGCACTGTAGGTGTGTTTCCTGTCCTCCTCTCACTGCCGACTTTTATTCCCCATTGACTTACATTGGGTTTCATGTTTCGGTACGACCCCGACTTTTCCCTATAATCGGACGATCTTGCTCGACCCGACTTTTGGAAAAGTCGGGTTTCACGAAACGAAACGCGACCCTAAAAAAACAAAAGTCGCTCAACTCTAGTCAATAGTACTATATCAATATAAATCAATAGTGCACATGAAAATAAGAAATTTTGTAATATATCTTATGAGAAAAATTTGCTTTTTTCTCTGTCAGAATGATCAGTTATTAACAAAATTCTCAATTCTTAGGTAAAAACTGTACTCAGTGAAGACTTTCCCATTCCTGAGATAGCAGATGGCAACTGCTACTGATAAGGTTCTATCTAGAAAGAAGGTAGAGGAGGAGGGAGGAGCTCTCTCTAGCTCCTCCCTCATCCCGCTACAAAGAACCTTATCAGTAGCCACCCCCATCTCCTATCTCAGTAATGGGAAAGTCTGTTTTGCTGAATACAGGTTTGAAATCAGAATTGAGAATTTTGATAATGACTGATTAATTTTGGCAGAGAAAGAAGCCAATCTATCTGATAATATACATTACAAAGTTGCTTATTCATGTGTATTATTGATTCATGGAATAAAAATGAAAAAGACAGTTATGCTTTGACATGTACACATACTCTAGGTGTGTTTGATATCTACAATACAGCAGTACAGCAGAACTAAGTGAAATAATGCAGTGCCATTTTTTCTTAATTATAGCTCTGCAGTGGTGCTACTAATCTAAGTTCACAGACCCAAGGAATTTAGTCGCCAGCCACCATCTTTATCTGTTATTAGCACTCTCCAGCGTTTGCCGGACGAGCTAGAAGTCACAACCCAATGTAAGTCTATGAGAACCACAATGAGACTTTCATAGATTGAGGGCTCATTCACATGTCAGTATTTGGTCAGTATTTTTGCATCCGTGTTTATATCTCAAAACCAGGAGTTGAAGTTACAGAGAGAAACTATAATTGAAAGATTGACACCTGTTCTGTGTGTAGGAGATGTAGGAGACACACCTGGTTTTGGCAAATACAGATAAAAAATACTGATGTGTGAATAAAGCCTAACATTGAGAGCTTCCAGTCATTCAGAAGTTGTGGTGACAAGATTGAGTTGCAGGAGCAGGCCAGTGCAGCGCTGGAAAGAGCTGAATATGGTGTTTGGGGGTATAATGTGAGCAGGTTGCGGGATACAGTGACAGGCAGGAGATAGAGCAAGGGTTAACTGGGGTTAACTGGGTTTTATTCAAAAGTGGGATACTCCATGCAGGGAGGTAAAATGTTAAGCATGGAATAAAGCAGTTCAATGGTGAAATTGTGGGGAGGGTTAAAGAACAGTGAAGACAGTAGGGGCAGTTCTTGTGGAGTTAACTTATCCTATCCACTGATCCTCAGGCCGTGGGTGTTGTGAAGCGGTGATGGTGCCAACAACGGCAGATGCAACGCTTGTCCGCGTAGGTTCTGGAAATAACGGCGGTCCGGCTAATTATACAGCTGTGAGCTGATATTAATAGCCTGGGAAGCTCCATTGGTATTACCCCCTTCCCTCTGCTGGTTATGAAAATTGCACTGGAGCCCAAGCCATTTTTTTCCTAAAAATAATCTTTTATTAGTTAAGTACATTTTCAGTAAGCTGCACACACTGTGCTAATTGTATATTTCTCAGACATCTATATATCTACCTATTCTATTTGTATTTAATCCATCTCTTCTATCGTGATGGCTCCTGCAGTGATTTTACAGTACGCAGCACATGAATTGCTTGTTTTTTCTTCTATCTATATAATAAAAATACATATATTCATATGTGTGTTAGGTGTCGGGAGTCTCCTTCTGCGCGGGATAGATTCCAAGCATTATCTGATGTTGTGCTCTCCCATTCAAGTCCAGCCACTGCGACTGCTGCTTATTACAGACGTCAGAACCAGCATCTTGCTCAGGCTCGTGGTATATGTTTGTTTACTTCTGGCTCTTCAGCCAAGTCTATGGTAATCATCGATATGCAGATGCAGCCTTGCGCTCTGGAGTCTAAGTCCAGAGATCACCTTCCTGAGCATTCCCCCTGATGTAGCGTCTTCTTATTGGAGGTGAGACATTAGCTGCTCTGGTGATATGGCAGCTCTGGATTGGCCCACCAGAGATGTCTTGACCGACTGGGCGTGAATGCTTGGGACGGAGCCTAATGCATAAAAGGCTCTCAGTAGTGTCATTTGTGCTTTGGTGTGCGTGGGTGGTTATGCAACCCCTCTGTCTGCAAGTTTGTGTGTGTCTGTCTATGCTCAAAGACTGTACACGTTTGCAGGCAGGTATCACACTTATGTGGTTTTCTACCCATGGCTCAACTCCTGAGTCTCTAGTCTGCTATATGTTTAGGGAGCCGGTTAGGCTCAAATTTAGTAGCGTCAGGACTGGGGTAACTAGCCGCTTGGCTTAGCATTTGTTTGGTTCATATGTGCGGTTAGCACAGTTCAGTTACAGAGCAACCGCAACCCTTATGCTTCTTCCCTGTGAAGGCCACAGGGTATAGCACTTAGCTTTCTTGTGCAGTACCGCTCAGTGAAGTAACTGAGCTTGGTACTCAGTGTTCCCATCACACTGTGTGCGTTAACACAGTGTGCTTAAGGTAATGCTCACTGCTTTGTTTCCGCCATTGTTTTTTCTCAAAAAATCATATCTTAGTAAAGAAAAAGATTTATTGCAATCACAAAAAAGTGTATATGGAAAGTCATGATGAGAAATTGTGCTCAAAATGACCTTCCATATGAGCAAGGTTTGAAAAAGACCTAACATAGGGTTGAAACGTTACCTTTGTCTTCTGCATTTGACCTGATTGCGGTGAATTTATTGCACTTTTTTGTGATTGAAATAAATCTTTTTCTTTACTAAGATATGATTTTTTTGAGTGTGACTGTTTTTCTTTATGATGTCGTTTGTGGATTAAATCCACGTCCAGTCTGCACCCTGTGATAAAACACTCCGGGATCGCCTTTGCTGGGGTCAAAGGTCACGTGCGTTCAGCATGGAACTCAGGCGCAGAGCTGGGATTCGGGTATAACTGACACTGGGTCAGGTTTATTAATGGTGAAAGCAATGCATAAAGAAATAAAACATAAAACAAATCCTTGCCTGTCCGGCACTAACTAAACAAAGTACAACCTAACTACCAACTGGCGGGCTTCTCCCGTCCAGCCAAACCACAGTTGCAGTGGGCACTGCTCTCACTCACGTGTGTCCCTCACACAGACAGGCTCTCTGTGTTCCCAGGCTGAGACACTCACACAACCACCTGGCATCCTTTTATATCCACCTCCCATTATTCATTAGCAAGCAGGTGCGATACTGACCAGACTAGGCCACATAGGAAAGGAATCTGGGCGAGATATACCTGCCCTCATCCACTATTCCCACATGATTCTCACATATCCCCCCCCTCTGCTCAGACCTCTCCGGTCGAGCAATGACACCCGCCAAACAGTGCACTCGGGACAGGGCATCTGCATTTCCCATCTGTACCCCTGGGCGGTGCTCCACCGTAAAAGTGTAGGCCTGCAGGGCAAGGAACCACCGGGTCACCCGGCTATTCCGTTCCTTGTTCAAGTGCATCCACTTGAGAGGGGCATGGTCCGTGATCAGCCTGAACTTTCGGCCCACCAGGTAATATTTGAGGGCCTCTAGAGCCCACTTAATGGCGAGGCACTCTTTTTCTACGACTGCATACCTTTGCTCGTGTTTATTCAGCTTCCTGCTGAGATAGAGGACTGGGTGTTCCACTCCGTCCCTCACTTGTGAGAGTACTGCCCCGATACTGGTATCAGAGGCATCCGTTTGTACCACAAACTCGCTGCGGAAGTCCGGAGTCACCAGTACGGGCTGAGAGCAAAGTGCCCATTTTAGGCTATGGAAGGCTTCTTCAGCCGCTAAATTCCCTTTAATCATGACGGAGTCTTTCCCTTTTGTAAGATCGGTCAGGGGGGTAGCGATGGCTGCAAAATTGGGTATGAACTGGCGATAATAGCTGGCGATCCCCAGGAAGGCTTGCACCTGCTTCTTGTTGACAGGTTGTGGCCAGTCCTGAACCGCCTGAATCTTATCAACCTGGGGTTTAACAACACCCCTCCCAATTACATACACCAAATACCGGGCTTCTTCTAGCCCGATGTGACATTTCTTGGGGTTCGCGGTTAGACCTGCCTCCCACAGGTCGTCAATCACAGCTTGTACTTTCTGGAGATGAGTCTCCCAGTCCAAGCTGTAAATGACAATGTCGTCCAAATAGGCCGAAGCGTACTGCCTATGTAGCCTCAGGACTCGATCCATCAGTCTCTGGAAGGTCGCTGGTGCTCCGTGCAGTCCAAACGGCATATACACATACTGAAATAGACCTTCTGGGGTAGCAAATGCCGTCTTTTCTCTGGCAGCCTCCGCCAGAGGGATCTGCCAATACCCCTTTGTTAGGTCTAGGGTCGTAATATACCGGGCTTTTCCTAACCGATCTATTAACTCGTCGACCCGGGGCATAGGGTAGGCATCAAATTTTGAGACCGCATTCAGTTTCCTGAAGTCATTGCAGAACCGGATGGTGCCGTCCGGTTTAGGAATTAGCACAATCGGGCTGGACCAAGCACTGTGCGATTCCTCAATGACACCTAACTCTAACATTGCCTTCACTTCTCGGGAAACGGCTTCACGGCGCGCTTCCGGGATTCGGTAGGGCATTACGTGAACTGTGACACCAGGTTCTGTTACGATGTCATGTTTCATTAGCGTAGTCTGCCCGGGTTTTTCTGAGAAAAACTTTTGGTTGTGAAGTAGAAACTGCCTGACCTCAGTCTTTTGCTGCTCCGAGAGAGTTTCTGCAACCCGTACCTCCGGTACGGCATGCGAGCAGACAGGGCGGGCCAGCTCCGCTGACAAGGCAGACCGATCTTTCCAGGGTTTTATCAGATTTACATGATAAATCTGTTCAGGTTTCCGCTTACCTGCCTGGTATACTTTGTAGTTTACTTCACCAACTCTTTCCTTAATCTCAAAGGGGCCCTGCCACTTTGCCAGGAACTTACTGTCCACCGTGGGGACCAGGATCAACACCCTATCTCCGGGTGCAAACGTACGGATCTTGGCGCCCCTATCATAGATTCTTTTTTGGGCTCCTTGAGCCTGCATCATGTGTTCTTTGACTATAGGCATAACAGCCGCAATACGGTCCTGCATTTGTGTAACGTGATCTATCACCGTTTTAAACGGAGTGACCTGACCCTCCCAGGTTTCTTTTGCAACGTCTAACAGTCCGTGAGGACGTCGGGCGTACAATAACTCGAAAGGCGAGAATCCCGTGGAAGACTGGGGTACTTCCCTGATGGCAAAAAGCAAATACGGAAGTAAATAGTCCCAGTTCTTCCCATCCTTGTCTATCACCTTTCTCAGCATCTGCTTCAGAGTTTTATTGAACCGTTCGACCAACCCGTCTGTTTGAGGATGATACACGGATGTGCGTAACGGTTCGATTTGTAACAATCGGCAGAGCTCCTTCATTACCCTGGACATAAAGGGGGTCCCCTGGTCGGTGAGTATCTGTTTTGGTATACCGACCCGACTAAACACATGCACCAGTTCCTTGGCAATCGTCTTGGTGGCCGTGTTACGCAAAGGGATGGCCTCTGGGTAACGAGTGGCATAATCCAAGATGACCAGGATATGTTGGTGTCCACGTGCAGACCGTGGAAGGGGTCCAACTAAATCCATCCCAATCCTCTCAAACGGGACTTCAATAATAGGTAGGGGTACCAAAGGGCTACAGAACCGGGGCTTAGGTGCAGAGGCTTGGCAGTCAGGACAAGACTCACAATATACACGAATATCGTGATGCATGCCTGGCCAAACAAAACAGTGTAATATCCTTTCGGTGGTTTTCTGGACTCCCAGGTGACCTCCCATCACATGTCCGTGGGCCAGGTCCAGCACCTGCCGCCGGTAGGGTTTTGGCACGACTAATAGTTGCACCGTACCTTCCCCCTTTTTCTCTGTCTGATAGAGTAAATCATTCTCCAGAACCATGTAAGGATATGCCAGCCTAGAGCCAGGTTCTACGGGTACCCCGTTTATCACTTTTACATTTGTCCTAGCCTGAGAAAGGGTAGGATCCTTTATTTGCTCGCTTTGGAAGTCATCTTTCTGAACTTCTAAATCCGGCAAACGGGGAGGTGGACGGCTGTCGGCCTCCTCCTCTTCCCCGGTCTCCTCCGTATCACCCGCCATGACTGAAAATGGGAACTGCAGGTCATTTCCCGCAGACTCTTCCCCCGAGTCTTCCGGGGAGACCTCTTCCAGGGGTTCGGGACCCCCACGCGCCCTGGGAGAAGAATCATGTACACGATTACCCAAGGGCATCAACTGATTCTCCCACAATTGCCAGAAGTAGGGAAAATCCCAGCCCAGGATAACATCATGCAATAACGCCGGGACGAGTCCCACTTTATGTTGCACAGACCCATAGGAAGTAGTAATGCATATGACCGTGGTGAGGTACGAACAGGTGTCTCCATGCACACACGTTACAGAAAATTTGTCTGATGGTCCAGTCGGGGCTGACACCAGACTGGCCTTCACCAGAGTCACCACACTTCCCGAGTCTAACAATGCCACCACATTTTTGCCATCAACAGTTAAATCACACAAGTGTTTTTCCGCACCCTTTTGACCGGCATTCACACTCACTACCCGTGCAACCATAGACATGCGGTTTTTAGAGTCTGTGACGTCGCACTGCATGGGTTCAGTAGTGACCGGACAGTTCGCAGCAATATGTCCCATCTCTTGGCAGCGGAAACACCTAACGGGCCCCTTGCTTAGACCATAGTTCGTTACTCTCGGCCTCGCAGTGCGGGCAGTCCCATTTTCCTCCCCCACTGTCTTAGGGATTTTTCCATCTCCCCTACTCCCTGGAACAGTCTTACCGGTTCCACGTGGAGATGATGAAGAACGAGGTGGGGTAACGTCGTGTCGGAGTCCTTCTGCCACGGAGTAACGTTCAACCAGATCCACCAGTTGATCTGCCGTCGTAGGATTTCCATGGCTTACCCACTTCCTCAGGGCTGGCGGTAGAGCTCTCAGGTACTTGTCCATGACGACTCTCTGGATTATCTCTGGCGCTGTCAGCACCTCGGGTTGTAGCCACTTCTTCGTCACGTGGATCAGGTCGAACATCTGTGACCGCGGTGGTTTATCCGGCTGATAAGTCCATTGATGCACTCTCTGTGCACGGACAGCGGTCGTCACTCCCAGCCGGGCCAAGATCTCGGCTTTCAGTTTGTCAAAGTCCTGCGCAGCTTCAGGCTCTAAGTCATAATAAGCCTTTTGGGCCTCACCGGAAAGAAACGGGGCAATCAGGCCGGCCCATCGTGCCTTCGGCCATTTTTCTCGTACCGCCGTCCGTTCAAACGTGGTCAGGTATGCCTCGACATCATCTTCGGTCATCATCTTCTGCCAGTACCGACTCACGTGAATCACTCTCGTCTTGGCTTCCAGGTTAACCTCATGTAGGCTTGCCAGGCGCTGCGCCACCTGCTGGAGAAGCGAACGATCGGTAGCTATCATGTCCACCAACTCCTTCAGCTGGGCCATCATCACCCGATTAGCTTCTTGCTGGACGGCGGTGGACTGTACCAGCACTTTCACCACATCCTCCATGCTCATGCTTGCAACGTGATGCCAGCGTTCTCCACCACAATGTGATAAAACACTCCGGGATCGCCTTTGCTGGGGTCAAAGGTCACGTGCGTTCAGCATGGAACTCAGGTGCAGAGCTGGGATTCGGGTATAACTGACACTGGGTCAGGTTTATTAATGGTGAAAGCAATGCATAAAGAAATAAAACATAAAACAAATCCTTGCCTGTCCGGCACTAACTAAACAAAGTACAACCTAACTACCAACTGGCGGGCTTCTCCCGTCCAGCCAAACCACAGTTGCAGTGGGCACTGCTCTCACTCACGTGTGTCCCTTACACAGACAGGCTCTCTGTGTTCCCAGGCTGAGACACTCACACAACCACCTGGCATCCTTTTATATCCACCTCCCATTATTCATTAGCAAGCAGGTGCAATACTGACCAGACTAGGCAACATAGGAAAGGAATCTGGGTGAGATATACCTGCCCTCATCCACTATTCCCACATGATTCTCACAACCCCCATTATAGCAAGAATGCGCGTCTTTCTCTCCCTATTGTTTTTACTAGCAGCAGGTTCATTTCTGCACGGTGGACCCCAGGTTGCAATTGCACTTTATTTTTTATTTTAGTTAGTTCAATCTGCCAACCCTAACAGTGTGTCACTGACATCTATATATCAATGTATTCTATGTGTATATATCTTTTCTTTCTTTTCTATTTTAACATGTGAGTGTGATTTTACTGTATGCGGCACATAAATTACTGGCATTTCAAAGGACACCAGTGCGTAAAAATTGGACAGCACTCGCATGGTTTGAGTGCTGTGCGATTTTACTCTCGCACCCATAGGCTTGCATTGACGAGTCTTGGCCGAGTCTTGCTGACAATCACAGTATGCTGTGAGATATCACACGCACACTGAATACGCCTGAGAAAATAAATGGTGATGTGAGCTGCCCCATAGATTAACACTGGGCCGAGTGCTATGCGATGATTTTTCACCTAGCGCTCGCCCATATTCTATGCTAGTGTGACTCCGGCCTTAAGGGTATGTTTGCACTGAGCTTTTGTTTTGTCTGTTTGTTTTTTGATGAGTTTCTTGAACAGAATCTCTTACATTAAAAAAGGGGTCCAAAAATCACAAGTTAGGATAGGTGAGTTGGAGATTTTTTGTTTCAAAAGCTGAATGTGAACATAGCCTAAAGCTAATTTCCTGTTGCTATGTGCATCTTTTAGATGTATTTTAAAGTGTAATTAGTGTAAAAACTGGTGAAAATAAAAAGGCTTGACTAAATATTGGATTTAACGTGTAAGAAAAAAAAAATGACCCGTTGCAGTGCTAGTAGGCACGAAACGTCCGTCGTCAGACTTTGCTCACTCCTCCCTCCAGCCTCCTGGCCATGAAGTTTTAATGTGGATTGCTAAATAAAGCGGACTTTTTCACCTGGATCTGTGAGTGCTATGGTCTTCTTTTCTTCCATGTAAATATTGGATTTCTTCATTATTCAGGAAGATAAGAAACACATACTAAAGGTACTGTCACACTTAGCAATGTACCAGCGATCCCGACCAGCAATATGACGCGGTCAGGATCGCTGATGCATCGCTAAGTGGTCGCTAGTGAGCTGCCACACAGGCAGATCTCACCAGCGACATCGCAGGGGTCGGGGGTCGCTACTTACTGTACGCGTCAGACGAGGCGATCAAGACGTCCTCCTGTCCGCGTCCACGCGTCGCTCGTCGTCACAGCAGGAAGCCCAGCAGGAAGCTGATGACGAGAAACAGTCCAGGACGTTCTTGCGTGATCAGCGATAACCAGCGGGGGGAGCGGTTGGAGGTAAGTATCAGGCATAGCGATATCGCTAGCAATATCGCTATAACGTCACAAAAACCAATGACGTTATAGCGATATTGCCAGCGATATCGCTTAGTGTGACAGGCCCTTAACCCCTTCCTGACATCAGACGTACTATCCCGTCCATGGGACCCGGGCCCCTATGCCCATGGACGGGATAGTATGTCTACCTCGATCAGCGGCGCCCACGTGGTGAGCGCCGCTAATCGCGGCCGGGTGTCAGCTGATTATCACAGCTGACACCCGGCACAATGTGTCAGGGGCGGTCACGGACCGCCCCCGACACGTTATCCCCTTGCACACCGCGATCAAACATGATCGCGGTGTACCGGGGGTTAAAGGGAAGCATTGGCAGGGAGGGGGCTCCCTCCGTGCTTCCCTGAGCCCCCCACGGCAGCGCAATGTGCAGCGCTGCTGCGGGGGGCTCATTTCCTGCAGGCCCCCGAATTCAAGATGGCGACGGGGGCCTTCGGGGGCCTACAGGAAGCTGGCTTCGTCAGTGCCTGCAAAGCGCAGGCATGAGGAAGCCTTCTGCACTGCCTGTGACAGATCGCTGATCTGTCACAGTGATCTGTGATGTGACAGATCAGCTATCTGTCACAGGACAGTGAAGTCCCACCTGGGACTATTTAATAAAGTAAAAAAAAAAAAAAAAAAGTGTTAAAATAATTTTAAAAAAATCGCCAAATAAATTAGAAAAAAAAAAAATATTCCCCCAAATAAATCCATTTATTGGAAATAAAAAAAACAATAAAAGTACACATATTAGGTATCGCCGCGTCTGTAACGACCTGCCCTATAAAACTGTCCCATTAGTTAACCCCTTTAGCAAACCCCTTAAAAAATAAAAATAAAAAACGAAGCAAAAAATAATGATTTATTATCAAACTGCCAAACAAAAAGTGTAATAACGCGCGATCAAAAAGATGCATATAAATATCCATGGTACTGCTGAAAACGTCATCTTGTCTCGCAGAAAACGAGCCACCACACAGCTTCATCAGCGAAAAAATAAAAAAGTTATAGCTCGCAGAATAAAGCGATGCAAAAATAATTATTTTTTATATAAAATAGTTTTCATTGCATAAAACCGACAAAACATAAAAAAAGACCTAAATGAGGTATCGCTGTAACCGTACTGACCCAAAGAATAAAACCGCTTTATCAATTTTACCGCACGCGGAACGGTGTAAACGCATCCCCCCAAAAGAAATTCATGAAACGCTGGTTTTTGTTCATTCTGCGTCCCAAAAATCGGAATAAAAAGCGATCAAAAAATGTCACGTGCCCGAAAATGGTACCAATAAAAATGTCAACTCGTCCCGCAAAAAATAAGACCTCACATGACTCGGTGGGTCAAAATACGGAAAAATTATAGCTCTCAATATGTGGTGATGCAAAAACTATTTTTACAATAAAAAGCGTCTTTTAGCGTGCGACAGCTGCCAAATATAAAAACCGCCATAAATAGTAAATCAAACCCCCCGTTATCACCCCCTTAGTTAGGCAAAAATAATAAAATTAAAAAAATGTATTTATTTCCATTTTTCCATTAGGGTTAGGGTTAGGGTTAGGGCTAGGGTTAGGGTAGGGTTAGGGCTAGGGTTAGGGCTAGGGCTAGGGCTAGTGTTAGGGCTAGGGTTAGGGTTAGAGCTGAGATTAGGGTTAGCGGTGTGTTGGGGTTCGGGTTGGAGTTAGAATTGGGGGTTTCCACTGTTTGGGCACATCAGGGGCTCTCCAAATGCAACATGGCGTCTGATCTCAATTCCAGCCAATTCTGAGCTGAAAAAGTCAAATGGTGCTCCTTCCCTTCCAAGCTCTG
Source organism: Dendrobates tinctorius (assembly GCF_039654945.1). Lineage (NCBI taxonomy): Eukaryota > Metazoa > Chordata > Amphibia > Anura > Dendrobatidae > Dendrobates > Dendrobates tinctorius. The sequence continues at coordinate 57,667,191 of NW_027361698.1, read as the reverse complement.
CCATGCGCCCAAACAGTGTTTTACCCCCACATGTAGGGTATCAGCCTACTCAGGACAAATTGCAAAACAATTTTTGGGGTCCAATTTCTCCTGTTACCCTTAGGAAAATAAAAAATTGGGGGCAAAAATATCATTTTTGTGGAAAAAAATGATTTTTTTATTTTCTCGTCCGAGTGTTATAAACTTCTGTGAAGCATTTGGGGGTTCAAAGTGCTCACGACACATCTAGATAAGTTCCGTGGGGGGTCTAGTGTCCAAAATGGGGTCACTTGTCGGGAGTTTCAATAGTTTAGGTACATCAGGGGCTCTCCAAACGCACATGATACCCGCAGACCATTCCATCAAAGTCTGCATTCCAAAACGTCACTGCTTCCCTTCCGAACCCCGACGTGTGTCCATACAGTAATTTTCTCCCACATATGGGGTGTCAGCGTACTCATGACAAATTGGACAACAACTTTTGGGGTCCAATTTCTCCTGTTACCCTTGGGAAAATAAAAAAATGGTGACTAAAAGATCATGTTTGTGGAAAAAATACGATTTTTTTATTTTCATGCCCTGGCATTATAAACTTCTGTGAAGCCCTTGGGGGTTCAAAGTGCTCACCTCACATCTAGATAAGTTCCTTAGGGGGTCTAGTTTTCAAAATGGGGTCATTTGTGGGGGGTTTCCACTGTTTAGGTACATTAGGGGCTCTCCAAAGGCAACATGACACCCGCAGACCATTCCATCAAAGTCTGCATTCCAAAACGTCACTACTTCCCTTCCGAGCCCCGACGTGTGCCCATACAGTAGTTTTCTCCCACATATGGGGTATCAGCATACTCAGGACAAATTGGACAACAACTTTTGGGGTCCAATTTCTCCTGGTACCCTTGGTAAAATAAAAAATGGTGACTAAAATATCATGTTTGTGGAAAAAATACGAATTTTTTATTTTCACGCCAGGGCGTTATAAACTTCTGTGAAGCACTGGGGGGTTCAAACTGCTCACCACACATCTAGATAAGTTCCTTAGGGGGTCTAGTTTCCAAAATGGTGTCATTTGGGGGGGTTTCCATTGTTTTGGTACATCAGGGGTTTTCCAATCACGACATGGTGTCCGATCTCAATTCCAGCCAAAAACGTCAAATGGCGCTGCTTCCCTTCCGAGCTCTGCCATGCGCCCAAATAGTGGTTTACCCCCACATATGGGGTATCAACGCACTCAGGACAAATTGCACAATATCTTTTAGGGTCCTGTTACTCTTGGAAAAATAAGAATTGAGGGTGAAAAGATCATTTTTGTGGAAAAAATATGATTTTTTAATTGTACGGCTGTATGTTATAAACTTCTGTGAAGCCCTTGGTGGTTCAAAGTTCTCACCACACATCTAGATAAGTTCCTTAGGGGGTCTAGTTTCCAAAATGGTGTCATTTGTGGGGATTTTCCACTATTTTGGTACATCAGGGGTTTTCCAATCGCGACATGATGTCCGATCTCAATTCCAGCCAAAAACGTCAAATGGCGCTGCTTCCCTTCCAAGCTCTGCCATGCGCCCAAATAGTGTTTTACCCCCACATGTGGGGTATCAGCGTACTCAGGACAAATTGCACAATAACTTTTAAGGTCCTGTTACCCTTGGTAAAATAAAAATTGGGGTGAAAAGATCATTTTTGTGGAAAAAATATGATTTTTTTAATTGCACCGCTGTACGTTATAAACTTCTGTAAAGCCCTTGTGGGTTCAAAGTTGTCACCACATATCTAGATAAGTTCCTTGGGGGTCTAGTTTCCAAAATGAGGTCACTTGTAGGGGGTTTCCACTGTTTAGGTACATCAGGGACTCTCCAAACGTGACATGGCGTCCGATCTGAATTCCAGACAATTTTGCATTGAAAAAGTCAAACGGCGCTCCTTCCATTCTAAGCTCTGCCATGCGCCGAAACAGTCATTCCCCCCACATATCAGGTATCAGCGTATTCAGGACAAATTGCACAATAACTTTTGCAGTCCAATTTCTCCTGTTACCCTTGGTAAAATAAAAAAAATTGAACCTGAAGTATTTTTTTTGTGAAAAAAAGTTAGATGTTCATTTTTTTTTTAAATATTCAAAAAAATTCCTGTGACGCACCTAAAGGGTTATTAAACTTCTTGAATGTGGTTTTGAGCACCTTAAGGTTAGAATGGTGTCACTTTTGGGTATTTTCTATCATATAGACCCCTCAAAGTGGCTTCAAATGTGATGTGGACCGTAAAAATAAAATGGTGTTGTAAAAATGAGAAATCACTGGTCAACTTTTAACCCTTATAACTTCCTAACGAAAAAAAATTTTGCTTCCCAAATTGTGCTGATGTAAAGTAAACATGTGGGAAATGTTAGTTATCAAGTTTTTTGTGTGCCGTATCTCTGTGATTTAAGGGCACAAAAATTCAAAGTTGGAAAATTGCGAAATTTTCAAAATTTTCGCCAAATTTCCGTTTTTCTCACAAATAAACGCAAGTTATTTGAATGAAATTTTACCACTAACATGAAGTACAATATGTCACGAGAAAACAATGTCAGAATCACCGGGATCCATGGAAGCGTTCCAGAGTTATGACCTCATAAAGGTACAGTGGTCAGAATTGTAAAAATTGGCCCTGTCATGAACATGCAAACCACCCTTGGGGGTGAAGGGGTTAAGTTTGCTTATAGGTCAACGTTACCAAACCAAGTCAATTTACAATTCCTTATGCTTCAATATATCAGAGGAAAACACACCAAAATTAATAATGTTTGTTCCATCGTTCTCGTACTCTCTGCATTTCCACCTCGAGTCTTCATTCAGTTGAATCATTTGTATTTTAATCAGTCTTCAAAGCGGAGTTTCATTAGTGCTTCGATGTTTCCATGCTTGGGCAGGGATCAGAAGGACTAGACTAATTGAGCAATATTTCAAAAGTATTTATATTTATTATGCTTTAAAGTTTTTTGTTTGTCATGTTTACTATCCAATTTAAACACTAAGCTTCTTAATTGCCAAACACACGGAGACAAAAAGCTGCTTGCAAATACCCTCAATACACAGTTTATGCATTGGATATGTTCTCACTCATCGCAAATATGCAAAGTATTTTGATGGGAAGCTAAGTCAAGCCTTTGATTTGCTGTATGTATGCTAATTACTCAACTGTACGCAAGTTCTCATAAATAAAAAATAGCAAAAATAACAAATTATAGCAAACTTCATAACATTTCACAGGGAGGTTGTGTAGTCATATGGAAAATGTGACTGACAGCGTTTTTCCAGTTCTGAAGAGAATCTTTGTACAGCAATGCCTTAGGCCTTACCACCCAACACCGACCAAGGCCAGTGCAGTTTTACAGTAAACTGCATGACTTCTTTCAACTTCAATTAGGGATCTCTTGATTATGATGAGGCATGGCATAATAAATGAAAGTGATGTCATCCATATTTATCTGAAGTGTATCTTCACTGAATTAAAATGCATCCCTTCATCTTGGCTTCCCATTTAACATTCAGCTCTCTTGTATCTAAAGCTAGGAAACGTTATCATTATTTACTTACTCAAAAAATGCTTTTGACCTGTCCAATGGATAAAATGTAGCAAATTAATTATTGACACATCGTAATGTATACTATGTCTCAGTTGTGAGGCCAGAAATAGTGTATATAATGTACCTATAAGACACTTATGGTATATTTGGTAAATGTCTAAAATTACAATATCACTTCAGGTCAATGTGAAACTCTATTCCTTCTGTCAGATCATCAAATAAGATGCCTTGAGGGAGGACATCTTACCAAGAAATGAAGGGGAGATGTGAAGAAGGAGGTTGCAATGATGTAAAGCAAACACATTCTCTATTATTATGTTTGGGACATGGTGCCTTCTCTCTGTAGATTGAAGAAAGATGAGAAGCAATTCAAAAAGACCCACAGTTCCTCCATTTGTATTAGTCTTTATTGAAACATTTTCAAAATTTCCACTTTAAAAAATGTTCTTCTGCTGGCCAAATAGAAATTAATGAAACTAATTATAGCAAATCAAATGTACTAATAAACATTTTTCCTGGATTATTTTGTAGGCTGAAAAAGAGTTAAAAAAATATATATACTCATCAAGCACTAGTGGATTCACAGATTGCTGTTTGTTCTCTTCCTGCTTCAGATCAGTCTTCTTGTCATACCCTATCTGACCACATAAGGCATTTTCAATGACAGAAGATCCTAAACAAATACTAATTTGAAAACCGAATGATAGCAATTGAAAGAAGGGTCTTTGGACTGGGTGGGGAGGTGCTGAAGGACATGTGAGAGATTGGCTTAGAACTGGTAAAGACTTTAATATTTCATTTTTTTAACAAAATTCAGACCCTCAGTTTGTACTGCTTTGAGGTCTGGAGAGACATCAAGTCATAATATGCACTGCTGCGCTAGGTGTGGATGCATATGGAAGTAGTGGTGAGTGTGTAGCATACACTCACCTCTGTGCATGACTGCAGCACGGAACACATCCTATTCTGTTCTCTGAGCAAGTTAGGATAAGTGAAGAGCTAGTCTTCGTGGGTGCTGTGGTGTACTGTCCACCGAGTAAAGCAGTGTCTTGCCAACAGTAATGCAATTCAAATTTCATATATTTCATGTTTGCGTGCTATAGTGCTACAGAGTGCTACTTTATTTGTTGGCTATATGTAGAGATGGCTACACACCTGATTTCTGTTTGGAGGTGATGGTCAGTCTATTGATATTTGTATACAGAGGCTCTTTGACTGAGCACTGCACTCCTCAGCCTCAGTTGTTTTTAATTTCAGCAGGATCATACTTTCTCATATAAATGTAGGCTTCAGCCTGAGGCTATTTTCACACTAGAGTTTTGGGCCACAGCGCATGGCCGCCGCTAAGCCCCACCCCCTGCCCACCCCCTCTGGTCATCTCCGCCTAGTATCGCACACGGCTGCATACAATCTGCACACCCTATCTTTAGTATAGGGTGCGCAGACTGTACGCTGTCCGTGTGCTAGTAGAATTTTGCGTGTGCTGTGCCCTTTTGACGGTGCTCCAAGCGCACCAAAATGCAACATGGTGCGTTCGGCGCACACAGGCTCACCGTCAAAAGGGCGCAGCGCACACAAAATTCTACTAGTGCACGGTCAGCGCAAGTTCTGCGCACCCTATGCTAAAGATAGGATGTGCAGATCGCATGGAGCTGTGTGTGATACTAGGCGGAGATGGCCGGAGAGGGTGGGCAAGGGGGCAGGGCTTAGCGGCGGCCGTGCGCTGCGACCCAAAATGCCAGTGTGAAGCTAGCCTAAGAAAGGATTCACATTAGGCAGGTTCCCATCAACAAGAATCGCATTACTGTGTACTGACGGGTACACATGAATTGGCCAATTTTTGGCGCCAAGTATTCTCAATTTTTCCAACTTTCTAGAGCTCTTATGCAATTCAAATTTCATATGCTACATGTTTGCATGCTATAGCGCTACAGAGTGCTGCTTTATTTGTAGGTCTTTACCACTTGCAGGCGTGAATCCTTTATAAGAAGATTATTAAAACACAATAACTGCTTTTCTACTCTGGTCTATATGTATTCCCTCTCGACGAAGGCTCCGGTTACGAGCCACGCAACGGGTTCATGTGCTTCAATCTTTAATTAGTCATGTGAGGGTGAGGTGCATTGGACCCCAAGCGAGTTTGTTTTCATCATATATCTGCAAGTATAGAAGGTAGGTAAATATCCATTTTGGTAGCTTTGTAGCACGGCCACCCCTCCCTCAGTGTGTCGCAAGACTTATCGTCGACTGCACATGCAACAGCGAGGTGTTCATGACCAATAGTGTAAGCATTTGGGCATGAGTAACTGAAGTTTAAGCATCTCCTAGTAAAGGAATTATGTCTACAATTGGAAAGAGACTTCTTTACTAGCAGGACATGTCGCACACCACTGCACCCCCACAGACCAACTCTTCACTTATCAAATCGTAATAAACCTCCTTTCTGTCCAGAAGCAATTCAGACCATATCGAATCTGGTCAATTTGGAAATTACATCTGAAATGACTTTCTAGGGAACTTCTCATCTCTGACTAATTTTTGTGTGATCATAATGACAGCTGACCAAGATAAATGTAGAAGATCAACTAGAAAAATAGGCACAATGACCTTTCATCATACCAATGATTTCTGAAAGTGGCTTTATGTTCAGAGTTCTTAAAACATGACTGTTATAGAGATTCAGAAAAAAAACAGCATATATTTAGATTTCATTTATGTCTTCTTTATATTATGGTCAAAATTTATACTCGGGTCCAGAATACTTCAAGTCACATCATTCTTTAATATATTCCTTCTATATATGCCACTATTTTCTCCTCATATCTGATACAGTACTTACCCTTTTCTTTTTAGCTTCATGAATCCAAAATGTAGCAGCTATCGAATCATCTGACCTAATAGAGCCATTGTTTCATTTCTAAAACATATGAATATTTTAAGGCCACAAAATGTTATAGCCAGCAGGACTCAAGAAAAGTAATTTGTTTTATAAAGGGTGTGATAACAGTAATCAACACCTTCTCCTACCGCCACACTGGTTTTCACAATTCCACAGCCATACTCAGCACAGCATTATCTTGGTAGCTTGTATTCGTGTTGCCTTGGAAAATATCACTGTACTCAGTATTCTGGCAAGACGTAGATATATATAAACCCTATCTATGTAGGGTATATAAAGTATCTCTCGAAGCACTACATATCATATTATGGCAATGGATCCTCCGCCTCTGATATATTTCTTTTAGTCTAAGACATAACCTTGCTGAGGTATGATAAAATAAAAAAAAGGATAGCCGCAGTCGTGTGAGTGTTAGTCATGAGCAGAACTACTCAGACTTTGTTCTAAAAAAAAACACATCAAAGACGTCAAAATATCATAGAAAAGAATAAGAGCAGTCCTTTCACTCTCGAGTCTCTCTCTATTCTTCCTACCAACTGGATAAATAAATGATCTTGGGTTGACAGAGTAAGAAAATTTGCACAGCTCCTGTACATTGCCAGTGACTACTGACCTGGAACTTGCACCATAATAGGGCAAACCTATCTGTTCATACTGTATCTAATATAGGCATGTTGACCTTTTGGAATGGAGAAAATTTCAGAAAAAAAAGCCTCTTGAGTACCCAACTGTGAATCCTTATTGCACTTTGGTATGGATTCATAGGAGACTTCATGCATGGCTTCATACCCCTCTCAACATTGCTGTGCAACCAATCAGACAATTGGGAAAGTAATGATCATCTGCCTCTCTTTTATTTCCCTTATATTGGTGACAATTCTGGTTCTGCTTTGCTTGTAGGAACAAAGGGATCAGTTAAAGTACTGTGCAAAAGTTTTATGCAGGTGAGGAAAAATGATGCAAAGAATGCTTTAAAAAATCAGTTTAAATAGTTAATTTTTATCGATTAATATAATGAAAAGCCAATGAACCAAAGAAAAATCTAAATTAAATCAATATTTGGAGTGACCGCCTTTTGCATTCAAAACAGCATCAAATATTCCAGGTACAATTGCACAAAGTCAAGGATTTTGTAGGATTACAGTCAGGTGTGAGAGTAACCAATTTTACCAAACAGGTGATACTGATCATCATTTTTATATGTAGGTTAAAACATAGTCATTATCTGATACAGAAACATCTCTGTAGGAGGACTAAAATTGTGTGAGGAATTGACAAACTCTGCTACAAAGTTGAGGTGGTGGAAGACAATTTCATGTCACAGGTTCTACACCATGTTTAGTAGAACACACCGTGTGCACTACTGTAGTGGTGCCAAGTTAGGTTCCCAAACCATGTATGATAAAATGAAAACCTGGCTTCCCTTCTAAATTGGAAAATACCCTGCAATGCAAACAGCTTAGAACTGACAGCAACCAATGGGATCCAGCTATATCCATTTACTGTTATGAGACATCTGGCCAGAAATGGTCTTCATGGAAGAATTGAGGTAAAAAAGCCACATGTTTAACATGGAAACATGGCCAAGTGACTCAACTATACCCAAAAATAGGAACTGTATGCAGTAAAATGGCAGCATCTGCTCTTGACTAATGAACTAAAATCTATATAAATAAATGCCTTATCGTATCTGTCTGTAACCGAAATCGCGGGCCGCTGATTGGTCGCGGCCGCCAAGCCCCCGCCAGGCCGGGAACAATCAGCGGCAGGCACAGGCCTTAATCTGTAAAAAAGAGAATTAAAATAAAAAAAGTTATTCTCACCTTCCGACGGCCTCCTGTCTACTTTCCACGCGCCCGGCCTCGCGTTCCCAGTAATGCTTTGCGGCTTAGACCGCTGATGACGTCACTCTCGCGAAAGCGAGAAAGAAGACCGACGTCACTCTCGCGAGAGCGAGAAAGGAGACCGATATCATCAGCGGTCTATGCCGCAAAGCATTACTGGGAACGCGAGGCTGGGCGCGTGGAAAGAAGACAGGAGACCCTCGGAAGGTGAGAATAACTTTTTTTTATTTTTTAATATTATTTTTGTACAGGGCCGCGGCAGTGATTGGTCGCGGCTATAGGTCCGTGTTGATGATTGGTTGCGGACAAAGGACCGCGACGCTGATTGGTTGTGGCTACACGGAAAGGAGAGTGAGGGGACCATGCATACCAGGAAAGGGGGGTGAGGGGACCATGCATACCAGGATTGGGTGGTGAGGGGACTATGCATACCAGGATTGGGGGGTGAGGGGACCATGCATGCCAGGATAGGGGGTGAGGGGACCATACATACCAGGATTGGGGGGTGAGGGGACCATGCATACCAGGATAGGGGGTTGAGGGGACCATGCATACCAGGATTGGGTGGTGAGGGGACCATGCATACCAAGAAAGGGGGGTGAGGGGACCATGCTTACCAGGATAGGGGGTGAGGGGACCATGCATACCATGAAAGGGGGTGAGGGGACCATGCATACCATGAAAGGGGGTGAGGGGACCATGCATATCAGGATTGGGTGGTGAGGAGAACATGCATACCAAGAAAGGGGGGTGAGGGGACCATGCATACCAGGATAAGGGGGTGAGGGGACCATGCATACCATGAAAGGGGGGTGAGGGGACCATGCATATCAGGATTGGGGGTGAGGGGACCATGCATACCAGGATTGGGGGGTGGGAGGACCATGCATACCAGGACTGGGGGGTGAGGGGACCATGCATACCCCAAAAGGGGGGTAAGAGGACCATGCATACCAGGATTGGGGGGTGAGGGGACCATGTATATCAGGAAAGGGGGTGAGGGGACCATGCATACCAGAAATGGGGGTTGAGGATACCATGCATACCAGGATTGGTGGGTGAGGGGACCATACATACCAGGAAAAGGGGGTGATGGTGAGCATACATACCAGGATTGGGGTGTGAGAGAACCATGCATACCAATAATGGGGGGTGAGGGGACCATGCATACCAGGATAGGGGGGTGAGGGGACCATGCATACCAGGACTGGGGGGTGAGAGGACCATGCATACAAAGATAGGGGGGTGAGGGGACCATGCATACCCCAAAAGGAGGGTAAGAGGACCATGCATACCAGGATTGGGGAGTGAGAGGACCATGCATATCAGGAAAGGGGGGTGAGGGGACCATGCATACCAGGCTAGGGGGGTGAGGGGACCATGCATACCAGGAAGGGGGGGTGACGATACCATGCATACCAGGATTGGTGGGTGAGTGGACCATACATACCAGGAAAGGGGGGTGACGGTGAGCATACATACCAGGATTGGGGTGTGAGTGGACCATGCATACCAGCAAAGGGGGGTGAGGGGACCATGCATACCTGGATTGGGGGGTGAGGGGAACATGCATACCCCAAAAGGGGGGTAAGAGGACCATGCATACCAGGAAAGAGAGGTGAGAGGACCATACAATCCAGGATTGGGGGGTCAGGGGACCATGCATACCAGGATAGGGAGTTGAGGGGTGGCATGCATATCAGGATTGGGGGTGCGGGAACCATACATATCAGGATTGGGGGTGAGAGACCCATACATATCAGGATTGGGGGGTGCATTATTGCATTATTATTAAATCTTCAAAAATAAACTGCATATATATTCTAGAATACCCGATGCGTTAGAATCGGGCCACCATCTAGTTTGATATACTTAGCTATAACAGAAGTCAGTTCATTGTCTCAAAGGACTAGGAAAAAATTGTAGTGCAAGGAATGTCTGCAGGCAACAGTGAAACATGGTCGAGGGTCCTGACAAGTTTGAGGCTGCATTTTAGAAGATAGAGTTGGGGATTTGGTCAAGATTATTGAGACGCACATTCAAGTACTTATCCATCATGCAATACCATTAGAAATGAATATTATTTTCACTAAATTTATTCCACAGCAGGAAATGGACCCCAAACAAACAGTCAATGTCATTAAGAACCATTTTCATTGGAAAGAAAAGCATGGAGTCTTAGGCCGGGATCACACTACGGTGTGTGATGCGAGAAATGAGTCTCTCGCATCAACACCCGGCGCTACCGACGGCACTCAGGACCGGAGCTGTGGCTGCATAGAAATACATGCAGCAGCGGCTCCGGTCCTGAGTGCCGGCGGCAGTACCGGGTGTTGATGCGAGAGACTCGTGCGAATTTCTCGCATCACACACAGTAGTGTAATCCCGGCCTTAGAGTGATGAGAGAGCCCTGACCTCAATATCATTGAATGTGTTTGCACATGTAAAGACAGAAGGATGCTCACAATCCTCCATCCACAGAAGATCTGTGGTTAGTTCTTCAAGATGTTTGAAAAAAAACTCTCTGCTGAATTCCTTCAAAAACTGTGTTTTTAGAAAAATTGATGATAGTTTGGAGGCAAAAGCTGGTGACACAAAATATTTGATTTAGATTTTTCTTTTGTTTACTCACTTTTCATTTTGCTGATTGATAAAAAATAAACTAATAAAACTTCTATTTTTAAAACATTTTAACTTTGCAGTATGTTTTTCCATAGCTGTCTAAAATAGTGCCCAGTTCTGTAACTAAAAATAATAAAAAATGTACAATGTCAAGTCTTTGGCTAACATTAGACCAGATCGTTTTTGGAGGGCACTGCTGACATACAAAGTAGCTTGATGGGACATGTTAAGTGTTTTAATTTTTACAAATTGCCAATACTAAAATACAGTACCAGTCCTTAAAAGGAATCATTCATCCAGTTTTTGCCATCTAATCTGAGAGCAATGTAATGTAGAGGAAGAGACTGATTCCAGCAGTGTGTCAATTACTGGGCTGATTGCTGTAATTTTGAAAAACTAAAAACTATTTTATCAGCAGGAGATTATCACCAGGGGACTAGCAAACCTGCTGCCATGTAGTCCTTCATATTCATCTGCTCTATATAACAACACCCCGCCACTTATTGGCAGCTCTCTGCCTATGCACAGTGTACACAGAGAGCTTTCAGTAAGTAGTCTGGATTGGATTATACAGAGCTTAGAATAGAGAGAACTTGTAGATAAAACAGCGGTTTGATTAAAACTGCAACAAGCAGCTCAATATGTGATACAAATCAGGTTCCCCCTTTAAGATCCTGTGTGATTATATTTTAAGATACAATATTGCAATATTTGTCTTTTTTATTTTTGTCCTTTACTTGCTGTGATTTAAAGCTTTTGGTGAATCCTTAGGTATAAATTCATTAAATGAGACAATACTCAATACTCAAGTCAAGAGACAATTTCCTTTACAGACACATGGGTATAGAATTTCGATGTGATTCATTATTGCTTTAATGGCATGCAGATGAGTTATGTCAGGGGAAAAGAAGCAAACACAAATGTGCAGCTAGTTAAGCTTTTTTTCATTTGAGAGCCTGTCACATATCATGTTGATAGCTGTGCTCAGGTGAGTGTCAGAGAATAGAGAGGCTGATATTTATTTTAGCTTTTATGATGTTCTTTTGCATGGAAAATCACATTTTAACTAAGTTTAAAGTAGGATTTACATTAAAAAAATAAATAAACTGTTAACTCCATTTCTGCAGTTCACTTCATTTATTGGGTTGATGAATCGAGATGGATTTATCATTTACCAGCTGGCACAATGTGATATAGAACTATAGTACTATAGTATTGTGTGTGGCTTTTCTATAATAGAGATTTTATGGGATACAGATGAAAATAAAATATTAAACATGGTGTAGAAGACTTAGATATTAACAGCCTAAATGATGGGATATGAGTATCAGATAGAGGTCATCCGACACTTGGCACCTTAATGGATCAATTTCTTAAAGGTCACATGGCAATAAGATGTATATACTATACAGAGCTGAAACAGTGCAGCTCTGATCAGTGGGTAAAGGCCATTTTCATATATGGCAGCTCAGCTCCCACCTAAAAGAAGTTGCATTCAGCTTCAGTACTCAAAAATGTTCACTACACACACTACACTTCACACCACATCAATGTCTCCTTGTACATGTGGTGACAGTTTTTACGTACCAGAGACACTAACACATGTAGACATGAACGGATCTGCACACGACAGTGTGTTTCCATGGACTGCGTGTGTGGCGCCCCTGAGGCTCAGTTGCCACAGAGGTACTGCACCTTCTCCTAAGGTGTAGTGCCCCACCACCTAGGTAAGTTGGGAACTCCTTTCCACACTCCAACATTGTATCCCACACACAGGATAGTTCAGCACTGACCACATTGTGGCTCCATGCTTAGAGGATAGCAGAGCACCTTTCGTAGTTCCTTGCTTCGTGACACGAGATGTGCTGGGAGGTGGGTGGAGTTAGATATAAAAGAGTGGGAAAGTTTAGGATGAGAGGTTAGATCAGTCTGAGGGTCAGTCAGTCTGGAGAGACTGAGGACGGATCCCAGGAAGGAGGGATGGAGGAAGGAATGCTGCAGCTACCTCAGTGATCTGAGCCAGCTGGCGCGGGAAAGGAAAAGAAGGAGAAAGACGTAGAACTGCAACCTAAGCTTCCATAAGAGAGAGAAGGAACAGTGCGGAACGAAGGAGTAGGACAACAGAGAGGAGTTGTGGGTTGGAAGAGGAACCCTGCCTATAGGTTCTTAGCGCAAGGCCGGGGCCCAGTCCCCGAGGTTGTATGGACACTTATGGTTCTGCAGCAGACACCGGTGGAGTAATTGGCTGTAAATGCACTACTCCCATCCAAGACTTACTCCCATCCAAGACTTGGGGCACAACAGCAACTGAATAGAGAGCCAGGACTCCGGAGAAGGGAGTCCCCAAAGTATGCTACAGCTGTCTGCCGTACAAGGAGAGTTGTTAGGAACATCTGACAGGAGGAACTTCAGAGTACCACGGTACTGGAGCTCTTCACACTGCAAGGCGCAATAGAGGAGTCGTTCAGGAGAGGTACATGTTGGCGGGGTGTTGGAGAGGAGAATCCTGACTTGCCCGGGAGGTTGATTGAGTCTCTACCCCGGAGGACACGGCACGGAGGCAGGCATTAGTGTGTACCACGAACTGTGAGTAAAGCTTTGGAACTACAAGCCCTGGTGTCCTCCAGTCATTTGTGCGCCAACCCCGTCAGCACCGCTACATCTGGGTACGAACATTCCTCACACCGCCTGCGCCTATACACTGACCTGGGGTTACAGCTTTACCTGTGGGGAGCTACACCATCTATGCTGCAACACACCATCAGCCCCAGAGGATCTGCATGCAGCGTTGGCTTAACATCTTGCTCGCCAAACACCACAGGTGGCGTCACAAACTATTCCATTCCATTAACTACATTTTCCCCATTACTTGGGCGCCCAGGGCCACGGACCGGGTCACCGCTGCTGTGACACATCTCATTGACACCGGCCCGGTACCGAGTACCCCACAGCCCTGGGAGGGCGACTCACATGTCTGTGGCAAATCACACTGACATGTCCATTTTTTAAATAGCAAAACGTCACGCACATGTGCAAACTGATGACACGTACCAGCACCTGGGAAAAAGCGGTATAGTTTGTGTTGAATCCAGGTGCTATGTGCTGAAGGCAGCTCTCATCATTGTTGCCTGGTCTCCTTGAGATGAGCGTGACCATGCGACAATATTGGGAGCTGTATTCGGCAACCGCTGTGTGCATTGTCTAATTTTCATAACCAGCAGAAGGAAAGCCGATCTCTGGGGGCTTATGTTAATAATCTGCGAAAGAGGCCAATATCCCAAAATGTTTCCAGGCTATGATATTAATAGCCTGGAAGGGGCCATGGATATTGTCCCACCTCCCAGGCTATGAACATCAACCCTCAGCGGCCCAAGAAATGGCACATCCATAAGAGGTGCCAAATCTGGGGCTTAGCCTCGATCTTCCCACTTGCCCTGGTGCGGTGGCAAGTGGGGTCATAGGATTGGGGCTGATGTCAGTTATTTTATGATCCCTGTCATCAAGCCCAGGGATTAGTAATGAAGAGGCCTCTATAAGACCTCACAACCGGAATATAATGTCCTTAAATTGTAAGAAATACACAGACTCCTTTATTTGAAATAAACACATCCAACCCTCTATTTCCCATTTATCACTGTAAAAATTAAAATAATAAAACACCATATTCCTTATCAGTCCGATGACAGCTCATTTACTTACAGGTCGGCTGTGTGTTTTTGGTCATTGTCATGCTGGAAGACCCAGCCACGGCCCATCTTCAATGTCCTTACTGAGGGAAGGAGATTGCTGGCTCCGTAAGAAGCATTTAAAGCTCCTGGAGTGGCCTAGCTAGTCTTCAGACCTGAAATCCATAGAAAATCTTTGGAGGGAGCTGAAACTCAATATTTTTTCAGCGACAGCCCCAAATCTTGAAAGATCCAGAGAAGATCGGTATGGAGGAGTGGGGCAAAATCCCTGCTGCAGTGTGTGCAAACTTCGTCAAGAACTACAGGAAACATCTGACCTCTATAATTGCAAACAAAGGTTTCTGTACAAAATAGTAAGTTCAGTTTTTCTATTTATGAAATACTTATTTCAAGCAATAAAATGCATATTAATTATGTAAAAATCATAGAACGTAATTTTCTGTTGTTTATTTCTAGATTCTGTCTCTCGCAATTTAAGTTTACCTACGATAAAAATTACAGACATATCCATGACACATAACATCAACCAAACCTACATAATTTAGAAAACATTCTCTGCAACCGAGTAGTCAGGCCTCCTGCACACTGGTCAGTAACGAAATCTGCACTACTGAAAAAAATAAAATATCTGAGATTTTGCAATGCATTCTTGTGTAAATACTTCCATGTAGTGTTCCCTGTTTGAAATATCACATTTTCCCTCTTGAAATCTCTAAAAAGTAATACAAACACTATTTATTTTTCTCACTTACTGTATATAGCACCACCAATTCTAGAGCACTTTAACCCCTTCGCTACCAAGGGTGGTTTGCACATTAGCTCCCGGGCCAATTTTTACAATTCTGACCACTGTCCCTTTATGAGGTCATAACTCTGAAACGCTTCCATGGATCCTGGTGATTCTGACAATGTTTTCTCGTGACATATTGTACTTCATGATAGTGGTAAAATTTAATTCAAATAACTTGCGTTTATTTGTGAAAAAAACGGAAATTTGGCGAAAATTTTGAAAATTTCGCAATTTTCCAACTTTGCATTTTTATGCCCTTAGATCACAGAGATACGGCACACAAAAAACTTAATAAATAACATTTCCGACATGTTTACTTTACATCAGCACAATTTTGGAACCAAAATTTTTTTTTGTTAGGAAGTTATAAGGGTTAAAAATTGACCAGCGATTTCTCATTTTTGCAACACCATTTTATTTTTAGGGACCACATCACATTTGAAGCCACTTTGAGGGGTCTATATGATAGAAAATACCCAAAAGTGACACCATTCTAAAAACTGCACCCCTTAAGGTGCTCAAACCACATTCAAGAAGTTTATTAACCCTTTAGGTGCGTCACAGGAATTTTTTGAATATTTAAAAAAAATGAACATTTAACTTTTTTTCACAAAAAAAATAATTCAGGTTCAATTTTTTTTATTTTAGCAAGGGTAACAGGAGAAATTGGACTGTAAAAGTTAATGTGCAATTTGTCGTGAGTACGCTGATACCTGATATGTGGGGGGGAACCACTGTTTCGGCGCATGGCAGACCTCAGTAGGGAAGGAGCGCCGTTTGACTTTTTCAATGCAAAATTGGCTGGAATTCAGATCGGACGCCATGTCGCGTTTGGAGAGCCCCTGATGTACCTAAACAGTGGAAACCCCCCCCAAGTGACCCCATTTTGGAAACTAGACCCCCCAAGGAACTTATCTAGATATGTGGTGAGAACTTTGAACCCACAAGGGCTTCACAGAAGTTTATAACGTACAGCGGTACAATTAAAAAATCATATTTTTTCCACAAAAATGATCTTTTCACCCCCAATTTTTATTTTTCCAAGGGTAACAGGACCCTAAAAGTTATTGTGCAATTTGTCCTGAGTACGCTGATACCCCATATGTGGGTGTAAATAACTATTTGGGTGCATAGCAGAGCTCGGAAGGGAAGCAGCGCCATTTGGCGTTTTTGGCTAGAATTGAGATCGGACACCATGTCGCGATTGGAAAACCCCTGATGTACCAAAACAGTGGAAACCCCCCACAAATGACACCATTTTCGAATCTAGACCCCCCAAGGAAATTATCTAGATGTGTGGTGAGAACTTTGAACCCCCAAGGGCTTCACAGAAGTTTATAACATACAGCCGTACAATTAAAAAATCATTTTTTCCACAAAAATGATCTTTTCACCCTCAATTCTTATTTTTCCAAGAGTAACAGGACCCTAAAAGATATTGTGCAATTTGTCCTGAGTGCGTTGATACCCCATATGTGGGGGTAAACCACTATTTGGGCGCATGGCAGAGCTCGGAAAGGAAGCAGCACTATTTGACGTTTTTGGCTGGAATTGAGATCGGACACCATGTCGCGTTTGGAAAGCCCCTGATGTACCAAAACAGTAGAAACCCCCCACAAATGACACCATTTTGGAAACTAGACCCCCCAAGGAACTTATCTAGATGTGTGGTGAGCACTTTGAACCCCCTGGTGCTTCACAGAAGTTTTTAACGCCTGGGCGTGAAAATAAAAAAATCATATTTTTTCCACAAACATCATCTTTTAGTCCCCATTTTTTTTATTTTCCCAAGTGTACCAGGAGAAATTTGACCCCACAAGTTTTTGTCCAATTTGTCCTGAGTACGCTGACACCCCATATGTGGGAGAAAACTACTGTATGCGGACAAGTCGGGGCTCGGAAGGGAAGTAGTGACGTTTTGGAATGCAGACTTTGATGGAATGGTCTGCGGTTGTCATGTTGCCTTTTGGAGAGCCCCTAATGTACCTAAACAGTGGAAACCCCCACAAATGACCCCATTTTGGATACTAGACCCCCTACGGAACTTATGTAGATGTGTGGTGAGCACTTTGAACCCCCCAGTGCTCACAGAAGTTTATAACGAACTGGCGTGAAAATAAAAATATCGTATTTTTTCAACAAACATCATCTTTTAGTCCCCATTTTTTTTATTTTCCCAAGGGTAACAGGAGAAATTGGACCCCAAAAGTTGTTGTCCAATTTGTTCTGAGTACGCTGATACCTCATATGTGGGAGAAAACTACTGTATGGGCACACGTCGGGGCTCGGAAGGGAAGTAGTGACGTTTTGGAATGCAGACTTTGATGGATTGGTCTGCGGGTGTCATGTGCGTTTGGAGAGCCCCTGATGTACCTAAACTATTGAAACTCCCCACAAGTGACCCCATTTTGGAAACTAGACCCCCACGGAACTTATCTAGATGTGTGGTGAGCACTTTGAACCCCCAAGTGCTTCACAGAAGTTTATAACGCCTGGGCGTGAAAATAAAAAATCATTTTTTTCCGCAAAAATGATATTTTTGCCCCCAATTTTTTATTTTCCTAAGGGTAACAGGAGAAATTGGACCCCAAATGTTGTTTTGTAATTTGTCCTGAGTAGACTGATACCCCATATGTGGGGGTAAAACACTGTTTGGGTGCATGGCAGAGCTTGGAAGGGAAGGAGCACCATTTGACTTTTTCAACGCAGAATTGGCTGGAATTGAGATCAGACGCCATGTTGCATTTGGAGAGCACCTGATGTGCCCAAACAGTGGAAACCCCCCAATTATAACTTCAACCCTAACCCCAACACACCCCTAACCCTAATCTGAGCCCTAACCCTAGCCCTAACCCTAACCCTAGCCCTAACCCTAGCCCTAACCCTAATGGGAAAATGGAAATAAATACATTTTCTTTTAGTTTTATTATTTTTACCTAACTAAGGGGGTGATAACGGGGGGTTTGATTTACTATTTATGGCGGTTTTTATGTTTGGCGGCTGTCACACGCTAAAAGACGCTTTTTATTGTAAAAATAGTTTTTGCATCACCACATATTGAGAGCTATAATTTTTCCGTATTTTGACCCACTGAGTCATGTGAGGTCTTATTTTTTGCGGGACGAGTTGCCGTTTTCATTGGTACCATTTTCGGGCACGTGACATTTTTTGATCGCTTTTTATTCCGATTTTTGGGACGCAGAATGAACAAAAACCAGCGTTTCATGAATATCTTTTGGGGGGTTGCGTTTACACCGTTCCGCGTGCAGTAAAATTGATAAATCGGTTTTATTCTTCGGGTCGGTACGGTTACAGCGATACCTCATTTAGGTGTTTTTTTATGTTTTGTCGTTTTTTTGCAATGAAAACAATTTTATATAAAAAATAATTATTTTTGTATCGCTTTATTCTGCGAGCTATAACTTTTTTATTTTTTTGCGGATGACACTGTATTGCAGCTCGTTATTTGCGGGACAAGATGACGTTTTCAGCGGTATCATGGATATTTATATGCGTCTTTTTGATCGCGCGTTATTGCACTTTTTGTTCGGTGGTATGATAATAAATCATTATTTTTTGCTTCGTTTTTTATTTTTATTTTTTAAGGGGTTCGCTAAAGGGGTTAACTAATGGGATAGTTTTATAGGGCGGGTCGCTACGGACGCGGCGATACCAAATATGTGTACTTTTATTGTTTTTTTTTTTATTATTTTGAAAAAATGGATTTATTGGGGAATATTTTTTTTTTTTTTTACTAATTTATTTAGCGATTTTTTTAAAATTATTTTTAACACTTTTTTTTTTTTTTTTTTACTTTATTACCTTGTCCCAGGTGGGAAATCACTGTCTTGTGACAGATCGCTGATCTGTCACATTACAGATCACTGTGACAGATCAGCAATCTGTCACAGGCAGTTCTGCAGACTTCCTCATGCCTGCGCTTTGCAGGCAGTGAGGAAGTCAGCTCCCTACAGGCCCCCGAAGGCCCCCGTCGCCATCTTGGATCGTGGGGCCTGTAGGGAAAGAGACCCCCGCAGCAGTGCTGCACATTGCGCTGCCGTGGGGGCCTCCTCCCTGCCGATGCTACCCTTTAACCCCCTGTACACCGTGATCGCGTTTGATCGCGGTGTACAAGGGGTTAACATGTCGGGGGTGGTCCGTGCCGGGTGTCAGCTGTGATAATCAGCTGACACCCGGCCGCGATCAGCGGCGCTCACCACGTGGGCGCCGCTGATCGCTGTGACGTAATATTCCGTCCATGGTAATTAGGTCCAGGGTCACATGGACGGAATATTATGTCCATTGTAGGTAAGGGGTTAAGGACATCATCACGTCCCCAGAGGAGCTCACACTATAAATTCCCTATCGATATGTTTTCTTTTTCCTCCTATGCAACCCGAGAACCTGGAGGAAACCGACGCAATTATGGGGAGATCATACAAATTCCTTGCAGATGTTGTCCTTCATGGGATTTGAAACTAGGACCCCAACACTTCAATGTTAACCACTGAGCCTCCTAAGGGTTGACCAAACTTTTCAAAAATCACCCACAATAATTAGAAAAAAAATTTTAAAAACAAAAAGTGTCACAAGACCTCATATGTCTATGCAATTTTTTTTTAGATTTTAATATTTCACTCTAAATTTGTAATGATTGAAGTAATGTTTCTTCTTCCCTACTATAACAGGACGTCTGTGATGTTTCGTGTTTCAGTTAACAGTTTAGAATATTTTAAATAAAATCAATCAATCATACAGTAGGTTCTTCAGTAAAGCCCCATGATTTGATCTACAGCACGTCTTGTGATCGGCTGCTCAAAGTTCAGACGCCAAATCAAAGGAAATTCATCTTGTCACAAAGTGACAACTGTAACTGATGAGCTGGAGGCTGACACTGCAAAGATGGAAGGATCCTTTAGAGTTCAGAGGTGTAGTATTACAATGACCGTATTGTTAGTGCAGTGAATAGGGGGGCACCGGCTGACCTGTCAACACTCTTTAGTTCATTACTGAAATGCTTACAACACTCCTGGTGGCCTTACACTGTAGTCAATTTTTAAGCTGGCTGTCCCTCCATTCAGAGTATGTTACAATTTATCGTGGCTCCTGTTGCACCTTGGTATATATAGGGGTATAGTGATATTTTTTTTGTCCAATTCTATACAAATCTCACATGATGAAAATCATGGCGTTCTCTTAAGGAAAACATTGCCAAATGTATGACACCCAATGTAGCCTTTTTAGAGCAGCATATGGAGGTTGTGCAGTTCCATTGAAAGAATGCATGAATTATAATATAGGAATGATTACCAGTTGATTTGTACCATATTTCTGTTGCATTTTGTCACAACCTTTGATATAAACAAGTCCTAAGCAAGCTTTAATTTTACCTGTTCAAAATTTTACAATAATCTAAACCAGAATCAAGCACATATTGAAAAGTTCACTCAACTATAACCATCAATTTTTTTTTATCAACATAGTAATGGTTAAAAAGTTTAATTTCATAGAATCATAGAATCATAGAATCGTAGAGTTGGAAGGGACCTCCTGGGCCATCTGGTCCAACCCCCTGCTCAAAGCAGGATTCGCTAAATCATCCCAGTCAGATGTCTGTCCAGCCTCTGTTTGAAGACTTCCATTGAAGGAGAACTCACCACTTCTCGTGGCAGCCTGTTCCACTCATTGATCACTCTAACTGTCAAAAAGTTTTTTCTAATATCTAATCTGTGTCTCCTCCCATTCAGTTTCATCCCATTGCTTCTAGTCTTTCCTCGTGCAAATGAGAATAAAGTTGATCCTTCTAAAATGTGACAGCCCTTTAGATATTTGTAGACAGCTATTAAGTCTCCTCTCAGTCTTCTCTTTTGCAAACTAAACATTCCCAAATCCTGCAACCTTTCCTCATAAGACAGGGTTTGCAGACCGGTCACCATTCTGGTCGCTCTTTTCTGAACTTGCTCCAGTTTGTTGATGTCTTTTTTAAAATGTGGTGCCCAAAACTGGACACAATATTCCAGATGAGGTCTGACCAAAGAGGAGTAGAGGGAAATAATGACTTCACGTGATCTAGACTGTATGCTTCTGTTAATACATCCTAGAATTGCATTTGCCTTTTTTGCTGCTGCATCACACTGTTGACTCATATTAAGTCTGTGATCTATTAGTATACCCAAGTCTTTTTCACATGTGCTGTCACTTAGCCCTATTCCTCCCATTCTATATCTGCTTTTTTCATTTTTATTGCCCAGATGTAGTACTTTGCATTTCTCCCTGTTAAAAACCATTCTGTTAGTTGCTGCCCACTTCTCCAGTTTATTTAAATCTTTTTGAATCCTCTCTCTCTCTTCTCTAGTATTAGCTATCCCTCCTAGCTTTGTGTCATCAGCAAATTTAATCAGTTTACCCTCAATTCCTTCATCTAAATCGTTGATAAAGATGTTGAACAATACAGGGCCCAGGACAGAGCCCTGTGGTACCCCACTTGAGACATTCTTCCAACTGGATGTGCAGCCATTTACGACCACTCTTTGGGTCCGATCACTAAGCCAGTTATGAATCCACCTAACAGTTGCCTTGTCCATTCCATACTTAGTCATTTTTTCAATAAGGATTGTATGAGAGACTTTGTCAAATGCTTTGCTGAAGTCAAGATATACTATATCTACAGCATTTCATTGATCCACCCAATCAGTGATACCATCATAGAAGGAAATTAAGTTAGTCTGACATGACTTATTAGTTACAAACCCATGCTGACTCTGTTTAATCACTTCATTCTTATCCAGGTATTGACATACATGTTGTTTAATAATTTGTTCAAAGATCTTTCCTGGTATAGAAGTCAGACTCACCGGCCTATAGTTGCCTGGGTCCACCTTCTTCCCCTTTTTGAAGATAGGAACAACATTTGCTCTTCTCCAGTCTTCTGGCACTTCTCCTGTTCTCCAAGAATTTTCAAAGATTATGGAGAGGGGTTCAAAAATTTCTTCTGCTATCTCCTTCAGTACTCTTGGGTGTAATTCATCTGGACCTGGAGACTTGAATTCATTTAGGTTAGCTAAGTGTTTCCTCACAAATATTCTGTTTATAGATATCCTGGATTCTTCTATTCCCTTAATAGGACAGTGAATAACAGTTGATGTTACATTTCCTTTCTGAGAGAAAACAGATGCAAAATAGGAATTTAAAAGTTCAGCCTTCTCAACATCCTGTCTTACCATTTCATCATTTTCATCCTGTAAAAATCCTATAGCATCTTTGACTTTTCTTTTACTTTTGACATATCCCCAAAATCCTTTAATATTGCTTTTGACATCTCTTGCAAGCCTCAATTCATTTTCAGCTTTAGCTAATCTGATTTGTGCCCTGCAGGTTCTGCAGACAGCATTATATCCTTCTTTAGATATGCCTCCCTCTTTCCATTTTATAAACATTTTTTTCTTCCTTTTTAGCATGTGCTTAAGTTCTGTGTTCATCCATCCTGGTTTCCTTAAATGCTTCCTATTCTTCCCTCTTTTCGGAATTGTTAACAACTGTGCTTTGAGAATTTCATTTTTCAAGATTTCCCATCCTTCCTGGACATTTTTGTCTTTAAGGATATCCAGCCATTGGATCCCTCCAATTCTCTTTCTGAATCCCTTAAAATCTGCCTTTCTGAAATCTAACCTTGACGTCTGAGTCTTCACAGGTCTTCCTCCTCTAGTTATCCAAAATTCTAAAATAGCATGGTCGCTACCTCCTAGGGTCCCAGCCACTTTTACCTCCTCAACCATTTCCTCCCTGTTTATAAGGAATAGATCCAAGGTAGCAGTTCCCCTTGTTTTCTCCCTTACCTTTTGGAAAATAAAGTTGTCAGCAAGAGAGGATAAGAATTTCCTTGACCTGTTAGTTTTGCCTGAGAGAGATTCCCAACAAATGTCTGGATAGTTGAAATCTCCCATGACAACTATGCCATATTTTTTGGAGAACTTGGCCATTTGATGCATAAAGAGTTCATCCATATCTTCAGCTTGCACAGGCGGCCTGTAGTAAATGCCTACAATGGTGTCCTTTCCATTGTTCTGTCCTTGTATTCTTACCCGAACAGTTTCCACAGAACTCCCAGTCTCTGAAGCTTCAATCTCTGTGCAGATATACGCATTTCTAACATACAATGCGACACCCCCTCCTCGTTTATCAAGTTTGTTTCTTGCAAATAAGTTGTATCCTTCTAGTCTTGTATTCCAATCATGTGTATTGTCCCAGCAAGTTTCAGTGATTCCAATGACATCATATTTCTTTTCCTGTGTTAGTAGTTCCAATTCTCCTTGTTTGTTGCCCATGCTTTGTGCATTAGTATAGAAACATTTTAGTTTGTGATTGGTTTCTCTTTCTCCAATATTTTTATTAATTAGATTCTTTCGTCTTTGTTCTTCCTTTCCACTTCTAATAGCAGAGTTCTCAATAGCATTTGTCAGGTGTATGGCTTTTTCTGGTCTTTTGCTTCCCTTCCCATGTTGTTCTAGTTTAAAGCTCTCCTTACAAGTTTAGCAAGGCGACTTCCAAATACAAGCTTTCCAGTCTTCGTAAGGTGCACCCCATCTCTAGCAAGTAGTCCATCGTATAAGTAGTTCTCTCCGTGATCCAGAAATCCAAATCGTTGCTGACGGCACCATCGACGTAGCCAGTTGTTCACCTGCAGAATCTTATTCCACCTCCTTGTTCCTTGGCCATCCACTGGGAGGATGGAAGAGAAGACCACCTGCGCTCCCAGTTCTTTCACTTTCTTGCCTAAGTCTTCAAAGTCTCTGCAGATGGTTTCCAGGTCGTTTCTTGCTGTGTCATTTGTCCCCACATGTAGTAGCAGGAATGGGTAGTCATCTGTAGGTCTGAAGAGTCCTGATATCCTGTCAGACACATCTTTAATTTTTGCACCTGGAAGACAGCACATTTCTCTTGAAGTTATATCCGGTCTGCAGATAGCGGCCTCTGTTCCTCTCAACAGGGAATCCCCCATGACCACCACTCTCCGTTTCTTCTTCACAACATTTTTCTTTCTCCATCCAGGAGGACTCTGAAGGCGTACAAGTTTGCTGTTTGTTGGCAAAGTCTTATCCTGATGTATTTCTTCATCGTTTTCCTGCGTGAGAGCCTGGTACTGGTTTCTGAGCAGTATGGGTGCTGACTGCCTCCTGATCCTCCTGCTTCTCTGGGTCACATATCTCCATTCCTCTGTTTCTTCAGGTGCACTACGAATTTCTTCTCTTTCTGTAACATGAAGAGATAATTCTGCTCTGTCCAAGAACTCTTCACCTTCCTTAATGATCTTCAACGTAGCTAACCTCTCTTCGAGATTTTGCAACTTTTCCTCCAACAGGGACACAAGCTTGCATTTGTGGCATGTGAAGTTTGGCTTTTCCACTAGTAAATCTGTGAACATGTAGCAAGAAATGCAGCTCACCAAATGGCTCCTGGCCTCTTCCATCTTGAGATTTCTTAAAAAACGATGAAAGATGAGCCAAAATTCTACTCAAGACTCTTCCCCTGGTTTTTCCGATTTCCTCTTTTCAGCTGCAACGGCCAAAATTTGCGCGATATATGTTATGCTATATGATATGTGCTCTAATGGGATTGACATTTGTGTAAAAAACTGCTATCATTGTTATATGTAATTTTTAGTGATGGGTGAGCACTAAAATGCTTGAGTGCTCGCTGCTCAGGCCGAGCAAATTGGATTGCTCAGGTGCTCAATGTAAGTCTATGCGAAATGCAAGCATTTTTCCAGCGCCCACCCCAGCTGGTCTGCAGAAGGACTAGAAATTGCTGAAATCAATGTGAACAGTGCTCAAATGACATGGGAACAGCATGGGGAAGACCCCTGGAAGCATTTTTAACTCCCAGGTCACTGCTGTGAACAGTGATGTCAGAGTCTTACACCACTTTTACAGACTCACAAAAAACACAAAAACAAAGCCAAAATGAATTTTCCTGAGAAATATGCTATGTAAAGGAACATCCTTTCCAGGGTAATGACTTGTATATAAGGCAAAATAAATAACCAAAAACAAAAATGCACCTCCACACCTTTGACTATGTTCAAACGTAGCGTTTTTGATGCGTTTTTCAACTTTAGCATTGCTTTCAACCAAGACAAATGTATTCACTGGGAAGTGTAATTTTAACATTTCACAACCATATCTGGCCATGTGGGGTGTGACACATCATCAGACATGGAAGTTTGAAGAAAAGTAACAGTCTTATATCAGAAAGAAGAATGTTCATAATAGAGCTCCGTTCTCTTAGCCCTGTGGTCACACAGGCTGTGCCATGTCCAGCAACCCGGCTCTATAGCCTCAGCACAATTATTTCCCCCTGTCTGGGGTTACCTCTTAGGAGCTCCTTTTTCAGGATGTCTGTCCCCTCCTGGGGATCGTCCAACACACACAGGCCTCAATGAGTCCAAAGTCTCGTCACGTGCTCCAGAGATCCGATCCTCCTTCCAGGATCTCCCAGCACAGACCTTAGAGGAACTTTCAGTCTGCACCATTCAGATACACACACTCTCTCCACGTGACCTCTCCTGGTCACATTATATGGTCCATAACCACACCCACAGGTGAGGTATGGATCACATGGTCATGACCTCACTAAAGGTCCTATTCCACACAGCCATACACACATAGGCTTTACTTTGGGCATTCAGACACACGCCCTTGGGTGGGGGTTTGTAGGTGACTGGTCCCACCCATCTCACCAAGTCACCTGGAAGCTTCCCTAGTGTAAAACAGAAACCATCAGCAGTACCTCTGCTGATCAATACACATTCCAGCTTACATCACAGGGCCACCCACCCTGTGATACATATCGGTCATTTACCATCCTGCCGTTTATCATTTCTCCATCACAATAATGGAAATGCCTGCATTCATGTCCTGGGACGCCCACACAGTGCCCCCTAGCTGTCACAGGGGTCACTGCACCACAGGGCAGACAAACATTTACCCCTGGGGGTATACATGAACATACTGTATAACAATTTTTTTTTTACTTGCATCATAAACACCCTTTAAAAAAATATGTGGGTGTTGCATTGTGGACCACTGTCACTCTGGTGATATGGTGGTGGAGGATGAGGAGAAGGAAGAGGACAACAGCAAATAGCCAAAATCAGGAAGTGTATACCCATGTGTGGGTGTGAAGAGGTGCATAGGAAAACACCCTCCCAAAAAAGACACTGGATTTGAGTTTATGTAACGCTGCTATCATTCGGTGGTGTTGAGAAGCCTGGCCAAATCCAACCCTTGTTTATTTTAAGAGTCAGCCTGTCAGCATTTTCAGTTGACAGGGGAATGTGCTTATTAGTTATAACAGGCTGTGACAAAATGCTAGTGGCAGGACAGGCCAGGATCTCCAAGGAGCAGAGAGCCAGTTCATGCAACGTGTCCATCTTGGAGACGCAATAATTATAAGGCACAGAGGAATCATGTAGGACATTGGCATGGTCAGCAAAGTACTCCCTCAGCATCTTCCCAAACTTTGCACTCCTTGTGAGAGTACCCTGTGCCTCTGGGCCTGTGATATGGCAGGGTCTGTGAAATCTCTCTGAGAACTTTGCCAGTGTTCCCCTGCCTATGCTGGATTGGAGTTGTGTCTCTCTCGCCTGTACTCCTTGGCTGTCCAACGAACTGTGACATCTGCCACCAGCGGTTTCAGATGGGAATTTTTTAAATAATTCCGCAACAAGGGCCTTCTAATACTGCCCATTTTAGTAGACCTGTCCCCCTCGGGAATAAGAGATAGAAAGTTTTCCTTGTAGCGTGAGTCTAGAAGTGTTACCAATCAGTATTGACTGTCACCCAAAATTTTGAGAACACGAGGGTCATGGGAAAGGCAGCGTAACATTACCTCAGCCATGCGTTTCAGACTGCTAACAGGCAAGACTTCCATGTCCTCACCAAGAGGATAATTGACCGTGCTCTCCTCCTCCCTGTCCTCAAGCCATCCACGCTGAACAGATGGTATGACAATTGTGCAGGTAGTACTGTCTATAGAGCATAAAACTAGCTCCTGCTGTTCCTCCTCCTTCTTTTCCTCATTGTCACCCAATCCACATTGGGATGAGATGAGGCTGGGCTGTGTATAATCACTCCGTGTGGTTTCTTGCTCCATCTCATTGTGCTCCGCCTGCAATGCATCCTCTTTGATTGTGAGTAGAGAGAATTTCAGAACACAGAGAAGCAGGATTGTGACGCTAATTATGGCATCATCGGCGTTCACCATCTTGGTGGAGTCCTCAAAGTTTTGGAGGATGGTACATATATCTGACATCCATGTCCAACCCTGAGTTCTTATGTGTGGAGTTTGAACTGAATACCGATGGCCTTGTTGAAGCTGGTAGTCAACAACTGCCCTCTTCTACTCACAAATCCTTCCCAACATCTGCAGTGTAGCGTTCCAATGCGTGGAGACATCACACATCAGTCAGTGAGTGGGAAGATGCAAACACTGTTGAAGCATGGCAAGGGTGGCGGAAGCTGTAGCTGACTTTCTAAAATGGGCACAGAGACAGCGTACTTTCACAAGCAGATATGGCAGCTCCAGGTAGGTTTTGATAAACCACTGAACCACGAGGTTAAGCACATTGGGCCAGGCATGGTACGTGTGTGAGCTCACCTCACCACAGAGCCGCCACCATATTCTGGCAATTGTCACAAACGACCATGCCTCGCTGTAGGTTCAGTGGTGTCAGCCATAGATTTGCTTGTCCACAACTCTTCAGCATTGTGTGGTTTGTCATCTAAGCATATTAGCTCCAGTACAGCCTGTTGTCACTTGGCTGAGGCAGTGCTGCAATGCTTCCAGCTTGTGATTGATGTGGTCATTTCGGAGATGGAGACTGAAGAGGAGGAGGAGGTGCAGGAGTTGTAGACAGTGGGGGCAACCCTGATTGACCTAGGACCCGCAATCCTTGGCATTGGGAGGACGTGTTCCATCCCAAGGTCTGACTGGATCCCGGTTTCCACTATGTTATCCCAATGTGCCGTCAGGTAGATGTATTGTCCCTGCCTACAAGCATTTGTCCACATGTCCATGTTTAGGTGTACTTTTCCAGTAACTGAATGATTGTGGGCACGGCTAATGCTGTAGGACACGTGGTTGTGTAATGCGGGGATGGCACACTGGGAGAAATAGTGGCAGCTGGGGACCGAATACCAAGGGATGGCTGCCGCCAGCAGGGTGGGGAAAGCTTCCATCTCCTCAAGCTTAAAATGCAGCATTTCAAGTGCAAGCAGTCGCAAAATGTGGGAATTTAGTAATGTGACCTGTGAGGCATTGGCTGTGTATTTGCTCTTGCGTTCCAAGGACTGGGGTATGGACAACTGAACACTGCGCTGGGACAAGGAAGTGGACATGCTTGCTGATGGTGCTAGTGAAGTGTGTGCAATGACAGGAGCAGGGCAAGAGGCATCCTTGCAAGCACCATGGACAGGGGATTGGCTTGCATGCACAACAGCGGAAGAAACATTGGTGTCACCCGCAGACACTGTTCCTGGACCCTGGGGTTCGGCTCACAAAGTTGAATGCTTTCCTGCCTTGTGCCTATTCATGCTGGTGGTGGTCAGGCTGGTAGTTTTGCTACCCCTGCTGATGCTAGCCTGGCAGATGGTGCAAATGGCCTCTTTTGGGTTATGGGCAGAGTCTTTAAAAAGCAACGAGACTCTTGAAGACCTAACATTTGTACTGCCAACTTCTGTTGTGGTGGTGCTGCGGGGAACGGTTGCTCTCCTTCTCTCTGCAGCCATCTCACTGCTTCTTCCAGCCTATTGGGGTGCTACGCCTCCCTCCCCCTGTGTGCTGCTGTCCTCACTCTGCATGTCCTCCTGTCATGTTGGGTTAGTTACTATATCATCGATCTCTTCGTCTTCCACTTCTGCACCCTGGTTCTCCTCCTGACTTTCTGGTAATTGTGTCTCATCATCATCCTCCTCTTGTGACACTTTCCCACCGTTGCCTTTATTTGACTGTGGCTGCTCAAATATATGGGCATTGCTACATGCGCCCTCCTCTTGCCCCACTTCAAGTGAACCGGGCAAGAGGCCCGAATCTATAAATGGACACTCTGAAGAGCTGTTCACTTTTCCAAGTGTGGGATCAGTTGTCTCCAGGCTCTCGGCATGGTTAGGGGAAGGAGGATCAGGGTGAGGAATATGCAGTCCAGACTCAGTAGCCGACTTGACATTGTGGAAGACAGGGTGGTTTTGGTGGTGGCAAAGGGACTGGAAGCATTATCCACTATCCAAGCAACAACCTTTTGACACTGCCCTGGGTTCAATAGTGGTGTGCTGCAGTCCTCTAGTAATTTGGACAGGAAAGTCGGGTGAGAATATGTGGGTATTTGTTGTGGCACAATTTCAGCTTGCCCACGGCCTTGGCCTCTGCCTGCACCATCTCCATCACGTCCAGTTCCCCGTCCCTTGCCATGTGCATTGCCCATTTGAAATGGAGGACAATGTTTCCCACGTTCATTACAAATGGCTGAATATGGAGCAAACTTATGTGTGATGCATGTGATGGAAAACCAGACTTTTAAATAGCTAGCCTGTAGGTAATTATATTTAACTTCAATCTGGTTTCAATAACATTGCCAATAGACAACAAAATTTAAATGGAGGCCAGAAATGGAAAAATTTGGAGCGCACTTATTTGTGATCCGTGTGATGGACAAACCACAGCTTTAAATAGCTAGCCTGTAGGTAATTTTTATCAGCAAACTGGTATCAATAACTTCACTAACACACTGCAAGAAAATTTAAATGGAGGCCAGAAATGGCAGAACTTTGAGCACACTTATGTGTGATTCATGTGACGGACAAACCACAGTTTTAAATAGCTGGCCTGTAGGTAACTATTTTTAACAGCAAACTGGTGTCAATTACTTTGATAACACGCTGCAGCAAAATTTAAATGGAGGCCAGAAATGTCTGAATTTTGAGCACACTTATATGTGATCCGTGTGACAGACAAACCACAGTTTTAAATAGATGGATTTTTGGCGCTGCATTATAGAAAGGATCTGGCTGTATTCTCCAGTGCCAACAAGAAAATGGAGCAGAAAAACAGTGTTCTATGGATAGCATTTTAAGTAAATATTCAGGATTGAGATCCAAAAAAATATTATTCCTGGCCCCTGATGCCTGGGGCTATGTCTAAAAATATCTGTAAAAGCAGCAGCAGACAGAACTGGAATGGACCCTCTTGCTATATGCACTGCAGTCTGCCACATACACTGCCTGCCTGCCTTGCACTGATATCTATGCAGCTGGATTAGCCCTCAGAAGGACTATTAGTTGAGATGGATATGTGTATAATATATTGTGGTATACCTACACTAACTAACACACAAGCAAATCTCCCTAGCTCAGCAACAACTCTCCTTACACTGCCTGATTCCAGAGAAGACTGTGACAAGCAAGGCAGTGCCAGGTCTGATATAAACCTGATGACGCTGTGCGGCCAGCCAATCACTGCAATGCCACAACCAATATGGCTGCAGCATTACAGTGTGTGGCAGACAATTCTTGCCATGTTCATTGGCTCTCTAAAGAGTGCCAAACATGCAGGGAGTGGACCCGAGCTCCTGCCTAGCAACCCTGGAAATACTGGGTGAACTCCAAGCATCTCGAGCAGTGAGATACTCGGGCGAGTACTGAGTAGTGGTGAGCATGCTCGCTCATCACTAGTAATTTTCTATCTATGAGTTTGTGCACAGGATGTTTATTAAGGTGCATTCCACTCTATAATCCAGCTGAAAAATAAATTAAAAAAGTTTTGATGAAGGGGCGTTTTGGATCAGACGCCCCTGATTCATAAAGAGGATCACACTGCTGCTCCTCGTGAATTTGATGAGCAGTGGTCATCACCATACCCTGCCGCACCTCCGTTCCACCCCACGTCTGCCCACTTTGTCAGAGCTGGGGTAAGAATAGCTTGAAAATGCCAAAAGTTGAATTTTTTGGCCAAACTTGCAATTTTTCAAAAAAGGTGACTTTTTAAAGCTTTTTTTTGCCAAAAAATGTGGCGAAAAAGCTGTGATGAATCGCTCTCGATGTCTTCTGCTTTAAATGCTCAGAGGTTATATCGATGTCTAAAAGTCATTATATGTATGTACACTTAGAGTTGACTAAATGCTGAAATTTTATCAAAGGTTTATACTTGTTCTAACCAATGACATAATAGCTATCATTATTATCATCAGATTATTATTTCTTAAAATACGTAATATTCTTTATTGGAAACTATTAATTTATAGCCCAATAAGAACAGATTAGAAAATGTAGATATTACTTTATTTTCCATAAATAAAATACTATTGTCTTAATACTTATTGCCTGTACAATATTTACATACAAAGTAAAAAGTCCAAAGAGAGAAAGCGGTTACCTCAGTATAGTTATCTCCAATGTCTTTAGCGGAGTTTTGCAATAGAAGCAAAGAGTAATGAAAGCAATCAGAAAGCCATAGGAGGAAGAAGAAAGTTGCATCAGTCGCTGGTCTTAAAAAATTCCACAATTTTATTTCAAAAGAATAAAAGGCAGCATTGAAGCATGTGAAACACTTGGTAGTATGGATATGCTACGTAAGCGTTTCTTCCAGGACCAGGAAGAAGTGCTTACTTGGCATGAAACAACTGTTGTCTATACATTCCAAGTGTTTCACATGCTTCCTTGCAGCTTTTTAATTTTTTATATAAAATTGGAGAATTTTTTATGACCAGTGAATTTTGCAATTTCATTTTTATAGTAATAATTGTAAGTATGAATTTCCGCAAGGGAGCCACAGTATAATCTACCAGTCTCTCACACACCTATTTCATTGGAGCGCAATTACCAGATCAGCATCTTGTTGGAATGTGAGATGAATGCAGTCCTACTTGTCTTGAAGCGTTAGTGCCCCCTTGCGCATTAGACTAATGTCAATTGAACTTGACGATATCAAAAGGTTCGACTGATGGTCTAATGTGTGTGGGACACAGGCCGACTTATAGTCGGGGGAAATGTCAATCGCGCATGTCTGATTCGGCATTGTTCTCCTGGAAAGCCACCGGCTAATGTGTGAGCTACTGGAGAACACAGGAGCTCTCAGACAAACGAGTACTCCTGTGTATTGGAGAATTGGCTCAGATAGCTGTTGGCCAAACAATTGGTCGAAGTATCTTACAGCCGACTGCCATCAAATCCGTATGGCCAAATTAAGACTTCAATGTTCCAACGCAACAGAGACAAAATCTTCTCTATCTTCCAATATTTCAAAAGTTCAGAATCATACCTTAAATATCCCCAAAACCTGTCACTGTCACAATATTGTGATAATGTGGTCATATTTTTTCTAGTCTCCTAACTGTTGATAACTTGTCAAAAGTATATTGCCAAGTTGTACAATTGGAGACAGAAGTAAAGTAAAACTGTAGAATCAAACTACAGAATCTTTGCTTGTAGTATGTTACCATAGGAATGCATTGTTTTGTATAGGAGTAGAGTTGAGCGACTTTTGGCTTTTTAGGGTCGAGTTTCGTTTCGTGAAACCCGACTTTTCCAAAAGTCGGGTCGAGCAAGATCGGCCGATTATAGGGAAAAGTCGGGGTCGTCCCGAAACACGAAACCCAATGTAAGTCAATGGGGAAAAAAAGTCGGCAGTGAGAGGAGGACAGGAAACACACCTACAGTGCCCATTTGAATGCCAAAAGCATCAATTCTTCTTACTTAAGCTTGTCAACCTTAATTAACTTCATAATACAAGTTACGCACTGAAAAATGGGGGTTATTTGGCTAAAGTTGTGGGGGGGTAGGGCTGGCTCCAGGTTTTCATGTGCCCTGGGAGAAAGAGCGCCCCTTTAACACATACCACAACTCATCATGCTCCGATACGGCAGAGAAATAGCGATATAGTACAATGAAAAATACTTCACTTTTTACATCTCATGACGAGGCCCATCTATTTCTCCATACAGAATCATTGGTCCCATATAATGTTTGAAACAGTATATGATGAGTGCCACATAATGCTACAGTATATGTTGGTCCCCATGGATGAAGCTCCACTGTCTTATGGGCCCAAATAATGCTCCAAACATAATGGGCCCCATTTCTAATGCTCTAGTGTATAATGGGCCCTGTAAATGCTGCTCCAGTGTCTGATGTCCACCTTTGGAATGTTCCAGTGTATGGTGGGCCCCATCTATCATTCTCCAGAGTATAGTGCTCCCCAAAAATTGCTGTCCCAACATTGAAAACAATCAAATAAGTCTCCTCACAAGGGAATCCCTGTACTAGTCTGGACTCCTCGTCGTCCCCATCTTCCATCTCACTGCACAGTATTTCAACCTTGCAAGTGCTGTGATCCTGAGCAAGCAGGGGGGGCCCACTCGTTGGCAACGGCACTGGCTCAGGGCCCCTGATAGTACGGTGGTGTGTCTGATGGCGGGTGGGCCGAACCTGCACTTTCATCTGCAGCTTCCTCTTTGTCACCGTGTAAGATGGAACTGTATATGGGAAGGGTAACCTGAGTTTCATCAGGGTCAGATTCAGGCCGTGTAGCGTGCGAGGGGAATGTAGTGGTCTGGGTCAATGTACCAGCAGATTCATCGAGCAGTGGCTGGGCATCAGTGCACTTGTGTCACCCCCAGGAGTACGGTCGCCACAGTGGCATTACCTTCCTCCTAGGGAGTGTGATGTCATGCTTGGGAGCAACGAAGGATCTCTCTAGCAGGTTAACTGATTTTGCGGCGTTATTCCCACGAGTCATGACCCTCCAAACAGCGTTCATTAAGGCAAAGTGTTTGTTTTACGTGGGCAGTATGGTTGCAAAGCTGAACCTTAAAGGAATGTCCAGAAGGGCACCACCAGGAGTGGAGCCTACGGTTAAATTCGACTCCACCTGGGAAACCTCAACCATGCCAGCTACAGAAAAGATGCACACATTGCAAGCTTAATTCCGTTAACGAACGAGACTCCGTCATGCCCCGCGGTCCGAGTCCAGCTTACTAGAGGGACACGTGAGGCTCTGGCACATGAGATTGGCCAATAACTGGTGTGTCATGCCCTTACATGTCCGTGGCTGCATGTGCGCTACACTGAAAAGGCCAGCGTTTGTCGCTTACAGGTGCAGATAACCCGCTGAACAACGTTAGTGATGGGGATCACTGATTACAATTATTACCCGCGAACGATGATTTCCCAGTAAGTGCAGGTCAACCGCAGTTCCGGAATTAGGCCTAACCGTCATTCCTGAAAAAATGAAAAACTTACTTGTGCAAAGCACAGGTGCTGTAGCTTGCTTAACACCTCGCCAGCCGTTCTCACGCCCAGTATGGATTACACGTGATTGCACAAAGGTGAGAAAGGGTACCGTATCCCCGGATAACATGTATGGATAGCGTACACATTCAAAATATATCTCTTTACATCAGGAGGCAGGCTCAGACGGTGTCAGGCACAGTATGGATTTGACGGCCCAGACTACACAGCGGAGGAGCAGGGAGAGGTAAAGATTGCAAATGCTGGGGCCCTGCCCAAGCAAGGGGGGCCCACTCATGGGCGTCGGTACTGGCACTGGGCCCCTCATAGTACGGCGGTGTGTCTGACGGCGGGTGTGCACCACCACCGTCAGAGACACTTGATTGCACTATGAGGGACCCTGTGCCAACGCCCGCGCCCAAGAGTCGGCCTAACCACCTGTCCAGGGCAACGGCACTCGCACGGTGTCGTGCGCTAGGTGGTGACCCCGGCCATGGGGGGGGGGGCAGCACAGTTAGGGAGTTTTAGAAAGTGGCATATGTTGATGTTGGACATTCAGCTGATGCAAAAGGCGAAATAGGTCAAGTCCCAGGAAGAGGTGGACCAAAGCAAGCCATTTTTCTGTCACCCTATGTGTCATCAGGGGAAGGTGGGACAAAATCCTTGGAAACCCATGCATGGTTCATTTTAATGAAGGTTAGATCATCCACATTTTGGGTTGACAGACGGGTCCTTTTTTCTGTCAGGATTGATCCAGCTGCACTGAAGACTCTTTCCGAT
Organism: Dendrobates tinctorius; assembly: GCF_039654945.1. Taxonomy (NCBI): domain Eukaryota; kingdom Metazoa; phylum Chordata; class Amphibia; order Anura; family Dendrobatidae; genus Dendrobates; species Dendrobates tinctorius. The sequence continues at coordinate 57,631,755 of NW_027361698.1, read as the reverse complement.
AGCACACTTGCAGCTGGGCAAGCGAGCTCCTGTAAGGCATATTGTGCCAATTCAGGCCAGGTGTCCAGTTTAGCGGCCCAATAGTCAAAGGGGAATGACCTGTGTGGGAGAACATCGATATGGGAGGAAAAGTAGTTTGTAACCATAGTTGACAACTGCTGTCTCCTGTCACTTTCCATCGATGCAGTATTACCAGTTGTGTGAGCGGTACTTGAAAAATCAGTCCACAACATTGTCATGAAACCCCTGTCTCCAATGCCACTTCTGCTGTGTGCACCACGAACACCTCTGCCAAGCTGCCCCCGGCCTGTACGGCTCGTGTGAGAACCATCACCACTGCTGTGTGCTGGGAATGCCTCAAGCAACCGATTTACCAGAGTTGCTTGTTTATTAGCCAATATTAGGTCAAGGTTCACCTGTGGCATGATGTTTTGTAATTTGCCAAGGCATAATCTGACATGTGGGCCAATGTTCCCGGTGTCAATGATGCACTGCGAGTGCTGGTTGGAGGAGCACTTTCTGGCAAATCCACATCCCTCCAGTCACGCACAAACCCTGTACCAGACCTTGCCACGCCAACATTTTCACTTGCCCCATGAGATGCATCCTCCTCCCCTAAGTAATCATCCCCATCATCATCCTCCTCCTCCTCTTCTTCCTCCACCTCGTCCAGGAGAGGTCCCTGAGCAGACAATGGCTGAATGTCATCAAGGATTCCCTCCTCCTCTTCCTCCTCATCAACATTGGCTGCAGACGCCTGCTCCTTAAGGTGCGTCAAAGTTTGCATGAGCAGACGCATAAGTGGGATGCTCATGCTTAGGATGGCGTCGTCTGCGCTTACCAGCCGTGTGCATTCCTCAAAACACTGAAGGACTTTACAGAGGTCTTTCAGCTTCGACAACTGCACACCTGTCAACTCCATGTCTGCTCTGGCCGTGTATCCTCCCACAAATGCATTATGGCCTGCCTCTGCTCGCACAGCCGCTCCACCATGTGCAGGGTGGAGTTCCACATTGTTGCAATGTCGATAATGAGGCGGTGGTTGGGAAGGTGGAGCGATCGCTGCAGCTTCTGCATACGAACGGAGTGTACAGGCGACCGGCGGATGTGCGCGCACAGTCTTCGCACCTTCTGGAGCAGGGCTGTTAACTCCGGATAATTTTTGAGGAAGCACTGCACCACCAGGTTCAAGGTGTGAGCCAAGCAAGGTATGTGGCTGAATTTTGAAAGGGCTATGGCTGCCACAAAATTACGGCCGTTATCACTAACTACCTTGCCTGCCTCAAGATGTACACTGCCCAGCCATGACTCAGTTTGTCGCTGAAAGTACAGCGTTTGGTGTTTTGTCCACGCTTGCAAGTGCATGGTGGTTAAATGTCTAAGCATGCAACTGGTATTCAAATTTTTCAGATTTTTCCCTCGGCTAAAGGTCTTTGCGCACTTCTTACAGATAACCTTGGCCTGATCATGAGGATTTTGTTCAAAGTGCCACACTGCACTCTTCCTACTTTGGCAGACATTTTGCGGCCTAGCACGCTGTGATCTTTTGACCCTCTGGACAAGCTGTCCAGCAACTCTTTTGATTTTTGGAACCTGTCTTTGGAGTGCTCCGGGCCTGCCAGATAACAGCTGTTGCGATGTCGATGTCTGCTGTGGATGCTCCTCATCTGAGCTATTGGAAGCAGCACCCTCTTCCCCCAATGGATGCCAATCTGGGTCAACAACTGGGTCATCCATCACCTCCTCTTGTCATGTGCACCTTCCTCTGTGTCACCGTGTATGGTGGTATAGTGTGCGGGAAGGGGCACCTGAGTCTCATCAGGGTCAGAATCTGGCTCTGTACACTGCGAGGACAATGTAGTGCTCTGAGTGAATGTACCAGCAGAATCATCTATCAGCGGCTGTGCATCAGTGCACTCCATGTCAGTTTCATCTTGGCCTGGGTAATTCACCATTTCACTTGATAATCCAGGCATGGTATGTGAAAACAGCTCCATGGAGTAATCAGTAGTATGGCCTGCATCATCCTTCAATCTTGGTTGGGGTGAAGGACACAAGGAAAGGTGTGGTTCATGAATGACGACTCAGTGCTTTTACTTTTTACAACTTCAGAAGAGGAGGCGATAGAGCTGGAGGCTGAGTCAGCAATGTAAGACAAAACTTTTTCCTGATGCTCTGGCTTTAAAAGCGGTTTGCCAACTCCTAGAAAACTAAGCCTTCGAAGCCTTATGGAGCCAGACGATGATGCAGGCTCAACACCTCCTGAAAGTACTCGGCCAGTACCTCGGCGGTGTGTCTGTCGCCCAAACACATCATCTGCAACACAGCCTGCTAACGCATTCCACTAGCTGCTCGATAGGGGGATACCTCGTGTGCAACAGTGGCAGCTGCAGATGGAGTGCTCGTACGACTGCGCTCTGTGGACGAGCTTTCGCTTCTGGAGGAGGAGGAGGAGGGTCAAACGCCTACAGCCAACTGTTTCCTATACCGTGGGCTAGGCAGCACTGTCCCACCACCGCTGTCCCCTGTGGACCCTGCATCCACCACATTAACCCAGTGCGCAGTGATGGACACGTAACGGCCCTGGCCATGCCGACTGGACCATGCATCAGTTGTGAGGTGCACCTTTCCACTCACTGACTGCTTGAGTGCATGGACAATGCGGTCTTTTACATGATGGTGGAGGGCTGGGATGGCTTTGCGAGAGAAGAAGTGGCGACTGGGTGGGTCATAGCGTGGTACTGCATAGGCCATGAGTTCGCGGAAAGCTGCGCTTTCCACCAACCAATAGGGCATGATCTCAAACGAGATTAGTTTGGCAATGTGGGCGTTCATACCCAGTGTACGCGGATGAGAGACTGAGTACTTTCTTGACCTACTCATAGTATCTGGGAGGGTGAGCTGGACTTGAGAGCTGCATATGGTGGAAGTAGCGGTGGAGAGGGCGGACTGAGAGAGGGTTGATGATGGTGATGGAGTTGGTGTTCTTTCTGATGGCCTAGATTCAGTATTTCGTTGATATAACAGTGGGATTCCCTGACTGGTGTGGCCTTGCAACGACACCTCAACATTTGCTGCTGTGCTAACCGGTGGGCTTACAGTGGGGGAAACAATGTAGCGTTGCTGACTACCTTCTTTGTGATCAGTTGCACATGTGGCACTTGAGGTTTGGTGTTTTGTCCACGCTTGCAAGTGCATGGTGGTTAAATGTCTAAGCATGCAACTGGTATTCAAATTTTTCAGATTTTTCCCTCGGCTAAAGGTCTTTGCGCACTTCTTACAGATAACCTTGGCCTGATCATGAGGATTTTGTTCAAAGTGCCACACTGCACTCTTCCTACTTTGGCAGACATTTTGCGGCCTAGCACGCTGTGATCTTTTGACCCTCTGGACAAGCTGTCCAGCAACTCTTTTGATTTTTGGAACCTGTCTTTGGAGTGCTCCGGGCCTGCCAGATAACAGCTGTTGCGATGTCGATGTCTGCTGTGGATGCTCCTCATCTGAGCTATTGGAAGCAGCACCCTCTTCCCCCAATGGATGCCAATCTGGGTCAACAACTGGGTCATCCATCACCTCCTCTTGTCATGTGCACCTTCCTCTGTGTCACCGTGTATGGTGGTATAGTGTGCGGGAAGGGGCACCTGAGTCTCATCAGGGTCAGAATCTGGCTCTGTACACTGCGAGGACAATGTAGTGCTCTGAGTGAATGTACCAGCAGAATCATCTATCAGCGGCTGTGCATCAGTGCACTCCATGTCAGTTTCATCTTGGCCTGGGTAATTCACCATTTCACTTGATAATCCAGGCATGGTATGTGAAAACAGCTCCATGGAGTAATCAGTAGTATGGCCTGCATCATCCTTCAATCTTGGTTGGGGTGAAGGACACAAGGAAAGGTGTGGTTCATGAATGACGACTCAGTGCTTTTACTTTTTACAACTTCAGAAGAGGAGGCGATAGAGCTGGAGGCTGAGTCAGCAATGTAAGACAAAACTTTTTCCTGATGCTCTGGCTTTAAAAGCGGTTTGCCAACTCCTAGAAAACTAAGCCTTCGAAGCCTTATGGAGCCAGACGATGACGCAGGCTCAACACCTCCTGCATTCGGTCCTATTTTGCTCTTGCCACTACCATCAGATCCACCACCAACACCATCATTACCAGCTGCCAACCCCCGCCCAATTCCACGGCCTCTTCCACCAGCCTTCCTCATTTTTTGTAGAAATGTAGACAAAATCCAACAAACTATATAGTAATGTAAAACAAGGTACAAGGTGTCTATAGGACAGGGGAGATTTTGAATTTCTGCACACACTTGTGGACACTGGACACTTATGGATTGTGTGAGGCCCACTGAATATCACAGCGCTATGTCACAGGCTCGATGTCACAGGTGTGAATAAAGTGACTACAGGATAAGGGAGATTTTGAATTTCTGCACACACTAGTGGACACTGGACACTTTTGGATTGTGTGAGGCCCACTGAATATCAGAGCGCTATGTCACAGGCTCGATGGCACAGGTGTGAAAAAAGTGACTACAGGATCACAGAGATTTTGAATTTCTGCAAACACTTGTGGACACTGGACACTTATGGATTGTGTGACGCCCACTGAATATCACAGCGCTATGTCACAGGCTCAATGACACAGGTGTGAAAAAAGTGACTACAGGATAAGGGAGATTTTGAATTTCTGCACACACTAGTGGACACTGGACACTTTTGGATTGTGTGAGGCCCACTGAATATCAGAGCGCTATGTCACAGGCAGAAATTGGCTAGTGTATCACAAACTACAAGGTGTATGTAGAATTGGGCAGAATAGGAATCTCCCTAGAGTGTAGGTCTGTAAGAACGGAACAAGTCCTCCACTTATCCTTCCACAGTGACACACAGATAGCTTCACTGTGGCCGTGATAACAGCCGTTACATGGTACTGAGAGGAGCGTGCACGTACACGGCTGTCCGGTGTACGTAAAATTGTCAAGCTCCGTGTTTTTTAAGTATACGGACTGACACACGCTGTCTCTCTATAGTTTTGAATGTGATCAAACAGCAAATATATTTAACTGTTTGAAAGCTAGACAAAACTAGTAGGTGCAGGTCTGTAAGAACGGAACATGTCCTCGACTTATTCTCACAGAGTGACACACAGATAGCTTCACTGTGGCTGTGATAATAGCCGTTACACGGTACTGTGTGAGGAGCGTACACCGCTGTATGGTGTGAAAAAATGCACGCTCAGTACCTCAGCAGGACAAAAAAAAAAATTGGGATTGCTTTTAAAAAAGCAGTTTGCAGAGCAGTGGGTAAACAGCAATGCAGCTGTCAGGAAGCCTTAGAAGGCAGCCTAACAACCAACACCGCTGATCCACCACAATATAACCTCCCCTTGCACTGCACACACAGTGACTGGTGTGTTGTACAGGCAAAATCGCTAGCAGCAGAAGCAGTTTTTTTTTCTTCTTCCCTGCCTAACGCTCTCCCTACAGAATCAGCAGCAGCAACCTCTCCCTATGCTAAGATCGGCAGAAGTAAGATGGTGGTCGGCGTGCACGCCCCTTTATAACCCCTGTGACGCCCACCAAAGCAAGCCAATCACTTGCATGCCCTTCTGAAAGATGGTGGTGACCCCTGCCTATGTCATCACGTTGCCCACAGTGTCCGTGGATCCTGATTGGCTGAAAAAGAGCGCAAAACAAACTTTTGAAACGCGCCTTTGGCGCGTAAGTCGCCGACCTCGTGGCTGACCTCATCCTAGGGTCGGGTTTCGTTTCATGAAACCCGACTTTTGAAATTTTTCGACCCGTTTTGCTCAACTCTATATAGGAGCTATAAACCCAGAATAATGGGAGATTTTTATAAACACTGTAAAGTTGCCTTTTATTTTAGTTTATATGTAATAAAGGATAAAAAGTTGTGAATGTGTCTATCATCGTACAATGAGGTTACATATTTTGCATTTGGGCTCAGGAACTCTATGACCTTTATGTGTTAGTAAAGAGATATGTAGAGGGATTAGGCAGTTATCTAATGTATGGGGGGTCTTTGTGCAATGAAGAGAAGGCAGTATTATAACCTATTGAGGATAGAGTTGAGCGAAACGGGTCGAAAAAATTCAAAAGTCGCCGACATTTGGCAAAGTCGGGTTTCATGAAACGAAACCCGACCCTAGGATGAGGTCAGCCACGAGGTCGGCGACTTACGCGCCAAAGTCGCGTTTCAAAAGTTTGTTTTGCGCTCTTTTTCAGCCAATCAGGATCCACGGACACTGTGGGCAACGTGATGACATAGGCACGGGTCACCACCATCTTTCAAAAGGGCATGCAAGTGATTGGCTTGCTTTGGTGGGCGTCACAGGGGGTATAAAAGGGCGTGCACGCCGACCGCCATCTTACTTCTGCCGATCTTAGTATAGGGAGAGGTTGCTGCTGATTCTGTAGGGAGAGCGTTAGGCAGGGAAGAAGACAAAAAAACTGCTTCTGCTGCTAGCGATTTGGCCTGCACAACACACCAGTCACTGTGTGTGCAGTGCAAGGGGAGGCAATATAGTGGTGTATCAGTGGTGTTGGTTGTTGGGCTGCCTTTTAAGGCTTCCTGACAGGCTGGCATTGCTGTTTACCCACTGCTCCGCAAACTGCTTTTTTAAAAGCAATCCCAATTTTTTTTTTTGTCCTGCTGAGAAGAAAAAAAAACTGCTTCTGCTGCTAGCAATTTGGCCTGCACAACACACCAGTCACTGTGTGTGCAGTGCAAGGGGAGGCTATATAGTGGTGTATCAGTGGTGTTGGTTGTTGGGCTGCCTTCTAAGGCTTCCTGACAGGCTGGCATTGCTGTTTACCCACTGCTCCGCAAACTGCTTTTTTAAAAGCAATCCAATCTCCCTTATCCTCTAGTCACTTTTGTCACAGCTGTGCCATCGAGCCTGTCACATAGCGCTCAGATATTCATTGGGCCTCACACAATCCAAAAGTGTCCAGTGTCCAAAAGTGTGTGCAGAGATTCAAAATCTCCCTTATCATCTAGTCACTTTTGTCACAGCAGTGCCATCGAGCCTGTCACATAGCGCTCAGATATCAGTGGGCCTCACACAATCCAAAAGTGTCCAGTGTCCAAAAGTGTGTGCAGATATTCAAAATCTCCCTTATCCTCTAGTCACTTTTGTCACAGCAGTGCCATCGAGCCTGTCACATAGCGCTCAGATATCAGTGGGCCTCACACAATCCAAAAGTGTCCAGTGTCCAAAAGTGTGTGCAGATATTCAAAATCTCCCTTATCCTCTAGTCACTTTTGTCACAGCAGTGCCATCGAGCCTGTCACATAGCGCTCAGATATCAGTGGGCCTCACACAATCCAAAAGTGTCCACTGTCCACAAGTGTGTGCAGAAATTCAAAATCTCCCTTATCCTCTAGTCACTTTTGTCACAGCTGTGCCATCGAGCCTGTCACATAGCGTTCAGATATCAGTGGGCCTCACACAATCCAAAAGTGTCCAGTGTCCAAAAGTGTGTGCAGATATTCAAAATCTCCCTTATCCTCTAGTCACTTTTGTCACAGCAGTGCCATCGAGCCTGTCACAAAGCGCTCAGATATCAGTGGGCCTCACACAATCCAAAAGTGTCCAGTGTCCAAAAGTGTGTGCAGATATTCAAAATCTCTCTTATCCTCTAGTCACTTTTGTCACAGCAGTGCCATCGAGCCTGTCACATAGCGCTCAGATATCAGTGGGCCTCACACAATCCAAAAGTGTCCAGTGTCCAAAAGTGTGTGCAGATATTCAAAATCTCCCTTATCCTCTAGTCACTTTTGTCACAGCAGTGCCATCGAGCCTGTCACATAGCGCTCAGATATCAGTGGGCCTCACACAATCCAAAAGTGTCCAGTGTCCAAAAGTGTGTGCAGATATTCAAAATCTCCCTTATCCTCTAGTCACTTTTGTCACAGCAGTGCCATCGAGCCTGTCACATAGCGCTCAGATATCAGTGGGCCTCACACAATCCAAAAGTGTCCAGTGTCCAAAAGTGTGTGCAGATATTCAAAATCTCCCTTATCCTCTAGTCACTTTTGTCACAGCAGTGCCATCGAGCCTGTCACATAGCGCTCAGATATCAGTGGGCCTCACACAATCCAAAAGTGTCCACTGTCCACAAGTGTGTGCAGAAATTCAAAATCTCCCCTGCCCTATAGACACCTTGTACCTTGTTTTACATTACTATATAGTTTGTTGGATTTTGTCTACATTTCTACCAAAAATGAGGAAGGCTGATGGAAGAGGCCGTGGAATTGGGCGGGGGTTGGCAGCTGGTAATGATGGTGTTGGTGGTGGATCTGATGGTAGTGGCAAGAGCAAAATAGGACCGAATGCAGGAGGTGCTGACCCTGCGTCATCGTCTGGCTACATAAGGCCTCGAACGCTTAGTTTTCTAGGAGTTGGCAAACCGCTTTTAAAGCCAGAGCTTCAGGAAAAAGTTTTGTCTTACATTGCTAACTCAGCACCAGCTCTATCGCCTCCTCTTCTGAAGTTGTAAAAAGTAAAAGCACTGAGTCGTCATTGGAGGCTCATGTTCATGAACCACACCTTTCCTTGTGTCCTTCACCCCAACCAAGATTGAAGGATGACGCAGGCCATACTACTGATTACTCCATGGAGCTGTTTTCACATACCATGCCTGGATTATCAAGTCAAATGGTGAATTACCCATGCCAAGATGAATCTGACATGGAGTGCACTGATGCACAGCCGCTGATGGATGATTCTGCTGGTACATTCACTCAGAGCACTACATTGTCCTCGCAGTGTACAGAGCCAGATTCTGACCCTGATGAGACTCAGGTGCCCCTTCCTGCACACTATACCACCATACACGGTGACACAGAGGAAGGTGCACATGACATAGAAGAGGAGGTGATGGATGACCCAGTTGTTGACCCAGATTGGCATCCATTGGGGGAAGAGGGTGCTGCTTCCAATAGCTCAGATGAGGAGCATCCACAGCAGACATCGACATCGCAACAGCTGTTATCTGGCAGGCCCGGAGCACTCCAAAGACAGGTTCCAAACATAAAAAGAGTTGCTGGACAGCTTGTCCAGAGGGTCAAAAGATCACAGCGTGCTAGGCCGCAAAATGTCTGCCAAAGTAGGAAGAGTGCAGTGTGGCACTTTTTTGAACAAAATCCTCATGATCAGGCCAAGGTTATCTGTAAGAAGTGCGCAAAGACCTTTAGCCGAGGGAAAAATCTGAAAAATTTGAATACCAGTTGCATGCTTAGACATTTAACCAGCATGCACTTGCAAGCGTGGACACAACACCAAACCTCAAGTGCCACATGTGCAACTGATCACAACGAAGGTAGTCAGCAACGCTACATTGTTTCCCCCACTGTAAGCCCACCGGTTAGCACAGCAGCAAATGTTGAGGTGTCGTTGCAAGACCACAGCAGTCAGGGAATCCCACTGTTATATCAACGAAATACTGATTCTAGGCCATCAGAAAGAACACCAACTCCATCACCATCATCAACCCTCTCTCAGTCCGCCCTGTCCACCGCTACTTCCACCATATGCAGCTCTCAAGTCCAGCTCACCCTCCCAGACACTATGAGTAGGTCAAGAAAGTACTCAGTCTCTCATCCGCGTACACTGGGTTTGAACGCCCACATTGCCAAACTAATCTTCTTTGAGATGATGCCCTTTCGGTTGGTGGAAAGCACAGCTTTCCGCGAACTCATGGCCTATGCAGTACCACGCTATGACCTACCCAGTCACCACTTCTTCTCTCGCAAAGCCATCCCAGCCCTCCACCATCATGTGAAAGACCGCATTGTCCATGCACTCAAGCAGTCAGTGAGCGGAAAGGTGTACCTCACAACTGATGCATGGTCCAGTCGACATGGCCAGGGCCGTTACGTGTCCATCACTGCGCACTGGGTTAATGTGGTGGATGCAGGGTCCACAGGGGACAGCGGTGGTGGGACAGTGCTGCCTAGCCCACGGTATAGGAAACAGTTGGCTGTAGGCGTTCGACCCTCCTCCTCCTCCACCTCCTCCAGAAGCGAAAGCTCGTCCACAGAGCGCAGTCGTACGAGCACTCCATCTGCAGCTGCCACTGTTGCACATGATGTGTCCCCCTATCGAGCAGCTAGTGGAAAGCGTCAGCAGGCTGTGTTGCAGATGATGTGTTTGGGCGACAGACACACTGCCGAGGTGCTGGCCGAGTACTTGAAGCGACAAACTGAGTTATGGCTGGGCAGTGTACATCTTGAGGCAGGCAAGGTAGTTAGTGATAATGGCCGTAATTTTGTGGCAGCCATAGCCCTTTCAAAACTCAGCCACATACCTTGCTTGGCTCACACCTTGAACCTGGTGGTGCAGTGCTTCCTCAAAAATTAACCGGAGTTAACAGCCCTGCTCCAGAAGGTGCGAAGACTGTGCGCGCACATCCGCCGGTCGCCTGTACACTCCGTTCGTATGCAGAAGCTGCAGCGATTGCTCCACCTTCCCAACCACCGCCTCATTATCGACATTGCAACAAGGTGGAACTCCACCCTGCACATGGTGGAGCGGCTGTGCAAGCAGAGGCAGGCCATAATGCATTTGTGGGAGGATACACGGCCAGGCACTTTGAGAGCAGACATGGAGTTGACAGGTGTGCAGTGGTCGAAGCTGAAAGACCTTTGTAAAGTCCTTCAGTGTTTTGAGGAATGCACACGGCTGGTAAGCGCAGACGACACCATCCTAAGCATGAGCATCCCACTTATGCGTCTGCTCATGCAAACTTTGACGCACCTTAAGGAGCAGGCGTCTGCAGCCAATGTTGATGAGGAGGAAGAGGAGGAGGGAATCCTTGATGACATTCAGCCATTGTCTGCTCAGGGACCTCTCCTGGACGAGGTGGAGGAAGAAGAGGAGGAGGAGGATGATGATGGGGATGATTACTTAGGGGAGGAGGATGCATCTCGTGGGGCAAGTGAAAATGTTGGCGTGGCAAGGTCTGGTACAGGGTTTGTGCGTGACTGGAGGGATGTGGATTTGCCAGAAAGTGCTCCTCCACCCAGCACTCGCAGTGCATCATTGACACCGGGAACATTGGCCCACATGTCAGATTATGCCTTGCGGATCCTAAAAAGGGACCCCCGCATTGCCAAAATGATGAACGATGACGACTACTGTTGGCCAGCATCCTGGATCCACGCTAGAAAGGCAAATTACAAAACATCATGCCACAGGAGAACCTTGACCTAATATTGGCTAATAAACAAGCAACTCTGGTAAATCGGTTGCTTGAGGCATTCCCAGCACACAGCAGCGGTGATGGTTCTCACACGAGCCGTACGGGCCGGGGGCAGCTTGGCAGATGTGTTCGGCGTGCACACAGCAGAAGTGGCGTTGGAGACAGGGGTTTCATGACAATGTTGTGGACTGATTTTTCAAATACCGCTCACACAACTGGTAATACTGCATCGATGGAAAGTGACAGGAGACAGCAGTTGTCAACTATGGTAACAAACTACTTTTCCTCCCATATCGATGTTCTCCCACACAGGTCATTCCCCTTTGACTATTGGGCCGCTAAACTGGACACCTGGCCTGAATTGGCACAATATGCCTTACAGGAGCTCGCTTGCCCAGCTGCAAGTGTGCTATCGGAAAGAGTCTTCAGTGCAGCTGGATCAATCCTTACAGAAAAAAGGACCCGTCTGTCAACCCAAAATGTGGATGATCTAACCTTCATTAAAATGAACCACGCATGGGTTTCCAAGGATTTTGTCCCACCTTCCCCTGATGACACATAGGGTGACAGAAAAATGGCTTGCTTTGGTCCACCTCTTCCTGGTACTTCACCTATTTCGCCTTTTGCATCAGCTGAATGTCCAACATCAACATATGCCACTTTCTAAAACTCCCTAACTGTGCTGCCTCCCCCCCAATGGCCGGGGTCACCACCTACCGCACGACACCGTGCGAGTGCCGTTGCCCTGGACAGGTGGGTAGGCCGACTCTTGGGCGCGGGCACTGGCACAGGGTCCCTCATAGTGCAATCAAGTGTCTCTGACGGTGGTGGTGCACACCCGCCGTCAGACACACCGCTGTACTATGAGGGGCCCAGTGCCAGTACCGACGCCCACGAGTGGGCCCCCCTTGCTTGGGCAGGGCCCCAGCATTTGCAATCTTTACCTCTCCCTGCTCCTCCGCTGTGCAATCTGGGCCGTCAAATCCATACTGTGCCTGACACCGTCTGAGCCTGCCTCCTGAGACATATATTTTGAATGTGTACGCTATCCGTACATGTTATCCAGGGATACGGTACCCTTTCTCACCTTTGTGCAATCACGTGTAATCCATACTGGGCGTGAGAACGGCTGGCGAGCTGTTAAGCAAGCTACAGCACCTGTCCAGACAAGTACAGGGATTCCCTAGCGAGGAGACTTATTTGATTGTTTTCAATGTTGGGACAGCAATTTTTGGGGAGCACTATACTCTGGAGAATGATAGATGGGGCCCACCATACACTGGAACATTCCAAAGGTGGACATCAGACACTGGAGCAGCATTTACAGGGCCCATTATACACTAGAGCATTAGAAATGGGGCCCATTATGTTTGGAGCATTATTTGGGCCCATAAGACAGTGGAGCTTCATCCATGGGGACCAACATATACTGTAGCATTATGTGGAGCTCATCATATACTGTTTCAAACATTATATGGGACCAATGATTCTGTATGGAGAAATAGATGGGCCTCGTCATGAGATGTAAAAAGTGAAGTATTTTTCATTGTACTATACCGCTATTTCTCTGCCGTATCGGAGCATGATGAGTTGTGGTATGTGTTAAAGGGGCGCTCTTTCGCCCAGGGCACATGAAAACCTGGAGCCAGCCCTCCCCCCCCACAGTTTGTAGCCAAATAACCCCCATTTTTCAGTGCGTAACTTGTATTATGAAGTTAATTAAGGTTGACAAGCTTAAGAAAGAAGAATTGATGCTTTTGGCATTCAAATGGGCACTGTAGGTGTGTTTCCTGTCCTCCTCTCACTGCCGACTTTTATTCCCCATTGACTTACATTGGGTTTCGTGTTTCGGGACGACCCTGACTTTTCCCTATAATCGGACGATCTTGCTCGACCCGACTTTTGGAAAAGTCGGGTTTCACGAAACGAAACGCGACCCTAAAAAACCAAAAGTCGCTCAACTCTAATTGAGGATATTAATTTAAATACATAGCAAGATAAAACGCCGTTTAGGAACTCACCAATGAAAATGACCCTTTATGGGGTCAAGACACAGTCTTCTACAAACTAGAACAAAGGCTTTATTAGTGAATGAGATTTGGGTAGATGTGTGTCTTTCTCCGTGCTAATAGAATCCCCCTGGAGTGTGCTCTTTTGGTCTGAAGAGGCAAATAGCTGATGATGACACACTTTCTACCTTGCTATGCTTGAGTAAAGGTGGAACTAATTACTCCAAAACAAGCAATTCAATAATGTAATTGTTATGTCGTGAAAAGCGCAGTGCTTACACCAGACTGAGTTTATTGTCAATTTTTCAGTTCTGGTATTACACTTTTGTTAAGAGAATCTTGAACACAATCCAAAAGATATCTAAAAAAATAACAGAAAAGGACAAAAAAGTAACAAGATAATCAGCAACTGATTCAATTTAAATGCTAAAATAAAAACTAGCTCTTTCCCTCAGGGCTCGTGGATACCACTTTATTTTCGGTCCAAGTGAGATGCGACAAAACATCGGATTGCACTCAGACCAATGTTAGTGGCTTTTCACATGTCAGATTTTCTCCTCGGGTAGACTCTGGTGGAGAAAAATAAGTTGCAGCATGCACGATTTTCATTTGATATTCGGATTGCACTCGTCCATGCAAGTCAATGAGTCCGTGGAAAACACTGGACTGCTCTCGGATGACCTCTATTTTAACAGTCTAACAAAAGGGAGAAAATTACGAATTTTTTTTCCATATTTTCCACATTTGAGAAAATCTGATCAGACCATAATTCGCTTAATTCATTTGGAATTAGAGAAAACACTGTATTGTGACCCTAGCAATACTGAAATAGATTGGTGGATCTTGTGTTGAGACTTGTAATGCACATATTAAAGAAAAATAGAAAAATCGAGGCATTGAACATGACACATACATTTTGTTAAGATATTTTTGCCTATAGCAGAAACTGGATGTGTCTAGAATTCATGGGACATTTGGTAAGTTTGCATAACCTTGTAATGATATTGACAATTTTTCATTTTTTGCACTTTAGCTTTTCTCTACTATTCCATAAGCCATAACTTTTACATTTTTCTACTTATATGAGGATTTGTTTATTGTGGGATGATTTGTAATTTGTAATGTCTCCCTTCATTTTACTGCATAGTGTACCAAAAAACATGAAAAAATCCAAAAGAAGTCACATGGTGATAGAAGAATGTACGGTAATTCCGCCATTGTATTTTAGGCCACTGTTTTTTATGTCTGTGGTGTAATAAAAATGACCTGTTATGCTATGATTGCCGCAATACCAAAGTTATATTGTTTTTACTTCCCACTTTGCATAGAATCAGTTAACTTTGTTCTGGATTGCTGAAACTAGCAGGCTAGGATATTCCAATAGGAGCGACATCAGGTTGTGGTCCAGGTCGCTAATTTTTCAGGAAAGACGGTGAAAGATGGCTGTGATTCTATTCTTCCATTCCGCATGAATATGGCAAGAGAGGGGTTAAACACTTCCTCACCACCAGGGGCCGACAGTTCCAAGCCCATAGTGAGTTGGTAGTGACACTCTTAGACTTCGTGCTTCAAAAAAACTATTTTTGCTTTGATGGGCAGATCTTCCACCAGCTAACGGGCATCGCCATGAGCAGCCCTTGTGTGCCCAGTTATGCTAACCTGTTCCTGGGCTGGTGGGAGGATAATTTGGTATTTACTGAAGCCCATGAGGAATACACCACCCACATAGATCTATGGACAAGATTCATAGATGATGTCTTTATCCTGTGGAGTGGTACAGTCGAAACCTTCCATGAATTCATTTTGTCTCTTAACCATAACAACGTAGGGATAAAATTTACCTCTGAAATACATGATAAGCAATTATCATTTTTGGATGTATTAATTACGAAGTCACAAAAGGGTGATGGCCTTGAGACCACGGTCTACAGAAAACCAACCGCTACCAACTCTCTCTTGAGTTGGGAAAGCCATCACCCTTAACCCCTCAAAAAGGGCATTCCTAAGGGTCAATACCTTAGATTAATTATGTATACCCCCCTCACATGTAAAGCGCCATGGAATAAATGGCGCTATAACAATAAATAATAATAATAATAATAATAATAATTAAGACGGAACTGTTCGGACGAGACCGATTATAAAACAAAGGCAAATCATTTGAGACAGAGGTTTTTATCCAGGGGATATCCGGACCAGGTCTTGAGGGAAACCTTCAAATATCCTAGTCAGCAACAGAGAGCAACACTACTAACACCCCATGAGAGAGGTACAGAGGCACGCTAGCCCATGAGATTGATTTGTTCCTTTGATAATGGGGCCCCATATGTCAGAAATGTCATCAATAGGCACTGGGATGTGTTAAAAATGGATGAGGATTTAAATGATGTGATCGGAGAAAGCCCCCAAAAAACATATAGGAAATGCAGGACCCTTAACAACTGTTTGGTGCATAGTCACTTTGTTCAACCCAAGGTGAAAACATGGCTACTGACTAAACCGACTGGTTGCTACAGATGTGGAAATTGTGTTGCATGCGAGTCTATTAAGGTGGGAAAGGAGTTCTACAACAGTAATACACGGAAGACCTACCAGATAAAAGACTTCATCAATTGTAAAACAAAAGGAATCATCTACAGGGCCTGCTGTGATTGTGGGATATTGGCAAAACAATCAGGGAGTTCAGGAGACGGGTTGGGGAGCATCTGGGAGATATCTGCAATCGGAGGGATACCACAATATCGAGACATATTAATGGATTACATGGGGGGAATATGGGAGTAATTCATTTTATGGGTATCGACAAATTGAAAGTACCTCCCCGAGGGGGAGACTTTGACAGGATCCTACTGCAGAGAGAAGCGAGGTGGATCTTCTCCCTGGATACATGCCATCCTCGGGGACTAAACAAGCAGCTTAATTTGGTTGCTTTCTATAATATTCTATAAATATTTCCCCATTGTGAAACCCCCTCCCCCCCATTATTTAAATCCAATGCATCTGTTATAACATCTGAGCCTTACTTTGAGAGTACCCCTTTTCAGGTATGTGTACCTTCATTGACACCAGCACTCATCTATTTAAGAAAAGCTAATATGAATTATATTAAAAAGACCTCAGACTTCAATCTCTTCAAGGTACCCTCGCCTTTGGGACCAACCACGAAACAGGAGTCTCCTTATTTATAAGAATATCTTAAATTGGATGTACACCATCCCTCTATGTACGTATATTCTGTGTCTGTAATTAATACTCCGAACCTTGTTGTAATAGAGGCAATGACTAGGAATGACTATGAATATACCTATACCTTTAATCAAATGTGCTGCCTAACTGTCCGCTGATGGCTTTTTGACCCCTATTTATCTTTAATAATGCTGGTATTTATTCCTGCCATTCCCCTTATTTCACCTTTCCTTCCCCTATAGGTATCCCTTTTTCCCCAAGCAATTTATATATTACGCACTATTTACATCTATGGGGAATAAGCAACATGGGTTATAATTAATTTCTCCTTAAGGGGTAGGAGGAGTGTGCGTCACATTTGTGAGATTGCTAATACTCCTTAAGACTGATGCCATGAAGGGGAATTGATGATATATATAGAGCATTAACTGGTTAAAAGATCTCCATCACCACATATGAGATTACCTGCTCAATCATCGACAGGAATTCTCCGTCTATACCGAGTATATAGACTGCAAGATACTAAGTCTCTTATATTTATTTTTTAATTTTTATCTGCCTTTTGAAAGTGGCCTAGTAATAACTATTTATTCTCTGATTATATCTGCCTTTTTCGCCCCATTTGCTGTGAACAATAAGCTCACTATATGATTGGAAGTGGGCTGTTGCTAAATTTACATGATCATGCTAGATCCGCCCCATAGGGTAATGAATAGATGTATAGGGTCTAATCGGAAGTAACGTATCGCTATGCTTCCGGTTTCTCTGACTTGCCCCACTGGGCTGTATGATCTAACCGGAAGATACATATCTGCATAATCGCGGCATTGCTGTGGCGTCCTAATTATGCTTGGTCAGGAGGAGAGGTATCACGGTATTTGCTATCACCCTCCAGCGAGAGATCTCACTGTGTGAACCTACCACGACTTTAGTGATGTCCACTTCCCAGAGGTAATATATCGCGGTACCTGCGATCACCCTCCATTTGTAGACCTTATTGTGTGAACCTACCGCGATCTCCGGCAAGAGATCGCACAGTTTGAATCTACCGCGACTTTAGCGGCGTCCATTTCCCAGAGGTGATATATCGCGGTACCCGCGATCACCCTCCGTGTGGAGACCTTACTGTGTGAACCTACCGTGATTTAAGCGGCGTCTACGTCTCAGGGGTTAAGCCTGACATGAATACTCCAGTATGAGAAACAGGACATCCGCATACTAGGAATAACCTATTATTATGGCCTCATGCAAATGTGTTTCACTCTGAGAAATATATTGAGGCAATGTACAGTAATTTATGTATGGAATAGATGATTGATTGCTGTGTTGGTCTGAGTTTGGGCAGATACTTAGTAAATATAAGAGAAGATAGGGGCGGGTTTACTGGCCTGTAACTATTATACCAATGAATGGGCTTCTTGTACATACTTATCCCCTATTGTTCATTAACCTGATTATCCCATATGAGGTCAGATGCCGGAGGCGGGATTTGTGTGCAGGATGGTCTATTTAAGGAAATCATGCCATCTATTCATGGGACTTACTTTTTGGCAGTGATATGGACAGTCAATCTGCTAGCTGAGGCACCCAGCCATTGCGGGGCCTTTATCCTTCTTATGGACAAATATATTTAAACCCCCTTATATTCATTTATCTAACTCCCCTGATGAATCCCCGCTATTGGGTAGGAAACCCGTAGGGAGCCAATACCCCTTTTTACGATTGGGGGTGACACTATAGGGTCCACTTGGGGCCTGTCCATGTAAGGGCAGGAGTAATACCTGGACACGACAGGGAGGATAGGGAAAATTGCATACCTTTAACCCTATAAACCTCCTTTTCCATACGCTGTCCTGTGTTGCTGTATTCACCCGAATACCCGGCAGGTGACTTCTGAAAAAGACGGCGGGGCGTGTATGTCCATGATTAATGGTGAGACCAAACCATTTTTTAATGGGCACTGATACGCACGAGCACTATTATGTTTGTTTATGTGTTGTTTATGTGATGTCTCAGGTTTTAATGAGTTATTAAAGGTTATGTTTTATTTGAATGGGAATCCTCCAAGCTACTGAAATTTAACCTCTGAGGGTTATACATGTGGTATTAAGCATTCTTTTCCACAGCTGATTTTGTTTTTTTTGGATTTAACACAAGATGCAGAAACTTTATTGATGTAGTATATTTTTCACAGAAAAAGGTTTAAGACAGGGCGGATTGCAAGTTTTATTTAGGCCACATGCACTCATCCAGTATTTGGTGAGGTTTTTACCTCAGTATTTGTAAGCCAAAACCAGGAGTGAGAGAAAAATGCAGAAGTGGTGAATTGTTTCCATTATGCTTTTCCTCTGATTGTTCCACTTCTGGTTTTGGCTTGCAAATACTTTGGTAAAAAACTCACCAAATACTCAATCTGTACACATGGCCTTATGGTGTGGAACAGCAGCACAGACCTGTTGCTTATAGTTGCTATCTTTTGTGATAGAATAGTGCACTTTTTTCTTGTTTATTTTATAATTGATAGTATCTGGGGTGCCCGGCCAATGAAATTTTAACTAATTTTTACACCATTGACATTGAAACATCTTATCATTTAATAAGCTCCTTGTTGAAGCGGTAAAACCAGAGTATATGATATTTTTGGGAGAAATCTCTGGTCGACCAGGCAGCAATGACATCAAAAGCTGAGGCTGATGAGTTGTTTTCTAGCTGTACTGTGGTCTTAGGGTCTGAAAAGTTGTCTGCTCCTTGAAATTGAGATTTTTCATAATATCTTGGGGCAATAATGTTCCAAGAATCCTTTGTTTTTATGGGTTCTTTGTTTTGGTGTTTGACAGATGGAGAGTTGAATGAGAAATCAATAGTGTGATGGTCAGACCATGTAACTGGATTTAATGCTAAATTTGAGCATTCCAACCATATGTGGAATATCAATTGCAGATTGTGACTCCTTGATTTAGAGGCTGAGTGGACTGCTTTCGAAAAGCCTAGCTTCCAAAGTATAACAGACAGTCATCTATCCAAGTATTGAAATCTCTGTATATACAGTATGATCCACCTTTGGAATTTCAGGGTTCAATCTCCTGGAGATTAGCAGATGAGCACAATTTTTTTATGGTTTTTCTGCTGAAATTTATGCTCCAGAGCAGCTGGTTGCATGGAGTGGGAGCATTTTTTATTTTTAAAGTGGATATGAATCAGATATACACTTCACTTAGCCTTCATCCCTGTCCCTCATAAGCAGCACATTATAATTTTTTGATATTGCACCTTATAGTATACAGTATAGGACTTAAATTTTCAATATTTCAGTTATTGCAGTATTCAGTCAAGTAATTATTCCCTTAACGACCACTAATATGCATTAAAACGATGGCCACTAAGGGGGTAGCTGAGACCCTGGAGAAGACGATCAGAGCTGGATTTTCCTGTCCACGATCACATGATTGCCATTTTTCAATGGATAACGGCAATCAAATAAAAAAAGAACATGTCCTCTGTTAAAATAATTTCTCTCTCTTCTGACATGATAAACAGTTAAAACCAGAAGTGTACCATAAACAGACAAATATGCATGTTTTTCTCAATATCTGACATGAACTCCTTCTTAAAACATTCTATCTTTCATTATTCTGGCATTTGGCAAATATTAATTTCTATGGTTAGTCTAATTGACCTAAAATGAGAAAAGGTTTATTCTGATTTCATGTCAAATATTGAGAAAAACGTGCATATATGTCTTTTTATATAGTATATGTAAACTTCTGGTTTCAACTGTACATGTCAGAGGAGAGAGAAATCATGCTCATGCCTCTGCCATCCTCTGGGCCTTCCTGCTCCATCCTACAGTCATCCGCTTAATCTTCCTGAACAAAAAATGGCATAGCGCGTGCACAGTGCACCCACCAGGATCTGCTGTCCGGCACTCAGCAACAGCCGGAATTTTTCTTATTGGTCCCTTTTTATCACTATGACAGACCCTATCACAGTGATCACAAGACAACAATTAGTAAATTATCCACCCCTGTGATATCTCTTTAGCTCAGCCACAGTGATCTTGGGATTGTTCTTTACCTCTCTCACCAAGGTTCTTCTCCCACAACTGCTCACTTTGGCTGGACGGCTAGGTCTAGGAAGACTTCTGGTGGTCCCAAACTTCTTCCATTTAAGGATTATGTCTCTGAGCTCTTTGGTCAGTTCCTTTGACCTCATGATTCTCATTTGGTCTGACATGCACTGTGAGCTGTGAGGTCTTATATAGACAGGTGTATGCCTTTACAAATCAAGTTCTAACAGTTTAATTAAACACAATTGGACTCCAATGAAGGAGTAGAACCATCTCAAGGAGGATCTCAAGAAAATGGACAGCATGTGACTTAAATATGAGTGTCTGAGCAAAGGGTCTGAATACCTATGACCATGTGTTATTTCAGTTTTTGTTTTTAATAAATTTGCAAAAATTTCTACATTTGTTTTTTTTCAGTCAAGTGAACTTTTTTTTAATCTACCAAATGCATGCAATGAAACAAAGAGTGAAAAATGTAAAGGGGTATGAATACTTTCCGTACTCACAGTAAAATGAAATAAAGAGGCAGCACTCCAATGCTTGTATATGGTGCAAATCAAAGTACTTTTAATAGCCCTGGTTGCGTGGCAACTTTTCGGCTACTGTGATCCTTTCTCAAGCCAAGCCAAGTCAAGCTTTAAAAATCTGAGGAAACTGAATGTAATGCCAGATTACTTTTCTGTAAATTAACTATATGTACAGTGTAAGTGTACAGTATAAATTGCATTTAGAGGTGAGCATTAACATTACATTCCAGGGCTGAAGACAGCAGACAAAATGAAAGTTCAATGCTTTACTACTATAATTCTTTTATAGAGCTAGTTTAGCCGAGGCTTTACCAAGATGAATTTCACATAAGATATATATCCACTCCTGCAATTAGTCTTTAATTTCCAGATGGATTAACCTGAGTTCAATTAATTCATTAAAAGAAAGCTCTTAATATCAATAAGTTATATCCAGGTTAAACCACTCAAACGCCATCAAGTTCAAGGGCAACTGCTTCTTGAATAAAATGATCAAGCTGACATTTACACATCAGGTCAATTGTGATGAAGTCGTCTTGTTTTTTTTATTTTTCTTTCAACAGTCTAGTGTCCATGAAATCTTTATGCTTCTCTCTTCTATATCTTGAAATTCATTTTTTTTTACTCTGGGAAATCAACTCTTTCCTTTCTCCCACATTTAAAGTTAATTTCAAAAGCTTAACCCTAGTATAAACTCAAAATCATCTGTTCCTTTCTTAATTTAATTGACTTGTGTTAGGCTAATGTTACACCCAGTGATATTTGCCACAATCTAACAGACCAACTGTAATGTTAAAAACCCTGGGATAGTTCTTTAATAAGTTAGAATATTTATATGAAGTTATTTTCCTAAAAATTTAAACCAAGACAATGACAAAAGACTGTACCAAAAAAGAAGTCCACTCTATAGGGGCTAGACGTAGTCTATTTCTAATCGCTTCAATTTCCTTGAGGAAATTATCCCTATCTTTATCAAAACATATTAAAAAATGTTCTCATCATAGTAATTCTTTGTACATCCCTCATAACGTGATCATTCAGATCCAACCTCCAGGACACCCACTGATTAACAGAATGAAGGGCTATGTTGCTTGCTTTTACATAAAATGTTAACATAATATGAGAACATTTTTAGTCCTTCTAGAACAAATCCGCTTATTTCCAGTCTTCAAAAGGTCTAAAAAAGAATGACAACAACAGAGAAATGTAACCAGTTCACCCCTACTAAGACCACTGCAATCCATGTCATGGAAGGAAGCCACTCCTGCTAGATGTTGCACCACATAGATTCTATGGAAAAGCTCCTTCAGCCATGATTCCAGATAAAAACAGAACTTTAGTCTAATAAGGTTAAAAAGCTGACATCCTCAGGTACATCCAAGTTTGACTGGAGATTTCCTACACGTTTAAGACTGTAACCCAGTCCACTCAAGATCAAGAAAATTTTAGGATTGGATTACAGTCTGAAATGCGTAGGAAATCCTAATATAAAACTTGGATGTACTTTACAAATTTCATATTTTTAATCTTATTGGAATAAAGTTCTATTTAGCCTTCTATTAAATCTAAAAAGGGCATGAGATAAATATCTCATGTTATGTTAATTTTATAGAGAATTCAGGGGTCTCTTTAAGCCATTGGCCATTTTTTTTTTAAATGGCGTATTATCCCTCATGGTCTAAGAATTAATATTTCTGGTGTTCAAGAAAGTATAAAGGGTTATTATTCCACATGATTTAGGGTGGGGAATAAATTTTTATGCCGGTTGTTGAATGGCAATAATATTTTGTTACATTAAGGTTTCACTTCAAGTACTGCACTACTTACATTGGGTGCCAAGTCATTGGTAGTGCCTCCATTAGTATGAACTGGGTTTGGTACATAGGCACATAATACCAATGATATTGAATAAAGTCAAGTTAACTAACTAAACTCCTAGTATGAATTTCTACTTAAAGGGTGTTAGCATAACATTAATTTTAAAACAAAGCACAAGCCCTAACAAAAATCATAAACCCCTTCCTTACCGATGAAGTTATAGTACATCATCGGTAAGGTCCCCCGCTTTGAGGTGGGCTCCGGCGGTGAGCCCACCTCAAAGCCACAACATGTCAGCTGTTATGAACAGCTGACATGTGCCTGCAATAGGCGCGAGCGGAATCGCCGTCCGCCCGCACCTATTAACTAGTTAAATCCCGCTGTCAAAGCTGACAGCGGGCTTTTAAATAGCATTTCCGGCCGCCGGGCCGGAAATGACCTCATCGCCGACCCCCGTCATATGATCGGGGGTCGGCGTCATGTTGCCTGGACAACCAGAGGTCTCTATGAGACCTGTATGGTTGTTCCAGGCATATGGCTTTCAGCGCCACTCAGTGGTCAGCGCTGAAAACACAGGAGTAAATCTGCTACATATGGGCGATCTGCTCATCGCCCATATGTAGCAGAGCCGATTGGGTTGCGCATGATTCTAGCCTCCTATGGAGGCTATTGAAGCATGCTAAAAGTAAAAAAAAAATGTTTAAAAATAAAAAAAATAAAAAAACCTAAAAGTTCAAATCATCCCCCTTTCACCCCAATCAAAATAAAACAGTAAAAATAAATCCCACATACACAAATTAGGTATCGCCACATTCAGAATCACCCGATCTATCAATAAAAAAACCATTAACCCTATCGCTTAACGGCGTAGCGAGAATAGAATTCAAAATGCCAGAATTACGTTTTTTTTGCTGCCACGACATTGCATTAAAATGCAATAACGGGTGATCAAAAGAACGTATCTGTACAAAAGTGGTATCATTAAAAACGTCATCCCAGCACGGAAAAATTAAGCTGTCACCCGACCGCAGATCACGAAAAATGGAGACGCTACGGGTCTCGGAAAAATGCGCAAATTTTTTTATTTTTTTTATTTTTTAGCAAACTTTGGAATTTTTTTTCACCACTTAGATAAAAGAGGACATAGATGTGTTTGGTGTCTACGAACTCATAATGACCTTGAGAATCATAATGGCAGGTAAGATTTAGCATCTAGTGAACCTAGCAAAAAAGCCAAGCAAAAAGCGAGTGTGGGATTGCACTATTTCACGGCACTTGGAATTTTTTTCCCGTTTTCGAGTACATGACATAGTAAAACCAATGGTGTCATTTAAAAGTACAACTCATCCCGCAAAAAATAAGCCCTCATATGGCCATATAGACAGAAAAATAAAAAGTTATGGCTTTGGAAAGAAGAGGAGCGAAAAACAAAAACGAAAAATCGAAAAAAGCTCCGGTAGTGAAGGGGTTAATGTCCAAATTCAGTGCTGTGTTTGCCAGAAATCCTTCTTTATTCAATTATGCTAACGAGACACTCGGTGCACCATAAGTTTTAAACTAGTCTTAGATCTACCTCTGCCCTCTGTCCCTACAGATGGAAAGCAAGAAAATATAAGGCTATGTGCACACGCTGCGGATTAACCTGCAGGTTTTTCCACGCGGATCCGCAGGTAAAACCGCAGGTAAAGTGACCTGCGGTTTTCCTGTGGATTAGCCTGCGGTTTTGCCCTGCAGTTTCAAACCTCTACTATGTTAGGCTGGTTTCACATTTGCGTTAAAACAACGCTGCGCCCTGCGTCGTTAAGCCCCGCCCCGAGCCGGCTCCCTGCCCGCCCCATCCGGGATCACCGCCTACTTTGGCATTTGCACGCATGCGATCGGCGCACCCTATCTTTAGCATAGGGTGCGCAGATCATGCGCTGCCAGTGTGAAAGTAGCGTGTTGCGCACTTTTGACGGTGCGCCGTGCGCGCCGAAATGCAGCATGTTGCATTTCGGCGCGCACGGCGCACCATCAAAAGTGCGCAACACGCTACTTTCACACTGGCAGCGTATGATCTGCGCACCCTATGCTAAAGATAGGGTGCGCCGATCGCATGCGTGCAAATGCGAAAGTAGGTGGTGATCCCGGATGGGGCGGGCAGGGAGCCGGCTCGGGGCGGGGCTTAACGACGCAGGGCGCAGCGTTGTTTTAACGCAAATGTGAAACCAGCCTTAAAGGTGTGAAACCGCTGCGGAATCCGCACAAACAATTGACATGCTGCGGTTTGTAAACCGCACCAAAACCGCTCGGAAAAAAACGCAGTGTGAGCACAGCGGATTTGAATTGCCATAGCCTAACATGGTACTGTACCATGTCTGCGGAACTGCTGCATTTCCGCAGGGCCAAAAACACTGCGGAAACACAGCAGTATCCGCAACGTGTGCACATAGCCTAAACGTGCACAAAAATGTTTTTGGCCATGCCAAGGGTATATTAAGTACCTCCTTAGCATAGTTGAATAAATAACTCTTTCTGGCAAACACAGAAACAGACTTGATCAGTAAAGGCAGGATTTTAATCAGGGCTATGTCCCGTAAATTGTTGTGTTTGCTTAAACCCTTCATGACATCGCTATTTTCCTTTTTTACTTTTTCTTCTTCTTTCAAGAGATGTGACTTGTTTATTTTTCCATCAATACAGCAATATAAGAGCTTAATTTTTGCAAGACTAGTTGTACTTTTAAATGACATTCATTTTATCGTGTGATGTACTGGAAAGTGGGGATAAAAAATTAAATGAGTGATGAAATTGAGAAAAAAATGTAATTCTGTTATGGGATTTTTATTTACCATGCTCAATATATAGTAATAACAATCAAGCAATATGATTCGCCGGGTCAGTATGATTACAGAGATACCAAGAAAAATGTAGTTTTTTGTATTTCAGTGGTGAAAAAAAAATTACATGCAGCCACACACACCAGTCCCGAGTGCTGGCGGCAGTGCCGGGTATTGAGACGCGAGACTCGTGCGAGTTTCTCACAAGTGTGACCCGGCCTAAGTTATATGTCAGTAAGGGGTGAAAAGGTAATTTGGTTCTAATAGATAACCTTCAATTAACTGTTAAGTTCATAAAGGAACAAATTTTAATTCTATAATTTGGCAAGCCCACATATGCATGAAATGTAAATGTATTAAGTCCTCAGTACTTTGGAATAAGCCTGAATATATGATAAATATTTTGAGCATTTTAGGAGAGTCCTTCTCCAGTTAGCATAGTTTGTAATGTTCTTTTTAATTGCACATCTTGAAATAAGGAAAATCATACATTACAAGGAATTCCAATACTGAGTTCCGATACTTTTTGCATATTGAATACCAGAATCAGAAGTTCCCATAATGCTATGAGCCAGTTTGATTAGATTCAGCCAATGAGGAATCCTAAGAAGTGTGGGCACATCCTGTTAGGCATGTAGGCATGTTAACTAATGGCATGGCTGTGATTGGCTGCTGAAATGATGTCATGATGCACTATAAAAGCCGCTGCCGCCATTTTGGGTTCACTCTGCTGTGAATTCAGTTAGGGACAGGACGCTGCTCTTGTGACTCTGAGGGACAGTTAGAAATATCGATTTGCTAGATTGTGCTTTACCCAGGCTAGTTTAGCAACCCCTGTGAGAAGCTTTCTTTTGCCTTGCAGTGCTGTTCACAGCTGTCTGCAAGGTCTGTGTGAGTGCAGCTCATGCTGTATTGTATCCTGCAGCCACCTCTGGTTGTAGGCCGCTCAGGGTGCGTCACTGCCTCATACATTGTCCTTTTTTGCTGTAGTGCTGCTTATTTTACCTGAATTTCTCCTATCAGTGTGCTTCCATCTGTATCCAGCTAGATTGACTGCAAGCACTATATAGGAGTAGATAGAGGAGCCTTTTTTCTGGCTTGTGCACTGCAGCCTCAACCAGATTAGTATTAGCCTATTTTTTGGAGCCTCATCTATTGCATTGTAGGTTACCTTCCTGCATTGTAATAGCTCCAAAAAGTTTGTGATACTATCGCTTTCACATCTTTGGTCACATCCTTTTTGCTTTTTTGAAAAACATGTAAATAAAGTTCTCCAAACACTCCACTTGACAGTTGCGTAGGCCACATTAGCTCATATTAAAGTGTAGTCCACACACTTTATAAAATTAGTGTTTCTTATACCTGTTATCAGCTGTTGAAGAATAAGCACACTAAGCCCCCCTTAGTACTTTTCTGCCTATCTTTATCAGTCTACCAAAATGATGAAGGCAGGGAGTAAGGCACATGGGCGTGGGTGTGGAGTTTCAGCAGGGAGAGGTCGTGGTATTTCTGTGCCTGCTGCGGGCACCAGTAACTCAGCATCCCCCAGTTTTACCAGGGAACAGTCCTTTATGCGCAGCTTTGTAAGACCTTGCCGTAACCCAGTGCTGCGGGACGAACAAAGTGAAGCCGTTGTCGGATGGATGGCAGCTAACGCATCGACTTCAATGACTTCCACATCCTCTCAGGGCCAGAGCACTGAAGAGTAACCATCTGTCTCTTCACCACCTGCCAAATTGCCAAGGCAGTCCGAGAGTCCTGGACAGGAGCCATCTCTACTTCTGTTCTCTGAATCTCTTGGCTTGGAAACAGGGGGCCAGCCAAGCAGCATTCTAGAATGTGAAGAAGAGGGAGTATGCAGTGATGCGCAACTGCTTTGTCCCTCTGAATCTGAAGAGGCGGGTGGGCCAGTGCCTATGGTCAGCACACCTCAGTACGCATCAGATGATGAGACTCAGGTGCCACTTTCTGGTGCATACTATGCTGGCGAGACTACCCAGGAGAAGCAGGTGTTTGAAGAGGGTAGTGTAGATGATGAGGTCCTTGACCCATCAGGAAGGTGGTGGGAGCAGCTCTGAGGAAGAGATTCCCCGAACGGCCAAAACAGGTGGGAGAGGGAGGGGGCAGACTTGTTTGCCCGTAGCCTCCACTTCGGCACCCATTAGGAGCATTCCTCTTCCAAAACCCAAAACGCTGCAGGAGCCGTCATGGTCTACCTCCACATGGACCAGTGAACGCTTACCTGTTACGACCGATATGAGCACAGCCGTGGCCAAACGTCAACAGGCCGTACTGAAATTAATTTATTTGGGGAATCGAAGTCACAAAGCGCAGGAGCTCTGGAATGCCATCAAGCAGGAGAGCGACGTGTGGTTTGTGCCAGCGAATCTCGAGCCAGGCTTGGTAGTGTGTGACAATGGCCGAAATCTGGTGGCAGCTCTGGGCCTAGGCAACCTCACTCACATTCCATGTCTGGCACATGTGCTCAACTTGGTCGTGCAGAGCTTTCTGAGGGACTATCCGGATCTTGATGCACTGCTGCACAAGGTCCGCATAGAGTGCGCTCACTTGCGGCGTTCTAGCATGGCAAGATCGCGCATTGCAGCTCTGCAGCACCGATTCCGCCTTCCGGAACATCGCATCATATGTGCCCTACCCACCAGGTGGAATTCAACGTTACATATGTTGGAGCGGTTGTGTGAGCAGGAGGCAGCAGTAATGGAGTACCAGCTGCATCAGGCGCAAACAAGTCGCACTGCGCGCCAGTCACACTTCACCACCACTGAGTGGGCCTCTATGAAGGACAGCTGCAACGCTTTGCGTGCCTTCGATGATTCCACACGGATGGCGAGTGCAGATGATGCACTAGTCAGCATGACTGTCCCCCTTATCTGCCTGCTTCAAAAAACACTGCAAGCACTAAGGGAGGAGGTTTTGGAAGAGATGGAAGATGAGGAGTCACAAATGCCATCTGCTTCTGGACAGTCTGCGCATAGTGGTTCCTCACAAAGGCCTAGGCAGGGGACACTTTGTGGGAGGATGAGGAGGAGTCAATGGAGGAGGAAGACATCTCTCCAGAGGAGGGAGGTACACAATGCTCTAGTGATCAGTATGTAGAGAGAGGGTGGGGTGATGCAGAGCAGGCAGAGATGATGCCTCAAGCAGGGGACAGCATTTCTTGGCCAGTTGGGAGTCTGCAGCACATGGTTGATTTCATGCTGCAGTGCCTGAGAAACGACCGCCGCATCACCCACATTCTTAACACGGCTGATTATTGGATGTACACCCTCCTAGATCCTCCCTACTGGGACAACTTACAAAGCCTCATGACACCATTGAACCGGGAGCGTAAAAAATGCGGGAGCACCAAGACACACTGGTGCATTCCATCATGTTCTCGATTTCACACGAGAGCAGTGCTGCTAGTGCTTTACCAAGCAGCTCTGTGCGTCGAGGCAGAGGAGCAAGCTCTGCACAAAGAGGGAGCAGAAGCAGCACCTCAGCACAAGGCAAGACCAGTATGGCCAAAATGTGGCAAAGTTTTGCCCTCTCAATGTACTCTCAGATGTCTCATCCCCCTTCAAGTTTTGGGTCTCTAATCTGGATACCTGGCCAGAGCTTAGCCAGTATGCATTAGATGTGCTGGCTTGCCCTGCTGCTAGTGTATTATCGGAATACGTCTTTAGTGCCGCAGGTGGTGTACTAACAGACCATTGCATGTGACTATCCTCCGATAACGTTGACCGGCTTACTTTTCTGAAAATGAACAAGGCCTGAATCTCGCCTGAATTTGCCAGTCCTCTTCCAGATTAAATAATTGGTTGGCAACAGTATCCAGGTCTCCTGTTGTGTTCATGTTTCCACCACTTGAACTGTAATCCCTGGGCTCCAACACGACCCGTTGCTGCTCAGAAGTGCCGTCTGCACTGAAAAAAACACTAGCTCCTGTGTTAGTGGGGTTCAGTAACGCCAGCTGCTCCCCTGTTGTGTGTACAGCAATATCTCCTGCTCCCTCCACATTCACCCTGCATCAGATATTAAACTTGCTCCAATTAGGCCTCAGCCTACTCCTTGATTGACCCTGGGCTCCAACACCGCCAGTTGCTGCTTGGAAGTGCCGTCTGCACAGAGAAAAACACTAGCTCCTGTGTTAGTGGGGTTCAGTAGCGCCAGCTGCTCCCCTGCTGTGTGTACGGCAATATCTCCTGCTCCCTCCACATTCAAACTACATCAGATTTTAAACTTGCTCCAAGTAGGCCTCAGCCTATTCCTTGACTGACCCTGGGCTCCAACACCGCCAGTTGTTGCTCAGAAGTGCTGTCTGCACAAAAAAAACACTAGCTCCTGTGTTAGTGAGGTTCAGTAACGCCAGCTGCTCCCCTGCTGTGTGTACGGCAATATCTCCTGCTCCCTCCACATTCACCCCGCATCAGATATTAAACTTGCTCCAATTAGGCCTCAGCCTACTCCTAGATTGACCCTGGGCTCCAACACTGCCAGTTGCTGCTCGGAAGTGCCATCTGCACAGAGAAAAACACTAGCTCCTGTGTTAGTGGGGTTCAGTAATGCCAGCTGCTCCCCTGCTGTGTGTATGGCAATATCTCCTGCTCCCTCCACATTCACCCCGCATCAAATATTAAACTTGCTCCAATTAGGCCTCAGCCTACTCCTTGATTGACCCTGGGCTCCAACACCGCCAGTTGCTGCTCGGAAGTGCCGTCTGCACAGAGAAAAACACTAGCTCCTGTGTTAGTGGGGTTCAGTAACGCCAGTTGCTCCCCTGCTGTGTTTACGGCAATATCTCCTGCTCCCTCCACATTCAAACTACATCAGATTTTAAACTTGCTCCGTGTAGACCTCAGCCTACACCATGATTGATCCTGGGCTCCAACACCGCCAGTTGCTGCTCAGAAGTGCCATCTGCACAGTCAACATATGCTCCAGTGTTATTGGGGTTCAGTAATGTCAGCTGATCCCCAGCTGTGTGTACGGCAATGTCTCCTGCTCTGTCCACACTCACACAACTAAAGATTTTAAACTTGCTGCAATTAGGACTCTTCCTCCACTCTGAGCTGTAATCCCTTGGCTCCAACACCGCCAGTTGCTGCTCAGAAGTGTCTTTGGCACAGGTAGTCCTTCCTGGCCAGCCTTGTACCAGCAAGCCAGCTGTTTCCCGGAGGTGTCAACGTCACTTTGTCACTAATACGTTGTCCTGTCATGTTACGGTTTGGTTAGCCGACTCTATGGTGCCTGCAGTTTATGTGCTTCCTATGTGGGCTGCGGGTTCTGGCAATAAAGGCTGGTTCCGTAGTGCCAATAGGACAAGCACCCCCTGTAGGACTGTGGGTTTCGGTAACTGCGACCGGCTCGCGGCCTTGCAACTTTGTTTTTCATGGGTACCTTCTGCTACCCATCTGGGTTCCAGCACCGTCAGCTGGTTCTCGGCAGTGCTTTTGGCTTAGGTGCCTCCTTCTCGGTATCCAAGTTCCAGCAACATCTGCTGGTCCTTGGAAGTGCTTTCAAGCACAGGTACCTCCTGCTTAGTAACCGAGCTGGTCCTCGGTAGTTCCATTGGCTCTTGTTCCTTCTGCTACCCATCCGGGTTCCAGTACCGTCAGCTGGTTCTCGGCAGTTCCTCAGCCTTCTTTTACCTTCTGCTACATTTCCAAGTTCAAACTTTTTGAAATGGTTTTTGGTAATCACTTTGGATCTCCCTGACGGCGACCCTGAAGACCACCCCAAAGAAGACCAAAAAGATGACCCTGAAGAAGATGACCAAGAGGACAAAGAACATGAAGACAGCCACCAAGATACAGAAGACCAAGAAGCAGAAGAACAAAAAGCAGAAGAACATTAAACATAAGACTAAAAATCAGAGCAAAAGATATTATCTAAATTATAAGCAGAAGAAGACTAAGCAGTGTATGGGGGTGAGTCCGTTCCTCCTCGTGGTGCCCCTGGAAAATGCCTGCTGCTGCAGGCCAAACTGAATGCGGACAAATCCTGGTGTAAATCTTTTGTGACAGGCAGAACGGCTGGTGTAATCTTCAAACTTTTATAGATAACAACTACAGGAATGCCTGTCACAAATAAGAATATGATGAAGAAGAAGAATAGGAAGAAGATGAAGAAGTAGAATATGAAGAAGAATAATAGTTGAATAAGAAGAATATGAAGAATGTAAAAAAATGAATAATAGGAAGAAGGTGAAGAAGAAGATGAATAAGGTGAAAAAGAAGTTGATGAAAAAGATGCTGCTGCTGCTGCTGCTGAGGATCATGAAGGAGAAAGTGTGGGAGAAGTAAAAAAAGAAGGTGAAGAGCATGGAAGTAGTGAAACATACATATCTGACAAAATGTTAAAAAGGTTAACATAGTCAATATCTTTGTAACTCCAATCGTCTTAAAAAAAAAAATTATTCCTGCTATTCCATTTGATTGGGCTAAACCTCTATGCCTTTAATGTCTCCTCCACCTCCCCCAATACATTCTACATTATTATTAGTTGTTTTTCTTCATGTAGAATTAACCTACAGGAAAGAAAGGGTTTATTTTAATTCCGATATTTTTGTCCCATTGGTTTCCGGTATCGGAATCGGCGATATCCGATACTTTTTGGGTATCGGTCCGATCCAATCCGATCTGATATTTCACGATATCGGATGGTATTGCTCAACACTAATTACAAGCTGCAGCTTTTAATGTCTAAGCATTAAAGGTACCATTTTTTATTATTAGCTGAAAAGCAATTCCCAAAAATATCAAATGGAGCCATAAATATGAATTAATAAGTACTAGGCAATGGTGAACATCATTATGTAACCCTTCTGAGGATTTTCTCCTAATGCATGCTGAGACATACAGTATTCGGGCCAGTACTGTCAAGATAATAAACGCATCAGGTCACCTTATTTGTACCACTGGAATTATTAACTGAAATGTATGCTTACAGAATGTCCTTGCATTTTATAAAATGAGCTGGCTCCAAGAAATCTGAAAACACTGGAAAAGCTTTATCTGATCCATGTGCTAAAGTATTATCTATCTAATCAGATTGTTCTGTGCGACCCTAGTCCATGGTCCAGGTAAGTAGTCTAGGGCCATGCAAAGTAGATGTACAAATTTCCTTACTATCCAGGATGCCAGGCTTGACTTATGATTAGCCGGGCTGGCAGACATCATTTATGTGGCGTGCTATGCACACAGGAGATAGCTCAATAATCATATATATATAATTATAATTTGCTATAACCAACCACAGTTGGTTACTATGCCCGGGCAGCGCCGGGCTCTTCAGCTAGTATATATATATATATATATATATACACATGTGATTGAGACACACACATATATATATATATATATATATATATATATTTCATGGACAGATAGATAGCAGAATAGCCGATAATTCAATTGCCGGTGACATTAACCCCTTATTAACCCATATGCGACCTCTAAAGGCAGAGAGGCTAAGTGACAGGAAAGGCACATCTTATAGATGCACCTTTTCTGGTGTGGCTATGAGCAGATGTTTGTAGCCGGGGGGCCAATAACCATGGTCCCTCTCTAGACTATTAATATCTGCCCTCATTAACTGGTTTTCCCTCTGTGGTGGAGAAAATTGCACGGGACACCTTGCAATTTTTTTCAACGAATGTACCCGTTAATTTAACACCTACATGTTCTAAATATTACACACATACACAAATCTAATTATTAATCAAAGATTTATATAAATCTTAATGAAATGAAATGGTTTACTGTATGTAAACCATGTGTCATTTCATGTAGGGTTCTGTAATGATTTTACAGAAGCCGGCAATTGAATTTTAATGGATTCTACTGTATATATGTCTCTGAAATATATATATATATATAAAGAGAGAGAGAGCGAGAGAGAGAGAAAGGGAGAGAAAAAAAAACAGCACCTCCTAATGTGAACACGTGCAAGCTGCAGAAACTGCACAATATAGACAAAAAGAATACAGCAGCACATGTGCATGAATCTAGGCCATGTGAAAACACAGAAACAAATTAAAACCATTCAATTTGGATAATTATCCTCAAAAATATTTTTTTCAAAAAATTTTTTTAAAACTTACAGTAAGATGAAAATGAAGGTTCTTAGTGCACAAATTGGCCAAATCATGTAAGCCCATCAACCATGGCAAGGTGACCTCCCCTGATGGGTCCCTGCTCTATCGTACATAAGCCACTTCTGGGCCAACAGCCTACAATTTAGGACAAACATGTCACTACCGGGCTAAGCCTACTATTTATGGGCAGGTAGAGCTGATTGCGGCCACCTGCAAGGTCAATGGGAGGGGTGCAAGATCAGACTGGAGGCAGCTAGCATCCAGCAACTAAATAGAGAAAAAAAAAAGAAAGAACCGACCAGGACCTCCTAATGTGAACACGTGCAAGCTGCAAAAACTGCACAATATAGACAAAAAGAATACAGCAGCACATGTGCATGAAGCTAGGCCATGTGAAAACACAGAAACACATTAAAACCATTCAATTTGGATAATAATCCTCAAAAATATTTTTTTCAAAAAAATTTTTTAAAACTTACAGTAAGATGAAAATGAAGGTTCTCCCCTGATGGGTCCCTGCTCTACAGTACATAAGCCACTTCTGGGGGGCCACCAGCCTACAATTTTGGACAAACATGTCACTACTGGGCTAAGCCTACAA
This sequence comes from Dendrobates tinctorius, assembly GCF_039654945.1. Lineage (NCBI taxonomy): Eukaryota > Metazoa > Chordata > Amphibia > Anura > Dendrobatidae > Dendrobates > Dendrobates tinctorius. The sequence goes on along the minus strand of NW_027361698.1, from coordinate 57,597,401 downwards.
TTTATGGGCAGATAGAGCTGATTGCGGCCACCTGCAGTCTGATTTTGCACCCCTCCCATCAGGGGAGGTCACCTTGCCGTGGTTGATGGGCTTACATGAATTGGCCAATTTGTGCATTAAGAACTCTCAGGTGCTTCAATGAATTTTGGAACGTTGAGCCGTGAACATAGAAAAATCACATTTCCCCAGAAATATGTTATTTTAGCCCCAAATTTTGCATTTTCATAAGGGTAACAGGAAAAATTTCACCATACAATTTGTTTTTCTATTTCTTGTGAGTATGCTGATACCTAATTTGAGGGAGAAAACTACTGTTTGGGCACATGGCAGGGCTCGGAAGGGAAGGAGCTTCATTTGACTTTATCAATTTACAATCTCCTGGGATCATTAGCAGACGTCATGTCCCATTTGGACAACCCCTAATGTGCTTAAATAGTGGAATCCCCCCTCAAGTGACCCTTTTTAAGGTCCATTTTTTCCTGAGTGCACTAATACCCTACTTATAGTTGGGAAATATTTTTCAGGCATAGTGCAAAGCTCAGAAGTCAAGGAGTGACAGATTTTACTGTTATGGTTTGCAGGTGCCATGACCCACTGGGAGAGCCCATGAGGTGCCAGAACAGCTGAACCCACCATAAGAGACCCCATTTTACAAACTAACTACACCTCTCAATGAATTCATTGGGGGTGTAGTGATCATATTGACACCACGGGTGTGTCACATAATTCTGTTACCATTGGGTAGGGAAGAAAAAATAACTACATTTTTACCACCAAAATTAGATTTTATCCTCAGATTTTACATTTTCACACAAGAAGTGGGTAAAAATGGTGCCATAGTTTGTCCCACAATTTCTACTGAATGTGGCAAAACTCCATATGCGGTTGTATAGTACTACTTAGCCACATGGAGACACTGGGGAGTGCTATTTGCCTCCTGGAGCCCATATTTTCCTAGAACAGTTTGCAGACTACATAGACAGAGCCCCTAATTGCTAGAAGTGCAGAATCCCCCAAGTGACCCCACTTTGGAAATTATACCCCTTTGGGAATTTACCAACAGGTGATTTTGACCCCATGGGTATTTTCCAGAAACAAGCAGCAATGAATGTTACCGAGTAAAAATTGCAAACTGCCATTGTAGTGACCAGTACATTGTAGTGACCAGTATGTTGCAATTACCAGTATGTTATGCCCAGCGCATGCTTTTGGAGACAAGCACCCATTAGTTAGGTGGGCTCTCATCGATTTAGAAATGCCAAATATGTGAATGCTATGTGTGGTTTGGGTACACTGTGGGTCTCAGAAGGGTAGGGGAATTTGGATTCAGCAGAAGATAATTTGTTGATCTTCTTTTGGAGGGTGATCAGCCTTTTCACGTTTCCAGAGCCTTTGTACTACCAGTAATGTGGAAGCCCCCTATATTTCCGTTAACAGATGACAAACCTGAGTGGGGACTAGTTTTTTTTGTAGACTGAGTTGAAGCTTTTATTGGAAACATTTTACATAACGTTTGGTTTCACATTTATCCGGCACTGTACGCTGAGTGTTTACTTTAGGGTTTCAATGAAAAACCTCTGAGTGACTTGATTCAGATGGAACCCCGAGGGATCCATTCAGTATAATGAGGAAGCAGAGTTCCTCTGAACTCTGTCTACCCTCTATTCAGTGGTATCCTTCTTTCAGATGTGTACAAGACTGTGGCCGACGACACTTTTGTGCAATCCTAAAAAGATGGACTCTGCCACATCACAGGTCAGATGGCATCCACAGAGCCTCCATTTGCCTCATTATAGGGAATCTGCCACCTGGAGTTCTGTCTGAGTCACGTATTTCAGAGATTTACACAGAAACTATGGTGTAATCGCTCAGCGCAGAGCGCAGGAAAAATGTGCGCCAATCCTTACTGCGATCTTTGGAAGGCAGAATGAAAAAATCAACAGCAGGTGTAGAATTGGCTTTATTTATTTTTCATGCTGCTCGTCGTGCGATATAAGTGATTAGGCAACTTTATTCTTTGGGTCGGTGCGATTACAGCGATGCCATATGTATATTGGGCTTTTATGTTTAGCTGCTGTAACACACTAAAAGACACTTTTTATTGCAAAAAATAGTTTTTTCTATCTCCATATTTGAGAGCTATAATTTTTTCATATTTTGGCCTACAGAGTCATGTGAGGGCTTGTTTTTTTCTGGATGGGTTGATGTTTTTATTGGTACCATTTTTGGGTACCGTATATACTCATGCTTAAGTCGACCCCCCTAATTTTGCCACAAAAAACTGGGAAAACTTATTGACTCACGAATAAGCCTAAGGTTAAATGGTGGTCCGAGAAGATGCTCCATAGATAAAAACCCCCATATGCTGCTGCACAAGGGTTAATGCCGGCCCAAGAAGATGCTCCATAATTACCCTCCATATGCTGCTGCACACGGGTTAATGCTGCCCCATAAATACCCCCCATATGCTGCTCCACAAGGGTTAATGCTGGCCCATAAATACCCCCATATGCTGCACCACAAGGGTTAATGCTGCCCCATAAATACCCCCCATATGCTGCTCCACAAGGGTTAATGCTGCCCCATAAATACCCCCCATATGCAGCTCCTCAAGGGTTAATGCTGCCCCATAAATACCCCCCATATGCTGCTCCTCAAGGGTTAATGCTGCCCCATAAATACCCCCCATATGCTGCACCACAAGGGTTAATGCTGCCCCATAAATACCCCCCATATGCTGCTCCACAAGGGTTAATGCTGCCCCATATATACCCCCCATATGCTGCTCCTCAAGGGTTAATGCTGCCTCATAAATACCCCCATATGCTGCTCCACAAGGGTTAATGCTGCCCCATAAATACCCCCCATATGCTGCTCCACAAGGGTTAATGCTGCCCATAAGATACTACATATATACCCCTTATTTGCTGCTGCTGCTGCAATAAAAAAAATTATATACTCACCCCTCCATCGCTGGGGGCCAGGTGCCGGTGTCCTGAGCCCCTGGCAGTGGCGATATTCACCTGTCCCCGTTCCAAGCCGTGCACCACTGTGTCTCCCAGATCTCTGCATTGACAGCAGAGGACGCGCACTGACTGCGTCATTGCGCCCTCTGCCGTCACAACAGGAGGACCCGGAGACACAGCAGTGCATGGCTTGGAACGGGGACAGGTGACTATCACTCGGCCCCCGTCATACTCACCCCTCCTAGTGAAAGGTCTCTGCAGAGGCTGCCCCTGCTTCTCCCTCTGCCGTCTGCTTCCTGCATTCAGCTGGTCACGTGGTACCGCTCATTAAGAATGCGCATATTCATGAGTTTAATGAGCGGTACCACGTGACCGCTGAATGCAGGAAGCAGAGGCTGCAGAGAAGTGCCAGGAGAGGTGACTATGATCTCTGACCCCCCTGCTCCCCCTCCCCCGCCCACCCCCGGTATATGACTCGCGTCTAAGCCAAGAGGGGGAGTTTCAGCCCAAAAAATGGGCTGTAAATCTTGCCTTATACGTGAGTATATACAGTAAATGACATTTTTTGATCGCTTTCTTTTTCGATTTTTGGTAGGCAGAATGAACAAAAACCAGCTATTCAGGAATTTTTTTGTGAGGCGGATGTTTTATGTCATTCTGTGTGTGGAAAAATTGATAAGGCAGTTTTACTCTTCTGGTCAGTACTATTACAGTGATACCTCATTTTTATCTTTTTTTATGTTTTGGCACTTTTATACAACAAAAACTATTTTACAGAAAAAATAATTATTTTTGCATTGCTTTATTCTGAGGGATATAACTTTTTTATATTTCTGCCAATGGGCCTGTATGGGACAAGATGATGTTTTCAGCGGTACTATGTTTATTTATATTCGCCATTTTTGATCGCATTTTATTCCACTTTTTGTTCAGCAGTATGATAATAAATCATTGTTTTTTACCTTGTTTTCTTATTTATTTTTTATGGTGTTCACTAAAGGGGTTAACTCGTGGAGCAATTAAATAGGTCAGGTCATTCCAGATACGACAATATCAAAATATGTGTACTTTTATTGCTTTTTTTCATACAGATATTTATTTATGGGTAAAATATCTTTTTATTTTTTTATTTCATTTAAATTTTTACAATTATTTAAAACTATTTTTCACTTTTTTGTATTTTTTACTTTGTCCCACTATCAGACTATGATTTTTTGCAGGCTGATCAGTATCCCAATGCTGTGCAAACTGTCAGCTCGGAACTGACAGATAAAGTTGTTGATTATGCATCACTGCATTTGATCTAGCAACTTTACGAACTCTGGTCACCCAGATGTCATCATGTAGTCACCATGGGCAACGATCGGGACCCCAAGGACAGAGGGGTTGTCATCCATCTGCCTGCTCCCGGAATGCTGTGATCGTATTCAATCACAGCATTTAGGGGGTTAAAGTGCTGGGAGTGGTGCTGGACCGCTCCTTGCACTTAGTACCGGGTGTCAGCTGTCAGAATCAGCTGACATCTGGCGGCGATCGCGCACGCACAGCCTGGTGCGCGGACTGCAAAGTATGTCCTACGAGGAAACAGAAGATCTGAGAATGTTTAGCTTGCAAAAAAGTTAAGAGGAGACTTTATAGCTGTCTGCAAATATCTGAAGGGCTGTCACAGTGTAGAGGGATCATTATTATTCTCATTAGCACATGGAAACATAAGAAGCAATGGAATTAAACTGAAAGGGAGAAGGTACAGATTAGGTATAAAAAAAAACTTTTTGACAGTGAAGGTGATCAATGAGTGGAACACACTACCACGAGAGGTGGTGAGTTCTCCTTCAATGGGAGTCTTCAAACAGAGGCTAGACAGACATCTGTCTGAGATGGTTTAGTGAATCCTGCATTGAGCAGGGGGTTGGACACGATGACCATTGAGGTCTCTTTCAACTCTAACATTGCATGATTCTATAATTCTATGAAATGGGGTAGTTTCTTGGTCTCAGTGCTGATCTATATGTGAGTATCCTACAAGATGAGTCACTTCATACACTCAAGTACTGTGGGTATAAAAAGGATGACACAGTGTCCCAACAGGAGAACAACACGATGCATATGTTGAGATTGACAAAGAAATGGTTCAAATGACAATGAAGCAGAGTTACCAGAATGGCCACCACAGTCCCTAGACCTCAACCCAATCTAAAACTTAAGGGTCCTATTGAAGGAAAAACTCCATAGATACCCAAGTGAGTTGAACAGTATGCACCAAGTTTGGAAAACGTGCAGAAGAGACCTGAGATCAAATTTCAGTCAACACATGTTGGAATGATCGAGAGCAGGCCATGAAGGATTTAGGAAGTGTTGAAAGCCAAAGTTGGATTTAAAAAAATACAAACAAAATAATGAAATTTTACATTTTTAATAATATAATAATAATATTAACAATTTAGATCTTTAGGAGCAAAACAGTAGCAATGCAGTGACATGACAAGAATCTGCATAACTAATCATATGCAATAGTTGAAAGTCAAATATAAGTATGAGATATCAAAGATGATTGTCTATAAAATGATGGCAGTCAGTGATTTTAATCAGTTCTACTAGTCCATTTAAATTGTAGGCTCCTAGCCTGGGAGAGACATGCTTGTCCATTTAACTGTAGGCTCATAGCCCAAGAATGGCATGTACAGTAGGATAGGACCCATCAGATGGAGGTCACCTTGCAGTGGTTGATGGGCAGACATGACTTGGCCAATTTCTAAGCTAAGAGCCTTCGTTTTTTATAAGTACATCTTACTGAGTAGTAACATAGTTTTGATTTAATGTTTTCAGTGTTTGCATATATCTTGGCTCATATAGAGTGCTGCTGTATTTCCTTTTTATATATACTACAGTCATTGCAGCTGGCACCTATTAACACTAAGGCCTCTTTCACACTTCAGTTTTTTGCATCAGTCAAAATCCGCCAAAAGGACGGATGGCGAATCCGTTTTAGTACTGATGACAACGGATGCCACCTGTCCGTTTTTTTGATGGATCCGACAAATGAAGAATTTTAAAGGAATCGCAGCCTGGAAAAGGAGAGAGAGAGAGAGAGAAAGAGAGAGAGAGAGAGAATTTTTTTTTTGTCCGGCACCCAGAAAGAATTTCTGGTTAAATTTGTGTCCGCCAAAGAAAAAAACGTTGCAAGCTCCATTTTGAAATCTTTGAGGATGGTGACGGACAGCAACTTTTGGCGGATTCGCAAAAAAAACGGATGCAACGGACGGCAATCCGTCACAATCCGCCATTAATGGAAGTCAATGGGGAAAAAAAACGGATCCTCAAAAGAAAATTGAGGATCCGTTTTTTTCAAAACCTGGCGGATTGTGACTGATTGTATAAAACTGAAGTGTGAAAGAGGCCTAAGGCCTCTTTCACACTTCAGTTTTTTGCATCAGTCAAAGTCCGCCAAAAGGACGGATGGCGGATCCGTTTTAGTAGTGATGACAACGGATGGCACCCGTCCGTTTTTTGTGACGGATCCGCAAAATGAAGAATTTTAAAGGAATCGCGGCCTGGAAAAGGAGAGAGAGAGAGAGAGAGAGAATTTTTTTTTTTTTGTCCGGCACCCAGAAAGAATTTCGGGTTAAATCAGTGTCTGGAGGATCCGCCAGAGAAAAAAACGTTGCAAGCTCCGTTTTTTGAAATCTTTGAGGATGGTGACGGACAGCAACTTTTGGCGGATCCTCAAAAAAAACGGATGCAACGGACAGCAATCCGTCACAATCCGCCATTAATGAAAGTCAATGGGGGAAAAAAACGGATCCTCAAAAGAAAATTGAGGATCCGTTTTTTTCAAAACCTGGCGGATTGTGACTGATTGTAAAAAACTGAAGTGTGAAAGAGGCCTAAGGAGGCGCTGGTCAGGTTTTCCATAGATAGATAGATAGATTGATGTGGGCATTACTTCTGGCTACAAATTGGGGCTAATGTATTTTGTTAAAAGTGCAGTTTGCTAAAGCAGTAAATTAAAAGAGGAGTATGTCTTCATTTACAGATATACTATAGCTGCAAATGCCACGTGTAGTGATGATGAAATCATTTTGTAAAGTTTCAAATCAATTAAAATATCTAACCAAAAATGTGATTTCTCCAAAACTCATTTGTTTAGGCATTGAATTCATACAAATTCATCAAAAGGACAGTCAGCGATTATTTTGCTTGATTCTTTATAATGCGAGGAAGGGGGTTGAAATGTTATCAAAGCTTATTCTCACCTGTCCTGCCGCTACAGCTCCCTGCCGGATCCTACCATAGTACCATAGGGAATTGTGTAATTAATATTATCAGTTTGTCCAGATGAAAAGCCCCATAGAGTGCTAATAATAAATGTTATAATATTCAGGGCAGGTGCTGAATGCCACACATAGGACGTAGTTTATCTGCTCAGTGTATTACTGAAGGATAGTGCCAATAATATTTCTGCAATGCTGTTGTGATTTTAACTTACAGATTGAGAGAATGAGAGAGAATCACATATCTGTGCCTTGGTACTATGTGGGAACTGTATGGAAGCAAATGTTGTGGTGGCATAACATCTAGAAAACATCTTTATAGAAACATTGCATCTGGCACCAAATATTACAAGTCCAGACATGGCTAACTGCATGTGGATCTTGCTATCAATACCTGTTCATCATTTGCCCCACACGCATGGATTGCTAATATACAGCTAAAAGGTTCATTATTTGCAAATTTTAGGACTACAACTGTGTATTTTCAGTTTTTACAATTCATGCCCTACATTTGCCGTCAACGACAATGTCAGTGATTTCCATTGCAGAGTCCTGTCTAGCTGGGCAGTCACAGTTATATTATAATTTATTGTGATATTTTCTACATTTTGTCTAGGAAGACACAGTACAGTAGCTTTCATTATCTCACCGGGGAGAAAGGAGACAGGTGTAAGTAACCGCTCTGCCCAAGCTGTCACTGACTGCGGCCACGTGATTATTTGTGCAACTGCTATTCTGAGACTGAAAGAAAGGGACATAAATGACTCAAGGATCTCTGAAATGGTCATTAAAGGTTTAGGGTCCCGTCACACCAAACGATGCACCAGCGATCCCGACAACGATATGACCTGGTCAGGATTGCTGGTGCATCGCTACATGATCGCGGGTGAGCTGCCAAACAGGCAGACACACCAGCGATCAGGACCAGCGAGGACACTAGTATCCAAGGTAAATATCGGGTAACTAAGCGCGCGCCACTTACAGTCATGGCCAAAGGTTTTGAGAATGACACAAATATTATATTTTCACATGATCTGCTGCCCTCTGGTTTTTATGTGTGTTTGTCAGATGTTTTTATCACATACAGAAATATAATTGCAATCATATTATGAGTAACAAAAGGTTATATTGACAGTTAGAATGAGTTAATGCAGCAAGTCAATATTTGCAGTGTTGACCCTTCTTCTTCAGGACCTCAGCAATTCTCCCTGGCATGCTCTCAATCAACTTCTGGATCAAATCCTGACTGACAGCAGTCAATTCTTGCAAAATCAATGCTTTTATTTTGTCTGAATTTGAAGGTTTTTGTTTGTCCACCCGTCTCTTGATGATTGACCACAAGTTCTCAATGGGATTAAGATCTGGGAAGTTTCCAGGCCATGGTCCCAAAATCTCTATGTTTTGTTCCCTAAGCCATTTAGTTATCACCATTGCTTTATGGCAAGGTGCTCCATCATGTTGAAAAAGGCATTGTTGATCGCCAAACTGCTCTTGGACGGTTGGGAGAAGTTGCTCTTGGAGGACATTCTGGTACCATTCTTTATTCATGGCTGTGTTTTTAGGCAAGACTGAGAGAGAGCCCATTCCCTTGGCTGAGAAGCAACCCCACACATGAATGGTTTCAGGATGCTTGACAGTTGGCATGAGACAAGACTGGTGGTAGCGCTCACCTGGTCTTCTCCGAATAAGCCGTTTTCCAGATGTCCCAAACAATCGAAAAGGGGATTCATCAGAGAAAATGACTTTACCCCAGTCCTCAGCAGTCCACTCCCTGTACCTCTTAAAGAATATCAGTCTGTCCATGATGTTTTTTCTGGAGAGAAGTGGCTTCTTTGCTGCCCTCCTTGAGACCAGGCTTTGCTCCAAGAGTCTCCACCTCACAGTACGTGCAGATGCACTCACACCTGCCTGCTGCCATTCCTGAGCAAGCTCTGCACTGCTGGTAGCCCGATCCCACAGCTGAACCACTTTTAAGAGACGGTCCTGGCGCTTGCTAGTCTTTCTTGGGCGCCCTGGAGCCTTTTTGGCAACAAGGGAACCTCTCTCCTTGAAGTTCTTGATGATGCGATAGATTGTTGACTGAGGTTCAATCTTTCTAGCTGTGATACTCTTCCCTGTTAGGCCATTTTTGTGCAGTGCAATGATGACTGCACGTGTTTCTTTAGAGATAACCATGGTTAACAGAAGAGAAACAATGATGCCAAGCACCAGCCTCCTTTTAAAGTGTCCAGTGGTGTCATTCTTACTTAATCATGACAGATTGATCTCCAGCCCTGTCCTCATCAACACCCACACCTGTGTTAATGGAGCAATCACTGAAACGATGTTAGCTGGTCCTTTTAAGGCAGGGCTGCAATGATGTTGAAATGTGTTTTGGTGGATAAAGTTAATTTTCTAGGCAAATATTGACTTTGCAAGTAATTGCTGTTAAGCTGATCACTCTTTATAACATTCTGGAGTATATGCAAATTGCCATTAGAAAAAATGAAGCAGTAGACTTTGTAAAAATTAATATTTGTGTCATTCTCAAAACTTTTGGCCATGACTGTAGTTACCCGCTGTTTACCTTGGATATCAGCTCCCAGCGCGAGCACGCTGGTATCCAAGGTACACAGCGGTTAACTAAGTGCTGCACGCGCTTAGTTACCCAATATTTACCTTGGATACCAGCTCCCAGCATCTGCTTACAGTGCTCGCTGATCGTTGGTCTCCCGCTGCCACACGCAGCGATGCGTGCTGGCCAGTGGGAGACCAATGATCAAAAAATGGCCCAGGACATTCCTGCATGATGAGCGATATGCAGCGGGGGGCCAGTCGTTGAGGCTTGCCACACACAGCGAGATCGCTATTGAGATCGCTGATGCATCAAGAAATCTGTGATCACGCTAGCGATCTCGCTATGTGTGACGGGCCTTTTATTCTCATCACAGATATTTATAGGTTATCCACAGGATATACCATAAAAACATTTGTAGCCCATACCTGAATCTTAAATTGGGGTCCCCATCCCACCTCATAAATGAGACTTTGACCATTGCATCCACCACATCACAATTATCGCCAGTCGCTTCTTTTTTGAGTTATAGAAACAGTAGAGTAAGCAATCTAGATTAAATGTTTATTTTAGAGGCAAGTATCTAGGAGACATTTCTGGAATATCCCTTTGAATAACATGTTTGCCTCATAATATCTGCCACTTATACATTTTACCACGTGGGGTAACAGAAAATGGTCCGCCTTATACCCTAATTACCGAACAGAAGACAAACACTGGGCTATCGGCAGTAATGTGATATTTTCAACATGAAGCATTGATAGAGAGAAAGCAAATAAGATGCTTCACGGTAGTTTTTTTTTTTTTTTCAACCTTTCCAAGATTTGCAGCAAAATTATTTTCATTCGCCAGCTCAAAGGAATATGCATCTGACTTTAAGTATCTTTGTAAAATCTTTTTCAAAGCAATATATTTGCAGAGGTTTTATGAACATGATTACACAAAAGAAATGAGAATTTGTATATTTATTCCTATTTATCAGTGCAGTAAAGCACACATTCCCTGAACATGTAATTAGGCAGCTCAACGCTAATCCTAAAAACTGCAAGACAAAGGTAATTTGATTTACTCATGCTGACAACCAGTAATACAGGAATAAAAAGATGTATAAAAAAGACTATATAATATAATCAAACTGAAGGGGAAACAAAGTTTAAAAAAAGTAACGCTTGCCAACCTGTGTGTAGCTTTTTTTCAGAAGACATCCATATTGTTGCCTGCTCCAAACGGAGAGTTTGGGTAAAAAAAAAAGAAATTTTCAGAAATTTTCCACTAGATCTGTCTATAGTGGATACTAACTGGAAAGAGTTCACTGCACACTCTGATTTTGAATGCAGGGTGATGATGGCATTTTACTTAATGCAACACAAGATTTATGTATTCATTTATTTTGCTCACTTATATAGCGCCATTAGTTCCTCAGCGCTGAAACTACTACAGACATTACCAATGTGCTTAGGATAAGTTTATATCAGCAGCAGCATTGATGACTTTATAACCCTCTCAATTCTTTATTCAAAGAATAAATAATTTATTTAGTCACTTGTAGAAAGTTATGTATGTATACGAAGGTTGTAGTGGAGTTTGCAGGGCTGATGTGGAAAAGAATATCTTCTATACATAGAAAGGTTGGAGTGGGTATTGCGGTGTTGGGGTGGAAAATATTCCACTACATACTCTTCCACCTCTGTCCCGCAAGGGTTACTACCTCAATGCTTGCAGCCTACTTATGCATAGCAGAGATTCTCCTCCACCTCTGTGCCGCACGTTCCACTACAACCTTCCTATACACAGAAAAGATTCTCTTCCACCTCAACGTTTGCAACTTCCTATGTACATCAGAGACTCTCCTCCACCTCTGTGCCGCAAGTCCCGCTACAAGCTTCCTATTTACAGAAAAGATTCTCTTCCACCTCAGCTCTTGCAACTTCCTATGTACATCAGAGACTCTCCTCCACCTCTGTGCCGCAAGTCCCGCTACAAGCTTCCTATTTACAGAAAAGATTCTCTTCCACCTCAGCTCTTGCAACTTCCTATGTACATCAGAGACTCTCCTCTACCTCTGTGCTGCAAGTCCCGCTACAACCTTACTATACACAGAAAATATTCTCTTCTACCTTAGTGCTTGCAACTTCCTATGCACATCAGAGACTCTCCCCTACCTCTGTGCCGCAAGTCCCGCTACAACCTTCCTAAGCACAGAAAATATTCCTTCCACCTCAGCAACGCAAGCTCCACTACAAACTTCCTATACATAGCAGAAATTGTCTTCAACCTTAGCACAGCAAGCTCCTCCACAAGCTTCCTATGCGCAGCAGAGATTCTCTTCCACATTGCTGCTTGCAATCTTCCTATGCACAGCAAAGATTCTCTTCAATCTTGGCACCACAAGCTTCACTACAACCTTCCTATGCGCTGCAGAAATTCTATTCCCCTCTGCGCTGCAAGTGCTACTACAACTTTCCTATGCACAGAAGAGATTGTCTTTCACCTTAGCACTACAAACTCCACTATAAACTTGCTATGCACAGCAGAGAATGTCTTCCACTTTGGTGCTTTTGACCTTCCTATGCACAGAAAAATCTCTATTCCACCTAGCACCATAAGCTAAATGGCAAACTTCCTATGCACAGCACAAAGATTCCCTTCCACCTCTGTGGTGCAAGTGCCTCTACAACCTTCCTATGCATAGATGAGATTATCTTCCACCTTAGGCTTCTTTTACACTTCCTGTGTTTTGTGCAGGCCGTTTTAGCAGCCCCAATAGATTTCTGTGGGGCCATTAAAATGGCCTGCAAAAATTAATCGGAGTGCCGTGCGCCATATGGCCATGAGGGCCGTATATAAGGCAGTGAAAAAATATTGAGCTTGCTCAATATTTTTCACGGCTTATGGACATGGCTGCAATAGAATTCAATGGTGCCGCAAAAACAATGGTAGCTTGCTTTTGCGGTACACCGTATTTACGGAATGCCATATTTTTCCCCACCAATTTGTCAAAACAGGGAAAAACAGCGATCCGAGAAGGATTTTTGCTGCCCGTTTTTGCGGAAGACAGTGAAAATCAAAGTAATATGGCCCGCAAAAAAGGCCCACAAAAACGGGCCGCAAAAAACACAGGAAGTGTAAAAGAAACTTTAGCCCTGCTAGCTCTACTACAACCTTCCTATGCATAGCAGCTATTCTCTTCCATCTTGGTAGGGTGAAAAGGTCATAAATCTCCACATTGATAAAAGACAAAGTTGATTCTAAGCATATCTGTGAATGGTAATTCATTAAGGACACTTACGACTTTGAAAACAAAACTACAAAATTCAGTGAATTTGTAGCAGATATTTATTGGGCCTCCCTGGACTACTGGGACCTCTACCTTGTGAAGATTTTGTGCACTCCAGTTTTTTTGCCACTAGCAATGGATACCAAGCAAGACTAGAATGTACATTATTAGCTAAAGCTGATCATATACTAAAGCCTTTAGGTGGTATTTTTATGAATGGTTGTTAGCTCACTATTAGTTTGTGAATGTGAACATTATTAATTAAATTGATGCAAGTTGAAAAGATAAAATATAGATTACGTTTTTAACTCAACCTGAATTATTTTTGTATTAAGGCTACCATATCCATGAGTCCAATAATGCCCAAACTCATCGATATCGGTGAACTCAGTCGACAATCTAAAGAGTATAGGGGTCTCCAGTCTTTTCCTCAACAAAAGATGTTAGGGAGTTAAGGATTTTGCATGCCTAATTTCGGACTACTGACCTTTTGTTCTCGGCGAAAATCTGGCAGCGGTTAGAGAACACAGGAGCGCTGAGCTCCTGTTTACTGATGATCTAGGAGATAAAGCTACGGGTGGAACGATTGGTCAAACCATCATCAGGCTGACAGCTATCTATTGTGTATGGGGCCTTCTAACCTGTGACTAAAAAGATTGACATGGCAGATAGAAATATTGAGATAGCTGCCTTTCACTGATTATGCTGTTCAAGAGTTCAAAACAATGTTCTTTTTAAAAATCTCTGATATTTATGGGCAGCATGAACCAATCAGTAACATATGATGCCAATAGCAATATTGGTAAACTAATTTATAGATTTTCATTTATTACAAAACAAGACAGAACATTTGTCTCAACATGAAATAATAGTTCAATTGAAAGCTAACAATGTCAATGAGTATGTATTTACAAAAGGTTGTCTTGATAAAATATTTTCATCATATTCTAGCCTTAGAAAAAGCAAAAAATAAGATCTAAATTTCTACTGGGCTACTTTAAATATATCCATCCCGACAATAAATATCCTTGAAAGGCCAAATCAACTCCAGGAGCTATTTCTTTTCCATCTGAATATAGATGTGGCCATTCGCTAAGTAACTGAGGACATTCAACTATTTGCAATTGTAATTCCTATCATTATGATATAAAATATGCAGCTAGTCAACGGGCCGACAGCTCCAGAATCTGCTGCATTTTGATTTCTTATGAAGACAAAGCATGCTCATGAGAGATAAATTGCTGGGAAGGTCTGATATGTCACCTGCCCATTATCTTGTTGATCCTATTGAATATGTGGTTTCACTTCAATAAATGTTAATTTGAACAGATGACAGCAATGAGTTAATGGAATGTCTATATATACCCTGAGCTCATGGCCAAGTGAATATTATCTATTGTCTGTCTACATTATTCCATTCTTTCTTATTATCTGCACGTAGAAGTGTAACATTTAATCAATTTCCATGAAAAGAGACAGAAAGCTATTATAAGGATTTGTGTCCGCAAACTAGCATCTGTCTCAATTTACTTGACTGCTTGACTTCAAATGGACTTGAAATGTCACAAATGTATTTCTAAAGCTGTTTATAACCATTAGAGCAAATGGGGTAAGCAGCCCATGTGGCTGCTCTGAGGCCTGAGTGTGGGACATCTAGCATTCTTTCATTGCTCCATTCTCCTCTTGTCCAACAGTGTGATCATTTAGTTTTCTTTCCGAGTAGCTTATCTGCCCAGTTAGTGAGCCAACGGGACATGACATATGCTTGTCTTGCAGAACTAGTCCTCGGATGGAATCTCACAATGGAAACATCTGAATGGCGTTGTATGTTCAACCTCTGCTCACATTGATTTTCTTTAGATACAATAATTTGCTTTCTCAGTTCAAAATATATTGGTTGATTAGTTGACTTTTTATGAAATTCATAAACACCAAAACACTAACAGCTCAATTATAAGCATTTAGTAACTGCATGTACCAAGGGAAAATATATAACACCAATTCAACAAAAGTACACATCACTGCATATAATAATAAGTACAATTTAATACCAATAAAAACAGGGAAGACACAAATATTAATATAGACAGCAACAAATTCTAGAAGAGAAGGAAGTTATACTAAAAAAAAATAATATGTAATCTAGAAGATAGCAGAGGGAGAGCGCTGCTTTACTCATCCCTCCGATGCCCACCGTGATGAGATGTGATCCCATCACAGGGGATCCTAGTGATGACATTAAAGCTGGAGGACACATGACCTCTGGGTCTCCCAACTATGGTGGCCTTTTAGATTCAGCCTGTAGATTATCTGATGTAAAGTGTAAAACTGACACGTCTCAAGCATTGCAATACATGTGCATGCGACTAGATAAAAACGTTAAAAATAAGTTTTAAAAAAGTTTTAAAACTATTTTAAAAATATCATAAAATAAACAAAAAAAGAAGAAAAAATATATACATATTCTTATCCAAATTTGGTATCGCCGCATATAAAACAACCTGACCTATAAAACTGTCACACTACTTAACCCCTTCAGTGCACACCATGAAAAATAGAAATAAAAAACAGCAAAAAACTCTTTTTCATGATACTGAATGAACAGTAGAATAAAACGCGATCAAAAAGTCAAATGGAAATAAAATCAATACCAATAAAAATAACATATTGTTGCAAAAAAAAAAGCCATCATACAGCTCCATCTTAGTAAAAATAAAAAAAAGTAGCTATCGGAATAAAGCAACGCAAAAATAACTATTTTTTCTATAAAATAGTTTTTGCGTAAAACACAAAAAAAAATAAATGTGGTATCACTTTAATAGTATTGACCAGAAGAGTAAAGTTGCCATATGAATTTTACCACAAGCGGAAAGGAAATTAAAAAAAAAGAATATTTCCTGAATTGCTAGTTTTTGTTAATTCTGCCTCCCAAAAATCTGAATGGAAAGCAATCTAAAAATGTCATGTTCCCAAAAATAGCACCAAAAATGTAAACTCGTCCCACAAAAACAAGCCCTATAATGTCTCTGTCATCAGAAATATGGAAAAATTATAGCTATCTAAATATGGCAATGCAAAAATTTGCTTTTGGAAAAAAGGGTCTTTTAGTGTGTGACAGCAGCCAAACATAAAAAACTATATAAATCTGGTATCATTGTGATCTCACCGACCCGAAGAATAAAGTTATCTAATCAATTATACCGCACGAATAGCGACGTAAAAATTAAATAAAACCAAGTCTTCACTTGCTGTTGATTTGTTCATTCTGCCTCCTAAAGATCGCAGTAAGGCTTGGCTCACATTTATCATGTGCTCTGTGCTGAGTGCTTACACCAGGGTTTCCGAGTAAATCTCTGAAATAAGTGATTCATATGGAATCCCCAGTGGAAGATTACCTATAATGAGGCAGATGGAGGCATTGTAGATGGCATCTGACCTGTGATCGGGTCGATTCGTTCATTGTGCATAAACGCGCGATCCACCACAGTTTTGAGCATCTCTGAAGACAAGGACAATGCTGAACAGATGCCAGACAGAGTCCAGGGTAACCATGCTGCCTGATTATAGTGAACTAGCTATGAACCCGTTCAACGCTCGGGTGGCGAGCGTTTTAATTTGTATATGGTCTCCCATCCTGGTGTGCTGTCACCCTCCTATCCTGGTACGCATGGCACCCTTCATTCCTATCTTGGTATGCGTGGTACCCTCACCTCCCCAATCCTGGTATGCCTGGCACCCCATTCTTCATCCTGGTATGCATGGTCCCCTCACCCGTCAATCCTGGTATGCATGGTCCCCTCACCCCCTATCCTGGTATGCATAGTCCTCTCATCCCCCAATCCTGGTATGCATGGTACCCCTCATCCCCCAATCCTGGTATGCATGGTCCTCTCACCCCCCCAATCCTGGTATGCATGGTACTCTCTCATCCCTATCCTGGTATGCATGGTCCCCTCACCCCCTATCCTGGTATGCATGGTACCCCTCATCCCTCAATCCTGGTATGCATGGTACTCCCTCATCCCTATCCTGGTATGTATGGTCCCCTCACACCCTATCCTGGTATGCATGGTACCCCTCATCCCCCAATCCTGGTATGCATGGTACCCATCATCCCTCAATCCTGGTATGCATGGTACCCCTCACCCCCCTATCTTGGTATGCATGGTACCCCTCATCCCCAAATCCTGGTATGCATGGTATCCTTCATTCCCCAATCCTGGTATGCATGGTACTTCCTCATCCCCCAATCCTGGTATTCATCGTCCTCTCACCTCCCCTATCCTGGTATGCATGGTACCCCTCATCCCCCAATAATGGTATGCATGGTCCTGTCATCCCCCAATCCTGGTATGCATGGTACCCTTCATGCCCCAATCCTGGTAAGCATGGTCCTCTCACCTCCCCTATCCTGGTATGCATGGTCCCCTCACTCCTATTAAAACTACACACATACAAAAAAAAACATTTATACTCACCCTTCTTTCCTGTGCTCCAGCGCTGTCACCACGTCCTGCTGGAGGCTGGGGGAGGAGTCTGGCACCGGAGTACGCACATGCACATAGAGCTGTCTGGCGCCATATTGCTGAAGACACACTGCAAGTGTGTCTTCAGTAAAATGGCGCCGGATTGCGCTATGTGCATGCGCGATTCCGGCCGCACTCCAGCCCCAGTCTCCGGACGAAGAGAAGCGCCGCGGCAATGCTCCTCCCGGTTAGGTAAATATGGGGTATGTAATATGACACTCCTTCCCTTCTGAGTTTTGCATTGTGCCTCAAAAGTAGCTCTCAACCACTTATGGATTATTGCTGTATTCCGGAGAAATTGCGTAACAAATTGTATTGTTTGTTTTCTCCTATTACCCCTTTTGAAAATTGCAAACTTGGGGTCAAATATACATTTTAGTGGAAAAAAATAGTAATATTTAATTTACTCAGCCCAACATTATACAAGTTTATGTGGCGCCCCTGAGGCTTCAGTCACCACAGAGGTACTGCACCTTCTCCTAAGGTGTAGTGCCCCACCATCCAGGTAAGGTGGGAACTCCTGACCACACTCCACACCTGCATTCCACACACAGGATAGTTCAGTGGGGCCACCTAACAGCTTCAAGCTGGGGGTTAGCAGAGCACCCCTCGTGGAACCCTGCTTCCTAACACAAGATGTGCTGAGAGGCGGGTGGAGTGAGATGATACAAAAGAGTGGAAAGAGTGAGAGTTAGTTGGTTAGTTGGTTAGAGGAGAGAGAAGAGAGAAGATGGGTGTCTGAAGGACGTGCTGCAGCAGGTCCCAGTCAGCTGGGCTGCTGGCACGAGAAAGACAGAGAAAGAGACTGATGAGATTGATAACCTAACCTTCCATAAGAGAGATAGAACAGATTGGAATGAAGGAGAATAGAAGGACAGTGGGAAGCTGGTTGAAGAAAGATAGAGAACCCTTCCAGTCCAGAGCGCAAAGGCCAGGGCCCGGTCCCCGAGGTTGATTGGATCTTTAACAACAGACACCGGAGGAGTAGTGAGCCACTAACACCTTGCTCCCCTCATAGACTTGGGACACAACAGCAATTGAATAGAGAGCCGGGACGCAGAGAGGAGTCCCCGAAGCAGGCTACAGCTGTCTGTCATACAAGTAGAGACTAGGAACACCTAGAGAGAGGCATTCCAGGGTAACTTAGTACTGGAGTGCTTCACACCTAAAGGCGCGTTGGAGGAGTCGTTCAGTAAAGGTACATATTGGCGGAGTGTGGAAAGGAGAATCCTATCTGGCCTGGAGGTTGGCTGGAGCCCTGACCTGGAGAACACAGTACGGAGGCAGGCGTGTGTGTGAACTGAAAACAGTGAGTAAAGCCTTGGAACCGCACACCCTGGTGTCCTCCAGTTATTCCGCACCGTTACACCTGAGTACCTGCATCTACACCACTGCGCCTCCCCGCCATTACTTCATCTACACTGCCCTGGGACTTCAGCTCCAGCCTGTGGGTAGCTTTACCATCTAAGCTGCGCATACCATCAGTCCCAGAGGATCTGCCCACAGCGTCGGCCTAACATCACACTTGCCGAGCACCACAGGTGGCGTCACGAACTTTCCATATAAACTATACTACAAACATCACCGCCATTGATATTGGGCACCCAGGGCCACGGACCGGGTCACCGCTGCTGTGACACACGCATCCCCCTGACACCGGCCCGTTCCGAGTACCCCACAGCCCTGGGAGGGCGACCCAATTATTGGCGTCACGAACAGGATGACGAGACCTGATGCCATCGGGTTCTGTGTGCCTTGGTTTACAACTTTTGAAAATGTGCAAAAGACCAAATTTAATAGACTGTAAAATGGACATTAGAAATGGCCGCTGGCGCGGAGAAGAAGTGCGTGAAGAGATGGGAGGTCCTAAGAAAAGACCGCGAAGAGTCTTGGGCCTTCCATGCCTGAATTACTATGTGACAGATGCATGGCCCACCCCCCGAGGGGTTCGTATACTGGCTTGGTATGGAGGCGCTGGAAGAAGACGCCGCCCCCGGAAGGAGGGGCAGAGGAAGCCAGTGGCGAGCAGAAGGGCGGAGCATGAAGAACGCCAGAATGCCATTTTGGAGAGTGAGGGAAGGAGGCCTGTGGAGCGCAGGGAAGTGCAAACCCCCAGCGCCATGGCTGACGGCTCCAACCCTGAAACTGGCATGAGTTGCCGGCAGCTACAGGATGAGATCACGGAACTGACTACCCGTCTGCAGCTAAGAAGAGAAGCTGAGATGGCAGCGTGCCCCAGCGGGGCCTACACCAGCGGTACCCTCTCCATCGGTACCTGCCGTTACCACACCGGACTGTCCCCGGGCAGCACTGATCTACACGTCTACCCTGACTGTGAGGCTGGGTGCCGCTTGCCCGAAGGAGTTACCGGAGGACCCGGGAGTGGAAGCGGAGCTCCTGCCCAGACCTATGAAAGGTCCCCGCAGAGACCCCTGTGGATCTGGAGCCCCCACCAGCACTGGAGCAGAGGCCGCACCGCCGGGAGACCTCAGGTATGTCCAGCTCCCCTTCACCTGAGAAAACCTGGGGTTGCCCCACCGTTGCAGCGGCCGGCCAGGTTGTACTAGACCTGGTCTGGGACTGGGAAGCCAGTCTCCGGGGGGAGACACCGGAACCCCCAACGGTGGTACCGCTGGCCCCAGTAGGCAAAAGCAGGTCCCGGGAGGAGGAGGAGCAGAATGAAGCCTATTGCCGAGCCACCATTAAACAGCTGGCAGCTGAGTACCGGGAGAGGGAGCAGAGGAGATTGGCTGTACTGGGCCCGGATTTGAGCAGGAAAGAGAGGGCCCGTGCTGGGCATTACAGTTCCCAGGATGCCGCAGGATGGGGACAGGTCCTTAACGTCAATCAAGAACGGGGGTTCGGATTTATTGCAGACCCCAAGAGGATAAGTGACTTATTCTTTAATCGGAGGGACGTTGAATCCCACTTGCCCAAAGGACACTCTAAAAGAAATCTGCAGCCTGGGGAGTATGTGACCTTCACTCGCCATGAGGGGCTCGGGGATGGTACGCCCTGAATGTACGCCGTATCCCTGCAGAATTTATTGAGCAGTACCTGCCAAAGAGACCTGTTAATACTCCTCCACCTACAGTTACCACCCAAGCTGCTCAGTGACTAGGAATCTAACCATTACCACGTCAATTCCAACCCGGCAGCCTAAAAAGAAGATCTCTGGCTTGACCCCGTGGGAAGAGGACCACCTAAAAATGGTCAATGATAATCTCGAATATGGTGATGGTTCAGCTTCCAGAACCCCAGGAGGGGATCACCAGTAAAAGAAACATACTTTTCCAAATCTCATTACCCAGGAGGGTTTGTTGCACCAGTTGTGCCTTTGTCTTTTTGTTCATCATGTTGCCCAGTTTTTGATTGGCAGCGTTGTTTTTGAAATGGAACTGTGGAGATCATAGATGCTGATTGGTCCAAAAACTTTTATTGTAAATAGTTTGCACCTCTTTAGGTGCCCTTTCTTGGTTTTACATATGTGACCCCTTTGTGAAGATAATGGTTACACAAAGAGACTCTTTGCGAAGATTATGTTTTTGAATGGACACTTTTCGAAGAATGATGTCTACATCAAGGGACACTGCAAGAAATCCCAGCTGGGAACAGTGTTCAGCACTTTGCAAGAATCTTTGAATGTTTTATGATAACGTATTTGATAATGTTATGTCTTATAAAAAGTAAATGTCTTTTATAGCATGTTTAATACAGAAAACTAGAAAAATTTTGAGATAGAATGTGAGAATTGAATAAAGAGTAAAGAATTGACAGTGACAGGTGACAGGCCAAGGGTAGATGGTCAGTGTCTTGCGTCCAGTAGAGAGAGAAAGAAAAAGAGAATAATTGAAAGAAAATGTAACAAAGAAAAATGTGTTACAGAGAATAGCACTTTGAGTTAAGAATTGCAGTTAAGTAAATTTTTGATACTAAGATAGGAAGTTAGCCTGTTTGTAATGTTTAAGAAATGTGCCTCCTACATTAGGAAGATTAGATAAGTATTGTTAAACAACATTTAAAATTTTTTGTGTGTTCCTGTATTGTACTTTTGTCATCTTGCAGCCCGTGGATGTGCTGTGTTTAACGGGGGGCATGTGGCGCCCCTGAGGCTTTAGTCACCACAGAGGTACAGCACATTCTCCTCAGGTGTAATGCCCCACCATCCAGAGGTAAGGTGGGAACTCCTGACCACACTCCACACCTGCATTCCACACACAGGATAGTTCAGTGGGGCCACCTAACAGCTTCAAGCTGGGGGTTAGCAGAGCACCCCTCGTGGAACCCTGCTTCATAACACGAGATGTGCTGGGAGGTGGGTGGAGTGAGATGATACAAAAGAGTGGGAAGAGTGAGAGTTAGTTGGTTATTTGGTTAGAGCAGAAAAGAGAGAAGATTGGTGTCTGAAGGACGTGCTGCAGCAGGTCCCAGTGAGCTGGGCTGCTGGCACGAGAAAGACAGAGAAAGAGACTGATAAGATTGATAACCTAACCTTCCATAAGAGAGATAGAACAGATCGGAACAAAGGAGAATAGAAGGACAGTGGGAAGCTGGTTGAAGAAAGATAGAGAACCCTTCCAGTCCAGAGCGCAAAGGCCGGGGCCCAGTCCCTGAGGTTGATTGGATCTTTATGTCCTGCAACAGACACCGGAGGCGTAGTGAGCAACTAACGCCTTGCTCCCCTCATAGACTTGGGACTCAACAGCAATTGAATAGAGAGCCGGGACGCAGAGAGGAGTCCCCAAAGCAGGCTGCAGCTGTCTGTCATACTAGTAGAGACTAGGTACACCTAGAGAGAGGCATTCCAGGGTAACTTAGTACTGGAGTGCTTCGCACCTAAAGGCGCGTTGGAGGAGTCATTCAGTAAAGGTACATATTGGCGGTGTGTGGAAAGGAGAATCATATCTGGCCTGGAGGTTGGCTGGAGCCCTGACCTGGAGAACACAGTACGGAGGCAGGCGTGTGTGTGAACTGCAAACAGTGAGTAAAGCATTGGAACTAGTGTTGAGCGACTTTTGGTTTTTTAGGGTCGAGTTTCATTTCATGAAACCCGACTTTTCCAAAAGTCGGGTCGAGCAAAATCGGCCGACTATAGGGAAAAGTCGGGGTCGTCCTGAAGCACGAAACCCAATGTAAGTCAATGGAGAATTAAAGTCGGCAGTGAGAGGAGGACAGGAAACACACCAACAGTGCCCATTTGAATGCCAAAAGCATAAATTCTTGTTACTGAAGCTTGTCAACCTTAATTAACTTCATAATACTAGTTACGCACTGAAAAATGGGGGTTATTTGGCTACAGTTGTGGGGGGGAGGGCTGGCTCCAGGTTTTCCTGGGCCCAGGGCCAAAGAGCGCCCCTTTAACACATACCACAACTCATGATGCTCCGATACGGCAGAGAAACAGCAGTATAGTACAATGAAAAATACTTAATTTCTTACATCTCATGACTGATATCCATTTTAAATTCTCCAATACCTCTAAAAACGGACAGTATATAACTCCATACAGTATTATGGCCAGCGCTTAGTGCACTATACAGAGTAATGAGGCCCATATATTTCTCCATACGGAATCATTATTCCCATATAATGTTTCAAACCATATATGATGAGCTCCACATAATGCTACAGTATATGTTGGTCCCAATGGATGAAGCTCCACTGTCTTATGGGCCCAAATAATGCTCCATATGTAATGGGCCCCATTTCTACTGCTCTAGTGTATAATGGGCCCTGTAAATGCTGCTCCAGTGTCTGATGTCCACCTTTGGAATGCTCCAGTGTATGGTGGGCCCCATATATCATTCACCAGAGTATAGTGCTCCCCAAAAATTGCTGTCCCAACATTGAAAACAATTACATAAGTCTCCTTGCTAGGGAATCCCTGCACTACTCTGAACTCCTTGTCGTCCCCATCTTCCATCTCACTGCACTTGGCTGTTTAGGCCCTCCCACCGGCAGAGACACTTTTGCGTACTATGCGGTGCCCTGTGCCAGTGCCATCGCCCATGAGTATGCCCCCCACCTGCTCAAGGAACCTGCACTTTCATCTGCACCTTCCTCTTTGTCACCGTGTAAGGTGGTATAGTATGCGGGAAGGGGAACCTGAGTTTCCTCTGGGTCAGATTCTGGCTGTGTAGAGTGCGAGGGGAATGTAGTGGTCTGGGTCAATGTACCAGCAGCATCATCCAGCATTGGCTGGGCCTCAGTGCACTTGTGGCGTCCCCAAGAGTACGGTCGCCACTGTGGCATTGCCTTCCTCCTAGGGAGTGTGTTGTCAAGCTTGGGAGCAACGAAGGATCTCTCTAGCAGTGAAACCAACACACAACACATTTCCCACTCCAAGCCAGCAGGGAGACCTCTGAACCTGACTGCTGAGGAGCTGCTCTCTGTGGTCAGGAGGAGGTAAGTTAGGGCACTCTGTGCAGGGAAGGGGAAGTGTGTGGACGTGAGAAGGGGAGCTGGAGGATGAGCAGAGTTAAGGCTCACTCCTAGCTGGAGCGCATGGTCCGGATTCCGGTCTCCGAGTTTGTAGGGACACTGACGTTCCTGCAGCAGAAACCGGCTGAAGTAGCAGCTATAAATGCTCTGTACCCAACTAAGGTTCGGAGGCCCCAGCATCAACGTGTGCGAGGCAGAAGGAAAAGGCTACAGCTGTCTGCCATACAAGTAAAGTCTGAGGAACATCTGTTAGACAGGAGGCGTTTCAGTGAACCACGGTCCTGTGAGTGCTTCCCCCACAAGCGCTAGAAAGGAGACGTTCAGAAAGGTACATGTTGGCGGAGTGTTGGAAGGGAGCTTTCCATTCTGGTCCTGGAGGTTGGCAGAGGTCCTGACCCGGAGGACACAGCACGGAGGCAGGCATCTGTGTAACCTGCAGACTGTGAGTAAAGCTTTGGAACTGCACGCTCTGGTGTCCTACAGTTATTCCAGCACTGCTGCATCTGAGTACCAGCACCTACACCGCCTGTGCCTTTCCCCCATCACTATATCTACACTTCCCTGGGATGGGACTCCAGCTCCACCTGTGGGGAGCTTCACCATCTTTGCTGCACAACACCATCAGTCCCAGAGGATCTGTATGCAGTGTCGGCCTAACATCTATGTTGCCGAACACCACAGGTGGCGTCAAACTATCTATATAAACTCTTTACCATTATACCACGCCATTTACATGGGCGCCCAGGGCCACCGTCCGGGTCACCGCTGCTGTGACACATCCCACTGACACCGGCCCGGTACCGAGTACCCCACAGCCCTGGGAGGGCGACCCATATGCCGACTGCTGATCGGGCGGCGTTATTCCCACGAACCTCCAAACAGCGTCCCGGAAGGCAAAGTTTTTGGTTTCCGGGGCAGTATGATTGCAAAGCTGAACCTTAAAGGAATGTCCAAAAGGGCACCACCAGGAGTGGAGCCTGTGGCTTAATTGGACTGCACCCAGGAAACCACTACCATACAAGCTACAGAAAAGATGGACAGATTGCAAGCTTTGTCGATTCTGTGTGTGGTGTGGTATGTCCGTTTGTAGTTGTGCTAGCGATTTCTCAGCTTTATTCCGTTAACGACCGAGACTCCGGCATGGCCCCGCGGTACGCATCAAGCTTACTAGAGGGATACGCGAGGCTGTGGCACGTGAGATCGAGCAATAACAGGTCTAGCATTCCAGTACATGTCCGGGGCTGCATGCACGCTACACTGAAAGGACCAGCTTTTGTCGCTTACAGGTGCAGATAACCTGCTGAACTCCGTTAGTGATGGGGATCTGAGATTCAGATTATTCCCCACGAACGATGATTTCCCAGTAAATTCAGGTCAACCGCAATTCCGGAGTTAGGCCTAACCGTCATTCCTGAAAAAATTACATGTCCAAACCACAGGTGCTGTAGCTTGCTTAACAGCTCGGCAGCCGTTCTCAGGCCCAGTATGGATTCAACAACATTGTAGAAAGTTGATAAAGGGTACAGCTTCACCGGATAACACGTATATATGTAGCCTAGTTTACACATTAAAAATATATGTCTATAGATCAGGAGGCAGACTCAGATGTTCTCAGGCCCAGTATGGATTTGACCAGATTGTGCAAAGTTGAGAAAGGGTACTTTATCACTGGATAGCAGGTATATATAACATAGTTTAAACATGTAAAATCTCCGTGTTCTCAGTATGGATTACACAGGAATCTAAAAAGTGGAAAAAAGGAAATGCATTTGAGGCGTACACAACTATATACTTTTGGTGTTATTTTTAAATCTTCATATATATTTATGTCTCAGTAATACAGTCCAGCCTCTCCGCAATAGGAAATGAGATGCATACAATTAGCGACATAAAGGCTATTGATTGCAGAAATCTAGGAATTATTAGTCAAGGGAAAAACTTCCATCACAATTCTCATAGGCGATGCTGACCCTCAATTAATTTGTGTGTTGAGACAGTGAAAACAATTTTTTGTGAATAAAGTCTTGCTGTATCGCACTTCCGTTGATTCCATCACTGTTACTCATCTCAATACAATTTTTATCACAGGGAGCGATGTAAACATGGTGCTCACTGGCTATCATGATCTGTCACGTAACTTTGGAGTGCAAAAGACAGAAGCCACAGGCGATTCTATTTGATTGGCATGAGAGGGCACATTTTGAAATGTGAGCCGGAATGTCACACGTTTGTGAGTAGGAAAACTGTGAAAGCTGATGATAAACCACCACTGCATGTAATTGTGAGTCGGCGTCCATAAGAAATGGAAGCCATTGATCATCTGGAGCTAGAGCCCGGCCAGCAGGACAGGGCATAGCTACATCTTAACCATCATCTTTCAGTTCAATCAATTTGTAGTGGCAGTCCCAGTGAAGGATTTGACAGCCCAGACTACACTGCAGAGGAGCAGGGAGAGGTAAACATTGCAAATGCTGGGGCCCTACACAAGCAAGGGGGGCACACTCGTGGGCGTCGGTACTGGCACTGGGCCCCTCATAAAACGGCGGTGTGTCTGATGGCGGGTGTGCACCACCACTGTCAGAGACACTTGATTGCATTATGAGGGACCCTATGCCAGTGCCCGCGCCCAAGAGTCGGCCTACCCACCTGTCCAGGGCAACGGCACTCGCACGGTTTTGTGCGCTAGGTCAAGTTCGCGGAATGGGAGTAGGACCAAAGCAAGCCATTTTTCTGGCAACCTATGTGTCATCAAGGGAAGGTGGGATAAAATCCTTGGAAACCCATGCATGGTTCATTTTAATGAAGGTTAGATCATCCACATTTTGGGCTGACAGACGGGTCCTTTTTTCTGTCAGGATTGATCCAGCTGCACTGAAGACTCTTTCCGATAGCACACTTGCAGCTGGGCAAGCGAGCTCCTGTAAGGCATATTGTGCCAATTCAGGCCAGGTGTCCAGTTTAGCGGCCCAATGGTCAAAGAGGAATGACCTGTGCGGGTGAACATCGATATGGGAGGAAAAGTAGTTGTTAACCATAGTTGACAACTGCTGTCTCCTGTCACTTTCCATCGATGCAGTAATACCAGTTGTGTGAGCGGTCCGTGAAAAATCAGTCCACAACATTGTCATGAAACCCCTGTCTCCAACGCCACTTCTGCTGTGTGCACCACGAACACCTCTGCCAAGCTGCCCCCTGCCCGTACGGCTCGTGTGAGAACCATCACCGCTGCTGTGTGCTGGGAATGCCTCAACCAACCGGTTAACCAGAGTTGCTTGTTTAGTAGCCAATATTAAGTCAAGGTTCTCCTGTGGCATGATGTTTTGTAATTTGCCTTTATAGCGTGGATCCAGGATGCTGGCCAACCAGTAGTCATCATCGTTCATCATTTTGGCAATGCGTGGGTCCCTTTTTAGGATCTGCAAGGCATAATCTGACATGTGGGCCAATGTTCCCGGTGTCAATGATGCACTGCAAGTGCTGGGTGGAGGAGCACTTTCTGGCAAATCCACATCCCTCCAGTCATGCACAAACCCTGTACCAGACCTTGCCACGCCAAAATTTTCTCTTGCCCCACGAGATGCATCCTCCTCCCCTAAGTAATCATCCCCATCATCATCCTCCTCCACTTCTTCCAGGAGAGGTCCCTGAGCAGACAATGGCTGAATGTCATCAAGGATTCCCTCCACCTCTTCCTCCTCGTCAACATTGGCTGCAGACGACTGCTCCTTAAGGTGCGTCAAAGTTTGCATGAGCAGACACATAAGTGGGATGCTCATGCTTAGGATGGCGTCGTCTGCGCTTACCAGCCGTGTGCATTCCTCAAAACACTGAAGGACTTTACAGAGGTCTTTCAGCTTCGACCACTGCACACCTGTCAACTCCATGTCTGCTCTCAAAGTGCCTGGCCGTGTATCCTCCCACAAATGCATTATGGCCTGCCTCTGCTCGCACAGCCGCTCAACCATGTGCAGGGTGGAGCTCCACCTTGTTGCAATGTCGATAATGAGGCGGTGGTTGGGAAGGTGGAGCAATCGCTGCAGCTTCTGCATACAAATGGAGTGTACAGGCGACCGGCGGATGTGCGCGCACAGTCTTCGCACCTTCTGGAGCAGGGCTGTTAACTCCGGATAATTATTGAGGAAGCACTGCACCACCAGGTTCAAGGTGTGAGCCAAGCAAGGTATGTGGCTGAGATTTGAAAGGGCTATGGCTGCCACAAAATTATGGCCGTTATCACTAACTACCTTGCCTGCCTCAAGATGTACACTGCCCAGCCATGACTCAGTTTGTCGCTGAAAGTACTCGGCCAGCACCTCGGCGGTGTGTCTGTCGCCCAAACACATCATCTGCAACACAGCCAGCTGACGCTTTCCACTAGCTGCTCGATAGGGGGACACCTCGTGTGCAACAGTGGCAGCTGCAGATGGAGTGCTCGTATGACTGCGCTCTGTGGACGAGCTTTCGCTTCTGGAGGAGGAGGAGGGTCGAACGCCTACAGCCAACTGTTGGGCTAGGAAGAACTGTCCCACCACCGCTGTCCCCTGTGGACCCTGCATCCACCACATTAACCCAGTGTGCAGTGATGGACACGTAACGGCCCTGGCCATGCCGACTGGACCATGCATCAGTTGTGAGGTGCATCGTTCCACTCACTGACTGCTTGAGTGCATGAACAATGCGGTCTTTCACATGATGGTGGAGGGCTGGGATGGCTTTGCGAGAGAAGAAGTGGCGACTGGGTAGGTCATAGCGTGGTACTGCATAGGCCATGAGTTCGCGGAAAGCTGCGCTTTCCACCAACCGATAGGGCATCATCTCTAACGAGATTAGTTTGGCAATGTGGGCGTTCAAACCCAGTGTACGCGGATGAGAGACTGAGTACTTTCTTGACCTACTCATAGTGTCTGGGAGGGTGAGCTGGACTTGAGAGCTGCATATGGTGGAACTAGCGGTGGACAGGGCGGACTGAGAGAGGGTTGATGATGGTGATGGAGTTGGTGTTCTTTCTGATGGCCTAGATTCAGTCTTTCGTTGATATAACAGTGGAATTCCCTGACTGCTATGGCCTTTCAACGACACCTCAACATTTTCTGCTGTGCTAACCGGTGGGCTTACAGTGGGGGAAACAATGTAGCGTTGCTGACTACCTTCTTTGTGATCAGTTGCACATGTGGTACTTGAGGTTTCGTGTTGTGTCCATGCTTGCAAGAGCATGCTGGTTAAATGTCTAAGCATGCAACTGGTATTCAAATTTTTCAGATTTTTCCCTCAGCTAAAGGTCTTTGCGCACTTCTTACAGATAACCTTGGCCTGATCATGAGGATTTTGTTCAAAAAAGTGCCACACTGCACTCTTCCTACTTTGGCAGACATTTTGCGGCCTAGCACGCTGTGATATTTTGACCCTCTGGACAAGCTGTCCAGCAACTCTTTTGATTTTTGGAACCTGTCTTTGGAGTGCTCCGGGCCTGCCAGATAACAGCTGTTGCGATGTCGATGACTGCTATGGATGCTCCTCCTCCTCATCTGAGCTATTGGAAGCAGCACCCTCTTCCCCCAATGGATGCCAATCTGGGTCAACAACTGGGTCATCCATCACCTCCTCTGCAATGTCATGTGCACCTTCCTCTGTGTCACCGTGTATGGTGGTATAGTGTGCGGGAAGGGGCACCTGAGTCTCATCAGGGTCAGAATCTGGCTCTGTACACTGCGAGGACAATGTATTGCTCTGAGTGAATGTACCAGCAGAATCATCTATCAGTGGCTGTTCATCAGTGCACTCCATGTCAGATTCATCCTGGCCTGGGTAATTCACCATTTCACTTGATAATCCAGGCATGGTATGTGAAAACAGCTCCATGGAGTAATCAGTAGTACGGCCTGCGTCATCCTTCAATCTTGGTTGGGGTGAAGGACACAAGGAAAGGTGTGGTTCATGAACATGAGCCTCCAATGACGACTCAGTGATTTTATTTTTTACAACTTCAGAAGAGGAGGCGATAGAGCTGGAGGCTGAGTCAGCAATGTAAGACAAAACTTTTTCCTGAAGCTCTGGCTTTAAAAGCGGTTTGCCAACTCCTAGAACACTAAGCCTTCGAGGCATGGTGGAGCCAGACGATGACGCAGGGTCAGCACCTCCTGCATTCGGTCCTATTTTGCTTTTGCCACTACCATCAGATCCACCACCAACACCATCATTACCAGCTGCCAACCCCCGCCCAATTCCACGGCCTCTTCCACCAGCCTTCCTCATTTTTGGTAGAAATGTAGACAAAATCCAACAAACTATATAGTAATGTAAAACAAGGTACAAGGTGTCTATAGGACAGGGGAGATTTTGAATTTCTGCTCACACTTGTGGACACTGGACACTTTTGGATTGTGTGAGGCCCATTGAATATCACAGCGCTGTCACAGGCTCGATGTCGCAGGTGTGAAAAATGTCACTAGAGGATAACGGAGATTTTGAATTTCTGCACACACTTGTGGACACTGGACACTTTTGGATTTTGTGAGGCCCACTGAATATCACAGCGCTATGTCACAGGCTCGATGTCGCAGGTGTGAAAAATGTCACTAGAGGATAACGGAGATTTTGAATTTCTGCACATACTTGTGGACACTGGACACTTTTGGATTGTGTGAGGCCCACTGAATATCACAGCGCTATGTCACAGGCTCGATGTCACAGGTGTAAAAAATGTCACTAGAGGATAACAGAGATTTTGAATTTCTGCACACACTTGTGGAAACTGGACACTTTTGGATTGTGTGAGGCCCACTGAATATCACAGCACTATGTCACAGGCAGAAATTGGCTAGTGTATGACAAACTACAAGGTGTATATAGAATTGGGCAGAATAGGAATCTCCCTAGAGTGTAGGTCTGTAAGAACGGAACAAGTCCTCGACTTATCCTTACAGAGCGACACACAGATAGCTTCACTGTGGCCGTATTAACAGCCGTTACACGGTACTGAGAGAGGAGCGTGCACGTACACGGCTGTCCGGTGTATGTAAAATTGTCAAGCTCCGTGTTTTTTAAGTATACGGATTGACACACGCTGTCTCTCTATAGTTTTGAATGTGATCAAACAGCAAATATATTTAACTGTTTGAAAACTAGACAAAACTAGAAGGTGCAGGTCTGTAAGAACGGAACATGTCCTCGACTTATCCTTACAGAGCGACACACAGATAGCTTCACTGTGGCCGTGATAACAGCCGTTACACTGTACTGAGAGAGGAGCGTGCACGCACATGGCTGTCCGGTGTATGTAAAATTGTCAAGCTCCGTGTTTTTTAAGTATACGGACTGACACACGCTGTCTCTCTATAGTTTTGAATGTGATCAAACAGCAAATATATTTAACTGTTTGAAAACTAGACAAAACTAGAAGGTGCAGGTCTGTAAGAACGGGTCATGTCCTCGACTTATCCTTACAGAGCGACACACAGATAGCTTCACTGTGGCCGTGATAACAGCCGTTACATGGTACTGAGAGAGGACCATGCACGTACATGTAAGCTGAGGGTTAAAAATACTCACTACTTCCCTATGTCAATTCCCGGAGAGGTGTGGTTTACAAAATGGGATCACTTCTGGGGGTTTCTGCTGTTTTGGCATGTCAGGGGCTCCTCAAATGTGACATAGAATTTGCAACAATTTCAGCCAAAATAGTATTCATTCCATTTCCATCCCTGCTGTGCACCTAAGCAGTTGTTTTCCAACAAATATGGGGTATCGGCGTACTCAGGAAAAATTGCGCAACAAATTTTGGCATCCATTTTCTCCTGCTACTCTTGTGAAAATAAAAAATGGAGCTAAAACAACATTTTTTGGGGAAAAATTTGATTATTTATTTCTACGGCTCAACATTATAAAATTCTGTGGAGCCCATGAGGATTCAAGGTGCTCCCTACACATCTCGATAAATTCTTTGAGGGATCTAGTTTCCAAAATGGGGTCATTTGTGGGGGGTTTCCACTGTTGCTGGCTATCGATTCTAGACAATTTGGTATTCCAAAAGCCAAGTGGTGCTCCTTCCCTTCCAAGTCCTGCCGTGCGCCCAAACAGTAGTTTTCCTCCACGTGTGTTGTATCAGGTACTCAGGAGAAATTGCACAACAAATTTTGGTGTCTTTTCTTTTCTTGCTACTCTTGTGAAAATATAAAAATTGGAGCTCAAATAAAGTTTTGTGTGAAAAATGTGTTTTCTAATTTTTACAGTTCAACATGATTAAATTTTTTGAAGCC
The DNA here is from genome assembly GCF_039654945.1 of Dendrobates tinctorius. NCBI lineage: Eukaryota > Metazoa > Chordata > Amphibia > Anura > Dendrobatidae > Dendrobates > Dendrobates tinctorius. The sequence continues at coordinate 57,565,111 of NW_027361698.1, read as the reverse complement.
CATGAGGGTTCATGGTGCTCACCATATGCTAGTCAAATTCCTTGAGGGGTCTAGTTTACAAAATGGGGTCATTTGTTGGGGGTTTTACAGTTTAGGCACATCAGGAGCAATCCAAACGCGACATGGTGTTCTCAAGCGATTCCAGACAATTTTGCAGTCCAAAACTCAAACGGTGCTCCTTCCTTTCTGAGTCCTGCTGTGGCCATAAACAGTAGTTTTTCACCACATATGGTGGTATTGGTGTACTCAGGAGAATTTGCACTGCAAAATTTATGGTGCATTTTTTTGTTACCCTTGTGAAAATGAAAAATGTCAGGCTAAAATAACATTTTTGTGTGAAAAAATTAAATGTACGTTTTTTCCTTCCACATTGCATTAATTCCTATGAAACACCTGAAGGGTTAATAAACTTCTTGAGTTTGATTTTGAGCACTTTGAGGGGTGCAGTTTTTAGAATGGTGTACATTTTTGGCATTTTCTTTCGAATAGGCCCCTCAAAGTAACTTCAAATGTGATGTGGTCCATAAAAAAATGGTTTTGTAAATTTATGGAAAAATTGGAAATTGCTGATAAACTTATAACTTTGTAACAAAAAAAAATGTTTCAAAAATTGTGCTGATGTAAAGCAGGCATGTGGGAAATGTTATTTATGAACTACATTTTGTGACATAACTCTCTGGTTTAAGGGCATAAAAATTAAAAGTTTGAAAATTGCGAAATCTTCAAAATTTTCACCAAATGTCTGATATTTTCTGATGTAAACGCAAGTTATATCAAACATATTTTACCACTATCATAAAATACAATATGTCACAAATAAACAGTCTCAGAATCACTGGGATATGTTGAAGTGTTCCAGAGTTATTACCTCATAAAGTGACACTGGTAAGAATTGGAAAAAAAAATGGGCAGGTCATGAAGGCAAAAACAGGCTCTGGAACAAAAGGGTTAAATGAGGTTAAATAAGATGTATAAGATTCATTGTGTATATGTTCAAAGTCTGTCATAGAGAAAATTGAACAGCCATCGCCAAATCGTTTGTCACTGACAAAAAAGTTGGTTTTCATAATGTTTGCTGTTTCACTTTATATAGTGGTGTTATGGAAATTTGGTTGGGATAAATCTATCCCTGCGTGTGCTGCGGCCGTTCCTAATTAAACAGGGTATTTTGAGCGCTCAAAGAATGATGACTCTGTGCACGCATGTTTACCAGATAGCATACTCTCATACATGGTTTTATAATTACATATAGAAAAGAGTGGTTAGTTAATTACCATATTGTCAAGCTTCAATGTTATTGGCTGTTTAAGTATATGGAATATATCATGATCAATGCATGACAAAAGGCTGGATAAGTAACTAAAGTGTAACTCCTGAAACCAGGACAAAGTTGAGACATCTACCCATCACTTTTGCACTTCTGTTGTACGTCCTCTTTTCTTAGCCATGAAAAAAACCCTAAAAGCTGTCTGGTTCGTGGCAGCCATTTTAAAGCAGAGGATTATAGTGTATTTATTAGCTGTGAATATATATGAGTATATATGCAAGTGAGATCTATATGAAATGTGTATATTTCCATCACAGTGGACATTTACATTATTTTTAGATTGATTGCACAAATTGCAAAAAATTAAAACCTGTTTCCTGCCATTAATATTAACTTAATAACAAAAACATCATTTGCATTGAATTTCAGCCATGCCACAAAACAACCAGCTTTGGTAACTTATGAGAAAGTGTTAACAAGGACAAGCCAGCTGGTATCTCTTTGTTGGGTTGATTGACTTATGAGAGCAGACTGATTGTTGCTTTAAAAGGGGGGACCTTGAAAGCATTTTCTTTCTGTGTCATTTACGGATATCTACAAAGAAACATGTACAGTCAGCAAGAATACTGCTGCTTGTAATGCTGCCCGTAAATCAACCATTTAATGGATCATCGAGGACTTCAACATGAGATGTTAAGTTGCTGTGAAGGAATCCTCAAGGCACCCAAGTCCATCACGTTCCATGACCATATCCTAAAAAGGATTTAATTATGAGATCAGTTCAACACCAATGCAAAGCTGATGTCCAGAGAAAAAAAAGTGAGGCCTACCATGAGTCCAGAGTCATGCCTACAGTATAGCACGCTGAGAACATTAATACGTGGCGCTGCTATTCCTCCAAGGAAGAGCGCTCACTCACAATTTTGTCTAAAAATACTATGTTGTATATAAAATGGTAGCTAAATATCCTCCAAGAGCAACTTTTCCCCAATGATTCAGGTGCAACTTGGTGATGAATAATACTTTTTTCAGCATGTTGGAGCACCATATCACAAAGCAAAAGTGATAACAATGTGAAGCTTTGTAAACTTCCCAGATGTCAATCCCCTTGAGAACCTGTGGTCAATCCTCAAACAGCATGTGGACAAACAAAACTACAGAATTTGTGAAAAACTTCAAGCACTGATTATGCAAGAATGGGCAGCCGTCAGTCAGGATTTGGTCCCAAAGCTGATATCCAACATGCAGGGCATATTTCAGAAGTCTTGAAAAATAGGGATCACCGCTGTAAATATTACTCTATCGATACACTTTACTGCCATACACTCATTTAAACCTAAAACCAGTAAAAAATGGTTAATATTATTAACAAATTAATCTCAAATCTATAGATTGTGAAATGTACAACTAATCATGGGACCAGTCATTGTTGATGATGCGCTGCTAATAACAACTTAAAGAACAGTACAGTCAGCTTCTCTCTTCTTGAGGATGCCTGATGACAGTAAACAATTGACTAAGTATTAGCAAAACTGTGCATGCGTCAAAGAAAGAGATTGACCAATTGTGAATACAGTACATAAAGGCAGTTACAGGTCAGAAGTTAGAGGTAATGACCTCCGCGCAGCTTAGAACACTTCTTCAAACAATGACTTTATTTAGCTCAGACTTCCCGTGACATAAATTAAACCACTGTTCATATATTTACTTTTAATTATTTGGATATAGCCAACATTCTTTTTATCCATGCCTCCAAAAATTTTGTTAAAATTGTTATTTTAGTAGAAATATAGTTTTCATATCCCTATAGAACATAAAAGCCATACTACTATATCCAATACTGTCAACCCCAGTGCCACCATGGTAGATAGCCATAGCAATGTCAGATTCATTATATACCAAATACCCTGTGTGAAACACTGTGTGATACACCATAATGCAAGTCTCCTCCTCCTGTGGAAAGAAATAACCTGCAAGTGGCCAATTATATTCTTCTTCTCATATTGAGAGCCATGCATTGGTGCCTGTATCGTATATTGGAAATATAAATGGACATGTCACAACTCGGGCAGCACGTTGGCTCAGTGGTTAGCACTGCAGCCTTGCTGCACTGGGGCCTTGGGTTCAAATCCCTCCAAGGACAACATCTGCAAGGAGTTTGTATGTTCTCCCCATGTTTGCGTGGGTTTCCTCTGGGTACTCTGGTTTCTTCCCACACTCCAAAGACATACTGATAGGGAATCTAGATTGTGAGCCCCATCGGGGACAGTGCCAATAATGTCTGTAAAGCGCTGTGGAATTAATGGCGCTATATAAATGAATAAAATAAGTAAACTCATGAGATTTCACAATACAAACTGTGGTACTTAATTTGATAATCCATGTCAGATTCTTGATATTAAAATGGACATTTTATGAGTCCATGTAAAGCATAAGAAAGCTCATGAGTCCAAGTGTATTCAGCCTCCACCCACCAAGCCTGATTGTCAGCTGCAGCTTGTACTGAGTCGTGTAAGACCTGCAGCGAGGAGGGACACTGAGGAACTGTCAAGACTTGGTTGGAGGAGATGAGTTTAATTTTCATAAAAGATTATACAGTCATTCTGACATGGGTTTCCATGCTCACTATACCAGTCCCATCAGGTTGAAAAATTCTATTTATTAAGTAATTCAGTTTATATTTCTAAATGTGTTGATCGATCCACTTTGTACAATTGTACTATACTGGATATTCAGCCCAAATATTATCCATACTCTAATAGCCCAGGGTAATCTCATATTCTTTTATGACTACTATAGCCCCAGAGTTTTGGAGTTTAGAAAAGCAGAAATAGTTTGATTGTTTGTATGGGATCCTTTACTTATATTATTAGTAGCATTAGTAGTACTAGAAGCAATACATTTTCTAGGATAGTTAGCATTTAATGCTAGAGATCATGAAGACATGACGTGAGAACATAAGGACACAGATTACAGATTGCTTGGTCTCTAGAAGGCAGACACTGCACTGGCATTACTGAGCCATCAACCTCACTGACTTGTCTTTTTCATTGAAAAGGGCAGATGGTCAGCAATGGATATATTGAATAGGGGTCATAGGGGAGGGGTAGCAACGTGGCCATTGAATTCAGAACGTTTACTTGAATTTTCAGGAAACTTCTGTTTTTTTTACTCTTTTCCATTAGGTGACATAAATCATGGCTGCAGTCTTCTAATATTTTTAGATTCACAATGCTTTAGCTATGAGTGGGTATAGATAAGAAAGATTTGTGTCAAAATTGCGTTACCAACATGTAATGTGCTAAGGCAACACAATAACCGTCACGTCTGTTGCGCTTGATTTGGAAAAGAGAGAAGAACAGATAATGTTTGCTTATATTTATGAAATAACACAATGCATTGAGAATTGCTTTACACAGAGGGATTCATTAAAGTGAACTTGTCATTTACGAGTCAATCATGCTCAATTGATTCCATCACTGGGGAGTCCAACCCACATACTGCTGTATAAGGCTGTCACTCAGGTTAATCTGTATAAAATGCTTGTACTATCAAGCAAATTTGAAAAAAAAATTTTGAATTGAAATATTGGTTTCCTATAAAATTTGAAAATATATCAGTATGTGAACTATAATATTACATTAGATGTCAAAATTTCAATATTTGTGTTATAAATTTGCTGCAAAATTTTGATACATATGGGACATGCTGCAGTTTTTTATGCCTTTGTATTAAAGGGTTTTTTGAAACCTTGAAGCGGTTGTATCATGCTGTATATCTAATGGTACTGTATATGTAGAGAAACCACATCTATCTAAAATCTGTCACGTGCAGTGGTCAATGTAGAGTTAGCCACTCATACTCAGCATCCTTCATTCATTTGTATGGGAGCTCTGAAAATTGAATTCCTGCTCATCAATTTTCTTGTGAATGAATGGAAACAGCCATGGACTTACAGTGGCTCACCCAAGAGAAATAAAAGGAATACAGAAAAAAACAAATGCATAGGGGTTGAACAGTACTCATACAAACCTTTCTCAATCACTATATTTACCCCATGTTAAATAATAACACTTATACTCACCTCTGGTGTGGGCGTCATTTCAGGGATGTCAGCAACTGCTCTCCCAGGGCTCATATGACATAATTATGTCACATGATCCCGGCAGCCAAGCAGCAGCCCCTTAACTCTCACTTACTTCGCATGAAATTGATACCCGGAAGAAGTGAAAGCTGCTCTCTGACTTCCTCTGGAAAGAGGGAAGAGTGAAGCTGATGCTAATTGTTTGCATTGACCAGTGCAACACAACAATGTCACATGGGCTTTGGGAAAGCAGAATCCAATATTACTCGAACGGGACCTGCACTGAAGGTGAACATAACAGTTATTATTTTGAATGGGGGAAATAGAGTGATTGAGAAATGGTTTATCCAAGTATTGGACAACCCCTTTAAGGGAATAGTCTAAAACAGACACAACAAAAGTGAACCTTCAATCTTCAGTGCTAGGGATCTTCTAGTTGTGCCGCAAGAGATGTAAGGAAAAATAAAGTATACATATTTAACTACATGGTTTTGTGAATTGTAATTTGTAGAGATGAGGGAATAATTTCGAGATGAATTAAATTCTGTTTGGATATTACAAAAACTTGCAGATTTGTCCTAATTTGTTTTCTCGTGGATTCAGCAAAATGCTGCTTGCTGTCATTTTTTTGTACCATAAAGGGCCGTCCAAAAGTTGAAAAGCAAAAAAAACACACTTAACGTCACTTCATTACTGACTTATCCTACTCCCCACTCTTCACTGTTACCGGTCTGGTGTTTGTTGTACCTTCTTATTGTGGGGAGGTTGAACTGAGTACGGCTCTGTCTGTAGTAGAAGACAGAGAGGTAGGAAAAGAAGGTGTCATGTGGCAGTCTGTCCATTAGAGGTCACTGGAGAGCACCGATGACAGTGGTTATGTAACTGCCATGCGAGCGTTACATAACTGTCAGAGGTCAAGGTGACTCTGATTGGGCAAAAGTGACTGTCAGGTGACAGTGGGTGGGGCTGCCTGGACTAACTGAATAAATACTGAGGTAAGCTTCTAGAAGCTTCAGTCAGCCAGGGGAGCTCACAAGGAAGGAGGGTCTGTTATACAGAGGAGACCTCTCAGAGAGCTTGGACAGCAGATGCGGTTAAGGGGGATGACACTTGAGGACGTTGGTCACAGGCAGAGATGGTCTGTGAGGACCTGTAATTTGGTGGACTTTGCAGGGTGAAATGCCGTGGTGGATTGGCCTAGGGCAGCCATGGTGGAAGAGCCACAAAGTCAATAAGCGAAGGTACTCGGTCCTTTCTGCAAGAGAGAACAGTGTAAAATTCCTGTCATGCATTGTGCTGGTCGTCGTGAGAGCGGCCAAGAAAAGCAGAACCTGTTGAATACTCTCCTGTCTCTGTCTCGTGCCTGTCGACGCCAAGAAGCGGGTCACCCCCCCATTCCTGTGAGTACAGCACACCTCAACCGCCTATCTGCACTAACACCAGCAGCACCACCACCCAATTGTTATCCCTCACCGCCGCCGTACCCTACATTATCACCGCCAATAATGCCCCTCGCTCTTCTTCTCCCGTCCCCACTACATAGAATCTCATCAGTGACATACGCCACCTTCTATCATAGTAATATAACAATCTGTCTTCACTGAATACAGATTTCACCCGTGAATTGAGTATTTTGAAAATTAATAATCAGTCTAGGAGGAGAAAAAAGCAGATCTCTTTGCAAAGATATATTACTATTTTTTTTATTTCCATGTGTACAATTCATTTATGAAATACAAATTAAAACAATGATTACACTTTAAGTTGGTCTGCATTTATTTATTCTGTAAAACTGTGTTTCCTAAAAAATAGTTGTGTTCTTTTTCTCTGAGTTTGCTACTCTAGAGCTTACAGCGATTAGGCCGGGGTCACACTGCGTTTAGGCAGTCCGTTAGATGGACTGCGTTATATCGCGGCATAATGTGGTGTAACGCAGTCCGTTTATGCTGCCATTGCCTTCCATTGTGGGGCGCATCGCGACACATGCCGCAAAGTGGCACGCGTTCGCGAAGTGCCGTCATTCAGTGACGGAGCCTAGGATGCGGGCTGCTCTGTGCTAGCAGTATAGCATAATGCATATCGCGCTATGCTATAGTGTTAATGCAACCCGTCAACACTATGCGTTGAAAGGGCTGTATTAACGCAATATGAACCTGGCCTTACATATCATACAGCATATGGATAAACAGTTTAAGTAATCACTCTTCCATAATAATAATAATAATTTTATTTCTATAGCGCCAACATATTCTGCAGCACCTTACATTTCAGAGGGGACTTGTACAGACGATAGACATTACAGCATAACAATAATCACATAGATCATAACAGATACCAAGAGGAATGAGGACCCTGCTCGCAAGCTTACAGTCTATTTCCATCCCTGCAGATAAAGCTCCTAAAGGTTTCCCTATCATGTTCTCATATCAAAGCCTCTCTAGTAACCATTTATCCTGGGTTCATCTACAAAAATCCCTGACAATCAGCTGAAGGGAGATGTAAAGCAAAGCTCATTCATAATAATGGCTATCTGTATAATATATGTTTATCCATAGTTATCCATTGTGCGGGAGCCATTCTTTATAGCTACTTTTGTTAATGAAAAAGCATACACTCTATAATGTCAACATGTCTTAAAATCCCCTACACATATTTAATAAAGCGTGCACTAAAATGTAATCCTTTGTGGCCTAAATAGAAAAAATGGAATAAAAAAGTAGCATATGAAAACAAAAATATGTGAAAATCAGAAAACTGTCTCGGTCTGACAGATGCATTTTACACGCATGTGTCCAACTCTAATGTGGAAAAACAGACCAAGACTGTGACCAAATAACTTCACCACCACAGCCAACATTGTAGTCCAAACTGTTGTCGATTGTAAGCCATGTCATGATTTTGTGCTAAAGCTTCCCCAGTTTTACTATTGAGAAAATACTACTTTTTATTTCCTCTTAACTTGTGATGTCACACAGAACAACCATAATAAAAATCTTTACGTTTATTGATCAGTGTGGAATTATTGATATCTATTGTCTATTGCACATTTTAAACTAGAGCAGAGACTATTTTACCTGTGTACATACAATCAGTACAGTCAGATTTCTCTGCATAGCACACCACTAATATAGAAAAGCAGCACATCCAACATTGCGAGCAGTTTTGTGACAGCAGGCACAGACAAAAATTCTATGAAACATATCACAAAACACACCGAAGGCCACTTTGTCTCTGGAAACAGAGATGATTATTGTGACAGAGACTGAGTAAATATAATCAAAGCGGCAATAGCTTGAGAGTATAGTTGACACTATGATGCAGAGACAGATAAAAGCCGTCGTTACACAGTACAATACAAAATAAATAAATTATCCAACCTCACAACTACCGTAAATACTCGAGTATAAGCCAAGATTTTCAGCCCATTTTTTTATGCTGAAAGTGCCCCTCTCGGCTTATACTCGAGTCATTGTCCCAGGGCGTCGGCGGGGGAGGGGGAGCGCTGCTGTCAGATCATACTCACCCCCTTCTGGCTTGGTCTCTGCAGTCCCTGCTTCTCAGATGATCTCCGGCACTGCAGCTCTTCCTGTGTTCAGCGGTCATGTGGTACCGCTCATTAAAGCAATGTTTATGCACATATTCATTACTTTAATGAGTGGTACCACATGACTGCTGAACACTGGAAGGAGCTGCCGGTGCCTGAGACAATCTGAGAAGCAGGGACTGCAGAGACCTCGCCAGGAGGGGGTGAGTATGATGGGGAGGACGGGGGGAATCATGCGATATTCACCTGTCCCCGTTCCACCGCCGCGCACCGCTGTGTCTTCCACATCCTTTGCCTGTGATGTTCAGGTCAGAGGGCACGATGACATGGTTAGTGGGTGCCCTCTGCCTGAACAGTCACTGCAGAGACCCAAAAGACAGAGCAGCGCATGGCAGCAGAATGGGGACAGGTGAATATCCCAGGTGCCGGGGAACTGAGCCAGTGGCGACATCGGCACCTGGCCCCCATAGTGTACCGGTGCCTCTGCCTGCTCAGGACACCGGCACCTGGCCTCCAGTGACAAGAGGTGAGTATGTCATTTTTTTTAATCGCAGCAGCAGCATATATCTATGGAGAATCTTATGGGGCCATAAACTTTATGGAGAAGCATTTCCCACCCTAGACTTATACTCGAGTCAATACGTTTTCCCAGTTTTTTGTGGCAAAATTAGGGGCCTCAGCTTATACTCGGGTCGGCTTATACTCGAGTATATACAGTAATCTGTTAGTTATAAACAACAGGTATGTTAATCATTGGAGAAAAGTCAAATCTACATGTATTGTACATTAAATCAACCCTCTTCTGAAATGTCTTAGTGCGTAAATTATTATATACATTTGACAAACTTTCTTGTTCTTCCATCCATTATTTGTGATAAATATTTTCCAAACTAAGCTCTTTAATGTATGAAACCTCTTTTCAAAAAACTGTCTTCAAAATGTTTTCACCAGAAAACAGATGTAAAACAATATGAAATATTGCAACTGTTTTCCGCAATGTAGAGCTGCGAGCAAATTTTACACATTTAGGCATTTTCACACCAGTTCTATGGAGTTTCACCAAAATGAATGCCATTATGGAGGGATTGGGATGGGTGAGTGGCTACAAATGCTCATCAAATTCAGCAATATTGCCAGCATTTCTTACGGCAGAAATGCTACTCCAGGCTCTAAGTGAAGTATCATTTCCATTAAGACGCACAAATGTCAAAGCCACTGAGAAGGTGTGTAAGAGGAAGAACAAGATTGGAGGTACCTTTCTCATTCTGTTTCTGTAACTGCCGGGACTGTCACCAATGTTGCAGGGGGGAAGACTTCCAGAGAGGGACCGACCCTTACTTGTGACTGAGATAGGCGGGACGGAGTTAAAAAGCACTGCGCGCGGGAAGAGGGTCAGAGTGCAGGCAGAAAACCGAAGCAGGCAGTCGGATACAGTGACAGCCGTTAAGGCAGAACATCCAGTGAGCGCAGGCCAAAGTGATGGTTTACCTGCGTACAGGTCCGCTGCAAGTAGTCGACGGACAGCCTGTTCCCCGTGATCCTCCGTGCCGGGGGGTGACTCACAGATGAGACCAGAGACTGTAATGTTCTCGCTCCACTCCAAGCTGCAAGTGACTAGGCCAGAACCCTTCAGTCAAGTTCCCAATACACCGCAGAGTGAAGCATCACTGTGGCGGTTTCTTGTACTGGAATAGCACAGTGTGTGGAGTTCCTGGGTATGGGAGCTTCCCACGTCCTGCTCCATGGATTGGAACCTGGTCCTCTACAGACGCCTCCGATATGTCAAGTGCCGCTGTTGCCGGTGCCGCCATTGGAGAACTGAGACGTTGCGATCAGGAAGACTACAGACTGATAAGTTGTTCCTCTCTCCTTCTGAACTATCGTTCGTTCCTGCCCTACCCCATTCAATCTCCCTGTTTCATCCTTTGTCCTATTATACCCCTCCGTGTCCTTCCACTCCCTGCATGGAGTGTATTTGTTGTTAATATAACCCTGTTAACTCTTGATGTCTCCTGTACGTGACAACATCTCAAGTTCCTGAAGTTTCTACAGGTGCACCAAATTCATAAAGTAATGTGCGCCACCTAATGAGTTTGATGTATTGTACTTCAGAAAGTGCTTCGTTAAGACTATTGTGAATTGTGCCAGTCTTAAGAAATAAGTACCTAAATGTGCTGGTCCAGAATAAGCAGTCTCTGTCCATATGTTGAGCTATTCCCAGTATTTAAATTTATCAATTCATTCCTCAAGGGCATTCAAGACCTCTTTTTGGGATCTGTCATGAGCCCAGAGGTAGGACGCACACAGACCTGTAAGTTTTCACTTAAACTTTGGAAAAGTGATAACTTTAATTTCTGGAAATATCTTTTTCAATAATTAAAGAATGTGTCGCCTATTTGACACTCTGCTCTGTTAGCCTTAGTGGAGAGTCATTGGGAATGACATGTAATGCTACATAACCCTTGTAGTGGCTGTTGCTGGGAAAATGTGTAGAAGCCAAATCTACAAGGATTAATAGATCTCTATTGTGGCTTCATTTAAGCAAAGGGTTACCCAGCTGGGATACCCATTATAATTGTTGAAATTTATAAGACTTGCTGTATAGAGAAATCATAGTCCCTAATACCAAGCTTAGCACAGCAGTTTGTCTGGTATCAGCCTGGACTGACCTTTTGATCTTACCATACCAACCATGGCGATCTGTGCCACACACACAGGAATACACTACCTCTATGTTGTCCAGCTAAAACCTTTTGTTGTAATGCCGACTGAGGTAACAGTAATGATGCAGAGGCAACTTAATGCTGTGAAAGCAGATAACAGAGTGACTAGAAGGGCATAATATTAGGCAAACTCCCTGCTGAGATCAACATGGGTGGGATGAAGAAAAAACTCTCAAAAACAAAAACCTTTTGTCTATTATTTCCTTGACTTATATGATTGTTTTAATGTATTTGTTTAACGCCTTTCACTTTGAATGTAATTAAACACAAGGCATTGATGGACCCACATGCAGTCAATGAAATGTGAGCTCATCGAAATACCAGACTTGTATGCTGTATTGCCTAGTGATATGTACAGTATACACACAGGGTTTTTTTTGCTATTATAAAGGATCTGTGACATATTTGAACTTTTTTGTGACATTAACATCTAATGTTCTGACATTGGCACTTAAGGCATGCTTATAAGTATAAGTCATCTTCATATACTTGCTTCATTTTAGGTGTTACATTTTTTGCGGAGGTCATACTTCATAGTATTACTGGTGCTTACTAGCTGAACTCAAAGAAAATCCCTTGTTGTAATTTAATTCGGCAATCATGGTTTTCAATCAACTCCTGGGGTGCTGAGATTGATAGAATATGTGTTACAATAACAGCTGGAATGCCACTGGATTTTAACTATTGGGTGCCTTCACAAGCTGTAGACACAGCTGAAATAATATGGCATGGTGACTTTTTTCATTGGTGAAGTTGATGCTTCCTGACTTATGCCCTCTTTTATTATTGTACATTACTTGCCTTCCTCTATTGACTAGACCATAACAAATGTCTAGCTCGATAAAGTCTTGTAGGTTGATGTCATCTACCTCCAGCCGTATTCTCATATTTGCACTTCCTACTGCAGAAGACAGATTTTCATATGATATGACTAAAAATTAGACCTATAATGAAAAAGTGTTGCTTCTAGGATACAAAATAATCAGACAACATCCCATAATATCTGCTGAAAAATTCAAAAGTATATAAGAAATAGATGAACCAAACTTTTGAAATTCGATTTTGATAGCTTTGCCAAATTTTTCCCAAAAATTTAATGTGTGGTAGATCGATTTGCTACAATTTGTAAATAATTCAATAGGGCTAAAAAGGCCCGTGAAATGCTCTGAGGTCTCCTAGGACTATATTCAACTCTTTTCTAGCGCATTAAAGCAATCATAGTCTTAAGGAAACATATGGTAACTGTCCTTCACTGCTGTGCTCTCAGACACTATGTGTACAGTGTGTTCAGTTATTTGTGGCTTTTGCTCCCCAAATTTGTTGCTAAGCTATAAGATGTGACTTCCTTTCACTATCAAGATTCACAACAAAATAACTGCTGCATTCCCTGTCTTCGCTTTTTTACAGGCTATTTACCAATATATCTCAATTAACCTCAAGGTATAGCACTTCCCCAGGTGGCACAAAAATAATTAAATAACAAAAGAAGGAAAAAGATTGTGCTGGGGATGAAAAATATCACAAAAATCATTCAAAAAGATGCATTTTATTGTATGAATTAATTAAGAACGTGTATATGCAATATAATTACAGCAAACACCAAAACACAAACAGAGACACCTTTTTTTATGGAACCCCCCAGCACCCCGAAGAGACTGGAGATGTATGCCCTTAATGCAGCACCTGACCGGCTGTGACCCCCTGGGCAGAGGTAAACGAGATATCCCACTTCTGACCTCCCCCCACTTTGTAAATCCCACGGCTATTGTAATGTACGCCTGGCATCTCAATTGGAGCCTATTATCTACTGGCCTGAGACACATTGATTGTCCTGCCCTCTGTATGTATATATTCTGAGACCGATGAGTAAAATGTTGTCACACTGGAAATACATGGAGTAGCAGTGATCTTTTATATGTTCCCATTTTACAAAGCCTTTCGAACCAGCGTCCTTCATTCAGAAGCGAGGAAAAGCAGAGTGAACCTCCTGAGAAACGGGGTGGTAATGTAAGAGGTATTACAGCACAGAAGACCCCGTTACACTGGTGGCAGCGGCAGGATATGATACCCTGTCTATAGGAGTAAAGAACTGAATGGAAAACAACTACCAGAAGTTAAAGAGGAATACATTAAAAGACCTGGTGGAAGCTCAAGGATTAATCGCCAGCAACAAAACAAAAGCAGATTTGATAGCAGCCATCATGGAACACGACAGTGCAGCGCCCCCCATTGTGAACGTGGAAGAGACTGAATTCGAGAGGGAGGTAAAGAGCAGACTGGCGTTCTATGGCCCAAACCCTGCAATAGAGATCGTACGAGAGGTGATGGCTGATGTGCGTACTGATCTGAAGGAAAAGATGGCAGAGTGGACCAGGATAGAGCTAGCCAAGATGGAGATGGCAGAGCGGACCAAAGTAGAGCTAGCCAAGATGGAGATGGCAGAGCGGAGAGAGGAGAGTTAGCGAGCAAGGGGAGCTCTGGCCTCCGTCCAGGTACCGTCAGCAGTAAGCCATAAAAAAATCCAGTATAATGCCTTCCGACAGTTGGGGGAGGCAGAGGAAGACATTGATGGCTTTCTGCAGGACTTTGAGCGGCAGTGTGCCCTTCATCAAGTGAAGCCGGAGGATTGGGTTCAGGTTCTGGCCAGCAAGCTGACAGGCCGGGCAGCGGACGCCTATCGCACGGTACCTGATGAGAACTGTATGGACTATGAGCGTGTCAAAGAAGTGATCTAGGCCCGGTATGCACTGACACCAGAGGCATACCGCCAAAAATTCCGTGGACTTAGAAAACAGGTAACAGATACCCACGCTGAATGGGCCTGTAAACTACGGCGGTCACTGCTACAGTGGTTACAAGGGAGCCAAGCAACCACTAAGGAGGACATCCTCCAGCATTTCTTGTTAGAGCGATTCTTTACTGGACTAAACCCCGAGACACAAGAATGGCTTCGGGACAGACGGCCAATGACTCTTGAGGAGGCTGCTCGTCTGGCCGATGAACATCATGATGCCAGGAGGTCTCAGTTGTCAGGATCAAAGAATATCACTAGGGGCCCTCCCATGGGTCTGGAGGCCCCTAAACCACAGAAGATTGTCAGGGGACCAGCTAAAACCCCGGCTTACCAGAGTCCCCCTGGGGTGTGATGCCACACCTGCCATCAGCTGGGCCACCTGCAAAGACAATGTCCCAACCGGACTCAGCGTATCCAGTGGCCAAAGGCGGGGATGGCTACCATCAACTGGGCCGCTGTACACTACTACCAGGGCGAAGCTGACCCGGCATTGGGGGCTATGACTAATCCGGGGATGAAAGAAATGGAGGAAGTGCTGCATGAAGTAGACCCCGTGCAGGCAACCCGGGCAGATAATCGACAACAGCATCGACAGGCGGTGTGGGTTAATGGGAAATGTATGTAGGGACTAAGAGATTCCGGAGCAACTTTGACCCTCGTGAAGCCTCATCTTGCCTGGGACCAAGAGAAGACGGACCGGACAGTGGCCGTCCGTGTAGCAGGGGAAGCCATACATCAACTGCCCACTGCCAGGATTCACCTGAACTGGGGAGTTGGGGATGGCCTTGTTGAGGTCGGCCTGATGGAGGATTTGCCTGCAGACGTCTTGCTGGGAAATGACTTGGGTCCCAAGTTGTCTGCATTCTCGGTCGCCCCTCTGGCTGAGACCTAGCCTGTGACCACCCGGAGGAAAGCTCGAGCTGTGGAGGCGGAATCACACTCAGAGGAGGCCCAGGTAAGACACCCCAGCCTTACACGTATCCCCATAGCCAGACATATTTCTTAGGCCACCCCAGCTGAGTTTAAAAGGGAGGTAACTGAGGATTCCTCATTACCGGGGTTTTGTGGGAAGACACAGGAGGATAGAGGAGTACTGGAAGGGGAACAGTTTGTATGGCATCAGGGACTCCTCTACCGGGTTACAGAGCAGCACCACACAGGGATGAGCCCCACTATAAAATGACAGCGCGTAGTTCCCAAGAAATATAGGCAGGAGCTACTGCGAATCTCTCTTGATATACCCTTGGCCGGGCACCTCGACGTCAGTTGCACCAGGCATCGTCTGACACAAATCTTCTTTTGGCCGGTGGTAACCTATGATGTTCGTCAGTACTGCCAGACCTGTGACAGTTGCCAGCGCAATGGCAAAAGGGGAGATCACTGCAAGGCCAAACTACACCCCCTCCCCATTGTGGAGGAGCCATTTAGCCGAGTAGTGGTCAATCTGATAGGGCCGTTAGCCAAACCCAGTCCTTCAGGGAAAAAGTATATATTGACAGTGGTAGACTATGCCAGACGGTATCCAGAGGCGGTTGCATTACCTAACATACTGGCAGAGACAGTGGCGGCTGCCCTGCTCCAGGTTTTCTCACGGGTTGGATTTTTCTGGGAGCTTGTCTTGTACCAGGGTACCCAGTTTATAGCAGAAGTGACCAACCAACTGTGGAAGCTATGCAGCTTAAAGTCCATTAGAAGTGCCCCGTACCATCCGCAAACCAATGGGTTGTGTGAACGTTTTAATGGAACCTTAATTGGGACTCATTGGGACTTTTACCAGGACCTACAGGGACTGGGAGAAATTCTTACCACACCTCCTGTTTGTCTATCGGGAGGTGCCCCAAGAATCCATGGGGTTCTCCCCGTTCAAACTGTTATACGGGAGGGGGGTAAGGGACCCCTAGACTTAGTGAGAGAACACTGGGAAGGGGAGGGAACCATAAAAGGGATACCAATTGTGCCCTATGTGCTGGAATTCCGGGACCGCCTACAGGAGCTGACTCAGGCTGTACGTGGGAACATGCAGGTGGCCCAATGGCGCCAGTGCGTATGGTATGATTGGAGGGCCAGAGAACGCACCTTTGAGATAAGATAGAAGGTCCTGGTGTTAGAACCAACTAGGCAGAACAAGTTCAAAGCTGCATGGCAGGGGCCCTACCAGGTAGTGGTGAAAATAGCCGACACCACCTACAATGTCGCCGATTGTGACGACCCCAGGGTTATCCGCATGTTCCACGTGTATATGCTGAAGCCCTACCGGGAGCTCCCTGAAGAGGTAGTGGCCATCTGTGCACCCGAAGCGAAGGATTTAGCAGGACTCCCCTTGCCTGATGTCTCAGGGGAGAGGACTCAGTCTAAAACATGGGACCAGGTACACTTGGGAGAAAACCTAGGGCCCCGGGAGAGACAGCAGGCGGAGGCGTTGTTGAGGCAGCGACAGAGGATGTTTTAAGAGAGACCGGGGTACACCCGCCTGGCACAACACAAGGTTGAGACCCAGGATCAGACCCCCCTGAGACAACCCCCCTTCCGTGTCCCTGAGTCTGTATGAGAAGGAATGCGACAAGAGATACAAGAGATGTTGCATTTAGGGGTCATTGAAGAGTCAGATAGTCCCTGGGCATCCCCCGTAGTGTTAGTGCCCAAGAAGAATGGGACTACCCGGTTTTGTGTAGACTATCGCAAGCTAAATGAGAAAACGGTGATGGATGCGTATCCCATGCCACGTGTGGATGAGTTGTTAGACTGGCTGGCAGGGGCAAAGTATTTGACCACCATCGATCTATGCAAAGGCTATTGGCAGATCCCCCTAAGTCCTGACGCTATTCCCAAGTCTGCATTTGTCACCCCGTTTGGCTTATTCCAGTTTCAAGTTATGCCATTCGGGATGAAGAATGCCCCTGCGACCTTCCAGAGGCTGGCTGACCGGCTTCTGGATGGTCTCCAGAACTATGCTTGTGCCTATCTGGATGACATCGCCATCTACAGCGCGACATGGGATGAACATCTAAATCACCTAGAGACAGTATTGGACAGGATCCACAAGGCCAGAATCACCTTGAACCCCAACAAGTGTCACGTGGGCAAAGCAGAGGTTCAGTATTTAGGACATTGGGTGGGAAGTGGGAAACAGTGACCAGGACCAGCCAAGATTTAGGCCATAGCCAAATAGCCCACCCCATGCACTAAAACCAGGTCATGGCATTTCTAGGGACAGCAGGATATTATAGGAAATTTGTCCCCAATTACAGCAGTGTAGCCAAGCCCCTCACTGATCTGACCCGTAAGAACCTCCCCCGCCAAGTAACCTGGACCCCCGAGTGTGAGGGCGTCCTTTAGCTGGTGGAAGGAATCCAGTATGTCGGTTCAAAGAGTTATTGGGGTGCATGTAAGTTTGGGGCAGGGCAGGCCTTGCATTCAATGCATAGGCAAACAGTATGGTAGTACCAAATTAATAGTAATGGGAACTTTGGCTTCATGTGGTCATCGAGGACGTCTGTTCAAAGGGTTATTGGGGTGCATTCAAATTTGGAGCAGACCTTGCAGTCACTTCATGGACAAACAGTATGGGAGTACTAGATAAATAATAATGGGAACTTTGGTTTCATGTGGCCTTCCAGGGTGTCTGTTCAAAGGGTTATTGGGGTGCGTATAACTTTGGGGCAGGGCAGGCCTTGCATTAAATGCATAGGCAAACAGTATGATAGTACCAAATTAATAATAATGGTAACTTTGGTTTCATGTGGCCATCAAGAACGTCTGTTCAAAGGGTTATTGGGGAAGGGCAGGCCTTGCATTCAATGCATAAGCAAACAGTATGGGAGTACCAACATCCTTATAATGGGAACATTGCTTTCAGGAGGCCCTCCTATATGTCTCATCAAAGGGTTATTGGGGTGTGTCCAAATTTGGGGGAACCCTTGCATTCAATGTATAGGCAATAACAGTATAGGAGACCCACTGTTTAATAATGGGAGCAACAAAGCATAGCCGACTGATGACTCTCTAAGAATAGTGAGGGCCGACTGCTGGACCTTTAAGAATAGTAAAGGCCGCCTGATGGCCCTATAAAAATAGGCTTTGTGACTTTCAGAGTCCCTCCTTCATAAATGAAACAGGATGTGTCAGATGATGTGTCACACACCACATGGCCAGATAAGGTTGTAAAATGTTAAAATGACATTTCCCAGTGAATGCATTTGTCTTGGTTGAAAGCAATGCTAAAGTTGAAAAATGCATCAAAAACGACAAGTATGAACATAGCCCAAGTGGTGGAGGAACATTTTAGTTTTGGGTTATTTATTTTGCTTTATATACCCTGGAAATACATTACCCTGGAAAGGATGTTCCCAGGAAAATCCATTTTGGTTTAGTTTTTGTATGTTTTATTGTGAGCCTGTAAAAGTGGCGTAAGACTCTGACAACATTGTTCACATCTGTGACCTGGGAGTCAGACATGCTTCCAGTGGCATTCCCCATGATGTTCCCATGTCATTTGAGCACTGTTCCCATTGATGTCTGCAATTTCTAGTCCCTCTGCAGACTGCCAGGGGGCCGCCGGAAAAATGCTCGAGTTTCCCATAGACCTACATTGGGCTCATCGCTCAGCTCGAGCACACGAGCATTTCAATATGCTCGACCCGAGTAACGAGCATCCGAGCATTTTAGTGCTCGCCCATCACTAGTGGTGAATTTTGAATTTTGCCTTGTTGAATGACTCCATGAACACTCATTGGTGAACATGGATGAAAAGTGCCTGTTTTATATCTTGGCCTTTTCTTTGTCCTCTATAATTATCTTATTATTATAATCTTTTAAGGGCTGATGCCATCTATATCTTTATATTTGGCCTTGATGTATTTATAAAGTTTTTGGGAATTTATTTTAATGTTGCTGGCTGTAGGTTTATCTGTAGATAACTTGGTATTATAACTTATAGATTATTATTGTATTATAATCTTCACATTCTTCATGAAAAAAAACAGAAATGGAGTATATTTTCCTAGAACTTTGCATTGTGTCATTCCTCTGTTATTCCTTTTAGAAATATATGGATAAATTGACAAGATAAAGTGATAAATTGATATCTGGGTGTGATCACATGAGGATGTGTCACTAGTCACCCTGACAGTATGCGGTCAGTGCTGTCATCGTCAGTTCCTTTAACAAGAGGAATAGCAACACCCAGTTGTCAATTCATTCTTAAATATTTAGGAAAAATAACAGAAAAATTGCAAAATGAAGAGAAAAAAATTGCTCCAGAAATGTCAATATTTAGGAATACTTTTTTTTTTCTTGCAACAGACTTGCACTGACAATGCAACATGGAGATTTATGAAGAATATATAAAATGGCAAAGAAAATCTGCTGACAAATCCCTAATCAGATTAGTGATTATTTTTACTTACCAATCCTAATTTTAAATTAGCTGGAAATATTGAGAGTTGGAAGTAGTGGAAGAGAATGACAATGATCTTAGAATATGATGATGATGATGATGATGATGATGATGATGATGATGATGATGATGATAATAATAATAATAATAATATCAACAATAATAAGCATATGTCCTATAAAACATGGTATTTTGCATTACATTGGCAGTTTATAGATACGCTTGTCAGTCACTGTTCCTTGCTTTGGTTTCCTCTACATAGACACGAACAATTACATTGGAATCTCATTCATTTACAATCCATTACAGATGTTTCCAATTGGATTGTTTGACCGTCATCATTTTCCACATCTCTACCCATAATAATGCTTGATTATTGCCTAAAAACAATTGAAATGTGTTGCACAAAATGACCTCCAGATTTGTAGAAACAGATGCTCAGCAATTTGTCCAAAAAATCCCTTTCAAATGGTAACAGACTCTAGGGCCATAGAAATAGGATGCAAACCATTAGAGCCCCTTGCTTAATGACACATTGTAATGTAACATAACATTGTATTCAGCCTAATAAGACAGTATTGTTCAATCAAAAATACAATTCTGTTCAATGTTGGGCTTGGGATAGAAAGCTTTGCATGTGTCCTGCTAGCTTTGTATCTGGATGTCAGGGAAAAGAAGAGAGCGGGGATTGATTTATGCTAATGAGGATTGCTGGATGCCTTGCACTGGCTGCAGGAGTTAATTGTATGAATGGTAATGAGACAGTGCAGGCGACAGATGCTCACGTGCCTTTACAATCCAAATCCCACCAACAAATTCCTTAGACAGGAACTTTGAGGGATGTTCTGGCACCCTGGAGATGGTGATAGGCTCAGCTTTGCTGCATGCCACCTGCTTGATCTTTTGTTGAGGGAATGGACTATTATGAGACCAGAAATGTTTGCTGACTTTATGACACCGTAGACAGAAGATGAAAAAGGGGCAAAAACTGCATATTATCCCCCTAAAGAGTAACAAGCAGCCTTAATAATCCTTTATGAAGAAATCCCGTGGCTCCCTACTTCTCTGTACATGCCATGCATATTTATCAAAAATGACTTTTGTAAATGAGGTCACTTTACGCATGTGTTTATACATAACTCCCTAATTAGGGCACAGTCACTCGTGTGCATTGTATGCCGGATGAATAGGAGAAATGTTGCATACACATGGGCGGATTTCATTATTACAACAGCCCTCATTTACAAACAAGCTGCCATTATAATAAGTCACAGTGAACTGCTCCAATATGTTACAGAAATTGATCTAGGGTTTGGACTGGCTCTGTGGCTACATATCACAAGAGGCCACATCTAGAGTTATGGGAATAGTATCGAACATCAACAAAAAAAAATAGTTGTAACATATAGATAGATAGGAACGATATAGATAGATACACAGATATGAATGTAGAAAGATGATAAGGAGATAGAAGATAGTTGGATCGACAGTTAGATAGATAGATTGCAAAAGTACATATTGACATTGAAAAAGGTATCAAGGTATCTAAAGAATATGCAAAAAAGCAACATAAAAAACAACCAAAAAACGACAGTGCTTACTTTTCCTAACCCCCAGTGTTCGCCAGCCATTTTCTTCAGCAAGCAATTGGGATGCAGCACCATAATGCCAGTACCACAACACACAACAACTGATCCGCTCATATTGGCGAGTAGTGAGTATTTTGTTTGATAGCATCTGCTGCTATATTAATTACTTTATTTTAGAAAGTTTATTGCATAAATCTATGGATAATTGTGTTATATTTGTGATGAAAACCATCCTTTTTTTGGACTTGGTACACAACTAAACTCTCTTACATGCTCCAGTTTGAGAGTAATGAATCTCACAAATGTCTAACTTAGGAACTTGATTTCCATTTGTAGAAATGCAATCAGCATTAAATTTGGCATGAGTCTAAAGTGCCCTGCTTACCATTAAAATACATTCATTATGTACTTAGACCCAAAGAATTGTAAATGAAGAGCTGAGAAAGGGTTAAAAATAATAAAATCTAACACTCACCTCACCTCTCATCTGTCTTGGTGCCATAGCTCCTTTCCTGGTGCATTGATTGTTCCCAGTTCTGACTCCTAAAGCCCCCATTACACACTGCGATATCGCTAGCAATATCGCTGTAAAGTCACCGATTTTGTGACGTTCCAGCGATATTGCTAGCGATATCGCTGCATGTGATACCTACCTCCGACCGGCTCCCCCGTTGGTTATCGCTGATCGCGCGAGAAGCTCCTGGACCATTCCTCGTCGGTCACTTCCTGCGGCGCTTCCTGTGGCGCCGACGAGCGACGCGTGGAGCCGGGCGGGAGGATGCAGGATCGCCGTGTCTCACAGGTAAGTAGCGACCCCGTCCCCTGCGATGTCGCTGGTGAGGTCTGCCTGTGTGGCAGCTCACTAGCGACCACCTAGCGATGCACCAGCGATCCTGACCGCGTCATATCGCTGGTCAAGATCGCTGATGCATCGCTAGGTGTAACGGTACCCTAAGGCCTCTTTCACACTTCAGTTATTTGCATCAGTTAAAATCCGCCAAAAAGGCAGACAAGCGGATCCGTTCTCAACTGATGTGAACGGATGGCACAGGATCCGTTTTTAGACGGATCCTGAAAATGAGTAAATTTAAAGGAACTGCTGGCCAGGAAGGAGAGAGAGAGAGAGAGAGAGAGAGAGAGAGAGAGAATTTTTTTTTTTTGGTCCGGCACCCAGACAGATTTTGGGGTTAATTCAGTGTCTGGAGGATCCGCAGGCCAAAAAACGTTGCAAGCTCCGTTTGGAAATCTTTGAGGATGTTGACGGACACTAACATTGTGGTGGATCCTCAAAAAAACGGATGCAATGGACGGCAATCAGTCAGGATCCGCCAATAATGAAAGCCAATGGGGAAAAAACGGATCCGCAAAGAAAAATGGCGGATCCGTTTTTTTTCAAAATTGGCGGATCTTGACTGATTGTCAGAAACGGAAGTGTGAAAGAGGCCTAAGCCTTTAACCCCTTCACTACCAAGGGTGGTTTGCACATTAACTACCGGGCCAATTTTTACAATTCTGACCACTGTCCCTTTATGAGGTCATAACTCTGGAACGCTTACATGGATCCCGGTGATTCTGACACTGTTTTCTCGTGACATATTGTACTTCATGTTAGTGGTAAAATTGCATTCAAATAACTTGCGTTTATTTGTGAAAAAAATGGAAATTTGGCGAAAATTTTGAAAACTTTGCAATTTTCCAACTTTGAATTTTTATGCCCTTAAATCACAGCAATACGGCACACAAAAAACTTAATACATAACATTTCCCACATGTTTACTTTACATGAGCACAATTTTGGAACCAAAATTTTTTTTTGTTAGGAAGTTATAAGTGTTAAAAATTGGCCAGCGATTTCTCATTTTTGCAACACCATTTTATTTTTAGGGACCACTTCACATTTGAAGCCACTTTGAGGGGTCTATATGATAGAAAATACCCAAAAGTGACACCATTCTAAAAAATGCACCCCTTAAGGTGCTTAAAACCACATTCAAGAAGTTTATTAACCCTTTAGGTGCGTCACAGGAATTTTTTGAATATTAAAAAAAAAATTTAACTTTTTTTCACAAAAAAAATACTTCAGGTTCAATTTTCTTTATTTTACCAAGGGTAACAGGAGAAATTGGACTGCAAAAGTTATTGTGCAATTTGTCCTGAGTACGCTGATACCTGATATGTGGGGGGGAACCACTGTTTCGGCGCATGGCAGACCTCAGTAGGGAAGGAGCGCCGTTTGACTTTTTCAATGCAAAATTGGCTGGAATTCAGATCGGACGCCATGCCGCGTTTGGAGAGCCCCTGATGTACCTAAACAGTGGAAACCCCCCAAGTGACCCCATTTTGGAAACTAGACCCCCCAAGGAACTTATCTAGATATGTGGTGAGAACTTTGAACCCACAAGGGCTTCACAGAAGTTTATAACGTACAGCGGTACAATTAAAAAATCATATTTTTTCCACAAAAATGATCTTTTCACCCCCAATTTTTATTTTTCCAAGGGTAACAGGACCCTAAAAGTTATTGTGCAATTTGTCCTGAGTACGCTGATACCCCATATGTGGGTGTAAATGACTATTTGGGCGCATAGCAGAGCTCGGAAGGGAAGCAGCGCCATTTGACGTTTTTGGCTAGAATTGAGATCGGACACCATGTCGCGATTGGAAAACCCCTGATGTACCAAAACACTAGAAACCCCCCACAAATGACACCATTTTGGAAACTAGACCCCCCCAAGGAACTTATCTAGGTGTGTGGTGAGCACTTTGAACCCCCCAGTGCTTCACTAAAGTTTATAACGTACAGCAGTACAATTAAAAAATCATATTTTTTCCACAAAAATGATCTTTTCACCCTCAATTCTTATTTTTCTAAAAGTAACAGGACCATAAAAGATATTGTGCAATTTATCCTGAGTACGCTGATACCCCACATGTGGGTGTAAACCACTATTTGGGCGCATGGCAGAGCTCGGAAGGGAAGCAGCGCCATTTGACGTTTTTGGCTGGAATTGAGATCGGACACCATGTCGCGTTAGGAAAGCCCCTGATGTACCAAAACAGTAGAAACCCCCCACAAATGACACCATTTTGGAAACTAGACCCCCCAAGGAACTTATCTAGATGTGTGGTGAGCACTTTGAACCCCCCAGTGCTTCACTGAAGTTTATAATGTCCGGGCGTGAAAATAAAAAAATCGTATTTTTTCCACAAACATCATCTTTTAGTCCCCATTTTTTTATTTTCCCAAGGGTAACAGGAGAAATTGGACCCCAAAAGTTGTTGTCCAATTTGTCCTGAGTCCGCTGACACCCCATATGTGGGAGAAAACTACTGTATGGACACACGTCAGGGCTCGGAAGGGAAGTAGTGACGTTTTGGAATGCAGACTTTGATGGAATGGTCTGTGGGTGTCATGTTGCCTTTGGAGAGCCCCTAATGTACCTAAACAGTGAAAACCCCCCACAAATGATCCCATTTTGGAAACTAGACCCCCTGAGGAACTTATCTAGATGTGTGGTGAGCACTTTGAACCCCCAAGGGCTTCACAGAAGTTTATAATGCCCAGGCATGAAAATAAAAAAATCGTATTTTTTCCACAAACATGATCAATTAGTCCCCAATTTTTTTATTTTCCCAAGGGTAACAGGAGAAATTGGACCCCAAAAGTTGTTGTCCAATTTGTCCTGAGTACGCTGATACCTCATATGTGGGAGAAAACTACTGTATGGGCACACATCAGGGCTCGGAAGGGAAGTAGTGACGTTTTGGAATGCAGACTTTGATGGCATGGTCTGGGGGTGTCATGTTGCTTTTGGAGAGCCCCTGATGTACCAAAACAGTGGAAACTCCCCACAAGTGACCCCATTTTGGAAACTAGACCCCCTAATGAACTTATCTAGATGTGTGGTGAGCACTTTGAAACCCCCAGTGCTTCACAGAAGTTTATAACGACCGGGCGTGAAAATAAAAATATCGTATTTTTTCAACAAACATCATCATTTAGTCCCCAATTTTTTTATTTTCCCAAGGGTAACAGGAGAAATTGGACCCCAAAAGTTGTTGTCCAATTTGTCCTGAGTACGCTGATACCTCATATGTGGGAGAAAACTACTGTATGGGCACACGTCGGGGCTCGGAAGGGAAGTAGTGACGTTTTGGAATGCAGACTTTGATGGATTGGTCTGCGGGTGTCATGTGCGTTTGGAGAGCCCCTGATGTACCTAAACTATTGAAACTCCCCACAAGTGACCCCATTTTGGAAACTAGACCCCCCACGGAGCTTATCTAGATGTGTGGAGAGCACTTTGAACCCCCAAGTGCTTCACAGAAGTTTATAACGCATGGGCGTGAAAATAAAAAAAACATTTTTTTCCGCAAAATTATATTTTTGCCCCCAATTTTTTATTTTCCTAAGGGTAACAGGAGAAATTGGACCCCAAAAGTTGTTTTGTAATTTGTCCTGAGTAGGCTGATACCCTACATGTGGGGGTAAAACACTGTTTGGGCGCATGGCAGAGCTTGGAAGGGAAGGAGCACCATTTGACTTTTTCAACGCAGAATTGGCTGGAACTGAGATCAGACGCCATGTTGCCTTTGGAGAGCACCTGATGTGCCCAAACAGTGGAAACCCCCAATTATAACTCCAACCCTAACCTCAACACACCCCTAACCCTAATCTGAGCCCTAGCCCTAACCCTAGCCCTAACCCTAACCCTAACCCTAGCCCTAACCCTAACCCTACCCTAACCCTAACCCTAGCGGGAAAATGGAAATAAATACATTTTCTTTTAGTTTTATTATTTTTCCCTAACTAAGGGGGTGATAACGGGGGGTTTGATTTACTATTTATGGCGGTTTTTATGTTTGGCGGCTGTCACACGCTAAGAGACGCTTTTTATTGTAAAAGTAGTTTTTGCATCACCACATATTGAGAGCTATAATTTTTCCGTATTTTGACCCACTGAGTCATGTGAGGTCTTATTTTTTGCGGGACAAGTTGACGTTTTTATTGGTACCATTTTCGGGCACGTGACATTTTTTGATCGCTTTTTATTCCGATTTTTGGGACACAGAATGAACAAAAACCAGCATTTCATGAATTTCTTTTGGGGGGGTGCGTTTACACCGTTCCGCGTGCGGTAAAATTGATAAAGCGGTTTTATTCTTCGGGTCAGTACAGTTACAGCGATACCTCATTTAGGTCGTTTTTTTATGTTTTGTCGGTGTTTTGCAATGAAAACAATTTTATATTAAAAATAATTATTTTTGTATCGCTTTATTCTGCGAGCTATAACTTTTTTATTTTTTTGCGGATGATGCTGTATGGTGGCTCGTTTTTTGCGGGACAAGATGACGTTTTCAGCGGTACCATGGATATTTATATGTGTCTTTTTGATCGCGCGTTATTGCACTTTTTGTTCGGTGGTATGATAATAAATCATTATTTTTTGCTTCGTTTTTTATTTTTATTTTTTAAGGGGTTCGCTAAAGGGGTTAACTAATGGGACAGTTTTATAGGGCAGGTCATTACGGACGCGGCGATACCAAATATGTGTACTTTTATTGTTTTTGGTTTTTTTTATTTTGAAAAAATGGATTTATTGGGGAATATTTTTTTTTTTTTTACTAATTTATTTAGCGATTTTTTTAAAATTATTTTTAACACTTTTTTTTTTTTTTTACTTTATTACCTTGTCCCAGGTGGGACATCACTGTCCTGTGACAGATCGCTGATCTGTCACATCACAGATCACTGTGACAGATCAGCGATCTGTCACAGGCACTGCTGCAGACTTCCTCATGCCTGCGCTTTGCAGGCACTGAGGAAGCCAGCTTCCTCAGGCCCCCGAAGGCCCCCGTCGCCATCTTGGATTCGGGGGCCTGGAGGAAAGGAGCCCCCCGCAGCAGCGCTGCACATTGCGCTGCTGTGGGGGGCTCAGGGAAGCACGGAGGGAGCCCCCTCCCTGCCGATGCTTCCCTTTAACCCCTGGTACACCGCGATCGCGTTTGATCGCGGTGTGCAAGGGGTTAACGTGTCGGGGGCGGTCCGTGACCGCCCCTGACACATTGTGCCGGGTGTCAGCTATGATAATTAGCTGACACCCGGCCGCGATCAGCGGCGCTCACCACGTGGGCGCCGCTGATCATGGTGACGTAATATTCCGTCCATGGTAATTAGGTCCATGGTCACATGGACGGAATATTACGTCAATTGTAGGTAAGGGGTTAACCTTCCAGCGCCTGATCCTCCATTTGCTTTCTCCGGTTTTACAGTACTGAATTCTAGTCCTTTAGTCTCCCAGCGGTAACTCTTAGGCCACGTGCACTCGCTGAGTGTTTGGTGAGTATTTTTACCTCAGTATTTGTAAGTTAAAACAAAGAGTGGAACAGTCAATGAAAGCGTATAATAGAAACACCTCACCACTTCTGCATTTGTCACCCACTCCTGGTTTTGACTCCTAAATACTGAGGTAAAAAACTCACCCAATACTCAACGTATGCATGTGGCCAACATTTGCCAAAGGACCAGGCAGAGATCTGCAGTAGTAGGACAGGTATGGAAAGTGGGGAGGGTTTTTTTTAACCCCTTCCTGGCTTTAAAAAAAAGTCAAGCAAAATGGTGAATTCAGGTAACCAAAGTTGTTTTTGTGAAGCAAGAAGCTTGATTCAGTGGGCCCTCTAGCAAATCTATTTTCTTTTGTGAAATTTGCAGGAAATCATATTCTCTTTAATTTGCTCATCTCTTGTTTCATTAGGAGATTCAAGAAGGAGGCACTCTAATAGATGTGTTCTTGTACGTATGCATAGCATTGGAAAAATGGTCCTTACATTTCTGAAAGTGTAGAACTGTAGGTGCATAATGTATTAGTAGGCATAGGATAGTCTGATACCGAATAGTACAAAGTCCAGTTGTATCAACGTGTCCACTATATTATGGTTCCATGACGTCTGCTTCAATCAGCCATATCCTAGGCTCTGTGAAGCAGCTTGCTACAGCTCAGGGATGGCTTGAGTGCCCTGTTGTAGTCTGCTTAGAGGGCTCACTCAAGCCTCTTTCTGCACAAAGACAACTCCATGACCTCTTGTTTCTGCACGTGGAGCTCTCTTCCTTCAGACACAACAAAGACCCTCCTGTCAAATGTGCAGGGAGCTGCAGAAAGCAAACAACTTTCACTGCTGTGCAAAAGAGCCCATGTTCTTGAGTCAGTTTGTATAACTGGGGCACCTTGAAATGCACTGTAACAAAAGTACCAAATGAATGGCATGCAAATGGGCATCCGGAAAGCAGAAAACAATAGTTCACAGAACACTTTCCTCTACCTAATGTCATTTTCTCTAAACATCTAAGCCTGGTATTAAAATCTCTACTCCCCAGAGGTGATCTGAAGTTAGCACCTTCTTCTCACAAGATTGCTAAATTACTTTGAAGATGCATTGAACTTTTTTTTTCTCTTTCTGAAGCTTCTTATATTCAAATCAATAATTTCTAAATGTGCCTGCCAGTTGCTGAGAAAAATAACCCATTTCACGTGGGTATATATTAATTTACACACCATTTTAAATATTTTAGTATGTGGCACCGAAACTATTTCTACCTATGAATTATTCATCCCACACACGCGATGGAAAAGGCAATAACTGTTTCTTTCTTTCTTTTTTTTTAATACAAAAAAACTACCTTAACATTTGAAAGGGAATTTAAATGACCTCATTTTTCCAATTATTGTATGAAAGAAAGTGCTGGAAACTGGAGGAGGGTTTTTTTAGGGCTTTAATAAAAATCTGACCATGAAGTAACAAAATTAGATTATCTTTCAATACTCTTCAGTCCATCTTTGACTCATTCATTTACAGCTTTTGATGTTTGCGAAGCCTAAAGTGATATAATTATTGACATGAATGGTTTTGAGGCTTTTCAGCCAGATGGCTATAGACCAGTTGCTGGTAGAAGGTATGAGGAGACTGAAGATCAGCAGACATTGAAAGGGTAGACAACTTGTAAAAACAGCATTATTCATGAGGAGAAATGTTCATCAGCCTGACCCAGTGCTAAATACATTCATTATAGGCATTTCCATTCTGCACAATTTGCCACATGGCGCTAGTTTGTGAAAGAGTGGAACAATGGTATATAAAATGCTTTAGAATTCTTAGAGGGAGGAGGACTCATGCTGGGCTTCAACTCGCCTCCTCAAAAAAAAAAGGAAACTGCACTATGGTTTTTCTTGGAAAAAAAAATCCAGAAGAGAAACCTAAGGGAGAAAAATCAAAGAAACAGTCACTGCGTGAAAGCAGTAACAGAAATGAGATGGAGAAAGGTGAGAGTAAAATGTGTTCCATATACAATAAATAAGTGTGTGCAGCCAGGGAGAGAAATAAAACGATGCTGCTTAGAAGGAAAGCTCAGGGAAAGAAAAGGAAAAAAATATACTTGTCAGAAATAATCTTGACGTGACATGGTAACGTTCCTCAGTCTGGGCTACATGGATAGATCAGAGGTAGGCTGGAAATGTGTCTGCAAACTTTGACAGAACAAAATATAGGCTGGGAAAGAAAACAAGGGGGGAGAGAGAAAGCGCAAAGAGTTGACGGAAAGAAGTGCAGAGGAAGGTATAAAGGTGGGGAAAAATGAAAGAATTTTATAAGGGGGGTGGTAAAGAGAGACTGGATATGGAGGGGTGCAAAAATACAGCCTTAAAAGTATAAGCAAGGGGAGAAATGAGCTGGATGGGAGGGAAAGGAGGGGGTATGAGAGAAGAAAAGGACGTGTAGAGTAAGGAAGGTTGAGCAAGCCTGGCTAGTGGGTAAGATGAAGCGACAGAGGAAAGCAGGAGGCCACTTCTGGGTGAAGATTGGGTGCCATGATATTTATGGTAAAGAGATGGGGTTGAGAGGGAACAGAAGGCATAAGAAAGAAAAGATAATGCATGAGTGAAGAGATAGGGTAATAAGTAATACATTGTAAGAGAAGAGTGGGTGTAAGAAATAATGAGGTATGCGAAGAGAAGAGGTGCTCTGTTGGATGAAGAGAGGCATATAGAAGCGGAGAAAGATGATTATGAAAATTTTAAGGTCTTTTGGTGAAACTATAAGACAATTTAATTTTAATAATAAGTAAAAAGAAAATGTGGTAGAAGGTTGGAGATGAGAAAAGAGCACTTCACTTCTCGAAGAAGAGTTGCAAAACAAGTAGAACGGAGACTAAGGCATGATTTAAAGTAAAGAAAATAGAAAAGAAACAGAAAGAGCAAAAAGCAGACAAGGGGAGCGTTCAGAAACAAATCAAAGAAATAAGAAAGAGAGTACAAAGCTAGGAGGGATAGCTAATACTAGAGAAGAGAGAGAGGATTCAAAAAGATATAAATAAACTGGAGCAGTGGGCAGCAACTAACAGAATGGATTTTAACAGGGAAAAATGCAAAGTACTACATCTGGGCAATAAAAACGAAAAAAAGCATATACAGAATGGGAGGAATAGGGCTAAATAACAGCACATGTGAAAAAGACTTGGGTATATCAATAGATCATAAACTGAACATGAGTCAACAGTGTGATGCAGCAGCAAAAAAAGGCAAATGCAATTCTGGGATGTATTAACAGAAGCATACAGTCTAGATCACGTGAAGTCATTATTGCCCTCTACTCCTCTTTGGTCAGACCTGATCTCTAATACTGTGTCCCGTTCTGGGCACCACATTTTAAAAAAGACATCAATAAACTGGAGCAAGTTCAAAGAGCGACCAGAATGGTGACCAGTCTGCAAACCCTGTCTTATGAGGAATGGTTACAGGATTTGGGAATGTTTAGCTTGCAAAAAAAAAGACTGAGAGGAGACTTAATAGCTGTCTATAAATATCTCAAGGGCTGTCACATTGTAGAAGGATCATCTTTATTCTCATTTGCATAAGGAAAGACTAGAAGCAATGGGATGAAAGTGAATGGGAAGAGACACAGATTAGATATTAGAAAAAAGTTTTTGACAGTTAGGGTGATAAATGAGTGGAACAGGCTACCACGAGAGGTGGTGAGTTCTCTTTCCATGGAAGTCTTCAAACAGAGGCTGGAATCCTGCTTTGTGCAGGGGTTGGACCAGATGACCCAGGAGGTCCCTTCCAACTCTACCATTCTATGATTTTTTTCATATATTACCTTGAGGATAGGGAATATAAAAGGGACAGCACTGCGCAGGGTCTAAGTGCAATATTAAAAATGTCACAAATGAAAATATAAAGTTAACGCACTCACCAAATTGAGGCGGAAGGAACAACGCATTGGCCCTGGGGGAGTGTCCCAAACTAAGGTCCTAATTACTTTGTATGCTGCACGGCTCCTGGTCAACAGAGCAATCTTCAGTCGTCTGCAGGTATAGGATAGAAAAAAAAATTCAGTCTGGTGCCGGCGCACCCGAAAAAAGTAAAATGCGAGAGATCGGCTTATTTAATTTTTAATTTTTATTTTTTTTTTTTAATAAAGGCTTTTTTAAAGCCGAAACACGTTGTTGTTTTTACTGTTATTCTTCAGAATAAAAATCTTTTAATTTTTTTTTTTTAAATAAGCCGATCTTTTGCATTTTACTTTTTTCGGGAGTGCCGGCACCAGACTGTTTTTTTTTTCAATTTTATGATTCTATAATTCCTTTTCTGGAGGAAAAGGAGAAGCACTGATAAATAATATTATTAAAATATAATATGGATCCACTGTATCTAGGACCATGGTCCTTATAGATATTGTTATTATTATTATTATTTATTATTATAGCACAATTTATTCCATGGCGCTTTACATGTGAAAAGGGGTGTAGCTAACATAAACAAGTACAATAAACATGAACAAAACATTTCATTGACTGGTACAGGAGGAGACAGAACCCTTCCCACAAGGGCTCACAGTCTACAAGGGATGGGTGAGGATACAGTATGTGAAGGCACCTTCATAATAATGGTCCTGATATGTGAAGATTGACAAAATCAAGGACCTTACAGGAGTATAATGCTCTGACCATGTTTTATAGTCACTGGCTTCCATATTCATATTGTAAGCTTCACGATACAGTTTCTCAACTGGGATTGATGCTAAAGGGAATTTACTGGCATTCACTGTCTCTGGGCATTGAGCCTCATACATAAAAATTGTCACTAACACCCATATAAACTTTGAGAAAAGATTTTATGCATGTAGTCCAATGCCTTTGAAATATATGACTAAATTACTCAAATGATAAAATTGCACAGCATATAATAGTGATATTACAGTATACTGATATAAAGTCTACTAAGGCCCCCTTCACACATCAAGTTATTATATATGTAGTATGCAGTCCATTATCTAAGAACACACATCTATTTTTATTCAGGTTTTAACGTGTTAGTGGAAAAATCTGCAGACATGTCGGTTTTTTATGAACACCGCAGACAAAATGCATGCTGCACACGTGCACACTGATGACACACGGATCACATCCGTTTGTCATCAGGTTGACACATACTGGTGCTCCTCACCCAACCGCATCCAAGACTTCTCCAGAATAGCCACCATCCTCTGGCATTCTTTGCCCCAACATGTCCGACTATCAACCACATTCAGATCCTTCAGAAGGAACCTGAAAACACACCTCTTCAAGAAAGCCTACAGCCTGCAATGACCCCGCTACCTCCCCACCACTACCGGAGATATCACCTCAGCCAACACCGGAACTGCTGCAACCCACCAACCTACTGTCTCCTTCCCCACCATCCAGTAGCATGTAAGCCCGAAAGGGCAGGGTCCTCTCTCCCCTCTGTATCAGTCTGTCATTGTAAGTTTGTTTACTGTAAGTGATATCTGTAATTTGTATGTAACCAGTTCTTATGTACAGCACCATGGACTCAAGGTGCTATATAAATAAATAATAATAATAATAATAATAAAAGTATAATTCTCACTGATCCCAGGCGCTCGCTGCTGAAGGCATCTGTCATCATTGTTGCCTGCTCTCCCTGTAATCAGTACGACCAGTGAATCGTGATGGGACTTGTATTCAGCATGAGCTGTATACCTCCTGTGTAATATTAAGAATTAAATAAAAAAAATGATGTGGGCTCCCACTCAGTTTTCATACCCAGCAAATGGAAAGCCCACAGCTGGGGGCTGATATTACTAATCTGCGAAAAGGGGAAATATACCAAAAGATTGCCAGGGTATTAATAACAGCTCACAGCTGTTTGGCTATTCTTTAGTGCTGAGTTTACGGGGACCCCAGAAAAAAAATGACAATGGGTCCCGCTGTAAAATCAAACCAGCAAAGGCTAAACAGACAGCTGTGGATTGATATTATTAGCTTGAGAAGGGGCCATGGATATTGCTCCCCCTCCCAGGCTACTAACATCAGCCCTCAGCCGCCCCAGAAATGGCACATCCATAATATGCGCCAAATCTAGCGCTTTGCCTGGCTCTTCCCACTTACCCTGTGCCATGGCAAGTGGGGTAATAGGGTGGGGGTTATGTCATCTTTGTATTGTCAGTTGACATCAAGTCCAGGGATTAGTAATGGAGAGGTGGCTATAAGACTCCCACATCCATAACACCAACTCAAGCTTTTCCCAGGTGCCGGTACATGTCACATGGACACACGGACGGCACATTGATACCACATGTATGTTACACAAATACACACTGACATGGATAGCAAATGGATACAAAGATGTCCCATGGATGTCACATACTCACATACAGATGGCACACGGACATAGACCACGGATCTCACCAATACTGGTTCTTCCTGTACAGGAACCACCAGGATGTGTGAAGGAGGCCTAAGATAGGGCTGCCCATGTTCTGACCCAGATTCTGAATATTATCTGCTACTTCCAATCATCGAAGAACCACAAGTATAGAGTCAAGAGCCACATGTCACTGCTGAAGTATTAGTTGCCAAATACTGCAGTGCCTCTTAAATATTATAAATGAGGCCACCTGAAATGCTGCCTGCTGCCCATGTAGTATCATGTAAACCCAGTCAAGGTTATAGACATCCCTTCACATAGCAGAAAGCAGAGAAGCTGTGGATAATGCGGCAGTGCTCCACGCTGGGTTTTATTTAAGTTTGTTACATGATAACATTCCCCGGTAAACCTCCCGCTGTGTGACTAAGCCATAGAAGAGTGACTCCTCATCGGCTGTGCTGCTATCACTTCTACCTTGCACTCTCGGATTTCTCAAGGAATAAAAAAGCACTTACTGGGTAATTTACGTCTGCTAATATGTCTTGTATTTAATGAAAGCTCACATGAGCACTTTCTGCCACCATAGGCAGGTAAATTAAGGAGGGTGACAAGTGAGGCAAGAGACACTTTTAGCAAAAATCCTGTCATTTGCCTGCAATTTTCCATGCATTGATCAAGCCCAATTTAACCACATTACTTCCATCGCTGATGCACACGATTCTCATACAGTCGCTGTAGCCATTTATTAAGGTGCTCAAAAGATATAGGTGTTGAGTGCTCACTTGGAAGCCCTGAAGTGTGTCTATTCTCATTCTGTGACATAACATGCCGTTGTTTTCTTTTTCTTTACATGTGACATTGCAATGGGGGAAGTGCACTGCGGCCTTATAACTTCATCTATTCCTTTACATCTCCAATAGGCTTCTGATGGAAGTCAGTACCAAGTTTCACTCTATGGGGCAACACAAGGAATTCTTCCCCCCACATGTCACAACAATTCTGAAAGCAGGAGAAAAGAAAGAAAACCTTGTTCTTAATTTCTTTGTTATATCTAATATATAAAGCTCAAAGCGTGTATGTATGTGTGTGTGTGTGTGTGTATGTGTGTATGTCCGGGATAGGCATCCACACCGTCGCAGCTACAGCCATAAAATTTGGCACAGTCACACGTCTGGACCCCGAGAGCGCCCTAAGCTATGTTGTGAGGCGAAATTTTAACCCCGCGCGTTCCAATTCACCAAACAATTTTGCCCCTATCTACATACTGGGGGAAAAAGTGTGTGCGCATCAAGCCCCGCCCCTCATTGTGATGTCATAATGCCCCTATTTGCATACTGGGGAAGCAGTGTGTGCGTATCAAGCCCCGCCCCTCATTATGATGTCACAATGGTTGACATGGCGACGCTGATGTCATCAAAGGTTGCAAGCCCTGCTGCCGCTCATTATGATGTCATAATGGTTGACTATGGAATGGAGGATGTGTGATGAGTATATGGACACCGGACTATGGGATGGAGGATATGTATGATGGGTATATGGGAACGGGACTATGGAATGGAGGATGTGTGATGGGTATATGGGCACAGGACTATGGGATGGAGGATATGTATGACGGGTATATGGGCTCGGGACTATGGGATGGCGGATATGTATATGGGCACGGGACTATGGGATGGAGGATATGTGCTGGGTATATGGGCACTGGACTATAGGATGGAGGATATGTATGACGGATATATGGGCACGGGACTATGAGATGGCGGATATGTATGATGGGTATATGGGCACGGGACTATGGGATGGAGGATATGTATGATGGGTATATGGGCATGGGACTATGGGATGGAGGATGTGTGATGGGTATATGGGCACTCGACTATGGGATGGAGGATAAGTACGATGGGTATATGGGCACGTGCCTATGGGATCGTGGAAGTGTATGATGGGTATATGGACACGGGACTATGGGATGGAGGATAATTATAATTTTCTATAACTAACCACAGTTACTTAGTTAGTTAGTTAGTTACTGGGCCCGGGCAGCGCCAGGCTCTTCAGCTAATATATATATATATATATATATATATATACAGTATATATATACACACACACATATATATATATATAATTGCCTTGTAATGTTTTCATTTCCTGTTCTGTCTAGATGTCACCATATCCCAGAATTCCTAGCGGAGGAAGTTCTCGGACCGCCCATATTGGGACACCCAAGTGATGGGTGTCTCTGTATGGAAACTGCTGCTGGTACCAACCTATTGCGCGGTACCACCAGCGGAACACCGGAACACCACACACACACCCTCTATACGCC
Source organism: Dendrobates tinctorius (assembly GCF_039654945.1). Taxonomy (NCBI): domain Eukaryota; kingdom Metazoa; phylum Chordata; class Amphibia; order Anura; family Dendrobatidae; genus Dendrobates; species Dendrobates tinctorius. The sequence goes on along the minus strand of NW_027361698.1, from coordinate 57,528,685 downwards.
GTACGCACCACAAACACTCACGCACTCACACACTCATACACTCACACACACACTCACATTTTCTCACACACTCAGACTCACACTCACTCTTACACTGTCACTCTGACTCATGCACTCACACTCATACAGTCATACATTCACGCTCTGACACTCACACTCTCATACTCACACACTCATACACTCACACTCATACACTAACACACTCACACTCTCACCCTCACACTCACACAATCATTTGGCTGATCTTGGCGGCAGATGCGTGACGTGTCTACAGGCAGAGGAAGCAGGTCACATTAAAGGGGTTTTCCCATGAACGGAAGTTCATTTTAAAAATTGTCTGAGTCTGACCATGTACGGAGCATACCACATCTCCTGGGCAGGGGAGAAAGCAAAAGACAATACTGACATTACAGTTGGAGATCACAGAGGATTCATTTTGTGAGGTAAAATATTTCACTGACTGTTTTTAAACAATATTTTATCTCACAAAATGTATCCTCTGCGATCTCCTGCTGTAATGTCAGTATTGTATTTTGCTTCCTCCCCTGCCCAGGAGCTGTGGTATGTTCTGTACACGGTCAGACACAGGGGTGAGAGAGACAGAGCGCAGGGGGGAGACAACTCAAACGGGACAGCACATGAGGGGAGAACACAGCACAGGAAGGAGAGAGACAGCAGACAAGGGGGATAGCACATGGGGTAGACAGTTCAAAGAAGAGAGCACAGAAGGGAGAAGTCAGCACATTGTGACATTACCGCCCACCTGATGCGATAGCATCAGGCATCCAGCTAGTATATATATATATATACAGTGGGGCAAAAAAGTATTTAGTCAGTCAACAATAGTGCAAGTTCCACCACTTAAAAAGATGAGAGGCGTCTGGAATTTACATCATAGGTAGACCTCAACTATGGGAGACAAACTGAGAAAAAAAAATCCAGAAAATCACATTGTTTGTTTTTTTTTCATTTTATTTGCATATTATGGTGGAAAATAAGTATTTGGTCAGAAACAAGCAATCAAGATTTCTGGCTCTCACAGACCTGTAACTTCTTCTTTAAGAGTCTCCTCTTTCCTCCACTCATTACCTGTAGTAATGGCACCTGTTTAAACTTGTTATCATTATAAAAAGACACCTGTGCTCACCCTCAAACAGTCTGACTCCAAACTCCACTATGGTGAAGACCAAAGAGCTGTCAAAGGACACCAGAAACAAAATTGTAGCCCTGCACCAGGCTGGGAAGACTGAATCTGCAATAGCCAACCAGCTTGGACTGAAGAAATCAACTGTGGGAGCAATAATTAGAAAATGGAAGACATACAAGACCACTGATAATCTCCCTCGATATGGTGCTCCACACAAAATCCCACCCCGTGGGGTCAGAATGATCACAAGAACGGTGAGCAAAAATCCCAGAACCACGCGGGGGGACCTAGTGAATGAACTGCAGAGAGCTGGGACCAATGTAACAAGGCCTACCATAAGTAACACACTACGCCACCATGGACTCAGATCCTGCAGTGCCAGACGTGTCCCACTGCTTAAGCCTGTACATGTCCGGGCCCGTCTGAAGTTTGCTAGAGAGCATTTGGATGATCCAGAGGAGTTTTGGGAGAATGTCCTATGGTCTGATGAAACCAAACTGGAACTGTTTGGTAGAAACACAACTTGTCGTGTTTGGAGGAAAAAGAATACTGAGTTGCATCCATCAAACACCATACCTACTGTAAAGCATGGTGGTGGAAACATCATGCTTTGGGGCTGTTTCTCTGCAAAGGGGCCAGGACGACTGATCCGGGTACATGAAAGAATGAATGGGGCCATGTATCGTGAGATTTTGAGTGCAAACCTCCTTCCATCAGCAAGGGCATTGAAGATGAAACGTGGCTGGGTCTTTCAACATGACAATGATCCAAAGCACACCGCCAGGGCAACGAAGGAGTGGCTTCGTAAGAAGCATTTCAAGGTCCTGGAGTGGCCTAGCCAGTCTCCAGATCTCAACCCTATAGAAAACCTTTGGAGGGAGTTGAAAGTCCGTGTTGCCAAGCGAAAAGCCAAAAACATCACTGCTCTAGAGGAGATCTGCATGGAGGAATGGGCCAACATACCAACAATAGTGTGTGGCAACCTTGTGAAGACTTACAGAAAACGTTTGACCTCTGTCATTGCCAACAAAGGATATATCACAAAGTATTGAGATGAAATTTTGTTTCTGACCAAATACTTATTTTCCACCATAATATGCAAATAAAATGAAAAAAAAAACAGACAATGTGATTTTCTGGATTTTTTTTTCTCAGTTTGTCTCCCATAGTTGAGGTCTACCTATGATGTAAATTACAGACGCCTCTCATCTTTTTAAGTGGTGGAACTTGCACTATTGCTGACTGACTAAATACTTTTTTGCCCCACTGTATATATATAGCACCTGCACCATATTTTTGCATGGTAATAGACAGATTTATCAATAAAAATGAAAAATGAATGAGCAAAAATGAACTTTAACCCCTTCACCCCCAAGGTTGGTTTGCACGTTCATGACCGGGCCAATTTTTACAATTCTGACCACTGTCCCTTTATGAGGTAATAACTCTGAAACGCTTCCATGGATCCCACTGATTCTGACAATGTTTTCTTGTGACATATTGTACTTCATGTTAGTGGTAAAAATTCATTCAAATAACTTGCGTTTATTTGTGAAAAAAATGGAAATTTGGTGAAAATTTTGAAAATTTCACAATTTTCCAACTTTGAATTTTTATGTCCTTAAATCACAGACATATGGCACACAAAAAACTTAATAAATAACATTTCACATATGTTTACATCAGCACAGCTTTGGAATCAAAATTTTTTTTTGTTAGGAAGTTATAAGGGATAAAAGTTGACCAGCGATTTCTCATTTTTGCAACACCATTTTATTTTTAGGGATCACATCACATTTGAAGTCACTTTGAGGGGTCTATATGATAGAAAATACCCAAAAGTGACATTATTCGAAAAACTGCACCCCTCAAGGTGCTCAAAACTACATTCAAGAAGTTTATTAACCCTTCAGGTGCTTCACAGGAATTTTTTGAATGTTTAAAAAAAAATGAAAATTCAGGTCCAATTTTTTTTATTTTACCAAGGGTAACAGGAGAAATTGGACTGCAAAAGTTATTGTGCAATTTCTCCTGAGTACGCTGATACCTGCTATGTGAGGGGGGAAAGACTGTTTCGGCGCATGGCAGAGCTCAGAAGGGAAGGAGCGCCGTTTGACTTTTTCAATGCAAAATTAGCTGGAATTCAGATCGGACGTTTGGAGAGCCCCTGATGTGCCTAACAGTGGAAACCCCCCACAAGTGACCTCATGTGGGTGTAAACGAATATTTGGGCGCATGGCAGAGCTCGGAAGGGAAGCAGCGCCATTTGATTTTTTTGTTTTTTGGCTGGAATTGAGATCGGACACCATGTCGCGTTTGGAAAGCCCCTGATGTGCCAAAACAGTGGAAACCCCCCACAAATGACACAATTTTGGAAACTAGACCCCCAAGGAAATTATCTAGATGTTTTGAGAACTTTGAACCCCCAAGGGCTTCACAGAAGTTTATAATGTACTGCCGTACAATTAAAAAATCATATTTTTTCCACAAAAATGATCTTTTCACCTTCAATTTTTATTTATCCAAGGGTAAGAGGACCCCAAAAGTTATTGTGCAATTTGTCCTGAGTACGCTGATACCCCATATGTGGGGGTAAACCACTATTTGGGCGCATGGCAGAGCTCGGAAGGGAAGCAGCGAAATTTGACTTTTTTGGATGGAATTGAGATTGGATGCCATGTCGCCTTTGGAAAGCCCCTGATGTGCCAAAACAATGGAAACCCCTACAAATGACAGCAATTTGGAAACTAGACCCCCCAAGGAACTTATCTAGATGTGTGGTGAGAACTTTGAACCTCTCAGGGCTTCACAGAAGTTTATAACGTACAGTCATAAAATTAAAAAATCAAATTATTTCCACAAAAATGATCTTTTCACCAATTTTTATTTTGCCAAGGGTAACAGGACCCTAAAAGTTATTGTGCAATTTGTCCTGAGTACACTGATACCCCACATGTGGGGGTAAACCACTATTTGGGTGCATGGCAGAGCTCGGAAGGGAAGCAGTGCCATTTGACTTTTTTGGCTAGAACTGGGATTGGACGCCATACCGCGTTTGGAAAGCCCCTGATGTGCCTAAACAGTAAAAATCCCCCACAAATGACACCATTTTGGAAACTAGACCCTCTAAGGAACGTATCTAGATTTGTGTTGAGCACTTTGAACCCCCCAGTGCTTCACAGAAGTTTATAACGCACGGGCGTGAAAATAAAAAAATCATATTTTTTCCACAAACATGATCTTTTAGTCCCCATTTTTTTTATTTTTCCCAAGGGTAACAGGAGAAATTGGACCCCAAAAGTTGTTGTCCAATTTGTCATGAGTACGATAATACCCCATATGTGGGAGAAAACTACTGTATGGGCTCACGTCGGGGCTCGGAAGGGAAGTAGTGACATTTTGGAATGCAGACTATGATGGAATGGTCTGCGGGTGTCATGTCGCATTTGGAGAGCTCCTGATGTGCCTAAACTGTTGAAACTCCCCACAACTGACCCCATTTTGGAAACTAGACCCCCCACGTAACTTATCTAGATGTGTGGTGAGCACTTTGAACCCCCAAGTGCTTCCCAGAAGTTTATAACGCCCGGGCGTGAAAATGAAAAAATCTTATTTGTTTTCCACAAAAATGATATTTTTGTCCCCAATTTTTTATTTTCCTAAGGGTAACAGGAGAAATTGTTTTGCAATTTGTCCTGAGTAGGCTGATACCCAATATGTGGGGGTAAAACACTGTTTGGGCGCATGGCAGAGCTTGGAAGGGAGGAGCACCGTTTGACTTTTTCAATGCAGAATTGGGTGGAATTGAGGTCAGATGCCATGCTGCGTATAAAGAGCACCAGATATGCCCAAACAGTGGAAACCCCCCAATTCTAACTCCAACCCTAACCCCAGCACACCCCTATCCCTATTCTCAGCCCTAACCCTAGCCCTAACCCAAACCCTAACCCTAGCCCTAACCCTAACCCTAGCCCTAACTCTAACCCTAGCCCTAACCCTAGCCCTAACCCTAACCCTAACCCTAATGGGAAAATGGAAATAAATACATTTTTTAATTTTATTATTTTTCCCTAACTAATGGGGTGATAAAGAGGGGTTTGATTTACTATTTATGGCGGGTTTTTATTTTTGGCAGCTGTTGCTCGCTAAAAGACGCTTTTTATTTAAAAATAGTTTTTGCATGACCACATTCTGAGAGCTATAATTTAACCATATTTTGACCCACCGAGTCATGTGAGGTCTTTTTTTTGCGGGACGCATTGACATTTTTATTGGTACCATTTTTGGGCATGTGACATTTTTTGATTACTTTTTAATCCGATTTTTGGGACGCAGAATGAACAAAAACCAGCATTTCAAGAATTTCTTTTGGGTGGTGCATTTACACCGTTCCGCGTGCGGTAAAATTGATAAGGTTGTTTTATTCTTTGGGTCAGTAAGATTACAGCGATACCTCATTTATGTAGTTTTTTATGTTTTGGCGCTTTTATGCAATGAAAACAATTTTATATAAAAAATAATTATTTTTGCATCGCTTTATTCTGCGAGCTATAACTTTTTTATTTTTTCACTGATGATGCTGTATGGCAGCTATTTTTTTGTGGGACAAGATGACATTTTTAGTGGTACCATGGTTATTTATATCCGTCTTTTTGATCGCACGTTATTGCACTTTTTGTTCGGCGGTATGATAATAAAGCATTATTTTTTGCTTTGTTTTTTATTTTTATTTTTTAAAGGGTTCGCTAAAGGGGTTAACTAATGGGACAGTGTTATAGGGTGGGTCGTTACGGATGCGGCGATACCAAATATGTGTACTTTTATCATTTTGTTTTTCTTTTATTTCCAAAAAATGAATTTATTAGGGAATTTTTTTTTTTATTTATTTAGCGATTTTTTATAAATTATTTTTACACTTTTTTTTAACTTTATTATACTGTCCCAGGGGGGACATCACTGTCATGTGACAGATCGCTGATCTGTCACATCACAGATTGCTGTGACAGATCAGCGACCTGTCACAGGCAGGGCTGGAGGCTTCCTCATGCCGGCGCTTTGCAGGAACTGAGGAAGCCGGCTCCCTGCAGGACCCCGAAGGTCCCCGCCACCATTTTGGATCCGAGGAACTGCAGGGAAGGAGGCGGGGGTCTCAGGGAAGCAAGGAGGGAGCCCCCTCCCTGCCGATGCTTCCCTAAACCCCCAGTACACTGCGATCATGTTTGATCGCAGTGTGCCAGGGGTTAACGTGTCGGGGGCGGTCCGAGATAATCAGCTGACACCCGGCTGCGATCAGCGGCGCTCCCCCCATGAGCGCCGCTGATCGCGCTAGACGTACTATCACTTCCATGGGCATAGGGGCTCGTCCCATGGACGGGATAGTAGGTCAGATGGCAGAAAGGGGTTAAATAACATCAATATTTGGTCTGACCATCCTTTCCTTCAAAACAGCCTCAATTCTTCTAGGCACACTTATTTTTTTATTTATTTTACTCATTTATATCGTGTCATTAATTCCACAGCACTTTACATACATTATAATAACTGTCCCATTGGGGCTCACAATCTAGAATCCAGGTCATTATGTCTTAGGAATGTGGGAGGAAACCAGAGAACCCGGATGAAACCCACTCAAACACGAGGAGAACATACAAACTCCTTGCAGATGTTGTCCTTGGTGGGACTGTACACAGTTTTTGAAGGAGTTCAGCAGGTAGGATGTTCCAAATATCTCAGAGAACTAACCACAGATCCTCTGTGGATGTAGGTTTCCATCAATCCTCCTCTCTTCACATAACCCCAGTAAGATTCTATTATGTTAAGATTAGGGCTATTTGAAGGCCAAATCATCATTTTCGGAACTCCTTGTTCTTCTTTATGCTGTAGATCGCTCTTAATAGCATTCAAAGTATGTTTGGGATCTTGGTCCTGCTGCAAAAAATATTTGGAGCCAATCAGACAACTACTTGACGTTATTGCATAATGGATATCTGCAAATTCTCAACTCCATTTTCTGAACTACAACCCCAAACTGCAAGCAACTTCTGTTTTGCTTTACTGTTTCCGGTTGACACTTATTACTGTATCTCTCTCCAAACCTTCAGTAAGGACTTGGTATACCCTTGAATCTCAGTAGCTGTATGGTTGATGAAATGTAGCAGGAATAGAAGCTAATAAGCACAGTATGGGCAGAAGGTGGAACACATCGACATAGGGCTAGGAGTCTTAGAAACTCAATCCCAAGACACAGGTGTTTGGGTCAATGGGTTTTATATAGGCATTGATCCACATTGGGCAAATTGTAAAACTCGATGTGGACCTTAACAAAGAGCAACAGCTTCAGGATAAGGAAGCATGTACCGGGACATCTGGGACAGGCGCTTAACACTTCTGTTACTGCCAAATATTTGAAATATGATTAATCAGTCCTGAGCACCTGTTGTTATTTTTCTGCTCCCCAGTTCCTATATTTTTGCGAATAATTGAGTCTCTTTGCTTTGTTTCCATGGAATGGATTTTGGCCGCAGTTCTTCCATTAGACCAGTTTTAGTCAGATGTTTCCAAACTGTAGATGGGTGTAGCTGTATCCCGCTAGTTGATGCCAGTTCTGATCTAATACCATTAAGAAATATATTCAGCAAAGGGTGCTACAGGAAGTTCTTGAATTAATGGCTTGGCTTCCATAGAACTCTGATGTCGACATCATCAAGTCAGTGTGGGAGTACAGGAAGATAATGATTTGAACAAGCCTACATCCACAAAAGATTGTGGATAATTCCACAAGATATTTTGATTAATCTCACTGCTAAGTTCCCGCTAAAACTGAGTACAAGTGTACTGAGAAGAATTGGTGCTTTGATGAGATTTTAAAAGCAAAGGGTTATCACATCAAATATTGATTTGCTTTAGATTTCTCCTTTATTCACTCACTTTGCTTTCTGGCACTGAATAAAAATAAACTATTAATACTTCTATTTTGGAAAGCAATCTTACAGTATTTTTACACACCTGACTAAAACATTTGCATAGTAATGCATAAAAATACAGTGGCTTGTGAAAGTATTGACCCTCCCTTGGCTTTCCACCTATTTTATCACAATACAACCTGTGTTTAAATATTTTTGTAATCTGATTTGTGTGTGATGCATCTGCACTAAATAGTCTAAGTTGGTGAAGTGAAGTGAGAAAAGTATAAGCAAAAATTAAATTTATGTGATCAAATAACAAAAACTTGGCTTGTGCATATGCATTCACCCTTTTGCTATTAAGCTACTAAAAATTTATGGCGCACCTTCATAAGTCACATGATTGGTGAAAGGATGTCCACCTGTTTGACGTCTACGTATCACATGATCTGTCAGTATATACATATGTTCTCTGAAAGTCCACAGAGGCAGCAACACCATTAAGCAAGAGGCACTACTAACCAATCAACACCATTAAGACCAAGGCAAACTCGAAACAAGTCAGGGACAAAGTTACTGAGAAGTATAAGTCAGGGTTGGGTTTTAAAAAAATATTCCACTTTCTGATGATCCGTCGGAGAACCCATCAAATCCATTATGATCAAATGGAAAGAACATGGTACAGCAGCAAACCTGCCAAGAGAGGGCTGAGCATCAAAACTTTCAGCCAGGGGAAGGAGAACATAAATCAGAGAGGCAGCACAGAGACTAAAGGTACCCCTGAAGGACATGTAGGGTTCTCAAACAGAGACTGGGGTATCTGTCCACATGGCCACAAGAAGCCATACACTTCACAGAGGTGGCTTTTATGGAAGAATGTGCAGAAAAAAGCCTTTACTTGCACACAAAAACTGTAAGGCTCATTTGGACTTTGTCAAAAGATATGTGGGAGACTCCCCAAATGTATGGAGGAAAGTGCTTTTGTCAGATGAGACTAAAATTTAACTTTTTGGCCACCGAGGTAAATTCTATGTCTGGCGCCAAACCACCACAGCTCATCACCCCAAGAACACCATCCCCACAGTGAAGCATGGTGGTGGAAGCATCATGCTATGGGGATGGTTATTTAACAGCAGGGACAGGGAAAATGGTCGTAGTTGAGAGGAAGATGGATGGTGCAAAATACAGGGATATTCTTGAGCAAAACTTGTTTCACTTTTCAGCAAGACAATGACTGAAAACATGCTGCTAAAGCAACACTAGAGTGGTTTAACCCTCTGTCAGATGCAGCTCATCTGACAGGCACAGATAAATTAGTTTAGTTTCTCTCTCCTCTCCAAATTATCAGAACATTTCCTTCCTCCCTGTTATTTCCTGTCTTTACATGGTCTTTGAAACCTGATCTCACAGTTTTAAGCCCCCGTTACACACAGCGATCTCGCTAGAGAGATCGCTGCTGCGTCACAAGTTTTGTGATGCAACAGCGATCTCACCAGCGAGATCGCTGTGTGTGACACCTATCAGCGACCGGTCCCCCTGCCGGGTATCGCTGATCGTTGTGGAAAGCCCTGGACATTTTTTTGATTGTTGGTCTCCCGCTGGCCAGCACATATCACGCAGTGCTTAGGAACCCACTGTTTACCTTGGTTACTAGCTCCCTGCACCAGCGCGCTGGTATCTAAGGAACACAGCGACGCCGCGCGCTCGTCATTGCTGGTGCTGATCGCTGGTGAAGCTGCCTGTTTGGCAGCTCACCAGCGATCATGTAGTGACACACCAGCGATCCTGACAAGTTCATATCATTGTCAGGATCGCTGGTGAGTCGCTATGTGTGACAGGGCCCTTACAGCAGACCTTCCAGAGAGCAGATCTGACCTTTGTGGCTTCTCAGGCTCACTGTACCTGAACTCATTTCACATTTGAAGGTTAGTATTTTCCCTTTTAATTTATCACAATTTTATATTTAGCTTGTTTTATGAATAAATAGTGCAAAATTTGTGGAAATGGGTAGGGTTTTCTTAGAAAAAAAGGGTGGCCGCTAAGGCACATTGCACCCTAACCCTTTCTCTCTTGCTTCAGATTCTCTGCTGAAATGGACAGTAAAATATACGGATGAACAAGATATAGCTCATACCTTTTATTTGGGAAAAGATAAAAAGACCAAGTGTAGCAAGAAGCCACTTACAGCCTTAGCCGGAACACCAAGCACATGTGGGTGGTACCAATTCACAAGTGATTTAACCTGGCAATCAACTGGAACCACTGCGTAAAAGAATTTATCTGAAAACATTGGCTAATGAACTGGTGAGTGGAGAGCTATGCCAAAGAAGTCTGAAGATAAGCGGAATACCCTCGTGTCTGCAAGTTTAGCTGAAAAGATTTAATCCCAAAAATGATAGAGAAAAATCACCACCTCTCTCACCTCCTAAAAGACACAGATGCACCACATGCACCTTGTAGGGAAGTTGAACTGACGAATAGATCTGCCTGTAGTGAGAGGCAGAGGGGTAGCGCAGTGTACGTATGAAAGCGCTGAGATAAAGAGAAACGGTGCCGTAGTATAGTTTGACCATTAGAGGGCAGTGGAGAGTGTAAGAGTGGGACTGAATAACTGCCATTGGTCAGAGAAACTGTCAGGTGATAGTGGGCGGAGCTACAAGGACTGGGAGTATAAAAGGCTGAGGGAAGGTTCTGGAAGGTCCAGTCTGCGAGGGGAGCACACTAGAAAGGAGGTTCTGCTGCGGAGATAGAGACGGTAGAAAGGCTCCAGAAAGGACTGACAGTTGAGGCGGTCACAGGGGGTGGCCCAGAGGACAGTAGTCGCAGACGAAGACAGTCTGGGGGTACCAAACGGACGGCGTACTTAGATTGGTAAAGCGCTGTGGTGAATGGGCCTAGGGCAGCCACAGTGAGAAAAGCCACAAAGGACGCCACGACGATCATAATAAAGAAGTGAAGGTACCCGGGTCTGTGTACAAGAGAAGTGTGAAATCCCTGTGGTGAATTGCGGTGGTCATCAGAAAGGCAGCCAATAAAAACGGACCTGTTGAATACAACCTCTGTCTCAGTCTCGTGTCTGTCGGTGGCAAGAAGCGGGTCACCCCCCATCCTTGTTGGTTACACTCTCTCACCTATTCTACACACCCTTGAACCTGGTGCCAGAAGTATGTCAAATTAACGCAATGTGCCTGTCCTGTGCAAATATGATCTGCCAGTCTTGCTACTCTAAAGGCCCAGTCACACACAGCGAGATCGCCAGTGAGATCGCTGATTTTGTGACGCCACAGCTGTTTACATTGGAAACCAGCTTGCTCGCTGGTCTTGATCGCTGTTGGGTCTGTCTATGTGACAGCTCACCAGCGATCAGCTATGTCCCAGCGATCCCATCCACATCTGATTATTGGTGGGATCGCTGGGACATTGATATGTGTAACGGGGTCCTAAGTGTAACTGTGTTTCTTCTGCTGAACATGTAACCTCTGAATCTGAGTGAATACTAATCAAATATCATGTATGTGCATTACCATAAAGCATTTTTCCCTAATTTTAATGTTTAGTAATAGTTGAAAACTGGAGGCTATATGCCGGTAATTGAGAAATTTGGTACTTTTTGCTTTAATATGGTTATGGTTATTAAACTTTTTTTGGCATGTGATTTTGTGTACTTGTAGAGGAGAAGACCGGGCTGTGGGTGCTGACAGGGCACCAGGTCTGGAACTGCTGGGGCTGAACCTACTGTTGCTTAGGGAAGGAGGTTGGAAACGGAGCAGACCCGTAACCTGTGTAAAAGGGGCATGGCGAGCTAGGGAGGTATAAAAGGGTTTGCGCGGGAAACGAAGGATGCTTCCCGGCAGAGAGAGGAGTCAGTGAGGAACGGCGTCAGGCTGCGGGAAAAGATAGGCCACATGTTAGCGATCATGGCCGGGTGCGGTGAGGACTCCCAGGTTTCGGCATGCGTGCAAAGGAATGCAAGCCGAGTGGAGGATTGCTTTGGACTCCACTCTGCTGCACTGCAGCATAACGGACTGGGGGCTCAGTGGGTAAGACTGGTGACCGCCCGCTGCTGCCAGAAGTGAGACCGACTTGTTAGGCTGGGAAGCCGGAAGAACTCAGCACCGGCCTCAGCCGGCAGTCAACCAATCATCTGACTCAGGAAAAGAAACGGACAACCGAGTCACGCTAAGTGGAATTAATATGTAGACTGCCATTCTGAATTACTCTTTCCTTGTTTACCCCTCAGCCTTTACATGTTTATTTCTTGTTGCTCCCCTGTATTGATAAAACGAGTAATTGTTAACCCCTGCTCTGTGCTTCTGTGTCCCTGCATCCGAATACCTGTGATACATACTCTCTTTTAATACATCCATGTGAAGATTACTGATTACTTTAGAGTCCTGAAATTGAAATAATTAGATATTGTAGGTAGTTTTATAATCTGTGCCTGTCAGGTGCACTGCGCCTGAACTCGGGAGTGCCAGAGGTGAACCTAACGGAGGGATAAAGGGGAATGAGTAAATATTTTGGAGTGGCCTAACAAAAGCCCAGACCTTAATCCAATTAAGAATCTGTGGTCAGACATGAAGATTGCTATTCACCAGAGGAAACCATCTAAAGGCCCTTTTACATTTAGCGATGCACCAGCGATCCGACCAGCGATCCAACCCGGTCAGGATCGCTGGTGCATCGCTAAATGATCGCTAGTAAGCTTTCACACAGAAAGACCTCACAGCGATGCAGCAGCGACGCAGCGGACGATACTCACCTTTCACACACAGCGATCCAGACATCCTCCCGCCCGCCTCCACGCGTCGCTCATCTCACACAGCAGGAAGTCTCAGCAGGAAGCGCCCGACGAGAAATGGAGCCGCCCGATCTCGCGCGATCAGCGATGGACAGCGGGGGAGCCGGTCGGAGGTAAGTATCACACATAGCGATATCGCTAGCAATATCGCTATAACGTCACAAAACCGGTGACGCTTTAGCGATATTGCTAGCGATATCGCTATGTGTAAAACCCCCTTTACTTGAAGGAGCTGGAGTAGTTTTCCTTTTAGGAATGGGCAAAAATCCCAGTGGCAATATGTGGAAAGCTGATGGAGACTTATCCAAAGCGACTTGCAGCTGTAATTACTAGAAAGGGAGGCTATGTAAAGTACTGACTTTAGGGGATGGAGGGGGGAGGGAATAGTTTTGCACATTGATGTTTTCAGTTTTGTTGTCCTATATGTTGTTTGTTTCACAATAAAATGAAAACCAAATGTTCACAGTTGTAGGCATGTTCTTTACCTAAAGTGATGAAAACCCTCAAAAAACAGTGAAATTCCAGGTTTTGGGGCAGCAAAACACAAAAAATGCCAAGAGAAGTTAATACTTTTATACGTTTGCAAGCAACTGTATGTATATATAGTTCAAATTTTTGCCCTAGACCAGATATATAATGAGTACTAAGGCTGGTTTCACACTTGCGTTTTTTTGCGCTGTTTTTAGCGCAAAAAAAGCATGCGTTTTTTTCCCCTATCTTTTACATGGGTGCGCATAGGTGCGCATACACATGCGTTTGTATGCGCATGCGTTTTTTTGTAGTGTGCACTCGGGCGCACAAAATGCATCCTGTTGCATTTTTTGTGCGTCCGACTTGCCCCCCAAAAATGCATGCGCACGTAATGCGTTTTTTTTTTTACAGCAAAACACCCATTATAGTCTACCAGATTATGGCCCGATGCTATCGCATCGGGAGGATGCGATAGCATGACACCTCTTGCCATATTAACCCTCAACACACACACTCCTCAACACACACTCTCACCTTTCACCATCTCCACTCACGTCCACTCACTCCTTCACTCCACATATGACCCCTTCTCTCACTCCATCTCTCATACTCACGCCGTCATCGCCGCTGCTCCACGATCCCCGACATCTTCTTCCGACGGCGCCATCCTGGATCCAGACGTCCTTCCACGCCAGCGACATGTTCTTGCGGCGACGCCATCTTGAGTATCGTGAAATCCCGCGATACTCAAGATGGTGTCGCCAAAGAACATGTCGCCGGCGTGGACGACGTCGGGATCCAAAATGGCGTCGGCGAAATCTTGCGAGTTTTCGCCGACGCCATTTTGGATCCCGACGTCGTCCTCGCCGGCGACATGTTCTTGCGGCGACGCCATCTTGAGTATCGTGAAATCCCGCGATAGTCAAGATGGCGTCGCCGAAAGAACATGTCGCCAGAGTGGACGACGTCGGGATTCAAAATGGCGTCGGCGAAATCTTGCGAGTTTTCGCCGACGTCATTTTGGATCCCGACGTTGTCCTCGCCGGCGACATGTTCTTGCGGCGACGCCATCTTGAGTATCGCGAGATTTCGCCGATCCAAAATGGCGTCGCCGCAAGAACATGTCGCCGGCGTGGATGCCGTCGGGCTCCAAAATGGCATCGGCGAAATCTCGCGAGATTTCGCCGACGCCATTTTGGATCCCGACGGCATCCACGCTGGCGACATGCTCTTGCGGCGACGCCATCTTGAGTATCGCGGGATTTCACGATACTCAAGATGGCGTCGCCGCAAGAACATGTCGCCGGCGTGAAGGACGTCTGGATCCAGGATGGCGCCGGCGGAAGAAGATGTCGGGGATCGTGGATCAGCGGCGATGACGGCGTGAGTATGAGAGACGGAGTGAGAGAAGGGGTCGTATATGGAGTGAAAGAGTGAGTGGACGTGAGTGGAGATGGTGAAAGGTGAGAGGAGTGAATGTTGAGGAGTGTGTGTGTTGAGGAGGAGTGGTGTGTTGAGGGTTAACATGGAAAGAGGTGTGCTGTGACGTCACCAGTTACAACTGGATGGAAGTTGTTACAACCGGAAGCTGCTTGTAATGCGCACGTATGCGCAAAAAAGTATGCATTTTTTTTTTAAAAAACACACCAAAACCCGCAAAAAAACGCACACAAACTCATGATGCTTTTTTCATGCGTTTGTGTGCGCAAAAAACGCACAGCAAAAAAACGCAAGTGTGAAAGTAGCCTGTTATTTCAGCTTCCTAGCAATATCAGAAATTCGCCTATAAATTTTAATAGATTGTAACTAAGGGCATATGGATCTTAATTCATGAGTGTACAATGCACTGCATTTATCATCTGTAGTATGCATCAGTTCCGTACAGACAGCATTCCCAAATCTATCCATCGTGTGGAAGTTTACATCACAGTTTGCAGCATACATTATTTTATGTATGCATGTGACCATGATTCACTGTAATGCAATTTCCGTCCATGGGACCCCCTCCTAACACAAGCATCCTAGAATTCTAGTGCTCCTGAGTTCAGTCATATTCCCTAGAGTACCGCATCACACATGTGCCTTGTTGGCTTCCATGGAAACGTTTTTTTCACTTCAAATCTACTAGTCTAACCTGAAAATGCAGAATGCAGGTTCTATTCCTATGTTTTGGGGGTACACTTAGTATGCATCTTTGATGAATATCCAGCCATATGCCCACTGTATATGTGGCGCCCCTGAGGGTTCAGTCGCCACAGAGGTACTACACCTCCTCCTGAAGTGTGATACCCCATCATTCAGTTAAGGTGGAGACACCTGACCATGCTCCAACACCTGCATCCCACACAACACAGTAGTGTAGCAAAGCACCCTTTGGTGGCTCCCTGCTTGGAACACGAAGCGTGCTGGGAGGCGGGTGGAGTTTAGTTTGCACTAAAGAGCGGGAAGAGGATAGGATATAGGGAGTTAGTCACAGGAGTCTGACGAGGCCAGACCTGTGTAAGGAGATCCCCTGAGAGGGATGAAGGAGGGAAAATGCTGCAGCCGACCTCAGTGATCTGGGTCCGCTGGCACAGGAAAGGAACATTAATAGAAAGCCTGACTCTCCATAAGAAGGAAAGGATTAGTATGGAACGTGAGGAGAGGAAGAGAACAGAGGATTGAGGGTTAGAGGAGAACCCCTCTCAAGTTGTAGGCGCAAGGCCGGGGTCCGGTCCCCGAGGTTGTTTGGATACTTATGGTCCCGCAACAGACACCGGAGGAATAGAAGTTTGTCATCACTTTATTCCCACACAAGACTTGGGGGCACAACAACAACGAGATAGAGAGCTGGGACTTAGAAGCAGAGAGTCCCCGAAGCAGGCTACAGCTGTCTGCCGTACAAGTAGTGTTCATAGGAACATCGGACAGGAGGAACTCCAGTGTAACTCAGTACTAGGAGATCTTCACTTAAAGGCGCTAAGAGGGAGACGTTCAGAAAAGGCACATAAGTTGGAGGAGTGTTGGAAAGGTGTGCTTCATCTTGCCTGGAGGTTGGCTGGGCTCCTGACCCGGAGGACACGGCACCGATGCGGGCTCTTGAGCCACCACAGACTGTGAGTAAAGCTTTGGAACTACATGCCCTGGTGTCCTCCACTTATTCCTGCGTCAACCTGCCCAGCACTGCTACATCCCTTGTGCCCGACACTACACCATCTAAGTGTCGCTACATCCACTCTGCCTTGAGACTAGAGCCCTGCCTGTGGAGGGCTATTCCATCACTGCTGTACCACACCATCTGTCCCAGAGGAACTGTCTGCAGCGTCGGCTTAACATCTACATTGCCGAACACCACAGGTGGTGTCACAACTTACACATTCACACTGAACATTTACAATGGGCGCCCAGGGCCACGGACCGGGTCACCGCTACTGTGACACTTCCCTCTGAGATACCGGCCCGGTACCGAGTACCCCACAGCCCTGGGTGTAAGGGCGACCCATATATACCAGCCATACTGTATGTGTGCCACTGACTTTCATTACTAAAAAAGGTATAATTAGTGGATCCGCTTATTAAAACAACATTGGAAACTAGCCTAATCGAAATAGTAATAAAAATGGGGATATCAGCAGTACCTGCTGTGTGCTGGGCAGTGCAGCTGCTGAGACCGGAGCCGAGCCGGGAGCAGCGTGGGGCACGAGGAGTAGGTTAAGGATTGTGCTTAAATATATCAATGAGTGAGTACTGGACTGTGGGGCCATTCTTGGGGGGGCTACATTATATTCTATGGGGGAGGGCTGTATTAGATCTTATGAGGGAGGATTGCATCATACTCTTTGATGGGGCTACATTATATTCTATGGGGCGTTGGGCTGTATTATATTCTATGGGGGGCTACATTATATTATATGGGGGGCTACATTATATTCTATGGGGTAGGATTGCACCATACTCTTTGATGGGGCTACATTATATTCTATGGGGAGGTGGGCTGTATTATAATATATGGGGGGCTACATTATTTTCTATGGGGGGCTGCATTAGATTTTATGATGGAGGACTGCATCATACTCTTTGATGGGGCTACAATATATTCTATGGGGAGGTGGGCTGTATTAAATTTATTATATTCTTTGAGGGGGTAATTGCATCATACTCTATGAGGGGGCTACATTGTATTCTATGGGGGGCTGCATTATATTGTATGGGGGCTTCATTTATACTCTATGAGGGGGCTACATTATATTCTATGGGGGTGCATTATACTATATGAGGAGGGCTACATTTTATTGTATGGAGGGGCTACATTATATTCTATTGTGAGCTGCATTATATTCTATGGGGGCTGCATTATACTCTGAGGGGGTTGGCATATAGTCTATGAAGGGGCTGCATTATACTATACAGTTGTGGCCAAAAGTATTGACACCCCTGCAATTCTGTCAGATAATACTCAATTTCTTCCTGAAAATGATTGCAAACACAAATTCTTTGGTATTATTATCTTCATTTAATTTGTCTTAAATGAAAAAGCACAAAAGAGAATGAAGCAAAAAGCAAAACATTGATCATTTCACACAAAACTCCAAAAAAGGGCCAGACAAAAGTATTGGCACCCTCAGCCTAATACTTGGTTGCACAACCTTTAGCCAAAATAACTGCGACCAACCGCTTCCGGTAACCATCAATGAGTTTCTTACAATGCTCTGCTGGAATTTTAGACCATTCTTCTTTGGCAAACTGCTCCAGGTCCCTGATATTTGAAGGGTGCCTTCTCCAAACTGCCATTTTTAGATCTCTCCACAGGTGTTCTATGGGATTCAGGTCTGGACTCATTGCTGGCCACCTTAGAAGTCTCCAGTGCTTTCTCTCAAACCATTTTCCAGTGCTTTTTGAAGTGTGTTTTGGGTCATTATCTTGCTGGAAGACCCATGACCTCTGATGGAGACCCAGCTTTCTCACACTGGGCCCTACATTAAGCTGCAAAATTTGTTGGTACTCTTCAGACTTCATATGCCATGCACACGGTCAAGCAGTCCAGTGCCAGAGGCAGCAAAGCAACCCCAAAACATCAGGGAGCCTCCGCCATGTTTGACTGTAGGGACCGTGTTCTTTTCTTTGAATGCCTCTTTTTTTCTCCTGCAAACTCTATGTTGATGCCTTTGCCCAAAAAGCTCTACTTTTGTCTCATCTGACCAGAGAACATTCTTCCAAAACATTTTAGGTTTTTTAGGTAAGTTTTGGAAAACTCCAGCCTGGCTTTTTTATGTCTCGGGGTAAGAAGTAGGGTCTTCCAGGGTCTCCTACCATACAGTCCCTTTTCATTCAGATGCCGACGGATAGTACTGGTAGACACTGTTGTACCCTTGGACTGCAGGGCAGCTTGAACTTGTTTGGATGTTAGTCGAGGTTCTTTATCCAACATCCGCACAATCTTGCGTTGAAATCTCTTGTCAATTTTTCTTTTCTGTACACATATAGGGAGGTTAGCCACAGTGCCATGGGCTTTAAACTTCTTGATGACACTGCGCACGGTAGACACAGGAACATTCTGGTCTTTGGAGATGGACTTGTAGCCTTGAGATTGCTCATGCTTCCTCAAAATTTGGTTTCTCAAGTCCTCAGACAGTTGTTTGGTCTTCTTTCTTTTCTCCATGCTCAATGTTGTACACACAAGGACACAGGACAGAGGTTGAGTCAACTTTAATCCATGTCAACTGGCTGCAAGTGTGATTTAGATATTGCCAACACCTGTTAGGTGCCACAGGTAAGTTACAGGTGCTGTTAATTACACAAATTAGAGAAGCATTACATGATTTTTTGAAAAGTGCCAATACTTTTGTCCACCCTCTTTTTTATGTTTGGTGTGGAATTATATCCAATTTGGCTTTAGGACAATTCTTTTTGTGTTTTTTCATTTAAGACAAATTAAATGAAGATAATAATACCAAAGAATTTGTGTTTGCAATCATTTTCAGGAAGAAACTGAGTATTATCTGACAGAATTGCAGGGGTGTCAATACTTTTGGCCACAACTGTATGAGGGGTTGCATTACATTCTACGAGGAGTAACATATTTTATGGCAGGGCTGCATTATACTCAGAGGGCTACATTATATTCTGTGGTGTGGCAGCATTATACTATATGTGGGCTGCATTATACTGTATCAAGAACTATGGGGAATACATTATACTATATGAAGAACTATGGGGTGCATAATACTATGGGAAGTGAATTGTACTATATGGATGACTATGGCGGTGCATTATACTATATGGAGCAATAAAACTGCATATTCGAGTGACATCGCCGGTGTAAACTGTAGATGTGCTGCTGATAACATGATACTGTATGGGGACAGATTGATCTATTAGTGATTGTTCTGTTCCCATCATTCTTTCTCAGTTGGTGTAAAGAGGTCGGGAAACAAGCGAGCAACTTCAATTATTGTTGATCACACTCGTTTAGCGGCCTGAACTCAGAGTTTGTAAATACCACAAAAATGCTTCTGTGTGATGATGCAATATGGGAGCATTTAGGGCCCCATTTTAAACTTTTGCCTAGGGCCCTACTTTGCCTAAAACTGGCACTGGATACCGGTGAAGTATATGCAGAAAGGACATTCTGTTAAAGGGATGCTGATGTCAAATGCATGCGGCCCAGGGACAGCATGAATCAGACACTGCGTGATTGCAACATGCAAGCTATACTTTGAAATTCTGCGGTATTTCAGAGTAAAAATGCTCTAAAAAGCCAGTCAGAAACTACTTGTCTTGGCTGATTGGTCTGATGTGCTCCTTGGCTGGCTATTCCCAGCGCCGATCACTTTAACTGACAGTTCTTTCCCTATGATATCTCCTTAGGAAGAGAATTGGATTTTAACTAGCACGGGGGAGTAGAGAGGCTGGCCAGGGACTGTCTCTGACTATTCACATACAGTAGTTTCCAGCTGGCTTTTTGGACCACATGTTCTCTTAAACGCTGCAGCGTTCCAGAGTAATAAATACTTGGCTGCAATCGCTCAGCCATTGTTTGATTCCTGCCTTCCATGGTTTGTACAGGATGAATCTGATGACAAGATTTCTTTATCATATGTTTTATTAATGAAACGCTATAGGTATTGTAGGGATTCAACTCGCTTAGGTGCGATGGGAGACAACCAGGAGGTGCATTCCTTTAAAAGTTCATAGGGTTTATTGCTCCATAACCCATAAACCAGCACATAACATAAGAAATAGCCTTTAGCTCAGGCGAAAGCAAGTATAAGTGACCATGAGTTCAGGCTCAGTCCTGGAGCCTCAGCAAACACAGGAGGCTTATCCCTCCTCCCATACAGCCAATATACATAGGCCTCCCGGGGTCAGCAGCCTCAGCACATGGTCTTCAGGAAGGTAGCACACCTTCCTCCACATAGGCCTGCCGGGACCTTCCACATGGCCCAATCAGATCCATGCGCTCTCTCTCCTGTGACCTACTCTGGTTACCTTATATGGTCTGTAGCCACGCCCCCCGGGTCACATGGCTATGACCTCATCACAGGTCCTTCAAGCATTCATACACATATACTTTATTATGACACTCTTAAACACACCCCTGGGTGGATTTGTAGATAGCTCCCGCTGACACAGTGTAACAACAGCTCAGCAGTGCCTCTGCTGATCAGCACATACTGTAAGCAAGCCTTCCTCTCAAGGCCACCTACCTTGAGATACATAACGATGCTTCAGCATCCTATACCCATTACCACAATGGATATGACTGTAGGCCCGTCCTGGGACACCCACACAGCACCCCCTAGCGGACATAGTGGTCACTACACCACAGTATGTCCACTAGTACATTGGATGAGATGATGCATCGACCTCATTTCAGTTTTTATATAAAGTGGGGTGTCAGGTTATACCTAATAAAATGTGTATGAAAAAAAACAAATAAAATAAACTACTGCAATCCAGCTAATTCCCCCAAAATCAGTAACGGCTTCAAGTAATCAATGCATATTATTAGCATTGAAGTCCACCATAGGATAAAAGCCTATATGGCTTGTGAATCATAAGGGGCATGGCTAGTGTAAGCAAAGGGCAAATCCAGACAGATGGCAGGGAAAATATGATCTTGGCTAAAGGTGTCTGTACAAGTTAAAGCTGGTGTCCTAACAAATGTTTAACTGATGGTGACTAAAAGGTGTATTCCATCTCCAAGATCCTATCCCAATAAGTAGTAGGTGTAATATAACAATAATATCAGCAAATACCTCCAAAGAGGTATTTTGGAAATAAAGTATATATATATATATATATATATATATATATATATATATATATATGTATATTTATAATATGTATACACACATACATGTATATATGCATATTACATAGTCTCCTTTATTATGTATACTACCGTCCCTTATTATACAGTGCCCTCTCTTGTTATGTACTGTGCCATCCCTTACAAAGTGGATTATATAGAGCCCTGTTTTTTATTATATACCGTCCTGTCTTGTAAGCTGTATAATGCAATGATGGCTGATGGAGCATGGGAAAGCTTCTTTTCTATTGGAGGAGCAGATGGACTGGTCGTCTGGTCACCAGCTGCTCCATCAGCAGTCATTATATATCTAAAAAGAGAGGGTGCTGTGAATAACAAAATTGACAATATTACCCTACGTAAGAGACAGCACTGTACATAGCAGAGGAAGCTATATAATAAGGGATGGCACCATGTATAACTAGAGAGGGTGGTACATAATAAGGGATGGTGTTATACATAATAAAAAAGGAAGCTATGTAACTAAGGGTGGTGTTATACATAATAAGTGAGCACACTATATATTGAGGGACTGTGTTATACATAATAAGTACGGACACTACATACTAAGGGACTGTGTTAGATATAATAAGCGATAATAATGTCTTCTCCACCTCCCCCTTTTCCTAAGTCCATTAAAAGCCCCCCTTACTCCCATCCCAATCCCCCACCCCCTCATTGTCCTCCTCCCCCTGCATCCCATTATTGTCCTGTCCTCCACTCTTCACCACTTCCATCATTGCCTTCTCCCCCTCCACTATCATTGTTTTCTCCCCATCACCCCATCATTGCCCATTCCACCACCTCCATCATTTCCTCCTCCCCCACCACCCCCATTATTGCCCTTTCCACCACCACCACCATCATTGTCCTTTCCACCACCACCATTGTCCTTTCCACCACCACCATCATTGCATTCTCCCCCACCACCCCCATCACTTTTCTTTCCATCACCTCCGTCATTGCTTTTTCCCCCACCACCCCATCATTGCCCTCTCCATCACCCTGATCATTGCCCTTTCCACCAACTCCATCATTGCCCTTTCCACCATCTCCATTATTTTGTCTTCCCCCACCATCCCCAACATTGGCCTTCCACCACCACCATCATTTCCTCCTCCCCCACCATTGCCATCAATGCCCTTTCCACCACCTCCATCATTGCCCTTTCTACCACCACCATCATTGCTTTCTCACCCCACCACTATCATTGCCCATTCCATCACCTCCATCATTTCCTCCTCCCCCACCACCTCATCCTTGCCCATTCCACCACCTCTATCATTTCCTCCTTCCCCACCATCCCCATTCTTGCCCATTCCACCACTTCCATCATTTCCTGTTCCCCCACCACCCCCATCATTGCTCTCTCCATCAACCCATCATTACCTTCTCCTCATCACCTCCACCCCCATCATTGCCCTCTCCCCACCTACACATACACAGTACCATTCACCTCTCTTCACATTCCCCTGCAGCGCTATGCGCGCACGCACACACACACCACCACTCATCTCTACACACTCACAACACATGTACATACAAAAAACACACACGCACAGCACTGCTCACCTCTCCGCACGCTCTTCCATTGCGGGCAGCTTCCTCTCTCTGGCAAGCCGGCCGCTGAATGATGATGTCATCCAGCGGCGCTGCTGTCTGTGTGAGACAGGAAGTGCGGGCAGGAAGCAGGACGGATCGCTGCAGCTCTGCCATTTTGTCTTGTAGGCAACTGAGCTGCAGGGATCTCTCCCTGCCAGCCACACATGAGCGCAATCTGGCCAGGGGCCCTCGGAGTCTCAGGGATGGATAAACAGAGCAGATTGCTCTCATTATTAGCCGCCCTGCAGGGGCCCCCCTCCACCTCCGGGCCCAGATGCAGCCGCACAGGCTGCACATGCGGTATGTCTGCCCATGGATAGCTAGATAGATAGAGAGATAGCTAGATAGATAATAGATATCGATGGATATATATATATATAGAGAGAGAGAGAGATTAGATAGATATGTAGAGTAGATAGATAGAAATAGATATTAGATAGATACAGTAGATAGATACATAGATGATAGATAGACAGATAGATGGATAGATAGATAGATGGATATGATACAGATAATGGATTATAGATAGATAGATAGATAGATAGATGAGAGATAGATTAAGTAGATAGATAGAAATAGATATTAGATACAGCATATAGATAGATTGATAGATGATAGATAGATAGATAGATAGATAGATAGATATGTAGATAGATAGATAGATAATAGATAGATATGGGATAGACAGACAGATAGATATATGGACAGATAGTAAAATCCCATTTATTTTGCATCTTCTTCCCTGGTTCCTTTGCTGCCATATGAGTGCAGCAGGTCGCAGAGGGGATTTTCTGCTGTGGAGGACCCCCTGAACCTCTCGCACTGGAGACCCTCTCCTTGAGGACCTGCTGCTAGCCTCCTCCATATATATGACTGCTACCCAGCTTTGGATGTAAAGTTTTCCTCCAATTTGTCCGTCCTTTGTCATGGCACGCTCAGTGGAGTGAGTGCGGAGGGAGGAGCCCCCCTGTTCTCCTTGCTCCCCCCAGCACATTCTCCTGCTCCTAATGTGACTGCACTGGCCCCTGATTTGGGCGCCCGCTGATTGGCTGGTGGCTGGCACATGCAGAGCAGGAGCTTTGTGTGACTTGGAGTGAAGTTGTGCAGATTGGAGTCTGGAGTCGGCGATCGCGGGTGTTCAGTCTGCTGCAGAGCGGGGGGAAGAGGCGCTCACAGGGGGATCAGGACTGCAGAATCAGCGATCCCCCTGCACTGGCGGATACAATGCCGGACGTGTGTGCAATCCTGATGTGACGCGAGCTAGTGCTGGAGCCGCTGCGGCAGCGCTCATCTGTGCACACATCGCGGCTTTCTGCCCAAACTTTGCGCCCTCGGCTTTCCATCTCCTCGCCTTGGATGCCTTTGGACTTCAGGTTTGCTGCTGCACAAGTTGGAGCCCCGATCTTTTAATTGCTTGCTGGCCATGGATCGCTGCCGGGACCTGAGGAGATCGTGGATCGGTAGGAAAACGAACTGTGTGTTATTCTGTGCATTGTCTATGGTCATCATCATGAAGCCATATGTCATCATGGGGAAGAATTTAAAGTACAGTATATACGAGGAGCAGCTGGTGGGGTCGGTGGTGGCCAGGCTAGCCGAGGACGTGGCCGATGTGCTGGCCAAGTTACCGAACCCTTCCTTGGTGCGGTTTAAGGCCATGCAGCAGGGGAAGACCCCTCTACTCATAGTCAAGGAGGACAACGGGGAGATCAGTATCGGGGCTAAGATCGATCGGGAGCAGCTGTGCCAGAAGAACTTAAATTGCTCCATAGAGTTTGACGTGATCACTCTGCCGACACAACATCTGCAGCTCTTCCATGTGGAGGTGGAGGTGCTGGATATCAATGATAATGCCCCCCATTTCTCCAGATCCCTCATCCCTATTGAGATATCAGAGAGTGCAGCAGTGGGCACCAGGATCCCCCTGGACAGCGCCTTTGACCCTGATGTCGGAGAAAATTCCCTTCATACCTATTCCCTGTCTGAGAATGAATATTTTAAGATCGAGGTCAAGACCAGGACCGATGGCGCCAAATATGCAGAACTTATTGTAGTCAGGGAGCTGGACAGGGAGCACCAGTCTAGCTATGAGCTCCAGCTCACTGCATCTGACATGGGGGTCCCTCAGAGATATGGCTCAGCGATCCTGAAAATCACCATTTCTGATTCCAATGACAACAGCCCAGTCTTTGAAAAGAAGTCCTATATCATCAAGCTCCCTGAAAATGCACCGGTTGGCACTTTACTAATAGACCTCAATGCCACCGACCCCGACGAGGGGGCAAATGGAAAGGTGGTGTACTCATTTAACAGCAACGTTTCCCCAAAAATTACTGAAACTTTCCGAATGGATCCTGAAAAAGGTCAGCTGACCCTAATAAAGCAAGTGGACTACGAGACTACAAAGTCCTATGAGATAGACGTTCAGGCCCAGGATATGGGACCCAATTCCATCCCGGGACACTGCAAGATTATTATAAATGTTATTGATGTGAATGATAACAAACCAGAGATCAATATCAATCTGATGTCTTCAGGTAAGGAGATTGCTTATATTTCAGAAAGTGCACCTCTGGATACCTTTGTGGCCTTGGTGAGAGTGCAAGATAAAGATTCAGGACTGAATGGAGAAATCATTTGTAAACTCCATGGACATGGACAATTCAAGCTGCAGAAAACCTATGAAAACAATTATTTAATATTGACCAATGCCTCACTTGATAGAGAAAAGAGGTCGGAGTATAGCTTGACAGTAATAGCCGAGGACAGGGGGCTGCCGAGCCTCTCCACAGTCAAGCACTTTGCAGTGCAGATAAGTGATGAGAATGACAACCCTCCACGGTTCCAGACCAACAGATATGAGATCGTTATTGTGGAAAACAATTTACCTGGAGCACATATAACATCTGTAAGGGCAACTGATCCAGATCAAGCCGAAAATGGTCAAGTGACATATATTATTCCTGAAAGCTATATTCAAGGTAGCTCTATTACAACCTATGTGACTATTGACCCCTCCAATGGTGCCATGTATGCACTAAGAGCATTTGACCATGAAGAAGTCAATCAGATTGTTTTCACCGTGCAGGCCAGGGACAGTGGAGTTCCACAGTTGGTCGCAAATGCCACAATAGTTCTCACAGTTGTAGATGAAAATGATAATTCTCCCGTCATTGTGGCCCCTGCCCTTCACAATAACACTGCAAAGATTTCAGTCCCCAGGGATGCGGAAAGTGGTTTCTTAATTACCAAAATTAAGGCTATGGACAGAGACTCTGGTCTGAACTCTGAACTTACTTGTTCCATCATTGCAGGAAATGAGTATGATGTTTTCCTTATTGACCCCAAATCTTGTGAAATTTACACTAATATGAGCATGGACACTTTCCCGATCCAGGAATGGGACCTTTTAGTTTTAGTCCACGACAAAGGGACTCCTCCACGTTCTACTAAAGCCCTTCTCAAATGTCATATCCTTGAAACTTCTGATGCTGCTGGCAGTACAGAGGCCACTTATGTTAACCAGGCCTCTAAGGATGTGTCTATGATTATTATTATTTCCCTGGGAGCTATTTGTGGAGTTCTTTTAATCATCATGGTTATTTTTGCAACAAGGTGTAACAGAGAAAAGAAGGACAACAGATCTTACAACTGCAGGGTGGCAGAGTCAACGTACCAGCATCATCCAAAGCGGCCTTCAAGACAAATTCACAAAGGGGACATTACTCTAGTGCCTACTATGAATGGGACACTTCCTATCAGATCCCACCACAGGTCTTCGCCATCACCATCCCCTACCTTGGAACGTGGCCAGATGAGCAGTAGGCAAAGTCACCATAGTCGCCAGTCACTCAACAGCCTAATGACAATTTCCTCTAATCATGTACCAGACTCTTTTTCTCTGGAACTGACCCATGCGACGCCTGCTGTAGAGGTAAATGGGACCTCTTTATATTACATATGATCCTATATTCCCCCCTCTCTCTTTCTCTCTCTCCTTTTCTCCCTTTCTCTCTCCCTCCCTCTGTTTCTTCTTTCTCTACCTTTTAGCTCTTTATTATGCCTGACAAGTAATTGGTAGTTGGAGTTTTATTCGCAACTTTTCTTAGATTCAGAGACTATTGAACTTAGTGTGAGGCCAAACTATGAGTAGGACCTTCTGTTGATTTTTTGTCTAAACCAGGAGATTTACTACTTAAGCTGCCTATTGTCTTACTACCTAATAGACTGTAATAATGTTGTCTTTTTTTTTTGTCTTCATGTCTGTTGGCAGGTATCCCAACTGCTCTCCATGCTTCACCAGGGACAGTACCAGCCGAGACCAAGCTTTCGAGGAAACAAATATTCGAGAAGCTACAGGTGAGATATTAAGGAATCCTTTGTTTTAGCCAAAGTTAACAGATACATGAGCTTGATAAAAGGATACTTATATCTTATACCCTTTCTGCAGGTATGCCCTTCAAGACATGGATAAATTTAGTCTAAAAGACAGTGGTCGTGGAGATAGTGAAGCTGGAGACAGTGATTACGACCTGGGCAGAGATTCTCCAATTGACAGACTTCTGGGAGAAGGATTCAGTGAACTTTTCCTTACCGATGGCCACAGAATGCCTCCAGGTACAGTAGGTTTGATGATGTCGCCTGTCTTATCCTTTTGCTGTTTCTTTCTGCTTTTCTGATTGATACAGAAGGTAACAGAAACACACATAAAACAAACAGGAACCTTTGAACCCTCCACTTTCCAATGCCCGCTGCTGCCTGCTTGTAGCTACAAAGCACAGCTGGTAGAGATGCGACAGCCACAATATTGAGCATTTTGCCCAAAGCAAAAGCAGTTTTAGCTAAGCAACAGATTTTATTCTCATGTGAATTTATGCTAAAAGGTTAGGCCAGGGGAGGAAAGTTATCTTAGTGTCGGTGGATTGGGAAAATATATGTACAGTGTATGAGAAAAGGAAATCCTCTTATCCGATGTATCTGTTTATTCTGCTGCAGTTCCAATTTTAATATGCAATCTTAAATGTCCTCACAAAATTCTACATACTTGTCGCCCCCTCTCCCCCCAAAGCAGCAATGTAAAAGAATACCTGTGATGTGCACACAATGAGACATTTAATTAGCCGAGCTAATATGATGATCCGTAGTGTTTGTTGTCCAGGCTGCGGCGCAGACCTTGTGTAACATGCCGGTTCATCTCCAGACTGCACGTTATCGAAAGAAACCGTCTTTCTTGTAGCTACGTCATGTTATCTAAGCACAGCACTAATGCAATAGTGGGAAGATCATATGATGTCTCAGCGACCGGTTGGGAAATAAGCGTTTCCATGTGTGTGTGAACAATCAATAGTTGTTCACAAATCTGTCCTATTAAGCAAATGTTCCAATTCTTGGAATGGTGGGTTTGGCCAGATCTTGAGAGTCGTGTGATTACAGAAGCTCTTTCTTTGAGGAGCATGTACAGATGATTTTGCTGAATGCTCACCATCAGCAGCACCGTGCCCTCCCAAGGTCACCCCGGCACAATTCTGATTTTTACAGCTCTCGTTTTGTTTATGTACTAAACAATGCTCTTTTATTAGGCGAACAGCAGCGAGCGTAGTAGCGCCACACAAGTTAGGTATCATGGAGGGGTGTTTACTAATCTATTTAAAAATGTCAGCTAAGTTAAAAGGGTTTTTGGAAGAACAATGACTTTGGGGCCCTCCTTCCCAGATAGTGACATGACTCCCTCCACACAGCCCCCAGCTCCTGCTGTCCTCAGTTGTAAGGGTCCCGCAGATGGAACCTATGTTCAATGTGGTCGTATGCTGTATTCCAGCCAGGCCATCTGTCCCCTTGTATTGTTTTCTTTTGCCTTTTCATCCTTCCCATTGCACTGCTTTAGTAATTTGACCGGGGTGTCTGTTAGTTTCATCTAACTACACCTGGGTTATTATTATTTTTTTTTTATCCTCAATAAATAGCACCAATTACTCATTTGCTGGAATTAACCCCTTACTGGCTGAAACAGTGGTAACACATTGCCCTCTCGTTGTCTTCTCTGTTCGCTGAGGCTTCAGCTGTAAGAGTAGTAAGATGGTATGGGGGGGGGCAGCTGTGCTTGAAATAATACTGACTGATATCTAAAAAAAAAAAAAAAATCTGATACTGTGTAGGAAATGATAGAATGAATTCTTGACTGTAAGGCTGGAGAAAAATAGAAAAATTCATTTTTTTATGATATTGTAACAGGTCCTGTCAGGACAGAGATGAATTTATGATAGCCATTTATAAGAAAATGGAAAATGATTCATGGCGTAGCTTATGCAAAATCTGTTTCTGGGAATATATGTATGAGAGCAGAGTGTGCCTCTTGCTGTAATAATGAGAAAACGGCTTATGATGATCTGAGCTTCGCTATGGAGGAAATATACGGTGGCTATTTATAGGGTCTCTGTGACCAATCTAAACACTTATGTATCATTGGGATTAGGGAATGTTTATAGATATATCGCCCTACTTGCTACATCCAATATATTTATTCTGGTTTCTTTTCTCATTTCCTACAGTAATGAGATACTGCACAGAAGAATGCCGGGTTCTAGGGCACTCCGACCAGTGTTGGATGCCACCTCTTCCCTCTCCATCTGCAGACTACAGGAATAACATGTTCATCCCTGGTGAAGAAGTCCAATCTCTCCAACAGACCCAGCAACAAAGCCAGCAGCAGACACAACAACAGACTCCTCTTATCGAGGATGATATGCTTCCTGTTGATCAGAATGAGAAAAAAAAAAGTTTTTCTACATTTGGCAAGGAGTCTCAGGACGAGGAAGCAGCTGAAGCCTGCACATCTTCGCTCCTCACTGAAATGAGCAGTGTTTTTCAACGCCTGCTACCTCCATCTATGGACAACTACACTGAATGCAGTGACGCTGACCGCTCAAACTCTTTAGAGCGACGGAAAGGCCAAGTGTCTACTAAGACAGTAAGTTACCCCCAAGGGGTTGCTGCATGGGCGGCAAACACACATTTTCAAAATCCCAACAATGTTGGTGGACCTTCTGTAGGAATCCATTCTAGCGCACAACCATCTTCTAAATGGTTGCCAGCCATGGAGGAAATCCCAGAGAACTATGAAGAAGATGACTTTGATAATGTTCTTAATCATCTTAATGATGGTAAACATGAACTTATGGACGCGAGTGAACTTGTGGCTGAAATTAATAAACTGCTTCAAGACGTGAGGCAAAATTAGGTGACTTGATATCATTCTTTTTCCATAATTATGGAGTTCTGGAACAATCAACAACACTTACTGACATTCGGTTGCATTTATAAAAATGTGTCTGTGTATGTTAAATATTCAAATGCTGTATTTTCATATGTACACAAAACTAGTGTGACTATTGCTATCTGTATTTTAAAAATACATTTGTATCTTATATTTATGTGTAATTTAAAAATAAAGAAATTTTATTTTTGTATTTTGTATGGCATGTTTTACTGCATGGAAAATTTTTGGACTGTTCCTCTTTTTACGAACCAATCAAACAGGTTGTGGATCCCTGTTCTGCAACAGGTCACTGTGTTTTGTGTTGACGTCCTGAAGATATACAACCTAAATATGCAAACCCCCTATCAAGTAATACTTTTATATATTGAATTCACTCTTGTAGAAATGATTTCCACTTGTTTAATATTACGGTTAAAAATAATAATAATAATAAAAAATTGTCACTATTGACCTTCATCTTATCTTCTCATTTTCTCCCTAGGAATAGCATACACATCTGTAAGTAAATAACCATATCCGATTATTCACTATATCTAAGGCCTCTTTCACATGTCTGTATATTTCCGATACCGGAAAAACCGGTACAGGAGATATCCGTGTCCATGTGTGTACTACGTGTGGCAACCGTGTGCCACCCGTGTACCGCATCAGTACCACACGGACAGCAGCCGGGGAACAGCGCTTACAGTAGTGCTACTTCCCCGGTGGCTGTCCATGTCACACGGAGGATATCAATGTATGTTCTCCGTGTGCATGTGTGCGGGACGTTTTGCCGTCCGTGGTGACGGCAAAAATCGGACATGTAAGAGTGTTTTGCTCACGGACACACGGTCCATAGAGACATACTGGCGTGCATAGACCCGTTCACTTGAATGGGTCTACGTGTGTACGTGTCTCCAGGACATGTGAAAATTGTCACCACACGTACTGGAGACACGGACATGTGAAAGGGACCTAAGAGTATATTCATTCTTACAATATACTAAATGGGCTGTCCAAATCACAGAAGAAATTTAGAATTTGCAGTTGAGGCCTAATTTTCTGAGGTTGTTCTACTGATGTCTGTGAAAGTTCTTATAGCCTGTCCAAAGAAAATAACCTTAATTGGCCCCTAAAATTGTTCAAATGTCTTTTAGGGTATGTACAGACGATCAACAAATGCTGCGGGTTGGATGCGGGATAGTTGCACAGCGTCCAACCCGCAGCCTCCAGGTGTTACAACATAGTGGATGGGATTTCAAGAAATCCCATGCCCACTATGTGTCCAGAGACGCCCGCGGCTTACCTGCGGAGACAGACATGCGTGATAAATTTCACCCATACAATGTATTGGACACGGTAAATTTGCACGGTTTAATGAACACACGAGGATTCTCCTGCGTTCAGTAGCCGACAGCGATTTGGACGCAGCGGACATGTGCTGCGTCCAAAGCACTGCCAATTACTGAACGTCTGCACATACCCTTAAAGGCTGATGCAATTTATTTCCTCTCATATTCAAATAACTAGTATGAATCCTTCATAGCAACTTTGCAAAAATGTCTATAACTCCATTTATTTCCATTTGGGATGGTGCAAACAACCGTATAAATCGGACAAGTGTCATCTGTGCTTTTGACGGAGAGCACCCGTACCCATGTTATTCTATGGG
The DNA here is from genome assembly GCF_039654945.1 of Dendrobates tinctorius. Taxonomy (NCBI): domain Eukaryota; kingdom Metazoa; phylum Chordata; class Amphibia; order Anura; family Dendrobatidae; genus Dendrobates; species Dendrobates tinctorius. The sequence goes on along the minus strand of NW_027361698.1, from coordinate 57,496,545 downwards.
GCTATGCACATGTCCATTTTTCTCTTCAAACCGAGTGGTCTGAGGAAAAAAATTGCAGTATGCACAATTTGTCTACAAAAATCTGGAGGCACTCGCCCATTCATGTCTAAAGGTCCGTGAAAAAAATCAGGCCTCACATTGATGACATGTCCGATTTTCACGGTATGACATAACGGAGAGGGTAGAGAAACGTTTTTTCCCCGCCACATCTGAGAAAATCAGACCCCACTCCAATAAAACTGATCAGGGTGTGATTAGCATGGAAGGAGAGGACACGGTTATGTGAACCTACCTTTCAGGCCACATACACATGTTGAGTATTTGGTGAGTTTTTTACCTCAGTATTCGTAAGTCAAAACCAGGAGTGGGTGAAGAAATGCAGATACTGTTCCGCTGATTGTTTCACTACTGGTTTTGGTTCACAAAGGCTAAGGTAGAAAACTCGCCAAATATTCACCATGTGCACGTGGCCTTATGTGAGTGTTGCTGTTTTACACATGGTTTTACACAAGGTCCATTCAGATAAGTGTGAATAGATGTCTACAAAATTTCGACCTATTTCTATTTCTTTTGCGTGAATTCACCCATAATATATGGAAGTAGCATGTCAGATGATGTTTTTGACTTTTTATGACATCAATTCCTCGTAGAGTGTACTGTTAAAGAAAAAATAGTAGATAGCTAACATATATACTGTATATATATATATATATATATATATATATATATATATATATATTTCAATGTGAAGCAAAAAAAGAAGAAATATGCAGCACTCACCGATATAGCTGAAAAACTGTGCGTCTTTATTTCACATAAATTCCATCAATGGATGTGTGGACATGCGGGACGTTAGAGGAATGCTAGGGGAGGGAGGTGCCGGACAACGGCCGTTTCGTGATTACTCGCTTCTACGGGTCCGGCACCTCCCTCCCCTAGCATTCCTCTAACGTCCCGCATGTCCACACATCCATTGATGGAATTTATGTGAAATAAAGACGCACAGTTTTTCAGCTATATCGGTGAGTGCTGCATATTTCTTCTTTTTTTGCTTCACATTGAAATAATCATGTTTTTTCATGCAAGCACCTCCATTTTTTGACTGAATTATATGCCGCAATACTTCAGATAAATAGCTCCGTCTGGTAATGTGGTGATTTGTGTGCCCTAGTATGCCGTTCATCTGTTTGCTCTTTGCTGGGATCATATATATATATATCTAGTAATTTTGTATTAATAACTTACCCATACCAAGCAAGCTACCGCTCAGCTGTTATCATCTCTGGCGTGGCCGGATGTTAACTGTACGGAGCAGAACAGCGCAGCTCTGAGAGCCGGTCACTGGCTCTTTCAGGTAGTGCAGATAATGCAGAACAGCTTCTATTAAAGAGAATAGATGCAGCAATTCTGTCGTGTGGGAACTTACCCTAATATGATGGCAATGCACGAATGTTTGCTTGCTAGTGATATTTCCTGGTTAGCTGTTTATAATGATGTGAGCATACCACCTCTTATTCTATTTAATAGAAGCTGGTATGATCATATCATTATAAACAGCTAAACAGGAAAAATCACTAGCAAGCAAACATTCTTGCATTGCCATCATATTAGGGTAAGTTCCCACACGACAGAATTGCAGATTTTATTGGTGATTTGCTACAGATGTCACATTATGCAATGGTAAGGACATACATTTGTTGAAAAAAATCCGATATCCATTTGGAATTTCTTTTTTTATGGTGAGGATTCGATAAATCTCATCCATTTTGCTGCTACTGTAGTAAGCTATGGCTTTTTCATTTGCAAATCGGAAATGAAAAATTCAAAACCTATCCGCTACATGTGAACATACCCATAAAATTCTAGTCAGACACAATACTGGACAGCACAAGGTTCAAACCCTGATTGTTCCTGTATTTAAAGGGAACCTGTGATAAAATCCAACGCTGACTGAATCACAGGCAGCATGAAGCAAGCACTACCTGTTGTAGTCAGATATGTTTTACTCTGGAACGTTGCAGCGCATTTTCTCTCTGCCCTTATCCTCTTTGACTGATACATTTGACATATAAGGAAATACTTGCCTATCATTTGGAGTTAGGTAGGGAGAAGGTGGTCGGGAAAAGATCTTGGTCATCTCATCTGAGACACAAGGTCCCGGGTCGATTTTTCAGAGTATGTTTCCTTTGACGTGACCCAGAAGGAAACATGCCTGGCTGCAATCATGCAGACAGTGCCTGATTCATGCTACCCTTGGTTGTGGCAGTATAAACCTGATGACAGTTTCCCTATAAGCCTGACTGCACTTAATGTTATTGCAGGTGTAGGCAACCATAGTGAGAGGATAGAGCAAATGACACTCTGATAAAACTCGCATCAGAGCTGGATCAGAGTGTGATCATAGTATTCTTTGATTCTCTTGGATGAGGAGAAGATGGAGAAAAAAATTCTCCATCTTCTCCATTGTGTCAGTCCATGGAAATTGGACAGCACGCAGATGTCATTAGAGTGTAGTCCAATGTTTTCAATGGACTCATTGATTTGCATGGCCAAGTGTGATCCAAATATTGTATCAAATTTGGTCTTGCTGAGATATTTTTCCCCGGAGCTGCTGTGGCAGAGGAGAAAAATCAGACATGTGCACAGCCTCATAGACTAACATTGGTCGGAGTGCACCCGGACCGAAAATGCTCATCTGGATCTGCCCTTATTGTTAAGATAAAAAAAAAAATATATATATATATATATATATATATATATATATATATTTAAATATGTCATATTGAAAGAGAAAAGGAGGGCACTCACCGTTCTTGTGAAATGATAGTCCTTTATTCCATATTAACCATGCATAGGCGATGGTACAGGAGAAATGTAAAAAGACGGACAACAGCCGTTTCGTGCGCAATGCACTTCAACCGGTCCCCTTGTGTATTTTGTGATTTTCACAAACAGTATATAATTTAGCAAAGTAAATATTTCGACAGGTACATTCATAAGGCACTATTTCTTTATTTTTGTGGAGAGTAGATCATGTCAGCTGTCGATTTATAGAAGGAAATGATAGTAAAGGAAAGCTTTGTCTCTGTAATGAATGTGACCATCTTCTTGGCTACTGCAGTCATATTGTGGTCATCACACCACAGTGTTGGCATGTTTGGATGAAGGTAATCATACAATGCCTGAAGGATATTTGTATGGATGCCACACACCAAATCTATATTCTGTCGAGGAACATATGGTGATTTGTGGGGGAGCTGGCAGCAGTGAAATTGCCTACTATGTTAAATCATCTGTCCATTGATGTGATGCATATATTAAATTTACACCATGACATGTGATCAGACTGTTATTTATTCCTTATGTCACACCGTTTGCCTGAGAAAAAATTCAATGCACAATGTGACAGTCTGGGCCGGAGGGCTTTTAACAATTTCTTATATGCTGAGCAAAGCAAAAATGGCGCAATGTGTACTTTCTTTTTTCATAAAGCTACAACCAAATCTCAGCACCTTGACTGCCTTCTATTGTCCTACATGGTCATCTTCTACTTAGATGTACTGAACATTGCCTCTGGGTATTCAGAAGAACAAAGATATGAAGATAAATGGCACCTTGAACATCTACAGTATGTGGTCAGATTCTTTGAAGGGGTTGTCTCATCACCGGTTTTGGTATATTACTAAGATATGCCTTTAGTACACAGTTGGTTTGGGTTTAACGGTTACTTTCCACAAAAGAAAGTGATTGTAAAATACAGTTTACAATTAAAAGGATCACATAATCAAAAATTCCATTGCAAATTCAGAAGGGCAAGGTGGAAAAATATGTCTCAGGACTTTTGACAGATCTTATGGTAACTACCATACCTGTCCAACTTATCTAGAGGCATCTTGATAGGCATCAAAATATAAAGGAAAACCATGTGACCTATGGATAAAGCTAAGCAATGCACAGGAGACAATGTGGCACAGCTAATTCTTTACTCTGCTATCACTTAGTTCCACCGATCATCAGGGACGCAGCATCCAGATGTCCACTAATCGGACATTCAAGGCATAAGCTGTTGGATATGCAATCCACAACTGTCAGAAGACCATCTCTTTCACTGATTAATCTACCACCTATCACATGTAAAGATGTATTTTCTAATTTAATGTAAAAATTATATTTTCTTTTGACATTATCATAAAACGGCACAGCGATGTAATAAATCAATAAAACAGACTGTTAGGTCCTTAACCTACACCAGTTTGTTGATACGTATATACCCAGAGGAACACAAGTCACTTCATTGTGGGCTATAAAATTACCATTGTAAATGGTACAAATCAATACTGTCCACAATGCTCCAATCTGCCAACTCTTTAGAAAACTTCCAATTGCTTCTATAGAAAAGCAAAGACCCAAGATCGTAATGTTTAGATTGCTGTGATGTTGCGCTCCTTTACGCTCCCATACATCTCCCTCCTGTCATCCACACCTGTTTACAAGAACACTGGGCTCAGATGGCAAAAGACTGTATGAAGAGTAAAACCTTTTCTAGGAGGATTTCCTTCTGGCACCATATGTCGCATTCATCAAAGAATACTATCCCATCGTTTAATGGCTTTGTTGATAAGGCATTAGTTAAAATATATTTAAAGCACAGTATTGGGCCGTGATTTAATTGTCAGAGTCTGTTCACGTAAAACCCAATAATTGAAAGATAGTAATGGGGGTCACTGTTTGATTAATTACTTCTGGGCACCCTAGAAAACTATAATATACAGTATACTCACTTCCCACAACGGTGCTATTCCAGTGATGTCTTCAATTCTCAGCAGATCACTTGACATTGTTGGGTAACATAACCGCTGCAGCCAGTTAACGCCTCCTGATAGGCTGAAGTGGTCATCTGATAAAGCCATTGTCTGAACGGTATGCCAGGCTGGGTATAACATTTTTTCCATGACAATAAATTGCATGCACATTTTATGCAATTTCATGCTCTCTGTTATATTAGTTTATTGCACTTGAAACTGTTGTAAAAATGTAAATGTACAATGTCATTGTAAAATGTAAAATTTACTGTACAATGGAATGGTGAGCAAGGAAAGAGCGATGCTGGGTACCATGTCTGGAGGTAGACTTGTCTAGTAGATCACAGCTTTCTCCATAAGGAACCCCTTGTCTATGTGAGAATGAAGGTGTGTGGAGGCCAAGCTCTGACATCACATGGGGAATAGAAGTGATGTATTTAGAGCCAAGCGCATATTAGGAATATGCCTCTTGCCAGGAAAAATCCCTTGCTTATAAAATGGTCTGAGACACAATTACAGTAGAAAACTTATGAATTCACCAGTACAAGGCGAGCGAGATAGCAGCTAGGATTGACTCTGTAATAGTGGTAATCGAATGAATCACTCGGTGCCTTAGGCCTCATTCAGACATCCATGTATGATTGTCCGAATACAGCCCATGACTGGCCGCAGGTCTCCTGACTAGAACTTGACAGTCTCAAAGGCAAGCAAAAAGGCTATCAAGTTTGGTCAGGATCCCTACATCACAGTCTGTATGCTGTCCAAACCATAGATGGCCATGGTAGAGGAGCTATCCTAGGTGATCCTCTGAAACCAGTTGACCTGAGTTTCAATAATTGTCGGCACTAAAGGGAATTGTGAACAGGGAAACCCCCCCTCCCTTGGGTGGTGAGAAATCTGCTGCTGATAGAGAGTCAAGCAGTGGGACATCCTCATAGCCAACCAGTTTGGTTTTTTGCAGTTAATAGGGGATTAACAAAGACTTGTATCTTGCCTTAAATATGTAATATTTTTACTTGGTGTAAATGCCAACATTCTCACGAACATCATTACATTATTTGTATGATTCTTTTGGTTAAAAATTAAATTTAAAGCCTAAAAAAAGATTATCATAGAGGAAGGGATATGGCCATATTATGATTTCACATTTATCTCTATGATACAACAGGATACTTAAAGGGAACCTGTCACCTGTTTTGGCAACCATAAGATGCGACCATCGCCTTTCATTCTATAATGCTCTAGGTAAGCCCAAGGTCCAACCTGAAAGATAAGAAAAATAAGTTTTATTATACTCACTCGAGGGGGGCGGTCCTACCCGGTACGGTCCGATGGGTGTCACAGGTCAGGGTCCGGCGCCTCCCATCTTCTTGTGACGCTGCCCTCCTGCTTGCTTCCTAGCTCCCGGAATCGCACTTCTGCACAGGCGTACTTCTCTGCCCTCAACAGGCAGAGAAGTACTCAGCAGGCAGAGGAAAGTACTGCAGCGTGCAGGCTCCAGGAAAGGTCAGAGAGGCCCAGTGCCTGCGCACTGCAGTAGTTTGCTCTGCCCTCAACATGGCAGAGAAGTACGCCTGCGCAGGAGCGTGATGCTGGGAGTGAGGAAGCAACAGGAGGACGGCATTGCAAGAAGATGGGAGGAGCCAGACCGAGACCTGCGACACCCATCAGACCGGACCGCATCGGACCACCCTCCCGGGTGAGTATAATAAAACGTATTTTTCTTTTCTTGCAGGTTGGACCGGTAGCTTATCTACGGCATTATAGAATTAACACTATGGCTGGTCCATACAATCAGGGCAACTGTTACCACCCACCTTTCGTGTCTCCCCTTGTTTCCTCATAGATTGTAAGCTTGCGAGCAGGGCCCTTATTCCTCTTGGTATCTGTTATGATCTATGTGATTATTGTTATGCTGTATTGTATATTGTCTGTACAAGTCCCCTCTGAAATGTAAAGTGCTGCGGAATATGTCAGCGCTATAGAAATAAAATTTATTATTATATTAATGCTGTAGATAAGCTTTGAAGGGCAGCGGCCGCATCTTATAGCGGCCAAAACAGGAGACAGATGCACTTTAAAGGAAACCTGACAGCTGATACATGTGTGGCACCCCTGAGGGTCCGGTCACCACAAAGGTACTGCACCTCATCCAGAGGTGTGGTATCCCACCCTCACGTAAGGAGGGATCACCACCCAGGACTCCTAACACTGCACTCAACTTACACACTAGCTAGTCAGGGCACCTGGGCGTACCCTTCGGGAAGATGGCCTCATCCCAGACTGGCTAGGAAAGGGTGTGGGGGGGTTAGTGTAGAAGGTAGGTAGAGTGGGAGGAGGTTAGGTAGTGAGTGATAGTTAAACATCCAATCAGATTGAGAAAGGTGACAGTTGGTGGGAGGAGCTAGTTCTGAGGTAAAGAGAGCCTTCCAGAAACTAGTCAGTCAGTGACAGGACCAGCGAGAGAGCAGGATTGCTGTAGAGGACTGTGGGTGGAAAAGAGAGAAACATCTTAACCATGCTCCTGGACTGGGAAGAAGGGGTCCTAGGGGCACGGGTAGTGCGACTGGCCACCCGTGGTGCTCACATCCTAGAAGGGAAGGACCAGGTCAGAGCGAGGGAGCCGGCCCCTGAAGCTAGTGGAGGACTACAGGACTCAGCTGGGAAGCCGGAGGCTGAGGTAACTTTAAGAGCCTCAGCCACAAGCACCCTCCAAAAGGCAGCGGTATGAGTAATGGACCTCGGGGCCTGACCCACGTCGCCTGAGGAGATCCGTGGCTACCAGCTGGGGGCACTACTTGTGAAGGCACAGGGCAGGGAAAGTAATGAGAATTCAGTGCAGAGACACGGCCTTGAGAGAAGACACAAGGAGGAGTCCTGAAAGGTGTACCCAATCTGCCTGGGAGTTTGCCGAACCCCTCCCTTGGAGGACGCAGCACTAAGTGGACCAACGTGTACATGAAACTTGTGAGTAAAAACCCAGAAACTGCAGCCAACCTTTGAGTTATTTTACAACTGCCAGCCTCACACAGCAAACATCACCATCACCGTCACAAGCTCAACTGCCCAGGGACACAGCTCTACCCGTGAAGAGCTTCATCATCTCTGCCGTCCTAACACCGTCCCAGTGGATCTGCACCACAGCGTCGGCTTAACACCTTCATTGCAGAATACCACAGGTGGCGTCAAGAATCCCGTTTTCCCTATTAATTTCCTACCATCTTCCCCCTACATCTGAACTTCCATCATCTACACTGGACACCCAAGGCCACGGACCGGGTCACTATCACCACCGTGACACACTTCCCCTTTGAAAGAGCCTGAGGTAAAAAGATCTTTCTGGAAGATCCTGTCAGTTAGAGAGGGAGAGCTGATCTGAGAGGAGTTCAAGACAGGCAGCTGATCTGACAAGAGGAAAAGGACACGAGTAGAGATAAGAGGTTCTGGGAAAGCTAAAACTGCATATAGCAAACCCCTGAGCGAAGCGCTAATAGGGAGAAAAGGGACGTCAGAGTCCTGGGTGGACAGGAGCTGTATGTCCTGCTGCCGAATCTGAAAGTACAGGGAATTGTAAATTCCTGTGCGACATTGAATACCTGAGGGCACGACAGCAGATAAGGAGCCCAGGGCTGACGGTGAAAAGGACGGTACCCGTGGAATAGGCTCATGCTGACAGCCGTACAGGTTAGTGAAATGATCACGCAATTGACGGTCGCAGCATAGTTATAAACAGACCCACACGCTAAGCGCAGAAGGAAGGTCCTAAATCCCCACCTGGCAAGGTGGATCCCCTGAATGCCTCCAGGCGAGCCGGACTCATTCCATCACCTGTATGTGGTACTTCGGATTACAACCACTTTCAAGTAAAAGGTAAAGAAACTGCACCTCTCTGTGTCCTCCTCTCATTTCTCTGCACCCCAACGTTCACAGCCATTTTGACTATTAATTTAACACCTTTGCCCTGAGACTATTGCTCTACCTGTGGAAAGCTATTTTCACCTCAGCTGCGACACACCAACAGTCTCAGGGGAACAACACCACAGTGCTGGTCACCTCTGACCAGAATACCACAGGTGGCGTCACGTATTTAACCCTCTCTAAACTCTATCTTCATTTTTACCACATAAATACCACGCAACTTTCCCCTATTTTATTACTGGACGCCTCTGGGCCACTCTCCGGGTCACCGCTGCCGTGACACCAACCCCCATTGAAGTCGACGGGCCCGGTACCGAGTACCCCCAGACCCCGCGGGGCACTCTACATGCTCACAAATCCATGAAAAACATAGTTTAAAGGGAACCTGTTAGCAGTTTTGGCTGATATAAGATGTGGCCACTGCCTTTCAGGGCTTATACACAGCATTCTATTTGTGTTTGGTTCCTCCAAGTACTCCTGTTTCCTCCCACATTCCAAAGACATACTAATAGGGAATTTAGATTGTGAGCCCCATCGGGGACAGCGATTATAATGTGTGCATACTGTAAAGCACTGCCGAATATGTTAGCGCTATATAAAGATTATTATTATTATTATTATTATTATTGCACCAACTGGTAAATTGTAACATGTGGTAATGTAATTTATGCCAAAAATAGTGATTAATCTGGATAGTCATATTGGACTGCTTTTATTTTTTTAACATAGCCGTATACAATGTGACTTTCTGTTTTTCATTTTTAGATTCTGTTTCTCACAGTTGTAGTGTACCTGTGATAAAAATTTCAGACCTCGCCCTTATTTGTAGGTGGGAAACTTGCAAAATCGGCAGTGTATCAAATGCTTAGTTTCCCCACTGTATCTAACTACATGACATTCATACAAAGTGCAAATTGCACTTTAATGTGCAGTCAATGAAGTAATAATTCTAACACTACAGATACGTAACATTATTAGTTAATCAATATGTGCTAAATGGAGGACATCAAGTATGTCCTTTAATAAAATAGAAGCAATACGTGGTTAGAAAGGAATAAACTAACATGTCTTTCCATACAATTTTTAGCAACATATTTTTATACTTACATTTTTGTAATTACTTTAGGAAATAAAGAGATTTTATTCTCTATAAAATATCCTACACAGAGATGTATTACAGGCTCATAAAGCACTAATGTTATCTCAGAGCAGGGTTCCTTATACAATTACTTGCGAGCTGCAATTAATCATATTTTATGACTGGTAGGAGATTTGATGAATAGCCTTTAAATGACGATCTGGTATACAATTGTAGCAATTAATTCTGAATGATGCTGGTGTTAAGGTTTGATGAATCTTGCAATGAACTGTCTGGACCTAGTGATATTTTTACATTTTTTTCTATTGGCAGACATTTGATAAAAAGGGTGCATTGTACCTGCGTATCCGGAGAAGGTCAAAGAGAATATAAGAGAAGTCATCTTGTATCAAGCGGAATGGAAGCTGCATTTGCTACAACTGCCACAGCAATTTAATGTAACTTTTCCTTACTTAATAGGCCATATAACAAGAAAGGCAAAGTGGTTTTCTACAGAAAGTGTCATTATTTTAATTATAATAATGAAATTTTGATTTTTTAGCTATCAAATTGTGTCTGCATTAATTGAGGCGTTAGCCATTGACGTGTCTAGATAGATGCAAAAGACATTTGTAAAAGGCAAATCTCGCTGTTTATTTCTATGAAGAAGGAAGGAGCTGAAGAATCCTTCACAAAAGCCAGGCCAGATGCCCAAAATCAGCTAAAGCAAACACAAAAGAGGGGAATGCAAACAAATTTGTGTCTGAGAACAGAAGGGTTACATCTGGTGGGTCATTCTGAGTGCACAACTGGAATGGAAAAGAAATTTAACCCAATGAACCATTCATGAGAAAATATAGATCCCCTTATGTAGGTCCTCTCGAGAGACCGCTAGTAGTACAAGATTCCCACATTCTTTTTTTTTTTCTAGGAGGGTAAACTAGAAAAAAAATAAACAAGCCTGTAGTAACTAAATGCCCCCATACAAGTTAGATTAATGTCGGCCGAAACCGCCAATATCCATGGACTTATCTGTATGGGGGCAGATGATGTTGGGTAAGATGATGTCAGAGATGATAAGGACCCAACATGTCCGATTTTAGATTGCGTATCCTTTTGTTTCTGTCAAAGTAAGCCTCGGCTACAAGTGTCAGGTAGCAGCTCTCTTCTGCTCAGAATGAGTGCTCCTATGTATAGAAGAGTTAGCTGAGATAGCTGTGGGCTGAATGTATGGGGTGTATTTGGGAACTCTAATCCTCATAGTGTGCTGCCTAACATATAAATTGTATTTTAGTTTCACACATTGAGATATATAAACAGATATGTCCCCTACTAAGAATGTAGGTTTAAGGGCCTCCACACATTACATTTAAGTTGACCAAACCTGGCGATTTCAGCAAGACTGGCCAGTCACCTAGTGTACATTGGGGCTTCCCAACTTTCATCATTTGATGTGCATAAATGGCCATTACTCTCAGGGAAGATAAGCCACTGCCAGAGGAAGGTGTGTTTGGGGGAGTCAGCAGAGAAAGTTGTAGAACCCATTAAAATAACTACACTGTACAATCTTCTAGGAATCAAGATCCACTGAAACATACTATCCACACATCAAAAAATGGTCAAATGCCCCCTGAAAGACCAGTATACAGTATCAATGGACACTCCCAATAACATAGATCCTACAAAAATCCTACAAAAATCCTCGGGGGAAGCACAAGCGAAATGCACATCAGGGTTGCACTAGGACATCACAACAAGCAGGCAATTACATGGGTAAGCTGGCTTTCTACCTGATTGCTTATATCTTTGGTCTAACCTGTGCCTTACTTTGCATTTCACATATTGTGATACCATAAATTGTGAGCATAACCTGTTATTTAGTTAGGGGCATGTGTGCAATATATTACTTAGGTTAGAGCAGGTTACCATATGGATATGGGCAGCTCGGTGGCTCAGTGGATAGCACTGCAGCGCTGTAGTCCTTGGTTTGAATCTCACCAAGGACAACATCTGCAGGGAGTTTGCGTGGGTTTCCTGCTTTTTCCTCCCACATTCCAAAGACATACTGATAGGGAATTTAAATTGTGAGCCCCATTGGGGACAGTAATGATAATATGTGCAAACTGTAAAACGCTGTGGAATATATTAGCGTTATATAAAGATTATTATTATATGGATATAACATTGGGCAATAGTAGGTACATTAAATTTGTACTAGGCACTTTAGGTTATCACTAAATTTGAGGTTATCATGACTTTGAAGCACAGCTTCCCCTGGCCCTGTTTACATATGTGATGTGATCATGTCCTTCATACCTGAGCCCTTTTCTGTGTTTTTGACTTGCATTTTACATTTATTGTTATATTTTTTATGTCTTATAATTTAATAAATTTATTTAATTATTATTCTTGGCCTATAACTCCGTGATTTTGGCTGGCACCGCACTGATTAAGGAGAGTGCATCTGACTGTGGCGCCCTCCTTTCCTTTGTTCTTCCTTCCCTGGTTTTCCTGAGGCAGGCTTCAGTGGTTGGTTGTCACAGGTAGGGTATATGGGGCGGAGCAGGTGATTTTTGTGGGCACAATCAGGAACAGGGATAGTTGTTGACCCCTCCCCCCTTGTGGGGTCATATATAAGGTGTTTCCCCCCTCCTTTTTCCCTCTTCCTCCCGGTTTTTGAAGCGGGACCTGGAGGCGCTCGTGGAGCGCTGTCTGGCTGGAAGAGGTATTGCAGACTCTCTGCTGGAGGCCCTGCGAGTGAGAGCGGACCAGGAAGGTGAGCACTGGCTGCAGGCTCTGATTGCGGGTCTCAGCACTCACCTCCCCTTTGTACCGCCACTGCCGATGGCCCTGTCGCTTATGCCCCCTCCTTTACCTGCTCTCTCGCCGGCTGCCATCAGTGTGCCTGTCCCGCTTTTACCTCAGTCTTAACAGGGAGGCAGGCGGTCCATTCGGCGACCCCACCCTCCTGCCCTGCTGAAGGAGAATCAGGCGCAGGAGGGCACGGTGAGTGCTGTCTGTGAATCCAATTCACAGCAGCGCAAAGAATTTACAATTTCCTCCATCGTGCCCCTCATGGGTTCTAGACATAGTATCTCTTCCATAGGGTCTGTGGAAGAGCAAGGTCACTCACATGCAATTGCGCAGGACTGCGCTCTGCCGGCTTCAGCCCTGCCCACGGTGATACCCACACAAGCAAGTGGGTGTTTTACTATTATTGACCAGCCGGCATTTATACCCTTAATAAACACTGAGCCTTCTAATACTGTAGTGGCTTCGGCACTCCCTCTTCTTCTAGATACGCAGCTGCAGGGTCAGTTTGCCCCCATTTCAGGCATGTCTGCGACGAGTTTCATTAGGAATGATGAGATCACTTCGAGGTGTCATCACCTCTGAGGAGCAGCCCCATAAGGGCAAGTATGGTAGACATAGGTGCAGATGCTGCTATTCCTCATCATCTTCATCATCACGCTTCCGTCATTGTCAATGTTCAGCTGACAGACGTGACAGGAGGTCCTCGCACTTGAGCCGCAGGTCCAGGAGCAGACGCCGACATACATCACGGTCCTCGAGACGCCTCTCTCCTTCGTTGTCAGAGCAGTTGAGTGCGTCTGCGAGTCCCGAACGCGCGCATCGCCCTTCCCGTGACAGAAGGGAGTCGAGGGTGCACTCAATGGCTTCCAACCTAGTCATGCCAAGCGCACCACCAGGGGCTACAAGCCAAGACAACCTTGCTTCACCGTATCAACCTGGAGTCGGAGTTCCTCCAACACTGGGGGTTCCTCCTCCAGCCACAAAATTTGATGAGTGCTCGTTTGCAGGTGGTCCGGATGGTAATAATATTTCTATGTTAACAATTTTTAAGGCTCTGGTTGAAAAATTATCATCGTCAGGGAATTCAGCAGTGAGCAGTGGTAATGTTGCTCCCTCATCAGCCCATGTTCATAAAGACGCCTTTTTTTGTGGGGTAAGTGCCCTCAGTTCACATGTGGATGAGGACACCAGGAACAAAATGCGGAAAAACGAATACATTGATTTATGGTCTTTGGTCTCCATTGACCAGCATACTATTGACAGAGAAAGGATAGTGGATAGATTTGCGGAAAGAGCTAAACAGAAAGTGGCTAAAACGATGAATAACTGGCCACGGGCGTTTTCAGTATTGGGTTGCATTATGGGTCAAACGCACCCTGAGCGTTGTTCAGAACTGTTCATATATCAGGATATGATATACAACTCGTATAAGGCATATGGAGGTTCGGCTTGGTGGCGCTGTGATGAGGAATTTAGGAGACGTTTTTCTTTGCAGCCGGATTTAGGTTTGGGGGGCCAAGGCCGCTGATGTTTGGCTGCACCTTATTTTGACTCAGAAACAAGCCCCCTTTTCAGCAGCAGCCACTGGACAATTCTCATCAGGCCCTAATTCAGTGGTCGTCAGAAGACCAGGTGCCTGTTGGTTGTTTAATGAAGGACACTGCTGTTTTTATGGTTTGTGTAAATTTAAACACGAATGCTCTTCATGCGGGGGTGCCCACCCCGCGACCAAGTGCATTAAACCTGCGGGGGAAGCCTTCAGCAAGTAGGTCCCAGCAAGCAGAACGCAAGGACACCAGTGAGCGTGGCCACGATAGGGCCATGGCTAGACCATTACCCTAAAAAAGACGAGGCAGAGATTTTACGAGGCGGTTTTTTGAATGGGTTCTTTATTCCATTCAAACTTCAATGGTTCATGATTTTTGCAAACAATCTGAAATCAGCTCTTGAGCACCCTGAGATCCTTCGCAGTAAGGTCAATAAAGAGGTGTCGTTGGGTAGAATGGCATGTCCTTTCGCGTACCCCCCTTTGCCGAACTTTAGGTTTTCACCTCTTGGTGTCATCCCAAGAAAAGAACCCGGCTCCTTCCGCCTTATCCAACATCTATCACATCCAAAGGGGCGTTTGGTGAATGATGGAATTGCACCAGAGGACTCGTCGGTAACGTATGCGTCATTCGATAGAGTGGTGTCTTTAGTTCAGCTGGCGGGGCCGGGAGCATGGTTAGTGAAGGCCGATATCGATTCTGCTTTTCGTTTACTTCCAGTCCATCCTGAGTGTTTTCATCTTTTGGGGTGCCAAGTGGATGGCAAATACTTTTACGACATGTGCCTCCCCATGGGGTGCTCTATTTCTTATTATTTTGAGTTGTTTAGTTCTTTCTTGGAATGAGTAGTAAGGTTTGAGTAAGGTTTGAGACGGGAAACAGGTCAGTTAACCATTATTTGGATGACTTTCTTTTTGTCGGCCCAGTCAGGAACAGGAGTAGTTGTTGACCCCTCCCCCCCTTGTGGGGTCATATATAAGATGTTTCCCCTCTCCTTTCTCCCTCTTCCTCCCGGTTTTTGATGCGGGTCCTGGAGGCGCTTGTCCCACCCTCCCTCCCATATTGTTATAACTTAATTTAAAAAAAAAAGTTTGTAATGTTTTTTCTATCTGTTTTTCTAGATTTCAAGTCATAGTGATAAAAGAAATGAAAGGACACAAGTTACGGCTCGTTGGCTAACTTGCCTGTAATTTTGGTACAGGGCATTGGGCGATGAGCGCGTCTTAAGAAAATATAAGTTCCTTTCTAATGGTGGTTATTGTTAAAAAAATAATAAAGCTGTGACCGACCTTCACCCATCATTCGTGTCATGTACGTTATTTGTTTGGGTTTCGTTGTGTTATAAGGCGCCAAAGGTGGGATTTGGGGTCTTGGCTGTGGGGTCGCCGCAGTCTTGTAGGATCGACTGTCAATCTTCTAGTTGCATGTAGCCATAATACAATTGGCATAAACACAAAAATGCTAAGCTCTACTGCCTATATATCTCAAATTTATAAAACATAAAAGAGTATATGCTTGAGCAAATGAAACATGCTTAAATCCACACCTTGCTACATAAAGATTTTGCTAGTGATTTCTGGTCACTCCACAATAAAGTCGCATATTCTAAAGCATTTATGTGAGTTTTCAATTAGAATAAAACAAAGGAAACCACTTTGGACATTCAGAAATTTCATTGGGAAGGGATGGTAAATTCTAGGATACAGCCAAAAGGAACTTTCTACATACCCCATGTGAAAATATGGAATGTAAAAAAGAAACACTATTCTGCCCCATGAGCTATGGTTCTGACTTCAGTCATCACTAATTTAAGACAAACATTTAGTATGAAATTAAAATGTTTGAAAATATTGTGCATACTATTAAAGGAGTTGTCCACTACTAAGAAAAACTCTTGTCAATCTAAATGTTTGCCTCTGTTAAAAATAAAAACACCTATGTTCACCTCTGGTGCAGGCGCCATTCCAGCGATGTCATAACTCATGTTCCCAGGGCTCAGGTAAGGTTGTTATGTCACGTGATCCCTGCACCCAATTATCACCAGCATCACAGTTGCCTCATTCAGACATATAAGTAATCAAGAAGAAATGAGAGGCCAGCTGCAGCTCTTACTTCTTTTTAATTACGTATATCATATGTCTGAAGACGTGGACATTGAATCCAGCTTTGATTGGGCGCAGGGCTCACTTGACATAACCTGACGTGAGCCCCGGGACAGTTGTGGGGAGAAGGACTCCCATAGGGTGACTGGGCCGGAACTAAGGGGACCGCCATCATGGTTCCTGAAGAAACGACATCGTGGGGGCAACAAAGGGAGAGAGACGACTGAAGGTTGCTGGGCGACTGAGGGCGGGGCAGGAATAAAAGGAGCAGGGGGCGCGCTCAGTTGGCAGCGAGGCTGACAGGAGAGAAGAGTCCGTGTGAGATAGAGAGAGACGGTGTAACGGGCGTTGTGGAGTTGGGAGACCTTCAGGGGTCTGTGAGGGGTAAGCCACTTACTCATCGACAACTTACGGGTGCTCGACCTCCAACGGGAGCCGCCCGCCATCCACGTTCCGTTACAGCCATCCCCGCTGTTCCTTGCTCCGTTGTGGCTGGTCCGCGACCCCCAGCCGCTGCTGTCACTACACACCCACACTCTGCAGCGGCCTGGACACTGCCTCCTTGCCTTCGCCCACGGCTGCAGCCCTTCCACCACCGACCTCAGGGAACGCCTTCTCGCCGTAGGCGGCAGTAGAGGCCTACATCCCGTCTATAGAGGGACCCTAAGTGGAGGCCGGCCAACCGTCACCTTAGAAACTGCGACATATCTGCGCTCTTTGAAGAGGAGCCGGCAGATTCTTCAGGGCCTGTTGCACCCTGTCAGCACAGATTCTTCAGGGCCTGTTGCGCCCTAATGGCACAGATTCTTTTGGGCCTGTTGTGCCTCAACAGCACAGATCCTTCAGGGCCTGTTGCGCCCCAATGGCACAGATTCTTCAGGGCCTGTTGTGCCTCAACAGCACAGATCCTTCAGGGCCTGTTGCGCACCAATGGCACAGATTCTTCAGGGCCTGTTGCGCCCCAACAGCACAGATCCTTCAGGGCCTGTTGCACCACAGCGGCACAGATTCTTCAGGGCCTGTTGCGCCCCAACAGCACAGATCCTTCAGGGCCTGCCGAGCCCCAACCATCCCTGGATATCGGGGCGCCAGGGCAGCCGCATCAGCAACCTCTAAACGGCCACGTCTGTGATCCTGAAAGACGCCTGGAAGGATAAGTTGGTTATAGGAAATATGGACCCATAGTTTGGGCCGTACGTGGCCTAGGACACCTGGATTAGCCGCAGTTTCAATAAGAAAAGTGTTGTAAGTATTGTTGAGTCCCTGTGTGGACAGATTAGCGACATCGCAGCAGGGGCCCGATCGCCGCTATGTGTCACACGTAACAAGATTGCTGTTGAGTCACAAATCGGTGACGCAAAAAGTGATCTCGCTAGCGATCTCGCTATGTGAGATGGGGGCTTAATATTGTCACAATTTACATCACATGGTAAAAATAAGGACCCAAGAAGCTTTGATATCAACAGAAGTCAGGGATTGATGAATAAATTACCATAATCACAGTGCAGTATATACATTACAGATACCAAAAGATAAAATGTAAGGCTCCCATATACTTTACATGAAAGTCATTCAAACCCACCAATTTCAGTGAGATTAATCAACCAACTGATGTGTATGTAAGTATCTCAATTCTTTTCGAATATCATCTGTCATTAAAGAGAAGGATCTGGCTGTTGGAATTTCAACACCCTGTCCTTTGTTTTTATGAAAGAGAAACCATTTTCCAAAGTCAATCTCGCGTGTGCACATTCCTGTTCTCCCCTTTCGTCGCAGTCTTCCACCTTTCTGTGGGCACAGACATCAAGTGCCTTCTGTGGAGGTACCATTCCCAGTGTTCCCAGCATGTTTAGACCACTAAGAAAGGAAGCTGCGCAGAAGGCACTT
Source organism: Dendrobates tinctorius (assembly GCF_039654945.1). Classification (NCBI taxonomy): domain Eukaryota; kingdom Metazoa; phylum Chordata; class Amphibia; order Anura; family Dendrobatidae; genus Dendrobates; species Dendrobates tinctorius. Next base: position 57,478,397 of record NW_027361698.1, on the reverse strand, counting down.
GATGTCTGTGCCCAAAGAATGGAGAAAGACTATGGAGGAAAGAAGAGAACAGTAATGTGTACACACGAGATTTCTACTGAAAGGGCCGACATCACAGGGACAGAATGACGCTGATGAAGGCGAGATATATGGAGATGAAGTGTGGAGGCAGTGTTATCTTCTGGGCAACATCATGCCTGTTGCCTGGAAGAGGTCATTTACATAAATGTCTAAAATATGTTTTATTTTCATTACGTGAGACATATACAGTGGGGAAAAAAAGTATTTAGTCAGTCAGCAATAGTGCAAGTTCCACCACTTAAAAAGATGAGAGGCGTCTGTAATTTACATCATAGGTAGACCTCAACTATGGGAGACAAACTGAGAAAAAAAAATCCTGAAAATCACATTGTCTGGTTTTTTTTTCATTTTATTTGCATATTATGGTGGAAAATAAGTATTTGGTCAGAAACAAAATTTCATCTCAATACTTTGTGATATATCCTTTGTTGGCAATGACAGAGGTCAAACGTTTTCTGCAAGTCTTCACAAGGTTGCCACACACTGTTGATGGTATGTTGGCCCATTCCTCCATGCAGATCTCCTCTAGAGCAGTGATGTTTTTGGCTTTTCGCTTGGCAACACGGACTTTCAACTCCCTCCAAAGGTTTTCTATAGGGTTGAGATCTGGAGACTGGCTAGGCCACTCCAGGACCTTGAAATGCTTCTTATGAAGCCACTCCTTCGTTGCCCTGGCGGTGTGCTTTGGATCATTGTCATGTTGAAAGACCCAGCCACGTTTCATCTTCAATGCCCTTGCTGATGGATGGAGGTTTGCACTCAAAATCTCACGATACATGGCCCCATTCATTCTTTCATGTACCCGGATCAGTCGTCCTGGCCCCTTTGCAGAGAAACAGCCCCAAAGCATGATGTTGCCACACCATGCTTTACAGTAGGTATGGTGTTTGATGGATGCAACTCAGTATTCTTTTTCCTCCAAACACGACAAGTTGTGTTTCTACCAAACAGTTCCGGTTTGGTTACATCAGACCATAGGACATTCTCCCAAAACTCCTCTGGATCATCCAAATGCTCTCTAGCAAACTTCGGACGGGCCCGGACATGTACAGGCTTAAGCAGTGGGACACGTCTGGCACTGCAGGATCTGAGTCCATGGTGGCGTAGTGTGTTACTTATGGTAGGCCTTGTTACATTGGTCCCAGCTCTCTGCAGTTCATTCACTAGGTCCCCCCGCGTGGTTCTGGGATTTTTGCTCACCGTTCTTGTGATCATTCTGACCCCACGGGGTGGGATTTTGCGTGGAGCACCAGATCGAGGGAGATTATCAGTGGTCTTGTATGTCTTCCATTTTCTAATTATTGCTCCCACAGTTGATTTCTTCACTCCAAGCTGGTTGGCTATTGCAGATTCAGTCTTCCCAGCCTGGTGCAGGGCTACAATTTTGTTTCTGGTGTCCTTTGACAGCTCTTTGGTCTTCACCATAGTGGAGTTTGGAGTCAGACTGTTTGAGGGTGTGCACAGGTGTCTTTTTATACTGATAACAAGTTTAAACAGGTGCCATTACTACAGGTAATGAGTGGAGGAAAGAGGAGACTCTTAAAGAAGAAGTTACAGGTATGTGAGAGCCAGAAATCTTGATTGCTTGTTTCTGACCAAATACTTATTTTCCACCATAATATGCAAATAAAATGAAAAAAAAACAGACAATGTGATTTTCTGGATTTTTTTTTCTCAGTTTGTCTCCCATAGTTGAGGTCTACCTATGATGTAAATTACAGACGCCTCTCATCTTTTTAAGTGGTGGAACTTGCACTATTGCTGACTGACTAAATACTTTTTTTCCCCACTGTAGATATCACTCTTATCAGTAGTCTATAACCTGTATACCCATATAAATGGTTTAGATATGTAAAAATATGGTAGCAGATACCATTTAATAAAGTATTGAGTGGAGCAAGCCACAATGCCTCAATATGAATTTGAAGGCACAGAGAGGTTCAGTAAAGGCCATATGCCATTACTAGGGTGTTTTATTATGGTGCTGTACAAAAAAGAGCTATTATACAGCCTTGCCCACAAGACCTTAAATCAATTAGTATGTGTTGTAGTTAGGGAAGAACTGCAGAAATGCAAGTGTTCTTGGGAGTGTCTCATCTGTGAGTCTTCAACTTTAGCCTGCTGTTAATTTCTGAGCATGATGATGATATACTTTGCATCATTTACTTGATTATATAAGCAGAATTACTTCAGTAACCAAACCCTATAAGATCCCAAGTGCTCTGGTTTTTAAGGTGTAGCCAAAACTAGGAATTGTAGAAATAGTTGAAATATGTCATTTCCTCCTGGGAAACCATCCCAAACCATTAACAGTTATCATCAATATCTTGGGTTAAATTGCTTTAAATAATGAATTACACTCTGGAAATAGTAGTTGTTTGTATTCCTGTAGTTGTGAAAAGAACTTAGAAGGAGTAAAGCTATACAGCACTTATATACTGTCTGCCTATAAGAAATGCTGAATTCAAGGTTATACATATGGCTTCCACTAGCATCCCTTGATGATTTAAGATAGCATCATGTTACATTGCTTTTAAACTGAAAAAAATAAGTTTCCCTTGGGTCACCACTCCCTAATTACTCACAATATGGCATAGATAGATTTCTGATTTTAGTTAAGGAAAGGAATCTGTAGATACACTAGAGCTAAAGATAATATCAGACTTTGCAACACACATCCTACTCTAATCGGGGATAATGGTAGTTATAGGGTACTTCTTTGTATAGCCAGCACTACCTGTGATAACATTTCAGTGTAAAACCTCTCTGGAAAACCCAAAAAGACATACCACTATAGATTGGTCGGATCGGGTTTCATGAAACAAAATTTGAGTCGGATGAAACTGGTCCGACTAGGACAAAAAAAGTCGGAGTTTCGTCCGAAACCCGACCTCAATGCAAGTCAATGTGAAATAAAAGTCGCATTGAGCGGATGACATTCATCCACTCAGCGCCGACTTTTATGCCCTAGTCGGACCAGTTTCATCCGGCTCAAATTTTGTTTCATGAAACCCGATCCGACCAAAGTCGCTCAACTCTAGTCAACACTTATTCGAGGCTTAATAAGTTTGCAATCACCACTGAAATGAGAAACGCTCCAGTCCATCTCACAAACATTCAATGGTATCTACATTAATAATTCCATTTCACTCATCTAGATGTGACTAATATGTTAATAGTCTATTTCTGTACTATTCTTCACCCTTCAATGCACTTGGTAATTCATCATTCTGGGAAAAGTTTTAGCAAACATTTCACTGCTAATAACTATTCATAAATGGCATCTTATACAGTATACTACTGCATTTATGGTTTTTGCCAAATCAGGAAGAAACTTCCTGAATCCTGGAACCTTCTCTATAAGTTACAGCAGAGAGTTGTTGGAAAGTTTTTGCATGGTCGCCTCTTATTTCAGTAGGCAGGATTTAATTCTACGCTTTGATTCCTTAGGAGAAATACTTTACCCCCATGTAGCTTTCTCCAGAGATAATAAATAGAGATGAGCAGATCTCGTGAAATTTAAAAGAGTATTCCCATCTCAAAGATCCTATCCAAATATGTAGAAGATGTAATAATAATATTATTAGCAAACACCTCTAATTTTTGATTCGCTATGTCTCTTTTCTCAAGTGCAGGCATCGCAGGATCTTAGGTATCCATGATTACGACCACGATCAACTTGCTATTACTATGCAAGTGGTCATTACCATGGATACTTAAGGTCCTGCAATGTCCTGCAAAATATCCTGCGTTTCAAATTGGAGGTATTTGCTAATTAGATTATTACTACATATTGGGATGGGATCTTGGAGATGGTAATACCCCTTTACATTTGCCATCTTTATCAAATTTATTGCAAAAATTTGATTCACTATGAATGGATTTGTGGTGAATCACAAATACTTCAATTGCCCTGGAAATATGTGTATAACAGTTGCTTAGGATTGTATCCAACACTGTTGCAAGCTCTTTAACACAAACATACTGTAGCCTTAGTAGTTTCCTAGTGACTTATATATCGCTGTGGGTAAATTAATAGTTCTCTACTGCTGTGCCATAACACACTGTCTGGAGCAGAAGTAAGAAGCTTTTCACCCATTTAAAAAATAAAAATATACATTATTCCAATAGAATTAAAGTGACATTCCAAAAACATCTAAAAATATATGGAACTTTTTTTTATAAATTCTTTATTTAAGAATGTCGGTATAAGCAATATAACAGCAAAGATACATAGAAAAAATCAACATTCGTTTTCTTTAAGGGGTACAAAGTTTAAAGGAATTGGGAGTAGAAAAGAGAGGACAGGAGGGAGAACAAATGAGGGCAAGAGGGATGAGTTTCAGACTTATTCATGGACACCCTCATCAATAAATAAGGACTTAGTTTAGTCTGAAATGTGTAGGAAGTTTGATATATTTTTGGATGTGCTTGGGAATGTCCCTTCTAATTCTATTCGAATTAAGCTTTGTTTAATTTAATATTTTGGAACATGGCTGAAAAGTATCATCATCTTACCACATTGGACAATAACGGTCTTTGCCGTGTCGAGGATTGCTGAAGCCTTATCTAGGGTAAGTTGGCTCGCACATGTTAACACACCATCTGTACAGTTTTTTTGCTGTTTTATGGCTTTCTCTCACTATCTCTATGGCTAAGCTATGAGCTGTGACATCCTCTTACCATAAAATGGCTGCTGAATTCCCTGCCTTTGCTTTTATACAAGCTTGGATAATCCATTCTAATTGATTATGGCATACCATGTGATGTGATAGCCGCAAGGCATTATGAAAATTCCTCTAGCTGAGCCTGAGGTCATGTAAGCCTTGTCTGGCTGATGCAGTCTTCCACAATGTGAAAATGGTAGTGAATCAAATCAAAGTTTTTGAATTTAGAGGGTACATTGAAATCCTAAAAATTCTACACAAATTTGATTCAGACTCATATACAGTACAGGGTGGACCATTTATATGGATACACCTAAATAAAATGGGAATGGTTGGTGATATCAACTTCCTGTGTGTGGCACATTAGTATATGGGAGGGGGGAAATTTTTCAAGATGGGTGGTGAACATAGTGGTTATTTTCAAGTCAGCCATTTTGGATCCAAATTTAATTTTTCCAATGAGAAGAGGGTCATGTGACACATCAAACTTATTGAGAATTTCACAAGAAAAACAATGGTGTGATTGGTTTTAACATACCTTTATTCTTTCATGAGTTATTTAGAAGTTTATGACCACTTATAAAATGTGCTCAAAGTGCTGCCCATTGTGTTGGATTGTCAATGCAACCCTCTTCTCCCACTCTTGACACACTCTTTGCAGTCCACTCACCATCCTGGTAGTTCTTCTCTTTACTTGCTTCAGTTTTTCAATGTCTTTTTTAAATGTAGTGCCCAGAGCTGTACTTAATATTCCAGATGAGGCCTGACCAAGGAGGAATAGAGGGGGATAATTAATTCACGTGATCTAGACTTTATGCCTCTCTTAATACATCCCAGAGCTGTGTTTGCCTTTTCTGTGGAACAATCGGAGGAAAGGTATAATAGAAACACGTGCACTACTTCAAATGGTAAGGTAAAAAACTCATCAAACATTGAACGTGTGAACGTGGTTTAAACGTCTGCACAATACGATTGTTGATTGGAAAAATTTTACCAATCAGTCGTCATTTAAATGCTTGTTTACATAGGTAGACAAAAGTGAATGATGTACACTTAGGGTACCGTTACACATAGCCACGCTCCAGAGATCCTGACAATGATACAACCTGGTAAGGATCGCTGGTACGTCACTACATGGTCCCTAGTAAGCTGTCAAACAGGCGACAGATCTACTCAACGATGCAGCAACGCTACGACAATCTGTATAACGACCTTGGCGGTCGTTGGGACCTTGTAACACAGCAGCTATTCTGACGACTCAGACCTCGATAGGCGTGCTTCAGTGTTTCCTTTTCCACGCCCCTCTGGTCCAATTGGTGGCCACTACTGCGCTATCACTAAGCGGTTTGCTTCAGCGTCCCTGTCTGAGTCGCTAGTGCGCTATTTATTCGTGAATCCACAGTCACTGACACGGGGACACGCGATTATTATAACTGTACATGTTAAATGTTATGATTGCATATAATGGATAGCTGACCTATAAAAGGAAACGCTACAAATATCCTAATTTGAGACCACCAATCGGAGCTGAGGGGGCATTGAAAAGACAAAGCAAAATCACGCCTGCGTCCATGAGTTTTGAGTCGCCAACGAGGTCGCTCGTCGTTGTTATGGCATCAAACACAGTGATGCATGCTGGCCAGCGGGACACCAACGATCAAAAAATGGCCTAGGACATTTGAGAACGATCAGCGATATCGCAGCGGGTGGCCGTTCACCGCTATGTGTCACAAGTAGCGAGATCGCTGGCGAGGTCGCTGTTGCGTCACAAAACCTGTGACGTCTCAGTGATCTCGCTAACGATCTTACTATGTGTGAAGTACCCTTTAGTGATCTATAACAGATCTCTCAGTGTTCATAGGCTGCCATAGCTCTTGTTTACACACTATGATGAACCACCGAGAACAATGATCTTTTGTAATGCACAAAAGATTGTTTCCTCAGAGCATTTTGCTCATTCTTAAGGTGAGCAGCAGCCTGTTTACACAGCAATATAATCGTAAAATGAGATTTTTTAACAATCTTGCAGTGTAAATGTCCCATTACGGATACATTCTCAGGCCAATCTCTTCAGTGATTAGGTACCTACCTCCATTACATTGTGATACACATTCCCTGCTGTCATGATATATCTCTGCTGTTTGCTCAGTTTTTCCATGCTTTTCTTTGGGTTTCTTGCTTGAATGTCGTTCACGCTTCATAAACTTCTGATGCAAACCACATGGTCTAAAAATTCTCTGTTTTGAATTGCTTGTACCATTGTACATGCTGCAAGCAGAATTTTGTGTGAGAGTTCGTATTTTCCTCATTATAAGTTCTCTGTTCACATGAGAAAATAATGTATAAAGATTCCGTATCCGAAAAGGAAGAAGTGAATTTATTGTTACTAAAAGTCAAAAAGTAAGAAGGGACTATTTAATAATATATAGTTACGTTTTTTTTACATGGCCACATGTCAACACATATCCACATTATCAACTGGAAAAATTGTAGAAAAAAGTGAAAGTGGCCCTCACCACTGGCACATTTACATTATTTTTTTATTCCAAAATTGTGCGAGAGTATATGCGCATGTAAGTTGGACACCCCTGGTCAAAATTATTGTTATTGTGAATAAGATGGAATAACCTCTGAAAGGCCTAAATCACAGAATGGTAGAGTTTGAAGGAACCTCCTGGGTCATCTGGTCCAATCCCCTGCTCAATGCAGGATTCATTAAATCATCCCAGACAGATATCTGTCCAGCCTCTAATTGAAGACTTCCATTGAAAGAGAACTCCCCACCTCTCATGGCAGCCTCTTCCACTCATTGATCACCCTCACTGTCAAAAAGTTTAGTCTAATATTTTATCTGTCTCCTTCCAGTTCAGTTTCATCCAATTGATTCTAGTCTTTCCTTGAGCAAATGAGAATACAGATGATGACTCAACAGTGTGAAAGCTCTTGAGATATTTGTAGACAGCTATTAAGTCTCCTTTCAGTCTTCTCTTTTGCAAGCTAATCATTTTCAAATCTTCTTACCGTTCCTCATAGGACATTGTTTGCAGACCGGTGATCATTCTGGTCACTCTTCTCTGAGCATGTCTTTTTTAAAATGTGATGCACAGAACTGGACACAGTATTTCAGATGAGGTCTGACCAAAGAGGAGTAGAGGGGGCTAATTATGTCATGTGATCTAGAATGTATGCTTCTGTTAATACATCTTAGAATTGTGTTTGCCTTATATTCAGTCTGAGATCTACTAGTATACCCAAGTATTTGCTGTTGCTTAGCTTTATTCCTCCCATTCTCTGTATGCTTTTTTCTTTTTTTTTTCCCAGATGTAGGACTCTGCATTTCTCCCTGTTAAAATCCATTCTGTTAGTTGCTGCCTACAGTTCCAGTTTGTTTAGATCTTTTTGAATCCTGCCTCTTCTCTAGTATTAGCTATCCCTCCTAGCTTTGTGTAATCAACAAATTTAATCAGTTTACACTTATTACCATAATCTAAATCATTGATAAAGAACAACACAGGGCCCAGGACAGAGCTCTGTGGTATCCCACATGAGAAATTCTTCCAACTAAAAGGCCTTTCACACTAAGTGATATCGCTAGCAATATCGCTATAACGTCACTGGTTTTTGTGACGCAGCAGTGATATTGCTAGCGATATCGCTATGTGTGATACTTACCTACGACTGGCTCCCCCGCTGATTATCGCTGATCGCGCGAGAATGTCCTGGACCATTTCTCGTCGTCAGCTTCCTGCTGGGCTTCCTGTGGCGCCGACGAGCGATGCGTGGACGCGGGCGGGAGGATGTCAGTATCGCCTTGTCTGACAGATAAGTAGCGACCCCCGACTGCTGCTATGTCGCTGGTGAGATCTGCCTGTGTGGCAGCTCACTAGCGACCACTTAGCGATGCACCAGCGATCCTGACCGCGTCATATCGCTGGTTGGGATCGCTGGTGCATCGCTAAGTGTGACAGTACCTTAAATGTGCAGCCATTTATGACCACTCTTTGGGTTCGATCAGTAAGCCAGTTGTGAATCCAGTTGCCTTATCTATTCCATACTTAGCCATCTTTCAATAAGGATGGTATGAGATACTTTGTCAAACACTTTTCTGAAGTCAAGATTTACTATATCTACTATGTTTCCCTAAACCACCCAGTCAGTGATTTTGTCATAGAAGTTAATTAAGTTAGTCTGAGACGAATTATTACTTACAAACGCATGCTGGCTCTGGTTAATCATTTCATTCTCATACAGGTGCTTGCATACATGTTGATCAATAATTTGTTCAAAGATCTTTCTTGGCATAAAGTTAAAGATGACACATTTTCTTTGTATTTTAGGCAAAAAAATATATAGATTGTAATTTTTTACATTTTAAAAATTACAAAAAGGAAAATGGGCTCATGAAAAAGTTTTGGGCACCCAAGGAGATTTGTGTAGTCCGATAACTTTGCCCAAGATTTCAGACCTTAATTAGCCTGTAAGAGTTATGGCTTGTTCCCTATCATCGTTAGGAAAGGCCATGTGATGCAAATTTCCCAACTTTATAAAAATGCTGCCTCCTCTACTCTTTTGTAAAACACTGCAGCCATGGGTTCTTCCAAGCAGCTGTCTAGCACTCTGAAAATGAAAATGGTAGAGGCCCACAAAGCAGGAGAACGCTATAGGAAGATAGTCATAGAATCATACAATCATAGAATCATAGAGTTGGAAGGGACCTCCTGGGCCATCTGGTCCAACCCCCTGCTCAAAGCAGGATTCGCTAAATCATCCCAGTCAGATGTCTGTCCAGCCTCTGTTTGAAGACTTCCATTGAAGGAGAACTCACCACTTCTCATGGCAGCCTGTTCCACTCATTGATCACTCTAACTGTCAAAAAGTTTTTTCTAATATCTAATCTGTGTCTCCTCCCATTCAGTTTCATCCCATTGCTTCTAGTCTTTCCTTGTGCAAATGAGAATAAAGTTGATCCTTCTACAATGTGACAGCCCTTTAGATATTTGTAGACAGCTATTAAGTCTCCTCTCAGTCTTCTCTTTTGCAAACTAAACATTCCCAAATCCTGCAACCTTTCCTCATAAGACAGGGTTTGCAGACCGGTCACCATTCTGGTCACTCTTTTCTGAACTTGCTCCAGTTTGTTGATGTCTTTTTTAAAATGTGGTGCCCAAAACTGGACACAATATTCCAGATGAGGTCTGACCAAAGAGGAGTAGAGGGAAATAATGACTTCACGTGATCTAGACTGTATGCTTCTGTTAATACATCCTAGAATTGCATTTGCCTTTTTTGCTGCTGCATCACACTGTTGACTCATATTCAGTCTGTGATCTATTAGTATACCCAAGTCTTTTTCACATGTGCTGTCACTTAGCCCTATTCCTCCCATTCTATATATGCTTTTTTCATTTTTATTGCCCAGATGTAGTACTTTGCATTTCTCCCTGTTAAAAACCATTCTGTTAGTTGCTGCCCACTTCTCCAGTTTATTTAAATCTTTTTGAATTCTCTCTCTCTCTTCTCTAGTATTAGCTATCCCTCCTAGCTTTGTGTCATCAGCAAATTTAATCAGTTTACCCTCAATTCCTTCATCTAAATCGTTGATAAAGATGTTGAACAATACAGGGCCCAGGACAGAGCCCTGTGGTACCCCACTTGAGACATTCTTCCAACTGGATGTGCAGCCATTTACGACCACTCTTTGGGTCCGATCACTAAGCCAGTTATGAATCCACCTAACAGTTGCCTTGTCCATTCCATACTTAGTCATTTTTAGTCAAGTGTTTACTGTCAAGTGTTTAGTCAAGTGTTTACAAGCTGCCCTTTATTCAGTTAAAAAATAATTAAGTAATGGCATTTAACAGGAAGAGTGAAAGTTAAGATAAGGTCTAGAGAGCAGCTCGTAGGATTGCTAGAGGCATATCAGAACCCCCACCTGATCGCAAAAGACCTTCAGAAAGATTTACCAGACTTTGGAATTGTGGTACATTGTTCTTCTGTTCAGAGATACCTGCACAAATATGGCCTTCATGGAGAGACATCAGAAGAAAACCTCTCCTGCATCCTCACCATGAATTTAGGTGTCAGAATTATGAAAAAAAAACACCTAAACAAGCCTGATGCATTTTGGAAAAAAGTCCTGTGGAGCGATGAGGTTAAAATAGAACTCTTTGGCCACAATGATCAAAGGTATGTGTGAAGAAAAAAGAGCAGAGAATTTCAGGAAAAAAACATTTTGCAAACCATTAAGAACGGGGGTGGATCAATTATGTTTTGGGGTTGTGTTGCAGCCAATGGCAGCCAATCTGTTGCAGCCAATGGCATGAGAAACATTTTGTGTGTAGAGTAAAGAATGGATTCAATGAAATATCCACAAATTCTTGATGCTAGCACCTGTAAAAAAGCTGAAGTTAAAAAGAGAATGCCTTCTACAAATGAATAATGATGATCCTAAACACACATCAAAATCCACAATAGACTACCTCAAAAGGTGCAAGCTGAAGGTACAATAACCCTCATAGTCCTCTTATGTGAATATCATTGAAAATGTGTGGCTAGACCTCAAAAGAGCAGTGCACGTAAAACGACCTAGGAAACTCACAAAACTGAAAGAATTATCCAAGGAAGAATGAATGAAAATCTCTCAAACAATAATTGAAGGACTCTTGGCTGGCTACAAAAAGCATTTGCAAGCTGTGAAACTTTAAAAAAGGGGGTGCTACTAGATACTAACCATGCAGGGTGCCCAAACATTTGCATCAGCTCATTTTCCTTTTTGTAATATTTAGATATGTAAAACATGAAAAAAACATGAAAAAAAAATATTTTTTTTTGCCTAAAATACAAAGGAAATGTGTCATCTTTAACTTTAGGCCTTTTAGAGATCATTTCATCTTCAACTTTCTGTTTACAATAACATTAATTTTGACCAGTGGTGCCCAAACTTTTACATGCCACTGTACACTGTTGAGATACAGAAATTGAGTCCAGGTCATTTGTTCTACCACACAATTTTGGAATCATAAATGAATGTAAATATGCCACTGATGAGTGCCACCGTCTATTTTTTTCTACTATTTTTTTCAGTTGCTTAAGAATATATGCACAATATTTAGACAAGCACCACCATGACTGGCGTCTATCTCTGGACTGAGCTGAATATAATTCAATCTTTTGCAGTGAATTCACATACTGTATCTACATTGTGTTAGGAAATCAAACTGCTTTGAAATAAATTATCTTTATGTCGACAAAATTTCTGCTCCAGTAGAGAAGGAAGGTGACGGCCACTATGAAATCCACATATTTAACCCAATCTGTACATAGAGAGATCTTCCAGTGTAAAAACAACCAGCAACTGGTTCCCTTTTCATCTATAACATAAACTATTAAGCACAAGGTCACCCACTAAATTCGTCCTCATCCCATCATCCAAAACGGCATTCAATGAAGAAAAAATCAAAGCTGATATACAGCGCTTGTTTCGTCTCAGGAGACAAACCTCCTATGGACCCTTCCATGCGCTAGTAAATTTCTTGAGGGTTTATTAGGGGAAAGTAATTTACCGGCTTTTTAGCAACCCACCGCTCAGTTTTTCTTTTCTTGTAAGTTATAATAATCGCTGTAAGGCTTCATTCAAACATCAATCTAAATGTCATCAGTTTTGTAACCAAGAGTCAATAATATTTGGTCACTGCGTCGCTTTTTATCATCAGTTTTTTATGAGTGATTTACACGTATGGAAAAATAAATATATGAATTACTAAGTTTCTCCTATCCATTGCAAAGTTAATCACATACAACACGTTGACTGTACACTGATGCCATCCATGTGCTGTCTATGATTTTCACAGACCCATAGACTTGTATTGGTATTTTTGATCTGTGATTCCGGACATGCCACCAGGATTTGTTTTGCGGTCACGCAATCTACAAAACTTCAGGACATGTAAATATCCCCCATAAATTATAATTGAACATGTTCTACTTGTGAAAATCATGAATAGAACATGGATGAATAGAACTCATCGACTTCCGAATGAGGACTCGGCTAGCGGAAACTGAGTTAAAGGGATTTCCTAGGTTGATATTTGCCTGATAAAATAAAGGCTGAGGCATGCTGTGCTATCACTAATTTGGTTTGAGTTGCCAAATTCTGAGAGTATTTCTGATCATCAGATTGGGTTACATGAGAGTTTTTGACAGTTATACTGCTATGAAAAACTGAAGGCAGCCATGACCATATGGAGGGAGAGAAGTTAGTAGGGTGACAAAGGGAGTATCCACCCATTTAAATGCTGCAGTCACATGGGACCTCAACATTTTTAGGGATTGAACTATTGGATCAAAGCTAGCTCTGATTGCAATATGAAACCCTACCACTCATTGCATTGACAGAATTTGGAGGTCGCCATGAAAAAAACAACGTACGTCATGGAGCAGTAGTTTGCCCCAACGTAATGTAAACTTTTGTCAAGGGTTGTTTAGGGGTTAAAGACAAATTTAAGTGATTTATTTCTCTTCATTATGTTCCAACTATTCCAGAAGTTTTTTTTTAAATGTATTGGGGAGCCCTATCTGTTCTTATGTTTTCCAGGCAGATGCCTCTGCAGGTATAATGTAGCATTTAGGGTTCTTTTACACTTGCCGTGTTTTTGCAGGCCGTTTTTGCAGCCCCAATAGATTTCTATGGACCCGCAAAAACGTCCCGCAAAAATACATCAGAGCGCCGTGTGCTATATGGCCGTGAGGGCCGTATATACGGCCATGAAAAAATTTCGAGCTTGCTCGATATTTTTCACAGCTCACGGACACGTCCGCCATACATTTCAATGGTACTGCAAAAACAACGGTAGCTTGTTTTTGCTGTACACCTTATTTGTGGATCGCCATATTTTTCCCAACAACTTGTTAAAACAGGGAAAAACAGCAATCCGAGAAGGTTTTTTGTGGCCCGTTTTTGCGGGAAACCGCAAAAATGACGGCCCGCAAAAAACCCGTTAAGTGTAAAAGAAGCCTTACATGTTGGCCACATTTAGAGCCTTCACACTCTGTGGCACATTGGGAGATCTATGACATCTTTATCGCAATATGTCTTAATAGATTATATGGACAAGCGGCTGTCTATATAAAACAACCCCCTTCAATGCTAAAATTACAAAGAGGGATAAACTATTGAATCAAAGCTAGCTCTGATTGCAATATGAAACCCTGCCACTCATTGTCATATGTACAAGATGTATTAAACTTCCTACAGTATGTCTGCTACGCATATAATGGTAGTCTATGTAATCCAGGAGAACTTTGGAATGCATATGCTCAAATGTAGTATACGTATAAAGATGGTGAATAGAGTTAAGCGAAACCGGTTGGCCAAATTCATAAGTCGCCGACTTATGGCAAAGTCGGATTTCGCCGACCGAAACCCGACCACAGCGTGAAGTCGGCCATGCGGTCTACAAAACGAGAGCCAAAGTAGGATATCCCAGAATGCTTGCACGTGACTTTTTTCAGCCACTGAGCAAGGACGTACACTGCGGGCAACGAGATGACATGTGCAGCATCCGGGGGGAGAGAGAGAGAGATTTTGCGCAGTTTAAAAAAAAGCGGGTCGGCATGTAGGTGTGTTTACTGTCCTCCACTCCCTGCCGAATTTGCTTCCCCATTGACTTGCATTGGGTTTCGTGATTCAGTCGGAACTTCGACTTTTCACGATAGCCGTCCGATTTAGTTCGACTCGACTTTTGAGACTCGACCCTAAAAAAGGCAAAGTCGTTCATCTCTAGTGGTGAATGCTGAATTACACACTGCATACTTTTGGGTGAAAAGTTTGGTATGGAAACCATTTATACACCTTTTTACAAATTCCACATTACATCGCTCACACGGGAATAAAGCAAGTTATTTGTGATGAACAGGTGTAAAACAAAAATTCCTTCTTATTTTATGGGCATGTGCATTCACTCTAGAGCCTCATATGTGTACAGTGCAGTATATTTGAACAGTATGGACCTTCTATTTACTTAGCTCCACAAATGTTGCTCAGAATTACTTGCTAGAATATATGAGCAGCCTTTTACCACTTAAATAGCATTTGGAGATGCTTAAAAGCATATCAATCAACCTTCAAAGATATGAAAAGATACAAGCCGCTATGGGCACCGTGGCAATTTTTGCTTAATGTTAAGCTATTTCCCTTACCTCGCCAAGACTTTTATATTTGCTCACACAGAATATTGGTTAGTACCCAGTGAAGCACATTAGTGTTGCCACACAGAAGCCTTTCATGGACTCCACAGTGCCAATCATACACAGTAGGATGCCTTCACAATACCCATCAAACGCAGAAGGAAACTCACAACCACTTCAGAGTATTACGCCTCTATATTGACCTCGATCACGCATTATGATGCCCCCACATTGCCCCATAGCGTATGATGCTCCCACACAGTATAATACTCCCATAGCCTTGCTAGGTAATATAATGCTCCCACACACACAGTATATTGCTCCTAACCCACCCCCATCACAATATGACATCCTCATATTGACCCACAACATACAGTATAATGCCCCCACATTGCCGCCATAGAATTTAATTCGTCCCATGGTATGATGCTGCCACTGTCCCGCAAGACAGTATAATGCTCCCACACATAGGATGCTCCCACAGACACTGCCCCAAAGTACCTTCCACACACAGTATTATGCCTCACCCACACTGTATGATGTCTCTCCAGTTTCCATACACAGTATAATGCCCCCACAGTCCACCCACATAGAAACATTTCATCACAGTTTCCACCACACAGTAATACCACAACAGTATGTGTTAGAACAGTGTCGGTGCCCCTGCACAAGTCCCCTTACCCCTCCAAACAGGGACACTGGCATGTTCACTTACCCGCCCACGCTCCCTCGGCTTGTGTTTCCTCCCAGGACCTGCGCACAGCAAACAAATCTCCTGGGAGTGTGCTTAGGGCTTGTACTCCCTGCCTCTCAAAGGGGCAGAGTGCTTCTGAAAACATCCCCACCAATATCTGGCATACGTCTGATATATAAGGCACCCTCCCATATTGGGAGGTGCCTTAGTAACTTTAGTAATCAGTGTGTTTCCTGCTGACTAGTTGTAAGGTCCCTGTACCTGTGCTCCCTGAACCTCATCCTGTCCATCCTGCACACCCTGTCTGAAACTGATCCTGCCTGCCCTGTCTGAACCTGTCTATCCTCCTGTATTCTGCTCCTGAACTGTCCCTGCCTCTGCCAATTCCAGAATGTGATCCATCTTGTCTACACCTATACTGCTACCGCAGTAGCATAGCTATATTGGGGGCAGAGGGGGCCATCGCCCCGGGCCCCGTCACATAAAAGGGCCCACTGGGAGTAATGAGGCAGAACACAGCAAAGGAGGAGAGGAGGAAAATGCCTACTCCCCTGCTTGACAGAGACTATGCATGCTGGTAACACAATGGCCAGTTGCAGAGTCCCCTCCTGCAATGTACGGTGCAGATTTGCTGACCTAAGGAGCTTCTGTCAGGCTGCAGTTGTGTGCATGATTGGATTGTCTCAGGCACTCTGGGTCCTAATGCCCACCTTGCATTTCTCTCATACACTTCCTGGTTCTGCCTCACTGCCTGCAAACTTCATTGGTAAGTAGGAATGGAATGTATTAGATTGATTAAATGAAGGCTTGTCATGGTCACTGTGGGGTGAAGGTGAGAGGATGGGGGTTTTGTGGGGGTTGAAGTGAGGGAGGGGGATAGGGCACTTGGGAATGAATGTGAGAGGATGGGGTAATGTGAGGGCTGAAGTGGGGGAGGGTGGCAAGTGGGGTTGGGGGGACAGTTTACTGGCAAGTGAATGTGAGAGGATGGGGGTATTGTGGGGGAGGAGAGACAGGGCATTGTGGGATGAGTGTGATAGGATGAGGGTATTGTGAGGGCTGAGGTGGGGGAGTGGGGACAGGGCACTGGGGGTGAATGTGAGCGGATGGGGGTATTGTGAGTGCTGAAGTGGGGGAAGGGGACAAGTGGGGGAGTGGGGACAGGGCACTGGCGGGTGAATGTGAGAGGATGGGGGTATTGTGAGGTCTGTGGTGGGAGAGGAAGGACAGGGCAATTGGTGAATGCAAGAGGATGAGGGTATTGTGAGGGTTGAGGTGGATGAGGGGCGATAGGGTACTAGGGGGCTGATTATTATATTGTTTTGTTATGAGATTATATGCACTCCATTACATGCTCATTGAGTATAATCCTAAAATATTAAGTTTTATTAGCTATATATTCAAAATAGTGATTAAATTACAGAGGCTGCTAAGCTAAATGTGGAGAACAAACAGATAGACTGGATAAAGTGCAAAGAGCATAAAGCAAATACTGTACAAAAGGTACACTATCCATAGAAAAAGCAGAAACAACAGTGCAGAATAAACCCAAACTTCCAGGCTTTCAGAACAGAGAGGCTGAATGTAGCCAAGCAATGGTGTGGCCTATGGGAAATAAAAAAAACTCCTGGTCTGCTAGGACTTAAAACGGAACCTGTGACCAGTTTTGGCCGATAAGAGATACGGCCATCACTTTCAGGGCTGATATACAGCATTCTATTATGCTCTATACCTGAACCCAACCCGACCTGCAAGAGAAGAAAAATAACTTTATTATACTCCCCTGCAGGGTGGTCCGCTTTGAGGGATGTCGCTTTTCTTGGTCCAGCGCCTCCCTTCTTCTTGTGATGCCGCCCTCCTGCTTGCTTCGTGTGGATGACGCATCTCTTCGGCACCACGCTCCTGCGCAGGCGTACTTCTCTGACATGTTGAGGGCAGAGCAAAGTCCTGCAGTGCGCAGGTGCGGGAAAAGTCAAAGAACCCTGGCGCATGCACATTGCAGTACTTTGCTCTGAACAGGACAGGGCAGAGACGTATGCCTGTGCTGTTGCCAAAGAGACAGTGTGGATGACAAAAGGATGCATGATCCACATGAAGCAAGCAGGACGTCGGGGATCGTAAGAAAATGGGAGGTACCGGACCAAGACAAGAGATCCCCATCGGACCCGACCGCTCCGCAGGTGAGCATACTTAATGTTATTTTTCTTCTCTTACAGGTCAGATTGGGGGCAGATGTGCAGCATTATAGAATGCTGTATATCAGCCCTGTAAGGTGATGGCCATATCTCTTATCGTCCAAAACTGGTGACAGGTTCCCTTTAAGAAAGTAAAGTAATATTACATGGGTAGGAAAATGAAATGAAAAATGTATAGAATGTTTACAGCATGGTAAAGTCAGTCTGTATGAACCCCGTCGCCCTAATGCACGTTTCGTTGCTTCTTCATCAGGAGGCGTCATATGTTAATAGGTCTTACACATCCCAGGGGGTGACAGACTCCCTTTAAAGCATAACTCTAGCATTATTTTTTATTTCACTCTGGAGTGGCACTTTAAAATTCAAGACCTCTACGGACTGTCTGATACTCACCTTCCGGTATTTTTATCTGCTTTCACCTCCGCTTAGCTCCATCTCCTGCAGTAAGTGACCTGTCCGCTGTTCCAGTGTTTCATGGAGCGGTGCTGAGGTCTCTAATCAATGTGAGTCTATGAGAACCTCTTTCTGGTCTCGTTCTCGCCTCTTTCTGTCTTTCATAGACTTACATTGAGCGCTTGTGACGTAGCTTCTAACTTCTGGCCTGTCAAAAGTTGAACTCACAAATTTGAGCTGTGGGACTGGAGTGGTGCCAAAAAATACGCCGGAGGATGAGTATATGACCGGGGAAAGGGACTTGTGCTTAAAGCACCACTCCAGTGGTGAAAAAAATATAACTGCTGGAGTGGTGCTTTAATAATTTAATAATAATCAATTTATTGTTATAAGGTTAATTACGGCTTGGAATAAATGTCTGCAGTCACTTTATGTGACTGCAGCAGGGTCGTATTGGGACTAAAAATCAGCCCTGGCACACAAGCCAAAGCAGCCCACATTCAAATCAATTAAATAGGAATGTATCTTCTATGCAGCCTTTTCTGTACAGTTTGTGGGTGAGAACAGTAAGGGAGTTAATAGGTGAAAAATTACAATATACGTCCCTCCTTGTCTTTAAAAGTTGGGAGATACAGCATTCTATGACTGCGCATATACCCCATAACCCTGCTGACATTTTTGGTTTTGAAAAGAAAAAAAATTGCAGCGTGCTACAAGTGGCTCCCAAATAGGAACATGCGCACCTATACAAGTCTATGGGTGCTTGTGACACCTCAGACTACAGTCTGATTTAAATGGACACAGAGAATGGAGAAGATGGAAAGATGTAGATTCTCAGTCTCCTCCGCACCTGTGATACCGTTATCTCATGCGAGAGAATCTGATCACAGTAACCTGACACTGATCAAACTCTGATCAGAGTGTGATCAATGTTATCACCATAATCGATCCGATTCTCTGTCATCATCAATCATGTGAATGAGCCCTTAATAATATCACCACAAAGAAAAAATTAAAGGGATTGTCCATCTACTAAAAATGGCCAGTCCTCCAGCCAGTCCTGCACAAGGAGCTTATTTGGCCCAAAACTGGCTGGAGGACCTTGAAAAAACATAATTCTCATCAGCCTCAAAAGTCAGCCACCAGCCAGTTCTGAAACAGAGAATGGAAACATGAATATTTAAAGGGGCTGTCCATTACTTTAACACTGATGACCAATCATTAGGATAGGTCATCATGTCTGATCATGTTGGTGCGACACCTGGCACCACCGCAGGTCAGCTGTTCTCAGTGCTGGTGGGAACTGCACAGTTACAGAACTGCACAGCACAGCTCAATCTACAGTACAGTGGCTAAAATCGGGTTCTGCATGTCCGCCCCTTGATTTGAATAGGTACCAAATGTGCAGTATCCGGCCGCTATACAGTAGGTGAAGCTGTGCTGTACCTGAGCCAGAGGTGTATCTAGGCTTTCTGGCACCCGGGGCAAGAATTCGGTTTGGCGCCCCCCCCCCAAGCACACATGCAATTTGTACACTTACTCATGTACCCACGAGCTGCTCTCCCTAATGCTGTCAATGTTCAGTGAAAAACTGAGAGAAGCAGGAAGAGAAGCTCGTTGTCACTGGATCATAAGTATGAAAGTCACATATGAGTGAAGTGTCCATGTGATGACTACTGGAACCTGCAATGCTGAATCCTGACATTGCAGCTTCTGAATTCTCACAATGAATGCACTGCAAAATTTTAGGATTCTCCCGTACCGGTGGCAAGAGTACACGGTCATGTCAGCACAAGCATGTGATTTATATACAGTACTTCTGGCCACATTCCGACTAGATATGCCCGGCCTCACTCCGTTCATTTTCACTGAGTGAGGCCACATGTCAAGTCAGCATGTGACCGCATGTATGTAAATTACCGGCACGAGAAAATCCTAACAGCGCTCAGTGCACACTGTGAGAATTCAGAAGTCTGCACTCACATAGAATTACTGCAGACTCATCACAGACCTAGACAACCCCTTTATTGCTCCTACCATAAATAAAAGCATCAGAATAAGTCAGTTTCACAAATAATATTTACATCCAGGTACCTTATAGATGACGTCATCTCTGGAGTCGTTCTCCTTCCTTTCTTATTCTTGTTCAGACCCCATGATGAGTTTTCTCATCCATAGCCGTCTCTGCAGACTTCCATCTTCTCCGGTCTTCTGCAACAAATCTCCCTACAATCCCTTTAAAGATAGAAGTGTCATTATAATGCTCCTAAGTAAATATATCTGCAATATACTGTGGCCTCACACTATTCTCCTCCCTCCTCATACTGTCTCCTCTAACATCCCACCTGTTCACCATACTGTCTCCTCTTACATTTACCCCCTCACTCTCTATACTTTCTGCTCACACAAACCCCTGACTCCCCATACTGTGTCTGCACACATCCCATCACCCTCACTCCCCATACTGTGTACACTTACATTTTTCCCATCGCTACTCATACTGTGTCCACATACATTTACCCGTTCGCTCCCCATACTGCCTGCAACCATCCCCCATACTGTTTCATCATACATGCCCTCATACATACTCTTCATTTTGTGTCCTCAAATCTCACCACACACATTACATCCCCTCATCCCCATGCCAAATCCCCCACACATTAAATAACCCGACCATCCCCACTCTAAATTCCTCCCACACATTAAATAACCCCCATCTCCACTCCAAATCCCCCCACACATTAAATAACCGTCCATCTCCTCTCTAAATTCCTCCCACACATTTAATAACCACTTGTCCCTATGTGGGGAGGAGGACTCCCAGACAGTGAATGGGCAGGTACCCAGGGGACCGCCATCAGGGTTCCTGAGGGAACGCTACTGGGATGACAGTAAAGGGAAAGACTTGACTGAAGTTGTCAGGGAAACAGGGGGCGAGACAAGCTTAAAAGGAGCAGGGGGCGCGCTGAAGTGGCAGTTGATAGAGAGCCGGACAACAGACAGGAAGCCGTGTGAAAGAGAGAGGACCGAGGGAGCGGACGGTGTGTTTTGGAGAGACCGGAAGGGGTCTGTGAGGGGAAAGCTACAGACTTACCGTCCAGTGACACGTGAGAGATTTGCACCGGCAGCCGCTCTCCACATATGGTCGCATACAGACACTCCCGCTGCTTCCCACCCTGTTGTGACAAGGCCGCTACCTCCAGTGACCGCTGCGACGACAGATCATTCCGTTACAGCGTCCAGGGCACTACCCCCCTGCCTTCTCCCACAGCTGCGGCCCTGTCATCACCAGCCCCAGGGGGCGCCACCTCGCTACAGGCGTCTGTAGAGGCCCCTGTCCGGTTTGCTGAGGGACTCTGGGCAGAGATTGGTGAACGGTTATATTTAGAGACTGCGTCACTACTGCGCCCCTCCGGCATCATTTCTTCAGGGCCTGTTGCACCCCATCGGCATCGTTTCTTCAGGGCCTGTTGTGCCCCACCAGCATCATTTCTTCAGGGTCTGTTGAGCCCCACTGGCTTTGTTTCTTCAGGGCCTGTTGCGCCCCACCGGCATAATTTCTTCAGGGCCTGTTGCGCCCCACTGGCACCGTTTCTTCAGGGCCTGTTGCGCCCCACCGGCACTGTTTCTTCCGGGCCTGTTGCATCCCATCGGCACCGTTTCTTCAGGGCCTGTTGCGCCCCACCGGCATTGTTTCTTCCGGGCCTGTTGCGCCCCATCGGCACCGTTTCTTCAGGGCCTGCTGTGCCCCATCGGCATTGTTTCTTCAGGGCCTGTTGTGCCCCACCGGTACAGTTTCTTCAGGGCCCGACGAGCTCAAACCTTTCCGGAAGATCGAGGTGTCAAGGCAGCCGCATCAACGACCTCTAAGCGGCCGCATCTGCAATCCCGAGCGACGCATGGAAGGATAAGTGGACTTTAGAAATAATTGTTATAGTTTGGCCATAGCCTGGCCTCTGACACCCGGATTAGCCGGGTTACTTTCAGTTACACAAAAAGAAGTACTGTTTATTTTATTTGAGTCCCTGCGAGGACAGATAGTTTGCTACCCTGTTTTGCCCATTCAGCATAGCCCTAGTTGCTTCAATTCATAAAAGTTTATTATACAAGTCATAACCTGTCTCGTGTCTCCTCACTGCATCCTGAGAACCTGCTAGAACCCTACACCTACTCCAAATCTCCCCACACATTAAATAACCCCAAAATCTCCACTCCAAATCCCCCCCATCTCCACTCCAAATGCCCCCCCCACCCCATCTTCCATCTTTGGTGGTTTCTTCTGCTCCACAGTGGAGCACTTACAACCAGTGTTTGCTCTGGGTGCTGATGAGTGACGTCAGCAGTGTGATCACATGACCTGATCACACTGCTGGCGTCGCTCTGACCCGGCGGTCAGAGCTTCAATTGTACTGGCGTCTGTACAGACGCCAGTACAATTGATCACTGGGAGCCGGCGCACTGCAGCTTCTCTGCGCTGGCTGTCAGTTTGACAGCCGGCACAGAGAGCAGCCGATTCCCAGTCCGGGGGAGGCAGAATGCAGCCACCAGGGGAGACACTGCAGACCGCCGCATTAGGTGGCCTGACTAGGCCACCCTGCCGGCTGCACCCAGGGCACATGCCCTGGCTGCCCCCCGATACACCTCTGACCTGAGCAGTTCCCACCAACACCGAGTACAGGTGATCTGTGGTGGAGGCAGGCATCGCACCCACACAGATCAGACATTGATCACCTATCCTAAGGAAAAGCCCACTGCAGCACCTGTATACACCAGCCAGCCCACTGCAGCACCTGTATACACCAGCCAGCCCCCCCACTGCAGCACATGTATAAACCAGCCAGCCAGACCACTGCAGCACCTGTATACACCAGCCAGACCCCCCCTGCAACACATCTATACACCAGCCAGCCAGCCCACTGCAGCACCTGTATACACCAGCCAGCCAGCCCACTGAAGCACCAGTATACAACAGCCAGCCAGCCCACTGCAGAACATGTATACACCAGCCAGCCAGCCCACTGCAGCACCTGTATACACCAGCCATCCAGCCCACTGCAGCACCTGTATACACCAGCCAGCCCCCCCACTGCAGCACCTGTATACACCAGCCAGCCCGCCCACTGCATCACCTGTATACACCAGCCAGCCCGCCCACTGCAACACCTGTATACATCAGCCAGCCCCCCCACTGCAGCACATGTATACACCAGCCAGCCCACTGCAGCACCTGTATACACCAGCTAGCCAGCTCACTGCAGCACCTGTATACACCAGTCAGCCAGCCCAATGCTGCACCTGTATACACCAGCCAGTCCACTGCAGCACCTGTATTCACCAGCCAGCCCACTGCAGCACCTGAATACACCAGCCAAGCAGCCCACTGCAGCACATGTATACACCAGCCAGCCCACTGCAGCACCTGTATACACCTGCCAGCCCCCCCACTGCAGCACATGTATACACCAGACAGCCCCCCCAATGCAGCACATGTATACACCAGCCAGCCAGCCCACTGCAGCACATGAATACAACAGCCAGCCCCCCCACTGCAGCACCTGTAAACACCAGCCAGCCCCCCCACTTCAGCACCTGTATACACCAGCCAGCCCCCCCACTGCAGCACATGTATACATCAGCCAGCCAGCCCACTGCAGCACATGCATACACCAGCCAGCCAGTCCACTGCAACACATGTATACACCAGCCAGCCCACTGCAGCACATGTATACACCAGCCAGCCCACTGCAGCACTTGTGTACACCAGCCAGCCCCCCCACTGCAGCACATGTATACACCAGCCAGCCCCCCACTGCAGCCCAGCACCTGTATTCACTTACTCACCAGGTCCCAGACACGACTGTCACTCCAATCCTGGCAGGTATCCACTGATTACAGGCGGGAGCAGGTAGGCCAGATGTCCTGAGCCTCTGGTCTCCTCTCCTGATAGGTCAGCACTGCAGACTGGAGCAGTAGAGAAGAGGGTGCTGCCTCCGCCCACAAAGAACATCCTGACGTGCAATGTCAGATGTTCTTAACCTTAACCCCCTCCTGTGCCGCAGACTGGTGAGTGATGATGCAGCTTCTGCCAGCGCGCATACCTGTGTAAAACTGCTGTGCCCGCAGATTTAAAGGGCCAACGGCAAGAATTTAAAATGGACCGGCGGCCGGATATGCGGGCGCCGCCACTCTAGCAGCCCACAGAGTCACTTACATCGCGGCCCAGCGGGAAAATGCCCATTTGGGCAGATTACCAATCCGGGCCTGGACTGCAGACTGCCAAATCATTACAGGGAGCGTCTGCTACATGAGTCCCCAATATCACTGGTGTTCATGGACCCCACGTTTGCTATTTGCACGTGTCCACTAGAAAGATTTTGATTCTCTCAATAGAAGAGAAATAAGAGAAGTCGAAAGAGTCGTCACATGATGTCCTGATCGAATCTGTGTTTCTGGGGCCTTTGTGAAATTAACATGGGGGGACTCAGGGGACATTATTAAATGTTAAGTGAGCACTTAAGAAGCATTATTTTTATAGGGGCACTCAGAGTATTGTGACCATCAAAGTTGCATATGGGGTATTATTACTTTTTAGGGACAAAATGTGGAGGGCACTACCACAGGGGATTAATATTTTTAGGGGGGAATTTTACTATCTAGAGAGCACAAATGTGCAGGAAATGTGTAAGGAGCACAGTGAAGGCAGTATTATGTGGGGCGGTAAGAGGAGTACGGTTATTCTACCACACAATAGGTGCAGTAATAGGGACACATATGGCAGCAGCAGCTCAGCATTTGGATGTCAGCAAGATGAGGAGTTTGTGAAGGTTGGGAATAGATGGGGACGGTGCAGGAAATGTGAGAAGTCAGACCTGTCTTTGTTGTAATCTCTGCAGACGAGTCCGGTTATGAATTCACCATAATCTCCTCCACACAATATGAATTTCCCGCTGTGACCACCATACAGTATAATGCTTCCACAGTGGCCCCCACAGTTTGAATCCCCTACAATGGTCTTCACACAGTTTAATGCCCCACAGTATGAATACCTCACAATTTTCCCTCACTTTATGATTCTACACAATCCCACAAAAACAGTATGAGCTCTCCACAAAGACCTCTAACAATGTAATGCCCCCAAAGTATGAATTCCCCTCAGTGGCTTCTACAGTATGAACTCCACACAGTTCCTCACATTGTATGAATGCCCAGAGGTGGACCTTATACAAGCATAACACCTGCTCATTTGCTGTGATTTTTTTCTCTACTCTGTGTTTAGCATTCTACTAACACTGATGCAGTTAAAGATGGGATGTACCTCTATCCTCCCAGGACTAAAGGATAGCTCCTCAAATTCGATAATGTCTCAATAGGTCCAGGAAGGTTGGAAGATGTGCTATACTGTTCAAAGTTTCTAATAGCAACAATTCACTTAATTACTTACATTTTCTTGCTCACATTAAAAACTAAGAGCTGTAATCAACACTTTTGTACATATTTTCTGATAGCATGAATTTCAAAGTAATAATTCTTTTTTGCTTTTCACAAAAGGAAAATATTGAGCCCGTATTTTCCCAGTTAGTAAAGATAGATATTAGTTTACCTACCATTTATTTTCTTATCAAAGATATTCACAATTTTTAGAGGACATGAAAAGCTGAAATAAGTTGTCTGGTCTTCTGATGAAAGTCTGTAGTCACTCTATGTGACTGCAGGCTTTCAAATCCTGACACCATGGGGTGCGTATGCTGTCAGGATTCATTGATATTGCCAGTGAGGTCCTAAGGTCACCAAGCTGCAAGCATAGAATTTGCATACTGCTGGCCACATTCTGACTAGACATACCTTTATTTCATCAATACAAGTGAATAAAGAGAAGCCAAGCATTTCTAGTCAGCATATTTTTGCATCTGCCCATTTTCCTTTTTGAAATTTTTAAAATGTAAAAGATGAAAATATATATCTTTATTTTTTGGCTAAAATACAAATCAAATGTGTCATCTTTACCTTTAGGCCTTTTAGAGATCATTTCATCTTCATCTTGCTTAACTTTTCACAATAGCTATAATTTTGACCAGTGGTGCCCAAACTTTTACATGCCACTATAAATTGCATTCTTTGGGTCACTTGACCACCTGTTCTCACAGACACATCTGAGTGACTGCAGACTTTTATCAGATTGAGCAATCCCTTTAAAATCTACTTTCATACAGGCAAAGGGAAAGCAAAGTAAAGGTGCCAGGTAGAGTTGAGCGACTTTGGTCGGATCCGGTTTCATGAAACAAAATTTGTTTCAGATGAAACTCGTCCGATTAGGGCAAAAAAGTCGGAGTTTCGTCCGAAACCCGACCCCAATGCAAGTCAATGGGGAATAAAAGTCGGCATTGAGCGGACGAAACTCCGACTTTTTTTGCCCTAGTCGGACGAGTTTCATCTGAAACAAATTTTGTTTCATGAAACCCGATCTGACCAAAGTCGCTCAACTCTAGTGCCAGGTATTACAGAACAGACACTATTTCCTTAATCAGGAGCTGTTCAGCACAGCTGAATGGAGTGAGGATTACGTCTAGCTCCCAATGGAGCTCATGACACCTGATTGGAGGGGGTGCCAGGTGTTTCACCCCCTCCAGTTCCATATTGATGATATATGCTCCAAATTGTTTATCAATATTTTCTCCCCAGAAACAAGAACCATGCATGAGTCACAATACCGTGCAACACTGCCTCATCCTGACACAAGATAGCTGCCTCATCTTATGCCTATGAGCCAGTTCATGTCAGGAGACTCAACGGTCAGGCTTGGTATTGCATTATTTGTGCCGTCCGTGTTTCAATGATGTGTAAAATGGGTCTTAAACTATAAAGAATCGAGACCCGTTAACAAGGAGAATTGTTACACCCTTTCAACAAGTTATTCATACAAGACATCTTGTAATAAGGATTAGCATTATAAGTGCTGACAAATACAGCAACAGCGCACTACAGCTATACTATTTTCATAGCAAACTTTTCATTCTACTCAGTGTTAAAGGGAATCTGTCAGTAGAATCAATCCTCCTAAGCCGTCTATACATGTATGGGCATGCAGGTCATAGGAAGCTGAATAAAACGATACCTTGACATCTGCATTTTGATGTCTTATTCCAGAGAAATCCACATTTTTCCTATAGGACTATGGGCAGGATGTTTCCTGAAATATAACTCTGCCTCCAGAGCTTATTTTATATAGAAGGGGGATTTACCAGTGTAATCACCACTCTCTGTTCTCCTGATCTCACTGCAGAGCTGTGTGTGATTATATCTAACACATCTGCAGGTTTTTCCTCAGCATCAGCCTCCATCTCACAGGCAGACAGGGTTCATGTATTCAATGTGAATTTGCAGTGAAAACTTTGCGCTGCCGCCGGGATAAATTCCAGGAGAGAGATATCTTAGATTCACAGTGGCTTTATTCAACGCATTTCAGGGGTCTCATGCCCCCTTCATCAGGTATTTCCTTATATTATATTGTTACAATATAGCAGAGCTGAAAGAGCTGCAGCTGCTATTGTGTTTGTTATGAGACATAGTTCAGTTTTACTGTTCTGGCTAAGTCACATGCTTCACACTGATAACCTCACCTACTTATAAAATAAGCTTTGGAGGTAGATTCTCTTGCAGATCAGTGTCCAGCCATAGCCTACCCAGGGGGTAAATGGACCTAACTTAAGGGATAATGTGATTAAAACTTCACTTTTATTATAATTATTTATTGTGGACTGTGAGTGCATTGGGGAACACCCGCTTGGCAGCGCTATAACATACAGGAAGACTCAATTTCCTTAAAAGTTCTCCTGGGATTTTTGCTCCATATCCCCAGCAACACAAACACAGAGTAGTCAGCCTTTAGGTCCAGCAACATAAAATAATAATGTCCATAAACAGGGCTTTGCTCCCCTCAGACCCTGTTCACACACAGGGCCAGGGCAATGTCCGTAAAACATTCAGTTCCATAGGACAGTACAGTCTCTTACTGACCGGAGTCAGTGCCACTCACGGTTGTCCGACCGTCCACTCTGGAGGTATGTCACAGACCTCGTTCCTCTGGTTCAGGAAAGCCAGCACTGCTTCCCGAGGCTGTGCGATATCCAGCAAACAGGGTTGGCCTGGAGCTACACACACAGGAGGCCTTCTACCTCCCTGGACAGAGACAACTCTGTAGTGTCCCACCTGGACACATGGAAATCTGTGCACAATCCAGACTCCCAACACTCTCTCATGTGCTAAACACACCTTCATTATGTAGCTGTAACCACCCCCAGGTGAGGTATGGATCACATGGCTGGTCACCTGGTCATGACCTCATGGCAGGTCCCGAATATACCTGCAGCTTCTCAAGGAAAACAGGGGTACAGCCAGCACCCTCACCAGGAGGTGAGGTAATATGGGTAGCCTGACCCTCCCATCTCTCATAGCTACCTGCAACCCTGACCCAGGTGTACTAACCGTTATCTTAGTGCTCACGTGCACTAATAAAAAAACACTCAGGGTTGCATCTCAAGGGAGCAACCATCCCTGTGACATATATCAGCCATTCACAATCCTGCCAGTCACTGTTTCTGCATCACCATAGAGGGAACTGTATGCATGACCTGGGGAGCCCATACAGCGCCCCCTAGCTGTCACAGGCGTCACTGCATCACAGGACTAACAGATAAAGATTAAAATAACTCAGGTGGTATTGCTTTGTAGCATTTCTTTGGGACTCTTTTATGTTATATCACTCTCCTAAAGCTAATATATCTCCTACCTAGAATAATGGCTGCAGTCCACTAGCTTGGATAGCTTTTCTCATGACAATTATACAGTAGATGTCAGTTGCAAAACCACTAGAGCTGATTCAAATTCACTCTTAGTCATGACTGACTTCATCAGGGGTCTAAGTTTAGCCTCAGTCTTAGTTGATCCTACTGACAGATACCCGTTATGTAAACGCTAATGGCTTGTTTCTATTTGATACTTACAGTCATGGCCAAAATTGTTGGCACCCTTGAAATTGTTCCAGAAAATTATTGCAAATATACATTGTTAGGCACCAGGATTCTCCCTCTGCACAGGATGGATCCCAAGCCTTAACTTCCCCTGCGGTCTCCCATTCAGTCTCGACCCCAGTGCTGCTCAGCAAAGACATTTGCCTCAGCATCTTGCTCAGACTCAGGCTGTGCACATTGTTTCCACTGCCTCTCCAGGTTCAGCAGTGAGCAGTCATTCCTGAGACTAAGTCCAGGATTTGCTCTACTGAGCATGCTCTTGAGGTGGCGACCTCTCATTGGTGGTCAGTCGTCAGCTGCTCAGGTCCTATGCCGGCTCAGGATTGATCCGGAAGCAAGGTCCTGTCTGATTGGTATAGTCTATAACAGGATCTTTGGCGCTCCTGTCAGTGTGCTAAGATCATGCATATTTGCTATGTGTTACAATCGCGGACGCAGCGTGGCTTACCCAGCCAACGCTCCCATGTCATCGAACCATAACAACGATGTGGTGTGCGTCCCAGGTGATCGTGGAATGTGGACCCACTGGACCACAGGGGGGACCCGGGCCTACCCGGACTAGGGAAGGGTAGCGACCGGGGTCTGTGACAGCTGAGCTAGTGGACAAGATGGCCATATGCAGGGCTAAAAGACATCGCACAACTTCAGGTATGAAGAAACACAAAGTTTACTTAAATAAAGCAAATGACATCAAAACACCAGGTTCCGGATCATGCACATCACGAAGGAAACACATCTCAGGTTGACAGGTGAAGCAAGAGGTCATCATGGGTTGATGCAGTCCAGGGTCGTCTGGCCCAGGCATACTAGGATGGCCTCTCTCTCAGGCCTCAGGCGTAGCACAGGCACAGCAGGAGAACATCAGACACTGACCTCAGACTAGCTTCAGACAATAGCAAGAGGTCATCATGGGTTATTATTATTATTATTATTATTTATTGTTATAGCGCCATTTATTCCATGGCGCTTTACATGTGAGGGGGGTATACATAAAAACAAGTACAATAGTCTTAAACAATACAAGTCATAACTGGTACAGGAGGAGAGAGGACCCTGCCCGCGAGGGCTCACAATCTTCAAGGGATGGGTGATAATACAGTAGGCGAGGGTAGAGCTGGTCGTGCAGCGGTTTGGTCGATCGGTGGTTACTGCAGGTTATAGGCTTGTCGGAAGAGGTGGGTCTTCAGGCTCTTTTTGAAGGTTTCGATGGTAGGTGAGAGTCTGATATGTTGTGGTAGAGAGTTCCAGATGGGTTGACACAGTCCAGTGTCCAGGGTCGTCTGGCACGGGCATACTGGGATGGCCTCTCTCTCAGGTCTCAGGCGTAGCACAGGCACAGCAGGAGAACATCAGACACTGACCTCAGGTAGACTTCAGATGATGGCTAGGGTCATTACAGATTGATGCAGTCCAGGGTTATCTGGCACAGGCATACTAGGATGGCCTCTCTCTCAGGTCTCGGTTGTAGCACAGGCTCAGCAGGAGAACATCAGACACCGACCTCAGGCAGACTTCAGATGATGGCTAGGGTCATTACAGGATGATGCAGTCCAAGGTTATCTGGCACAGGCATACTAGGATGGCCTCTCTCTCAGGCCTCAGGCATAGCACAGGCACAGCAGGAAAACATCAGACACTGATCTCAGACAGCCTTCAGACAACGGCAGGAGCCATCATGGGTAGACCTCAGGGAACCGGCAGGACATCAGAACATAAGCAAGACATGGATAGCACAGGTCCAGGAACATTGGCACTACAGCAACGGTCATCGACTGGTCAGGTCCAGGACTTACTGGCGGGACCATCACCGGGGAACAGAGCTGGAGACTCCCGGAAACCACAGAGGAGGAATCCATCCAGGGACACAAGCGGGACCGGCTCATGAGCACAACTTGGACCACCAGAAACATGGATGGACATCTGGACACAGGCTGGACATCAGAACACGGACAGACATCCGGACTCAGGCAAGACATCTGGACACAGGAGGGACATCGGAACACAGACTGTACATCGGAACATGGACTGGACATTGGAACACGGACTGGACATCAGAACACAGACTGGACATCAGGGAACAAGCTGGACATCAGGTAGGACATCGGGACTCGAGCCAGACATCAGGACATCAGGGCACAAGCCGGACTTCAGGATATCAGGTCACAGGCAAGACATCTAGACCTCAGGACATCAGGGCACCAGGCAGACATCAGGACATCAGGTCTCAGACAGGACATCAGGATTTGGATCTCAGATAGGACATCAGAACACTGGCGGACTCCGGTCATCTGGCAGCGATCGACAGGATCCGGACATCAGGCTGCGGTCATCAGGCTCCAGACATGAGGCCGCAGTCATCAGGATTCGGACATTTGGATGGAAGCAATCGGCAGGCTCCATGCATCAGGCAGCAAAGAATAGGATCCAGACATTTGGCGGAGGACATCAGGCACCGGACATCTGGAAGTGGTCGTCAGACACTGGACATCAGGCTGCGGTCATCAGGCTCCGGACAAGAGGCCACGGTCATCGGGCTCCGGACATCTGGCAGCGACCTAAAAAGGAACTCAAGCGGTCTGGTGCAAGCCCCGCTGGGTTGGACTGGAGCAGGCAGGGGATTGCACCAAATAACGAGCTGAACACAGAGTAGCAGAAACTCACCAGACACACCGGACTCCTACTTCCAAGATGAACCCAGGTTAGATCACAGAAAGTCAGTTAGCAAAGAGTCAAAGTCACTGGGCACAGGGTTCAAGTCACAGAAGGACTACAGGAACATTACACAGCAGGAAGGACTTCAAGAACATAACACAGCAGGAATCAGGACTAGGACTTTGGTACCAACACATAAGCAGGGCAAGTCCAGGAACTCAGACATCAGCTGTCCCAAAGCTGATAACAGAAATGGATCTAGGTACTCTGCCCCCAGAGCAGGTGGAAGACAGGCATCAGCTCACCTAGAACTGCAGGCAAGCAGGACAGGTGCTGAACAACAAACATACATAACAAGACTCAGAAACTTGATGCAAAGCTCTGGCAATGTCCCACAGGGCAAGGAAACTTTATATAAGAGCTGCCTCACAGTGATAGGCTGAAGCAGCAATTCTAGCAGACACCCATTCCTCATAAAAGCAGGGGAGGTGTGGCCGCATGCACCCTAAGCACAGCTAGACTCAAATCAGCATAGCAAAGGACACCTGGCATCGGCTGCTGGTAAGTCATGCACAACTGCAGAGGACCTTGCAACCCGCGGATAGCTTTCCACAGTGGCAGCCAGGGTCCGCACAAGCGGGTGGTCATGCAGTGCAGCAGAGCCACTCACGCATGTACGGCTGCACAGCGGAGCCTGGAACTGAGCAGCATCCACACAGGTAACTGACAACAGCATTCCAGCTCATTAGAGGGAAAGGAGCTAAGGGTTAAAGCAGAGATATGCAGAGTAACGCCCGGTAAACAGAGTACAAACACAGCGGCGTTACACTATGTGTGTGTAGGTGGGACAGTTACCACCCTGTAGCACGTGTGCCGCTAATAGCATCACGAGTATGTTTCTAGACAGGCAGTGTAGGGTGGGAACTCCTGCTTGTACTTAGCATCTGCACTGGGTGTCCTCAGGCACAGTGCTCAAAAGCCACCGCATGTCAGATCAGGTTCAATCACAAGCATAGTGGGGGGAGAGTTATAAGGACCCCACTAGCTACAATTCCACTATGCTCCTTTGACGTCAAACAGGGCATAGCTTAGAGTGCTCTCAGTTTTTGTACTGCTCTGTGGAATAACAGAGTCAGGCACTTTGCACTCTGTTCACACCGAGTGACGTTTAACTCGGTGTGTTTATGGTGCTTACTCATGGCTCCGCTTCGCCATTGTTCTCTAGCTGCAGTTTTTCCATCAATGCACGATGGACCCCGGGTTGCGATCACGTCTTCTCATAATTTACATTTGGTGTGGTCCGCAAACCCGAACAGTATCTTAGCACCAGGGTCTGGCTAGCAATGGCGGATGAGCAGCAGCTTCCACCGAGTTTCCAACAACTGGAGAACTGTGGATTCATCCGCAGTAGCGGTGCAGGTAGCCAGTGAAGCCGCTACCAGGGTTTCAGCTGCGGCTCCTGTACCGCTTTTGCCACACTTCCCACTCCCCGATAAGTTTGGTGTGGATAGTAAAGCTTGCAGGGGATTCGTGAACCAGTGCTCAATCCAGCTAGAGCTACTGAGTTCACGTTTCTTTTCTGAGCGGGCCAAAGTGGGATTTGTGGTGTCCCTTTTAACGTACAGGACATTGGAGTGCGCTATGCCGTTATGGGAATGTAAGGACCTGGTGCAAAGGGTAATTTTATGTCCTCTCCCTTCGCCCTACGGCACGCAATACCTCTTGTTATGCTTTCTAAGCCTGTTACCATCTGAGTGGTTAATGGTTCATTGTTGCCCTATCATATCACCCATCAAACCATTTCCCTCAAGTTTTCTCCTAACCATCAGGAGTTAATATCCTTGCTAGTCATTCCCGAGCGTATTGATGATGTGTTGCTGGGTATGCCCTGGTGGCGCCACCATTCACCCCATATTGATTGAGTTACGGGTAGTGTTGAGCGATACCGTTCGATACCCAAAAATATCGTATCGGATGGTA
Organism: Dendrobates tinctorius; assembly: GCF_039654945.1. NCBI lineage: Eukaryota > Metazoa > Chordata > Amphibia > Anura > Dendrobatidae > Dendrobates > Dendrobates tinctorius. The sequence continues at coordinate 57,444,544 of NW_027361698.1, read as the reverse complement.
TCGCCCGATACGAAAAAAATATCGGGTATCGCCGATTCCGATACCGGAAGTCCCATTCAAGTCAATGGGACTTCCGGTATCGGAATTAAAAAAAGGCCTTTATTTCCTTGTTGGCTAATTCTACATAATTGAAAACAAATAAGAATCATGTAGAATGTATTGTGGGAGGTGGAGGAGACATTAAAAGCATAGTGGTTTATTCAAATCACATGGCATAGCATTAATTCCATTTTTTTTTTTCAAGACGTTCGGAGTTAAAAAGATATTGACTATGTTAACCTTTTTTATATTTTGTCAGATATGTATGTTTCGCAACTTCCATGCTCTTCACCTTCTTATGTACTTCTCCCACACTTTCTCCTTCATGATCCGCAGCAGTAGCATTTTTTTCATCTACTTTTTCTTCACCTTATTCATCTTCTTCTTCTTCACCTTCTTCCCATTAATTTTTTTTTTCCATTCTTCATATTCTTCTTATTCAGCTATTATTAATTTTCATATGCTATTTCTTCATCTTCTTCCTATTCTTTTTCTTCATTTTCTTATGGTGACAGGCATTCCTGTAGTACTTATCTATAAAAGTTATAAGATTACACCTTACGTTCTGCCTGTCACAAAAGATTTACAACAGGATTTGTCCGCGTTCAGTTTGGCCTGCAGCAGCAGGCATTTTCCAGGGGCACCACGAGGAGGAACGGACTCACCCCCATTTACTGCTTAGTCTTCTTCTGCTTATAATTTTGATTTCTTCTATGCTGATTTTTTTGTCTTATGCTTAATGTTCTTCTGCTTTCTGTTCTTCTGCTTTTGCTTCTTCTGCTTCTTGTTCTTCTGTCTTTTGTTCTGTATCTTGGTGGTTGTCTTCATGTTCTTTGTCCTCTTGGTCTTATTATTTAGGGTCATATTTCTGGTCTTCTTTGGTGTGGTCTTCAGGGTCGTCATCATCAGGGTCATCGTCATGGAGATCAATAAGGATTACCAAAGACAATTTCAAAAAGCTTGATCTTGGAAATGTAGCAGAAGGTACAAGAAGGCTGAGAAACTGGCAAGAACCAGCAGACAGTGCTGGCACCCGGATGGGTAGCAGAAGGAACAAGAGCCAATGGCACTACCGAGGACTAACTGACGGTGCTGGACCACGGTTACTAAGCAGAAGGTACCTGTGCTAAAAAGCACTACCAAGGACCAGCTGACGGTGCTGGACCTCGGATACGGAGATGGAGGCACCGAGGCCAAAGGCTGTGGCGAGAACCAGCAGACAGTGCTGGCACCCGGATGGGTAGCAGAAGGAACAAGAGCCAATGGCACTACCGAGGACCAACTGACGGTGCTGGACCACGGTTACTAAGCAGAAGGTACCTGTGCTAAAAAGCACTACCGAGGACCAGCTGACGGTGCTGGACCTCGGATACCGAGATGGAGGCACCTAGGCCAAAGGCTGTGGCAAGAACCAGCAGACAGTGCTGGCACCCGGATGGGTAGCAGAAGGAACAATGGCACTACCGAGGACCAACTGACGGTGCTGGACCACAGTTACTAAGCAGAAGGTACCTGTGCTAAAAAGCACTACCGAGGACCAGCTGACGGTGCTGGACTTCGGATACCGAGATGGAGGCACCTAGGCCAAAGGCTCTGGCGAGAACCAGCAGACAGTGCTGGAACCCAGGTGGGTAGCAGAAGGTACCCATTGAAAGCAAAGTAGCCAAGCCGCAAGCCGGCCGCAGTTACCGAAACCCACAGTCCTACAGGGGGTCCATGTCCCATTGGCACTACGGATCCAGCCTTCAGTGCCAGTTCCCGCAGCCCACATAGGAGTCACCTAAACTGCAGGCACCGTAGAGTCGGCTAATCCGGCCGCAAGACGACAGGACAACGGATTGGTGGCATAGTGACCTTGACACTACCCGGAAACAGCAGGCGTGCTGGAACCAGGCTGGGCAACAGGGAGTCCCCGTGCCAAAGACACTGCCGAGAACCAGGTGACGGTGCTGGAACCCAGATGGGTAGCAAAAGCTACAAGAGCCAATGGCACTACCGAGGAACAGCTGACGGTGCTGGACCACGGTTACTAGGCAGGAGGTACCTGTGCTAAAAAGCACTACCGAGGACCAGCTGATGGTGCTGGACTTCGGATACCGAGATGGAGGCACCTAGGCCAAAGGCTCTGGCGAGAACCAGCAGACAGTGCTGGAACCCGGGTGGGTAGCAGAAGGTACCCATTGAAAGCAAAGTAGCCAGGCCGCAAGCCGGCCGCAGTTACCGAAACCCACAGTCCTACAGGGGGTCCATGTCCCATTGGCACTACGGATCCAGCCTTCAGTGCCAGTTCCCGCAGCCCACATAGGAGTCACCTAAACTGCAGGCACCGTAGAGTCGGCTAACTCGGCCGCAAGATGACAGGACAACGGATTGGTGGCATAGTGACCTTGACACTACCCGGAAACAGCAGGCGTGCTGGAACCAGGCTGGGCAACAGTGAGTCCCCGTGCCAAAGACACTGCCGAGAACCAGGTGACGGTGCTGGAACCCAGATGGGTAGCAAAAGCTACAAGAGCCAATGGCACTACCGAGGAACAGCTGACGGTGCTGGACCACGGTTACTAGGCAGGAGGTACCTGTGCTAGAAAGCACTACCAAGGACCAGCTGACAGTGCTGGACCTCGGATACCGAGATGGAGGCACCTAGGCCAAAGGCTCTGGCGAGAACCAGCAGACAGTGCTGGAACCCGGGTGGGTAGCAGAAGGTACCCATTGAAAGCAAAGTAGCCAGGCCGCAAGCCGGCCGCAGTTACCGAAACCCACAGTCCTACAGGGGGTCCATGTCCCATTGGCACTACGGATCCAGCCTTCAGTGCCAGTTCCCGCAGCCCACATAGGAGTCACCTAAACTGCAGGCACCGTAGAGTCGGCTAACCCGGCCGCAAGACGACAGGACAACGGATTGGTGGCATAGTGACCTTGACACTACCCGGAAACAGCAGGCGTGCTGGAACGAGGCTGGGCAACAGGGAGTCCCCGTGCCAAAGACACTGCCGAGAACCAGGTGACGGTGCTGGAACCCAGATGGGTAGCAAAAGCTACAAGAGCCAATGGCACTACCGAGGAACAGCTGACGGTGCTGGACCACGGTTACTAGGCAGGAGGTACCTGTGCTAGAAAGCACTACCAAGGACCAGCTGATGGTGCTGGACCTCGGATACCGAGATGGAGGCACCTAGGCCAAAGGCTCTGGCGAGAACCAGCAGACAGTGCTGGAACCCGGGTGGGTAGCAGAAGGTACCCATTGAAAGCAAAGTAGCCAGGCCGCAAGCCGGCCGCAGTTACCGAAACCCACAGTCCTACAGGGGGTCCATGTCCCATTGGCACTACGGATCCAGCCTTCAGTGCCAGTTCCCGCAGCCCACATAGGAGTCACCTAAACTGCAGGCACCGTAGAGTCGGCTAACCCGGCCGCAAGACGACAGGACAACGGATTGGTGGCATAGTGACCTTGACACTACCCGGAAACAGCAGGCGTGCTGGAACCAGGCTGGGCAACAGGGAGTCCCCGTGCCAAAGACACTGCCGAGCACCAACTGGCGTTGTTGGAGCCCAGGGACAATCATGGTGCAGGCCGAGGCCTACTAGGAGCCAGGTGTAAAGCTGAGGTATTTTGACTTTGGAGGGAGCAGGACACTTTGCCCTCCACACAGCAGGGGATCAGCTGACGTTACTGACCCCCACTTTCACATGAACGAGTGTGTTTTTCTGTGTGGACAGCACTTCCGAGCACCAACTGGCGGTGTTGGAGCCCAGGGACAATCATGGTGCAGGCCAAGGCCTACTAGGAGCCAGGTGTAAAGCTGAGGTATTTTGACTTTGGAGGGAGCAGGACACTTTGCCCTCCACACAGCAGGGGATCAGCTGACGTTACTGACCCCCACTTTCACATGAACGAGTGTGTTTTTCTGTGTGGACAGCACTTCTGAGCACCAACTAGCGTTGTTGGAGCCCAGGGAGAACCAGGGTGCAGGCCGAGGCCTACTTGGTGGCAGTTTTAGATTGTTTGTAGGCTACAACAGACTGTCAACGTGCTCCAATTAGGCATCTGTCTCCACTCTGCTTCCAGGATTTCACGTGACCACCAACACCGCCAGTTTATGCGTACAGCAGCCGTCTGCCCAATCCACACGTGTTGCTGTGTTACTGGGATTCTGTAATGTCAGCAGATCCCCTGATGTGTGTCTGCCACTGTCTCCTGCTCTGTCCACATTCCCACCGCTTGCAGTGGGAAGGTGGACAGCGCAGGGGACAGTGGCGGACACATATTGGGGGATCTGCTGACGTTACAGAACCCCAGTAACACAGGAACACGTGTGGAATGCGTGGACGGCAACTGTGAGCAGGAACTGGCGGTGTTGGAGGTCAGGGGAAATACTAGAGACAGAGTGGAGACAGAGGCCAAATCAGAGAATGTTTAAATCTGAAGTAGTTACAATTTGGAGGCAGCAGCAGTTTGCCCTCCACACAGCAGGGGATCAGCAGACGTTACTGAACCCCACTTTCACATGAACAAGTGTGTTTTTCTGTGTGGACAGCACTTCCGAGCACCAACTGGCGGTGTTGGAGCCCAGGGACAATCATGGTGCAGGCCGGAGCCTACTTGGAGCCAGGTGTAAAGCTGAGGTATTTTGACTTTGGAGGGAGCAGGACACTTTGCCCTCCACACAGCAGGGGATCAGCTGACGTTACCGAACCCCACTTTCACATGAACGAGTGTGTTTTTCTGTGTGGACAGCACTTCCGAGCACCAACTAGCGTTGTTGGAACCCAGGGACAATCATGGTGCAGGCCGAGGCCTACTAGGAGCCAGGTGTAAAGCTGAGGTATTTTGACTTTGGAGGGAGCAGGACACTTTGCCCTCCACACAGCAGGGGATCAGCTGACGTTACTGACCCCCACTTTCACATGAACGAGTGTGTTTTTCTGTATGGACAGCACTTCTGAGCACCAACTAGCATTGTTGGAGCCCAGGGAGAACCAGGGTGCAGGCCGAGGCCTACTTGGTGGCAGTTTTAAATTGTTTGTAGGCTACAACAGACTGTCAACGTGCTCCAATTAGGCATCTGTCTCCACTCTGTTTCCAGGATTTCACGTGACTACCAACACCGCCATTTTATGCGTACAGTAGCCGTCTGCCCAATCCACACGTGTTCCTGTGTTACTGGTGTTCTGTAATGTCAGCAGATCCCCTGATGTTTGTCTGCCAATGTCTCCTGCTCTGTCCACATTCCCACCGCTTGCAGTGGGAAGGTGGACAGCGCAGGAGAGAGTGGCGGACACACATTGGGGGATCTGCTGACGTAACAGAATCCCAGTAACACAGGAACACGTGTGGAATGCGTGGACGGCAACTGTGAGCAGGAACTGGCAGTGTTGGAGGTCAGGGGAAATACTAGAGACAGAGTGGAGACAGAGGCCAAATCAGAGAATGTTTAAATCTGAAGTAGTTACAATTTGGAGGCAGCAGCAGTTTGCCCTCCACACAGCAGGGGAGCAGCTGACGTTACTGAACCCCACTTTCACATGAACGAGTGTGTTTTTCTGTGTGGACAGCACTTCCGAGCACCAACTGGCGGTGTTGGAGCCCAGGGACAATCATGGTGCAGGCCGAGGCCTACTAGGAGCCAGGTGTAAAGCTGAGGTATTTTGACTTTGGAGGGAGCAGGACACTTTGCCCTCCACACAGCAGGGGATCAGCTGACGTTACTGACCCCCACTTTCACATGAACGAGTGTGTTTTTCTGTGTGGACAGCACTTCCGAGCACCAACTAGCGTTGTTGGAACCCAGGGACAATCATGGTGCAGGCCGAGGCCTACTAGGAGCCAGGTGTAAAGCTGAGGTATTTTGACTTTGGAGGGAGCAGGACACTTTGCCCTCCACACAGCAGGGGATCAGCTGACGTTACTGACCCCCACTTTCACATGAACGAGTGTGTTTTTCTGTGTGGACAGCACTTCTGAGCACCAACTAGCGTTGTTGGAGCCCAGGGAGAACCAGGGTGCAGGCCGAGGCCTACTTGGTGGCAGTTTGCGATTGTTTCTAGACTACTACTAACTGTCAACGTACTCCAATTAGGCCTCTGTCTTCACTCTGTTTTTCGAGTATTTCCGCTGGCTTCCAACCATGCCAGTTGCTGCTCTGAAATACCGTCTGCACAACCCACACTTGTTCCTGTGTTACTGGGGTTCTGTAACAGCAGCTTCTCTCTAGAGGTGAGTCAGGCAATGTCTCCTGCTCTGTCCACATTTCCACTACAAGTAGTGGGAATGTAGACAAAGCAGGAGACATTGCCGTGCTCAACTCTGGAGATGAGCAGATGTTACAGGACCCAGGTACCACAGGAACAAGTGTGGATTGTGCAGACGGCACTTGAGAGCAGAAACAGGCGGTGTTGTAGGCCGGAGGAAATACTTAAAACAGAGTGGAGACAGAGGGCAAATCAGAGAACATATTAAATCAGAGGTAGTCAGAAGTTGTAGGCAGCAGGAGAGTTTGCCGTACACACAGCAGGGGATCAGCTGACATACCCGAACCCCACTTACACATGAGCGAGTGTTTTGTCTGTGCGGACAGCACTTCTGAGCTACAACGGGCGTTGCTGTAGCCCAGGAAATAAAGGTCAGGTCATAGAAACATGAACACAACAGGAGACCTGGATCCTGTTGCCAGCCAATTATTTATTCTGGAAGAGGACTGGCAAATTCAGGTGAGATCCAGGCCTTGTTCATTTTCACAAAAGTAAGCCGGTCAACATTATCGGCGGATAGTCGCGTGCGACGGTCTGTTACCACACCACCTGCAGCACTAAAGACACGTTCCGATAATACACTGGCAGCAGGGCAAGCCAGCACCTCCAATGCATACTGGCTAAGCTCTGGCCATGTATCCAGCTTAGAGACCCAATACTTGAACGGGGAAGAGCCGTCTGGGAGAACACTAACAGGGCACGACAAGTAGTCTGTCACCATCTGACGGAAACGTTGCCTCCTGCTGACTGGAGTCGTCTGTGATGGTGTAGCCGTTTGTGGCAGTCCCACAAAACTTTTCCACATTTGGGCCATACTGGCCTTGCCTTGTCCTGCGGCACTGCCTCTGCTACCTCTTTGTGCAGAGCTTCCTACACTGCCTCTACCCACATGGCTTCTTTGAAAAGCACTACCAGCAACACTTGTAGGGGGAATGGAGAACATGATGGCCTGCACAAGTGTTTCTTGGTACTCCCGCATTTTTCGCTCCCGGTTCAACTGTGGTATGAGACTTTGTAAGTTGTCCCGGTAGCGAGGATCTAGGAGGGTGTACACCCAATAATCAGCCGTGTGGAGAATGTTGGCGATGCGGCGGTCATTTAACAAGCACTGCAGCAAGAAATCAACCATGTGCTGCAGAGTGCCAACTGGACCGGAAACGCTGTCCCCAGCTTGAGGCAGCATCTCTGCCTGCTCAGCATCACCCCACCCTCGCTGTACACACTGACTACTAGAGCCTTGTGTACCTCCCTCCTCTGGAGAGATGTGTTCCTCCTACTCCATTGACTCCTCGTCATCCTCCTCACTAAGTGTCCCCTGCCTGGGCCTTTGTGTGGAAGCACGTTGCGCAGACTTGCCAGAAGCAGATGGCATTTCTGACTGCTCATCCTCGACCTCTTCAAAAACCTCCTCACTTAGTGCTTGTAAGGTTTTTTGAAGCAGACAGATGAGGGGGACAGTCATGCTGATTAGTGCATCATCTGCACTGGCCATCCGCATGGAGTCATCGAAGGCACGCAAAACTTGGCAGATGTCCCTCATAGTGGCCCACTCAGTGGTGGTGAAGTGTGTCCGGCGCACAGTGCGACTTGTTTGCGCCTGATGCAGCTGGTACTCCATTACTGCTGCCTGCTGCTCACACAACCGCTCCAACATATGTAAAGTTGAATTCCACCTGGTGGGGAGGTCACATATGATGCGATGTTCTGGCAGGCGGAATCGGCGTTGCAGAGATACAATGCGCGATCTTGCCATGCTTGAACGCCGCAAGTGAGCACACTCTAGGCGAACCTTGTGCAGCAGTGCATCAAGATCCGGATAGTCCCTCAGAAAGCTCTGCACGACCAAATTGAGCACGTGTGCCAGACATGGTATGTGAGTGAGGTTGCCTAGGCCCAGAGCTGCCACTAGATTTCGGCCATTGTCACTCACTACCAAACCTGGCTGGAGATTCGCTGGCACAAACCACACATCGCTCTCCTGCTTGATGGCATTCCAGAGCTCCTGTGCTGTGTGGCTCCGATTCCCCATAGAAATTAATTTAAGTATGGCCTGTTGACGTTTGGCCACACCTGTGCTCATATCTGGCCTAACAGGCTCACGCAGTGCTGATTCCGAGGAACTAGAGTAGGAGGAGGACTCAATATGTACAGACTGCATTCCTGCAATCCTTGGAGTTGGCAGAATATGTACAGAGCCACTCTCCAGATCTGTACCCGGCTCCACAACATTGACCCAATGGGCAGTGAGGGAAAGGTATCGTCCCTGTCCATGGCTACTGGTCCACGCATCAGTGGTCAGGTGGACCTTGCTACTGACATCATTTAGTAGCGCATTTTTAATTTTTCCCTCCACATGCTTTTGCAGGGCAGGGACAGCTTGCCTGCTGAAATAAAAGCGGCTGGGCACATTGTATTGTGGAACTGCCAATGACATAAAGTTCCGGAATGTGTCAGTCTCCACCAGCCTGAATGACAGCATCTCAAGGGCCTGTAGTTTGGCAATGCCGGCATTCAGAGCCAGTGCTCGGGGATGGTTTGCCGAGTATGGCCGCTTTTTCTCCCATGCCTGTGCTACCGATTGCTGGTGAGTGGCCTGGGAGGGTGCTGATGACTGCGAATGTGGTTCAGTGGGTGGAATTTCACTGGGTCTCTGGAGAACAGTGGCAGTGGTTCTTCCATGGCGTTCCAGTGAGGAAGCCGAACCAGCTGTGTGTGAGCTGGAGGAAGAGGCCCCAACACGAGCTGAAGAGGTGGTAGGTGCTGCTGAAGGTTGGCCTACATCTTCAGTGTGTCTGTGTAACTCCACCTCGTGCTTGGTACGCACATGTTTCCACATATTTGTGGTATTGAGGTTGCTCACATTTTTCCCTCGTTTCACTTTCTGATGACACAGCTTGCATTTGACAAAGCAAATGTCATCTGCAACTGTGTCAAAAAAAGACCACGCACTGCAAGTCCTGGGAGCGCCCATTTTGTGTTTTGGAAGAGGATTGCTCCTCACGGGTGCCAAAGTGGAGGCTACAGGCAACCAAGTCTGCCCCCGCCCTCTCCCTCCTCTTTTGGCTGTTCGGGGAATCTCTTCCTCAGAGCTGCTCCCACCACCTTCCTGTGGCTGACGCCATGATGGGTCAAGGACCTCATCATCTCCACTCCCCTCTTCAAGCACCGGCTGGTCCTGGGTTGTCTCGCCAGCACCGTACGCACCAGAAATTGGCAACTGAGTCTCATCATCATCTGATGCATACTGAGGTGTGCTGACCATAGGCACTGGCCCACCCGCCTCTTCAGATTCAGAGGGACAAAGCAGTTGCGCATCACTGCATACTCCCTCTTCTTCACGCTCTAGAATGCTGCTTGGCTGGCCACCTCTTTCCAAGCCAACAGATTCTGAGAACAGAAGTAAAGATTTAGATGGCTCCTGTCCAGGACTCTCAGACTGCCTGGGCAATTTGGCAGGTGGTGAAGAGACAGATGGTTGCTCTTCAGTGCTCTGGCCTTGGGAGGATGCGGAAGTCATTGAAGTGGATGCGTTAGCTGCCATCCATCCGACAACGGCTTAAATTTGTTCGTCACGCAGCAGTGGGGTACGGCGAGGTCCTACAAAGCTGCGCATGAAGGACTGTTGCCTGGTAAAAGTGGGGGATGCCGGGTCACTGGTGGCCGCAGCAGATACCGAATCCCCACGTCCTCTCCCTGCTGAATCCCCCCATCCTCTCCCTGCTGAAACTCCACGGCCACGACCACGTGCCTTACTCCCTGCCTTCTTCATCTTGGTAGACTGATAAAGATAGGCAGAAAAGTAAAAAAGGGGTGGCTTAGTGTTCTTATTCCTGAACACCTGCTAACCAGTATAAGAAACACTAATTTGGCTAAGAGTGTGTGTACTACACTTTAATATGATCTAATGTGGCCTAGACAACTGTAAAGTGGAGTGTTTGGTGAACTTTATTTCCTTTTTTTTTTTGGGTGGGGGGAAAGGAAAGGATGTGACCAAAGTTTGAAAGCTATAGTATCACAAACTTTTTGGAGCGATTACAATGCAGGAAGCTAACCTACAATGCAATTGATGAGTCTCCAAAAAATAGGGTGATACTAGCCTGGCTGGCCCTGAAGGGCACAAGCCAGCAAAAAGGCTCCTCTATCTAATCCTATATAGTGTTTGCAACCAACCAATGACAATGGATGCGGTTGGAAGCACACTAATATAGGAGCAAAAATCTGGCTAAATTAGCTGCAAAAAAAGGACTATGTATGAGGCAGTGACGCACGCTGAGCGGACTACAGCTAGCGGTGGCTGTAGAACACACTGCAACGTGAGCTGCACTCACACACAGAGAGACCTATCAGACAGCCAAAAACAGTGCCTAGAAATGGGCTATAGCACTGAAAGGCTGCTGAAAGGCTCCGCTGTCCACTCCTTTAGTGTTTGCAACCAACGTATATGGATACGTATGGAAGCACACTATACAGGAGAAAAAAAAAGCAGCAATAAAAGAAAAATGTGTATGAGGCAGAGACACACGCTGGCTGGCCTACAAGCAGACGTGCCTGCAGGACACACTACACAGCGTGGGTCTGCACTCACACAGCCCTTGCAGACAGCTGTGAAAACAGCGCTGCTAGGGAAAAGCAAGCTACAGTGGTGGTTTATGTAGCCTGGATAAAGCACAATATTGTTTTTAGAATCGCTATTTCTAACTGTCCCTCACAGTCTTCAACAGCAGCCTGTCCCTAACTGAATTCACAACAGAGTGACCAGAAATGGCGGCTGCAGCGCTTTTTATAGTGCATCATGACATCATTTCAGCAGCCAATCACAGCCATGCCAGTAGTTAACATGCCTACATGCCTAACAGGATATGCCCACACTTCTGAGGATCCCCATTGGCTGAATCAAATCGAGCGGGCTCCTAGCATTATGGGAACCTCCGATTCCGGTATTCGATATGAAAAAAGTATCGGAACTAAGTATCAGAATGCTCAACACTAGTTACGGGAATTATACAGGGATGGAGTATGGCATGCCATGGATAGTGTCTCAAGGCCCAAGTTCAGGTTGGGTTGTCCGAGGTCCCTGCAGATCTAACCTCGCTACCCAAGCATTACTTGCAGTATGCGGACATATTTTCTAAAAAAGCCAGGGAGACTCTTCCTCCCCATCGTCCCTATGATTGCCCGATAGACCTCATTCCGGTGACAGAACTACCTCGCGGGCGTGTTTACCCTTTGTCACTCCCGTAGACTAAGGCAATGTCGGAGTACATAAGGGAGAATCTGGTGATCGGTTTTATTAGGAAATCGGTGTCTCCTGTGGAAGCTGGGTTCTCCTTTGTCCAAAACAAGAATGGGGAACTCGGTCCCTGCATAGATTTTAGGGGTCTGAACACCATCACCGTTAGGAACAAATATCCTCTGCCACTTATCTCCGAGCTATTTGAAAGACTGCGTGGTGCGAAGATATTTACCAAGTTAGATCTGCTAGGCACCAATAATCTAATACGCATTCGTAAGGGTGACGAATGAGGAGGATGGCGTTTAACACCCAGGACGGGCATTACGAATACTTGGCAATGCCATTCGGTCTCTGTAACACCCTGGCCATTTTCCAGAACCTTGTCAATGACATCTTTCGGGAGACGTTATCAGCCTCCGCTGTTGTCTTCTTGGATGACATTTTTTCTCCTGATCTGGATGCTCATCATAGGGACGTTGCCAGAGTTTTTGAACTCTTGCATGCCAACTCTCTCTACGCCGAACTGGAGGTGTCTCTTTGAGCAGAAGTCTTTACCATTCCTTGGCTATATCATCTCGGCCAAGGGTTTGGCTATGGATGTTAGGATTGGCGGAATGCACCAAATGTAAATTGCGTTCGCAACCAGGGTTCCACTATGCGGTGATGGCGAAACCACAGCTAGAGGATAATGGCGGTGCGTAGCCGCAAGTAAGCAACGGAAACACACCGAGTTAAACGTCACTTGGCGTGAACAGAGTGCAAAGCGCCTGACTCTGTTACTCCACAGAGCACTCTAAGCTATGCCCTGTTAAACGTCACAGGAGCATAGAGGGATTGACGCTAGTGGGGTCCCTATAACTTACCCCCCACTACGCTGGTGATTGAACCTGCACAGACACACAGTGGCTTTTGAGCCCGCACCTGAGGACGCCCGGTGCAGCCACTAAGTTCAAGCGGGACTTCCCACCCTACATTGCCTAGAACTTGGTGTGTTTACGGTGCTTACACGTGGCTCCGCTCCGCCATTGTCCTCTAGCTGCAGTTTTTCCATCACCGCAGGGTGGACCCCGGGTTGCGATCGCACCTTCTCATAATTTACATTTGGTGCGATCCGCAAACCCTAACACACATGTTTTGTTATACAGATATTTATTTCCTTTGTGTGTACTGGAACAACAAAAAAAAGTGAGGAAAAAACGTATATTGGATGTAATTTCACAAAAAAAATAGGCAGGATAAAAATATTGCACACCTTTTTGAATAAATAATTGCAATAAATTGCTTCTTGTAGCCATCAATAAGCTTCTTACATCTGTCAACTGGAATTTTGGACCACTCTTCTTTTGCAAACTGCTCTAAAGGGCCCTTTACACATAGCAATATCGCTAAAGCATCATCGATTTTGTGACGCAGCAGCGATATCATTAGCGATATCACTACATGTGATACCCACCTCCAACCGGCTCCCCCGCTGGCTATCGCTGATCACGCGAGATCGGCCTGGTCCATTTCTCATCGTCGGCTTCCTGCTGGCGCCGACGAGCGAGCTATGGATGCGGGCGGAAGTCGGTCACCCTCTCCGCATCTGACAGGTAAGTATGACCGCCGGCCGCTGCTGAATCTCTGGTGAGAGCTGCCTGTTTGGCAGCTCACTACCAACCATTTAGCGATGCACCAGTGATCCTGACAGGGTCATATTGTGGTCAGGATCGCTGGTGCATCGCTAAATGTAACGGGGCCTTAAGTCTCTCATATTTGAAAGGTGCCTTCTCCCAATAGCAATTTTAAGATCTCTCCACAGGTGTTCAATGGGATTTAGATCTGAATTCATTGCTAGCCACTTCAGAACTCTCCAGTGCTTTATTTCCATCCATTTCTGGGTGCTTTTTGAAGTATGTTTGGGGTCATTGTCCTGATGGAGAACCCATGAGCTAAGACACAAACCCAGTGTTCTGACATTGGGCACTACATTGCCACCCAAAATCCTTTAGTAATATTTTGATTTCATAATGCCTTGCACACAGTCAAGGCACCCAGTTTCAGAGGCAACGAGACAACCCCAAAACTTCTTTGAACCTCCCATCTATTTGACTGTAAGTACTGTGTTCTTTTTTTGCAGCCCTCATTCCATTTTTGGTAAACAGTAGAATGATTGGCTTTACCAAAAATCTTTATCTTGGTCTCATCTGTCAACAAGATGTTTGCCCAAAAGCATTTTGAATTTCTCATGTACATTTTGGCAATCTGCTGTCTAACCACTTCATTCCTCTGTTGCAGCACTGGGGATCCTCCTGGATCTCCTGCTCTAGCGTTTAATTTAATCAAAATTTTGACACATAGTTTCTGCTCCCATTGATGCATTCTGAGCTTCCAGGACAGCTTGAATTTCTTAGAACTTGATTGGGGCTGGTTATCCACTATCCTGACTATCTTGCATTGCAACCTTTCAGCAATTTTTCTCTGCCATCCAATTCCAGACAAATTAGCTACAGTGCAATGGGTTGTAAATTTCTTGATTATGTTGGGCACTGTGGACAAAGGAACATCAATATTTCTGGAGATGGACTTGTAAATGGGATTGTTGATATTTTTCAATAAATTTGGCTCTCAAGTCCTCAGACAGCTTGTTCTCCTCTTTCTGTTCTTCATGCTTAGTGTGGCACACACAGACACACAATTTAAAGATTGAGTCAACTTCTCCCCTTTTTATTTAGTTTCAAGTGTGATTTTCATGTTGTTTACACCTGATACTTGACACACGTGAGTTACAAGGAGCATCCAAGCTTGACACAAAGTTGGTTATCAACAATTTTGGAAAAGTGCCAACATTTTGCCTGGCTTATTTTTGGGGTTTTCTGTGAAATTTTGTTCAATTTGCCATTTTTTCTTTTTTTTGTGGGTTGTTCCTATACAAACAAAATAAATTAACAAGTGCATAACAAAACATGTCTATTGCAATAATTTTCTGGAATACTTAATTTTCTGGAAAAATTTCAAGGGTGCCAATACTTTCAGCCACGACTGTACATATTTCTTGGATAATACATGTATTTACTAAAATTGATATGTCAGGACTGCTGACAGATTTTTTTTAAACCGAATTCCATGTGGCAAAAAGATTTTTATACAAATTGAGGAAGTAGCATGGTTGACACAATAAAACTTCCTAAACTTTTTTTCTTGACACTGAAAATTGCCTGGGCATTGACACATTGTACTCAACATATAGCAGGTTGGACTTACTCCCCTTAACTGTTGACCCAGGGCATATGCCATTAGTGCTCTACTAATTGTTCTCCATACAGCCAGCTTAATTTTGTCTCCAGTGTAAATAAACCAAGACCATCATTCATCATGGAGGAGATCTCATTTGCATTTTTAATTCACTTCTGTACTTCTTAATGAAATACAGTAATTGAACTCTGTAATATACCAGCTGAGCATTGACCAACAGAAAATCAGCTACCCATGTCTATATTTTGATAGTTATATCTTGCATGCATTTAGCCAAGACTGAAAATCTACAACCCATTTACTAAAACATGTGCGTAGTGTTTTCTACAGAAAGTGTTTTAAGCTTATTGATGTCCTCCAGGCATGTTTTTTACTACTTTTAAACAAAAATGAAAACAATGCCTATGTGAGTATAGGGGCAATTAGTAGCTTTTAATTGAATTTAGGCCAGATCATTCTTATAGGGGAGAACAGCTTCAATGGCATCAGATGGAAAATGTTAGGATTTTTTTCTGTTGAATTAATATGGAAGAACATTGGTGTTTTCATGTGTGAAATCACATATACACTGTACATACAGAAGAACTCCATAGACGTCTTTGGCTTACATATATCTGTTTTATATAATGTTCTACAAGACTATAATTCCATTCTATAAATGTCTATATGTAAAAAGCAAATAGCTGGACCTGAATATAGAAACTCTAATAGTGACTTAGCCCAAGCATGGTAACGAACCTCTCCGATGAGAACAGGTTGGTTCTAACATAGAATGCTGCTGTCTCAATTGTTAAACTTTTATGTAGTAGACATTTATGAAATATTAAATCAATTTGCCATACTTGTCTGAGGCCTTATTCACATGTCAGTATTTGGTCCTTTTTTTTGCATCAGTGTTTGTATGCTAAAGCCAGGAGTGGAATTGACACCTATTACATGCTTTGGAGACACTGCTGGTTTTGACATTCAAATACTGATGAAAGACTGATCAAAAATACTTATGAGTAGTGTTGAGCATTCCGATACCGCAAGTATCGGGTATCGGCCGATATTAGCGGTATCGGAATTCCGATACTGACTTCCGATACTTTTGTCATATCGGATTCGGGAATCGGAATCTGAAGTTCCCATCATGCTATGAGCCTGCTTGCTTTGATTAAGCCAATGGGAATCCTCCGAAGTGTGGGCACATCCTGTTAGGCATGTAGGCATGTTAACTATTGGCATGGCTGTGATTGGCTGCCGAAATGATGTCATGATGCACTATAAAAGCCACCGCAGCCGCCATTTCTGGTTCACTCTGCTGTGAATTCAGTTAGGGACAGGCTGCTGTAGAAGACTGTGAGGGACAGTTAGAAATAGCGATTCCACCAAACATCTAGTGCTTTACCCAGGCTACATAAACCACCACTGTAGCCTTCTTTGCCCTAGCAGCAGTGTTCACAGCTGTCTGCAAGGGCTGTGTGAGTGCAGCTCACGCTGTGGAGTGGGTCCTGCAGCCACGTCAGACTGTAGGCCACCCAGTGTGATCACTGCTGCCTCATACATCTTTTAATTTTTGAACTGCATTTTTTACATAATTTCAATCTAGTGTGCTTCCACCCGTATCCATATACGTTGGTTGCAAACACTAGTAGTTGACAGCGGAGCCTTTCTGCAGCCTGTCAGTGCCAGTGCCCACTTACCTGCACTGTTCACGGCTGTCTGAGAGGTCTCTGACTGTGTGTGAGTGCAGCTCACGCAGAGTAGAGTGTCCTGCAGCTACGTCTGGTTGTAGGACGCTCAACGTGCGTCACTGCCTCACACATATTTGTCTTTGAGTGCAGCTCATTTTTTCTTCTCCTATTAGTGTGCATCCATCCGTATCCATCAACATTGGTTGGTTGCAAACACTATATAGGAGTAGATAGAGGAGCCTTTTTTTCTGGCTTGTGCCCTGCCGGCGCAGCCAGATTAGTATTACCCAATTTTTTTGGAGCCTCATCTTTTGCATTGTAGGTTACCTGCCTGCATTGTAATAGCTCCAAAAAGTTGGTGATACTATCAGTTTCAATTCTTTGTTCACATACTTTGAGTTTGTTTCCAACAAAGAAACCACAAAAAAAGTTCACCAAACACTACATTTGGAACTTGTGTAGGCCACATCAGCTCCTATTAAAGTGTAGTCCACACACACACACTTCATAAAATTAGTGTTTCTTGTACCTGTAACCAGCTGTTCAGGAATAAGCACACTAAGGCCCCCCTTTGTACTTTTCTGCCTATATTAAGCAGTCTGGCAAGATGAAGAAGGCAGGGAGTAAGGCGCGTGGGCGTGGGCGTGGAGTTTCAGCAGGGAGAGGACGTGGGGATTCTGCAGGGAGAGGACGTGGGGATTCTGCAGGTAGAGGACGTGGGGATTCTGGGCCTGCTGCGGGCACCAGTGGATCAGCATCCCCCCAGTTTTAGCAGGCAACAGTCCTTTATGCGCAGCTTTGTAGGACCTCAACGTACCCCACTGCTGCGGGAGGAACAAATTGAAGCCGTTGTCGGATGGATGGCAGCTAACGCATCGACTTCAATTACTTCCACATCCTCTCAGGGCCAGAGCACCGAAGAGCAACCATCTGTCTCTTCACCACCTGCCAAAGTGCCCAGGCCGTCAGAGAGACATGGACAGGAGCCATCACAGTCTCTACTTCTGTTCTCGGAATCTGTTGGCTTGGAAAGAGGGGGCCAGCCAAGCAGCATTCCTGAATGTGAAGAAGAGGGAGTATGCAGTGATGCGCAACTTCTTTGTCCCTCTGAATCTGAAGAGGCGAGTGGGCCAGTGCCTATGGTCAGCACACCTCAGTACGCATCAGATGATGATGAGACTCAGTTGCCACTTTCTGGTGCGTACGGTGCTGGCGAGACAACCCCGGAGAAGCAGCTGTTTGAAGAGGGGAGGGAAGATGATGAGGTCCTTGACCCATCATGGCATGAGGAACAGGAAGGTGGTGAGAGCAGCTCGGAGGAAGAGATTCCCCTACCGGCCAAAACAGGAGGCAGAGGGAGGGGGAAGACTTGGTTGCCTGTACCCTCCACTTCGGCACCCGTTAGGAGCATTCCTCATTCCAAAGGCAAAACGGGCACTCCCAAGAGTTGCAGTGTGTGGTCCTTTTTTGACACAGTTGCAGATGACATTTGCTTTGTCAAATGCAAGCTGTGTCATCAGATAGTCAAAAGAGGGAGAAATGTCAGCAACCTCAATACCACAAATATGTGGAAACATGTGCGCACCAAGCACGAGTTGGAGTTGCAGAGACACCCTGAAGACGTAGGCCAACGTACAGCACCACCTACCACCTCTTCAGTTCGTGTTGGGGCCTCTTCCTCCAGCTCACGCACTGCTGGTTCGGCTTCCTCACAGGATCGCCAAGGAAGAACCTCTGCCACTGTTGTCCGGAGACCCTGTCAGATTCCACCCATAGCAGCACGTTCCCATCCATCACAGCCATCGGTAGCACAGGCATGGGATAAAAGGCGCCCTTACTCGACAAACCATCCCCGAGCACAGTCTCTGAATGCTGGCATTGCCAAACTTCTGGCAGTTGAAATGCTGTCATTCAGGCTGGTGGACACTGACACCTTCCGGGACTTAATGGCATTGGCAGTCCCCCAATACAACGTGCCCAGCTGCTTTTATTTCAGCAGGCGAGCCGTCCCTGCCCTGCAGAAACATGTTGAGGGCAAAATAAAACATGCGCTACTAAACGCCGTTAATAGCAAGGTCCACCTGACCACCGATGCGTGGACCAGTAACCATGGACAGGGACGATACCTTTCCCTCACTGCCCACTGGGTCAATGTTGTGGAGCCGGGTACAGATCTGGAGAGTGGCGCTGTACGTGTTCTTCCAACGCCACGGATTGCAGGACTCCAGTCTGTACACATAGACTCCTCCTCCTACTCAAGTTCCTCAGAAACAGCAGAGCAGGAGCCTGTTACGACCGATATGAGCACAGCCGTGGCCAAACGTCAACAGGCTGTACTCAAATTAATTTCTTTGGGGAATCGAAGCCACACAGCGCAGGAGCTCTGGAATGCTATCAAGCTGGAGAGCGATGTGTGGTTTGGGCCAGCGAATCTCCAGCCGGGCTTGGTAGTGTGTGACAATGGCCGAAATCTGGTGGCAGCTCTTGGCCTAGGCAACCTCACACACATCCCATGTCTGGCACATGTGCTTAACTTGGTCATGCAGAGCTTTCTGAGGGACTATCCGGATCTTGATGCACTGTTGCACAAGGTCCGCATAGAGTGCGCTCACTTGCGGCGTTCCAGCACGGCAAGATCGCGCCTCGCTGCTCTGCAGCGACGATTTGGCCTTCCGGAACATCGCATCATATGTGACCTACCCACCCGGTGGAATTCAACGTTACATATGTTGGAGCGGTTGTGTGAGCAGCAGGCAGCAGTCATGGAGTACCAGCTGCATCAGGCGCAAACAAGTCGCACTGTGCGCCGTTCACACTTCAGCACCATTGAGTGGGCCTCTATGAAGGACATCTGCCTTGTTTTGCGTGCCTTCGATGAATCTACGCGGATGGTGAGTGCAGATGATGCACTAGTCAGCATGACTGTCCCCCTTATCTGCCTGCTTCAACAAACACTGCAAGCACTAAGGGATGAGGTTTCGGAAGAGGTGGAGGATGAGGAGTCCCAAATGCCATCTGCTTCTGGACAGTCTGCGCTACGTGTTTCCTCACAAAGGCCTAGGCAGGGGACACTTTGTGAGGAGGATGAGGAGGAGTCGATGGAGGAGGAAGACATCTCTCCAGAGGAGGGAGGTACACAAACCTCTACTCAGTATGTACAGCGAGGGTGGGGTGATGCAGAGCAGGCCGAGGTCACGCCTCAAACAGGGGACAGCGGTTCTTTGGCAGTTGGGAGTCTGCAGCACATGGTTGATTTCATGCTGCAGTGCCTGAGAAACGACCGCCGCATCGCCCACATTCTCGTCTCGGCTGATTATTGGGTGTACACCCTCCTAGATCCTCGCTACCGGGACAGCGTACAAAGGCTCATACCAACGTTGAACCGGGAGGGTAAACTGCGGGAGTACGAAGAGTCACTGGTGCAGTCCATAATGTTTTCCATTCCACCCGACAGCATTGTTGCTAGTGCTTTACAAAGCAGCTCTGTGCGTCGAGGCAGTGGAGGAAACTCTGCACAAAGAGGGAGCAGAGGCAGCGCCGCAGCACAAGGTAGGACCACTATGGCCCAAATGTGGCAAAGTTTTGTGTGTCCACCACAATTGTCTACACCATCAGCGACGCCTCGAGTCAGCAGGAGGCAACGTTTCCGTCAGATGGTGTCAGACTACATGTCTTGCCCTGTCACTGTACTCCCAGATGGCTCTTCCCCCTTCAAGTTTTGGGTCTCTAAGCTGGATACATGGCCAGAGCTTAGCCAGTATGCATTGGAGGTGCTGGCTTGCCCTGCTGCCAGTGTATTATCGGAACGTGTCTTTAGTGCCGCAGGTGGTGTACTAACAGACCGTCGCACGCGACTATCTTCCGATAATGTTGACCGGCTGACTTTTCTGAAAATGAACAAGGCCTGGATCTCCAAAGACTTTGCCATTCCTCTTACACACTAAATTAGTGGTTGGCAACTGTATCCAGGTCTGCTGGTGTGTTCATTTTTCTACCACCTGAACTATAATCCCTGTGCTTCAACACAGCCAGTTGTCGCTCAGATGTGTCGTCTGCACAGAGAAACACACTAGCTCCTGTGTTAGTGGGGTTCAGTAACGCCAGCTGATCCCCTGCTGTGTGGACGGCAAAGTCACCAGCTCCATCAACATTCAAATCACTACTGATTTTTAACCGTGCCCAACTTAGGTCTCTGGCTCCACTGTCTCTACTATTTCCCCTGACCTCCAACCCCGCCATCTACATCTCTGAAGTGGCGTCAGCACAATCTACACTTGTTCCTGTGTTCCTGTGGCTCAGTCCCATCAGTTTATCCCCTGATGTGTGTCCGGCAAGGTCTCCTGCTCTGTCCACATTCCCATAACCAGTAGTGGGAATGAGGACAGAGCTGGCGAACTTGCCGGACAAACATCAGGGGATCAACTGACGGGACTGAGCACCAGTAACACAGGAACAAGTGTAGATTGTGCTGACGCCACTTCAGAGATGTAGCTGGCGGGGTTGGAGGCCAGGGTAAATAGTAGAGACAGTGGAGCCAGAGGCCTAAGTGGAGCATGGTTAGAATCAGTAGTAGTCAACAACCTCCATAAAAACCGCTGCCCATTGGCCTCTGCATGCGGCATGCATAATCCTGGGCTCCAACAGTGTCAGTTGGTGTTCAGAAGTGTCGTCT
The DNA here is from genome assembly GCF_039654945.1 of Dendrobates tinctorius. Taxonomy (NCBI): domain Eukaryota; kingdom Metazoa; phylum Chordata; class Amphibia; order Anura; family Dendrobatidae; genus Dendrobates; species Dendrobates tinctorius. Next base: position 57,423,438 of record NW_027361698.1, on the reverse strand, counting down.
CCACAGAGCCAAACACATTCGTTCGAGTGTTAGTGGGGTTCAGCACTGCCAGCTGTTCCCCTGCTGTGGAGATGGCAAGTCTCCTGCTGCATTCACCTGCCAAAATCCAGTAGGCCCCAGCCTGCTCCACGCCTAATCCTGGGCTCCAACAGCGTCAGTTGGTGTTCAGAAGTGTCGTCTCCACAGAGCCAAACACATTCGTTCGAGTGTTAGTGGGGTTCAGCACTGCCAGCTGTTCCCCTGCTGTGGAGATGGCAAGTCTCCTGCTGCCTTCACCTGCCAAAATCCAGTAGGCCCCAGCCTGCTCCACGCCTAATCCTGGGCTCCAACAGCGTCAGTTGGTGTTCAGAAGTGTCATCTCCACAGAGCCAAACACATTCGTTCGAGTGTTAGTGGGGTTCAGCACTGCCAGCTGTTCCCCTGCTGTGGAGATGGCAAGTCTCCTGCTGCCTTCACCTGCCAAAATCCAGTAGGCCCCAGCCTGCTCCACGCCTAATCCTGGGCTCCAACAGCGTCAGTTGGTGTTCAGAAGTGTCGTCTCCACAGAGCCAAACACATTCGTTCGAGTGTTAGTGGGGTTCAGCACTGCCAGCTGTTCCCCTGCTGTGGAGATGGCAAGTCTCCTGCTGCCTTCACCTGCCAAAATCCAGTAGGCCCCAGCCTGCTCCACGCCTAATCCTGGGCTCCACCAGCGTCAGTTGGTGTTCAGAAGTGTCGTCTCCACAGAGCCAAACACATTCGTTCGAGTGTTAGTGGGGTTCAGCACTGCCAGCTGTTCCCCTGCTGTGGAGATGGCAAGTCTCCTGCTGCCTTCACCTGCCAAAATCCAGTAGGCCCCAGCCTGCTCCACGCCTAATCCTGGGCTCCAACAGCGTCAGTTGGTGTTCAGAAGTGTCGTCTCCACAGAGCCAAACACATTCGTTCAAGTGTTAGTGGGGTTCAGCACTGCCAGCTGTTCCCCTGCTGTGGAGATGGCAAGTCTCCTGCTGCCTTCACCTGCCAAAAGCAACAGGCCCCAGCCTGCTCCACGCCTAATCCTGGGCTCCAACAGTGTCAGTTGGTGTTCAGAAGTGTCGTCTCCACAGAGCCAAACACATTCGTTCGAGTGTTAGTGGGGTTCAGCACTGCCAGCTGTTCCCCTGCTGTGGAGATGGCAAGTCTCCTGCTGCCTTCACCTGCCAAAAGCAACAGGCCCCAGCCTGCTCCACGCCTAATCCTGGGCTCCAACAGCGTCAGTTGGTGTTCAGAAGTGTCGTCTCCACAGAGCCAAACACATTCGTTCGAGTGTTAGTGGAGTTCAGCACTGCCAGCTGTTCCCCTGCTGTGGAGATGGCAAGTCTCCTGCTGCCTTCACCTGCCAAAATCCAGTAGGCCCCAGCCTGCTCCACGCCTAATCCTGGGCTCCAACAGCGTCAGTTGGTGTTCAGAAGTGTCGTCTCCACAGAGCCAAACACATTCGTTCAAGTGTTAGTGGGGTTCAGCACTGCCAGCTGTTCCCCTGCTGTGGAGATTGCAAGTCTCCTGCTGCCTTCACCTGCCAAAATCCAGTAGGCCCCAGCCTGCTCCACGCCTAATCCTGGGCTCCAACAGCGTCAGTTGGTGTTCAGAAGTGTCGTCTCCACAGAGCCAAACACATTCGTTCGAGTGTTAGTGGGGTTCAGCACTGCCAGCTGTTCCCCTGCTGTGGAGATGGCAAGTCTCCTGCTGCCTACACAGTCCTACTACTACTGATTTTTAACCGTGCTCCACTTAGGCCTGTGGCTTCACTGATTTTCGTATTTCCCCTGTCCTCCAACCCCGCCAGTTACAGCTCCGAAGTGGCGTCTGCACAATCCACACTTGGTCCTGTGTGACTGAACACCTGGAACACAGGAACAAGTGTGGATTGTGCAGACGCCACTTCGGAGCTGTAACTGGCGGGGTTGGAGGACAGGGGAAATACGAAAATCAGTGGAGCCACAGGCCTAAGTGGAGCACGGTTAAAATTAGTAGAAGTCTACAACCGATCTTAAAATTTCTTCAATGCAGCCTCAGCCTGCTCCGTGCTTGACACTGGGCTTCAACACAGCCAGTTGTAGCTCGGAAGTGCCGTCCACATGGAAAGAGACACTTGCTCCCGTGTCTCAGTGGGGTTCAGTAACGTCAGCTGATCCCCTGCTGTGTGGATGGCAGTCTCTCCTGCTGTCACCACATTCCAAAGACAGTAGGCCTCTGCCTACACCCTCCTATTTCCTGGGCTTCAACACAGCCAGTTGTAGCTCGGAAGTGCCGTCCACACGGAAAGAGACACCTGCTCCCGTGTCTCAGTGGGGTTCAGTAACGTCAGCTGATCCCCTGCTGTGTGGATGGCAGTCTCTCCTGCTGTCACCACATTCCAAATACAGTAGGCCTCTGCCTACACTCTCCTATTTCCTGGGCTTCAACACAGCCAGTTGTAGCTCGGAAGTGCCGTCCACACGGAAAGAGACACTTGCTCCCGTGTCTCAGTGGGGTTCAGTATGGGAATGTGGACAGAGCAGGCAACATTGCCGGACACACATCAGGGGATTAACTGACCGGACTGAACACCTGTAACACAGGAACAAGTGTGGATTGTGCAGACGCCACTTCGGAGCTGTAACTGGCGGGGTTGGAGGACAGGGGAAATACGAAAATCAGTGAAGCCACAGGCCTAAGTGGAGCTTGGTTAAAAATAATAGAAGTCTACAACCGATCTTAAAATTTCTTCAATGCATCCTCAGCCTGCTCCGTGCTTGTCCCTGAGCTTCAACACAGCCAGTTGTTGCTCGGAAGTGCCGTCTTCACAGAGTAAAACACTAGCTCCTGTGTTTGTGGGGTTCAGTAACGTCAGCTGTTCCCCTGCTGTTTTGATGGCAATCTATCCTGCTGCCTCCCAATTGACAGCACATCAGGCCTCAGCCTGCTAAGTGCTTGTCCCTGGGCTCCAACATCGCCAGTTGCTGCTCATAACTGACTTTGGCACGGGTACTCCCTCCTGCCCAGCTTGGTTCCAGCCCTGCCTGCTGTTTCCGGGAAGTGTCAATGTCAGTTTGCCACCCCAAGTTGCCATGTCGTGTTGCGGTTGGGTTAGCCGAGGCTAGGGTGCCAGCAGTTTAGGTGCTTCCTATGTGGACTATGGGTTCTGGTAAGAAAGGCTTGTTCCGTAGTGCCAGTAGGACAAGCACCCCCCCCTGTAGGACTGTGTGATTCGGTAACTGCGGCCAGCTTGCGGCATGCCAACTTTGCTTTTCAGGGGTAACTTCTGCTACCCCTCCGGGTTCCAGCACCGTCAGCTGGTTCTCGTCAGAGCCTTTGGCCTAGGTGCCTCCATCTCGGTATCCGAGTTCCGGCAACGTCTGCTGGTCCTTGGTAGTGCTTTGTAGCACAGGTACCTCCTGCTTAGTAACCGGGTTCCAGCACCGTCAGCTGGTCCTCGGTTGTGCCATTGGCTCTTATTGCTTCTGCTGCCCCTCCGGGTGCCAGCACTGTCAGCTGGTCCTCGCTATTTCCATTTGCTCTTGCAGCTTCTGCTACCCCTCCGGGTTCCAGCACCGTCAGCTGGTTCTCGTCAGAGCCTTTGGCCTAGGTGCCTCCATCTCGGTATCCGAGTTCCGGCAACGTCTGCTGGTCCTTGGTAGTGCTTTGTAGCACAGGTACCTCCTGCTTAGTAACCGGGTTCCAGCACCATCAGCTGGTCTTCGGTTGTGCCATTGGCTCTTATTCCTTCTGCTGCCCCTCCGGGTGCCAGCACTGTCAGCTGGTCCTCGCTATTTCCATTTGCTCTTGCAGCTTCTGCTACCCCTCCGGTTTCCAGCACCGTCAGCTGGTTCTCGTCAGAGCCTTTGGCCTAGGTGCCTCCATCTCGGTATCCGAGTTCCGGCAACGTCTGCTGGTCCTTGGTAGTGCTTTGTAGCACAGGTACCTCCAGCTTAGTAACCGGGTTCCAGCACCGTCAGCTGGTCCTCGGTTGTGCCATTGGCTCTTATTCCTTCTGCTGCCCCTCCGGGTGCCAGCACTGTCAGCTGGTCCTCGCTATTTCCATTTGCTCTTGCAGCTTCTGCTACCCCTCTGGGTTCCAGCACTGTCAGCTGGTTCTCGTCAGAGCCTTTGGCCTAGGTGCCTCCATCTCGGTATCCGAGTTCCGGCAACGTCTGCTGGTCCTTGGTAGTGCTATGTAGCACAGGTACCTCCTGCTTAGTAACCGGGTTCCAGCACCGTCAGCTGGTCCTCGGTTGTGCCATTGGCTCTTATTCCTTCTGCTGCCCCTCCGGGTGCCAGCACTGTCAGCTGGTCCTCGCTATTTCCATTTGCTCTTGCAGCTTCTGCTACCCCTCCGGGTTCCAGCACCGTCAGCTGGTTCTCGTCAGAGCCTTTGGCCTAGGTGCCTCCATCTCGGTATCCGAGTTCCGGCAACGTCTGCTGGTCCTTGGTAGTGCTTTGTAGCACAGGTACCTCCTGCTTAGTAACCAGGTTCCAGCACCGTCAGCTGGTCCTCGGTTGTGCCATTGGCTCTTATTCCTTCTGCTGCCCCTCCGGGTGCCAGCACTGTCAGCTGGTCCTCGCTATTTCCATTTGCTCTTGCAGCTTCTGCTACCCCTCCGGGTTCCAGCACCGTCAGCTGGTTCTCGTCAGAGCCTTTGGCCTAGATGCCTCCATCTCGGTATCCGAGTTCCGGCAATGTCTGCTGGTCCTTGGTAGTGCTTTGTAGCACAGGTACCTCCTGCTTAGTAACCGGGTTCCAGCACCGTCAGCTGGTCCTCGGTTGTGCCATTGGCTCTTATTCCTTCTGCTGCCCCTCCGGGTGCCAGCACTGTCAGCTGGTCCTCGCTATTTCCATTTGCTCTTGCAGCTTCTGCTACCCCTCCGGGTTCCAGCACCGTCAGCTGGTTCTCGTCAGAGCCTTTGGCCTAGGTGCCTCCATCTCGGTATCCGAGTTCCGGCAACGTCTGCTGGTCCTTGGTAGTGCTTTGTAGCACAGGTACCTCCTGCTTAGTAACCGGGTTCCAGCACCGTCAGCTGGTCCTCGGTAGTGCCATTGGCTCTTGTTCCTTCTGCTGCCCCTCCGGGTGCCAGTACCGTCAGCTGGTTCAAGAGGACAAAGAACAGGAAGACAACCACCAAGATGCAGAACAACAAGAGAGAGAAGACAAAGAAGCATAAAAAAACAAAGCAGAAGAACATTAAGCATAAGACTAATACTCTGAGCAAATGATATTATCTTATTTATAAGCAGAAGAAGACTAAGCAGTGTATGGGGGTGAGTCCGTTCCTCCTCGTGGTGCCCCTGGAAAAGGCCTGCTGCTGCAGGCCAAACTGAACGCGGACAAATCCTGTTGTAAATCTTTTGTGACAGGCAGAACGGAAGGTGTAAACTTCTAACTTTTCTAGATAACAACTACAGGAATGCCTGACACAAACAAGAATATGATGAAGAAGAATAGGAAGAAGATGAAGAAGTTGAATTTGTAGAATAATAATTGTTGAATAAGAAGAATATGAAGAATGTAAGAAAAGGAAGAAGAAGAAGAATGTAAAAAAAAGGAAGTAGAAGAATTTAAAAAAAGGAAGAAGAAGAAGAATGTAAAAAAAGGAATAAGAAGAAGAATGTAAAAAAAGGAAGTAGAAGAATGTAAAAAAAGGAAGAAGAAGAAGAATGTAAAAAAAGGAATAAGAAGAAGAAGAAGAAGGTAAAAAAAGGAAGAAGAATAAGAAAGAAGAAGAAAGAAGAAAGAAGAAGAAGACATACATGTCTGGCAAAATATAAATGAGGCTAACATAGTCAATATCTTTGTAACTCCTAACGTCTTTAAAAAAAAAGTTTAATTCCTGCTATTCCATTTGATTGGGCTAAACCTCTGTGGCTTTAATGTCTCCTCCACCTCCCACAATACATTCTACATTATTCTTAGTTGTTTTTCTTCATGTAGAATTAACCTACAAGGAAAGAAAGGGTTTTTTTTAATTCCGATATTTTGGCCCCATTGACTTGCATTGTTTCCCGGTATCGGAATCGGCGATACCGATACTTTTTTTTAAGATCGGCCGATCCATTCCGATCCGATATTTTCAAGTATCGGCTGGTATCGCTCAACTCTACTTATGAGTAAATGAGGCCTTAGAGATGGAACACTACATTAGGCTAGTTTCACACTAGCGTTCAGGAATGCTGCAGATGGCAGCCTACTTCCTCCTCTCTTCCTCCGTGAAGCTCTGCCCAAGCAGTCGCCGCACACATTAAATCGCCGCATGCGGAAGCATCCGCCTACAATGCATGTCCCTGTTAAGCGTCGGATTCCTGTAGCTACAGAACAGGAGTCCAGAGCCTCACATACTGCTTCGCAGCAAGTCATTCCTGAGGCTAAGTCCCGCTGCCGCTCCACTGAGCATGCTCATGAGACGATCTCCCATTGGAGCTCGGTAGTCATGTGCTCAGGTCCTTCCCCTGATCTGATTGGTCCATCTCAGAGATCTGGAAGGTCCCGGCAGCGCACGGCTATAAAAGGACCGCATGGCCATTCGCTAGTATAGACATTACTTGCTAGATGTGTGAATGGTGATGGATGTATGATTCTGGTGACTGACTCATTTGAAACCCCTTCCCTCTGATATTACGCATGTGGATAGGGAATTAGTTCAGCAGTCAGTGCCAGTCAGTGGCAAGCCTTAGGCCACTGTGCACACCGCGCCTCTACACTAGCGTCCGATTGTGCTACTCCTCACGGCACTATCGTCTCGCGGCAGTGTCCTATGCCGCGTTGCAGTTGCAGCTGCAGCGACGCCGCACACACAGTAGGTCTAGACGGACGCAGTTCCTTCTGCCTTTGGTCCTGCACCTGTGACCTGATACCGTGTGTGCATATATCTGAGACCTGTGACGCTAACAGGCTCAGCCTTTTTGTGTTTACCCTTACTGGCATCTCTGTGATTAAACAGTGATTGCTCTGCGCACCTGGGTGACGTTTAACCCCGTGTGCATTATACTGCCATATTGTGCGTCTGCCATTACTCAGCAGCAGTTATAACACCTTCTGCACGGTGGACCCAGATCGGCGAACGCACTTTATTATTTATTTTATTTAGTGCGTTCCGCCATTCCTAACAGTTCCTGTGTAACCAATGTTAAAGATAGGTACACAGGGAAACGCTGGACGAATACGGCAGTAGGCGGTGCGTGAGCAGAGCTTCATGGTGGAAGAAAGGAGGAAGTAGGCTGTCATCCTTAGCCCTCATCAACACAAGTCTGAAACCAGCCTTAAAGAGGTTGCCTAAGATTAAGATATGAGTGACTTTTCCTTTGGATAGGTCATAAATAGCTGATAGGAGGGGGTCTGACACACGGTAGCCCCAACACTCTGCTGATACCTGATAATGGTCTCTGGAAGTTCAAAACGTATGGCGCTAAAGGTGAAAGGGTTTCTTTAGAAATGGAAAAAAAAATGAAAGAACATGTTATGAATAAATTCAAAAATGCCTTTAATAAGCAAATCATATTCATTCTGTGTAAGGAGGTAGTCACTATAGTGCAATTGCCAATGTCTTGTTACGCAGACAGATCTGTCCTAAAATGCTAAGAGGACAGATGCCAGTAAGCATGTGCAGAAGATGCTCTGCAGGTCACAGCAGCAGAGCTTCCTGCTGCACATGATCACAGGCACCTGTCTTGTCCTCACATTCTAGGAAAGGTTTCTGTCAGTGTAACAAGACTGCCATCATTTTAATATATTATTGTGATTACCTGCCTAGACATAACGAGCGATTTGCTAACTATTATTAATCATATTTTACTCACCTATATAGAGACATTAATTCCACAGCACTCTAAAGACATTTTCATCACTGTCCCCACTGGGGACCACAATTCTTTATCGGTATGTCTTTGAAGCGTGGGAGGAAACCGGAGTATCCAGAGGGAACCTAAACAAACATGTATGTTGTCCTTGGTGGGTTTTGGACCCAGAACCCCAAAGCAGCATGACTACTGTCCTAACCAATCAGCCACCATGCTGCCCACAAGTAAATTTATTTTTTCTATTGCCAGGGAACCCCTTTAACAGTGTACAGAGTACAACAGCTCTGTACAGCATCTACCGCTCAGTTCCCAAGTGAATTTGATCTGAGCTTCAACATCCAAGAATGGCCTCTGCACAGTGTAAGGAGATGTGGCAATCCATACATTCTCAACATCTGATGGAGCAGCAATGGGTATCAGCTGAAAAGTGGGGTTCCCAGGAGTCAGAACCTATGGATCTGATATTCATTTCTACACTCTGGATACCAATATCCTAGTCCTGGAAATCCCTTTAAGGACCACTATATATAAATATGCAAAAATACATGTCAATGTAAAATTGTAGCATCAGCTTTCACTTATTCTCCTGCCAGACAAAGAAACTACTATATAGCATGCACAGCTTTCTCTCTCAGAGCCAGGGGAATTGAATAACTGTGCCCTATAGGTATCAGCATTACATTACTAATCAAACCCACTTAGGCATTTATTTCAAGGCAGCCCAATCTAAATAAATGCAAACACATATTCAAATCCAGGGAATGTCTCACAAGCCAGTCTTTGTGCTGAACAATCCAGAGCTGAATCTGAGGAAGGCCTGTGATGCATTTTCCGTAGACCATGCGCCTTCACATGACATCTGATCTGTTTATTTTTGCTCTACTCCTACTCATTTTTTTGTGGTTAGATTTGCACAAAGAAAGGAATGTTAAAAAAAGAATGGAAAAAAAAATGTATCTTTTTCCTTTCTTCGATTTCACACATTGAGGCTAAGTAAGGCAAATAGCTTGTCCTTAGTGACCACTGGTCACTTTCAGAAGGGGAAACGTGGTGTTATTTTCTTTGTGGACTTGGTAAATAAATGCAATGCTAAGATTTTGTAAAGTAGGTCAAAGTTATTGAATTTTCTAGTTGCTGAAGAGACATCTGGGTTTCATTTAAGCAAAAATCCAATTTCCTACTTTCCATGGAGACTGTTTGTCAAACGTCCAGTTCATAAGTGTAATTTTATCCCTTGCTTGCCTTTTAAAGAAAAACAGGATTGAGAGGGGGATGGAAAGTAGGGGGATGAAAATGAACTTAGGAATTCGGTGAGATGAACGGCGCTGGATGGAGTAAATATATCTTTCATAGCAAAGTTTTCCTGTATTTTTGTTGTTGCATGCTTTGATAAATATAGCTCTTAGTGGTTACTAATTAAAATCTTTTTTTGGTAAACTATTGTTCCTATTTCATCAGGTTCTATAGATGGAATCGTACTCGCTAACCAGGATGGTTCCAATTACGTGTCCCCATTCACACTTGAAGTCCTCTGTAGTATGTGTCCATTATTTTTGCAATTAGAGCACAATAGACATTGACTTTTCTTTGTTTTTTTTTTACGATTGTACAAATATTTATAAGGGCATGGTATATAAAAATAGACAGCGATGCATCTACGCATCAATAAGCAAAGTTTAATAAAGGTTATTGTACAGTTACTGTAACAATATTCATGTAGCTCCAGGCAATCTGTCTTAAGAAGCTGATTGGGACCTTTATGAATCATCTCATACAATGCAATGAATTAGCGCTTAATGGCATCCGGTAAGAAAAGGGTTACCAATCATTGTTTTAAAAAGGAGTTCTTTTTTTCTATCGCAGGGAAATTTGGTGATTTCCTAAGTCATTATTTTGTAATACAGGAAGTTGTACAAGTTTTCCAGACACAAGTCAGCTCTTGAATAAAGAACATGTGGTTGTGTGTGACTAAACTAAAAATGTCTCTCAGTAAACACTTCAAAGATGCCTCGCTTGGTAAATTACATGAAAATCATATAATCATGTGAATTACAGTCTTCAATTAGCTATTTAGATGCAATAAAAGGAGTGCAATTGGAGAGGTAAAATCCTCCAGTGCAGAAGGATTCAATCTAATTAGAATATGCAAAAAAATGTAATGGGTTTGTTTGATTCACAATGTTATCGTCTACGCGGGAAAGGAGATTGATTGGTAAATTGGACATGATTCTAAACATATATATTAATATTTTACCTTTTTAGTTAAAGCAGGATGAAAAAGGTCTGATAACAAATATAACATATTGATAAAGAGTATTGCTGGCACAGCGACTTTGCTAATGGATACAAAGGTATCACAGGGCTCATTTTGGTTAGAAGAATCCTCCAATGTTTGCTGATGGCAACATTCCGCTGGAATACTCAGAGATCACCTAGTATAATGGGGGATGCTGTTCGTAGTCACTTGGCAGCTCTAAAAATGGCTATCACAAACAGGCTTGGTGCTATCAGATGCCAGGTGTTGCCTTGGCTTTCATCATTCAACCCTTGCTTAGGAATCTGGTATAACACACGGATCCCTGCACTGGGACCACAGGGTATTCAGTGGTGTAGGGTGACAGAAATGGTCAGGTAGCTTGGTAAGCACCAGGAGGACAAAGAGTGGCAGTAACCAAACGGAGGTCAGAAACAGAAAAATCCACTACAACTGTAGCTGAAAATCAAAGTGTGTGAACCATCCAAGCAGAACACTATTTAGCAGCTTACAACAGGGAGCTCTTGTAGGGTGTTGTGCTGTCCCATTGGTTTAATGTAGGAAGTTGATTACATCATCTGACAGCACACACATCCATACTGTCAGACTAGATGGCACTACAGGTTCCAGCCACCGCAATTTGAAGCTTTACAGAGCCTGAGCCATCAAGAACTTGTCCCAACATCTCTATCATCACCTTTGGCACTGGCAACATGTATATAGCTGCGGTGGCAGTACTGGTGATAGACGCAAATAACTCAAAAGTAGGTCCTTATGTTGATGAAACACCAAGGATCTAAGGCAAAACCCAGTATCAGCAGTTACTGTATATTTTATTGTAGTTCCACCACAGGGAAGTCAAAGGTGTATTCAACTTTTATTTGTTTTATTTTAACCCTCTAATGGTATAAAATAATAAAATACACAATGTGAACCTTTTTTCCATGTTGATCCTGAGCTGATGCAGTGGTTGCATACAGACCTCTTGTAAACAAAGATTGAGGGGACTACTGGAGTGTCACTGGGGAAAAGAAGAGGTGACCATTTATTATTTTGTTATTTTTTACCATTTGCAGTTTTGCTTGAAGGTTGGATAACCCCCTTTAAGCATTCTCATATAAATCAGTGATTTGTTGGAGTAATACGCAATGATGCAGTGCACAAATATGATGAGTCTTCCTCCAGTGGAATCGAAACCTTACAAATCAATCATTGCGCTGTACCAATGTGATATACATTTACTCCAGCCAATTTTCATTCTTTTAATATATGATGTTCCTAAATGGGTCACAATACTTTATTGACTCAGGAATACGGAATACTTAATAAGTTACTTGACAAAAAACCAGGATACCATGTTAAAACATACTGATGTCTCACCATGCCATCTGAGAAATGGTATAAAGAGATGACTGTGAATGCACACTTGCAAGTTGTGCTTAAAAGACAAGGGTGATATGTAGCTGTCAGATGAGTCTTAAAGAGATTTAATTATCATTTGCTTTTAATAACACATGCATCCTGGAATTGCTGAAATAACTGTGAGCAGAGCAAGGGTTTGAGCCCTTAGCAATGTAAAGTGTACGGACTGCTTTACTGTGCAGAATTCCGATACTGATAACTATTCATTCAAAATTTTCCGACACTCTTAGATTATAGGATTTAGCGTATGATCAGTGAATCATGGGACCTGTACACAGTAATCTGCTATATATGATTTATCAGAACCCTCGCTGCATTTAAGGACTTTAGACACAAGTTAACCATTTAGCTTGTTACAGAAACAGGGCACATACAGACACTTAAAGGGTATGTGCACACAGTGTCTTTTCCAGGTGAGTGAAACTGGCAAATTTTTCAAGTGGAAGCCGCTTTCTGAAACACCAGTGGTTTTTTTCCCGAAGTGGCTTTTTTATAGTGCCTTTTTTTGGTCTCTTTACACTTTGTACTGGCAGGATCAGAATGTACAGAGACACACCTAGATGACAAAGGGAACGATAATACATCCCAAATAATATCCCACAAAACTATACATCAATCCACATAGATTTTCCTGTTCCGCAATTACAAAAATGTGACTAGTTAGTTCAATCAATCAATGTTTGTTCTAAAATTGATAAAAACAACTTCATCTGTGTATATTCCACAAAAAGATTAAGCAAAAGGTCTGGTAGGCCTCAAGTTCCCGCCACTGCACAGGGGGAATCTCAAGCCATGTCCTCTGCGGTCTTCCATTCTTCTTCAGCCGCAGAGTTAGGTTGCTCAGGCTAATGCTCTGCATGTGGTTATGCTGCCGCCCCAGTTCAGCTATAGCATCCAGCATTAGTCAGTGGCGAGCAGACACTCCTGGGACTGTCTTACTCTTCTCCATCTGAGCATGCCCGAGAGATGACCGCTAATTGATGGTCAGAGGTCACATGCTCAGGTCCTCAAGCAGCTCAGATTGGGCCATCAGAAAGGTCCTGGAAGGCTGTGGTTATAAAAATGTAGGGTTCGAGCAGGCTCACAGGATGCAGTGACGAGACACGAGACTGAATGTGGGGATGAAATAAACTTTTATAAATTTAAAGCCACAAGGGCTAAACTGCTTCAATCAAATAAAGAAGAAACACCTATTTGTCCTCGCAGGGACTCGCAAAGCAACAACATTAAAACAGAAAGGGTCCTTATTTTTCTATAGTGCACTTAGCCTTCTGGGCGTCACTCGAGTTCACGACCACTCAGGGGTTGCAAATGTAACTGTCTTGCAATCCTCGATTTCCCGGAAGGACTCGTGCTCGTCCGGCCCTGAAGAAACCGGAACGGTGGGGCGCAGCAGGCCCTGAAGGATCCAGAACGATGGGGCGCAGCAGGCCCTGAAGGATCCAGAACGATGGGGCGCAGCAGGCCCTGAAGGAATCAGAACGATGGGGCGCAGCAGGCCCTGAAGAGACTGGAATGATGGGGCGCAACAGGCCCTGAAGAGACTGGAATGATGGGGCGCAACAGGCCCTCAAGAAATGGAGTCGGTGGGGCACAACGGGCCCTGAAGAAGCTGGAACGGTGGGGCACAACAGGCCCTGAAGAGACTGTTCGGGGGGGTAAATCTCCCGGGCGTCCGTTTAGAGGCGCTCGTTCCCCAGCCAGGTCATGACGCAGTTCCAAAAACATAAACGTTAACAAACTCTGCTCAGTGTCCCCTCAGTAACCGGGACGGGGCTCTGCGGCCGCCTATAGCGAGGTGGCGTCCCCTGAGGTCGGTGATGACGGGGCCGTAGCTGTGGGGGAAGACAGGGGGGTAGTGTCCTGACCACTGTACCGGATTTCTGTCTCGTCGCCGTGGTCACCTGAGATCCCGGTCCTGTCACACCACGGAGGGAATCAGCGGCCGTCACTTTATCTGAATGTTTGCGGGGAGGGATTCCTGGGGAGAGTCTCTTACACGTCACTCTTCGGTCAGTCTCAAATTTTCCTATTACAGTCTCCTGCCTGTCTCTCTTTCCCACACCGTCAGTTGCCACAGTCCTCTCTCTGCCGCACGGCTCTCTCCTTCTTGTACGGCTCCCTTCCAACTGCCACCTCAGCGCGGCCCCTGCTCCTTTTTCCCTCGCCCCGCCCCCTGTTGCCCTGACAACTTCAATCGCATGTCTCCTTTTGTAATTCCCCTGATGTGGTTTCTTCATTAACCCTGATGGCGGTCCCCCTGGTTCCGGCCCTATCACTATATGGGGGTCCTCCTCCCCACATTCCCCCACCCTGTAAGCTCGCCAGTCCTCGGGCGAGGGTGTTAGTCTATTGAGATTGGTCAGTAAAGGTGTCGAAATTTGTTGCCATACAAACTGGTCTTGTTCATACCGTTCGGGGGGTTTGCCGGCTGTTGACCGCTCGGAGCGTCTCAGTTCAACTGGGGTGGAATCTTCGGGGGTGGTGGACGTCGGTGAGCTGCAAGATGCCGGTGGGTTAATTGTGTCAACTGGCTCATTATTGGGTGGAGGGCCCTTGGAAACTGGAGGGAAATCCTCGTCATCTGAGTCCCAACATATGGACTCCGGTTCGGATGTCTTTGGGACGGGTTCCCGTTGCTTCGGGTCGGTGGATATACACGGGTGTAACATATTACGATGCACAATGCGGGTGGGCAGTGTTTCATCCTGCTCGGGCCGTATTTCGTACACAGGTCCTTCTGGATGGATACGGCGTAGTACCCGATAAGGACTTTCTTCCCAACGTGACTCTAGTTTATTCTGGGGGCGTTGATCTAGTACAAGCACACGGTCCCCGCTTTGGAGATGGGGAGAAAAAGTTGTATTCTTCCCTGGGTGTTCCCAGTCTTGAAGTTTGGTATGTACAATTCGGTGAAGAGTTTGCAACCTGTGGCGATGATTTCATACCCAAGACGACACTCCGGTCCAGGGCCGAGGCTCTTCGGGTTCCAACTCTACCTCCGTAATCCCTTTACCCTCTCGTCCGAACAGCAGGAAATAAGGAGTATAGCCCGTTACTCGATGTACCCGATTATTATAAACCCACACTAATTCAGAAACATATTCAGGCCAACGAGCTTTCTTGTCACTCTCCAGAGTGCGTAGCATTTGAATCAATGTCCGATTAAATCGCTCACAAGCCCCATTCCCTTGTGGGTGATATGGTGTAGTCCGGGATTTATCAATCCCATAAAGATGATGTAGTTCTTCCATAACTTTCCCCAAAAAACATGCTCCCTGGTCGGAATGTATACGTTGAGGACAGCAGTACACTTGTATAAAGTTCCTGCAAATTGCGGAAGCGGCTGACTCCGCGGTCTGGTCTCGAGTAGGGGTAACCACAGCGAATTTGGTGAAATGATCGACCATGACGAGGCAGTGTTCGTATCCCTGGAATGCGGGACCAATATGCAGATAATCCACCGTCAGGAGCTCCAAGGGTTCTGAAGTCACAATCGTCTGTGTTGCGGCCCTCTGAGCAGGCGGTTTGGCCAATTCACATAAGCGGCAAGTACGGCAAACTTCGTCCACAACAGCTGACAAGCGTGGGTGATAAAACTTCTGTTGTAACCATTGCAAAGTCTTTTTGACTCCAAAGTGGGCCCCTTTTTCGTGAGCCTCTCGAGCCAGTTCGTGTAGTAGTGCTCCGGGCGTAACCACCTGCCAAACAGTCGTTGAGGTTGTTTGCGAAGTGATTTTACAGTACAGTAATCCCTTTCGGATAATCAGTCTCTCCCATTGTCGCAGAATCAGCGACAGGTCTTGGGTCAAAGCTTGTCGTTGAGTATCAGTGGGTAATTGACCAGCGGCGACCCATGTCCGGAGAAGTCCAACTTCTTCATCTTCTTGTTGCTGTTGTATCCACTTATCACGAGATTGTTCCAGGATGCCCCTATGGGCCTCGGGGGAAGATACTTTTGCATCAACGTTGGTGAGCACGGCAGCGGTAAGAGCAAACGGTATTTCCTCTCCTTCTAATTCTTCGTCTCGATTCTGTCCGGGAGTTGTATGTCGAATCCTAGAGAGAGCATCTGCATGAACATTTTCGGCCCCCCTTTTGTAAATAATCTTGTAATTGTACTTCGCCATTCGAGCCACCCATCGCTGCTCCAAAGCCCCCAACTTGGCGTTTTCCAAATGAGCCAGTGGGTTGTTGTCAGTTCGCACTACCACCTCGGAGCCCGCTAGGTACTCTGCGAATCTCTCCGTCATAGCCCACACCACTGCGAGGAGCTCGAGCTTAAAAGAGCTGTAATTGTCAGGGTTACGCTCGGAGTCATGGAGTGAACGGCTTCCATATGCGATCACCCTCTCCCGGCCATCTTGAACCTGTGACAATACAGCTCCTAGTCCGTGAAGACTCCCGTCAGTGTGCAGGATGAACGGCTGAGAGAAATCCGCATAAGCCAACACTGGGGCACCCGAGAGTGCAGCCTTGAGATCTCGGAAGGCCCCTTCCTGAGGGTGTTGCCACTGGATTTTTCGCCCATTGGCCCCAGCGGGAGCCCCCTTCAGCAGGTCGTGCAGGGCTCGAGCTCGACATGCAAAATTCTTTACGAAACGACGGTAATATCCAGCTAACCCCAGAAAAGCCCGCACGTCTTTCACCGTCTCTGGGGTAGGCCATTCTTGGATAGCAGCAATCTTCTCCCGGGATGGCCTCACACCCTCTGCCGAAACGACATGACCCAGATACTCAATCTGAGAGCGAAATAGGTGGCATTTCTGAGGCTTCACCTTCAACCCGTACTTTTGCATCCGGCTGAGTACCTGTCCCAACCGCTTCAGGTGGTCCTCGAAGGAGGCGGCATAGACAATGATGTCGTCCAGGTAGATCAACATGGCCTCAAAATTGAGATCCCCCTAGACATCGCTCCATCAATCTCTGAAATGTCCCGGGGGCATTGGCCAGCCCGAATGGCATTCGATTAAACTCAAACAGTCCCATGGGCATTATGAACGCCGTATTAGCTCTATCCTCTTCTGACATGGGCACCTGCCAGTACCCACTGGCCAAGTCCAGGGTCGAAAAATATGTTGCTTTGCCCAATGCAGACAGAGATTCTTCTATGCGGGGCAGTGGGTATGAGTCTTTAATAGTGCAAGCATTCAATTTGCGATAATCCACACAGAATCGTAGTGTACCATCTTTCTTCCGGACCAACACGATGGGGGCCGCCCAAGGGCTTTGACTTTTCCGTATCACCCCTTTTTGTAGCATCTGAGCCAGCAAAGTTTTCACCTCTTGATAGAGTTGTGGCGGAATCTGTCGATATCGTTCTCGGACAGGGGCCGCTCCTGCTGTGGGGATCTCATGAGTGATGGCGGTGGTACACCCAAAGTCGTCCTCATGACTAGCAAATACTTTGTGGTACTGTCCCAGCAATGCTTTTACTTGTGAAAGTTGGGCCGCAGTTAGTCCAGAAAGCTCGGCCCGCATCTGCTCCAAAATATTACGGCCCTTCTCTTGTGTCGAGACTTCGTGAGCCTGTAGGGTTCGTATTGTTACCTCCCAAGGATCCTCCGGGTGTACTCGTAATTGAACCGCAGGAGCGGGCAGCACTTCTTCTAAAGGCTTTACTAGTTTGGCCAGTGCAGTCCGTGCTTTCAGAATAGTTTCTCGGTCTTCAAGGTTAACACAGCGGACCAGGACGGTTCCTTTTCGCACCGTAGCAAGGGAACGGGCCACCAGTATGCCAGGAGGTAAGTGCTCTGAGTGACACGGCTCCACCTGCACCTCTACGCCTTCCAAAGGTATCGGGGCCCGAATCGGCAGGGCCACCACTGTCTGTCCAGGAGGCAGCACAAGCAGGGGTGCCGCTGTCGCGATGACCTTGCCCAAAGCCTCACCCTCCTGGCAGTCCCGATGCACTCGCGCACCTCGCACCAGTTGCTGGAATACCTGTCCCTGAGCTGTGCGAGAACCCCACTGTTTCAGTGTCCTTTGTGTGGGATCATTAAGCATCAGGTTACCAAACTCTTTTAAAATATTCATGCCTAGGGTGAAGGGGTGTCGTTGATCAGCTTCTCCTTGAGTCAGCACCACCCCTCTGCGGCCGAGGGGTTTACCGCACAACGTCACCTGCACCCACACTACCCCGGCAACCGGAACCGGCAGTTGGTTGGCGGCTACTAGTCTAATCATGGGCCCCCACTGAGGTCTTGCTGCCTCTGGAAAGTTTTGTTGAAAGTACGCTGCGGGCATAGTGGTTACTTGTGACCCCGTGTCCACCAGACACCGGACGGCCTGGCCCTCTACTTCTGCCCAAACTACTGGACACTTTGCTACCAAATCTTCGGGACTTCCACCACCCCTAGTTGTGGTTTTCGGCTCCGAGCGGCGTCCCCCCAGCCCGGAGCCCTTTAGTTTAATGGCCGCCGGGGTGGGTATCTCCCATGCCGCGGACACTCTCGGGCGAAGTGGCCTGGTTCTCCACACTCATAACATCGGGCCGGTAGAGATTGACCACCCCGCGGAGAGCGTGACCCCCAGGGACCGGGATTAACACTGGGTCGCCCAGTCTCCGGTTCGGTTCTTCTCTTTACTTCAGCCAACTCACTCTTAATATTTTTCAATTCTCGCTTCATCTCCTCCACCCATTGAGGTTCCTCAACTGTGTTCGAGGAGGCCTCCACACCTCGGACCTTCCCCACGGGGACCGCCATTCCCTGCTCTTGCTCCCGAACTCATGCCTGACTTCCCACTTCTGAAAAGTCTATTTGGGGATTCATTCTGATCCGTTCCCGTAATGCCTGCTTTATCAGTGGATCTCGCAGTCCAGTCACCAGTAGGTCACGTAGGGTAATGTCAACAGGTCCTACCCCTACCCCGTCTTTTCTTTCAATAGCCGTGTGCAACTCTTGGAGTAGATTCATATACTGAGTAATCGTCTCCCCCTCTGCCTGCATCCGGCTAAACAGACGGGTCCTTAACTCTCCCACATTAGTGGGATCCCCATGGGTCTGTTCCACTATCTGCAACACCTTTTCAAAAGTGTTGCGGTGCCCCGGAGGTTTCAACATCACTGACCTCCGCACCTCCCCGTCTAGGGCCATGAGTGCTACTTCAGCTTCCAGGTCAGGGGTCATTGGATGCATCCGAAAAAGCCCCCGCATCCGCTCTGTCCAGCTCCATAGCATAGTATTTGAGCCGGAGAATCTAGGCAGGTTGTTCAGCATGGCCCCCAATGAAATGCTGGTACGGGGACCCTCATTATTTACAGAGCTTACAGCTTCCCCATGTTCGGGGCCACCACTGTCCGCGCTCGGAGACTGCATCCTGCCGACTACGCCAAATGTAGGGTTCGAGCAGGCTCACAGGATGCAGTGACGAGACACGAGACTGAATGTGGGGATGAAATAAACTTTTATAAATTTAAAGCCACAAGGGCTAAACTGCTTCAATCAAATAAAGAAGAAACACCTATTTGTCCTCGCAGGGACTCGCAAAACAACAACATTAAAACAGAAAGGGTCCTTATTTTTCTATAGTGCACTTAGCCTTCTGGGCGTCACTCGAGTTCACGACCACTCAGGGGTTGCAAATGTAACTGTCTTGCAATCCTCGATTTCCCGGAAGGACTCGTGCTCGTCCGGCCGTGAAGAAACCGGAATGGTGGGGCGCAGCAGGCCCTGAAGGAACCAGAATGATGGGGCGCAGCAGGCCCTGAAGGATCCAGAACGATGGGGCGCAGCAGGCCCTGAAGGATCCAGAACGATGGGGTGCAGCAGGCCCTGAAGAAACTGGAATGATGGGGCGCAACAGGCCCTGAAGAGACTGGAATGATGGGGCGCAACAGGCCCTGAAGAAATGGAGTCGGTGGGGCACAACGGGCCCTGAAGAAGCTGGAACGGTGGGGCACAACAGGCCCTGAAGAGATGGGAACGGTGGGGCACAACAGGCCCTGAAGAGACTGTTCGGGGGGGGGTAAATCTCCCGGGCGTCCGTTTAGAGGTGCTCGTTCCCCAGCCAGGTCATGACGCAGTTCCAAAAGCATAAACGTTAACACACTCTGCTCAGTGTCCCCTCAGTAACCGGGACGGGGCTCTGCAGCCGCCTATAGCGAGGTGGCGTCCCCTGAGGTCGGTGATGACGGGGCCGTAGCTGTGGGGGAAGACAGGGGGGTAGTGTCCTGACCACTATACCGGATTTCTGTCTCGTCGCCGTGGTCACCTGAGATCCCGGTCCTGTCACACCACGGAGGGAATCAGCGGCCGTCACTTTATCTGAATGTTTGCGGGGAGGGATTTCCGGGGAGAGTCTCTTACACGTCACTCTTCGGTCAGTCTCAAATTTTCCTATTACAGTCTCCTGCCTGTCTCTCTTTCCCACACCGTCAGTTGCCACAGTCCTCTCTCTGCCGCACGGCTCTCTCCTTCTTGTACGGCTCCCTTCCAACTGCCACCTCAGCGCGGCCCCTGCTTCTTTTTCCCTCGCCCCGCCCCCTGTTGCCCTGACAACTTCAATCGCATGTCTCCCTTTGTAATTCCCCTGATGTGGTTTCTTCATTAACCCTGATGGCGGTCCCCCTGGTTCCGGCCCTATCACTATATGGGGGTCCTCCTCCCCACAAAAGGACCGCACGGCCATGCGCTGGTATAGTCCATGTGGAGTGAGTGTTTTATGCACGTATGAATGTCTCTGGTGAGTGAGTCATTATGAAGCCTCTACCCTTGGTACCTATGTGTTGATCAGCCTTGCCAGTTAGTGCCTAGACTGAGAGTGCAGGTAGGAGGCAAAGTCAGGGCCTAGCCTCAGCACCTAGTAGTGGCTTGCCTGTACGCCACTGTGCACTTTGTCCGCACTCCACATTAGCCAGCGTCTATTAGTGGTGCTCGCAGGTGCGATGCCATACGCTTAGTGGGTCTAGAGAGGCTCTTAACCCGCACCCTTGAGGCAGAGTCTTGTGACCGAATACTAGTACTGATTCAGCTGTGCCATGTGACAGTCAACAGGGTATGGTATCTGTGCTCTGCGGTTCCATGGCTCTGTGAAGCAACAAAGCTTGGTGCAGCGACACACTGGGTGGCATTTAACCCACGTGTGTCCAGTGCGATACCGCCATTTTGTGTCCGTCATTACCGAGCAGCAGTTAACATCTCTGCACGGTGGATCCCGGGCTGCGAAGAGCACCTTATTACCATCTTTATATTATTTTGTGCGTTCCACCAGCCCTAACTAGGTCTACAAGACATGAAAGTTATCAGTTATGTGTAAGAACCAGGGAGTTTAAAGGCTCAAAACGCATAATAAATCCAATGTCCTGTAGATATTTTGCCTAATATCTTAATGGAATATGCACTGATCAAGATGTTTTTCACAATTTTGAAATAAACATTTTATTTTATCTACTCACGTGCGTTGGATCCCCTACTGCCTTGGAGCCTTCTCTGTGGGACTACCTCTTCTAATTGCTCCTGTGCATAGTGTTCACTGTGATTGCTGGCCTATAGGAGAATGAGCTGAATAGTTTTTCTTCTCTTTTTATGATTAATCAATGCAGGTAGGTGTATAATTTACAATTAAGTAAATATCTTGTAGAAAAACAACACCCCGAAGAAAACAGATTGCCCTAATATTTAAGGCTGTCAGTCATCTACAGCATTGTTCCTCAACTCCAGTCCTCAAGGCTCACCAACGGATCATGTTTTCTGGAATTCCTTTGTATTACACATGTAAAGGAATTATTAACATGGCATCAGAAGTTGTACAAAGGTTCTCTCACCTGTGCAAGACTAAGGAAATCTTGAAAATATGATATGTTGGTTGGCTTTGAGGACTGCAGTAGGGGGAACACTAATTTTGAGTATACTATATACAGTTTCTATGGAGTAATGCTCAACATCCATAATTTATGAATGATCCTTGTTTCCCCTGAAATATTTAGGAGAACACTTGACAGACGTTCACACAAATTAGTTCTATGGTTAATTTCAAAGTCTGTTGAAGGCCTACAGCTCAAAAATGTTACTTAAGACAAACAAATCGTTGCCCACTCCATCTAGCAGGTCCCATAGGAATCCCTACCTTTACCCTTTAACCCCTATACAGGGATCTGGACTTTCAAAAAGGCTCTCTGGCTTGTGTACACAAAGTAGCTGCTAGATGGAGAGTAGATTCTGAGGCAAGGATCCAGTCAGTAACAGGAAGGACAAACCAGTGACAGAATCATGATACAAATTCATAGTTAAAGTCAGGTCAGATACGAGAAGGACAGACAAAAGCAAAGTCATTCAGGTCAATACCAAAGGAGACATAGCAGATCAGACAAGGTTAGGATCAAGCAAGGTCAGAGTCAGAATATCAGCAGGAAAAGCATGACAGATGTCTGAGGTAAACTAAGCATAATATCTGGAAACTCCAATCAGCTTTCTGAGAGTTTAATTAAGTTGTAGTGCTGGATGTCGTCTGCACCCTCCCAGAGATATTGGCCCTGATGTCTGCATCCCCAGGACCACCCACCGAGAGAATAGTGCAGTGCTTAGAAACAGAAGGAGACTTCATTAAAAGTGGTCTAAGTAGAGAATCTTCTCAAAACTGCTCAAAATTGACATTCAGCGTAGCTTTTATTGTAATACCTATCAAGGAAATTATGCATATGCAATGGATAAATATTTCATTATAAAGTATAGCTATAATGGATTGTCAGAGGATTCTAATTTCCACAGACATTCTGTGTACCATTATTTCAATGCTCAAGAATAGAGATGATAGTAAAAATGGAGAGCATTGGATCATAAGAGTAAAACCAGCTGTTATGTGTGCTAGAAAGGTCAAAATGTTCCCTAAGAGATGCATTTTTTCTCCATGATATAAAATGTTGAAATAAAGTCAATGATCTCACTATATAAAATTTCATCATAATTCCAAATCTAGTTGACTACTATAATTTCATATGTCAAAATGTTTTCTTATTAAAGGAAGCTCTCACCAGGTTTTTACTACCCCATCTGAGAGGCGCATAATGTAGGCGCAAAGACTCTGAATCCAGTGATGTGTCTGTAGGGAGTAGGGCCCCGCAGAGTGTCCGGGCCGCAACCAAAGGGACCGCCATCTAGGTTCCTAAGGGAGCTGTACCTGGGGAACGGAGGAGGAGAGTGGACTGCTGGGAGCGACAGGACAGCAAGGGGAGGGGAGAGTATAAAAGGGACAGGGAGCGAGCAAGGGAGTCAGTTGGCGAAACGGCAGACACGAAGCAAGAGACTGTGGGAGTTTGAGAGAGCCAAGGTGACAGATGGAGACCAGAGAGGAGACCAGCGGCAGAGGGGAGACTTACAGTGGTCTGTGGAGAGTAAGTGCCGAACTTACCAACAAGGCACTGCCGCTTCACTCCAATCCGGGGTCACTACCTGCCCAAGGTCGTCCTCAGCTGTTACCGCTTTGCTCCAGCCTGTTGTGGCCTGTCCGCTGCCTCTCGCAGCCGCTTCACTCCAGTCCGTGGCTGTGGCCTGTTCATCATCGCCCGCAGTTGACGTCACCCTGCTGCATTCGGCAGTTGGGACCTACTCCTCGCCTACAGAGAAACTTTGCCTAGGCCCAGGCTGTGCACGTGGCCTGCCAACCGCCACTCCTGGGATCTGCGAGACAACACTGCTTGGGGACTGGAGTCTCATTGAACTCACTTACGAGCGGAACCCCGCTGTTTCTACAAGGGGTTACCTCATCAAAGGACTCTCTCAGGGCCTGTTGTGCCCCAACTCCTCCTGGGCGCTGGGGTGCCCGAAGACTATGACAGATCTTCAGCAGCTGGGCCCAGCGGCTGCGACACCAAAGCAGCCTCATCAGAGACGCCGAGGGACGTCAGGACAGATAAGTGATTCTATAGGAAATAAGGACGCGGCCCTATAGCAACCGGCCTTTGCCGGGTTAGTCGTGTTCTCTTTGAAAGTGTTTGTGCAGAAGTCCCTGCAAGGACAATAGCTGTTATTGTGTTTTGGTTGCTTAGCATAGCCATAGCGGCTTAAATTTATAAAAGTTTTCTTCACAAAGTTCAGTCTCGCGTCTCGTCACTGCATCCTGCGTACCTGCTGTTACCTACATGTCACCTGCTGTCATTTTGATAAAATCAATGTTTTATCTGTTGCAGATCTACCACTTATCAGAGTGCTGAGATCTGTATAACCTCGACTACACCTCTGATTGACAGCTTTCTGTCCATGTGCAGTGTACACAGAAAGCTGCCAATCAATGGTGGTGGGCAAGGGGTTATACAGAGCTCATGAATATGCTTGACTACCTAGCAGTAGTTTTATTTTTAGTCCTGTAGTGATAATTTCCTGCTGATAAAACAAGGATTTATCAGAACTACAGCAAGGATCCCATTAAGTTATATATCACTGAAATCAGGTCTCTGTGAATACATTATGATTCTCTCAGAGTAGATGGCAAAAACATGGTTGCAGATTCCCTTTAAAGGGCATCTGTCACCTATTTTTTCGTATATAAGATGCAGCCACCACCATCAGGGGCTTATCTACAGCATTCTCTAATGCTGTAGATAAGCCCCCGATGTAACCTGAAAGAGAAGAAATAATAGTTATATTATACTCACCCAGGGGCGGTACGGGTCCGGTCCGGGTCCGATGGGTGTCGCAGTCTGGTTTGGCGCCTCCCATCTTCTAGCGATGACGTCCTTTTCTTTGCTTCCCATCTCGGCTCCTGCGCAGGCGTACTGCTCTGCCCTGTTGAGGGCAGAGCAGAGTACTGCAGTGCGCAGGCGCCGGACCTCTCTGACCTTTCCCTACGCATGCACACTGCAGTACTCTGCTCTGCCCTCAACAGGGTAGAGCAGTATGCCTGCGCCGGAGCTACGACGGGAAGCTAAGAAGAGGACGTCATCACTAGAAGATGGGAGGTGACACCCATCGGACACTGGACCGGACCCGGACCACCCCTGGGTGAGTATAATGTAACTCATTTTTCTTCTCATTCAGGTTACATCGAGGGCTTATCTACATCATTACAGAATGCTGTAGATAAGCCCCTGATGGCGGTGGTTGCATTTTATGTACGAAAAAATAGGTGACAGATTCCCTTTAAATATTTTTTGTAATGTATGTACAATATAAACCCCAAATTAAAGGGTCACAGGAAAGAAGGAGGAAGGCAAATTATCTTGAAAGTTATCAAAATTCTATAAAAGCATTTGATTATTATTAATTATACTGTAAGTACATGTTTAATTTCTTTTTAAATTCCTATTTTACCGATCAGTTTTCATTTTCAAAAGTGCATCTACATACAGTGGGGCAAAAAAGTATTTAGTCAGTCAGCAATAGTGCAAGTTCCACCACTTAAAAAGATGAGAGGCGTCTGTAATTTACATCATAGGTAGACCTCAACTATGGGAGACAAACTGAGAAAAAAAAATCCAGAAAATCACATTGTCTGGTTTTTTTTCATTTTATTTGCATATTATGGTGGAAAATAAGTATTTGGTCAGAAACAAGCAATCAAGATTTCTGGCTCTCACAGACCTGTAACTTCTTCTTTAAGAGTCTCCTCTTTCCTCCACTCATTACCTGTAGTAATGGCACTTGTTTAAACTTGTTATCAGTATAAAAAGACACCTGTGCACACCCTCAAACAGTCTGACTCCAAACTCCACTATGGTGAAGACCAAAGAGCTGTCAAAGGACACCAGAAACAAAATTGTAGCCCTGCACCAGGCTGGGAAGACTGAATCTGCAATAGCCAACCAGCTTGGAGTGAAGAAATCAACTGTGGGAGCAATAATTAGAAAATGGAAGACATACAAGACCACTGATAATCTCCCTCGATCTGGTGCTCCACGCAAAATCCCACCCCGTGGGGTCAGAATGATCACAAGAACGGTGAGCAAAAGTCCCAGAACCACGCGGGGGGACCTAGTGAATGAACTGCAGAGAGCTGGATCCAATGTAACAAGGCCTACCATAAGTAACACACTACGCCACCATGGACTCAGATCCTGCAGTGCAAGACGTGTCCCACTGCTTAAGCCTGTACATGTCCGGGCCCGTCTGAAGTTTGCTAGAGAGCATTTGGATGATCCAGAGGAGTTTTGGGAGAATGTCCTATGGTCTGATGAAACCAAACTGGAACTGTTTGGTAGAAACACAACTTGTCGTGTTTGGAGGAAAAAGAATACTGAGTTGCATCCATCAAACACCATACCTACTATAAAGCATGGTGGTGGAAACATCATGCTTTGGGGCTGTTTCTCTGCAAAGGGGCCAGGACGACTGATCCGGGTACATGAAAGAATGAATGGGGCCATGTATCGTGAGATTTTGAGTGCAAACCTCCTTCCATCAGCAAGGGCATTGAATATGAAACGTGGCTGGGTCTTTCAACATGACAATGATCCAAAGCACACCGCCAGGGCAACGAAGGAGTGGCTTCGTAAGAAGCATTTCAAGGTCCTGGAGTGGCCTAGCCAGTCTCCAGATCTCAACCCTATAGAAAACCTTTGGAGGGAGTTGAAAGTCCGTGTTGCCAAGCGAAAAGCTGCTCTAGAGGAGATCTGCATGGAGGAATGGGCCAACATACCAACAACAGTGTGTGGCAACCTTGTGAAGACTTACAGAAAACGTTTGACCTCTGTCATTGCCAACAAAGGATATATCACAAAGTATTGAGATGAAATTTTGTTTCTGACCAAATACTTATTTTCCACCATAATATCCAAATAAAATGAAAAAAAAACAGACAATGTGATTTTCTGGATTTTTTTTTCTCAGTTTGTCTCCCATAGTTGAGGTCTACCTATGATGTAAATTACAGACGCCTCTCATCTTTTTAAGTGGTGGAACTTGCACTATTGCTGACTGACTAAATACTTTTTTGCCCCACTGTATGTAAAAAAAAGCAAGTGGTTGAAGCATATCTTTAAAAATGATAATAATAATTCATAGAAAAAACTTTTTCATAAAGAAAATTTCCCATGAAAAACTAAACGAGTTTTGCCTGATCTGCTCATTATTATTATTATTTATTATTATGGCACCATTTATTCCATGGCGTTTTACATGTGAGGAGGGGTATACATAATACATACAAGTACAGTAATCTTAAACAATACAAGTCACGACTGGTACAGGATGATAGAGGACCCTGCTCGCGAGGGCTCACAGTCTACAACGGAATGGGTGATGATACAGTAGGCGAGGGTAGAGCTGGTCGTGCAGCGGTTTGGTGGATTGGTGGTTACTGCAAGTTGTAGGCTTGTCGGAAGAGGTAGGTCTTCAAGTTCTTTTTGAAGGTTTCCATGGTAGGCGAGAGTCTGATATGTTGTGGTAGGGAGCTCATCTCTACTGGCCACCTCTGCAGTTTACCATCAACGGCTAGGCTACTAAGCAAGGAGGCCTTTAAAACACCTTGCTTCAGAGCTTGTAGGTGATGTTCTGAAGCTGATCGGCCCATGTGGGCTTCTGATGCTGCAGACAATTCATAGATGGGATCAGCTGTGCAACAATGCCACTGATCTGAAGTGATCAATGTTCGTGAGGGCACTGCCCCTGGCAAGCAGAAATCTAAGAGGCAGGGGAATTTTGCCTTCCTGAAGAATAAAGATGAGAAACATCCCTTTAATGTTGTTTACAGAAATTCTGAAGTGTTGTTTAGGGGTCTACCATCATCCTTGATCAGCGCTAAAACCAGTCTTGTCATACAATTGCTCTGATAAATATACAGCAGAAAGCCAATTCAAACCTCATCCTGTAGGGAGACCATGAGAATCTAGATTCATGACATTTATCATTTTTTAAAACAAGGATAGGACTCTAGAATAACTTGCTGAAGACTACATTTTTATTCCAAAATTAGAAATATTTTTTTCTGACATTATTTGTCAGTTCTTTCTTCATCAAGCTGCAAATAGTGGAAAAGTTTTAAGACCGAAGGTGCTGAACTGCAGCTGACTCCATAAAAGCATGGATTTCATGTCAATCTTCACATGAATATGAACAAATGTGCAGAATCTCCGGCAAGAATTCATTTTTATGCTTCAAACTGTGCTGCAAGGAAGACTTACACTTCTAGCACCTCAGCAACATACTGTAGACAATGGACAAATGGTAGAAATAAGACAAACACAATGGGAATAGTTCAGAGATCCACACAAAAGAAAATCTTTGACAGTGCGGCATTCACAGTTTATTATGTAAGGATATATTATGGCTTGCTTGTTTTAGTGGCAAAGTGGATTATCTCCTGAACAGAAATGGATTCCTCTCACTGTGCTGTTTCAGAGAACTATTTGCATGTATATATGTATAGCGATCAAATATTTGGGCCAGAGCATAGCATTGCAAATTGTACTTCTGTAGGGAACGCTCACATTAATTCTAATTCACTTGCTTTGATGTTGCCTGAACAAGGCAGGAGAATGATTTTGAAAAGCCTTAAAGTCACTTTCTATCTTACGGAAAATGCAACATATAGTTGTTTGCAGTGTATGACAAACCTTGGCCTTTCAGTACATGATGTATGTATTTTTCCAAAAAGGTCAGAGAATTGAACTAAAATATTTTAATGTTTAAAGAACATCTGTCGCCAGGTTTTGCCACCTAATCTGAGAGCATCATAATGTAAAGACACAAACCCCGATTCCACCTATGTGAGTCTTATGGTGCTGCTTGCTATAGTTCTGATAAAATCAGTTTTATCAGTTGGATAATAGGACTAGCAGACCTGCTGCCATGTAGCCCTCTATAGTTATGAGTTCTGTATAACCCCACCACATCTTACTGCCTATACACAGTGTATAGAGAAAGCTGCCACTAAGTGGTGTGGTCGGGGTTATACAGAGCTCAGCATTCATAGAATTGGTAAATCTATAGCAGACAAAACAGTGAGTTTATCAAAGCTACAGCAAACAGTCCAACAAGTAATGCATCATTGGAATCATGCCTTTACAGCATGCTTCTCTCACCCCTGACCATTGCTGGTAATCTTGGCTTTAAGATAAACAAAGCTCATGTGGAGATCATACTTGTTATGTTCCCATTCAATCACCTGGATGTAGCAGTATATTGATTTGTCTAAACACCTTACTGATCAGACCATATTTGTCATTTTTCTGGGTACGAACCCTTGATCCTGTGCTTTGTGGTCAACTTCTCTGTCCGCTGTGCCACAGCACACACACCTTTTCTCTGCATGTTTAGCTTCTGTTATCCTTCCTTGCTTCCATCTTTTTAGGATAACGCGTTTTCTTTTACTCATTTGTCTGCCCCATCACCTTTCAGGTGTGGCTTTATATACTTTCCCCTTGCTGGTATTTCCTGCTGGTGATAGTCTCATTTGGCTGTCTAACCATACTGCTGTAGTTTAAGCCAGTCAGTAAAAGACAAACTAGGGTTTCTCTCTCTGCTGTTTATGTTCTTTTCCTTGCACCTATCTTCTGTTTCTTTTTAGGAAGTAAATTACCGCAAGAGTTCTGGAATTCCATTCCGCGGGAAAATTGCATTTTAAATTCCCTCGATTTTCCCACGGAAAAACTAGCATTTTGCAAGTGTAATTAGCTTGCAAAATGCTAGCGTTTTCCAAGCGATCTGTAGCATTGCTTGGAGAACTGATTGACAGGTTGGTCACACTCGTCAAACATAGTGTTTGACAAGTGTGACCAACTTTTTACTACTGAGGCCGCCTATGCAGCATCAGTAGTAAAAGACAAAATGTAAAAAATAATAAAAAAAATAAAAAATGGTGTTATTCTTACCTTCCGACGTCCCACGCAGCCTTCCTGCCACTCTCCACGCTCCCGTTCAGAGTAATCCTTTGCGAAAATGCCCGCGATGATGTCCATTCTCGCGGGATCGCAACGTCTCTTTTGCTGCTTTTGTTCTGACCAAGCGTCAGCTGTCCAGATCACCAGTGAGTCCGAATTGTGAGGTTTCTCGCCCTTCTGTTCACAAGCGCTTGGAGACAAAGTGACACACACACTGGTCGTGGCTAAATCACTTTATCTGACGTAATGAAATATAAGACATGTTTTTATACCATTTACAACAATATGTGACTCTATGGAGCTCATTTGGCCCCCACCATCACCTCAGGGTCGTACGTACCTTGTTTACAATATACCCAGAACACGTTGTTGAGAACAAATATGATAACAAGTATAATTTCCTTGAAGACAGAGACTACTAGTCTACATAAGAATAATTCTAGCAATAATAAGGCAAAAGGCAATTGAAGTCTTAAAGGCATTTAAAGGGATATAAAAGCAAACCATTAACTCTTCTATATCAATTTCCCCCTTTTGTAAATGGTATAACCTTTGCCACAGGGTCAGCTGATGTCCACAAAGGAGCTACTGTCTCATGAGTCTAGTACCCATAAGGGGGCTTCCTACCTGCTTCACCCATCCACCCTCAGTGTGGACACTCACTTTCCCCATCAGCAATGGCCACCTGGGGTCTATGATACACTACTGAAGGTTAAGCCTTAGATTCTTTTTTCACACATACATTATTCAGTAGCTTAAGTAATACATATATTAGCGCTTTTACGGCTACATAAAATAATAAGCAAAACAACAAAATTTGCATACAATTCTATATAATGCCAAAAAAAATCCATCCTGCAAGGCCATTAACCCAATTTGCAGGATTTAGGAAAGAGAATGTGTTACCCCACCTGGAGTCTCTCTTTGCACTGTGTTGCTTCAACCATTGGTCTCTAAGTTCACCCATTTTGTCCATACTGGCCCTGATCTGGAGATTGCCAGCAGGGCATTTTCGCAAAGGCTTACTGGGAACGGGAGCGTGGAGAGAGGCGGGAAGGCTGCGCGGGACGTCGGAAGGTGAGAATAACAATATTTTTTATTTTAAATTCTATTTTTTACAGGAATATGGTACCCAAAGCCCGGAGGACAGTCTCCTCTCCTCTGGACCGTGGGTACCATCTGCAATTGTTCTGCTTACTTTTCGCATGGTGTGCACAGCCACATGCGGAAAGTAAGCGGAACAATGCATTCCGCAAAATTAATGAGCATGTTGCGGTTTTTACCGCGAAGCGGTTCCGCCACGGAAAAAAACGCAGCATTAGCACAGCATAGCGGAATCCGATAGGAATGCATGGGATGTTTATTTTTCGCGTTTTTGTGGCAAAATCGAGCGGTTAAAACCGCCGCGGAAGCGCGAAAAAAATGCCACGTATGAACTCAGCCTAACAGTACCGACTAAATCCATTATTTTGAATTTCATGTTTTTTTTACTCACTGTGGGATCTCTTTCTATTTCAGGACACTTTCCCTTCTGTAGGTAAATAGCACTCTGCTTTGCCCTCCGGTTCTTTACGGGGAACAAGAAGCGCATGATGGCCTTTCAGGCAGCACAGGTCCAAGTTGCCAGTGTCTAGTCTGTAGTTAGTACTATCTCAGCTCAAGCAGGAACCACAAGGGCCTACAGAGTCAGGATCTCTAGTCTTTAAAGGAACTGGCACAGTCAGTTGCAGTTCTTATTGCGTTACCTATCTTTCCCGAGTAGCTACACTATCATAACAGTACTGTTATGTACATTTTGGGGAAGATGTTAGATATAAAGCATCAAGAACTCTTAGAAGGTACAGTAGTTTCCAAATATCAAAACTTATCACCTCTCCACAGAAGATAGCTGAGCATAGACACAGAACTTCCTTTCTCAGGTCCTATGGGGTTCTCAGAGGTAGGAAGAGATCATTCACTTCTCTTTAATCTGAGGATTAAACCAGGGAAGGAGTCTGCAGTGACTTTGAAGACTTAGGCAAGAAAATGAAAGAACTGGGAGAACAGTTGGTCTTCTATTGCAGTGGCCTTCTTATCCATTCTCCCAGTGGATAATCATGGAACAAGGAGGTGGAACATGATTCTACAGGTAAACAATTGGCTATGTCAATGGTGCTGTCAGCGATTTCTGGATCAAAGAGTGAATTACCTATTCGATGGACTACTTCCTATAAATGGGCTGCATCTTACCAAGACTAGAAAACAAATTTGGAATTCCCCTTGATACACTCATCAGGAGATCTTTAAGCTAGAACATTGTGGGAAGAGAAGCAATAGGCCAGGGAAAGCCATACAGCAAACCAATAGTATTGCTCATAATAATAATAATACTCACCCATAATAATTCTACAGTTTAAAAAGACTGCCAATAACCTGACGAATGAGTGAAACGCTTGTTTGTCAGGTGAAATGATCTTTCATGCTCAAACAATTGCATTCTATGTGCACTGAATTATCTGTTTCAGATTGATCAGTGCGCATCTGAAGTCGGGTCAGATTGTGTAGACAATCTATTAAACAACGGCCGACAGTCAAGCATGTTGTCGGTTGGTGATCATCTAGCACTGCACATTGTGCTGTGTGAGCAACCCTCTGTTCCTCTCCTTGTCTAAGATTGTTTGTTTTTTTACTTAAAGTAGAAAAAAACAACTTTAAAATCTCCCATGTCCCAAAATATCAAGTTACCTTTCGTCTTGCACGATTAATTAATATATACACATAAGAGATTTGGGAACCTATCGAGCTGAAATTAAGGAAATGTATATGTTTTTGTACTTGATCTCCTGATATTCATTCTACCAAAAGTTAGGTTTGCAGTTATCATCCCTACTTACTTGGTCACTCCATTCATTTTGGATAAAAAATATTATTAATTTGTTATCCTCCCAGATTTGTTTTCGATTCCTAAGATTTTACTGGATGTAAATCAGACAAATTGACTGATTTGTGGGTGACGTTGGGCTTTCATCTTTAGTACAACATCGGTACTCCCAAATCTACTTCTACTATCTCTTGAAGCTCTAGAAAGTCCAAAGCGAGTGCTTACTATCAACGTTTAAGTGAACTTCCATCTTTTACTTTGTAGCATATCTATCTAAATATAGGCAGCATTCTGTGATGATTGATATTACAATGAAATAAATATATATCGGATCAGATCTCTATTTTTTATCTTGCGGAGAAGAAAACCTTGTAAGAAGATAAAGAGAGTAAGGATATGGTAAAATAAAATTTAAAACATTTTAACTTTTTTTTTCTGCAAGAGATTCAAAGCTATAGCAAATTAATTAGGCTTTTTTTTTTTTCAAATTTATGGCCTTAATGCAGACATACCGTCACCCAATATAGAGCATTTCCTATTACCTCAACAATAAGTCTAACACTAAATTGTAGATCTGGAAATCTCTTTACCTTTTGTAATAATTTCAATTCCAGACCTACTGCTTTATAAGTACATTTTCAGACATTTCAGCCATCTTCTTGCTGTTTTGATCTTATTTTCTCACATCTGGCTTCTACTCTCTTGCCAACGCTCTGCTTCCCTGCAATTCTTTAGATTACTACACATTTGCTCATATTCTTGTATTTATCTTAAAAGGATTGTCTGGGATTTTAATATCGATGGCAAATCTTTAGGATAGGTCATCAACATCTGATCGATGGTGATGCGACACTAGGCGCACCTCACCGTTCAGCTATTCTCTATCCTGGCAGTGGCCAGAACTGCTCAGATATGGAAATGTACAGCACAGCTCTGTCAACTTTACAGTGGCAGCATCTGGGCACTACATATTTGCCCCCTATTAAAATCAATAGGGGTTTCATGTGCAGTACCTGGCCTATTCTGTTGATGTAGCTGTGCTGTACAACTCTGCAACTGAGCAGTTCTGGCTCAGCTAGGAACAGCTAATCAGTGTGGGTGCGGAGTGTCGAATCACCATCAATCAGATATTGATGGCACATCTTAAGGATAGGCCATCAGTGTTAAATACTCTGACAACCCCTTTACCATTTTGTTTTACACCTTTATCAGATACATTGTTTTGATTGTATAG
This sequence comes from Dendrobates tinctorius, assembly GCF_039654945.1. Classification (NCBI taxonomy): domain Eukaryota; kingdom Metazoa; phylum Chordata; class Amphibia; order Anura; family Dendrobatidae; genus Dendrobates; species Dendrobates tinctorius. The sequence goes on along the minus strand of NW_027361698.1, from coordinate 57,390,127 downwards.
ATAATATACTATAATATACCATACATGTATATAGATAGAATTGTCCTAATTGCACAAGGGACTGATGTCATTACTTTCAGCTTTGTAGATATAGCATTATAGAGTAATCATTGTCAAATTCAGGGGTACAGGGGCTGTCTACACCTTGGGGCTGTCTTTTGCAAGGATGTCTTTTTTTAAGGATAATAATAGAAATATGCCAGACATAACTCCCTGCTATAGATGCTTCACTATTATGATTACTATGCTTCATTGTCTCTATCAATCTGACAATCAATCTTCTTCCTCCTCAGGTATGTGTTCTGGCTGCTGCAATACCATAACCCATCTTTCCTGATCCCAATCACCCTGTATCTCTCTATTACTGGCACGTGTTCTGGCTGCTGCCTCACCTTAGTTCCTTTATTCTAACACACAATATGGCCTTATCTGTCCATGTGAATCAATCTCCTTTTGCATTTTCTCTTCTGACTCCTAATTAATCGTCTCCGTGTCCAGTCTAACTGCTGCTCCTCCCTTTTGATCACACCTGGGCCTTTTCTTGTGCTGTTAAGTTGCCATAAATTCAGTGGAACAGGGGCTGTCTAGACCTTGGGGCTGTCTTTTGCATGGATGTCTTTTTTAAGGAAAATAATAGAAATATGCCAGAAATGAGACAGAAATGACCAGAAGGTACGACTAAACTCTGTTAAAATATACAAAATTTCTTTCTGTTTGCTCCACACTTACTCTTACCATGCTGAAATATGCTCTAATGGTTTTGCCTCCTTTACTCCTGACTCTCCTTTGCTATCCACTGACCCCAGCACCCTCTAACCAAGTAATAATCTCTCCATCTCTCTTGCCCCCTCACCTGACCTCCTCCGCTGACCTGCTACTCAACTTCAGATCTCTCCTAATAACACACAAAACAAATTGCCGACTCTCCTCCTCCCACCTGCTCTGCCTCTCTCTGCTTCTCCTCACTGCTGGCGACATATCTCCCAACCCTGGACCCCCACAGCTCATACCTCCCATTATTACCCCTTCTATCATTTCCAAACCAAGACGAACACCAGAAATCTTTCCCACCTCAAATCTGAGCCCTTGACGCCCACCACTCAACTCCCTCTCTCTGGATCACTCTGAAATGCCCGCTCCATCTGCAATAAACTCCATGTGATTAACAACCTCTTTACCTCCCACAATTTTTCCTTCCTTGGCCTCACTGAAACATGGCTGACACCCTCCGACACCGCCTCCCCTGCTGCCCTATGCTATGATGGCCTCCACTTCCCCCACACTCCTCTCCCTAGCAACAGACATGGTGGAGGAGTGGGCCTTCTCCTTTCTTCCAACTGCACCTTCAACCCAATCCCACCTCTACCCTCCCTTGTCCTACCCTCTTTTGAAGTCCACTCTGTCCGCATCTACTCTCCCTACAACCTCCAAGTGGCTGTCATATACCAACCTCCAGGCCCAACCACTGCCTTCATTGACCAATTCTCTACCTGACTCCACTTTCTCTCTGCTGACATTCCCACCATCATCGTGGGTGGCTTCAACATCCCCATTGACACCCACCAGTCAGCAGCCTCAAAACTCCTGTCACTCACTTCATCTTTTGGACTTACTCAGTGGTCCTCCCAGCCACCCACACAGACGGACACACATTAGACCTGGTCTTCACCCGTCTCTGCTCCCTATCTAACTTCACAACCTCCCCTCTCCCTCTATCTGACCACCATCTACTCAATTTCTCATCACTGTCCTCCTCAACCGTCACCCATATCCAGCAACATGTGCACCCCCGCAGAAACCTTGCACATCTAGACACTTACATACTCTCTGACTCTATCCTACCACTGTCCTCCATATCTTCACAAGACACAGAAACTGACACTAGATTCTACAATGCCACTCTTGCATCAGCCATCAACTTGGTTGCCCCTGTCATGAATAACAGAGTGCGACGAATCAATAGACAACCCTGGCACAATAACATCACTAAAAAGCTTCGGCAAGCATCCAAAATTGCAGAACGGTGCTGGAAGAAAACATATTCCCAAGATGACTTCACTGCACTCAAACAAGCAACACTTGCATTCAAATCAGCTCTCACCTCTGTTAAACAGGCCTACTTTACATCCCTTGTATCTTCCTTATCCCACAACCCCAAATAGTTGTTCTATACTTTTAACTCCCTCCTCCGCCCACCACTGCCCCTCCAACTTCCCTAGTCTCTGCTGAGGACTTTGCCATGCACTTCAAAAACAAGATAGACCAAACACGGCAAGTCTTTATTATTCGACCACCACAACCCCTTTGTATACCAGACCAATGTCCAAACCCCATAACCTTCTTATCCAACATCACTGAAGGGGAGCTTGCTCATTTTCTCTCCAAATCACACCTCACCACTTGTGCACTCGACCCCATCCCATCCCACCTCCTCCTCCCCAACCTCACCAACACTCTTATCCCATCCCTAACTCTTCAACCTATCACTTACTTCCGGTACCTTCACTTCTGCTTTTAAACATGCCACTATCATGCCTATCCTTAAAAAGCCAACTCTCAACCTAACAGCCATGTCCAGCTATCGCCCAATATCTCTGCTCCCACTCGCTTCTAAACTCCTGGAGCAGCATGTCCATGCTGACCTTTCCTCCCGACTCTCATCTAACTTGCTCTTTGACAATCTACAATCTGGTTTCCGTCCCCATCATTCCACTGAGACAGCCCTGTCCAAAATTACCAACGACCTACTTACAGCCAATGCTAACGGACAATACTCTATACTCCTCTTTCTAGACCTATCCTCTGCTTTCGACACAGTTGACCACTGCCTCCTACTACAGATCCTCTCCTCCTTTGGCATCAAAGACCTCACCCAATCCTGGATCTCCTCATACTTTTCCAACCGCACATTCAGCGTCTCCCACTCCCACACTACCTCCTCATCCCACCTTCTCTCTGTTGGAGTCCCCCAAGGCTCTGACCTAGGACCCCTACTCTTCTCAATCTTTACACTTGGCCTGGGGCAACTCATAAAGTCCCATGGATTCCAGTACCACCTTTATGCCGATGATACTCAGATCTACCTCTCTGGCCCAAATGTCACCTCTCTGCTAGCTTTATTCTGCCATCAATAGATACAACGTTTCGACCAGAACCTGGTCTTTATCAAGTACAACAAATAACAAATGGAGCGACCATATATGGTGTGGACAAACCAATCACCATCAAGTAAACGCCCCTCAGTCAAAGATACATATATAGCCCTTCATATAAAACATCAGATATGTGAAATAATCAATGCATTATACAAAACACAATGTGCAATCATATATTTCCAAAAAATCACATCAACAGAAGACAAAAAGTATTTGTAAACAAAACCCAAGAGACAATTGCCCAATCACTAAATAGCATAATAGTTGCTATGGTGATGAATCACCAATCACTATCCCCCTAACATGGCCCACTTCTTGAGACACATAAAAGCACTGTATGGCGTTAGCGCCAAAAATCTAGCCAATTACTGCAATCCATACAGATAGAATGAAGCGGAATAGCTGCCATGAATACCCTTATAATGGCAGCTAAGTGGTGTTTGGGGAACGATTGGAGGACATAGGGACTGAACAGTCCTGAAGGCACTATTTTGTATTTGTGATGTGGTTCTGCTGTCCGATCCCTGTGCCCTCTGTCCTTCCTTATATACTATTACTGTTGTTATTGCTATATAATAAAGATTGTCAAGCAATCCATTTATGATATTAGTTTTTATATTGTTATTATATATAATGTGATTGCTGCCAATATATTGCCATGGATTTGGTTATATTTAGCTTTTGACTCAGCATTTTGGCGTAATCTGTGGGCGGTTTGTCGGGGATGTAGGTCTATTTACATGGTGAGCCTTTTGACCTGTCTTGTGACGTCCTCCTTTCTTTGATTGGCGCCCTCAGCTTGGCTGATGTGCTTGAGCCATAGCAATGGCTCACGGACTGGATAGGGGCCTGTGCGCATGCGCGACTGTTGGTGGGCAGAGCGGGGCGGGCTCTTGCTGTTGCCGTCCTGCCTGTGACACCTCGCTTGCGCGGTGTTCCTGACATGGATGCATTGCGAGATTTCACCCGTTCTCGGCCTTTCCTGCGGCTGCGCGGCGCCAGTATATGCTATCTGTTAGCCATTATACGGGTATTCATGGCAGCTATTCCGCTTCATTCTATCTGTGTGGATTGCAGTAATTGGCTAGATTTTTGACGCTAATGCTATACAGCGCTTTTATTGGTCTGAGGATGTGGGCCATGTTAGGGGGATAGTGATTGGTGATTCATCACCATAGCAACTATTATGCTATTTAGCGATTGGGCAATTGTCTCTTGGGTTTTGTTTACAAATATTTTTTGTCTTCTGTTGATGTGATTTTTTGGAAATATATGATTGTGTTTTGTATAATGCATTGATTATTTTACATATCTGATGTTTTATATGAAGGGCTATATATGTATCTTTGACTGAGGGGTGCTTACTTGATGGTGATTGGTTTGTCCACACCATATATGGTCGCTCCATTTGTTATTTGTTGTACTTGATAAAGACCATGTTCTGGTCGAAACGTTGTATCTATTGATGGCAGAATAAAGCTAGAATTTTTTCACCTGGAAAGGATGCTGCTCCTTCTTCATGTTCTCTTTATGCTGTTGATCCTGTTTGGTCCTGGGATCCTTGAAGCGTGCATTCTACAAGTCTGTGTGCTGTCGGCTGTACTCTTCTGTGTCACCTCTCTGCTGTCCAGAATCCCGGAGTGCCTATCAGTCATATCCTCCTTCTTCTCCTCTCGCTTCCTCAAACTGAATGTAGACAGATCTGAATTGATCATCTTTCCCCCATCTCACAGATCTTCCTTACCCGACTTATCTATAACAATTGACGACATCACACTTTCCCTCATACCAGAGGTCCGCTGCTTCGGAGTAACCCTTGACTCTACCCTGTCCTTCAAACCGCACATCCAAGCTCTCTCCACCTCCTGTCGCCTCAAGCTCAAAAATATTTCCAGAATCCGTCCCTTCCTCAACCCTCATTCTACTAAAATTCTTGTAAAGGCCCTCATCATCTCCCGCCTCGATTATTGCAACATCCATTTCTGTGGCCTCCCAGCTAACACCATCATACCTCTCCTGTCCATCCTTAACTCTGCTGCCCAACTAATTCAGCTCTCTCCTCGTTACTCCTCCGCTTCTCCCCTCTGCAAATCTCTTCACTGGCTCCCATTCCCTCAGCATATCCAATTCAAATTACTAATGCTGACCTACAAGGCCATCTATAACCTGTCTCCCCATATGTCTCTGAACTAATCTCCCGATACCTTCCCTCACGTAATTTCTGGTCCTCTCAAGACCTCTTTCTCTCCTCCACACTTATTCGCTCCTCATCCAACCGGCTCCAAGATTTCTCCCGAATAGCCCCCATCCTCTGGAATTCTTTGCCCCAACACATCCGACTATCAACCACAATCGGATCCTTCAGACGGAACCTTAAAACTCATCTCTTCAGGACAGCTTGCAGCCTGCAATGATCCCCGCTGCCTCCTCACCACTACTGGAGCTGTCGCCTCACCATCACTGGAACTGTTGCAACCCCCCAACCTACTGTCTCCTTCCCCACCATCCTGTAGCATGTAAGCCCGAAAGGGCAGGGTCCTCTCTCCCTCTATATCAGTCTGTGATTGTTAGTTTGTTTGCTGTAAATGATATCTGTACTTTGTATGTTACCCCTTCTCATGTACAGCACCATGGAATCAATGGTGCTTTAGAAATAAATAATAATAGTAATAATCATTGTTTTAATTTTTGTTGCATAAATCTATAGTACAAGTGAAAATAAGAAACTTTGTAAAATATCTTATCTGTTCTTTATCTTCCAGGATTGATTTTTTAATTACTAGAGATAGGAGATGGTAATTGGTGCTTAAAAGACTCTATGTAGAGGGGAGGAAGAAAGAGGGAAGGAGGAGCTAGAAGTAGGCCTCCTACCTCCCCCCTCCTAATATATAGAATCTTACCAATAGCAACTGACAACTCCTAACTCAGTAACAATCGGTTTTCATTGAATATAGATTTTACCTTTCAGTTGAGATATTTGAAAAGGAATGATCAGTCCAGAAAGAAAAAGAAGCTGATTTTTCTGCTAAGATATATTACAAAGTTTCTTATTTTTACGTGTACTATTGATTTATTGGATGTGAAACTTTGTAATATGTCTTAGCTCCTTCTTTCTCCTCCAGAACTGATCATTAATTTTCAAAACTCTCAATTCTCTGATAAAATCTGTGTTCAGTGAAGACAGATTTTTCATTTAGTAAGGTAGGGAGGTGCAGTTGCTGCTCAAAAGACTCTATTTAGAAGGGATGAGGAAAGGGGGCATGGGGAGCTAGAAGCATACCTCTCCCCCTCCTATCTACACACCTAGAATCTTACCAATAGCAACTGTCACCTCCTATCCAATTAATTTAACAATCAATTTTTTTCTGAATATACAGATTTTACCTGGGAATTGAGAATTTTCAGAATAAATGATCAGTCCAGGAAGAGAGAAAAGCTGATTTTTCTTATAAGATATATTACAAAGTTTCTTAGTTTTAAGTGTAAGAACACAGCAAAAAAGCAGAGAGGTTTACCCGTCCAGGCCTCCAGACAAATGCACTATCAGGATGCAGTGGACCCATATAATTAAGATGGCAACACAGGTGCAAGAATACCGATGAAACAACTGCTCACAGCCTACCAATACATGGAGGGGGCGGTTGCCTGGTGTATTAATGCACAATAAAAACTTGTATGCGGCGCTGTTCACACTATGGCAATGTACAGTATCCAGGTTAACAGCCTAATAGTGACACCCTTCTATTACATCAGGCGGGCTGCCCAGTGCTATCCAAATGCATGTCATGTGAACAGACACCGCAGTTTACAAGACCAAATGGGCCCAACTGCACCCTGAATAAAAAAGTGCAAAAAACACAAAAAATGTGGGGTATTAGCTGATATTTTGACCAAAATACATGAGCCCGTAACCTGCGCCAAAGGTCCCCATGTTTACCGGTCCTAATACTAAATCCTAACACTGAAATAGCACAAAAAGAGGACTTAAAAATCCTCCAATAATACAAGAAGACAGCAAAAAAGCAGAGAGGTTTACCCGTCCAGGCCTTCAGACTAATGCACTATCAGGATGCAGTGGACCTATATAATTAAAATGGCAACACAGGTGCAATCCCTACATGTATTCAGTCGTCTATCAGCCGCAAATCATGCAGCTGCGGAGCCACAAACATATTCTACGAGCACGCCCAAGATACTCGGAGAACATCCGAGCATGCTCGGAAAACTCAAGTAACGAGCACACTCGCTCATCACTGTTGGGCTAGTTTAAATGTATAAATATATTCCGGTTTGTATATTTTACATCAAAGCCACTGACAGTGAACAGATATCAGCAACTGTACCCAGATCGGTAACAAGTAAATAAAGCTTTACATAAAAATTTAAACATAAAAAGATGAAAGACCCTTTTAAGAATCTGTCAACATATGTTCTAACTTTTCTTGTCAAGAAACATTTTTTGTCAAGTTAGTTTACTTAAAATCAGCTGATCACCGCAGTTAAATGACTTCTGATCATGTACATGATTATAGAGGCAGCAGACAGACAATTCCTGGTATTTTGTAGTAATGTGGTTGTGATGTCAGAAGAAGATGTGTATAATTGTGTGTCATCAGCATGTAGATGGTATTAAAGACTAAACCTGCTGATGATTTTTCAAATAGAGTCATTGTATAAAGAAAAGAGGAGGGAAACTAAGACTGAACTCTGAAGGACGACGGAGGAAACAGCATTAAGAACCAAAAAAGAGAGGTTTCCTTGAGCAGAGCATAAAGAATGGTAGCATTTTGCTGGAGGAGTGCCAAAAGACTCTTAAAGAGGTCTTAAAAGTAGGAAAATCCAACCTCAGATGAACAACACATGACAAATTATACCATGGTATAATTACTTAAAAACTAGGCCAAAATGTGGTAGCAGTTTGTGAAAAATTCATATCCCATGAATTAATAGCATGTAGGTCCCAAATTAGCAGCAGTAGCTTGAAATAAATGTATTCTGTTTGATTTTATCAGTCACACACATTATTCTGGAGAAAATGTGACCCCCTATTCATTACCCTGTTGCTTGAGTTCATTGAGTTGCACAGACTGTATGAGTCCAATAGCTTAAAAAAAACAGACATGGTGCTAGCCACTTTGTCCACCATTTCCGAGAGGAACCTCAGCCTTCACCCTTTATCTCCAAAACAGGAATTTGAACTTATAATAATGCCCCTTGGATTATGCCCAAATAGTACTGATCCTGAGGTAGGAAAGTCAAATTAGCCAGTTCAGTAAAAGATGGGACAGAACCAGAGAGAATATGGTGGTTACTAGCAAAAGGAGCAGACATCACTGTTGCAGGTTTAGGTAGAGTTATGCCATGGGGTTTTTGGGCAATCGCTTATTCACAACTTTATTAAGGTCCTACATCCAAATTTCAGTTGGTTGGAAGTCTGAACTTTGGACAATTGCAAAACCTTCATTCATATATTATTCAGCTTTTCTGATATAGATTTGCTAGTGACTTTTGATCATTGTCCAGTTGTATGACTCACTTTTGTCTGAGCTTTAGCTTTGGATAAATGGCCTTAAATTGGTGCCCTGGTCCTTTTTCAACAAAAAAACCCAAATCATCCCCTCTCCACCACCATGCTTAAGGCTAATTTCACACTTACGTATGGGCTGGTCTGCGGATGGCTACGTACGCCCTCCCTTAAGCTCCGCCTATGCTCTGCCTACTTCTGCATGTTTCCTGCATACCTAACTTTAACATTGGGTACGCAGGGACATGCATTGTATGTGGATGCATCCGCATGTGGCGTTTTGACGTTCCCAATGACCGCACAGAAATGCAATATCTTGCGTTCCCGTGCGGTCGGCAAGCACATCAAAACGCCTCATGCGGACGCATCTGCATATAACGCATGTCCATGCATAGCCAATGTTAAAGATTGGTACACAGGACAGCACAGGATGCATGTGGAAGTAGGTGGAGCATAGGCGGAGCTTAAGGGAGGACGTACACAGCCATCTGCAGACCAGCCATACGCAAGTGCGAACTTAACCTAACAGTTGGTATGAGGAGTTTGTGATCATTTTCTATATTTGGTTTTCATGAAAAGTTGTAAAGGATGTTATGATTAGTGATGGTAATGACCCCGAACGATAAAGTTTGAAGTCCCTGCATGGACTCCAAACATGGATTTCTCACAAAAGTCTGGGTTACTGCTCGGGTTCGGCAGTCCGAACACAGCTTGTTAAAAGGTTGCAGCTCAAGTATTGAAATGGTTGTGATTGGCTGGCACAGCATGTTAAGATAACAATAAAAAAAGGCATGGGGTCCCCTCTATTTTTAATAACAAGCGCAGGTAAAGCAGACAGCTGCGGGCTGCAGTGCTCAGCAATCTGATTTATCTTGGATGGTTATCAAAAATAGAGAAGCTGCCTTGGCTTGTAATTTTTGACAACCAAACATGTTAAAGCAGACTTTAAGCCCAGAGGTTAGTTATGCGGTGGCATTATCGGACACCTCCATTAATAACTCAGTAAGTGAATAGTTAAAAAAACACAGACATACCGGAAAAAATTCTGAGAGCGTTCTGAGAACGAGTCTCAGTATGGTTACTCATGGTCAGCAACAGGCATGAGCATGAGAGTTTCCATGCCTACCACTGAACAGGACTGAACTATGTAGTATCTAACTGAGATTTTTTTCAAAACGACATTCCATAGGATTTGATACTCGTATTGGGACATTTCACATTTTGCATTATTGTCGGAAGTTACTGGATTCATTTTTAATTAATGGATAAATGAGGGAGTGTGGGGGAATGTTTACTCAAATAAAGCATATTTTTCCTGTTTGTGTTTTTTAACTATTCACTTACCAGGTAAGTAATGGGGGTGTCTGATAGACGCTGCCCCATAACTAACATCTGGGCCTGAACTTCTGGCAAGCAGGCTAGTATTTTGGGGTTGACATGAACTGTGTAATATTCACTGACAAGTGGACATTGCATAGTTCATGTCAACCCCAAAATACTAACCTGCTTGCCAATGCACAGGACAAATCATAAATAAATGAATGAACAATACAAATAAATAAATAAATGAATGAAAAAAGCAATGTGGGGTCCACCTTATTTTTAATAACCAGCCAAGGGAAATCAGACTGCTGTGAGCTGGTCTTGTTTTCAGGGAAGAGTCAATATCCACGGACATTCACAACCTATTAATATCAGCCCCAAGCTGTCAGCTTTGTCTTTTTCCTTATTAAAATGGGAGGACTCTAAAAACAAGATGTGGGGCCTCCTCCTTTTAATAGCCAGCTAATGTAAAGCACACAGCTGTGGGCTGATATTAATAGGTTGGGAAGGTCCATGTATATTGGCCCCTTGACTAAATAATAAGACCATCTCACAGCTGCCTGCTTTCTCTGGGATGGTTTATTATTTATGGAGAGGCAACTATAATAAACTCCCATTGCTAGCCCAGTAAATAAAAATAGAAGAAAACACCCTGAAAAAATCTTTTTTTTGAAAAGAAAACCCTATCAATTTCTCTCTTTCCCCATTTAAAAAAAATATAAAAATAATAATTTACCGTGTCCACCGTAATCTATAATATGGAGATCACACGACAATCACAGTTTTCTTCATCCAGTCTATGGAACCCCGATCAGAGAATGCAACTTCAAAGACTGGAGCAGAAGCCACCGCCAAGTTTCGACCTTAATGCAGCTGCTGTGAACTGAGGTGACATCATTCATTTTATCTCAGTTCACATCAGCTGTTTCTCACAAGAGCAGAGCCGCTGTGAACTGAGGTAACCTTACTGACGTCACCTCAGTTCACAGTGACTGGATCTCATGATGGCAGCTTGAGTGCTGGACTGAAGAGTGGTCACTCATTAATACTCACTCTGCCCTTGTGAGAACTGGCTACTGTGAACTGAGGTGATGTCAATAAGGTTAGTCTAGGAAGGGCCAGTATCAATTTTCCTTCCCAGCCAGTTAATATAAACCCACCACTGTATGCTTTGCCTTAGCTGGTTATTAAAATTAAGTTGGTTAGTAAGGTAAGGGGGAGATGGATATAGTCAGCTCACCAGTCTTCATTAGATTCCAAGATCCATCCACGCACGGAGGCACCCTGATTAAAGTCGCAGTCAAATTGCAAGCAGAAAAAAGGTTGCAGCGCAGAAATTCATATGAATTAGACTTCACTTTTATTTAGAACAATCTAAAAAACATGTTCTCAGGTTTGTACATCTTGTAGGGTCGCTGGTAGTCTACCGACACGTTTCGACCTATTATACCATGAGTAAGACCTAATAGGTCGAAACACATCGGTAGACTACAAGGGTCCCTACAAGAGACCATGTTTTTAAGAATGTTCAAAATAAAAGCGAAGATTTTTTCACATGAATTTCGGTGCTGGAGATAACCTTTTTTCTGCTAAAAATAAGTTCAGACCACACGTCATTTTTTAAATGAATTACTTTATTAGCAATAAATAAAATGGCATAGGGTTCCCTTTGTTTTTCATAACCAGTTAAGGGAAAGCAAACAGCTGAGGGGTTATATTAGCTCCTTCTTGATCAGAGCTTTTTTCTTTTTCGTTTTTGGCTCCCCTTCTTCCCAGAGCAATAACTTATTTTATTTTTCCATCAATATGGCCATGTGAGGGCTTATTTTTTGTGGGACGAGTTGTACTTTTGAACGACACCATTTGTTTTACCATGTAGTGTACTCGAAAATGGGAAAATAATTCCAAGTGCAGTGAAATTGCAGAAAAAAGTGCAATCCCACACTTGCTTTTTGCTTGGCTTTTTTGCTAGGTTCACTAAATGCTAAAACTGATATGTTATTATGATTCTCCAGGTGATTACGAGTTCATAGACACCAAACATGTCTAGGTTCTCTTTTTTCTAAGTGATGAAAAAAATTTCAAATTTTGAAAAAAAAAAAAATTGTGCCATTTTCCATGATGCGTAGCATGTCCATTTTTCGTGATCTCGGGTTGGATGTAGGCTTATTTTTTGTGTGCCTAGCTGATGTTTTTAATGATATCACTTTTGTGCAGATTCGTTCTTTTAATCGCCCGTTATTGCATTTTAATCCAATGTCGCGGCGACCAAAAAAAAATTAATTCTGGCGTTTTGATTTTTTTCTCTCGCTACGCCATTTAGCGATCAGGCTAATCCTTTTTTTATTGTTAGATCTGGTGATTCTGAATGCGATGATACCAAATATGCGTAGGTTTGATTTTTTTATTGCTTTATTTTGATTAGGGCAAAAGGGGGTGATTTAAACTTATTTGTTTTAAATTTTACAGTACGCTTTTGTTTTTACTTTTGGCATGCTTCAATACCTCCATGGGAGGCTAGAAGCATCCACTGCTTGATCGACTCTGCTACATAGGGGTGATTCACAGATCACCTCTATGTAGTTGAATTACAGCATTGCTGAACGCCGACCACAGGGTGGCACTCATAGCAATCTGCCATGGACAACCATAGAGGTCTCGAGGAGACCTCAGGTTGTTATGGCAATGCATCGCTGACTCCCAATCACGTGATGAGTGTCAGCAATGCGCGTATTTCCATCCGCGCTCTGGAAGCTCTAGTTAAATGCCCGCTGTCAGCGTTTGACAGCGAGATTTAACTAGTTAATAGGCGCGGGTGGATCGCGATTCCGCTTGCGCCTTTTGTGGGCACATGTCAGCTGTTTAAAACAGCTGACATGTCGAGTCTTTGATGTGGGCTCACCGCCGGAGCCCACCTCAAAATGGGGGGATTCTGCCAGCTGACATACTATTCTGTCAGCTGGCAGTAAGGGGTTAATAGACTGGCCCATGGTAATTGAGCCATATCCAACCTATAAATATCAGCTTGCAACCACCCCAGAAGTGGTGCATGAGCTCTTCCCCACTGACCTGGTGCGATGGCAATCGGGGAATTGTTTTGGGGCTGTGCAATAAAAAGGTGTCAGTCATACGCCCTCATTACTAACCAAGTAGTAAAAATAAACAAACACACAGAAAAAAAGACTTTATTTGAATAAAGTCTTCCCCACACTACCTCTTGTTCACCAAATTATTAATAAAATGATACCACAAAGTACAGTGGGTATGGAAAGTATTCAGACTCCTTTAAATTTTTCACTCTTTGTTTCATTGCAGCCATTTGGTAAATTCAAAGAAGTTCATTTTTTCTCATTAATGTACACTCTGCACACCATCTTGACTGAAAAAAAAACAGAAATGTTAAAATTTTTGCAAAAAGAAAGACAGAAATATCACATGGTCATAAGTATGCAGACCCTTTGCTCAGTATTGAATAGAAGCACCCTTTTGAGCTAGTACAGCCATGAGTCTTCTTGGGATTGAAGCAACAAGTTTTTCACACCTGGATTTGGGTATCCTCTGCCATTCTTCCTTGCAGATCCCATCCAGTTCCGTCAGGTTGGATAGTGAACATTGATGGACATCCATTTTCAGGTCTCTCCAGTGATGCTCAATTGGATTTAGGTCAGGCCTCTAGCTGGACCAGTCAAGAATGGCTACAGAGTTATTGCAGCGTTAGGACTTCGATGGAGTGAGTCTCACGTCTGTGGTGCTCTGAGGAGACTGCCTCTGAAATTGAGAAAAATCATCGCCTAAAGTCTTAATTTCTTCTAAAAAAGATGGAAAAGCACTAATTAATCATCCTATATCCTTTTTGAAGATATATTTACATTTTTGAAGATTTTTTTCTGTCAGGTCTGGTGATAGCTGTTGCGCAGATACTGGGCCGTGGGGCCGGGTCCATTTACCTCACAACTGGAGACCTGCATAATTTGACTTTATTGTCCTTTTTTATCATTACTTCTACTATAAAATCTTCATTTTGACATATTTTATTTAATATAAACGAGAAGAACAATAACTAGTGAAGGAAATTTTTACTTTTCAACATTGTTTTGATGGATGACTGGCATGTCTATGTATCATAGGTAAATTTCCGGTATCTCAGCGATGACTGTATTTACACCTACAAAAGAGGAATTGTTACCTGAGGGCCTTTTCTGGTCTCCCTGGACTGAAATTGGAGATAGAAGAGTATTTCTGCGGACCTGAGGATCGTCGGTGGATTCTTCAATATTCCTGTATTTGCCGGCCATAGATGCTATTTGACTGATCTGGGCCTTTGTGATTGATTGCAGGAGTCCGGACTTCGGACATCTTTTCTTGGACAAGAAGAAATCTTCAAAAACTTGTATTCCGTGATTAATTTCATTCAGGAAGTCCTGGAATACTTATCTTTATTTACAGTGGTGGGATAGACTAAAAGGGGCCATTTAAGTGCCATTGGGTAGGTGCGGACATTTGGCTGATAAAGCCGAGATCCTGTGGCAATAGCAGCACCTCGGCTTCATATATAACTCACCCCACCCTGCTTCATTTCATTGATATATCTTAGAGTTTATATTTCTTAATGGTATACTCATATATAGTTATATATAATCTTTTTGCACTGGGTATACATTGCTCCTTTGTTTTTCCGTGATTGATTTCATGCAGGAAGTCATGGATTACGTGTCTTTGTTTACAGTGGTGAGAGACTGAAAGCGGCCATTTAAGCGCCATTGCACAGGTGCGAACATTTGGCTGATAAAGCCGAGACCCTGTGACAATAGCGGCGCTTCGGCATCGCATATAATTCACCCATGCCTTCTTAATTTCATAGATACATACCAGAGAATTTATTTATTTTATAGTATAAATAGTGATGGGCGAGCACTATAATGCTTGGTTGCTCGTTGCTCGGGTCGAGCAAATTGGAATATCCGGGTACTCGGACAGAACAACGAGCCCAATGTAAGTCTATGGGATACACAAGCATTTTTAACGCTATCCCCCCGGGGGTCATTTAAGGTACAAAAATGTCAGAAAATGATGGAAACACTGCTCAAATGACACCAGGAACATCATGAGGATCGCCATTGGAAGCATTTCTGACTCCTAGGTTACAGCTGTAAGCAATGTTGTCAGAGTTTTACGCCATTTTTATAGGTGCACCAAAAAATATCAAAAACTAAACCAAAATGGATTTTGCTGGGAAATATGTTAAGGTACATGCTTTCTAGTTTATTGACTTGTATATAAAGCAAAATAATTAACCCCAGATGGAAATGTTCCTACACCACTTTTGCTATGTTCACACGCTGCGTTTTTTATGCGTTTTTCAACTTTAACATTGCTTTCAACCAATACTATTGCGTTCACTGGGAAATGTCATTGTCACATTTAACAATCCTAGCTGTCCATGTAGTGTGTGACACATAAGGAGACACATCTTGCTTCATTTCTGAAGGAGGGACTCTTAAATTCACAAAGCCTATTTTTAATATTCTTAAAGGGCCATTATTAAACAGTGGGTCTCCTATGCTGTTATTGCCTATGCAGTGAGTGGCTGGGCTGCCAAGAATTACAATGCATCCCAACACCCCTTTCATGAGAGGTACAGGAGGGCCTCCTGAAAAAATGTTGCATTGAATGCAAGGCCTGCCCTGCTCTCAAGTCATATGCATCTCAATATGCCTTTGAACCCAGATACTGGAAGGCCACAAGAAAACCCACTTCACAGTCTTCAGTTGGTCCTGCCATACAGTTTCCTTATGCATTGAATGCAAGGGCCGCCTTAACCCAAATTTGCATGCACCCCAATCCCCCCTTGAAAGAAACATGGAGGAGGGGCTCCTAAAAAAATGTCCCATTACATAGGATCGGGCTGACAAACATTTCCCCATGGAGGGTACATAAAAACTAGGCCCTGGATGAGTGAAATTGTTAAAAATATTTTATGGGCATCATAAACACCCTTGCCAAAAATTGGACTGGCTGTAGCAGTACAGAACACGTTAACCCTGGTGATCTAGTGGCGGTGGATGATGAGACGTTCAGGAAGGCCTCATTAAAAGCTAGGCCCAATTTAAAGGAGTGGGTCTCCTAGACTTTTAATTCCCATACACTAAGTGCATGGGCTGAAAAACATTTCCCCCTGGGGGAGTAAAATTTTTAAAAATGTTTTATGGGCATCATAGACACCCTTGCCAAAAATTGGACTGGCTATAGCAGCATGGAACACGTTAACCCTGGTGATCCAGTGGTGGAGAATGAGGAAACATAATGATAAATCATACTGTAATTAAACAAATAAATAAAAAATGTGAATCCACCTATGAAAGAAAATAATAAAAGGGAGGGGCGAACACAAGTTCATAGATATGAAGCCAGAATGTGTTCAACGAGATATGCTTGTCCCTAGCACCAGCTCAGAGACAGGGATATAAATAAAAATATAATATAATAGTAATTCACTATTTTTATACTGGAGAGGTATACACTAGGTCATAAGAGGATGTTCCACAGATAGCAAAAATGGAAAATATAAGAATAAATGGGAATAATATATGTACATCTCATTTTTATTAGATTTCCCCCTGGGGAAGTAACATTTGTTTTGGTTTCAAATTAGGTGCGGGCATCATAACATCACCTTTGACAAAAATTGGACTGCCTGTAGCAGCACAGAATACATTAACACTGGTCATCTAGTGCGGACAAGGAGGAGACAATGATGAAGGCCTCATTAAAAACTAGGCTCAATGTAAAAGATCGGGTCTTCTAGACTTGTAGTGCCCATACATGCAGTGCCTGGGCTGACAAACATTTCCCCATGGGGGGTACATTTTTTAAAAAATATACTATGGGCATCATAGACACCCTTGCCAAAAATTGGACTGGCTGTAGCAGCACAGAACACGTGAACCCTGGTGATCTAGTGGCAGATAATGAGGAGACATTGATGAAGGCCTCATTAAAAACCAGGCCCAATGTAAAGGATCGGGTCTCCTAGACTTGTAATGCCCTGGTTATCCCTGGTGATCTAGTGGTGGAGAATGAGGAGACATAATGATAAATCATACTGAAATCAAACAAATAAATAAAAAATTTGAATCCACCTATAGAAAAAAATAACAAAAGGGAAGGGCGAACACAGGTTCATAGATATGAAGCCAGAATGTGTCCAGTGAGATATATTTGTCCCTAGCAACAGCTCAGAGACAGGGATATAAATTAAAATTTAATATAATAGTATTTCAATATTTTTCTATTGTAGAGGTATAGACTAGGTCCTAAGAGGATGGTCTAGAGATATTAAAACTGGAAAATATAAGAATAAATGGGAATAATATACGTACATCTCATTTTTATGACAGTTCCACCTGGGGGAGTAACATTTGCTTTGGTTTCATATTAGGAACGGGCATCATAAAAACACCCTTGCACAAAAATTGAGTGACTTTTGCATCACGGAATTCTTTTACCCTAGTGTTCTACTGGTTGTGGATGATGAGGATGAGGATAAGGAAGAGGATAACACCAAACAGACCAAATCAGGAAGTGGATACCCATGTGTGGTTGTGAAGAGGTGCATGAGAATACACCTCCACAAAAAAGACAATGTATTTGAGGTTGTTTCGCTGTTTTCATTCAGTGGTGTACAGAAGTCTTGGCCAATCTAGCCGTTATTCATTTTTATAAGAGTCAGCCTGTCAGCATTGTCAGTTGACAGGCGGATGTGCTTATCTGTTATAATTCCACCAGTGGCACTAAAAACCCCCTCTGACAGAACGCTAGCAGCAGGGCAGGCCAGGACCTCCAAGGCGAAGAGAGCCAGCTCATGCCACGTGTCCAGGTTGGATACCCAATAATTAAAAGGCACAGAGGAATCCTGAGGACTTTTGTATACGATCTGCAAGGTACTCCCTCAGCATCTTCCCAAACACTGCACTTCTTGTGACAAAACCCCTTGCCTCTGTGCCGGCACAATGGGAGGGTCTGATAAAACTGTCCCAGAACTTTGCCATTGTTCCCCTGCCTGAGCTGGATTGTACTTCTGTCTCTCTCACTTGGACTCCTTGGTTGTACCACAAACTCTGATGTCTGCTGCCAGTGTTCTCACATGGGAATTTTTTCTGTAATTCCGCTACAAGGGCCCTCTGGTACAGAAACATTTTTGTACATCTCAATGCCTCTGGAAGAAGAGATTGAAAGTTCTCCTTGTAGCGTGGGTCTAGAAGTGTCACCAACCAGTAACAATTGTCACAGAAAATTTTTATAATGGGGGGTCACGGGAAACGTAACGCAACATAAAGTCAGCCATGTGTGCCAGACAGCTAACAGGCAAGACTTCCGTGTCCTCTCCAACAGGACGACTGACCATGCTGTCCTCCTCATCCTTATCCTCGTTGTCCCTGTCCTCAGGCCATCCCCTCTGAACAGACGGTATGACAGTTGTGCTAATAGTACCGTCTATAGCGCATGAAACCTGTTCTTCTCTTCCTCATTGTCACCCAATGCACGATGAGGCTGGGCTATGTGTAATCACCCTGTACGGTTCCTTGCTCCGTCTCATCATGCTCTGCCTGCAATGCATTTTCTTTGATTGTGAGCAGAGATCGCTTCAGAACACAGAGAAGCGGGATGGTGAAGCTAATTATGGCGTCATCGCTGCTCACCATCTTGTTGGTTGACAGTGGGCAACAACAGGTGCAGTGCCCAAGGTTTCTTCACAGGCATGGTGAACTGGGGATTGGCTTGTACGCAAAACAGTGGAATAAGCAGTGTTGTCACCTGCAGACAGTGTTCCTGGAGCCTGGGGTTCGGCCCACAAAGTCGGGTGCTTTGCTGCCATGTGCCTTATCATGCTGGTGATGGTCAGGCTGGTAGTTTTGCTACCCCTGCTGATGCGGGCATGGCAAGTGCTGCAAATGGCCTGTTTGGGGTTATCAGCAGTCTTTAAAAAATAACCAGACTCGGGAAGATCTAACAGTTGGAATGGCAACTTTCGTCATGTTGGTGTTTTGGAGAACGGATGCACGCCTTCTGTCTGCGGCCACCACACTGCTTCTTCCTGCCTGTTGGGGTGATATGTCTCCTTCCCCATGTGTGCTGCTGGCATCACTCTGCATGTCCTCCTGCCAGGTTGGTTCAATCACTATGTCATCCACCACCTCGTCTTCCACATCCCCACCCTGCTCCTTCTCCTGACTTTCCGGCAATTGTGTCTCATCATCGTCCACCTCTTGTGACCGTGGCTGCTCAAAGATTTGTGCATGGCTACATGGAATATCATCTTGCCCCACTTCAAGTGGAGCGGACGAGAGGCACGAATCTCCAAATGGAAAACTGAACAGCTCTTCAGAGTGTCCGAGTGTGGGATCAGTTGTCTCAGGGCACACGGAATGGTGGGAGGAAGGAGGATCAGGCTGAGTAATATCCGGTCCACACCCACGGATACTCAGACTTGACCATGTGGAAGACATGATGGTGGCTAAGTGACTGGAAGCAATAGTGGTGTGCTGCGGTCCCCTAGAAATCGGGACAGGAAGGTCAAGCAAGAAGATGTGGGTCTTTGCTGTGGCCCACTTTCTGCTTGGCCACGGCCTCGTCTTCTGCATGCACCATCAGCATCACGTTCACTTCCCCGTCCCTTGCCACTTGCCTTGCCCATTTTAAATTGAATACTGAAATATTTGAAAAGCTCAATAAAAATGGATTTATTTGGAGAAAAATTATATTTGATCAGTATGCCTGCGAAGCAAAGATTTTTCCACCACAGATACACCAGGCATCAGCTTGAGATAGCAGACTGTATTAATTTTTTTTAGGTTTTGTGTTAATTTTTTAAAACACAAAATAATGAGTAGAACAAGGCTAGCCGACAGAGCTAGGCAACTTATGCCTGTGAAGCAAAGATTTTTCCACCACAGATACACCAGGCCTCAACCTCAGATTGTATTAATTCTTTTTACATTTTGTGCTAGCTTTTGAAAACACAAAATAATGAGTAGAACTGTGATGACTCCTGGAGTGGACCCTCTGGGTCATGATACCAACCCACCCAGGGTGAGCTGACCTAGTGAGGACCATCCCCTATACAGGAAGTGTCAGGGGCAGACCTAGGGGGGCAAAGAACCTCGACTGCTGAAACCAGGTGGCCGGCTCACAGAAGACACGAGTGAGTGTGTCTAGCAAGGTGCAACAGGGAACGTACAGAATGCAAGAGCATGCAAAGCGTGGATGCAGGGGCACACAGGGTATAGGATAGTACAGGGTGTGGGCACGGATGTACAGAGGGTTCAGAACAGTACAGGGCATGAACACGGGAGCACGCTGGGTACGGAAGCGTGTATGGTGTGCAGTGACAAGCACGCCCAGGTATAGAGCAAAGCATGGCGCGTGCAGAATAGCACACCTGAGTACAAGGCTAGACAGGGCATGTGCTGGGAAGCACGCCTGGATGCAAGGCATGGTAGAGGGTGTACTAAGAAGCACAACAGGACACAAGGCAGGAGCAGAGCATGTACTAAGAAGCATGACAGAGCACAGGGCAAGAGCAGAGCATGTGCTAAGGAGCATGACAGAGCACAGTGCAGGAGCAAAACGCATGTTAGGAAGCACGGCAGAGCACATGACAAGGGCAGAGCATATGCTAGGGAGCATGACAGAGGACAGTACAGGAGCAGAGCGTGTGCTAGGAAGCACAGCAGAGCACAGGACAAGGGCAGAGCGTGTGCTAAGGAGCACAACGGAGCACAGTACAGGAGCTGAAAGTGTGCTAAGAAGCACGGCAGAACACAGGGCAAGGGACATGAGTACAGAGTGTGGCCAAGCAGTGACCAAGCAGGCTTAGCAAGTAAGCACAGCAATAATCAGGAACCTCCCATAGGAAGAAGAGGTAGCCTGATATAGGATATGAGCGCTGGGACTTCCGGGTCAGCTCCTCCAGGACCATAGAGATGGCATGGCTACAGTCAGCGTAGAGAGGAGGGTGCAAGCGCGCTTAGCAACACAGAGCAGCCATAGGATCAATTGAGAGAGGTGCGTGTGCAAAGTTCCGGCCCCGGGTGAGAGGGCATGACAAGAACAAGGCTAGCAGACAGATCTATGCAACGTATGCCTGCGAAGCAAAGATTTTTCCACCACAGGTACACCAGGCCTCAGCCTGAGATAACAGACTGTATTATTTTTTTTATTTTTTGGCTAAATAGTGCTGTACATAAGTACAGTTTCACCCAGGATGAAAAAGGAAAACCGCCGTAAAGTGGCAAAACTCTGAGCACACACAGATATGATCTGCCACGGAGATACCACTACGACATACCACTTCTATGACGGTATTACTGATTGGGTGGATCAAGGAAATGCTGTAGATATAGTATATCTTGACTTCAGCAAAGCATTTGACAAAGTCTATCATACAATCCTTATTGAAAAAATGACTAAGTATGGAATGGACAAGGCAACTGTTAGGTGGATTCATAACTGGCTTAGTGATCGGACCCAAAGAGTGGTCGTAAATGGCTGCACATCCAGTTGGAAGAATGTCTCAAGTGGGGTACCACAGGGCTCTGTCCTGGGCCCTGTATTGTTCAACATCTTTATCAACGATTTAGATGAAGGAATTGAGGGTAAACTGATTAAATTTGCTGATGACACAAAGCTAGGAGGGATAGCTAATACTAGAGAAGAGAGAGAGAGGATTCAAAAAGATTTAAATAAACTGGAGAAGTGGGCAGCAACTAACAGAATGGTTTTTAACAGGGAGAAATGCAAAGTACTATATCTGGGCAATAAAAATGAAAAAAGCATATATAGAATGGGAGGAATAGGGCTAAGTGACAGCACATGTGAAAAAGACTTGGGTATACTAATAGATCACAGACTGAATATGAGTCAACAGTGTGATGCAGCAGCAAAAAAGGCAAATGCAATTCTAGGATGTATTAACAGAAGCATACAGTCTAGATCACGTGAAGTAATTATTTCCCTCTACTCCTCTTTGGTCAGACCTCATCTGGAATATTGTGTCCAATTTTGGGCACCACATTTTAAAAAAGACATCAACAAACTGGAGCAAGTTCAGAAAAGAGCGACCAGAATGGTGACCGGTCTGCAAACCCTGTCTTATGAAGAAAGGTTGCAGGATTTGGGAATGTTTAGTTTGCAAAAGAGAAGACTGAGAGGAGACTTAATAGCTGTCTACAAATATCTAAAGGGCTGTCACATTGTAGAAGGATCAACTTTATTCTCATTTGCACAAGGAAAGACTAGAAGCAATGGGATGAAGCTGAATGGGAGGAGACACAGATTAGATATTAGAAAAATCTTTTTGACAGTTAGAGTGATCAATGAGTGGAACAGGCTGCCACGAGAAGTGGTGAGTTCTCCTTCAATGGAAGTCTTCAAACAGAGGCTGGACAGACATCTAACTGGGATGATTTAGCGAATCCTGCTTTGAGCAGGGGGTTGGACCAGATGGCCCAGGAGGTCCCTTCCAACTCTACGATTCTATGATTCTATGATTCTATGACATATGCGTGCCTTGTTTTTTTTATTTTTGGGCTAACTAGTGCTGTACATAAGTACAGTTTCACTCAAGCCAAAAAAAGAAAACCATCAAAAACTGGCCAAACTTTGAGCAAGCACAGATATGAGCTGGCATGGAGATATCACTACGACAAATGTGTGCCCTGTATTTTTTTTTCTTTTTGGATAAATACTGCTGTATTAAACTACAGTGACAGCCAGGCCAAAAAAAAGAAAGCGCCATAAACTGGCAAATTTTTGAACACACACAGATATGAGCTGGAATGGACATACTACTACCACAAATGTGTGGCCTGTATTTTTTCTTTGGCTAAATATTGCTGTATTTAACTACAGTGACAGCAGGGCCAAAAAAAGAAAACCGCTGTAAACTGGCCAAACTTTGAGCACACACAGATATGAGCTGACACGGAGATACCACTATGACAAATTTGTGGCCTGTATTCCTATTACACTTGGGGCTAGCTATATATGGCTAATATATCCTAAAGGTAGCAGCAGCAGCACCAGAACACAGGAATAGAATGGACCCTCTTGATGTATGCAATGATCTATATACACACATACAGTGCCTGCAGGTCTTGCACTGATGTGTATAGAGTGACGTACATTACCCTGCCTACCTAACACTGGAACCTATACACTCTGGAATTAGTCCTTAGAAGGACTGTTGCTTTAGCTGGATGTGAGTAGTTTAGGATGGTAGACCCCACACTAACTAATAAATTCCAAATTCTGACCCTATATCAGCAGCACATCTCCTTACACTATCTCAATCCGGAGCTGAATGTGCCTACATCCCCCACTGCGCCACTAATGTTTTTTTGCCATACCAACAGGATCTCTGCTCCTCTAGCACCTGGACTATTGGCTATATTGGATAATCTGCATTTTTTTGAAATATTGCCTAGCAGTGATAAACTATCAACCAGTGACTACCAAAACTCTACTTCAAAAGGGCGACTATGTGATAAAGGCCGTTGTTAGGCTGAAACGTCAGCTGTCGCTTCATCACCGTCAATTAAATAATAAAAAGCTCAGTTTAGCATAATTTAAGTGTGCAGTGATTCAATATTGACTTTACATTTACGGGACCAGAGGCTCCCTTTCACTAGCACCATTTATTCATTACACTAGTCGATTGCTAGCCATCTGCCATATCTACTGTGCCAAGCAGTGCGGCGTCCGGTCTCTTATACCCCTGATGATGCTGTGCAGCCAGCCAATCACTGCACGACCACAACAAAGATGGTTGTGGCATTTCATAGCCTGACAGACAATCCCTGCAGCGTGGATTACTGGGTGGATACCCAAGTTCCCGCCAAGTAATCCTGGAAATGCTCAGTACTCGCCGAGTACACGGAGTACCATGATATTCAGGCGAGGAACGAGTAGTGGCAAGCACGTTCACTCATTACTAAAAAGGACCATCTGCATTATAACATGGTAACATAGTAATATAGTTTTGAAGGCTGAAGGAAGACCTTATGTCGATCTAGTTCAGCCTATTTTTAGTGCAGCTGTTCTGCATTGTTAATCCTGGGGAAGGCAAAAAACCCACAGAGTAGAAGCCAATTTTCTCCATAGGGAAAAAATTCCTTCCCCTAAGCTGGGTCAACCATCTACCTATAATATTATGTTATTCGTAACCTTCTACATTGTTACTCACAAGAAAAGCATCCATTCCTTTCTTAAATTCATTCAGTGAGTTGGCCATCACCACTTCCTCAGGAAGAGAATTCCAGAGCCTCACTGCTCTTACCGTGAAGAACCCTCTTCTATGCTGGTGCAGAAATTGTCTTTCCTCCAAACGAAGAGAATGCCCCCTTGTTCTTGTCACAGTCCTTGGTACAAACAGTTCATTGGAGAGATCTCTGTATTGCCCTCTGATATACTTGTACATATATATTAGGTCTCCCCTAAGTCTTCTCTTTTCTAGAGTAAATGGACCTAATTTTGATAACCTTTCTGGGTATTGTAGTGAACCAACTCCATTTATCATTTTAGTAGCCCGCCTTTGAACCCTTTCAAGTTCAGTAATGTCTTTCTTGAGCACCGGCGTCCAAAATTGCACACAATACTCCAAGTGTGGTCTGACGAGTGATTTGTACAGAGGGAGAATTATGTTTTCATCTCGTGTCCCCAGACCTCTTCTAATGCATCCCAGTGCCTTCTGGGATAAGTGAAGAGTCTCCGCGAGCTCAACGATCACTGGGTTTTGGCCGTTGCAGCTGAAAAGAGGAAATCGGAGAAACCAGGGGAAGAGTCTTGAGGAGATCATTTGCATATTCCCAGTGCCTTCTGGGATAAGTGAAGAGTCTCCGCGAGCTCAACGATCACTGGGTTTTGGCCGTTGCAGCTGAAAAGAGGAAATCGGAGAAACCAGGGGAAGAGTCTTGAGGAGATCATTTGCATATTCCCAGTGCCTTCTGGGATAAGTGAAGAGTCTCCGCGAGCTCAACGATCACTGGGTTTTGGCCGTTGCAGCTGAAAAGAGGAAATCGGAGAAACCAGGGGAAGAGTCTTGAGGAGATCATTTGCATATTCCCAGTGCCTTCTGGGATAAGTGAAGAGTCTCCGCGAGCTCAACGATCACTGGGTTTTGGCCGTTGCAGCTGAAAAGAGGAAATCGGAGAAACCAGGGGAAGAGTCTTGAGGAGATCATTTGCATATTCCCAGTGCCTTCTGGGATAAGTGAAGAGTCTCCGCGAGCTCAACGATCACTGGGTTTTGGCCGTTGCAGCTGAAAAGAGGAAATCGGAGAAACCAGGGGAAGAGTCTTGAGGAGATCATTTGCATATTCCCAGTGCCTTCTGGGATAAGTGAAGAGTCTCCGCGAGCTCAACGATCACTGGGTTTTGGCCGTTGCAGCTGAAAAGAGGAAATCGGAGAAACCGCGCGCCTATCGGCACGCGAATTTTGGCTCATCTTTCATCTTTTTAAGAAATCTCAAGATGGAAGAGGC
The DNA here is from genome assembly GCF_039654945.1 of Dendrobates tinctorius. Taxonomy (NCBI): domain Eukaryota; kingdom Metazoa; phylum Chordata; class Amphibia; order Anura; family Dendrobatidae; genus Dendrobates; species Dendrobates tinctorius. Next base: position 57,364,587 of record NW_027361698.1, on the reverse strand, counting down.
CAGGAGCCATTTGGTGAGCTGCATTTCTTGCTACATGTTCACAGACTTACCAGTGGAAAAGCCAAACTTCACATGCCACAAATGCAAGCTTGTGACCCTGTTGGAGGAAAAGTTGCAAAATCTCGAAGAGAGGTTAGCTACGTTGAAGATCATTAAGGAAGGTGAAGAGTTCTTGGACAGAGCAGAATTATCTCTTCATGTTACAGAAAGAGAAGAAATTCGAAGTGCACCTGAAGAAACAGAGGATTGGAGACATGTGACCCAGAGAAGCAGGAGGATCAGGAGGCAGTCAGCACCCATACTGCTCAGAAACCAGTACCAGGCTCTCACGCAGGAAAACGATGAAGAAATACATCAGGATAAGACTTTGCCAACAAACAGCAACCTTGTACGCCTTCAGAGTCCTCCTGGATGGAGAAAGAAAAATGTTGTGAAGAAGAAACGGAGAGTGGTGGTCATGGGGGATTCCCTGTTGAGAGGAACAGAGGCCGCTATCTGCAGACCGGATATAACTTCAAGAGAAATGTGCTGTCTTCCAGGTGCAAAAATTAAAGATGTGTCTGACAGGATATCAGGACTCTTCAGACCTACAGATGACTACCCATTCCTGCTACTACATGTGGGGACAAATGACACCGCAAGAAACGACCTGGAAACCATCTGCAGAGACTTTGAAGACTTAGGCAAGAAAGTGAAAGAACTGGGAGCGCAGGTGGTCTTCTCTTCCATCCTCCCAGTGGATGGCCATGGAACAAGGAGGTGGAATAAGATTCTGCAGGTGAACAACTGGCTACGTCGATGGTGCCGTCAGCAATGATTTGGATTTCTGGATCACGGAGTGAACTACTTATACGATGGACTACTTGCTAGAGATGGGGTGCACCTTACGAAGACTGGAAAGCAGGTATTTGGAAGTCGCCTTGCTACACTTGTAAGGAGAGCTTTAAACTAGAACAACATGGGAAGGGAAGCAAAAGACCAGAAAAAGCCATACACCTGACAAATGCTACTGAGAACTCTGCTATTAGAAGTGGAAAGGAAGAACAAAGACGAAAGAATCTAATTAAAAAAAATATTGGAGAAAGAGAAACCAATCACAAACTAAAATGTTTCTATACTAATGCACAAAGCATGGGCAACAAACAAGGAGAATTGGAACTACTAACACAGGAAAATAAATATGATGTCATTGGAATCACTGAAACTTGGTGGGACAATACACATGATTGGAATACAAGACTAGAAGGATACAACTTATTTGCAAGAAACAGACTTGATAAACGAGGAGGGGGTGTCGCATTGTATGTTAGAAATGCGTATATCTGCACAGAGATTGAAGCTTCAGAGACCGGGAGTTCTGTGGAAACTGTTTGGGTAAGAATACAAGGACAGAACAATGGGAAGGACACCATTGTAGGCATTTACTACAGGCCGCCTGTGCAAGCTGAAGATATGGATGAACTCTTTATGCATCAAATGGCCAAGTTCTCCAAAAAATATGACATAGTTGTCATGGGAGATTTCAACTATCCAGACATTTGTTGGGAATCTCTCTCAGGCAAAACTAACAGGTCAAGGAAATTCTTATCCTCTCTTGCTGACAACTTTATCTTCCAAAAGGTAAAGGAGAAAACAAGGGGAACTGCTACCTTGGATCTAATCCTTATAAACAGGGAGGAAATGGTTGAGGAGGTAAAAGTGGCTGGGACCCTAGGAGGTAGCGACCATGCTATTTTAGAATTTTGGATAACTAGAGGCGGAAGACCTGTGAAGACTCAGACGTCAAGGTTAGATTTCAGAAAGGCAGATTTTAAGGGATTCAGAAAGAGAATTGGAGGGATCCAATGGCTGGATATCCTTAAAGACAAAAATGTCCAGGAAGGATGGGAAATCTTGAAAAATGAAATTCTCAAAGCACAGTTGTTAACAATTCCGAAAAGAGGGAAGAATAGGAAGCATTTAAGGAAACCAGGATGGATGAACACAGAACTTAAGCACATGCTAAAAAGGAAGCAAAAAATGTTTATAAAATGGAAAGAAGGAGGCATATCTAAAGAAGAATATAATGCTGTCTGCAGAACCTGCAAGGCACAAATCAGATTATCTAAAGCTGAAAATGAATTGAGGCTTGCAAGAGATGTCAAAAGCAATAATAAAGGATTTTGGGGATATGTCAAAAGTAAAAGAAAAGTCAAAGATGCTATAGGATTTTTACAGGATGAAAATGATGAAATGGTAAGACAGGATGTTGAGAAGGCTGAACTTTTAAATTCCTATTTTGCATCTGTTTTCTCTCAGAAAGGAAATGTAACATCAACTGTTATTCACTGTCCTATTAAGGGAATAGAAGAATCCAGGATATCTATAAACAGAAAGATAGTGAGGAAACACTTAGCTAACCTAAATGTATTCAAGTCTCCAGGTCCAGATGAATTACACCCCAGAGCACTGAAGGAGATAGCAGAAGAAATTTTTGAACCCCTCTCCATAATCTTTGAAAATTCTTGGAGAACAGGAGAAGTGCCAGAAGACTGGAGAAGAGCAAATGTTGTTCCTATCTTCAAAAAGGGGAAGAAGGTGGACCCAGGCAACTATAGGCCGGTGAGTCTGACTTCTATACCAGGAAAGATCTTTGAACAAATTATTAAACAACATGTATGTCAATACCTGGATAAGAATGAAGTGATTAAACAGAGTCAGCATGGGTTTGTAACTAATAAGTCATGTCAGACTAATTTAATTTCCTTCTATGATGGTATTACTGATTGGGTGGATCAAGGAAATGCTGTAGATATAGTATATCTTGACTTCAGCAAAGCATTTGACAAAGTCTCTCATACAATCCTTATTGAAAAAATGACTAAGTATGGAATGGACAAGGCAACTGTTAGGTGGATTCATAACTGGCTTAGTGATCGGACCCAAAGAGTGGTCGTAAATGGCTGCACATCCAGTTGGAAGAATGTCTCAAGTGGGGTACCACAGGGCTCTGTCCTGGGCCCTGTATTGTTCAACATCTTTATCAACGATTTAGATGAAGGAATTGAGGGTAAACTGATTAAATTTGCTGATGACACAAAGCTAGGAGGGATAGCTAATACTAGAGAAGAGAGATAGAGGATTCAAAAAGATTTAAATAAACTGGAGAAGTGGGCAGCAACTAACAGAATGGTTTTTAACAGGGAGAAATGCAAAGTACTACATCTGGGCAATAAAAATGAAAAAAGCATATATAGAATGGGAGGAATAGGGCTAAGTGACAGCACATGTGAAAAAGACTTGGGTATACTAATAGATCACAGACTGAATATGAGTCAACAGTGTGATGCAGCAGCAAAAAAGGCAAATGCAATTCTAGGATGTATTAACAGAAGCATACAGTCTAGATCACGTGAAGTAATTATTTCCCTCTACTCCTCTTTGGTCAGACCTCATCTGGAATATTGTGTCCAATTTTGGGCACCACATTTTAAAAAAGACATCAACAAACTGGAGCAAGTTCAGAAAAGAGCGACCAGAATGGTGACCGGTCTGCAAACCCTGTCTTATGAGGAAAGGTTGCAGGATTTGGGAATGTTTAGTTTGCAAAAGAGAAGACTTAGAGGAGACTTAATAGCTGTCTACAAATATCTAAAGGGCTGTCACATTGTAGAAGGATCAACTTTATTCTCATTTGCACAAGGAAAGACTAGAAGCAATGGGATGAAGCTGAATGGGAGGAGACACAGATTAGATATTAGAAAAAACTTTTTGACAGTTAGAGTGATCAATGAGTGGAACAGGCTGCCACGAGAAGTGGGGAGTTCTCCTTCAATGGAAGTCTTCAAACAGAGGCTGGACAGACATCTAACTGGGATGATTTAGCGAATCCTGCTTTGAGCAGGGGGTTGGACCAGATGGCCCAGGAGGTCCCTTCCAACTCTACGATTCTATGATTCTATGACCCTATTTGCTTTGGTGGCAGCTGCCTGACACTGGGCACTCCAATTTAGCTTCTTATTGACTAAGATGCCTAAGTCTTTTTCCATGTCTGATTTCCCCAGCAGTTTCCCATTTAGTAAGTAATTGTAGCATCTATTTCTCCTTCCCATGTGCATAACCTTACACTTATCTGTGTTAAACCGCATTTGCTATTTATCAGCCTAATTCTCCAATTTGCTCAAATCTGTCTGTAGTTGCAAACTGTCCTCCTTTGTGTTACCTTACATAGTTTTGTGTCATCTGCAAATACTGATATTTTACTGTGTAAGCCATCCACTAGATCATTAATAAATATATTAAATAGTAGGGGGCCCAATACAGAACCCTGTGGTACCCCACTAGTAACCCTGGCCCAATCTGAGTATGTACCATTAATAACCACTCTTTGTTTTCTATCACTAAGCCAGCTACCTACCCATCTACACACATTTTCCCCTAGCCCAAGCTTTCTCATCTTACTTACCAATCTCTTATGTGGGACAGTGTCAAATGCGTTAGAGAAGTCGAGATAAATGACATCCAATGATTCTCCTTGGTCCATTTGAGAGCCTACATCCTCATAGAAGCTGATCAGGTTAGTTTGATAGGAGCGATCCTTCATAAATCCATGTTGATATGGAGTTAAACATTTATTAACATTGAGATATACCATAATGGTATCCCTTAGAAACCCTTCAAAAATTTTACCCGCAACAGATGTTAAGCTTACCAGCCTATAGTTTCCAGGTTCCCTTTTACACCCCTTTTTGAATATTGGTACCACATTTGCTTGCCGCCAATCAAAAGGAACATACCCTGTTTCTATAGAGTCTTTAAATATAAGGAATAGAGGCCTGTCTATCACATTAATTAACTCCATTAATACCCAAGGGTGAATGCCATCAGGGCCTGGTGATTTGTCAATTTTAATCTTACTAATCTTATAGGACAAGAGAACGTTAAATACATACTGAAAAATGCATACACAAAAATTCAAAAGATGGTATATGTAGATGTTGATAGTAGGGTATCCACTTCTGATTAATAGTGGATGATGCGACATAGACCATGACTAAAAGGCCAATATCCACCCACAACAATATGTGCAACTCATAACAAAGCTTAAAATATAAAAAGTAATTAAAAACAAAAATAAAATACAGACAAAACATATGCAATAGATGACAAAAAAAAGAAAAAACGATTACAGAGACAAAGATAATTTTATAAGAAAGGGGCAAAACTAATGTTGTCATTGAGGCCTTTAGGGTGCAGGGTATTAAGAGTCCATATACAGCGTGACTCAAGCTGGGCCAATTTTTGCAAACTTTTTCCCCGCGGAGTCAATAGAATCAATATTCTCTTGGACGTACTTTAAGGGGCCGAGTGGTAAGGCCTATATAGATAAGTTCACAGGGACAAATAGCAAAATAAATAGCATTGCCAGTAGTACAAGTGATACATTTTTTAATATCATACATTCTAAATCAGAATTAAAAAAAGATTCACATTTATCTATGTTTTTGCACGCCATACACCAGCCACATGGATCACATCCTCTCTTCAAGGGAAGAGTGTCTAAGAAAGTATTCCTAGGAGTTCCCACATAATGGCTCTGCACATGGGAATCCCGAAGATTCCTAGCCCGCCGTGTGGTAATTACTGGTCTATCTGAGATATAATTAGAGAGAACAGGATCAGCAAATAAAATGGGCCAAGATTTATTAAGCACTTCCCTAACTTGCGCAAAGCGTGTGTGATAATCTATGGTAAAACGCACCAAATTATCAGGTTCCTTTTCAGAAGTCTTATAAACCAGATCATTTCTACTCGAATGATTAGTGCGATTAAATGCCTTTTTAATCATCCGGTGGAAGTACCCAAGCGCATAGAGCCGCAATTTTAACTCATCAGCCTGTTTTTCAAATGCTTTATATGTGAAGCAAATTCTATTCAAACATAGGAACTGTCCCATGGGGACTGACTGAATCACATGCCTTGGATGTGATGAGGAGGCGTGCAACAAAGTATTAGTGGCTGTGGGCTTCCTATATATGTCCGTCTGAAGGATGTCACTGGCATCACGGCTAATCAGGACATCCAATAATTCAATTTTAGCATTGTCATGATGGTAAATAATATGAATATTTCGGTCGTTGCTGTTCAAGGAATTGATAAAACCATGTAGTGACTCAATAGATCCCTGCCAGATCAGGAAAATATCGTTGATGTACCGTGTCCAATTCAAGTCGATTAAGAGTTGCATAAGAGAAAAAGAACAATTGTTGTAAGCCTTTCTTATAAAACCATCTTTGTCTCTGTGATCGGTTTTTCTTTTTTTTTTGTTATCTATTGCATATGTTTTGTTGTATTTAATTTTTGCTTTTAATTACTTTTTATATTTTAGGTTTTGTTATGAATTGCACATATTGTTGTGGGTGGATATCATCCTTTTAGTCGTGGTCTATGTCGCTTCATCAACTACTAATCAGAAGAGGATACTATACTATCAACATCAACATCTACATATACTGTCTTTTGAATTTTTGTGCATGCATTTTGCAACATGATACTGTATTACCATTTAGTTTAATGCATACTCTTTACTGATTTCGGAAAGACTTCTTATTATAATATATGCCCTTCTACGTTTTGCTCTGATCGTATTTAATTATATGTTCCCTATATGTCTACTCCTCATTCTTTAGCATTTGGTCCTGTATGCATGCCCGCTAGTCCTCATCTTCTGCCCGCCGGCCCTCTGTGTCTGTTGACATAGACACCATCACTCAGAGCAACTGAGCATGCGTCATTTGTGACCCCACGGCTGTGCATTGTGCATGCGCAGCCCTTATCATATGACTTTCTGTTGAGCTCTGTCTTAAATGTATGGGAGGATTGGCGGCTCTCCCACCGCTGGGAATTCTGCTACCAACGTCACTTCCGGGTCCTGCAGATAGCTGCGTTACATTAGTCTTTGCGTTTCTGCCCACTTTTTGCTAGGTAACTTCACTAGTTTTAAACCCCACTGTTTATGATCCAGGCACGCCCCCCTGATGAAGGCAAAGCCGAAATGCACATTGGGGTGGGTACAGGTACCGCGGTGTTCTGGGGATAACTACCTGGGTAAGATTTATCACCTATGTACTTTCTTGATCATGTGTTCACTGTGAATGGACTATATTTGGGAAATTATGAATGCTGTACTTTGCTACCCAGCTAGTTAATATTATTTCTGTACAGACTATTAGTTTGCATATGTATAATCTCTGCTTATATACCTACCTCCTGTTTACCTGCACCTTTTGGATGTTACTTTTGCTTTGACACACATATGCACTTTCTCCCCCATCTCCCTGTTCCTTAGATGTTTTATCTCTAATAAAATATAATTTTATACTGTATTGGATGTTTTTGATCCCATCTTTTTGGCTTTTTATTCTGTGCTACTATTGATCCTTTATTTTGTCCTTTTGATATTTGCACCTAAAAATGTTTTGTGCATCCAATTGGTTGGTAAAATCATAATAATAATGGTGCATTATTCATTGCTGTATGTCATACTTCTCTGCCCTAATGCGCATGATAATGTCTGCAAAGCACTGTGGAATTAATAGCACTATATAAGTAAGTAAAATAACTAAGTAAAATAAATTGATGCAACTTTTGTGGTTTTTGCCCCTAATTTTTGGAAATGTTTGGACTCCCAGTTAAGGCTAGTTTCACACTAGCACTTTTGAGCGCAGCGACGGCCTGCGCACGGCCGCCGCTAAGCCCCACCCCCTGCCGTGCCTCCGCCGGCGCAACCAAACTGCAGCAGGTTGCGTTTGGCGCAGGTCAGCGCACCGCTCAAAAGGACGCATGCGCCGCCAAACGCATACTGCGCATGGCCTGCGCCCCCAGTGATAAAGATAGGGGACGCAGGACGCATGCAGCGTCATGCGCCGGTAGGCGGAGCTACCGGCAGAGGTGCGGCAGGGGCGGGGCTTAGCGGCGGCCGTGCGCAGGCCGTCGCTGCGCTCAAAAGCGCTAGTGTGAAACTAGCCTAAGTCTTCTCAATCTGTCTTGTCTGAATTTGGCAGGGCTCTCAGACCACCAGGCCTGCACCTGTAACTCATCCACCTGTTACTGATCAGTGTTTAAGCTAGAAATGCTATTCCAAGCCCTGTCCCATGCTAAAATGTGACTTACTGGCTGGACCACACAATTAGAACAAAAGATTTATATACTGAAATCTAGCCAGCTTTCATGAGCACACTATAAGTACAAACAATTTAGATTTAGAAATGTGGCTCCTGGTTGGTGAAAAAAATAGTAGCACTAAATATTTATATACTGAAATGTGGCCTTATTTCAGGACTACAATATTAGCAAAAATAATTACTATTTTCACTATTGCATACAGACAACTTGTGCATTTTATGTAGTATCTGCCTGGGGTATGGTGCTGTGTCTCGACAACACATGTATCCACTTTCATCCTAAATATGTGACTCTTCTTGACATCTATTCATTCAGGTACAATTGTACGTTAGATTTTTTACCACCAAAATATATATTCATATGCCTTGGACCTCACATATGGTGAATGTGCAGTGTTTCTGATAGCTCCCCCTGGGAATTAGCTTTCTGCAATCCAATGTGATTTATATTGGACTGTTGTGGCATATAAAGATATATATGCATTATCTGTACTATTATTTGGTGCTAACTGCCTGTTTGTGCTGTCATATGTTTTGTGTCTTCACCATTCTCCTGATACTAGTTACTGTCTTTTTCAAGTTATCTTTACATGATTATTACAATTTTTAAATGTGTTCAATAAAATTTATACTTTTTATAAGAAGTAAGATTTATAGTTTTATACTTTTTATGGGGTACATAGGCTCCTGTCTGTCCTCTGACTTTATCCCCATTGTGTTGGGAGCTTTCCTTTCGACTATGATCCTTAGTCATGGTTCTGACATATTTTGCACAAATGTGCACTCCTGCCTAGCCCAAATATTACTAGCCCAACATAATTTTACTAGCCCTTGTGTCTGGACGTTCTGAATGTTTTTACGCCTTTATTGGCTGCTGGAATCTCCACACATAAAGCTAAGGGAAAAAAAACAGTCTGCCACTCCACTGACCATTCCTACCCCCTTCCATCATCAAATTCATCTCCCCCCACCGCTCATCCTACAGCACTACTATCCTACCCAAAATCATAACAAAAGCATCACTGGAAAAGCGATCATATGACAAACTTTTTCTGAATTTAGTAAAAATGCTCAGGTGTCCGAACACGAATCCGAATGTGCTACATTCGTGCTGAATTTCAGATTGGCAAAACATTTTCCAAAAGTTTTGCTCATCTCTAATCACAGCAAGCTAACAAAAACTACCCTGTATTTCATATCTCAACCACTGTACATATACTGTACATCCCTATAGCATATACATAAATAATAATAATAATAATAATCTTTATTTATATAGCGCCAACATAATCCGCAGCGCTTTACAGTTTAACAGTTTCAAAACACAAGTCATAAGTAACAACGTTAACAATACAATAATTAAAGCAAAATAAGACGAAATAAGACGACCCTGCTCGTGAGAGGGTCACGGTGTACATACTTAGCATGTACATCACAAGACAGAATATTAAGAAACTGTCATTGTCATGCAACAAATGTTAGGATTTTTTAAGCCCTTTACCAACATCCACCGAACATGTACGGTGCAAGTTGGTAGCCGGTATATAGAGTGGGCTCACGGTATGATACCACCCCACATCTGGCAGATAATAGCTCTTTGTTACAACCAAGGCCTGGTTCTAAAAGCCACGTGTTTAACACAGTTTCACCTGCAATTGTTAACCTGTTAAATTCAGCTGGCATTCTCTGACTGTGATATTAACAGCAGACCACATAGGGGCATGTCATTCTACGCACTCATTGGCGCGCATGTGATCTTGAGGCATCGAAGGATGCTATGACAACCTGGGGTCTGTAGAAGACCTCTAAGCTTGTCATTATGGAACTCCCTTTAAACCCTGCCTGTGGCCAGGATTCAAAGGAGACTGTGATTTTTATTATAAGCAGCAATACTCTAGTATTGCTTCTTCTAATTGATCTAGACAATCGCAGGTTCTCTTTTCTTAGACTGGGTTCATATTGCGTTTAGGGGGTGCGTTTAACGCATCCATTACACAGCGGCATTAACGCTATGTAACGGATGCATTAATGCACCCATACACTGCTATAGACGAGCGCATCACTAACGCATGTCATAATCGGTATGCAGTAGCGATGTGCCGTCATTCTGTGATGGACTCTCGGATGTGGTCTGCAGCATCTGAGGGTCCGTCACTGCTAGCGCAGATGAAGCATCTGCACTAGCGGGATCGCATAATGCGATCATTATTAGGTAGTAGAGTTAACGCAGCCCTTCAAAGGATTGCGTTGAACGGACTGCATTATCGCTATGTGAATCTGGCCTCATGGAGACTTAGAAATACAGTGCAAAACATGTTTTAAAAAAATATGATCGTTATTTAAAACATAAAGATCAAATCACCCCATTTTCCCTTCACTAAAAATAGAGAAAAAACAAATATAAAAAAACACATTTATGGTATCGCCACATTCAGAAAAGTCTTACCTATCAAAATGTAAAAATAATTAACTATTTGATTTATTAACACCAAAAAACAGGAAAAAATTCAAGAACCACAAAATTATGTTTATTTTCTGCTGTAATACCACAAAAAATGCTTCTAACAAGTGAGCAAAATGTCATATACAGTGGGGCAAAAAAGTATTTAGTCAGTCAGCAATAGTGCAAGTTCCACCACTTAAAAAGATGAGAGGCGTCTGTAATTTACATCATAGGTAGACCTCAACTATGGGAGACAAACTGAGAAAAAAAAATCCAGAAAATCACATTGTCTGTTTTTTTTTCATTTTATTTGCATATTATGGTGGAAAATAAGTATTTGGTCAGAAACAAAATTTCATCTCAATACTTTGTGATATATCCTTTGTTGGCAATGACAGAGGTCAAACGTTTTCTGTAAGTCTTCACAAGGTTGCCACACACTGTTGTTGGTATGTTGGCCCATTCCTCCATGCAGATCTCCTCTAGAGCAGTGATGTTTTTGGCTTTTCGCTTGGCAACACAGACTTTCAACTCCCTCCAAAGGTTTTCTATAGGGTTGAGATCTGGAGACTGGCTAGGCCACTCCAGGACCTTGAAATGCTTCTTACGAAGCCACTCCTTCGTTGCCCTGGTGGTGTGCTTTGGATCATTGTCATGTTGAAAGACCCAGCCACGTTTCATCTTCAATGCCCTTGCTGATGGAAGGAGGTTTGCACTCAAAATCTCACGATACATGGCCCCATTCATTCTTTCATGTACCCGGATCAGTCGTCCTGGCCCCTTTGCAGAGAAACAGCCCCAAAGCATGATGTTTCCACCACCATGCTTTACAGTAGGTATGGTGTTTGATGGATGCAACTCAGTATTCTTTTTCCTCCAAACACGACAAGTTGTGTTTCTACCAAACAGTTCCAGTTTGGTTTCATCAGACCATAGGACATTCTCCCAAAACTCCTCTGGATCATCCAAATGCTCTCTAGCAAACTTCAGACGGGCCCGGACATGTACAGGCTTAAGCAGTGGGACACGTCTGGCACTGCAGGATCTGAGTCCATGGTGGCGTAGTGTGTTACTTATGGTAGGCCTTGTTACATTGGTCCCAGCTCTCTGCAGTTCATTCACTAGGTCCCCCAGCGTGGTTCTGGGATTTTTGCTCACCGTTCTTGTGATCATTCTGACCCCACGGGGTGGGATTTTGCGTGGAGCACCAGATCGAGGGAGATTATCAGTGGTCTTGTATGTCTTCCATTTTCTAATTATTGCTCCCACAGTTGATTTCTTCACTCCAAGCTGGTTGGCTATTGCAGATTCAGTCTTCCCAGCCTGGTGCAGGGCTATAATTTTGTTTCTGGTGTCCTTTGACAGCTCTTTGGTCTTCACCATAGTGGAGTTTGGAGTCAGACTCTTTGAGGGTGTGCACAGGTGTCTTTTTATACTGATAACAAGTTTAAACAGGTGCCATTACTACAGGTAATGAGTGGAGGAAAGAGGAGACTCTTAAAGAAGAAGTTACAGGTCTGTGAGAGCCAGAAATCTTGATTGCTTGTTTCTGACCAAATACTTATTTTCCACCATAATATGCAAATAAAATGAAAAAAAAACAGACAATGTGATTTTCTGGATTTTTTTTTCTCAGTTTGTCTCCCATAGTTGAGGTCTACCTATGATGTAAATTACAGACGCCTCTCATCTTTTTAAGTGGTGGAACTTGCACTATTGCTGACTGACTAAATACTTTTTTGCCCCACTGTATACATATATGTAGCCAAAGATATTATCAATAAAAACATTGACTAGCCCCATAACAAATAAGCTCTGACACAGCACCAAGAACCCAAAAAATTAAAATGTTATTGTCTCGGAAAATGGCGACATGACACAAAATATTTTTTGCTTCAAACGTTTGATTTTTTTTTTCGCCACTCAAATATTACTAGTCTGGACATGTTTGGTATTTCCGTAATTGTACTTATGAGTACAATCATACTGCGAGGTCATTTTTGCCACACAATGTATGCTGTAAAAAAACATTCACCAAAAACAATGTCAGAAATAATGTTTTTTTTCCCACAATTCCACTGCACTTGGATATCTTCACCCATTTTCTAGTACACTATGTGGTAAAATGAATAGTGTCATTCAATAGTAAAATTTGTCCAACAAAAAACAAACCCTCGTACGTCTGTGTGCACAGAAAAATAAACAAGTTATGGCTCTGGGAAGAAGGGAAGGAAAGTGCAAAAATGGAAGTTGGCCACGATGGGAAGGGGCTAATCAGGTAATAATGTAAGAAAAGGCGCATCTGTATAATGCACATTTACATATTTTTCTAGTTGGTCTCTAATGAGCAATAAATGTAACTAATATTTTAGAAACCTTTTGTAGTATTCACAAGAAATGCATGAGAAATAAAATCTTTCCTTCATGTATCTTGGTTATTACAAGACTTTTTTTTATATCTAGGTGTTCATTTTCTAGTCAAGGTTATGATTATTACTTTTAGGTGATTTAATATCATCAAGATGTGAAATTTCTCAATTTAAAAACGTAGCAGACTTAGTGACATTCAACAAGCTGTGTAAGCAAATTCTAGAAATGCATTCTCGAAATGTAAATTGCCTGGTCCACGCTAGCGAAATCAAACAAATATATATGACAATTTAACAGCAATGAAGTGTGCAGTGTAGTTATTATTCAAATCAAGTGTTCATTTCGAAGAAGAATTTTTATTCTTTAGATTTCCACATATGAAAAACCATAACATTATTTTTGCATCTTTGACAAATTTAACATATCAGCTTTATTCTCTGTGTTTATGCAGCAAACATTATTCTAGTCTATTGTGTTGCTTAGTAAGAAATTAGAATATCGATGTAAAATACACAGAAGACGTATTAAAAAAAGGAATCCAATAATTCATTCATAATGGGAAACGAAATGCAAAATTGTCCTCAGTTTGATCAAACAGGGTAGATTTAACTGCATCTAGTATGAAGTTCATTGGCAGTGAACTCGCAAGACCTGTCTGACGGCACCGCGTGCACAAGAACTTTCTCACACTCGCGGTGCCCTCAGACCGGGAATAGCAATTCAAAAGCAGACACTGAGCACACGGTGCTCAGTGTCTACTGGATGACACGTTGCATGGTTGCATCATGCAACCATGCAGCCTGCCATCTAGATGTAGCAGAGCTAGACCCGTCATGGGACAAATGGATTAAAAGCATCTCTGAGGAAAGGCGGGGAATATTTTTGTTTGTTTTTTTACCTCTTTTGCAGATGACGAGGACATTGGGGAATGGGCGAGGTTGTAAGTATGGTTTAATTAAGATTATTAAAGGAGTCTGCGTCTGCCTTTCAGTTAAAGGACTTTTTCTGGGTGTCTGTGACTATGGGGTTCATAATGGAGGCATCTTATTGATGCCTCTCCATAACTAACCCCGGGGCTTGATATCACCTGAATAATCCAAAGGTGACATCAACCCCCCAACTATCACCCCACTTGCCACCTCTACAGGGCAAGTGGGAAGAGTGAGGCTAAGTGCCAGATTTGGCACATCTTAGAGATGCGCCTTATCTGAGGCAGCTGAGAGCTGATGTATTTAGCCTGGGGGCCAGTATCCATGGACCCTTCCTAGGCTATTAATATCAGCATGTCTGCATAGCCCTTGCTGGTTATTAATTATAGGGGGACCCCACATACTTTTTATGGGGGTCCCCCCATTTTAATAGCCAGTAAAGTCTAATTATACAGTTGTGAGCTGATATTAATAGCCTGAAAAGCTCCATGCATATTACCCCCTTCCCAAACTATAAACATAGTCCCCCAGCCATCAGCTTTCCCTCTTCACATTAAGAAAATGATGTGGGAGCCATTAATTTTCCAAATAATAATCTTTTATTAATTAACCCCTTAATTATATTTGCAAGCTTTCAGGGCTCAGAAGGCCCCTTCATCAGGCTTTATTACAAGTGAATTACTTGTAACAAAGACCTTATTTTGATTTCCTTGGCCTGTATCACCTCATGTCATGTTGTAATTCTTATTTAAATGTTGCCGTCTCTTCTCAGTAATTCATTTATAATGTAGCCTGATGAAAGGGCCTTCTGAACCCTGAAAGCTTGCAAATAAAAATTTTTCTGGTTAGCCAATAAAGGTATCACTCCTTGAATACCTTTCTCATTTTTTTGGGACCCAAGTATTTATATCATAAAATAGCAAATTTTTCAATCTCGACTGCCAATTGACTGGATCAATACTCAGAACATGAATTTCACATTTAACCCCTTCACCCCCAAGGGTGGTTTGCATGTTCATGACCGGGCCAATTTTTACAATTCTGACCACTGTCCCTTTATGAGGTAATAACTCTGAAACGCTTCCTTAGATCCTGGTGATTCAGACACTGTTTTCTCGTAACATATTGTACTTCATGTTAGTGGTAAAATTTCATTCAAATAACTTGCATTTACTTGTGAAAAAAATGGAAATTTGGCAAAAATTTTGAACATTTTACAATTTTCAAAATTTGAATTGTTATCCCCTTAAATCACAGAGATATGGCACACAAAAAACTTAATAAATAACATTTCCCACATGTTTACTTTACATCAGCACAATTTTGGAACCAAATTTTTTTGTTAGGAAGTTATAAGGGTTAAAAGTTGACCAGCGATTTCTCATTTTTGCGACACCATTTTATTTTTAGGGACCACATTACATTTGAAGTCACTTTGAGGGGTCTATGTGATAGAAAATACCTAAAAGTGACACCATTCTAAAAACTGCACCCCTCAAGGTGCTCAAAACCATATTCAAGAAGTTTATTAACCCTTCAGGTGCTTCACTGGAATTTTTTGAATGTTTAAAAAAAAATGAACATTTAACTTTTTTTCGCAAAAAAATTACTTCAGGTCCAATTTTTTTTATTTTACCAAGGGTAACAAGAGAAATTGGACTGCAAAAGTTATTGTGCAATTTCTCCTGAGTACGCTGATACCTGATCTGAGGGGACGGGAACAACTGTTTCGGCGCATCATAGAGCTCAGAAGGGAAGGAGCGCCGTTTGACTTTTTCAATGCAAAATTGGCTGGAATTCAGATCGGACGCCATGTCACGTTTGGTGAGCCCCCGATGTACCTAAACAGTGGAAACCCCCCACAGGTAACCGCATTTTGGAAATTAGACCCCCCAAGGAACTTATCTAGATATGTGGTGAGAACTTTGAACCCACAAGGGCTTCACAGAAGATTATAACGTACAGCTGTACAATTAAAAAATCATATTTTTTCCACAAAAATGATCTTTTCACCCCCAATTTTTAATTTTCCCAAGGGTAACAGGACCCTAAAAGTTATTGTGCAATTTTTCCTGAGTATGCTGATACCCTATATGTGGGTGTAAACGACTATTTGGACGCATGGCAGAGCTCGGAAGCAGCGCCATTTGACTTTTTTGGCTGGAATTGAGATCGGACACCATGTCTTTTTTGGAAAGCCCCTGAAGTGCCAAAACAGTGGAAACCCCCACAAATGACACCATTTTGGAAACTAGACCCCCCAGAGAGATGTGTGGTGAGATCTTTGAACCCCCCAGTGCTTCACAGAAGTTTATAATGCCCGGGCGTGAAAATGAATCATATTTTTTCCACAAACATGATCTTTTAGTCCGCAATTTTTTTTATTTTCCCAAGGGTAACAGGAGAAATTGGACCCCAAAAGTTGTTGATCAATTTGTCCTGAGTATACTGATACCCCATATGTGGGAGAAAACTACTGTATGGGCACACGTCGGGGCTCAGAAGGGAAGTAGTGACGTTTTGGAATTAAGACTTTGATGGAATGGTTTGCGGGTGTCATGTTGCCTTAGGAGAGCCTCTGATGTACCTAAACAGTGGAAACCCCCCACAAGTGACCCCATATTGTAAACTAGACCCCCCACGGAACTTATCTAGATGTGTGGTGAGCACTTTGAACCCCCAAGTGCTTCACAGAAGTTTATAATGCCCCTATTTTTTATTTTCCTAAGGGTAACAGGAGACATTGGACCCCAAAAGTTGTTTTGCAATTTGTCCTGAGTAGGCTGATACTACATATGTGGGGATAAAACACTGTTTGGGCACATGGTAGAGCTTGGAAGGGAAGAAGCACCGTTTGACTTTTTCAATGCAGAATTGGCAGGAATTGAAATCAGACGCCATGTTGCATTTGGAGAGCCCCTGATGTGCCCAAACAGTGGAAACTCCCAAATTCTTACTCCAACCCTAACCCCAACACACCTCTAACCCTAATCTCAGCCCTAACCCTAGACCTAACCCTAGCCCTAACCCTAGCCCTAATGGGAAAATGGAAATATATACATTTTTTTAACTTTATTATTTTCCCCTAACTAAGGGGGTGATAAAGGGGGGTTTGATTTACTATATATGGAGGGATTTTATGTTTGGCAGCTGTCATACGCTAAAAGACACTTTTTATTGTAAAATATAGTTTTTGCATCACCACATATTTAGAGCTATAATTTTTCCGTATTTTGATCCACCGAGTCATGTGAGGTCTTATTTTTTGCGTGATGAGTTGACGTTTTTATTGGTACAATTTTTGGGCATGTGACTTTTTTTATCGCTTTTTATTCCGATTTTTTTGTACGCAGAATGAACAAAAGCCAGCATTTCAAGAATTTCTTTTGGGGGGTGCGTTTACACCATTCCGCGTGCGGTAATATTGATAAGGCTGTTTTATTCTTCAAGTCAGTACGGTTACAGCGATACCTCATTTAATTTTTTTTTAATGTTTTGGCGCTTTTATGCAATGAAAACAATTTTATATAAAAAATAATTATTTTTGCATCGCTTTATTCTGTGAGCTATAACTTCTTTATTTTTTCGCTGATGACGCTGTGTCATGGCTCGTTTTTTGCGGGATAAGATGACGTTTTCAGCGGTACCATGGATACTTATTTCTGTCTTTTTGATCGCGCGTTATTGCACTTTTTGTTCGGCGGTATGATGATAAAGCTTTTATTTTTTGCTTCGTTTTTTATTTTTTAAGGGGTTCAATAAAGGGGTTAACTAATGGGACAGTTTTATAGGGTGGGTCGTTACGGACGCGGCGATACTAAATATGTGTACTTTTATTGTTTTTTTTTAATATTTCCAAAAAAATCAATTTATTAGGGAATATTTTTTTTTTCAATTTATTTAGCGATTTTTTTATAAATTATTTTTACACTTTTTTTTTAACTTTATTACAATGCCCCAGTGGGGACATAACTGTCATGTGACAGATCACTGATCTGTCACATCACAGATCACTGTGACAGATCAGCGATCTGTCACAGGCACTGCAGAAGCATTCCTCGTGCCTGCGCTTTGCAGGCACTGAGGAAGCCGGCTGCCTGCAGGCCCCCGAAGGTCCCTGCCACCATATTGGATCTGTAGACCTGCAAGGAAGGAGGCCCCCAGAGCAGCGCAGCACATCGCGCTGCTCCGGGGGTCTTAGGGAAGCACGGAGGGAGCCCCCTCCCTGCACGCTTCTCTCCTATGCTGCCGGTACACTGCAATCATGTTTGATCGCAGTGTGCCGGGGGTTAATGTGTCGGGGGCGGCCCCCGAAGGTCCCCGCCGCATTTTGGATCTGGGGACCTGCAGGGAAGGAGACCCCCGCAGCAGCGCTGCACATTGCGCTGCTGCAGGGGTCGCAGGGATGCACGGAGGGAGCCCCTTCCCTGTTGATGCTTCCCTAAACTCCGGTACACTGCGATCGTGTTTGATTGCAGTGTGCCAGGGGTTAACGTGTTGTGGGTGGTCCGTGACCGCCCCTGACACATAGTTCCGGGTGTCAGCTGTCATAATCAGCTGACACCCGGCTGTGACCAGCGGCGCTCACTACGTGACGTACTATCCCGTCCATGGGCATAGGGGCCCGGGTCCCATTGACTGGAAAGTATGTCAGATGTCAAAATGGAGTTAAATACATGTACAGTAAGCTGCACACATACTGTACTTAATGTATTTGTCACAGACATCTGTATACCTACCTATTCTATTTGTGTTTACTGTATGTAATCCATCTCTTCTATCCTGTTGGCACCTGCAGTGATTTAACAGTACACAGCACATGAATTGCCTGTTTTTCTTTTATCTATCTATGTAATATATGTATAACTGTGTGTCACTCACATCTATATATTCTATGTGCAGCGTCGGACTGGAACACCTTGGGCCCACCAGAGAAAATCATTCTTGGGGCCCACTACGTAGCTGCATAGAGTTAAATACCAGACCACCAATTATGCGGTAAAACACGCTAATATCCAGGTATAATATAAGGTTGTACATGTCTTAATTATGTAGCAGGAGTTGGGGTAGCCCCCTCATATAATATAAAGCAGCCCCCTCACATAGTATAATGAAGCCATCTGATAGAATATAATGCAGCCATCTCATAGAATATAATACTGCCCCCCTCATAGGGTATAATACTGCCCCCCTCATAGGGTATAATACTGCCCCCCTCATAGGGTATAATGCACCCCCTCATAGGGTATAATGCTGCCCCCTCATAGGGTATAATGCTGCCTCCTCATAGGGTATAATGCTGCCCTCCTCATAGGGTATAATGCTGCCTCCTCATAGGGTATAATGCTGCCTCCTCATAGGGTATAATACTGCCCCCCTCATAGGGTATAATGCTGCCTCCTCATAGGGTATAATGCTGCCTCCTCATAGGGTATAATGCTGCCTCCTCATAGGGTATAATGCTGCCCCCTCATAGGGTATAATGCACCCCCTCATAGGGTATAATGCTGCCCCCTCATAGGGTATAATGCTGCCTCCTCATAGGGTATAATGCTGCCTCCTCATAGGGTATAATGCTGCCTCCTCATAGGGTATAATGCTGCCTCCTCATAGGGTATAATGCTGCCTCCTCATAGGGAATAATGCTGCCCTCCTCATAGGGTATAATGCTGCCTCCTCATAGGGTATAATGCTGCCTCCTCATAGGGTATAATGCTGCCTCCTCATAGGGAATAATGCTGCCCTCCTCATAGGGTATAATGCTGCCTCCTCATAGGGTATAATGCTGCCTCCTCATAGGGTATAATGCTGCCTCCTCATAAGGAATAATGCTGCCTCCTCATAGGGTATAATGCTGCCTCCTCATAGGGTATAATGCTGCCTCCTCATAGGGTATAATGCTGCCTCCTCATAGGGAATAATGCTGCCTCCTCATAGGGTATAATGCTGCCCCCTCATAGGGTATAATGCTGCCTCCTCATAGGGTATAATGCTGCCTCTTCATAGGGAATAATGCTGCCCTCCTCATAGGGTATAATGCTGCCCTCCTCATAGGGTATAATGCTGCCTCCTCATAGGGTATAATGCTGCCTCTTCATAGGGAATAATGCTGCCTCCTCATAGGGTATAATGCTGCCCCCTCATAGGGTATAATGCTGCCTCCTCATAGGGTATAATGCTGCCTCTTCATAGGGAATAATGCTGCCCTCCTCATAGGGTATAATGCTGCCCCCCTCATAGGGTATAATGCTGCCCCCTCATAGGGTATAATGCTGCCTCCTCATAGGGTATAATACTGCCCCCCTCATAGGGTATAATGCTGCCCTCCTCATAGGGTATAATGCTGCCCCCTCATAGGGTATAATGCTGCCTCCTCATAGGGTATAATGCTGCCTCTTCATAGGGAATAATGCTGCCCTCCTCATAGGGTATAATGCTGCCTCCTCATAGGGTATAATGCTGCCTCCTCATAGGGTATAATGCTGCCTCCTCATAGGGTATAATGCTGCCTCCTCATAGGGTATAATGCTGCCTCCTCATAGGGAATAATGCTGCCCTCCTCATAGGGTATAATGCTGCCCCCTCATAGGGTATAATGCTGCCCTCCTCATAGGGTATAATGCTGCCTCCTCATAGGGAATATTGCTGCCTCCTCATAGGGAATAATGCTGCCTCCTCATAGGGTATAATGCTGCCTCCTCATAGGGTATAATGCTGCCTCCTCATAGGGAATAATGCTGCCCTCCTCATAGGGTATAATGCTGCCTCCTCATAGGGTATAATGCTGCCTCCTCATAGGGTATAATGCTGCCTCCTCATAGGGTATAATGCTGCCTCCTCATAGGGAATAATGCTGCCTCCTCATAGGGTATAATGCTGCCCTCCTCATAGGGTATATTGCTGCCTCCTCATAGGGAATAATGCTGCCTCCTCATAGGGTATAATGCTGCCTCCTCATAGGGTATAATGCTGCCTCCTCATAGGGTATAATGCTGCCTCCTCATAGGGAATAATGCTGCCCTCCTCATAGGGTATAATGCTGCCTCCTCATAGGGTATAATGCTGCCTCCTCATAGGGTATAATGCTGCCTCCTCATAGGGTATAATGCTGCCTCCTCATAGGGTATAATGCTGCCTCCTCATAGGGAATAATGCTGCCCTCCTCATAGGGTATAATGCTGCCCTCCTCATAGGGTATATTGCTGCCTCCTCATAGGGAATAATGCTGCCTCCTCATAGGGTATAATGCTGCCTCCTCATAGGGTATAATGCTGCCTCCTCATAGGGTATAATGCTGCCTCCTCATAGGGAATAATGCTGCCCTCCTCATAGGGTATAATGCTGCCTCCTCATAGGGTATAATGCTGCCTCCTCATAGGGTATAATGCTGCCTCCTCATAGGGTATAATGCTGCCTCCTCATAGGGAATAATGCTGCCTCCTCATAGGGTATAATGCTGCCCCCTCATAGGGTATAATGCTTCCCCCCTCATAGGGTATAATGCTGCCCCCTCATAGGGTATAATGCTGCCTCCTCATAGGGTATAATGCTGCCTCCTCATAGGGTATAATGCTGCCCTCCTCATAGGGTATAATACTGCCCCCCTCATAGGGTATAATGCTGCCCCCTCATAGGGTATAATGCTGCCCCCTCATAGGGTATAATGCTGCCTCCTCATAGGGTATAATGCTGCCCCCTCATAGGGTATAATACTGCCCCCTCATAGGGTATAATGCTATATAGATATATAGATATAGAGTTAGATAGATATAGATAGAAAGATAGATGTAGAAATAGATAGATATAGAGATAGATAGTAGATAATGGATAGAAAGTAGATAATGGATAGATATATATAGAAAGATTCATAGAGATAGAGATAGATAGAGATAGATATAAAGATAGATATAGAAAGAAAGAAATATAGATAGATAGATAGATCGATAGGTAGATAGATATAGAGATAGATAGAAAATAGATAATGGATAGATAGATAGATATAGAGATAGATAGCTATAGATAGAAAGATATAGACATAGATATATAGATAGAGATAGATAATAGATAGAGATATACAGATATAATAATAATAATAATAATAATAATAATAATAATAATATAGACATATATAGATAGATATAGAGATAAATATATATAGATAGATGGCTATAAATAAAAATAGATATAGAGATATATATAGAGATAATAGATATAGAGATAATAGATATAGAGATAGATAGATAGATATAGAGACAGATAGCTATAGAAAGATAGATATAGAGATAGATATAGAGATAATATCTAGATATAGAGATATGTATAGAGATAGATAGATATAGAGTTAGAAAGATAGATAGATATAGAGAGAGATAGATAGAGATAGCTAGATAGATAGATATAAATAATAGAGATAATAGATAGATATAATAGATAGATATAGAGATAGATGGATAGATCAATAGATAGATAAAGAGAGAGAGAGATAGAGATAGATAATGAGATATATAGATAGATTTAGAGATATAGTGTTAGAAAGATAGATATAGAGATAGATAGAGATAGATATGGATATAGAGATAACATATAGATATAGAGATAGATATAGAGATAGATAGATATAGAGATAATATATAGATAGATAGATATAGAGATAGCTATAGAGAGATAGATATAGATATAGATAATAGAGATAGATAATAAATATAGAGATAACAGATAGATATAGAGAGAGTAAGATAGAAAGATATAGAGATAGGTAGATATAGATAATAGAGATAGCTAGATAGATAGACATAATAGATAGATAGAAAGATAGATATAGAGATAGATGTAGAGATAGAACGATAGATATAGAGATAGAGCGATAGATAGAGATAGATATAGATAATAGATAGAGATAAATAGATAGATAGATAGAGAAAGATAGATATAGAGATAGATATAGAGATAGAAAGAAAGATAGATAGATATACAGAGAGATAGATATAGAGATAGAGATAAATAGATAGATAGATATAGAGAGAGATATTGAGAGAAATAGATATAGATATAGAGATAATAGATATATATAGAGATAGATATAGATATAGAGAGAGATAGATACAGAGAAAAGATATAGAGATAAATAGATAGAGAAAGATAGATAGATAGATATATAGATAGAAAGATAGATATAGAGATAGAGCGATAGATATACAGAGAGATAGCTATAGAGATAGATAGAGATATATAGATAGATAGCTATAGAGAGAGATAGAGATAGATATAGAGAGAAATATATATATAGATATAGAGATAGATAGAGATAGATATATAGATATAGATATAAAGATAGATATAGAGATAGATATAGATATAGATATAGAGATAGAGCGATAGATAGCGAGAGATATAGATATAGAGATAGATAGATACAGAGAAAAGATATAGAGATAGATAACGGATAGATAGATAGATAGATAGATAGATAGATAGGTATAGAGATAGATAGATATAGATATTAGATAGAGATATATATATAGATAAAGATAGATAGATATAGATGGTAGCTAGATAGATAATAAATATAGAAATAATAGATATAGAGATAGACATAATAGATAGATATAGAGATATATATAGAAAGATATAGAGATAGATAGATATAGAGATAGAGCGATAGATAGAGATAGATATAGAAATAGATAGATATAGATAATGGATAGAGATAGATATAGATAGATATAGATAATAGATAGAGATAGAAAGATAGATAGATATAAGAGAGATAGAGAGATATATAGAGATATAGAGATAGATAGATAGATAGATAGATAGAGAGAAACAGATAGAGAGAGCGAGAGAGATATAAAAAAAAAAAAAAAAACACAATACTCACCTCTCCTCCTCGCTCCCACGCTGATCCCTGACATTGTTCAGAAGTTTTTACAGAGTCTCTTTAGGCACATAAACTTGAAACGTTGCATATTTACATTTTAACAATTACAAAACTTATCTATATGCGGAACTTTAAGGGTGGAATACCTTGGGTACTACGGACAGACCTACGTATCACTGGTGTTGTTGGGGATCTTACTGGATGCCTTGTGTTAACTACTACTGGTGTAGTGTGTGTTGTACTGGCTACATCACTGTTGGTTCTGCATAGCACAGGAATACTAGATTTTGTAGGACCACTTCTACTCACTGTGGGCATGACAAATTCAGGGTGAGAATTCTCTTGTTCCACTGCTGGTGTGGCATCTGCTGCTTTTACTTGCTGGTTTTCAGGGTGGTCTTGAGTCACTTCTTCTTGTACTAACAGTTGGGGAAAGGTCAAAACTGGCACCACTATGGCTTGATTCGCTCTAGTCCAATTTGCAGGGATTTCTCAAAGTACAGTGCTGACCTTTTCTTCTTCATCTATGGGCTGAAGGTTGTTTTGCTCTTCCATTCTGTCTTTTAGTTGGTCAGGGCACAGCTTCAGATGATCCCTCAATACTGCTGATGAGGTTTCTCCTCCATCCTTACTGATAAGGCACACTTTGGTGTTGTCGAAGTTTGATGGTAAGACGGTGTAGGGTTCAGCTTCCCATTGGTCATCCAATTTATGCAGCCTTCTTTTCCTCTTCAGGACTTGTTCTCCTGGTGACAAGGGAACTGCAGGTGCATGTTGATTATAGTTCTTTTCTTGTTTTTGTCTTGCCTGAGCTAGACTCTTTTCAACACACTCTTCTACTCTACGGTACTGTTGCTGCCGCTCTGTATCCCAGTCAGCATCTGGTGATGTTACCTCAGGTGTCAGGACTCCCATATCCAAATCAATAGGCAGCTTGCCAGGCCTCACTCTCATTAGGTAGGCTGGAGTGCAGTTGGTGGAATTCACAGGAATGTGATTGTAGAGGTCGACCAGATCTGGCAACTTCTCTGGCCACAGATTCCTTTCTTCTAAAGGCAAGGTCTTCAGTAGATTGATCACCACTTGATTCATCATTTCACACATGCCATTGGTCTGTGGATGGTATGGTGTTGTCCTGATCTTCTTGCAACCATACAAGTTACAGAATTCCACTGCTGCCTCAAAGGCTGGACCTTGATCTGTAAGCACTCGCTTGGGATATCCGTGTGGTCGACAAAAGTGCTGTTGGAATGCTCTGGCTGCTGTCCTGGCTGTTTGATCCTTGACAGGCACGACTACCAGGAATCTCGAGTAGTGGTCAAAGATGGTAAGGGCATAAACGTAGCCTGAATGGCTTGGGACCAGCTTCACATGGTCCAGGGTCGACCAACTCAAGTGGTTGTTTGGTTATTATTGGCTGCAAAGGAGCTCTCTGGCTGTTACGGTCCTTTCTGCGCAGGTTACATTGTCCACACTCCTGGCACCAATTTTCAATAGACTTCTTCATACCAGCCCAGTAGAATCTCTCTCAGAGCAAGGCCTCCAACTTCTTATATCCGAAGTGTCCAGCTCCATTGTGGTATGCCTCCAAGACCATTGATGCCTCCCTCTTTGGGACTACCACAAGCCAGATTAGCTCATGAGTGTGGGCATTGATACTCTTCCAGTACAGCTTTCCCTCATAGATGAACAGCCGGACCCTTCCACAACTGCTGGGTTTCTTCAGGAGCATCTGGATCTGGGCGTGAGTCAGCTTGTGACAGTAGCTCCTTTACCAGGCAGACTGCGGGTCACTATCCTGGGTTTCTGCCCAGTCAAGATGAGGCAATGGATTTAGGGTGGCCTATTTCATGGTAGATCATCTGTTTCTCACTCCTTGGGCACGTTGGACCGCAATTGGCCGGTGGAAGGCAAGTAACTCTATTTCTTCGAGTGCCTCAGGGTCTTCTCCTGCATCTGGCAGATTGGGCATTCTGGACAGCACATTAGCATTGGCATTCTTGTGCCCCACCCGGTACTTGATGGTAAATTCATAGTTAGACAGCCTGGCCATCCATCGCTGCTCCAGTGCACCTAGTTTGGCAGTTTCCAAGTGAGTCAACGGGTTGTTGTCCTTGAAGATGGTAAACTTGGCTGAAGCTAGGTAATGCTTGAATCGTTCACAGCCCAGACTATGGCGAGGAACTCCAGTTTGAAGGAACTGTAGTTGTCAGGGTTCCTTTCAGTTGGACAAAGCTTCCTGCTGGCATAGGAGATCACTCTTTCTTTGCCATTCTGTACCCGTGACAGTACTGCTCCCAGTCCCACATTACTGGCATCAGTATACAGAACAAATGGTTGGTCATAATCTGGGTAGGCCAGAACTTCATCTCCTGTGAGAGCCATCTTCAGTCGAGTGAAAGACCTCTCCAGTTCCTCATTCCGTTCAAAGATAGCACTCTTCTTCCTGGCTTTCTTAGGCTGGTCCACCAGAAGATTTTGCATAGGCGTGGCTATTTCAGTGAAGCCTTTGATGAACCTTCGGTAGCAGCCTACCAACCCGAGGAATTGACGTACTTCATTGAGGTTGCTGGGCTTCTGTCAGTCCCAGATGACAGTGACTTTGTCTGGACTCGGTGCCACACCTTCTGCACTCACTACATGACCGAGATACTGTACCTTGGGC
Source organism: Dendrobates tinctorius (assembly GCF_039654945.1). Lineage (NCBI taxonomy): Eukaryota > Metazoa > Chordata > Amphibia > Anura > Dendrobatidae > Dendrobates > Dendrobates tinctorius. Next base: position 57,338,141 of record NW_027361698.1, on the reverse strand, counting down.
TTCAGGAGGTGGCATTTGGAAGGCTTCACTTTCAGGCCAAAGTTGGACAAGGCTTCAAACACCTCAGCCAGGTGCTTCAGGTGGTCTTCATAAGTCTTGGAGAAAACAATGACATCATCAAGGTATAACACAACTGTCTCGAAGTTCTTGTGTCCAAGACAGCATTCCATTAGCCGTTGAAATGTCCCAGGGGCAGTGCAGAGCCCGAATGGCATGTAGTTGAACTCGCAGAGACCCATTGGGGTGATAAACGCTGTTTTCTCCTTGTCTGCCTCTGCCACGAGAACCTGCCAATACCCACTAGTGAGATCTACGGTGGAAAAATAGTTAGCAGTTTTAAGTGCGGCTAATGACTCCTCAATTCTGGGTAATGGGTAGGCATCCTTATGTGTAATGCTGTTAATTTTTCTGTAATCAACACACATTCTCATGGTACCATCTTTCTTTTTCACAAAGACTATTAGAGCTGCCCAGGGGCTACAACTGTCTCTGATAACCCCAGCTTCCTTCATTTCCCACAACATACTTTTGGCACATTGGTATTGTGTTGGGGGTATAGGCCGGTACCTTTCTTTAATGGGTGGATGATCTCCAGTGGGGATATGGTGTTGAACCCCTTTTGCCTTCCCAAAGTCTAGAGGGTGTTTACTGAATACCCGCTCATACTCCTGAGTACCTCGGTAAACCCCACTCTTTTGGTATGAAGGGGTGGAGTCAGTTCCCACCTGCAGCTGCCGACACCACTCCTCCAGCTGCTTTACAGAGCCATTGTCCTCCACCTGGTCGGATGAGACCAAGGGCTGTCTGTATTGCGTTGTTACTGACAGTAAGCAGCTTAGCAACTGTGGCATACCGAGGTATTGTGGCCTCCTCTTCCCCACAATTCAAGAGGCGTACAGGTACTCTCCCTTTGTGAACATCAACTACCCCTCTGGCTGTCAGGACAGTGGGCCTGCTATCAGAGTATACTGGCTCTACCAATGCTTGGTAATCTTTTCCTCTGAGGCCCATGGCTGCCCGACACCAAATTAACATTTCACATCTGGGGGGTATAGCAATGGGGAAAGAATCACTCACTCTGATGCTGCCAATTTCTCCGCCAGACAGTTCTGCCTGCTGTCTTTGCATCAGGGCCTTGATCTCCTTCTGCAGGACTCGTTGTTCACTGGAAACAGCAGTCTCAGCCACCTGTTGCAACAAAACAATAACCTCGGCAAGACAATTTTCAATCACATTAGTACCTAAGGTCATCATTGGGTTACATTCTCATCGATCAATGTCTACAACTATCAGACCTTGAGACTTTAACTCTACTCGCCCAACTTTAATGATAGTCTCTTTACATCCTACTTGCAGCAAAGACTGACCATTGCTGGCAACTACTGTGAGTTCATCACCTGGGCCACAGGTAAATTCAGGGTCAGCCCAATACCGCTTGTAAAGGATATATGGCATAGTTGTCACCTGAGAGCCAGTGTCCAACAAAGCGTTCATGGGGATGCCGTCAATCACCACTGGGAGGACCGATCGCCCTCCAACATACTTGGCTCGCCAGTTCTTTGGGCCTTGTGGTCCTACTCCTGGGGGTTGGCCCTCTGCCTCAGTGGTGGTTCATTTAAATAACAGAACCTTGCAATGTGTCCTGCCTTGTTGCAATGACGACAGATGGGATGTCCGTTCTGGTCATAGCGATCGTTGTCTCTCCCTCGGCGTGGTGGGGTCCTCCTCTTCCGTAGCCACGGGACATCCTCTGGACTGGAGGTCAGCTGGATCTTCTCGTTTGATGACACCTGCAGGGACTGCACAGTTTTGGCAAGTGCAGCCATATTTTTGGTCAGCTCCTGAACCTGAAGACGCAGTTCGGCAGATGGGTCTTTGTCCAGAGTCTGTGCATCAGCCTCCACAGGGCTGAGAGGGAAAGATGCTGCTTCTTGATGGTATGTGATCGCTGGGTGCCTAGGGGGTGCTGGACGGCTGACATTTGGTTCATACAGCACCCGAATAGCCCTGTCCTTGAAGTCTGCAAAGTCTAGGTCAGGGTTTTGTAGGGCTATGATGCACAGCTGTGCCATGTGGGTACTGGATAGGAGTCCCTCAATAAACTGCTCCTTTAACAGTCTGTCTCCATCTTTCACACTGTCAGGATCAATCTGCTTTATGGCTCGCAGCGCTTCCTGCAGGTTAAGAGCATAGTCCCATATACTGTCCTGCGCTCTCTGCTTACACCCAAAGAATCTCATCCTTATTTCCGCTGCAGTGCGGGTGTCAAAGGTGCCTTTTAGCTTAGCCAGGATCTTTTTAACAGTCTCTTTATCAGTGTTCTGCCAGGCTTTTACTTCCCTTTGTGCTGCACCAGTTAGCTGCCCAATAAGGATGTTCACTTTCTGGCTTTCAGACAGAGGATACACCTCAAACAAACTGCACAGTCTCTCTTTAAATTCACTCAGGGTATGTGACTCCCCTGAGTACTGCGGTAGCCAGGCCGCTCCCGGTATATAGGGCATGGACAGCGGCATTATTGGGACCGCTGCGGTGGGTGCTGATTCTTGTGGCGCTGTGGAGGTAGCGCTGGCTGCTGGAGGCAGCAGCGCTATGGCAGCCGCAGCTGCGCTGGGCCCTGCAGCTTATGGCACTGTGGGGTTTGCAGTGGCATCCCCCGCTGCATCTGCTCTTGCTTCAGACATTCTCTTCCCCCCCAGTTAACGTTTGCCAGGCCCTCGGTTGCGTCGGCTTACCGGTTAATGCTCCACCGGTAGGGTGATTGGGGGGTCGCCGGGACTGCAGGCCTCCGCTTCTCACTTCTCGCGCGCTGCCCTCTTCCCGCGGGGCACTTCACTTTTTGCGCTTTTCGGCTCGCTCCACCCACGACGGCCCGCCCCTTCGACTTCCCGCGCGCGCCAAGCAGCGGGGCAATGGCGGCAATTGCACAAATAGTCTGTGGCACAAAACACAGTCTCTGGCACACAGGACCCGGGGGTACCGGGCTCCGTAAATCCTGTTCGTGACGCCAAAATGGGTCGCCCTCCCAGGGCTGTGGGGTATTCGGTACCGGGCCAGTATCTCAGAGGGGAATGTCACAGCAGCGGTGACCCGGTCTGTGGCCCTGGGCACCCATTTAAAAGGAATGAAGTGATGGAATAAAGTTTATGAGTGAATGATTTGTGACGCCACCTGTGGTGTTCGGCAATGAAGGTGTTAAGCCGACGCTGCAGACAGATCCTCTGGGACAGATGGTGTGGTGCAGCAATGATGGTGTAGCCGTCCACAGGCAGGGCTGTAGTCCCAGGGCAGAGTAGATGAAGAGGGTAGGTGTTGAGGAAGAGGTTGTAGTGTTTGGCACAGAGATGTAGCAGTGCTGGAGAGTTGGCAGGAAGAAGGCAAGGACACAATAGGGTGCAGTTTCTTTACCTTTACTTTGCTTGGCAAATGCAGTCCAGAGTCCATATTACAGATGGCATAGGAGCTGGCTAGCCTGGAAGCAACTTTGGAATCTCTCTAGGCAGATGGGTTGTGTAGTCTTCTTCCTAGCGCTTAGTTTTAGGTACTTGCAGTACTGCGTTGCACTGAAGTTCCACTTGCTTATTCTCTTTAGAACTCCCTCGTATGGCAGACAGCTGTAACCTTTCTTGTCTGGCTCACACGTCGCTGTTGTGCCTCCGAGTCTTATGTGGGAATAGAGCATTTACAGCTTCCTATTCCTCCGGTTCCTGTTGCAGGACCATCAGCGTCCATACAGTCTCAGATACCAGGCTCCAGATCATGCGCTATAGCTGGGAATGAGCCTGAACTCTCTGCGCAATCTCCACGCTCTTCTCCTCATGTCCACACACGTTGCCCTCCTCACACGAACTCCTAAATTTCCCCTTCCTGGCCCCCAGAGAACAGCTCTTCCCCCAGTTTTTGTTCAGAGCTCCCTCTGCTGGCCTGGAGTGGGAGTTGTGTTGTGTGTTGTATTTAACTGCCAGATAGATCCTTTATTGCTTCCAAGCAATGACATCACACTCCCTAGGAGGAAGGTAATGCCACTGTGGCGACCATACTCCTGGGGGCGCCATATATATATATATATATATATATATATATATATATATTAGATAGATATTATTTATATATATACAGTTGGGTAACACTAGACGTATGAAAAATCAGATCTGTCTATGTAAGGTCCCACAGTGGGTACATGAATGTCAGAGTATGTGGTCGAAAATATTGAAGTTGGTGGTTGAAAATTAGATAAATGCTCCAGACTTCTGGTGCAATTTACACACATAAAATCTTAATTTCATGAATTGCACTAAATTTATTATGTATTTAAGACAATTTGTTTGCCTTGAAGAAGAAGAAAGCAAGTTTGTGACATAAAGTAAGGCAATTAATAGTTTGTATTAACTTAGAGTTAGTTTACTGCAGTCGATTGTTAGTTGTTTAATACACTGTTTAGACAGGCCAACCACATTTCCATGGGTTAAGAAAGCAATTGTTAATACGTTTGCTCTCTGCACACAGAATATCATGCTCTCAGCAGCACATATTTTGCTTACACTTTCACAATAATCTGCCAGTGTAAACATACCCTTAGACTAGGGAGTCTGAAGCAGTGTTTCCCAAACTGCAGGCCTCGGTAACACATCACCGATCTTTCACAAACTACTGAATAAATGGATGAATTTTCAGACAAGAGTGCATCTAACATGTAAATTAAAGGGGACCTGTCATCTGACTGATGCTGTTCAAAACACAGAGAGCATGAATCAGATCCTGGCTGCACGATTGTAGGCAGGCCATACTTTTCTCTGAAATGCCAGAGTGTTTATATTTTAATGATCTGGTCAGCGACCATAGCCCGTGGCAAATCCCTGTGCGGATCCCAGCGGCTATTCCCAGATAATTGATTGGTCTCTCTCTCTCATGTGTGTATGGGAAGCCAGAACTTAATGCAGCTAGGATCTGATTCATGCTGCCCATGGTTTGGATACCATCAATAAGAGGTGGTGATGCTGATGGAAAGGGCAACTGATTAAAGCCCATGCAATTGAAAACCATGGATTTTAGAAAAAAAATATAATCAATCCTGAGCTGCTAACCAAATTGTCTCCTATTTAGTGAAACCCAGGTACAAGAGACACAACTAGCTGGATGTCAGTGGCAGGTGACAAGCACTGTATTCTCTTCTGTCATCATTAGCCAACTCTGCTATTGTGGCCAATTACATGGTCCAATAGCAGAAACAAGGAGTGGAGGAATGAGTAAACTGGTACACCTCTTCTACTTCCATTGTAGATTATAACAGAACTTCCTTAAAAGGGATGTCATGGTATAGCTGATAATGACCTATTCATAAGAGATAGGCAATCATTTGCAGATTAGTGGAGATCAAGACCCACACTGGTCATCTGTTATTTTGCTTTGGTGGTAGCTGGATGGAAACACTTTTAGAGAAGTTGCTCAGCACACCTCCATTCCAAGTGTAGATGAGGCTGCAAGTCACTGCCACGTACTGTAGCACAGCTCCTATTTTTTAAATTGAAGCTGTGCCGCAGTAGTTGGTAATACTCACACTTTGAATGGAACTAGGCTCAGCACCTCTGTTCAAAGTGTTTACATCCAGCCACTGCCGGAGCAGATAACAGCTGATTGGTTGGAGGCCGGGTGTCAGATACTCACCGATCTGCTACTGATAACCTATCACATGGTGAGGTCATCAATACTAATGCACAGATGGCCCATTTAATGATTTATAACATTGCACAGAGTTTAATATTTGAAATAAAGGGAGGATATATTAAGACTGAGAGAAACTCCTGATGGGAGGTCAGAAGATCTGGTCAGAAGATCACCAGAGTCCCTAGTGTCCTCTCCATCTTGCCGCAGCTTTACCAGAATGCCTGAACTCCAGTCTTCTAATGCCCCATGATGGAACTGCATGACTAAGTTACCTGCTAAGAAAGGAAATAAAAAGACTGGAACAGGTATATGTGTGTGGGTGTTTACATAGCTAGCGCTATAGTCACCTCAGATCTCTGCAGCGGTGTCCCTCCTCCTATGATCCTCCAGAGGCACTGACCAGAAGGGACAAGGTGAACTTCAGAATGAGATCCGATGGGCATTGATGAAGATAACATTTCTTTCAATATTTGTAACTGGTTTGAGCCACTTTTGGAATAATTTCATTCCCTGAAATAACTCTTTGGGCTCATACCCATATGTGAAAAAAAAAGTTCCGATATCAAGACCAAAAAATGGATGATTGTCATGCGAGTGTCATGTAAGTACAATGCGAGTACCATGCGATTTTCACACCTAGCATCCAATTTACATCCAAGTGCAGTGCGATTGCTATCCAATTGCGATGCGATTTTAACATGAGCTTTTGTCATGATCTCAGTGCGGGTTTGACTCGCACACGTGGGGTTAATGTTTGGAACCAGTGCTGATGACTGGCATTTCTGGGGTTAAAGGTTGTGATCCCGATGCAGGCTTACCTGCATACCTGGGGCTATGATTGTGGCCTCTCCCTGGTTCTGGGGGAGGCTTCTTATAGCCTCAGGACGCTCCCATCCCTGTCAGTTATACTCTTGCCCTTGGCATTTGTGTGGTGACCCCTGAGTGTGTTTGTGCTGTGTTCTGGTTACTTGATTCTCTGTGTATGACTCGGTCTGTTCTCTGGATATCGCTTTGGATTCTGCCTGGTACCTCCTATGTCTGTTTGGTTTTGATCTCTGCTTGGCCCTGATTATCCGCTCTGTCTCATCCCTGGTACTGTACTGTGATCCTGTGTATGACCTTTGGCTTTGTCTGACCTCCCGTCTGTTTATTCCTCCTGTACCTCATTTAGCACTGCTTCTGTACTCAGGACACGCGCACTGGCTCTATGAGCAAGTGTAGTGCAGTGTCTCTGACATTATAACTGACCCTTTCAGTTTTTTTTTTTTTTCTGAAGAAAAAAAAAAAAAAAAAAAAAAGTGTGTGTTATCCTCATGGATCCCATACAAGCCTTGGCTGATCAGGTCAAGCACCTGACCCAAATGTTCCATAAGCTCAATGTGGAACAACGCACGATGGCCCATACCCAGCAACAGTTGGTGGTTACTGTGCAGGGGGCTGTCGATGCAGGGGCTTCTGGTTCTGGGGGTAGGGATGTGTCATTAGCGTCCCCCGAATCTCCGGTCAAATTACCAGACCTTTTCTCAGGGGATAAAAAGGAGTTCAGGTCTTTCAGAGAAGGATTCAAGCTTTTTTTTCTCTAAGGCCCCGCTCCTCCGGGGATGAGTTCCAGAGGGTGGGGGTCATTATTTCCCTACGTCGGGGGGCTCCGCAAGCATGGGCTTTCTCTCTGTCTTCCTCTGCTCCTGAACGTATGTCAGTGAACGCATTCTTTGAGGCCCTCGGGCACATTTATGATGAACCTGACTGAGTGCGATTGGCAGAGGACATGGTGATGAGTGTCTGTCAGGGGAAACACACAGCTGAGTGGTTTTGTTCTGAGTTCCGCCGCTGGGCGGCAGAGGTCCCTTGGAGCGACGCCGCACTCCGAGGACTCTTTCACAGAGGCTTGTCCGAGCGGCTGCAGGATGCCTTGGCGTTACATCCCCCACCTAACTCTCTCGAGGACGCCATGACCCAGGCCGTCCGGATGGACCGCAGGCTGCGGGCCAGAGGGGTGATGCAGGTGGATACTCCATTATTCCCCAGTGGAAAAGAGACTGCCCCTGAGCCCATGGATGTAGGCGCCCTCTCCCTGAAGGATACGGAGAGGAAACGCCGGAAGGACAAGCAGTTATGCTTTACTGCGGTAAAACGGGACATTGGAAAAGGGAGTGCCCGAATTGCCCATCTTCAAACCCGGGAAACGACTAGGTCTGGGTAGTCAACGGGGAGGCTGCTCAGACCCTCAGGTACCATTTTCCTCATTTTCTAAAGTAGTACTGCCTGTGGAACTGTTTGTGGATGGTAGTTCTTTTTCCTCTACAGCCTTTGTGGACTGCGGATCATCTATTAATCTTATTGACTCCCAATTGGTCACACACTGCAAGATAGGGACAGTTAGGCTCAAGGTTCCGATCAAGGTGATGGCTATTGACTCATCTCCCCTCACTAAGGAGGGAATTCGCTTTATGTCTGATGTGTTTTCGCTCAGAGTGGGCGCTACTCATGTGGAAAACATAAGTTGTTTTGTGCTGGACAATCTACCTGCAGGGTTGGTGTTGGGCATGCCCTGGTTACAACACCATAACCCAGTTATTAACTGGAAAACGGGGGAGATTGTACAATGGGGGTTTAATGATTTTGAGTTATATGATAAAGCCACACTGCTGGTTGAACCTGTTAAATCTGTGTCTGTATCATCTGTCGAGCTGGAAGGTATTCCGGAATGCCTGAAGGACTTCGAAGATGTATTCTCTGAAAGCGAGGCCGAGACGTTACCGCCACATAGACCCTTTGACTGCGCTGGTCCCGAGGGCTAAATTACCCAAAGCCCGTCTGTTTAATTTGTCCGGTCCTGAGCGCTTGGCTATGAAGGAGTACATTACTGAAAGTCTGCGCAAAGGACACATACGCCCTTCAGTCTCACCTGTGGCGGCAGGTTTCTTTTTTGTAAAGAAAAAAGATGGCGGGTTACGTCCCTGTCTCGACTTCCAGGAGCTTAATCAAATTACTGTACGGAATACGTACCCCCTTCCGTTGATTCCCGATTTATGTAACCAACTATCAGGGGCAAAGTGGTTTTCTAAACTGGACCTTCGGGGGGCATATAATTTGATAAGGGTCCGAGAGGGGGATGAATGGAAAACCGCGTTCCTCACGACCGAGGGACTATTTGAAAATTTAGTCATGCCGTTTGGTCTTACCAACGCCCCTGCCATATTTCAGAATTTCATCAACGTGGTATTCTCGGATCTCATTGGTTGTTTTGTCGTTATCTACTTAGATGATATTTTGATATATTCCCCCGACAAGTATTCTCATTTGGAACATGTACGAACTGTGCTCCAAAGGCTGAGAGAAAATCATTTGTATGCCAAATTGGAAAAATGTGTATTCTGTGTACAAGAGTTGTCCTTTTTGGGGTTAATTGTATCCGGTGAGGGTTTTCGCATGGACCCCAAGAAGGTGCAGGCCATTGCGGATTGGGTGCAACCCCGAGATCTTAAGGGTGTTCAGCGCTTCTTGGGGTTCGCCAATTATTACCGCAAATTTATCCGGGGGTTTTCGCAAGTGGTCAAACCTCTCACGGATCTAACATGCAAAGGTGCGGATGTGAGAAATTGGTCCTCGCTCGCAAAAGCGGCCTTTGCGAAGCTGAAAAAATGTTTTATGTCTGCTCCTGTGTTAGTGCAGCCAGATCCGTCCAAACCATTTGTCGTGGAAGTGGATGCCTCTGAGGTGGGGGCGGTGTTGTCCCAAGGGCCTGCACTCTAACCAACCTCAGGCCATGAGCTTTCTTTTCCAAGAAGTTCTCTGCTGCGGAAAGAAATTACGACGTAGGCAATAGAGAGCTTCTTGCGGTCAAATTGGCGTTTGAAGAATGGAGGCACTTTTTGGAGGGGGCCAGTCACCCGGTTACGGTGATCACGGATCACAAAAATTTGTCGTACATTGAGTCTGCTAAAAGACTAACGCCCAGACAAGCCCGTTGGTCACTTTTTTTTTCCCGTTTTCAGTTTACAATTACATTTCGTCCAGGGTCTAAGAATGTCAAGGCTGACGCCTTATCACGCAGTTTTCAGCCGGTGTCGCCCCCTGAGCCACCGTCCTCCATTCTTCACCCTGGGGTTGTGATAGCAGAGGTCTCATCTGAATTGGAACGGGAGATTCAGGGGGCACAGTCGCAGGCCTCGGCGGCCAAGCCGGAGGGGAAGTTGTTTGTCCCAGAGCAACTTCGCCTGAAACTCTTGCAGGAGTTCCATGAATCCAAGCTGAGTGCTCACCCTGGTATTTCAGCCACACGTCTGGCGGTGGCTAGGATCTTTTGGTGGCCTACCCTTGGTTCGGACATAAAAAAATTCGTTGCTGGTTGAGGGGTCTGCGCTCGTTCTAAAAGCTCTCATAGCCGGCCGGCAGGGGAGCTGATACCCTTGGCAGTGCCCGAAAGGCCATGGACTCACTTATCTATGGACGTGGTGTGCAGTTTGTGGCTAAGTTTTGGCGTGCTTTCTGCAAAAAATTAGGTTTGTCTCTGTCCTTTTCGTCTGCATACCATCCTGAGAGCAATGGGCAGACGGAGCGCACTAACCAGTCCCTGGGATAGATCCTCAGGTGTCTAACCTCTGCTAGACAGAGTGACTGGTGCGATGCACTGCCGTTAGCTGAATTTGCCTTCAATAGTCGGGTGAGTCAATCCACTGGTAGGTCCCCTTTCTTGATTAACTATGGGTTCAGTCCTCATTTCGGTGAGTTTTCTCGTCTGGATTCGGGGTGCCCCGGGGCTGAGGACTCTGTTCAGCGGTTAAAAAATACATGGGCAGAAGTCCAGCGGCGTATATCCAGGTCTCAAGGCAGGTATAAGTATTTCTCGGACAGGAAACGAACACCTGGTCCCATGTTTCGGGTGGGAGAGAAAGTTTGGCTCTCCACGCGAAACATTAAGTTAAAGATTCCGTCAGCCAAGTTAGGACCCAAATTCATTGGCCCGTACAAGATTGTGGAAAAATCAATCCAGTGGCGTATAGGCTGTGCCTTCCACCCTCTTTCAAGATCCCTAACGTCTTCCACAAATCTCTACTGAAACCTTTTGAAGCAGTCCGGGGAGACTCCGAGTCTGCTGCTTCTCCTGTTTTGGTCGAGGGGCAGGTGGAGTACGAGGTTGGTCATATCGTAGATTTCAGGTTGGTACGGCGGTCGGTACAGTACCTGGTTCATTGGAAGGGGTATGGACCGGAGGACAGGTCCTGGGTACCGGCCCGGTTGATGCATGCTGATCGCCTGGTACGGGCTTTCCATGCTAAGTACCCGGGCAAGCCTGGGGGTCCAGAGGCCCCCCGTTGAGAGGGGGGTACTGTCATGATCTCAGTGCGGGTTTGACTCGCACACGTGGGGTTAATGTTTGGAACCAGTGCTAATGACTGGCATTTCTGGGGTTAAAGGTTGTGATCCCGATGCAGGCTTACCTGCACACCTGGGGCTATGATTGTGGCCTCTCCCTGGTTCTGGGGGAGGCTTCTTATAGCCTCAGGACGCTCCCATCCCTGTCAGTTATACTCTTGCCCTTGGCATTTGTGTGGTGACCCCTGAGTGTGTTTGTGCTGTGTTCTGGTTACTTGATTCTCTGTGTATGACTCGGTCTGTTCTCTGGATATCGCTTTGGATTCTGCCTGGTACCTCCTATGTCTGTTTGGTTTTGATCTCTGCTTGGCCCTGATTATCCACTCCGTCTCATCCCTGGTACTGTACTGTGATCCTGTGTATGACCTTTGGCTTTGTCTGACCTCCCGTCTGTTTATTCCTCCTGTACCTCGTTTAGCACTGCTTCTGTACTCAGGACACGCGCACTGGCTCTATGAGCAAGTGTAGTGCAGTGTCTCTGACAGCTTTTACATACAGCAGACATTTACACATCTCTTTCAAATGAAATATTTGTCAAAACACAAACACATTATATACAATGGGGAAAAAAAGTATTTAGTCAGCCGCCAATTGTGCAAGTTCTTCCACTTAAAAAGATGAGAGAGGCCTGTAATTGACATCATATTTAAACCACAAGTATGAGAGTCAAAATGAGAAAACAAATCCAGAAAATCACCTTGATTTGGGAAGATTTTTTTTTCAAATTATGATGAAAAATAAGTATTTGGTCATTAACAAAAGTTCATCTCAATATTTTGTTATATATACTTTGTTGGCAATGACAGAGGTCAATCGCTTTCTGTAAGTCTTCACTAGGTTGGCACACACTGTTGGTGGTACGTTGGCCCATTCCTCCATGCAGATCTCCTCTAGAGAAGTGATGTTTTGGGCCTGTCACTGGGCAGCATCGATTTTCAAATCCCTCCAAAGGTTTTTTATGGGGTTGGGATCTGGAGACTGGCTAGGCCACTCCATCGCCCTGATGGTGTGCTTGGGATCATTATCATACTGAAAAACCCATCCATGTTTCATCTTCAATGTACTTGCTGATGGAAGGAGGTTTGCACTCAAAATCTCACGATACATGGCCCCATTCATTGTTTCATGTACACTGATCAGTTGTCCTGGTCCCTTTGCAGAGAAAGAGCACCCAAGCATGATGTTGCCACCCCCTTGCTTCACAGTAGGTATGACGTTCTTTGGGTGCAACTCAGCATTCAGTCTCCTTCAAACACGACGAGCTTTGTTTCTACCAAACAGTTCTACTTTGGTTTCATCCGACCATATGACAATCTCCCAATACTCTTCTGGATAATAGAAATGCTCTCTAGCAAACTTCAGATGGGCCCGGACATGTACTGGCTTAAGCAGGGGGACACATCTGGCACAACAGGATCTGAGTCCCTTGAAGCGTAGTGTGTCACCGATGGTAGCCTTTGTTACGGTGGTCCCAGCTCTATGCAGGTCATTCACTAGGTCCCCCTGTGTGTCTGGGTTTTTTGCTCACCGTTGTTGTGATCATTTTGACTCCACGGGGTGAGATCTTGCGTGGAGCCCCAGATCAAGGGAGATTATCAGTGGTCTTGTATATCTTCCATTTTCATATTATTGCTCCCATAGTTGATTTCATCACACCAAGCTGCTTGCATATTGCAGATTCAGTCTTCCCAGCCTGGTGCCTGGTGCAGGGCTACAATTTTGTTTTTGGTGTCCTTCGACAGCTCTTTGGTCTTCATCATAGTGGAGTTTGGAGTGTGACTGTATGAGGTTGTATACAGGTGTCTTTTATACTGATAAAATGTTTAAACTGGTGCCATTAATACAGGTAATGAATGGAGGACATAAGAGCTTCTTAAAGAAGAAGTTACAGGTCTTTGAAAGCCAGAAATCTTGCATTTTTATAGGTGACCAAATACTTATTTTCCACCATATTTTAAAAAATAAATCTTGCCAAATCAGACAAGGTGAGTTTCTGGATTTGATTTCTCATTTTGATTCTCATAGTTGTGGTCTACCTATGATGTCAATTACAGGTCTCTCTCATCTTTTTAAGTGGGAGGACTTGCACAATTGGTGGCTGACTAAATAGTTTTTTCCCCACTGTATATATCTATCATAGATAGATAGATAGAGAGATAGATAGACAGATAGAAGAAAAGATGGCAATTTGTGTGCACGTACTGTACAATCACACCGCCAGGTTAGAATAGAATAGATGGAATAGCTATATACACATAGAATGCATATACAGTATATGTATGTGTGTGTATATATATATGTTAGTGTCACACACACATATATATATATATATATATATATATTGTATATACACTCACTGGCCACTTTATTAGGTACACCATGCTAGTAAGGGGTTGGACCCCCTTTTGCCTTCAGAACTGCCTCAATTCTTCGTGGCAGAGATTCAACAAGGTGCTGGAAGCATTCCTCAGAGATTTTGGACCATATTGACATGATGGCATCACACAGTTGGCGCAGATTTGTCGGCTGCACATCCCTGATGCGAATCTCCCGTTCCACCACATCCCAAAGATGCTCTATTGGATTGAGATCTGGTGACTGAGGAGGCCATTTGAGTACAGTAAACTCATTGTCATGTTCAAGAAACCAATCTGAGATGATTCGAGCTTTAGGACATGGCGCATTATCCTGCTGAAAGTAGCCATCAGATGTTGGGTACATTGTGGTCATAAAGGGATGGACATGGTCAGCAACAATACTCAGGTAGGCTGTGGCGTTGCAACGATGCTCAATTGGTACCAAGGGGCCCAAAGAGTGCCCAGAAAAAATTCCCCACACCATGACACCACCACCACCAGCCTGAACCGTTGATACAAGGCAGGATGGATCCATGCTTTCATGTTGTTTACGCCAAATTCTGACCCTACCATCCGAATGTCGCAGCAGAAATCGAGACTCATCAGACCAGGCAACGTTTTTCCAATCTTCTACTGTCCAATTTCGATGAGCTTGTGCAAATTGTAGCCTCAGTTTCCTGTTCTTAGCTGAGAGGAGTGGTACCCAGTGTGGTCTTCTGCTGCTGTAGCCCATCTGCCTCAAAGTTCGACGCACTGTGCGTTCAGAGATGCTCTTCTGGCCACCTTGGTTGTAACGGGTGGCAATTTGAGTCACTGTTGCCTTTCTATCAGCTCGAACCAGTCTGCCCATTCTCCTCTGACCTCTGGCATCAACATGGCATTTCCGGCCACAGAACTGCCGCTCCCTGGATTTTTTTTCTTTTTCGGACCATTCTCTGTAAACCCTAGAGATGGTTGTGCGTGAAAATCCCAGTAGATCAGCAGTTTCTGAAATTCTCAGACCAGCCCTTCTGGCACCAACAATCATGCCACGTTCAAAGGCACTCAAATCACCTTTCTTCCCCATACTGATGCTCGGTTTGAACTGCAGGAGATTGTCTTGACCATGTCTACATGCCTAAATGCACTGAGTTGCCGCCATGTGATTGGCTGATTAGAAATTAAGTCTTAACACACAGTTGGACAGGTGTACCTAATAAAGTGGCCAGTGAGTGTATATACACTGTATATATATATGTATTTATACTGAATAGAGAGAGAGATAGAAGAAAAGCCGGTAATACATCTGACAGGTTCTGTAAAATCACTGCAGGAGCCAACAGGATAAAATAGATGGTTTACATACAGAAAAGACAAATGGAATAGGTAGATATATTGATGCCAATGACAAATACAATTAGTGTAGTGTGTGCAAATTACTGGACATGCATTCAATTAATAAAAGATTATTTTTCTGAAAAAAATGACGTGGTCTCCCATAATCAGCAGAGGGTAAGCTGATGGCTGGAGGCCAATGTTTATAGCCTTGGAAAGGGGTAATACCCATGGAGCTTCCCAGGCTATTAATATCAGCTCACATCTGTATACTTAGCCTTTTCTGGCTACTAAAATGGGGACCCCAAAAAAATGATGTGGGGTCCCCCTGTAATTAATAGCCAGCAAAGGTTATGCAAATAGCTATGGGCTGATCCTAATAGCCTAGGAAGGGGCCATGGATACTGCCCCCCCTCGCTAAAGACATCAGCTCTCTGCCACCCCAGAAAAGGTGCATCTCTAAGATGCGCCAATTCTGGTACTTAGCCTTGCTTTTCCCCCTTGCCCTGTAGCGGTGGCAAGTGGGGTAATAGTTGGGGGTTGATGTCACCTTTGTGACATCAAGCCCCGAGGTTAGTAATGGAGAGGCATCAATAAGACACCCCTATTACTAAACCCATAGTCAAGTTGTAAAGAAAACACAGACACACAGTAAAAAATCATTTAATTGAAGTAAAGTCACAGACTCCTTTCATATTCTTAATTAGACCATACTTAGGACCTCACCTATTCCCTCAATGCTTTTGATCTCCTGTAATAAAAGTAAAATAATAAACCAACAATATACCATACATGTCCATCGTTGTGTCCCACACCATATTCCATGTCTGGGTGAAAAATAGTTTTCAACCCGGATGGTGCCAAGATGCGAACCGTCCCGGCTGAAAACCACTGGTGAATGAGCTGCTGGGAGCGGAGCTTCAGTGACTAGCGGTGACGTTAGTGAGGCTGTGCTCCCAGCTGCACGAACTGCGTGGACCTCTGGACCATGAGAAAATGCCAGTGATGAGGGCATCGCAGTTCAAGCTCAGTTTATTCACTGCAGATCACCGTGAGAATTTTGCAGTGTGATTTTACTGTACACCGCACATGAATTGCCGGCTTTTCAAAGGACACCGGTGCGTAAAAATCGCACAGCACTTGCATGGTCCAAGTGCTGTGCAATTTTTTTCTCGCATCTATTGACTTGCTTTGGCAAGTCTCATCCGAGATACGCAGCAAATCGCAGCATTTTTTTCTCAGTCCGATTTCAGCTGAGAAAAAAAAATCGCAGATGAAATGTAACCCATTGAATAACATTGGTCAGAGAGCAATCCGATTTTTTATCGGATTGCACTTGTCCGTTTTTCTCGCAAAAGAGTATGAGACCTTTAAGAGAGACTCAAATCGTGACTGTGTGAAGAATCAGGGAATCTGAAAATCTTTAGAGGACAATGTTATTTTCACAGCATGGCATGGACTCGCGGTTTATAATTTCAATACAATGCAGAGTAAATATGTGCACTTCATGCAGCTTTAAATAAAAATCATTCATGTGCAATGCATATACAATACAAGGTCAATTTATTTATCCATTTCTTGCCCTTCATACACGACAGTTTCTTCAGTTCTCATTACTACAGAATGAGATTCAGATAATGTGAAATAGATGGCAAATTAATACTCCTGATGCAATTTTATCATTGCTTATATGATTGATTATTGATTTATGTATACAGTAAGCTATATGTGGTGAATTACATGGAGATGAAAGAACAAAAGCAGAATTCTCATCAACAGAGCTCCCATGCAGTTCTTATTGAGTGAATGAAATTATATTTTCAAATGGAGAGATATTCTCACCTCATTATTTAATCATTTGTGAATTTGCGTCATAAGAAACATAGGATCATTTGCATCGTAGCCACTGACATTATTCATTGTAAATGACATTCAAAGAAAAAACTAGTAGACTTCACAATAGAAATCATTACTAGATTTATAGTGTTATAAGATAGGTATTTGGTAGAATTTAATAGATAAATATTAAACTAAAATCCTGTTAATTTGTTACTTTGCCATTTTCTAATTCCTTTATTATGATTGTTAATTAACTAAGGATGAATTATTATCAGACCTTAAAGGTTTGTTTTTTCAAACTGATTTCATTCCTTTTCCCCATTTAGGTGATTCCTTTATTCATTAATACAGCATGACATTAGAAGAGGACTGAAATCTCGTAATTGTTTCATTAAAGCACCACTTCAACTTTCTTTTCATTTCATTATTGGAGTGGTCCTTTTAATCTAAAGTCCCTGCCCGTAGTCTTATTCTTACTCGCCACCTTCTTCAACTCTTCCCGGTACCGCTGCAATCCCGCACAGCAACCTCGTGACTGCAAATTCTGACTGGCCCAAAGTCAGGGGTAATGGTCAAAAGCGATCAATGGAAGTCTATGAAAGCCAAAATGAGGATCTCATAGACTTGCATTGAAAAGTGACCACCAGCTCGCTCCAGCAAACACTGGAGCGAACTGGTAAGTTACAAAGTGCTGGAGACCAATGAGACGGCGATTGAAGGTGAAGACAGTGGCAGGTAGGTATAAGAGTAGGGTCTGGAACCAGAGATTGAAAGCATCACTCTAGCGGTAAAATAAAAGGCAAACCCGCTGCATTGGTGCTTTAAGACTTTTTCCACAGAGCCTGTTTTCACCTTCCTGACCAGACCAAATTTTACAATTCTAACGAGTATTACTTTATGCTGTAATAACGCTGGAATACTTCAACGAATCCACGTGATTATGTCTTCCCGTGATACAATGTGTATTATTTTAATAGTAAGTTTAGATTAAAATTTTTGCGTTTATTTGAGAAAATATTGTAAATTTTGTGAAAATGTAACAATTTTCAATTTTATATCCTTAAAGCCGTTAGCGATGATGCACAAAATAATTTATAAATAATATTATCAATATGTCTACTTTACATCAGTAGTAGTGAATAAGTTTATGCTTAACTGTTAGGAAGTTAGATGGGTTAAAAATTTATCAGCAATTACTTATTCTTCCAACAAAATTTACAAAACTGACTTTTTTTATGGACCACATCACTTTTGAAGGGGCGTATATGACAGAAAATACCCAAAAATGACAACATTTTAAAAATTGCACACCTCAAAGTGCTCAAACCCACTTTTGAGAAGTTTACTAACCCTTTAGGTGCTTCACAATGAAAAAATTAACATTTTTATTTTTCCCAAAAAATTTGCATTTTTACAAGAGTAACAGGAGAAAATTGACCATACAATTTGTTGTACAATTTCTCCTGAGTACAGTGATATGCCATATGTAGAACAAAATTACTATTTTGGCACAAGGCAGGGCTCGGAGGGAAAGGAGCTTCATTTGACTTTTGGAGCACAAAATTGTCAGAAATAGATGGCAGACACCATGTCACATTTAGAGAGCCCCTGATGTGCCTAAACAGTGGAAACCCCCCACACCATTTTTTAAAATATAGCCCTCAAGTAATTTATCTGGTGGTGTGGTAAGCACCTTGAACCCACAGGTGCTTCTCAGAATTTTATAATGTTGAGCAGTGAAAATTAAAAATTTATTTTTCCATCAAACATGTTCCTTTTGCCTCAAATTTTTCATTTTCATGAGGATAACATGAGAAAAGTTTACCGATACCCCGTATATGGGGGAAAACTATTATTTTGGCCTACAGCAGGACTCAGAAGGGAAGGAGCACCAATTCAATTCTGGAGCTCAATTTTGGCTGGAACAGATTGCAGATGTCATGTCATATTTGAAGAGCCCCTGAAATGCCAAAGCAGCAGTATCTCCCATAAGTGACCTCATTTAGGAAATTACACAGCTTGAAGAATTCATCTAGTGGTGTAGTGAGCATTTTTACCCCTCAAGTGGCTCACAGAATTGTATAACATTAGACTGAGTCAATGGAAAATGGCAATTTTTTTCCTCAGAACTGTCATTTTGACCACAAGTTTTCAACTTTTAAAAAAGGAAAATAGGAGAAAATGGACCACAAAATATGTTACATAATTTCTCCTGAGTACACCAATACCTTATATGTGGCATAAAATGACTTTTTAGGCACAGTGTACAACTCAGAAGGGAAGGAACACCATATTGTAGTTCACATTTTGCTGAATGGTTTGACAGTACCATTTTATATTGGCATAGCCCCTGAGGTACCAGAACAGCAGAGCCCTCCAAAAGTGACCTTATTTTACAAACTACACCTCTCAATTAATTTTTGTAAGGGTGTAGTGATTATATTGACACAAAATTTCTGTCACAGAATTTTATACCATTGGGTAGTGGAGAAAAAAATAATTACTTTTTACTGCAAAAATTAGTTTTAGCCTCAGATTTTAATCTGTCACATGAGGAAATGGGGGAAAAATGCCACCAGAGTTTGTTACAAAATTTCTAATGAACGTTGCAATACCTCAAATGTGGTTGTACAGTACTGCTAAGCCAAACGGCGTGACTTGGAACGAAAGGGGAGCTATATGACTAATGGATGTTAAATTTTCATGCAATAATTTGTGGACTCCACATACAGAGCCGCTAATTGCCAGAAGAGTCGAATTCCTCCCTAGTGACTCCATTTTGGAAACTACACCCCATTTACTCTGGACTCTGGCCTCTTTTCAGCGCCGTCCTTCTTTTCAGAGGTGCACCAAATTGTGATCAACCGCTCTTTCACGCACGCCTAAAAAGGTAGACACTGCCGGATCATAAACTAGACCACATCTACAGTGTCGCCATGTGCCTCATTATAAGGAATATTCAGTTGGGGGGTTTTCTGAATCACGTATTTCAGAGAATTTCATGGAAACTCCAAAGTAATAGCTCAGTAGAGCACAGTATAAACAAAACCCGAGCATTACTGCAATCTCAGAATTAACAAGCCAACAGTAGATGAAGAATTAGTTTTATTTATTTTTTACGTCGTTTTTTTCTTGTGCGGTATAAATGATTAGATTATTTTATTCATTGGCTATATGCAATTACAGTGATACCAGATTTATTTCTGTTTTTTATGTTTGGCTGCTGTCACACACTAAATGACACTTCTTTTTTGCAAAACAAAGTCATAATTTGAGAGCTATAATTTTTCTATTTTTGTGATGATGGAGTTATGTAGGGCTTGTTTTTGGCAGGATGAGTTGACATTTTTATTGGTACTACTTTTCATCACAACTTTTTCTGATTGCATTCTTTTACAATATTTGGGATGCAGAATGAACAAAAACCAGCAATTCAGGAACTGTTTTTTTATGTCATTCATTGTGTGGTAAAAGTGGTAAGACAAACTTTATTCTTCGGGTCAGTACGAATACAGCGATGCCACATTTATATAATTTTTTTAATGCTTTGGTACTATTATAAAATAAAAATTATTTTACAGAAAAAATCAATGTTTTTGCATCTGTATATTCTGAGAACTATAGCTTTTTTATTTCACACAGAATTTCAGGAAAAGAACATCTCGACGACCTGGATGGGGGTTGATCAATCAGGCTTTGGGGCTGTGTTGCAGCCATTGGCATGGGGAACATTTCACAGGTAGTGAGAAGATTGTATTCAATGAAATTTCATCAAATTCTTGATGCAAATAGAGTTGAGCGAAACGGGTCGAACAATTTCAAAAGTCGCCGACTTTTGGCAAAGTCGGGTTTCATGAAACGAAACCCGACCCTAGGATGAGGTTGGCCACGAGGTCGGCGACTTACGCGCCAAAGTCGCGTTTCAAAAGTTTGTTTTGCGCTCTTTTTCAGCCAATCAGGATCCACGGACACTGTGGGCAACGTGATGACATAGGCAGGGGTCACCACCATCTTTCAGAAGGGCATGCAAGTGATTGGCTTGGTTTGGTGGGCGTCACAGGGGTTATAAAAGGGCGTGCACGCCGACCGCCATCTTACTTCTGCCGATCTTAGCATAGGGAGAGGTTGCTGATTCTGTAGGGAGAGCGTTAGGCAGGGAAGAAGAAAAAAAAACTGCTTCTGCTGCTAGCGATTTTGCCTGTGCAACACACCAGTCACTGTGTGTGCAGTGCAAGGGGAGGCTATATTGTGGTGGATCAGCGGTGTTGGTTGTTAGGCTGCCTTCTAAGGCTTCCTGACAGCTGCATTGCTGTTTCCCCACTGCTCTGCAAACTGCTTTTTTAAAAGCAATACCAATTTTTTTTTTTGTCCTGCTGAGGTACTGAGCGTGCATTTATTCACACCATACAGCGGTGTACGCTCCTCACACAGTACCGTGTAACGGCTGTTATCACAGCCACAGTGAAGCTATCTGTGTGTCACTGAGGAATGATAAGTGGAGGATTTGTTCCATTCTTACAGACCTACACTCTAGGGAGATTCCTATTCTGCCCAATTCTACAATTCACTTTTTTCACACCTGTGCCATCGAGCCTGTGACATAGCGCTCTGATATTCAGTGGGCCTCACACAATCCAAAAGTGTCCAGTGTCCACAAGTGTCTGCAGAAATTCAAAATCTCCCTTATCCTGTAGTCACTTTTTTCACACCTGTGCCATCGAGCCTGTGACATAGCGCTCTGATATTCAGTGGGCCTCACACAATCCAAAAGTGTCCAGTGTCCACAAGTGTCTGCAGAAATTCAAAATCTCCCTTATCCTGTTGTCACTTTTTTCACACCTGTGCCATCGAGCCTGTGACATAGCGCTCTGATATTCAGTGGGCCTCACACAATCCAAAAGTGTCCAGTGTCTGCAGAAATTCAAAATCTCCCTTATCCTGTAGTCACTTTTTTCACACCTGTGCCATCGAGCCTGTGACATAGCGCTCTGATATTCAGTGGGCCTCACACAATCCAAAAGTGTCCAGTGTCCACAAGTGTCTGCAGAAATTCAAAATCTCCCTTATCCTGTAGTCACTTTTTTCACACCTGTGCCATCGAGCCTGTGACATAGCGCTCTGATATTCAGTGGGCCTCACACAATCCAAAAGTGTCCAGTGTCCACAAGTGTCTGTAGAAATTCAAAATCTCCCTTATCCTGTAGTCACTTTTTTCACACCTGCTGCATCGAGCCTGTGACATAGCGCTCTGATATTCAGTGGGCCTCACACAATCCAAGTGTCCAGTGTCCACAAGTGTCTGCAGAAATTCAAAATCTCCCTTATCCTGTAGTCACTTTTTTCACACCTGTGCCATCGAGCCTGTGACATAACGCTCTGATATTCAGTGGGCCTCACACAATCCAAGTGTCTAGTGTCCACAAGTGTCTGCAGAAATTCAAAATCTCCCTTATCCTGTAGTCACTTTTTTCACACCTGTTGCATCGAGCCTGTGACATAGCGCTCTGATATTCAGTGGGCCTCACACAATCCAAGTGTCCAGTGTCCACAAGTGTCTGCAGAAAATCTTAATCTCCCCTGTCCTATAGACACCTTGTACCTTGTTTTACATTACTATATAGTTTGTTGGAGTTTGTCTACATTTCTACCAAAAATGAGGAAGGCTGGTGGAAGAGGCCGTGGAATTGGGCGGGGGTTGGCAGCTGGTAATGATGGTGTTGGTGGTGGATCTGATGGTAGTGGCAAAAGCAAAATAGGACCGAATGCAGGAGGTGTTGAGCCTGCGTCATCGTCTGGCTCCATAAGGCTTCGAAGGCTTAGTTTTCTAGGAGTTGGCAAACCGCTTTTAAAGCCAGAGCATCAGGAAAAAGTTTTGTCTTACATTGCTGACTCAGCCTCCAGCTCTATCGCCTCCTCTTCTGAAGTTGTAAAAAGTAAAAGCACTGTGTCATCATTGGAGGCTCATGTTCATGAACCACACCTTTCCTTGTGTCCTTCACCCCAACCAAGATTGAAGGATGATGCAGGCCATACTACTGATTACTCCATGGAGCTGTTTTCACATACCATGCCTGGATTATCAAGTGAAATGGTGAATTACCCAGGCCAAGATGAATCTGACATGGAGTGCACTGATGCACAGCCGCTGCTAGATGATTCTGCTGGTACATTCACTCAGAGCACTACATTGTCCTCGCAGTGTAGATTCTGATCCTGATGAGACTCAGGTGCCCCTTCCCGCACACTATACCACCATACACGGTGACACAGAGGAAGGTGCACATGACATTGAAGAGGAGGTGATGGATGACCCAGTTGTTGACCCAGATTGGCATCCATTGGGGGAAGAGGGTGCTGCTTCCAATAGCTCAGATGAGGAGCATCCACAGCAGACATCGACATCGCAACAGCTGTTATCTGGCAGGCCCGGAGCACTCCAAAGACAGGTTCCAAAAATCAAAAGAGTTGCTGGACAGCTTGTCCAGAGGGTCAAAACATCACAGCGTGCTAGGCCGCAAAATGTCTGCCAAAGTAGGAAGAGTGCAGTGTGGCACTTTTTTGAGCAAAATCCTCATGATCAGGCCAAGGTTATCTGTAAGAAGTGCGCAAAGACCTTTAGCCGAGGGAAAAATCTGAAAAATTTGAATACCAGTTGCATGCTTAGACATTTAACCAGCATGCACTTGTAAGCGTGGACACAACACCAAACCTCAAGTGCCACATGTGCAACTGATCACAAAGAAGGTAGTCAGCAACACTACATTGTTTCCCCCACTGTAAGCCCACCGGTTAGCACAGCAGCAAATGTTGAGGTGTCGTTGCAAGGCCACAGCAGTCAGGGAATCCCACTGTTATATCAATGAAATACTGAATCTAGGCCATCAGAAAGAACACCAACTCCATCACCATCATCAACCCTCTCTCAGTCCGCCCTGTCCATCGCTACTTCCACCATATGCAGCTCTCAAGTCCAGCTCACCCTCCCAGACACTATGAGTAGGTCAAGAAAGTACTCAGTCTCTCATCCGCGTACACTGGGTTTGAACGCCCACATTGCCAAACTAATCTCGTTTGAGATGATGCCCTATCGGTTGGTGGATAGCGCAGCTTTCTGCGAACTCATGGCCTATGCAGTACCACGCTATGACCTACCCAGTCGCCACTTCTTCTCTCGCAAAGCCATCCCAGCCCTCCACCATCATGTGAAAGACCGCATTGTCCATGCACTCAAGCAGTCAGTGAGTGGAAAGGTGCACCTCACAACTGATGCATGGTCCAGTCGGCATGGCCAGGGCCGTTACGTGTCCATCACTGCGCACTGGGTTAATGTGGTGGATGCAGGGTCCACAGGGGACAGCGGTGGTGGGACAGTGCTGCCTAGCCCACGGTATAGGAAACAGTTGGCTGTAGGCGTTCCACCCTCCTCCTCCTCCAGAAGCGAAAGCTCGTCCACAGAGCGCAGTCGTACGAGCACTCCATCTGCAGCTGCCACTGTTGCACACGAGGTGTCCCCCTATCGAGCAGCTAGTGGAAAGCGTCAGCAGGCTGTGTTGCAGATGATGTGTTTGGGCGACAGTCACACCGCCGAGGTGCTGGCCGAGTACTTGAAGCGACAAACTGAGTCATGGCTGGGCAGTGTACATCTTGAGGCAGGCAAGGTAGTTTGTGATAACGGCCGTAATTTTGTGGCAGCCATAGCCCTTTCAAAACTCAGCCACATACCTTGCTTGGCTTACACCTTGAACCTGGTGGTGCAGTGCTTCCTCAAAAATTATCCGGAGTTAACAGCCCTGCTCCATAAGGTGCGAAGACTGTGCGCGCACATCCGCCGGTCGCTTGTACACTCCGTTCGTATGCAGAAGCTGCAGCGATTGCTCCACCTTCCCAACCACCGCCTCATTATCGACAATGCAACAAGGTGGAACTCCACCCTGCACATGGTGGAGCGGCTGTGCGAGCAGAGGCAGGCCATAATGCATTTGTGGGAGGATACACGGCCAGGCACTTTGAGAGCAGACATGGAGTTGACAGGTGTGCAGTGGTCGAAGCTGAATGACCTCTGTAAAGTCCTTCAGTGTTTTGAGGAATGCACACGGCTGGTAAGCGCAGACGACGCCATCCGAAGCATGAGCATCCCACTTATGCGTCTGCTCATGCAAACTTTGACGCACCTTAAGGAGCAGGCGTCTGCAGCCAATGTTGACGAGGAGGAAGAGGTGGAGGGAATCGTTGATGACATTCAGCCATTGTCTGCTCAGGGACCTCTCCTGGACGAGTTGGAGGAAGAAGAGGAGGAGGAGGAGGATGATGATGGGGATGATTACTTAGGGGAGGAGGATGCATCTCGTGGGGCAAGTGAAAATGTTGGCGTGGCAAGGTCTGGTACAGGGTTTGTGCGTGACTGGAGGGATGTGGATTTGCCAGAAAGTGCTCCTCCAACCAGCACTCGCAGTGCATCATTGACACCGGGAACATTGGTCCACATCTCAGATTATGCCTTGCGGATCCTAAAAAGGGACCCCCGCATTGCCGAAATGATGAACGATGACGACTACTGGTTGGCCAGCATCCTGGATCCACGCTATAAAGGCAAATTACAAAACATCATGCCACAGGAGAACCTTGACCTAAAATTTTCTAATAAACAAGCAACTCTGGTAAATCGGTTGCTTGAGGCATTCCTAGCACACAGCAGCGGTGATGGTTCTCACACGAGCTGTACGGGCCGGGGGCAGCTTGGCAGAGGTGTTCAGGGTGCACACAGCAGAAGTGGCGTTGGAGACAGGGGTTTCATGACGATGTTGTGGACTGATTTTTCAAGTACCGCTCACACAACTGGTAATACAGCATCGATGGAAAGTGACAGGAGACAGCAGTTGTCAACTATGGTTACAAACTACTTTTCCTCCCATATCGATGTTCTCCCACACAGGTAATTCCCCTTTGACTATTGGGCCGCTAAACTGGACACCTGGCCTGAATTGGCACAATATGCCTTACAGGAGCTCGCTTGCCCAGCTGCAAGTGTGCTATCGGAAAGAGTCTTCAGTGCAGCTGGATCAATCCTGACAGAAAAAAGGACCCGTCTGTCAACCCAAAATGTGGATGATCTAACCTTCATTAAAATGAACCACGCATGGGTTTCCAAGGATTTTGTCCCACCTTCCCCTGATGACACATAGGGTGACAGAAAAATGGCTTGCTTTGGTCCAACTCTTCCTGGGACTTGACCTATTTCGCCTTTTGCATCAGCTGAATGTCCAACATCAACATATGCCGGTTTTAGGAAGTTTCGCCCCCAGCAGTTCGCCCCCAGCATTTCGCCCCCAGCATTTCGCCCCCAGCAGTTCGTCCCCAGGTACACTTCGCCCCCGAATATTTCGCCCTCAGCATTTCGCCCCCAGGTTGTTTCGCCCCCGCACATTTCGCCCCCGCACATTTCGCCCCCAGCAGTTCGCCCCCGGATGTTTCGCCCCCGGATGTTTCGCCCCCAGCAGTTCGCCCCCGGATGTTTCGCCCCCAGCAGTTAGCCCCCGGATGTTTCGCCCCCAGCAGTTCGCCCCCGGATGTTTCACCCCCGGATGTTTCGCCCCCAGCAGTTCGCCCCCGGATGTTCCGCCCCCAGCAGTTCGCCCCCGGATGTTTCGCCCCCAGCAGTTCGCCCCCAGCAGTTCGCCCCCGGATGTTTGGCCCCCAGCAGTTCGCCCTCGGATGTTTCGCCCCCAGCATTTCGCCCCCAGGTTGTTTCGCCCCCGCACATTTCGCCCCCGCACATTTCGCCCCCAGCAGTTCGCCCCCGGATGTTTCGCCCCCGGATGTTTCGCCCCCAGCAGTTCGCCCCCGGATGTTTCGCCCCCAGCAGTTAGCCCCCGGATGTTTCGCCCCCAGCAGTTCGCCCCCGGATGTTTCACCCCCGGATGTTTCGCCCCCAGCAGTTCGCCCCCGGATGTTCCGCCCCCAGCAGTTCGCCCCCGGATGTTTCGCCCCCAGCAGTTCGCCCCCAGCAGTTCGCCCCCGGATGTTTGGCCCCCAGCAGTTCGCCCTCGGATGTTTCGCCCCCAGCAGTTCGCCCCCGCATGTTTCGCCCCCAGCAGTTCGCCCCCGGATGTTTCGCCCCCAGCAGTTCACCCCCGCATGTTTCACCCCCAGCAGTTCGCCCCCAGCAGGTCACCCCCGGATGTTTCGCCCCCAGCAGTTCACCCCCGGATATTTCGCTCCCAACAGTTCGCCCCCGGATGTTTCGCCCCCAGCAGTTTGCCCCCGGATGTTTCGCCCCCAGCAGTTCGCCCCGGATGTTTCGCCCCCAGCAGTTTGCCCCCGGATGTTTCGCCCCCAGCAGTTTGCCCCCAGCAGTTCGCCCCCAAAAGTTCGCCCCCAGCAGTTCGCCCCCAGATGTTTCGCCCCCGGATGTTTCGCCCCCAGCAGTTCGCCCCCAGCAGTTCGCCCCCGGATGTTTCGCCCCGGATGTTTCGCCCCCAGCAGTTCGCCCCCGGATGTTTTGCCCCCAGCAGTTCGCCCCCAGCAGTTCGTCCCCGGATGTTTCACCCCCAGCAGTTCGCCCCCCGATGTTTCGCCCCCAGCAGTTCGTCCCCAGCAGTTCATCCCTGGATGTTTTGCCTCTAGCAATTTGCTCCTGGATCTTTCGCATCCGGGAAAGACCTGCCTGAACTGAACATTGGCAGGTTTGCTTATCACTAATAATACACCATATGAGTCTAAGATATACAATTCTGATCAAATTAGTTTTTTTCATTCTCAAACTTTGTTTTCTAGATGAGTAATTTTACAAACAGACAGGAAAATAGTAGGATTTCATTGGTTACTAAGGAGGTCGTGCCCCCTTGGGAGCAGAACGGATCCTGGCTCCCTATGATACATTCAGGGCTGCTTGTTCACAGCCCTCTGCAAAGCTCCCCTTCACCCTCCGCTCATGTGCTCTGTCCTGGACAAGAGGAGGGCTCCCCCCTGCCTGTGTAAAGCCGTTACAGGACGGAACACATAGGGGGGGTTTTGCAGAGGGCTGTAAACCAGCAGCCCTTTATACATCATAGGGAATATATTGTTAGCTGCATGCTCCTGTGCAGCCACGCCCTCTAGAATCCATCCACAAGTACTGCTATTAAGGAGAAACAACCTCCTTAGCAACCACTGAAATCCTGCAGCACATGGAGCTTTAACTTGGATGAGACTTTTCACACAGAAGTGAAGCTGCTGGAAGGTCCCCTTTGGAAATGAATATCATGGGCACAGGTACTATAACATAACATGTTTTTTGTAGAGTTATGCTTTAACTGTATATATCAAAACTGTTTTAACAAGAAACATAAAAAGGTATAGAGGGGAAGGAGTAGAGAAAAAGAGAAAATACAAATTGCAGGTTATAATGCTTGAATTATTTTACAGCTAAAAACACTGCTCTCAAAACATACAATATGTGACCATGAACTAAAAATCAAAGCTGTAGGCAATGCCTCTCAGATAATCCATCAAGCTTCAATTATCGAAATCTTGCACGATACGTTTAACCCTTGCTGAAATTGCAGCATACTTTTTGTTTCTTGCAGCGATGGGATTTCCTGCTATTATCTGAATAATTTCAAAACTATGGAGCTCTTGCTGATGTTTCAGACAGTTAATGAACCGGTATATATTTTGGAAAAGAGTACCACATGTTTCTCGAAAGCTACGGTGCCATCCTTCGACATCATTATTTGTTCGCTGTTGATCATTCAATGTTCGTTCATACACATTCCAGAATTGAACTGGAAACAAAGGTGCTTGACGTCCTCTGCGATTCATTCGACCGATATAGCTGTCTTCAAAATAGTTGGCAATAGGTATTGCTTCTTGTGGAAAGTCAGGATCTTCCACCAATTCTTCAAATGATTGCACAACATTCTGTGGTGGTAGAAAGGCCAGGGCAGGTATCATGCGTATCCAACGGGCAAATTCATGGTCACCTTGGTATTGCATCTTGAGTCCTTCATTTTGAACTTTACGCCAAACCGACTGCGCCAAACCGACTGTGAAAGGTGGAAAAAGCAACCAGTCTTCACAAGGTTGGGGAATTCACTTTCAAATGCCTGTATTGCAGCTAGTTCAAAATCCAACATCAGGTTGTCTGGTTGCAGTCCAGGCTGCAAGTTCTTCAGCTCTTGCAGCAACCTCTGGTATGTAGAACGGCTCTTGTCTGTCAGCAAGGTGTACACTACAGGAACAACAAGGCCGCTGTGGACTACATTGATTGTGTAAAGTTGCTTAAACAAGGATGGTGTAGTGAAAAACATGCCATCAGCAAACCACTCTTTACTTTGTGCCAGTAGATGGAGATTGTCTCTTGTTCCAAATATCAACATACGGCTGTGTCCATTTCCTAATTTAAAATGAAAGTATTAGTAGAGGAAATAACAGAAAAAGTGTAACAAGCAGCAGACAGAGTTTTGGGATAAATTCACAAAAAAAATATCCTAATCAGAAGCCTCTGTTCATATCTCACATTAAATACTCACATTTTGCTCCAGATTTTCTGATTTCATAATAAAAAAACTGAAGCAAAATCTAGTGTGAAGGGGCCAACCAATAGTTTTTTACAACATATATTGTCCCAGTGGAAAATTATATATTTTTGTTTAAAATTAAAATTACTTCCAAACTTGAAATAGGTCACATTTTTAGGGTACCTTTAGACCCTTCAACTAGACGGCCGTTCAGCACGGCCGATCGCCACTATGCTGAACGGGCCGTCTAGTTGACAGCCGCATCCAGACGCGGCGTGCGGCTGGACGTCTGAATGAACGACTGGGCGGGCCGCCCGCCTGAATGGGGCGTTCTATTCAGGCGGATGGGCGCGCGAGTCGTCGGGTGGGCAGCGCGGACGTTCGTGACGTCCGCGCTGCCTATGCTGTCTCATTGAGAGGATTGTGCAGGACGCAAAAAAAGCCAGTAAAATCACCAGTGTGCTTTTGGCCTAAGGCATAACTGAATGGTCCATTAGGCTGGGGTCATATGCAGCATTAATGTGTAAATCCCATCCACATGCTGATGAAAAAATTTTGTTTACAAAAAAAAAACATGCAGTGCAGCATGTCAATGTATGCTGCCATTATACAAACAAAATTCCAGCCATTCAGACAAGGGGCTGAAATCCTGCACTAAAACCTGCACCTAAATCCATAGAGTTAAGTGAAGATTTTGATACAGAATTAGGGTACCACAATAGTGGCCACAATTGCAGGCACAAATAGATTCCTGTGGGATCTCCAATTGCTACCGCAATTACAGCCGCTGCGGAGATGCCGCTCCACAATCCCCTTCCGTCAGTGGGCACGAGGCCTCAGGCTTTATCCAGACAAGCTGGATTTACAGCCTGAAACCCACCCTTTCATGTCTATGGTGCGGGTTACGGGCGGATTCCGGCCAGGGCCGGAAAACGCCCCACCGGAAAATAGCTTCAAAGCTATTTTCCGGCGGATCCCGGAAGGAATGGGAATGCTTCACTGCCCTGCACTCACCGCTGACCGCTCACACAGGGTTAATGCCAGCGTTAACGGATCGCGGTGTACCGCACTCCGTTAACGCTGCTATTAACCCTGTGTGACCAACTTTTCGCTATTGATGGTGCCTATGCAGCATCAATAGTGAAAAGATGTAATGTTAAAAATAATAGTGATAAAAAAAAAGTTATTCTCACCCCCTCCAACGTCGCGCTGTCCTCCGCGCCTCTCTCCAATGCACACCATCCAGGACCTGCGATGATGTCACGGTCATGTGACTGCGACATCATCGCAGGTCCTACGCTCAGACCGGAAGCCACCGCCAGCACTGCAGAGAGGCGCGAGGACTTCAGGGCCCGTGGCTGAGGTGAGTATATCTTTATTATTTTTTTTTAAACACGAATATAGTGCCCACATTCCTAGACTACGTGGACAGTGCAATATACTACGTGACCAGTGCAATATACTACGTTGGCTGGCCAATATACTATGTACGCTGTGTAATTTACTATGTGCGCTGTGCAATTTACTACGTGGACTGTGCAATTTACTACGTGCGCTGTCCAAAATACTACGTCGGCTGTCCTATATACTACGTGGCCTGTACAATGTACTACGTGGACTGTCCAATATACTACATAACCTGTGCAACATACCACGTGGCTGTGCCTTCTAGAATACCCGATACATTAGAATCGGGCCACCATGTAGTATATTCAAAATTGGCAATCTTCTTAGCGATTTTCCAGTGCTTAGCACTTGGGAAAGTGGCTACTGTGAAAGCGGTCTTAGGGCTAAAACACAAGGCCAAAATTCCCTGCCTAATTTGGGGCCGAAACATCTGGGGGCAAAAAGCAGGGGGCGAAACATCCGGGGGCGAACTGCTGTGGGCGAACTGCTGGGGACGAAACATCCGGAGGCGAACTGCTGGGGGCAAAACATCTGGGGGCGAACGGCTGGGGATGAAACATCCGGGGGCGAACTGCTGGGGGCGAAACATCCGTGGGTGAAACATCCGGGGGCGAACTGCTGGGGGTGAAACATCCGGGGGCGAACTGCTGGGGGCGAAACATCCGGGGGAGAACTGCTGGGGGCGAAACATCCAGGGGTGAACTGCTGGGGGCGAAACATCCAGGGGTGAACTGCTGGGGGCGAAACATCAGGGGGCGAACTGCTGGGGGCGAAACATCCGGGGGCGAACTGCTGGGGGTGAATCATCCGGGGGCGAAACATCCGGGGGAACTGCTGGGGGCGAAACATCCGGGGGCGAACTGCTGGGGGCGAAACATCCGGGTACGAACTGCTGGGGCCGAACTGCTGGGGACGAAACATCCGGGGGTGAACTGCTGGGGGCGAACTGCTGGGGGCGAAACATCCGGGGGCGAACTGCTGGGGGCGAACTGCTGGGGGCGAAACATCCGGGGGCGAAACATCCGGGGGCGAACTGCTGGGGGCGAAACATCCGGGGGCGAACTGCTGGGGGCGAACTGCTGGGGGCGAAACATCCGGGGGCGAACTGCTGGGGGCGAAACATCCGGGGGTGAAACATCCGGGGGCGAACTGCTGGGGGCGAAACATCCGGGGGCGAACTGCTGGGGGCGAAACATCCGGGGGCGAACTGCTGGGGACGAAACATCCGGGGGCGAAACATCCGGGGGCGAACTGCTGGGGGCGAAACATCCGGGGGCGAAACATCCGGGGGCGAACTGCTGGGGGCGAAATGTGCGGGGGCGAAATGTGCGGGGGCGAAACAACCTGGGGGCGAAATGCTGGGGGCGAAATGTTCGGGGGCGAAGTGTACCTGGGAGCGAACTGCTGGGGGCGAACTGCTGGGGGCGAAATGCTGGGGGCGAAACTTCCAACTCCCACATATGCCACTTTCTAAAACTCCCTAACTGTGCTGCCTCCCCCCCCATGGCTGAGGTCACCACCTAGCGCATGACACCGTGCGAGTGCCGTTGCCCTGGACAGGTGGGTAGGCCGACTCTTGGGCGCGGGCACTGGCACAGGGTCCCTCATAGTGCAATCAAGTGTCTCTGATGGTGGTGGTGCACACCCGCCATCAGACACACCGCCGTACTATTAGGGGCCCAGTGCCAGTACCGACGCCCACGAGTGGGCCCCCCTTGCTTGGGCAGGGCCCCAGCATTTGCAATCTTTACCTCTCCCTGCTCCTCCGCTGTGTAGTCTGGGCAGTCAAATCCATACTGTGCCTGACACCGTCTGAGCCTGCCTCCTGATGTATAGACATATATTTTGAATGTGTACGCTATCCATACATGTTATCCGGGGATACGGTACCCTTTCTCACCTTTGTGCAAGCCATACTGGGCCTAACACCGTCTGAGCCTGCCTCCTGATGTATAGACATATATTTTGAATGTGTACGCTATCCATACATGTTATCCTGGGATACGGTACCCTTTCTCACCTTTGTGCAATCACGTGCAAGCCATACTGGGCCTAACACCGTCTGAGCCTGACTCCTGATGTATAGACATATCTTTTGAATGTGTACGCTATCCATACATGTTATCTGGGGATACGGTACCCTTTCTCACCTTTGTGCAATCACGTGTAATCCATACTGGGCGTGAGAACGGCTGGCAAGCTGTTAAGCAAGCTACAGCACCTGTGGTTTGCACACGTAAGTTTTTCATTTTTTGAGGAATGACGGTTAGGCCTAATTCCGGAGCTGCGGTTGACCTGCACTTACTGGGAAATCATCGTTCGCGGGTAATAATTGTAATCAGTGATCCCCATCACTAACGTTGTTCAGCGGGTTATCTGCACCTGTAAGCGACAAACGCTGGCCTTTTCAGTGTAGCGCACATGCAGCCACGGACATGTAAGGGCATGACACACCAGTTATTGGCCAATCTCATGTGCCAGAGCCTCACGTGTCCCTCTAGTAAGCCGGACTCGGACCGCGGGGCATGACGGAGTCTCATTCGTTAACGGTATTAAGCTTGCAATGTGTGCATCTGTTCTGTAGCTGGCATGGTTGAGGTTTCCCAGGTGGAGTCAAATTTAACCGTAGGCTCCACTCCTGGTGGTGCCCTTCTGGACATTCCTTTAAGGTTCAGCTTTGCAACCATACTGCCCACGTAAAACAAACACTTTGCCTTCATGAACGCTGTTTGGAGGGTCATGACTCATGGGAATAACGCCGCCCAATCAGTTAACCTGCTAGAGAGATCCTTCGTTGCTCCCAAGCATGACATCACACTCCCTAGGAGGAAGGTAATGCCACTGTGGTGACCGTACTCCTGGGGGCGACACAAGTGCACTGATGCCCAGCCACTGCTCGATGAATCTGCTGGTACATTGACCCAGACCACTACATTCCCCTCGCACGCTACACGGCCTGAATCTGACCCTGATGAAACTCAGGTTACCCTTCCCATATACAGTTCCATCTTACACGGTGACAAAGAGGAAGCTGCAGATGAAAGTGCAGGTTCGGCCCACCCGCCATCAGACACACCACCGTACAATCAGGGGCCCTGTGCCAGTGCCGTCGCCAACGAGTGGGCCCCCCCCTGCTTGCTCAGGATCACAGCACTTGCAAGGTTGAAATACTGATCAGTGAGATGGAAGATGGGGATGACGAGGAGTCCAGACTAGTACAGGGATTCCCTAGCAAGGAGACTTATTTGATTGTTTTCAATGTTGGGACAGCAATTTTTGGGGAGCACTATACTCTGGAGAATGATAGATGGGGCCCACCATACACTGGAACATTCCAAAGGTGGACATCAGACACTGGAGCAGCATTTACAGGGCCCATTATACACTAGAGCATTAGAAATGGGGCCCATTATGTTTGGAGCATTATTTGGGCCCATAAGACAGTGGAGCTTCATCCATGGGGACCAACATATATTGTAGCATTATGTGGAGCTCATCATATACTGTTTCAAACATTATATGGGACCAATGACTCTGTATGGAGAAATAGATGGGCCTCGTCATGAGATGTAAAAAGTGAAGTATTTTTCATTGTACTATACCACTATTTCTCTGCCGTATCGGAGCATGATGAGTTGTGGTATGTGTTAAAGGGACGCTCTTTTGCCCAGGGCACATGAAAACCTGGAGCCAGCCCTACCCCCCCACAACTTTAGCCAAATAACCCCCATTTTTCAGTGCGTAACTTGTATTATGAAGTTAATTAAGGTTGACCAGCTTAAGTAAGAAGAATTGATGCTTTTGGCATTCAAATGGGCACTGTAGGTGTGTTTCCTGTCCTCCTCTCACTGCCGACTTTTATTCCCCATTGACTTACATTGGGTTTCGTGTTTCGGGACGACCCCGACTTTTCCCTATAATCGGCCGATCTTGCTTGACCCGACTTTTGGAAAAGTCGGGTTTCACGAAACGAAACTCGACCCTAAAAAACCAAATGTCGCTCAACTCTAGATGCAAACATAACACCATTTGTAAAAAAGCTGAAGTTGAAAAGATGACTTCTATAAATGGATAATAATCATAAACACACATCAAAATCCATGGTAGACTACCTCAAAAGGTGCAAGCTGAAAGCTTTACAATGGCCCTATAGTCCCTTGAACAGAACATCATTGAAAATCTGTAGTTAGACCTCAAAAGATCAGTGCATGCAAGATGACTCAGGCTCACAAACTGGAAGAATTTTACAAGGAAGAATGGATGAAAATCTATTAAACAAGAATTAAAAAAACTCTTGTCTGGCTACAAAAAAGCGTTTACAAGCTGTGATACTTTCAAAAGGGACTGCTACAAGGTACTACCCATAAAAAAAAATAAAAAACAAATCTGAACTGAGAAAAGTAAGTTAATGTGTATGCACAATGTAAGTGCATGTTAACACATGACCATTAACCAGAGAATACAAAAAGCAAAAAACACAAATATCCTGAACTAAAAAGTAAAAAATATACTGCAAATAATGCATAAAGGTAATAATAATAATAATAAGGGTATTTAGTAAACATAATTTTGATCAAAATAATGTACAAGCCATCACGCCACGTCACGGCAACCCCTGTGGGACAGTCCCTACTCTAGTATTTAAAACCTTTTCACTTGCCAAGTGGCGTGAATGTGAACAAGGGTCGAGCGGCTGAACCACTAGTAACAGCTTAGGCCAGACTGGATGGCTTTCCCAGCTCAGAAAGAGGGCGGTCACACCCCTATATGCACTGAATGCACAATGAAATGAATAAAAAACAAATAAGGTACTACCCATGCAGGCTGCCCAGACTTTTGCATTGGCCCATTTTCCCTTTTTACATTTTTAAAATGTATAAGATGAAAAAAAAGATATTTTTTTGCCTAAAACACAAAAGAAATGTATCATATTTAATTTTAGGCCTTTTAGAGATCTTCAACTTGCTTAACTGTTAGCAATAACAGCAGTTTTTACCCAGGATGCCCAAACTTTTACATGCTACTGTATGTGTATTTATTAGATTAATATTCTTTTTTTTTTCCTTTATTTTGTGATTTTTTAAATATTTTTTTAAAACTTTTTTTTTCTTACTTTTTTACTTTGTCCCAGGATGGACAGAGTAGAGTACTGCAGTGCGCAGGCGCCGGGAGAGGTCATAGAATCATAGAATCATAGAATCATAGAATCGTAGAGTTGGAAGGGACCTCCTGGGCCATCTGGTCCAACCCCCTGCTCAAAGCAGGATTCGCTAAATCATCCCAGTCAGATGTCTGTCCAGCCTCTGTTTGAAGACTTCCATTGAAGGAGAACTCACCACTTCTCGTGGCAGCCTGTTCCACTCATTGATCACCCTAACTGTCAAAAAGTTTTTTCTAATATCTAATCTGTGTCTCCTCCCATTCAGTTTCATCCCATTGCTTCTAGTCTTTCCTTGTGCAAATGAGAATAAAGTTGATCCTTCTGCAATGTGACAGCCCTTTAGATATTTGTAGACAGCTATTAAGTCTCCTCTCAGTCTTCTCTTTTGCAAACTAAACATTCCCAAATCCTGCAACCTTTCCTCATAAGACAGGGTTTGCAGACCGGTCACCATTCTGGTCGCTCTTTTCTGAACTTGCTCCAGTTTGTTGATGTCTTTTTTAAAATGTGGTGCCCAAAACTGGACACAATATTCCAGATGAGGTCTGACCAAAGAGGAGTAGAGGGAAATAATGACTTCACGTGATCTAGACTGTATGCTTCTGTTAATACATCCTAGAATTGCATTTGCCTTTTTTGCTGCTGCATCACACTGTTGACTCATATTCAGTCTGTGATCTATTAGTATACCCAAGTCTTTTTCACATGTGCTGTCACTTAGCCCTATTCCTCCCATTCTATATATGCTTTTTCCATTTTTATTGCCCAGATGTAGTACTTTGCATTTCTCCCTGTTAAAAACCATTCTGTTTGTTGCTGCCCACTTCTCCAGTTTATTTAAATCTTTTTGAATCCTCTCTCTCTCTTCTCTAGTATTAGCTATCCCTCCTAGCTTTGTGTCATCAGCAAATTTAATCAGTTTACCCTCAATGCCTTCATCTAAATCGTTGATAAAGATGTTGAACAATACAGGGCCCAGGACAGAGCCCTGTGGTACCCCACTGGAGACATTCTTCCAACTGGATGTGCAGCCATTTACGACCACTCTTTGGGTCCGATCTCTAAGCCAGTTATGAATCCACCTAACAGTTGCCTTGTCCATTCCATACTTAATCATTTTTTCAATAAGGATTGTATGAGAGACTTTGTCAAATGCTTTGCTGAAGTCAAGATATACTATATCTACAGCATTTCCTTGATCCACCCAATCAGTGATACCGTCATAGAAGGAAATTAAGTTAGTCTGACATGACTTATTAGTTACAAACCCAGGTCAGAGAGGTCTGGCGCCTGCGCACTGCAGTACTTTACTCTGCCCTCAACAGGGCAGATAAAGTGCGCCTGTGCAGGAGTCGTGGCAAAAGTAAGAAGGAGGACATCATCGCTAGATGATGGGAGGTGCCGGACCGGACCACGACACCCACCGCACCGGACCACGCCCCCGGTGAGTATAATCTAACTCGTTTTTCTTATCTTTCAAGTTACATCGGGGCTTATCTACAGCATTACAGAATGCTGTAGATAAGCTCCTGATGGCGGTGGTCGCATCTCATAGGCCAAAAATGAGGTGACAGATTACCTTTAAAAAAATTAAATTGTATTCATCAAATGCAAAGTTTTTGTCAAATTCGAGGAGAATTCAGTTTTCTTTCAATAAATTAATCTATCTTTAGTAACTTTGCAACTTGTACAACAATGTATTGCTTTCTAGTAAAAAGAAATGTGATTTTTGATTTCTTACTTGTATCCTTAAATGGGTACAGAAGAGTAAAGGAAGTTTATTGCAGCAGCTGTAATAGATAAGTATTAGCGTAGTTACTCATCATTGCAGCACAAATAGTTTTTCTACCTCTTAACGCAGAGTACATTAATGGATAAAGAGGATAGCTGACAACCGGCGACTGTATAATTTTCTTAGGAAATTAGGCTGAAGTACAAGAAGACAAGTACCGTTCTGTTGAAAAACATAACAGGGGTGCACAATTTTCTGCTAGGAATAATAGTAGCACTAGTCATACAGCCTTGCCCAACAGCTGTTTGGATATAGTTATAGAACAGGCTAAACTAATTAATGACAAATCCCATAAAGCAGAACTCAGCATAATAAAATAATGAAAGTACACTGGGAGAAAAATATGTGTTCTTACCATATTTGGTACCAAAACAGTAGGGGAACAAAAGCTCACAAGACCATCGGATGATGCCTTTGAGTGCAAGGAAAGTAAAATGAAGGTGCTCATGTGAGCAGGTTGTGTGCAGGTACAACTCATATGAACACCTGAAAATATCAGCTGTCTTTGCTCTGGGGGATGGTCCCCTCCAGGTTAGCTGCCAATTTAGGCAATAACACGATATCAGCC
Source organism: Dendrobates tinctorius (assembly GCF_039654945.1). NCBI lineage: Eukaryota > Metazoa > Chordata > Amphibia > Anura > Dendrobatidae > Dendrobates > Dendrobates tinctorius. Next base: position 57,300,163 of record NW_027361698.1, on the reverse strand, counting down.
TGTGCTGCTAAAATGAAGAATCCTTAGGACCAAAATGAATTGAACGAGAGGAGAGTGTTAGGAAAGAAACAAATAGAATCAGTAGAGAATTAGGTGAAAATAGGAGAAAAGAGAGTAGTATATTGGGGAAGTGTTAGATGATGATCGAACCCACTCAGTGCTGGGAAAAAAGAGGGGAGTGGGTAAATAAATTGATTGAGCCATTGGGAGGAAGAGGAAGAAAGGAAAACTGAGACGTGGGGATGAAAGGTAAAAAGATATGCCACAGAGTCAGCGATGAGGGAAGAGTGAAACAGTGATAACTTTTCAAGAGAAGGATAGCGCTGAGTGCAAGTAGTTGGTGTGTATCTGGAAAGTGATAAAATAGATAATGGGAGACGTCAAAAGCCATCCAAACTATAGCCGATAACTTTAGAAGAATATTTTGACTATGTAATATAGTGGAGAAGATTGAATAATAAAAATAATACTGATTATTTCCTTTCCTATCTCCCTCTTCTCTTTCTTTTCTTTCTTCCTCATTAGCTCTTTTTCTGTCTCCTTTGCAATCCTATCAGTCTGCTTCTCAATTTCCTCTCCTTCCTCTCCCCTCGTTCCTCCTTCAACTCCTTTCACTTTTATAAATTTTCTTGTGGGCTTTTTCTTCAGTTTCAGCTACACCACCAGCCTTTTTATAGCCCCTGCCCTCGGACACTTTCTGTGCAATGCAACTCATCTTGTTCCGACTCCTAAGGATTCTTCATTGTAGCAGCGCAGCCTGTTTTACTTTCTTACCATAACTAACATTAACTTTTCAGAGGGTTAAAAATGGATGATGGGCTAAGTAGACGAAAATAAATGGGGAAAATTACACAGCTAAGGTTCAGGAAACAATGTGAGAATAATTCCAGCTAGCAGGGGCAATGTGATGCTTTAGGTACTGTTCTGCTGATGAACGTTGAGGCATTCATGTGGACACTTTAACATGTGCCACATACTTCATCATTTTTGATTGGCAAGTACAGTACACTACTCCCTGACAATCATTCCCAAATTCGAGAACTTGCCCTGCCACAATGCAAAACAAATGTCCAGGAATGGTTTGAGGAACTTGAGCTCCAGGTATCACATTCATCTCCAAATTCTCTTGTTCTAAAGTTGTGTGGTATCTGCTGGAAAAACTAGTCTGATGCACTGAGACCCCACCTTGCAACTCACATGTCTATTATGATTTCTTGGTGTTTTGTTACTGCATATTACAGGACATCTTCAAGGGTTTTGTGGAGCCCATCTCTTGATATGTCAAAGCTGTTTTTATGGAACAAGATGAACCAACTGTACAATATCTTTAATTGAAAATGTTAGATTAGTGTGGGCTGAGAGACACAAATAGAATAAATCATTTGAGGTGATGTATGTTCTTTGAGAGAGGAACACATTGCTGTTGCTAAAGCACTCGTTTTTACAACATTTTTCTTCCTGCATTCAGACTGTAATGTTAAAGTGAACCTGTGTTTTTCGTATATGAACAAATACTACCAACTACCAGATCCTGTGCTGTATTTCACAAAGTTGTATATTTTCCCCAGAATCTCCCTGTACACCCCTGAAAAAAATTAGAACTGCTTCAAAATCTTGCATCTGTGAAAGGGCACTTTGCTGTGCCCTAATGCGGGAAGACCATAAAACATAACTGTGCATGCGCGGGCATGCAAACAAACCCCCCAGAAGATTAAGATTAATTAGGTTCAGACATATACTTAAAGGGCGGGATCACACATATGAGAAATACGGCCAAGTCTCGCATGTTAATACCCGACACTGCCACTGACACTCGGGAGCGGATCGTTCAGCTGCATGTATTGCTATGTGGCCGCACGCTCCTTTCCTGAGTGTTGGCGGCAGTGCGAGGTATTAACATGCGAGACTCAGCCGTGTTTCACGCATGTGTGATCCCGACCAGAGTACTTCCATCAAAGATTTTATACTCTTTATATTTTGCACTGTGTGCTTACAATCTCTCTTTTTGCCTTTCTACCCAATTAATTCTTCCCTTTTCTCTGCTCTATTCATCTTCTAACCCAGCGCTCCGATTCTTCCCCCGCCAGGGACTTTTCAGTGTTGACTCATGTAGGGAAAAGAGACTTCCTGTTTCTACATATAACTAAGAAGGTTTTAGCTAGTCTTCTTTTAATTACGTGATGTCATAGACATAATGGAAAAGAAGAGAATTAACTGAGTAGAAAGGCAAAATGAGCAATTGTAAGTACACAGTGCTATTTAATATAATGATTGCAATATATTAAAAGAATGCTCATTTTGATGGGAGTGCTGCTTTAAAATTCTAATGCATGAAGCAGACTTAGTTTTAAAAAACAGCTTTTAAAACTAAATCTCATTCACATCGGAGAAAAGGCATTCCGAGACAAATTATGTGCTAAATGCGTAAAACATAATAACCGTGTGAGGAATGCAAGAAAAGTGCTGTTGTTAACACTTCAGTGATTGCACTTGTTGCGTGAATTCACTGCCAATATTTTTAACTGTATTAAGTTTGGGCAAATGATGCTCAGCCAACATGAATGACGAGGTTCACATCATTTTTGGGCTCTGAGCCGTTTTTATATCTCTTCTGTTCAAATTTGATGAGAACTTAGACTTACCATCATTTTTTGCACCTGTTATATTATTCTGTACGTGACAAGATTTTACTAATATTATGTAATGGACACATTATTTATGAGCTTACAGAATTGTTGAGTAGAAAAATAGTTTCACCGGTCACCCTGCAAATTATACACGATGAGCAAATTAATAGCATCCAGATAACAGACAATTTGTCTGCTTTCAGAAAAAAAAGTAAGCTCTTCAAGTGCAAATCTGCAAAACACCAAACGAAAAATCTACTGGTCCCACATTACTGCCATGTTGTGCTTGCCTTTTCCCAAAAGGAGCTTTGATAAATTACTGCCTTAGTGAATTCAGGTAATCAAACCGTCAGATTTCCATTTTACGGTCTATGCCCATGTAATAATTTCACATAAATAGTGCAGCTGCTGTTTCCAAAAGTAAGACATTTTTAGTGGCATAGTAAGGATAGCAGACATAAAACATATTCCAGAAGGTGAATTCAGAACACAATGCAGCAGGAGCCGGAACAGAATTCATAGGCAAATATCCAGCACAGACTCAAAAATCACCGTAATGTCACTCAGGTACAACTTTGTCCATAGCGAAGGTTTGGAATTGCCTTCTAAAAGAAAACACCTTCCAATATGTGCACGTCAACGACAAACATAATTAGTATAAATGCATTAATTTAGGCGTCCAATGAGCTGTTTCAGTTTTTTCAGTAATAAAGGTCATTTTGAGGTGATTTATTGAAGCATATATCTATATTGTTTTCTGTCATTTTCACCTGTCTCTGAAGTTGGTAACATGTGCAAGGCTAGGATTACTTAAAAAGAACTTGTCAGCAGGGGTTATCACTGCAAAGTAAAGATATGGCCATAATTGCACTATTACACTGATTCAATTGATACCTCTTTAAAGGAATTCAATCAGTGGTTCTTTTTTAATCAGGGTTTTAAATTTTTTTTCTGATCTTCAGAGCAGGGCCTGGATGGATAGAGTCTTCTTCTGCTCTGGCCCTTTCGCACGCTTCCTGTGTTTCTACCATTCTCTGATCATTCAGTGACCTGCCTCCATCTTCATTGGCTGGGCAGCGCACGTCTGGTCTTCGAGGCTTCAATAAAATTGTGCAGGAGTCAGTGCAAGCGCGGATCGAGACTTGAAGACCAGACATGGAATCTCACATTGTGCACCCAATGATGATTACAGCAACGTGAAATGGAGAACGGCGTCAGGTCAGTATAATAATATAACTGTTCCTTTTATTTTTCTACACGTTTCAAAGTGTAACCCACTTCTTTAGGAAATAAAAAGAAACAATGAAAGAAATCATCATTTTGTAATACTTCTGGCATCCGTTGTTTCTTCACAAGCTGGCAGCGTGGATACGGACCACAATCTTTTCCATGTTCCATGTTGTTAACTGATATAATTATAAATGTTAAAATTCTTTAGACTACTAAAAGATCACAACTAAAATGTTGTGTTAATTCTTTGGAACAGGAAGTTATCTCATAATAATAAATGCTGAAGAAAGCTGCTAAAAGTTTTAATAACTAAGTACGGTATAAAAGGAGCTCCTTTATCAGAAGAAGTGTGGGGTGGTATGCACCTTCATTTATAAAATGATGTAGTGACACTTGGGGGTGAAGCGTGCAGACAAGCACAGATGTCAATTGAAGAGTTTCACACAGTAGGAGGCAAAGAGCTTGAAGGTACAGTCTTACATGAACACAAAAAGAAAACACAGAATGACAAATGTGCAAAAATACCCTGCAGTAAAAAAATATGACAGTAGTCAGCAAGTGCTGGTAAAAAGTTGATAACAAATACAGGGTATATAGTCGATACTTTTTTTGCAAAAAAATGTATACCAAGCCACTCTACCTCGTCACGGTAACCCTTAATTGAAAACACAAAAAAAGTATCGACTAAACACCCTGTATTTGTTATCATCTTTTTACCAGCACTTGCTGCCTATTGTCATATTTTTTACTGTAGAGTATTTTTGCACATTTGTCATTCTGTGTTTTCTTTCTGTGTTTAAGTCAGTGGGTGGTGTGAACACTGTCTGACTGACTTGTTCACATTTGTGCATGTCACATGTGTTTTCAATCCATTTTTTCCTTGCTTATGCATGGTTTGGGAGACCCCACCCCTCTCTTGTGTGACATGCACATAAAGAGCCGTCTTACACCACGTGCCCATACTAGGAAACGCCTGTCTGAATCCTGTTCATTTAGACACTGTTCACATGTTCAGGTTTTAAATACATTAGATAGGGACTGCTCTGTTAAGGGTTACCGTGATGAGGTGGAGTGGCTTGGTATACATTTTTTTGCAAAAAAACGTATCGACTAAATACCCTGTATTTGTTATCATCTTTTTACCAGCGCTTGCTGACTACTGTCATATTTTTTACTGCAGAGTATTTTGCACATTTGTCATTCGGTGTTTTCTTTTTGTGTTTAAGTCAGTAGGTGGTGTGAACACTGTCCGACCGACTTGTTCACATTTGTGCATGTCACATGTGTTTTCATTACAGTCTTACATGAAGCAGCTAACTTCATGGTTTTCACATCCTTATACGAGACAACCGCTTACTTGAACACAGCTAAACAGTTGACACTTGCAACAATTGTTTTCCACCTGTTACAGATAGCTGATATGACCCTGGCATTTTCCTCAGAAGCACAGGCATCAGTCTATAGATGTTTTGTTGTTTCAGCACATCCCAGCAGAGCACTGCAGGAGATTTCCTTCACCTGGAAAAATGTTACAAGACTATAACTCAGGTTGGAGTTATTTTTGTGTTCCTCTGTGGCATTATGAAGGCCCTAGCATGTGGCATTATGTTAGCAATTGCTTACTTGTCCAACTATTATCTACCTACAACACTGACAATTTGCATCCTCCTGTACATTTCTATGTGTCTGACTCCTTCTTGTGAGAAAGTGCCCTCCTAATAGGTTTTCAGAGATGTTCCAGCTGAGTCCACAGGCCTAGCTGACCCCATGCGGACCCATTACCCATACATCTTGCTGGCAAACCAGGTATGATCTTGCAAATTGTTGGACATAGTGCAAAACTATTGCCTACTGCTGATGGTATCATAGATCCCAGATTCTCAATTCACTTCCCAGTGACATGCTGAGTAAGTCATTTCTTAATCTAGGGGGCTTATCAAACCCCTCTAAATCTAGCTATGAGGTCTTTACTAAAGCTCATCGCTCATGGGGCTCAAGGTCCATAAGTTGCCCATCGGCCCAAAATTTATTACATCACATAAAAAATATGTCCACTATTATACAGTAAATGGCATTCAAAACAGAGTTGAAATATTTGCAGTTGAACATAAAAATGGCATTATTGTAATATTCCTAACTACGGGGTGTAGTGCAACTTTGTAGCAAGACTTAGCTGGTAGTTCACGGCAAAATACACTATGGCATAACAATACATGACAAAGTATTATAATGAAAATTACATAACCATTAAGTCACTTTGGTATTCAGGTGGTATTTGCACTGTAACAGAGTAAACAAAAACAACAACCCAAAGCAGTCATTGAAGTATACTGCAGTCCAGAATACAATAATGGGATTACTGAGGGTGCAGGGCATTTTCCAATTCTCTTACAGGTTCCTTTTTTGTGCCTACATTTTGGCTAGGAGTAACAATGGTTTGCTATGAATACCGGAGGCTTAAGAATTTCCCCTTAGTCTGCATTTAGGGCTGTAACACTGAAAGATAATAATGTTTCAAAATATATATTTTTTCAAAGTATTATGTATGCATTTAAATTGTGTCATGCTCAATACCGCTAGTGAAAACACTGTTAGTCAAAAGGGAAAAGGAAAAAAAAAGAAATAAAAAATAAAATAAACTGATCCTCCTTTCAATAAATAATATTCTATTGTTTAAAAGTTCACCGTATGCACAATTATTAGCCAAATTGTATTTTTGATGAATAATTTCATTATTCAACAACTACAGTGCTGTTGACCAACTGAAAGAAAAAATTATTAAAGGGAAGGTGCCATAAAAAATTCAACAATTGAAAAAATGTAAAGTATCAATGTTTTATTTAAAAAAATATATTTATCATTTGTTTTTCATTACGTAAAATATGTAAAATAATGTCAAAATGTTTCATATTTCCACTTTTAAACACTAGGGGAAGAAGCTGCTGAAATTTGCCATGAAAACCTAGTGTACAGTTAGCTCACATTACTACTGCAGTAAATATGGGCTGGATCTACTAATATGGGTGTGACGTCACCTCTCTCCTCCTGGGTGTTTGCAAAAGGATAAGAAACAATGAAATTTAGGAATACAGTATGGAGCCATTTTGTTAGTGACTGCAAAGTGATACTGTCATATAGAGAGTGTCACCAAGGATGGCCGACAGTGCTGATTCTGTTAGTTTGTGCTGCTCGCTGTATTATAAGCTAGGGTTAGATGGAGTAACATGTGGAATGTATCATATGCGTGATTAAATACGCTTAGAGTAACACACGCTAGGATTATATATAGGGCTAAGTGTAGTTTATCGCAGGATGTGATTGGGACTGCCTCTTTTGGGTGCCGATCCGCTGACATCCTGCCAGTCACTCTCTTTAAGTGAACTGCTCTTCACTAGTTACAGTAAATGCGGCCTTCTCCATCCCATCATTTGTTTGTGTTGTTTCTTCAATTTTTAATACAGCAATGGTGGTAAGAACTTTACTATCCACATAGTCTTCTCTACTAGGTCACTGTGCACCAGGCTGTATTAAGAATACTCTTCACCAAGCTGTATTCCAGGTCTTCAGCACCAGACTGTATCAGATAAGAAAAAAAAAACCTCTTTCACTTACACCACCACGTCCACCTCCACCTCCACTTAGACTTCCGCCTCCTGGTTCAAGATTATTATTTTTATTTTTTTATTTCTATGGTATTTTAAGTAATTTCCCTAACCACATTTTTTTGCATGCAATTGACCTGCTCTTACTCCCATTTTTCTTCCTTATGCAGCCTTCTAACTCCTTACTACCACCATTTACATCACAAAACATTGTGCCCCCATTGGCTTCCATGGGTTTCGGGTCAAGTTCTGGTACCTGAACAAAATTTTGGACTATAGTTCAAGGGGTACGTTCATCCCTTCCAACTAGCTCACCTTTAATAATACCAGCTAATAGCAGTACCCTACCTCCGCCAAGCTGATATCTGAGTCGAAGTTAATGTGTGTGGCTGTTAGTGATTAAGGCCTACACATCTGGTCTGTCAAGAGTCACTCTCATCTCATCAGTCCATAAAACCTTTAAAAAATCTGTCTTCAGATATTTCTTGACATTTCACCTTCTGTGTATTGTTTAGTGGTGGTTAGGTTTCAACCTACCTTACCTTGGCCATGTCTCTGAGCTCTGAAAACCATATACGTATGGATACTCCAGGATGGTTGCAGTTCTGAAATATGACAGCATTGGAGGATAATGGTTTCCAGGTCGTTTCATGCTTGACTTTTTTCAAATCTTTGGCAGTTAATGTGCATCTTTTTTTTTCTCAACATGTTTTTTTTTAGACCTAGTTGACTATTTGCAACAAAACATTTGATGGTTCTGTAATCATACCACAATAGCTCAACCATTTCAAGAGTGCTGCTCTCCTCTTAAGACATTTAACAATTTTTTACTTTTGAGAGATAGTGAAATTTCATAGAAAAAATGCACATATTTAGTTTTGCTGCACTTGCACAAGTGTTAGCTATCAATTTCTGAAAAAAATTAATCCGATCAGCAAAAAACATCACGAAAAAGATAAGCGAAACACCAGATTTACGCTTTTTTTAACCTCCATAACATTGCAATAAATGTGATATGAGACAATGAAAACGTCATATCTACTGTACCTTAAAATAGTATAAGTAAAAATATCAGGTCAGGGAGCCCCATATCCTGAAAAATGAAGACGATACGGGTTTCAGAAAATAGTGGCACAAAGAAAATGTTTTCTTTCTTACAAATTTATGAATTTTTTTCATCGCTTATTTAAAAAAACATGCATGTTTGTGTCTGAGTAATCGTACTTACCTACAAAATCATATTGCCAAGTTAGTTTTACTACATGGTAGACAACATAAATAAAAAAACAAAAAAAAATTGCACATTTAGAGGTTTTTTTTCCCTGCTTTCCATCACATGATAAAATGAATGGTGTCTTTCAAAAGTACAACTTGTCCCAAAAAATACAAGCCCTCATACAACTAAACGGACAGAAAAGTAAAAAATTTGTGGTTCATGGAAGGAGTAGAGGGAAAAACGAAGATGAAAAAATGGAAATTTGAGCTATGTATAACCTGGATTATTAAAAGGGAAGGAGAAAATAGCACCAATAAATACAAAAACCTTAATTGTTATATGATGTAATTTGTGCCATAAAAGAAAAAGGGAAAATACCCAGCTTGAAGGAGCGTCTTTTCAGAGTATTGAGTTTCAATGCTGCAGCCAACTTTATAGGGGCAGAAGCATATACTAGGGTAATGGTCCCAGCTTGAAGCAATGCCCTTTCAGGGAAAATAGTAAAAAATGTGGGCCATATAAAACCTTATGGGGCGCTGTCCTGGCCGGTGACAGGCATCCCTCCTGGAGTGCACCCCGCTGCCGTGTGAGTACAGCGTCCGCCATAACCACCAGCATGGTGCAATAGAAAATAGTGCAGAGAAGCTGCAGGACCTTGCGTGACATCAGTCACGTGATGACTCATGTGACTGGCTACGGAGCAGAAACAGGACCAAAATCCAACACGTTTCGGAATTCACTGATTCCTTCATCGTTCTTTGCACTATTTTCTATTGCACCTTGTGGCGGTTATCGCGGACACTGTACTCACGCAGCAGCAGGGTACACTCCAGGAGGGACGCTTGTCACTGGCTGGGACAGCGCCCCATAAGGTTTTATATGACCCCCATTTTTTGCTATTTTCCCTGAAAGGACGTTGCTTCAAGCTGGGACCATTTCCCTAGTATATGCATCTGCCCCTATAAAGTTGGCTGCAGCGTTGAAACTCAATACTCTGAAATGACGTTGCTTCAAGCTGGGACTATCGACTTAGTGCAAGCCTATGCTTCAATAAGGTAATAATACTTATGAGCTTGACTCATCCCTCTATATGAAAGCAGCTTTTATAGAGTCTTGCATAGCTTATGCTGTATCTTCCCTTTTTCTTTTATGGCACAAACTACATCATATAACAATTAAGGTTTTTGTATTTATTGATATTTTCTCCTTCCCTTTTAATAATCCATGCTATACATAGCGCAAATTATATCTTTTATTTTAATAATTTTAAGTTGGGCAGAAGTGCGGTACCGTCTTATTATTTGCAGCAAATATCCTGGAACAAGCTAGCGCCCCTGGTTCCTTTTTAACATTGAAAATATGGAAATTGTCCACTGTGTGAATGAGAACTAAAAAACATTCAACAAAATAAAAAAGTTATGATTTGGTTGTACAGCCATGAAAAAATTTGAAATGAAAAATTTACTTTTAAACCTAAAAACTCTAATGGGTATGTATTGAATTAATATCTCTAACTCAAGAGATGCCATTTATTGTTAATTTTGTGATGCACTGCAATTGACTTAGGTTATGTTCCTATGATGAGTTTTTGATGCTGCCTATTTTTGCTGCACACAAAAAAGTTAAGTCTTATTGTACCAGCAAAGTTGATTGAGTTCATAGAAATCTCATGCTCACTGCGCTTTTATTTTATGCTGAGTATTTTCACCTGCGGTGCGTGTTTGTGTTCCACAAGTCTATTTTTCATTTGAGTATGGCAAGTTTTATGCACAAATTTTTCTCATTAAAATTGCATTACATGCCAAAAATCTGCAGGCAATGCCCCCCTTCATATTTCCTGGTAATTCAGGTTCTTGAAAAACCAGTACTGGTGTGATCCGTGGTCCATGGCCGTGTGTACATATGCGGCACTCTGCGACACAGAGGCTGGACAGACATCTGTCTGGGATGATTTAGTGACTCCTGCTTTGAGCAGGGGGTTGGACCAGATGACCAAGGAGGTCCATACCAACTCTAGCATTCCATGATTCTATGATTCCATGACATTCGTGCAACATCCATGTGACATCAATGTGCCTGTTTGCTGTCCCTGTCCTTGTGTCTGTGTGGTGTCAGTGTTCCATCAGTGTGACATGTATGAAATGAAATGCAGCATACAAATTAAAGGGTTTTATGTATAATGCTAAGTTCCCAATAGGAGTTTTTGCAACGTTACTTTGATACTTTTTAATGCAAATTGTTAGCTGCGTTTCTGGAGACGCCTCCAGAAGAAGCATTGAGAAACACGTGTTGGGGCAGCAGGGACGTCAGTGAATCCATGTGCACTTTACGGGTAATATTTGCCCAATTTTTTGTTACATTAATTTGTTTCTTTTTATGTCTACCTCTAGTAGTTACCTTTAGTGGACATCATGTCCAGGTTTGTGAACAATTAGCACATTCTTTTTATGGCACATTTTGACATGCCTACCACCTATAGTTATTTATAAAGGATATGTTGTTTACACAGTGAGCACTTAACACTTTACTTATATGGCATATTTTATTATAGCCTATACTTACACAGGTTATTTAATATTAGTGTTTGCTCTTTATTGCACTATATCCTTGTTTACATATTAGTGATTGGCATTAATGTGTTATATCTTGATATCTATTGCATTGTGGCTATTTTATTAAATATTCTACTTTATTATTGGGCCGCTGTTTATATAACAGTTAGTGCATTGGTGGTACCCTATGGCATATGTCTCTCTTTTTGTATATTCAGTATCTTTCATTTTTAAATATTTTTTAACATTGGTTAACAATAAAAATATCTTGTATTAAGTACCCTTTTAGTTACCAGTGTATTTATTCATTGTGTGTGAATAGTTTTGAAATTATTGAAGGGATACATATACCCTAATGGATACAGGGTTATAAACACTTTGGACTTTTTTTGTGATTATATGTTTCACAGTATCAGCAAAGTCTAGAAGATTCCAGAAATCACATGCACACAGCTTGGTTTTGTTGGCACCAGGATTTTGTGCTTTGCATGTTTTTTTTGCACAATTGAGCATGTCACTTCGTTCTGCATTTTTTGAGTATTTTTCACTCGTTGAAAAACGTACCAAAAAATGCAGTTATCAGATTTTGCTGTGTTTTTTGTGCCAAAACCTGATTCTATAGAACAGTATTTTTTTCAACACTAAACTTTATTAGCATACACAAGAGACAAATCTACCATGCCAAAAACACAAGAAAAACTAAGGAAACTCCTGCTTTTTTTCTGCAGCATCTTTCCTGATAACAGATCAGGTTTTGCTGCAGAAAAAAAAACACTGAAAAAACTTCTAGTTTGAACTTGCTCTTGAAGATGTTCAAAGATAGAGATACATAGGGAAAAATAAGTAATTAATACACTGCCGATTGTGCTAGTTTTCCCACCTATAAAGAATCTTTAAATAAAATCCAGAAAATCACATTGTATGATTTTTAAATAATTAAATTGCCTTTTATTGCATGAAATGAGTATTTGATCACCTACCAACCAGAAAGAATTCTGACTCTCACAGACCTGTTAGTTTTTTTCTTTAAGAAGCCTTCCTACTCTGCACTCATTACCTGTATTAATTGCACCTGTTGGAACTCATTACCTATATAAGGCCTCCTTCACACATCCTTGTGATTCCTGTACAGGAAAAGACAGTATTGGTGAGAGCCGTGGCCTTTGGGCTGTGGTATGCAGCCCACGTCCCATCCGCATGTACTTATGTGACATCTATGTGTCCGTTTGCTGTCCATGTCCATGTGTGGCTTTTGTAAGCAGTCCGTGTGAGACGTACCGACACCTGGAAAAAGCAATACAGTTCTCTTGGTCTCGCTGAGATCAGCATGACCAGGTGACAATGATGGGAGTTGTATTCAGCAGCACCTGTGTCTCTCCTGTGTAAAATGAAGAATTAAATTAAAAAAAGTGGTGTAGGCTCCCACGTAATTTTCATAATTAGTGGTGTAGAGGCAGTTTGTTGGTGACTGCAAAGTTATACTGAAAAGTAGACAGTTTCTCCGAGGACAGCCGGCAGCACCGAATCTTTTAGTTGGTGCTGATCACTGTATCCTATATATTCAGACATAGCTAGGGGGAGCATTTATGCAGGGGTGGCATTTATGCACATGTTATCGAAGTACATGTATCAAAGTACTTCTGGCAGTTATAACATGGATGAATGTGACACGCATCTCTATTCTCTTCATACAGGTAACCAGCTTTTCCAATCTCTGCTCTGAATCCACTCCTGTGTCTCCATTCAATGTCAGCAAGCAGTTAATCCTGAATGCTATCTATGTGTTTTCAACTCTGCAAGCTTATATCTGGTAACCAGCTTTTCCAATCTCTGCTCTGAATCCACTCCTGTGTCTCCATTCAATGTCAGCAAGCAGTTAATCCTGAATGCTATCTATGTGTTTTCAACTCTGCAAGCTTATATCTGGTAACCAGCTTTTCCAATCTCTGCTCTGAATCCACTCCTGTGTCTCCATTCAATGTCAGCAAGCAGTTAATCCTGAATGCTATCTATGTGTTTTCAACTCTGCAAGCTTATATCTGGTATATAGTTATTTCAACTTACTCTGCTTGTCCCCTTATGTTGTGAGGTCAAGAAACTTTTCAAAGTGCTTTATGATCCATGTAGTGCTGGACATGTGTTTATTTGACCACAACATTTTATTGGGTCCTGGTGTCTCAATTTAGTGTGATTGATTAACGAGAAGAGAGAGCCAAAAAAAAAAAAAAAACTTAGCCTTAACCTCCTATATATTCAGACATAGCTAGGGGGAGCATTTATGCAGGGGTGGCATTTATGCACATGTTATCGAAGTACATGTATCAAAGTACTTCTGGCAGTTATAACATGGCAGTTAAACAGGACAGGAGACAGGTAAGACATTTATATACATCTACTCTCTGTACATTTGGAGTACAACAAATATATACCATATGCATTTGTGTAATTTATATCCTGGCCGCTGCATTCACACACATCCACCGCCCTGGCATTAACTCTCCACACTCCATCCATATTGGCCCCTCGCTCCTTTCCTCTCCTATGTATAGCACTCATGCTCTTTTCACATTGTTAAATTGCACAGATCCAGCCAGTCCCACCATTCAACACCAGAGACGCTCTCACAAATCACTTAACCATCTGCTCACTCTTTCTATCCTCCTTCTCCTAGTTGCAGGAGACATTGCTCCCAACCCTGGTCCCCCATGTTATAGAAAGTCAAACCCCCCCACTGCTACACTCAGAAACCCCTCTAATCTTATTAATATTCCCTGCATGCCATCTGTCTCTCTTAATTGTGCACTTTGGAATTCTCGCTCAGTGTGTAACAAACTCTCCTTCATTCATGACTTCTTCCTTTCTAATTCTCTTAACCTTCTGGCTCTTACTGAAACCTGGATCCAGCAGTCAGATACTACCGCTGCTGCTGCTCTTTCATACGGGGGGCTACACTTCTCTCATACCCCAAGATCAGACAATAGAGCTGGTGGAGGCGTTGGTCTGCTCCTATCACCAAAATGTACCTTTCAGGTTATCCCTCAACTACCCTCACTTGTCTTCCCTTCTTTTGAGGTCCATGCCGTCAGACTCTACACCCCCTTCTCCATGCGAGTGGCGGTGGTATATCGTCCTCCCGGCCCCTCCCATCAGTTCCTGGATCATTTTGCCACTTGGCTTCCACATTTTCTCTCCTGTGACATCCCTACCCTCATCATGGGAGATTTCAACATCCCCATTGCTCTTCCCCTCTCCCCATCTGCTACTCACCTTTTATCTCTAACCTCCTCATTTGGCCTTTCGCAGCTTACTAATTCTCCAACGCATGAAGACGGAAACTCCCTCGACTTGGTCTTCTCTCGGCTTTGTGCAGTGGATGATTTTGCAAACTCCCCTCTCCCGCTCTCTGACCACAATCTTCTTTCATTCTCTATAAAGAACTGCCAGGCTGCTCAGGTCACCCCCACTGTCCAGACTTATAGAAACACACAGGCCATTAACACCCAGAAACTTCTGAAGAACTTGCAGTCTTCATTGGCCCCTATCTCCTCCCTCTCATGTCCTGATTCTGCTTTGAAGCATTACAATGAAACACTTCAAACTGCCCTGGATGAATTTGCACCCCCTATAAATAGAACACCACAACGCAGACGGCGACAACCCTGGCACACGGTGCAAACACGTTTCCTGCAGCGGTGCTCCAGGTGCGCCGAACGTCTGTGGAGAAAATCCAATCTACACGAAGATTTCATCCATTTTAAGTTTATGCTTAGAACATACAACACTGCCCTTCACCTCTCCAAACAAACCTATTTCAACACCCTCATCATCTCACTGTCCAATAACCCGAAACGTCTCTTTGACACTTTTCATTCTCTACTCAATCCAAGAGTACAGGCCCCAACCACTGAGCTCCGAGCTGACGATCTGGCCAATTACTTCAAAGAAAAAATTGACCAGATCCGACAGGAAATTATCTCCAAATCCCCTCATACCATGCACTGTCCTCCCTCCCCCACTGCATCTAACTCACGCTCTGATTTTGAACCAGTCACAGAAGAAGAAGTAAGCAGGCTCCTTGCATCTTCTCGCCCAACTACTTGCACCAGTGACCCATTTCCGTCACATCTCCTCCAGTCCCTTTCCCCTGCTGTCACCCCTCACCTAACTAAAATATTTAACCTCTCTCTCTCTTCTGGTATTTTTCCCTCCTCATTTAAGCATGCCATCATACATCCACTACTTAAAAAACCATCCCTCGACCAAAATTGTGCCGCTAACTATAGACCTGTCTCTAATCTTCCCTTCATCTCTAAACTCCTGGAACGCCTGGTCCACTCCCGTCTTATCCGCTATCTCTCAGAAAACTCTGTTCTCGACCCTCTCCAATCCGGTTTCCGCTCTTTACACTCCACTGAAACTGCCCTCACTAAAGTCTCTAATGATCTGCTAACAGCTAAATCAAATGGTCATTACTCCATGCTAATTCTCTTGGATCTCTCTGCAGCATTCAACACTGTGGATCATCAGCTCCTCCTCACTATGCTCCGTTCCATTGGCCTCAAGGACACCGTTCTCTCCTGGTTCTCCTCCTATCTCTCCGACCGCTCCTTTACTGTTTCTTTTGCCGGTTCCTCCTCCTCTCACCTTCCTCTTACTGTTGGGGTTCCTCAAGGATCGGTTCTAGGCCCCCTCCTCTTCTCCTTGTACACTGCCCCTATTGGTCAAACAATCAGTAGATTTAGTTTCCAGTACCATCTCTATGCTGATGACACCCAATTATACGCTTCTTCTCCTGACATCACGCCAGCCTTTCTAGAAAACACTGGCGATTGTCTAAACGCTGTGTCTAATATCATGTCCTCACTATATCTGAAACTGAACCTATCAAAGACTGAACTCCTTGTGTTTCCTCCCGCTACTAATGTACCTACACCCGACATTGCCATTTCCGTCTGTGGTTCCACTATTACTCCCCAGCAACATGCCCGCTGTCTTGGGGTCATACTTGATTCCGAGCTTTCCTTTGCCCCCCACATTCGATCACTGGCTCGCTCTTGTCATCTGCACCTCAAAAACATTTCTAGAATTCGACCTTTTCTTACTTTTGACTCTGCAAAAACTCTTACTGTTTCTCTTATTCATTCTCGTCTCGACTATTGTAACTCTCTTCTAATCGGTCTCCCTCTTACAAAACTCTCCCCTCTCCAATCTGTCTTGAATGCTGCAGCCAGGATCATATTCCTCACCAATCGTTACACCGATGCCTCTACCTTGTGCCAGTCATTACACTGGCTACCCATCCACTCCAGAATTCAGTATAAACTTATTACCCTCACCCACAAAGCCCTCCATGGCTCAGCACCACCCTACATCTCCTCCCTTGTTTCAGTATACCACCCTACCCGCGCCCTCCGTTCTGCTGATGACCTGAGGTTAGTATCCTCAATAGTCAGAACCTCCCACTCCCGTCTCCAAGACTTTACACGTGCCGCGCCAATTCTTTGGAATGCACTTCCCAGGTCAATACGATTAGTCCCCAGTCCCCACAATTTTAAGCGTGTCCTGAAAACGCATTTATTCAGACTGGCCTATCGCCTCAACACATTAACCTAACCTATCCCTGTGTGGCAGAGCCAAAAATTTTACCATAACCAGGTTCCCAGCATCATGTTCCCACATGCTTTATGCATCCATTAGCCCTCTGTGTCTGTACTGTTACACACTTAACATTATGGCTGGTCCATACAATCAGGGCAACTGTTACCACCCACCTTTCGTGTCTACCTCTTTCCTCATAGACTGTAAGCTTGCGAGCAGGGCCCTCACTCCTCTTGGTATTTGTTATAATCTACTGTATGTGATTATTGTTATGCTGTAATGTCTATTGTCTGTACAAATCCCCTCTGAAATGTAAAGTGCTGCGGAATATGTCGGCGCTATAAAAATAAAATTTATTATTATTATTATAACCAGTAGAAGCGTCTGGGGGCTGATGTTAATAATCTGAGAAAACTGGCAATTTTCCAAAAGGTTGTTAGGCTATTAATAACAGCTCACAGCTGTTTGTTTAGTCTTTTTTGTTGAATTTATGGTGTGACATACATTTTACGTGTCCTATCATGTGCACACCACCATAGAATACAATGGGTGTGCATATGTCAGTATTTGTGGCCCAAAAAAATGGACCTCAGACACAAAAAAATGAACTTGTGAAGGAGCCCTAAAAGACACCTTTCCAGAAAGTCAATCAATCACACTTCAACCTCTCAACCATGATTAATACCAAAGAACTGTCTAAGGACAAAATTGTAGACCTGCACAAGACTGAGATTAAAACCAAAGTCTCCCATAACTGTGTATCCACTAGTTGGTCCTAGTCCTTCTTATCCCTTATCCACATACATGTCACTTGACAAACGGTAAGGTTTTTAATATTAGAGTTAGGACTATCCCAGTTATGGTCACCGTGGAGTGGTGGGGTGGCTTTCGCAGTTTTTGATCAAAAACATGTTAACTAAGTACCGCATATTATTTTCATGCACTATGCTATTTATTTATTTACTGCAGGGTATTTAATCATTATGTTTCTCTCATTGTTTATTTTACTGTTCAGTGGCTAATGTGAACATGCGCTTACATGCTGCATGTAGGGATGGGCGAGTCTACTCGCTAGGACTCGTTACTCGGCGAATAGTAAGGGACTCGCTGGACTCGTTACTCGGCGAGTCTCCCAGTGATTACTCACACAGAAACGAGTCCAATGCAAGTCAATGGCAATCCTAGTTTTGTCAGAGTTTTTTTTTCCCACTCGCTAGACTCGCTTTATCACATCGCTGTCAACAGCGAGTCTGAGCGAGTCTACGATTCCGAGTCCTGTATACTGGATTCGGGACTCGCTTATACAGAATCTGTTATGTTCCTACAAGTTTCCAAGACAGCCTATGTCAACACACAGCGATTGTGAGCGAGTCTACGAATCCCGAGTCCTGTATACTGGATTCGGGACTCGCAAATATAGAATCTGTTATGTTCCTACAAAGCTTCCGAGACAGCCTAGCGTGTTAGGTCAGAAAACTTTTTTAGATGGACAAGCATGTTAGCCAATCATATTCAGTAATGTTGGTTGTGACAGGACTATGATTGGCTTCTGTCCATCGTGATGCCTATGTCATGTATGAGAGGCGAGGCTGTATATAAGCCTTTTCCACCGCCATTTCCTCTACATTCCTGAGAGATCTGAGATAGAGCAGGGTGAGGTAGATGCTTGAGCAGATCATAGGGATTGTCAGTTAGTGTAGGGAAACTTCAAGATTCCTTATATTAAACCCAAACAGCTCTTCTGAGAGCTACCAGGAGGACAGAGGAGTACTGTGTAGACTGTAGGCAGGCAGGCAGGGAGGATCAAGCCTTACAGTGCAGTGCACAGTGCAGGGACTAGTGTGCAGCTTCACTGCTAGGTGTCAGCACACACACTTACCCCGCCAGCAAGTGACGCCTACAGCACCACCTAACTCCATCTCGGTGACTGTGCATTTGTCAACAATGTCACAAAAACCACAATTTCCCAAAAAAGAGGTTGCAAAGGGACGAGGTCGTGGCCGTAGCAGTGCAGGGAACATCACTTGATCGATCTCCCTCCAGGCTGTAGTCCGCTGGATGTTATGCCCATAGGCAGGGTCAGTGGGGAGCCAAAGCAGGGGCCGAGCCTCCACCAGATCAATCAACTGCAGTGTGTTGACAGTGACACGGGCCATGATTGCTCTGTATTGCTCTGTGTGTGTGTGCGTATGTCAACTTGACTCGGATTATTTCCTGTTTGCTCAAAGCATGGTGTGTGCTAGAGAAAATCGCTTCCCTCGCCTCATCGGCGCTAAATAAGACAAACAAATGCGAGTTTGGACTCGGACACAGCAGCAACAAACTGTTGCGAGTGGGGTTTACAAATCGCCAATGCAAGTGCTTTCCGAGACACATCTGCGATTTGTAAATTGCACATTACTCGCTAAGACTCGCTTCCCCATTCATTAACATTGGACTCGCTAGACTCGCAATGAGTAGCGAGTCCCGGGCTCGGACTCGCTAAAGTCAAGCGATTCCGAGTAATTTAGGACTCGCCCATCACTAGCTGCATGTACACCAGTTTATATCCCAGTTCATATATTTTTTTTTCAGTCTGTTTGCATTATGTACATATAAAAGGTGTGGCCTGCCTTTCCCTTGAGCTGGGGAATATATTGATCTGGTCACCCATGGCTGTGTGTCCACTAGTTGGGCCCAGTCCTTTTCAGCCCTTATCCACATGCATGTTACTTGACAGACAGTAATGTTTTTATTAGAGTTAGGACTGTCCCAATTACGGTCACCGTGGAGCAGTGGGATGGCTTTAACATGTTTTTTGATAAAAAAAAGTGAACTAAGTACTATATATTTTCATGCACTATCACATTAATTTACTGCAGGTTATTTAATCCCTTCACCCCGAAGCCTTGCTTTCACCTTCCTAACAAGGCCAATTTTTACAATTCTGACCAGTATCAATTTATAAGGTCATAACTCTAGAACACTTCAACGGATCCCGGTGATTCTGAGATTTTTTTCTCTTGACATATTGTATTTTATAACAGTGGTAACATTTCACATTTCTTTCATATCATTTCCATTTATTTGTTTTAAAAATGTGGAAATTTGGCGAAAATTTTGAAAATGTCGCAATTTTCTATTTTTTTAATGTCCATAAATCAGAGAGTCATATTCACAAAATAGTTAAAAAATAACATTTCCCACATGTCTACTTTACATCAGAACAATTTTGGAAAAATATTTTTTTGTTAGGAAGTTATAAGGGTTAAAAGTTGAACAGCTTTTTCTCGTTTTTACAACAAAATTTGCAAAACCATTTTTTTAGGGACCACCTCACATATGAAGTGACGTTGAGGGGGCAATATGACAGAAAATACCCCAAAGTTACACAATTCTAAAAACTGCACCCCTTAAGGAACTCACAACCACATTCAAGAAGTTTATTAACCCTTCAGGTGCTTCACAGGAATTTTTGGAATGTGGAAGGAAAAAAATAAACATTTACTTTTCTTTCACAAAAATTTTCCTTTAGACCTATTATTTTTACTTTTGCAAGGGTAACAGGAGAAAATGGACCATACATTTTGTTGTACAATTTCTCTTGAGCATGCCGATACCCCATATGTCACTGGAAATTCTACTGTTTAGGCACACAGCAGGGCTTGAAAGGGAAGGAGCACCATTTCACCTTTTAATGTAAAATTTGCTGGCATAATTAGCAGTCGCCTTGTCGCGTTTGGGGAGACCCTGATGTGCCTAACAGTGGAAACTCCCAACAAGTGACATCATTTTGGAAACTAGAGCCCTTAGGGAACATATCTATGTCATGATCTGCTGAGTTCTTGGGATCAGGTAGTTTAGAGGTTAATCTCGACAGCCTCACTCTGAGATTCTGGGAGGCTTTTTATAGCCTCATTGTGGGCTCACTCCTTGTCGCTTATACTCAGACCCTTGGCCGAGTGTGTAACCCTGGTGTGCTTTGTGACTGTGATACTTTATGCTAGCTTGGTTTTGATCCGGTTCTGTCCCTGTTACTAGTTCTGCCTGTTCCTTTTGTTCTGCTCTGCTATTCCCATGTATGACTATTTTGTCTTGGACATGACTACTCTCTGACTGCCTCCCTTGTACTGCGTTGCTATCTCTGTGTATGATTCAATGCTTACGTTTTGACTATTCTCTGCTTGTCCCTCTGGTACCGCACCGTCCTCCCCGTGTATGACCCCCCGCTTGTCTGACCTGAGTTTCCCTAGCCTTGGCTCCAGGATTCCTGTAATAGAACCCTATCCTGCAGCAGGACGCTAAACCACACCCCCTGTAGTCACATGATCGTAGGTCCTTGTACTGCTAAACTACTTTCAGTGTCGCAGGTCCTGTTGTCTGAACTTTCCCTGCAGTATCGGACCCCGCATCTTCCCGTAGTCTGGGTGAGTTACCCTGTTCAGCCATGGCAGCCCGCCGATGCTGACAGGATCCTGATAATCTAGATGTGTATTGAGCACCTTGAATCCCAAGGTGCTTCACAGACGTTTATAACGTTAAGTAGTGAAAATAAAGAAATCACATTTTTCCCAGATAAATATTTTTTAGCTCCAAATTTTGCATTTTCATAAGAGTATCAGGAGAAATTGCTCCATACAGTTTGTTGTGCAATTTCTCCTGAGTGCGAAGATAACCATAATGTGGAGGAAAACAACTGTTTGGGTGCATGGCAGGGCTTGGAAGGAAAGGAGCGCCATTTGACTTTTTGAATGTAAAATATGCTGTAATAAATAGCGGCTGCCATGTTGCGTTTGGAGAGCTCCTGATGTGCCTGAACAGTGAAAACCCCCCACAAGTGACCATTTTGGAAACTAGGTCCCTTATGGAACTTAACTAGATGTGCATTGAGCAGGTGCTTCACAAAAGTTTATAATGTAGAGATGTGAAAATAAAAAAAAAAATTTTTTTTCCACAAATTTTTTTAGCTCCAAATTTTGTATTTTCACAAGGGCAGAAGGAAAACATTGACCCCAAAGGTTGTTATGCAATTTCTCCTGAGTTCACAGATGCCCCAAAACTACTTTTGAGACATAGTGCAAAGCTCAGAAGGGAAGAAATGCCATATTACAGTGCAGATTTTGCTGCACTTGTTGGAGGGTGCCGTGTTACATTAGCAGAGCCCCTTAGGTGACAGAACAGCAGAGCCCCCATAAATGACCCTATTTTACAAACTATTCCTCTCAATGAATTCATCCAGGGGTGTAGTGATTATATTGACACCACAGGTGTGTCACAGACTTGATACCATTGGGCAGTGAGGAAAAAATAATTTACATTTTTACCACCAAGATTGTGTGTTAGCCCCAAGCTTTACATTTTCATACTGGGAAATGGGTAAAAACTTGTCCCACAATTTCTACTGAAAGTGGCAATACTCCAGATGTGGCTGTACAATACTAATTTGCCCTACCGAGCGCTATTTGCCTCCTGGAGTGCAGATTTTCCTAGACTAGTTTGCGGATTTCATATAATGAGCCCTTAGGTGCTAGAAAAGCAGAATCTCCCTCAAGTAACTCCATTTTGTAAAGTATAACCCTTTTGGAATTTATCTACAAATGTAGTGATGATTTTGAATCCATGATTGCTTTCCAGAAGCAAGCAGTAGTGAATATTACTTAATGAAAATTGCAAACTGTCGTTGTAGTGACCAGTACACTGTAGTCACTAGTATGTTGCAGTCATCAGTACATTATGTCCAGGCCGTGCATCTGGAGACATGCAACTGTAAATTAGGTGGGCTCTCATCACTACAGAAATGATAAATATGTGGGTGCTAAATGTTGTTTAGGCACACTGTGGCTCAGAAGAGAGGGGGGCATTTGAATTTGGAAGCAGAGAATTTGCTGAATTTCTTCTGGGGGGCGAGGAGCCATTTAGCTTTTTTAGAGCCTTTGTGCTACCAGTAGCGTGGAAGCCCCCTATATTTCTGTTAACAGATGACATACCTGAAGGGACTTGCATTTTTTGTATATCTAGTTGGAGCTTTTTTTTGGGACATTTTGCATAATGCAAGGGATCCCTTTCATCCGGTGATCTATGCTGAGCATTTACTTTGGGTTTCCATCTAAAGGGGCCTTTACACATAGCAATATCACTATATATATACACTCACTGGCCACTTTATTAGGTACACCTGTCCAACTGTGTGTTAAGACTTAATTTCTAATCAGCCAATCACATGGCGGCAACTCAGTGCATTTAGGCATGTAGACATGGTCAAGACAATCTCCTGCAGTTCAAACCGAGCATCAGTATGGGGAAGAAAGGTGATTTGAGTGCCTTTGAACGTGGCATGATTGTTGGTGCCAGAAGGGCTGGTCTGAGAATTTCAGAAACTGCTGATCTACTGGGATTTTCACGCACAACCATCTCTAGGGTTTACAGAGAATGGTCCGAAAAAGAAAAAAAATCCAGTGAGCGGCAGTTCTGTGGCCGGAAATGCCATGTTGATGCCAGAGGTCAGAGGAGAATGGGCAGACTGGTTCGAGCTGATAGAAAGGCAACAGTGACTCAAATTGCCACCCGTTACAACCAAGGTAGGCAGAAGAGCATCTCTGAACGCACAGTGCGTCGAACTTTGAGGCAGATGGGCTACAGCAGCAGAAGACCACACTGGGTACCACTCCTCTCAGCTAAGAACAGGAAACTGAGGCTACAATTTGCACAAGCTCATCGAAATTGGACAGTAGAAGATTGGAAAAACGTTGCCTGGTCTGATGAGTCTCGATTTCTGCTGCGACATTCGGATGGTAGGGTCAGAATTTGGCATAAACAACATGAAAGCATGGATCCATCCTGCCTTGTATCAACGGTTCAGGCTGGTGGTGGTGGTGTCATGGTGTGGGGAATTTTTTCTGGACACTCTTTGGGCCCCTTGGTACCAATTGAGCATCGTTGCAACGCCACAGCCTACCTGAGTATTGTTGCTGACCATGTCCATCCCTTTATGACCACAATGTACCCAACATCTGATGGCTACTTTCAGCAGGATAATGCGCCATGTCATAAAGCTCGAATCATCTCAGATTGGTTTCTTGAACATGACAATGAGTTTACTGTACTCAAATGGCCTCCTCAGTCACCAGATCTCAATCCAATAGAGCATCTTTGGGATGTGGTGGAACGGGAGATTCGCATCAGGGATGTGCAGCCGACAAATCTGCGCCAACTGTGTGATGCCATCATGTCAATATGGTCCAAAATCTCTGAGGAATGCTTCCAGCACCTTGTTGAATCTCTGCCACGAAGAATTGAGGCAGTTCTGAAGGCAAAAGGGGGTCCAACCCCTTACTAGCATGGTGTACCTAATAAAGTGGCCAGTGAGTGTATATCACTATAATATCACCGATTTTGTGATGCAGCAGCGATAATGCTAGCGATATCGCTATGTGTGATTCTTACCTCTGACCGGCTCCCCCGCTGTCGCTGATCGTGCGAGATCGTGCTGCTCCATTTCTCGTCGGGCGCTTCCTGCTGGGCTCCCTGCTGGCACCGACGAACGACGTGTGGACGTGGGTGGGAGGACGTCAGGATCTCCGCGTCTGAAAGGTAAGTAACGACCGTGCTGCGTCGCTACATCCCTGTGAGATCTGCCTGTTTGGCAGCTCATTAGCGACCATTTAGCGATGCACCAGCGATCCTGACTGGGATCGTTGTCGGGATCGCTGGTGCATCGCTAATGAAAAGGGGCCTTAAATCTCCAAGTGACGTGACTGATGAAACCCCTGAGAGCTATCCATTCACTAAAATGAGGTAGAAGAGTTACTCTGGACTCTGTTGGGCCTCTGTTCAGTGGTTTTCTTTCCAGAAGTAAACAAAACTGTAGTCAACGGCACTTTTATGCAATCCTAAAAAGACGGACACAGCCGAATCACAGGTCAGACGGCATCCACGGTGCCTCTATCTACCTCATTATAGAGAATCTTCTGCCAAAGGGTTCTGTCTGAATCACATATTCCAGAGATTTACACAGAAAACCCCGGTGTAAGAGCTCAGCACAGAGCACAGGATAAATGTGACCCAAGCCTTACTGCGATCTTTGGGAGGCAGAATAAAACAATCAACACCAGGTGAAGAATTGGTTTTATTTATTTTTATGCCAATCCTCGTGCAGTATAAGTGATTAGGCATCTTTATTCTTCGGGTCGGTGCAATTATGGAGATACCATATTTATATCGGGTTTTTTTGTTTGGCTAGCATCACTCACTAAAAGATGCTTTTATATTTTTTTTCATATTTCGGCCCACAGAGTCGTGTGAGCTTTTTTTTTGCGGGATGAGCTGACAGTTCTATTGGTACCATTTTCATTCACAAGACTTTTTTTAATCGCTTTCTACTACGATTTTTGGGAGACAGAATGAACAAAAACCAGCAATTCAGGAATTGATTTTTGTTTTTTTAATACCGTTCTATGTGTGGTAAAATTGATGAGACAGCTTTATTCTTCGGGTCAGTACGATTACAGAGATACCTCATTTGTTTTTTTTTTATTTTTTGGTGCTTTTACACAATAAAAACTATTTTATAGAAAATGTACCATATATACTCGAGTATAAGTCACCCCTAGTATAAGCCGACCCCCCCTAATTTTGCCACAAAAACCTGGAAAACTTAATGACTTGTGTATAAGCCGAGGGTGCACAGTGAGTGGCCCCAGTTACGCTGCACAGTGAGTGGCCCCAGTTACGCTGCACAGTGAGTGGCCCCAGTTACGCTGCACAGTGAGTGGCCCCAGTTACGCTGCACAGTGAGTGGCCCCAGTTATCTGCAGTGTGTGGCCCCAGTTATGCTGCACAGTGAGTGGCCCCAGTTATGCTGCACAGTGAGTGGCCCCAGTTACGCTGCACAGTGAGTGGCCCCAGCTTTGCTGCACAGTGAGTGGCCCCAGCTTTGCTGCACAGTGAGTGGCCCCAGCTTTGCTGCACAGTGAGTGGCCCCAGCTTTGCTGCACAGTGAGTGGCCCCATCAAGTTGCTGCTGCCGCTGCCTCCCTTAAAAAAACAAAAACCTGTATACTCACCTCCGTCGCTGCCCCCTGCTCATCAGCGTTGCGCTCTGCAGTGACTGTGCAGGCAGAGAGCGATAGCGCCCTCTGACCTGAATGTCACTGCAGAGGACGCAAGACAGCAGAGCGCAGGGACAGATGAATATGCCTCCCAACCCCCCCGTTCATACTCACAGGGTCCTGGCGCTTGTCTCTGCAGCTCCCCAGCTTGTTCCATGTTGACGGCACTGCTCTCTTCCTGGTTCAGCGGTAACGTGGTACCCGCTCATTAAATATGCGCATATTTAATGAGCGGGTACAAATTGACAGCTGAAGCAGGAAGAGAGCAGTGCCGACAACATGGAACAAGCAGGGGAGCTGCAGAGAAGGGTGAGTATGATCTGACACCCCCGCTCCCCCTCCCCCGCCGACCCCCCCGGTATATGACTCGTGTATAAGCCGAGAGGGGGACTTTCAGCCCAAAAAAATGGGCTGAAAATCTCGGCTTATACACGAGTATATACGGTAATTATTTTGGGATTGCTTTATTCTGAGAGCTACAACTTTTTTCTTTTTCTGCTGATGGAGCTATGTGGCAGTTTGTTTTTTGTGGGACAAAATGACATTTTCAGCTGTACTATTTTTATTTACATGTGTCTTTTTAATCAAGTTTTATTGCATATTTTGTTTGGCGGTATGATGATAAAGCATTATTTTTGGCCCTGTTTTTTATTTTTTTATGGTGTTCACTGGTGGGATAGTTTTATAGAGCAGGTCGTTATGGATGTGGCAATACCAAAAATGTGTACTTTTATTGTTTTTTATTTACATAAATAAATGTGCTTATTGAAAAATATTTACTTTTTTTCTTTATTTAGGAATTTTTTAAAAATATTTTTACACATTCCAATATTTTTTTTTTCACTTTTTTACATTGTCCCAGGATGGGACATTACTATATAATGTCAGATTGCTGATCTAACACTCCACACTGCACTGTATCAGATAAGCGATCTGACAGGCAGGGAAGTAGGCATACCGGCACCTGCTCTCATCAGGCGCTCACAAGCCACCTCCCTGCAGGACCCTGCTGCCATCTTGGTGCCGGAGGTCTCCATGGATCTCCATCGATCGCATTGCATTAAGCTGATGGAAGCATGCAGGGAGCCACTTCCCTGCATGATGCTTATCTATGCCGCTGTCACAACTGACAGTGGTATCAGAGGGGTTAAATGCCCACGACTGGTGCTAGCACTGATTGTGGGCATTGCTATGGGGTGAGAGCTGTCACATACAGCTGACACCCACACTTAGAGTGAGGCAGCATGATCGGTGCACCGTACGAGTACTGCTGTTTGTGGGAATGCACAGACCGCAGAGCAGTACTAGTACAGAGCAAGTAGGGAAGGGTTTACACATTATGTTTCTGTCTTTGTTTTTTTCATGCCAACACACGTCCAGGCCCATTTGAAGTTCACCAATGACCATCTGAATGATCCAGAGGAAACATGGAAGAAGGTCAGTGGAGTGGTCAAATGAGAGCAAAATAGAACTTTTTTGTATCAACTCAACTTGATGCGTTTGGAGGAAAGAGGATGCATACAATCCAAGTACACCATCCGTCCCATGAAGCATGGTGGGGGGAAAATCATACTTTGGGGGTGTTTTCTGCAAAGGGGACAGGTTGACTGCACCATTTTGAAGGGAGGATGGACGGACGGATGGATGGATGGATGGATGTATCGTGAGATTTTGGCCAACAACCTCCTTGCCTCAGTAAAAGCCCTGAAGATGGGTCGTGGCTGTATCTTCCAGCAACACAATGGCCTGAAACACACAGCCAGGGCAAATAATGAGTGGCTCCATAAGAAGCATTTCAAGGTCGTGGAGTAATCTAGCCAGTCTCTAGATCTGAATAAAATAAAAAAATCTTTGGATGGAGCTGAACTCAATGTTGCCCAGCAACAACTCTGAAACCTGAAAAATCTGGAGAGTATCTGTAAGGAGGAGTGAGCCAATATCCCTGCTGCAATGTGTGCAAACTTAGTCAAGAATTACAGGAAACATCTGACCTTTGTAACAAAGGTTTCTATATCAAATATTAAGTTCTGCTTTCACACAATAAAAAGCAAATAAACCCCTTTCCAATATCAGGCGTAATTGCACGCCTACATCGGCCTCCGTCCCTTTGATGTGGGCTCCGGCACTGAGTCCACTTCTTTCCCGGGACATGTCAGCTGTTTTGAAATATAGGGGGGCTCCATAAAATATTTTTTTGGGTTGTATTACCTAACCAGTTAAGGCTATGCTGTCAGCTGATATTTATCAATTATTATAAATCAATTGTCAGCTGATATTAATCAATATATTTCGTTGAAGCCAATTACTGAGAAGAATAGAAAACAAGCAGCTTTTTTTGCAACATGACATATGAAAAAAGATGCATTGTGAGAACATAGTGTGTATTCATGTGTCATTAGGCCATATTCAGTATTTGGTCAGTATTTTACATCAGTTTTTTTCATGGTCATATATGAGCAAAACCCAACTACTACGCTATGACTTATGGACAAGGTAGACACTGCTTCCAAAGCTGTCAGATAATGCCACAGCCAACACTGGATTTACAGGGTTTCTGGAAGATGAGTAGGCCTGCATTTATTATTTTAATCTGTTACCATGTGTATGTTAGGTTGAAAACCAAAGAATATTTTTCTCCCACATTCTTCGGTGAGTTAGTCCACATTTTCCATGCTTGTGTAGCAGCAATCACCCGTGTTTTATGGATTCACCATTTCATGGTTCAAAGCAGATGTTACATTCATTTTAGGTGATGTAAATGCCACACAGGAGTTGTGAACATTGACCATGACAATCATTAATACGGTTCATCCCAACATAACATCAATGCGTGTCATTATTCCTCGGTTCTGAACAATTAATCTGTTGCAGCTTTTCTTAATTATGTGCACATTTTACAAATGGTTTTGCCAAGGGGAAGACACAGTAAAGAGAGGGCACCTGTGCAAGATGGCATTTGGGCCCTTTGTAGGCCACTAGCTCATCATAAAGCACAACTGTATATGTGTGTGACATTAGGTGCTAATTTGGTGGAGGAAGTACATACTTGACCCTGTGTGGCTGCACAGATTACACCAATGGTATGGCTGCCCCTTGCTTTGCCATTACGTTTTAAAACTGCAGCTAAACTTGGAGTATATAATTAAAAATACTGGTCATCTCACTTATTAGTAAAGAAAGCATCCATTAACCCCTTAGTGACGGATCAAATTTGCAGCTTAATTGACCAGGCCATTTTTTTACAATTCTGACTACTGTCACTTTATGAGGTTATAACTCTGGAACGCTTTAACGGATCCTGCTGATTCTGAGAATGATTTTTCATGACATATTTTACTTCATGTTAGTGGTAAAATTTCTTTGATATGACTTTTGTTTATTTATGAAAAAAATGGAAATATGGCGAAAAGTTTTAAAATTTTGCAGTTTTCAAACTTTAAATTTTTATGCCCTAGAGAGATATGTCACACAAAATAGTTACAAAATAACATTTCCCACATGTCTACTTTACATCAGAAAAAATTTGGAAAAATATTTTTTGTTAGGAAGTTATAAGGGTTAAAAGTTGAACAGCGTTTTCTAGTTTTTGCAACAAAATTTACAAAATCATTTTTTTAGGGACAACATCACATTTGAATTCACTTTGAGGGGTCAATATGACACCATTCTAAAATATGCACCCCTCAAGGTGCTCAAAACCACATTCAAGAATTTTATTAACCCTTTACGTGCTTCATAGGAACTGAAGCAATGTGGAAGGAAAAAAATTAACATTTAAATTTTTTTACAAACATTTTAGTTCAGAACCAATTTTTTTTATTTTCACAAGTGTAAAAAGAGAAAATGAACGTCAAAATTTGTTGTGAAATTTCTCCTAAATATGCCGATACCCCATATGTGGGGCTAAACCATTGTTTGGGCGCATGGCAGAGCTTGGAAAGGAAGGAGTGCCTTTGGACTTTTTCAATGCAAAATTGGCTGGTATTGAGATCGGACGCCATGTCGCATTTGGAGAGCCCCTGATGTGCCTAAACAGTGGAAACCCCAAACAAGTGGCACCATTTTGGAATTTAGACCCCTTATGGAACATATCTAGATGTGTTGTGAGCATTTTGAACCTCCAAATGCTTCACAGAAGTTTATAACGTAGAACCGTGAAAATAAAAAATCATATTTTTTTCACAAAAATAATATTTTTGCCCCCAAATTTTTGTTTTCACAAGGGTAAAAAGAGAAATTAGATGCTGAAAGTTGTTTTGCAATTTGTTCTGAGCACGCTGCTACCCCACATGTGGGGGTAAACCACTGTTTGTGTGCACGGCAAAGCTCAGAAGGGAAGGAGTGCCATTTGACTTTTTCAATGAAGAATTGGCTGGAATTGAGATCAGACACCATGTCACTGTTGGAGAGCCCCTGATGTGCCTAAACATTGAAAAAAAAAACATAAATGACACCATTTTGGAAACTAGACCACTTAAGAAACTTACCTAGATGTGTGGTGAGCACTTTGAACCCTAAAGTGCTTCAAAGAAGATTATAACGCAGAGCCATGAATATAAAAAAATCTTTTTTTTCCCCAAAAAATGATTTTTTATCTTGCTCTTTTTTATTTTCACAAGGGTAACAGGAGAAATTGGACCATGAAAGATGTTGTGCAATTTGTCCTGAGTATGCTGATACCCCATATGTGGGGGAAACCACTGATTGGGCGCATTGCAGAATGGCAGAATTCACGGCACTGTGGTTTAAGTACTTAAGTACCCTTAACTACCGCCATTAAAAGGCAAATTGACGGTCATTAAGGGTCTAAGCAGATACCACATGTACTCATTGTAACCTTTGCTGCTATGCACATGTCCATATTTTGACATGGAAAGTGTTTCATTGTAAACCACATGGAGACATGTCAGTTTTTTACTGGCAGCATGGATGACAAGCAGCAAAGCAAGTTTATGTATTCGTGTAAAACACGTACAGCACATGTATTGCATATAGATTGGGCAGAAAAATGAAAACAACTATGTAATGCTAAAGATAATGCCGCCAGAATAATGAAGTCTAAATACCTGGAGAAAAGGTGTCTGCTGTGACATGACAGATAGAGAAGCTGACCAAAAAAGTTAGGCTCCAGGGTTTGAACCCAGGACCCTGACATTGTACACACTCTCCTATGATGTATTTGAATGGATGACTGTCATAATTATTTTTATCCCGATTACAAAGTAACCAGGTTGGTATCTGTTTATACAAATTTTATGCACAACTATCAACTTAATTATTTCATTTTTTAAATTTTCATAATGACAATGAAGTGAATAAATCACACTCATCTAATTAAGGCTCCAGTCCAGAGCCAAAAACTGGCTCTGGACTGTGATATCTATATTGCCTTTGACTAAAATAAAGAACTTCATCTAGATTTACTACTGTTGTGGCACACAGAATCCGTGTGTTGTCATCTTAATTGTCTGCTTCCAAATTGAATGTGAGGTTTTACGGCCGAAGAAATCAGGACAAATGCAAGCAATTGTCTCTCAAATGATTTCTGATTTATTTCCTGAAGTGTACAACATTTTATAGCAAAAATAGGGTGGTTTTAGTTCATTACATCATGGGTCTTGCCAAATTAATGATTATCACAATTTACTATTGATATCACAAATTACTATTGATCTCACATGCTCTATATGTTCTATGTCATTATCTTTACTACTATATAATCATTACTTAAATGATATGTGTTGCTTCTAGCCTAACCTAGTTTCGATGAAACTAGGTGGATTATACAACTTTCCAAAGTCTATGTCAGCATCAGCAAATCTCAAGATACATCCTGATACAGAATTGAGTCTTAGAGAATCAGAAATATCTTAAAGCTGCATAATTCTAGTATTCAGCAAAGCGTCCATATAAACTTATAGATTTGATTCTTGTATATATTCATATGCCATATATTCTACCCTTAACACTACCACATCGGAATCATTCCTTCTCTGACAATGAAAAAGCACTCCTAGAATTCTATTATGTCCATTAGAACTTTTTTGGGGGCCAGTTATACTGTAACATTGCACACTTTGCACAAGCCACTTTCCAGAGAAACCGTAGCCTTAACCCTTTACCTTACACAGGGCTGCCTGGGTTGCATGCATGGAGTGTCTCCTAGCTGGTGCTGACAGATATGAGGTTAGTAAAACCAGATCAGAGAGGAGCAAGGCTTGACAAAATTGGAGTCAGGGACATAGTCAAAAAGATACCAAGGACAGCATTAGGAGAATGGAGTCAGAGATAGAAACATGAGGCAAGCAGAAAGGCAAAACAGTCCAAAGTCAGTAGTTGGAACCTACCAAGCTGAATCACGAGAGTTTCAGGAGTATAAATCAGGTAAGTATTACATATACGTAGTAACTGGCAGCCTATAACTTGCATTAATCTAGTAGTTTTTGTAGGGTGTGATGCTGCTCCATTGGGAAAAGCAAGGAACTGATTACTTTTGCTGAGTTGCTGGACAGCACACATATTAAGTATGCCTGAATGGATGGGTCCCAGGCACACTAGTATCTCTGGCACCTGGTGACAAAAGGAAACATTGTTGGAATAGATCCAGGTGAAGTTTTGACAAGCAGGGGCAGGGTGGAACAGCAAAATCCTAACAGTGACTGTATTACACTCTGTTAGAATTCTGTACTATAAAGTCCCTAATTTTCTATACAACCCCTTTAAAGCATTAAATCACTAAATGCTCAAAGAAATTAAATATGATTTCATATTGTAATGTCTGATAATGGAAAACAAAAAAGCATTGCTTATTCACTATTCTACTGATTACAGCTTTGGAGTCAAAAGATTTCATGTCAGACATTAGATATTGCTTGCTGGAGAATGTGCAATAGGATTACAAGACCTATAACACTAAGTGAAATTTCGGTAGCATCATTAGAACAAGAATGTGATTGAGCAGCACATCATAACGCTAAGGCCGGGATCACACATGTGAGAAACACGGCCGAGTCTCGCTTGTTAATACCCGGCACTCTGGAGCACAGCGTGCTGCTCCATGTATTGCTATGCGGCCGCATGCTCCGCTCCCGAGTACCGGCGGCGGTGCCGGGTATTAACAAGTGAGACTCAGCCGTGTTTCTCGCATGTGTGATCCCGGCCTTACACAAACTATGTTCACGCCTTATGGATACTGAGTAGCAGTTAATTGCTGATTACTCAACTTGTTTTGCTCGTTTGCTACCTAAGAAAACTCAAACATTTTGCCTATGTTTACATTTTTTTTTCAAAGTTCATTTTTAAATGTAGAAAAAAATATAAAGTTAATAAGAGGCTAGTATTAAACCATCTTCTGTTTTATTAATGATAAAAGGGCTGCATTGTCAATGTCATTGACATTTCTGTATGTGTTACTAATTATCATGTTTTAGGATGAGATATAGATTTTATGCCACTGGAGGAATCCTGTCTTGAAGTTGTAAATTGAACTGGAATCACCAAGCAACATTTGAAATGTAACCAATACCAGGTTTAACAGAATGGGCGTTATGTGTCTTTTCTGATTTGTTCAGTCTTCATTATAGCCTTGTCAGTATCTTGGATAAAGAAGAAAAGGACACACAAAACGTACACAAATCTGTGCGGGCACTGAATTACAACATAAATTGATTACAAATTTGTCTGAAAATGCAGTAAAGTCAGCTTTTTATCCAAATGACTTCATTGCTTATGTGGCATATGCCCATTTTAATAATCTATGTATCTAAAAGTCTATTTTCATCCATCTGCAAAGACATTTTTTTCAATATTTAGTTTTGTAAAGACATTTACATTACATTTGCACAGTTTGCTATATATCGTTCTCATAGATGAGGTTGATGTGATACTAAAATGTTAACCTGTGAAATGAAAAAGTAAATATAAAGCCAAATATACTCCATCTGGAGTTGTGGCAGTCATTGAGAAAGGTCAATGATGACCTGTTTCTGAGTGTGACCACACATTGTACAGCTGTGTGGCAACAGCTTTTCCCACCTGCGTAGGCCAATAGCTTGCATGATTGTGAAAGAAGATAGCAATGGGCTAGTGAACAGCGTTTCAGCCTCATACAGCAAGCCTTCATGTGTGGTCTCACAATTTCTGCTTAGGTATTTACAGGAAAATAAAATGGTGATTGTTTGTTTAGAGGGAACCATAAACTAGAATCATCTCTAAAGCATTTGAAATTTAGATTATGTCTATAACTTTGTATTAGAGATGAGCGACTTTACCTTTTTTAGGGTCGAGTCGGGTTTCATGAAACCCGACTTTCTCAAAAGTCAAGTCAAATGAAATCGTCCGACTATTGGGAAAAGTCGAAGGTCCAACTGAAACTTGAAACCCAATGCAAGTCAATGGGGAAGCAAAGTCGGCAGGGAGTGGAGGACAGTAAACACACCTACATGCGGACCGCTTTTTTAAAGTGCTGAAAATCTCTCTCCCCAGATGCTGCACATGTCATCTCGTTGCCCACAGTGTACATCCTTGCTCAGTGGCTGAAAAAAGTCACATGCAAGCAGTCTGGGAAATCGGACTTTGGCCCTCATTTTGCCGACCACATGGTTGACTTCACGCTGTGGTCGGGTTTCGGTCGGCGAAAACCAACTTTGCCATAAGTAGGCGACTTATGAATCTGGCCGACCTGTTTCGCTCAACTCTACTTTGTATTATAAGTCTATTTCTCCATTTTATAGAAATCTATTGATGAATATTTATACCAATGAGCTTGCAAGTGCAGTGGCCTTGGCCTGCACTTACAGCCTCTCTCCCTCTGTCTCATATCGGTGCCGGCCTCCTGTCAGTGACAGACAAGTCACTCTTCTCTGTGATGTGCTCCTCTGCCAGTGATCTTGCACAGGCACCACCATGTCATGATGACATAGTAAGAGCCGGACTATCAATGTGCGCATGGGAGACCTTCTGATATGTTCCCCTTAAATTTTTTGACCATTTTGACTGCTTTGTAAAAAATGCTGTCAATATTTAAAAGGATAATTCCATGCACTTTTTTGTATCTTTAATTATGTTGAGCATTATCATTCCATTTTTCTGGTCATTTCCAAGATTTCCTTTAGTTCAAATAGATTTTAGTACCCAAAGCAACCACTTTTGGCAACGGTGCAATTTTACAACACAAAATATCTGATGTTGCACAAAAACTCTTTGGAAGATTTTCATACAAACAAAATGTTAGGTGTCGGGTTCCTGCAGCTGCACAGCAGGAATCCAGAGCCATGTAGCCAGCGGTCTCCCATTTCCCTCCGACCACTCAGTGACCTGCACAGCAATCTTGGTGATCCAAACGCCCTGCTCAGGCCAGTCCTCTGGGTCTGGTTGTTGCTGCCACCTCTGGACCAGCAATAGTAGCGCAGCCTGCTCTGCAGCAAGCCACTCCAGAGTCTAAGTCCTCTCGCCGTGCTAATGGGCATGCTCACGAGACGATCTCCCAGTGGAAATCGGGAGTCACATGCTCAGGTCCTTCTCCTGATCTGATTGGTCCATCTCAGAGATCTGGAAGGTCCCGGAAATGCACGCCTATAAAAGGCCTCATGGCCGCTCGGCCATGCGCTAGTATAGACTCTTATTGCTATCTGTGTGAATGATGATGAATGCATGTGCCTGCGAATGACTCATTAAGATCCCCTCCCTCTGATATTACGTGTGTGGATAGGGACTTAGTCATAGAGTCAGCGCCAGTCAGTGGCGCGCTACAGGCCACAGTTCACATCTTACAGCACTAGCATCCGACAGTGCGCCTACTCTTGGGTATTGTCGTGGGGCGGCTGACTCGGTCGCCGCGCTGCAGTCAGCAGCACTTGTTGGCGTCCGCGGTAGCGACGCCACATGCATGGTAGGTCTAGACGGACATTGACCCTGAGTCTTGGGCCTAGTCCTGTGACCGTATACCGTGTGTGCACACCACTGAGACCTGTGAGGACTCAGCATTTACATTTAAGTTCTAAGCATCTCTGTGGTGATAACAGAGTACACTCAATGCACACCAGGTGACGTTCAACCCGTGTGCGATATACCACCATATTGTGCGTCTGCCATTATCTAGCAGCAGTGTAACACCTACTGCATGGTGGACCCCGGGCGGCAAACGCACTTATTATTATTTATTTATTAGTGCATTCCGCCATCCCTATCACAAAATGTCTGCGAAAGAGAAAGTTAATTTAACACTTTTAACTAGAGAATAATGGAGTTGACTATGTCTCAAATATTACAAAAAAAAAAAAAAAAAAATTCTCCCGAATCAAAATTTTTTCTGATTTTCTTTTTGTGATTTTTTGAGGGCCAGGAAAGGGGTGAAAAAATGACAAAATAATACTTACCTCACTGCTCACCTGTCATACAGCTCCCCTGTGTGATCATAGGCAAACATCACATGACTGTTAGTGAAAAAAGTATGTGAACCTTTAGGATTAGGAGATAATTTAAGGGTCAATTTAGAGTCTGATGTTACTAAGCAACGGGATGACAGGAATGACTGAACAATCTATTTAATTTAAACAGCAAAGATCTATCAGAGCCTGATTTTCAAACAAGTTTCTGGCAATGTTTCATAGCAAAAGCAAAGGACATTTCTGAGGATCTTAGTAGAAGAGTTGTTGGTGTTCACTAGGCTGGAAACAGTTAAAAAACTATTTCTGAAGAGCTTGGACTCCACAGTCATACAAGTTGTGTACAAATGAACGGAAAAGAAGACAATTATTACATCCCCAGTAGTAATCAATCAACAAAGACCACTCCACAACCAATGGGTATAATATTCTGCAAGGTCACAAAGAAACCCAAGGTAACACCTAAGCCATTAAAACACTATCTTACATTTGCCAGTGTAAATGAGTCCACCATCAGGAGGACACTGAAGAACAAAATAGTGCTTTTTGGTTTAAATGAGAAGCATTAAGTTTGGAGAAATAAAAACAGTGAACAACAATATAAAAATCTTATACCATATGTGAAGCATGGTAGTCGATGTAGCAAACTGTAAAAGAGAATGTTGGGAAATCTGTCCATGAGCTGAATCTCAGTGCAGGAAGAAAATGATCCAAAGCACACAATGTTCTGGAAAAGAATTGTAACAGAAGGATAATGTTAATTTTGGAATGGCGAGTCAAAATCCTGACCTTACTCCTGTTTAAATGGTTTTGCAGTAAGAAAACCCACCAACTAAACAAAGTTGTTTTGTCAAGAGAAATGGATTATACTTCCTTCAAGCTGAGATGCAGGACTAATTAACAATTAGCCGAAATCTTTAAATGCCATTATTGCTGCACAAGGAGTTGTTATGCACGTGGAATCACTGTGCCACGGTTCGTGGAAAGCCTGGAGGGATGTAACTACACATCTACCTGGAAAAAACACAAAAATTGAGCTTGGTTTGAGTTGGTACACATGCAGCATATAAATGCATGTTCACATGGCCATAAAGCATACAAAACCTACAAAAGACAAAATGAAAAAAACCCTGCTATAATTAAATAAGTAAAAAGCTAAAGTACATTTAAATCATACAGAGTTCTTAGTAATACTGTGTTTGATCAAACATAGCATAAAAGCCGTCCCACCATCGACAAGGTGACTCTGTGGTCGGGGCGGTCCTACACTGCCTAATATTCATAACCTTATCATGTGTCAAAGTTGACGTCTGTGTAAATAAGGGCAGACAAGGACCGGGTCCCAACCACTGGACACCAGTCAGGGGAAGCCTTTAAATACAATTTCCATCTCAGGAGAGGGAGACCACACCCCAGCTTGCACAGAATGCAAAAATACAAAAATTGAGCTTGGTTTGAGTTGGTACACATGCAGCATATAAATGCATGTTCACATGGCCAAAAAGCATACAAAACCTTCAAAAGACAAAATGAAAAAAAAAACCAGCTATAATTAAATAAGTAAAAAGCAAAAGTGCATTTAAATCATACAGAGTTCTTAGTAATACTGTATTTGATCAAACATAGCATAAAAGCTGTCCCACCATCGACAAGGTGACTCTGTGGTCGGGGAGGTCCTACACTATCTAGTATTAATAACCTTATCATGTGTCAAAGTTGACGTCTGTGTGAATAAGGGCAGACAAGGACCGGGTCCCAACCACTGGACACCAATCAGGGGAATTTCCAGCTCAGGAGAGGGAGGCCACACCCCAGCTTGCACAGAATGCAAAAATAGCTGTACCAGTTTTATGTATCCTATGACTAAGAGTGCACACCAGGCACTCGTGACGCGTCAGGCAACTTTATTTTAATATGGGTTAATTTGCCACAATAAAATATATATTTTTTTCTTTATTCCTGGAGTGCCATTAATCTCCCTTTTTCCTGATTCCGCTATGCTAACTAGCTTGGATGTGTACCCTCCACATGTGAATTTGCTCGTCTAATTTGGATTCATCTCGTGGCAGCTCCAAGTCCTCCCTCCATGCACCTTTCTGTTTAGCCGTGAGCTCCGAGATCCATTATACCCGAGCTATGTTTCACTCTGGACATTGTTCAATTTCTCATATTTTGTGAATTTTTATACGAGCCTACGCTTATATTTTTTGTGCACATGACTTTTCTGTGAAGCTCTTGAAATCCATTATTGTCGCATCATGACCTCCCTCATAGACACTAGAGTCGCCAAACTAGCCAGTCTTTTCAATGAAGCAGACCAGCCAGCTGAAACTTCAATCCAAACGAATGAATTGTTCATTAAGTTTGATAAACTTTGGAGCCAGGAACTGAAAACATGGTGAGATCAGAATTTAAAAAAAAAATACCTCAAAAAAGAAATGATACCTCGAGGTTTAAGATTAAAAAAATTGTCCACTTATATTTTTTCTGATGACTTTGTCATACAATGGAACTCTGTTTTATCACATTGCTCCTTCAAGCTTATGGAGCTGATTGTAAGGCACGAGGAGTCACGTTTATCTGATTTAACCCTCCGTCAGGAACAATATTCGCACTAACTCGTAATGGAACAATGTGCCTGTCAAGCGCAGGCTAGAAAAATGCCTAGAATATCTAATTTTCTCAATTTCAGTGATCTAAAAGTGATCAGAGACCTTCATAGGGATGTAATAAAAGAGACTACACATTATCAGGTGCAAAACAAACCCATTTACTCAACATAAAAGTAATAACTTTGATATACACAAATTTCAAAACTCCTGAGAAGTACACTTTCATTTGTAAGAAAATCTGCCAAATTTATATGAAATATCCACAAACCTTTCTCTATCCATTCATAAAACAAGCTAAATAAACAATAGTAATGACTAAAAACATTACATACCAACCTTATAAAGTGTGATGTGTTCGGGAGCAATGAGCCTGAGAAGCCAGCACAGCTATATCTTCCTTCCTGAAGCTCTGCAGACCAACTGTGGTATCAGGTTTCACACAGCAGCTAGAGCCAGGAGACTATCTAGAGGGAGGGGGTTTCCTGAAAATCTGGTGAGAAGGGAGAAATGAAAGTAGAAGAGCTGCGCCTGTCAGATCCATTGTTCCTGTCGGAGGGTTAAAAAACAAATCGATACTGTAACCAGTGAACTGAGTCGTCTTGCTACACGGTCTGATTTTGATAACCGCATGAAGAAAATCAATGACACCATTGAGGCCTTGAAGAATAATATTCTGAAAACAAAAAATCCAAGCTAGCAAAAGACTCTCGTGACTACAAAAACAATAAGGTGTATGACTGGAAAATGTCAGTGACACCTAGGAAGTCTATCCTGAAAAATCCACCTTTTGATTATGACAGACGTCACAAAAACAATCGATCAGTTACCTTTTCATCCTCGGATTTCTGTAGCTCTGATAAGGACACTGATTCATCCGTGTGTGACATTGAACCACAACATTTTGGTAATAGCAAAACTGTTCACACTCCTTCAAAAAACGCAGGAGGTGCAGGAGGGGCGGGCACGCTATCCTACATGGGACAAACGAATGAAGTAGATAATGTCTGCTCCAACATATTAGTTCTCAGTCCCATTGTGCTTTCCAGGGATTATCTAGATGTTCTCACCAAAGGATTGAACTTTGTACCGTCCATGAAATTTGATCTGTTTCAGACCATCAAAGACACTAACAGATTTACGCGGCTTCTAACCGTAAAAAGACATTTTTTTTCTCAGGACTCTACCCAGGTGGAAAAAAATTTTGCAGTTCCACAGAATTCGTCTGATGTACCTCCATCTTTTTTTGTTTGATGACCTCAAAACGGTATCCATTTTGTCTTCTTTGCAGGATCCACGCTTCAACTCCGGTGCTGTCCAGGATTCTGACATTTCTTTTTGTCCCCAAAACGCTTCATATTACCCTCTCCAATTACATGCACCCTGTCTAGATTTATTTCAATCGCTAGTTGAAAAAGACTTAAAAAAAACTTTGATAAAAAAAACTAATCAATCGCACTTTGAACACAATTTGACTGTTCAACAAGCCAGTGCTATTTCTGATTTGCAAAATAACACCAATGTGGTGATTCGCAAATCAGACAAAGGGGGTTGCACTGTGATTTTTGACACGGGTCTCTATATGTATTGTGTGAATTTGGTTCTAAATGATAGTAACACATATCTTCCACTATCTGCTGACCCTACCTCCATTTATAAAACTAAATTGTCTTTTTTAATCCAGCAAGGTATATTGTCTGGTGTTATCGACACAAAGGTTGGCAGATGGCTGTTACCTGAACATCCCATTTTGCCAATTTTCCATGGTTTACCCAAAACACACAAAGAGGTTTTTCCTGCTCCATTAACACCCATTATCTCAAGCATAGGTTCCCTCAATGAAAATCTC
Organism: Dendrobates tinctorius; assembly: GCF_039654945.1. Taxonomy (NCBI): domain Eukaryota; kingdom Metazoa; phylum Chordata; class Amphibia; order Anura; family Dendrobatidae; genus Dendrobates; species Dendrobates tinctorius. The sequence continues at coordinate 57,259,410 of NW_027361698.1, read as the reverse complement.
AGTTCTTGGGTGAACAGCCATTTGCAACCTTTAGTGTCAAGAATCCCTGGTTATCTGAAAGATTCCACTTCTGTTTTAATGACGTTTGATAGCATACAGTGGAAAAATTTTTTTGTTTTTTCACATCCGACGTTGTCAACCTTTACTCTTCTATCCCCCACAACCTTGCTTTACAAGCGATCAACCATCATTTAAATTGTTTCAGTAATTACTCTGTGGAACTTAAATCCTTTTTGATCGATGCACTTACATATTTGCTCAAACATAATTTTTTATGTTTAATAGTAAGTTTTTTTGCAAATACTTGGTGCCCCGATGGGCTTAAAATTCTGCCCTTCTCTGGCGATACTATACATGGCATGGTGGGAAGAAAAATATATTTTTTCTGATATTAATAATTTTTTCCCCATATCCACTGGTTCGGTAGATATGTGGACGATTTGATTTTCATTTGGAAAGGTCCACAAAAAATTCTAGATTCTTTACATGTTTTTTTGAATACCAATAATTTGAATTTATCATTTACTGTCAGTGGCATTGGTAACGAGCTGTCTATTCTTGATATTTGGCTATCGGGCTATATTCAGGATCAAAAAATTCATACTTCTGTTTTTCGAAAAAAAGTTTCAGGTAATACATTGCTTCTCTCTTCTTCCTCACATGACAGGCACACCACCAAAGCAATCCCCTATGGGGAGTTCAATAGAACCAGACGTCTATGGTCTGATTATAATTCTTTCCTTAATGAAAGCCGCATCGTCTCTCAGCGCCTTCTGAACAGAGGCTGCAATGAACGTGCAATCAAATTTTTTTTCTAAAAAATCAGGCTCTTCTAGCTTTGCAATTACGTTCTCCACACCTTATAGTCCTCAATTCAATGCAATTAAAACAATTATTCAGAAATATCTCCCTGTTCTTAACCAAGATGACAAACTTAGCTCCATTATTAGTCAAGGATGCCATTATGTAGCTAAAAGGGGCTCCAGTCTCAGCAATGTGCTTTCTCCTAGTTTATTCCAAGAGCGTTCGTGAAAAAATCATGGTTATCTGTGAAAGGTTTCCACAAATGTGCAGATAGCCGCTGTAATGTTTGCAGCTTTGCCCATGAGAAAACTAAAGAAATTTTTTCTTTCTCAGTTCCTGGATTTGTTCAAAAGATTTCTTCATTTATTAATTGCAATTCCCAAAGTGTCATCTATTGTATTTTTTGTAACATATGTAATGTTCAATATATAGGTTGCACTTCTAGAAAACTCAAAAAAAGAATTGCTGAGCACCTTTATAATATTTCTGGCAAAAATGCTTGTTACTCTGGTGCTGTCAAACATTTTGTGAACTTTCACCATGGAAATTCTGCATCTTTTAGATTTTTTGCTTTGGAAAAACTGTTAAATCCTGCACGTGGAGATGACAAACAAAAAATGCTTTTCATGCGGGGGAAGCTTTTTTGATTCTGAAACTCAATACCAGATTTCCCTTAGGTATGAACTCCAAAAATGATTTATTTTACATTTATTAAGTGGTTATATTTGCGATCTAATTTATTTTTGTTCATGGATAAACCGTTAAACATCCATTGATCTATTTTATATGTGATTTAACCCATGAATCTGTCTCTCAGATGCTTTTTCATTTTTTGCTTTTACACATGTATTTTCCATGATTGTGTGTGTTTTTTTTTCTCAATCTCTTATGTTTCTGGCCAAAATGCTTGTTACTCTGGTATTGTCAAACATTTGTGAACTTTCACCATGGCTGTTTTGCATTTTTTACATTTTGCAGATATTTTGCTTCTGAAAAAATGTTAAATCCTGCACATGGTGGTGTCAAACAAGATAATGCTTTTTATGCGAGAAGTTTTTTTGGGGGGGATTCTGAAACTCAATATCAGATTCACCCTGGGTATGAACTTAAAAAAATGATTCATTGTATTTTTATTGAGTTGTTATACATGCGATTTAATTTATTTTTGTTCATGAATGCACTGCTATACATCCATTGATCTGTTCTACATGCAATTTAACCCATTAATTTGCCTTTCAGGTGCTTTCTCACTTTGTCTATTGCACATGTGTTTTTCATGATTGTGTGTTTTTTCATTGGTTAATTTATGTGTATGTATTTGTGGCTGTACCTGTTTTATGTATCCTTTGACTAAGAGTGCACACCAGGCACTCGAAACGCGTCAGGCAACTTGATTTTAATATGGCTTAATTTGCCACAATAAAATATATATATTTTTTTTTATTCCTGGAGTGCCGTCAATCTCCTTTTTTCTTGATTCCGCTATTCTAACTAGCTTGGACGTGCACCCTCCACATGTGAATTGGCTCGTCTAATTTGGATTCATCTCGTGGCAGCTCCAAGTACTCCCTCCGTGAAATTTGATAATTTTCCTTGTTTAAGACTGACTCATATTTTGACTTATTTTTTGGAATTGATTCTCAGTGATTATTTTTTAAAAAAATCTGTAGGATTCACAAACTTTCACCATGGTAGATGATGTTTCCCAAGGCACAGTGGTGGCTTCACTATTATTCAACTTATTAAAAAACATCATTGAAAGTGTTGTTTCTGTTTTTGCAGATGACACAAAACTATGTAGCATGGTATAGTCTAGGGAAGATTTTCATAATTTGACTTAAACAAAACTACAGTCATGGCCGAAAGTGTTGGCACCCTTGAAATTTTTCCAGAAAATGAAGTATTTCACCCAGAAAATTATTGCATTTGGAACAAAACAAAAAATCAAACCCTCAAAAATTGACTGGAAAAAAATTGTTGGCACCCTCAACTTAATATTTGGTTGCACACACTTAGGAATAAACAATTGCAATTAACAAACAAAACATATGTTATTGCAATAATATTCCGGGAGAAATACTTCATTTTCTGGAATAATTTCAAGGGTACTAACACTTTCAGCCATGACTGTAAGTATTTGGACATCAACTTTACTCTTAAGGTTGAATGTGAGTAAATGTAACGTTATGCATCAGTGTACTAATAATTTACGAGCATCAAAAGTTCTAGAGGGAGAATAACTAGGAGATTCACTTTGTAGAGGAGCTTCTATCTGTACTTGTAAATTACAGACTAAATAATATGCAATGTCAATCAGCAACTTTTAAGACCGCAAGATATTGTCATGTATTAAAAAAGGAATGGACCCATGGGAAAAGGATGCAATACTACCACTTTACAATTTCCATTGGTATGATCTCATCTGAAATATTCAGTCCCTTTCTGTTCACCAGTTTATAGAAAAGATGTTTTCAAGTTAGAATATGTACAAAGAAGAGGAGTAAAACTGATATGTGGCATAGAGAACTTTAGCTATTTAATATTTATTCACTATGTGGGACAAAACCGGAATACACAAACACAGGGAAAACATGCAAGCTCCTTGCTAATATTTTCCTTGACGTGACTTGAACTAAGGACCCATCATTATGAGGAAAGAATAAAAGAATTACATTTACTTAATCTTGAAAAGAGAAATCTAAAAGGAGGCATGATTAATTTGTGTAATTATGTACACTACTGTTCAAAAGTTTGGGGTCACCCAGACAATTTTATGTTTTCCATGAAAACTCATACTTTTATTAATCAAATGAGTTGCCAAATGAATTTAAAATCTAGTCCAGACATTGACAAGGTTTGAAAAAAAGCTTTTTATTTGAAATAATAATTTTCTCCTTCAAACTTTGCTTTCCTCAAAGAATGCTCCCTTTGCAACAATTAGAGCATTGCAGACCTTTGGCATTCTAGCAGTTAATGTGCTGAGGTAATCTGGAGAAATTTCACCCCATGCTTCCAGAAGCCCCTCCCACAAGTTGGATTGGCTTGATGGGCACTTTTTGCGTACTATACGGTCAAGCTGCTCCCACAACAGCTCAATGGGGTTGAGATCTGGTAACTGAGCTGGCCACTCCATTACAGATAGAATACCAGCTGCCTGCTTCTTCCCTAAATAGTTCTTGCATAATTTGTAGGTGTGCTTTGGGTCATTGTCCTGTTGTAGGATGAAATTGGCTCCAATCAAGTGCTGTACACAGGGTATAGCATGGCATTGCAAAATGGAGTGATAGCCTTCCTTATTCAAAATCCCTTTTACCTAGTACAAATCTCCCACTTTACCAGCACCAAAGCAACCCCAGACCATCACATTACCTCCACTATGCTTGACAAATGGCATCAGGCACTGTTTCAGCTTCTTTTCAGTTGTTTTGCATCTCACAAATTTTCTTCTGTGTGATCCAAACACCTCAAACTTGGATTCGTTTGTCCATAACACATTTTTCCAATCTTCCTCTGTCCAATGTCTCAATGTCTGTGTTTTTTTGCCCATATTAATTTTTTCCTTTTATTAGCCAGTGTCAGATATGGCTTTTTCTTTGCCACTCTGCCCTGAAGGTCAGCATCACAGAGTCGCCTCTTCACTGTAGACATTGACACTGGTGTTTTGCGTGTACTATTTAATGAAGCTGCCAGTTGAGGACCTGTGAGGCGTCGATTTCTCAAACTACAGACTCTAATGTACTTGACTTGTTGCTCAGTTGTGCAGCTGGGCCTCCAACTTCTCTTTCTACTCTGGTTAGAGTCTGTTTGTGCTCTCCTCTGAAGGGAGTAGTACATACCGTTGTAGGAAATCTTCAGTTTCTTGGCAATTTCTCGCATGGAATAGCCTTCATTTCTAAGAACAAGAATTGACTGTCGAGTCTCACATGAAAGTTCTTTTTTTCTGGCCATTTTGAGAGTTTAATGGAACCAACAAATGAAATGCTCCAGATTCTCAACTAGCTCAAAGAAAGGTCAAGTTTATAGCTTCTCTAATCAGCCAAACTGTCTTCAGCTGTGATAACATACTTGCACAAGGATTTTCAAGGGTATTCCAACCATCCATTAGCCTTCTTACACAGTTAGCAAGCACAAAGTACCATAAGAGCACTGGAGTGATGGTTGTTGGAAATGGGCCTCTATACACCAATGAAGATACTGCATTACAAACCAGACGTTTGCAGCTAGAATAGTCATTTACTACACTAACAATGTAGAGAGTGTATTTCTGAAACATTTAATGTTAGCTTCATTGGAAAAAACTGTGCTTTTCTTTCAAAAGTAAGGAAATTTCTAAGTGACCCTAAACTTTTGAACAGTAATGTAAATGTAAAACCCCCTCAAAAGAAAAAGAGGCATGAACTCTGGATTAAGGAAAGATTCAATCTACAGAGGAGACAGGCCTTCTTTACCGTGATAATTTGTGGAACAGCCTACCTCAGGAACAGCCGATAGTTTAAAAATAAGGTTTAAAGATAACATAGAGTAAATACTTATTTAAATGTGAAATTCTTGTTCTGACAGTCGAGATTGAAAAATTTGCTATTTTATGATATAAATACTTGGGTCCCAAAAAAATGAGAAAGGTATTCAAGGAGTGATACCTTTATTGACTAACCAGAAAAATTTTTATTTGCAAGCTTTTAGGGTTCAGAACGCCCTGTCATCAGGCTACATTACAAGTGAATTACTGAGAAGAGACGGCAACATTTAAATAAGAATTACAACATGACATGAGGTGATACAGGCCAAGGAAATCAAAATAAGGTTTTTGTTACAAGTAATTCACTTGCAATATTAGCCTGATGAAGGGGCCTTCTGAGCCCTGAAAGCTTGCAAATATAATTTTTCTGGTTAGCCAATAAAGGTATCACTCCTTGAATATCTTTCACTTTTTTTGGAACCTAAGTATTTACATCGATTTTTCTGGCTAACACGGTACCACAATATTATGTTGTATTGTACATCTATTTTATGATAGAACCAAAATGTATGGAATTATCTATCTATACTCCTTGCCTTTAACTTCTCCCATCTCTTGGTTGAACTTGATGGACATGTGCCTTTTTCAATCATACTATAGAAAATACGTAAAGATGGGTCTATAAGGTAAAAAGTGCAAACACTGGGTAATTCGAGTGAATATATCTCTAGACTCAGCAACAAACTTTTGTCCTTTAGAAAATATAAATCTGGTAACAAATGCATTGTACATCATATCCAAATCAGATATAAATTTTGCATTAAAAAAATCCTCACATGTTTTGCCATGAATCTTTGGAAAACACACGATCAATCAAACAATTGAGTGCTATGTGGACTCTTTTGTGAATTTTCCTTTCAATTTGTATTGAAAAATGTGAAACAGGTGATGAGACTCCACAGCATAAATTGACATGCTTCAACATGTTTAAAACTAAACCTTGGCACAAGCCAGCTTCCATGCGGACTTAAGAAGATTTACACTTAGATTTTAAAAAATTGCATCCGTTTTGCTGCTACTTTAATCCATTGGGTGTTTATAGTGTTCAGAATCAATTTTTTTTTATTGAAAAGCACCAATTTAAAAACATATGTCAATCAATCAAAGTAACACAATGGTGGAGCACATGAGTGCAAGCCTTACATAACTTACATTATGCCTGAAGCTCATGTGAGATGTGGTCCAGGATCCCCAACGTACGTTTCACCCTTGCTTCATTATAGAATCATAGAATCGTAGAGTTGGAAGGGACCTCCTGGGCCATCTTGTCCAACTCCTTGCTCAAAGCAGGATTCGCTAAATCATCCCAGACAGATGTCTGTCCAGCGTCTGTTTGAACACTTCCGTTGAAGGAGAACTCACCACTTCTCATGGCAGCCTGTTCCACTCATTGATCACTCTAACTGTCAAAAAGTTTTTTCTAACATCTAATCTGTGTCTCCTCCCATTCAGTTTCATCCCATTGCTTCTAGTCTTTCCTTGTGCAAATGAGAATAAAGAAGATCCTTCTACAATGTGACAGCCCTTGAGATATTTGTAGACAGCTATTAAGTCTCCTCTCATTAGCATGCACCTGGTCCACATCTCACACAAGTTTTCAGCATAATGTAAGTTAGTTATTGTTTGGCCATTTTATAATGTGCATGTCTCTCTACACAATTGATAAATAGGCATACAAATCTGCATCACGTAGTACATTCATTAGGCTAAACTAGCCTTTGGATTTTGGTATCCTTCATGTACATTTTTCAAATGATTTTCAGATTGTCTTTCAACATTAATATTTTTGGTATTTATTGTTCATGTGTGTCTCTGGATATGTCTTGATTTAAGGATCTGGGCATTTTTTGTTGGTGGTCATCATTTTAAAAAGCTGCGCTGTTATGCATGAGTCACTGAAGGAGGGAAAAACAAAAATACAAGCTAAGTCCAGAAAACCGGAGAGGTTGGTAGCTATCGGATTGCAGAACCCTGATCCTATTCACACAACTAACAGTAGCCGTGGGGGGTTCCTACAGTGCCCTAGACCCCTCGTTCACAGCCGGAGAACTAAATAAGCCTAAAGAAAGAAAGGGGAAATCTAAACTGCCCCAGAGCAGACCCCAAAGCAATATACAGCCCCCAACATGTATTGTCGGTGAAAAGCAGATGAAAACACAAACACAGACAGAAAGACAGGTTGAGCAAACGATGGGGCCCAACTAACTAAATAGGAAAGGACAGAAAAGATGCTGGCTGCAATCCGCAAAAATTCTGCCAAAATAATGTCCAACACGTCTGATAGAAAAAAGGCCCTGAAGACACTAGACTTCAAAAACACTATATCAGCACTCAGGTATATTCTGAAGACTGAGCAAAAGATCAACTTGACCAGAGACAAAAATGGAGCTCAGCCTGTACCAACAAGGGCAGGAAGAACACAAACACTAAGTAAACAGACAATATCTCATGGAAAAATAAGAGCAAATACTTAGCTTTCAGAAGACAGGTACTGAAGTGGTTTGCAAGAGCTCAGAGCAGAAAGGATCACCAGCACCCCTGTAGGGCGTCGGCTGCCTTATATCCACTCAGTGATTCCGGGTGTCCAATCAGGCTCCACCTGTTGACAGGTTCTTCCCAACCCAATCAATTTCACTACCTCTCTTCACCAGCAGAGGGAGTTCATCAGACATCAATGGTGAAGGGGAAAATGAACTCACAACAGTACCTCCCCCTTGAGGAGGGGTCATCGAACCCTCATCCACACCACCAGGACGATCAGGATGGGCCCAATAAAAAGCATGAACCAATCTTTCGGCATGAATATCGGATGCAGGGACCCAAGAATTATCATCCTGGCCATAACCCTTCCATTTAACCAAATACTGGAGTCTCCGTCTAGCCAGGCGAGAATCCAGTATCTTCTCAACCTCATATTCCACATTACCTTCCACCAATACAGGGTCAGGAGGTGCCACCACAGGAACTACTGGCTCAACAAACCTCTTTAACAGAGACTTATGAAACACGTTATGGATCTTAAATGTAACAGGAAGAGCCAATCGAAAAGAGACAGGATTAAGAATCTCCAAAATCTTGTAAGGTCCAATAAATCTAGGTTTAAACTTTGGAGAAGCCACCTTCATAGAGATATTCTTTGATGACAACCAAACCATATCACCCAGCTTAAACTGAGGACCAATGGTCCTATGATGGTTGGAAAACCGCTGGGCCTTTTCCTGGGAGAGAGACAACCTATCCACCACTTGGTCCCAGATCTGGTGCATTCTCTCCACCACAATGTCAACACCTGGGCAGGCAGAAGACTCCACCTGCCCTGAAGAGAATCGAGGATGAAACCCAATGTTACAAAAAAAAGGTGACATCAAAGTGGCAGAACTAGCTCTATTATTTAAAGCAAATTCGGCCAAGGGCAAAAATGAAACCCAATCATCCTGATCAGCAGAAATAAAACATCTCAAATACGACTCAAAGTCTGGTTTGTTCTCTCCGTCTGCCCATTGGTCTGAGGGTGAAACGCAGAGGAGAAGGACAAATGAATTCCCAGCTTGGAACAGAAAGTCCTCCAAAATCTAGAAATAAACTGAACTCCTCTGTCAGATACAATCTTCTCAGGAATCCCGTGCAAGCGAACCACCTGTTGCAAAAACAAGGGCACCAACTCTGAGGAAGATGGCAACTTAGGGAGTGGTACAAGATGGACCATCTTAGAGAATCTACCACAAATCACCCAAATAACAGTCATTCTCTGAGAGACAGGCATATCAGAGATAAAATCCATTGAAATATGGGTCCATGGCCTCCTGGGCACCGGCAAAGGCATCAGCAACCCACTAGAGCGAGAACAAGGTTTATACCAGGAGCAAGTCCCACAGGACTGCACAAAACTCCTGACATCACGAGACAAGGCGGGCCACCAAAAAGACCGACTCACCAAATCTCTAGTACCAAAAATACCTGGATGACCAGCCAATGCAGAGCAATGAACTTCAGACATCACTCTCTTCCTCCACTGGTCAGGAACATACAATTTTCCAATGGGACAATGCTCAGGTTTGTCCTCCTGAAACTCTTCCAGAGCACGTCTCAAATCGGGCGAGATGGCAGAAAGAACTACCCCCTCACCTAAGATGGTAGCAGGCTTGGTCACAACAGGAGAATCAGCAAAGAAACTCCTAGAGAGGCCGTCTGCCTTGACATTCTTAGTGCCCAGAAGAAAAGAGACCACAAAATCAAAACGTGTGAAAAACAAGGCCCACCTAGCCTGTCTAGGATTCAAGCGTTTGGCCGACTCCAGGTAAATCTAATTCTTGCCGTCAGTAAGGACCACGACTTGATGTTTAGCTCCCTCCAACCAATGTCTCCACTCCTCAAATGCCCATTTCATGGCTAACAGTTCCCGATTCCCCACATCATAGTTAAGTTCAGATGGGGAGAACTTTCGGGAAAAGAAAGCACAGGGATTCATCTTAGATGTTACCGGGTCTTTTTGGGACAAAACAGCTCCTGCACCAATCTCAGAAGCGTCCACCTCTACTTGAAACGGGAGTGAGACATCAGGTTGCCGCAAAACCGGAGCAGAAGTGAACCTTCGCTCGAGCTCCTGAAAGGAAGAAACAGCCTCCGGAGACCAATTCAGCACATCAGCACCCTTCTTAGTCAAATCAGTCAATGGTTTGGCAATACCTGAAATATTAGCTATAAATTTACGATAAAAATTAGCAAAACCCAAAAACTTCTGGAGGGCCTTCAAAGAAGTGGGCTGAACCCAATCATAAATGGCCTGTACCTTGGCCAGGTCCATTTCAATAGTTGACGGAGACAAAATAAATCCCAAAAATGAAATCCTCTGTACCCCAAAAAGGCATTTCGATCCCTTGACATACAGGGAATTCTCCCTCAAAATCCAGAACACAGTCCGAACATGTTCCACATGAGAGTCCCAATCCTTGGAAAAGATCAAAATATCATCCAGATAGATGATCAAAAATTTATCCACAAAGTCTCGGAAAATATCATTCATGAAGCACTGGAAGACAGAAGGGGCATTAGTGAGCCCAAAAGGCATCACCAGGTACTCAAAATGTCCATCTGGAGTATTAAACACCGTCTTTCATTCATCCACATTAATGCGAATAAGATTATACACCCCCCTGAGGTCAAGCTTGGTAAACCAGCAAGCACCTTTAACTCTAGAGAATAGATCAGAAATCAGGGGTAACGGGTACTGATATTTAACAGTAATTTTGTTGAGGGAACGATAGTCAATACAAGGCCTTAATGAACCATCCTTCTTGGCCACAAAAAAAAATCCAGCACCTAAGGGTGAAGAGGATGGTCTAATATGACCCTTCTCCAATGACTCCTTAATATAGGATCGCATAGCCTCGTGCTCGGGTACAGATAAATTGAAAAGTCGACCCTTGGGAAATTTACACCCAGGGCTCAGCTCAATTGCACAGTCATAACTCCTATGAGGAGGCAAAGACGCAGACTCATTCTCACTAAATACATCATAAAAATCAGCCAAGTAGCCAGGAACATCATGCGACTGGGGAGAGGTGGAGAAAACAGGAGAGTCACTAAGGGCACACCGACAACCCCAACTCACCACAGACACAGATTTCCAATCCAAAACTGGATTATGGATTTGTAACCAGGGAAACCCCAGAACAATGGTATCATGCAGATTATGCAACACCAAGAATCTGCAATTTTCTTGATGATCTGGGGTGACCCGCATTACCACCTGGGTCCAAAACGGAGGTTTATTCTTCACCAAAGGAGTAGCATCAATACCCCTCAAAGGGATAGGCGTCCGCAGAGGTGTCATAGGAAATCCACAACGTTTAGCAAAATCCAAGTCCATCAGGTTCAGAGCTTCTCCCGAATCCACAAAAGCCTTAGCGGAAAATGTGGACAGGGAGCAGATCAGAGTAATTGCCAGAAGAAACTTAGGTTGAACACCGCCCACAGCAAATGTGTGTGCAAAACGTCTCTCTCGTTTAGGGCAGACAGAAATAATATGCGAGGCATCTCCACAGAAAAAACACAGCTTATTACGCCTTCTGAACTCCAGACGTTGCACCCTAGACAAAACTCTATCACATTGCATAGGTTCAGACATTTGTTCAACAGGTGGCAACACCTCTCGTGCAGTTTTAAACTGCCCCAGAGCAGACCCCAAAGCAATATACAGCCCCCAACATGTATTGTCGGTGAACAGCAGATGAAAACACAAACACAGACAGAAAGACAGGTTGCGCAAACAATGGGGCCCAACTAAATAAATAGGAAAGGACAGAAATGATGCTGGCTGCAATCCGCAAAAATTCTGCCAAAATAATGTCCAACACGTCTGATAGAAAAAAGGCCCTGAAGACACTAGACTTCAAAAACACTATATCAGCACTCAGGTATATTCTGAAGACTGAGCAAAAGATCAACTTGACCAGAGACAAAAATGGAGCTCAGCCTGTACCAACAAGGGCAGGAAGAACACAAACAATAAGTAAACAGACAATATCTCATGGAAAAATAAGAGAGCAAATACTTAGCATTTAGAAGACAGGTACTGAACTGGTTTGCAAGAGCTCAGAGCAGAAAGGATCACCAGCACCCCTGTAGGGCGTCGGCTGCCTTATATCCACTCAGTGATTCCAGGTGTCCAATCAGGCTCCACCTGTTCAGATGACAGGTTCTTCCCAACCCAATCAATTTCACTACCTCTCTTCACCAGCAGAGTGAGTTAATCAGACATCAACGGTGAAGGGGAAAATGAACTCACAACACTGCGCATTTTGTCCCCGAAAAATCAGAATGAATAACCCACAGCATACATACCCTTGATCGTTAAAGGATAGATCATATTTTATTTAGAATACTTTTTCAAGAGAAGCTTGATTTTAAATCTTATTTTACTGTATTTCTTCCAAAATTAGTGTTGACTACTGTGTAGAACCGTAGATTTATTTTAGAAAAATACTGTATATTGAATGTAATATACATTTTTAACCGTGGCTTAGTTGCCTTTATTTATTTCAATATAAATAGTCAGCTCACATAACACAGATTAATTAAAATAAAAATTTTTGAAATTAAGATATAATGTTAATGTTCTTGATTTTAAGCTTGCGAGAAGGGCCCTCACTCGTTTTGGTACTGAGTTAAGATTATTCTGTAATGTCTTTATTGTCTGCACAAATCCCCTCTAAAATTGTAAAGTGCTGTGGAATATGTTGGCACTAAAAAATAAAATAAAAATTATATTATTATTATTAATAATAATAATAATAATAATAATAATAATATGTTCACATATGTCTATTAATGGGGCTTAAAATAATGAAATGCTTGGGTTAACATTTCATTTAGTTAGACAAGTTGGTCATTTTTTCCATTCATTGAATGGTTTTGTTTTTATATGACCATTTTTTAGTGCTAGTTTTAATGAGCTCCAGTATTTTCCTATCGAATACCATCTGGGAACTATTTCATGCCTTGCTTTTTACTGGTAAGAGTTACCTTTTTATGAAACTCAGTGGGTTTAAGTTTGGAATTCGGTTGATTTGCAATTTATTGCCACATTTTAAAAGGCTTCTTTATAATTGCTCTGTTATATATAAAATGGTGACTTACACTGTCACACAATAACACCCTGGTGTCTTTCCATCTAAAGGCCTTTCTCTGTACTTGGAGTGGCAGATTGTGTTGATTCTCTTGTTAACTTCCCACTGGGAATAAAAGCATAGAAGGACTGAGTAGATGTGTTTTTTTTTATCAGATATGAGACTGGTAAAAGTAGCCTGCGAGGTTTGAAAACTCGGAGAACTGTTATATGAGTCCATTAAGTGCTCATAGCAACTGCAAGTTAAAGCGTTTGCTTCTCACAAGAGACCAATTAATAATTTGTATTGCACCTCAAACACTAGCTGACATAAGGACAACTCTACAGAAAGTAATAAAAAGACAACTCTTTCCTTAATACTGCAAAACATAATGTACAAGATGAGAGATATTTTCAGTTTTGGCCCGGATCATCCAGTATCTCAGATATTTAATGTTATGGTGCTTTAGGTGCATCAATATACCGTACATGTTATACATTGTCCTGTCCACCATATAATATATTTTCCATATATGCACTGACTTCTCCAATATCATATGTAGCCCCTTTTACTGTAAATGGACAGAAAAGCAGTTATACTTCTGGATCTTCCTATAGTTTTAGCTTCACATATAGACATGCACACTATATTTACTCTATATAGCTCCCCTGACAGAAAAATCAATTTGTTAACTTTTAACAGATTTTCAGTATCATCTGGGGATGATTACCACGTTACATAATGGAGATGCACAATGACTGCTCTTTTTGAGATGTTGCTGATTGCAGAATTTTGTTTATTTTCCTAGAATTATAAATATTCCATAACATTTTACCTATTACACAGACAGCCATATCACTCAAAGATGCATGTTACATAGTTACGTAGTTATAAAGTTTGAAATATTCCTAGGTCCATAAGTTCAGCCTTTCTCCACCAATTGTGCATTTTGTCATTAATTTAACAATAACCCACAATGTTATGTGTATTGAGGAAATCACCCAGCCCTTTTTAAAAGCTGTCATAGTTTCTGCCAACTTTTCCAACCTCTCATCATATAAGAGATCACGTGATAAGGTCTTTCAACTTGTACCAATATGACATTCTGCACCCCTTGGGGACAAGTAAGGTCAGCTTGGCACAGTTTTACACAGACACCGCCCTGTCCACATGGGCTCAGGGAGGCATGGAGGGAGAGAAGGTGGCCCACGCAGCCAATGACATGGCACTACACTCGCCCACACCCCTGACAGGCTGAGAGGCCCCTTTCACTAGCACTAATGGAACAGAACCTTATCAGCCTGGTAGGACTGCCACCAGTTCCTCATTCAATATACATCTTGTCCATTAACAGGGATATATTGGGCCAGAAACAAGCCCCAATAGCATGTGAAATTTGGCTGAGAAATGGACGTGTGGATTCATGGATTGAGATAAAAGGGCAGCCCAAGGTTAAGTTATATATTTAATTGCCTAAGGCTTCTTTTACATTTACCATGTTTTTGCAGGCCATTTTTGCAGCCCCAATAGATTTCTATGGGGCTGCAAAATCGGCCCGCAAAAATTAGTTGGAGTGCCATGTGCTGTATGGCTGTGAGGGCTGCATTTGCGGACATGAAAAAAGATCAAGCCTGCTCAATCTTTTTCATGGCTTACAGACATGGCCCCTATTGAAAATCAATGGGGCTGCAGAAACCAATGGTTTTGCGGAACGCCGTTTTTTTTCTAATACTTCTTCCATAGTATTGGAAAAATGAAAAACATCAATCAGCAAGTTTTTTGCAGTCTGTTGTTGCTGCAGACCATGAAAATTGCGGTGATATAACCCGCAGAAATGGGGCGCAATAATGAATCATAGAATCATAGAATCATAGAATCGTAGAGTTGGAAGGGACCTCCTGGGCCATCTGGTCCAACCCCCTGCTCAAAGCAGGATTCGCTAAATCATCCCAGTCAGATGTCTGTCCAGCCTCTGTTTGAAGACTTCCATTGAAGGAGAACTCACCACTTCTCGTGGCAGCCTGTTCCACTCATTGATCACTCTAACTGTCAAAAAGTTTTTTCTAATATCTAATCTGTGTCTCCTCCCATTCAGTTTCATCCCATTGCTTCTAGTCTTTCCTTGTGCAAATGAGAATAAAGTTGATCCTTCTACAATGTGACAGCCCTTTAGATATTTGTAGACAGCTATTAAGTCTCCTCTCAGTCTTCTCTTTTGCAAACTAAACATTCCCAAATCCTGCAACCTTTCCTCATAAGACAGGGTTTGCAGACCGGTCACCATTCTGGTCGCTCTTTTCTGAACTTGCTCCAGTTTGTTGATGTCTTTTTTAAAATGTGGCGCCCAAAACTGGACACAATATTCCAGATGAGGTCTGACCAAAGAGGAGTAGAGGGAAATAATGACTTCACGTGATCTAGACTGTATGCTTCTGTTAATACATCCTAGAATTGCATTTGCCTTTTTTGCTTTTTTGCTTTTTTGCCTTTAATGGACAGCAAAAAACCCGGTAAGTGTAAAAGAAGCCTTAAGGGCACACTAGACAATACACTACTGTACATACACACTGGTTATACATATATAATTGTCAGATATGCAAATACAATAGTGATAGGACAAAAGATATAAGCAGAATATATAGTCAGTTACCAGTTAGAAGAAAGGCCTGGCTTCTGGGGGAGAGGCTGCCACATAGGAGTCTTGTGGTCCCATTTGTGTGACTTATCCTCATACGATGTGTTGTCGCAACCTTCCCAGACAAAAAAAATAGGATGTGCTTCACACAAGAATTTAACCCTTTGGGTCATTCCTCTCCTGCCCTCTGGGCTGAACCGGAATCCCCTCCCCTGGAGGTTTGGAGATAAATCTCCCAAAACCTATGAAAGATCATAATTCCTTTCTGAGCAGTCTTAGGGCAGTGGTTCTGGTGCCATCAGAAATGACTGGACCCCTGCTACTCATAGAGACTAAAGACAATAAAGGCAGTTTTGCTACCTAGCTGCTACTACCTGTTCTATGCATCTCCTTTCCCGCTTGTGTTTCAATGGCTCGAGACCCAGGCACGTGCTTGCCCTGTTCTGGGGATCTCAGAAATATAGATGATGTATAGCTAGGACATCTAGGACATATAGTATTTCCATAACTCCTTTATGAAATCCTAGCAGGCTGAACAAAGGACTCAGGGAACATGGGGTCATCCTGCAGAAGGTTGCATACCAGATAGCTGATGAGGGTGTGAATTGCTTTATTTGAAGCTGTCCAGGTGTCATGTTACCACTGAAGGGGCTGAAGGGTAATTCCATGCCCAATAGTATACAGATGATTGACATGGAACTATATCTCCAATATTCTTCACACTTTCCATCTCTTGTAATAATCTAGTTTCCACCTTTGAACTGACTAAAACTTCTGAATATCATTTTTAAAATGTGGAGTCAAAAACTGGATACCATATTCTAGATGTGACCTCACCAATGATTTGTAAAAGGATAACAAAACATTGGTATCCCAGGATTTTATCTTTTTTTTATACTTGCTAAAATATTGTTTGCTTTTGTGGCTGCTGCTTGACATTGAGTACTGTTGCTCAGCTTTCTTGTAACGACAATACCCAAGTCATTCTCCTGTTCTGTAGTCCAAATTATACTCACATTTAATGTACATGCAGCTATAGGATTAATCCGTCCTGGGTGCATTAGTCTAAATTTATTTACATTAAAAAACATTTGCCAAGTATTTACCTATTCAGTCATCTTATCAAGATCGCTTAGCAATATTGTTATCAGGATCCTGACAGCGCTGGCGTAGAGCCTCCGCTGAGCAGGGACTCACCCGCACTGTAGGGACCCCTGGGGACCAGAATAGCCAGAAAGTATAGGTGCACAGGACCTTAGTGATGCAGTTTAGCAAGCCGGCACGGGACCTATGGTCATGTGACTGCAAGGGGGCGGGGCTTAGCATCCTGCTTTCACAGAAGACAGCAAACTCAGAGTCACACAAAATGGAGGTCGTTCACAGTACGGACAGCGAGGTACAGAAGGGGTAAACAGACGAGAGGTCAGACAAAGCCAAAGGTCATACACAAGAGGGCGACACGGTACCAAGGTGACGAGCAGAGAGAAGTCGGGTCACAAGCAGAGAGTCATACACGAGAGGTAGCGCAGTACAAGAGGGACAGGCAGAACTCGTAACAGGGACAGAACCGAATCAAAACCGAACAAGCAAGCAAGATATAAGGCACAAGTCACACGTACGCACAAGGTCAACTACCTCAGCCGAGGGCAGGAGTATAACTGACACCGGACCTAGGTCCAGGGAGCATTAAATAGTTGCCCTCTGCCAGGGAGAGGCGGAATAATTAACCCACAATCAGACCAGGACGGGCCATAGCGAAACCCCGTCCTGGATCATGATAATTGTACATTCAAGGTCAGATTTTAGTATCCTACATAGTTTGGTGTCATCAGCAAAGACTGACACTTTACTCTCAATTCCATACATTAGGTCATTAATAAATAGATTGCAAAGAATTGGTCCTAGCACAGACCCCTGCAGTACACCACTGGTGACTATATTCTATTTAAAGAACATACCATTTATGATGACTATTTCTTTTCTGTCACTTAGCTAATTCCTTACTCATCTGCATATAGCTTCCCTCAGTCCTTGCTTCGGTAGCTTCAGTATAAGGCTGTTATATGGTACAGTATCAATTGCCTTTTTAAAATCACATTAGATGCATTATCAACATCCAGATTTGCACTTACCTCCTCAGAGAAAACCAACATGTTGGTTAGACAAGAGCTATCTTTCATAAATCTGTATTGGTTGCCATTTATTATGTTATTCTTTGCAATAGATCTCTGTAGGTTATCTCTTATGATGCCCTCAAAAATTTTGCACTCTACTGACGTCAGACTTAACACAGTTAAATATTGGAAGCACATCAGCCATCTTACCATCCTGTGGCCCCACACCTGTTACAAAAGAGTGAAAGAATAAGAGATACAACGGTCTGTGAATTAGTGAGCACAATTCCCTCAGCATCCGTGGATGAATGTCATCTGAGCATCTGAGCCAGGAGATTTATCAATGTTTTATTTGGTCAGATGCAGACATACTTCTTTTTGTGTTAAAGGGAACCTGTCACCTCAATTTTCAGCTATAAGCTGCGGCCATTGCCTTTCGGGGCTTATCTACAGCATTCTGTAATGCTGTAGATAAGCCTCCGATCTAACCTGAAAGATAAGAAAAATAAGTTTTATTATATTTACCCAGGGTAAATCGGGGGGTTCGATGGGTATTGCAGGTCTGGGTCCGGCGCCTCCCATATTCATGCGATGTCATCATCCTCCTTGCTTTGTGTCACGTCTCCTGCGCAGGCGTACTGATCTGCCTTGTTGAGGGCAGAGCACAGTACTGCAGTGCACAGGTGCCGGGAAAGGTCAGAGAGGTCCAGCGCCTGCGCACTGCAGTACTGTGCTCTGCCCTCAACAGGGCAGATCAGTATGCCTGCGCAGGAGCCGCGACACGAAGCAAGGAGGATGATCACATTGGATGAAGATGGGAGACTCTAGTCCGACACCTGTGACACCCATCGGACCGGCCCATCCCTGGGTGAGTATATAAAACTTGTTTTTCTTATCTTTTAGGTTAGATCGGGGGCTTATCTACAGCATAATAGAATGCTGTAGATAAGCCCCGAAAGGCAGTGGCCGCAGCTTATAGCTGAAAATCGAGGTGACAGGTTCACTTTAAACTAGTTATATCAGGTGGTGAACTTTAATTTTTGCCCTGATGAAAGATCCTGGGAACAGATAGATCATCGGTGAAAAGTGCCTGTTTAATATCTCAGCTTTTCTTTGTCCTCTATAACTATCTTATCATCTTTCAAGGGGCAATACAATTTATTTTTTTCTTTTTGGCTTTGATGTATTTATAAAATTTTGGGGGATTTATTTTAATGTTGCTGGTGATTTGATTCTCTATAGATAACTTTGCTAGGTTGATTTCTTTTTTACATTTGTTATTTAGATCTTTATACTCCTGAAATGCTATTTTTGTATTCTCGGCCCTCATGATTCTGAATGCCTTTTGTTATTATCTTATTAAACTTTTTGTACTGACTTATTTATCCATAATGGTTTATTTTTATTCCTTGACATTTTATTACTGGAGGGTATAAGGTTCTACAGGATTCTAGTAGTATTTCCAAAGACATTCCCCAGTTATGTTCAGTATCCCCATTTAACATGACATGGTCCCAGTCTACTCGATTAAGATCTTCCCTTAATTTTTTGAAATAAGCTTTCCTAAAGTTCCAGGTTTTTGCAGTTCCCCTTTTGAATGTTTGATTGCAAATTACAATGAAACTTACCATATTAGGCCGGGGTCACACTTGCGAGTGCAATGTGAGAAACTTGCGTGTGTTTCTTGCCTCATTAGCCGGCACTGCCATCGGCAGTTCAGACAGGAGCGTTCAACTGCATAGAAAGACATGCAGCCACACACTCTGGTCCTGAGTGCTGGTGGCTGTGCCAGGTATTGAGTTTCTTGCATTGCACTCGTAAGTGTGACCTTGACCTTATGGTCACTGCATCCCAAATGCTCCTTGATCTGTAGATCAAAAATTGCATCTGGTCTATTTGACAGAACCAGATTCAGCAGATTATCTCCCCTGGTTGGTTAATCTACCAGCTGAGGAGGTAATCGTCCTCAACTGCAGATAGGAACTTGCAACTTTTAGCACAACCAGGAGATTATATGATCCATTGAATGTCTGGACAGTTAAAATCCCCCATAATAAGGACACTATTATTATTTGCTGCCTATTTAATTTGTTGCAACATTTCATCCTCTGCCTGTTCAGCTATAGTAGGAGGTTTGCAGCAAACTCTACTTAGCCACTTTCTATGATTGACATCCACATGTACATTTACCCACACTGAGTCTACATTGTTGCAGCTCACTTCAATGTCATCAGGTTTTAAGTTGGATATTACGTAAATACTCTCCTCCACTTTTTTGTCTTTCATGTTCTTTCTAAATGTAGTGAAACCTTCTACGTTTGTTACCCACATCGTATTTTGTGACCAACATAAGCGTCTCCAGTTCATTAATTCTGTTTGCGAGATTTCTTGCATTTGCCAGCAGATATTTAATACTATTAGCACATGTGTTACTCCTACTCAGCTCCTTACTTTCCTTGCATATGCCAGCCCATCTAAATCCTTTTTGACTCCTACAGTCACACTCTCTGTGTCTACTCTATATATCTCCTTATTAGCACAACTACCATCCCTCCCCCAGATTGTAGTTTAAAAGCTCCTCCATTCATTTGACCATTTTTTCCTCAAGCACAGCTGCACTCTCCCCATTGAAGTGCAGCCTGTCCCTACTGTAGAGCCTGTAGCCGAAAGAAGTCAGCCCAGTTCTCCATGAACCCAAACCTTTCTTTCCTGCCCCAATTTCTAAGCCACTTATTTATCTCCCTAAGACCCGCTGTCTTTCTAGTGACACTCATAGCACAGGCAGTATTTCTGAAAACTCCACCTTGGAGGTCCTGGACTTCAGCTTCTCTCCAAGGACCTTCCACCTCCCTCTAACTAAGGGTGTGGAACCCTTTTTTGAGCTATGCATACACCTTTTCTCGGTATAATGGCTTTTATTCTTTTTTTAATAAACAATGATGTTTACTAAGTTTTTTCTCTATTTAGATGCTGGATGCTAGCTGCCTCCAGTCTGATCTTGCACCCCTCCCATTGGTCTTGCAGGTGGCCGCAATCAGCTCTACCTGCCCATAAATTGTAGGCTTAGCCCGGTAGTGACATGTTTGTCCAAAATTGTAGGCTGGTGACCCAGAAGTGGCTTATGTATGGTAGAGCAGGGACCCATCAGGGGAGGTCACCTTGCTGTGGTTGATGGGCTTCCAGGCCAATTTGTACATTAAGAACCTTCATTTTCATCTAACTGTAAGTTTTAAAAAAAAATTTTGATTTTTGCAAAAAAATATTTTTGAGGATTATTATCCAAATTGAATGGTTTTAATGTATTTCTGTGTTTTCACATGGCCTAGATTCATGCACATGTGCTGCAGTATTCTTTTTGTCTATATTGTTCAGTTTTTGCAGCTTGCACGTGTTCACATTAGGAGGTGCTGGTCGGTTCTCTCTCTCTCTCTCTATATATATATATATATATATATATATATATATATTTATATATATTAGGGTGCCAAGGAAAAATGAACTTTGCAAATTAATAAGTCTTACCCCTCAAATTTGTTCCTTTTGGCATAAGGATTCAACATGTAAAATATGTTGACATTAAATTTAGACTTGCCACTTGCTCAAGTATATATTATATATATATATATATATAGGCACACACACACATTTGGTATCGCCGCGTTCAGAAATGCCCGATCTATCAAAATGTAAAATCAATTAATCTGATCGATAGACGGCATAACTTACCATACATAACGTGGGATATGTATGACGATAAATACTAAATAAACATTTAAAACTGCAATATGATGTGCAATTGAGCAACCAGTAAATGAAAACTAATCTTAAAAAAAGAAAATTATAAAATATCTATGACCAAAAAGGAACAAAATTAGGAGGTAAGACCTTCAAAAACTTGCTACTTAATTTTTACCATGCATTTCCTTGGCACCCTAATATATATATATATATATATATATACTATTCCTATTTACGGCAAAGTATACACTCCTCTTTATATCTTAGGTTTTGTCTGTTAAAAGGCTCTTATGTTAGAATAGAAACTTAATCTCATGTTCATTTCTTTGGTTTTGCTGTAGTTTTCCTGTAATTTATTGCACTTTTTGCATATAAGGGTGTGGCCCCTTTTTTAATCAGGCATTTCATTTATATAGCTTCCCATGGCCAAGTATCTAGACAGTCAGACAGGGGCTTGCTCTGCTCATATCTATATTGAGGTCATCTGACACAAGTAGTAATACTAACGGATAAGACCATGTTAATTGGCATTCACCTTGTCATGGCGGTATGGATTTTACTCCTTTTTTATCACAATCACTGTTTGCTAAGTACCTTATGCCATTTATATGTACTACTAGCTGAAAAGCCCGGCGCTGGCCAGGCATAGTAATAAACTACAGTTAGTAATAACAAATTATAATGATTATATCTATGTATATATATATATATATATATATATATATATATAAAGCTGAGTGTAGAGCCCCGCCCATTCCGCATAGCCACATTCACTATAATATCCCACATCATCCCGTCAGCCAGAGCTACCGGACTACTACCCCTAATATCCCACATCATCCCGTCAGCCAGAGCCACCGGACTACTACCCCTAATATCCCACATCGTGTGCATCAACCAGAGCCACCGGCCAACTACCACTAATATCCCACATCATCCCATCAGCCAGAGCTACCAGACTACTACCCATAATATCCCACATCATCCAGTCAGCCAGAGCCACTGGACTACTAATCCTAATATACCACATCATCCTGTCAGCCTGGAGTCAGAACCAGAGCGCTGAGTGGAACGGTCCTAACTTCCATACTGGGGATCCCTTTAAGAGAGGCTTGGTGTCAGAACCAGATCGCTGAGTGGATTTGCCCTGACTTCCATACCAGTGATCTCTTTAATAGAAGCCTGGGGTGAGAATCAGAGCGCTGAGGGATTTACCCTAACTTCCATACTGGTGATCCCTTTAACCCCTTTCTGACATGAGATGTACTATCCCATCCATGGGACCCGGGCCCCTATGCCCATGAACGGGATAGTACATCTAGCATGATCAGCGGTGCTCACAGGGTGAGTGACGCTGATCGCGGCCGGGTGTCAGCTGATTATCACAGCTGACACCTGGCACTATGTGTCAGGGGCAGTCACGGACCGCCCCCGACACATTAACCCCTAGCACACTGCGATCAAACACGATTGCAGTGTACCGGGGGTTTAGGGAAGCATCGGCAGTGAGGGGGCTCCCTCCCTGCTTCCCTGAGACACCCGCAGCAGCGCAATATGCAGCGCTGCTGAGCGGGCCTCCTTTCCTGCAGGTCCCCGAATCCAAAATGGCAGCGGGGACCTTCGGGGGACTGCAGGGAAGTGGCTTCCTCATGCCTGCAAAGCGCCAGCATGAGGAAGCCTGCAACACTGGCTGTGACAGATCGCTGATCTGTCACAGCGACCTGTGATGTGACAGATCAGCGATCTGTCACATGACAGTGATGTCCCCCCTGGGACAATGTAGTAAAGTTAAAAAAAAGTGTAAAAATGATTTATAAAAAAAAATCGCTAAATAAATTAAAAAAAAAAAATATTCCCTAATAAATTCATTTTTTGGAAATAAAAAACAAAACAATAAAAGTACACATATTTAGTATCGCCGCATCCGTAACGACCCGCCCTATAAAACTGTTCCATTAGTTAACCCCTTAAAAAATAAAAATAAAAAACAAAGCAAAAAATAATGCTTTATTATCATACTGCCAAACAAAAAGTGCAATAATGCGCGATCAAAAAGACGGATATAAATATCCATGGTACCACTGAAAACATCATCTTGTCCCGCAAAAAAAGGAGCCACCACACAGTGTCATCAGTAAAAAATATATATATATATATATATATATAAATATTTTTTATATAAAAAAAATTTTTAGTGCATAAAAGTGGCAAAACATAAAAAAGACATAAATGAGGTATCACTGCAACCGTACTGACCCAAAGAATAAATCCGCTTTATCAATTTTACCGCATGCGGAGCGGTGTAAACGCACCCCCCAAAGAAATTTTTGAAATGCTGCTTTTTCTTCATTCTGCGTCTCAAAAATCGGAATAAAAAGCGATCAAAAAATGTCACGTGCCCGAAAATGGTACCAATAAAAACGTCAACTCGTCCCGCAAAAAATAAGACCTCGCATGACTCGGTGGATCAAAATATGGAAAAATTATAGCTCTCAAAATGTGGTGATGCAAAAACTATTTTTACAATAAAAAGTGTCTTTTAGCATGCGACAGCTGCCAAATATAAAAACCCACCATAAATAGTAAATCAAACCCCCTTTATCACCCCATTAGATAGAGAAAATAATAAAATTAAAAAAATGTATTTATTTCCATTTTCGCATTAGGGTTAGGGCTAGGGTTAGGGCTAGGGATAGGGCTAGGGGTAGGGTTAGGGCTAGGGTTAGGGCTGAGATTAGGGTTAGGGGTGTGTTGGGGTTAGGATTGGAGTTAGAATTGGGGGGTTTCCACTGTTTGGGCACATCAGGTGGTCTCCAAACGCAACATGGCGTCTGATCTCAATTCCAGCCAATTCTACGTTAAAAAAGTCAAATGGTGCTCCTTCCCTTCCAAGCTCTGCGATACGCCCAAACAGTGTTTTACCCCCACATATGGGGTATCAGCCTACTCAGGACAAATTGCAAATCAACTTTTGGTTTCCAATTTCTCCTGTTACCCTTAAGAAAATAAAAAATTGGGGGCAAAAATATCATTTTTGTGGAAAAAAATATGATTTTTTTATTTTCACCCCGGGGCGTTATAAACTTGTGTGAAGCACTTGGGGGTTCAAAGTGCTCACCACAACATTTAGATAAGTTACTTAGGGGATCAAGTTTCCAAATTGGGGTCACTTGTGGGGGCTTCCACTGTTTAGGTACATCAGGGGCTCTCCAAAGGCATCATGACACCCGCAGACCATTCTATCAACGTCTGCATTCCAAAATGTCACTACTTCCCTTCCGAGCCCCGACGTGTGCCCATACAGTAGTTTTCTCCCACATATGGGGTATCAGCATACTCAGGACAAATTGCACAACAACTTTTGGGGTCCATTTTCTCCTGTTACCCTTGGGAAAATAAAAAAAATTGGGGACTAAGAGATCATGTTTGTGGAAAAAATATGATTTTTTTTATTTTCACGCCCGGGCGTTGTAAACTTCTGTGAAGCACTGGGGGGGTTCAAAGTGTTCATCACACATCTAAATAAGTTTCTTGGGAGGTCTAGTTTCCCAAATGGTGTCATTTTTTGGGGGGTTTCCACTGTTTTGGCACATCAGAGGCTCTCCAAACGCGACATGGTGTCCGATTTCAATTCCAGCCAAAAAAGTCAAATGGCACTGCTTCCCTACCGAGCTCTGCCATGCGCCCAAATAGTTGTTTACACCCACACATGGGGTATCAGCGTACTCAGGAGAAATTGAGCAATAGCTTTTAGGGTTCTGTTACCCTTGGCAAAATAAAAATTGGGGGTGAAAAGATCATTTTTGTGAAAAAAATATGATTTTTTTAATTGTACGGCTGTACGTTATAAACTTCTGTGAAGCCCTTGTGGGTTCAAAGTTCTCACCACATATCTAGATAAGTTCCTTGGGGGGTCTAGTTTCCAAAATGGGGTCACTTGTTGGGGGTTTCCACTGTTTAGGTACATCAGGGGCTCTCCAAACGTAAACATGGCTTCCGATCTGAAATCCAGCCAATTTTGCATTGAAAAAGCCAAACGGCGCTCCTTCCCTTCTGAGCTCTGCCATGCGCCAAAACAGTGGTTCCCCCCCACATAACAGGTATTAGCGTACTCAGGAGAAATTGCACAATAACTTTTGCTGTCCAATTTCTCCTGTTACCCTTGTAAAGTGAAAAAAATTGAACCTGAATTAATTTTTTTGTGAAAAAAAAGTTAAATGTTCATTTTTTTAAACATTCAAAAAATTCCTGTGAAGCACCTGAAGGGTTAATAAACTTCTTGAATGTGATTTTGAGCACCTTGAGGGGTGCAGTTTTTAGAATGGTGTCACTTTTCAGTATTTTCTATCATATAGACCCCACAAAGTGACCTTAAATGTGATGTGGTCCCTAAAATTAAAATTGTGTTGCAAACATGAGAAATCGCTGTTCAACTTTTAACCCTTATAACTCCCTAACAAAAAAAATTTTGGTTCCAAAATTGTGCTGATACAAAGTAAACATATGTGAAATGTTACTTATTAAGTTTTTTGTGTGCCATATCTCTGTGATTTTTGGACATAAAAATTCAAATTTGGAAAATTGCAACATTTTCAAAATTTTCACCAAATTTCCATTTCTTTCACAAATAAGCGCAAGTTATTTGAATGAAATTTTACCACTAACATGAGGTAAAATATGTCACGAGAAAATAGTGTCAGAATCAGTTGGATCCATGGAAGCGTTTCAGAGTTATTACCTCATAAACGGACAGTGGTCAGAATTGTAAAAATTGGCCCGGTCATGAATGTGCAAACCACCCTTGGGGGTAAAGGGGTTAAAAGAGGCCTGGGGTCATTACCAAAGCGCAATGTGGATTTGCCCTCACTTCCATACCGTGGATCCCTTTAAGAGGGCACTTGGGTCAGAACCAGAGCACTGAGTGGATTTGCCCTAATTTCCATACCGGGGATCCCTTTATGAAAGCCTGGGATCAGAACCAGAGTATTGAGTGGATTTACCCTGACTTGCATACCAATGATCCCTTTAAAAGAACCCTGTCGTCAGAGTCAGAGTGCTGAGGGATTTGCCCTAACTTCCATACAGGAGATCCCTTTAAGAGAGCCTGGGGTCAGTACCAGGGCATTTGAAGGCAATTGCCTTGACTTCCATCCCGGGGATCCCTTTAAGAGAGGCCTGGAGTCAAAATTAAAGTGCTGGATGGATTTGCCCTGACTTCCATACCGGAGATCACTTTAAGAAGGGCCTGGGGTCAGTATCAAAGCGCAGAGTGGATTTGCCCTAAATTCCATACCAATTATCCCTTTAAGAGACCTGGGGTCAGAACCACAGAGCTGAGTGGAACTGTCCTAACTTCCATATTGGGGATCCCTTTAAGAGAGGCCTGGGGTCAAAACCAAAGCGCTGGATGGATTTGCTCTGACTTCCATACCAATGATCCATTTAAGAGGGAAGATGTGCCTACAGGATGGAGGATGTGTGATGGGTATATGGGCACGGGAGGGCAGACTCATTTCTGTCATGTGCTCTCTGCTCCTTTCAGGGGGGCAGACAGTGGCTGGAAGCTTATTTTCCCAGGGATGCTATATTTCTCCCACCATGTCAGTGTCTGATGAGGTGTTGTCAAGTGGGAAAACTGTTGTTCATAGCAACTAATCACTGCTCAGCTTCTTTTAACCAGCTCTGGTGAAATGAGAGATGCTTAGTGATTGGTTGCAAGGAAAACTGTTGCTCATAGCAACCAATCACAGCTCAACTTCCTTTGAACAGCTCTGGTAAAATGAAAGATGCTTCGTGATTGGTTGGTGATACACACACACACACACATTCATTTTTATATATAGAGAATACTATGTACTTACCGACAGCAGGCTATAGAGTGGCATGTAAAAGTTTGGGCACTCCTGGTCAAAATTACTGTTATTGTAAACAGTTAAGCAAGTTGCTGATGAAATGTTCTTGAAAAGGGCTAAAGTTAAAGATGACACATTTTCTTTGTATTTTAAGCAAAATATCTATAAATATTGTAATTTTTTCAATTTTAAAAAATTACAAAATGGAAACTGGGCCCATGCAAAAGGTTGGGCCCTGCATAACTAGTATACCTTGTAGCACCTCCTT
This sequence comes from Dendrobates tinctorius, assembly GCF_039654945.1. Classification (NCBI taxonomy): domain Eukaryota; kingdom Metazoa; phylum Chordata; class Amphibia; order Anura; family Dendrobatidae; genus Dendrobates; species Dendrobates tinctorius. The sequence goes on along the minus strand of NW_027361698.1, from coordinate 57,231,873 downwards.
TTGCAAGTATCACAGCTTGTAACTACTTTTTGTAGCCAGCCAAAAGTCTTTCAATTCTTGTATGATGGATTTGTATTAGTGATGGTCATACATGCTTGGATAATGTGTTATCTGAGCATGCTTGAGTGTTATCAGAGCATCTAGGAGTGCTCCTGTATTTTGTTTGCGTCCCTCTGGCTACATCCGGCTGAATTTTTTGCAGCTGTTAGGCTAGTTTCACACTTGCTTTTTTTTGCAGCGCGTTTTTCCCGCAAAAAAACGCATTAAAAAAACGCATACAAATGCATACAAACGCTGCGTTTTTTTCAAGCATTTTTATGCGCATGCAGGAAAAAAAAGCAGCGTTTTTGCGCGTTTGTATGCGTTTTTAGTGCGTTTTTACCGCGTTTGCGTTTTTTTCCAACATTTTTAGGTGGCCCCTCACACTACCCAAACCATGACTTTACTAACCCTAACCCTGACCCTAACCCTAACCCTAACCCTGACCCTAACCCTTAACCAAATCATACTTAACCCTAACCCAAACCCTAAACCCTAACTAACCCTAACCCTAACCCTGACCCTAACCCTAACCCTAACCCTGACCCTAACCCTAACCCTAACCCTGACCCTAACCCTAACCCTAACCCTGACCCTAACCCTTAACAAAACCATACTTAACCCTAACCCTGACCCTAACCCTAACCCTAACCCTAACCCTGACCCTAACCCTAACCCTGACCCTAACCCTAACCCTAACCCTAACCCTGACCCTAACCCTTAACAAAACCATACTTAACCCTAATCCTGACCCTAACCCTGACCCTAACCCTTAACAAAACCATACTTAACCCTAACCCTGACCCTAACCCTGACCCCAACCCTAACCCTGACCCTAACCCTAACCCTAACCCTAACCCTGACCCTAACCCTTAACCAAACCATACTTAACCCTAATCCTGACCCTAACCCTGACCCTAACCCTTAACCAAACCATACTTAACCCTAACCCTGACCCAAACCCCAACCCTAACCCTGACCCTGACCCTAACCCTAACCCTAAACCCCCTTAACTAACCCTAACTCTAACCCAAACCCCTAAATTCCATGGTTAAAAAAAAAAACGCATATGCAAAAAAACGCTTACATGAGCATGCCAGTGCGCACATATGCGCATCCATAGGCTATAATGGCCATTTTTAGCGCAAAACGTGCGCATATGTGCGCATGCGCTTTTTTGCAGGGCCAAAAAATGCAACATGCTGCGTTTGGAAAATACCAACGCACACCCCAAAAAAACGCAGCGCATGAAAATCGCATACATGCGCTTACCAGTGCGCAGGTATGCGCACCCATGTTAAATATAGGGGAAAAAACGCATGCGCAGGTATGCGTTTTTTTCCAGCGCTAAAAAACGCAAATGTGAAACCAGCCTTAGGCAGCTCCAACACATGTGGGGATTCCCCTAAAAAACACACAATCACCATATTTGTTCAGGTTGTCTAACAGCAGCATATTATGCAGCCACAGGGACTGGAACATAATATATGAGCCCTCCCAGATGCTCAGATAACACCTGGACGTGCTAGAAAAAGATGTTTGAATGTAAAATATTCTGAAAGTGTAGTTGATGTGCTTATACAGTCCTAAAGGCTTTGTATAAAGTGCAATGCCAGGAAACATTATAAAAAGGGTCATTTATAGACCCCTGAAAGGCCTAAACTGGCAGGCCTCATTAAAATATTGAATATTGCAAACACTTTATGTTCTGCAGTCATCTGGTGGTGTGGAAAAGTGTGGGCTAATCCACGCTATTTGATGAGGCATGTACCTTTTCAAACCCGTCTCCCCCCCTCATCATATAGCACTACTATCCTAGCCAAAGTCCTAACAAAAGCATTAGTGGAAACTCGATCATTTACTGAACTTTGGCCAAATTTTGTCTGTTTTGATGAAAATGCTCTGGATCCCGAACACAAATTTTCAATGTTTGTGATGAATTTTATATTGGTGAACGTTTTCTGAACAAGTTTACTCATCTCTAGATATCACAGAAATGTACTACAGAATTCGTGAAAATGTATAGCTGAGAAATGTAAGCCTGCAGTTTTTTTATTAAGCTTTTTTGCAGTTTAATAGATCACAAAAATGTATCCCAGGCAACAGAATAGTGTATAGCTGAGAAATGTAACCCTCGAAACGAAAATGTTTAAAGTTTTTTTTCTCAATTTTATGGATCATAGAAATGTACCCCACACTATGGAATAGTGTATGGGTAAGAAATGTACCCTAGGAAAATGTTTCAACAATTTTTGGGAGTGTTATATAGCACAAAAAAGAATGTGAAATCACGTAATACTTGATGGCTCAAAATGTATTCAGTTTTTTCAGCTCCCCCAAAAAGTTGCAGCTATATATTTGCCAACATACTGCACAGCGCTAATAGAAAAATTGAATAAACCAGCTCACCTGCCTTGGCTTAGTGGTGCGTGAAAGCACGAATTCCGTGTAGTTTAACGTCCAAAAGTCCAATAAAAAAATTTCAATTCAGCTTCCAAATTTTTAGAAAAATTTATTGGACATAAAAACAGAAAGTAGCAGACAAGCCGCAACAATGCTGAGGCAACAGGTTTCGTTTTTTGTCTCTTGTTTTTACCATGTTTTGCAAAAAAAATGAAAAAATGTGTGTCTTAATTGTTATTATGCACCATATGTGTGTTGGCTTGCAATTAGGAGGTGGAGGTACATAAATGAATGATGTTCTTACTGCAAGCAGCTTTGAAAAAGAACTACTTCAGTTCGAAACGCGAAATGCAGATTGTATATGATGCAAACAACAAAGGAAATGATTAGCTCTTAGAAGGGCTATTAGTATGATGGCTCAGCTTCAGCACAAGTATCAACACTACAGTTCTGATTCATTACATTGTGCACAAACTGAAGTTTCACACAGCTGTGCAATGGCATCACTGTGGCAGCACCTACTGTATTCTTTTATAACCTCTGATTTTGTCACATGGCCAGCCAATCACAGTAATGCTACAACCAAGATGGTTACGGCATTACAGTGATGAGCAGGCAATCCTCAAATGCTTATTGTCTGTGTAACAGGTGCCAAAAAATGGGAGGCAGAGATTTGAGTTTTACATAGAGCACTGCCCAACACTCGCCGAATAATGAGTACATCCGACCATCGGGATAATCGAGTGATAAAACCAAGTATCAATGAGCACAATCGCTCATCTCTTATCACTATTACAAACACTCCAAAGCCATTGAGTCTGAAAAATGTAAAAGGAGAAGCCCGCTAGTGTACAATATACATGATAGATGAAGGGCACAAAATATTTTACTTTGGGGCCAGGAACTTCAGGTTAACAGTAAATGTAGAAAAATATTCAGGATTGAGAGTCCTCAGTAGTTGATACCTTTTAATGGCTAACTGAAAAGATGGTAATACATTGCAAGCTTTCGAGACTACTCAGGTCTCTTAATCATAGAATCATAGAATCATAGAATAGAATCATAGAATCGTAGAGTTGGAAGGGACCTCCTGGGCCATCTGGTCCAACCCCCTGCTCAAAGCAGGATTCGCTAAATCATCCCAGTCAGATGTCTGTCCAGCCTCTGTTTGAAGACTTCCATTGAAGGAGAACTCACCACTTCTCGTGGCAGCCTGTTCCACTCATTGATCACTCTAACTGTCAAAAAGTTTTTTCTAATATCTAATCAGTGTCTCTTCCCATTCAGTTTCATCCCATTGCTTCTAGTCTTTCCTTGTGCAAATGAGAATAAAGTTGATCCTTCTACAATGTGACAGCCCTTTAGATATTTGTAGACAGCTATTAAGTCTCCTCTCAGTCTTCTCTTTTGCAAACTAAACATTCCCAAATCCTGCAACCTTTCCTCATAAGACAGGGTTTGCAGACCGGTCACCATTCTGGTCGCTCTTTTCTGAACTTGCTCCAGTTTGTTGATGTCTTTTTTAAAATGTGGTGCCCAAAACTGGACACAATATTCCAGATGAGGTCTGACCAAAGAGGAGTAGAGGGAAATAATGACTTCACGTGATCTAGACTGTATGCTTCTGTTAATACATCCTAGAATTGCATTTGCCTTTTTTGCTGCTGCATCACACTGTTGACTCATATTCAGTCTGTGATCTATTAGTATACCCAAGTCTTTTTCACATGTGCTGTCACTTAGCCCTATTCCTCCCATTCTATATATGCTTTTTTCATTTTTATTGCCCAGATGTAGTACTTTGCATTTCTCCCTGTTAAAAACCATTCTGTTAGTTGCTGCCCACTTCTCCAGTTTATTTAAATCTTTTTGAATCCTCTCTCTCTCTTCTCTAGTATTAGCTATCCCTCCTAGCTTTGTGTTATCAGCAAATTTAATCAGTTTACCCTCAATTCCTTCATCTAAATCATTGATAAAGATGTTGAACAATACAGGGCCCAGGACAGAGCCCTGTGGTACCCCACTTGAGACATTCTTCCAACTGGATGTGCAGCCATTTACGACCACTCTTTGGGTCCGATCACTAAGCCAGTTATGAATCCACCTAACAGTTGCCTTGTCCATTCCATACTTAGTCATTTTTTCAATAAGGATTGTATGAGAGACTTTGTCAAATGCTTTGATGAAGTCAAGATATACTATATCTACAGCATTTCCTTGATCCACCCAATCAGTGATACCGTCATAGAAGGAAATTAAGTTAGTCTGACATGACTTATTAGTTAGAAACCCATGCTGACTCTGTTTAATCACTGCATTCTTATCCAGGTATTGACATACATGTTGTTTAATAATTTGTTCAAAGATCTTTCCTGGTATAGAAGTCAGACTCACCGGCCTATAGTTGCCTGGGTCCACCTTCTTCCCCTTTTTGAAGATAGGAACAACATTTGCTCTTCTCCAGTCTTCTGGCACTTCTCCTGTTCTCCAAGAATTTTCAAAGATTATGGAGAGGGGTTCAAAAATTTCTTCTGCTATCTCCTTCAGTACTCTGGGGTGTAATTCATCTGGACCTGGAGACTTGAATTCATTTAGGTTAGCTAAGTGTTTCCTCACTATCTTTCTGTTTATAGATATCCTGGATTCTTCTATTCCCTTAATAGGACAGTGAATAACAGTTGATGTTGCATTTCCTTTCTGAGAGAAAGCAGATGCAAAATAGGAATTTAAAAGTTCAGCCTTCTCAACATCCTGTCTTACCATTTCATCATTTTCATCCTGTAAAAATCCTATAGCATCTTTGACTTTTCTTTTACTTTTGACATATCCCCAAAATCCTTTATTATTGCTTTTGACATCTCTTGCAAGCCTCAGTTCATTTTCAGCTTTAGCTAATCTGATTTGTGCCCTGCAGGTTCTGCAGACAGCATTATATTCTTCTTTAGATATGCCTCCCTCTTTCCATTTTATAAACATTTTTTTCTTCCTTTTTAGCATGTGCTTAAGTTCTGTGTTCATCCATCCTGGTTTCCTTAAATGCTTCCTATTCTTCCCTCTTTTCGGAATTGTTAACAACTGTGCTTTGAGAATTTCATTTTTCAAGATTTCCCATCCTTCCTGGACATTTTTGTCTTTAAGGATATCCAGCCATTGGATCCCTCCAATTCTCTTTCTGAATCCCTTAAAATCTGCCTTTCTGAAATCTAACCTTGACGTCTGAGTCTTCACAGGTCTTCCACCTCTAGTTATCCAAAATTCTAAAATAGCATGGTCGCTACCTCCTAGGGTCCCAGCCACTTTTACCTCCTCAACCATTTCCTCCCTGTTTATAAGGATTAGATCCAAGGTAGCAGTTCCCCTTGTTTTCTCCCTTACCTTTTGGAAGATAAAGTTGTCAGCAAGAGAGGATAAGAATTTCCTTGACCTGTTAGTTTTGCCTGAGAGAGATTCCCAACAAATGTCTGGATAGTTGAAATCTCCCATGACAACTATGTCATATTTTTTGGAGAACTTGGCCATCTGATGCATAAAGAGTTCATCTATATCTTCGGCTTGCACAGGCGGCCTGTAGTAAATGCCTACAATGGTGTCCTTTACATTGTTCTGTCCTTGTATTCTTACCCAAACAGTTTCCACAGAACTCCCAGTCTCTGAAGCTTCAATCTCTGTGCAGATATACGCGTTTCGAACATACAATGCGACACCCCCTCCTCGTTTATCAAGTCTGTTTTTTGCAAATAAGTTGTATCCTTCTAGTCTTGTATTCCAATCATGTGTATTGTCCCACCAAGTTTCAGTGATTCCAATTACATCATATTTCTTTTCCTGTGTTAGTAGTTCCAATTCTCCTTGTTTGTTGCCCATGCTTTGTGCATTAGTATAGAAACATTTTAGTTTGTGATTGGTTTCTCTTTCTCCAATATTTTTATTAATTAGATTCTTTCGTCTTTGTTCTTCCTTTCCACTTCTAATAGCAGAGTTCTCAATAGCATTTGTCAGGTGTATGGCTTTTTCTGGTCTTTTGCTTCCCTTCCCATGTTGTTCTAGTTTAAAGCTCTCCTTACAAGTGTAGCAAGGCGACTTCCAAATACATGCTTTCCAGTCTTCGTAAGGTGCACCCCATCTCTAGCAAGTAGTCCATCATATAAGTAGTTCACTCCGTGATCCAGAAATCCAAATCGTTGCTGACGGCACCATCGACGTAGCCAGTTGTTCACCTGCAGAATCTTATTCCACCTCCTTGTTCCATGGCCATCCACTGGGAGGATGGAAGAGAAGACCACCTGCGCTCCCAGTTCTTTCACTTTCTTGCCTAAGTCTTCAAAGTCTCTGCAGATGGTTTCCAGGTCGTTTCTTGCGGTGTCATTTGTCCCCACATGTAGTAGCAGGAATGGGTAGTCATCTGTAGGTCTGAAGAGTCCTGATATCCTGTCAGACACATCTTTAATTTTTGCACCTGGAAGACAGCACATTTCTCTTGTAGTTATATCCGGTCTGCAGATAGCGGCCTCTGTTCCTCTCAGCAGGGAATCCCCCATGACCACCACTCTCCGTTTCTTCTTCACAACATTTTTCTTTCTCCATCCAGGAGGACTCTGAGGGCGTACAAGGTTGCTGTTTGTTGGCAAAGTCTTATCCTGATGTATTTCTTCATCGTTTTCCTGCGTGAGAGCCTGGTACTGGTTTCTGAGCAGTATGGGTGCTGACTGCCTCCTGATCCTCCTGCTTCTCTGGGTCACATGTCTCCATTCCTCTGTTTCTTCAGGTGCACTTCGAATTTCTTCTCTTTCTGTAACATGAAGAGATAATTCTGCTCTGTCCAAGAACTCTTCACCTTCCTTAATGATCTTCAACGTAGCTAACCTCTCTTCGAGATTTTGCAACTTTTCCTCCAACAGGGACACAAGCTTGCATTTGTGGCATGTGAAGTTTGGCTTTTCCACTGGTAAATCTGTGAACATGTAGCAAGAAATGCAGCTCACCAAATGGCTCCTGGCCTCTTCCATCTTGAGATTTCTTAAAAACGATGAAAGATGAGCCAAATTTTCCGATTTCCTCTTTTCAGCTGCAACGGCCAAAACCCAGTGATCGTTGAGCTCGCGGAGACTCTTCACTTATCCCAGAAGGCACTGGGAATATGCAAATGATCTCCTCAAGACTCTTCCCCTGGTTTTCCGATTTCCTCTTTTCAGCTGCAACGGCCAAAACCCAGTGATCGTTGAGCTCGCGGAGACTCTTCACTTATCCCAGAAGGCACTGGGAATATGCAAATGATCTCCTCAAGACTCTTCCCCTGGTTTTCCGATTTCCTCTTTTCAGCTGCAACGGCCAAAACCCAGTGATCGTTGAGCTCGCGGAGACTCTTCACTTATCCCAGAAGGCACTGGGAATATGCAAATGATCTCCTCAAGACTCTTCCCCTGGTTTTTCATAGATATCTATGAACTGGTCCAATGTTTATATTTATGTTTCTCCCTCTCCCATATTGATAGTTCTGCTTCACGTCACTTGTCTTATCTATTGCATTTTTTCTAGGCTGTATTGTGCATAAATATGTGACTTCAGATTTTGTATTAGTCTAGCCTGATGAAGAGACCTGAGTAGTCTCGAAAGCTTGCAATGTGTTACCATCTTTTCAGTTAGCCATTAAAAGGTATCAACTACTGAGGACTCTCAATCCTGAATATTTTTCTATCCACTGGCTAACACGGTACAAAGATATACATCTTTCCTGCAGTAAATGTAGCTGTTTAACTATGGTCAATGTCTGACAGTGAAGCATGTTATTAATTATATGCAAAGAACGTGGCGGGCACCACATTAAATATGCGTAATAATGATGACCTATATGCCAGAAGACTGAATGTATCAAGAAAAAGGAAGAGAAGCGCAAAAACCAGTGCACACACAGCCCAAATTTACAATACAAAAAAGCTTTTATTGAACATATATGCCCAACAGACAGAAAGACATACACTATAAAAACAAAGTTAAAATCACAACATGCATAGGCAGATCTGACCTGACATGATGAGTAGATATTAAACATCACAGGTGGGTATAAATAAAGATAAATGAGATGCCGCTGAGTGGACACTATGCACAACTATATAGGCATTTTTTTATTTTTATTATTTAGACCATATCAAATTGGTAAATTGTTCACAACATATATTAATGTCCTAGAAATAGTCCTCACAATTGGGTGGGATGGTGTTATTAAATCTAATCTATGGTCTAATGCCCAGTATCATTATCTAAAAGATAGGACTAATGAGCCATGGCTACTATACAGTTAAATAAAATGCATCATATCTAATGACATGCCTCCTAGTTAAGTGCACGTATCCACTCTATAATAGGTCATATAAATCACATGCAATTCCCACTATATGAGCCCATAGAATCAGTACTGCATGAACACATAGGGAAAGTTCCCTGACGAAGCTGTCTGAGGGACAGCGACACGCGTCGGACCAGACGGACCTGCGGATATGATATACTGATGGGGCTCATGTGATAGCGTGTATGGTGCATATTTTTTTTTCCCTATGTGTTCATGTAGTACTGATTCTATGGGCTCATATAGTGGGAATATTCTATCCACTCAACCCCCCTTCAGAAGATGGTCACTTTTATTACTATGGCCAAGTTAAGTGTCTTTTTTTTTCTTTTTCCCTTCAGAATACCCTTTGTCCTAATCCTAAAATGCTCAAAGTCAAATTTAATAACTCGCAGTGGACCTAGAATTGTGAAACTTGGAATACAAGGAGCTGGGCAAGTAGGCTATACTTGGCAGCCTAGAAACCTGGGAAATGAGTTTCTGCCCCAGTAACACATAGATAAGCCGTATTCGGTCTCAAAAAAAGGTAAATTCGCAGGGGTAAGTATAATGCCCCTGTTGTCCCCCTGTGAGCTCCCCAGCCAAAGATATGGCAAATAGAAGCTTTCAATAACTTTTGAAAAGAGGTGTTCCCTGGAACAGCGCACATGTGAGGTCAACAAAGGTGGCAGTTCCTAAGTTTATGGGCAAACCATAAAAGAGGAACAACCATTTTGAGAGTCATTCAGACCCCTGGAGAGACAGTCAGACAACAGGCTGTTGACTGAATCTTTTTTGTTGATTCACACTATAGGAACAGAAAAGCGCAAATAGGGTCTTATCCGATGATAGGAAATAGAAATATATAAATTCTACTCACCCGTTCTCGGACAGAAAAAGGCACATAGGATTAATAAGCTGCTGCACGTCCAAGGGTCAGACAGATAACCGCCGAAGTATAAAATCCAATGGAGCTTTTTTTGGACTCCGTGCGCTGCTTAATAATATACAGGATTACATTTGAGATGAAAGATCAATGTTTTTATTCCGAACGCTTTTCGAAGTATAAGCTACTTCTTCCTCGGGGGATGACAGACATGAAAAAATGCTATAGTCCAAAAAAAGCTCCATTGGATTCTATGAAACTTTTTTGTGGGATTCTCTCCTCTGTTGTGAGTTAATTCTCTGGTCCACCAATAGTGAGTTCTCCTTCCAGACTCCCTCTGGTGGTAACAGGAGGAAGTGAGGCTGATTTAATACCACCTGATAATGAGGATGATGATTGGACCTCAGGAATCTTAGACTGGATTTAAAACAGCTGACGCCCTAAGTCAGTGCTGGTGATTGCTTCTGGCTTCTGAGGTCTTGGTTTTCAGCTCTGTTCCAGCCTTCTCAAAGCTAAGTGTTTTTGCTAATGTTCACACTTGATTTTGTTGGTCTATTCAGTTTTTTGTGTGTTCAAGCAGCCCTGGCTGGGCTGTGCTGAATTTCCACTCTTATTTATCTGTATTTGCCAATTTGCTTTTTAGTCCCTTATTAGATTGGCCTCTTTTTTGCTCTGTCTCAGAATATTTCAGAGTGCTGATATAGTGGGAGAAGTCTAGTGACTTCAGGGTTAATTTTGGTATCAGATGTGTTGGACATTATTTTTGCAGGGTTTTTGGCAGATTGCAGACAGTGTCTTTCCTTTCCTATCCTTTATAGTTAGTTTGGGCCCCATCGTTTGCTCAGCCTATTTTCCTGCCTGTGTTTGTGTTTTCATCTTGTTTCACCGTCAGTACATGTGTGGGGGCTGTCTATTCCTGTGGGGTCTGCTCTGGGGCAGTTAGTTTTCCCCTTTTCTCGCTTTAGGCTTATGTAGTCCTCCGGCGGTGACGAGGCGTCTAGGTCATCGTAGGAACGCTCCACTGCTACTGCTAGTTGTGTGGATAGGATCAGGGATCTGCAATCTGCATAGTTACCAACCTCTCTGGTTTTCTGGGACTTGGCTTTTTGTTGTCCTCCTCGGTGACCCATTCATAACACTCCTCCCCTTTATTGACACATCATAACTGACTGAGAGAGTAAGTTTCATATTTTAATCCCTTTTATTTCTAACTGTACATATTGTATTTTGTCTCCTTTAGTAATATCTTTTGTATTTTTGTAAACACTGCCTATATTTTCTGTAGTAAACATTTAAATTTACTAGTTTCATTCTCCTTGCTCTATGTCCAAACCGACACGTACTCCGTGCCAAATCATGCTACCTTTGGGTTGGTTCCTGACCTGATTTAGGTGTTAGTATCAAGCGAGGAACTGGTGGCAGCATAACATCCTGGTGTTGTTTGGTAACCATGGCAGTGAAGGATATTTATGTGTGTATTCCAGGTCTGGGACTGGTGATATACATACCACCCTCACTGCAGAGTGCCTGATAGCCAGTACGTGATAAGGCAGCCTTTCCAGCAACTACTTATCCTAGGTGCAGTTCCCAGACATGAGGATAAGGGGGCACCAGAGAGCTGCAAGTTCTTAACTGGAACTGAAAGTGGAAACAAAAGTTGTGTTATATCCCAGACACTCTTCAAAACTTCCCTTTATACCTTTTCTCTTATTGAAGGCCTGTGAATCTTCTCTTCAAAGCATCCAGCAATAGTCTCCCATCCTGTTCATATTCCATCTACTTTGGTATTGTCATTCTATTTCCTAGATATACTACTGATGAATAGTTTCTCCTTGCGCTTCGCTAACAGCACCAATGCTTTCAGGAATGTAGTCCAAATAGGAATGTAAAAAATGTAATTTAAAATTCATCAGACAACCCAAGGCTTTGAAACTTTTCAGCATCTTCTCCCGGATGGACTTAAATTTTGGATCATTGTTGCGACCTAGAAATTTCTTCATGACTTATTTAAAAGAATCCCAAGCCTTTTTCTCAACAGCTTTCATTTTTGTTTCCATCACATTGTCCATGAGTTTCTGGACCCAAAAAAATATATCCCTTCAATTTTGCTTTGAACAGTCCATGAAATTTGCTGCAGGGGCACTTAAAAGTCTCTCCTTCTTTAGGTAAAGCTTTCACAAACTATTTAATCAGTCCAGTTGATCAGTAACTATCAAAATTCTCAATTCTTATTTAAAATCTGTGTTTAATGAAGACAATTCCCCACTACTGAGATGATAATTCATATGGATACAATTCTATGTAGATGGGAGGAGGGAAGAGCTAGAGACAGAACTCTGCCCTCCTCCTCTCTCTTGTCTGTCTTCACTGACTACAGATTTTACCACAGAATTGAGAGTTTTGATAATGACTGATTAAATTTGGCAGAAAGAAGCAATTTTTTCTGATTGCATATTTTACAATATTTATGCGCACTATTAATTTATTAAATAAAAATTAAAGAGATGGTTACTCTTTAAAGAAAAATATCTTTATGCAGACTATGATTTGTTTAAAAAGGAAAACAGAATATTTAATGAGCAAGCAGTAACACTGCATGAAACCACTTAAATTCTGTGAAAATTATATAGGAAAATCTAGCAATGTATAGTCCACTAAACTAAATCAGTGATTAACTTGCTAAACAATCATAATCAAGGAATGTCTGGCTTCTTTTTAAAGAACCTATTCTATTTTCATCCAATTTAAGAAATTATAAGTATGCATTCACCCATCACTTTCTGCTTTTGCAGCTCTGTTTTCTGCCTCTGGCTCCTTTAAATTTCCAAACTGTTTGACAATTATGCACTTAAAAGGAATATGTGGATATTACATAAGTCAATTCAAATAGCTGAGGATAGACCAAATATATTTTACAATATATTTACCATATTACATTTATTTAACTTTTTAGTTTACCTCAATTATTTGATTAATATATGCATAATATATGCCTAGTTCATCAGTTATAATATTGACTAACATCTAGTGATGGGTGAGCATGCTCTGCACTGCTCCGTACTTTGATCAAGTATTATGGTGCTTGATCAAATTAAACAAGCGTAGATTTCCTGCCAGTCATGGTAATGCTGTAGCCATGTTGGCTACAGGCATTACTGTGATTGGCCGGCCGCGTTGCATCATAAGGTGTATATAAGACTCGGTTTCACCATGTTGGGCACATTGTGCCTGGAAATAATGTAGGGAGAGTCCCTGCTGCAGAATAGCCAGTGTGTGATATAGCATCCCAGTCTGCTGGTGCAACATTAAACCAACAGCTCTTTTCAGGGCTAATTCAAAAAGATTCTATTCTAAAATATCACTCATAGCTGCAATTATGGTATTATTAGCTGCTGGAGTAGGAAGAGTGTATAAGAGGCACATGGGGAAGGGCTCATTGTGTTACAGTCTTCTGTGCTGTTACTTTAACCTTCGTCCGGCTGAGTAGGTACAATTGTACCTATTCCGTTTTAAAATTGCAATAACTTTTTTTCGAAAAGCCGTAGAGGGCTGAAATTTCGTGACATCTCTGCAGTTTTGGTCCAGAATATATTGGCCACATTTCAATAAAATAGCTCCACCCCCTTAAGGGGTGGAGATATTTTTGCATCCATAGCAAGCTGCATAGGTACAAATGTACCCTCATATATTTTGAATGAGGATAATGCAAGGAAAAAAGAATAATTTTTTTTTAATGATAATGCTATTTTATTATTATAAACAAGTAAAAAAAACTGTTCATTTACATTATAAAAGAAAATGTAAGAAACTTTTTTTACTGATTTTCTTTGCAAGTAATGCATGTTGTCTTTGTTACCGAGTGTTCATCGCAAATGGGTTTCACACAAACCACACAAGACTTTCTAGTCTGACGTTGTTTTCGCCTCAGGTCTCGGCAGACATAGCAACTACCAACAACAGGGGAGGTTCCACGACTACCATGAGGTATTTGAGGTCCAGCTGCTGCTTGCGATGCTACCAGAATGCATCGTCCAAGCACCATTTCTACTGCACCTCGAAGAAAATGCTTTCTCATCATCATTCGTAGAGTTGAGCGACTTTTGATTTTTAGGGTCGCGTTTCGTTTCGTGAAACCCGACTTTTCCAAAAGTCGGGTCGAGCAAGATCGTCCGATTAAAGGGAAAAGTCGGGGTCGTCCCGAAACACGAAACCCAATGTAAGTCAATGGGGAATAAAAGTCGGCAGTGAGAGGAGGACAGGAAACACACCTACAGTGCCCATTTGAATGCCAAAAGCATCAATTCTTCTTACTTAAGCTTGTCAACCTTAATTAACTTCATAATACAAGCTACGCACTGAAAAATGGGGGTTATTTGGCTAAAGTTGTGGGGGGGAGGGCTGGCTGCAGGTTTTCATGTGCCCTGGGCGAAAGAGCGCCCCTTTAACACATACCACAACTCATCATGCTCCGATACGGCAGATAAATAGCGGTATAGTACAATGAAAAATACCTCACTTTTTACATCTCATGACGAGGCCCATCTATTTCTCCATACAGAATCATTGGTCCCATATAATGTTTGAAACAGTATATGATGAGCTCCACATAATGCTACAGTATATGTTGGTCCCCATGGATGAAGCTCCACTGTCTTATGGGCCCAAATAATGCTCCAAACATAATGGGCCCCATTTCTAATGCTCTAGTGTATAATGGGCCCTGTAAATGCTGCTCCAGTGTCTGATGTCCACCTTTGGAATGTTCCAGTGTATGGTGGGCCCCATCTATCATTCTCCAGAGTATAGTGCTCCCCAAAAATTGCTGTCCCAACATTGAAAACAATCAAATAAGTCTCCTCGCTAGGGAATCCCTGTACTTATCTGGACAGGTGCTGTAGCTTGCTTAACAGCTCGCCAGCCGTTCTCACGCCCAGTATGGATTGCACGTGATTGCACAAAGGTTAGAAAGGGTACCGTATCCCTGAATAACATGTATGGATAGCGTACACATTCAAAATATATGTCTCAGGAGGCAGGCTCAGACGGTGTTAGGCCCAGTATGGATTGCACGTGATTGCACAAAGGTTAGAAAGGGTACCGTATCCCTGGATAACATGTATGGATAGCGTACACATTCAAAATATATGTCTATACAGCATGAGGCAGGCTCAGACGGTGTTAGGCCCAGTATGGATTGCACGTGATTGCACAAAGGTTAGAAAGGGTACCGTATCCCTGGATAACATGTATGGATAGCGTACACATTCAAAATATATGTCTCAGGAGGCAGGCTCAGACGGTGTTAGGCCCAGTATGGATTGCACGTGATTGCACAAAGGTTAGAAAGGGTACCGTATCCCTGGATAACATGTATGGATAGCGTACACATTCAAAATATATGTCTATACAGCATGAGGCAGGCTCAGACGGTGTTAGGCCCAGTATGGATTGCACGTGATTGCACAAAGGTTAGAAAGGGTACCGTATCCCTGGATAACATGTATGGATAGCGTACACATTCAAAATA
Organism: Dendrobates tinctorius; assembly: GCF_039654945.1. NCBI lineage: Eukaryota > Metazoa > Chordata > Amphibia > Anura > Dendrobatidae > Dendrobates > Dendrobates tinctorius. Next base: position 57,216,696 of record NW_027361698.1, on the reverse strand, counting down.
TATGTCTATACAGCATGAGGCAGGCTCAGACGGTGTTAGGCCCAGTCTGGATTGCACGTGATTGCACAAAGGTTAGAAAGGGTACCGTATCCCTGGATAACATGTATGGATAGCGTACAAATTCAAAATATATGTCTATACAGCATGAGGCAGGCTCAGACGGTGTTAGGCCCAGTATGGATTGCACGTGATTGCACAAAGGTTAGAAAGGGTACCGTATCCCTGGATAACATGTATGGATAGCATACACATTCAAAATATATGTCTCAGGAGGCAGGCTCAGACGGTGTTAGGCCCAGTATGGATTTGACGGCCCAGATTACACAGCGGAGGAGCAGGGAGAGGTAAAGATTGCAAATGCTGGGGCCCTGCCCAAGCAAGGGGGGCCCACTCGTGGGCGTCGGTACTGGCACTGGGCCCCTCATAGTACAGCGGTGTGTCTGACGGCGGGTGTGCACCACCACCATCAGAGACACTTGATTGCACTATGAGGGACCCTGTGCCAGTGCCCGCGCCCAAGAGTCGGCCTACCCACCTGTCCAGGGCAACGGCACTCGCACGGTGTCGTGCGCTAGGTGTTGACCCCAGCCATGGGGGGGAGGCAGCACAGTTAGGGAGTTTTAGAAAGTGGCATATGTTGATGTTGGACATTCAGCTGATGCAAAAGGCGAAATAAGTGAAGTACCAGGAAGAGGTGGACCAAAGCAAGCCATTTTTCTGTCACCCTATGTGTCATCAGGGGAAGGTGGGACAAAATCCTTGGAAACCCATGCGTGGTTCATTTTAATGAAGGTTAGATCATCCACATTTTGGGTTGACAGACGGGTCCTTTTTTCTGTCAGGATTGATCCAGCTGCACTGAAGACTCTTTCCGATAGCACACTTGCAGCTGGACAAGCGAGCTCCTGTAAGGCATATTGGGCCAATTCAGGCCAGGTGTCCAGTTTAGCGGCCCAATAGTCAAAGGGGAATGACCTGTGTGGGAGAACATCGATATGGGAGGAAAAGTAGTTTGTAACCATAGTTGACAACTGCTGTCTCCTGTCACTTTCCATCGATGCAGTATTACCAGTTGTGTGAGCGGTATTTGAAAAATCAGTCCACAACATTGTCATGAAACCCCTGTCTCCAACGCCACTTCTGCTGTGTGCACCACGAACACCTCTGCCAAGCTGCCCCCGGCCCATACGGCTCGTGTGAGAACCATCACCGCTGCTGTGTGCTGGGAATGCCTCAAGCAACTGATTTACCAGAGTTGCTTGTTTATTAGCCAATATTAGGTCAAGGTTCTCCTGTGGCATGATGTTTTGTAATTTGCCTTTATAGCGTGGATCCAGGATGCTGGCCAACCAGTAGTCGTCATCGTTTATCATTTTGGCAATGCGGGGGTCCCTTTTTAGGATCCGCAAGGCATAATCTGACATGTGGGCCAATGTTCCCGGTGTCAATGATGCACTGCGAGTGCTGGGTGGAGGAGCACTTTCTGGCAAATCCACATCCCTCCAGTCACGCACAAACCCTGTACCAGACCTTGCCACGCCAACATTTTCACTTGCCCCACGAGATGCATCCTCCTCCCCTAAGTAATCATCCCCATCATCCTCCTCCTCCTCCTCTTCTTCCTCCACCTCGTCCAGGAGAGGTCCCTGAGCAGACAATGGCTGAATGTCATCAAGGATTCCCTCCTCCTCTTCCTCCTCATCAACATTGGCTGCAGATGCCTGCTCCTTAAGGTGAGTCAATGTTTGCATGAGCAGACGCATAAGTGGGATGCTCATGCTTAGGATGGCGTCGTCTGCGCTTACCAGCCGTGTGCATTCCTCAAAACACTGAAGGACTTTACAAAGGTCTTTCAGCTTCGACCACTGCACGCCTGTCAACTCCATGTCTGCTCTCAAAGTGCCTGGCCATGTATCCTCCCACAAATGCATTATGGCCTGCCTCTGCTCGCACAGCCGCTCCACCATGTGCAGGGTGGAGTTCCACCTTGTTGCAATGTCGATAATGAGGCGGTGGTTGGGAAGGTGGAGCAATCGCTGCAGCTTCTGCATACGAACGGAGTGTACAGGCGACCGGCGGATGTGCGCGCACAGTCTTCGCACCTTCTGGAGCAGGGCTGTTAACTCCGGATAATTTTTGAGGAAGCACTGCACCACCAGGTTCAAGGTGTGAGCCAAGCAAGGTATGTGGCTGAGTTTTGAAAGGGCTATGGCTGCCACAAAATTACGGCCGTTATCACTAACTACCTTGCCTGCCTCAAGATGTACACTGCCCAGCCATGACTCAGTTTGTCGTTTCAAGTACTCGGCCAGCACCTCGGCGGTGTGTCTGTCGCCCAAACACATCATCTGTAACACAGCTTGCTGACGCTTTCCACTAGCTGCTCTATAGGGGGACACATCGTGTGCAACAGTGGCAGCTGCAGATGGAGTGCTCGTACGACTGCGCTCTGTGGACGAGCTTTCGCTTCTGGAGGAGGAGGAGGAGGAGGGTCGAACGCCTACAGCCAACTGTTTCCTATACCGTGGGCTAGGCAGCACTGTCCCACCACCGCTGTCCCCTGTGGACCCTGCATCCACCACATTAACCCAGTGCGCAGTGATGGACACGTAACGGCCCTGGCCATGCCGACTGGACCATGCATCAGTTGTGAGGTGCACCTTTCCGCTCACTGACTGCTTGAGTGCATGGACAATGCGGTCTTTCACATGATGGTGGAGGGCTGGGATGGCTTTGCGAGAGAAGAAGTGGCGACTGGGTAGGTCATAGCGTGGTACTGCATAGGCCATGAGTTCGCGGAAAGCTGTGCTTTCCACCAACCGAAAGGGCATCATCTCAAACGAGATTAGTTTGGCAATGTGGGCGTTCAAACCCAGTGTACGCGGATGAGAGACTGAGTACTTTCTTGACCTACTCATAGTGTCTGGGAGGGTGAGCTGGACTTGAGAGCTGCATATGGTGGAAGTAGCGGTGGACAGGGCGGACTGAGAGAGGGTTGATGATGGTGATGGAGTTGGTGTTCTTTCTGATGGCCTAGAATCAGTCTTTCGTTGATATAACAGTGGGATTCCCTGACTGCTGTGGTCTTGCAACGACACCTCAACATTTGCTGCTGTGCTAACCGGTGGGCTTACAGTGGGGGAAACAATGTAGCGTTGCTGACTACCTTCGTTGTGATCAGTTGCACATGTGGCACTTGAGGTTTGGTGTTGTGTCCACGCTTGCAAGTGCATGCTGGTTAAATGTCTAAGCATGCAACTGGTATTCAAATTTTTCAGATTTTTCCCTCGGCTAAAGGTCTTTGCGCACTTCTTACAGATAACCTTGGCCTGATCATGAGGATTTTGTTCCAAAAATGCCACACTGCACTCTTCCTACTTTGGCAGACATTTTGCGGCCTAGCACGCTGTGATCTTTTGACCCTCTGGACAAGCTGTCCAGCAACTCTTTTGATGTTTGGAACCTGTCTTTGGAGTGCTCCGGGCCTGCCAGATAACAGCTGTTGCGATGTCGATGTCTGCTGTGGATGCTCCTCATCTGAGCTATTGGAAGCAGCACCCTCTTCCCCCAATGGATGCCAATCTGGGTCAACAACTGGGTCATCCATCACCTCCTCTTCTATGTCATGTGCACCTTCCTCTGTGTCACCGTGTATGGTGGTATAGTGTGCGGGAAGGGGCACCTGAGTCTCATCAGGGTCAGAATCTGGCTCTGTACACTGCGAGGACAATGTAGTGCTCTGAGTGAATGTACCAGCAGAATCATCCATCAGCGGCTGTGCATCAGTGCACTCCATGTCAGATTCATCTTGGCCTGGGTAATTCACCATTTCACTTGATAATCCAGGCATGGTATGTGAAAACAGCTCCATGGAGTAATCAGTAGTATGGCCTGCGTCATCCTTCAATCTTGGTTGGGGTGAAGGACACAAGGAAAGGTGTGGTTCATGAACATGAGCCTCCAATGATGACTCAGTGCTTTTACTTTTTACAACTGAAGAAGAGGAGGCTATAGAACTGGAGGCTGAGTCAGCAATGTAAGACAAAACTTTTTCCTGATGCTCTGGCTTTAAAAGCGGTTTGCCAACTCCTAGAAAACTAAGCGTTCGAGGCCTTATGTAGCCAGACGATGACGCAGGGTCAGCACCTCCTGCATTCGGTCCTATTTTGCTCTTGCCACTACCATCAGATCCACCACCAACACCATCATTACCAGCTGCCAACCCCCGCCCAATTCCACGGCCTCTTCCACCAGCCTTCCTCATTTTTGGTAGAAATGTAGACAAAATCTAACAAACTATATAGTAATGTAAAACAAGGTACAAGGTGTCTATAGGACAGGGGAGATTTAGAATTTCTGCACACACTTGTGGACAGTGGACACTTTTGGATTGTGTGAGGCCCATTGATATCTGAACGCTATGTGACAGGCTCGATGGCACAGCTGTGACCAAAGTGACGAGAGGATAAGGGAGATTTTGAATCTCTGCGCACACTTTTGGACACTGGACACTTGTGGATTGTGTGAGGCCCACTGATATCTGAGCGCAATGTGACACGCTCGATGGCACAGCTGCCTGTGAAAAATGTGACGAGAGGATAATGGAGATTTTGAATCTCTGCGCACACTTTTGGACACTGGACACTTGTGGATTGTGTGAGGCCCACTGATATCTGAGCGCTATGTGACAGGCTCGATGGCACAGCTGCCTGTGACAAAAGTGACGAGAGGATAATGGAGATTTTGAATCTCTGCGCACACTTTTGGACACTGGACACTTGTGGATTGTGTGAGGCCCACTGATATCTGAGCGCTATGTGACAGGCTCGATGGCACAGCTGCCTGTGACAAAAGTGACGAGAGGATAATGGAGATTTTGAATCTCTGCGCACACTTTTGGACACTGGACACTTGTGGATTGTGTGAGGCCCACTGATATCTGAGCGCTATGTGACAGGCTCGATGGCACAGCTGCCTGTGACAAAAGTGATGAGAGGATAATGGAGATTTTGAATCTCTGCGCACACTTTTGGACACTGGACACTTGTGGATTGTGTGAGGCCCACTGATATCTGAGCGCTATGTGACAGGCTCGATAGCACAGCTGCCTGTGACAAAAGTGACGAGAGGATAATGGAGATTTTGAATCTCTGCGCATACTTTTGGACACTGGACACTTGTGGATTGTGTGAGGCCCACTGATATCTGAGCGCTATGTGACAGGCTCGATGGCACAGCTGCCTGTGACAAAAGTGACGAGAGGATAATGGAGATTTTGAATCTCTGCGCACACTTTTGGACACCGGACACTTGTGGATTGTGTGAGGCCCACTGATATCTGAGCTCTATGTGACAGGCTCGATGGCACAGCTGCCTGTGACAAAAGTGACGAGAGGATAATGGAGATTTTGAATCTCTGCGCACACTTTTGGACACTGGACACTTGTGGATTGTGTGAGGCCCACTGATATCTGAGTGCTATGTGACAGGCTCGATGGCACAGCTGCCTGTGACAAAAGTGACGAGAGGATAATGGAGATTTTGAATCTCTGCGCACACTTTTGGACACTGGACACTTGTGGATTGTGTGAGGCCCACTGATATCTGAGCGCTATGTGACAGGCTCGATGGCACAGCTGCCTGTGACAAAAGTGACGAGAGGATAATGGAGATTTTGAATCTCTGCGCACACTTTTGGACACTGGACACTTGTGGATTGTGTGAGGCCCACTGATATCTGAGCGCTATGTGACAGGCTCGAAGGCACAGCTGCCTGTGACAAAAGTGACGAGAGGATAATGGAGATTTTGAATCTCTGCGCACACTTTTGGACACTGGACACTTGTGGATTGTGTGAGGCCCACTGATATCTGAGCGCTATGTGACAGGCTCGATGGCACAGCTGCCTGTGACAAAAGTGACGAGAGGATAATGGAGATTTTGAATCTCTGCGCACACTTTTGGACACTGGACACTTGTGGATTGTGTGAGGCCCACTGATATCTGAGCACTATGTGACAGGCTCGATGGCACAGCTGCCTGTGACAAAAGTGACGAGAGGATAATGGAGATTTTGAATCTCTGCGCACACTTTTGGACACTGGACACTTGTGGATTGTGTGAGGCCCACTGATATCTGAGCGCTATGTGACAGGCTCGATGGCACAGCTGTGACAAAAGTGACTAGAGGATAAGGGAGATTGGATTGCTTTTAAAAAAGCAGTTTGCGGAGCAGTGGGTAAACAGTAATGCCAGCGTGTCAGGAAGCCTTAGAAGGCAGCCCAACAACCAACACCACTGATACACCACTATATAGCCTCCCCTTGCACTGCACACACAGTGACTTGTGTGTTGTGCAGGCCAAATCGCTAGCAGCAGAAGCAGTTTTTTTGTCTTCTTCCCTGCCTAACGCTCTCCCTACAGAATCAGCAGCAACCTCTCCCTATACTAAGATCGGCAGAAGTAAGATGGCGGTCGGCGTGCAAGCCCTTTTATACCCCCTGTGACGCCCACCAAAGCAAGCCAATCACTTGCATGCCCTTCTGAAAGATGGTGGTGACCCGTGCCTAGGTCATCACGTTGCCCACAGTGTCCGTGGATCCTGATTGGCTGAAAAAGAGCGCAAAACAAAATTTTGAAACGCGACTTTGGCGCGTAAGTCGCCGACCTCGTGGCCGACCTCATCCTAGGGTCGGGTTTCGTTTCATGAAACCCGACTTTGCCAAAAGTCGGCGACTTTTGAATTTTTTCGACCCGTTTCGCTCAACTCTAATCATTCGGTTTGTACTGCGATCTTCAATTGCAGGCATACACAGCTGATTTGCGAGATCTTTCAGGAACTTTCTTCGCTGATCCTTTGTCCTGAAGCTTGGATTGTGTTCTCTGTAGATGATGTAGGATGCAAACCCAGTGACGTCAATCATATTGTAGAAAAATGCCAGAGGCCAACGTAATGTTTGTCGTTTCACAGTGTACTCTCCCAACATTTTATCCATAACATCAACTCCGCCTTTTGTTTTGTTGCAATATTTTATTATCTCTGGCTTGGCTGCTAGTGTCTCTTCAACTTCTCCCGTCATGTGCATAGATGATAGAAGCACGACTGATTTGTTCTTCTTTGGTACATATGAACAGACTATTGCATCATGATTGTAGGCAAAATTTGTAGAGTTTACAGGCCTTTCTTTGGCAGGCTGCATGTTGCTAGGTAGGAACCTTTTGTTTATTCTCACTGTACCAACTAGTGCCATGTTCCAGGAGTTCAATACCTTAGCTAGTTCCATGGTTGTAAAGAAGTTATCGGTGGTGACATTTATTCCAGAGCCTTTATACAAGCTCACTAGGTCCAATACTGTTCGTTCACCAATGTTTACTTGTCGAGGACCATCAGTTGGTTTCCCAGTGTAGAGCTGACCTTGTAATGGGTAGGCGTTTGACGAGTCACAAGCCCAGAAAATCTTTATGCCATATTTAGCTGGTTTTGAAGGTATATACTGGGTAAATTTAGTATGGCCTCTAAATGGAAATAATTGCTCGTCGACGGTGATACAATTATATGGCTTGTAGGCTCTCTTCAGATTTCTGTTCAGCATTGTCCAGATGTCCCGTATTGGTGTAGCTTTATCTACTTGCACACGTTCTGCACGTGTATTTTTGTTGTCAAATCTGAAAAATCTGAGTATCATCTTGAAGCGGTCACGAGACATGGCTGCACGTATAAGAGGCAGAGCATCAACATTCCACATTTCCTCCAGATTCTCTTTGTTGTCTCTGTGCACACCAGCAGCAATCAGTGTGCCCAAAAATGCATGGAGTTCAGTTTCAGCAAATTGCTTGAATGTTTTTTGTGGTGGCCGTTCAGAAGAATCAGGAAAACGTTGTACCAGTTCGTTGTTGTAAGCATCACAAACTCTCTTGGCCTTTCGATTCATTTCTCGTAATATGATGTCACACATCTCGTGAGTCATGATTGACTTGAAAATCTCTTTTGCTGTATACAGGTTGCTGATTGCTGCAGGGCCACCTCTTTGTCGTAGGACATTATGAGATTTTGTTTGTGCATTTTGCAGTGGATCACTACACCATTGAGTTTTATCCTTAGCAGTCCAAATGTCGCCTGCACTTTGAGGCACAGACTCATCCTCAACACTTTCGTCTGAGTCGTATTCTTTTTCCTGCTCTATGACCATTTCTTGTTCACTGTCTGAATCTTCTTCAGTAACATCCACTTGTGGTACATAGTTTTCATCATCAGATGCAACATATGGTTCTTCCTCATGCTCAGAATCCGATTCTTCTAGCATTCGCATTATTTGGACCGACGTAAATCTGTAAATATGAAAAAATGAAAAATAAATAATTTTCCAAAATACTACACAATACTTCATTATTGGCTTTTCACAAAATGATACTAACCTGCAAACACGTTTTCTTGGATTATGGTGGAAACTAGATCCAACATCACTATCACTCATGATGACTTGGTAGATGAATTTTGGCTTCGTAATTTAGTTCAGTAACACGTGGCAAGTAGAATGAAACTCGATTCTAAATTGCAGATAAAAAAGTAAATTATTTCTAGTGATAATTATTTATAAATGTCATTTATATATTATGTAAACCGTATACGGTTTCAGAATTTTCATTCCATCTTTGACTGTTTTTTCGACCAATAGGAAAATTGTAACAGAGCCACCATCTTTATTTTGTGCTGAATATAAGCAAAACATCGTAAAACAATATGTAGATACTAATTATTATCCATTTTTCATATAAAAATCATACCTATAGTGATAAGTTTCATACAAAATATATGTAAGCCAAGTCCAGGCTCAAAGACAATTTCTGACTGTTCTGTCCCCACATAAGGAGAATGAAGGTATAACTGGCTGTTAGATGCTGTGAGACTTTCCTACCTTTGTATCCAAGAAATTGAATACTTCACAAGCCTAGAAATGTGTGTGCTCACAGCAATGAAATGAACAGCAAAATGGCTACTGAGAGGAGGGAGGCAGGAAGAGAAGTAGAAGCCACTCCCAGTTTGAATCAACTTAATTGACAGCAACATAAGTGAGCAGTAACAACACTGGCCAATAGATATCAGCATAACATTTGTAGCTGAATGAACTTTAGTTTGTGAAACCAAGTAAAGGAGAAAGTCTTCCCACAGTGGAGGTATATATGAAGGTACAATTGTACCTCTGCAGCCTGTAAACGTTGTAAAATTATGCAACCTGACGAAGGTTAAATCAACAGTCTTTTTCAGGGTTTATTGAAATAGATTATATTTTCTAATAATACAGCTCTTTTCTGTAATTCATGTAGGGTTAGCTGGTGGAGTAGGGATATTGTATTAGAGACAGTTAGACAGGGTAGATTGTGTTACAGTCCTTGGTGCTGCCACATACAAGAAAAACTCCATTCAGGTATAATTTAAATAAGTTCTACTCTCTAATAATGTTGCTCTTATCTTTGTAGAGAATTTAAAATGTGCAAGGCATGCAGTAAAATATGAGGAAGTGGACGTGCTGCTGATGTTGCATGTAGAGGGCGTGGTCCAGGTGAAGCTGTGCCCGCTGTGGGAGCACAACAAACACACTCTTCCAAGAGAAATAGCATCTTGTTCATTAGTGATGAGCGAGTAAACTCATTGATCGGGTGATCTCTGTGTATTTTGGCGAGCTCGGAGATTTAGTGTTTGTCGACGTAGCTGCATGCATCAACTACGGTGTTCGGAAGTGGTAGTTAAATGCCCGCTGTCAGCGTTTGATGTTTGATGTTGATATTACGGATGTTGGCAAGGCTTTCTAAGCAGCACAGGGCAGTAGCTGAATATCAGCTCCGCTCAACCATAACAGACCAGTGGCAATGGATGTCTGACATCTGTGCGGTTCTCCAAAACTTTGAGGCCTCAACTAATATGGTGAGCAGTGATAACAATATAAACAGCATAACCATCCCACTTCTGGGTCTACTGAAATGCTTGCTGTTCACAATTAAAGAGGAAGATGGGCATGCGGACCAGCTGTAGATGGAGGAAGATAATAGACAGGGTGATGCTACTCAGCCCTGCCTCATCTCATCTTCTAAGCGCTGATTGGGTGATAATGAGAAGGAGGCGGCTGAAGAGGAGGAGGAATAAGAGATAGTTACCTGCACTACAGAGGGTACTACCAACACCAGCTTCTTGTCTATTCAGCATGGATGGCCTGAAGAGGAAGAGCAGGAGGAGGAGAGGGAGAAGGGTGAGGAGACAGAGATAGTCATTTTCCTTTGGGAACAGGAAAGTCTTGCCTGTTGAGATTCTAGCACACATGGCAGACTATATATCCCTATCCCTTAGCGTCTGTCACATTGGTGAACCATATGTTTTTTATGCACCTATTCTGTTTTTAATTATTTTTTTTGGAATAAAGTCTTTTGATTTTAATCATCCTTTGGTCGAAGTTGCTGGAACATCTCCTGAGTATTGTGCCTACAAGATTTTCCGGAATCCAAGTTCCCTGCACCGCCCAGGATTGATTGCATTCCTCCAGACTTCGCATTTGCTACGGTTTGGTGAGCTGACAAAAAAAACTTTTTCCCTCGTATATATCCCTATCCCACTGCCTTTCACATAACCCTCCCTCGCTCCTAATTTTTCAAGGGTGTGTATAATGTCCTACTATATAATTTTAAGAGGCTTACCACTAAAATCCTTTTAAATATATATATATATATATATATATATATATATATATTTATACCCCCCAGGGATAAATGTTTTCAAGCCATTGCACATGATCATTGGCTTTACCAGTCTAGGAGTCCATCTTCTACCACGTGGTAAAAAAATGTTTTCTGAGGTCCTCCTCACCAAGCTACGACTTGCCTAATATCATGGTCAAAAGAATAGAAGAAACAAGATGAAGCAGAAGACCAGCAACCCGATGGCTAGATAAAAACAAAATAATGGTGGAGAAGACCCTGGTGGATCCATCTAGATTTGCACAAGAGCAATCTTCCTACAGAATTCACTAAGTTGCTATTGCTCGAGATTGAGCCAAAGACCGTTAAAGTAAAAAATAAATAAATTCTATGTCTTGTTAAAATTGTATTGATTACTTTCTAAAACCTGCTCAAAATATAAAAAAGGGGGTACTGCAAGTTTGGCCCTCAGAGAAAAAGACTTTAATGTACTCACTATGTGTCTGTACTTAGTTTCTCCCACCATCAGGCCACTTCCATAGGGAGATAACATATTCTCATAATTTGGAATTCGCAGACAACAGACTGCAGGGGAATTCATAAAAATACCATATATGGAGCCCACTGTATTTCTACAGCAACAGTAGAGGGATTTTTTTTGTCTATTGTTGCTTACTTTTGCTAGCATCTAACTGACATGTACCATTAAACAAAAGAAAAAACTTCAAACTTCAGTGAATTAAATTGGCTAGTCAACATATGACCAAACAGCCCCCACAAGCAGGCACAAATTAAGACAATAATTGGGCATGTCCATAAAGCAGGTGCTTTGACTGACATTGGTTTCAGTTTCATTCAAAGGGGTTTTGGGATGCAGAAATCACAAGGGATTGCAAATAAACGGCACTGACAGCAGTGATCTCAGTAAGCGAGGGGGCCAAAATCAGACTGTCTTTTCATATTATGAAAGTACCTAAATGTACCTTTTTAAGCTGTGGTTACACAAAGCAATGTCTGTGAGCTTAGGTTTATTTTTGATAGGCTGTATCCTATTCTTTCTTCATAAACTTCCCCAGCAGCCAGAACAAGCTTAGAATGTTAAATAGCACTAGCTCACATGATGTGACAAAAGATTTCTGCAATAAATGGATTAAAGGACAATGCAACAGACCTAATTCACGGTAATATTCTTTTACCCCAAAATCCGTTTTACAATTAAATACTATTGTAAAAACTTGTCAGGGTGAAATTTTTCCCTTGAAAATTGGGATTTGTTTTTAAGAAGCTTACATAATTGTTTCATCGCGTGATCAATCTTTATACAGAGTTCCATTAAAAGTTGACTCTTAAGTTGCTTTCGATTACCCTTCACCTAAAGTAAACTGCAATTACATTTAAAACTTTGCCTTAAAGGCTAGAAATTTATGCTGGATTTAAATTAAACTTTATCAATATATTCATGTTGATTCATGCTGATGTTAGAATTATTTTGTATTGAATTTAATTTGATCACTTAGGCCTCTTTCACACTTCAGTTTTTTTGTGTCAGTTAAAATCTGCCAAAAAGGCAGACAAGCGGATCCGTTCTTAACTGATGTGAACGGATGCCACAGGATCCGTTTTTTGACGGATCCGCAAAATGAGGAAATTTAAAGGAAACGCTGGCCGGGAAGAGGAGAGAGAGAGAGAGAGAGAGAGAGAGAGTTTTTTTTTTCTTTTTTGTCCGGCACCCAGACAGAATTTCGGGTTAATTCAGTGTCTGGAGGATCCGCCGGCCAAAAAAAGTTGCAAGCTCCGTTTGGAAATCTTTGAGGATGTTGACAGACAACAACATTATGGCGGATCCGCACAAAAATGGATGCAACGGACGGCAATCCGTCAAGATCCGCCAATAATGAAAGTCAATGGGGAAAAAAACGGATCCACAAAAAAAAATTGCGGATCGTTTTTTTTCAAAACCTGGCGGATTTTGACTGATTGTAAAAAACGGAAGTGTGAAAGAGGCCTTAGGCTCATAAAAACTTATTTCATTTTATACAACACTTGCCTTATAAGTTGAAATCAGCTGTAAAAATTAAATAAGTCTCAATTTAATTCTAAAATTGTTTACCTAAAAATATTTTAGTATATCTCAATTAAAGGTTTTTATTGGAAAAGCTAAGACTGGGTTTGCATCAGCATTTTTAATTCTGTCATAGAAACAGAATAATGGAATTCATGCCAAGGAAGTATATGTCACATTATGGACACCATTGGCACCAGAGTTAATCTATTTATAATGAGATCCATCAGATTTTAGACATGGGCCTGTTATTATAACAGAAAAACTAGCAGACCATGTTGCATTATTTGTTCTGGTAAAAATAACTAAATCTGTGATGAAAACTTTAAAAAGAGACTATTTGGCCTCATTCAAACATTAATGATTTTTCTCATATGAAAAAAAAATGGTCTTAAATTCATCAATGTTTTTGATCGTATTTTCATTAGAATTTGGTCATTATTTCAGTTTTTGCCATCAGAGTTTGTTCAGAGTGTGATCTGTTTTTCTCAAATTGAAAAAAAGAGATCAGTTTCTTAAACTTCTTTATAAACAGTCTGCGAAAATGGCATGTGAATGCTGTTTTTTTCATGGACCGATAGACTTGAATTGGAGAGTTTGATCTGAGATGCGGATCAATTTTGGACAAGTCTCCATACTCAATCCGAGAAAAAAAATCAGACATGTCAACTAATCCAAAGATTATCATAGGTACTAGTGCTATTTGTGGAAAACATAGATAGCACTTGTATGAAAAAAACTGATGTCTGAATGAGCCTTAATGCAGATGTGAACTAATCAGAATCGTTATAAAATGAAGCTTAAAGCCACAAGCATGGACCCCTCATCTCCATTATGGTGTGCATCGCCCCTTCATCCCTATCCTGGTATGCATGGCCCCATCATCACTATCCTGGTATGCGTGGTCCCCTCATACCTATCCTGATAAGCATGAGCCACTTATCCCTAGCCTGGTAGGCATGTCCCCCTTATCCATAACCTGGTAGGCATGGCCCCATTATCCCTATCCTGGTAGGTATGGTCCCCCTCATCCCTCTCTTGGTAAGCATGGTTCCCCTCATCCCTTTCCTGGTATGTAGGACCCCCATCTCCATCCTGGTATGCATAGCCCCATTCTTATCCTGATATGATTGGCCCCCATCCCCATCCTGGTATGCATGTCCCCCATCAGAAAAACATAAAAGAAACATAAACCATTATACTTACCTTCTTTGCGCTCCCTGTTCCAATGCCAGCAGCTGATTTATGCTTGTAAGCAGAGCATGGCATGGACTTCATGCACTGCTCACAAGCTAAGGACAGCTGCCAGAATACTCACTGCTCTCTACAGTGGGAATATGTGAAGAGAGACCAGTGAATATTCATTGCTCTTTAATAGTGAGCACAGTGTTAGCCACAGCAAGCCGGTTTCCTGCAGCTGCCAGGCGTTTACATGTGCCGCTACTGAAGGGAATGAATATTCACTGCTTTCCACGCCAATGGTAGAGGAGAGCAGTGAATATTCATTGCCTTAAGTAGCGAGCACACAGGAAGGCCTGGCATCTGCAGGAATGCAGTGAATACTAATTTGTCTTTAGCAGCGGGTTCAGGAGTTAGCAGCAGCCGCTGGCTCCTGTATCCTGTGACCTGCTACAACACAGCTACTGCACCCCCACCTCCCCACCACAGGCTTAGCAGGTACATCCGGACTGTAAGACGCACCCCCCATTTTCCTCCACATTTTTGTAGGAAAAAAGTGCATCTTATAGTCCGAAACATACGGTACATGCAACATTTTGGAGGAAACATTAATTCCTACATTTAATGATCTATTGACTGTGAGGCAGTGACCCAAAATAATGTGTCAAATGGGGTCCGTCTTACAGTCCGAATTCAGCTTACCTGGGAAGGGATCCGGCACAGGTGGAGAAGTAGACACAGGGGTCATTCAGTGGTCCAGGCTCGTGCGGTGACGGCTCTGTGCTGGGGCAGGTTGGTTGTGCTGGGGCAGCTGCGCTGGGGTAGGGGCAGCTGTGCTGGGGCTGGGGCAGCTGTGATGAGGCAGGGGCAGCTGTGCTGGGGCAGGGGCAGCAGTGCTGGGGCAGGGGCAGCAGTGCTGGGGCTGGGGCAGCAGTGCTGAGGCAGGGGCAGCTGTGTTGGGGCAGGTGGGCTCTGCAGTGGTGGCAGCTGTGCTGGGGCAGGGGCAGCTGTGCTTGGGGCAGGGGCAGCTGTGCTGAGGCAGGGGCAGCTGTGCTGGGGCAGGGGCAGCTGTGCTGAGGCAGGGGCAGCTGTGCTGAGGCAGGGGCAGCTGTGCTGGGGCAGGTGGGCTCTGCGGTGGTGTCAGCTGTGCTGGGGCAGGGACAGCAGTGCCGGGGCAGGGGCAGCAGTGCTGGGGCAGGGGCAGGTGGGCTCTGCGGTGGTGGCAGCGGGCGGCGCTCTGCGGTGCGGTGTTGGCAGTGGGCTGTGCTCCGGTGCAGGGGCCGCGGCTCCGCCGGCATTTCTTTGCAGCCCGGAGGCCCCTGCAGTTCTCTTGCTGGCCGCTGCCATGTTGCAGTGGCCTCCGGGAGCATGGATGCCGGAAAGATGGCCACCGGTCCGGGGACGGCGCATGCGCAGGATCAGATCTCGTCCCGAGATCTCGGGGGACGAGATTCAAATCTCGGCAACGAGATCTCGTCCCCTGAGATCTCGGGACGAGATCTGAAGCTGCGATGCGCCGTCCCCGGACCGGCGGCCATGCTCCTGGAGGCCACCGCAACATGGCGGCGGCCAGCAAGGGAACTGCGGGGGCCTCCAGGCTGCGAAGACATGCCAGCGGAGCCGCCGCCCCTGCACCGGAGCACAGCCCGCTGCCACCACCACACCACAGAGCGCCGTCCGCTGCCACACCGCACCGCAGAGCCCCGCCCACTGCCACCAGCCACCAGGTTAGACCGTGTATTGCGACCATAAGACGCACCCCCCACTGTCCCCCAAAATTTTTTGGGAAAAAAGTGCGTCTTATGGTTGGAAAAATACGGTAAGTGTTGGTCATGGACATACTATTGTCCAAATCAGATGTAGAGAAAAACTGCTCTGGGATGTTGTGTTATGAAACAGACTGCAAGATAGTAGCTGTGCAGTAAGTTTCTCTCCAGGCCCATGTTTTCCATGTGGCTAAAGACCACATGTTCTTTTTTTTAAAAGCCCTGCAGGAAAGGGTATGGGTGTGTCAGGTCCAGTGTCAGGTGTAATGTCAGTGTGAGTCTGGTGTTCGGTGAGAGTGCAGAATACAAGGTCCTGTAAAGCACTGGTTGTGTGTGAAGCAACACAGGCCAGTGGAGCCAGCATCCAAAGCAGCTGAATACTCTGGCACCCACAGCATACACAGCGGTGCCGTTGTCCATGTTAACTGGTCAGAGGAGGACTGGCGTGTTTATCAACTGCAAACAGGTGGATTTGTTTCTTGGCTGCGATCCGGAGGATATCAAGGACTGTGTATGGCTGTGTGAGTAAAAAGACATAAACACAGCGGTGCGGTCACCCGCGGTAACTGGTCTGGCAAACTAAATGCGTAAAGCTGTGAGGAAAGAGTCTTTAATATGACTCTGCAGTTGCTCACGGTTACTGGACAAAGGGAGGTCCAGCATGTTTAGGGACTGCAGTCTAAAGCCATGTATTATGCAGTGCTATGAACTGGACATCAATGCAAGGCACTTGTGTGAACTTAACATTATTGCTAAGCAGTTGTGTGTGAGTTGGATCTTAATGCTGTGAAGTAACTGCATTAAAAAGACTTTGTGTTTGAACTTTGTGGGTCACTGCCTCATCACTGTGTAAGTGTGCTACCGCTGTACTACATGACCTAGAGAACCATACCTGACCCTTTTATGATTACTGTTACTATGTTCCCATATCATGGGTTTTATAAGAATTTAGGCACAGATTACATTTTCAATCCTCATTAAATCAGCCAACAGTCTAAAACAAAATGAATTGGAGTTTAAGTAACTCCATTTACATGCTTTGAAAAAAAAAAGAATCAGGCTGATTTTTTTCAAAACCATGGAAAAAAATCACCTAGGGAAACAGATTCCCAGTGGATTTGCTAAGCATAAAAGTGTCCATAGACCTTAGATTGCTGTTGCAATCTTGACTTTCCCATACACATGAATTCTTGGCTTAGTCAAGCATTTATGAATTCTCAACATGGAGAGCAGAGAAAGTTGCTAAAACATATCTCTAGAAACAGGCATTCTTCAAAGAGAGCACAAGTTGTCCATGTTTAATTCAAGCTTTCCAATTCTTCTCTCCATAGCAGAGTAGGAAGGCTATGATAACACATTGGATGTCATCTACTCTTGACAAATTCACTTTGTACTGCCAATTTAATCCTAATGTATATGAAGGCCTTTAGTCCAACTTAGTGAGCAATAAAATGATCATGAAGATCTGCAGTATTTTAACACACATCCAATGAAGATATAGAAATTAAGTTTCTACTGTGTATCCTTTTTTAACCCTTTTCCTACATTAGACTTACTATTCCATCCATGTGACCTGGGACCTAAGTCCCAAGGACAGAATAGTACGTCTAGCGCGATCAGCGGCGCTCACGGGGGAGCGCCGCTGATCGTGGCCGGGTGTCAGCTGATTATCACAGCAGACACCCGGCACTATGTGTCAGGGGCGGTCATGGACCGCACCCGACACATTAACCCCCGGCACACAGCGATCAAACATCATCGCAGTGTACCGGCGGCATAGGAGAGAAGCGCGCATGGAGTGGGCTCCCTCCGTGCTTCCCTAAGACCCCCGGATGTTGTGAGTTCATTTTCCCCTCCGTCACTGAGGCCTGGTGAACTCCCTATTCTAGTGAAGGAAGGTAGTGAGCCTGATTATCAGGCACCTGGGACTAATGAAGACGATTGGCTGAGTGGAGTCACTGACTGGATTTAAGGCAGCCTACGCCCTTTCTGCCCTGCGGGTGATTTCTCTGTGGACTCTTGGACACCAGTCTGATTCCTGCTCTCCTAAAGCTAAGTTTTCTGTTTTGCCTTTTGCATCTAAGATTTGTTTTTGTTTTTCTTGCTTATTGGATTCTGCCACTCCCTGCTGGAGTGTGCAGTGTTCCGTGAGCTCTGTCTTCTGAAAGTACCTGAGTGCTGATTTAGTTTTTGAAGCTTAGTTGCTTCAGGGCCATTTTTATATCAGCTTGTTGGCTTTTGTCTCTGATAGGGTTTTGGCAGATTGCAGACAGCAGCCTTCCTATCCGTTCCAATCTAGGTAGTTTTTGGGCCCCGTCTTTGCTCAGCCTGTCTTTCTGTCTGTGTAAGTGTTTTCATCTTGCTTCACCGTCATTATATGTGGGGGGCTGCCTATTGCTTTGGGGTCTGCTCTGGGGCAGTTAGATTTCCCCTTTCCTTCTTTAGGCCTATGTATCTCTCCGGCTGTGATCGAGGGGTCTAGGTCATCGTAGGAACCCCCCACGGCTACTGCTAGTTGTGTTGATAGGTTCAGGGGTCTGCAATCTGATAGTTGCCAACTTCTCTGGTTTTCAGGACTTAGCTAGCATTTCTGTTTTTGCCTCCTACGGTGACTCAATCATAACAGAATCACCCGCCAGGCAGAAAGGGCGTAGGCTGCCTTAAATCCAGTCAGTGACTCCACTCAACCAATCGTCTTCATTAGTCCCAGGTGCCTGATAATCAGGCTCACTACCTTCCTTCACTAGAATAGGGAGTTCACCAGGCCTCAGTGACGGAGGGGAAAATGAACTCACAACAGTAATCCAGTCAGTGACTCCACTCAGCCAATCGTCTTCATTAGTCCCAGGTGCCTGATAATCAGGCTCACTACCTTCCTTCACTAGAATAGGGAGTTCACCGGGCCTCAGTGACGGAGGGGAAAATGAACTCACAACAGTACCCCCCCCTTGAGGAGGCGTCACCGAACCCTCAACAACGCTACCAGGGCGATCAGGGTGAGCCCGGTGAAAGGGCGTAGGCTGCCTTAAATCCAGTCAGTGACTCCACTCAGCCAATCGTCTTCATTAGTCCCAGGTGCCTGATAATCAGGCTCACTACCTTCCTTCACTAGAATAGGGAGTTCACCAGGCCTCAGTGACGGAGGGGAAAATGAACTCACAACACCCGGAGCAGCGTGATGTGCTGTTCTGCTCTGGGGGCCTCCTTCCCTGCAGGTCCCCAGATCCAATGTGGCAGCAGGGACCTTCGGGGGCCTGCAGGGAGCCGGCTTCCTCACTGCCTGCAGAGCGCAGGCATGAGGAAGCCTTCTGCACTGCCTGTGTCAGATCGCTGATCTGTCACAGCAATCTGTGATATGACAGATCAGCGATCTGTCACATGACAGTGATGTCCCCCCTGAGACAATGTAATAAAGTTAAAAAAAAAGTAAAAATAATTTATAAAAAAAATTGCTAAATAAATTTAAAAAAATATTCCCTAATAAATTCAGTTTTTGAAAATAAAACAAATAAATAAATAAAATTACCCATATTTGATATCGCCGCGTCCATAACGACCCGCCCTATAAAACTTTCCCACTAGTTAACCCATTTATTGAACCCCTTAAAAAATAAAAATAAAAAAAACGAAGCAAGAAATAATGCTTTATCATCATACCGCCGAACAAAAAGTGCAATAACGTGCGATCAAAAAGACGGATATAAATAACCATGGTACCGCTGAAAACGTCATCTTTTCTCACAAAAAACGAGCCACCACACAATGTCATCAGCGAAAAAATAAAAAAGTTATAGCTCGCAGAATAAAGCGATGCAAAAATAATTATTTTTTATATAAAATTGTTTTCAATGCAGAAAAGCGCCAAAACATAAAAATAGACATAAATGAGGTATCGCTTTAACTGTACTGACCCGAAGAATAAAACTGCTTTATCAATTTACCACAAGCGGAACGGTGTAAACGCACCCCCCCAAAAGAAATTCATGAAACGCTGGTTTTTGTTCATTCTGCGTCCCAAAAATCGGAATAAAAAGCGATCAAAAAATGTCACATGCCCAAAAATGGTACCAATAAAAACGTCAACTCGTCCCGCAGAAAATAAGACCTCATATGACTTAGTGGGTCAAAATATGGAAAAATTATAGCTCTCAAAATGTGGTGATGCATAAACTATTTTTACAATAAAAAGCGTCTTTTAACGTATGACAGCTGCCAAACATAAAAACCCGCTATAAATAGTAAATCAAACCCCCTTTATCACCCCTTTAGTTAGGGAAAAATAATAAAATTAAAAAAATGTATTTATTTCCATTTTCCCATTAGGGCTAGGGGTGTGTTGGGGTTAGGGTTGGAGTTAGAATTGCGAGGTTTCCACTGTTTTGGCACATCAGGGGCTTTCCAAAAGCGACATGGCGTCCGATCTCAATTCCAGCCAAAAAAGTCAAATGGCGCTTTTTTCCTTCCGAGCTCTGCCATGCACCCTAATAGTGGTTTACCCCCACATATGGGGTATCAGCGTTAGGGTGATGATGACTATTTTAAAAATTTTGCAAAACGAAAATGAAACCCCTTACATTGGAGGAACAATTGCATTCAAATGACATTAGTATCATCAAATTTGTAAAATATTCAAAAAAGTTCCCCCTTTTTTCATTTCAAAAATTTCGTGTTTTAATTTTAATCTATAAAGAAAATATCTTTTTAAGTTGTAACAAAAAACGGTATTTTATTCACATCTAGAACATTCTGGAATATTTTAAAATATTTTGTAATTTAGTATTATCTTTTCATTTTCAGTGCAAAGCTTCAAGTTTTACGATCAAGAAGTGCAGGACAGGTCATTCAGAAAATGTCTTCTAGAAATTCCAGCAACAGTGTAAAGGCAAACAGGTCTATCTGGACGAGGAATCTGCCCTCCTATTCTCAACTTAAAAGGGATCCAAGAATTCCATATGTTGAAAAGCTCTCCAATCTCACGCGGATGCCAACGAACTGTCAAATTCTTGGAAACTTCAGTTTTCTGTTCAACAGCGAGAAACGGCGACTGGATCGAATAAAAAATATGATAATGGATATAGAATTGCTCTGGAGGGAAACTCTAGACTTCCCACTTTTATCCAGTGCACTCATCAGAAAGAAACTCAATCGTCTGATTGATCTAAATGACAAAAACAAAAAGAAACCTTTTGATAAATTCACTGCAACACTTTCTCAGCTATTTGATGTCACCAACATTAATGGAGAATGGAAAAACTCGGAGGATAAAGAGCAATACCTGAGGCAAGTTGAGAGTGGAGGCAAGGTTGGTTTTTCGACGCTCAAAATAGCTCCTTTGGAATCAATTCATCCAAGAAAACGAATCCAACTATCAATATTTCAAGCTCAAGCCAGCACTTCGCAATCGCAACCCACACATGATACTGTCTCTGAATCTTTACCCGAGACTCAAAAGCCAACCTCTTCTTCCACGTCATCTTCTCCTGAACGCACACCGAAGTACAAAAGAGCAAGCACTACAACAGCGAGTTTACTGGTACTGAAAAACAACATTTCTACGCATAAAGCAAATAAAGTGCTTGCAACCATTGCTGAACAAGGTCATGATGTAACGGTTCCAAGTCAGTCGGGTGTCTGGAGACGAACAATCTCAGAAGGACAGAAAATGAAAACCAAAATTTTTGAAAAACTTCAAAGCAAAAATCCCTATTGTCTCCACTTCGATGGTAAAAGAATCCAAGGGGAAGAGTATCAAGTAGTTCTGCTGAAAAATACCACAACCGAAATCAAACTCGGTATTCTGAAATGTGAGAATGGTTCTGCCACAGCTATTCACAAGGAACTACATCAGCTAATTGATGAATACGACGCTTGGGAAAATATTTGCATGATAATCTGCGACACGGCAGCAGTAAATACTGGCCGTTTGAACGGGATTGTAACGCTGATACAGGATGATGTCTTGAGAAAGGGCTTTCAGAAGCCACAATACATGGCTGTCAACACCATGTACTCGACCTCCTACTGAAGCACGTCATGAATTTCCTTATTCCAGAGTCAACGAAGAAATCAGAACTCAATTATTTCTTCATTGACAAATTAACAGAAAACTATGCCTCACTTCAGATTGATTACCACCAAGTTGCAACAGATGATGTCAACACAGGCGAGAATCCTGGATGGCGAGATGATTTCAAGTTCTTATATGAACTATGTCAGGCATATTGTCATTACAAAACAACATCACGTTGGCCTCGAATCAGTTGGAAGAAACTCCCAAACCTGCACATGGCAAGATGGAACTCGCGAGCCGTATATGCTGTTATAGCATTTTTTCTGATACCAGAGTGGCGCCGCGTCCTCGGTATAGCATGCGACTTCATCTGCTATGAATGGGCAAATGCCTGGTTCCAGTCGCAACACTACAACGAAGCATCCTTCTATGAACTGTTATCCTCACTCACCAAGACAAAGTGCAAGAAGGCAATTAAGTGTTTGAAGGCGCACTGGTTGGTCGAGGAGTCATTAATTGACATTCCCATTCTCATTTGCACAAGGAAAGACTAGAAGCAATGGGATGAAACTGAATGGGAGGAGACACAGATTAGATATTAGAAAAAACTTTTTGACAGTTAGAGTGATCAATGAGTGGAACAAGCTGCCACAAGAAGTGGTGAGTTCTCCTTCAATGGATGTCTTCAAACAGAGGCTGGACAGACATCTGACTGGGATGATTTAGCGAATCCTGCTTTGAGCAGGGGGTTGGACCAGATGGCCCAGGAGGTCCCTTCCAACTCTACGATTCTATGATTCTATGATTCTATGATTCCCAGATCAAACCAAAATGCTGAACGTGCTGTAAAACTGATGGAGGAACTACATGCAAAATCGAAAAAAATTGAATTTTTGAATCTAAAATTCATAGGAAAAAATAATTTTTAAACACTTCTCTTGTACATATTGTACTTATAATTAACTGTTTTATACCGTATTTGTTAAACGAATAATAAAAGTTGCTTAGTTATTACTAGAGTTGAGCGAAACGGGTCGAAAAAATTCAAAAGTCGCCGACTTTTGGCAAAGTCGGGTTTCATAAAACGAAACCCGACCCTAGGATGAGGTCGGCCAGGAGGTCGGCGACTTACGCGCCAAAGTCGCGTTTCAAAAGTTTGTTTTGCGCTCTTTTTCAGCCAATCAGGATCCACGGACACTGTGGGCAACGTGATGACCTAGGCACGGGTCACCACCATCTTTCAGAAGGGCATGCAAGTGATTGGCTTGCTTTGGTGGGCGTCACAGGGGGTATAAAAGGGCGTGCACGCCGACCGCCATCTTACTTCTGCCGATCTTAGTATAGGGAGAGGTTGCTGCTGATTCTGTAGGGAGAGCGTTAGGCAGGGAAGAAGACAAAAAAACTGCTTCTGCTGCTAGCGATTTGGCCTGCACAACACACAAGTCACTGTGTGTGCAGTGCAAGGGGAGGCAATATAGTGGTGTATCAGTGGTGTTGGTTGTTGGGCTGCCTTTTAAGGCTTCCTGACATGCTGGCATTGCTGTTTACCCACTGCTCCGCAAACTGCTTTTTTAAAAGCAATCCAATCTCCCTTATCCTCTAGTCACTTTTGTCACAGCTGTGCCATCGAGCGTGTCACATAGCGCTCAGATATCAGTGGGCCTCACACAATCCACAAGTGTCCAGTGTCCAAAAGTGTGCGCAGAGATTCAAAATCTCCATTATCCTCTCGTCACTTTGGTCACAGGCAGCTGTGCCATCGAGCGTGTCACATAGCGCTCAGATATCAGTGGGCCTCACACAATCCACAAGTGTCCAGTGTCCAAAAGTGTGCGCAGAGATTCAAAATCTCCATTATCCTCTCGTCACTTTGGTCACAGGCAGCTGTGCCATCGAGCGTGTCACATAGCGCTCAGATATCAGTGGGCCTCACACAATCCACAAGTGTCCAGTGTCCAAAAGTGTGCGCAGAGATTCAAAATCTCCATTATCCTCTTGTCACTTTGGTCACAGCTGTGCCATCGTGCCTGTCACATAGCGCTCAGATATTCATTGGGCCTCACACAATCCAAAAGTGTCCAGTGTCCAAAAGTGTGCGCAGAGATTCAAAATCTCCATTATCCTCTCGTCACTTTGGTCACAGGCAGCTGTGCCATCGAGCGTGTCACATGGCGCTCAGATATCAGTGGGCCTCACACAATCCACAAGTGTCCAGTGTCCAAAAGTGTGCGCAGAGATTCAAAATCTCCATTATCCTCTCGTCACTTTGGTCACAGGCAGCTGTGCCATCGAGCGTGTCACATGGCGCTCAGATATCAGTGGGCCTCACACAATCCACAAGTGTCCAGTGTCCAAAAGTGTGCGCAGAGATTCAAAATCTCCATTATCCTCTCGTCACTTTGGTCACAGGCAGCTGTGCCATCGAGCCTGTCACATAGCGCTCAGATATCAGTGGGCCTCACACAATCCACAAGTGTCCAGTGTCCAAAAGTGTGCGCAGAGATTCAAAATCTCCATTATCCTCTCGTCACTTTAATCACAGGCAGCTGTGCCATCGAGCGTGTCACATAGCGCTCAGATATCAGTGGGCCTCACACAATCCACAAGTGTCCAGTGTCCAAAAGTGTGCGCAGAGATTCAAAATCTCCATTATCCTCTCGTCACTTTGGTCACAGGCAGCTGTGCCATCGAGCCTGTCACATAGCGCTCAGATATCAGTGGGCCTCACACAATCCACAAGTGTCCAGTGTCCAAAAGAGTGCGCAGAGATTCAAAATCTCCATTATCCTCTCGTCACTTTGGTCACAGGCAGCTGTGCCATTGAGCGTGTCACATAGCGCTCAGATATCAGTGGGCCTCACACAATCCACAAGTGTCCAGTGTCCAAAAGTGTGCGCAGAGATTCAAAATCTCCATTATCCTCTCGTCACTTTGGTCACAGGCAGCTGTGCCATCGAGCGTGTCACATAGCGCTCAGATATCAGTGGGCCTCACACAATCCAAAAGTGTCCACTGTCCACAAGTGTGTGCAGAAATTCTAAATCTCCCCTGTCCTATAGACACCTTGTACCTTGTTTTACATTACTATATAGTTTGTTGGATTTTGTCTACATTTCTACCAAAAATGAGAAAGGCTGGTGGAAGAGGCCGTGGAATTGGGCGGGGGTTGGCAGCTGGTAATGATGGTGTTGGTGGTGGATCTGATGGTAGTGGCAAGAGCAAAATAGGACCGAATGCAGGAGGTGCTGACCCTGCGTCATTGTCTGTCTACATAAGGCCTCGAACGCTTAGTTTTCTAGGAGTTGGCAAACCGCTTTTAAAGGCAGAGCATCAGGAAAAAGTTTTGTCTTACATTGCTGACTCAGCCTCCAGCTCTATCGCCTCCTCTTCTTCAGTTGTAAAAAGTAAAAGCACTGAGTCGTCATTGGAGGCTCATGTTCATGAACCACACCTTTCCTTGTGTCCTTCACCCCAACCAAGATTGAAGGATGACGCAGGCCATACTACTGATTACTCCATGGAGCTGTTTTCACATACCATGCCTGGATTATCAAGTCAAATGGTGAATTACCCAGGCCAAGATGAATCTGACATGGAGTGCACTGATGCACAGCCGCTGATGGATGATTCTGCTGGTACATTCACTCAGAGCACTACATTGTCCTCGCAGTGTACAGAGCCAGATTTTGACCCTGATGAGACTCAGGTGCCCCTTCCCGCACACTATACCACCATACACGGTGACACAGAGAAAGTTGCACATGACATAGAAGAGGAGGTGATGGATGACCCAGTTGTTGACCCAGATTGGCATCCATTGGGGGAAGAGGGTGCTGCTTCCAATAGCTCAGATGAAGAGCATCCACAGCAGACATCGACATCGCAACAGCTGTTATCTGGCAGGCCCGGAGCACTCCAAAGACAGGTTCCAAACATCAAAAGAGTTGCTGGACAGCTTGTCCAGAGGGTCAAAAGATCACAGCGTGCTAGGCGGCAAAATGTCTGCCAAAGTAGGAAGAGTGCAGTGTGGCACTTTTTTGAACAAAATCCTCATGATCAGGCCAAGGTTATCTGTAAGAAGTGCACAAAGACCTTTAGCCGAGGGAAAAATCTGAAAAATTTGAATACCAGTTGCATGCTTAGACATTTAACCAGCATGCACTTGCAAGCGTGGACACAACACCAAACCTCAAGTGCCACATGTGCAACTGATCACAACGAAGGTAGTCAGCAACGCTACATTGTTTCCCCCACTGTAAGCCCACCGGTTAGCACAGCAGCAAATGTTGCGGTGTCGTTGCAAGGCCACAGCAGTCAGGGAATCCCACTGTTATATCAACGAAAGACTGATTCTAGGCCATCAGAAAGAACACCAACTCCATCACCATCATCAACCCTCACTCAGTCCGCCCTGTCCACCGCTACTTCCACCATATGCAGCTCTCAAGTCCAGCTCACCCTCCCAGACACTATGAGTAGGTCAAGAAAGTACTCAGTCTCTCATCCGCGTACACTGGGTTTGAACGCCCACATTGCCAAACTAATCTCGTTTGAGATGATGCCCTTTCGGTTGGTGGAAAGCACAGCTTTCCGCGAACTCATGGCCTATGCAGTACCACGCTATGACCTACCCAGTCGCCACTTCTTCTCTCGCAAAGCCATCCCAGCCCTCCACCATCATGTGAAAGACCGCATTGTCCATGCACTCAAGCAGTCAGTGAGCGGAAAGGTGAACCTCACAACTGATGCATGGTCCAGTCGGCATGGCCAGGGCCGTTACGTGTCCATCACTGCGCACTGGGTTAATGTGGTGGATGCAGGGTCCACAGGGGACAGCGGTGGTGGGACAGTGCTGCCTAGCCCACGGTATAGGAAACAGTTGGCTGTAGGCGTTCGACCCTCCTCCTCCTCCTCCAGAAGCGAAAGCTCGTCCACAGAGCGCAGTCGTACGAGCACTCCATCTGCAGCTGCCACTGTTGCACACGATGTGTCCCCCTATCGAGCAGCTAGTGGAAAGCGTCAGCAGGCTGTGTTGCAGATGATGTGTTTGGGCGACAGACACACCGCCGAGGTGCTGGCCGAGTACTTGAAACGACAAACTGAGTCATGGCTGGGCAGTGTACATCTTGAGGCAGGCAAGGTAGTTAGTGATAACGGGCGTAATTTTGTGGCAGCCATAGCCCTTTCAAAACTCAGCCACATACCTTGCTTGGCTCACACCTTGAACCTGGTGGTGCAGTGCTTCCTCAAAAATTATCCGGAGTTAACAGCCCTGCTCCAGAAGGTGCGAAGACTGTGCGCGCACATCCGCCGGTCGCCTGTACACTCCGTTCGTATGCAGAAGCTGCAGCGATTGCTCCACCTTCCCAACCACCGCCTCATTATCGACATTGCAACAAGGTGGAACTCCACCCTGCACATGGTGGAGCGGCTGTGCGAGCAGAGGCAGGCCATAATGCATTTGTGGGAGGATACACGGCCAGGCACTTTGAGAGCAGACATGGAGTTGACAGGCGTGCAGTGGTCGAAGCTGAAAGACCTTTGTAAAGTCCTTCAGTGTTTTGAGGAATGCACACGGCTGGTAAGCGCAGACGACGCCATCCTAAGCATGAGCATCCCACTTATGCGTCTGCTCATGCAAACTTTGATGCACCTTAAGGAGCAGGCGTCTGCAGCCAATGTTGATGAGGAGGAAGAGGAGGAGGGAATCCTTGATGACATTCAGCCATTGTCTGCTCAGGGACCTCTCCTGGACGAGGTGGAGGAAGAAGAGGAGGAGGAGGAGGATGATGGGGATGATTACTTAGGGGAGGAGGATGCATCTCGTGGGCAAGTGAAAATGTTGGCGTGGCAAGGTCTGGTACAGGGTTTGTGCGTGACTGGAGGGATGTGGATTTGCCAGAAAGTGCTCCTCCACCCAGCACTCGCAGTGCATCATTGACACCGGGAACATTGGCCCACATGTCAGATTATGCCTTGCGGATCCTAAAAAGGGACCCCCGCATTGCCAAAATGATGAACGATGACGACTACTGGTTGGCCAGCATCCTGGATCCACGCTATAAAGGCAAATTACAAAACATCATGCCACAGGAGAACCTTGACCTAATATTGGCTAATAAACAAGCAACTCTGGTAAATCGGTTGCTTGAGGCATTCCCAGCACACAGCAGCGGTGATGGTTCTCGTACGGGCCGGGGGCAGCTTGGCAGAGGTGTTCGTGGTGCACACAGCAGAAGTGGCGTTGGAGACAGGGGTTTCATGACAATGTTGTGGACTGATTTTTCAAATACCGCTCACACAACTGGTAATACTGCATCGATGGAAAGTGACAGGAGACAGCAGTTGTCAACTATGGTTACAAACTACTTTTCCTCCCATATCGATGTTCTCCCACACAGGTCATTCCCCTTTGACTATTGGGCCGCTAAACTGGACACCTGGCCTGAATTGGCCCAATATGCCTTACAGGAGCTCGCTTGCCCAGCTGCAAGTGTGCTATCGGAAAGAGTCTTCAGTGCAGCTGGATCAATCCTGACAGAAAAAAGGACCCGTCTGTCAACCCAAAATGTGGATGATCTAACCTTCATTAAAATGAACCACGCATGGGTTTCCAAGGATTTTGTCCCACCTTCCCCTGATGACACATAGGGTGACAGAAAAATGGCTTGCTTTGGTCCACCTCTTCCTGGTACTTCACCTATTTCGCCTTTTGCATCAGCTGAATGTCCAACATCAACATATGCCACTTTCTAAAACTCCCTAACTGTGCTGCCTCCCCCCCATGGCCGGGGTCACCACCTAGCGCACGACACCGTGCAAGTGCCGTTGCCCTGGACAGGTGGGTAGGCCGACTCTTGGGCGCGGGCACTGGCACAGGGTCCCTCATAGTGCAATCAAGTGTCTCTGACGGTGGTGGTGCACACCCGCCGTCAGACACACCGCTGTACTATGAGGGGCCCAGTGCCAGTACCGACGCCCTCGAGTGGGCCCCCCTTGCTTGGGCAGGGCCCCAGCATTTGCAATCTTTACCTCTCCCTGCTCCTCCGCTGTGTAATCTGGGCCGTCAAATCCATACTGTGCCTGACACCGTCTGAGCCTGCCTCCTGAGACATATATTTTGAATGTGTACGCTATCCATACATGTTATCCGGGGATACGGTACCCTTTCTAACCTTTGTGCAATCACGTGCAATCCATACTGGGCCTAACACCGTCTGAGCCTGCCTCCTGAGACATATATTTTGAATGTGTACGCTATCCATACATGTTATACGGGGATACGGTACCCTTTCTAACCTTTGTGCAATCAAGTGCAATCCATACTGGGCCTAACACCGTCTGAGCCTGCCTCCTGAGACATATATTTTGAATGTGTACGCTATCCATACATGTTATCCGGGGATACGGTACCCTTTCTAACCTTTGTGCAATCACGTGCAATCCATACTGGGCCTAACACCGTCTGAGCCTGCCTCCTGAGACATATATTTTGAATGTGTACGCTATCCATACATGTTTTCCGGGGATACGGTACCCTTTCTAACCTTTGTGCAATCACGTGCAATCCATACTGGGCCTGACACCGGCTGAGCCTGCCTCCTGAGACATATATTTTGAATGTGTACGCTATCCATACATGTTATCCGGGGATACGGTACCCTTTCTAACCTTTGTGCAATCACGTGCAATCCATACTGGGCCTAACACTGTCTGAGCCTGCCTCCTGAGACATATATTTTGAATGTGTACGCTATCCATACATGTTATCCGGGGATACGGTACCCTTTCTAACCTTTGTGCAATCACGTGCAATCCATACTGGGCCTAACACCGTCTGAGCCTGCCTCCTGAGACATATATTTTGAATGTGTACGCTATCCATACATGTTATCCGGGGATACGGTACCCTTTATAACCTTTGTGCAATCACGTGCAATCCATACTGGGCCTAACACCGTCTGAGCCTGCCTCCTGAGACATATATTTTGAATGTGTACGCTATCCATACATGTTATCCGGGGATACGGTACCCTTTCTAACCTTTGTGCAATCACGTACAATCCATACTGGGCCTAACACCGTCTGAGCCTGCCTCCTGAGACATATATTTTGAATGTGTACGCTATCCATACATGTTATCCGGGGATACGGTACCCTTTCTAACCTTTGTGCAATCACGTGCAATCCATACTGGGCCTAACACCATCTGAGCCTGCCTCCTGAGACATATATTTTGAATGTGTACGCTATCCATACATGTTATCCGGGGATACGGTACCCTTTCTAACCTTTGTGCAATCACGTGCAATCCATACTGGGCCTAACACCGTCTGAGCCTGCCTCCTGAGACATATATTTTGAATGTGTACGCTATCCATACATGTTATCTGGGGATACGGTACCCTTTCTAACCTTTGTGCAATCACGTGCAATCCATACTGGGCCTAACACCGTCTGAGCCTGCCTCCTGAGACATATATTTTGAATGTGTACGCTATCCATACATGTTATCCGGGGATACGGTACCCTTTCTAACCTTTGTGCAATCACGTGCAATCCATACTGGGCGTGAGAATGGCTGGCGAGCTGTTAAGCAAGCTACAGCACCTGTCCAGACAAGTATAGGGATTCCCTAGCGAGGAGACTTATTTGATTGTTTTCAATGTTGGGACAGCAATTTTTGGGGAGCACTATACTCTGGAGAATGATAGATGGGGCCCACCATACACTGGAACATTCCAAAGGTGGACATCAGACACTGGAGCAGCATTTACAGGGCCCATTATACACTAGAGCATTAGAAATGGGGCCCATTATATTTTGAGCATTATTAGGGCCCATAAGACAGTGGAGCTTCATCCATGGGGACCACCATATACTGTAGCATTATGTGGAGCTCATCATATACTGTTTCAAACATTATATGGGACCAATGATTCTGTATGGAGAAATAGATGGGCCTCGTCATGAGATGTAAAAAGTGAGGTATTTTTCATTGTACTATACAGCTATTTATCTGCCGTATCGGAGCATGATGAGTTGTGGTATGTGTTAAAGGGGCGCTCTTTCGCCCAGGGCACATGAAAACCTGCAGCCAGCCCTCCCCCCCCACAACTTTAGCCAAATAACCCCCATTTTTCAGTGCGTAACTTATATTATGAAGTTAATTAAGGTTGACAAGCTTAAGTAAGAAGAATTGATGCTTTTGGCATTCAAATGGGCACTGTAGGTGTGTTTCCTGTCCTCCTCTCACTGCCGACTTTTATTCCCCATTGACTTACATTGGGTTTCGTGTTTCGGGACGACCCCGACTTTTCCCTATAATCGGACGATCTTGCACGACCCGACTTTTGGAAAAGTCGGGTTTCACGAAACGAAACGCGACCCTAAAAAACCAAAAGTCGCTCAACTCTAGTTATTACTATTATCATTTCAATAATGCAAAATTGCATGTCCTTTTTTGGGGGGAAAAAACAATTTTTGCCTTATTTCATTTGAATGAAAGGGGGAACTTTTTTTAAAAAACAAAAAAAAGCAATACTTATTCTTAAATAACCCATAAAAGTTCCTCCATTGTACATGGTTTCATAAAAAATTTTTTTTTCTCATTACACTAATCAGTGTACTCAGGACAAATTGCACAATAATGTTTGGGGTCCTGCTCCCCTTGGGAAAATAAAAATTGTGGGTGAAAAGATCATTTTTGTGGAAAAAAATATGATTTTTTAATTGTACGGCTGTACCTTATAAACTTCTGTGAAGCCCTTGGGGGTTCAAAGTGCTCACCACATATCTAGATAAGTTCCTTGGGGGGTCTAGTTTCCAAAATGGGGTCACTTGTGGGAGTTTCCACTGTTTAGGCACATCAGGAGCTCTCCAAACTTGACATGGCATCCGATCTGAATTCCAGCCAATTTTGCAGTGAAAAAGTCAAACGGCGCTCCTTCCCTTCCAAGCTCTGCCATGCGCCGAAACAGTGGTTCCCCCCACATATCAGGTATTAGCATACTCAGGACAAATTGCACAATAACTTTTCCAGTCCTATTTCTCCTGTTACCCTTGATAAAATAAGAAGATTGAACCTGAAGTAATTTTTTGTGAGAAAAGTTAAATGTTCATTTTTTTTTAAACATTCAAAAAATTCCTGTGAAGCACCTGAAGGGTTAATAAACTTCTTGAATCTGGTTTTGAGCACCTTGAGGGGTGTAGTTTTTAGAATGGTGTCACTTTTGGGTATTTTCTATCATATAGACCCATCAAAGTGGCTTCAAATGTGATGTGGTCCATAAAAATAAAATGGTGTTGTAAAAATGAGAAATCGCTGGTCAACTTTTAACCCTTATAACTTCCTAACTAAAAACAATTTGGTTCCCAAATTGTGCTTATGTAAAGTAAACATGTGGGAAATGTTACTTATTAATTTTTTTGAGTGCCATATCTCTGTGGTTTAAGAGCATAAAAATTCAAAGTTGGAAAATTGCAAAATTTTCAAAATTTTCTCCAAATTTTTGTTTTTTTCACAAATAAACACAAGTTATATGAATGAAATTTTACCACTAACATGAAGTACAGTATGTCACGAGAAAACAATGTCAGAATCACAGGGATCCACGGAAACGTTCCAGAGTTATTATCTCATAAAGGGACAGTGGTCAGAATTGTAAAAATTGGCCCGGGCATTAACATGCAAACCACCCTTGGGAGTAAAGGGGTTAAACTATGCGCTGGATTTTCTAATTATTGGTTTCCATCTCTTTTACAGTAAAGTACATTTATTGTTTTTTATTCTCTGCTATTCACAGGAGCTCAGTAGCTCAGAAATCACACGACTTCTATAAGTCCAGAGTCTTTCAAGTGGAGTTCCATGGGGGTATTAATAAAAAAATATTGTATTAAGCAAAATTACTGGCATGCATACACAATGGAAAGGATTATAATATTGTAGGTAGCATCTTTTGAAATATATTTAAGCAGATACAGTATGTCAATTATTCTTTTTCTAAGTTTGATACTTCTGTCCACACAAAACAGAATTCTCATTAAATCTGAATAATACAATTTATAAACTTGAGATCTGACCCTATATTCACATCTAGTTCTTCCTGTAAACATGACACTAGACTGCTGTCACATTGAATCATATTTTCATTTAGTTTCATTTGCATTTCAGATTACAACTCAACACTTAAGCAATGTTTCTCACCTTGGTATCCATTTCCTTTAATTACATAGAGAAGATGAGCTGAGCTTTCAAATATGCCTATCAATAGTAAAACTC
Organism: Dendrobates tinctorius; assembly: GCF_039654945.1. Classification (NCBI taxonomy): domain Eukaryota; kingdom Metazoa; phylum Chordata; class Amphibia; order Anura; family Dendrobatidae; genus Dendrobates; species Dendrobates tinctorius. The sequence continues at coordinate 57,183,712 of NW_027361698.1, read as the reverse complement.
AGCACGTTTCTAGTGCATATTTATATTATTGCAAAGATACAAATGTAGTCATCCTAAAAGCCAGTTTATGTAGATTCCAATGAGCTCAGTGACAAGATTTTTTCATCTATGGAATGGACCTAAAGAAAATTTTACAGTTACAGTTTGGTATTTATAATGAACCTTGTCATTTTTATCTACTTCAAACCAACAGCTGCGGAGAGGTGGTGGGAGTAGGTGGGTTGATTTTTCACAGGCAAAAAAATGTCTGTAGCAAGGATTTGGGAAATGCATTGGGAACCCGGAATGAGATGGGGTGGGGGGTATTTCAAATGGAATGCTAATGGAAAAAGAGACTTCCTGGTTCCACATGGAGTTTAGAATGTTTTAGAAGGATTCAGCTAGGCAGTTTTTAATCATGTGATGTCATAGACCTAATGGAAAAGAGAAGAATTAGCTGATTAGAAAGACAAAATGAGCAGTTGTAAATACAGATCTGCAGATTTGTTCGGATTTGCTTCCGAATACGACCGGAATTGAATATTGTTTTTGCAATATTCGGCGAACACAGCCAAACGTCATTAGAGTCAATGGGAGTAGAAATTACCAAATATGTTTGGAACTGATCATAGGACAAACATTAGGCATGAGTATTGTTCGAATATGGCTCAAATATGTAAAAATCAGATTTGGGGACAAAATCCAAGCAAATTCGCTCATCTCTAAAAACACGGTGTTATTTGATATGGTGACTGCAATACATTAAAGGGACGCAATCTTTGAGATTGCTTCTTTAACAGCTTCGACCTTAGAGGGTTCCATGCGGAAATTGCTAGCAAATGACATATGCTCCATGTTAAGGATAGCGGAACACACCAAATTATAAAGTAGTAGTAGGTGCGTTCGCAGCCCGGTGTCCACCGTGCAGAGGTGGTACACTGCTGCTAGACAATGGCGGAAGAATAGAGCGGCGTGGAAACAGTCACACGTGGGTTACATCACCCAGTGTGAACAGGAGCGGACTCTATTAATTCACAAAGCCGCACAACCGCTGAACGTGGATGCCAGAGCCTGTTTAGCTCACAGAGCCCGGCCAAAGAGCGCACAGCAAACGGCCACAGAACTCTACCCCAAGGACACGGGGTTAGAGTCCCTCTAGGCCCACTGAGCGCGCGGCGTCGCTACCACGAACGCCGCTATAGACGCTGGCTATGGAGTGTGGAGCACTCGCACTGAGGCGTGCCGAGTCACTGATGATGGCTAATGCCTGACTCAAACTCTGACCTACCTATGCCTAAGCCTGGGTGCTAGCAAGCTAGGCTGCACAACACATGTGTACCAAGGGTAGGGGTTTCATAATGAGTCAGTCACCAGAGACATTCATACGTGCAAACATCACTCACTCCTTATAGTCTGAAAATACAGTCTATCCTAGTGCATGGCCGAGCGGCCATGTGAACCTTTTATAGCCGCAAGCGTCCGGGACCTTCCTGGCTTCTCGGATGGGCCAATCCGAATAGGAGCAGGACCTGAGCACGTGACCTTCGATCTCCAATGGAAGATCTCTCCACGGGCATGCTCAGTGGCCCGACAAGGGGACTTAGTCCCTGGAGAATCTCGCTGCTGAGAAGCATGTATTGCCATAGCTGTGCCAGAGGTGGCAGCAGCAATCAAACCCACGGAGCTGGTCTGGGCAGAGCGCCAGGACTGAAGAGTTTGCTGAGCAACCTCCTCTGTGGCTAGTGAGGAATGGGAGACCGCCGGAAGCAAGGCTCGGGATTCCCGCTGTCCAGCGACAGGAACTCGACGCCTAATATTACCCCCCCAGGGCCCCCTCCTCTCTGAGCCTCACTCCGCTCAAATTCCACAATGAGAAGTGGAGCGTGGATGTTCTCCACCGGCTCACAGGTCCGAGTCTCTGAACCATGACCCTTCCAATCCACCAAATAACATTTTTTGCCCCGCATCATCTTGCATCCCACGATGGCATTGACCTCAAACTCGTCTGACGACAGGTCTGATGTCCTGGCAGATGGCTCAGAAAACCAGGACATGTGAACCAGCTTAAGGAGAGACACATGAAATGTGTCTGAAATGGCCAAGTGTGGTGGAAGAGCCAGGTGATAGACCACCGGGTTGATCTGCTCGTGGACCTTGAAAGGACCAATATAGCGCGATGTGAACTTAGCGGCTTCCACCCACAGCCTGATGTTTCGAGTGGAGAGCCACACCAAGTCGCCAGGAGCGAAGGTCAGAGCCAGGCACTGGCGAGTGTCAGCGGAGGACCTAATTCTCTCCTTGGTGGCCCGGATAGCATCCTACGTGCGATCCCAAATGTCACGTGCCTCCACCGCCCAGTCTGCCACCCTAGAGTCGGTGGACGACACAGGCATGGGCACGGGGACACGCGGATGCTGGCCGTAATTTAAGAGGAAAGGGGTCTGACTGGTGGAGTCAGCCACGGCAGCAAGGGTGCCCAATCATCCTGCCTAGCTGAGGCAAAATGTCACAGATATGTCACCAGAGTCTGGTTGGCTCTCTGAGCCAACCCGTTCATCACGGGATGATAGGCCGAGGAGAGATTTAGCTCAATGCTTAGCAGTAGAGTTGAGCGACTTTTGGTTTTTTAGGGTCGAGTTTCGTTTCGTGAAACCCGACTTTTCCAAAAGTCGGGTCGAGCAAGATCGGCCAATTATAGGGAAAAGTCGGGGTCGTCCCGAAACACGAAACCCAATGTAAGTCAATGGGGAATAAAAGTCGGCAGTGAGAGGAGGACAGGAAACACACCTACAGTGCCCATTTGAAAGCCAAAAGCATCAATTCTTCTTACTTAAGCTTGCCAACCTTAATTAACTTCATAATACAAGTTACGCACTAAAAAATGGGGGTTATTTGGCTAAAGTTGTGGGGGGGTAGGGCTGGCTCCAGGTTTTCATGTGCCCTGGGCGAAATAGCGCCCCTTTAACACATACCACAACTCATCATGCTCCGATATGGCAGAGAAATAGCGGTATAGTACAATGAAAAATACTTCACTTTTTACATCTCATGACGAGGCCCATCTATTTCTCCATACAGAATCATTGGTCCCATATAATGTTTGAAACAGTATATGATGAGCTCCACATAATGCTACAGTATATGTTGGTCCCCATGGATGAAGCTCCACTGTCTTATGGGCCCAAATAATGCTCCAAACATAATGGGCCCAATTTCTAATGCTCTAGTGTATAATGGGCCCTGTAAATGCTGCTCCAGTGTCTGATGTCCACCTTTGGAATGTTCCAGTGTATGGTGGGCCCCATCTATCATTCTCCAGAGTATAGTGCTCCCCAAAAATTGCTGTCCCAACATTGAAAACAATCAAATAAGTCTCCTCGCTAGGGAATCCCTGTACTAGTCTGGACTCCTCGTCGTCCCCATCTTCCATCTCACTGCTCAGTATTTCAACCTTGCAAGTACTGTGATCCTGAGCAAGCAGGGGGGGCCCACTCGTTGGCGACGGCACTGGCACAGGGCCCCTGATAGTACGGTGGTGTGTCTGATGGCGGGTGGGCCGAACCTGCACTTTCATCTGCAGCTTCCTCTTTGTCACCGTGTAAGATGGAACTGTATATGGGAAGGGTAACCTGAGTTTCATCAGGGTCAGATTCAGGCCGTGTAGCGTGCGAGGGGAATGTAGTGGTCTGGGTCAATGTACCAGCAGATTCATCGAGCAGTGGCTGGGCATCAGTGCACTTGTGTCGCCCCCAGGAGTACGGTCGCCACAGTGGCATTACCTTCCTCCTAGGGAGTGTGATGTCATGCTTGGGAGCAAAGAAGGATCTCTCGAGCAGGTTAACTGATTGGGCGGTGTTATTCCCACGAGTCATGACCCTCCAAACAGCATTCATGAAGGCAAAGTGTTTGTTTTCCATGGGCAGTATGGTTGCAAAGCTGAACCTTAAAGGAATGTCCAGAAGGGCACCACCAGGAGTGGAGCCTACGGTTAAATTCGACTCCACCTGGGAAACCTCAACCATGCCAGCTACAGAAAAGATGCACACATTGCAAGCTTAATTCCGTTAACGAACGAGACTCCGTCATGCCCCGCGGTCCGAGTCCGGCTTACTAGAGGGACACATGAGGCTCTGGCACATGAGATTGGCCAATAACTGGTGTGTCATGCCCTTACATGTCCGTGGCTGCATGTGCGCCACACTGAAAAGGCCAGCGTTTGTCGCTTACAGGTGCAGATAACCAGCTGAACAACGTTAGTGATGGGGATCACTGATTACAATTATTACCCGCAAACGATGATTTCCCAGTAAGTGCAGGTCAACCGCAGTTCCGGAATTAGGCCTAACCGTCATTCCTGAAAAAATGAAAAACTTACGTGTGCAAACCACAGGTGCTGTAGCTTGCTTAACAGCTCGCCAGCCGTTCTCACGCCCAGTATGGATTACACGTGATTGCACAAAGGTGAGAAAGGGTACCGTATCCCCGGATAACATGTATGGATAGCATACACATTCAAAATATGTCTATACATCAGGAGGCAGGCTCAGATGATGTTAGGCCCAGTATGGATTGCACGTGATTGCACATAGGTGAGAAAGGGTACCGTATCCCCGGATAACATGTATGGATAGCGTACACATTCAAAATATATGTCTATACATCAGGAGGCAGGCTCAGACGGTGTCAGGCACAGTATGGATTTGACGGCCCAGACTACACAGCGTAGGAGCAGGGAGAGGTAAAGATTGCAAATGCTGGGGCCCTGCCCAAGCAAGGGGGGCCCACTCGTGGGCGTCGGTACTGGCACTGGGCCCCTCATAGTACGGCGGTGTGTCTGACGGCGGGTGTGCACCACCACCGTCAGAGACACTTGATTGCACTATGAGGGACCCTGTGCCAGTGCCCGCGCCCAAGAGTCGGCCTACCCACCTGTCCAGGGCAATGGCACTCGCACGGTGTCATGCGCTAGGTGGTGACCCCGGCCATGGGGGGGAGTCAGCACAGTTAGGGAGTTTTAGAAAGTGGCATATGTTGATGTTGGACATTCAGCTGATGCAAAAGGCGAAATAGGTCAAGTCCCAGGAAGAGGTGGACAAAAGCAAGCCATTTTTCTGTCACCCTATGTGTCATCAGGGGAAGGTGGGACAAAATCCTTGGAAACCCATGCATGGTTCATTTTAATGAAGGTTAGATCATCCACATTTTGGGTTGACAGACGGGTCCTTTTTTCTGTCAGGATTGATCCAGCTGCACTGAAGACTCTTTCCGATTGCACACTTGCAGCTGGGCAAGCGAGCTCCTGTAAGGCATATTGTGCCAATTCAGGCCAGGTGTCCAGTTTAGCGGCCCAATAGTCAAAGGGGAATGACCTGTGTGGGAGAACATCGATATGGGAAGAAAAGTAGTTTGTAACCATAGTTGACAACTGCTGTCTCCTGTCACTTTCCATCGATGCAGTATTACCAGTTGTGTGAGCGGTACTTGAAAAATCAGTCCACAACATTGTCATGAAACCCCTGTCTCCAACGCCACTTCTGCTGTGTGCACCATGAACACCTCTGCCAAGCTGCCCCCGGCCCGTACGGCTCGTGTGAGAACCATCACCGCTGCTGTGTGCTGGGAATGCCTCAAGCAACCGATTTACCAGAGTTGCTTGTTTATTAGCCAATATTAGGTCAAGGTTCTCCTGTGGCATGATGTTTTGTAATTTGCCTTTATAGCGTGGATCCAGGATGCTGTCCAACCAGTAGTCGTCATCGTTCATCATTTTGGCAATGCGGGGGTCCCTTTTTAGGATCTGCAAGGCATAATCTGACATGTGGGCCAATGTTCCCGGTGTCAATGATGCACTGCGAGTGCTGGTTGGATGAGCACTTTCTGGCAAATCCACATCCCTCCAGTCACGCACAAACCCTGTACCAGACCTTGCCACGCCAACATTTTCACTTGCCCCACGAGATGCATCCTCCTCCCCTAAGTAATCATCCCCATCATCATCCTCCTCCTCTTCTTCCTCCACCTCATCCAGGAGAGGTCCCTGAGCAGACAATGGCTGAATGTCATCAAGGTTTCCCTCCTCGTCAACATTGGCTGCAGACGCCTGCTCCTTAAGGTGCGTCAAAGTTTGCATGAGCAGACGCATAAGTGGGATGCTCATGCTTAGGATGGCGTCGTCTGCGCTTACCAGCCGTGTGCATTCCTCAAAACACTGAAGGACTTTACAGAGGTCTTTCAGCTTCGACCACTGCACGCCTGTCAACTCCATGTCTGCTCTCAAAGTGCCTGGCCGTGTATCCTCCCACAAATGCATTATGGCCTGCCTCTGCTCGCACAGCCGCTCCACCATGTGCAGGGTGGAGTTCCACCTTGTTGCAATGTCGATAATGAGGCGGTGGTTGGGAAGGTGGAGCAATCGCTGCAGCTTCTGCATACGAACGGAGTGTACAGGCGACCGGCGGATGTGCGCGCACAGTCTTCGCACCTTCTGGAGCAGGGCTGTTAACTCCGGATAATTTTTGAGGAAGCACTGCACCACCAGGTTCAAGGTGTGAGCCAAGCAAGGTATGTGGCTGAGTTTTGAAAGGGCTATGGCTGCCACAAAATTACAGCCGTTATCACTAACTACCTTGCCTGCCTCAAGATGTACACTGCCCAGCCATGACTCAGTTTGTCGCTTCAAGTACTCGGCCAGCACCTCGGCGGTGTGTCTGTCGCCCAAACACATCATCTGCAACACAGCCTGCTGACGCTTTCCACTAGCTGCTCGATAGGGGGACACCTCGTGTGCAACAGTGGCAGCAGCAGATGGAGTGCTCGTACGACTGCGCTCAGTGGACGAGCTTTCGCTTCTGGAGGAGGAGGAGGGTCGAACGCCTACAGCCAACTGTTTCCTATACCGTGGGGTAGGCAGCACTGTCCCACCACCGCTGTCCCCTGTGGACCCTGCATCCACCACATTAACCCAGTGCGCAGTGATGGACATGTAACGGCCCTGGCCATGCCGACTGGACCATGCATCAGTTGTGAGGTGCACCTTTCCACTCACTGACTGCTTGAGTGCATGGACAATGCGGTCTTTTACATGATGGTGGAGGGCTGGGATGGCTTTGCGAGAGAAGAAGTGGCGACTGGGTAGGTCATAGTGTGGTACTGCATAGGCCATGAGTTCGCGGAAAGCTGCGCTTTCCACCAACCGATAGGGCATCATCTCAAACGAGATTAGTTTGGCAATGTGGGCGTTCAAACCCAGTGTACGTGGATGAGAGACTGAGTACTTTCTTGACCTACTCATAGTGTCTGGGAGGGTGAGCTGGACTTGAGAGCTGCATATGGTGGAAGTAGCGGTGGACAGGGCGGACTGAGAGAGGGTTGATGATGGTGATGGAGTTGGTGTTCTTTCTGATGGCCTAGATTCAGTATTTCGTTGATATTATAGTGGGATTCCCTTACTGCTGTGGCCTTGCAACGACACCTCAACATTTGCTGCTGTGCTCACCGGTGGGCTTACAGTGGGGGAAACAATGTAGCATTGCTGACTACCTTCTTTTTGATCAGTTGCACATGTGGCACTGGAGGTTTGGTGTTGTGTCCACGCTTGCAAGTGCATGGTGGTTAAATGTCTAAGCATGCAACTGGTATTCAAATTTTTCAGATTTTTCCCTCGGCTAAAGGTCTTTGCGCACTTCTTACAGATAACCTTGGCCTGATCATGAGGATTTTGTTCAAAAAAGTGCCACACTGCACTCTTCCTACTTTGGCAGACATTTTGCGGCCTAGCACGCTGTGATCTTTTAACCCTCTGGACAAGCTGTCCAGCAACTCTTTTGATTTTTGGAACCTGTCTTTGGAGTGCTCTGGGCCTGCCAGATAACAGCTGTTGCGATGTCGATGTCTGCTGTGGATGCTCCTCATCTGAGCTATTGGAAGCAGCACCCTCTTCCCCCAATGGATGCCAATCTGGGTCAACAACTGGGTCATCCATCACCTCCTCTTCAATGTCATGTGCACCTTCCTCTGTGTCACCGTGTATGGTGGTATAGTGTGCGGGAAGGGGCACCTGAGTCTCATCAGGGTCAGAATCTGGCTCTGTACACTGCGAGGACAATGTAGTGCTCTGAGTGAATGTACCAGCAGAATCATCTATCATCGGCTGTGCATCAGTGCACTCCATGTCAGATTCATCTTGGCCTGGGTAATTCACCATTTGACTTGATAATCCAGGCATGGTATGTGAAAACAGCTCCATGGAGTAATCAGTAGTATGGCCTGCGTCATCCTTCAATCTTGGTTGGGGTGAAGGACACAAGGAAAGGTGTGGTTCATGAACATGAGCCTCCAGTGATGACTCAGTGCTTTTACTTTTTACAACTTCAGAAGAGGAGGCGATAGAGCTGGAGGCTGAGTCAGCAATGTAAGACAAAACTTTTTCCTGATGCTCTGGCTTTAAAAGCGGTTTGCCAACTCCTAGAAAACTAAGCCTTCGAAGCCTTATGGAGCCAGACGATGACACAGGCTCAACATCTCCTGCATTCGGTCCTATTTTGCTCTTGCCACTACCATCAGATCCACTACCAACACCATCATTACCAGCTGCCAACCCCCGCCCAATTCCACGGCCTCTTCCACCAGCCTTCCTCATTTTTTGTAGAAATGTAGACAAAATCCAACAAACTATATAATAATGTAAAACAAGGTACAAGGTGTCTATAGGACAGGGGAGATTTTGAATTTCTGCACACACTTGTGGACACTGGACACTTATGGATTGTGTGAGGCCCACTGAATATCAGAGCGCTATGTCACTGGCTCGATGGCACAGGTGTGAAAAAAATGACTACAGGATAAGGGAGATTTTGAATTTCTGCACACACTAGTGGACACTGGACACTTTTGGATTGTGTGAGGCCCACTGAATATCACAGCGCTATGTCACAGGCTCGATGGCACAGGTGTGAAAAAAGTGACTACAGGATCACAGAGATTTTGAATTTCTGCACACACTTGTGGACACTGGACACTTATGGATTGTGTGAGGCCCACTGAATATCACAGCGCTATGTCACAGGCTCGATGGCACAGGTGTGAAAAAAGTGACTACAGGATAAGGGAGATTTTGAATTTCTGCACACACTAGTGGACACTGGACAGTTTTGGATTGTGTGAGGCCCACTGAATATCAGAGCGCTATGTCACAGGCAGAAATTGGCTAGTGTATCACAAACTACAAGGTGTATGTAGAATTTGGCAGAATAGGAATCTCCCTAGAGTGTAGGTCTGTAAGAACGGAACAAGTCCTCTACTTATCCTTCCACAGTGACACACAGATAGCTTCACTGTGGCCATGATAACAGCCGTTACACGGTACTGAGAGGAGCGTGCACGTACACGGCTGTCCGGTGTACGTAAAATTGTCAAGCTCCGTGTTTTTTAAGTATACGGACTGACACACGCTGTCTCTCTATAGTTTTGAATGTGATCAAACAGCAAATATATTTAACTGTTTGAAAGCTAGACAAAACTAGTAGGTGCAGGCCTGTAAGAACGGAACATGTCCTCGACTTATTCTCACAGAGTGAGACACAGATAGCTTCACTGTGGCTGTGATAACAGCCGTTACACGGTACTGTGTGAGGAGCGTACACCGCTGTATGGTGTGAAAAAATGCACGCTCAGTACCTCAGCAGGACAAAAAAAAAATTGGGATTGCTTTTAAAAAAGCAGTTTGCAGAGCAGTGGGTAAACAGCAATGCAGCTGTCAGGAAGCCTTAGAAGGCAGCCTAACAACCAACACCGCTGATCCACCACAATATAGCCTCCCCTTGCACTGCACACACAGTGACTGGTGTGTTGTACAGGCAAAATCGCTAGCAGCAGAAGCAGTTTTTTTTTCTTCTTCCCTGCCTAACGCTCTCCCTACAGAATCAGCAGCAGCAACCTCTCCCTATGCTAAGATCGGCAGAAGTAAGATTGCGGTCGGCGTGCACGCCCTTTTATAACCCCTGTGACGCCCACCAAAGCAAGCCAATCACTTGCATGCCCTTCTGAAAGATGGTGGTGACCCCTGCCTATGTCATCACGTTGCCCACAGTGTCCGTGGATCCTGATTGGCTGAAAAAGAGCGCAAAACAAACTTTTGAAACGCGACTTTGGCGCGTAAGTCGCCGACCTCGTGGCCGACCTCATCCTAGGGTGGGGTTTCGTGTCATGAAACCCGACTTTGCCAAAAGTCGGCGACTTTTGAAATTTTTCTACCCGTTTCGCTCAACTCTACTTAGCAGAGAACAGAACTCTCTCCAGAACCGAGACGCAAACTGAGGACCCCGGTCGCTGACAATCTTATCTGGCATACCGTGCAGGCGGAAAACATGTTTGATAAACAACGCTGCCAGACCCCTGCTGCTAGACAATGGCGGAAGAATAGAGTGGCGTGAAAACAGTCACACGTGGGTTACGTCACCCAGTGTGAACAGGAGCGGACTCTGTTAATTCACAGAGCCACACAACCCCTGAAAGTGGATGCTGGAGCCTGTTTAGCTCACATAGCCCGGCCAAAGAGCGCAGAGCAAACGGCCACAGAATTCTACCCCAAGGACACGGCATTAGAGTCCCTCTAGGCCCACTGAGTGCGCGGTGTCACTACCACGAATGCCGCTATAGACCCTGGCTATGGAGTGTGGAGCACTCGCACTGAGGCGTGCCGAGTCACTGATGATGGCTAATGCCTGACTCAAACTCTGACCTACCTATGCCTAAGCCTGGGTGCTAGCAAGCTAGGCTGCACAACACATGCGTACCAAGGGTAGGGGTTTCATAATGAGTCAGTCACCAGAGACATTCATACGTGCAAACATCACTCACTCCTTATAGTCTGAAAATACTGTCTATCCTAGCGCATGGCCAAGTGGCCATGCAAACCTTTTATAGCCACGAGCGTCCGGAACCTTCCTGGCTTCTCGGATGGGCCAATCCGAACAGGAGCAGGACCTGAGCACGTGACCTTCGATCTCCAATAGGAGACCACTCCACGGGCATGCTCAGTGGCCCGACATGGGGACTTAGTCCCTGGAGAATCTCGCTGCTGAGAAGCATGTATTGCCATAGTTGTGCCAGAGGTGGCAGCAAAAAGCAAACCCACAGAGCTTGTCTGAGCAGAGCGCCGGGACCGAAGAGTTTGCTGAGCAACCTCCTCTGGGGCTGGAGAGGAATGGGAGGCCGCCAGAAGCAAGGCTCGGTATTCCCTCTGTGCAGCGACAGGAACCCGACGCCTAACACTCCAGGTTACATAGGTTGAAAAAATAAATCGTCCAGCCCTTTTTAAAAGCAGTCTGACTGCTCTAACTGTTAAGAACCCTTTCCTATTTAGCTGCTAGAAATGCCTTTATTCTACCCATAATGAGTGCCGCATGGTCCTAAGTATGGTCCTTGGAAGGAATCATTCATGTGCCAGTCCTTTGTACTGGCAACACATGCATTTATAAATGTAAATGAGATCCCTTCTGAGGCATTTTTTTTCTAAGCTAATCAAGCTGTAACAACCCTGCATGGCCTCCCATCCCCCACACATCAACTTACTCACTGCTCCAGGCTATGCTGTGTTTTCTGTCTGCTGCCAACTCCATGCTCCGTGCCTCTTGTCTCCTATCTGCTGTGTGCATGTTTCCTGGCTGTGTGTATAGGGGCGGCGCCAGAACTCTCTGGTTCTTATGGAGTCAGGGTGCACCTGTCTGTGTCCCGGACCAAATACCAAGAGCCCTCTAGTATTTAGGGAAGCTCCACCCTGTGGATCTTGCCAGTGCAATGTGTTAATGCTCCTGAACACTTACTCTTAGTTCGCTTGATGTGAGGCCTATATACATAAGTTGGCAGTTGCATGTGGAAAAATAAATCATATTTAAACTGCTGAAAGAAATATAGTGCCTCATCTTTTATTCTTGATGGCCATTTGCCTGGTAGAAGGTGGAGCTATGGAGGACATTGGCACAGGCATGACAGTGGCAAACATAAATGATCTTGAATCACAGTAATGGTGCGTTTTGAAGTTACGGGGAATTGTTTTGAGCTCAGACAGATTGGCCACTATCTTGGCTGTCAATATCGCGCACACGATCCATTTGATGTTGTTCACACTGGCATCAAGGGGGAATGTTAAAAAACTCTCCTGGCTCAGTGCGAAACCAAGTGGATCATCACCTTGTGCACACAGAGCCAAGATGGCTTAAATCAGTCTTTAAGTTTCTCCTCAATTTTATAAAAAGTCATATTCTTGCTGCCTTTTATCTGCTCCCATTCTAATATTTAAGGCTGTGTGGCCTTTTCTATCATTATATATCTGTATTTATATATTTGTTCCATTCATTTTTATAATGTAACTTAACTTTTATGCCATGATTGACCATGGTTGCCTCCTCCTACTTTCTGTACCCTCTCCAGCGGACCGGATCCAAACACTGTCTGCTGTATCCTGCATATCGGCGCCTGACCATCAATAATAACACAGGTTTACATATACATTCAAATTCTCATCAAGTTTGTTACTTGTGAACTACTGACATCTGCACCTGGATTGTTCAATTTATTGTAAGTTTACCTGTGCTCTCGAGCTCCACTGTTTTACCCTCTGCACATTACCAGGAGCTTTGTGACACATGGATACCTGTGCATGTGCCCTGAGCATGACAGCTGAGATACTCTTGCTGGGTGCAGTAGGTGTGATGCATTTGTGCCACACCCGCACCGCTATTTGCAGCATGCTGTACACGTGATGCACACATGACCCGGCGGCCTAGGCTTACTAAGGTCCTCTATGGCATCTGCAATCATCTACTTGTAAAAGCAACATGCTACACACTCGAAAAGCGCTTTGGGGTCCTTTCCCCATCCTGTGTTAACCTGAATCCTCTCTCACTCTCCGGGTAAGAAGTTTATCCCTTATGGGGACTATATACCAGTAGGTTACTTAACATTTACTCACACCTTATATGGGTATGGGTATTTACTCACACCTTATATTTACTCACCTATATGGGTATGCCTCCCCTTGCACCTTGAAACATCAATGTACTACAATATCTGAGTTGATGAGATGATCTATGGCTGGTACTCTGCTTGCTTATCTTTGTTCTGTGCTACTCACGTGTTGCATTACCAGTTGTAATTTTAATATACACATGTATTAAATTTTTGTACATTCACTTCCAACTCCTCTTCCTTCAGATTTTTCTCTAATTGCATGTAATGAGTCTCCTAGTTTGTGTGGTCGCTATGCACCGATTGGTGGCGCTTCCATTAACACACCCTATGTATCGGGGCATATGTTTATTCAAGCTGAGATCAGAAAATGGAATAGCTCAGAAGGACAAAACAGGAGCACAGAAAAGAACTATACAGCAGACTAGCAGAACTATTGCCTAGGGCCGGGGTAATACTAGCATATAGCATTCTATGCCAGAGCATCGGATGCAATATGCCAATGACACTTGGATCAAACTCTGCTGCGAGCGTGAGTAGAGTGTCAGTGTTCTGTGGTCCAATCTTTTCTCATGAGAGAATCACGGCACACATGTGGAGAATATGGAAAAAGTAATTTCTCCATCTCCTCCATTCGTGGCATTCACAGGAATCTTACTGCTCTCAGGTGACATGCAATCTTCACATTCACCCATAGACTTATATGGGTGCATGCGATACGATTCTAGCAGACATTCACAGGATGCTGTCATTGTTTTCACATCCCAAATCGGGATGAAGAAATATTCACAGATGTGCACTGGCACATAGAATAACACTGGGCCTAGTGCAATCCAATTCTTTATCGGATTGCACTTGTCCGTTTCATTCGCTCATGTGAGCAAGCCCTAGGAGTGGAAGCCGAAGCTTCAGGGATTTAAACCTTTTGCGCCAGAGCTTGATTTTGCCTTCATGACCAGGCCAATTTTTTCAATTCTGATCAGTGTCACGTTATGAGGTCAAAACTATAGAATGCATCAATGGATCCTGGTGATTCTGACATTTTCTTGTGACATATTGTACTTCATGATAGTGGTAAAATTTCTTTGATATGATTTGCATTTATTTGTTAAAAAAATAGAAATTTGGTGAAAATTTTGAAAATTTCACAATTTTCAAACTTTGAATTTTTATGCCCTTAAATCAGAGAGTCATATTGCAAAAAATAGTTAATAAATAACCTTTCTCACATGTCTACTTTACATCTGCACAATTTTGGAAACAATTTTTTTTTGTTAGGAAGTTATAAGGGTTAAAAACTGACCAGCCATTTCTCATTTTTACAACAAAATTTAGAAAACGATTTTTTAGGGACCACTTCACATTTGAAGAGAGTTTGGGAGGGTCAATATGACAGAAAATACCCAAAAGTTACACCATTAAAAAAACTGCACCCCTCAAGGTACTCAAAACCACATTCAAGAAGTTTAGTAACCCTTCAGGTGTTTCACATGAATGAATGGAATGTGGAAAGAAAAAAATAAACATTTACTTTTCTCTCACAAAAATTTTCCTTTAGACCTAATATATTTTATTTTCGCAAGGGCAACAGGAGAAAATGGACTATACATTTTGTGCTGCAATTTCTCCTGAGCATGCCAATACCCCATATGTGGAGAATACTACTGTTTAGGCGCACAGCAGGGCTTGAGAGGGAAAGAGTGCCATTTGACTTTTGGAATGCAAAATTGGCTGGAATCGATAGCGGATGCCATGTTGTGTTTGGAGAGCCCCTGCCGTGCCTAAACAGTGGAAACCCCCAACAATTTACCCCATTTTGGAAACTAGACCCCTTAAGGAACTTATCTAGATGTGTATTGAGCACCTTGAGCCCACAGGTGCTTCACAGAACTTTATAACATAGAGCAATGGAAATAAAAAAGCAACATTTTTCACAAATAAATCGATTTAGCTCCATATTTTGCATTTTTATAAGGGTAGCAGGAGAAATTGCTCCATACAATATGTTGAGCAATTTCTCCTGAGCACGCCGATACCCCATATGTGGGAGAATACTACTGTTTGGGTGCATGGCATATTTTGCTGGAATTGTTTGTGGGTGACATGTCACATTGTCAGAGCCCCTGACGTGCCTAAGCAATTGAAACCCCCAATAAGTGACCCTATTTTGTAAACTTGACCCCCCATGGAACTTATTTAGGTGTGTGGTGGGCACTTTGAACCCCCAAGTGCTGTGCTGCACAGAAGTTAATAACTTAGAGCCGTGAAAATAAAAAAAATCATATTTTTTCCACAAAAAAAGATCTTTTCGCCCTTAATTTTTTTTGCAAAGGGTAACCGGAGAAATTGGACCTCAACAGTTGTTGTGCAATTTGTCCTGAGTATGCTAACACCCCATATGTGGGGGTAAACCACTGTTTGGGCACAGGGGTGTATCTGGGGGGGGCAGCCGGGGCAGTTGCCCCGGGCGCAGCCGGCAAGGGGCGCAGTCGGGCCGCCTAATGCAGTGGTCCGCAGTGTCCTCCCTGGCGGCTGCGTTCTGCCACCCCCCAGCCTGAGAGTCGGCGGTTCTCTGTGTCAGCTGTCACAGCTGACAGCTGGCGCAGAGAAGGTGCGCGTGCCGGCTCCCAGGGAACAATTGTACTGGCGTCTATACAGACGCCAGTACAATTGAAGCTCTGACCGCCGGGTCAGAGCGACGTCAGCAGTGTGACATATCATGTGATCACGCTGCTGACGTCACTCCCCGGCGCCCAGAGCGAACGCTCAGCGCTGGTGGTAAGTGCTCCACTGTGGAGCTGAAGACACCAAAGATGGGGGGTGTTAATGTGAGGAAGGGGGTTAATGATTGGGGGGTTAATGAGTGGGGATGGGGGGTATTGTGTGGGGGGTTAATGAGTGGGGATGGGGGTTAATGAGTGGGGATGGGGGTTAATGTGTGGGGGGGTTAATGAGTGAGGATGGGGGTTAATGTGTGGGGGGTTAATGAGTGGGGATGGGGGTTAATTTGTGGGGGGTTAATGTGTGGGGGGTTAATGAGTGGGGATGGGGGTTAATGTGTGGGGGGTTAATGAGTGGGGATGGGGGTTAATGTGTGGGGGGGTTAATGAGTGGGGATGGGGGTTAATGTGTGGGGGTTAATGTGTGTGAGGTTAATGAGTGGGGATGGGGGTTAATGTGTGGGGGGTTAATGAGTGGGGATAGGGGTTAATGTGTGGGGGGGTTAATGAGTGGGGATGGGGGTTAATGAGTGGGGATGGGGCTTAATGTTTGGGGGGTTAATGAGGGGATGGGGGTTAATGTGTAGGGGATTAATGTGTGTGAGGGGGTTAATGAGTGGGGATGAGGGTTAGTGTGTGGGGGGTTAATGAATGGAGATGGGGGTTAGTGTGTGTGGGGGGTTAATGAGTGGGATGGGGGTTAGTGTGTGGAGGGGTTAATGAGTGGGGGTGGGGGTTAATGTGTGGGGGTTAATGAGTGGGGATGGGGGTTAATGTGTGGGGGGTTAATGAGTGGGGATGGGGGATACTTAATGTGTGGGGGGATTTGGAGTGGGGATGGAGGTTAATGAGTGGGGATGGGGTTAATGTGTGGGGGGATTTGAAGTGGGGGGTACATAATGTGTGGGGGGATTTGGGAGTAGGGTGGTTATTTAATGTGTGGGGGGATTTGGAGTGGGGATGGGGGTTATTTAATGTGTGAGGGGATTTGGAGTGGGGATGGAGGTTATTTAATGTGTGTGAGGGATTTGGAGTGGGGATGGGGGTTATTTAATGTGTGTGAGGGATTTGGAGTGGGGATGGGGGGTTATTTAATGTGTGCGAGGGATTTGGAGTGGGGATGGGGGTTATTTAATGTGTGTGAGGGATTTGGAGTGGGGATGGGGGTTATTTAATGTGTGTGAGAGATTTGGAGTGGGGATGGGGGATTTAATGTGTGTGGGGGGATTTGGAATGGGGATGGGGGTTATTTAATGTGTGTGAGGGATTGGGGATGGGGATTTGGAGTCAGGATGGGGGGATTTAATGTGTGTGGGGAGATTTGAGGACACAAAATGAAGAGTATGTATGAGGAAACAGTATAGGGGATGGGTGCAGACACAGTATGGGGGGTGAGTGAGGGAGATGGGTGCAGACAGTATGGGAAGCGAACGGGTAAATGTATGTGGACACAGTATGGGGAGTGAGGATGATGGGATGTGAGCAGACACAGTATGGGGAGTCGGGGGTATGTATGAGCAGACAGTATAGAGAGTGAGGGAGTAAATATATGAGGAGACAGTATGGTGAACAGGTGGGATGTTAGAGGAGACAGTATGAGGAGGGAGGGGAATAGTGTGAGGTGACAGTATATTGAAGACATTTTTATTCAGGAGCATTATAATGACACTTCTATCTTTAAGGGCATCGTGTGGACATTTGCTGCAGAAGACCGGAGAAGATGGACGTCTGCAGAGACGGCTGTGGATGAGAAAACTCATCATGGGGTCTGGACAAGAAGAAGAAAAGGAGACTGACTCCAGAGACGACATCTATAAGGTACCTGGATGTAAATATTATTTGTGATGCTGACTAATTCTCATGTTTTTATTTGATAGGAACATTAAAGGGGTTGCCCAGGTTTGTGCTGAGTCTGCAGTCATTCTATGTGACTGCAGACTTCTGAATTCTCACAGTGCTCACTGAATGCTGTCAGGATTCTCTCATGCCGGTAATTTATATACATGCGGTCACATGCTGATTAGACATGTGTGGCCTCACTCAATAAAAATGAACACAGCGAGGCCAGGCACGTCTAGTCAGAATGTGGCCAGAAGTATACAAATCACTTACTTGTGCTGACATGACTGCATGACTCCAAAGACATACTGATAGGGAATTTAGATTGTGAGCCCCATCGGGGACAGTGATGAAAATGTGTGCAAACTGTAAAGCGCTGCGGAATATGTTAGCGCTATATAAAAATAAAGATTATTATTATATCGGCAAGGGAGAATCCTAAATGTGTGCAGTGCATTAGGTGTGAGAATTCAGAAGCTGCAATGTCAGGATTCAGCTCTGCAGGTTCCAGTACTCATCATATGGACACTTCACTCATATGCGATTTTCAGAGTTATGGTCTTGTGACAACAAGCTTCTCTTCCTGCTTTCAGTTTTTTACTGAACATGGTGAGGATTAGGGAGAGCATCTCATGGGTACATGACTAACTGTGCAAGTCGCATATGTACTTGGGGGGGCGCCGAACCAAATTCTTGCCCCGGGTGCCAGAAAGCCTAGATATGCCTCAGTTTGGGTGCATGGCAGAGCTCGGAAGGGAAAGAGCGCCATATTGGAGTTCAGATTTTGCTGGAATGTTTTGAGGTTGTCATGTCACATTGTCAGAGCCCCAGAGGTGCCAGCACAGCATAAGCCCCCAAAAGTGACTGCATTGAATGTCATAACAGTTTAAAAGCGTGGTTCTGTGTGGACGATTTTAAAGCAGTCATGGAGGCACAAGACTGGCAATGATGGGCATTGTGGGCAATAATAGCGGGTATCACACCTCATTCCTCTCTTGGAACATACACGTCATCTTCTCTCACTGACAGGAGATCTGAGGAGGTGCTGAGGTGCTGGTCATTTTTTATTGTCTATTTAGTTGCTGGATGCTAGCTGCCTTCAGTCTGATCTTACACCCCTCTCATTGGTCTTGCAGGTGGCCGCAATCAACTCTACCTGCCCATAAATTGTAGGCTTAGCCCGGTGGTGACATGGTTGTCCAAAATTGTAGGCTGGTGGTCCAGAAGTGGCTTATGTACGGTAGAGCAGGGACCCATCAGGGGGAGCTCACATTGCCGTGGTTGATGAATTACATGAATTGGCCAATTTTTGCACTAAGAACCTTCATTTTCATCTTACTGTAAGTAAAAAAATTTTGTTGAAAAAAAATATTTTTGAGGATTATTGTCTAAATTGAATGGTTTTAATGTTTTTCTGTGTTTTCACATGGCCTAGATTGATATACATGTGCTGCTGTATTCTTTTTCTCTATAATGTGCAGTTTTATTGTGCAGTTTTTGCAGCTTGCACGTGTTCACACTAGGAGGTGCTGGTAGTTGTTTTTTTGTCTATTTAGTTGCTGGATGCTAGCTGCCAACAGTCTGATCTTGCACCCCTCCTATTGGCCTTGCAGGTGGCCGCAATCAGCTCTACCTGCCCATAAATTGTAGGCTTAGCCCAGTAGTGACATGTTTGTCCAAAATTGTAGGCTGGTGGCCCATAAGTGGCTTATGTACGATAGAGCAGGGACCCATCAGGGGGAGGTCACCTTGCCGTGGTTGATGGGCTTGCATGAATTGGCCAATTTGTGCACTAAGAACCTTCATTTTCATCTTACTGGAAGTAAAAAAAAATTTTTTGAAAAAAATATTTTTGAGGATTATTATCTAAATTGAATGGTTTTAATGTTTTTCTGTGAATATATTTATATATACATTTTTAGTTAATGTTGCATTTGCTGAAAGTACTGTAGAATTTTCTGTTGAAAGTTGTATTTTATTAACCATATTTTCCTCCTTATTAGAGACAAGGAATATTTTGAAAATCAAATATACCAGCTTTGGTAAATTCTGCCAAGAGTTTTGTTTGCATCCAATTAATCCACTGTAAATTGAAAAATTACCAGCCTCCAATTTCTCTGAGAAGGAAAACACAATATCTGTACAATTTGTTAGGTGTTTTATGGCTTTCGCTCCTTATCACCATGGCTAAGTTGTGATGTCCTCTCACTATCTAGATTCACCATAAAATGGCTGCTGCATTTCCTTTCTTTGCTTTTATACAGGCTATTATAATCCCTCCTGGTTGGCAGTGCTTTAGAATGTGATATGATAGCTGCATAGTATTATGGGGACGTCTGCCGTGCCATGCCTGTGGTCATGTACTTTTCACTGGTTGATGCAATCTTCTGTAATGTGTAAAAAGGTGGAGGCCATTTTAACCAATTCATGAGAAGAAATTTGTAAATTATTTGAACTCTAAGAGGTCCAGCAAATTCCTAAAAATTCGACACAAATTTAATTTGGATCAAATTGATACGCTTATCCCCACTCCTTATGATTAGCTCATGAGCAATTATTTATTTTATCAATTCGATTTGGCAACTTTATACTCTACAGCTCTGGCAAAAAATTAAGAGACCACCACATCAAAACCCTGTCATGGGCAGCCCATTCTCCAAACCTGAACCCCATTGAAAACCTCTGGAACGTAATCAAGAGGATGATGGATAGTCACAAGCCATCAAACAAAGAAGAACTGCTTACATTTTAGTGCCAGAAGTAGTGCGAAAGACTGGTGGCAAGCATGCCAAACACACAAAGGCTTTGATTAAAAATCATGGTTATTCCACAAAATATTGATTTCTGAACTCTTCCTGAGTTAAAACATTAGTATTGTTGTTTCTAAATGATTATGAACTTGCTTTCTTTGTATTATTTGAGGTCTGAAAACACTGCTTTTTTTAACTTTGACCATTTTTCCTTTTCAGAGAAAAAACAAAATTTATTGCTTGGAAATTCGGAGACATGTTGTCAGAAGTTTATAGACTAAAAGAACAATTTACATTTTACTCAAAAATATACCTATAAAGAGAAAAATCAGACAAACTGAATATTTTTAAGTGGTCTCTTAATTTTTGCCAGAGCTGTATACACCTCTGCACTTCAATGCAGCACATTTGGAGCTATGTAATACTAAAAGTAGGCAAAAGACATTACATTGCCAAATTTAGTTAATGGACATGATAATTATAAGTTCAGCTCCAAAATAACATAGTGTAACATTTTAGACACAATAATAGATGTAATGCAAGCGGCAATTCATCCAAGAGAAGAAATCAGGTCCTGTGTAATGTCCCTTGACCCAAGCGAGACTCATGGCCATAAAATATTGTATCGCTCTGCATTTTTTATGTTCATATTGTTTTGCCTGAATTCAGAGGAGACAGATTTTCTTTTGAAGATAAATTCCACCGTGCCACTGCTTCTATTTTAGATGAAGGGATTGGGAATGAACGCTAAAAAACCGGCAATCAGGATGAAGCTTGGAGGCAGCTGCTGGCAAAAACAACTGTTCCACTTGGACATTTTTAAACACTAGACATATCAAAGAAGAAACCATCTGCTAACCCTAGCAAAGGTTTATTTATTTCATTCCTTTCTTGTGCATATTGTTTTCCCTGAGCTTGTGTAGTTTTGTACTTACTCAAGGACTCATTGGCACTTTAATGCAGGAAGGGTGCAAAATAAATGAATCCAGATCTAACAGACTGAGAAGTACTAAACAAAGCTAAACATAATCATTTCATATTGAGGTCCATTTTTCCAATGGAATATTTATTTTAATAAAAAAAAAAATACAATTTTCTCTTCCATTGTATGTGTTATGGTAAAACAACTGCATCTTGTCAGTTGAGGGAATGTGCATGGCCTAGAGAACATGTGTTCAATTATGAAACGTGAATAACTCTTTCCAATGTGTCGGTGCCAATAGTTTTCAACACTTCCTAACATAGTAACAACCGCAGTTAATGTATCATTTGCAGATAAGCAATTAATAATTTTTAGAAAAAGTGCATTCATGTGTTTAGAAAATGCAAACTATATTCTTAGTTAGATTTATCACGTTATTAAAATTTGGCTCGACATTTTGATATTATTAGTGAGGAAGGCTGATCTTGTGTGAGGCTCTGGGAAATGCAGTTTGTGGTGCTTTACAAATAGAAATAATGATAAAATATACAGTTCAAGAAATTTAATATAAAATATGACTAAGCAATGATACCTGGGTACAAAATTATTTCACCTTGCTAGTAGAATAACTTTTCCTTCAAAGGAGTTATATAAAGTGTAAAATCTTTTTAATCTCTATCTGCGATTCATTTTTATACGCTGGGTAACACAATAAATGGAACCTGTCATGTGAAAGAACACTATTTACCTGCAGATATTGGGAAGGCTATTAGCATTCTGATGTTACCTGGCATCGGCACTTAGAGTGCCACAACAGAGAAAATTAAGTTTATTCCTCCCGGCAGTATTTGGGTTTGAGTCACGAGGGTAGCGACAATACAATTTCAGTCATTGCTCTTTGCACCAAGAGTGGCAGCTCTAGATGCGCTCCTGGCACTGACTTATAGCGGCTCAGCATTATAGTTGGCTGTCAGTCAGTGCAGGGGGCACAGTTACAGACCGTTAACTGAAACTATGCTGGTGCCACCCCTTTGAATGAAGCTCGAAAGGAATAGAACTCATTTTCTCCCGGCAACAGGGTCTAGGCGTTGGCACTGGGCAAGTTCAGAACACTACTAACCTGAAGATTAACCTCATATCTGCAGGTTAATAGAATTTTTTCACGTGACAGGTTCCCTTTAAACAAAAGAGAAAAAGTTCTGTTCACAAGTCATAGTACATATAGAAGCTTTAAATGATACCTGAGGGGTTGAGGGTTTAAAAATAATTAATTAAATACAACAGTATGATAAATTAATCCTTTCACCACCTTCAGTTTTTCCGTTCTTGAGTTTCCGTTTTTTGCTCGCATTTTTCCCAGTGCCATAAGTTTTTTTTTATTTTTCCATTAATATAGCCATGGGAGGGCTAGTTTTTTGAGGAACGAGTTGTACTTTTGAACGACACCATTGGTTTTGCCATATATTGAGCTGGGAAATGGGAAAAAAAATCAAAGAGCGGTGAAATTGCAAAAAAGTGCAATTCCACAATTGTTTCTTTTTTTTTTTTTTTTTTTTTTTTTTACCATGTTCACTAAATGCTAAAAATGACCTGACATTCTGACATTCTTCAGGACATTACGAGTTCGTAGATACCAAATATTTATAGGTTGATTTTTATATTTAAGTGGTGAAAAAGAATCCAAAGTTTCTAAAAAAAAGTTGTAATTTTCTGAGACCAGTAGTGTTTACATTTTCTATGATCTGCACGCTAAGATGAAGCTTTTATTGATACAATTTTAGTGTAAAAAGGATCTTTTGATTGCCCGTTATTGTACTGTATTTTAATGCAATGTTGTGGAGGCAAAATAAAAGTAATTCTAGCATTTTGATTTTTTTTCTTATTACGCCGTTTACCGATCAGATTAATTATTTTTATGCATTGATAGATCGAAGAGATTTTGAAAGCCGCGATACCAAATATGTGTATTTTTTATTGTTTTATTTTCAATGGGGCGAATGGGGATAATTTAAACTTTTATAATTTTTTAATATTTTTAAAAACATTTTTCTTTTTTGTTTCAATTGTCTCCATGGGAGGCTAGAAGCTGTGATCATCTGATTGCTTGTGCTACATCCCTGCTCTGTGTAGCAGAAATTCTCACATTTTATGCATGCTGACTGCTGGGCGGTGCTCATAGCTATCCACTAATGACAACCAAAGGGGTCTCCTGCAGACCATGGGTTGTGACATGGGCACAAATTGATGGGATTAGTGATGCGCTTCCGGCGCTATCATGTTAAGTGCCGCTGTCAGAGATTGACAGCTGCATGTAACATTTTAACAGCCACAGGTGGATCACGATTCCACCGGCGGCTGTTAGGGGCATATGACAGGTGATGAAATCATGTTTGCTGAGGGCTTATAACCGAAGCCCTCAGCAAACAGGGCGAGCCAACCTTAGATGTAATTATACATCTACGGTTGAAAAGGGGTTAAGTGCAACTGTGGTAGCATTATATGTATATTTACAGTTGTGGCCAAAAGTATTGACACCCCTGCAATTCTGTCAGATAATACTCAGTTTCTTCCTGAAAATGATTGCAAACACAAATTCTTTGGTATTATTATCTTCATTTAATTTGTGTTAAATGAAAAAACACAATTAGATTTGTCCTAAAGCCAAATTGGATATAATTCCACACCAAACATAAAAAAGAGGGTGGACAAAAGTATTGGCACTGTTCGAAAAATCATGTGATGCTTCTCTAATTTGTGTAATTAACAGCACCTGTAACTTACCTGTGGCACCTAACAGGTGTTGGCAATAACTAAATCACACTTTCAGCCAGTTGACATGGATTAAAGTTGACTCATCCTCTGTCCTGTGTCCTTGTGTGTACCACATTGAGCATGGAAAAAAGAAAGAAGACCAAAGAACTGTCTGAGGACTTGAGAAACCAAATTGTGAGGAAGCATGACCAATCTCAAGGCTACAAGTCCATCTCCAAAGACCTGAATGTTCCTGTGTCTACCGTGCGCAGTGTCATCAAGAAGTTTAAAGCCCATGGCACTGTGGCTAACCTCCCTAGATGTGGATGGAAAAGAAAAATTGACAAGAGATTTCAACGCAAGATTGTGCGGATGTTGGATAAAGAACCTCGACTAACATCCAAACAAGTTCAAGCTTCCCTGCAGTCCGAGGGTACAACAGTGTCAACCCTTACTATCCGTCGGCATCTGAATGAAAAGGGACTGTATGGTAGGAGACCCAGGAAGACCACACTTCTTACCCCGAGACATAAAAAAGACAGGCTGAAGTTTGCCAAAACTTACCTGAAAAAGCCTAAAACGTTTTGGAAGAATGTTCTCTGGTCAGATGAGACAAAAGTAGAGCTTTTTGGGCAAAGGCATCAACATAGAGTTTACAGGAGAAAAAAAGAGGCATTCAAAGAAAAGAACACGGTCCCTACAGTCATACATGGCAGAGGTTCCCTGATGTTTTGGTGTTGCTTTGCTGCCTCTGGCACTGGACTGCTTGATCGTGTGCATGGCATTATGAAGTCTGAAGACTAGCAACAAATTTTGCAGCATAATGTAGGGCCCAGTGTGAGAAAGCTGGGTCTCCCTCAGAGGTCATGGGTCTTCCAGCAGGTCAATGACCCAAAACACACTTCAAAAAGCACTAGAAAATGGTTTGAGAGAAAGCACTGGAGACTTCTAAGGTGGCCAGCAATGAATCCAGACCTGAATCCCAGAGAACACCTGTGTAGAGATCTAAAAATGGCAGTTTGGAGAAGGCACCCTTCAAATATCAGGGACCTGGAGCAGTTTGCCAAAGAAGAATGGTCTAAAATTCCAGCAGAGCATTGTAAGAAACTCATTGATGTTTACCGGAAGCGGTTGGTCGCAGTTATTTTGGCTAAAGGTTGTGCAATCAAGTATTAGGCTGAGGGTGCCAATACTTTTGTCTGGCCCATTTTGGGAGATTTGTGTGACATGATCAATGTTTTGCTTTTTGCTTCATTCTCTTTTGTGTTTTTTCATTTAAGACAAATGAAATGAAGATAATAACACCAAAGAATTTGTGTTTGCAATCATTTTCAGGAAGAAACTGAGTATTATCTGACAGAATTGCAGGGGTGTCAATACTTTTGGCCATAACTGTATATATAAATATATATATATATATATATATATATATATATATATACACAGTCATGGCCAAAAGTTTTGAGAATGACACAAATATTATATTTTCACATGATCTGCTGCCCTCTGGTTTTTATGTGTGTTTGTCAGATGTTTTTAATCACGTACAGAAATATAATTGCAATCATATTATGATTAACAAAAGGTTATATTGACAGTTAGAATGAGTTAATGCAGCAAGTCAATATTTGCAGTGTTGACCCTTCTTCTTCAGGACCTCAGCAATTCTCCCTGGCATGCTCTCAGTCAACTTCTGGATCAAATCCTGACTGATAGTAGTCAATTCTTACAAAATCAATGCTTTTATTTTGTCTGAATTTGAAGGTTTTTGTTTGTCCATCCGTCTCTTGATGATTGACCACAAGTTCTCAATGGGATTAAGATCTGGGGAGTTTCCAGGCCATGGTCCCAAAATCTCTATGTTTTGTTCCCTGAGCCATTTAGTTATCACTTTTGCTTTATGGCAAGGTGCTCCATCATGTTGAAAAAGGCATTGTTGATCGCCAAACTGCTCTTGGACGGTTGGGAGAAGTTGCTCTTGGAGGACATTCTGGTACCATTCTTTATTCATGGCTGTGTTTTTAGGCAAGACTGAGAGAGAGCCCATTCCCTTGGCTGAGAAGCAACCCCACACATGAATGGTTTCAGGATGCTTGACAGTTGGTATGAGACAAGACTGGTGGTAGCGCTCACCTGGTCTTCTCCGAATAAGCCGTGTTCCAGATGTCCCAAACAATCGAAAAGGGGATTCATCAGAGAAAATGACTTTACCCCAGTCCTCAGCAGTCCACTCCCTGTACCTCTTGCAGAATATCAGTCTGTCCATGATGTTTTTTCTGGAGAGAAGTGGCTTCTTTGCTGCCCTCCTTGAGACCAGGCCTTGCTCCAAGAGTATCCGCCTCACATTGCATGCAGATGCACTCACACCTGCCTGCTGCCATTCCTGAGCAAGCTCTGCACTGCTGGTAGCCCGATCCGCAGCTGAAACACTTTTAAGAGACGGTCCTGGCGCTTGCTGGTCTTTCTTGGGCGCCCTGGAGCCTTTTTGGCAACAAGGGAACCTCTCTCCTTGAAGTTCTTGATGATGCAATAGATTGTTGACTGAGGTGCAATCTTTCTAGCTGCGATACTCTTCCCTGTTAGGCCATTTTTGTGTAGTGTAATGGTGACTGCACGTGTTTCTTTAGAGATAACCATGGTTAACAGAAGAGAAACAATGATGCCAAGCACCAGCCTCCTTTTAAAGTGTCCAGTGGTGTCATTCTTACTTAATCATGACAGATTGATCTCCAGTCCTGTCCTCATCAACACCCACACCTGTGTTAATGGAGCAATTACTGAAACGATGTTAGCTGGTCCTTTTAAGGCAGGGCTGCAATGATGTTGAAATGTGTGTTGGGGGATAAAGTTCATTTTCTAGGCAAATACTGACTTTGCAACTAATTGCTGTTAAGCTGATCTCTCTTTATAACATTCTGGAGTATATGCAAATTGCCATTAGAAAAAATGAAGCAGTAGACTTTGTAAAAATTAATATTTGTGTCATTCTCAAAACTTTTGGCCATGACTGTACACAAACAGCAGGTATAATATTGAACATATCAACAATTTTCCAAGTAAATATAAAAGTGCTATTGATTTGAAATTCTTTCCAGATATCAGTAACAGCCCATCCAATCCACAAAGGTAAAGAAATCAAATTATAAATGTCCATAAATTAAGTTATGTGTAATATTGAGAAATGATACATGGGAAAACTATTGAAGACATGTCAATACATAAAAAAGAGAGGTGCAAAACACCATGTAAAATCATGACACCAGCTGAAATCTATCAGTGATTAGAAAGCATTCCTACCAATTATTGAAAAATATTATCAGCTTGATAAACTAATGGCCAACAAAAAGGTGTCTCATTACCAAGGTACTAAACAAGAAACATCTCAAGATGTGTAAGATCAGTGAGCTGTCTCAATACCTTGGTAACCTTATTGTTGCAAAGCATAGTGATGGCATTTGTTACAAAATAATTTCTAAACTACTGAAGGGTCCATTGAGCACTGTTCAGCCCACGATCTGGAAGCAGAAATAGCAACATTTCCCCATAATCCAGCCATGGCCAGGTTGTTTTTCAACATTTCAGACAGAGGAGTGAATTATCAGAAGAGTAGCCCAAGAAAGAGCTAAAGAAAGACCTGGAACCAGCAGGCAAAATTGTTTCAAAGAAAACAATAAATAATGCACTCGACCTTCATGACTAGTATGCACACTCAACACTCGAAAGGTTCCATTGCTGAACACAGACCATACACCTTTTTCTCCTTAACTGCAGCAATTAATCACAGCATTAAGGTCCTGTGCTTTCATGCTTGAATGCACTATTGACATTCAATGCCCTCCTTTTCCTCCTGTTTTTTTACAGTTTTAAGTGTCTTCCACTTCAACTACACAGGTCAGTTCTTATTTTCCATTATTCCTATTAGCAGAACCCGGCCAGGTTTTATATGCTCCACTACTCACTTACATTCCTTTGCTCCTATATTTACACTCATCTTCTACTCGTTTCCCGTCTTCTCTTACCACTGTCTTCTACTCCCTTTCCCCCTGTCTTCCTCTGTCCTCTTTCTCCCCCACCACTTTTTTCTTTTCATTCTCCCTCTCTTCCCTCCTTTCCGTGTCTTGATTGTGTAGCTCTACTGACTGTTCTCTTTGCCTTGTAGTGCACAACCCACTCTTTACCAACCACTCCAGTAGCTTCACAGATTTAGCACTTTGACTTACCCATTAGTCCACACATATATGCTGTTGTACTTCTTATTTATTTATTTTCTTTTCACAATTTGTCTTATTGCTGTTTCTAGATATTTCTGATTGTATACTTACTGATTTTTTAATACAATTGTTCTTGTTCAGCATTTATCTGATGAAGGTCCATGTAGACCAAAATGTTTTCCACTAGCTGTTGATCCATGGACTGTAAATAAATTCAACTTGTTTTACAACATATCCTTTTGAGTGCCAAGTTTTATGACTGCTACAAAACATCATGGTCTGGGGCTGTTTTTCAGCATATGCCACTAGCAAACTTCATATAATTTCAGGAATGATGAATAGACTGATGTACCAAGATATTTTTGATAACCTACATACCTTGATAACCAACCAGGAAGATGGAAATGAAACGAGAGTGGACATTTCAGCAACACAATGATCCCAAACACACAGCCATGGAACCTCTGAATTGGTTTCAGAGAAAGGAAGCTGCTAGGATGCCTCAGCCAATCACCTGACCAGAATGTCATAAAAAATGTATTGAAGGCACTAAAGCTCAGAGTTCATAGAAGGAGCCCGAGGAACCATCAGGATTTGAAGCGTAATGGTGTGGAAGAATGGGCCAATATCACACCTGATCGATTCATGTGGCTAGTTTCTCCATACACACACACGTAGTGAAGCTGTCATCACCAACAAAGGCTTTTGCACGAAGTATTAAATACATTTTAATAAGTCATTTCTCATTATTATGCATAACTTAATTTATGGACTTTTACAGTATGATTTATTTGCCTGTATGGATTATATGGGTTGCTACAGACAT
Organism: Dendrobates tinctorius; assembly: GCF_039654945.1. Classification (NCBI taxonomy): domain Eukaryota; kingdom Metazoa; phylum Chordata; class Amphibia; order Anura; family Dendrobatidae; genus Dendrobates; species Dendrobates tinctorius. Next base: position 57,154,748 of record NW_027361698.1, on the reverse strand, counting down.
ATAAGATTTTCATGTCAATAGCACCTTAAAAATATTTTTACTTACAAAATTGATGAAGTCTTCAATACTTATTATGCTGTATATTAGAATACTCACCCTAGTTTGCTTGTGCTAGTTTTATAAAAATCACAATAAAGTCTCTGATCACAGGCAATAGAAATTGTCTATAATGTAAATGGAGAGAAGCACTTCTTTCTATATTGACAGTAGTGCCAAGCAAAGATAGAAGAAGCTCTGTCTAAGGTAGTGGGGTATTAAGTATGCTCATCAATAGATGTTGGGGCTTCTGCACAGTTTAATCAGAACAATTATGACAAATGTCAGAAAATTCCCGAACAAATCTACTGTACTTTCATCTACTTACCACTGACTGCCAGAAAAAGCCACCTAGGCTAGTTTCACACTAGCGTTTTTTTGCGCTGCATTTCATGCGCACATCAAATGCATGACAAAAACTCTTACAAACGCTTGTAAACTCTGTGTTTTTTTCTCACCTCATTGTGGGCGTTAAGACAAAAACGCAGCGTTTGTATGCGTTTTAAAGCGTTTTTCATGCGTTTGCATTTTTATTGTGCATGATGTCACAATCACATGAGTACTAATCCTTGACCAATTAGTGCAACTCCACCAATTCGACAGCAGTGGGCGTGTGTTATTTGAATTCTTAATATAGACCCTGTTTACAGCTATTCTTCACATTTGCTTGTTTTTTTCTTGACGACATGGATCTGCGCTGGAAGAGTTTTCACTTCAACTTGGATCTGGACATCAGGATGGCTCAGGCTTATGCAGTTGCTTGCCATGAACAAAGGGAGAGAGAGAGACAGTGAAGACGGCAGCGGCATCGTTTGTGGATACATCCTATTATTGAACTCCGGGAGAGCCGTGGAGCGTACCACACCCTTTACAGCGAGCTGCAGGCAAACCCGGAGAAATTTATTGATTACACACGGATGTCCCAACAAAGCTTCAGGGATTTGCTTGGTCGTGTACAAGATGTCATTCGGAGACAGGACACACAGCTCCGTTGTGCGATTCCTCCTGAGGAACGTCTCCTGGTCACATTATGGTACGTAGTATTGCAAAACCAATGCCTGCCTAATTTTTTTTGTTCTCTGATGTACTATTCTATGTTGGCAGAATTCTTGAACTGACATGTAGTTGGGCTGCAGCATTATTTTTCTACCATTTATTAAAGAAAAAGATGCTTTTTTTTATTCATTGGTATGCCCTTTTTTGTGTGTTTTTGGTTGCAGTAAAAATCCATATACATAAATATTAATTTTGGTTGTTTGTTTGTGTCACAGATTCCTGGCTACTGGAGAGACACTCTCTTCACTGCACTTCAAGTACCGGCTAGGAATATCCACCTTGTCTGGAATAGTTGCGGACACCTGCCGGGCTTTGTGGGACGTTCTCTGTCCAGAATTTATGCCCCTGCCCAAGGTGGAAAAGTGGATTGAAAATGCAGAAAGATTCTGGACAGTCTGCAATTTTCCTAACCGTTTGGGTGCGGTGGATGGGAAACACATCAGGATTATAAAACCCAAGAGAACAGGATCAGAGTACTACAACTATAAAAAGTACTTCTCTACAGTACTCATGGCCATTTCTGATGCAGACTGTAAGTTTGTTGTAGTGGACATTGGGGCATTTGGCCGTGGAAATGACTCCCAGGCTTTTAAGAACTCTGACATGGGACGGAAGTTGTATGGCAACCAGTTCAATTTTCCCATGCCACGGCCTCTTCCCAACACCGAAGGTCCGCCACAGCCCTTTGCAATGGTTGGGGATGAGGCATTCCAGATGTGCCAAAACCTCCTCAAACCCTACTCCAGCCGGGACTTGGACCACACCAAACGGATTTTTAATTACAGGCTGACCAGGGCACGAAGAACTGAAGAGCGTGCCTTTGGTATACTTGTGTCCAGATGGCGCATTCTCGGCACAGCCATTAACCTTAAACTGGAAACCGTGGATGAGGTGGTGAAGGCCTGTGTTGTACTACACAATTTTGTGATGGTTAGAGAGCACCCGTATTTTGAACTCGATGATGACGATCCTAACCCCTTGCCAGAATTTAACCAGCACCCTCTCAGGTCATCCGTTGAAGTAGGGCAAATGAGGGACCAATTTGCAGCCTACTTCAACTCTGATGTAGGACGGGTGGCATGGCAAGAGCAAATGGCGTAAAGCAATTTGTTTTTGGTTGTATGTTAATTAAACACCTGTGTTTATACCTGTACTATACTCTGTGTTTTTTCATTTAAAATTCTGATACATGGCCAGGTTACTGAACATATGGCATGTATTTTCCACACACTGAATAGAGCAGGGTTCCTCAACTCGAGTCCTCAAGGCCCACCAGCAGATCGTGTTTTCATGATTTCCTTAGTATTGCTCAGGTGATAATTGCTTCACCTGTGCAATACTAAGGAAATCCTTAAAACATGATCTGCTGGTGGGCCTTGAGGACTGGAGTTGGGGAACCCTGGAATAGAGGATGGGGTTATTTACAAGGTCTATCTATAATAACCTGGGATTGCATTCCAAACAGTTAAATGATGTTAAAAAATCCATATTAATTGTTAAGGATACAAGGCAAGTTAACAATAGATAGGCCTTGCACTCAACACCGTACTCTATCTAGTCTTTTTAATATTACCTGAGAAAAGGGGATTTGGAAATTGCAAGTCATATAGATTTGTTGTTTTGACAACACATATCTCCAAGATTGACACACGAAACATGTGTCATTACTGGAGCTATGTGTTGCCAAAAAAGCAAACTGTACGGCGCAGTATGTGTATGGTGCAGTGTGTGTATGCGGCAAAAGACACATTAGCCAGACCTTTTTAGAAAAAAAAATATTAAACTTTTATTTTTTAAGTTACAAAATAAAAAATTATTTTCCCTTTGCAGGAGGTTTGTGGGAATAATGGGATACTTTAGGGGTGTGGAGAGGAGGAACGGCTGGAAATTGAGGAAGGGGTTCTAGGTGAAGGGGCAACTAAATTTGTGGGGGAAGGGAGTTCAGGCATGGAAAATGAGGCAGGTTGAGAAACATCAGAAGGAGAGGGGGGACTGACTAACAAAGTATTTTGTTTCTTGGTCGTCTTTGGGGCAGGAGTCGCCAGCCTGGACCGACTAGCACCGTGTGACCACCTTACATTACTTGAACGCCTAGAGCTGGTGGACCGTGATCGTGCAGAAAAAAATAAGGAATGTGGGTCTCCCCTAGGGTGCTCTGTGGTGGTGCTGACGGTGCTCTTTGGAGGAGAGATTGTGGTGTCGGTGCTCATCAAAGGTGAATTGTGCGCGGTGCTTCTAGTAGGATAAGTGGTGGCGGTGCTCCTATCAGGCGAAGTGTTGGCGGTGCTCCTCTGATGAGGAGTGGTGGCGGTGCTATGAGGAGGCGAAGTGGTGGTGGTAATCCTATGAAGAGATGTGGTGCCGGTGCTCCTCGGAAGAGGGGTGGTGGTGGTGCTCCTCTGAAGAGGGGTGGTGGCGGTGGTCCTTGAATGGTGAAGAGTTGTGGTGGTGCTCTCATACAGTTGAGAAGTGGCGGTGCTCCGATCCAGAGATGATGATCTCTCTGTGCTCCAAACAGGAGAAGAGGTTGCTGTAGCCCAAGATGATTTTGCGCTTGTGCGCCAAGCTGATGTCACCGTGGCAGTACTGGTGCTCCAGACCGGAGCAGCGCTTGACATGGTGGTGGCGGTGGTGGAATGACCAGCAGCACTCAGCATTTGTGTTGTATTGTGGTGTCCGGCTTGACTAGGAATGCATGTGGCCGTGCATTGATATGCAGCAGAAGTCGGTACTGTGGTGAAGCGAGTCAGTGGTGGCACAGGTGGGAATGACAACACTGACTGCTGCACATACTGATTCTGCTGCATAGCCTGCAAGTAAGCAGTGTTGTAGGCATTTAACACAGTCAGCTGTTGCTCAGGACTAAGGTGATCCGCCATGCCCCATTCAATTTTACTAAAGAAATGGTGCGCTGGTCTATTGAGGTTGGCCTCCAGCCGGTCAAGGCGCTGTGCGGAAGAGTGGAAGAGGTGTTCCATGTAGTTAAAACCATGTTCCATTAGTGAAAATCCACTTTCCACTCTTTTGGACAGCATCTTGAGGCTGGCCTGAAAGGCCTCGCTCAAGTACATGAACTTGGGGCAAGACAGGCCTGACCAAGGCCCTCTGCCGCTGGTGGGTAGTGCCCACATAACCAGTGGCAGAGACCTGGGACAGGGGAACACCTGATTGACCAGCTTCCTGGTCACCAGCTGTCTGTGTTGCTGACCTGCAACTTGCTTCCTGGCTGTCGGATGGCTGAGACGGGTCCGAGGTTGATCGATGAAGAACCGCTTCCGGGACAGGTTGCAGGGTGCTGCTCCAGGTGCTGTGGAAACAAAAGCTAAACATTAGTATCAAGCATTTTCAAGACGGATCAGCTGTGGAATAGAAAATTAATGATTAGGTTCAATAAAACACACACAAAAAAAAAACGTACTCTCTGGTGGCAAGGACTGGTCGTAAGCATTCCAACGCACGATGATAGCGGTACATGGTTCTTCTCCTTGCTGCTGAGTCACTGCGAACCTGTCCCTCAGCACGAACATCAGTGTTGAAGCAGTCCTTCATCGAGCGCCAACGTGTGCGGACTTTGTCCACTGTTGAGAAAATGGCAAAGAAAAAGAAAATTATATTATACAATGCACAGATGGTAACATCTTTATCAACACACACCAGAGTGAACTTGACAAACCGTCAAGGCGGCATCCCAACAAATTGAATACACAATGCATTCACTGTTGAACTTGAGGACACTTGTGTGTTTACTGCAAGCATATATCTTGCAATAAACACACATGTATCCTCAGGAACAAGAGTGAAACATGAAATATTCAGCATGACAATACACAATGCGTACACTATTGAACCTGAGGACATTTGTGTGTTTACTGCCAGTATATATCTTGCAATAAACACACATGTATCCTCAGGCCCAAGAGTGAAGCATGAGATATACAGCATGACAATACACAATGTGTACACTATTGAACCTGAGGACACTTGTGTGTTTGCTGAAAGAATATATCTTGCAATAAACACCCATGTATCCTTAGGAACAAGAGTGAAGCATGAAATATTCAGCATGACATTACTCAATGTGTACACTATTGAATCTGAGGACACTTGGGTGTTTACTGCAAGTATATATCTTTCAATAAACACACATGTATAATCAGGAACAAGAGTCAATGCAGCATCGCACAACAGAGAAATACTTACTGAACGCCTTTTTGACAGTTGCAGAGGCGCTGTCCCAGCCCTCCATCACCGCTGCAGCCACTTCATTCCAGAGTTGCCGGGTCACCACAATGTCTTTGTACTGCTGGTCACGGCTGTCCCACAACGGGACATGCTCCTGGACAAGGCTGATGATTTGCTCATTGTCGAGATACACGTCTTCATCCCGTTGTGGAAGCTAGAAAAGAAATACATTTAGAATCTTTGTAGTTGTGGAGAATGATATAGATGAAAAAAAGGGGGAGAAAAGCAGGCCAGAAGAACAGGAATATTGATTTGAAATTCTTTCCAGATATCAGTAACAGCCCATCCAATCCACAAAGGTAAAGAAATCAAATTCTAAATGTCCATAAATTAAGTTATGTGTAATATTGAGAAATGATACATGGGAAAACTATTGAAGACATGTCAATACATAAAAAAGAGAGGTGCAAAACACCATGTAAAATCATGACACCAGCTGAAATCTATCAGTGATTAGAAAGCATTCCTACCAATTATTGAAAAATATTATCAGCTTGATAAACTAATGGCCAACAAAAAGGTGTCTCATTACCAAGGTACTAAACAAGAAACATCTCAAGATGTGTAAGATCAGTGAGCTGTCTCAATACCTTGGTAACCTTATTGTTGCAAAGCATAGTGATGGCATTTGTTACAAAATAATTTCTAAACTACTGAAGGGTCCATTGAGCACTGTTCAGCCCACGATCTGGAAGCAGAAATAGCAACATTTCCCCATAATCCAGCCATGGCCAGGTTGTTTTTCAACATTTCAGACAGAGGAGTGAATTATCAGAAGAGTAGCCCAAGAAAGAGCTAAAGAAAGACCTGGAACCAGCAGGCAAAATTGTTTCAAAGAAAACAATAAATAATGCACTCGACCTTCATGACTAGTATGCACGCTCAACACTCGAAAGGTTCCATTGCTGAACACAGACCATACACCTTTTTCTCCTTAACTGCAGCAATTAATCACAGCATTAAGGTCCTGTGCTTTCATGCTTGAATGCACTATTGACATTCAATGCCCTCCTTTTCCTCCTGTTTTTTTACAGTTTTAAGTGTCTTCCACTTCAACTACACAGGTCAGTTCTTATTTTCCATTATTCCTATTAGCAGAACCCGGCCAGGTTTTATATGCTCCACTACTCACTTACATTCCTTTGCTCCTATATTTACACTCATCTTCTACTCGTTTCCCGTCTTCTCTTACCACTGTCTTCTACTCCCTTTCCCCCTGTCTTCCTCTGTCTTCTTTCTCCCCCACCACTTTTTTCTTTTCATTCTCCCTCTCTTCCCTCCTTTCCGTGTCTTGATTGTGTAGCTCTACTGACTGTTCTCTTTGCCTTGTAGTGCACAACCCACTCTTTACCAACCACTCCAGTAGCTTCACAGATTTAGCACTTTGACTTACCCATTAGTCCACACATATATGCTGTTGTACTTCTTATTTATTTATTTTCTTTTCACAATATGTCTTATTGCTGTTTCTAGATATTTCTGATTGTATACTTACTGATTTTTTAATACAATTGTTCTTGTTCAGCATTTATCTGATGAAGGTCCATGTAGACCAAAATGTTTTCCACTAGCTGTTGATCCATGGACTGTAAATAAATTCAACTTGTTTTACAACATATCCTTTTGAGTGCCAAGTTTTATGACTGCTACAAAACATCATGGTCTGGGGCTGTTTTTCAGCATATGCCACTAGCAAACTTCATATAATTTCAGGAATGATGAATAGACTGATGTACCAAGATATTTTTGATAACCTACATACCTTGATAACCAACCAGGAAGATGGAAATGAAACGAGAGTGGACATTTCAGCAACACAATGATCCCAAACACACAGCCATGGAACCTCTGAATTGGTTTCAGAGAAAGGAAGCTGCTAGGATGCCTCAGTCAATCACCTGACCTGAATGTCATAAAAAATGTATTGAAGGAACTAAAGCTCAGAGTTCATAGAAGGAGCCCGAGGAACCATCAGGATTTGAAGCGTAATGGTGTGGAAGAATGGGCCAATATCACACCTGATCGATTCATGTGGCTAGTTTCTCCATACACACACACGTAGTGAAGCTGTCATCACCAACAAAGGCTTTTGCACGAAGTATTAAATACATTTTAATAAGTCATTTCTCATTATTATGCATAACTTAATTTATGGACTTTTACAGTATGATTTATTTGCCTGTATGGATTATATGGGTTGCTACAGACATATAAGATTTTCATGTCAATAGCACCTTAAAAATATTTTTACTTACAAAATTGATGAAGTCTTCAATACTTATTATGCTGTATATTAGAATACTCACCCTAGTTTGCTTGTGCTAGTTTTATAAAAATCACAATAAAGTCTCTGATCACAGGCAATAGAAATTGTCTATAATGTAAATGGAGAGAAGCACTTCTTTCTATATTGACAGTAGTGCCAAGCAAAGATAGAAGAAGCTCTGTCTAAGGTAGTGGGGTATTAAGTATGCTCATCAATAGATGTTGGGGCTTCTGCACAGTTTAATCAGAACAATTATGACAAATGTCAGAAAATTCCCGAACAAATCTACTGTACTTTCATCTACTTACCACTGACTGCCAGAAAAAGCCACCTAAGGCTAGTTTCACACTAGCGTTTTTTTGCGCTGCATTTCATGCGCACATCAAATGCATGACAAAAACTCTTACAAACGCTTGTAAACTCTGTGTTTTTTTCTCACCTCATTGTGGGCGTTAAGACAAAAACGCAGCGTTTGTATGCGTTTTAAAGCGTTTTTCATGCGTTTGCATTTTTATTGTGCATGATGTCACAATCACATGAGTACTAATCCTTGACCAATTAGTGCAACTCCACCAATTCGACAGCAGTGGGCGTGTGTTATTTGAATTCTTAATATAGACCCTGTTTACAGCTATTCTTCACATTTGCTTGTTTTTTTCTTGACGACATGGATCTGCACTGGAAGAGTTTTCACTTCAACTTGGATCTGGACATCAGGATGGCTCAGGCTTATGCAGTTGCTTGCCATGAACAAAGGGAGAGAGAGAGACAGTGAAGACGGCAGCGGCATCGTTTGTGGATACATCCTATTATTGAACTCCGGGAGAGCCGTGGAGCGTACCACACCCTTTACAGCGAGCTGCAGGCAAACCCGGAGAAATTTATTGATTACACACGGATGTCCCAACAAAGCTTCAGGGATTTGCTTGGTCGTGTACAAGATGTCATTCGGAGACAGGACACACAGCTCCGTTGTGCGATTCCTCCTGAGGAACGTCTCCTGGTCACATTATGGTACGTAGTATTGCAAAACCAATGCCTGCCTAATTTTTTTTGTTCTCTGATGTACTATTCTATGTTGGCAGAATTCTTGAACTGACATGTAGTTGGGCTGCAGCATTATTTTTCTACCATTTATTAAAGAAAAAGATGCTTTTTTTTATTCATTGGTATGCCCTTTTTTGTGTGTTTTTGGTTGCAGTAAAAATCCATATACATAAATATTAATTTTGGTTGTTTGTTTGTGTCACAGATTCCTGGCTACTGGAGAGACACTCTCTTCACTGCACTTCAAGTACCGGCTAGGAATATCCACCTTGTCTGGAATAGTTGCGGACACCTGCCGGGCTTTGTGGGACGTTCTCTGTCCAGAATTTATGCCCCTGCCCAAGGTGGAAAAGTGGATTGAAAATGCAGAAAGATTCTGGACAGTCTGCAATTTTCCTAACTGTTTGGGTGCGGTGGATGGGAAACACATCAGGATTATAAAACCCAAGAGAACAGGATCAGAGTACTACAACTATAAAAAGTACTTCTCTACAGTACTCATGGCCATTTCTGATGCAGACTGTAAGTTTGTTGTAGTGGACATTGGGGCATTTGGCTGTGGAAATGACTCCCAGGCTTTTAAGAACTCTGACATGGGACGGAAGTTGTATGGCAACCAGTTCAATTTTCCCATGCCACGGCCTCTTCCCAACACCGAAGGTCCGCCACAGCCCTTTGCAATGGTTGGGGATGAGGCATTCCAGATGTGCCAAAACCTCCTCAAACCCTACTCCAGCTGGGACTTGGACCACACCAAACAGATTTTTAATTACAGGCTGACCAGGGCACGAAGAACTGAAGAGCGTGCCTTTGGTATACTTGTGTCCAGATGGCGCATTCTCGGCACAGCCATTAACCTTAAACTGGAAACCGTGGATGAGGTGGTGAAGGCCTGTGTTGTACTACACAATTTTGTGATGGTTAGAGAGCACCCGTATTTTGAACTCGATGATGACGCTCCTAACCCCTTGCCAGAATTTAACCAGCACCCTCTCAGGTCATCCGTTGAAGTAGGGCAAATGAGGGACCAATTTGCGGCCTACTTCAACTCTGATGTAGGACGGGTGGCATGGCAAGAGCAAATGGCGTAAAGCAATTTGTTTTTGGTTGTATGTTAATTAAACACCTGTGTTTATACCTGTACTATACTCTGTGTTTTTTCATTTAAAATTCTGATACATGGCCAGGTTACTGAACATATGGCATGTATTTTCCACACACTGAATAGAGCAGGGTTCCTCAACTCGAGTCCTCAAGGCCCACCAGCAGATCGTGTTTTCATGATTTCCTTAGTATTGCTCAGGTGATAATTGCTTCACCTGTGCAATACTAAGGAAATCCTTAAAACATGATCTGCTGGTGGGCCTTGAGGACTGGAGTTGGGGAACCCTGGAATAGAGGATGGGGTTATTTACAAGGTCTATCTATAATAACCTGGGATTGCATTCCAAACAGTTAAATGATGTTAAAAAATCCATATTAATTGTTAAGGATACAAGGCAAGTTAACAATAGATAGGCCTTGCACTCAACACCGTACTCTATTTAGTCTTTGCAATATTACCTGAGAAAAGGGGATTTGGAAATTGCAAGTCATATAGATTTGTTGTTTTGACAACACATATCTCCAAGATTGACACACGAAACATGTGTCATTACTGGAGCTATGTGTTGCCAAAAAAGCAAACTGTACGGCGCAGTATGTGTATGGTGCAGTGTGTGTATGCGGCAAAAGACACATTAGCCAGACCTTTTTAGAAAAAAAAATATTAAACTTTTATTTTTTAAGTTACAAAATAAAAAATTATTTTCCCTTTGCAGGAGGTTTGTGGGAATAATGGGATACTTTAGGGGTGTGGAGAGGAGGAACGGCTGGAAATTGAGGAAGGGGTTCTAGGTGAAGGGGCAACTAAATTTGTGGGGGAAGGGAGTTCAGGCATGGAAAATGAGGCAGGTTGAGAAACATCAGAAGGAGAGGGGGGACTGACTAACAAAGTATTTTGTTTCTTGGTCGTCTTTGGGGCAGGAGTCGCCAGCCTGGACCGACTAGCACCGTGTGACCACCTTACATTACTTGAACGCCTAGAGCTGGTGGACCGTGATCGTGCAGAAAAAAATAAGGAATGTGGGTCTCCCCTAGGGTGCTCTGTGGTGGTGCTGACGGTGCTCTTTGGAGGAGAGATTGTGGTGTCGGTGCTCATCAAAGGTGAATTGTGCGCGGTGCTTCTAGTAGGATAAGTGGTGGCGGTGCTCCTATCAGGCGAAGTGTTGGCGGTGCTCCTCTGATGAGGAGTGGTGGCGGTGCTATGAGGAGGCGAAGTGGTGGCAGTGCTATGAGGAGGCGAAGTGGTGGTGGTAATCCTATGAAGAGATGTGTTGCCGGTGCTCCTCGGAAGAGGGGTGGTGGTGGTGCTCCTCTGAAGAGGGGTGGTGGCGGTGGTCCTTGAATGGTGAAGAGTTGTGGTGGTGCTCTCATACAGTTGAGAAGTGGCGGTGCTCCGATCCAGAGATGATGATCTCTCTGTGCTCCAAACAGGAGAAGAGGTTGCTGTAGCCCAAGATGATTTTGCGCTTGTGCGCCAAGCTGATGTCACCGTGGCAGTACTGGTGCTCCAGACCGGAGCAGCGCTTGACATGGTGGTGGCGGTGGTGGAATGACCAGCAGCACTCAGCATTTGTGTTGTATTGTGGTGTCCAGCTTGACTAGGAATGCATGTGGCCGTGCATTGATATGCAGCAGAAGTCGGTACTGTGGTGAAGCGAGTCAGTGGTGGCACAGGTGGGAATGACAACACTGACTGCTGCACATACTGATTCTGCTGCATAGCCTGCAAGTAAGCAGTGTTGTAGGCATTTAACACAGTCAGCTGTTGCTCAGGACTAAGGTGATCCGCCATGCCCCATTCAATTTTACTAAAGAAATGGTGCGCTGGTCTATTGAGGTTGGCCTCCAGCCGGTCAAGGCACTGTGCGGAAGAGTGGAAGAGGTGTTCCATGTAGTTAAAACCATGTTCCATTAGTGAAAATCCACTTTCCACTCTTTTGGACAGCATCTTGAGGCTGGCCTGAAAGGCCTCGCTCAAGTACATGAACTTGGGCAAGACAGGCCTGTACAAGGCCCTCTGCCGCTGGTGGGTAGTGCCCACATAACCAGTGGCAGAGACCTGGGACAGGGGAACACCTGATTGACCAGCTTCCTGGTCACCAGCTGTCTGTGTTGCTGACCTGCAACTTGCTTCCTGGCTGTCGGATGGCTGAGACGGGTCCGAGGTTGATCGATGAAGAACCGCTTCCGGGACAGGTTGCAGGGTGCTGCTCCAGGTGCTGTGGAAACAAAAGCTAAACATTAGTATCAAGCATTTTCAAGACGGATCAGCTGTGGAATAGAAAATTAATGATTAGGTTCAATAAAACACACAAAAAAAAAAACGTACTCTCTGGTGGCAAGGACTGGTCGTAAGTAGTGTTGAGCATTCCGATACCGCAAGTATCGGGTATCGGCCGATACTTGCTGTATCGAAATTCCGATACCGACTTCCGATATTTTTCAATATCGGAAGTCGGCATCGGAATCGGAAGTTCAAAGTTGAATGACAGCCTGACGTCATCATGATGCGCGGTGTGTGCGCATCATGATGCGCCGTGATTTCGGGCCTTCCGGGGGTCTCTGCCGGCCTGCCGGGGGGCTGTGCCGGCCTGCCGGGGGGCTGTGTGGACTGCCCGGGGTCTGTACCGGCCTGCCGGGGGGCTGTGCCGGCCTGCCGGTGGTCTGTGCACCCTGTGGGGGTCTGTACCGGCCTGCCGGGGGGCTGTGCCGGCCTGCCGGTGGTCTGTGCACCCTGTGGGGGTCTGTACCGGCCTGCCGGGGGGCTGTGCCGGCCTGCCGGTGGTCTGTGCACCCTGTGGGGGTCTGTACCGGCCTGCCGGGGGGCTGTGCCGGCCTGCCGGGGGGCTGTGCTGATGTCCGGGGGTCTGTGCAAGCATCGTCCGATGGGACTACAAGTCCCATCTGGCGATGCCTGCTACCATGACAGTGATTGACACATTAGCCAATGATGGGACAGTAGTAGTCCCATCATCCGGCTAATGTGTTAAATGTTAAAAAAAAAAAAAAAAATACTACATACATACTACATGCATGCTACATACATACTACATGCTACATACATACTACATACATACTACATACATACCACATACATACTACATACATACTACATACATAACACATATATACTACATACATACTACATACATACTACATACATACTACATATATACTACATGCATGCTACATACATACTACATGCTACATACATACTACATGCTACATACATACTACATATATAAAACATGCATGCTACATACATACTACATGCTACATACATACTACATACATACTACATACATACTACATACATACCACATACATACTACATACATACTACATACATAACACATATATACTACATACATACTACATATATACTACATGCATGCTACATACATACTACATGCTACATACATACTACATGCTACATACATACTACATATATACTACATGCATGCTACATACATACTACATGCTACATACATACTACATATATACTACATACATACTACATACATACTACATGCATGCTACATACATACTACATGCTACATACATACTACATATATACTACATGCATGCTACATACATACTACATGCTACATATATACTACATATATACTACATACATACTACATACATACTACATGCATGCTACATACATACTACATGCTACATACATACTACATATATACTACATGCATGCTACATACATACTACATGCTACATACAAACTACATATATACTACATACATACTACATACATACTACATGCATGCTACATACATACTACATGCTACATACATACTACACATATACTACATGCATGCTACATACATACTACATGCTACATATATACTACATATATACTACATACATACTACATACATACTACATGCATGCTACATACATACTACATGCTACATACATACTACATATATACTACATGCATGCTACATACATACTGCATGCTACATGCATGCTACATACATACTACATACATACTACATGCTACATACATACCACATATATACTACATACATACTACATACAATACATTCATACAATACATACATAGACATGCAGTACATATAACATAGAGTAACATACTTACCAATACTTGTCACATTGTTCCCCGAAGCCATTGTCTTTTACGGAATAAATATTAACATAACAAACCACAAAAATACTCACCCACGATCCGAAGCAGTCCACGAGTGTGTCCCACGACGATCTTGGGTAGAGAACTGCAGCATCAGCTGTTGCTGCCGTTCTCTACGGGCTGCAGGAATCCAATGACGGAAGGTAGGTATCCTTCCGCACTGTATTCCTCCGCCACTTAAAAAAAAAAAAAGTCCCTAGTCTCACTTTATGCCATTGCTGCGTGGGAATTTCCCACACAGCAATGGCATAAAGTGAGACTAGGGACTTTTTTTTTTTAAGTGGCGGAGGAATACAGTGCGGAAGGATACCTACCTTCCGTCATTGGATTCCTGCAGCCCGTAGAGAACGGCAGCAACAGCTGATGCTGCAGTTCTCTACCCAAGATCGTCGTGGGACACACTCGTGGACTGCTTCGGATAGTGGGTGAGTATTTTTGTGGTTTGTTATGTTAATATTTATTCCGTAAAAGACAATGGCTTCGGGGAACAATGTGACAAGTATTGGTAAGTATGTTACTCTATGTTATATGTACTGTATGTCTATGTATGTATTGTATGAATGTATTGTATGTAGTATGTATGGAGTATATATGTGGTATGTATGTAGCATGTAGTATGTATGTAGTATGTATGTAGCATGCATGTAGCATGCAGTATGTATGTAGCATGCATGTAGTATATATGTAGTATGTATGTAGCATGTAGTATGTATGTAGCATGCATGTAGTATATATGTAGTATGTATGTAGCATGTAGTATGTATGTAGCATGCATGTAGTATGTATGTAGTATGTATGTAGTATGTATGTAGCATGTAGTATGTATGTAGCATGCATGCAGTATATATGTAGTATGTATGTAGCATGTAGTATGTATGTAGCATGCATGTAGTATGTATGTAGTATGTATGTAGTATATATGTAGTATGTATGTAGTATGTATGTAGCATGCATGTAGTATATATGTAGTATGTATGTAGCATGTAGTATGTATGTAGCATGCATGTAGTATGTATGTAGTATGTATGTAGCATGTAGTATGTATGTAGTATGTAGTATGTATGTAGCATGCATGTAGTATATATGTAGTATGTATGTAGTATGTATGTGGTATGTATGTAGTATATATGTAGTATGTATGTAGCATGTAGTATGTATGTAGCATGCATGTAATATATATGTAGTATGTATGTAGCATGTAGTATGTATGTAGCATATATGTAGTATGTATGTAGTATGTATGTAGCATGCATGTAGTATGTATGTAGTATGTATGTAGCATATATGTAGTATGTATGTAGCATGTAGTATGTATGTAGCATGCATGTAGTATATATGTAGTATGTATGTAGCATGTAGTATGTATGTAGCATGCATGTAGTATGTATGTAGTATGTATGTAGCATGTAGTATGTATGTAGTATGTAGTATGTATGTAGCATGCATGTAGTATATATGTAGTATGTATGTAGTATGTATGTGGTATGTATGTAGTATATATGTAGTATGTATGTAGCATGTAGTATGTATGTAGCATGCATGTAGTATATATGTAGTATGTATGTAGCATGTAGTATGTATGTAGCATATATGTAGTATGTATGTAGTATGTATGTAGCATGCATGTAGTATATATGTAGTATGTATGTAGCATATATGTAGTATGTATGTAGCATGTAGTATATATGTAGTATACATGTTGCATGCATGTAGTATATATGTAGTATGTATGTTGCATGTAGTATGTATGTAGTATGTATGTTGCATGTAGTATATATGTAGTATGAATGTAGCATGTATGTAGTATGTAGTATGAATGTAGCATGTATGTAGTATGCATGTTGTATGTATGTAGCATGTAATTTTTTTTTTTTTTTTTACATTCAACACATTAGCCGGATGATGGGACTACTACTGTCCCATCATTGGCTAATGTGTCAATCACTGTCATGGTAGCAGGCATCGCCCGATGGGACTTGTAGTCCCATCGGATGATGCCTGCACAGACCCCCGAAGCCTGCACAGCCCCCCGGCAGGCCGGCACAGCCCCCCGGCAGGCCGGCACAGCCCACCGGAGCCTGCACAGCCCCCCTGGCAGGCCGGCACAGCCCCCCGGCAGGCCGGCACAGCCCACCGGAGCCTGCACAGCCCCCCTGGCAGGCCGGCACAGCCCCCCGGCAGGCCGGCACAGACCACCGGAGCCTGCACAGACCCCCTGGCAGGCCGGCACAGCCCCCCGAAAGGCCCGTACAGACCCCAGAGAGGCTGTACAAGGGAAAAACAGGATTTTTCTTATTCCGATACCGGAAGTCCCATAGACTTGAATGGGACTTCCGGTATCGGAATCGGCGATACCGATACTTTTTTTTAAGATCAGCCGATCCATTCCGATCCGATACTTTGAAGTATCGGACGGTATCGCTCAACTCTAGTCGTAAGCATTCCAACGCACGATGATAGCGGTACATGGTTCTTCTCCTTGCCGCTGAGCCACTGCGAACCTGTCCCTCAGCACGAACATCAGTGTTGAAGCAGTCCTTCATCGAGCGCCAACGTGTGCGGACTTTGTTCACTGTTGAGAAAATGGCAAAGAAAAAGAAAATTATATTATACAATGCACTGATGGTAACATCTTTATCAACACACACCAGAGTGAACTTGACAAACCGTCAAGGCGGCATCCCAACAAATTGAATACACAATGCATTCACTGTTGAACTTGAGGACACTTGTGTGTTTACTGCAAGCATATATCTTGCAATAAACACACATGTATCCTCAGGAACAAGAGTGAAACATGAAATATTCAGCATGACAATACACAATGCGTACACTATTGAACCTGAGGACATTTGTGTGTTTACTGCCAGTATATATCTTGCAATAAACACACATGTATCCTCAGGAACAAGAGTGAAGCATGAGATATACAGCATGACAATACACAATGTGTACACTATTGAACCTGAGGACACTTGTGTGTTTGCTGAAAGAATATATCTTGCAATAAACACCCATGTATCCTCAGGAACAAGAGTGAAGCATGAAATATTCAGCATGACATTACTCAATGTGTACACTATTGAATCTGAGGACACTTGGGTGTTTACTGCAAGTATATATCTTTCAATAAACACACATGTATAATCAGGAACAAGAGTCAATGCAGCATCGCACAACAGAGAAATACTTACTGAACGCCTTTTTGACAGTTGCAGAGGCGCTGTCCCAGCCCTCCATCACCGCTGCAGCCACTTCATTCCAGAGTTGCCGGGTCACCACACTGTCTTTGTACTGCTGGTCACGGCTGTCCCACAATGGGACATGCTCCTGGACAAGGCTGATGATTTGCTCATTGTCGAGATACACGTCTTCATCCCGTTGTGGAAGCTAGAAAAGAAATACATTTAGAATCTTTGTAGTTGTGGAGAATGATATAGATGAAAAAAAGGGGGAGAAAAGCAGGCCAGAAGAACAGGAATACAAAACATTAATAGGCAAAAAAGCAAAAAAAAAAGGATACTTACAGTGTGTCTCCTTCCCGACATGCCTTGTGGACGCTGCTCCGGCTGTTCCGGCTCACTTGGCTGGTCCGATGCTGAGGTCTGAAAAAGAACAGAAATAATTACCCATTTGTAGAGGCAAGTATACTTACACAAAGGCAGCAAAATAGTCACCTCACGCTCTGCGTCTGCCAATTCTTGCCTGATAGGAGAATATTCAGATCCAGAAGACATGCTGGGAAAAAAAAAAAATTTGTACATTATATATTTTTTAAAAGAAAAGGCTCACATACATTGGTTTATACTCACATATTACAGTGCTGTTTTCTCCAAACTATAATGGATTCTCGCTGACTGGGTGGGTGTTGTCTTGTCTTGCAGTCTGTCTGGAGAGTGATGATCTGGCACTACAAAGCCCTTATTTTATGTCCCCTCCACCAAAACAATGTTGCTTGTTTAGGGGGTGGATTTAACAAGTGTCTAGACATTGTTTACTCTGAAATCGCGCGCGCTTGCAAAGCGCTGACATGCGCACTACAATGCGCACGTCAGCGCCCCCATAGACTCTAATGCTGATTTTTTGCGCATTGCGTGCGCTGACGCGCGAATGCGCACTTTTGACGAGGTTGGGCGGAACAAAAAATGCAACATGTAGCGTCCGGCGCGTCTGGTCGCACACTTTTTAAATGCGCAGCACACTGAAACGCTGAGCCACGGGTGCAATCGCTAGACACTGCACCCGCCATTTTAAAGATAGGGGACCATTGCGCGTGCGAATGATAGCGCACGATGCGCTGCGCGATAAAATGCTAGTGTGAAACCAGCCTAACCAATAGAAAGTAAATTTCTACCTAGGACTTGCACGTTTAGGCTGGGTTCATACTGCGTTAATGCAGTCCTTTTAACGGATTGCGTTACACCGCGGCATAACGCCATGTACCGCAATCTGTTAACGCTGCCATTAACTCCCATTACCGAGCGCATCGCTAACGCATGCCATAATCAGCATGCGCTAGCAATGTGCCGTCTTTCTGTGACGGACTCAGCGTCCGAGGGTCCGTCACTGCTAGCGCAGATGAAGCATCTGCGCTAGCGGTATAGCATAACGTGATCACGTTATGCTATAGCGTTAACACAGTCCGTCAACGCTATGCATTGAATGGACTGCATTAACGCAGTATGAACCTGGCCTTAGTAAGTTGCATCTCCTATTGTCGGCCATAATGAGTTACAGCTCCAGCCACAGTGCATAATGGTGTCATCAAAGAAAGATAAGCGCACAAGGGCCAAACTAGTGAGTCCATTATCAGCAGTAAAGATGGTCAGATGTGTTTTGCAAGTTTTCTACCTGAATCCTCAAGGTATTGAAACAAATTGATGATGATCTAGGAATCTGTTTTACTCACGTATTTAGCACCATAGAATTCAGAGAAAAATTTACCTAACTACAATTGTGCAGCCAGCCTCTGAAAAATGTTGACTGTGGTTTAAGATGCATTAATCAGCTGACAGATTCTCCTTTAATGACAATACATGAAAAGACATACAAAAAAAGATAATGCTCCAGCTCCTCGATAAAAAAAAAATCACTTTATTGATACATTTTAAAATTAATTTCATAGATTACATATCAGAAAGAAGAAGCCAAGCTTGGATTTTCAAAAACTATTCAGCGTTCTTTATCAAAATGTTGATGTGTTCAAAACACATTACATTTTTTTTTTCATTTTACTTGCCGTGCAATATTAGAATTTTAACCTGTTCATGACATATTGCTTATATTTATGTCATATCTCGTGTCCCTATTTAATCAGCCAACATATGCCTTTAACAGCAGCAGCTGATATGAAGATCCACACATGACTGATAACCTGTTAAATTCCACTGTCAATCTCTGACAGCGGGATCTAATATGAGTCAGCAGGGAGCGCATCTTATCACACATCTCATATCGATGCATCTGTGACATAAAAGTGGGGTGCCAATGGATTGTCATGACAGGTGGGGGTCTGCTGATGTCATTACAATCTTCCTGTGAATTCTGGCCTGTGACTGGTGTTCATAGAAGATTGTGATTACTGCTAACAAGCATTTGGACGATCGCAGCTTCTAGTCTCCTAAAGAGACTATTAATTACAGTAGAAATTTAAAAAAAAAGTTTTTAAAAATATAAAAAAATAAAAAATCCAAGTTAAAATCACTCCACTTTTGCCCCATTGAAAAAGCAATTACAAGAAATACACATATTTGGTATCGCTGCATTTGAAAAAATCTGATCTATCAAAATATAAAATAAACAAGTTAATCTGACCTATGAATAGTGTAAGGAAAGAAAAAAGTAAAAACACCAGAATTACATTTCTTTTTGGCCACCACAAGATTGCAAAAAAATGCAATAAGAGGCAGTAAAAACATCATATCTACCCCAAAATGATATCAATAAAAACGGCAGCTCAGGCCTCAAATATCAAACAGCCCTCATCTATTCTATTATTTCTAAACACTGTTTTTCAGTGATTACTTTGTATCTCTGTTCATACTGCACCCACACACAAATGATGCACCATTTGAAAGGTAAACTTGCCCCCTTCAGCAAGAAAATAGCCAAACAAACCACACATTCACAATTTGATCACAAAATACAGTTTAACCATTAATTTTTGCAAACCTGCAGTAAGGAAAAATAACCTGCAAGTGGCACTGCAGTACCCCAAAGCACACTACCACAAAGCTGCTTACAGACATCACAAACAAATGCAGACATTTGCTTTGGGGGCTTTCCAGCTTGCTGAACTGCTTGTCAAGCCTATTTTAGCCAAATTGGAGGATTGCACACTTCACTGCAGGTGAGGCACATATGCAAACACATTTGTAAACATGCACTGCCTATTGAATTGCACACTTGCTCCGTTATACTCCACCCACACAAGTTATACACCATTTGAAAAATGTCAAATTACCTGCAGGTGGCAGCACACTACTCCAAAGCACACTACCACAAAGCTGCTTACAGACATCACTAACAAATCCAAACTTTTGCCTTGGTGTCTTTTCAGCTTGCTCGAGTGCTTGCCCAGCCTATTTCAGGCACATTGGATGATTGCACAGTACACTGCAGGTGAGTCACATCTGCAAACACATTTGAATACATGCACTGCTTTTTTGCTAATTACTTCGCCCCACACACACGAATGATACACCGTTTGAAAGGTAAACTTCCTCGCTTCAGCAATAAAAGAGCCATCATCTCATGTAATACATTTACATTTGACCAGCTTGCTTTTTCTGAAATTGCCTGCGCCCCCGACGACCAATGTGTGAAAATTTTGCACGGGCCAAGCTAGTTACTTAAATTAAAAAAAGAAACATGTTTGTTATCTGTATACTCGTAATGATCTGGAGAATCACATTGCCAGGTCTGTTATACCATATAGTAAATATGGTGAATAATAAAGAAAACAATTGTGAAATTGTTCTTTTTTGCCATTTCACCGCACATTTTTCAGTAAAGTGTCTTAATATGAATGGTGTATTTAATAATTACAACTCATCCTGTGAAAAACAGGGCTTTATATGGCTTTGTTCATGGAAAAGTAAAAAGTTTTGGCTCTTTGAAGAAGGTGAGGAAAAAATGAAAAGGAAAAATCGCATAGAGGTGAAGGGCTTAAAATGCATCAACATAGTGAATTTTTAATCCAGGAGCTGGAAAATTACCTTTTTTCTTGTATTTACAACACATCTGGTTAGATCGTGATTCCAGGCATTCTGGACTTCACATTCTTGTTGGGTGCATTGACATCTCTCTTGTTATCTTTTCTGTAAAGACTTACAAAGCTTGTTTGTTGCAATCAAACTTGTAGGGTCGCACATGCCATACATTTAACATTATCAAATTGCAAATTGAGATAATGAATACAATATTATAATACAATTATGCTCAGTCATGCCTACTAAAGGAAAACCATCAGTGATGCATATGATTCCTGCCCATAATCTCTTAAATAGTTAATTTAAATGTGTTTATACCATTTATATACTTAATTTTAATTGTATGAGCAATGTAAAATACCAGACCTGTCAACTTCATCCATATCATGAATAAGACTACTGGATCTGGTTTGAGATTTTCCACTTCTGTTTTGATTGAATTAGGCTGATCTTGGTTAATTAATTGATGTAAAAGTCATGCTTGGCAGAATCTAATTAACTGAGCCTATTTGAATATAGTCAGAAATTATATGAATGTCTCCTAAGATCAAGTTGGCATGTACGTAATTTTCAATAAGTAGACAATAATTCAACGTGATATATACTAATTGATGTTATAGTTTATTAGTGAAAGCACATACTGTGTGAAAACATATAGTGAAAGAAATCTAAGATTCAGCACTTGATGGTTCAGTGGTATATTCACAATTCTGCAACTTTGCTGAACACATGTATATCATCCCCTTGTAGAGTTCCTTTATCTGATGCCAATTAACATACTGGAATCCAATGTTTTTTTCTCATACTTAAATAGGTTTCCCACTACTTTTCATTGATTCATTGATGGCCTACCTTTAGGAAAAGTCATCAATGTCTGATCAGTCAGGGATTGTACACCAGGCCCCCCCCCCCGTTGATTAGCTGTTATAGGTGGTGGAGGCAGCTAACGGCTGTAAATATTCACTTGTAAAGCTGGCCATCTTCTAGGAATGGCCAAAGCTTGGTACTGTACATCCCACTTGTTTAAATTAAAAGGAAGCAGATGTGTAGTAACTTGTGGCTATCACTACCAGAAGACGGCTAGCTACGCAAGTGTGTACTTCAGGCCAGTGGCTAACGACACCAATAACACAGCTGATCGGCAGTGGCACTGGGCGTCAGACCTTGGCCAATCAGACATTGATGACCTATCCCAAAGATAGGTCATCAATGGAAAAGTAGTGGACAATCACTTTAATGACTAAGTGACAATTTGCATAGAAAAATTATGCAAGTACATACACATATTACAGACGCAAGTACAATTGAAGCTATGACCGCCGGGTCCAAGCAAAGCCAGCAGTGTGATCAGATCATAGGATCACGCTGCTGACATCACTCGCCGGCACTGCAGAGGTGCACATTGGTGGTAAGTGCTCTAGTGGAGCTGAAGACACTGAAGATTAAGTGCACAGGGGTGTGTGTAGGGAAATTTAGAGTGGGGATGGGGGGCTTTATTGTATGTGGGGACAAGGGAGATTTGGAGTGGGGATGGAGGGATTTATTGTGTGTGGGAACATGGAAGATTTGGAGAGGGGATGGGAGTGTTTAATGTGTGTAGGGCCTAGGCAGATTTGGAGTGGGGATGGGGGGATTTATTGTGTGTGGGGACAGGGGAGATTTGGAGTGGAAATGGGGGATTTAATGTGTGAGGGAGATTTGGAGTGGGGATGGAGGATTTAATGTGTGGGGGGAGATTTGAGGACATAAAATGAGAAGCAAAGGTGGAGATGCAGGGCATGTATGAGGAAACAGTATGGGTAGCATGAATGAGGAAAAAGTACAGGGGAATGGAGGAATGTATGAGTAAACAGTATGGAGGAATGGGGGTATGTACGAGGTAACAGTATGAGGGAATGGGGGCATGTATGAGGAAACAGTACTGGGGAATGGAGGCATGTATGAGGAAACATTATGTGGGATGGGTGCAGACACAGTATGGTGAGTGGGGATGGGTGCAGACAGTATGAGGAACGAATGTGGGACTATATGCAGACAGTATGAGTAGCGATGTGAAAAATGTATGGACAGAGTAAATGAAGTGAGGGTGATGGGATGTGTGCAGACACAGTATGTGTTGGGTATGTATGAGCAGGCAGTATAGAAAGCGAGGGCGTAAATATATGAGGAGACAGTATGGTGAACAGAGTGGATGTGAGAGGAGACAGTATTAGGAGGGAGGAGAATAGTGTGAGGAGACAGTATGGGGGGAGAAAAGTGAGTGGGCACAGAATAGAAACTGAGTAGTGGGGGCATAGCATGTGGGGACAGTGTAAGGGCACAGCCAGGAGGGGACAGCATACCAAGGAGGGGGAGTGTGATGAGAGAATACAGTATAAAGACTGGGCCCTATATTGGGGACACAGTATGAGAGGACAGTGTAAAAGGGGCCAGTATGGAAAGGAGAGATCAGTGTAAAGAGCATGTACTATAAAAGGGTCAGCATGGGGTCATATTTTGTGCAGAAAATATAGTGAGGGTCAATTTTTTATTCAGGAGCATTATAATGACACTGCTATCTTTAAGGGCATCATGTGGAAATTTTCTGCAAAAGAGCGGAGAAGACGGACGTCTGCAGAGACGAGTTGTGGATTAGAAAACTCATCATGGGGTCTGCACAAGATGAAGAAAAGAAGGAGAATGAATCCAGAGACTATGACATCTATAAGGTACCTGGATGTAAATGTTATTTGGGTTACTAGCTAATCCTCATATTTTTATTTATGTTAGGAGCATTAAAGGGGTTGTCCAGGTTTGTGCTGAGTCTGCAGTCATTCTATGTGACTGCAGACTTCTGAATTCTCACAGTGCTCACTGAACGCTGTCAGGATTCTCTCATGCCGGTAATTTACATGCATGCTGTCACATGCTGACTAGACATGTGTGGCCTCACTCACTGAAAATGAATGAGGCCGGGCACGTCTAGTCGGAATGTGAAAAGAAGTATACAAATCAAATGCTTGTGCTGACATGACTGTCCACTGGGAGTACCCTAGAAGTGTGCAGTGCATTCGTTGTGAGAATTCAGAAGCCTGTAATGTCAGAATTCAGCTCTGCAGGTTCCAACTGTCATCACATGGACACTTCACTCATATGCGACTTTCATACTTATGGTCCTGTGACAACGAGGTTCTCTTCCTGCTTCTCTCTTTTTCACTGAACATTGAGAGCATTAGGGAGAGCAGCTTGTTTGTACATGACTAAGTGTGCAAAAGGCATATGTGCTGGGGGGGTGCCAATCTGAATTCTTTCCCCTGTGCCAGAAAGCCTAGATACACCTCTGGACAGGAGCTGTGCAAATTTCCTTACCATTCAGAATCCCAGACATGGCTTGTGATTAGCCAAGTTGGCAGATGTCATCTGTGCAATGTTCGATCCACTAATCTCTATGAATACTGCTGACCTATTCTAGAATCAGGGTCTTTGTACATAGCAAAAATATGCTGACAGATTACCTTTAAAAATATATTTTTTTGTAGGAGTCAGTTTTTATTTGTGGTTCAGCTCTGGAATAAACCTGGTGATAACTCATCATCACCTAAACTGCTGCCTCATTTGTTTAGACATTACATTTCTTTCTTCAAAATTTCTGCCAAAAACTAATCCAGCAGGAGTACACGTCGTCAACACATCAGTACAATGTTGATTTTTTAATAATCATTACAATAAGATGTAGCGAACACTAAAAATATATGGGACATTTTTAGTTTTTATTGTACATGCACTTTTAGAATTTTCTCATTCAGATATCAAATGATTTTTGTCTCTTATTTTGTGAAACATTGGCCTTAAAGCGTAGTTGTCATCTTAATTTTTATTTCATAAATCAATAGTTCAGATGAAAATAAGCAACTTTTTAATATATCTTATCAGAAAAATTAGCTTCTTTCTTAAAATTACTGAGATATGAGATGGCAGCTACTACTGGTAAGATTCTATCTAGATAGGAGGGGCTCTGCCTCTAGCGACTCCCTTCTTCTGTCTACATAGAATCGTAGCAGCCACCATCTCCTATTTCAGTATTGGGAAAGTCTGTCTTCACTGAATAAAGGTTTGACCTAAGACTTGAAAATTTTGAGACTGACTAATCACTTTTGGCAGAGAAAGAAGCAAATTTCTGTGATAAGATACTGTAGATAGATAGAAAAATATGTAGAGATAGAAGGATAGTGAAATATGAAGCCACCAGAGGACTATAGAATAAATACAATGCTGCAACTTTATTGAAATAAAAGGTGTTTTTAGGCTATGTACACACGCTGCGGATTCTGCTGCGGCTCCGCAGCGTTTTTGGCCCTGCGGAACTGCAGCAGATCCACAGACATGGTACAGTACCATGTTACCCTATGGGTTTTGCTGCGGTTTATAAACCACAGCATGTCAATTGTTTCTGTAGATTCTGCTGCGGTTTCACACCTTTAACATAGTAGAGGTGTGAAACCGCAGGGGAAAACCGCAGGCCAGGTTACTTTACCTGCGGTTTTACCTGTGGTTCCGCATGGAAAAACCTGCAGGTGAATCCACAGCGTGTGCACATAGCCTTACAGTCACACACCATAGCCGAGGAACTGACCTGCCTGTGACCTGATCTGCTTGTGCAGCTCAGCTCTGACACCTGAGGCTGGTGCAGATGGAGGAAACGAAAGAGGAGGAGGAGGCGGGGGATGGGGGAAGACGCAGCTAGAGTTGTTAACTGCGCAGGCGCCAGTTTCCCAGCCCCGCAGTGTGAATACATCGCAACACACTGCGGGCAGGATCTGGGGCCTCCGCAACACGCAGGCGCAATAGCTTGATGTGGTTCTCAGGCAGCGCGCACTGCGCATGTCCGAGACCACTTGTCACAGCGCAGGCGCTGGGATTTAAATCAAGAGGAGGCAGCTACGCACTGGGCATCATGATGGCCAGATGGTGGGTGGCGCCGAGGCACTGGACAGACATGATGGACAGATGGTAGGTGGCTGATACAGGGGGACATATCGTACCTGTGGGACTCATTACAGGTATGAGTAGCTAATTATAAAAGTCGATATTTCAGCATTACTGGGGATCAGAAAAAGAGCAGCCACCTTCACAGAATGCAGCCTTAGTGCTGCTGAAGGTGGCTCTTTAACTAAAAAATGCCCTGGGGGGTGACAGGTTCCCTTTAAGGAAGTGTGCTGCAATGGGCACCAGAACCTTACCCTTCTTGTAATCTGAGCATGCCAAATTAATAATCGAAAGATACTTTTGTGCCTGACTCCTGAGCTCTTGCGAGGTCTGTCCGACGTAGACCTTATGACAAGGACAAACAATTGCATAGATAACATGACTAATTTTGCAATTAATGTATTGATGGAGCATGTGACCTGTACTTTCCAAAGGATTAATAAAACGGTCTCTAGTGGGCTGCATGTAGGGACACACATTACAGTTACTGCAGGGGTAGGAACCCCTGAGGCGAATACCTTGATTTAGCCTGACCACTGGTCACAAAAAGTAACTCCTCATGAGGATGTCACATAGGTTAGGTGCCCTCCTTGCAGTCATAAGGGGTCTCGAGCTCACACAAGACGAGGTTTGGACATTTTTTGTGAGGATGTTCCAATGATCAGTCAGGATGTTCCTCACCTGATTCCATCTCGTATTATAATCAGTGATGAACCTCAGTGAGGAGTCCTGTGGATGAGAACGTGATACAAGAAGGATGTCCCGGCTGAAGGTTCTGGCCCGTTGAAATGCTCTTGAGATCGTCTTCCTGGGGTAACCCCTCTGACAAAACCTTGCAGTCAAGGCTTCAGCCTGCTTTCTGAAACACTTGTGCGATGTACAGTACAATTGCGACAGTCATTGATTACCGGTCATTGAGTACAGATTCGACATTTGAAAAAATGTTAGATGACTGAGTCCTCCATGCAGCCTCCCGTGTTTCCCAGTCCATGCTGAAGATGATGGAGACAAAAAACCAGAAACAATATCTATATATGTATCAAAAGGGCAAAAAATAAACCGAATGATTAATTTCCTAAGATCAAAAATAGATCATGTGCAACCCGAAAGAGAAAGCCCAGTGGAAGTGGGGTGCATATTAGACAATCATGTACATACTTGGATATCGGGTGCACCACTATGCAATTACCAATAACATAATCATAACAATTGGGGTGCTGCAGTATGCATGGAAGTAGACTATGCGCAAACCAAGAAAAAGATCAATGCATAAAAGTCCGGGCACACCCATAAAAATTGAAACACATCTTTATTAACACAAAAAAAGCCCAAAGTTAAAAACAAGTAAAATGACAAATACCAACACCATTCCCTGTATAAAGACAACCAGTATAGTGGAACGCCCCTAGCATACACAATTACCCCAAATGCTAAAATGGCATACAAAACACATGACAAGACCAGTCAAGGTACTACAATGCAACAATACATGAAAATATACATATACATCAACAAGATATAATAATGTTTTGTAACAAACCCAATATTGCATATGTAATAAAAGCTCAGATTACCAGAGGAACATAAGCAATTAATGTGAGTCCCTATACATGCCTTATAAATAAACCACAAAGCCAAATAACAAATAATGGGGGTTGGGTGAGCCTGACACCTATCTAAAGCCCCCGTCACACATAGCGATCTCGCTAGCGAGATCGCTGCTGAGTCACAAGCTTTGTGACGCAACAGCGATCTCACCAGCGAGATCGCTGTGTGTGACACCAGCGACCTGCCCCCCTGCCGGTTATCGCTGATCGTCCTGGAATGGCCAGGACATTTTTTTGATCGCTGGTCTCCCGCTGGCCAACTGCATGTGGCAGGCGGGAGATCAGCGAGCTGGTGCTGGTAACTAAGGTACCCATCGGGTTTCTAAGAACTGCACGCCGCTTAGAAACCCAATGTGTACCTTGGTTGCCAGCTGCCTGCACCAGCACACTGGTAACTAAGGTACACAGTGGGTAACTAAGCGACGTGCGTCGCTTGTTACCCACGTGTCGCTGGTGCTGATCATGTAGCGACACACCAGCGATCCTGACAAGGTCATATCGTTGTCGGGATCACTGGTGCGTCGCTATGTGTGATGGGGCCCTAAGTCTCTGCCGTGTGCAATGAAAAAAGATGTGCACGATAAGAAATGAGCCTAAGAGGGCTACTATGGTAAAGCACATATAGGAACATGAGCCAAAGCTTTATAATGTAGCGTGCGGATAAACCTGAGGCAGGAGAACTGATGCAGATTGGGGCCAGCAGTGCT
The DNA here is from genome assembly GCF_039654945.1 of Dendrobates tinctorius. NCBI lineage: Eukaryota > Metazoa > Chordata > Amphibia > Anura > Dendrobatidae > Dendrobates > Dendrobates tinctorius. The sequence goes on along the minus strand of NW_027361698.1, from coordinate 57,126,339 downwards.
TCCTAGGAGGAAGCAAAACTTGAAACACCTACTCATTTCTGTTGGTATTGTGGTAGAATGGGTCATGTAAAGCCCCCGTCTCACATAGCGAGATTGCTAGCGAGATTACTGTTGCATCACCGATTTTGTGACGCAACAGCACTCTAGCCTGCGATCTCGATATGTGTGACACATAACGGTGATTGGGTCCCTGCTACGATGTCGCTGATCATGCTCGAATGTTCTGGGACATTTTTTGATCACTGGTGTCCCGCTGGCCAGCATGCATCGCTGTGTTTGACAGGGATAATGACGAACGACCTCAATACTACAGGTCTGAGACACAGAGTCCCAATGACCATCGTATTGTTCTGTATCGTTGCTACGTTGCTGTTGAGATCTGACTGTTTGACATCTCACCAGTGACCTCATAGCGATGCACCAGCGATCCCTAGGTCGCATCGTTGTCGGGATCGCTGGTGTGTCGCCAAGTGTGATGGTACCCTAATGGTCAGTGTTTCTGAGTCAATAATGAATTTCTTAACCCCTTAGCGCCCTTTTGGTGCTGCGCCGAACGCACAAAAATGCAACACAGTGCGTTTTTGTCCACTCGGCGCAGCACCATAAGGGCGCAAGCGCCAGCAAAATTGTACTAGCGCACAACCAGCATACCCAACGCTAAATATAGGGTATGATGATTGCATGCAGCGTCATGCGATCAGAGGAGGAGCTGACCAGAGGGGGCACGGCCGGGGGTGGAGCTTAGCGGCGGCCGCACGCTGCGCCCAGTAACGTTAGTGTGAAACTAGCCTTACTGTGCTCCCATGTTGTTACGATGTCTCATGATTTCTAGTCACAAAGCTTCAAGCAACATTATGTAAGTGTCAGATATGCCCCGGATAACAGGCAAATAACTGGTTGGGTAGAGAAGAACATTGCCATGGTTTTGCACTAATGAAATGGACATCATACCTATATTGAAAACTCAGAATTATATATGTTGTTCACATTTCTTTGCCACTGGAGCTGATAACATCTGATAGATGGGAGTGCAGGTGTTATCTGATATTGATGTCCTATCCCTACATAATGCTGCTTTCAGATTACATAACAACATGTTGACAGATTCCCTTACAGTTGATGTGAATGCAAAAGTGAAATGTCTATCCTTGTTGTGAGCAATGCAAAAAAACCTTATGATTTTATGACGTTCCAGTTACATACAGTATAAGGATAACTAAATCTGTTATGTTGACATCTTGTTATTTGAGATTTTCTATTAATATTTTGAATAATCTTGAGGACAATATTTCAGTAGGATATAGCAAAAGTCAGACTTGGAGATGATGTGTCCTAATAACACCTGGCTGAGAAATTCACATACTGTATGTGAAAAATAAATTTGACAAGTTTATGTACAAACCAGATGGCAGTTGAAAATGCTAATGACAATGAACTTGAGAGCCAGACGTTATTTTAGACCCTTTCACTGTAGTATTCATTCTACTGTGGAAATATGCAGTGCTGATGAAAAGTGAATGATAATTAGTTCAATCTAAGAAAGAAGATGAAAGAAAAATTAGAAGATGACTGGAAAGGAGGCAGTTAGCTGCTTACGTGTAGTTAGACTTGACTTCAGAGAAGCCACTCCACATCTAACAACCCATGTAAGGCTATGTGCCCACGTTGCGTGTTAAAACGCACACTAAAAACTGGACTTCTTCCCAGAAATTGCACGTTTTTTTCAGCGCGATTTCACCGCGATTTTACCGCGATTCTGTTCACGATTTTGCCACGATTTTCTCAAGCACTTTACAAATCAAGTGATTTGAAGCATCGCTTGGAAAGTGATTGACAGGTTGGTCACACTCGTCAAACATAGTGTTTGACAAGTGTGAGCAGCTTTTTACTATTGAGGCCGCCTATGTGGCATCAATAGTAAAAGATAAAATGTTTAAAATGATAAAAAAATAAAAAATCAGGGTATATTTACCTTCCGACGTCCCGCGCTGCCATCCCGGGCCTCAGCGTTCCCAGTAATGCCATGCAAGACCTGTGATGACGTTGGTCTCGCGTTACTATAGCGATCTCGCGAGACTACGTCATCACAGGCATTACTAGGAACGCTTAGGCCGGGAATGCAGCGCGGGACGTCGGAAGGTAAATATACCCCGATTTTTTATTTTTTATTCTTTTTTTTACAGGGGTATGGTACCCAGGGCCTGGAGGACAGTCTCCTCTCCTCCACACCATGGGTACCAACCGCACATGAGACGCTTAACTTCCCGCATGGTGGGCATAGCCACATGCGGGAAGTAAGCGATTCTCATGCATTCCTATGGGTGCGAAATCGCGGCAATTCTTTGCGATTCCGCACAAAAGAATGATCATGCTGCGATTTTTTCCGCGATGCGATTCCGCCGCGGAAAAAAGCGCAGCATTAGCACAGCATGTGCGGAATGCCATAGGAATGCATGGGGTGCGTCCTGTACACGATTTTTAAATGTTTCGCAGCGTTTTCGCGCCGAAAATCGCGGCAAAAACGCTTAAAAATCGCATCGTGGGCACACAGCCTAAACCTCCCAAATAACATTAAAACATGACACGGGACAAAGATTTTTTTGGGGAATGGAGATAATGACATCTATGTTACCTTTTGCACAATACATCATGCAGTAGATAAGACACCTATTTGATTAAGCATAAATTCGTTTCCACTATACACTTGTACTGCTCTGGTCATTTTTGACCAGACCTATTAAAATGCTGTTTTAGCTACTTAAAAAAATGTTTTTGAATACCTGTTGCATTATTATACTGTATGTGAACATGGTTGGTCATTATAAAAAAAATACGTAAAAAACTCAATTTTTTTACTTATTTTGTGTTTATAAAGGTTACAAGGGCTTATTGAATTCTGCACAGAAATTACAAATTTGAGCTTAACTAACTAAAACAACTACTACTACTAATATAACAACTATAACTAACTATAACTAAAATTAACTATAGTATAAAATTTAACTGCGTGCAAACATTTTGAAAAAAAAATAGTAAAAATAATTTAAAAAAAATTAAAAAATCATTTTTTTCAGAAAATCTTCACATAATTCTATTGTTTGCATTCAGGACAACAATAATACACATGGCTCTTGCACATATATTTTTCGCAACGAAAACAAGTCATGCTTGATTTGTGGTCATTCGAAGGAGGGCAAAAGCAGCATCTCTATCTTTTTAGGCTGGCAGCTGTGCTGGTGGAGGATGTTGATTCAGTTGCAGTGCTGGTGGAGGCTGTGGCTTGAGCATGCTGCTGGATGCTTTGAACAATGGCAAGTTCTCCTTCACTTCTGGGATTCACATGGCTCTCTTCAATAATTAGGGAACCCGGCATTAGTCCCATCGGACGATGCCTGCACAGACCCCCGAAGCCTGCACAGACCACCGGCAGGCCGGCACAGCCCCCCGGCAGGCCGGCACAGCCCCCCGGAGCCTGCACAGACCACTGGCAGGCCGGCACAGCCCCCCGGCAGGCCGGCACAGCCCACCGGAGCCTGCACAGACCACCGGCAGGCCGGCACAGCCCCCCGGCAGGCCGCACAGACCACCGGAGCCTGCACAGACCCCCTGGCAGGCCGGCACAGCCCCCCGAAAGGCCCGTACAGACCCCAGAGAGGCTGTACAAGGCAAACACAGGGTTTTTCTTATTCCGATACCGGAAGTCCCATAGACTTGAATGGGACTTCCGGTATCGGAATCGGCGATACCGATACTTTTTTTAAAGATCGGCCGATCCATTCCGATCCGATACTTTGAAGTATCGGACGGTATCGCTCAACTCTAGTCGCGCCTCAACGCATCAATCAACTGACAGACAAAGAGAGCAGCAGGGAGAGCGAAGGAGAGAGGTGGAAGCTCCATCATGAATCCCGGTTTCGGCAGCAAGTGGTGAGTTTAATTACTCGGATGCTTGGGGTGGGGCAGGAGATAAATTGGTTACAATGGATAATTTGAGAAAAATTTTGGGAGGTGAGAAATTGATGTTGAACCCAAAATTGATTGATCAGCTAAAGGGTTCCAACCCTAAAAAGTCTGTTATTAGATCTGATATTCACAGGGATGCTTTTTATTGTGGGGTTTCACCGTTGGGTTCGCATCTGGAGCAGGAGACGATTGATAAGATTTGGGCGATTGAATACGTGGACATTTGGACTCTCATCTCGTCGGATCAAAGTACAGTGGATAGGGAGCGTAGGCAAAATGACAGAGTATTTGAACGTCGACCAAGAGTGGCGAAGACTATTAATAATTGGTTGCAAGCATTCTTTGTTTTGGGTTGTGTTATGGGTAGGAAACACCCCGAGAGGTGTTCGGAATTGTTTTTGTATTTGGACACAATATACAACTCATACAAGACACATGGCGGGTCAGCGTGGTGGAGGTACGATGAAGATTTCCGGCGAAGGCTAGCCATTAACCCACAGCTGGGTTGGGGAGTAAAAGCTACAGATTCATGGTTAAGGCTCATGATGTCTCAAAAGAGTAGTCACCCCTTTCTGTACGGGGCCCCCAGCCAACAGGCAGGCTCGGGGCCTACGGGAGTGCGGAAGCCAGATACCTGCTGGCTTTTTAATGACGGACATTGCAGGTTCTTCGGATTGTGCAAATATAAACATGAGTGCTCAAATTGTGGAGGCGCGCATGCAGCCACAAAATGTATGCGAAGCAACACAAAAGGTGGGGGTGGCAGAACAGCAGCACAGCACGAGAACAAGGACGCCGGTGAACATCAACGAGATGGAACCATGGTTAAACAAGTACCCCAATGAAAAGGCAGCAGCGCAGCTGAGAGTAAGTTTTAGATATGGTTTTTTCATTCCTTTCAAGTTCTCCAATACATTTAAGTTTGCTTCAAATTTAAAATCAGCAAGGGAATTTCCTTTAATTGTGTCGGGTAAAATCAGAAAGGAGGTGGCTCTGGGCCGCATGGAAGGGCCTTTTGATGTTCCCCCTTTTCATAACCTTAGGGTGTCCCCATTGGGAATTGTTCCCAAAAAGGAGCCTGGGGAATTCAGGCTCATTCATCATTTGTCACACCCCAAGGGCTCGTCAGTGAATGATGGGATAAGTGCTGAAGAGTCATTTGTGGTTTATTCTTCTTTTGATCGAGCAGTAGCCTTAGTATGGCAGGCAGGCCATGGGGCTTTGATGGCAAAGTCTGACATTTCTTCAGCTTTTCGCCTTTTGCCGGTTCATCCAAATTGTCATCATTTATTGGGATGCTGTGTAAATGGGAAATACTATTACGACACGTGCCTTCCCATGGGTTGTTCTATTTCATGCAAGTATTTTGAATTGTTCAGCAGTTTTTTGGAATGGGCCATAAGACTAGAGGCTGGTTCACAATTGGTAACACACTATCTGGATGATTTCTTATTTGTAGGCACAGCAGTATCAGATAGTTGCGCTGTAATTTTGAAAAAATTTCGTGTGCTCATGGGTCAATTTGGGGTTCCTTTGAATGAGGAGAAAACAGTAGGTCCAGTCACCTGTCTTTCCTTTTTAGGTATTGAAATTGACACGGTGGAGATGGTTTTTCGTTTGCCACGTGAAAAGATTGAAAAACTTTTGGGTTTAATAGATGGATTTTTATCAGTAAAAAAGGTAACATTGGTTCAATTGCAGTCCCTTCTTGGTTTATTTGCTTTTGCATGTCGCATTATGCCCATGGGTAGAATTTTTTCGCGGCGCTTGTCTTTGGACACTAGGGGATTGAAGTTGCCTCACCACAAGGTGCGTTTGGGATTACCTTTGCTTGAAGATTTGAGGGTATGGAGGAAATTTTTGCTAGAGTACAATGGTCGCACTTGCTTTCAAGGAACAGAAAAGTCATGTCAGGAATTGTCGCTGTTTTCGGATGCAGCAGGGTCCGTGGGTTTTGGAGTGGTTTTTCGAAATCATTGGTGTGCGGAAAGATGGCCGAGCGATTGGGTAAAGAATGAATGGACAAAAAATTTGACGCTTCTGGAATTTTTTCCACTGGTAGTGGCGTTGGTTATTTGGGGAGAGAAGCTGCAAAATTCTCGCATCTGTTTTTGGTCGGATAATGAAAGCGTGGTTAACGTTGTGAATCACTTGTCCTCCTCTTCCGTTCAAGTTATAAAACTTGTCCGTTTCATGGTTTTGGAATGTCTGCGTTGGAACATTTGTTTTCGAACTAAGCACGTTCCGGGCATTGAAAATGAATTGGCTGATTCACTGTCGCGTTTTAATTTTCAGAAGTTTTGAGAGTTGGCGCCAGATACCGATCAGAAGGGAATGCGTTGCCCGGAGCATATTTGGAAAATTCTGGAAACAGCCTAATGCCGCTAGTCAGGGTGTCAGTAGCCCCATCGACATGGAACTCATATGGTAAGGCGTGGAAGGAATGGTGGGAGTGTGTGGGAGATTTACCGGTGGGTATTTCAGGGCAGGCTAGACTGAATGCAACTATTTTATACGTCCAACGCTTGCATGAGAGGGGTGCTTCAGCATCGCTAGCTAGAAACAGGTTATCGGGAGTGGGTTTCCATTTTAAATTAAGGGATTGGGAGGATGTCACAAAATCCTTCTTTTTGCGGCAAGTTTTGAAAGGCTGGGATAAAACAAGAAGTCAAGTAAGGTTGAGGCGGCCTATTTCGTTTTCACTTTTGGCTAGAATTATTGAAAACACTAAAGTAGTTTGTCATTCCGTTTTTGAGTCCATTCTTTTTTCGGCAGCGTTTGGGATTGCATTTTTTGGGGCGTTGCGAGTCAGTGAGTTGGTGGCACCGTCGGGACGGACAATGGGGGGTTTACATAGTAGCGATGTGTCTTGGTGTAACGGGATCATACGAATTCGTATTCGTAGGTCAAAAACCAACACCATGGGGAAGGGCTTATGGTTTTCTTTGTTTTCAATTCAGGGCCCAGTTTGTCCGGTTGATTTGGTTTTGAGGTATTGGGTCATCAGACCGGGCAGTCCATTGTTTTTTGCGCATTTTGCGCATGCGGATGGTGCCTTTTTAACCAAATTTCAGTTTTCATCTATGCTGCTTAAAATCATATCGTTTTTGGGTTTGTCCCCGGGTGATTTCGGTTCTCACTCTTTTAGAATCAGGGCGGCGACGGAAGCAGCCCGTGCAGGCCTCAGTGAAGAAGAGATTATGAAAATTGGCAGGTGGCGTTCTGACTGTTTTTTCCGCTATATTAAGCCTGAATTGTTAATTTTAAAATAACCTTGTAATTATTTCAGTTGTTTTCTTTTAGGTCAAGCAAGACCAAGTATCTGGATATTAGGGCATTCGTACATTTTGTATGCAGAAAGGAGGGCTGAGTTGCGTCCTGGAGGGAGGTCTTTGGGATTTTACAATCTCGAGGTGAATTGGAGGGGCATTAGGGGTTTGAGATGGGCACAAGTTTTGTTGGAGGTGGTACAAATAGCCAGAATTGCTGCCCCTCCGGTTATCCTATTATTACATGTGGGGGGAAATGATTTGGGGTCGGTTCAATTGACCGAACTTCTTACATTAATGAGAGCTGACTTGGTCAAGTTCCCGGCTTTATTTTATCGTTCGGTAATAGTTTGGTCGGAGATCATTCCTAGAATGGTGTGGCGGGGAGCGCGAGATGGGACAGGGATAGAAAGAGCACGTAGAGTAGTGAATCAGCATATTTCTCGATTTATACACTTCAAAGGGGGCATTATTGTAAGGCATAGGCAATTAGAGGGCAACAATGCAAGGTTTTTGCTACCAGATGGTGTGCATTTAACTGATTTGGGTTTGGACATGTTCATTTCAGGTTTACAAGAAGGGATTGAAGAAGCAATATTTTCTTTGGGTGGGGGGTCGTAGCTTCCTGAAGGGGCGCTACTCCATGGCGGAAGAAGATGAATGGGTAACATGCGCCGGGAGTCCGGTGGCATATCCCCACAAGTTTACAACTGGTTAACATGGAGAGCTGCGACCTTACCCTTCCAACGTTTGGGTGTTAATATAAAAGAGGAGTTTTGTTTATAATGATTTACTCCCAAATAAAGTTGGCATTTAAATATCGAGAATGAGTTTTTCTTTGCGGCAAGGGGAAAAAGGAGGGCGTTGGGTATAAAGTTTGGACAGTCTTAGGGAACCCGGCATTATGTGCTGGGGGAACATGACTGGCCAACACAAAAGGGTTAAGTTTTGGCTTCCCCTCCTCCTTTTTTCCATTGATGGGCGCAAGGAAAGGGTTAAGAGGGAAGAGGTGTTTACCTTGTGCAGGTTGCTATTGGTGGAGAGCGTGGTTCCGGTGGTGGTTCCTCCCCTTCCAGGGGTATAAATTGCGGGGTGTGGGCTGTGCCCGGCCTCTTTGTAGTGGAGGAATCGAAAGCTGCCCACCCTTCCCCCCCCACTAATTTTGGTTGTATTTATATTGGATGCGAAAAGAAGTGATGGTTACAACTGTTCGTTGAAAGTCGCAGCGTTGGCGGAAGAAGATGAATGGGTAACATGCGCCGGGAGTCCGGTGGCATATCCCCACAAGTTTACAACTGGTTAACATGGAGAGCTGCGACCTTACCCTTCCAACGTTTGGGTGTTAATATAAAAGAGGAGTTTTGTTTATAATGATTTACTCCCAAATAAAGTTGGCATTTAAATATCGAGAATGAGTTTTTCTTTGCGGCAAGGGGAAAAAGGAGGGCGTTGGGTATAAGGTTTGGACAGTCAAGGCCTAATTAGGGATTGTCCTAATTCTTCCAGAAACAGTCTTCTTTTATGTAGTTTATTTCTGTTCCAGTTGGGATCTGTTTCACACCATAAGACAAATGCGTTGTAGGCGGAAACATCAAGAATATTATAAAAAATAATCATTGGGCACCGATTGGTTTTTCGTTTGCAAGTATAAGTAGTTATTAGTTGGTCAAGTGTATCTATAGCCCCTTTTGTTGCATTGTAATCCATTATCATGTCCGGCTTCCTATCTTCTCGATTGCTTATTGCAACATCATTGCGCATTGTGCTCATAAGTATCACTTGTTTATTTTTTTTTGGAACATAAGAAACCACTGTTGTGTCTTGAGTGAAATAAAACATGGAACTATGTACACCTCTTTTGCTGAGAATACCTTGCACAGAACTGTACTGAAAGCCAATGTGCATGGTTTGTACTGAAAGCATGTGTAAATCTGCACCTAAAGCAACTGTTTACTTCATAAACAATAGTAGATGCAATAAGTAGTCTCAAAAGAAATTATAACTCATTTGTTTTACTCAAAAAATGGCTGATAGCATAAAATGCTATTCGGTCATTTTTGACCGAGAACAGTACAAGTATAAAAAAAAATATGGCGCAAAAACTAAACCAAAAAAAAAAAAAAAGTACCCTTAGAAAGAACCCCTCAAATTAGGAAAATAGAAGTAACCACAAGTTTCAGAACCGCATAATGAATTTTTTAAAAAATATCAAAGTTCAAAAACGGTCATTTTTGACCGAACAGAACAGCAGGGTTAAACTGTAATATGCACAGCTGGACTCCATGTGTCTGTCTTTAAGTTTAAGAATTCTCAGTGTCTCATCTTTTGGTCAATAAATCACACTGGTTAACCCGCAGCCCACATTATGCTAGAGGAGTAGTAGAGTCCAAACATACTCAAGGAATCCATTTGGTGAAACTTTACAAATACCAACTGAAGACAGTGCTGGAAAATTATAGCAAGTACTTTATTTCTTCATATAAGTAAAACAGCAATGTTTCAGACTTGTTAGGATCTAGAGCTAGGTGAGTGTAAGATGCATATTTTTTATTTTAACAGTGCTCATGTGGGACTAATAATACAGTGTGGGAGAGAATCCTGGGGGCCATCATTAGTGTGGGTGGATTACTGGGGGTCATCTTAGAGTGTTGGGGGAACATTGGAGGCCATCTTTCAGTTTATTGGGAATACTTGAGGTCATTATACAGTGTGGGGGGGACAGGGGATTATCATACAGTGAGGGTGAACTAATGGGGGTCATCATACAGTGTAGGGAAATAATGAAGGCCATTATATGGTGTGGGGGAGGGTATGGAGGTCAATCATACAGTGTGGGATGTCTACTGAGAGCCATCATACAGAATGAGGGAACTACTGGGGGGCCATCACACACTGTGGGTGGGACTACTGAGGGCCATCATACAATATTGTTGGCAATTGGGTGCCACCATAGAGTGTAGGGGTATACTGAGGGCTATCACACAGTGTGGAGGGCTACTGACAGCCATAATACAGGATGAGGAAACTACTGGGGGCCATCACACAATCTGAGTGGGACTACTGAGAGCCATCTTACAGTGTGAGTCGGGCCCCTGAGGGCAATCATACAATGAGAGGTATACTGAGGGTGGTCATACAGTAGGGGACGGTACTGGGAACTGTTATATCGTTGAACAGGGCTACTGTTGAGGCCATCATGCTATGTATAGGGAGCTGTGGATCCATGATGCTCTGTATGTGAAGGCTGTGGGGGATATCATGCTGTGAGGAGGGGAACTATATATGGGAACTCAGGGGACATTAAATGTTAAGTGGGCACTTAAGAAACATTACTGTAATAGGGGAAACTCGGAGTATTGTGACCACCAAAGGTGTTCCTGGGACATTATTACATTCTATGGAGCAAAATATGTGTACTGTTTTCTTGAGCATTGGCAGAGGGCATTAATATTTTCTAGCACACAATTTTTATGATCTAGAGGGCACAAATGAGGAATTTTCCTTTGTAAGAACCATGGTGGTGGTCATTACTATGTAGAGTACTAAGAGGAGCAATAAAAGGGACACATATGGCAGCAGTTCAGCATTCGGGTAACAGCAGGATGGGAAGTTTGTTTATGCCGGTTGGGAAATATATGTGTCTTTGTTGTAATCTATTGCAGATTAGTTATTGCTGGAAAAATCGTGATATTGGACAAGATGGAGAAGATGGGAAAAGTGAACAACTCTATCAGAAAGAACATCACCTGCTTGAAGGAACTATCAATAAGCGTAACATAATCTCATTTGTTCTGCAGCACTGGCATCTACCATTATATGGTTTCTATATAGTGGTAAAATTAGTGTTTATCATTGTATAGAGATTTTCAGTAACATTATACAGTAGTTACTTGAGGTTCCCCTATGTCTATAATTACACTGATTCACTGCAGATATACACATGGTTACCTGGTTTGTTCGGGTTCCTTCTTATTCGGCAAGCTATAGCACTTACAGAATAAGCTGCAGAGAGAACCCGGCTTCCTGGATCGTGCCGGCTGATCGGTGCAGCAGCTGCATGTGTCCCAGCTGTGTCACAGTACATGCATGGAGAACCCAACAAACAGGCTCTTCATAATACTTTCAACAACTTTTATTTTTCTTGCAGACCTGAACAGTAACACGTAGAGTTGAGTGAAACGGGTCGGTCAAATTCATAAGTCGTCGACTTTCGCTAAAGTCGGGTTTCATGAAACGAAACCCGACCATAGCGTGAGGTTGGCCATGAGGTCGGCGACCAGAGCGCCAAAGTCGCGTTTCAAAAGATACTTCCAGCGCCTTTTTTCAGCCAATGATGGAGGACGTACACTGTGGGCAACGCGATGACATGGGCAGCAGTCACCACCATCTTTGAGAAGGGCATGCAAGTGATTGGCTTGCTTTGTGTGGCGTCACAGGGGCTATAAAGGGGCGTGCACGCCGATCGCCATCTTACTTCTGACAATCTTAGCATAGGGAGGGAGAGGTTGCTGCTGCTTTTTCTGAGTAAGGGAGAGCATTAGGCATGGAAGAAGAACAAAAAAACTGCTTCTGCTGGTAGCGATTTTCACTGTACAACACAAGAGTTTGTGCGCAGTGACAGGGGAGGCTATATTATTGTGCATCAGCTCTGTTGGTTGTTAGGCTGCCTTATAACGCTCCCTGATAGCTGCATTGCTGTTTGCACACTTTTGTGCAAACTGCTTTTTTAAAAGCAAAAATACTTCTCTTCCTCTTTTCTGCACAGTTACCAAGCGTTCATTTTTCCACACTTTTGTGTGCAGCAGCCCTGCTTATTAGGCTGCCTGCTGCCATACTTGGACTGAGAGCATCATTGTCAGCCTTCTAAAATCTCTAGGAAGATTCAAATTCTCCCCAATACTATATAAACCTTGTACTTTGTCATACACCAGCCAATTTCAGCCTGTTAAATTGAGGTGTAATCTATAGTGGGCCTGAGATAAGAGTTCAGCCTCCTAAAATCTCTAGGGAGATTCAAATTCTCCCCAATACTATATACACCTTGTACCTTGTTTTACAGTACCATATAGCTGGTGGTGGTATTTTGGGTACATTTTCCCAAAAATGATGAAGTATGATGGAAGAGACCGTGAACGTGGGCGGGGGTTGCCAGCTGGTAGTGATAGTGGTGGTGGTGCATCTGATAGTAGTGGCAAAAGCACAATAGCACCTAAGGCAGGAGGAGTTGAGCCTGCATCATCGTCTGGCTCCACAAGGCTTCGAAGGCTCCCTTTTCTGGGAGTAGGTAAACCGCTTTTAAAGCCGGAGCTTCAGGAACAAGTTTTGGCTTACATTGCTGACACAGCCTCCAGTTCTATCGCCTCCTCTTCTGAAGTTTCAAAAAATAAAAGCACTGAGTCATCAGTGGAGGCTTCTGGTCAGGAACAACACCTTTCCTTGTGTCCTTGACCCCTACCAAAAGTGAAGGATGTGGCAGGCCACACTACCGATTACTCCATGGAGCTCTTTTCACATACAATGCCTGGGTTAGCAAGTCAAATCGTGAATTCCCCAGTCCAAGATGAATCTGACATAGAGTGCACTGATGCACAGCCACTGCTAGATTTTTCTGCTGGTACATTCACTAAGAGCACTACATTGTCCTCGCAGTGTACTGAGCCAGAATCTGACCCTGATAAAACTCAGGTGCCCCTTCCCGCATACTATACCACCTTACATGGTGACACAGAGTAAGGTGCACATGAAATTGAAGAGGAGGTGATGTATGACCCAGCTGTTGACCCAGATTGGCATCTATTTGGGGGAAGAGGGTGCCGCTGCCAATAGCTCAGAAGAGGAGGAGGAGGATCCGCAGCAGGCATCGACATCGCAACAGCTGTTATATGGCAGGCCCGTAGCAGTTCAAAAATGGGTTACAAAAACCAAAAGTGTTGCAGGACAGCTTGGCCAGATGGTCAAATTAGCACAGCGTGCAAGGCCTCAAAATGTCTTCCATAGTAGGAAGATTGCAGTGTGGCACTTTTTTGAACAAAATCCTAATGATCAGGCAAAGGTTATCTATAAGCAGTGCGCAAAGAGCATTTTATCCGAGGGAAAAATCTGAGAAATTTGAATACCAGTTGCATGCTTAGACATTTAACCACTATGCATTTGCAAGCTTGGACGTACCACATGTGCACCTGCTCCGAATGAAGGTAGTCAGCAACGCTACATCTCTTCCCCCACTGTAAGCCCACTGGTTAGCACACCACCAGCAGCAAATGTTGAGGTGTCGTCGCAAGGCCAAAGCAGTCAGGGAATCACAATGTTATTGCTATGAAAGACTGAATCTAGGCCATCAGCAAGACCACCAACACCATCTCCATCACCAACCCTTTCTCAGTCCGCCATGTCTACCGCTAGTTCCACCATATGCAGCTCTCAAGTCCAGCTCACCCTACTAGAGACTCTGAGTGGGACAAGAAAGTACTCATCCTCTCATCTGTGTACACAGTGTTTGAATGCCCACATTGCCAAACTAATCTCGTTAAAGATGATGCCCTACCGGTTGGTTGAAAGCGAAGCTTTCCGCGAGCTCATGGCCTACGCAGTACCACGCTATGACCTACCCAGTCGGCACTTCTTTTCTCAAAAAGCCATCCCAGCCCTCCACCTGAATGTGAAAGACCGCATTGTCCATGCACTCAAGCAATCAGTGAGTGGAAAGGTGCACCTCACAACAGATGCATGGTCCAGTAGGTATGGCCAGGGCCGTTACGTGTCCATCACTGCACACTGGGTTAATGTGGTGGATGCAGGGTCCAGAGGGGACAGCAGCGGTGGGACAGTGCTGCCTAGCCCACGGTATAGGAAACAGTTGGCTGTAGGTGTTTGACCCTCCTCCTCCTCCAGAAGTGAAAGCTCGTCCACAGAGCTCAGTCGTATGAGCACTCCATCCACAGCTGCCAGTGTTGCACACGAGGTGTCCCACTATCGAACAGCTAGTGGTAAGCGTCAGCAGGCTGTGTTGAAGATCATGTGTTTGGGTGACAACAGACACACCGCGGAGGTACTGGCCGACTACTTGCAGCGACAAACTGAGTCATGGCTGGGCAGTCTACATCTTGAGGCAGGCAAGGTAGTTAGTGATAGCGGCCGGAATTTTGTGGCAGCCATAGCCCTTTGATAACTCAGACACATACCTTGCCTGGCTCACACCTTGAACCTGGTGATGCAGTGCTTCCTCAATAATTATCCGGAGTTAACAGCCCTGCTCCAGAAGGTGCGAAGACTGTGCTCGCACATCCGCCGGTCGCCCGTACACTCCAGTTGTATGCAGAAGCTGCAGCTATTGCTCCACCTTCCCAAGCACTGCCTAATTATCGACATCGCAGCAAGGTGGAACTCCACCCTGCACATGGTTGAGAGGCTGTGAGAACAGAAGCAGGCTGTAATGCATTTGTGGGAGGATACACGGGCAGGCAGTTTGAGGGCAGACATGTCTGGTGTGCAGTGGTAGAAGCTGAAAGACCTTTGTAAAGTCCTTCAGTGTTTTGAGGAATGCACACGGCTGGTAAGCGCAGACGATGCCATCATAAGCATGAGCATCCCACTTATGCGTCTGCTCATGCAAACTTTGACGCACATTAAGGAGCAGGCGTCTGCAGCCGAAGAGGAAGAGGAGGAGGGAAGCCTTGATGACAGTCAGCCATTGGAGAGATGTGGATTTGCCAGAAAGTGCTCCTCCACCCAGCACTCACAGTGCATCATTGACACCTGGAACATTGGCCCACATGTGTGATTATGCCTTGCAGATCCTAAAAAGGGACCCCCGCATTGCCAAAATGATGAACGATGATGACTACTGGTTGGCCAGCATCCTGGATCCACGCTATAAAGGCAAATTCCAAAACATCATGCCACAGGAGAACCTAGAGCTAATAATGGCTAACAAACAAGCAACTCTGGTAAACTGTTTGTTTGAGGCATTCCCAGAACACAGCAGCGGTGATGGTTCTCTCACGAGTCGTAGAAGGCAACATGGAAGAGGTTTTCGTGATGCACACATCCGAAGTGGCGTTGGAGACAGGGGTTTCATGACCATGTTATGTACTGATTTTTCAAGTACCGCTCACACGACTGGTAATACTGCATCGATTAAAAGTGACAGGACACAGCAGATGTCAACTATGGTTAATTTCTCCTCCCATATCGATGTTCTCCCTCACAGGTCATTCCCCTTTGACTATTGGACCTGTAAACTGGACACCTGGCCTGAATTAGCACAATATACCTTACAGGAGCTCGCTTGCCCTGCTGCTAGTGTGCTATCCGAAAGAGTCTTCAGTGCTGCTGGATCAATCCTGACAGAAAAAAGGACCCGTCTGTCGACCCAAAATATTGATGATCTAAACTTCATTAAAATGAACCATGCATGGGTTTCAAAGGATTTTGTCCCACCTTCCCCTGCTGACACATAGGTTGCCAGAAAAATGGCTCGATTCTGTCCTCCTCTTCCTCAGACTTCTCCAATTCCTCCATTTGCAGCTGCTGAATGTCCAACATCAACATATGCCATTTTTTCAACTTCCCTAACTGGGCTGCCTCCCCCCCAGGGCCAGGGTCACCACCTGGCGCACGCACCCGTGCAAGTGCCTTTGCCCTTGACAGGTGGGTGGGCCCACTCTTGGGCGATGGCACTGGCACAGGGTCTCTCATAGTACAATCAAGAGTCTCTGATGGTGGGGGTGCACACCTGTTGTCAGACACACCGGTGTACTATGAGGGGCCCTTTGCCAGTACCGCCGCCCACAAGTGGGCCCCCACTGCTTGCTCAGGGCCCCAGCACTTGCAATACTTACCTCTCCCTGCTCCACCGCTGTGTAGTCTGGGCTGTTAAATCCTTCACTGGGACTGCCACTACAAATTTGGTGAACTGATAGATGATGGTTAAGACGTAGCTATGCCCTGCCCTGCTGGACTCTATCTTCAGATGATCAATGGCTTCCATTTGTTATGGATATCGACTCACAATGAAATGCAGTGATGGTTTATCATCAGCTTTCACAGTTTTCCTACTCACAGATGTGTGACATTTCTGCCCACATTTTTAAATGTGTCCTCTCATGCCAATCCAATAGAATCGCCTCCGGCCTGTGGCTTCTGTCTTTTGCATTCCAAAGTTACCTGACAGATCATGATAGGCAGTGAGGACCATGTCTACATCTCTCCCTGTGATCACAATTTGATGGAGATGAGTAACGGTGATGGGATCCACGGTACTGCGATACAGCAACCCTTTCTTCACAAAGAACTGTTTTCGCTGTCTCCACAGACAAAGTAATTGAGGGTCAGCATCGCCTCTGAGAATTCTCCTGGGAGTTTTTCCCGTGATTAGTAATTCCAAAAATTCTGCAATCACTCGACATTCCACCTGTACTTGTATTTATCTCGTTTCCTCTTGTGGAGAGTCTGGACTGTCTTACTGAGACTGAAATATATATGAAGATTTTAAAATACCCCAACAGTGTATACTAGTGTATGCTTCGAATACATTACCCTTTTTCTACTTTTTAGATTCTTGTCTAATCCATACTGAGGCTGTGAGTGTCTTTGTCGGACTCCGTAAAAATACACAGAGATGTTTAATGTTTAAACTATGCTATATATACCTGTTATCCGGTGATACTGTACCCTTTCTCAACTTTCTACAATCTTGTCGAATCCATACTGGGCCTGAGACCATCTAAGTCTGCCTCCTGATATATACACATAGATTTTTAATGTGTAAACTATGCTATATATACCTGGTATCGGGTGATACTATACCCTTTCTCAACTTTCTACAATCTTGTTGAATCCATACTGGGCCTGAGACCGTCTGAGTCTGCCTCCTGATTAGAGATGAGCGGTGTTCGAGTCGAACTGTTCGCCAAGTTCAAATTCAAGCTGTTTTGGGCGGTGTTCGAGCCGTTCGTCGAACTCGAACACTTTGCTTAAAATTTGGCTGTTCGAGGTTCTGCTCGAGAACGGTTTGTTCACCAAAAGCGTAACTTTATTTTCACATTAATAATGGCTTTCAATGTTAATAGACAGTTTCATGGCATAGTAGCGGTGTCTGGTAGCCAGCGGTGTAGTACACCTGTCAAGGAGCTACACCGTGTGTGTTTCTAATAATTTTTTACTGCATCTTGTCCAGAAAATCCTTTTGGGCCTTGTAGCACTGTATGCTACTCAGCAGAGGAGCCCACCCGTGAACCTAGCTATGCTGCCTGTTTATGAAAGAACCAGTTTTTGACTGCATTTAGCCCAGTTAATACTTTGGGCCTAGTAACTGTCTGCTACTCAGCAGAGGAGCCCACCCATGAACCAAGCTGTGCCGCCTGTTTATGTAAGAGCCATTTTTTAACTCCATTTAGCCCAGTGAATACTTTGGGCCTAGTACCTATGTCTACTGCTCAGCAGAGGAGCCCACCTGGGAACCTAACTATGCCACCTTCCCTTTCCCTTCATAGACTGCCCTACCTTCCCTCCTCCCGACCACAGAGAGCAGCTCCTCAGTAGTCAGGTTCAGAGCTCTCCCTGCTGGCCTGGAGTGGGAACTGTGTTGTGTGTTGGTTTAACTGCTAGAGAGATCCTTCGTTGCTCCCAAGCATGACCTCACACTCCCTAGGAGGAAGAAAATGCCACTGACGACCGTACTCCTGGGGGCGCCACAAGTGCACTGATGCCCAGCCACTGCTAGATGATTCTGCTGGTACATTGACCCAGACCACTACATTCCCCTCGCACTCTACACAGCCAGGATCTGACCCTGATCAAACTCAGGTTCCCCTTCCCGCATACTATACCACCTTACACGGTGACAAAGAAGAAGGTGCAGATGAAAGTGCAGGTTCCTTGAGCAGGTGGGGGGGCATACTCATGGGTGACGGCACTGGCACAGGGCCCCTCATAGTATGCAAAAGTGTCTCTGCCGGTGAGAGGGCCCACCCGCCGTCAGACACACCGCCGTACTATGAGGGGCCCTGTGCCAGTGCTGTCCCAAACGAGTGGGCCCCCCCTGCTTGCTCAGGATCACAGCACTTGCAAAGTTGGAATATTTACCTCTCCCTGCTCCACCGCCGTGACGTCTTCTGCGTTTCCTGACAGTGACATTCTGGACAAAGAGCGCGATAACATCACGTCTGTACGCCCTCTGCCTAAACAGTCCAAGTGCAGAGAGATGGAAGATGGGGATGACGAGGAGTCCAGAGTACAGAGATTCCCTAGCGAGGAGACTTATTTAATTGTTTTAAAGGTTGGGAGCAATTTTTGGGGAGCACTATACTCTGGAGAATGATATATGGGGCCCACCATACACTGGAGCACTCCAAAGATGGACATCAGACACTGGAGCAGCATTTACAGGGCCCATTATACACTGGATCATTAGAAATGGGGCCCATTATATATGGAGCATTATTTGGGCCCATATGACAGTGGAGCTTCATCCATGGGGACCAACATATACTGTAGCATTATGTGGAGCTCATCATATACTGTATCGAACATTATATGTGACCAATGATTCTGTATGGAGAAATATATGGGCCTCATTACTCTGTACGGCGCACTATGTGGTGGCCATTATACTGTATGGAGTAATTTACTGTCCGTTTTTGGAGCTATTGGAGAATTTAAAATGGATATCAGTCATGTGATGTAAGAAGTGAAGTATTTTTCATTGTACTATACCACTATTTCTCTGCCGTATCAGAGGATCATGAATTGTGGCATGTGTTAAAGGAGCCCATTGGCAGTCTTTGGCCCTGGACCCACGAAAATCTGGAGCCATCCCTACCCCCCACAACTTTAGCCAAAGAACCCCCAGTTTTCAATGCCTAACTATTATTATAAAGTAAATTAAGGTTGACAAGCTTAAGTAATAAGAACTGATGTTATTGGCATTAAAATGGGCACTGTAGGTGTGTTTCCTGCCCTCCACTCACTGCCGACTTTTCTTCCCCATTGACTTGCATTGGGTTTCATGTCTCAGTCGGCCTTTGACTTTTCACGATATTCGGCCGATTGCGTTCGACCCGACTTTTGCGAAAGTCGGGTTTCATGAAACCCGACTCGACCCGAAAAAAGGCAAAGTCGCTCATCTCTAGTAACACGGACTTCTAGGAAAAATCCATGCTCGTCGTTCTGCACCAGACACTAGGTGTCTTGTACACACCCCGAACTTTACCATTCGGGTCCGCTCATCCCTACCTAGAAGACATAAAGTAGGAGCAAAAGCTTGCCAGTTTTGACTTCGTGACCGGTCCTCTTTAAGGTAAAATAAGATGTACAGTATTGTTAGTACTCTGTTAAAATAATAAGGGGTAGTGAACTTACAGCTGGGAATGAGACACAACAGCTAGACAGGTAGGATATAAGGAAGAAAATGAACAAAAAAATCAGATGATACTTTGAGAGGTCTATGTCAATGATCATCTAAGAACTTAGCACAGTATTATGAAATGTGAAATATTTTATATTATGTATGTAAAATATGTAAAATAATCACGTTAAGAGGAGAAACTTTCTTCAGATACTATGGAGAGGAGGAAAACTTTTTATCACAGCATTGAACATGAAAATCTTTTTAAATGCATTATTAAAATGTAATTACAGCAGTAACTGAATTCTTATAGTTTACCATTTCACCTTCTGATATTCATCTTACCAAATTCTCAGTTTATCTCTCTTTTTGAATCACCAAGATGGCTTCTCATTGACTAATCATTCTTGTTACTTATGTTACTACTGCACCATTTTCTTTCAGAGCCTTATGTAATAGTACAAGTGTTACCTCTGTTCAAGGCCATTACATCGTATAGCCATAGTTGGTCCACTGATCCCATAACAAATAAGGTGTCCTTTGAATATATGTGTGATTGTTTTTGTAGAATAATTTTAAAAGATGCAATAAAACTACCACTTACTCTATAGTATGTGGAGTGAAAAAGTTGCATGATATGCTGAACTGACTGCCTGCGTGCGTAAGGCGTGAAAATAGGATACAGTAAAATACGCTAATTCACATCCTTGTGTCCAGCTGTACATATAGCAACAAAAAAGGCAAATGCAATTCTAGGATGTATTAACAGAAGCATACAGTCTAGATCACGTGAAGTCATTATTTCCCTCTACTCCTCTTTGGTCAGACCTCATCTGGAATATTGTGTCCAGTTTTGGGCACCACATTTTAAAAAAGACATCAACAAACTGGAGCAAGTTCAGAAAAGAGCGACCAGAATGGTGACCGGTCTGCAAACCCTGTCTTATGAGGAAAGGTTGTAGGATTTGGGAATGTTTAGTTTGCAAAAGAGAAGACTGAAAGGAGACTTAATAGCTGTCTACAAATATCTAAAGGGCTGTCACATTGTAGAAGGATCAACTTTATTCTCATTTGCACAAGGAAAGACTAGAAGCAATGGGATGAAAATGAATGGGAGGAGACACAGATTAGATATTAGAAAAAACTTTTTGACAGTTAGAGTGATCAATGAGTGGAACAGGCTGCCACGAGAAGTGGTGAGTTCTCCTTCAATGGAAGTCTTCAAACAGAGGCTGGACAGACATCTGTCAGGGATGATTTAGCGAATCCTGCTTTGAGCAGGGGGTTGGACCAGATGGCCCAGGAGGTCCCTTCCAACTCTAAGATTCTATGATTCTATGATTCAATCATTCAGTGGGAATTTACTGTGTATGAAGCTGTCAAACTAAGATCCGGAGACCTGCAGCCAGTCCGTGCATTGCGGTCCATTCTAAGGACCGATTTGCATGGAGATCGGTATGAGCCCTTCTGTATAATATGACACATTTTGTATTTGTCATGTAACCTTTAAATGTGTACAGTATGGCAGCAATTTTTAAGTATACAGTACAGCAGCCTTAGATATGCTTTCTTTATGACTTTTAGAATTGCTTGTCCAAGTAAATTTGTCTGCATCCACATTTGTATGTCCATCAACAGAAAATTCTACTGACCAAAATCCTTTGTTTGACTCTGCCATGTATTTTGGCATAGGTTGCTATATACTTGTGTATAAGCCGAGATTTTCAGCCCATTCTTTGGGCTGACAGTCCCCCTCTTGGCTTATACGCGAGTCATATACTGGGGGTGTGGGCAGAGGAGGGGGAGTGGGGGGTCAGAGACCATACTCACCTCTCCTGGCACTTCTCTGCAGCCCCTGCATCTCCCTCTGCTGTCTGCTTCCTGCATTCAGCGGTCACGTGGTACCGCTCATTAAACTCATGAATATGCGCATATTTATGAGTTTAATGAGCGGTACCACGTGACCAGTTGAATGCAGGAAGCAGGCGGCAGAGGGAGAAGCAGGGGCTGCCGCTGCAGAGAAGACTTTGTGCTAGGAGGGGTGAGTATGACGGGGGCAGAGTCTTATTCACCTGTCCCCGTTCCAAGCCGTGCACCACTGTTTCTCCAGGTCCTCCTGCTGTGACGGCAGAGGGCGTGGTGACGTAGTCAGTGCGTGCCCTCTGCTGTCAATGCAGAGATCCGGGAGACACAATGGTGCATGGCTTGGAACGGGGACAGGTGAATATCGCCACTGCCAGGGGTTCAGGACACCGGCACCTGGCCCCCAGCGACGGAGAGGTGAGTATGTCATTTTTTTTTATTGCAGCAGTGGCAAATAATTGGTATATATCGAGCATCTTATGGGGCAGCATTAACCCTTGTGGAGCAGCATATGGGGGGTATTTATGGGACAGCATTAACCCATCTGGAGCAGCATATGGGGGGTATTTATGGGGAAGCATTAACCCTTGTGCAGCAGCATATGGGGGGTATTTATGGGGCAGCATTAACCCTTGTGGAGCAGCATATGGGGGGTATTTATGGGGTAACATTAACCCTTGTGCAGCAGCATATGGGGGTATTTATAGAGCATCTTCTTGGGCCAGCATTAACCCTTGTGGAGCAGCATATGGGGGGTTGTTGTGAGTTCATTTTTCCCTTCACCATTGAGGTCTGATGAACTCCCTCCTCTGGTGAAGGAAGGTAGTGAGGCTGATTACCAAACACATGGGCAGCTAGATGATGACTGGGTGGCTGGAATTGAGGACTGGATATAAGGCTGCCGATGCCCTTCTTCCTGGCTGGTGATTTTCCTGCTGGATTCTTGGAGACCAGTCTGATTCCTGAATCTCAAAGCTAAGTTTTTCTGCTCTGCTTTGTACACTTCAGTTTTGTTTTTGTTTTGCCATGTTTTTTGGGAGTTCTGCCATCCCCGGCCGGGGGTGAGCTGAATTCCATTTTTGGCTCTGATCTGTTGATCTTTTGCTCTGTCTTCAGAATATACCTGAGTGCTGATATAGTCTTTTGAAGCCTAGCTTCTTCAGGGCCTGTTTTTCCTATCAGTCGGTTGGCTCATTTTGATAGGGTTTTTGCGGATGGCAGACAGCAGCTTTCCTATCCTGTCCTATGTAGTTAGCTTGGGCCCCATCATTTGCTCAACCTATCTTTCTATCTGTGTTAGTGTTTTCATCTTGCTTCACCGTCATTATATGTTGGGGGCTGCCTATTGCTTTGGGGTCTGCTCTGGGGCAGTTTAGTTTTTCCCCTTTCTGTCTTTAGGCTATGTAGTTCTCCGGCTGTGATCGAGGGGTCTAGGGCACCGTAGGAACCCCCCACGGCTACTGCTAGTTGTTGTGGATAGGTTCAGGGGTCTGCAATCCGATAGATGCCAACCTCTCTGGTTTTTCTGGACTTAGCTGGTATTTTGTTTTTTCCTCCTTCGGTGACTCATCATAACAGGGGGTATTTGTGGAGCAGCATTAACCCTTGTGCAGCAGCATATGGGGGTATTTATGGAACATCTTCTTGGGCCAGAATTAACCCTTGTGCAGCAGAATATGGGGGGTTTATCTATGGAGCATCTTCTTGGACCACTATTTAACCCTATTGTGATGAAGGAGCAGCTGCCATCTTAGATATGGGGCCACATGTCTGAGCTTGGCATCCATTTTGGTCTAAGTTCAAGAATTACAGGCAGCTAACGGCTTCTATACCCCCAGGTGCTGTGTACTTAGTAAATACAAGCAGGATTTAGTGTTCCAGTGCTAAATAGCCAGGGCCATTGGTGTGATAATGAGGATAGGCCCAAAACAGAGCTTCAAAGCTCAGGTACGGAGCCGTGCCAGCAGGGGCCGGAAAAAAGCCTAGGGCTTCAATTAGAATGTACCTGCTAGCAGACGCAGGAATATACGTCCTTTGTGTGTCCCAGATGCTTTGGCTCCATCCTAGGAGCATGGATTATTAGCCCACCCTCTGACACAGGGGGAGGAACCTAGTGTGTTTAAGGACTAGCAGCCCCCTGGCAGATATGCATTCCTTCACACAGAAGATCCGGACGATGACGATCTAAGAGGGACCTGGGGACAGACCTGCCGAGGGGAGCAGCGGCCCATGCTTTGGGGGTCTGTCCGGCAACTAAGATTCTTGCACCTGTGGACTGCAGAGCTCCCCGGCAACCGCATGCACCCTACAATCTGGTAAATTGACCTCCAGCTTAATATCTTAAGTCTTGTACCCTTATTGTTATATCTTTTCTCTGACTGCAAATTTACTGTATATTTCTGTAATTATCTAGTGCGCCCTTAAGGCAATTAAACTATAAGCTTAATCTTGGGCTGATGCTTTTACTCTGATCACGAATCTTAGAACCCCCAGCGGGTAACAGGACCTCCTCCCCAGCGACCATTTGCTCTAGGTGCAGTTCCCTTACTGACCTGAGAGACAAAGGGGGCGCCGGAGAGCTGTGCCTGTGTAGTTACGTCACGGTGGTGACGTGGGAGGAACGGGTCTGTGTGCGTTCTTCCATACTTGGTGGCAAGCAGTGGGATCAGCGTAATAGTGTGCGTGGGACCCCTACTCCCAGACACTAGAGACTACCAGCGGTAACTTTCACTGCTGGGGTCTTAAGGTCAGCCCAGCACTAGACGGTCAGAGTGC
Organism: Dendrobates tinctorius; assembly: GCF_039654945.1. Lineage (NCBI taxonomy): Eukaryota > Metazoa > Chordata > Amphibia > Anura > Dendrobatidae > Dendrobates > Dendrobates tinctorius. Next base: position 57,102,123 of record NW_027361698.1, on the reverse strand, counting down.
AAATATAATAAGTTGTGTGCGAGGCCAGGGTTGCAGCTGTGTCAGTAACCAGAGGTTCACAAGATGGCGGAAGGCACCAGGAGTAGGACAAAGGGGGAGGCCAATGCTATGGTCTATGAGGAGGTGGTGGAGGACAATACCAATGAAGGTGAGGGGGAGCTCAGCCAGGGCTCCCCAAGGAGCCAGACCCCCGTGCTCAGTCCCGCAGTGGACTGCCCACCACCTGCCCACCCCAGCCTGTCCAGATCGGAGGCTCTTTTCCAAGCGGCTATGGCACAGCTCAAGGCTGGTAACGATGCCGCTCATGACAGACTCCTAGCGGCAGCAGAGAAAGCAGCGGAGCGTGAGCAAGTGGTGGCCGAGAGAGCAGCGGAGCGTGAGCATACTGAACGTCATGAAGCTGCGGAGTGCGGGCACCGACTGGAGATGGCTAAGCACGGGCTCCCGCTGGACGCTCCAGCCCCACCAGAAACCAAGGCTTCCAAGGTCCGGGCGGAGGACTTCCCCCTGCTTGAAAAGGATGGAGACCTGGATTCCTTTCTGCTGGCCTTTGAAAGAACCTGCCTCCAACACCATCTGGCCCTGGATCAGTGGGCAAGGTACCTGACCCCCATTTGAGGGGTAAGTCCCTGGAAGTTTTGGGGGACTTACCTGCCGTGGAGGAGCAGGACTACAACAGCATCAAGCTGGCCCTGATCCAGCACTACAACCTCACCCCAGAGTCGTACCGCAGGAAGTTCTGGAGCCTGCAGCAGGGCTCAAAGGACACCTGGACCGACCACATGCGGGCACTGTTGAGAGCTGCGGAGCACTGGACCTCGGGCCTAGAGCTCACCACCCACCAGGAGGTCCAGGAACTGTTTGTCACAGAGCAGTTCTTGTGGAACTGCCCAGAGGACCTCCAGCAGTTCCTCCGTGACCGGAAACCAAAGGAGGCTTCTGCTACAGCCGCCCTGGCAGACGAGTATGCCAACAACAGGGCCTCTGAGCCAAAGAAGCCTGCCAGCAGCACCTGGAGAGGGGGTAAGCCCAGTCCTGCCCCTGTCCCCCAGCCCCCAGAGTGCAAGAAGTGTACCCCCCTGCTGCCCTCTCCAGGCCAGGAGCAGAACCCAGACGTTGTCATCATTGCAACCAGCCGGGACACTTTAAGGCTGCGTGTCCCCAGCGCCATAAGGCCCCATCCCTGTCCCAGAAACCGTCCACTGTTTTGTGTGTGGGAGGGGGTGGTGGGAGGTCCCTGGACAATTACCAACCCGTCACCATCGGCCGCTCAGCAGTCGTGGGACTACGGGACACAGGCGCTGAACGAACCCTGGTACGTCCTGAGGTGGTGTCCCCTCAAGACTTGGTGCCTGGGTAAACCCATTCCATCTCCGGAATTGGAGGTGTTGAACCGGTGCTGCCCGTCGCCAAGGTGTTTTTGGACTGGGGCGCCGGAAGGGGAATGCGGGAGGTGGGAGTAACGCCAAATATTCCTGTCAATGTGTTGCTTGGGACCGACTTGGGGTGGCTAGTGTCTCAGTATGTGGCCACTGAACCCCCAAGTCCGGCTCCCCAAGAATGTTATGCCCCTACTGTGACTGCCAGTGCTAATGTATTGAATGTGCCTCCAACAATGGAGGTGGGAGTAATGCCAAATTTTCCTGCCAATGTGTTGCTTGGGACCGATTTGGGGCGGCTAGTGACTCAGTGGGTGACCACTGAACCCCCAAGTCCGGCTCCCCAAGAATGTCATGACTCTACTGTGAATGCTAATGTTAATGTGTTGAATGTGCCTCCAACAGTGGAGGAGGGAGTGAAACCTGATGGTAAGCCATGCACTGACACTACATACACAGGGCTCACAGTGAGGACAGGTGAGAAGCCGGCAGGGGAGAGCTCAGAGGTGGAGGGAGGGGCTGCTAAGGGCAGTGTAGTGCCCCTAAGTGAATCCAGCCTGCTGAGTCGAGGACCTCTGCAGAAAGAGGAACAGGCCATGGGGGGAGGGGGCGTCCCAGGAGAGGAGCCACCAGGTAAGACCCCAGGGCAGAAGTTCCCCACATCCGGGATGTCAGGAGGCCAGGGACGTCTGCCTGACCCGGCGACTTGGTCGGGGGCCGAGGGGAAGCAGGCGCTACCTGTGGTCTCAGCGGTCGTGGCCGCAGTTACCAGGAGTAGGAGCACCGGAGCCCAAGGAGCCTCACGGAGGTCCGACGGTTCCCCTCTCTCCGACCAAGTGGCTGCCGAGTCAGACAGTGGCCAGGAGACAGATCCCAGGGAGCTGACAGAGGAGGTGGCAGTTTCGTCAATTCTTGCCACATCGAGTAAGGGATTTCAGGCAGCATTGGAAGCTGACGCTAGCCTGAAAGCTCTCAAGGAGCAGGCGGCACAGCCTCCCCTGGAGTCCGACCATGAGCAAGTGGTCTGGGACCAGGGACGGCTGTACCGGGTAACGGTCCAGCAGGGTTCACTGGAGGCGTGGCCCAGGGACCAACAGTTAGTGGTACCCTATCCGTTCAGGGCAGAATTGTTGCGGATCGCACACGAGATTCCCATGGCCGGACACTCAGGGATCGCTAAAACCAGGGCCAGGCTAGCTCAGCATTTCTACTGGCCAGGAATGAGGACCGAGGTGATTGCCTACTGCCATTCGTGTAACACCTGTCAGAGGGTGGGGAAGGTGGGGCGGCACCCCAAAGCCCCACTGGTAACTCTGCCCATCATCGAAGAGCCTTTCTTGAGGGTGGCTGTGGATCTCATTGGACCTCTGTCCACTCCCAGCCGCTCCGGGAAATGCTTCATACTAACGATAATGGACTATGCCACCCGGTACCCGGAGGCGGTAGCTTTGTCGTCCATTCGGGCCGACAAAGTGGCCACTGCCTTACTGGAGATTTTCTCCTGAGTGGGGTTTCCCCAGGAAATACTCACCGACCGAGGGACCCAGTTCATGTCACAGCTGATGGAGTCTCTCTGTAAGCATGTACAGGTGCAACATCTGGTAGCCAGCCCGTACCACCCACAGACCAATGGCCTGTGTGAGCGGTTCAATGGCACCTTAAAGAAGATGCTGAAGATGTTGGTCGACTCCCACGGGAGAGACTGGGAGCGGTATCTCCCACACCTGCTGTTTGCCTACCGAGAGGTCCAACAGGCCTCAACAGGGTTCCCCCCTTTGAGCTCCTGTACGGGCGACGTGTACGGGGCCCCTTGCTCTGGTGAAGGAAGCATGGGAAGGGGACTTGGCTACCCATGGAGTGTCGGTCATTGAGTATGTCGTGCGCTTCTGGGACAGAATGACGGCCTTGACACGGCTGGTGCATGACAATATGGCCCAAGCCCAGGCTGACCAGAAGCGGTGGTACGACCAGAATGCTTGTGAGCGGACCTACGAGGTGGGTCAAAAGGTGTGGGTACTGGTCCCCGTACCGCAAAACAAGCTTCAGGCGGCCTGGGAGGGTCCATACCTCGTGCACCAGCGGCTCAACGCTGTCACCTATCCGGTCACCCTGGACCACGCCCGTGGAAGGAGGAAGGCCTTCCATGTGAACATGATGAAGGCACATCGTGAGCAGGAGGCTTGTGCCCACCCAGTGTGCAACCTTCCCAAGGAAGGAGAGGTAGAAACCCTCCTTGATCTGCTCACCCAAGCCAAGGCGGGTGGATCCATCGAGGATGTGGGGGTTGGCCACCAGCTCTCAGAGGAACAACGTTCCCAGCTGAGGGTCACCCTACACCCCTTTAGGGAGCTGTTCAGCAGCCTGCCTGGAACTACTGAGACAGCCGTCCATGACGTGGACACCGGCAATCACCCCCCGATCCGGCGTTCAGCATATTGGGTCTCTCTTGAGGTGCAGCAGCACATGCGCCAAGAGATAGACAAGATGCTGAAACTGGGGGTGATCCAAGTGTCCAATAGAGCATGGGCTTTGCCTGTAGTCCTCGTCCCTAAAAAGGACCGAACTACGCAGTTCTGCGTGGACTACCGGGCACTCAACGCTGTGACGGTCACCGATGCGTACCCAATGCCGCGCATCGATGACCTGCTTGATCGGCTGGCCGGGGCCAAGTACCTGACCATCATTGATCTGAGCAGGGGTTATTTGCAGATTCCCCTGACCCCTGGGGCACGGGAACGCTCTGCCTTTATCACCCCATTCGGACTGTATGAGTCCACGGTGATGCCATTCGGCATGAAGAATGCCCCTGCCACTTTTCAGAGGATGGTCAACACTCTGCTCGAGGGACTGGAGGGACGACCGCGTACCTAGATGACATCGCCATCTTCAGTCCCACCTGGGAAGACCACCTAGAGCACCTGGCGCAGGTGCTCGGGCGGATCCACCGAGCAGGCTTGACCATTAAGCCCGAAAAGTGCCAGCTGGGTATGAGTGAGGTCCACTACCTGGAGCACCGGGTAGGTGGGGGAGCTCTGAAGCCAGAGCCAGAGCCCGGGAAGGTGGATGCCATCGCATCCTGGCCCACCCCCAGGACCAAGAAGCAGGTGATGTCCTTCTTGGGGACAGCCGGGTATTATAGGAGGTTTGTTCCACACTATAGTGCCCTGGCCAAGCCCCTGACGGACCTCACCAAGAAGAGGCTGCTTGTCACAGTCGACTGGACAGTCGCCTGCAAGACAGCTTTCCAGGCGCTCAAGACCGCCCTTTCTAGTTCTGTACTACAGGCAGCTGACTTCACACGGCCGTTCACAGTGCAGACCGACGCCAGCGACTTCGGCCTCGGTGCTGTGCTCAGCCAGGTCGACACTACGGGCCATGAACACCCCGTTCTGTACCTGAGCCGGAAGCTCCTGCCGAGGGAAGTGGCCTATTCCACGATGGAGAAGGAATGTCTGGCAATTGTGTGGGCCCTGCAGCGTCTGCAGCCATACTTGTACGGACGCCAATTCACCATGGAAACAGACCCCCTCAGCTGGTTACATACGGTCTCTGGGACGAATGGGAGGTTGCTACGCTGGAGCCTCTCTCTCCAACAGTATCGCTTCACCATTCGCCACAAAAGAGGCAGGGACCATGGTAACGCTGATGGGCTGTCCCGGCAAGGAGAGGGTGCGGAAGGGCGCATGGGGGATCACAGGAATGTGATACCCCCTAGCGCCCTCTAAAGCAGGGAGGTGTGATGAAGGAGCAGCCGCCATCTTAGATATGGGGCCACATGTCTGAGCTTGGCATCCATTTTGGTCTAAGTTCAGGAATTACAGGCAGCTAACGGCTTCTATACCCCCAGGTGCTGTGTACTTAGTAAATACAAGCAGGATTTAGTGTTCCAATGCTAAATAGCCAGGGCCATTGGTGTGATAATGAGGATAGGCCCAAAACAGAGCTTCAAAGCTCAGGTACGGAGCCGTGCCAGCAGGGGGCCGGAAAAAAGCCTAGGTCTTCAATTAGAATGTACCTGCTAGCAGACGCAGGAATATACGTCCTTTGTGTGTCCCAGACGCTTTGGCTCCATCCTAGGAGCATGGATTATTAGCCCACCCTCTGACACAGGGGGAGGAACCTAGCGTGTTTAAGGACTAACAGCCCCCTGGCAGATATGCATTCCTTCACACAGAAGATCCGGACGATGACGATCTAAGAAGGACCTGGGGACAGACCTGCCGAGGGGAGCAGCGGCCCATGCTTTGGGGGTCTGTCCGGCAACTAAGATTCTTGTAGCTGTGGACTGCAGAGCTCCCTGGCAACCGCATGCACCCTACAATCTGGTAAATTGACCTCCAGCTTAATATCTTAAGTCTTGTACCCTTATTGTTATATCTTTTCTCTGACTGCAAATTTACTGTATATTTCTGTAAATATCTAGTGCGCCCTTAAGGCAATTAAACTATAAACTTAATCTTGGGCTGATGCTTTTACTCTGATCACGAATCTTAGAACCCCCAGCGGGTAACAGGACCTCCTCCCCAGCGACCATTTGCTCTAGGTGCAGTTCCCTTACTGACCTGAGAGACAAAGGGGGCGCCGGAGAGCTGTGCCTGTGTAGTTACGTCACGGTGGTGACGTGGGAGGAACGGGTCTGTGTGCGTTCTTCCACACCTAGGCTTATATGCGAGTCAATAAGTTTTCCCAGTTTTTTGTGGCAAAATTAGGGGGGTCGGCTTATACACGGGTCGGCTTATACACACATATATACAGTATATACTTAGTTTATAAGAAGAAAAAGTAGTGACACTCACCGGTCCTTTAAAATAGCCCCAGGTATCAGTGTCCAGGAATAATTTTTTTTTGCATGTTAATCCTGATTATTTTATTCAAAAGCAATCCAGAGCATATGTTTTTTTTCTTCATTTGCTTGTTGGCACTGCAGAATACAGCCAGATCCTTTCCATAATACAGAGTGAGAATCCAGCTATTTTAAACAGTGGTTTGGCCATCACAGTGATCACATCTGAGTGCGCACAAAATTCTGCCATTTTTGTGGTACTGTAAAATTGTGTTGGAGAGTCTTATACAAGTTCTTGACACCGGTTTGCTAAAAAAAAATAATTACCTACAGGGCATATATTTCACATTGGGTTTTGTCCACCACATGGATCCCATATCAAAATTGTGCCATTTCAGGCCTTCATTCAATTTTTTGGGGAGTACCAAATTACTCATAATGGGAATAATGCTTTCAGGTGGCCATCCAGTTCGTCGGTTCAAAGAGTTATTGGGGTCCGTGTAACTTTTGGGCAGGGCAGGCCTTGCATTCAAGGCATAGGCAAACAGTATGGGATTACAAAACTAATAATAATGGGAACATTGTTTTCAGGTGGCCATCCTGTATGTGGCTTCAAAGGGGTACTGGGGTGCATCTAAATTTCATGTTGGGCAGGTCTTGCATGCAATGCATAAGCAAACAGTATGGGACTATCAAATTACTAATAATAGGAACAATGCTTTCAGGTCGCCATCCAGGATGTCGGTTCAAAGTGTTATTGAGGTGTGTGTAACTTTGGGGCAGGTTGGGCCTTGCATTAAATGCATAGGCAAACAGTATGGGAATATCACATTTCTAATAATGGGAATAATGCTTTCAGGTGGTCATCCAATACGTCTGTTCAAAGTGTTATTGGGGTGCGTCCAAATTTGGAGCAGGCCTTGCATTCACTTCACGGGCAAGCATTATGAGAGTACAAAATTAATAATAATTGGAACTTTGGTTTCATGTGGCCATCCAGTACATCGGTTAAAAGACTTTTTGGCGCGCGTGTAACTTTCGAGCAGGGCAGGCCTTGCATTAAATGCATAAACGAACAGTATGGGCGTACAAAATTTCTAATAATGAGAACAATGCTTTCAGGTGGCTATCCTAAACAGCTCTTCAAAGGGGCATTGGGGAAGCTGTTCTAAGGGATATTGGGGTGGCTGTTCTAAGGGGTATTGGGGTGCATCTAAATTTGGGACAGGCCTTGCATTCACTGCATAGGCAAACAGTATGGGAGTACCAACTTCCTAATAATCGGAACATTGCTTTCAGGTGGCCCTTCTGTAAGTCTCGTTAAAGGGGTGCGTCCAAATTATGGGCAGCCCTGCCACTCACTGCATACTCAATAACATGACCCACTGTTTAATAATGGGAACAACAAAGCATAGCCTTCTGATGGATAAATAGTAAAGGCCACCTGATGGCTCTCTAGGAATAGTGAGGACAAACTGCTGGCCTTTTCACAATATTACAGTCCAACTGATGGCCCTAGAAAAATAGGATGTGTCACACACCACATGGCCAGCTAACGTTGTAAAATGTTAAAATTACATTTTCCAGTGAATGCATTTGCCTTGGTTGGAAGCAATGCTAAAGTTAAAAAACGCATCAAAAACACTACGTGTGAATATAGCCCAAGGTGTGGAGGAGCATTTTTGTTTTTGTTTGTTTATTTTACCTTATATACAAGTTATTACCCTGGAAAGGATGATCCTTAATATATTTCCCAGGAAAATCCATTTTGGTTTCCTTTTTGTATGCTTTTTGGTGAGTCTGTAAAAGTGGTGTAAGATTCGGACAACTTTGTTCACAGCAGTGACCTGAGAGTCAGAAATGCTTCCAGGGGTCTTTCCCATGATGTTCCAATGTCATTTGAGCACTGTTCCTAACGATTTCCGCTGTTTTTAGACCTCCTGAAGGGGGAGCCACAGTAAAAATGCTCGAGTTTCCCATAGACTTACATTGGGCTCGTTGGGTTGAGTACCCGAGCTTTAAAAAGTGTTCGACCTGTGCAACAAGCACCCAAGCATTTTAGTGCGCCCATCACTAATATAGTTTGTAAAACTGAAAAAAGGATTGCATTCCTTCCATTGGATGCACTTTTTCTGTTATTTTATACAGCATAATGCATTAATGCTTGTCTGTATGTTGAAACACAACAAGAAAACACAAAATGACAAATTTGCAAAAAATACTCTGCAGTAAAAAACATGACAGTAATCAGCAAGTGCTGTATAACAAATACAGGGTATTTAGTCAATACGATTTTTGCAAACAATGTATGCCAAGCCGCTTCACCACGTCACAGTAACCCTTCTCGAAGCGGTCCCTATCTAATGTATTTAAAACCTGAACATGTGAACAGTGTCTAATTGAACAGGATACAGACAGGCGCCTCCTAGTATATGGGCTTGTGGTGTAAGACAGCTCATTTATGTGCATGTCACACAGGAGAGGGGTGGGGTCTCCCAAACCATGCTGAGCCAGGAAAAAACGGATTAAAAACATATGTGACATGCAAAAGTGTGTCTGTATGTTGTAGCAATGGTCAGCATCATGGACTTTCTGGTGACTTACAAAGATGCATGTGGGAACTAAATAAAAGTATGGTAAATACAATCCAGCACTTGCCTTGCCCATAAAACATACAGTGCCTCGCGAAAGTATTCGACCCCCTGGAAATTTTCAACCTTTTCCCATATATCATGCTTCAAATATAAAGATACCAAATGTAAATTTTTGGTGAAGAATCAACAATGAGTGGGACAAAATTGTGAAGTTGAACGAAATTTATTGGTTATTTTACATTTTTGTGGAAATTCAAAAATTGAAAAGTGGGGCGTGCAATATTATTCAGCCCCTTTACTTTCAGTGCAGCAAACTCACTCCAGAAGTTCATTGTGGATCTCTGAATGATCCAATGTTGTCCAAAATGACTAATGATGATAAATATAATCCACCTGTGTGTAATTAAGTCTCCATGTAAATGTGCCTGCTCTGTGATAGTCTCAGGGTTCTGTTTGAAGCACAGAGTGCATCATGAAGACCAAGGAACACAACAGGCAGGTCCGTGATACTGTTGTGGAGAAGTTTAAAGCCGGATTTGGATACAAAATGATTTCCAAAACTTTAAACATTCCAAGGAGCACTGTGCAAGCAATCATATTGAAATGGAAGGAGTATCATACCAATGCAAATCTACCAAAACCTGGCCATCCCTCTAAACTTTCATCTCAAACAAGGAGAAGACTGATCAGAGATGCAGCCAAGAGGCCCATGATCACTCTGGATGAACTGCTGAGATCTACAGCTGAGGTGGGACAGTCTGTCCATAGGACAACAATCAGTTGTACACTGCACAAATCTGGCCTTTATGGAAGAGTGACAAGAAGAAAGCCTTTTCTCAAAGACATCCATAAAAAGTGTTGTTTAAAGTTTGCAAAAAACCACCTGGGAGACACACAAAACATGTGGAAGAAGGTGCTCTGGTCAGATGAAACCAAAATTGAACTTTTTGGCAACAATGCCAAACGATATGTTTGGCATAAAGGCAACACAGCTCATTACCCTGAACACACCATTCCCATTGTCAAACATGGTGGTGGCAGCATCATGGTTTGGGCATGCTTTTCTTCAGCAGGGACAGGGAAGTTGGTTAAAATTGATGGGAAGATGGATGGAGCCAAATACAGGACCATTCTTGAAGAAAACCTGTTGTAGTCTGCAAAAGACCTGAGACTGGGACGGAGATTTGTCTTCCAACAAGACAATGATTCCAAACCTAAAGCAAAATCTACAATGGAATGGTTCACAAATAAATGTATCCAGGTGTTAGAATGGTCAAGTCAAAGTCCAGACCTGAGTCTAATCGAGAATCTCTGGAATGAGCTAGGGTTTTGTGTAATATTGGGTGTATTACCCCTAACAGAATATTTTGGACAAGGGCCTGAAAACATTTCATGTGAGTTTTTGGTGTGATTTGTATATTCTTAATAAAAAATGTCTACGTTATTTAACCAGTGTTTAGATTGTGGTTAACGCTTAAGTGTTGACAGGTCTTGGGTAGATCCCCTTATCTGTATAGTAGTGTATTATATATTGGATGGTGCCTTCCACTTGACTAAGTCTACAAAGCAATCTACAAGCCTGGATCAGTTATACCAGTTTTGTCATGAGGATTGGGCCCAAATTCAGACGAACTATTGTGAGAAGCTTGTGGAAGGATATCCCAAACATTTGACCCAAATCATTCAGTTTAAGGGCAATGGTACCAAATACCAATGAAATGTATGTAAACTTGACTTTGCAGTAAATAATAAAAATGCCTTAAACATTCTCTTACTATTCTGGGATATAAGCGTTTTCATCTTATTGCCACCAAATTTTCAGATCGAGAAAGGGTTATCCTAGTAGTTTATAACCCCTTTTCAGTTTTTCAGTTGCAGATTGCTTCTCCCCACTGAAGTTTAGGCTGGTACTACTTTTCAGGTTCTACTACCCTCCATGCTTCAAGGATCATTCATGTCCTTCAGAAGCAACATATTTTAGAGGCATACCTTGGCAGTCCACCTTGTCCTCAACTTTCGGAAATTCTGCAGCAAACTACTTATCTTCACAGATCTGCAGTTTACAGAATAAGTCTCTCGTTTACAGTCTACATTCTATAGTCTACAATATAGTCTCCACACCTGTTACTAACTTTGGCATAGCCATAAAGGGGTACAGAGATATTAGTCTCATATGGGCTTTGGTGCCTGCTGAGTACTGATGAGTCGCCTGTGACCGATATGGTACAAACAGTTGGCTCCCTTCTTTGAAATATGGAAACCCACACTCCAGTAAGAGCAACATACAGTTTCTGAATGGCTCTTATTGGAGGTAAAATAATGGTATTCAGCTGCCAAAGTGACTGGGATTTTGATCGTATCAGACTAGTGATTTTAACTTAAAGATGTGTTCACTTATAGTTAAACACATATTTAAAAGGGATCTACTTGAGATCCAAAAGATGCATCTTTTTCTTGTGGGGTGAGACAAATTATTCAAATCACAAACAATAACTGGACTGCCCATGATTATGAGACCTATAGATCCACCTGCTACATATTCCAGTATTATGGCATAGGGTAACTTGGGAACCCTGTTACATTTTTTGCCTTGAGGATAATGACCTTCAAATTCCATCACTGGTTTCCAATGACCAATCTATATCTAAACCTATTTATGATGTAAAGCAGTGAATGTATAGTCTGTTACCAACAAACTACATATGCTTTCAATAATAAAGCTAATTTATACATTTACTTACTGTAACATTCAATTATTTCCCAGAACTGCTATATAACAGCTGATTTGCAAGCATATTTCAAAGAGTTTCATGTCTGTGGATTAGTCCACCCTCATTCAGCCTTAATCCCTCACGCCGCCTTCAGAATATACGAATTGTGCCAGCTGTAATTCAACAAGATCTAGAGAGCAGACAGACAACGGCATAAATATTTCAGTATTTATTCACTGGGAGCTTGCAGATCTGCATGACTAATTATCTGATAAGAAGTAACTTTATTCAAATGCATATTTTTATAATTTATAGTTAAAAATAATGGGTTTGAATTCTATAAAGTTATATATAGTGGGAAACCTGTATTGCTTAGCTTCTGTGGTAGTTTTATGTGAAAGAGCTAAGAAGTTGAAGCTTAATACTGTGCATAACATCACAGGATCATGTACTCTCGTATATGACTGCCATTTAACAAAAAAAGGAAAAACCTGGTGCAAAATTGTTATTTACCACTAGCACCTTTGACAAATTATTAAGTAACTAATTTATTAGAAATGGTGCCAAAAGAAGCCTGAAGCCTGGCCATTTGTGCATTTAGCCAGAGTGTAGTTATGATAATTGAGACCAGCTGTTCTACTGTTTAGTTACTGGACTTGATCCAAGCTAACAGCAAAGCGATACCACTGAAAGGAGTCAGACTGCAAGCAGAAGTGCCGGTGTAGACATAGCCTTCTAGCCAGTACTTAAACAGCAGTTTGCTTTGGGCCTTGAGTCAAGATCTGTCTGGAGGTGAAATCTGCTTGACATCAATAAACCAGCTGCATTCTGCAGACAGATGCCAACTAGAGATCACATCATAGCAAATGGAAAACCAAGCTATCATCTTTGTGTTTCCTTTCTTAAATAATATTGAATCTTTAAAATCATACTAAAACTTCAGATTTCAAATAAGTTTCAATACCATTCCCATTTGCATCAGGTTAGACAGCTGCACTTCAGTATTGCCATCCATTGTCCTTGTTGCGGCTTCCCAAGCCTGATGGGCATGAAACATGGCAACAACAAAGAACATTACTAGAAAATGCACATAACATATCTGGTAACATAAGATCAGAAATCTAATAAACAATAACAATTCAACCCTCTAATGTACTATTTGCAGACATAATGGGAGGGAGTCTATCATGCTAACATAGTAACATAGTTAGTAAGGCCGAAAAATGACAATAGTCCATTCAGTTCAGCCTATAAAATTCTGTCAGAATAAATCCCCAGATCTACGTCCTTCTAAAGAACCTAACAATAACTGTAAGATACAATATTGTTACGCTCCAGGAAGACATCCAGGCCTCTCTTGAACCCTTTGACTGAGTTCGCCATCACCACCTCCTCAGGCAGGGAATTCCAGATTCTCACTGCCCTAACAGAAAGAATCCTCTTCTATGCTGGTGGAAAAACCTTTTCTCCTCCAGACGCAGAGACCTTGCGACGGTCACCTTCCTTGGTATAAACAGATTCTCGGAGAGATATTTGTATTGTCCCCTTATATACTTATACATGGTTATTAGATCGCCCCTCAGTCGTCTTTTTCTAGACTAAATAATCCTAATTTTGCTAATCTCTCTGGGTATTGTAGTTCCCCCATCCCCTTTATTAATTTTGTTGCCCTCGTTTGTACCCGCTCTAGTTCCATTATATCCTTTCTTAGCACCGGTGCCCAAAACTGTGAACAGTACTCCATGTGCGGTCTAAGGCCTCTTTCACACATCAGGTTTTCGCCATCAGGCGCGATCCGGCGCTTTTGACAGAAACCGGATCCGGCGAAATGCAATGCCGGATCCGGTTTCCCCCCCATTGACTTGCATTTGCGCCGGATCGCGCCGGATGGCCATGCGTTTCATCCGGTTTTCGCCGGATCCGGCAATGTGTCGCAATGTGTCGCGATCCGGCGTCTGGAAAAAACGTCTACTGTAACGTTTTTTGTCTCCGGCGAAAAAGCCGGACACGCCGGATCCGGCGCGTCCGGCTTTTTCACACAATGAAAGGCTATGAGCGCCGCAATGCGCCAGATCCGGCGAAAGCCGGATCCGGCGGCCGGATCCGGTTTTTTGGTCTGAGCATGCTCAGTAGCTCTGCCCACAAGACATATATAAAAGCAAGACAGTGGGACCCACAGCCACACCCAACATGCCACCCAAGACAGCAACCAGGCGCAGGAGAAGGCAGGAGACATCTGCAGCAGCACCATCAGCACCACCCTAATTGGAGCAGCATGCTGAACAACGGGAGGGGAGTCCAGCAGCAGATGAGAGACGGTAATTATCAAATCACCCATTCCTCCAAAATAGGGCTATTGAATATCAAGATATTCATTGGCCCTTTGTTTCTCTTTATTCAACAGCCGCCCAATAGATGCAGCAGCAGCAGCAATGGCAGCAGCTGGAACACCACCCACAGGCATGGAGTGTGGCCACCAGGAAGACAGCACATCATCTTCTGGGAGCCCTCCCTCGCATCGTCAGCGTTTGACGGTAAGTTTTTATTTCCAAAATCCATCTTCTCTGTAATATATGTCTATTCATGGCCTTTTATTTCAAAACAGGAATCACAAGATGAAGAGGAGCTCCCAGAAGAAGAAGGAAGGGGTGGACAGACACCTGGAGTGGGCTCACAATTGGTAAGTTTTTTGCATCAAACGCAGAAACACAACATCACACTACACACAACACATAGAAAACAATGTTCTGCAGACCACACACAGCAAACAAATGCCTACATCCAAAGACATAACTTTTTTTGTTTTCTTCTCTAGTCTTCCCAATCTGGTGCTTGGCCAAGAGGTCCTCGCAGTGCCTCCCAGGGTCGTCGGCGACATCAACGCGGCGGTCACCAGCGTGTAAGTATAAATATTTTTGCTTTGTTTTTTTGCACTTTTTATTTCATTTCTTTTGTGGAGGCTAATTATGTTATTTTTGTCTTTTTCTTTAACAGCCTTCACAGCGTGCTCCCGACTCTGACGTTGAGGATGGAGGGATTGATGTGGACCGCCTCATCGATCTCGTCAGAGAAAGGGAGCCGCTCTGGAATATGGCTGACCGCCGCCACGCTGACCTGATCGTTACCCGACGACTCTGGGAGGAAATCTGTTCGCTCCTTGTGGGCCGCTGGGAGGACCTCGATGTTCGGGCCCAGATTACAGAGCGTAAGTATATACAGTACCGGTTGCTTGATTTAAACCAGTGTTTCCCGAACTCCAGTCCTCGTGGTCCCCACGGATCATGTGTTCAGGATTTCTATTTACTATGGAAATCCTGAAAACATGACCCCTGGGGACCATGAGGACTGGAGTTTGGGAAACACTGATGTTGTATACTAACCACTCCTTTCTCGTTTCAGGGAACAGAATTGTGAATCGGTGGCGGTCTGTGAGAGATCGTTTCAAGAAGGAGTTCAATAAAGAGATGCGGGCCCCGAGTGGATCTGGAGGATGCAGGAGCAAGTACAAGTACGCAGAAGCCCTGTCGTTCCTCCGGGAAACAATGGTCACCAGAAGGTAAATATTACACACCACATGTGAAAAAAAATGTTAGATGTAAATTTTTTTTTCAGCCAGGGCCATACCATGTCAGTATTTTAATTGTTTTTTTTTCTCTTTATTCCACAGCACGGTGAGCAGCACTCGGGAGCCGGCACGATTGGACCCTTCTGAGGCGATCCCTGAGGAGACCGGCACCGAGGGACACTTCGACCGCCCCGGTACATCTGCACCTTCCCAGCCTTCCAACACATTCGACCCATCTGTCCCATCCACCAGCACAGGAGCATCGTGGCCGCCTACATTACATGAAGCTGCTGGTGAGGAGATCGCTTTCCCTTTACCCCACCCTTCTGCCCCTGCCACCTCTAGTACACCTGCGGGTACTGGGCGGCAGCGGCAGAGGGGTCAGGAAAAGACTTATGCGCCAGAGTTCTTGCATCTGAATGCATCTTTCCAGAACTGTCTAAAAGTCTTGTCAGAGCAAATCTCCGCAGGCTATCAGCAGATCAACTCCAGCATTCTGGAGGTGAAGACACTTCTGCAAACCATGCATTCAGAAGCAAGATCTTCGCCAAACCACACCTTTTTCAGGTCTGTTGTGGAGCGCATGGAAACGCTCTCTTCTGCCCAGCAGATGCATGTAATGCATTCATGCCACGCTGCTCTCCAGCAAGTTACCTGCCAACCTCCTCCTCCTCCCACCACAGTAGTTCCTCCACCTGCACCCCCTCCAGCCACTTTCCATCCTCCCCCTCCTATTACATCTACACCCCCTCCAGCCACTTTCCATCCTCCCCCTCCTATTACATCTACACCCCCTCCAGCCACTTTCCATCCTCCCCCTCCTATTACATACCATCCACCTCCAGCCACTTTCCATCCTCCCTCTCCTATTACATACCATCCACCTCCCCAGCACCATCCACCTCCCCAGCACCATCCACCTCCCCAGCACCATCCACCTCCCCAGCACCAGCAACCTCCCCAGCACCAGCAACCTCACCAGTACCAGCAACCTCCACAGTACCTGCAAACTCCCCAGTACCAGCAACCTCCCCAGTACCAGACATCTCCCCACTTCCAGCAACCTGCCCCGTACCAGACATCTCCCCACTTCCAGCAACCTGCCCCGTACCAGACATCTCCCCACTTCCAGCAACCTGCCCCGTACCAGACATCTCCCCACTTCCAGCAACCTGCCCCGTACCAAACTCCTTCCCCATACAACTTGCCATCAACATCATCTGCTCCTACAGTCCCTGCCCAACCCTCCACTCCACCACCCACCACCTCTTCTGCTTCCCACATGTCCACCCATTCTGTAGTTTTTTCCACACCTTCACCTCTAACTGTTCCTTCCCCACCACGATCCCAGTCCTCTCTCCACACTCCCAGTGTCGAAGTGTCCCGCAGCCCCTACAGCAGTATTTCCACCACACACTACACAGAATTATAATGTGTGTATTTAAATAAAAATGACCAGTTTTATGGTTTCAGTTTTATAGTTTCAAAGTTTTATTAAACAAGTTTATTAAAATTTTAAAAAAGTTTACTAAAAAAAACATTTTTCAATAAAAGTTAAATTATTTTACACTGGTTGTCTGTCATTTCTTTCTGCGGCGAAAAAGGTTAAATACAGGGTATTTAAAAGGTGAAATGGTATTCAAAACTAGGTATATAACTGTGGGTAAATTTTAGCTTTTTGCCACAGTTGTGTTCCTGGTTGTGTTTGAAGCAAAGTATTTCACCTAAAAAGTTGTGTTTATTGTTGGTGATTTCCTAACAATGTACACAACTTTTGTTAAAAGGTGAAATACTTTGCATAAAGCACAACCAGGTACACACCTGTGGCCTAAAGCTAAAAATAGAGACCATGACAAGATAGCCAACTTTGGTTGGCAAAGGTATATACTGTTGGTACAGAAGGTACACAAGTTTGGTTAGGGCACAAATCTTTCACACTCTGTCATCCTGCCAGTGTACTCTGCCTTGAGGTGACATAAAGTATAGTGCAAAATTGTCCCTCATTACTGAAACCGTCACAGAACTTCTAGTGGTAATGTCCTGGTAATCTTGCAAGGTGGTTTCTTCAGAGGTGTCCTCAATGGAAATGGGTTCCTTGCAGATAACAAAATTGTGGAGTACCACGCACGCTTTGATCACCTCGTCCACAGTTTCTGTCTTGAGGTTGATCGCAGTCAATAGGACCCGCCATTTGGCTGTCAGAATACCAAAGGTACATTCAACCATTCTTCTTGCTCTTGTGAGGCGGTAATTAAAAATGCGTTTTTGTCTTGTCAATCCTCTGCTAGAGTACGGTTTCAAAAGGTGTTCTGACAGCTGGAAGGCTTCATCCCCTACACAGACAAATGGCATAGGTGGACCAGATGTTTGCAGCAGCGGTCTAGGTGGTGGGAACTGGAAGGTGTTTCCATACAGTTTACGCCCCATGGCAGACAGTTTGAAAACTTGAGAGTCATTGGAGCGGCCATAGGCCCCAATATCAACCGCAATAAATTTGTATTCCGCGTCAGCGATGGCCATGAGGACAATTGAAAAATATTTCTTGTAATTGAAATATTCCGATCCCAATCCAGCTGGCTTTACAATGCGGATATGTTTCCCGTCCACAGCGCCCAAGCAGTTTGGAAACTGACATATCTGTTGAAACTTGTCAGCAATTTCAATCCACCTCTCTGTTGTGGGCTCTGGTAAAAACTCTTCAGCTAAGGAGTCCCACAGTGCACGGCATGTGTACTTCACAATTCCAGATATGGTGGAAATCCCGAGTCTGCACTGGAAATGCAGTGACGAAAGGGATTCTCCAGTTGCAAGAAATCTGTGGGGAATTAAAAAACAAATTAGTTTTAAATCACAGCATTACATACCAAAACTGACCTAACACTTGGAGATACAAATTACCACCAACAAGATTGCAGTGAAAGTGTGCTCTGATGCGATCATATCCAATAAATGTGGCTTACCTTAAAGTCACCATCAGACACTCTGCGGGTGAAACAGAGAAGCGGCAATAGGTGTCCGCTTTTCTTATGAGGTGTGCAATGCGCTCCACCAAGTAATCAAAATTCTCCATTTTCATCCTAACATATCCAAAAAATTTATCCGGGTTTCGTCGAAGGCCCATGCATAGTGTAGAATAGACCCCACGCGTCATTCTCTTGGCTGTGATGGGGTGGATCCACAAACGTCATCTACGATGCCTGATGCGCTGCTGTCTCGCTCTCTCCTTCTCCAGAACAATCACCCTCAAACGATTTGCCTCCGCTGTAAAATCCGCCAAATTCTTCAAAATATTTCCAATGACAACATCCATCTTCGCCAGTAACTTGCTCTTCTCTCCAACCTGCACTTTCTCCTCTACAACCTGTCAAGAATGGCTGTAGGAACATGCTATATATAGTTTTCCAGTAGCCAATCCCGTTCGGAAGGCCACAAGGGTCAATTTTAAAAACCGGATCCGGCGTAATCCGTCGAAAAACGGATAGAAAAACGGATGAACCGGATGAGACGGATCCGGTTTTGTCTGTCAAGAAAAAGACGGATCCGGCAGAAAACCGGATCCGTCACATCCGGTTTTACTAAACATTTGCCGGATCCGGCGTTCCGGCACGACGCCGGATCGCGCCTGACGCCGAAAACCTGATGTGTGAAAGTAGCCTTCCCAGAGATTTGTACAGAGGCAGTATAATGCTCTCATCATGTGTATCCAGACCTCTTTTAATGCACCCCATGATCCTGTTTGCCTTGGCAGCTGCTGCTGGCTCTGGCTGCTCCAGGTAAGTTTATCATTAACTAGGATCCCCATGTAATTCTCCATGTCAGATTTACCCAGTGGTTTACCGTTCAGTGTGTAATGGTGATATTGATTCCTTCTTCCCATGAGTATAACCTTACATTTATCATTGTTAAACTGCATCTGCCACCTTTTGCCCAAGTTCCCAACTTATCCAGATCCATCTGTAGCAGAATACTATCTTCTCTTGTATTGACTGCTTTACATAGTTTTGTATCATCTGCAAATATCGATATTTTACTGTGCAAACCTTCTACCAGATCGTTAATAAATATGTTGAAGAGAATAGGTCCCAACACCGACCCCTGCGGTACCCCACTGGTCACAGCGACCCAGTTAGAGAATATACCATTTATAACAACCCTCTCCTTTCTATCACTTAGCCAGTTACATACCCATTTACACACATTTTCCCCCAGACCCAGCATTCTCATTTTGTGTAACAACCTCTTGTGTGGCACGGTATCAAACGCTTTGGAAAAATCAAGATACACCACATCCAATGGCTCATCTTGGTCCAGTCTATAGCTTACCTCTTCATAAAAACTGATTACATTGGTTTGACAGGAGCGATTCCTCATAAACCCTTGCTGATATGGCGTTAAAGTTATTCTCATTGAGATAATCCAGAATAACATCCCTCAGAAACCCTTCAAATATTTTACCAACAATAGAGGTTAGACTTACTGGCCTATAATTTCCAGGTTCACTTCTAGAGCCTTTTTTGAATATTGGTACCACATTTGCTATGCGCCAGTCCTGTGGAACAGACCCCGTCGTTATAGAGTCTCTAAATATAAGAAATAATGGTTTCTCTATTACATTACTTAGTTCTCTTAGTACTTGTGGGTGTATGCCATCCGGACCCGGAGATTTATCTATTTTAATCTTATTTAGTCGGTTTTGCACCTCTTCTTGGGTTAGATTGGTGACCCTTAATATAGGGTTTTATTTGTCTCTCAGCATTTCACCTAGCATTTCATCTTCCACCGTGAATACCGTGGAGAAGAAGGTGTTTAATATGGGAGTTGGAAGTTTCGCCCCCAGCAGTTCGCCCCCAGCATTTCGCCCCCAGCAGTTCGCCCCCAGGTACACTTCGCCCCCGAACATTTCGCCCCCAGCATTTCGCCCCCAGGTTGTTTCGCCCCTGCACATTTCGCCCCCGCACATTTCGCCCAAAGCAGTTCGCCCCCGCACATTTCGCCCCCGCACATTTCGCCCCCGCACATTTCGCCCCCGCACATTTCGCCCCCAGCAGTTCGCCCCCGGATGTTTCGCCCCCGGATGTTTCGCCCCAATATGGGAGTTGGAAGTTTCGCCCCCAGCAGTTCGCCCCCAGCATTTCGCCCCCAGCAGCTCGCCCCCAGGTACACTTCGCCCCCGAACATTTCGCCCCCAGCATTTCGCCCCCAGGTTGTTTCACCCCCGCACATTTCGCCCCCGCACATTTCGCCCCCAGCAGTTCGCCCCCGCACATTTCGCCCCCGCACATTTCGCCCCCAGCAGTTCGCCCCCGGATGTTTTGCCCCCGGATGTTTCGCCCCCAGCAGTTCGCCCCCGGATGTTTCGCCCCCGGATGTTTCGCCCCCGGATGTTTCGCCCCTGGATGTTTCGCCCCCAGCAGTTCGCCCCCAGATATTTCGCCCCCAGCAGTTCGCCCCCGGATGTTTCGCCCCCAGCAGTTCGCCCCCGGATGTTTCGCCCCCAGAAGTTCGCCCCCGGATGTTTCGCCCCCAGCAATTCGCCCCCGGATGTTTCGCCCCCAGCAGTTTGCCCCCAGCAGTTCGCCCCTGGATGTTTCGCCCCCAGCAGTTCGCCCCCGCATGTTTCGCCCCCAGCAGTTCGCCCCCAGCAGTTCGCCCCCGCATGTTTCGCCCCCAGCAGTTCGCCCCCAGCAGGTCACCCCTGGATGTTTCGCTCCCAACAGTTCACCCCCGGATGTTTTGCCCCCAGCAGTTCGCCCCCGGATGTTTCGCCCCCAGCAGTTTGCCCCCAGCAGTTTGCCCCCGGATGTTTCGCCCCCAGCAGTTCGCCCCCGCATGTTTCGCCCCCAGAAGTTTCGCCCCCGGATGTTTCGCCCCCAGCAGTTCGCCCCCGGATGTTTCGCCCCCAGCAGTTCGCCCCCGGATGTTTCGCCCCCAGCAGTTCGCCCCCGGATGTTTCGCCCCCGGATGTTTTGCCCCCAGCAGTTCGCCCCCAGCAGTTCACCCCCGGATGTTTCGCCCCCAGCAGTTCACCCCGGATGTTCACCCCCAGATGTTTCGCCCCCAGCAGTTCGCCCCCGGATGTTTCGGCCCCAGCAGTTCGCCCCCGGATGTTTCACCCCCGGATGTTTCGCCCCCTGTCAGTTCGCCCCCAGCAGTTCATCCCTGGATGTTTTGCCTCTAGCAATTTGCTCCTGGATCTTTCGCATCCGGGAAAAACCTGCCTGAACTGAACATTGGCAGGTTTGCTTATCACTAATAATACACCATATGAGTCTAAGATATACAATTCTGATCAAATTAGTTTTTTTTATTCTCAAACTTTGTTTTCTAGATGAGTAATTTTACAAACAGACAGGAAAATAGTAGGATTTCATTGGTTACTAAGGAGGTCATGCCCCCTTGGGAGCAGAACGGATCCTGGCTCCCTATGATACATTCAGGGCTGCTTGTTCACAGCCCTCTGCAAAGCTCCCCTTCACCCTCCGCTCATGTGCTCTGTCCTGGACAAGAGGAGGGCTCCCCCCTGCCTGTGTAAAGCCGTTACAGGACGGAACACATAGGGGGGCTTTGCAGAGGGCTGTAAACCAGCAGCCCTTTATACATCATAGGGAATATATTGTTAGCTGCATGCTCCTGTGCAGCCACGCCCTCTAGAATCCATCCACAAGTACTGCTACTAAGGAGAAACAACCTCCTTAGCAACCACTGAAATCCTGCAGCACATGGAGCTTTAACTTGGATGAGACTTTTCACACAGAAGTGAAGCTGCTGGAAGGTCTCCTTTGGAAATGAATATCATGGGCACAGGTACTATAACATAACATGTTTTTTGCAGAGTTATGCTTTAACTGTATATATCAAAACTGTTTTAACAAGAAACATAAAAAGGTATAGAGGGGAAGGATTAGAGAAAAAGAGAAAATACAAATTACAGGTTATAATGCTTGAATTATTTTACAGCTAAAAACACTGCTCTCAAAACATACAATATGTGACTATGAACTAAAAATCAAAGCTGTAGGCAATGCCTCTCAGATAATCCATCAAGCTTCTATTATCGAAATCTTGCACGATACGTTTAACCCTTGCTGAAATTGCAGCATACTTTTTGTTTCTTGCAGCGATGGGATTTCCTGCTATTATCTGAATAATTTCAAAACTATGGAGCTCTTGCTGATGTTTCAGACAGTTAATGAACCGGTATATATTTTGGAAAAGAGTGCCACATGTTTCTCGAAAGCTACGGTGCCATCCTTCGAGATCATTATTTGTTCGCTGTTGATCATTCAATGTTCGTTCATACACATTCCAGAATTGAACTGGAAACAAAGGTGCTTGACGTCCTCTGCGATTCATTCGACCAATATAGCTGTCTTCAAAATAGTTGGCAATAGGTATTGCTTCTTGTGGAAAGTCAGGATCTTCCACCAATTCTTCAAATGATTGCACAACATTCTGTGGTGGTAGAAAGGCCAGGGCAGGTATCATGCGTATCCAACGGGCAAATTCATGGTCACCTTGGTATTGCATCTTGAGTCCTTCATTTTGAACTTTACGCCAAACCGACTGTGATAGGTGGAAAAAGCAACCAGTCTTCACAAGGTTGGGGAATTCACTTTCAAATGCCTGTATTGCAGCTAGTTCAAAATCCAACATCAGGTTGTCTGGCTGCAGTCCAGGCTGCAAGTTCTTCAGCTCTTGCAGCAACCTCTGGTATGTAGAACAGCTCTTGTCTGTCAGCAAGGTGAACACTACAGGAACAACAAGGCCGCTGTGGACTACATGGATTGTGTAAAGTTCCTTAAACAAGGCTGGTGTAGTGAAAAACATGCCATCAGCAAACCACTCTTTACTTTGTGCCAGTAGATGGAGATTGTCTCTTGTTCCAAATATCAACATACGGCTGTGTCCATTTCCTAATTTAAAATGAAAGTATTAGTAGAGGAAATAACAGGAAAAGTGTAGCAAGCAGCAGACAGAGTTTTGGGATAAATTCACAAAAAAAATATCCTAATCAGAAGACTCTGTTCATATCTCACATTAAATACTCACATTTTGCTCCAGATTTTCTGATTTCATAATAAAAAAACTGAAGCAAAATCTAGTGTGAGGGGGCCAACCAATAGTTTTTTACAACATATATTGTCCCAGTGGAAAATTATATATTTTTGTTTAAAATTAAAATTACTTCCAAACTTGAAATAGGTCACATTTTTAGGGTATCTTTAGACCCTTCAACTAGACGGCCGTTCAGCACGGCCGATCGCCACTATGCTGAACGGGCCGTCTAGTTGACAGCCGCATCCAGACGCGGCGTGCGGCTGGACGTCTGAATCAACGACTGGGCGGTCCGCCCGCCTGAATGGGGCATTCCATTCAGGCGGATGGGCACGCTAGTCGTCGGGTGGGCAGCGCAGACGTTCGTGACGTCCGCGCTGCCTATGCTGTCTCATTGAGAGGATTGTGCAGGACGCAAAAAACGCCAGTAAAATCACCAGTGTGCTTTTGGCCTAAGGCATAACTGAATGGTCCATTAGGCTGGGGTCATATGCAGCATTAATGTGTAAATCCCATCCACATGCTGATGAAAAAATTTTGTTTACAAAAAAAAACATGCAGTGCAGCATGTCAATGTATGCTGCCATTATACAAACAAAATTCCAGCCATTCAGACAAGGGGCTGAAATCCTGCACTAAAACCTGCACCTAAATCCATAGAGTTAAGTGAAGATTTTGATACAGAATTAGGGTACCACAATAGTGGCCACAATTGCAGGCACAAATAGATTCCTGTGGGATCTCCAATTGCTACCGCAATTACAGCCGCTGCGGAGATGCCGCTCCACAATCCCCTTCCGTCAGTGGGCACGAGGCCTCAGGCTTTATCCAGACAAGCTGGATTTACAGGCGTATTCTGTGCTGTGTTTCCTGCCTGAAACCCGCCCTTTCATGTCTATGGTGCGGGTTACGGGTGGATTCCAGAAGGAATGGGAATGGGCAAGAGGGAAACCTCCCGAAAAATGCCTGCAAACCACGCCAAATACGCTCGGTTTAGGCCATAGCAGGGCATGGCCACGCCCATAGCAGAGCTTGGCCACGTCCCCTATTTGCAGAAGCGTTTTGCCAAAGCGCTTGCAAAGTGCTTAAAAAGTGCTTGGAAGCAGCAGGTAAAACGCATCTGCAAATCATTGCGTATCTCACCTGAGCTCCGGAGTTCAGCCCGACCTGTCCACGGATCTGCAGGACTGAACTACGAGAGTCGAGGAATCAGCCAGCGATGGCAGTTCAGTCCGTGCATGCTGCAGACAGGCGAGGCTGAACTCCGGGGCAGCATCCAGGACAGGTATGGCCAGTACAATGCTGCATATTTGGAATTAGTGTTGGCCGGTCCGATCACTGAAGATCGTAATTTATTACGATTTTCAGGCTGATCGTTATTTTAAATTACGATCCAATTTGTAGCCAGATCATGATAATGATCTGAATTAGAAATCGGAATCCTCCGTAATCTGAAAACACTGTCCGGGCATACACTCCCGAACAGTGTGCGCATATATATATATACACACACACACACACACACACTATACAGGTGTACAGCGTGTGTGCATATTTAGCTTTAGTAAATGGCTCCAGGCTGCGCTGTTAAAAAAATAAACAAACCCAGTTACTCACCTCTTTCTCCAGTACTGGCTCCGGCTCCTAGCCCAGCAGTGCAGGGAATCCCGAAATCCAGGCGGCGCATCGCCGCCTCTGTGCCTGCCGTACTATAACTACAGTGGAGAGTGATCCCAGGACCGCTCACTAGACGGTCCTGGGAAAGCACCACATCACGTCACAGAACAGCCCGGCACATGTGCAGAGGTGGTGATGCACAACCCAGAATGCATAGCATTGGGATTTCGGAATTCCCTGCACCGCCGGAGACAGCGCTGGACACCGGAGAGAGAGTTGAATAACTGGGTTTGTTTATTTTTTAACAGCGCAGCTTGGGGCCATTATATATATGCAAGAAAGCTGGAAGAAGAGTGGCTCAACTGAGATTGTTGCTGAGGACTCAGTGTGCTGCTAGAGCAGGGGTTGGCTTCTGCCCGTACTTAACATGCATCCATGAAGAAAGACCTCCGCGCTCCTGAAGTCCTATACAAATCCTTTATTGCATTTCAAAGTTCCAAAAGTGCCAGACCACCATCACCCACCCACATATATGCATATATATACACACACACACTGTTCGGGCGTACAGTGTGCATATATATATATATATATATATATATATATCTACATTTAGCTCTGGAGATTGGATCTGAATTAATTCCAATCTTTCGGTATGATCAGCCCGATCTGATCCTATCTTTCCAGTGATCGGCCAACACTAGTTGGAATCAGTAGGCCTCACTACATTATATTACCCTCAAAGTTTCCCTTCAAGGCAAAAATCACATAGTATTTTATATCAGCACCTTATAGTGTAGCATTTTTCACATTTGTGCAAAATAAACTTTGCAATAATTATGCATAATGGAATTGTTTTAATACAATGTTAAATGGTTAAGTAGCTTACCAGAGTCATGCAGAAGGAACTGCTGCTGGACACCATCACTACTGATCTCCTGGAACTCGAGGGGGATAACAAGTTGATCAAGGGTTTGAGGTAACCTTGGGATATTACCAAGTTGCCTTGCTAATCGTATTGTCCTCTTCAGTGATGCTTTCCTTGGGAGAAGTGCTGCAACATTAGAATGGGCTCCTGAAACGACGTCTGTGAGAATCTGTTGTGGTGTCTCCTGTGTTGTCCTTGCCCTGGTCACAGCCTCATTAACAAGTCGGATTGCTTCAGGTCTTGCAGCTTGTGCTGCGTGATTGTGAAGATTGACTACTTTCACAACTTCGCCAGATTCTTCATTGGTCCAAACACGTCCCTTGCAAGTCGACCGTTTTTCACATACCCAGATGGAATGAACATCGTCAGCGGTTCATTTGGAAAATAAGTAAATGTGATTCTCATGGACCAACTTGCTCCTTCCACGTTTGGACAGAACTGAATTCATAGTTGTAGAAAGTGAATTGCTGTGGAAGCTGACTGATTTTTTGTGGCAGTACACTTCTCTCTTTGTGGAGATTTCAGACACTGCTATATTCTGATATACAGATGGAATAAAAGCTAGTCTAATGTCACTTGCAGGACATGTGACCATGCTACTTGTTACATCTGCAACAAAACTTGCAACAAAGCAGGTCAGTGCTGGGTCAGGTAAAAGTTCAAAATTGTTTAGATTTTAGGCCTCTTGCACACTGTAATTTTAGAGTGGTTTCACACTTGTGTTTGTGGCCGCCAGAGGTCGATCCGCTCTGGATCTGACATCCAGCTGACCCCAGAGCAATGCTGGCTGAATGCTGGCATTCCGCTTGCATTGCCCATAGAAGTGAACGGCTTGGTTCGGCGATCTGCAGACGCCCGTTCGCTTTCGTAATGCCGCATTTCGCTATCAGTGTCAGAACAAAAAGAAGAGCATTTTCTTCTTTTCGTTCCGCTGCAGGTTAGCGGAATGCGGCATTACAGAAGCGAACGGGCGGCCTGTAGTGCATATGTAGCGGAAGTTTGAAAGCACCCTTATGCTGCCACTGTTTTAGAACTCCAAAGCACGTGCTTTACTGGCATTTTTCAGAGCGCTTTTGTGAGCGCTCTCGGTAATGACCCATAAGATACAGGCTATTGATGAACGCTAAGTGCTCAAAAATAGCTCCTGTAATAAAATAAAAAGAGCTGGCAGAAACAACACCTCGCTTTTCTAGCCATTGACTTATCTACTATATAATTGTCTAAGGGTCACTTTCGTCTTTCTGTCTGTAACGTTTTATTTGTGTATTCATAGGTCGCGGCGTCTGTCTGTCATGTAAATCCAAGTCGCTGATTGGTCTTGGCAAAACGCCCACGACCAATCAGCGACGGTCACAGTCTGCCATAAAAATGGCCGCTGCTTCACTGCCCTGCACTCACCGCTGACCGCTCACACAGGGTTAATGCCAGCGTTAACGGATCGCGGTGTACCGCACTCTGTTAATGCTGCTATTAACCCTGTGTGACCAACTTTTCGCTATTGATGGTGCCTATGCAGCATCAATAGTGAATAGATGTAATGTTAAAAATAATAATGATAAAAAAAAAGTTATTCTCACCCCCTCCAACGTCGCGCTGTCCTCCGCGCCTCTCTCCAATGCACACCGTCCAGGACCTGCGATGATGTCACGGTCATGTGACCGCGACATCATCGCAGGTCCTACGCTCAGACCGGAAGCCACCGCCAGCACTGCAGAGAGGCGCGAGGACTTCAGGGCCCGTGGCTGAGGTGAGTATATCTTTATTATTTTTTTTTAAACACGAATATAGTGCCCACATTCCTAGACTACGTGGACAGTGCAATATACTACGTGACCAGTGCAATATACTACATTGGCTGGCCAATATACTATGTGCGCTGTGTAATTTACTATGTGCGCTGTGCAATTTACTACGTGGACTGTGCAATTTGCTACGTGCGCTGTCCAAAATACTACGTCGGCTGTACTATATACTACGTGGCCTGTACAATGTACTACGTGGACTGTCCAATATACTACATAACCTGTGCAACATACCACGTGGCTGTGCCTTCTAGAATACCCGATACATTAGAATCGGGCCACCATGTAGTATATTCAAAATTGGCAATCTTCTTAGCGATTTTCCACTGCTTAGCACTTGGGAAAGTGGCTACTGTGAAAGCAGTCTTAGGGCTAAAACACAAGGCCAAAATTCCCTGCCTAATTTGGGGCCGAAACATCTGGGGGCAAAAAGCAGGGGGCGAAACATCCGGGGGTGAAACATCCGGGGGCGAACTGCTGGGGGTGAAACATCCGGGGGCGAACTGCTGGGGGCGAACTGCTGGGGGCGAAACATCCGGGGGCGAACTGCTGGGGGCGAAACATCCGAGGGCGAACTGCTGGGGGCGAAACATCCGGGGGCGAACTGCTGGGGGCGAAACATCCGGGGACGAACTGCTGGGGGCAAAACATCCGGGGGCGAAACATCCGGGGGCGAACTGCTGGGGGCGAACTGCTGGGGGCGAAACATCCGGGGGCGAAACATCTGGGGGCGAACTGCTGGGGGCGAACTTCTGGGGGCGAAACATGCGGGTGCGAACTGCTGGGGGCGAAACATCCGGGGGCAAACTGCTGGGGGTGAAACATCCGGGGGCGAACTGTTGGGAGCGAAATATCCGGGGGTGAACTGCTGGGGGCGAAACATCCGGGGGCAAAACATCCGGGGGTGACCTGCTGGGGGAGAACTGCTGGGGTCGAAACATGCGGGGGCGAACTGCTGGGGGCGAAACATCCGGGGGCGAACTGCTGGGGGCAAACTGCTGGGGGCGAAACATCCGGGGGCGAACTGCTGGGGGCAAACTGCTGGGGACGAAACATCAGGGGGCGAACTGCTGGGGGCGAAACATCCGTGGGCGAACTGCTGGGTGCGAAACATCCGGGGGCGAACTGCTGGGGGCGAAACATCCGGGGGCGAACTGCTGGGGGCGAAACATCCGGGGGCGAACTGCTGGGGGCGAAACATCCGGGGGCGAAACATCCGGGGGCGAACTGCTGGGAGCGAAACATCCGGGGGCGAAACATCCGGGGGCGAACTGCTGGGGGCGAAATGTGCGGGGGCGAAATGTGCGGGGGCGAAATGCTGGGGGCGAAATGTTCGGGGGCGAAGTGTACCTGGGGGCGAACTGCTGGGGGCGAACTGCTGGGGGCGAAATACTGGGGGCGAACTGCTGGGGGCGAAACTTCCTAAAACCGTTTAATATATTAGCTTTTTCCTCATCATCTACAACCATACTTTCCTCACAATTTTTTAATGGGCCTTCATTTTCACTTTTAATTCTTTTACTATTGATATAGTTGAAGAACAGCTTGGGATTAGTTTTACTCTCCTTAGCAATGTGCTTCTCTGTTTCCTTTTTGGCAGCTTTAATTATTTTTTTAGATAAATAATTTTTCTCCTTATAGTTTTTTAGAGCTTCAACGGTGCCATCCTGCTTTAGTAGTTTAAATGCTTTCTTTTTACTGTTAATTGCCCCTCTTACTTCTTTGTTTATCCACATTGGGTTTTTCCTATTTCTTGTCCTTTTATTCCCACAAAGTATAAACCGCTTACAGTGCCTATTAAGGATGTTCTTAAACATTTCCCATTTATTTTCTGTATTCTTATTTCTGAGACATTGTCCCAGTCAACCAGATTAAGGGCATCTCTAAGCTGGTCAAACTTTGCCTTTCTAAAGTTCAGTGTTTTTGTGACTCCCTGACATGTCCCCCTAGCGAAAGACAAGTGAAACTGTACAATATTGTGGTCGCTATTTCCTAGATGCCCAACAACCTGCAGATTTGTTATTCTGTCAGGTCTGTTAGACAGTATTAGGTCTAAAAGTGCTGCTCCTCTGGTTGGATTCTGCACTAATTGTGAAAGATATTTATTCTTGGCTATTAACAGAAACCTGTTGCCTTTATGGGTTTCACAGGTCTCTGTTTCCCAGTTAATATCCGGGAAGTTAAAGTCCCCCATAACAAGGACCTCATTATGGGTTGCAGCTTCATCTATCTGCCTTAGTAGTAAACTTTCCATGATTTCTGTTATATTTGGGTGTTTGTAACAGACCCCAAAGAGAATTTTGTTACTATTTTTCCCTCCATGTATTTCGACCAATATGGACTCAACATCCTCATTCCCTTCGCTAATATCTTCCCTTAAAGTGGACTTTAGATAAGACTTTAAATAAAGACAAACCCCTCCTCCTCTCCGATTTGTACGATCCTTTCTAAACAGACTGTAACCCTGTAAGATAACTGCCCAGTCATACCTTTCATCTAACCATGTCTTGGTTATTCCCACTATGTCATAGTTACCTGTAGATATTACTGCTTCTAGTTCTTCCATCTTGTTTATCAGGCTTCTGGCGTTTGGGAGCATGCATTTTAGAGAATTTTGCATTGTTCCAATCTCCTCACTGTTGTTTGTTTTAGAAATTTTCTTACCTCCCTTCTGAGTATGTTGTCTTGGATCTTCTTTGCCACACCTCATATCATTCATCAGTATAATATCTGGTTGCATGTTCGTGTCTAACGTTTTTCTTCCCATCCCCTCTTCTTCTAGTTTAATGCTCTCCTGATTAGTGCAGCTAGTCTTCTGGCGAATGTGTGTTTCCCAGGTTTGTTGAGGTGTAGTCCATCTCTGGCAAGAAGTCCATCGTACAGGTAATTCACACCATGGTACAGGAATCCGAATCCTTGTTGTCTGCACCATCGTCTTAGCCAGTTGTTCGCATCAAGGATCCTGTTCCATCTCCTGGTGCCATGCCCATCTACTGGAAGGATAGAAGAAAAAACTACCAGTGCATCCAGTTCCTTTACTTTCTTCCCCAACTCTTCAAAGTCCTTGCAGATTGTCAGTAGGTCCTTCCTTGCCATGTCATTGGTGCCAACATGTATCAGAAGAAATGGGTGGACGTCTTTGGAACTGATGAGCTTTGGTATCCTATCGGTCACATCCTTGATCTTCGCACCTGGGAGGCAACATACTTCTCTTGCGGTTATATCCGGTCTGCAGATGGCTGCTTCTGTGCCTCTCAGTAGTGAGTCTCCCACCACTACCACTCTTCTTTGCTTCTTGGCTGTACTTTTGTTGTCACTTCTGCATGTTGCTGTGTGCCCTTTTCTTCTTTGCTTGCTGGTAGTGCCTCATCCTTAGGTGTACCACAAGGCCTTGGTATCGGTTTGTCAGTTGTGTGGTTGGTGTTATCTCTATGGTCTTCTTGCTTCTTTTCGGCACATGCTTCCACTCGTCCGCTTTTGGAGGTTCTCTGACATTTTCTTCACCTTCTGTGACCAGTAGAGATGTTTCTGTTCTGTCTAGGAAGTCTTCATTTTCTTTGATGAGTTTCAAAGTTGTAATTCTTTTTTCCAGACCACGCACCTTTTCTTCTAAAAGGGCCACTAATCTACACTTCTGGCAGGTGAAGCTGGATTCTTCTTCTGGTCGATCTGTGAACATGTAGCACATGTTGCAGCTCACCATGTAGGTTGTCACATCTGCCATGTTGCTCCTAGATACTGCTGACTTGCTGCATGTCTTCCTTCTTGTGTAATCTACTCCATCAGGCAAGCTTTCTTGCAATAATGTCCTAAAGACAAATACTTGCGCGCTGTAAGGTGCGCGGTTCGGTGATGCTTTTCAAGCAGCTGGTACCGGCTGTATCCAACGACCCTCTTGCTTAGGGAAACTCTTCGCTTTTCCCAGAAGGCACCTGGAATATGCAAATTATCTTCCTCAAGCTTTGATCCATGGTTCGGCGATGCTTTCCAAGCAGCTGGTCCAGGCTGCATCCAACGACCCTCTTGCTTAGGGAGACTCTTCGCTTTTCCCAGGAGGCACATGGAATATGCAAATTATCTTCCTCAAGCTTCGATCCCTGGTTCGGCGATGCTTTCCAAGCAGCTGATCCCAGCTGTATCCAACAATCCTCTTGCTTAGGGAGACTCTTCGCTTTTCCCAGAAGGCACCAGGAATATGCAAATTATCTTCCTCAAGCTTCGATCCCTGGTTCGGCGATGCTTTGCAAGCAGCTGGTCCCGGCTGTATCCAACGATCCTCTTGCTTAGGGAGACTCTTCGCTTTTCCCAGAAGGCACCTGGAATATGCAAATTATCTTCCTCAAGATTCGATCCCTCGTTCGGCGATGCTTTCCAAGCAGCTGGTCCCGGCTGTATCCAACGATCCTCTTGCTTAGGGAGACTCTTCTCTTTTCCCAGAAGGCACCTGGAATATGCATGGGAATGTCTGACCTGCTTTAATGATTTTACCAAAGATCAGAAGCAGTATTTTCCATGCTGTCATGCACATGGCAGCATCGAAAACACTGGATGTTTGGGGCCCCCATTCAAGTGAATGTTGTCCGGGTTCGAGTCCTGGTACTGTTCTTGTACCTGAACCCAATCTTTTTTTAGCTGTTCGGCCGAACCTTCCTTACTGAACATCCAGGGGTCCGCCCATTTCTACCGACGTGCAGTCTGTGATCTTTTAGTATATCCAAGTGTGAGATATGGGAAAATGATATCTAACTGATATCATTTTGATATCTGATGGAAGGATACATTTTGGCCCAGAATGTGTGCTCCCAAACTCAACCCCCACCCTTGGAATTCTGCAGGATCAATGTTTTTATTTAATTATCTCAAGCAGCAAAGCCTTTGAAGCCTCTCTAGAGGGGGTCCAAAAGGCATGGACAATGTATCCCCAGCAATTATCACAAGGGTGTGAACTCTTGTGCAGTCACAGCAAACTGGCTCCCATTGTTCATTCATGCTGACATCGTGGCACAACAGATCCCAAGCTAAACAGTGCAAGGCTCTGGGATATGGAATCTAGAAAATGACCTATAGTAAAAAATGCAATATTTCTGAACCTAGCCGAGCACATAATTGGAATCGTCATTCCTCTCCGCACATGCCCATACCATTTAGCCACCTCCAGAACCCTGCATTATGGAGTTATGAAGTATAGATAACAGGAATTAAATATCACAGCCATATTTGGTCTACCTGCACAGATAAAATCCAGAGGAACCCAGTGATGGTGCTGCCAACACATTTGGAGCTACGGGAGGAAAGTTATTGACCATCCATGGTTCTGCCTGAAAAATCATACTCTCAGATATAGGAAGAGGGAGGCAACCCAGCCCACGGGTGGGTGAAGAGTGTGGAAGGGGGCAACCTAGGAGATATTAGGCAGTCCATCATTTTGGACATAGTTTTTTCTACTGGCAGGAGGACTGTTACCTGACGTGACCAGAGGGAATAATGTAACTAAGATTTAGACCTGTGATACATCAGCGCCTCCCTGTGGTCACATGTTACATAAAATGAAAATTGTAACCTTTCTGTACCCTACAATTGTACTATACTCTTGACTGTATACTTGCATATCCGTTCTTGTAAATATATACCTGTATATTTCTAGTGCGCCTTTCGGCAATTAAATATAAAATTAATCTTGGCTGCTCATTTATCTTGATACATGAATCCCCACTTCCGCACACTAAGTAGGTTATTATACCTTACCTGGGGTTGGTTTCTGACCCAATAGAAGCCTGTTGTCGGACAGGGCTTGAATATCGAACAAGGAACTGGTGGCAGCATACCATAATGTGTTAGTGAGGAACTCTGACAGTGGTCGAGAGGTTTATATATATATATATATATATATATATATCTCCCAAGCCTGGACTGGGGATATATATCTCCCTTCACTGGGAGCGCCTCATCTCGTACCCATAAGGGAAGCTTTTCGGTGACTATTTGCCCTTGCTGCAGTTCCCTGAGTGACCTGGGGCAAGTGGTGGTGCCAGAGAGCCTATCCCTGCTGGATCCTTCTTTCCGCTCCCCAGAGGTGAGCGAAGTTGACATACCCCTTCCCTTGTTCAGTCTGTCACACCAAGTCTTTTTTACGTGTGCTGTTGTTTAGTTCTATTCCTCCCATTCTATAGATGTAATTTTTGTTTTTCTTGCCCAGATGTAGAATCTTGTATTTCTACCAGTTAAATACCATTAGTCGCTGTCCATATTCGAATCCTTTCTTTGACATCTCTAGTGTTAGCTATTCCTCCTAGCTTTGCATCATCTGCAAATTTGATTAGTTCACCTTCATTTCCCTTATACAGATCATTTATAAAAATATTGAACAACACTGGGGTCAGGACAAAGCTTTGTGGTACTTCACTTGAAACTCTTTTCTTATTGCCTGTGCAACCATTCATTATCATTCTCTGAGTATGATCACTGAGCAAGTAATGAATCAACCTAACCATAGCCTTGTCAATCCCATAGAATAGTATGAGATACTTTGCTGATGTTGAGATATATTATATCTACCGCATTTTACTCCTATGATCTAATTAAAGAGCTCCGGGATGGGAGGGAGCTGAAACAGATCCCGGACTGTGATGTGATTGAATAGACAGGCATAAACCCCATCTTTCTTATTTGTAAAGCAAAACCCTGCTGCTATGGGGATGAAGATGATTTTATTTGACCCTTCACTAAACTTTCTGGCCTAATGGCCTGCCTCTCTGGGCAAGAGATTTTATGCAGTGTGCTCTTTGGCACCTTGGTCAAAGGGACAAGATTGCAGTCATAAGGATGATGGAAAGGAAGTTCTTGGCACCCCTACTTGAAAACACATCCTAAAAGTTAAACAGGTATTTAGGCTTAGAAAGGGTATCCACCCTTGCTAGCAGGGTGCCCAAGTAGTGTCCTTGACAATTCTCACTCCATTTTACCTGAATCTGCCAATCTACCACAGGGTTTTGCAGCACCTCTAGTACATAACAGACAATACATTGAGTGCACTTGTAGATGCAACCTTTGGATGATTTCAGTAAAATACCCCTGTCTTAAGGGTGCAAAGTCGATGGCTATTATAGGTATATTTCTGGACAGCGTATGTGGTATGAGGCCCTGGACCTGGACGAACCTTGCGTTGATCAAATTAGGTAGGAAAGAATAAGCATCAACTAAATGGTCCTTTCTAATACAGTAAAAATCACTCCCCTTTACGTCGAACTACAGCTTGATTCCCAGAAAGAGATGCCCAACCCAACTGCATGTTTTCTCAGATGAAACACAAAAATTGAGCTTGTGTACACATGCAGAACATAAACGCATGTTCACATTGGTCACAAAATTTAAGACCTACAAGAGAAATGTGAGCAAAAACCATGCTTTAACTATGTAAATAAAATGCAAAAAGTGCATTTAAAAAACAGAGTTTATAGTAATACTTTTTTTTTTATCAAAAAGTAGCATAAAAGCCATCCCATCATGACAAGGCAATTCTGATCGGGACAGTCCTATGTTTTCTCATATGACTGAGACTAGGGTTCATGTGAGCCTCGAACATCCCACACATGTCTCTTTAGGTCTCTGGTGAAGATGACGATCCTCCCAGATAGCCAGAGACATGGTCGCCTCAAGGAAAACTGGAGTCTCATGCAAGACTAAGGCATCCTTCACCCTTCCTAATAGCCCTTGACATAACTAGCTATGGAACGCAGGGTCATTCCACTTAATTTCAGTGGACCACCTCTGAATCTCAGAGAATTACTCCTCTGCTGGCCCGTCTCCCTGCTGGAGCTGATGTAGTGTGGGATCATCATATATATGACCCATCACCAGAAACAAATTCCTACACCATGCGGAGCAACTAAGACACCGATGGGAGTGAAAATGTCCATGCTTGGGGTCAATGCAAATAAGAGAGATTATTATCTGCACCCGCTGCTCTTTGGTTCCTAAGGAAAAAACACATAACCTGAAGTATAACTTACGTGCCTTCCTTGAAAATAACAAAGTTGTCACTGCTCCTCAGAGAACCTGTCAGGCAAAGTGATCTTGGGCTTCATTAAAGGTTGCCTCTGAGTTACTGTCCCCAAACCTGATGTATTATGGTGCTGCAAAATGACAGTGCGTATAACTGCCACCTCCAGGCTGTGTTGCTGCAGTTACCCTGTCAACACAGTGATAGGATCCATAATGGATCAAAAAATGGTTTCAGCCAGAGCTAATGTAATGATTCTGTTGTCGGGTGTCTCTGGACCAGTGTCTCCTTCCCTGTCCCTAACACTAAGGGCGCCCTAGCTCACCCAATTCCCCTGATTACTTCTGATGGTAAAGATGCTGGGGTCATGTACCTTGCCTTAGTTCCTAAATCACCCTTCAGTCTTTACCCTTCACCCACCCATGGAAGAGGGGGGTAGTAGTGTACCATAATACACCAACCTGATTAACAAGGTAATACAAACAGGTATAAAGAAAATTACCAATCATACAAATATACTTAAACAAACAACAAACATAAACACCGGGAAGTGGAGGATGGAGTAACACCAAAGCAGAAGGAAGGGAATTAGCGCACAACCAAAACATAGCAACTGTCTCAGATACATCCACCAAATGCCTTATCAAACAACAACAAACCTCCATCTCCTAACTATGCAGCATGAAGCTAGCTCTGGCAATGAGTACTTACCAGGGCCCTGAATATATTGGAGGGAAGAATAGCTACCAAAGAACAGCTGAGAGTCTTAATGCAGGAAAGCATCCAAGAGCTCTCAACTGAGTAGATTAACCTCCACACTGCTAAAATAATCCTACACTGTTTAATATGAAGATGAAGTGCTTCTAAACAGTGCAGGAGTACAGATAAATCAGACGCTGCGGTCTTTTGGCTCCTCTCTGTCAAGGTAAACCCATTACAGGTAGCTGACCAATTTAAGCTCATTCTAAAGTGATACTTCATTTTCCTAGATATGTTCCAATAAAAATATTCCACATATTGCATTAATTCAATTTTAATAAATAAGTATTTTCCTTATTTAGGTCTATTTTTATTCATTTTATTTTTAAGAAAACAAGTGTCAGTGACTAACATTATAAAATGCCAGCTGCAAATGTCAAATTCATTATGCCTTTAAGATCAACATAATCTTCATTTTGAACTAGCATTTTTTTAAGGGTAAAGTTTAAACTGTAATATTCTGCTTAGACATAATTAAGAACTAAAACAAACTATTTAGTTTCATAAGATTTGCTTTATATAAAGAGCCTTTCAGGATACTTTGCTGCAGCAACCATTACACTTGTAAATGTATGTCAATAAAAAGATATAGAATGAGCTATGTCTATCAAAATTATTAGAAAGCCAATTATGGATTTGAATTAAGGTGATTTTTATTTCTCTTTGTGTTCTGATGATCATAACTTTTTTGATTTTTAGGTTAACATAACTATGTGACGTCTTGTTTAACGTGGACAGATTTGCATTTAACACATGTGCTGTTTCATGGTACATGCAATACATTGGTGACAAATTGCTTGCACACTTGTATCCATGTTTTAGTAACTCATGCCTCCATTAAGAATACCTGCTTGCATCCAGGGTATTAACCCTTTTCTGACATCTGGTGTAATGGTACGTTGATGTCGGACACCCTCCCTTTGACATGGGCTCTGGCTTTGAGCCCACATATTTCCCAGTACATGTGAGCTGTTTTGAACAGTCACAGGTGGAATCGCAATCCACCCATGACTATTAATCTGTTAAATGCCACCGTCAAACACTGACTGCGGCATTTTCCATGCGCTTCCGGTGACATGCGATCCCATCAGTGACCCCTGTCCTGTGATTGCGGGTCACCGGTAGGTTGGCATGACAACCAGAGGTCTCCTGGAGATCTCTATGTTTGTCACTGCCAGCTTGCTGTAAGAGTCGCCCCGTGGTCGGCGCTCATAGCAAGTGAGTAATTCAGCTATTTGCAGGTAAACTGATCATTACCTGTATGTAGCAGAGCCAATCAGGTTATGGCAGCATGTAAAAAGTTAAAAAAAAAAGTTTTTAAAAATATAAAAAAATCTAAAAGTTCAAATCACCTCGCTTTTACCCCATTCAAAATAAAATAATAAAATCAAACATATCCATATTTGGTATCACCACATTCAGAATCGCCCGAAATATAAATAAAAGAAGGATTAACCTGATCGCTAAACGGCATAGGGGGAAAAAGTCAAAACACCAGAATCACGCTTTTTTGGTCGTCGTGACATTGCATTAATATGAAATAATGGGCGATCAAAAGATCGTATCTGCACCAAAATGGCATCATTAAAAATGTCAAATTGATGCGCAAAAAATAAGCCCTCACCCAACCTGCGATCATGAAAATTGGAGATGCTACGGGTATCGGAATATGGCACAATTTTTTTTTTAACAAAGTTTGGAATTTTTTTTCACCACTTAGATAAAAAAGAACCTAGAAATGTTTGGACTTGTAATGACCTGAAGTATCATAATGGCATGTTAGTTTTAGCATTTAGTGAGCCTAGTAAAAAAGCAAAAATCAACTGTGGGATTGCACTTTTTTTTGCAATTTCACTGCACTTGGATTTTTCCCATTTTCTGGTACATGATGTGTTAAAACCCATGGTGTCATTCAAAAGTACAACTCGTCCCTCAAAAAACAAGCCATCACATGGCCATACTGACAGAAAAATAAAAAAACTTTTGGCTCTGGGAAGAAGGGGAGCAAAAAAGGAAAACGCAAAACCGAAAATATCTCTGGTCATGGAGAGATTAAAAAAAACTGTCTATTCTGTGAACTGGATAGTCTTTTTTGGTCTACAATGGACATATTTAGCGCTAAGGAGACACCAAATAAAGTTAAAAAGAATCTATTCTATTGTCTCCAATCTTCAGGAGGACGAGAATTACTTACATTAACTTACACTGTGCTGAAATTTCTGTTGTAGGGATTTTCTGAAACTGTTGCACATTCAGTATCACCACTTTCATAATGGTTTTCATTCTACTTAGAATCATAGAATCATAGAATCATAGAATCATAGAATCGTAGAGTTGGAAGGGACCTCCTGGGCCATCTGGTCCAACCCCCTGCTCAAAGCAGGATTCGCTAAATCATCCCAGTCAGATGTCTGACCAGCCTCTGTTTGAAGACTTCCATTGAAGGAGAACTCACCACTTCTCGTGGCAGCCTGTTCCACTCATTGATCACTCTAACTGTCAAAAAGTTTTTTCTAATATCTAATCTGTGTCTCCTCCCATTCAGTTTCATCCCATTGCTTCTAGTCTTTCCTTGTGCAAATGAGAATAAAGTTGATCCTTCTACAATGTGACAGCCCTTTAGATATTTGTAGACAGCTATTAAGTCTCCTCTCAGTCTTCTCTTTTGCAAACTAAACATTCCCAAATCCTGCAACCTTTCCTCATAAGACAGGGTTTGCAGACCGGTCACCATTCTGGTCGCTCTTTTCTGAACTTGCTCCAGTTTGTTGATGTCTTTTTTAAAATGTGGTGCCCAAAACTGGACACAATATTCCAGATGAGGTCTGA
This sequence comes from Dendrobates tinctorius, assembly GCF_039654945.1. NCBI lineage: Eukaryota > Metazoa > Chordata > Amphibia > Anura > Dendrobatidae > Dendrobates > Dendrobates tinctorius. The sequence continues at coordinate 57,063,102 of NW_027361698.1, read as the reverse complement.
CCAAAGAGGAGTAGAGGGAAATAATGACTTCACGTGATCTAGACTGTATGCTTCTGTTAATACATCCTAGAATTGCATTTGCCTTTTTTGCTGCTGCATCACACTGTTGACTCATATTCAGTCTGTGATCTATTAGTATACCCAAGTCTTTTTCACATGTGCTGTCACTTAGCCCTATTCCTCCCATTCTATATATGCTTTTTTCACTTTTATTGCCCAGATGTAGTACTTTGCATTTCTCCCTGTTAAAAACCATTCTGTTAGTTGCTGCCCACTTCTCCAGTTTATTTAAATCTTTTTGAATCCTCTCTCTCTCTTCTCTAGTATTAGCTATCCCTCCTAGCTTTGTGTCATCAGATAACATATCTAGGAACTATGACAGCATATTGTATGTAAAAGTAGAAAATGAACGTTCCTAAATGGGACACAAAAAATAAATCAATTTTACCAATCTTATTTTTAATGCCTTATGTATTTTATTTAATATTAATCACACAAAACATCAAATTGACCCTCAAGTTAATTTTTATGCATTTTTTCAATTTTTGGTTGTTAGAGGCCCCTTCAATTTTAAAATTCTATATATCTAATAACACACTTGGTCATGTGGTCATGCCTTATGGGTCTGAATAAAATCCACATTTTTTTCATCTAAAGTCTATGGAGTGCAGCCTTCCTTTTTTCTCTTCATCTAAATTCACGCATAGTCATTGATAGAGGTGGAAAGCATTACAGTCATGGCCAAAATTGTTTGGACACATTAAATTGTTCCAGTAAATAAAGTATTTCCCCTACATAATTATTGCAATTACATGCTTTGTTATGCACACTTATTTTATTGTATGTGATGGAACAACACAAAAAAACTGAGAAAAAAAGGCAAATTGAACATAATTTTACACAATACTCCAAGAATGGGCCAGGCAAAATTGTTGTCACAGTCTACTTAAAAATGGATAAAAGGTTGCAATGCAGGATAGTTTGGATGGTGGATAAACATCCCCAATCAAATTCCAAAGACATTCAAGCTGTCTTGCAGGCTCAGGTTCCATCCATGTCAGTGTGAACTATCCATCGACATTTGAAAGAAATGAAACACTATGGCAGAAAACCCAGGAGATAACCACTGCTGACACAGAAGCATAAAAAAGCTAGACTGCCAAAATCCGCCTTGGAAAGTGTCTTGTGGACAGATGAGATCAAGATAGCGCTTTTTGGCAAAGCACACCATTCTACTGTTTGCTGAAAATGGAATGAGGCCTAAAAAGAAAAGAGCACAGTACCTGCAAATTTATGGTGGAGACTCAAAGATGCTTGGGTGTTCTTTTTCTGCTTCTTTTTTTGTGTGCCTTGACCTTGTGCAAGGCATCATGAAATTTAAAGATTGTTAAAGGATTTGACTAGCAATGTAGTGCCCAGTGTCAGAAAGCAGAGTTTACTTCCCAGGACATATGCTTCCAAATGGATAATGACCCCAAGCATACTTCAAGAAGCACCCAGAACTGGAAGGAAAGAAAGTGAAGGAGAGTACTGTTGTGGCCAGAAATGAGACTGGATCTAAATCCCACTGAAAACCTGTGAAGAAATCTTAAAATTGCTGTTGAGAGAATGCACTGTTCATATATGAGAGACCTGAAGAAGTTTACAAAGAAGAATGGTCCACAATTCCAGTTTAGAGGTGTAAGAAGGTTGTTGATGATTATAGGAAGGGACTGATTGCAGTCATTTAATCCAACAGGTGTGCAAGCAAATATTAAGTTGAGGGTGCCAACAATTTTGTACTGCCCCTTTTTGGGATTTTGTGTGAAATGATGTTCTATCTGCCTTTTTTCTCATATTCTTTTGCTGTTGCTCCAATACACATGAAGGAAATAAACATGCGTAAAACAAAACGTGTAATTGCAATAATTTTCCAGGAGAAATATTTAATTTTCAGGAACAATTTCAAGGGTGCCAACACTTTCAGCCATGACTATTTGTACTTTGCTGTAATTCATCATATACAAAGAATATAATATTAATTTTCTATGCTTATTTTTTTTTTATTATAATTAAATATTACTGACAGAAAATTAAAATGGAATCTGTAATTATGTTTTATTTCAAATATTAACATAATTATATTTCTAAGCATTATCAAAGGATATCATTCCTTCTACAAAGCATGACTTTTGAGTCATTGTGTGGGCTTCAAGGCACAAATGTTAAGCAAGAATATCCGTTTATCTGTTACATTTTAAGCTAGATCATTCTAATGATCTTTACCTCCTAAAAAATGTCTTATGGCTGAAACATACTGTATTTTTCGGATTATAAGACGCACTTTTATGATCCCCAAACTTAGGGGGAACATGGGTGTGCATCTTATGAATTGAACACTGTTCTTACCAAGGGGTCAATGCTACAGGCTCGGAGCTGGGGGTGTTGCATTGGTGGTGCGGTGGTCCTGAGGTTTGCAGTGGTGGTTCGGCGGGGAGCTGTGGTCCTGCGGTGGTGGTAAGGCAGCAAGCGGTAGTGGTACGATGGCGAGCGGTAGCCCTGTGGTGGCATATGGCATATTCCTCTTCCAGGATCTGGTGCCGGGCTTCTGGCTTCTCTCTCGGCGCAGGTGCAGATGGAGGAAAGCCGAGATTTCAATCCACCCCTGCCTCTACGCGATGTATCAAGGAAAATGGAGGCAGGCGCAGATGGAGATCTTAGCACCAACATCTCAAGAGATGAGATCTCAGCGCCAAGATCTCCATCTGCGCATGCGTCACCCCAACAGCCATTTTCCCAGAGTCCATTGCATAGTAAAAAGTGCGGGGGCTCTGGGCTTTCACAAAATGTCAGCGAAGCAGTGCCACTCTTGCCTCCTCCAGCTGCGACCCTGGGACCCTGTTCCACTGCGGTCTGCACCACTGAACACCCCTTTCTCTCAGTCTGGTGTCCGCAGCATCGACCCACTCCTGCCTCCGCCAGCAGCGACTCTGGGACCCCTTTTCACCACAGGCACCACCCCTGGTAAGAAATAGGATGCCTGGATTGTAAGAAGCACCATTTTATTAAAAAAGGTTTTTTACTATTTTTTCTCCTCAAAATTTGAGGTGCATCTTGTAATCCGGTGCATCTTATAAACCGCAAAATACGGTAATTCAAAAAAATCAAGATGCTGTAATTTTATAGGTAGACATTACATTTAACTTTCACTTTTTTTGCAGTGAAATGCCTCTATTTGCCTTGATGTGTGTAACACTCTGAGGTCTCCTGAGAACTTTATACAACACTTTGCAAGCCCTTTAAAGGGAAACTGTCATATGAAAAAATGCTATTAACCTGCTGTGTTCTGAACCTGCCTGGCCCCTGCACTTTGAGTACTGTTGCTGGGACTAATTGAACTTTTTTCGTCTCAGCAGTGTAGGGGGTTTCAGTTAGGGGTGCCTTGGTGGCGGGTTAAATCATCACTCTGTGTATAGAGAACAGTGACTGTAGCCATAAACCAGTCACTGACTTACAGCTAACCCTAATGCTGAGCAGCTGTCAGTGCCGATTCGTGGTTACAGCGACTGCTCTCTATACACACAGTGTTGACTGAAACCTCTGGCTGCACCTCTGAGACTGAAACCTAAATGCTGTTAGGAGGAATAAAATTCATGTCTTCCTGGCAGTGGAGCTCTACGAGTGGGCTCCAATCAGATTCAGAATACTATTAATTTGCAAATGAACCACTTATCAGCAGGTTAAAAGTATATCTTTACCCGACAGGTTCCCTTTCAAACAAACACAGCCTTAATAATGTTAACGTGATCTCAACATAGAAAAAATGGTAACTTAATAGTAACAGCCTATTTAATAATAGTGCTCTGACAGACTTGTCATTTTTTAAAACTTAAAATTATATGATTTGTGATCAGGCAGACCATTATGTGCAGAACAATGACTCAAACTAACAATGTCGCTGATAGAGGTAACATTATCCTGCTGTGACTGAGACAAATGATGTGCCATATACTATATAATGCCCTCTGCCTCAACACCACTAATACACTTGCCAGAGGGCACGGATGCCAATTGTGGCCTGTGTTTGGTAGCACTGCCACCTGGAAAGCTGATGTCAGAGGTGATGGTGGTGGTTATAATGCTACTAGTGGCTCCCTCATTCTTAGCGATGATATTTTTTTCAGCTACACTACCCTTTCCATTGCCATTGTCACTTTCTATTTATCATAAATTTTGTGCAACTAATGATTCACAGTGGATAGTGTTGGTTTGGTCATATTATGTACAATATATGAAGGTGTTACCTAAGGTAAATCATTTTTGTGAAGTATTATGTGAAAAATGATATATACTGGAATTTCTTAGAGACACTCCTATTGTTCTTCTATTGTTTTTAATATATTAAATATTATTTTGGTTTAATGTCCTCTGAAGTTTTCTTGGCTTAATTTATGCATTTGAAAAATGTGCTATATTGCTATATTATGAGTTTTTGACTTTCTTATTCATAAGATTATATATGGGAATATTTTGTATTTAATCACAGTTTAATGTCTACATTTTAAAACTTTTTTACTATTGATTCTTAACAAAATTCAACAGCCTTCAGAAATAACATAATAAGCAATGCTATGTAGGTACATGTCCAAAAAGCCCGCACCTTCAAAAGGAGATTGTATTATTTTGGGGTGCACAGATGAGTGCAATGTGCACACATTGTCAGGTAAAAAGTCTCAGCTAAATGTCTGGATTTTAACGATTATTTTTGTATTTTTAAAAATTAATTTCTCCCTTTTCACAAAAAAGGATTATACAAGAAATGCAGCAATATTGTGACAAACGAGCACTCCATTTGCAACTGACACAGATTTAATGTTTTTAATATGTAAAACCTATTGTACTGTCTTGCTTCTGCTTTTTAGTGCATTATGAATGAAAAAATAATGTAATTGTAGTTAAAATACAGAAGGACACAAGACAGCTATATCATATTACTAATCAATCACACTTAGTCTGGCTCTCCTGCTGTTCTCACCTTTCCTATCTCTCTCTCCCCATCATTTGATTTTCTGTATTATTCCCAGATTTCAACAATCATCTCCTTCACTGCTGTCGTTGTATAGCACATTAATGTCTGGGGAACAATATTTTAGGGATTTCACTTTCTATATCTCTTGCAGAGGTGTGCGCTCTGTCTTATTCTCAATATATTAAAATCATCCTTGAATAGCTGTTGCATTCCCTTCCTTTGCTTTTACAAAAGCTATGACATTCCCTCTTTACTGGCTGTGCTATTCAACGTAATTTAAATATTGCAAAGCATTGGGTAACTGCACAACCATGCTTGAGATTATTTTAGCATTGTGTAATGGATTAAATCTTCAGCAGTGTATAGCAATTGGGCATTTTTTGGGCGATTCATACAAATTGAATAGCACATTTTTTGTTTTAACTAAATTCTATTTGCATCAAAATCAATTTATTCATCTTTAATTAAATCCTCAATGTTCATATCTGTGAAACTGGGAATTGGAATATTAATTACTACAGGACTTTATTTTGTACAATGCAGCAGGTTGCAAGTGATTTCATCATTATTAATTCTACATATCTCTGCATTAATGTTAATTGACATTTTGCCATTATAATATAATGTAGATAATGGTTTTATATTGTGTCATGATCCAGATCGGGCTACAGTCCTGAGGATTGATCCTGGGTCCCAGCGCGATCAGTTCATGCTGATCGATTGGTTAAGTCGTTTCATGTACGGTATCCTGGGAAACTTGGGGTCCGGTGGCCCCCCTTGAGAGGAGGGTACTGTCATGATCCAGACCGGGGTCGGAGTCCTGTTTTTCCCTTTTGCCGGTCTTGTCATGTAGGGGTTAACCTTTCTCAGTTTTAGTCTGGGTTCAGGTTTGCTATTTATCACCGCTGCTTCCTGCAGGAGATGTCAGTTATAGTTTTTGCCTAGGGCTGCTGTAGCTGACTCTGATTGATCTGATTGGTCCTGCTGCATTTGCTATCTGTTCCCATGTCTCTGTTTTCCCCTATTCCCATACTGAGCCAGTGTTTCCCTTTAGTGTGCTGACTCCCTGGGACTTGGCTTGTATCCTGACCTGCTTTTTTCTTTTGTCATATCTGCTTCCTACCATTTCTGATTCCCTAGATTGTCTCTGACCATGAGTTGCTTATTCCTTTGCTACTGCACTGTAGTCTAGCATTTGACGTGGCTTGTTTGACTATTCTGCTGCCACCTGTAGTAGTCTCACTGCTGCACTGGAAGCCAGCTCTGATTAGGTGCAGTCCTGCTTTCACTCTACTGCCATCTTGTGGAGCCTTCACCTACCTGTTTTGCAGCGGCATGATAGATAGCATGCTTGATGACTTATCCATAGGAAAGATCTATCTGAGGTTGAGTAATCAATATCATAAGGCCTCATTGATCATAGCAGCCTGCTGTTTTTAGACTGATGCTTGCTAGTTGTAAACAGTGAATGGAACTAGTGTAATGTGCTGCAGGGCAATAGCCATGGATGAACTATTCATCTCTTGCACCTCAGCGTGTTACATGAAGGTGGGGGTCCTGGCTAGGTGTGTGGACTTGTGCTATAGGGCCACTATGCCCATGCAGGCCACATGTAATGGATAATGCTGGTTTGCCAGGACCAGATGTTAACCAGTTCATGAAATGAGACCACCAGTTCTTTACCATTGCTTTATTAAACAACCATTTTGTGGCAACAGAATAGCAAGTACACAAATTCTAGCACCTTTCTTCATAAACATAGAGCATCTTAATACATAGTCTCGTTACTTCCTTGACCTCACACTTTAATACCTCCATTGGTCTCATTTCCTTCAACACTAGCTTTGCCCAGCTTAGCACCACAGTACAGTATGTGAAAAACATTTCCTCTTCCCGTGGCTCACCTTCTGATTTTGTTACTATGACCGGACAGTTTCAAGCTCTCTGACACTTAGGAAACTGCCGACTGGGACACTCATTTTATCTAATGTTCTATTTAATACTGCCTCATTACCTTTAAGAGCTGTAAGCTAATTGGGGCTGTGATGCAAGGAGTACCCTCTCTGGTCCCTTCTCAATTGGTCACTATGCTCTCTGGTTCATCCTCTAAGTGGGCCCTGTTCTCTCTTCATCTCTGTAACTCTCTCTCTGTTCCTCAGGATCATGCTATCTCTGTACCGATCTCTTTTCTCTCTTGCCACAGAACACCCACTGTATGCAGCCCTGTTGAGCACTGAAACCAAACAACTGCTCTAGCTACAAGCTAGACCCTATCTGAGTCACTATCAGGAAGTACTCTCTAATCCTGATACATAACCCCTCCCTCTCTGGGATAGTCCCAACACTTAGCTATGTCTTACCCTACTCACTTTCTGTTGCTGGGTAGAACTCGACTTCCTAACAGTACAGTGCAAATCTCTACAATGCAATACAGCACAATTCACATTACAAATCACCTTCACAATAGCACATGACATTAAACTGATTACACTTTAAATTGTACAAAGAACTAACATATTCAAAGGGAGCAGGGCGATATATCCATCTCCTTAAACTAGAACACCATGGCTCCTTTCATTGTGGGGTTGCAATTGCTGTGACCTGCAACTCTGTTCCTGATCTGATATTGATCAATATCCTAAAGCTGAAAAACTCCCTTAGTTATAGATATCTTGTACAGTAGATTTCATATTAGATTTACAGCAAAATCTACTGTATTGTATGCCAATTTGCCATATATTTTTCTGGGATATTGCTATAGCTTTGAAAATATGAAAAACTAATCGCTAGCACAGTACTGTAGTTAGTTGCGAGCTTAACCAGCCATTCCGCTGCTTGGCTAAAGATATGTTTTAGGGAATGCTATAGTTGTACAGTCATGCAAAGACTTAGATTAGGGATTGAACATACTGAATTTTAAACTGTTAAAAATTGTTGGCTAAAACATGTCACCACAATGGGCTATCGCTAGGTTGGGAATAAGTAAAAGAAGTTTCTGCATTGCCTACACAAAATGTGTTTACATTCCATGATGTGAGCACAAATCTAATTTGGTCTTATCGTTAAAAAAAATAAAAACACATTTTTATTATAATGTTCAATTATATCTCTGCACTAATGATAATTGACATTTTGCCATTATAATATAATGTAGATAATGGATTTAGATAGTGTCATGATCCAGATCGGGCTACGGTCCTGAGGATACTAAAGTTATAACAAAAACTGTGGAAGCCAGTGAATCCAATACAATGTGCAGAACTCAGAATATTTTCTCACTTCTATGACCCACTAGCTGAAGAGCCCGGCGTTGCCTGGGCATAGTAACCAACTGTGGTTAGTTATAACAAATTATAATGATTATATTGCACATAAAAACATTTCACATCATATATTCAACACTACAGATTTGCAACACAAGTTAACTAAACGATTACCCAATTATTGATAGTATTTTTTTTTCAACTCATTCAAGAGCCTTTTAATAAACAACATTTTTGGTTTTTCCTTTCGGTGCAAAGATGAACAGATTTTTGGCAGTTCCAACTCTTGAACAGACCATGTAAAGCTGACCATGAAAAAAGCATGGAGATTGCAAATCATTCCCTACTACTTTCAAGGACTGTCCCTGAGCATTGTTAATGGACATTGCAAATAGCAGTTGAACTGGAAACTGGAGGCGTTTCAAATCAAAAAACAAATCAGATGGAATGAGTGGAATTCTTGGAATGAAAATGTCCTCTCCCTTGGCACATCCTGTTTCTGAGCTGTGTATCTAACCCTATCCGCACTGTCAAAGCTACAGCCATAAAATTTTGCACAGTCACACGTCTGGACCCCGAGAGCATCAAAGGCTATGTTGTAAGGTGAAATTTTAAACCCGCGCATTCCAATTCGCCAAACAATTATATGTCAAATTTCCAAGATGGAATAAACTTTTTTAACTAGTAATTTCCATGATGAGTTTTTTCTTTTACTTTTGTATTGTTCAAAATAAAAATAAGCAAATAAAAGCTGATTCCCAAAGCCTAAGTTTATTTATGAAAGTAATAACATACACAACTCAACAATGAAGTTGTTATATAATATTCATTAATATTCAATTAATATTCATTAATATTTTCATGTAGGTCGCCCTTAAATATTTCTTACCATACACTGATGCATACAGTATATTTAAAATAGGAACTTTCTCCATATTGGTCCATTTTTAAAATTCTTTGAACCACTTTTACATTATTTTCTTCTGTCATTTCTTTAATCTATATAGACCTTTCTAAAAGCTGAAATTGTAATAGGGAAAGATTACTTTTATGAAATTGCTTTTTTTACACCCTATGGATTAGTAAAGGCCAAACATATTTCTTACTACAGTAGCAATAGTTCTAAAACTCATATTGCCACAAACATTTTATCTTTGACTTTTAATATTTGATACTCTTATAAAGGACATTTCACTGCTAAAGTAAACTACTCTACAAACTATTTCTTAAAAAGCAGTTGATAAATACATTTTTGTAAATGAGTTTTATATAAGCACTTTTTAAGATAACAAGATCTCTATGTGGATATAGTATTTTTATCCCTTAGGATTGGCAGTGGAAGACTTGATGTGCAGTATTTACGAATAACCATAAATGAGTGTAGGCCCTGCCTTTGGTAATATTAGCACTATTCTAAATTATTGCATACCTGAAAAGTGTTCTGCTTGTTGGAATGGACTTTAGGGAAGAATGCCAGCAGAGATAGCCTTTTGTATGCCATATATAAATAAAATACCAGTGAATTTTTTTGAGGGAGGTGGGTACAAAATATTCCACAGAACTTTACAATTCAGAGGCTACCTGTGCAAACAAGATAAAACATTACAGAGTAGAATATAGTTGAGCATCTCCCAAGAAGAGTAAAGGGCCTGTCACACTAAGCGATATCGCTAGCAATATCGCTATAATGTCACTGATTTTGTGACGTTATAGCGATATTGCTAGTGATATCACTATGTCTGATACTTACCTCCGACCGGCTCCCCCGCTGATTATCGCTGATTGCGCGAGAGCGTCCTGGACAGTTACTCGTCATCAGCTTCCTGCTGGGCTTCCTGTGGCGCCGACGAGCGACGCATGGACGCGGGCGGGAGGACGTCAGGATTGCCTCGTCTGACAGGTAAGTAGCGACCCCCGACCCCTGCTATGTCGCTGGTGAGATCTGCCTGTTTGGCAGCTCACTAGCGACCACTTAGCGATGCACCAGCAATCCTGAGAGTGTCATATCGCTGGTTGGGATCGCTGGTGCATCGCTAAGTGTGACAGTACCTTAAGAACCCTGATCTAAATCTTATAATCTATTAGGAAGTGAAGTTATAGGCCAGTCTAATTAAATGAATTTTTAGGGCATACCTGAAACTGTGGATACTAAAAATTAACTGGATTGTGTGAGGTATTGCATTCCAGAAAACAGGTGCAGCACAAGAAACGTTCTGGAGATGCAAGTGCAATGTTAAGGTTATATAGGATGTTAGTCTTAGGTTACTAATTGAATGTATAGGATGAATTGGTTGGTAGACAATGATGAGGAAGGAAAAGTAGAGTGATGCAGAACTGTGGAGAGCTTCATGGGTGAGAGTGTAGTAAGAGGGAGATCAATTAGTAGAAATTTCAAGTAGTAACAGCAGCAGTAAGAGTTTTTGCACAGTCCTAGGAGAGGACCTAGGACTTAACCAGGGGGAACCCTGACAGTATGAGAAAAAGGATGAAATAAAAGGCAGCAATTGGTACAGTAAAGGAGTGGTCATAGTGGAGAACTAGGAAAGAATTGTGTCCTTGAGGTCGATACTGTAGAGCACCAGCACTATGCTCTCCTTTATCAAATGCTGAAGAATAAACTGGAAGAAGTGGTCATTAGTGTGATGCTAGTCAATACTCATCGACAGGCCGTGAGGCAGAAGAATCAGATGTTCCAGTGTCAATACTGAGAGAGAACATAGATAACCAAGGGAAAATACAAAGGCGTAAGTGTCACATGGACCCGTTCTGTGTGACGCGACCCGCAGGCCGGTAACTGTAAACAACAAGACGCGGCACGTGATACAGTCCTGTGTGACATAGCCCGCATGCCGGTAACTAAAACAACAAGACAAGGGGAAGGGAAAACAGTTACAATGGTGGGCCCTGCGATAGGGAAAGGGGACGTGGAGACCTCCTGCACTCCCCTGAGTCAGTCTCCCTAACGCTCCTAACGTTCCCTATGCTGGTTCCGCACCGGGCGCCGCTCAGGATACCTGTCACCCTAGCACACCCTACACCTATCCCTTGCTAGGGAGCTGGGTGGTGCAGGCACTGGCCCCACCGCTGTACTAATACACACGAAGGAAAAACACAAACAGGGGAACACCACTTAGCTTTACTCCGTTGCACATGCTCCTGCCAACAGAGTCCACCACCAGAATGCAGCTCTCCTCCTGAATCGTTGCCACCAAGCTCTGTCAGAGCTACAAGGAAATCCCCTATGACGCTTTCCACACCAGGGCTAAGACAGTGCTGCCAGGAATGCTCTCCAGCTCCTTCCTCCACCAAGGATGGTTGAAATGAACACTATCACCAACGCTGATTGCAACACCTGTGACTCTTATAGCAGAGCCAGCAATCACACCTGCATTATAAATGTGCACTTAACTAAAGAAACAGAGTGCAATGACGCTCACCACCACCGGGGGCAAACTTAGAACAAACGACACCTCAGTGCAATAATCCAAATGGCCACTGGGGGCAAAAACATCTCTAAGCACAGCTTGAGAAAAAAAAAGGTTACCTGTGCTTTTATCTGTCCTGATCCCGCATGGATCATGACAGTACCCTCCCCTTAATGAGGGGCCTCTGGACCCTCAAGACGGCTCCCCATCAGGGAACCACCTACAGCTGGGACGCCCAGACCCAGAGTTCACCCCAGCAACTACCTGCTCGTCAGGTTGATGACAAATAAGCCCGCTGGTATTGGCAACATTTCTGGAGGCACCACACATCTCAGAAGTGCTGACCTGGGGAACGAGTTGGGTATGTGTATGTTTGGTATGTTTGGTATAAGTTGGTAACACTCCACAGCACACTTCCACTGGATGTTTTTTGGTGGCCACCCATACACGCTCGTTCACACACAGGTCCGGACCTGAACATTTATTGCCACTCGTTCATTAGTCACCACTTGGAGAACTCTTTCTGGGATTGACAACAGAGGCGTCCCCCTGTGTCACCACACTCACACCCCCGCACTTCACCAAGGGGTACACCACCCTCCAACCCTTTCCACCATGAGGTCTGCGCCTCCCAGGGTTGGCTAATAGCGAGGGTGGAGTCTTGCCCCTACTCTCCTGCAGCACATCTGCTGCTCTCACTGGAGAGAAAGGGGTCGGTTGAAGAGAGACGGCAGAGACAGTAGTTCCTAGGCAGCAGCCCTCACACGACTGCACCCAGCTGACCACTTCCCTCGCCCGCCAATCCATCACCTCCGGTACGCCGCCAGCCAACACCTCTGCTGACATAGTTTCATGGAAGGGCAAAATGGAGGAAATGTATACTCCCTGGTCGCCTCCCTCCAAGCGACCAGGGGAATGCGGCTTCTCAGATGGCACAGATAATTTGGCGTGCAATGGCCAAGCCTTCAGGACATGACCAGTCCGCCCACAGTAAAAACAGGCCGACACCACTCCCCGAACCGTAGGCAGCTCCGTACACAAACTAGCTCCTCCTACTTGCATAGGTTCGTCTGGAGACTTGGCATGAACTGGGCAAGCTCTCTTAAAATGGCCAGGCTTCCCACAGGAAAAGCATACCACCCCACCACGACGAGCTGCAGACACCCCCTTTTTTGAATCAACAACACCGGGCTGTCTGGTTTCCTCCGACTGCACTGGTGGGTCCTCCTCCCTAGCGATAACATCAGGGGGCAATTTTTGTATATGTCTTTCCCTGAGGCGTCTATCCACCCAGATGGCAAGGGAAATGGCGGCCTCCAGCGACCTGGGGGCGGCGTACTGCACCAGAGTATCCTGCAACTTTGGAGACAAACCCTGCACAGATTGACTCCTAAGTGCAGGGTCATTCCACTGAGTGTTAATGGCCCACCTCCTGAACTCTGAGCAGTACTCCTCAGCAACCCGGGCTCCCTGTTTACACCTACGGAGTCAAGATTCCGCCAGGGCGACGCCATCAGGATCCCCATATACAGGCGCCAAAGCCGCAAAAAACTCGTCCACGGACACCAATGATGGAGAATCGTCCGGTATGGAGAAGGCCTAGGATTGGGGATCCCCTTTAAGAATGGACATTATGATTCCCACCCGTTGCTCTTCACTCCCTGATGAACGAGGGCGCAGCCTGAAATACAATTTACAGGCTTGCTGGAATACCAAGAATTGATCTCTCCCTCCAAAAAATCTGTCAGGGAGGGATATCTTGGGTTTTGACTGAGCCTATTCCTGAACCAAGCCCCCAGAGCCCACCAACTGCTGCAGTTGCTGCACCAACTCACCGCGCAGCCCACTAATCTCCTCAGTAAGGGTCTGCAGCATTTGGGCAAAGGCTTGAACTGGGTCCATGGCTCAGCAGAAAAAAAAATTATTGGTTGGTGATAATGTCACGTGGACCCGTCCTGTGTGACGCGACCCGCAGGCCGGTAACTGTAAACAGCAAGATGCGACACGTGAAACAGTCCTGTGTGACACGGCCCGCAGGCGGTAACTAAAACAACAAGACAAGGGGAAGGGAAAACAGTTACAATGGTGGGCCCTGCGATAGGGAAAGGGGACGTGGAGACCTCCTGCACTCCCCTGAGTCAGTGTCCCTAACGCTCCTAACATTCCCTATGCTTGTTCCGCACTGGGCGCTGCTCAGGATACCTGTCACCCTAGCACACTCTACACCTATCCCTTGCTAGGGAGCTGGGTGGCGCAGGGACTGGCCCCACCGCTGTACTAATACACACGAAGGAAAAACACAAACACGGGAACACCACTTAGCTTTACTCCATTGCACTTGCTCCTGCCAACAGAGTCCACCACCAGAATGCAGCTCTCCTCCTGAATCGCTGCCACCAAGCTCTGTCAGAGCTACAAGGAAATCCCCTATGATGCTTTCCACACCAGGGCTAAGACAGTGCTGCAAGGAACGCTCTCCAGCTCCTTCCTCCACCAAGGATGGTTGAAATGAACACTATCACCAACGCTGATTGCAACACCTGTGACTCTTATAGCAGAGCCAGCAATCACACCTGCATTATAAATGTGCACTTAACTAAAGAAACAGAGTGCAATGACGCTCACCACCACCGGGGGCAAACTTAGAACAAACGACACCACAGTGCAATAATCCAAATGGCCACCGGGGGCAAAAACATCTCTAAGCACAGCTTGAGAAAAAAAAAGGTTACCTGTGCTTTTATCTGTCCTGATAATGCATGGATCATGACAGTAAGTCAGGTAACAGTCCAGGGTCAATAAGAACAGATAACAGAGCAAAAGCCAAAGGACAAGACAAAGGGGTGGTCAGAACATGATCCAAAGGGTCAGGCAGCAGAAGATCAGAACTCAGAGCAACAGAATCAGGCTAACACTCACCAGTAAGTACAAAATATGTCTGGTAGGGATCAGGGGCAGACAGCTCAGTTAAATAGGTATGTGATTACCAAACCCTGAACACCTGCAGAAAGTCCCATATGCCCCAGTCACAGATTGGACTGCAGAGCGGTCAATCAAAGCACCAAAAAGCCTAGCAAGCCCATCTCAGTACTGAACAATCAAACTGTCAATCAAGACACAGACTTGTCAGAGTACCCCACATATAAGGGACTGGGCACTAAGAGGGTCTAAGAAAACTGTCCCAGAACTTTGAGAGCATTTCCCTGCCTCTGCTGCATCTGGTGTGTGTCTCCCTAATCTCCTCTCCTTAGTTATCCAAGGAACTGTGACCTCTGCTGCTAGAGTTGTCAGATGGAATTTTTTTTAATAATTCTTCAACATTGAACTTCTGGTACTGCAACATTTTATTAGACCTCTCCATGGGAAGGAGAGATGTTAAGTTTTTCCTTGTAGCATGGGTCTTATGTGCGGAGGCTGGAATACCAAAATGCATGGTGTAGCTGGTATTCAACTACAATCTTCTGCTCACAAAGCCTTGCAAAATATGTAATGCTGAATTCCAATGCATGGTGACATCGCACACAAGTTGGTGAGCTGGAAACTGTAAATGCTGCTGCTGCAATGCCAAGGTGGCAGCATCTGTAGCCAACTTATGGAAATGGGCACACAAGTAGAATACTTTCACAAGTAGCTCAGATAGATCTAATAAACCACTGAACAGCAAAGTTGAACACATGGGCCAGGCATCGTAGGTGTGCAGGATTGCCAAGCTTCAGGGCTGTCATCAGGTTATGGCCATTGTCACACACGACCATGTCAGCAAAATGTTCTCACTTCAGTTAGATGTATAAGACTGCAGTATTAACATAGCAATGCAATTTTTTCAACTAAGAGTTTTTTTTTCGTGTTTTGAGGTCCAACTATAGCATCATAAATGCTGCATAAAATGTCACTGCAGAAAAAAATTGCAGTATTACAATGCCAGAAAAATATGACCAATTTAGATGGACTTATAAGACTGCCGTTTCAATATAGCAATGCAATTTTTTTTTTACCAACAATTTAGTTTGAGGGGATTTTGAGGCCCAACTATAACACATTGAAAACCATATAAAATGTCACTGCAGAAAAAGATTGCAGTATTACAAGGCCAGCAAAATGCAACCACTTCAGATGGATGTATAAGACTGCAGTATCGATATAGCAATGCAATTTTTTTTGGGGGGACGTTGAGGCTCAACTGTAGCATGATAAACATTCACTGCTGAAAAAAACTTACAGTATCACAATGCCAGCAAAATTTGACCAATTCAGATGGATGTAAAGGAAAACAGTATAAATATAGCAATGGTATTTGGAACCAAAAGATTTCTTTTGTGTTTTGAGGCCCAACTCTAGCATGATAAATGTCTTATAAAATTTTTACCACATTTTCATTACAAATCTAGGCAAATTTTCAGGCCTTAGATCGATGTATAAGACTGCAGTATCAATATAACAATGCTATTGAGATCCAATCAAGACCAGTTGTAGGCTTTTGATGCACAACTGCAGCAATAAAAATGGTGTATAATATTTTGCTCCTCTGAACAATTTGTGGGATTAAGAGCAAAGAGCTTGCAGGTGAGAAGACTGAGAGGAGACTTAGTAGCTGTCTACAAATATCTCATGGGCTGTCACATTGTGGAAGGATCATCTTTATTCTCATTTGCACAAGGAAAGACTAGAAGCATTGGGATGAAATTGAATGGGAGGAGACAAAGATTAGATATTAGAAAAAACTTTTTGACAGTTAGAGTGATCGATGAGTGGAACAGGCTGCCACGAGAGGTGGTGAGTTCTCCTTCAATAGAAGTCTTCAAACAGAGGCTGGACAGACATCTGTCTGGGATGAATTAGCGAATCCTGCTTTGAGCAGGGGGTTGGACCAGATGGCCCAGGAAGTCCCTTCCAACTATTCGATTCTATGATTCTATGATTCTAACCTTTCCTCATAAGACAGGGTTTGGAGACCGGTCACCATTCTGGTCGCTCTTTTCTGAACTTGCTCCAGTTTGTTGATGTCTTTTTTTAAAATGTGGCACTCAAAACTGGACACAGTATTCCAGATGAGGTCTCACAAAGAGGAGTAGAGGGCAATAATGACTTCACGTGATCTAGGCTGCATGCTTCTGTTAATACATCCTAGAATTGCATTTGCCTTTTTTGCTGCTGCATCATGCTGCTGACTCATATTCAGTCTGTGATCTATTAGTATACCCAAGTCTTTTTCACATGTGCTGTTGCTTAGCCCTATTCCTCCCATTCTGTACATGCTTTTTATCATTTTTATTGCCCAGATGTAGTACTTTGCATTTTTCCCTGTCTTTTTCACATGTGCTGATAGCCCTATTCCTAATTCCTATTCGATACAAAAAGGGTGGGGGAACAAGAGGTGCAATAGTGCCCTATCACTAGTGACACTACGATGTGAGTGGTGTAATGCAGTTCCACTCACCTATTCCGGTTGTGTGACCCACAACTGGCTTGAAGACATAACACAGTATCAGCTGCTGCAGGACCTCCACCGACCACTCCAAAGTGGAAAAACTGCCAGAGAATATGGGAAGCAAGATGTGCCACAGTCCGCGCTGCTGAATCCACAAAATCACCTGGGATGCAAGATGTAGTAACAAAGTACTGCTTTATTCCTTCCTACGCGTTTCGGCGCCCTTCCTGGCACCTTCCTCAGGGATATTACACCAGCCATAGGAGCAGGGAATTTATAGCCCCTTCCATTAGCAATTATGGGTGTGTTCTGTTTACATATGATGTCATAATGGTCATCACTGGGGGAGGGGCCAGCATTTTTGGCACAATTTCACACAAATAACATAATAAAACAAGAAAATCCTTCAAAATACTTGCTAAAATGTACATAAAAATCCTACCAGTAAAATGATATAAAGACCTTCATAAAAATTGCAGCGGAAACATTGCCAAAGTATCCAGACTGTCAATGCAAAAACAAAAAAAAATTTTTTTTAAAAAATATTATCTCCCAACTTTCAGGGTAGTAGAACCCATGTGTTTACTGGTTTCATTTTTTTCTCTTGTGACTTATGTTGAGCGCCACCGTTCTGCTGGTATCAGTGCCTTTGGAACATAGGTTCTATGAACTATTTTTTCACAAAACTATCCTGTTAAATATGTGATACTATGGTTTGTTAAAAAATTATTATAAAAAATTGCAATGAACAATTTTCTTTATTTTTGTTTTGTAGGAGGGAATCAAGGAGCGATGCCACTATTAAATAAAATGGATTATTTCTAAAATTAACTGCTTTTAAAAAACTTATTTTTATTTTCATTTTTATTTTTATTATTTATTATCAATAAAGAATTATCTAAAAATTACTATTATATAATCGTATTATTAAAAATGGCCTGAAGAAAGTATCTATGATCTTCCGTATAGTTATGGTCACTATTTTATATATTAATTGTGGTGGTGTCACCCATGAAACGTGTGTCTTTTGGTCTAGCACACCTGGGTTCAAGTCACAGGTCTCCATGCAGGCATAAATGACATTGTCTTTTGTAATATCAGGAAAAATTATAAATTGTTATGAGCTTATGCATATTAAATTAGGGAATTGTGAAATTCTAGATAGGATACCAACTTTGATATATATTTAAACAAAATAAATGTGTCATTAGGTGTATGTGAGACATTAAGTGTTTAGATATACCCGTGCGATCAAAAAAGTAGTCAGATGAAAAAATAAATAAAATGAAAAAAGATAGAATGAAAAAATAAAGTGAGGTTTGCTTAAGTGTGTGACATAAGGATGCAGGAATTCCTCCTACTATGGTGCGCCTTTCTTACCCACTCAGGATGTGACCAAGAGAGGGGGGGGGTTGGGGGATTATAATTTATATTAGTTCTGAAATTATGTTTAGCCCTCTCGGTTTTAATGTGTCCAGTTTAAACATCCAATATTTTTCACGTTTTTTGAGCAGCTCGAATCTGTTGGGTATATTCACTGCTATATGATCGATCGGGGTTATCTTGATTGCTGTTGCATCTCTGTTATGATACGTGTCATAATGGAATGACACTCCATGTGCTCTATACCCACTCTTTATATTTGAACGATGTTTGTTTAGCCGCTCATGAAGTGGTCTGATAGTTCTGCCAACATACTGCATGCCACATGGACACTCAAGCAGGTAAATTACAAACTCTGTAGAGCAATTCATGTCATGTTTAATGGTAAAGGATTCATTCGTTGATGCGGATTTAAAGCTGCTTGTCTGTTGGATGCTCCGACAACAAAGGCATCTATTTTTTCTACATTTTGATGTCTTTTTCTGCAGTACTTTGGCATAATTCGTGGTTGTCTTCTGTTTGAGCCTACTAGGAGCTATTATCCCTTTAATGTTTGGCGCCCTGCGGAAAGTAATTCCTGGTCTATCAGGTACAATGGATTTTAATATTGGATCACTTAGAAGTAAGTGCCAGTGTCTATGAAGGCATTTTTTGATTGACTTGTGACAATTATTATAAGTCGTTATAAAATTAAATGCTTTATTCTTCTCTGTCCCTTTTCTGTCTTTCTGTATAAGGAGGGTTTCTTGCGGGATTTCTCCACTGTGCTTTTGTGTGCTGGATATCAATTTTTTTGGGTATACTTTCTCTAGGAATCTTTTTCTGAGTATTTCAGATTATGAAGCGTAGTCATCCTTGGAAGTGCAATTCTTCTTAATCCTTCTAAATTGATTGGCCGGTATATTACGCAGCCATTTTGTGTAATGTCCACTCCTGAAGTCAATATATGAATTCCTGTCCGTAGGCTTAAAGTATGTTTTTGTATGTATCCTTGTGCCATCAGAGAAAATTGTTAGGTCCAGGAAATTGATGCTTTCTTCATGTATTGTTCGTTCAAAATTTATCCCCCAGTGGTTATTAATGATGTCACTGAAAAACTCCTCCATGTCACCAACTTCCGTGTCCCAGATCAGGAATAAGTCATCAATAAACCTTTTATATAAAACCAAGCCATTCTTGTATTTGTTTCCATATATATGTATGTCTTCAAAAAGACCCATAAAAAGATTAGCGTACGAACAAGCTGTTTTCGAACCCATAGCTGTACCATACTTTTGATGGTACATGTCACCATCAAAGGTGAAAAAGTTATTGTTTAATATGAAATTTAGGCCATCCAGAATGAAGTTGATGTTCCTTATATCCAATTGTATGTCTCTTTTTAGGTAGTATTCAATACAGAGTAATCCTATTTCATGACCTATATTCGTGTACAATGATGTAACATCCATGGTGACAAATCTATATGATTTTTTCCATGTGATTCTTCCCAAAATCCTGATCATATCCGTAGAATCCTTAATATAGCTTTCTAATTTCACCACGTATTTCTGTAAATTTCTATCAATATAGGTGGCAAGGTTACTTGTCAGGGAATCAATTCCTGAGATTATTGGTCGCCCAGGGGGATTGTCCAAGCTTTTATGAATCTTGGGCAAGTGGTATAGGAATGGAATGGGGGGTTGCCTTTTTATTAGAAACTTCTTTAAGTCCTTATTAATTATCCCCTGTTGGAATGCCATGTTTATTTTTTGATTGTGTATTTTTGTTAATGTGGGGTACGGGTTATTTTTTACTTTCTCATAGTATTTAGTGTCCGACAATAATCTTAATGCTTCTTTTTTATAATCATTGGTGTTTTGTATCACTATGCCGCCCCCCTTATCGGCTGCCCGAATTACTATTTCACTATTCTTACCCAAATTTTTCAGGGCTTCTCTCTCTTTCTTCGTGAGATTATTCTTATCCCCCCTTAAGTTGCCGGCTTTCTTCATTAAGGTGTCCTTTTTAAGATCTTTTAATAGTAAGTCTTGGAACGTCTCTAGTATATGACCCCTACTTTCCAAGGGATAGAAATTGGATTTTGTTTTCAGAGTAGGATCAGATGGTGCTTCACTTTTGTTATCTTTCGTGTCATCTGGCTTTAATAAGAAATGCCTTTTGAGAGTCAACCTCCTAATATACTGATGCACATCTATAAAAAGTTTAAAATCGTCTGGTTGGTTCGTGGGGCAGAAAAGTAAGCCCTTATTCAGAAGCTCCTTTTCTTCTTCTGTCAATGAATAATCTGATAAATTAATGACATTATTATTAGTTACCGTTATCTGTTTCAATCCCGGAAAGTGATCTTTGCTTTTTTCTTTATTTCCTCTTCCTCTTTTTCCTCTTTTTTTCTTTTTCCAAGAGCGGGACTGAAAAATTTCGTTATATTTTGATTTGTTACGTTTACAGCAGCTAAAAAAGGAACTATGCCATTATTTTGATTTTTTGAGTTGTCTAATATAACCTTTTGTGTAGGGGTATTGCTACCTGTTTCTATAGGTGTTGGTGTTACTATACTGATTAAATCCTCCTGGTTCTGATCAGTTTCTGTAATAATCATTAAGTCGGGTACAGAGTTTTTATTGTTTTTCAATGGCTTATTATTGTCATGTAATATGATTGGGTCTAGGGGCCTCTCTCTGTTGATTCTATCGATGAGTTCTTTGATTTTGTTAAGATGTTCATCAACATTAACTGTTCCAGTTCCAACAGGTTTTGGATCCTCTGCATTATTATGTACTTGTGCTACAGTAATGACTTGATTGCTGCTAGCTGGCTCGTTATTGGATGCTTCTTTGTTTATATTCCTATCCCCATTGATTAATCTTGTCATGCTGCTAGGTAATTTCTCTATCACGATGAAACCCTCATCATCCAATATTTCATCTGGAAAAAGGCTTGACTCCTCTTTGCTATCTATTTCCTCCTCATCCATTGTCTCAATTTCATTAGTGCTCACAGTCACCGTAGATCTTAGGTTCAGTCCCTGTGTGCTGGATTTTTCAGGACCGTGCCTAGACACTGTTTTTGTCTCTGTCTGCATTTTGTTCCCAATAGGTGCTATCTCCGTATTATTCTTCCTAAAATCTATAGTATTTTGACTGTCTTGACTATTACTAGTGTTATTTCTTGTATCTCTCTCACCAGGGGTCTTACCCCTCCTGGAGCTGTTGGAGAAACTCCATCCTCTATGCTCTTTGTGGTGTGTGGGAGTTCTATTCCTCCTATATGTATTATTCTCCATCTCAGGTTTGTACTGGGAATAGTCCTGTCTATCTCTGTTGAGCTTCCTGGACTTCCTAATTACTGTATCGTGTTCGATTTGCGTCAAACTAGTGCTGATATTAGAATATATTCTTTTAAATTCAGTACATGCATTAAACCTATTCAAGCTTGCACTGATTATGTTAATTTCTTCTGTTGCAGCATCTGCAAGTTTTGACCTTTTATCACATAAAATACTCAACAGCGTGTTCATACATTTTCTCAAAACAAAGTTCCAATTTGTAGTAAAGTCATTATCATCAGGAAATGGAGAATTCAATACCAATCTTAGCCCCCTGGGGCAGATGTTCTCCTCTATGTAAACAGCCAAAAACCGGGCATCAATGCCATACTGCACCTCCTTTTTGAGGGCATCCTCCAAAGCATGCAAAAGTTCCTTCATAGTCTTAAGTTCCTCATCGCCAAAGTTCTCACCACCAGTCACATTATCCTCAGAAGATGTTCGACCAGTACCTATGGTGCGTTGTATCAACTTCTCTCTGGAAGCAAATCTTCCACGCAAATAGTCCATCTTATCACGCAAAATTTATGCAGCACTCTGTTCCAAAACGGGATGCTAAGCCCCAACCACCGTCACTCTCCCACAGAAACGATGATTCACTGTATCAATACAAAAAGGGTGGGGGAACAAGAGGTGCAATAGTGCCCTATCACTAGTGACACTACGATGTGAGTGGTGTAATGCAGTTCCACTCACCTATTCCGGTTGTGTGACCCACAACTGGCTTGAAGACATAACACAGTATCAGCTGCTGCAGGACCTCCACCGACCACTCCAAAGTGGAAAAACTGCCAGAGAATATGGGAAGCAAGATGTGCCACAGTCCGCGCTGCTGAATCCACAAAATCACCTGGGATGCAAGATGTAGTAACAAAGTACTGCTTTATTCCTTCCTACGCGTTTCGGCGCCCTTCCTGGCACCTTCCTCAGGGATATTACACCAGCCATAGGAGCAGGGAATTTATAGCCCCTTCCATTAGCAATTATGGGTGTGTTCTGTTTACATATGATGTCATAATGGTCATCACTGGGGGAGGGGCCAGCATTTTTGGCACAATTTCACACAAATAACATAATAAAACAAGAAAATCCTTCAAAATACTTGCTAAAATGTACATAAAAATCCTACCAGTAAAATGATATAAAGACCTTCATAAAAATTGCAGCGGAAACATTGCCAAAGTATCCAGACTGTCAATGCAAAAACAAAAAAAAAAATTTTTTTTTAAAAATATTATCTCCCGACTTTCAGGGTAGTAGAACCCATGTGTTTACTGGTTTCATTTTTTTCTCTTGTGACTTATGTTGAGCGCCACCATTCTGCTGGTATCAGTGCCTTTGGAACATAGGTTCTATGAACTATTTTTTCACAAAACTATCCTGTTAAATATGTGATACTATGGTTTGTTAAAAAATTATTATAAAAAATTGCAATGAACAATTTTCTTTATTTTTGTTTTGTAGGAGGGAATCAAGGAGCGATGCCACTATTAAATAAAATGGATTATTTCTAAAATTAACTGCTTTTAAAAAACTTATTTTTATTTTCATTTTTATTTTTATTATTTATTATCAATAAAGAATTATCTAAAAATTACTATTATATAATCGTATTATTAAAAATGGCCTGAAGAAAGTATCTATCATCTTCCGTATAGTTATGGTCACTATTTTATATATTAATTGTGGTGGTGTCACCCATGAAACGTGTGTCTTTTGGTCTAGCACACCTGGGTTCAAGTCACAGGTCTCCATGCAGGCATAAATGACATTGTCTTTTGTAATATCAGGAAAAATTATAAATTGTTATGAGCTTATGCATATTAAATTAGGGAATTGTGAAATTCTAGATAGGATACCAACTTTGATATATATTTAAACAAAATAAATGTGTCATTAGGTGTATGTGAGACATTAAGTGTTTAGATATACCCGTGCGATCAAAAAAGTAGTCAGATGAAAAAATAAATAAAATGAAAAAAGATAGAATGAAAAAATAAAGTGAGGTTTGCTTAAGTGTGTGACATAAGGATGCAGGAATTCCTCCTACTATGGTGCGCCTTTCTTACCCACTCAGGATGTGACCAAGAGAGGGGGGGGGTTGGGGGATTATAATTTATATTAGTTCTGAAATTATGTTTAGCCCTCTCGGTTTTAATGTGTCCAGTTTAAACATCCAATATTTTTCACGTTTTTTGAGCAGCTCGAATCTGTTGGGTATATTCACTGCTATATGATCGATCGGGGTTATCTTGATTGCTGTTGCATCTCTGTTATGATACGTGTCATAATGGAATGACACTCCATGTGCTCTATACCCACTCTTTATATTTGAACGATGTTTGTTTAGCCGCTCATGAAGTGGTCTGATAGTTCTGCCAACATACTGCATGCCACATGGACACTCAAGCAGGTAAATTACAAACTCTGTAGAGCAATTCATGTCATGTTTAATGGTAAAGGATTCATTCGTTGATGCGGATTTAAAGCTGCTTGTCTGTTGGATGCTCCGACAACAAAGGCATCTATTTTTTCTACATTTTGATGTCTTTTTCTGCAGTACTTTGGCATAATTCGTGGTTGTCTTCTGTTTGAGCCTACTAGGAGCTATTATCCCTTTAATGTTTGGCGCCCTGCGGAAAGTAATTCCTGGTCTATCAGGTACAATGGATTTTAATATTGGATCACTTAGAAGTAAGTGCCAGTGTCTATGAAGGCATTTTTTGATTGACTTGTGACAATTATTATAAGTCGTTATAAAATTAAATGCTTTATTCTTCTCTGTCCCTTTTCTGTCTTTCTGTATAAGGAGGGTTTCTTGCGGGATTTCTCCACTGTGCTTTTGTGTGCTGGATATCAATTTTTTTGGGTATCCTTTCTCTAGGAATCTTTTTCTGAGTATTTCAGATTGAGAAGCGTAGTCATCCTTGGAAGTGCAATTCTTCTTAATCCTTCTAAATTGATTGGCCGGTATATTACGCAGCCATTTTGTGTAATGTCCACTCCTGAAGTCAATATATGAATTCCTGTCCGTAGGCTTAAAGTATGTTTTTGTATGTATCCTTGTGCCATCAGAGAAAATTGTTAGGTCCAGGAAATTGATGCTTTCTTCATGTATTGTTCGTTCAAAATTTATCCCCCAGTGGTTATTAATGATGTCACTGAAAAACTCCTCCATGTCACCAACTTCCGTGTCCCAGATCAGGAATAAGTCATCAATAAACCTTTTATATAAAACCAAGCCATTCTTGTATTTGTTTCCATATATATGTATGTCTTCAAAAAGACCCATAAAAAGATTAGCGTACGAACAAGCTGTTTTCGAACCCATAGCTGTACCATACTTTTGATGGTACATGTCACCATCAAAGGTGAAAAAGTTATTGTTTAATATGAAATTTAGGCCATCCAGAATGAAGTTGATGTTCCTTATATCCAATTGTATGTCTCTTTTTAGGTAGTATTCAATACAGAGTAATCCTATTTCATGACCTATATTCGTGTACAATGATGTAACATCCATGGTGACAAATCTATATGATTTTTTCCATGTGATTCTTCCCAAAATCCTGATCATATCCGTAGAATCCTTAATATAGCTTTCTAATTTCACCACGTATTTCTGTAAATTTCTATCAATATAGGTGGCAAGGTTACTTGTCAGGGAATCATTTCCTGAGATTATTGGTCGCCCAGGGGGATTGTCCAAGCTTTTATGAATCACATCGTAGTGTCACTAGTGATAGGGCACTATTGCACCTCTTGTTCCCCCACCCTTTTTGTATTGATACAGTGAATCATCGTTTCTGTGGGAGAGTGACGGTGGTTGGGGCTTAGCATCCCGTTTTGGAACAGAGTGCTGCATAAATTTTGCGTGATAAGATGGACTATTTGCGTGGAAGATTTGCTTCCAGAGAGAAGTTGATACAACGCACCATAGGTACTGGTCGAACATCTTCTGAGGATAATGTGACTGGTGGTGAGAACTTTGGCGATGAGGAACTTAAGACTATGAAGGAACTTTTGCATGCTTTGGAGGATGCCCTCATAAAGGAGGTGCAGTATGGCATTGATGCCCGGTTTTTGGCTGTTTACATAGAGGAGAACATCTGCCCCAGGGGGCTAAGATTGGTATTGAATTCTCCATTTCCTGATGATAATGACTTTACTACAAATTGGAACTTTGTTTTGAGAAAATGTATGAACACGCTGTTGAGTATTTTATGTGATAAAAGGTCAAAACTTGCAGATGCTGCAACAGAAGAAATTAACATAATCAGTGCAAGCTTGAATAGGTTTAATGCATGTACTGAATTTAAAAGAATATATTCTAATATCAGCA
Organism: Dendrobates tinctorius; assembly: GCF_039654945.1. Taxonomy (NCBI): domain Eukaryota; kingdom Metazoa; phylum Chordata; class Amphibia; order Anura; family Dendrobatidae; genus Dendrobates; species Dendrobates tinctorius. The sequence continues at coordinate 57,036,925 of NW_027361698.1, read as the reverse complement.
CTAGTTTGACGCAAATCGAACACGATACAGTAATTAGGAAGTCCAGGAAGCTCAACAGAGATAGACAGGACTATTCCCAGTACAAACCTGAGATGGAGAATAATACATATAGGAGGAATAGAACTCCCACACACCACAAAGAGCATAGAGGAAGGAGTTTCTCCAACAGCTCCAGGAGGGGTAAGACCCCTGGTGAGAGAGATACAAGAAATAACACTAGTAATAGTCAAGACAGTCAAAATACTATAGATTTTAGGAAGAATAATACGGAGATAGCACCTATTGGGAACAAAATGCAGACAGAGACAAAAACAGTGTCTAGGCACGGTCCTGAAAAATCCAGCACACAGGGACTGAACCTAAGATCTACGGTGACTGTGAGCACTAATGAAATTGAGACAATGGATGAGGAGGAAATAGATAGCAAAGAGGAGTCAAGCCTTTTTCCAGATGAAATATTGGATGATGAGGGTTTCATCGTGATAGAGAAATTACCTAGCAGCATGACAAGATTAATCAATGGGGATAGGAATATAAACAAAGAAGCATCCAATAACGAGCCAGCTAGCAGCAATCAAGTCATTACTGTAGCACAAGTACATAATAATGCAGAGGATCCAAAACCTGTTGGAACTGGAACAGTTAATGTTGATGAACATCTTAACAAAATCAAAGAACTCATCGATAGAATCAACAGAGAGAGGCCCCTAGACCCAATCATATTACATGACAATAATAAGCCATTGAAAAACAATAAAAACTCTGTACCCGACTTAATGATTATTACAGAAACTGATCAGAACCAGGAGGATTTAATCAGTATAGTAACACCAACACCTATAGAAACAGGTAGCAATACCCCTACACAAAAGGTTATATTAGACAACTCAAAAAATCAAAATAATGGCATAGTTCCTTTTTTAGCTGCTGTAAACGTAACAAATCAAAATATAACGAAATTTTTCAGTCCCGCTCTTGGAAAAAGAAAAAAAGAGGAAAAAGAGGAAGAGGAAATAAAGAAAAAAGCAAAGATCACTTTCCGGGATTGAAACAGATAACGGTAACTAATAATAATGTCATTAATTTATCAGATTATTCATTGACAGAAGAAGAAAAGGAGCTTCTGAATAAGGGCTTACTTTTCTGCCCCACGAACCAACCAGACGATTTTAAACTTTTTATAGATGTGCATCAGTATATTAGGAGGTTGACTCTCAAAAGGCATTTCTTATTAAAGCCAGATGACACGAAAGATAACAAAAGTGAAGCACCATCTGATCCTACTCTGAAAACAAAATCCAATTTCTATCCCTTGGAAAGTAGGGGTCATATACTAGAGACGTTCCAAGACTTACTATTAAAAGATCTTAAAAAGGACACCTTAATGAAGAAAGCCGGCAACTTAAGGGGGGATAAGAATAATCTCACGAAGAAAGAGAGAGAAGCCCTGAAAAATTTGGGTAAGAATAGTGAAATAGTAATTCGGGCAGCCGATAAGGGGGGCGGCATAGTGATACAAAACACCAATGATTATAAAAAAGAAGCATTAAGATTATTGTCGGACACTAAATACTATGAGAAAGTAAAAAATAACCCGTACCCCACATTAACAAAAATACACAATCAAAAAATAAACATGGCATTCCAACAGGGGATAATTAATAAGGACTTAAAGAAGTTTCTAATAAAAAGGCAACCCCCCATTCCATTCCTATACCACTTGCCCAAGATTCATAAAAGCTTGGACAATCCCCCTGGGCGACCAATAATCTCAGGAATTGATTCCCTGACAAGTAACCTTGCCACCTATATTGATAGAAATTTACAGAAATACGTGGTGAAATTAGAAAGCTATATTAAGGATTCTACGGATATGATCAGGATTTTGGGAAGAATCACATGGAAAAAATCATATAGATTTGTCACCATGGATGTTACATCATTGTACACGAATATAGGTCATGAAATAGGATTACTCTGTATTGAATACTACCTAAAAAGAGACATACAATTGGATATAAGGAACATCAACTTCATTCTGGATGGCCTAAATTTCATATTAAACAATAACTTTTTCACCTTTGATGGTGACATGTACCATCAAAAGTATGGTACAGCTATGGGTTCGAAAACAGCTTGTTCGTACGCTAATCTTTTTATGGGTCTTTTTGAAGACATACATATATATGGAAACAAATACAAGAATGGCTTGGTTTTATATAAAAGGTTTATTGATGACTTATTCCTGATCTGGGACACGGAAGTTGGTGACATGGAGGAGTTTTTCAGTGACATCATTAATAACCACTGGGGGATAAATTTTGAACGAACAATACATGAAGAAAGCATCAATTTCCTGGACCTAACAATTTTCTCTGATGGCACAAGGATACATACAAAAACATACTTTAAGCCTACGGACAGGAATTCATATATTGACTTCAGGAGTGGACATTACACAAAATGGCTGCGTAATATACCGGCCAATCAATTTAGAAGGATTAAGAAGAATTGCACTTCCAAGGATGACTACGCTTCTCAATCTGAAATACTCAGAAAAAGATTCCTAGAGAAAGGATACCCAAAAAAATTGATATCCAGCACACAAAAGCACAGCGGAGAAATCCCGCAAGAAACCCTCCTTATACAGAAAGACAGAAAAGGGACAGAGAAGAATAAAGCATTTAATTTTATAACGACTTATAATAATTGTCACAAGTCAATCAAAAAATGCCTTCATAGACACTGGCACTTACTTCTAAGTGATCCAATATTAAAATCCATTGTACCTGATAGACCAGGAATTACTTTCCGCAGGGCGCCAAACATTAAAGGGATAATAGCTCCTAGTAGGCTCAAACAGAAGACAACCACGAATTATGCCAAAGTACTGCAGAAAAAGACATCAAAATGTAGAAAAAATAGATGCCTTTGTTGTCGGAGCATCCAACAGACAAGCAGCTTTAAATCCGCATCAACGAATGAATCCTTTACCATTAAACATGACATGAATTGCTCTACAGAGTTTGTAATTTACCTGCTTGAGTGTCCATGTGGCATGCAGTATGTTGGCAGAACTATCAGACCACTTCATGAGCGGCTAAACAAACATCGTTCAAATATAAAGAGTGGGTATAGAGCACATGGAGTGTCATTCCATTATGACACGTATCATAACAGAGATGCAACAGCAATCAAGATAACCCCGATCGATCATATAGCAGTGAATATACCCAACAGATTCGAGCTGCTCAAAAAACGTGAAAAATATTGGATGTTTAAACTGGACACATTAAAACCGAGAGGGCTAAACATAATTTCAGAACTAATATAAATTATAATCCCCCAACCCCCCCCCTCTCTTGGTCACATCCTGAGTGGGTAAGAAAGGCGCACCATAGTAGGAGGAATTCCTGCATCCTTATGTCACACACTTAAGCAAACCTCACTTTATTTTTTCATTCTATCTTTTTTCATTTTATTTATTTTTTCATCTGACTACTTTTTTGATCGCACGGGTATATCTAAACACTTAATGTCTCACATACACCTAATGACACATTTATTTTGTTTAAGTATATATCAAAGTTGGTATCCTATCTAGAATTTCACAATTCCCTAATTTAATATGCATAAGCTCATAACAATTTATAATTTTTCCTGATATTACAAAAGACAATGTCATTTATGCCTGCATGGAGACCTGTGACTTGAACCCAGGTGTGCTAGACCAAAAGACACACGTTTCATGGGTGACACCACCACAATTAATATATAAAATAGTGACCATAACTATACGGAAGATGATAGATACTTTCTTCAGGCCATTTTTAATAATACGATTATATAATAGTAATTTTTAGATAATTCTTTATTGATAATAAATAATAAAAATAAAAATGAAAATAAAAATAAGTTTTTTAAAAGCAGTTAATTTTAGAAATAATCCATTTTATTTAATAGTGGCATCGCTCCTTGATTCCCTCCTACAAAACAAAAATAAAGAAAATTGTTCATTGCAATTTTTTATAATAATTTTTTAACAAACCATAGTATCACATATTTAACAGGATAGTTTTGTGAAAAAATAGTTCATAGAACCTATGTTCCAAAGGCGCTGATACCAGCAGAACGGTGGCGCTCAACATAAGTCACAAGAGAAAAAAATGAAACCAGTAAACACATGGGTTCTACTACCCTGAAAGTCGGGAGATAATATTTTTTTAAAAAAATTTTTTTTTGTTTTTGCATTGACAGTCTGGATACTTTGGCAATGTTTCCGCTGCAATTTTTATGAAGGTCTTTATATCATTTTACTGGTAGGATTTTTATGTACATTTTAGCAAGTATTTTGAAGGATTTTCTTGTTTTATTATGTTATTTGTGTGAAATTGTGCCAAAAATGCTGGCCCCTCCCCCAGTGATGACCATTATGACATCATATGTAAACAGAACACACCCATAATTGCTAATGGAAGGGGCTATAAATTCCCTGCTCCTATGGCTGGTGTAATATCCCTGAGGAAGGTGCCAGGAAGGGCGCCGAAACGCGTAGGAAGGAATAAAGCAGTACTTTGTTACTACATCTTGCATCCCAGGTGATTTTGTGGATTCAGCAGCGCGGACTGTGGCACATCTTGCTTCCCATATTCTCTGGCAGTTTTTCCACTTTGGAGTGGTCGGTGGAGGTCCTGCAGCAGCTGATACTGTGTTATGTCTTCAAGCCAGTTGTGGGTCACACAACCGGAATAGGTGAGTGGAACTGCATTACACCACTCACATCGTAGTGTCACTAGTGATAGGGCACTATTGCACCTCTTGTTCCCCCACCCTTTTTGTATTGATACAGTGAATCATCGTTTCTGTGGGAGAGTGATGGTGGTTGGGGCTTAGCATCCCGTTTTGGAACAGAGTGCTGCATAAATTTTGCGTGATAAGATGGACTATTTGCGTGGAAGATTTGCTTCCAGAGAGAAGTTGATACAACGCACCATAGGTACTGGTCGAACATCTTCTGAGGATAATGTGACTGGTGGTGAGAACTTTGGCGATGAGGAACTTAAGACTATGAAGGAACTTTTGCATGCTTTGGAGGATGCCCTCAAAAAGGAGGTGCAGTATGGCATTGATGCCCGGTTTTTGGCTGTTTACATAGAGGAGAACATCTGCCCCAGGGGGCTAAGATTGGTATTGAATTCTCCATTTCCTGATGATAATGACTTTACTACAAATTGGAACTTTGTTTTGAGAAAATGTATGAACACGCTGTTGAGTATTTTATGTGATAAAAGGTCAAAACTTGCAGATGCTGCAACAGAAGAAATTAACATAATCAGTGCAAGCTTGAATAGGTTTAATGCATGTACTGAATTTAAAAGAATATATTCTAATATCAGCACTAGTTTGACGCAAATCGAACACGATACAGTAATTAGGAAGTCCAGGAAGCTCAACAGAGATAGACAGGACTATTCCCAGTACAAACCTGAGATGGAGAATAATACATATAGGAGGAATAGAACTCCCACACACCACAAAGAGCATAGAGGAAGGAGTTTCTCCAACAGCTCCAGGAGGGGTAAGACCCCTGGTGAGAGAGATACAAGAAATAACACTAGTAATAGTCAAGACAGTCAAAATACTATAGATTTTAGGAAGAATAATACGGAGATAGCACCTATTGGGAACAAAATGCAGACAGAGACAAAAACAGTGTCTAGGCACGGTCCTGAAAAATCCAGCACACAGGGACTGAACCTAAGATCTACGGTGACTGTGAGCACTAATGAAATTGAGACAATGGATGAGGAGGAAATAGATAGCAAAGAGGAGTCAAGCCTTTTTCCAGATGAAATATTGGATGATGAGGGTTTCATCGTGATAGAGAAATTACCTAGCAGCATGACAAGATTAATCAATGGGGATAGGAATATAAACAAAGAAGCATCCAATAACGAGCCAGCTAGCAGCAATCAAGTCATTACTGTAGCACAAGTACATAATAATGCAGAGGATCCAAAACCTGTTGGAACTGGAACAGTTAATGTTGATGAACATCTTAACAAAATCAAAGAACTCATCGATAGAATCAACAGAGAGAGGCCCCTAGACCCAATCATATTACATGACAATAATAAGCCATTGAAAAACAATAAAAACTCTGTACCCGACTTAATGATTATTACAGAAACTGATCAGAACCAGGAGGATTTAATCAGTATAGTAACACCAACACCTATAGAAACAGGTAGCAATACCCCTACACAAAAGGTTATATTAGACAACTCAAAAAATCAAAATAATGGCATAGTTCCTTTTTTAGCTGCTGTAAACGTAACAAATCAAAATATAACGAAATTTTTCAGTCCCGCTCTTGGAAAAAGAAAAAAAGAGGAAAAAGAGGAAGAGGAAATAAAGAAAAAAGCAAAGATCACTTTCCGGGATTGAAACAGATAACGGTAACTAATAATAATGTCATTAATTTATCAGATTATTCATTGACAGAAGAAGAAAAGGAGCTTCTGAATAAGGGCTTACTTTTCTGCCCCACAAACCAACCAGACGATTTTAAACTTTTTATAGATGTGCATCAGTATATTAGGAGGTTGACTCTCAAAAGGCATTTCTTATTAAAGCCAGATGACACGAAAGATAACAAAAGTGAAGCACCATCTGATCCTACTCTGAAAACAAAATCCAATTTCTATCCCTTGGAAAGTAGGGGTCATATACTAGAGACGTTCCAAGACTTACTATTAAAAGATCTTAAAAAGGACACCTTAATGAAGAAAGCCGGCAACTTAAGGGGGGATAAGAATAATCTCACGAAGAAAGAGAGAGAAGCCCTGAAAAATTTGGGTAAGAATAGTGAAATAGTAATTCGGGCAGCCGATAAGGGGGGCGGCATAGTGATACAAAACACCAATGATTATAAAAAAGAAGCATTAAGATTATTGTCGGACACTAAATACTATGAGAAAGTAAAAAATAACCCGTACCCCACATTAACAAAAATACACAATCAAAAAATAAACATGGCATTCCAACAGGGGATAATTAATAAGGACTTAAAGAAGTTTCTAATAAAAAGGCAACCCCCCATTCCATTCCTATACCACTTGCCCAAGATTCATAAAAGCTTGGACAATCCCCCTGGGCGACCAATAATCTCAGGAATTGATTCCCTGACAAGTAACCTTGCCACCTATATTGATAGAAATTTACAGAAATACGTGGTGAAATTAGAAAGCTATATTAAGGATTCTACGGATATGATCAGGATTTTGGGAAGAATCACATGGAAAAAATCATATAGATTTGTCACCATGGATGTTACATCATTGTACACGAATATAGGTCATGAAATAGGATTACTCTGTATTGAATACTACCTAAAAAGAGACATACAATTGGATATAAGGAACATCAACTTCATTCTGGATGGCCTAAATTTCATATTAAACAATAACTTTTTCACCTTTGATGGTGACATGTACCATCAAAAGTATGGTACAGCTATGGGTTCGAAAACAGCTTGTTCGTACGCTAATCTTTTTATGGGTCTTTTTGAAGACATACATATATATGGAAACAAATACAAGAATGGCTTGGTTTTATATAAAAGGTTTATTGATGACTTATTCCTGATCTGGGACACGGAAGTTGGTGACATGGAGGAGTTTTTCAGTGACATCATTAATAACCACTGGGGGATAAATTTTGAACGAACAATACATGAAGAAAGCATCAATTTCCTGGACCTAACAATTTTCTCTGATGGCACAGGGATACATACAAAAACATACTTTAAGCCTACGGACAGGAATTCATATATTGACTTCAGGAGTGGACATTACACAAAATGGCTGCGTAATATACCGGCCAATCAATTTAGAAGGATTAAGAAGAATTGCACTTCCAAGGATGACTACGCTTCTCAATCTGAAATACTCAGAAAAAGATTCCTAGAGAAAGGATACCCAAAAAAATTGATATCCAGCACACAAAAGCACAGTGGAGAAATCCCGCAAGAAACCCTCCTTATACAGAAAGACAGAAAAGGGACAGAGAAGAATAAAGCATTTAATTTTATAACGACTTATAATAATTGTCACAAGTCAATCAAAAAATGCCTTCATAGACACTGGCACTTACTTCTAAGTGATCCAATATTAAAATCCATTGTACCTGATAGACCAGGAATTACTTTCCGCAGGGCGCCAAACATTAAAGGGATAATAGCTCCTAGTAGGCTCAAACAGAAGATAACCACGAATTATGCCAAAGTACTGCAGAAAAAGACATCAAAATGTAGAAAAAATAGATGCCTTTGTTGTCGGAGCATCCAACAGACAAGCAGCTTTAAATCCGCATCAACGAATGAATCCTTTACCATTAAACATGACATGAATTGCTCTACAGAGTTTGTAATTTACCTGCTTGAGTGTCCATGTGGCATGCAGTATGTTGGCAGAACTATCAGACCACTTCATGAGCGGCTAAACAAACATCGTTCAAATATAAAGAGTGGGTATAGAGCACATGGAGTGTCATTCCATTATGACACGTATCATAACAGAGATGCAACAGCAATCAAGATAACCCCGATCGATCATATAGCAGTGAATATACCCAACAGATTCGAGCTGCTCAAAAAACGTGAAAAATATTGGATGTTTAAACTGGACACATTAAAACCGAGAGGGCTAAACATAATTTCAGAACTAATATAAATTATAATCCCCCAACCCCCCCCCTCTCTTGGTCACATCCTGAGTGGGTAAGAAAGGCGCACCATAGTAGGAGGAATTCCTGCATCCTTATGTCACACACTTAAGCAAACCTCACTTTATTTTTTCATTCTATCTTTTTTCATTTTATTTATTTTTTCATCTGACTACTTTTTTGATCGCACGGGTATATCTAAACACTTAATGTCTCACATACGCCTAATGACACATTTATTTTGTTTAAATATATATCAAAGTTGGTATCCTATCTAGAATTTCACAATTCCCTAATTTAATATGCATAAGCTCATAACAATTTATAATTTTTCCTGATATTACAAAAGACAATGTCATTTATGCCTGCATGGAGACCTGTGACTTGAACCCAGGTGTGCTAGACCAAAAGACACACGTTTCATGGGTGACACCACCACAATTAATATATAAAATAGTGACCATAACTATACGGAAGATGATAGATACTTTCTTCAGGCCATTTTTAATAATACGATTATATAATAGTAATTTTTAGATAATTCTTTATTGATAATAAATAATAAAAATAAAAATGAAAATAAAAATAAGTTTTTTAAAAGCAGTTAATTTTAGAAATAATCCATTTTATTTAATAGTGGCATCGCTCCTTGATTCCCTCCTACAAAACAAAAATAAAGAAAATTGTTCATTGCAATTTTTTATAATAATTTTTTAACAAACCATAGTATCACATATTTAACAGGATAGTTTTGTGAAAAAATAGTTCATAGAACCTATGTTCCAAAGGCACAGATACCAGCAGAACGGTGGCGCTCAACATAAGTCACAAGAGAAAAAAATGAAACCAGTAAACACATGGGTTCTACTACCCTGAAAGTCGGGAGATAATATTTTTTAAAAAAAATTTTTTTTGTTTTTGCATTGACAGTCTGGATACTTTGGCAATGTTTCCGCTGCAATTTTTATGAAGGTCTTTATATCATTTTACTGGTAGGATTTTTATGTACATTTTAGCAAGTATTTTGAAGGATTTTCTTGTTTTATTATGTTATTTGTGTGAAATTGTGCCAAAAATGCTGGCCCCTCCCCCAGTGATGACCATTATGACATCATATGTAAACAGAACACACCCATAATTGCTAATGGAAGGGGCTATAAATTCCCTGCTCCTATGGCTGGTGTAATATCCCTGAGGAAGGTGCCAGGAAGGGTGCCGAAACGCGTAGGAAGGAATAAAGCAGTACTTTGTTACTACATCTTGCATCCCAGGTGATTTTGTGGATTCAGCAGCGCGGACTGTGGCACATCTTGCTTCCCATATTCTCTGGTAATTCCTATTCGGCCAGTTGCAGTAATGCTACAACCAAGATGGCTGCGACAGCATTACAGTGACTGGCAGGCAATCCCCACATGTTCATTGGCTGTCTAAAAAGTGCCAAACATGAGGGGCGGGAATTCAAGCTCCCGTTTGAGCATTTAAAAAATTCTCGCATAGTAACGCGCATCCCGAGCACACTGATGCTCAAGCAGTTCACGAGTAGCATGCTCACTCATTACTATAGATAACACTCGAAAAACTTGTTCAAAAATTGATTGTTTTTATATTACTCACCTATTGGATATTACATGTTCTTGGATAAAATAAGTTGCTTTATAAGCCTCAAAAAACTTGTTTAAAAATTTAGGCTTTGTGCAAGCTTTGCAAATTTGGTGCACTTTTTCATTTTTTTGGCATGGATTTGTCACAAAATCGGATGGCAGCAAAATGAATGAGAAAAATAAAGTCTTTTTCACACTCATGTTGAATATACCCTTCCTTTCTTGTAACATGCTTTTTCACAACCGTTGGCCCACAACTGTCAGACACTAAATGAACAATCACTATTTATTTTCTTAGATAGTGGGCTTGAACAACACCGTTATACTTAACAATTTTTAAGTGGAAATCTTGCCTTATGATTTGTCACTGAAACACAGTTTTATCAGAAATGATTTGGATTAGTAAATGGGGCCTTCTGAGACTGCCATACAGTTTTTGCACATCTAGTTAGTTGCCGGAAAATCAATTTCACACATTACAGGATTCTATCTAGCTATTTGACAAGCTCACAATCAGAAGCAGCAGCAGTAGCATGAATGGCCTCTCTGCACTGTGACACTGAGCAAATGGGGCCAGCAAAATAAGATGTCCACTTTTTATATGAACAGGGACATACAACTTCGGCAGCAAATTACTGAAGACCTTGTTTCATGATGTTGTTTATGGTTTTTGCATCCTGATTGGCTGTTGGAATTAACACATAAAGTTAAGGGGGAAAAAAGTGTGTGGCACTCCTCTATCTTCTCCACACTCCCTCTCATCATCAAACATGTCTCCTCGTCCCACCCGCTCATCATAAATCAACACTATCCTAGCCAAAATAATAACAAAAGAATTAGTGGAAACAAGATGATTTATCAAACTGCGACCAAAATTTGCTGACTTTGAAAAAAATGATCTTGAAACGAACACACATCTGTATGTGCTATGTTCGTGCTGAGTTTGAAATTGACAAACTTTTTTTGAAAAATTTCGTTCATCTCCAGTCTGGAGTACATTTCGTTGCTATATAACCCTCAAAAAACTTGTTTAACCCCTTAACTTCCAAGGATGGTTTGCACGTTTATGTCCAGGCCAATTTTTACAATTCTGACCACTGTCCCTTTATGAGGCAATAACTCTGGAACACTTCTGACATTGTTTTCTCGTGTCATATTGTACTTCATCTGAGTGGTAAAATTTGATTCATATAACTTGCATTTATTTGTGAAGAAACGGAAATTTGGCCAAAATTTAGAAAATTTTGCAATTTTCCAACTTTGAATTTTTATGCCTTTAAATCACAGAGATATGGCACACAAAAAACTTAATAAGTAACATTTCCCACATGTTTACTTTACATCAGCACAATTTTGGAACCAAAATATTTCTTTTTGCTAGGAAGTTATAAGGGTTAAAAGTTAACCAGCGATTTCTCATTTTTACAACACCTTTTTTTAAGGGACCACATCACATTTGAAGTCTCTTTGAGGCGTCTATATGGTAGAATATACCCAAAAGTGACACCATTCTAAAAACTGCAAAACCACATTCAAGAAGTTCATTAACCCTTTGGGTGCTTCACAGGAAATTTATGAATGTTTAAAAAAATGAACATTTAACTTTTTTCACAAAAAATTTACTTCCGATCCATTTTTTTAATTTTAACAAGGGTAACAGGAGAAATTGGACCATAAAAGTTATTGTGCAATTTGTCCTTAGTACGCTGATACCTGATATGTAGGGGAACCACTGTTTCGGCGCATGGCAAAGCTCGGAAGGGAAGGAGCACCATTTGACTTTTTCAATGCAAAATTGACTGGAATTGAGATTGGATGCCATGTCACATTTGGAGAGCCCCTGATGTGCCTAAACAGTGGAAACCCCCTACAAATGTCTCCATTTTGGAAACTAGACCCTTCAGGGAACTTATCTAGATGGGTGGTGAGAACTTTGAACCCCCAAGGGCTTCACAGAAGTTTATAACGTACAGCTATACATTTAAAAAATCATATTTTTTCCACAAAAATGATCTTTTCACCCCCAATTTTTTTTCCCAAGGGAAACAGGACCCAAAAGTTATTGTGCAATTTTTCCTGAGTACTGTGATACCCCATATGTGGGGGTAAACCACTGTTTGGGCACATGGCAGGGCTCGGAAGGGAATGAGCGCTGTTTGACTCTTTCAACGCAGAATTGGCTTGACGTCATATCGCATTTGGAGAGCCCCTGATGTGCTTAAACAGTGGAAATCCTCTACAAATGACTCCATTTTGGAAACTAGACCCCCAAGGAACTTATATAGATGTGTGGTGAGAACTTTGAACACCCAAGTGCTTCACAGAAGTTTATAACGTACAGCCATACAATTAACAAATCATATTTTTTCTACAAAAATGATCTTTTCTCCCCCAAGGAAAACAGGACCCTTAAAGTTATTGTGCAATTTGTTCTGAGTGCGCTAGTACCCCATATGTGGGGGTAATCCACTGTTTGGGTGCATGGCAGAGCTCAGAAGGGAAGGAGCGCCATTTGATGGAAAATTGGCTGAAATTGAGATCGGGCGCCATGTCGTATTTGGCGAGCCTCTGATGTGCCTGAACAGTGGAAACTCCCCACAAGTGACCACATTTTGGAAATTAGACCCCCTAATAAACTTATCTAAATATGTGGTGTGAGCTTTGAACCCCCAAGTGCTTCACAGAAGTTTATAACGCCTGGGCGTGAAAATAAAAAAAATCATATTTTTTCCACAAACATGATCTCTAGTCCCCAATTTTTTTATTTTCCCAAGGGTAACATGAGAAATTGGACACCAAAAGTTGTTGTCCAATTTGTCCTGAGTATGCTGATACCCCAAATGTGGGAGAAAACTACTGTATGAGCTCACGTTGGGGCTTGGAAGGGAAGTAGTGATGTTTTGGAATGCAGACTTTGATGGAATGGTCTGCGGGTGTCATGTCATTAAGGCTATGTGCACACGTTGCCGAATTGCTGCAGAAATTTCCACGGCAATTCCTCAACTCCCTGCCACGGGAAATACGCAAGAAATCCACATGCATAATTCCTGCGTATTTCCCATGAAAAACTAGTGTTTTGCAAGCGTAATTAGCTTGCAGAATACGAGTGCTTTCCAAGCGATCTGTAGCATCACTTGGAAAACTGACAGGTTGGTCACACTCGTCAAACATAGTCTTTGGCTAGTGTGACCAACTTTTTAATATTGAGGCTGGATATGCAGCATCAGTAGTAAAAAGATATAATGTTAAAAATAATTTAAAAAAATAGCCATATGCGGAAAGTAAGAGGAACAATGCATTCCTATGTGTGCGGAATTCCCATGATTCCGCACAAAGAATTAGTCTGCTGCATATTATTCCGTGATGTGATTCCGCCATGGAAAAATATGCAGCGTTAGCACAGCATGTGCGGAATGCCATTGAATTCAATAGGTTGCTTATTTTATGCGTTTTTGCAGCGTTTTCACGGTGAAAAAATGCGGCAAAAGCACATAAAATCCGTGGGAATTCCGGAAGTGTGCACACAGCCTAATAGATGCTTTTTATTGTAAAAATAGTTTTTGCATCACCACATTTTGAGAGCTATAATTTTTCCATATTTTGACCCACAGAGTCATGAGTGGTCTTATTTTTTGAGGGGCGAGTTGACATTTTTATTGGTACTATTTTCGGGCACGTGACATTTTTTTATCGCTTTTTATTCCGATTTTTGGGACGCAGAATGAACGAAAAACAGCATTTCATAAATTTCTTTTGGGGGGGGCGTTTACACCGTTCCGTGTGTGGTAAAATTGACAAAGCGGTTTTATTCTTCGGGTCAGTACGATTACACGATACCTCATTTATATCATTTTTTATGTTTTGGCTCTTTTGTACAATAAAAACAATTTTATATAAAAAAAATAATTATTTTTGCATCGCTTTATTCTGCAAGCTATCACTTTTTTATTTTTTTGCTGATGATGCTGTATGGTGGCGCGTTTTTTGCGAGACAAGATGATGTTTTCAGGGGTATCATGGTTATTTATATACGTCTTTTTGATCGCGTGTTATTGCACTTTTTGTTCAGCGGTAAGATGATAAAGCATTTGTTTCTTGCCTTGTTCTTTTATTTTTGAAGGGGTTCACTAAAGGGGTTACCTAGTGGGACATTTTTATAGGGTGGTCGTTTCGGACGCATCGATACTAAGTATGTTTATTTAATTTTTTTATTTATTTACAAAAAAAGAATTTATTAGGGATTTTTTTATTTATTTGGGATTTTTTTTTAAATTATTTTTACACATTAATTTTTTTTATTTTATTATATTGTCCTGGGGGCACACTGCAACATAGTGTCAGATCGCTGATCTGACACTTTGCACTGCACTGTGTCAGATCAGCGATCTGACAGGCATTGCAGGAGGCTGCCTCCCTGCAGGACCCTGAAGGCCCCTGCGGCCATATTGGATCTGGAGGCCTGCAGGGAGGAGGATCACATCGTGCTGTTCTGACGGTCTCAGGGAGCCCCCTCCCTGCGCGATGCTTCCCTATGCCCCCGATACACTGCGATCATGTTTGATTGCAGTGTGCCAGAGGTTAATGTGCTGGGGGTGGTGCGTGACCGCCTCTGGCACATAGTGCCAGGTGTCAGCTGTGATAAACAGCTGACACCCGACCACAATCAGTGGCGCTTCCCCAGTGACATGGGGATTAAGTCCCAAGGCACATGGACAGGATAGTACGTCATATGGCAGAAAGTTAAAAATGTATCTGTATTACATTGCTCATCCATAGACTTTTACATATTCTTAGATAGATCTTGCTGCTATATAAGCCTCAAAGAACTTGTTCAAAAATTAATTGGTATTATATTGCTCACCCATAGACTATTCCATGGTATGGAGTATATTTTGTTGGTATACAAACCTCAAAAAAGTGTACAAAATTTATCGGTATTATATTGCTCATTCATAGGGTATTTCATGTTCTATAGATTTAGTTGCTATATAAGCCTCAAAAAACTAATTTTAGGCTGTGTGCACATGTAGATTTGGTGCATTTTTGTCATTTTTTTAGCACAGATTTGTCACAAAATCTGATGGCAGCAAAGTGAATGAGAAACAAAGTAACTTGCACACGTTAAGTAATTTTGACTTGCAGATTTGGTGCAGAAAACAATCTGCAGCATGTCAGTTCTCTGTGAGTTTTTGCCCTGCATATTTCATCATTGATTTTACTCAAATCAATCAAAAATGTTTGTTTTGCAGCTGCATTTTTCCTGCCAAGAGATGCAAAAATGGTTCTGAATTTTGACTTAACGTGTGCACATACCATTATTGGCATTATTGCTAACCCATAGATTATTCCGTGGTCTGGAGTACATTTCCTTGGTATATAACCCTCAAAAGTGCATAGCCTTTATGAGTCTAGGAGTACCAATACAGTTATGGCCAAAAGTATTAACACCCCTGCAATTCTGTCAGATAATACTCTGTTTCTTCCTGAAAATGATTGCAAACACAAATTCTTTGTTATTATTAGCTTCATTTAATTTGTCTTAAATGAAAAAGCACAAAAAGAATTGTCCTAAAGCCAAATTGGATATAATTCCACACCAATCTTAAAAAAGAGGGTGGACAAAAGTATCGGCACTGTTTGAAAAATCATGTGATGCTTCTCTAATTTGTGTAATTAACAGCACCTGTAACTTACCTGTGGCACCTAACAGGTGTTGGCAATAACTAACTCACACTTGCAGCCAGTTGACATGGATTAAAGTTGACTCAACCTCTGTCCTGTGTCCTTGTGTGTACCACATTGAGCATGGAGAAAAGAAAGAAGACCAAAGAACTGTCTGCGGACTTGAGAAACCAAATTGTGAGGAATCTGAGCAATCTCAAGGCTACAAGTCCATCTCCAAAGACCTGAATGTTCCTGTGTCTACCGTGCGCAATGTCATAAAGAAGCTTAAAGCCCATGGCACTGTGGCTAACCTCCCTAGATGTGGACGGAAAATAAAAATTGACAAGAGATTTCAACGCAAGATTGTGCGGATGTTGGATAAAGAACCTCGACTAACATCCAAAAAAGTTCAAGCTGCCCTGCAGTCCGAGGGTACAACAGTGTCAACCCGTACTATCCATCGGCGTCTGAATGAAAAGAGACTGTATGGTAGGAGACCCAGGAAGACCCCACTTCTTACCCTGAGACATAAAAAAGCCAGGCTGGAGTTTGCCAAAACTTACCTGAAAAAGCCTAAAACGTTTTGGAAGAATGTTCTCTGGTCAGATGAGACACAAGTAGAGCTTTTTGGGCAAAGGCATTAACATTGAGTTTACTGGAGAAAAAAGGAGGCATTCAAAGAAAAAAACACTACAGTCAAACACGGCGGAGGTTCCCTGATGTTTTGGGGTTGCTTTGCTGCCTCTGGCACTGGACTGCTTGACCGTGTGCATGGCATTATGAAGTCTGAAGAATACCAACAAATTTTGCAGCATAATATAGGGCCCAGTGTGAGAAAGCTGGGTCTCCCTCAGAGGTCATGGGTCTTCCAGCAGGACAATGACCCAAAACACACTAGAAAATGGTTTGAGAGAAAGCACTGGAGACTTCTAAGGTGGCCAGCAATGAGTCCAGACCTGAATCCCATAGAACACCTGTGGAGAGATCTAAAAATGGCAGTTTGGAGAAGGCACCCTTCAAATATCAGGGACCTGGAGCAGTTTGCCAAAGAAGAATGGTCTAAAATTCCAGCAGAGCATTGTAAGAAACTCATTGATGGTTACCGGAAGCGGTTGGTCGCAGTTATTTTGGCTAAAGGTTGTGAAACCAAGTATTAGGCTGAGGGTGCCAATACTTTTGTCTGGCCCATTTTTGGAGTTTTGTGTGAAATGATCAATGTTTTGCTTTTTGCTTCATTCTCTTTTGTGTTTTTTCATTTAAGACAAATTAAATGAAGATAATAATACCAAAGAATTTGTGATTGCAATCATTTTCAGGAAGAAACTGAGTATTATCTGACATAATTGCAGGGTTGTCAATACTGGCCACAACTGTACATGACAATTTGAACAGAATGTGTAAGAGGCACTCCTTTATGTCTAATGCAGGGTGTATCTGAGTCCCTAATTTTTGGCAGTTCTTGCTTCCGTCATAAATTAAACTTAAATTTCAAATAATTTTACTAAAAAAATAAAATATATATAGATTTGTTTAATCCTGTTTAAATTTTGCCTTATATACAAGTCATTATGTAAAGAAAAAAAATTCTTAACATTTTTTTTTCTGTAAAATGCAATAGCTTATCAGTTTGGAATGTTTTATTGTCACTCCTTAAAGTGGAGTAAAAGTGTGACACCATTGTTCTCAACAGCGATCTAGGAGTCAGAGATCCTTCCAGAAGTCTTCCCCCTGCTGTTCTCCTTCCATTCAGCACTTTTCCCATTGATTCCAACATTATCACTGCCCTTCAAACCTCATTGGGTCTGATGGAAAAAATCTTGGTTTTCCCATTGTCTCCCATTATACTCTTTACTCGAAATAAGCATGCAAGTATTAGGAATTGCTCAGTTCAAGCAACGAGCACCTGAGAAGTTTAGTGCTCACTCATCTCTATTTATTATTAAAGATGGTTTAATTTTCATTTAAAAGCAACATTGCTGGTAACTGATTCCCTACTGATGGCTATAATCAATCCTCCCTGAATACATTTCCATAAGATTTCTCAACATCTGTCATATGCAGTAGTGTTCAACCACATTGTTTTAAAGGTATGTGTAATAAATTAACTTTCATGCTTCCTAATTGAAGCAATTTTAGTGACATATATTTTACCTACCCTACAACCCCATTGTTCGATAAAATAATATAAAGTTGGTAAAAATGCATTTCATCCTACAGTTTTGTCTCCCAAAGCAACAGAGGTCTAACAAATTCATTTCTTGGCATTTTTGTTCACATGCAAAGGGAAATGCAACATTTCTTAGAAGTGTCTGACAACAAAGATTGTAAATGTCAAAGGCAATTAAGCGCAGTTGCAGAAAAATAGCAGCCAAAGATAAAAAAGAATACAAGCTGTCAAGGTCTTCACCATTCCAGTGGGACACTTCTGATCATATAAGATGAATACTTCCAATTTAAAAAGTATAATATTTTACGTAACATTCTTAAATGCATCAATTATCAGTGTTTATATTTCTGTAATCATGAAAGTTAGACAGATTTGTTTTGTAAAGATATGTTTAATTTAATTACATTTTTTTTATTTTAGCACTTCAACAAGAGCACTCAGTGGCCTTGTCAAAATTAAAATACCCTTTTATCTTATGCCAATTTTATATTTATTAGCCATGTATTGATGAGAGACTTTTTACTCGATTGTAGAGATCGTGTCTTATGCTGACAATGGCCATGCTTTTTAGGAAACTAAGCCACTTCCAATAAAAAAAAAAATAAGACTAGAAAATAATTGGCAAAGTATTTCCTTGACCCAAGACAGAAAAACAATGCACTATTCCATCTGCTTCCAATTTGATAGACATTGTAATACAACAAAAGTTCTATAAAGCTAGAATGAGATGACCTAGGTCATCTACTGTAGAAGCGTTCTGCAATCATTGAATATAAATGATAGAAACCTTCTCCATGGTGTTCTGTGGTAGCGATAAAAGTCGTGGGTACCTTAGAGTAACAAAAAGATCATCTAAATGCACATTGTGACCTTGCAATAATTAAAAGCAGGTATCTTGCTTTCCTGTACAATATAATGCTCTAATAGTACCCTGAAGGTCGCCTCCATTTCCCAGATTTTGGTACTATTTTTGCACTGTTCAATTAGGAGGATTTCTACTCCTGTATAAAATCCCTGCTAAGCAAGCGTTATGCCCCATCTCTTGAAATAAGAGGTTACTGACAGTAAAGATTAGCTAAATTATTATACCTTGTATCATGGTAACTATGGGATTTTATGGTGCATTATGGGATAGTACTTTTACATATTATAGTGGAAAGCAAAATGTCATTCTTGTTTTCATGCTGAACTTAAAAATGAATATTGATGTTGTAAAATGTGCTGCTAAATGCAGATGAATAGAATGACATTTACAATATTTGGCAATTGTCAGCAAACGTAAAATGTTTGGTTTGCTACGAAACAAAATGCCTTTAAACTCCTTAGTTTAGTATTTTTTATAACTTTTACAATTTTACAAGTTATAGGTAACAATATAGGGAAAAAACAAGAGTGCACTATTGTTTTTTACGTTCCATACCTATGTATTCCAATAGATGCATCAACCTACAATTACAACATTGCAATGAATCATGGCTATAAAAGTACAAAATGAAATACGAAGCCATATACAGTACTTTAAATTTCCACATGTGTGGAAAAACGTAGAAAAGAGATGCAGGTCCACTCATTTTGCATATCATCCTGCAATGCAATGTTATGTAAAAAAAAAATAGAGAAATAAAAACTAGCTATAACACAAGACTAGTCAGAGTTGGGTGACATGGAGGAGGGAAACAAGGGGGAGGGCATCATCAAGTAGCCCATAAGGCCTGTTTCACACTTCAGTTTTTTCTCGTCAGTTAAAATCCGCCAAAATGGCGGAAAGCGGATTCATTGTTAACTGAAGTGAACGCATAGTAGCGGTCCGGTTTTTTGACGATCGTTGGCTGAAGAATTTTAAAGGAACCGCAGTCCGGGGACGAGAGAGGGAGAGGGAGAATTTTTTTTTTCTTCACTGGCCGCCAGAAATGATTTCAGGGTTAAATTTCCTCCTGACTTCATTCCTCCGGGCATGCGCTGTATAAAAATGCGGATCCTTCACTACAAAAAACGTTACATGGTCCGTCCAGGCATCTCGGCGGACGCAAAAAAATTGACGGATCCGCAAAAAAAGGATCCAATGGATGGCCGTCCGTCAAGATCCGCCGGTAATGCAAGTCAATGGGGAAAAAAACGGAGCCGTAAAAAAAATGGCGGATCCGTTTTTTTGCAAAAGCGGCGGATTTTGACTGATGGTCAAAAACGGAAGTGTGAAACAGGCCTAAGAAACCACATGCAAACATTGATTGACAGGTATTACATTGAGGGTTATTTGTTTTCGGAAATGGGAACTACCCCAAGATAAACCGATCCAGATAATTATGAAGTGAGGCTGTCAGCCATTCCATACATCTAACCTCTTTGATTCTAGATATTAATGCTTTCCGAATTGGTGCTAGAATAATTTTCCATAAATAGGTTATAAGGCATTAAGCTGCTGTTAGAAGGTGTAGTAGAAGTCTAGTTGTCCTTTGGAGATCGCGGGGTGGAACATAAAGTATATGTTTATATGTCTAAAAGGAGATCAATCCCAAGGATGGTGA
Source organism: Dendrobates tinctorius (assembly GCF_039654945.1). NCBI lineage: Eukaryota > Metazoa > Chordata > Amphibia > Anura > Dendrobatidae > Dendrobates > Dendrobates tinctorius. The sequence goes on along the minus strand of NW_027361698.1, from coordinate 57,016,244 downwards.
GGATGAAATATCGTACTGTCTTCCAATATAGAACTATGATAGTACAATACCGAAAGACTTGGGGAATGTCACCTTTTACTCTTTTACATCTCCAGTAAAGATCTGAGGATGATGGAAAAACGTATTAATTAAGACTGGCGTATAGTATCAGTGCATCAGGATCTTATGTTGGTTTTCTTTATAGGTAATACATTGAGCTGGTTTAGCACCATGATACAAAATACCATACCAAAGGGAATATGGGATTTCATGTCTCAAATTTGCCTCCCAAACATTCAAATATCTATGCTTTAGTTGATTGCTTGCCGGATAAGTAATGAGGGTGTTTTTTATACGGTATCTGCAATTAGGCCTTTGGTAGATTTTGTTTCTATGCATAATCTTTCAAAGCATGTGGGCACTGAAAAAATAGGTGTGTTTGGTACAGAGTATTTTTCTTTCAACACAGGGAATGAAATAAGATCCCTAGAGAAACGGTATGCAATGTCAGCAAAGTGAAAAAAAAAATTGCTGGCTTTAAGCCACGGATGTATCAAGTATGGCGCTGAGCTATCTTGCAAATACAGTGTAAAAAGAAACAAAGTAATTTTAGGTTTTTTAAAGGCAAGCAAGAATTTCTTACTAACTAACCATACAGGAAAGATGTATATCTTTGTACCGTGTTAGCCAGTAACAAAAAATGGTAACACATTGCAAGCTCTCGAGACTACTCAGGTCTCTTCATCAGGCATTGACTAATACAAAATCTGAAGAATCACATATTTATGCACAAAACAGCACAGAAAAAATGCAAGTGACAAGTGACGTGAAGCAGAACTATAATTATGGGGGAGTGATAGACAGATATGGCCATAAATATTGGACCAGTTCATAGATAAGGAGTGAAAGTTTTATTGTCCTCTGATTGGGGTCTGGTTCTGTGTTGTGATGCCCCATAAGGTCTTAGGAGCAAATTCATAAAAATACATAAATCCAATGCGACACATTCATTCCAGCATTGAGTGTGTCAAAGGTCATCATGAGTTTGTACTCACAGAATGGAATCATTCAAGAGGGCTGTTGTAGATCATTTGCTGAAAATATCACCCTCAGACAATGCTGGTGGCAGAGGTAGTGGCTGTTTTCAACACTAAGGGATAATGGGGAGAGACACAAACATCCAACAGAGGTGGGGGGAAATGTGTACAAATTGGACAATTTTCAATAAACCAGCAAAACAGCATGGGCTATCGGTGCCTGTAGCAATGCCGAGGAGGAAGAAGTTGCAGAACATGGTCAAGGGGCACTTAAGAGACATACGTGCATCCTTTCTGACTCTTCAGTTCATTTTAATTATTGGGTGTCCAAGCTGGACAATTGGCCCAACCTCTCCTTATACGCCTTAGAGGTGATGCCTGCCCTGCTGCTAGTGTGATGTCAGAGCGTGTTTTCAGTTGCGCTGGGTCAGTCATCACTGAAAGGCGCACACGCCTCTCTGCAGAAAATGCAGACTTACTCTGATTAAAATCAACAAGGACTGGATTTCTCCACAGTTTGCAATCCCTCCAGATGACAGCAAGCCAACCTAAATTCACCAAAAATGCTGATTCATGCTACTGCTGTTAATGTTAACCCCTTTCCATAAAAATCCATTTCCTTCCTTCTTTAACCATGACTCAGCCCATAGGGCTAATTTTTACAAACCCTATGCACATTGTGCAGTGGACAAACCAGGACAGTAATACTATACCAGACTAACTACTATTTGTGATTGGAGGCCGTTGGGATGGTGGCTTCCTGCATCAACCACGACTCAGCCCATAGGGCTAATTTTTACAAACCCTAAGCACGTTGTGCAGTGGATAAATCTTGAGTGTAGAGTGGTCCTATCAAACTAAAATTTGTCATTGGAAACCCTTGTTACATGTTGTCCCACTTTGCTACTGAGATAGGGGATACATATTCAATAGAAATCTAGGTTTGGTAGTTGTTTTTGAGTATCTGTAAAAGTATTGTAATACTGCGGCAAACTTATTCCCAGAAACCATATGTGAGTCAGAAATGCATGCAGGCATATTCTCCAGGCTCTTCTCATTCTTTTTCATAACTTTCCCATCCATTTCAGCCTTTTCTTCAGGCCCCCAGACCCCTTTGTAGGGTCCATCATAAAATTACTGGCATTTCCCATTGACTTGCATCGTACTCGCTATTCCAAATGAATACGCAATTTTTAAAAAGTACTCACTATGAGTATAGCGATTAGGCCGGTGTCACGCTAGAGAGAAATACGTACGAGTGAGAGTCGTTAAAATCATGCATTGCACACGGAATAATAATTCTCTATGGGGTAGCTCCCACCAGCCGTATATTTTACGCTCCGTGCCAATCGCATTCTGCGATTGTCAGCGTACTACGGCCGAAATACGCAAGTCTATGGGTGCGCAAAAAATACGCATTACACACGGACCACATGTGTGACTTGCGAGAAATATGCAAAACTTCTCCAGGAAATGGGCCAATCCATTATCAGGAAGCTAATTAGCTCAAAAAGCGCTCCAGACATCCTAGAAGAATGCCTCCACGGAGTCCAGCAGCATTTCCACCCACATTAAAGTGGAGCTGTTAATTGTTTTGGTCCAGGTAAGGCCCGAAATTTGGGATCAACGGAATGCCCATTATTCAGACCGGGCCAGAAAAGAGGTGGCATGGAGGCGCATTTGTGGGCAGATGTTTACAGATTTTGGTGAACGGCCACGTGAGGAGCAGCAACAAATGAGTTGACCAATCAACTTAAAGGCCAGAACTAAGCTTTTTTCAAAGTAGCCCCTAAAATCCTATACTGTGTATGCAGTTATCCTTGTTTGTAATAGAAAATTTTGGAAATAAAGCATACCCTACATGACTACATGACTATGTGAAATGTTAAGAAAGTTGCTTGGCACATTTCCCAAAGGTAAAATTACATTTTTCCTTCACTTTGCAGATGAGGATGTGATGAGACGCTGGGGCAGCATCCAGGACCAGTACCGGTGGGAAAGACATCAGAGGGCCAGGAGTGGGGCAGCAGCACCAACCAAGCAAGCATATCTTTATTTTGACCGCTTGGCTTTTTTGGCATCAATTATGGATCTCAGACTGTAAGTACAGACATCACACCACATGACACATATGCTGTTTAGAATCAGAGCTACATTTTTTTTATTACATTTCCTAACAGAACTCAGTCGAACCTCACAGAGAGTGAGACAGGGTTGGATTCTGAGGCCATTCTAGACCCAGTCGGGGGGGGTGAAGAGGTGGCTGGCCCATGTTCTGAGCCTTCCATTTGCAACCCCAAAGCTCCACCAGCACCAGGACCAGCATCTGTTTCTGTACCTGGTCCAGAACCAGCAACTCCACCAGCACCCAGCATCATTGAAGAACCCGGCAACAGCAGCTGCCCTACTGTCCGTCTTGAGGGCTCCCCCCAGCCTGCAGCCGTAGGCTGCCGTGGGAGATGTAGAAGAGATAACACTGCCTCTGATACCCGGAGGCATGTAGACACAGGTGTCCTCAATTACCTGTCCAGGGCTGCCCAGGGCTCCCCTACCCCTTGAGGTGAGGCTACATGTGCGAGGATCCATTCAGATCCTAATTGATGCATGCACACACCCCAATACCCCATATGAGGTGTTTGACTTTCTTGAGGGTGGCAGCTCTCACCCCGTAACCGTCTCCACCTTACCCCACACAAAGATCTGCCCTGCTCAGTAAGGATCTGATGTTCCTCCTGCACATGCGCCTACACCTCAATCCATTCCACCCCAAAACCAACCTTGGCCACAACAGGGCCAAATGGTAGCCTATAACCAACCTGCCCAATATGGCCACTTGTACAGACCCGGTGTTGGAGGCTGGCCCCAACCTGGCTTTGGATGATATGGTCATATTGGGGGTATCATGGACGTGGCTACAATCATCCACAGGAGTATAATCTCCATTTTCCTTATGGCCACTTCGGTGTTCAGCTACATGACCCTGGCCACATATTACCTCAGGGCCAAGATTATCCACCACAACAGGGTGATGGACAAGCTGGGAACCCCACCCCCCAACAAAGAGATGAAGGCCTCCCGCCCTCACAACAAAATATACTCATCTCCCGCACTCACCACCATCAACATACCAGCAATTGTGAACCCAAATTGTTGCTTTTTTTTTGCCTTAGCAAATGAAGGTATGTTTTTATATATTTTGTTGTACAAATTATGTATAATACATAAAGGCCCACATTTTATGGGCAATATATGCCATATGACAAAAATATGGTAAGCACTATCCCAAGTTTAATTTTGCATTTAAAAAAACTTGAAAAAGCAAAGTTTGGACTCTTGTTTCATTATTTAATAAATGTGAACTCTTTACACATCTTTAGGCCAAATTAACAGAACACAAAAACAATATTAAAGGAACAAAACTAATTTATATATCAACACATAAGAACATCACAACAAAGATACAGCCTGATCTTGCCAGGTAGTAGCACCCTGAGGTGATACAAAATGCTGGGTGAACACATCACGGACTTTAAGTCCTGAGAGAGGACGCCGTAAAGGGTGCACATGTGGCCTAGGCCTATCCCCATTGTCCACCACACCTTCAGCCACATCAGTTGAGGAGTAATCATGCAGTTTATTGAACTTATGGAGGACCACACAAGCTTTGATGACCTCATTTACATTGGCTTCACTCAGCTGAATGACAGACTGGAGGACACGCCATTTGGCACAAAGAATGTTGAAGGCGCACTCCACCAGTCTTTGGGCACGTTATAGGCGCAAGTTAAAAATCCTGCGCCGGTGGTCAGGGTTTCTGTGCGGGTATGGCCCCATTACATGCCTGGTCAATTGAAAGGCTTCATCCTCCACTAGGAAATAAGGCACCACTTCTTGATTTGAGCCTGGAAGCTGACATGGTGGTGGTAGGTCCAACTGATTATTGCGCAGCTGCGACCCATAATGAAAGAATTGAAGACTCTAGTCTCCAATTCTTCCATAAGCCCCAATGTCTACAATTATAACCCTGTCGTTACTATCAACCAGAGCCAACAAAACTACAGAAAAATATTGTTTATAATTATAGAATTGGGACCCTGAGTTCGGCGGCTTACGCACACGGATGTGCTTCCCATCCAGGGCTCCAATACAATTGGAGAATTGGCAGTGTGCCTCAAATCCCCTGGCAATCCTCAGCCAGTCTCCCATCTTGGGCTCAGGCATGACCACTTGATGAAGTCTGGTCCAGATTTGTGAACATGAAGCCCGGACTATGCCAGATATTGTCGATCTCCCAATCAAAAACTCCAGATGGAATGCAGCATAAGAAAGACCAGTTGTGAGAAACCTACAATTAAACAAATGGAGAAAATATATACATTACTACATGCTAAAGAATGCACACATTACATATAGATCACCAGAACAGTGTGTAACTAAGAAGCTAAGCTTACACTACATATACACACATAACACGGCTATGTAATGTGTAATAAAACATCATAGTATTCTTACTTAGACAATAGATTTGGGAAATAATAAGAATGTCACTCAGCATAAAAAGGGTCACTGAGTAAGATAATTATTTAGAAAACGAATCATCTACATACATTCTGTAGCTGAGGAATACATACCGTAATGTAAGGAGAAGGCGCTCCTCAGCAGAGATACATTTGCGCATCCTGGTTTCCTGGAAGGTGATCCCTGGGCGCACTGTCTCTACATCAATGGTAGAAATGGTCATACGACAATAAAGGAAAAACATACCTTTATTGAGGCATTGTCTCAAATGCAGATGCACCCACATTCGTCTCCTCCTCCTCGGATCCACAATTACTGGGTAAGGCTGGCCAAATCGGCGGGACAAAACCCAGTTGTACAGAACGCAGTCAGTTGGGGTGAACTGAAGTGTGTCTGTTATGTTTACAAACAAACACCAAGACACCAACACAAGCACAGCACCAAAATGGGCAGATTGGAGGCTGGCACCTGGTGTAGAGGCAATAAATAGGGTTGCTGATGATGATTTAACTTATGTGTAGGTCTCAAAACCATTATATGTCCATTTTGCAAGGTTGCAATAAAAATACGGTATACAGATCTCATACAGATGACTTACAGATGCTTACATGTGCAAAATACGTGGCCACACCCTGTCAACAGATGACATATGGAGCACTATTCAGGGACCATTTCTGCGTATTATGACCGTACAATATGGTCCATATTTTTAAATGTTAAGTGTGACTCCAGCCTTATGAATATTTCGGTACTCGCTCATCACTAATCAGGACGTGTGAAGCCGGCCTTAGGATGCAGATCAGATGCTAGGTGTAAAAAATCACATTGTACTCGCATGAAAAACGCATGACACTTGCATTATGCTAGTTCAACTTTGCAGGGAAAAAAAAAACAATTTTTGGTGACTCCAGCCTTAGAGTATGTGTGCACATTGAGTATTTGCTTGCAGAAATTTCTGCAAGGTTTCTGAATCTCCACCAAATAGTGGAAATGGGAAGCTGTGATAATTTATTCATGATCCCCTCAAGGAAGGTGATATGGGAAGTATTGTAAGTAATAATAAATAATAATCTTTATTTTTATATAGCGCTAACATATTCCGCAGCGCTTTACAGTTTGCACACATTATCATCACTGTCCCCGATGGGGCTCACAATCTAAATTCCCTATTAGTATGTCTTTAGAATGTGGGAGGAAACCGGAGTGCCCGGAGAAAACCCACGCAAACACGGGGAGAACATACAAACTCCTTGCAGATGTTGTCCTTGGTGGGATTCGAACCCAGGACCCCAGTGCTGCAAGGCTGCAGCGCTAACCACTGAGCCACCGTGCTGCCCAAGTATGTATATTTCATAAGGAAACAGGCTTACCCTGCAGTAATCCAGTTAAAATGAGATGTCATCTATCTGGGTCAGGCATGGACAATTCTGTTTGTAATGGGAAATTTTTTGTGATCAAAATTGCCAAAATTCCCACTTCTTCCCTTTTCCTGTCTTGGCTTGCTGTGGGGTGGACACAGACAGAAGAGGATTCTTTTGCAAGAATAGTATATGGGACCTTAGCTCCTCATAATACGCAATTCCACCTGCTTTGGAGTAAAAATGGAGCCCCTTTCCTCATGGCTGCACAAATGGAACCAATGCTATATCCATCCTTGGCATTCGCCTTCCTCATCTCACCAGAAATTTACATGTAAAGACCCAGCATTTATTCTTAATTATGCCAGATGTTATGCTGGGTGATGGTCAAATTACCAACTGCTAGACAGCAAGTCTAGTCACTTTTGGAGCTAGCATCACACTGCTGCACACACTTGACGGCCAGGTATACTCTTCACCTGCCTCCCAGTCCACATAAGGGCAAACTTTAGCAGAGCCATTCTCAGGCAGAGAACAGCAAAGTGGCTGGTGACTGGATACACAAAAAGAAGACAGAGCAAACACACCAGATCCAAAAAAACACAGTGCAACTGCATAAACTCAGGTGAACAATTATAAACCAAGCACATGCACTAAAGCATGAACCTCCTCAAAAGCACAGCAACACTACCTTAGTCCCCCACCAGAACTGAAATAATCAGCAACAAAAGGAAGAAATTGCAGGTTTAAAACTGCATTCCATCAATCACCTGACCATGCTGTGGCAATGCCTAATATTCCCCCCCAGACCACAGAAACACAGGAGGAGATGAGAGAAGACTGAAGGGAACCTGCTTCCATCTGATTTCCCCAGCATGTAAGGTGTCCCACAACCATTGGAAGCAGCTAACTGGCATCCTGGGTTCACCGCACAGCATATTCACTGGGAGCATTGGCATCCCACCGCTTTGTGATGCAAGAAGTGTATGTCCTAGAATGTGACACCTGAGACACCCCTGCAAGCTCTGTCCCTGGAGGCAACACTTTGTACCTCAAGATTTCAAAACCTAATCGTCACATCCAAGCATAAGCATAGTGTGATCAGGTGCTTAACCTAGAGTCAACAACTCATACACATTCAAACAAAAAAGGAAGCACACTGTAACGCCATATCATGCAAACATGAAAAATGAATTGCATTACTGCATTAGAAGTATGAAAAATTGAGAAAGTTTAGCGCATAAAATGGCCAATTTTGTGTGTACCTGGAAGCCACAGTAAGGCCAGGTTCACATAGGGTTAACACAGCCCGTTCAACGCATAGCGTTGACGGGCTGCATTAACGCTATAGTATAACAAGATATGCGTTATGCTATACCACTAGAGCTAATGCTTCACCAGCGCTAGCGATGAAGGAGCCTCAGACGCTGCAACCCGCGTCCATCAGTGAATGATGGCATGTCGCGAACGCGTGCCGCTATACGGCATGTGTCGCGATGTGCCACATAATGGGGATCTATGGCAGCGTTAACAGACTGTGGAGGATTTGTATAGGTTTCCATTCAGATGAGGACTTCAGTCTAAGAGAGGATAGGCATAGATAAGGTCCTGGAAAACGAGAATTGCCTTACCGTGGCTTCCAGGTACACATAAAATTGGCCATTTTATGCGCTAAACTTTCCCAATTTTTCATACTTCTATTGCAGCAATGCAATTCATTTTTCATATTTCATGTTTGCATGTTATGGCTCTACAGTGTGCTTCCTTTTTTGTTTGAATGTATATGAGTTGGTGACTCTAGGTTAAGCACCTGTTCACACTATGCTTATGCTTGGATGTGACAGTCAGTTTTTGAAATCTGTATTCATTAACCTTCTGACTGAGCACTCCACCTGTTAGCCACAGGTGTTTTTAATTAAAACAGGGCCACTACCCCTCCACAGAGATATAGACTTCAGTCTAAATAGAGGATTTGTATAGGTTCCAATTCAGATGAGGACTTCAGTCTAAGCAAGGATTGGCATAGATAGGGTCCTGGAAAACGAGAAATACCTTACCGTGGCTTCCAGGTACACATAAAATTGGCCATTTTATGCTCTAAACTTTCTCAATTTTTCACACTTTTAATGCAGTAATGCAATTCATTTTTCAGATTTCATGTTTGGATGTTATGGTGTTACAGTGTGCTTCCTTTTACCTCGTACTTCATGGACAGTGAAGGGAAATGGGTGACCCGCCAGAAAGCCACAGCCCTCAGTGAAGCGTGATTGGCACTTTCAGGTACGGAGCTGCCATTCCTAACACCACACATATTATTCAGCAGGTCAGGATACATTAGCCACTGTTCATATGAGCAGAATGTTGAGTCTTGAATTGATGCTTCTTGCAGCTTACTATGCTGCTATTCTTGGAGGTCAGGGATGCAGAATAGCTGAACAATCAATGTTTGCTAATGTTGATTACCCATTGTATCAGTCCATGCAACTTGTTGAACTGCAAACATTGAAGGACCAACGATACAGATTGATTGAATATTTATACAATGAGAGATGACCTTCTTCCACTTTCCTCCAGACCTGTGGATGATGGCCTGGAGAACAGCTGTGGGTATAAAAATTACCTAGATCCTTCTGAATTAAGACGCTACATGATAGTAGCCAATGCACCATAGCTGCAACTGGAGGAATACAGATTTGAGACACTCTATAGGATGCCAGCTTAACGGACCATGGCCTCAGCTGGAAGAATACAGATCTGCTCCATTTACCATCACTGAACCCATGGAGATGTTTATAGAAGCCAAGTTGGGACAATTGGGTCAACTGGCCCATGGATGCACTTAGATAAGCAAGTTTGAGACAATCAGGTCACGTGGCCACATAACTCAATGGATTGTCAGCTTCTTAAGCTTGCTGCTACCTCTTCTCTGTGAGTGCCTTTCCAAAGCAGGGTGCCACTGGGAAGCCCCAAAGTTGCAGATGTTCTAATTCCCAGTGAGCCAGCAGAAGAAATTGCACCATCTTATGCACTTGCTGGGACTGTACTATATGCTATTATATGTTGGTGGTTCAATAAAGTTTTTCCACACTGTTTTACCCTCAACCTGTGTTTCTTGAGTAGTGTTATGCCCACAGGGAAGGATTACGGCATTCAATGGGATGAGCCATGATCCAAGTGGTCTTTCTAAAGACAGCCAGGCCAGCGGACGAGAACACCCACTGAACCTTGTCTCCATAATACTCCAGTCAGGCCTAGAGTAACATTTTCTGTCATAAGAAATGCTGCCACTTTCATGAATATATTGGATGTAGCTATGCCGTGTTTCACCCCGGCTCCTTCCAAAGTCCAAAGATTTTAGGGGACCTGCCTGAAATGTGCGTAAAAATGGCAAAAGTCACTATTGAAACTGTTCAAACAAAAGTTAATAATGTATACATTTGGAGGGACAATTAAGCCCTCAAATAATCCTGAATTGTATGGGAAAAACTGCAATCAATGAATAAGTCCAACAAATATATGGAGTCACCAAAAATCCTGCAATTTTTTTTTTAACTAAATACGAGATAAATCCAAAATACATCCAAAAAAAGTTTTATTTAAAAAATAACTAATTGCTTATTATCAGGCCTCACTCATCAGACAGAGCTGTCACTGGTTTACTGAAAACATGACGCATCCGGCTTGGTATGGCTTGGAGAGAGATACTAGTGATAGAGGTTCCACACGAAAGCTTTTCTTTTACTTCCTTCTACAAAAGCACAGTGCGAACTCCTCTCATCCAATTTCCAGCCGATAATCTCAGCCTGGAGGGATCTCATTAAGCCGACTAAAAATATCAAAAAAGCAGAGCAAATCTTAAAGTTGCCTCTATCTTCATTGGCACTGATGGATGATCTCCCGATACCGGAGGTTTGGGGGAAATCTGGAATTAAAAAGGTGGGGGAAGTTTTTAGTGGAGTGGAGTTCCTGAAATTCAGTGAGATCAGGGTTAAATATAATTTACCATCATCTGAGCTGATCTTTTACACCATGTTGAAAGACAGAATTTGGAAATTCATAAAAGGGAAGACTTTAAATTATGAAATGCTGTCTTCACTATTGTGCAACCTTAAAAATAAAAACTTCTGGAGTCTGCGTAATTTGTATAGATCTGTCATCAAGGACCTAACAAGCCACAAAAACATGTATATGAAGAGATGGGAGTCTGATTTTGGTGCTGATATCCGTCTCGAAAATTGGAACAATGCCATCAAAAACACTTACAACTCCAACATATCATTGGGCCTTCATGAGAGTTATTTTAAATTGTTAAATAGGTGGTATTATACCCCGACAAGGTTATCACATTTTAGCACAGATCTATCTTCCTTGTGCTGGAGAGATTGTGGACACCAGGGGAACCGCTACCATATTTTCTGGCTTTGTTCAAAAATCAAAAACCTCTGGCTTCAGGTCACACAGCACATCAACCTCATTGCTAAGGACTTCATAATTTCACCAGAAAGAGCACTTTTTTCATTAGACATGGAACAATTTGATGATTCGGTAAGACACATTATTATTCACATCCTCTTAGTGATCAAGACCATGTTAGCACAATGGTGGAAGAAAGCCGAGGTTCCCAAGTTTTCAGACATACTTGACAAGATAGGCCAACATAGCGATTTAGAACGCAGATATGCGATTAACAACAATCACGTCCACAAATATACAAAAAAAGGAAGACCTGGAACAACAAATTTCTTACCAAATAGACTTACCAAGAGGCATTATATTTTGAGGCTTAAAACTTGGGTGCTGTAGTACCGGGATGCTGTAGCTCCTTCCAAGAATGTTACCCAATAATAAGGATTGTCGATTTTTTTTCTTCCTTTATGTTATTAGTCGTTATGTGTTATTTTATGCCTATTTGTGGGTTCTCTAGTTTTTAAAATTTTTTTCCATACCTGTACTAGGTTGTTTACTCCCCACTCCCTTTCCTCCCTTCCTTTCCCTACCCTGTTTATTAATTTTTTATTAAAAAAAACAATAAAATTATTTGAAAAAAAAAACTAATTAAAATAGTTAAAATAGAGTCCAAGGTGAAAACTCAAAAAGAAGGGATTACATTGGATAGTTCAAGAAAACATCACAGAAAAAGTTGCAGTCTTACCAACATCACATCAGATTACCATAGAATCAGCAGATTGCAGCAGAACCTCAAGATAAAGGTGGCGGCAGAGTAGGTACAAAATACTGATGCAAACAGCCACTCACAAACCAATTCATGGAGTGAGTGGCTGTGTAGTATTAAACATGCACACAGATAGATTTGATATAGGACATCAGTCACAAAGATATGTGTTATGCACAGTGTCTGGCTTACAGCCTACTGATGATGCCCATACTATTAGATCAGGTGGGCTAGCCTGCATATTTAAGTGCACCCCACAAAAAAGATGCCCCAAATTAGCCAAACCAGCAAGTCTGAGGACCCTTGACCGTTGGTTGCAAGCCTGCGTATTTTGGCCAAAATATCTTCCAATACCTAATCTAATGTATGGACATCATATATTATATAGACTGTAAGTCGGACACTGTGCATCACACGTATCTGTGTGACTGGCGTCGTATGCAAACTTTATCAGTGTGCATGTTTAATACTACACAGCCGCCCCTTCCATGAATTAGCAGGTTTATGAGTGGCTGTGTAGAAATCGCAGGAAAGTGGGATGTCGTCAAGGACAGGAGGCAGATCAAGAGTTAACAGTTATATTAACAACACATGTATTCCATGCAAGGAGTGGCAGCACACGGGGATGTGATAGGGAGAAGGTCAGAACAGGGAGCCTGGAAGGAGTAGGACATGGACAAATGATAGTTCTGTAAGAAAAGGCAAAATCTTATCAGTCTGAAGTCTTCTTGATTGCAGCGTCTTAGTTCTCCAACGGTGGCACCGACAATAATGGCACATGTAGTCTCGGAGTGGTCTGGAACTTTAGCTCTGCAAATATATGCTGGTGAAATCAGGGGCACAAATGTCAGTTTCGTACTCAGCCCCTAGTTCTAGAGCATATGGGACCGTAGCCAACAAGGTCACAGCACAATCAGGGTCTCCCGTGGTTGGGAAGTATATGCTGGTAAGGTGGGTCACAAAAGTCTGTCTAGTACTAAGCTGTCTCCTTGTGGCACGTGTGCTGTATTGCTCAGTCAATAAGTGCATGGCACTTCAATCTCTGCCAGCTATCAAGCGCGCTCCACTTTCCTTTCTATGCTATGCACCGCCTGCCCATTCAAAGACTCAAGTGCTGACAACCACTGGTGTGCTGCTTCTCTCTGGTAGTCACCGGCACATTGCACATACCTCTCCCTCTCTGGTCCTAGCTGTTGGCAGTGGGCGATGCTGGTCTGCGTGGCGCTAGTGCTCCCGACCAGACCACGCCTCTCGTCAGCTGCTTCAACACCCAGTTTAGCTCTGCTCTGTGCACATGGTTCTGCACGGCTCTGCTCTGCATGGCTCTGCTCTGTGTGCACAGCTCTGTTCTACACGGCTCTGCGCTGTGCTATGGCGGTCTCTCTGCAGGCGACTGGGGCTCCCTCTATGTGGCATGTCACTACGCCAATCCTCTGTGGTAGGGGCAGGGGAGGCAGAGCGTGCCACTCACTGCACTGCCCGCTGCTCTGCACTGGTGCCATGGCCCCTTGCTGAGCACGCTTTTCTCTTAAATATCCCCTCAGCTGCGCGCCGTTTTCAAGTTCTCTCTGCCCTCTCCTGTCAGCAAGAAGCTCCATCTCCCTAATGCTTCCTTCAGGCAGCACGGGAAGGTCTGTCTCTCTTAAGCTTCCTCCCAGAAACAGAGGATGCAGCCCTTTCAGTGCTGGACCTGGCATGCAGTTACCCCCGGTCTGGTTGACCTCCTAACAACTGTTTGCATCGTTATTTTGCACTTCTGATGCCCTTGCCTATATCATGGGGGTCTGATACATATTGCTGGTGAATTAATAATCTTACCTACTGTTGGTAAGGCTGTATCTTTTTCTGTAATATACAGAAACTTGGCACACACTTGTGAATTCTGATGCAGAAAGGTGATTTTTAATAAAGTACAGTACATACATGCAGACGTTTCTGACTATGACCTTCATCAATGTACTGTGGATTGGAACATAAAAAGTAAAATAAATATAAAAGTGACAAAAAGAAAGTATATACAAAACAACTGGGTAGATAAACCAGAATATATCATAGACAAATGCAGAGACATCAAGTACATTAAATCACTTGTGTACATAGTTAATATAATGCGTAAACAGAAAAAACAATGGTGGAGACCACGATCTGCAGATAAGGAGAAACACATACCAAAGGCTGTACTGCTCAGGACAATTGGGCATGAATAGAAAAGATCCTAAGGGGAAAAGGAGTAATTGTAGTCTCTAGGACAAACACATGGTGAGATTGTGTATAAACGCTTCTGAATAACATACCGATGAGTGAGGAGGCACAGGAAGCCGTCTCTCTATAAAGGAGAAATAAAATAATGGGCAGTTGAGTCGGTTAATCTACCTTAATGAAACATGTAAAAAGAGTGTCCCTGGGGTCTTACCGTGAAATAGCAGTGGCAGCAAGACGCGGTATCCGCCGCAAATCAATGGCGCGCTATCAATGGGGAGCGTCAGGGTTTACATCCCTGAGATAAACATGGAGGCTGAGCGGAAGTGCGCAACCGGAAGTGAGTCGGCGTGCGCTCCATTTACATCATTATGTGTTCCAGGCGCCGGGTAATGACAGAGCGGGGGGCGTGAATCAAGTGCGTCTGCCTGTATGAGCTGCTGGACACTGCTGAAAGGGGCGGGATGTAGGGAGGTGCAGAGTAGTGGTTAGGTTACCATAGTGACCGCCGAGGCGCAGATGCAGGAAGTGCCAGAGGAAAATGCAGAGGGAATTCTGTGCTCTGGTGACGGTGATTTCAAGAACATTCACTGTTGTTGGTTCTGTAATAGAGATAAAAGCAGATTAAAATACGGTATGCAGAACTAATATAAGCAAGTACAGGGTATTCTGTGTCTCAAAGTATAATAAAGAAAATGTTTAGGCCTCTTTCACACATCAGTTTTTTGCCTTCAGGCGCGATCCGGCTTTTTTTTGTAAAACCGGATCCGGCAAAATTCTGACACCTCTTGTGAAATTAACACCTTCCTATTTATTGGACACTGGGACTTTTCTTGATATCATTCATAATTTAGTCCCTATCCCACAGGAGGCCTTTCTAGTCACATTTGACGTTAAAGATCTGTACACATCCATTCCTCACATAGAGGGTATCCAGTCGGTACGGAGATTACTTGAACTATCTAAATTTCATCCAGAACAAATTAACCTTTGCTGTGAACTGCTATCCATAGTGTTAACAAAGAATTTTTTCCTTTATGAGGATACGTACTATCTACAGACCAAGGGGACCGCTATGGGTTCTAACACTGCACCTCCATATGCTAATTGCTACGTAGCCCACTTTGAGGATTGTGTCATATATCATAATGATCTCTTCCGCACTTATTCTATAGTGTGGAAGAGATACATCGACGATATCTTCTGTATCTGGGGCGGGCCACTTGATACACTATATTCCTTTTTTTCCATGTTACAAACTTCTTGGCCAGGCCTCAGCTTCACGATGATGCATCATACCAATCAGATTAACTTCTTGGACACACTAGTCATCAAAGACAACTTGGGCCACCTCTCCACCGACCTTTATAGGAAACCAACGGATCGGAATAGCTTGCTCCATTATGAGAGCTTCCATCCAACCAAAATGAAGAATGCAATTCCCAAATCTCAGCTTAAAAGGGTTCAGAGGATAATCTCAAATACAGAGGTTCAAGAAACACGCATGAATGAGATGCGTACTAAATTCCTAGAGAGAGGTTATCCACCAAACACATTAAACAATCTAGATCTCCTCTCCCCTCCCAAACCCAAGGCAACTAACCGAATTGCATTTGTGCACGATTATCACCCTCTAGCCTATCGGATACATTCAAGTATCAGATGTCACTGGCACCGCCTCACGACAGCCCATCCCAGTGTAAGGGCCTTTAAAGAACCCTTCCTCCCCTGTTTTAGGAGACCACGCAATGTACGAGATATCCTAATTAAAGTGCATATAGGCTCATCCTGCCCCTCTATACAACAACGTTTTCTTAAAAATCCTAAATTTGGTACCTTCCCCTGCCTACAATGTACGCAGTGTAACAATATTCAGAAAGGAAGCAGCTTTTATCACCCCCACACAGGCAAAAAGTATGACATCAGAGAATATTACACTTGTGATAGCTCTTTTGTGATATATATCATCAAATGTCCGTGTGGCCTACTCTATGTGGGAGAAACCACACAACATGTAAGGGATCGGATATCTAAACATAAATCTACAATAAGGTGCAAAAACATGCTCCTCCCGATCCCCCATCATTTTATCACTGCCGGCCATACTATAGCACAACTTAAGTTTCAAGTTGTAGAACAAATCCATCCGCCACGCAGGGGCGGTAACCGGATTAATATATTAAAAAGAAGAGAGGCCTACTGGATCCATGAGTTAAATACCTTGGCACCTAAGGGGTTGAATAAGGATTATGACGTACAATCATTTCTTCAATCATGATTTTGTATCTATATACGTGAGCCACACATGGCACTAACGTGGATAAACGAGACAGTCTGTCTAAACATTTTCTTTATTACACTTTGAGACACAGAATACCCTGTACTTGCTTATATTAGTTCTGCATACCGTATTTTAATCTGCTTTTATCTCTATTACAGAACCAACAACAGTGAATGTTCTTGAAATCACCGTCACCAGAGCACTGAATTCCCTCTGCATTTTCCTCTGGCACTTCCTGCATCTGCGCCTAAGCGGTCACTATGGTAACCTAGTCACTACTCTGCACCTCCCTACATCCCGCCCCTTTCAGCAGTGTCCAGCAGCTCATACAGGCAGACGCACTTGATTCACGCCCCCCGCTCTGTCATTACCCGGCGCCTGGAACACATAATGATGTAAATGGAGCGCACGCCGGCTCACTTCCGGTTGCGCACTTCCGCTCAGCCTCCATGTTTATCTCAGGGATGTAAACCCTGACGCTCCCCATTGATAGCGCGCCATTGATTCGCGGCGGATACCGCGTCTTGCTGCCACTGCTATTTCACGGTAAGACCCCAGGGACACTCTTTTTACATGTTTCATTAAGGTAGATTAACCGACTCAGCTGCCCATTATTATATTTCTCCTTTATAGAGAGACGGCTTCCTGTGCCTCCTCACCCATCGGTATGTTATTCAGAAATGTTTATACACAATCTCACCACGTGTTTGTCCTAGAGACTACAATTACTCCTTTTCCCCTTAGGATCTTTTCTATTCATGCCCAATTGTCCTGAGCAGCACAGCCTTTGGTATGTGTTTCTCCTTATCTGCAGATCTTGGTCTCCACCATTGTTTTTTCTGTTTACGCATTATATTAACTATGTACACAAGTGCTTTAATGTACTTGATGTCTCTGCATTTGTCTATGATATATTCTGGTTTATCTACCCAGTTGTTTTGTATATACTTTCTTTTTGTCACTTTTATATTTATTTTACTTTTTATGTTCCAATCCACAGTACATTGCTGAAGGTCATAGACCAAAACGTCTGTATGTATGTACTGTACTTTATTAAAAATCACCTTTCTGCATCAGAATTCACAAGTGTGTGCCAAGTTTCTGTATATTACAAGTCACGGATTGGGATCCTACTTGTGCACCACAAAATACTATAGGGTTGTGCCAACGGTCCTATCTTGTATCTTTTTCTGTGACTCTTGAAATGCTGTCCTTTGGTAGTCATATTCAATTTTAGTCTTAGGACTCACAAGCATGAGAATCCTTGACGTGGGTTGCGAGCTTGAATATTTTGGCCAAAATATGAACCAATACCTCATGTAATATATACTTTTCATACATAATTTTTCATCTTTTTATTGCACATTTTTCCATTGTTAAGCAGGATGCAGCCAGGCCCTTTAGTGTTGGTTGAGGGTTGGGTGACTTGGGGAATCCATCTTGTGGGGTGCACTTATGTAGTGCTTGGCAGCCCGCCTGATCTGATAGTAAGAGCGTCATCAATAAGCTGTAAGCTAGACACTGTTCAACACACATACTGTATCTGTGTAACTGGCGTTCTATGCACACTCCATCTTTGTGCATGCTTAATACTACACAGCTGTGCCCTCCATGAATCAGTTGATTGATGAGTGGCTTTTTGCATCAGTATTTTGCACCTGTGCTGCTCCCACCTGAGCGCTTACACCGGAGTTTCTGTGTAAATCTCTGAAATAAGTGATTCAGATGAGACCTCCAGCAGAAGATACCCTATAATTAGGCAAATGGGAGGCACTGTGGATGCCATCTACTGCTTGAAAGACCTCTGGGGCTGTTGGTGATGCAGCAGAGTTGTTACAGCTCTCCACAGGCAGAGCTAGACACCAGGGCAGTTGTATGTTTTATTTAAAAAGGTGGTGACGGTTGTATTGCACAGTAGATGCCGCAGTAACAAAGCTGGGGACACAGCAGGGTTGCAATTTCCTTTTAACTTAACTTGATAGTCCAGGGTGCAGACCAGGGCATAACAGATAATGAGGGAGATCTGGGTAGCCTGGAAGCAGTTCAAGATCCACTGAGCCAGATAGATATGGAGGCCTCCCTTTTGCGCTGTCCTCTGAGGTCCTTGCTGCCTAAAGCTGTGCTTGGGCCTCTATTCCTGCTTTTCTTTAAGCAATTGCCCATATGGCAGACAGCTTGAGCCTTTTTACAGATGTCAATCCTTCGTGGCGGCTCTGGGCTCTCTTATGCTGCTGTGCCGCCGAGTGTTTTATTGGGCCAGGAGGCCTTCAGTCCCCTTCCCTCCAGATTTAGATATCTGGCTCTCTTTTCCCACGCAGCCACAGACTCCGGTGTCCAGTTTCAAGCGCTCAGCTCTGGGGTGAGCTTACTCTCAGCTCCAGTCCCCAAATTCCCCAAATTTCTCCTTTCCTCCTCAACTCTCCTCAGACTCTGTCAGCCCTCACTCCCTCTCTCACTCCCCTCTGACTGACTGACTCTTTCCATAACAATCGCCTTACTTTAGCACTAACTCCTCCCACCAACTGTCACTCCATTAAGCTACACTCGTTTTGATCTGGAGTTAGAACAAGTGTTGGATGCTGGTGCTATCTAGTCAGGGGACCTCTCATTGCTTCCAGGCATGACATTACTCCCTGTGAGGGAGGCAATGCCACTGTGGCAACCGGACTCCTGGGGTGCCACATTTCCATGTGCAGAATTATCCAAGACCTCATTAAAGCCGATTGTCCCGGGAATTGAACACTCATGTCAGTGATAAGAAGATACTCCTAGGCTCATATGAGTGTCAGTGAGGTGTGCAGAGATCAGAGAGGTGAGGACTAAAGTGAGTACAAGTATTTTTATTTTGTTTTTTAGCCTTTGATGACCCTTTATGGTTCAGCAAAATGGAGTGTATGTAATATTCAAGAGGAATTCCATGTGACTCAACATATTAACTTATCTCTAGTTACCATGAGTTGTGTCAAATATCCAACTGCAATATTCATTCATTTTCAGAACCCATGGTAAAAAGTTTGCAACCTACTCTTAGTTCATGGATTTGAGTTATTTGGATTCAGAATGCTGCTGCCTTCAGTAACTATAATGTGCTAGCAATATTCCTAGACTATTCTCTTCCAAAAAATATTTGGACGTATCACTGGGGCAACCTGTGCAGCCACGCAGGAGCCCAAAAAGTTAGAAGGCCCATTTTCACCTCTGATAAGGTAGAATATTGTATTTTGATGAGCTGTTGTTCTTAATATATATTGCTCTTGAACAGGGATCATCTTCTTTGTCCACTACTGTATCGACCATAAGGCATCATTTTGCCTTGTACTGACTTATACTGATGCTGAAAATTGTGTGTTTCCTCTCACTCCCTGCTGTTTCTGCTGTAGATATTATCCTCCCTGTTTGATCCCTCTCCCTACTTTGAACATTTTGCTATGGATGTTGATATGGTTAAATCTCTAACCTCCATAAAGATTTGGGTGCTCTCCTCTTACTCTCTTTAGCATAATACATATCAATTTATACTGGAGCTGGTAGACTTTATTTACTATGTTCAAGATTTGCAGCAAATTAAAGTCATTCACATTTTATAGAAACAATAGGGAAGAAACCAAATTCTCCCGCAATGTTTCTACAAATCACCAGCACCATTTCTTACACTTGAATTGAACAAATCAAAACACATATTTTTCTGAAATGATATGCAAAGAGATGTGAAAAGTTTCCTATTTTCTTACCAGCATTCATTTGTTGTCACTGGGTTTTAATGTTGGGGGCACTGTCAAAGGAAAAAAGTAAGGATAAGGCTGTCTAAGTTGGTGCTGGATAATAGACACCAGTGATACTATTGCATTTCCCAAGATCTGCTATGCTTCGTGAATTCCATTTTCAGAGATTTATAAAATGAAATATATCAATTTTGCCTTTACAAGACTTCAAAGCTAAATGTGATTCCTCTGTAGCAAATATCTTCATACCCACATGTTTCTATCCTACACATAATCCGTCAGTATACAGTGCAAGTTAATGTGACTTCAGAAGAACAACCCTTTCCCTGCTGACTTTCCTTAATTACAAATGTGCTTGTGCCAAACTTGCTTTATTTTTAGGCATTACCAATGTTGTTTTTCTGGAAACCTATAATTATGGTGAGGTAGGAGTAAGGAGGTTTCAACACGTCTTTATTTTTTCCTGCCATATTTAGGCAGACAGAACCGAGAAGACATTGTCTATTCTTGTTATAGCTACAATTGTAGCAGGATTTACTAAAAACAAAAAACCTTGTTTCCCAACCAAAAGGAGAAAGAAGGATTACAGCAAATGCTACTGATCTTTTAAGGGAAAGCATGATGGTCCTCCTGAGAAACAGTATTAACAGAATGCAATTAAGAGATGTGTGTTTTTCCAGCAAGAATATGTGTAGCTAAGTTGGATTATCAGGCAGCTGCACAAACTGCAGGTACAAAGTACAATATGAAGGCTATTTTTCTCCCTACAGGATTACCTGTAACATGACAAGAAGAGAATGTTGGGAGGTAGAGACAGGAATGAATATATATACTAGATAAAAAATTAGAAATGGTGGCGAGTGGCATGACATGGCATATATATTCCTACATGCAGTTTTGCATTGTAAATGTGTTGTATCACCCAGTGGCTGTTTGCTCCACAAAGTTTTTAGTGTATACAATCATGGAAAAAATAATCTCCACTCAACGGTGCTTTGTAGAAATACACACTGTACATTTTATAAGCCCTATCATCATTTTTATGTAAGGGATAAGTGTGATAAACATAAGGTAATATTATACTAGAATTTTTCCTTAAACTTACCTAATGTTGGAGTTATTCTTAAGAAATCAACAGCATGTTCTTCGATCCTTCCAATGGCTAAGATAAAAGTGTTGCTTGAAAATAATAATGTAATATTCTTTTATTATTCCCTTACTTCACTAACGTTCTACTCTAACAAACCAATGTCTTGACTTAGCTTGAGGAGGACATTGGATGTCCAATGACTGCCTCAATGGTTGTACTTGTCAGGAACACCACACTGCACTTGCTCACTGAGCCAGTGCGCGTGTCCTGAGTACAAAAACAGTGCTCAAAGATACCTGTGTAGCGGGACAGCAGCGGTGACGATGCGTGCTTCAGACTATCAGGACCTGAAGCACGTGACTGCTGGAGGCGTGACCTAAGCTCCACAGAGCTAGGAGCTGCAGGGAAACTCCTAGAAAGGTAACTATGGGATAAGTTACCTAGGGGCATAAACAGAGACAGAAACCAGATCAAGCCGGGGACAAAGCACGAGATAGCAGGACAGTACCAAAGGGTTAGACAGAGCGAATAGTCAGGACGTAGCAATAGAAAACCAGAACGGGCGATGGATGGTACAATAGGGACAAACTGTAACAGAGTAACAATAGCCAAGCCAGGAGGTCAGAACCAGAGAAGCCATTGGTACCAAAACGAGAGACAGAGTTCAGAGTGAGGGGACAGACCGGGTCATACACGGGAATCAAACAAGCAATGCAGTATCCACGCACACCAGGGGGGTCAGACACACAGCCAGATTAACAGTATAGCTGACAGGGAATCCTAGTCTGGAGTGAGTATAAATACCCCTCCCAGATCCAAAGAGAGGCCGGCAAAAGTTAACCCTGTGAGAACAGGACATTAGCCATGTCCTAACCATGACAGTCCTGGCATAATACAGGGTGGGCCATGTATATGGATACACCTAAATAAAATGGGAATGGTTGGTGATATCAACTTCCTTTTTGTGGCACATTAGTATATGGGAGGGGGAAAACTTTTCAAGATGGGTGGTGACCATGGTGGCTATTATGAAGTTGGCCATTTTGGATCCAACTTTATTTTTTCCAAAGGAAGAGGGTCATGTGACACATCAAACTTAGCGAGAATTTCACAAGAAAAACAATGGTGTGCTTGGTTGTAATGTAACTTTATTCTTTCATGAGTTATTTACAAGTTTCTTTTAATTTACAGCCATTGACATGACGCAGAGTTTAACACATGAGGAGCGGATAGAAATTGTGTTGATGTATGGTGACCGCAGTACGCAGGTCATTGCAGCAAATTTCAATGCAAGACACCCTACACAATAAAACTGTCACCATTCCCATTTTATTTAGGTGTATACCTATAAATGGTCCATCCATAAAGTTTGCCTCATCACTGAACATAATGTTCTGTGTAAACTGAGGGTCCTGTTCCAATTTTTGTTTTCCCCATTCTGCAAATTCAGAATTCTTCTGACTTTATAACTGATGACTTCCTTCCAATCTCAAGTCTGTGAGCCTATATTTATATTTTGCCCAGTTTTAGTAAGTAGAGATCACTCTGAGTTCTATGACTTACAGGTAGAGATGAGCAACTTTGCCTTTTTTCGGCTCGAGTCGGGTTTCATGAAACCCTACTTTCGCAAAAGTCGGGTCGAACACAATCGGCCGATTATCGTGAATAGAGTTGAGCGAAACGGGTTGAAAAATTTCAAAAGTCGCCGACTTTTGGTAAAGTCGGGTTTCATGAAACGAAACCCGACCCTAGGGTGAGGACGGCCACGAGCTCGGCGACTTTAGCGCCAAAGTCGCGTTTCAAAAGTTTGTTTTCCGCCCTTTTTGAACCAATCAGGATCCATGGACACAGGCAGTGGTCACCACCATCTTTGAGAAGGGCATGCAAGTAATTGGCATGCTTTGGGGGGCATCACAGGGGGTATAAAAGGGCGTGCATGCCGACCGCCATGTTACTCATGCTGATCTCAGAATAGAGAGAGCTGCTGCTGCTGATGATTCTGTAGGGAGATCATTAGGCAGGGAAGAAGACACCAAAAACTGCTTCTGCTGCTAGCGATTTTGCCTGTACAACACACCAGTCACTGTGTGTGCAGTGCAAGTGGAGGCTATATTTTGCTGGATCAGCTGTGTTGGTTGTTAGGCTGCCTTATAAGGCTTCCTGACGGCTGCATTGCTGTTTACCCACTGCTCTGCAAACTGCTTTTTTAAAAGCAATCCCAATTTTTTTTTTTGTCCTGCTGAGGTACTGAGCGTGCATTTTTTCACACCATACAGCGGTGTACGCTCCTCACACAGTACCGTGTAATGGCTGTTATCACGGCCACAGTGAAGCTATCTGTGTGTCACTCTGTGAGAATAAGTCGAGGACATGTTCCGTTCTTACAGACCTACACCTTCTAGTTTTGTCTAGCTTTCAAACAGTTACATATATTTGCTGTTTGATCACATTCAAAACTATAGAGAGACAGCGTGTGTCAGTCCGTATACTTAAAAAACACGGAGCTTGACAATTTTACGGACACTGGACAGCGGTGTACGTGCATGCTCCTCTCAGTACCGTGTAACGGCTGTTATCACGGCCACAGTGAAGCTATCTGTGTGTCACTGTGGAAGGATAAGTGGAGGACTTGTTCCATTCTTACAGACCTACACTCTAGTGAGATTCCTATTCTGCCCAATTCTATATACACCTTGTAGTTTGTGATACACTAGCCAATTTCTGCCTGTGACATAGCGCTGTGATATTTAGTGGGCCTCACACAATCCATAAGTGTCCAGTGTCCACAAGTGTGTGCAGAAATTCAAAATCTCCGTGATCCTGTAGTCACTTTTTTCACACCTGTGCCATCGAGCCTGTGACATAGCGCTCTGATATTCAGTGGACCTCACACAATCCATAAGTGTCCAGTGTCTACAAGTGTGTGCAGAAATTCAAAATCTCCATGATCCTATAGTCACTTTTTTCACACCTGTGCCATCGAGCCTGTGACATAGCGCTGTGATATTCAGTGGGCCTCACACAATCCATAAGTGTCCAGTGTCCACAGGTGTGTGCAGAAATTCAAAATCTCCGTGATCCTGTAGTCACTTTTTTCACACCTGTGCCATCGAGCCTGTGACATAGCGCTCTGATATTCAGTGGGCCTCACACAATCCATAAGTGTCCAGTGTCCACAAGTGTGTGCAGAAATTCAAAATCTCTGTGATCCTGTAGTCACTTTTTTCACACCTGTGCCATCGAGCCTGTGACATAGCGCTGTGATATTCAGTGGGCCTCACACAATCCATAAGTGTCCAGTGTCCACAAGTGTGTGCAGAAATTCAAAATCTCTGTGATCCTGTAGTCACTTTTTTCACACCTGTGCCATCGAGCCTGTGACATAGCGCTCTGATATTCAGTGGGCCTCACACAATCCATAAGTGTCCAGTGTCCACAAGTGTGTGCAGAAATTCAAAATCTCCCCTGTCCTATAGACACCTTGTACCTTGTTTTACATTACTATATACACTCACTGGCCACTTTATTAGGTACACCTGTCCAACTGTGTGTTAAGACTTAATTTCTAATCAGCCAATCACATGGCGGCAACTCAGTGCATTTAGGCATGTAGACATGGTCAAGACAATCTCCTGCAGTTCAAACCGAGCATCAGTATGGGGAAGAAAGGTGATTTGAGTGCCTTTGAACGTGGCAAGATTGTTGGTGCCAGAAGGGCTGGTCTGAGTATTTCAGAAACTGCTGATCTACTGGGATTTTCACGCACAACCATCTCTAGGGTTTACAGAGAATGGTCCGAAAAAGAAAAAAAATCCAGTGAGCGGCAGTTCTGTGGCCGGAAATGCCTTGTTGATGCCAGAGGTCAGAGGAGAATGGGCATACTGGTTCGAGCTGATAGAAAGGCAACAGTGACTCAAATTGCCACCCGTTACAACCAAGGTAGGCAGAAGAGCATCTCTGAACGCACAGTGCGTCGAACTTTGAGGCAGATGGGCTACAGCAGCAGAAGACCACACTGGGTACCACTCCTCTCAGCTAAGAACAGGCATCTGATGGCTACTTTCAGCAGGATAATGCGCCATGTCATAAAGCTCGAATCATCTCAGATTGGTTTCTTGAACATGACAATGAGTTCACTGTACTCAAATGGCCTCCTCAGTCACCAGATCTCAATCCAATAGAGCATCTTTGGGATGTGGTGGAACGGGAGATTCGCATCAGGGATGTGCAGCCGACAAATCTGCGCCAACTGTGTGATGCCATCATGTCAATATGGTCCAAAATCTCTGAGGAATGCTTCCAGCACCTTGTTGAATCTCTGCCACGAAGAATTGAGGCAGTTCTGAAGGCAAAAGGGGGTCCAACCCGTTACTAGCATGGTGTACCTAATAAAGTGGCCAGTGAGTGTAGTTTGTTGGATTTTGTCTACATTTCTACCAAAAATGAGGAAGGCTGGTGGAAGAGGCCGTGGAATTGGGCGGGGGTTGGCAGCTGGTAATGATGGTGTTGGTGGTGGATCTGATGGTAGTGGCAAAAGCAAAATAGGACCGAATGCAGGAGGTGTTGAGCCTGCGTCATCGTCTGGCTCCACAAGGCCTCGAAGGCTTACTTTTCTAGGAGTTGGCAAACCGCTTTTAAAGCCAGAGCTGCAGGAAAAAGTTTTGGCTTACATTGCTGACTCAGCCTCCAGCTCTATCGCCTCCTCTTCTGAAGTTGTAAAAAGTAAAAGCACTGAGTCGTCATTGGAGGCTCATGTTCATGAACCACACCTTTCCTTGTGTCCTTCACCCCAACCAAGATTGAAGGATGACGCAGGCCATACTACTGATTACTCCATGGAGCTGTTTTCACATACCATGCCTGGATTATGAAGTGAAATGGTGAATTACCCAGGCCAAGATGAATCTGACATGGAGTGCACTGATGCACAGCCACTGATAGATGATTCTGCTGGTACATTCACTCAGAGCACTACATTGTCCTCGCAGTGTACAGAGCCAGATTCTGACCCTGATGAGACTCAGGTGCCCCTTCCCGCAAACTATACCACCATACACGGTGACACAGAGGAAGGTGCACATGACATTGAAGAGGAGGTGATGGATGACCCAGTTGTTGACCCAGATTGGCATCCATTGGGGGAAGAGGGTGCTGCTTACAATAGCTCAGATGAGGAGCATCCACAGCAGACATCGACATCGCAACAGCTGTTATCTGGCAGGCACGGAGCACTCCAAAGACAGGTTCCAAAAATCAAAAGATTTGCTCGACAGCTTGTCCAGAGGGTCAAAATATCACAGCATGCTAGGCCGCAAAATGTCTGCCAAAGTAGGAAGAGTGCAGTGTGGCAATTTTTTGAACAAAATCCTCATGATCAGGCCAAGGTTATCTGTAAGAAGTGCGCAAAGACCTTTAGCCGAGGGAAAAATCTGAAAAATTTGAATACCAGTTGCATGCTTAGACATTTAACCACCATGCACTTGCAAGTGTGGACACAACACCAAACCTCAAGTACCACATGTGCAACTGATCACAAAGAAGGTAGTCAGCAATGCTACATTGTTTCCCCCACTGTAAGCCCACCGGTCAGCACAGCAGCAAATGTTGAGGTGTCATTGCAAGGCCAAAGCAGTCAGGGAATCCCACTGTTATATCAACGAAATACTGAATCTAGGCCATCAGAAAGAACACCAACTCCATCACCATCATCAACCCTCTCTCAGTCCGCCCTGTCCACCGCTACTTCCACCATATTCAGCTCTCAAGTCCAGCTCACCCTCCCAGACGCTATGAGTAGGTCAAGAAAGTACTCAGTCTCTCATCCGCGTACACTGGGTTTGAACGCCCACATTGTCAAACTAATCTCGTTTGAGATGATGCCCTATCGGTTGGTGGAAAGCGCAGCTTTCCGCAAACTCATGGCCTATGCAGTACCACGCTATGACCTAACCAGTCGCCACTTCTTCTCTCGCAAAGCCATCCCAGCCCTCCACCATCATGTGAAAGACCGCATGGTCCATGCACTCAAGCAGTCAGTGAGTGGAAAGGTGCACCTCACAACTGATGCATGGTCCAGTCGGCATGGCCAGGGCCATTACGTGTCCATCACTGTGCACTGGGTTAATGTGGTGGATGCAGGGTCCACAGGGGACAGCGGTGGTGGGACAGTGCTGCCTAGCCCACGGTATAGGAAACAGTTGGCTGTAGGCGTTCGACCCTCCTCCTCCTCCTCCTCCTCCAGAAGAGAAAGCTCGTCCACAGAGCGCAGTCGTACGAGCACTCCATCTGCAGCTGCCACTGTTGCACACAAGGTGTCCCCCTATCGAACAGCTAGTGGAAAGCGTCAGCAGGCTGTGTTGCAGATGATGTGTTTGGGCGACAGACACACCGCCGAGGTGCTGGCCGAGTACTTTCAGCGACAAACTGAGTCATGGCTGGGCAGTGTACATCTTGAGGCAGGCAAGGTAGTTAGTGATAACGGCCGTAATTTTGTGGCAGCCATAGCCCTTTCAAAACTCAGCCACATACCTTGCTTGGCTCACACCTTGAACCTGGTGGTGGGGTGCTTCCTCAAAAATTATCCGGAGTTAACAGCCCTGCTCCAGAAGGTGCGAAGACTGTGCGCGCACATCCGCCGGTCGCCTGTACACTCCATTCGTATGCAGAAGCTGCAGCGATTGCTCCACCTTCCCAACCACCGCCTCATTATCGACATTGCAACAAGGTGGAACTCCACCCTGCACATGGTTGAGCGGTTGTGCGAGCAGAGGCAGGCCATAATGCATTTGTGTGAGGATACACGGCCAGGTACTTTGAGTGCAGACATGGAGTTGACAGGTGTGCAGTGGTCGAAGCTGAAAGACCTCTGTAAAGTCCTTCAGTGTTTTGAGGAATGCACACGGCTGGTAAGAGCAGACGACGCCATCCTAAGCATGAGCATCCCACTTATGCGTCTGCTCATGCAAACTTTGACACACCTTAAGGAGCAGGCTTCTGCAGCCAATGTTGACGAGGAGGGAATCCTTGATGACATTCACCCATTGTCTGCTCAGGGACCTCTCCTGGACGAGGTGGAGGAAGAAGAGGAGGATGATGATGGGGATGATTACTTAGGGGAGGAGGATGCATCTCGTGGGGCAAGTGAAAATGTTGGCATGGCAAGGTCTGGTACAGGGTTTGTGCGTGACTGGAGGGATGTGGATTTGCCAGAAAGTGCTCCTCCAACCAGCACTCGCAGTGCATCATTGACACCGGGAACATTGGCCCACATGTCAGATTATGCCTTGCAGATCCTAAAAAGGGACCCCCGCATTGCCAAAATGATGAACGATGACGACTACTGGTTGGCCAGCATCCTGGATCCACGCTATAAAGGCAAATTACAAAACATCATGCCACAGGAGAACCTTGACCTAATATTGGCTAATAAACAAGCAACTCTGATAAATCGGTTGCTTGAGGCATTCCCAGCACACAGCTGCGGTGATGGTTCTCACACGAGCCGTACGGGCCGGGGGCAGCTTGGCAGAGGTGTTCGTGGTGCACACAACAGAAGTGGCGTTGGAGACAGGGGTTTCATGACAATGTTGTGGACTGATTTTTCAAGTACCGCTCACACAACTGGTAATACTGCATCGATGGAAAGTGACAGGAGACAGCAGTTGTCAACTATGGTTACAAACTACTTTTCCTCCCATATGGATGTTCTCCCACACA
Organism: Dendrobates tinctorius; assembly: GCF_039654945.1. Classification (NCBI taxonomy): domain Eukaryota; kingdom Metazoa; phylum Chordata; class Amphibia; order Anura; family Dendrobatidae; genus Dendrobates; species Dendrobates tinctorius. Next base: position 56,987,171 of record NW_027361698.1, on the reverse strand, counting down.
GGTCATTCCCCTTTGACTATTGGGCCGCTAAACTGGACACCTGACCTGAATTGGCACAATATGCCTTACAGGAGCTCGCTTGCCCAGCTGCAAGTGTGCTATCGGAAAGAGTCTTCAGTGCAGCTGGATCAATCCTGACAGAAAAAAGGACCCGTCTGTCAACCCAAAATGTGGATGATCTAACCTTCATTAAAATGGACCATGCATGGGTTTCCAAGGATTTTGTCCCACCTTCCCCTGATGACACATAGGGTGACAGAAAAATGGCTTGCTTTGGTCCACCTCTTCCTGGGACTTGACCTATTTCGCCTTTTGCATCAGCTGAATGTCCAACATCAACATATGCCACTTTCTAAAACTCCCTAACTGTGCTGCCTCCCCCCCCCATGGCCGGGGTCACCACCTAGCGCACGACACCGTGCGAGTGCCGTTGCCCTGGACAGGTGGGTAGGCCGACTCTTCGGCGCGGGCACTGGCACAGGGTCCCTCATAGTGCAATCAAGTGTCTCTGACGGTGGTGGTGCACACCCACCGTCAGACACACCGCCGTACTATGAGGGGCCCAGTGCCAGTACCGACGCCCACGAGTGGGCCCCCCTTGCTTGGGCAGGGCCCCAGCATTTGCAATCTTTACCTCTCCCTGCTCCTCCACTGTGTAATCTGGGCCGTCAAATCCATACTGTGCCTGACACCGTCTGAGCCTGCCTCCTGATGTATAGACATATATTTTGAATGTGTACACTATGTTATCCATACATGTTATCCGGGGATACGGTACCCTTTCTCACCTTTGTGCAATCACGTGTAATCCATGCTGGGCCTGAGAATGGCTGGCGAGCTGTTAAGCAAGCTACAGCACCTGTTGTTTGCACACGTAAGTTTTTCATTTTTTCTGGAATGACGGTTAGGCCTAATTCCGGAACTGCGGTTGACCTGCACTTACTGGGAAATCATCGTTCGCGGGTAATAATTGTAATCACAGATCCCCATCACTAACGTTGTTCAGCGGGTTATCTGCACCTGTAAGCGACAAATGCTGGCCTTTTCAGTGTAGCGCACATGCAGCCACGGACATGTAAGGGCATGACACACCAGTTATTGGCCAGTCTCATGTGCCAGAGCCTCACGTGTCCCTCTAGTAAGCTAGACTCGGACCGCGGGGCATGACGGAGTCTCGTTCGTTAACGGAATTAAGCTTGCAATGTGTGCATCTTTTCTGTAGCTGGCATGGTTGAGGTTTCCCAGGTGGAGTCGAATTAAACCGTAGGCTCCACTCCTGGTGGTGCCCTTCTGGACATTCCTTTAAGGTTCAGCTTTGCAACCATACTGCCCACGTAAAACAAACACTTTGCCTTCATGAACGCTGTTTGGAGGGTCATGACTCGTGGGAATAACACCGCCCAATCAGTTAACCTGCTAGAGAGATCCTTCGTTGCTCCCAAGCATGACATCACACTCCCTAGGAGGAAGGTAATGCCACTGCTCGATGAATCTGCTGGTACATTGACCCAGACCACTACATTCCCCTCGCACGCTACACGGCCTGAATCTGACCCTGATGAAACTCAGGTTACCCTTCCCATATACAGTTCCATCTTACACGGTGACAAAGAGGAAGCTGCAGATGAAAGTGCAGGTTCGGCCCACCCGCCATCAGACACACCACCGTACTATCAGGGGCCTTGTGCCAGTGCCGTCGCCAATGAGTGGGCCCCCCCTGCTTGCTCAGGATCACAGCACTTGCAAGGTTGAAATACTGTGCAGTGAGATGGAAGATGGGAACGACGAGGAGTCCAGACTAGTACAGGGATTCCCTAGCGAGGAGACTTATTTCATTGTTTTCAATGTTGGGACAGCAATGTAAATAAAAGCCACAAAGTTGGGTTGTGATTCCCAGGAGGACAGATAGGGAAGTGATTGAACAGCAGCACTCAAAGTAAGCTCCACCAGCTCCAGTTCCAGGCAGATGTCTTCTACATAACACTGCTAATGTGACCAGTGTAGTACGGCCTCAGCTTCTTCACCCACTCTATATATAGAGGCTAGACATTTTATTGAATAAGAGTTTTGCTTGTTCATGTGTGAATGACAGCCTTATAAGTAGAGATGAGCATACATCGTCGGCTCCCTCCTTATTTGTCAAGCTATTGTGCTTACCGAATAAGCTGCTTCGGGAACCTGGATACCTGGAGTGCTCATAATAATCACCTGTTCGGCACCGCAGCTGCATGTGTCGCAGCTGTGTGACAGTCACAACAAACATGCATGTGTTGTGAATGTCACACAACCGCGACACATGGAGTTGCGGCGCCGAACAGCTGATTATCGGGAGTGCTCCAGGTATCTGAGTTCCCGACGTAGCTTTTTCAGTAAGTGCTATAATTTGCCGAATAAGGAGGGAGCTGACGATGTTCACTCCTCTCTACTAATAAGACAGATTGACCACTCAGAAATTAGCGTTCCTATGATGATCACTGATTAATCCACAAATGTAAATATAGCATCAGACAACATACAGTAACTTTGTCAATGTAGAATACAGTCTGTATAGAGTCTTATGCTTGGGTGCGAGGAAACACAGTAGACACAGGCTTGTTTAAGTAGTTCTTGTATTACTTCATACAAGTAAGGGTTAACTTATCACACTTGCAGGTACAGGGCAGTAGACAAGACAGGCAGGAAGAAACCTGAAGTCCAGCAAAGTCACAGAAGTAACTACAAGTCTCTCTCTTACTTCCTTTGCAAATGCTGATGGTAAGCTGGGGGATTCCTGAGTCCACACGTGTCCAAGGCTCTAAAGTAGAAGGTGGTTGGATAGTAAGTCCAAGACTTCCAAGAGAAGATCACAAGTAAACTGCAGACTTGATTCTGAAGCACTGACTGAACAGCAAATGCTGCTTAAAAGGGCAAAAGGCAGAGAACAAGGTGGAAACAAAGAAACTGAAAACTTCATACTGGTTAAGGGCAAGGTAGATGCAGCATGGCAGAAAAGCAAAATGGCCGACCGGCAAAACTAGGTTCAATTAAAAAAATAACAGCAAAATTGGCAAAGAGTCTAAAAACCTTACAAACTAATTTCAAATAATCTTTGGAGACTATAAAGCTGGAATTTAAGCTAGAAAATGCATTGTGTTTTATGCTTATCTAGGACTTTAAGAAACCCAAAACTAAACATAAACCTGCAGAAATGTTCTCATTGTAAGAGTTATCATGTGGTGATAATTAATAGCTGTAACCTTCCAACAGTACAAAATACACACTGAAGGTTTCCAGGTGCATTATAGAAAAAGCACATACAGTATGCCCAGAAATCAGCTCTAAAATAGCCTTTAATAGCTCAGTACATTGTATTTTATTCAGATTGACATCCTAATAGTCCAGTAAGATGCAATATTAAGGGGGTTGTCTTAAAATAACAGTGAATTTCGTTTTATATTTAGATAATTAATTCAATAATCTAATCACTTTAATAATGTACCTCAATTAAAAATTCCTACCTGCTCCTTGTCTACTTTACTTTCTGTCCTGTTTTTTAACCTACTTCATATGACTACTTGCTTTAGTCTCCTAGAATGCACTGAATATTCACAAGCAAATCGTGTACAGGAGAAAAAAAGAAACAGAGAGAAAAGATGCTGTAATGGAGTGCTTCCTAGTGAGCACTGGAAGTTAAAAAATTGCCACTCACATAAATCCAATCTAGAGTTGAGTGAATATGTTCGGTATTGGCACCATATTGGTACTCTATTCAACTTATGTTTGATGTTCGGTTCCGAACCTATTCATTCATTTCCACTCCAATTGCCTCCAATGATGTTTGGCTGTGTTCGGCGAATATTGCAAAAACAATATTCACCAAAGATCATAATTGGAACTGAATTTTGAAAAATTTGCTCCCATGAGTTACAAGAAAAAAAAACTGAAACAGAAAAGAGGAGCACCAGCCAACAAATCAGGAATGGACTGTGGATTTAAAGAATGCAAAGCACTATATTCAACAATTACTCCATGGAGCGAGATGGAACCTTTTATTCCCCCTCTTCCAATCGCACTTTCACCCTCCCAGGCAAGACTGTGTGTCTGAATGATGACCCAACCCATGGGAAGTAGCAAAGATCTATTCTGCAATTACAAATTACTTTTAATTATTGTAATTGCTGAGTAAATCTTTGCTACTTACCTGCTGAATATCATGGTTTGCATCCTTTAAAACTACAGTCCATTCTTGCTGTGTTGGCTGGCTCTCTTCTTTTTTGTTCCAGTTTTTTTCCTTTTTTTGCCTTCAGACAAGTGTCATCAGGGTTAGCACTGCTGTAATTTATCACAGCTTCTTTCATCAGTATTCCTTGATGATGTCCTGTTTAACCGACCTTTGATGCCATGCAGGTGTCATGAAAATCGGTGCCAATCTGACCAATGACACCTATGTGGCGTCATGAACTGATTGCCTCACTGCGGGTCGGGTGACCAAGGTCACTGAAAGGTCACCTGACCAGCAGGTACAGGAGGCTTTGTGCTTCACTTCGGGGGTGGCTTAGCCCCCCGTAGCGATGATCGCTGTGATTAGCTTTTTCACTTTTAACAGCCAAACAGAGTGATTGTAATATTTCACCAATGAAATTTGGTGAAATATTACAATCCAGCCATGGCTGATGCTGCAATAACATCGGCCATGGCTGGATAAATCGATCCAATGCCCCCACACTGACTGACGGGAGTGATCAACCCCTGCCACCAACTGATGGTGGTGATCTGCTGCTGCCATCAGCATTTGCTCCACCTCCCCTTCCCTCCACTCCCCCACCTTCCTATCCCCCTCCCTCGCCTGCCTGGTACCTCCAATGTCCCTGTTTCTGTCCCAATGTCCCTGCTTTCCGCTCTATGGGTGCCGCCATCTCGCCGCTGGCAGATTCATTCATTCATTGTAGGTACATTTTGATCACAGTGATAAAATCACAGTGATCAAAATAAAAAAAAGTAAATAACCCACCCTTTATCACCCCCATAGGTAGGGGCAAATAATAAAATAAAGAAAATATTTTTATTTTTTCATTAGGGTTAGGGTTAGAATTAGGGTTAGGGTTAGGAATGGAATTGGGGTTAGGGTTGAAATTAGGGTTAGGGTTAGAATTAGGGTTAGGGTTGGAATTAGGGTTAGGGTTAGAATTAGGGTTGAGATTAGGGTTAGGATTGGAATTAGGGTTAGGGTTGGAATTATGGTTAAGATTAGGGTTAGGGGTGGGTTGGTGTTGGGATTAGGGTTAGGCTTGTGGTTAGGGTTAGAGTTGGTATTATAGTAGGGTTAGTGGTGTGTTGGGGTTAGGGCTGTGTTTAGGGGTGTGGTTAGGGTTGGGGGTGTGCTGGGGTTAGGGTTGAGTTAGAATTGAAAGGTTTCCATTATTTAGTCACATCAGGGGGGTCTCCAAACGGGACATGGCGCCACCATTGATTCCAGCCAATTTTGCGTTCAAAGAGTCAAACAGTGCTACATCCATTCCGAGCCCCGAATTTTGCCCAAATAGTGGTTTACCCCCACATACAGGGCATCAGCGTACTCAGGAAAAATTGCACAACATCTTTTGGGGTCCAAATTCTCCTGATACCCTTGGGAAAATAAAAAATTGGGAGCTAAAAAATTTTTGTGGAAAAAATGATTTTTTTATTTTCACAGCTCTGCGTTATAAACTTCTGTGAAGCACTTGGGGATTAAAAGTGCTCACCACACATCTAGATAAGTTCCATAGGGGGTCTAGTTTCCAAAATGGGGTCAATTGTGGGGGGTTTCTACTGTTTAGGCACATCAGGGGCTCTGCAAATGTAACATGACTCCCGCAGACCATTCCATCAAGTCGGCATTTCAAAACGTCACTACTTCCCTTCCAAGCCCCGACGAGTGCCCAGTGGTTCTCCCCACATATGGGGTACCAGCATACTCAGGACAAACTGGACAACAACTTTAGGGGTCCAAATTCTCCTGATACCCTTGTGAAAATAAAAAATTGCAGGCTAAAAGAATTTTTTGAGAAAAAAAATGATTTTTTTCATTTTCACGGCTCTGCGTTATAAACTTCTGTAAAGCACTTGGGGGTTCAAAGTGTTCACCACACATCTAGATAAGTTCCATGGGGGGTCTAGTTTCAAAAATGGGGCCACTTGTGGGGTGTTGCTACTGTTTAGGCACATCAGAGTTCTGCCAGCGTGACATGACGACCGCAGATCATTCCATCAAGTCGGCATTTCAAAACGTCACTACTTCCCTTATGAGCCCCAACATGTGCCCAAACAGTGGTTCCCCCCACATATGGGGTACCAGCATACTCAGGACAAACTGGATAATTTTTGGGGTCCAATTTCTCCTGTTACCCTTGGGAAAATAAAAAATAGCGGGCTAAAAAATCATTTTTGAGGAAAAAATGATTTTTATTTTACGGCTCTGCGTTTATAAACTTCTGTGAAGCACTTGAGGGTTCAAAATGCTCACTACACATCTAGATAAGCTCCTTGTGATGTCTGGTTTCCAAAATGGGGTCACTTGTGGGGGGTTCTACTGTTTAGGCACATCAGGGGCTCTGCAAACGCAACATGAAGCCCGCAGAACATTCAATCAGTCTACATTCCAAAATGGCGCTCCTTCCCTTTCGAGCTCTCCCATGCACCCAAACAGTGGTTCCCCCTCACATATGGGGTATCGGTGTACTCAGGACAAATTGCGCAACAACTTTTGTCATCCAATTTCTCCTGTTAGTCTTGTGAAAATAAAAAATAGTGGGCTAAATGTCATTTTTGAGGAAAAAAAATGATTTTTATTTTCACTGCTCTGCATTATAAACTTCTGTGAAGCACTTGGGGTTCAAAGTGCTCACCACACATCTAGATAAGTTCCTTAAGGGGTCTAGTTTCCAAAATGTTGTCACTTGTGTGGGTTTTTCACTGTTTAGGCACACAGGGGCTCTCAAAATGCCATATGGTGTCCGCTAACGATTGGATCTAACTTTCCATTCAAAAAGTCAAATGGCACTCCATCCCTTCTGGGCCCTGCCGTGCTCCAAAACAGTGGTTTATGACCACATTTGAGGTATCGGTGTAGTCAGGAGAAATTGCCCAATAAATTTTAGGATCCATTTTATCCTGTTGCCCATGTGAAAATGAAAAATCTGAGGCTAAAAGAAATTTTTTGTAAAAAAAAATGTACTTTTTTTACAGATCAATTTGTGAAGCACCTGGGGTTCAAAGTGCTCACTATGCATCTAGATAGGTTCCTTTGGGGTGGTCTAGTTTCCAAAATGGGGTCACTTGTGGGGAGCTCCAATGTTTAGACATGCGGGGCTCTCCAAAAGCAACATGGCAACCGCTAAATACACCAGCATATTTTCCATTCAAAAAGTCAAATGGCGCTCCTTCCCTTCTGAGTCCTGCCGTGCGCCCAAACAGTGGTTTATGACCACATATGAGGTATCAGTGTACTCAGGAGAAATTGCCCAATAAATTTTAGGATCTATTTTAACCTGTTGCACATGTGAAAATGAAAAAATTAATGTTAAATTAACATTCTTGTTGGAAAAAATAAAATGTGACTTCAAGTGTGATGTGGTCCTTAAAAAAGGTTTTGTAAATTTTGTTGTCAAAAATCAGTTATCGCTGTTCAACTTTTAACCCTTATAACTTCCTAACAAAAAATGTTGTTTTCAAAATTGTGCTGATGTAAAGTAGACATGTGGGAAATGTTATTTATTAACTATTTTGTGTCACATACCTCTCTGGTTTAACAGAATAAAAATTCAAAATTTGAAAATTGCAAAATTTTCAAAATTTTCACCAAATTTCCATTTTTTTCACAAATAAACACAAAAATTATAGACCAAAATTTACCACCAAAATGTCACCAAAAAAGTGACTTAGAATCGCTAGGATCCATTGAAGCATTCCTGAGTTATTACCTCATAAAAGGACACTGGTCAGAATTGCAAAAAATGGCCAGGTCTTTAAGTTCAAAATAGGCTGGGTTATGAAGGGGTTAAATAGCAGTGATAAAAAAGTGATGGCAGTTTCTGTCATGCCGCCACACTTCTGTTACCACCACCCTACATCTTCGGTCCCCACTGCGTTTTTTCCCTGCTTTGTTCACTCAAATGAGATGACATGAATGGCCAGTGATAGAAGCCTGATAAGTAACAGAAGGGCTGCCCTTCAGGTTCTGACACTGCTTTGAAAGGAATCATCAAGTGGCGATTAGAGTTGAGCGATACCGTCCGATACTTCAAAGTATCGGATCGGAATGGATCGGCCGATCTTAAAAAAAAGTATCGGTATCGCCGATTCCGATACCGGAAGTCCCATTCAAGTCTATGGGACTTCCGGTATCGGAATAAGAAAAATCCTGTTTTTCCCTTGTACAGCCTCTCTGGGGTCTGTACGGGCCTTTCGGGGGGCTGTGCCGTGGGAAATTCCCACACAGCAATGGCATAAAGTGAGACTAGGGACTTTTTTTTTTTTAAGTGGCGGAGGAATACAGTGCGGAAGGATACCTACCTTCCGTCATTGGATTCCTGCAGCCCGTAGAGAACGGCAGCAACAGCTGATGCTGCAGTTCTCTACCCAAGATCGTCGTGGGACACACTCGTGGACTGCTTCGGATCGTGGGTGAGTATTTTTGTGGTTTGTTATGTTAATATTTATTCCGTAAAAGACAATGGCTTCGGGGAACAATGTGACAAGTATTGGTAAGTATGTTACTCTATGTTATATGTACTGTATGTCTATGTATGTATTGTATGAATGTATTGTATGTAGTATGTATGTAGTATATATGTAGTATGTATGTAGCATGTAGTATGTATGTAGCATGCATGTAGTATATATGTAGTATGTATGTAGCATGTAGTATGTATGTAGCATGCATGTAGTATATATGTAGTATGTATGTAGCATGTAGTATGTATGTAGCATGCATGTAGTATGTATGTAGTATGTATGTAGTATGTATGTGGTATGTATGTAGCATGTAGTATGTATGTAGCATGCATGTAGTATATATGTAGTATGTATGTAGCATGTAGTATGTATGTAGCATGCATGTAGTATGTATGTAGTATGTATGTAGTATGTATGTGGTATGTATGTAGCATGTAGTATGTATGTAGCATGCATGTAGTATGTATGTAGTATGCATGTAGTATATATGTAGTATGCATGTAGTATATATGTAGTATGTATGTAGCATGTAGTATGTATGTAGCATGCATGTAGTATATATGTAGTATGTATGTATGTAGTATGCATGTAGTATATATGTAGTATGCATGTAGTATATATGTAGTATGTATGTAGCATGTAGTATGTATGTAGCATGCATGTAGTATATATGTAGTATGTATGTATGTAGTATGCATGTAGTATATATGTAGTATGTAGTATGCATGTAGTATATATGTAGTATGTATGTAGCATGTAGTATGTATGTAGCATGCATGTAGTATATATGTAGTATGTATGTATGTAGTATGTATGTAGTATATATGTAGCATGTAGTATGTATGTAGCATGCATGTAGTATATATGTGTTATGTATGTAGTATGTATGTATATATGTGGTATGTATGTAGTATGTATGTAGTATGTATGTAGTATGTATGTGGTATGTATGTAGTATGTATGTAGCATGTAGTATGTATGTAGCATGCATGTAGTATGTATGTAGTATTTTTTTTTTTTAACATTTAACACATTAGCCGGATGATGGGACTACTACTGTCCCATCATTGGCTAATGTGTCAATCACTGTCATGGTAGCAGGCATCGCCAGATGGGACTTGTAGTCCCATCGGACGATGCTTGCACAGACCCCCAGACATCAGCACAGCCCCCCGGCAGGCCGGCACAGCCCCCCGGCAGGCCGGTACAGACCCCCACAGGGTGCACAGACCACCGGCAGGCCGGCACAGCCCCCCGGCAGGCCGGTACAGACCCCCACAGGGTGCACAGACCACCGGCAGGCCGGCACAGCCCCCCGGCAGGCCGGCACAGACCCCGGGCAGTCCACACAGCCCCCCGGCAGGCCGGCAGAGACTACCGAAAGGCCCGAAATGACGGCGCATCATGATGCGCACACACCGCTCATCATGATGACGTCAGGCTGTCAATCAACTTTGAACTTCCGATTCCGATGCCGACTTCCGATATTGAAAAAATATCGGAAGTCGGTATCGGAATTCCGATACAGCAAGTATCGGCCGATACCCGATACTTGCGGTATCGGAATGCTCAACACTAGTGGCGATGCTTCTGTCACTCACCCTACTTCAAACACCAACCTGTGATAACATCATCGTTCAGTGAACAAGGTGACAGAAACAAAAGGAGTGAAGCAGTGGGGATTGAAGATATAGGGCAGCAGGAAAGAAGTGTGTCAATGTGATAGAAGCTGTGGTCAATCTCTATCATGGCTTCTGAACAAGATGTCATCAGCGGACAATGTTGAGAAAAGATGTGGTAATTGGCTGCAGTGCTGCCCATGTGGGAAACAGTGGGAGAGAAAGAAGCTCCGGCCCCCGGTTTCTACATTGTGCCACAAAATGCACCAATCATTATTAACATTAAGAGGAATTTGCTGATCACTATCACCTAGATGTCTTCCACATGCTAAATATGTCCCAATTAAATGTTTTGATGCATTTATGGCTTCATCAGGAGTATGGAACAGTAATGTGATTGGCTTGCAGTGATCATGTGTTGAATATGCAAACAAAAGTGCTGTAGTCAATCACTGGCGTCGGTTGTGATGTCCGCATGAGAAAATTAATGTTAGTGATTGTCTGTCGAGGATATATAAACATTGCCATCCAGTCCTCACTGCAACATAAGGCACCAAGACTGATGGGGACTATAAGAATGGCAGAATTAAAGACACATTCCATTTTTGTAGTTAACCCCTTAACAACCGCCGATACACCTTTTAATAGCCGTAGTTAAAGGTACTTAAACCACTGCACCGATAATTAACAGCGCTGTGGAAAAAGTGTATAGCGCCCCCTGAGTTGGATTTCCTCCGGGGTCTCGGCTGCTCGGGATAGCCGAGACCCCAGAGAACATGATTCGGGTCGCTTTTGCAATTGCTGTTATTAACTGCATAACGGCAACTGCAAAATAAGCCGTGATTTTGCTTTCACTTTCTCCCTCCTCTGATGTGATCGTACATCAGAGGAGAGAGAAATAGGGTCCCCGTTCTCCCCTGGTACCTACCGGTGGTCTTTGTGACCTCCTGCTTCCTCCGGTGGCCGCCACCATCTTGGTCTGGGAAGAAAATGGCGGGCACATGCGCAGTGCTCCTGCCAAATCTGCCGGCCGGTAGATTGCTCATTCAATGTACATTTTGATTACTGTGATAAACCCTATCACAGTGATCAAAATAAAAAAAATAGTAACTACCCCCCTTTATCACCCCCTTATTTAGGAAAATATAATGTAATAAAGAAAATATATTTATTTTCATTTTTCCATTAGGGTTAGGTTTATGGTTAGAATTAGGGTAAGGGTTAGAATTAGGGTTAGGGGGTTAGAATTAGGGTAAGGGTAGGAATTAGGGTTAAGGTTGGAATTAGGTTAGGATTAGGGTTAGGGTTGGGATTAGGGTTAGGATTAGGGTTAGGGATTAGGATTAGGGGTGTGTTGGGGTAAGGGGTGTGTTGGGGTTATGGTTAGAGCTAGAATTGAGGGGTTTCCAATATTTAGGCACATCAGGGGTCTCCAAACGCAACATGGCACCACCATTGATTCAAGCCAAATTTGCGTTCACAAAGTAAAATGGTGCTCCCTCCCTTCCGAGCTCAGATGTATGCCCAAACAGTAGTTTATTCCAACATATGGGGCATCAGCATACTCAGGACAAATTGCACACCAACTTTGGTGCCTAACTTCTCCTGTTACCATTGGAAAAATGAAAAAATTGGGGGCTAAAAAAATAACGCATCTAGATAAGCTCCTTGGGGGGTCTAGTTTCCAAAATGGGGTCACTTGTGGGGGGTTTCTACTGTTTAGGCACATTAGGGGCTCTGCAAATGAAACATGACACCCGCAGAACATTCCATCAAAGTCTGCATTCCAAAATGCTCCTTCCCTTCCGAGCTCTCCCATGCGCCCAAATCGTGGTTTACCCCCACATATGAGGTATCAGCGTAGTCAGGAAAAATTGCACAACAACTTTGGGGGTCTAAATTCTCCTGTTACCCTTGGGAAAATAAAAAATTGAGGGCTAAAAAATATTTTTGCGGAAAAAAATGATTTTTTATTTTCACAGCTCTGCGTTATAAACTTCTGTGAAGCACTTGGGGGTTCAAAGTGCTCACCACACATCGAGATAAGTTCCTTAAGGGGTCTCATTTCCAAAATGGTGTCACTTTTGTGGTTTTTTTACTGTTTAGGCACATCAGGGTCTCTCCTAACGCGACATTGCGTCCAATCTCAATTCCAGCCAATTCTGCATTAAAAAAGTCAAACGGTGCTCCTTCCCACCTGAGCTCTGCTGTGCGCCCAAACAGTTGTTTACCCCCACATATGAGGTATTGGCGTACTCAGGACAAATTGCACAACAACTTTTGTTGTCTAATTTCTCCTGTTACCCTTGTAAAAATAAAAATGTTTGGGTGAAAATATCATTTTTGTGGAAATAAAATGATTTTTTATCTTCACGGCTCTACGTTATAAACTTCTGTGAAGCATTTAGAGGTTGAAAGTGCTCACCACACATCTAGATAAGTTCCTTAAGGGGTCTAGTTTCCAAAATCAGGTCACATGTTCGGGCTTTCCACTGTTTAGGCACATCAGGGGCTCTCCAAATGCAACATGGCGTCCAATCTCAATTCCAGCAAATTCTGCATTGAAATAGTCAAACGGCACTCCTTGCCTTGCGAGCTCTGCCGTGCGCCCAAAAAGTTGTTTACCCCCACGTATGGGGTATCAGTGTATTCATGAGAAATTGTACAATAAATTTTTTGGTTAATTTTCTCTTTTAACACTTGTGAAAATAAAAAAAATTGGTTGTAAAATAAATTATTTTGCAAAAAAAGTTAAATTTAATTTTTTCCTTCCAATATTGCTTCAGTTCCTGTGAAGCACGTAAAGCACGTAAAGGGTTAATAAACTTCTTGAATGTATTGAGTTTGGTCTTGAGCACCTTGAGGGGTCCAGTTTTTAGAATGGTGTCACTTTTGGGTATTTTCTGTCATGTACACCCCTCAAAATGACTTTAAATATGATGTGGTCCCTAAAAAAATGGTCTTGTAAATTTTTTTGTAAAAATAAGAAATCGCTGGTCACCTTTTAACCCTTATAACTTCCTAACAAAAAAAAATTGTTCCCAAAATTATGCTGATGTGTAGTAGACATGTGGGAAATGTTATTTATTATAAAAATTGTGTGACATATTTCTCTGACTTAAGAGCATAAAGATTTAAAGTTTGTAAATTGCAAAATTTTAAAATTTTTCACCATATTTCCATTTTTTTCAATAATAAACACAAGTCATATAGGAAATTTTTTACCACTAACATGAAGTAAAATATGTCATGAAAAACAGTCTCAGAAGCAGTTGGATTAGTTAAAGAATTCCAGAGTTATAACCTCATAAAGTGACAGTGGTCAGAATAGTAAAAATTGGCCTGGTCATTAAACTGCAAAATGGCTCTGTCACTAAGGGGTTAAAGACACATGAAATTTGGCAGTTAAACAATTATTTCTATTTTTATCATTTTTTTTCTCTTGTTTGTCAGCTTAATTTTTTAAATTCCTGTAAAAACCTCACAAAAGTCTTTTTTATGTTATTAATTTATCTTTTTGTGTAACAAAAAGGTTTCCCGACATTAGCTGGTCACACTTTAAACCGATTCCAATGATCCAGATATTATTTTTAAGCATTGTAGTAATGAATACAGAAGCAAAAAAGCTAACCTTTTCCTATTACAGATACTAGAAGCTATCATATCTCTGTAGCACAAGATGTTTGGAACTTTTTTTTTGTTATTAAGGTTAAAGTATCGTTTCCTCTGTAAATAACTGGAATTTCTTCAAAGACCTAAATCTCTGGCACAGTGTAGGTTATACAACCCAACATCATGTCTCACGGACAAAGGCCATCCAAACAGATGTTACTCGCGAAGAAAGCAGAGACCTGAATAGCGGAATTGTTCTTTCTGAACTCAGCTTAAACTGACATTTGAAGGTTAGCTAAGTAACTGCCACATGACCAGGAGAACCATTCTATTCTTTCGAAACAACTAAATCCGGCTGAAACATTAATCTTTGCTTTTACCCTTGAGACATTTTAGACTTAATAGCTATTTGCTCAGCAGTTTTAGTGTGAGGGGAACATTATGTATGTACAGATGCTGGAAGCACATTCAATTCTGAATAACATTTTATTATGCTGGGCATTTTATTCTCTCTCTTACAGAGTATGCCACCGTAAAAGCTTTTTCGAAAACTTAATGATCTCTCTATATTTTCTGTTATCACATTAATAGTTCTCAGTGTCACAAAACTCATGGTCAGTCAGGGAAGTGTTTGTACCTTATTTTAAAAAACTATCAATGGATGCTGAGAGCAATTTGCCACTTGCAACTTTCAGTTTGTTATAAAATATGTGACAGAAAGAATTTTTTTATTTGCCTACTTCTTACTTAGGGATTGGGTTTGGATTAATATAAAGGCATAGGAGCTGATCTACAGCTATATATTTTTTTCTCTTTTGTGTTCCAGGGTGTCCAAGGACCCATGTGTCATGTAATTTAACCCTTTTCTGCCACAGCCAAATTCCTTTATTTAATTTTCCTTTTTTCCTCCCCTTCTTCCAAGAGCCATACCATTTTTATTTCTCCTTCCAAATAACCATATGAGGACTTTTTTTAATGCAGGATAAGTTGTACGTCTAAATCATTTTATCTGAAATTCACTGGAAAGCAGAAAAAAAACTCCAAGTGCATTGAAATAGAAAAGAAACTGCTTTTTTTTTTGTATTTTTAATAACTATGTTCACTTATACAGTAAGACTGTACAATATGATTACAGGTCAGTAAGATTACATTGAAAGCAAACATTTATAGATTTTTTTTTCTTATTATAATGGTGCAAAAAAATTCTGAAATTTGTAAAAATGAAATTTTGCATTTGTCGCCATTTTCCGGGACCCGTCACGTTTTCAAATTTTATGATATGGGGCTGTGTGAGGAGTTATTTTTGTGCCTTGAGTTGATGTTGCTACTGGTACAATTTTGAGGTAGATATGATGTTTTGATCACCTCTTATAGCATTTTATTGCAATGCTGTATCATCACCAAAAGTTTAGCATTTTATTTTTTATCTCGTTATGCAGTTTACCCATTGGCTCAGTCAAATTTATATTTTGGTAGATCATTTTTTCACTTTTTACTGTACTTAGTAGGTCCCTAAGGCGACTCAAAATTTCCATCTTCTGATCGCTTGTACTATACATAGGTGTGCATGAGCACTGCTGTGTATAGCTAAAATCAGTCTCCTATGAATGCCACTTGCAATGAAATCGGACGAATGCAATCTGATAAAAAATCGTATTGAAGTCAGACCAATATTATTCTATGATTGTGTGTTTATCTGCGGTTTTTTTTGGATTGGATCACGATCGAATTGGAAAAAAATCGCAGCGTGCTGCGATTGTAATCAGAAATCAGATCACATCTCACAATAAAAGTGTGAGAAAAAAAATCACACAGCACTCGGACCATGCCAGTGCTGTCTGATTTTTACACACCGATCGCATTTGAAAAGCTGTCAATTCAAAATCACACTGACAGGTTACAATAGAATAGACAGAATAGATATATACACATAGAATACATACACTCACTGGCCACTTTATTAGGTACACCTGTCCAACTGTGTGTTAAGACTTAATTTCTAATCAGCCAATCACATGGCGGCAACTCAGTGCATTTAGGCATGTAGACATGGTCAAGACAATCTCCTGCAGTTCAAACCGAGCATCAGTATGGGGAAGAAAGGTGATTTGAGTGCCTTTGAACGTGGCATGATTGTTGGTGCCAGAAGGGCTGGTCTGAGTATTTCAGAAACTGCTGATCTACTGGGATTTTCACGCACAACCATCTCTAGGGTTTACAGAGAATGGTCCGAAAAAGAAAAAAAATCCAGTGAGCGGCAGTTCTGTGGCCGGAAATGCCTTGTTGATGCCAGAGGTCAGAGGAGAATGGGCAGACTGGTTCGAGCTGATAGAAAGGCAACAGTGACTCAAATTGCCACCCGTTACAACTAAGGTTGGCAGAAGAGCATCTCTGAACGCACAGTGCGTCGAACTTTGAGGCAGATGGGCTACAGCAGCAGAAGACCACACTGGGTACCACTCCTCTCAGCTAAGAACAGGAAACTGAGGCTACAATTTGCACAAGCTCATCGAAATTGGACAGTAGAAGATTGGAAAAACGTTGCCTGGTCTGATGAGTCTCGATTTCTGCTGCGACATTCGGATGGTAGGGTCAGAATTTGGCGTAAACAACATGAAAGCATGGATCCATCCTGCCTTGTATCAACGGTTCAGGCTGGTGGTGGTGGTGTCATGGTGTGGGGAATTTTTTCTTGGCACTCTTTGGGCCCCTTGGTACCAATTGAGCATCGTTGCAACGCCACAGCCTACCTGAGTATTGTTGCTGACCATGTCCATCCCTTTATGACCACAATGTACCCAACATCTGATGGCTACTTTCAGCAGGATAATGTGCCATGTCATAAAGCTCGATTCATCTCAGATTGGTTTCTTGAACATGACAATGAGTTCACTGTACTCAAATGGCCTCCTCAGTCACCAGATCTCAATCCAATAGAGCATCTTTGGGATGTGGTGGAACGGGAGATTCGCATCAGGGATGTGCAGCCGACAAATCTGCGCCAACTGTGTGATGCCATCATGTCAATATGGTCCAAAATCTCTGAGGAATGCTTCCAGCACCTTGTTGAATCTCTGCCACGAAGAATTGAGGCAGTTCTGAAGGCAAAAGGGGGTCCAACCCGTTACTAGCATGGTGTACCTAATAAAGTGGCCAGTGAGTGTATATATGCTGCTCAAAAAAATAAAGGGAACACTTAAACAACAAAATGTAACACCAAGTCAGTCACACTTCTGTGAAATCAGCACTGATTGTGATTCAATTTCTCCTGCTGTTGTGCCAATGGAATAAACAACATGTAGAAATGGTAGGAAGGTCACTAACATCCATGTGTCTGCTCAGTAAGAGTGTCCAGGGTTCCCTTTATTTTTTTGAGTCGTATACTATATATACATGTCAGTGACACACACATACATATGTATTTATATTAGATAGATAGATAGATAGATAGATAGATAGATAGAAGAAAAGCCGGAAATTCAGCAGCCGCGCTAGTGTAAAATCAGTCAGTAGCTGACTGGATAGAATAGATGGATTACACACAGTAAATACAAATACAATAGGTAGATATATAGAGCTCCAGCAAAAATTAAGAGACCACTGCAAAATTTTCATTTAGATTTTTCTCTTTATAGGTATATTTTTAAGCAAAATGTAAATTGCTCTTTTATTCTATAAACTACTGACAACGTCTTCAAATTTCCAAGCACTAAATTTTGTATTTATTTTTAGAAAATGAGAAATGGTCAAAATAACAAAAAAACGCAGTGCTTGCAGACCTCAAATAATGCTAAAAAACAGGTTCATAATAATTTAAAAACAAAAATATTAATGTTTTACCTCAGGAAGAGTTCAGAAATCAATATTTTGCGGAATAACCATAATTTGTTATCACATCTTTCATGCGTCTTGGCATGGTTTCCATCAGTCTTTCACACTGCTTTTGGGTGACCTTATGCCACTCCTGGTACAAAAATTTAAGCAGTTCTTCTTTGTTTGATGGCTTGTGACTATCCATATTCCTATTGATTGCATTCCAGAGGTTTTCATTGGGGGTCAGGTCTGGTGATTAGGCTGGCCATGACAGGGATTTGATGTGGTGGTTCTTCATCCACACATTAATTAACCTAGCTGTGTGGCATGGCTCATAGTCCTGCTGGAAAAAACAGTCCTCACAGTTGGGGGACATTGCCTCAGAAGAAGGAATCAACTATTTTTCCAGGATAACCTTGTATGTGGCTTGATTCATACGTACTTTGCAAAGATTAACTTGCTCAAGTCCAGCTTTGCTGAAGCATCCCCAGTTAATCACCGATCCTCCACCAAATTTCACAGTGGGTGCAAGACACTGTGGCTTGTACGCCTCTCCAGGTCTCCGTCTAACCAATAGATGACCAGGTGTTGGGCAAAGCTGAAAATTTGAATCATCAGAGAAGATTACCTTACTCCAGTCCTCTATGGTCCAATCCTTATGGTCTTTGGCAAAGTTCAGCCTGGCTCTCCTTTGCTTCTCATTGATTAAAGCCTTTCTATGTAGCTTTACATGACTTGAGCCCTGCCCCCAGGAGCCTGTTATGAACTGTTCTTGCCATTCTCTTCACCCCAGCTGCCATTTGCCATTCATTTTGCAGGTCACTTGATGTCATCCTGTGGTTGCTGAGTGACATTCGAATAAGATGACAGTAATCCCGCTCAGTGGAGAGTCATTTTCGCCCTCTGCCGGTCTGTAGCTTTGTTGTCCCCAATGTTTGCTGTTTGACTTCGTTGTAATGGACTGCTGTTTTAGAAATTTTAAGGATGGAGGCAACATGATGCTCACTGTATCCCTCTGTTAGTAAAGCTAGAATTAAGCCCTTCTTTTTCTCACTCAAGACTTTTCTTTCCAACTCCTTTGGCATGGTTGAAAGTTATTTTTTCATTCCGATTGCACCCTTCAAGGTGCTTATAACCACATTCTAGAAGTTTACTAATCCTTCAGGTGCTTCACAGGAATTTTTTGAATGTTTAAAAAAAATGAACATTTAACTTTTTTCACAAAAAATTACTTCAGGTCAAATTTTTTCTTATTTTACCAAGGGTAACAAGAGAAATTGGACTGCAAAAGTTATTGCTCAATTTGTCCTGAGTACGCTGACCTGATAGGTGGGGGGAACCACTGTTTTGGCGCATGGCAGAGCTCAGAAGGGAAGGCGTGCCATGACTTTTTTAACACAAAATTGGCTGGAATTGAGATCGGACGCCATGTCGCTTTTGGAGAGCCCCTGATGTGCCTAAACAGTGGAAACCCTTCAACAAGTGACCGCATTTTGGAAACTATGCCCACTAAGGAACTTATCTAGATGTGTGGTGAGAACTTTGAACCCCCAAGGGCTTCACAGAAGTTTATAATGTAAAGCCATACAATTAAAAAATCATATTTTTTCCACAAAAATGATCTTTTCACCCACAATTTTCATTTTCCCAAGGGAAACAGGACACAAAAAGTTATTGTGCAATTTGTCCTGAGTACGCTGATACCACATATGTGAGGGTAAACCACTGTTTGGGCGCATGGCAGCACTCGGAAGAAAATGAGCGCCTTTTGACTTTCTCAACACAGAATTGGCTTGACACCATATTGCATTTGGAGAGCCCCTGATGTGCCTAAACAATGGAAACCCCCCACAAATGACACCATGTTGGAAACTGGAACCCCCAAAGAACTTATCTAGGTGTGTGGTGAGCACTTTGAACCCCCAAGGGGTTCACATAAGTTTATAACGTACAGCCGTAAAATTAAATCATATTTTTTCCACAAAAATGATCTTTTCATCCCCAATTTTCATTTTCCCAAGGGAAAGGACTACAAAAGTTATTGTGAAATTTGTCCTGAGTATACTGATAACCCCATATGTGGAGGTAAACCACTGTTTGGGCTCATGGCAGAACTCGGAAGGGATGGAGCAAAATTTGGCTTTTTCAATGCAAAATTGACTGTACAGTTGCTCAAGTCCAGCTTTGCTGAAGCATCCCCAGTTAATCACCGATCCTCCACCAAATTTCACAGTGGGTGCAAGACACTGTGGCTTGTACGCCTCTCCAGGTCTCCGTCTAACCAATAGATGACCAGGTGTTGGGCAAAGCTGAAAATTTGAATCATCAGAGAAGAATACCTTACTCCAGTCCTCTATGGTCCAATCCTTATGGTCTTTGGCAAAGTTCAGCCTGGCTCTCCTTTGCTTCTCATTGATTAAAGCCTTTCTATGTAGCTTTACATGACTTGAGCCCTGCCCCCAGGAGCCTGTTATGAACTGTTCTTGCCATTCTCTTCACCCCAGCTGCCATTTGCCATTCATTTTGCAGGTCACTTGATGTCATCCTGTGGTTGCTGAGTGACATTCGAATAAGATGACAGTAATCCCGCTCAGTGGAGAGTCATTTTCGCCCTCTGCCGGTCTGTAGCTTTGTTGTCCCCAATGTTTGCTGTTTGACTTCGTTGTAATGGACTGCTGTTTTAGAAATTTTAAGGATGGAGGCAACATGATGCTCACTGTATCCCTCTGTTAGTAAAGCTAGAATTAAGCCCTTCTTTTTCTCACTCAAGACTTTTCTTTCCAACTCCTTTGGCATGGTTGAAAGTTATTTTTTCATTCCGATTGCACCCTTCAAGGTGCTTATAACCACATTCTAGAAGTTTACTAATCCTTCAGGTGCTTCACAGGAATTTTTTGAATGTTTAAAAAAAATGAACATTTAACTTTTTTCACAAAAAATTACTTCAGGTCAAATTTTTTCTTATTTTACCAAGGGTAACAAGAGAAATTGGACTGCAAAAGTTATTGCTCAATTTGTCCTGAGTACGCTGACCTGATAGGTGGGGGGAACCACTGTTTTGGCGCATGGCAGAGCTCAGAAGGGAAGGCGTGCCATGACTTTTTTAACACAAAATTGGCTGGAATTGAGATCGGACGCCATGTCGCTTTTGGAGAGCCCCTGATGTGCCTAAACAGTGGAAACCCTTCAACAAGTGACCCCATTTTGGAAACTATGCCCACTAAGGAACTTATCTAGATGTGTGGTGAGAACTTTGAACCCCCAAGGGCTTCACAGAAGTTTATAATGTAAAGCCATACAATTAAAAAATCATATTTTTTCCACAAAAATGATCTTTTCACCCACAATTTTCATTTTCCCAAGGGAAACAGGACACAAAAAGTTATTGTGCAATTTGTCCTGAGTACGCTGATACCACATATGTGAGGGTAAACCACTGTTTGGGCGCATGGCAGCACTCGGAAGAAAATGAGCGCCTTTTGACTTTCTCAACACAGAATTGGTTTGACACCATATTGCATTTGGAGAGCCCCTGATGTGCCTAAACAATGGAAACCCCCCACAAATGACACCATGTTGGAAACTGGAACCCCCAAAGAACTTATCTAGGTGTGTGGTGAGCACTTTGAACCCCCAAGGGGTTCACATAAGTTTATAACGTACAGCCGTAAAATTAAATCATATTTTTTCCACAAAAATGATCTTTTCATCCCCAATTTTCATTTTCCCAAGGGAAAGGACTACAAAAGTTATTGTGAAATTTGTCCTGAGTATACTGATAACCCCATATGTGGAGGTAAACCACTGTTTGGGCTCATGGCAGAACTCGGAAGGGATGGAGCAACATTTGGCTTTTTCAATGCAAAATTGACTGTACAGTTGTGGCCAAAAGTATTGACACCCCTGCAATTCTGTCAGATAATACTCAGTTTCTTCCTGAAAATGATTGCAAACACAAATTCTTTGGTATTATTTTCTTAATTTAATTTGTCTTAAATGAAAAAACACAAAAGAGAATGAAGCAAAAAGCAAAACATTGATCATTTCACACCAAACAGCAAAAATGGGCCAGACAAAAGTATTGGCACCCTCAGCCTAATACTTGGTTGGACAACCCTTAGCCAAAATAACTGCGACCAACCACTTCCGGTGACCATCAATGAGTTTCTTACAATGCTCTGCTGGAATTTTAGACCATTCTTCTTTGGCAAACTGCTCCAGGTCCCTGATATTTGAAGGGTGCCTTGTCCAAACTGCCATTTTTAGATCTCTCCACAGGTGTTCTATGGGATTCAGGTCTGGACTCATTGCTGGCCACCTTAGAAGTCTCCAGTGCTTTCTCTCAAACCATTTTCTAGTGCTTTTTGAAGTGTGTTTTGGGTCATTGTCCTGCTGGAAGACCCATGACCTCTGAGGGAGACCCAGCTTTCTCACACTGGGCCCTACATTATGCTGTAAAATTTGTTGCTAGTCTTCAGACTTCATAATGCCATGCACACGGTCAAGCAGTCCAGTGCCAGAGGCAGCAAAGCAACCCCAAAACATCAGGGAACCTCCGCTGTGTTTGACTGTAGGGACCGTGTTTTTTTCTTTGAATGCCTCCTTTTTTCTCCTGTAAACTCTATGTTGATGCCTTTGCCCAAAAAGCTCTACTTTTGTCTCATCTGACCAGAGAACATTCTTCCAAAGCGTTTTAGGCTTTTTCAGGTAAGTTTTGGCAAACTCCAGCCTGGCTTTTTTATGTCTCGGGGTAAGAAGTGGGGTCTTCCTGGGTCTCCTACCATACAGTCCCTTTTCATTCAGACGCCGACGGATAGTACAGATTTACACTGTACCCTCGGACTGCAGGGCAGCTTGAACTTGTTTGGATGTTAGTCGAGGTTCTTTATCCAACCTCCGCACAATCTTGCGTTGAAATCTCTTGTCAATTTTTCTTTTCCGTCCACATTTAGGGAGGTTAGCCACAGTGCCATGGGCTTTAAACTTCTTAATGACACTGCGCACGGTAGACACAGGAACATTCAGGTCTTTGGAGATGTACTTCTAGCCTTGAGATTGCTCATGCGTCCTCACAATTTGTTTTCTCAAGTCCACAGACAGTTCTTTGGTCTTCTTTCTTTTCTCCATGCTCAATGTGGTACACACAAGGACACAGGACAGAGGTTGTGTCAACTTTAATCCATGTCAACTGGCTGCAAGTGTGATTTAGTTATTGCCAACACCTGTTAGGTGCCACAGGTAAGTTACAGGTGCTGTTAATTACACAAATTAGAGAAGCATCACATGATTTTTTGAACAGTGCCAATACTTTTGTCCACCCTCTTTTTTATGTTTGGTGTGAAATTATATCCAATTTGGCTTTAGGACAATTCTTTTTGTGTTTTTTCATTGAAGACAAATTAAATGAAGATAATAATACCAAAGAATTTGTGTTTGCAATCATTTTCAGGAAGAAACTGGGTATTATCTGACAGAATTGCAGGGGTGTCAATATTTTTGGCCACAACTGTAATTGAGATTGGGTGCCATGCCACGATTGGAGAGCCCCTGATGTGCCTGAACAGTGGAAACCCCCCACAAGTGACCACATTTTGGAAACTAGACCCCCCAAGGAAATTATTTAGATGTCTGGTGAGCACTTTGAACCCCCAAGTGTTTCACAGAAGTTTATAACGCCCTGGCGTGAATATAAAAAAAAATCATATTTTTTCCACAAACATGATCATTTAGTCCCCATTTTTTATTTTAACAAGGGTAACAGGAAATATTGTACCCCAAATGTGGTTGTCCAATTTGTCCTGAGTACACTAATACCCCATATGTGTGAGAAAACTACTGTATGGGCACACGTTGGGGCTCGTAAGGGAAGTAGTGATTTTTTGGAAAGCAGTCTTTGATGGAATGGTCTGCAGGTGTCATGTTGCGTTTGGAGAGCCCCTGATGTGCCTAAATAGTGGAAACCCCCCACAAGTGACCCCATTTTGGAAACTAGACCCCCCAAGGAACTTATCTAGATGTGTTGTGAGCACTTTGAACACCCAAGTGCTTCACAGAAGTTTATAACACCCGGGCGTAAAAATAAAAAAAAAATTGGGAATTAAGTCCCAGGGCACATGGACGGGAAAGTATGCCACATGGCAGAAAGGGTTTAAATAAAATTTGGTTCAGGTGATCACCTAATCAGAAGCACATTAAGTAGAATGAGGTGTACTCTGGTTAAAATTCAATTGACACTTGAATGGAATGGCTGTCAGACATGTAGAGAAGCTGATTTTTATAAAACTGCGCAGTGGTCTCTAAATTTTTGCCAGAGCGGTAGTTGTCAGTGGCAAATACAATTAGTACAGTGTGTGTGCATAATGTCATGAAGTGACTGGCCCTGTGTGACACGACCCAGCAATCAGTCAGTCACAAAACAGCAAACAAACAAGGGAACACCGGGGACACAATTACAATGGTGGACCCTGCAATAGGGTATGGGGAAATGGACACCTCCTACACTCTCCTGAGGTCGTTCCCTGGTCTATCCTGATGTCCCTATACGGTTTCTTTCAAACCGTCACCGAGCAGGATAACTTAGCCCTCACTTGCCCTGCACCTATCCCTCAATAGGGAATTGGTAAGTGCGGACACTGGTCCAACCGCTGCACTAATATAACACCAAGGGAAGATAACAGACAAGGTAAGACAAACAACACTAAGCTTTCTCTGCTGCAACGCACCGAACAGCAGAGTAAGGCACCAGCTGAAGCACCACTGCACTCAGCCAGCTACTGTCTTCACCATGACTGGTATCCAAAAGGAAGTGTACCACCAAGACCAGCTGATGCCTCACGTGACCTTTTAAAGCAAGGTCGGAGTGGTCACTACCTACATCAGCAAATTCACCAGCCATGTAGTTACACCAGCGGCCACCGAGGAGAAAAACTGATATTAACCCCCGATGGCCTGAAAGGAAAAAAAGTTTTAATGTGAATATGCAGATCTGACACATATCCAAAAATGGATCGTGACACATATTACTGGACATGTATTTAATTAATAAAAGATTAGTTTTTGGAAAAAAATGGTCTAGGCTCCGGCACAATTTTCATAACCAGCAGAGGGAAAGCCAGCGACTGGGAGCAGATGTTTATAGCCTGGGAAGTAGGTAATACCCAAGGAGCTTCCCAGGCTATTAATATCAGCTCATAACTGTAAACTTAGCTTTTACTGGCTATTAAAATGGGGGACATAAAAACATGATGTGGGGTCATCCTGTTTTTTATTAACAGTAAAGGTTATGCAGAGCAGACAGCTGCGGGCTGGTATTAATAGCCTAGGAAGTGGTCATGGATACTGGTCCCAGCTCTTTGCCACCCAAGAAAAGGTGTATCTCTAAGATGCACCAATTCTGGCACTTAGCCTTGCTCTTCCCACTTGCCCTGCAGCGGTGGCAAGTGGGGTAAAAGTTGGAGGGGTTGATATCACCATCAGGTGACATCAAGCCCCGAGGTCAGTAATGGAGAGGCGTCAATATGATGCCCCCATTACTAACCCCATAGACACATTGAAAGAAAACAGACACCCAGAATGCAGTCCTTTATTTGAAAATAATGACACACTCCTTTAATATTCTTAATTAAACCATACTAACAACCTCACCTAATTCCTGTGAAGCCCTCAATCTCCTGTGATAAAAGGAGTGGCTTCAGAACAACTCTTTGACCATTCTTGACTGGCTCAGCCAAAGCCCAAACCTAAACCAAAGTGAGCATCTCTGGATAGACCAGAAAATGGCTGTCCACCAATGTTCACCATCCAATCTGATGAAACTGGAGAGGATCTGCAAAGAAGAATGGCAGAGGATCCCCAAATCCAGGTGTGAAAAACTTCTTACATCATTCCCAAGAAGATTCATGGCTGTGGTAGCTCAAAAGGGTGCTTCTACTCAATACTGAGAAAAGGGTCTGAATACTTATGACCATGTTATATTTCATTTTTTCTTTTTTAATAAGTTTGCAAAAATTCCTACATTTCACGTATTTTCAGTCAAAAGGGGTGCAGAGTGTACATTAATGAGAAAAATAGAACTTTTTTGAATTTACCAAATGGCTGCAATAAAACAAAAAGTGAAAAATTTAAAGGGGTCTGAATACTTTCTGTGCCCACTGTAAGGTAGCGCTTATCGTTCATGTTGGGGACACTCACTTGGCAGCAGATTAACATGATCAGGCATGGGTTTTCCACATAAATCAGTCCATATGGTATATTATGCAGCATAAACCATAAACAGCAACAGTCTTCCATCAGACAGGTCAATGTTCATCAAAGGGCTGCGCTCTCTCAGCCCTGTGGTCACACAGGCTGTGCTATGTCCAGAAACCAGGCTCCATAGCCTAAACACAGATATTTCCCCCCTGTCCGGGGTTAGCTCTTAGTTGCTCCTCATGCAGGACGTTCCCTCCTTGGGATTGTCCAATACACACAGGTGAACATACACAGGCTTCACCAGGTCCGCAGCCTCAGCATGTGCCCTTCAGGAAGGCAGCACACCTTCCAGCACCTAGGCATTCCAGGACCTTCCACATGGTCCAATCAGATCCTCGCACTCTCTCATATGACCCACCCTGCTCACCTTATATGGTCCGTAGCCACACCCACAGGTGAGGTATGGATCACATGGCTATGACCTCATTGCAGGTCCTTCAGATTCACAACCACACACATATCTTCAGACAAGGTGGGGTACAGTGAGCCCCCTCACCACAGTATGTGGCACATGGGTAGCCAGACCCTACCAACTCTCACAGCTACCCGTAGCCCAGACCCAAATGTGAACAGCAACTACTTAAAAATCTATGTTCACTTAGGAAAAACACTCCGGGCTACATCACAGGGAGCTACCATCCCTGTGACACATACCTTCCATTAACCACTTGACCACCAGTCACACCACACCACTGTAATGTAAAGGGTGCCAAGACCAGTGTCACAGCAAGCTTTAGGTTTTTCTATTTTTCCGTCCCACTGTTTTTTGTTTTAAATTATTGTTTATCATTTGGTTTTTTGCATTTAACATGAGTGCTGTGTACAAAAAAAAAAGTTTCACTTGATTCAGTTTTTCAGGTTATATTCCACATTATGTGCTTAAATTTCATAGGTGCCAATAACAACGAGCAAGGCCAGTGGCATAACTACAAAGTTATGGGCCCCGGTGCGAACTTTTAAACGGGCCCCCCCCATGCCAAAATATTTTCCACCCAAATTCAATTAGAATCTCCATTATTTATCAGTGATATGTGGGGGAGAGGAGGTGACAACCTCTATGACCTCCATTATCCTTTTATTTCTACAACTGCCGTACCACCTTGTACACACGCGGCTCCGTTCCGTACACCTCGTACATGCACAGCTCCACTCCGTACAGACGCGGCTCCTCTCCATACACCTTGTACACGAGCTGCTCCGCTCCGCTCTGTACACCTCGTACACGCACATCTCCGCTCCATATGCCTCGCACATGCACATCTGCGCTCCGTACACCTCGTACACACACGGCTCGCTACGTCCACACTGTAAACCCCTCTAGACCCCACACATAAACGTCCCCTAATCCACAACCAAGAAAACCAGCACAGCAGAGTCCTGTATACACTGAGCCCCTGATCATGTGACTCCTGACTCCTCACCTCCTGTGACCTCATCACAGGTCTTGTGTGCACAGAACAGCCATTGTGTGCTCCTGAATGTGTGCCTTCCACCTTTTAAGCCTGCCTCAGGGACTGAGTGTGCTCCTGAATGCATGCCTTCGTTGCCCTGATGTCACGCAAGGAGAAATGTTACCCCTTGGATCTGTAGCCCTTCAAAAGCTAAGTGTTTCAATTCATTCATGTTCACAAAGTACTACAAGTTTTGAAGTTTTCCCTGGAAGTGCATTGGGGCATAATGCTTCACTTCTAGCTTCTCAACCTTGCATGGTATTTCTTACCTAGCAAAACCCAACCCTGGCTGATTGACTAATTGCTTGTTTTGGTACTTGACCACTGACCTGTCAATCAGGGAAAGGAGGTTGTAAAAACAATGTGAGCCTGAGAAGCTAGAAGTGCATTGTCACAGCTCAAAGGCTTCCATATATAATCTAGCAAATAAGATAATCTGCCAAAAATATATTGATACTGTAAATAAGAGTTGAAAATTAGTATTGGAGATAATTGTAAGCAAAAATGGGGGGTACAATAACAATGTACACGCTGTTACACCCGTGTCCATGCGGGGTTCCCGCCGGGGTCCCCAACCTCCTACTATGCCCGTACCTCCATTGAGCCCCCGGCGGGGTTCCCGCTCTCAGTCTGCTTCTTGCCACTCTGCCTCTGCTCTCTCCCTGCTCCTGCTTCCCGGTCTCTTAAAGAGACAGCACACTTTTTTAAATTTACTATTAACCAATGATTTCATTGTGTGTGCTATTTCTGGCCCCTCTGCCATAGAGATGGTGCCAGAGCAGCAAGTGTTTCCTGTTGCTAGTTTCTGGTTCAGCGACCTGACGTTCCTGTGATCTGTTGTGCTCTGCCTGTGTCCTGCCAGTACACAGCTAATACTGTTTGTCTTCTTAGACTGTTTACGGCTTACTACTCCATCCTCTGGACGACACCAGTGATGCCTGTGCAAGTTGCATCCTGCTCAGATGTCCATCTCTTCATTACCTACGATGGTGTCAGCACTGCCTGCCAGCTCCATCCGGTCCAGCTGCATCCCGCCTGTCAAGTCTACAGTATCTGTAATCCCTGCCAGTACACCCGTTCCGCTGGGCCAGCTTCAACGTGTCTGGGGTCTAATTGTAGGTAGCACCTGTGTCCCTTGGATATTCCACTCTGATCCTGTTTTAGAGGTCCTACTACGGGTGTCTGGGGTTCATTTAGTCATGCCCCCTTTGGACCGTGGTCCCATGGTTCCACAAAAATAGCAATAAACAAATGTGCACTTCGCTATCTGTGCCTCCGCTTCCATTCGTTACACACGCCTATATCTACTATATAATTGTCTAATTCTGACTGTTGTCTGTAACGGAAATCCCGACTCGCTGAATGGTCGCAGCCTAATGTGCGGATGGTAGCCAGGGTCCGGAGGAGAGGAGACTTCCTTCTCTAACCACGCGCCCGGCATCGCAGTACCAGTAATGCTTTGTGCCAAAGACCGCTGATGACGTCGCGCTCTCGCAAGAGTGACGTCATCTTCGGTCCTTCGCGCTAAGCCTAACTGGGACCGGAAGATGCCGGGGCAGGAGTGCCCCGCATAGCGCTGTCCGGCTTCATTTTCCTGAAGACACATTTGCAGTGTGTTTTCAGGAAAATGGTGCCATACAGCGCGGTATGGGTATGCGCATACTCTGGCGCCAGTGCCACACTCCTCCCGGCTCCCCCAGCCTCTGGCAGAATGAGACAGCGCTGGAACACAGGAAAGATGGGTGATTATAAATGTTTTTTTTTATATGCGTGCAGTTTCCTAGGGGTGAGGGGGACCATACATACCAGGAAAGGGGGGTAATGTGACCATGCATACCAGGAAAGGGGAGTGAGGGGGACCATACATACCAGGAAAGGGGGGTGAGGGTAACCATGCATACCAGGAAAGGGGGGTGAGGGTAACCATGCATACCAGGAAAGTGGGGTGATGGGACCATGCATACCAGGAAAGGGGGGTGAGGGTGACCATACATACCAGCAAAGGGGATGAGGGGACCATGCATACCAGGAAAGGGGGGTGAGGGTGACCATACATACCAGAAAAGGGAGGGTGAGGGGGACCATGCATACCAGGAAAGGGGGTGTGAGGGTGACCATGCATACCAGGAAAGGGAGGTGAGGGTGACCATACATACCAGCAAAGTGGGATGATGGGACATGCATACCAGGAAAGAGGGGTGACGGGACCATGCATACCAGGAAAGGGGGATAAGGGGTACCATGCATACCAGGAAAGGGGGGTGAGGGGACCATGCTTACCAGGAAAGAGGGGTGAGAGGACCATGCATACCAGGATTGGGGGTGAGAGGACCATCATTCAAAGATTGGAGGGTGAGGGGGCAATACATATCAGGATGGGGGGGTGAGGGGACCATGCATACCAGGATAGGGGGGTGAGGGGACCATGCATACCAGGGAAGGGGGGTGAGGGGTACCATGCATATCAGGATTGGGGGGTGAGAGGACCATGCATATCAGGATTGGGGGGTGCATTATTGCATTATTATTATTATTATTAAATTTTCATAAATAAACTACATACATATTCTAGAATACCCGATGCGTTAGAATTGGGCCACCATCTAGTCTATATATAAAAATGAGTGTATGTGTGCGCGTGTGTGTGTGCATGTGTCAAACCCTGCCCCTCATTATGATGTCATATGGTTGCCATGGCGACAATGATGTCATAATAGGATGCAATGGTGACGGCTTTGTCATAATGGTTGCCAGAGTGAAGATGATGTCATAATGGGTATATGGGCACGGGACTATGGGATGGAGGATATGTATGATGGGTATATGGGCATGGGACTATGGGGTGGAGGATGTGTGATGTGTGATGGGTATATGGGTATGGGACTATGGGATGGAGGATACGTATGATGGGAATATGAGCATTGGACTATGGGATGGAGGATATGTTTGATGGGTATATGGGCACAGGGCTATAGGATGGAGGATGTGTGATGGATATATGGGCACTGGACTATGGGATGGAGAATATGTATGATGGGTATATGGGCATGGGACTGTGGGATGGCAGATATGTATGATGGGTATATGGGCACATAACTATGGGATGAAGGATATGTATGATGGGTATATGGGCACTGGACTATGGGATGGAGGATAATCATTATAATTTGTTATAACTAACCACAGTTAGCTACTATGCCCGGGCAATGCCGGGAACTTCAGCTAGTATAAATATATTGTTTATTTATGAAACTAAAATTGACAATCCAAGTTTGAAATCAGTCAGCACCCATGTGACTATACTGCAGTATATTTCGGAATATCAACAATATATAGATAGATAATTCCCTCATATTAATGGGAATAATAACCAATCGTTGTATCAGATCATGGATACAAGTATCACATGTGACATTAAATTCATTCATTACAAATATACAGTATGTGAATCCAATTATATCATGATATCCATGTGTGAAAATAAATTAATCTCTATATATAAAAATCAATGTGTGTGTGTGTGTGTGTGTGTGTGTATCACCAACCAATCACGAAGCAACTTTCAATTCACCAGAGCTGTTCAAAAGAAGCTAACCTGTGATTGGTTGCTATGACCAACAGTTTTCCTTGCAACCAATCACTTAGCATCTCTCATTT
Organism: Dendrobates tinctorius; assembly: GCF_039654945.1. NCBI lineage: Eukaryota > Metazoa > Chordata > Amphibia > Anura > Dendrobatidae > Dendrobates > Dendrobates tinctorius. The sequence goes on along the minus strand of NW_027361698.1, from coordinate 56,956,078 downwards.
CACCAGAGCTGGTTAAAAGTAGCTGAGCTGTGATTGGTTGCTATGTGAACGTTTTCCCACTTGACAACACCTCAGCAGACACTGACATGGTGGGAGAAATCTAGCATCCCCAGGAACATAAGCTCCAGCCATCGTCTGACCCCCAGAAAGGAGCAGTGAGTACATGACAGAAATGAATCCCCCCTCCCGTGTGGTATCATTAAGTGACACACAGGAATGTAGGAAAGTGCACATATTAAATGTCATGTGGATTTAATATTTTCACACAGACACTTTTATGCATTATTGATGTGTTACTGTGCTCTGATGCTGTGAGTTTTTTTAAAGTGCTAATTTCCCCACAATTCACCTGATTATACCCATATAAAATGTAATGCTTTTCCCATAAGAACCCATTAAATATGATACTATACTGCATACAGATTCTGTACATCCATGAGCAACTCAGCCGGACAAATTACAAGTTGACCTGGGATCTTAGTGAACCATGTTTCTGTGCAATTTCACTATTCTACTTTTACTGGCTTTGACGGGATGATGTGGGATATTAGGGATAGTAGTCTGGTAGCTTTGGCTGACGGGATGATGTGGGATATTATAGTGAATGTGGCTATGCGGAATTGGCGGGGCTCTACACTCAGCTTTATATATATAACGATGTAGGATATTAGGGGTAGTAGTCCGGTGTTTCTGGCTGATGGCATGATGTGGGATATTAGGGGTAGTAGTCCAGTGGCTCTGGCTGACAGGATAATGTGGGATATTATAGTGAATGTGGCTATGCGGAGTGGGCGGGGCTCTACTCTCTACTTTATATATATAACGATGTGGGATATTAGGGGTAGTTGTCCAGTGGCTGTGACGGGATGATGTGGGATATTAGGGGTAGTTGTCCGGTGGCTCTGGCTGACGGAACGATGTGGGATATTAGGGGTAGTGGTCTGGCGGCTGAGACGGGATGATGTGGGATATTAGGGGTAGTAGTCTAGTGGCTATGGCTGACAGGATGATGTGGGATATTAGGGGTAGTAGTCTGGCGGCTGTGACGGGATGATGTGGGATATTAGGGGTAGTAGTCAGGTGGCTATGGCTGACAGGATGATGTGGGATATTAGTAGTCCGGTGGCTCTGGCTGACGGGACGGTTTGGGATATTAGTGGTAGTAGTCCGGGAGCTCTGGCTGACTGGATGATCCCTCATCATATAATAGTGAATGTGTCTATGCTGCGTGGGTGGGGCTATACACTCAGCTTTGCACACTAACCGTAGTTAGTTACTATGCCCGGGCAGTGCCGGGCTCTTCAGCTAGTGAATTAATAAAGTACAAATTCATTTAGATGGATATAAATGCTAAGACGGGATAATACACAAGTGCCAATCATAGAAAATAAATATATAGTAGTATGGAATATACTGAGCATAAAATATGACATCCAGGTAGCTGGAGAAATCACAGAATAAGATGAAATGGTTGAGATGTCAGCCTTTATCTGCTTTCAGAGACAGCTTCAGTATATGATTTCTTGCATAACTAATCTTTTAGAGGACTACACAATCATATTTATGGATTTGGAGAGTAAAAGTTTTTGTCAAGTTCCCTTTAAGTGGACTTAGATTATAGTTTTTATATAATAGCAGGAAATCTGATTGCACTGTATTTTATATAAGATGTTTTAGCTCCATAGGCTTTATGTTACATTGACAGGTGCTAATTTTCTATTTTACACATGGGAAGAGATCTTGCTCCTTCCAACTTTCTTAAGATAAGGATTCCATTATCTCTTCTTTTCATTCTTGAAGGTATGCCACTTCCCAATTTTGAAGATCACATTCATGTCAGACAAAAGACCATACTACAAAATATTTAAGCTATATGAAGTTCCAATTAAGTTTTTTTCACTCTATTGTGACCTTTCTATTAACCACCTGTAAGCACTTTTAAAACTCCAAAAAATAACATAGTTTGCATAGTAATATTTTAAGAAGTATGCAGTTTAAAATGCAGATTCCAATTTTTAAAAAAAAACATTCTTGAAATAGGTTCACACCCATTGAACCGAAATGTTGCTGCATGGGCACATAGCCATATGGGCTATTAAAAAAGCACTTTATTGAAAACTAACAGGGTGTGCTGCTTTCTTTTTTGATGGACTATCTGGAGGTTTGGTATGTACCTGTAGGGGCTACATCCGAATCCTTTTTCTGTTTTGTGCTGTTTTTTTAATTTTTTTTCTATATATATATGTATATATATATATATACAGTATATATATATATATATATATTGTGGTGTAGTGACCACTGTGTCCGCTAGGTGGCGCTGTGTGGGTGTCCCAGGAGAGCGGATGAGTGGCAGGATGCTGAATGATCGTTATGCATCCCAAGGTAGGTGGCCTTGGGATAGAAGCTTGAACATGTATGTTGATCAGCAGAGGTACTGCTGAGCTTTCATTACACTGTGTCAGGGAGAGCTTTCCAGGTAGCTGGTGAGAAGGGCGGACCAGCTACCTACAAACCCACCTAGGGGCGGATATCTAGTGCCTGTATGCATAATGGCTGCATTTGTGTGACAGTTCCCAGGAGGGGGAATGAATGTCTGGAGTATGAAGCAGTCACGAGGTAACCCTGACATGGTGAGATAACTGTGAGGCTAGAGAGCCTGCATATTGGACATTGCAAAACCTGTGTGACTACAGGGTTAACAGAGTGGAGTTCTGTCATGGACACTATGCTGTTTGATATAAACTTTCTGCTGCTTTGGTTTATGATGCCTGAATAAACCACAGGGACTATTGATGTTTTTATGAAAACCCGTGCCGGATCTGGTTATTTGGTTGCAAAGCGAGTATCCCCAACCTGAATTACAAGCGCTACCTTACAATTGGTGGAGAATGCTGTGGGCAGTGTTGTAGCCTTGTTGCTAGGGGCAACAGACGAGGACTGCAAAATTCGGTTGCTAAGGGCAACGGTTCCAACAGCACATGTTGCAGTGCTGGCAACGCTGAGCCAGGAGGGCTGATGGTCTCGAAAGCCGTGTGATATGCTGACCGGGGTCAGTGGAAGAGACTTATAGGACACCTCTGCGGTAGAGAGGTCCGAGAACCTGCGTGGCCAGCAGGTGACGGTCATGAAAACCATGTGATGTGCTGACCGGGGTCAGTGAAAGAGACTGGTGATTGCTATAGGGTGCCTCTGTGGATAAGAGGTACCCGAGAACCTGTGTGGCCGACACAGGTAACAGACAGGAGTCTGTGCTGTACTGACTGGGGTCAGTGAGAAAGACTGTGTACCTGGAGGGTTCAGTGTGCAAGGTCCTGGAGGGTCAGTTTTGGGAGGTTCTGGGAGAAGAATTGGATCCTTGGAGCACGTGTTCTGACCTTGGACCTGGTGAGGTGTGAGTGTTGGGCAGTCTCAGGCAGAGACGGATGTCCTGAAGAGCACCCGCTGAGCCCCTGGACCTGGTGAGGCCGGTGTGTTGGGAAACCCTGGGAGGAGGGTCGGCTCCCTGAATAGCATGCAGTGCACCCTGTGTGTTGGACGGTCTCAGGAGGAGACGGACATATTGAATAGCACACAGACAGGACATGTGAGTTTTGTGTGGTGTGTTTTTTTCTCTTCTTCTTTTCCCTTTCAAGTCAGCGTGCGGTGGCTCAGTGGGGTCAAGAAGGTGACAAGCGGCTTGCTGTAACTCGGCGGGGTTACGAAGGTGACAAGAGGCTTGCTGTAACTTAGCGGGGTTATAAAGGTGACACCAGCAGCCGTGTGTGAGCGGCAGTCAGAGGTGTCGGTGATCGGTGACAGCAGGAGCTGTGGCAGTGCCAGCAGGAGCTGGTGTGGTATCATAAAAGACATAAACTGTTTTGGTGTGAACTGTGGTCTAAGGAGAAAGGACATGGGGAAATCCCGAAAGGGGGCGGTGACCCAAATAGGGGTGGTAACCCAGAGAGGGGGGAAGTTCCGGAGGGGGGCGGTGACTCAAATCGGAGTGTTAACCCAAAAAGGGGTGGAGTCCCAGAGGGGGGCGGTGACCCAAAATGGGGTGGTCCAGAAAAGGGCCACGTTTCCTGAAGGGGCAGCACTGGTTACCTCAGTGGATGTGTCTGAGGAACGGCAGCGTGAGTGTATGACTTTCAGAATGTGGGACATTCTTTTCGGATAACGATGGGCCACAGGTGTGTACTGTGATGTTGCAGCGGGAAGGAGTCTCTGGACGGTTGGACTCAAAGAGTCAGGTGACTCTGACAGGGACTCCTCTCATTTTCTGTCTGACCGAGAAAAAGGTCCAGGTTCACTGTAAACATGGGGTCACTGTGAACTATTCGGTAGACAGAGTAATGTTTGAGGGCTCCAAAAACGTTGAGTGCCAAGGTGGCGGTATACCACCAAACTTAGTGTATGCCTTTGAGAGGGGCCGGGAGTTTGTTTTGTTTGATGATGTATGGCAGGATGATGGAGACATTTCTACTGGTGGGCTAGCAGACATTGAGACGCTGACACCTGCTGAAGGGGACAGGACAGATGTAGAAGTGACTGGAAGAAGTGGTACGTCTGCCCAACTTACGGACCTGATGTCTCGTGACAGGACTGATGGTGACCTGAGTAATGAGACGACTGGAGTAGACACACGGTTCGACGGTAACTGGACGATTCACTCGGATGATCGGGGTGACTCAGTCTCTGGGGGTGTCTGTGGCTCTGAGAGAGAAAGGGAGAACAGACTAGAGGCGCTAGAGAAGGAAGTCTCCAAGCTCAAAGGTCACATGGTAACGTGGCAAGGTCTGAATAAGACCCTCAGAGAAGACGTGGAAGAACATGTCAAATGAGAAAGAGTCCTGAGACAATCGGCCGAGCACAGGGTTGAGGAGCTTGAGAAAGAAGTCATGGAGCTTAAAGAAATGGTAAGAGGTCTTCTGCGGGAGAAGAAGTTGGACGAAGACTTACAGCGGCCGAGCGCGAGTGATAATAAGATGGAGCTGCCAGTATAAATCTTGGCAACAGGTCGTGAAGAGGCTGAATTTCATGAAGAGTTGGAGGCAAGGGCTGAAGAAGATATTTACCCGGTCGGGACAACTGCAGTGAAGGAAGTGTTTGTGGTAAACCCAGAGCCTTCTGTCCAGGAAGAGAGCAGGACCACGACCTTCAAGTCGGTGCTTGACATGCCTGAAGACATGCAAGAAGCCTGTGCAGAGGAAGGTGTGCTTGTGGCTTTCAAGGAGGCGGTCAAGGTGTGTGAGGTGCGCTGGGCATCTGAGACTCTGCAGTTGGTAATAATATCAGCCAGGGAAGACACAGCAAAGCGGGTAGCTGTCCTGAAAAACTTGCATCTGCAATGTCTTCATGCCAAACAGTTGTTCAGGCGGAGTAATATGAAAGCTGCTCGACGCCTAGAGATAGCAAGGGAAGCAAAGAAATGGCTGGGCTTGGGGGAAGATATAATTCCCGTACCCAAAGGTCTGATTGGGAGAATCATTGGAAGACTCGGGAAGGTAATGCAAGAACTTGTAAATATCTCCGGTGTGGCAAGGGTGAGGATCCCTCCGGATGATGAAGTCCAGGTATCAGCTGAAGAGGGCGTGATTCCTATCATGGTGGTTGGCTCCATGGAAGGCCTGAAGAACTTTCGGATGCTCTTGGAGTATTGGGTGAGGTACCTGCAAGAGATTGAGCAGCTGAGGCTGGACCGACTGCAGATCAACAAAGAGGTGCGGAACATCAGGTGGTGGCCGCCTTCAACCCAAGATGTAAGGTCCGGAAGGGTTCCTCCAAGTAGTGACATGGCAGATGGCCGAAGAATGTCAGCAAGTGGCTGTTCGACGGGTCATACGAGACTGAAAGACCCTAGTTCCTGTGAGAAGCTGAATGGGTCAGAATCAGGCCAGACAGTAGGCTCGACTAAGACTTATGACCGCACCAAGCGGGAGCGCCGGTCGGGGAATGGAACGCACAGAGGGAGTGTGATGAATAAACAGTGTCTGATGATGCAGACAGAATGTGACTGAAGGGCCAAAGATCAAGGCCAATATTCTGACCGCTGGGGGTGGGGGAGGCCTAACGTAGAGATGAGGCCATATGATAAAACAGACGGAGACAGTTCTCTTGACCTGTTGGGCAAGGTGACATGGGTGCCCGGTCTCGAGATCCCGAGGTAATGTTGTGTGTTCAACCCCACCAGTTTGAACAGAGGGGGGGAGGTATGAGGTGTAATGACCACTGTGTCTGCAAGGGGGCGCTGGGTGGGCGTCCCAGGAGAGAGGATGAGTAGCAGGATGCTGAATGATCGTTATGTATCCCAAGGTAGGTGGCCTTGGGATGGAAGCTTGAACATGTGTGTTGATCAGCAGAGGTACTGCTGAGCTTTCATTACACTGTGTCAGGGAGAGCTTTCCGGGTAGCTGGTGAGATGGGCAGAACCAGCTACCTACAAACCCACCTAGGGGCAGGTATCTAGAATGCCATAGTAACGTATATGTGTGTGAATGATTGAAGGACCTGTGATGAGGTCATAGCCATGTGATCTGGGGGTGTGGCTACAGACCATATAAGGTGGCCAGGGTAGGTCACATGAGTGAATGCTTGGATCCATTTGGAAGGTCTCGCTGGAAGATGTGTCTGCCTTCCTGAGTGCCTGTGTGCATAATGGCTGCACGTGTCTGACAGTTCCCAGGAGGGGGAATGAACATCTGGAGTATGAAGCAGTCACGAGGTAACCCTGACAGGGTGAGATAACTGTGAGGCTAGAGAGCCTGCGTATTGGACATTGCAGAACCTGTGTGACTGCAGGGTTAACAGAGTGGAGCTCTGTCATGGACGTTATGCTGTTTGATATGAACTTTCTGTTGCTTTGGTTTATGTTGCCTGAATAAACCACAGGGACTGTTGATGTTTTAAAGAAAACCCGTGCCGGATCTGGTTATTTGGCTGCAAAGCGAGTATTCCCAACCTGAATGACAAGCGCTACCTTACAATATATATATATATATATATATATATATATATATATATATATCTATACGGTGCCTTGCCAAAGTATTCGGCCCCCTGGAACTTTTCAACCTTTTCCCACATATCATGCTTCAAACATAAAGTTGCTAAATGTAAATTTGTGGTGAAGAATCAACAACAAGTGGGAGACAATTGTGAAGTTGAAAGAAATTTATTGGTTATTTTAAATTTTTGTGGAAATTCAAAAACTGAAAAGTGGGGAGTGCAATATTATTCGGCCCCTTTTTGCGTAAGACTTTGTTGCGCCACCTTTTATTGCAACTACAGCTGCAAGTCACTTGGGGTATTTCTCTATCAGTTTTGTACATCGACAGACTGAAATTCTTGCCCATTGTTCCTTGGCAAACAGCTCGAGCTCAGTGAGGTTTGATGGAGATCGTTTGTGAACAGCAGTTTTCAGCTTTTTCCACAGATTCTCGATTGGATTCAGGTCTGGACTTTGACTTGGCCATTCTGACACCTGGATACGTTTATTTGTGAACCATTCCATTGTAGATTTTGCTATATATTCGGGATCATTGTCTTGTTGGAAGACAAATCTCCGTCCCAGTCTCAGGTCTTTTGCAGACTGCAACAGGTTTTCTTCAAGAATGGTCCTGTATTGTGGCTCCATCCATCTTCCCATCAGTTTAACCATCTTCCCTGTCCCTGCTGAAGAAAAGCAGGCCCAAACTATGATGCTGCCACCACCATGTTTGACAGTGGGGATGGTGTGTTCAGGGTGATGACCTGTGTTGCTTTTATGCCGAACATATCGCTTGGCATTGTTGCCAAAAAGTTTGATTTCGGTTTCATCTGACCAGAGCACCTTCTTCCACATGTTTGGTGTGTCTTCCAGGTGGCTTGTTGCAAACTTTAAACAACACTTTTTATGGATATCTTTGAGAAATGGCTTTCTTCTTGCCACTCTTGCATAAAGGCCAGATTTGTGCAGTGTACGACTGATTGTTGTCCTATGGACAGACTGTCCCACCTCAGCTGTAGATCTCTGCAGTTCATCAAGAGGGACAATGGGCCTCTTGGCTGCATCTCTGATCAGTCTTCTCCTTGTTTGAGATGAAAGTTTAGAGGGACGGCAGGGTCTTGGTAGATTTGCAGTGGTATGATACTCCTTCCATTTCAATATGATCACTTGCACAGTGCTCCTTGGGATGTTTAAAGTTTTGGAAATCATTTTGTATCCAAATCCAGCTTTAAACTTCTCCACAACAGTATCACAGACCTGCCTGTTGTGTTCCTTGGTCTTCATGATACTCTCTGTGCACCAAACAGAACCCTGGGAGTATCACAGAACAGGTGCATTTATACGGAGACTTGATTACACACAGGTGGATTATATTTATCATCATTAGTCATTTAGGACAACATTGGATCATTCAGAGATCCACAATGAACTTCTGGAGTGAGTTTGCTGCACTGAAAGTAAAGGGGCCAAATAATATTGCACGCCCCACTTTTCAGTTTTGTATTTCCACAAAAATGTAAAATAACCAATACATTTTGTTCAACTTCACAATTGTGTCCCACTTGTTGTTGATTCTTCACCAAAAATTTACATTTGGTATCTTTATGTTTGAAGCATGATATGTGGGAAAAGGTTGAAAAGTTCCAGGTGGCCGAATACTTTCTCAAGGCACTATATACAGTATATATATATATATATATATATTGTAGGGATGTGACTCACTCAGGTGCAGCGGGAGACAATTATGAGGCAGGTTTTCCCAAAGTCTATTAACTTCATAAACCCACAAGGCAGCATAACACTGAAATGTAACCTTCACTTCAGGCAAAGGAACAGAAATGTCCGTGGCTTCAGACTCGGACTGAGAGTCTCAGCACATGCTGGGAGCTGTAGTCCTCCCCATATACACTCTCTGTAGTGTCCCACCTGGACACATGGAAGTCTGTCCACACTCAGACAGACTCCCTCCACTCTCTCACATGTGCCAAACACCTCAATTACATAGCCCTGTAACCACACCCACAGGTGATCACATGACTATGACATCAATAAAGGTTGTATAGACACACACAGGCTTCCCTGACACAGTGTAACAGAAAGATCATCAGTACCTCTGCTGATCAATACACCCTGGAGCCTGCATCCCAAGGCCACCCACCTTGAGACCCATAATGGTCATTTAGGACCCTGCTCCTGTTACCACACTGAATGTGCCTGTACACCCATCCTGGGACACCCACGCAGCGCCCCCTAGCTGACATAGTGGTAACTACACCATAATATATATATATATATATATATATATAGAATTGTCTGCTGGGCCATTGTGGTTAAGGGCTATTTATACATTGGGATCCAAACTTCAGAGTTTTATTCAACTATATGTAGACCAATTTTGAACTTTAATATTTTTTAAAATATTCAAGATGCGGTTCTGAAACTTGTGGGTGATTGACTTTTCCTCATTTGAGGGGTTCTTACTATGGGTACATTTTTTTTTTTTTGTTTACTTTTTGCTCCACAATTTTTTATACACTTGTACTGTTCGGTCAAAATTGACCGATAGCCTTTTATAGCGATCTCCAGCCATTTTATGAGTAAAATAAAGGCGCTATAATCTCATTTTGGACTATATATTACATCTACTACTGTTTATCACCAACAAGGAATTAATCCGCACAGCAAGAAAATGCATTCATTGTGCACATGCCTGTGTGAACTGCCGCCTAGAAGTGCGTGCAGTATAAGAAGTTCTCCATAGACCGGGGTGCCACTCCAAAGCAATAGGCACAACAACTTCACCAAAAAAGAAATACAGATGGCACTCACTGGTTAAAATCTTCTTTATTCTATTTGTTTAAAACATCGGCATAGGGAGGATGGGAGCAGGAGTGGAGATGACGACAGCTGTTTCGCGCTGCAGTGGCGCTTCTACTGGTCTACTACTATTTATCAATTTATTTAGGTCCTTTTTGTCCATGCAGATTTACACATACATACATTTTCTCGTTACAATACTGCTGATGGATTACCTTCCAGTATAGTTATGTGCCAAATATTTTTACCCTGCTGTTCATGTAAAATAGTTCAATTCAGTTCTCAACATTTCATATTGTAAATTAACATATTATCTTTTTTACTTGTGTTCCCTGATCTAATTTCTGTGAAATGCTGACCTGAAAGAGTACTAATAAATTCTGTCCGAAAAGTGTGCTTGCTTTACTCTGAGCTCTTATCCTAAAGGGTGGTGGGTGTTTTATTTTATCTTATCAGTAGACAATTGCCATAGTAGTCTATCCAGTTTCATTTTCAGTCCAGCTGGAGAGAGCAGAGAGGACATATACAGACATTAGAGTTCTGAAGGATCATCGTTAAATATGCAATATGCATAAATATTCCAATAAAGCCATGTTAAATGTTTTGACACAAAAAAATAAAAAGTAAATTTTTCTTTCCATTTTTCATTTGTTTATAAACAACCAGGTTCACATACAATATAATACTGCAAAAATTATTCAATTAAAACACTTAAATTAGCTAAAAATCAAGACTTTATTAGGTCCGGTCAAAAATGACCAGAACATAACAAGTGTATAGTGGTAACAAACAGAATAGCAGGGTTAAGTCTATTGTACACATTGCTTGGGTTTTCCTTTCAGAAGAGTTGAAGGCTAAAAGTCTATTTTGATTCACATATGCAAGACATCTGCTTCCTAACATGGCTGACATGCACAGAATTAGGAAGAAGGGAGGAGTTACTGACATCAGAGCTGGGGATGCAGACAGGGAGAGAGGAAGGACAAACTTCTAAAAGGCAAACCTCATTGCATGGCAATCCAACAGCAACAACACAATACTGTATGATTTCCAAACCGTGAGACATAGAATTACCTATTCTAATGAATGTAAAAAAAAACCATGAAAAACGCAGCAAAAACGCTTGTATATTATGCTGCATTTTCCTGCAAACACTTCAGTATTTGAAGCAGAAATGTTTTCAGCAAATACTTAAAGTGTGCACATACTCATGCTCTTCAAAAGAGAGCTATACAAATATGTGTGACTTTCCAGCCAGTTCCATTGGTTCAATAGAATCATTGAGCAGCTATTAAAGGTAACCTGTCTTGTAAAAAAAACACAAGTAACCTGGAGATGTGGGCTTATTCTGTAGGTTAATAGCATGTTGATACTGTGTGGCTACTGTACTGAGAACCCCGCTCCTGGAAAGAAATTAACTTTATTCTTCACGGCAGGTTTGGTCTTCCAGTCATAGGGGTGGGCCAGCACAGCTAAAGTCACTATTCTCTGCATAGACAGTGGTGCCTGTTACCACACCCCCAGCACTGACTGACAGCCAGCCCTTTTGACGAGAAGGCTGTTTGTCAGTGCAGAGACCTAGATACAGCCACCATTAATTGTATAGTGAGCAACTGTATACTGAGCCATGACTAAAGCTGTGCTGGTGTCACCCTATGACTGAAAGACCAAACCTGCTGGAAGAAATAAAGCTTATTTCCTACTGGAAGCAGGGCTCTCAGTACAGCAGCTGTATGGTGTCAAAACACCAATAGTCTTCAGATTAATCCCATAACTGCAGGTTACACTGCGCAACAAATTTCAGGGAAGTTCTTGTCCCCTGAGAAAAATGTATTGTACCTTATAGATTTTGATATGCTGAACACAAATATGTGCTCCAAAAGTCTGTATCACGTAAGATTTTTAAGAAACAACAGTTTATTATAATGTCCGAGACACTACATACATGTGCATAGATGTCAGTAGCAAAAGCAATTGCTCAAAAGTGTTTTGCAGGCAACTTTCAATTATAATCCGTGTCAGATGCATCTCGAATAAGATTCCAGCAATAGTCAGCTAGCATTGATGTACTCCACTTTCCCTCGTACCTTTTCTCCATCATTCCAATGTCTTGGTTATATCTTTCACCGTGTTCATCGCTAACGTCACCAAGATTGGCTGGAAAAAAGTCCAAGTGAGAACGTAGAAGATGCATTTTTAGTGACATATTGCATTTCATCAAATGTTATGCTGTGAGCATGTTGTCCACGAGTTGTTCAAAGTTCGGTGCCCTGCTGTTGCCAAGGAAGTTGAAGGTCTCATCTTTAAAGACTCTCCATGCCACTTGTTCAGCACCTTGCAAAAGACCATCAAAGCTACTGTCATTCATTATATCTCTGATCTGTGGGCCAATAAAAATACCTTCTTTAATCTTTCTATCACTTATTCTTGAAAATTTCTGTCACAAGTAAGAAAAAGCTTCCGATTCTTTGATCATTGCTTTGACAAAATTCTTCATAAGCCCAAGCTTAATATGCAAAGGAGGGAGAAATATCTTTGCTGGATCACCAAGAGGATTATGCTTAACATTCTCAGCAACCAGGTTTTCGCAGAGTGGCCAGTCCTTTCTGAAATAGTGCATTTCTCGTACACGACTGTTCCACTCACAAATAAAACAACAATACTTGGTATATCCAACCTTCAGTCCAAGATGGAGTGCAACAACTTTTAGATCACCACATATTTTCCAGTTATAATTTCTATTAATTTCTATCATAATTTCTATTAATGTCAACAGTATCTCCATATTCTCATACGTTTCTTTCATGTGTACGGCATGTCCAATATGTATAGAAGGATAGATATTTCCGTTGTGTAGTAAAACAGCCTTCAGACTTGAAATTGATGAGTCAATGAACAGTCGCCATTCCTTTGGGTCATGTTCACATCAAAGAGCACCAAACAACCCCAAGGCATTGTTGCAAAAGGTTAAAATGTTGACATGGTTGAAAAATTGATTAAGGTCCTATTGATGACTGCGAAAAACAGAAACTCTTGTTCCTGGTAATAAGAGATTCCGTTCTTGTAGCCTTGATCCCAATAATTCTGCCTGCCTCTTTGACAATTCCAAATCTCTGACCAAGTCACTCAGATCAGCTTAACTGAACAGATGTGGATTAGATGTAGAAGGCTCAAAGTCTGGGTCTGCAGCAGTTTCATTTTCCACTGAAATTGTTAGTTCATCTTCGTCGTTCTCCATTGTCAATACTTCAGGCGGCTTTGGAACACGAAGACTTTCATCGTGTGGCACTGGTTTTATGGCTGAAGGAAGATTAGGATATTCTATTGATTTCTTACTCTTTGCTGAATATCCTGTGACATTTGTAAGGCAGAAGTAGCAATCTGTTACATGATCTCTCTGCTCTCTCCATATCATTGGGACAGTGAATGACGTTGAAGGTTGTGATCCATTCAGCCATGCTCTAAGTATGTCAGTATTGTCTTTTGATTCCTCCCCTGCCCAGGAGATGTGGTATGCTCCATACATGGTCAGCCAAATGATTCATTGCACCTGCATGGAATACACATAATAAGTGCTTGCATATGTGTAGAAAAGCATTTCTCAAAAACCTTACGTGATAGGAAAAATCTGGTCATTTCTGAAATCAGCATGAAAAAATCGATAAGGAACATTCAAAATTGTCCGAGGGACAAAACCTTGGTAACACAGGGTTATTAGCATTTTTGTAAATGACAGGTTCCCTTTAAGAGGCGTGTTGGAAAGTCTAAAGGTAATAGAGGCGCAATGTCAAAGATCTCATGTTCTTTCTATCTGCCTCAAGTATTTAGCAAGAAATGGAATTCCTAACACCGTTTTAAAAATAATGTTGTCTTTAACGGTAGTTAGATTTTTTTTTAATTAAATCATTTTATTGCAGGTAAGTTTATCATGGCATTGAACCATTGGTAGTTTATGGCTTCTCCTTCTCTCCATCTTTTTTTCCCAGAGATAATGAAGAATATTTCACCTGTATAACCCCTTCATTACATTTGTTGTACATGTATGTCATGGTCGGGAAGGGGTTCCCACAAAATGATGTAAATTTATGTCATGTCCATCATGAAGGCACAAGAGCTAAGCCCACACGATTGGTGCCAGTAGCTTGGTGTAAATTATAGCCTAACTCAGGTGTCACTGCCAGGAGCACTTTAAGCCTCTTAATGCCATGATCGATAAGAACTGATAGGCCAGCTGCAGCAAGTTTGTTAGCCAAAATAGTGAGAGCATGGTCTAAGAAGCTTCTGTCAGTGCAGCACTTTTCACTCGCCTAAGCATCTGTGTGCTTGGGATGCCTGTGACTCGATGGGTATTTTTTGAATGTTCGAGTGGAGCTCAAATCCCCTCCCTGCATGTTTGGAGCTTTGTAGACAGCCAATAAGCATGTGGGGATTGCCTGACAGTCATTGTAATGCCGTAGCCATCTTGGTTTTCGCATTACTGTGATTGGCTGGCACATAGCGTCATCAGGTCTATAGAAGACCCGTGACAACATGCTCAGCACACTGTACCCCTGATACAGGTAGCGTAGGGAGAGGTGTTGAAAGAGGGATAGAATTGTAGCTGCGTATTAGCCAGGGATTGAACTACATTTACTGTATATGTCTGTGAAGTACAACAACAGTCCTACTTCTAATCAATCACTTAAGGAGAGATTGTGCTGAAGGGATTGCGTAGGACAGGATAGGGTGAATTGCAACTCCTTCATGTTGCAGCTACAACTGATACTGAAACCTCTTTAAAGGGCTAATAATATTCTTTTTGATCCTTATTTTTTATACAAATTTTTTACTGCAGCAATTGCGTGTCAAAATCTTACAGGCAGACTTGGTTGGATCTCAATAGCCTTGCTATGTTGATACTGATGTCTCATACGTCCATCTCTATTGGGCAAGTTTGCCTTGCATTGTAATTCAACCTTTTTTAATGTGAAATTTTAAAGGCTATTTAGTGCTACACTTGGGCCTTAAATCCCTCAAAAAAGATCTTATTAAAATTGCATTGCTATATTTATACTGCAGTCTGATATATCCATCTGAGGTGTGCAAATTTGCCTGCTATTGTAATACAGCCTTTTTTTGGAGACGTGAAATTTTATACACCTTTTAAAGTGCAACAGTTGGGCCTCAAACCCTCCAAACAATGAAATTGTAAAACAATTGTATTGTTATATTTATATTGCAGTCTCATACTGAGGTGTGCAAATTTTCTTGGCATTGTAATACAACCTTTTTCTTCGATACTGCAGTCTTATACATCCATCTGAAGTTGGCACATTTTGTTGGCATTGTAATACTACAATTTTTTTCAACAGCGACTTTTTATACATCATTTGTCATGCTAGAATTGATCCTCAAAACACAGAAAAAAATAGTTTGGCTACAAATACCATTGCAATATTGACACTACAGTCTTATGCGTCCATCTGTACTGGGCAAATTTTTCTGGCATTGTATTATTGTCTGTATTATTTCTCAACAGGGATATATCATACGTAATTTAATATGACCAAGGGACAGGAAAGTGGACGTGATGGTGAGCTCAGAGTCTGAGGAATTGGGCAAGGTGTAACAGTCTGCGGCGGAAGCACAGCAAAAACACATCATGTCGATCTAGCCTCCTGTCCCAGTTTGTACGGGGATGCAGAACACCACTCTTGAAGCCAAATCAGTGTGAAAAGGTTCTCCAATTGATAGCAGATAATGCTTCCTGTCACTTTGCCTGCAGAACCCTGTCTACCAAAGGTCCCATCTCAATTGCGTGATTCTGGACCACGTAATCCTTACACTGATCCTCCTTCCTCCCACCATGCAGAGTGCCCGGAGACAAGAGAATCCACACTTGGACATTCCGAAAAGCTGTTCACATTTCCATTTCCATTCTAGCCTCTTGCTCTGCCCACTCCAACCGGGAAATGTAGCGATGCTCAAATATTTGAGCAGCCACACTCACAGGAAAGCAAAAGGTGGGGAAATGCAATTACTGTCACATGAACTGCATGATGATGATACACAATTTCAAGCAAGTGGTGTAGCTATGTCAGCAAGTCAGGTGGAGGACCACAGTGCGGAAGTGGAAGATGAGATGGTGGATGATGAAATCACTGACACAACCTGGGAAGGTGACATGCAGAGTGAGGACAGCAGCCGACAGGGTAAGGGATCTGCAGCGTCACAACAGACAGGAAGAGTAAGTGGGGTGGCCAGTGACGCAAGATGGACAATTGTTCCCCAGAGCACTAACACAGGTGAAGTTGTCAAGCAAAGGGCTAGGTTTTCCAGAGTCCCACAAAAGGCTATTTGCAATATCTGCCATGCCAGCATCAGCAGGCACTGCACAGCTACCAGCCTGACCACCATCAGTATGCTCAGGCACATGCAAGCAAAGCACCTGACAACTTTGGCCAAAGGCCAGGGTCCAGTAAAAGTGCCCTCAGGTGACACCACTGCCTTGTCCCCTGTTCTATGGGCACATCAATCCCCTGTCCATGATGTAGTCAAAGATGCCTCACACCCTGCATCTTCAGCAACCACATACATCTACTTGTCCCAGAGCAGCATTCAGTTGTCCTTACCCCAGTCCTTGGAACAAAAGTGTAATTAGGCAGCCACCCACAGGCTACAAAACTACATGGCCACATTTTCAGACTGCTTGCCCTAGAAATGTTGCCTTTTAGGCTTGCGGAGACGGAACCTTTCCACAACCTCATGGTGGTGGCTATCCCTCGGTACTCTGATCCAAGCTGCCAGTATATTTCCCGGTGTGCCGTTCCCGCCTTACACAAGCACGTGTCCCATAACATCAGCTGTGCCCTGACCAATGTTGTGACTTGGAAGGTCCACATAACCATGAACACCTGAACATGTGCTTGTGGCCAGGGATGCTGCATTTCCCTGACGGCATACTGGGTGAACATATGGATACCGGGACCCAGTCGAACCTTGGGAAGGAACACGTACTACTGATACTGAAGATTGCGGGCTCTGGTTCAATCAGGGTTGCTCTCACCTTTTACAACAGTTCCTGCAACTGCTCCTTACCCTCCATCTCACAAACGTCAGCATCAGTCAAAAGCTGGAAGCATGGCAGCACTGCTTCGGCCAAGCGGCTACAAAAGCTGAACTGAAGCTAATCTGCTTAGGTGACAAGCCGAACAATGCCGCAGAGTTGTTGAAAGGTCTAACAAACCAGATTGATCTGAGCTATCACCCCTGAACCTACAAACAAGCATGGTCATGTGTGATAATGGTCGTAACCTGGTGGCACCTCTGAAGCTTTGCAACCTCACCCATGTACCATGCCTGGCTCACGTGCTCAACTTAGTAGTTCAACAGTTTCTCAAAATCTACCCAGATCTGTCTGAGGTACTTGTGAAAGTATAGAATCATAGAATCATAGAATCATAGAATCGTAGAGTTGGAAGGGACCTCCTGGGCCATCTGGTCCAACCCCCTGCTTAAAGCAGGATTCGCTAAATCAGTCAGATGTCTGTCCAGCCTCTGTTTGAAGACTACCATTGAAGGAGAACTCACCACTTCTCGTGGCAGCTTGTTCCACTCATTGATCACTCTAACTGTCAAAAAGTTTTTTCTAATATCTAATCTGTGTCTCCTCCCATTCAGTTTCATCCCATTTTTCTAGTCTTTCCTTGTGCAAATGAGAATAAAGTTGATCCTTCTACAATGTGATAGCCCTTTAGATATTTGTAGACAGCTATTAAGTCTCCTCTCAGTCTTCTCTTTTGCAAACTAAACAATCCCAAATCCTGCAACCTTTCCTCATAAGACAGGGTTTGCAGACCGGTCACCATTCTGGTTGCTCTTTCTGAACTTGCTCCAGTTTGTTGATGTCTTTTTTTAAAATGTGGTGCCCAAAACTAGACACAATATTCCAGATGAGGTCTGACCAAAGAGGAGTAGAGGGAAATAATGACTTCACGTGATCTAAACTGTATGCTTCTGTTAATACATCCTAGAATTGCATTTGCCTTTTTTGCTGCTGCATCACACTGTTGACTCATATTCAGTCTGTGATCTATTAGTATACCCAAGTCTTTTTCACATGTGCTGTTGCTTCGGCCTATTCCTCCCATTCTGTATATGCTTTTTTCATTTTTATTGCCCAGATGTAGTACTTTGCATTTTTCCCTGTTAAAAACCATTCTGTTAGTTTCTGCCCACTTCTCCAGTTTATATATATATCTTTTTGAATCCTCTCTCTCTCTCTTCTCTAGTATTAGCTATCTCTCCTAGCTTTGTGTCATCAGCAAATTTAATCAGTTTACCCTCAATTCCTTCATCTAAATAGTTGATAAAGATGTTGAACAATGCAGGGCCCAAGACAGAGCCCTGTGGTACCCCACTTGAGACATTCTTCCAACTGGATGTGCAGCCATTTCCGACCACTCTCTGGGTCCGATCACTAAGCCAATTATGAATCCACCTAACAGTTGCCTTGTCCATTCCATACTTAGTCATTTTTTCAATAAGGATTGTATGAGATACTTTGTCAAATGCTTTGCTGAAGTCAAGATATACTATATCTACAGCATTTCCTTGATCCACCCAATCAGTGATTCTGTCATAGAAGGAAATTAAGTTAGTCTGACATGACTTATTAATTACAAACCCATGCTGACTCTGTTTAATCACTTCATTCTTATCCAGGTACTGACATACATGTTGTTTAATAATTTGTTCAAAGATCTTTCCTGGTATAGAAGTCAGACTCAACGGCCTATAGTTGCCTGAGTCCACCTTCTTCCCCTTTTTGAAGATAGGAACAACATTTGCTCTTCTCCAGTCTTCTGGGACTTCTCCTGTTCTCCAAGAATTTTCAAAGATTATGGAGAGGGGTTCAAAAATTTCTTCTGCTATCTCCTTCAGTACTCTGGGGTGTAAGTCATTTGGACCTGGTGTGTGCCCATTTCTTAAGTTGGTTACTGCTGTGCAGCTGCAGCAATTACAACTTCCAGCTCACCGACTGGTGTGTGATGTTACCACACGTTAGAACTCAATGTTACATATGCTGGCAAGGATTTGTTATCAGCCCAGGGCAGTAGTTGAATACCAGCTACATCATACACTTTGGTGTTCTGCTCAGCCTCCACACATAAGAGCTGATGAGTGGGTATTGTTGTCTGACATCTGTGCAGTTCTGCAAAACTTTTAGGACTAGACCAAGATGGTGAGTGGCAATGATGCCATAATCAGTGTTACCATCCAACTTACCTATCTACTAAAATGCTCACTGCTCACAATTAAAGAGGAGGCTTTGCATGAGGAGCTAGTTGAGATGATGCAAGAATCTATACTGGGTTATGCTACACAGCCCAGTCTCATCTCGTCTTCTCATTGACTGTTGGGTGACAATGAGGAAGAGCAGGAGGAGGAGGAAAAGGAGCCAGTTGCCTTCGCAACAATCAGTAGTATCCACCACACCTTCATCCCGTCTATTAAGTGGTGGGTAGCCTGAAGTTGAGGATGAGGAAGAAAACATGGACAGTCATCCTCTTGGTAGGAACAGGGAAGTCTTGACTGTTGGCAATCTGGCACACTTGGCTTGGTTCCACTGCCTTTCCCATGACCCTCGTGTTGTATGCATTTTGGCCAACACTAATTACTGATTAGTCACCCGTCTAGACAAATGCTACAAGGAGAACTTTACATCTTCCTTCCCATAGTGGAGAAGTCTAATAAAATGTTGCAGTACCAGAAGGCCCTACTTGAAGAATTATTTAAAAATTCCTATCTGATAACACTAGCAGCAGAGGTCACAGTTTCTTGGACTACCAAGGAGTGTACACTAAGGAGACATACCAGATGAATCAGAAGTAGGGGAACTCTCTCAGAGGACCCGGACAGTTTCCTCAGAACCTTCCAGCATCCAGGCCCTGATGTGCTGGTTACTCTGACAAGGAAAGGAAAGTTTTGGAAGATGCTGAAGGAGTACTATGCCAACCATGCCGGCGTCCTCTGTGATTTCTCTGTGCCTTGCAACTATTGGGTATCAGCAGTGGAACATAAACTCAAATTCAGCATTTTTTTTGTCTGTTCCCAACCAAAGCATGCATATAGGCTTCATGATTTTGACTTCTTTGTCTCATCTTCCTCCTCATCCATCACCATATCAACAGGGTGATCATGCGACAGTAGCTATAAATTTTTTAAGGGTGCTTATGGTGCTTACAATTGTTAGAGACCCATCTCGAATATTCTCTCCCTCTCTTCAGGGGTAAATGGGCCATCCACTACATCTCTTCAAAGTAGGGGTATTGGAGTTCTTCCCTCTAATTTTTGGCATCCCTTGCAGTTACTGCATATGCGTAGGTAGAGTTGTGGTGGTTGGTATAGTGTATGACAGGTATCTAGTCAGAGATTATTGCCTTATAAAGTGTAAGCCTTGCTGTTTTTTTTTTTCATTTCACTCGTTGACTGATTCATGTTTTTTACGGTCATCTGTAACTAGAAATGCATCAAAGCTGTCAGTGTTACTTGCATTACTCCACATTTTCTTGCTTCCATGTATAAGAAAAATTCCTTCTATATTCTACAATAATACTGCTCTTATCTGCAATTCCTCAATGATGAGGTGTGGCAGCAGGTATACCGTATGACAGACATCTAGTCAGGGATCATTGGTTTATAAATTGTAAGCCTTGCTGCTGCTTTTTTCAATGAACTCATTTACCGATTAATCTTTTTTATGTCTTTCTATACTCAGGAATTCATCAAAGCAGGCAAAATTAATTGACTTAATGTATCCCTTCTGAACTCTCCAGCTCTTTGTATCCATCTATTTCTGGATGGATCTTGAAGTATGAATGGGGTCATTGTCCTCCTGGAAGACCCATAACCTACAACGATGCAAACCGAGTTTTCTGACCCTGGGTACTACACTACAACCCAAAATCCCTTGGGAATCTTCTCATTTCAAGGCACCCAGGGCCAGAGGAAGCAAAACAACCTCAAAATATCTTTGAACCTCCACCATATTTTACTGTAACTGCTATGTTCCTTTATTTTCAGGCTACATTTCAATTACACTAAACAGTAGACTTATGTGCTTTACCAAAAACTTTATCTTAGCCTCATGTGTTCACAAGGGAAGTCTTGGCTGTTGGCAATCTGGTACACTTGGCTGGGTTCCCAGAAAAAATAATTGGCTGATGGCCCAGAAAAATAATGACTTTCAACGTGTCTGTTCATCTATCACACACCACAAGGCCCAATATGGTATTAAAATGCTAAATTTACATTCCCCATGGAATTTTTTTTCACCTTTGAAATCAATGCAAATGTGAAAAAACACTGCGTGTGAACTTAGCCCAAGGTGTGGACGAACATTTTTTTCTCTTATTTGTTTTGCCTTATATACAGCTCTGTCAAAAATTACGAGACCACTTTCAAATGTTCAGTTTTTCCGATTTTTCTCTTTCTAGGTATATTTTTGAGTAAAATGTAAATTGTTCTTTTAGTCTACAAACTTCTGACAACATGTCTCCAAATTTCCAAGCAATAATTTTTTTTTTTTTTTTTGGAAAAGGAGAAATGGTCAAAATAAAAAAAGCAGTGCTTTCAGACCTCAAATAATGCAAAGAAAACAAGTTCAGAATCAATTAGAAACAACAATACTACTATTTTATCTCAGGAAGAGTACAGAAATCAATATTTTGCACAATAACCATGATTTTTACAAGCAGCTTTCTTACGTCTTGACATGCTTGCCACCAATCTTTCACACTTTCAAATTTAAGCAGTTCTTCTTTGTTTGATGGCTTGAGACTATCCACCATCCTCTTGATTACATTCCAGAGATTTTCAATGGGGTTCAGGTCTGGAGAATGGGCTGCCCATGACAGGGTTTTGATGTGGTGGTCTCTTAATTTTTGCCAGAGCTTTACAATTCATTATCCTGAAAAAAATGTTTCTTAAAATGGATTTGACAGAAAAAAAAATGTTAAGTGCAGTTTTGTATGTTTTATTGGCAGTCTGTAAAATTGGCATGTTACTCTGTCAACATTGTTCTCAGCACCGACCTGGGATTCACAGGTGCGCCAGAGGTCTTCCCCATGCTGCTCCCATTCCATTTCAGCGCAGTTTACATCATTTTCAGCATTGTTTTCAGCAATATACAATTCATATTGCCATGTCCGTAATGAACCGATCTGTAAAACTGTCACACTGTTGGTAGACTTCTTAAAAAAAATAACAAAAAATGTGGCAAAAAATCTATGCTTTTTCATAATACCACCAAAAAATGTGGAATAAAATGCAGTGCAATACAAAAATGGTATAGCTGAAAACGTCATCTTGTCAGCTGCCATATTGCTCTTTTAGTGGATAAATAAAAAAGTTATAGCTCTCAGAATATGCCAATGCAAAAACTATTCTTTTTTGCTATAAAATTGTTTTTATTTTGTAAAATTGTCAAAACATAAAAAATATTATATAAATAAAAAATCGCTGTAATCGTACTGACTTGAAGAAAAAAAGCCTTATTATTACTTTTAGCATGGGGTGAATGGTAAATAAAAATACCTGAGAAACAATTTATAGAATGTGCAAACTCAGTCATAGAGAGGGTTTAAGAGCTGCAGTATGTTAATTTCTGTTCCGGAGAAGCTAGTCTCCACAAAAGAAATTTCCACAATAGAATACATTGAATGAGGTAAATCTGCATTTTTCAGTGAACACATGCGGATTCACCTGCATCATTAGAACACATTTTGGACGAAGCAAAAATATGCTGCTTCCAAAGTGCTGCTATTTCCTGACCTGAACGTGGGCATGTACCCTTAGCATATGATAGCTGTCAAATATAAAAATATATATAAATCTTGTATAGCTGTAATCATACGACCCAAATAATAAAATCATCTAATCATATAACCTACACAAGGAACTGCACAAAAATAAATAAAGCAAATTCTTGGCCAGCTGTTGATTTGTTCATTCTGTATCCTAAAGATTGCATCATGGCTTGTATCACATTTATCCTGCTCTCTATGCTGAGCGCTTACACTAGGGTTTCTGTGTAAATCTATGAATATCTAATTCAGAAGGAAACCTCGGAGGAAGATTCCCTATAATGAAGAAGATGGATGCACTGTGGACGCTGTCTGGTTTATTATCCAAAAGTGTACATCTTTTTAAGCGTGCATAAAACCATGGTCAATCACAATTTTTGTGCACCTCTAAAAAGGGCACCACTGAAGAGAGGCCAGACAGAGTCAATAGTAACTCTTCTGCCTCATTTTTGTGAATAGTCATATCAGGAGTTTCATCTGAATCACGTAATTCAGAGACTTAAATGAAAAAAAATGTAAGCATAGAGAGAAGCATAAATGTGATCCAAAATGTTATGTAAAATGTTACCAACAAATGCTTCAACTCAATCCACAGAAAGAGCAAGTCTCCACTCAGGTCCGTCATCTATTAATGTAAATACAGGAAGTTTCCATGTTACTGGTAATGCAAACACTCAGGAAAAGAACTATGGCTTCTCTCCCCCCAAAAGAAATCCATCAAATTCTGCACTCACAAATTCAAATACCCCTCTCCCTTTTGAGCATCACAGTGTGCTTTAACCACATTTAGTGTCCACATGTTTGTAATTTCTGTAGCAATGTGAACCCACTTAATTTACAAGTGAATATCTCCAGAAGCACAAGCTAAACATTATGTACTGGCACTACAATATACTGGGCATTACAATGTACTTGGATCAACAGTGGCAGATTTGCAATATTTACTCTGCAACATCCAATGCTGCTTGTTTCTTGAAAACACCCAGGGAGTCAAAATTGTCACTACATCTGTAGATATATTCCTAGAAGGGTGTAATTTCCAAAATGAGGTCACTTGAAACAGAATTCTGCTCTTCTGGCACTTTACAATATTTTGCTTTTCAAGAATCAAAAAGCGCTCCTTACCGCCTTGGTCTCACCGTGTGGATAAACAATGCTGAACAGTCACATATGGGGCATTGCCACGTTCAGAAGAAATTGTGTGACAAGTTTTGTTGACATTTTTATCCACTTCCCAATGTCAAAATGTAAAATTTGGGCCAAACAAATTTTTTGTGGTAAAAATGTAAAAATGTGACATAGCTGTAATCGTACTGATCGGAAGAATAAAGCTGCCTTATCAATTTTACCACATATGGAATGGCAGAAAAATAAGCAATTCCTGAAATGCTGGTTTTGCTCATTCTGCCTCCCAAAAATTGGAATAGAAGCAATTAAAAAAGTTATGTGCCTGAAAATGGTACCAATAAAAATGTCAACTTGTCCTGCAAAAAACAGGTCAACACATGACGCTGCAGACAGAAATTATAGCTCTCAAAATATAGCTATGCATTTTTGCAATAAAAAGTTATTTTTAGTGTATGACAGCAGCTCAACATAAAAAAAATTATAAATCTGATAACAATATAATCGCACCAACCCAAAAAAATAAAGACATCTAAACAGATATACTGCACTAGAAATGGTGTAAAAATTAAAGAAAACCAATTATTTACCTGTAGTTGACCACAATTCTAAAATGACATCACTTAGCAGAGGCCAGACAGAGACCAGATTAACTCTGCTGCCTCATTATAGTGAATTGATCCCTCAGCGGTTTCATCTGAATCACATTACTCAGAGATATAGAGGGAAATCCCAAAGTAAGTGCTCAGGTTACTGCGCAGGAGAAATATGATCCAAAATGTCATGTATAATATTCCCTACAAAAACTTCAACTGAACCCCCAAAACAATCAATTCCCCAATCAGGTTCATCATATGTTAGTGGAAGTATAGTGGGCTTGCATATTACAGGTAGCATAAATGCTCTGGAGCGAAATGGCTCCTTGCCTCCCCCAAAAATCCATCAAATTCTGCACTTACACATTCAAATGCCCATCTCCCTTCTGAGCTGCAGTATGCCTATACCATATTTAGCGTCCACATGTTGGAACTTTTTGTTTTTATTTGCACTGGACAACGTTGTAAAATCCTGGGAAGTATCTGTGGGTTCAAGGTGCTCACCACACATCTAAATAACATCCTTGAGGGGTCTAGTTTCAAAAATGGGGTAACTTCTGGGGGATTTCCACTTTCTAGGCACATCAGGTACTCTCCAAATGCGACAGGACACCCACAGACCATTCCATCAAAGTCTTTGAGTCGTCATTCCTTTCTTGCTGAGCCCAGCCGTGCACCCAAACAGTAATTTTCCCCCATATATTTTGTATCGGCGAATTTGTACAACACATTTTTTCCTGTTGTCCTTATGAAAATTTGGGGCTAAAAAATAATTTTTGTGGAAACATGTGATTTTTAAATTTAACTGCTCTATGTTAAAAACTTCTGTGAAGCACCTGGGAGTTCAAAGTATTCACCACACATCTGGATAAATTTCTTGAGATGTGCAATTTCCAAAATAGGGTAACTTATGGGGGGTTTCCAATGTTTAAGTGCATTAGGGGCTTTCCAAATGCAACATGACATCCACTAATGATTGCACTCAATTTTGCACTCCAAAAGACAAATGGCACTCCTTCCCTTCTGAACCTTATGAAAAATGTGATTTTTGTTTATTTTCATGGCTCTACATTGTAAACTTCTGCAAATCACCTGGAGGTTTAAGTTGCTTACCACACATCTACAGTGCCTTGCGAAAGTATTCAGCCCCCTGGAACTTTTCAACCTTTTCCCACAAGTTTTTGGTGAAGAATCAACAAATGGGACACAATTGTGAAGTTAAATGAATTGTATTGGTTATTTTAAATTTTTGTGGAAATTCAAAAACTGAAAAGTGGGGCGTGCAATATTATTCTGCCTCTTTAACTTAATACTTTGTTGCTCCACCTTTTGCTGCAATTACAGTTGCAAGTCGCTTGGGGTATGTCTCTATCAGATTTGTAAATCGAGAGACTGAAATTATTCCCCATTCTTCCTTGGCAAACAGCTCAAGCTCAGTGAGGTTTGATGGAGATTGTTTGTGAACAGCAGTTTTCAGCTCTTTCCAGAGATTCTCGATTGGATTCAGATCTGGACTTTGACTTGGCCATTCTAACATTTTGATACGTTTATTTCTGAACCATTCCATTGTAGATTTTGCTTGATGTTTGGAATCATTGTCTTGTTGGAAGACAAATCTCCATCCCAGTCTCAGGTCTTTTGCAGACTCCAACATGTTTTCTTCAAGAATGGTCCTGTATTTGGCTCCATCCATCTTCACATCAATTTTAACCAACTTCCCTGTCCCTGCTGAAGAAAAGCAGGCCCAAACCATGATGCTGCCACCACCATGTTTGACAGTGGGAATGGTGTGTTCAGAGTGATGAGCTGTGCTGCCTTTATGCCAAACATATTCGTTTGGCATTGTTGCCAAAAAGTTCGATTTTGGTTTCATCTGACCAGAGCACCTTCTTCCACATGTTTGGTGTGTCTCCCAGGTGACTTGTTGCAAACTTTAAATTTTAAATGACACTTTTTATGGATATCTTTGAGAAATGGCTTTCTTCTTGCCACTCTTCCATAAAGGTCAGATTTGTGCAGTGTACGACTGATTGCTGTCCTATGGACAGACTGTCCCACCTCAGCTGTAGATCTCTGCAGTTCATCAAGAGTGATCATGAGCCTCTTGGCTGCATCTCTGATCAGTCTTCTTCTTGTTTGAGATGAAAGTTTAGAGGGACGGCCGGGTCTTGGTAGATTTGCAGTGGTATGATACTCCTTCCATTTCAATATGATCGCTTGCACAGTGCTACTTGGGATGTTTAAAGTTTTGGAAATCATTTTGTATCCAAATCCGGCTTTAAACTTCTTTCTCCACAACAGTATCACGGACCTGCCTGTTGTGCTCCTTGGTCTTCATGATGCTCTCTGTGCATCAAACAGAACCCTCAGACTATCACAGACTAGGTGCATTTATACGGAGACTTGATTACTCACAGGTGGATTATTTTTATCATCAGTCATTTAGGACAACATTGGATCATTCAGAGATCCACAATGAACTTCTGGAGCGAGTTTGCTGCACTGAAAGTAAAGGGGTCGAATAATATTGCACGCCCCACTTTTCAGTTTTTGAATTTCCACAAAAATTTTAAATAACCAATACATTTCGTTCAACTTCACAATTGTGTCCCACTTGTTGATTCTTCACCAAAAATTTACATTTTGGTATCTTTACAGTATGTTTGAAGCATATGTGGAAAAAGGTTGAAAAGTACCAGGGGGCGAATACTATCGCAAGGCACTGTATATATGTTCCTTGAGGGGTATAGTTCTCAAACTGGCATTACTTGTGGTGAGTTTCCACTGTTTAGGCATATCAGGGGCTATTCAAACCCGGCATGGCGTCCGCTAACTATTCCAGAAAATTTTGCTCCTTCTCTTCTGAGACCTGTCATGCATCCAAACAGTAGTTCCCTCCATGCATTGGGCATCGGCATACTCAGGAGAAATTGCACAAAAAACTTTGTTGACCACTTTCTCCTGTAACCCTGCTGCAAATAAATAATTTGAGGCTAAAATAACATTTTTGTGGCAAAAATATGATTTTTTATTATTTTTAAGGCTCTACGTTATAAACATCTGTGAAGCAGCTAAGGGTCAGCTCTGGATTCCATCCATTTTTGCTTTCAAAAAGTCAAACATTGCTCTATCCCTTCATAGCTCTGCCATGCACCCAATCAGTAGTTTTCCCTCACATATGTGGTATCAGCGTACTCAGGAGAAATGACATAACAATATTTGGGGTCAATTTTCTTCTTTTACTCTTGTGAAAATAAAATATTTGCATCTAAAGTAAAATTTGGACGAAAAGTGTAAAATGCTATTTTTTTTCTCCTACATTGTACTAATGTAGTCATACAACTGTAGAGTTGTGAACAGCTCTCTAAGCTGAATTTGATCAATGGCTGTCTCCACTGAACTTGCATCCAGGGAAGGTCATGTCTGATAACGGTGGCCCTACGGCGAGGCACTCTCACACACGTGCCTTTCATGGCTTACGTCCTCAACCTGGTGGTACAGCGTTTTTTCCACCACTATCCTGGCCAGGGTGAGCTGCTCCAGAAAGCAGCATCAACAAGCCCTGATGCAGTGTGTCATGTCATATAGCCTGGGCCAGCGCAGTACAGATGTGGCGCATATCACATTTGCTGAGTGGGCACAGATTAAGGACCTCTGCACCCTTCTGCACAGATATGAAATGGCTACTAAGATGGTTAGCGCTGACGACGCCATCATCAGTATCACCATTCCAGTCATCTATATGCTGGAGCAGACTTTGAATAGCATGCAGGAGGAGATGGTGGTCCCAGAAGAGGAGGAGGAAGCAGAGGAAGATGCTGAAGGGATAACATTGTTACTAATCTCTAAGTTCAAGATTGTCGTCACACAGGTGGGTACCAAGGGAGGGTGGATTACTGCAATCTTTGGTGTTAGTGATAGCAGACAAACTTATCGATGGTGCAAGATCCGAGGAACAAAGGGAGGAGGAAGAGCTGATGGGCGGACAACTGTCAGATGAAGAAAATAATGCTCCCCTCTCTGCTGTTTGTGTTTGGTGGGAGGGGATGGAGGAAACAAGCCTTATTTTTACCCAGCCACCGACACAGCATGTGCTTGGAACTCATAGTAGAGCCCGACATATGAATGCCTTCTTGCTGGATTATCTGCAACATGATCCCCTTGTAGCTATGATTAGGTATAATGCTGACTACTGGGTTGCCACTCTGTTAGATCCATGTTATAAAACCAAATTTTGCCATATGCTTCCCACCCTGGAAAAGGGACCCGCAATTGCTGTAGTATATGGACACGCTTTTGCACAACCTTAAGAGAGCTTTTCCCCAAGACAGGAGTGATGCACACAATTCGAATCGCAGCTATAGACTTCCAACCTCCGGCCCGTCAATTCGTCAATGCCAAAAAATTAGCAGCAGCAACAGCTGTGGTGGTGGAAGTGGAAGAAGCAATTTATGTGAGTCCTATGACATTTTTTTAGACCAACTCACGCAGCGGCACAACAGAGTCCAAGTCTTACATGTGGTGAATGAATGGAGAGGATAGTGCATGATTGTCTAGAACTTAATTTAAATACCATCAGGGAGAGTTTTGACCCTTTCACATTTTGTTTTCCCAAAATGGATGAGTGGCCTGAGCTCACCTCACATGCCTTGGTGGCTTTATCATGCCTGGCAACCAGCGTTCTCTCAGAACGTGTCTTCAGCACTGCTGGTGGTGTCCTGATGGATAAGTGCAGCTGGTTGTCCCCTGAAAGTGTAGACCGCCTAACTTTCATCAAGATGAACAAGTCATGGACCTCTAAGGACTTTTGCACCCCAATTGCAGACTGTACAGAACAGGTGATATTGCATATTTTATTGTGATGCATTAATGTCACGTAACTGCACTCTGTGATATCTTTAGTGTGGCTTCTGTGCCTGCTGAAGCTGCTGCTGCTGATGATGTTAACATAAATTTTTGGAAATGTGAACTGTCATGGTTTGTCTACATCTGCTGTAGTCAGGGCCGGTTTTAGACAATGTGAGGTCCTGGGCAAAAGTTTAAAGTGGGGCCCCAATTGCTATCATATTGCACCAGCACACAGAAACATTTTGATTGTACTTACTTGCGCCGAGTTCAGGTAGCTAAACAAGTGTGATCGACAATATTGAAGTTATTCAGTGCTTGTTTCTGAGTTTCTTTACATCAGCTGAGGAAGAATGATGGGGACAGATAGTCCTCGATACAGTATAAGGCAGGTCCCATATAGTACATATAGTATAATGCACTCCCCATGGTCCTTGATAGAGAATAATGCAGCCCCCCTCAGAGTATAATGCAACCCCCTCAGAGTTTAATACAGACACACACAGTATAATGCAGACACAGTCCAGCATTATTACACACACACTTTAATGCAGACACACACAATACTTACCTCTTTCTGTTGCAACGCTGCTCTTTCTTCTGCAGCTCCAGTGCTGGCACAGTGTGGCTAACGATGAATGCCAACTTAGTCATAAGCAGAGGGAAATGATGGGAGAGGGATTGTCATCTGACTCTCTTTCCTCCATCACTGTTTTTTTTCAACTGTATCGGTGTCTATGATGTCAATAAGTTGAATGCGTGATGCGGTGGGGACGCCGGGCCCCTCTTACTCATGGGTCCCATAGCGGCTGCGTGTTGTACCACTATCAGTGAAACTCCCCTGGAGGAGTGGGGGCCCTAGGCAGCTGCCTGGTCTGCCTGCCCCTAATGCCGGCCCTAGCTGTAGTGGAAGACGACTCAGTCCCAATTATACTATTTCTATTCTCGTTACAGTTATTTCACTTCGGTGATGTCAGGCGCACATTTTTTTAAATGTGAACACTCCTGGTTGGGTGTCCATCTGTTGGATTGGGTGTAGTGGAAGACCCAGCAGCCATGGGTTCTTCTAATCAGCTGCCTAGTACTCTGAAAATGAAATGGAGACCCACAAAGCAGGAGAAAGCTATAAGAAGATAGCAAAGCTTTTTCAAGTTACCCTTTCCTCAGTACAAAATACAGTAAAGTAATTGCAGCTAACAGAAACAGTGAAGGTCAAGGTAAGGTCTAAGGCTATGTGCACACGCTGCGGATTCACCAGCGGATCTTTCCGTGCGGAACCGCAGGTAAAACCGCAGGTAAATTTACCTGTGGTTTTACCTGCGGATTGGACAGTGGTTTTCCCCTGTGGTTTGACACCTGGACAATGGAATAGGTGGCAAACCGCAGCGGAATCCGCAGAAAGAACTGACATGTCATTTATTTCTGCGGATTCCAAACCGCAGCTTTTCCGCAGTGTAAAAACCGCATCATGTGCACAGTGGATTGTAAATCCCATAGACTTAGATTGTACTGTACACTGTCTGCAGAACTGCTGCGGATCCACAGAGGCCAAATCCGCTGCGGATCCACAGCAGAATCCACAGCGTGTGCACATAGCCTAAAAGACCAAGCAAGATCAGTGAGAGTCGCTTGTAGGTAGAAATAAGCAAACCTTTCAACGTTCGGTTTGGCGAACGTCCTGATATTCGCTGAACATGTTTGTCAAAGAGTTCGTCAAATATATCCGAACCCCATTGAATTCAATGGGAGGCAAAACCAAATGCATAGAAAACACCTTAAGAGGGTACAAAAAGCTACACAAATAGCTCAAATTAGGGTCAGATACCAGGAAAAGTGGAATCAATTGACCCAGAGTACAAAAAGTATAATTGTGCAGCATGGATGCATGGAACAGGGATGGGACCAGAATTTCTAACTGAACCATTGATCAATAACAGGTGGATGAGTGACGGGTGTAGACAAGGTGCTCTGAGAGGCCCGCCAAATTCAGGCAGAACACATGAAGGAAACCAAGCTTGAAGTCCAAACATTTCCAAAAATTAGGGGCAGACAAACTGTAAAGCGCTGCGGAATATGTTAGCGCTATATAAAGATAAAGATTATTATTATTATATAAATTGGCATCAATTGACCCACAGTAGAAATGTGATAATGCAACAGCAGCAGTCAGCCATGGGCCTCGCATGAGATATCAAGATCTGGGCAAGCATTTTCAGCTTTGAATTTAGGTTACAATTAAGATGAGGTAGCAAAATTTCTTTGAGCGTGGCTTATAAAATTGCTAGAATCCTCACTTGACTGCAAAAGACCTTCAGAAAGATTTAGCAGACTCTGGGGTTGTGGTAAATTGCTTTACCTTTCAGAGACTCCTGTACAAATATGGCCTGTATGGAAGAGTCATCAGAATGAAACCTATCATGCATCCTGGCAATACAATTCAGTGTTAGAGGTATGCAAAAGAACATTTAAACAAGCTTGATGCATTTTCTTCTACTGGCCTTTCGTAACGATGAGAGTGAATAAACCATAACCCTAGCTAAAAAAAGGCCTGAAAACTTAGTCCTAGTTATCTGAGCACCCAAATCTGCAAGGGAGCACAAACTTTTGCATCAACCTATTTTACTTTTTGTCATTTTCAAAATGTAAAAGATGAAAAAAAAAATAATAATAATAATATATTACCTAAAATACAAAGGAAATATTTAAATCTTTAGCTTTAGGCCTTTTAGAGATCTTTACATCTTCAACTTGCATAACTGTTCACAATAATAGTAATTTTGACCAGGGGTGCACAAACTTTTACACGCCACTGTATTTGTTGATTAAAGGCATTAAAGGAATAATAATTATTTAATGCATAGACAACTAGTTGAGATAACAGGGCAATATTTCTCTGCTCCAATAAGTGGTAGGTTACCAGTGACCATTCAGTTCTCAAAGGGCATTCTAGAAAACAAAGAGTCTTGAGCATTTGCCTAGTTTTCCAGACTCTAAAACTAACCTTAATAAAGAGAAAAATAAAGAGAAAAAAATATGTAGAAATAATTCTGGAATACAGAACACAGAGCTAGAGATAAGTAGAGAGAATATCTTGCCCTTCATACAACTTTTACTTATTATTTATACGAGCCTCTATACTTTACTAGCTTCTTTAATGATCGATTGATTACATTGATTTTTTTTTCCTTTCACAAACCAGTTCTTTATGGCCAGGACAATGAGTGTAATGAATATGTGTCCTATAGATGTCATTGCTCCTTTACTATTTCTTTACTTGCCACAATTTTGAACCTCAGACATTTAATTTAGCTAATGGAACACTGGCAAGAACCCAGACTAGAACTCATAATCATGAACAAGAAGCATGTATGGAGAGCAGAGAAAAATACAAGCTTCATTAAAAATTTCTAAGGTTATGTCACGATTACCAGGCATCCCCTTAGCTTTCTGCAAGAGATTTGGAGGCTTTTCTTATGTAAACAATGTTTCACATTTTTTTTTAAGATCACATGCTGATGCTTATTTTGAGTGGAGTTAAAAACTCAGATAATATTTTGCCCTCCACATGACTTTATAGAAAAAATGGCACAAAAAAGTTAACTACCATCAGATATAGCAGATACTCATGCAGCTGATAGTTTATGAGATCCTACATTAACATAAATTGAGCTCATATGTTGATTAGAATGAAACAAAATTGTGTTAAAAAATATTGTGGCCATATTTCAAGAAATTATGCATGAGTTATTTTTACACACAACAGATAAATCTGAACTAAGCAATTTTATGCTGCAAATAAAATAAACAGATCTTTTAGATCTGATGAAGCATGTGGACTCACTTTGGAAATCCATGGCTGTATAATTATTCTGACTCTTCCTGCTGGCTGCGAATCGCAAGCGTTCTAACTATCAGCTTCTTAGATAATTGTATAATTTGTACTTATACCACCAGGCATCCTCAGTAGTTTTAACTCCACTGGCAATGCAACTGTAGAAAGACCAGGAGAAACGATGCTGTTTTCTTCCAAAATCTTGTATTAGTTTACAATGGACAGTAGGTAAAAAGGAGTAATCTTTATAGGGGCGTACACATGCATCTTGTGTAATGGCTGCTGTAGGCTAAACTGAAGAAGGAGAAAGGAGCAACCTAATACAGAGCTCAACTACAGGAGGGACATAGGGACAATTTTCATACAGTCTAATTCTACCTAGTGACAACAGGGAATTTTGCTGATTGGAGTCAAAACTAAACACAGAGAAATATACATTACAGGTTCTTCCCATTCACGGGACACAGCAATAATCCTTTTTGAACGTTTAAGTTAAATCTGTGCCCACCTAGACTAACTAGCAGCTCCTCCCTGTTCCCATTCCTTTGTGCTGCTGAGATCTCACAGTGCAAAGAATAAGGCTATGTTTCCATGTTAAGAAAATGCTGCATAGAGGAGGCAGCTCTGCCCAAAGCACTGCCGGCTTTTGTATGCACGGTAATATGATAACTGTGTTATTTATCTTGCAGAGACTCCGCAAGATAAATAGACATGCTGTGGTCTATAAAGATGTGCAGCATGTCCGGTAAGGCAGGTCTGCCATCTGCATGTTTGCACGCATAGTGGAGATGGGATTTACACTATGCTGTAACATCTGGCTGCTGCGGCTGTACGCAGCATCCAATCCGCAGCGTTTCCTGAGTGTGGAAACATAGCCTTAGCATCTGATGTAAGGAAGGAAATTTGGCAAAGATTCAAAACGCAAAGTGTATGTCTCCACATACAGTAATGGCAGCACTTTGGACGCAGCTCCGCCCAATGCACTTCCATACATAAGCACAAAGCACTTTTGTATGAGTGGTGATTCCGCATGTGTTCATTGTTCATTGAGCATGCAGTAGCGTGTTTTTTTTCAAGCTTCCCCACGATTTGGATCAAGTTTAGGACAAAGTGAGCTGAACATTGCTGCTGTTTGATAAGCAATTTAATTAAGCTGAAAGCTCTGGACAAGAGTATTCTTTCTGAAACACTTTCATATTCATTAGTGGCCATTAGTACAATCATCTTGTTACACATTCCAAAAATAAACTAGGACCAACCACTAGTCAAATGGTTATCCTATTTAATTGCTAAATGCGAGCTGCAGGAAAGTAGCTAAACAAGTAAATAGTTACCCTGCTCAACATTAAACAACTATATTGTGCTTCTGATGGAAAATAGACCTATACGGCTGTAATATGCACAATCCATTAGAAACACACAACCACTTTAAAAACCCAGGTAGCTTGCATTATTGGACTGTAGTTTGATTTCTCAGAAAAGTTAATGTGTCATGAATAATTTATAATATTTTGTGGCCTTTATCAAGTTTATGTTTTTTGTGAATATATGCACCTTTCTTCTTTTCTTAAAAAATAGAATTACTCTTGAAAAATATTCAAATGCAGTAAAACCCCTATTCATGCGTAACTGTCCTTGAATGGGCATTTACATTTTGTCAAGTAGATACAGCAATTATGGACATAAAAATCTATTCACTTGTTCATGAGTGTATTTGCCTTTCTGAGCACCAAATCAATGTGATTTCAAGAGAAGAACCAAAATAAAACAGGATTTGGAGAACACATATTGAGTTGAATATTTCAGCTAAACTGATGAGTATGATTTCTGGCAAGCATTTCAATTTGTTAGATTTAAGAGTCTCCGTAACTGATTAGAGTAAAACAGTGCTGTTTAGCTATTTGCCAAGACATATCATTCTAATCAAGATACTAAAATTCTGAACATTGGGCAGAAGGAAAAAAATATTTTACTAGGTGTTAGCCGCGTATATTGCTTTACAAAGGTGTGATAGTTAATAATCAGTTTGCTTCTCATTAATGCTTTACAGAAAACCTAACAGCACAAACATACACTTGTGGTCAAAATTGTTGGTTCCCCTTGTTTAATGACAGAAAAACCCACAATGGTCACAGAAATAACTTGAATCTGACAAAAGTAATAATAAATCAAAAATCTATGAAAAATAACAAATGAAAGTCAGACATTGCTTTTCGACAGAATTTCCACAGAATTAAAAAAAAAATAAAACTCATGAAATAGGCCTGGACAGAAATGATGGTACCCTTAACTTAATATTTTGTTGCACAAACTTTTTAGACAATCACTGCAATCAAATGATTCCTGTAACTGTTAAGGAGACTTCTGCACCTCTTGACAGGCATTTTGGCCCACTCCTCAAGAGTAAACTGCTCCTGTTGTCTCGTGTTTGAAGGTTGACTTTTCAAGACAGAATGCTTCAGCTCTTTCAAAAGATGCTCAAAAGGATTTAGGTCTGGGCTCATAGAAGGCTATTTCAGAATAGTCCAATGTTTTCCTCTTAGCCATTCTTGAGTGTTTTTACCAGTGTGTTTTGGTTCATTATCCTGTTGAAAGACCCATGACCTGCGACTGAGACCAAGCTTTCTGACACTGGGCAGCACATTTCTTCAAGAATCCCTTAATAATCTTGAGATTTCATTGTACCCTGCACAGGTTCTAGACACCCTGTGACAGATGCATCAAAGCAGCCCCAGGACATAACAGAGCCTCCTTCATGATTCACAGTAGGGACAGTGTTCTTTTCTTGATATGCTTCATTTTTCTGTCTGTGAATATAGAGCTCATGTGCCTTGCTAAAAAGTTCCATTTTTTTCTCATCTGTCCATAGGACATTCTCCCAGAAGCTTTTTGGCTTGTCAACATGTAGTTTGGCCAATTCCAGTCTGGCTTTTTTATATTTTTTTCTCAACAATAGTGTCCTCCTTTGTTATCTCCCACTTTGGCTCATAAAGCGACTGATGGTGCGATGTGACACTGATGTTCCTTGAGCTTGAAATTTACCTTTAATCTGTTTAGAAGTTTTTCTGGGCTTTTTTGTTACCATTCGTATTATCCGTCTCTTTGATTTGTCATCAATTTTCCTCCTGTGGCCACATCTAGGGAGGTTGGCTACTGTCCCATGGAGCTTAAATTTCTGAATAATATGAGCAACTGTATTCACAGGAATATCAAGCTGCTTGGAGATGGCCTTATAACTTTTACCTTTTACATGTTTGTCTATAATTTTCTTTCTAATCTCCTGAGACAACTCTTTCCTTTGCTTCCTCTGGACATGTAACCAAACAGCACAGTGAGTATCTGTAGCCCTCTCTACAGAGTCACTCACTGACTCCAAGATTGTAGATACCTGTGAAGCTAATTAGTGGACACACCTTGATTTAACATGTCCCTTTTGTCACATTATTTTTAGGGGTACCATCATTTCTGTCCTATTTCATGAGTTTTATTTTTTTAAAAATTCTGTGGAAGCATGGCTGAAAAGCAATGTCTGACTTTCATTTGTTCATTTTCATAGATTTTTGACTTATTATTACTTTTGTCAGATTCAAGTTATTTCTGTCACCATTGTGGGTTTTTCTGTCATTAAACGAAGGGTACCAACAATTTTGACCACGTGTATATATTTCCTCTAACATTTGCTATACCACCATATCAGCATATACTGCTCATATACTGTCATATAGTGCTGATATACTGCCATATAGTGCTCATATACTGCAATATAGTGCTCATAATTTCACATATAGTGCCTATTATACTACTATTTAGTGCTCACTTACCTTCTTATAGTGCTCACATACTGACATATACTGCTCATATACTGCCATACAGCTCCCATATACTGCCATATAGTGCCTACATACTGCCATATAGTGCTCATATACCATCTTATAGTGCTCACATATTGCCATATAGTGCTCAAATACTGCGATATAGTGCTCATACATGGCCATATAGTGCTCATATACTGCCATATAGCTCCCATAAACTGCCATATAGTACCTACATACTGCCATATAGTGCCCACATACCATCTTATAAAGCTCACATATTGCCATATAGTGCTCACGTACGGCCGTATAGTGCTCATATACGACCATATAGTGCTCATATACTGCTATATAGCTCTCATATACTGCCATATAGTGCCCACATACTGCCATATAGTGCTCATATACCATCTTATAGTGCTCACATCCTGCATATAGTGCTCACATACTGCCATATACTGCTCATATACCATCTTAGAGTGCTCACATACTGCCATATAGTTGTCACATATGGCTATATAGTGCTCATATAGTGCCATATAGTGCTCACATACTGCCATATAGTGCTCATATATGCTACCATATTGTGCTCATATACCACCGAAAAGTGATCATATACTGCCATATAATGCTCACATACCACCTTAGAGTGCGTAAAATGCAATATCTGTTTATTTAAAAAAAAAATTAAAAAAATTGTATGTGCTCTCATGTAATTTTCATTACCAGCAAAAGGAAAGCTGACGGCTGATGTTAATATTCCGGGAAGGAGCCAATAGCCATAAATGTTCCCAGGCTATTAATATCAGCTCCCAGATGTTTGCTTAGCCTTTACTGGCCATTTTACAGGGGAACCTCAGCAAAAAATTGACGTGGGTTCCCCCTATAAAATCAAACCAGCAAAGGTTAGGCAGTCAGCTGCAGGCTGACATTAATAAGAACAGAATCCACTGATACATATCCATAAACTGTACGGTCAATAGACCAATCCACTGGACATGACGTAACTATGGACACTCCAATATAACATACATCCTACAAAGAACACGGAGATATAATCCGAACTATATATATATATAAAAATAGAGATTTTATTGGTATAATATAGATAAAGTCACATATAATGCAGACAAAAGACAAAGCACTAAACAAAGCTCATGTATGATGGTCACAGCAGCACAATTTGTAGCAGAATGGATATAGACAGCAATACCCTATATAGCGTTATCAGTAGCAGCCAGTCACAAAAAATCCTAAAAAGTGCATAGTGCATAATAAGTGTCCATAGCGGGCAACTCTAACTGAGTTTCTCAGGGTAAAAGAGAGACATAAAAAAAATATGTGTCATAAAGATGTCAGAAGTAGGTAGAAACAATGGCAGGATGCATGTCTTACCCATATGTACTGTTTCTGCAAGTGATCGTGTCCAAAAAGAAGCTGCCATATTTTTCTATATGTCACTTTTACCCCAAGAAACTCAGTTAGGGATGCCTGTTATGGACACTTATTATGCACTATGCACTTTTTTGAATTTTGTTATGACTGGCTGTTGCGTCTAACTCTATATAGGGTATTGCTGTCTATATCCATTCTGCTACAATTGGGCTGCTGTGACCATCATACATGAGCTTTGTTTAGTGCTTTGTCTTTTGTCTGTATTATATGTGACTTTATACCAATAAAATCTATATTTTTATATATATAGTTCGGATTATATCTCCGTGTTCTTTGTAGGATGTAGGCTGATATTAATAGCCTGGAACGGGGCCATGGATTTTGTCCTCCCCAGGCTTTAAACATCAGCTCTCAGCCACCCCAGAAATGGCGCATCTTATAGATGTGCTAATTCTGTCACTTAGCCTCACTCTTCCCACTTGCCCTGCAGCGGGGTTGATGTCACCTTTGTATTGTATTTGTATTTAAACAGAGTCCGCATGGGTTTGTAGCTAATAAGTCATCTGGATCAACATGTTAGGGCAGGTTAGGATAGGATATGGGTTGAACTAGATGGACTTAAAGTCTCCCTTCAACCTTAATAACTATGTTACTATGTCAGACTAACTTAATTTCCTTCTATGATGGAATCACTGATTGGGTGAATCAAGGAAATGCTGTAGATATAGTATATCTTGACTTCAGCAAAGCATTCGACAAAGTATCTCATACAATCCTTATTGAAAAAATGACTAAGTATGGAATGGACAAGGCAACTGTTAGGTGGATTCATAACTGGCTTAGTGATCGGACCCAAAGAGTGGTCGTAAATGGCTGCACATCCAGTTGGAAGAATGTCTCAAGTGGGGTACCACAGGGCTCTGTCCTGGGCCCTGTATTGTTCAACATCTTTATCAATGATTTAGATGAAGGAATTGAGGGTAAACTGATTAAATTTGCTGATGACACAAAGCTAGGAGGGATAGCTAATACTAGAGAAGAGAGATAGAGGATTCAAAAAGATATAAATAAACTGGAGAAGTGGGCAGCAACTAACAGAATGGTTTTTAACAGGGAAAAATGAAAAGTACTACATCTAGGCAATAAAAATGAAAAAAACATATACAGAATGGGAGGAATAGGGCTAAGCAACAGCACATGTGAAAAAGACTTGGGTATACTAATAGATCACAGACTGAATATGAGTCAACAGTGTGATGCAGCAGCAAAAAAGGCAAATGCAATTCTAGGATGTATTAACAGAAGCATACAGTCTAGATCACGTGAAGTCATTATTTCCCTCTACTCCTCTTTGGTCAGACCTCATCTGGAATATTGTGTCCAGTTTTGGGCACCACATTTTAAAAAAGACATCAACAAACTGGAGCAAGTTCAGAAAAGAGCGACCAGAATGGTGACCGGTCTGCAAACCCTGTCTTATGAGAAAAGGTTGCAGGATTTGGGAATGTTTAGTTTGCAAAAGAGAAGACTGAGAGGAGACTAAATAGCTGTCTACAAATATCTAAAGGGCTGTCACATTGTAGAAGGATCAACTTTATTCTCATTTGCACAAGGAAAGACTAGAAGCAATGGGATGAAACTGAATGGGAGGAGACACAGATTAGATATTAGAAAAAACTTTTTGACAGTTAGAGTGATCAAAGAGTGGAACAAGCTGCCACGAGAAGTGGTGAGTTCTCCTTCAATGGAAGTCTTCAAACAGAGGCTGGACAGACATCTGACTGGGATGATTTAGCGAATGCTGCTTTGAGCAGGGGGTTGGACCAGATGGCCCAGGAGGTCCCTTCCAACTCTACGATTCTATGATTCTATGATTCTATGACATCAAGCCCATGGCTTAGTAATGGAGAAGCATCTATAAGACACCTATCCATTACTAATCCTACAGTTTTATAGTCAATAAAGACACAGCCAGAATAAAGTCCTTTGTTAATCTTAATTAACTATGCCTTACTGCATCGCCTAATCCCTGACTCCCTCGTCTCCTGCAACAAAATAAAATAATAAACCAACAATAATACTATCCTATCTACCGTAGTCCATTTACCTAGTGTCCCACGACGATCTCACATGTAGAACAGTCACATCGGGAGATGTGACTGCTTTACATGGCTCCGGTGACATACTGACAGGAGGTGATCGCTGTCAGTATTACTGTGCAGCTGTCAGAGTTCACCAGAGTTCATCACTCCGGTGCTCTCACTTTGCATTAGTACCGCTGTGTAAGAACTTTCCCACGCAATGGTACCATAAGTGACAGCACAGAGCTGATCAGCTGATACACTGACAGGAGATAATCGCCCCTGCAGTGTATCGCCGGTCAGGTAGAGTGATCACATCTCCCGTTGTGACTGTTCTGCACGTGATATCACCATGGGACTTTCTGGATTACCTTGGACTACAGTGGACAGGGAGTATATATTGGTTTATTATATTAAATTATTTCTAGGAGAAGAAGGCATCGGGGATTTAGTGTGCCGTGAGTATAATGTGTTTTTAATTTTATGTGAATATGTATGTATATATTATGTATCAATATGTATGTATTATGTGAATAATGAATATGTATGTAATTTTACTTTTTTTTTAACAGTGAGCACAGGCGCCAGCAGGTGATACTACTCTCCCATCAGCGGCACCTGTTGTCACTGTTATCAGTGACACCAGACATAGCATGGGAGCAGTAGTCTCATCTGGCCAAGCCTGCTTTACCACTGATGGTCACAGTTAGCTGCGCAATCACGCTGACATGTGACAGTGTGATCCCTCAGCGCTGTGAACGACAGTACCAGCGGTAGCGTTACCGCACACACAGAAACTCGCACACACACAGACACCTGCGCATAGCTACACACACAGACAGCCGCAAACACACGCAGACACCCGCACACACACAGACAACGGCACACACACACAGACAACCGCAGACAGACACATATTCTCAGCTAAATTTCAAATG
This sequence comes from Dendrobates tinctorius, assembly GCF_039654945.1. Taxonomy (NCBI): domain Eukaryota; kingdom Metazoa; phylum Chordata; class Amphibia; order Anura; family Dendrobatidae; genus Dendrobates; species Dendrobates tinctorius. The sequence goes on along the minus strand of NW_027361698.1, from coordinate 56,914,825 downwards.
CAACATTGTGAACAATGCAGCAGTGACCTGGGAGTCAGAAATGCTTCCAGGGGTCTTCTCCATGCTGTTTCCATGTCAATTGAGCACTTTTCCATAGATTTCTGCAGTTTTTAGACCCCCAAAAGACCTCCGGGGGGGTCATGGCAAAAAAGCTCTGGTTTCTCAAAGACTTACATTGGGCTCGTTGCTTGGGTCGAGCACCCAAGCATTCCAATTTGCTCGACCTGAGCAAAGAGCACCCGAGCATTTTAGTGCTCACTCATCGCTAGTAAGAATCCAATATCCTTGAACCTTACCAACCTGATAATACCTGACCACAAAAGTCTGCTTGTCTTGGATGGTTAGCAAAAATATTGGGATCCTCTATTTTTGTTTACCAGCCAATGAAAAAGCAGACAGCTGCGGTCTGGTACTCTCAGGCTGGCAAGGCCCATGGATTTTGGACCTCACCAGCCTAAAAATAACAGCACGCATCCACCCCACAATTGGCGCATCCAAAGATCCACCAGTTGTGGCTCTTCCCACTTGCTCTGTAGCGGTGGCAAGTGGGGTTATATTTGTGTGGTTGATGTCACCTTTGTATTGTCATGTGACATCAAGCCCATGGCTTAGTAATAGAGAGGCGTTTATAAGACACATGTCCATTACTAATCAAATAGTTACATGGTAAATAAAGACACAGCTAGAATAAAGTACCTTAATTGAAATAATCACACAGACTCCTTTAATAATCTTAATTAAACCATACTTACAGCATTGCCTATTCCACCAAAGCCCTCGTCTCCTGGAAGAGAAATAAAATAAAAAAGCAATAGCTTACCATACCTGTCCTCTGAGAAGATATACATACTGTCCCACGATGAGTCCAGCTCTGCTACATCTCTATGCTTTTGGCTGAACGGTGGCATTATGAAACCATCCAGCCTGACATCCAGACACAGCAGAGCTTGAAGATGACCGCTGATGACCAGAGATAACTCGGTCACCGGCAGTCACATACATGGCAGTTTTTGCGGTCAGCTCAGCTCATCGAAAGAACTGCAGTGGATGCGAACTTCCGGCTGTGGCACAAGATACGCCTTTATTTAAATTAGTTCACATGCATAGTAAGCTGTGTTCCCGCTCTTAATATGCATGTGACTAGAAAGATAATGTGATTTTACCGCATCTAGTTAAATCCTATGGGTAATTTACTCTGTGGAGACTGAGCGTCTCCACAACATAAATAGACATGCTGCAGTCTGGAAAGACGCGCTGCATGTCCATTTACGCAGGGATGCCGCGCGTGTCTCTGAACTTATAGTGGGCATGGGGATTTTTGAAATCCCATCCACTATGTTGTAATATCTGGCCACTGCAGGTTTGATACTGCGGATGTACGCAGCGTCAAACCCGCAGCGTTTACTGACCATGGGAACATACCCTTAGAAAAGTGTGTATCTCCACAAAGATTGAATCTTTAGAGACTTGGAGTTCTGTGGAAACTGTTTGGGTAAGAATACAAGGAGAGAACAATGGAAAAGACACTATTGTAGACTTTTACTCTAGGCCACCTGGGCAAACTGAAGATATGGATGAACTATTTATGCATCAGATGGTCAAGTTCTCAAAAAAGTGATGTAATGAGGATGGGAGATTTCAACTATCCAGACATTTGTTGGGAATCTTTCTCAGGCAAAAGTAACAGGTCCAGCAAATTCTTATCCTCTCTTGTTGGTAGCTTTATCTTCCAAAAGGTAGAAGAGAAAACAAGGGAATCTGATACCTTGGATCTAATCCTTATAAACAGGGAGGAAATGGTTGGCTGTGACCCTAGGATGCAGCAATTATCACAAATTTTAGATAACTAGAGGAGGTGTCAGGAACTCTGCACTGCACTTGCTCACTGAGGCAGTTTGTGTGTCCTGAGTTGAACAAACTATGCTCAAAGATACCTGTGGAGCTGGGCAGCAGCAGTGGAGATGCATGCTTCAGGTAAACAGGACTTGAAGCATGAGACTGCTGGGAGAGTGACTGGGGACGGAGATGTGACATAGGTTGTGGCATGAAATAATGGCATCAGATAGCAGAGTCCATGTGGAGCGAGATCAGGGAGGAAAAGTGCCCGACGCGTGTCGCCACCCGAAGCCACTGGGTGACTGATCCTGTCCATTATAGATTATGTGCTCATGTCGTTTCTTTGGGTCTGAGAAAGCATTTATCTGTTGATTTCTATGTGTATATATGACTCTTACGACGGGCACTGTGGGCGATGGTGACCAAGTGTGTTATCTATGGAATCTATTTAGAGTGTACAACACTATTGACCTCTGATCTCTAAAAGTTTTTTGGGGTTTTTTCCTTCATGCATTGGGTATAGTGGGTGTTACCCCATGCTCACGTACATCTATATCCCTTTGGAAGCTTTTTCATTTTTTTACATCTAGTCACCAGTTGGTATGCTGTTTATATAGGCAGGTTTCTTGTGGAGTGAAATTACAGGGTGTAGGTTCTATTACGAGCCATTGCATGTTACTGTCATGTCACATGTGTGACTTTTTAATGTTTTTAATTTGTGTGTGGTTTATACATGTCCAGTAAAAATTGTCTATCTACATGTCAATTTCTTGTTTGTGGTGAACCCCCATGTATAGCCCATTCCTGTTCTTCTTTCATGTTTAATATAGTCCTTTTGAATGGGCTGGGGTTGGATCCCACCCTATTATTTATTGTGGTGCCCCTGCTCTTGGTTTGCATTCCAAAGAATTGGCGCAGCACGTGTAAAGTCTTGGAGATGGGAGTGGGAGGTTCTGATTATTGAGGATGCTAACCTCAGGTCATCAGCAGAACAGAGGGCGCGGGTAGGATGGTATACTGAAACAAGGGAGGAGATGTAGGGTGGTGCTGAGCCATGGAGGGTTTTGTGGGTGAGGGTAATAAGTTTATACTGAATTCTGGAGTGGATGGGTAGCCAGTGTAATGACTGGCATAAGGTAGAGGCATCGGTGTAACGATTGGTGAGGAATATGATCCTGGCTGCAGCATTCAAGAAAGATTGGAGAGGGGAGAGTTTGGTAAGAGGGAGACCGATTAGAAGAGAGTTACAATAGTCGAGACGAGAATGAATAAGAGAAACAGTAAGAGTTTTTGCAGAGTCAAAAGTAAGAAAAGGTCGAATTCTAGAAATGTTTTTGAGGTGCAGGTGACAAGAGCGAGCCAGTGATCGAATGTGGGGGACAAAGGAAAGCTCGGAATCAAGTATGACCCCAAGACAGCGGGCATGTTGCTGGGGAGTAATAGTGGAGCCACACACAGAAATGGCAATGTCGGGTATAGGTACATTAGTAGAGGGAGGAAACACAAGGAGTTCAGTCTTTGACAGGTTCAGTTTCAGATATAGTGAGGACTAGAGTTGAGCGACTTTTGGTTTTTTAGGGTCGAGTTTCGTTTCGTGAAACCCGGCTTTTCCAAAAGTCTGGTCGAGCAAGATCGGTCAACTATAGGGAAAAGTCGGGGTCATCCCGAAACACGAAACCCAATGTAAGTCAATGGGGAATAAAAGTCGGCAGTGAGAGGAGGACAGGAAACACACCTACAGTGCCCATTTGAATGCCAAAAGCATCAATTCTTCTTACTTAAGCTTGTCAACCTTAATTAACTTCATAATACAAGTTACGCACTGAAAAATGGGGGTTATTTGGCTAAAGTTGTGGGGGGGGAGGGCTGGCTCCAGGTTTTCATGTGCCCTGGGCGAAAGAGCGCCCCTTTAACACATACCACAATTCATCATGCTCCGATACGGCAGAGAAATAGCGGTATAGTACAATGAAAAATACTTCACTTTTTACATCTCATGACAAGGCCCATCTATTTCTCCATACAGAATCATTGGTCCCATATAATGTTTGAAACAGTATATGATGAGCTCCACATAATGCTACAGTATATGTTGGTCCAAATGGATGAAGCTCCACTGTCTTATGGGCCCAAATAATGCTCCAAACATAATGGGCCCCATTTCTAATGCTCTAGTGTATAATGGGCCCTGTAAATGCTGCTCCAGTGTCTGATGTCCACCATTGGAATGTTCCAGTGTATGGTGGGCCCCATCTATCATTCTCCAGAGTATAGTGCTCCCCAAAAATTGCTGTCCCAACATTGAAAACAATGAAATAAGTCTCCTCACTAGGGAATCCCTGTACTAGTCTGGACTCCTCATCGTTCCCATCTTCCATCTCACTGCACAGTATATCAACCTTGCAAGTGCTGTGATCCTGAGCAAGCAGGGGGGGCCCACTCGTTGGCGACGGCACTGGCACAGGGCCCCTGATAGTACGGTGGTGTGTCTGATGGCGGGTGGGTCGAACCTGCACTTTCATCTGCAGCTTCCTCTTTGTCACCGTGTAAGGTGGAAATGTATATGGGAAGGGTAACCTGAGTTTCATCAGGGTCAGATTCAGGCCGTGTAGCGTGCGAGGGGAATGTAGTGGTCTGGGTCAATGTACCAACAGATTCATCGAGCAGTGGCTGGGCATCAGTGCACTTGTGTTGCCCCCAGGAGTACGGTCGCCACAGTGGCATTACCTTCCTCCTAGGGAGTGTGATGTCATGCTTGGGAGCAACGAAGGATCTCTCTAGCAGGTTAACTGATTGGGCGGCGTTATTCCCATGAGTCATGACCCTCCAAACAGCGTTCATGAAGGCAAAGTGTTTGTTTTACGTGGGCAGTATGGTTGCAAAGCTGAACCTTAAAGGAATGTCCAGAAGGGCACCACCAGGAGTGGAGCCTACGGTTTAATTCGACTCCACCTGGGAAACCTCAACCATGCCAGCTACAGAAAAGATGTACACATTGCAAGCTTAATTCCGTTAACGAACGAGACTCCGTCATGCCCCGCGGTCCGAGTCCGGCTTACTAGAGGGACACGTGAGGCTCTGGCACATGAGATTGGCCAATAACTGGTGTGTCATGCCCTTACATGTCCGTGGCTGCATGTGCGCCACACTGAAAAGGCCAGCGTTTGTCGCTTACAGGTGCAGATAACCCATTGAACAACGTTAGTGATGGGGATCTGTGATTACAATTATTACCCGCGAACGATGATTTCAGAGTAAGTGCAGATCAACCGCAGTTCCGGAATTAGGCCTAACCGTCATTCCTGAAAAAATGAAAAACTTACGTGTGCAAACCACAGGTGCTGTAGCTTGCTTAACAGCTCGCCAGCCGTTCTCAGGCCCAGTATGGATTACACGTGATTGCACAAAGGTGAGAAAGGGTACCGTATCCCCGGATAACATGTATGGATAGCATAGTGTACACATTCAAAATATATGTCTATACATTAGGAGGCAGGCTCAGACGGTGTTAGGCCCAGTATGGATTGCACGTGATTGCACAAAGGTGAGAAAGGGTACCGTATCCCCGGATAACATGTATGGATAGCATAGTGTACACATTCAAAATATATGTCTATACATCAGGAGGCAGGCTCAGACGGTGTCAGGCACAGTATGGATTTGACGGCCCAGACTACACAGCGTAGGAGCAGGGAGAGGTAAAGATTGCAAATGCTGGGGCCCTGCCCAAGCAAGGGGGGCCCACTCGTGGGCGTCGGTACTGGCACTGGGCCCCTCATAGTACAGTGGTGTGTCTGACGGCGGGTGTGCACCACCACCGTCAGAGACACTTGATTGCACTATGAGGGACCCTGTGCCAGTGCCCGCGCCCAAGAGTCGGCCTACCCACCTGTCCAGGGCAACGGCACTCGCACGGTGTCGTGCACTAGGTGGTGACCCTGGCCATGGGAGGGGGAGGCAGCACAGTTAGGGAGTTTTAGAAAGTGGCATATGTTGATGTTGGACATTCAGCTGATGCAAAAGGCGAAATAGGTCAAGTCCCAGGAAGAGGTGGACCAAAGCAAGCCATTTTTCTGTCACCCTATGTGTCATCAGGGGAAGGTGGGACAAAATCCTTGGAAACCCATGCATGTTTCATTTTAATGAAGGTTAGATCATCCACATTTTGAGTTGACAGACGGGTCCTTTTTTCTGTCAGGATTGATCCAGCTGCACTGAAGACTCTTTCCGATTGCACACTTGCAGCTGGGCAAGCGAGCTCCTGTAAGGCATATTGTGCCAATTCAGGCCAGGTTTCCAGTTTAGCGGCCCAATAGTCAAAGGGGAATGACCTGTGTGGGAGAACATCGATATGGGAGGAAAAGTAGTTTGTAACCATAGTTGACAACTGCTGTCTCCTGTCACTTTCCATCGATGCAGTATTACCAGTTGTGTGAGCGGTACTTGAAAAATCAGTCCACAACATTGTCATGAAACCCCTGTCTCCAACGCCACTTCTGCTGTGTGCACCACGAACACCTCTGCCAAGCTGCCCCCGGCCCGTACGGCTCGTGTGAGAACCATCACCGCTGCTGTGTGCTGGGAATGCCTCAAGCAACCGATCTACCAGAGTTGCGTGTTTATTAGCCAATATTAGGTCAAGGTTCTCCTGTGGCATGATGTTTTGTAATTTGCCTTTATAGCGTGGATCCAGGATGCTGGCCAACCAGTAGTCGTCATCGTTCATCATTTTGGCAATGCGGGGGTCCCTTTTTAGGATCTGCAAGGCATAATCTGACATGTGGGGCAATGTTCCCGGTGTCAATGATGCACTGCGAGTGCTGGTTGGAGGAGCACTTTCTGGCAAATCCACATCCCTCCAGTCATGCACAAACCCTGTACCAGACCTTGCCACGCCAACATTTTCACTTGCCCCACGAGATGCATCCTCCTCCCCTAAGTAATCATCCCCATCATCATCCTCCTCCTCCTCTTCTTCCTCCACCTTGTCCAGGAGAGGTCCCTGAGCAGACAATGGCTGAATGTCATCAAGGATTCCCTCCTCGTCAACATTGGCTGCAGACACCTGCTCCTTAAGGTGCGTCAAAGTTTGCATGAGCAGATGCATAAGTGGGATGCTCATGCTTAGGATGGCGTCGTCTGCGCTTACCAGCCGTGTGCATTCCTCAAAACACTGAAGGACTTTACAGAGGTCTTTCAGCTTCGACCACTGCACACCTATCAACTCCATGTCTGCTCTCAAAGTGCCTGGCCGTGTATCCTCCCACAAATGCATTATGGCCTGCCTCTGCTCGCACAGCCACTCCACCATGTGCAGGGTGGAGTTCCACCTTGTTGCAATGCCGATAATGAGGTGGTGGTTGGGAAGGTGGAGAAATCGCTGCAGCTTCTGCATACGAATGGAGTGTACAGGCGACTGGCGGATGTGCGCGCACAGTCTTCGCACCTTCTTGAGCAGGGCTGTTAACTCCGGATAATTTTTGAGGAAGCACTGCACCACCAGGTTCAAGGTGTGAGCCAAGCAAGGTATGTGGCTGAGTTTTGAAAGGGCTATGGCTGCCACAAAATTACGGCCGTTATCACTAACTACCTTGCCTGCCTCCAGATGTACACTGCCCAGCCATGACTCAGTTTGTCGCTGAAAGTACTCGGCCAGCGGTGTGTCTGTCGCCCAAACACATCATCTGCAACACAGCCTGCTGACGCTTTCCACTAGCTGCTCGATAGGGGGACACCTCGTGTGCAACAGTGGCAGCTGCAGATGGAGTGCTCGTATGACTGCGCTGTGTGGACGAGCTTTTGCTTCTGGAGGAGGAGGAGGAGGGTCGAACGCCTACAGCCAACTGTTTCCTATACCGTGGGCTAGGCAGCACTGTCCCACCACCTCTGTCCCCTGTGGACCCTGCATCCACCACATTAACCCAGTGCGCAGTGATGGACACGTAACGGCCCTGGCAATGCCGACTGGACCATGCATCAGTTGTGAGGTGCACCTTTCCACTCACTGACTGCTTGAGTGCATGGACAATGCGGTCTTTCACATGATGATGGAGGGCTGGGATGGCTTTGCGAGAGAAGAAGTGGCGACTGGATAGGTCATAGCGTGGTACTGCATAGGCCATGAGTTCGCGGAAAGCTGCGCTTTCCACCAACCGATAGGGTATCATCTCAAACGAGATTAGTTTGGCAATGTGGGCGTTCAAACCCAGTGTACGCGGATGAGAGACTAAGTACTTTCTTGACCTACTCATAGTGTCTGGGAGGGTGATCTGGACTTGAGAGCTGCATATGGTGGAAGTAGCAGTGGACAGGGCGGACTGAGAGAGGGTTGATGATGGTGATGGAGTTGGTGTTCTGTCTGATGGCCTAGATTCAGTATTTCGTTGATATAACAGTGGGTTTCCCTGACTGCTGTGGCCTTGCAACGACACCTCAACATTTGCTGCTGTGCTGACCGGTGGGCTTACAGTGGGGGAAACAATGTAGCATTGCTGACTACCTTCTTTGTGATCAGTTGCACATGTGGTACTTGAGGTTTGGTGTTGTGTCCACGCTTGCAAGTGCATGGTGGTTAAATGTCTAAGCATGCAACTGGTATTCAAATTTTTCAGATTTTTCACTCGGCTAAAGGTCTTTGCGCACTTTTTACAGATAACCTTGGCCTGATCATGAGAATTTTGTTCAAAAAAGTGCCACATTGCACTCTTCCTACTTTGGCAGACATTTTGCGGCCTAGCACGCTGTGATATTTTGACCCTCTGGACAAGCTGTCCAGCAACTCTTTTGATTTTTGGAACCTGTCTTTGGAGTGCTCCGGGCCTGCCAGATAACAGCTGTTGCGATGTCGATGTCTGCTGTGGATGCTCCTCATCTGAGCTATTGGAAGCAGCACCCTCTTCCCCCAATGGATGCCAATCTGGGTCAACAACTGGGTCATCCATCACCTCCTCTTCAATGTCATGTGCACCTTCCTCTGTGTCACCGTGTATGGTGGTATAGTGTGCGGGAAGGGGCACCTGAGTCTCATCAGGGTCAGAATCTGGCTCTGTACACTGCGAGGACAATGTAGTGCTCTGATTGAATGTACCAGCAGAATCATCTATCAGTGGCTGTGCATCAGTGCACTCCATGTCAGATTCATCTTGGCCTTGGTAATTCACCATTTCACTTGATAATCCAGGCATGGTATGTGAAAACAGCTCCATGGAGTAATCAGTAGTATGGCCTGTGTCATCCTTCAATCTTGGTTGGGGTGAAGGACACAAGGAAAGGTGTGGTTCATGAACATGAGCCTCCAATGACGACTCAGTGCTTTTACTTTTTACAACTTCAGAAGAGGAGGCGATAGAGCTGGAGGCTGAGTCAGCAATGTAAGCCAAAACTTTTTCCTGCAGCTCTGGCTTTAAAAGCGGTTTGCCAACTTCTAGAAAAGTAAGCCTTCGAGGCCTTGTGGAGCCAGACGATGACGCAGGCTCAACACCTCCTGCATTCGGTCCTATTTTGCTTTTGCCACTACCATCAGATCCACCACCAACACCATCATTACCAGCTGCCAACCCCCGCCCAATTCCACGGCCTCTTCCACCAGCCTTCCTCATTTTTGGTAGAAATGTAGACAAAATCCAACAAACTATATAGTAATGTAAAACAAGGTACAAGGTGTCTATAGGACAGGGGATATTTTGAATTTCTGCACACACTTGTGGACACTGGACACTTATGGATTGTGTGGGGCCCACTGAATATCAGAGCGCTATGTCACAGGCTCGATGGCACAGGTGTGAAAAAAGTGACTACAGGATAAGGGAGATTTTGAATTTCTGCACACACTTGTGGACACTGGACACTTATGGATTGTGTGAGGCCCACTGAATATCAGAGCGGTATGTCACAGGCTCGATGGCACAGGTGTGAAAAAAGTGACTACAGGATAAGGGAGATTTTGAATTTCTGCACACACTTTTGGACACTTATGGATTGTGTGAGGCCCACTGAATATCAGAGCGCTATGTCACAGGCTTGATGGCACAGGTGTGAAAAAAGTGACTACAGGATAAGGGAGATTTTGAATTTCTGCACACACTTGTGGACACTGGACACTTATGGATTGTGTGAGGCCCACTGAATATCAGAGCGCTATGTCACAGGCTCGATGGCACAGGTGTGAAAAAAGTGACTACAGGATCACGGAGATTTTGAATTTCTGCACACACTAGTGGACACTTTTGGATTGTGTGAGGCCCACTGAATATCACAGCGCTATGTCACAGGCAGAAATTGGCTAGTGTATCACAAACTACAAGGTGTATATAGAATTGGGCAGAATAGGAATCTCCCTAGAGTGTAGGTCTGTAAGAACTGTAAGTCCTTCACTTATCCTTCCACAGTGACACACAGATAGCTTCACTGTGGCCGTGATAACAGCCGTTACACGGTACTGAGAGGAGCGTGCACGTACACGGCTGTCCGGTGTACGTAAAATTGTCAAGCTCCGTGTTTTTAAAGTATACGGACTGACACACGCTTTTTCTCTATAGTTTTGAATGTGATCAGACAGCAAATATATTTAACTGTTTGAAAGCTAGACAAAACTAGAAAGTGCAGGTCTGTAAGAACGGAACATGTCCTCGACTTATTCTCACAGAGTGACACACAGATAGTTTCACTGTGGCTGTGATAACAGACGTTACACGGTACTGTGTGAGGAGTGTGCATCGCTGTATGGTGTGAAAAAATGCACGCTCAGTACCTCAGCAGGACAAAAAAAAAAATTGGGATTGCTTTTAAAAAAAGCAGTTTGCAGAGCAGTGGGTAACCAGCAATGCAGCCGTCAGGAAGCCTTAGAAGGCAGCCTAACAATCAACACTGCTGATCCACCAAAATATAGCCTCCCCTTGCAATGCACACACAGTGACTGGTGTGTTGTACAGGCAAAATCGCTAGCAGCAGAAGCAGTTTTTTTTTCTTCTTCCCTGCCTAACGCTCTCCCTAGAGAATCAGCAGCAGCAACCTCTCCCTATGCTAAGATTGGCAGAAGTAAGATGGCGGTCGGCGTGCACGCCCTTTTATACCCCCTGTAACGCCCACCAAAGCAAGCCAATCACTTGCATTCCCTTCTGAAAGATGGTGGTGACCCCTGCCTATGTCATCACGTTGCCCACAGTGTCCGTGAATCCTGATTGGCTGAAAAAGAGCGCAAAACAAACTTTTGAAACGCGACTTTGGCGCGTAAGTCGCCGACCTCGTGGCCGACTTCATCCTAGGGTCGGGTTTCGTTTCATGAAACCCGACTTTGCCAAAAGTCGGCGACTTTTGAAATTTTTCGACCCATTTCGCTCAGCTCTAGTGAGGACATGATGTTAGACACAGCGTTTAGACAATCGCCGGTGTTTTCTAGAATGGCCGGCGTGATGTCAGGAGAAGAAGAGTATAATTAGGTGTCATCAGCATAGAGATGGTACTGGAAGCCAAATCTACTGATTGTTTGACCAATAGGAGCAGTGTACAAGGAGACGAGGAGGGGGCCTAGAACCGATCCTTGAGGAACCCCAACAGTAAGGGGAAGGTGAGAGGAGGAGGAACCGGCAAAAGATACAGCAAAGGAGCGGTCAGAGAGATAGGAGGAGAACCAGGAGAGAATGGTGTCATTGAGGCCAATGGAACGGAGCATAGTGAGGAGGAGCTGATGATCCAGTGTTGAATGCTGCAGAGAGATCCAAGAGAATTAGCATGGAATAATGACCATTTGATTTAGCTGTTAGTAGATCATAAGAGACTTTAGTGAGGGCAGTTTCAGTAGAGTGTAAGGAGTGGAAACCGGATTGGAGAGGGTCAAGAAGAGAGTTATCAGAGAGATAGCGGATAAGACGGGAGTGGACCAGGCGTTCCAGGAGTTTAGAGAGGAAGGGAAGATTAGAGACAGTTCTATAGTTAGCGGCCCAGTTTTGGTCGAGGGATGGTTTTTTAAGTAGTGGATGTATGATGGCATGCTTAAATGAGGAGGGAAAGATACCAGAAGAGAGAGAGGGGTTAAATATTTTAGTTAGGTGAGGGTTGACAGCAGGGGAAAGGGACTGGAGGAGATGTGACGGAAATGGGTCACTGATGCAAGTGGTTGGGCGAGAAGATGCAAGGAGCCTGCTTTCTTCTTCTTCTGTGACTGGTTCAAAATCAGAGAGTGAGCTAGATGCAGTGGGGGAGGGAGGACAGTGCATGGTACGAGGTGATTGGGAGATAATTTCCTGTGGAATCTGGTCCATTTTTTCTTTTAAGTAATTGGCCAGATCGTCAGCTCAGAGCTCTGTGGTTGGGGCCTGTACTCTTGGGTTGAGTAGAGAATGAAAAGTGTCAAAGAGACGTTTCGGGTTATCGGACAGTGAGGTCATGAGGGTGTTGAAATAGGTTTGTTTGGAGAGGTGAAGGTCAGTGTTGTATGTTCTAAGCATAAACTTATAATGGATGAAATCTTCGTGTAGATTGGATTTTCTCCACAGACGTTTGGCGCACCTGGAGCACCGCTGCAGGAAACGTGTTTGCAGGGTGTGCCAGGGTTGTCGCCGTCTGTGTTGTGGTGTTCTATTTATAGCAGGTGCAAGTTCATCCAGGGCACTTTGAAGTCTTTCATTGTAATGCTTCAGTACAGAATCATGACATGATAAGGAGGAGATAGAGGCCAATGAAGACTGCAAGTTCTTCATAAGTTTCTGGGTGTTAATGGCCCGTATGTTTCTATAAGTATGGACAGTGGGGGTGACCTGAGCAGCCTGGCAGTTCTTGATAGAGAATGAAAGAAGATTGTGGTCAGAGTGCGGGAGAGGGGAGTTTGCAAAATCATCCACTGCACAAAGCCGAGAGAAGACCAAGTCGAGGGAGTTTCCGTCTTCATGCGTTGGAGAATTAGTAAGCTGCAAAAGGCCAAATGAGGAGGTTAGAGATAAAAGATGAGTAGCAGATGGGGAGAGGGGAAGAGCAATGGGGATGTTGAAACCTCCCATGATGAGGGTAGGGATGTCACAGGAGAGAAAATGTGGAAGCCAAGTGGCAAAATGATCCAGGAACTGATTATCGAAATACAATCTTTAAAAAGAAGGTCGAATAAGAAGCATTTAAGGAAACCAGGATGGATGAACACAAAACTTAAGCACATGTTAAAAAGAAAGAAAGAAATGTTCATCAAACAGAAAGTGGGAGACATATCTACAGAAGAATATAGCGCTATCTGACGAAAATGCAGGGCATGCATGAGATTAAGTAAAGTCTTTAGTGAATTAAGGCTTACAAGAGATGTCAAAAGCAATAAGAAAGGATTTTGAAGGTATGTCACAAGTAAAAGAATAGAAAGAACACTGTGAGCACAACTCAAGATGGTGCTAAGGTTAGGTTCCCAAACCGTTAAAGCAACAAATATAAACCTAGCACTCAACTTAAAGGTATTTGCAAGGCGGTGTATTGAAGTACACGAAAAAAGACGTTTCGGTCAATGTGACCTTCTTCAGTTACTACAAGGGTAAATATAATTACAAAACAAAACGTCATATAAAACAGAAAAGATAAAGGAAAAAAAAACAAAGGAAAACAGAAATATATACATACAATAATCAAAATGGTCATACAAAAATAGGATAAATTGGTCGCAGATGACGCCAGGTATCCCACACAACCCATATCACGCCAAATAATTTAGAAGGAGCTATAGAAAATATATAGCAGCAATCCATAAGAATGTAAAACATACCATGTGGTATATAGATTGTGTAGAGCTTATAGGTATCTATCAAAAAGGATGATGGTACTTTAAGCGTCTAAAAAACAAGATGCCGTGAAATGGAGCGTATGATAGTAGTTGTGAATCATGTTTTCCTTTGTCTTTTTTCCTTTATCTTTTCTGCAGCAGGTACGTGACCAAGGTTTGGTTGGCTCTCTCAACCAAGCCGTTAGTCTTGGGATGGTAAGCGGAGGACAGGTTTAACTCAGTGCTGAGTAGGCTGCAGAGCTCTCTCCGAAACCAGGACGTGAACTGGGGACCTCGATCACTGACAATTTTGTCCGGCATGCCATGCAGATGGAATACATGTTTTATGAACAGTGTGGCAAGACCACGAGCGGAAGGCAACCGTGCGAGTGGCACCAGATGCACCATTTTAGAAAATGGTCAGTGACCACCCAGATGACCGTACTGCCCCCAGACTTGGGCAGGCCAACCACAAAATCCATGCCAACCATCTCCCAAGGTCTATCCGCCACTGACAAAGGGTACAATAACCCAGCCAGCCTCTGTCTAGAGGACCTGTTCCGTGCACACGAGACGCAAGCTTGTATGTATTCCTTAGTGTCTCGAGCCATGTGCGGCCACCAATACGACCTTGCCAGGAGTTCTGTGGTCCGCTTAGTGCCAAAGTGACCACCCACCCTAGACCCTTGTGCCCAGGCGAGAACCTCTGGCCGTAGCCGAGGAGGCACAAAGGTCTTGCCCGGTGGCACTGACTCGAGAGCAACTGGAGCCACGGTCGTAAAGCTATCCGGAGGGAGCCTCCCCTTCTTCTGCTGAGACCACCGAGCGTGAGAGAGCATCCGCACGGACGTTCTTCTCTCCAGAGAGATAGTGCAAGGTGAAGCGAAAGCGGGAGAAGAGCGACCACCTAGCTTGACGAGAGTTTAAGCGCTTGGCCTATTGTAAATAGAACAGATTTTTATGGTCCGTATACACCTGGAAGGAAACCGGGCTCCCTCCAGGAGATGTCTCCACTTGGAAAAGGCCAACTTCATTGCTCGCAGCTCCGTGTCCCCAATGGAGTAATTGTTATCCGCTGGTGAGAATGTCTTAGAGAAGAAGAAGCAGGGATGCTTCTGACCTTGAACATCCTTCTGGAAAAGGACTGCTCCTGCACCGATGGAAGAGGCATCCACCTCCAGGATAAACTGTTTATCCACATCGGGACGGTGTAAGATGGGAGCGCCAGCAAAATGGGATTTTAGAGACAAGAAGGCCATGGAGACCTGTTCAGACCAAGCGTTAGGATTAGCTCCTTTCTTTGTGAGAGCAACCAAAGGAGCTACCAGTGTGGAGAAGTGAGGTATGAACTGGTGGTAATAGTTGACAAACCCTAGAAAGTGCTGCACCGCTTTGAGTGAGTGTGGTTTCTGCCAGTCCATTACCGCTTGCAGTTTGGCCGGATCCATAGCCAACCCCTGGGCCGAGATGATGTGGCCCAGAAATGGCAAGGACTCCTGTTCAAACTGGCACTTCTCCAGCTTTGCGAAAAGAGAGTTCGCAAGCAGACGGTCGAAGACCCTGCTGACGTCTCTCTGGTGGGAGGTCAAATGAGGATGTCATCCAGATAGACCACCACCAAGGTGGAGAGCATATCACGGAAGACGTCGTTGACGTAATCCTGGAAGACAGCAGGCGCATTACAAAGGCCGAAGGGCATGACCAGATATTCGTAGTGGCCATCCCTGGTTCCAATCGTCTCCTTCGCGAATAATGATCAGGTTGTGCGCCCCCGTAACCTGTCAAATAGCTCAGACATCAACGGGAGAGGGTATTTGTTTTTAACTGTTATGGCGTTGAGACCTCTGTAGTCAATGCAGGGACGTAACTCTCCACTCTTCTTCTGCATGCCTCTGTCTCAGGGAGTGACAGCGGATAAACACAGCCTCTTGGAGGTTCTGTGCCTGGCACAAGATCTCCGCAGATTTTTTAGAGAAGATGTCCGCGTACTGGTGGTAAGGTTTAGGAAGCGCGGAGAGATCCGCGGGCACTTCAGTGGAAGCTACTTGAACAATGCCCTTCAGGCACTTTCCCTCACAGTCCTTGCTCCAACCCAGTATATTCCCCGAAGCCCAATCAATATGAGGGGAGTGACAACGGAGCCAGGGAACTCTGTGAAGCACCTGGTCGATGCCATCTGGCAAAATGAACAAGGACAGAATCTCGCGATGAGAGGGTGAGATTGAGAGCCTGAGTGGGACTGTCTGGTGGGTCACCTGAGATGGTAAAGGTGCACCATTAACCACCCTGATATCATGATGCCAGTGCAGATTTTTGAGCTACACGTCAGGGGTTAATGTCTGGAGCTCAGTGCAGGTGTAAAGAATGGAAGCGGAGGCAGAGATGGTGAAGTTCACATTCGTTTTTATTTTTTAAGTGGAACCTCGGGACCACGGTCCAGGGGGCTCCGAAGGGGGCGTGACTAGTGAGCCCTGGGTACCCATAGTAAAGCCCCTCAGGCAGGGCCAGAATGGAATACCCGGAGGACACAGTTGCTACCTCCAGTTAGACTCCGAACACGTGGCAACTGTCCCAGCGGGACCAAAAGGGATAACAAAAGTTACAGCAGAGTCAGTAATGCGCTGGGTCCTGGATCCGGTTAGTTGGTAAGGAGTCGGTTCCAGTAACCTTCACACAGTCCTTGGACTCGGATGGCTGTAGGCGGAATGGGATGGCTTAGGCACAGATGGTTGCTGATATAACCAGGTAACACAGGATACTGATATGCTGTGGAAACAGAGAGCATTAGAAAATGCACAGAGACTGCAGATGCAGCGCAGACAGGTTAGCATGAGAACCGGATGTAGCAATGATAGATACTCGTTGCTTCGTCGCTCTCCCTATGGAGGAGAGGCCAGAAATAGCAGCCAGTGAGCTGCCATTGGTTAATTGTATTTTTTGAATAATGCGCGCGGCCCTTTAAGAAGGCAAGAGAGCCGGCAGGCGTGCCCTAATAGTCTTAGCTACAGATCTCCTCACAGGGCGCCAGGAGGAGGAGGCAGGACGTAGGACAGAACGCTGAGCAGCAGCATGAGATCCAGAGGGAGCCGGCTGCTGCCTATGTGAGGCTTGAGCTGAGTGCCCAGAACGGAGAGCAGTGGCAGGCATGAAACGCAGAGCCAGGATGGGGGCCAGGTGTAACAGCGGCAGACCTGGATGCAGTGCCAGGATGGGGACCTGGTGTAACAGTATCCTCCTCTTTACACCCCCTCTTCTTCAAGCTTGCGTAGAACCATTTAAGGAGGAGAGGAGCCTGGATGTTCTCCCTAGGCTCCCAAGATCTCTCCTCAGGAACAAAACCCTTCCAGTCCACCAGGTAGTAGGTCTTACCCCTTACTTTTTTTACGGCCAGGATATGTTTTACCTCAAAAACATCATCCTCCGAGACAGGGTCAGGAGTGATACCCGGATCCTTAAAGAAGGGACTCAAAACTACTGGTTTGAGGAGAGAAACATGAAAGGAGTTAGGCACACGTAGAGAAGCAGGCAACTTCAGTTTGTACGAGACTGGATTGATCTGTCTCAAGATCTCAAACGGTCCAATGAACCGGGGACCCAATTTGTAGGATGGCATCTTTAACCGGATGTACTTAGAAGAGAGCCATACCTTGTCTCTGGGGCGAAAGATAGGTGCATCCAAACGTCTCTTGTCCGCATGCCTTTTCATACTCTGGGAGGCTTTCTCCAGAGCAGTTTTGGTATCCCTCCAGACCTTAGAGAAATCTTCGGAGAAGGTATCGGGAGCTGGAATGCCAGATGATCCGGAGATGGGAAGAGGTACTCCAGGTTGCAATCCGAAGACAATCTGAAAGGGAGACTTTCCAGAACATTCACTTACTTGATTGTTGTAAGAAAATTCAGCCCAGGACAGTAAGTCTACTCATTTGTCATGATGGGCGTTAACAAAGTGACAGGAATCCAGCCAGGATTTGATTTGTCCCCTCCATTTGTCCATTGGACTGGGGATGGTACGCTGAGGAAAAATCCAGTTCAATTCTTACCAGTTTAAAAAATGCTCTCCAGAATCTTGAGGTGAACTGGACTCCTCTGTAGGGCACGATGTGGAGAGGGAAACCATGGAGACAGAAGATGTGCCGAATGAACAGGTCCACAAACTCAGGAGCAGTTGGAAGACCGGGTAGTGGAACGAAGTGAGCCATTTTAGAGAAGCGATCCACCACTACCCACACCACAGAACAGCCAGATGAGACCGGGAGATCTGTGATGAAGTCCATCGCGATATGTTGCCAGGGAGCAGACGGAATTGGAAGAGGCTGTAGCCTACCTGCAGGTAGATGCTTGGCTGTCTTGTTACGTGCACAGGAAGGACAGGCTGTGACGTACTCCAGAATGTCCTAAGCCATGGCAGGCCACCAGTAGTACCGGGAGATGAGTTGTAGAGTCATTCTCTGGCCGGCGTGCCCAGCCAACTTGGACGAGTGACCCCACTGAAGAACACGAGTACGCTCAGAAGCTGACACGAAAGTCTTCCCGGGAGGCAGCCGGGCAAGATCAGTAGAAGCGACCGTGACTAACCTTGAGGATTCAATGATGTGCTGCAGTTCTTCTTCTTGATCGGGAGGTAGAAAGGCTCTGGAAAGTGCATCTGCTTCGACATTTTTGTCAGCTGGGCGAAAATGAAGAGCAAAGTTAAAATGAGCAAAAAACAAAGCCCAGCGGGCTTGACGAGGATTCAGCCTTTGTGCAGTTTGGAGGTAAGCAAGGTTCTTGTGATTGGTGTATGCGACTACCTGATGAAGAGCCCCTTCTAGAAGATGCCTCCACTCCTGCAGATCCAATTTGATAGCCAACAATTCCCGATCCCCAACAGAATAATTCCTCTCTGCGGAAGAAAAAACCTTGGAAAAAAACCCACAGGAATACATTTGCCCGGAGGACGATTTCTGGGTTAGTACGGCTCCCTGTTATGAATGAGTCACCATAGGAGGCAGACATAAAAATAGCAGCTAAGTCAGAAAACCGGAGAAGTTGGCAACTATCAGATTGCAGACCCCTGAACCTAACAACACAACTAGCAGTAGCCGTGGGGGGTTCCTACGGTGCCCTAGACCCCTCGATCACAGCCGGAGAAACTAAATAGCCTAAAGACAGAAAAAGGAAATCTAAACTGCCCCAGAGCAGACCCCAAAGTAAAAGGCAGCCCCCAACATATAATGACGGTGAAGCAAGATGAAAAAACACACACACAGATAGAAAGATAGGCTGAGCAAACAATGGGGCCCAAGCTAACTAAAAATAGGACAGGATAGGACAGCTGCTGTCTGCAATCTGCAAAAAAACCCTAAAAAGACAATAGCCAACAGGCTGATATGGAAAAAGGCCCTTAAGCAGCTAGGCTTCAAAAACTATATCAGCACTCAGGTATTTTCTGAAGACAGAGCTAAAGGAATTCAGATCACCCCAGCAGGGAATGACAGAAATCCAGCAAAACAAAGACAACGTACAAATGCAAACGGCAGAGCAGAAAACTTTTGGAGAGCAGGAGTTCAGACTGGAATCCAAGGATCCCACAGAGAAATCACCCGCAGAGCAGGAGGGCGTGGACAGCCTTATATCCAGTCAGAAACTCCACTCAGCCAATCATCATCATTAGACCCAGATGCCTGATAATCAGGCTCACTATCTTTCTTTACTAGAAGAGGGAGTTCATCGGGCCTCAGTGGTAAAGGGGAAAATGAACTCACAACAGTACCTCCCCCTTGAGGAGGGGTCACCGAACCCTCAACCACGCCACCAGGGCGATCAGGGTGAGCCCGATGAAAGGCACGCACCAATCTTTTGGCATGAATATCAGAGGCAGAGACCCAGGAATTATCCTCCTGACCATAACCCTTCCACTTAACCAAATACTGGAGTCTCCCTCTAGCCAGACGGGAATCCAGTACTTTCTCTACCTCATATTCCATGTTACCTTCAACCAATACAGGGTCTGGAGGTGCCACCCCAGGAACAACAGGTTCAACAAACCTCTTCAATAAAGACTTATGGAACACATTATGGATTTTAAATGTGACAGGAAGAGCCAAACGAAAAGAGACCGGATTAATAATCTCCAAAATCTTGTAAGGTCCAATAAATCTAGGCTTAAACTTAGGAGAAGACACCTTCATAGCAATATTTTTTGATGATAACCACACCATATCTCCAACCTTAAACTGGGGACCAATGGTCCTATGTCGGTTGGAAAACCGCTGGGCCTTTTCCTGGGAGAGCGATAACTTATCCACCACTTGGTCCCAGATCTGGTGCATTCTCTCCACCACAGTGTCAACACCTGGGCAGGCAGAGGGCTCCACCTGCCCTGAAGAAAATCGAGGATGAAACCCAAAGTTACAAAAAAAAGGTGACATCAAAGTGGCAGAACTAGCTCTATCATATAAAGCAAATTCGGCCAAGGGCAAAAATGAAACCCAATCATCCTGATCAGCGGAAATAAAACATCTCAAATATGACTCCAAGGTCTGGTTTGTTGTCTCTGTCTGCCCATTGGTCTGAGGGTGAAAAGCAGAGGAGAAGGACAACTGAATTCCCAGCTTGGAACAGAAAGTTCTCCAAAATCTAGACACAAACTGAACTCCTCTGTCAGAAACAATGTTCTCAGGAATCCCGTGCAAGCGAACCACCTGTTGCAAAAACAAGGGTACCAACTCAGAGGAAGATGGCAACTTAGGGAGTGGTACGAGATGGACCATCTTAGAGAATCTATCACAAATCACCCAAATAACAGTCATTCTCTGAGAGACAGGCATATCAGAGATAAAATCCATTGAAATATGGGTCCATGGCCTCTTGGGGACAGGCAAAGGCATCAACAACCCACTAGAGCGAGAACACGATTTAGACCGGGAGCAAGTCCCACAGGACTGCACAAAATTCCTGACATCACGAGACAAGGAGGGCCACCAAAAAGACCGACTCACCAAATCTCTAGTACCAAAAATACCTGGATGACCAGCCAAAGCAGAGCAATGAACTTCAGACATCACTCTCCTCTTCCACTGGTCAGGAACATACAACTTCCCACTGGGACAACGCTCAGGTTTGTCCTCCTGGAACTCTTCCAGAGCACGTCTCAAATCGGGCGAGATGGCAGAAAGAACTACCCCTTCGCCTAATATGGTAGCAGGTTTGGTCACCACAGGAGAATCAGCAAAGAAGCTCCTAGAGAGGGCGTCTGCCTTGACATTCTTAGTTCCAGGAAGAAAAGAAGCCACAAAATCAAAACGTGTAAAAAACAAGGCCCACCTAGCCTGTCTAGGGTTCAAGCGCTTAGCCGACTCTAGGTAAATCAAATTCTTGTGGTCAGTGAGGACCACGACTTGATGCTTAGCTCCCTCCAACCAATGTCTCCACTCCTCAAATGGCCATTTCATGGCCAACAGTTCCCAATTCCCCACATCATAGTTACGTTCAGATGGAGAGAACTTTCGGGAAAAGAAAGCACAGGGATTCATTTTAGATGTTACAGGATCCTTTTGGGACAAAACAGCATCTGCACCAATCTCAGAAGCATCTACCTCTACCTGGAACGGAAGTGAGACATCAGGTTGCCGCAAAACCGGGGCGGAGGTGAAACTTCGCTTCAGCTCGTGAAAGGAAGAAACAGCCTCTGGAGACCAATTTAACACATCAGCACCCTTCTTAGTCAAATCAGTCAATGGCTTGGCAATACTAGAAAATTGTGCTATAAATTTCCGATAAAAGTTAGCAAAACCCAAAAACTTCTGAAGGGCCTTCAAAGAAGTGGGCTGAACCCAATCGTGAATGGCCTGTACCTTGGCCGGGTCCATTTCAATAGTTGACGGAGACAAAATAAATCCCAAAAAAGAAATCCTCTGTACTCCAAAAAGGCATTTAGATCCTTTGACATACAGGGAATTCTCCCTCAAGATCCGGAACACAGTCCGAATATGTTCCACCTGAGAATCCCAATCCTTGGAGAAGATCAAAATATCATCCAGATAGATAATCAAAAATTTATCGACAAAATCTCGGAAAATATTGTTCATGAAGCACTGGAAGACAGAAGGGGCATTAGTGAGCCCAAAAGGCATCTCCAGGTACTCAAAATGTCCCTCCGGAGAATTAAACGCCGTCTTCCATTCATCCCCATGCTTAATGCGAATAAGATTATACGCCCCCCTGAGGTCAAGCTTGGTAAACCAACAAGCATCTTTAACTCTAGAGAATAGATCCGAAATCAGGGGTAGCGGATACTGATATTTAACAGTAATTTTGTTGAGGGCACGATAATCAATACAAGGTCTTAATGATCCATCTTTTTTGGCTACAAAAAAAAATCCGGCACCTTGGGGTGACGAGGATGGTCTAATATGACCCTTCTCCAACGCCTCCTTAATATAGGATCGCATAGCCTCGTGCTCGGGTACAGATAAATTGAAGAGCCGACCCTTGGGGAATTTACACCCCAGGCTCAGTTCAATTGCACAGTCATAACTTCTATGAGGAGGCAGAGACGCAGACTCATTCTCACTAAATACATCATAAAAGTCCGCCAAATAATCAGGAACATCATGCGACTGAGGAGAGGTGGAAAACACCGGAGCCTCACTAAAGGCACACGGACAACCCCAACTCACCACAGACACAGATTTCCAATCCAAAACTGGATTATGAATTTGCAACCAGGGAAATCCTGAACAATGGTATCTTGCAGATTATGCAACACCAAAAATCTGCAATTTTCTTGATGGTCTGGGGCGACCCGCATTACCACCTGGGTCCAAAACTGAGCCAAAGGAGTAGCGTCAATCCCCCTCAAAGGAATAGGTGTCTGCAGAGGTGTCATCGGAACGTTTAGCAAAATCCAAGTCCATTAGGTTTAGAGCTGCTCCCGAATCTACAAAAGCCTTGGCGGAAAATGTGGACAGGGAGCAGATCAGAGTAATAGCCAGAAGAAACTTAGGTTGAACACCACCAACAGAAAATGTGTGTGCAAAGCGTTTCTCTTGTTTAGGACAGACAGAAATAACATGCGAGGCATCTCCACAGAAAAAACACAACTTATTACGCCTTCTGAACTCCTGACGCTGCTCTCTGGACAAAACTCTATCACATTGCATAGGTTCAGACATTTGTTCAACAAGTGGCAACACTACTCGTGCAGTTTTGCGTTTGCGCAAACGCCGATCAATCTGAATGGCTAATGACATAGAATTGTCAAGACCAGAGGGAACAGGAAATCCCACCATAGTATCTTTTACGGCTTCTGACAAACCCTTCCGAAAGAGAGCAGCCAAGGCATTATCATTCCAGGTAGTAAGTACCGCCCACTTTCGGAATTTTTGACAGTACGATTCTGGAGAATCTTGACCCTGGTTCAATGCCAGCAGGGTTTTTTCAGCCTGATCAATGGCATTAGGTTCGTCATACAACAACCCCAAGGCTTGAAAAAATGCGTTCACATTAGTCAGAATAGGATCATCAGGTTTCAAAGAAAACGCCCAATCCTGGGGATCGCCACGCAGCAGAGAGATGACAATTTTAACCTGCTGCGCGGAGCTCCCTGACGAGTTAGGCTTCAAGGCAAAAAATAAATTACAATTATTTTTGAAATTCAAAAATTTAGACCGATCCCCAAAAAATACATCAGGTGTAGGAATCTTTGGTTCAGCAGTATGTGAATGAGCAAGGTAGGCGGAAATTCCCCGCACTTCCGCAGCAAGCTGCTCTACACGATCAGACAATTGCTTTATCTCCATTGAGAGAAAAAAAAATCCCCCTACGGCCTCAGAGATATAGAGGAAAAAATATACACACTTTTTTTTTTTTTTTTTTACAATTCTTTCCTGCTATTGAGTACCCTAGGATCTGCTGTTCGGCGGGTGATTCTGTTATGAATGAGTCACCGTAGGAGGCAGACACAAAAATAGCAGCTAAGTCCAGAAAACCGGAGAAGTTGGCAACTATCAGATTGCAGACCCCTGAACCTAATAACACAACTAGCAGTAGCCGTGGGGGGTTCCTACGGTGCCCTAGACCCCTCGATCACAGCCGGAGAAACTAAATAGCCTAAAGACAGAAATAGGAAATCTAAACTGCCCCAGAGCAGACCCCAAAGTAAAAGGCAGCCCCTAACAAATAATGACAGTGAAGCAAGATGAAAAAACACACACACAGATAGAAAGATAGGCTGAGCAAACAATGGGGCCCAAGCTAACTAAAAATAGGACAGGATAGGATAGCTGCTGTCTGCAATCTGCAAAAAACCCTAAAAAGACAATAGCTAACAGGCTGATATTGAAAAAGGCCCTGAAGCAGCTAGGCTTCAAAAACTATATCAGCACTCAGGTATTTTCTGAAGACAGAGCTAAAGGAATTCAAATCACCCCAGCAGGGAATGACAGAAATCCAGCAAAACAAAGACAACGTACAAATGCAAACGGCAGAGCAGAAAACTTAGCTTTTGGAGAGCAGGAATTCAGACTGGTATCCAAGGATCCCACAGAGAAATCACCCGCAGAGCAGGAGGGCGTGGACAGCCTTATATCCAGTCAGAAACTCCACTCAGCCAATCATCATCATTAGACCCAGATGCCTGATAATCAGGCTCACTATCTTTCTTTACTAGAAGAGGGAGTTCATCGGGCCTCAGTGGTAAAGGGGAAAATGAACTCACAACAGCTCCCTCACCTACTGAAGAGGCATCGACCTCAAGAAAATATTGTTCATTGGAGTTAGGACGATGAAGGACAGGTGCGACTGCAAAGGCCTTTTTGAGAGAAACAAATGCCTCCTCAGCCTCAGGAGGCCAATCCTTCGGATTTGTACCTTTCCGGGTTAGAGCTGAGATGGGCGCCACTCGGGTAGAGAAGTTAGGAATGAATTGCCTGTAGTAGTTGTCAAAGTCCAGGAATCGCTGCATGGCCTTCAACCCAGACGGACGAGGCAACTTGAGTACAGCCGATAACTTCTCCGGATCCATTTTTAATCCTGTAGAGGAAACAATGTAACCGATGAAAGGCAAAGAAGATTGTTCAAAGAGGCACTTTTCAAACTTGGCGTACAGTCTGTTCTCCCTGAGCCTCTGTAAGACCAGGCGCACTTGTCTGCGATGCTAGATCAAGTCAGTAGATAAAATCAGAATGTTGTCTAGGTAGACAACAACACAGGTGTAAAGCAGGTCCCTGAAAATGTAATTGACAAACTCTTGGAAAACTGCGGGTGCATTGCTTAGACCAAACAGCATTACCAGGTACTCGTAGTGGCCATCACGGGTGTTGAAGGCTGTTTTCCATTCATCTCCATCTCTGATTTGGATCAAATTGCAAGCACCTCTGAGATCCAGCTTGGTGAAGATCCTGGCCCCTCGGAGATGGTCAAACAGTTCTGAAATTAGAGGCAAAAGGTACCTGTTTTTTACCGTGATCTGGTTCAGCCCTCAATAGTCGATACAGGGCCGCAGGGATCCGCCCTTTTTCTTCACGAAGAAGAAGCCTGCTCCCGCCGGTGACGATGATTTTCGGATAAACCCTCTAGCCATGTTCTCCTGGATGTAGTCCGACATAGCCTGAGTCTCTGCCTTGGAAAGAGGGTAAACTCTCCCACGGGGAGGAGATGTTCCAGGAAGAAGGTCTATTGGACAGTCCTACGACCTGTGGGGGGGAAGTTTTTCAGTCTCCTTTTTCCCGAAGACATCCGAGAAGGACCAGTAAGCGGATGGTAGTGTTGAGCGACTTTTGTTTTTTTAGGGTCGAGTTTCGTTTCATGAAACCAGACTTTTCCAAAAGTCGGGTCGAGCAAAATCGTCCGACTATAGGGAAAAGTCGGGGTCGTCCCGAAACACGAAACCCAATGTAAGTCAATGGAGAATTAAAGTCGGCAGTGAGAGGAGGACAGAAAACACACCAACAGTGCCCATTTGAATGGCAAAAGCATAAATTCTTGTTACTGAAGTTGTCAACCTTAATTAACTTCATAATACTAGTTACGCACTGAAAAATGGGGGTTATTTGGCTACAGTTGTGGGGGGGAGGGCTGGCTCCAGGTTTTCGTGGGCCCAGGGCCAAAGAGCGCCCCTTTAACACATACCACAACTCATGATGCTCCGATACGGCAGAGAAATAGCAGTATAGTACAATGAAAAATACTTAACTTCTTACATCTCATGCCTGATATCCATTTTAAATTCTCCAATACCTTCAAAAACGGACAGTATATAACTCCATACAGTATTATGGCAGGCGCTTAGTGTGCTATACAGAGTAATGAGGCCCATATATTTCTCCATACAGAATCATTATTCCCATATAATGTTTCAAACCATATATGATGAGCTCCACATAATGCTACAATATATGTTGGTCCCAATGGATGAAGCTCCACTGTCTTATGGGCCCAAATCATGCTCCATATATAATGGGCCCTATTTCTACTGCTCTAGTGCATAATGGGTCCTGTAAATGCTGCTCCAGTGTCTGATGTCCACCTTTGGAATGCTCCAGTGTATGGTGGGCCCCATCTATCATTCACCAGAGTATAGTGCTCCCAAAAAATTGCTGTCCCAACATTGAAAACAATTACATAAGTCTCCTTGCTAGGGAATCCCTGCACTACTCTGAACTCCTTGTCATCCCCATCTTCCATCTCACTGCACTTGGCTGTTTAGGCCCTCCCACCGGCAGAGACACTTTTGCGTACTATGCGGTGCCCTGTGCCAGTGCCATCGCCCATGAGTATGCCCCCCCACCTGCTCAAGGAACCTGCACTTTCATCTGCACCATCCTCTTTGTCACCGTGTAAGGTGGTATAGTATGCGGGAAGGGGAACCTGAGTTTCCTCTGGGTCAGATTCTGGCTGTGTAGAGTGCGAGGGGAATGTAGTGGTCTGGGTCAATGTACCAGCAGCATCATCCAGCAGTGGCTGGGCCTCAGTGCACTTGTTGCATCCCCAAGAGTACGGTCGCCACTGTGGCATTGCCTTCCTCCTTGTGAGTGTGTTGTCAAGCTTGGGAGCAACGAAGGATCTCTCTAGCAGTGAAACCAACACACAACACATTTCCCACTCCAGGCTAGCAGGGAGACCTCTGAACCTGACTGCTGAGGAGCTGGAGGATGAGCAGAGTTAAGGCTCACTCCTAGCTGGAGCGCATGGTCCGGATTCCGGTCTCCGAGTTTGTAGGGACACTGATGTTCCTGCAGCAGAAACCGGGGGAAGTAACAGCTATAAATGCTCTGTACCCAACTAAGGCTCGGAGGCCCCAGCATCAACGTGTGCGAGGCAGTAGGAAAAGGCTACAGCTGTCTGCCATACAAGTAAAGTCTGAGGAACATCTGTTAGACAGGAGGCGTTTCAGTGAACCACGGTCCTGTGAGTGCTTCCCCCACAAGCGCTAGAAAGATGACGTTCAGGAAGGTACATGTTGGCGGAGTGTTGGAAGGGAGCTTTCCATTCTGGTCCCGGAGGTTGGCAGAGGTCCTGACCCGGAGGACACAGCACGGAGGCAGGCATCTGTGTAACCTGCAGACTGTGAGTAAAGCTTTGGAACTGCACGCTCTGTTGTCCTACAGTTATTCCAGCACCGCTACATCTGGGTAACAGCACCTACACCGCCTGTGCCTTTCCCCCATCACTACATCTACACTTCCCTGGGACTCCAGCTCCACCTGTGGGGAGCTTCACCATCTTTGCTGCACAACACCATCAGTCCCAGAGGATCTGCATGCAGCGTCGGCCTAACATCTATGTTGCCGAACACCACAGGTGGCGTCAAACTATCTATATAAACTCTTTACCATTATACCATGCCATTAACATGGGCGCCCAGGGCCACCGTCCGGGTCACCACTGCTGTGACACATCCCACTGACACCGGCCCGGTACCGAGTACCCCACAGCCCTGGGAGGGCGACCCATATGCCGACTGCTGATCAAGCGGCGTTATTCCCACGAACCTCCAAACAGCTTCCCTGAAGGCAAAGTTTTTGGTTTCCGGGGGCAGTATGATTGGAAAGCTGAACCTTAAAGGAATGTCCAAAAGGGCACCACCAGGAGTGGAGCCTGTGGCTTAATTGGACTGCACCCAGGAAACCACTACCATACAAGCTACAGAAAAGATGGACAGATTGCAAGCTTTGTTGATTCTGTGTGTGGTGTGGTATGTCCGTTTTGTAGTTGTGCTAGCGATTTCTCAGCTTTATTCCGTTAACGACCGAAACTCCGGCATGGCAACGCGGTACGCGTGAAGCTTACTAGAGGGATACGCGAGGCTGTGGCACGTGAGATCGAGCAATAACAGGTCTAGCATTCCAGTACATGTCCGGGGCTGCATGCACGCTACACTGAAAGGACTAGCTTTTGTTGCTTACAGGTGCAGATAACCTGCTGAACTCCGTTAGTGATGGGGATCTGAGATTCAGATTATTCCCCGCCAACGATGATTTCCCAGTAAGTTCAGGTCAACCGCTATTCCGGAGTTAGGCCTAACCGTCATTCCTGAAAAAATTATGTGTCCAAACCACAGGTGCTTTAGCTTGCTTAACAGCTCGGCAGCCGTTCTCAGGCCCAGTATGGATTCAACAACATTGTAGAAAGTTGATAAAGGGTACAGTTTCACCGGATAACACATATATATGTAGCCTAGTTTACACATTAAAAATATATGTCTATAGATCAGGAGGCAGACTCAGATGTTCTCAGTCCCAGTATGGATTTGACCAGATTGTACAAAGTTCAGAAAGGGTACTTTATCACTGGATAGCAGGTATATATAGCATAGTTTAAACATGTAAAATCTCTGTGTTCTCAGTATGGAAATTGGAAAAAAGGAAATACATTTGAGGCGTACACAACTATATACTTTTGGTGTTATTTTTAAATCTTCATATATGTTTCTGTCTCAGTAATACAGTCCAGCCTCTCCGCAATAGGAAATGAGATGCATACAATTAGTGACATAAAGGCTATTGAATGCAGAAATCTAGGAATTATTATTCACGGGAAAAACTTCCGTCACAATTCTCATAGGCGATGCTGACCCTCAATTAATTTGTGTGTTGAGACAGTGAAAACATTTTTTTGTGAATAAAGTCTTGCTGTATTGCACTTCCTTTGATTCCATCACTGTTGCTCATCTCAATCCAATTTTTATCACAGGGAGCGATGGAAACATGGTGCTCACTGGCTATCATGATCTGTCACGTAACTTTGGAGTGCAAAAGACAGAAGCCACAGGCTGTAGGCGATTCTATTTGATTGGCATGAGAGGGCACAATTTGAAATGTGCGCCGGAATGTCACACGTTTGTGAGTAGGAAAACTGTGAAAGCTGATGATAAACCACCACTGCATGTAATTGTGAGTCGATGTCCATAAGAAATGGAAGCCACTGATCATCTGGAGCTAGAGCCCGGCCAGCAGGACAGGGCATAGCTACATCTTAACCATCATCTTTCAGTTCAATCAATTTGTAGTGGCAGTCCCAGTGAAGGATTTGACAGCCCAGACTACACAGCGGAGGAGCAGGGAGAGGTAAACATTGCAAATGCTGGGGCCCTGCCCAAGCAAGGGGGGCACACTCCAGGGGAAACCAGGGGAAGAGTCTTGAGGAGATCATCTGCATATTCCCAGTGCTTTCTGGGATAAGTGAAGAGTCTCCGCGAGCTCAACGATCACTGGGTTTTGGCTGTTGCAGCTGAAAAGAGGAAATCAGAAAACCAGGGGAAGAGTCTTGAGGAGATCATCTGCATATTCCCAGTGCCTTCTGGGATAAGTGAAGAGTCTCCGCGAGCTCAACGATCACTGGGTTTTGGCTGTTGCAGCTGAAAAGAGGAAATCGGAAAGCCGCGCGCCGAATTTTGGCTCATCTTTCATCGTTTTTAAGAAATCTCAATATGGAAGAGGCCTGGAGCCATTTGGTGAGCTGCATTTCTTGCTACATGTTCACAGACTTACCATTGGAAAAGCCAAACTTCACATGCCACAAATGCAAGCTTGTGTCCCTGTTGGAGGAAAAGTTGCAAAGTCTCGAAGAGAGGTTAGCTACGTTGAAGATCATTAAGGAAGGCGAAGAGTTCTTGGACAGAGCAGAATTATCTCTTCATGTTACAGAAAGAGAAGAAATTCAAAGTGCACCTGAAGAAACAGAGGAATGGAGACATGTGACCCAGAGAAGCAGAAGGATCAGGAGGCAGTCAGCACCCATACTCCTCAGGAACCAGTACCAGGCTCTCACACAGGAAACCAATGAAGAAATACATCAGGATAAGACTTTGCCCACAAACAGCAACCTTGTACGCCTTCAGAGTCCTCCTGGATGGAGAAAGAAAAATGTTGTGAATAAGAAACGGAGAGTGGTGGTCATGGGGGATTCCCTGTTGAGAGGAACAGAGGCCGCTATCTGCAGACCGGATATAACTTCAAGAGAAATGTGCTGTCTTCCAGGTGCAAAAATTAAAGATGTGTCTGACAGGATATCAGGACTCTTCAGATCTACAGATGACTACCCATTCCTGCTACTACATGTGGGGACAAATGACACCGCAAGAAACGACCTGGAAACCATCTGCAGAGACTTTGAAGACTTAGGCAAGAAAGTGAAAGAACTGGGAGCGCAGGTGGTCTTCTCTTCCATCCTCCCAGTGGATGGCCATGGAACAAGGAGGTGGAATAAGATTCTGCAGGTGAACAACTGGCTACGTCGATGGTGCCATCAGCAACGATTTGGATTTCTGGATCACGGAGTGAGGTACCTTTACGATGGACTACTTGCTAGAGATGGGGTGCACCTTACGAAGACTGGAAAACATGTATTTGGAAGTCGTCTTGCTACACTTGTAAGGAGAGCTTTAAACTAGAACAACATGGGAAGGGAAGCAAAAGACCAGAAAAAGCCATACACCTGACAAATGCTATTGAGAACTCTGCTATTAGAAGTGGAAAGGAAGAACAGGAAGAACAAAGACAAAAGAATCTAATTAATAAAAATATTGGAGATAGAGAAACCAATCACAAACTAAAATGTTTCTATACTAATGCACAAAGCATGGGCAACAAACAAGGAGAATTGGAACTACTAACGCAGGAAAAGAAATATGATGTCATTGGAATCACTGAAACTTGGTGGGACAATACACATGATTGGAATACAAGACTAGAAGGATACAACTTATTTGCAAGAAACAGACTTGATAAACGAGGAGGAGGTGTCGCATTGTATGTTAGAAACGCGTATATCTGCACAGAGATTGAAGCTTCAGAGACTGGGAGTTCTGTGGAAACTGTTTGGGTAAGAATACAAGGACAGAACAACGGAAAGGACACCATTGTAGGCATTTACTACAGGCCACCTGTGCAAGCTGAAGATATGGATGAACTCTTTATGCATCAAATGGCCAAGTTCTCCCAAAAATATGACATAGCTGTCATGGGAGATTTCAACTATCCAGACATTTGTTGGGAATCTCTCTCAGGCAAAACTAACAGGTCAAGGAAATTCTTATCCTCTCTTGCTGACAACTTTATCTTCCAAAAGGTACGGGAGAAAACAAGGGGAACTGCTACCTTGGATCTAATCCTTATAAACAGGGAGGAAATGGTTGAGGAGGTAAAAGTGGCTGGGACCCTAGGAGGTAGCGACCATGCTATTTTAGAATTGTGGATAACTAGAGGAGGAAGACCTGTGAAGACTCAGACGTCAAGGTTAGATTTCAGAAAGGCAGATTTTAAGGGATTCAGAAAGAGAATTGGAGGGATCCAATGGCTGGATATCCTTAAAGACAAAAATGTCCAGGAAGGATGGGAAATCTTGAAAAATGAAATTCTCAAAGCACAATTGTTAACAATTCCGAAAAGAGGGAAGAATAGGAAGCATTTAAGGAAGCCAGGATGGATGAACACAGAACTTAAGCACATGCTAAAAAGGAAGAAAAAAATGTTTATAAAATGGAAAGAGGGAGGCATATCTAAAGAAGAATATAATGCTGTCTGTAGAACCTGCAGGGCACAAATCAGATTATCTAAAGCTGACAATGAATTGAGGCTTGCAAGAGATGTCAAAAGCAATAATAAAGGATTTTGGGGATATGTCAAAAGTAAAAGAAAAGTCAAAGATGCTATAGGATTTTTACAGGATGAAAATGATGAAATGGTAAGACAGGATGTTGAGAAGGCCGAACTTTTAAATTCCTATTTTGCATCTGTTTTCTCTCAGAAAGGAAATGTGAAATCAACTGTTCTTCACTGTCCTATTAAGGGTATAGAAGAATCCAGGATATCTATAAACAGAAAGATAGTGAGGAAACACTTAGCTAACCTAAATGAATTCAAGTCTCCAGGTCCAGATGAATTACACCCCAGAGTACTGAAGGAGATAGCAGAAGAAATTTTTGAACCCCTCTCCATAATATTTGAAAATTCTTGGAGAACAGGAGAAGTCCCAGAAGACTGGAGAAGAGCAAATGTTGTTCCTATCATCAAAAAGGGGAAGAAGGTGGACCCAGGCAACTATAGGCCGGTGAGTCTGACTTCTATACCAGGAAAGATCTTTGAACAAATTATTAAACAACATGTATGTCAGTACCTGGATAAGAATGAAGTGATTAAACAGAGTCAGCATGGGTTTGTAACTAATAAGTCATGTCAGACTAACTTAATTTCCTTCTATGACGGAATCACTGATTGGGTGGATCAAGGAAATGCTGTAGATATAGTATATCTTGACTTCAGCAAAGCATTTGACAAAGTATCTCATACAATCCTTATTGAAAAAATGACTAA
This sequence comes from Dendrobates tinctorius, assembly GCF_039654945.1. Lineage (NCBI taxonomy): Eukaryota > Metazoa > Chordata > Amphibia > Anura > Dendrobatidae > Dendrobates > Dendrobates tinctorius. Next base: position 56,882,464 of record NW_027361698.1, on the reverse strand, counting down.
GTATGGAATGGACAAGGCAACTGTTAGGTGGATTCATAACTGGCTTAGTGATCGGACCCAAAGAGTGGTCGTAAATGGCTGCACATCCAGTTGGAAGAATGTCTCAAGTGGGGTACCACAGGGCTCTGTCCTGGGCCCTGTATTGTTCAACATCTTTATCAACGATTTAGATGAAGGAATTGAGGGTAAACTGATTAAATTCGCTGATGACACAAAGCTAGGAGGGATAGCTAATACTAGAGAAGAGAGAGAGAGGATTCAAAAAGATATAAATAAACTGGAGAACTGGGCAGCAACTAACAGAATGGTTTTTAACAGGGACAAATGCAAAGTACTACATCTGGGCAATAAAAATGAAAAAAGCATATACAGAATGGGAGGAATAGGCCTAAGCAACAGCACATGTGAAAAAGACTTGGGTATACTAATAGATCACAAACTGAATATGAGTCAACAGTGTGATGCAGCAGCAAAAAAAGCAAATGCAATTCTAGGATGTATTAACAGAAGCATACAGTCTAGATCACGTGAAGTCATTATTTCCCTCTACTCCTCTTTGGTCAGACCTCATCTGGAATATTGTGTCCAGTTTTGGGCACCACATTTTAAAAAAGACATCAACAAACTGGAGCAAGTTCAGAAAAGAGCAACCAGAATGGTGACCGGTCTGCAAACCCTGTCTTATGAGTAGAGTTGAGCGATACCAGCCGATACTTGAAAATATCGGATCGGAATGGATCGGCCGATCTTAAAAAAAAGTATCGGTATCGCCGATTCCGATACCGGGAACCAATGCAAGTCAATGGGGCCAAAATATCGGAATTAAAAAAAAACCTTTCTTTCCTTGTAGGTTAATTCTACATGAAGAAAAACAACTAAGAATAATGTAGAATGTATTGTGGGAGGTGGAGGAGACATTAAAGCCATAGAGGTTTAGCCCAATCAAATGGAATAGCAGGAATTAAACTTTTTTTTTAAAGATGTTAGGAGTTACAAAGATATTGACTATGTTAGCCTCATTTATATTTTGCCAGACATGTATGTCTTCTTCTTTCTTCTTCTTTCTTATTCTTCTTCCTTTTTTTACCTTCTTCTTCTTATTATTCCTTTTTTTACATTCTTCTTCTTCTTCTTCCTCCTTTTTTTACATTCTTCTACTTCCTTTTTTTACATTCTTCTTCTTCCTTTTTTTACATTCTTCTTCTTATTCCTTTTTTTACATTCTTCTTCTTCTTCCTTTTTTAAATTCTTCTACTTCCTTTTTTTACATTCTTCTTCTTCTTCTTCCTTTTCTTACATTCTTCATATTCTTCTTATTCAACAATTATTATTCTACATATTCAACTTCTTCATCTTCTTCCTATTCTTCTTCATCATATTCTTGTTTGTGTCAGGCATTCCTGTAGTTGTTATCTGGAAAAGTTAGAAGTTTACATCTTCCGTTCTGCCTGTCACAAAAGATTTACAACAGGATTTGTCCGCGTTCAGTTTGGCCTGCAGTAGCAGGCCTTTTCCAGGGGCACCACGAGGAGGAACGGACTCACCCCCATACACTGCTTAGTCTTCTTCTGCTTATAAATAAGATAATATCATTTGCTCAGAGTATTAGTCTTATGCTTAATGTTCTTCTGCTTTGTTTTTTTTATGCTTCTTGGTCTTCTCTCTCTTGTTGTTCTGCATCTTGGTGGTTGTCTTCCTGTTCTTTGTCCTCTTGAACCAGCTGACGGTACTGGCACCGGGAGGGGCAGCAGAAGGAACAAGAGCCAATGGCACTACCGAGGACCAGCTGACGGTGCTGGAACCCGGTTACTAAGCAGGAGGTACCTGTGCTACAAAGCACTACCAAGGACCAGCAGACGTTGCCGGAACTCGGATACCGAGATGGAGGCACCTAGGCCAAAGGCTCTGACGAGAACCAGCTGACGGTGCTGGAACCCGGAGGGGTAGCATAAGCTGCAAGAGCAAATGGAAATAGCGAGGACCAGCTGACAGTGCTGGCACCCGGAGGGGCAGCAGAAGGAATAAGAGCCAATGGCACAACCAAGGACCAGCTGACGGTGCTGGAACCCGGTTACTAAGCAGGAGGTACCTGTGCTACAAAGCACTACCAAGGACCAGCAGATGTTGCCGGAACTCGGATACCGAGATGGAGGCACCTAGGCCAAAGGCTCTGCCGAGAACCAGCTGACGGTGCAGGAACCCGGAGGGGTAGCATAAGCTGCAAGAGCAAATGGAAATAGCGAGGACCAGCTGACAGTGCTGGCACCCGGAGGGGCAGCAGAAGGAATAAGAGCCAATGGCACAACCGAGGACCAGCTGACGGTGCTGGAACACGGTTACTAAGCAGGAGGTACCTGTGCTACAAAGCACTACCAAGGACCAGCAGACGTTGCCGGAACTCGGATACCGAGATGGAGGCACCTAGGCCAAAGGCTCTGACGAGAACCAGCTGACGGTGCTGGAACACGGAGGGGTATCAGAAGTTACCCCTGAAAAGCAAAGTTGGCATGCCGCAAGCTGGCCGCAGTTACCGAATCACACAGTCCTACAGGGGGTGCTTGTCCTACTGGCACTATGGAACAAGCCTTTCTTACCAGAACCCGCAGTCCACATAGGAAGCACCTAAACTGCTGGCACCCTAGCCTCGGCTAACCCAACCGCAACACGACATGGCAACTTGGGGTGGCAAACTGACATTGACACTTCCCGGAAACAGCAGGCAGGGCTGGAACCAAGCTGGGCAGGAGGGAGTACCCGTGCCAAAGTCAGTTATGAGCAGCAACTGGCGATGTTGGAGCCCAGGACAAGCACTTAGCAGGCTGAGGCCTGATGTGCTGTCAATTGGGAGGCAGCAGGACAGATTGCCATCAAAACAGCAGGGGAACAGCTGACGTTACTGAACCCCACAAACACAGGAGCTAGTGTTTTACTCTGTGAAGACGGCACTTCCGAGCAACAACTGGCTGTGTTGAAGCCCAGGGACAAGCACAGAGCAGGCTGAGGCTGCATTGAAGAAATTTTAAGATCGGTTGTAGACTACTAATTTGAACCAAGCTCCACTTAGGCCTGTGGCTTCACTGATTTTCGTATTTCCCCTGTCCTCCAACCCCGCCAGTTACAGCTCCGAAGTGGCGTCTGCACAATCCACACTTGTTCCTGTGTTACAGGTGTTCAGTCCGGTCAGTTAATCCCCTGATGTGTGTCCGGCAATGTCGCCTGCTCTGTCCACATTCCCATAATGGGAATGTGGACAGAGCAGGCGACATTGCCGGACACACATCAGGGGATTAACTGACCGGACTGAACACCTGTAACACAGGAACAAGTGTGGATTGTGCAGACGCCACTTCGGAGCTGTAACTGGCGGGGTTGGAGGACAGGGGAAATACGAGAGACAGTGGAGCCACAGGCCTAATTGGAGCACGGTTAAAAATCAGTAGTGGTATGACTGTGTAGGCAGCAGGAGACTTTGCCATCTACACAGCAGGGGATCAGCTGACGTTACTGAACCCCACTGAGACACGGGAGCAAGTGTCTCTTTCCGTGTGGACGGCACTTCCGAACTACAACTGGCTGTGTTGAAGCCCAGGAAATAGGAGGGTGTAGGCAGAGGCCTACTGTATTTTGAAAGAGGTGACAGCAGGAGAGACTGCCATCCACAAAGCAGGGGATCAGCTGACGTTACTGAACCCCACTGAGACACGGGAGCAAGTGTCTCTTTCCGTGTGGACGGCACTTCCGAACTACAACTGGCTGTGTTGAAGCCCAGGAAATAGGAGGGTGTAGGCAGAGGCCTACTGTATTTTGAAAGAGGTGACAGCAGGAGAGACTGCCATCCACACAGCAGGGGATCAGCTGACATTACTGAACCCCACTGAGACACGGGAGCAAGTGTGTCTTTCCGTGTGGACGGCACTTCCGAACTACAACTGGCTGTGTTGAAGCCCAGGAAATAGGAGGGTGTAGGCAGAGGCCTACTGTATTTTGAATAAGGTGACAGCAGGAGAGACTGCCATCCACACAGCAGGGGATCAGCTGACGTTACTGAACCCCACTGAGACACGGGAGCAAGTGTCTCTTTCCGTGTGGACGGCACTTCCGAACTACAACTGGCTGTGTTGAAGCCCAGGAAATAGGAGGGTGTAGGCAGAGGCCTACTGTATTTTGAATAAGGTGACAGCAGGAGAGACTGCCATCCACACAGCAGGGGATCAGCTGACGTTACTGAACCCCACTGAGACACGGGAGCAAGTGTCTCTTTCCGTGTGGACGGCACTTCCGAACTACAACTGGCTGTGTTGAAGCCCAGGAAATAGGAGGGTGTAGGCAGAGGCCTACTGTATTTTGAAAGAGGTGACAGCAGGAGAGACTGCCATCCACACAGCAGGGGATCAGCTGACGTTACTGAACCCCACTGAGACACGGGAGCAAGTGTCTCTTTCCGTGTGGACGGCACTTCCGAACTACAACTGGCTGTGTTGAAGCCCAGGAAATAGGAGGGTGTAGGCAGAGGCCTACTGTATTTTGAAAGAGGTGACAGCAGGAGAGACTGCCATCCACACAGCAGGGGATCAGCTGACGTTACTGAACCCCACTGAGACACGGGAGCAAGTGTCTCTTTCCGTGTGGACGGCACTTCCGAACTACAACTGGCTGTGTTGAAGCCCAGGAAATAGGATGGTGTAGGCAGAGGCCTACTGTATTTTGAATGAGGTGACAGCAGGAGAGACTGCCATCCACACAGCAGGGGATCAGCTGACGTTACTGAACCCCACTGAGACACGGGAGCAAGTGTCTCTTTCCGTGTGGACGGCACTTCCGAACTACAACTGGCTGTGTTGAAGCCCAGGAAATAGGAGGGTGTAGGCAGAGGCCTACTGTATTTTGAAAGAGGTGACAGCAGGAGAGACTGCCATCCACAAAGCAGGGGATCAGCTGACGTTACTGAACCCCACTGAGACACGGGAGCAAGTGTCTCTTTCCGTGTGGACGGCACTTCCGAACTACAACTGGCTGTGTTGAAGCCCAGGAAATAGGAGGGTGTAGGCAGAGGCCTACTGTATTTTGAAAGAGGTGACAGCAGGAGAGACTGCCATCCACACAGCAGGGGATGAGCTGACGTTACTGAACCCCACTGAGACACGGGAGCAAGTGTCTCTTTCCGTGTGGACGGCACTTCCGAACTACAACTGGCTGTGTTGAAGCCCAGGAAATAGGAGGGTGTAGGCAGAGGCCTACTGTATTTTGAATAAGGTGACAGCAGGAGAGACTGCCATCCACACAGCAGGGGATCAGCTGACGTTACTGAACCCCACTGAGACACGGGAGCAAGTGTCTCTTTCCGTGTGGACGGCACTTCCGAACTACAACTGGCTGTGTTGAAGCCCAGGAAATAGGATGGTGTAGGCAGAGGCCTACTGTATTTTGAATGAGGTGACAGCAGGAGAGACTGCCATCCACACAGCAGGGGATCAGCTGACGTTACTGAACCCCACTGAGACACGGGAGCAAGTGTCTCTTTCCGTGTGGACGGCACTTCCGAACTACAACTGGCTGTGTTGAAGCCCAGGAAATAGGAGGGTGTAGGCAGAGGCCTACTGTATTTTGAAAGAGGTGACAGCAGGAGAGACTGCCATCCACACAGCAGGGGATCAGCTGACGTTACTGAACCCCACTGAGACACGGGAGCAAGTGTCTCTTTCCGTGTGGACGGCACTTCCGAACTACAACTGGCTGTGTTGAAGCCCAGGAAATAGGATGGTGTAGGCAGAGGCCTACTGTATTTTGAATGAGGTGACAGCAGGAGAGACTGCCATCCACACAGCAGGGGATCAGCTGACGTTACTGAACCCCACTGAGACACGGGAGCAAGTGTCTCTTTCCGTGTGGACGGCACTTCCGAACTACAACTGGCTGTGTTGAAGCCCAGGAAATAGGAGGGTGTAGGCAGAGGCCTACTGTATTTTGAAAGAGGTGACAGCAGGAGAGACTGCCATCCACAAAGCAGGGGATCAGCTGACGTTACTGAACCCCACTGAGACACGGGAGCAAGTGTCTCTTTCCGTGTGGACGGCACTTCCGAACTACAACTGGCTGTGTTGAAGCCCAGGAAATAGGAGGGTGTAGGCAGAGGCCTACTGTATTTTGAAAGAGGTGACAGCAGGAGAGACTGCCATCCACACAGCAGGGGATCAGCTGACGTTACTGAACCCCACTGAGACACGGGAGCAAGTGTCTCTTTCCGTGTGGACGGCACTTCCGAACTACAACTGGCTGTGTTGAAGCCCAGGAAATAGGAGGGTGTAGGCAGAGGCCTACTGTATTTTGAAAGAGGTGACAGCAGGAGAGACTGCCATCCACAAAGCAGGGGATCAGCTGACGTTACTGAACCCCACTGAGACACGGGAGCAAGTGTCTCTTTCCGTGTGGACGGCACTTCCGAACTACAACTGGCTGTGTTGAAGCCCAGGAAATAGGAGGGTGTAGGCAGAGGCCTACTGTATTTTGAAAGAGGTGACAGCAGGAGAGACTGCCATCCACACAGCAGGGGATCAGCTGACGTTACTGAACCCCACTGAGACACGGGAGCAAGTGTCTCTTTCCGTGTGGACGGCACTTCCGAACTACAACTGGCTGTGTTGAAGCCCAGGAAATAGGAGTGTGTAGGCAGAGGCCTACTGTATTTTGAATAAGGTGACAGCAGGAGAGACTGCCATCCACACAGCAGGGGATCAGCTGACGTTACTGAACCCCACTGAGACACGGGAGCAAGTGTCTCTTTCCGTGTGGACGGCACTTCCGAACTACAACTGGCTGTGTTGAAGCCCAGGAAATAGGATGGTGTAGGCAGAGGCCTACTGTATTTTGAATGAGGTGACAGCAGGAGAGACTGCCATCCACACAGCAGGGGATCAGCTGACGTTACTGAACCCCACTGAGACACGGGAGCAAGTGTCTCTTTCCGTGTGGACGGCACTTCCGAACTACAACTGGCTGTGTTGAAGCCCAGGAAATAGGAGGGTGTAGGCAGAGGCCTACTGTATTTTGAAAGAGGTGACAGCAGGAGAGACTGCCATCCACAAAGCAGGGGATCAGCTGACGTTACTGAACCCCACTGAGACACGGGAGCAAGTGTCTCTTTCCGTGTGGACGGCACTTCCGAACTACAACTGGCTGTGTTGAAGCCCAGGAAATAGGAGGGTGTAGGCAGAGGCCTACTGTATTTTGAAAGAGGTGACAGCAGGAGAGACTGCCATCCACACAGCAGGGGATCAGCTGACGTTACTGAACCCCACTGAGACACGGGAGCAAGTGTCTCTTTCCGTGTGGACGGCACTTCCGAACTACAACTGGCTGTGTTGAAGCCCAGGAAATAGGAGGGTGTAGGCAGAGGCCTACTGTATTTTGAATAAGGTGACAGCAGGAGAGACTGCCATCCACACAGCAGGGGATCAGCTGACGTTACTGAACCCCACTGAGACACGGGAGCAAGTGTCTCTTTCCGTGTGGACGGCACTTCCGAACTACAACTGGCTGTGTTGAAGCCCAGGAAATAGGATGGTGTAGGCAGAGGCCTACTGTATTTTGAATGAGGTGACAGCAGGAGAGACTGCCATCCACACAGCAGGGGATCAGCTGACGTTACTGAACCCCACTGAGACACGGGAGCAAGTGTCTCTTTCCGTGTGGACGGCACTTCCGAACTACAACTGGCTGTGTTGAAGCCCAGGAAATAGGAGGGTGTAGGCAGAGGCCTACTGTATTTTGAAAGAGGTGACAGCAGGAGAGACTGCCATCCACAAAGCAGGGGATCAGCTGACGTTACTGAACCCCACTGAGACACGGGAGCAAGTGTCTCTTTCCGTGTGGACGGCACTTCCGAACTACAACTGGCTGTGTTGAAGCCCAGGAAATAGGATGGTGTAGGCAGAGGCCTACTGTATTTTGAATGAGGTGACAGCAGGAGAGACTGCCATCCACACAGCAGGGGATCAGCTGACGTTACTGAACCCCACTGAGACACGGGAGCAAGTGTCTCTTTCCGTGTGGACGGCACTTCCGAACTACAACTGGCTGTGTTGAAGCCCAGGAAATAGGAGGGTGTAGGCAGAGGCCTACTGTATTTTGAAAGAGGTGACAGCAGGAGAGACTGCCATCCACAAAGCAGGGGATCAGCTGACGTTACTGAACCCCACTGAGACACGGGAGCAAGTGTCTCTTTCCGTGTGGACGGCACTTCCGAACTACAACTGGCTGTGTTGAAGCCCAGGAAATAGGAGGGTGTAGGCAGAGGCCTACTGTATTTTGAAAGAGGTGACAGCAGGAGAGACTGCCATCCACACAGCAGGGGATCAGCTGACGTTACTGAACCCCACTGAGACACGGGAGCAAGTGTCTCTTTCCGTGTGGACGGCACTTCCGAACTACAACTGGCTGTGTTGAAGCCCAGGAAATAGGAGGGTGTAGGCAGAGGCCTACTGTATTTTGAATAAGGTGACAGCAGGAGAGACTGCCATCCACACAGCAGGGGATCAGCTGACGTTACTGAACCCCACTGAGACACGGGAGCAAGTGTCTCTTTCCGTGTGGACGGCACTTCCGAACTACAACTGGCTGTGTTGAAGCCCAGGAAATAGGAGGGTGTAGGCAGAGGCCTACTGTATTTTGAATGAGGTGACAGCAGGAAAGACTGCCATCCACACAGCAGGGGATCAGCTGACGTTACTGAACCCCACTGAGACACGGGAGCAAGTGTCTCTTTCCGTGTGGACGGCACTTCCGAACTACAACTGGCTGTGTTGAAGCCCAGGAAATAGGAGGGTGTAGGCAGAGGCCTACTGTATTTTGAAAGAGGTGACAGCAGGAGAGACTGCCATCCACAAAGCAGGGGATCAGCTGACGTTACTGAACCCCACTGAGACACGGGAGCAAGTGTCTCTTTCCGTGTGGACGGCACTTCCGAACTACAACTGGCTGTGTTGAAGCCCAGGAAATAGGAGGGTGTAGGCAGAGGCCTACTGTATTTTGAAAGAGGTGACAGCAGGAGAGACTGCCATCCACAAAGCAGGGGATCAGCTGACGTTACTGAACCCCACTGAGACACGGGAGCAAGTGTCTCTTTCCGTGTGGACGGCACTTCCGAGCTACAACTGGCTGTGTTGAAGCCCAGGAAATAGGAGGGTGTAGGCAGAGGCCTACTGTCTTTGTAATGCGGAGACAGCAGGAGAGACTGCCATCTCCACAGCAGGGGAACAGCTGGCAGTGCTGAACCCCACTAACACTTGAACGAATGTGTTTGGCTCTGTGGAGACGACACTTCTGAACACCAACTGACGTTGTTGGAGCCCAGGATTAGGCGAGGAGCAGGCTGGGGCCTACTGGATTTTGGCAGGTGAATGCAGCAGGAGACTTGCCATCTCCACAGCAGGGGAACAGCTGACAGTGCTGAACCCCACTAACACTTGAACGAATGTGTTTGGCTCTGTGGAGACGACACTTCTGAACACCAACTGACGTTGTTGGAGCCCAGGATTAGGCGAGGAGCAGGCTGGGGCCTACTTGATTTTGGCAGGTGAATGCAGCAGGAGACTTGCCATCTCCACAGCAGGGGAACAGCTGACAGTGCTGAACCCCACTAACACTTGAACGAATGTGTTTGGCTCTGTGGAGACGACACTTCTGAACACCAACTGACGTTGTTGGAGCCCAGGATTAGGCGAGGAGCAGGCTGGGGCCTACTTGATTTTGGCAGGTGAATGCAGCAGGAGACTTGCCATCTCCACAGCAGGGGAACAGCTGACAGTGCTGAACCCCACTAACACTTGAACGAATGTGTTTGGCTCTGTGGAGACGACACTTCTGAACACCAACTGACGTTGTTGGAGCCCAGGATTAGGCGAGGAGCAGGCTGGGGCCTACTGGATTTTGGCAGGTGAATGCAGCAGGAGACTTGCCATCTCCACAGCAGGGGAACAGCTGACAGTGCTGAACCCCACTAACACTTGAACGAATGTGTTTGGCTCTGTGGAGACGACACTTCTGAACACCAACTGACGTTGTTGGAGCCCAGGATTAGGCGAGGAGCAGGCTGGGGCCTACTAGATTTTGGCAGGTGAATGCAGCAGGAGACTTGCCATCTCCACAGCAGGGGAACAGCTGACAGTGCTGAACCCCACTAACACTTGAACGAATGTGTTTGGCTCTGTGGAGACGACACTTCTGAACACCAACTGACGTTGTTGGAGCCCAGGATTAGGCGAGGAGCAGGCTGGGGCCTACTTGATTTTGGCAGGTGAATGCAGCAGGAGACTTGCCATCTCCACAGCAGGGGAACAGCTGACAGTGCTGAACCCCACTAACACTTGAACGAATGTGTTTGGCTCTGTGGAGACGACACTTCTGAACACCAACTGACGTTGTTGGAGCCCAGGATTAGGCGAGGAGCAGGCTGGGGCCTACTGGATTTTGGCAGGTGAATGCAGCAGGAGACTTGCCATCTCCACAGCAGGGGAACAGCTGACAGTGCTGAACCCCACTAACACTTGAACGAATGTGTTTGGCTCTGTGGAGACGACACTTCTGAACACCAACTGACGTTGTTGGAGCCCAGGATTAGGCGAGGAGCAGGCTGGGGCCTACTTGATTTTGGCAGGTGAATGCAGCAGGAGACTTGCCATCTCCACAGCAGGGGAACAGCTGACAGTGCTGAACCCCACTAACACTTGAACGAATGTGTTTGGCTCTGTGGAGACGACACTTCTGAACACCAACTGACGTTGTTGGAGCCCAGGATTAGGCGAGGAGCAGGCTGGGGCCTACTTGATTTTGGCAGGTGAATGCAGCAGGAGACTTGCCATCTCCACAGCAGGGGAACAGCTGACAGTGCTGAACCCCACTAACACTTGAACGAATGTGTTTGGCTCTGTGGAGACGACACTTCTGAACACCAACTGATGTTGTTGGAGCCCAGGATTAGGCGAGGAGCAGGCTGGGGCCTACTGGATTTTGGCAGGTGAATGCAGCAGGAGACTTGCCATCTCCACAGCAGGGGAACAGCTGACAGTGCTGAACCCCACTAACACTTGAACGAATGTGTTTGGCTCTGTGGAGACGACACTTCTGAACACCAACTGACGTTGTTGGAGCCCAGGATTAGGCGAGGAGCAGGCTGGGGCCTACTGGATTTTGGCAGGTGAATGCAGCAGGAGACTTGCCATCTCCACAGCAGGGGAACAGCTGACAGTGCTGAACCCCACTAACACTTGAACGAATGTGTTTGGCTCTGTGGAGACGACACTTCTGAACACCAACTGACGTTGTTGGAGCCCAGAATTAGGCGAGGAGCAGGCTGGGGCCTACTTGATTTTGGCAGGTGAATGCAGCAGGAGACTTGCCATCTCCACAGCAGGGGAACAGCTGACAGTGCTGAACCCCACTAACACTTGAACGAATGTGTTTGGCTCTGTGGAGACGACACTTCTGAACACCAACTGACGCTGTTGGAGCCCAGGATTAGGCGAGGAGCAGGCTGGGGCCTACTGGATTTTGGCAGGTGAAGGCAGCAGGAGACTTGCCATCTCCACAGCAGGGGAACAGCTGACAGTGCTGAACCCCACTAACACTTGAACGAATGTGTTTGGCTCTGTGGAGACGACACTTCTGAACACCAACTGACGCTGTTGGAGCCCAGGATTACGCATGCCGCATGCAGAGGCCAATGGGCATCGGTTTTTATGGAGGTTGTGGACTACTACTGATTCTAACCATGCTCCACTTAGGCCTCTGGCTCCACTGTCTCTACTATTTACCCTGGCCTCCAACCCCGCCAGCTACATCTCTGAAGTGGCGTCCGTACCCGGCTCCACAACATTGACCCAGTGGGCAGTGAGGGAAAGGTATCGTCCCTGTCCATGGTTACTGGTCCACGCATCGGTGGTCAGGTGGACCTTGCTACTAACGGCGTTTAGTAGCGCATGTTTTATTTTGCCCTCAACATGTTTCTGCAGGGCAGGGACGGCTCGCCTGCTGAAATAAAAGCGGCTGGGCACGTTGTATTGGGGGACTGCCAATGCCATTAAGTCCCGGAAGGTGTCAGTGTCCACCAGCCTGAATGACATCATTTCAACTGCCAGAAGTTTGGCAATGCCAGCATTCAGAGACTGTGCTCGGGGATGGTTTGCCGAGTAAGGGCGCCTTTTATCCCATGCCTGTGCTACCGATGGCTGTGATGGATGGGAACGTGCTGTTATGGGTGGAATCTGACAGGGTCTCCGGACAACAGTGGCAGAGGTTCTTCCTTGGCGATCCTGTGAGGAAGCCGAACCAGCAGTGTGTGAGCTGGAGGAAGAGGGCCCAACACGAACTGAAGAGGTGGTAGGTGGTGCTGTACGTTGGCCTACGTCTTCAGGGTGTCTCTGCAACTCCAACTCGTGCTTGGTGCGCACATGTTTCCACATATTTGTGGTATTGAGGTTGCTGACATTTCTCCCTCTTTTGACTCTCTGATGACACAGCTTGCATTTGACAAAGCAAATGTCATCTGCAACTGTGTCAAAAAAGGACCACGCACTGCAACTCTTGTGAGCGCCCGGTTTGCCTTTGGAAGGAGGAATGCTCCTAACGGGTGCCGAAGTGGAGGGTACAGGCAACCAAGTCTTCCCCCTCCCTCTGCCTCCTGTTTTGGCCGGTAGGGGAATCTCTTCCTCCGAGCTGCTCCCACCACCTTCCTGTTGCTCACGCCATGATGGGTCAAGGACCTCATCATCTTCCCTCCCCTCTTCAAACAGCTGCTTCTCCGGGGTTGTCTCGCCAGCACCGTACGCACCAGAAAGTGGCAACTGAGTCTCGTCATCATCTGATGCGTACTGAGGTGTGCTGACCATAGGCACTGGCCCACTCGCCTCTTCAGATTCAGAGGGACAAAGAAGTTGCGCATCACTGCATACTCCCTCTTCTTCACATTCAGGAATGCTGCTTGGCTGGCCCCCTCTTTCCAAGCCAACAGATTCCGAGAACAGAAGTAGAGACTGTGATGGCTCCTGTCCATGTCTCTCTGACTGCCTGGGCACTTTGGCAGGTGGTGAAGAGACAGATGGTTGCTCTTCGGTGCTCTGACCCTGAGAGGATGCGGAAGTAATTGAAGTCGATGCGTTAGCTGCCATCCATCCGACAACGGCTTCAATTTGTTCCTCCCGCAGCAGTGGGGTACGTTGAGGTCCTACAAAGCTGCGCATAAAGGACTGTTGCCTGCTAAAACTGGGGGATGCTGATCCACTGGTGCCCGCAGCAGGCCCAGAATCCCCACGTCCTCTACCTGTAGAATCCCCACGTCCTCTCCCTGCAGAATCCCCACGTCCTCTCCCTGCTGAAACTCCACGCCCACGCCCACGCCCCCGCGCCTTACTCCCTGCCTTCTTCATCTTGCAAGACTGCTTAAGATAGGCAAAAAAGTACAAAGGGGGGCCTTAGTGTGCTTATTCCTGAACAGCTGGTTACAGGTACAAGAAACACTAATTTTATGAAGTGTGTGTGTGTGGACTAGACTTTAATAGGAGCTGATGTGGCCTACACAAGTTCAAAATGTAGTGTTTGTTGAACTTTTTATGTGGTTTCTTTGTTTGAAACAAACTCAAAGTATGAGAACAAAGAATTGAAACTGATAGTATCACCAACTTTTTGGAGCTATTACAATGCAGGCAGGTAACCTACAATGCAAAAGATGAGGCTCCCAAAAAATTGGGTAATACTAATCTGGCTGCGCCGGCAGGGCACAAGCCAGAAAAAAAGGCTCCAACCAATGTTGATGGATACGGATGGATGCACACTAATAGGAGAAGAAAAAATGAGCTGCACTCAAAGACAAATATGTGTGAGGCAGTGACGCACGTTGAGCGTCCTACAACCAGACGTAGCTGCAGGACACTCTACTCAGCGTGAGCTGCACTCACACACAGTCAGAGACCTCTCAGACAGCCGTCAACAGTGCAGCTAAGTGGGCACTGGCACTGACAGGCTGCAGAAAGGCTCCGCTGTGTACTCCTATATAGTGTTTGCAACCACCGTAGATGGAGACAGATGGATGCACACTAATAGAAGAAAAAATGAGCTGCACTCAAATAAAAATATGTGTGAGGCAGTGACGCACGCTGAGCGTCCTACAGCCAGACGTAGCTGCAGGACACACTACTCAGCGTGAGCTGCACTCACACACAGTCAGAGACCTCTCAGACAGCCGTGAACAGTGCAGCAAAGTGGACACTAGCACTGAAAGGCTGCAGAAAGGCTCCACTGTCTACTACTAGTGTTTGCAACCAACGTATATGGATACGGATGGAAGCACACTAGATTGAAATTATTTAAAAAATGCAGCTCAAAAAATAAAAGATGTATGAGGCAGCAGTGATCACACTGGGTGGCCTACAGCCTGACGTGGCTGCAGGACCCACTCCACAGCGTGAGCTGCACTCACACAGCCCTTGCAGACAGCTGTGAACACTGCTGCTAGGGCAAAGAAGGCTACAGTGGTGGTTTATGTAGCCTGGGTAAAGCACTAGATGTTTGGTGGAATCGCTATTTCTAACTGTCCCTCACAGTCTTCTACAGCAGCCTGTCCCTAACTGAATTCACAGCAGAGTGACCAGAAATGGCGGCTGCGGTGGCTTTTATAGTGCATCATGACATCATTTCGGCAGCCAATCACAGCCATGCCAATAGTTAACATGCCTACATGCCTAACAGGATGTGCCCACACTTCGGAGGATTCCCATTGGCTTAATCAAAGCAAGCAGGCTCATAGCATGATGGGAACTTCCTATTCCGATTCCGATCCCGGAATCCGATATGAAAAAAGTATCGGAATTAAGTATCGGAATTCCGATACCGCTAATATCGGCCGATACCCGATACTTACGGTATCGGAATGCTCAACACTACTTATGAGGAAAGGTTGCAGGATTTGGGATTGTTTAGCTTGCAAAAGAGAAGACTGAGAGGAGACTTAATAGCTGTCTACAAATATCTCAAGGGCTGTCACATTGTAGAAGGATCATCTTTATTCTCATTTGCACAAGGAAAGACTAGAAGCAATGGGATGAAACTGAATGGGAGGAGACACAGATTAGATATTAGAAAAAACTTTTTGACAGTTAGAGTGATCAATGAGTGGAACAAGCTGCCACGAGAAGTGGTGAGTTCTCCTTCAATGGATGTCTTCAAACAGAGGCTGGACAGACATCTGACTGGGATGATTTAGCGAATCCTGCTTTGAGCAGGGGGTTGGACCAGATGGCCCAGGAGGTCCCTTCCAACTCTACGATTCTATGATTCTATGATTCACTCGTGGGCGTCGGTACTGGCACTGGGCCCCTCATAGTATGGCGGTGTGTCTGGCGGTGGGTGTGCATCCCCACTGTCAGAGACACTTGATTGCACTATGAGGGACCCTATGCCAGTGCCCGCGCCCAAGAGTTGGCCTACCCACCTGTCCAGGGCAACGGCACTCGCACGGTGTCGTGCGCTAGGTGGTGACCCCGGCCATGTGGGGGGGAGGCAGCACAGTTAGGGAGGTTTACAAAGTGGCATATGTAGATGTGGGTCATTCAGCTGCTGCAAAAGGCGAAATAGGTCAAGTTCGCGGAATAGGAGGAGGACCAAAGCAAGCCATTTTTCTGGCAACCTATGTGTCATCAAGGGAAGATGGGACAAAATCCTTGGAATCCCATGCATGGTTCATTTTAATGAAGGTTAGATCATCCACATTTTGTGTTGACAGACGGGTCCTTTTTCCTGTCAGGATTGATCCAGCTGCACTGAAGACTCTTTCCGATAGCACACTTGCAGCTGGGCAAGCGAGCTCCTGTAAGGCATATTGTGCCAATTCAGGCCAGGTGTCCAGTTTAGCGGCCCAATAGTCAAAGGGGAATGACCTGTGCGGGAGAACATCGATATGGGAGGAAAAGTAGTTGTTAACCATAGTTGACAACTGCTGTCTCCTGTCACTTTCCATCGATGCAGTATTGCCAGTTGTGTGAGCGGTACTTGAAAAATCAGTCCACAACATTGTCATGAAACCCCTGTCTCCAACGCCACTTCTGCTGTGTGCACCATGAACACCTCTGCCAAGCTGCCTCCGGCCCGTACGGCTCGTGTGAGAACCATCACTGCTGCTGTGTGCTGGGAATGCCTCAACCAACCGGATAACCAGAGTTGCTTGTTTAGTAGCCAATATTAGGTCAAGGTTCTCCTGTGGCATGATGTTTTGTAATTTGCCTTTATAGCGTGGATCCAGGATGCTGGCCAACCAGTAGTCGTCATCGTTTATCATTTTGGCAATGCGTGGGTCCCTTTTTAGGATCTGCAAGGCATAATCTGACATGTGTGCCAATGTTCCCGGTGTCAATGATGCAGTGCGACTGCTTGGTGGAGGAGCACTTTCTGGCAAATCCACATCCCTCCAGTCACGCACAAACCCTGTACCAGACCTTGCCACGCCAACATTTTAACTTGCCCCATGAGATGCATCCTCCTCCCCTAAGTAATCATCCCCATCATCATCCTCCTCCTCCTCCTCATCCAGGAGAGGTCCCTGAGCAGACAATGGCTGAATGTCATCAAGGATTCCCTCCACCTCTTCCTCCTCGTCAACATTGGCTGCAGACGCCTGCTCCTTAAGGTGCGTTAAAGTTTGCATGAGCAGACGCATAAGTGGGATGCTCATGCTTAGGATGGCGTCGTCTGCGCTTACCAGCCGTGTGCATTCCTCAAAACACTGAAGGACTTTACAGAGGTCTTTCAGCTTTGACCACTGCACACCTGTCAACTCCATGTCTGCTCTCAAAGTGCCTGGCCGTGTATCCTCCCACAAATGCATTATGGCCTGCCTCTGCTCGCACAGCCGCTCAACCATGTGCAGGGTGGAGTTCCACCTTGTTGCAATGTCGATAATGAGGCGGTGGTTGGGAAGGTGGAGCAATCGCTGCAGCTTCTGCATACGAATGAAGTGTACAGGCGACAGGCGGATGTGCGCACACAGTCTTCGCACCATCTGGAGCAGGGCTGTTAACTCCGGATAATTATTGAGGAAGCACTGCACCACCAGGTTCAAGGTGTGAGCCAAGCAAGGTATGTGGCTGAGTTTTGAAAGGGCTATGGCTGCCACAAAATTACGGCCGTTATCACTAACTACCTTGCCTGCCTCAAGATGTACACTGCCCAGCCATGACTCAGTTTGTCGCTGAAAGTACTCGGCCAGCACCTCGGCGGTGTGTCTGTCGCCCAAACACATCATCTGCAACACAGCCTGCTGACGCTTTCCACTAGCTGCTCGATAGGGGGACACCTCGTGTGCAACAGTGGCAGCTGCAGATGGAGTGCTCGTACGACTGCGCTCTGTGGACTAGCATTCGCTTCTGGAGGAGGAGGGTCAAACGCCTACAGCCAACTGTTTCCTATACCATGGGCTAGGCAGCACTGTCCCACCACCGCTGTCCCCTGTGGACCCTGCATCCACCACATTAACCCAGTGCGCAGTGATGGACACGTAACGGCCCTGGCCATGCCGACTGGACCATGCATCAGTTGTGAGGTGCACCTTTCCATTCACTGACTGCTTGAGTGCATGGACAATGCGGTCTTTCACATGATGATTGAGGGCTGGGATGGCTTTGCGAGAGAAGAAGTGGCGACTGGGTAGGTCATAGCGTGGTACTGCATAGGCCATGAGTTCACAGACAGCTGCGCTTTCCACCAACCGATAGGGCATCATCTCTAATGAGATTAGTTTGGCAATGTGGGCGTTCAAACCCAGTGTACGCGGATGAGAGACTGAGTACTTTCTTGACCTACTCATACTGTCTGGGAGGGTGAGCTGGACTTGAGAGCTGCATATGGTGGAAGTAGCGGTCGACAGGGCGGACTGAGAGAGGGTTGATGATGATGATGGAGTTGGTGTTCTTTCTGATGGCCTAGATTCAGTTTTTCGTTGATATAACAGTGGGATTCCCTGACTGCTGTGGCCTTGCAATGACACCTCAACATTTGCTGCTGTGCTAACCGGTGAGCTTACAGTGGGGGAAACAATGTAGCGTTGCTGACTACCTTCTTTGTGATCAGTTGCACATTTGGTACTTGAGGTTTGGTGTTGTGTCCACGCTTGCAAGTGCATGCTGGTTAAATGTCTAAGCATGCAACTGGTATTCAAATTTTTCAGATTTTTCCCTCGGCTAAAGGTCTTTGCGCACTTCTTACAGATAACCTTGGCCTGATCATGAGGATTTTGTTCAAAAAAGTGCCACACTGCACTCTTCCTACTTTGGCAGACATTTTGCGGCCTAGCACGCTGTGATATTTTGACCCCCTGGACAAGCTGTCCAGCAACTCTTTTGATTTTTGGAACCTGTCTTTGGAGTGCTCCGGGCCCGCCAGATAACAGCTGTTGCGATGTTGATGTCTGCTGTGGATGCTCCTCCTCCTCCTCATCTGAGCTATTGGAAGCAGCACCCTCTTCCCCCAATGGATGCCAATCTGGGTCAACAACTGGGTCATCCATCACCTCCTCTTCAATGTCATGTGCACCTTCCTCTGAGTCACCGTGTATGGTGGTATAGTGTGCGGAAGGGGCACCTGAGTCTCATCAGGGTCAGAATCTGGCTCTGTACACTGCGAGGACAATGTAGTGCTCTGAGTGAATGTACCAGCAGAATCATCTATCAGTGGCTGTGCATCAGTGCACTCCATGTCAGATTCATCTTGGTCTGGGTAATTCACCATTTCACTTGATAATCCAGGCATGGTATGTGAAAACAGCTCCATGGAGTAATCAGTAGTATGGCCTGCGTCATCCTTCAATCTTGGTTGGGGTGAAGGACACAAGGAAAGGTGTGGTTCATGAACATGAGCCTCCAATGACGACTCAGTGCTTTTATTTTTTACAACTTCAGAAGAGGAGGCGATAGAGCTGGAGGCTGAGTCAGCAATGTAAGCCAAAACTTTTTCCTGAAGCTCTGGCTGTAAAAGCGGTTTGCCAACTCCTAGAAAACTAAGCCTTCGAGGCCTTGTGTAGCCAGACGATGACGCAGGCTCAACACCTCTTGCATTCGGTCCTATTTTGCTTTTGCCACTACCATCAGATCCACCACCAACACCATCATTACCAGCTGCCAACCCCCGCCCAATTCCACGGCCTCTTCCACCAGCCTTCCTCATTTTTGGTAGAAATGTAGACAAAATCCAACAAACTATATAGTAATGTAAAACAAGGTACAAGTTGTCTATAGGACAGGGGAGATTTTGAATTTCTGCACACACTTGTGGACACTGGACACTTTTGGATTGTGTGAGGCCCACTGAATATCACAGCGCTATGTCACAGGCTCGATGTCGCAGGTGTGAAAAATGTCACTAGAGGATAATGGAGATTTTGAATTTCTGCACACACTTGTGGACACTGGACACTTTTGGATTGTGTGAGGCCCACTGAATATCACAGCACTATGTCACAGGCTCGATGTCGCAGGTGTGAAAAATGTCACTAGAGGATAACGGAGATTTTGAATTTCTGCACACACTTGTGGACACTGGACACTTTTGGATTGTGTGAGGCCCACTGAATATCACAGCGCTATGTCACAGGCTCGATGTCGCAGGTGTGAAAAATGTCACTAGAGGATAACGGAGATTTAGAATTTCTGCACACTCTTGTGGACACTGGACACTTTTGGATTGTGTGAGGCCCACTGAATATCACAGCGCTATGTCACAGGCGCGATGTCGCAGGTGTGAAAAATGTCACTAGAGGATAACGGAGATTTTGAATTTCTGCTCACACTCGTGGACACTGGACACTTTTGGATTGTGTGAGGCCCACTGAATATCACAGCGCTATGTCACAGGCTCGATGTCGCAGGTGTGCAAAATGTCACTAGAGGATAACAGAGATTTTGAATTTCTGCACACACTTGTGGACACTGGACACTTTTGGATTGTGTGAGGCCCACTGAATATCACAGCGCTATGTCACAGGCTCGATGTCGCAGGTGTGCAAAATGTCACCAGAGGATAACGGAGATTTAGAATTTCTGCACACACTTGGGGACACTGGACACTTTTGGATTGTGTGAGGCCCACTGAATATCACAGCGCTATGTCACAGGCTCGATGTCGCAGGTGTGCAAAATGTCACTAGAGGATAACGGAGATTATGAATTTCTGCACACACTTGTGGACACTGGACACTTTTGGATTGTGTGAGGCCCACTGAATATCACAGCGCTATGTCACAGGCTCGATGTCGCAGGTGTGAAAAATGTCACTAGAGGATAACGGAGATTTTGAATTTCTGCACACACTTGTGGACACTGGACTCTTTTGGATTGTGTGAGGCCCACTGAATATCACAGCGCTATGTCACAGGCTTGATGTCGCAGGTGTGAAAAATGTGACTAGAGGATAACAGAGATTTTGAATTTCAGCACACACTTGTGGACACTGGACACTTTTGGATTGTGTGAGGCCCAGTGATTATCACAGCGCTATGTCACATGCAGAAATTGGCTAGTGTATGACAAACTACAAGGTGTATATAGAATTGGGCAGAATAGGAATCTCCCTAGAGTGTAGGTCTGTAAGAACGGAACAAGTCCTCGACTTATCCTTACAGAGCGACACACTGATAGCTTCACTGTGGCCGTGATAACAGCCGTTACACGGTACTGAGAGAGGAGCGTGCACGTACACGGCTGTCCGGTGTACATAAAATTGTCAAGCTCCGTGTTTTTTAAGTATACGGACTGACACACGCTATCTCTCTATAGTTTTGAATGTGATCAAACAGCAAATATATTTAACTGTTTGAAAACTAGACAAAACTAGAAGGTGCAGGTCTGTAAGAACGGAACATGTCCTCGACTTATCCTTACAGAGCGACACACAGATAGCTTCACTGTGGCCGTGATAACAGCCGTTACACGGTACTGAGAGAGGAGCATGCACGTACGCGGCTGTCCGGTGTACGTAAAATTGTCAAGCTCCGTGTTTTTTAAGTATACGGACTGACACACGCTGTCTCTCTATAGTTTTGAATGTGATTAAACAGCAAATATATTTAACTGTTTGAAAACTAGAAGGTGCAGGTCTGTAAGAACGGAACATGTCCTCGACTTATCCTTACAGAGCGACACACAGATAGCTTCACTGTGGCCGTGATAACAGCCGTTACACGGTACCGAGAGAGGAGCATGCACGTACGCGGCTGTCCGGTGTACGTAAAATTGTCAAGCTCCGTGTTTTTTAAGTATACGGACTGACACACGCTATCTCTCTATAGTTTTGAATGTGATCAGACAGCAAATATATTTAACTGTTTGAAAACTAGACAAAACTAGAAGGTGCAGGTCTGTAAGAACGGAACATGTCCTCAACTTATCCTTACAGAGTGACACACAGATAGCTTCACTGTGGCTGTGATAACAGCCATTACACGGTACTGTGTGAGGAGTGTGCACCGCTATATGGTGTGAAAAAATGCATGCTTAGTACCTCACCAGGACAAAAAAAAATTGGGATTGCTTTTAAAAAAGCAGTTTGCAGAGCAGTGGGTAAACAGCAATGCAGCTGTCAGGAAGCCTTAGAAGGCAGCCTAACAACCAACACCGCTGATCCAGCAAAGTATAGCCTCCACTTGCACTGCACACACAGTGACTGGTGTGTTGTACAGGCAAAATCGCTAGCTGCAGAAGCAATTTTTGGTGTCTTCTTCCCTGCCTAACGTTCTCCCAACAAAATCATCAGCAGCAGCAGCAGCTCTCCCTATTCTGAGATCAGCATGAGTAACATGGCGGTTGGCGTGCACGCCCTTTTATACCCCCTGTGACACCCACCAAAGCAAGCCAATCACTTGTATGCCCTTCTGAAAGATGGTGGTGACCCCTGCCTATGTCATCACGTTGCCCACAGTGTCCGTGGATCCTGATTGGCTGAAAACAAACTTTTGAAACGCGACTTTGGCACTTAAGTCGCCGACCTCGTGGCCGACCTCATCCTAGAGTCGGGTTTCGTTTAATGAAACCCGACTTTGCCAAAAGTCGGAGACTTTTGAAATTTTTCGACCCGTTTCGCTCAACTCTAGCGGATAGCAATCCAGGCAGGGTAGCAGGTTGGACTGGAGGTGAAGCTGGTTCAATCCGGGTTAAACAACGGTCCGAGCAGGAATCTCCCCAACGTAGAAATTCGCCTGTTCTCCAATTAAGGACTGGTTCATGTTTCTGAAAATAAGGCAAACCTAGAAGCAAGGGGTGAGACAAACCAGGGTACACATAAAAACGGATTCTTTCAGAATGCATAAGACCTACCCGGAGTTCCACTGGCTCAGTCTGGAACTGGATGGGTTCGGTCAGAGGCTGGCCATCGATAGTGGTTACTCGCAACGGGTTGGGAAGAGCCTGAACTGGTAAGTGGTAGCAATCCACAAGCGTTTGCTGGATAAAGCTTCCGGCGGCTCCGGAGTCCAACGGACAGAGTCCAGAAAATGTTATTGCTCTGCAATTCACGGAGACAGATCTGCAACGAAGGAGAGGAACGTTCTCTACCTAGGGTGGCCTCTCCTACCGAGCCTAGGCACAGGAGTTTTCCGGCTTCTTTGGACAGGAGCGGATCAGGTGTTCGGAACTACCACAGTACAGACAGCTTCCGTCTTTGCGACGCGCCTCCTGGTAGCGGCTGGCCAGACTTACTCGACCTACGTCCATAGCTTCAGGAGAGGAGGATGAGGTAGACGTTCTGGAGGAATTAGAGTCCAGGTGGTAGGACCTCCTGTTACGCTTAATCTCCATGGAACGCTCCTGAAAACACAGGTCAATACGGGTCGCCAAGGAAATCAGGTCATCCAAGATGGTAGGCCTGTCCTGTCCCGCCAACTCATCCTTAATTTTTCCAGACAGGCCCTCCCAGAAGGTAGCCAGCAAGGCCTCATCGTTCCAGGATAACTCAGACGAGAGGGTGAGGAACTGAACAGCAAACTGAGCCAACGTGAGGGTTCCTTGGCTTAAGCGAAGCAGGGCAGAAGCGGTCGACGTGACCCAGCCGGGTTCATCAAAGGTCCTGCGAAAAGTCTCTAGGAAAGATTGAAGATCATTAACCAGCGGGTCTCCTCTTTCCCATAACCGTTTTAACCAGGTGAGAGCCTCTCCTGCTAGATGTGACATAATGAAGCCCACTTTGGCACGGTCAGTAGAAAACATATGCCCCAAGAATTCGAAGTGCAGGGTACACTGATTGAGAAAACCCCGACACTGAGTGGGATCACCATGGAAGTGGGTAGGAGCCGCCAGGCGGGGGCCCTTGCTTGTCATGAC
This sequence comes from Dendrobates tinctorius, assembly GCF_039654945.1. Classification (NCBI taxonomy): domain Eukaryota; kingdom Metazoa; phylum Chordata; class Amphibia; order Anura; family Dendrobatidae; genus Dendrobates; species Dendrobates tinctorius. The sequence goes on along the minus strand of NW_027361698.1, from coordinate 56,859,119 downwards.
AGCAGGTACCTGGGTGTTGCTAGATGAATCAGCCGGGTTCTGCAGGGAATCCATGCGGGTGGACAGGTTACGTAGATATGTCGTGATCTTATCCTGTTGATCTCTTAAATGGGTCACCTCTTGGCACAACTCCAACGTATGAGGCCTCTGGGGTCCAGCGGATTCCATGGTCGGAGCAATCTGTAATGAATGGAAGCGGAGGCAGAGATGGTGAAGTTCACATTCATTTTTATTTTTTAAGTGGAACCTCGGGACCACGGTCCGGGGGGGCTCCGAAGGGGGCGTGACTAGTGAGCCCTGGGTACCCGTAGTAAAGCCCCTCAGGCAGGGCCAGAATGGAATACCCGGAGGACACAGGTGCTACCTCCAGTTAGACCCGGAGCACGTGGCAGCTGTCCCAGCAGGACCAAAAGGGATAACAAAAGTTACAGCAGAGTCCATAATGCACTGGGTCCTGGATCCGGTTAGTTGGTAAGGAGTCGGTTCCAGTGACCTTCACACAGTCCTTGGACTCGAATGGCTGTAGGCGGAACGGGATGGCTTACGCCCAGATGGTTGCTGCTGATATAACCAGGTAACACAGGATACTGATATGCTGTGGAAACAAAGAGCATTAGAAAATGCACAGAGACTGCAGATGCAGCGCAGACAGGTTAGCATGAGAGCCGGATGTAGCAATGATAGAGACTCGTTGCTCCGGCGCTCTCCATATGGAGGAGAGGCCAGAAATAGCATTCAGTGAGCTGCCATTGGTTAACTGTATTTTTTGAATAATGCGCGCCAGCCCTTTAAGAAGGCAAGAGAGCCGCCGGGCATGCCCTAATAGTCTTAGCTACAGATCTCCTCACAGGGCGCCAGGAGGAGGAGGCAGGAGGTAGGACAGAACGCTGAGCAGCAGCATGAGATCCAGAGGGAGCCGGCTGCTGCGTATATGAGGCTCGAGGTGAGTGCCCAGAACAAAGAGCAGTGGCAGGCCTGAACGCAGCGCCAGCATGGGGGCCAGGTGTAACAGCGGCAGACCTGGACGCAGTGCCAGGACGGGGAACGGGTGTAACATCAGGTTTTGACCTGCACACCTGGGGTTAATGATTGTGGCCTCTTTTTGGTTCTGGGAGAGCTTCTTAAACCCCTAGGAAGCTCCAATCCCTGTCAGTTATACTTTTGCCTTTGGCCAAGTGTGGTGACCTCTGTGTGCCTGTGCCTGTTCGTTGTTATAGCTTGTTTATATGGTTCTGACCCGGTACTGTTCCCCATTGTGAGTTTGCCTGTTGATTCTGTACTTCGCTTCCCTCTCTGTGTATGACTCATTGCCTGTGATCTGACTACTCTCTGCTCACCCCTCTTGTACCTTGCAGCTATCTCTGTGTATGTCTCATTAGCTACGTCCTGACTATCCTCCCTGTCTATTCCCCGTGGTAACTTTGTCTCGCAGTTACTCTGCTAGGAGTTCTCTTGCAGCTCCTAGCTCTCTGGAGTTTAGGCCACGCCCCTAGCAGTCACGTGCTTCAGGTCCTGCTGCTCTGAAGTGCGCATCTTCTCGGCTGCTGCCCACTCCACAGGTATCTTTGAGCACAGTTCGCTTTACTCAGGTCACACGCACTGGCTCAGTGAGCAAGTTCAGTGCGATGTTCCTGACATTATGACTGACCTTGAATTTTTTTTTCTCTCCTCACTTCTGCAGCATGGATCCAATGTGTGCTTTATCTGAGCAGGTGCTTGACTCAGTCGCTGCAGAAACTTAGTTTGGAACACCAAGCTCTGACCCAGTCCCAACGGCGGGTTGAGGACTCAGTTCAGGGGGTACTTTCCGCAGGCTTTCAGCAGGTGGGGAATAGAGATGTCATTTTAGTCCCACCCAAATCCCCGATTAAATTGCCAGATATATTTTCTGGTAACAAAGATGAATTCAGAGCATTTAAGGAGGGCTGTAAGCTCTTTTTCTCTTTGAGACCCAGCTCCTCTGGGGATTAGAAACAGAGGGTGGGGGTGGTTATGTCCCTGCTTAGGGGGTCCCCACAAGCCTGGGCATTTTCGCTTTCCTTTTCCGCCCCTGAGAGAATGTCTGTGGATGCGTTTTTTGAAGCCTTAGGGCTTATTTATGATGAGCCTGATAGAGTGCGCTTGGCTGAGGACAAGGTGATGAGTGGCTGTCAGGGGGAGCACTTGGCTGAGTGGTTCTGTACTGAATTTAGAAGTTGGGCAACCCGGACGGGGCGGTTCTGTAGAGGCCTGTGTGAAAGTCTGAAGGATGCCTTGGCAATCCATCCTCCACCTGACTCCCTGGATGATGCCATGACCCAAGCAGTTCGCATGGATCGCAGACTGTGGGCTAGAGGCGCTATGCAACTGGAAACATCATTATTCTCCAGTGGAGATGAGACCCGGACTCTTCCTGTGGCTATGGAGGTGAGCGCTGTCACCTGTGAGGAAAAGGAAAGAAGACGTCGCTGGGAGAAGCAGTTGTGCTTCTATTGTGTGGAATCAGGACACTGGAAGAAGGTCTGTCCCTCGTGTCCTTCATCCTCCAAGATGGCAGGAAACGGCTAGGTCTAGGTAGTAGTCGAGGAGGCTACCCAGACCTTCAGGTACAATTTTCCTCACGTGCAAAAATGGTGCTGCAGGTGGAACTGGAACTTGGTAATGGTCCGGTTCAGACTACTGCTTTTGTTGACTGTGGTTCTGCTGTGAACCTGATAGATACCAAAATTATGACTCTTAATAAGATAGGGACAGTCAGGCTTCAGGATCCTGTTAAACTTGTGGCAATTGACTCGTCCCCTCTTTCCCAGGACGGTATCTGTTGCAGGTCTGAACTTTTTTCTCTAAAAGTGGGTTCCACTCATGTGAAAAAACTAAGATGTCTTGTGCTAGATAACTTGTCTGCAGGACTGGTACTGGGATGCCTTGGCTTCAATGCCATAATCCTACCATTGATTGGGTTACAGGGGAGATAATTCAATGGGGATGCAAGGATAAATGTGGTAACCTGAGACATCTTGTTAACGCTGTTACATCCGTATCTGTGTCGTCTGTCGGTCTGGAAGGTATTCCGGAGTACCTGAAGGATTTCAAAGACGTTTTTTCCGAAAGTGAGACTGAGGCGCTGCCACCACATAGACCCTACGATTGTGCCATTGATTTAGTACCCGGAGCAAAGTTACCTAAGGCTCGATTGTTCAACTTGTCTGAGCCTGAGTGCCAAGCCATGAAGGAGTACATAGTTGAGAGTCTCCGCAAAGGGCATATCAGGCCTTCTGTGTCACCTGTGGCAGCAGGATTCTTCTTTGTGAAGAAGAAAGATGGTGGTTTGCGGCCATGCCTCGACTTTCGAGAACTGAACAAGATAACGGTTAGGAATACTTACCCGCTTCCCCTCATCCCAGACTTATGTAACCAGTTAGCTGGGGCCCAATGGTTCTCCAAGTTAGATCTCCGGGGGGCCTACAATATGATAAGGGTTCGGGAAGGGGACGAGTGGAAAACTGCGTACCTCACATCAGAAGGACACTTTGAAAACCTGGTTATGCCATTTGGGTTAACTAATGCACCCGCTATTTTCCAGAATTTTATCAATGTTGTGTTTTCTGACCTGATAGGCCTTTTTGTTATTATTTATTTGGATGACATTTTGGTGTATTCCCCGGACAGCCAATGTCATTTGCAACATCTACAGACAGTTCTCCAGAGACTCAGGGAAAACCAATTGTACGCTAAATTGGAAAAATGTTTGTTTTTTTGAACAGGAACTGTCTTTTTTGGGGTTGATTGTGTCCTGTGAGGGGTTTCGTATGGATCCTCAGAAGGTGCTGGCCATCGCTGACTGGGTTCAGCATCGAGATCTCAAGGGGCTCCAGCGCTTCTTAGGACTTGCAAACTATTATCGGAGATTCATTAAAGGTTTCTCACAAGTGGTTAAACCACTCACTGGTCTTACCCAGAAGGGCGCTGATGTAAAAAATTGGTCTGTACTCACTAAGGAGTCCTTCTCAGCTATTAAGAAATGTTTCATGTCCGCCCCGGTGTTGGTACAACCAGACCCGTCCAAGCCATTCATTGTGGAGGTGGATGCTTCTGAAGTGGGGGTGGAGGCTGTGCTGTCCCAGGGTCTGGCCACCCTTACCAATCTCAGACCCTGTGCCTTCTTCTCCAAGAAGTTCTCTTCAGTTGAGAGAAACTATGATGTAGGCAATAGAGAACTTCTTGCGGTCAAGCTGGCGTTTGAGGAATGGAGGCACTTTTTGGAAGGGGCGGCTCACCCTATCACGGTTGTCACGGATCACAAAAATTTGGCATACCTTGAATCTGCTAAGAGGCTTACTCCTAGACAAGCCCGTTGGTCACTTTTTTTTCAGAATTTCAGTTCTCCATTACATTTCGACAGGTGTCTAAAAATGTTAAAGCGGATGCCCTGTCCAGAAGTTTTGACCCAGTGTCTCCCCCTGAGCCGCCGTCCTCCATTCTTCCCCCAGGGGTGGTAGTGGCGGGGGGCTCACCTGAGTTGGAACAAGAAATTCTAAGGGCTCAGGCCCTAGCTCCGGCAACCAGGCCAGGGGATAACTTGTTTGTTCCAGATTTATTGCAGGCTAGACTTCTGCAGGAGTTTCATGAGTCTAGGCTGAGTGCTCATCCAGGTATCACGGCCACTAGAGAGGCAGTAGCCAGGGGTTTTTGGTTGCCTTCACTAAGGTCCGATGTCAAGAAATTTGTTTCTGCTTGTGGCGTGTGTGCCCGTTCCAAAAGCTCGCATAACCGGCCGGCTGGGAAACTCATACCTTTTCCGGTTCCTGATAGGCCATGGACTCATCTTTCCATGGATTTTATTACCGGCCTTCCACCTTCCAGGAGCAATACCATGATCTGGGTGGTGGTGGAAAGGTTTTCCAAACAGACCCATTTCATTCCCTTGGCAGTATTGCCCTCAGCAGAAACATTGTCAAGGTTGTTTGTGCAGCATATGGTCCGATTGCATGGGGTACCCCTGAATGTTGTGTCTGACAGAGGTGTTCAGTTTGTGGCCAAATTTTGGAGGGCGTTCTGTATGAAATTGGGCATCTCACTCTCCTTCTCGTCGGCATATCACCCGGAGAGTAATGGTCAGACAGAACGCACCAATCAATCCCTGGAACAAATTCTCAGGTGTCTGACCTCCGCCAGACAGGAGGATTGGTGTGATGCATTACCATTGGCGGAATTCGCTTTTAACAACCGGGTGAGTCAGTAACACCAACATGTTGGGTTAATCCACATTTTGGGGAGTTTTCACGGGTGGATTCCGGTTGTCCAGGGGTAGAGGGGTCCGTTCAATGGTTAAAAAACCTCTGGGCTGAAGTCCAGCGTAATATCTCTCGGGCCCAGGGGAGGTACAAATATTTTGCTGACAAAAAGAGAGCCTCGGGAGACATGTTTCAGGTGGGAGAGAAGGTTTGGCTTTCCACATGTAGCATCAACTTAAAGGTACTATCAGCTAAGTTGGGACCAAAGTTCATTGGTCTGTACGAGATTATGGAGACCTAGTGGCATATAGGTTGCGTCTCCCCGCCTCCTTAAAAATATCCAATATGTTCCATAAATTTCTGTTGAAATCCATAGGGTCTGTCAAAGAGGACTCCGAGCCTGTTGTTTCTCCAGTGCTGGTGGAGGGTCAATTGAAGTATGAGGTCGGACATATTGTGGACTCTCAGCGGGTGTGCCGCTCTTTGCAGTACCTGGTCCACTGGAAGGGATATGGACCAGAGGAGCGCTCATGGGTCCCTGCTCACTCTGTTCATGCAGATCGCCTGGTTCAGGCTTTCCATGCCAAGTACCCGGGGAAGCCTGGGGGTCCAGACGCTCCCCGTTGAGAGGGGGGTACTGTCATGATCCCAGTGCAGGTTTTTGAGCTGCACGTCAGAAGTAAATGTCTGGAGCTCAGTGCAGGTTTTGACCTGCACACCTGGGGTTAATGATTGTGGCCTCTTTTTGGTTCTGGGAGAGCTTCTTAAACCCCTGGGAAGCTCCAATCCATGTCAGTTATACTTTTACCTTTGGCCGAGTGTGGTGACCTCTGTGTGCCTGTGCCTGTTCGTTGTTATAGCTTGTTTATATGGTTCTGACCCAGTTCTGTTCCCCATTGTGAGTTTGCCTGTTGATTCTGTACTTCGCTTCCCTCTCTGTGTATGACTCATTGCCTGTGATCTGACTACTCTCTGCTCGCCTCTCTTGTACCTTGCAGCTATCTCTGTGTATGTCTCATTGGCTATGTCCTGACTATCCTCCCTGTCTATGCCCCATGGTAACTTTGTCTCGCAGTTACCCTGCTAGGAGTTCTCTTGCAGCTCCTAGCTCTCTGGAGTTTAGGCCACGCCCCTAGCAGTCACATGCTTCAGGTCCTGCTGCTCTGAAGTACGCATCTACTTGGCTGCTGCCCGCTCCACAGGTATTTTTGAGCACAGTTCGCTTTACTCAGGACACACGCACTGGCTCAGTGAGCAAGTTCAGTTCAGTGTTACTGACACCTGATGGTCAAAGGTTGGGGCAGTAACACCAGTGGAATAGCGTGTTTCTGGGCGAAGGTCGAGGACATAAAGTTCCCCTCAGCCTCGGAATTCACGGTAACCTCTACCTCCCAGGTGGAGGCCCCACTATCTAATGTCCCTCGGAATACCGGTTTGGGAGAAAAGGGTTTCATATTTGCCTGACCACCACCTATGACCACTGGACGTGATCGTTTTTCCGACCGCAGAGGACATGTGCTAGCCGAGTGACCAAACTGCCGGCACTGGTAACAACATGCGGAGCCTCGCACCGGACGTGGCTTGGAGCCGGCGCGAGACACCTCCATAGGTTCGGAGGATGTAAGCTCCTGAGTGGGAGATCTTAGCGGCTCAGTGAAGGTGGGAGCCAAATTAACCCTTTGTCTGGATTGTGAACGTTCCAGCCCGCGCTCCGTAAATCGGAGATCAATGCGGGTGAAGATGGCAATCACTTCCTCCAGACTTGTGGGGACCTCTCTGGTTGCTAGAGCATCTTTGACATGCTCTGCTAACCCTCTCCAAAACACAGGGATGAGTGCTTTATCGGGCTACTCTAGTTCAGAAGCCAATGTCCGGAATAGGACGGCTTAATGGCTGACCGAGAGAGACCCCTGTGTTAGGGCCAATAATTGGAGAGAGGTGTCATGCGTGATCTGTGGTCCCAAAAATACCTGCTACAGAGCCGCGAGGAACTGAGCAGCCGCCTGAATCACGGGATCATCACGCTCCCACAATGGCGTAGCCCACTCTAATGCCCTACCAGATAAAAGAGAAACAATAAACCCCACCTTAGCCCACTCTGTAGGGAACCGTGCAGCCAGTAACTCAAGCTGGACAGTGCACTGACTCACGAATCCCCAACAGGTGGCGTTGTCACCCGAAAACTTGTCGGGGAGAGGGAGCCGAGATATTGTCGGCATAGGCGTGAGTGTGGGCACGCGTGAGACAGCCTCTGCGACTGCCTGAGCAGCGGCTGCTGTAGCATTCGCAGCTGAGGTGGAGCTCTCGATAGCCGCCAACCTGCTCTCCAGCTGCCGAATGAACTGCTGCAGCTGCTGCAGGTCCGCCATTACTAGCCAGACCCTGACGCTAGTATAATGTTAGGGACGGCGGAATGCACTAAATATAAATAATAGGAAGTGCGTTCGCCGCCCAGGGTCCACCATGCAGTAGGTGTAACAACCACTGCTGAGTAATGGCAGACTCGCTATATGGCGGTATACTGGGCTTGGGTTAAACATCACCTGAGGTGCGCGGGGCAGATTCTGATAAACACACAGAGGCGCTTTAGTATAAGTAAAGCATAAACGCCGATCCTGTTAGCCTCACAGGTCTCAGCTGGCTTGCACACACAGTATAAGGTCACAGGACACGGCCCAAGGCAGAGGTCGGTGCCCGTCTTGACCTACCGTGCGTGCGGCATCGCTACCGCGGATGCCTGGTAAGTGCTGCTAACTGGAGTGCAGCGGTTACTACTGTCGCTGTACGACAGTGCCGTGAGGCATAACACTATCGGACGCTAGTGTAGTGGTGCGGTATGCACCAAGGCGTATGGCTTGCCACTGACTCGCGCTGACTACTAAACTAATTCCCTAACCACATGCATAATATCAGGGGGAAGGGGTTTCAAATGAGTCAGTCACCAGAATCATACATCCATCACCATTCACACATAGCACGTATTGTCTATACTAGCGCATGGCCGAGTGGCCATGCGGGCCTTTTATAGCCATGCGCTTCCGGGACCTTCCAGACCTCTGAGATGGGCCAATCAGATCAGGACAAGGACCTGAGCACATGACCCCCAATCTCCACTGGGAGATCGTCTCGTGGGCATGCCCAGTAGCGCGACGAGAGGACTTCGCCTCTGGAGTGGTTTCATGCAAAGCAAGTTGCGCTACCATTGCTGGTCCAGAGGTGGCAGCAACATCCAGACCCAGAGAGCTGGTCTGAACAGGTCCCTGAGTGGTTGGAAAGGAATGGGAGACCGCTGGATGTATGGCTCTGGATTCCTGCTGTGCAGCTGCAGGAATCCGACGCCTAACAAGTTTGTAACTAATAAGTCATGTCAGACTATGTTAATTTCTTTCTATGACAGAATCTCTGACTTGGTGGATAAGGGAAATGCAGTAAATATAGCATATCTTGATTCCAGCAAAGCATTTGTAATGGATAAGGCAACTGTTAGGTGGCTTCATAACTGGTTTAGAGATCGGACCGAAAAGGTGGTCATATATGGCTGCACAGCCTGTTGGAAGAATGTCTCAAGTGGGGTGCCGCAGGGCTCTGTGTTGGTCAAAATCTTTATAAATGATTTAGATGAAGGAATTGAAGATAAGCTTGAAGATAAGCTGATTAAATTTGCTGGGTTGCATTAACAGAAGAATACAAGCTAGATAATTTGAAGTATTTATCCCTCTCTACTCATTTTTGGTCTGACTTAATCTGGAATACTAAATAAACACACAAAGATTGAGCTTGGTTTGAATTGGTAACTGTACATGCTGCATATAAATGCATGTTCACACTGGCCACAAAACATACGAAACTAACAAAAGGCAAAATGAGAAAAACCCTGCTGTAATTAAGGTTCTCATCTGGAATACTGTGTCAAATTCTGGGCACCGTATTTTAAAAAAGACACGAACAAACTGGAGCATGTTCAAAAAAGAGCAACCAGAATGGTGACGGGTCAGCATACAATGTCCCATGAGAACCTGTTAGAGGATTAGGGACTGTTTAGCTTTAAAAAAAGAAGACTGAGAGGAGACTTAATAGCTTTCTACAAATACCTCAAGGGCGGTCACACTGCAAAGGGATCAGCTTTATTCTTATTTGCACAAGGAAAGACTAAAAGCAATGCGATGAAATGGAATGGGAGGAGACAGATTAGATGTTAGAAAATCTTCTTGACAGTGAGGCTGATCAACAAATGGAACAATCTGCCAAAACAAGTAGTCAGTTCTTCACCATTGAAAGTCTTTAAATGGATGCTAGGCAGACATCTGTGTGGGATGATTTAGTGAATTCTGCATTGAGCAGGGGGTTGGACCAGATGACCCAGGAGGTCCTTTCCAATGCTACCAATCTATGATTAATAGAGTATATAGACTAGGTTTGAATTAATTGGAGAATAGTTTGAAATCCTTAGAAGTTTCCAATATAACTATATAACTATGCAATATTGGTTTGATTTAGATTTCTCTTACTTTCAGACATTTTATCAATACAAATGTTTAATACTTCTGTTTTTGGAAGCATTTTTATTTTACAACATTTTTTCCACATCTATCTAAAACTTTTACACAGCGCTGTATATACAGTGGCTTGTGAAAGTAATCACCCCCTTGCGAACAGGTATATACTGGCAGAAAATTGCCATATTCAATGATCCCACAATATCAGTTTCAAAAAAGCTTATTGTCACAGTTTTACCCCTCAGGGTGTCTGGGATTTAGTTACTGACAGCTCGGCCATCCAATCCGGTACAGTGGCATGCTGAAGCTGTCAGTACCGTGATTGACAGCATGGCCATCCAGTCTGATTCAGAGGCATACTGAGCTGTCGGTGTGTTTATTGACAGCTCAGCTAGCCAATCTGTAACTGTGGGGCTTCGGCTTGCTTCTTAACTAACCCGAGTTTCCCAGAACACTGCCAGACGTACAATCATCTTGTGAGGTTTGTGCTTTGTGCTCTCCTGTGCCTTGAGTTCTATGTGCTTGATCTTTTGTCTGACTTTTCAATTTGTTCTGTCAATCTGCCTATTTAACTCCGTCAGCTCTGATCCATTATCTTCATGGCACTCTGACCTCGGAACATTACCTGACTAGGCTTTTGTCTCTTCCTTCTGTTTAAGACATACCCTCATGGCTTCTGACCTTGGACTCATTGACCATTCTGACTCACGGCTTGGCCGTGAGAAGTGACTAGCTTCACACTAATGGTACTTATCAACCATCAATTGTTCTTGTTCCTGAAGCATTTCCCCCTTTTTTATTATAAGGTTTCATCAGGGGATCCACATTTGAGGGTTCCAATGTCCTTCAGTGGCCAAGATCAATGCTGTGTGCGGCATTTTGACGGTTCTATTGATGTAATTGAGTTTTTTTGTATTGCAGCCTCTGAGGGCTTTCAGAAGAGGTGCGCATATACTGTCAGACCATGTGACACTTAGATTGCTTACAGCTATACTTCCTTTCAGCATGTGAAGGGGCTTCATTGCAAAAGGGGTGAATAAATATGCACATACCAATTTTTAGTTATTTGATCTCATAAATTTAATTTATGCATATATTTTCTCACTTCAACTTAGACTACTTCATGCTGATGCATCACACACAAATCGGATTTCAAAAATATTTAAACACAGGTTGAAATGTTACAAAATTGATAAAAATTCAAGGGGTTTGAATACTTCCCCAAGGAACTATATAGTTAAAAATAATTTATTGTATACAATCCAAATCTGCTCCTGAACATTTTTTATTATTTTATTAAGTTACAGCAGTAATAATTAGCTGCTCTACTGGCAGCCTTATCCATTAGTTAAACGTAGGCCCAACCCATGATTTCCAGTGCTAGTGGTATTCGTAGACGTTATATGTGTGGGGCTTCTTGACTATTTCTCTACAGAATATGTCAGGGGACAAAATGATCAGGTGATTGGAAGATTTAAGTTAGACTGATGATTTTGGTGGCAGTTTTCTCAGACAGGAATGATCTGACAAATTGAGTGTTCCTTCATATGGGGGTGTCAGGAGAGATAGCTGTCAGCTAATTTATTGTTGGACTGACAACTTTCTAATGTGTATGTCCAGCTTAAAACTTTACACATTTTTTATTTTTCATAACAGTCATGAATTCCTCTTGTATAGTATATTATTAAATGCCAGAGCCGGTTTTAGACAAATTGGGGCCCTAGGCAAAATTCAAAGTGGGCCCCCCATGTCCATATAAAACACGTACATGCTACACCGACATCAGTGTCACCAGTGTTTTCAATCAGTGTGCCACCCATGTGCCATCCGTGTTTTTCTGGTATGTATAATGTAATGAAATTACAAAGCTTCTCATATACTTTCCATGTTAAATACGGATGGCACACGGATGGCATGTTTACATAGACTGCTGCTGGGAAAACACGGACATGAGAGCAGCACCATAGGGCAAATAGGGGACACGTGGCATCTGTGAAAAACATGATAGATCGTGTGAAGGGGGCTGTACAGTCACATAATAGAAAACATTAGCAGAATTGCCGTCTTTTTCTACATCCTAACTCACAAACAGAAGAATAAAAAGCGATAAAAAAGTCCTACATGTCCCCCAAACTACTTTGCTGAATCCCCTCTGGGTCCGTGGCCGATGGTTTGGGGTCCCTTGATGGTTATTATTCACTTTGCAGCTATAATTCAAGGTGAAGCCACAAGACCACTGCAGCCTAGTGCTAAGACTGACGGAGACCCCCGGACTCATAAGACCACTGCAGCCCAGTGCTAAGACTCACAGAGACCCTGGAGCCACAAGACCCCTGCAGCCCAGTACTAAGAATGATGCAGACCCCCGGAACATCAGTGCTGGAGCCGCAGGAATTTATCATTTCATGCTAATTATTTTCACATTATCAGAAAACCACTGTAGTGTCTGTTCACCATTTTTGCTGCGGATTGATCTACAGTGTTGGCAGGAATTATTCAGCATTTTTGCAGCCTTTTCACTTGCATTTTTGTGTCCCATTAATTTGAATAGGGAAAATACACTGCAGAAACGCTGAAAGACGACAGCAACAGATTTATAAAAAAAAAATGTCTTCTGGCCGCTGTCCGTGTCTGGCCGGTGTCCGTGTCAGGCTGCTAAACTTGGACAGTGCGGAATAGTAAAGTAGTCTGCACTATTCCACACAATAGTATAATAACCCCTGTTTACACTGCGCTTCTGCATTGCGTCCGGGGGCTCTGCCGAATCCCCCTAAAATAGGATGCACCTAAATCCCCAGCGGGGCCACAGACGGCATTGACACCAAGCAGAGGTCAGATGTATTTGTTTTGTTTTTCTGAAATTGACTGATTTATTTTCTTAGGATGGGTGCACACAGTCAGGAATTAGCAGCACTTTGGACGCAGCACATGTCTGCTGCTGGCTTTTGAACGCAGGTGACTTCACATGTGATCACTGAACCGTGCGGATTCACCGAGTCCAATACATTGTACGGATGAGATTTATCGCGTCTCCGCAAGATAAAAAGACATGCTGCGGTCTGGAAAGATGCGCCGCATGTCCATCTCTGCGGGTGAGGAGCAGGCGTCTGTGGACGCATAGTGGACATGGGATTTCTTGAGATCCCGTCCACTATGCTGTAACATCTGGACGCTGCACAAGTAAACAGTGTCCAACCCGCAGCAATTACTGACCGTGTGCACCTACCCTCAGAGTCTGTTTCTGTTTTTTCACCTAAAAGTGTCCACTTTGCTGTGGCTGTTGGAACAGACAGACATGTTCAGAAAAAAAATCACATGTGTAATTCATGAGAACTCCATGCCTGTCATTGCAATCTATGGCTCTATGCAGAATTCATGCATAACCCACCGGGAAAAGTAAAGAAAGGCAGTGTGAACAGACCCTAATGTACACACACATATATATATATATATATATATATATATATATACTGTATATATAAACACAAATGCACCACAGATATACACAATCATACTATATACTGTACATATGTATACACATAATATATACACATAAACACACACACACTGTATACTGCACATGTACACACTAGATATACATATATACTTACCAGGTCCTGATGTCACTTGTTCATATCTCAGGACAGAGACGTAGGAGCAGCCATGATGAGGAGGAGGTGACACAAACACAGGGCAGCAGACATCTTGTCCTGCCCCAGGTCTGACCCCTGCTGTGTTATGCCCCTCCCACTCACTATCATCTTCTTACCTGACACTACAGGGGAGATAGAGGGGGAATGGAGGGGGGTTTGGGAGAGACAATCAAGAACTGCAGTGGATGCACAGCATTATTCAGTGTAAGTAATGCTGAACACCCTCTGTGCACTTCATAAAGGGGTTGCAGACACAGGGGGCCCCCTTTGTGGGTGGGAGCCCCAAGCAGCTGTCTTGTCTGCCTGTCTCAAAGGCTGGCCCTGTTAAGTGCATAACAAACCCAAAGAGCAGAAATTCTGGTGGTCCCTCGAAAATAGATACTACAGTGTATGTCTTAGAATTAGGGGGTCGTTACATAACTTGAAGGGGCTAACAATTATCAAATATAAAAGTAAGAAAAAGTGGAAATTGTAATAAATTTCCTGCCATTGCTATAAAGGTGAAATCATGAGACTAAAGGGCGCCATTTAAGGATGCCTGTATTCTGTTAATGTTTTACTAAAATAATATTTTTTTTTATATTATATGAATCAAAAAAGAAGAAAGGTAGAAAATATATATATAAGCAATTCCTCCTCTCAAAAAATGAAGAATTTGAGTTCTTTATGAGTCCTTGGAGGTCAGCCATTTCCCCCTTTTTATTACCTCATACCAGACCTATGTCTGGCTATAAAGCTGTTAAGTCTGAAGTAAAACAATGCTAAGCCCTGCATCTTAAGCAATAGTCTCCCCTTTACTTCCTAAGCATCTGCCGGCTGAAAATGGAATGGATCATAGTGAAATTAACACATACTTTGTGACCATACTGCACAACTGCAGAAAATTTTTCAAACTGAGGCCATTTTTTCTTCTTACATTTTACTATTAATTTCTAAGTTAATGTTTCTGAAGTTGATGTGATAAATCAGTCACAACTGTTGTCAGATAACCCGGGGCCAGGGGCTCCTAACTTGTCCCTAGTGCTATTGGGTGCGCTAGCTATCCTAGCTATCCTTGCTCCCTGGATTACTTCTATTGGTGAAGATGCCAGATCCACGCACCTTGATGAGCTCCTTAATCCGCCCTCAAACTGTTCCCTCCTCCCACACAGGAAAGAGAGGAGTAGTATTGTATGTAAATACATCAACCAGGTCAACAAGGGAATACTTACAGGGATAAAGGAAAATACCAATCATACAAATATGAACTTACAAACAACAGAAGGGAACACCCGGGAGTGAAGGAAAGGAAAATCAAAGTAGGAAAAGAAGAAGGTTTGTACATAACAAAATCCAAGCAACATTATAAAACAAAGGCACCAAATGCTTCCTCAATCAACAAAACTCCTCCAGCTCCTGAGCCACTCAGCTAGAAGCTAGCTCTGGCAATACGCCTGCTTGTCAGAGGCATGAAAATATAGGAGAGTGGAGTGGTCAACACTGAACAGCTGGGAGCATCAACTGCAAGAAGAAACCTGGATGGTTTAATATGAAGGTGAAATGCTTCTAATCTGTGCAGGAGTAGGAGAAATCAGACAATGTGGTCATCTGGCTTCTGTCAGTCGCGGTAAACCAGTGACAAAATCCATGTCTAACCTGTGTGATACAGTGTCATAGCTTAATGTAAATTGTTTAAAGATATAACTATGTTCCAAAGATACTGGCACAATCTCTTAGATCATTTGGCTGCAGGCCTATTGGATTCTCAAACTTTATTTTATTCTAGAAAGTCAATAAAAGGATGTATCAGATGATAAATAGCTGGATCAGAAAAATGTTGCAAACAGTGCTGCATTTAAGAAGTTAATAGCTTCTCATAATCAGTTGCAGTACTTGTACAATTACTGTTACTTCAGGTGGTAAACAAGCATAGTGATATTGTGCACACTTGATGGGTAATTCTGTTGAACAGATGTGCAGCACAATAGTTGTAATAATATAAAACAATTTTTGCTTGGTTGTATGCCACATCATGCCAAAAATGGTGGGCAACTCTGGCCCATTCTATGGTCTAAGTGAGGCTACCTACTCCCTCAGCATACCCCATCTAGTCACTAGTTAAAAGGGAGGAAAATACCGAACAACAATGCAATATTCGGCGATTAATTCATCGAATATTCACCAAACATAACCGAACGCCATTCACCCGAATGGGAGGCAAAAACAAACACATGCACAACACTTTATAACGTCCCCAAATGCTGCCAAAACACATCAAATGAGGGACAGACACCAGAAAAGTGGCCACAATTTACCCACAGTACAGATTTTAGCATAGCACTGCAGAAAT
Organism: Dendrobates tinctorius; assembly: GCF_039654945.1. Taxonomy (NCBI): domain Eukaryota; kingdom Metazoa; phylum Chordata; class Amphibia; order Anura; family Dendrobatidae; genus Dendrobates; species Dendrobates tinctorius. The sequence continues at coordinate 56,843,428 of NW_027361698.1, read as the reverse complement.
CAGGGAGGCATGAGGTATCGGGGTCTGGGACAGCATTTACAGCTTTCAAATAAATGTAACAGTAAGATGAGGTGCGTGAGGGATCAGTGTAGGGCACCTTTGCTGGGAGCCCTGATACCACATGGAACACCTCTACCTGCTTTGATGCTGAGCCACACTCAGGTGGCAAAAATACCAGTTTTCTAGACTACCATTGTCACAAAAATGTAAGAATAATAACACGGGTAGTTGAGTCCAAGGGAGTGGAGGCCTGATGGTCTCGGAGGCCTACTACTACATGCAACACGCACAAAGAAGACCCAACTAAGAGTCTACACATTTACAAAAATTAGTGGCAGACACCAACAAAGTGTCTTTAATTGCAATAAAGTAGAATTAGTATAGCGAGGACCGACACCTCTTTCACTACAGCCAACCCAGCAGATGGAGACTGTAATGGGCAAGGTGGTGGAATCACTGTTCTGAATCCCTGAAAGGGGCGTAACTAGGTGGCATACCAAATCCTTACTTGGACAAGTGGCAGCAGGAAAAAACTGCAACCCAAAGAGGTACAAACAGGTGGCACCAGGTGCTATGCCATGGCTGATCTACAGAATGTGGTAGCTGACCTCCTACAGCAGGTAAGCTGCTAAGGCCGAAAGGAGGGATGAAAAATGCAGGCAGGCATTGTAGGGTTTCTGGAAGCACGGGTGCAGATGGGACCGCCTGAGGAACAGAAAAGCACTGGCAGGTGTGGGCTGGATCGGATGTTAGACAGATAGGTGCTGGCAGGTGCAATCTAGACCGGCTGATGGTCAGAAAAGCACAGACAGGTACAAGCAGATGGGCACAGACAGGTAAAAGCAGATCGGTAAAGGATAGACAAGCAGACAGACTAGCAAGCATGCAAGGCAAACTAACAACATAGCTCAGGCACCTCCATATTGGAGAAGCCTTAGATAGAAGGTGTAGCCCAGCTATAGGTTGGGAATACCTTAGGTTGGTGTGGGCAGTAACTTTAAGAGGGAGATAGCACACGAGTGCGCTTTCTAAGTATAGTTCCCGGTCCTACAACTGAACCTTGGTGGACTAAGACACATAGGGGGTAAGATGAGGAGGTGGTGTGTGAGTGGGAGACACTGAATGTCCTGTCTGTTAGGTACGAGGAGATTCAACAAAGGGCCAAGTCTGTAGTGTCAACAGATCAGAAAGTTTGTACTAAGAGGGAATCGTCCACTGTGTCAAAGTCAGATGCCTGGTCGATGAGGAGGAGGAGGACAAAATCAGATTGCTTTCATTTGCCGGTTATTAGGTCGTTGCTGATTTTAGTCAGGGCAGTTTCAGTGGAACAGTACAGTCTGAAGTCAGCGGTCAAAGAGGGAGCAAGAGGAGAGGTGGGAGGACAGATAAAAATGGACATGTTGTTCCAGTATTTTGGTGGCATAGGGAAGAAATGATATGGGGTGATAGATAGACACAGAGGATGGGTCAAGGGTGTGCTTTTTGAGGATGGGTGTGAACAAGGTATGTTTCAATCAGGATGGAAGACACCAGTTGTTAGTGACAGGTTGAAGAGGTGTGCTATGGTTGTGATGAAGACTATGGTAAAGTTTGGAATGAGGTAGGATGTTATTGTGTCAAGTTCACAGGTGGTGAGGCAAATTATTTGGCTGAGATGAGAGGAGAGGGAGGGGGAACTGGTGGAAGCAGCAAAGAATTGAAAGTCCTGAATAGATGTTTAGGGTTGTGAGACAGGTATTATATGAGGGATGAGAAGTCGGTTTGTTTTGCAGCAATAAGAATTTGAGCAGCAATTTTACAACTTCTGTTAGTGGACGGGCAACTCCGCTCCCTCGCTTTGGCAGCTGAATAATGGTTCGCTTTGTAGATGAGAGCCAGAAAGAACATGTGCTCCAGTAGATGGCAAGCGCTGCATCAAGTGGCCTCTGCTCCTCTTCCTGCAACTTAATATCACACACAGTACAGTCCTCAGTGATGGCACCCCAAGTAACCTTTTTTTCCCCCCACATCACAACTCTCCAAGCGCCCAACTGTTGAGAACCACAAATGACTGAGTCTGCAGATCTCTTCACGCATTATATGCTATGGGTTTAGGAAGTGTACGCTAAAGATTCACAAAGTCAAGAGGAGGAAATCAAATGCACCGATGGCCAAATTTTTTCTCAGATTGATCCATGGTGGAACAAAGTTTTGTCCGCGCATAAACAAAATCCTCTTCAACTGACGTTAACCCCGTTGGCTGAAGGTGATCCATTTGTGACGAGACTCAGATATTTGAGGCTCCAGCGGACTGTACTGTGCTGTCAAGACAGGAAGAAGGGGAGAGTGACTCTCAGGGCGAGGAGTGAGAGAAGAGAGGATGACAATGAGGTGGTAGATCACACTTAATGTAAGCCCATAGGCATATAGCTGAGTAGCTCAGCAGAGGAGGAGGAGGAAGATGAGGTGGTTACGTAGACACAGAGTTATGCAATCATGACAATCAGTGCATCCTGAGGCCCAAATCTGGCTGTGGACAGCTACATTCACAGTTCTGCAGTTACCCAGCTTGGGTCTTTATTTCAGATTGGCAAAAATCTAAAAAATCATGTTAGCTGTCAACATTTTTAAAAACAACCTAGTAGAGTACAAAAAATGAAATCATTTCAGTAGGACATGCATGACCTACCACATGGTGATCAGCATGTGTTAATCTGGTTACAGTATGTCAATGTGCTAAAATGCAGATAAGCGGTTCTCGCCAACCACTGCCACCCCATCAACCACATCTTCTGATTCTTCCTCATCTCTCCCTTTTGCAAGTGATGTCACACAGGTTTCCGGCCGAATAACCTCCATTTGTTTACCCCCTAATGTTAGGGTAATTGATAGCCTCTCAGCTAATATGGCATTGGACATGCCTGCTGTTTTTTACTGATCTTACAGTTGTGGCCAAAAGTATTGACACCCCTGCAATTCTGTCAGATAATACTCAGTTTCTTCCTGAAAATGATTGCAAACACAAATTCTTTGGTATTATTATCTTCATTTAATTTGTCTTAAATGAAAAAACACAAAAGAGAATGAAGCAAAAAGCAAAACATTGATCATTTCACACAAAACTCCAAAAATGGGCCAGACAAAAGTATTGGCACCCTCAGCCTAATACTTAGTTGCACAACCTTTAGCCAAAATAACTGCGACCAACCGCTTCCGGTGACCATCAATGAGTTTCTTACAATGCTCTGCTGGAATTTTAGACCATTCTTCTTTGGCAAACTGCTCCAGGTCCCTGATATTTGAAGGGTGCCTTCTCCAAACTACCATTTTTAGATCTCTCCAAAGGTGCTCTATGGGATTCAGGTCTGGACTCATTGCTGGCCACCTTAGAAGTCTCCAGTGCTTTCTCTCAAACCATTTTCTAGTGCTTTTTGAAGTGTGTTTTGGGTCATTGTCCTGCTGGAAGACCCATGACCTCTGAGGGAGACCCAGCTTTCTCACACTGGGTCCTACATTATGCTGCAAAATTTGTTGGTAGTCTTCTGACTTCATAATGCCATGCACACGGTCAAGCAGTCCAGTGCCAGAGGCAGCAAAGCAACCCCAAAACATCAGGGAACCTTCACCATGTTTGACTGTAGGGACTGTGTTCTTTTCTTTGAATGCCTATTTTTTTGTCCAGTAAACTCTATGTTGATGCCTTTGCCCAAAAAGCTCTACTTTTGTCTCATCTGACCAGAGAACATTCTTCCAAAACGTTTTAGGCTTTTTCAGGTAAGTTTTTACAAACTCCAGCCTGCCTTTTTTATGTCTCGGGGTAAGAAGTGGGGTCTTCCTGGGACTCCTACAATACAGTCCCTTTTCAATCAGACGCCGACGGATAGTAAGGGTTGACACTGTTGTACCCTCAGACAGCAGGGTAGCTTGAACTTGTTTGGATGTTAGTCGAGGTTCTTTATCCAACGTCCGCACAATCTTGCGTTGAAATCTCTTGTCAATTTTTCTTTTCCGTCCACATCTAGGGAGGTTAGCCACAGTGCCATGGGCTTTAAACTTCTTGATGACACTGCGCACGGTAGACACAGGAACATTCAGGTCTTTGGAGATGGACTTGTAGCCTTGAGATTGCTCATGCTTCCTCACAATTTGGTTTCTCAAGACCTCAGACAGTTCTTTGGTCTTCTTTCTTTTCTCCATGCTCAATGTGGTACACACAAAGACACGGGACAGAGGTTGAGTCAACTTTAATCCATGTCAACTGGCTGCAAGTGTGATTTAGTTATTGCCAACACCTGTTTGGTGCCACAGGTAAGTTACAGGTGCTGTTAATTACACAAATTAGAGAAGCATCACATGAGTTTTTAAACAGTGCCCATACTTTTGTCCACCCTCTTTTTTATGTTTGGTGTGGAATTAAATCCAATTTGGCTTTAGGACAATTCTTTTTGTGTTTTTTCATTTAAGACAAATTAAATGAAGATAATAATATCAAAGAATTTGTGTTTGCAATCATTTTCAGGAAGAAACTGAGTATTATCTGACAGAATTGCAGGGGTGTCAATATTTTGGCCACAACTGTATATATAGTGAGGGATGATGGAGATATATCTCCACTCCTGAAATGTGCCTCACCCTTGGGATTCCACTGGATCAATGTTTTCCTTTAATTAAACTCCAGGAACAAGCCCTTTCAAGCTCTGTGACAAGCAATTAGCACAAGAGTGTGAGCTGTAGTGCATGTACAGCCAAACTGGATTCTTTTGTCTACCTCAGGCACCACAGGTCACAGCAAGGCTCTTAGGTATTGAAGCTGGAAAATGATCTATAACAACAGAATACAATATCTCTGATCCTAGACGAGCACATTCTCGGAACTGGCATTCCTTCCCCCACTCTCCCGTGCCTGGCAGCCACCAGTAGACCCCTGTGTTATGGAGTTATGAAGCATGGCTACCAGGGATTACATACGGTAGGCATATTTGTTCTAATGCGCAGATAAAATCCAGCAGAATACAGTGGCACCACTGCCGTTCCATTCAGAGCTTCGGGCGGAAAGTTATGAGCCTCCATGGTTCTGGACAGAATACCACACTCTCAGATATGAGAGGAAAGAGGCTGCACAAGCCCATGGGTGGGCACAGGGAGTGGGAGGGAGAAGCCTAGGAGATAAGGGGCAACTCCTCATTTTGAACTTAGTTTTCTAGTGGCAGAAGGATCCGTTACCAGACGTGGCCAGCAAAGCCCGTAACGAAGATTTGGACATGTGATCCATCAGCACCTCCCTGTGATCACATGCTACATAACACGGTAATTGCAACCTATCTATACCTTATCCTTGTACTACACTTGGGACTATATACCTGTATATTGTTCTGTAAATACATGCCAGTATATTTCTAGTGTGCCTTTCGGCGATTAAATATAAAATTAATCTCGGGCTGCTCTTTTATCTTGATACACAAATCCGCAACTCCTAACGCTCTGTTGGTTATTATACACTACCCGGGTTGGTTTCTGACCTGATACAAGCCTGCTGTCGGCAGGGGCTTATTTTGAATTAGGAACTGGTGGCAGCAGACCATACTGTGCTAGTGAAAAACTCTGGCAGTGATGGCCAGGAGGTTTATATCCCATTTACCCCCAAGGGTAGTTTGCACGTTAATGACCAGGCCAATTTTTACAATTCTTACCACTGTCCCTTTATAAGGTAATAACTCTGGAGCGCTTCCATGGATCCCGGTGATTCTGACTTGGTTTTCTCATGAGATATTGTATTTCATGTTAGTTGTAAAATTTAAGTGATGTAACTTGTGTTTATTTATGAGAAAAACAGAAATTTGGCAAAAATTTGTAAAATTTAGCAGTTTTCCAACTTTGAATTTTTTTGACTTTAAATCACAGAGATATGGCACACAAAAAACATAATAAATAACATTTCCAACATGTTTACTTTACATCAGCACAATTTTGGAACCAAATTTTTTTTTTGTTGGGAAGTTATAAGGGTTAAAAGTTGACCAGCGATTTCACATTTTTACAACACCATTTTATTTTTAGGGACCACATTACATTTGAAGTCACTTTGAGGCATCTATGTCATAGAAAATACCCAAAAGTGACACCATTCTAAAAACTGCACCTCTCAAGGTGCTCAAAACCACATTCAAGAAGTTTATTAACCCTTCAGGTGCTTCACAGGAATTTTTTGAATGTTTAAAAAAATGAACATTTAACTTTTTTTTCACAAAAAACTACTTCAGGTCCAATTTTTTTTATTTTACCTAGGGTAACAGGAGAAATTGGACTGCAAAAGTTATTGTGCAATATTTCCTGAGTACGCTGATACCTGATATGTGGGGGGAACCACTGTTTCGGCGCATGGCAGAGCTCAGAAGGGAATGCAAATTTGGCTGGAATTCAGATGGGATGCCATGTCACGTTTGTAGAGCCCCTGATGTGCCAAAACAGTGGAAACCCCCCACAAGTGGCCCCATTTTGGAAACTAGACCCCCCAATGAACTTATCTAGATATGTGGTGAGAACTTTGAACCTCCAAGGGCTTCACAGAATTTTATAACGTACAGCCGTACAATTAAAAAATCATATTTCTTCCATAAAAATGATCTTTTCACCCCCAATTTTTTTTCCCCAAGGGTAACAGGACCCAAAAAGTTATTGTTCAGTTTGTACTGAATATGCTCATACCCCATGTGTGGAGGTAAACGACTATTTGGGCGCATGGCAGAGCCTGGAAGGGAAGCAGCGCCATTTGACTTTTTTGCCTGGAATTGAGATCGGATGCCATGTCGCGTTTGGAAAGCCCCTGATGTGCCAAAACAGTAGAAATCCCCCACAAATGACACCATTTTGGAAACTAGACCCCTCAAGGAACTTATCTAGATGTGTGGTGAGCACTTTCAATCCCCAAGTGCTTCACAGAAGTTTATAACATAGAGCCATAAAAATAAAAAAATCAAATTTTTTTCCACAAAAATGATATTTTTGCCCCCAATTTTTTATTTTCCCAAGGATAACTGGAGAAATTGGACCCCAAAAGTTGTTGCGCAATTTGTCCAGAGTAGGCTGATACCCCATATGTGGGGGTAAACCACTGCTCGGGCACATGGCAGAGCTTGGAAGGGAAGGAGCACCGTTTGACTTTTCAACGCAAAATTGGCTGGAATTGAGATCAGACGCCATGTTGCGTTTGGAGAGCACCTGATGTGCCTAAACAGTGGAAACCCCCCAATTCTAACTCCAACCCTAACTCCAACACACCCCTAACCCTAATCTCAGCCCTAACCCTAGCCCTAACTCTAGCCCTAACCCTAGCCCAGCCCTAGCACTAACCCTAGCCCTAACTCTAACCCTAGCCCTAACCCTAATGGGAAAATGGAAATAAATTCATTTTTAAAATTTTATTATTTTTACCTAACTAAGGGGGTGATAAAGGGGGTTTGATTTGCTATTTATCGCAGGTTTTTATGTTTGACAGCTGTCATACGCTAAAAGATGCTTTTTATTGTAAAAATAGTTTTTGCATCACCACACTTTGAGAGCTATAATTTTTCCATATTTTGACTCACAGAGTCATGTGAGGCCTTATTTTCTGTGGGATGAGTTGACGTTTTTATTGGTACCATTTTCAGGCATGTGACATTTTTTGATCGCTTTTATTCCGATTTATGGGACGCAGAATGAACAAAAAAACAGCATTTCATGAATTTCTTTTGGTGGGTGCGGTTACACCGTTCCCCTTATGGTAAAATTGATAAAGCAGTTTTATTCTTCGGGTCAGTACCATTACAGTGATACCTCATTTAAGTCTTTTTTTTATATTTTGGCACTTTTATGCAATGGAAACTATTTTACATAAAAAATAATTATTTTTGCATCGCTTTAATCTGCGAACTATAACTTTTTTATTTTTTCACTGATGATGGTGTATGGTGGCTCGTTTTTTGCGGGACAAGATTATGTTTTCAGTGGTACCATGGTTATTTATATCTGTTATTTTGATCGCGCGTTATTTCACATTTTGTTCGGCGGTATGATAATAAAGCATTGTTTTTTGCTTTGTTTTGTATTTTTATTTTTTAAGGGGTTCACTAAAGGGGTTAACTAGTGGGACAATTTTATAGGGCGCGTCGTTACGGATGCGGTGATACTAAATATGTGTACTTTTATTGTTTTTTTATTTCCAAAAAATGAATTTACTAGGGAATATTTTTTAAAAAATTTATTTAGCGATTGTTTTATAAATTATTTTTAAACTTTTTTTTTACTTTATTACATTGGCCCGGGGGGGGGACATCACTGTAATTTGTCTGATCGCTGATCTGACAGTTTGGACAGCACTCTGTCAGATCAGCGATCTGACATGGCGCTGCAGAGGCTTCCTCACTGCCTGCTCTCTGCAGGGAAGGAGGCCTCCAGAGCAGCGCAGCACATCGCGCTGCTCCGGGGGTCTCAGGGAAGCATGGAGCGAGCCCCCTCCCTGCCGATGCTTCCCTAATCCCTGAGTACACTGCGATCATGTTTGATCGCAGTGTGCCAGGGGTAAATGTGCCGGGGGCGGTCCGTGTCAGCTGGGATAATCAGCTGACACCCGGTCACGATCAGCGGTGCCCCCTGGAAGCGCTGCTGATCGCTTAGACGTACTATCCCGCCCCCGGTCATACTGGCTCGGGTACCATGGATGGGTTAGTACGTCTGATGTCAGACAGGGGATATATATATCCCCAGCATGGACTGGTGATACATATCCCCCCTCACTAGGAGCACCTCAATAACTCGTACCTATAAGGGAAGCCTTTCTGGTGACTATTTGCCCTTGGTCCAGTTCCCTGACTGACCTGGGGCAAGTTGTTGTGACAGAGAGACGATCCCTGCTGGGTTCTTCTCTCCCCTTCCCCAAGGTGAGCGAAGTTGACACCCCCTTCCCCTGTGCAATATGTCATGTATATATATATATATATATATATATATATAGGAAAAAACCCTCAGGTGGCAACATTTCAACGGTGACCCGTCTTTGACAAAGACGGGTCACCGTTGAAACGTTGCCACCTGAGGATCAGTAAAGTATCCACTGTTTTCACATTTAATTTGAGTGCTGCCTATTTTTTTCCTTTTGTTAATTTGGCTGTTTGGACACTGCTGAATAGGTTTTGCACCTACTATATTATTTTGGTAGTGCTGCCCTTTTTTCTTGATTTATATATATATATATATAGTGGTACAGTAAAGGGTGTTTTACTGGATGGGAGATACATTTCTTCCAGCAGATTAATGTTTGGCCGGGTTTTTCCCTAAAGACAGGACCTGCGATGATGTCATGGTCATGTGATCAGCCCATGTGATGTCTACCTCACCTGTGGGAGGGGTTATGGGCTATGTAATGGAGGTTAGTATTTGGCACATGGTGAGTGTGTGTGTCTGAAAGTTACAGGAACTTGGCTGGACTTAGACTGAACTTGTAGACAGGATCCCCGTGCTGCAGGACTTTAGCAGCAAGACTCTCAACAACCCTGGGAATGGCACCTGGCGGATGCCGCAGGACCTGGCAGCTGCTTAGTTAAGCCCGTCCCGTGCAAGGGGTGAGTCTGGGACCAGTGGTTCTCCAAGCTGGAGTACATTTATGTTTTTCCCTTATTTTCTGTTAACCTGATGGTTGCAAAGTGACATTAAACCACTGAAATTAGACTTTAAGCCTGTGTGTTGCCTTGTTACTGCAGCCCTGCTATTACCTACCAGAGTGAATCCCTACAGTGAATATACACACACACTACCGTTCAAAAGTTTAGGGTCACTTAGAAATTTCCTTATTTTTGAAAGAAAAGCACAGTTTTTTTCCATTGAAACTGACATTAAATGATTCAGAAATACACTCTATACATTGTTAATGTGGTAAATTACTATTCTAGCTGCAAATGTCTGGTTCGTAATGCAATATCTTCATAGGTGTATAGGGGCCCATTTCCAACAACCATCACTCCAGTGTTCTTATGGTACTTTGTGTGTTAACTGTGAAAGAAGGCTAATGGATGGTTAGAATACCCTTGAAAACACTTGTGCAATTATGTTAGCACAGCTTAAAACATTTTGGCTGATTAGAGAAGCTATAAACCTGACCCTCCTTTGAGGTAGTTGAGAATCTAGAGCATTACATTAAACTCTCAAAATAGCCAGAAAAAACAACTTTCATGGGAAACTCGACAGTCTATTCTTGTTCTTAGAAATAAAGGCTATTCCATGTGAGAAATTGCTAAGAAACTGATGATTTCCTACATCGGTGTGTACTATTCCCTTCAGAGGAGAGCACAAACAGGCTCTAACCAGAGTAGAAAGAGAAGTGGGAAGCCCTGCTGCACAACTGAGCAGCAAGACAAGTACCTTAGAGTCTGTAGTTTGAGAAATCTTCGCCTCACAGGTCCTCAACTGGCAGCTTCATTAAATAGTACACGCAAAACACCAATGTCAATGTCTACAGTGAAGTGGTGACTCCGGGATGCTGGCCATCAGGGCAGAGTAGCAAAGAAAAAGTCATATTTGAGACTGGCTAATAAAAGGAAAAGATTAATATGGGCAAAAGAACACAGACATTGGACAGAGGAAGATTGGAAAAAAGTGTTATGGACAGATGTATCCAAGTTTGAGGTGTTTGGATCACACAGAAGAACATTTGTGAGATGCAGAACAACTGAAAACATGCTGGAAGAGTGCCTGATGCATCTGTCAAGTATGGTGGAGGTAATGTGATGTCCTGGGGTTGCTTTGGTGCTGGTAAAGTGGGAGATTTGTACAAGGTAAAAGGGATTTTGAATAAGGAAGGCTATCACTCCATTTTACAACGCCATGCCATACCTTGTGGACAGCGCTTGATTTGAGCCAATTTCAACCTACAACAAGACAATGTCTCAAAGCACACCTCCAAATTATGCAAGAACTATTTAGGGAAGAAGCAGGCAGCCGATATTCTATCTGTAATGGAGTGGCCAGCGCAGTTACCAGATCTCAACCCCATTGAGCTGTTGTGGGAGCAGCTTGACCGTATGGTATACAAAAAGTGCCCATCAAGCTAAACCAACTTGTGGGAGGGGCTTCTGGAATCATGGCATGAAATTTCTCCAGATTACCTCAGCAAATTAACTGCTAGAATGCCAAAGGTCTGCAGTACTGTAATTGCTGCAAAGGGAGCATTCTTTGAGGAAAGCAAAGTTTGAAGGAGAAAATTATTATTTCACATAAAAATCTTTTTTTCGAACCTTTTCAATGACTAGACTAGATTTTAAATTCATTTGGCAACTCATTTGATTATTAAAAGTATGAGTTTTCATGGAAAGCACAAAATTGTCTGGGTGACCCCAAACTTTTGAACAGTAGTGTGTATATATATATATATATATATATATATATATATATATACACTGTATATTTATATATACACTACTGTATATATATATATATATATACAGTGAGGAAAGGAAGTATTTAACACATTGACGATTTTACAATTTTTCACACCTACAAAGAAAGGGGAGGTATGTAATTTCTATCGCAGTTACACTTCAACTGTGAGAGACAGAATCTAAAAATAAGATAATGACATTGTACGATTTTGAAATGATTAATTTGCATTTTATTGCAATAAAATACATATTTGATCACCAAACAACCAGCAAAAGTTCTGGCTCTCATAGACCTGTAAGTTTTTCTTTAAGTAGCTCCTACTCTGCACTTATTACCTGTATTATTTGCACCTGTTTGACCTTGTTACCTGTATAAAAGACATCTGTCCACACAATCAATCACACTCCAACCTTTCCGCTATGATCAAGACCAAAGAGCTGTTTATGAACAACAGTGACAAAATTGTTGACCTGCACAAGACTGGGATGGGCTACAGGACAATAGTCAAGCAGCTTGGTGATAAGGCAACAACTGTTGGCACAATTATTAGAAAATGAAAGAAACACAAGATGACTGTCAATCTTCCTCAATCTGGGGCTCCAAGCAAGATCTTGCCTCATGGGGTAAGGATGACTCTGAGAAAGGTCAGGCATCAGCCCAGAACTACACAGTACACAGGAGGACCTGGTGAATGACCTGAAGAGAGCTGGGACCACAGGCTCAAACATTACCATTAGTAACACACTATGCATTCATGAAATAAAATTCTGTAGGACATGCAAGGTTTACAGCTCACGCTAAAGAAGTTCAGCATTGACCAACTGGATGATTCACAGGAGGCAAGGGAGAAGGTCATGAGATGAGACCAAAATAGAACTTTTTGGTTTTGACTCCATTCACTTTGTTTGGAGGAAGAAGAAGGATGAGTACAACCCAAAGAACACCATCCCAACTGTGAAGCATGGTTGGGGAAACATCATACTTTGGGGGTGATTTTCTGCAAGGGGAAGAGAACGACAGCACTGAATTAACCACTTCACCCCAAAGCCTGTTTTCACCTTCCTGACCATGCCAATTTTTGCAATTTTGACCACTGTCACTTTATGAGGTCATAACTCTGGAACGATTCATTGGATACCACTGATTTGCATCAGTTGCATGCAGTATGGTTAATTCAATTAATTCACAGTCACACTGACTATGTAGGTACATTACCTCCCTATAACTTGAATCTCTGGATTATTATTCATAAACAGACTACCACTATTGTTTTTCAATGTCCTTCAGCCCTGCAATAGTACACCATATTCAGATTTAGGCCTTTTTTCTATAAGGTCTAATGAGCTGAGCACTCTGGCCTCCTATCGCTTTTATTCACAATCTTTCCAGATCAAATATCACATTTTGCGAATTTGCAGGGGCAGAAAGATTTCAGGAAATTCAAGACAAAGTTAATACGCAGCAGATAGATCCACTAACCTACAGTTTATAACACTGAGGCCTCATGTGGGGCAGGGACTCGTACTCTGTAGGGCATTCTGTGTACATCTCTACAAGGCATACTATTGTTATATTCATAAAAAATTAAAGAAAAACTTGTGTGTTTATAAATGTTTAGGCAAATGTTATTAATCAAGCATTAGAAGGAAGCCAAAAAGTCACCATGAAGGAAAGGAAAGAACACTATGGCATTATGTCTATACCTATACACACTACACACAGCACTACACTCAGATTTGCATTAAAGCAACTGTGTTTACTACTTATGTATTTCTGTCTTTATTGGAAACCTGGATTTAACTAAATCTCATATTTCATATAATTCATGAAATGCATCATACCATATACAATGTTTCTATTGTAAATGAGTATAAGAGGGACATCTACTGGTTAAAGCTGGGTAAGACATTTGATTTGCTTGTTACTGTTTGCATGCATTTTTTTTAACATGCATTCTTATGAGCCCGTACTCTCTTTTATTTTGACTTAGACAGTATTATTTTTCCTTGCCAGTCACATACATTTTACTGGCTTGAAACCTCATTTCTTTATACTCAGACCTACTCCTAGAGATAGGGAAAGGAAGAAGGCTTTCAGAATCCCTCAGAATTAAGCAGAAAAAACAAACATAAATCACTAGCGATAACAATAAATGTCACACAGTTTAAAATACTTTGCTGCTTAAGTGAAAACAACATTTAGAATGTATATTTAGTGCTGATGCATCATGCGAATAATGCTAGCTTTTTTTTTAGAACAATGTTTTGTTTAATGACATTAAACAGAAGATCAAATTATATCTGTGTGCTTTTAATGAAATTATTATTAATAAAGGTAATTATGCCTATATATTCTTCTGATTATCCTTTTTGAATAAGACTTACAATATACTCTTTAGGCCGGGGTCACACTAGAGAGGAATACGGACGAGTGAGAGGCGTTAAAAGCACCCATTACACACGGACCAATGATTCTCTATGGGGTAGCTCCCAACAGCCGTATAATTCTCGTCCGTATTCTACGGTCCATGCCAATCGCAGCATGCTGCGATTGTCAGCGTACTACGCCCGTAGTACGCCAATGCAAGTCTGTGGGTGCGCAAAAAATACGGATTACACATTGACCACACGTGTGACTTGCGAGAAATACGCTGGTATTTTGGCAGGTGACAGGAAATGGGCCAATCCATCATCAGGAAGCTTAGACATGCTAATCAGCTCAAAAAGCGCTCCAGACATCCAGGAAGTACGCCTCCACGGAGTACATCAGCGTCATGGCGCCATATTTCCTCAATGTGGAGATGCTGATTGTACAAGTGCAGGAGCGCTCTGAAATCTGGGACCAGCGTGATGCCCATTATGCCAACCGGGCAAGACAGGAGGCGTCATGGAGGCGCATATGTCACCAGATGTTCCACGATTTTGCTGATCGGCCACGTGAGGAGCAGCAGCAACTGAGTAAGTACAACCCTAAAACTGTTTAAAATTACCTCACATCAAAAAAGCCATTTAGAATCAGCCCCCCCTTCCTGTGCTTGGACTTTTTGCCTCATGAGGCAGGTAGATTTTTATGTGACCCGTGGTTTTACACTGCCATAATTTGGCCCAGGCTACAAGCTCCTCATCCTCCTAGCCAATCAAGTTATTAAGTGTAGTTACTTGATACCTGAACTATTGTGACCCTGTGAGAAAGCACACCCTAGAAGGCCACATGCATAGGCCACTGGCAGCAAATTTGACCTAGCAAATATGTAAAATTAAGAATATTTCCTGTCATATTGCAGTGGAAGATGTGATGAGACGCTGGAGCAGCATCCATGACCAATACAGGCGGGAACGTCAGCAGCGGTCAAGGAGTGGTGATGCGGGCCACATAAAGAGGAAATATATCAATTATGACCGCCTCTCCTTCCTTGCTCCAATTCTGGATCTGAGACCGTAAGTAAATACCTCACACCACATTACACAGATACTTTACAGGGCCAAAAAAATGGATTTATTTTTGGCTCTGTTCTATTTCATAACAGAACTCAGTCCAACCTTACGGAGAGAGAAACTGGCTCAGATACCGAGCCCATCATAGATCCTGGGTCTGTAGGGGAAGAGGTGGCTGGACCATCTTCTCCCCCTCCAATAAGCATGGGTGAAGATTCCACTCAGGAAAACCCAGTGCCTGCACCACATACCCCACCACCAGGACCACATCCACAAGCAGGACTGTCTGCTGCTGCACCATCAGCCATATAGGAGGAGCAGGGCAATATCAGCAGCAGCCCAACTGCCCAGATCCGGGGCTCCCCACAGCCTGTTGAACCATCCCAGTGAGAAAGAAGAAGGCGCCAGATCCCTGCCCAAGATACTCGTACCAATGTTGACACAGGGGTACTGAACTATCTGGCTAGAGTCAATAATGTTGATGGCGAGGAGGCATACTCACGCAGCCTGGCCCTTTATCTTCATGCCCTTTCCCGTGAGGTGAGGCTACGCATTCGAGGATGTTTTCAGATCCTGCTTGATGTAAGCACACACCCCAGTACCCCATATGAGTTATTTGAATATCTGGAGAGGTGGCAGCTTTCCCCCTGGAATCTGATGCGCCTTAGACACTCCCCACACATGCTTGCTCAAGCAGGCTCTGAGGATCCTCAAATACGTGGGCCTACACCTCACCCCCTTCCTCCCCCTACCCAACCTTTACTACAGCAGTCACATATGTCTGGCTATAGCCAACCTCACCAATATGGCGACTTGTTGCCACCCAGTGTTGGAGGCTGGTCCCAACCTGGTTGGGGACGACATGGCTATTTTGTTGGGTATGAGACACGGGTCTACCAGCCCCAGCAAGAGGCCCCTCTCCAGTATCAGTCTGGCCAGTACCAACCACAATCCCAGGAGGCAGTACACTACTCACATCATGGGCAACAGTATGCCCCCACACAGGGCGATGGCCAAGTTGGGCAAAGTAGCCAGCAGCAAACACAGGCTGGTCTTCCGCCTTCTCCTCCCCCGACCTACCAAAATTTATAATGTTGCCATTTTTGTATTGTCTAATGGTTTTTTTGGTTGTTTTGTTTGTGAGAAAATTTTATTTGTTTCCAATTTTCACATCTGCACAAAGGCCAATTTAGCCCATTGCCACATTGATCATACAGCAATAATATGTTTTTCTAAAAAAAACAAATAAGGCAAAAGTAAACATTTGTCTACAACATTTTACGTCTCTGTCTCAATTCTAAAAAAAGGTGTCAGCATACTAACATATGCTTACCAATGCAACTAAACAGTCATAGAATCATAAGGGGTTTAAATATATATATTTATAACATAGACACAGCATGCTCTTGCCAAGAAGTTTCCCCCTCAGGTGACATAAAGTAATTTGTGAAAATATCACGCACTTTGAGCCAAGAGAGCGGTCTACTTTGAGGGTTGATAGGTGGTCTCACCCTACGCATATTGCCCGACCCACGCACAACACCAGCAGAGGAGGAACAATCATATATCCTGGTGAAGTTATGAAGAACCACACAGGCTTTAACAACTTCATTAACATTTTGTTCACTCAGAGGAAAAGGTCGCACTCAGCGGTATGAAGTACATCTCTTTTTTATTGACACATACAATTACATGTCAGGTCAGAGTTAAAGTGGCATGAGTGCTACAGGCTGACAATGGCCGTTTCGCGCTGTTCTAGCGCTTCCACTAGATGTTTTGCAGCTATTTATACAGTGGCATGGTACATATGCCTCATTATCTACATCAAATGAGAATATACATCGA
Organism: Dendrobates tinctorius; assembly: GCF_039654945.1. Classification (NCBI taxonomy): domain Eukaryota; kingdom Metazoa; phylum Chordata; class Amphibia; order Anura; family Dendrobatidae; genus Dendrobates; species Dendrobates tinctorius. The sequence continues at coordinate 56,826,758 of NW_027361698.1, read as the reverse complement.
GCAGTGTTTTATTGTTGGACATGCGTTATATATATAATCATTCATAGGTATACGTTTTTTCGATCCAATTGTTACACAAATAAGAAAAAAACTTTAAAAGATTCCGTTATGTCCGTTATGTTAAAAGTAGTATTCAGAAAGGGTATTGTAATTATTTATCTCTCTGTATGATAAATTTATCCCGCAGTTTAGCGGTAAATGGAATGTGTATTTCATGGTGTATTTCATAGTGTTATGAGTCTTGATCACATGGTTTTAATTCACTTGTCACTTAGACAACAGGTGGAGAAGGAGGAGAGACGAGATGAAGCGAGAAGCATATGAGTCCGTCATTCCCTCCTGCTCTTTGACCCATGGAAGCGCTAGAACAGCGCGAAACGGCCGTTGTCAGCCTGTAGCACTCATGCGACTTTAACTCTGACCTGACATGTAATTGTATGTGTCAATAAAAAAGAGATTTACTTCATCCCGCTGAGTGCGACCTTTTCCTCTATATAGATTCAAAGAATTGGTTGCTGCGAGGTCAAGCACCTGGGAGTTCAAGACGACTGCATGCTACCTGACGCATACCACCAGCCAGCATATGGTAATAGCGGTGCCGTCCGCTTTTTCTATATTATTTTGTTCACTCAGCTGAATAGCAGACTGGAGTACCCGCCATTTGGCACAAAGAATGCCAAAGGAACACTCCACCAGTCATCGAGCACGTGATAGGCGCCAGTTAAAAATTCAGCGCCGGTTGTCCAGGTTGCGCCGGGGATATGGCCTCATGACATTGGGCGTTAACTGAAACGCCTCATCTGCTACAAGAGGGACTGATTATTGAGTGGAGCCTGGTAGCTGGCTTGGTGGTGGCAGATCCAACTGGTTGGTGCGTAGCCGCCGACCCATAATGGAAGTATTGAAGACTCTAGAGTCTCCTGTCCTTCCATAGGCCCCAATGTCAACAATTATAAACTTGTATTGAGGTTCGGCCAGAGCCAACAATACAACAGAAAAGTTGTTTATAAATGGGAGCCAGAGTTCGATGGCTTACGCACCCGGATATGTTTGCCATCAAGGGCCCCAATACAATTAGGAAACTGGCGTTCCTCCTCAAAGTCCCTTGATATCCTCAACCATTCTTCCATCCTGGGCTGGGGCATGACGAGTTGATGTAGTCTTGACCATATTTCACTACATGTCGACCTGACTATGCCAGAAATGGTAGATTTTCCAATGAGAAACTCATGGTGGAGGGCGGCATAAGACAGGCCAGTGGACAGGAAGCTGAAGAACAACAGAAATGGAACATTTTAGAATGCACAAATTAACAAAAGTCCAGGTACATACATGCCAAACTTGTTAGTGATTCAGATCTACTAACACACATATATTTGGTCGCACAATGACTAAGTGATATTCAGTACATATTACACATAACATTCTGGTCTGTAAGTTTAAACATATCTGGAATAAGATGAGGGCATTAAACTCAGTCCAAAAAGCAAAAAATGCATACTTTGGGCAACACATCATGAACATAGAGAATGTGATTGTGTAGTACATACCGTATTGTGAGTAGAAGTCGCTCCTCTGCAGATATAGCTTTGCATATCCTTGTGTCCTGTAAGGTTATCCCAGGGCGCACTGTCTCCAAGAGTAGATCAAATGTTGCAAGGCTCACGCGACAGTATTTGTAAAATTTTTCCTGAAGCTCCCGCAGAGAAGAATAGAGGCGGTGAAAATGACCGCTGCCTCAAAAGTGGATGGACCCACATGCGTCTCCTCCTCCGCGGATCCACTATCACTGGGTATGGTTGACCAAAGCGGTGTGACAAAAGCCAGTTGAAGAGAACCTGCTCAGTTGTGTTGAAACTCAGACTGTCTGTCATGTTGCACATACAACACCAACACACCTAGTGAAGGCAAGGTCACAAATGGACAGAATGGAGGTAGCCACCTGTTCCTGAACCAATAAGTAGGGTGCAGGCTAATGATTTAAATAGTTTGCAGGCCTCAAAACCATTAAATGTCCATTTTGCAAGCCTGCGAGAAAATCTTGCCATACGGATTGCATACGGATGCTGACATGTGCAAAATACGCGACCACATCTTGCTTACGGATGACATACGGAGCAATTAATACAATTCCTCTTGTCCTTCAGCAAGGTGCCCTGGAAGGGGGTTACAAAAATGCTAAATTTCAGAAAAGCAAAGTTTGATCAGCTTAGAGAGGACCTTCGCCGAATTGATTGGGACAATGTCCTCAAAAATAGGAGCACAGAAAATAAATGGGAAATATTTAAATCAGTTTTACACACCCACTGCAAGCTAGCCATACCGTACATAAATAAAAGGTCTAGGAACAGGAGAACACCAATGTGGCTAAATAAGGATGTAAAAAGGGCAATAAATAACAGGAAAAAGGCATTTAAGAAGATAAAACAAGAAGGCAATGAAGGAGCATTAAAAAGTTATAGAGAAAAAAATAAAATGTGTTATCTAATCTTTAATTATATAAACAGTAAAATGATTAAAATTGATGGTGTTGGCCCTTTAAAGAACAATGAGGGTGAAATCATAGAGAGCGATGTGGGAAAAGCAAATGTTTTAAATACTTTTTTCTCAACAGTGTTCACACAGGAAAAGGATTTGCCAGGGGAAATGCAGAGTGATAATGTAAACTCCCCATTAAGTATTACCTGCCTAACCCTGGAAGAAGTGCAGAACCGCCTTAGTAAGATTAAAATTGACAAATCACCAGGCCCTGATGGCATTCACCCTCAGGTATTAAGGGAGTTAAGTAATGTGATAGACAGGCCTATATTCCTTATATTTAAAGACTCTATGGAAACAGGGTCTGTTCCTTTTGATTGGCGGCAAGCAAATGTGGTACCAATATTCAAAAAGGGGTGTAAAAGGGAACCTGGAAACTATAGGCCGGTAAGCTTAACATCTGTTGTGGGCAAAATTTTTGAAGGATTTCTAAGGGATACCATTATGGAATATCTCAATGTTAATAAATGTTTAACTCCATATCAACATGAATTTATGAAGGATCGCTCCTGTCAAACTAACCTGATCAGCTTCTATGAGGATGTAAGCTCTCAAATGGACCAAGGAGAATCATTGGATGTCATTTATCTCGACTTCTCTAAAGCATTTGACACTGTCCCACATAAAAGATTGGTAAGTGAGATGAGAAAGCTTGGGCTAGGGGAAAATGTGTGTAGATGGGTAGGTAGCTGGCTTAGTGATAGAAAACAAAGAGTGGTTATTAATGGTGCATACTCAGATTGGTCCAGGGTTACTAGTGGGGTGCCACAGGGTTCTGTATTGGGCCCCCTACTATTTAATATATTTGTTAATGATCTAGTGGATGGCTTACACAGTAAAATATCAGTATTTGCAGATGACACAAAACTATGTAAGGTAGTTAACACAAAGGAGGACAGTTTGCAACTACAGACAGATTTGAGTAAATTGGAGAATTGGGCTGAAAAATAGCAAATGAGGTTTAACACAGATAAGTGTAAGGTTATGCACATGGGAAGGAAAAACAGATGCTACAATTACTTACTGAATGGGATATTGCTGGGGAAATCAGACATGGAAAAAGACTTAGGCATCTTAGTCGATAAGAAGCTAAATTGGAGTGCCCAGTGTCAGGCAGCTGCCACCAAAGCAAATAGAGTCATGGGATGCATTAGAAGAGGTCTGGAGATACGAGATGAAAACATAATTCTCCCTCTGTACAAATCACTCGTCAGACCACACTTGGAGTATTGTGTGCAATTTTGAATGCCGGTGCTCAAGAAAGACATTACTGAACTTGAAAGGGTTCAAAGGCGGGCTACTAAAATGATAAATGGAGTTGGTTCACTACAATACCCAGAAAGGTTATCAAAATTAGGTCTATTTACTTTAGAAAAGAGAAGACTTAGGGGAGACCTAATATATATGTACAAGTATATCAGAGGGCAATAAAGAGATCTCTCCAATGAAGTGTTTGTGCCAAGGACTGTGACAAGAGCAAGGGGGCATTCCCTTCGTTTGGAGGAAAGACAATTTCTGCACCATCGTAGAAGAGGGTTCTTCAAGGTAAGAGCAGTGAGGTTCTAGAATTCTCTTCCTGAGGAAGTGGTGATGGCCAACTCACTGAATGAATTTAAGAAAGGAATGGATGCTTTTCTTGTGAGTAACAGTATAGAAGGTTACGAATAACATAATATTATAGGTAGATGGTTGACCCAGCTTAGGGGAAGGAATTTTTTTCCCTATGGAGAAAATTGACTTCTACTATATGGGTTTTTTGCCTTCCCCGGGATCAACAATACAGAACAGCTGCACTAAAAATAGGCTGAACTAGATGGACATAAGGTCTTTCTTCAGCCTTCAAAACTATGTTACTATTTAGGGGTCATTCATCCGTATTACGCATGTAAAATACGGACCGTATTTTGCGTCGGTTAGTGTGACCCCAGCCTTACATTTCAAGAACTTACAGGAAAAAATAAAACTAAACTTTGTGTGCATTGTATTTATTGATCTTTCCAGATATAGTGACTATTATATACCCTTCAAATAGCATCCTAATCTTGCTGTAATTCAGAAAATGACTATGGTTAGATAACTTTAGCTGGCTTTCCATATTAGATAGATACTGGTCGAAATTTCACTTGACTGACAGTTATCTCTTCAGACTCCCTCAAACATAGGATATTTACTTTGGACGAGCATTCCTGTATTCTATGTTACAGAATCAATGCCAGAAATATCTGACAGTGGCTTTTCTCACCAACATACACAAGGACCATGTGATTGAATTCCAAAAGCAGACTCCTTATGTCCTGTGCCATAACCTGATAGGGGACAGTGAGGGGTCCTCATACACATTAATTGGTCAGCCAAACCCCTCAGTATAGATATCTCTGATCTCCTCAATGACCCCAAACCTTTACAGGTAAATATCAATATTACTTTTGGTTTTTAGCGCAGGTTTATTATTTTGGCTTTATCTATATGCTTAAAAACATATGTACTTAGGAATCGATGATTAAGTCTAAGGAAGGCCTGTAACAAAAAAAAACAGTGGGAAAAAAAGTATTTAGTCAGTCACCATTTGTGCAAGTTCTCCCACTTAAAAAAATAAGAGATGCCTGTAATTGACATCATAGGTAGACCACAACTATGAGAGTCAAAATGAGAAAACAAATCCAGAAAATCACCTTGTCTGATTTGGAAAGATTTATTTTGCAAATTATGGTGGAAAATAAGTATTTGATCACCTAAAAACATACAAGATTTCTGGCTCTCACAGACCTGTAATTTCTTCTTTAAGAGACCATTACAGGGTGTTCCTCTCCATTAAGCTGCTGGGAGAAAACTGCTCCTAGCCCGACATCTGATGTGTCCATCTGCACCATAAACTCATTAGAGAAGTTGGGTGTCACCAAAACCATCTGTTTGCAGATGGCCAGTTTCAGTTTCCGGAAGGCCACCTCGGCTTCCGGGGACCACTTAACCATTGTCAGGCGTTGGGTTCCTGTTGCTGCACAGCAGGAATCCTGAGCCTTGCATTCGGTGGTCTCCCATTCCTCTCCAGCTGCAGAGGAGGCTGCTCAGCAGACTTGTCAAACCCGGCGCTCTGCTCAGAATAGCACTGTGCGTTTGGGTGCTGCTGCCACCTCTGGTCCAGCTATAGCAATGCATGCTGGTCAGCAGTGAGCTACTCCAAGGACTAAGTCCTCCTTTTGTTCCACTGAGCATGCCCGTGGGATGATCTCTCATTGGAGATCGGAGGTCACATGCTCAGGTCCTTCTCCAGCTCAGTTTGGACCATCAGGAAGGTCCCGGAAGGACGCTGCTATAAAAGGTTTGCATGATCACTCGACCATGCACTAGTATAGACAGTATTTTGTAGTTGTATGTGTGAAGATGGATGTATGCGTTCTGGTGAATGACTCATTAAGCCTCCCTCCCTCTGGTTGTGCATGTGTATAGGGTATTGGAGATAAGTCAGGCCTACAGGTGGCATTGCCTATGTGCCACGGTGCATCCAGTCCTCTACACCACACTTAGCGTCTAACTGTGCTATCCAGTACAGGCACTACTATACTGCGTCAAGCAGCAACCGCCAGTGCGACGCCGTGCACAATACTTGAGCTTTCCTAGCACTACGTTTGGGTGGTTAGTGGTGTCCACCAGAGCGGTGCTGTGCACACTAGGTGCGCTATATCTTCTTTTCAGTTTCTTCCTGTCACCGCAGTTGCGGCACTGAGTGATAATGGTCTAGAAGGACTCTAACCCAGCGTCTTTGGTCCTGAGTCCTGAGACTGTACACTAGCGCTCACTCCGCTGAGTCCTGTGGAGTTAACAGGCTCTGGCATCTGTTACTGCGGCTCTGTGAAGTAACAGAGTTCGCTCCCGTACAGTACACACCGGGTCAGCGGTTTCCCGTCAGTGTTTAATTAGTACTCCTCCATTACCTAGCAGCAGTATACCATCTCTGCACGGTGGACACCGGGTTGCGATCACACTTTCTCATATTTTAAATTTAGTGCGATCCGCAACCCTAACAATCATAGTCGACTTGGTCCCTTTCAGAAGATCCATAGGCAGGGCTGCTATCAAGACAAAGTTAGGGACAAATCTTCAATAGTAGCCCACGATATCTAGAAAAGCTCTGACCTGCTTCTGCAAGAAGGGCTGTGGCCAGCTATGGATTGTATCCACCTTATTTGAGGTTTTATCACGGTCCGGTCAGCGCCAGCGGACAGCCACGGCTGAACAGGGACTCACCCACACTGCAGAGGGGCTCGGTGTCGGCTGCAGTGGGGAAAACTCTGGCAGACAGGACCTGGGACGCCGAAGTTAGCAAGCAGCACAGGACCTACGGTCATGTGACTGAAAGGGGCGGGTCTTAGCATCCTGCTGCAGAGATACTGCAGGACTCAACTATAGGAATCCTCAGGTCAGACAAACGGGAGTCATACACAGAGATAGCAGTACAGTACCAAGGATGAGACAGAACGGATAGTTGGGGCCAGGCAGCGGTCAAAGCCAAAACAACATAGAAGGTACAAAACAGAATCCAACAAGCAGTATCCAGAGAACAGACCGATTCAAAACCAAAGTATCAGGCAAACAAGAACACAACACAAACACACTCAGGGGTCCACACACTCTGCCAAGGGTGAAAGTATAACTGACAGGGATTGGTGCTTCCTGGGGCTATAAGAAGCTCTCCCCAAACCAAAGCGAGGCCACAATTATAAGCCCCAGATGTGCAGGTAAGAGCCTGCACTGGGATCATAACATTATCCCCAGGAGTGCAGGTCTACTAGTACTGGGCTCCAGACATTAACCCCAACCGTGCGGGTCCAGTCCACATTGGGATCATGACAGTACCCCCCTCTCAACGGGGGGGCCTCTGGACCCCTAGGCTTGCCCGGGTACCTAGCATAGAAAGCTCGAACCAGGCGATCCGCATGCATCAACCGGGCCTGCACCCAGGACCTGTCCTCTGGCCCATACCCCTTCCAATGAACCAGGTACTGTACTGAGCTCCATACCAACCTGGAATCCACAATATGATCAATCTCATATCCCATATGTCCCTTAACCAAAACCAGAGGAGCAGCGGACTCGGACTCTCCCCGGACTGCTTCAAAAGGTTTCAGTAGAGATCTATGGAAGACGTTAGGGATCTTGAAAGAGACTGGAAGGCACAACCTGTAAGCCACTGGATTGATCCTTTCCATAATCTTGTATGAGCCAATGAACTTGGGGCCCAATTTGGCTGATGGAACCTTCAGCTTAATGTTTTGCGTGGAAAGCCAAACTTTCTCTCCAACCTGAAACAAAGGACCTGGTGTTTGTTTCCTGTCCATGAAAAACTTATACCTGCCTTGAGACCTAGATATATTCTGCTGGACTTCCGCCCACGTATTAACCGCTGAATAGATCCCTCAGCCCCGGGACACCCCGAATCCAGACGAGAAAACTCACCAAAATGAGGACTAAACCCATAATTGACCAAGAAAGGAGACATACCAGTGTATTGACTCACCCGACTATTGAAGGCAAATTCTGCCAACGGCAGTACATCACACCAGTCATTCTGTCTAGCAGAAGTCAGACATCTGAGGATCTGTTCCAGAGACTGATTAGTGCATTCCGTCTGACCATTGCTCTCAGGATGGTATGCGGACGAAAAGGACAGAGACATCCCTAATTTTTTACAGAAAGCACACAAAAACTTAGCCACAAACTGCACTCCACGATCAGACACCACATTTAGGTGTACCCCATGCAATCGGATCACATGCTGTATAAACAATCTGGACAAAGTCTCAGCTGAAGGTAATGCGGACAAGGGTACAAAGTGAGCCTGCTTAGAAAATCTGTCCACCACCACCACCACCCATACCTCCGTATTGCCCTTGGATGAAGGAAGATTGGTAATAAAATCCATGGACAAGTGAGTCCATGGTCTTTCAGGGACTGCCAAGGGCATCAGTTCCTCAGCCGGCCGGCTATGAGAGTTTTTAGAACGAGTGCCCGCCCCACAACCAGAAATTAATTTTTTTATGTCGGAACTAAGGGTAGGCTACCAAAAGGTCCTAGCCACTGCCAGGCTGATATACCAGGGTGAGCACTCAGCTTGGATTCATGGAACTCCGGCAGGAGTTTAAGGTGAAGTTGCTCTGGGACAAACAACTTACCCCCTGGCTTGGCCGCAGGGGCCAGCAACTGGACCCCCTCAATCTCCTGTTCCAGTTCAGACGAGACCCCTGCTACCACAACCCCAGGGTGAAGAATGGAGGACGGTGGCTCAGGGGGGGACACCGGATGAAAACTTCGAGATAAGGCGTCCTCCTTGACATTCTTTGACCCAGGACGAAACGTAATAGTAAACTGAAAACGGGAAAAAAATGCGACCAACAGGTCTGTCTGGGCATTATTCTTTTAGCAGACTCAATATATGATAAATTTCTGTGGTCGGTGATCACAGTAACCGGGTGACTGGCCCCCTCCAGAAAGTGCCTCCATTCTTCAAATGCTAATTTGACAGCAAGAAGCTCTCTATTGCGTATATATCGAAATTTCTTTCAGCAGCAGAGAACTTCCTGGAAAAGAAAGCACACGGCCTGAGGTTGGTCAGAGTGGCAGGCCCTTGGGACAACACTGCACCCACCCCCACCTCGGAGGCGTCTACTTCCACAATAAATGGTATGGACAAATCTGGCTGTACTAACACGAGAGCAGACATAAAGCATTTTTTCAGAGCAGCAAAGGCCTCTTTTGCGAGCGAGGGCCAATTTCTCACATCCGCACCTTTGCATGTTAAATCGGTGAGTGGTTTGACCACTTGCGAAACCCCTGAATAAATTTGCGGTAGTAATTGGCGAACCCGAAGAAACGCTGAAGACCCTTAAGATCTCGGGGTTGCACCCAATCCGCAATGGCCTGCACCTTCTTGAGGTCCATGAAAAAACCCTCACAGGACAAAATCAATCCTAAAATGACAATTCCTGAACAAAAAACACACACTTCTCCAGTTTGGCAAACAGATGATTTTCCCTAAGTCTTAGGAGAACAGTTCGTACATGATTCAGATGAGAATAACTGTCGGAGAGGTATATCAGAATATTGTCTAAGTAAATGACAACAAAATGACCAATGAGATCAGAGAATACTACGTTGATGAAATTCTGAAATATGACGGGGGCATTGGTAAGACCAAACGGCATGACTAAATTTTCAAACAGACCCTCGGATGTGAGGAATGCCGTTTTCCATTCATCCCCTTCTCGGACCCTTATCAAATTATATACCCCCGAAGATCCAGTTTAGAGAACCATTTTGCCCCGGATAGTTGGTTACATAAATCGGGAATTAACGGAAGGGGATACGTATTCCGTACAGTAATCTTATTAAGCTCGCAAAAGACGAGACAGGGACGTAGACCGCCATCTTTTTTCTTTACAAAAAAAACCCTGCCGCCACAGGTGAGACTGAAGGACATATGTGTCCCTGGTGAAGACTTTCAGCAATGTAATCCTTCATAGCTAAGCGCTCAGGGCCAGATAAATTAAACAGATGGGCTTTGGGTAATTTAGCCCCCGGGACTAACTCAATAGCGCAGTCAAAGGGTCTATGTGGCGGCAACGTCTCGGCCTCACTTTCAGAGAATACATCTTCGAATAGAAATTAGCGACTTTGCCTTTTCCGTGTCGAACGAAATCGGCAGATTATCGTGAAAAGTCGAAGGCCGACTGAAACACGAAACCCAATGCAAGTCAATGGGGAAGCAAAGTCGGCAGGGAGTGGAGGACATTAGACACACCTACAGTGCCCATTTGACTGGCAAAAACATCAATTTTTATTACTGAAGCTTGTCAACCTTAATTTACTTCATAATAATAGTTACGCACTGAAAACTGGGGGTTATTTGGCTAAAGTTGTGGAGGGATAGGGCTGGCTCCAGGTTTTCATGTGCCCTGGGCCAAAGAGCGCCCCTTTAACACATACCACAACTCATGATGCTCCGATATGGTAGATAAGTAGCGGTATAGTACAATGAAAAATACTTCACTTTTTACGTCTCATGACTGATATTGATTTTAAATTCTCCAATAGTTCCAAAAACGGACAGTATATTACTCCATACAGTATTATGGGCACCGCATAGTGCGCTATACAGAGTAATGAGGCACATATATTTCTCCATACAGAATCATTGGTCCCATATAATGTTTGAAACAGTATATAATGAGCTCCACACAATGCTACAGTATATGTTGGTCCCCATGGATGAAGCTCCACTGTGTTATGGGCCCAAATAATGCTCCATATATAATGGGCCCCATTTCTAATGCTCCAGTGCATAATGGGCCTTGTAAATGCTGCTCCAGTGTCTGATGTCCACCTTTGGAATGCTCCAGTGTATGGTGGGCCCCATATATCATTCTCCAGAGTATAGTGCTCCCCAAAATTTGCTGTCCCAACATTGAAAACAATTAAATAAGTCTCCTCGCAAGGGAATCCCTGTACTATTCTGGACTCCTCGTCGTCCCCATCTTCCATCTCACTGCACTTGGCTGTTTAGGCAAAGGGCGTACAGATGTGATGTCATTGAGCTCTCTGATCAGAATATCACTGTCAGGACACGCGGAAGACGTCATGGCGGTGGAGCAGGGAGAGGTAAGTATTTCAAATTTGCAAGTGCTGTGATCCGGAGCAAGCAGGGGGGACCCACTCGTTGGCGATGGCACTGGCACAGGGCCCCTCATTGTACGGCGGTGTGTGGCAGTGTGTCTGATGGCGGATGGGCCCTCCCACCGGCAGAGACACTTTTGCATACTATGAGGGGCCCTGTGTCAGTGCCATCGCCCATGAGTATGCCCCCCACCTGCTCAAGGAACCTGCACTTTCATCTGCATCTTCCTCTTTGTCACCTTGTAAGGTGGTATAGTATGCAGGAAGGGGAACCTGAGTTTCCTCAGGGTCAGATTCTGGCTGTGTAGAGTGTGAGGGGAATGTAGTGGTCTGGGTCAATGTACCAGCAGAATCATCTAGCAGTGGCTGGGCATCAGTGCACTTGTGGCGTTCCCAGGAGTACGGTCGCCACAGTGGAATTACCTTCCTCCTAGGGAGTGTGATGTCATGCTTGGGAGCAAAGAAGGATTTCTCTAGCAGTTCAACCCACACACAGTACACATTTCCCACTCCAGGCCAGCAGGGAAACTTCTGAACCTGACTGCTGAGGAGCTGCTCTCTGTGGTCGGGAGGAGGTAAGTTAGGGCACTCTGTGCAGGGAAGGGGAAGATGTGGACGTGAGAAGGGGAGCTGGAGGATGAGCAAAGTTAAGGCTCACTCCTAGCTGGAGCGCATGGTCCGGATTCCGGTCTCCGAGTTTGTAGGGACACTGACGTTCCTGCAGCAGAAACCGGAGGAAGTAGCAGCTGTAAATGCTCTGTACCCAACTAAGGCTCGGAGGCCCCAGCAGCGATGTGCGGGAGCCAGAAGGAAAACACTACGGCTGCCTGCCATACGAGAAAGTTCCAAAAGAGAGTCAACAGGGGGAACTTCATTGAGCTCAGAACTGTGAGTACCTCAGATAAGTGCTAGAACGGAGGCCACACTACCTATCTGCAGAGAGAGAATTCGAAATAGGCTTCCAGGCTGACCAACTCCTCCATCTGTACGTTGGGTCCTGGACGGCACTTACCAAGTACAGGTAAAGGAACAGCACGACTGTGTCTGTCATCTTTCTCCTGCGCCTGGTGCACGGCTCTGCTACATCATGCACTGCACACCATCTACCAACTCTTTCATCTACCCTGCAACTACGGCCCTACCTGTGCAGGGCTTCTACATCTTACTGCACCACAACATCTGTCCCAGAGAAGCGACACTGCAGCGCTGGTCAATCTAATCAGAAACCATAGGTGGCGTCACGTATCATTCACCTATAAACGTAATTCACCCCTTTGCATGGACGCCCAGGGCCACGGAACGGGACACCACCACCGTGACACATCCCTGTGAGACACCGGCCTGGTACCGATTAACCCCACTGCCCTGGCTGGCCACCCACACTCCATGTCTGATTCATCTTGGACTTGGGAATTCACGATTTGGCTTGATAACCCAGGCATGGTATGATAGAAAGAGCTGCATGGACTAATGTGAAGTGTGGCCTGCTGCATCATTCATTTTTGGTGGGAGTGAAGGACACAAGGAAAGGGGTTCTTCCTGACCAGGAGCCAGCACTTGACGACTCAGTGCTTGCATTTTTTGAAACTTCAGAAGAGGAGGGCATATTTGCTGGATCTGTTTCGGCAATGTAAGCCAAAACCAGTTCCTCATGTGCTAAACTTTCTCAATTTTTCATATTTCTAATGCAGTGATGCAATTCATTTTTCATATTTGCATGTTATGGTGTAACAGTGTGCATCCTTTTCTGCTTGCAACTTCCCCAATACTGGCTGAACATGATTATGTCATCTAGGTAGGACGCTGCATACACTTATTGTGGGATGCTAAGATCTGGTCCATGGCTATCTGGAACTTAGCCGAAGCCTCCTGCAACTCAAACGCCATCCTGACGTATTGATAACATCCATCTGCAGTCAAGAAGGCTGTCTTCTCCTTTGCCTCTTTGGGAAGGGAATTTATCCTTTAGTGAGGTCCAGGGTGGTGAAGTTTTGAACTGGTCATAGCCTCTCAATGAGCTCATCTACCCTAGGCATTGGGTAGATGTTGAACTTCAAGACCTCATTGAGTTTCCTGTAATCATTACAGATCCGCCACTCCCCATCTGGTTTTGGCATCAACACTATGGGACTGGACCAGCCACTCTTGGATTTTTCAGTGATCTCTAGATTTAATATCCTCTTCACCTCTTTCGAGAAATCTGGAACCCGATATGGCTTCAGATTGACACGAACATGAGGCTCTGTGAGTATCTCATGCTCTATAACCTGAGTGAGGCCAGGCAGCTAAGAAAACATGTCTTTATTCTGCTGCAACAGCTATTGACATTGCTATTTCTGTGAGGGGGAGAAGGTGTCCGCCAACTTATCATCTTCTGCACTGACATCAGATTTGGCCACCAGACAAGGAGCTTCCATGGGTTCTCTGTCCTGCCACTGTTTAATCAGGTTAACATGGTACACCTAGTAGGGCTTCCTCTTCCCCGGTTGGTGGACCTTCTAGTTGACCTCACCAATTTTCTCTGCCACCTCATAGGCACCCTACCACTTTGCCAGGAACTTGCTCTCCACTATGGACACCAACACAAGTACTCAATCCCCTGGGTTGAACTGTCTCACCCTGGCCGACCTATTATACACCCTGAACTGTGCTTCCTGTTCTTTGAGGAGGTGCTCTTTCACAATGGGCATCACATTGGCCATCCTATCTTGCATCTGGGCGACATGCTCTACCACGTTTCTATAGGGGTGGTTTCAGCTTCTTAGGATTCTTCCCTGATGGAGAACAACAGGTAGGAACTTCCCTGATGGAGAACAACAGGTAAGGAAGCAGACAGTCCCTCCTTCTCCACTACTTTGTTTAGCATAGCCTTCAAAGTTTTGTTAAACCTTTTTATCAGCCCATCAGTCTGGGAATGGTATACTGAGGTTCTGAGTTGGGAAATCTGCAGTGTCTTGCACAACTCCCTCATGACCTGCAACATGAAGGGGGTCCCTCGGTCTATCAGTATTTCCTTTGGCAGACCGGTTCGAGAGAAGATATGGAGCAGCTCCCAAGAGATACACTTCACAGAGGAATTTATTAAGGGTACCACCTCTGGGTATCAGGTAGCATAATCTAGGATCAATAATATTTATTGATGTCCTCTTGCAGACTTCACCAGGAGTCCCACTAAATCCATTGCTATGCGCTTGAATGGAACCTCGATGATGGGCAACTGTACCAGAGGACTGGCATGTGGGGTAGGAACCAGAAGAGCTCAAACTTTTTCTGTAACACCCACGCCAGAAAAACTTCCATAGGATACACTCCTTGGTATTATCTGCTCCAAGGTGACCACCCATAACATGGGAGTGAGTCATGCCTAAAACCCTGTGTCTGGTACCAATAACTGCTCTATAACCTCCCCTGTTTGCTTGGTTACTCTGCTTGTTGGCCCCTGGCTCCTGAGGCACACCATTTAACACCATTACATTTTCAAATGCCCCTTTAAGAGTTAGGTCACTGAGCTGGGCAGTTCCAAAGTTCTTCTAAGCAGCTGTCCAAATCTCTGGAAATGAAAATGCTTGAGGTCCACAAAACAGGATAAGGCTATAAGAAGAGATCAAAGCATTTTCAAGTTACTCTTTCCTCAGTTCGAAATGTAATTAAGAAATGACCGTTAAGAGGAACAGTGGAAGTCAAGATAAAGTTCAGAAGCCAAAGCAAAATTTCAGTGAAAGTTGATCGTAGAATTGCTAGAGCGGCAAATCAGAACCCAGAGCTTGACTGCAAAAGACTTTCAAAAAGATTTAGCAGACTCTGCAGATGTGGTAAAATTTTTACTGTTCATAGACACCTGCACAAATCTGGTCTTCATGGAAGAGTAACCAAGAGAAAACCTCTCCTGCGTCATCACCATAAAATTCAGCATCAGAGGTTTGCAAAAGAATATCTAAACAAGCCTGATGCATTTTGGAAACAAGTCCTCCAGACCGATGAGGATATATTAGAAT
Source organism: Dendrobates tinctorius (assembly GCF_039654945.1). Classification (NCBI taxonomy): domain Eukaryota; kingdom Metazoa; phylum Chordata; class Amphibia; order Anura; family Dendrobatidae; genus Dendrobates; species Dendrobates tinctorius. Next base: position 56,811,558 of record NW_027361698.1, on the reverse strand, counting down.
GTTTTAGCCACAATGATCAAAGTTATGTGTGGAGAAAATGGCACAGTTGTGTTGCAGTTAATGGCAAGAGGAACAGTTCATGGTGGGAGGGAAGAATAGATTCAATCAAACTTCAACACATTTTTTTTAAATTAGTTTATTAAGCCATAAACAGAGTATACATTATACATACTTGTACATGGTGTAAAATACTGTACAAAATATATACAGTCATATGTAAAAGTTTGGGCACCCCTATTAATGTTAACCTTTTTTCTTTATAACAATTTTGTTTTTTGCAACAGCTATTTCAGTTTCATATATCTAATAACTGATGGACTCAGTTATATTTCTGGATTCAAATGAGGTTTATTGTACTAACAGAAAATGTGCAATCTGCATTTTAACAAAATTTGATCGGTGCAAAAGTATGGGCACCTCAACATAAAAGTGACATTAATATTTCGTAGATCCTCCTTTTTCAAAAATAACAGCCTCTAGTCGCTTCCTGTAGCTATTAATGAGTTCCTGGATCCTGGATGAAGGTATTTGTGACCATTCCTGTTTACAAAACAATTCCAGTTCAGTTAAGTTTGATGGTCGCCGAGCATGGACAGCCCGCTTCAAATCATCCCACAGATGTTCAATGATATTCAGGTCTGGGGACTGGGATGGCCATTCTAGAACATTGTAATTGTTCCTCTGCATGAATGCCTGAGTAGATTTGGAGCGGTGTTTTGGATCATTGTCTTGCTGAAATATCCATCCCCTGCGTAACTTCAACTTCGTCACTGATTCTTGCACATTATTGTCAAGAATCTGCTGATACTGAGTTGAATCCATGCGACCCTCAACTTTAACAAGATTCCCGGTGCCGGCATTGGCCACACAGCCCCAAAGGATGATGGAACCTCCACCAAATTTTACTGTGGGTAGCAAGTGTTTTTCTTGGAATGCTGTGTTTTTTAGCCTCCATGCATAACGCCTTTTTGTATGACCAAACAACTCAATCTTTGTTTCATCAGTCCACAAGACCTTCTTCCAAAATGTAACGGGCTTGTCCAAATGTGCTTTTGCATACCTCAGGCGACTCTGTTTGTGGCATGCTAGCAGAAACGGCTTCTTTCGCATCACTCTCCCATACAGCTTCTCCTTGTGCAAAGTGCGCTGTATTGTTGACCGATGCAAAGTGACACCATCTGCAGCAAGATGATGCTGCAGGTCTTTGGAGGTGGTCTGTGGATTGTCCTTGACTGTTCTCACCATTCTTCTTCTCTGCCTTTCTGATATTTTTCTTGGCCTGCCACTTCTGGGCTTAACAAGAACTGTACCTGTGTTCATCCATTTCCTTACTATGTTCCTCACAGTGGAAACTGACAGGTTAAATCTCTGAGACAACTTTTTGTATCCTTCCCCTGAAAAGCTATGTTGAATAATCTTTGTTTTCAGATCATTTGAGAGTTGTTTTGAGGAGCCCATGATGCCACTCTTCATAGGAGAATCAAATAGGAGAACTACTTGCAAGTGGCCACCTTAAATACCTTTTCTCATGATTTGATACACCTGGCTATGAAGTTCAAAGCTCAATGAGGTTGCAAAACCAATTTAGTGCTTCAGGAAGTCAGTAAAAAGTAGTTAGGAGTGTTCAAATCAAGAAAATAATAAGGGTGCCCATACTTTTGCACCGGTCAAAGTTTGTTTAAATGCAGATTGCACATTTTCTGTTAGTACAATAAACCTCATTTGAATCCAGAAATATAACTGAGTCCATCAGTTATTAGATATATGAAACTGAAATAGCTGTTGCAAAAACCAAAATTGTTATAAAGAAAAAAGGTTAACATTAATAGGGGTGCCCAAAACTTTTACATATGACTGTATGTTCATATGACATTAAATGCAAAACAAAATGTGCATACCAGTTGTATACAGAATAAAACAAAGCAGTGAGTACCCCATAATCTATAGGACAGAATAAAACAATGTCAATTAAATCACACTGGTCTTTATGTTATTGCTCAAGTGATAAAACCTATCTAACTTCTGAACCGTACCTATATCTACAAGAACGACAACTATTTTGCAGCCTAAATCCACACAATTAATCATCTATTATGTGACATCTCCATTCTGCAAAGTAAGGTGAGAGGAGTTCCACCTCTCCCAAATCTTCTCAAATTTACCCTGGCATCCTCTGTTTTGATACAGGGTGCGCTCATATGGGATGACAGAGTTCACTAAATTGATTCAGATCCCAGGAGATGAGCCTCCTATCCACCGTAGTGCCAGTACCTTTCGTGCCATAAACAACATCTCCCGTAAGAAAATCCCAGCATATTGATCCCATGTCTCCTCATCCCATACCCCAAATAAACAGACCAGTGGCTCAAAGGGAACAGGAACTTGTACCAGGGACGTTAATAATGATGTCACCTCCTTCCAATATTGTGCACTGATAGGACACTGCCAGATCATATGGATAAAGTCTGCATATAATGAATGACATCTCAAACATTCTGATGATTGGTATCGGCCCATCTTATAGAGTCGAGTTGGAGTCAAATATGATTGGTTTATAATATGTAATTGTATCATCCTGTTGTTAACAGATGGAGATTCCTTGGTTGGAGACTACAAAATTTCCTCCCACTCCTCTCCCTGTACACCAGGGATGAGCTGTTCCCATTTCCCTTTAACCGAATCTATGGTGGATTCTGTCCCTACTGACAGCATGTATGTATACAGAGAGGAGATGAGACCCTGGGGACCCTGTGATTTAAGGATTCCTATCAAGGGTAAAGACGAGATAGCATTGTCTACACCTACACATCTCATGTGTGACTGAAAGGCTGACCTTAATTGTAAATAACGGAAGAACTGGGATCTCGGAACATTGCATTTAACCTGTAAATGTTCAAAAGACATCAGAGTTCCATGATCATGTAGATCACCTATCGTAAAAATATTGTATTGAGTCCAGAATTCTGCAGATGGGTGTTCAAGTAATGTCGGGAGGTAACCATTATTCCATAGGGGCATTTCAGCTATAATATCTCTAAATCCAATCACCCTTTTAATCTGTTTCCATACTGATCGTGCCAGGCGAAGCAAGGGTAACAAACGAGGGACATTTATTTTTCCCAATTCCAAAAAACCCAGCGGGCAAGCAGCTCATGCAGCATGAAGCAGATGATCTTCAGAATTAGGGAGGTGACCACCAGGCATCCACTTACTTATAGCTCTGGCCTGTCCAGCCAGATAATACAGAAAAAAATCTGGTAACGCTGCCCCCCACTTTTTAGGTCTCTGCAGAGTGGACAGTTTGAGTTTAGGCCTGGTTTTCCACCATATAAAAGACGTAATCTGGGAATTCAGGTTTGCAAAGAAGGATCTGGGCACCACCACAGCACTGTGTTGAAGAGAATAACTGAGCTTATGGAGTAATATTATTTTAATTAGGTTAATACGGGCCAGCTACAGACAGTGGGAGTTTACTCCAAATTGTGAATTTGTTTTTGACCATCTCTAGCAATGGGTGTATGTTAAGTTGCAAATCCAGCGTACTGCCTTAACTAATATGGACACCTAGATATTTAAAACTGGGTACAATGGGTAATGAGAAGAGAGTCTCAAGTTGTGGCATTGCAGCAAGGGAGAGAGGCATCAGGGCAGATTTCTCCCAACTTATATACAGGCCAGAATATTTACTGAATTTATTTATAGTGGTAATCACTCTTGTCAGTGTTTCTTCCGCTCTATCCATAAATATCACCATATCATCAGCATATAGACCTATGGTATCTATCCTATCCGCTATTTCTATGCCCAAAATACTGGGGGAGGATCTTATGCGTATTGCCAGTGCCTCGATCACAAGAGCAAAAAGGGCCGGGACAGGGGACACCCTTGATGGGTTCCCCTGTGTAGTGAAAAGGCCTCAGCTATGGAACTATTTACAATGACCCGGGCCTTGGGTTTCATATATAATATACTAATCCATTTTAAAAATCTACCACAGAATCTGTATTTCTGTAAACATGCATGGAGGAAAGGCCACTCAAGAGAATCAAAAGCCTTGGCTGCATCCAATGATGCCAATGCCCATTTATTGTCCGGCACCAGGGAACTATATTGGACCACCGACTGGACTTGTTTAATATTAATAGAAGTGCTCTTGCTGGGCATAAAGTCAGTTTGGTCAGCGTGTATAAGTTCTAATATAATTGAATTCAACCTGGTAACCAACATTTTTGTGAAAATCTTATAGTCCACATTTAATAATGATATGGCCTGATAAGATCCGCAGTCGAAAGGGTCCTTCCCCTCCTTTTTAAGCACTATTATAAAAGCTTCGTAGAAGGACTCTGGCATAGATCACTCCTCCAAAATCCCCCGAAACACTGTCTATAAAAGTGGCACTAGTATCTCCTGATATTTCCTGTATAGTTCAATAGGAAACCCATCTGGTCCAGGGGCCTTCCCAGAAGCCATATCCTTCATGGCATCTTCTATCTTTTCCAGAGTGAATTCAGCATCCATAAAGGCCCGCTGGGAAGAACTTAATGTGGGAAATGCTATATCCGACAAGTAATCTAAACACCCCCGGCTATCAACATCATTCTCAGGCTATGTGCACACCTATGCAGAAAATTTCTGCATAAAAACTGGACTCCTTCCCAGAAAACACGAATTTTCCGCGAAATTGATGAGCATGCTGCGGTTTTTTTCCGCAAAGAGTTTTTTTCGTGGAAAAAAATGCATCAATATGCATGCATTAAAATGAAAGGGAAGCTTCTTTTAAGCATTTTTGAGCGGATTTTTTGGTAAATCCGCGGGAAAAACGCGAAAAAAATGGTGTGTGTGAACACAGCCTTAGAGTTGTACAACGAATTATAATAGTCATGAAAACAGCTCAGTATTTCTTCAGTTGAGGATACCAAGGTACCATCCGAGTTACGGATCTGTAATATTGTATTAGTTGTATTTTGTTGACGCACCAAATGGGCTAAAAATTTACTCTCCTGATTCCACAGCTCAAAGTAAGATTATCGGGCAAAAAATAATTTACGTTTGAATTTGGTGTCAGTGTGTTGGGTGTATAACCTTTGAGCAGTCAACCATTCCACCCTATTACCACTAGTCTGATCAGATATGTAAATAGCCTCTGCATCTTTAAAACGTTGCTCCATCATCCTCCCTCGATGTCACTCATTTAATGTAAGAAATTGTAGAGGATAAACAACCCCTGAGATATGCCTTAAGGGTATCCCAAAATAGGTTAATGTTCCGGGGTTCAGGGTGGGACGAGATGAAGCAATGCAACTGATCATTCGTTCTATCCGGCAATTTCACCAATTTCAACCAGAAAGGGTTCACTCTCCATGTTATCTTGTTATTTAACAGTCCGTATTTAAGTTTAAGAATGACCTGACTCAGATCTGAAATCCCCCTACTGCCATGCTCAATACTATCCACCCACATTGCTAGACTGCTGGATCCAAAGATATAATCTATGCGAGACAAGGAGCGCTTAGTGGATGAATGACAAGTATATTCTCTCATCTCAGGATGACGCATTCTCCATAGATCCAGCCATCCGCTACTTTCCATAAATTGAGACAATTGGGATGCATCCGGCGGTGGGGTCTCACTCTGTATACCATCACCCAGTCTCAATTTGTAAAGACAATTATTCATGACCAGGTTAAAATCCCCCATGCAGATGACATCTGCGTCTGGATAATTCAAGGCAAAACTCAATGCCTTCTGGAGAATTGACATATTAGCTGGAGGGGGGTTATAAATACACAGAATAACATACTTCCTAGAGTTGATCAGTGCGTGTACAAACACGAAACGCCCCTCAGGATCTTTCCGGGCCTCCCTGGCTTCCCACCTAACATCCTTATGTATTAGAAATGAAACCCCTCTTGAATAGCTGGAATGAAATATGTGAATAAACCATTGTACCCATGGCTTTTGAACACACCGAGCTGTGTCTCTGGTCAGGTGCGTCTCAACCAAAGCTACAATGTGAGGACAATATTGCCTAATTTGTGAGAACACCTTAATTTTCTTCCGGGGGGTCTTTATGCCCCTCACATTCCAGGTCATACATATTAATTCAGAACCCATTCCTACCCATCTGGATATAATGTATATTGGTGTCCGGGCAGAATTTAGAGATATCACACAGATAACAGAATTGACATTGGCTGCAACTCTTACCTAAGTAACAATAAAAACTAAAACTTTTGAAAAAAAGGAAACTAAATAAGAAAAAGAGAAAACAGAATAAAAACCTTACAGTATAGGAGCAAAGTCCCACGCTTCCATCAAAAAGCAAACAAGGGGATACCATCACTAAACTCAGTGTCCGGTATTGTTGGTAACGGGATACCCGCCGAGTAGGCCCCAATTAGACCTTTAATAGAAGGATATGGATTAACAGTAAGTACATTAGGATTCCTTTGCAGAGCATCCTTGACGGGTCCGCAGCCACTCAGTCACCTCCGCGGGATCCGTGAAAAACACGGAGGAGCCCCCGTGAACAACCTGGAGCCGGGCCGGATAAATCATCGAATACATAATGTTTCTCTCTCCGAGCCGCTTCTTGATTTCGATGAATTGCTCCCGCTGTTTCTGGAGTTCCATGGAAAAATCCGGGAAAATCGAAATCACTGCATTATCAAACTTGATGGGACTTTTTTACCGTTCAAGATGCAAAATGGTATCTCTGTCTTTACAGTTGAGGAGACGTGCCAGGAAAGGTCTGGGTGGGGCTCCTGGAGGAAAGGGTTTTGTAGGAACCCTGTGAGCCCTTTCGACAGCAAACACTGGAGAGAATTCATCCCCCAAAGTGGTTTTGCGCCAGCCCTCTAGAAATTGCTCAGGATGCTGACCTTCTGAGCATTCTGGCAGACCAATGACATGGATATTATTCCGGTGCATTCTGTTCTCCAGATCGTCTGCCGTTTGCCTCCAGGCATTCACAGAGCCTGCCTCCTTTGTTAATTTGGCCTCCATAGACGTGATGATGTCCTCTACCTGGGACACTCTTGTCTCCAATTTGTTGATACGTTCCCTCATTGCTTACAAATCTTGTTGAAGTCACACCACCTCAGTGTAAACGTCCTCTATTTTACCGGTCAGGGATGTCCTAGTCAAAGAGATGGCCTGCATAAGGTGTTCAGATGCCTGTTTGAGGGTCAGTTCTTCCTGCACAATCTCCTCACCTCCAGAGGGAAGGTTTTTCCATTGAGCTTGTGGAGGATTATTTCTAAGAGACCATGCACTTTCAGAGGGGTCAGTCTGGCAAACTCTTTCAATTTTTCTGCCGCTGCTGATCCTTTAGACCGATTCATGGTCAGTGGCGATGTGACACAGCAGGATGACTAGAGGTGTATACTCTAGGGGTTTCCCCTCCAGTTATAAGCACAGAAGGGCTAGTATTAAGTAATTATATCTCAGAAGCAGCTCCCACGCAGGGGGGTCACATAGATTAATAAGCGCAGTGCCTGGTGCTGTATCGATGAGGCTTCTTGTGGTCAGGGGAGAGGGAGAGACAAGCAGCCCCGGCAAAGACAGCAGTGGTGGGGGAGTAAAGGTCCCCACAGTGATGGCGCCAGCAGGCAGGTGGGTCTATTAGTAAGAGGGGGAACAAGGGGCCCAATTTTCCAGGGCACTCACCTCATATCCCCTAGGTCTTTCAGATATAGGCCACTGCCCGGTAATGCTGCAGCGGTGAAGGCTGGACGCCGCAGCTCTCACTGACAGAATGCGCATCTAAGATGGCCGCCGCCTCATGCAGGCCCTGCCGTCCATCCCAGTCTTTCTGACCTCCAGCTCACCAGAGCCACTCTATGTCCTTCCGCGCGGGGTCGAGGGGGCTCCCGGTATCCAGATGGTCTCCAAACGCAGCCCGATTTGTCTCAGTAAGAAGATCTGGTGCAGGATAAAGACAGGATATGCAGGAGCTCCCTCAGCGTGCGCCCTCTCTCCTCGGCTGCATAGCCACACCCCAATTTCAACACATTTTTGATGCAAACCTAACACCATCTGTAAAAAATCTGAAGTTGAAAGAAGATGGCTTCTACAAATGAATAATGATTCTAAACACAAGTCAAAATCCACAATAGACTACCTCAAAAGGTTCAAGCTGAAGGTTTTACTATGGCCCTCATAGTTCCTTGATCTGAACATCATTGAAAATCTGTGGCTAGACCTCAAAATAGCAGTGCATGCAAAACAACCCGAGAATCTCACAGAACTGGAAGAATTTTCCAAGGAAGAATGGATGAAAATCCCTCAATCAAGAATTCAAAGACTCTTGACTGTCTGTAAAAAGCATTTACAAGCTGTAATACTTTCATGGTAAGGGGTACTAACCATGCAGGTTATGCACTTTTTCATCTGCCCATTTTCCTTTTTGGATTTTTTTTAAATGCAAAATAGAAAAAAATTTGTTTTGCCTAAAATACAAAGGAAATGTGTCATCTTTAACTTTAGACCTTATAGAGATCATTTCATCTTCAACTTGTTTAACTTTTCAGATTTACAGTAATTTTGACCAGAGGTACCTAAAGTTTCATATGCCATTGTATGTGCAGAGGAAAAGAGCCAGACTAACTGATGCCAGAAATATTGCAGTGCTTCAGTACTGTATAGTGTCAGAAGACAGCATGCGCACAGCAGAAGTGTGGTGTGCAGTGTTTCTAGGAGAACAGTGCAAGTGCTTGTCACCAGAGACTCTGGCGCTCAATCCCAATGTGTCTGGGGAGTAACTGATTCCTAAGCAGTTCGAACGGGTCACCTCCTAGTGTGATGAGATATGGAATAAAGAAGAAAGAAATTGCAGTGAAGGAATGGGAAAGTGCCATTTTGTTTAGTGGAAAGTACTAAGTCACCATATTCTCTGTTAATAGTCAGATTTTGAAGTTTGGGGGTTGTTTATGTCAAATTAATAGTGAGTTTTGGTATAATATGGTTGGATATGCCTTAGATCAACTAATTACATTGTATATTCTCATAATGAACAGGCTGTGTGTGAAAATGAAGGCAAAAAGGTGGTTATTCTTATCTCATCTAGTGTTATGGTTTTGAAACAGTTTGGGTGGGTAACCCCTAATGTTATGAGCAGAATCATTTATTTTTACCTTGTGGTTTTAATCATGGGATCTGACACTATACGTGATATAACTGTGTAGGTAATATTAAATCACTTGGTTTAACATAAATGCCAATGTAATTGGTCCCATCAAGTTGCAAGATGACCATAATTTGTAAAATTTTGATATCCTGAGTATTTTTATGTGTACTGAAGGTGAGGTCAGGGATGCAGGTGTTCAGTTCCTGAAATAATTAAAATAGTAGTTATGATTAGTGATGAGTAGAGTTGAGCGAAACGGGGTCGAACAATTTCAAAAGTCGCCGACTTTTGGCAAAGTCGGGTTTCATGAAACGAAACCCGACCCTAGGATGAGGTCGGCCACGAAGTCGGCGACTTAAGCACCAAAGTCGCGTTTCAAAAGTTTGTTTTGCGCTCTTTTTCAGCCAAACAGGATCCATGGACACTGTGGGCAACGTGATGACATTGGCAGGGGTCACCACCATCTTTCAGAAGGGCATGCAAGTGATTGGCTTGCTTTGGTGGGCGTCACAGGGGGTATAAAAGGGCGTGCACGCCGACCGCGATGTTACTCATGCTGATCTCAGAATAGTGAGAGCTGCTGCTGATGATGATTTTGTAGGGAGAGCGTTAGGCAGGGAAGAACACACCAAAAACTGCTTCTGCTGCTAGCGATTTTGCCTGTACAACACACCAGTCACTGTGTGTGCAGTGCAAGTGGAGGCTATATTTTGCTGGATCAGCGGTGTTGGTTGTTAGGCTGCCTTCTAAGGCTTCCTGACGGCTGCATTGCTGTTTACCCACTGCTCTGCAAACTGCTTTTTTAAAAGCAATCCCAATTTTTTTTTTGTCCTGGTGAGGAACTGAGCGTGCATTTTTTCACACCATACAGCGGTGCACACTACTCACACAGTACCGTGTAACGGCTGTTATCACAGCCACAGTGAAGCTATCTGTGTGTCATTCTGTAAGGATAAGTCGAGGACATGTTCCGTTCTTACAGACCTGCACCTTCTAGTTTTGTCTAGCTTTCAAACAGTTAAATATATTTGCTGTTTGATCACATTCAAAACTATAGAGAGACAGCGTGTGTCAGTCCGTATACTTAAAAAACACGGAGCTTGACAATTTTATGTACACCGGACAGCCGTGTACGTGCACGCTCCTCTCTCAGTACCGTGTAACGGCTGTTATCACGGCCACAGTGAAGCTATCTGTGTGTCGCTCTGTAAGGATAAGTCGAGGACATGTTCCGTTCTTACAGACCTGCACCTTCTAGTTTTGTCTAGTTTTCAAACAGTTAAATATATTTGCTGTTTGATCACATTCAAAACTATAGAGAGACAGCGTGTGTTAGTCCGTATACTTAAAAAACACGGAGCTTGACAATTTTACGTACACCGGACAGCCGTGTACGTGCACGCTCCTCTCTCAGTACCGTTTAACGGCTGTTATCACGGCCACAGTAAAGCTATCTGTGTGTCGCTCTGTAAGGATAAGTCGAGGACTTGTTCCGTTCTTACAAACCTACACTCTAGGGAGATTCCTATTCTGCTCAATTCTATATACACCTTGTAGTTTGTCATACACTAGCCAATTTCTGCCTGTGACATAGCGCTGTGATATTCACTGGGCCTCACACAATCCAAAAGTGTCCAGTGTCCATAAGTGTGTGCTGAAATTCAAAATCTCCGTTATCCTCTAGTCACATTTTGCACACTAGCGACATCAAGCCTGTGACAAAGTGCTGTGATATTCAGTGGGCCTCACACAATCCAAAAGTGTCCAGTGTCCACAAGTGTGTGCAGAACTTCAAAGTCTCCGTTATCCTCTAGTGACATTTTTCACACCTGCGACATCGAGCCTGTGACATAGCGCTGTGATTTTCAGTGGGCCTCACACAATCCAAAAGTGTCCAGTGTCCACAAGTGTGTGCAGAAATTCAAAATATCCGTTATCCTCTAGTGACATTTTTCACACCTGCGACATCGAGCCTGTGACATAGCGCTGTGATATTCAGTGGGCCTCACACAATCCAAAAGTGTCCAGTGTCCACAAGTGTGTGCAGAAATTCAAAATCTCCCCTGTCCTATATACACCTTGTACCTTGTTTTACATTACTATATAGTTTGTTGGATTTTGTCTACATTTCTACCAAAAATGAGGAAGGCTGGTGGAAGAGGCCGTGGAATTGGGCGGGGGTTGGCAGCTGGTAATGATGGTGTTGGTGGTGGATCTGATGGTAGTGGCAAAAGCAAAATAGGACCGAATACAGGAGGTGTTGAGCCTGCGTCATCGTCTGGCTCCACAAGGCCTCGAAGGCTTAGTTTTCTAGGAGTTGGAAAACCGCTTTTAAAGCCAGAGCTTCAGGAAAAAGTTTTGCCTTACATTGCTGACTCAGCCTCCAGCTCTATCGCCTCCTCTTCTGAAGTTGCAAAAAATAAAAGCACTGAGTCGTCATTGGAGGCTCATGTTCATGAGCCACACCTTTCATTGTGTTCTTCACCCCAACCAAGATTGAAGGATGACGCAGGCCATACTACTGATTACTCCATGGAGCTGTTTTCACATACCATGCCTTGATTATCAAGTGAAATGGTGAATTACCCAGGCCAAGATGAATCTGACATGGAGTGCACTGATGCACAGCCACTGATAGATGATTCTGCTGGTACATTCACTCAGAGCACTACATTGTCCTCGCAGTGTACAGAGCCAGATTCTGACCCTGATGAGACTCAGGTGCCCCTTCCCGCACACTATACCACCATACATGGTGACACAGAGGAATGTGCACATGACATTGAAGAGGAGGTGATGGATGACCCAGTTGTTTACCCAGATTGGCATCCATTGGGGGAAGAGGGTGCTGCTTCCAATAGCTCAGATGAGGAGGAGGAGCATCCACAGCAGACATCGACATCGCAACAGCTGTTATCTGGCAGGCCCGGAGCACTCCAAAGACAGGTTCCAAAAATCAAAAGAGTTGCTGGACAGCTTGTCCAGAGGGTCAAAATATCACAGCGAGCTAGGCCGCAAAATGTCTGCCAAAGTAGGAAGAGTGCAGTGTGACACTTTTTTGAACAAAATCCTCATGATCAGGCCAAGGTTATCTGTAAGAAGTGTGCAAAGACCTTTAGCCGAGGGAAAAATCTGAAAAATTTGAATACCAGTTGCATGCTTAGGCTAGTTTCACACTTGCTTTTTTTTGCAGCGCGTTTTTCCCGCAAAAAAACGCATTGAAAAAACGCATACATAAGAATACAACTGCTGCGTTTTTTTCAAGCATTTTTATGAGCATGCATGAAAAAAACGCAGCGTTTTTATGCGTTTGTATGCGTTTTTAGCGCGTTTTTACCGCGTTTGCGTTTTTTTCCAACATTTTTAGGTGGCCCCTCACACTACCCAAACCATGACTTTACTAACCCTAACCCTGACCCTAACCCTAACCCTAACCCTGACCCTAACCCTTAACCAAATCATACTTAACCCTAACCCAAACCCTAAACCCTAACTAACCCTAACCCTAACCCTAACCCTGACCCTAACCCTAACCCTAACCCTGACCCTAACCCTAACCCTAACCCTAACCCTAACCCTGACCCTAACCCTTAACAAAACCATACTTAACCCTAACCCTGACCCTAACCCTAACCCTAACCCTAACCCTAACCCTAACCCTGACCCTAACCCTTAACCAAACCATACTTAACCCTAATCCTGACCCTAACCCTGACCCTAATCCTTAACAAAACCATACTTAACCCTAACCCTGACCCTAACCCTAACCCTGACCCTAACCCTAACCCTAACCCTGACCCTTTCCCTAACCCTAACCCTGACCCTAACCCTTAACAAAACCATACTTAACCCTAATCCTGACCATAACCCTGACCCTAACCCTTAACCAAACCATACTTAACCCTAACCCTGACCCAAAACCCAACCCTAACCCTGACCCTGACCCTAACCCTAACCCTAAACCCCCTTAACTAACCCTAACTCTAACTCAAACCCCTAAATTCCATGGTTAAAAAAAAAAAGCGCATATGCAAAAAAACGCTTACATGAGCATGCCAGTGCGCACATATGCGCATCCATAGGCTATAATGGCCATTTTTAGCGCAAAACGTGCGCATATGTGCGCATGCGCTTTTTTGCAGGGCCAAAAAATGCAACATGATGCGTCTGGAAAATCCAATCGCACACCCCAAAAAAACGCAGCGCATGAAAATCGCATACATGCGCTTACAAGCGCGCAGGTATGCGCACCCATGTTAAATATAGGGGAAAAAACGCATGCGCAGGTTAGCGTTTTTTTCCAGCGCTAAAAAACGCAAATGTGAAACCAGCCTTAGACATTCAACCAGCATGCACTTGCAAGCGTGGACACAACACCAAACCTCAAGTACCACACGTGCAACTGATCACAAAGAAGGTAGTCAGCAATGCTACATTGTTTCCCCCACTGTAAGCCCACCGGTTAGCACAGCAGCAAATGTTGAGGTGTCGTTGCAAGGCCACAGCAGTCAGGGAATCCCACTGTTATATCAACGAAAGACTGAATCTAGGCCATCAGAAAGAACACCAACTCCATCACTATCATCAACCCTCTCTCAGTCCACCCTGTCCACCGCTACTTCCACCATATGCAGCTCTCAAATCCAGCTCACCCTCCCAGACACTAAGAGTAGGTCAAGAAAGTACTCAGTCTCTCATCCGCGTACACTGGGTTTGAACGCCCACATTGCCAAACTAATCTCGTCAGAGATGATGCCCTATCGGTTGGTGGAAAGCGCAGCTTTCCGCAAACTCATGGCCTATGCAGTACCACGCTATGACCTACCCAGTCGCCACTTCTTCTCTCGCAAAGCCATCCCAGCCCTCCACCATCATGTGAAAGACCGCATTGTCCATGCACTCAAGCAGTCAGTGAGTGGAAAGGTGCACCTCACAAGTGATGCATGGTCCAGTCGGCATGGCCAGGGCCATTACGTGTCCATCACTGCGCACTGGGTTAATGTGGTGGATGCATGGTCCACAGGGGACAGCGGTGGTGGGACAGTGCTGCCTAGCCCACGGTATAGGAAACAGTTGGCTGTAGGCGTTCAACCTTCCTCCTCCTCCTCCAGAAGCGAAAGCTCGTCCACAGAGCGCAGTCGTACGAGCACTGCACTCCATCTGCAGCTGCCACTGTTGCACATGAGGTGTCCCCCTATCGAGCAGCTAGTGGAAAGCGTCAGCAGGCTGTGTTCCAGATGATGTGTTTGGGCGACAGACACACCGCCGAGGTGCTGGCCGAGTACTTTCAGCGACAAACTGAGTCATGGCTGGGCAGACTACATCTTGAGGCAGGCAAGGTAGTTAGTGATAACGGCCGTAATTTTGTGGCAGCCATAGCCATTTCAAAACTCAGCCACATACCTTACTTGGCTCACACCTTGAACCTGGTGGTGCAGTGCTTCCTCAATAATTATCCAGAGTTAACAGCCCTGCTCCAGAAGGTGCGAAGACTGTGCGCGCACATCCGCCGGTCACCTGTACACTCCATTCGTATGCAGAAGCTGCAGCGATTGCTCCACCTTCCCAACCACTGCCTCATTATCGACATTGCAGCAAGGTGGAACTCCACCCTGCACATGGTTGAGCGGCTGTGCGAGCAGAGGCAGGCCATAATGCATTTGTGGGAGGATACACGGCCAGGCACTTTGAGAGCAGACATGGAGTTGACAGGTGTGCAGTGATCGAAGCTGAAAGACCTCTGTAAAGTCCTTCAGTGTTTTGAGGAATGCACACGGCTGGTAAGCGCAGACGACGCCATCCTAAGCATGAGCATCCCACTTATGCGTCTGCTCATGCAAACTTTGACGCACCTTAAGGAGCAGGCGTCTGCAGCCAATGTTGACGAGGAGGAAGAGGAGGGAATCCTTGATGACATTCAGCCATTGTCTGCTCAGGGACCTCTCCTGGACGAGGTGGAGGAAGAAGAGGAGGAGGAGGAGGAGGATGATGGGGATGATTACTTAGGGGAGGAGGATGCATCTCGTGGGGCAAGTGAAAATGTTGGCGTGGCAAGGTCTGGTACAGGGTTTGTGCGTGACTGGAGGGATGTGGATTTGCCAGAAAGTGCTCCTCCACCCAGCACTCGCAGTGCATCATTGTCACCGGGAACATTGGCCCACATGTCAGATTATGCCTTCCAGATCCTAAAATGGGACCCACGCATTGCCAAAATGATGAACGATGATGACTACTGGTTGGCCAGCATCCTGGATCCACGCTATAAAGGCAAATTACAAAACATCATGCCACAGGAGAACCTTGACCTGATATTGGCTACTAAACAAGCAACTCTGGTTAACCGGTTGGTTGAGGCATTCCCAGCACACAGCAGCGGTGATGGTTCTCACACGAGCCGTACGGGCCGGGGGCAGCTTGGCAGAGGTGTTCGTGGTGCACACAGCAGAAGTGGCGTTGGAGACAGGGGTTTCATGACAATGTTGTGGACTGATTTTTCACGGACCGCTCACACAACTGGTAATACTGCATCGATGGAAAGTGACAGGAGACAGCAGTTGTCAACTATGGTTAACAACTACTTTTCCTCACATATCGATGTTCTCCCGCACAGGTCATTCCCCTTTGACTATTGGGCCGCTAAACTGGACACCTGGCCTGAATTGGCACAATATGCCTTAAAGGAGCTCGCTTGCCCAGCTGCAAGTGTGCTATCGGAAAGAGTCTTCAGTGTAGCTGGATCAATCCTGACAGAAAAAAGGACCCGTCTGTCAACCCAAAATGTGGATGATCTAACCTTCATTAAAATGAACCATGCATGGGTTTCCAAGGATTTTGTCCCACCTTCCCTTGATGACACATAGGTTGCCAGAAAAATGGCTTGCTTTGGTCCTCCTCCTATTCCGCGAACTTGACCTATTTCGCCTTTTGCAGCAGCTGAATGACCCACATCTACATATGCCACTTTGTAAACCTCCCTAAGTGGGCGGCCCCCCCTATGGCCGGGGTCACCACCTAGCACACAAAACCGTGCGAGTGCCGTTTCCCTGGACAGGTGGGTAGGCCGACTCTTGGGCACGGGCACTTGCATAGGGTCCCTCATAGTGCAATCAAGTGTCTCTGACAGTGGTGGTGCACACCTGCCGTCAGACACACCGCCGTACTATGAGGGGCCCAGTGCCAGTACCGATGCCCACGAGTGTGCCCCCCTTGTTTGTTCAGGGCCCCAGCATTTGCAATGTTTACCTCTCCCTGCTCCTCCGCTGTGTAGTCTGGGCTGTCAAATCCTTCACTGGGATTGCCACTACAAATTGATTGAACTGAAAGATGATGGTTAAGATGTAGCTATGCCTTGTCCTGCTGGCCGGGCTCTAGCTCCAGATGATCAGTGGCTTCCATTTCTTATGGACGTCGACTCACAATTACATGCAGTGGTGGTTTATCATCAGCTTTCACAGTTTTCCTACTCACAAACGTGTGACATTCCGGCGCACATTTCAAAATGTGCCCTCTCATGCCAATCAAATAGAATCGCCTACGGCCTGTGGCTTCTGTCTTTTGCACTCCAAAGTTACGTGACAGATCATGATAGCCAGTGAGCACCATGTTTACATCGCTCCCTGTGATAAAAATTGGATTGAGATGAGTAACAGTGATGGAATCAACGGAAGTGCGATACAGCAAGACTTTATTCACAAAAAAATGTTTTCACTGTCTCAACACACAAATTAATTGAGGGTCAGCATCGCCTATGAGAATTGTGACGGAAGTTTTTCCCGTGAATAATAATTCCTAGATTTCTGCTATCAATAGCCTTTATGTCACTAATTGTATGCATCTCATTTCCTATTGTGGAGAGGCTGGACTGTATTACTGAGACAGAAATATATATGAAGATTTAAAAATAACACCAAAAGTGTATAGTTGTGTACGCCTCAAATGCATTTCCTTTTTTCCACTTTTTAGATTGCTGTGTAATCCATACTGAGAACACGGAGATTTTACATGTTTAAACTATGCTATATACACTCACTGGCCACTTTATTAGGTACACCTGTCCAACTGTGTGTTAAGACTTAATTTCTAATCAGCCAATCACATGGCGGCAACTCAGTGCATTTAGGCATGTAGACATGGTCAAGACAATCTCCTGCAGTTCAAACCGAGCATCAGTATGGGGAAGAAAGGTGATTTGAGTGCCTTTGAACGTGGCATGATTGTTGGTGCCAGAAGGGCTGGTCTGAGAATTTCAGAAACTGCTGATCTACTGGGATTTTCACGCACAACCATCTCTAGGGTTTACAGAGAATGGTCCGAAAAAGAAAAAAAATCCAGTGAGCGGCAGTTCTGTGGCCGGAAATGCCATGTTGATGCCAGAGGTCAGAGGAGAATGGGCAGACTGGTTCGAGCTGATAGAAAGGCAACAGTGACTCAAATTGCCACCCGTTACAACCAAGGTAGGCAGAAGAGCATCTCTGAACGCACAGTGCGTCGAACTTTGAGGCAGATGGGCTACAGCAGCAGAAGACCACACTGGGTACCACTCCTCTCAGCTAAGAACAGGAAACTGAGGCTAAAATTTGCACAAGCTCATCGAAATTGGACAGTAGAAGATTGGAAAAACGTTGCCTGGTCTGATGAGTCTTGATTTCTGCTGCGACATTCGGATGGTAGGGTCAGAATTTGGCGTAAACAACATGAAAGCATGGATCCATCCTGCCTTGTATCAACGGTTCAGGCTGGTGGTGGTGGTGTCATGGTGTGGGGAATTTTTTCTGGGCACTCTTTGGGCCCCTTGGTACCAATTGAGCATCGTTGCAACGCCACAGCCTACCTGAGTATTGTTGCTGACCATGTCCATCCCTTTATGACCACAATGTACCCAACATCTGATGGCTACTTTCAGCAGGATAATGCGCCATGTCATAAAGCTCGAATCATCTCAGATTGGTTTCTTGAACATGACAATGAGTTTACTGTACTCAATTGGCCTCCTCAGTCACCAGATCTCAATCCAATAGAGCATCTTTGGGATGTGGTGGAACGGGAGATTCGCATCAGGGATGTGCAGCCGACAAATCTGCGCCAACTGTGTGATGCCATCATGTCAATATGGTCCAAAATCTCTGAGGAATGCTTCCAGCACCTTGTTGAATCTCTGCCACGAAGAATTGAGGCAGTTCTGAAGGCAAAAGGGGGTCCAACCCCTTACTAGCATGGTGTACCTAATAAAGTGGCCAGTGAGTGTATACCTGCTATCCAGTGATAAAGTACCCTTTCTCAACTTTGTACAATCTGGTCAAATCCATACTGGGCCTGAGAACATCTGAGTCTGCCTCCTGACCTATAGACATATATTTTTAATGTGTAAACTAGGCTACATATATACGTGTTATCTGGTGAAACTGTACCCTTTATCAACTTTCTACAATGTTGTTGAATCCATACTGGGCCTGAGAACGGCTGCCGAGCTTTTAAGCAAGCTACAGCACCTGTGGTTTGGACACGTAATTTTTTCAGGAATGACGGTTAGGCCTAACTCCGGAATTGCGGTTGACCTGAACTTACTGGGAAATCATCGTTCGCGGGGAATAATCTGAATCCCAGATCCCCATCACTAACGGAGTTTAGCAGGTTATCTGCACCTGTAAGCGACAAAAGTTGGTCCTTTCAGTGTAGTGTGCATGCAGCCCCGGACATGTACTGGAATGCTAGACCTGTTATTGCTCGACCTCACGTGCCACAGCCTCGCGTATCCCTCTAGTAAGCTTGACGCGTACCGCGGGGCCATGCCGGAGTCTCGGTCGTTAACGGAATAAAGCTGAGAAATCGCTAGCACAACTACAAACGGACATACCACACCACACACAGAATCGACAAAGCTTGCAATCTGTCCATCTTTTCTGTAGCTTGTATGGTAGTGGTTTCCCGGGTGCAGTCCAATTAAGCCACAAGCTCCACTCCTGGTGGTGCCCTTTTGGACATTCCTTTAAGGATCAGCTTTGCAATCATAGTGCCCCCGGAAACTAAAAACTTTGCCTTCAGGGACGCTGTTTGGAGGTTCGTGGGAATAACGCCGCCCGATCAGCAGACGGCATATGGGTCGCCCTCACAGGGCTGTGGGGTACTCGGTACCGGGCCGGTGTCAGTGGGATGTGTCACAACAGCGGTGACCCGGACGGTGGCCCTGGGCGCCCATGTAAATGGCGTGGTATAATGGTAAAGAGTTTATATAGATAGTTTGACGCCACCTGTGGTGTTCGGCAACATAGATGTTAGGCCGACGCTGCATGCAGATCCTCTGGGACAGATGGTTTTGTGCAGCAAAGATGGTGAAGCTCCCCACAGGTGGAGCTGGAGTCCCAGGGAAGTGTAGATGTAGTGATGGGGGAAAGGCACAGGCGGTGTAGGTGCTGGTACCTAGATGTAGCGGTGCTGGAATAACTGTAAGACACCAGAGTGTGCAGTTCCAAAGCTTTACTCACAGTCTGCAGGTTACACAGATGCCTGCCTCTGTGCTGTGTCCTCCGTGTCAGGACCTCTGCCAACCTCCGGGACCAGAATGGAAAGCTCCCTTCCAACACTCCACCAACATGTACCTTCCTGAACGTCTCCTTTCTAGCGCTTGTGGGGGAAGCACTCACAGGACCGTGGTTCACTGAAACGCCTCCTGTCTAACAGATGTTCCTCAGACTTTACTTGTATGGCAGACAGCTGTAGCCTTTTCCTTCTGCCTCGCACACGTCGATGCTGGGGCCTCCGAGCCTTAGTTGGGTACAGAGCATTTATAGCCGCTACTTCCCTCAGTTTCTGCTGCAGGAACGTCAGTGTCCCTACAAACTCGGAAACCGGAATCCGGACCATGCGTTCCAGCTAGGAGTGAGCCTTAACTCTGCTCATCCTCCAGCTCCCCTTCTCACGTCCACACACTTCCCCTTCCCTCCACAGAGTGCCCTAACTTACCTCCTCCCGACCACAGAGAGCAGCTCCTCAGCAGTCAGGTTCAGAGGTCTCCCTGCTGGCCTGGAGTGGGAAATGTGTTGTATGTTGGTTTCACTGCTAGAGAGATTCTTCGTTGCTCCCAAGCTTGACAACACACTCCCTAGGAGGAAGGCAATGCCACAGTGGCGACCGTACTCTTGGGGATGCCACAAGTGCACTGAGGCCCTGCCACTGCTGGATGATGCTGCTGGTACATTGACCCAGACCACTACATTCCCCTCGCACTCTACACAGCCAGAATCTGACCCAGAGGAAACTCAGGTTCCCCTTCCCGCATACTATACCACCTTACACGGTGACAAAGAGGAAGGTGCAGATGAAAGTGCAGGTTCCTTGAGCAGGTGGGGGGGCATACTCATGGGCGATGGCACTGGCACAGGGCACCGCATAGTACGCAAAAGTGTCTCTGCCGGTGGGAGGGCCTAGGTCAACGGGTAGACAGTCGCACTCAAAATTGAATGTCACTTGCATCAGAGTCATTAAAGGAATTATTATGATTTTTATTAATTTTTTTCAGTAAATCAATAAAAGTGAAAAAACACCGCAAACAGAGATCAGATTCCAAACATAAGTATTACACGGTTACATTTCGACCTATACCTAGGTCTTTCTCAAACCATACTCAATAGGAGTGTCAAGGTATATGGAAAGAGGACAATTTTTCAGAGTCCCAAAGTAAGGGCTGTGGCAAGAGAGCGGCAGGGATCTGCAGTGTTGTCCCTGCCGCTCTCTTGCCACAGCCCTTACTTTGGGACTCTGAAAAATTGTCCTCTTTCCATATACCTTGACACTCATGTAATACTCATGTTTGGAATCTGATCTCTGTTTGTGGTGTTTTTTCACTTTTCTTGATTTATTGAAAAAAAATTAATAAAAATCATAATAATTCCTTTAATGACTCTGATGCAAGTGACATTCAATTTTGAGTGCGACTGTCTACCCGTTGACTTTTACCTGTGGTATATCCACGTTCAGTCAGCACCTCCTCCTACAGCACGAGTGCGCGTCTTTATTTTTTCTAGGTGGGAGGGCATAAACAGCCAAGTGCAGTGAGATGGAAGATGGGGATGACAAGGAGTTCAGAGTAGTGCAGGGATTCCCTAGCAAGGAGACTTATGTAATTGTTTTCAATGTTGGGACAGCAATTTTTGGGGAGCACTATACTCTGGTGAATGATATATGGGGCCCACCATACACTGGAGCATTCCAAAGGTGGACATCAGACACTGGAGCAGCATTTACAGGGCCCATTATACACTAGAGCAGTAGAAATGGGGCCCATTATATATGGAGCATTATTTGGGCCCATAAGACAGTAGAGCTTCATCCATTGGGACCAACATATACTGTAGCATTATGTGGAGCTCATCATATACGGTTTGAAACATTATATGGGAATAATGATTCCGTATGGAGAAATATATGGGCCTCATTACTCTGTATAGCGCACTAAGCGCTGGCCATAATACTGTATGGAGTTATATACTGTCCGTTTTTGGAGGTATTGGAGAATTCAAAATGGATATCAGTAATGAGATGTAAGAAGTGAAGTATTTTTCATTGTACTATACTGCTATTTCTCTACCGTATCGGAGCATCATGAGTTGTGGTATGTGTTAAAGGGGCGCTCTTTGGCCCTGGGCCCACGAAAACCTGGAGCCAGCCCTCCCCCCCCACAACTGTAGCCAAATAACCCCCATTTTTCAGTGCGTAACTAGATATTATTAAGTTAATTAAGGTTGACAAGCTTCAGTAACAAGAATTTATGCTTTTGGCATTCAAATGGGCACTGTTGGTGTGTTTCCTGTCCTCCTCTCACTGCCGACTTTAATTCTCCATTGACTTACATTGGGTTCGTGTTTCGGGACGACCCCGACTTTTCCCTATAGTCGGCCGATTTTGCTCGACCTGACTTTTGGAAAAGTCGGGTTTCATGAAACGAAACTCGACCCTAAAAAAACAAAAGTCGCTCAACACTAGTGATGAGCGAGCATGCTCGGTAATGCTTGGTGCTTGCCCGAGCATCGCAGTGCTCACGATAGTTGGCGAGCGACAAGCATTTCCAAGGTTGTTCGGCGGGAGCTTGGGTCCCCACCCTGCATGTTTGGTGCTCTTTAGAGTACCAATTAACATGCAGGGATTGTCTGCCATGCACTGAAATGCTGTAGCCATGTTGGTAGTGGCATTTCAGTAATTGGCTGGTCGCACAGCGTCATCAGGTCTATATCAGATTTGCCACCACCCTGCTTGTCACACAGCTCCCCAGAATCAGCCACTGTAGGGACAGTTGCTGCAGAGATAGGGAGAGAATTATAATTGCATTAGTTAAGGGCCCGTTACACTAAGCGATATCGCTAGCAATATCGCTATAACGTCACTAGTTTTGTGACGCAGTAGCGATATTGCTAGCGATATCGCTATGTGTGATACTTACCTATGACTGGCTCCCCCGCTGATTATCTCTGATCGTGCGAGAACGTCCTGGGCCATTTCTCATCGGCCACTTCCTGCTGGGCTTCCTGCTGTGGCGACGAGCGACGCGTGGACGCGGGCGGGAGGATATCAGGATCGCCTTGTCTGACAGGTAAGTAGCGACCCCCGACCGCTGCTATGTCGCTGGTGAGATCTGCCTGCTCACTAGCGACCACTTAGCGATGCACCAGCGATCCTGACCGCATCATATCGTGGTCGGGATTGCTGGTGCATCGCTACGTGTAACGGTACCCTTAGTGTGGTTTATACCATTATTGTATACACAAATCCAGCTAAACTAACAGTCCTTCTAAGGACTAATTGCGAGGTATTTAGATATCAGTGCTAGGAAGGCAGGCAGTGTATGTGGCTATACATACACTCACTGGCCACTTTATTAGGTACACCATGCTAGTAAGGGGTTGGACCCCCTTTTGCCTTCAGAACTGCCTCAATTCTTCGTGGCAGAGATTCAACAAGGTGCTGGAAGCATTCCTCAGAGATTTTGGACCATATTGACATGATGGCATCACACAGTTGGCGCAGATTTGTCGGCTGCACATCCCTGATGCGAATCTCCCGTTCCACCACATCCCAAAGATGCTCTATTGGATTGAGATCTGGTGACTGAGGAGGCCATTTGAGTACAGTGAACTCATTGTCATGTTCAAGAAACCAATCTGAGATGATTCGAGCTTTATGACATGGCGCATTATCCTGCTGAAAGTAGCCATCAGATGTTGGGTACATTGTGGTCATAAAGGGATGGACATGGTCAGCAACAATACTCAGGTAGGCTGTGGCGTTGCAACGATGCTCAATTGGTACCAAGGGGCCCAAAGAGTGCCCAGAAAAAATTCCCCACACCATGACACCACCACCACCAGCCTGAACCGTTGATACAAGGCAGGATGGATCCATGCTTTCATGTTGTTTACGCCAAATTCTGACCCTACCATCCGAATGTCGCAGCAGAAATCGAGACTCATCAGACCAGGCAACGTTTTTCCAATCTTCTACTGTCCAATTTCGATGAGCTTGTGCAAATTGTAGCCTCAGTTTCCTGTTCTTAGCTGAGAGGAGTGGTACCCAGTGTGGTCTTCTGCTGCTGTAGCCCATCTGCCTCAAAGTTCGACGCACTGTGCGTTCAGAGATGCTCTTCTGCCTACCTTGGTTGTAACGGGTGGCAATTTGAGTCACTGTTGCCTTTCTATCAGCTCGAACCAGTCTGCCCATTCTCCTCTGACCTCTGGCATCAACATGGCATTTCCGGCCACAGAACTGCCGCTCACTGGATTTTTTTCTTTTTCGGACCATTCTCTGTAAACCCTAGAGATGGTTGTGCGTGAAAATCCCAGTAGATCAGCAGTTTCTGAAATTCTCAGACCAGCCCTTCTGGCACCAACAATCATGCCACGTTCAAAGGCACTCAAATCACCTTTCTTCCCCATACTGATGCTCGGTTTGAACTGCAGGAGATTGTCTTGACCATGTCTACATGCCTAAATGCACTGAGTTGCCGCCATGTGATTGGCTGATTAGAAATTAAGTCTTAACACACAGTTGGACAGGTGTACCTAATAAAGTGGCCAGTGAGTGTATATATATATATATATATATATATATATATATATATATATATATATATATACTGTATATCAGTGCTAGGCAGGCAGGTAGTTTTTTTGTGTATATAGATATCAGTAATTGGCAGGCAGGCATTGTATGTGGCATACTTCATTGCATACAGCAAGAGGGTCCTTTCCATTACTGTCTGCTGCTGCCTATTACAGATATTGACTGTATATATATAGCTCCAGGTATCAGTGGCCAGGAATCAGTTTTTTTGCATCTTAATCCTGATTATTTTATTCAAAAGCAATCCAGAGCATTTGTTTTTTTTCTACATTTGCTTGTTGGCATTGCAGAATACAGCCATATCTTTTCCACAGTACAGCGTGAAAATCCAGCTATTTTAAACAGGTATTTTGCCGTCATAGCGATCACATCTGAGTGTGCAGAAAATTTTGTGGTATTGTAAAATTTTGTTGGGGTGTCTTATACGAGTTCTTGGCACCAGTTTGTTGCATAAAAAATATATACCTACAAGACAGATATTTTACACTGGGTTTTGTCCGCCACACGGATCACATATCATTGTGCTCAAAATTGTGCCATTTCAGGCCTCCATTGAATTTTTTTGTTGTGTCTTAGCCTATTTATTGACACCATTTTGCTGCCAAAAAAATACTGGCCAGATATTTTAAAGTGGGGTATCTGTGTCACAGGCATCACATATTGTTGCACTCAAGAGAGCCATTTGAGCCCTCTGTTGAATTTTTTTGCTGTGTCTTAGCCTAGTTATTCACATCACTTTTCTGCCAAAAAAAATACAGGCCAGATATTTAAAAGTGGGGTAACTCCGTCACATGCTTCACCTATCAGTGTGCTAAAAATTGTGGCATTTGAGGCCTCCATTGTACTGTTTTTGCTGTGACTTAGCCTAATTATTGACAATATTTTGCTGTAAAAAAATACAGTCAAGATGTTTTAAAGTGCGGTATCTCCGTCACACTACTTACCTATTAGTGGGTTACAAATTGTAGCATTTGAGGCCTCTATTGAACTGTTTTTGCTGTGTCTTAGCCTAGTTATTGACACAAGTTTGCTGTAAAAAAAATACAGGACAGATATTTTAAAGTGGGCTATCTCCATCACATGCCTCACCTATCAGTGTGCTAAAAATTGTGGCATTTGAGGCCTCCATTGAACTGTTTTTGCTGTGTCTTATCCTAGTTATTGACACTAGTTACATGAAAAAAAAATTGTTAGCTACAGGCCAGATATTTTAAACTGTGGTTTTCCCGCACACGGATCACATATAAGCGCAGCTGAAGCGTGCTGGGCTCATAACCCTGAGGTGATGGTGGGTGATGGTGGGGGCCACATAAGCTCCATAGAATAACATATTGTTGTAAAGGCCACGTCACACTAAGCAATATCGCTAGCAATATCGCTATAACGTCACTGGTTTTGTGACGCAGCAGCGATATTGCTAGCGATATCGCTATGTGTGATACTTACCTCCTACTGGCTCCCTCGCTGGCTATCGCTGATCGCGCGAGAACGTCCTGGGCCGTTTCTCGTTGTCAGCTTCCTGCTGGGCTTCCTGTGGCGCCGACGAGCTACCCGTGGACGTGGGCGGGAGGACATCAGGATCGTCTCGCCTGACAGGTAAGTAGCGACCCCCGACCGCTGCTATGTCGCTGGTGAGATCTGCCTGTGTGGCAGCTCACTAGCGACCACTTAGCGATGCACCAGCAATCCATATTGTTGTCGGGATCGCTGGTGCATCGCTAAGTGTGACAGTACCTTAAATGGTATAAAAGATTGCCTTGTATTTCATTACGTCAGATAAAGTGATTTGCCCGTGTGCAGTCTCTTTTGTCCCCAAGCGCTTGTAATTTAAGGGCATAAAACTCCTAATTCGGACTCACTGGTGATCTGGCATACCTGACTTTGGTCAGAATGAAAACAGCTACGACAGTTTGACATCCAACGGGGACCGGGGAAACCAGCCTATTCGGAATTCGAATGTGGGAGCTTCCTGGGAGGTTGGACATGCAAAATCCGGCTGCAGCAGGTGAGAATATTTATTCTTACATTGATTTTGCGTTTGCAACCTCTCTAAGGATCTCTACATATCTCTGGGTAAGGCTGTACAACACGGATCAAAAGAACCTACATCACCAGAGAGTAGTGAGTATGCCCATATGAGAGTTGAATAATAGAGTAATAAGATAATAATTGTCATCTGTATTATTTGTCAATCTGTTCTGGCAATATACTAATATACTAACTGGTTGTGTACTGTGTGGCACAGAGCCTGGGATAGACTCTGTGCAGTGTTGATTTTGGATTGGCAGTAAACCATATGAGGCTGTATTTTGTATAGAGCTGTGGTTTTTGGTTGTTTTTGTTATTGTTGATTCTTGTTGTTTAAGAAGTTGGCTTTGGTGTTCTCAGAGTGTCAGTGGACACTGCTGTAGTTTAAGGTGTTAATTCCAAAGTGCAAAATAGGCAGGCTGTGTGAATCCTTGTACATATGTCTATGAGAACCTCTGAATGAGATGAGAAATGAGTAATTGAGTATAAGGGATATACATAAATGATTGATGAGGGATTCGATTAGGAATGGTCCTCTGTATGCGACAGAGGACATTATTCAACTCACTTTGAGCTGAATTAGGCGCAGTGATTGAGATAAAGCATTTTTGTTATCTTTGTTATCTTCTCTTTGTAAAATCAAATGACCACTGAAAAGTGAAAGGAAAAAAAATCCCTGAATGAGCACGTATGAATGAATCATCACACATCATTTTGTGTAAAGAGATTGTTACCTTTCTAGTTCTTGTGGTAGATCCCGGACAGATGCGTTATAGATATTTCAAATCTACATCTGAGACTGAATGAATTGAGTAATGATATAGCTCGTGTTATATGTGGCATTACATTGTAAAGTTTCCTGGATGCATTTGGCCAGAAAAGGGCAAGGCTCAGTTACTCACATTATACAGTTACCTGCTCTTACAGTGAAATCCTGTTATTTTGAGAGTTTTGCAGAGATTGATTTTGATTAAGTCTAAAAGAACTGCTGCATTCTGTTAGTGTGAAGGACGCTACATTTCTAAAATTCTGATGGGAGGGGGGAATGAAAGAGCTGCGCGGTTCTCCTCTCCTCTCCGTTATCTCTGCTGAGTGTCTAATGGGAGGGGGCATGGAGCTGCGCTTAAGATTCTCTGTGTTTCTGTCCTTGGCATAAATACTCGCTAGGAGATTTGTGCATTTTAAAGCAACAGTACTTAATTGAAGTGGAATGAAATTTTGTAAGTTGAAGTTGGAAGTTGAATAAAATATGGTGCCTAATTTAGAAGGAAATTGTAAGTGATTGTTTGGTCATTAATGTGTTTGAACCTGCTTCTAGTTGTGTGATTGATTTATAGCAAATTGTGGATCAACAAAGGAGGTAGCCGACTGTATGGCTGATAAAGTACGTTAGAGGCCTATTACACCAGGGCCTTCTAACTTTAGTCAGTGGGATTTTTTGTTGTGGGTGAGTGGCGAGGGCAAGGAGCCTTCTGGATACACCTTGACAGGCTCACTCTGACTTGCTATATGTGGCCTGTAAGACAAAGGTCCAGGCACACAGAAGGGCATTTCAGAAGAGAGATGAGCTGTCTAAGTTGAAGCAGCCTTCCCACGTTCCATGGAGCTGGGCTGGAAGGAAAAAAGCCTATTCCTATTCTAGCCAGCTGATCTAGCGTGTGAGATGCAGAGAGCCTTCTCATTACATCCTGTAGGTCTCCTGGGTGAGAGGCAAGGAGCCTTCCCGCTACACCTTGGCAGGCTCTCTTTGACTTGCTATGTGTGGCCCGTAAGACAAAGGTCCAGGCACACAGAGAGACATTTCAGAAGAAAGGTGAGCTGTCAGGAGAAAAGGTTGAAGTCATGGGCAACTTTTTCTGTGTACAGTTGGTGCCCCAATGGGATCCAAGACAGATATGCAGATTGTAAAAGACAGAGAAGAAAGGAAGCAGTAAAACAAGTGGGACCAATATTGAAAAAGGCAAAAATACCAGAGTGTGAATGTTTGGATGTACAGAAAGGCACAGACAAGGGAAGAAAATAGCAAGTGAATAAATGATGTTTGAGAATGTGCAGCAGTGTGGCTGGTGTATTATGAATGTTTTGATTGACAAAGTTTAACCAGAGACCCAGACAAAGCAGATGGACTTGTAAACACTGTGGTCAGACTAAGACAAACCCAGACTGAATAGCTACTTGTGTGACCTGTGCTACTGACCTAAGCAAGTTGCGCTAAATCCTGTCCAGACAAGATCATATGTAGTAACATAAGAAGCTGACATAATAGTGTGGTTAGTGGGTAGTGGGGACATTGACCTTTGAGGAGTAAGCTGACAGTAGACATCAGATGACCAACCATATCAGGACCTAGAAGGGCGACTAGAATAAGAAAGATGCAGGTGTATTATCCCTGGAGCCCCTCTGACCAGCTAGCTTTGCTGGAGCAGCTGCCTGACCCTGAAAACCAACCATTCCCATTTTACAGACACATAAAGGAAATACAGAAGACATATAAGTGTACCTGGGCAGACCTAGAGAGGTTGGTGAGTTTAAAGGCAGGTGACGCACTTGGACATATAATTAAGACACACACAGATGTGGCAAAGAATCAGGCTTGGGGCATGGATGATAAATCTGCACGGTCTGAGGAGACATACTGTGAGTCACTAAAACAGTGGGCTACAGTGGAACAAACAGAGCAGTCTGTACTCCTGACTAACATGACAAAGCAAACAGGAGAGAGTGTAGAGAAGTACTTTGGACGGTTACAGCTCAAATGGGCAGACATGGGGTACATTTGCATAAACCCACTTGATATTAGAATGCTGGTGAATGCATTCATTGACGGTATGAACAAAGACTTACGAGACGCAGTACAGACAGCCAGACCTGAATGGAGATATGTAGATCCGAAAGACCTCCTTAAGGTAGCTAAAGTAGTTGAGCAAACAAGGACAATCAGCCAACCTGTCATGTATGCTGGAGCACAAGGAAAACAGTGGAGACATAATAAGGGACCAAGGGACCTGGGAACAGTGAGGTGCTGGAATTGTGGTACTTACAAAACTTATTGTTAGTGACAATACCCCAATGAATTTACTGTCATGATTAAATTGGGAAGAAAAAAAAAAAGATGAAACACTCCTCCTTGTTTAAAGCAATAACCCTTGAGCCTAGCCAAATCAATGGCCCTGAGCAGCGATATTAAAGAGTGTGATAAGGCAGGGGTTCTGGTGCAAAGACCTTCCCCCTGCAACACCCCTTTGTATCCCATTAAGAAAAAAGGACCGAAGGATTCCACTGTCACTTATAGAATGGTTCATGAATTAAGGGCTATTAATGATGTTACAGAAAGTGTGACCTCAATTGTCGCTAACCCACACACAATACTGTCACAGATCCCAGCAACATCAACATGTTTTACAGTCATTAAGTTGGCTAATGCATTTTTCTCTGTACCCCTGCACCCTGGCTGTCAGTAACTTTTTCCTTTTCTAATGAAGGAAAAGAATATTGTTGGACAGTCCTCCCACAAAGGGGGAAAGAAATCCCCTGCCATCTATTCAGAAGCAATGGCAGGGATCCTTGAGTAGTGGCAATCACCTCATCCACAGATTGTACTATTACAGTACGTGGATGACCTTTTGCTGTTCTGCCTGGACCAGAGGTCCTGCAGGGAAGCTACAGTTTCCTTGCTATGTTTTTTAGCCGAAAAGGGCTGCAAGGTCTCACATGACAAATTACAGTATTGCAAACAAAAGGTGACATTTTTGGGACATTGTATTGCCGAAGGTATGAGACACCTCACTGAAGACAGAAAACAGGCAATTCAAAATCTCCCTCTACCCAGGTCACATAAGCATCTACCACCTTCCTAGGTTTGGTGACCTACTGCAGACCTTGGATAAGGTCTGCTTCACAAAATGAAGCAACCACTTTATGACTGCTTGTCATCAGACCCCTAATGATCTCACTCAAGAAGCAATTGATTCCTTCCACTCCCTCAAACTGCTCATTGTGTCAGTCCCGGCCTTAGGCATGCCAAACTATGACCAGCCATTTTTCTTGTTTTGCACAGAGCAGGGAGGACATGCTACCGCAGTACTGACACAGCAACATGGAGGGAAACAGAGACCAATAGCTTAGTACTCAGCACAATTAGACCCAGTGATCAGAGGGTCACCTACGTGTGTCCGTGCAGTAGGAGCAGCTGCACTACTACTAGGAAAGGCATGTGAGATCACGCCAACTTTTCCTTTGACAATTTATTCCCCGCATGACATCCATTCCAAACTCGTACAAGTTCAACCAAGACATCTGTCTATGGCGAGACAGCTCCGACTTGAATGTGCTCTACTAATTCCTGAGTATGTCACCCTCAAAAAGTGTAATGTTCTGAATCCCACCACCCTCCTGACTGTGGATTCAGAAAAGGGAGAATTGGTGAGGAAGAATACTTTGACATGATGCATGAACATGACTGCATAGAACTGATGAGTCAGGAGACAGTGGGTTTTGCATACGTTCGTGAAAAACCTGTTCCTAATGCAGATTTTGAGTTTTTTGTAGATGGCTCCAGATACCACCAGGATGGACTATTCTACACTGGATATGCAGTAGTATCCTCACATGAGGTATTCTGAGCTGAACCACTCCCTCCTCACATGTTGGCACAGGAGGCAGAGTTGAAGGCACTCACTGAGGCTTGTAGATCCGCTGCAGGTAAACTCGCTAATATTTACACTGATTCGAATTATGCATGGAGAATAGCCTATGATTATGGCCCTATCTGGAGAAGCAGAGCTGGTGAAATAATTAATGGAGGCATTGATGTTACCTGTCCAGGTTGACATTGTCAAGGTAAAAGCACACACAAAAGGTGACTCCGTGGAGGTAGAGGGCAACAGAAGGGGCGGATGAGGCTGCTAAAGTAGCATCAAGGCAGCCTAGGGAGCAGTGGACGGTGGCGGGGAGTCAGCGTATTCCAGCCACACTGAGCCTAGATGTCCTAAAATCTCTCCAGCAACAGGCTGCCCAAACAGAGAAGGAACACTGGGGGAGACTGGGAGCTGAGCTGAACTCAAACGGAGTATGGGAGAATAAGAATAAATTGTGCCTACCGAAGTCCCTGTTCCCAATCATGGCGCAAGCAACACATGGCCCCACTCAAGCCTCAAAAAGTTACATGTGTGCCATGGTAGATGCCTTCTGGATCGCTCCTGGTTTCAGTTACGCAGCCGCGAAACTTGTACAATCATGCCTCATCTGTGCACAGCACAACCCAGGTAAAACAGTGAAAGTCTCACTTGAACAAAATTTGTTTAGGAAAATGCAATCATGTAGTGAACATATATTTCCCTTAAAACCAATATTTTTAATTCTTCTTTATAAAAAGCACCTAACCCACTGTGTAGGGTACTAGAAAAACCCCAAAAATGCAAAAAATAAAAAAACTGCCTGCCAAGACCCTACAATATACCTAAACTGACTCCTTCCTTGCCGTGGAGGTTGGCACCCTAAGAAACGATTTTTTTGGTGCCCCCACTCAACGTGGACTATCCCTCCAATTTTTAAAGAGCTATATCTGGCTTATAAAGATAATATAAAGTCGTGGTGGGAGATTAAGGGCCTTGAAAACTATATAAAAAATAGGATTGTTCCGAAAAGTTTGCGTATTGCTATACAACCTTCTCCATGAACTTCTAACCCCAATTTTCTTGCAGCCCGGATAAAGGAATCTATTGAGTCCTCAATTTGCTTTATGCAGCTCCTTTTATCTGAGGAAAAAAAGTTATTTGAGGAATCCACTAAGAAATTAACTGGCTTGATTGAAAAAGCTCAGAAACAGAGTTCTGATCCCGATTTTGTTAGAAGGGAGGACATTCTACAGACATCTGTGGAAAAATTTCAATCAACTCTGAAAGATCGCAAACATAACCAGTTTTTGCGTGATATTAGTGAATTTAAAGAGAATAGAGCATATGAGTACCAGCCAAAACCTGTGGTTGAAATATCCTCATCTGATATCGATACATCAGATACATCAGATACAGAATGCACGGAGAATAGTTTTGTAAGTTTCCGTGGGAGGAGCAAGCATACTAGAGGCAAATGGCATGGCTCAAGAGACCAACACAGGCAAAAGGGAGATGGGAGGAGCAATTATCAAAATACTGGGGCCTATGTGTCCTCCTCATCTACACCTGCACAGTCTTTATTGGATCGAGGCCCATCATTGGGGTACGACCTGAGAAAAAGACAACTGTAGATCAAGGCCATATTATAAATTTATCTTCGTATACTGTGACTAATGATGATTTCGCTGTTCTTCAGAAAGGTTTAGATTTTGTGCCGACGGGTTCTTTCAATTGCTTCCGATGGCTCAAGGATCTAAATCTTTTCGGACGAAATCTGAAATTGAAATTATTTTTTCAGAAAAATGATTTAGAACAATGTAAAAGACTTGGACTATCGGAGGAAGATTGGTTGGCTTACATGATTTAACAGGACTACTGATGGAGAATGAGATTGAAAGAGGGAAGGGCCCCTTTACTGATTTAAAAATAGGAGTACCAGGATGCCACCAATGAATGATACCACTAGAGTGGACATATTCATTAAGCTAGTGGAGGCAGATCTGTGTAAAATCCCATGTACTAATAATCAGATTATGTCAAATCTGTCGGTGAGAGAGAGAGGCATTACAAAAACTAGAAAGGAATAATGATATCATAATAAAGCCCTCTGATAAGGGCGGTAACCTGGTAATTATGGACTATCTGGGAATGTGTAAATCATTACTATATGAACCAGGTACATATGAAAAATTAAAGGGAGACCCAACCTTAATATATCAGGAGTACCTTGTGAGCATTTTGACAGAAGCTAGGGAGGAGGGCTTATTGTCTCAAAATGAATGGAAATTTCTACAACCAAATAATTCCATTATACCAACCTTCTATGAACTCCCTAAAGTTCACAAAGGTTTGGTGCCACTGAAGGGACGCTCGATCGTAGCCGGGATTGACTCATTAACACAAAATAGTGGCATCTACCTTGATAAAGTACTTAGGCTGTTCGTGACATCACTTCCCTCATATGTCCATGATACTTTACATCTCCTAAGTTTGCTAGAGGGAACTACTGTGAGTGCTGACACATGGGTGGCCTCCATTGACGTGGAAGCAGTTTACAGTAGTATACCCCACAAATGTGGGATGAGAGCCATCAATCACTTTCTGCAAACTAGAGCAACTGACTGTCGGAGACATAATTCTTTCATTGAAAAACTTCTGTTTTTTTGTCTAACGCATAACTATTTTCTCTTTGATGGGGAGTACTTCCACCAGCTCAAGGGTACTGCGATGGGGAGTCCCTGTGCCCCCACGTATGCAAACATCTTCCTGGACTGGTGGGAGGAAACCCATGTCTTTGGAGAGGGAGATGAGTGGTGGAACCAGTATATCAGCCTCTGGGCCAGATATATTGACGATATTTTGGTCTTTTGATCTGGCCCAGAGGCTGAGTTTCGCCGCTTTGTGGAGACTATTAATGTTAATCAGATTGGACTCAGATTTACCTCTGAACATCATGAAAGAAGTATAAATTTCCTTGACTTGACAATTTCCAAAGAAACTGATGGGAGTATCAGGACCTGTACGTATCATAAGCCCACGTCTACTAATAACCTTTTGAGATGGACAAGCCATCATCCCGTTCCCCTAAAAAAGGGAATGCCAAAGGGGCAATTTATGCGTATAAGAAGGAACTGCACTGATTTTGGTACCTTTAGAAGGCATCCGGATGACTTATATGACTGATTTAGAGCTCGAGATTACCCCTGTGAGATCTTGGATGGTCCTTATAATGAAGCCCTCTTTGCTGATAGGCAATTCCTATTGGGGAAAAGAGATATTGGGGATTGTAGATCCAATTTAGTTAGGCTGATTGGAACATATGATGGTCAATCTGAGAAAGTCTATCAAGTTCTTAAAAAGCACTGGGGGGTTCTTTTGGCAGATCCGAATCTTAAAAAATTTGTGTCCCCTAAACCAAGTGTGACATATAGAAGGGGAAGGTCAATTGGAGATGAGATTGTCCATAGCCTGTACCAAAGACCTAAAAAGCCAGGGACCTGGTTAGATAGAAATTCTTTGGGTTTCTTTAGATGTGAGAATTGCTTAAGCTGTGACAGGATGTGTCAAGGGAAAACCTTCAGTAGCTCGGCAAATGGCAGAGCTTTCACAGTCAGGGATTTTGGTAATTGTAGATCTACGGGCCTCGTTTATAAAGGGTGATATCAGGGGAGGGAGGGATAGTCCACGTTGAGTGGGGGCGCCAAAAAATCATTTCTTAGGGTGCCAACCTCCACGGCAAGGAAGAAGTCAGCTTAGGTATATTATAGGGTCTTGGCAGCCAGTTTTTCTATTTTTTGGGTTTTTCTAGTACCCTACACAGTGGGTTAGGTGCTTTTTATAAAGAAGAATTAAAAATATTGCTTTTAAGGGAAATATATGTTCACTAAAACAGTAAAAGTCCCTAAGAAAGTGACACCTAGGCCTCTCTACCTGTTTCAGAGACTGCAGATTGACTACATACAGCTACCAAGGTAGGAGTGTATGCAAATGTCCTAGTATGAGTAGATCTCTTCTTTGGTTGGCTGGCAGCCTATTCGGTAAAATGTGCAAAAGGTAAAACGACTGCAGATAAACTGATGAAAGAACTGATCTGCAGGTATGGTGTCCCAGAAACCATAGAGAGCGATAGGGGTACACACTTCACAGGAGAAATAATGAGGGAAGTCATGCAGGCCCTGGGTGCACAGCAAGCATTTCATACACCATATAGGCCACAAAGTAGTGGGAAAGTGGAAAGGCTAAATGGGACACTTAAACTGCAAATTCAAAAGGCCATGGCAGAGACAGGAAAGAGCTGAGTAGAGTGCTTGCCTCTTGCACTCTTTTCAGTCAGACACACTCCAAATAGAAAGACAGGTTTGTCTCTTTTGGAAGTCCTGTTTGGTAGTGCCCCAAAGACTGGTCTGTACTTCCCACAGGTGCTACAAATGCAACACGGTGCTAGGACAGCCTATGTCCAGGCCTTGCAGAAAAGACTTAATGTGGTGCATAAACATGTGTTTTCATCCATTCCAGATCCTAATGCCAGTGCAGATGTGCATCAGCTGAATCCAGGTGATTGGGTGGTAATACGCAGACACGAGAGAAGGAGTCTGGACCCACGATTTGACGGCCGATTCCAAATCCAGCTGACCACATCCACCTCAGTAAAACTTGAGGGAAAGCCCATCTGGTCCACGCCAGTCACTGCAAGAAGGTCCTTTTAACAGCAGAATGACTGTTCTCCTAATCACCTTGCTGGCAGTGACAGGGTTACGGCACTCTACAGAGACACAGGACAAACTCTTAAATGCTGACTGGGACAACAAACTTATTCGGCATCATGCTCTTCTTATAAAGGACATGGAAGGACAGAAACCAAAAGACTGTTGGATCTCTACACACAGCCCAGTATCTGCAAAGACTATGCCATACTTAGCCTTACCTCTGGAGCCATGGAAGGTATTAACCCCACACTGCATACAAAATGAGACTTGGACTCAATCTAGGTTTTGGGGAAAAGATGTGCCCCGTGATATACCTGCCTCATTGGCTATAATCAGATGGGCCTCTAATCCCAGGTTTCAGTTTAATACAACGCAGCCTAAGGTACAAATGTGAAGAAGGAATGTGTCAAATAATTGGTCCCACCTGTTGTAATTATATCGACCCTGCTGGCAATCTCCAGATCAGGGCCAGTATGGACAAAATAGGTGAACTCAGAGACCAATGGTTAAAACAACACAGTGCAAACAGAGACTCCTGGTGAGGTAACACATTCTTTTTTTTTAAATCCAGCAAATTGGTTTAATGGCATAGCAGGATGGATTTTTGGCATTGTACAGACTTGTATGCAAATTTTGTTGTTTTGCTTATTGTTTTATGTAGCCGTAAAAGCGCTAATATATGTATTACTTAAGCTACTGAATAATGTATGTGTGAAAAAAGAATCTAAGGCTGAACCTTCTGTAGTGTATCATAGACCCCAGATAGCCATTGCGGATGGGGAAAGTGAGTGTTCACACTGAGGGTGGATGGGCGAAGCAGG
Source organism: Dendrobates tinctorius (assembly GCF_039654945.1). Lineage (NCBI taxonomy): Eukaryota > Metazoa > Chordata > Amphibia > Anura > Dendrobatidae > Dendrobates > Dendrobates tinctorius. The sequence continues at coordinate 56,775,152 of NW_027361698.1, read as the reverse complement.
TAGGAAGCCCCCTTATGAGTACTAGACCCATGAGACAGTAGCTCCTTTGTGGACATCAGCTGACCCTGTGGCAAAGGTTCTACCATTTACAAAAGGGGGAAATTGATATAGAAGGTTTGCCTTCATATCCCTTTAATTACCTTTAATACTTCAATTGCCTTTTGCCTATTATTGCTAGAATTATTCTTATGGCACTGCAGACTAGTATTTTCCGGCGTATAAGACGACCCCCCCAACTTTTCCAGTTAAAATAGTAAATCTTTTTAAAAGTCGGGGGACCTTCTTATACGATTGTGTCATCTTGTATACCGGGTGCGGAGCAATCTTCATATGGCGGGGGAGTGGTCCCGATGAAGAAGGAAGGGTGTAATTGGAGTTATCATCCCCCTTTTACCTCACTGGTGGCAGTGGTGCTGCGGGTCTCTGTGCTGTGGGGATCATTGGCTCCTCCGTCTCCATCTACACCTTGGAGGTCCTCGCCTGCCCTGCTATCGTTTTGTAAGAGCGGGTATTTAGTGCCGCTGGTGGAATTATTACTGATATACGCATTCGTAGGTCAACTGAAAATGCTGACAGGCTGACTTTTATAAAAATTAACAAGTGGCTGGATTGGGCCAGACTTCTCTACACCACTGAATGATAGCAGCGAAACATAAACTCAAATCCAGTGTCTTTCTTTGGGAACTCTAATTCCATGCACCTCTTCACTCCCATCCTCCATGTCTCTTCATCCACCACTACTAGATCACCAGGGTGACCGTGGTCTGTGATGAAACACCCACGTTATTGTTTTTAAGGGTGTTCATGATGCCCGTAAACTAGAGATGAGCGACTTTGCCTTTTTTAGGGTTGAGTCGGGTTTCATGAAACCCGACTTTCTCAGAAGTCGGTTCGAACGAAATCGGCCGACTATAGGGAAAAGTAGGAGGCCGACTGAAACACGAAACCCAATGCAAGTCAATGGGGAAGCAAAGTCGGCTGGGAGTGGAGGACAGTAAACACACCTACAGTGCCCATTTCAATGCCAAAAACATCAATTCTTATTACTGAAGCTTGTCCACCCTAATTTACTTCATAATAATAGTTACGCATTGAAAACAGGGGGTTATTTGGCTAAAGTTGTGGGGTTAGGGCTGGCTCCAGGTTTTCATGTGCCCTGGGCCAAAGAGCGCCCCTTTAACACATACCACAACTCATGATGCTCCGATACAGCACAGAAATATAGCTATAGTACAATGACAAATACTTCACTGCTTAAATTACATGACTGATCTATTTTAAATTGTACAATAGCTCAAAAAAGGACAGTATATTACTCCATACAGTATTATGGCCACCACATTGCCACCACATTGTGCGCCATACAGAATAATGAGCCCCATATATTTCTCCATACAGAATAATTGGCCAAATATAATGTTCCATACAGTATATGATGAGCTCTACATAATGCTACAGTATATGATGGTCCCGATGGACGATGCTCCAGTGTGTTATGGGCCAAAATAATGCTCCACATATAATGGGCTCCATTTCTAATGCTCCAGTGTATAACGGGCCTGTAAATGCTGCTCCAGTGTCTGATGTCCCCAATCTGGAATGCTCCAGTATATGATGGGCCTCATGGATGATGCTCCAGTGTATGATGGGCCCTAATAATGCTCAATATATAATGGTCTCCATTGTAATGCTCCAGTGTATAAAGGGCCCCGTAAATGCTGCTCCAGTGTCTGATGTCCCCCATTTGGAATGCTCCAGTATATGATGGGCCTCATGGATGATGCTCCTGTCTCTTATGGGCCCTAATAATGCTCCATATATAATGGGCCCCATTTCTAATGCTCCAGTGTATCATGTGCCCCAAAGATGCTGCTCCTTCCAGTGTCTGATCTGCCCCATTTGGAATGCTCCAGTATATGATGGGCCTTATGGATGATGCTCCAGTGTCAGATGTCCTGCATTTTGAATCCTCCAGTATATTATGGGCCCCATTTTTAATTAACCCAGGCATGGTATGTGAAAAGAGCTCCATGGAGTAATCTGAAGTGTGTGCTGCCGCATCCTTCACTTTTGGTGTGGGCGAAGGACACAAGGAAAGTGGTTGATCCTGACAAGAAGCCTGCACTTACAACTCAGTGCTTGCATTTTTTTAAACTTCAGAAGAGGAGGTGATAGAGCTAGAGGCTGTTTCAGCAATGTAAGCCAAAACAGTTCCTGATGCTCCGGCTTTAAAAGCAGTCTACCTACTCCCAGAAAAGAGACCCTTACAGTTCTTCCAGAGCTACATCATGATGCAGGCTCAACACCTCCTGCCTTAGCTGCTATTGTGTTTTTGGCACTACCAGCAGATGCACCACCCCCACCATCAGTACCAGGTGGCACCCCACGCCCACGTTTGCATCCTCTTCCACCATGCTTCCTCATGCTTTAGAAAATTGACCTAAAATACCAGCAGATATATGGTACTGTATCAGAAGTGTACAGCTCAATACAGTCTAGGGATAACAGTAAATCTCCGTATATATTTCATGAGTCATACACAGATGCTCACAGGCTCAGTATGGATTACCCAATAAAATAAAAAGGTGAAAAAGGGTACAGTATCACCAGATACAAGGTATATATAGTATAGTGTAAACATTCTGAATCTCCGTATACATTTCAGGAGGCAGACACAAGCGCTCTCAGGCCCAGTATAGATTACACAAGAATATGAAAAGCTGTAAATGGGTAATGTAACACAAGTGTACAGCTGTATACAGTGTTGGCCAAATTTGAAATCTCAGTATATATTTCCGGAGTCACCCTCAGACGCTCACTCAGTCAGGGTTTGACCATAAGAAAAAATAGTCTAAAAAAGGTACTGGATAACAAGATAGCAAGTATATATATTATAGGGTACAATTGAAATCTCCGCATACGTAGTCCCGTAGTCAGTCTCAGATGCTTACTCAGTATGGATTTGACCGTAATACTAAATGTCGAACAAAGGTACTGTATAACAAGATACAAGCTGTATCGACTATAGGGTAAAAATTGGTATCTCCGTTTCACCGTAGATATAGAAGGCGTTAAACACACGCTCACTCACTATGGATGATACCGTAATACAAAATTTTGAACAAAGGTACTGTATCAGCACATACAAGGTGTATCCAGTCTGGAGTAATTGTAAATTTTCATCTATACTTCCAGAGTCAGATGCAGACACTCACAAGCTCTGTATGCATTACACCAGAATTTAACAAGTACAAAAAGGGAAAGGTAGGTAAATCTTTGTATATATTTCAATCTCAGTAAGCCAGTCCAGACTCTCCGCCACTGGAAACTACATGGATACAAGTACAGATGGAAAGTCGAGTGTTAGCAGAATTTTGGGAATTACTCATCGCGGGAAAACCTCCCGGTAGATGTTGCAGAGGCGATACAGACCCTCAATTACTGTGTCTGTGGAGACAGTGAAAACGGTTCTTTGTGAAGAAAGGATTGCTTTATCGCAGTAGCGTGGATCACATCACTGTTACTCATCTCCATCAAATTGTGATCACAGGGAGAGATGTACACATGGTCCTCACTGCCTATCATGATGTGTCTGGTCATTTTGGAGCGAAAAAGACAGAAGCCACAGACCGTAGGCAATTCTATTGGATTGACATGAGAGGAGACATTGAAAAATGGTGGCAGGAATGTCACACGCCTGTGACTATCACAACTGTGAAAGGTGATCATAAACCACCACTGCATCCTCTCGAAAGTTGACGTCCATTACAAATGGTAGCCATTGATCATCTGAAGGTAGAGGTCAGCAGGACAGGGCATAGCTACGTCTTAACCATCATCGATCAATACACCAAATTTCTAGTGGCCGTCCCTGTGAAGTATTTAACTGCCCAGACTACACAGCGGTGGAGCAGGGAGAGGTAAGTATTGCAACTTGCAAGTGCTGTGGCCAGGACCAAGCAGGGGGCACACTCGTGGTCGACAGTACTGGCACAGGGCCCCTCATAGTACGCTGGTGTGTCTGATAGCGAGCGGGCCCCCCCACCGTCAGAGACACTGTACTGTACCATGAGAGGCCCTATGCCAGTACCATCAGCCATCTGTGGGCCCATCCACCTGTTCAGAGCAACGGCACTTGCCCGGGTGCACCAGGTGTTGACCCCAGCCATTGGGGGGGTGGGCAGCCCACTTAGGGAGGTTTAAAAAAAGGCATATGTTGATGTGTTGGCTGGACATTTAGCTGCTGCAAAGGGCGGAATTGGGCAAGTCCGAGGAAGAGGAGGACAAAAGCGAGGCCGTTTTCTGGCAACCTATGTGTCATCAGAGAAAGGTGGAACAAAATCCTTTGAAACCCATGCATGGTTCATTTTAATGAAGGTTAGATCATCAACATTTTGGGTAGACAGACGGGTCCTTTTTTCAGTCTGGATTGATCCAGCAGCACTGAAGACTCTTTCAGATAACACACTAGCAGCAGGGCAAGCGAGCTCCTGTAAGGCATATTGTGCCAATTCAGGCCAGGCATCCAGTTAAGAGGCCCGATAGTCAAAGGGGAATGACCTGTGAGGGAGAGCATCGATATGGGAGGAGAAGTAGTTTGTAACCATAGTTGACAACTGCTGTCTCCTGTCACTTTTAATCGATGCAGTATTAGCAGTCGTGTGAGTGGTACTTGAGAAATCATTCCACAACATGGTCATTAAACCCTTGTTTCCAACGCCACTTCGGCTGTGTGCACCACGAACACCTCTCCATTGTGCCCACTACGGCTCGTGGGAGAACGAGCACCGCTGCTGTGTGCTGGGAAAGCCTCAAGCAAATGGTTTACCAGAGTTGCTTGTTTGTTAGCCAATATTATCTCTAGGTTCTCCAGTGGCATGATGTTGTGTAATTTGCCTTTGCAGCATGGATCGAGGATGCTGGCCAGCCAGTAGTCATCATCCCTCATCATTTTGGCAATGCGAGGGTCCCTTTTTAGGATCCGCAAGGCATAATCGCACATGTGGGCCAATGTTCCAGGTGTCAATGATACACTGCCAGTGGTGGGTGGAGGAGCACTTTCTGGCAAATCCACATCCCTACAGTCACGCGCAAACACTGTACCTGACCTTGGAATGCCAACATTTTCTCTTGCCCCCTGAGAAGCATCCTCCTGCCCAAAATAATCATCCCCCTCATCCTCCTCCTCTTCCTCTTCTTCCTCCACCTCGTCCAGGACAGTTCCCTGACCAGACAATGGCTGACTGTCATCAAGGCTCCCCTCCTCCTCCTTCTCTGCTGCAGATGCCTGATCCTTAATGTGCATCAAACGTTGCATGAGCAGACGCCTAAGTGGGATGCTCATGCTTATGATGGCGTCGTCTGCGCTTACCAGTCGTGTGCATTCCTCAAAACACTGAAGGACTTTACAGAGGTCTTTCAGCTTCGACCACTGCACACCCGACAACTCCATGTCTGCCCTCAAAGTGCCTGGCTGTGTATCCTCCCACAAATGCATTACAGCCTGCCTCTGTTCGCACAGCCTCCCAAACATGTGCAGGGTGGAGTTCCACCTTGTTGCAACGTTGATAATTAGGCGGTGCTTGGGAAGTTGGAGCAATCGCTGCAGCTTCTGCATACGACTGGAGTGTACGGGCGACTGGCGGATGGGCGCGCACAGTCTTCGGACCTTCCGAAGCAGGCCTGTTAACTCCGAATAATTATTGAGGAAGCACTGCACCACCAGGTTCAAGGTGTGAGCCAGGCAAGGTATGTGTCGGAGTTTTGAAAGGGCTATGGCTGCCACAAAATTACGGCCGTTATCACTGACTACTTTGCCTGCTTCAAGATGTAGACTGCCCAGCCATGACTCAGTTTGTCGCTGCAAGTAGTTGGCTAGTACCTCTGCGGTGTGTCTGTTGTCGCCCAAAGACATCATCTTTAACACAGCCTGCTGACGCTTACAACTAGCTGTTCGATAGTGGGACAACTTGTGTGCAACACTGCCAGCTGCGGATGGAGTGCTTGTGCGACTGCACTCTGTGGATGAGCTTTTGTTGATAGAGGAGGATCGGAAGCCTACAGCCAACTGTTTCCTATATCGTGCACAAGGCAGCACTGTTCCACCGCTGCTGTCCCCTGTGGAGCCTGCATCCACCACATTAACCCAGTGCGCAGTGATGGACATGTAACGGCCCTGGCCATGCCTACTGGTCCATGCTTCTGTTGTGAGGTGCACCTTTCCACTCACTGACTGTTTTAGTGCATGGTCAATGCGGTCTTTCACATGCCGGTGGAGGTCAGGAATGGCTTTTCGAGAAAATAAGTGCCGACTGGGTAGGTCATAGCGTGGGACAGCGTAGGCCATGAGGTCGCAGAAAGCTTTGCATTAACCAAACGGTAGGGCATCATCTCTAATGAGATTAGTTTGGCAATGTAGGCATTCAAACAAAGTGTACGCGGATGAGAGGATGAGTACTTTCTTGTCCTAGTCAGAGTGTCTGGTAGGGTGAGCTGGACTGGAAAGCTGCATATGGGGGAAGTAGCGGTGGACCGGACAGAGTGAGAGGGGGTTGGTGATGGTATTGATGGTGATCGCCTAAATTCAGTGTTATGTTGCAAAACCATTGTGATTGCCTGAGTGCTTTGGCCTTGCAAGGACGCCTCCACATTTCGTGCTGGTGGTGTGCTTAACGGTGGCGGTGGTCTTACAGTGGGGGAAGCGATGGAGCGTTGCTGGCTACCTTCAGTCAGAGCAGGTGCACATGTGCTACCTGAGGTTTTGTAGTCCGTCCACGCTTGCAAGTGCATGTTGATGAAATGTCTAAGCATGCAACTGGTATTCAAATTTCTGAGTTGTTCACCTCGACTAAAGGTCCTTCCGCACTTCTTACAGGTAACCTTTGCCGCCTCATCAGTAGGATTTAGGACAAAGAAGTGCCACACTGCACTCTTTCTACTATGGTATACATTTTCTGGTCTGGCACGCTGTGCTAAGTTGACCGTCTGGTCAAGCTGTCCTGAAACTCTTTTAGTTTTTGTTCCTCGTTTTTGGACAGATATGGGCCTGGCAGATGACCGCTGCTGCGATGTCAGTGCCTGCTGCGGATCCTTCTCCTTATCTGAACTATTGCCAGCACCATCCTCCTCCCCCAATGGATGCCAATCCAGGTCAAGAGCTGGGTCATACATCACCTCCTCTTCAAAGTCATCTGCACCTTCCTCTTTACCTTCCCCTGTGTCACCGTGTAAGGTGGTATAGTATGCGGGAAGGGGCACCTGAGTTTCATCAGGGTCAGATTCTGGCTCAATAGACTGCGAGGGCAATGTAGTGCTATGGGTCGATGAACCAGCAGAATCATCTAGCAGTGGCTGTGCATCAGTGCACTCCATGTCAGATTCATCTTGGACTGGGGAATTCTGGATTTGACTGGATAACCCAGGCATGGTATGTGAACAAAGATCCATAGAGTAATCTGAAGTGTGGGCTGCCACATCCTTAACTTTTGGTTGGGGTGAAGGACACAAGGAAAGGTGTTTTTCCTGACCAGAACCCTGCACTGACGACTCCGTGCTTGCAGGTTTCGACCGTTCAGAAGAGGAGGCAATAGAGCTGGTGGCTGTTTTTGGCAATGTACGTTCCTGATGCTCCAGCTTTAAAAGCGGTTTTGCTTTTGCCAGAACCAGCCGATTCACTGCCACCACTATCAGTACCAGCTGTGCCCCCCTGCCCATGTCCGCGGCCTCTTCCACCATACTTCCTCCTGTTTGGGAAAATGTACCAAAAATACCAGCAGAGAGATGGTACTGTATGAGGAGCGTCCAGCTGTGTAAGGAGTATTAAAAAAATTAAATCTACATATATATTTGGTTAGTCACAGACGCTCTCACAGTATGTATTGGACCATAATCCAACAAGCAGATATACGGAACTGTATCAGAAGTGTACAGCTGTATACATTTTTTTGTGTAACTAACAATCTCCGTATATGTATTTACGGAGTGTCACACACACACACGCTGACTCTGTATAGATGTGACTGTAATGCGAACGGCAGATATACAATACTGTTTGAGAATCGGACAGCTCTATATGATGTGTGTATGGAAAATTGTCAATCTCCATCTATTTGTATATGGACTGACACACGTTTTCTCTGTCTAGTTTTGACCGTAATCAATCAGCAGATATACGAAACTGTTTGAAAAGCGGATAGCACTCTAAGGTGTAGGTCTGGAAAAATGGAAAAACTCCTCGGCTTTTTTTTCCAGAGTCACACACAGATAGCTTCTATTTGTCCGTGATACAAGGCAGTACACGGTAGTGTGTGAGGAGCGTACACCGCTATACGGTGTCTGTATGAAAAATTGTCAATCTCCGTCTATTTGTATAGGGACTGACACACGCTTTCTCTGTCTAGTTTTGACTGTCATCTAACAGCAGATATACAAAATAATAAAAGTTGGAGTGTTTTGAAAAAAGCAGTTTGAACAGCAGTGTGCACACAGCAATGCAGCTAGCAGGTAGCTTTAAAAGGCAGCCTAATCACCACCTGCGCTGCTGCACACAACAAAAATCCTCCCCTTTCACTGCACACTAACTCTGCAGTGAAAAGCGCTATCAGCAGAAGCAGTTTTTTTTCTTCTTCCCTGCCTAACGCTCTCCCTGTTCAGAATCAGCAGCAGCACCTCTCCCTATTCTAAGATCGGCAGAAGTAAGATGGCGGTCGGCGGTCACAGCCTTTTATATCCACTGTGACGCCACACAAAGCCAGCCAATCACTTCAATGCCCTTCTCTAAGATGGTGGTGGCTGCTGCCCATGTCATCGCATTGCCCACAGTGTGCATCCTCCATGATTGGCTGAGAAAAGGCGCTGGAAGCATTATTTGAAACGCGACTTTGGCGCTCTGATCGGTGACCTCATGGCCGACTTCATGCTATGGTCGGGTTTTGATCAGCGAAACCCAACTTTAGCTAAAGTCGGCTGCTTTTGAATTTGACCTACCCGTGTTGCTCAACTCTACCGTAAACCAAATTCTTTGACTGTATGTTGCTGTATTCCCCCCAGAGGGAAATGTTTGTCAGCCCATACTGTACACTTACTGCATGGGCATTACAAGTATAGGAGACCCGCTCCTTTGTAATGGGAAGAGATTTTTAGTAGGCCATCCTCCACGTCTCTTCATCCACCACCAATAGATCACCAGGATGACCGTGGTCCATAATGCAACACCCACGTTATTGTTTGTAAGGGTGTTTATGATGACTGTAAACCAAATTTTTTGACAGTATGTTGCTGCATACCCCACAGGGAGAAATGTTTGTCAGCCCATAGACTTACTTTATGGGCATTACAAGTATAGGAAACAAGCTCCTTTGTAATGGGAAGAGATTTTAAGTAGGCCCTCCTCCACATCTCTTCCAAGGGGTATTGGGGTGCATCCATATTTGGTACAGGCATTGCATTCACTGCATAGTCAAAAATTATGGGAGACCCACTTCCTAATAATGTGAACTTTGTTGGCTGGTCAGCTTCGACAATGCAATTCTTTAGTGCCAGTTCTTCACCTTCAACACTGCAATTCTTTACTGCTGGTTCTTCAGGCTCAACACTTAAATGCTCCACTGCCAGGTGTTCAGCCACAACACTGCAATGCTCCACTGCTGGATCTTCATCCTCAACACTGCAATTGTCCACTCCTGGTTCTTCAGGCTGAGTTTGCCAAAAGACATATGGGAGACTCACCAAATGTGTGGAGGAAAGTGCTCTGGTTAGATGAGACCAAAATTGTACTTTTTGGTCATTAATGTTAATGCTCTTTCTGATGCCAATCCAACACAGCTCATAACCTGAAAGACACCATATCCACAGTGAAGCATAGTGGTGGCAGCATCATGCTGTAGGGATGTTTTTCAGCAGCAGGGACAAGGAAAATGGTCCAAATCGAGGAAAAGATGGATGGTGCAAAATACAGGAATATTCTTGAGAAAAACCTGTTTTAGTATGTCATTGAATTTAGGACGGAGGTTCACTTTCCATCAAGACAATGACCCACAGCATACTTCTAAAGAAACACTCGAGTGGTTTAACCCCTTTCCGACATCGGGCGTTATAGTACACCGATGTCGCACTCCATCCCTTTGATGTGGGCTCCGGAGGTAAGCCCACATCTTTCCTGGCACATGTCAGTTGTTTTGAACAGCTGACAAGTGCCCACAATAGCTGCTAGCTGCTGATGGAATTTTGATCCACAGGCGGCTATTAACCCATTAATTGCCGCTGACAATGGCATTTAACAAACGCTTCCGGCAAGCATGCTGGAAATCCGCCCGCCCATCGGTGACCAGCGTCACGTGATTGTGGGTCACCGTTGTGTTGGTATGACCACCAGAGGTCTCCTGCAGACCTCTACGGTTGTCAGTGCTGGCTTGCTGTGAGCGCCACCTTGTGGTAGGCGCTCATAGCAAGTGAGTAACTACATAGAGGCGAACTGATCATCTTCTCTATGTAGCAGTTTGTGGCAGCTTCTAGTATCCCATGGAGACTATTGAAACATGCCAAAAGTAAAAAAAAAGTTTTTAAAAATATAAAAAATAAAACAATGTAAAAGTTAAAATCACCCCCCTTTCGCCCCATTCAAAGTAAAACAATTACAAAATCAAACATACATATATTTGGTATTGCCGCATTCAAAATCACCTGATCTATCAATACAAAAAAGGATTAACCTGATCGCTAAACGGCATAGCAAGAAAAAAAGTCAAAACACCAAAATTACCTTTTTTGGTTGCCATGACATTGCATTAAAATGCAATAACTGGCGATCAAATGATCGTATCTGCACCAAAATGGTATCATTAAAAACGCCAGCTCTGCAAGCAAAAAATAAACCCTCACCCTACATGAGATCATGAAAAATGGAGACGCTATGGCTATCGGAAAATAGCACAATTTCTTTTTTTAACAAACAGTCTGTGGTCAGTCTTGAAGATAGCTGTTCATTAGAGTAAATCATCTAACTTTAAGGCTATGTGCCCACGTAGCGATTCTGATGCAGATTATTCCTGAGCAGAATCGCACACCCAGCCCCTGGGAAAACGCATGCGGTTTTTGATGCACTTTTTTAAGCGTTTGTCAAGCATTTTTGCATGCGTTTTCCTAAGCATTTTTGGCCATACAATTGATGGTATGCGGAATCACTGGCGATTCCGCAAAATTAATGAACATGCTGCGTTTTTTACCGCGATTACGCAGCGGTAAAAAACGCACCATTGGCACAACATATACATTTTCTAATAAAAATGCATGGAATGCTTTTTTTAAGCATTTCCGCGGCAGAATTGCGCATTTAAAAATGCCGTGGAAACGCTTAAAAAACGCTACGTGGGCACGGAGCCTAAGGATCTTGAGCAGCTTTGAGGAGTGGGCAAAAATATCATTGTCAAAATGTGGAAAGATCATGGAGACTTATCCAAACTGACATGCAGCTGTAATTGCATCAGAAGGAGACTCTAAAAATTATTGGCCTTAGGGGGTGAATAGTTGTGCATACTGAATATTTCAGTTTATCTGTCCTATTTATTGTGCTTCACAATAAAAAAGAACCCCACATTTTCACAGTTGTAGACATGTTCTTTATATTAACTTGTGTAAACCCTCAAAAAGGTTGTGAGAGAGCAAAGCACAAAAAATGCTAAGGGGTTGAATACTTCTGCAAGCCACTGTATTTATTTACTGATTACAGTTCTAGCATTAAATTGATGTACTGATGGTTTTGTTTCTGTATTAAGGTACTGACAATGCTTCTGTTATTGTTTAAATGAGGATAATCATTCTGCTGCTGTTTTTATGTACTGAGGATGTTTCTGTTGTTGTATTGATGTTCTGATGATGGTTCACATGCTGTATTAATTTACTATTGATGATTGTGATCCTGTATTCATGTATTAGTGGTGACTAAGGTGTTTTTGTCATGTACTGATAGTGGTTTTATTGTTGTTTTCATGTAGTGATGAATCTGATACATTTCATGCTGTATTAATGCACTGATGATGATGATAATGAAGAAGGTTTTCGATATTTGTACTGAACGTATTAGTGTTAAATTCCTGTAGAGATGGTGATTATAGTGCAATATTTACACACTAGTTCTGGCTCTAATGTAATTTTCACATGTGATGGTTCAACTGCTGTTGTCAGGAACACCGCACTGCACTTGCTCACTGAGCCAGTGCGCGTGTCCTGAGTACAAAAACGGTGCGCAAAGATACCTGTGGAGCGGGGCAACAGCGATGAAGATGCGTGCTACAGACTAACAAGACCTGAAGCACGTGACTGCTGGGGCGTGGCCTAAGCTCCACAGTGCTAGAAAACTCCTAGAAAGGTAACTCTGGGACAAGTTACCAAGGGGCATAGGCAGAGACACAGACCAGATTAAGCCGGTATCAAAGCACGAGATAGCAGAACAGTACCAAAGGGTTAGACAGAGCGGATAATCAGGACGTATCAATAGACGGTACAATAGGGACAAACTGTAACGGAGTAACGGTAGCCAAGCCAGGAGGTCAGAACTGGAGAAGACGATAGTATCAAAACGTGAGACAGAGAACAGAGTGAGGGGACAGACCGGGTCATACACGGGAATCAAACAAGCAATGCAGTATACACACACACCAGGGGGGTCAGACACACAGTCAGAACAACAGTATAGCTGACAGGGAATCCTAGTCTGGAGTGAGTATAAATACCCCTCCCAGATCCGAAGAGAGGCCGGCAAAAGTTAACCCTGCGAGAACACTGTTTTTCTTAACAGATAATGGTTTTGGTACTTTATGTATGTGCTTGTGAAGACTTTGGTGTTGTATTGATTTACAGCACTGATGATGGCTCTGTATCTATGTGTACTGATTGAGCTTCTGGTTCTGTATTGATTTAATGGTGATATATCAGGTGTTGCATTTATGGACTGATTGAGTTTTAGGCACTGTATTCATAAGCAAATGGTGGTTTTGGTTCTGTATTCATGTACTGATGAGGATTCTGGTGCTGTTTTCATGTAGTGATGATGGTTCTAGTATGGTATTCCTATATAAATGGTGGTTTTCTTACGGCAATCACACACTGTTTTGATTCTGATCATGTACAAGTGTAGCAATTCATTACCTGTCAGATGACATGGCTATTTTAATAAAGTTGTCTGGAACATCTACAATACCTGCAGGAAAATACAACTTCCATTTTGGTTACCATTGCATTTGTTCTTGGATGAAGGAAGGGCTTATAATTAAATGTGGGTTGGAAAAGGAGAGTAATCTGAAAAAAGAGACATGACCTCTCTTGCAAACAGGGAACCTGTTAAAAATTTTAATTCCACCCCTACATTATTGGATGTACAGTTGTGTTCAAAAGTTTACATACCCTGGCAGAATTGTTTTCTTGACCTTTTTTCAGAGAGCATGAATAGCACCAAAACTTTTTATCCACTCATGGTTAGTGGCTGGGTGAAGCCATTTATTGTTAAACCAATGTGTTTTCTCTTTTTAAATCATAATGACAACCAAAACCATCCAAATGACCTTGATCAAAAATTCACATAATCCATTTCTTAATATCGATCAATGCCTCCTTTAGTATCAATGACAGCTTGAATCTTTTGTGTAGTTGTGGATAAGGTTCTTTATTTTCTCAGATGGTAATGCTACCCACTCTTCTTGGCGAAATTCCTGGGATGTCTAGCATGAACTGCACGCTTGAGATCTCCCCAGAGTGGATCAATGATATTGAGGTCAGGGTACTGAGGTGGCCACTCCAGAACCTTTACTTTGTTCTGCTGTAGCCAATGAAATGTCAACATGACCTGGTGTTTTGGATCATTGCTATATTGGAATGTCCAAGTACTTCTCATGTGCGGCTTGAAAATTTGCCTCCAGTATTTCCTTCATCTTTGACCAAGTTTCCTGTGCCTTTGAAGCTCACACATCCCAAAACATCAACAATCCACTTCTGAGCTTTACAGTAGGAATGGTGCTCCTTTCATCATAGGCCTTGTTGACCTCTCTCCAAATGCAACATTTATGGTTGTGACCAAAAAGTTCAATTTTGGTGTCATCACTCCAAATTAACTTGTTCCAGAAGTTTTGAGACTTGTCTCTGTGCTGTTTTGCATATTGTAGGTGAGATACTTTGTGGCTTTGGTGCAGTAATGGCTTTCTTCTGGTGACTCAACCATGCAGACACAGACTATTTTTCTTCAAATGCCTCCTTATTGAGCATCTTGAAACGGCCACATTGCTAGTTTTCAGAGTCCAGTATTTCAGCTGATGTTATTTGTGGGTTTTTCTTTGCATCCCGAACAACTTTCCAGGCAGTTATGGATGACATTTTTGTTGGTCTAGCTCACCGTGGCTTTGTATTTACAGAGCCACTGATTTTCCATTTGTTAATCACAGTTTGAATGCTGCTGACTGGCATTATCAATTCCTTGGATATCTTTTTGCATCCCTTTTCTGCTTTATACAGTTCAACTACTTTTTCCCTAAAATCCGTTGACAATTCTTTTGCTTTCCCCATAACTCACAATCCAGAAACATCAGTGGCTGGATGAAAGTCTTTCTGGATCCCAGAAACTCACTCAGCTTTTATGCACACATACTGATTACAAGCAAACATTTGTGTCAACTTCCATGCATGTTATCAGGCCAAAATCCGCAGGGTATGTGAAATTTTGATCAGGGTCATTTGAATGTTTTGGGTTGTCATTATGGTTTAAAAGGTGAAAACACCGTAGTTTGACAATAAATGGCTTCACCCAACCACCAACCATGAGTGGAGAAAAAGTTTTGGTGTTATCATTCATATTCTCTGAAAGAGGCGAAGAAAGCTCAATTTCTGTATGTAAACTTTTGAGCACAGCCATATCTCTTGTTGAGTAAGGGTACCGTCACATTTAGCGATACACCAGCGATCCAGACAATGATACGACCTGGTCAGGATCGCTGGTGTATCGCTAAATGGTCGCTAGTGAGCTGCCAAACAGGCAGATCTCACCAGCGATGCAGCAGCGGTCGGCGGTTGTTACTTACCTGTCAGACGTGGCGATGAAGACATCCACGCGTCGCTCGTCAGCGCCAGCAGGAAGCCCAGCAGGAAGCGGCAGACGAGAAACGGCCCAGGACGTTCTCGCGCGATCCGCGATAGCCAGCGGGGGAACCGGTCGGAGGTAAGTATCACACATAGTGATATCGCTAGCAATATCGCTGCTGCGTCACAAAATCATGAGGCTTAAGCGATATCGCTAGCGATCTCTCTTAGTGTGACGGGGCCTTCACAGTGTATATTTAATCACAAGACTTGATTAGAATCTTGCTCCAGTTACACAATTACTCTATACAACATCAGTTAATGCAGGTCTAATTTAAATAAACTATAAATTCTAAAATCAAAGGTATAACTAAAAAAAACTAAGACAATATAATTTGAAGCCCTACTTTTTAGTGTGTTGTGGTTAGTATTGGAATGCACACATTGTCTGTGCAAATAACATGTACTTTAGTATCCCTACATTTTTTTTAGTTGTTACTCATCCTAGTTAAGGACAAAAAGGACAACCATCCAAGTTAAAGAAGGCTGGAATATCCAAGATTTAGTGCATATATTAAAGAAAAGTAAGAACATTTTTTAAAGTGGTTCCTCAAGGACACTTCAATTTAAAATAGGAATTTGGCATACTTCACAGGAAACATCACCATATAAGTTAATGATATATACGAGGAGGCTATTTTTATATAATCAATATACATAATATTATAAGACTAATTTCATGTAACGTAATGGTTTACCTTTATCCACTCAGTTATAAATTTCCAGAATTGTTACTATGGAAATTTATATTATGCTCCTTTAGATTAATTTAGAAGTGACTCAAAATGTTACAGTTTAACCCCTTAACCCCCAAGGGTGGTTTGCACGTTTATGACCGGGCCAATTTTTATAATTCTGACTACTGTCCCTTTATGAGGTAATAACTCTGAAACACTTCCATAGATCCTGGTGATTCTGACATTGTTTTCTCGTGACATATTGTACTTCATGTTAGTGGTAAATTTTCATTCAAATAACTTGCGTTTATTTGTGAAAAAAATGGAAATTTGGCAAAAAATTTTAAAACTTCGCAGTTTTCCAACTTTGAATTTTTATGCCCTTAAATCACAGAGATACGGCACACAAAAAACTTAATTAGTAACATTTCCCACATGTTTACTTTACATCAGCACAATTTTGGAAGCAAAATTATTTTTTGTTAGGAAGTTATAAGGGTTAAAAGTTGACAAGCGATTTCTAATTTCTGCAACACCATTTTATTTTTACGGACCACATCTCATTTGAAGCCGCTTCGAGGGGTCTATATGATAGAAAATACCCAAAAGTGACACGATTCTAAAAACTGCACCCATTAAGGTACTCAAAACCACATTCAAGAAGTTTATTAACCCTTCAGGTGCGTCACAGGAATTTTTTGAATATTTAAAAAAAATGAACATTTAACTTTTTTTCACAAAAAAAATATTTCAGGTTAAATTTTTTTTATTTTACCAAGGGTAAAAGGAGAAATTGGACTGCAAAAGTTATTGTGCAGTTTGTCCTGAGAACGCTGATACCTGATAAGTGGGGGGAACTACTGTTTTGGCGCATGGCAGAGCTCAGAAGGGAAGGAGCGCCGTTTGACTTTTTCCAATGCAAAATTGGCTGGAATTCAGATCGGACGCCATGTCATGTTTGGAGAGCCCCTGATGTACCAAAACAGTGGAAACCCCCCACAAGTGACCCCATTTTCGAAACTAGACCCCCCAAGGAACTTATCTAGATATGTGGTGAGAACTTTGAACCCACAAGGGCTTCACAGAAGTTTATAACGTACAGCGATACAATTAAAAAATCATATTTTTTCCACAAAAATGATCTTTTCACCCCCAATTTTTATTTTCCCAAGGGTAACAGGACCCTAAACGTTATTGTGCAATTTGTCCTAAGTATGCTGATACCCCATATGTGGGTGTAAATGACTATTTGGGTGCATGGCAGAGCTCAGAAAGGAAGCAGCGCCATTTGACTTTTTTGGCTGGAATTGAGATCGGACACCATGTCGCGATTGGAAAACCCCTGATGTACCAAAACAGTGGAAACCCCCCCAAAAATGACACCATTTTGGAAACCAGACCCCCCAAGGAACTTATCTAGATGTGTGGTGAGAACTTTGAACCACCAAGGGGTTCACAGAAGTTTATAAAGCCCGGGCGTGAAAATAAAAAAATCGTATTTTTTCCACAAACATGATCTTTTAGTCACCAATTTTTTTATTTTCCCAAGGGTAACAGGAGAAATTGGACCCCAAAAGTTGTTGTCCAATTTGTCCTGAGTACCCTGATACCCCAAATGTGCGAGAAAACTACTGTATGGGGACACGTTGGGGCTCGGAAGGGAAGTAGTGACATTTTGGAGTGCAGACTTTGATGGAATGGTCTGCGGGTGTCATCTGCGTTTGGAGAGCCCCTGATGTACCTAAACTATTGAAACTCCCCACAAGTGACCCCATTTTGGAAACTAGACCCCCCACGGAACTTATCTAGATGTGTAGTGAGCACTTTGAACCCCCAAATGCTTCACAGAAGTTTATAACGTCCGGGCGTGAAAATAAAAAAATCATTTTTTTCTACAAAAATGTTTTTTTTGCCCCCAATTTTTTATTTTCCTAAGCGTAACAGGAGAAATTGGACCCCAAAAGTTGCTTTGCAATTTGTCCTGAGTAGGCTGATACCCTATATGTGGGGGTAAAACACTGTTTGGGCGCATGGCAGAACTTGGAAGGGAGGAGCGCCATTTGACTTTTTCAACTCAGAATTGGCTGGATTTGAGATCAGACGCCATGTTGCATTTGGAGAGCACCTGATGTGCCCAAACAGTGGAAACCCCCCAATTATAACTCCAGCCTTAACCCCCAAAACACCCCTAACCCTAATCTCAGCCCTATCTCTAGCTCTAGCCCTAATGGGAAAATGGAAATAAATACATTTTCTTTTAATTTTATTATTTTTCCCTAACCAAGGGGGTGATAACGGGGGGTTTGATTTACTATTTATGGCGG
The DNA here is from genome assembly GCF_039654945.1 of Dendrobates tinctorius. NCBI lineage: Eukaryota > Metazoa > Chordata > Amphibia > Anura > Dendrobatidae > Dendrobates > Dendrobates tinctorius. The sequence goes on along the minus strand of NW_027361698.1, from coordinate 56,757,031 downwards.
TTTTTATGTTTGGCGGCTGTCGCACGCTAAAAGACGCTTTTTATTGTAAAAATAGTTTTTGCATCACCACATATTGAGAGCTATAATTTTTCCGCATTTTGACCCAATAAGTCATATGAGGTCTTATTTTTTGCGGGACGAGTTGACATTTTTATTGGTATCATTTTCGGGCATGTGACATCTTTTGATCGCTTTTTATTCCGATTTTTGGGACGCAGAATGAACAAAAACCAGCGTTTCATGAATTTCTTTTGGGGGGTGCGTTTACACCGTTCTGCCTGCGGTAAAATTGATATAGTGGTTTTATTCTTCGGGTCAGTATGGTTACAATGATACCTCATTTATGTCGTTTTTTATGTTTTGGCACTTTTATGCAATGAAAACAATTTTACAAAAAAAATAATTATTTTTGCATCGCTTTATTCTTCGAGCTATAACTTTTTTATTTTTTTGCTGATGATGCTGTATGGCAGCTTTTTATTGCGGGACAAGATGACGTTTTCAGCGGTACCATGAATATTTATATGCGTCTTTTTGATCGCGCGTTATTGCACTTTTTGTTCGGCGGTATGATAATAAATTATTTTTTGCTTCGTTTTTTAATTGTATTTTTTAAGGGGTTCTCTAACTAATGGGATAGTTTCATAGGGCGGGTCGTTATGGATGTGGCGATACCAAATATGTGTACTTTTGTTGTATTTTTTTATTTCCAAAGAATGAATTTATTAGGGAATTTTTTTTTTTTAAATTTATTTAGCGATTTTTTTTAAAAATTATGTTTACACTTTTTTTTTTACTTTATTACATTGTCCCAGGGGGAACATAACTGTTATGTGACAGATTGCTGATGTGTCACATCACAGATTACTGTCACAGATCAGCGATCTGTCACAGGCACTGCACAAGGCTTCCTCGTGCCTACGCTTTGCAGGCATGAGGAAGCCAGCTCCCTGCAGGCTCCCGAATTACCCCGTCGCTATCTTGGATTTGGGGACCTGCAGGGATGGAGCCCCCGCTGCAGCACTGCACATTGCGCTGCTGTGGGGGGCTCAGGGAAGCACAGAGGGAGCCCCCTCCCTGCCGATGCTTCCCTTTAACCCCCAGTACACCGTGATCGTGTTTGATCGCGGTGTGCAAGGGGTTGACGTGTCAGGGGTGGTCCGTGACCGCCCCTGACACATTGTGCCGGTGTCAGCTGTGATAATCAGCTGATACCCACCTGCGATCAGCGGCGCTCACCACGTGGGCGCCGCTGATCACTGTGACGTACTATCCCGTCCCTGGGAATTAAGTCCCAGGGCACATGGACGGGATAGTATGTCACATGGCAGAAAGGGGTTAATGAACACTAGACAGCTATTATGCTAGTCATTCATATCAATATCACAATCACATAGATTGTAAGTTTGCAGGGCCCTCACTCTGGTATATGTTTAATTATGTGATACTCTGAATTCTAACGTGATGCATAATATGTTGGTGCAAAAACCATCAAAGTATTAGAAATTAATTTTATCACATTTTTACAATGATATCACTGTAGCATCATCCATCTAGTCTTGATTTACAGTTTTACATGTTGACAGTAATGAATAAATGGGGTGTGGCTTGAGCTCAGCAAGGTGGCGGTCGTGTGAGCTCTGAGCTCCTGGGTGACCAGCCAGTGAAGCGACGAAAAATATCAACCCAAAGAGGAACCTGGATTAAAAAAACTACCTGAGACTGTCCACAACCCTTCTGGAGTCGTTTGGTGCCATTTTCTAAAAAGCGGGACTAATATTTTCCGGAGAGACAATATGATAAAAGACTATGCATATGTATAGGATCACCACGCAGGATACAACTTGTTGGGTTTCCACACCTCACAATAAGTTAAAAGCATTTAAAAACAGTAGTGGGGACAAAGAAAGGGTCACCACAAAATCACAAGCAAGGTGATAACTAACATATAACGGCTGGCTGCATAACGTTTATTGCACTGAAATAGACCTTAATAAATCCTATAGTCAAGCTACTAATATAGCACAGTATGGTTTAATAAACACAGATGGAGTAGGGAGGCAACACATAAATACACAATGGAGTGGATTAAATTACTCAAGCCACTAATAATGCTCAAAAATATATGGGATCAAGAAAGGACATACAACAGGACCGCAAAGACATAATATTCTTGTCATGAAGAACTGGGCTAGAAATGTTGAAACATACAAATAAGGTCAAAAAATATATATATAAGAGAAGTATAAACAAAATAAAAAATAAATAAATAATGGAAAAATGTCTGCATTTATTTGAGTGTATTTGATGCTCTCTAAGCTTTTAGTCTTGCTACTAATTTGGCCTGTTTTGTATTTATATTTGCCATCCCTCTCTTTGTTCTACCCAGTCAGGTTGCTATACAGAAGCCTATCATCCTTGGTGACCATTCCTCCCCCCAAAAAAAATCTCATAAAAATCCCAATTTTACCTGTTAATATGTATGACAAATGCTTGTTTTATGATTTATCTGTTCTGTGACATTCTGACTAGACCTCATTTGCCATTATATTATGTGACCTTTGCATTCATGCTTCTACCCTAGTCCATTAAAATTTACTCGTGAAGTGGGACCGTATGGTAAATAATCCCTTTTATTTAGACATATACTGTCTGACATTCTAGGGATTGCCTTGCAATGAAATACAATTCTACAAGCCTTGACATTTGTTTTGGCTATATATCTGGACTAGTTTGGTCCATTTTTTATTTGTGTAAGGCTGTTACAAGTTATTGTGTCATCTTGGGTGGACTATGGGGTGGTGGTGGGGCCTCTTTATGATGTGCCTCACATTACCATTAAACTACATATATTTGGTTATGTGATCTTAAGCTGGGTTTGCTCACTTTGTACCACTATATGTTGGTCAACAGTACTTGTGTATGGTGGGAGGGGGGTGATTCTTGCATTACCACTCAATTCTGTTTATTTTTCATCATATAGTGGTTTTCGTCATTTCGATCTCAAGTATGGTCATTGTATTCTGAAAGCCTGTGGAGGTGTATGAACCATATGGGGTAGATTTCTGAATGGAGGAGGGGCCTCTTGAACTCTTTTCCCTGAGAATATTGGCAGTTCTCTTGGCCATGTGGGAGCGCTCTGATCTCTTGTTCTTGGACAAGGAATACTTAAATGGCATATTATTATGTGCCCATCAGTCTATCATATGTGATCTGAGGGCAGTTGCCTGGATTTGACGCCTGTACTACATCTCATTATCACCTCATTTTGCCTATACGGTCTGCGCAGGCGCATTGCTTTTTAGATCTGGAGCAGCGTTTGCAATACTTATGTTTATTTATGTTCGCGTCATACAAATGGGCCGGCCATTTACATGCCGGCGTGATAAGCGAGAGACCGCCCTGTTGTGATGCGTCTGGTTTATTCCTCTACTATGGATTATCATTTTCTTTGATTGCGCATGCGCGACATTTGTAAATTTCGCGAGCGGTCGCCTAGAGCGATGCTCGTGTTATGCTTTTCTCTTCTGCAACGCCGCTCATTGTGATTGCACTTGCGCTCTGCATGTTTGACCTGGCATAGGATTTACTTCCGTTTGGAATTCCCAGCGTCAACACCATGCGTCTCGACACCTGCTTGCTGCAAAACCATCAGCTGGTAATGATTGAATAATGATTATTTTGGCTTAAATAGTTGGATGGAACAGCATTGGTCACACTCACCTTGAGAAAGACACCTTCGGTGTCAGAACGCGTGGGTCTCCATATACCGCTTCTGCTGCTGGCACTGGTCACAGATGACGGGGCGACTGTGACTTTTTACCTGACTGATTGCCCTTTGGTGAAGTATTGGCTCATTTGTTTGGGTTTGCGCTGCATACTTTCTGTTACCTTTATGAGACATCTATTGACACCTCTGTTAAACCTTTGGTGGATCACGCTGCGTGGCTGGGAGTTATTCTCATTATCTGTAGCCTAGCTTCTCATATTAGGCTTATAAAGTATATATATATATATATATTTTTTTTTTTTCCCCTCATTTGTATGTTTCACCATTTCTAGCCCAGTTCTTCATGACAAGAATATTATGTCTTTGCGGTCCTGTTGTATGTCCTCTCTTGATCCCATACATTGTTGAGCATTATTGGTGGCTTGAGTAATATAGTCCACTCCATTGTGTATTTATGTGTTGCCTCCCTACTCCATCTGTGTTTATTAAACCATACTGTGCTATATTAGTAGCTTGACTATAGGATTTATTAAGGTCTCTTTCAGTGCAATAAACGTTATGCAGCCAGCGGTTATACAGTATGCTAGTTATCACCTTGCTTGTGATTTTGTGGTGACCCTTTCTTTGTCCCCACTACTGTTTTTAAATGCTTTTAACTTTTTGTGTGGTGTTTTTGATGCATTTGTGCAAACAATAAACTTGTATATATATATATTTTGAACAAGTTGTATCCTGCGTGGTGATCTTATACATATGCATAGTCTTTTCTCATATTGTCTTTAGGTTCTTTTCACTTGCATGTAGTGATCCCCGCGGTAATATTTTTCTAATAGTAGTTTGGATGGTGCCCACTCATTCTGTTTTTCAGACTAATTTTTTCCCTGTCGCAGCTGACTGAAAGGAGCGGTGAGAGGAGCTGCGCTTTTGGCGGGAAACCGGCATTGGGAGTCCAGGAGTCCCTCCTCTGTGAGGTAACGCAGGCCTGCCCAAAGACCTGTGAAGAGGAGTCATAGCGGCCATCGGAAGACCGGAAACAAGAGGCACCATTGTGAAGAAAAAAGGCGCGAACACCACCGCTGCTCTGAGGTAATTAAGAGGCGGAGAGAAGAAGGAGCCATGACAGAGCTGGAGAACGAAAACAGCAGACAAGGTGGAAGAAAGAAGATGTCGGGATCCCTCAGATATCTCTTTCATCTGAAGGACCGATGTTCTTGGGTGTAAAGCACCATATGTCTCTAATTGATTGCTCCGTCGAGAAGAATAACACAGACAAGCTGTATAATACAACTCGGGATGCCTGCTGCGCGCCTCTCCCCCAGCCAGGCTTTTCCCTTCTTTTATAATAAAAGAATTTAGATATCTACAGACATGCACAATAAAGAAAAGAAAAATAGTTAAACAACTTGTCCTCCCACCACACAAATCACATAAGAAGGAAATATTCGACCTTGGTTAACAAGGGAGATGTCTGAGACATCTCCGAAAGAGAAAAGATAAAGTTCAGCATAAATTCATTTAACTCATTCAGTTCTTATCATTCCCCCCTTTGACATCTTCATTTTCCACAATCTGGAACACTGGATCCTGCAACAACAGCGGATAGTGGCTCGTTCACCAGGTACTATCCCAGGCCGACGGGTTGCCCGAGGGAGACAGGTCTTCTACCTTCTCCATCCCCCAGATACTGAAGCCACATCCATCATTGCAAGAGTACGCTCCTTCATGCCAGAAATGAGATGTCAACCTAGGATTTAAAGGAATTATAGTTCAATTCTTGTTGTTTACAGTCAAACTTCCTTATCTATTTCTGCATCTTTTCTTGCATATAGAGATACACCAAAAAACAAGTTTCAGTAGCACATATATTACAAGGAGACAAACAGCAATATGTAATAAACTTAGTATAATCCCAGCTATCCAGCCTCCAATACCCTTAAACCAATTAGCTGGATTAAGAAAAGAGAAGGTGTCTGACCACCAACTGTCCTTAGTACGATTATTGTCTTTATCGTACTGATCTCTAAGTCTTTGAACATCCTCTATTTTTGATCTTAACTTTAAACTACTGTTGGGATCTATATAATGACAGCAAGCAGGTCCGATGACTTGACACATACCTCCTTGCGCTGCAGTTAAATAATCTAATACTATGGTATGCTGATTAGTGACTATGATAAGCTGATTTTGGACAGCAACGGTGGTGTTCAGTATATCCAATATATCCCATATTTGGTCGTCTAAGTAATCTGTAGCCCTGACTAATTTATCCCACATTTGAGTAATCATAGGATAAATAAAAATAGAACTGACAATTTTATTAGCCACACTCATCTGCACTATATGTGGTCTCCCAGAGAGGCGAGGTGTATTGTCAGCAGCTCTTTTGTACAATGTGTGTTTAGGTATGCTCTGAGTATTCAACTGGTCATTCGGAATAACAAAGGTAGCTGGAGTCAAACGACCCAGAGTACAAGCACCTTTTACCCCTACTGGCAACCATTTATATGCATTGTCTCCACATACCCAGTACATGTCACTAGGTAGGTCCCATAGGGCTGAATGTTGTAGTACCAGTCTATGAACTAAATCTATGAACGCAGATGCATTCTGGAGCATGCACCAAGGTGAAAATTGTCCTAAAGGACTACAATAACCTGCATCAGGGTTTCCACAAGGGGAGGTTCCCTTCTTATATTCCGAGGACTCGTTACAAGGCATATTACCAGGAATGTTAATACAAGTTTCGTTAGTGCCCTGGGGAAATAAATTGGAGTACTCCCATGACATATTATGTAACTTTCTTTCTAGCAACATTGGTTTGAAGGCATCAGTAGAATGAGAAGTTACATCAAAGCTAACTTGTAAACCATACGTTGGAACTTGCCCCAAGTAGGTTAACCGAGTCCTTTTCCTGGGTACCCAAGCCCCCCCTTTATATGCCAGATATTGAAGGTGTGTATTACTTCCTGAAAGGTTACCCTGCCACCAAGGGTATCCTACCCATCCCACAATAGGTATTCCAACAGTTGTGTTCCATAACTTCACATTATTTGTGGCATTATTAGCAAGTGTATCAGAACAACTGGTCCAGGCAAATAATTCCTCGGGTGGCACAGGAATAACAAGGAACGGAATACTAGTGGCTGATACTGGTGAATGTGTGCAGATCCAGCAATCTGCTGGAGACTGAGTGTCATTTGACCAATCATTCAGTAATTTTTCATGATGTTGTATAAACTTATTATTCAAGGACATTGGAGAATTTAGACTGTCCCACGCAGCTACCATTATTACAGATAATGCAACAAAACCAAACCAAAACATTATGCACTCTTATGCTTTGTTAATTCCTGTGGCTAGTTTGCAATGCGATGCGTGGATCCAGGTTGGTCGTCCTTCCAACTTAACAGAAGTAGGCGTTGTTAGGAGTACTTGGTAAGGTCCTTGATATCGGGGTTCAAGGGTCTTTCTGGAGTGTTTCTTGACATATACGTAATCACCAGGTTGTAGGCAGTGGGTTCCTTCCACACTGTCTGGATCTGGAATGGAAGAGAAAACTAGAGAATGCATTTGAGTTAAATGCTTTTGCAACTGGATTACATAACTTGTCAAATTATCCACATTGAGTGTTAAGACCTGTGGGTAGTACAACCCTGTGTTTGGTGGTCTTCCAAACAGTATCTCGAAGGGTGACAGTTTAGTTTTCCCCGTGGGTGTGTACCTTACTGAGAATAATGCTAATGGGAGACACTCTGGCCATGGTCTATGGGTCTGCTCCATGGTTTTCTGTATTTTTAATTTTAGTGTCCCGTTCATTCTTTCTACCTTCCCTGAACTCTGTGGGTGGTAGGGTGTATGAAATGCTTGTTCTACACCTATCATTTGCATTACATTTTGCATTACCTCAGCAGTAAAGTGTGTACCTCTGTCTGATTCAATTGTTTCAGGGACACCGAATCGTGGTACTAGTTCCATCACTAGTTTCTTTGCAGTGGTTCGAGCTGTAGCCGTTTTCACCGGGTAGGCCTCTGGCCATCCAGAGAACATGTCAACACACACCAGAACATATTCATATGGTCCACTCCTGGGGAGTTGAATGTAGTCGATCTGTAGTCTCTGGAAGGGATATAACGGCCTAGGACTGTGTTTCCGTGGAGTTTTCACTACCTGTCCGGGATTGTGTGCTAGGCATATGGGACAGGAGGTACAGTGTAGCTGCGCCACCTTCCCAAACCCAGGAGCAATCCAAACCTTCGTGACTAGGCGTGTCATTCCATTGGCGGACATGTGAGTTGGAAGATGAACTTCTTCTGCCATCCTTGGGTACAAAACCCTAGGCAAGCAGTACTTCTGATCTTTCTTCCATATTCCGTTCGTCTTCTCAGCTCCCATCTTTTCCCAAGTTTCCTTGTCCGTCTGAGTGGAGTCTTCTTGGAACTTTTGTAAGTCTGTAAACAATTCTGATGCATCCTTGTGCACTATGTTTACTTTTTCTGGAGTCCCCAAGGCAGCTTGCTTCGCCACCTGGTCTGCTTTCTCGTTGCCTTTTGCTTCCATGTTGTCTTTTCTGGTGTGTGCTGGCACCCTCATAACGGCCACCCCCTGTGTCTGGGCCACATTCTCGAGGATTTCTCTGATCAGTGTGGCATGTTTTATGGGTGTTCCTGCTGCTGTCATGAAACCCCTTGTGCGCCACAAGACCCCAAAATCATGTACTATCCCAAAGGCATATCTCGAGTCAGTGTAGATATTTGCTGTTTTTCCTTTGGAAAGTTTTAATGCCTCATTCAGAGCTGTCAGCTCAGCCTCTTGTGCGGACTTGTGGGGTGGAAGTGCCTTTGCCACAATAGTCTCATGTGGTGATACCACAGCATATCCTGTGTGGAATTTTCCACTTTCATCGGCATATCTGCTGCCATCCACAAAAAATACAAAGTCTGGATTTGACAATGGTGTGTCTGTGACATTGGGCAAGCCAACAACTTCTTGCTGCATCAGTTCTATGCAATCATGTTCAACCTCGTGTGGGGGCTCAAAAGAAAGCGATAATGTGTTCTCATCTATATCCCCCCTTCAGAATCTGCAATTGGCAACAATGTAGCCAGATTCAGATTCTGAGTTTTGGTAAACGTAACATTAGGAGGCATAAGCAAGGCACATTGCAATCTGAGTTGTCTTGCCATAGAAATATGTTTAGAAGAAACCTGATTCAGGATACCGTATATATCATGTGTGGTACAGACAGTTAGTGGGTTATCCAGTACAATATCAGAAACTTTGTCAAGTAGCAATGCGATTGCAGAGACTGCTCTGACACAGGATGGTGTTCCCTGTGCTACAGAGTCTAATTTGGCAGAATAGTATGCAAGGGGTCTATTCTTTTTGTCATGTTTCTGTGTCAAAATGCCAGTAGCATGCCCTCTAATTTCAGCGGCCATCAGTTGAAAGGGTATATCATAGTTAGGTATACCTAATGCTGGGGCTGACACTATGGCCTTCTTCAGATACTGGAATGAGTCTCGTGCAATGTCAGTCAGTTGGAAAGGTATTGTGTTGATGCAATCATACAGTGGCTGCATGTGTTCACTAGCATGTATGACCCATTGGCGGCAAGACGAAACTAAACCCAAAAATGCTCTCAACTGCTTATGGGTTGTCGGTTCCTTCATTTGTTGTACAATTGTGATTCTGTCATTGGTTAAGTGTCAGGTACCATGTGATAGACAATGTCCTAAGAATATGACTTTTGGTTGGCAAAACTGTAATTTTTCTCTGTTGACCTTACATCCATTGTCTGATAAAAACATCAGTAGTGAAAGTGTATGGATTCTACAGTTAGCCTCATCAGGTGCACAAAGCAACAGGTCATCCACATATTGTAAGAGCACAATATCAGGTGGGTGTGGCCAGCCGGCCAACACAGACTGTAATGCTTGCGTGTACAATGTGGGTGAATGCTGCATGCCCTGTGGCAGTCTGGTCCAGGCATATTGTTTGCCCTTAAATGTAAAAGCGAACAGATGCCAACAGCTTTTGTGGAGGGGCACTGAGAAAAATGCGTTTGACAAATCAATCACTGAATAACATTTCGATTGACTAGGGATTTTTGCCAATAGCGTGTGTGGGTTAGGTACTACTGGTGTCAAAGGAACAAGGACCTTATTTATCTCTCTCAGATCATGTACCATGCGATATTTCGGGGCATCACCTGGTCCTCCTTTCTTTTTGACAGGAAACAATGGCGTATTAGCTTGTAATTTAATTGACACCAATGCTCCATTGTTTACAAGATCAGTGACTTGTGCCTCAATAGCAGCCTCTTGTTGGGCACTGATAGGGTACTGCCGCAGCTGTGGCAACCTTGTGTCTGCGGGCACCTCCACCACAACTGGGGATACGGGAAGTAAGCCAATATCCGCATTCCCTTTTGCCCATAAGGTATCAGGTAATTTGTCTAGGGCTGGGTCCCATGGTTGTGATGTGGTGTCATCAGGATTTTGTGACTCGAGAGCTTGAATTATCATGCAAGCCTCAAGAGCATCCTCATCCTCATCTGGGATAGTAAGATGTACTGTACCATCTTCAGCAAATTTGATATCTGCCTGCAGTTTCTTTAGTACATCTACTCCCAATAGGCAAATTGGTGCTCTTTTGACAAACAAAAATTTATTCAGGAACATTTTAGGTCCTATCTTAACTGGTAAAGGTTTGCTAAAAGGAATTAGGCTAGATTGTCCACTGAATCCTGAGACAAAAGTCGAATACTCTGAAAGGAGGTCTGGAGTTATTACTTTGTCATTGACCACCGAAGAGGTTGCTCCGGTATCTAATAGAAAGGGTACCTTTTTACCATTCACCTGAATTTTAATTACTGGCTCCCTAGAATTGAGTGTCATTCTAGTGGCATTTAGTCAGTCGGTTGTGTCCTCCTTTCTAGATTGATGTTCCCTATCTGCTTTTCTCTTTCGGCAATCTCTTTGAAAGTGACCAGGTTTCTTACAGTAATGGCAAGTAAAAGTCTTTCTCCTTGGTCTCCCTACCGTGTCTTCCAAATCTAGTGTAAGAAACACTTTCCCTTTTTCTCTTTTGTTTTCCCTTAAGTCCATCTCAATTCCCATGGCTCTCTGCTTTAGACCATGGGCATTGTCTGCTGACCTCCAATCGGGAGTACAATTTTTCAACTTCAATTTCATTTCTGGCGTTAACCCATCTATGAAGGACTTAGCAAGCAGTCTCTGTACCCCCGGGTTGGTAAGGTCTAGTCCCTCATCGCTAAATCCCATCTCTAATGTCTGGTAAAAATCAGCTACTGTTTGTCCAGGTTGTTGTGAAACAGCTGTCTGTGAACCTCGCTGTCTCTGTTTGTCTCCCATGAATGTCAAGGACTTCTAGGAATATTCCTGCTGATGCCTGTGTGCGAGGGTTGTCTGCTGCATCCTCCGCTGGCTTTCTAATTGTCAAAGCCTGCCAGAGCTCGTGTTGGAGTGGCAGAGGTAGTTTTAATCTGAGCATATCTTCCCCGTCATTCCAGGTACCTCTGTGTACCATCAACACCTGTCTTAAGTAAGCAGCAAATCGGGCTGGATTGATAATCGGGTCAGGGGCGTTAGACAACAAAGCCATACATTCAGTTGCAGTCCAAGGCTGGTAATGATTAGTAATTATATGTCTAGTGACGTAATCCCCCTGTGCTGTAATCTCCCTGAAGGGTCTGCTTTGTGATCTGACAGGGGCTAATAGGTTGGGCGCATGGTATCGGGGTGCACCACAGGCAAGACAATTCTCCCTCCAATTGGGGTTTTGTTGACCACAATTACTGCAGACCCATCCAGGTTCATCACTGCCACTAGGTGGCTTAACAGCTATTTGCGTCTCTGGGTACAGCTTAGCCGGTGGTGGAGGTGAACTGGGAGTTGTGGCAGGAGCCATAGGTACTGGTGGTGGCACTGACAAAGGGGTTGGATAGGGTGGAGGCTCATGCATTTTCTCCACTGGGTCATCTGTCATTCTGACCTTCTTTGGACGTATCCATTTCCCTGTCTTCTCTTTATATGCCCACTTTTCCCTCTGAGCAACTTGTGAACATTTTAAACATGCTTCAACCTGTTCTCCCCATCCCGCATCTGCAATTTTTCCTGACTTCGTGTCATTTATTTCTTTCCATTTATCCTCATTCAAAGCCTCTTTCCCTTCTACCTTGAATTTTTTTAATACCTTTTCTAGGTCTCTTGCTGCACTTTTTCCATATCTATCTTCAATTATATCACATAACCAATTTCCCTCCTCAGGTGTCTTTCCCTGACTGTTCCCCATTTCTTTATCCTGTTTCTCTTGTTCCTTCCTGTTAATCCTCCCTTCCTTAGGTGGTGTATTGGGTAAGCTCAAGACTAGGATCTACTATACCTCGTTACCTTCTTCCTAAGGTGCTAACAGGCTAAATGGGGTGTCTGTTCCTCGTTGTACTACGTGTTTCGTGTACTTATATGCTATGTAACATCCGAACAGAAGCACTCCCACAACACACAGGATTGTAAACAAAGTATCCATCTATCGGGGTTCTTCAGTCATATCTTGTCACAGGCTCATTTCACGGTCCTGTGCTCATTCGATCACACTCTTATCTGTCACAAGGTTTATTCGTAAAGGGTGTTGATTTAAGCTTAGGCGGTGACCTCCCCGAAAGGACGCTGTCACATAACCCAGTTAGGCAATATCACCACTCTTTGAACGAATACCTACTGTGCAGCTTATTTTTCTACTTTCCACAACCTTTCAAATCAAAGTAGCCATTCAACAACCTCCCTGATTCCTAACACGGAATCTTCTATTGTGGAGAACTTGTCCGTCGGGGCTTTGCAGCATGAACTGTTCACCCAGCCTTATATTCCATAATGTCAGACCTCTCCCATTTCGATTTGCATCAGCTCTTTTTCTAAAAATAGCTGTGCACAGACAGAACCTACAGTAACCTCTCATTCGAGCAGAAATTACATATGCGTGTCACACCCGATTTCCTCAGAGTTCTTATATGGACCTGATCTTACGGCCCCCTCCTCTACTAGATTCCCCTTTATACGGACCTTAGTTATAATGATACATTATGAAGAGCAGAGAAGAGAAAAATTGATCTCTTACCTGGCCAGGTGTTTAGGTCTGCTGTTCACAATATCATCAGTAACCGGAGTTATCCGTAGATCAGGTAGTCTTGGAGAGGTGCCTATATCAGGTCCCTGTTTCGGGCGCCAGGAAACTGTCGGGATCCCTCAGATATCTCTTTCATCTGAAGGACCGATGTTCTTGGGTGTAAAGCACCATATGTCTCTAATTGATTGCTCCGTCGAGAAGAATAACACAGACAAGCTGTATAATACAACTCGGGATGCCTGCTGCGCGCCTCTCCCCCAGCCAGGCTTTTCCCTTCTTTTATAGTAAAAGAATTTAGATATCTACAGACATGCGCAATAAAGAAAAGAAAAATAGTTAAACAACTTGTCCTCCCACCACACAAATCACATAAGAAGGAAATATTCGACCTTGGTTAACAAGGGAGATGTCTGAGACATCTCCGAAAGAGAAAAGATAAAGTTCAGCATAAATTCATTTAACTCATTCAGTTCTTATCAAAGAAGAGGAAGATAGAAGCGGATAGAGTGAAGAGGCGGTGAGGACACAGAAGATACAGAGAAAGCAGGAAGATACCGGAACTGAAGCAAAGGGACCGGAGGCATCAACACTAGCCGCTGGATATATGATTCACATTGCGGCTGAGTGAAAGAAGCAAAAGCAGCTATTTTTCTTCTACCCAAAAGTCCTGCTAGGGCTATGGTGAGCAAAAGGATTCAACCTCCTCAAGCTGCAGGTGACATAATATTTTTTGTGCCTCCTTACACTCTGTTTTATATTAAGGGGGTGTACATTTTTGGTATTGGAGCTTAACTTGTGCACTACCTTTTTTTTCGGGGGGGGGCAGTTTTCCCTACCATCCAACAGCACATAACTTGGCCCTAAAGGATTAATCTCTTCAGGCGGCATTTTTTTTTTGTGTGTGTGCATCTTTACCCTCTGTTTTATATTGTACATTTTTGCTACTGGAGCTTAATTTGTGTACCACCTTTTTTGGGGGGGGCAATTTTCTCTACCGTCTGGCAGCACATAATAACTTGGCCCTAAATGCTTCATCCTCTTCACGCTGCAGGTGACAGTTATCCATTTCTTGTGCCTCTTTACACTCTGTCTTATATTAAGGGGGTGTACATTTTCGCTACTAGATCTTATTTTGTGTTCTATCTTTTTTTCGGGGGGGCAGTTTTCTCTACCATCCGGCAGCACATAATAATTTGACCCTAGTGGCTTAAACCTTTTCACGCTGCAGGTGACATTTATTCTTTTTTGTGCCTCTTTACACTCTATTTTATATTAAGTGGTTGTACATTTTCGCTACTGGTTCTTATTTTGTGTTCTATCTTTTTTTTCGGGGGGCAGATTTCCCTCCCATCTAGCAGCACATAGTAATTGGAGTCAATTCCTTCCTATTATATCTTCGCAAAGCCAAGGATCTCTGCTGACGCATTATTGGAGCATCGTAACTTTTTTTATGGAACATTCCTTGTAGGAGTTATTATATATATATATATATATATATATATATATATACCGTATATACTCGAGTATAAGTCGAGTTTTTCAGCCCCCTTTTGGGGCTGAAAAAGACCCCCCTCGACTTATATTCGGGTCACGGTGCCAACTTACCTGGTCCCCGTCATCTCCGCGGTCCCAGTCGTCTCTGCGGTCCCCGGTGTTCGTGTGCGGTCCCCTGCAGCGTCCTGGCGGCGGCGGGTGATGATAGGGCCGCCGCGGCATTCAACATCTCTGCACGCCGCTCTCTCCCGTCCTCCGGCAGTGACGTGCAGGGGGCGCGATGACGTGGAAAGCACGCGCCCTCTGCCTGAGTCACTGAAGAGCCAGCGACGCTCAGGAGCAGCTGTCATCAACGTAGGTGAGTATATAGTGTTTTTTTTTTTAAATTCCAGCAGGGGCAGTGGCAGCAACATGATAGGATTACCAGTAATCCTATCACTTTGGGGGCAGCATTACGGTATTTGGGCCACCATTCACTGTGCAGCATTTATGGGGGCATATGTTGTGCAGCGTTATTTGGGCCACCATTCACTGTGCAGCATTTATGGGGGCATATGTTGTGCAGCGTTATTTGGGCCACCATTCACTGTGCAGCATTTTGGGGGCATACTGTATGTTGTGCAGCATTATTTGGGCCAGCATTCACTGTGCAGCATTTTGGGGGCATACTGTATGTTGTGCAGCAATAAATTTACCAGTATCTTCAGCATTTCCCACCCTAGACTTATACTCGAGTCAATAAGTTTTCTCAGGTTTTTGAGGCAAATTTAGGGGGGGTCGACTTATACTCGGATCGACTTATACTCGAGTATATACGGTATATATATATATATATATATATATGAGTGTTGCATATTCTTCGGTGACCCATTCAATAGTGTATGATATTAAGAGAAATGGGGAGAGTATTGGAGTATAAAGAGTATCCGGAGGTGGTGCATTCTAACATACAAATTAGTAATAGGGGGAGTGAAGACTTAGGAAAACTCCTTGTGGTGAGGAAAATAAATAAACTGCTGCCTATTTATTGTACTGTGGGAGCCCCCTGTACATTTCTTGGAAACTGAAATTCCAACGCACATTTACACATCCTACAGAGAAGTGGAAATCCTGATTGCCGGCTTCTAAAACAGCGTTTGTTATATCTGCGGGACACCTTTGCATGGTATATTTTATATTGCCTTGTTATTTAGCATATTTCCACTAATAGATCATAGATTATCTCTGAATCTTCAAACAATACTACTTGCTGTACATGCCTTTCAATATTATATATAACATATAGAGTTATCATAATGAGAAACTGTTGTGCAAATCTGCTGTCCACACTGAGTGGAATAGGGGGTAAAAACAAAAAAGAATTTTCATAGGTCCTATACTTGGGGCACCTCTTGGACCTGATAAATATAGTGGTCAGGATCACATTTACTATAATAAAACCCCGCTATAAACGCTAGTGTGGAGGCTGTTGCATAAAAGGTTTTTAACGTGCATTGCTTATCTTCTCTGAAGGATATTGATATATTGCCTATCTATTCCATCATATATGGTTTATAATATAGAATTGCAGTTTTGGGAATCGGCTGTGCAAGCCTGCTGTCTACACTGAGTGAAACAGGGGGAGAGGGTAGCAGACCATTGACAGGTCCTACAGTTGAGGATACCTTTTGGATCCATAATTATAGTGGTCTGGATTACATTCATTATAATAAGACCCCGCTGTAAACGCTAGTGTGGAGGCTGCCGCCTAGTAAAGGGTTCTTACTTTATCTTTCTAAAGCCTATTGTGAGGCAAAATAACTTTGCTTATTAGGGTTCTGTCTCCTGAAATAAAGTTTGGAAGTGCTTCCTTGCTCTGCCCACCATTTCACAAAGACTTTATTGAGAATTTACATTTATAAAATATATTAAATTTCTTGCCGTACACATTCATTGTTTGAAGACATGGTGACTGGAGGCTTGAAATTTAAACGGCAAACCACCAGAACTCAAAAAACATGGAATACTACTAAAACTGGGCAACCTGGTGATTCTACTAATCTACATAGTCCCATCAAATCTAGATCACCTCATATAGAGTAGAGGAACGTGTGAATTCCTCATCGAAAACTTCGAATATCTGTCATGGTAAAGGGACAAGGAGAAATCGACAAATAGGGACTTGCTCCCCGATTTTCAGAGCAATACACAAAAATCTAATACAAAGGCGGGCACAATTACCGAGACAGTTAACACAGATGAACTCACTATGGACATGTCTCACTCTAGTAAGAGGAAAAACTTGGGAAAGGGGGTTCAAGGGACAGGGATTACAGCTTCTGATTCTGATTGCATTTCATAGGAATCTCCATTTAATGGTAGCCCGATCAAGCCCCTCCCAAAAAAGAGTTGTCCGGAATCTTTTCACCAGACTGTTCCCTCACTTGATATGGTCAATTACGAGGTCTTCTTGGCCTCAGATAAACAAGTCTCAGAGGGAGTCCTGGCCAACTTATGCAAATTCTTAAAAGACTCCATTACAATGGGTTTCGAGTCACAGAGAGATTTCATGCAGGAGATCTGTGATAGATTCACAAACCGATTCGAAATAAATGAAAATAGAATTGAAAAGGTTGAAAACAAGACAGAGTCACTCCTAAAAGAAAACTCAGATCTGAGGGAGGAAATTGCATCTATGAGATCCAAACTTACAGATCTGGAGGACAGGAATCGACGCAATTATCTGAAAATAAGAGGAATACCGGAGACGGTCCTGCAGGATGATCTCTCTAATTACATAAAAGCCCTCTTTAAAAAGGCAGTCCCCTCCTTTTCAGACTTGCAGTTAACAATTGACAGGGTACATAGGCTGCCCCGTCCACGAGGTATACCACCAGATAAACTGAGGGACACGATCTTACGCTTGCTCTTTTTTGAAACCAAGGATAGGGTTCTAAGATTTATAAGAGAACGTGGTGCCTTTCCGGCTCCTTATGAGCACATTAAAGTGTTTTCAGACTTCTCCAAAAACACAATGGAGGCGAGGAAGTCTTTCAGAGAAGTGACTACTAAGTTGAGAGACATGGAGGTATCATATAGGTAGGGTTTTCTGACCAAATTAATTCTATGGTATAGGGGTAAAAACATCCCCCTACTTAATGTCGATGAAGGTCGGGATTTCATTGCCTTCCTTCACAAAGACCTTAGAGACAAAGGTTGAAACGTACAAACTAGTGTTACCTTTTTGAGGTTCCTTCTTTGGAATTAATAGTTCTAATTTATTGTAATTTTACAGCATATTTTATATAGACATTGGCTGGTCATGTGGGACCTTTGCCACATTTGCTTGACCCCCGAACTCAGAAGAGAAACCATAGTTTGGTTTCCTTCAGGAGATCTCCATTTATTGGCATTCCTTTGTTACTTTTTGTCTTTCTTTATTGTTTTCTTTTTGATATATTTCCTCCAGACTATGTACCTTTTTTGAAGCCCTAGGGTAGGGAAAGATGGATATCAATATCCTCTCTTATAACGTCAGAGGCCTTAATAGCTCCTATAAAAGATACACAACATGGAAAGAAATCAAGTTGTATCAAGCCGACGTCTGTTGTGAGTTCATTTTCCCCTTCACCGTCGATGTCTGATGAACTCCCTCTTCTGGTGAAGGAAGGTAGTGAGGCTGATTACCAAACACCTGATCTGGTAGATGATGACTGGGTAACAGGAACTGCTGACTGGATATAAGGCAGCTGACACCCTTCTGAGTCGCTGGTGATTTCTCTGCTGGATTCTTGGAGACCAGTCTGATTCCTGCTTCCCAAAGATAAGTTTTTGCTCTGCTATTGAACTTATTAGTTTTGTTTTGTTTACCTTGTTTTTTGGAGTTCAGCCTTCCCCGGTCGGGGGTGTGCTGAGTTCCATTTTTGTCTCTGATCAGTTTGTCTCTTTGCTCTGTCTTCAGAATTTACCTGAGTGCTGATATATTCATTTTGAAGTCCTAGCGACTTCAGGGCCTGTTTTTCCTATCAGACGGTTGGGACATTTTTTGGTAGGGTTTTTTGCAGATTGCAGACAGCAGCTTTTCTGTCCTGTCCTTTTTAGTTAGCTTGGGCCCCATCGTTTGCTCAACCTATCGTTCTATCTGTGTTAGTGTTTTCATCTTGCTTCACCGTCATTATATGTTGGGGGATGACTATTGCTTTGGGGTCTGCTCTTTGGCAGTTTAGATTTCCCCTTTCTTTCTTTAGGCCTATTTAGTTCTCCGGCTGTGATCGAGGGGTCTAGGGCATCGTAGGAACCCCCCACGGCTACTGTTAGTTGTTGTGGATAGGATCAGGGGTCTGCAATCCAATAGCTACCAACCTCTCCGGTTTTCTGGACTTAGCTTGTATTTTTGTTTTTTCCTCCTTCGGTGACTCATTCATAACAGAATCACCAGCCATACCGCAGATCCTAGGGTACTCAATAGCAGGAAAGTTTGTCAGAATATTTTTTTTTTGTGTATATTTTTTCCTCTATGTCTCTGAGGCCACAGGGGGATTTTTTTTTTCTTTCTCAATGGAGATGAAGCAATTGTCTGATCGTGTGGAGCAGCTCACTGCTGAAGTGCGGGGAATTTCTGCCTATCTTGCTCATTCACATGCTGCTGAACCAAAGATCCCTACTCCTGATGTGTTTTTTGGGGATCGGTCTAAAGTTTTGAATTTTAAGAATAATTGTAAATTATTTTTTGCCTTGAAGCCTAACTCGTCGGGGAGCTCCGCGCAGCAGGTTAAAATTGTCATCTCTTTGCTGCGCGGTGATCCCCAGGATTGGGCGTTTTCTTTGAAACCTGATGATCCTATTCTTACTAATGTGAACGCATTTTTTCAAGCCTTGGGGTTGTTGTATGATGAACCTAATGCTATTGATCAGGCTGAAAAGACCCTGTTGGCATTGAGCCAGGGTCAGGATTCTGCAGAGTTGTACTGTCAAAAATTCCGAAAGTGGGCGGTCCTTACTACCTGGAATGATGGTGCCTTGGCAGCTCTCTTTCGGAAGGGTTTGTCAGAAACCGTAAAAGATACTATGGTGGGATTTCCTGTTCCCTCTGGTCTTGACGATTCTATGTCATTAGCCATTCAGGTTGATCGGTGCTTGCGTGAACACAAAACCGCACGAGAGGTGTTGCCACCTGTTGAACAAGTGTCTGAACCTATGCAATGTGATAGAGTTTTGTCTGGGGCGCAGCGTCAGGAGTTCAGAAGGCGTAATAAACTGTGTTTCTTCTGTGGTGATGCCTCGCATATCATTTCTGTCTGCCCTAAATGAGAGAAACGTTTTGCACACACATTTGCTGTGGGTGGTGTTCAACCTAAGTTCCTTCTGGCAATTACTCTGATCTGCTCCCTGTCCACATTTTCCGCTAAGGCTTTTGTGGATTCGGGAGCAGCTCTGAACCTGATGGACTTGGATTTTGCTAAACCTTGTGGATTTCCTATGACACCTCTGCGGACGCCTATCCCTTTGAGGGGTATTGATGCTACTCCTTTGGCAAAGAATAAACCTAAGTTTTGGACCCAGGTGGTAATGCGGGTCGCCCCAGACCATCAAGAGAATTGCAGATTTTTGGTGTTGCATAATTTGCATGATACCATTGTTCTGGGGTTTCCCTGGTTGCAAATCCATAATCCAGTTTTGGATTGGAAATCTGTGTCTGTGGTGAGTTGGGGTTGTCGGTGTGCCCTTAGTGATGCTCCTGTTTTCTCCACCTCTCCCCAGTCGCATGATGTTCCTGACTATTTGGCTGATTTTTATGATGTATTTAGTGAGAATGAGTCTGCGTCTTTGCCTCCTCATAGGAGTTATGACTGTGCAATTGAACTGAGCCCTGGGTGTAAATTTCCCAAGGGTCGACTTTTCAATTTATCTGTACCCGAGCACGAGGCTATGCGATCCTATATTAAGGAGTCATTGGAGATGGGTCATATTAGACCATCCTCTTCACCCTTAGGTGCTGTTTTTTTTTTCGTGGCTAAGAAAGATGGGTCATTAAGGCCTTGTATTGACTATCATTCCCTCAACAAAATTACTGTTAAATATCACTATCCGTTACCCCTGATTTCTGATCTATTCTCCAGAGTTAAAGGTGCTTGCTGGTTTACAAAGCTTGACCTCAGGGGGGCGTATAATCTTATTCGCATTAAGCATGGGGATGAATGGAAGACGGCGTTTAATACTCCGGAGGGACATTTTGAGTACCTGGTGATGCCTTTTGGGCTCACTAATGCCCCTTCTGTCTTCCAGTGCTTCATGAATGATATTTTCCGAGACTTGGTGGATAAATTTTTGATCATCTATCTGGATGATAGTTTGATCTTTTCCAAGGATTGGGACTCTCATGTGGAACATGTTCGGACTGTGTTCCGGATTTTGAGGGAGAATTCCCTGTATGTCAAGGGATCGAAATGCCTTTTTGGTGTACAGAGGATTTCATTTTTGGGATTTATTTTGTCTTCGTCAACTACTGAAATGGACCCGGTCAAGGTACAGGCCATTTAAGATTGGGTTCAGCCCACTTCTTTGAAGGCCCTCCTGAAGTTTTTGGGTTTTACTAATTTTTATCGTAAATTTATAGCTAATTTTTCTGGTATTGCCAAACCTTTGACTGATTTGACTAAGAAGGGTGCTGATGTGCTGAATTGGTCTCCGGAGGCTGTTTCTTCGTTTCAGGAGCTGAAGCGAAGGTTCACTTCTGCTCCGGTTTTGCGGCAACCTGATGTCTCACTCCCGTTTCAGGTAGAGGTGGATGCTTCTGAGATTGGTGCAGGAGCTGTTTTGTCCCAAAAGGATCATGTAACATCTAAAATGAATCCCTGTGCTTTCTTTTCCCGAAAGTTCTCCCCATCCAAACGTAACTATGATGTGGGGAATCGGGAACTGTTAGCCATGAAATGGGCATTTGAGGAGTGGAGACATTGGTTGGAGGGAGCTAAACATCAAGTTGTGGTCCTTACTGACCACAAGAATTTGATTTACCTGGAGTCGGCCAAACGCTTGAATCCTAGACAGGCTAGGTGGGCCTTGTTTTTCACACATTTTGATTTTGTGGTCTCTTTTCTTCCGGGCACTAAGAATGTCAAGGCAGACGCCCTCTCTAGGAGTTTCTTTGCTGATTCTCCTGTTGTGACCAAGCCTGCTACCATCTTAGGTAATGGGGTAGTTCTTTCTGCCATCTCGCCCAATTTGAGACGTGCTCTGGAAGAGTTTCAGGAGGACAAACCTGAGCGTTGTCCCATTGGAAAATTGTATGTTCCTGACCAGTGGAGGAAGAGAGTGATGTCTGAAGTTCATTGCGCTGCATTGGCTGGTCATCCAGGTATTTTTGGTACTAGAGATTTGGTGAGTCAGTCTTTTTGGTGGCCCGCCTTGTCTCTTGATGTCAGGAATTTTGTGCAGTCCTGTGGGACTTGCTCTCGGTCTAAACCTTGTTCTCGCTCTAGTGGGTTGTTGATGCCTTTGCCGGTGCCCAGGAGGCCATGGACCCATATTTCAATGGATTTTATCTCTGATATGCCTGTCTCTCAGAGAATGACTGTTATTTGGGTGATTTGTCATAGATTCTCTAAGATGGTCCATCTTGTACCACTCCCTAAGTTGCCATCTTCCTCAGAGTTGGTGCCCTTGTTTTTGCAACAGGTGGTTCGCTTGCACGGGATTCCTGAGAATATTGTATCTGACAGAGGAGTTCAGTTTGTGTCTAGATTTTGGAGGACTTTCTGTTCCAACTGGGAATTCAGTTGTCCTTCTCCTCTGCTTTTCTCCCTCAGACCAATGGGCAGACGGAGAGAACAAACCAGACTTTGGAGTCGTATTTGAGATGTTTTATTTCTGCTGATCAGGATGATTGGGTTTCATTTTTGCCCTTGGCCGAATTTGCTTTAAATAATAGAGCTAGTTCTGCCACTTTGATGTCACCTTTTTTTTGTAACTTTGGGTTTCATCCTCGATTCTCTTCAGGGCAGGTGGAGCCTTCTGCCTGCCCAGGTGTTGACACTGTGGTGGAGAGAATGCACCAGATCTGGGACCAAGTGGTGGATAAGTTGTCTCTCTCCCAGGAAAAGGCCCAGCGGTTTTCCAACCGGTATAGGACCATTGGTCCCCAGTTTAAGGTGGGTGATATGGTTTGGTTGTCATCAAAGAATATCGCTATGAAGGTGGCTTCTCCAAAGTTTAAACCTAGATTTATTGGACCTTACAAGATTTTGGAGATTCTTAATCCAGTCTCTTTTCGATTGGCTCTTCCTGTTACATTTAAGATCCATAACGTGTTTCATAAGTCTCTGTTAAAGAGGTGTGTTGAGCCAGTAGTTCCTGTGGTGGCACCTCCTGACCTGGTATTGTTTGAAGGTAATGTGGAATATGAGGTTGAGAAGATACTGGATTCTCGCCTGGCTAGACGGAGACTCCAGTATTTGGTTAAATGGAAGGGTTATGGCCAGGAGGATAATTCTTGGGTCCCTGCATCCGATATTCATGCCGAAAGATTGGTTCATGCCTTTCATCGGGCCCATCCTGATCGCCTTGGTGGCGTGGATGAGGGTTCGGTGACCCCTCCTCAAGGGGGAGGTACTGTTGTGAGTTCACTTTCCCCTTCACCGTCGATGTCTGATGAACTCCCTCTTCTGGTGAAGGAAGGTAGTGAGGCTGATTACCAAACACCTGATCTGGTAGATGATGACTGGGTAACAGGAACTGCTGACTGGATATAAGGCAGCCGACGCCCTTCTGAGTCGCTGGTGATTTCTCTGCTGGATTCTTGGAGACCAGTCTGATTCCTGCTTCCCAAAGATAAGTTTTTGCTCTGCTATTGAACTTATTAGTTTTGTTTTGTTTACCTTGTTTTTTTGGAGTTCAGCCTTCCCCGGTCGGGGGTGTGCTGAGTTCCATTTTTGTCTCTGATCAGTTTGTCTCTTTGCTCTGTCTTCAGAATTTACCTGAGTGCTGATATAGTCATTTTGAAGTCCTAGCGACTTCAGGGCCTGTTTTTCCTATCAGACGGTTGGGACATTTTTTGGTAGGGTTTTTTGCGGATTGCAGACAGCAGCTTTTCTATCCTGTCCTTTTTAGCTAGCTTGGGCCCCATCGTTTGCTCAACCTATCTTTCTATCTGTGTTAGTGTTTTCATCTTGCTTCACCGTCATTATATGTTGGGGGATGACTATTGCTTTGGGGTCTGCTCTTTGGCAGTTTAGATTTCCCCTTTCTTTCTTTAGGCCTATTTAGTTCTCCGGCTGTGATCGAGGGGTCTAGGGCATCGTAGGAACCCCCCACGGCTACTGTTAGTTGTTGTGGATAGGATCAGGGGTCTGCAATCCAATAGCTACCAACCTCTCCGGTTTTCTGGACTTAGCTTGTATTTTTGTTTTTTCCTCCTTCGGTGACTCATTCATAACAGACGTCGCTTGTCTACAAGAAGCGAGGTTGGCGAGAGACAACCACCTCGTTTTCAGGCATAAACAATATTCTCATATTTTCAAAGCACTAAGTGACAAAAAAAGTGCTGGTGTCATAACCATTATCAGCAACAAAATATAATTTCAATTGATTAGTGAGGAAGCCAATATCAGTGGTCGATACCACATTCTTATTTGTACAATTATTGGCAAGATGTTTACAATCGTTAACATTTACACCCCTAACAAAAAACTATTCCGATTCTTTAATAAATTAATTAAAAAAATTGATAAAGTTAAGAAAGGGGAACTGGTGCTGGTTGGTGACTTTAATATTGTGCCTGATGGATGTATGGACTCATCCTCCCCGGCACGACTCTCTTCCTCCTTTTTGAGTGATTGGCTAATTAAACATGAACTGTTCGACGCCTTCAGATGCCTCAATTCATCATCTCGAGAGTATACGCAGTATTCTGACGTCCTTAGTTCGGCATCAAGAATCGACCTTTTTCTTACAAATATTTTTTCTCTGCCCAGATTCAGGAAAGTTGAGATCCTGAACAAGTCCTTTTCAGATCATACCCCGCTTACGGCAAAATTTAATGTAGGTCCCTCAACTCAGAGCACTTTCCTCAGGAAAGTAAATCAGACTGCTCAAAATTCCCAAATATAAACAAATTATTGAAAAAACTATCAGTAACTATTTTACTTAAAACGAAAAAAGTGGTTTGGTACCGTGTTAGCCAGTAGAAAAAAATATATAAAGTGCTCTCAGTGAGAGAAACAAAATAGGAATCTTGTGGGTTTGATACCTTTAAATGGCTAACAAATAATAGTGAATGATGTTACAAAGCAAGCTTTCGGGACTGCTTATGTCCCTTCATCAGGCTGATATCAGTCAGAAAACGTTCATAATTACAGGCCCATTTCCCTTATTAATGGGGACGTAAAAATTTACTCTAAAATTATGGCAGATCGCCTCAAAGATATATTGACACAATTGATAACAAACGATCAAGTCGGGTTTATTGCTGGCTAACAAGCACCTGATGGAACAAGGCGAATACTAAACCTACTTCACTTGGTCAAGACTTCAAATGTGCCTTCTCTATTCATGTCACTGGATGCGGAGAAGGCATTCGACAGATTAAATTGGTTGTACCTTACAAAGGTTTTGACTAAATTCGGATTTGATAATAAATTTGTATCTACCATTTTTTCCCAATACACTGAACCAAATGCTAAAATTTACATAAATAATTATTTTTTCTAAACCCTTTACCATTTCCAATGGCACCAGGCAGGGGTGTCCCCTTTCTCCCCTGCTGTTTGCATTGGCAATCGAACCCCTTGCAGAAGCAATCAGGACGAATACCCTTATTACAGGTATAAACACCAAATTACATTCCCATAAACTCACGTTATTTGCGGATGACCTTTTCATTTCTATCACAGACCCGACTAAATCAATTGAGGCCCTGATGACAATCTTGGAGCAATTTTTTAAAATCTCCTTCTTTAAAATCAATACACATAAATCTAAAATTCTGCCCTTTAATATGGCACATAGGGATATTGGGGAAATTTTGGACAGGAATAAATTTCAACTAGCAAAGGAAAACCTGGTATCTCTGGTAACTTCCAATCAATTGTGTCTACTAACATTGCTTCTCTTGTTGACACTACCACCAAAGACTTTGCACACCAAGATCCTATATATTTTCCGAACCATTCCCCTCCAAATTAATGCAAAATGAATAACCAAAATTCAAAATCTGATAAACTTATTCGTATGGGGTAATAAACCGAGGGTTGCAAGTAATATCTTATATAAAAGGAAAGGAAATGGGGGCCTAGCTTTACCAAACATCTGGGCGTATTATCAGGCAACTTTAGTGAAACACAGCCAGTGGTGATTTAAGGAGGGGGACCCCCAGCGTGGATCGACCTAGAATTGGCTTCCAACACTTATGATTCGTTACAAGATTTATTTTTTTCTCATATCTTAAAACCATCATTAAAAAAACCATACAAACCTAATTTTTCAAGCTAGTCTTGAGCCTTGGAAACAACTTGCCAAGCTAAATAAAAAGAAAGATAAACTCTCTATTATGCAACTTTCCTCTGAAATTACTTACAGTAATATATAAGTTTTTTCTACCTAATGTATGGTTCGAGTCTAATATTAAAAGGGTTGGGGATATATGGGACGGTACTTGTATTACTTCCTTTTCCGGGATCAGAGAGAAGTTTCATATGCCATCAACGGAGTTTATGTCATTCATGATCTTGAAAGACCATCTTCAACTATTTCTAAATAGTAGATCTTTAAATTTGGAGAATATTTCATCTTTAGTGAGCAATCCTACACATAAGAATAAATAGACCCTTAAAAGTATTTACTTACAAATTAACGGCGATACTATATTGACCTGATTCTCTCGCATGACAGAATCCATGATCATGTGAACCTAGCCTTAAAGATACTTCAGAATTTGTCTGGCATTAAATTTCTCCTCTTTTCTTCTGCTGTTTCATGTGGCAATGCAGCATCACACAGCACAAGTAATTCTATAATCTAGTGACATTGACCAGAGTGGCAGTTACTGAAAGCTCCTGACTAGTGTTGAGCATTCCGATACTGCAAATATCGGGTTATCGGGTATCGGCCGATATTCGCGGTATCGGAGTTCCGATACTGAGTTCCGATATATTTACAATATCGAATACCGTAATCGGAAGATCCCATAATGCAATGAGCCAGTTCAGGATCCTAAGAAGTGTGGGCACATCCTGTTAGGCATGCTGAAATGATGTCATCGTGATGCGTTATAATGGAGTGTGGGCGGTGCGTGGGCGGAGACTGTGCGTGACCGTGGGGGGTCTGTGCGGGCCTGCCGGGGGTCTGTGCGTGCCTGCCGGGGGTCTGTCGGGGGTTGTGTGTGTGTCAATCTGTCTGCCCCATCATTGTCTAATATGTCAATCACTGTCATTGTAGCAGGCATAGCCCGATGGGACTTGTAGTCCCATCGGAATATGCCTGCACACAGACACAAAACCCCTCGGGAGGCCCGCACAGACCCCGCCCGCACACACAGACACGCACAGTCTCCACCCACGCACCGCCCACACTCTTCCCCCCTCCCGAACTGGATGTGCAAGGAAAGAAAGGGTTTATTTTCATTCCGATATTTGTGTCCCATTGACTTGCATTGGTTTCCGGTATCGGAATCGGCGATACCCGATATTTTTGGGGTATCAATCCGATCCGATATTTCCCAATATCGGAAGGTATCACTCAACACTACTCCTGACTATATATGAAATAAATAATATATATTAGATTATGTTATTAAAAAAAACAATGTATATCTGACTCATTGCTCCCTACAGTACATTTAGCTTGTGCAGTGCCGATGTCCTCACCTGTAAAAATTACTAAGTGTGACAGAGTACATGGAGTGGAGGAATTTTAGGAGATAAAAATGGTGTGCAGCAATTTATCCAGCTTTAAACTATATAATAGTCTCAGGATGGTGCTTTATACAGTATGTGTAATGGATGGCAGAGTATGGAAGAGTGTAAGTAGTGAGTCGTAAACAGCTCCTCCGCCTCTTAGTGAAATGTAGGACGGAAGCATAACAAGAGATCGCAGGATTTAGGATGTAAACAGTAATAATCCACCTGAATTGTTGTAGGGGGCTGAAGGCGACATTAAATAAATGAAAGTAAAGGTGATGTGGGAATTTAGGGTAAGCCAGATTTTTTTGTGTTTGTGATACCAACTTGTCACTTGTTGGGCATATACAAAGAATTCCAATCCTGATGTGAAAAATGTTAAAACAAAAACAATTATTTGCCAAACATGTCATGATACGCTAAAAAAAATCCATGAAAACGTCCAAACCTGTCAAACTAGTTAAAGATGTTATACTGTATATTATGAATAAAATTATCCACTCTTCTCAAAACATACTCTTTAATAATACTGTACAATTTCATGTTTCAAGAAAGCATCATGTTACTTGATTTATCTCGGTTATGCGTTGCTTAGTGTAGCCTTCCAAGCAGTACAAAATGTATACATCCTAAAGGGATAAACTCAGAGGACAATGGTAAATGAAATGTCTTTACCATCTGCACTTGCGGTCCCCTGTTTGAGCACTTACTCTTGTGAGAGGCAAATGAAAATCAGCAGGATATGACTGTTCAAATACCAATCATTCGCATAATGAGAAATCCCCCACTCACGTCATTATAAGACACTTTTTTTCCTGATTACAGGAACCCACTGGGATTTGGCAACAAGGTCTGGGAGAAAATTATTTCAGTGATTGACACAGTTACCATTTAGTTCTTTTTGTAACAAACAAGAGATTTTGAGAAGCCAACTTTACAATCATTTATATTTTTCCTTAACTAACAATACTAAAAATTGAGCTGTAATAAATTTGATATAGGCAAGAAAAGTTTTGAAAAGTATAAATACATTTTTAGATTTTATACATTCTAGCATGTTAGTAACATCAAATATATGAAGTTTAATTGTGTGTTATCCTAATATTATTCTGATGCACCTTCTGTTGTTGACAGGTATCCTGTTTGCAGCTACCACTTGTCTATCACCACACTCTAGTAATGTGTCATGTCAAGCTCCAGTTCTCTGTCACTATAAGGACTTGTGCTCTCTCAAATTACATTTTCTGACCCCCCTGCCTTGATACCTCAATTTCCTTGCAGAATTTAAGAGTTAAATGCTTACCATTGCTTTTATTCCTTGGCTTAGCCCAAGCCAAATCCACTAATGAGACAAGTCCACATCTGTAGTTGACCTTGTTACTCATACACTAAAATGCAAAGGGGTTGTCTGGTCTTATACTACAAGTTTGTGGTCACTCTATTTGACTACAGACTTATGAATCCTCACATTACATACTCTGCTCGATATGAGGATTCTCTGTTGCCGCCATCAATCATGCACGATCATGTGACTGCAAGTATGCGATTTTCAATATCCGGACAAATTGCTACTAGACACTATCCATCCTCGCTCAATACTCTTGCATTGAGTGAGGCTGGATACAGTTTTGTTGACATGTAACTGCATGTATGGAAATCACATACTTTCGCCGCGGGATATTTCTTAGAATGTGCTGTGTTTGTGATGTCAGGATTCTCAAGTCTGCAGTAACAAACTGACTGCAGACATTGAAGCTTTATTACATGTCATATGGATAGTGTGATGTCTCAGTGGTTAGCACTGCTGCCTTGTAGCACTGAGGATCTGGGTTCAAATCCTAACATCAGCAGTTAGTGTGTATATTCTCCCCATGATTGCGTGGGTTTCTTCCAAGTTCCCGGGTTTCGAAAGACATACTGATAGATAAATTAGATTGTGAGCCCTAATGGGTACAGTGATGATGATGGCTTTAAAGGGAATCTGTGGCTTTAAACGGAATCTGTCACCCACCGGGACAAATATGACCTATTAATATGGGCATGCAGGTAATAGAAATGTTGCACTGGTCCTACCTGTATGCCTCATTAATGGTCTCGTTGCTGAGAAAAGTTATATTCTGTCTTTTTATTAGTGATTTCTTCCATGTTCTGGGGCGTGCAGTGCCTGAAATAAATCCCTGTGTCCTCACCTCATTCTCCTCATTCCAATACTACTCCCATCCCATGCACATCAGTTATGGCCCTGGAATCCTGAACCTGCGCCCTGCACTCCCTCAGAAATACATACCTCATCCTCTCTTCTATGGACGCTGCATTCAGGAATCTTCTGTACAGGTGCCAGCTAGAGATGAGCGACTTTGACTTTTTTCGGGTCAAGTCGGGTTTCACGAAACCCGACTTTCACAAAAGTCGGGTTGAACGAAATCGGCCGATTATTGTGAAAAGTCGAAGTCCGACTGAAACACGAAACCCAATGTAACTCAATGGGGAAGAAAAGTTGGCAGTGAGTGGAGGACAGGAAACACACCTAGAGTGTCTATTTTAATGCCCAAAACATCAATTCTTATTCCTTAAGCTTGTCAACCTTAATATACTTTATAATATTAGTTAGGCATTGAAAACTGGGGGTTATTTGGCTAAAGTTGTGGGGGGGGTAGTGCTGGCTCCAGATTTTCGTGGTCCCAGGGCCAAAGAGTGTCACTGGGCTCCTTTAACACATGACACAATTCATGATCCTTTGATACGGCAGAGAAATAGCGGTACAGTACAATGAAAAATACCTCAATTCTTACATCACATCACTGATATCCATTTTAAATTCTCCAATAGCTCCAATAACAGACAGTATATTCCTCCATACAGTATTATGGCCACCGCATAGTGCACCATACAGAGTAATGATGCCCATATATTTCTCCATATAGAATCATTGGTCCCATATAATGTTCCATACAGTATATGATGAGCTCCACATAATGCTACAGTATATGTTGGTCCCCATGGATGAAGCTCCTCTCTTATGGGCCCAAATAATGCTCCATATATAATGGGCCCCATTTCTAATGCTCCAGTTTACAATGGGCCCTGTAAATGCTGCTTCAGTGACTGATGTCCACCTTTGGAATGCTCCAGTGTATGGTGGGCCCCAGATATCATTCTCCAAAGTATTGTGCTCCCCAAAAATTGCTCCCAACCTTTAAAACAATTAAATAAGTCTCCTTGCTAAGGAATCCCTGTACTCTGGACTCCTCATCGTCCCCATCTTCCATCTCTCTGCACTTGCACTGTTAAGGCAGAGGGCATACAGACATGATGTCATCGTGCTCTTTGACCAGAATGTCACTGTCAGGAAAAGTGTTTGGTTTCCGGGGGCAGTATGGTTGCAAAGCTGAACCTTAAAGGCATGTCCAGAATCGCACCACCAGGAGTGGACCCTGCGGCTTAATTGGACTCGACATGGGCAACCTCAACCATGCCATCCACAAAAAAGCTGCACAGATTGCAAGCTTAATTCCGTTAACGAACGAGACTCAGGCATGCCCCCGCGGTCCACGTCCAGCTTACTAGAGGGACACGCGAGGCTCTGGCACGCGAGATAGGCCAATAACAGGTCTGTCATGCCCTTACATGTCCGGGGCTGCAATGAAAGGACCAGCGTGTATCGCTTACAAGTGCGGATAACACGCTGAACCCTGTTAGTGATGGGGATCTGGGATTACAATTCTTCCCAGCGAACAAGCATTTCCCAGTAAGTGCAGGTCAACTGTAATTTCGGAATTAGGCCTAAACAGCATTCCAGAAAGAATGTGAAAAAATTAAGTGTCCAAATCACAGGTGCTGTAGCTTGCTTAACAGCTGGGCTCCTCTGCTGAGTAGCACACAGTTCTTACATAAACAGGCGGCATAGCTTGGTTCACAGTTGGCCAACTCTGCTGAGTAGCATACACAGTTACTAGGCCCAAAGTATTAAGTGGTGTAAATGCAGTCAAAAACTGGTTCTTTCATAAACAGGCGGCATAGCTCAGTTCACGGGTGGGCTCCTCTTCTGAGTAGCAGACACAGTTACAAGGCCCAAAAGGATTTTCACGACAATATGCGGTAAAAAATGATTAGAAACACACACGGTGTAGCTCCTTCACAGGTGTACTACACCGCTGGTTACCAGACACCACTACTATGCCCTAAAACTGTGTATTATAATTGAAAACCATTATTAATGTGAAAAAAAGATACGCTTTTGTTTAACGAAATGTTCTCGAGTGGAAACTCGAACAGCCGAATTTTAATCAAAGTGTGGTAGTTCGACGAACGAATCTAACACCGCCCAAAAAAGCTAGAATTTGAACTTGGCTAACAGTTCCACTCAAACACCACTCATCTGTAATCAGGAGGCAGACTCAGACGGTCTCAGGCACAGTATGGATTTGACAAGATTGCAGAAAGTTGAGAAAGGGTACAGTGTCACCAGATAACAGGTATATGTAGCACAGTTTAAACATTTAAAATCTCAGTGTTTATTTGCGGACTCCAGAAAAGACACTCACTGCCTCAGTATGGATTAGACAACAATCTAAAAAGTAGAAAAAAGGAAATGTTTTTGAAGCGTACACCAGTATACACTGTTGGGGTATTTTTAAATCTTCATATATATTTCTGTCTCAGTAAGACAGTCCAGACTCTCCGCAAAAGGAAACGAGATGGATAAAAGTACAGACATAAAGTCGAGTGATTGCAGAAATGTAGGAATTACTAATCATGGGAAAAACTTCCGGGAGAATTCTCACAGGCGATGCTGACCCTCAATTACTTTGCGTGTGGAGACAGTGAAAACAGTTCTTTGTGAAGAAACAGTTGCTGTATCGCAGTACCGTTGATCCCATTACCGTTACTCATCTCCATCAAATTTTGATCACAGGGAGAGATGTAGACATGGTCCTCACTGCCTATCGTGATCTGTCAGGTAACTTTGGAGTGCAAAAGACAGAAGCCACAGGCTGTAGGCGATTCTATTGGATTGGCATGAGAGAGCACATTTAAAAATGTGGGCAGGAATGTCACACGTCTGTGAGTAGGAAAACTGTGAAAGCTGATGATAAACCACCACTGCATCTCATTGTGAGTCGACGTCCATAAGAAATGGAAGCCATTGATCATCTGAAGCTAGAGCCCGGCCAGCAGGATAAGGCATAGCTTTGTCTTAACCATCATCTATCAGTTCACCAAATTTGTAGTGGCAGTCACAGGGAAGGAATTGACAGCCCAGACAACAAAGCGGAGGAGCAGGGAGAGGTAAATATTGCAAATGCTGGGGCCCTGCCCAAGCAGGGGGGGCCCACTCATAGGCGTTAGTACTGGCACCGGGCCCCTCATAGTACGCCGTGTGTCTGATGGCGGGTGTGCACCCCCACCATCAGTGACACTTGATTGCACTATGAGGGACCATGTGCCAGTGCCGGTGCCCAAGAGTCGGCCCACCCACCTGTCCAGGGCAATGGCACTCGCACGGTTGTGTGTGCTAGGTGGTGACCCTGGCCATGGGGGGGAGGCAGCCGCCCAGTTAGGGAGGTTTAAAAAATGGCACATGTTGATGTTGGACATTCAGCAGCTGCAAATGGAGGAATTGGAGAAGTCCGAGGAAGAGGAGGACAAAAACGAGCCATTTTTCTGTCAACCTATGTGTCATCAAGGGAAAGTGGGACAAAATCCTATGAAACCCATGCTTGGTTCATTTTAATGAAGGTTAGATCATCAACATTTTGGGTCGACAGATGGGTCCTTTTTTCTGTCAGGATTGAGCCAGCAGCACTGAAGACTCTTTCCGATAGCACACTAGCAGCAGGGCAAGCGAGCTCCTGTAAGGCATATTGTGCCAATTCAGGCCAGGCTTCCAGTTTAGAGGCCCAATAGTCAAAGGGGAATGACCTGTGAGGGAAAACATCGATATGGGATGAGAAGTAGTTTGTAACCATAGTTGACAACTGCTGTCTTCTGTCACTTTCAATCGATGCAGTATTACCAGTCGTGTGAGCGGGACAAGAAGAATCAGTCGACAACATGGTCATGAAACCCCTGTCTCCAACGCCACTTCTGATGTGTGCACCACCAATACCTCTTCCATGTTGCCCTCTTCAGCTCGTTGGAGAGCCATCACCACTGCTGTGTGCTGGGAATGCCTCAAACAAACGGTTTACCAGAGTTGCTTGTTTGTTAGCCAATATTAGGTCAAGGTTGTCCTGTGGCATGATGTTTTGGAATTTGCCTTTATAGCGTGGATCCAGGATGCTAGCCAACCAGTAGTCATCATCGTTCATCATTGCGGTGTCCCTTTATAGGATCTGCAAGGCATAATCTGACATGTGGAACAATGTTCCAGGTGTCAATGATGCACTGCGAGTGCTGGGTGGAGAAGCACTTTCTGGCAAATCCACATCCCTCCAGTCACGCACAAACCCTGTACCTGACCTTGCCACACCAACATTTTCTCTTGCCCCATGAGAAGCATCCTCCTCCCCTAAATAATCATTCCCATCATCATCATCATCCTCCTCCTCTTCCTCTTCTTCCTCCACTTCGTCCAGGATAGGTCCCGGAGCAGTCAATGGCTGACAATCATCAAGGCTTCCCTCCTCTTCCTCATCCTCGTCAGCTGCAGAAGCCTGCTCCTTAATGTGCGTCAAACTTTGCATGAGCAGACGCATAAGTGGGATGCTCATGCTTATGATGGCATTGTCTGCGCTTACCAGTCGTGTGCATTCCTCAAAACACTGAAGGACTTTACAGAGGTCTTTCAGCTTCGACCACTGCACACCCGACAACTCCATGTCTGCCCTCAAAGTGCCTGGCCGTGTATCCTTCCACAAATGCATTACAGCCTGCCTCTGTTCGCACAGCCTCTCAACCATGTGCAGGGTGGAGTTCCACCTTGTTGCAACGTCGATAATTAGGCGGTGCTTTGGAAGTTGGAGCAATTGCTGCAGCTTCTGCATACGACTGGAGTGTACGGGCAACTGGCGGATGGGCGAGCACAGTCTTCGGACCTTCTGGAACAGGCCTGTTAACTTCGAATAATTATTGAGGAAGCACTGCACCACCAGGTTCAATGTTGTGAGCTCATTTTCGGGTTTGCCTCTGGCTTCTGGTGAGGGTTATGGAGCTGGCTGTGCTGACAGAGGAGTAGTGAGTTCTCTATCTGGACTCCCTCTGTTGGTGAAGGGAGGTAATGAAGCTGATCTAAATGGCAGAGGAAGAGGACTGCGATTGGACATCAGGAGTTTCTGATTGGATTTAAGGCAGCCGACTCCCTAGTTTCTTGCTGGTGATTTTTCCTGACTGTGGCTCCTGGTTTCCAGTTTGGTTCCTGCCTTCCTAAAGCTAAGTTTTCTCTGCTATTGTTCTTATGAGTTTTTGTCTGGTTTACTTAGTTTTTGTGTTCAGCCAGCCCTGGCTGGGACTGGGCTGAATCCCCATTTTGTCTCTGATCAGTTGATCTCTTTTGCCCTGTCTTCAGAATATACCTGAGTGCTGATATAGTGATATAGGCCTTTTTCTATCAGACGTGCTGGACATTCTTTTTGGCAGGGTTTTTTGCGTGATTGCAGACAGCAGCTTTTCTTTCCTGTCCTTTCTAGTTAGCGAGGGCCCCATCGTTTGCTCAGCCTATCTTTCTACCTGTGTCTGTGTTTTCATCTTGTTTCACCGACAATACATGTTGGGGACTGTCTATTGCTTTGGGGTCTGCTCTGGGGCAGTTTAGATTTTCCCTTTCTTTCTTTAGGCTTATTTAGTTCTCCAGCCATGACGAGGCATCTAGGACCACCGTAGGCACGCTCCATGGCTACTGCTAGTTGTTGTAGATAGGATCAGGGGCCTGCAATCCGCTAGTTACCAACCTCTCTGGTTTTCTGGGCTTAGCTTGCTTTTTGTTTTTTCCTCCTCGGTGACTCATTCATAACAGTTCAAGGTGTGAGCCAGGCAAGGTATGTGTCAGAGTTTTGAAAGGGCTATGGCTGCCACAAAATTCTGGCCGTTGTCACTAAATACCTTGCCTGCCTCAAGATGTAGACTGCCCAGCCATGACTCAGTTTGTCGCTGCAAGTAGTCGGCCAGTACCTCCGCGGTGTGTCTGTTGTCGCCCAAACACATCATCTTCAACACAGCCTGCTGACGCTTACCACTAGCTGTTCGATAGTGGGACACTGAATGTGCAACACTGGCAGCTGCGGATGGAGTGCTCATGCGACTGCACTCTGTGGACGAGCTTTCACTTCTGGAGGTGGAGGAGGAGGAGAGTCGAACGCCTCCAGCCAACTGTTTCCTATACCATGGGCTAGGCAGCACTATCCCACCGCCTCTGTCCCCTGTGGACCCTGCATGCACCACATTAACCCAGAGTGCAGTG
Source organism: Dendrobates tinctorius (assembly GCF_039654945.1). Lineage (NCBI taxonomy): Eukaryota > Metazoa > Chordata > Amphibia > Anura > Dendrobatidae > Dendrobates > Dendrobates tinctorius. Next base: position 56,721,393 of record NW_027361698.1, on the reverse strand, counting down.
ATGGGCACGTAACGGCCCTGGCCATGCCTACTGGACCATGCATCTGTTGTGAGGTGCACCTTTCCACTCACTGATTGCTTGAGTGCATGGACAATGCGGTCTTTCACATGAAGGTGGAGGGCTGGTATGGCTTTGCGAGAAAAGAAGTGCCGACTGGGTAGGTCATAGCGTGGTACTGCGTAGGCCATGAGTTCGCGGAAAGCTTCGCTTTCAACCAACTGCTAGGGCATCATCTCCAATGAGATTAGTTTGGCATTGTGGGCGCTCAAACCCAGTGTACGCGGATGAGAGGATGAGTACTTTCTTGTCCTACTCATAGTCTCTGGTAGGGTGAGCTGGACTTGAGAGCTGCATATGGTGGAACTAGCGGTGGACATGGCAGACTGAGAGGGTTGATGGTGATGGAGTTGGTGTTCTTTCTGATGGCCTGGATTCAGTCTTTCGTAGCAATAATATTGTGATTCCCTGACTGCTTTGGCCTTGCGACGACACCTCAACATTTGCTGCTGGTGGTGTGCTAACCGATGTTCTTACAGTGGGGGAAACGATGTAGCGTTGCTGACTACCTTCATTGGGAGCAGTTGCACATGTGGTATGTGAGGTTTGGTAGTCTGTCCACGCTTGCAAGTGCATGGTGGTTAAATGTCTAAGCATGCAACTGGTATTCAAATTTCGCAGATTTTTCCCTCGGCTAAAGGTCTTTGCGCACTTCTTACAGATAACCTTTGCCTGATCATTAGGATTTTGTTCAAAAAAGTGCCACACTGCACTCTTCCTACTATGGAAGATATTTTGAGGCCTTGCACACTGTGCTAATTTGACCATCTGGCCTACCTGTTCGGCAACTCTTTTGGTTTTTGTAACCTGTTTTTGGACTGCTCGGGGCCTGCCAGATAACAGCTGTTGCAATGTCGATGCCTGCTGCGGACGGATGCTCCTCCTCCTCTTCTGACCTATTGGCAGCGGCACCCTCTTCCCCCCAATGGATGCCAATCTGGGTCAACAACTGGGTCATCCATCACCTCCTCTTCAATGTCATGTGCACCTTCCTCTGTGTCACCATGTAAGGTGCTATAGTATGCGGGAAGGGGCACCTGATTTTCATCAGGGTCATATTCTGGCTCAGTAAACTGCGAGGACAATGTAGTGCTCTGAGTGAATGTACCAGCAGATAAATCTAGCAGTGGCTGTGCATCAGTGCACTCCATGTCAGATTCTTTTTGGACTGGGTAATTCACGATTTGACTTTATAACCCAGGCATGTTATGTGAAAAGAGCTCCATGGAGTAATCTGTAGTGTGGCCTGCCGCATTCTTTATTTTTGGTAGGGGTGAAGGACACAAAGAAAGGTGTGGTTCCTGACCATGAGCCTCCAATGACGATATAGTGCTTTTATTTTTTGAAACTTCAGAAGAGGAGGCGATAGAGCTGGAGGCTGTGTCAGCCATGTAAGCCAAAACTTGTTCCTGAAGCTCCGGCTTTAAAAGTGGTTTACCTACTCCCAGAAAAGGGAGCCTTCGAGGCCTTGTGGAGCCAGACGATGACCCAGGCTCAACACCTCCTGCATTAGGTGCTATTGCGCTTTTGCCACTACTAGCAGATCCACCACCACCACCAACACCATCATTACCAGCTGGCAACCCCCGCCAACTTCAACGACCTCTTCCAACACACTTCCTTATTTTTGGGAAAATGTACCCAAAATACCACCAGCAATATCTTACTGTAAAACAAGGTACAAGGTGTATATAGTATTGGGGAGAATTTGAATCTCTCTACAGACTTGAGGACACTGAACTATTATCTCAGGCCCAGTGTAGATTACACATCAATATAACAGGCTGAAATTGGATGGTATATAAAATGTCTATATAGGACTAGGGAGAATTTGAATCTCCCTACAGACTTGAGGACACTGAACTATTAGCTCAGGCCCAGTGTAGATTACACCTCAATATAACAGGCTGAAATTGGATGGTGTATAAAATGTCTATAAAGGACTGGGGAGAATTTGAATCTCCCTACAGATTTTAGCAAGTTGACAATGATGCTCTCAGTCCCAAGTATGGCAGTAGGCAGCATAATAAGCAGGACTGCTGCACACAAAAGTGTGGAAAAATGAACGCTTGGCAACTGGGCAAAAAAGCGGATGAAAAGTATTTTTGCTTTTAAAAAAGCAGTTTGCACAGCAGTGTGAAAACAACAATGCAGCTATCAGGGAGCCTTATAAGGCAGCCTAATAATCAACAGAGCTGAATGCACCAAAATATAGCCTCCCCTTGCACTGCACACTAACTGGTGTTTTGTACAGGCAAAATCGCTAGCAGCAGAAGCAGTTTTTTGTATCTTCTTCCCTGCCTAACGCTCTCCCTACAGAATCAGCAGCAGCAGCAGCTCTCCCTATTCTGAGATCAGCAGAAGTAAGATGGCGGTCGGCGTGCATGCCCTCTTATAGCCCCTGTGACGCTGATCTTTATGGGAGGAGGGTAGTATTGTAATGAGTAGGGATCAGCTTTCCGATATCGAAATATCGGAAATCGGCCTGATATTTGTGATATCGGAATTTCAATTTCCGATTCCGATATTTTTCCAACATTGTGTAACTCCCCTAAGCTTGGTAGGAGGCGTCCAAACTTGTTAGCTAGGGGCTGTGCTGTGATTTGGCTGGCTGCATGGTGTGATCAGGCAGTATAAAAGGCTGCGCCTGCCATTTTAGCCTCACTCTACTGTGAAGGCAGATAGGGATAGGTTGCTGTTGGAGATAGGGAGAGATCTCGGATCTAATAGCGATAGAAATTGTTTTTCAGCGACTGTAGCAGCCTCTGTGTGTTACAGAAGCAGTCTTTTTCCTCACTGACCCCGCTCAGTTTCATTTTTTGTGCTGTGCAGGCTCTCAGTGAGGTGCTTAGTGAGACAGTGCAGCGCACATTCACAGCAGCTGCTGCAGCTCCTCTTGCTGCAGCACTGTGTGGTGTGTGTCTCACTGCCTTTTCACGGCCTTTTCTTTTCATCCCTTAAATCCCCTTCCCCTATTTTTTACTAAAAGCGTAGCTTCACCATCCAGTACATTTTGGTGAATGCTATATAGGGATTTTTCAGTGAGGGGTTCCCCCCAAAATCTGCCCCCCCAATTCCTTACCCCCATTTATCCCTCCATTTTCCTGGTGCTCGGGTGCGCTTTGCACAGTTTAGTCACCTCCGCTGCGCAGACCGCCTGTGTGCTTTTTTTGGGGAGTGCAGCACCCACTAGGTCAGTCTTTGTAGTCACATCAGACTGCAGGACCCCTAGTGCGGCCTGTTCTATCGCGCACCCCCAAATTTTTCACCAGTAAGGTTAAAGCTAAACACTATATAGGGATTGTACTGTGAGGGCCCAAACAACCTCTGTGGCTGGTGCCACACAGCACCTGGCCCAGTCCCAGAGAATCCTTTTTTTTTGGTATCACAGCAGTGTCATTTACTGCTCTGTGACATCCGACCGTAACGTGTACACCAACACCACAAACACACGTTACTCTTTGTGTAGGCCACACTAGATTCAAATAAAGTGTAGCAGACACACCATCATACAGTGCCATTAGTGTTTCTTATACCTCTTTGTAGTCCTACAGGAATAAGCACACTAATCCCTAATAATTACTTTCTTGCCGTTCTGAATCCATCGATAGAGATGAAGAAGGCAGGGAGTAAGGGATGTCCCCGCTGCGGCAGCGGAAGAGGTGCATCAGCAGCTAGACATGGTGCACATGCAGGGCAAGCAGCAGGCCCAAGTCACTCAGCACCTATTTTCACCCGGCAGCAGTCATTTATGCGCAGCTTGATAGGAGCGCAGGGCCATAGGCTGATAAGAGAGGATCAAGTAGAAACCGTTGTTGGTTGGATGGCAGCTGAGGCATCCACCTCAATGAGCGCAGCATCCTCCCAGGACCTCTCCACCACATCGGGTCAGGCCACTGAAGAGCAGCACCCATCTGCTTCTTCACCGCCCACTAAATTGCCCAGACATTCAGAGGACCAGGAGCCAACCTTAATCCTCTTCTCAGAATCTGTTGGCTTGGAATCTGTGTGCCAGCCAGACAGCATTCCTGCAGCTGAAGAAGAGGTAGTGTGCACAGATGCGCAACCACTGTGTGCGTCTGAGGAAGAAGTGGAGGGTGGGCCAGTGCCCACAGTGACCAAACCCCAGTCAGCAGATGATGATGAAACTCAGCTTCCAGTTTCTGCTAACGAAAGTGTATTGGATGACGAGCTCCTTGACCCATCATGACATGCTGAGGGGCAGCAAGCAAGTGGGGATAGCTCAGAGGAAAAGCTTGCAGGTGTGGCACAGCGTGGCCGTCCACGTGGGAGAGGAAGAGAGAACAATTGGTTGTCGGCTCCCTCAACTTCAGCACCCGTTAGGAGCAGGGCTCTTTTAAAGAGCACAAGGGTTGTGCCCAAGAGTTGTGGTGCATGGGCCTTTTTCGACCAAGTTGCAGATGACGATACAGTAGTCAGATGCAAGCTTTGTCGACAAACTGTGCGGAGAGGGAAGAACGTCAGAAACCTTAATACCACCAATATGTTGACGCATGTCAGGAAGAGGCACTCTGTGGAGTGGCAGCATCACACCCAAGATGATTTGCCACCTGTAGCTGGTCCCCCACCTTCCACCTCTACAGCCACAGCAGCCACCTCTTCCTCCAGCTCGCAAACAGCTGCTCCCGCTTCCTCGCCAGAATGCCAGGGTGCATCTGCAGGCAGTGTTGTACGGCGGCACACTGTCTGTACTTCATCAGCATCAGCATCCTAATTGCTGGCATCCTCACACTCCCAATCCAGTGTGCAGCCATCTGTCACACAGGATTGGGAGAAAAGGCGCCCTTACTCGGCAAACCACCCACGAGCACAGGGCATGAATTCTCGCATTGCCAAACTGCTTGCAGTGGAATTGCTACCATTCTGGCTGGTGAGCAAGCCAGCCTTTATCGATATGTTGGGGTTTGCAATCCCACAATACAGCGTTCTCAGCCGCTTCTACTTCAGCAGGCAAGCCGTCCCCACCCTGCAAAAGCATGTGGAGCGTAAAATTAAGCATGCGCTGCAAAATGCAGTTAGTAGCAAGGTCCACCTGACCACCGACACGTGGACCAGTCAGCATGGCCAGGGACGCTACATTTCCATCACCGCCTATTGGGTAAATGTAGTTGAGCCTGGAACTGAAGTAGACAGTGCAAGTGCGCGGGTCCTGCCAACTCCACGAATTGCAGGCCTCTCCTCCGTACAAATTGACTCCTCCTCATACTCCTTGTCAGACTCGCTTGCACCCAGACGTACCACAACAACCGATTTCAGCACTGCATCTGCCAAACATCAACATACCGTGTTGAAATTGGTTTATCTTGATGATGTTAGCCATACCGCAACCGAGCTGTGGAACACGCTCAAGGAGCAGAGCAACATGTGGCTTGCGCCGCTCAACCTCCAGCCAGGTTTGGTGGTGTGTGATAACGGCCGAAACCTGGTCACGGCTTTGGGCCTAGGTGGTCTGACTCACATTCTATGCCTTGCCCATGTCCTAAACTTGGTGGTGCAGAGTTTCCTTAGGAACTATCCTGACCTTGAGGAGCTGCTGCACAGTCAGATACGAGTGCTCTCATTTGCGGCGTTCAAGCATGGCTGCATCGCGCCTTTCAGCCATGCAGCGCGGATTGGGCCTGCCCGAGCACTGCATCATTGTTGACCTCCCCACCAGGTGGAATTCGACTTTGCATATGCTGTGGAGGTTGTGTGAGCAGCAACCTGCAATTATGCAATTATGGAGTTGCAGCTGCATCAGGCGCAAAGTAGGTGACACACATCTCAGCCCTCCCACTTTACAACCACAGAGTGGGCGTCCATAAAGGGCATATGCACCATTTTGAAGTGCTTCGAGGACTCCACTCTGATGGTGAGCGCGGATGCTGCCCTACTCAGCCTGACTATTCCCCTTATATGCCTTATTGAATCATCACTTAAAGGACTAAGGGATGAGGTTTCTCAGGAGGAGGAGGAGTATGATGAGACACTTGCACCAACCAGGCAATCATCATCGGCCCGGTTGGTACAAAGCTCTGTGGGTGCCTCACAAAGGTCCAGGCAGGACACAGCAAGTGAGGAGGATGAGGAGGACTATGAGGATGAGCCAGAGGAGGAAAGTAGACAGCGCTCTACTAGTAGTCACCAGATAGAGCGTGGATGGGGTGATGCAGAGCAGCCAGAGCACATTCCTCCAGCTGGTGACAGTGATGCATGGCCAGTTGGCAGCCTTCAGCACATGCGTGACTTCATGCTGCAGTGTCTGAGAAATGACTCACGCGTGGCTCGTATTCTCCACACAAGTGACTACTGGGTGGCCACCCTCTTAGATCCACGCTACCGGGACAGCCTTCAAAGCCTAATTACACCATTGAACTGTGCACTTAAAATGCAGGAGTACCAAGACGCACTGGTTAATTCACTCATGTACTCTTTTCCACCACATAGCAGTGATGCTCGTGCACTAGCAGGCACCTCAGTGCGTCTTGGGCCCAGCGGAATCCGTTCAGAACCCGTTAGCAGAAGCAGTACATCTGCTACTGACAGGTTCAGTATAGCCAACCTGTTCCAACGGTTTCTGAATCCGCAAACAGTTCGGGCACCATCAGCACAGACAGTGCAACGCACTAGGAGGCAACATTACTGTGACATGGTGGCACAATACCTCTCCACCCCTGTCAGTGTGCTTCAGGATGGATCTACCCCCTTCAAGTTTTGGGTCTCCCAGTTGGATACATGGCCTGAGCTTAGCCAGTGTGCCTTGGAGGTCCTGACTTGTCCTGGTGCCAGTGTGATTTTTGAACGTGTCTTTAGTGAAGCTGGCAATGTACTAACAGACCAACGTACCAGACTATCCGCTGCAAATGTGGACCGACTTACATTCGTAAAAATGAACCAGGCCTGGATTTCTGGTGACTTTTGTTGCCCCGGGCCAGAGTAGACAGGTTACATGCATGGTTGGTAGCAGTATGCATGCTCTGTCATGTGCCTATGTTGCACACAGCGTCATCTGGTCCAGGCCTCCTGTCCTCCGGTCCTCCCAAGACCTCCTTCTCTCCTCCACACTTATTTGCTCCTCACCCATCCGCCTCTAAGACTTCTCCCGAATAGCCCCTATTCTCTGGAATTCTTTGCCCCAACAAGTCCGACTATCAACCACATTTGGATCCTTCAGACGGAACCTGAAAACCCACCTCTTCAAGAAAGCTTACAGCCTGCAATGACCCCGCTACCTCCTTCTCTCTTACCACTACCGGTGATATCACCTCTACCAACACCGGAACTGCTGCAACCCGCCAACCTACTGTCTCCTTCCCCACCATCCTGTAGCATGTAAGCCCGAAAGGGCAGGGTCCTCTCTCCCCTCTGTATCAGTCTGTCATTGTTAGTTTGTTTACTGTAAGTGATATCTGTAATTTGTATGTAACCCCTTCTCATGTACAGCACCATGGAATCAATGGTGCTATATAAATAAATAATAATAATAATCTGTTATGCCCGTGCTCTGGCCTCTATTACCAACATCTAGCACCTGGTTCTGTGATTCTGTGACAGTCAATAAAACATGCATTCTACAGTAACAATACAGTAACAATACAGTAACTAGAGCGCCAGAATTTTCACATCTAATAGATGCACCTTTTCTGGGTAGCTACGGTCTGCTATTTTTAACTTGGGGGCCAATATTCATGGCCCCTTACTAGCCTGAGAATGTCAGCCCCCAGTTGTCTGCTTTAGCTCAGCTGGTTGTCAAAAATGAGGGGGACATTGAGTTTTTTTATTATTTATTTAGAACACAGGTGCCGGCTGATGAATGCTCCCATCATCCGCTGCCTGCTCTCACTGTTTTTAGCAGCAGCAAGCGTAGCCCCATCAGCCGATGAAAAAAGACAAAGGTAAACTTGTTACCTCCGATCACAGCTGCGGGCTCATGCTGTGATTTGAAAACATGGGAACAATGGCTCTCCAACTGGAGGTGTTGATTTTACCGCAGATGAGAAGCAGTTTTTGCCGTGTTGTTACGTACATGACAGTGTGAGAAACACCTGGTGTTCCTGATGGAGTCCCTGTTTGGCGTTCTTGGCCGAACAGTAGGCATTCGGGCAAGAACTTTACTGTTCGCCCATCTCTAGTGTTGTTGCCATTTTTAGACCCCAAAAATAAATTTGAAGGTTTGGTATGTGTTTTCCAGTACTTTTGCAAATCAATATATTGCATCAGCCGTGTCAGCCGTTGCCAGTACTAGGCCACAAAAATATCTTTTAAGGCTTTTTGTGTGGCTCTTGTGAATAATTTTTCTGGACTAATGTGTGTTTTTTAGTAGCCTGCAAAATATATAATTGGAATCAGTCATCTACTTGCCATTTTTAGGCAAAAGGCATAAGCTTTCAGGACTGCTGTGTTTTTTCTAGTACTGTGGCAAATAAATAAATCTACTTTTCTTCTTCATCTTTTTCCAAGTAGTATTTACAAAAATGAAGAGCATTAAATAAGGGATGTAGAAGAGGCCATGGTGGTGCTGGTATAGCTGCTATTGGTGTTAGTGGTGTAGCCAATGCAGAGAGAGGACATGGTCTTCATGTATCTGCCAACACCTTCCTCTGGTAAACACAGGCGACAGGACGTTATGTATCTTTTCGTAGACCAGAATACAATTGCACAAATAGTGAGGCCACAAGATGTTTAAAAAGTGTTAGATTGGATGGCTGAGAGTGGCTACAGTTTCTTCACATTATTTCCCACCTGGTCAAGTGCAGAAAGTGCACAGTTGGTATATGAGGACCATGATCATCCGGCTTCCATCTCACCATCTTGAAAATCAGCCAAGCAGTCTGAGCACTAAGTCATGCAGCAGTCTCTGCTTTTTGATAATTCTGCTGGCTGGGGTTTTATGGCCCATCCACCTGCTCCTGCTCCAGAAGTGGAAGAGAATGAGTGCACTGATGCCCAACCACTTGTTAGGTTGGATGATAAGTACATGGGAGGTCTAGTGCACATCGTCCAAGTACTACCATACCACATGTCAGACGATGAAGTAACTCTGTTTCCAACTGTAGCATCTTTATGTAATGTACAGAATGGCAAAGAGGGCAGGGTTAAGTATTCAGTGGAAGATGATGTAAGGGATGATGAATTCCTAGACCCCACATGAAGTGGAGACAATCCTAGTGATGTTCGCATGGTGGAAAAATGTACAAAAACTTTATGAGCATACCACAACATCCAGCAGCATCATCTGATATGGTCCGCATTAACAGGAGACAGCTCTGCAACAACATGGTGGATGACTACCTTTTCATATGTCTCCACGTACTAGCAGATGGATCTGCCCCATTTAACATCTGAATCTCCAAATTGGACAAATGGCCTGAGTTTGCCCTTTATTCTTTGGAGGTGCTGGCCTGCCCTTCAGCAAGTGTACTGTCGGGGCTTGTGTTTTGCATGGTGGGAGTCATCACAGACTTTCACGTCCGCCTGTCAACATCCAACATAGGTAATGTAACATTCCTTAAAATGAACCTGGCATGGATCCCACACAAGTTGTGCATACCTTTGGATGACTAGACAACTTTAATAAGCCCATTGTTTTTCCATATTGCCCAAAAAGCCTTATTTGACTACCTCCTCCTCTGCCTCTCCCACCTATACCACCACATCCACCCTCTTCTTCATCTCCTCCCCTTGGATCTATTGCTCCTTGTTCAAGATTCTTATTTTTTATTTTGAGTCTGCTTAGTGTAGCAACAGGACATAGCTTTAAAAGCCACACTCAGCCAATCTTCAATTTTATTTGCTATTTGTTGCATTTGCTGACAAAGTGAAACCCCTCTATGAACTTCTTTGAGAAGAACCCTTACTTAATGAATGGTCGTAATCACAGGAAGAGGCCCTTTAAACTCTGAAAAGAGCCCTCTCCTCTACTCCTGTATTTGCCACCCCCAACTCAGGTATGGGAAATGATCATACAGGCCTACGCTGGGGCTAAGTCTATTTCTGGTGGCCTTCCACAGTGAATAGGACACGATAGACTGCTGATGGGATACCTTTCCTGGCTCCTCTTGCCTGTCGAACAAGGGTTGGATGAATGTGCCAAACAACTGGTGGCCATACATTATGCTACCAAAACCACTGAGCATTTTGTAGGTTTCAGACCCATCACTTTACAGACTCTGCATTCTCCTTTGGTCCTTTTGCTCCGAGATACACTTCCCGGAGTCTACCAACAGAGATTAAAAAAGGTAGGTGTTAGTCGTCGGGTTTCTGCCTCTGCACAGGAGGAATCCCGAGCCTTGCCTTCTGCAGTCTCCCACTCAGTCCCGACCGCAGAGGAGGCTGCTCAGCAAAGGCGTTGATCCAGGAGCCTTGCTCAAGCTAGTGCTGTCAGGTTAGTTGCTGCTGTCACCTCTGGTTCAGCTTTGGCAATATGCACTAGCCAGCAGCGAGCAGCTCCAGAGGCTAAGTCCTTTTTGCAGCCTACTGAGCATGCCTGTGGGACGATCTCTCATTGGAGGTCGGAGGTCAAATGCTCAGGTCCTCAAGCAGCTCAGATTGGACCATCAGGAAGGTCCCAGAAGGATGCTGTTATAAAAGTTTTGCATGGCCGCTAACCATTTCATGTTATTAGTTGTGTGTGATGATAGATGCATGTGTACAGGTGACTGACTCTAATTTGACTCCATCCCTTGGCTGTGTATAAGTTAGGCTTTATAGAGTTAGAGTTAGCGCCGAGTAGTGGCACTGCCTAGCGCCGCAGTGCTTCCAGCTCCTCTCACATGTTAGCTCATGAGGTCGCCATTCAGCACACAACACCACTGTACCGCATGTACTGCATCATACGTCAGAGCAGCGACGTGCGCAGATAGTGCGCTTTTCAGCTCTAAGCTTAGGCTGGTTAGTGGCGACCACATGTGCGGCGCTGGTCTCATTCAGTGCGGTAAGCAACTGTCTGCTGCACCCTGTGACTGTTAACAGGGCACAGGATTCCTTAAGGGTCTACCCCTGGCACTGCCGTAGCGGTTCCGTGTGCTTGTGGGTCTAGAGGGACTCCATCCCCGTGTCCTTAGGGCTGAGTCCTGTGACCACTTCAGTAGCGCTTTTTCCTACGTTATAGCAGTCCTGTGAAGTTAACAGGCTCCGGCATTTGTTCCAGGGGCCAGAGTTTGCCCCTGTGCACACCGGGTAAGTGGTTAACCCACCGGTGTGCAGTTAGTACTCCGCCATTACCGAGCAGCAGTTTGCCATCTCTGCACGGTGGAGCCCGGGTTGCGATCGTACTTTTTTATATTTTATATTTAGTGTGATCTGCAACCTTAACAGTAGGTCATTGACCTCAGTGGCCAGAATCTGAAAGTTGAACACAAGGTGAAATATGTTATGTCCCAGTTGTGAACATAACAGGGACTGAACATGACTGTGTGGAGAATCACCACAGATCGCTCAAGCACAAATGTTCAGGACCAACAGCCGTCCAGAAGACAGGGTCATCTTTGTTGATGACTCATGATTTTGTCTCAATGGCACCTATATAATAGGGTTTATGGTGCTGGAAGAGACCACAGGCACTCATGGTCTCGATAGGTTGCCAGGTAACATGTCAGCACAACGGGCTGAACTGGAAGCTGTCAAGGAGGCTCTCCTTCAACCCAACATTTTCCCCTGTAACTTTTTACTGATTGAAATGTTTTTATAGAATTCTATTCAAGTGTGGCATAGCATGTTAGTCCTTTCGTCTGTCTAAAAAGATTATATTTGCAAGACCTTTTGGTTCAATATGGATGACAAATTGTTAAGTTTGAAGGTGTTTAGTTAGATTGAACACAGTTTTCAGTTAATTTGGTAAGCTGCCTGACTAAATGGTTGCCTTTCTCACCAAGGTCAGGGTGGAATCACTCATCGCAAATAGTACCCTGTTTTGGCAACCAATAAAAACACATGGAAACTGCAAGAAAAATATTCAAAATTGAGAGTCCTCAGTGGAAACTGCAATCATTTTATAATGAATTGTTTTGCTTTTTTTTATTTCAAGGCTTACATGCGTGAAACAGCTTTTTGTTAACTAGCCAACTAGCAAAATACACTAAAATTAAACATTTGTGAAATCCCTTTTAGGCCACTGTGAGTGATGGTGAGTTTTTGATGTTGCAAATTTTCTGAACCATTTTTGCACTTATTTGATAAATCAGATTGCTTGCATTTTTTCATTGTGTTCTTTATTATGATTTTTTACAGGTGTTTTTATTTGATGTTGTGCTTTGTGTCTCTTTTTGGCAAGTCATGTTTTAAACTAAGCTTGCGTTTCTAGTGAGTTTAGACAGCAGAAATGGACTGAAAACACATGTACCTTTCTTACTTGCAGATTTTTCGCATCAAATTAAATTCTATGAAGAAAATTCACACATAAAACTCAACATACCTGTAAGAGATATTGGCATTCTGATGATTTCAAAACACTCATCACAGTTCAGTTTACTGAGCGTAAAAAAGGAAGGTGGGAATGAGATTTCCCATCCACTTTACTGGAACAGTGGAACACTTCGATTTTGGTGCAGCAAAAAAATATGCAGCTTCAAAAAACTCACCAAAAACTAATTTTGGGAACTTAACCTTAGGGCTCGCCCATAAAATGCTATTTTCCGTCTTAGTTCAATCAGTCAAAATATCGGATTGCCTTGGGACCAATGTTATTCTATGAGGCATAGCCAATACAAGGAAAAAATTGCAGCATGTCAGAGTTTGACCAGATTAGTAGATTAACTTCAACCATGCAAGTCAATGAGAACATAGACACCGTCTGACTGCGCTATTTTCCTCACTATATTCTCCTGTTTGAGAGAATCAACATTTGTCTGCACCTTAGTGGAAGCCCTATTCTATAATTGAAAACTCATGCAAACAGCCGGGCCCCTGATTCTGCATGGCAGTGCATGGCAGGATGGACAGGTTCCATACATACTCTATTGGGTGCTCAATTCTCAGAGAGATTCTAGGACATTCCACCTTAAAATACCTCTATACATATAATATAATGTCCAATGTAAAAAAACACACAATTTCTTGGAGAACAGGAGAAGTCCCAGAAGAATGGGTAAGAGCAAATGTTCCTATCTTCAAAAAGGAGAAGAAGGTGGACCCAGGCAACTATAAGCCGGTGAGTCTGATTTCTATACCAGGAAAGATCTTTGAACAAATTATTAAACAACATGTATGTCAGTACCTGGATAAGAATGAAGTGATTAAACAGAGTCAGCATGGGTTTGTAGCTAATAAGTCATGTCAGACTAACTTAATTTCCTTCTATGACAGAATCACTGATTAAGTGGATCAGGGAAATGCTGTAGATATAGTATATCTTGACTTCAGCAAAGCATTTGACAAAGTATCTCACACAATCCTTATCGAGAAAATGACTAAGTATGGAATGGACAAGGCAACTGTTAGGTGGATTCATAACGGGCTTAGTGATTGGACCCAAAGAGTGGTCGCAAATGGCTGCACATCCAGTTGGAAGAATGTCTCAAGTGGGGTACCACAGGGCTCTGTCCTGGGCCCTGTATGGTTCAACATCTTTATCAACAATTTAAATTAAGGAATTGAGGGCAAACTGATTAAATTTGCTGATGACACAAAGCTAGGAGGGATAGCTAATACTAGAGAAGAGAGAGAGAGGATTCAAAAAGATGTAAATAAACTGGAGCAGTGGGCAGCAACAAACAGAGTGGTTTTTAACAGGGAAAAATGCAAAGTACTACATCTGGGCAATAAAAATGAAAAAAGCATATATACAGTTGTGGCCAAAAGTATTGACACCCCTGCAATTTTGTCAGATAATACTCAGTTTCTTTCTGAAAATTATTGCAGACACAAATTCTTTGTTATTATTATCTTCATTTAATTTGTCTTAAATGAAAAAACACAAAAAGAAAAAAAAGCCAAATTGGACATAATTCCACACCAAACATAAAAAAGAGGGTGGACAAAAGTATTGGCACTGTTCGAAAAATCATGTGATGCTTCTCTAATTTGTGTAATTAACAGCAGCTGTAACTTATCTGTGGCACCTAAAAGGTGTTGGCAATAACTAAATCACACTTGCAGCCAGTTGACATGGATTAAAGTTGACTCAATCTCTGTTCTGTGTCCTTGTGTGTACCACATTGAGCATGGAGAAAAGAAAGAAGACCAAAGAACTGTCTGAGGACTTGAGAAACCAAATTGTGAGGAAGCATGAGCAATCTCAAGGCTACAAGTCCGTCTCCAAAGACCTGAATGTTCCTGTGTCTACCGTGTGCAGTGTCATCAAGAAGTTTAAAGCCCATGGCACTGTGGCTAACCTCCCTAGATGTGGACAGAAAAGAAAAATTGTCAAGAGATTTCAACGCAAGATTGTGCGGATGTTGGATAATGAACCTCGACTAACATCCAAACAAGTTCAAGCTGCCCTGCAGTCCGAGGGTACAACAGTGTCAACCCGTACTATCCGTTGGCGTCTGAATGAAAAGGGACTGTATGGTAGGAGACCCAGGAAGACCCCACTTCTTACCCTGAGACATAAAAAAGCCAGGCTGGAGTTTGCCAAAACTTACCTGAAAAAGCCTAAAACGTTTTGGAAGAATGTTCTCTGGTCAGATGAGACATAAGTAGAGCTTTTTGGGCAAAGGTATCAACAAAGAGTTTACAGGAGAAAAAAGAGGCATTCAAAGAAAAAAACACGGTCCCAAACATGGCGGAGGTTCCCTGATGTTTTGGGGTTGCTTTGCTGCCTCTGTCACTGGACTGCTTGACCGTGTGCATGGCATTATGAAGTCTGAAGACTACCAACAAATTTTGCAGCATAATGTAGGGCCCAGTGTGAGAAAGCTGGGTCTCCCTCAGAGGTCATGGGTCTTCCAGAAGGACAATGACCCAAAACACACTTCAAAAAGCACTAGAAAATGGTTTGAGAGAAAGCACTGGAGACTTCTAAGGTGGCCAGCAATGAGTCCAGACCTGAATCCCATAGAACACCTGTGGAGAGATCTAAAAATGGCAGTTTGGAGAAGGCACCCTTCTAATATCAGGGACCTGGAGCAGTTTGCCAAAGAAGAATGGTCTAAAATTCCAGCAGAGCATTGTAAGAAACTCATTGATGGTTACCGGAAGCGGTTGGTCGCAGTTATTTAGGCTAAAAGTTGTGCAACCAAGTATTAGGCTGAGGGTGCCAATACTTTTGCCTGGCCCATTTTTGGAGTTTTGTGTGAAATGATCAATGTTTTGCTTTTTGCTTCATTCTCTTTTGTGTTTTTTCATTTAAGACAAATTAAATGAAGATAATAATACCAAAGAATTTGTGACTGCAATCATTTTCAGGAAGAAACTGAGTATTATCTGAAAATTGCAGGGGTGTCAATACTTTTGGCCACAACTGTAGAAAAGGAGGAATAGGGCTAAGCAACAGCACATGTGAAAAGCCCTCTACTCATCTTTGGTCAGACCTCATCTGGAATACAGTGTCCAGTTTTGGGCACCACATTTTAAAAAAGACATCAACAAACTGTAGAAAGTTCAGAGGAGAGCGGCCAGAATGATGACCGGTCTGCAAACCCTGTCTTATGAGGAAAGGTTGCAGGATATGGGAATGTTTAGCTTGCAGAAGAGAAGACTGAGAGGAGACTTAATAGCTGTCTACAAATATCTCAAGGGCTGTCACATTGTAGAAGGATCATCTTTAGGCTGGAGTCACACACGACATTGGAAAATACGGACTGTATTGTACGGCCGTAATACCCATAAATGGTCCCTAAATAGTGATCCGTATGTCATCCGTTGTCATGGTGTGGCGGTGTATTTTTCTCATGTAAGCATCCGTATCTAATCCATATGTGATCCGTATAGTGTTTTTTCCTCGCAACCTTGCAAAATGGACATTTAAAGGTTTTGAGGCCAGCACATAATTTAAATAATCAGCACCAACCCTATTTATTGCCTCAACATCAGGTGGCAGCCTCCAATCTTCCCATTTTGGTGCTGTGCTTGTGTTGGTGTCTTGGTGGTTGTTAGCAAACATGTCAGACGCACTTCAGTTCACCCCAACTGACCGTGTTCTGTTCAACTGGGTTTTGTCCTGGCGCTTTGGCCAGGCACACCCAGTGATTGTGGATCCGAGGGGGAGGAGACGAATGTGGGTGCATCCGCATTTGAGACAACGCCTCAATAAAGGCCATTTTCACAGGCTTTATGCAGCTCTGAGGACACATCCCGACAAGTTTTTCCTCTATTGTCGGATGACCGTCACTATGTTTGATGTTTTGTTGGAGACAGTGCACCCAGGGTTCACCTTCCAGGACACTCGGATGCGCAAATGTATCTCTGCGGAGGAGCGGCTTCTCCTTACATTACGATATGTATTCCTCAGCTACAGAATATAAGTAGATGATTATTTTCTAAAATAATTATCTTACTCAGTAACACCTTTTTGGCTGAGTAACATTATGAATTGGTACCAAATATATTCTCTAAAAGTTAGAAGACTTTGATGTGTTATTCCACATTACAGAGCCGTGGTACATGTGTATATGTATTGTTCGCCTAGATTCTTACTTACACACTGCTCTGGTGATCTATATGTAATGTGCGCATCATTTAGCATGTATTAATGTATATATTTTCGACATTTGTTTAATTGTAGGTTCCTCACAACTGGCCTTTCTTATGTCGCACTCCATCTGGAGTTTTTGATTGGGCGATCAACAATATCTGGCATCGTTCGTGCTACGTGTTCTGAAATTTGGTCCAGACTTCATCATCTGGTCATGCCAGAGCCCAAGATGGGAGAGTGTTTGAGGATTGCCAGGGTTTTGAGTTGCACTGCCAATTCCCCAATTGTATTGGAGTCCTGGACGGGAAGCACATCCGTGTGCGTAAGCCGCCGTACCCAGGGTCCCAATTCTATAATTGTAAACAATATTTTTCTGTAGTTTTGTTGGCTCTGGTTGGCAGTCACTACAGGTTTATAATTGTAGACATTGGGGCTTATGGAAGAACTGGAGACTCGAGTCTTCAATTCTTCCATTATGGGTCGGCGGCTGCGCAATAACTAGTTGGACCTACCACCACCACGTCAGCTGCCAGGCTCAAATCAAGAAGCGGTGCCTTATGTCCTAGTGGGGGCTGAAGCATTCCAATTGTCCAGGCATGTCATGAGGCCATACCCGCACAGAAACCTTGACCACCGGCGCAGGATTTTTAATTTGCGCCTTTCACATGCCCGAAGACTGGTGGAGTGCGCCTTCAGGATTCTTTGTGCCAAATGGCGTGTCCTCCAGTCTGCCATTCAGCTGAGTGAAGCCAGCATCAATGAGGTCGTCAAAGCTTGTGTGGTCCTCCATAACTTCACTAGACTGCATGATTGCTTCTCATCTGATGTGACTGAAGGTGTGGGGGACAATGGGGATAGGCCTAGGCCACATGTGCTCCCTTTACGGTGTCCTCTCTCAGGACTCAAAGTATGTGATGTGTTCACCCAGTATTTTGTTTCACCTCATGGTGCTACTACCTGGCAAAATCAGGCTGTATCTATGTTGTGATGTTCTTATGTGTGTGTATATAAATCTTTTTTGTGTTCTATGATTTGTGTGTTCGGTTTATATGGGCTAAAGTTGACTTACTTATTCGAATGCCTAAAATAATTCAAGAAGAGGGCCAAAGTTGCATTTTCAAATTTTTTATAAATGCAAAAAATAACTTTGAATACTGTTTACCATATTTTGGTCATATGGCAGATATTGCCCTGGCCATTTAGCCTTTTCTGTATAGAACATTATATTATTTGGACACCCAAATAGGTAAAAAGAAATAATAATTTTCTAACACAAAAACATAAACAACTTTTTGTTTTTATAACTGCTGGTTGCTTGGCGGAGGTGATGGCGGGAGACCTTCATCTCTTTGTTGGGGGTTGAGATGCCCAGCTTGACCATCACCCTCTTGGGGTGGTTGTCCTTGGCCCTTTGGGAATATGTGGCCATGGTCATGTAGCTGCGCACCAAAGAGACCATAAGGATACTGGTGATTAAAATCATGTGGCTGATTGTAGCCATATCCATCATACCCTCCAATATGACCATGTCGTCCAAACCCAGGTTGGGGCCAGCCTCCAACACCGGGTCTGTACAAGTGGCCATATTGAGCAGGTTGGATATAGGCTGCCATTTGGCCCTGTTGTTGCCAAGGTTGGTTTGGGGGCGATGGGTGGAGGTGTAGGCACACTTGCAGGCTGAACCTCAGATCCTAATTGCACGTCTGGTTGTCGGGCAAGGTGGAGACAGTTACTGGTTGAGAGCTGCCACCTCTCAAGATACTCAAACAACTCATATGGGTTATTGGGGTGTCTGCATGCATCAATTAGGATCTGAATGGATCCTCGCACATGTAGCCTCACCTCACGGGGTAGGGGACCGAGGCACCGGGCCAGGCTTCGGGAATATGCCTCTTCACCCTCATCCTGGGCAGCCCTGGACAGGTAATTGAGGACACCTGTATCTGCATGCCTCCAGGTATCAGAGACGGTGTTGTTTCTTCTCCGTATCCCACGGCTGCCTAGGGCTGCAGGCTGGGAAACCCCTCAAGATGGCCAGTAGGGCTGCTGCTGTTGCCGGGGTCTTCTATGTTGCTGGCTGCTGGTGGCTCTGCTGGTTCTGGACCAGGTCCAGAACCTGATGCTGGTCCTGGTGCTGGTGGAGCTTGGGGGTTGCAAAAGCTCGGGTCAGAGCGTGGGCCAGCCACCTCTTCACATCCCCTGTCCGGGTCTATAATGCGCTCAGTATCCGACCCTGTCTCCCTCTCTTTGAGGTTGGACTGAGTTCTGTTAGGAAATGTAAAAAAAAATGTAGCTCTGACCCTAAAAAGCATATGTGTCATGTGGTGTGATGTCTGTACTTACGGTCTGAGATCCATACTTGGTGCCAAAAATGACAAGCGGTCAAAATATATGTATTTCCGGTTGGTCGGTGCTGTTGCCCCACTCCTGGCCCTCTGCTGTCTTTCCCGCCGGTACTGGTTGTGGATGCTGTACCAGCATCTCATCACATCCTCAACTGCAATGTGAAATGAAAATGGACTTTTACCTTTGTGAAATGTGCCAAGCAATATTCCTAACATTTCACATAGTCATGTGTTATGAATGGGTCACTGAGGAGGAAAGCAAGACCAAGCTAAGCCACAGAAAACCAGAGAGGTTGGTAACTAAGCAGATTGCAGACCCCTGATCCTATCCACATAACTAGCAGTAGCCGTAGAGCGTACCTACGATGATTCTAGATGCCTCGACACAGCCGGAGAACTAAATAAGCCTAAAGAAAGAAAGGGGAAATCTAAACTGCCCCAGAGCAGACTCAAAAAGGAATAGACAGCCCCCAAACATATATTGTTGGTGAGACAAGATGAAAACAAACACAGGTAGGAAAATAGGCTGAGCAAACGATGGGGCCCAAACTAACTAGACAGGACAGGAAAGGAAAGACACTGTCTGTAATCACGCAAAAAACCCTGAAAAAATGCCGAACACGTCTGATAGAAAAAATACTGAAGTCGCTAGACTTCGCCCACTATATCAGCACTCTGGTATATTCTGAAAGCAGAGCAAAGAGGCCAATCTAATAAGGGACAAAAACAAACTGGCACAAACAGTAACATAAGGATGGAAATTCAGCACAGCCCCAGCCTGGGCTGGCTGACCACACAAAAATGAAATAGACAGAACAAAATCAAATGTGAACAATAGCAAAAGAACACTTAGCTTGAGCATGCAGGGACTGAGCTGGAAACTAAGACCTCAGGAGGCAGGAAAAAATCACCAGCAGGGACAGAGGGAGTTGGCTGTCTTAAATCCAGTCAGAAACTCCAAAAGTCCTATCTTCCTCCTCATTATCAGGTGGCAGGCCTCTGTTAATTAGATCAGCTCCATTACCTCCTGTAACCACCAGAGGGAGCCCGGAAAGAGAACTCGAGACCCCTCAGTCAATGCAACCAGCTCCACTACCTTCACTAGTAACCAGAGGCAGGCCAGAAAGTGAATTCACAACAGTCATGTGGCCTAGTCTAAATTTTTCGTTAGCAAACAGGGATACCTACATTCACAGTATGAGATTGTAGGGGCTACTTTTTTAAAAGCTCACTTCTGGCCTTTAAGCTTTTTGGTAAAAAAGGCAATTACTTATGAATTTGTTGTTGCTCCTCACGTGGCCATTGGGCAAAATTTGGAAACATGTGCACACAGATGCGCCTCCATGCCGCCTCTTTTCGGGCCCCGTCTGAATAATGGGCATCCCGTTGGTCACAAAGTTCGGGCCTTTCCTGGACCAACACAATTATGAGCTCCACATTAACGTGGCTAGACATGATGCTGTACTCCATGGAAGCATACTTCCTGGATGTCTGGAGTGCTTTTTGAGCTAATTTGCATGTCTAAGCTTCCTGATAATGGATTGTCCCATTTCCAGTCACCAGGAGAAGTCTGGCGTATTTCTCGCAAGTCACACGTGTGGTCCATGTGTAATGCATTATTTTGCGCACCCATAGACTTGCATTGGCATACTATAGTCGTAGTACGCTGACAATGACAGCATGCTGCGATTGTCTCGACCCATAAAAAATATGCGACAAAAATACGGCTGATGGGAGCTAACCCATAGAGAATCATTTGTCCGTGTGCAATGCGTGTTTTTAACGCCTCTCACTCATCTGTATTCCTCTCTAGTGTGACGCCGACCTTATTCTTATTTGCACAAGGAAAGACTAGAAGCAATGGGATGAAACTGAATGGGAGGAGACACAAATTAGATATTAGAAAAAACTTTTTGACAGAGTGATCAATGAGTGGAATAGGCTGCCACGAGAGGTGGTGAGTTCTCCTTCAACAGAAGTCTTCAAACAGAGGCTGGACAGACATCTGTCTGGGATGATTTAGCGAATCCTGCTTTGAGCAAGGGGTTGGGCCAGATGGCCCAGGAGGTCCCTTCCCACTCTACAGTTCTATGATTCTATGAATTTTTTTCTGCCAGAAAAAAAATCTAAAGTGAACGTATTCAGTTTTAATCTTGAACACACAACACAGATTTAAAATTTTTAACAGTGTATGTAGCTGATGCTCACACATAAAGCCTTTGAAATGATAATGAATATGCTAAAAATGTGCCTGTTTTTTAGAAGCAAGATGGTCATAATTAGACTACAAAAGTGACGGTATATTGCCTTATCATTTTTTCATTCCCTTTATACAGCTATATTTAAATATGTTTTGGATTACATATAGTTAATAGGCCCACATGATTCACACTTGCTAACAATTTACATATTAAATCTGGATGCCTGAGGTGCTTAGGTTTTTAATTTGCTTTTACTTTTATTGTATGCAAAGTGCATGAGTTTTGTATTCTAACACTAAAGGTTAAACATCTGTTTCCTCCGAGCAACTTGATAGCCTATAAATGTTTTGAAGATTCTAGATTTTTTCTTTAATTGAAATGATATGCTAAGGGAGATTCATAAAGCCTTTATAAATGGACATATTTTTATTTTAGAACACAATAGTAATAAAAATAGCAAAGGAAACCATACTCTATTGTTTGACTAAAAAGAACAACAATAGCACAAAGCAAAAACAGGCAAAAAGAATAATTTAAGCTTAATACATTTCATTAGCTTTTTCATATACACAATATGTTGCTTAAGACATAACACAGATGTTGTGATCGCTCTTATACATATTTGGTAATGCACTCTGAAGGGTGAATTTCTTGTATTATGCTTTTCACAATTATGTTTTGTCACTCGACCTTTTTGTAAGCTGATTTTTTTTATCTATTTATATTAAACCAATTTTCTGACACTTTCTAGGTAAATGCACCAAATGTGCATAGTTATTGGGACATCTACGCAATAAGCCTAAAGGAGATTATATAATCTCATTCTAAATTCATAGACACTAATATGGAATTAGTCCCTTCATTGAAGCTAAAACATCTTCTGCTCTTCTGTAGAGACTTTGGACTAGAGATGAGTGAACCCGTTTATGTCTGTGATCTGTTATTTCAGGTGGACTTTTTTAAAATCCAGGTCGAGTGGCGAACTTAACCCCTGACCCCATATAAGTCAATGGGGACCTGCACTTCAGAGCTGTAAAATGGCTATAAAAGTCATAGTAAGGGCTAGGGGGCTGCAAAATGGGGGTAAGAGCAGAACAACTGCCCTGCAAACAAATATGGATAGAAAATGACTTAATTGGTTATTTCACCACAGCAATCATGGTAAAAAAGTAAATAAATACAAATTTTCACAGTACCTTCAAAGAGACTGAGGTTTGTTACCGCCAGACCAGTTAAATATTTCACCCACAGAACATGTGGGAACAGTATCCTCTGTAAGATGGCCACCAGACATAGGACATGTCAGGGCCAGATTTACGGCAGTCAAATAAATGGGTGGGACTGGCTGCTCACATATCCCCACCCAGGGGGCGTGGTATGGCAAATAAAATAGAGACTAGTTGTCTCGTTCAGAGTCTGTGTCTGGAGATGTGTAGATCTCCACTGTGTTTTTTACAGAACTCTTACCTGAGTGGGCAAACCCACACTACTGTATGGACTATTTATTTTCTGTTTTTTCACTGTGTCAGAAAAGGCTGACACAGAGCATGGGGAACAATACCCGCACATAAGATAATTAAAAATTTCAGCCTCAGAGCATGGGAATTAATACCCCAACAGACGCTGATTCCAATTTCACCACAAGAGGCAATAGGTGCCTGAAATTTTGGCTGTAAAAGGGTGGTAGTATTGGTAGGGTGCTGCAAAATGGGGGTAAGAGCAGGACATTTGCCCTGCAAACAAATGTCGATAGAGAAATTACTTAAAAGGGTTCTATTGTGAGTGGGAGGATGAAGATTCTTGCACCCTCTACAAATGAGGATTGGGCACTGACAATAAATAAAATAATAAAAAAAAATCTTGAACCAGGAAGTCGAGATCCAAGTGGAGGTGTATGTGGTGATGTACGTATAAGAGGCAAAGTAAAAGGTAACCAACGTAGTTTTTTTTAGATTTTTTTTTAAATTTAAGGGCAACCAGTGGATCTAACAGAGTATTAAATACAAAACCAAACAATTATCTTGAATCATGAGGCCTAGGTCCAAGTCAAGGATGAGGTACATGTTGTGATGTAGATATAACAGGAGGTAGCCAACAATTTTTTTAAATTTTTTTAACAAATGAAAATAACAGAATTTAAATACAAAAACAAAGTATTATCTTGAACCAGAAGGTCGAGGTTCAAGTAGTGGATAAGAGGAAGTGGAGTTGGATGTGGCAGAGGCAGGGGAGGAGGTAGCCAAAACCTATTCTACATTTTTTTTTTGGTGAGGGGGCCTGAATAGCAAATAGAAACTAGCCATGGCTGTGTGCGGTTGATATAGTTGTCTACTCAGCCATAGGTACTAACAAGTCCTTTGTGACCCATGCCTAGTTCATTTTAATGAATGTGGAAGTGCCTGTCTGTGATGACACCATCTTTCATGCTAAACACAAGTTCCGATAGTACACTTGCTGCAAGTCAGGTCAGCATCTCCAGTGTGTAAATGGCCAGCTCTGGCCATTTGTCCAATTTGGAGACCCAAAAGTTTAATGGCGCAGACCCATCAGTTATAACATGGAGGCAGGTGGGCAGGTATTCTTCCATCATTTTGTGGAAATGCTGCCTCCTGCTGATATGTACCATATCAGATGATGGTGCTGGATGTTGTGGCTTGTAGATGAAGTGTTCCCACATTTTGGCCATGCTAATCTTGCTTTCCAAGGTAGAGGCAGTGCCCCAGCTGCATTGGTGACTTCCTTCTCCTCTGCCATATTCTTCTACAGACCACCGCTGTCAAGTGGGAATGCCATCAGTAGTGCCTCTAACAATGTGCACTTGTATTCACAAATTTTGCAATCCCAGTCAAAGGACAGAAGTAAGAATGGTATGTTCCCCTTGTAGAGAAGATCCAGCAAAGTGGCAACCTAGTAATCAGAACTGTTAATAATATGGACAATTCGGCAGTTGATGAGTAGGCACAGCAGCATGTATTGGCTCATGTATGCCAGGCTGCCCAGAGTCAATGACAAGCTGTCATCGCTGGTAGATGTATAGTCAGGGTTCTTAGTATTCCCCCAGCCATGCTCGAGTGATGCCTATGAGCAGCTTGGATTGCCGACCTACTGAAAACACAGTTCCTTAATGTTCTCCTCCTCAAAAGCTGTCTCTTGGCTGGACCATTTTGTACCAGGCCGCTGTGGGTACAAGAACCCACCCTCTGAGCCATGTGTCGATGACAGGCCTGATAAAGGTGTTAATGTTGATGTGTCTTCCTACTCATCTTCCTCCTGTGCCGCCACTTCATCAATCATTGCTTGACTACTTTTCTAAAGCAGACGTAGAAATGGAATAGTAACGTTTTAATATTAGTGGAATATTCAAAGCAGTGCAGCATGGCTAACACGTACCACATAGAGGTCCACTCCAATTTTTATTCTCTTAAATCACAGTGATATGGCACACAATCAGCACAATTTTGGAACCAAATTTTTTTTATTAGGAAGTTATAAGGGTTAACAGTTGACCAGCGATTTCTTATTTTTACACCATTTTTTTAGGGACCACATCACATTTGAAGTCACTTTGAGAGGTCTATATGATAGAAAATGCCCAAAAGTGATACCATTCCAAAAACTGCACCCCTGACGGTACTTAAAACTACATTCAAGAAGTTCATTAACCCTTCATTTGCATCACAGAAATTGTTTTGAATGTTTAAAAAAAATGAACATTTAACTTTTTTCACAAAAAAATTATTCAGGTCCAATTTTTTTTATTTTACCAAGGGTAACAGGAGAATTTGGACTGCAAAAGTTATTGTGCAATTTGTCTAGAGTATGCTGATACCTGATATGTGGGGGGAACCACTGTTTCAGCGCATGGCAGAGCACGAAAGGGAAGGAGCGCTGTTTGACTTTTTCAATGCAAAATTGGCTGGACTTGAGATTGGACACCATATCGCATTTGGAGAGCCCCTGATGTGCCTAAACAGTGGAAACCCCCCACAAATGACACTATTTTGGAAACTATACCCCCCAAGGAACTTATCTAGATGTGTGATGAAAACTTTGAACCCCGATGGGCTTCACATAAGTTTATAACGTACAGACGTTAAATTAAAAAATCATATTTTTTCCACAGAAATTATCTTTTCACCCCTAATTGTTATTTTCCCAAGGTAAACAGGATGCCAAAAGTTATTGTGCAATTTGTCCTGAGTATGCTGATATCCAATATGTGGGGGTACACCACTGTTTGGATGCATGGCAGAGCTCAGAAGGGAATGAGCGCCGTTTGACTTTTTCAAAACAGAATTGGCTTGATGCCATATCGCATTTGGAGAGCCCCTAATGTGCCTAAACAGTAAAAAAAAAACACAAATGACACCATTTTGGAAACTAGACCCCCCTAAGAACTTATCTAGATGAGTGGTGAGAACTTTGAACCCCCATGGGCTTCACAGAAGTATAACGTACAGCCGTAAAATTAAAAAATCATATTTTTTCCAAAAAATGACCTTTTCTCCCCCAATTGTTAATTTCCCAAGGGAAACAGGACCCCAAAAGTTAGGAGTGTATGTGAGGGCAAACCACTGTTTGAGCACATGGCAGAGATCGGAAAGGAAGTAGTGACATTTTAGATTGCAGACTTTGATGGAATGGTCTGCGGGTGTCATGTCATGTTTGGAGAGCCCCTGATGTGCCTAAGCTGTGGAAACCCCCCACAAGTGACCCCATTTTGGAAACTAGACCCCCGAAGGTACTTACCTACATGTGTGGTGAGCACTTTCAACCCCCAAGTGCTTCACAGAAGTTTATAATGTAGAGCCATAAAAATAAAAAAATCATATTTTTTTCCACAAAAATTATATTTTTGCCCCCAATTTTTTATTTTCTCATGGGTAACAGGAGAAATTGGACCCCAAAAGTTGTTGTGCAATTTGTCCTGAGTAGGCTGATACCCCATATGTTGGGGTAAACCACTGTTTAAGCGCATGGCAGAGCTTGGAAGGTAAGGAGCACCGTTTGACATTTTCAACGCAGAATTGGCTAAAATTGAGATCAGACACCATGTTGCGTTTGGAGAGCCCCTGATGTGCCTAAACTGTGGAAACCCCCCACAAGTGACCCCATTTTGGAAACTAGACCCCCGAAGGTACTTACCTACTTGTGTGGTGAGCACTTTCAACCCCCAAGTGCTTCACAGAAGTTTATAATGTAGAGCCATAAAAATAAAAAAATCATATTTTTTTCCACAAAAATTATATTTTTGCCCCCAATTTTTTATTTTCTCATGGGTAACAGGAGAAATTGGACCCCAAAAATTTGTTGTGCAATTTGTCCTGAGTAGGTTGATACCCCATATGTTGGGGTAAACCATTGTTTAAGCGCATGGCAGGGCTTGGAAGGTAAGGAGCACCGTTTGACATTTTCAACGCAGAATTGGCTAAAATTGAGATCAGACACCATGTTGCGTTTGGAGAGCCCCTGATGTGCCTAAACTGTGGAAACCCCCCACAAGTGACCCCATTTTGGAAACTAGACCCCCGAAGGTACTTACCTACATGTGTGGTGAGCACTTTCAACCCCCAAGTGCTTCACAGAAGTTTATAATGTAGAGCCATAAAAATAAAAAAATCATATTTTTTTCCACAAAAATTATATTTTTGCCCCCAATTTTTTATTTTCTCATGGGTAACAGGAGAAATTGGACCCCAAAAGTTGTTGTGCAATTTGTCCTGAGTAGGCTGATACCCCATATGTTGGGGTAAACCACTGTTTAAGCGCATGGCAGAGCTTGGAAGGTAAGGAGCACCGTTTGACATTTTCAGCGCAGAATTGGCTAAAATTGAGATCAGACACCATGTTGCGTTTGGAGAGCCCCTGATGTGCCTAAACAGTGGAAACCCTCCAATTCTAACTCCAACCCTAACCCCAACACACCCCTAACCTTAATCTAAAGAGCCTGTCACACTAAGCGATATCTCTAGCAATATCTCTACAACTTGTGACGTTATAGCGATATTGCTAGCGATATCGCTGTGTGTGATACTTACCTATGAACCACTCCCCCGCTGGTTATCACTGATCGCGCGAGATCAGGCTGGACCGTTTCTCATTGTCCGCTTCCTGTGGACAGACAAGCGACGAGCGTGTACCCGGGTGGGAGGATGCAGGATCGCCTAGTGTGACAGGTAAGTAGCGACTCCGACCCTAGCGATGTCACTGGTGAGATCTGCCTGTGTGGCAGCTCACTAGCGACCACTTAGCGATGCACCAGCGATCCTGACCGCATCATATCGCTGGTCGGGATCGCTGGTGCATCGCTAAGTGTGACAGTACCTTTAGCCCTAACCTTAGCTCTAACCCTAACCCATCCCTAGCCCTAAAGCTAGCCATTACCCTAACCCTAGCCCTAACCCTAATGGGAAAATGGAAAGAAATCCTTATTTTAGTTTTATTATTTTTCCCTAACTAAGGCTAGTTTCACACTAGCGTTCTTGGGCGCACCGCAGGGCCGCTGCTAAGCACCGCCCCTGGTTGCGCCCCCTCCAGTCAGTTCCTCCTCTGATCGCATGAGGCTGCATGCTATCAGCGTATCCTATATTTAGCGTTGGATACGCTGATCGTGTGCTGACCATGCGCTGGTCTGATTTTGCTGGCGCTGCGCCCAGAGCACAAAATGCAATACAGCGTGTTTTTGTGCACTGGGCGCAGCGCCAAAAGGGCGCAGCGCCAGCAAAATCAGACCAGCACACAGTCAGCGCACGATCAGCATATCCAACGCTAAATATAGGATATGCTGATCGCATGCAGCCTCATGCGATCAGAGGAGGAACTGACCGGAGGGGGCACGGCCGGGGCGGGGCTTGGCGGCGGCCCTGCGCTGCACCTAAGAATGCTAGTGTGGAACTAACCTCAGGGGGTGATAAAGGGGGTTTGATTTAATATTTATGGTGGGTTTTTATGTTTGGCAGCTGTCACACGCTGAAAGACGCTTTTTATTGTAAAAATAGTTTTTGCATCACCACATTTTGATAGCTATAATTTTCCGATATTTTGGTGCACAGAGGTCTTATTTTTTGCAGGACGAGTTGATGTCTTTATTGTTACCATTTTTGGGCACGTCACTTTTTTGATCGCTTTTTGTTCCTATTTTTGGGATGCAGAATGAACAAAAAACCAGCATTTCATGAATTTCTTTTGAGGGGGGGCGTTTACACCAATCCACGTGTGGTTAAATTAATAAAGCTGTTTTATTCTTCGGGTCAGTACAATTACAGTGATACCTCATTTATATCTTTTTTTATGTTTTGGCGCTTTTATACAGTAAAAACAATTTTATATAATAAATAATTATTTTTGCATCGCTTTATTCTGCGAGCTATAACTTTTTTGACTTTTTCTCTGATGACGCTGTATAGTGGCTTTTCAGTCAAGATGACGTTTTCAGCGGTGCCATGGTTATTTATATACGTCTTTTTGATTGCGTGTTATTGCACTTTTTGTTCGGCGGTATGATGATAAAGCATGGTTTTTTGCTTTGTTTTTTATTTTTTTAAGAGGTTCACTAAAGGGGTTAACTGGTGGGACAGTTTTATAGGGTGGGTTGTTTCGGACACAGCGATACTAAATATGTGTATTTTTATATTTTTTTTTCTTTTAATTTACAAAAAAAGAATTTATTAAGGAATCATTTTTTTTATTTATTTATTTAGGAATTTAAAAAAAAATATTTTTACACTTGTTTTCTTTTCTTTTTTTAACTTTATTATATTGTCCCAGGGAGGGCATTACTACATAGTGTCAGATCACTGATCTGGACCGGGGATTGGCACAACAGCGGAAGAAGCAGTGCTGTCACCAGCAGACAATGTTCCTGGACCCTGGGGTTCAGCTCACAAAGTCAGGTGCTTTGCTGCCATGTGCCTGATCATGCTGATGGTGGTCAGGCTGGTAGTTTTGCTACCCCTGCTGATGCTGGCCTGGCAGGTGGTGCAAATAGCCTTTTTGCGGTTATCGGCAGAATCTTTAAAAAAGCAAGCAGACTCAGGAAGACCTACTTCCGTACTGCCAACTTCTGTCTTGTTGGTGTTACAGGGAATGTTTGCCCGCCTTCTGTCTCCGGCCACCACACTGATTCTTTCTGCCTATTGGGGTGCTACGCCTCCCTCCCCCTGTGTGCTGCTGTCCTTACTCTGCATGTCCTCCGGCCAGGTCATCAACGTTCACCTCTTGTGACACTTCCCTACTGTCGACTTCATGCTGCTCAAATATTTGGGCATCGCTACATGCCATCTCCTCTTTCCCCGCTTCTAGTGGACCGGGAGAGAGGCCTGACTCTATAAATGGAAAAGTGAACAGCTCTTCAGAGTGTCCTAGTGTGTGATCAGTTGTCTCCAGGCACTCGCCATGGTGGGAGGAAGGAGGATCAGAGTGAGGAATATGCCATCCAGACTCACGGCTATGAAGACTTGACAGTGTGGAAGACAGCGTAGTGGTGGTGGCAAAGTGACTGGATGCATTATCTGCTATCCAACCAACAACCTTTTGACACTGCTCTGGGTTCAATAGTGGTGTGCTGCTCCGGTCCCCTAGTAATTGGGGCAGGAAGGTCGGGCAAGAATATGTGTTTGTTGTGGCACAATTTCAGCTTGCCCATCGCCTAGGTCTCTGCATGCATCATCACCATCAACATCATGTCCCACTCTCTGCCCCTTGCCACGTGCCTTGCCCATTTTAAATGAAGGACTATATTTTCCACATTCTCTACAAATGGCTGAATTTGGAGCAAACTTATATGTGATCCATGTGACGGAAAACCACAGTATAACATATCTGACATGTAGGTAACTATTTTTATTCTCAGCAAACTGATGTTCATAACTTGGGTAAGACACTGCAAAAATTTTAAATGAAGGCCTGAAATGCCACAATTTTGAGTGCATTGGTATGTGATCCGTGTGATGTACAAACCCCAGTTTTAGAAAGCTGGATTTTTAGTGCTATAATATGGAAAGAATCTGGCTGTATTCTGCAGTGCCAAAAAGCAAATAGAGCAGAAAAACTGTGTTCTATGGATTGCTTTTAAAGCAAATAATCAGGATTAAGATCCAGTACAAAAACTATTCCTGGCCCCTGATACCTGGGGCTATGTCTAGAAATATCTGCAATAGGCAGCAGCAGCAACAGACCTAACTGGAACTAATTTTTTATTATAAAAATATAAAACTTTACAGAGAAAAAATACAATTTTACAAAAGCAGACATAATTTGAATGGACTCTCTTGCTATATTCACTGAATTCTGCCACATACAATGTGTGCCTGCCTAGCACTGATATCTATGCAGCTTTATTAGTCATCAGAAGGACTGTTAGTTGAGACGGATGTGTGTGTTATATATGGTATACTCACACTAATTACAAAGCAAATAAATCTCTCCCTAGCTCAGCTGCAACTCTCCCTAAACTGCCTGATTCTGGAGCAGACTGTGAAAAGCATGACAGCGCCAAATCTGAAATAGACCTGATGACTCTGTGGGGCCATCCAATCACTGTAATGCCACAACCAACAAGTCTGCGTAATTACTGTGTGTTGCAGACAATCCCTGCATGTTCGTTAGCTCTCTAAAGAGAGCCAAACATGCAGGGTGGGGAACCGAGCTCCAGTCGAGCAAAACCGGAAATATTCTGCGTGCTCAGAGCATCACGAGCATCGAGTAATGGGGAGCATGCTCGCTCATCACTAGTCCTTATAGCATAACTGCAATCATTGGTACAGCAGCGTTTGGTCTTGAGCTACCTCAGGCGCTTAAGATCTATAATGTTTTCACAGGTCTTGGCTAAAGAGATATTGAGCCCTCATCCCTACTGCCACCCCCAATAATGGTTGATGGAAATCTAAATCTCTCCTGCTGACAACTTTATCTTCCAAAAGGTAGGGGAGCAAACAAGGGGATCTTCTACCTTGGATCAAATCCTCATAAACAGGGAGGAAATGGTTGAGGAGGTAAGAGTGGCTGGGACCCTAGGAGGTAGCGACCAGGCTATTTTAGAATTTTGGATAACTAGAGGAGGAAGACCTGTGATGACTCAGACGTCAAGGTTAGATTTCAAAAAGGCAGAATTTAAGGGATTCAGAAAAAGAATTGGAGGGATCCAATGGCTGGATATCCTTAAGGACAAAAATGTCCAGAAAGGATGGGAAATATTGAAAAATCAAAATCTCAAAGCACAATTGTTAACAAGAAAGCATTTAAGGAAACCAGGATGGATGAACACAGAACTTAAGCACATGCTAAAAAGGAAGAAAGAAATGTTTATAAAATGGAAAGAGGGAGGCATATCTAAAGAAAAATATAATGCTGTCTGCAAAACCTGCAGGGCATAAATCAGATTATCTAAAGCTGACAATGAATTGAGGTTTGCAAGAGACATTAAAAGCAATGATAAAGGATTTTGGGGATATGACAAAAGTAAAAGAAAAGTCAAAGATGCTATATGATTTTTGCAGGATGAAAATGATGAAATGGTAAGACAGGATGTTGAGAAGGCTGAACTTTTAAATTCCTATTTTGCATCTGTTTTCTCTCAGAAAGGAAATGTAACATCAACTGTTCTTCACTGTCCTATTAAGGGAATAGAAGAATCCAGGATATCTATAAACAGAAAGATAGTGAGGAAACACTTAGCTAACCTAAATGAATTCAAGTCTCCAGGTCCAGATGAATTACACCCCAGAGTACTGAAGGAGATAGCAGAAGAAATTTTTGAACCCCTCTCCTAATCTTTGAAAATTCTTGGAGAACAGGAGAAGTCCCAGAAGACTGGAGAAGAGCAAATGTTCCTTTCTTCAAAAAGGGGAAGAAGGTGGACCCAGGCAACTATAGGCCGTTGAGTCTGACTTCAATACCAGGAAAGATCATTGAACAAATTATTAAACAACATGTGTGTCAGTACCTGGATAAGAATGAAGTGATTAAACAAAGTCAGCATGGGTTTGTAACTAATAAGTCATGTCAAACCAACTTAATTTCCATCTATGACAGAATCACTGACTGGGTGGATCAGGGAAATGCAGAAGATATAGTATATCTTGACTTTAGCAAAGCATTTGATAAAGTATCTCACACCATCCTTATTGAGAAAATGACTAAGTATGGAATGGACAAGGCAACTGTTAGGTGGATTCATAACTGGTTTAGTGATCAGACCCAAAGAGTGGTCGCAAATGGCTGCACATCCAGTTGGAAGAATGCATCTAGTGGGGTACCACAGGGCTCTGTCCTGGGCCCTGTATTGTTCAACATCTTTATCAATTATTTAGATGAAGGAATTGAGGGTAAACTGATTAAATTTGCTTATGACACAAAGCTAGGAGGGATAGCTAATACTAGAGGAGAGAGAGGATTCAAAAATATATAAATAAACTGGAGCAGTGGGCAGCAGATAACATAATGGTTTTTAACAGGGAAAAATGCAAAGTACTACATATGGGCAATAAAAATGAAAAAAGCATATACAGAATGGGAGGGATAGGGCTAAGCAATAGCACATGTGAAAAAGACTTGGGTATACTAATAGATCACAAACTGAATGAGTCAACAGTGTGATGCAGCAGCAAAAAAGGCAAATACATTTCTAGCATGTATTATTAGAAGCATACAGTCGAGATCACGTGAAGTCGTTATTGCCCTCTACTCCTCTTTGGTTAGACCTCATCTAGAATACTTTGTCCAGTTTTGGGCTCCACATTTTAAAAGAGACATCATCAAACTGGAGCAAGTTCAGAAAAGAGCAACCAGAATGGTGACCGATCTGCAAACCCTGTCTTATGAGGAAAGGTTGCAGGATTTGGGAATATTTAGCTAGCAAAAGAGAAGACTGAGAGGAGACTTAATAGCTGTCTACAAATATCTAAAGGGCTGTCACATTGTAGAAGGATCAACTTTATTCTCATTTGCCCAAGGAAAAACTAGAAGGAATGGGATGAAACTGAATGGGAGGAGACACAGATTAGATATTACAAAAAACTTTTTGACAGTTAGAGTGATCAATGAGTGGAACAGACTGCCAAGAGAGATGGTGAGCTCTCCTTCAATAGAAGTCTTCAAACAGAGGCTGGACAGACGTCTGTCTGGGATGATTTAGTGAATCCAGCTTTGAGCAGGGGGTTGGACCAGATGGCCCAGGAGGTCCCTTCCAACTCTGCGATTCTATGATTCTAGAGTTTCATATTTCGAGGATTACAGATTCTTGCCTCCAATGTTATTCCCTTAAATACTTGGTGCATTGGAGGAGTTATGGTCCAGAGGAAAGGATGTGAGTTTCTGCGTCAGTGGTGAACACCCTCTTTTTGTTGCTTTATTTTCTGCCCAGATTTGTGACAAAACCTGAAACAAAACCTGATTAAATCAATGTGAATGAGAAACCTGAAGAGTCATGCACATGTTGAACATTTTTGACTTGCAGATTTAGTGCAGAAAATATTCTGCAGCATGTCAATTCTCTGCATTTTTGTCCTGCATTTTTCACCTTTAGCTTTACTCAATTCAGTCAAAAACACAGCCAAAAAGTAACAAAAATGCGTGTTTTTGCAACTGCCTTTTTCATGACAAAAGATGCAGTAACGGTGTAGAAATTTTACTTAATGTGTGTACATATCCTTGCTGGTATTTTGTTACTCACCCATAGACTATTCCATGGTCTGGAGTACATTCCTTTGGTATATAACCCTCAAAAGTGCATAGCTTTAATGTGTCTAAGAGTACCAACACATGACAATTTGAACCGAATGAGTATGAGTGAGGCCCTCCTTTATGTCTAATAAAGGGTGTATCTGAGTCCCTTTTTTGGCCAGTTCTTGCTTCATTTATAAGTTACACTGAAATTTACTATTTTTTAATAAAACAATCAACTTTGGTTTTCTTAAATTATATATTTTTTAAATAATTTTTAAATATTTGCTTATATTCAAGTCCTTATACAGGAAAAAATGTTTCTTATCGCTTTTTTCATGTCAAATACAATTTCTCTTCAGTTTGAAATGTTTTATTGTCACTCCTTAAAGTGGAGTAAAAGTGTAACATGATTATTATCAGCAGCAATCTGGGAATCAGAGATGCTTCCAGGGGTCTTCCCCATGCTGTTCTCCTTCTATTCAGCACTTTTCCCATCCATTTGAACATTTTTCTCGGCGAGTAATTTGGTATTCACCTCGGTATATTTGAGTGAGCCGCCCAACATGTTTGGAGCTTTATTTGCAGCCAATGAACATGCTGGGCTGGCTTGCCAAACACAGGAATGATGGCGCCATCTTTAGTGTGGCATTACTGTGATTTACTGCTCTTCCAACATCATAGGGACTTTTTAAAGGCTGCCAATGCCATCTTGTGCATATTGCAGCTGGAAACAGCATAGGGAGAGCATAGGTTCAGTGTGGGGAAAGTGAAAGTAGTGTAGGGAGAGTGATAGAAGTTCATACTGAGCATTTACCCCTTCCAAAAAGCTCTTTTAAGAGCTAAACTGTCAAGATTATGTTTTTGTTTGTTAGGTGGGGATTAAATAGTGAGAAATATAATAACAGGGATGATGGATGAAAGGCAGGCACCTGGATGTTCTGATCATTGCAATTACATGCTGCAGCTCTCTGCTATTTTGTCACTTAAAATACCTAATATTTGTCTAGCAGTTGTGCAACTGGCGCAATACGGGTAGAGATAATTGTATGGAAACATTTATCAGGGGCAATAATCTTCATTACTCCGCATTTGCAGTGTTATAGCAAGCCAATTGAAAGAAAAATCTTAATTTTCTATTGTTCTAAAAAAATAGCGCATCTTTATCTAGCAGTTGTGCCACTGGCGCAATATGGGTACAGATAATCTTACGTGACAATTTATCAGGGGCAATAATCTTCATTACTCCACATTTGGTCTGTGTCAGCAAGACAATCTCCAAAAAAAGCCAAATATTGCTGGATAGGTGCAGCGGGAGACAATCATGAGGCAGGTTCTTTTAAAGTTCATGAGGTTTATTTGCTTCATTAACCCATAAAGCAGCATGTCACAAAGGAAATAGCCTTCAGCTTAGGGAAAAGAGAACACAAATGTCCATTTCTTCAGGCTCAGTCCTGGAGCCTCAGCACACACAGGAGGCTTGTCCCTCATCACATACAGCTCTGGGTTTCAGGAGTAGTCTAGCTGATAACGTTCTAGCCACACCCATGAAACCAGCAGCTGACTGGTCATGTGATTGTGACCTCACCACAGGTCCTTGCAAAACATCAGATATAGAATGATATTAATTAGGGCTTACATTACAGAGCGCATCCATCTCTGAGTCACATACCTCCCATCAACTATACAACCCTTAGCCACGCCACACTACATAAGACCTTTGGAAGGGTACTTGTGAAAAATAAATCCAGCACTTTTTGGTTTCATAAGAATATCGCATTCAAGATGCGAAAGGGTGACTGTTGTGAACTCCCTTGCTCGGATTTCTGAGCCGAAGCTCCCTCTGGTCCCTCTGGTAGTTACTAAGAGTAGTGGAGCTGGCCAGGTGGATGGAGGTTCTCCACCTGACAATGATTATTGGGAATCTGGGATTGCTGGCTGGGAGCATATAATGGAGCTGGCTGCTCTTGAAGGTTGCTGGTGATTTTTTTCCTCTGTGTGCATTTGGAGCTCTTTTTTCCCCTGCCTGATCTGCATGTTCAGCTGTTGTGAGTTCATTTTCCCCTTCACCATTGAGGTCTGATGAACTCCCTCTTCTGGTGAAGTAAGGTAGTGAGGCTGATTACAAAGCACCTGAGCAGAATGATGATGACTGGGTGACTGGGATTGCTGACTGGATATAAGGCAGCCGACGCCCTTCTGCCTTGCGGGTGATTACTCTGAGGGATTCTTGGAGACCAGTCTGATTCCTGCTCCTCAAAAGCTAAGTTTTCTGCTCTACTTTTTGCATTTGTGTTTTGGTTTTGTTTTGCCTTGTTTTTCTGGATTTCTGCCTTTCCCTGCTGGGTGAGCTGAATTCCTTTTTGCTCTGTCTTCAGATAATACCTGAGTACTGATATAGTCTTTTTGAAGCCTAGCGTCTTCAGGGCTTTTTTCCCTATCAGTCTGTTGGCTCTTGCTTTTGAGAGGGTTTTGGCGGATTGCAGACAGCAGCTTTTCTATTCTGTCCTATTTAGTTAGCTTGGGCCCCATCATTTGCTCAGCCTATCTTTCTATCTCTGTGAGTGTTTTTTCATCTTGCTTCACCGTCATTACATGTTGGGGGCTGCCTATTGCTTTGGGGTCTGCTCTGGGGCAGTTTAAATTTCCCTTTCTGTCTTTAGGCTATTTAGTTCTCCGGCTGTGATCGAGGGCTCTAGGGCACCGTAGGAACCCCCCAGGGCTACTGCTAGTTGTTGTTGTTAGGTTCAGGGGTCTGCAATCCGATAGCTGCCAACTTCTCTGGTTTTCTGGACTTACCTAGTATTTCTGTTTTTGCCTCCTACGGTGACTCATTCATAGCAGAGTCACCAGCCATACCGCAGATCCTAGGGTACTCAATAGCAGGAAAGAATTGTAAAAAAAAAAAAAAAGTGTGTATATTCTTTCCTCTATATCTCTGAGGCCGCAGAGGGAATTTTTTTTTTTCTCAATGGAGATAAAGCAATTGTCTGATCGTGTGGAGCAGCTCACTGCGGAAGTGCGGGGAATTTCCGCCTACCTTGCTCATTCACATGCTGCTGAACCAAAGATCCCTACTCATGATGTGTTTTTTGGGGATCGGTCTAAATTTTTGAATTTCAAAAATAATTGTAAATTATTTTTTGCCTTGAAGCCTAACTCGTCAGGGAGCTCCGCGCAGCAGGTTAAAATTGTTATCTCTTTGCTGTGTGGCGATCCCCAGGATTGGGCGTTTTCTTTGAAACCAGATGATCCTATTCTGACTAATGTGAACGCATTTTTTCAAGCCTTGGGGTTGTATGACGAACCTAATGCTATTGATCAGGCTGAAAAGACCTTATTGGCATTGAGCCAGGGTCGAGATTCTGCAGAATTGTACTGTCAAAAATTCCGAAAGTGGGCGGTCCTTAGTACCTGGAATGATAATGCCTTGGCAGCTCTCTTTCGGAAGGGTTTGTCAGAAGCCGTAAAAGATACTATGGTGGGATTTCCTGTTCCCTCTGGTCTTGACGATTCTATGTCATTAGCCATTCAGGTTGATCGGTTGATCGGCGTTTACGTGAACGCAGGACTGCACGAAAGGTGTTGCCACCTGTTGAACAAGTGTCTGAACCTATGCAATGTGATAGAGTTTTGTCCAGGGAGCAACGTCAGGAGTTCAGAAGGCGTAATAAGCTGTGTTTTTTTGTGGAGATGCCTCGCATATTATTTCTGTCTGTCCTAAACGAGAGAAACGGTTTGCACACACGTTTTCTGTGGGTGGTGTTCAACCTAAGTTTCTTCTGGCAATTACTCTGATCTGCTCCCTGTCCACATTTTCCGCCAAGGCTTTTGTGGATTCGGGAGCAGCCCTGAATCTAATGGACTTGGATTTTGCTAAACGTTGTGGATTTCCGATGACACCTCTGCGGACGCCTATCCCTTTGAGGGGGATTGATGCTACTCCTTTGGCGAAAAATAAACCTCAGTTTTGGACCCAGGTGGTCATGCGGGTCGCCCCAGACGATCAAGAAAATTGCAGATTTTTGGTATTGCATAATTTGCATGATACCATTTTTCTGGGGTTTCCCTGGTTGCAAATTCATAATCCAGTTTTGGATTGGAAATCTGTGTCTGTGGTGAGTTGGGGATGTCGGTGTGCCCTTGGTGAGGCTCCGGTTTTTTCCACCTCTCCTCAGTCGCATGATGTTCCTGACTATTTGGCGGACTTTTATGATGTATTTAGTGAGAATGAGTCTGCGTCTTTGCCTCCTCATAGGAGTTATGACTGTGCAATTGAACTGAGCCCGGGGTGTAAATTTCCTAAGGGTCGGCTCTTCAATTTATCTGTATCCGAGCACAAGGCTATGCGATCCTATATTAAGGAGGCATTGGAGAAGGGTCATATTAGACCATCCTCTTCACCCTTAGGTGCCGGATTTTTTTTCGTGGCCAAAAAGGATGGTTCATTAATGCCTTGTATTGATTATCGTGCCCTCAATAAAATTACTATTAAATATCAGTATCCGTTACCCCTGATTTCGGATCTATTCTCCAGAGTTAAAGGTGCTTGCTGGTTTACCAAGCATGACCTCAAGGGGGCGTATAATCTTATCCGCATTAAGCATGGGGATGAATGGAAGACGGCGTTTAATACTCCGGAGGGACATTTTGAGTACCTGGTGATGCCTTTTGGGCTCACTAATGCCCCTTCTGTCTTGCAGTGCTTCATGAACGACATTTTCCGAGACTTTGTGGATACATTTTTGATTATCTATCTGGATGATATTTTGATCTTCTCCAAGGACTGGGATTCTCATGAGGAACATGTTCGGACTGTGTTCCGGATCTTGAGGGAGAATTCCCTGTTTGTCAGAGGATCGAAATGCCTTTTTGGGGTACAGAGGATTTCATTTTTGGGATTTATTTTGTCTCCGCCAACTATTGAAATGGACCCGGCCAAGGTACAGGCCATTTATGATTGGGTTCAGCCCACTTCTTTGAAGGCCCTCCAGAAGTTTTTGGGTTTTGCTAATTTTTATCGGAAATTTATAGCAAAATTTTCTTGTATTGCCAAGCCATTGACTGATCTGACTAAAAAGGGTGCTGATGTGTTGAATTGGTCTCCGGAGTCTGTTTCTTCCTTTCAGGAGCTGAAGCGAAGATTCACTTCTGCCCCGGTTTTGCGGCAACCTGATGTCTCACTCCCGTTCCAGGTAGAGGTGGACGCTTCTGAGATTGGTGCAGGAGCTGTTTTGTCCCAAAAGGATCCTGTAACATCTAAAATGAATCCCTGTGCTTTCTTTTCCCGAAAGTTCTCTCCATCTGAACGTAACTATGATATGGGGAATCGGGAACTGTTAGCCATAAAATGGGCATTTGAGGAGTGGAGACATTGGTTGGAGGGAGCTAAACACCAAGTCGTGGTCCTCACTGACCACAAGAATTTGATTTACCTGGAGTCGGCCAAACGCTTGAACCCTACACAGGCTAGGTGGGCCTTGTTTTTTACACGTTTTGATTTTGTGGTCTCTTTTCTTCCTGGCACTAAGAATGTCAAGGCAGACGCCCTCTCTAGGAGCTTCTTTGCTGATTCTCCTGTGGTGACCAAGCCTGCTACCATCTTAGGCGAAGAGGTAGTTCTTTCTGCCATCTCGCCCGATTTGAGACGTGCTCTGGAAGAGTTCCAGGAGGACAAACCTGAGCGTTGTCCCAGTGGAAAGTTGTATGTTCCTGACCAGTGGAAGAAGAGAGTGATGTCAGAAGTTCATTGCTCTGCATTGGCTGGTCATCCAGGTATTTTTGGTACTAGAGATCTGGTGAGTCGGTCTTTTTGGTGGCCCACCTTGTCTCATGATGTCAGGAATTTTGTGCAGTCCTGTGGGACTTGCTCCCAGTCTAAACCTTGTTCTCGCTCTAGTGGGTTGTTGATGCCTTTGCCGGTCCCCAGGAGGCCATGGACCCATATTTCAATGGATTTCATCTCTGATATGCCTGTCTCTCAGAGAATGACTGTTATTTGGGTGATTTGTGATAGGTTCTCTAAGATGGTTCATCTTGTACCACTCCCTAAGTTGCCATCTTCCTCTGAGTTGGTGCCCCTGTTTTTGCAACAGGTGGTACGCTTGCACGGGATTCCAGAGAACATTGTATCTGACAGAGGAGTTCAATTTGTGTCTAGATTTTGGAGGACTTTCTGTTCCAAGCTGGGAATTCAGTTGTCCTTCTCCTCTGCTTTTCACCCTCAGACCAATGGGCAGACGAAGAGAACAAACCAGACCTTGGAGTCGTATTTGAGATGTTTTATTTCCGCTGATCAGGATGATTGGGTTTCATTTTTGCCCTTGGCCGAATTTGCTTTAAATAATAGAGCTAGTTCTGCCACTTTGATGTCACCTTTTTTTTGTAACTTTGGGTTTCATCCTCGATTTTCTTCAGGGCAGGTGGAGCCTTCTGCCTTCCCAGGTGTTGACACTGTGG
This sequence comes from Dendrobates tinctorius, assembly GCF_039654945.1. NCBI lineage: Eukaryota > Metazoa > Chordata > Amphibia > Anura > Dendrobatidae > Dendrobates > Dendrobates tinctorius. The sequence continues at coordinate 56,681,098 of NW_027361698.1, read as the reverse complement.
TGGAGAGAATGCACCAGATCTTGGACCAAGTGGTGGATAAGTTATCTCTCTCCCAGGAAAAGGCCCAGCGGTTTTCCAACCGACATAGGACCATTGGTCCCCAGTTTAAGGTTGGTGATATGGTTTGGTTATCATCAAAAATTATCGCTATGAAGGTGGCTTCTCCTAAGTTTAGGCCTAGATTTATTGGACCTTACAAGATTTTGGAGATTATTAATCCGGTCTCTTTTCGTTTGGCTCTTCCTGTCACATTTAAAATTCATAATGTGTTTCATAAGTCCTTGCTGAAGAGGTTTGTTGAACCAGTTGATCCTGGAGTGGCACCTCCGGACCCTGTATTAGTTGAAGGTAACATGGAATATGAGGTAGAGAAGATACTGGATTCCCGTCTGGCTAGACGGAGACTCCAGTATTTGGTTAAGTGGAAGGGTTATGGTCAGGAGGATAATTCCTGTGTCTCTGCCTCTGATATTCATGCCAAAAGATTGGTGCGTGCCTTTCATCGGGCTCACCCTGATCGCCCTGGTGGCGTGGATGAGGGTTTGGTGACCCCTCCTCAAGGGGGAGGTACTGTTGTGAGTTAATTTTCCCCTTCACCATTGAGGTCCGATGAACTCCCTCTTCTGGTGAAGGAAGGTAGTGAGTCTGATTATCAAGCACCTGAGCAGGATGATGACTGGGTGACTGGAATTGCTGACTGGATATAAGGCAGCCGATGCCCTTCTGCCTTGCTGGTGATCTCTCTGAGGGATTCCAGGAAACCAGTCTGATTCCTGCTCCTCAAAATCTAAGTTTTCTGCTCTGCTTTTTGCATTTGAGTTTTGGTTTTGTTTTGCCTTGTTTTTCGGGATTTCTGCCATTCCCTGCTGGGGTGAGCTGAATTCCTTTTTGCTCTGTCTTCAGAAAATACCTGAGTACTGATATAGTCTTTTTGAAGCCTAGCGTCTTCAGGGCTTTTTTCCCTATCAGTCTGTTGGCTCTTGTTTTGATAGGGTTTTGGCGGATTGCAGACAGCAGCTTTTCTATCCTTTCCTATTTGGTTAGCTTAGGCCCCATCATTTGCTCAGCCTATCTTTCTATCTGTGTGAGCATTTTTTCATCTTGCTTCACCGTCATTATATGTTGGGGGCTGCCTATTGCTTTGGGGTCTGCTCTGGGGCAGCTTAGATTTCCCTTTCTGTCTTTAGGCTATTTAGTTCTCCGGCTGTGATCGAGGGCTCTAGGGCACCGTAGGAACCCCCCACGGCTACTGCTAGTTGTTGTTGATAGGTTCAGGGGTCTGCAATCCGATAGCTGCCAACTTCTCTGGTTTTCCGGACTTAGCTAGTATTTCTGTTTTTGCTTCCTACCGTGACTCATTAATAACAGCTCCACAGCTACTGCTAGTTGTGCGGATAGGATCAGGGGTCTGCAATCCACTTAGTTACCAACCTTTCTGGTCTTCTGGTGGCTAAGTCTGTTCCTGCCAGCCTCCTCGGTGGCCCATTCATAACAGGTGACCTTCAGGGACGTGTATGTGGTGGTGCCAGCCAAAGCCATGTGACAGATCCGAAGTTGACTGTATCTTTCTCTAAGTTCCTGTTAAAATTTAGTCAGCGTGCTACACCACTAATGAACCCAGACAGGTGCGAGGATGTTGCTGGTTGGATGGCAGATCCAAAAGGCTCCAGTGTGTTGACAAGCAGCACCACGAAGTCTTGCACACTGTCCGGTCTCAGTAGCCAAGAGGCTGAGCCTCTGAATCCTCAACCTGGCTCTTCTTCCTCCCACCATCAAGAGTCCGAGGAGACATATAATTCCAACCCTGTCCACTTTCCCTTGTAATTTTTCATGCCACTCACCATGCACCATTACAGAGAGTCATGAGGAAGTGGAGTGCAGTGATGCCCAAACTTTTGAGCACCCACAGCCAGGAGCAAGGCACGTTGGGGAAGGTCAATTGATGTCTGAAGAGGTGGATGATAATCATAAGGCACAGTTGCCATCAAGTCAGCCTCAAATCGCAGCTCAGAAGGAGGATCAGATTGAGGAATTGGAAGATGACATGGTCGATGATAAGGCCACTGATCCAACCTGGCATGGTGGCATGGATAGCGAGCACAGCATTGCAGAGAGGGATGGACCCATAACAAGAAAACAGGCAAGAAGAGGTAGAGGTTTGACCAGAGGTATGACTCGGTCAACTGTTCAACAGAGCCTTCCCACTAGATAACAGGCCAAGGGTGCATTGTTCCCCTGTATGGCAGTTGCTGTATTAATGTCCTTCAAATAAAACAACTGAAATTTGCAGCATACGCCAAACCAAGCTAAGAAGAGGCAAGAACACTGCCAACCTGAGCACTACCAGGATGCAAAAGCTCATGGCAGCCAAACATCCAGGAGGTGGGTAGAATGAGCATTAAACCACTGCCCCTTCTACTGTGTTGTGGCCTTCCCAATCTGCTGACCATGAAGCAGGCGCTGATGACGCCTGCCCACAACCAGCAGTTGCACAAACACAAAAGTCAGCAACCACATCCACTTCGCTGTCCCAGCGCAGCATTCAGTTGCCCCTGCCACAGACATTTACTAGAAAGGAGAAATATCCAGCCACACACTGACAGGCTCAAACACTAAACACTCACATTGCCAGATGGCTAGCCCTTGAAGTGTTGCCGTTTCTACTTGTGGTATCTGAGTCCCAGCCCACACTATTTTTCCCGGTGAGCCATCCCCATTGTTCATAAGCACGTGTTACACAAGATCAGCCATACTCTGACCAACGCAGTAAAAGGGAAGGTCCACGTAGCCCCAGACAAATGGACAGGTTTTTGTGGACAGGGATGATACATTTCTTTGATGGCACACTGGGTTAACGTGGTGGCGTCTGGGACAGAGTCAGAAGCTGGGACATCGCACATCTTACCCACATCAAGAATAGCGGGCCCAACTTCCATCATAGTTTCAGTCTCCTCATATCCCACTTCCTGTCTCTCCTCCTCCTCATCCTCAATGGAACTAGCCTCCCAATCACTCCACAGCTGGGAAATCTGCAGCACTGCTTCGGCGAAGCTGCAACTCGCTCTACTGAAGCTCATCAGTTTAGGTGATAAAGCTCACAACTATAAGTTGCTCCTTTATACTCCAAAAATTTGGAGGAAAATGAGGTATGTGTATTATAGTCCAGGTGTATCTGCTGTGGCTATGAATGGGGAGGTGGGGGAGTGGCAGCGGCAGACAAGCGGGTAACATGAGGCAGGAGCCGGCTGCCGCAGCTAACACTTTGCCCACTGGTAAAATAAAATGAATATGCACTGCTCACCATGTCAATAGTCCCTTCCACCTCTATGCACTGAAGCCGGGCTGAGAGATGGGAGAGACTATGGGGGTGTGAAACACTGAATATTCATGTTATTTAAATAAAGGCACAAAGTTAGCCACAGCTGCTGGGCGATCACGTTTACCCCCTACAAAAGAGAATTAATATTCACTGCTCTCCACGCCTATGGGAGTGGAGAGAAGTGAATTTTCAATCTCTTTCTTCCTTTTCCTTTGCATGAGGAACAAGATAAGATGGAGCAAGAAACTATACATGGTGTTGTTACACAGCCCAGCCTCATCTCATCTTCTCAATGCGGATTGGATGATAATGAGGAGGAGGAATAGAAGCTTGCCGCCTGTGCTACTGACGGTATTACCCACACCACCTTCATCCCATATGTTCAGCATGGATGGCCTGAAGACAAGAAGGCAAGGGAGGACAAAGACAAAGAGGAGAAGATGGACATTCATGCTGTTGAGGACAGGGCAGTCTTGGCTGTTGGCAGTTTAGCATACATGGCTGAGTTTATGTGTCGCTGCCTTTCCTGGACCCTCACATTGTACACATTTTGGCCAACACTAATTACTGGCTTGTCACCCTTCTAACTTAACACTACAATGATATCTTTCTATCTCTCCTTCCTGTGGTGGAGCTGTCTAATAAAATGTTGAAGTACTAGAAGGACCTAGTTGAAGAATTATTTAAAAAATTCCAATCTGACAAGGTTAGCAGCAGAGGTCACAGTTCATTAGACAGTCAATGAGTAGAGACAAGAGAGAGACACAAACCAGATGCAGCAGAGGTAGGAGAACACCATCAAAGGTCTGGGAAAGTTTTGAGGTACTCTGACAAGGAGGGAAAAGTTTTTGGAAGATGCTGAAGGAGTACCTAGCCGAACATACCAGCAGCCTCTGTAATTTCTCTGTGCCTTACAACTATTAGTTATCTAAGCTTGACACGGGGCATAAACTGTCTCTCTATGCCTTGGAGGTCTTGGCCTGTCCTGCCTCTAGTGTTTTGCTAAAGCAAATTTTTAGTGCCATCAAGGTTATTATAACTTAAAGGTGCAATCACCTGTCAAATGAAAATGCTGAAAGGCTGACTCTTACAAAAATGAACAAGGTCTGGAGTTGCCCAAATTTCTCAACACCACCAGATGACAACAGCTGAACATAAGCTCAAATCCATTTTTTTCTGGTCAGTTCTCATGTGCCCCTTTCCACCCAAACGTGTATAGACTTAGGAATTCATCTTTTTGTGTGGTCCTTCTCTTCCACCACCATTTCAATATGATGATCATGCAACCCTCACTATAATTTTTTTAAGGGTGTTTATGATGCCTGCATTAAGAACTTTGGGAGATCTACCTCTATCATTCTTTGATATACTGTATATGTATACCCCCAGGGTTAAATGTTTTCCAGCCCATGCACTTAGTGCAGGTGCATTACCAGTCTAGGATACTTGCTCCTTAATAATGGAGAAAAAATGCTTTCTGAGGCCCTCTGCTACATCTCTTCAAAGGGGTATTGGAGTGCCTCCTACTTATTTTTGGCATGCCTGTCACTTAGTGCATACACTTTACCAGTCTAGGAGACCCACTCCTTAGTAATGGGAAAAAATGATTTTCTGAGGCTCCACCTTTTAGTTGAGGGAACATTTTTGGAAGCTTAAATATCTAGTGGATTCTATTAGTATATGATCCAGTGCCTCGTTGTGGACTGTCAGGTGGTCGTCACAAAGGGAGTACCCTTTGCATACAAGAATTAACAACTGGAACAGGAGCGTTTGCACAGTAATAACAGAAGATCATGGTCTCCTCCACATCAGGCTATCAGGCTGAGTAGATGCTAAATGCTGCACTATGTTCCCCAGCAGGATTGATGATATAACATTCATTGATGCTGTTACAGTATATTAAACTAATTGCTTTATTCAGAGATAATTCAAATAGTTTCAATTCTCTAATAATACCGCTCTTATTATCAATTCATGTAGGGTGAGCTGTTGCATAGGGATAGCGTATTACAGGCATATAGTCAGGAATTATTGTCTCATAAATAAGTGCTAGGTATCATCATTTGCTGGAAATGAGTGTTCATTCTGGTCACATACATCTCTTAAACATTCCACAACTTGATTGCTTTTTTACATGCACTCATTCATGTTTTTAATGGTGATCTGAACTCTGAAATTCATCAAAACTGGCAGTGTTGCTTGCTTTCCTCCAGAGTTTGTTGTTGCCACATACAAGAAAATATATTTTCAGGGCCATTTCAAATTGCTTCTTTATTCTGCAATAATGCCGCTCTTATTTGGAATTTGTGTACAGTGAGCTATCGCAGTAGAGATAGTGTATTACAGGCATTTTTTCAGGGATTATTAGCCTATAAGTTTTAATCATTGCTGCTGCAACCTAAAAAAATAATATCAAGATAACATCTATTCTATTCCCTATTAATACTGCTGTTAGCTGCGTATAGTATAGGGATAAGTGCTAGGTATCACCTGCTAGAAATGAGTGTTCATTCTGGTTCTACACATCTCTTCCACAGACCATAACTTAATTGCTTTTATCCATACACTCATTTACAGATTCATGTTTGCATTTTTTAGTGATCTGTACTCAGAAATTCATCAAAGCAGGCAAAATTAACTGATTTAATGTGTTCTTTCCCAGTTTCACTGTAGCAGCTATATGTAAGGCCTCATTCACATGTCAGTATTTGGTCAGTATTTTGCATCAGTGTTTGTATGCCAAAGCCAGGAGTGGAACTTAAAGAGATTAACTAAAACTGAAGCATTGACACTTGTTTTGTGTTTTGGAGACACCCCTGGTTTTGGTATGCAATTACTGATGAAACACTGATCAAAAATACTGATGTGTGAATGAGGCCTAAGAGGTACTGGTATAAGATTTTACGCTACTGGAAGTGAAATTACCACTTCTGAACTATCCAGTGTTTTTTTCCATGGGTTCGTGGGTGCTTCTTTAAGTATGTTTTGGAATCATTGACCAGTAGGATGCTTTGGTCTCATCTGTCCACAAGATGTCTGCTGGCTCTCTTAAAATAGGGGGTCAGCCTTCTTGCCCTCTACAGATAGAGTGATGGCCAGCTGCTGGCCCTCTACAAATAGAGTGAGGACCTCCTGATGGCCCTCTACAAATAGTGAGGGCTGCCTGATGGCCCTAAAAAAATTGTGACTTTCAATGTTCCTCTTTCATAAATTAAAAATGTGCCTGGTAATGTCACATACACACTACATGGCCAGATTAGCTAGCAAAGTGTAAACATTACATTTCTTGGTGAATTTTTTTTACGATTGAAAGCTATGTAAACTTGGAAAAATGCAGCAAAACCTCTACGTGTGAACATAGCCCGAGGTGAGGAGGAACATTTTTTTTCGCTTATTTATTTTTACTTATAAACAAGCCATTATCCTGGAATGAATGCTTCTAAACTTTTTTCCAGTAAAATCCATTTTAACTTTTGTTTTGTATGTTTTGTTGGAAGTCCGTAAAAGTGGCCTAATATTCTGACAACATTGCTTCCAGCAGTGACCTGGGATTCAGAAGAGATGCTTTCTGGGGTCTTCCCCATGCTATTCCCATGCCATTTCCATGCTGATTCCATCAATTTCTGCAATTTTTAGACTCCTCCAGACCTTCGAGGGAAGGTGTGAGTGCTGGAAAAATTCTCAAGTTTCTCATTGACTTACATTATACACTATACTCAATACTTGAGTCAACCACCTGAGCATTATGATTTCCTGTCTCCAGTTATGAGCACTGGAGCATTTTAATGCTCACTCATTGCTACTAGAGGCCCAGTCTACTGCAGTATTCAGATTGTGCTGTTGGAAAATAATCCATGAACATCCTGTTGCAAATCATCAAGGAACTATGTCACTCCGTCTGCACATAAAAGGGCTTCAAATGCTCACATGAGGAAAGCAAAATGCCATCAATATGAGCAGGGTTAAAGCTGCTCATGAATTCCCCATTAAGGATAAAGATGATGCGGTGATTTAGGAGCAGTAATATATTACTAAAACCACCTCCTGCAAATAGAATTTTTTATGTGGAAATAGGCTAAAAAGATTTATTAAATTTGCATGATTGGCTCCTTGCATTTGTTCATTGTCCAAACACATACTGCAATCATTGTTTTAATTCAAGAAGCAGTGTTGAGCCTGAGTTTTCATATGCCAACTTAATTAAGAGTTAAAAATGCTAAACAAAAGCCTCAGTTGGCTAACAATCTGTAATTTGTTAAATTTTAAGTTGTTTTCTGATAAAACAATGCAGTGATCTTCGCTAATATAAAGAGATGAATGTTTTGTTACAAAGTAAAACGCTGTGAACTAACACAAGGCTCTTAGTAATATTTACAGGTGAGTTAGATTTCTCACCATTTTATTTATCATGTGTAAAATAGATGAGCCAAATTCCCATGCTTGTGAAACTGGGACCTGCTCAGATTACATTACCTTGCCAAACTAGCAAGTCTTCTGATTTGATCTAACTGCTTTATAGATACACCGGAGATAGCGCACATCAGGAGTCTCACCTTTCACGTCCACCATTGTGATTCAAGTAAGGTTCACACTTGTAACTGCAAAACTAGTGGAGGATGAAGGTGTTGTACAAAAATTAATTTCTTAGCCACATGTGTAATAGCACCTAAAATAACCATAGAGTATATAAAACCTTTTTATTTCCCCCAACACAGAGCATTTTATATAATAAATTAACATTAAACATTGGTTTCAAAAACTATCACTCCTATTTTAGGTTTAAACATAGTGACTGAAAAATGAAATATTAATTTACTACCATAGAGGTAATCCCAACATGATAAGTATTTAATAATTGCTAAGGGCTTGAAAAACAAACAACTTTTGCAATTTGCTTGTTATTAGAAGCACTTTCCAATCTTCTGAATGGAGGTTATGCAATTTTTTAGTTTGCCTATTGTTGCCTAAGTTACTGGCAACCTTTAAACTCTTTTAGCAGATGCCGGAATCCTAGACAAGAAGAGACGCACTTACAGGCTCTTTGCTGTAGACCTTACAAGTACTACTCTGAAGCTGGCTGGATCTCTGAATCACCACTAAATTTCTCTGATGCTGTTATGAAAGTTGGCTCTGCTAAAAATCAATGTCAATCATTAGGAGCACACAGCCCCAAGGAACCAGGAAGTCAGTAGGCTGGAGGGCGGAGAGCGGGGCTCCTCTTGAAGAATGATCTTGGGTGAATCATTTTAAAAGCCCAATTAAAGAAAATAAAACTTTGAGTTAAAAAAATAATAAAAATCTCTACATTTTTACTACTTTTAAAAAACAGAAATAAACATGCACATGAAATATTAAAAAACAAATAAATATAGTAAAGCAATTGTTTGGAAGATTCTGAAAATAAAAGTATGCACATTTAAATGCAGCATGTTCACATAGTAGCCATTTTCATGGCTTTTGACCTTGATTAGATATCTTTTACATTGTGATTATCACAGTGAAAAAAGATAAGATTCTGCATGCTGACCCAAATATGTATGTATAATGATAGAATTTATTAAGCTGTCCTACAGAGTAGACCTCATATAATGCTACTGTACTGGGAATCACAAATCTCATATAAGCTCATTAAATCATTTTCTTTTCAAGTTGGCATTTTTTTGGGCTCCTTTGGCTGATCTAGTTTACCATTTGCCAAAAGCTTTGAGGTATAAATTTATTCATAACTGTTTCCTTTTTATGTCCAATTATACACTTTCCATTGGTTAAGTTTCAGCTTTAAACTTTACAGCACTCTCTGTACTTATACTGTATTTATTCCATTGTTAAATTTAGCTTTAAATGTATTTTATAAATGCTTTATTATAATATCAAATAAGTCAAAGATTGAATACGTCTATAGCTTCTATGATAGGACACATCTTTACCAAACTGTGAAACTGAGCTCAGCTAAAATTACATATATTTTTTCCTATAATGACCTACACTGTCCATTATATTTTATCCTACCATATCATTCTTTGTATAATCAAAATGCAATACATCAACACATGCTTTGTGCAACAGTTAATCAGCAGTAAGATTAGAGACTCCATGTTTCAAGGTTAAGGTATCTTAATTAAATAATGATTAGTGATGAGCGAGCAGGCTCGGTAATTCTCGCTACTTGCCCGAATATCGTTGTACTCGCTGTACTCGGCGAGCGCTGAGCATTTCTGGGATTATTTGGTGGGAGCTCAGGTCTCCGCCCTGCAAGATTGGCACTCTTAGAGCATCAATCAAAATGCAGGGATTGTCTGCCACGCACTGTAATGTTGCAGCCATGTTTATTGTGGTATTACAGTGATTGGCTGGCCGTACAGCATCATCAGGTCTATAAGAGACCTGCCGGCGCCCTGCTCATCACAGTCATGTCTGGAATCAGACAGTGGACGGAGAGCTGCTGCCAAGTAAGGGTCAGATTTGGGGGTTTATAAGCTGGTGTGGGTATACCATCATAGAATACTGTACATAAATCCAGCTAAACCAACAGTCCTTCTTAGGACAAATATATAGATTGCAGTGCTAGGTACGCAGGGAGTGTATGTGGCTATATACATATCAGTGCAAGGCATGCAGGCACTGTATGTGTGTATATAGATATCATTCATACATCAAGAGGGTCCATTCCATTACTGTCTGCTGCCTATACATATTACATTTATTGACTGTATATACCTAGCCCCAGATAACACTGGCTTGGAATATTTTCTTTTTGCATCTTAATTCTGATTATTTTGTTCCAAAGCAATCCAGAACCCTTTTTTCTTCTCCATTTGCTTGTTGACACTGCAAACTACAGCCAAATCCTTTTCATAGTGCAGCGTGAAAATCCAGCAATTTTAAACGGGTTAGCCTGTCCCAGGCATCACATCTGAGTGTGCAGAAAAATCTGTCATTTTTTCTGGTACTGTAGAATCTTTTTGGAGTGTCTTATACAATTTTTTCCACACCATTTTGCTGCCAAATCAATATTTAGCTGCAGTGCAGATATTTTACACTGGGTTTTGTCCGCTGCAAAGATCACATATTGTTGCACTCAAAATTTTGACATTTCAGGCTTCCATAGAATTTTTTTGTTGTGTCTTAGCCTATTATTGACACAATTTTGCTGGCCAAAAAAAGATAAAAAATACTTGGCAGATATTTGAAAGTGAGTTGTTTCCAGCAGACGCCTCATCTATATGTGGGCTACAAATTGTGACATTTCAGACCTCCACTCCACTGTATTTGCTGTCTGTTACCCTAGTTCTACAGACTATTTTGTGGTAAATAATAAAAAAATACAGGCCACATATTGAACAGTGTGGTATCTCCGTCAGACGCCTGATCTATCTGTGGGCTACAAATTGTGGCATGTCAGGCCTGCATTCACCTTTTTTGCTGTGTCTTAGCCTAGTTCTATAAACTATTTTGAGGCAAAAACTAAAAAAAAATACAGGCCACATATTGAACAGTCTGGTATCTCCATCTGACTCCTCATTTATCTGTGGGTTACAAATTGTGGCATTTGAGACCTCCATTCAACTGTTTTTGCTGTCTGTTACCCCAGTTCTTGAAACTATTTCCCTATAAAAAACATAAAAATACAGGCCACATATTGAACAGTGTGGTGTCTCCATCAGACACCTGATCAACTTGTGGGCTACAAATTGTGGCATTTTAGGCCTACATTCACATTTTTTGCTGTGTCTTACACTAGTTCTATAGACTATTTTGGTATCTCCGTCAGATGCCTCTTCTATCTGTGGGTTAAAAATAATGGCATTTGAGGGCTCCATTCAACTGTTTTTGCTGTGTCTTACCATAATTCTATACACTATTTTTCTGTAAAGAAACAAAAATACAGGCCACATATTGAACATTGTGGTATCTCTGTCTGACTCCTCATCTCTCTGTGGGCTACAAATTGTGGCATTTAAGACCTCCTCCATTCAACTGTTTTGGCTGTCTGTTGCCCTAGTTCTTGAAATTATTTTCCTGTAAAAAAATAAAAGTACAGGCCACATATTGAACAACGTGGTATCTCCATCAGACGCCTGTTCAACCTGTGGGCTGCAAATTGTGGCATTTCAGACCTACATTCACCATTTTTTTTGCTGTGTTTTCCCCTAGTTCTATAGACTATTTTGGGTTAAAAAATAAAAAAATACGGGCCACATATTGAACAGTGTGGCATTTCCGTCAGATGCCTCTTCTATCTGTGGGCTAAAAATTGAGGCATTTGGGGGCTCCATTGAACTGTTTTTGCTGAGTCTTACACTAATTCTGTACAGTGTTTTTCTGCCAAAAAACAAAAACACAGGCCACATATTGAACAGTGTGATATCTCCGTCAAAAGCTCTTCAATCTGTGGGCTAAAAACTGTTGCATTTTGGGCTCAATTCAACTATTTTTGTTGTGTCTTACCATAATTTTACACAGTATTTTTCTGTAAAAAAAACAAAAATCCAAGCCACCTATTGAACAGTGTGTTTTCTCCGTCAGATGCCTGATCTATCTGTGGCCTACAAATTGTTGCAAGTCAGGCCTACATTCAACTTTTTTGTTGTGACTTACAGTAGTTCTATAGACTATTTTGGGGTAAAAAATAAAAAGTACAGGCCCCATTTTGAACAGTGCGGTATCTTCGTCAGATGCCTGATCTATCTGTGGCCAACAAATTGTTGTATTTCAGGCCTACATTCACCTTTTTTTTGCTGTATCTTACCCTTGTTCTATAGACTATTTTGGGGTAAAAATAAATTTGTTGCATTTCAGGCCACCATTCCACTGTGTTTGCTGTGTCTTACCCTAGTTATTGACACCATTTTGATAACAAAAATAAATTTTTACCTACTTTCCAGACATTTTATAGTGTGGTTTTTCTACACATTGATCAAGTACAAGTTCGCTCCCAATTCAGCCATTTCCAGTTAACATGGAAAATATTGTAGTCTATTTAAAATGGGAAAGATGCGTGGCAAGAGATGGGGAAGTAGAAGTGATGGTGTTGGTGCATGCAGAGGCCAAGGACATGGGCAACCTAAAATTGTGCCACAACAAACACCGATATCTTCAAGCATGACCTTCCTATCCAAATTCGTAGGGGACCATAGAGCAACACTATTGAAACCAGAGCTATGTCAAAAGATTGTTGGTTGGATAGCGGATAATGCTTCCACTCACTTTTCCACCACCACTCTGTCTTCCACACGGTCAAGTCTGAGTAGCCATGCCAAGTGCCTGGAGACAAATGATCCCACACTTGGACACTCCGATGAGCTGTTCACTTTTCCACTGTATGTATAGAATCGGGCCTCTCGCCTGGTGTACTTGAAGTGGGGCAAAATGAGATCGCATGTAGCAATGCCCAAATATTTGAGCAGCCACATTCACACGAAGGCGAAGGTAGGAACATGTCACAAAAGGTGGACGATGATGAGACACAATTTCCAGAAAGTCAGAAGGAGGACAGGGTGCGGAAGTGGAAGCAGAGGTGGTGGATGACACAGTAACTAATCCAACCTGGCAGGAAGACATGCAGGCGAGGACAGCAGCACACAGGGGAGGGAGCTGTAGCACCCCATCAGGCAGGAAGAAGCAGTGTGGTGTCCACAGACAGAAGGTGGGCAACAGTTCCTCATAACACCAACATGATGGAAGTTAGCAGTACAACTGTTAGGTCTTCCCAAGTCTGGTTGTTTTTTAAAAACTCTGCCGATAACCCCAAACAGACAATTTTCACCACCTGCCATACCCACATCAGCAGGGGTAGCAAAATTTTCAGCCTCACCACCACCAGCATGATAAGGCAAATGGCAGCAAAGCACCCGACTTTGTAAGCTGAACACCATGCTCCAGGAACAGTGTAAACATTGCTTCTTTCACTGTTGTGCGTGAAAGCCAATCCCCTGTCCATGTTACATACGGAGATGCCTCCTGCCTTGCAACTGTCATTGCCCACACTCAAATACCACCATCATCAAGCACATCCATGTCCTTTTCCCAGTGCAGCCTTCAGTTGTTCATACCCCAGTTATTTTAACAAAAGCGTAAATACGCAGTCAACGCCCCACACGCCACAGTACTAAATTCACACATTTCTCATCTGCTTGCACTTGAAATGTTGCCTTTTAGGCTCATGGATATGGAAGCTTTCCACAATCTGATGGTGGTGGCAGTCCCAAGGTACTTGGTCCCCAGCCACCACTTTTTATCCCGGGGTGCCATCATGGCATTATACAAGTACGTCACTCACAACATTACCGGTGCCCTGAACAATGCTGTTACTGGTAAAAACCACCTAACCATGGACACTTGGACAAGTGCTGGTGGGCAGAGATGCTACAACTCTCTGACTAAATTAGCATAGTGGAAGCCAGGACTCAGAGGGAACTTGGGATGGAACATGTCCTTCCAACGCCAAGGATTGAGGGCCCTATGTCAATCGGGGTTGCCCCCACAGTCTACAGCTCCTGCACCTCATCCTCCTCCTCTTCAGCCTCCATTTCTGAAATGACCACATCAGTCACAAGCTGAAAGCACTGCAGCACTGCCTCAGCCAACCGTCAAGAGGCTGTACTGAAACTAATATGCTTAGATGACAAACCGCACAATGCTGAAGAGTTGTGGACAGCTCTGTAAGAGCAGGCAGATGTGTGGCTGACACTGCTGAACCTACAGCCGGGCATGGTCGTGTGTGACAATGGCTGGAACCTGGTGGCAGCTCAGAGGTGAGGCGATCTCACACACATACCTTGCCTGGCCCATGTGCTTAAACTCGCTGTTCAACAGTTTCTCAAAACCTACCCAAAGCTGAAGGATCTGCTTGTGAATGTACACTGCCTGTGTGCCAATTTTAGAAAGTCAGCTCCAGCTTCCACCACAATTGCCGTGCTTCAGCAGCACTTGCAGATTCCGGCTCACCGAATGGTGTGCAATGTCCACTCGCACTGGAACTCAACACTGCATATGTTGGAAAGGATTTCTGAGCAGAAGAGGGTAGTTGTTTGCTACCAGCATCAACAAGGCCGTCAGTATTCTGTTCAGACTCCACACTTAAGATCTCAGGAGTGGACTTGGATGTCAGACATATGTACCATCCTACAAAACTTTGAGGAATCCACCAAGATTGTGATTGGCTATGACGCCATAACTAGCATCACCATCTGGCTTTTTTGTCTTCTGAAATGCTCTCTGCTCACAATCAAAGAGGTGGCATTGCAGGCAGAGCACAATGAGATGGAGCCTCATGTCATCCCAACATGGATTGGTTGACAAAGAGGAAGAGGAGGAGGAGAAAGGATGGGAGCTACTTTCATGCACTATAGATGGCACTACAAGCACAAGTGTCATACCGTCTGTTCAGGGTAGATGGCGTGAGGACAGGGAGGAGGAGGAGGAGAAGGAAGAGGAGAACATGGTCAGTCGTCCTCTTGGTGAGGACACAGAAGTCTTGCCTGTTAGCAGTCTGCCACGCATGGCTGATTTTATGTTGCGTTGCCTTTCCCGTGACCCTCGTATTGTCAAAATTTTGGCTGACAGTCATTACTGCTTGGTGACACTTCTAGAACCATGATGCAAGGAGAGCTTTCATTCTCTTCTTCCAAAGGCAGACAGGGGTACTAAAATGGTGCAGTACCAGAAGGCACTTGTTGCGAAATTATTTAAAAAATACCCATCTGAAAATGCTGGCAGCAGAGGTCACAGTTCATTGGACAACCAAGAAGTACAGGGGATAGAGACAGAACTCCAATCCAGCAGAGGCAGGGGAACACTGGCATTGTTCTGGGAGAGTTTTCTCAGACCCTCCCATCGCAGTAGCCATGATGCGTGGCTTACTCTCACAAGGAGTGCAAAGTTTTGGAAGACGGTGAGGGACTTCCTTGCTGACCATACCAATGTCCTCCAAGATCCCTCTGTGCCTTTTAATTATTGGGTCTCAAAGCTGGATATGTGGCATGAACTGGGTCTCTACGCCTTGAAGGTCCTGGCCTGTCCTGCTGCTAGCATTTTGTTTTAAGTGCTGCTGGTGGAATTATAACTGATAAGCGCATTCGCCTGTCAACTGAAAATGCGGACAGGCTGACTCTTATAAAAATGAACAAGGGCTGGATTGGGGCAGACTTCTCTACACCAGCTCATGATAACAATGAAACCTAACCTCAAATCTAGTGTCTTTTTTTGTGAGGTATATTCCCATGCACCTCTTCACACCCACACATGGGTATATGCTTCCTGATTTTGGATATTTGCTATTACACTCTATGTTGAGTTGTCCATGTCCAGTTGAAAATGTTTTTCAGCCTATACACAGTGTATGGGCATTACAAGTATAGGAGACCCGCTCCTGTAAACTGGGAAAACAGTTTTAGTAGGAGATCCTCCACGTCTCTTCCGACACCACCACTAGATCATCAGGGTGAACATGTTCCGTGATGCAATAGCCACTATAAATTTTTTTAGCAAGGGTGTTTATGATGGCCATAAAAAATATTTACACAGTAGGTTGATGTGTACCCCATAGGGGGAAATGTTTGTCAGCCCATACACTTAGTGTATAGGAATTACATGTATAGGAGACCCACTCCTGTAAACTGGGAAAACATTTTTCGGAGTTCATCCTCCACGTTTCTTCCTTTGGGGATTGGTGTGTGGGCAAATTTTAGGCAGACCTTGTATTCACTTAATGGGCAAACTTTAGTTGACATTAAAAACAGAATAAGGGGAACTTTGGGTTCATGTGGCTATCCAGTGTGTTCAAAGGCTTATTCGGGAGCATGTAACTTTGGTGCAGGGCAGGCATTGCATTCAATGTATATGCAAACAGTATGGGAGTACCAAATGAATACTGGGAACTATGGTTGTATGTGCCCATCCAGTATGTGGCTTCAAAGACTTATTGGGGTGCATGTAACTTTGGTTCAGGGCATGCTTTGCATTCAATGCATAAGCAAACAGTATGGGAGTACCAACTGAATATTGGGAGTTATGGTTGAATGTGGTCATCCATGACGTCTGCTCAATGGGTTGCTGGGGTGCGTCCAAATTTTGGGCAGCCCTGCCACTCACTGCATGCGCAATAACATTATAAGAGACCCAATGCTTAATAATGGGAATAGCAAAGCATAGCCGGCTGAAGGTTCTCTAAAAATGGTGAGGGACAAATGCTGGCACTTTAAAATAGACTTTGTGACTTTTAGAGTGCCTCCTTCATATATGAAATAGGATGTGTCTGATGTGTCACACACCACATTGCCAAAGAGAGGTTGTAATCTGTTAAAATTATGTGTCCCTGTTAATGCATTTGTCTTGGTTTAAAGCAAAGCTAAAGTTGAAAAACGCATCAAAAACGCTACATGCGAACATAGCCCAAGTGATTGAGGAACATTTTTTTGGAGGTAAATTATTTTGCCTTATATAAAATTCATTACCCTGGAAAGGATGTTCCCTAACATATTTCCCAGGAAAATCCAGTTTGGTTTTATTTTTGCATGTTTTTTGTTGCACCTGTAAAAATGGCATATGACTCTGTGACTCTGACAACATTGTTCACAGCTGTGACCTGGGAGTCAGAAATGTTTCCAGAGGCATTCCCTATGCTGTTCCCATGTCATTTTGAGCACTGTTTCCATCATTTTCAGACATTTTTATATTTTAGAAGGACCCCCGGGGGGTGATGGTAAAAATTCTCGGCTTTCCCATAGACTTACATTGGCCTCGTTGCTTGGGTCGATAACCCAAGTGTTCCAATTTGCTTGACCCGAGCAATGAGCACCAAAGCATTTTAGTGCTCACTCATCACTAATAAGAATAAAAATCTGTGTTTTCTTGACTAACCAGAAAGAAACACATAAATTGAAAAGTCAACATAGAGATTACAGTCAATGACTCCTGACTTCCTGAAAATAGACATCTGGCTAATTAAGATAAAATGCTGTGTCATCACAGCTTGTTTAGATGTTCTTTGAATACCTCTGATGCAAAATTTTGTGCTGAAGATGCAGCAGAGGTTTTCTTATGGTGACATTTTTATGATGACCATATTTGTGAAGGTGTCTCTGAACAGTAGAATACTGTACCTTAGCTCCAGAGTCTGCTAAATCTATCTGAAGGTGTTTTACAATCAAGTGGAGATTCTAATTTTCCTTTCTAGCAATCCTACAAGCAGCTCTGACTGAAATTTTGCTTGGTCTTCCAGACCTTATCTTGACCTCCACTGTTCCTGTTAACTGCAATTTTTTAATTATATTTCAAACTGAGGAAAGGGCAACTTGAAAATGCTTTGCTAACTTTGTATAGCCTTCTCCTGCTTTGTGGGCCTTTACCATTTTCATTTTCAAAGTGCTAGACAGCTGCTTAAAATAACCTGTGCCTACTGTTTTTTTGGCACAAGGTTAGAGGAGTCTTATTTTCTGTAAAGCTGGGAAATTTATATCACCTGTCCATTTCTGATGATGATAGTGAACACGTCATAATTCTAACAAGCTAATTAAGGTCTGAAGCTTTGGTTATTTTCCTTTTGGTAATTTTTAAATGTGAAAAATGAAAATATATATTTTTGCTTAAAATAGAAAGGAAATGTGTCATCTTTAACTTTAGGTATTTTAGAGAACATTTCATATTCAACTTGCTTAACTGTTCATAATAACAGTAATTTTGACCAGGCATGCCCAAACTTGTACATGCAACTGTATATCTTCTCTCTAGGTGCGCACATAGCCTGGATTATGACTTCCATAGAAAGTACAAGCTTTTTAGCCTACAATTTCTGTTGAATTAATATCCCACTCAATGTGCAGACAGGAGCTGTGTGCTCCTAACAACTGAGTTACATACCTCTTGGGGGAAAGGATTTGAGGAATAGGTAACAGTTTCAGGACTCATTGGTATAAACAAAACTGCCCAAAATCTTAGAGGGAAAAAGAGGCATAAACAAATAGAATTAAAATTTAAAAAAAAAATTATTTGCATGATTAAAAATTATTATTTTTAAGACAATTTTTAAACATAAATGTATTTCATTAAAATTGTAGTTAGAGGGAACAAAAGAGAAAGAAAAACAAGTATAAAGGACTTTATCAGCACTCAAAAAAAATTATCTTAGGGAATATATACATAAGTTGCACAAATGTATATCCATTCACTAGAAAAAAGTATTTAAATAAATTGCATAGTAGAGTATGTTTGAAAAAACATGCATAACTAAATCTCAATGGAGTGTGCTAGGTTTGAAAAAGAAAAATATTGCAAAAAAGTGCATAGTGCAATATATTTGAAAATTATTAATAAATAAATCCCAATGGGGTATGTTAGAAAGTTATATTTGCAAAAAGTGCAGAGTGCAAAGCTCCTTACAGTAATGCCTACTAAAATTAATACCATGTGGTCTAGCAAGCAATACAATTAAAATATACACACTGCAGATAAAATACATAAGATATTACTTATAATTAAGATATTTTGTTGTGGAAAATGCAGTGCTGTAGTATGCCCTAGCTACCACCCCGACAGCGCCATTTTGCCGACCAGGCTTCTTCAATTAGGGGGTATACTCCCTAATTGAAGAAAGCTGGTCGATGAAATGGCGCTGTACCCCTAATTGATGAAGCCTGGTCAGCGAAACGGAGTTGTTGGGGTGGTAGCTAGGGCATACTACAGCACTGCATTTTCCACAACACAATATCTTAATTATGTATTTTATCGGAAGTGTGTATACAATAATTATTTTGCTTGCTAGACCTCATGGTATTAATTTATCATGTTAATAAATTTTTTTTTTACATTTTAATGCTATTTGTTTATGCCTCTTTTTCCCTCTAAGATTTTGGGAATTTTTGTTTATACTATATATCTGAGGTTATAGTAGATATTTCTAGGACTTGTTAATTAATTTGCAATTAATTGGGTAGCAAATTATGCAAAATGTTTTGATTTTGAAAACTGTATTGCAAATAAAAGTATCTGTCTACATTGGTCAATTGAATAAAAGAAAAAATATTTAAAATTAAAATTAAAAGAGATACATAAAGATAAGTTATTAAAGATGTACACGGGACCCCTATGAATATGGGGGAGGAATCTGCTCTGTTACAGAAGGGTACAGTATTTAACCCCTTCACCCCCAAGGGTGGTTTGCATGTTCATGACCGGGCCAATTTTTACAATTCTGACCACTGTACCTTTATGAGGTCATAACTCTGGAACGCTTCCATGGATCCCGGTGATTCTGACATTGTTTTCTCGTGACATATTGTACTTCATGTTAGTGGTAAAATTTCATTCAAATAACTTGCGTTTATTTGTGAAAAAAATGGAAATTTGGCAAAAATTTTGAAAATTTCGCAATTTTCCAACTTTGAAGTTTTATGCCCTTAAATCACAGAGATACGGCACACAAAAAACTTGATAAGTAACATTTCCCACATGTTTACTTTACATCAGCACAATTTTGGAACCAAAATTTTTTTTTGTTAGGAAGTTATAAGGGTTAAAAGTTGACCAGCGATTTCTCATTTTTACAACACCATTTTATTTTTAGGACCACATCACATTTGAAGCCACTTTGAGGGGTCTATATGATAGAAAATACCCAAAAGTGACACCATTCTAAAAACTGCACCCCTTAAGGTGCTCAAAACCACATTCAAGAAGTTTATTAACCCTTTAGGTGCGTCACAGGAATTTTTTTGAATATTTAAAAAAAATGAACATCTAACTTTTTTTCATAAAAAAAATAATTCAGGTTCAATTTTTTTTATTTTACCAAGGGTAACAGGAGAAATTTGACTGCAAAAGTTATTGTGCAATTTGTCCTGAGTACGCAGATACCTGATATGTGGGGGGGAACGACTGTTTCGGCGCATGGCAGAGCTCAGAATGGAAGGAGCGCCGTTTGACTTTTTCAATGCAAAATTGGCTGGAATTCAGATTGGACGCCATGTCACGTTTGGAGAGTCCCTGATGTACCTAAACAGTGGAAACCCCCTACAAGTGACCCCATTTTGGAAACTAGACCCCCTAAGGAACTTATCTAGATGTGTGGTGAGAACTTTGAACCCCCATGGGCTTCACAGAAGTTTATAACATAAAGCCATACAATTAAAAAATCATATTTTTTCCACAAAAATGATCTTTTCACCCTCAATTCTTATTTTTCCAAGGGTAACAGGACCCTAAAAGTTATTGTGCAATTTGTCCTGAGTACGCTGATACCCCACATGTGGGGGTAAACCACTATTTGGGCGCATGGCAGAGCTCGGAAGGGAAGCAGCGCCATTTGACGTTTTGGGCTGGAATTGAGATCGGACTCCATGTCGCGTTTGGAAAACCCCTGATGTACCAAAACAGTGGAAACCCCCCACAAATGACACCATTTTGGAAACTAGACCCCCTAAGGAACTTATCTAGATGTGTGGTGAGAACTTTGAACCCCCATGGGCTTCACAGAAGTTTATAACATAAAGCCATACAATTAAAAAATCATATTTTTTCCACAAAAATGATCTTTTCACCCTCAATTCTTATTTTTCCAAGGGTAACAGGACCCTAAAAGTTATTGTGCAATTTGTCCTGAGTACGCTGATACCCCACATGTGGGGGTAAACCACTATTTGGGTGAATGGCAGAGCTCGGAAGGGAAGCAGCGCCATTTGACGTTTTTGGCTGGAATTGAGATCGGACACCATGTCGCGTTTGGAAAACCCCTGATGTACCAAAACAGTGGAAACCCCCCACAAATGACACCATTTTGGAAACTAGACCCCCCAAGGAACTTATCTAGATGTGTGGTGAGCACTTTGAACCCCCCAGTGCTTCACAGAAGATTATAACGCCCGGGCGTGAAAATAAAAAATTCGTATTTTTTCCACAAACATGATCTTTTAGTCACCATTTTTTTATTTTCCCAAGGGTACCAGGAGAAATTGGACCTTAAAAGTTGTTGTCCAATTTGTCCTGAGTATGCTGATACCTCATATGTGGGAGAAAACTACTGTATTGGCACACGTCGGGGCTCGGAAGGGAAGTAGTGACGTTTTGGAATGCAGACTTTGATGGAATGGTCTGCGGGTGTCATGTTGCCTTTGGAGAGCCCCTAATGTACCTAAACAGTGGAAACCCCCCACAAATGACACCATTTTGTAAACTAGACCCCCCAAGGAACTTATCTAGATGTGTGGTGAGCACTTTGAACCCCCCAGTGCTTCACAGAAGTTTATAATGCCCGGGCGTGAAAATAAAAAATTCGTATTTTTTCCACAAACATGATCTTTTAGTCACCATTTTTTTATTTTCCCAAGGGTACCAGGAGAAATTGGACCCCAAAAGTTGTTGTCCAATTTGTCCTGAGTATGCTGATACCCCATATGTGGGAGAAAACTACTGTATGGGCACACGTCGGGGCTTGGAAGGGAAGAAGTGACGTTTTGGAATGCAGACTTTGATGGAATGGTCTGCGGGTGTCATGTTGCCTTTGGAGAGCCCCTAATGTACCTAAACAGTGGAAACCCCCCACAAATGACCCCATTTTGAAAACTAGACCCACTAAGGAACTTATCTAGATGTGAGGTGAGCACTTTGAACCCCCAAGGGCTTCACTGAAGTTTATAATGCCAGGGCATGAAAATAAAAAAATCGTATTTTTTCCAGAAACATGATCAATTAGTCCCCAATTTTTTCATTTTCTCAAGGGTAACAGGAGAAATTGGACCCCAAAAGTTGTTTTCCAATTTGGCCTGAGTACGCTGACACCCCATATGTGGGAGAAAACTACTGTATGGACACACGTCTGGGCTCGGAAGGGAAGCAGTGACGTTTTGGAATGCAGACTTTGATGGAATGGTCTGCGGGTGTCATGTGCGTTTGGAGAGCCCCTGATGTACCTAAACTATTGAAACTCCCCACATGTGACCCCATTTTGGACACTAGACCCTCCACGGAACTTATCTAGATGTGTGGTGAGCACTTTGAACCCCCAAGTGTTTCACAGAAGTTTATAACACTCGGACGTGAAAATAAAAAAATCATTTTTTTCCACAAAAATGATATTTTTGCCCCCAATTTTTTATTTTCCTAAGGGTAACAGGAGAAATTGGACCCCAAAAATTGTTTTGCAATTTGTCCTGAGTAGGCTGATACCCTACATGTGGGGGTAAAACACTGTTTGGGCGCATGGCAGAGCTTGGAAGGGAAGGAGCACCATTTGACTTTTTCAACTCAGAATTGGCTGGAATTGAGATCAGACGCCATGTTGCATTTGGAGAGCCCCTGATGTGCCCAAACAGTGGAAACTCCCAATTATAACTCCAACCCTAACCCCAACACACCCCTAACCCTAATCTGAGCCCTAACCCTAGCCCTAACCCTAGCCCTAACCCTAGCCCTAACCCTAACCCTAGCCCTAACCCTAGCCCTAACCCTAAGGCTGTGTGCACACGCTGCAGATTTTGCTGCGGTTCCGCAGCAGTTTTGGCCGCTGCGGACCAGCAGCAGTTTTTGCTGCGGTGTACAGTACCATGATTCCCTATGGGAATCAAAAACCGCAGTGCAGACGGTGCGGAATTTTCCGCGCGGATTATCTGCGGTTTTCAATCCGCAGAAAGAATTGACATGTCAATTCTTTCTGCGGATTCTCCTGCGGTTTTCCATCTCCTCTATTGAGGAGATGAAAAACCGCAGGACAAAACCGCAGAGCAATCCGCAGGTAAAACCGCAGGTCTTTTGACCTGCGGTTTCACCTGCGGATTTTACAAAATCTGCGCGGGTGAATCCGCACCTAATCCGCAGCGTGTGCACACAGCCTTACCCTAACGGGAAAATGGAGATAAATACTTTTTTTTTAGTTTTATTATTTTTCCCTAACTAAGGGGGTGATAACGGGGGGTTTGACTTACTATTTATGGCGATTTTTATGTTTGGCGGCTGTCAGACGCTAAAAGACGCTTTTTATTGTAAAATAGTTTTTGCATCACCACATATTGAGAGCTATAATTTTTCCGTATTTTGACCCACTGAGTCATGTGAGGTCTTATTTTTTGCGGGACGAGTTGACGTTTTTATTGGTACCATTTTCGGGCATGTGACATTTTTTGATCGCTTTTTATTCCTATTTTTGGGACGCAGAATGAACAAAAACCAGCGTTTCATGAATTTCTTTTGGGGGGGTGCGTTTACACCGTTCCGCGTGCGGTAAAATTGATAAAGCGGTTTTATTCTTCGGGTCAGTATGGTTACAGCGATACCTCATTTAGGTCGTTTTTTTGTGTTTTTGTCGGTTTTATGCAATGAAAACTATTTTATATAAAAAATAATTATTTTTGCATCGCTTTATTCTGTGAGCTATAACTTTTTTATTTTTTCGCTGATGATGCTGTATTGTGGCTCGTTTTTTGCGGGACAAGATGACGTTTTCAGCGGTACCATGGATATTTATATGCGTCTTTTTGATCGCGCGTTATTACACTTTTTGTTTGGCGGTATGATAATGAATCATTATTTTTTGCTTCGTTTTTTATTTTTATTTTTTAAGGGGTTCGCTTAAAGGGTTAACTAATGGGACAGTTTTATAGGGCTGGTCATTACGGACGCGGCGATACCTTATATGTGTACTTTTATTGTTTTTTTTTTTTATTATTTCCAAAAAATGGATTTATTGGGGGAATATTTTTTTTTTTTTTCTAATTTATTTGGCGATTTTTTTTAATTTATTTTTACATTTTTTTTTAATTTTTTTTTTACTTTATTACATAGTCCCAGGTGGGACATCACTGTCCTGTGACAGATCGCTGATCTGTCACATCACAGATCACTGTGACAGATCAGCAATCTGTCACAGGCATTGAAGCAGACTTCCTCTTGCCTGCGCTTTGCAGGCACTGAGGAAGCCAGCTTCCTCAGGTCCCCGAAGGCCCCCGTCGCCATCTTGGATTCGGGGGCCTGGAGGATAGGAGCCCCCCGCAGCAGCGCTGCACTTTGCGCTGCCGTGGGGGGATCAGGGAAGCACGGAGGGAGCCCCTTCCCTCCCGATGCTTCCCTTTAACTCCCGGTACACCGCGATCATTTTTGATCGCGGTGTGCAAGGGGTTAACGTGTCGGGGGCGGTCCGTGACCGCCCCTGACACATAGTGCCGGGTGTCAGCTGTGATAATCAGCTGACACCCGGCCGCGATCAGCGGCGCTCACCACGTGGGCGCCGCTGATTGCGGTAGATGTACTATCCCGTCCACGGTCATACGGGCCCGGGTACCGTGGACGGGATAGTACGTCGGATGTCAGGAAGGGGTTAAATAAAAAAATTTGATTCTCAGCCATGAATTTTCCACAAACTCTCAGAAAACATTCAAGTAAAACAATCACCGTATTTTGTGGATTATAAGATGCACTGGCTTATAAGTTGCACCTCAGATTTTGTTCACCAATACAGTTAAACGCTGCGGTAGATCAGGGAGACACAATCTTCTTGCATAAACGTTCAAGCTCCGTGATGTATAGACTGCAGGTCTATAGTAAAGCATGGAGACACACGGATGAGTGGGGTGACGTTATCATACTGGAACTCTGCGTGCCTCGGCGTGATGACATCACCTCATTGTTCTTCCTATGCCTTGGTTCTGTCTGCTTGCAGACTCCTCAGGATCCATGGTTACATGAGTATAAGATTTTTATTTTAATAAAGCTCATGGGGGACATGAATAAATAAAGCTCATGTGGTAGTGTAAAATCACAGCAGGAGCCAACTGTATAGAAGAGATGGATTACACACAGTAAATACAAATAGAATAGGTAGACTTATAGATGTCAGTGACAAATGCAATTAGTACAGTGTATGTGCAAATTACTGTACATGTATTTAATTAATAAAAGATTATTTTTGTGAAAAAAATGGTGTGTAATTTTTGTAACTAGCAGAGGGAAAGCCGACGGCTGAGGGCTGATGTTTACAGCCTGGGAAATGAGTAATACCTGTGGAGTTTCCCAAGCTATTAATATCATCTCACAACTGTATACTTAGCCTTTACTGGCTATTAAAATAGAAGACCCTAAAAAAATGATGTAGGGTCCCTCTGTAATTAATAACCAGCAAAGGCTATGTAGACAGCTGCGGGCTGATATTAATAACTTAGGAAGGGGCCATGGATACCGACCACCCCAGACTAAAAACATCAGCTCTCTGCTGCCTCAGAAAAGGCATATCTCTAAGATGTGCCAATTCTGGCACTTAGCCTCGCTTTTCCTACTTGCCCTGTAGTGGTGGCAAGTGGGTAATAGTTGGGGGATTGATGTCGCCATCAGTTGACATCAAGCCCCGGGGTAAGTAATGGAGAGGCGTCAATAAGACACCTCCATTACTAACCCCATAGTCATATTGTATAAAAATACAGACACACAGAATAAAGCCCTTTATTTGAAAGAATGACAGACTCCTTTAATAATCTAAACCATACTTACAACCTAGCCTAATTCCACCAAAGCCCTTGTTCTCCTGTAACATAGCAAAACTAAAAAACAACAATATACCATACCTGTCCATCGTTCTGTCCCACGCCATAATCCATATCTGGGGGATAATTAGTTTTCAACCTGGACGGTGCCAAGTAGTGACCGTCCAGACTGAAAACCACTGGTGAATGAACAGCTGTGAACGCAGCCTCAGTGACTAGCAGTGACGCTACCGAGGCTCCGTTCTCAGCCGGGAAGAACTGGCTGAGCAATACCCTAATCATCTTCTCCTGCCCTTAATGTTATTGGCAGCAGCAAGTGTCAGCTGATGGGAACTGTAGTCCAATCAGATGAAACCAGTGACAGAAGGTAAACTTTTTACTTCTGATCACAGCTGCGGGCTCACGCTGTCTTCTGACAGTGTGGGAACAGCGGCTCTCTGACCTGCGGTGACGATTTCACTGCCGATCAGAAGCACTATGCTGTTGTTTCCCACACTGTCTCACAGCTTGGGAACCCCCAACTTTTGTACTGCATATGTTTGGCTATATTTGGCCATGTAATCAACGAATAAATTGGCGAATATTGCAAATTCGGCGATCGTGAGCTGAATCAAATATTGAAATATTCGCTCATCTCTACTGAGGACAATCATAGAGTGTGGGATACTGAGGGCTGTCATAAAGTGCAGGGGGCTGCTTGGGTGCTGTCATAGAGTGGTACGGGGCTGCTATGGGGCCAATTATGCTGTGTGTGATGATCTGTAGGCCTAACATGCTGTGTATGCTGGAACTGTCGGGCCATCATGCTTTGTAGCGGGGAATTATATATGGGCACTCGGGACATTATTAAATCTTAAGCTGGTGCTTAGGAAGCATAAATAATTGTTATAGGGCTCTAAGGGTATTGTGTTTGTTAACTGGGCACACATAAGGCATTATTAGTTTCTGGGGACAAAATGTAAGTACTGTTTACTAGGGCATTTGCACATTGCATTAATATTTTCTATGGCACAAAGAAGGCATTTAATTTTGTAAGAGTCACAGTGGTGGGCATTATTATATGGGGTACTAAGGGGATCAGTAATAAAGACACATACGGCAGCTGCTCAGCTTTAAGGCAGAGACTCACTGGCACATTTCTCCTGCGGTAATCGCATCGCACTGAACAGACTTGCCGGCACCTCTCCTGACCTGAGCATGACAGCATGATTGATTACTAGGCAGCTGTCAAGCTCAGGTCAGGAGAGCAGACAGCCAGTGCGAGTTTTACAATGCGATTCTCGGACGAAAAATACACCAGTGTGTCTCTGCCCTTAGGGTATCAACAGGTTCAAAAGTTTGTGCAGGTTGGGAATAGATGGGGACAGTGCTGGAAATGTGAGAATTCAAATGTGTTTTCATTGTCATCTCTTTAGATGAGTCTTGGCTGAAGAAGTTGTCCTGTTCATCTGGGCCAGATCAATAAGATTGGAAAAGTGAATGACTCCACCAGAAAGAACGTCATCTAAAAGTCACCATCAATAGCTGTACTGTAATCTCTTTTGTGTTCTGCAGCACTGGTATCTACTTGGTGGCAATATTAGTGTTAGTCTTTGTATAGAGATTTTCAGTAACAGCAGGGTCATCTGCTGAGATTCCCCTATACTTACTGTATGATTGGGCTGTTGCACTGTAGTTGTACATACGATTACAAGGTCAGGGACTCACCTCTACCTACTCCTCTGAAAAGAACAGATAAATAAGGAGATTACTTAAGTACATATAATGTACAGCTAGACATTTAATTAAAAAAAAAAATAATGCTATTATTTCTGTCTCTTAAATTGCAAAAAATTATTCTTTTGTTTTATTTAATGCTTAAAACTAATAATCTTCACATTAATGGTTGTCAAAATAAAATGTAATAAAAACATAACATTGGTCAACACAAAAAAATTATCAGCAAAGGTAAATTGTCTGTTTTATGGAGTTTGATGTGCTGATTCCAAAAATATGCTTAATTTTGCTCTATCACATAAAGTTTCTGAGGTTATTACATTATTTCTGCATTTTCAATGTATGTGGTTTTTCCTATGCTATTCCCATTTCTTTTCTTGTCTTACTTAATTGTGAATTTTCTTACAGGGACAACATTAGTAAAAGTTTTAGTGAGTTTTATGGGAAGGAGTATTGACAGTGCTGTCAACCAATAACTGCTTCTTGGAAAGCCACATGTTATGGGGAGGAGCTAACTGTCATGAGGCGGTAAGATTTGAGTCAGAAAAGGATGGTGATGGCAGCAAAGACTGGTATGTGAGACTCTGACAGGAGACAGGCCTCTTCAATGATCTGAGCCCTGCCACAGGGAGATAGAAGGGAAGGCAGTGGACAGCCGCCATTGTGAGAGGATTTTCACTGCATTTCTGGGAGGACAAGTCGCCTCAGAGGGAGGAAAACAGCTCAGCCACTGAGGTGTAACTGAGTGAGGGTCTCCACAGAGAGAGAACCTGAAAGCAGCCAATATCACACTGAGAAACTGCCTGTCTGCAAATGTTTATCTGTAAGGAATAGGCTGACCCGTGTACCTCACAACTGTATACAATTTATTTGCCAGATTACCTCCAGTAAAATTAGTTCTAAATACATGGTGCCTCTGTCATCTCTGTGGAAATATCTACATATATGCAGTCAGGCTCATCACATTTTTTTTTAGTTTGTCACCTATTTGACCTGATTTAAAGGAGAAAAATGCCCTGACAGTATCAATCATCTGAACAGATTCTGCTATGTGTGTGGTTCTTTTACATCAAAAGGCCAGATACGTTCAATCCCTCATGGTATTAAAAAGATGCACCAGATGTACTTTAAGTGTCCATCCACTTGGTGATTAAAACAAAACCTGGGCCACTCATCTGATATGCTCAAGTTGTTCAAATGATCTTCTTGACTGGTTGAATATGAGGAAAGTGGATATGCTATTTGCTGCTCCCATGATTTGGAGAGAGCCCAAAAATCATAGTGATGACTGCTACTTTTGTTTTGTCAAACTGAAGGGCTTTTCTACAAAGAACAATCATAAGATTAATTACCCTGAACTTAAATTTGCGATTAGGCCAGTTCCACAAGATGGTACCTTGCCAGTTCCTGTACCACCGTTGTCTGGATTGGATGAAAATGAAGTAGAATATAAAGACTATGGAGCTGAAGCTACTGGCGAAGACATGGAGACCTCAAGTCAAGATAAGTATGTACCTGATGGAGCAGCTGAGCAGCCAGAACACTTTACTCAACATGAATTAACCCCTTCACGACCCACGATGCCTACGTAGGCGCCATGAAAAGTCGTGCCCAAACGACCCATGATGCCTACGTAGGCGTCATGCTATATATCGCCCTCCTGCGGGTCGGGTGACCTGGGTCATTGAAAGGTCACCCGACCCGCACACAGAGTACACTCTATGGTTAATCCCAGGGGGCGTGGCTTAGCCCCCACGTGCTTACGATCGCTCTGATTGGCTGTTAAAAGTGAAACAGCCAATCAGAGCGATTTGTAATATTTCACCAATGAAATTTGGTGAAATATTACAATCTAGCCATGACCGATGCTGCAATAGCATTGGACATGGCTGGACACCGACACCCGACTCCCCCACATTGACTGGCAGGGCCGATCGGCCCCAGCCACCGATGGACGGCGGCGATCGGTTGCCGCCGTCATCATCTGCTCCCCCTCCCCTTCCAATCGCTCCCCCACCTTCCGATTCCCCCCGGTACCTCCGATGTCGCATCGTGGCTCCCGGTATCCCGCTATGGCTCACGGTGTCCTGACGTCCGTATGATGGGCGCCGCCATCTTGCAAAATGGCGGGCACATGCGCAGTGCGCCTGCCATTGTCCAAGATGGCGTCGCCCTTGAATTTGCCGGCTGCCCGTTCATTTTTCATTTTGATCACTGTGATACACTCTCACAGTGATCAAAATGAAAAAAAAAGTAAATACACCCCCCGTTTATCACCCCCATAGCCAGGCACAAATAATAAAATAAAAAATATATATATTTTTTCCATTTAGGGTTTGAATTAGGGTTAGGGTTGAACTTAGGGTTAGGGTTGGAATTAGGGTTATAGCTAGGGTTAGGGTTAGAAATAGGGTTAGGGTTAGAATTAGGGTTAGGGTTGGAATTAGGGTTAGGGTTGGACTTAGGGTTAGGGTTAAAATTAGGATTGGAATTAGGGTTAGGGGTGGAATTAGGGTTAGGGTTGGAATTAGGGTTAGGGTGAGGGCTAGAATTAGGTTAAGTTTAGGGTTAGGGGTGGGTTGGAGTTGGGATTAGGGTAAGGCTTGTGGTTAGGGTTAGAGTTGGGATTAGGTTTAGGGGTGTGTTGAGGTTAGGGTTGTGGTTATGGTTATGATTGCGGTTGGGTTAGAGTTAGGGGTGTATTGGGGATAGAGTTGGAGTTGGAATTGAGGGGTTTCGACTGTTTAGGCACATCACGGGGTCTCCAAACGCGACATGACGCCACGATTTATTCCAGCCAATTTTGCATTCAAAATGTCAAACAGCACTCCCTCCATTCCGAGCCCCAACGTGTGCCCAAACAGTGGTTTACCCCTACATTTGGGGTATCAGCGTACTCAGGAAAAATTGCACAACAACTTTGGGGGTCTAATTTCTCTTGTTACCCTTCGGAAAATAAAAAATTGGGTGCTAAAAAATGATTTTTGTGAAAAAAATGATTTTTTTATTTTCATGGCTCTGCGTTATAAACTTCTTTGAAGCACTTTGGGGTTCAAAGTGCTCACCACACATCTAGACAAGTTCCTTGGGTGGTCTAGTTTCCAAAATGGAGTCACTTGTGGGGGGGTTTCCACTGTTTAGGCACATCAGAGGCTCTGCAAACATAACATGACGCCCGCAGACCATTCCATCAAGTCGGTATTTCAAAACATCACTACTTCTCTTCCGAGCCCCGATGTGTGCCCAAACAGTGGTCCCCCCCACATATGGAGTACCAGCATACTCAGGACAAACTTGACAACAGCTCTTCGGGTCGAATTTATCCTGTTACCCTTGTGAAAATAAAAAATTGCAGGCTAAAAAATCATTTTTTGAGGAAAATTTTTTTTTTTATTTTCACGGTTCTGTGTTATAAACTTCTGTGAAGCACTTGGGGGCTCAAAGTGCTCACCGCACATCTAGATAAGTTCCTTGGGTGGTCTAGTTTCCAAAATGTGGTCAACTGTGGGGGGGTTCCACTGTTTAGGCACATCTGAAAACGTAACATGACGCCCGCAGACCATTCCATCAAGTCGATATTTCAAAACGTCACTACTTCCCTTCCGACCCCCTGTTGTGCACCCAAACAGTGGTTCCCCCCCTCATATGGGGTACCAGCGTACTCAGGACAAACTGAACAACAACTTTAGGGGTCCAATTTATCCTGTTATCCTTGTGAAAATAAGAAATAGCGGGCTAAAAAAATCATTTTTTAGGAATACACCAAAAAACAAGTTTTAGTATCACATATATACAACAAGGATACAGGCAGCAATGTGTAACAAGCTTTGTAAGATCCCAGCTATCCAGCCCCAAATTCCCTTAAACCAATTGGCTGGATTTTTTTATTTTCATGGCTCTGGGTTTATAAACTTCTGTGAAGCACTTGGGGGTTCAAAGTGCTCACTACACATCTAGATAAGCTCCTTGGCGGGTCTAGTTTCCAAAATGGGGTCACTTGTGGGGGTTTCTTCTGTTTAGGCACATCAGGGACCCTGGAAACACAACATGATGCCCGCAGAATATTCCATCAGTCTGCTTTCCAAAATCACGCTCCTTCCCTTCTGAGCTCTCCTGTGCACCCAAACAGTGGTTCCCCCCACATAAGGGGTGCCAGCGTACTCAGGACAAATAGCACAACAACTTTTGTCATCCAATTTCTCCTGTTAGCCTTGTGAAAATAAATAATAGCGGGCTAAAATATCATTTTTGAGGAAAAAAAATGATTTTTTATTTTCACTGCTCTGCGTTATAAACTTCTGTGAAGCACTTGTGGGTTCAAAGTGCTCACCACACATCAAGATAAGTTCCTTGAGGGGTCTAGTTTCTAAAATGGGGTTACTTGTGGGGGAGCTCCAATGTTTAGGTACACAGGGGCTCTCCAAACACGACATGGTGTCCGTTAACGATAGGAGCTAATTTTCCATTCAAAAAGTCATATGGTGCTCCTTCCCTTCCGGGCCCTGCCGTGCGCCCAAACAGTGGTTTATGACCACATATGAGGTATTGGTGTACTCAGGAGAAATTGCCCAACAAATTTTTGGATCCATTTTATCCTGTTGCTCATGTGAAAATGAAAAAACTGAGGCTAAAACAAAATTTTTGCGAAAAAAAAGTCCTTTTTTTTACGGATCAATTTGTGAAGCACCTGGGGGTTCAAAGTGCTCACTATACATCTAGATAAGTTCCTTGGGGGGGTCTAGTTTCCAAAATGGGGTTACTTGTGGGGGAGCTCCAATGTTTAGGTACACAGGGGCTCTCCAAACACGACATGGTGTCCGTTAACGATTGGAGCTAATTTTCCATTCAAAAAGTCATATGGTGCTCCTTCCCTTCTGGGCCCTGCCGTGTGCCCAAACAGTGGTTTATGACCACATATGAGGTATTGGTGTACTCAGGAGAAATTGCCCAACAAATTTTTGGAACCATTTTATCCTGTTGCTCATGTGAAAATGAAAAAACTGAGGCTAAAACAAAATTTTTGCGAAAAAAAAGTCCTTTTTTTTACGGATCAATTTGTGAAGCACCTGGGGGTTCAAAGTGCTCACTATACATCTAGATAAGTTCCTTGGGGGGGTCTAGTTTCTAAAATGGGGTCACTTGTGGGGGAGCTCCAATGTTTAGGCACACAGGAACTCTTCCAAACTTGACATGGCAACCGCTAAATATTCCAGGATATTTTCCATTCGAAAAGTCAAATGGTGCTCCTGCCCTTCCGGGCTCTGCCGTGCGCCCAAACAGTAGTTTATAACCACATATGAGGTATCGGTGTACTCAGGAGAAATTGCCCAACAAATTTTAGTATCCATTTTATCCTGTTACCCATGTGAAAATGAAAAAATTGATGCTAAAAGAAAATTTTTGTTGGAAAAATTAAAATGTCCATTTTTTCCTTCCACATTGCTTTAGTTGCTGTGAAGCACCTGAAGGGTTAATAATCTTCTTGAATGTAGTTTTGAGTAGCTTGAGGGGTGCAGTTTTTAGAATGGTATCACTTTTGGGTAATTTTTGCCATATAGACCCCTCTAAGTGACTTAAAATGTGAGATGGTCCCTAAAAAAATGGATTTGTAAATTTTGTTGTAAAAATGAGAAATCGCTGGTCAACTTTTAACCCTTATAACTTCCTAATAAAAAAAAAAATGTTGTTTCCAAAATTGTGCTGATGTAAAGTAGACATGTGGGAAATGTTATTTATTAACTATTTTGTGTCACATAACTCTCTGGTTTAACAGAATAAAAATTCAAAATATGAAAATTGCGAAGACTTTTGCCAAATTTCCATTTTTTCACAAATAAATGCAAACATTATCGACCTAAATTTACCACTAACATGAAGCCCAATATGTCACGAAAAAACATTCTCAGAATCGCTAGGATCCGTTGAAGCGTTCCTGAGTTATTACCTCATAAAGGGACACTGGTCAGAATTGCCAAAAATGGCCAGGTCATTGAGGTCAAAATAGTCTCGGTCATGAAGGGGTTAAATGATCTCATCAGAGACTTTTCATTGTCAAAAGATAAAGCTGAACTTCTTTCATCTAGGTTGAAACAGAAGAATCTTCTTCATGATGATGTCAAAGTGTGTTATTACCAAAACAGAAGCATCCAACATCAGTGCCCAGGAGAGAAAGGCCATACAGTCTTTAAAAACCAACAAAGAAATCATCATTAAACCTGCTGACAAGGGAGGTGCAATAGTCATGATGAATACGTCAGACTACATGAAGGAAGCAAACAGGCAACTTATGGACACATTCTACTATAGAAAATTGGAGTCGGATCCTACACAGGACTATTACAAGGAACTAAACAAGTTGGTTTCTTGTCTGCCTGACCAGTCCATAAGAGCTGGCGATGACCTGATACCAGAGACTCCAAGAATAGGGACATTCTACATGCTTCCCAAAATCCACAAATCTGGAAATCCAGGAAGACCAATTATTTCATGTGTGGGCACCCTCACTGAGCAGGTATCTGGATGGGTAGAGGGTATTCTTAAACCACTGGTGAAGGATACATCCAGCTACATTCAGGACACAACTGACCTATTGAATAAACTAGCAGCAATAGGTCCTCTACCAGAAGGAACCATCCTGGCCACCATGGATGTGGAATCTTTGTACTCTAATATCCCACACCAAGATGGTTTACATGCCTGCAAATTCTTCATGGAAAACGCAGGGACTGATGCTAATGCTGTGGTGAAACTTATAAAATTCATCCTCACCCACAATTACTTTGAATTTGACAACAGGATCTATCTACAGGAGACTGGCACAGCTATGGGAAGTAAAATGGCTCCACAGTATGCAAATCTTTTCATGGCCAAGCTTGAAAGCGATTTTTTGTCCTCATGCCCCATCAGGCCCCTGGCCTACTACCGCTTCATTGATGATATTTTAATCATCTGGACGGAGTCTGAGCAACAGCTAAAGACGTTCCACGAACAGTTTAATCAATTTCATCCCACCATCAATTTAACACTCAACTACTCCAGTACCGAGATTAATTTTTTGGACACCATCATTAAGCTAAAAAACAATGAAATAGAGACATCCCTGTATCAGAAGCCAATCGACCGTCCAACATACCTTAAATGGGACAGTTTCCATCCAAAACACATAAAGAACTCTATTATCTATAGCCAAGCCATCAGATACAATCGTATATGTTCCAACCCCATGGATAGAGACAAACACCTTGGTCGCCTCAAAAAGACCTTTTTGAATCAGGGTTACCATCCAAGAACAATTGAAAACCAAATTACAAGAGCCACCAGATTGTCAAGGAATCACCTGCTACATTACAAAGCTAAAGAAGAAAATAACCGAGTGCCTCTAGTAGTCACCTACAACCCAAATCTGGAGGTGCTAAGGGGAGCTGCACGGAAATTACAACCTTTACTACAAAAAGATGCCCGATTAAAATCCATTTTTCCAGACCCCCCACTGCTGTGTTTTAGGCAGCCCCCAAATTTAAGAAGCATCATTGTCAGAAGCTCCCTGTCCTCTCCAACAGCTGCAGGAACCTTTCCGTGCAACCAGAAAAAATGTAAAACCTGTCCATTTATAATGACCACGGACAAGATAAAGATCCCCAACTCACATCAGGACTACAAGATCCCAGGTACTTTCACCTGCATTACATCTAATGTGATATACTTAATTATTTGTACTAAATGTCCAACTGGGGGTCTGTATGTGGGGAAGACAGGGCAAAAGCTTAGAACAAGGATGAATGCTCATCGTCACACAATAAGAGAAAAAAGAATGGATCTACCTGTGGCAAAACATTTCTGTATCCCTGATCACAGCAGCATGGATATGAAATTACTGGTATTGAAAGGTAACTTCACATCTCAGAGAGAGAGACGAGTTTGGGAGTACAAATTTATGACGAACTTTGACACTCTCAGTGCTGGAATGAATGTGTCGCATGGATTTATGTCTTTTTACATCAATTAAGGAATTTCCTTTTAAAACCTTGCGGGGCAACACAGAACTAGACCCCAATCAGAGGACCATAAAACATCCAGACTCCTTATCTATGAACTGGTCCAATGTTTATATTTATGTTTCTCCCTCTCCCATATTGATAGTTCTGCTTCACGTCACTTGTCTTATCTATTGCATTTTTTCTAGGCTGTATTGTGCATAAATATGTGACTTCAGATTTTGTATTAGTCAGCCTGATGAAGAGACCTGAGTAGTCTCGAAAGCTTGCAATGTATTACCATCTTTTCAGTTAGCCATTAAAAGGTATCAACTACTGAGGACTCTCAATCCTGAATATTTTTCTATCCACTGGCTAACACGGTACAAAGATATGCATCTTTCCTGTATCAAAACAGAAGCAACACTTTAAAACAATTTTTCACAGTTGATGGACCAATGGTGTACTGTAACAATGTGAATGGCCTCTTGATTCACTGCATTTTATACGTTGATATTTGTACTATTGGCCTTTTTTCTGTGTGCGCTTAAGCTCTTTCTTACTTGAGCATATTGTTCATTTAGCATAAATTGAGCACCTGTGCTAATGGGATCCTTTATGGTGCCTTAGGCTAGTTTCACACTTGCTTTTTTTTGCAGCGCGTTTTTCCCGCAAAAAAACGCATTGAAAAAACGCATACATAAGCATACAACTGCTGCGTTTTTTTCAAGCATTTTTATGAGCGTGCATAAAAAAACGCAGCGTTTTTATGCGTTTGTATGCGTTTTTAGTGCGTTTTTACCGCGTTTGCGTTTTTTTCCAACATTTTTAGGTGGCCCCTCACACTACCCAAACCATGACTTTACTAACCCTAACCCTGACCCTAACCCTAACCCTAACCCTAACCCTAACCCTGACCCTAACCCTTAACCAAATCATACTTAACCCTAACCCAAACCCTAAACCCTAACTAACCCTAACCCTAACCCTAACCCTGACCCTAACCCTAACCCTAACCCTGACCCTAACCCTAACCCTAACCCTGACCCTAACCCTTAACCAAACCATACTTAACCCTAACCCTGACCCTAACCCTAACCCTAACCCTAACCCTGACCCTAACCCTTAACCAAACCATACTTAACCCTAATCCTGACCCTAACCCTGACCCTAACCCTAACCCTAACCCTGACCCTAACCCTTAACAAAACCATACTTAACCCTAATCCTGACCCTAACCCTGACCCTAATCCTTAACAAAACCATACTTAACCCTAACCCTGACCCTAACCCTAACCCTGACCCTAACCCTAACCCTGACCCTAACCCTAACCCTGACCCTAACCCTTAACAAAACCATACTTAACCCTAATCCTGACCCTAACCCTGACCCTAATCCTTAACAAAACCATACTTAACCCTAACCCTGACCCTAACCCTAACCCTAACCCTGACCCTAACCCTAACCCTAACCCTAACCCTGACCCTAACCCTTAACAAAACCATACTTAACCCTAATCCTGACCCTAACCCTGACCCTAACCCTTAACAAAACCATACTTAACCCTAACCCTGACCCTAACCCTAACCCTGACCCCAACCCTAACCCTAACCCTGACCCTAACTCTAACCCAAACCCCTAAATTCCATGGTTAAAAAAAAAAAACGCATATGCAAAAAAACGCATACATGAGCATGCCAGTGCGCACATATGCGCATCCATAGGCTATAATGGCCATTTTTAGTGCAAAACGTGTGCATATGTGCGCATGCGCTTTTTTGCAGGGCCAAAAAATGCAACATGCTGCGTCTGGAAAATACCAACGCACACCCCAAAAAAACGCAGCGCATGAAAATCGCATACATGCACTAACCAGCGCGCAGGTATGCGCACCCATGTTAAATATAGGGGAAAAAACGCATGCGCAGGTATGCGTTTTTTTCCAGCGCTAAAAAACGCAAATGTGAAACCAGCCTTATTCATTGAATTTTATGCACAGATAATTTTGGCATTGGACCTTTTCCCTCTGTGCAAAATTGCCATTTAGATATAATGCTATATATTTTGGCTATACTCAGGCTAATTATTTCCCATTTTTACCTGCTATGGTAGTGTCACTCTGAACGGATATGTGTTTTTGATTTGTTTAATAAACTTTATATACTTATTAGAATATATTCCTTGACCTCTACTTTTTTTTGACATTCAGTTAGGTGTTTTGTGTTATTTGATTTCTTTTGGAATTTTTTTCTATTTTTTTTTATTGATAACCAGTTGTGGGAAATATCTGTGTTTAAAATCTTATGAGAGATGATGTGTTTGAACATTGATCTCAATTCCGTATCTAAATGATAAGGTATTGTGATCTTGAAAAAGTTTCAAGTGGATGTCAGGACTCTCATGTCAGGACCCTGTCAGCGTCGGCAAACTGCCCCGCAGAGCCGGGTGACTTACCCACACTATGGGAGAGCACGGGGTCCAATACTGTAGTGATGGTTCAAGCAGACAGGACCTGCGGCACTGAAAATAGTAAGGAGTCCCAGGACCTACTATCATGTGACTGCAGGGGGCGGGGCTTAGCGTCCTACTGCTGCAGATGATGTAATGTACCTGCTGCAGGGCAACTGTTGTAGAGGAGAGGAAAATGCAGGTCAGACAAGCGAGGGTCATACATGGAGAG
Source organism: Dendrobates tinctorius (assembly GCF_039654945.1). Lineage (NCBI taxonomy): Eukaryota > Metazoa > Chordata > Amphibia > Anura > Dendrobatidae > Dendrobates > Dendrobates tinctorius. Next base: position 56,642,949 of record NW_027361698.1, on the reverse strand, counting down.
GGCTATGCGGTACCAAAGGGATGAGCAGAGAATAGTCAAGTCACAGGCAAAGGGTCATACACAGAGAGGTATCGCAGTACAAGAGGGACAGGCAGAACTCGTAACAGGGACAGAACCGAATCAAAACCAAGCAAGCAACAAGTTATCAGGCACAAGGCACACATATGCACAAGGTCAACTAACTCAGCCGAGGGCAGGAGTATAACTGAAACCAGACCTAGGTCGAGTGAGCATTAAATAGCCGCCCTCTGCCAGAGAGAAGCAGAAACACTTAGCCCCTGTCTGACCAGGACGGGCCAAAGACAAACCCTATCCTGGATCATGACAGTATCCCCCTCTCAATGGGGGGCCACTGGACCCCCGGGTATCTCAGGATACTTGGCATGAAAGGCCCGGACCAACCAATCCGCAATCCACGAAGGCAGAAGTGGATGTGGAGACACTCCCACAACAAAGTTCCACTTGCAACAACATTTTTGAAAATGGAGAAAAAGGTACCTGAAAGTCTAGGTGACCTCCACGACAATCACCTGGTCTCAGCCGCTTGTTGGTCAGTGGACAGGAGGGGCAGTCCTTTTTCCATTGTCCAGAATTGCCACAGTGAAAACAGAATTTTCCCAAGCGCTGTTGTCTCCTTTCTTTCTCCTTGAGATCGATGGTTCCCATCTCCATTGTTTCCAATGTAGGACTGGCTCCCCTTCCTTGGGAGAATAACAGGGTCTCAATCTGCATCACTCCCCTCGCCCGTAGCCTGCCATCCATTCGAGCTGCCTGTGTCATAGCCTCCTCCAGGGAATCAGGTGGAGGGTGGAGAGCCAAGGCATCTTTCAGATGTTCAGACAGGCCTCTACGGAACAAACCCTGGAGGGCGGCATGATCCCAGCAGACCTTAGCAGCCCAGCGTCTGAACTCTGAGCAAAACCACTCGGCTGAGTGCTTCCCCTGGCACACACTCATCACCATGGTCTCAGCCATACGCATCCGATCAGGCTCATCATAAATATGCCCCAAGGCCTCAAAAAATGCATCCACAGTCATACGCTCAAGGGCAGTGGTCAGAAGGGAGAAAGCCCAAGCCTGGGGGGGCTCCCCTTAACAGAGACATAATGACCCCCACTCTCTGACTTTCATCCCCAGAAGAGTGTGGTCTCAATGAAAAAAAAGCTTACAGCCCTCCTCAAAAACTTTGAATTCCTTTTTATCTCCAGAAAAGGTATCCGGTAACTTAACCGGAGACTCAGGGGAAACTAATGTAACATCCCGAGCCCACGATGATAAAACACCCTGCACAGTGTCAGTGATCAGCTGCTGAGACTGAGCCACAGCTAGTTGTTCCCCCAGAAGTTTCTGAGACATCAGAGTCAGGTGCCTTACCTGCTCAGAAAGAGCGGGCATAGGATCCAACACACACAGGAGAAGGGGAACGGAGAAAACAAATGGTAACAGTCAGTTATAATGTCAGGACTCTCATGTCAGGACCCTGTCAGCATTGGCAAATTGCCCCGCAGAGCCGGGTGACTTACCCACAGTATGGGAGAGCATGGGGTCCAATACTGTAGTGATGGTTCAAGCAGACAGGACCTGCGGCACTGAAAATAGTAAGGAGTCCCAGGACCTATGATGATGCGACTGCAGGAGGTGGGGCTTAGCATCCTACTGCTGCAGATGATGTAATGTACCTGCTGCAGGGCAACTGTTGTAGAGGAGAGGAAAACACAGGTCAGACAAGCGAGGGTCGTACACGGAGAGGGCTATGCGGTACCAGAGGGATGAGCAGAGAATAGTCAAGTCACAGGCAAAGGGTCATACACAGAGAGGTATCGCAGTACAAGAGGGACAGGCAGAACTCGTAACAGGGACAGAACTGGATCAAAACTAAACAAGTTATCAGGCACAAGGCACACGTATGCACAAGGTCTACTAACTCACCTGATGGCATGAGTATAACCCACACTGGACCTTGGTCGAGTGAGCATTAAATAGCCGCCCTCTGCCAGAGAGAGGCAGAAACAATTAACCCCTGTCTGACCAGGATGGGCCAAAGACAAACCCCATCCTGGATCATGACAGTGGATTTGTGAAAACTAATAGGAAAACAAAAATTTCCAGAATATAGTTGTGCTCAAAAGTTAACATACCCTGGCAGAATTTTTGCTTTCTTGGCCTTTTTCCAGAGAATATGAATGATAACACAAAAATTTTTTCTCCACTCATGGTTATTGGTTGGGTGAAGCCATTTTGGCCATATCACACTACCGCGTGAATGAGAAAATCCAGCTTCTTGAGCTCCTGGAGCATCAGAGGGGTGAGCTGGCTTTTTCTTTTTCATACACACTATCGTGTGTGATGCGAGAAACTCGCATGAGTCTCTTGCATCAACACTCGGCACTGCCGCCGGCACTCAGGACCTGAGCTGCGGCTGCATAGAAATACATGATGATACATGGTGTTGATGCGAGAGACTCGTGCGAGTTTCTCGCATCACACATGGTAGTGTGATCCCGACCTTATTTTCAAACTACTGTGTTTTCTCTTTTTAAATCATAATGATCTCATATTGCCCCCTCTAAGATCAATGACAGCTTGAAGTCTTTTGTGATAGTTATGGTGAGGTTCTTTATTTTCTCAGTTGGTAAAGCGGCCCTCTCTTCTTGGCAAAAAGCCTCCAGTTCCTGTAAATTCCTGGGTTGTCTAGCACGCTTGAGATCTCCCCAGAGTGGCTTAATGATATTGAGGTCAGGAGACTGAGATGGCCACCCCAGAACCTTCACTTTGTTCTGCTGCAGCCAATGACAGGTCGACTTGGCCGTGTGTTTTGGATCGTTGTCATGTTGGAATGTCCAATTATGTCCCATGTGCAGCTTCCGGGGCTGATGATTGCAAATTTGCCTCTAGTATTTGCTGATATCATGCTGTATTCATCTTTCCTTCAACTTTGAACAAGTTTCCTGTGCCTTTGTAGTTCACACATCCCCAAAATATTAGCGATCCACCTCTGTGCTTTACAGTAGGAATGGTGTTCCTTTCATCGTAGACCTTGTTGACCTCTCTCCAAATGTAATGTTTATGGTTGTGGCCAAAAAGTTCAATTTTCATCTCATCACTCCAAATTACCTTGTTCCAGAAGTTTTGAGGTTTGTCTCTGTGCTGTTTTGTGTATTGTAGGTGAGATACTTTGTGGCATTTGCGCAGTAATGGCTTTCTTCTGGCAACTCGACCATGCAGCCCATTTTTCTTCAAGTGCCTCCTTATTGTGCATCTTGAAACAGCCACACAGCTAGTTTTCAGAGAGTTCAGCATTTCAGCTGATGTTATTTGCGGGTTTTCCTTTGCATCCTGAACAATTTTCCTGGTAGTTGTGGACAAAATTTTTGCTGGTCTACCTAACCGTGTTTTTTTTGTTACAGAGCCCCTGATTTTCCAATTTTTAAATCACAGTTTGAATGCTGATGACTGGCAATATTAATTCCTTAGATATCTTTTTGTATCACTTTTCTGTTGTATACAGTTCAACCACCTTTTCCTGTAGATCAGTTGACAATTCCTTAGCTTTCCCCATGACTTACAATCCAGAAACATCAGTGGCTGGATGAAAGATGCAAGAGTCTGTCTGGATCCCAGAAACTTACTCAACTTTTATGCACACACATAGATTACAAGCAAACAGGTCATAGGTGAGGATGTTACCTTTAGTAGTCATTCAAACCCATTTGTTTCAACTTCTGTACATGTTATCAGGCCAAAATTATCAGGGTATGTGAACTTTTGATAAGGGTCATTTGGGTGTTTTGGGTTGTCATTATGATTTAAAAAGAGAAAGCGTAGTAGTTTGACAATAAATGGCTTCATCCATTCACTAACCATGAGTGGAGAAAAAGTTTTGGTGTTATCACTCATATTCTGTTAAAAAATGCCAAAAAAGCAAGCATTCTACCGGGGTACGTAAACTTCTGAGCTGAACTGTATGTTGAAGGTGTTGAAGAAGTGCTAAATGCATGCCAGTGTCTTGTATGTTGCATGTCTCTGAAAATGCACTTTTTGCATTCTCATTTAGATATCTTCCCTCAAAATCTTGGGGATGTAAGCAATGAACAAGGTGAGCGGTTTCACCAGGACAATAAATTAATGGAACCCCACTACCAGAGTTTTTGGAATGACTCAATGATGGCAGATTACTGTTGGATGTTATATAGGGACAACCCTGAAAAATCGTATCAACTACAGTCAAGCACTTTTAATTTCTGCTCATATTTTGGTTTCTATTTTGCCTGTGTGTGCATTATTTTGGTTCAATTAAAGCTGTTTTGTAAGGTGAAGCATTTTTTTCTGATATGTAGATTACTGTTTTCCTAATGTCACCAATATATTTCCTATACCTTATAATAATGATGCTGCTCCATGGAAACTATACTTGCTACAGAAAAACTATATACATTTTTGAAATCAGGACAAAAAGATGATTCAGAAAAGTATAAAGTCACCTGCGATGATTGCAAAAAATATTTTTGTAGACCTGTGTAATCAAAGAATGTTAATTCAAAATTACATAAATTGCACTTCCATGTCTACTTTTCATATTTATGATTTTTTATGGTAGTTATATCAATTTTCTCTATTATACTTTGCTTTTACAAAACTTATGACCACAACATTAACATTTACATTTTGTTTTGCTTCATAAATTCTTTTTAGAAAGATTATGTATGCATAAAACGTGTGGCTAGACAGAAGATAACAAATGACACATCAAAAGCAGACTAATGTGGTTTTACTGAAGTAGAAAGAGTAGTAATAAATCAACTGCCAATGTTAATAAAAAAATTTGAATTGGACTCTTACAGTCACATGAGAAGTAAAATGATTTTCCCCAAAATAAAAATGTGGGAAAAAAAAGTATAAAAGGAAAAGAACGCTTTGAAAAAAAATGGAATTTTCTGTCACTCACTTATAGAAATTTTTTCAGCAAATAATTTATATAGACAGAGAAAAAGGCAAAGTGATAACAGTAAAAATATACATAAATCAAAGATAAATTAACCTTTTAGCTTTCAGGTGGAAAGAAGACTAAAGTCCATTGAGTTTAACCTACAACTAGAGATTATAAATGAGTTTATGGATCCACGGAAGTTCGGGTCAAATTTCCTGAAATGTGTGCTTCCACAATAACTCAAACACTCTGCAATTCAATTCAAGGATTGGTTTAAAAAATGCCAGGCACCAGTTCACACATTGTTGAAGACACAGTAAGCATGCTAATAACTTCAGCATAATTCCCTGCCTAGCTAGTCAGAAGAGCTATTATGGCCAATGAATGCAATTTTATGTTTGTACTGTACAGAGTTGAACGCTCACATCACACAGCATAGGGATAGGAAAAAGTCCTAATGCGATTTTTGTCTACTACCTTTGTGCTGATGTACAAAATCGAAAATAAGAGAGAAACTCAGTCTGTGCATGCTAGTTCAAATAATAAAGTGGTATACAGTATAACGGGAATTGTGAAAGCAGTATTGTCCCTCAGCGGAACAATGTAAATTAATAGGTCTGTAATATACTGCTGTATCAATAATGGAAATACATGCATTATTTTTAATTTTCACACAGAGCACTGTCATGAACTCATTTTCTGCTTCCCGAGTTGAGAGTTCCCCTTCCGTTCTCCCTCTGGTGGTGACAGGAGGCAGTGTGGTTGGTTTAAGTGGTAGTGATCTGCCACCTGATGAGGAAGATAACGATTGGATCTCTGGAGTATCAGACTGGATATAACACAGCCGACACCCTATCCAGGTGCTGGTGATTCAGTCTGATTCTCAGGTCCTGGACTTCAGCTCTCTTCCAGTCTTCACAAGTTAAGTTTGTTTTTTGCAAATGTTCACACTTGTGCTTGTTGGTCAATTCAGTTTTTTGTGTAATCAGCCTGCCCCTGCTGAAATTCCACTCCTACTAATCAGTATTTGCCAATCTGCTTTTTGTTCCTTATTAGATTGGCCTTTTTTTTGCTCTGTCTCAGAATATTTCAGAGTGCAGATATAGGTTTAGATGTCTAGTGACTTCAGAGTTAATTTTGCTATCAGAAGTGTTGGACAATATGTTTGTAGGTTTTTTTCTGCAGACTGCAGACAGTGTCTTTCTTTTTCTGTCCTTTTTAGTTAGCCGCGCCCCATCGTTTGCTCAGCCTATTTTCCTGCCCTTGTTTGTATTTTCATCTTGTTTCACCGTCAATACATGTGGGGGGCTGTCTTTCCTTTGGGGTCTACTCGTGGGCAGTTAGTGTTAGGCGTCGGATTCCTGGCACTGCACAGCGGGAATCCAGAGGCAGACATCCTGCAGTCTCCCATTCTCCTCCGACCGCTCAGACTCCTGCTCAGCTATTACGGCGAGCCAGGCATTCTCCTCAGACTCGTTCTGTGAGCCTGGATGTTGCTGCCACCTCCGGTGCAGCAATAGTAGCGCAACCTGCTTTGCAGGGAACCGCTCCAGAGGCTAAGTGCTCATGCCGTGCTACTGGGCATGCCCGCAACGTGCCCTCTCAGTGGAGAGCAGGGGTCACATGTGCAGGTCCTGTGTTGGATCTGATTGGTCCTTCCTAAAGTATTGGAAGGTCCCAGAAGCGCATGGCTATAAAAGCCCCGCATGGCGGCTCGGCCATGCACTAGTGTAGCATATTATTCTGTGCGTGTATGGTGATGGATGCATGGACTGGTGTCTGACTCATTATGAAACCCCTACCCTCTGATATTACGAGTGGTGACTGAGTGTGTATAGTCAGCTCCAGGGTTGTGGCAAGCTACACGCCACTTGCTCCACGCCTACACTAGAATCCGTCGGCGCCCGGTTCTCGGCGCAGACGCTTGCGGCTTTAGCTGCCGCTGCGCTGCAATACCAGCAGCTATTGGTGTTCGCGGCTACGACGCCACACGCCGGCTCCTTTGACGTTAACAGGGCCAGCGCCTTTGCATATATTTTTGCCAAGCGACTCTGTGTCTGAACAGAGCCGCTCCTAGCGTTCGGGTGACGTTAACCCGTGCGCACTACGGCACCTTCTGGTGCATCTGCCATTGTCCAGCAGCGGTCTAGTCACCTACCGCACGGTGGACCCCGGGCGGCGAACGCACCTCCTATTATTTATATTTGGTGCGTTCCGCCATCCCTAACATTACACTAGCGCCAGGGTCTGGCTGGCAATGGCAGACGTGCAGCAGTTGCAGCGCTATATTCGGCAGCTGGAGAGCAGGTTGGCGGCTATTGAGAGCGCCAACTCAGCAGCGAATACCGCGCTAGCTGCTGCCCAGACAGTCGCCGAGGCTGTCTCACGTGCGCCTGCTCTTTTGCCCATGCCGACACTTTCTCGCCTCCCGCTTCCCGACAAATTTTCGGGTGACAGCGCCACCTGTAAGGGATTCGTCAGTCAGTGCTCAATTCAGCTTGAGTTACTGGCTGCACGGTTTCCTACAGAGTGGGCTAAGGTGGGGTTTATTGTGTCACTTTTGTCTGGCAGAGCATTACAGTGGGCCACGCCATTGTGGGAACGTGATGATCCCGTGGTTCAGGGTGGTGCGCAGTTCCTCGCGGCCCTGAAGCAGGTCTTTTTGGGACCACGGATCACGCACGACACCTCTTTACAATTACTCTCCCTAACACAGGGGTCACTCTCGGTCAGCCATTATGCCGTCCGGTTCCGGACATTAGCTTTAGAGTTAGAGTGGCCGGACAAAGCCTTAGTCCCGGTGTTTTGGAGAGGGTTGGCTGAGCACGTTAAATACGCTCTAGCTACCAGAGAGGTTCCCACAAGTCTGGAGGATTTGATTGCCGTTTCCACCCACATTGACCTCCGGTTTACGGAGCGAGGGCTGGAACGGGCACAATCCAGACGTAGGGTTAACTTGGCTCCCACATTCACCGAACCACTAATATACCCCGCACAGGAGCTTTCACCCTCTGAACCTATGGAGGTGTCTCGCACCGGCTCTAAGCCATGACCGATGCGAAGCTCTGCACGTTGCTATCAGTGCCGACAGTTTGGTCACCCAGCTAGCACGTGTCCTCTGCTGGCGAAAAGGCGTCCACGCCCAGTGGCCGTAGGTAGTGGGCAGTCCAATATGAAACCCTTCTCACCCAAACCGGTATTCCGGGGCATCTTAGACAGTGGGTCCTCCACCTGGGAGGCAGAGGTTACGGTTACCGTGGACTCTGGGGCCGAGGGGAACTTTATGTCTTCTACCTTCACCCAGAAGCACGCCATTCGCCTGGTATTATTACCTCAGCCTCTGACCATCAGGGTGGTTAACGGAGCACCGTTACCCTCTCAGGTGACCCATCAGACAGCTCCACTAGGGCTCACAATCTCACCCTCTCGTCATGAGACTCTGTCCCTGCTAATCCTGCCCGACGGCATCGATCAGGTGCTGCTCGGGGTTCCCTGGCTTCGGTGCCACTCTCCTCATATCGAGTGGGCGACAGGGAAGATACTGGCCTGGAGCAAGGACTGCGAGGGGAGATGTCTGAGGGGCAGTCTTCAGGTGGCTTCCACTGAAGTGCCTGCGGATCTCTCCGCACTACATAAACCCTACCACCAATACGCGGACGTCTTTTCCAAAAAATCTGCAGAGATGCTCCCGCCGCACCGTCCTTACGACTGCCCGATAGACCTCATGCCAGGCACAGAACCTCCTAGAGGCTGTGTGCATCCACTATCTCTCCCTGAGACTGAAGCTATGTCACAATACATCCAGGAGAACCTGGCTAGAGGCTTTATCAGAAAGTCAGTGTCACCGGCTGGTGCAGGGTTCTTCTTCGTTCAGAAGAAGAGCGGAGAGTTACGCCCCTGCATTGACTACAGAGGTCTCAATGCGATCACGGTTAAAAACAAATACCCTCTACCGTTGACCTCTGAGTAGTTTGACAGGTTGCGAGGGGCCCAGATCTTTACTAAGTTGGATCTGCGAAGGGCATACAACCTGATCCGCATTCGGGAAGGAGACGAATGGAAGACAGCTTTTAATACCAGGGATGGCCATTACGAATATTTGGTTATGCCTTTTGGCCATTGTAATGTGCCAGCTGTCTTCCAGGATTTTGTCAACGACGTCTTCCGCGACATGCTTTCTACCTCGGTGGTGGTGTATCTGGATGATATACTCATTTTTTCGCCAGATTTGACTACCCACCGGAGGGACGTCTGCAGGGCCTTCGACCGTCTGCGGGCAAATTCCCTCTTTGCCAAGCTGGAGAAGTGCCAGTTTGAGCAGGAGTCCTTGCTGTTCCTGGGCAATATCATCTCGGCCCAGGGGCTGGCCATGGATCATGCCAAACTGCAAGCGGTAATGGACTGGCAAGAAACTCATTCACTCAAAGCGGTGCAGCGCTTTCTGGGGTTCGTGAACTATTACCGCCAGTTTATACCACACTTTTCCACCCTGGTAGCTCCTTTGGTTGCTCTCATCAAAAAAGGAGCTAACCCCAACACTTGGTCTGAACAGATCTCCAAGGCCTTCTCGGCTATAAAGTCTCATTTTGCTAGTGCTCCCATCCTACATCGTCCCGATGTGAACAAGCCATTTATATTAGAGGTAGATGCCTCCTCTGTCGGTGCAGGAGCAGTTCTTTTCCAAAAGGACGCTCAAGGTCGGAAGCATCCCTGCTTCTTCTTCTCAAAGACCTTCTCACCGGCAGAGAAGAATTACTCCATCGGTGACAGGGAGCTGCTAGCCATGAAGCTGGCCTTTTCAGAATGGAGACATCTCCTAGAGGGGGCTCGGTTTCCCTTCCAGGTATATACGGACCATAAAAATCTGGTCTATTTACAGACTGCCCAGCGCCTGAACTCCCGTCAGGCTAGGTGGTCGCTCTTCTTTTCCCGCTTCCGCTTCACCCTGCGCTACCTTTCTGGAGAGAAGAACGTCCGTGCGGATGCTCTCTCACGCTCGGTGGTCTCGGCGGAAGAAGGAGAGGCTGAGCCTCGGTTAATTCTCCCGCCGGAGAGTTTTACGACCGTGGCTCCAGTCGCTCTCGAGTCAGTGCCACCAGGCAAGACCTTGGTGCCTCCTCAGCTACGGCCGGAGGTCCTCGCCTGGGCACATGCCTCCAGGGTGGGTGGTCATTTTGGTAATAAACGGACCACCGAACTACTGGCAAGGTCATATTGGTGGCCACATATGGCTCAAGATGTCAAAGAATACATGCAAGCATGCGTCTCGTGTGCTCGAAACAGACCCTCTAGACAGAGGCCGGCGGGGCTGTTGTATCCCCTGCCAGTGGCGGATAGACCGTGGGAGATGGTTGGCATGGATTTCATAGTTGACCTGCCCAAGTCTGGTGGCAGTACGGTCATCTGGGTGGTCACCGACCATTTTTCCAAAATGGTGCACCTGGTGCCACTCGCACGCCTGCCTTCCGCTCGAGGTCTGGCCACTTTGTTTATTAAGCACGTGAGTGACCGAGGTCCCCAGTTTGCGTCTTGGTTTTGGAGGGAGCTCTGCAGCCTACTCAGCATCGAGCTAAATCTGTCCTCCGCCTACCATCCCGAGACGAATGGCTTGGTCGAGAGAGCCAATCAAACCTTGGCCACCTATCTACGGCATTTTGTCTATGCCAGGCAGGATGGCTGGGCATCCTTGCTAGCTTGGGCTGAATTTGCCCTAAACAATGCGGTGGCTGACTCCACTGGACAGACGCCCTTCCTCTTAAACTACGGTCAACATCCACGCGTCCCTGTCCCGATGCCAGTGTCCACCAATGACTCCAGGATGGCAGACTGGGCAGTGGAGGCCCGGGACATTTGGGATCACACTCAGGATGCTATCCGGGCATCTAAAGAAAGGATGAGGGCGTCCGCCGACACGCATCGGCGGCCCGCGCCAAGCTTCTCCCCTGGCGACAAGGTATGGCTCTCTACCCGAAATATTAAACTGCAGGTCGAGTCTCCCAAGTTCGCACCACGATACATTGGACCATTCAAGGTCCTCGAGCGACTTAGCTCGGTGGTCTACCGCCTGGCTCTTCCTCCACATTTGGCCATTTCGGACGTGTTCCATGTGTCCCTCCTTAAACCAGTTCACATGATCGGGTTTTCTGAGTCATCTGCTGGGTCATCAGACTTATCGTCTGACGAGTTTGAGGTTAACGCCATCGTGGGGCGCAGGTTTGTCCGTGGCAAAAAATTTTATTTGGTGGACTGGAAGGGTCATGGTTCCGAGGCTCGGACCTGGGAGCCGGTGGAAAACATTCATGCACCGCTCCTGATCGCGGCCTTTGAGCGCAGTGAGGTGGGCCCTAGGAGGGAGGGTAATGTTAGGCGTCAGATTCCTGGCACTGCACAGTGGGGATCCAGAGCCAGACATCCTGCGGTCTCCCATTCTCCTCCGACCGCTCGGACTCCTGCTCAGCAATCACGGCGAGCCAGGCATTCTCCTCAGACTCGTTCTGTGAGCCTGGATGTTGCTGCCACCTCCGGTGCAGCAATGGTAGCGCAACCTGGTTTTGCAGGGAACTGCTCCAGAGGCTAAGTCCTCGTGCCGTGCTACTGGGCATGCCCGCAATGTGCCCTCTCAGTGGAGAGCAGGGGTCACATGTGCAGGTCCTGTGTCGGATCTGATTGGTCCTTCCTAAAGTATTGGAAGGTCCCGGAAGCGCATGGCTATAAAAGCCCCGCATGGCGGCTCAGCCATGCACTAGTGTAGCATATTATTCTGTGTGTGTATGGTGATGGATGCATGGACTGGTGTCTGACTCATTATGAAACCCCTACCCTCTGATATTACGAGTGGTGACTGAGTGTGTATAGTAAGCTCCAGGGTTGTGGCAAGCTACACGCCACTTGCTCCACGCCTACACTAGCGTCCGACGGCGCCCGGTTCTCGGCGCCGAAGCTTGCGGCTTTAGCTGCCGCTGCGCTGCAATACCAGCAGCTATTGGTGTTCGCGGCTGCGATGCCACACGCCGGCTCCTGTGACGTTAACAGGGCCAGCGCCTTTGCATATATTTTTGCCAAGCGACTCTGTGTCTGAACAGAGCCACTCCTAGCGTTCGGGTGATGTTAACCCGTGCGCACTGTGGCACCTTCTGGTGCATCTGCCATTGTCCAGCAGCGATCTAGTCACCTACCGCACGGTGGACCCCGGGCGGCGAACGCACCTCCTATTATTTATATTTGGTGCGTTCCGCCGTCCCTAACATTAAACTAGCGCCAGGGTCTGGCTGGCAATGGCAGACGTGCAGCAGTTGCAGCGCTATATTCAGCAGCTGGAGAGCAGGTTGGCGGCTATTGAGAGCGCCAACTCAGCAGCGAATACCGCACTAGCTGCTGCCCAGACAGTCGCCGAGGCTGTCTCACTTGCGCCCGCTCTTTTGCCCATGCCGACACTTTCTCGCCTCCCTCTTCCCGACAAATTTTCGAGTGACAGCGCCACCTGTAGGGGATTCGTCAGTAAGTGCTCAAATCAGCTTGAGTTACTGGCTGCACGGTTTCCTATCTAGCGGGCTAAGGTGGGGTTTATTGTGTCACTTTTGTCTGGCAGAGCATTACTGTGGGCCACGCCATTGTGGGAACGTGATGATCCCGTGGTTCAGGGTGGTGCGCAGTTCCTCGCGGCCCTGAAGCAGGTCTTTTTGGGACCACGGATCACGCACGACACCTCTTTACAATTACTCTCCCTAACACAGGGATCACTCTCGGTCAGCCATTATGCCGTCCGGTTCCGGACATTGGCTTCCGAGTTAGAGTGGCCGGACAAAGCCTTAGTCCCGGTGTTTTGGAGAGGGTTGGCTGAGCACGTTAAATACGCTCTAGCTACCAGAGAGGTTCCCACAAGTCTGGAGGATTTGATTGCTGTTTCCACCCGCATTGACCTCCGGTTTACGGAGCGTGGGCTGGAACGGGCACAATCCAGACGTAGGGTTAACTTGGCTCCCACATTCACCGAACCACTAATATACCTCGCACAGGAGCTTTCACCCTCTGAACCTATGGAGGTGTCTCGCACCGGCTCTAAGCCACGACCGATGCGAAGCTCTGCATGTTGCTATCAGTGCCGACAGTTTGGTCACCCGGCTAGCACGTGTCCTCTGCAGGCGAAAAGGCGTCCACGCCCAGTGGCCGTAGGTAGTGTGCAGTCCAATATGAAACCCTTCTCACCCAAACCGGTATTTCGGGGCATCTTAGACAGTGGGTCCTCCACCTGGGAGTGTGTATAGTCAGCTCCAGGGTTGTGGCAAGCTACACGCCACTTGCTCCACGCCTACACTAGCGTCCGTCGGCGCCCGGTTCTCGGCACCAACGCTTGCGGCTTTAGCTGCCGCTGTGCTGCAATACCAGCAGCTTTTGGTGTTCGCGGCTGCGACGTCACACGCCGGCTCCTGTGAGGTTAACAGGGCCAGCCCCTTTGCATATATTTTTGCCAAGCGACTCTGTGTCTGAACAGAGCCGCTCCTAGCGTTCGGGTGACGTTAACCCGTGCGCACTACGGCACCTTCTGGTGCATCTGCCATTGTCCAGCAGCGGTCTAGTCACCTACCGCACGGTGGACCCCGGGCGGCGAACGCACCTCCTATTATTTATATTTGGTGCGTTCCGCTGTCCCTAACAGTTAGTTTTCCTCTTTTCCTGCTTTAGGCTTATGTAGTTCTCCGGTTGTGACTAAGCGTCTAGGACCAACGTAGGAACGCTCCACGACTGCTGCTAGTTGTGCAGTTAAGATCAGGGATCTGCAATCTGCATAGTTACCAACTTCTCTGGTTTTCTGAGACTTAGCTTGTTGTCTTTTATTTTCCTCCTCAGTTTCACATTCATAACAGAGCACACAAGGCATAGCAATATTAAACACCATGCACTAATTTTGCAAATAAAATCAAATTTTGAATTCAAGGCTAGATTTCAACTTAACATGTGATTCTTATAATCTGACAGGACTTTTTTATACATCTACATAATCCTAAAAATTAACCACTACTGTTTACCTACCAAATAAAGCAAATATGTTAATAATAATAAATTTATTTCTATAACGCGAACATATTCCGCAGCACTTTACATTAGAGAGGGTACTTCTACAGACAATAGACATTACAGCATACTCATAAACACATAGATCAAAACAGATACCAAGAGGAATGAGGGCCCTGCTTGCAAGCTTACAATCTATAAGGAAAAAGGAGACACGAAAGGTAGATGGTAACAATTGCTTTCGTTGTTCGGACCAGCCAGAGCGTAAGAATCGAGTGTTCATGTAATGCTGCATGAACCAGTTAACAGTCTAAATATGTAACAGTACAGATACAAAGGGCTATTAAATGCATAAAGCATGTGAGAACATGATGCAAGGAACCTGGTTGTAGTGAAAATTTTGAAGGAGCCGCACAGGGATATTTAGGTTATTGCATTGAGGTGATAGGCCAGTCGGAACAAATGCATTTTTAGGGCACGCTTAAAACTGTGGGGATTGGGGATTAATCGTATTAACCTGGGTAGTGCATTCCAAAGAATTGGTGCAGCCCGTGAAAAACGAGTCCAAAGTAAAAAAGGGTCGAATTCTAGAAATGCTTTTGAGGTGTAGATTACAAGAGCGATCCAGTGATCGGATGTGGGGGTGAATGAAAGCACAGAATGAAGTATGACCCCAAAACAGTGGGCATGTTGCTGGGGAGTAATAGTGGAACCACACACAGAAACGGCAATGTTGGGCATAGGTAGGTTAATAGAGGAAGGAAACACGAGGAGTTGTGTTAAAATAATTTTTAACTTTAGCTTTAGGACTTAAGCTTTATGATATGATTCTACCACTATATTCTGGTCCAATACTATTTTGTAAAGTAACATAGTCATGTTTTATATACAGCTCTGGCAAAAATTAAGAGACAACTTATAATGTTCAGTTTGTCTGATTTTTCTCTTTATAGGTATATTTTTCAGTAAAATGTAAATTGTTCTTTTAGTCTACAAACTTCTGACAACATGGCTCCGAATCTCCAAACAAGAATTTTTTTTTTTTTTCTGAAAAGGAGAAATGGTCAAAATAGAAAAAAACACAGTGCTTTCAGACCTCAAATAGTGCAAATAAAACAAGTTCATAATCATTTAGAAACAGCAATACTGTTTTAACTCAGGAAAAGTTCAGAAATCAATATTTTGTGGAATAACCAGGATTTTAATAGCAGCTTACATGCGTCTTGGCATGCTTGCCACAAATCTTTCACACTGCTTTTGGCACAAAAATTTAAGCAGTTCTTTGTTTGATGGCTTGTGACTATCCACCATTCTCTTGATTACATTCCAGAGGATTTCAATGGGGTTGAGGACTGGAGAATGGGCTGGCCATGACAGGGTTTTGATGTGTTAGTCTCTTAATTTTTGCCAGAGGTATATATATGCAGTGTGTGTATATATATATATATATATATATATATATATGAAGGAGGTTTGCTTTTAGTTTTGAATAACTGTTTTAGTTTGTCTACTTTAGATACCTTAAACTTTATGCTCATACTTCCCACTGTTGCCACTGTTGTCGCATGTTCATTTCCAGTTGTAATCCCACGTGTAGCATTTTCAGTTCCTTTAACCTATTTCCATCATCGGGCTTAATAGTATGCCGATGTCAGCCTCCCCGTTAGGTGCAGAATCTGGTGCTGAGCCCACATCTTTTCAAGCACATGACAGCTGATCTACACAGCTGACATGTTCCCACAACAGTCGCGGGTGGAATCGCGATCCACCCACAGCTGCTAACAATTTCTGACAGCGGCATTTAACTTGCGCTGACTGGAATCACACTGTAAATCCTACCCATCGGTGACTCCATCACATGATAACGGGTAACTGATGGGTCAGCATGACAACCAGAGGTCAGAAAAAGATCTCTACAGTTGTCATTGCTGGATTGCTATGAGTCTCACCCTGTGATTGGCGCTCATAGTAAGGGAGCATCTCCACTGCATACAGGCAATCTGATCATTGCCTTAGTGTAGCAGATGTGATTGAAGTGCTGCAGCTTGTAGTCTCCCATGAAGACTATTGAAATAGTATATAATATAATAGTTCAAATCACCCCTTTGCCCCATTCAAAATAAAACAGTAAAATAAACAAATATACACATATTTAGTATCACCGCATTCATAATCGCCCGATCTATCAATATAAAAAAATTAACCTGATCGCTAAACGGTGTAACGAGAAAAAAATTCAAAATGTCAGAATTAATTTTTTTTGTTCCCGCTACATTGCAATAAAATGCAACAACGTGCGATCAAAAGATCGTATCTAGACCAAAATGATATAACTAAAAAACATCACCTTGGAGCTCAAAAGATGAGCCCTCACCCAGCCCCAGATCATGAAAAATGGTGACACTACAGGTCTTGGAAAATGGTGCTTTTTTATTTTTTTTTTTACAAATTTTCCTTTTTTTCACCACTTAAATGAAAAAGGACTTAAACAATTTTGGTGTCTGTAAACTAGCAATGAGCTGGAGAATTATAATGGCAGGTCAGTTTAGTGAATATGGTAAAAAAACAATTGTGGAATTGCACTTTTTTGCAATTTCACCACATCTGGAATTTTTTTTCACCATTTTCCAGTACTAAACATGATAAAACCAATGGTGTCGGTCAAAAGTAAAACCGTCACATGGCCATATTGAACAAAAAGTAAAAAATCTAGTATAAACTGTAGGTGGAATAAGTAGCTGTAGACAAAAGAGAGCAACACTTGCTGCAAATTAGGAACACACACCAACAATGTGATCAATAAAATATAAATAAATAATTAAAATTTGCGCTTAATAATGAACCCCTTTAGCTTGTAGTGAACTATAAAATACACACAAATAAATTGGATTTCTCCTGACTAGATAGTTATTACCTTAAGGTATAATCTGAGTAGATGTCTGGACTCCAGAGGACCAGTAAAGTAGTAAGCGCTGTATATCTTGATGTGAAGTCAGATAAATTGATATTTGCCAGATAAACCTGGATTAATACCACGGCTCTTCAAGAGTGCTGTCCCAGCCGGTGACAGACAGTCCACATTCCCCTCCTCCATCGGCGTGCTGGCGTGCAGTGTGCAAAATGTGAAACTGTGGCATGAGATGAGCCAACAGGACCTTCGTGATGTCACCGGTCACGTGATAGATTACAGGGAGCGCTGTGGACCAATTCCTCTCCAACTAGTTTAGGAAAAAACACAGTTTCCTTCATCAAGGATGGTCCAATGGAGGAATTGGTCAACTTAAATATCTTCTGGTACAACCCTTAATTGAATTCAAATAATTCAGCCTCACAGTTTAACCCCTTAGGTGCAAGGCTGTCCATATTAAAAATCCACTGACTCTCCATGCGGTACATTTGCTTAATATAGTCTCCTTTTCTCTAACTTTTGCGCACAACTTGGAGACCTGTGATTTTCGTTCCCATAGGGGATCCCCCATGATATTCACAAAAGTGTTTAGACAAAGGAATGTCCTAGGAATTTTTCATTTATATTCCTAAGTTGCTCATTCACCCTTACTTGTAATGGACTCTTTGTACATCCTATATATATAGTTTATCACAGGGGCATCTTAATGAATAGATGACCCCTGCTGTGTTACACGTAATGAAGTCCCAAATTTTAAATATCTCATTTCCGTTGGATATGATAAACCGTTTTTCTGTTTTTAACCCCTTCCTGACATCCGACGTACTATCCCGTCCATGGGACCTGGGCCCCTATGCCCATGGTCGGGATAGTACGTCTAGCGCGATCAGCGGCGCCCACGTGGTGAGCGCTGCTGATCGCGGCCGAGTGTCAGCTGATTATCACAGCTGACACCCGGCACAATGTGTCAGGGGCGGTCACGGACCGCCCCGACACGTTAACCCCTTGCACACTGCGATCAAACATGATCGCGGTGTACCGGGGGTTAAAGGGAAGCATCGGCAGGGAGGGGGCTCCCTCCGTGCTTCCCTGAGCCCCCCACGGCAGCGCAATGTGCAGCGCTGCTGCGGGGGGCTCCATCTTGGATTCGGGGGCCTGCAGGAAGCTGGCTTCCTCAGTGCCTGCAAAGCGCAGGCATAAGGAAGTCTGCAGTAGTGCCTGTGACAGATTGCTGATCTGTCAAAGTGATCTGTGATGTGACAGATCAGCGATCTGTCACAGGACAGTGATGTCCCACCTGGGAAAATGTAATAAAGTTAAAAAAAATTAAAAAAAAGTGTTAAAATAATTTTAAAAAAATCGCCAAATAAATTAGAAAAAAAAAAAAAATATTCCCCCAATAAATCCATTTTTGGAAATAAAAAAAAAACAATAAAAGTACACATATTAGGTATCGCCGCGTCCGTAACGACCCGCCCTATAAAATTGTCCCATTAGTTAACCCCTTTAGCGATCCCCTTAAAAAATAAAAATAAAAAACGAAGCAAAAAATAATGATTTATTATCATACCGCCAAACAAAAAGTGTAATAACGCGCGATCAAAAAGACGCATATAAATATCCATGGTACCGCTGAAAACGTCATCTTGTCCCGCATAAAACGAGCCACCAAACTGCATCATCAGCAAAAAAATAAAAAAGTTATAGCTCGCAGAATAAAGCGATGCAAAAATAATTATTTTTTATATAAAATAGTTTTCATTGCATAAAACCAACAAAACATAAAAAACAACCTAAATGAGGTATCGCTGTAACCGGACTGACCCGAAGAATAAAACCGCTTTATCAATTTTACCGCAGGCCAAACGGTGTAAACGCACCCCCCCAAAAGAAATTCATGAAACGCTGGTTTTTGTTCATTCTGCGTCCCAAAAATCGGAATAAAAAGCGATCAAAAAATGTCACATGCCCGAAAATGGTACCAATAAAAACGTCAACTCGTCCCGCAAAAAATAAGACCTCACATGACTCAGTGGGTCAAAATACGGAAAAATTATGGCTCTCAATATGTGGTGATGCAAAAACTATTTTTACAATAAAAAGCGTCTTTTAGCGTGCGACAGCTGCCAAACATAAAAACCGCCATAAATAGTAAATCAAACCCCCTGTTATCACCCCCTTAGCTAGGGAAAAATAATAAAATAAAAAAATGTATGTATTTCCATTTTTCCATTATGGTTAAGGTTAGGGCTAGGGTTAGGTCCAGGGCTAGGGTTAGGGTTAGGGTTAGGGCTAGGGTTAGGGCTAGGGTTAGGGTTAGGGTTAGGGCTGAGATTAGGGTTAGGGGTGTGTTGGGGTTTGGGTTGGAGTTAGAATTGGGGGGTTTCCACTGTTTGGGCACATCAGGGGCTCTCCAAATGCAACATGGCATCTGATCTCAATTCCAGCCAATTCTGAGTTGAAAAAGTCAAATGGTGCTCCTTCCCTTCCAAGCTCTGCCATGCGCCCAAACAGTGTTTTACCCCCACATGTAGGGTATCAGCCTACTCAGGACAAATTGCAAAACAATTTTTGGGTTCCATTTCTCCTGTTACCCTTAGGAAATAAAAAATTGGGGGCAAAAATATCATTTTTGTGGAAAAAAATGATTTTTTTATTTTCACGTCCGAGCGTTATAAACTTCTGTGAAGCACTTGGGGGTTCAAAGTGCTCACCACACATCTAGATAAGTTCCGTGGGGGGTCTAGTGTCCAAAATGGGGTCACTTGTGGGGAGTTTCAATAGTTTAGGTACATCAGGGGCTCTCCAAACGCACATGACACCCGCAGACCATTCCATCAAAGTCTGCATTCCAAAACGTCACTACTTCCCTTCTGAGCCCCGACGTGTGTCCATACAGTAGTTTTCTCCCACATATGGGGTGTCAGCGTACTCATGACAAATTGAACAACAACTTTTGGGGTTCAATTTCTCCTGTTACCCTTGGGAAAATAAAAAAATTGGGGACTAATTGATCATGTTTGTGGAAAAAATAAAAAATTTTTATTTTCATGCCCTGGCACTATAAACTTCTGTGAAGCCCTTGGGGGTTCAAAATGCTCACCACACATCTAGATAAGTTCCTTAGGGGTCTCGTTTCCAAAATGGGGTCATTTGTGGGGGGTTTCCACTGTTTAGGTACATTAGGGGCTCTCCAAAGGCACCATGACACCCGCAGAACATTCCCTCAAAGTCTGCATTCCAAAACGTCACTACATTCCTTCCGAGCCCCGACGTGTGTCCATACAGTAGTTTTCTCCCACATATGGGGCGTCAGCGTACTCAGGACAAATTGGACAACAATTTTTGGGGTTCAATTTCTCCTGTTACCCTTGGGAAAATAAAAAGATTGGGGACTAATTGATCATGTTTGTGGAAAAAACACGATTTTTTTATTTTCATGCCCGGGCATTATAAACTTCTGTGAAGCCCTTGGGGGTTCAAAGTGCTCACCACACATCTAGATAAGTTCCTTAGGGGGTCTCGTTTCCAAAATGGGGTAATTTGTGGGGGGTTTCCACTGTTTAGGTACATTAGGGGCTCTCCAAAGGCATCATGATACCTGCAGACCATTCCATCAAAGCCTGCATTCCAAAACGTCACTACTTCCCTTCCGAGCCCTGACGTGTGTCCATACAGTAGTTTTCTCCCACATATGGGGTGTCAGCATACTCAGGACAAATTGAACAACAACTTTTGGGGTCCAATTTCTCCTGTTACCCTTGGGAAAATAAAAAAATTGGGGACTAATTGATCATGTTTGTGGAAAAAATAAAAAAATTTTATTTTCATGCCCGGGCATTATAAACTTCTGTGAAGCCCTTGGGGGTTCAAAGTGCTCACCACAAGTCTAGATAAGTTCCTTAGGGGTCTCGTTTCCAAAATGGGGTCATTTGTGGGGGGTTTCCACTGTTTAGGTACATTAGGGGCTCTCCAAAGGCACCATGACACCCGCAGAACATTCCCTCAAAGTCTGCATTCCAAAACGTCACTACATTCCTTCCGAGCCCCGACGTGTGTCCATACAGTAGTTTTCTCCCACATATGGGGCGTCAGCGTACTCAGTACAAATTGGACAACAACTTTTGGGGTTCAATTTCTCCTGTTACCCTTGGGAAAATAAAAAAATTGGGGACTAATTGATCATGTTCGTGGAAAAAATAAGATTTTTTTATTTTCATGCCCTGGCATTATAAACTTCTGTGAAGCCCTTGGGGGTTGAAAGTGCTCACCTCACATCTAGATAAGTTCCTTAGGGGGCCTAGTTTTCAAAATGGGGCCATTTGTGGGGGGTTTCCACTGTTTAGGTACATTAGGGGCTCTCCAAAGGCACCATGACACCCGCAGAACATTCCCTCAAAGTCTGCATTCCAAAACGTCACTACATTCCTTCCGAGCCCCGACGTGTGTCCATACAGTAGTTTTCTCCCACATATGGGGCGTCAGCGTACTCAGTACAAATTGGACAACAACTTTTGGGGTTCAATTTCTCCTGTTACCCTTGGGAAAATAAAAAAATTGGGGACTAATTGATCATGTTCGTGGAAAAAATAAGATTTTTTTATTTTCATGCCCTGGCATTATAAACTTCTGTGAAGCCCTTGGGGGTTGAAAGTGCTCACCTCACATCTAGATAAGTTCCTTAGGGGGCCTAGTTTTCAAAATGGGGCCATTTGTGGGAGGTTTCCACTGTTTAGGTACATTAGGGGCTCTCCAAAGGCAACATGACACCCGCAGACCATTCCATCAAAGTCTGCATTCCAAAACGTCACTACTTCCCTTCCGAGCCCCGACTTGTGCCCATACAGTAGTTT
This sequence comes from Dendrobates tinctorius, assembly GCF_039654945.1. NCBI lineage: Eukaryota > Metazoa > Chordata > Amphibia > Anura > Dendrobatidae > Dendrobates > Dendrobates tinctorius. The sequence goes on along the minus strand of NW_027361698.1, from coordinate 56,621,249 downwards.
TCTCCCACATATGGGGTATCAGCATACTCAGGACAAATTGAACAACAACTTTTGGGGTCCAATTTCTCCTAGTACCCTTGGGAAAATAACAAAATGGTGACTAAAAGATCATGTTTGTGGAAAAAATACGAATTTTTTATTTTCACTCCCGGGCGTTATAAACTTCTGTGAAGCACTGGGGGATTCAAAGTGCTCACCACACATCTAGATAAGTTCCTTGGGGGGGTCTAGTTTACAAAATGGTGTCATTTGTGGGGGTTTTCCACTGTTTAGGTACATCAGGGGTTTTCCAATCGCGACATGGTGTCCGATCTCAATTCCAGCCAAAAACGTCAAATGGCGCTGCTTCCCTTCCGAGCTCTGCCATGCACCCAAATAGTGGTTTACCCCACATGTGGGGTATCAGCATACTCAAGACAAATTGCACAATAACTTTTAGGGTCCTGTTACCCTTGGAAAAATAAGAATTGAGGGTGAAAAGATCATTTTTGTGGAAAAAATATGAATTTTTAATTGTACGGCTGTATGTTATAAACTTCTGTGAAGCCCTTGGGGGTTCAAAGTTCTCACCACACATCTAGATAAGTTCCTTAGGGGTCTAGTTTACAAAATGGTGTCATTTGTGGGGGGTTTCCACTGTTTTGGTACAGCAGGGGTTTTCCAATCGCGACATGGTGTCCGATCTCAATTCCAGCCAAAAACGTCAAATGGCGCTGCTTCCCTTCCGAGCCCTGCCATGCACCCAAATAGTGGTTTACCCCCACATGTGGGGTATCAGCATACTCAGGACAAATTGCACAATAACTTTTAGGGTCCTGTTACCCTTGGGAAAATAAAAATTGGGGTGAAAAGATCATTTTTGTGGAAAAAATATGATTTTTTAATTGTACCGCTGTATGTTATAAACTTCTGTAAAGCCCTTGTGGGTTCAAAGTTCTCACCACATATCTAGATAAGTTCCTTGGGGGGTCTAGTTTCCAAAATGGGGTCACTTGTAGGGGGTTTCCACTGTTTAGGTACATCAGGGACTCTCCAAACGTGACATGGCGTCAGATCTGAATTCCAGCCAATTTTGCATTGAAAAAGTCAAACGGCGCTCCTTCCATTCTGAGCTCTGCCATGCGCCGAAACAGTCGTTCCCTCCCCACATATCAGGTATCAGCGTACTCAGGACAAATTGCACAATAACTTTTGCAGTCCAATTTCTCCTGTTACCCTTGGTAAAATAAAAAAAATTGAACCTGAATTATTTTTTTTGTGAAAAAAAGTTAGATGTTCATTTTTTTTTAAATGTTCAAAAAAATTCCTGTGACGCACCTAAAGGGTTAATAAACTTCTTGAATGTGGTTTTGAGCACCTTAAAGGGTGCAGTTTTTAGATTGGTGTCACTTTTGGGTATTTTCTATCATATAGACCCTTCAAATTGGCTTCAAATGTGATGTGGTCTGTAAAAATAAAATGGTTTTGTAAAAATGAGAAATCGCTGGTCAACTTTTAACCCTTATAACTTCCTAACAAAAAAATTTTTGGTTCCAAAATTGTGCTGATGTAAAGTAAACATGTGGGAAATGTTAGTTATCAAGTTTTTTGTGTGCCGTATCTCTGTGATTTAAGGGCATAAAAATTCAAAGTTGGAAAATTGCGACATTTTCAAAATTTTTGCCAAATTTCCGTTTTTCTCACAAATAAACGCAAGTTATTTGAATGAAATTTTACCACTATCATGAAGTACAATATGTCACGAGAAAACAATGTCAGAATCACCAGGATCCATAAAAGCGTTCCAGAGTTATGACCTCATAAAAGTACAGTGGTCAGAATGTAAAATTTGGCCCGGTCATGAACGTGCAAACCACCCTTGGGGGTGAAGGGGTTAATGTTTTACAAATCCTGCAACCACGGCATGGGTAATAGCCAGGTCTCTGACCAAAGGGACCAGATTGGGGTACTTTTCTTGGATTGGCTATAGGTGCTGTTGGTACCACTAGATTCCCCAAATTTCTTGCCTTTCCATAAATTAATTTTGACTCCATTGATAATAATCTCTTATGGACTTATCTTCCTGTAAACTCCCCCAGTATTTTTTTACAAATGTTCTCAGAATATGAGTATTTCCACTATATTGCGTTATGATTGGGAAATCATCATTGATATCATATTGTGAATTATGGTTATGTTTATCTTGGAGTTAGTTATCCCTAGGAATATTATTTATTTTTTCTCTTTCATCCAAAAGGAAATCTTCTCTGTATCCTTTACCCTTAAATTTATCCATTAATGTATTTTTTCATCTAGGAAATTTTGTATTTGTGAACAATTTCTATGTGCTCGTATAAATTGAGTCTTTGGGACATTGATGAGCCAAGTGGGTAAATGACAACTGTTCAGCAAAATATAATTATTAGAGTCAGTCGGTTTATGAAAAGTTTTAGTGTGGATAGTTCCATTGTCTACAAAAATATTAAGATCTAAAAAATGTATTGACACCCTACTCGTCACCGCATTAAAATTTTAAAAATATTGATTTTTATTTATGTCCGATAAAACTGTGTCAATATCCACCCAAAGATAAACATAACCATGATTCTCACACACACTAATCTCTCAGTCTATTTTTAGGTTGCTTCCCAAGAAAAATGTCATTGGTTCAAAGCGAGGAGCAGCCATGAAGATGATTTCCCAAGAAAAGAGGAACAGCATCATCCACCTCAATGATAGGGGTCTCCTGCACAAGAAAATTGCCAAACTGCTTCATGTGAGGGCCTTGACAGTTGGAAGAATATGAAATTAAGTCAATTCATCCATTCAGAAGCCAAAAGATTGACATCCAGACAATATATCGGAGTCAACAAGTCAGCTCATCCCAAGGTCTTTTAGTTCTGGCGTAACAAATATGGCAGTGGAGGTGGCTTTTATGCTTCATAATAGTGAGATCACACACATCGATGCAAGCACCGTGCGACACCCACACACAAATAAAGGTGGCCTGAAAAAAGGTGAAGAAGCCTCAACTTCAATATTGTCATATGAAGGGTTCGAGTTTGCAAACAAGTACGAAAAATTGCTATTTAAAGATTTAAAATGGGTGATTTGGAGCGATGACACAAAAGTCAGTAGACTAGGCTCTGATAAGTGCAAATGAGTCTGTAAGAAACAAGGAAAACAGGGGCTAACATATTGAGAAATTGAAGGAAATGTCAAGTTCGGATGAGGAAACCTGATATAGAGTTGTTTCATAGCCAAAGGTATTGGATACTTGACCATGATTGAGGTTGTTCTCAATGCTGATCTATATGTGAGTGTCAATGGCAGTATCAATCAAACACTTGTGGGTAGGACTGAAGAAAAATCTGTATACAAACTCAAGTCAGTTAACCAGCACCAACTTTGGGAACAAGTAGAAGAGAAGAGACCTGAGATCAAATTTTGGTCAACACATGATTGAATCTGATTGAGAGCATGCCCAAAAGGATTCATGTACTGTAGTGTTGAAAACCAAAGTTGTATTTACAAAATACTACCAAAATAATATGAATTAAAATTTAGATCTTTAGGAGCAAAACAGTAATAATGCAGTGACATGACAAGAATCTGTATAACTAATCATATGCTAAATGGTTGCAAGTCAAATTTAAGTATGAGATATCCAAGAAAGTGGATAATGAGATATGGAGCCTGAAAGTCAAAAGTTCAAAACATTGCTTCCCTTTTGCTGTTCACTGTATGCTAGCTGCACATCACAGTGCTTGTCAGCTGCAGGCAGGACTCTACAAAGCATCAGCAGGGTCCAGGCAGAGGAGGAGAGTCAAGTCTGATCTGAGCATGCATGCTCCAACTGATGTCACTCACAGAGGCAGCCCCTCCCCCACTAATGCTATTCTGCTCGTTTGGTTCCATTTTCCATAACATAAGCAGCAAAGCCAGAATCATAACAGAAGATGATCCACACAGAAATGAGCTTACAACAGCAGGGCAGGCAAGAGGAGTATATTAGAAAACTGATAGGAAGAGTTCAGACATATGAAAGGGGGTGAAATTAGTAATGGAAAATCTCTTTAACTCTGCAGGTCTGTTTTTCAGCACCTATTGAATTTGTCAAATTCGAGACATATAAATGCTATACTGATATTACAGGCAGGCTGCTGTTGAAGTATGCTTTTTTCTATGCCACATGCGTGAAATATTATCCCTGCTCCCAACATGCGGACTAAATAGAGATGAGCGAGCACTAAAATGCTTGGATACTTGTTATTCTAACTCAATTCCTAAGGCATGAATGCTTGTGTTGAGTAACAAAAAATTTTGGTGTCATTTTCACCCAATTTCTGATGTGAAAGTGTAAAATCTAGGGCTAAAAAAAAATTTGGTAGTAAAAATTTTTGGTAGTAATTATTTTTTATTCACTGCCCATTAGTATAAATTTCTATGACACACCCATGATGTCAATATGATCACTGCATCCTTAGATGAATTCATTAAGAGGTATAGTTTGGGCAGCACGGTGGCTCAGTGGATAGCACTACAGCCTTCCAGTGCTGGAGTCCTGGGTTCGAATCCCACCAAGGATAACATCTGCAAGGAGTTTGTATGTTCTCCCCGTGTTTGCATGGGTGTACTCTGGTTTTCTCCCACATTCCAAAGACATACTGATAGGGAATTTAGATTGTGAGCCCCATCAGGGACAGTGATGAAAAATATTCCACAGCGCTTTACAGTTTGCACACATTTTTCATCAATTTCTATTACTTAAGAGGGTTCTTCTGTTCTGGCACCTAAGGGGCTCTGGCAATATGACATGGCAATCTCATACCATTCCAACAAAATCTGATGCTTCTTCCCTTCTGAGATTTGCACTGTGCCTCAAAAGTAGTTTTTAACCACATATGAGGCATTAGTGCACTCAGAAGAACTTGCACAATACATTTTGGGGTCCGTTTTCTTTTGTTACCCTTGTGAAAAAAAAATTGTGGCTAAAAGAAAATTTTCGCTGGAAAATTATTAATGATTTGTTAAGTTTCACGGCTCTGTGTTGTAAATGTTTGTGAAGTACCTGGGGGTTCAACCTGCTCATCAGACATCTAGATATATTCCTTGAGGGGTCTAGTTTCTAAAATGCGGTCACATGTTGGGGTTTTCACTGTTTAGGCACATCAGGGGCTCTCCAAACTTGACATGGCATCCGCTCTCGATTCCAGCAATTTTTAAGTTCAAAAAGTCAAAGGTGCTCCTTCCGATCTGAGCCCTGCTGTGTGCCCGCTCAGTAGTTATCCCCCACATGTGAGGTATCAACGTACTCAGGAAAAATTGCAAAGCTAATTTTTGGGGTCTATTTTCTCCTGTTACACTTTTAAAGATAAAAAATTGTGGCTTAAAGAAAAGTTTTGTTGGAAAAATGTGATTTTTCATTTTCACGGCTCTACCTTATAAACTCCTGTGAAGTACCTTGAGATTCAAGGTACTCATGACATATTTACATAAATTATTTCAGGGGTCTAGTTTCCAAAATGTGGTCACTTGTGGAAGCTTCCACTGTTTAGGTACATCAGGAGGTATCCAAAATGCGACATGCGTCTGTTCCGGATTTCAGTGATTTTTGCTTTCAAAAGTCACACAACACTGCTTCCCTTCTAAGCCCTGCCATGTGCCCAAACAGTAGTTTTCATCCACTTATGGGGTATCAACATACTTAAGATAAATTTCAGAACAAATATCGGGGTCCATTCTCTCCTGTTACTGATGTGAAAATAAAAAATTTGGGGCTAAAAGAAAATTTTAGTAGGAAAAATTTGATTTTTATTTTCATGGCTTTTACTTTTGCAAAACACTTGGCGACTCAAGGTGCTCACTACACATCTAGATAAATTCCTTGCGGGTCTAGTTACCATATTGAGGTCACTTATGGGGGTTTCTACAGTTTAGATACATCAGGGGCTCTCTAATTTGACATGGCATATGCTCTCAATTTCAGCCATTTTTGCATTCAAAAATCAAACAGTGCTCTTTCCCTTCCGAGCCCTACATTGCACTCAAACAGTAGTATTCACCCACAAATGGTTGTATAGGCATACTTGGGAGAAATTGCACAACTCGTTTTGTGGTTCGCTTTTCCTGTTGTCCTTGTGAAAAAAACATTGAGGCTAAAGTAAAATTTTTGTGAAAAAAGTTAAATGTTGATTAATTCCTGTGAAGCACCTGAAGAGTTTTTTAAACTTCTTGAATGAAGTTTTGAGGAAGGAGTTTGAGAAGTGTAGTTTTTAGAATGATGTAACTTTTAGGTATTTTCTGTCATATTGGCCCTCCATAAACACTTCAAATTTGATGTGGTCCCTAAATAAATGGTTTTGTAAATTTTGTTGTAAAAATTAAGAATTGATGATCAACTTTTAACCCTTCTAACTTTCTAACAAAAAAATTGTGTTTCAAAAATTGTGCTGATGTAAAGTATACATGTGGCAAATGTTAATTTTTAACTATTTGTGTGACATAACTCTCTGGTTTAAGGTCATAAGAATTAAAATTTTGAAAATTATGAAATTTTCTAACTTTTTGATATTTTCACAAATAAACGCAAATAATATCGAACAAATTTAACACTCTCATGAAGTACAATGTGTCACTAAAAAAAGTCTCAGAATCAATGAGATTCATTGAAGAATTCCAGAGTTATTTTCTCAGAAAATTGCACTGGTCAGATTTAAGAAAGTGAGGCCCGGTCATTAATGTACAAAGTGGCTCGGTCCTTAAGGGGTTAGACACATCCAATTGTGAAACTTATTATTTTTCCAAGATGTGTTGATTCAAATCATGTTTAAAATGAACTTTCTTCATGGGAAAACTCCTTTAAGGCAGAATGTTCAGATATTAAGCAAAGATTTGAAAACAAGAAGTCCAGTGTCAAACATAAACCATGACTAAAACCAAGGAGAAGGTAAATGTAACTTTTTTACTTATGCCCAAACCTCTGTGATCCTCTAAGAACCAATAGCTACTATTTTGCTTGACCCTGCGCCAAGTGGGTTGATTAAAACAAAAGGTGGGAGGTGGTTTTTAAAGTTTACTTTCAAATGGTTAGAGATTACTGATGTAGCTGGATGTCACCAAATTTGCAAAAGAAAAGTTGGTTTGATGGATTGGATTTGCACCAACTCTGCAAAAAAGGGTATAAAATGTAACTGATTTACCATGTGCAACATTTCTGGATTTTTATCTGTATTCTTATGCTTTCCAACCTGGAAACCAGTAATTACAAATGTAGTTTGCTCTTTTTTAATTAAAATCATACCCTGCTAAGATTGAAATTTTGTAATTCATAGAATTCTCCTGAGATGAACAAATCATTGTTCTATACACATGTTGCTTATGCGATATTAATAGCTGGGTGTTTAGGAATTGTCATAAACATATCCACTAATTGTTGATTATTTGTATAAAAAATAATTATTTTGTAATAAATTTGCATGCTTAGCTGAATCCTGATTAGTTTGCGCTACTTTTGTACATATAGACTTTGCTGGGTTGCAAATTGAAAAATGTAGTTTCAAGAACTGCAATAAAATTTAATTATGTTAATATTAATAATTAAGAACAGAAATTTAATTTAATCAGAGATGGCTAAAGTGGAATAATTGCATACAGACATTCAATGATTTTGCAACCAATTTTGTTCTGATCTTTTAGCTGACTTAGTAATAATGTATTGGAATATCTTATTTTTATTTTATGTTAAGTTTGACCAATTTCACGTACTATTTTAACATTTTCTCTTTTTGTTATTCTTGTTACTGTTTATGTGCTATTGCTCCCACATTTTTAGAATGTCACAGAAATATAAGTGGGAACTAAGCGATGCATAGAGAGTAATTAAATACATTTAGTCATAAACACTTGTGTTCCACTTCAACTTATTGTAAGGAATGCACACCAAAAATAAAACAGAAACATAATGAGCATAACCCCGCTGTATGCACAGTGGTTTGTAAAAGTGTTTGCTCTCTTCCGGATTTCCTATTCTTTTGCATGTTTGTCAGGCTTAAATGTTTAAGATCACCAAATTAATGCAAATATTAGGCAAAGATAGCACAAGTAAACATAAAATGCAATTTTTAACTCCTTCGCCCTGAAGTTTGTTTTCACCTTCCTGACCAAGCCATTTTTTTCAATTCTGACCACTTTCACTTTCTGAAGTCATAAGTCTGGAACGCTTCAATGGATCCTTGTGATTCTGAAAATATTTTCTCATAACAAATTCTACTTTATGATAGTAATAAAATTTCTTCGATAAGTCTTGCGTTTATATGTGAACAAAAGGGAAATTTGGTGAAAATTTCAAAAATTTCACAATTTTTAAACTTTTAATTTTTATGCCCTTAAATCAGAGAGTCATATCACACAAAATAGTGAATAAATAACATTTCCCACATGTCTACTTTATATCAGCACAATTTTGCAATTTTGGAAGCATAATTTTTTGTTAGGAAGTTATAAGGGTTAAAAGTAGTGATGAGCGAGCACTAAAATGCTCGGGTGCTCGTTGCTCGGGTCGAGCAAATTGGAATACTCAGGTACTCAGACAGAACAATGAGCCCAATGTAAGTGTATGGGAGACCTGAGCATTTGTACCACGATCCCTCCCGGGGGTCCTTTTAGGGTCTAAAAACGTCTGAAAATGACGGAAACACTGCTCAAATGACAAGTGAACATCATGGAAAATGCCCCTCGAAGCATTTCTGACTCATAGGTCACAGTTGTAAACAATGTTGTCAGAGTTTCATGCCATTTTTACAGGCGCACCAAAAAACATACAAAAACGAAAGCAAAATGGATTTTGATGGGAAATATGTAAAAGAACATTCTTTACAGGTTAATGACTTGTAAATAAGGCAAAATAATTAACCCAAAACAAAAATGTTCCTCCACCACTTGGGCTATGTTCACATGCAGCGTTTTTGATGTGTTTTTCAATTTTAGCATTGCTTTCCACCAATACAAATGCATTCACTGGGAAATGTCATAGTAACATTTAACAACCCTAGCTGGCCATGTGGTGTGTAACACATAAGCAGACACATCTTGTTTCATTTATGAAGGAGGGACTCATAAAGTCACAGAGCCTATTTTTACAGGGCCATCAGGCCGCAATAATATTCTTAAAGGGCCATTATTAAACAGTGGTTTTCCTATACTGTTATTGCCTACGCAGTGAGTGGATGGACCTCCAAGAATTACGACGCACCTAAATACCCCTTTCATGAGAGGTAGAGGAGGGTTTCCTGAAAAAATGTTGCATAGAATGCAAGACCTGGCCTGCCCCAATGTTACATGTACCCCAATAAGCTTTTGAAGCCATGTACTGGATGGCCACAGGAAAATCCACTTCACATTATTTATTTTGTACTCTAATACTGTTTTCTTATGCACTGACTGCAAGGCCTGCCCTGCTTTCCGGTCATATGCACCCCAATAAGACCCTCCAAAACACTGGGACCAAGACCTTATCTGGCCACTCCAGTTCGGATGCTAACGTCTGGAACCGGATAGCCAACTCACTGGTCGGAAAAGAACCCTAAGTCAACCCCAGGAGTTGGAGTGCGGTGTCATGGGTAATCTGGGGTAAAAGAAAGACCTGTTTCAAGGCGGTCAAAAACTGAGAGGCGCTCTGGACCACCGAGGCTTTACATTCCCATAACGGCATAGACCACTCCAACACCCTGTCCGTCAAAAGGGTACACCACAAATCCTACTCTGGGTTGTTCAGATGAGAAACATGAACTCAATAGCTCCAGCTGGATCGAGCACTGGTTAATGAATCCCCTGCAAGCATTAGTATCCCCAGAAAACTTATTGGAAAATGGGAAATGTGGATAAAATGGAACAGGAGTCGCAGCTGAATCTCTGGTAGCGGCTACACTGGCTGCCAGTGCTGCTACTGCGGATATATCCACAGCTGAAGTTGCTCGCTCTAACGCGGACAACCTGCCCTCCAGCTGCTGAATACGTTGTGGAAGCTGCTGCTCGTCTGCCATTACTAGCCAGACCCTGGTGCTAAGATACTGTTAGGGTTGGTGGATCGCACTTTATTAGTTATTTTTTTATTGTGATCGCAACCCGGGTTCCACTGTGCAGAAATATTATCCTGCTGCCAGTAAACAATGGAGGCACCCTGCAGCGAGCATTCACTGGGAAGTACACTTTGTCAACTCAACACAGTGTGAATTGAATGCAAGATACCAAACTGAAAAAGTCTGAGTGGTATGCACTGGCCGACGAATACCAGCTCTGCTAACAGCCGATTGGCAAAGAAAATATAACTTATACAGCTCCACCAAGTGGCGCAAAAATAAGAGTACCAAGCTCAGCTAAACGCCGAGCGGTACCAAATGAGGTGTGTGCTATACCCAGTTGACAACACTAGGGTTTAAGAATGTGGGTTTGACTGTGCCCCATCACTGACCCATGCTAACTGTACACGTGGCTGAGACAGGTGTTAGGCCAAGCCCAAAGAAAAAAATGCCTCTCTAAGGAAAACTGGACATTCAAACATGCTGACAGAGTGGCACAGTCTCCATCCACACACGGACGACCGCAAATTTTCTTATCATGCTGATGCATGCTCCAGGGAACCTTTTACACATTCCTGTTCAAGTCCAGTCAGACAGGACCATCTGGCCTTTGTTCAGCGGTGTTCTTTTCAGAAGTGCACAAAACTGTGCAATCCTACAAAGACGGACATCGCCGGATCACAGGTCCTATGGCGTCCACAGTGCCACCATCTGACTCAAAGAGAATTATCCACAAGGGTTTCTGTCTGAATCACATAATTCACAGATTTACATGCGAACCCCGATGTAAGCACTCAGCACAGAGCACAGGATAAATGTCCGCCGAACCTTACTGCAATCTATGGGAGGCAGAATGAAAAAAATCAACATGGTTTTATTTATGTTTTACGATGCTCCTTGTGCAGTATAAGTGATTAGGCAACTTTAAATCATTAGGCTAGCACTGATAATGGGCAATGCTGTGGGCTGTCAGCTGTCTCATACAGCTGACACCTGTACCCGATCGCCACAGTGCTCAGTGTGAACACAATTCCCGCACATCAGTACTAACATGGTGCCTGTTGGGAAGGGATTAAATGTAGGTCTTTATTATTAAGGGAAAAATAAATACAAACCTACAGGGCCCTGCTTAAAAAGAGATTGCCCTGTTATGATTGAGTCACCGTAGGAGGCAAAAACAGAAATGCTAGCTAAGTCCAGAAATCCAGAGAAGTTGGCAGCTATCGGATTGCAGACCCCTGAACCTATCAACACAACTAGCAGTAGCCGTGGGGGGTTCCTACGATGCCCTAGACCCCTCGATCACAGCCGGAGAATTAAATAGGCCTAAAGAAAGAAAGGGGAAATCTAAACTGCCCCAGAGCAGACCCCAAAGCAATAGGCAGCCCCCAACATATAATGACGGTGAAGCAAGATGAAAATACTAACACAGACAGAAAGATAGACTGAGCAAAGAGGAGCCCAAGCTAACTAGATAGAAAAAGACAGGAAGGCTACTGTCTCCAATCCGTGAAAAACCCTATGAAAATAAGAGCCAACAGACTGACAGTGAAAAAGGCCCTGAAGACGCTAGGTTTCAAAAAACCTATGACAGTACTCAGGAATATAGAATCATAGAATCATAGAATCGTAGAGTTGGAAGGGACCTCCTGCTCAAAGCAGGATTCGCTAAATCATCCCAGTTAGATGTCTGTCCAGCCTCTGTTTGAAGACTTCCATTGAAGGAGAACTCACCACTTCTCGTGGCAGCTAACAGGCAAAACAGAAAACTTAGCTTTAGAGGAGCAGGAATCAGACTGGTGTCCTAGAAGTCCACAGAGAAATCACCCGCAGGGCAGAAGGGCGTCGGCAGCCTTATATCCAGTCCGTGACTCCACTCAGCCAGTCATCCTCATTAGACTCAGGTGCCTGATAATCAGGCTCATTACCTTCCTTTACCAGAATAGGGAGTTCACCAGACCCCAGTGACGAAGGGGAAAATGAACTCACAACATTGCCCCCCACCCCTTTTAAACATAAATTAATTTTAGTTTATCACATCTTTTGGAAGCGGAGTTAAATTTCCCTAACTACACCCAGGCCTGATTACAGCCACTCATGTTTTCAATCAAGAAACCACTTAAATAGGATCTGTTCTACAAAGTGAAGTAGACCAAAAGTTTCACAAAAGCTAGACATCATGCTGTGATACAAATAAATACTTGCATAAATGAGAAACAAAATAATTGAGATTTATCAGTCTGGAAAATCTTATAAAGCCATTTCTAAAGTTTTAGGACTCCAGTGAACCACAGTGAGAGCAATTATCCACAATTTGCGAAAACATTGAACAGTGATGAACCTTTGAGCTTTGAGAAAGGATGAATTTCAATGTTTGTAATGGGTTACCGCATACTTCACCATGTAAAATTTGTTCTGCCATCACCATTTAAAGGGAGATTTTCTATTTTTTTATTTTATGAATGTTTAAAATTTCCTCTTTTGTATATTGACTCCACGTATGGCCACATGAATTCCGTACTTCAGCAACGCTATATGTCGCTGTAGGTGTCCTCAGTCCCCCTGGTTTGGTTTTCCTCACAGTGCACAAACTGTCATAGTCCTCCTGTCACTTGAGCTCCCCCTGGGGACTGAAACTTTCTGGAACCCTCCTGTCAAATTTATATCATTCCCGGTTCCCTGTAACTCCGCCCCCATGACCAACGGTTTCCTAAGCCCTAAGCTGATGTCAAGTCCATTGCTCACACTCCTTCCTGCCCTCTAATGGTCAACCCAAGGTACTGCACGTCCACTACACTTTCTCAGTTGTTTCCCTACTGTAGTAACTGACACCTGTCTAAACTGTGCAAACCTTCCTTTCTCTATTCTGACAAGTCTGTCCGTCCGTCAGGTCACCTTCCCTACACTGTGACCATTTAAGAGACAAAACTTAAAATAGAAACAAAATGATCATATACTCTGCTTTAAGTGAGTAAGTAAGTAAGTAGTAATAGTAAATAAAAATAACAATGTGCTTAGTGTGGAAGGTCGTCTCACTTAGTTGCTCCTCGAGGTAGACACAGGCACACATGGGGTTAAAGTCTCTGGTTGGTTTATTGTATCATAAACCAAAAACCCAAAATGGTAGCAGAAAAAACAGCCATTCTATTTCAAAAGAAAATAAACAGTTCATACACAGTTCTGCTCAGTACTTATGGGACCACACATATGGCATCTCTAACAGGAGAGTCAGTATGGAGACTTCCTTGCCTCCACACAACACAGACAGAGAAAAAAATTGGCTGTGCATTTATATCCCCAGCCACACCCTTGAGGTGGAGATATGGTGAGTTGGCATCCCATCTATCTCTTTACCTACTCACCTAAATACCTGCACATAACATGGACACTTAACTCCTTCAGCACATAACATGCTGAAAAGAAACTTATTGGTGTCTAGATCCCAGAGGAAAGCAATCTCCGTGACATATATCTCACCTCACATACAGTGCCAGTGACCCTGTCACATTAGTAAATGCTGCTTTTGATCAAAAAAGGGCATAAGCCATCCTACCACAACAAAGTGTACCACAATCAGGATCGTCCTATTCTCTTGTATTAAAAACTCACTTTATGTCAGATGACCTCAATGTAGTTTGGTAGCTTGGGCTGAAGACTTAAGCCCAACTGTTCAGACAGGGCCACCATCAGGGCATGACAGTCATTACAAGTGTATGGGGCCCGGTGATTAGGGGGGCCCGAGCACGCTGGCAGTCTGGTCCATGCTAGGGCCCCCCTAAATTTTGTTCAGGCTTCTCCAGCTTTATTTATAATCAAAACCCAGCGCCTGCTGGGCCCCCTGGGTGGCCCCCCCGCACCATATTCCAGCCAGCGCTAGAGCCTGGGCGGAGTCTCAAGGGGGGGCATAAATTTTGCCAGTATGGGGCACCAAAATTCCTAGTGGCAGCCCTGTGTTCAGACACCCAACTATGGGAAGCAATATAAATGAAATGCCTATTTGTTTGAAAATACAGTGGTGCTCAATTAAATAGAGACTCCAGCAGCATAAGTAAGAGACAATAGTCACCACAAGTGTCATGATTTAAATCTGGATATATGAATTACTATTGCGCTTAGAGACTCAAATTATTTGGGTTTAAAACCTAAGAAACATTCATAGAAAAAAATTACTCCAAATAGTATACATCTTGTGCCGCTGAAAAAATATATGTATCTCAAAAACAAATAAGGATTGAATATGGCAGACTCACATAAAAATAATACAACTGGAATACCAGCGTGCTAGCTTTACATAAAATAAAGTAATTACCCCATATGTTAGATATAAGACAATCCACGACGTCTTGAAAGAATAATCCCAAAAAGGATAGGCTGAAAGGAGGCGGTAATTCAGGGAGTTAGTATGCAGCGGTCACTTGGGTGATGTACAGCAATAATCCAAATGCTTGTGCATAAATCCCGAGTGAGTATGGTCTGTAATTGCACATATGGCGGTACTGCTCCGGCCAGTAGCAGCCGCCGTTCCAATCTCCGTGCAAAAAAGACAATGTCCTCCGCCTCCTTTCTGCCTATCCTTTTTGGGATTATTCTTTCAAGACGTCGCGGATTGTCTCATATCTAACATATGAGGTAATTACTTTATTTTATGTAAAGATAGCACGCTGGCATTCCAGTTGTATTATTTTTATGTGAGTCTGCCATATTCAATCCTTATTTGGTTCTAAATGAAATACCTACCTGAAAAAGGGGTCCATACCCTTTTCTGTACAAAGTACAAGAAACTACAGTAAAACCAGCGTTGGACCTCCTATATAGCTCCAACATATTCCATAGCAGCTTACATATATTGTCATCATTGCCCCTATTAGCTGCTCACAATCTAATTTCCCTATCAAGAGTGTCCTGAAAGAAACCATCGCAAACACAGGATAAACATATAAGACTCACTGCAGATGTGGTCGTTAGAGGGATTTATGCCCAGGACCCTAGCAAAGTAAATCAGTGTTCCCCTATAACTTGTTAATTTATCATAAATAAATCATTAATATGACTTATGAAAAATGTTGGAAAATTGTTCAGAAGTGCAGTCACATCACAATTAACAACAACCAGTAGGAAAAGTATGTCCAGATGTGATCTTCATGGGTGAATAATTGCTAAAAATAAACTATCATCACTTCTATTTTTTTAAAGCATTCTTACATGGCAGCCAAAAAAAAAATGACACTTATATTTAAAATAATATATACTGCTCAAAAAAATAAAGGGAACACTAAACAATACATTGTGTTGTTTAGTGTTCCCTTTATTTTTTTGAGCAGTATATTTATAATAACATGCACACTTTGTGAGGTAGGCAAATGCATTTAATTTTTGGAAATATGAAAACTTGTCTTTTGTGTGACTTTTTTGTAACACATAAGCCTAGGCTTCAAGATTTTTGTTTTGTAGCAACATTAGTATAGAGGTGTATATTATTATGTGTGAGGAATAAAAAAAATTCTGCTATTAAGGTGCTGTTACTGTAGTAGACTGTATATTTTATCAATTAATTCACAGTCACACTGAGTGGCTATGCAAGTAAATTATCTTTCTTTATGCTTATAAGTAAGGGTCATAATGGCCTGAAATGTTTCATAGTGTTAACCTCTTCTTTCGTGGTGCTTTCTCTGAAGGCCAATGTCTTTTTAATAAAAGGTTAAATAAATGATTATCTATTTCTGATTCAAGATGGGACAAGCAAGCCAGTTATACAGGGTGAGATAACAAATTACTTTTATATCTCCCTACTGTGGTAAATCGGTTCACTTAACTGCACACAGAGGTAGACACAGGAACACAGTCTCTTTAAATCTTACATTGGTTTATTAGACATGTGGCACAAACCAATGTAAAGTAAAAATAAATACAGCCCTTCAGGCAAAAACAGGAAAGAATGGTGTACAGTTTCTGCATCTGCGGGGATCCGTCTGCTCAGGATAATAACCACTTACTGGTTCAGTTTTTCCTTCTCAGGACACAAAATGCTGGAGTCCCTCTCTCCATGCCTGCTGAACACTGAATGCCTCTGAAGGCTGACTATTTAGCCTCCTGACCACACCCTGGTGTGTAGATAATGTGGACAACCTCCTACCCCTCTATGCTTGTCTACAAAAATCAGGCCTTAAAATTGCCATTTAACCCCTCTCAACACATAGTGTAACCGGAGGAAGCGTCTGTTTTTTAAATCACTAAAGCTAATAGCCTCGATGAAATGTGTCTCCTCTCCTGCACTTTGCCTGTGACTTTGTCATGCTATATATACCTTATTTACTCGAGTATAAGCCCAAATTTTCAGCCATTTTTTTAGGCTGAAAGTGCCCCGCTTGGTTTATACTTGAGTCATTGTCCCAGGGGGTCAGCGGGGGAGGGGGAGCAGCAGGAGTTGGTGGCTGTCACATCATAATCACCCCCACCTGGTGCGGTCTCTGCACTTCCCTGCTTCTCTGATGGTCTCCGGCGCCAGCAGCTTCATCCTGTGTTCAAGGGTCACATGGTACCGCTCATTAAAGTAATGAATATTCATGCGACTCCACTCCCATAGGCGTGGAAAGCATATTCATTACTTTAATGTACTGTACCACGTGACCGCTGAACACAGGAAGAAGCTGCTGGTGCCGGAGACCATCGGAGAAGCAGGGGAGTGCAGAGACCGTGCCGGGAGGGGGTGAGTATGACAGGGTAGACAGGGGGAGGATGAGGAGCCATACATGCACAGGGGAGGACAGGGAGGATGCCTAGCTATGCATACAGGAGGGGGAGGATGGAGGAGCCATGCATACAGGGGTGGATGGGGGAGCCATGCATACACGGGGAAGATGCCAAGCCATGCATACAGCAGGATTAGGATGGAGGAGCCATGCTAGCAGCAGGGGGAGGATGGAGGAAAAATGCATACAGGGGCAGGAGGGGGGAGCCATGCATACACGGGGAGGACGCTGAGCCATGCATACAGCAGGGGGAGGATGAAGGAGCCATGCATACAGCAGGGGGAGGATGGAGGAGCCATGCATACAGCAGGGGGAGGACAGAGGAGCCATTCATACAGCAGGGGGAGGTGAGAGGAGCCATGTATGCAGGGGCAGGACATGGGAGCCATGCATACAAGGGGAGGACAGGGAGGATGACAAGCCATGCATACAGCAGGGGGAGGATGAAGGAGCCATGCATACAGCAGTGGGAGGATGGAGGAGCCATGCATACAGCAGGGGGAGGACAGAGGAGCCATGCATACACGGGGAGGGATGGGGAGGACGCCGAGCCATGCAGGCAGCAGGGGGAGCCACACATACCAGGAAAGAGATGAGAAGACATTGCATACCTGGCTTATACTTGAATCAATAAGCTTAGCCAGTTTTCTGTGGCAAAATTAGGTGCCTCGGCTTATACTCGGATGGGCTTATATTCGAGTATATACGGTAGTTATATTATTACATGTAAATTTGATCTTTTTCCATCAGTTATACATTCTCTATTGCTATGTTGATTATAACTCATAAGCCATTTACTGATAGAAAGGATCCATCCCTTTTTTAAATGCTGTCATAGTATCTGTCAATGTCTTCTGATAGATCAGTCATGCTGTGGAATGCTCTAATTGTAAAGAACCCTTTCCTATTTAGCTGTCTCAACTGCTTTTCCTTCACTTGTATTGAATGCCATCTGGTCCTTTGTGATGTCCTTGGAAAGAATAAGTAATGTGCTAGTCCTTTGTATTGACCAAACATGTATTTATACTTAAAAACAAGATTGTGTCTAAGGTGTCTTTTTTGTAAGCTAAACAAACCCAACTTTTCCAACATCTCAATATAAGAGAAGCCTTCCATTCCATGTAACATACTTGCCTTTGACATTAATTCATAAACATCCTTTTTAAAATGTGAAGCCTAAAACTGGATACAATATTCAAGATATGACATTATGAAGGATTTATAGAGGGGTAGTAAGACATTTGGATCACAAGATTGTATCTAATGTTATATACACTATAAAAACTTGCATGATTTTGCAGCTGCTGCTCGACATTGAGTACCACTACTTAGCCTTCTTGTAAGCAGAATACCCAAGTACGTCTCCTGTTCTCTAATCCTTAGTATATGTCCATTTAATGTATATGCAGCATTACAATTACTCCGGTCTAGGTGCATTACTTTAAGAGAAAGAGTGGAAAAGCAGTTTGCATAGCAGTCACGATCACCCATATGATAATAACTCAAAAAATGCTACAAAAATGATAAATGTTATTAATGCAAAAAGACACGCAACATAGACAAAGGATTAGAAACAATTAAAAGTTCACAAATTGGCCATGAGAAAAACCACTAGAGGTTTGTGTAAGGACCAAAAGCTAGCCTCCTCCAATGTGCTAGCTATAGATGCAGGTACTAATGAAATATACACACAGATAAACACCTGATGTTACAATATTACGAGTCTTGAATTTAATGAGGTGAGTACCAACTGGTGAACATGGCTCACTATGAGAAGGAAAATAACAGGACCAAAATCAAATGTACATACAAAGAAAATTCCAATAATGAATAAAATATTCAAATAGTTGAAAGAGAATGAATAAGCACCAAACCTTATAAATACTTTTTTCTCAACAGTGTTCACACAGGAAAAGGATTTGCCAGGGGAAATGCAGAGTGATAATGTAAACTCCCCATTAAGTATTACCTGCCTAACCCAGGAAGAAGTGCAGAACCGCCTTAGTAAGATTAAAATTGACAAATCACCAGGCCCTGATGGCATTCACCCTCAGGTATTAAGGGAGTTAAGTAATGTGATAGACAGGCCTATATTCCTTATATTTAAAGACTCTATAGAAACAGGGTCTGTTCCTTTTGATTGGTGGCAAGTAAATGTGGTACCAATATTCAAAAAGGGGTGTAAAAGGGAACCTGGAAACTATAGGCCGGTAAGCTTAACATCTGTTGTGGGTAAAATTTTTGAAGGGTTTCTAAGGGATACCATTATGGAATATCTCAATGTTAATAAATGTTTAACTCCATATCAACATGGATTTATGAAGGATCGCTCCTGTCAAACTAACCTGATCAGCTTCTATGAGGATGTAAGCTCTCAAATGGACCAAGGAGAATCATAGGATGTCATTTATCTCGACTTCTCTAAAGCATTTGACACTGTCCCACATAAAAGATTGGTAAGTAAGATGAGAAAGCTTGGGTTAGGGGAAAATGTGTGTAGATGGGTAGATAGCTGGCTTAGTGATAGAAAACAAAGAGTGGTTATTAATGGTGCATACTCAGATTGGGCCAGGGTTACTAGTGGGGTACCACAGGGTTCTGTATTGGGCCCCCTACTATTTAATATATTTATTAATGATCTAGTGGATGGCTTACACAGTAAAATATCTGTATTTGCAGATGATACAAATGTAAGGTAGTTAACACAAAGGAGGACAGTTTGCAACTACAGACAGATTTGAGTAAATTGGAGAATTGGGCTGAAAAATGGCAAATGAGGTTTAACACAGATAAGTGTAAGGTTATGCACATGGGAAGGAGAAACAGATGCTACAATTACTTACTAAATGGGAAACTGCTGGAGAAATCAGACATGGAAAAAGACTTAGGCATCTTAGTCAATAAGAAGCTAAATTGGAGTGCCCAGTGTCAGGCAGCTGCCACCAAAGCAAATAGGGTCATGGGATGCATTAGAAGAGGTCTGGGGACACGAGATGAAAACATAATTCTCCCTCTGTACAAATCACTCGTCAGACCACATTTGAGCTGGTGCTCAAGAAATGATAAATGGAGTTGGTTCACTACAATACACAGAAAGGTTATCAAAATTAGGTCTATTTACTCTAGAAAAGAGAAGACTTAGGGGAGACTTAATATATATGTACAAGTATATCAGAGGGCAATACAGAGATCTCTCCAATGAACTGTTTGTACCAAGGACTGTGACAAGAATAAGGGGGCATTCTTTTCGTTTGGAGGAAAGACAATTTCTGCACCAGCATAGAGGAGGGTTCTTCGCGGAAAGAGCAGTGAGGCTCTGGAATTCTCTTCCTGAGGAAGTGGTGATGGCCAACTCACTGAATGAATTTAAGAAAGGAATGGATGCTTTTCTTGTGAGTAACAGTATAGAAGGTTACGAATATCAGAATATTATAGGTAGATGGTTGACCAGCTTAGGGGAAGGAATTTTTTTCCCAATGGAGAAAATTGGCTTCTACTCTGTGGGTTTTTTGCCTTCCCCAGGATTAACAATGCAGAACAGCTGCTCTAAAAATAGGCTGAACTAGATGGACATAAGGTTTTCCTTCAGCCTTCAAAACTATGTTACTAAGTTACCTCCTATTTCCCATATGAAACTATCTGGGCAAAAATTCATAAGGATGCAGTAGGTAAAGACTCAGATCTAAAAAATTTATATTAGCTATGGATGAGATTACAATCCTATGCACAGCAATGAGTCTATCAAGGCAAAAGGCTGATCAGATAGAAACATACAAAGATAAATGCCATAATCAAACAAAGTGGAGAATACAAATGGATATTCTGACTGAAGAAAGAATAGAGTCAGAAAATAGAACACCAGTTGGAGGGCAAAGCACATCATGGAGAAGTCAAGCAAAGAATGAGATCTGCTGCCAGCATGATGGTCAGGGGGAGGAGGTCCCCAAGCGTATCGCCAACCTTGAAGTGTGGCTTCCTCAGGGGAAGTGAAAGTGCATTAGGTGCATTACTTTAAATATATCAACATTAAACTTCCTTTGCCAAGCATTTTCCCATGTACATATTTTTTCTAGATCCTTTTGCAATAATATAATGTCAAGATCTGTTTTTATAATCCTACATAGTTTGGCGTCATCAGCAAAAGCTGGCTCTCTACTCTCAATCCCATCCACAAGGTCATTAACAAATAGAATAAAAAGAATTGGTCCTAACACAGATCCTTCTGGTACCCTACAGTAGCTTAAGTACAAGACTGTTGTGTGGTACGGTATAAAATGCATTTGCAAAGTCCAGAAATATTACATCAGGCACATGACCAACATAGAAACCCATCATGTTTATTTGGCACTACTATTATATTATTCTCTGCAATATATTTTTCAGGTCATCTTTGAAAAAGCCTTTCAAATTTTGCACACTATTGATGGTAAATGTACCCCATTGTAGTTGCCTGGATTCACCTTCTTAGCTTTGTTAAATATTGGTACCACATCAGCCATTCTCCAAATCCTATGGTACCAGCCCTGTTACAAGAGAATCTAAGAAGATGAGGTACAGTGGTCTGTCAATTACTAAGCTAAACTCCCTAAACACACATAGATGAATGTCATCTGGCCCAAGGCCATGTCAATATTAATAATTACTTTATTTATACAGCACCAACATATTCAGCAGTACTTAGTATTAGGCAGGGAAATATACAGACAATAAAGACAATACAAAGTAACAAATAGTTCAACAGTTACAAAAAGAAATCTTGCAACATCAAGGGGAAATGTTCTCACTTGACAGATGTTGCACAAGCAGATCAGTGAGTATATTTGCTCAGACGCAGCTGTACGTGTGTTAATTTACTGATAATGGGTGGTGAACCTATATTACTGCCTTGCTGAATTATACATGGCACAAGCAGTTCATTGGTAGAAATGGATGAAAATGTGCATACCCATTCACCCCAAAATCTGTTTTCATCTTAATGACCAGGCCGATTTTTGCAATTCTGACCACAGTCACTTTATGAGGTCATAACGCTGAAACACTTCAACGGATCCTGGTGATTCTGAGAAAGTTTTCTCGTCATGACATATTGTACTTTATGATAGTGGTAAAATTTCTTCGATATGACTTGCTTTTATTTGTGAAAAAAACGGAAATTTGGCAAAAATTTCGCAATTTTCAAACTTTTAGTTTTTATGACCTTAAATTAGAGAGTCATATCACCAAAAGAGTTAATAAATAACATGTCCCACATGTCTGCTTTACATCATTTTGTTAGGTAGTTGTAAGGGTTAAAAGTTGACCAGCAATTTCTCATTTTTACAACATGTGCAAAACCATTTTTTTAAGGACCAACTCACACTTGAAGTGACTTTGAGGGGCCTATATGACAGAAAATGATCAAAAGTGACACCATTCTAAAAACTGCACCCATCAAGGTACTCAAAACCACATTCAAGAAGTTTATTAACCCTTCAGGTGCATCACATCCAATTTGTTTTATTTTACTAAGGGTAACAAGAGAAATTGGACCACAAAAGTTGTTGTACAATTTGTCCTGAGTTTGCTTATACCTCATATATGCAGGTAAACCACTGTTTGGGCACATGGCAGAGCTCGGAAGGGAAGGAGCGCCGTTTGACTTTTCAATGCAAAATTGGCTGGAATTGAGATCAGACGCCATGTCGCATTTGAAGAGCCCCTGATGTGCCTAAACTTTGGAAACCCCCAATTCTAACTCCAGTCTTAAACTCAAAACACCCCTAACCCTAAACTCAACCCTAACCATAACTCTAACCACAAACCTAACTCTAACACACCCCTAACCTAATTCCAACCCTAACTCCAACCCTAACCCTAATTCCAACCCTATCCCTAACCCAAACCCAAACTTTAGCCCCAACACTAACCCTAACTTTAGCCCCAAACATAACCCTAACTTTAGCCCCAACCCTAACCCTGATGGGAAAAAGGAAATAAATACATTTTTTTATTTTATTATTTTTCCCTAACTAAGGGAATGATAATGGGGGTTTGATTTACTATTTATAGTGGGTTTTATAGGGGTTTATGTTGGGCAGCTGTCACACAATAAAAGATGCTTTTTATTGCAAAAAATAGTTTTTGCATTACCATATTTTGAGAGCTATAATTTTTCCATATTTTGGCTCATAGTGTCATGTTGTTTTTTGCGGAACGAGTTGAATTTCTTATGGGGGGTGGTTTATACAATTCTGCATGTGGTAAAATTGATAAAGCTGTTTTATTCTTCGGGTCAGTACAATGACAGCAATACCTAATTTATATATTTTATTATGTTTTGGTGCTTTTATACAGTAAAATCAGTTTGGCACTTACTTTTTGGCTGTGATATGGACAGTCACTCTGCTGGTTGAGGCACCCAGCCATTGCGGGGCCCCTTCTTTATGGACGAATATATTCAAACCCCCTTATATCTAATTATATAACTCCCCTGATGAATCCCCGTTATTGGAGAGGAAACGTGTAGGGAGCTAATACCCATTCTGAGGACTGGGGGAGACACTATAGGGTCCATTTTGGGCCTGTCCTTGTAAGAGCAGGAGTAATACCTGGGCATGACAGGGAGGATAGGGAAAACTGCATAACTGTAAACCTATTAACCTCCTTTTTCATACACTGTCTTGTGCTGCAATATGGACCCGAATACCCACCAGGGGACCTCTGAAAAATACGCCGGGGCGCTTATGTCCAGGATTAATGGTGAGACCGAACCATTTTTTTAAATGAGCACTGATGCGCAAGAGCGCTATTATGTTTGTTTTCGTGTTGTTTATGTGATGTCTTAGATTTTAATGGATTATTAAAGGTTATGTTTTATTTTTAATGGGAATCCTCCAAGCTATTGACATTTAACCCCTGAGGGTTACACATGTGGTACTAAGCATTCTTTGCCACAGCTGATCTTGCGATTTGCTTTTATACAATAAAATCTATTTTATAGAAAAAATAATTATTTTTGCATGGCTTTATTCTGAGAGCCATAACGTTTTTATTTTTCTGCTGATGATGTTGTATTGTGGCTTGTTTATGAGGGACTAGATGACATTTTCAGAGGTACCATTTTTATTTACATCCGTCTTTCTGATCACGTTTAATTTCACTTTTTGTTCGGCGGTATGTTTTTTATTTATTTTTTACAATGTTCACTGAAGGGGTTAAACAGTGGGACAGTTTTATATCGTTACGGATGTGGCGATACCAAATATGTGCACTTTTATTGTTTTTGTTTTTTATTTACAAAAATAGATTTATTGGAAAAATATTTTTTTTCTTTATTTGGGAATTTTTAAAAAAAATTTTTTACACATTCAAATTTTTTTTTTTTGCTCTATAACATTGTCCCTGGTTGGGACATCACTATATCATGTCAGCTCGCTGATCTGACACTTTGCATAGCACAGTGTCAGATCAGCAATCTGACAGGCAGGGAAGGTGGCTTGGCAGCGCCTGCTCCCAGCAGGCACTCGCAAGTCACCTCCCTGCAGGACCCAGAAGGACCCCGCGGCCATCTTGAAGACCACCTGAACAATGTGATCGCATTGTGTTGTTCCAGTGGGAGAGTGCAGGGAGCCCCCTCCCTGTGCGATTGTTCTCTATACCGCTGTCAGTACTGAAAGTGACATCAGACGGGTTAAATACCCACATTTGGTGCTAGCACCGATCGTCGGCATTGCTGTGGGGTGTCAGCTGTTACATACAGCTGACACCTGCACGCGATCGCTGTGGCGCTCAGCGTGAGGCCGCGCGATCGTGCCACCATACTAGTACTGCTGTTTCCGGCAACTTCTCTTTTTTATATTTACATTGCTAAGTTCTTCTTCTAAGTGTATGATGTCATCATATTTTTTCTTCTTGGCGTCAAAATATTTAGATTTTTTTAAAATTTATTTTATTGTTTTAATTACATTGGTGATTTTTTTCTCTGTAGCTATCTTTTACAAGCTTGATTTCTTTTTTACATTTCTTTTTTGAGATCTTTATATTTCTAGATTGCTACTTTTGACTTCTTGCTCTTTCTTTAAATCCTATTAGACTTTTTGCTGCCCTACTTACAATAACCATTGTTTCATTTCAATCCTGGACACTTTGCTAGGAGAGTGTATAAGCTTTCTACTAGATTCTAGTCATATATCATGAAACAATTCCCATTTATGTTTAGTATCACCAGTTACAAGGACATGAACCCAGTTTACATGATTAGGTTCTTCGCTTAATCTAGTAAATTAAGCTTTCCTAACGTTCCAGGATTTTATTTTTCTACCTTTGTAAAGTTTTGTTCAATATTACCTTGCCATACTATAGTTGCTGATTCCCAAATGCTTTCAAACCTGTAGATTTGCTATTGTATATCGTTTATTTCACAGGACCAGATATAACAAATTATTTCCTCTGATTTTTTATCCAAACAACTAAGATAGATATTTGTCTGTCTCCATAAGGATTGCTCTGTAAGGATACAGCAAAAATACGGCAGAAAAATAACCCCCTGCTAGAGATGCTTAATTATTATTATTACTATACTTCATTATTACTATAAATCTGACAATCAATCTGCTTCATCCTCAGGTATGTCAACTGGCTGCAATACCATCACCCATCTTTCCTGACCCCATTCACCCTGTATCTCTGTCATTACTGGTATATTCACTGGCTGCAATAACATCACCTATATTTCCTGACCCCACTCACCCTGTATCTGTCTGCTATTACTGGTATGTCCACTGGCTGCAATACCATCACCCATCTTTCCTGACCCCACTCACCATTTATCTGTCTGCTATTACTGGTATGTCAACTGGCTGAAATACCATCACCCATCTTTCCTGACCCCACTCACCCTGTATCTTTCTGCCCTTACTGGTTTTTGTTTTTTTTCTCCCCTGCATGTTTTCTCACTTTAATTCCTTGATGCTAACACACAGTTGGCTTTATCTGTCCATTTGGATCTGACTATAAGGATGTCTCTAAAAGGATACAGCAGAAATATGCCAGAAATGAGCCAGAAGTGAACAGAAGGTACGACTAACCACTGTTATTAAA
Organism: Dendrobates tinctorius; assembly: GCF_039654945.1. Lineage (NCBI taxonomy): Eukaryota > Metazoa > Chordata > Amphibia > Anura > Dendrobatidae > Dendrobates > Dendrobates tinctorius. Next base: position 56,595,364 of record NW_027361698.1, on the reverse strand, counting down.
TGCACTACATTTCTTTCTCTTTCCCCCACACTTACTCTCATCATGCTAACATACTCTCTAACAGTTTTGGCACCATTACTCCTCACTTTCCTTCGCTATCTGCAAAACCCAGCACCCTCTAACCAAGTAATAATCTCTCCTTCCCTCTTGCCCCCCATCTGACCTCCTCAGCTGACCTGCTCCTCAACATCAGATCTCACTTAATAAAATCCAAAACAAGCTGCCCACTCTCCTTCTCCCACTTGCTCTGTCTCTCTTTGCTTCTCCTCACTGCTGGCATCATATCTCCCAATCCTGGACCCCCACATCTCATACCTCCCATTATTACCCCCTTCTACCGCTCCCAACCCAATATAAACACCCGAAATCTTGCCCACCTCAAATCCATGCACTTAACGCCCACCACCCTGCTCCCTCTCTCTGGATCACTCTGGAATGCCTGCTCCATCTGCAATAAACTCCACATGATTCACAACCTCTTTACCTGTTGTAATCTTTCCTTCCTGGGCCTCACCAAAACATGGCTAACACACTCAGACACAGCCTTCCCTGCTGCGCTATTTTATGGCGGCCTAACACTTCACCCACACTCCTCATCCTGGCAACAGACAGGGTGGAGGAGTGGGCCTTCTCCTTTCTTCCAACTGTACCTTTAACTCAATCCCACCTCTTCCCTCCCTTATCCTCCCCTCTTTTAAAGTCCACTCTGTCTGCATCTACTCTCCCTGCAACTTCCAAGTGGTTGTCGTATACCAGCCTCCAGGCCCGACCACAGCCTTTATTGACCAGTTCTCCACCTGGCTTCTTCACTTTCTCTCTGCTGACATTCCCACCATCATCATGGGTGACTTCAACATCCCTATTGACACCCACCAGTCAGCAGCTTCAAAACTCCTTTTATTCACTTCATCTTTTGGACTTACTCAGTGGTCCTCCTCAGCCACCCACACAGATGGACACACATCAGACCTGGTCTTCACCTGTCTCTGCTCCCTATCTAACTTCACAACCTCCCCTCTCCCTCTATCTGACCACATCTACTCACTTTTTCATCCCTATCCTCCCCATGTCAAGCAACATGCGCACCACTGCAGAAACCTCGCACATCTAGACACTGGCACATCATCTAACTCTATTCTGCCACTGTCCTCCATATCTTCAGTCCACGACACAGACTGCCACTAGTTTCTACAATGCCACTCTTGCATCAGCCATCAACTCTGACGCCTCTGTCATGCATAGCAGAGTGCGACTAATCAATAGACAACCCTGGCACAACAACATCACTAAAAAGCTTCTGCAAGTATTCAGAATTGTAGAACGGCGTTGGAAGAAAACGCATTTGCAAGATGATTTCACTGCACTCAAACAAGCAACACTCGCATTCAAATCAGTTCTCACCTCTGCTAAACAGGCCTACTTTACATCCCTTGTATCTTCCTTATCCCACAACCCCAAACAGTTGTACAACACTTTTAACTACCTCCTCTGTCCACCACTGCCCTCTCTGGCTTACCTAATCTCTGCTGAGGACTTTGCCACACACTTCAAAAATAAGACATTTTTTGTCCGACCACCACAATCCCTTTGTATGCCAGACCAATACCCTAACCCCATAACTTCCCTTTCCAAAATCACTGAAGGCGAGCTTGCTCATCTTCTCTCCCAATCACACCTCACCACTTGTGGACTTGACCCCATCCCATCCCACCTCCTCCACAACCTCACCACTACACTAATCCCATCCCTAACCCATCTCTTCAATCTATCACTAACTTCTGGTACCTTCCCCTCTCCTTTCAAATATGCCACAATCACACCTATCCTAAAAAAGTCATCCCTTAACCGGAGTGCTATGTCCAGCCATCGCCCCATATCTTTGCTCCCATTTGCTTCCAAACTCCTTGAGCAGCACGTCCACTCTGAACTTTCCTCTTACTTTTCATCTATCTCAGTCTTCGTCAACCTACAATCTGGCTTCCGTCCAAACCATTCCACTGAGACTGCCCTGACCAAAGTTACTAATGACTTACTTACAGCCAAAACTAACATACAATTCTCTATACTCCTTCTAGACCTGTCCTCTGCCTTCAACACAGTTGACCACTGTTTCCTACTACAGATCCTCTCTTCCTTTGGTGTCAAAGACCTTGCCCTATCCTGAATCTTCTCATACCTTATCAACCACACAATTAACATTTCTTACTCCCATACTACCTCTTCATCTCGTACCCTCTCTGTTGGTGTCCCTCAAGGCTCTGTCCTGGGACCCCTTCTCTTCTCAATATATACCCTTGGCCTGGAACAACTCATAAAGTCCTATGGCTTCCAATACCATCTATATGATGATGACACTCAGATCTACCTCTCTGGCCAAGATGTCACCTCTCTGCTCTCCAGAATGTCTATCAGCCACATCCTCCTTCTCCTCTCGCTTCCTCAAACTCAATATGGACAAATATATCTAATTATCTTTCCTCCATCTCGCATACCGTTCCTACCTGATCTATCTATCACAATAAATGAATTCACACTTTCTCCTGTCCTAGTAATCTGCTGCCTCAGAGTAACCCTTGACTCTGGTCTGTTCTTCAAACCGCACATGCAAGCTCTCGCCACCTCCTGTCGCCTCCAGCTCAAAAATATTTCAAGAATCTGTCCTTTCCTCAACCCTCACTCTACCAAAATGCTTGTGCATGCCCAAATCATCTCCAGCCTCGATTACTGCAATATCCTCCTCTGTGGCCTTCCTTCTAACACATCCCCCACACCCCTCCAGTCCTTCCTTAACAATGCTTACCGACTAATTAATCTATCTCCTTGCCACACCCCTCTTTGCAAATCCCTTCACTCGCTCCCAATTTCCCAGTGTATCCAGCAAAAACTATCCATAACCATAAGCCATCCATAACCTTTTTCCTCATACTTCTGAACTAATCTCTCAATATCTTCCCTCACGTAATCTCTGGTCCTCCCAAGATCTCCTTCTTTCCTCTATGCTTATTCGCTCCTCACCCAATCGATTCCAAGATTTCTCCCGAATATCCCCCATCCTCTGGAATACTGTGCCCCAACATGTCCAATTATCCACCACATTTGGATCCTTCAGACCGAACCTTCTTCTGATGTGGAGCTGATCACCCTTGGAACTGCTGTAGCTAGTAAGGAATCCTGACTTTGTCATCTCCTTTAAGGTCTGTGTCTGTTTGGGCTGCGTAGCAGGATTTGTGCAGGACTTTCAGCCCTATAGGTACATATAGCAACCTTCTCCTGTTTTTGCCACTCCTCTATCACGCTGGACTTCTACGTTTGAGTACTATGTGCATTTCACCTTTATGTTTGCTGAACTACTACACCCTAGTGTTGTATGCATGCTGATTCATTACATCGTGGGACTGCCTCATTACTACTGTGTAATTACTTATACATCTGCTGCTGACCTCCTACATTCAGAGCCTTGTGCGCACTTGTGTATTAATACAGTTGGACTGGTTCATGTATTCGGTCTTAATCCGCTCTTCAGTCACTTAGGACATTTCCATATTGAGCTGAGTTTTCATTACAATTGCAGTTTCGCTTTACTTATATCTTTTCCAGATGGGCTGTTTTCTTTACAATTGCAGAAAGTATATTGCCAATTTTGCTTTAACTGCATTATTCCATATTGTGCTGTGTTTCTGTTACAGTTGCAGGAAGTACTCTGTTCAGTTTTGTCAATCTTCTGAAATATTCTTATTTGCAGCAACTTTGGTCTATGTCTCATATTGTCCCTCGCAATCAGATTCCATAATACCCATATAATTATTACACATGCAAGGGCTGGGTCCTCTTCCCTCTGTACCAGTCTGTCATTGTTCGTTTGTTTACTATGTATAAGTGATATTTGTATTTTGATGTAACCCCGTCCCATGTACAGCACCATGGAATTAATGGTGCTATATAAATAAATAATAATAATAATAAAAATGATTGAGAATAAGAACGTAAAGGTTTTAGCAGAACTAGAAGACTCTATGTCCCATTTATTGTTTGGATAGGTAGAATTCCCCATAGTTAGAACCCTTTTATTATCAGCTGCCTTTTTACACTTCTCCATTCTTTGCAGCATTTTTCAGCTCTATCCTCCAAGGAAATATCCCTCCATCTATCCTGACGTGACTTCAATGAACTCAGAGGAATAGTCCATCCTCAACTATATCCAAAAGTACCCTAACAGTTAACCAACTGCAATGGCTATTTATCCATAAATGAAATCTATTGAAGTTGAACAATTATCCTGTACAATAATTTTCCTCAGAATCTCTCTCCTGAAACCAAAAAGTTAAAGTTTGGCCTGGAGTCCATTGCTTGCTGAATCGGTACATAGGCCTGTATTAGGATTTTTAACTATGGAAAAAAACAGAAAATATGACAGCAAATTCAGAAGTTCCAGGTGCTTATTTTGGCAATAAACTTGGTCTGAAACAGTCAATCTGCCTAACAACAGGCTTTATCTCAGTCTTGAGAAATTTGGCACCAGATTGTAGTGACGTGCGTGCATGGTTATTCACTGTGGTGTAGAGTTGAGCGACTTTGGTCGGATCAGGTTTCATGAAACCAATTTCATTTCAGATGAAACTAGTCCGACTAGGGCAAAAAAAGTCGGAGTTTCGTCCGAAACCCGACCCCAATGCAAGTCAATGGGAAATAAAAGTCGGCATGAGGTGGATCAATGGTGATCCTTTGCAAATTGATCCGCTCATCTCTAATATTTAGAACAGTGAGGGTAATATTGTAATACTTGATAATTAAATAATAATAAAAATCCACAACCCCTCTAAAAATGTGGATGGCAGACCATCCGGTGGAAGAACCTAATACCACTGAGTATGGTGGAAGATGATGCCGACAGGGTGCCAAATGGAAATGATATATGCAGCAACACGTGAAAATAGATAAAAACACCTTTATTAAAATGTGAATGGGTGTACACTTAGAATGAATAAAAAGGCATCCCAAATAAATGCGTAGTGTTGAATTATAATAAACTTCAACATGGGGTTAAATAAATACCCATATAAAACAGGCTCAATGCTATACAGGTAAAAAATGACTATACACTTCTTAAAGCCCCCAGAAAATTGTGCATACAGTGTGCAATAACACCAAATTGTGCAATAAAAAATGCAATAATAAACAATAAAGATGATAATAAATGACCAAAATATATATATATACAGTGTACAAATAATGGTCACCAATACCTGCACCGTATTGGGTGTAGGTAGTAAGTGAAGGCGACTCACGCGATTCCACCAATGATGATGTCATCTTTATTGGACGATACACAGGTTTTGTTGCGCTGATCAATATAATAATGGTGGTTACTACTTATGCTAGCAGTGATTCCTATTAAAGAGATCCAATTTGGAGGTGTTTATCTATTTGTTGGCTCCCTATTTCAGATAGCCTGTCTACTAATACCCATATAAATAATCTGCTCCATGGGTTGTAGCCATGACAACGGACGCTATATACACTTGCACTATTGGTGATTGATCACATGGGTATGATCTTTGGATTGATTGGTTGACTCTGTCTTAAATACCCCTTACTTCCTCTTTTCCCTGTACCCCTTGAGAAAGGCCATCTGCCGAAACGTGCGTTGGGGGGTATGCTGGAGTGGACCGTTACATACAACCATAACAGGTATTAAGTCTGCTATTGTTCATTTGTTTATAATATATATTTATGTACTTGTCCTGTTTGACCGTATTACTCTTTTTAGGAACTGGCATCTGTTTTGTTTAACTATACATCCAGTTATATGCCTTGTATTGATGTTTCTAATAGGTCCTTTCACTCCATGCTTACCCCATTGGTCGCTTGCACGCTGCCATGGTCAACTCATGATTCCAATTCCTGTCCTGCTTCCCTGTTTCCTTGAATAAATTTTTATATGTTTCATACATTTTTTGTTGGTTGGATTTCTTTGATCGCTTGTTTTTCTCTGTGATTTATTCTATTTTGCGATTATCCTTGTATAGATATCCCTCATTATAATCCCAATTTTTCACATTTATAGTCTAGGATTGGTATTTTTATATCTGATTGAATGGGATTGGTATCCTTAATATGGTTATGCATCAAATAATGACCACTGCTGTGCATACAAAGTGCAAAAACAAGATTGTGCAATGAAAAATGAATGATGAATAAATAATGTGCAGTGCACAATTAGAAGGATGACACTACTGTGGTGCCACACAGTGTGAAAAAAGAAAAAGAAATGGGAAATGGGAGTGAACAAGGAGATACCTAATGAGCCAGTAATAGGTGCCTGGGAATGCCTGAGAACGCGTTAGGTTGGTGTTGTATATGGGGTTCAAAGACAGTGGGGCCATTCTTCATCAATGGAAACCTCAATGCCACTGGATATCTGAAATTGCTACATGATGATGTGTTGCCCTCTTTATGCACTGAAGATAGCATGTTCACTGAGTTTTTCCAGCAAGATGGTGCACCACCACATTATGGGTGTCAGGTCCGAGCAATCCTACAAGGAATCTGACCCCTTTAGACTAGCATTTCTTCTGCGGTATTGCTATCAGTGTGTCAAGAGTGGGAGAAGAGGGTTGCATTGACAATGGTCAGCAATTTGAACACATTTTATAAGTGGTCATAAACTTGTAAATAACTCATGAATGCATAAAGTTACGTTAAAACCAAGCACACCATTGTTTTTCTTGTGAAATTCTCAATAAGTTTGTTGTGTCACATGACCCTCTTCCCATTGGAAAAAAATAAAGTTGGATCCAAAATGGCTGACTTCAAAATGGCCGCCATGGTCACCACCCATCCACCCATCTTGAAAAGTTTCCCCCCTCCCATATACTAATGTGCCGCAAACAGGAAGTTAATATCACCAACCATTCCCATTTTATTTAGATGTACCCGTATAAATGGCCCACATCTTGCGACATCGCCCTCCTGCTTGCTTTCTCACTCCTGGCATCGCACTTCTGCACAGGCGTACTTCTCTGCCCTGTTGATGGCAGAGCAAAGTACTGCAGCGCGCAGCTGCCTGGAAAGGTCATAGACGCCCAGCTCCTAGGCACTGAATTAAGGCCTGGCCATGAATTAATTGATTGACAGATTTTTTATGGGTGATTCAATTGTATAATCAAATCTACATTTTGCCTTCTTAGTCACAGCAGAATACAAATGCAAATATATGTTATTTTTAAAGAACAGGAAACATATTCTTATACCAGCCTTTAAATTTATTTTATTGATATTATAATGATTGCATCTATTAGAGCAGGAACTAGAAACTACAAGTAAGACGTGATAATATTTCAATATTGATATTTCTTCATCTTTAATACATCCATATTTAACATTTTGTGGCATTCCATTCAAGGTTAAAATCATTACATTACCCACAACTGAGAAACTCATCTCTTCTGTAAAGGATTGTGAAAGTACATTTTGTGCCATGTTGACCTGACCTGACAGTGCATAAAAAGCCTACTTTCCTTTTCAGTTTCCTCTAGAGGAAATCTTTTCTTTTATTAGATTTTCCTGCTGTTAGTTTGATAGAGAAAAAGATTACTTTGAAGTAATACGATGACTTTCAAAATGATTTCTATTAAAAATAAAAGAGATCATTGATTGTATTAAAACATATATTGTCGTTGGACAACACTGCCTTCTACTTATGACACTTAAGTTTTAGGGCTTTTTTTTCCTAGAGAAAGAAATGAAATGATCCTTGTAGAATGTGTGATAAGAGAAGTGTATGTCTTGGAGACAACATGTATTTTATTAGCAATAAATGATTCATAACTAGTGTTGAGCGATACCTTCCGATATCGTGAAATATCGGATCGGTTTGGATCGGACCGATACCCAAAAAGTATCGGATATCGCCGATTCCGATACCGGAAACCAATGCAAGTCAATGGGACAGAAATATCGGAATTAAAATAAACCCTTTCTTTCCTTGTAGGTTAATTCTACATGAAGAAAAACAACTAATAATAATGTAGAATGAGGTGGAGGAGACATTAAAGGCATAAAGGTTTAGCCCAATCAAATGGAATAGCAGGAATAATTTTTTTTTAAGACGTTTGTAGTTACAAAGATATTGACTATGTTAACCCTTTTTATATTTTGTCAGATACTGTATGTATGTTTCACTACTTCCATGCTCTTCACCATCTTTTTTACTTCTCCCACACTTTCTCCTTCATGATCCTCAGCAGCAGCATCTTTTTCATCAACTTCTTCTTCACCTTCTACTTCTTCACCTTCTTCCTATTATTCTTTTATTTTACTTTCTTCATATTCTTCTTCTTCAACTATTATTCTTCTTCATATTCTACTTCTTCATCTTCTTTCTATTCTTCTTCTTCTTCATCATATTCTTATTTGTGACAGGCATTCCTGTAGTTGTTATCTATAAAAGTTTGAAGATTACACCAGCCGTTCTGCCTGTTACAAAAGATTTGCAACAGGATTTGTCCGTGTTCAGTTTGGCCTGCAGCAGCAGGCATTTTCCAGGGGCACCACGAGGAGGAACGGACTCACCCCCATACACTGCTCAGTCTTCTTCTGCTTATAATTTAGATAATATCTTTTGCTCTGATTTTTAGTCTTATGCTTAATGTTCTTCTGCTTTTAGTTCTTCTGCTTCTTGGTCTTCTGTCTCTTGTTGATCTGTATCTTGGTGGTTGTCTTCATGTTCTTTGTCCTCTTGGTCATCTTCTTCAGGGTCATCTTTTTGGTCTTCTTTGGGGTCGTCTTCAGGGTTGTCATCAGGGAGATCCAGAGTGATTACCAAAAACCATTTCAAAAAGTTTGAACTTGGAAATGTAGCAGAAGGTACAAGAAGGCTGAGGAACTGCCGAGAACCAGCTGACGGTACTGGAACCCGGATGGGTAGCAGAAGGAACAAGAGCCAATGGCACTACCGAGGTCCAGCTGACATTACTGGAACCCGGTTACTAAGCAGGAGGTGCCTGTGCTAGAAAGCACTACCAAGGACCAGCAGACATTGCTGGAACTCGGATACCGAGATGGAGGTACCTAAGCCAAAGGCACTGCCGAGAATCAGCTGACGGTGCTGGAAACCAGAGGGGCAGCAGAAGGTACCCATGAAAAACAAAATTGCAAGGCCGTGAGCCGGCCGTAGTTACCAAAACCCACAGTCCTACAGGGGGTGCTTGTCCTATTGGCACTACAGAACCAGCCTTTATTGCCAGAAACCGCAGCCCACATGGGAAGCACCTAAACTGCAGGCACCATAGAGTCGGCTAACCCGACCGCAACACGACAGGACAATGTATTGGTGCCAAAGTGACGTTCACACTTCCCTGAAACAGATGACGGTGCTGGAACCCAGAGGGGCAGCAGAAGGAACAAGAGCCAATGGCACTACCGAGGACCAGCTGACGGTACAGGAACCCGGTTACTAAGCAGGAGGTACCTGTGCTAGAAAGCACTACCAAGGGCTAGCAGACATTGCTGGAACTCGGATACCGAGATGAAGGCACCTAAGCCAAAGGCACTGCCGAGAACCAGCTGACGGTGCTGGAACCCGGAGGGGCAGCAGAAGGAACAAAAGGCCATAGAACTACCTAGGACCAGCTGATGGTGCTGGAACCCGGATGGGTAGCAGAAGCTACAAGAGCCAATGGCACTACCGAGGACCATCTGACAGTACTGGAACCCGGTTACTAAGCAGGAGGTACCTGTGCTAGAAAGCACTACCAAGGACCAGCAGACGTTGCTGGAGCTCGGATTCCAAGATGGAGGCACCTAAGCCAAAGGCACTGCCGAGAACCAGCTGACGGTGCTGGAACCCGGAGGGGCAGCAGAAGGAACAAGAGGCAATGGAACTACCGAGGACCAGCTGACGGTGCTGGAACCTGGTTGGGTAGCAGAAGATACAAGAGCCAATGGCACTACCGAGGACCAGCTGACGGTACTGGAACCCAGTTACTAAGCAGGAGGTACCTGTGTTAGAAAGTACTACCAAGGACCAGGAGATGTTGCTGGAACTCGGATACCGAGATGGAGGCACCTAAGCCAAAGGCACTGCCGAGAACCAGTTGACGGTGCTGTAACCCAGATACCGAGATGGAGGCACCTAAGTCAAAGGCAGTGCCGAGAACCAGCTGACGGTGCTGGAACCCAGAGGGGCAGCAGAAGGAACAAGAGGCAATGGAACTACCGAGGATCAGCTGACGGTGCTGGAACCCGGATGGGTAGCAGAAGCTACAAGAGCCAATGGCACTACCGAGGACCAGCTGACGGTACTGGAACCTGGTTACTAAGCAGGAGGTACCTGTGCTAGAAAGCACTACCAAGGACCAGCAGACGTTGCTGGAACTCTGATACCGAGATGGAGGCACCTAAGCCAAAGGCACTGCTGAGAACCAGCTAACGGAGGTGGTACCCAGATGGGTAGCAGAAGGTACCCATGAAAAACAAAGTTGCAAGGCCGTGGGCTGGCCGCAGTTACTGAAACCCAGAGTCCTACAGGGGGTGATTGTCCTGATGGCACTACGGAACCAGCCTTTACTGCCAGAACCAGCAGCCAAATAGGAAGCACCTAAACAGCAGGAAACATAGAGTCGGCTAACCCAACCGCAACACGACAGGACAGCATATTGGTGACAAAGTGATGTTGACACCTCCCGGAAACAGCTGGCGTCCTGGAACCAGGCAGGCCAGGAAGGACTACCTGTGCCAAAGACACTTCTGAGCAGCAACTGGCGGTGTTGGAGCCCAGGGATTACAGTTCAAACAGAGTGGAGGAAGAGTCCTAATTGCAGCAAGTTTAAAATCTTTAGTTGTGTGAGTGTTGACAGAGCAGGAGACATTGCCGTACACACAGCTGGGGATCAGCTGACATTACTGAACCCCAATAACACTGGAGCATATGTTGACTGTGCAGATGGCACTTCTGAGCAGCAACTGGTGGGGTTGGAGCCCAGGATCAATCATTGTGTAGGCTTAGGCCTACTTGGAGCAAGTTTAAAATCTGATGTAGTTTGAATGTGGAGGGAGCAGGAGACATTGCCGTACACACAGCAGGGGAGCAGCTGACGTTACTGAACCCCACTAACACAGGAGCTAGTATTTTTCTCTGTGCAGATGGCACTTCTGAGCAACAACTGGCGGTGTTGGAACCCAGGGTCAATCATGGAGTAGGCTGAGGCCTAATTGGAGCAAGTTTAATATCTGATGTAGTTTGAATGTGGAGGGAGCAGGAGACATTGCCGTACACACAGCAGGGGAGCAGCTGACGTTACTGAACCCCACTAACACAGGAGCTAGTGTTTTTCTCTGTGCAGACGGCACTTCTGAGCAACAACTGACGGTGTTGGAGCCCTGGGTCAATCATGGAGTAGACTGAGGCCTACTTGGTGCAAGTTTAATATCTGATGCGGGATGAATGTGGAAGGAGCAGGAGATATTGCCGTTCACACAGCAGGGGAGCAGCTGGCATTACTGAACCCCACTAACACAGGAGCTAGTGTTTTTCTCTGTGCAGATGGCACTTCTGAGCAACAACTGGTGGTGTTGGAGCCCAGGGTCAATCAAGGAGTAGGCTGAGGCCTAATTGGAGCAAGTTTAATATCTGATGCGGGGTGAATGTGGAGGGAGCAGGAGATATTGCTGTACACACAGCAGGGGAGCAGCTGGCATTACTGAACCCCACTAACACAGGAGCTAGTGTTTTTCTCTGTGCAGATGGCACTTCAGAGCAGCAACTGTCGGTGTTGGAGCCCAGGATCAATCATGGTGTAGGCTGAGGCCTACTTGGAGCAAGTTTAAAATCTGATGTAGTTTGAATGTCGAGGGAGCCGGAGACATCGCCGTACACACAGCAGGGGAGCAGCTGACGTTACTGAACCCCACGAACACAGGAGCTAGTGTTTTTCTCTGTGCAGACAGCACTTCAGAGCAGCAACTGGTCGTGTTGGAGCCCAGGGATTACAGTTCAGTTGGTAGAAATATGAACACAACAGGAGACCTGGATACTGTTGCCAACCAATGATTTAATATGGAAGAGAACTGGCAAATTCAGGCAAGATCCAGGCCGTGTTCATTTTCAGAAAAGTAAGCCGGTCAACATTATCGTAGGATAGTCGAATGCGACGGTCTGTTAGGACACCACCTGAGGCACTAAAGACGTGTTCCGATAATACACTAGCAGTGCAAGCAAGCACCTCCAATGCATACTGGCTAAGCTCTGGCCAGGTATCCAGCTTAGAGACCCAAAACTTGAAGGGGGAAGAGCCGTCTGGAGTACATTGAGAGGGCAAGACATGTAGTCTGTCAACACCTGACGGAAACGTTGCCTCCTGCTGACTGGTGCTGTCTGTGATGGTGTAGACATTTGTGGCGGGCACACAAAACTTTGCCACATTTGGGCCATACTGGTCTTGCTTTGTGCTGAGGCGCTGCCTCTGCTCCCTCTTTGTGCAGAGCTTCCTCCACTGCCTCGACGCACAGAGCTGCTTTGTAAAGCACTAGCAGCACTACTCTCGGGTGGAATGGAGAATATGATGGAATGCACCAGTGTGTCTTGGTACTCCCGCATTTTACGCTCCAGGTTCAACGGTGTTATGAGGCTTTGTAAGTTGCCCCGGTAGCGAGGATCTAGGAGGGTGTACACCCAATAATCAGCCGTGTTAAGAATGTGGGCGATGCGGCGATCGTTTCTCAGGCACTGCAGCATGAAATCAACCATGTGCTGCAGACTCCCAACTGGCCAAGAAATGCTGTCCCCTGCTTGAGGCGTCATCTCTGCCTGCATTGCATCACCCAAACACTCGCTCTACATACTGTCTACTAGAGCATTGTGTACCTCTCTCCTCTGGAGAGATGTCTTCCTCCTCCATTGACTCCTCCTCATCCTCCTCACAAAGTGTCCCCTGCCTAGGCCTTTGTGAGGAACCACGTTGCACAGAATGTCCAGAAGCAGATGGCATTTGTGACTCCTCATCCTCCACCTCTTCCAAAACCTCCTCCCTTAGTGCTTGCAGTGTTTTTTGAAGCAGGCAGATAAGGGGGACAGTCATGCTGACTAATGCATCATCTGCACTCACCATCAGCGTGGAATCATCGAAGGCACGCAAAACGTGGCAGATGTCCTTCATAGAGGCCCACTCAGTGGTGGTAAAGTGTGACCGGCGCGCAGTGAGACTTGCTTGCGCCTGATGCAGCTGGTACTCCATTACTGCTGCCTGCTGCTCACACAACCGCTCCAACATATGCAACGTTGAATTCCACCTGGTGGGTAGATCACATATGATGGGATGTTCCGGAAGGCGGATTCGGCGCTGCAGAGCTGCAATGCGCGATCTTGCCATGCTGGAACGCCACAAGTGAGCGCACTCTATGCGGACATTGTGCAGCAGTGCATCAAGTTCCGGATAGTCCCTAAGAAAGCTCTGCACGACCAAGTTGAGCATATATGCCAGACATGGGATGTGAGTGTGGTTGCCTAGGCCCAGAGCTGCCACCAGATTTCGGCCATTGTCACACACTACCAAGCCTGGCTGGAGATTTGCTGGCATAAACCACACGTCGCTCTCCTGCTTGATGGCAATCTAGAGCTCCTGCGCTGTGTAGCTTCGATTCCCCAAAGAAATTAATTTCAGTACGGCCTGTTGACGTGTGGCCACGGCTGTGCTCATATCGGTCGTAACAGATAAGCGTTCACGGGTCCATGTGGAGCTACACCGTGATGGCTCCTGCAGCGCTGATTCTGAGGAACTGGAGTATGAGGAGGAGTCAATGTGTACAGACTGGATTCCTGCAATCCTTGGAGTTGGCAGAACACGTACAGCGCCACTCTCAAGATCTGTACCCGGTTCCACAACATTGATCCAATGGGCAGTGAGGGAAAGGTATTGTCCCTGTCCATGGTTATTGGTCCACGCATCGGTGGTCAGGTGGACTTTGCTACTGATGGCATTTAGTAGCACATGTTTAATTTTTCCCTCCACATGCTTTTGCAGGGCAGAGACGGCTTGCCTGTTGAAATAAAAGCAGCTGGGCACAGTGTATTTTGGGACTGCCAATGCCATGAAGCTACGGAAGGTGTCAGTCTCCACCAGCCTGAATGAGAGCATTTCAAGGGCAAGTAGTTTTGCAATGCCAACATTCAGAGCCTGTGCTCGTGGATGGTTTGCCGAGTATGGACGCCTTTTCTCCTATGCCTGTGCTACCGATGGCTGTAGTTTGGCTTGGGAGTGTGAGGATGACAGGGAACGTGGTGCTGTGGGTGGAATGTCACTGGGTCTCTGAACAACAGTGCCAGAGGTTCTTCCATGGCGATCCTGTGAGGAAGCCGAACCAGCTGTGTGTGAGCTGGAGGAAGAGGCTACAACACGAGCTGAAGAGGTGGTAGGTGGTGCTGTAGGTTGGCCTACGTCTTCAGTGTGTCATTGTAACTCCACCACATGCTTGGTCCGCACATGTTTACACATATTTGTGGTATTGAGGTTGCTGACACTCTTCCCTCTTTTGACTTTCTGATTACACAGCTTGCATTTGACAAAGCAAATGTCATCTGCAACTGTGTCAAAAAAGGACCACGCACTGCAAGTCCTGGGAGCGCCCGTTTTGGGTTTTGGAAGAGGAATGCTCCTAATGGGTGCCGAAGTGGAGGCTACAGGCAACCAAGTCTGCCCCCTCCCTCTCCCTCCTGTTTTGGCCGTTTGGGGAATCTCTTCCTCAGAGCTGCTGCTCCCACCACCTTCCTGTTCCTCACGCCATGATGGGTCAAGGACCTCATCATTTACACTCCCCTCTTCAAACACCACCTCTTCAGATTCAGAGGGACAAAGCAGTTGCGCATCACTGCATACTCCCTCTTCTTCACATTCTAGAATGCTACTTGGCTGGCCCCATTTCCAAGCCAAGAGATTCAGAGAACAGAAGTAGAGATGGCTCCTGTCCACGCCTCTCTGACTGCCTGGGCAATTTGGCAGGTGGTGAAGAGACAGATGGTTGCTCTTCAGTGCTCTGGCCCTGAGCGGATGTGGAAGTAATTGAAGTCGATGCGTTAGCTGCCATCTATCTGACAACGGCTTCAATTTGTTCGTCCCGCAGCAGTGGCGACG
This sequence comes from Dendrobates tinctorius, assembly GCF_039654945.1. Classification (NCBI taxonomy): domain Eukaryota; kingdom Metazoa; phylum Chordata; class Amphibia; order Anura; family Dendrobatidae; genus Dendrobates; species Dendrobates tinctorius. Next base: position 56,580,239 of record NW_027361698.1, on the reverse strand, counting down.
GCGAGGTCCTACAAAGCTGCGCATAAAGGACTGTTCCCTGGTAAAACTGGGGGATCCTGAGTCACTGGTGCCCGCAGAAGGCACAGAATCCCCACGTCCTCTCCCTGCTGAAACTCCACGCCCACGACCTCGTGCCTTACTCCCTGCCTTCTTCATCTTGGTAGACTGATAAAGATAGGCAGAAAAGTACAGGGGGGGCTTAGTGTGCTTATTCCTGAACAGCTGCTAACAGGTATAAGAAACACTAATTTTATAAAATTTGTGGACTACACTTTAATATGAGCTAATGTGGCCTACACAACTGTCAAGTGGAGTGTTTGGTGAACTTTATTTACGTGTTTTTTTTCAATAAAACAAAAAGGATGTGACCAAAGATGTGAAAGCGATAGTATCACAAACTTTTTGGAGCTATTACAATGCAGGAAGCTAACCTACAATGGAATAGATGAGGCTCCAAAAAATAGGCTAATACTAATCTGGCTGCGGCTGCAGGGCACAAGCCAGCAAAAAGGCTACTCTATCTACTACTATATGGTGTTTGCAACCAACCAATGTAGATGGATACGGATGGAAGCACACTAATAGGAGAAAAAAATCAGGAAAAATGAGCTGCAATAAAACAAAAAAAGGACTATGTGTGAGGCAGTGACGCACGCTGAGCGTACTACAACCAGAGGTGGCTGCAGAACACACTACAACGTGAGCTGCACTCACACACAGAGACCTCACAGACAGCCGTGAACAGTGCAGAGAACTGGGCACTAGCACTGAAAGGCCGCAGAAAGGCTCCGCTGTCTACTCCTATAGTGTTTGCAACCAATGTAGATGGATACAGATGGATGCACACTAATAGGAGAATTAATGAAAAATGAGCAGCAATAAAACAAAAATTAATATGTATGAGGCAGTGACGCACGCTGAGCGGCCTATAACCAGAGGTGGCTGCAGGACACACTACAGCGTGAGCTGAACTCACACTCATATGAACGCTTACCCGATATGAGCACAGCCGTGACCAAACGTCAACAGACCGTACTGAAATTAATTTCTTTGGGGAATCGAGGCCACACAGCGCAGGAGCTCTGGAATGCCATCAAGCAGGAAAGCGACGTGTGGTTTGTGCCAGCGAATCTCCAGCCAGGCTTGGTAGTGTGTGACAATGGCCAAAATCTGGTGGCAGCTCTGGGCCTAGGCAACCTCACTCACATCCCATGTCTGGCACATGTGCTCAACTTGGTCGTGCAAAGCTTTCTGAGGGACTATCGGATCTTGATGCACTGCTGCACAAGGTCCGCATAGAGTGCGCTCACTTGCGGCGTTCCAGCATGGCAAGATCGCTCATTGCAGCTCTGGAGTTCCAGCAACGTCTGCTGGTCCTTGGTAGTGCTTTCTAGCACAGGTACCTCCTGCTTAGTAACCGGGTTCCAGTACCATCAGCTGGTCCTCGGTAGTGCCATTGGCTCTTGTTCCTTCTGCTACCCATCCGGGTTCCAGTACCGTCAGCTGGTTCTCGGCAGTGCCTTTGGATGAGGTACCTCCTTCTCGGTATCCGAGTTCCAGCAACATCTGCTGGTCCTTGGTAGTGCTTTCTAGCACAGGTACCTCCTGCTTAGTAACCAGGTTCCAGCACCATCAGCTGGTCCTCGGTAGTGCCATTGTCTCTTGTTCCTTCTGCTGCCCCTCCGGGTTCCAGCACCGTCAGCTGGTTCTTGGCAGTGCCTTTAGCTTAGGTGCCTCCTTCTCGGTATCCGAGTTCCAGCAACGTCTGCTTGTCCTTGGTAGCGCTTTCTAGCACAGGTACCTCCTGCTTAGTTACCAGGTTCCAGCACCATCAGCTGGTCCTCGCTAGTTCCATTGGCCCTTGCAGATTCTGCTACCCATCCGGGTTCCAGCACCATCAGCTGGTTCTTGGCAGAACATGAACATGAAGACAACCACCAAGATACAGGACAACAAGAGACAGAAGACCAAGAAGCAGAAGAACAAAAAGCAGAAGAACAAAAAGCAGAAGAACATTAAGCATAAGACTAAAAATCAGAGCAAAAGATATTATCTAAATTATAAGCAGAAGAAGACTGAGCAGTGTATGGGGGTGAGTTCGTTCCTCCTCGTGGTGCCCCTGGAAAATGCCTGCTGCTGCAGGCAAAACTGAACGCGGGCAAATCCTGTTGTAAATCTTTTGTGACAGGCAGAACGGAAGGTGTAATCTTCAAAGTTTTATAGATAACAACTACAGGAATGTCTGTCACAAATAAGAATATGATGAAGAAGAAGAATAGGAAGAAGATGAAGAAGTAGAATATGAAGAAGAATAGTTGAATAAGAAGAATATGAAGAATATAAAAAAAAGAATAATAGGAAGAAGGTGAAGAAGAAGAAGATGAATAAGGTGAAGAAGTTGATGAAAAAGATGCTGCTGCTGAGGATCATGAAGGAGAAAGTGTGGGAGAAGTAAAAAAGAAGGTGAAGAGCATGGAAGTAGTGAAACATACATATCTGACAAAATATAAAAAAGGTTAACATAGTCAGTATCTTTGTAACTCCGAACGTCTTTAAAAAAAACTTATTCCTGCTATTCCATTTGATTGGGCTAAACCTCTATGCCTTTAATGTCTCCTCCACCTTCCCCAATACATTCTACATTTTTATTAGTTGTTTTTCTTCATGTAGAATTAACGTACAAGGAAAGAAAGGGTGCATTTTAATTCCAATATTTCTGTCCCATTGACTTGCATTGGTTTCCGGTATCGGAATTGGCGATATCCAATACTTTTTGGGTATCGGTCCGATCCAATCCGATGCGATATTTCACGATATCGGAAGGTATCGCTCAACACTAGTTATGAATCATTTAATGCAAATAAAATACATGTTGTCTCCAAGACATACACTTCTCTTATCACACATTCTACAAGGATCATTTCATTTCTTTCTCTAGGAAAAAAAAGCCCCTTTTTGGGTATAGGTCCGACCCAATCCGATCTGATATTTCACAATATCGGATGGTATCGCTCAACACTAGTCATTAGTAATTGAGTAATGGAGAGGCATCTGAAAGACATCTATCCATTACTAATCCTATAGTTATATGGTACATAAAGACACAGTCAGAATAAAGTCCCTATTAGAAATAAGATTAAACACATTTTTCATTTTTTATTTAAAAATAACAAACACAGCTATACTCACCTAACGCCTAATTCCACCGAAGCCCTTGCTCTCAAGTAATAAAACTATAATAACTCCTGCACAGTAAATTATTTATTTACAGCAAAGGAGCAGCTGATGAATACTCCCATCCGCCCCTCCTGCTCTCACTGTTATTAGCGGAAGCAGGTGTAAGCTGAAGGGAGCTGTAGTCCCATCAGCTGAAATTAGAGACTGGAAGTAAACTTTATACCTCCGATCACAGCTGAGCGCTCACGCTCTCATTTGACAGCATGGAAACCACAGCTTTCTGACCGGCTGGGAAGATTTCAATTCTGATCAGATGCACTATGCTGTTGTTTCCCATGCTATCACACAACAGAAGGAGAGGATAGGAGGCCCATATTGTGAATTACTGTATTGAGATCATGTCTCTCCTACAGGGACAGAAGCTTCTTTTGTGGTTTAGATCTCATTGAAAGTACAAAAGTATTTTTGCCTTCAATTCTTTTTTTTTATTTTTTTATTTTTTATTTCTCATTACTTTATTTTTTGTTTTTACATATAAACCAAATGGTTGTCCTTTACACATTCTGGTAAATATATTCATGAATATAATCAATGGACACACCAAATCTTTGCCTATGTGACTACAAACTAGAAATTGTTTATGACTCATAGCTGTCCTCCAACAATAACATCCAGGATTAAAGAAAACTCTTATCATGAAAATTACAGATTGCCTCACTCTGTCTTTTCATAGCAGCAAAATCGTTTTGTGATCTATAGTAAAATAATAAAAATGTTGTAGAACTGAAACTTGTTGAGACTTTTGCAGTTATGAGACTGACACAAATCTTAGTTTTTACAAAGTTTTCTGCTTCACTTTTTTTTAGAGCTTATACTCTAATGATTCTCTGGTTACTGATGTACAACTATCAGCATTTCATAAGTCTACATTTTATTGACAAATACATCAGTTTTATGTAAAGACTCAAAAATTACAGTGTTGAATTTTATTTTTTAAGACTTCTGCATTTTGCCTTGGCGTGCTAAGTATCAGCTTCTGGGCAAAATGCTGACTGATGGCAATCCATTTTTATCTAATCAGTGCTTGAATTTTTTCACAGGGTCTGTGCTTTTGTTTAACCTTCCACTTTTTGAGGTGTTTCATGGCTATGGACCCAAAATTTCAATGTTGTGTTCATGGAGCCACTTAGTTATCACTTTTGCCTTGTGTCACGGTGATCCATAATGCTGGAGAGAGCAAAGTTCATCACTAACATGCTCATAGATCTAAGGGAAAAGTTTCTCTTCATAATATTTAGATATAAACCTTTATTGGAAAATACGTTTGCAGAAAGTAAAGTGATAGGACTGCCAAGGTCTGGATGAAAGTAATATTTTTTGATCAAGCCCCATTAAGACTGTTTGAGACTGTAAAGTCCCGAAGGGCAGTAGCCGTGGATGAGCAGCTGCTCCATAATGCTCTAGCATTTTACAGGAAGGGTTGGTGGGGTTTAGCAGATTATGTCAGGGATTCTTTGGCCTCTAGGGAGATTCCCACTACTCTGGAGGAATTTCTAATCTGTGTCCACTTGCATATATCTTCACCATGTTGAGAGGGGATTGGAGCGAGCTCAGAGTAGATCTGGGACTTGAATGTCTCCGAACTTCACCAGTCCCAATAATCCTCCAACTCAGGTTGATGGCCGTGTAGAGCCCATGGATGTCTCTTGAGTGGAACAAATCACCCGCTCTGTACATCTACAACCAACTTGTTTTGTCTGCAGGCAAATCGGCCATTTTGCCAATAAATGTCTCAAGTGTCAGAGGGAGTCACAGCGTCTAGTGGCTTTAAGGAGAGACTCACTAGTCCAAGTTGATGTATCTTCCAAATTAACTTTTGGGGTTTCTTTGATGTTTGGGTAGACTACTCTCAATGATGAGGCTTGCGTGGACTCCAGGGATGAGGCCAGTTTCATGTCTGCTACCTTTGCCCAATGGGATACAATTCCTTTAGTGATGCTTCCTAAGCTGTTGTCCATTCAGGTAGCTAATCGGTCTGTTTTACGAACTCCGATTTCCCATCAGACTATATCTCTTACTCTCATCATGTCTCCAAAACATCAGGAGATAATCTCTTTTCTTGTTATCTCTAAGGGTATGGATAAGGTACTTCTGGGGATGCCTTGGCTGCGCCTCCATTCTCCCCAGATTGATTGAGCAATAGGGTGCATGCAGAAAGGGGGCCGTTTCTATGAGAGTCTATGTCTTAAGGCCCAGGTGCCCCCGGGTCGAGATCTAAGCACCCTCTAATCTTCTGTTGGAGAGTCACTCCATTGCACATATCTTCAAACAAGGTGGTCTCTCTAGTACTAAAAGGATCACTGAGCTGTTAGAGCAAAGGAGAACTTTGGCTGAGGAGCAAGAGCACATCCATGCCCCACAGCTTATGGTGACTGTCAAGCTTCACTGGGGGGATGTCAGTGAGCAGGTTAATGTTAGGCATCGGGATTCTCACACTGCGCAGGATAGATCTCATACATTATCCGGTACTGTGGTCTCCCATTCAAGTACGGCCGCTGCGATTGCTGCTCAGCACAGACGCCAGTCTCAGTATCTTGCTCAAGCTCGTTTTATACGTTTGGTTACTGCTTTCTTTTCAGCCAAGTCTATGGTAACCAGTGATATACAGGTGGAGACTTGCGCTCTGGAGTCTAAGTAAAGAGATCATCTTACTGAGCATGTCCGTGATGTGTAGTCTTCTCATTGGTGGTCGGACGTTAGCTGCTCTGGTGACGTGGCAGCTCTGGATAGGCCCACGCACGATGTCACGGCCGGTTGGGTGTGAGTGTTTGGGGTGGAGGTTTGGGTTTAAAAGGCACTCAGAGGCGCACAAGGGTGTGCTAGTATCATTTACGTTTGGTGGTTGTGAGTGGTTACTCTATCACTCTGTCTTCATGTGTGTGTATTGGTCTACCTTCTGAGCCTGAGCTTCTTATGGTTTATTCCTTGTGACTTAGCATCTTTCTCTGTCATGTGTGCAGTTAGCACTGTTCAGTTGCAGAGCAAGCCCAACCAATGTGCTGTACTTCTCTGTGAAGTCAACAGGGTTTTGTATCTACCGTCATTTGTGTTATTTCTCTTGGCTTAGCTTCTGTTTTGTTCTAGTGTGCCATTAGCACTGTTCACAAAGAGATACTAGAGGAGAGAAAAGTGCCAATAGGGTCTTATCTGATGACTATTTCAGGTTCTTAATCAGTTTGCACTCACCTGAAATTTCTTGATATTAAGGCATATAGACTCATCAAAGTTGACAGCTGCTGCAGACCCACAGATCAAAACGATGGCCGCATCATAGTATTAGAATAGGACAATTTGTGGGTATCATCCACGTGGATGATATCCACAAATTGTCCTATTCTAATGTTAGTACAGTTCAGTTACAGAGCAAGCTCCATCCTTTTGCACAAACTGTCTGTGAAGTTAACATAGCTAGGTATTCCGTGTTATGTTCATACTGTGCGGAATTAACGCAGTCTGTTTAAGGTGAATGCTCGCTTCTTTGTTCTGCCATTGTTCACACTAACACAAACAGAGAGCACAGAATGACAAATGTGCTGAAATATCCTGCAGTAAAACATATACCAGTAGTCAGCAAGTGCTGATAAAAAGATGATAACAAATACAGGGTATTTAGTCGATACTTTTTTTGCAAAAAAATGTATACCAAGCTGCTCCACCAAGTCAAGGTAACCCCTATTGAAGCAGTCCCTATCTAATGTATTTAAACCTGAACACGTGAACAGTGTCTAAATGAACAGGATGAAGACAGGCACTCCCTGGTATGGGCACGTGGTGTAAGCCAGCTCTTTAGGTGCATGATACACAAGAGAGGGATGGGGTCTCTCAAATCATGCATAGGCACGGAAAAAACTGGAATAAAACACATGTGACATGCACACATATGAACATGTCAGTAGGACACTGTTCATACCACCCACTGACTAAAACACAAACAGAGAGCACAGAATGACAAATGTGCAGAAATATCCTGCAGTAAAACATATACCACTGGTCAGCAAGTGCTGATAAAAAGACGATAACAAATACAGGGTATTTAGTCGATACTTTTTTTGCAAAAACTTGCTGACTACTGGTATATGTTTTACTACAGGATATTTCTGCACATTTGTCATTCTGGGCCCTCTGTGTTTGAGTCAGTGGGTGGTATGAACAGTGTTCTACCGACCGTCAGAAGTTATACATCTCTGCATGGTGGACTCCGGGTTGCGATTGCACTTTATTTTTTATTTTTATTTAGTGCAATCCGCCAACCCTAACATAAGGTTTTCATGCTTTTTTGGTGCCAAAACCTGATGAAGCTGAATCTGATTTTTTTTAGTGCAATAAACTTTATCAGCATGCACAAGAGTAAAATGTACCCTGACAAAAAAGCAGTAAAAAATCACAAGAAACGCAGCATAAACTAATCAAAATCTGTTTTTCATAAGGAGTTTAAACCTGGCAGAAAAAAAACACTGCAAAAGTGCAACGTGGGAACACAGCCTTAAAACTTTATTTTTTGTCTTAAAAAGGACTTCTACATTCCTGAAATATTAGCTTATAATGCTGTGGATGAAGTAAATTTCCCTTCATCCACATGGGCAGTAGCCATATTTTCCTCAGGGGTGTGTACTATTTCTCCCTATGAGATGCTGGCTAATCATAAGTAAGAGGTCTCACAAAGGTGAAAATTACAGAATATCCCCCAGAGAAGGTAAATTCAGGATTTGTTAGCATAATCTCGTTGAGTAAATCCTCAATCCCTGGCTCTATAGTATGGAAATAGGAGCATAGCAACAGCAGAAGAACACAGCCATGGGAGCAGAGCTGACAATCTACATTGTTCTACACCTACTCCATAAAATGGGGAGGTATCAATCTTCTACTAGGTAGGCTAGTTTCACACAAGCGTTTTGAGGCGCAGCGCACAGCCGCCGTGCAGCTCCGCCCCCTGCCGTGCCCCCTCCGGTCAGCTCCTCCTATGGGCACATGACGCTGCATGCAACCTGTATAACCTATCCTTAGCATTGGGTACGCAGACAGTGCACTGGAATGCTTTTGGCGGCGCATGCGCCCTTTTGACGGTGCTCTGACGTGCGCCAAACACACCGTGTTGCATTCTGGTGCGCTTGGCGCACCGTCAAATGGACGTATGCGCCGCCAAAATCATACCAGCGCACGGCCTGCAAACCCAATGCTAAAGATAGGTACGCAGGTCGCATGCAGCGTCATGCGCCCATAGGAGGAGCTGACCGGAGGAGGCACGGCAGGGGGCGGAGCTGCACAGCGGCCATGCGCTGCAACTCAAAACGCTAGTGTGAAACTAGCCATAATGAGCAGAATAGTGGTATTATGTACGTGTAGATGCTACCAAACCTCCTCCTCCTCTTCACGAGGTGAGAATTGGTGCCTTTACAATAAAGAGATGCAGGAAAGAAAATTTGAAAAAAATCCATTTAGTCAGTACTTCAGGACCTAGGATGTAGCCAGTTACAAATGAAAAAAAGTCTTGGAAGGTCTTCTTTAAATGACCAATCTAAAAAGTACATTTTTGAAATGCTTTCATGCTGTTTTTGACTGTTTTGATAATTTTTATTTTCCAAATGTAGCATACTGCATAAAATTAATTTCTAAGCCTCTAAGCCTCTGTGTATGATTTTAATTATATTTTTTTCTGCTGTTTGTGAAAAATTTTCTAAAAAATCTGTTAAGAAAACTAAGTACTTTTTCAAAGCTTCTTAAAAAGCTTATAGAAGTCTAAGGCTGGAGACACACTACCGTACAATATGGACGAGTGCTATGAGATAAACCATCACATTCTATTTGACCCAGTGTTATTCTATGAGGCAGCTCACATCTGCAATTATTTTCTCATGTTGATTCGGTATATGAGAACAATCACAGCATGCTGTGATTGGCACCGAGACTCAGCCGAGTCTCTGCTCACTCGCACCCATATAAGTCTATGGTTGCGAGTGACACAACGCACAGCGCTGGGATATCATCCAAGTGCGGTGCAATATACGACGACGCAGGCAGCAGAGGAGATGGAGAAATTACTTTCTCTGCCTCCTCTCTGATTGGGGCACAGTAGCAAGACACTCAGCTCCCACTTGCAGCAGCTTGTCATTAGCAGCCAAGGGATATTAGCTGCCGAAGGTCATTTGCCCTCACATCGGATGCCATGTGCTAGTGTCACTGCAGCATAAATGTAATGTTGCTTTCTGCAGTTCTCTTTTTTTTACTGACAAAACCTGCTCTCTTGGCAGTATGAAACTGCTTATAAAAAACAAATTTGCTGCTTTTTTGGAGGTGTTTTTCTTTTGTTTTTTTTTGTGGATAATGTGTATCATTTGTCAAGAGAACATGGTTAATATACACTGTGTTCCAAATTATTATGCAAATTGGATTTAAGTGTCCTAAAGATGTAATTTTTTGTTTTTCAAATAAACTCATGGATGATATTGTGTATCAGGACTCTTTGGATCACCGAAATCAATCTCAAACGCCTGTGATAATTAGTTTACAAGATGAGCTCAATTAAAGGAAAACTAATTAAGAATTATGTTCCATATTATTAAGCAGGGCACAGGTTTCAAGGAATTTAGGAAAGAAAAAGGATCTCTCTGCTGCTGAAAAGCATCAAATAGTGCAATGCCTTGGTCAAGAGATGAAAACATTAGATATTTCCCAAAAACTTAAACGTGATCATCGTACTGTTAAGAGATTTGTAGTTGATTCTGAGCACAGACGTCTTCGTGCTGATAAAGGAAGAATGAGGAAGGTTTCTGCGAGGCAAGTTCATCGGATTAAGAGAGTGTCTGCTAAAAAGCCATTACAAACCAGCAAACAGATCTTTAAAGCTGCTGGTGCCTCTGGAGTCCCTCGAGCCTCAAGGTGTAGGATCCTTCAAAGGCTTGCTGTGGTGCCTAAATCTACTATTCGGCCACCCCTAAACAGTGTTCACAAGCAGAAATGGTTGCAGTTGGCCCAGACATACATGAAGACTAATTTTAAACAGTCTTATTTACTGATGAGTGTCGAGCAACCCTGGATGGTCTAGATGGATGGAGTAGTGGATGGTTGGTGGATGGCCACTATGTCCCAACAAGGCTGCGACGTCAGCAAGGAGGTGAAGGAGTCATGTTTTGGGCCGGAATCATGGGGAAACAGCTGGTAGGGCTCTTTAAGGTTCCTGAAGGTGTGAAAATGACCTTTGCAAAGTATATAGAGTTTCTGACTGACAGCTGTCTTCCATGGTATAAAAAGCAGAAACATGCCTTCAGGAGCAAAACCATCTTCATGCATGGCAATGCACCATCTCACGCTGCAAAGAATACCTCTGAGTCATTGACTGCTATGGGCATAAAAAGAGATAAACTCATGGTGTGGCCACCATCTTCCACTGACCTCAACCCTATGGAGAACCTTTGGAGTATCATCAAGCAAAAGATCTATGAGGGTGGGAGGCAGTTCACATCAAGACAGCAGCTCTGGGAGGCTATTCTGACTTCATGCAAAGAAATGCAAGCAGAAACTCTCCAAAAACTCACAATTTCAATGGATGCAAGAATTGTGAAGGTGATATCAAAGAATGGTTCCTATGTTAACATGTAACTTGGCCTGTTAGGATGTTTTGGTGTTAAATAGCTTTTTTGTTCAGTGAATGTGACCTCCTAATGCTGCAAGTTCCACAAATGAGCATTTTCAGTTCTTTAAAACATATCAAATGTTTAGAAATTCTAATGTGCCTAATATTTTGGAACAGTGCAATTTGAGTTTTTATTCATTTTGGAGATTATACTGTTATCATTGGGAGGTTTCCTCAATAAAATTTGATGTATACTCTAACCGGTGATGAACTTTATTAGACTGACTGTCATTTGTACCGACAATTTAGGAAAATCAGAGAAAAATATCATTTGCTTAATAATTTGGAACCTAGTGTAGTTAGTTTTATTCACCAAAAATGCAATAACACAGCAAATAGGCAGCAAAAAATGGCATGATTCCATTTTTTGTAGCTTTTTTGAACTTTCTCATTGTTTTCTGTAATGAAAAAAACAGCAAAAATGCAGAAAAAAGTGACATGCTGCAGTTTTCATAAGCACATAAGTTTTTAAGAAAATACATGAGATTTCTGAAATCTCATGTCTTTTACGGTACTGTAAAAAGCAGTTTTTTATTTGTATAAAGCAGCCAACATGCTAGAAAAATGCAATATAGGAGCAAAGCCTTAAAGTATTTTACATAAAACCAACAAGTGTTTATTTTCATGTTGGCCATGAGCGAACATGATTTTGCTGATTGCAATGAGCAATGATTATTAGGAATTATCTGTCTAATGTTCATAGAGACGTTTAGATTTTTTAATTTTTCAGTAAATCTATATACTTTTTAGAAGACTATAAGAGAGAGAACCTGGAGAGGAGACAAAGCACAAATAGGGTCTTACCTGAGTTACAATATAGAAGGATATGCGTGATTGCGCACACCTGGATGAATTGGGTGCAAACAACCACTTACAGTATAAGACTTAGTGGTACTTCATGATAGCGACATAACTGATGCATCACCAATTTTGTGATGCATCAGCGATCTCGCTATCAATCTCGCTGTGTGTGGCACATATCAGAGACCGGCCCCCCTGCCGGGTACCGCTGATCGTGCAGGAATGTCCTGGGCCATTTTTTGATCATTGGTCTCCCGCTGGCCAGCACGCATCGCATGTAGCAGCGGGACACCAATGATCAGCGAGCTCCCAGCGCTGTAAGAAGACGATGGGAGCTGGTATCCAGGGTAAATAGAGGGTAACTAAGCATGCACGTGGCTTATTTACCCGCTGTGTACCCTGGATACCAGTGTGCTTGCGCTCGGAGCTGGTATCCAAGGTAAACAGCGGGTAACTAAGCACCGCGTGCGCGCTTAGTTACCCGCTATTTACCTTAGATACCAGCGTTCTCGCTGGTCCTGATCGCTGGTGAGTCTGCCTGTTTGAGAGCTCACCAGCGATCATGTAGTGACGCCCAGTGATCCTGACCAGGTTATATCGTTGTCTGGATCGCTGGTGCGTCGTTTAGTGTAATGGGACCCTTAAGGCTGCAGCAGAGCCACGAGGAGATAATGCAGAGAACGGGAGAAGCAAATGGGTTATTCCACACTGCCGTGGAGAAAAACTGAAGGACCATGTGGTTTGTCCGGAGGAAAATGTTATTCACTTTGAAACGCGTTGACCAACGAAACCACCTGAAATTGGATTGGTATCCTTCATTTTTTCTCCATGACAGCACAGAATAACCCATTTGTTTCTCCAGTTCTACAGTGCTGTGCAAATTAATTGGGATAAAGCATTTTTTAAGTAAAATCGTAAGTTGGTTACCAGTCAGTGATTCAAACCAGTTTTAACTGCTTTGAACAGGCACTCAGACCTGTTCAAAGCAGATAAAACTGGTTTGAATCACTGACTGGTAACCAACTTATGATTTTACTTAAAAAAATGCTTTGTCCCAATTAATTTGCACAGCACTGTATGTTTCTATATTTACTAGATTATAACATTTGTAACAGTTAATGTTGCATTCTGATATTTTTTTCTATCCATTGACGTTCAGTAGAAATGAAAAACCCTTTTTTGTTCACCCTTCTGCAAAAGAAGCAAGAATAGTTTAATGGCAGTACAGCGCCGCAGCATTACATTTTGTTGTGAATGCTGTTGGGAAAATTGACTCATTAAAGTGGTTACTTTTCTTCAATGAAGAAGAAACAATTGAAAGAAGAAAATGAGATAATTGAGGTAGCTCTAAATGAAAGTGTCCTTGATTTACAAGTCATTTGGAATCTCTCGTCTTACAATAAAGCTCCTTTGGTACATTTGGAACACAATGAAAAGGAAAGAAGAACATTCAAGTACAAAAGCTAATTGAAATTATTCACTAGAATAAAGAATTAGAAATGTTATTCAATAGGTAGAATCTGGATAAGTTTAAAAGGGAAATTAATCCAGTTATTTTCATGGCAAATAAGCAAATATATTGGTACGTAAACAAATATTCCGAGTTTTACTTGTTAGAGGCACAGGGAATAACATTTATAAAAACAAGCAAATGTTTCCTTTTTTGCCTTTTTCATAATCCTACTGAAAAAAGGGGAAAAAATGAAAATGTTAGGAATTAACAGCATCTATTTATGAGCTTTCTTTAAGTCTCTAAGCCTGTTTGGATTTCTATCTAGCACTGTGTACTTACAGAAAGCATTTTACTTGCTAATTTGTATTTGAGTTCTTTAGGCAGTGGGTTTAAAAACATTTTTCAAGATTTTTTTTCTGCCATTTTTTCCAACATTTTTTGATACATCTTTTACAATTTGAGTTGGAAATTAACTTGAAACCTATAACTTATACTGATTTTAGTCCAGAATGTGTTGTTAGTAAATGCAGCAAATGCGTTAAGATGTATAAGCCTGTTATTGCATTTGTTACATCTTTTGCCTATTCGAGCATTAGAATAGAAAACCACAGATACATTGAGCTGACATAAGTTTGGTCTATAATTAATTACAGTTTCTGCTGGGCTGTGGGAGGCACAAAGGTTCACCCACCCATACATGGTAGTGTGCGCAGGAGGTGGCTGCAATGATTGACATTTCTTATTTGGGTACTACTGGCCAAAAAGTGTGTTAAATCGATAATGAAACTTTGTACCTCAGAATAGTAAAATGAAACATCTGAAACCACTCACCCATTTGTGTTCTGATGATTACAAACCTTGTCACCCAATGGTCCAGACTAAAAGGTGATATGACTTGTGTACTACCTCTCCTCAGTAATTCTGATGTTTCTAATTGGTGTATGAAACAAACAAGGTGTGGATATGGAGCGGAGAGGCAAAAGGGATAAAAAATAGAAATGAGCAGATGAGACAAAATTCAAATTTGCCTGTTTACACCGTTTTTCCAGAAAAATTTGATTAATGGAGAAATTATTTTCTGCCAATATAATATTGCTTATTATGCTCTGGGGTTTCTCCAGTCTCTAGAGCATAATGAATATAATATGTAAAAAGAATTACACGATGGAAACTTCGTACCTATCGCACAGTGTCAGGACCTTTGGGTGTCATGGCACCTGGATGGGGTTCTGTGTATGCACACAAGAGGTGTATGTCATGACATCATGACATCGATGACCTCCTGTGCGTGCGCATAACCCTTCCTCCAGATTCTGTTCAGGGGCCGACATTTTGCTAAATTTACTCAAAAGCAAATTGCAAAAAAAACAGCATTTTGGCAAATGCAGATTTTTGTAAAATTTTAGTAGAATTCAATTCCACTTGAAGTTATTTACTCTGTTTTACTTGGTAGGTTGAGAGCGATTGTTTCGTCAGTAATGCTGCACCTTTGTTGCTGCCATCTTTAATCGTGTCCACTGCACCTTGATGGTGCATTTGTTTGGAGGTCTGGGCAGATAGGCATCCCTGCCTTTTTTCTGTGATTTTTAAAAAATTGGGGGTGATTTTTAAGTCCTCATTTTGTGTCGGTGAGCTCTAGTTAAAAAACTTGTTATGGTCTCCCATTACAAAAACAAAAAGTAATTGTGTTACTTTCTTTAACCCCTTCCTAACATATGACATATATTCTCTAACAGAAACTCTAACATTCTCTAGAAGAGCTCTGCCAACAGCTGTTAACCTTTTATATGCTGCTGTCAATCTCTGACAGCTAAAAGAAACAAAAGGAACACCAAGCGCCATAGGGTCTTGTCCAATGGAAACATTTGTATAAGTGAAGGGTAAGCTGCTCATGCTCACCTTTTGGGGTTGTTTAACCCACAACAAAGGAATTAAGAATTGACAGCTGCAGCAGGTAGAGAGATCCCACTGTATAGCGCAAGTAATGGGAGGACATTAGTAGTGCTGCTGATGTAATTCAAGGAATCCAGATCATATTATACAGGATTGACCATGAGGTTTATTATCAACGCATGTTGAAGTTGGACCAACTTCTTCATCAGGAGGCCCACAATATTAGATAGAAAGCACAATGAACAGACTTAAATAGTTTATAATTTAAAAAAGACTGCACTTGGAGTAAAAAATGCCCGAGTGGTCGTGTGAATAAATGCTCGTTTAATATCAATAAAGATGTAGAAAAAAAGAGAAAAGTGTATGTGAAAATAAAATAAAAATGTAGCTTTAGATAATATTGTATACAACTGGTCAACAAAGGTTGAAGTTGACAGACCAATTTCTTTTTTAAGCCTACAGTATGTATCTATCCAACTATGTAATTGTACATTCCTTATCTTGGACTTAAACATTTAAGATGCATTTACACTGCACAATTATCATAAGTGAACGTGCACAGGCTTGCGATCATCCAACAAATGAGAAAATTGCTTGTGTGTCAGGTGAAATTATATTTTGGCTGGTTCCAAAGGTCACTATTTTCGGTAGCACATTATCCTGTCTGATCAGGACCTTTGCTGCCCAGAACAATTGCAGTCTATGGGATTATTTACTGTACATCTGGAGAGTGGTCTGTCTGTATAGTCAGGCTTTTAAACCACCGTTGATTGGCAAAAAAAATACCGACTGGGTAGTCATTTAATAATGCAAAATCTTCAAGTATGAGCACATCCTTCCTGAGACTAATTATATAGGATGGTAATTAAGTTAGCTTATCAGTATGGTTTGGAGGAAACCAGAGAACTTGGAGGAAAACAGCAAGAATGCAGAGAAAAGAGGCATACTATACTCCTTGCATGTGTTGCCATCAAATAAATAATACGTTATACTTCCTCCAAATAAAAAATATGGGATGATGTCAAAGCAAATACTCTTTATAAAAAGATAAAATCAAAAATACATTATTGGCCGTTGAGGCGAAGGTAATATAATTTCTTGCAGGTAACACAAACCATGATAAAAATAAATAAATAAAAAACAACTTAATACGCCAAGGAAGTAAGGCTGGTTTGGCTCAAAGGATTGTACCTTATGAAGCAACTTTCAGAATGAAAACACAAAGGAACAGACCAGAGGTTACTGCAGTGGAAGATCCATAACTGCTTTCCTTGGGGCAAGAAAGCGTAATCTCAGCCTTTGTTGATTCCATCTTGTGTACAACCACAGCACTCTTTGTGTTTTCTCTGTAATGCAACAGAGGACAAGCTTTCAAAGAACATAATTATCTCTGTATTGATGCAGCGTAATACTTTTCTTTATCCCAGTATCTGACAGCGCCTCTATGTCTGCACAATACATAGAATTTAGCAGCACAATGATATCCTCCTTAAAGAATGTGCAATCTAACTTCTGATTCTAGTGACGGCGTCCAATAAATATTTGTTGTGATAGTAATAATAATAATCATGGCGGAATCGCATTGCAGTATTTGTCATAAGAAAATGTTTTTCCATTGACTAACTCTGTACACTGACACTCCAAAGCTGAAAATGCTGTGTTAAAAATCAAATACAAAAATAGTTCATTTGTACAGAGTAGTGAATGTACTGGGTAAAAAAAAGCAAATACAACAAATGTGAAGAAAATGAAAAACAAGCTAATGTACAACTTAATGTATTTCTTATGATCGGCCGTTCAAAGATTTCTACACTAAAATATTTTTCTACTAATGGTTGCAAAGGTAAAACACCTGGATATGGACTGGGCATTAGGAAATGTGCTAGTACTTGCAGCTGGTCCACTTCATAAGTAGATCTAAATATGCAGATGGCATTCGATAGTCAGACTGCCATCTAGCTATTAAGTCTTGTTTTCCCAGCTGTCAGTAATTGTGTTATCAGTTCAGAGATCCTGAAAAAGGCAGCCCTGTATTTTTTTCTCATGCAAACATTTTTTTGTTATATTGCATTATAGTGGCTGTGTAGAGGTGCACTGTTATTTCCATTTCTTAAATTAACAGGGCAAAATGAGTTATAATGATGGATTTGTACAGCTGGGAAAAGAAAGCACTATGGCAAATAGGATCGTCAAGCATAATATTTAGCACTATGCAACACACACCAAGAAAAAGAATAAAAATACATGGGAGAAATGAAAAATAAAAAATAAAGAATAAAAATAAAAAAATAAAAAAATAACAATAATGAAGTAATAAAATAAATAATAAAAAATAAATGATAAATAATAGTAAAGAAAAATTAACAAAACAATAATAATAAAATAGAAAAAAAATAAAAAAATAAAAAATACCAGATAAAATGTAAAACCAATAATAAAAGGACAGGTTGCAGGTTTAATTTAGATAAAAATGTGTTTATTATTAAAGAAAATTGGCAAATCGTTGCAAATATGCAAAAAATTGTCCACACAAAAAATAATAAAAAACAATTGTAAAAGCTGCCAAAGGAATTACAATAATACTTATGAATATTACATAAAGATCAGGTACCAATATTGTTTGGTATATTGTTTGGTACCAATATTTTTTTATCTAAATATTTTGCACTAGCAAGAACAAATATGAAAAAATGTATGCATAAATTAGCTGCCAAGATTAATATGCATGAAAAGATGTAATACAAGAAAACTGATGCATATCTTCTCACTGCATTTGCCAAGTTTTCTAATTATATTGATTTTTTTTTAATTATTTTTATATAAGTCAATTTACATTGGTTTTGCAGATTTTTCAAAGTTCTGATCGAGACACACTACATAGTAAAGAAAACTAAATAGATCCAATGTAAATCCACTTCAAATCAAATGTCATGACGTTTACAGGTTTTAGGGAATTCGAGAATTTTGCAATTTGATTCACGTGGATTTCTTAATAAAAAAAACCTCAGCACCATTTCAAACAAAACAAAAGATTGAATCATCCAGAAAGCGGGCTCAAATGCTGTCAAGTGTTGCCACGTGAGCTTCTACATAAGGATTTGCAGCCAAGTGTAGCCAATCAGTGGGGACTATCATAGCAGCCATGAAAGATGATGAAGGGAATGCAGAGGCTATTTTAGTGTTTTACAATTTACTGATAGGTTATGTTTATAGCTAGGAGAAGAATGCCTAAAATCGGATCGGTGCCCTACTGCAGTGCTGAAGAATATATAAAATGGAGTGATAGTTTCAATTTGTGAATGATACATGAATTGAAGCGACATGCAGAGTCTGTGTGCTTGTGAATTTGTTGTCCTATAATGTATATCAGTACAGAACCTCAATAGGGCCATTTTTTTAGTTATTTAAATATTTTACTTTCTACGTACCTGTTTTAGTAGTTCAAATTAGCAACATAAATAAAAAAACATACCACAGAAAAAAATGTAGGAACTGCTTGCAGCATCACCACTGATGCTGCAGGCACCATACCCATCAGTAGTCATACCATACACTTGTCAAAATTGATTTGATTTTCTTCTGGAAAGTGTATCAGTGGGGAGGAATTGGAAAACATAATGGAATAGATATCACACCACTCATTTCAGTCACAACAGGGTCACGCTACCTCTGATAGCAACACAATAAAGTTGAGTCAAGGTTTTGTTCCGTCTGCCTCATCTGCCACCATATAATTTAAATAGCGGAATTTCACTTTCGTCAATGACACCTGTATTTGTTTTACCCTTTATTCCTGCAAAAAACAGCATCAGGGGAGTAACTAGCCGCTCATTGGCTGTGCAGCTCCGTGCTTTGATTGGCTGCCAGGCTGCAATTGGCCTGGCGCGATGGCTGCTCTGTGTGCATAGGACCTGTGATGAGGTCACAGGAAGGGAGGAATCAGGGGTCACATGATCAGGAGCCTCATGTATGCAGGGCTCTGCTGTGCTGGTTCTCATGTGCTGGATGAGAGTAAGTTTATGTGTGGGGTCAGGAGTGGTTTACAGGGTGGATATAGCAGAGCCATGTGTGAACAAGGTGTACAGAGTGGAGCCATGTGTCTACGAAGTGTATGGAGTGCAGTCAAGTGTGTGCGAGGTGAGCGGATTATTCTCCAGAGTTAAAAGTGCCTGCTGGTTTACTAAGCTTGACCTCAGGGAGGCGTATAATCTTATTCGCATCAAGCACGGGGATGAATGGAAGACAGCGTTTAATACTCCGGAGGGACATTTTGAGTACCTGGTGATGCCTTTTGGGCTCTCTAATGCCCCTTCTGTCTTCCAGTCCTTTATGAATGATATTTTCCGAGACTTTGTGGATAAGTTTTTGATCATCTATCTGGATGATATTTTGATCTTTTCTAGTGATTGGGTTTCCCATGTGGAACATGTCTGGACTGTGTTCTGGATTTTGAGGGAGAATTCCCTGTTTGTTAAGGGATCGAAATTGCTCTTTGGTGTACAGAGGATTTCATTTTTGGGATTTATCTTATCTCCATCGACTATTGAAATGGACCCGGCCAAGGTACAGGCCATTTATGATTGGGTTCAGCCTACTTCTTTGAAGGCTCTCCAGAAGTTTTTGGGTTTTTCTAATTTCCATTGTAAATTTATAGGTAATTTTTCTAGTATTGGCAAACCACTGACTGATCTGACCAAGAAGGGAGCTGATGTGCCGAATTGGTCTCCTGAGGCTGTCTCAGCATTTCAGGAGCTTAAAAAGCAGAGATTTACTTCAGATCCAGTTTTACGACAACCTGATGTCTGACTTCCATTTCAAGTGGAGGTAGACGCTTCTGAGATTGGTGCAGGAGCTGTTTTGTCCCAAAAAGACCCTGTGACTCCTAAGATGAATCCCTGTGCCTTCTTTTCTCGAAAGTTCTCCCCATCTGAACGCAACTATGACGTGGGTAATCGGGAATTGCTGGCCATGAAATGGGCATTTGAGGAGTGGAGACATTGGTTGGAGGGAGCTAGACATCAATTTGTGATCCTCACCAATCACAAGAATCTGATTTATCTGGAGTCGGCCAAACGCTTGAATCCTAGAGAGGCTAGATAGGCCTTGTTTTTCACGTGTTTTAATTTTGTGGTCTCTTTTCTTCCGGGCACTAAGAATGTTAAGGCAAATGCCCTATCTAGGAGTTTCTTTGCTGATTCTCTTAATGTGACCGAGCCTACTACTATCCTAGGTGAGGGGGTAGTTCTTTCTGCAATTTCGCCTGATTTGAGACGTGCCCTGGAGGAATTTCAGGAGGATAGGTCTGAGCGTTGCCCTATAGGAAGATTGTATGTTCCTGACCAGTGGAGAAAGAGCGTGATGTCTGAAGTCCTTTGCTCCGCATTGGCTGGTCATCCAGGTATTTTTGGTACCAGAGATTTGGTGAGTCGGTCGTTTTGGTGGCCTGCCTTATCTCGTGATGTCAGGAATTTTGTACAGTCCTGTGGGACTTGTTCTCCGTCTGAACCCTGTTCTCATTCTAGTGGGTTGCTGATGCCCCTGCCGGTGCCCAAGAGGCCTTGGACCCATATCTCTATGGATTTTATTTCTGATTTTCCTGTCTCTCAGAGAATGACTGTTATCTGGGTAATTTGTGATAGATTTTCGAAGATGGTCCATCTTGTACCACTCCCAAAGTTACCATCTTCCGCTGAGTTGGTACCCTTGTTTTTACAACAGGTGGTTCGGTTACACGGGATTCCTGAGAACATTGTGTCCAATAGAGGGGTCCAGTTTGTTTCCAGATTTTGGAAAGCCTTTTGTTCCAATCTGGGAATTCAGTTATCCTTCTCCTCCGCGTTTCATCCCCAGACCAATGGGCAGACTGAGAGAACAAACCAGACCTTGGAGTCTTATTTAAGATGTTTTATATCTGCTGATCAAGATGATTGGGTCTCATTTTTGCCCTTGACCGAATTTGCGCTGAAGAATAGAGCTAGTTCTGCCACCTTGATGTCACCCTTTTTCTGTAATTTTGGGTTTCATCCTCGATTCTCTTCAGGGCGAGTAGAATCTTTGTCCTGCTCAGGTGTGGACACTGTGGTTGTGAGAATGCAGTAGATATGGGACCAAGTGGTGGATAAATTGGCTCTCTCTCAGGAAAAGGCCCAGCGTTTTTCCAACTGGCATAGGACCATTGGTCCCCGGTTTAAAGTGGGTGATATGGTTTGGTTGTCGTCTAAGAATATTCCTATGAAGCTTGCATCTCCAAAATTTAAGCCAAGATTTATTGGACCTTATAAGATTTTGAAGATTCTTAATCCTGTTTCTTTTCAATTGGCTCTTCCAGTTACGTTCAAAATCCATAACGTATTTCTCAAGTCACTGTTGAAGAGGTTTGTTGAGCCAGTAGTTCCTGTGGCGGCACCTCCTGACCTTGTATTGGTTAAAGGCAATGTGGAATATGAGGTAGAGAAAATATTGGATTCTCGTTTTGTTAGACGGAGACTATAGTATTTGGTCAAATGGAAGGGTTATGGCCAGGAGGATAATTCTTGGGTCTCTGCCTCTGATATTCATGCCAATAAATTGGTTCGTGCTTTTCACCGGGCCCATCCTGATCGGCCTGGTGGCATGGATGAGGGTTCGGTGACCCCTCCTCAAGGGGGCACTGTTGTGAACTCATTTTCTGCTCCTCTTTCCGTTCTCCTTCTGGTGGGGACAGGAGGTAGTGAGGTTGGTTTAATTGGTAGTGATCTGCCACCTGATGAGGATGATAATGATTGGATCTCTGGAGTATCAGACTGGATATAAGACAGCCGACGCCCTATCCTGGTGCTGGTGTTTCAGTCTGCTTCTCAGGTCTTGGACTTCAGTTCTGTTCCAGTCTTCTCAAGTTAAGTTTGTTTTTGCTATTGTTCACACTTGCTCTTGTTGGTCAATTCAGTTTTTTGTCGTCAGCCAGCCCCTGCTGGGGTTGTGCTGAATTTCCACTCCTATTTATCTGTATTTGCCTTTTGGTCCCTTATTAGATTGGCCTCTTTTTGCTCTGTCTCAGAATATTTCAGAGTGCTGATATAGTGGGAGAAGTCTAGTGACTTCAGGGTTAATTTTGCTATCAGAAGTGTTGGACATTATTTTGGTACGGTTTTTGGCAGATTGCAAACAGTGTCTTTCCTTTCCTGTCCTTTCTAGTAAGTCGGGCCCCATCATTTGCTCAGCCTATTTTTCTGCCTTTGTTTGTGTTTTCATCTTGTTTCACCATCAATACATGTGGGGGGTTGTCTTTCCTTTGGGGTCTGCTCTGGGGCAGCTAGTTTTCCTCTTTTCCTGCTTTAGGCTTATGTAGCTCTCCGATTGTGACGAGGCATCTAGGATCACTGTAGGTACGCTCCACGACTGCTGCTAGTTGTGTGGTAAGATCAGGGATCTGCAATTTGCATAGTTACCAACCCCTCTGGTTTTCTGAGACTTGGCTTGTGTTGTTTTTTCCTCCTCAGTGACCCATTCATAACACCACACAAAACTCACATTTCCTGTCTGTGTGCTATTCAGGATGCTCTGTCTCCGCCTGAGACCGTCCAACACACAGGGCGCACCATGTGCGATTCAGAGAGCGACCCTCCACCCAGGGTCTCCCCACACACCGGCCTCACCAGGTCCAGGGGCTCGGCGGGTGCTCTTCAGGACATCCGTCTCCGCCTGAGACTGCCCATCACTGACGCCTCACCAGGTCCAAGGTCATACCATGTGCTCCTGGGATCTGATTCTTTCTCCTAGAATCTCCCAACACTGACCTTCCAGGAACTTTCCTCACTGAACCCTCCAGGTACACAGTCTTACTCACTGACCCAGGTCAGTACCACACGAACACCTGTCCGCTACCTGTGTCGGCCACACAGGTCCTCAGGTACCTCTTCTCCGCAGAGGCACACTAGCAATCACCAGTCTCTTTCTTCTGGGGAAGAGACCGCACTGGGCTCACCGATCCAGCCAGTGCCTTACTCACTAGGCTGCCCCACGGTTCCAGAACAACTGCCGGACAGTGGTTTCCCCAAATGCAGGCTGTCACAGGCTCTGCTCACACACGTGGCCGGTCAGCATATTACACGGCTTTCTCAACCGTCAGCCCTCCTGGCTCATCCTTGCCCTTAGCAACTGAATTTTGCAGTCCTCTTCCATTGCTCCCAGCAACAAGGCTACAATATTGCCCTTTGCAATCTCCACCAATTGTGAGGTAGCGCTGTCATTCAGGTAGGAGATACTCGCTTGGCAGCCAATAAATCACATCCGGCACAGGTTTTCCATAAAACAATCACGGTCCAAGCGGTTTATTTACGCATCATAAACCATGACCAGCAACATAAAGTTCATATCAAACGGCATAGCGTCCTGTTATGATTGAGTCACCGTAGGAGGCAAAAACAGAAATGCTAGCTAAGTCCAGAAAACCAGAGAAGTTGGCAGCTATCGGATTGCAGACCCCTGAACCTATCAACACAACTAGCAGTAGCCGTGGGGGGTTCCTACGATGCCCTAGACCCCTCGATCACAGCCGGAGAATTAAATAGGCCTAAAGAAAGAAAGGGGAAATCTAAACTGCCCCAGAGCAGACCCCAAAGCAATAGGCAGCCCTCAACATATAATGACGGTGAAGCAAGATGAAAACACTAACACAGACAGAAAGATAGACTGAGCAAAGACGGGGCCCAAGCTAACTAGATAGGAAAGGACAGGAAGGCTGCTGTCTGCAATCCGTGAAAAACCCTATGAAAATAAGAGCCAACAGACTGACAGTAAAAAAGGCCCTGAAGACGCTAGGCTTCAAAAAAGCTATGTCAGTGCTCAGGAATATTCTGAAGACAGAGCAACAGGCAAAAGGAGATTCAGCTCACCCCAAAAGGGAATGGCAGAATCCAGAAAAGCAAGGAAAACAAAAACAAAACACAAATGCCAACAGGCAAGCAGAAAACTTAGCTTTAGAGGAGCAGGAATCAGACTGGTGTCCTAGAAGTCCACAGAGAAATCACCCGCAGGGCAGAAGGGCGTCAGCAGCCTTATATCCAGTCCGTGACTCCACTCAGCCAGTCATCCTCATTAGGCTCAGGTGCCTGATAATCAGGCTCATTACCTTCCTTTACCAGAATAGGGAGTTCACCAGACCTCAGTGACGAAGGGGAAAATGAACTCACAACAGCGTCCATGACAGAGCTCCCCTCTAATTATCCTGTACTCACACAGGTTATGCAATGCCCATTGCGCAGGCTTTCTAGCCTCACAGTTCTCACCCCATCAGGGTTTTACCTCATGGCTGCTTCTCCATGCTGCAGACGTCCATTCCCTCCTCTGGGAACTCTCAGACACGTGCAGTCATTACACACAGGCACTTCAGGGAGGCAGACACATCTCCCAGCGAGACCTTCCAAAACGGACCAACCGGGTTCCTGCATTCACCACATGTGGCCTACCCTGGTCACCTTATATGGTCCGTAGCCATGCCCACCGGGTCACATGGCTATGACCTCATCACAGGTCCTTGAACCATTCACACACACTTTGGAATAGCGCTCTTAAACACACCCCCTGGGTGGGTTTGTAAGTAACTGGGCCGCACGTCTCCCCAGCTACATGGAGACTTCTCCCTGACACACTGAAACAACACGTCAGCAGTATCACTGCTGATCAACACACACATAAGTCTCCATCTCAAGGCCACCCACCTTGAGATACATAATGGTCATTCAGGACTCTGCCATTCATCCTCTCTCCTAGGACATCCACACAGCGCCCCCTAGCAGACACAGTGGTCACTACACCACAACACTGACATGTGCAAAGATGAATGGGTCTACATGAGTACGTGTCTCCGTTACATGTGGAAACTGTCATCACACGTACCGGAGACACGGACATGTGAATGAGACCCTAAGCAAGTTTGAGTCCTGAGGAGATTGATGGCAGGAGGATGGAAGCAAATAAGATGAAGCCTCACCCCCCAACGAGGAGTTACAGAAGAAATGAAGATGTCAAATAAGTGGTTATAGAAGCTGGGTTAAAACAATGACATCCCGGGATGTCGAGACTGAGCCCTATAAGTGGGAGAGTCCCGCTGAATGTGGGATGGGTTGGAGCTATGATCAACATACCTTGTACACATAATAAGTTGAACAGAGTGGAGAGAGAATTAAGTTTATAGCCCACAGCAGCATTCCGGTTTCAGTCATGGGGGAGGTGCAGATGGGTGTAACTGCGCCCCCCACACTAACTGACAGCCAGCCCCAATGCAGAGCCAATGTCAGTAAGTCAGGTCTAGCTAGATCGTGGGACGCTTTTATAATCGCCGCCCCGCAGTGTTCGGCTGTGTGCTGGCTCTGGGCAGGTTAGTAATGCTATTAAACTGCAGATTATCTCCATATCTGCAGTTTAATAGTGTTTTTTCTAGTGACAGCTTTCCTTTAATTTTTGATTCAAATCTTTTATCTCCTGCTCCATTGATACATGGAAAAAATCTATAGGCGTTTTTCTAGCACTCACAGACAAAAAGCGTTTAAAACTTGAAGCCCAGCGGAAAAGTGTCGGACTGCTGGAGTTTAATTTGCGTGTCTTTGAAGTAAATTCAAATCAATAAAGAACAAGAATATTTTTAATACAATTTGAGCCCTGGGCTACTTTTATACCATAAAGATTTAAAGTAACCCTTTGGCTCAAAACAAAAGACAAATGCATAGTTAAAATAACTGATGCACATCTTTTAAACTCTTTGCCACCATAGCCAGTTTTGGCTTTTATGACATGACATTTTTTTTTAATTTTCAATCCTTGCCTTTGCAATGCTATAAATTAAACAAATTATTTTTGTGTAAAGACTTTTTTTTTACTCCAGCCACACTCAGATGGCACAAACATCAGTTTTATAGACTACTATTGATAGAAAAATGTAAGAATAGTAACACAGGTAGTTGACTGATCAATTGACTCACAGTACTGTAGAACCTGATATAATGCCATACATGCAGTAAGCCAAGGGCCATGCATGAATTACCATGGTGTGGCCCAGCATTTACAGCTCATAGCTTGGAACTGAGTTTTAATGAAGACCTCATGGTTAAGGGAGCAATGTAAGCCTTCTTACCTGGGAGACCTCACACATTATGCAACACGTCGAATTTTTTTTATCCCAATCACACTTAGATGGCACATACAGCAGTTTTATAGATTACTATTGGTAGGAAAATGTAAGGAAAGCAACACAGGTAGTTGACTGAAAGTAACTGCAGGCCTGACTGTCTGGGAGACCTACTTACATGGGCAACCCACCTGTTGGAGACCCAACATTTCAAAAAAATATTGCCACACACCACTAAAGTGGCATCAATTTCCACAGAGTAGAAACAGTATAATAGGCCTCTGAATTACCTTCCACCACAAACAATCCACCCAATTTGGAGTTTCCACATTTCAAAAAATGTTTGTAACGTCAGCAACAGTAGCAAGAGCATGCACATTAGATATCACAAAGATGGCATAGGCTACAATAATGCGAGATCAATACATGACACTAAAAATGACACCATCGCCTAGTCTGCACAATTTGTGACTGGGGTGCAAAAGCCATTGGAGATCGATGACATTCATTTTAATGAAAGTTAGGTGGTCTACAAATTGAGGGGATGGCCAGATGTGCTTAATTGTCAGGACACCATAAGCAGCCCTGAAGACACATTCTGCTAGAATTTGCTGGCTGCCGAGCATGACAAAACCTTCAAGGCGTGACCGGAGAGCTCAAGCCACTCTTCTATTTATAAAGACCAAAATATAAAAGGGTCCAACCCCCCCCTTGATGGCATTGATATTTAGCTCCACATACTCCTGCACCATCTTCTCCAGTCGATCACAACATGACAGACTTGTACTTTATGCTGCTGGTGCATTGGCTGGTCTTAAAAATATGTTAAACGACTAACAGAAATTGCTTTTGCCACTTATACTGCTGATGGGGCTAATGTTTTGGCGATGACGCCTTGAAGTTCCCGGTGATGGACGTCTTTAACTGGGATGCACACTGTGTGCCTCACTACTGTCTTAGGGAAAACCACTTTTAAGATTGTCTACAAGCATATTTCGATACTCCAACATGCGTGCATCCCTTTCCGGGGGGAAGCATCTGGCTACATTTACTCTTGTACTGTGGATCTAACAGAGTGGCAACCCAATAGTCAGCTGTCATGAACTCATTTTCTGCTCCACCAGTTGAGAGTTCCCCTTCCGTTCTCCCTCTGGTGGTGACAGGAGGTAGTGCGGTTGGTTTAAGTGGTAGCGATCTGCCACCTGATGAGGAAGATAACGATTGGATCTCTGGAGTATCGAACTGGATATAAGACAGCCGACGCCCTATCCGGGTGCTGGTGATTCAGTCTGCTTCTCAGGTCCTGGACTTCAGCTCTCTTCCAGTCTTCTCAAGTTAAGTTTGATTTTGCTATTGTTCACTCTTGCGCTTATTGGTCAATTCAGTTTTTTGTGTAATCAGCCTTCCCCTGCTGGGGCTATGCTGAAATTCCACTCCTATTAATCAGTATTTGCCAATCTGCTTTTTTGTCCCTTATTAGATTGGCCTCTTTTTTGCTGTCTCAGAATATTTCAGAGTGCTGATATAGGTTTAGAAGTCTTGTGACTTCAGGGTTAATTTTGCTATCAGAAGTGTTGGACAATATTTTTGTCGTTTTTTGGCAGATTGCAGACAGTGTCTTTCCTTTTCTGTCCTTTTTAGTTAGCTGGGCCCCATCATTTGCTCAGCCTATTTTCCTGCCTTTGTTTGTATTTTCATCATGTTTCACCGTCATTACATGTGGGTGGCTGTCTTTCCTTTGGGGTCTGCTCTGGGGTAGTTAGTTTTCCTCTTTTCCTGCTTTAGGCTTATGTAGTTCTCCGGTTGTGGCGAGGCGTCAAGGACCAACGTAGGAACGCTCCACGACTGCTGCTAGTTGTGCGGTTAAGATCAGGATCTGCAATCTGCATAGTTACCAACTTCTTAGCTTGTTGTCTTTTTTTCCTCCTCGGTGTCCCATTCACAACAGTCAGCATTATTTCTAAGACTTGTGAAGCAGCCCCTTGACCGTCTGCCCCACAGCCACCAGAGTCACCATATGCCCAGTCAGCGAGATGTAACACCACTTCCGATAGATTTTTTCAGGGAATGGGTGATATATTCAGTGAGATGCTGGTATAGGGCAGTCTTTCTTTGAGAAGTAGTGGCAACTGGGCAACTGGTACTGGGGGACTGTGATGGCCATCAACTTTATGAAACTGTCTGTATCTAACATTCAGAAAAGCAGCATTGCAGATGGTAGATGGTAGATTTCAAGCTATTAGCTTTGTCATGTGTAGGAGGGAATATTCATTTACATGACCAAGACTGCGGGACCGAGAGCTGGCTGCTGTGCTCAGAGAGGGTGGAGTACAGCGAAAAGGACAAACTGCTGGACTGTGAGTGAAGTGCAGGTGGAGATGTTATGGTGGATTGAGAAAGATGTGTTGTGCTAGTTGACACAAAAGCAGCAGTCATGTCTACTTCTGTAACAGCTGACTGGCTCTGCAGCCGAAGACCTGTGTGTGAACATTTGCAATGGTGATGGAGGAGGAAGAAGCAGCAGATGGGGTTGATGGGATGGCCAGTGGTTGATGAGGCCTGCTAGTCCACATTTTAGCACAGTGAGATTCCCACTCTTGCACAGATTTATTGTGGATGTGCAGTTTCATGCATGTAGTTGTGAAATTATTGCAATGTTTGACTCTATTGAGTTTTTGTTTGCAAATTTGACAGATAACATGTGTTCGGTCATCCTTTGCTGTCTTAAAAAATGTTCAGGCAAAGCAACTATTGCCACCCCTTCGAACTGCACACTCATGACCAGTGCTGGCCATAGGCAAAGTTGGAGCTGATGATGCAGCGCTTTGTTGTGGTTACGTCACTTCGTGTCTGTGTGGGAAGCCACAACGTAACCTCATCTTCCTTCTCCTCCACCTCTTCTGCTTAGCTACTCAGCTGCATACCTCTGGGTTCACACCAGGTTGGATCCACAACCTCATTGTCATCCTCTGTGTTGTCACACTCCTCACCCTAAGAGTCACCCTCATCCTCTTTCTGCACTGACACATCAGTACAGTCTGGGTGCATCTTTGGTATCTTAGTCTCATCAGGTTCACCTCTACCCTTGGTGGTTAACATCAGGTGACGAAGGTCTGAATTCTACTCAGACCCTACTTTGCCCTGCCCGGATCCAACATGAAAAAGTTTGGGCATCGGTGTAGATGCTTTCCTCCTCTGGATTCTGTGATTCTTCACAGCAGACCTCTGAAGCCCATATAATACAATGTGTGAACAGCTCATCAGAATGGCTCATCTGAGGTTCCTCACAGTCAGTTGTGAGTTTTGACACGGAGGAAAACAAAAGTGATAATGGTGCCACCTCTGATGATTGTACTGTGTGTGATGTTAAGGTGGAGGAAGAGGAGGAGAGGCCACTTGATGCAGCGCTTACCATCCACTAGAGCACATGCTCTTTCTGAGCTTCATCTACAAAGCATACAGCTGTGCAGCTGCCAAAGAAAGCGAGTCGAATAAGCTGGCCAATAACAGATGTTGTCAGTGATCTTTGGATAGGATGAGACAGTGTTTGTTCAGTTGAGTTTTCATTCATATAAACCTAACCCACGTACACATTGAACACCAGGCCTATTCCCCTTCCTCTATGACCTCACTTTTTCCCACTCAATTGTAAGTAGTCTTCCCCTCTTTTACCCTACAGTTTCACAACCTTAGGTCTACAGCTGTCCGTCTCCTGTCACTAATTGAACAATCACTATTTATTATCTTAGATAGTGTGCCTGAATAACACTGTTATGCCTAATGATTTGTAAGTGGAAATGAAGCCTTCTAATCTGCCACTGAAATGTACTTTTACAAGCAGAAATGATTTGGAGTAGCACCTAGTGGCTGCACCACTATATTACGCCTAACAATTTTTAAGTGGAAATCTGGCCTTCTGATTTGCCACTGAAGCACAGTTTTAGCACAAATGGTTTGGAGTAGCTAATTTCGACTAATTTCTGCACCACTGTAATAGGCCTAATGATTTTTACATGGAAATCTGGCTTTCTGATTTGCCACTGAAACACAGTTTTAGCACAAATGATTAGGAGTAGCTATTTGGTCCTAGTGGCTGCAACACTATATTAGTCCTAATAATTTTAAAGTGGAAATTTGGCCTTCTGATTTGCACTGAAACACAGTGTTAGCACAAACGATTTGGAGTAGCTAATGGGGCTCCCGGAGACTGCCACACAGTTTTTGCACAATCTACTTCAGAGCTGTAAGATCAATTTCACACGGGATAAGTTCACTTTCAGCACCAGCACTAGCTCAGGAACGACCTCTCTGCACTGTGACACTGATCAAATGGCTATAGAGTTGTTTTTCAGGGGTCAACTGAAGCTTTTAGTTTTAGTGAAGGGAAATTTTTAATGCTATAGCATACCAAGACAGTTAGTACGCTTTATTCTACCAACTTTGTGAGATCAATTTGGGAATTTTCTGTCCCAACATGACTGTGTGCCCGTTCACAAAGCAACATGCATAAAGGAATGGATGGGTGTGAAGCATCTTGACAAGACTTCACAGAGCCTTAACCTTACTTCTATAGAATATATTAGGAATGATCCACAATGGAGATTTTGAGCTAGTCCATCTCAACAGACATATGTATTGACCTCACATATGCTCTTGTAAGTAAATGGAAGAGTGGGAGCTGATTTAGCTGGAAAGGGAGAGCAAACATTATATTAATGCCTATGGATTTAGAATAGGATATCATAAAAGTTTTAATAAGATTAATGTATAGGTTTTTCAAAACTTTTGTCCATATAAAGTATTTCCATTAGAAATGAGCAAATATATTTGAGTTGAATTGAATTTTACTTGAATTTAATAAAAATAAATATTTTACAGAATGATGGATTTGTGCAATTCACTGCATATAATTTTAGACATATGCTGACTGGTCACCATTTTGGTGAACTGTAGAGGGCTGGAAAAATGTTGAAGATAAATATAAAAAGCTATTATTTACCCACCTATTGGCCACTCCTGCTGCATGCTCTTCCTTGTGTGATCCCCGTCACCTCCTCAACCGTGCACTGAAACCCAGAACCCCATCAAGCTAGGTTGATCTTTTGAATATGAGCGCCAAATGCACCACATGACAAAAATGTCAGCGTTCAGTAAGGCAAAACATGATACAGCACATGATATATATAAATAAGAAACAATGAGGGAAAAAATGGCTTGATTTTAGAAATTGACAATACCATATATCTGATTTACAGCTGGAATTCCCAATGGAAAATAAAAATGAAAAAATAGAAAAGAAGGAGAACAATGTGATTGTTCAGAAATGGGATTGAGAACCCGTGTAGATTATTTAACTTTGAAACAAGTCGATAAAAACACTACTTTTCATTCAAATCCTATCTGGACTTACGTCTCAATCTTTTCAGCAGCGCAGAATTTGTCCACAGCTTTTGCAACAGCAATTCCAAGGTTGATAGTAAGATGAAAATGCAGACTTTTTATATTTGTCTACGTAGTGGCCAATACTCACTTATGTAGATTAGTCACCAATTAAATCAGCTTAAAAAAGTGTTTTGCTATACAAAACTCATTCAATATTTCGCGTTCCAGGACCTCTTTAGGGTGGTGCATGCACAAAGAATGATTGATATAGCACAAAAAAACAGAAAGATAAAGAGCACTCATCCGGTCCTTAGTAATGAACATCTTTAATCCATGGTTAAGATAACATCAACATCATAATAAAGTGCGGTGTGCCGGTGGCAGGGCACTGAGTAGGTAAGGAATGACTATGGCCATTTTGCACTACTGATGCACTTCTATGGGTACAAGCGCATGAGTAGCGTGAAATAGTCATAGTCTGTCAGGCTTTCTCACCTGCTCACTCCCCTGCCACCTGCACCTCACACTTTATCATGATTCCATATATTTTTCCCTCAGACTTGAGTGATTCCATAATTTTTCCCCTATGCTTGGTTTAAAAAAGTAACCATTACTGACTACCACATTTTTTGCTCTTGATTTCTTTTAGTGTTTCTTAAAGCCAGAAAGTTGCCATTTGAATTGACTTTAGTTTTGTGCCATGTCTGTGATCTGCTTTCTTTCTACAAAATTAAACAACTGAGTGAACATACTCCAAGGCTGGGGATTCCATAATTTTTGCCAGGGGTTGTATATATATACAGTTGAAACCAGAAGTTTACATACACTATATAAACAGACACATACAGTATGAATGCTTTACTCAATATCTGACATGAAATCAGAATAAAATGTCCCCGTTTTAGGTCAATTAGGATTACCATAATTATTAATTTTTACCAAACGCCAGAATGTTTTAAGGCATTTTTATTATTTACTGCAAAGTCAAAAGTTTATGTATATTTCATTAGTATATGGTAACATTACCTTAAACTGAATGACTTAGGTCAAACGTTTGAAATATCCTTCCACAAGCTTCTTACAACAGTTGGTCGGAAATTGGACCATTCCTCTTGAAAAAACTGGCATACCTGAATTGGGTTTGTAGGTCGCCTTGCGCACACCTGCCTTTTCAGCTTTGCCTATTCAATTTCAATAGAATTGAGATGAGGGCAATGTGATGGTCAATTCAAAACAAAATTTAACTTCCTAGCTGATTTCTTGAGATGTTGCTTCAGTATTGCCACATAATCTTCTCTTCTCATGTTGCTGTGACACCCCAGAGTCCAGTTGTCACAGTGATATTGCCTCCTTCTAAGGGGTAAAGTCATGCCTGGAGGCAGGAGGGGGGCCCCCATATCAGGTAACATAGATTACATGACAATTTCTGCTGCAGGTCAGAAAGGGGAGCTTTCTTATAAATTCTGGCCAGCAGATGGGGTTAGTGAGTCAGCAAGGAGTCAGCTGAGAGAGCAAACAGGGAGTTGTCATGGAAACAAGAGCAGCTGAGAGCTCATGACAAGAAAGTTAGTCAGTTGGTGACAGGGAGCTGATCTGTGAAGAGGGAAAGGACAGGAGCGGAGACAAGAGGCTCTGGGGAAGGTAACATTGCGTGTAGCTGAATTCAGAGCGAAGCGCTGAGATATAAAATGAGGACACCAGAGTCCAAGGCGGAACAGGAGCTGTATGCCCTGATCGCCAAATCTGGAAGTACAGGGGACAGCAAGTTCCTGGGCAAAATTGAACACCTGAAGGTACGGCAGCAGATGAAGAGCCCGGGCTGACGGTGAAAAGGACAGTACCCGAGATATAGGCTCACGCTGTCAGCCATACAGGTTAGAAACCATCACAGAAGAGAGGGTCGCAGCGTAGTTACAAACAGCAGGGACCCGAAAGCAAAGCGCAGAAGGAAGGTCCTAAACCCCACCTGGCAGGGTGAATGCCCTGAATGCCTCCAGACGAGCCGGACTCAATTCATCACCTGTATGTGGTACCTCGAATTGCAACGACTTGCAAGTAAAAGGTAGAGAAACCAGCACCTTTCTGTGTCCTTCTCTTATTTCTCTGCACCCCAACATTCATCGCCATCTGAACCATTACTCAAATATCTTTGCCCTGGGGCCCCCACTCTACCCGTGAGGAGCTGAACCATTCTTTGCTGCATCACCATCTGCCCCAGAGGACCAAAACCGCAGCGTTGGCTATTCCTTGCCGAACACCATGGGTGGCGTCACCGTGACATCTCCCGTGGAAGTTAACGGGCCCTATACCAAGTAACCTAAGGCCCTGCAGGGCGCTCCAATGCCATCTATTTTGTGAAATGCACTAGATCCTCCTGCAGCAAAACAACCCCACAACATGATGCTGCCACCCCCGTGTTTCACAGTTTTTAAAATCTTTTGAGAAAGTAAGACTGTATGCCTGAGAAATGGAGGCTTGCAAAATTTAAGAAAAGTTAGTAGTTTTACATATAACAGAAATGTTCCCAAACCATGTAACACTGTATGTCTGAGAAATGGAGGCCTACAAAATTTTTAAAAGCTTTTCTTAACTTTTATAGATTAAATAAATGTTCACAGACCACATAGCTCTGTATGTCTGAGAAATGGAAGCCTACAAATTTTTTAATAGCTTTGTTCACTTTTAGAGATTACAGAAATATTCACAGACAAAGTAACACTGTATGTCTGAGAAATGAAGGCCTACAAATTTTTTTTAAGCTTTTTATCACTTTTACAGATCATATAAATGTTCACAAAGTAAATAGCACTGCATGTCTGAGAAATGAAGGGCTATGAAAGCTTTTGTACACTTTTAGAGACCATAGAAATATTTATATACCACTAAACACTGCATATCTGAGAAATGAAGGCCTACAAAATTTTTAAAAGCTTTTTATCACTTTTGCAGAACTCATAAATATTCACAGAGCAAAAAAACACTGTATGTCTAAGAAATGGATGACTACAAAAGCTTTTGTTCACTTTTAGAGATCACAGAAATGTTCACAGACCATGTAACACTGTATGTCTGAGAAATGGAGACCTACAAAATTTTAAAAGCTTTTTAGCTGGTTTACAGATCACAGAAATATTCACAGATCATGTAGGAGATATCTTCAGTGTAAAATAAACAAGGAGTCCAGGAAGAAATTATTATATCATGCTCTCCACAGAGCCTTCACCTTAAAATCATCCAGTCTGTCTGGCATTACTTAGAGTACATTAAAAGACAGAAGTGCAACTCTATATCTACATTAGATTTTGGTTAGTTCTCTAAAACCTTTGGAACAACATCCCTGTAGACTCCGTTCAAAACATTTCTGCAATTGTATCTAGAACAATTAATGCTGTGATGTTCTTTTGAAGGTAAAAGTTATTCACTAGGGATGAGCGAACGTGTTCGATGATACTCGGTTATCACTCATTTATCATGGTGCTTGAATGTGCTTGTTACTTGAGTTCAAACTCGAATCCCCAAATTTTTAACACCTGTTGCACAGCCAATAAGCATGTGAGGATTGACTGTGAGTCACTGTAATGTTGTAGCCATCTTTGTTGGGGTCTTACTGTGATTGACTGGCCGTGGAACCTTGTAAGAGGTTATAAAAGGACAGTCACCACCTGTCTCAGCGCACTGACACCATTGCACAGCTCTATGACACTTTGCATTGGAGGGAGAGAGTGCTTGTCAAGGCCTTTGTGCACAGTATAACAAATCAGAGGCCTGTAGTGTTGATACTGGTGCTGAAGCTGAGCCATCATACTAACAGCCCTTAAATGGGGTTATTGTTGAAAGTACGTACAATTTGCATTTAGCCTAAAGAGGGAGAGAGAGTCACAGGAGCAGGAAAAGTGACAGAATCCAGTTTGTAGACAGGGATTATGCAGTTGATTTGTGCAGTCTGTTGGCAAATATGTAGCTGCAGTTTTTTGTGCATGCTGGAAAAATGTAACATATTCTGATCCATCAAGTAGTATGTGCTTTAGGTTCATTTTTTGCGTTATATAACCCACCTAAAAATTGTTGAAACATTTTCAGTGGCTTCATTTCTCAGCCACAGATTATTCTGTATTGAGCAGTAAATTTCTGTGATCTGTAGAAGTGAATATTTACTTTTTTTTTAATTTGTAGCCCTCCATTTCTCAAGCATACAGTGCTACATGATCTGTGAATATTTCTGTGATCTGTAAACCAGCTAAAAAGCTTTTAAAATTTTGTAGGTCTCCATTTCTCAGACATACAGTGTTACATGGTCTGTGAATATTTCTGTGATCTCTAAAAGTGAACAAAAGCTTTTGTAGTCATCCATTTCTTAGGCTAGTTTCACATTGGCGCTTTTTTGCGCAGCGCATCGTGCGCAAGAAAAACGCATGAAAAACGCATGAAAAATGCAAGCAACGCTGCGTTTTTTTTACGGCAAGCGAACGCTGATGCGTTAAAAAACCGCAGTGTTGCTTGCGTTTTTCATGCGTTTTTGGCTTGCGCATGCGTTTTTCACGCGCATGCGTTTTTAGGTGTGATATGTCAAAAACTGTTTTTAACAAACAAGAGAGAGTTCACCAATGGGACAAATGGGACAACAGTGGGAGTGTCTTTATATAGACCTTGTACAGCAGAATTCCTCACATTTTGCTGCTTTGCCAGTGGATATGATGGATATGCGTATGGATAATTTCCGTTTCAAGCTTGATCTTGACATCGCGATGTCTCAGGCGTATGCCTTTGCTTGCCAGCGGGAGAGGGAGAGACACCAGAGATGGCAGCGGCGTCGCTTTTGGAGGCATCCGATAATAGAAGTCCGGGAAAGCCGTGGAGCGTATCACACGCTGTACACCGAGCTCCAGGTCAACCCGCAGAAATTTGGAGACTATATCCGGATGTCCCAGGAGAGCTTCATGGACTTGCTGGGTATGGTCGAAGGCATCATCCGGAGGCGGGACACTCAGCTTCGGCGTGCCATTCCTCCGGAAGAAAGGCTCCTGGTCACCTTACGGTATGTAATTTTTTGCCTAAATTTATTTATTTTTATTTTTTTTTTAAATTTTTGGTGTTTTTTTTTTTTTTTTATAAAAAATTTTTTTTGGGTAATATTTTTTTTGCATCATTTTTAGAGAAACTGTTCGGCACCTTATGGTATGTAATGTTGTGCCTAAATTGTTTGGGTTTTTTTATTAATTATTTTTTTTAACATTTTTGGTTTTGGTTAATAATTTTTTGCATCATTTTTACTGAAACTGCTCGTCACCTTATGGAGTGTAATGTTGTGCCTAAATTAATTTGGATTTTTAAAAAATGTTTGGTTTTTTTGGGGGTAATATTTTGTTGATTCATTTTTAGTGAACCTTTTTTTTTCCCTAATTTTTTTTTCTCATTGGATTTTCTCATTTACTAATCAAAATTCTTTGCAAAATGTTTTTCTGCTATATTTTATTTAAAAATCATGCAAAACAGATATCCCATGTACTTTTGATTTCCAGGGTTTTTATTTATACCCTAGACAGAAATATAATTTTTTTTTTTTTTTTTTTTTTTTTATTGACAGGTTCCTGGCAACTGGAGAGAGTCTGTCATCCCTGCATTTCCAGTACCGGCTGGGAATCTCCACTTTATCCGGGATAGTTGCCGACACCTGCAGGGCTCTGTGTGAAGTTCTCTGTCTGGAGTATCTGCCCTTACCCACCACCGAAAAGTGGCTTCAAATAGCTGAAAAATTTTGGGAACTCTGCAATTTTCCAAACTGCCTAGGAGCCGTGGATGGGAAGCACATCCGAATCACGAAACCAGCAAGAAGTGGCTCCGAGTTCTTCAATTATAAGAAGTACTTTTCCACAGTCCTTATGGTGATAGCGGATGCTGACTGACAGTTTGTGGCGGTGGACATTGGGGCTTTCGGAAGGAGCAACGACTCGCACACTTTCAAGAACTCCAATATGGGCCGGAGGTTGTACAGCAACCATTTTAATTTTCCACAGGCACAGCCTCTTCCCCAAACTGATGCTCCACCACTGCCATTTGTTTTAGTTGGGGATGAGGCATTTCAGATGTGCCAGAACCTGCTAAAGCCATACTCCAGCCGTGCCTTGGACCACACCAAGAAAATTTTCAATTACAGGCTGACAAGGGCACGCCGGACTGTAGAGTGCGCCTTTGGCATTTTAGTGGGCAGATGGAGAATTCTTAGCACCGCCATCAACCTGAAAATGGAAACTGTGGACGAGGTTGTGAAGGCATGTGTGGTTCTGCACAACTTTGTAATGGCAAAGGAGCCACCGAACTTTGATATGGACGAACCTGCTGCCAACCCTTTGCCTGATTATAATCAGCACCCTCTTCGGTCTTCAGTGGAAGTTGCCCAAATGAGGGACAAATTTGCGGATTTCTTCGTAACCGATGTGGGTCGTGTAGCATGGCAGGACCAAATGGTATAAATATGTTTATTAATAAATGTTAGCATCCTTCACTCTGGTTGATAACTGACCATGTCATGTTAAATATTTTGGTTGTACTATCTCCACTCTTGCATGCAGACTGGAGAGATGAGAAAGGTTTACAACTTCTACCATTCCCTGGCCTGGTGTCATGAAGTGATGATGCCCCAAAAAAAAAAAAGCATCCTGACTTCATAAATAAAATAAAATAATAAAATACCATCCTCAAATCAGTCTTTATGATACCTGCAAGTTGAGAATATATATGCCTTGTACCCTCCACCATCATTCTGACCAATACCAACAGACAGAAGAGACTGGTGCATGAAAATACAAGTCATATATTTGTGTTTGTCTCATCACATAGCTCCAAGAATGACACAAGAAACGTGTCAGTACTGGAGCTATGTGGTGTCACAAACACAAAGTGTAAGGCGCAGTGTGTGCAGGTGATGAAACACAAAATAACCAAACATTTTTATGAAAAAAAATTAACAATTTTTTTTATTTAGGATGGTGGAAATTGGGGGGTGTGGAGGGATGAGGAATGGCTGGTGGAGGTTGTGGTTAGAGGGGAGGGAGGAATTAAAGAAGTGGGAGAAGGGAGGCGAGGTAAGGAAATTTGGGAAGTGGGAGGTGAGGGAGGAGGGAGGGTGAGAGACCTCCTGCTGTTTTCCCTCCGATTTCGGCGGCTGCCTTCCCGTCTTGTGCCGGAGGACATACTGGACCCCCGTGACCTGTGTGACCGCCTGGAGCTGGGGGACCGCATGGTGGTTGGGGACCGCCTGCCAGGATCGTGCTGCATGCTGGTGGTGGTGAAGGTTATGGTCGGTGCCGCAAATATCGAGTGCGGGTCCCCCGTCTGCTGATGCTCCGTGGTGGTGGCGGTGGCAGTCCAGGCAGGGGTGGTCCTCGTGCTGGTGGCGCTGAAGACAGGGGTGGTGACGGGCCATCCTGTGGTGGTGGCGGCAGCAGTGGTGGGCCAGGCAGGAGCAGCGCTTGGCATGGAGATGGCGGGTGACAGTCCAGCTGCACTCGGACTTGGGGTGGTATGCAGTGGTCCGGCGAAGCTTGGAACAGTGGTGGCCGTGCAGTGATATGCAGCAGATGTCGGTATTGCAGTATAACGAGTCAACGGTGGCACTGGTGGAAATGCCACCGCTGACTGCTGCATATACCGAGTCTGCTGCATAGCCTGCATATAAGCATTGTTGCAGGCCTGCATGACAGTTAACTGGAGTTCAGGGGTAAGGTGTTCCGCCGAGTCCCGAGCTATCTGTGTGTAAAAATGCTGGGCTGGTCTGGCGAGGTCGGCTTCCAGGCGCTCAAGGCGACCCTCGATAGACTTGAAGCGTTGGTCCAAAAGGAGGAACCCGCTATCAAGTCTATCAGAGAGTGCCTTGAGGCTACTCTGAAAGACCGAGCTCAACTGAACGAACTCGGGCATGGCAGGCCTGTCCGAGGCCCTCTGCCGCTGCTGGCGGGAAGTGCCCGCAAAACCAGTGGCAGAGACCTGGGACAGGGGAACACCTGAGCGACCAGCTTCCTGGTCTCCAGATGACTGTGGTCCAGACCTGCAAGGTGCTTCATCGCTGATGGATGGCTGGGAGGGGTCCGTGGCAGCTGGATGAAGGACCGCTTCGGAGCCAGGTTGCAGGGTGCTGCTCCAGGTGCTGTGAAAATATAAGAAAGAAATTAGTACTATAGCATAAAAATCGACAAGTCCTGTGGAATTGAAAAGCACAGAATAAAACACATTACAACTAGAATATACTTACGTTCGGGAGGCAAGGACCGGTCTTAAAAAGGCCATGGCACGATGATACCGGTATTTCGTGCCGGTCCTTGACGCAGCACCACTGCGAACCTCTCTCTCCTGGCGGATATCCCTGTTGAAGCGGTCCTTCATCGAGCGCCAACGGGTTCTGACTTTGTTCACTGTAGGGAAACAATAAAACACAAAAAAAAAAATTAAAGACACTGCGCTGGAGGCTGTGATCACCTAACTGTGTGTGATGCTAGAAACTCCATGGGGTTAATAGCATCACACCAAGTTGTGTGATCACGGCCAAGATCACTGCTGCATCACACTGCAGTGAAATACTTACGAAACTCCTTGCGGACCCTGGCAGTCGCGTTGTCCCAGCCATCCATCAGCGATTCGGCCACCTGGTTCCAGAGCCGCCGGATCACCACGCTGTCCGAGTGCAGCTGGTGACGGGTGTCCCACAACGGAACTCGCTCCTGGACTAGACGAATGAGCTCGTCATTGTCCAGGGCGAGCTCCTCCTCCCGCAGTGGAGCCTAGAAAATAAAGAAAAAAAATTTTGATACATTGAAATATAAAAATAAATGCATGAATGAAAATAAAATACAAATAAATTACATATACCCAAAAAATCCAGCAAAGTACGTTGCAGAAAATATAAAAAAAAAAAACAAGCCATGCTATTAAAAAAAACACACCAAAAAAACCCCCACACAAAATACATTAAAATAACCGAAAAAACATTTTCAATGTTTTTTTTGGTGTGTTTTTTAATAGCATGGCTTGTTTTTTTTTGTTTTTTTTTAAATATTTTCTGCAATGTGTACTTTGCAGGATTTTTTTTTTTTGCTTTTTGAAAGGCATTGAAAATGTTTTTTTCGGTTATTTTAATGCCTTTCAAATACCAAAAAAAAAAAAAACCAACAAAGTACACATTGCAGAAAATATAAAAAAAAAAAAAAAAAAAATACCAAGCCATGCTATTTAAAAAAAACCCACCAAAAAACACATAAAATACATTAAAAAAACCGAAAAAACATTTTCAATCCCTTTTCAAAAACCAAAAAAAAAAAAAAAAACGTTGCTGTAAATATAATAAAAAAACCACACTAAAACCACAAGCATAACAAAAACCCAAAAATACTCATAAAAATGAAAAAAAAAAACCTTTCAATAATAAAAAAAAATATAAAAAAAAAACAATACGGTTTCCCAAAAAAAATTGCATATAGAAATTAAGCTATCCCAAAAATTTAAACATTCTGTACTTACATCCCGTCTTCCCGCCCACACTTGGCCTTGCTGCTGCTCCTGCCGTTCCTCCTGGCGTGGTGGCGTGGTGGAGGATGAGCTCTGAAAAATAATAAAAAAAATTAGCCACATGTGTACATTTTTTTTTAACTATCCATAGGGAAGCATGGTACTCACTTCTTCGGCCTCGTGCCCAGTCTCGGGTACGAACTCTTCAGATGAAGAAGACATGCTGGAAAAAATAAAAAGAGAAATTAGTACATAGAAAAGTTTTGAACTTTTTTAATTCAACATTCAGGCACACATATAGGTATTTAGGCCTGTTTCACACTTCCGTTTTTTTGGATGGTCCGCTAAAAAAATGGATCCGCCGTTTTCCCCGCAAACGGATCCATTTTTTTGACGGATCCGCGGTAGCCGCAAATGTAAGTCTATGGGAAAAAAAAAACGGATCCGCGAAAAAATTGCGGATCCGTTTTTTTAGCGGCGGATCCGTTTTTTAGCGGACCAAAAAAACGGAAGTGTGAAACAGGCCTTATACTTACATTATCAGCAGGTTCTTGTGGAGAAAATTTGATTGTGTCTGGCTCGCTCTCTACTCTCCAGAGTACTGGTGAATTCCACCGCCCACTCAAACTTTTTATCACCTGCTTAATTAGCGTCTAGACAACTTTCCAGACGTGTTGACCTTAAAAACGCATGCGCAAAAAAACGCAAGCGTGCGCAAACACATGCGCACGCATGCGCTCTCATAGGCGCCAATGGGGGGTTTTTGCGCATTCCGTGCGCAAGCGTGCGCATGCGTTTTTTTGACGAGACAGGGCGGACCAAAAAAAGCAACATGTTGCGTCTGGCGCGCCTGGCGCAACAGACAAAAAAACGCATGCGCACGAAAACGCTAACATGCGCAAAACACTGCGCACGCCATTTTAAACATAGGGGCGCAGTGCGCATGCGCACGGTGCGCTGCGAGCAAAAACGCCAATGTGAAACCAGCCTTAGACATACAGTGTTTTTTTGCTCTGTGAATATTTATGAGTTCTGCAAAAGTGATGAAAAGCTTTTAAAAATTTTGCAGGCCTTCATTTCTCAGATATGCAGTGTTTAGTGGTATATAAATATTTCTATGGTCTCTAAAAGTGTACAAAAGCTTTCATAGCCCTTCATTTCTCAGACATGCAGTGCTATTTACTTTGTGAACATTTATATGATCTGTAAAAGTGATAAAAAGCTTAAAAAAATTTGTAGGCCTTCATTTCTCAGACATACAGTGTTACTTTGTCTGTGAATATTTCTGTAATCTCTAAAAGTGAACAAAGCTATTAAAAAATTTGTAGGCTTCCATTTCTCAGACATACAGAGCTATGTGGTCTGTGAACATTTATTTAATCTATAAAAGTTAAGAAAAGCTTTTAAAAATTTTGTAGGCCTCCATTTCTCAGACATACAGTGTTACATGGTTTGGGAACATTTCTGTTATATGTAAAACTACTAACTTTTCTTAAATTTTGCAAGCCTCCATTTCTCAGGCATACAGTCTTACTTTCTCTGTGAGCATTTCTGTGATCTCTAAAAGTGAACAAAAGATTTTAAAAACTGTGAAACACGGGGGTGGCAGCATCATGTTGTGGGGTTGTTTTGCTGCAGGAGGATCTAGTGCATTTCACAAAATAGATGGCATTGGAGCGCCCTGCAGGGCCTTAGGTTACTTGGTATAGGGCCCGTTAACTTCCACGGGAGATGTCACGGTGACGCCACCCATGGTGTTCGGCAAGGAATAGCCAACGCTGCGGTTTTGGTCCTCTGGGGCAGATGGTGATGCAGCAAAGAATGGTTCAGCTCCTCACGGGTAGAGTGGGGGCCCCAGGGCAAAGATATTTGAGTAATGGTTCAGATGGCGATGAATGTTGGGGTGCAGAGAAATAAGAGAAGGACACAGAAAGGTGCTGGTTTCTCTACCTTTTACTTGCAAGTCGTTGCAATTCGAGGTACCACATACAGGTGATGAATTGAGTCCGGCTCGTCTGGAGGCATTCAGGGCATTCACCCTGCCAGGTGGGGTTTAGGACCTTCCTTCTGCGCTTTGCTTTCGGGTCCCTGCTGTTTGTAACTACGCTGCGACCCTCTCTTCTGTGATGGTTTCTAACCTGTATGGCTGACAGCGTGAGCCTATATCTCGGGTACTGTCCTTTTCACCATCAGCCCGGGCTCTTCATCTGCTGCCGTACCTTCAGGTGTTCAATTTTGCCCAGGAACTTGCTGTCCCCTGTACTTCCAGATTTGGCGATCAGGGAATACAGCTCCTGTTCCGCCTTGGACTCTGGTGTCCTCATTTTATATCTCAGCGCTTCGCTCTGAATTCAGCTACACGCAATGTTACCTTCCCCAGAGCCTCTTGTCTCCGCTCCTGTCCTTTCCCTCTTCACAGATCAGCTCCCTGTCACCAACTGACTAACTTTCTTGTTATGAGCTCTCAG
Source organism: Dendrobates tinctorius (assembly GCF_039654945.1). NCBI lineage: Eukaryota > Metazoa > Chordata > Amphibia > Anura > Dendrobatidae > Dendrobates > Dendrobates tinctorius. Next base: position 56,536,773 of record NW_027361698.1, on the reverse strand, counting down.
CTGCTCTTGTTTCCATGACAACTCCCTGTTTGCTCTCTCAGCTGACTCCTTGCTGACTCACTAACCCCATCTGCTGGCCAGAATTTATAAGAAAGCTCCCCTTTCTGACCTGCAGCAGAAATTGTCATGTAATCTATGTTACCTGATATGGGGGCCCCCCTCCTGCCTCCAGGCATGACTTTACCCCTTAGAAGGAGGCAATGTCACTGTGACAACTGGACTCTGGGGTGTCACAGCAACATGAGAAGAGAAGATTATGTGGCAATACTGAAGCAACATCTCAAGAAATCAGCTAGGAAGTTAAATTTTGTTTTGAATTGACCATCACATTGCCCTCATCTCAATTCTATTGAAATTGAATAGGCAAAGCTGAAAAGGCAGGTGTGCGCAAGGCGACCTACAAACCCAATTCAGGTATGCCAGTTTTTTCAAGAGGAATGGTCCAATTTCCGACCAACTGTTGTAAGAAGCTTGTGGAAGGATATTTCAAACGTTTGACCCAAGTCATTCAGTTTAAGGTAATGTTACCATATACTAATGAAATATACATAAACTTTTGACTTTGCAGTAAATAATAAAAATGCCTTAAAACATTCTGGCGTTTGGTAAAAATTAATAATTATGGTAATCCTAATTGACCTAAAACGGGGACATTTTATTCTGATTTCATGTCAGATATTGAGTAAAGCATTCATACTGTATGTGTCTGTTTATATAGTGTATGTAAACTTCTGGTTTCAACTGTATATATATACAACCCCTGGCAAAAATTATGGAATCCCCAGCCTTGGAGAATGTTCACTCAGTTGTTTAATTTTGTAGAAAGAAAGCAGATCACAGACATGGAACAAAACTAAAGTCAATTCAAATGGCAACTTTCTGGCTTTAAGAAACACTAAAAGAAATCAAGAGCAAAAAATGTGGTAGTCAGTAATGGTTACTTTTTTAAACCAAGCATAGGGGAAAAATTATGGAACCACTCAAGTCTGAGGGAAAAATTTATGGAATCATGATAAAGTGTGAGGTGCAGGTGGCAGGGGAGTGAGCAGGTGAGAAAGCCTGACAGACTATGACTATTTCACGCTACTCATGCGCTTGTACCCATAGAAGTGCATCAGTAGCGCAAAATGGCCATAGTCATTCCTTACCTACTCAGGGCCCTGCCACCGGCACACCGCACTTTATTATGATGTTGATGTTATCTTAACCATGGATTAAAGATGTTCATTAGAGTTGAGCGAAACGGGTCAAAAAAATTCAAAAGTCGCCGACTTTTGGCAAAGTCGGGTTTCATGAAACGAAACCCGACCCTAGGATGAGGTCGGCCACGAGGTCGGCGACTTACGCGCCAAAGTCGCGTTTCAAAAGTTTGTTTTGCACTCTTTTTCAGCCAATCAGGATCCACGGACACTGTGGGCAACGTGATGACATAGGCACGGGTCACCACCATCTTTCAGAAGGGCATGCAAGTGATTGGCTTGCTTTGGTGGGCGTCACAGGGGGTATAAAAGGGCGTGCACGCCGACCGCCATCTTACTTCTGCCGATCTTAGTATAGGGAGAGGTTGCTGCTGATTCTGTAGGGAGAGCGTTAGGCAGGGAAGAAGACAAAAAAACTGCTTCTGCTGCTAGCGATTTGGCCTGCACAACACACAAGTCACTGTGTGTGCAGTGCAAGGGGAGGCTATATTGTGGTGCATCAGTGGTGTTGGTTGTTGGGCTGCCTTCTAAGGCTTCCTGACACGCTGGCATTGCTGTTTACCCACTGCTCCGCAAACTGCTTTTTTAAAAGCAATCCAATCTCCCTTATCCTCTCGTCACTTTGGTCACAGGCAGCTGTGCCATCGAGCGTGTCACATAGCGCTCAGATATCAGTGGGCCGCACACAATCCACAAGTGTCCAGTGTCCAAAAGTGTACGCAGAGATTCAAAATCTCCATTATCCTCTCGTCACTTTGGTCACAGGCAGCTGTGCCATCGAGCGTGTCACATAGCGCTCAGATATCAGTGGGCCGCACACAATCCACAAGTGTCCAGTGTCCAAAAGTGTACGCAGAGATTCAAAATCTCCATTATCCTCTCGTCACTTTGGTCACAGGCAGCTGTGCCATCGAGCGTGTCACATAGCGCTCAGATATCAGTGGGCCGCACACAATCCACAAGTGTCCAGTGTCCAAAAGTGTACGCAGAGATTCAAAATCTCCATTATCCTCTTGTCACTTTGGTCACAGGCAGCTGTGCCATCGAGCGTGTCACATAGCGCTCAGATATCAGTGGGCCGCACACAATCCACAAGTGTCCAGTGTCCAAAAGTGTACGCAGAGATTCAAAATCTCCATTATCCTCTCGTCACTTTGGTCACAGGCAGCTGTGCCATCGAGCGTGTCACATAGCGCTCAGATATCAGTGGGCCGCACACAATCCACAAGTGTCCAGTGTCCAAAAGTGTACGCAGAGATTCAAAATCTCCATTATCCTCTCGTCACTTTGGTCACAGGCAGCTGTGCCATCGAGCGTGTCACATAGCGCTCAGATATCAGTGGGCCGCACACAATCCACAAGTGTCCACTGTCCACAAGTGTACGCAGAGATTCAAAATCTCCATTATCCTCTCGTCACTTTGGTCACAGGCAGCTGTGCCATCGAGCGTGTCACATAGCGCTCAGATATCAGTGGGCCGCACACAATCCACAAGTGTCCACTGTCCACAAGTGTACGCAGAGATTCAAAATCTCCATTATCCTCTCGTCACTTTGGTCACAGGCAGCTGTGCCATCGAGCGTGTCACATAGCGCTCAGATATCAGTGGGCCGCACACAATCCACAAGTGTCCACTGTCCACAAGTGTACGCAGAGATTCAAAATCTCCATTATCCTCTAGTCACTTTGGTCACAGGCAGCTGTGCCATCGAGCGTGTCACATAGCGCTCAGATATCAGTGGGCCGCACACAATCCACAAGTGTCCACTGTCCACAAGTGTGTGCAGAAATTCTAAAACTCCCCTGTCCTATAGACACCTTGTACCTTGTTTTACATTACTATATAGTTTGTTGGATTTTGTCTACATTTCTACCAAAAATGAGGAAGGCTGGTGGAAGAGGCCGTGGAATTGGGCGGGGGTTGGCAGCTGGTAATGATGGTGTTGGTGGTGGATCTGATGGTAGTGGCAAGAGCAAAATAGGACCGAATGCAGGAGGTGCTGACCCTGCGTCATCGTCTGTCTACATAAGGCCTCGAACGCTTAGTTTTCTAGGAGTTGGCAAACCGCTTTTAAAGTCAGAGCATCAGGAAAAAGTTTTGTCTTACATTGCTGACTCAGCCTCCAGCTCTATCGCCTCCTCTTCTTCAGTTGTAAAAAGTAAAAGCACAGAGTCGTCATTGGAGGCTCATGTTCATGAACCACACCTTTCCTTGTGTCCTTCACCCCAACCAAGATTGAAGGATGATGCAGGCCATACTACTGATTACTCCATGGAGCTGTTTTCACATACCATGCCTGGATTATCAAGTCAAATGGTGAATTACCCAGGCCAAGATGAATCTGACATGGAGTGCACTGATGCACAGCCGCTGATGGATGATTCTGCTGGTACATTCACTCAGAGCACTACATTGTCCTCGCAGTGTACAGAGCCAGATTTTGACCCTGATGAGACTCAGGTGCCCCTTCCCACACACTATACCACCATACACGGTGACACAGAGAAAGGTGCACATGACATAGAAGAGGAGGTGATGGATGACCCAGTTGTTGACCCAGATTGGCATCCATTGGGGGAAGAGGGTGCTGCTTCCAATAGCTCAGATGAGGAGCATCCACAGCAGACATCGACATCGCAACAGCTGTTATCTGGCAGGCCCGGAGCACTCCAAAGACAGGTTCCAAACATCAAAAGAGTTGCTGGACAGCTTGTCCAGAGGGTCAAAAGATCACAGCGTGCTAGGCCGCAAAATGTCTGCCAAAGTAGGAAGAGTGCAGTGTGGCACTTTTTTGAACAAAATCCTCATGATCAGGCCAAGGTTATCTGTAAGAAGTGCGCAAAGACCTTTAGCCGAGGGAAAAATCTGAAAAATTTGAATACCAGTTGCATGCTTAGACATTTAACCAGCATGCACTTGCAAGCGTGGACACAACACCAAACCTCAAGTGCCACATGTGCAACTGATCACAACGAAGGTAGTCAGCAACGCTACATTGTTTCCCCCACTGTAAGCACACCGGTTAGCACAGCAGCAAATGTTGAGGTGTCGTTGCAAGGCCACAGCAGTCAGGGAATCCCACTGTTATATCAACGAAAGACTGATTCTAGGCCATCAGAAAGAACACCAACTCCATCACCATCATCAACCCTCTCTCAGTACGCCCTGTCCACCGCTACTTCCACCATATGCAGCTCTCAAGTCCAGCTCACCCTCCCAGACACTATGAGTAGGTCAAGAAAGTACTCAGTCTCTCATCCGCGTACACTGGGTTTGAACTCCCACATTGCCAAACTAATCTCGTTTGAGATGATGCCCTTTCGGTTGGTGGAAAGCACAGCTTTCCGCGAACTCATGGCCTATGCAGTACCACGCTATGACCTACCCAGTCGCCACTTCTTCTCTCGCAAAGCCATCCCAGCCCTCCACCATCATGTGAAAGACCGCATTGTCCATGCACTCAAGCAGTCAGTGAGCGGAAAGGTGCACCTCACAACTGATGCATGGTCCAGTCGGCATGGCCAGGGCCGTTACGTGTCCATCACTGCGCACTGGGTTAATGTGGTGGATGCAGGGTCCACAGGGGACAGCGGTGGTGGGACAGTGCTGCCTAGCCCACGGTCTAGGAAACAGTTGGCTGTAGGCGTTCGACCCTCCTCCTCCTCCTCCTCCTCCAGAAGCGACAGCTCGTCCACAGAGCGCAGTCGTACGAGCACTCCATCTGCAGCTGTCACTGTTGCACACGATGTGTCCCCCTATCGAGCAGCTAGTGGAAAGCGTCAGCAGGCTGTATTGCAGATGATGTGTTTGGGCGACAGACACACCGCCGAGGTGCTGGCCGAGTACTTGAAGCGACAAACTGAGTCATGGCTGGGCAGTGTACATCTTGAGGCAGGCAAGGTAGTTAGTGATAACGGCCGTAATTTTGTGGCAGCCATAGCCCTTTCAAAACTCAGCCACATACCTTGCTTGGCTCACACCTTGAACCTGGTGGTGCAGTGCTTCCTCAAAAATTATCCGGAGTTAACAGCCCTGCTCCAGAAGGTGCGAAGACTGTGCGCGCACATCCGCCGGTCGCCTGTACACTCCGTTCGTATGCAGAAGCTGCAGCGATTGCTCCACCTTCCCAACCACCGCCTCATTATCGACATTGCAACAAGGTGGAACTCCACCCTGCACATGGTGGAGCGGCTGTGCGAGCAGAGGCAGGCCATAATGCATTTGTGGGAGGATACACGGCCAGGCACTTTGAGAGCAGACATGGAGTTGACAGGCGTGCAGAGGTCGAAGCTGAAAGACCTTTGTAAAGTCCTTCAGTGTTTTGAGGAATGCACACGGCTGGTAAGCGCAGACGACGCCATCCTAAGCATGAGCATCCCACTTATGCGTCTGCTCATGCAAACTTTGACGCACCTTAAGGAGCAGGCGTCTGCAGCCAATGTTGATGAGGAGGAAGAGGAGGAGGGAATCCTTGATGACATTCAGCCATTGTCTGCTCAGGGACCTCTCCTGGACGAGGTGGAGGAAGAAGAGGAGGAGGAGGAGGAGGATGATGGGGATGATTACTTAGGGGAGGAGGATGCATCTCGTGGGGCAAGTGAAAATGTTGGCATGGCAAGGTCTGGTACAGGGTTTGTGCGTGACTGGAGGGATGTGGATTTGCCAGAAAGTGCTCCTCCACCCAGCACTCGCAGTGCATCATTGACACCGGGAACATTGGCCCACATGTCAGATTATGCCTTGCGGATCCTAAAAAGGGACCCCCGCATTGCCAAAATGATGAACGATGACGACTACTGGTTGGCCAGCATCCTGGATCCACGCTATAAAGGCAAATTACAAAACATCATGCCACAGGAGAACCTTGACCTAATATTGGCTAATAAACAAGCAACTCTGGTAAATCGGTTGCTTGAGGCATTCCCAGCACACAGCAGCAGTGATGGTTCTCACATGAGCCGTACGGGCCGGGGGCAGCTTGGCAGAGGTGTTCGTGGTGCACACAGCAGAAGTGGCGTTGGAGACAGGGGTTTCATGACAATGTTGTGGACTGATTTTTCAAATACCGCTCACACAACTGGTAATACTGCATCGATGGAAAGTGACAGGAGACAGCAGTTGTCAACTATGGTTACAAACTACTTTTCCTCCCATATCGATGTTCTCCCACACAGGTCATTCCCCTTTGACTATTGGGCCGCTAAACTGGACACCTGGCCTGAATTGGCCCAATATGCCTTACAGGAGCTCGCTTGCCCAGCTGCAAGTGTGCTATCGGAAAGAGTCTTCAGTGCAGCTGGATCAATCCTGACAGAAAAAAGGACCCGTCTGTCTACCCAAAATGTGGATGATCTAACCTTCATTAAAATGAACCACGCATGGGTTTCCAAGGATTTTGTCCCACCTTCCCCTGATGACACATAGGGTGACAGAAAAATGGCTTGCTTTGGTCCACCTCTTCCTGGTACTTCACCTATTTCGCCTTTTGCATCAGTTGAATGTCCAACATCAACATATGCCAGTTTCTAAAACTCCCTAACTGTGCTGCCTCCCCCCCATGGCCGGGGTCACCACCTAGCGCACGACACCGTGCGAGTGCCGTTGCCCTGCACAGGTGGGTAGGCCGACTCTTGGGTGCGGGCACTGGCACAGGGTCCCTCATAGTGCAATCAAGTGTCTCTGACGGTGGTGGTGCACACCCGCCGTCAGACACACCGCTGTACTATGAGGGGCCCAGTGCCAGTACCGACGCCCACGAGTGGGCCCCCCTTGCTTGGCCAGGGCCCCAGCATTTGCAATCTTTACCTCTCCCTGCTCCTCCGCTGTGTAATCTGGGCCGTCAAATCCATACTGTGCCTGACACCGTCTGAACCTGCCTCATGATGTATAGACATATATTTTGAATGTGTACGCTATCCATACATGTTATCCGGGGATACGGTACCCCTTCTAACCTTTGTGCAATGACGTGCAATCCATACTGGGCCTAACACCGTCTGAGCCTGCCTCATGCTGTATAGACATATATTTTGAATGTGTACGCTATCCATACATGTTATCCAGGGATACGGTACCCTTTCTAACCTTTGTGCAATGACGTGCAATCCATACTGGGCCTAACACCGTCTGAGCCTGACTCATGCTGTATAGACATATATTTTGAATGTGTACGCTATCCATACATGTTATCCGGGGATACGGTACCCTTTCTAACCTTTGTGCAATGACGTGCAATCCATACTGGGCCTAACACCGTCTGAGCCTGCCTCATGCTGTATAGACATATATTTTGAATGTGTACGCTATCCATACATGTTATCCAGGGATACGGTACCCTTTCTAACCTTTGTGCAATGACGTGCAATCCATACTGGGCCTAACACCATCTGAGCCTGCCTCATGCTGTATAGACATATATTTTGAATGTGTACGCTATCCATACATGTTATCCGGGGATACGGTACCCTTTCTAACCTTTGTGCAATGACGTGCAATCCATACTGGGCCTAACACCGTCTGAGCCTGCCTCATGCTGTATAGACATATATTTTGAATGTGTACGCTATCCATACATGTTATCCAGGGATACGGTACCCTTTCTAACCTTTGTGCAATGACGTGCAATCCATACTGGGCCTAACACCATCTGAGCCTGCCTCATGCTGTATAGACATATATTTTGAATGTGTACGCTATCCATACATGTTATCCAGGGATACGGTACCCTTTCTAACCTTTGTGCAATGACGTGCAATCCATACTGGGCCTAACACCGTCTGAGCCTGCCTCATGCTGTATAGACATATATTTTGAATGTGTACGCTATCCATACATGTTATCCGGGGATACGGTACCCTTTCTAACCTTTGTGCAATGACGTGCAATCCATACTGGGCCTAACACCGTCTGAGCCTGCCTCATGCTGTATAGACATATATTTTGAATGTGTACGCTATCCATACATGTTATCCAGGGATACGGTACCCTTTCTAACCTTTGTGCAATGACGTGCAATCCATACTGGGCCTAACACCGTCTGAGCCTGCCTCATGCTGTATAGAGATATATTTTGAATGTGTACGCTATCCATACATGTTATCCGGGGATACGGTACCCCTTCTAACCTTTGTGCAATGATGTGCAATCCATACTGGGCCTAACACCGTCTGAGCCTGCCTCATGCTGTATAGACATATATTTTGAATGTGTACGCTATCCATACATGTTATCCGGGGATACGGTACCCCTTCTAACCTTTTTGCAATGACGTGCAATCCATACTGGGCCTAACACCGTCTGAGCCTGCCTCATGCTGTATAGACATATATTTTGAATGTGTACGCTATCCATACATGTTATCCGGGGATACGGTACCCCTTCTAACCTTTGTGCAATGACGTGCAATCCATACTGGGCCTAACACCGTCTGAGCCTGCCTCATGCTGTATAGACATATATTTTGAATGTGTACGCTATCCATACATGTTATCCGGGGATACGGTACCCCTTCTAACCTTTGTGCAATGACGTGCAATCCATACTGGGCCTAACACCGTCTGAGCCTGCCTCATGCTGTATAGACATATATTTTGAATGTGTACGCTATCCATACATGTTATCCGGGGATACGGTACCCCTTCTAACCTTTGTGCAATGACGTGCAATCCATACTGGGCCTAACACCGTCTGAGCCTGCCTCATGCTGTATAGACATATATTTTGAATGTGTACGCTATCCATACATGTTATCCGGGGATACGGTACCCCTTCTAACCTTTGTGCAATGACGTGCAATCCATACTGGGCCTAACACCGTCTGAGCCTGCCTCATGCTGTATAGACATATATTTTGAATGTGTACGCTATCCATACATGTTATCCGGGGATACGGTACCCTTTCTAACCTTTGTGCAATGACGTGCAATCCATACTGGGCCTAACACCGTCTGAGCCTGCCTCATGCTGTATAGACATATATTTTGAATGTTACGCTATCCATACATGTTATCCGGGGATACGGTACCCCTTCTAACCTTTGTGCAATGACGTGCAATCCATACTGGGCCTAACACCGTCTGAGCCTGCCTCATGCTGTATAGACATATATTTTGAATGTGTACGCTATCCATACATGTTATCCAGGGATACGGTACCCTTTCTAACCTTTGTGCAATCACGTGCAATCCATACTGGGCGTGAGAACGGCTGGCGAGCTGTTAAGCAAGCTACAGCACCTGTCCAGACAAGTACAGGGATTCCCTAGCGAGGAGACTTATTTGATTGTTTTCTATGTTGGGACAGCAATTTTTGGGGAGCACTATACTCTGGAGAATGATAGATGGGGCCCACCATACACTGGAACATTCCAAAGGTGGACATCAGACACTGGAGCATCATTTACAGGGCCCATTATACACTAGAGCATTAGAAATGGGGCCCATTATGTTTGGAGCATTATTTGGGCCCATAAGACAGTGGAGCTTCATCCATGGGGACCAACATATACTGTAGCATTATGTGGAGCTAATCATATACTGTTTCAAACATTATATGGGACCAATGATTTTGTATGGAGAAATAGATGGGCCTCGTCATGAGATGTAAAAAGTGAGGTATTTTTCTTTGTACTATACCGCTATTTCTCTGCCGTATCGGAGCATGATGAGTTGTGGTATGTGTTAAAGGGGAGCTCTTTCGCCCAGGGCACATGAAAACCTGCAGCCAGCCCTCCCCCCCCACAAATTTAGCCAAATAACCCCCATTTTTCAGTGCGTAACTTGTATTATGAAGTTAATTAAGGTTGACAAGCTTAAGTAAGAAGAATTGATGCTTTTGGCATTCAAATGGGCACTGTAGGTGTGTTTCCTGTCCTCCTCTCACTGCCGACTTTTATTCCCCATTGACTTACATTGGGTTTCGTGTTTCGGGACGACCCCGACTTTTCCCTATAATCGGACGATCTTGCTCGACCCGACTTTTGGAAAAGTCGGGTTTCACGAAATGAAACGCGACCCTAAAAAAGCAAAAGTCGCTCAACTCTAATATTCATTACTAAGGACCGGATGAGTGCTCTTTATCTTTCTGTTTTTTTGTGCTATATCAATCATTCTTTGTGCATGCACCACCCTAAAGAGGTCCTGGAACGCGAAATATTGAATGAGTTTTGTATAGCAAAACACTTTTTTAAGCTGATTTAATTGGTGACTAATCTACATAAGTGAGTATTGGCCACTACGTAGACAAATATAAAAAGTCTGCATTTTCATCTTACTATCAACCTTGGAATTGCTGTTGCAAAAGCTGTGGACAAATTCTGCGCTGCTGAAAAGATTGAGACGTAAGTCCAGATAGGATTTGAATGAAAAGTAGTGTTTTTATCGACTTGTTTCAAAGTTAAATAATCTACACGGGTTCTCAATCCCATTTCTGAACAATCACATTGTTCTCCTTCTTTTCTATTTTTTCATTTTTATTTTCCATTGGGAATTCCAGCTGTAAATCAGATATATGGTATTGTCAATTTCTAAAATCAAGCCATTTTTTCCCTCATTGTTTCTTATTTATATATATCATGTGCTGTATCATGTTTTGCCTTACTGAACGCTGACATTTTTGTCATGTGGTGCATTTGGCGCTCATATTCAAAAGATCAACCTAGCTTGATGGGGTTCTGGGTTTCAGTGCACGGTTGAGGAGGTGACGGGGATCACACAAGGAAGAGCATGCAGCAGGAGTGGCCAATAGGTGGGTAAATAATAGCTTTTTATATTTATCTTCAACATTTTTCCAGCCCTCTACAGTTCACCAAAATGGTGACCAGTCAGCATATGTCTAAAATTATATGCAGTGAATTGCACAAATCCATCATTCTGTAAAATATTTATTTTTATTAAATTCAAGTAAAATCCAATTCAACTCAAATATATTTGCTCATTTCTAATGGAAATACTTTATATGGACAAAAGTTTTGAAAAACCTATACATTAATCTTATTAAAACTTTTATGATATCCTATTCTAAATCCATAGGCATTAATATAATGTTTGCTCTCCCTTTCCAGCTAAATCAGCTCCCACTCTTCCATTTACTTACAAGAGCATATGTGAGGTCAATACATATGTCTGTTGAGATGGACTAGCTCAAAATCTCCATTGTGGATCATTCCTAATATATTCTATAGAAGTAAGGTTAAGGCTCTGTGAAGTCTTGTCAAGATGCTTCACACCCATCCATTCCTTTATGCATGTTGCTTTGTGAACGGGCACACAGTCATGTTGGGACAGAAAATTCCCAAATTGATCTCACAAAGTTGGTAGAATAAAGCGTACTAACTGTCTTGGTATGCTATAGCATTAAAAATTTCCCTTCACTAAAACTAAAAGCTTCAGTTGACCCCTGAAAAACAACTCTATAGCCATTTGATCAGTGTCACAGTGCAGCGAGGTCGTTCCTGAGCTAGTGCTGGTGCTGAAAGTGAACTTATCCCGTGTGAAATTGATCTTACAGCTCTGAAGCAGATTGTGCAAAAACTGTGTGGCAGTCTCCGGGAGCCCCATTAGCTACTCCAAATCGTTTGTGCTAACACTGTGTTTCAGTGCAAATCAGAAGGCCAAATTTCCACTTTAAAATTATTAGGACTAATATAGTGTTGCAGCCACTAGGACCAAATAGCTACTCCTAATCATTTGTGCTAAAACTGTGTTTCAGTGGCAAATCAGAAAGCCAGATTTCCATGTAAAAATCATTAGGCCTATTACAGTGGTGCAGAAATTAGTCGAAATTAGCTACTCCAAACCATTTGTGCTAAAACTGTGCTTCAGTGGCAAATCAGAAGGCCAGATTTCCACTTAAAAATTGTTAGGCGTAATATAGTGGTGCAGCCACTAGGTGCTACTCCAAATCATTTCTGCTTGTAAAAGTACATTTCAGTGGCAGATTAGAAGGCTTCATTTCCACTTACAAATCATTAGGCATAACAGTGTTGTTCAGGCACACTATCTAAGATAATAAATAGTGATTGTTCAATTAGTGACAGGAGACGGACAGCTGTAGACCTAAGGTTGTGAAACTGTAGGGTACAAGAGGGGAAGACTACTTACAATTGAGTGGGAAAAAGTGAGGTCATAGAGGAAGGGTAATAGGCCTGGTGTTCGATGTGTACGTGGGTTAGGTTTATATGAATGAAAACTCAACTGAACAAACACTGTCTCATCCTATCCAAAGATCACTGACAACATCTGTTATTGGCCAGCTTATTCGACTCGCTTTCTTTGGCAGCTGCACAGCTGTATGCTTTGTAGATGAAGCTCAAAAAGAGCATGTGCTCTAGTGGATGGTAAGCGCTGCATCAAGTGGCCTCTCCTCCTCTTCCTCCACCTTAACATCACACACAGTACAATCATCAGAGGTGGCACCATTATCACTTTTGTTTTCCTCCGTGTCAAAACTCACAACTGACTGTGAGGAACCTCAGATGAGCCATTCTGATGAGCTGTTCACACATTGTATTATATGGGCTTCAGAGGTCTGCTGTGAAGAATCACAGAATCCAGAGGAGGAAAGCATCTACACTGATGCCCAAACTTTTTCATGTTGGATCCGGGCAGGGCAAAGTAGGGTCTGAGTAGAATTCAGACCTTCGTCACCTGATGTTAACCACCAAGGGTAGAGGTGAACCTGATGAGACTAAGATACCAAAGATGCACCCAGACTGTACTGATGTGTCAGTGCAGAAAGAGGATGAGGGTGACTCTTAGGGTGAGGAGTGTGACAACACAGAGGATGACAATGAGGTTGTGGATCCAACCTGGTGTGAACCCAGAGGTATGCAGCTGAGTAGCTAAGCAGAAGAGGTGGAGGAGAAGGAAGATGAGGTTACGTTGTGGCTTCCCACACAGACACGAAGTGACGTAACCACAACAAAGCGCTGCATCATCAGCTCCAACTTTGCCTATGGCCAGCACTGGTCATGAGTGTGCAGTTCGAAGGGGTGGCAATAGTTGCTTTGCCTGCACATTTTTTAAGACAGCAAAGGATGACCGAACACATGCTATCTGTCAAATTTGCAAACAAAAACTCAATAGAGTCAAACATTGCAATAATTTCACAACTACATGCATGAAACTGCACATCCACAATAAATCTGTGCAAGAGTGGGAATCTCACTGTGCTAAAATGTGGACTAGCAGGCCTCATCAACCACTGGCCATCCCATCAACCCCATCTGCTGCTTCTTCCTCCTCCATCACCATTGCAAATGTTCACACACAGGTCTTCGGCTGCAGAGCCAGTCAGCTGTTACAGAAGTAGACATGACTGCTGCTTTTGTGTCAACTAGCACAACACATCTTTCTCAATCCACCATAACATCTCCACCTGCACTTCACTCACAGTCCAGCAGTTTGTCCTTTTCGCTGTACTCCACCCTCTCTGAGCACAGCAGCCAGCTCTCGGTCCCGCAGTCTTGGTCATGTAAATGAATATTCCCTCCTACACATGACAAAACTAATAGCTTGAAATCTACCATCTGCAATCTGTTAGCAGCGGAAATGCTGCTTTTCTGAATGTTAGATACAGACAGTTTCATAAAGTTGATGGCCATCACAGTCCCCCAGTACCAGTTGCCCAGTTGCCACTACTTCTCAAAGAAAGACTGCCCTATACCAGCATCTCACTGAATATATCACCCATTCCCTGAAAAAATCTATCGGAAGTGATGTTACATCTCGCTGACTGGGCATATGGTGACTCTGGTGGCTGTGGGGCAGACGGTCAAGGGGCTGCTTCACAAGTCTTAGAAATAATGCTGACTGTTGTGAATGAGACACCGAGGAGGAAAAAAAGACAACAAGCTAAGAAGTTGGTAACTATGCAGATTGCAGATCCTGATCTTAACCGCACAACTAGCAGCAGTCGTGGAGCGTTCCTACGTTGGTCCTTGATGCCTCGCCACAACCGGAGAACTACATAAGCCTAAAGAAGGAAAAGAGGAAAACTAACTACCCCAGAGCAGACCCCAAAGGAAAGACAGCCACCCACATGTAATGACGGTGAAACAAGATGAAAATACAAACAAAGGCAGGAAAATGGGCTGAGCAAATGATGGGGCCCAGCTAACTAAAAAGGACAGAAAAGGAAAGACACTGTCTGCAATCTGCCAAAAAACGACAAAAATATTGTCCAACACTTCTGATAGCAAAATTAACCCTGAAGTCACAAGACTTCTAAACCTATATCAGCACTCTGAAATATTCTGAGACAGCAAAAAAGAGGCCAATCTAATAAGGGACAAAAAAGCAGATTGGCAAATACTGATTAATAGGAGTGGAATTTCAGCATAGCCCCAGCAGGGGCAGGCTGATTACACAAAAAACTGAATTGACCAATAAGCGCAAGAGTGAACAATAGCAAAATCAAACTTAACTTGAGAAGACTGGAAGAGAGCTGAAGTCCAGGACCTGAGAAGCAGACTGAATCACCAGCACCCGGATAGGGCGTCGGCTGTCTTATATCCAGTTCGATACTCCAGAGATCCAATCGTTATCTTCCTCATCAGGTGGCAGATCGCTACCACTTAAACCAACCGCACTACCTCCTGTCACCACCAGAGGGAGAACGGAAGGGGAACTCTCAACTGGTGGAGCAGAAAATGAGTTCATGACAGCTGACTATTGGGTTGCCACTCTGTTAGATCCACAGTACAAGAGTAAATGTAGCCAGATGCTTCCCCCCCGGAAAGGGATGCACGCATTTTGGAGTATCGAAATATGCTTGTAGACAATCTTAAAAGTGGTTTTCCCTAAGACAGTAGTGAGGCACACAGTGTGCATCCCAGTTAAAGACGTCCATCACCGGGAACTTCAAGGCGTCATCGCCAAAACATTAGCCCCATCAGCAGTATAAGTGGCAAAAGCAATTTCTGTTAGTCGTTTAACATATTTTTAAGACCAGCCAATGAACCAGCAGCATAAAGTACAAGTCTGTCATGTTGTGATCGACTGGAGAAGATGGTGCAGGAGTATGTGGAGCTAAATATCAATGCCATCAAGGGGGGGGTTGGACCCTTTTATATTTTGGTCTTTATAAATAGAAGAGTGGCTTGAGCTCTCCGGTCACGCCTTGAAGGTTTTGTCATGCTCGGCAGCCAGCAAATTCTAGCAGAATGTGTCTTCAGGGCTGCTTATGGTGTCCTGACAATTAAGGACATCTGGCTATCCCCTCAATTTGTAGACCACCTAACTTTCATTAAAATGAATGTCATCGATCTCCAATGACTTTTGCACCCCAGTCACAAATTGTGCAGACTAGGCGATGGTGTCATTTTTAGTGTCATGTATTGATCTCGCATTATTGTAGCCTATGCCATCTTTGTGATGTCTAATGTGCATGCTCTTGCTACTGTTGCTGACGTTACAAACATTTTTTGAAATGTGGAAGCTCCAAATTGGGTGGATTGTTTGTGGTGGAAGGTAATTCAGAGGCCTATTATACTGTTTCTACTCTGTGGAAATTGATGCCACTTTAGTGGTGTGTGGCAATATTTTTTTGAAATGTTGGGTCTCCAACAGGTGGGTTGCCCATGTAAGTAGGTCTCCCAGACAGTCAGGCCTGCAGTTACTTTCAGTCAACTACCTGTGTTGCTTTCCTTACATTTTCCTACAAATAGTAATCTATAAAACTGCTGTATGTGCCATCTAAGTGTGATTGGGATAAAAAAAATTCGACGTGTTGCATAATGTGTGAGGTCTCCCAGGTAAGAAGGCTTACATTGCTCCCTTAACCATGAGGTCTTCATTAAAACTCAGTTCCAAGCTATGAGCTGTAAATGCTGGGCCACACCATGGTAATTCATGCATGGCCCTTGGCTTACTGCATGTATGGCATTATATCAGGTTCTACAGTACTGTGAGTCAATTGATCAGTCAACTACCTGTGTTACTATTCTTACATTTTTCTATCAATAGTAGTCTATAAAACTGATGTTTGTGCCATCTGAGTGTGGCTGGAGTAAAAAAAAAGTCTTTTCACAAAAATAATTTGTTTAATTTATAGCATTGCAAAGGCAAGGATTGAAAATTAAAAAAAAATGTCATGTCATAAAAGCCAAAACTGGCTATGGTGGCAAAGAGTTTAAAAGATGTGCATCAGTTATTTTAACTATGCATTTGTCTTTTGTTTTGAGCCAAAGGGTTACTTTAAATCTTTATGGTATAAAAGTAGCCCAGGGCTCAAATTGTATTAAAAATATTCTTGTTCTTTATTGATTTGAATTTACTTCAAAGACACGCAAATTAAACTCCAGCAGTCCGACACTTTTCCGCTGGGCTTCAAGTTTTAAACGCTTTTTGTCTGTGAGTGCTAGAAAAACGCCTATAGATTTTTTCCATGTATCAATGGAGCAGGAGATAAAAGATTTGAATAAAAAATTAAAGGAAAGCTGTCACCAGAAAAAACACTATTAAACTGCAGATATGGAGATAATCTGCAGTTTAATAGCATTACTAACCTGCCCAGAGCCAGCACACAGCCGAACACTGCGGGGCGGCGATTATAAAAGCGTCCCACGATCTAGCTAGACCTGACTTACTCACATTGGCTCTGCATTGGGGCTGGCTGTCAGTTAGTGTGGGGGACGCAGTTACACCCATCTGCACCTCCCCCATGACTGAAACCGGAATGCTGCTGTGGGCTATAAACTTAATTCTCTCTCCACTCTGTTCAACGTATTATGTGTACAAGGTATGTTGATCATAGCTCCAACCCATCCCACATTCAGCGGGACTGTCCCACTTATAGGGCTCAGTCTCGACATCCCGGGATGTCATTGTTTTTACCCAGCTTCTATAACCACTTATTTGACATCTTCATTTCGTCTGTAACTCCTCGTTGGGGGGTGAGTCTTCATCTTATTTGCTTCCATCCTCCTGCCATCAATCTCCTCAGGACTCAAACTTGCTTAGGGTCTCATTCATATGTCCGTGTCTCCGGTACGTGTGATGACAGTTTCCACATGTAACGGAGACACGTACTCATGTAGACCCATTCATCTTTGCACATGTCAGTGTTGTGGTGTAGTGACCACTGTGTCTGCTAGGGGGCGCTGTGTGGATGTCCTAGGAGAGAGGATGAATGGCAGAGTCCTGAATGACCATTATGTATCTCAAGGTGGGTGGCCTTGAGATGGAGACTTATGTGTGTGTTGATCAGCAGTGATACTGCTGACGTGTTGTTTCAGTGTGTCAGGGAGAAGTCTCCATGTAGCTGGGGAGACGGGCGGCCCAGTTACTTACAATCCCACCCAGGGGGTGTGTTTAAGAGCGCTATTCCAAAGTGTGTGTGAATGGTTCAAGGACCTGTGATGAGGTCATAGCCATGTGACCCGGTGGGCATGGCTACGGACCATATAAGGTGACCAGGGTAGGCCACATGTGGTGAATGCAGGAACCCGGTTGGTCCGTTTTGGAAGGTCTCGCTGGGAGATGTGTCTGCCTCCCTGAAGTGCCTGTGTGTAATGACTGCACGTGTCTGAGAGTTCCCAGAGGAGGGAATGGACGTCTGCAGCATGGAGAAGCAGCCATGAGGTAAAACTCTGATGGGGTGAGAACTGTGAGGCTAGAAAGCCTGCACAATGGACATTGCATAACCTGTGTGAGTACAGGATAATTAGAGGGGAGCTCTGTCATGGACGCTGTTGTGAGTTCATTTTCCCCTTCGTCACTGAGGTCTGGTGAACTCCCTATTCTGGTAAAGGAAGGTAATGAGCCTGATTATCAGGCACCTGAGCCTAATGAGGATGACTGGCTGAGTGGAGTCACGGACTGGATATAAGGCTGCCGACGCCCTTCTGCCCTGCAGGTGATTTCTCTGTGGACTTCTAGGACACCAGTCTGATTCCTGCTCCTCTAAAGCTAAGTTTTCTGCTTGCCTGTTGGCATTTGTGTTTTGTTTTTGTTTTCCTTGCTTTTCTGGATTCTGCCATTCCCTTTTGGGGTGAGCTGAATCTCCTTTTGCCTGTTGCTCTGTCTTCAGAATATTCCTGAGCACTGACATAGCTTTTTTGAAGCCTAGCGTCTCCAGGGCCTTTTTCACTGTCAGTCTGTTGGCTCTTATTTTCATAGGGTTTTTCACGGATTGCAGACAGCAGCCTTCCTGTCCTTTCCTATCTAGTTAGCTTGGGCCCCGTCTTTGCTCAGTCTATCTTTCTGTCTGTGTTACTGTTTTCATCTTGCTTCACCGTCATTATATGTTGAGGGCTGCCTATTGCTTTGGGGTCTGCTCTGGGGCAGTTTAGATTTCCCCTTTCTTTCTTTAGGCCTATTTAATTCTCCGACTGTGATCGAGGGGTCTAGGGCATCGTAGGAACCCCCCACGGCTACTGCTAGTTGTGTTGATAGGTTCAGGGGTCTGCAATCCGATAGCTGCCAACTTCTCTGGTTTTCTGGACTTAGCTAGCATTTCTGTTTTTGCCTCCTATGGTGACTCAATCATAACAGGACGCTATGCCGTTTGATATGAACTTTATGTTGCTGGTCATGGTTTATGATGCGTAAATAAACCGCTTGGACCGTGATTGTTTTATGGAAAACGTGTGCCGGATGTGATTTATTGGCTGCCAAGCGAGTATCTCCTACCTGAATGACAGCGCTACCTCACAATTGGTGGAGGGCAATATTGTAGCCTTGTTGCTGGGAGCAATGGAAGAGGACTGCAAAATTCAGTTGCTAAGGGCAAGGCTGAGCCAGGAGGGCTGACGGTTGAGAAAGCCGTGTAATATGCTGACCGGCCACGTGTGTGAGCAGAGCCTGTGACAGCCTGCATTTGGGGAAACCACTGTCCGGCAGTTGTTCTGGAACCGTGGGGCAGCCTAGTGAGTAAGGCACTGGCTGGATCGGTGAGCCCAGTGCGGTCTCTTCCCCAGAAGAAAGAGACTGGTGATTGCTAGTGTGCCTCTGCAGAGAAGAGGTACCTGAGGACCTGTGTGGCCGACACAGGTAGCGGACAGGTGTTCGTGTGGTACTGACCTGGGTCAGTGAGCAAGACTGTGTACCTGGAGGGTTCAGTGAGGAAAGTTCCTGGAAGGTCAGTGTTGGGAGATTCTAGGAGAAAGAATCAGATCCCAGAAGCACATGGTATGACCTTGGACCTGGTGAGGCGTCAGTGATGGGCAGTCTCAGGCGGAGACGGATGTCCTGAAGAGCACCCGCCGAGCCCCTGGACCTGGTGAGGCCGGTGTGTGGGGAGACCCTGGGTGGAGGGTCGCTCTCTGAATCGCACATGGTGCGCCCTGTGTGTTGGACGGTCTCAGGCGGAGACAGAGCATCCTGAATAGCACACAGACAGGAAACGTGAGTTTTGTGTGGTGTTATGAATGGGTCACTGAGGAGGAAAAAACAACACAAGCCAAGTCTCAGAAAACCAGAGGGGTTGGTAACTATGCAAATTGCAGATCCCTGATCTTACCACACAACTAGCAGCAGTCGTGGAGCGTACCTACAGTGATCCTAGATGCCTCGTCACAATCGGAGAGCTACATAAGCCTAAAGCAGGAAAAGAGGAACACTAGCTGCCCCAGAGCAGACCCCAAAGGAAAGACAACCCCCCACATGTATTGATGGTGAAACAAGATGAAAACACAAACAAAGGCAGAAAAATAGGCTGAGCAAATGATGGGGCCCGACTTACTAGAAAGGACAGGAAAGGAAAGACACTGTTTGCAATCTGCCAAAAACCGTACCAAAATAATGTCCAACACTTCTGATAGCAAAATTAACCCTGAAGTCACTAGACTTCTCCCACTATATCAGCACTCTGAAATATTCTGAGACAGAGCAAAAAGAGGCCAATCTAATAAGGGACCAAAAGGCAAATACAGATAAATAGGAGTGGAAATTCAGCACAACCCCAGCAGGGGCTGGCTGACGACAAAAAACTGAATTGACCAACAAGAGCAAGTGTGAACAATAGCAAAAACAAACTTAACTTGAGAAGACTGGAACAGAACTGAAGTCCAAGACCTGAGAAGCAGACTGAAACACCAGCACCAGGATAGGGCGTCGGCTGTCTTATATCCAGTCTGATACTCCAGAGATCCAATCATTATCATCCTCATCAGGTGGCAGATCACTACCAATTAAACCAACCTCACTACCTCCTGTCCCCACCAGAAGGAGAACGGAAGGAGGAGCAGAAAATGAGTTCACAACAGTGCCCCCTTGAGGAGGGGTCACCGAACCCTCATCCATGCCACCAGGCCGATCAGGATGGGCCCGGTGAAAAGCACGAACCAATTTATTGGCATGAATATCAGAGGCAGAGACCCAAGAATTATCCTCCTGGCCATAACCCTTCCATTTGACCAAATACTATAGTCTCCGTCTAACCAAACGAGAATCCAATATTTTCTCTACCTCATATTCCACATTGCCTTTAACCAATACAAGGTCAGGAGGTGCCGCCACAGGAACTACTGGCTCAACAAACCTCTTCAACAGTGACTTGAGAAATACGTTATGGATTTTGAACGTAACTGGAAGAGCCAATTGAAAAGAAACAGGATTAAGAATCTTCAAAATCTTATAAGGTCCAATAAATCTTGGCTTAAATTTTGGAGATGCAAGCTTCATAGGAATATACTTAGACGACAACCAAACCATATCACCCACTTTAAACCGGGGACCAATGGTCCTATGCCAGTTGGAAAAACGCTGGGCCTTTTCCTGAGAGAGAGCCAATTTATCCACCACTTGGTCCCATATCTACTGCATTCTCACAACCACAGTGTCCACACCTGAGCAGGACAAAGATTCTACTCGCCCTGAAGAGAATCGAGGATGAAACCCAAAATTACAGAAAAAGGGTGACATCAAGGTGGCAGAACTAGCTCTATACTTCAGCGCAAATTCGGTCAAGGGCAAAAATGAGACCCAATCATCTTGATCAGCAGATATAAAACATCTTAAATAAGACTCCAAGGTCTGGTTTGTTCTCTCAGTCTGCCCATTGGTCTGGGGATGAAACGCGGAGGAGAAGGATAACTGAATTCCTAGATTGGAACAAAAGGCTTTCCAAAATCTGGAAACAAACTGGACCCCTCTATTGGACACAATGTTCTCAGGAATCCCGTGTAACCGAACCACCTGTTGTAAAAACAAGGGTACCAACTCAGCGGAAGATGGTAACTTTGGGAGTGGTACAAGATGGACCATCTTCGAAAATCTATCACAAATTACCCAGATAACAGTAATTCTCTGAGAGACAGGAAGATCAGAAATAAAATCCATAGACATATGGGTCCAAGGCCTCTTGGGCACCGGCAGGGGCATCAGCAACCCACTAGAATGAGAACAGGGTTTAGACGGAGAACAAGTCCCACAGGACTGTACAAAATTCCTGACATCACGAGATAAGGCAGGCCACCAAAACGACCAACTCACCAAATCTCTGGTACCAAAAATACCTGGATGACCAGCCAATGCGGAGCAAAGGACTTCAGACATCACGCTCTTTCTCCACTGGTCAGGAACATACAATCTTCCTATAGGGCAACGCTCAGACCTATCCTCCTGAAATTCCTCCAGGGCGCGTCTCAAATCAGGCGAAATTGCAGAAAGAACTACCCCCTCACCTAGGATAGTAGTAGGCTCGGTCACATTAAGAGAATCAGCAAAGAAACTCCTAGATAGGGCATTTGCCTTAACATTCTTAGTGCCCGGAAGAAAAGAGACCACAAAATTAAAACACGTGAAAAACAAGGCCTATCTAGCCTGTCTAGGATTCAAGCGTTTGGCCGACTCCAGATAAATCAGATTCTTGTGATCGGTGAGGATCACAAATTGATGTCTAGCTCCCTCCAACCAATGTCTCCACTCCTCAAATGCCCATTTCATGGCCAGCAATTCCCGATTACCCACGTCATAGTTGCGTTCAGATGGGGAGAACTTTCGAGAAAAGAAGGCACAGGGATTCATCTTAGGAGTCACAGGGTCTTTTTGGGACAAAACAGCTCCTGCACCAATCTCAGAAGCGTCTACCTCCACTTGAAATGGAAGTGAGACATCAGGTTGCCGTAAAACTGGATCTGAAGTAAATCTCCGCTTAAGCTCCTGAAATGCTGAGACAGCCTCAGGAGACCAATTCGACACATCAGCTCCCTTCTTGGTCAGATCAGTCAGTGGTTTGACAATACTAGAAAAATTGCCTATAAATTTACAATGGAAATTAGAAAAACCCAAAAACTTCTGGAGAGCCTTCAAAGAAGTAGGCTGAACCCAATCATAAATGGCCTGTACCTTGGCCGGGTCCATTTCAATAGTCGATGGAGATAAGATAAATCCCAAAAATGAAATCCTCTGTACACCAAAGAGGAATTTCGATCCCTTAACAAACAGGGAATTCTCCCTCAAAATCCGGAACACAGTCCAGACATGTTCCACATGGGAAACCCAATCACTAGAAAAGATCAAAAGATCATCCAGATAGATGATCAAAAACTTATCCACAAAGTCTCGGAAAATATCATTCATAAAGGACTGGAAGACAGAAGGGGCATTAGAGAGCCCAAAAGGCTTCACCAGGTACTCAAAATGTCCCTATGGAGTATTAAACGCTGTCTTCCATTCATCCCCGTGCTTGATGCGAATAAGATTATACGCCTCCCTGAGGTCAAGCTTAGTAAACCAGCAGGCACTTTTAACTCTGGAGAATAAATCAGACATCAGAGGTAACGGGTACTGATATTTAACCGTCATTTTGTTAAGGGAACGATAATCAATACACGTTCTTAATGAATCATCTTTCTTTGCCACAAAAAACAACAGCGCCTAAAGGTGACGAGGATCGTCTAATATGACCCTTCTCCAAGGACTCCTTAATATAGGATCACATAGCATCATGTTCGGGTACAGATAAGTTGAAAAGCCGACCCTCGGGAAATTTACACCCGGGCATCAACTCAATTGCACAGTCATGACTCCTATGAGGAGGCAAAGATGCAGACTTACTCTCACTAAATACATCAGAGAAATCAGCCAGATAATCAGGAATATCATGAGACTGAGGAGAGGTGGAGAAAACAGGAGCGTCTCTAAGAACACACTGACAACCCCAACTCACCACAGACACAGATTTCCAATCCAAAACTGGGTTTGCAACCAGGGGAAACCCAGAACAATAGTATCATGTAAATTATGCAGCACCATAAATTTACAATTTTCTTGGTGGTCTGGGGCAACTCGCATTATCACCTGGGTCCAATAATGAGGTTTATTCTCCGACAAAGGAGTGGCATCAATACCCCTCAAAGGAATAGGTGCCTGCAGAGGCATCATGGACAAACCACAACGTTTAGCAAAGTCCAAATCCATCAGATTCAGAGCTGCTCCTGAATCCACAAAAGCCTTAGTGGAAAATGTGGACAAGGAGCAGATCAGAGTAATTGCCAAAAGGAACTTAGGTTGTACACTGCCCACAGCAAATGTGTATGCAAAACGTTTCTCTCGTTTAGGGCAGACAGAAATAATATGAGAGGCATCTCCACACAAAAAGCACAGCTTATTACGCCTTCTAAACACTTGACGTTGAGCCCTAGACAAAACCCAATCACATTGCACAGGTTCAGACATTTGTTCAAAAGGAGGCAGCGCCTCCCGTGTAGTTTTACGTTCACGTAAACGCCAATCAACTTGAATGGCTAATGCCATAGAGCCATCCAGACCAGAGGGAACAGGAAATCCCACCATAGCATATTTTACAGTCTCAGATAAACCTTTCCAAAAGAGGGCTGCCAATGCACCATCATTCCATGTAGTAAGGACCGCCCACTTTCGGAATTTTTGACTATATGACTCTGCAGGATCCTGACCCTGGTTTAATGCCAACAGGGTTCTCTCAGCTTGATCAACGGAATTAGGTTCATCATACAACAACTCCAAGGCCTGAAAAAATGCATGCACATTAGTCAGAATAGGATTTTCTGGTGTCAGAAAAAATGCCCAATCCTGGGGATCGCCGCGCAGCAAGGAGATGACAATTTTAGCCTGCTGCGCAGAGCTTCCCGATGAGTTAGGCTTCAAGGCAAGAAATAATTTACAATTATTCTTAAAATTCAAAAATTTAGACCGATCCCCAGAAAACACATCAGGAGTGGGGATTTTGGGTTCAACAGCATGTGATTGAGCGAGATAGGCGGAAATTACCTGCACTTCAGCAGCGAGCTGCTCCACACGATCAGACAATTGCTTAATCTCCATTAAGGAAAAAATCCTCCTACGGCCCCAGAGAAAAAGAGGAAAAAATGCATATAAAAAAAAAATTCTGACAATTTCTCTTTTTTTTTCTCTTTTTCTTTTCTTTTTCCTGCTTTTGAGTACCCTAGAATCTGCGGTATGGCTGGTGATTCTGTTATGAACGGGTAGCCGAGGAGGAAATAAAAAACAATACAAGCTAATAGTCTCAGAAAACCAAGGAGGTTGGTAATTATGCAGACTGCAAAACCCTGATCCTAACACGCAACTAGCAGCAGTCGTGGATCGTTCCTACGGTGGTTCTAGACGCCTCGTCACAACCAGAGAACTAGATAAGCCTAAAGCAGGAAAAAAGGAAAACTAACTGCCCCAGAGCAGACCCCAAAAGAGAGACAGCCCCCCACAAGTATTGACGGTGAAAAAAGATGAAAACACAAACAAAGGCAGGAAAATAGGCTGAGCAAATGATGGGGCCCGACTAACTAGAAAGGACAGGAAAGGAAAGACACTGTCTGCAGTCTGCCAAAAAACCCTACAAAATGTCCAACACAACTGATAGCAAAATTAACCCTGAAGTCACTTGACGTCTCCCACTATATCAGCACTCTGAAATATTCTGAGACAGAGCAAAAAGAGGCCAATCTAATATGGGACAAAAAAAGGTAATTTGGCAAATAAGAGTGGAAATTCAGCACAGCCCAGCCGGGCTGGCTGACCACACAACTGAAAAGACCAACAACAGCAAGTGTGAACATTAGCAAAAAACAAACTTATCTTTGAGAAGACTGGAACAGAGCTGAGTCCTAGCTAAGTCCTAGACCTGAGAAGCAAACTGAATCACCAGTACCTGGATAGGGCGTCGGCTGTCTTATATCCAGTCTGATACTCCAGAGATCCAATCATTATCTTCCTCACCAGGTGGCTGATCACTACCACTCAAACCAACCTCACTACCTCCCGTCACCACCAGAGGGAGAATGGAAGGGGAACTCTCAACTGGTGTAGCAGAAAATGAGCTCATAACAGCATCAGCTGTCTTATATCCAGTCTGATACTCCAGAGATCCAATCATTATCCTCATCAGGTGGCAGATCACAACCAATTAAACCAATCTCACTACCTCCTGTCACCACCAGAAGGAGAACGGAAGGAGGAGCAGAAAATGAGTTCACAACAGTGTGTTGTGTTTTTTCTCTTGTCTCAACTCAGCTTGCAGTGGCTCAGTGGGAGGCAAGAAGGTGACAAGTGGCTTGCTGTAACTCGGCGGGGTTACGAAGGGGACCATCGGCTTCCAGTAACTCGGCAGGGTTACGAAGATGACACCAGCAGCTGGGTGTGAAAGGAAGCTGGAGGTGTCGAAGATCGGTGACAGCAGGAGCTGTGGTGGTGCCAACAAGGACTTGTGTGGTATCGTAAGAGACATAAACTGTGTGGTGTGAACTGTGGTCTGAGAAGACCGGAATAACGGACATGGGGAAATCCCGAAAGGGGGTGGTAGCCCAAAAGGGGGTGGAGTCCCAATTGGGGTGGTAACTTAAAAAGAGGTGGAGTCCCAGAGGGGGGTGGTGACCCAAATCAGGGTGGTAGCCCAAAAAGGGGTGAAGTCCCAGAGGGGGGTGGTGACCCAAATCGGGGTGGTCCAGAAAGGGGCCCGTGTGGCAAAAGGGGAACCGCAGTGTTCGTGTATGTTGTTTCCAGAATGTGGGATATTCTTTCAGGATGATGACTGGCCTCAAGTGAGTACCGTGATGCTGCACTGGGAAGGAATCTCGGGACGGTTTTACTCAAAGAGTCAGGTGACTCTGGTAGGAACCCCTCTCACTTTCTGTCTGACCGAGAAAATGGTCCAGGTTCGCTGTAAACATGGGGTCACGGTGAACTGTGCGGTAAACAGAGTAATGTTTGAGGGGTTCGGAGGCAGTGAGTGCCAAGGTGGCAGTATTCCATCAGACTTAGTGTATGCCTTGGAGTGGGGCCGGGACTTTGTCAGGTTTGATGACGTATGCCAGGAGGGTGGAGACATTCCTACTGTTGGGCTAACCGATACTAAGACGGTGACTGCTCCTGACGTGGAGAGGTCCGAGGTAGAAGTGACCGAGAAAAGGAGTACGTCTGCCCAACAGACGGACCTGATATCTCGTGACAGGACTGACGTTGACCTGGTTGATAAAACGGCTGGAGTGTTCGCACAGTTAATGGGTAACTGGAGGAATTGCTCAGCAGGTCGGGGTGACTCAGACTCTGGGGGTGACTGTGGCTCTGAGAGAAACAGGGAGCACAGACTCGAGGAGCTCGAGAAAGAAGTCTTGGAGCTCAGAGGTCACCTGCCCACCTGGAAAAGTGTGAACAAGACCCTTAGGGAAGAGATGGAAGAACTCAAAGAAATGGTAAGAGATCTTCGGCAGGAGAGGAAGTTGGACGAAGACTTACCGCGGGTGAGCGCGAGTGATAACAAGACGGAACTGCCAGTATCCATCTTGGCAAAGGGTTGAGAGGAGATAAAATCTCATGAAGTTTGTGAGCTAAGGACTGAAGAAGACAGTCACCCAGTAGGGTCAACGGTAGTGAAGGAAGTGTCTGTGGTAAAGCCAGAGCCTTTGGTCCAGGAAGTGAGCAAGACCATGACCTTCAAGTCTGTGATTGATGTACCAGAAGACATGCAAGAAGTCTGCACTGAGGAAGGTGTGCATGCGGCTTTTAAGGAGGCGTTCAAGGCGTGTAAGGTGCACTGGGCACCTGAGACTTGGCAGTTGGTGATAATATCAGCCCGGGAAGATACAGCAAACCGGGTAGCTGTCCTGAAAGAGATGCATTTACAATGTCTCCATGTCAAACAGCTGGTCAGGTGGAGTAATATGAAAGCTGCTCGATGCCTAGAGTTAGCGAAAGAGGCTATAGATCAGCTGAGTTTGCGGAAAGATGTGGTTCTGGTACCCAAAGCTCTGATTGGGAGAATCATTGAAAGACTCGGGAAGGTAATGCAAGACCTTGTCAATATCTCCGGTGTGATGAGAGTGAGGATCCCTCCTGATGATGTAGACAAGGTATCCAGTGAAGTGGGTAGGATTCCTATCATGGTGGTTGGCTCCGTGGAGAGCCTGAGAGACTTTTGGATGCTCGTGAAGTATCGAGTGGGGTACCTGCAAGAGATTGAGCAGTTGAGGTGTGACCATTGGCGAATCAATAAAGAGGTACGGAACACCAGGTGGCGGCTGCCTTCAACCCAAGATGTAAGGACCCGAATGGTGCCTCAAAGAAGTGACATGGCAGATGGCCGAAGAATGTCAGCAAGTGGTAGTTCGACTGGCAGGATGACGCTGAGAGACCGTAGTTCCTGTGAGATGCTGAATGAGTCAGACTCAGGCCAGACAGTAGGCTTAACTAAGACTTATGACGTACTGACCGGGGGAGCTGGTCAGGGAACGGAACAAACAGGGAGAGTAATGTGGTGACCAAACAGTGTCTGATGACGCAGACAGGCTGTGACTTGGGTTCCAAAGATCAGGGACGATATTCTGACCGCTGGGGATGGGGGGAGGCCTATCGTAGCAATGAGGCCGTATAACAGATGGAGATGGTTTTCTGTAGGGGCAAGATGTAGTGGGTGCCTGGTCTCGAGATCCTGGGGTTATGCTGTGTGCTCAACCCCACAGGTTTGAACAGAGTGGGGAGGAATGTGGTGTAGTGACCACTGTGTCCGCTAGGGGGCGCTGTGTGGATGTCCTAGAAGAGAAGATGAATGGCAGAGTCCTGAATGACCATTATGTATCTCAAGGTGGGTGGCCTTTAGATGGAGACTTATGTGTGTGTTGATCTGCAGTGATACTGCTGTTGATTTGTTTCAGTGTGTCAGGGAGAAGTCTCCAGGTAGCTGGAGAGACGGGCGGCCCAGTTACACACAAACCCACCCAGGGGGTGTGTTTAAGAATGCTATTCCAAAGTGTGTGTGAATGTTTCAAGGACCTGTGATAAGGTCAGAGCCATGTGACCTGGTGGGCGTGGCTACGGACCATATAAGGTGGCCAGGGTAGGTTACATGTGGTGAATGCAGGGACCCAGTTGGTCCATTTGGAAGGTCTCGCTGGGAGATGTGTCTGCCTCCCTGAAGTGCCTGTGTGTAATGGCTGTACATGTCTGAGAGTTCCCAGAGGAGGGAATGGATGTTTGCAGCATGGAGAAGCAGCCATGAGGTAAAATCCTGAAGTGGTGAGAACTGTGAGGCTAGAAAGCCAGCGCAATGAACATTGCATAATCTGTGTGAGTACAGGATAATCAGACTGGAGCTCTGTCATGGACGCTATGCCATTTGATATGAACTTTATATTGCTGGTCATGGCTTATGATGCGTAAATAAACCGCTTGGACCATGATTCTTTTAAGGAAAACCTGTCCCGGATGTGATTTATTGGCTGCCAAGCGAGTATCCCCTACCCGAATGACAGCGCTACCTCACAGTGTGCTTCCAGAGACCGTGTGTCTGTGTGCAAAACACGCTGACGTCCATTTTTGCCGTCAGCATGGACGGCAAAACATACCGCACACGTGCACAAGGAGAATACCTTTTGATGTCCCTCATGTGACACGCATCGGCACCAGGAAAGAATCGCTTACTAAGCGCTGTTCCCTGGTGGCAGGTGCTGAAGCCGGCTGTGATCATTCTCCCCTGTTCTGCCAGCGAACAGAGGAGAATGATGAGCGTTATATTAAAGTCTGAACGACAGCAATTGGGGGCTTTTGGAACTCTTACCTCCATCATCTGACACTTGCTGACACTAATAACAGTGGCAGTAGATGCGGATGATTGGGGTATTCCACAGCCCCCACCTGCTGCCATTCTGAATTTAATATAGCGCTCACCATTCTCCACTGTTCACTGGCAGAGCTGGGGAGAATGATGAAAGCTGGCTTCAGCACCTGTGCCCGGGGAACTGCGCTTACTGTAGCGCTTCTTCCCCGGTGGCTGTCCGTGAGGTACCATGATGTACTGATGTGGCACACGGTTACCACATGTGTGCCACATGTAGTACACACATGGACACACGGACACGGTTATCTCCAGTACCATTTTTTACGGTACTGGAAAAAAACAAACATGTGAAAGAGGCCTAACTATGTTTTCCGGTGGCAGCTTTACCTATAAGCCACAGTTCATAGTGATAAACAGTGGAGATTTTGGTAATCGTAACATTTCTTGCAGGCAGTGAACCCAGAAGCAGAATATACATGTACATTCTATACAGCAGTGTATTTATTTGTATTTGTATCGTGAGGTGAAGAAAAAGTCAGATTTTTTTTTTGCTCCTACAAAACTTATAAAAATAATAGGCCATAACAAAAATGTTAATTTTTATTTTTTGTGAGTCTCCCAGTAATCAAACCCACAACCATGAACATTACAGGAAGGATTTAAACTTACTGATCAAAAGGCTCCAGTGACATAAGTGGGAGAATTTATTGTACTTGACCTGTATCTATAATGAAAAACAATAGCAATTTTGTAATTTTGAATGTGTTTTTTAAAAATAATCATCACAAATCAGCAAATACCAGGGACATATTTGGTGTCCCTCTAAATGTAACAACTAGTGATGAGCAAATGACTGACTATCTTTGGCGTGCTCAAAAAGTAAGTTCGAGTTTCCGCAGCGACTCTTCAATAGCTGCAACACATGAAGGGATTGCCTGTCTGCTAAGCAATCCCTGCACGTGTTGCGGCTCTCTAACAGCCGTGAGACATGGCATTCAGGAAAACTGCATTCCTTTTGCATCTAAAGATGCTGCTGAATTGTGAAGTTTTGGTGCTATTTCTCTCTGGAGGCTTTTAAGTGGAGCCCATAAAAATGCATGAAAAACCTCTGGTTACTTTTTTAAGTGCAGAATCAAAGCTTTTCTGAATTATAACAAACACATTAAAAGGGGTTTCACATCTGCTCTCAAATAAGTGGAAAGGCTTGAAAAAAAATGTAGTAAAAATCCAATAATCAGAGAACATTGTTATTGTGCAGTTTGGTGTAGACATCTGCAGAAAGCAAAAAGAACAGTATGCAATGTGTGAACACGGCTTTACAGACCCAAAAAAAACAGAAAAAAACAGATGTCATAGTGAAGCTACATAAAGATTAGATGGTTCTGGTGTCTCTGACTGTGAATGAAGGAACAGAAAATAAATCCATAGGTCCCAACTAGAGATGAACAGGACACACAGATGACGTCACTCCTGCTCTGGCCATTCACAAATCGTGCTGGGTACGCCAAATGGTAAGAGATTTGCAGTCTCCTGTCCAGCCGCCAGGTTACACTGTCCAGAGTCTCGTGAATCAATGCGCTCATCTCTAGTCCTAACTGTCCCGGATATAGTCGACAGTCCTGGATTTGGGTCTATGCCCTGCAGTCTGCAGCGTCTACTGAATTTCACTCACTTTCACGCCCCTCTGACATCTCCTCCTGTTACAGGGGAGAAAAAAATGGGAGTGGATTGGAGTGTGGCCAGGGGATATGTCAAAATTTGCAGAGGCATGCTATGCACAGTTCATCATTTTTCCCTCTGTCTGTTCTTCAAAATTTGGGAGGTATAGGTTAGTAATGCTTTTAACCTCCAGATTAACCCCACATCTGCAGGCTAAAAGTAATTTTTATGCTGACA
The DNA here is from genome assembly GCF_039654945.1 of Dendrobates tinctorius. NCBI lineage: Eukaryota > Metazoa > Chordata > Amphibia > Anura > Dendrobatidae > Dendrobates > Dendrobates tinctorius. The sequence continues at coordinate 56,505,690 of NW_027361698.1, read as the reverse complement.
GGTTCCGTTTAAGACTAAGAATACAAAAGGGAACTCCCACCTCAATAAAATATATGCATTGCATAATATAAGTAATAAAGATAACATGATGATTTAAAAGATGGATACAGAGTCCATCATTATATTATATAGAGAAGACTACACTTTTTCATATTGTATGATAAGTATATGTATGTTTAACCAAAATTTTGCTACCCTATGTGAGGGCAGCATGATGTGGGGGCAGCTACATACCAGGTGTGCTTCACTTAATGAGTTGCTTGTTGCAGTTCTTCTAAACTCTGTTTTATCTGCTAAAAATCTACCTTTTCTCTGAATGTTGAGCTCTACATAACCATGCCCCAACCACTGATTGACAGCATTTTGTGTAAAGCATGCATAGGCAAAAATGTGTCAATCAGTGGAAGGGGCAGGGTTATACAGAGCTCATGAATATGGATAACTATATTGCATCAGGTTAATAAATCCTCTGCTTATAGTCTCCTGCTGATATAACTGTAAGTTTGAAAAAAACTACAACAATCAGCCCTGTAATTGACACATCACTGGAATCAGTATCTTTGCCTCTACAGTATGCTGCTTTCAGATTATATGTTAATATCTGATGAAAGATTGCCTTTAATAATGATCCTACTAGAATCTTTATAGTCTTTAGAATATCCTTTGAAAAAAATCTAAAGTAAAGTGGTCGAGTAATATTGCATGCCCCACTTTTCAGTTTATGAATTTCCACAAAAATTTAAAATAACCAATAAATTTCGTTCAACTTCACAATTGTGTTCCACTTGTTGTTAATTCTTCACCAAAAATGTACATTTGGCATCTTTATGTTTGAAGCATGATATGTGAGAAAAGGTTGAAAAGTCCCAGGGGGACGAACAATTTTGCGAGGCACTGTTATCTAATAGACCTGACAAAATAACAAATCTGCAGGTTGTCGGCCATCTAGGAAATAGCGACCACATTTTGTACAGTTGTCTTTCACTAGGGGGAGTTGTCAGGGAGTCACAAAAACACAGAAGTTTAGGAAAGCAAAGTTTGAAAAACCCAATGTGGCTAAAGAAAAAAGTAAGAGGGGGCAATTAACAATAAAAAGAAAGTATTTAAACTACTGAAGCAGGATGGCACTGTTGAAGCTTTAAAAATCTATAGGGAGAAAAATACTATATCTAAAAAAAACTAATTAAAGCTCCCAAAAAAGAAACAGAGAAGCACACTGCTAAGGAGAGTAAAATTAATCCCAAACTGTTCGTCAACTATATCAATAGTAAAAGAATCAAAAGTGAAAGTGTAGGCCCATTAAAAAATTGTGAGGAAAGAATGGTTGTAGATGACAAGGAAAAAGCTAATATATTTAACACCTACTTCTCCACGGTATTCACGGTGGAAAATAAAATGCTGAGAGACAAAGAAAACCCGATATTAATCTAACCCAAGAAGAGGTGCGAAACTGGCTAAATAAGATTAAAATAGATAAATATATGTCAGGATGGCATACACCCACGAGTAGAAAGAAAACTAAGTAATGTAATAGACAAACCATTAATACTTAAATTTAGGGACACTCTAACAAGAGTCTATTCCACAGGACTGGCGCATAGCAAATGTGGTACCAATATTCAAAAGGGTTCTAAAAATGAACCTGGAAATTATAGGCCAGTAAGTCTAACCTCTATTGTTGGTAAAATATTTGAAGGGTTTCTGAGGGATGTTATTCTGGATTTTCTCAATGAGAATAACTGTTTAACTCAATATCAGCATGGGTTTATGAGGAATCGCTCCTGTTAAACCAATCTAATCAGCTTTTATGAAGAGGTAAGCTATAGACTGGACCAAGGTGAATCATTGGATGTGGTGTATCTTGATTTTTCCAAAGCGTTTGATACCGTGCCACACAAGAGGTTGTTACACAAAATGAGAATGCTGGGTCTGGGGGAAAATGTGTGTAAATGGGTAAGTAACTGGCTTAGTGATAGAAAGCAGAGGGTGGTTTTAAATGATATATTCTCTAACTGGGTCGCTGTGACCAGTGAGGTACTGCAGGTGTCGGTGTTGGGACATACTCTCTTTAACATATTTATTAATGATCTGGTAGAAGGTGTAAACCTTGCTAACTATGTTACTATGTCGCTATGTTAATAAATGAGGTATCGCTGTAATTGAAGCCCTTTGGTCTTCTCCTCAGACCCTCCATGATGCAGCACCTCATTTCCCAATTGTCTTCTCCAGCAACCTCAGCACAATGCAACTTCCTGCTATTGGATCTTCACTGGACTGAAGGAAGCCCTGCCCCTTCCGGTGACATCATAAGAAATCATCTCCGCTCTAGTCGTTACCATAACCGAGCAGCTCACATTGAAAGTTGTGATCTGGATAGCCCATGGAAGCACATTTAGGCTACGACATGCTCACAGTAGCAGTAGTGGTTGTTTTTTGAAAATTGGCTTCAGGAACACTCTGGAGAAATGGTTGCATCAAAGGTGATTCATTCTGTTCTACAAAAGGATGATCTGAGTCATTATATATTAAAATGAACAATTTTATTTATATCAAAGTAATTGTTTGTGAATAGAATACACTCAAAATGATTAAAATATTTTTGTATATATAGGTATACAAGGTTTCTCAACCTAAAAGGTAACAAAAAAAGCAGTGGCCAGAGGCTTTGGCCAGAATCGTATAGTAATTAGACAAAATATCATTATATTACAATATCAACATGATTTAGAAAAAAGCCACATGGTAGAATAGTGATTCAAGTTGCACAATCCGTGATCCTGATCTCAGATAAAACTCAATGAGTTATCTGAAACAATCATGCTGCTACAAAGCCTATAATATCTGGTCATATTGTCATTCTGGTATCCGTTATATAGTGGAATTATTAGCAAAAATAACAAAGGGGTAATTACCCATTTCGTAGTGACTCCAGCCAAGACTGCGGCCACCCCGACTCGCGTTTCTCGTTGATGTTATTTCTTCAGAGGGCATGGCTCAGGATGTCATTGAGGCGTTAATGACTCATTGCTAGAGGTCAAGGCTTGTATATGTACAGTTGTGGCCAAAAGTATTGACACCCCTGCAATTTTGGCAGATAATACTCAGTTTCTTCCTGAAAATGATTGCAAACACAAATTCTTTGTTATTATTATTTTCATTTAATTTGTCTTAAATGAAAAACACAAAAAGAATTGTCCTAAAGCCAAATTGGATATAATTCCACACCAGACACAAAAAAGAGGGTGGACAAAAGTATTGGCACTGTTTGAAAAATCATGTGATGCTTCTCTAATTTGTGTAATTAACAGCACCTGTAGCTTAACTGTGGCACCTAACAGGTGTTGGCAATAACTAAATCACACTTGCAGCCAGTTGACATGGATTAAAGTTGACTCAACCTCTGTCCTGTGTCCTTGTGTGTACCACATCGAGCATGGAGAAAAGAAAGACCAAAGAACTGTCTGAGGACTTGAGAAACCAAATTGTGAGGAAGCATGAGCAATCTCAAGGCTACAAGTCCATCTCCAAAGACCAAAATGTTCCTGTATCTACTGTGCGCAGTGTCATCAAGATGTTTAAAGCCCATGGCACTGTGGCTAACCTCCCTAGATGTGGACGGAAAAGAAAAATTGACAAGAGATTTCAACGCAAGATTGTGCGGATGTTGGATAAAGAACCTCGACTAACATCCAAACAAGTTCAAGCTGCCCTGCAGTCCGAGGGTACAACAGTGTCAACCCATACTATCCGTCGGCGTCTGAATGAAAAGGGACTGTATGGTAGGAGACCCAGGAAGACCCCACTTCTTACCCCGAGACATAAAAAAGCCAGGCTGGAGTTTGCCAAAACTTACCTGAAAAAGCCTAAAACATTTTGGACGAATGTTCTCTGGTCAGATGAGACAAAAGTAGAGCTTTTTGGGCAAAGGCATCAACATAGAGTTTACAGGAGAAAAAAAGAGGCATTCAAAGAAAAGAACACGGTCCCTACAGTCAAACATGGCGGAGGTTCTCTGATGTTTTGGGGTTGCTTTGCTGCCTCTGGCACTGGACTGCTTGACCGTGTGCATGGCATTATGAAGTCTGAAGACTACTAACAAATTTTGCAGCATAATGTAGGGCCCAGTGTGAGAAAGCTGGGTCTCCCTCAGAGGTCATGGGTCTTCCAGCAGGACAATGGCCCAAAACACACTTCAAAAAGCACTAGAAAATGGTTTGAGAGAAAGCACTGGAGACTTCTAAGGTGGCCAGCAATGAGTCCAGACCTGAATCCCATAGAACACCTGTGGAGAGATCTAAAAAGGGCAGTTTGGAGAAGGAACCCTTCAAATATCAGGGACCTGGAGCAGTTTGCCAAAGAAGAATGGTCTAAATTCCAGCAGAGCATTGTAAGAAACTCATTGATGGTTACCGGAAGCGGTTGGTCGCAGTTATTTTGGCTAAAGGTTGTGCAACCAAGTATTAGGCTGAGGGTGCCAATACTTTTGTCTGGCCCATTTTTGGAGTTTTGTGTGAAATGATCAATGTTTTGCTTTTTGCTTCATTCTCTTTTGTGTTTTTTCATTTAAGACAAATTAAATGAAGATAATAATACCAAAGAATTTGTGATTGCAATCATTTTCAGGAAGAAACTGAGTATTATCTGACAGAATTGCACGGGTGTCAATACTTTTGGCCACAACTGTATGTATTTCTGCATGTGGTGCTCATACTCAAAGTAGAATAAAAAGGATATTTTAAAAATGTTGTTTCCAGTTTTTCATCATTTGCATATCAATAGCCTGTCTATTGATCATGTTATTTCCATAAATTCACAACTTCTCTTTCTTGGTGTTGCAAATGCTATGTTCAGGAGTTCATCAAGCTTCATGCTATAGAAAGGAAATAAAACCCAATATAAAAACATAATGAGCAAATACCCTGCAGTAAATAAATAAACAGCAGTATTGCATGAAAATAGTATATGGTGCTTAGTTAACACAATTTTGATAAAAAAAAATGTAAAATCCATCCCATCACATCACGGTGACTCTATTCAAAATTGTCCTGGCCATTAATATTGAAAACTTACCATTTGTCAAGTGATGTACATATGGGTAAGAGCTGAGAATGATTGAGACCCAGCTAGTGGACACGTAGCCAAGGGGAAAGACATGAAACTAATGTCTAGCACAAAAGAAAGGGAGGTCACACCTTTATTTGCCATGGGGAACTACATGAGTGCAATGTCCAATAGGGATGGGCAAATTCAAACAGTAAAGTTCGAGGTCTATACTGAACACCTAGTGTTCAGGCACATATTCTGAACACGGGCTTGTCCATGAAGTCAGTTTTACTGTTTGGGTTCTGCATGAGTGAGAAACACTGGCATCTCTCATTGGTGGTAAGATTAATGCCACCAGTCAGAGAGCTGCAGTACTTATGCTGTCAGATGACAGCATGAGCCAGAAACGGGGACCGGAGGTAGAAAGGTTACCAGTTGTCACGGGTGTTGGCTGATGACAGAGTACTTCTCCGATGAGCCTACACATGCTGTCACTGAAAACAGTAGGAACAGGCTCCACTGATGGGAATATTCATCAGCAGGTGTCTGTGCTATAAATTAATAAATGAATAACATTTTGTGGAGTCTCTTCTATTTTTAATAACCAGCTCAGGCAAAACTGACAGCTGCCGGGTACAACCCTCAGTTGTCTGCTTTATTATGGCTGGTTATCAAGAGCAAAGGGATCATAACACCATTTATTTAAATTAATTAAATAAATAATTTGAAAAAATGGCATGGGTTCCTCTACCATTTTTGACAGCCAGCCCAGCTAAAGCAGACATCTGGGGGCTGGTATTCTCAGACTGGTAAGGTGCCATGGACATTGCCCCCAGCATAAAAATAGCAACCCGCAGGCACCCCAGAAAAGTCACAACTATTAGATGCACCAATTCTGGTGCTTTGATTGGCTCTTTCCACTTACCCTGGTGCATTAACAAGTGGGGTAATGGTTGAGGGGTTGATGTCAGCTGTTTTATGGCCGCTTGGCTGGTTATCAAAAATGGGGATAACCCCATGCTATTTTTTTTAATTATTTCTTTAAATATTTTTAAAAATGTTGCGGAGACATTTCTATTCTTGATAACCATTCATGATAAAGCTGACAGCTGAGGGTTGCAGCCCATAGCTGTAAGTTTTGTTTGTGCTAGTTTTCAAACATAGAAGAGACCCCCAAGTCAATTTTTTAAAACATTATTTATTTAGGCTATGTGCACACATAGTTTTTTGGCTCTGCGGATTTTGTAGAGAAAACCGCAGGTAAATCCGCAGGACAAAGTCCTGTGGTTTTGCCTGCGGTTTTACACCTCATAATGGATGAGGTGTAAAACTGCAGCGTTTCTGCACCAAACAATTGACATGCTGCGTTTTGAAAACAGCAGCAAAACCGTGCAGAAAAACACGCAGCATGTGCACAGCTTTTTTTTTTCCATTAGAAATAAAGGTTCTGTACAATGCAGCAGAATATGCTGCGTTTCCGCAGGGCCAAAACCGCTGCGGAAATGCAGCAGAAACCGCAAAGTATGCACATACCCTTATAGCTCCCGCAGTTATTAGCGACAGCAAGCATAGTCTGAGAGGAGTTTTACTCTCTCAATAGAAAAAGCGTGTGACCGGAGGTAACCTTTTTTCCGCCAGTCACAACTGCTGGCAGTGTGGGAACTGAAGCTTTCTGACGGGTAGTAATGATTAGTGATGAGCGAATACATTTGGCACTATTCGTTACTCACATGAATAGTACGCTATTCCAGCTATTTGTTACTCAGTGAATAATTTGATATTTGTCTCATTATATTTGAGCTACCCATCCAGCATGTTTGGGTAATTTTTGGAAAACTTTGCACATTGTGCAATGGTGAAACTTGAACTCCCTATCTCTACCTATTGTAATAACTTCAAAATGTATTGTGAGGTCCACATCACTGCCTCTTTCAGGTATGATACAGACCCTTTGGCTAATTTTTGGAAACCTTTGTATATTGTGCAATGATGAAACTTGTACTCCCTATCTCTAGCAATGATAATAACTGCAAAATGTATTTTGAGGTCCCCATCACGGTCTCTTTCAGCATGTATGATACAAACCCCTTGGGGCAATTTTTGGAAACCTTTTTACATTGTGCAATAGTCAAATTTCTACTTTCAATCTCTAAATATTCTATTATTATAACTTTTTATTGTGTTGCCCTTCTTACAGTCTCTTTAAGCGCGTATCTGGTAGCCTTATGTTGATTTTCGGGTCTGCCCTTGAACATTACTCATAATTAGAGATGAGCGACTTTGCCTTTTTTCGGGTCGAGTCATGTTTCATGAAACCCGACTTTCTAAAAAGTTGGGTCGAACGAAATCCGCTGACTATAGGAAAAAGTCGGGGTCCGACTGAAACACAAAACCCAATGGAAGTCAATGGGGAAGCAAAGTCAGCAGGGAGTGGAGGACAGTAAACACACCTACAGTGCCAATTTCAATGCCAGCGACATCAATTCTTATTACTTAAGCTTGGCCACCTTAATTTACTTTATAATAATAGTTAGGCTAGTTTCACACTTGCTTTTTTTTGCAGCGCGTTTTTCCCGCAAAAAAACGCATTGAAAAAACGCATACAAAAGCATACAACTGCTGCGTTTTTTTCAAGCATTTTTATGAGCATGCATGAAAAAAACGCAGAGTTTTTATGCGTTTGTATGCGTTTTTAGTGCGTTTTTACCGCGTTTGCGTTTTTTTCCAACATTAGGTGGCCCCTCACACTAACCCAAACCATGACTTTACTAACCCTAACCCTGACCCTAACCCTAACCCTAACCCTAACACTAACCCTGACCCTAACCCTAACCCTAACCCTAACCCTGACCCTAACCCTTAACCAAACCATACTTAACCCTAACCCAAACCCTAACTAACCCTAACCCTAACCCTAACCCTAACCCTGACCCTAACCCTAACCCTAACCCTGACCCTAACCCTTAACCAAATCATACTTAACCCTAACCCAAACCCTAACTAACCTTAACCCTAACCCTAACCCTAACCCTGACCCTAACCCTTAACCAAACCATACTCAACCCTAACCCTGACCCTAACCCTAACCCTGACCCTAACCCTTAACCAAACCATACTTAACCCTAACCCTGACCCTAACCCTAACCCTGACCCTAACCCTTAACCAAACCATACTTAACCCTAACCCAAACCCTAAACCCTAACTAACCCTAACGCTAACCCTAACCCTGACCCTAACCCTTAACCAAACCATACTTAACCCTAACCCAAACCCTAAACCCTAACTAACCCTAACCCTAACCCTAACCCTGACCCTAACCCTTAACCAAACCATACTTAACCCTAACCCAAACCCTAACTAACCTTAACCCTAACCCTAACCCTAACCCTGACCCTAACCCTTAACCAAACCATACTTAACCCTAACCCTGACCCTAACCCCAACCCTAACCCTGACCCTGACCCTAACCCTAAACCCCCTTAACTAACCCTAACTCTAACCCAAACCCCTAAATTCCATGGTTAACAAAAAAAAACGCATGTGCAAAAAAACGCATACATGAGCATGCCAGTGCGCATGTATGCGCATCCATAGGCTATAATGGCCATTTTTAGCGCAAAACGTGCGCATATGTGCGCATGCGCTTTTTTGCAGGGCCAAAAAATGCAACATGCTGCGTCTGGAAAATACAAAAGGACACCCCAAAAAAACGCAGCGCATGAAAATCGCATACATGCGCTTACCAGCGCGCAGGTATGCGCACCCATGTTAAATATAGGGGAAAAAACGCATGCGCACGTATGCGTTTTTTTCCAGCGCAAAAAAACGCAAATGTGAAACCAGCCTTACGCATTGAAAACTGGGAGTTATTTGGCTAAAGTTGTGGGGGGTAGGGCTGGCGCCAGGTTTTTGTTTGCCCTGGGCCAAAGAGTGTTTGTGCGCCCTTTTAACACATACCACATTTCATAATGCTCTGATACGGCACAGAAATATAGGTATGGTACAATGAAAAATACTTCACTGTTTACATGACATGACTGATATCTATTTTAAATTCTACAATAGCACAAAAAATGGACAGTATATTACTCCATAAAGTATTATGCCCACCACCTAGTGCGCCATACAGAATAATGAGCCCCATTTTTTTCTCCATACAGAATAATTGGTCCCATATAGTGTTCCATACAGTATATGATGAGCTCCACATAATGCTACAGTATATGATGGTCCCCATAGATGATGCTTCCGTGTCTTATGGGCCCAAATAATGCTCCATATATAACGGGCCCCATTTCTAATGTTCCAGTGTATAGTGGGCCCCAGAGATGCTGCTCCAGAGTCTGATCTGCCCCATTTAGAATGCTCCAGTATATGATGGGCCCCATGGATGATGTTCCAGTGTCTTATGGGCCCAAATAATGCTCCATATATAACGGGCCCCATTTCTAATGCCCTAGTGTATAATGGGCCCCATAAATGCTGCTCCAGTGTCTGATTTCCCCCATTTGGAATGCTCCAGTATATGATGGGCCAAATGGATGATGCTCCAGTGTATGATGGGCCCAAATAATGCTCCGTATATAATGGACCCCATTTCTAATGCTCCAGTGTATAATGGGCCCCGTAAATGCTGCTCCAGTGTCTGATGTCACGATTTTGGAATGCTCCAATACATGATGGGCCAAATGGATGATGCGCCAGTGTTTTATGGGCCCATATAATGCTCCATATATAATGGTCCCCATTTCTAATGCTCCAGTGTATAATGGGCCCCGTAAATGCTGCTCCAGTGTCTGATGTCCCCATTTGGAATGCTCCAGTATATGATGGGCCAAATGGATGATGCTCCAGTGTATGATGGACCCAAATAATGCTCCATATATAATGGGCCCCATTTCTAATGCTCCAGTGTATAATGGGCCCCGTAAATGCTGATCCAGTGTCTGATGTCCCCCATTTGGAATGCTCCAGTATATGATGGGCCCCATTTCTAATGCTCCAGTATATAATGGGCCCCGTAAATGCTGCTCCAGTGTCTGATGTCCCCCATTTGGAATGCTCCAGTATATGATGGGCCAAATGGATGATGCTCCAGTATATGATGGGCCCCATATATAATTCTACAGTGTATATTGCTCCCCAAAAAATTCTCCCAACATTTAAAAAAATTAAATACCTCTCCTCGCTGGGCACTGCTCTACTCTGGACTCCTCAGCATTGCCATCTTCAAGCTCTCTGCACTTGTACTGTTTCGGTAGAGGGCATACAGACGTGATGTCATCACGCTCCATAACCTGAATATCACTGTCAGGAAAGGCGGAAGACATCATGGTGGTGGAGCAGGGAGAGGTAAGTATTGCAAGTGCTGTGGCCCTGAGCAAGCATGGGGGGCCCACTCATGGGCGATGGCACTGGCACAGGGCCCCTAATAGTACAACGGTATGTCTGACGGAGAGTGGGCCTTCCCACCGGCAGAGACACTTTTGCGTACTATGAGGGGCCCTGTGCCACTGCCATCGCCCATGAGTAGGACCCCCCCACCTGCTCAGGGAACCGGCATTTTCATCTGCACCTTCCTCTGTGTCACCGTGTAAGGTGGTATAGTATGCGGGAAGGGGCACCTGAGTTTCATCAGTGTCACATTCTGGCTCCGTAGAGTGCAAGGGGAATGTAGTACTGTGGGTCAATGTACCAGCAGAATCATCTAGCAGTGGCTGTGCATCAGTGCACTCCATCTCCGATTCATGTTGGACTGTGGAATTCAGAATTTCACTTGGTAACACAGGCATGGCATGTGAAAAGAGCTCAATGGAGTAATCTGAAGTTTGGGCTGCCGCATCCTTCACTTTAAGTGGGGGTGAAGGAGACAAGGAAAGGGGTGGTTCCTGACCAGAAGCCTGCACTGACGACTCCGTGCTTGCATTTTTTAAACTTCAGAAGAGGAGGCGATAGAGCTGGAGGCTTTTTCGGCAATGTAATGCAAAACTAGTTCATGAAGCAGTTTACCTACTCCCAGAAAAGGGAGCCTTAAAGGCCTTCTTGTGCCAGCTGATGATGCAGGCTCAACACCTCCTGCCTTAGCTGCTATTGTGCTTTTGGCACTACCAGCAGATGCAACACCACCACCATCAGTATCAGCTGCCCCCCCCACACCCAGAATCTGCGGCCTCTTCGACCATACTTAATAATTTTTGTGAAAATGGACTCAAAATACGAGCAGATATATTGTACTGTTTCAGAAGCTCTATACAGTCTAGGGATAATTGTAAATCTCCGTATATATTTCAGGAGTCAGACACAGATGGTCACAGGCTCTGTATGGATTAGACAATAATATAAAAATTTGCAAAAGGGTACAGTATCACTAGATACAAGGTATATAGTATAGTTTAAACACACTGAATCTCTGTATACATTTCAGGAGGCAAACATAGACGCTCCCAGGCCCAGTATGGATCCGACAACAATATAGAAAGTTGGGAAAGGTTACTATGGCGCCCCTGAGGGTACGTTCACCGCAGAGGTACTGCACCTCATCCAAAAGTGTGGTATCCCACCCTCAGGTAAGGAGGGATCACCACTCAGGACTCCTAACCCTGCACTCAACACACAGATTAGTTAGTCAGTGCTTTCTGGGTGTACCCGAAGGGAGGACGGCCTCATCTCAGACTGATTAGGAAAGGGTGTTAGGGGTAAGTGTGGAAGGTAGGTACAGTGGGAGGAGCTTAGGTAGTGGAGTGATTGTGGGCATCCAATCAGAGACAGCAACGTGACAGTTGGTGGGTGGAGCTAGTCAGAGGTAAATGGATCTTTCTAGAGTGTTGTCAGTTGGTGACAGGACAAATTAAAAGCAGGATTGCTGTGAGAGGGCTGAGGGTCAGAGAAGAGAGAAAATCTCGTCCAAGCTCCTAGACTGGAAGGAAGGGGTCCTTGAGGCACGGGAAGTGCAATAAGCCACCTGTGAAGGCCGTTTCTGTAGAAGGAAAGACCAGGCCTCACTGGGGAAGGTGGCTCCTGAAGGTAGTGGAGAAATACAAGGCTCAGCTAGAAAGATGGAGGCTGAGGTAACTTTAAGTGGCTCAGTCGCAGCCGCATTCAATACTCAAAAAGGCAGCAGTTGGAATAAAGGACCCCCGAGCCTGACCCACGTCGTGACACTGTTTGCGAAGGCACACAGCAGGAAGGAAGGGAGAGATCAGCGCAGAGACACGGCCTAGAAAGGATACTCAAGGAGGAGTTTTGAACAGGTTTTCCTGATCTACCTTGGAGTTTGCCGAACCCCTCTCTCGGATGACACAGTACCAATCGGGTCATCTTGTGCACAAAACTTTTGAGGAAAAACTCAGAAACTACACCCAACTGTGTCCTGGGTGTCTTTTACAACTTGACTGCTACACACGCTACACTCACCATCACCGTCAATGGCTCACAAACACCATCTCAACTGCCCTGGGATACAGCTCTGCCCGTGGAGACCTTCATCATCTGCATTGCAGCATCGGCTACCCTAGCAGAGTACCACGGGTGGTGTCACGATCCCCCTTTCCTAATTTAATTATCATACCATCTTCCCCCTCATCTGAACTGTCATCTTCTTTATTGGACACCCAGGGCACGGACCGGTTCCCATTCACCACCGTGACATACTTCCCCCTTAAGAGAGCCAGATAGGCCCGTTACTGAGTAACCCCAGGCCCTGCGTGGTGTTTCATTTTAACACCAGATAACAGGGATATATTGCATCGTTTCAACATTATAAATCTCAGTATATATTTGAGGAGGCAGACACAGATGCTGTCATAGCCAGTATGGATTCGACAACAATCTAAAAAGTAGAAAAAGGGTACAGTATCACCAGATACAAGGTATATATAGTATAGTTTCAACATCCAAAATCTCCGTATTTATTTCAGGAGGCAGACACAGACGCTCTGTAGCCCAGTATGGATTACACAACAATATAAATAGCAGTAAAAGGGGAATGGATCCCAAGCGTACTGCTGGATACAGTTTTGGGGTCATTGGGCGATCTACATACATAATTCAAGATTAACACACAGCCTCTCACAGGCTCAGTATGGATCACACCTGTTGTGACTGGGTCACCGAGGAGGAACAACAAAAAGCTAAGTCCCAGAAAACCAGAGAGGTTGGTCACTATGCAGATTGCAGATCCCTGATCTTAACCACAAAACTAACAGTAGCAGTGGAGCGTTCCTACGTTGTTCCTAGACGCCTCGTCACCGCCGGAGTACTACATAAACCTAAAGCAAGAAAAGGGAAAACTAACTGCCCCAGAGCAGACCCCAAAGGAAAAAACAGCCCCCACACATGTATTGACGGTGAAGCAAGATGAAAACACATACACAGGCAGGAAAATAGGCTGAGCAAACGATGGGGCCCGACTAACTAGAAAGGACAGGAAAGGAAAGCCACTGTCTGCAATCTGCCAAAATACCCTACCAAAAATAATGTCCAACACGCCTGATAGCAAAATTAACCCTGAAGTCACTAGACTTCTCCCACTATATCAGCACTCTGGAATATTCTGAAGCAGAGCAAAAAGAGGCCAATCTAATAAGGGACAAAAAGGCAAATTGGCAAATACAGATAAATAGGAGTGGAAGTTCAGCATAGCCCCAGCAGGGGCAAGCTGACCACACAAGAAACTGAATTGACCAACAAGCGCAAGTGTGAACATTAGCAAAAAACAAACTTAACTTAAGAAGACTGGAAGAGAGCTGAAGTCCAAGACCTGAGAAGCAGACTGAATCACCAGCAGCAGGATAGGGCGTCGGCTGTCTTATATCCAGTCTGATACTTCAGAGATCGTTATCCTTCTCATCAGGTGGCAGATCACTACCACTTAAACCAACCTCACTACCTCCTGTCACCACCAGAGGGAGAACGGAAGGAGAACTCACAACTGGAGGAGCAGAAAATGAGCTCATAACACACACCATAATATAAAAAGAAGATCTGCAAGAAATAATTACACATGTGGGCCAATGTTCCAGGTGTCAATTGATGCACTTTGAGTGGTGGGTGGAGGATGAATTTCGGGCACAAAGGGTACTGGATCAACAGATACAAGGTATATATAGTATACTTAAAATACCAAAAATCTCCGTATGTATTTCAGGAGGCATACACATATGCTCACACGCTCAGTATGGATTTGACAATAATGTAAAAAGTTGAAAAAGGGTCCGGTATCACCAAATACAAGATATATATATAGCATAGTTTAAAAATATTCTAAATCTCCGTAGACATTTCATGAGGCAGACACAGATGCTTTCAGTCCCAGTATGCATTAGCCAGGAAAATAAAAAGTATAAAAAGGTTATTGTATCACCAGATACAAGGTACATATAGTATTGTTTAAACATTATAAATATTCTTATTTTTTTCAGGAGGCAGACACAGATGCTCTCAGGGTCAGTATGGATTACACAATATAAAAAGCAGTAAAAGGGTAATGGATCAGAAGCATACAACTGCATACAGTGTAGGGGTCATTGTAAATCTCAGTATATATTTCCAGAGTCAGAAACAGACTCTCACTGGCTCAGTATGGATTAGACCACTATATAAAAAGCAGTAAATGGGTAAGGTATCACAAGCGTACAGCTGTATATAGTGTTGGGGTAATCTTAAATCTACAAATATATTTCTGGAGTTACAGACAGACGTTCACAGGCTCAGAATGGATTACACCAAAATCTAAATAGCAAAAAAGGGTACTGTATCATTAGCGTACAGCTTTTTCCAGTGTTGGGCAAATTTTACACTTGGGATCTATTTCTGTAGTCACCTTCAGACTCTCACTCACTATGGATTTGACCGTAATACAAAATGTCGATCAAAGGTACTGTATCACAAAATAGGAGGTGTATATAGCATAGGGTAAACTTTTTATCTACATATATATTGAAGGACTAAACCACACACGCTCACTCACTATGGATTATACCATACTAAAAAATTTAGAACAAAGGTACTGTATCATTAGATACCAGGTGTATTTACAGTAGTATAAGTGAAAATGTAAATCGCCCTATATATTTCCAGAGTCACATACAGATAGTCAGCATGTATTTCTCCGTGATACCAGCCGGGACATGGTACTGTGTGAGGAGTGTACAGCTGTATACGGTGTGGGAAATAATGAACGCTCGTTCACTGTGCAGAAAAAAAGAAAAATGTATTAGTGCTGTGTAAAAAGCTGTTTGCACAGCAGTGTACCCACAGCAATACTGCTATAAGGCAGGCTAATAATCGGCGCTGCTGCACACAAGAAAATCCTCCCCTGTTACTGCACCCTAACTGTACCCAACAATTGCGTTCAGCGCAAGCACTTAAGAACTTCTGTTTACAGGCCTATGTGTCTCCCTAAAGACAGGGGCCAGAGCGAGCCAATCCCCCCTCCACAGAGGCGTAAGTGGAGGCCCACATGACAGTGGGTTGGAGGAAGGGGATTAACTGTCCCTGGGGGGTGGAGTATGGAAATAAGGGGGGTATTTTAAGTCAGCTTATAGGGCGGTTGCCACATTTCCCTCTACAGAGCCGCAGAGACTGTCCCACGCCCAGACGGCATGGAGTCCATATCAGCTGGATTGGAGAGGCTGCGTGCTGCAGCGTAGTTGCAGCCTGCCGGCGTGGATCGAGGAGCAGGTTGCGGGGATCATCGGTGAAAGCAGTGCGTCGTCCGCTGGTGTCTCTTCCCATGCGAGGCATCGGTCAAGGGGCATGGAGCGTTTCTCCCCTGATGCAGATCCCAGGACCCTGCGCTGGCGACGGAGCCCCTTCCAGGGACCCTCTGGGTCGGGTGCCTGCTGGTAAGCTTGCGGGCAGGCCACAGACTGGGAGGAATCCACGAGCCGGGCTTGGTTCAGTGGCGGTTGCAAGTTTTTCTCCCCGAGCAGAGTGGGAGGTGGGGCCTGCAGTCGCCGGGTCAGCGATGAATAATGACGTCACGGCAGGCCGTCATGGAGCCAGGCGATCTGCCTCCTCTTCTTGGGGCGGTGGTGGGAGTTACCCGGAGGGGGGGTCATCGGGCAGCAGCCCCCGTCGCCCGAGGCTGTCAGCTATGCCCAGTACCTTGGGCATCCTGACCGGAACAATGGCGGTGGATCAGCATGGACGGTGCGTCAGACAGTCGGTGGGGGTTGCCGGGGGTGGGAAACCACAGGCGGAGGCCCCCATTGCTGTGCAGCCAGCTTGCCTCAGCGGGGGCCAGAGAAGCAAACAGCCCTGAACGAGTTCCCCGTGAGGGTGACGGCATCGAGAAAGTCTGTTTCACAAGGTGGCGGACCTCTGTGGACAGAGGGTCTGAGGGGAAGCTCCGCAGTCGATGCCCAGAGGGATATGGGATTGGTGGAAGGAGGAGTCACAGTGTCATTACAGCCCAGTGAGTATGGCTCCATGTCTTGTTTGCCCTCATCTCTAGTGAAGTCTTCTGCGGTCGGTAGTGAGTTGGGGTGCCGACCGGTGGCTTTAGGTCAGGGAGTTGTGAACCAAGTTCCTTCATGGATTGGGGGACTGGGGGAGATGTTGACTTCCATGTGGGATTTGTTGTCTCGGATGGAGTGATTTGGACCGCACCCGGCGCATTTAGCCGCTTGGGTGGGGTCGCAGGAGCGAGGGACCAGTTTGGTCGGGGGCGGTTACTGGGGTGTCAGTTGGCCGAGCTGACCCTGTGTCTGTTTTGGTTCAGACTGAGAAGGAAGAGGAATGTCGGATCAATGTAGATGACAGGGCGCATGGGGAGTTATATGTATGCTTTGAGGGCCCACTGGGCACTCATCATAAGAAGGAAAAGATATTGAAGGACGAATATGTCGCGATTTTGTCATTGCTTCCTTTGGAAAAGTTGAACTTGGACAAAGGGAAGAAGGATGATAGCCAAAAAAAGGAGGAGGAAAAACGGAGATGGCGATTGATTCCGCACAGATTATCTAATTGGCTACAGGCATTCGATATCTTGCTAGCGTGTTTGGAGAGAAGGCACCTGAGAATTGTTCTCCTCTTTTTTGTTTTTTGGATTCGATTGGGGAGGCTTATAGGGTGTAGGGGGTTCAGGCTTGGCTCCGTTACGACAAACAGTTTAGGCACAGGAAGGCGTTTCATCTGGCAATTAGGTGGGAAAAGAAAGACATACATCTGTGGTATAAGGCTATGATGCCGACTAAGTTCGGCCATTCCTTTTCAGGGGGTGCCAGGGGTGCCGGTTCATGAAATGCACAAAGAAGTGGACAAGGGGCAAGGGAGTCAGTTGGGGCAATCGGTCAGCCAGAAACAGGGTCTCTGCTGGCAATTGAATGATGACCAGTGTAAATTTGGGGCTACTTTGCTGCAAATTCAAGCACCTTTCATCCCATTGCAAAGGAACCTCGCATGGTGTTCCAGATGCTTTAGGAAGCAGAAAGGAGAAGCAGAGTGAGAGTGCTAAATCAAAAGGGGTATCCGCCATTGAACCTGGCTGCAACGGTCCCTTATATAAGTTGGTTTCCGGATGGGGTTAAGTCGGAACTGTTGTTGTCCGCTTTCAGTGACGGGTTTAACCTTCCCGCCCCTCCTTTTGAGATACCACGGGTGATTAACAATCTGAGGTCAGCAGACCAATATGCTGAGGTGGTGTTGTAACAGTTGGGGAAGGAGGTTAAGTTGGGAAGGAGGTCTGTGCCGTTTAGAGATCCTCCGTTTTCTGATTTGGTAGTCTCGCCCCTGGGTGTAGTGCCTAAGAAACAGCAGCATAAGTTCAGGCTCATTCATCATTTGTCTTTCCCTCGTGGTAGGTTGTTGACTGATGGAATTGACCCGGAGCTGTGCTCTTTGTTTTATAAGTCATTTGAGGAGGTAGCAAAGTTTGTCCGGAAATGTTGGAAGGGGGCACTTTTGCCTAAAACGGATATTGAGTCGGCGTTTATGTTGATCCCTGTTCATCCTGATAGTGTTAAGTTGTTGGTGTGTTACTGGGGTGGTGTTTTTTGGGTTGATAGGTGTTTGACAATGGGTTGATCTCTGTCTTGTGCATTTTTTGAGGCTTTCAGTTCTTTTCTCGAATGGGTTGTCGGTGAAGTATCGACTTCTGATTCCTTGATTCATTACCTGGATGATTGTTTGTGTATCGGTCAGGCTAATTCTGGTTGTTTGGAGAGGTTACTTAGAGCGATGGAATGGGTGGCAGAGCGTTTTGTTGTACCGCTTGCTCCCGGTAAAACAGAGGGGCCTTGTACGTGCCTAGCGTTTTTGGGAATCATGATTGATTCGTTAAAATGTGAGTTCCGTTTGATGGAGGATAAGGTAAAGACATTGCGGGATGTGGTGTCTGGGGCAAGACAGTTGAAGAAATTGTCGCTGACATAGGTGCAGTCACTACTTTTGAATCTGACTTTTGGCTGTCGCATTATTACAATGGGTCGGGTTTTTTCTCGGCGGTTGGCGAGCGCTATGGCGGGAGTGTGGGCTCCGCATCAATTTGTTCAGCTTTACAGTGAACCTAAGGCTGATTTGGAATTGTGGGACTATTTTTTGGAGCAATACAATGGACGTTTTTGGCTCATGGAGGAGGCAGTTGTAAATGATGACTTGATGTTGTTCACAGATGCGTGTGATGGAGTGTGTTTTTGGTCATATTTTCGGGGCCTGAGTTGCGCGGCTGCATGGCCTGAGGAGTGGTTTCAGCTGGACCTTGCTTGGTTGGATATTTTGCCTCTACTGGTGGCTGTGAACCTATGGAAGGAGGAGTTTTGGGACAGAAGGATCCGTTTTAAGTGTGACAACATGGGAGTTGTGTGTTCCATTAACAGCTTGACGGCGTCCTCTCCTCCAGTGATTCGAGTCCTGCGGCACTTAATTTTGACTTGTTTATCGCTTAATGCTCATGTGACAGCTTCTCAGGTGGCAGGTAATAGGAATTCCATTGATGATTCTTGATCTCGTTCACAGTGGTAGCGTTTTCGGTAATTGTCCCCGGATGCGGAAGAAGCGGGTTTCTTGAGTCCAGCCGGGCCTTAGAAGGTGGTCTCAGGCCTGCAGAACCTATCATACAGGCCTCTCTGTCTTCTATTACTTGGTCCATCTATCAGTCAGTATAGATTTAACCGTAATGCAAAATGTTGGAAAAAGCGACTGTATCAGCAGATCACAGGTGTTTCCAGTCTAGGGGTAATTGTAAATCTCCATCTGTACTCAAGGCTTCAGACAAAGACAATCACAGGCTCAGCATGGATTATACAAGAATATAAAAACTTGAAAAAGGGTAATGTTTTACAAGTGTTCAGCTGCATACAGTGTTGGTGTAATTTTAAATCTCCCTATATTTTGCCAGAGTAAGACACAAACTCTCACAGGCTCAGTAGGATTACACCAGAATATAAAAATGAGAAAAAGGGAAATGTATTTGAAACGTAAACCAGTATACAGTGTTGGAGTACTTTGAAATCTTCATTTATATTTCAGTGTCAGTCAGCCAGTCCAGACTCACTGCTAGAGGAAGCTAGATGGATAAAAGTAGAGACGTAAAGACGAGTGATTTCAGAAGTGTTGGAATTACTAATCACGGGAAAACCTCCCGGGAGAATTCGCAGAGGCGATGTGGACCCTCAATAACTTTTACTGTGGATACAGCTAAAACGCAAATTATTGATGAAAGAGTTGCTGTATCGCAGTAGCGTCGATCCCATCACCGTTACTTGTCTCCATCAAATTGTGATCACAGGGAAAGCTGTAGACATGGTCCTCACTGCCTATCATGATCTGTCTGGTCACTTTTGAGTGCAAAACACGGAAGCCACAGACCGTAGGGGATTCTATTGAATTGCCATGAGAGGATACATTGAAAAATGGTGGCAGGAATGTCACACGTCTGTGACTATGAAAAATGTGAAAGGTGATCAAAAAGCACCACTGCATCTGATTGGGAGTTGTCGTCCATTAGAAATGTTAGCCATTGGTAATCTGAAGGTAGAGGCCAGCAGGACAGGACATAGCTACATCTTAACCATCATCGATCAGTACACCAAATTTGTAGTGGCCGTCCCTGTGAAGGATTTAACTGGCCAGACTACACAGCGGTGGAGCAGGGAGAAGTAAGTATTGCAAGTGCTGTGTCCCTGAGCAAGCAGAGGGGACCACTCGTGGGTGCCAGTACTGGCACAGGGCCCCTCATAGTACACCAGTGTGTCTGATGGCGAGTGGGCCCTCCCTCCGTCAGAGACACTTTATTGTACTACGAGAGGTCCTGTGCCAGTGCCGTCACCCAAGGGTGGGGCCACACACCTGTTCAGGGCAACAGCACTTGCCCGGATGCGGCAGGTGGTGACCCCGGTCCTGGTGTGGGGGGGCAGCCCATTTAGGGAGGTTTAAAAAATGGCTTAAGTTGATGTGTAGGCTGGAATTTCAGCTGCTGCAAATGGAGGAATTGGAGAAGTCAGAGGAAGAGGAGGACAAAAGCGAGCCTTTTTTCTGGCAACCTGTGTGTTATCAGAGGAGGGTGGGACAAAATCTTTTGAAACCATGCATGGTTCATTTTTATTAAGGTTAGATCATCAACATTTTGGGTCGACAGATGGGTCCTTTTTTCTGTCAGGATTGATCCAGCAGCACTGAAGACTCTTTCAGATAGCACACTAGCAGCAGGGCAAGCGAGCTCCTGTAAGGCATATTGTGCCAATTAAGGACATGTGTCTAGTTTTGAGGCCCAATAATCAAAGGGGAATTACCTGTGAGGGAGAACCTCGATATGGGAGGAGAACTAGTTTGCAACCATAGTTGACAACTGCTGTCTCTTGTCACTTGCAATCGATTCTGTGTTAGCTGTCGTGTGCGTGGGACTTGAGAAATCAGACCACAACATAGTCAGGAAACCCCTGTCTCCAACGCCAGTTTGGCTGTGTGCACCATGAACACCTCTTCCATTTTGCTCACTATGGCTTGTGGGAGAACCAGCTCCGCTGCTGCGTGCTGGGAATGCCTCAAACAACCTGTTTACCAGAGTTGCTTGTTTGTTAGCCAATATTAGCTCTAGGTTCTCCTGTGGCATGATGTTGTATAATTTGCCTTTATAGCGTGGTTCGAGGATGCTAGCCAACCAGTAGTCATCATCCCTCATCATTTTGGCAATGCGGGGGTCCCTTTTTAGGATCTGCAAGGCATAGTCACACATGTGGGCCAATGTTCCAGGTGTCAATGCTGCACTGCCAGTGGTGGGTGGAGGAGCACTTTCTGGCAAATCCTCATCCCTCCAGTCACGCACAAACCCTGTACCTGACCTTGACATGCCCACAGTTTCTCTTGCCCCCTGAGAAGCATCCTCCTCCCCAAATTAATCATCCCCCTCATCCTCCTCCTCATCTTCCTCTTCTTCCTCCACCTCGTCCATGCCAGTTCCCTGACCAGACAATGGCTGACTGCCATCAGGGCTTCCCTCCTCCTCCTCCTCCTGTTGCTCCTCAGCTGCAGACGCCTGATCATTAATGTGCGTCAAAGTTTGCATGAGTAAGAGTGCAGACGCATAAGTGGTATGCTCATGCTGATAATGGCGTCGTCAGAGCTTACCAGCTGTGTGCATTCCTCAAAACAATGAAGGACTTTACAGAGGTCTTTCAGCTTTGACCACTGCACACCTGACAATTCCATGTCTGCCCTCAAACTGCCTGCCCGTGTATCCTCCCACAAATGCATTACAGCCTGCCTCTGTTCGCACAGCCTCTCAACTACACTCACTGGCCACTTTATTAGGTACACCATGCTAGTAACGGGTTGGACCCCCTTTTGCCTTCAGAACTGCCTCAATTCTTCGTGGCAGAGATTCAACAAGGTGCTGGAAGCATTCCTCAGAGATGTTGGACCATATTGACATGATGGCATCACACAGTTGGCGCAGATTTGTCGGCTGCACATCCCTGATGCGAATCTCCCGTTCCACCACATCCCAAAGATGCTCTATTGGATTGAGATCTGGTGACTGAGGAGGCCATTTGAGTACAGTGAACTCATTGTCATGTTCAAGAAACCAATCTGAGATGATTCGAGCTTTATGACATGGCGCATTATCCTGCTGAAAGTAGCCATCAGATGTTGGGTACATTGTGGTCATAAAGGGATGGACATGGTCAGCAACAATACTCAGGTAGGCTGTGGCGTTGCAACGATGCTCAATTGGTACCAAGGGGCCCAAAGAGTGCCAAGAAAAAATTCCCCACACCATGACACCACCACCACCAGCCTGAACCGTTGATACAAGGCAGGATGGATCCATGCTTTCATGTTGTTTACGCCAAATTCTGACCCTACCATCCGAATGTCGCAGCAGAAATCGAGACTCATCAGACCAGGCAACATTTTTCCAATCTTCTACTGTCCAATTTCGATGAGCTTGTGCAAATTGTAGCCTCAGTTTCCTGTTCTTAGCTGAGAGGAGTGGTACCCGGTGTGGTCTTCTGCTGCTGTAGCCCATCTGCCTCAAAGTTCGACGCACTGTGCGTTCAGAGATGCTCTTCTGCCTACCTTGGTTGTAACGGGTGGCAATTTGAGTCACTGTTGCCTTTCTATCAGCTCGAACCAGTCTGCCCATTCTCCTCTGACCTCTGGCATCAACAAGGCATTTCCGGCCACAGAACTGCCGCTCACTGGATTTTTTTTCTTTTTCGGACCATTCTCTGTAAACCCTAGAGATGGTTGTGCGTGAAAATCCCAGTAGATCAGCAGTTTCTGAAATACTCAGACCAGCCCTTCTGGCACCAACAATCATGCCACGTTCAAAGGCACTCAAATCACCTTTCTTCCCCATACTGATGCTCGGTTTGAACTGCAGGAGATTGTCTTGACCATGTCTACATGCCTAAATGCACTGAGTTGCCGCCATGTGATTGGCAGATTAGAAATTAAGTCTTAACACACAGTTGGACAGGTGTACCTAATAACGTGGCCAGTGAGTGTATGTACATGGTGGATTTCCATCTTGTAGCAACGTCTATGATTAGGCGGTGCTTGGGAAGGTTGAGTGATCACTGCAGCTTCTGCATACGACTGGAGTGGATGGTCAAGTGACGGATGTGCGAGCACAGTCTTCGCACCTTATGGAGCAGGGCTGCTAACTCCGGATAATTATTTAGGAAGCACTGCACCACCAGGTTCAATGTGTGAGCCAGGCAAGGTATGTGTGTGAGTTTTGAAAGGACTATGGCTGCCACAAAATTCCGCCCAATATCACTGACTATCTTGCCTGACTCAAGAAGTAGACTGCCCAGCCATGACTCAGTTTGTCGATGCAAGTAGTCGGCCAGTACCTTTGCGGTGTGTCTGCTGTCGCCCAAAGACATCAATTTTAAAACAGCCTGTTGCCGCTTACCACTAACTGTTCAATAGTGGGACACCTCGTGTGCAACACTGACAGATATGGATGGAGTGCTTGTGTGACTGCGCTCTGTCAATGAGCTTTTGCTTCTGGAGGAGGAGGCGGAGGATGGTCTAACGTTTACAGCCAACTGTTTCCTATACCGTGGGCAAGGCAGCACTGTTCCACCGTCGCTGTCCCTTGTGGAGCCTGCATCCACCACATTAACTCAGTGCGCAGTGATGGACACGTAACAGCCCTGGCCATGCCTACTGGCCCATGCATCTGTTGTGAGGTGCACCTTTCGACTCACTGATTGTTTTAATGCATGGACAATGCGATCTTTCACATGCCGGTGGAGGACAGGGATGGCTTTTCGAGAAAAGAAGTGCTGACTGGGTAGGTCATAGCGTGGGATAGCATAGGCCATGAGCTCTCGGAAAGCTTTGCTTTCTACCAAATGGAAGGGCATCATCTCTAATGAGATCAGTTTGGCAATGTAGGCGTTCAAAGCCAGTGTACGCGGATGAGAGGATGAGTCCTACTGAGAGTGTCTGGTAGGGTGAGCTGGACCTGAGAGCTGCATATGGGGGAACTAGCATTTGACATGACGCACTGAGAAGGGGTTGGTGATGGTGAAGGTGTTGATGGCCTAGATTCAGTGTTTCCTCACGAAAATATTGTGATTGCCTGACTGCTTTGGCCTAGCGACGACACCTCAACATTTCTTGATGGTGGTGTGCTTAGCGGTGGCCTTACAGTGGGGGAAGCGATGGAGCGTTGCCGGCTAACTTCAGTCGGAGCAGGTGCACATGTGCTACCTGAGCTTTTGTAGTCGGTCCACGCTTGCAAGTGCATGTTGGTTAAATATCTAAGCATGCAACTGGTATTCCAATTTCATAGATTTTTCCCTCTGCTAATGGTCCTTCAGCACTTCTTACACATAACTAGAGTTGAGCGAAAAACTTCAAAAGTCGCCGACTTTCGCCAAAGTCGGGTTTCATGAAATGAAACCCGACCTCAGCGTGAGGTCGGCCACGAGGTCGGCGACTTTAGCGCCAAAGTCGCATTTCAAAACATGCTTCAGCGCCCTTTTTCAGCCAATGAGGAAGAATGGACACTGTGGGCAATGTGATGACATAGGCAGCTGTCCCCACCATCTTTGAGAAGGGCATGCAAGTGATTGGCTTGCTTTGGGGGGCGTCACAGGGGGTATAAAAGGGCATACACGCCGACCGCCATCTTGCTTCTGCTGATCTCAGTATAGGGAGAGATGCTGCTGCTGCAGATTCTGTGGGGAGAGCGTTAGGCAAGGAAGAAGAAAAAAACTCAGCTGCTGCTGCTAGCGATTTTACCTGTACAACACACCAGTCACTGTGCAGTGCAAGGGGAGGCTATATTTTGGTGGATCAGCTCTGTTGGTTGTTAGGCTGCCTTATAAGGCTACCTGATAGCTGCATTGCTGGTTTCACACTGCTTTGCAAACTGCTTTTTTAAAAGCAATCTTTTTTTTGTCCTGGTGAGATACTGAGCGTGCATTTTTTCACACCGTACAGCGGTGTACGCTGCTCTCTCAGTATCGTGTAACGGCTGTTATCACGGCCACAGTGAAGCTAAGGGTGTGACTCTGTAAGGATAAGTCGAGGAGTTGTTCCGTTCTTACAGACCTCCCCCTTATAGTTTTGTCTGTTTTTCAAACAGTCTAGTCTATTTGCTGTTTGATTACATTTAAAACTATAGAGAGACAGCGTATGTCAGTCCGTATACTAAAAAAACATGGAGCTTGACAATTTAACATACACCGGACAGCGGTGTACATGCACGCTGCTCTCTCAGTACCATGTAACGGCTGTTATCACGGCCACAGTGAAGCTAAGGGTGTGACTCTGTAAGGATAAGTCGAGGAGTTGTTCCGTTCTTACAGACCTACACTCTAGGGAGATTCCAATCCTGCCCTGTCCTATATAACATTTTTCACACCTACCAAATTCATCCTATCATACAGCGGTGTGATATACACTGGGCCTGACACAATACATATGTGTCCAGAAGTGAGTAAGGACATTCCATTTCTCCCGTCCTATATAACATTTTTCACACCTGACAAATTCATCCTGTCATACAGAGGTGTGATATACACTGGGCCTGACACAATACATCAGTGTCCAGAAGTGTGTAAGGACATTCCATTTCTCCTGTCCTATGTAACATTTTTCACACCTGTCAAATTCATCCTGTCATACAGCGGTGTGATATACACTGGCTTGACACAATACATCAGTGTCCAGAAGTGTGTAAGGACAATCCATTTCTGCTGTCCTATGTCACATTTTTCACACCAGCCAATTTCAGCCTGTCATACAGGGGTGTGATATATACTGGCCTGACACAATACATCAGTGTCCAGAAGTGTGTAAGGACAATCCATTTCTGCCATCCTATGTCACATTTTTCACACCAGCCAAATTCAGCCTGTCATACAGCGGTGTGATATACATTGGGCCTCACACAATACATCAGTGTCCAGAAGTGTGTAAGGACAATCCATTTCTGCCGTCCTATGTCACATTTTTCACACCAGCCTAATTCAGTCTGTCATACAGCGGTGTGATATACATTGGGCCTCACACAATACATCAGTGTCCAGAAGTGTGTAAGGACATTCCATTTCTCCCGTCATATATCACATTTTACACACCAGCCAAATTCAGCCTGTCATACAGCGGTGTGATATACACTGGCCTGACACAATACATCAGTGTCCAGAAGTGTGTAAGGACATTCCATTTCTCCCGTCATATATCACATTTTACACACCAGCCAAATTCAGCCTGTCATACAGCGGTGTGATATACATTGGGCCTCACACAATACATCAGTGTCCAGAAGTGGTAGGAGAATTAAATTCTCCCCTGTCCTATATACACCTTGTACCTTGTTTTACAGTTCCATATCGTTGGTGGAATTGTGGGTACATTTTTCAAAAAAATGAGGAAGTGTGGTGTAAGAGGCCATGTTAGTGGGCGGGGGTTGCCAGCTGTTAATGATGGTGTTGATCTTGGATCTGCTGGTAGTGGCAAAAGCAAAATAACAACTAATGCAGGAGGTGTTAAGCCTGCATCATCATCTGGCTCCACAAGGCCTCGAAGGCTCCCTTTTCTGGGAGTAGTTAAACCGCTTTTAAAGCCGGAGCTTCAGGAGCAAGAATTGGCCTACATTGCTGACTCGGCCTCCAGCTCTATCGCCTCCTCTTCTGAACTTGTAAAACATAAAAGCACTGAGTTGTCTTTGGAGGCTCATGGTCATGAACCACACCTTTCTTTGTGTCCTTCACCCCAACCAAGATTGAAGGATGCGTCAGGCCACACAACAGATTACTCCATGGAGCTGTTTTCACATACCATGCCTGGGTTATCAAGTGAAATGGTGAATTACCCAGGCCAAGATGAATCTGACATGGAGTGCACTGATGCACAGCCACTGATAGATGATTCTGCTGGTACATTCACTCAGAGCACGACATTGTCCTCGCAGTGTACTGAGCCAGATCCTGACCCTGATGAAACTCAGGTGCCCCTTCCCGCATACTATACCACTGTACACGGTGACACAGGGGAAGGTGCACATGACAATGAAGACGAGGTGATGGATGGCTCAGTTGTTGACCCAGATTGGCATCCATTGGGGGAAGAGGGTGCCGCTGCCAATAGCTCCGAAGAGGAGGAGAAGCATCCGCAACAGGCATCGACATCGCAACAGCTGTTATCTGGCAGGCACGGAGCAGTCCAAAAACGGGTTACAAAAAGCCAAAAAGTTGCTGGACTGCTTGGCCAGACGGTCAAAATAGCACAGCGTGCAAGGATGCAAAATGTCTTCCATAGTAGGAAGAGTGCAGTGTGGCACTTTTCTGAACAAAATCCTAATGATCAGGCCAAGGTTATCTGTAGGAAGTGCGCAAAGACCTTTAGCCGAGGGAAAAATCTGAAAAATTTGAATACCAGTTGCATGCTTAGACATTTAACCACCATGCACTTGCAAGTGTGGACGGAACACCAAACCTCAAGTACCACATGTGCAAATGCTCCCAAAGAAGGTAGTCAGCAACGCTACATTGTTTCCCCCACTGTAAGCCCACCGGTTAGCACAGCAGCAAATGTTGAGGCCAAAGCTGTCAGGGAATCACAATGTTATATCAACGAAAGACTGAATCAAGGCCATCAGAAAGAACACCAACTCCATCACCATCATCAACCCTCTCTCAGTCCTCCCTGTCCACCGCTAGTTCCACCATAGGCATCTCTCAAGTCCAGCTCACCCTGCCAGAGACTATGAGTAGGACAAGAAAGTACTCATCCTCTCATCCGCATACAATGGGTTTGAACGCCCACATTGCCAAACTAATCTCGTTAGAGATGATGCCCTATCGGTTGGTGGAAAGCGCAGCTTTCCTCGAACTCAATGCCTACGCAGTACCACGCTATGAACTACCCAGTCGCCACTTCTTTTCTCGCAAAGCCATCCCAGCCCTCCGCCTTCATGTGAAGGACCGCATTGTCCATGCACTCAAGCAATCAGTGAGTGGAAAGGTGCACCTCACAACTGATGCATGGTCCAGTAGGCATGGCCAGGGCCGTTACGTGTCCATCACTGTGCACTGGGTTAATGTGGTGGATGCAGGGTCCACAGGGGACAGCGGTGGTGGGACTGTGCTGCCTAGCCCACGGTATAGGAAACAGTTGGCTGTAGGCGTTCGACCCTCCTACTCCTCTGGAAGCAAAAGCTCATCCCCAGAGCGCAGTCGCAGCAGCACTCCATCCGCAGCTGCCAGTGTTGCACACGAGGTGTCCCCCTATCGATCAGCTAGTGGAAAGCGTCAGCAGGCTGTGTTGAAGATGATGTGTTTTGGGCGACAGACACACCGCGGAGGTACTGGCTGACTACTTTCAGCAACAAACTGAGTCATGACTGGGCAGTCTACATCTTGAGGCAGGCAAGGTAGTCAGCGATAATGGACGTAATTTTGTGGCTGCCATAGCCCTTTCAAAACTCAGACACATACCTTGCTTGGCTCACACCTTGAACCTGGTGGTGCAGTGCTTCCTCAATAATTATCCAGAGTTAACAAGCCTGCTCCAGAAGGTTCGAAAACTGTGCTCGAAAATCCGCCGGTCGCCCGTACACTCCAGTCGTATGCAGAAGCTACAGCGATTGCTACACCTTCCCATGCACCGGCTAATTATCGACGTTGCAACAAGGTGGAACTCCACCCTGCACATGGTTGAGCGGCTGTGCGAAGAGAGGCAGGCTGTAATGCATTTGTGGGAGGATACCCGGACAGGCACTTTGAGGGCAGGCATGGAGTTGACAGGTGTGCAGTGGTCAAAGCTGAAAGACCTCTGTAAAGTCCTTCAGTGTTTTGAGGAATGCACACGGCTGGTAAGCGCAGACGACGCCATCATAAGCATGAGCATCACACTTATGCTTCTGCTCATGCAAACTTTGACGCACATTAAGGAGCAGGCGTCTGCAGCCGAGGTTGACGAAGAGGAAGAGGAGGAGGAAATCCTTGATGACAGTCAGCCATTGTCTGCTCCGGGACCTCTCCTGGATGAGGTGGTGGAAGAAGAGGAAGAGGAGGAGGAGGGTGATGATGGGAATGATTATTTAGGGGAGGAGGATGCTTCTCGTGTGTCCAGAGAAAATGTTGGCGTGGCAAGGTCTGGTACAGGGTTTGTGCGTGACTGGAGGGATGTGGATTTGCCAGAAAGTGCTCCTCCACCAAGCAGTCGCACTGCATCATTGACACCGGGAACATTGGCCCACATGTCAGATTATGCCTTGCAGATCCTAAAAAGGGACCCCCGCATTGCCAAAATGATGAATGATGATGACTACTGGTTGGCCAGCATCCTGGATCCATGCTATAAAGGCAAATTCCAAAACATCATGTCACAGGAGAACCTTGACCTAATATTGGCTAACAAACAAGCTACTCTGGTAAACCCGTTGGTTGAGGCATTCCCAGCACACAGCAGCGGTGAAGGTTCTCACACGAGCCGTAGGGGCCGGGGGCAGCTTGGAAGAGGTGTTCGTGGTGCACACATCAGAAGTGGCGTTGGAGACAGGGGTTTCATGACCATGCTGTGGACTGATTTGTCAAGTCCCGCTCACACGACTGGTAATACTGCATCGATGGAAAGTGACAGGAGACAACACTTGTCAACTATGGTTACAAACTACTTTTCCTCCCATGTCGATGTTCTCCCTCACAGGTCATTCCCCTTTGACTATTGGGCCGCTAAACTGGACACCTGGCCTGAATTGGCACAATATGCGCTACAGGAGCTCGGTTGCCCAGCTGCAAGTGCGCTATCGGAAAGAGTCTTCAGTGCTGCTGGATCAATCCTGACAGAAAAAAGGACCCGTCTGTTGACCCAAAATGTGGATGATCTAACCTTCATTAAAATGAACCATGCATGGGTTTCCAAGGATTTTGTCCCACCTTCCCCTGATGACACATAGGTTGACAGAAAAATGGCTTGCTTTGGTCCTCCTCTTCCTGGGACTTGAACAATTTCGCCTTTTGCATCAGCTGAATGTCCAACATCAACATATGCCACTTTCTAAAACTCCCTAACTGTGCTGCCTCCCCCCCATAGCCTGGGTCACCACCTAGCGCGCGAAACCGTGTGAGTTCCATTGCCCTGGACAGGTGGGTAGGCTGACTCTTGGGCGCGGGCACTGGCACAGGGTCCCTCATAGTGCAATCAAGTGTCTCTGACAGTGGTGGTGCACACCCGCCGTCAGACACACCGCCGTACTATGAGGGGCCCAGTGCCAGTACCGACGCCCACGAGTGGGCCCCCCTTGCTTGGGCAGGGCCCCAGCATTTGCAATCTTTACCTCTCCCTGCTCCTCCGCTGTGTAGTCTGGGCCGTCAAATCCATACTGGGCCTGACGCCGTCTGAGCCTGCCTCCTGATCTATAGACATATATTTTGAATGTGTACACTACGCTATCCATACATGTTATCCGGTGATACGGTACCCTTTCTCACTTTTGTGCAATCACGTGTAATCCATACTGGGCCTGACACCGTCTGAGCCTGCCTTCTGATCTATAGACATATATTTTGAATGTGTACACTATGCTATCCATACATGTTATCCGGTGATACGGTACCCTTTCTCACCTTTGTGCAATCACGTGTAATCCATACTGGGCCTGACACCGTCTGAGCCTGCCTCCTGATCTATAGACATATATTTTGAATGTGTACACTATGCTATCCATACATGTTATCCGGTGATACGGTACCCTTTCTCACCTTTGTGCAATCACGTGTAATCCATACTGGGCCTGACACCGTCTGAGCCTGCCTCCTGATCTATAGACATATATTTTGAATGTGTACACTATGCTATCCATACATGTTATCCGGTGATACGGTACCCTTTCTCACCTTTGTGCAATCATGTGTAATCCATACTGGGCCTGAGAACGGCTGGCGAGCTGTTAAGCAAGGTACAGCAACTGTGGTTTGCACAAGTAAGTTTTTCATTTTTTCAGGAATGACGGTTAGGCCTAATTCCGGAACTGCTGTTGACCTGCACTTACTGGGAAATCATCGTTCGCGGGTAATAATTGTAATCCCAGATCCCCATCACTAACGGTGTTCAGCGGGTTATCTGCACCTGTAAGCGACTAACGCTGGCCCTTTCAGTGTAGCGCACATGCAGCTACGGACATGTAAGGGCATGACACACCAGTTATTGGCCAATCTCAAGTGCCAGAGCCTCGCGTGTCCCTCTAGTAAGCCGGACTCGGACCGCGGGGCATGACGGAGTCTCATTCATTAACGGAATTAAGCTTGCAATGTGTGCATCTTTTTTGTTGCTGGATGGTTGAGGTTGCCCGTGTTGAGTCAAATTACGCCGCAGGCTCCACTCCTGGTGGTGCCCTTCTGGACATTCCTTTAAGGTTCAGCTTTGCAACCATACTGCCCACGTAAAACAAACACTTTGCCTTCATGAACGCTGTTTGGAGGGTCGTGACTCGTGGGAATAACGCCGCCCAATCAGTTAACCTGCTAGAGAGATCCTTCGTTGCTCCCAAGCATGACATCACACTCCCTAGGAGGAAGGTAATGCCACTGTGGCGACCGTACTCCTGGGGGCGACACAAGTGCACTGATGCCCAGCCACTGCTCGATGAATCTGCTGGTACATTGACCCAGACCACTACATTCCCCTTGCACTCTACACGGCCTGAATCTGACCCTGATGAAACTCAGGTTACCCTTCCCATATACTGTTCCATCTTTCACGGTGACAAAGAGGAAGCTGTAGATGAAAGTGCCGGTTCGGCCCACCCACCATCAGACACACCACCGTACTATCAGGGGCCCTGTGCCAGTGCCGTCGCCAACGAGTGGGCCCCCCCTGCTTGCTCAGGATCACAGCACTTGCAAGGTTGAAATACTGTGCAGTGAGATGGAAGATGGGGACGACGAGGAGTCCAGAGTAGTACAGGGATTCCCTAGCGAGGAGACTTATTTCATTGTTTTCAATGTTGGCGACAGCAATTTTTGGGGAGCACTATACTCTGGAGAATGATAGATGGGGCCCACCATACACTGGAACATTCCAAAGGTGGACATCAGACACTGGAGCAGCATTTACAGGGTCTATTATACACTAGAGCATTAGAAATGGGGCCCATTATGCATGGAGCATTATTTGGGCCCATAAGACAGTGGAGCTTCATCCATGGGGACCAACATATACTGTAGCATTAAGTGGAGCTCATCATATACTGTTTCAAACATTATATGGGACCAATGATTCTGTATGGAGAAATAAATATGCCTCATCATGAGATGTAAAAAGTGAAGTTTTTTTCTTTGTAGTATACCACTATTTCTCTGCCGTATCGGAGCAGCATGAGTTGTGGTATTTGTTAAAGGGGCGCTTTTTCGCCCAGGGCACATGAAAACCTGGAGCCAGCTATACCCCCCCACAACTTTAGCCAAATAACCCCCATTTTTCAGTGCGTAACTAGTATTATGAAGTAAATAAAGGGTGACAAGCTTCAGTAATAAGAATTTATGCTTTTGGCATTCAAATGGGCACTGTAAGTGTGTTTCCTGTCCTCCTCTCACTGCTGACTTTTCTTCCCCATTGACTTACATTGGGTTTCGTGTTTCAGTCGGACCCCTGACTTTTCCCTATAGTCGGCCGATTTCGTTCGACCCGACTTTTGCGAAAGTCGGATTTCGCGAAACCTAACTCGACCCGAAAAAGGTAAAGTCGCTCATCTCTACAGATAACCTTTGCGTCATCAGTAGGATTTTGTTCAAAAAACTGCCACACTGCACTCTTCCTACTATGGTACAAATTTTCAGGGCTTGCACGCTGTGCTAATTTGACCATCTGGCCAAGCTGTCCTGCAACTTTTTTAGTTTTCTTGCCAAGTCTTTTGACAGAAATGGGCCTGCCGGGTAACCGCTGCTGCGATGACTATACCTGCTGTGGATCCTTCTCCTGTTCTGACCTATTGTCACCAGCACCCTATTCCCCCAATGGATGCCAATCAGGGTCAACAACTGGGTAAAACAACTGGGTCATCCATGACCTCGTCTTCAATGTCATCTGCACCTTCCTCTGTACCTTCCTCTGTGTCGCCATGTAAGTTGGTAAAGTATGCGGGAAGGGGCACCTGAGTTTCATCAGGGTCTGATTCGGGCTCAGTAGACTGCGAGGGCAATGTACTGCTGTGGGTGAATGTACAAGCAGATTCATATAGCAGTGGCTGTGCATCAGTGCACTCCATGTCAGATTCATCTTGGACTGGGAAATTCAGGATTTGACTTGGTAACCCAGGAATGGTATGTGAAAAGAGCTCCATGGAGTAATCTGAAGTGTGTGCTGCAGCATCCTTCATTTTTGGTGTGAGTGAAGGACACAAGGAAAGGTGTTGTTCCTGACATGAGGCCTGCACTGACAGCTCTGTGCTTGCAGTTTTTGTAACTTCAGAAAAGGAGGCAATAGAGCTGGAGGCTGTTTTGGCAATGTAAGCCAAAACCTGTTCCTGATGCTCTGGCTTTAAAAGTGGTTTACCTACTCCAAGAAAAGGGAACCTTAAAGGCCTTCTTGTGCCAGATGATGTCGCAGTCTCAACACCTCCTGCCTTAGCTGCTATTGTGCTTTTGCCAGAACCAGCCGATGCACCACCACCACCATCAGTACCAGCTGCTCCCCCACGCCCACATCCGCGGCCTCTTCCACTAGACTTCCTCATGTTTGGGAAAATGTACCAAAAATACCAGCAGAGAAATGGTACTGTATGAGTAGCGTACAGCTGTGTAAGGTGTATGTAAGAAGTGAAATCTCCGTATATATTTTGTGAGTCACAAACGCTCACCCAGTATGTATTTCACCGTAATCCAACAAGCAGAAATACGGTACTGTATCAGAGGTGTACAGCTGTATACGCTGTTGGTGAAACTGTCAATCTCCGTATATGTATTTACCGAATGTTACACACACATGCTGACTCTTTGTAGATGTGACCGTAATAAGAACACCAGATATCTGATGCTGGTTGATAATCAGACAGCTCAATAAAGTATGGAGAAATGGAAATGTCCATATATGTATTTACAGAGTCTCACAGACACACGCTGACTCTGTGTAGATGTGACCATAATAAGAACACCAGATATCCGATACTGTTTGAGAATCGGACTGCTCAATACGGTGTATGGAGAAATGGAAATGTCCGTATATGTATTTACGGAATGTCTTACACACATGCTGACTCTGTGTAGATGTGACCGTAATAAGAACACCAGATATCCGATAATGTTTGAGAATCGGATTGCTCAATACGGTGTATGGAGAAATGGAAATGTCCGTATATGTATTTATGGAGTGTCACACACATGCTGACTCTGTGTAGATGTGACCGTAATAAGAACACCAGATATCTGATACTGTTTGATAATCGGACAGCTCAATACGGTGTATGGAGAAATGGAAATGTCCGTATATGTATTTACAGAGTCTCACAGACACACGCTGACTCTGTGTAGATGTGACCGTAATAAGAACACCAGGTATCCGATACTGTTTGAGAATCAGACTGCTCAATACGGTGTATGGAGAATTGGAAATGTCCGTATATGTATTTATGGAGTGTCACACACACGCTGACTCTGTGTAGATGTGACCGTAATAAGAACACCAGATATCCAATACGGCTTGATAATCGGACACCTCTATACGGTGTATGTATGGAAAAATGTTGTTTTACGGAGTCACACACATATAGCATGTATTTGTCCATGATACCAGCCAATACACGATAGTGAGTGAGGAGCGTACACCTCTATACGGTGTGTGAAAAAATGTACGCTCATTATCTACTGTGCAGAAAAAAAGGAATAAAAGGATTTTTGCTTTTAAAAAAGCAGTCTGCACAGCAGTGTGCAAACAGCAATGCAGCTATCATGGAGCCTTATAAGGCAGCCTAATCACCAACAGAGCTGCTGCACAAAAAAGTGTGAAAAAATGAAGGATTGGTAACTGTGCAGAAAAAAGGAATAAAAATATTCTTGCTTTTAAAAAAGCAGTCTGCACAGCAGTGTGCAAACAGCAATGCAGCTATCAGGGAGCCTTATAAGGCAGCCTAATAACCAACAGAGCTGCTGCACACAAATATATCCTCCCCTGTCACTGCACACTATACAGTTGTGTTGTACAGTGACATTCGTTATCAGCAGAAGCACTTTTTTTTTCTGCCTATTGAGAACGAGCAGCAGCAACCTCTCCCTATGCTAAGATCGGCATAAGTAAGATGGCAGTCAGCGGTCACGGCCTTTTATAGGCACTCTGATGCCACACAAAGCCAGCCAATCACTTCAATGCCCTTCTCTAACATGGTGGGTGCCGCTGCCTATGTAATCGCGTTGCCCACGGTGTGCGTCCTTGATGATTGGCTGAGAAAAGACGCTGGAAGCATTGTGGTTAATGTGACTTTGGCGCTCAAGTCGGGGACCTCATGGCCGACCTCTCGCTATGGTCGGGTTTCGATCGGCGAAACCCGACTTTAGCCAAAGTTGGCGGATTCTGAATTTGGCCGACCCGTTTCGCTCAACTCTACTCATAATTATATGAGTAATGAAACATGCTCTATATCTATGCTGCTACTTTGAAAATCTTAAATACAGATCCCTTTATGAAGGGAAATTTGACATCATACCTCTGTTAGCATAAGCCATATACTGCTCATATGCACAGCACCAAAGTAGGTGGGCGGAATGCCTGGGTACAAAATCTATGTCTGAGGGTGAAACTACTGCCCCTTTCCCTGTGTATTGGCTTTTCTAATCTGCTGTCCAGAAAGCAGGTGCTGATACCTCCTGCCCACAGCCTGCAGTTGCACAGACACAACAGTCAGCAACCATGTCCAGTTAGTTGTCCCAGCGTAGCATTCTGGTGTCCCTTGCCAGCATATATGTCTGTTCACAAATTGTTAGTTAGTTCTTATTATTATCATCATTATTTATTTATATAGCACCATTGATTGATCACCATTCCTGGCTTTTCCAGGCTCCTAAATGAGACTTGTGTCCCTTTATGAAACTGTCACTTCCATTAAATTTTCTGAAATTGGGTCCTAAAAAATGGTATTGCCCAGTTTCTGTACATTTTAAGCATGTCTAAGAAACCTAGTTAATATGATCCACAGACCTACTCAGGCCGCAGGCTTACACCTATTGGAACATGGTTATTGACATGCTAAGAGCAAACAGATGAAGATCAAACTAGGGCACACAAATCACCACATTAACAGACGGAGCTATTCATCTGAAGTATTGCGATATATATTTCAGTCAAAAAACAGAGGTGTTTGCATGAAAAAACATAAGTATTTCAATGTGAAATTAAAAAAGAAGAAATATGCAGCACTCACCGGACCCGTAGAAGCGAGTAATCGCGAAATGGCCGTTGTCCAGCACCTCCCTCCCCTAGCATTCCTCTAACGTCCTGCATGTCCACACATCCATTGATAGAATTCATGTGAAATAAAGATGCACAGTTTTTCAGCTATATTGGTGAGTGCTGCATATTCTTTTTTCATTGCCATGATAAGGCCTTTACCTGAGCTCTGTAGCACTGCCTGTCACCTGAGTAATACATTCCACAGACCTCATCACTCTCTGGGACTTATCCTGTAATTTCTTCATTGTTGCTCAAAACCTTGCAAAAGATACATTCTGCTTGGTTGTGTAGTTTCCAAAAAAAGTGCGTAGGCTTGTGCAGATTGATCAATGGCACGCCTGTCTCTTTCCCTTGAGGAGGCTGCTTTCAAGCAAAATGAGGTGTGTACATGTTCCTGACATGGGTTTCAGGCCTGACAGACTGACCACAAGACAGGCTCTCGCTTGCAAACACTGTATTCAGAATTTAATTCTAATGCTTTTGGTATCTGGTAGAATTGAATTTACTGACATAGATCATACAGCTCCTCCAACTCCTGTATTATATTCACCTTACACGACAGCTTCACCAGCTATAACAGTGGCTACATTGTGATCCGGTGGCCAAAATGAACTGTCGAGCTCACAAAACTCATGTTTCATGACATTTGCTGACCCTCTGAAAATGTGAAGCGAGGGCCACATAATGACATGGCAGTGGACGTGGTGGTGGTGGGCGAAGCCCAATATTTAGATGAGCATGTTTTAGCTGGCATTTCAAAGTGATAGGGAATATGTATTCCACTATCTAGCTAACAATTTGGAATAAGGGAGGGACCACTTAAATATAGGAGTGAGAACTCTCCCAAATGTTAAACGAAAAAATAAAGCCAAAAGGCTCCGTTTGACAATGTGCTAAAGGGGACATTTTTTTTATTTTTTATGTTGCATTATGTACATGTAATTATGAAGGATAAATATTTCTCAGTATTTTCCCTTTAAAAAATTAGGTTTGGACTGGTAAGTCTTCTTATAAATCTGTAAAATCCTTAATATCGGCGCAATAGTCTGACGACATTATTCTCAGATACCATACTGTATGTGAGTCAGAAAGGCATGCAGGCATCTTCTCCATGCTGTTTCCATTTAGTTTTAGCTCTTTTCCATCCATTTAAACTTTTTTCTCATGCCCCAGACCTGTTTGTTAGTCCAGCAGAAAAATATTCAGCTTTCCCATTGATTTGCATTTGATTCGTTATTCGGTACAAATACAAGGATATTAGAAACTATTCGTGCTGAGTTTCCCGAATCCGAATATTTCACTATTCACTCATCACTAGTAATGATGTTACCAATGATCAGAGCCTGTGTTTGCCACACCTTTATTTGAACAGGGGAACAGGAAATAGCTGAACTGAGTGCGTACAGACTACAGCTACTAAAGTTCATAGAATCATAGAATGGTAGAGTTGGTATGGACCTCCTGGGTTATCAGGTCCAACCCCCTGCTCAAAGCAGGATTCACTAAATCATCACGGACAGATGTCTGTCCAGCCTCTGTTTGAAGACATCCATTGGAGGAGAACTCACCACCTCTTGTTTCAGACTGTTCCACTCATTGATCACCCTGTCAAAAGTTTTTCTATTATTATAGTGTGAACAAAGCATTAAAGGTGGAGCTTCTCCTTCTCCATAGAAATCCCAAATCTAAACAACCAGTTGGGAATAGTGTAGTGTGAATCACATACTATAGGGAGAGGTTCTTCCTTCTCAAAAGAGTTAATGGTGCAATGTGATAATTAAATTGAAGGTGTTGAACTATAAGCATGTGAACATTTTACAAGTGCTAATTTGGAAGTATGTATAAATCCTGCATGTGTTAACCATTTCTTTCGTTTTCTCTTTTTTTTTCTCTTTTATATGAAATCTAGTGGAAAACCATTTTTGAGATCTCACTAACTTTGATGTATATAATTGGGATAAATATCCTGTGAGAGGAAAGTAATCTAATACATCTGGGAAATGAACCATCACATCAACAAAGATAAATAAGAGTCAGAAAGAAATATGATCATATTTTTTATGTTACCTGAAAAAATATTCATTTTTCATGAAATGTATTCAATGCTGATTCCTTGCGTTGTAGAGTAAAATATAGAGGCAATACAAATTATTATCATAATGTCTCTGTGTATAGCACAGAAATTAACAGATTTAACTCTTTTGTAGCCATGAATGGGAAATTCTGATATATGTTTGGCTGTAGAGGTTTTCCACCTGTGATTTAATTGATTTGTTTGCAATCAGGAAATTGGTGTGTGCACATGTTCAGGTTATTTTTAAATCCTGTAAGTTCACTTGGATGGTATCTTGACAAAGAGCGCTTGCCATGCGAAACGCGTCAAAAGATGTCTGTATTCTCTTTTTTGTGAACACTCAATTTTAATCTTTGCTTCATGTACCTTGGAAAATAAAATGCACTGTTTTGGACGTCACCTGTGAGCTGGATTTTTCTGCTTTCTCTTCTGGTGAAAGACCTATTGGTGTATTACATCTGTTGACTTAATGCACCAAATGTTTTTGCAATGATCTGCACTATTTACTTATAGCATGCTAACGCTAAGGAGAGCTTAGTATACTGTATGACTAGTTTTTCGATTGACCCATATGGAGCCTGTGAAGTTAGTGGTTGATTTGCGCTTTGGATAAAAGGAAGGGCCTGGTGCATGAATGAGACTTATAACTTAGTGGTCAAAATCCGTTGCTTGAAGCAGTAAAATTTTAAAATATATTATAAACCTTAAAATAAACAGTACCAAGAGATTGTAAGTGCAAAACTAAGGCTGGCGTCGCACTTGCCGTATGGAAAATTGGTCCAAGTCTCCCTGCCGAGAGTCACAGGAATGTTCTCCATATGGTCATTCGTGTGCAAAGCATTTGCAATGCGATGATGCGATATCCTTGCATCTACGTATCCATATGACATCCGTATGGCATGCGTATGGCTTTGCATTTCTCACTAACTTTCCACATTAAAATAATTGGCTCAATGGCCTGAAATGAATAAAAACCTAATCAAGGAGCCTATTTATTGGCTCCACAACAAGTTCCCTCCTCCAGTCTTTGTATTAAAGTTTGTGCTGGTGTATTGGTTTTGGTGCTTTGTGTCAAACATGTGTGACAGGCTAACCTTCAACGCAAATGAGCAGGTTCTTTTCCACTTGGTTTTGTCCCAACGTTTTAGGGAGCCGTACCCAGTGATTGTGGATCCGAGGAGGTGGAGACGAATGTGCTACATCTGCTTTTGAGGCAACGACTGACTAAAGGTCATTTCCACCAACTGCATGCTTCTCTACGCAGCCATCCTGACAAGTTCTACCAGTACTGTCGGATGAGCCCAGCCTCATGTCATCCCAAAGTGAATTGGATGATAATGAGGAAGAGGAGGAGGAGGAAGAACAGGATCTAATTTCATGCACTATAGACGGTACTACAAGCACAACTGTCATACCGTCTTTTCAGTGTGGATGCCCTGAGGACAGGGAGGAGGAGGAGGAGGAAGAGGAGAGCATGGTCAGTCGTGCTCTTGGTGAAGGACACAGAAGTCTTGCCTATTAGCAGTCTGCCATACATGGCTGACTTTATGCTGTGCTGCCTTTCCTGTGACCCTCGTATTGTCAAAATTTTGGCTGACAGCCATTACTGGTTGGTGATACTTCTAGACCAATGCTACAAGGAGAGCTTTCAATCTCTTCTTCCAGATGCAGACAGGTGTACTAAAATGTTGCAATACCAGAAGGTCTTTGTTGCAGAATTATTTAAAAAATTCCCATCTGAAAATGCTGGCGGCAGAGGTCACAGTTCATTGGACAACCAAGGAGTACAGGTGTGAGAGACACATCTCCAATCCTGCAGGGGCAGAGAAACACTGGCAAAGTTCTGGGAGAGCTTTCTCAGACCCTGCCATCGCAGTGGCCCTGAGGCACGGGGTATTCTCACAAGGAGTACAAAGTTTTGCAAAATGATGAGGGAGTACTGTTATGAATGAGTCACCGGAGGAGAAAACAAAAATACAAGCTAAGTCCAGAAAACCGGAGAGGTTGGTAGCTATCGGATTGCAGACCCCTGATCCTATTCACCACAACTAACCGTAGCCGTGGGGGGTTCCTACTGTGCCCTAGACCCCTCGTCACAGCTGGAGAACTACATAAGCCTAAAGAAAGAAAGGGGAAATCTAAACTGCCCCAGAGCAGACCCCAAAGCAATAGACAGCCCCCAACATGTATTGTCGGTGAAAAACAGATGAAAACACAAACACAGACAGAAAGACAGGCTGAGCAAACGATGGGGCCCAACTAACTTGATAGGACAGGACAGAAAAGATGCTGGCTGCAATCCGCAAAAAACCCTACAAAAATGTCCCAACCGTCTGATAGGAAAAAAGGCCCTGAAGTCGCTAGACTTCAAAATCACTATATCAGCACTCAGGTATATTCTGAAAACAGAGCAAAGAGATCAACTGATCAGAGACAAAAATGGAATTCAGCCAGTCCCAACCAAGACTGGCTGAATACAAACACTAAGGAAAACAGACAAAATCTCATGGAATAATAGCAGGGCAAAAACTTAGCTTTTAGTAGACAGGAACTAAAACTGGATGCCAGAGCTCAGAGCAGAAAGGATCACCAGCAAACCCTGCAGGGCGTCAGCTGCCTTATATCCACTCAGAAATTCCAGATGTCCAATCACACTCGGCCTGTTCAGATGACAGGTTCTTCCCATCCCAATCAATTTCACTACCTCTCTTCACCAGCAGAGGGAGTTCATCAGACATCAAAGGTGAAGGGGAAAATGAAGTCACAACAGAGTACCTTGATGACCATACCAACGTCCTCCAAGATTCCTCTGTGACTTAATTATTGGGTCTCAAAGCTGGATGCGTGGCATGATCTGACTCTATACTCCTTGGAGGTCCTGGCCTGTCCTGCCGCTAGCGTTTTGTCAGAATGTGCCTTTAGTGCTGGTGGTGGAATTATAACTGATAAGCGCATCCAACTGTCAACTGAAAATGCTGACAGGCTGACTCTTATAAAAATGAACAAGGGCTGGATTTGGCAAGATGTCTGTACACTACTATGATAACAATGAAACCTAACCTCAAATCCAGTGTCTTTTTTGGGAGGTATATTCCCAAGCACTTCTTCACACCCACACATGAGTATCCACTTCTCAATTTTGGCTATTTGCTGTTATCCTCCTCCTTCTCCTCATCCTCATCATCCACCACCACTAAAACACCATGGTGACCGTGATCGGTGATGTAACAGCCACTAGAAGTTTTTGCAAGGGTGTATATGATGCTCGTAACAAATTTTTTAACAAATAAGTTGATGCGTACCAGCCAGGGGGAAATGTTTGTCAGCCCATACGCTTAGTGTATGGGCACAACTAGTATAGGAGACCCGCTCCTGTAAACTGAGAAAACATTTTTAGTAGGCCATCCTCCACGTCTCTTCTGACACCACCACTAGATCACCAGGGTAATCGTGGTCCGTGATGCAATAGCCAACTTATTGAGCAAAAGGTTGTTTTTGAATCTCTTTAAAAAAAAAATTTAGACAGTATGTTGATGTGTACCCCCCAGGGGGAAATGTTTTTCAGCCCATACACTTAGTGTATGGGCATTACAAGTATAGGAGACCCGCTCCTGTAAACTGGGAAAACATTTTTTGTAGGCCATACTCCACGTCTCCTCAGAGACCACCACTAGAACACGAGGGTGAACGTGTTCCGTGAAGCAACAGCCACTATAATATTTTGAAAGGGTGTTTATGATGGCCAAAAAAAAAATATTTACAAAGTAGGTTGATGTATACCCCCAAGGGGAAATTGTTTTTCAGCCCGTACACTTAGTGTATGGGCATTACAAGTATAGGAGACCTGCTCCTTTAAACTGGGAGACCATCCTCCACAATTCTTCCTTGGGGGATTGGAGTGTGTGTAAATTTTGGGCAGACCTTGTATTCATTTCATGGGCAAACTTTGAATGACTTAAAAAAAATCAGTATAATGGGAACTTTGGTTTTATGCGGCCATCCAGTACGTGTGTTCAAAGGCTTATTGGGGTTATTGGGGTGCATGTAACTTTGCTGCAGGGCAGGCCTTGCATTCAATGCATAAGAAAACAGTATGGGAGTACCAAATGAATAATGTGAACTTTTTTTTCCTATGACCAACTGATATGTGTGTTCAAAGGCTTATTGGGGTGCATGTCACTTTCGTGCAGGGCAGGCCTTGCCTTCAATGCATAAGCAAACAGTATGGGAGTGCCAAATGAATAATGTGAACTTGGTTTTCCTGTGTCCATCCAGTACGTGCGTTTCAGAGGCTTATTGGGATGCATGTAACTTTGGTGCAGGGCAGGCCTTGCATTCAATGCATAGGCAAACAGTATGCCAGTACCAAAAATTAGAATGGGAACTTGGCCTTAATGTGGCCATCCAGTACATTTCTTCAAAGGCTTATTGGGGTGCATGTAACTTTGGTGCAGGGCAGGCCTTGCATTAAATGTATAGCAAAACATTATGGGAGTACCAAATGAGTAATGTGAAGTGGGTATTCCTGTGGCCATCTAGTATGTGTGTTCAGAAGCTTATTGGGATGCATGTAACTTTGTTGCAGGGTAGTCCTTACCTTCAATGCATAAGCAAACAATATAGGAGTACCAAATGAATAATGAGAACTTGGTTTTCCTGTGGCCAGCCAGTATGTGTGTTCAAAGGCTTATTTGGGGGCATGCAATTTTGGTGTAGGGCAGGCCTTGGATTCAATGCATGAGCAAACAGTATGGAAGTACCAAATGAATACTTGGAACTTTGGCTACATGTGGTCATCCATGAAACCTTTTCAATAGGTTGTAGGGGTGCGTCCAAATTTTGGGCAGCCCTGCCAATTACTGCATTCGCAATAACAGTAAAAGGGACCCAATGTTTATTAATGGGAACAACAAAGCATAGCCAGCTGATGGCTGTCTAAGAATAGTGAGGGCCAACTGCTGGCCCTATAAAAATAGACTTTGTGACTTTCAAAGTCCCTCCTTCATAAACGAAATAGGATGTGTCTGATAATGTGTCACACACCACATGGCCAAAAAAGGTTGTAAACTGTTAAAATGACATTTCACAGTGAATGCATTTGTCGTGGTTGAAAGCAATGGTAAAGTAGTAAAACGCATCA
The DNA here is from genome assembly GCF_039654945.1 of Dendrobates tinctorius. Lineage (NCBI taxonomy): Eukaryota > Metazoa > Chordata > Amphibia > Anura > Dendrobatidae > Dendrobates > Dendrobates tinctorius. The sequence goes on along the minus strand of NW_027361698.1, from coordinate 56,462,082 downwards.
AAAACGCTACGTGTGAACATAGCCCAAGTGGTGGAGGAACATTTTCATTTTGGGTTATTTATTTTGCCTTATATAAAAGTCATTACCCAGGAAAGGATGTTCCTTAAGATATTGCCCAGGAAAATCCATTATGGATTTTATGTTTTATTGTGCGCCTGTAAAAATGGCGTAAGATCTGGGAGTCAGAAATGCTTCCAGGGGTCTTCACCATGATGTTCCCATGTCATTTGAGCACTGTTCCCATCATTTTCAGATGTTTTTAGACCCTAAAAGGACCCCCGGGGGGTCGCGGTAAAAATACTCCGTTTTCCTATAGACTTACATTGGACAAGTTGCTCGGGTCGAGCACCCAAGCATTCCTATTTGCTCGACCCCAGCAACGACCACCAGAGCATTTTAGTGCTTGCTCATCAATATTAGTGAATTATCTGTGTGATGTTTTTTGATTATAAAATAAAAAAGATAAATGATACACATCATCTATATATTGATCAAAAGATGAACCAGACTTTAAAATAACATTTTTATTTCCTACCACTGTTTTTGGCCCAATAAAACCCATAATCAAAATATATGTCAACTTATGCTACTATTACCGGGCAAGAATCAACTTAAAACAAAACAGTTTAGTCATTAGGAGACTCTTTGTTTCAAATTCTGGTATGAAGGTGGAGGTGATGGTGGGAGGCCAGCATGAGTAGTTTGTGTATTTTGAGGTCCTACCTGATTGTACCCCTGAGAGGTGGATGACTCTGGATTATGGACCAAGGGAGGGCCCTGTTATGGTACATGGTACTGGCCACTTGGGTAAGGAGTTACATACTCATGTGGATTGATGTTAGCCTATTTTGCAAACCCTCTAGAATGGCCATGTTAACCACACCCATTTTGAGTTCACTCTCCTACAGAGGGATTGTCAAGTGGCCATATTAGGCAGGTGCAGCTGGAGTTGCAAATTGTACATGTTGTGGGCAGTGTTGGTATTGATGTAGGGCTTGATGTGGCTGTGGTGATGGGAGGTGGTTATGTGAGTGCTATTGTCTGCTCATTCTGTCTTCCAGGCATATGTAGGTGGTTGTCCCTGGACATCTGCCATCTTTCAAGGTACAAGAACACCTCAGTAGGTATATTAGGTTCGGTGCATGAATCAATCAAAATTTGTATTGCACCTCTGGAAACAAGCCTCAACTCACAGGGAATTGTGTGCAGATACCATGCAAGACTCCAAGCAAATGCATCCTCACCATCATCGCTAATAGTGCATGACAGTCCAAAACACCATTGTCTACTTGACGCCTGTTACCGGTAGTGGGTGTCATGGAGCAGTAGCAGGTAAACAGGAGGGAAGGAACCAGGGCTCCTGAACTGCCTCTCAGGCTAAGGGGGTGCCCTGACTTTCCTTAACTTGGGTGTACACTTGATGGTAGTGAGGCTCAAGTCCCCGACCTGTCCCTATCTCCTGTTTAGCCCTGAGCTAAACCCCCAACCCCCTCCCCAGGAGGTGAGACAGGGAAAACAGTGAACTGCACAACAAACCAAAGGAAAGATAAAACAGACACCATGGGGTTATATCAACTGAAAAACAAAACTTAGCTTTATCTACTGCTAAGCACCGAATAGCAGAGTAAGGCACCAGAACAAGGAAATAGCTGGAGCTCCACTGCAATACAGCCTGCTCCTGACTCCAGCTTGGTTGGTCTCCAAAAGAGGAATAGTATCACCAACAGTTATCTGGTGCACCTGGTGAGCTTATATAAGAAGGTGGGAGTGGTTTCCACCTGCCTCAACAGATAGACCAGCCATGCAATTACACCAGCGGCCACCGGGGGCAAAGACCCACCAGCAGACTAAATAAACTTGTAGTAACACCAGTGGCCACCGGGGGGCAAAAACTAATATTAACCCCCAATGGCCTGAAAGGAAAAAAGTTTATATAAGAGAATCCATAATCTGACACAGATCCAAAAATGGTTCGTGACAGTGGGATGGCCGCAGCCAGGGGTGAAGTATCCAGGGGTAGCATAGGACTACTACTATATCCACGTTCATCTTCTTCTTGATTTGTCTCACGTCCTGCAGAAGATCATGCTGGTGGTGGTTGGTTTGCTGATGATGCTGCAGAAGAAGGTCGAGCCACATCTTCAACTTCGCCAACAGGATCCAAGTTGACCTCGGAGTCAGATGCTGTTTCTCGTTCAGTAAGGTTGAAGTCAGTTGTTTTTTTTCACAATTTAAAAAAAAGTAAAATTAATTCATGCATGTTAAGGTCATGTCTAAAATTTTGGGTCATGCATGCACTTACGAACTTAGATCCATAATGGGAGCAAGGAAATTCAATCAGTCATAATAGATATACTGAATTTGCGCTTTTTAGTGGCCGCTGCAGCACCCTTGGTCAGGGCTTGTGCTCACGGTGGTACTGATCACGGCAGCTGCACCAGTGTCTACTGACATTGCACACTGCAAGGTAACACAATAACTGATTGAAAATATGATCACCGTGTTTGAATTAAATATAGGTTAGAGTGTAAAGTTGCATGCTACTTGCCAAGTGTAAAGTGAAAAACAGGCCGGATATTTCAAAAAACATCTCGTAGGATGATGTTATCTTATTAATTAATGCTGTGTAGTTTTTAATTTACTTACTAATTTCCTGCTGCCCCTCACATGGACTTTCATCATAATTGCGGACCATCTGGCAGCATACGCGTCTCCAAGCTTCATCCTTTCGATGGCGCAAAATGACAAATTTGAAAAAATACTCTGCAGTAAAAAACATATAAAAGTAATCAGCAAGTGCTGTATAACAAATACAGGGTATTTAGTCGACACATTTTTTGCAAAAAATATATACCAAGCTGCTTCACCACTTCACGGTAACCCTTCACGAAGCAGTCCCTATCTAATGTATTCAAAACCTGAACATGTGAACAGTGTCTGAATGAACAGGATACAGACAGGCGCTTCCCAGTATATGGGCTTGTTGGTGAAAGATAGCTCATTTATGTGCATGTCACAAAGGAGGAGGGTGGGGTCTCCCAAACCGTGCTGAGCACGGAAAAAAAGGATTAAAAACATATATGTGACATGCACAAGTGTGAACAAGTCGGTAAGACAATGCCCACACCACCTAATGGCTGAACCACAACAAGAGAGCACAAAATGACAAATTTGAAAAAATACTCTGCAGTAAAAAAAACATATAAAAGTAATCAGCAAGTGCTGTATAACAAATACAGGGTATTTAGTCGACACATTTTTTGCAAAAAATACATACCAAGCTGCTTCACCACTTCACGGTAACCCTTCACGAAGCAGTCCCTATCTAATGTATTCAAAACCTGAACATGTGAACAGTGTCTGAATGAACAGGATACAGACAGGAGCTTCCCAGTATATGGGCTTGTTGGTGAAAGACAGCTCATTTATGTGCATGTCACAAAGGAGGAGGGTGGGGTCTCCCAAACCGTGCTGAGCACGGAAAAAAAGGATTAAAAACATATATGTGACATGCACAAGTGTGAACAAGTCGGTAAGGCTGGTTTCACATTTGCGTTTTTTAGCGCTGGAAAAAAACGCTAACCTGCGCATGCGTTTTTTCCCCTATCTTTAACATGGGTGCGCATACTTGCGCGCTTGTAAGCGCATGTATGCGATTTTCATGCGCTGCGTTTTTTTGGGGTGTGCGATTGGATTTTCCAGACGCATCATGTTGCATTTTTTGGCCCTGCAAAAAAGCGCATGCGCACATATGCGCACGTTTTGCGCTAAAAAGGGCCATTATAGCCTATGGATGCGCATATGTGCGCACTGGCATGCTCATGTAAGCGTTTTTTTGCATATGCGTTTTTTTTTTAACCATGGAATTTAGGGGTTTGAGTTAGAGTTAGGGTTAGTTAAGGGGGTTTAGGGTTAGGGTTAGGGTCAGGGTTAGGGTTGGGTTTTGGGTCAGGGTTAGGGTTTAGTATGGTTTGGTTAAGGGTTAGGGTCAGGGTTAGGGTCAGGATTAGGGTTAAGTATGGTTTTGTTAAGGGTTAGGGTCAGGGTTAGGGTTAGGGTCAGGGTTAGGGTTAGGGTCAGGGTTAGGGTCAGGGTTAGGGTTAAGTATGGTTTTGTTAAGGATTAGGGTCAGGGTTAGGGTCAGGATTAGGGTTAAGTATGGTTTTGTTAAGGGTTAGGGTCAGGGTTAGGGTTAGGGTCAGGGTTAGGGTTAGGGTCAGGGTTAGGGTTAAGTATGGTTTTGTTAAGGATTAGGGTCAGGGTTAGGGTCAGGATTAGGGTTAAGTATGGTTTTGTTAAGGGTTAGGGTCAGGGTTAGGGTTAGGGTTAGGGTCAGGTTTAGGGTTAAGTATGGTTTTGTTAAGGGTTAAGTATGGTTTTGTTAAGGGTTAGGGTCAGGGTTAGGGTTAGGGTTAGGGTCAGGGTTAGGGTTAGGGTTAGTTAGGGTTTAGGGTTTGGGTTAGGGTTAAGTATGATTTGGTTAAGGGTTAGGGTCAGGGTTAGGGTTAGGGTTAGGGTCAGGGTTAGGGTTAGGGTCAGGGTTAGGGTTAGTAAAGTCATGGTTTGGGTAGTGTGAGGGGCCACCTAAAAATGTTGGAAAAAAACGCAAACGCGGTAAAAACGCGCTAAAAACGCATACAAACGCATAAAAACGCTGCGTTTTTTTCATGCATGCTCATAAAAATGCTTGAAAAAAACGCAGCAGTTGTATGCTTATGTATGCGTTTTTTCAATGCGTTTTTTTGCGGGAAAAACGCGCTGCAAAAAAAAGCAAGTGTGAAACTAGCCTTAGACAAGCCCACACCACCCAATGGCTGAACCACAACAAGAGAGCACAAAATGGCAAACTTGAAAAAATACTCTGCAGTAAAAAACATATAAAAGTAATCAGCAAGTGCTGTATAACAAATACAGGGTATTTAGTCGACACATTTTTTGCAAAAAATACATACCAAGCTGCTTCACCACTTCATGGTAACCCTTCATGAAGCAGTCCCTATCTAATGTATTCAAAACCTGAACATGTGAACAGTGTCTGAATGAACAGGATACAGACAGGCGCTTCCCAGTATATGGGCTTGTTGGTGAAAGACAGCTCATTTATGTGCATGTCACAAAGGAGGAGGGTGGGGTCTCCCAAACCGTGCTGAGCACGGAAAAAAAGGATTAAAAACATATATGTGACATGCACAAGTGTGAACAAGTCGGTAAGACAATGCCCACACCACCCAATGGCTGAACCACAACAAGAGAGCACAAAATGACAAATTTGAAAAAATACTCTGCAGTAAAAAAAACATATAAAAGTAATCAGCAAGTGCTGTATAACAAATACAGGGTATTTAGTCGACACATTGTTTGCAAAAAATACATACCAAGCTGCTTCACCACTTCACGGTAACCCTTCACGAAGCAGTCCCTATCTAATGTATTCAAAACCTGAACATGTGAACAGTGTCATCAGATGATGTAGTTTCCTGTCACCTGGAAAATTTTTCCGTATTTCTCATAAGCTTCACGGATGGTCCGTGTGGTGTCCGATTTTTTTCTCGCACCCTTAGACTTGCATTGGTGAGACTCGGCCGATATAGGCATAAAATTGTAGCATGCTGTGATTTTACATGCACATAGAATATGCAGAATAAAAAATACAGTGATGTGAGCTGCCCCATAGATTAACACTGGTCCGAGTGCTATGTGATGTTTTCTTGCATAGCACTCATCTGTATTCTATGCTAGTGTGACACCGGCCTAACAAGGAAAACATTCGGAATAGTTGGGAAGCAAAGTTGGGAATTATTTTAAAGTACAATTTAAGAAAAAAAGGCAAAAAAGTTAACAGATGTATCCATTGTATCACACTACTTTGATTTTACATATTTGAGATTCGTTTTGGTCAAAGTAAAGAGAAAAATAATCTAGAGAGTCACCAGTTAAGCAGCATGATTTTTTTTTATGAAGGTTTATTGTCTAAAAATGTATGAAATTTAAGGATCATATCAATTTACTGGATTTTGTTATTCTAGTCATGCAATAATTTTGACTAAATATATTCAGCTGCCAGAAGGTGGCAGTAAAGCTCTTTGAAAGCATCAGAAATCCACTAAAATCAGGTTCTATCTTTTGGTAACTGCGAATTCTTTTCTGCTACATGTATCTCTACGACTCTCTCATTTTATTGAAATTTCCTGAGAATTTCCTTCTCACTGTAGGTCATAATGCAGGCTAGATAAAACAGGATATTTCTAGCCATCTAAGATCTCAATCTATATACACTGCTGTGGTGCAAATATGATTCATGTCAGTTTAAAAAAGGCGACACTTCAGCTTTTGTGATATGAAACAGTCTGGACGATACTTATGAAGGTTAAATTAAAGTACATGTTGGATGCAAGGTGGCAGTGTCTGCAAATGTAGAGGCACTTAAGGATATGATCACACTTGATTTTTTGAGGGTCTTTGTCATTTTATAGTTAATTTATATCTGTTCTCATGAGATCTGTCTATGAACTGACCAAGAAAACACAGCATGCAGCCAATTTTTCTTAACATTTAGTGGTGCTTAATGATGGTATAAACATTTTACAGAATATATATATACAGAATATAAAAAAGTTAATTCTGTTTTTCTTAATAATTAAATGCAATTAAAATGGGATTAGTAAAAACGTCATCTCACATACAATCAACAAGCCCCCATTCAAGTATGTCAGTGCAAAAAGGAAAAGGAAACCCCAAACAAAAGTAAATAGCCACCAATAGTTTTACTGACAGAGGTTACAGCAAATACCTCAAGAAATCAACCATTAGAAAATTGATATGAAATCCAGAAAAAAATACCTGTTTAATGATAACACTAAACCAACTTCTTCTGATTAATTCACGATTATGTTCTCTACACCATGTAGTCTCCAAAATAATCAAATACTAAGAATCGTCTCCAAATATTTACCTGTAATTAATCAGGATGAGGAGCTCAGAAATGTCCTTAATGACGACTGTCGTTAAGTCATCAAAGGGGGTCGCTCCTCGGATAACATGCTCTCTAAATATAATGAGAAGACAGGGTAAATATATGAGGAGACAGTAAGGTGAACAGGAGGGATGTTAGAGGAGACAGTATGAGGAGGGAGGGGAATAGTGTGAGGCCACAGTATATTGCAGATATTTTTATTTGGGAGCATTATTAAGGCTGTGTGCACACGCTGCGGATTAGGTGCGGATTCATCCGCGTGGATTTTGTAAAATCAGCAGGTGAAACCGCAGGTCAAAATACCTGCGGTTTTACCTGCGGATTGCTCTGCGGTTTTGCCCTGCGGTTTTTCATCTCCTCAATGGAGGAGATGGCAAACCGCAGGAGAATCCACAGAAAGAATTGACATGTCAATTCTTTCTGCGGATTGAAAACCGCAGATAATCCGCGCGGAAAATTCCGCACCGTCTGCATTGCGGTTTTTGATTCCCATAGGGAATCATGGTACTGTACACCGCAGTAGAAACTGCTGCGGGTCCGCAGCGGCCAAAACCGCTGCGGAACCGCAGCAAAATCCGCAGCGTGTGCACACAGCCTAATGACACTTCTATCTTTAAGGGGATTGTGTGGAGATTTGCTGCAGAAGACCGGAGAAGATGGAAGTCTGCAGAGACGAGATGTGGATGAGAAAACTCATCATGGGGTCTGGACAAGAAGAAGAAAAGGAGAACAACTCCAGAGAAGACGTCATCTATAAGGTACCTGGATGTAAATATTATTTGTGATACTGACTAATTCTCATGTTTTTATTTGTTAGGAACATTAGAGGGGTTGTCCAGGTTTGTGCTGAGTCTGCAGTCATTCTATGTGACTGCAGACTTCTGAATTCTCACAGTGCTCACTGAACGCTGTCAGGATTCTCTCGTGCCGGTAATTTACATACATGCGGTCACATGCTAGCTAGACATGTGTGGCCTCACTCAATGAAAATGAACGGAGCGAGGCCGGGCACGTCTAGTCAGAATGTGGCCAGAAGTATATAAATCACATACTTGTGCTGACATGACTGTACATCGGCAAGGGAGAATCCTAAAAGTGTGCAGTGCATTCGTTGTGAGAATTCAGAAGCTGCAATGTCAGGATTCAGCTTTGCAGGTTCCAGTAGTCATCACACGGACACTTCACTCATATGCGATTTTCATACTTGACAACGAGCTTCTCTTCCTGCTTTCAGTTTTTTACTGAACATTGAGAGCATTAGGGAGAGCAGCTCATGGGTACATGACTAACTGTGCAAGTCGCATATGTACTTGGTGTGGGGGGGGCGCCGAACCAAATTCTTGCCCCGGGTGCCAGGAAGCCTAGATACGCCTCTGGCTGAACACTAGTGATGAGCGAGTATACTCGTTGCTCGAGTGTCCTCCGAGAATTTTGGCGTGCTCGGAGATTTAGTTTTCGTCGTCTCACGTGCATGATTTGCGACTTGTTGACAGGCTGGATACATGTGGGAATTCTCTAACAAACAGGCATTCCACACATGTATTCAGGCTGTCTAGCAGTCGCAAATCATACAGATGAGACGACGAAACCTAAATCTCTGAGCACGCCAACATACTCGGAGGACACCCGGGAAAATCCGAGCCACGAGTATACTCGCTCATCATTACTGAACACCCTACAAACATAAAAAATAAATTTTGCTCATATTGTGGAGCAGCCAAGTATTTTGTCACTGTACACACTAGCGATACTTCTTGCTTTATATCTTATGGATATAAAGAGTTAAACATTCAGAAAGAGGAGGGAGTTAGCCAATACATTTATTTACACGTGAGGCATTTTGGATCCTTACAATAAACACTAAATATCCATATGGTATGAATTTTTAGAATGATCTTTTTTACATTTATTAACATGCTATATTTGTATATCTTGTGCAATCATTTTTTTCCACCTTTGTAACTTTTGTTTAGCTTATAAGTAATGGTTCACTATAGCTTGTTTCTGTGTCTACATGTGATTGGTCTGTGTTGATTTAAATAAGATCATGTGCTGACTTTTTTTCATTTTATGACTAAGGGCAGTTGGCCAGAAATGTGTCAATTTTAATCTCTTATTGAAATGGGTCATATTTTAATGGACTTTTAATAAAGACCAATACCTTTTACTATTTCCAGATGTGCTGAATTCTTCCCATTTTCCTCATGTTGTAAAGATAATAGAACTGTACTGGCGTCTCATCTTTATAGTTTATGAGGGCAGGGACAGTGCAAAAATGTTTTATCTTCCCAGAGTCCTCCTTTAAATAAGCAGTCCCCTCAAAATTTGTATCTTAATATATTGCAATCATCATATAGCACTATGCATTTACAATTGCTCATTTTGCCTTTCTACTCAGTTACTTCTTATATTTTCTAATAGACCTATGACATCACCTGATTAAAAACTGACTAGCTAAATCCTTCTAAGCTCTATGTAGCAACAGGAGGTCAATTTTCCCTGTATGAGTTGTGAGACACTACAGAAGTCTCTGGCAGGGAGGAGAAGAGCAGCTAGCTCAGACATTAAAGAGGGGAAGGATAAATGAAGAGACAAGAGACTTCCTGCTTCTACCCAAAAACAATCAATATTTAAATACCCAAAGTAGTAATTTTTGCATTGAGGTCACTCATCAGTCCTGTCCACTTTATTTATAGATCGGAGGCTCTACAATTTCTTTTTACAAAGATGGAGGCTCCCCTTTTTTTTTGGCATTCAGTTCACTTAAAACGTGTACTTTTTTTACATAAAATATACAAATTTATGGGTACAATATATTTTCATTCTTTTTTATTATTTAGTGATTCTTACAATTTTTTTACATTTTTTTTCACTTATTTACTCAGTTCCTTAATGGAACTTTCATTTTCAGCAGTCTAACTCAAGCCCTTTAGACATAGCTCTGCACATGGTCTAAGGGGCATGCCATAGTTTGGTGACCCAGATGTCATCATGACGATTTCAGATCACCACGACAATGATCGGATCCTCATGATGATGTCACAGGGGCGCAATTTGGAGGGAAGAGGCAGCCCCACTCTGCCTTCTAAATGCTGCAATCGGTATCGATCACAGTATTTAGGGGGCAAAACTTCTTGGAGCTGTGTGGGCATTGCTCCTGGCAGTGAGAGCCAGGTGTCAGCAATGATGTTAGATGTACTCAAGGCTTCGATCTCATGCTAACAGCTTCTGTGTGGTCAAAATCACCAGGATGTCCCCAGTACGTCCAAGGTTATTAAGTCATTCCCAACCAGGATGTACTGGGTATATCCAAGGTCATGAAGGGCTAAATAGAGTGGCATTTCCACAAACAATGGTAAACTCTGCTACTTTGTTGTTACATCCTAAATTCATGTTCTCTTTTTATCATACTCCATCACTACAACCTAATTTCAGTGCTTTAATGTATTCCAAATAGCGGGGCTCTTGTTGTTTGTACTGTATTAGGAATCAGTCTGCTTGATATTATGTATTCCTTATGTAAAGTTTTTTAAAAGATGATAGTGCTGCAGTATACAATATGACACTATTGTGAGTATAGAAAAAATACAATGGTATTACTGGTGTATTATTGGCAATAGAATAGACATTAGTATTAGTGTAGGAGGGGAAAGAAGTCTGTTTTTTTCAAAAATAGGTATGTAAACAGGTATATGGCTTGTATACATGTTTGCATATATACAATGTCATGTAAAAGTTTAGGCTCCCCTGGTCAAAATTAATGTTAGGTCTTCTCACACATTCGTTTTTTGAGTCCACATGTGGTCTGATTTTTAACCCCTTAACAAAACTCCAAGGGTGCTTAGAAAAATATTCAGAATTGAGAGTCCTCAGTGGTTTTTAACTGACTCTCAATTCTGAATATTTTTCTATCTACTGACTAACATGGTACAAAGATATACATCTTTCCTGTATCAAGGGTGCATAAAAATTTTCATTGGCCCATTTTCCTTTTGTAATTTTTAAAATGTAAAAAATATGTATATATCTGTTGCCTAAAATACAAATTAAATGTGTCTTATTTAACTTTAGGCCTTTTAGAGATCAATCATCTTTAACTTGCTTAACTGTTCACATTAACACTAATTTTAATGAAATTTATGGACAACAAAGCTACTGACCGGCAGAGGGCAACCACTGACCGGGATGACCAACATCTTATTCAAATGTCGCTCAGCAACCACAGGATGACATCAAGTGACCTACAAAAGGAATGGCAAAATGGCAGATGTGCACGGCAAGAACAGTTTGTATCAGGCTCCTAGAGGCAGGGCTCAAGTCATGTAAAGCTAGAAAAAAAAGCCTTTCCTCAATGAGATGCAAAGGAGAGCCAGGCTGAAGTTTGCCAAAGACCATAAGGATTGGACCATAGAGGACTGGAGTAAGACAATATTCACTGATGAGTCTAATTTTTAGCTGGTCATCTAATGGTTAGATGGAGACCTGAAGAGGTGTACATGTCACAGTGTCTTGCACCCACTGTGAAAATTAGTGGTGGATCGATGCTGATCTGGGGATGCTGAAGCAAGGCTGGAATTTGGCAAGTTAATCTTTGTGAAGGATGTATGAATCAAGCTGCATACAAGGTTATCCTGGAAAAACAGTTGATTCCTTCTGCTCAAGCAATGCTCCCCAACTCTGAGGACTGGCTTTTCTCACAGGACAATGGGCAATGCCACACAGCTAAATCAATCAATGTGTGGATGAAGGACCACCACATTAAATCCCTTTCATGGCCAGCCCAATCTCTAGACCTGAACCCCATTGAAAATCTCTGGAATGTAATCAAGAAGACGATGGATAGCCACAAGCCATCAAACAAAGAGGAACTGCATACATTTCCGTACCAGGAATGGCATAAGGTCACCCAAAAGCAGTGTGAAAGACTGGTGGAAAGCTTGCCAAGATGCATGTGTCATGGTCCAGTCCAGAGTTTATTTTCTGCTGTCTTCACTCTGGACTGGTCATGCGGCGGTTGATCTCCTCAGCCTCATTCTGGAGCTAGCTGGGCTACTTCAGTCCATCACAGCCTGCTGACCAGTTTTAGTGATAGCTCAAGCCTCTGACCCTTGTACCTTGGTGCTCCTCCTGCCTTTGACTTATATCCATGTGTATGACCCAGACTGATCTCTGACCCTGTCTCTTGGTATTCGTCTCTGCTGCTACGTTCTCTGTCTGGCTTTTGATTCCACGGCTTGTACCCCGACCACAACTTCCATCTCATGTTTTTGGACCCTGCGCTCATGTTTGGCTTTTTGACCCTCAGCTTGGTATTTTGACTACATATATTGCTGCTACTTCTGGTACGTCTGCTCCTCATCGTTTCTGACTCGGTTCGTCTGACCATTCTCTTGTTACCTGTGACACCTGTGCGTAGCTCAGTGTTGCTACTCTTAGTGTGTAACCTCTCTTCTCTCACCAGCTCCCCCTGGTGGAGGTTTCACTACAGCATGAAAACTGTGATTAAAAATCATGGTTATTCCACAAATTATTGATTCCTGAACTGTTCCTGAGTTAAAACATTAGTATTGTTGTTTCTAAAAGATTATGAACTTGTTTTCTTAACAATATTTGAGGTCTGCAGGAACTGCATTTTTTTGTTCCTTTGACTATCTCTCATTTTCTGAAAATAAATACAAAATTTAGTGCTTGGAAATTCGAAGACATGTTGTCAGTAGTTTATAGAATAAAAGAGCAATTCACATTTTACTCAAAAAATTTACCTGTAAAGAGAAAAATCAGACAAACTGAGAATTTTGCAGTGGTCTATTAATTTTATACATATATATATATATATATATATATATATATATATACACTCACCTGCCCTTATCTAGCCCACGCTGCAGCCTTACTCTGGTTGACTTTTCTGGACTACTCATCCCTGGGTCATCTTTGGCATCTGAAATCATCATGTAGTTGAGAGGTATAATCAGTGCAGGAGGCAAAAAAGTGATGTGTACAATAAAATACTGAAGATGACCCACTGTAAATCAAAAAGTATATATTTTTTTATTTTTTAACCCAATCATAGTCCTTTATGTTTTAGCAATATGGCAGCAGACCAACCACCATTTTTTTTTGATTGGCCCAAAGCATATCTCAAAAACTTTGACAAATCAAATTTTGTTTCTAATCTAATGTAATGTAAATTTGATTCACCTCTAATAGGTTCTCTCATCTGTAGTCATAAAGAGTAATTATAGAGATGGTATTGCTAAAAGAGATACAAACATAGACTGGCCTTGTCTAATATGATATCTGCTGACACAACGAGATGAACTACAAGAATTTGGGTCCATCTTAATTGTGTAAACTTTGTCGGGGTCCGATGACTTTTACGCTCTTTTGATCAAAATAGTGTCAGCTAAATACTCTGTTATTTACATGTACTATTACTATTTATTTACTTACTGAAGGGTTTTTTCTCATTTTATTTTAATCCTTAGGTTTTGTCTGTTAATGGCCACAGTGTGAATGTGCACTTACACATTTCACTTACATCAACATGTGTTCCGGCTCATATCGTTGGTTTTACATCAATTCAGTGATTTCCATAACTTCAAAACGTTGCCTTCATAGGATTGCAATTTCTGTGTTGAGTGAGTATAGATATTTTAAAGAATTCAACTCAATGATAATAATTTCCCGTTCTATATGAAATTTTTGCCACTTTAATTACAATGATAAATTATGTATGGACATGTTAAATGCTTAGAGAATATTTAAAAGCACTTTACCTAAAATATCGAAATGGTCACATACTAAAAAGACTAAACTTAGATAAGAAGGTATACTTTGGTGTTAAAATGTTATTTTCTTATGGAAATAACATTTTTCTATTCACTTGAAGACCTTTTTAATACACACAAAGCTCAACCCATGATTAAGGTATAATAAAGGGATGCATATATGGACTTATTTATATTCTGCTACTTATGGATCATAAAACAGATTTTAAAAAAAAGAAAAACTATGGCCTGTACTTTTCCAATTTTATACAGAGCCACTCATAGATTTTTGTTTTGGTCAATAAGATTCTGTGAGTATCCCTGAATAATAAAAGTATGCCCCATTAAATGTGATGACATGCTCACCTACAATTATTGCTTCTTCGGGGAAACCATTGCTTTATGATGGCACCATATGCCAGTACTCGGCTGTGTGCTCTGTGTATCACAACAAAGACACATTTACACAGCAGTGCTGCTTGCATGATGTCTTCTTCCAGAAATAAACAATACATGATGTTAATTTACATTTCAGATATTATGAAGCCAAACATAAAAATAGCTATACTGACGTTCCTAAACATATTTAACAGCTGAATTGCATCAACTTCACAACAGTTTAACAACATAATACAAATTTCCCAGAATAATCATGTCTTTTATAACAATCAACTTTAAAGGTTGAATATCAGTTTTTTTTTGGGGGGGGTACCAAAGGCTTCTTTTATCTCTTTCTTGTTCTTTTACTTACGTAGGAATTGGCTGTTGGCAAAGATTAATTTCAATTCCTTAGCTGATCTGCTCAATTTGATGCATGTTCTTGAAGACTTACTTCCTTTCCACTTATTATTTCTAGTTCTGCAATTTATACTTGACTTTATTTGTAGCACAATGCTATTCATCTGACAAAATAAGGTGCCCCACAAAAATATTATAGGAAAATTAGATGAAAGCATCTCTTTTCACAACTGCAGCCACTGGCTGATCACCATAGCTCCAGTGTCAGAAAACCACAGAGACCAGCTGTTAACCGAAAGGAAAGATGAAGATGACCTTACATTCTTTGTCAAGGCAATTGTAGTATTATATTGGGCATTTAGATGAAAGATCATTTACAATATTAGCAGGTGTTGTCAGAGGAAGATGGTTTTTAACCCCTTCCTGACATGAGACGTACTATCCCGTCCATGGTACCAGGGCCTATGCCCATGGACGGGATAGTACGTCTACCGCGATCAGCGGCGCCCACGTGGTGAGTGCCGCTGATCGCGGCCGGGTGTCAGCTGATTATCACAGCTGACACCCGACACAATGTGTCAGGGGCGGTCACGGACCGCCCCCGACACGTTAACCCCTTGTACACCGCGATCAAACACGATCGCGGTGCACCGGGAGATAAAGGGAAGCATCGGCAGGGAGGGGGCTCCCTCCGTGCTTCCCTGAGCCCCCCACGGCAGCGCAATGTGCAGCGCTGCTGCCGGTGGCTCCTTTCCTGCAGGCCCCCGAATCCAAGATGGCGACGGGGGCCTTCGGGGGCCTGCAGGAAGCTGGCTTCCTCAGTGCCTGCAAAGCGCCGGCATGAGGAATCCTTCTGCAGTGCCTGTGACAGATTGCTGATCTGTCACAGTGATCTGTGATGTGACAGATCAGCGATCTGTCACAGGACAGTGATGTCCCACCTGGGACTATTTAATAAAGTAAAAAAAAAAATAAAAAAAAGTGTTAAAATAAATTAAAAAAAATCGCCAAATAAATTAGAAAAAAAAAAAATATTCCCCCAAATAAATCCATTTTTTAGAAATAAAAAAAAAAAACAATAAAAGTACACATATTAGGTATCGCTGCGTCCATAACGACCCGCCCTATAAAACTGTCCCATTAGTTAACCCCTTTATCGAACCCCTTAAAAAATAAAAATAAAAAACGAAGCAAAAAATAATGATTTATTATCATACCGCCAAACAAAAAGTGTAATAACGCGCGATCAAAAAGTTGCATATAAATATCCATGGTACCGCTGAAAACGTCATCTTGTCCCGCAAAAAACGAGCTGCCACACAGCATCATCAGCGAAAAAATAAAAAAGTTATAGCTCGCAGAATAAAGCGATGCAAAAATAATTATTTTTTATATAAAATAGTTTTCATTGCATAAAACCGACAAAACATAAAAAAACGACCGAAATAAGGTATCGCTGTAACCGTACTGACCCAAAGAATAAAACCGCTTTATCAATTTTACCGCACGCGGAACGGTGTAAACGCACCCCCCCAAAAGAAATTCATGAAACGCTGGTTTTTGTTCATTCTGTGTCCCAAAAATCGGAATAAAAAGCGATCAAAAAATGTCACGTGCCCGATAATGGTACCAATAAAAACGTCAACTCGTCCTGCAAAAAATAAGACCTCACTTGACTCGGTGGGTCAAAACACGGAAAAATTATAGCTCTCAATATGTGGTGATGCAAAAACTATTTTTACAATAAAAAGCGTCTTTTAGCGTGTGACAGCCGCCAAACATAAAAACCGCCATAAATAGTAAATCAAACCCCCCGTTATCACCCCCTTAATTAGGGAAAAATAATAAAATAAAAAAATGTATTTATTTCCATTTTTCCATTAGGGTTAGGGTTAGGGCTAGGGTTAGGGTTAGGGCTAGGGTTAGGGTAGGGTTAGGGCTAGGGTTAGGGTTAGGGCAAGGGTTAGGTTTAGGGTTAGGGCTGAGATTAGGGTTAGGGGTGTGTTGGGGTTAGGGTTGGAGTTAGAATTGGGGGTTTCCACTGTTTGGGCACATCAGGGGCTCTCCAAATGCAACATGGCGTCTGATCTCAATTCCAGCCAATTCTGAGTTGAAAAAGTCAAATGGTGCTCCTTCCCTTCCAAGTTCTGCCAAGCGCCCAAACAGTGTTTTACCCCCACATGTAGGGTATCAGCCTACTCAGGTCAAATTGCAAAACAATTTTTGGGGTCCAATTTCTCCTGTTACCCTTAGGAAAATAAAAAATTGGGGGCAAAAATATCATTTTTGTGGAAAAAATTGATTTTTTTATTTTCACGCCCGAGCGTTATAAACTTCTGTGAAGCACTTGGGGGTTCAAAGTGCTAACCACACATCTAGATAAGTTCCGTGGGGGGTCTCGTTTCCAAAATGGGGTCATTTGTGGGGGGTTTCCACTGTTTAGGTACATTAGGGGCTCTCCAAAGGCAACATGACACCCGCAGAACATTCCCTCAAAGTCTGCAATCCAAAACATCACTACTTCCCTTCCGAGCCCCGACGTGCGCCCATACAGTAGTTTTCTCCCACATATGGGGCGTCAGCGTACTCAGGACAAATTGGACAACAACTTTTGGGGTTCAATTTCTCCTGTTACCCTTGGGAAAATAAAAAAAATGGCGACTAATTGATCATGTTTGTGGAAAAAATACGATTTTTTTATTTTCATGCCCTGGCATTATAAACTTCTGTGAAGCCTTTGGGGGTTCAAAGTGCTCACCTCACATCTAGATAAGTTCCTTAGGGGGTCTAGTTTTCAAAATGGGGTCATTTGTGGGGGGTTTCCACTGTTTAGGTACATTAGGGGCTCTCCAAAGGCAACATGACACCCGCAGACCATTCCATCAAAGTCTGCATTCCAAAACGTCACTACTTCCCTTCCGAGCCCCGACGTGCGCCCATACAGTAGTTTTCTCCCACATATGGGGTATGAGCATACTCAGGACAAATTGGACAACAACGTTTGGGGTCCAATTTCTCCTGGTACCCTTGGGAAAATAAAAAAATGGTGACTAAAAGATCATGTTTGTGGAAAAAATACGAATTTTTTATTTTCACGCCCGGGCGTTATAAACTTCTGTGAAGCACTGGGGGGTTCAAAGTGCTCACCACACATCTAGATAAGTTCCTTGGGGGGGTCTAGTTTACAAAATGGTGTCATTTGTGGGGGGTTTCCACTGTTTAGGTACATCAGGGGTTTTCCAATCGCGACATGGTGTCCGATCTCAATTCCAGCCAAAAATGTCAAATGGCGCTGCTTCCCTTCCGAGCTCTGCCATGCGCCCAAATAGTGGTTTACCCCCTCATGTGGGGTATCAGCGTACTCAGGACAAATTGCACAATAACTTTTACGGTCCTGTTACCCTTGGAAAAATAAGAATTGAGGGTGAAAAGATCATTTTTGTGGAAACAATATGATTTCTTAATTGTACAGCTTTATGTTATAAACTTCTGTGAAGCCCTTGGGGGTTCAAAGTTCTCACCACACATCTAGATAAGTTCCTTAGGGGGTCTAGTTTCCAAAATGGTGTCATTTGTGGGGGGGTTTCCACTGTTTTGGTACATCAGGGGTTTTCCAATCGCGACATGGTGTCCGATCTCAATTCCAGCCAAAAACGTCAAATGGCGCTGCTTCCCTTGTGAGCTCTGCCATGCGCCCAAATAGTGGTTTACCCCCACATGTGGGGTATCAGTGTACTCAGGACAAATTGCACAATAACTTTTAGGGTCCTGTTACCCTTGGAAAAATAAGAATTGAGGGTGAAAAGATCATTTTTGTGGAAAAAATATGATTTTTTAATTGTACGGCTGTATGTTATAAACTTCTGTGAAGCCCTTGGGGGTTCAAAGTTCTCACCACACATCTAGATAAGTTCCTTAGGGGGTCTAGTTTCCAAAATGGTGTAATTTGTGGGGGGTTTCCACTGTTTAGGTACATCAGGGGTTTTCCAATCGCGACATGGTGTCCGATCTCAATTCCAGCCAAAACGGCAAATGGAGCTGCTTCCCTTCCGAGCTCTGCCATGCGCCCAAATAGTGGTTTACCCCCACATGTGGGGTATCAGCGTACTCAGGACAAATTGCACAATATCTTTTAGGGTCCTGTTACCCTTGGGAAAATAAAAATTGGGGTGAAAAGATCATTTTTGTGGCAAAAATATGATTTTTTAATTGTATGGCAGTACGTTATAGACTTCTGTAAAGCCCTTGTGGGTTCAAAGTTCTCACCACATATCTAGATAAGTTCCTTGGGGGGTCTAGTTTCCAAAATGGGGTCACTTGTAGGGGGTTTCCACTGTTTAGGTACATCAGGGACTCTCTAAACGTGACATGGCGTCCGATCTGAATTCCAGCCAATTTTGCATTGAAAAAGTCAAACGGCGTTCCTTCCATTCTGAGCTCTGCCATGCGCCAAAACAGTCGTTCCCCCCCCACATATCAGGTATAAGCGTACTCAGGACAAATTGCACAATAACTTTTGCAGTCCAATTTCTCCTGTTACCCTTGGTAAAATAAAAAAAATTGAACCTGAAGTATTTTTTTTGTGAAAAAAAGTTAGATGTTCATTTTTTTTTAAATATTCAAAAAAATTCCTGTGACGCACCTAAAGGGTTAATAAACTTCTTGAATGTGGTTTTGAGCACCTTAAGGTGTGCAGTTTTTAGAATGGTGTCACTTTTGGGTATTTTCTATCATATAGTCCCCTCAAAGTGACTTCAAATGTGATGTGGTCCTAAAAATAAAATGGTGTTGTAAAAATGAGAAATCGCTGGTCAACTTTTAACCCTCATAACGTCCTAACAAAAAAAAATTTTGGTTCCAAAATTGTGCTGATGTAAAGTAAACATGTGGGAAATGTTACTTATCAAGTTTTTTCTGTGCTGTATCTCTGTGATTTAAGGGCATAAAAATTCAAAGTTGGAAAATTGCAAAATTTTCAAAATTTTTGCCAAATTTCTGTTTTTCTCACAAATAAACGCAAGTTATTTGAATGAAATTTTACCACTAACATGAAGTACAATATGTCACGAGAAAACAATGTCAGAATCACCGGGATCCATGGAAGCGTTCCAGAGTTATGACCTCATAAATGTACAGTGGTCAGAATTGTAAAAATTGGCCCGGTCATGAACGTGCAAACCACCCTTGGGGGTGAAGGGGTTAAGGGGACTAGATGTTGCCTTATCAAGAGTGACTTTAGTCCGGATTCAACAACACAATTTTGCAAGAATTCTGGCATAAATTGATTTGAAAGTACACAATAATTTGGCACAACTCAGGGCTGCACAAAATGTTTTCAACTTTTGGTATTTTTACAACTATTTATTCCAGCTCGGCTAAAATGGATTGAGCAGGGGTGGCAAAAGGGCATGATGCCATGCCTCATCTAACTCATGACAACTCATTTAATTCATGGCATATCTTACACCAGAAATCTTAAGGCCCCTTCACACACAGTGAGACTGCTCATACCTCAAGAAAAACCCTTGCCCCTTTTCCCTAACGCAAAGAAAAAATCCAGTCATTAACGAAAACATATCTTTAATGGAGAGTAACACATTTACAATAACTCTCATCTTCTCAAAAACCCATTGTTGGAGGGGTAAGGTCGCAGCTCTGGATTCATTAAACACCGGAAGATGTGGGTGATATGCCACCGGACTCCCGGCACATGTTAACCCGACTTATTCTTCCGCCAACCGCTGCGACTTTCAATACCATGAATAATAAACATCCAAACTATCAATACCGGAAGCTGTGGGTGATATGCCGCCGGACTCCCGGCACATGTTATCCCGACTAAATAATAAACATCCAAACCATCAACCATCAAATTACCTCAATAACAAAAGAAGAAAAGCAAAAGAAAGGGAAGGGAGGGTGGGAAGCTCCTTGCTCCCAGGTTCAAAAGAGGCCCAGCAGCCTCAGGCCCCGCCTTATATACCCCTTAGGGGGAGGAGAATGATCCACACACAAAAATTAATGGGGGGTGGAGTTTTTGCTTCTTTTAACCCTTTCTCTGCACCTAGGAAAAGAGGGCAATGCACATTAAACCCACAAGCTGGGTTTCCTCAGACTGCTCATATCTCAAGAAAACCCCTTGCCCCTTTTCCCTAATGCAAAGAAAGAATCCAGTCATTAATGAAAACATATCTTTAATGGAGAGTAACACATTTACAATAACTCCCATCTTCTCAAAAACCCATTGTTGGAGGGGTAAGGTCGCAGCTCTGGATTAACTAACCACAGGAAGCTGTGGGTGTTTTGCCACCGGACTCCAGGCACATGTTAACCCGACTTATTCTTCCGCCAAGGAGTAGCGAGACGTAGTAGAGCTACGACCCCACACACAGAGCAAATAGCGCCTCTTGAATACCATCTTGTAAACCTGAAAGAAAATCTGTCCAAGCCAAATTTCCGTTAAATGTACCCCATCTCGACGCATCAGCCTGGCATTGCTACCTTCCAATTGCCTGTGCCGAACTATAACACCCCCCTTAAAATGAAAAAATTAGATATTCAGTGATTTACTGTATAGCTCTCCGAGAACATTCGATGCCAGCCCACTCTCTAGTACTGTGCCACACCACCCTGGGGATTATTTCTTACCAAACTATGACGAGTTGGGAGAAAAACCCGAACTTTATCAATATCCGCTCGCATTAGTGTGAGAAGCTCCGTCAGTTGTATTGCACCTAAATCGTTTTCCCCCGCATGCAGCACCAAGATAACTGTGGAGGCCGTCAATCTAGAGATGTGAACCACTTCAATCAGCACTTGCGACCATGTTAACCCTCGAATGCCTTTCCAATTCACATCGGCATTGAAGAAACCAAGCGATCTCCCGCCAGGATGCAACTTCACCCTCAGTTCGGCCCACCAGACATAAGAATGACCCAAAATCCATACACTAGGTCTTGCACCACCTATGATGAGAAAATTGAAATTCAACTGTACATTAATTAATATGACATTAGTAACTCTGGCCTTATGTAATGAAAAAAACACGTGGAACGCCACCTGCGTATTCTATGATTTCCTCAATTGTGAAAACCCACCCGAGCAGCTACCATCGCCGCACCAATTCTGAAAGAATGGGTACAAAAAATCCCCCGATGGAAGACCCAAAGCTATAAAAATTTAGACGCATGACTGCCAATAAATGAAATCTGATTTACGGGGACCCGTCAGTCATGCGCAAAAATGCTTGGCTGTCTGGCCTAAACGCCAAGTAATGAGTAATCAATTTAATAGGGCACATCGGGCCTGAATGAAAAATAAAGGAAACCATGCTCCCTTAACTGTGATTAGTTTTTGAACGCCGAGTATGAACGCGAATACCACCATTGCAAAACGATACATCATTATGCTGCAATCCCCCTTTGCATACGAGCCGAAGGTGCAGCCACTCACTAATAAGCAATGCCCCAAAAACTGGAATCCCGAATGCCGCAGAAAATAGAGTAGATACACCCTGGGAGCTACAATCGTATTAATAATTCTGACCAACCGAGAATAAGAGATTGGCCGTCTAAGAAAATTAAGATTTTTTTTGTGTAATTTTCCCAATCCTTAATCGCCTGATGTAAAATAAAAAATTTTTAGGGACATCTTCCCTCCCACGTATCTTGAACTGAAAAGACAACCCTGCTAACTTGTTCCTGGCAACCGCTGCCGAGGAACCGCGAATTTGTGTGCTCTAAATAAATCTCTATCACTTCCAACCTTTCCTCGTTAGAGGATCCACCGGGAGTCTTCTTGCAAAAACCCCCCACTCCTGCCACACCTTACCATATGCTGACCACATTGCCGAAGCCACCGACGCCCTGACCAATGGCATTAGGTGACTTCCGGAATTTTCCACCGGTATCCTGGACACTGAATTCCTTGTTGCCTATCCAATGGGCGAGATCTTGAAATTTCTGAAAGTCAAAACTTAAAAAGGGGCATAAGCAATAGCATTTTTACTACTTGGTACATGCTGCAATCGGAATCAGATATTAAAATGCCAGCACCTCAATACCAGGAAACAAATCAACTTTTTGACAGGAATAGAAGATGACGACAAATGATCTATTGTCTGAACCACTCTTTCATTGTCAGACCAAAAGCGAATGCGTGAATTGACCAACTGATCCCCACAACTCCACACTGCCACCACCAAAAGGAAAAACTCAAGAAAAGTAAATTTCTTTGTTCAACCATTTTGAAACCAATTAAGCAGCCAATGTCCTGCACACACTGATCCCACAGGATGAACAAAGACTGACAGACCAGGCAGAGTCTAAAATAATGAAATATCCTAACTCGCCCTTTCTTCCCTTTGAAAGGCAGTGCTATCATGATAATTCAACAACAAAAACTCCACACTTGCAGATCTTCATTCAAAGGAAGACCAAGCCGAATCATATGATAAGGAGCTTGGCACCCCGCGTGGCAATCGTCAGCCAGTGAGAAAAATTCCTGCTCATAGGCATAACACGTCACGCAAATGCCAATAAACCAGCAGGGATTTCATTTGTATACAGCGTCACTTTTTTTTTTTATAGAAATGAAAACATCAATCAAACCTAACAAATTGTCAATAAGTCATGGGGCAAACGGAACACCATATTAACCGAATCAATCTTCATGCCAAGAAAAACAAAGGCGAGTAGACGAACAAACCTCTTCTACTCCGATAACTGTAGCCCAAATACTTTCGTTACTCCAGGAAATTGTCCCAAACTTTTTTTTTTTGCAACTCTCTGACTCTGCTGGCCCTACAAAAAAGGAAATCGTCCCAATAATGAGTCACCCATCGCGATCCTGTTTCCCATATTAACCACCATTCGAGGCAACTACTAATAATTTGAAATATCTGCATAAATAACACAACCCATGGGAAGGCAAGTGTCATAATAATGGATACATCCACAAAACAACCTAGCAACTGATAATAATCAAGAGAAACTGAAAGAAGATGAAAAAATGGAAGCAATATCCGATTTTGCCATCAATGCACCATGCCATGCCTGACACAACAGCCTAACGGCCTGATCAAAAGAAGCATATGCCACTGAAGCCTCTTTCGCACTAATGCCATCATTCACCAAGCGACCCTATGGGTGCGACAAGTGATGTATCAGTCTGAACTCACCAGTTTTTTTTTTTTTTTTAATTAATGACACCTAACAGGGCTACTCTGAGGTTGAAAAAAGGTGGGGAAGGAAAAGGCCCATCATTTGACCTATAGAGACTTCCTTTTCAATTTTATTTGGCAAAACTAATGGGAGCTCCTTAGCCGATTTTAAATATCAGAAAAACAACTAGCTTTTGGAAAATTTAAACAGTATGAAGCAACTTTATGTGAACCCCACTCGCATCTTAGCTGCCTCCACTTTATTGTGGTATTTGCTATCCACCGCTCCATCACAGTGATACTCAGCAGGGTCCTTGCTCTCATGCTGGGGATTTTGCCTCATGATCATAGCCTTTTATGGAGGGCAGAAACATTTTGCCACTACTTGCAAAATGCCGCAAAACAAGCTTTATTACTTATACTTGCATAATCCCTAGTATCTGCAGTGGCAATCATTGAACACACTGCTGCCTGTCCACCGAGCCATGCTCTGACTAGGGGGAACAGCTGATATCCCAGCAGGTGCTGGGCATGACTGGCCTGCTCCGTCAGAGGAAGCCAGCAAACCTTCCTTGCTGCTGTGAGAAAAAACCTAGGGATCAAGAGACACACACAGAGGTTGAATTAACAACCAAGTCAGCACTGCAGCCCTCAGCAATGAGAAATTAAAAAGATACATCATTATTCCTGATGCTTGTGTAGCATTAAATAATGCAGCTGGCACCAGAGGTGTCAAATAAACTAAAGAGAGTTAGGTAGCTGATATACCTGGGAACTAGGAAAAATCAGCTGCTAACTAGCATGAGGTAATTGTCTAGGGACATTTTGTGTGAAAACTGACTTACAACTAGAAACTAATGTGGTCAGGTGGGGGTTAACTACCGCAAGTAGATTATCTGTAGCCACCATGTCCACTAACAAAACGCTCCCCACTAGTCTGAGGTAAAAGTACTGGCTGCTAAATAGCAGCACTACTACTCCCAGCATCATCCAATGAGGATGAACTGGCGCTATGTATGCCTCCCATATGACACAACTGAACGGCCTCCTTGTTATATAAAATTAGGGCGAAAGCTGTGACAGGCACTATACTCTGGGCTGAATGCACTGCACTCTGTGAGGCGACCTGGGGATGCCTAGGCACAGGACCTGACAAGCCCTTGAACCGCGCTCATCAATTTCCCACCTTTGCCTCTCCTGCCTCTGCAGTGAGGCCACACACGGAGAACATGAATCCTCCACCAGCGTCGGCAAAATTAAAGGAGGGGAGGATGGGCTTAATCACTCTGTGGGACGCAGCCTCCGCCTTGACCTCTGTTCACTGGAAGCTGACTGACCCAATGGCACACTTGGACCCAGCTCCAGAAATAATGCTGTCAACCACCCACTCCTTCCCTACAACCCTTTCTCTAATGATGTCTTCTAATGGTAAGGGCATCCCTAACCTCAATTACCTCACACACCTCTGGGAGTGTGAAAGCTCCTTGCTCCTAGGTTCAAAAGAGGCCCAGCAGCCTCAGGCCCCACCTTATATATCCCTTAGGGGGAGGAGAATGATCCACATACAAAAATTAAAGGGGGGTGGAGTTTTTGCTTCTTTTAACCCTTTCTCTGCACCTAGGAAAAGAGGGCAATGCACATTAAACCCACAGGCTGATCAGTCAGGGGCCCCCGGCAAATAAAGCCGGGTTCCCTCATCTCACTAGCGAGATTGCTGATTTTGTGATGCCACAGCAATCTCGCCAGCGAGATCGCTGTGTGTGACAGGGATCAGCGACCGCCCCCCCCGCCGGGTATCACTGATCGTGCTCGATCGGCCTTGGCCATTTATCAATTGCTGGTCTCCCACTGGCCAGCGTGCATCGCTGCGTGTGACAGCGGTAGCCAACAATCAGCGAGGCTCCCAGCGCTTTAAGCAGGCACTGGGAGCTGGTCTCTATGGTAAATATTGGGTTACTAATCGGCGCACGTGACTTAGTTACCCGACGTGTACCATACAAACCTGCGTGCTGGCAGCTCCCGGAGCGAGCACGCATGTTTCTAAGGTACACATCGGGTAACTAAGTGACGTGCGCCACTTAGTAACCCGATATTTACCTTAGAGACCAGCGTCCTCGCTGGTGCTGATCACTGGTGAAGCTGCCTGTTTGGCAGCTCACCAGCGATCATATAGCGATGCACCAGCGATCCTGACAAGGTCGTATCGCTGTCGGGATCACTGGTGCATCTTTATGTGTGACAGGGCCTTTACTCCAGTCTCTGACTAAGTAACCAGATTACTGGTGAGGTGCAAGCCACTTATCAGAAACTGCTGATTCATTAAGATGAATATATGACTTATAAAGGCCACTGTAAAAATTTATAGTCTAGATGAATTAAGGGCCTTGAATGGATTTGTGATATAAAATAAAAAATAATTAGCAAATATTTTTTTAAATCCAAATTAGAAACATTATTTTTTCAATTAGAATCATAGAATCGTAGCGTTGGAAGGGACCTCCTGGGCCATCTGGTCCAACCCCCTGCTCAAAGCAGGATTCGCTAAATCATACCAGGCAGATATCTGTCCAGCCTCTGTTTGAAGACTTCTATTGAAGGAGAACTCACCACCTCTCGTGGCAGCCTGTTCCACTCATTGATCACTCTGTTAAAAAGTTTTTTCTAATATCTAATCTGTGTCTCCTCCCATTTAGTTTCATCCCATTGCTTCTAGTCTTTCCTTGTGCAAATGAGAATAAAGATGATCCTTCTGCAATGTGACAGCCCTTGAGATATTTGTAGACAGTTATTAAGTCTCCTCTCAGTCTTCTCTTTTGCAGGCTAAACATTCCCAAATCCTGCAACCTTTCCTCATAAGACAGGGTTTGCAGACCGGTCACCATTCTGGTCGCTCTTTTCTGAACTTGCTCATTTGTTCATGTCTTTTTTAAAATGTGGCGCCCAAAACTGGACACAGTATTCCAGATAAGGTCTGACCAAAGAGGAGTAGAGGGTAAAAATGACTTCACGGGATCTAGACTGTATGCTTCTGTTAATACATCCTAGAATTTGCATTTACTCTTTTTGCTGCTGTATGAAACTGTTGACTCATATTCAGTCTGTGATCTATTAGTATACACAAGTCTTTTTCACATGTGCTGTTGCTTAGCCCTATTCCTCCCATTCCGTATATGTTTTTTTCATTTTTATTGCCCAGATGTAGTACTTTGCATTTTTCCCTGTTAAAAACCATTCTTTTAGTTGCTGCCCACTGCTCAAGTTTATTTATATCTTTTTGAATCTTCTATCTCTCTTCTCTAGTATTAGCTATCCCTCCTAGCTTTGTGTCATCAGCAAATTTAATCAGTTTACCCTCAATTCCTTCATCTAAATCATTGATAAAGATGTTGAACAATACAGGGCCCAGAACAGAGCCCTGTGGTACCCCAAATGAGACATTCTTCCAACTGGATGTGCAGCCATTTATGATCTATCTTTGGGTCCAATCACTGAGACTGTTATGAATCCACCTAACAGTTGCCTTGTCCATTCCATACTTAGTCATTTTTTCAATAAGGATTGTGTGAGATATTTTGTCAAATGCTTTGCTGAAGTCAAGATATACTATATCTACAGCATTTTCCCGATCCACCCAATCAGTGATTCTGTCATAGAATGAAAATTAAGTTAGTCTGACATGACTTATTAGTTACAAACCCATGCTGACTCTGTTTAGTCACTTCATTCTTATCCAAGTACTGACATACATGTTGTTTAATAATTTGTTCAAAGATCTTTGCTGGTATAGAAGTCAGACTCACCGGTCTATAGTTGCCTGGGTCCACCTTCATCCCCTTTTTGAAGATAGGAACAACATTTGCTCTTCTCCAGTCTTCTGGCACTTCTCCTGTTCTCCACGAATTTTCAAAGATTATGGAGAACTGTTCAAAAATTTCTTCTGCTATCTCCTTCAATACTCTGGGGTGTAATTGATCTGGACCTGGAGACTTGAATTCATTTAGGTTAGCTAAGTGTTTCCTCACTATATTTCTGTTTATAGATATCCTGGATTCTTCTATTCCCTTAATTGGACAGTGAAGAACAGTTGATGTTACATTTCCTTTCTGAGAGAAAACAGATGCAAAATAGGAATTTAAAAGTTCTGCCTTCTCAACATCCTGTCTTACCATTTCATCATTTTCATCCTGTAAAAATCCTATAGCATCTTTGACTTTTCTTTTACTTTTAACATAACCCCAAAATCCTTTATTATTGCTTTTGACGTCTCCTGCAAGCCTCAATTCATTGTCAGCTTTATTAATCTGATTTGTGCCCTGCAGGTTCTGCAGGCAGCATTATATTCTTCTTTAGATATGCCTCCCTCTTTCCATTTTATAAACATTCCTTTCTTCCTTTTTAGCATGTGCTTAAGTTCTGTGTTCATCCATCCTGGTTTCCTTAAATGCTTCCTTTTCGGATTAGGATGAAGTCAAGCACAAATGACTTGAATACACCCATATTTACTGCTTTCCACTAATTTGTAACTAATTAGTGATGGGCGAGCACTAAAATGCTCGAGTGCTCATTGCTCAGGTCGAGCAAATTGGAATGCTAGGGTGCTCGACCCAAGCAATGAGCCCAAGGTAAATCTATGGGAGAACCGAGCATATTTGCTGTGATCTCACTCAGGGGTCCTTTTAGGGTCTAAAAATGTCTGAAATCGATGGGAACACTGCTCGAATGACATAGGAACATCATGGAAGCATTTCTGACTCCCAGATCTCAGCTGTGAACAATGTTGTCAGAGTATTACACCACTTTTACAGGCGCATACTAAAACATACGAAAACAAAACAAAAATGGACTTTCCTGGGAAATATGTCAAGGAACATCCTTTCCAGGGTAATGATTTGTAAGTAAGACAAAATAAATAACCCAAAGCAACAATGTTCCTCCACCACTTGGGGCTATGTTCACACATAGCGTTTTGATGCGTTTTTAAACTTTACTATCATTTTAACATTTTACATCTTTATTTGGCCATGTGGTGTGTGACACATCATCAGACACATCCTGTTTCATTTATGAAGGAGGGACTCTGAAAGTCACAAAGTCTATTTTTATAGGGCCAGCAGTCAGCACTCATTTTTCTTAGAGAGCCATAAGCCAACTATGCATTGTTGTTCCTATTATTAAACAGTGGGTCCTTGTTATTACTGTTATTGCTTATGCAGTGAGTGGCAGGGATGCCCAAAATTTGGATGCACCCCAACAACCCAATGAAAAGACGTCATGGATGACCACATGTAAACCAAGTTCACATTTGGTACTCCCATACTGCTTGCTTATGCATTGAATGCAAGGCCTGCCCTGCCCCAAAGTTACTTGCACCCTAATAAGTCTTTCAACCTACCGTATTTTTCGGACCATAAGACGCACTTTTTTCCCCAAAAATTTTGGGGGAAAGTGGGGGGTGCCGCGGGGCTCTGTAGTGCGGTGGTGGCAGCGGGCTGTGCTCCGGTGCAGGGGTGGTGGCTCTCTGTGCTCCGGTGCAGGGGCGGCGGCTCCGCCAGCATTTCCTCCAAGCCCGGAGGCCCCCGCACATCCCTTGCTGGCCGCCGCCATGTTGCTGTGGCCTCCGGGAGCATGGACTCCGGGAATATGGCCGCCGGTGCGGGGACTGCGCATGTGCAGGTTCAGATCTCGTCCCAAGATCTCGGGGGACGAGATTCAAATCTCGGCAACGAGATCTTGTCCCCCGAGATCTCGGGACGAGATCTGAACCTGCACATGCGCAATCCCCGGACCGGCGGCCATCTTCCCGGAGTCCATGCTCCCGGAGGCCGCCGCAACATGGCGACGGCCAGCAAAGGATGTGCTGGAGCCTCCGGGCTTGGAGGAAATGCAGGCGGAGCCGCCGCCCCTGCAGCGGAGCACAGAGAGCCACCACCCTCACCACACAGAGCCCACCTACCCCAGCACAGCTGCTACATCTGCCCCAGCTGCCCCAGCTGCTCCAGCACAGCTGTCCCAGCTGCCCCAGCACAGCTGCCCCAGCAGCCCCAGCACAGCTGCCCCAGTTGCCCTAGCACAGCTGCCCCAGCTGCCCCAGCACAGCTGCCCCAGCCCCAGCACAGCTGCCACAGCCCACCTGCCCCAGCACAGCCCACCTGCCCCAGCACAGCCCAGTCCAGCTGCCCCAGGACAGCCCAGGTGCTCCAGCACAACCAACCTGCCCCAGCACAGAGCCGCCACTGCACGAGTCTGGACCACTGAATGACCCCTGTGACCACTCCTCCACCTGTGCCGGATCCCTTCCCAAGTAAGCTGAATTCGGACTGTAAGAGGGACCCCCATTTGACACATTATTATTTTTTTCCCTATTTTCCTTATGAAAATTGGGGTGCGTCTTATGGTCCGGTGCATCTTATAGTCCGAAAAATACGGTATGTACTCAATGGCCACAGGTAAACCAAGTTCACATTATTCATTTGGTACTCACATACTGTTTGCTTATGCATTGAATGCAAGGCCTGACCTGCACCAAAGTTACAAACATCCCAACAAGCCTTTGAACCCACGTACTAGATGGCCACAGGAAAACCTAGTTCACATTATTCATTTGGTACTCCCAGACAGTTTGCTTATGCAATGAATGCAAGACCTGCCCTGCACCAAAGTTACACGCACCCCAATAAGCCTTTGAACCCATGTACTGGATTGCCACAAGAAAACAAAGTCTCCATTATTCTGATTTTTTTAAATCACCTAAAGTTTGCCCATGAAGTGAATACAAGGTCTGCCCAAAATTTGCACGCACTGCAATCCCCCAAAGAAGAAATATGGAGGATGATCTCCGAAAAATGTTTTTCCAGTTTAAAAGAGTGAGTCTCCTACACTTGTAATGCCCATACACTGAGTGTATGTGCTTAAAAACCTTTTCCCCTGGGGTGTACACCTCAACATCCTGTGTAAACATTTTTGGAATGGGCATCATAAACACCCTTGAAAAAAATTGCTTGGCTGTTGCATCACGGAACACATTCACGCTGGTGATCTAGTGATGGTGTCGGAAGAGACGTGGAGCATGGCCTATGAAAAATGTTTTCCCAATTTAAAGAAGCTGGTCTCCTATACTTGTAATGCCCATACACTAAGTGTATGGGCTGAAAAACATTTCCCCCTGGAGGGTACACATCAACATACTGTGTTATCATTTTTTAAAGGGTATCAAAACAATCATTTTACACAATAAGTTGGCTGTTGTATCCTGAACCACGGTGAACATTGTGATCAAGTGGTGGTGGAGAATGAGGAGAAGGAGGAGGATAACACCAAATAACCAAAATCAGGAAGCATATGCTCATGTGTGGGTGTGAAGAGGTGCATGGAAATAACCTCCAATACAGTGTCTTTTTTGGAGGTGTATGTTTCGCTGTTATCATTCAGTCATGTTGAGAAGTCTGGCCCAATCTAGTCCTTGTTCATTTTTATAAGAGTGAGCCTGTCAGCATGTTCAGTTGACAGGCGAAAGCGCTTATCAGTTATAATTCCATCCTATATATGCACTAAAAATCTGTTGTGACAAAATGCCAGCGGCAGGGCAGGCCAGGACCTCCAAGGCATAGAGGGCCAGTTCATGTCACGTGTCCAGCTTGGGTACCCAATAAATAAAAGGCACATAGGAATCATGGAGGACATTGGTTATGGTCAGCAAGGTATTCCCTCAGCATTTTCCCAAACTTTGCACTATTTGTGAGAGTACCCCACACTTCTGGGCCAGGGCGATGGGAGAGACTGAGAAAACCCTCCCCGAACTTTGAAAGTGTTCCCCTACCTCTGCTGGATTGCTGTTGTGTCTCTCTCGCCTCTACTCCATAGTTGTCCAGCAAATTGTGACCTCTGCCGCCATGTTTTTCAGATGGGAATTTTTTCAATAATTCTGCAAGAATGGCCCTCTGGTACTGAAACATTTTAGTACACCTATCTGCCTCTGGAAGAAGAGATTGAAAGTTCTTCTTGAAGTGTTGGTGTACAAGTGTCACCAACAAGTCACCGAAAATTTTGATAATGCGAGGGTCATGGGAAAGGCAGCGCAACATAAAATCTGCCATGCATGCCAGACTGCTAACAGGCAAGATTTCTGTGTCCTCACCAACAGGATGACTGACAATGCGGTCCATCTCCTCCTACTCCTCCTACCTGTGCTCAGGCCATCCAAGCTGAACAGACGGTATGACAGTTGTGTTTGTAGTACCGTCTATAGCGCAAGAAAGTAGCTTCTGTTCTTCTATCTCCTCTTCCTCATTGTCAACCAATCCACGATGGGATGACATGAGGCAGGGCTGTGTGTAATCACCCTGAATGGTTCCTTGTTCCATCTCTTCATGCTCTGCCTGCAATGCTTCCTCTTTCATTTTGAGCAGAGAGCTTTTCAGAATGCAGAGGAGTGGGATAGTGATGCTAATTATGGCATCATCGCTGCTCACCATCTTGGTGGAGTACTCAAAGTTTTTTAGGATGATACACATGTCTGACATCCATGTCCACTCCAGAGGTCTTGTGTGTGGACTCTCAACTGAATATCAATGGCTTTGTTGATGCTGGTAGTCAACAACTGCCTTCTTCTGCTCATAAACCCTTTCCAACATATGCAGTGTATATTTCCAACGCGTGGGGACATCACACACCAGTCGGTGAGTCAGAAGCTGCATACGCTACTGAAGCATGGCAAGGGTGGCTGAATCTGTAGCTGGCTACACAGGCGGTGTAGTTTGAGAAGTAGATCCAGGAGCTCTGGGTATGATTTGAAAAACTGCTGAACCACGAGGTTATGCATATGGGCCAGGCATGGTATGTGTGTGAGCTCGCCTCAACTCAGAGCTGCCACCAGGTTACGGCCATTGTCACAACTGACCAGGCTTGGCTATAGGTTCAGCGGTGTCAGCCTCAAATGTGTCTGCTCTTTCAGAGCTGTACACAACTCTTCAGCATTGTGCGCCTTGTCACCTAAGCATATTAGCTTCAGCACAGCCAGTTGCTGCTTTTCTGAGGCAGTGCTGCAGAGATTCCAGCTTAGAATCATAAAATCGTAGAGTTGGAAGGGACCTCCTGGGCCATCTGGTCCAACCCCCTGCTCAGAGCAGGATTCGCTAAATCATCCCAGTCAGATGTCTGTCCAGCCTCTGCTTGAAGACTTCCATTGAATGAGAACTCACCACTTCTTGTGGCAGCCTGTTCCACTCATTGATCACTCTAACTGTCAAAAAGTTTTTTCTATATCTAATCTGTGTCTCCTCCCATTCAGTTTCATCCCATTGCTTCTAGTCTTTCCTTGTGCAAATGAGAATAAAGTTGATCCTTCTACAATGTGACAGCCCTTTAGATATTTGTAGACAGCTATTAAGTCTCCTCTCAGTCTTCTCTTTTGCAAACTAAACATTCCCAAATCCTGCAACCTTTCCTCATAAGACAGGGTTTGCAGACCGGTCACCATTCTGGTTGCTCTTTTCTGAACTTGCTCCAGTTTGTTGATGTCTTTTTTAAAATGTGGTGCCCAAAACTGGACACAATATTCCAGATGAGGTCTGACCAAAGAGGAGTAGAGGGCAATAATGACTTCATGTGATCTAGACTGTATGCTTCTGTTAATACATCCTAGAATTGCATTTGCCTTTTTTGCTGCTGCATCACACTGTTGACTCATATTCAGTCTGTGATCTATTAGTATACCCAAGTCTTTTTCACATGTGCTGTCACTAAGCCCTATTCCTCCCATTCTGTATATGCTTTTTTCATTTTTATTGCCCAGATGTAGTACTTTGCATTTCTCCCTGTTAAAAACCATTCTGTTTGTTGCTGCCCACTTCTCCAGTTTATTTATATCTTTTTGAATCCTCTCTCTCTCTTCTCTAGTATTAGCTATCCCTCCTAGCTTTGTGTCCTCAGCAAATTTAATCAGTTTACCCTCAATTCCTTCATCTAAATCGTTGATAAAGATATTGAACAATACAGGGCCCAGGACAGAGCCCTGTGGTACCCCACTTGAGACATTCTTCCAACTGGATGTGCAGCCATTTACGACCACTCTTTGGGTCCGATCACTAACCAGTTATGAATCCACCTAACAGTTGCCTTGTCCATTCCATACTTAGTCATTTTTTCAATAAGGATTGTATGAGAGACTTTGTCAAATGCTTTGCTGAAGTCAAGATATACTATA
The DNA here is from genome assembly GCF_039654945.1 of Dendrobates tinctorius. Classification (NCBI taxonomy): domain Eukaryota; kingdom Metazoa; phylum Chordata; class Amphibia; order Anura; family Dendrobatidae; genus Dendrobates; species Dendrobates tinctorius. The sequence goes on along the minus strand of NW_027361698.1, from coordinate 56,428,240 downwards.
TCTACAGCATTTCCTTGATCCACCCAATCAGTGATTACATCATAGAAGGAAATTAAGTTAGTCTGACATGACTTATTAGTTACAAACCCATGCTGACTCTGTTTAAACACTTCATTCTTATCCAGGTACTGACATACATGTTGTTTAATAATTTGTTCAAAGATCTTTCCTGGTATAGAGGTCAGACTCACCGGCCTATAGTTGCCTGGGTCCACCTTCTTCCCCTTTTTGAAGATAGGAACAACATTTGCTCTTCTCCAGTCTTCTGGCACTTCTCCTGTTCTCCAAGAATTTTCAAAGATTATGGAGAGGGGTTCAAAAATTTCTTCTGCTATCTCCTTCAATACTCTGGGGTGTAATTCATCTGGACCTGGAGACTTGAATTCATTTAGGTTAGCTAAGTGTTTCCTCACTATCTTTCTGTTTATAGATATCCTGGATTCTTCTATTCCCTTAATAGGACAGTGAAGAACAGTTGATGTTACACTTCCTTTCTGAGAGAAAACAGATGCAAAATAGGAATTTAAAAGTTCAGCCTTCTCAACATCCTGTCTTACCATTTCATCATTTTCATCCTGTAAAAATCCTATAGCATCTTTGACTTTTCTTTTACTTTTGACATATCCCCAAAATCCTTTATTATTGCTTTTGACATCTCTTGCAAGCCTCAATTCATTTTCAGCTTTAGATAATCTGATTTGTGCCCTGCAGGTTCTGCAGACAGCATTATATTCTTCTTTAGATATGCCTCCCTCTTTCCATTTTAAAAACATTTTTTTCTTCCTTTTTAGCATGTGCTTAAGTTCTGTGTTCATCCATCCTGGTTTCCGTAAATGCTTCCTATTCTTCCCTCTTTTCGGAATTGTTAACAACTGTGCTTTGAGAATTTCATTTTTCAAGATTTCCCATCCTTCCTGGACATTTTTGTCTTTAAGGATATCCAGCCATTGGATCCCTCCAATTCTCTTTCTGAACCCCTTAAAATCTGCCTTTCTGAAATCTAACCTTGACGTCTGAGTCTTCACAGGTCTTCCGCCTCTAGTTATCCAAAATTCTAAAACAGCATGGTTGCTACCTCCTAGGGTCCCAGCCACTTTTACCTCCTCAACCATTTCCTCCCTGTTTACAAGGATTAGATCCAAGGTAGCAGTTCCCCTTGTTTTCTCCCCTACCTTTTGGAAGATAAAGTTGTCAGCAAGAGAGGATAAGAATTTCCTTGACCTGTTAGTTTTGCCTGAGAGAGATTCCCAACAAATGTCTGGATAGTTGAAATCTCCCATGACAACTAGGTCATATTATTTGGAGAACTTGGCCATTTGATGCATAAAGAGTTCATCCATGTCTTCAGCTTGCACAGGCGGCCTGTAGTAAATGCCTACAATGGTGTCCTTTCCATTGTTCTGTCCTTGTATTCTTACCCAAACAGTTTCCACAGAACTCCCAGTCTCTGAAGCTTCAATCTCTGTGCAGATATACGCGTTTCTAACATACAATGCGACACCTCCTCCTCGTTTATCAAGTCTGTTTCTTGTAAATAAGTTGTATCCTTCTAGTCTTGTATTCCAATCATGTGTATTGTCCCACCAAGTTTCAGTGATTCCAATGACATCATATCTCTTTTCCTGTGTTAGTAGTTCCAATTCTCCTTGTTTGTTGCCCATGCTTTGTGCATTAGTATAGAAACATTTTAGTTTGTGATAGGTTTCTCTTTCTCCAATATTTTTATTAATTAGATTCTTTTGTCTTTGTTCTTCCTTTCCACTTCTAATAGCAGAGTTCTCAATAGCATTTGTCAGGTGTATAGCTTTTTCTGGTCTTTTGCTTCCCTTCCCATGTTGTTCTAGTTTAAAGCTCTCCTTACAAGTGTAGCAAGGCGACTTCCAAATACATGCTTTCCAGTCTTCGTAAGGTGCACCCCATCTCTAGCAAGTAGTCCATCGTATAAGTAATTCACTCCGTGATCCAGAAATCCAAATCTTTGCTGACGGCACCATCGACATAGCCAGTTGTTCACCTGCAGAATCTTATTCCACCTCCTTGTTCCATGGCCATCCACTGGGAGGATGGAAGAGAAGACCACATGCGCTCCCAGCTCTTTCACTTTCTTGCCTAAGTCTTCAAAGTCTCTGCAGATGGTTTCCAGGTCATTTCTTGCGGTGTCATTTGTCCCCACATGTAGTAGCAGGAATGGGTAGTCATCTGTAGGTCTGAAGAGTCCTGATATCCTGTCAGACACATCTTTAATTTTTGCACCTGGAAGACAGCACATTTCTATTGAAGTTATATCCGGTCTGCAGATAGCGGCCTCTGTTCCTCTCAACAGGGAATCCCCCATGACCACCACTCTCCGTTTCTTCTTCACAACATTTTTCTTTCTCCATCCAGGAGGACTCTGAAGGCGTACAAGGTTGCTGTTTGTTGGCAAAGTCTTATCCTGATGTATTTCTTCATCGTTTTCCTGCCTGAGAGCCTGGTACTGGTTCCTGAGCAGTATGGGTGCTGACTGCTTCCTGATCCTCCTGCTTCTCTGGGTCACATGTCTCCATTCCTCTGTTTCTTCAGGTGCGCTTCGAATTTCTTCTCTTTCTGTAACATGAAGAGATAATTCTGCTCTGTCCAAGAACTCTTCACCTTCCTTAATGATCTTCAACGTAGCTAACCTCTCTTCGAGATTTTGCAACTTTTCCTCCAACAGGGACACAAGCTTGCATTTGTGGCATGTGAACTTTGGCTTTTCCACTGGTAAGTCTGTGAACATGTAGCATGAAATGCAGCTCACCAAATGGCTCCTGGCCTCTTCCATATTGAGATTTCTTAAAAATGATGAAAGATGAGACAAAAACTTTTCCGATTTCCTCTTTTCAGCTGCAACGGCCAAAACCCAGTGATCGTTGAGCTTGCGGAGACTCTTCACTTATCCCAGAAGGCACTGGGAATATGCAAATGATCTCCTCAAGACCCTTCCCCTGGTTTTCCGATTTCCTCTTTTCAGCTTCAACGGCCAAAACCCAGTGATCGTTGAGCTTGCGGAGACTCTTCACTTATCCCAGAAGGCACTGGGAATATGCAAATGATCTCCTCAAGACTCTTCCCCTGGTTTTCCGATTTCCTCTTTTCAGCTGCAATGGCCAAAACCCAGTGATCGTTGAGCTTGCGGAGACTCTTCACTTATCCCAGAAGGCACTGGGAATATGCAATTGATCTCCTCAAGACTCTTCCCCTGGTTTTGTGACTGATGTGCTCATTTCAGAGATGGAGGCTGAAGAGGAGGAGGAAGAGATGCAGGAGCTGTAGACTGTGGGGACAATCCTGATTAATGTAGGGCCCGCAATCCTCGGTGTCAGGAGGATGTGTTCCATCCCAAGATCCAACTGGGTCCCGGTTTCCACTATGTTAAGTCAGTGTGCAGTGAGCAAGATGTACCATCTCTGCCCACAAGCACTTGTCCATGTGTCCATGTTAATGTGGACTTTCCCACTAACAGCACTGTTAAGGGCACGGGTAATATTATGGGACACATGCTTGTGTAATACCAGGACGACACACCTGTTGAAATAGTGACGGCTGGGCACTGAGCATCTTGGGACCGCTGCCGCCATCAGGTTATGGAAAGCTTCAGTCTCCACAAGCCTAAAAGATAACATTTCGAGCGCAAGCAGCCGAGAAATGTGTGAATTTAATACTGTGGCCTGTGGGGCGTTGGCTGCGTATTTCCGCTTGCGTTATAATGGGATATGGACAATTGAAGGCTGTGCTGGGACAAGGACGTGGACATGCTTGATGATGGTGGTAGTTGAGTGTATGCAACGACATGTGCAGGGCAGGAGGCATCTTCGCAGGCACCATGGACAGGTGATTGCCTTCCACGCACAACAGCGGAAGAAGCAGGCAGTGTTCCTGGACCCTGAAGTTCGGCCCAGAAAGTCAGGTGCTTTGCTGTCATGTGCCTGATCACGCTGGTGGTGGTCAGGCTGGTAGTTTTTCTACCCCTGCTGATGCGGGCATGGCAGGTGATGCAAATGGCCTGTTTGAGGTTATCGGCAGTCTTTAATAAACAAACATATTCGGTAAGACCTAGTGTTACAAGGAACGGTTGCCCGCCTTTTGTCTGCGGCCACCACACTGCTTCTTCCTGCCTGTTGGGGTGGTATGTCTCCCTCCTCCTGTGTGCTGCTGTCCTCCATGTTCTCCTGCCAGGTTGGGTCAGTTACTATATCATCCACCATCTCGTCTTCCACTTCTGCACCCTTGTCCTCCTCCTGACTTTCTGGCAATTGTGTCTCATCTTCGTCCACCTCTTGTGACATGTTCCCACCGTCACCTTCATGTGAACATGGCTGCTCAAACATTTGGGCATTGCTACATGCAATCTCCTCTTGCCTCTCTTTAAGTGGGCCAGGCGAGAGACCCGAATCTATACATGGAAAAGTGAATAGAACTTCAGAGTGTCCAAGTGTGGGATAAGTTGTCTGTGGTTACTCAGCATGGCAGGAGGAAGAAGCTCAGGTTGAGGAATATGCAGTCTAGACTCATGGCTACTCATACTTGACCGTGTGGAAGACAGGGTTCTTGTGGTGGTGCAAAGTGACTGTAACCATTATCCAGTATCTAACCAACAACCTTTTGACACTGCTCTGAGTTCAATGGTGTTCTGTGGTCCCCTAGTAATTCAGACAGGAAGGTCGGGCGAGAACATGTGGGTGTTTGTTGTGGAACAATTTCATCTTGCCCACAGTCTCAGCCTCTGAATGCACCATCACCATTACGTCCACTTCCCCATCCCTTGCCATGTGCCCTGCAAATTTTAAAAGGACTACAATATTTTCCACATTCGCTCCAAATGGCTGAATTGGAAGTGAACTTATATATGATCTGTGTGAGGGAAAACCACAGTCTAAAATATTTGGACTGTAGGTAAATTTTGATTTTCTTTAAGCAAACTTATGTCAATAAATACGGTAAAACACAGCAAAAACAGTTGATTGGAGGCCTGAAAGGCAACAATTTGTAGACCACTTATAGATGAGGAGTCAGGCAGAGATACCACACTGTTCAATATGTAGCCTGTATTTTTTTTATTTTACCGCAAGATAGGGTATAGAACTAAGGTCACTGACAGCAAAAACAGTTGAATTTAGGTCTCAAATGCCACAATTTGTAGCCCACAGATAGATGAGAAGTCAGAGGGAGATACCACACTGTTCATTATGTGGCTTGCATTTTTTTAATGCAAAATAGTGTAAAGAACTAGGGTAACAAACAGCAAAAACAGATGAATGGAGGTCTCAAATGCCACAATTTGTAGCCCACAGATAGATGAGGAGTCAGAGGGAGATGCCACAATGTTCAATTTGTGGCCTGTATTTTTTATTTTTACTGCAAAATAGTGTATAGAAAAAATGGTAACTGACAGCAAAAACAGGAGAATGGAGGTCTCAAATGCCACACTTTGTATCCCACAGAGAGATGAAGAGTCAGACATAGATACCACACTGTTCAATTTTTGGCCTGTATTTTTTTTTTACCGCAAAATAGTGTATAGCAGTAGGGTAAATGACAGCAAAAGCAGTTGAATGGAGGTCTCAAATGCCACAATTTGTAGCCCACAGATAGATGAGGAGTCAGAAGGAGATACCACACTGTTCAATATGTGGCCTGTATTTTTTTGTTTTTTAACGCAAACCGTGTATAGAACTAGGGTAAAAGACAGCAAAAACAGTTGAATGGAGGTCTCAATTACCTCAATTTGTAGCCCAGAGATAGATGAGGAGTCAGACGGAGATACCACACTGTTCAATATGTGGCCTGTATTTTTTGCTTTTACTGCAAAGTAGTGTATTCGACTAGGGTAACTGACAGCAAAACCAGTTGATTGGAGCTCTCAAATGCAACATTTTGTAACCCACAGACAGATGAGGAGTCAGACGAATATACCACACTGCTCAGTACGTGGCCTGTCTTTTTTTTTTTTTTTTGCAAGAAAGTGTATAAAACTAGGATACCAGTCAGCAAAAACATTTGAATGGAGGCCTGAAATGGCACAATTTGCAGCCCACAAATAGATGAGGCTTCTTAGAGAGATACCACCCTGTTCATTGTGTTGCCTGTATTTTTGTTTTTTTAATGCAAAAAAGTTTATAGAACTAGGTGTTAGGAACGGCGGAACGCACTAAATAAAAATAATAATAAAGTGTGTTCGCCGCTCGGGGTCCACCGTGCAGTAGGTGATATAACTGCTGCTAAGTGGTGGCAGGCAAGCAATTTGGCGGAAATGCGCATGTGGGTTAAACGTCACCCAGGTGCGCAGAGCAATCTCTGTTAAGTCACAGAGGTGCCAACAAAGACAAATACAATAAGGCTGAGCCTGCTGGAGTCACAGTACTTAGAGTAAATGCACACATGGTATCTGGTCACAGGAGCAGAGCCATAGACAGCGGAACTGTGTCCGTCTAGACCTACCGTGCGTGCGACGTCGCAACTGTGGACGCCAAGGAGGGCTGCAACTGCAACGCGGCGTAGGACACTGCCGCTAGACAACAAAGCTAGTACGCAAAAGCAATGTCGGATGCTAACAACTGTGGATGATGTAGTAGTGGCGCGCTGGTGCTGACTCTAAGCTTAGTCCCTGTGCACATATGTAATATCAGAGGGAAGGGGTTTCAAATGAGTCATTCACCAAAATCATACATCCATCATCATTCACACAGTAGCAACTAGAGACTATACTAATGCATGGCGGAACAGCCATGCGCGCTTTTTATAGCAGCCGGGACCTTCTGGAAGCTTCCAAATCTCCGAGATGGACCAATGAGGTCTGGAGCAGGACCTGAGCACATGACTCCCGATCTCCAATGGGAAATCGTCTCATGAGCATGCTCAGTAGGAGGACAGAGGGACTTAGCCCCTGGAGAGATTTGCTGCAAGGCAATCTCCTCTGTGGTAAATAAACAGCAAGAGACCGCAGAATGTAAGGGTCTGGATTCCTTCAGAGCAGACGCAGAAACCTGACACCTAACATTACCCCCCCTCCTAGGGCCCCCTCCTCCCTGAGCCTTCCGATCCACCACCTTGTGCCCATCGGGGGCATAGGCCTCAGACCCGTCCAAAGGCAAGTCTGATGTCCTGGTAGGTGACAAGGAAAACCGGGACACGTGGAAGGCATCAGAGGCGGCAAGGTCGCCTGGTTTGATTAGGGACGCGTGGGAGACAATGGGGGCGGCAAAATCGCCAGGAGCAGAAGCTAAAGTGGAACGCCGCAGTATGTTGGCTGGCGTCTCCACTCTCTGTTTAAGGAAGCTATTCTGAGCACAAAAGGCGCAGGCCCGAATATACTTTTTAACGTCCTGAGTCCTGTGTGGCCACCAATACGACCCCGCCAGGAGTTTTGTGGTCTGCATGTAGCCACAGTGACCACCCCTCCTGGAGGCATGTGCCCACACGAGAACCCTCCGCCGAAGGCGGGGAGCGACAAAGGTCTTGCCCGGCGGCACAGAGTTTGTCCATTGCGGGGCACTGTTGTCCTAAGAAACAGCGTGTTGACAATTGTAACCGCAAATGGAGTTTTGTGCTGGACACAACTCGAGAGTGGCGCGAGACACCTCCATGGGCTCTGGGAGTGGAGTCTCTGGCTCAGGTGGTTCCGGAGGCTCAAAAAAGTTGGGAGCCGAGGTAACCTTCCGTTTGGATTGGGGACACTCCAGGCCGCGCTCCGAAAAACGGAGATTAATGCGGGTGGTGGCTCTTCCAAACTTTCAGGGATGAGGGCTTTGTCAGACCACTCCAGCTCGGAAGCCAGTGACCGAAAACGAACGGCATACTGACTAACCGAGAGGGATCCCTGAGTCAAAGCAAGTAACTGAAGAGAGGTGCCATGCGTGACCCGTGGTCCCAGTAAGACCTGCTTAATAGCTGTTAAAAACTGAGCAGCGGTTCGAACCTCTGGGTCACCATGCTCCCATAGTGGCGTAGCCCACTCCAACGCCTTGCCCGACAGAAGGGAAACAAACCCCACTTTGGCCCGATCCGTAGGGAATTGCGCAGCCAGTAACTCCAGCTGGATAGAGCACTGGATGATGAAACACCTACAGGAGGCGCCATCACCAGAAAATTTATCGGGCAACGGGAGGCGGGTAACTGTCGGCACGTGGGAGGACGTGGACATACGTGAAACCGCGTCTACGATTGCCTGTACAGCAGCTTCAGTGGATTTCGCAGCTGAGATAGCATTCTCAAGAGTATCCAACCGACCCTCCAGTGGCCGAATATACTGTAAGAGTTTCTGCTGTTCTGCCATCACTAGCCAGACCCTGGCGCTAGTATAATGTTAGGAACGGCGGAATGCACTAAATAAAAATAATAATAAAGTGCGTTCGCCGCTCGGGGTCCACCGTGCAGTAGATGATATGACTGCTGCTAAGTGGTGGCAGGCAAGCAATATGGCGGAAATGCGCATGTGGGTTAAACGCCACCCAGGTGCGCAGAGCAATCTCTGTTAAGTCACAGAGGTGCCAACAAAGACAAATACAATAAGGCTGAGCCTGTTGGAGTCACAGTACTCAGACTAAATGCACACACAGTATCTGGTCACAGGAGCAGAGCCAAAGACAGCGGAACTGCATCCGTCTAGACGTACCGTGAGTGCGACATCGCAACTGCGGATGCCAAGGAGGGCTGCAACTGCAGCGTGGCGTAGGACACTGCCGCTAGATGACAAAGCTAGTACGCAAGTGCAATGTCGGACGCTAGTAACTGTGGATGATGTAGTAGTGGCGCGCTGGTGCTGAATCTAAGCTTAGTCCCTGTGCACATACGTAATATCAGAGGGAAGGGGTTTAAAATGAGTCATTCACCAGAAACATACATCCATCATCATTCACACAGTAGCAACTAGAGACTATACTAGCGCATAGCGGAACGGCCATGCGAGCTTTTCAAAGCAGCCGTGACCTTCCGGAAGCTTCCCGATCTCAGAGATGGACCAATGAGATCTGGAGCAGGACCTGAGCACATGACTCCCGATCTCCAATGGGAAGTCGTCTCATGAGCATGCTCAGTAGGAGGACAGAGGGACTTAGCCCCTGGAGAGATTTGCGGCAAGGCAATCTCCTCTGCGGTAGATAAACAGCAAGAGACCGCAGAATGTAAGGGTCTGGATTCCTGACGCCTAACACTAGGGTAACAGACACAGATAGATGAGGCTTCTTAGAGAGATAACACACTGTTCAATTTATTGCCTGTATTTTTTGTTTTTTAATGCAAAAACGTTTATAGAACTAGGGTAACAGAAAGCCAAAACAGTTCAATGGAGGTCTCAAATGCCACAATTTGTAGCCCAAAGATAGATGAGGAGTCTCAAGGAGATACCACACTGTTCAATATGTGACTTGTTATTTTTGTTTTTTAACGCAAAATAGTGTATAGAACTAGGGTCACAGACAGCAAAAACCGTTGAATGGAGGCCACAAATGGCACAATTTGAAGCCCGCAGATAGATGAAGCATCTGTCAGAGATTGCCCACTTTCAAATATCTGGCCTGCATTTTATTTTTTGCCCAGCAAAATTGTATTAATAAATAGGCTAAGACACAACAAAAAAAATTCCATGGAGGCCTGAAATGGCACAATTTTGAGCACAATGATATGCGATCCTTTGTGACGGACAAAACCCAGTGTAAAATATCTGCCCTGTAGGTAAATATTTTTTTGGCAACTACATATTTTTTGGGCAGCAAAATGGTATCAAGGAGTTATATAAGACACTCAAAAATTTTTTTTACAGTACCACAAAAATGGCAGAATTTTTTGTGCACTCAGATGTGATGGCTGGGATGGGAAAACCATTTTAAAATAGCTGGATTTTCATGCTGTAGTATAAAAAGAATCTAGCTGTATTCTGCATTGTCAACATGCAAATGGAGAAAAAATAATAAGGAAGACGATTGGAGATCTGGGGTTTCTGATTGGGATTTAACACAGATGACTTCCTCCTTCCCTGCTGGTGATTTTCTTCCTGTGCCTTCAGAGGTCTGATGTCTCCTGCTCTTTCCCTGCATGGTTCAGCTAAGTGGTTCATTTGCTATTCTGTTTGCATTTGATCTCGTTTTGTCTATCTCTGCTTTCTGCGGGTCAGCCAGCTCCGGCTGGGGCTGTGCTGAATCACCGCCCATATGTTACTGCATGTGCCAGTTTGTTTTGTCCCCTGTTATATTGGTCTCTTTTTGCTTTGCTTTCAGAATATACCAGAGTGCTGATATAGTGGGGGCGAAGTTGTGCGATTTCAGTGTTTTTTGTGCATCAGACGTGTTGGACTTTTTGCAGGGTTTTTTGCATAATTGCAGTGTCTTTCCTTTCCTGTCCTGTCTAGTCAGTGTGGGCCTCATCATTTGCTCATTCTACTTTTCTGCCTGCGCTTGTATTTTTATCTTGTTTCACCGACAATATATGTTTGGGGGCTGTCTGTTCCTTTGGAATCTGCTCCGAGGCAGTTTAGATATCCCCTTTCTTGCTTTAGGCTTAGTTATCTCTCCAGCTGATAATAATAATAATAATAATAATACATTTTATTTCTATAGTGCCGACATATTCCCCAGCACTTTACATTTCAGAGGGGATTTGTACAGACAATAGACATTACAGCATAACAATAATCACATAGATTATAACAAATACCAAGAGGAATCAGGGCCCTGCTTGCAAGCTTACAGTCTATGAGGAAAGAGGTAGACACGAAAGGTGGGTGGTAACAGTTGCCCTGATTGTATGGACCAGCCATAATGTTAAGTGTGTAACAGTACAGACACAGAGGGCTAATGGATGCATAAAGCATGTGGGAACATGATGCGGGGAACGTGGTTATGGTAAAACGTTTGGCTGTGCCACACAGGGATAGATTAGGTTAATGTGTTGAGGCGATAGGCCAGTCTGAATAAATGCATTTTCAGAGTACGCTTAAAATTGTGGGGATTGGGGACTAATTGTATTGACCTGGGAAGTGCATTCCAAACAATTGGCGCAGCACATGTAAAGTCTTGGAGACGGGAGTGAGGTTCTGATTATTGAGGATGCTAACCTCAGGTCATCAGCAGAACAGAGGGTGCGGGTAGGATGGTATACTGAAATAAGGGAGGAGATATAGGGTGGTGTTGAGCCATGGAGGGCTTTGTGGGTGAGGGTAATAAGTTTATACTTAATTCTGGAGTGGATGGGTAGCCATTGTAATGACTGGCACAAGGTAGAGGCATCGGTGTAACGATTGGTGAGGAATATGATCCTGGTTGTAGCATTCAAGACAGATTGGAGAGGGGAGAGTTTTGTAATAGGGAGACCGATTAGAAGAGAGTTACAATAGTCGAGACGAGAATGAATAAGAGAAACAGTAAGAGTTTTTGCAGAGTCAAAAGTAAGAAAAGGTCGAATTCTAGAAATGTTTTTGAGGTGCAGATGACAAGAGCGAGCCAGTGATCGAATGTGGGGGGCAAAAGAAAACTCGGAGTCAAGTATGACCCCAAGACAGCGGGCATGTTGCTGGGAGTAATATTGGAACCACACACAGAAATGGCAATGTCGGGTATAGGTACATTAGTAGAGGGAGGAAACACAAGGAGTTCAGTCTTTGACAGGTTCAGTTTCAGATATAGTGAGGACATGATGTTAGACACAGCGTTTAGACAATCGCCAGTGTTTTCTAGAAGGCTGGCATGATGTCAGGAGAAGAAGCATATAATTGAGTGTCATCAACATAGAGATGGTACTGGAAACCAAATCTACTGATTGTTTGACCAATAGGGGCAGTGTACAAGGAGAAGAGGAGGGGGCCTAGAACCGATCCTTGAGGAACCCGAACAGTAAGGTGAAGGTGAGAGGGGGAGGAACCGGCAAACGATACAGTAAAGGAGCGGTCAGAGAGATAGGAGGAGAACCAGAAGAGAATGGTGTCCTTGAGGCCAATGGAATGGAGCATAGTGAGGAGGAGCTGATGATCCACAGTGTCGAATGCTGCAGAGAGATCCAAGAGAATTAGCATGGAGTAATGACCATTTGATTTAGCTGTTAGTAGATCATTAGAGACTTTAGTGAGGGCAGTTTCAGTAGAGGGTAAGGAGCGGAAACCAGATTGGAGAGGGTCGAGAAGAGAGTTATCAAAAAGATAGCGGATAAGACGGGAGTGGATCAGGTGTTCCAGGAGTTTAGAGATGAAGGGAAGATTAGAGACAGGTCTATAGTTAGCAGCGCAGTTTTGGTCTAGGGATGGTTTCTTAAGTAGTGGATGTATGATGGCATGCTTAAATGAGGAGGGAAAGATACCAGAAGAGAGAGATGTTAAATATTTTAGTTAGGTGAGGGGTGACAGCAGGGGAAAGGGACTGGAGGAGATGTGACGGAAATGGGTCACTGGTGCAAGTAGTTGGGCGAGAAGACGCAAGGAGCCTGCTTACTTCTTCTTCTGTGACTGGTTCAAATTCAGAGAGTGAGCTAGATGCAGTGGGGGAGGGAGGACAGTGCATGGTATGCGGTGATTGGGAGATAATTTCCTGTCGAATCTGGTCAATTTTTTCTTTGAAGTAATTGGCCAGATCGTCAGCTCGGAGCTCCGTGGTTGGGGCCTATTCTCTTGATGATCTAGGATCATCGTAGGTATGCTCCACAGCTACTGCTAGTTGTGTGGAAAGGATCAGGGGTCTGCAATCCGCTTAGTTACCAACCTCTCTTGTTTTCTGTGGCTTAGCCTGGGCCTACTATCCTCCTCGGTGACCCATTCATAACACCTGAGCATGGTTGGGAAAACCCGAGCAACGAGTATACTTGCTCATCACCAATAATAATTCAAAGTTTGAAAATTTCTATTTTTTGAGAATTGTGTCAAATTTCTAATATTTTTATAAATAAATGCAAAACATATCGACTTGAATTTACCATTACCATAAAGTAGAATTTGTAGTGAAAAAAAAATCTCCGGGATACAGTTAGTACGGAAAGTATTCAGACCCCTTTAAATTTTTCACTCTTTCATTGTTTTACTGTTTCATTGCAGACATTTGGTAAATTCAAAAAAGTTCAATTTTTTTCTCATTAATGTACACTCTGCACCTCATCTTGACTGAGAAAAATAGAAATGTAGAAATTTTTGCAAATATATTAAAAAAGAAAAACTGAAATATCACATGGTCATAAGTATTCAGACCCTTTGCTCAGACACTCATATTTAAGTCACATGCTGTCAATTTCCTTGTGATCCTCCTTGAGATGGTTCCACTCCTTCATTGGAGTACAGCTGTGTTTAATTAAACTGATAGAACTTGGTTTGTAAAGGCACACACCTGCCTATGTAAGATCTCACAGCTCACAGTGCATGTCAGACCAAATGAGAATCAAGAGGTCAAAGGAACTGGCCAAGGAGTTCAGAAACAGAATTGTGGCAAGTCACAGATCTGGCCAAGGTTACAAAGGAATTTCTGCAGGTACTCAAGGTTACTAAGAACACAATGGCCTTCATAATCCTTAAATGGAATAAGTTTGGGACCTCCAGAAGTCTTCCTAGACCTGGCCATCCTGCCAAAATGAGCAATCATGGGAGAACAACCTTGATGAGAGAGGTAAAGAAGAACCCCAAGATCACTGTGGTTGAGCTCCACAGATGGAGTAGGGAGATGGGAGAAAGTTCCACAAAGTCAATTATCACTGAAGCCCTCCACCAGTCGGGGCTTTATGGCAGAGTGTCACGATGGAAGCCTCTCCATAGTGTAAGACATATGAAAGCCCATATGGTTTGCAAAAAACACATGAAGGACTCCCAAACTATGAGAAATAAGATTCTCTGGTCTGATGAGATGAAGATAGAACTTTTTGGTGATAATTCTAAGCGGTATGTGTGGAGAAAACCAGGCACTGCTCATCACCTGCCCAATACAGTCCCAACAGTGAAACATGGTGGTGGCAGCATCATGCTTTGGGGGCATTTTTCAGCTACAGGGATAGAAAGACTGGTTGCAATTGAAGGAAACATGAAGGCGGCCAAGTACAGAGCTATCCTGGATGAAAACCTCTTCCAAAGTTCACTGGACCTCAGACTTGGCCTAAGGTTCACCTTCCAGCAAGACCTGAAAATGGCTGTCCACCAATATTGACGATCCAACCTGATGGACCTGGAGAGGATTTGCAAGGAAGAATGGCAGAGGATCCCGAAATCCGGGTTTGAAAAATTTGTTGCATCAATCCAAAGAAGACTCATGGCTGTACTAGCTCGAAAGGGTGCTTCTACTCAACACTGAGCAAAGGGTCTGAATATTTATGACCATGCGATATTTCAGTTTTTCTATTTTAACAAATTTGCAAAAATTTCTACATTTCTGGGTTTTTTCATTCAAGATGGGGTGCAGTGTATACATTAATAAGAAAAAAAATAACTTTTTTGAATTTACCAAATGTCTGCAATGAAACAAAGAGTGAAAAATTTAGAGGGGTCTGAGTACTTTCCATACCCACTGTATCTTGAAGCATTTGAAAACAAGATGTGTTCGTTTTTTACAGTTTCAGCTCCTGCTGTTTAAAGGTATGTCATTCAAAGAGGCAACACATTACTAGTCTAGTCACATAAACGGTACTGCTGCATCCACTAGCCCCGTATTACAGTGTAGACACTCTTTTGGCTGCTATGTGTTACTTTAACTAGATTTTATGTTCTTCTATTAAATATTGCTCTAACACCAAATATAAATGTATATTACATGGTTTGCATGTATTTATTTATTTTTTATACTTTGGTTTCACTAGTGCGACCACACTTAGAATACTGTGTACAGTTCTGGTCTCCGGTGTATAAGAAAGACATAGCTGAACTGGAGCGGGTGCAGAGAAGAGCGACCAAGGTTATTAGAGAACTAGGGGGTCTGCAATACCAAGACAGGTTATTACACTTGGGGTTATTTAGTTTGGAGAATCGAAGGCTTAGGGGTGATCTTATTACAATGTATAAATATATGCGGGGACAATACCAAGACCTTTCTAATGATCTTTTTACTCTTAGACCTGTGACGGGGACAAGGGGGCATCCTCTACGTCTGGAGGAAAGAAGGTTTAAGCATACTCACAGGCGCAGATTCTTTACTGTTAGAGCAGTGAGACTATGGAACTCTCTGCCATATGATATTGTAATGAGTGATTCCCTACTAAAATTTAAGAAGGGACTGGATGCCTTTCTTGAAAAGTATAATATTACAGGGTATATACACTAGTTTCCTTAATATTGCGTTGATCCAGGGAGCTAGTCTGATTGCCGTATGTGGAGTCGGGAAGGATTTTTTTTTCCCCAATGTGAAGCTTGCTGTTTGCCACATGGGTTTTTTTGCCTTCCTCTGGATCAACATGTTAGGGCAAGTTAGGATAGGATATGGGTTGAACTAGATGGACTTAAAGTCTCCTTTCAACCTTAATAACTATGTTACTATGTTACTATGTTCTTTGCAGAATATAGAGCATAAATAATGTTTGACCTGAAAAAATTTTTACTTAACTGCTCTCCTTATGGCTGTTTCAGTTCATCATCATGCAGCTTCTTTCTGCCCTTCTTCATTGCATGACATCCTCTTCTGCCTTCTTTACTTTGTGTTGTGGTTTCCATCAGTAAGTAGATCTTTGATATCGTAATACATGATATGAAACCATGGTGCACATTCGTCTTGTAAGACCTAGTTAGCACCTTGAGGTCAAAGATGTTAAAATGGTGGAAGAGTACA
Source organism: Dendrobates tinctorius (assembly GCF_039654945.1). Taxonomy (NCBI): domain Eukaryota; kingdom Metazoa; phylum Chordata; class Amphibia; order Anura; family Dendrobatidae; genus Dendrobates; species Dendrobates tinctorius. The sequence goes on along the minus strand of NW_027361698.1, from coordinate 56,412,509 downwards.
TTGTGCTAAGGTGGAAAGGGCAGTCCAGGCAAAGGCAGTGAGAGAACAGGTGAGTGTCAAGCTGAGAATTATTTTTTAACCCTTCCTGGGCCCTCTATATTTATGCAAAATGCACACCATCATTTTGGTAAGTTTGCACAAAAGAAATTACAAAGACTTTGTATTAAGGATAATTCATTTTTTTATTCAAGGTGAATCCAATTCATTTGCAACAAATTGGCTCATCTCTGTGATCTATATATGTGTCTCTTTATCTATCGATCATTCATGGTTACTAAATTGCAAATGTTTGCATTATATTTGAGTGAGCTTCAGATTGCATATGTACAGAATTGTACAGTTGGATTTGGATGGTGAAATAGCATCTGGCTCTTAATCCTCTTTTTTTTATAAGAAAATTAAATTTGAAAGACCTGGCACTAGTTTGTGCTGATGATAACCACCCTAATTATCAGATTGTCAAAATCTGGCATCATCTGCTCAGAATTATGTTTATCCGTTCTGCTAATTCTGTTTCATCCTAATCAGTAATTGATGACAGTGTAGATTTTTTTTTCTTTTATACTTTTGGAGAAAACTACAAATATAATTTCACCAATAAAATATACTTCTAAAACACTCGACAATCATCTTTGAAGAAGATTAATTGCTATTACATATATAATATAACAAGCCAAATTGAAGGATATACATATTCAGTAAATTACATATTATCTAAAACAGGGTTTTATTCGAAAAATATTGTTTTATTCTTTATATCATTAATGTCACTTTTCCATATCACTTAAACAAATATTAACCCCTTTACCCCCCGATGGTGGTTTGCACGTCAAAGATCTGGCCAATTTTTAAAATTCTGAGCACTGTCAATTTACGAGGTAACAACTCTGGAACTCTTCAATGGATCCTGATGACTCTGTTTTTTCATGACATATTATATTTCATGATAGTGGTAACATTTATTTGGTATGACTTGTGTTTATTTGTGAAAAAAATGGAAATTTGGGAAAAATTTGAAAATTTTGCAATTTTCCAAATTTGAATTTTCATGCCATTAAATCAGAAAGATCTGTCACACAAAATAGTTTATGAATAACATTTCCCACTTGCCTACTTTACATCAGCACAATTTTGGAACCAATTTTTTTTGTTAGGCAGTTATAAGGGTTAAAAGTTGACCAGCATTTTACCAACAAAATTTACAAAACCTTTTTTTAGTGATCACATCACATTTGAAGTCGCTTTGAGGTGTCTATGTGACAGAAGACACCCAAAAGAGACATCACTCTAAAAACTGCACCCCTCAATGTGCTCAAAACCACATTCAAGAAGACTATTAACCCTTCACGTGCTTCACAGGTATTTAAAAAAATAACATTAAACTTTTTTTCACAAAAATTGACTTCAGATCCAATTTTTTTTTATTTTGACAAGGTTAACAGGAAAAAATTAACTCCAAAATTTGTTGTGTAATTTCTTCTGAGCATGCCGATACTCCATATGAGAGAGAAAATCACTGTTTAGGTGCATGGCAGAGCAAGGAAAGGGAAGGAGCGCCATTTGATTTTTTGAAGGCAAAATTTGCTGGTACAATTGGGGGACAACATGTCGCATTTGGAGAGCCTCTGATGTGCCTAAACAGTGAAAATCCCCATAAGTGACACCATTTTCAAGACTGGACTCCTCAGGGAACTGATCTAGATGTTTGATGAGCATATTGAACCCTCAGGTGCTTCACATTTCCCAACAAATATGTCTTCAGCACAAATATAAATGTATTTTCATAAGGGCAGCAGGAAAAATTGCACCATACAATTTGTCAATTTCTCTTGAGTACTCCGATACCCAACATGAGAAATAAAACTACTGTTTGGGCGCACAGCGAGGCTCGGAATGGAAGGAGCATCATTTGTCTTTTTGAATGTCAAATTTCTAGGAGCCATTAGCAGACATCAGGTCCCATTTGGAGAGCCTCTGATGTGCCTAAACAGTGAAAATCGCCCCACAAGTGACCCCATTTTGGAAACTATGTCCCTCAGGGAACTGATCTAGATGTGTGGTGAGCATATTTCACCCTCAAGTGCTTCACAGAAGTTTATAATGTTGAGCTGTAAAAATAATTAAAAAAAATTATCCCCGCATATGTTTTTAGCACAAAATATTGCATTTCATAAGGGAAACAGGAGAAATTGCACCATACAATTTCTCCTGAGTATGCCGATACCCAAATTGGGAAAGAAAACTAAAGTTTGGGTCCATGGCAGGGCCAGGAAGGGAAAGAGCATCATTTGTTTTTTTGAAAGTGAAATTTGCTGGAATTATTAGCGGACGTCACGTCCCATTTGGAGATCCCCTGTTGTGTCAAAAGAGTGTAATCCCCCAGCAAGTGACCCCATTTTGGAAATTAGACCCCTCAAGGAATGTATATAGATATGTGGTGAGAACCTTGAACCCCCCAGGTGCTTCACAGAAGTTTATAAAGTTGAGCAGTGAAAATAATAAAATCACATTTTCCTCTCAAAAATTTTGTTTTAGCCCTAACTTCTTAATTTTTCTAAAGGCTAATAGGACATTTTATTTACAACAAACTGAGTCCATTTTTTCTTGAGAGCATCAATACCCTACATTTAATCAGGAAATATATTTAAGGCACAATGCAAAACTCAGAAGACAAAAAGCACCAGATTTAAATGTTATGGTTTGCAGGTGCCATTATCCACTGCGAGAGCCCATGAGGTGCCAAAACAGTAAAAGTACCCATAAGTGACCCAATTTTACAAACTACAGCTCCAAATGAATTCATCTATTGGACCAGTGATCATATTGACACCACGGGTGTGTCACAGAATTTTATACCATTGGGCAGGAAAGACAAAATAGCCACATTTTTTTCACCAAAATTTTGTTTTAGCCCCTGATTTTACTTTTTCACACAAGAAGTGTCTAAAAATGGCACCAAAATTTGTCATACAATTTCTACTGAGCGTGACAATAACCCATATATGGTTTTACAGTACTACTTAGCCATACGCAGAGACTCAGGAGGAACGGAGTTCTTTTTGCCTCCTGGTGCACAGATTTTCCTAGAACAGTTCGTGCACTCCAATACAGAACCCCTAATTGCTAGAAGAGCAGAATACCCCCTCAATGACCCCATTCAGGAAATTACAATATATTCCTTGAGGAATTTATCTACAGGTGTAGTGAAAAATTTGACTCCATGGTTTTTTCAGAAACAAGCAGCAATGAATGTTGCCGAGTGAAAGATATAAACTACCGTTTTAGTGACCAGTATGCTGTACTGACCAGTACGCTGTAGTGACTAGTACGTTGCAGGAACCAGTACGTTATGCCCAGCATGTGCTTCTGGAGGCATGCATCGGTAAGATAGGCTAGCACTCATCGCTTCAGAAATGCCAAAAGTGCAAGGAATATGTGGTGTAGGTACACTGAGGGGCTCAGAAGGGAAGGAGGCATTTGGATTTGGGAGCACATCATTTGCTGAATTTCTTTTGGAGGGTGAGGAGCCATTTTGCTTTTCAGAGACTGAATATGGGCTTGCTTTTGTGTGGATTGAGTTGAAGATTTTATTGGGAACATTTTACATAATGTTTGGGATCACATTTATCCGGCACTCAATGCTCAGCACTTACTTTGGGGTTTCCATCAAAATCTCCAAGTGACGTGATTCAGATGAAACCCCTGAGGGATCCATTCATTATAATGAGGCAGCAGAGTTACTTTGGATTCCATCTGGCTTTGTTCAGTGGTGTTGCTCTTTTCAGAAGTGCACAAAACTGTGGCCGAGGGCACTTTTATGCAATCCTAAAAAGATGGACACGGCCAGATCATGTGTCAGACAGGGTTTACATTTCCTCCATTTGCCTCATTATAGGGAATCTTCAGCCTGGGGCTCTGTCTTATTCATGTATTTGAGAGATTTACTCCGAAACTCTGGTGTAAATGTTCAGCGCAGAGCGCAGGATAAATGTGCGCCAAGCCTTACTGCGATCTTTGGGAGGCAGAATGAAAAAATCAACATCATGTGCCATTCCTCGTGCAGTATAAGTGACTAGGCAACTTTATTCTTTGAGTCGGTGAGATTACAACGATAACAGATTTATATTGGGTCTTTATGTTTGGCAGCTGTTACACACTAAAGGATGCTTTTTATTGCAAAAAATAGTGTCTGCATTAACATATTTTAAGGCTATGTGCCCACGTAGCGTTTTAAAATGCACAGTGAAAACCGGACTCCTTCCCAGAAATCGCGCGTTTTTTTCTGCGCAATTTCACCGTGATTTTATCACGATTCTGTTCGCGATTTTGCCGCGATTTTCTCACGCACTTTCCAAGCGATTTGAAGCAATTCCGCCACGGAAAAAAGCGCAGCATTAGCACAGCATGTGCGGAATGCCATAGGAATTCATGGGGGGCGTTCTGTACCCGATTTTAAAACGTTTTCGCGCCGAAAATCGTGGCAAAACGCTTAAAAATCGCATCGTGGGAACACAGCCTTAAAGCTGTAATTTTTCCATATTTTGGCCCACAGAGTCACATAAGGTCTTGTTTTTTGCAGGACGAGTTTTCTTTTGGTAATATTTTTGGGCACATGACATTTGTTGATCTCTTTCTATTCTGATTTTTGGGAGGCAGAATGAACAAAATCCAGCAATTAAGGAATTTCTTTTGGGGGTTATGCCTATATCGATCTGTTTTATTATTTTTGAGATTTAAAAAAAAAAACATTTTTACAATTATTTAAATTTTTTTCACTTTTTAATAACTTTTTTTTACTTTGTCCCACTATGGGACAATCATTTTTTGCAGACTAATCGCTTCTACAGCTTGGGGGGTTATGCCTATATCGATCTGTTTTATTATTTTTGAGATTTTTTTAAAAAAACATTTTTACAATTATTTAAATTTTTTTCACTTTTTAATAACTTTTTTTTACTTTGTCCCACTATGGGACAATCATTTTTTGCAGACTAATCGCTTCTACAGCTTGGGATGCAGTAGGGTTACAGTGCTGGGAGCAGTCTTCTCCTAGCAGTTAGTGTCGAAGTCATCTGTAATAATCAGGCCACTTCCCAGTGTAGTAAGACTAGCTCACAGCTGTCTGCTTTCCATTAGCTGGTTGCAAAAATAGTGATGACCCCACATCATTCTTGTCATTTATTTATTTATTAATAAGTACAGTAAAATACACACGCAAGGCAGTATGTGTGTATATTTTCTTTTTCCTTGTTCCATGATTTTTATGCCATTTTCCTGTCCACATTTGTTTGCAGGGTAATTGTCTCCTCTTGACTCCTTTCTCAGCCCCCTAGTCCTTACTAAGACCATTTTACAGCCCTTTTACATCATCAAAGTTTGGGTCCCCATTGACTTATATAGGGGTTCAAGGTCAAGTTTTTGTACCCGAACCAAACTTTTCTCAAGCTGTACCAAACCCACCAAACCCAAACTTCCATGGCTCTGCTCATCCCTTTCGGAAACCTACGAGTACAAATAGTTTGTTACATTGGCAGAGCCACCATCCAGTCCCCCTTAAGAGAGGCATTCCGAAGGGACAGTTCCTACGATTGAAGAGGAATTGTTCCAGGAATGATCTGTTCCAAAAACAGGCTGGGGATATGTTTTGTCGGTTTAAGAACAAGGGGTACCCGCAACACGTTTTAGACACTGCGTATGATTTTGCAAGAAAAGCAGACAGGGGTAAATTGCTGCAGAAACGTGAGACTGAAGACTCGACAGAATTAATAAGAGTGATTGGGACATTTGACGCTAGCCATCAGGAGGTCAGAAAGGTCCTGTCTAAGCACTGGGATGTTCTCAGGTTGGATCCAGATTTGAAAAATATAATTGGCGAGCGTCCCAATATTACCTTCAGAAAGGGTAAATCAATTAGGGACATGTTGGTCCACAGCCAATATAGGAGACCATTGGCTGGTGGTACCTGGTTAGACAGGAGACCATGTGGTTTTTTTAAATGCGGGGACTGTAGTTTTTGCAAACATATGAGACCGGGGAAGTCTTTCTGTAGTGCAAGCACTGGTAAGATGTTTTTTCAACGTGACTTCTCAAATTGCAAAACTACAGGGGTCATTTATATGGCTACATGTTCATGCCCTAAAAATTACATAGGGAAGACCAGGAGAGAATTTAGAAGAAGAGTGGGAGAACATCTTGGAGATATCAGACACAAAAGAGAAACCCCGCTTGCTAAGCACATGTGGATGTGTCATAAAGGTGACCCCGGTGACATAAAATTCTGTGTTATAGAGGTAGTCTATGTGAACCCAAGAGGAGGGAATATGGATAAGGTGATTCTTAGGAGAGAGTGTGAATGGATATTCAGGATGGAGTCACTCGAGCCGAGGGGGCTGAATGAGCAACTGTCATATGCCTGTTTCTTATGAGCCACAATTGAATAATATGTTCCTTTCCTTGAGGATACCAGCCTCCTGGGTTTTGTTCTGTTGGTTCCCTGTTATAGTGGAATCTCTATGCATTGTCGTGGAATATTGAATATATATAAAGTCTCCCTCTTTACTGCCGTAGATATACTGTATATCCCTATAGGATTTATGAGCAATTTTAACCTCAACCCCTGTTGCATATTAATAAGGTCCTCACTATATGACTTTGATAGGGCAGTTGCATATTTATAATATTGAAGTGATCTATGGATTTGATCATCTTTACAACACATACATTGTCTGGAGTGAGTAAGAAGTTAGATATCTATACATATTTGTTTCACAGTGACTATTCTGGGAGAGTGGATACCTTGGATTGAATTTGATGTGGTGGTTGCATATCGATGCCTGTTCACATTGTTAAAGGTTATGATGCGATTTATGTGCATCTAGCTCTGCGCGAAGTATGAGTGTAATACAGTTACCACATTGTAAGCAGACTGTCAAATATGGCATCATAGGTCATATGTTGATTACATATGATGAGGTAGTTATATATAGACGCCTGCTCACATTGTTGAAGGGTATGATGCGATTTTACATACCGAGCAAAACGCTAATTATCAATGTAATATAGGTAACATATTTAATAAGACCGTCAGGCATGAGATTTTAGGTCAAATATAGCGATGTGGACATATATGCCTGGTTTGTGGAGCGTTTACTGTATATATGGGGTTAAATCTCAGAGCTGACAATATGTCTGAGGTGCAGTGATTGGCGATTGCCGTGAGACTCTTTGTCTGAGGACATGTGACTGGTGGGTCAGCAGCGACGCTGCATTCACGTCAGATGCGGTAACCAGTCTAAGCCCGGACGATTGGAGAGCTCTGGGGAACCCTCTGTGTGAGGACACATGATTGGTCATCATGATGCTGCATGAGAGATCTGGTAGCTGATTGGAGCAACAGTAAATGGGTGGTGCTCAGAGATGCAATAGGATGTGAGTGGGCGGAGCTTAGGCTCTGCGCGGCAGGTTTAAAGAGTGGAGCAGTATGGAACATCGGTAAGCTATTTGCACCTTTATGGGACACAAATTATCGCAGCATCAGGCCTCCTGATGAGCCTTAGAAGGCGAAACGCGTTGAGGCATTAACTATTGGATGGCAGGTGGCGACAAACGCAGATAAGTACCGCTGTTGCAGCTCTGCGTTCCCTATACTTTTAACAGTGGGATACTGTTGATGGCCTTATTTTGGGCTATGGCTTAACTTTGAGTCAATGTAATAGGTGCCTCTCTTGGTTATGAATCTTTTGTACAAGATTTAGGCATTATCTGAATTGATTTATCCCATTGTTCTGCCTTATGGCTGTCTGCTTTTTTGTGGGACTTTAATATGACCACCTAATGCAATGTGTGTTCTAAATTTATTTTAACCTCTTTTTTTGGGACACAGGGTCCTCTATAGAGCAGGTTTGATCTCTGTTTAGAAGTAGGGGTTCCCTTTATATCGGGTAGAAGGGACCACTAGTGGCTGCAGGGTTTGTCAGGGCCCCCAGGGATAGCCATCGTGAGCGGGGGCGCCACAACGTTCCCCCCTAGGGTGCCAACCTCCGCGGCCAGGCAGGGTACAGCTCAGTAACGAATTAGGGACTCTAAGGTGTCACCTCAGTGTGGGCTTTGTTTGAACACTTTTGGTTTAATTTCATTTTCTGTCACATTTTTTCTGGTGTATACCACACTCGTGGTTTTTAAACAATAAAGTATCATTTTAGGGAATAATTATATGAGTTTTTTTGAGAACCCTTGAAGGATTATATTTCAGATTGTCATCCCTTCTCCTATAAAATTTTTAGACCCTAAGACACCACTGCTGGAGTAGCCACAAACAACCAGAAACATATTTAAAAGAACTTTTATTAAAACATAGTTAGAAGGTAAAATACATATATAATATATTTGTCTATTAAAGAGGAAAAAAGTGAGGAGAAAAATCAATATCCCATAACACACATTGGTAAAGCATGTTTATATCTAATTTGTGCTGCAATGGTCTGGTCAATAAGTACCAGAAATCAAATGGGACATGTGGAAAATATTGTTATCACACATAAATGTTCATGTGTGTACACATAACAGGGGATGATGTTTAAAAAAAAAGTGCCAAATTAGTGCCAAGTGCACTACTTAACCATGGTGTAGCCACTCATCATAGCAAAAGCAGGAGGACTGTTTTGACTGTGTAATAGTTATCTGCCAAGGGTAATAAAAGTTTGAATTTAAGTAAGTTTGCGCTGTTACATTACATATATTTCCCTTATTTTGAAAAATCTACACAAGATGTAAAAACATTGCAGAATGCTTTCTACTGCTATCATGTGTAAAGCCCCCATCACAGAAAGCGATCTCGCTAGCGAGATCGCTGCTGAGTCACAAGTTTTGTGACGCAACAGTGATCTCACCAGCGAGATCGCTGTGTGTGACACTTACCAGCGACCCGCCCCCCTGCCGGGTATCGCTGATCGTCCAGGAATGGCCAAGACATTTTTTTGATCGCTGGTCTCCTGCTGGCCAGCACGCATCGCTGCGTGTGGCAGGCGGGAGACCAGCAATCAGCGAGCTGGCACTGGTAACTAAGGTACACGTAGGGTTTATAAGCGGCGCGCAGCGCTTAGAAACCCGATGTGTACCTTAGTTACCAGCGCGCTGGTGCAGGGAGCTGGTAACCAAGGTGCACATCAGGTTTCTAAGTGCCACGCGCCACTTAGAAACCCGATGTGTACCTTGGTTACCAGCTCCCTGCACCAGCACGCTGGTAACTAAGGTACACAGTGGGTAACTAAGTGATGTGTGTCGCTTGTTACCCGCGTGTCGCTGGTGCTGTTTGGCAGCTCACCAGTGATCACGTAGCGACACACCAGTGATCTTGACAAGTTCATATCGTTCTCGGGATCACTAGTGCGTCGCTATGTGTGACGGGGCCCTAAGAGAGCCTACACCAATTAGTAAGGAAAAACAGAAATCAGAAGAAGATCCTCTCTTTTACAGGAGACTCTCTTATCTGCTTAACCATTCAGTGTCAGGACTTGTGTTCTCACAAAGTCTGACACTATCCATTCTGTGCTGTCAAAATGTAGAGGAATACACATGGAGAATGGTAATATCCAATTGCCAATTTATTAATATGCTTTTTGGAAAAATAACAGCACAGCAAAATATATTTTTAAAATTATGTTTAACTAGCTGAAGAGCCCGGCATTGCCTGGGCACAGTACCTAACTGTGTGTCCGGCTCTCTTCCTTAACAGCCCTGCTGTCCACCCACCATCACGCTCTCTCCTTCCACAGCCCCGCTCTTCACCCGCTATCCCATTCTATCCCTCCTCAGCCCTCCACAGCCCCGCTCTCTTCCTTCACAGCCCCGCTCTCCTGCTGTCTCCATTCCACAGCCCCGCTCTTTTCCTCCACAGCCCTGCTCTCTTCCTCCACAGCCCTGTTCTCCCGCTCTCTCCCTCCACAGCCCCGCTCTCTTCCTTCACAGCCCCGCTCTCTCCCTCCACAGCCCTGCTCTCTCCCTCCACAGCCTCGCTGTCTTCCTCCACAGCCCCGCTCTCCCCCTCAACAGCCCCGCTCTATTACTTCACAGCCTTGCTCTCCCCATCCACAGCTCTGCTGTCGTCCTCCACAGCCCTGCTCTCCCGCTCTCTCCCTCCACAGCCCTGCTCTCTTCCTTCACAGCCCCACTCTCTCCCTCTACAGCCCTGCTCTCTTCCTTCACAGCCTCGCTCTCCCACTCTCTTCCTCCACAGCCCCGCTGTCTTCCTCCACAGCCCTGCTCTCCCACTCTCTGCCTCCACAGCCCTGCTCTCCTGCTCTCTCCCTCCACAGCCCCGCTGTCTTCCTCCACAGCCCTGCTGTTGAGAGTTCATTCTCTGGTTCGGGAGGTGGTGCGGCTGGTTTGATCGGTGGAGACACCTGAGAATGAGGATGATGATTGGATCTCAGGATTATTCAGTTGCTGGTGATTCCTTCTGGCTTGTCAGCTCTTGGTTTTCAGCTCTGTTCCTGTCATCTAAAGCTAAGTTTTTCTGCTAATGTTCACACTTGATTTTGTTGGTCTGCCAGCCCAGGCTGGGGGCTGAGCTGAATTTCCACTCTTATTTATCAGTATTTTGCCAATTGGCTTTTTGTCCCTTACTAGTTTGGTCTCTTTTTGCTCTGTCTCAGAATATTCCAGAGTGTTGATATAGTGGGAGAAGTCTAATGACTTCAGGGTTAATTTTGCTATCAGAAGTGTTGGACATTATTTTTGTAGGGTTTTTTGCAGGTTGCAGACAGTGACTTGCCTTTCCTTTCCTGTCTAGTTAGTTTGGGCCCCATCATTTGCTCAGCCTATTTTCCTTCCTGTGTTTGTACATTCATCTTGTTTCACCGTCAATACATGTGTGGGGGCTATCTACTCCTTTGGGGTCTGCTCTGGGGCTGTTAGCTTTCCCTTTTCTTGCTTTAGGCTTATGTAGTCCTCCAGCCATGACAAGGTGTCTAGGAACATCGTAGGCATGCTCCATGGCTACTGCTAGTTGTGTGGTAAGATCAGGGATCTGCAATCTGCATAGTTACCAACTTCTCTGGTTTTATGTGGCTTAGCTTGTTTTGTTTTTTTTCTCCTCGTTGACCCATTCATAACACCTGCTCTCCTGTTCACTCCCTCCACAGCCCTGCTATCCCGCTCTCTCCCTCCACAGCCCGTTGTCTTCCTCCACAGCCCTGCTCTCTTACTCTCTCCCTTCACAGCTCTGCTGTCTTCCTCCACAGCATCAGCCCCGCTCTCCATGCACCACGTGTGGTGACGCCGGGACCAGGAGAGAGCTGTGCAGATTGTTCGGCCAGAGTGGGCAGAGCTAGAGCAGAGCTGCAGCGCGTTTGATTGGGCGGCCTGTGGGGGGCAATTCAAATCAATGGGAAAAACGAAAATTTTTCTGCTGGACCCAACAAACTGGTCTGGAGGCATGGGAAAAAAGCTGAAAATAATGGGAAAGAGCTAAAAATAAATGGGAACAAAATGGAGAAGATGCTTGCATGCTTTTCTGACTCACATATGGTATCAGGGAATAATGTTGTCTGAGTATTGGGCCACTTTTACGGATTTTTAAAAAGACCTAGTGTTAGGGCTGGCGGAATGCATCAAATAATAAAGAGATGGTAATAAGGTGCATCCATAGCCCGGGGTCCACTGTGCAGAAATGTTAACTGCTGCTCGGTAATGGCAGACACTAAATGGTGGTATCGCACTGGACACAATTGGGTTAAACATCACCCAGTATGTAGTAGCATCGGGCTCTGTTGCTTCACAGAGCCACTGTACTGCATAACACAGATGCCATACCCTGTTTACTGTCACTGGACACAGCTGAGTCACCGCTAGTGTACGGTCACAAGACTCTGCTCCAAGGATGCAGAGTAAGAGCCTCTTTAGGCCCACTAGGCGCACGGCATTACAACTGCGAATGCCACTTATAGATGCTGGCTACTATGGAGTGCAGCCTAAGTGCACAGTGGCGTACAAGCAAAGCCACTACTTGGCGCTGAAGTTAGGCTGACTCTGCTTTCTACCTGCAGCCAAGGCACTACCTGGCAAGGCTGATCAACATATGCATACCAAGGGTAGGGGTTTCTTAATGAGTCAGTCACCAGAGACATTCATACGTGCATACAACACTCACTCCACATTGTCTATACTATGGCCGTGCGATCCTTTTAAAACCGCAGCCTTCTGGGACCTTCCTGATGGCCCAATATGAGCTGCTTGAGGATCTGATCATGTGACCTCTGACTACCAATGAGCGGTCGTCTCACGGGCATGCTCAGATGGAGAAAAGCAGGACTTAGTCTCAGGAGCATCTGCTCGCCGCTGACTAATGCTAGATGCCATAGCTGAACCTGGGGCGGCAGCAGCAACCAGACGCATAGCATTAGCCTGAGCAAGACACTGAGACCGACATCTCTGCTGAGCAGGAAACTCTGTAGTTGCAGATGAATAGGAGACCGCAGAGGAGATGACTTGAGATTCACTTTGTGCAGTGGCGGGTACTCGACACCTACCAAACCAAAAAATTTTTTTAAATTTTTTTTTAAAAAGAAAAATGCTAATAAACATTTTTTCCTTCATAATTACATGTATATATTGCTAAATAAAAAATAAATAAAAAATATACCTCCCCTTTAGCATATGTTCACATGGAACATTTAGGCTTTAGTTTTTCCTTTAACATTTGTGAGGGCTCTCACTCCTATATTTCAGAGGTCCCTCCTTCATGCCCAATAGTTAGCAAGAAAATGGAATACATATTCCTCATCCCTTTATAATGCCACTTCAAACATGCCCATTTGAATTTTGGTCTTCGCCGGCCTCACCACAATATCCACCGCCATGTGTTGTGAGTTCATTTTCCCCTTCATCACTGAGGTCTGGTGAACTCCCTATTCTGGTAAAGGAAGGTAATGAGCCTGATTATCAGGCACCTGAGCCTAATGATGATGACTGGCTGAGTGGAGTCACGGACTGGATATAAGGTTGCCGACGCCCTTCTGCCCTGAGGGTGATTTCTCTGTGGACTTCTAGGAAACCAGTCTGATTCCTGCTCCTCTAAAGCTAAGTTTTCTGCTTTGCCTATTAGCATTTGTGTTTTGTTTTTGTTTGCCTTGCTTTTCTGGATTCTGCCATTCCCTGCTGGGGTGAGCTGATTCTCCTTTTGCCGGTTGCTCTGTCTTCAGAATATTCCTGAGTACTGACATAGTCTTTTTGAAGCCTAGCGTCTTCAGGGCCTATTTCACTGTCAGTCTGTTGGCTCTTATTTTCATAGGGTTTTTCACGGATTGCAGACAGCAGCCTTCCTGTCCTTTCCTATCTAGTTAGCTTGGGCCCCGTCTTTGCTCAGTCTATCTTTCTGTCTGTGTTGTGTTATTTCTTCTTGCTTCACCGTCATTATATGTGGGGGGCTGCCTTTTGCTTTGGGGTCTGCTCTGGGGCAGTTTAGACTTCCCTTTCTGTCTTTAGGCTATTTAATTCTCCGGCTGTGATCGAGGGGTCTAGGGCATCGTAGGAACCCCCCACGGCTACTGCTAGTTGTGTTGATAGGTTCAGGGGTCTGCAATCCGATAGCTGCCAACCTCTCTGGTTTTCTGGACTTAGCTAGCATTTCTGTTTTTGCCTCCTATGGTGACTCAATCATAACAGAATCACCCGCCATACCGCAGATCCTAGGATACTCAATAGCAGGAAAGAATTGTGTTAAAAAAAAAAAAGTGTGTATATTCTTTCCTCTATATCTCTGAGGCCATAGGGGGAATTTTTTTTTTCTCTCAATGGAGATAAAGCAATTGTCTGATCGTGTGGAGCAGCTCGCTGCGGAAGTGCGGGGAATTTCCGCCTACCTTGCTCGTTCGCATGCTGTTGAACCAAAGATCCCTACACCTGATGTATTTTTTGGGGATCGATCTAAATTTTTGAGTTTCAAAAATAACTGTAAATTATTTTTTGCCTTGAAGCCTAACTCGTCAGGGAGCTCCACGCAGCAGGTTAAAATTGTCATCTCTTTGCTGCGTGGCGATCCCCAGGATTGGTCGTTTTCTTTGAAACCAGATGATCCTATTCTGACTAATGTGAATGCATTCTTTCAAGCCTTGGGGTTGTTGTATGACAAACCTAATGCTATTGATCAGGCTGAAAAGATCCTGTTGGCATTGAACCAGGGTCGAGAATGAGCAGAGTTGTACTGTCAAAAGTTCCAAAAGTGGGCGGTCCTTACTACCTGGAATGATAATGCCTTGGCTGCTCTCTTTCGGAAGGGTTTGTCAGAAGCCGTAAAAGATACTATGGTGGGATTTCCTGTTCCCTCTGGTCTGGACGATTCTATGTCATTAGCCATTCAGGTTGATTGGCGTTTACGTGAACGCAGGATTGCACGAGAGGTGTTGCCACCGGTAGAACAGACGTCTGAACCTATGCAATGTGATAGAGTTTTGTCTAAGGCGCAACGTCAGGAGTTCAGAAGGCGTAATAAGCTGTGCTTTTTCTGTGGAGATGCCTCGCATATTATTTCTGTTTGTCCTAAACGAGAGAAACGCTTTGCACACACGTTTTCTGTTGGTGGTGTTCAACCTAAGTTTCTTCTGGCAATTACTCTGATCTGCTCCCTGTCCACATTTTCCGCCAAGGCTTTTGTGGATTCGGGAGCAGCGCTAAACCTAATGGACTTGGATTTTGCTAAACGTTGTGGATTTCCGATGACACCTCTGCAGACGCCTATCCCTTTGAGGGGGATCGATGCTACTCCTTTGGCGAAAAATAAACCTCAGTTTTGGACCCAGGTGGTCATGCGGGTCGCCCCAGACCATCAAGAAAATTGCAGATTTTTGGTGTTACATGGTCTGCATAATGCCGTTGTTCTGGGGTTTCCCTGGTTGCAAATTCATAATCCAGTCTTGGATTGGAAATCTGTGTCTGTGGTGAGTTGGGGTTGTCGGTGTGCCTGTAGTGAGGCTCCGGTTTTTTCCACCTCTCCTCAGTCGCATGATGTTCCTAACTATTTGGCGGACTTTTATGATGTATTTAGTGAGAATGAGTCTGCGTCCTTGCCTCCTCATAGGAGTTATGACTGTGCAATTGAACTGATCCCGGGGTGTAAATTTTCCAAGGGTCGGCTCTTCAATTTATCTGTACCCGAGCACGAGGCTATGCGGTCCTATATTAAGGAGGTGTTGGAGAAGGGTCATATTAGACCATCCTCTTCACCGTTAGGTGCCGGTTTTTTTTGTGGCCAAAAAGGATGGTTCTTTAAGGCCTTGTATTGATTATCGTGCCCTCAACAAAATTACTATTAAATATCAGTATCCGTTACCCCTGATTTCGGATCTATTCTCTAGAGATAGAGGTGCTTGCTGGTATACCAAGCTTGACCTCAGGGGGGCGTATAACCTTATCCGCATTAAGCAGGGGGATGAATGGAAGACGGCGTTTAATACTCCGGAGGGACATTTTGAGTACCTGGTGATGCCTTTTGGGCTCACTAATGCCCCTTCTGTCTTCCAGTGCTTCATGAACGATATTTTCCGAGACTTTGTCGATAAATTTTTGATTATCTATCTGGATGATATTTTGATCTTCTCCAAGGATTGGGATTCTCATGTGGAACATATTCGGACTGTGTTCCAGATCTTGAGGGAGAATTCCCTGTATGTCAAAGGATCGAAATGCCTTTTTGGAGTACAGAGGATTTCATTTTTGGGATTTATTTTGTCTCCATTAACTAGTGAAATGGACCCGGCCAAGGTACAGGCCATTTATGATTGGGTTCAGCCCACTTCTTTGAAGGCCCTCCAGAAGTTTTTGGGTTTTGCTAATTTTTATCGGAAATTTATAGCAAAATTTTCTAGTATTGCCAAGCCATCTGACTAAGAAGGGTGCTGATGTGTTGAATTGGTCTCCGGAGGCTGTTGCTTCCTTTCAGGAACTGAAGCGAAGATTTACCTCCACCCCGGTTTTGCGGCAACCTGATGTCTCACTCCCGTTCCAGGTAGAGGTGGATGCTTCTGAGATTGGTGCAGGAGCTGTTTTGTCCCAAAAGGATCCTGTAACGTCTAAAATGAATCCCTGTGCTTTCTTTTCCCGAAAGTTCTCTCCATCTGAACGTAACTATGATGTGGGGAATCGGGAACTGTTGGCCATGAAATGGGCATTTGAGGAGTGGAGACATTGGTTGGAGGGAGCTAAACATCAAGTTGTGGTCCTCACTGACCACAAGAATTTGATTTACCTAGAGTCGGCTAAACACTTGAACCCTAGACAGGCTAGGTGGGCCTTGTTTTTTACACATTTTGATTTTGTGGTCTCTTTTCTTCTGGGCACTAAGAATGTCAAGGCAGACGGCCTCTCTAGGAGTTTCTTTGCTGATTCTCCTGTTGTGACCAAGCCTGCTACCATCTTAGGTGAGGGGGTAGTTCTTTCTGCCATCTCGCCTGATTTGAGACTTGCTCTGCAAGAGTTCCAGGAGGACAAACCTGAGCGTTGTCCCAGTGGAAAGTTGTATGTTCCTGACCAGTGGAAGAAGAGAATGATGTCTGAAGTTCATTGCTCTGCATTGGCTGGTCATCCAGGTATTTTTGGTACTAGAGATCTGGTGAGTCGCTCTTTTTGGTGGCCCACCTTGTCTCATGATGTCAGGAATTTTGTGCAGTCCTGTGGGACTTGCTCCCGGTCTAAATCTTGTTCTCGCTCTAGTGGGTTGTTGATGCCTTTGCCGGTCCCCAGGAGGCCATGGACCCATATTTCAATGGATTTCATCTCTGATATGCCGGTCTCTCAAAGAATGACTGTTATTTAGGTGATTTGTGATAGGTTCTCTAAGATAGTTCATCTTGTACCACTCCGTAAGTTGCCGTCTTCCTCTGAGTTGGTGCTCCTGTTTTTGCAACAGGTGGTTCGCTTGCACGGGATTCCTGAGAACATTGTATCTGACAGAGGAGTTCAGTTTGTGTCTAGATTTTGGAGGACTTTCTGTTTCAAGCTGGGAATTCAGTTGTCCTTCTCCTCTGCTTTTCACCCTCAGACCAATGGGCAGACAGAGAGAACAAACCAGACCTTGGAGTCGTATTTGAGATGTTTTATTTCCGCTGATCAGGATGATTGGGTTTCGTTTTTGCCCTTGGCCGAATTTGCTTTAAATAATAGAGCTAGTTCTGCCACTTTGATGTCACCTTTTTTTTGTAACTTTGGGTTTCATCGTCGATTTTCTTCAGGGCAGGTGGAGCCTTCTGCCTGCCCAGGTGTTGACACTGTGGTGGAGAGAATGCACCAAATCTGGGACCAAGTGGTGGATAAGTTATCTCTCTCCCAGGAAAAGGCCCAGCGGTTTTCCAATCGACATAGGACCATTGGTCCCCAGTTTAAGATTGGTGATATGGTGTGGTTATCATCAAAAAATATTGCTATGAAGGTGGCTTCTCCTAAGTTTAAGCCTAGATTTATTGGACCTTACAAGATTTTGGAGATTATTAATCCGGTCTCTTTTCGTTTGGCTCTCCCTGTCACATTTAAAATCCATAATGTGTTCCATAAGTCCTTGTTGAAGAGGTTTGTTGAACCAGTTGTTCCTGGGGTGGCACCTCCGGACCCTGTATTGGTTGAAGGTAACATGGAATATGAGGTAGAGAAAATACTGGATTCCCGTCTGCTAGATGGAGACTCCAGTATTTGGTTAAGTGGAAGGGTTATGGTCAGGGGGATAATTCCTGGGTCTCTGCCTCTGATATTCATGCCAAAAGATTGGTGCGTGCCTTTCATCGGGCTCACCCTGATCGCCCTGGTGGCGTGGTTGAGGGTTCGGTGACCCCTCCTCAAGGGGGAGGTACTGTTGTGAGTTCATTTTCCCCTTCATCACTGAGGTCTGGTGAACTCCCTATTCTGGTAAAGGAAGGTAATGAGCCTGATTATCAGGCACCTGAGCCTAATGATGATGACTGGCTGAGTGGAGTCACGGACTGGATATAAGGCTGCCGACGCCCTTCTGCCCTGCGGGTGATTTCTCTGTGGACTTCTAGGAAACCAGTCTGATTCCTGCTCCTCTAAAGCTAAATTTTCTGCTTTGCCTATTAGCATTTGTGTTTTGTTTTTGTTTGCCTTGCTTTTCTGGATTCTGCCATTCCCTGCTGGGGTGAGCTGATTCTCCTTTTGCCGGTTGCTCTGTCTTCAGAATATTCCTGAGTACTGACATAGTCTTTTTGAAGCCTAGCGTCTTCAGGGCCTTTTTCACTGTCAGTCTGTTGGCTCTTATTTTCATAGGGTTTTTCACGGATTGCAGACAGCAGCCTTCCTGTCCTTTCCTATCTAGTTAGCTTGGGCCCCGTCTTTGCTCAGTCTATCTTTCTGTCTGTGTTGTGTTATTTCTTCTTGCTTCACCGTCATTATATGTGGGGGGCTGCCTTTTGCTTTGGGGTCTGCTCTGGGGCAGTTTAGATTTCCCTTTCTGTCTTTAGGCTATTTAATTCTCCGGCTGTGATCGAGGGGTCTAGGGCATCGTAGGAACCCCCCACGGCTACTGCTAGTTGTGTTGATAGGTTCAGGGGTCTGCAATCCGATAGCTGCCAACCTCTCTGGTTTTCTGGACTTAGCTAGCATTTCTGTTTTTGCCTCTTACGGTGACTCAATCATAACAGCCATGTCATTGTGTGGCCCTCACTTACAATTTGCAGAGTACCAGGAGGTGATGTGAAACCTGAGTTTGGTAAGGGCCCTCAGGTGGTCCTGTATCTTACATTTGGGAGAGCTCTCACTTCTACATTTGGGAGGTCACTCTCTCATACCAAATAGCTAGCAAGATAGTGAAATACATATTCTTCATCCCTTTACATTGCCATTTCATACATACCAAATTGAATTTCGTGCTTTGCCCACAAACACCACCATGTCCACCGCCATGTTATTATTTGGCCCGCTCTTTTAATTTTCAGAGGGCCACAGGTGCTGTGAAACATGAGTTTTGTAAGGTCCACAGTTCATTTCTCTACCCGATTCCAATGGAACAACTGCCATAGCGGTCAGGAAATTGGATTCTACCAGACACCAAAAGCATTAGAATTAAATTCTGAATGCAATGTATGCAAGCAAGGGCCTGCATTGTGGTCAGTCTGTCAGACCTGAAACCCATGTCAAGAACATGTGCAAGCCTCATTTTACTTGGAATCAGCCTCCTCAAGGGAAATAGACAGGAGTGTCATTGACCAATCTGCAAAAAACAAAGCACTTCTTCTGGAAACTACCCAATCAGGAAGAATGTATCTTTTGCATGGTTTTGAGCAACAGTGGAGTAATTACAGGATATCTCCCAGAGAGTGTCAAGGTCTGTGGAGTATATTACTCAGGTGACGGGCATTGCTACTAAGCTCAGGTAAAGGCCTTAGCATGGCAATTACCATGTTCCAATATGTGGAAGGCTGCAGCATGAATAGGTCTGTGGAGCATAATAACCCAGTTTCTTAGATGTGCTTAAAATGTACAGAAACAAGCCAAAAACCCACCACCATTTTTTGTAAGGACCCAAATGTAGAAAATGTAAGGGAAGTGACAGTTTAATAAAGAGACAGAAGTCTCATTTAGGGTCCTGGAAATGTCAGCAAGTCCAATGTAAAGTGCTAACTTGAGTATACGTGCAAGAGGTGCATTCTTACTGCCAAATATGGTGTAAGCCTATGCAAAATTAGTGTTCTACTGCTGTAGCCATTCTCTCCGTTTGTGTTCTATGGTTTAAGGCAACGCTTTTAAAACTGTTGCATTTGTTATATTTTTTATTTTGAAATAAATTATTTTGTTTTTTGCTTTGTGATTGTTCAACACTCTTGATCTATATGTTGCACAATTGTGACATGATCTGTATGATATGCTGCTATGTAGAGTGTTGCTTGCTCCTTAGATGAGGAAAATGGGCTTGAGTAGTGTGCTTACTGGTTTAATAAATAGTGTATCTTTATCTAGCAGTTGTGTGACTGGTGCAAAGCCTGCTGAGATGCTTTCAAACGTGACTATTTATCACTAATTTTCATGAGTTTGCAGTTGCCATGTGTAATAAAGGTGATATCTTAAAAAAATTGCCAGACATTGCTAGATATATTGAATTTGTACATAGCACCTCTGTGAGGGTACTTGTCAAAAATAAAGCCAGAAATTTGTTTTCAATAAGCATAAAGCATTCAATATGTCAAAGGGTGACTTTAAGGGACATGTATGTGGTGATGCCCAGCAATGCCATATTACAGTTTAGAGGGTGAATGGATATCGTAAAAGCTTCCTGTCAAAATGTTGTCATCACAAAGCACACTGAAAACCCAGACAATTGAGAGAATGTTATGGGTTGGATGGCAGACAAACTCTCCAGTGTGTTGACAAGCAGCACCTCAACGTCTTCCACACAATCCAGTCTCAGTAGTCAAGAGGTTGGGCCTCTGAAACCTCAACCTAGTCCTCCTTCCTCCCACTATCAAGAGTCCCAGGAGACATATGACTGCAACGCAGGCCCCTCTGAGGACCTGTTTATGTTCCCTTGTAATTTGTCAGACCTCTCAATGTACAGCAATAAAGAGGGTCATGAGGAGGTGGGGAGCAGTGATGTCCAAACATTTGAGCACCAACGGCCAGGAGAAAGCCACATTGGGGAAGGTCAATTCATGTCTGAAGAGGTGGAGGATAATCATGCACAGTTGCCATCAGGTCAGCTTAAAATCACAAATCAGAAATAGGATCAGGTTGAGGAATTGGAAGATGATGTGATTGATGATAAGGCAACTGATCCAAACTGGTACACTGGCACACCTAGCAAGCACAGCAGTGCAGACAGGGATTAGTCTGCAGCACAAATCAGGCAAGAAGAGGTAGTGGTTTGACTAGAGGGAGAATTCGGTCAACTGTCCCACAGAGCCCCCCCCCCCGCACTCGGCTAGACAAAAGGCCAAGGGTGCATTGCTCCTCTGTATGAAAGTTTTTTCTGAGATTCCTTCAGACAAAACAACTGTAATTTGCATCTTCTGCCAAACCAAGCTAAGAAGAGACAAGAACACTGCCAACCTGAGCACCACCAGCATGCAAAAATACATGGCAGACAAGCACACCAGTAGGTGGGCAGAATGCCTGGGTACAAAATCTTTGTCTGATAGTGAAACCATTGCCCCTTTCTTTGTATTATGGCCTTCCCAATGTGCTGTCCAGGAAGCAGGCTCTGATGCCTCCTGCCCACAACCTGCAGTTACACAGACACAACAGTAAGCAACCATGTCTAGTTCATTGTCCCAGCACAGCATTCACTAGTCCTTGCCCCAGATGTTTAACAGATAGCAGAAATATCGACCCACCCACGGGCCAAAATGCTAAACACCCACATAGCCAGATTGGTAGCACTGAAAATATTGCCATTTTGACTTGTGGGAGCTGAGCTTTTCGGTGACCTCTTGGTGGTGGCAGCCCCATGGTACTCAATTACTTTCCATCACTCTTGGCGGTAGCAGCCCCACAGTACTTGATTACCGTCTGACACTATTTTTCCCGGCGTGCCATCAACGCATTACATAATCACATGTTACACAATATCAGCTGTTCTCTGGCCAACACAGTCATAGGGAAGGTCTACTTTTCCACAGACAAGTGGACAAGTTCTTGTGGACAGAGACACTACATTTCCCTTATGGAACACTGGCTGAACCTTGGTGAAGTCTGGGACAAAACATATCTTACCCACACCAAGAATAGCGGTCCCAACTTCCATCAGGGTTTTAGTCTCCTTGTAATAGAGATCCTGTCTCTCCTTCTTCTCCTCACCAAAAGTAGGCTCCCCATCACTCCCTCATGTCTACAGCACTGCCTTGGCAATGCGGCAACACGCCCTGCTGAAGCTCATCTGTTAATGTGATAAAGCTCACAAAGCAGCCGAGCTGTTGAAGGTGATAAAAGAGCAGACTGATCAGTTGCTCTTCCCGCTGAACCTTCAACCAGGTCTGGTTGTGTGCGATAATGCGTGTATATTGGTGGCGGCTTTAAAGCTCTGCAAGCTGGTAAACACGTTCCATTCATCCCCAAGTGCAGAACTTGGTTTTACAGTGTTTTTAAAAACATACCTTGACTTACCGGACCTACTTGCCAATGTACGGTGTATCAGCGCACATTTCCAAAAGTCTTCTCAGGCTTTTGGCTGACTAGCTATGCTGCAGCAGTGCTTTAATTTGCCTTGTGTGACCTGCCCACATGCTATAATTCGACATTTAATAATAATAATAATAATAATAATCATCATTTTATTTCTATAGCGCCAACACATTCTGCAGCACTTTACGTTTTAGGCCTCTTTCACACTTCCGTTTTTGACAATCAGTCACAATCCGCCAGGTTTTGAAAAAAAACGGATCCTCAAATTTTTTTTGAGGATCCGTTTTTTCCCCATTGACTTGCATTAATGGCGGATTGTGACGGATTGCTGTCCGTTGCATCCGTTTTTTGTGAGGATCCGCCAAAAGTTGCTGTCCGTCACCATCCTCAAAAATTTCAAAACGGAGCTTGTAACGTTTTTTTCTCTGGCGGATCCCGCAAACACTGATTTAACCCGAATTTCTTTCTGGGTGCCGGACAAAAAAAAAAAAAATCTCTCTCTCTCTCTCTCTCTCTCTCTCTCTCTCTCTCTCTCTCTCTCTCTCTCTCTCTCTTCTTCATTTTCAGGATCCGTCTGAAAACGGATCCTGTGCCATCCGTTCACATCAGTTGAGAACGGATCCGCTTGTCCGCCTTTTTGGCGGATTATAACTGATGCAAAAAACTGAAGTGTGAAAGAGGCCTTAGAGGGGACTTATACAGACAATAAAACACATTACATAATAACAATAATCACATAAACAACAGATACCAAGATTAATTAGGACCCTGCTCTCAAGCTTACAATCTGTGAGGAAATAGGGGACACACGAAAGGTGGATGGTAACAATTGCTTTGATTGTTCTGACCAGCTATAATTTATAAAATTGGGTGTTCATGTAATGCTGCATGAACCAGTTACCTACCAGTGTGTGTAAAAGTACAGACACAGAGGGCTATTAAATGCATAAAGCATGTGAGAACAAAATACAATGATCCTGGATATAGTGAAAATTTTGAATGGGCAACACAGGGATAGTTAGATAAATGTGTTGAGGCAGGAGGCGGTTCATATGTTAGCAAGGCTTAGTGAGAAGCAGAGAGCAGTGTCTGAATTCCATATTTTCAATGCCTATCAGAGTCACACTCAGCCCCCACACATAACAACTGCCGATTGGGTGTGGATCAATGACATTTGTGAAGTTCTTGAAAACTTTGAGTATTTCACCAAAATGGTGAGAGCTGAGGATGCTAATGTAAGCGTAACCATCCCGCTACTCTTTTTATTAAAATGTTCACTACATAATCTCAAAAAAGAAGCTTTGAATGCTGAGCAGGTGGCTATGGAGCAAGATTTTACAGTGCCTGATACCACACAGCCCAGCCTCACACAATATTCTCAAGCTACATTGGGTGATGATGAGGAACATGAGGAGGATGAGGCAGAACAGGAGTTTGTGGTCTGCACTACAGAGGGGACTCCCAATCCCACCTTCATGCCTGTCCAGCATGGATGGTCTGAAGAGGAGAAGGAGGAGGAGGAGACTATGCTTTGTGAGGAGAGGATGGTGTCATGAACACCACACTGCACTTGCTCACTGATCCAGTGCACGTGTCCTGAGTAAAACAAACTGTACTCAAAGATACCTGTGGAGCTGGGCAGCAGCAGTGAAGATGCGTGCTTCAGACAAACAGGACCTGAAGAACGTGACTGCCAAGGCGCGGAGCCGGCCACAGGTCTCTCAGAGGAAGTAGGAGCAGAGAGAGATTGCTTCAGGCCAGATAGGACCTGAAGCACCTGACTGCTGGGGGCGTGGCATAATAAAGCATACACACATACATTAATTCTTATTTATCTAATTGGATGACTACACCTGTCCAGACCTACATCCCACCATTAGCACCACTCTGAAGTAATCAATGGAGAATCAAGTCATCCTCAGTAACAAAGTGAGGGGCTATGCACCTTTCTGAGGTCTTAGAGAATTGACTCTTCTACTGTAAGTGTGCTGCTGGGGTGCAGCTGTGGGACCCTATTTTCCTAGATGATATCCTCCACCCAACACTAAAAAAGCTGAAATGGCCTTCAGTAGAAATGTGTAGTCAAGCTGGGCTATCAGATGGCCACTTCTGTAGCTGTGGTGTCATCATTCTTATGGTAAGTAATTTTAATAGGGCCATCAGAGACATTGGGTTGGCTAGAGCAAGAAGGAAGGCAATCATTCCCCACAGCATCTACACATGGAAATTTAACTCATCAAGATTTAAGTGTTCCTTCTCGTGCTGGTGTATCACTATTCACATGCACCCCTTCCCAAAAGAACTCCGTGGTGTGACATTTCTTCAGGGAATGTGCTGCCAACAAGCATCAAGTGGTTTGCATGCCGTACCAACAGACCCTGAAGTGAGGCATAAATGTTCTGAACCTGAACATCACAAGTATGACAAGGTATCAGGATCCTGTCAGTGCCGTCGGACTGCTGCAGCTGAACAGGATAAATCACCCAGACTACGGGGTGACCCGGGGTCCGATACTGCAGGGAAAATTCTGACACCAGGACGTGCGACACTGAAAGTAGTTTAGCAGCACCAGGACCTACAATCATGTGACCACAGGGGGCGTGGCTTAGCGTCCTGCTGCTGGAGATGGCAATAGAGTTCTATAACAGGAATCCTGGAGTACAGGCTAGGGAAACTCAGATCAGACAAATGGAGGGTCATTCACAGAGAGGGCGGCGTGGTACCAGGGGGACAAGCAGAGAATAGTCAAAACGTAAGCAATGAATCATGCACAGAGATAGCAACGCAGTACAAGGGGGCAGTCAGAGAATATTCAGGTCCAAAGCAAAAGAGTCATACACGGGAATATCAGAGCAGTACAAAAGGAACAGGCAGAACTCGTAACAGGGACAGAACCAGATCAAAACCAAGCAAGCACAAAGTATCACAGTCACAAAGCACACTCGGGTCACACACTCGGCCAAGGGTCTGAGTATAAGCGACGAGGAGTGAGCCCACAATGAGGCTATAGAAAGCCTCCCAGAGTCTCAGAGTGAGGCTTTCCAGATTAACCTCTGAACTACATGATCACACAAACACAGCAGATCATGACACAAGGCCTCTGATTTCCAAGCACAAGGTGCAGTGGAGTATACATCTTGAAAAGAATGAGAGATCTGAGCTTCCTCCTGCTCCCAATTCTGCTGTGGTCTTGGTTTCTTCCTACCATTTACAATCAACAGGTCCACCTGCCTTCACGCAAAGAGAGAGGATGTGACAATATCACCACTACCACCATCAGTGTCACCAAGTATCGCCACACTGTCCCATGGAAGTGTCCAGCTTTCCATCCCCCAAACACTTAAGTGAAAGAGAAGTTACCCCCTTGCCATCTGCAAACCATGATGTGGTTTGAAGGAGAAATTAGAGTTGAGGATTACCCCAAGGCAGCAAGCTTGTGGCACTGAGGAGAGTGAGCAGCCATTTACTTTAATGGATAGGTCCATTGGGGGCATCAAGTGAGATGGGGATAGTTTGTTAGCATGATGATGATGATGATGAGAAGGAGGAAGAACAACCATGTTCAGAGCAGGGTGGCACTCAGATCAGCTCTCAGGCATAATGTTATAGTTCCTGGAGTGACACAGAGTACCCAGACGATACACCTGCCATCAAGAACAGCATGTCATTGCCTCTGTGCAGCCTGGCACGCATGAGCCAATACATGCTGTAGTGCCTGTGTAACAACCTCCAAGTTACCCATATTGTTATTATCCTGATGGATCCCCACTACAAGAACAACATATCATCATTACTTACGTCACTAGTACGGGAGTGCAAAATGCGTGAATACAAGCAGATGCTGGTACAGAAACTACTTATGGCTTTCCAACTCACAGCTTAGGCTCAGTGGTTGAACAAAGTAGAGGAGGATTAGGAAGTAGCTAATGCAGATGGGATACCACCGGGATCTAAGAAGGCAGTGATAGCATGGCCAAAATGTGGCAAAGCTTAATTAGCATGCCACAACATACAGCACCACCATGTAAAAGGATCCTTATTAGCAGGAGCCAGCTTTACAACAACATGGTGGAAAAGTATATGTCCACACGCTTCCACATACTTTCACATAGATCTGACCCATTTAGTTTTTGGGTCTCCAAATTGGCCACATGACAAGAGCTTGCTCTCAACTCTAATCGCTACTTCACCACCAAACCCTAAATTATTTTCAGATATGAGCTGTAGTATTGGAGAATAGAATATATTTGAATTGTCACTCAAAGGATTATTTCTTAAAAGTGGAAGCAATAAAGTCTGTAATGCAATCAAATATGCAAAAATGTCTGTAATACCCTAAACCCTACTCCACCATCAAATCCTAAATTATTTTTAGATATGAGCGATATTATAACAGAATAGAAACTATTTAAATTAGCCTTGAAAAGGGTTGTTAGTTTAAAGTAGCAACACAAAGAACTGTTATGCAATCAAGCCTATTCTACGAGGGGTTTTCAACAAAGATTTGCCCTGACCCACTGCTGTTTAACACAGGATGCCGAAACTGCACATATGTAATGTTATAAGTCTTTATAGGTTACGTGCCAATTTGCAACTCAGAACTGATAACGGCCTTGATTTTACAGGTGCTGAAGTGGTGTGAGGTTTGAAAATGGAACCAGTGGAATGCAGAGCAGTCATCAAGTTCCTTTACTTGAAAGGCCACACACCAAATGAGAATGGAAGCATCATGAATCGCCACCTCCAAAGAAGGCACTTGCCCATCCCTCCGCAGGCAAGGTCATGCTCACAGTATTTTAGGACCAGCACAGTGTAGTATCGATGGATTTCCTATCAAAGGGTACCATGATCACTGGGATATTCTATGCTTCACCGCTGCAGAAATAGTGGGAGACCATCAAAACCAAGAGACTTGGCATGTTCATCAAAAGTGTCCACCTTCTGCAGGACAGTACACCAGTTCACAACACACATGTTGCCCAAATGGAAGCATGCTCCTGTGACTTTGAAATTCTACCGCATCCTCCTTATTCACCCGGCCTTGCACCATCAGACTTCCACCTCTTTCGAACAAAGAAGTTGTTTTTGAAAGGCAAGCATTTTCCAGATGATGAGACTCTGATTTCTGAAGTCACAACATGACTTTTGGAGCAACCTGTTGATTACTACAAGCAAGGTGTTTACAGTTGCTTAAAGAGATGTGAGAAGTGTGTGTCCCTAGGTGGCATCTATGTAGAGAAGGACTAATAACTGTGCCAAGTTTCATTTCTCTTAGTCCACAGGTCAGGGAAAATATTTAATGAATGCCCCTCATAAGTGCTCCTAATACATTCTTCCTTCTACAACAGCAGTAATATAAAATAGAACCTATATGAATTAGACCTAAAAAGGGCTGTTGGTTTAAGATTGCACAATCAAGTAGATAAGCATTGCCCCACACTGTCCCTTCACCTGAAACTATCCTTAAGCTATTTCTGGGTACAATGCGAGGAGCATGGTGGCATCAAGTCTTATATAGAGCCAATTATGCTATGTGTCCATCCAGACAGTTATGCAAGCAGCCAACATGGCTATATCATTACTGTTAATGTCAAGCAATCCCTGCTTGTTCAGTGGCTGAAAATCAGGCGCCAAACATGCAGGGTGGGAAATCGAGCATGGAGCCCAAGTACCTGGATTCTCAAGTACCTGGAGAGCCTTGTTCTCCAGAACCTCCATCCTTTATTATTTCACAGGGTATTATGCTTTCTGTGATAACTGTTATGATTAGGTAACTGAGGAGGATAGCAGGGGAATAGACTAGGCAACCAGATAACCAGAGAGGTTGGTAACTTAGCGGATTGCAGACCCCTAAGCTGACAACACAACTAGAATTAGCCGTGGGACGTACCTACGATGCCCTAGACGCCTCGGCACAGCCAAAGAATTAACTAAGCATAAAGAGAGAAAAGGAAAAGCTAAACTGTCTCGGAGTAGAACCACAAAGGAATAGATAGCCCCCGAACATACAGTATATTGCCGGTGAGACGAGATGAGGCACAAAACACAGGCAGAAAATAGAGTAAGCAATGATGGGGCCCAAACTGTCTAGATAGAACAGGACAAGAAAGGATACTGTCTGCAATCATGCAAAAAACCATAAGAAAAAATCCAACACGTCTGATATGCACAGATACTGAGGCCACATGACCTCTCCCCCACTAAATCAGAACTCTGGTGTGAACTGGGCGCAAAAACAAAAGCTACTGATATAGCAGGGGATTAGAAATACTGAAAAGACTGACATGAGCTGTGGCATATGGAGCTGAGTCAAGCACAGTTCCCCGCTGGGAACAAGGCTGAACTCACACTAGCAAATCAGAAATCAGAAGAAAGCAAAAAATGGATCAAATGCAAAAAGATTCAAGCAGACAAATAACTTATCTGAAAGATGCAGGACAAAGCAGAAGGCAAGCAGACTTCCAAAATGCTCAGGAAGAAAACCAAATCACCGGCAACAACTGAGGGAAGGTTAAATCTCTCCAGTCTGTAACACCTGACCTCCAATGATCCTCCTCAGGTGATTGACTTCTGTCAGCCAGACCAGCTCCAATACCAGCAGCAACCACCAGAGGGAGCCCAAACTCCAACACCAGGTCAAAAGTGTTCACATCAGATAACCTTGTAGTTGGAAGACGAGATCTGTAAAGTCCAGTCATTGGTTCCTTCCGCTCCTCCAGGATTCAAATTATTTGTGCCTGTGTACTTAAGATTGCATCTGTTACTGGAGTTTCATGATTCCATTTTGAGTAGTCATCCTGGAGTTACTACTACATGGAAAGCCATTGCTAGTCCGTGCATGCATAGTGATATTAAAGATTTTGTATCTGCTAGTGAACTCTGCATACACGCTAAAGTCAGCTATAGCTGGCCGGCCAGGGAATTAGTTTCATTGCCAATTCCAGAATGACCATGTACTCACCTGTCCATGGATTTCATTACAGACTTGCCTCTGTCTGGCGAGAAAACTGCTATTAGGGTTGTGGTTGCCCGATTCAGCAAGCATGCTCATTTTGTTGCTTTGTCAGGATTACCTAATGCAGAAACACTATCCAGGTTGTTAATTTCTCACATTGTAAGGCTACATGGGATCCCTGTTAACAATGTGTCTGACAGGGGAGTGAAATTTGTTTTTAAATTTTGGAGAGCTTTTTATGGTAAACTCGGGATTAACTTGTCATTTTCATTTTCATCTCCTTACCATTGTGAAATCAACTGTCAGACTGAGAGGACAAATCAATCTTTGAAACAAATTTTAAGGTGCTTTATGACAGTTGGGCAGGAGTACTTGTCTTTGCTTTTTCATCTCTCATTTAGCAGATGAGTAAATCATTCTACTGGAACCTTAACATTTTTCTTTAATTACGGTTTTCCTCTCCATTTTGCTGAATTATCTAGGATTAGTTCTGAATGTCCTGGATTGGAGTTCATCATGCAGAGATTTGGGAATTTCTAAAGGGAGGTTCAAAAGAATTTGCCAAAAATGGAAGGCCGATAGAAGACATTCAGTGGGTACTGTTTTTAAGATAGTGGATAAGGATTGGTTGTCATCTAGTGATATTAAACTTAAAGTGCTATCGGCAAAGTTGGGTCCAAAGTTTATTGTTGCATATGAGATCCTGGAAGTGGTCAATTTTGGTAGCATTCATATTAAAGCTTCCATCATTTCTTTGCATCCCTAACGTGTTCCCTAAACCATTCTTAAAGGAGTTTGTCCCTTCAGTAGTGTCTCAATCATCTCCTCCAGCTCTGGTTTCTGATGACGAATGAGGTTCAGAGAGTTTTGGATTCTCATAGAGTCTGAAATTCACACCAATTCCTCATCCAGTGGAGGGGATATGGATCAGAAGAGATATCCTGGGTCCCAGCTCAAGATGTGATGGCCAAGCGTTTAGTGAGGGCCTTCCATCTAAAGTTCCCTTTGAAGCCTGGGGGTCTGGTTAGCTACACTGAAGAGGGGGTACTGTTACAATTCTACCACTCAGTGTGTCTGTGAAGCAGTACTGAAAGCTCAAATGTCCAATCTGATACAGGAGCATGCTGAAGCTGTCCAGTACTTTTATTGACAGCTTAGTGTCCAGTCTGGTGCAGGGGTGTGCTGAGCTGTCGGTGTTTTGATTCTGTCGGTGTTTTGATTGACAGCTCGACTGTCCAACCTGAGACTGGGAGGTGCTGGTTGTTTTCAGGTGTTCACTGTCCTAGGGTAATTGCTCTGTTCCTTTACTGGGCTGTTAATCCCAGACCTATACCAGATGTTCATGCACTTATGTGTGTTTTTTCTCTCTGTACCTTGTGTTCTGCTTGTTGATCTTTTGTTGCCTGACCTTGGACCTCATTCTGACTATATGTTTAACCACTTTGTTCTGATCTGCTATTTTCCTGGAATTTTTACCTCAGACTGTTACCTGACTATCCATCTGTCTTTTCCCTCTGTTTATGATGGACCCTCTTTTTTTTTTACTTCACTCTCCCTGACTATCTCAACTCACGGTTTGCCCATGACAAGTTACTCAGCGTCAAAAATAGAATTTCTTGTGTTAAAATGTCTTCAGAAAAATATATGTGGTAACTTTTTTAAAATGTAGTCCATGAAGAAGTATTTTCTTTTCTTTATATTTCTTCAATTTATTATAATCCCACCAGGAGCATAGCTCCTGGCTGGAGAGTTTCTCAAGCTGATGTATTAACTTTTTAACTTCAGGAGTTTCTACAGTGTGGCCAGCAGAAGCCTCAAACCTGTACTAAATTGATCAGGCATGAATCCAAGGTAAAATATTTCAGGAAAATTCAAACACAATCCCGTCTAATGAGACAGGTGAGCAACAATGGCAATCATGAAAGTGAATATGTCCCACAAAGTGACAAAACTCAAATGACAATTCCTATATACAATAAGTATTTGATACTGTCACGGAGTGACTGACCATTGTGACATGACCCAACGGGTTGGTCAGTCATCAAACGGCACAACAACACAGCGCCGATGGAATAGAGGAGAGGAAGGCCCTGAAAATAGAGAATCTGGGATGGTCACCTCCTGAGCTCCACCCTGAGCATGTCTCTGTTCTCACTTAACACCCTATGAAGGTCCTTCCCCCTGCCAACATCTGGATATCTCATCCCTATTTGTCATCTAGATCTGCCCTGGCTAGTGCACTGGTCGGCAAGGAGCGCTATCCTCACCTCTACAGATGAAACACACAGGGGGAAGTGACAGGCACCAAAGGGATGAGGTAATAAAAATACAACACTTAGCTTGTTCACACCACTGCTTAACTCCACACCACAAATAGCACAGCAACAGGACTCCAAAAACCAGACTTGGCTGACACCAGAGAGATGCTTCTGCAAAGGTTGGTCTCCAAAGAGGCACTGTATCACCAACAGTCAGCTGATGCATCATGTGACCTTTTAAAGTATGTGGGAGTGGTCACCAGCTCGCCAATGGGGAAAAACTGCATTTAACCCCCTCTGGCCTAAAAGGAAAAAAGTTTTAATGTGAGTGGAACCAGAGCTACCACAAATCCAAAAATGGAAAGTGACAGTACTCCCCCATTCAATGAGGGGCCTCTGGACCCTCAACACTGGACCTCACCAGTCAACAACATGTGGTGAGGATGTCTTGATCCACCAGTGTTCACTTCAGCAGTCACCTGACCCTCAGGTTTATGGCAAATGCAGCCTGAAGGAAATGACAACAACGTAGGCTCTAGAGGTGCCACAAATCTCCAGAGCGCAAACCTAGGGAATGAGTTGTGTAGCTGCATTACTGGGGTAACTCCAGCTGGAAAGACCCTGGGCTGAGAATGGCCAACACCCTATATGGCCCGATCACCCTGGAACTGCAGGCCCCAGTAGCACACTTCTATTGGATGTTCTTGTACTCATTCACACACAGGTCCGGACATGAATGTTTATTGCCACCCATATGTTTGCCACCAGATAGTGAACTATTTGAGGAACCAACAACAGAGGCATCCCCCTGTGTCACCACACTCACACCCCCACTAGTACAGCATAGCGATCAGCGGCGCTCACGTGGTGAGCGCCGCTGATCGCGGCCGGGTGTCAGCTGATTATCACAGCTGAAACCCGGCACAATGTGTCAGGGGCGGTCACGGACTGCCCCGACACGTTAACCCCTTGTACACCACGATCAAACACAATCGCGGTGTAACAGGGGTTAAAGGGAAGCATCGGCAGGGAGGGGGCTCCCTCCGTGCTTCCCTGAGCCCCCCACGGCAGCGTAATGTGCAGAGCTGCTGCGGGGGGCTCTTTCCCTACAGGCCCCCCGGATCCAAGATGGCGATGGGGACCTTCGGGGGCCTGTAGGGAGCTGACTTCCTGACTGCCTGCAAAGCGTAGGCATGAGGAAGTCTGCAGCAGTGCCTGTGACAGATCGCTGATCTATCACAGTGATCTGTGATGTGACAGATCAGCGATCTGTCACAGGACAGTGATGTCCCACCTGGGACAATGTAATAAAGTAAAAAATAAAAAAAAAAGTGTAAAAATAATTTTTAAAAAATTGCTAAATAAATTGGTAAAAAAAAACTATTCCCCAATAAATTCATTTTTTGAAAATAATAAAAAAAAACAAAAAAAGTACACATATTTGGTATCACCGCGTCCATAATGACCCGCCCTATAAAACTGTCCCATTAGTTAACCCCTTTAACGAACCCCTTAAAAAATAAAAATAAAAAATGAAGCAAAAAATAATGATTTATTATCATACCACCAGACAAAAAGTGCAATAACGCGCGATCAAAAATACGCATATAAATATCCGTGGTACCGCTGAAAACGTCAGCTTGTCCCACAAAAAACAAGCTGCCATACAGCATCATCTGCAAAAAAATAAAAAAGTTATAGCTCGCAGAATAAAGCGATGCAAAAATAATTATTTTTTATATAAAATAGTTTTCATTGCATAAAACCGACAAAACATAAAAAAAGACCTATATGAGGTATCGCTGTAACCATACTGACCCGAAGAATAAAAACACTTTATCAATTTTACCACACACAGAACGGTGTAAACGCACCCCCCCAAAAGAAATTCATGAAACGCTGGTTTTTGTTCATTCTGCGTCCTAAAAATCGGAATAAAAGGCGATCAAAAAAGGACACATGCCCGAAAATGGTACCAATAAAAACTTCAACTAGTCCCGCAAAAAATAAGACCTCACATGACTCAGTGGGTCAAAATACGGAAAAATTATAGCTCTCAATATGTGGTGAAGCAAAAATTATTCTTACAATAAAAAGCGTCTTTTAGCGTGTGACAGCTGCCAAACATAAAAATTGCCATAGATAGTAAGTCAAACCCCCCGTTATCACCCCCATAGTTAGGGAAAAATAATAAAATAAAAAAAATGTATTTATTTCCATTTTCCCATTAGGGTTAGGGTTAGGGCTAGGGTTAGGGCTAGGGCCAGGGTTAGGGCTAGGGTTAGGGCTAGGGTTAGGGCTGAGATTAGGGTTAGGGGTGCGTTGGGGTTAGGGTTGGAGTTATAATTGGGGGTTTCCACTGTTTGGGCACATCAGGTGCTCTCCAAATGCAACATGGCGTCTGATCTCAATTCCAGCCAATTCTGCATTGAAAAAGTCAAATGGTGCTCCTTCCCTTCCAAGCTCTGCCATGCGCCCAAACAGTATTTTACCCCCACATATAGGGTATCAGCATACTCAGGACAAATTGCAAAACAACTTTTGGGGTCCAATTTCTCCTGTTACCCTTAGGAAAATAAAAAATTGGGGACAAAAATATCATTTTTGTGGAAAAAAATGATTTTTTTATTTTCACGCTCAGGCGTTATAAACTTCTGTGAAGCACTTGGGGGTTCAAAGTGCTCACCACACATCTAGATAAGTTCCGTGGGGGGTCTAGTTTCCAAAATGGGGTCACTTGCGGGGAGTTTCAATAGTTTAGGTACATCATGGGCTCTCCAAACGCACATGACACCCGCAGACCAATCCATCAAAGTCTGCATTCCAAAACGTTACTACTTTCCTTCCGAGCCCCGACGTGTGCCCATACAGCAGTTTTCTCCCACATATGAGGTATCAGCGGACTCAGGACAAATTGGACAACAAATTTTGAGGTCCAATTTCTCCTGTTACCCTTGGGAAAATAAAAAAATTGGAGACTAATTGATCATGTTTGTGGAAAAAATACGATTTTTTTATTTTCATGCCAGGGCATTATAAACTTCTGTGAAGCCCTTGGGGGTTCAAAGTGCTCACCACACATCTAGATAAGTTCCGTGGAGGTCTAGTTTCCAAAATGGGGTCATTTGTGGGGGTTTTCCACTGTTTAGGTACATTAGGGGTTCTCCAAAGGCAACATGACACCTGCAGACCATTCCATCAAAGTCTGCATTCCAAAACGTCACTACTTCCCTTCCGAGCCCCGACGTGCGCCCATACAGTAGTGTTCTCCCACATATGGGGTGTCAGCGTACTCAGGACAAATTGGACAACTTTTGGAGTCCAATTTCTCCTGTTACCCTTGGGAAAATGAAAAAATGGGGACTAAAAGATGATGATTGTTGAAAAAATACGATATTTTTATGTTCACGCCCGGTCGTTATAAACTTCTGTGAAGCACTGGGGGGTTCAAAGTGCTCACCACACATCTAGATAAGTTCTGTGGGGGGTCTAGTTTCCAAAATGGGGTCACTTGTGGGGGGTTTCCACTGTTTAGGTACATCAGGGGCTCTCCAAAAGCAACATGACACCCGCAGACCAATCCATCAAAGTTTGCATTCCAAAACGTCGCTACTTCCTTTCCGAGCCCCGACGTGTGCCCATACAGTAGTTTTCTCCCACATATGAGGTATCAGTGTACTCAGGACAAATAGGACAAAAACATTTGGAGTCCAATTTCTCCTTGTACACTTGGGAAAATAAAAAAATTGGTGACTAAAAGATCATGTTTGTTGAAAAAATACAATTTTTTTATTTTCACGCCCTGGCGTTATAAACTTCTGTGAAGCACTGGGGGGTTCAAAGTGCTCACCACACATCTAGATAAGTTCCTTGGGGGGTCTAGTTTCCAAAATGGTGTAATTTGTGGGGGGTTTCTACTGTTTTGGTAAATCAGGGGCTTTCCAAACGCGACATGGTGTCCGATCTCAATTACAGCCAAATACGTCAAATGGCGCTGCTTCCCTTCCGAGCACTGCCATGCGCCCAAATAGTGGTTTACCCCCACATGTGTGGTATCAGCGCACTCAGGACAAATTGCACAATATCTTTTATGGTCCTGTTACCCTTGGAAAAATAAGAATTGAGGGTGAAAAGATCATTTTTGTGGAAAAAATATGATTTTTTGATTGTACTGCTGTATGTTATAAACTTCCGTGAAGCCCTTGGGGGTTCAAAGTTCTCACCACACATCTAGATAAGTCCCTTTGGGGGTCTAGTTTCCAAAATGGTGTCATTTGTGGGGGGTTTCCACTGTTTTGGTACATCAGGAGTTTTCCAATCGCAACATGGTGTCCGATCTCAATTCCAGCCAAAAACGTCAAATGGTACTGCTCCTTCCGAGCTCTGCCATGCACCCAAATAGTCATTTACACCCACATATGGGGTATCACCGTACTCAGGACAAATTGCACAATAACTTTTAGGGTCCTGTTACCCTTGGAAAAATAAAAATTGGGGGTGAAAAGATCATTTTTGTGGAAAAAATATAATTTTTTAATTGTACCGCTGTATGTTATAAACTTCTGTGAAGCCCTTGTGGGCTCAAAGTTCTCACCACATATCTAGATAAGTTCCTTGGGGGGTCTAGTTTCCAAAATGGGGTCACTTGTGGGGGGTTTCCAGTGTTTAGGTACATCAGGGGCTCTCCAAACGCGACGTGGCTTCCGATCTGAATTCCAGCCAATTTTGCATTGAAAAAGTCAAATGGCGCTCCTTCCCTTCTGAGGTCTGCCATGCGCCAAAACAGTGGTTCCCCCCACATATCAGGTATCAGCGTACTCAGGACAAATTGCACAATAACTTTTGCAGTCCAATTTCTCCTGTTACCCTTGGTAAAATAAAACAAATTGAACCTGAAGGGTTTTTTTTTGTGAAAAAAAGTTAAATGTTCATTTTTTATATATTCAAAAAATTCCTGTGATGCACCTAAAGGGTTAATAAACTTCTTGAATGTGGTTTTGAGCACCTTAAGGGGTGCAGTTTTTAGAATGGTGTCACTTTGGGGTATTTTCTATCATATAGACCCCTCAAAGTGGCTTCAAATGTGATGTGGTCCGTAAAAATAAAATGGCGCTGCAAAAATGAGAAATCGCTGGTCAATTTTTAACCCTTATAACTTCCTAACAAAAAAAATAGTAAAATTTATTGGCACAAAAAAGATGCAAATCACTAAACACTAGAGTGAAAAGGCTCAAATGCAGTAATGAATCAGGCACAATGTGTGGTACTACCAGGCTCTACCTGTTAATAAGTTTATTTTCAGCTGATGACGGGAAAAAGTCAAGAAGCCAGGCTTTAAAGCATACTTATCATTTTATCTCTTTTTATTATATATCACACCTTTTTCTCAAATGCTGATTATTGGTAGGGGTATGGTTTCTGTGATCTCCATCAATTGCTTAAAAAAATCACTTTGATGTACACAGTTCATCGGGCACAGTGCTTGCCTAACCACCCATACAGCAACCACATAAGCACACATACACAGAGTGGTTTAAAGGCTCAAAAGAAAGCCACAGATTGTAGTATAATCTAAAACAGGGTTCCCCAACTCCAGTCCTCAAGGCCCACCAACAGATCATGTTTTAAGGATTTCCTTAGTATTGCCCAGGTGATAATTGCATCACCTGTACATTACAAGGGAAATCCTGAAAACATGATCTGTTGGTGGGCCTTGAGGACTGGAGTTGGGGAACCCTGATCTAAAATACATCTTTTTAAGCCTGCATACCACTCTGTGAGGATGCTCATGCAGGGGCTGAGTGCTTTTGCTTGATGAGCTGCCCACCTCACAGTAGTAAACACTTTATTTTAAATGTATGAATCCAGTAGGCACTTAGCCTTAACAGTACCCTAATAATTTTCATTTTTTGTAACATAAAGTAATGGTCCCTCTTCTATGTACCTCGCACATTAAAAGTAAATTCAGAAATAGTATCAACATTTTAGCCCATTAATAATAGTGCTGCCACACAATAACCATTCTCTCTTTGCAGCCACCACAAAGTAATAATACTCTTGCTGTTCCTCACAGTAACGGTACCTCTCTTAGACCCCCATAGAGTAATGTTGCCCTGGCTGTACATTAAACATAATAGTTATCTCTATTTTTTTTCCACAAAATGACATTGTGCAGAATATAAGTCTACTAGGGCAGGGCCCTCTCCAACCTGTACCAGTCGGGCATTAATAGTTTGTTCACTGTAATTTATATTTGTATTTATTATGCAACCCCTTTTCATATACAGCACAATGGAGTAAAAAATAAATCATAATAATAATAACAACAATAACAACGACATATTAGCTTCTTTGTAAACTCCCAATGTAATAATGAATTTTTGCCCCTAAAGAAAATTATTTCCCTCTGTGTGCTTCAAAGTAATAACAAACTTTTCATTTCCAAAACTGATACATTCAAATTTCCAATTCCATTCCTTTAAAATGTAATGATGTCACTATTTGTAGTGCAACACCCAACAATCTCACTCTCTTTGAGATCCTAAGAAAAGTTAAAACCTAATACTCCATTTCCATAACAGTAAACAGACTGTAAAGCCCCCGTTACACATAGTGATATCGCTAGCAATATCGCTGTAACGTCACCGATTTTGTGACGTAGCAGCGATATTGCTAGCGATATCACTATGTCTGATACTTACCTCCGACCGGCTCCCCCGCTGCTCATCGCTGGTCGCGCGAGAACGTCCTGGACCATTTCTCGTCGGGCGCTTCCTGCTAGGCTTCCTGTGGCGCCGACGAGCGACGCGTGGATGCGGGCGGGAGGACGTCAGGATCGCCACGTCTGACAGGTAAGTAGCGACCGCCGACCCCTGCTATGTCGCTGGTGAGATCTGCCTGTATGGCAGCTCACTAGCGACCACTTAGCGATGCACCAGCGATCCATATCGTTGTTGGGATCGCTGGTGCATCGCTAAGTGTAACGGTACCCTTAATGCCATAAAGCCATCTGTGGTCTTTTGGAATTTGCCTGGGCTAGCTTTATGGTACCGTCTGTGAATGTTAAAAAAAAAAGTTTCAGTGTTCAATTGCAGTGAGATAGATTTTACCAGCGGCACTAATTACATTATGCATCTCTACAGCTCTCAATTCACCAGGCATGCAAGTTATAATTTGCATGGAGTGAGCAACTCCTCATTTGGTGTTATACAATAGATAGGAAAGCAACATTTCTAGATTGACACTTTAACTTGTTTCCATGACTGCTGTAACATATGGCGTTCTTGATGCTCATTGTTAACTGCAGCAACTAATAGTAGGTGAGACTCTAAAATTCAGGTGACTGGTAAACTGATACTTAAGAGTTCTGCCTAAAGACACTATACCAGGCATTAATTATTATATATTCTTTATACTACAGTTTGAAAAAGCATTATTATTGGATTAAGAATATTATTTCTGTTTATGGGGCTAGATCTGCTGTTTGATTTACTTATCTTTTTAAGAATAGCTGTGGAAATAAATTCAGCTTTATTCGGTAAGAGTTACTGAACAGTTCCAGCTGTTAATTCCCTTTGTTATCTGTCAAATATGCTTAACTACATTTTAAGAAAAATCCATACACTAAGTGACAGGTTACTTAAAGGATTGTATTATCAATGATAATGTTTTAGCTATATTAAGGATTTTTTTTTAAGTCATATCAATAAAAATATATCTTTTTATTTGTGTTTCTAATTGCTATTTATATTAGAATTATTGTGCGTAGTTTAAGCATTGGTAGAAGTACACCTACCTAATTAAATTTTGGTTTGATTTGTGTTATAAAAATTAAGAACCACAGCCACTTATCTTTTGCAATATTTTTAAATGGTCACTATGATTTCAACAAACCTTGCATAAAACATTAGTAAAAGTGAATGTAATATATCAGAGAAATCTTCTTAACTCATTATTAAAATAGTGATGAGCGAGCAGGCTCGGTAATGCTCTTTACTCGCCCTAGTATCATTGTACTTGCTGTACTCGGCGAGCGCTGAGCATTTCCAGGATTATTCGACGGAAGCTCGAGTCTCCACCCTGCAAGTTTGGTGCTCTTTAGAGCACCAATCAACATACAGGGATTGTCTGCCATGCACTGTAATGGCGCAGCCATCATTGTCGTGGTATTACAGTGATTGACTGGCTGCACAGCTTCATCAGGTTTATAAGAGACCTGCCGCCTCCCTGCTCCTCACAGTCACATCCGGAATCAGACAGTGGAGGGAGGGAGTGTTAGGGATGGCGGAACGCACCAAATATAAATAATAGGAGGTGCGTTCGCCGCCCGGGGTCCAACGTGCGGTAGGTGACTAGACCGCTGCTGGACAATGGCAGATGCACCAGAAGGTGCCGTAGTGCGCACGGGTTAACGTCACCCGAACGCTAGGAGCGGCTCTGTTCAGACACAGAGTCGCTTGGCAAAAATATATTCAAAGGCGCTGGCCCTGTTAACGTCACAGGAGCCGGCGTGTGGCGTCGCAGCCGCGAACACCAATAGCTGCTGGTATTGCAGCGCAGCGGCAGCTAAGGCCGCAAGCGTCGGAGCCGAGAACCGGGCGACGACGGACGCTAGTGTAGGCGTGGAGCAAGTGGCATGTAACTTGCCACAACCCTGGAGCTGACTATACACACTCAGTCACCACTCGTAATATCAGAGGGTAGGGGTTTCATAATGAGTCAGACACCAGTCCATGCATCCATCACCATACACACACAGAATAATATGCTACACTAGCGCATGGCCGAGCCGCCATGCGGGGTTTTTATAGCCATGCGCTTCCGGGACCTTCCAATACTTTAGGAAGGACCAATCAGATCCAACACAGGACCTGCACATGTGACCCCTGCTCTCCACTGAGAGGGCACGTTTCGGGCATGCCCAGTAGCACAGCACGAGGACTTAGCCTCTGGAGCGGTTCCCTGCAAAGCAGGTTGCGCTACCATTGCTGCAACGGAGGTGGCAGCAACATCCAGGCTCACAGAATGAGTCTGAGGAGAATGCCTGGCTCGCTGAGATTGCTGAGCAGGAGTTCGAGCGGTCGGAGGAGAATGGGAGACCGCAGGATGTCTGGCTCTGGATTCCCGCTGTGCAGTGCCAGGAATCCGACGCCTAACATTGAGAGCTGCTGCTGAGATAGGGTCAGATTTGGGGGTTTATAAGCTGGTGTGGGTATACCATCATAGAATACTCAAATCCAGCTAAACCAATAGTCCTTCTGAGGACTAACTATGGGGTATATAGATTGCAGTGCTAGGTAGGCAGGAGAGTGTATGTGGCTATATACATATCAGTGCAAGGTATGCAGGCATTGTATGTGGGTATATAGATAGCATTGCATACATCAAGGGGGTCCATTCAATTACTGTCTGCTGCTGCTGCCTATTACATATATTGACCATAGATACCTAGCCCCAGGTATCAGTGACTAGGAATATTTTATTTTTGCATCTTAATCCTGATTTTATTCCAAAGCAATCCAGAACCTCTTTTTTTCTCCATTTGCTTGTTGACACTGCAGACTACAGCCAGATCCATTTCATAATACAGAGTGAAAAGCCAGCAATTTTAAATGGGTTAGCCCATCCCAGACATCACATCTGAGTGCGCAGAAAAATCTGTCAATTTTTGTGGAACTGTATAATTTTTTTGCTGCCAAAAACAATTTAGCTAATTTATCTGTGGG
Source organism: Dendrobates tinctorius (assembly GCF_039654945.1). Lineage (NCBI taxonomy): Eukaryota > Metazoa > Chordata > Amphibia > Anura > Dendrobatidae > Dendrobates > Dendrobates tinctorius. The sequence continues at coordinate 56,371,461 of NW_027361698.1, read as the reverse complement.
CTACAAACTGTGGCATTTCAGGACTACATTCACCTTTTTTTGCTGTCTTACCCTAGCTCTATAGACTATTTTGGGGTAAAAAATAAATAAATACAGGTCACATATTGAACAGTGTGATATCTCCGTTAGACGCATGATCTACCTGTAGGCTACAAATTGTGGCATTTGAGGCCTCCATTCAACTGTTTTAGCTTTCTGTTACCGTAGTTCTTGAAACTATTTTCCTGTAAAAAAATAAAAATACAGGCCACATATTGAACCATGTGGTATCTCCGTCAGACGCCTGATCATTCTGTGGGCTGCAAATTTTGGCATTTCAGGACTCCATTCCACTGTATTTTCAGTCTGTTACCCTAGTTCTATACACTATTTTATGGTAAAAAAAATACAGGACACTTATTGAACAATGTGGTATCTCTGTCTGACTCCTCATCTATCTGTGGGCTACAAATTGTGGCATTTGAGACCTCCTCCATTCAACTCTTTTAGCTGTCTGTTACCCTAGTTCTTGAAACTATTTTCCTGTAAAAAAAAATAAAAATACAGGCCACATATTGAACAGTATGGTATCTCCATCAGATGCCTGATCATTCTGTGGGCTACAAATTGTGGTATTTCAGGCCTACATTTACCTTTTTTGCTGTGTCTTACCCTAGTTCTATAGACTATTTTGGGGTAAAAAATAAAAAAATACAGGCCACATATTGAACAGTGTGGTATCTCCGTCAGACGCCTGATCTATCTGTGGGCTGCAAATTGTGGCATTTCAGGACTCCATTCCACTGTATTTTCAGTCTGTTACCCTAGTTCTTGAACTATTTTCCTGTAAAAAAAATAAAAATACAGGCCACATATTGAACAGTGTGGTATCTCCGTCAGATGCCTGATCTATCTGTGGGCTACAAATTGTGGCATTTCAGGCCTACATTTACCTTTTTTTTGCTGAATCTTACCCTAGTTCTATACAATATTTTATGGTAAAAAATAAAAAAATACAGGCCACATATTGAACGGTGTGGTATCTCTGTCTGACTCCTCATCTATCTCTGGGCTACAAATTGTGGCATTCTAGGCCTCCATTGCACTGTATTTGCTCTGTCTAACCCTAGTTATTGACACCAGTTTGATAGCAAAAAATTAACGGTGAACCCGCTGTACCCTGATAGTCATTGTTACCCCCAAGCATGCAAGAATCTCCGTTTTTTGCTTGCCATACTCTTTACTGTCCTGCAAAGCTAAATCATAGAATGCTTTCTGGTGTTCCCCCATCAAGAATGGCACCAGTGCCTCTGCCCACCGCTCTGGCGGGAGTTTCTCCCTCTTGGCGACCCTTTCAAATACCATCTGGAAAGCATCAACAATGCAATTTTCCATTGTAGAATCTTCAGCCTCAACAACGCAGTTCTCCACTGCACGTTGTTCAGCTTCAACAATGCAATTCTCCACTGCAGGTTCTTCAGCTTCAATATTGCAATTCTCCAGTTAATGTTCTTCAGCCTCAACACTGCAATTCATGGCAGGCTCTCCAGCTTCAAAATTAACACTCCAGTGCAGGTTCTTCAGCCTCGACACTGCAATTCTCCACTACAGGTTCTACAGCCGTAACACTGCAATTCTCCACTGCCGGGTCTTCAGCCTAAACACTGCAAATCTCCAATGCGGATTATTCAGGCTCAACACTGCAATTCTCTACTGCCAGGTCTTCAGCCTCAACACTCTAATTCTCCACTTCTGGGTCATCATCCTCAACACTGCACTTCTCCACTGCAGGTTCTTCAGGCTCAACACTGCAATTCTCCAATGCAGGTTCTTCATCCTCTGTAGAGGTCGGTGGGCCGAGCTGGGGGGTGGTCCCTCTTCTTACCGTGCAGAGATAAAAACAGAGACACGATGGAGGCAGATTCTGGGTGCAACAGGTCTAAGTTTATTTCACTTGCCGTCCGCCTGACGGCCTCAGAGCACACCGCACTTTCTTTACCTAACGGCCCTCTGTTTCCAGGGCCACTTCTCACACAACGTACTCTGAACTGGGGACGCGTGTGCGTACACTGTCCCCTCTTCACTCGTCGACGCTCCTGACAAGTCCGTCACTGTGGCCGCCTTAGGCCCGTAAACCAACAGCGCTTCCACTGATCAGTCGTCGTGTCAAATATGGTGTCTCACACCCAATGCCTCGTCCCTTCTGCGGTCCTTCCTGTCAGGACCACCCCCTGATGTTCTCTCTCCTCAGTCCCCCTGGTTTAGATTCTCCTCACAGCGCACAGACTGTCGCAGTCCTCCTGTCACTGGAGCTCCCCCTGGGGACTGGAACTTTCTGGAACCCTCCCTCAGTATTTATAGCTCTCCCGGTCCCCTGTCACTGTAACCCCGCCCCCATGACCAACGGTTTCTAAAGCCCTAAGCTGATGTCAAGTCCTTTGCTCACACTCATCCCTGCCATCTAATGGTCAACCCAAGGTACTGCACGTCCACTACACTTTCCTAGCTGTTTCCCCACTGTAATAACTGTCACCTACCTATACTGTGCAAACCTTTTCTTTCTTCACTCTGAGTAGTCCGTCCGTCCGTCAGGTCACCTTCCCTACACCTCAACACTGCAATTCACTGCATAGGCAAACAGTATGGGAGCTCCAACTTCCTAATAATAGAAATATTGCTTTCAGGTGGCCATTCTGTACGTCTGTTCAAAGGGTTATTGTGGTGCGTCCAAATTTGGGGCAGTGCAGGCCTTGCATTCACTTCATGGGCAAACAGTATGGGAGTACCAACTTCATAATAATAGGAACATTGCTTTCAGGTGGCCATCCTTTACGTCTGTTCAAAGGGTTATTGGGGTGCATCTGAATTTGGGCAGGCCTTGCATTCATTTCATGGGCAAAGAGTATGGGAGTACCAGCTTCCTAATAATAGGAACATTGCTTTCAGGTGGCCATCCTGTGCATCTGTTCAAAGGGTTATTGTGGTGCACCTAAATTTGGGGCAGGTAAGGCCTTGCATTCACTTCATGGGCAAGCAGTATGGGAATAACAACTTCCTAATAATGGGAGCATTGTTTTCAGGTGGCCATCCTGTACGTCTGTTCAAAGGGTTATTGGGGTACGTCCACATTTGGGGTAGGCCTTGAATTCACTTCATGGGCAAACAGTATGGGAGTACCAACTTCCTAATAATGAGAATATTGCTTTCAGATGGCCATCCTGTACATCTGTTCAAAGGGTTACTGTGGTGCATCTAAAGTTGGGGCAGGGCAGGCCTTGCATTCAATGCATAGGCAAACAGAATGGGAGTGCCAAATTCCTAATAATGGGAACATTCCTTTCAGGTGGCCATCCTGTACGTCTTTTCAAAGGGTTATTGTGGTGCATTTAAATTTGAGGCAGGGCAGGCCTTACATTCAATGCATAGGCAAACAGTATGGGAGTATCAACTTCCTAATAATGGGAACATTGCTTTCAGGAGACCCTCCTGTATGTCTCTTCAAAGGGGTAATAGGGTGCGTCCAAACTTTTGGCAGCCCTGCCACTTACTGCATACGCAATAACAGTATAGGAGACCCACTGCTTAATAATGGAAACAACAAAGCATAGCTGGCTGATTGCTCTCTAAGAATAGTGAGGGCTGACTGCTGGCCCTTTAAGAATAGTAAAGGCCACCTGATGGCCCTATAAAAATAGGCTTTGTGACTTTCAGAGTCCTTCCTTCATAACTGCAACAGGATGTGTCTGATGGTGTGTCACACACCACATGGCCAGATAAGGTTGTAAAATATTAAAATTATATTTCCCAGTGAATGTTTTTGTCTTTGTTGAAAGCAATGCAAAATTTGAGAAATGCATCAAAACGCTACGTGTGAACATAGCCCAAGGTGTGGAGGAGCATTTTTGTTTTGGCTCTTTATTTTGCCTTATATACAAGTTATTACCCTGGAAAGGATGTTCCTTAACATATTTCCCATGAAAATCCATTTTTGTTTTGTTTTTGTATGTCTTATTGTGAGTCTGTAAAAGTGGTGTGAAACTCTGCCAACATTGCTCACAGCAGTGACCTGGGAGTCAGAAATGCTTCCAGGGGTCGTCCCCATGCTATTCCCAGGTCATATGAGCACTGTTCCCATTGATTTCAACAATCCATCTGCAAACCTCTGGGGAGGGGGGCGGTAAAAATGCTCGAGTCTCCTACAGACTTACATTGGGCTCGTTTCTTGGGTCGAGCACCCGAGCATTCCAATTTGCTCGACCCGAGCAACATGCACCTGAGCATTTTAGTGCTAATAACCAGTTATGCATCTGTAACATTTCCCACATGTAATCTGAAGTCAACCAAAACCTTCATGAATGTGCTTCTATATTGTGCAGAAGAAAAAAAAACAAGCAATGTTCCTGCTACCCTTTGTATATATGTTCCACTCAGTAAACAAGACTGCATTTTTGCAAACCGGTCTGTTTTCTTCATCCAGTAGTTAAAGTGGTCCAACGCTGCACAGATTGTGCCAGAACATATCCTAAAAGTGTTCGCAGTCAAACCTCAACTGCACGCACATACCAAGGGACCCTTGAGGTTAGTGGAATAAATATTTTATTGATTGCAGAATACCCATTTCTTTTTAAATGCTATGTAAGGTTTTTCTTTTTTAATAAATTTGCAAAAAATTCTAACTTTCAATTTTTTTTCAGTCAAGATGGGGTGCAGCGTGTACATTAATGAGGAAAAAAAATGAACTTTTTGAATTTACATTTAAATGGCTGCAATGAAACAAAGAGTAAAAAACTTAAAGGGGTCTGAATACTTTCTGTACCCTCTGTTTATATACTGTCTATATATATATATATATGTATATATATATATATATATTAAGGATTGTACTCACTCAGCTGCAGCAGGAGGAAAAACAGGAGGCGTGCTTCTTTAAAAGTCCATGTGGGTTTATTTGCTCCATAAACCCCAAAGCAGCAACACAAGGTTTCCAGCCTTCACAGCAGGCAAAAGCAACACAAACAGTCCTTAGCTGGGCTTTGTTCCCTCAGGCCCTTTGAGCACACAGGCTAGGGCAATGTCCAGCTTAGAGGCTCCGTCTTGAGCCATACACTCAGGAGGCCTTCTAGCTGCCAAGTCACAGACTATGTGCTAAACCACAGCCTCCATTATGTAGGATGCAACCACACCCACAGGTGAGGTATGGATCACATGTCATGACATCACTGCACACTGAACACCTGCAGTATAGAAAAAAAATTAAGAATAGTCAAGAGAAAGTATCTAATGTGGAAACACAATTGAAAGACTCCTTGTCAAAAGAGGAATTTGATACAGTGAAATCTCGCACGAAAGAAAATAGAGATATCTTCAGGCAAGAAACCGAAAAACGGAAAAGACAGAAATTCATCCGTGGTACTCAGGACTATCTATATAAGAGGGTATACAAATGGCAAGGCTCCTTTTCTCGTCCAAATTATCGATATTACAGAAATATGGATGGAACTTCAGCTTCCAGTTCGGACAGCAAACGCACAGATCCCAACAAGTCTTCTCTTTTAGGCTCCGGCACGAGATTCCATCAAAGAAAAGGACGAGGAGGGGTGGGCAATGTTTCAGAAACCAACCGGCACGAGATGCACACCAGATCCCAGGTAATGCCAATTTAGTGGTTAATATTTCTTCCAAAAGTTTAAACCCTTCACAAATACGTCTATTGCAAAAAGGTTTATCATTTTGCCCGACTTACAGATTTAACACTTTTCAGTTAGATATTGACCTACAGAGGTTCTACAGGAATTTAAGATTGAAGGCATTTTAGTAATCCTAATAATCTAGTTTTATCTGAGACACACCCAACACCAATAAATTTGACTGATTTAGGTTTGAGACTACATAGTACGTTTTTACCACCCAAAAATAGCCACCCGATTAAAACCTTTATTACATTAATTAATAGAGAAGTAGCTGATTACTCTAAAAGTATTATTCGGGGAGACTTTATGGTTTGGCCTAACCTTGATCGTATAGACCAAATAGCCTTAAGAACATTGACAGAGGATAGAGATATAATAATAAAGCCTGCCGACAAAGGGGGAGCTACAGTCATTATGGACCGTACATTTTACATTAATGAAATTATATCCCAATTGTCTAATTTTGAGGTGTACCAACCCCTTTCTAATAATTCCACCACATTGATCAGAGAAAAGATTAAGGTTACTGTAGAGAAAACGTTAACATCACATATTATAGATAACAAAACAAGAGATTTTTTAATCAAAAAGAATCCATTGATTCCAGTTTTTTATGTATTACCTAAAATACATAAAAGACTGGATAAGCCCCCGGGCAGACCAACTGTCGCATTGGCAGATTCGATCCTTTCTCCTCTGTCTATACTATTAGAAAAATTTTTAACACTCCTTATCAAATATACTCCATCTTTTCTTCTAGATACAGGGTCTTTTTTTACAACTTATATGGAGTTGCGGTACATTACCGGAAGATACCTTGTTAGTGACCTTTGATGTGAACAATTTATATACGTCGATTCAACATCAAAAGGGCATGGAAGCTACTAAGAGATTGTTGGAAGGTTCTGCCTTTGATCCCATAGTAATTTAATTCCTCATGGAACTATTAGAACTTGTTCTTAAAGAGAATTTCTTCATTTTTGAAGATACTTTCTATCTCCAAGTCCAGATTATAGCGATGGGGTCCAATTTGCCCCCCCATACGCAAATTGTTCTATGCCATTTTTCGAATCAGATTACGTACAGTATATTCTAATGATTTTTATCAGTCCCATTGCTTATTATGGCGTCGTTACATTGATGATGTCTTTTGTTTATGGAAAGGCAATATTTTGATGAAATTAATAAAATTTGGCCCAAGTTAACCTTCACTTTAAATTTTGATAAAAATGAGATCAATTTTTTAGATACTAAAGTTATACAGGATGATGAGGGTAATTTGACATTAGATCTCTTTGTGAAGGACACTGACCGTAATTACTTACTGCTTTATCAAAGTTGCCATCCGAAGGCAACAAAAAAATCTGTTCCACTCTCTTAGTTTGAGAGAGTACGTAGAATAGTCAGTGATCCCGAAGTGTGTACACAAAGAATGAATGAGATGGAAGAAAAATTTATACAGAGGGGTTACTAACGACAACTACTCCGACAATGTCGGTACAAAACAAATATTCCTACAAAGCTTTCTACACCTCGGAGAATCCCTTTAATCCATACATTCCACCCTCTGATGTATAGAGTACATAACAAAATACGTAAAGATTGGTATATTTTGCGGGATAGTTTTCCTAATATCGAAGAATTTCAAATTCCATTCCTCCCTTGCTTTCGAAGACTTGAGGAACAAGATACTTAGGGCTGATATTGGTTCTACACTTATAGTTCCTAGACAAACATTTCTTCAAACTCAACGAAGGGGCATGTTCTCATGCCTTCAATGCGCTCAATACGCAAATGTCCTTAAAGGTTCTAAAGTTTCCCATCCACTCACAGGTGTGGATATCCCAATAAAAGGTTTCCACACTTGTGAGTCTAAATCTGTTATATATGCCATAGAATGCCCATGTGGCAAAATCTATGTAGGGGAAACTACCCAGGCAATAAAGATCGGATATCACACCATAAATCGGACATACGCTGTAAATGGAATCATCTTCCGGTACCATATCATTTTAATACTGCAGGACACACAATAGCACAGTTACGTTTTTTGGTGTTGGAGCAAGTTAACATTAATAGAAGAGGTGGGGACCTAGTTCAAAAGTTTCAATTAAGAGAAGCTTATTGGATTCATTACTTACAGAGTCTCGAACCTATGGGACTAAACAGGGAATACGATGTCACAGGTTTATTTTGAATCATTTTTGATTCCAGAGATGCATGTAACAATAAATGTAATAAATGTAATTATAATTGCACATAAGTGGTTATTTTTCATGAAATATTAATTCTTGATCTGTAATATAATGTTTTTCATATATGACGTTCTCTTATCATCTCTTGTAGGGATATTGTTCCATATCCTTATTGTCCCACTTTTAGACAGAGTGAACAATGTTTCTTTTTTATATGCACTTTATTTAATGAGATCCTTTTGATGTCTCCTAGGTCCCGTCATGATATTCTTTGTTTCTCTGATACTTACCTGTATATACACTCTCCAGCGATGAGTCATCTTTCATTGATATTCCGAGACTGCCTACTGCACTATCCTCTTCCTGTTTACGTTCCACCAATGTATTCCACTGAGTACTTCCGTCCAGAGAGGTCCCAGTGACGCACTTCCGGTCTATGCATTCTCCGGCGCGTTACATGCGTCTCACTGGAACTATGCACGTAATTTCCGGCATTGCACTTCCGGGCACATCTCTATTTTAGAGCGTCCTTGTCACCGATACCTTCAGGGTGCATTTCTCACCGGCTCCTACCGATACCACAGAGCGCTCCGTTTCCCGGGTTCTTTTCTTATGACACCTCACTGGTAAGATGCTTTCTATGCATTCCTACATTGTTTTTCACCTATAATCTATGGTAATTACACCGGTGGTCTCATTGCTTTCAGATGCTCCAGCTTTCTATACCCATGGGCCTTATTCACATTAACATAATCTGGTAAGCGAGGCCATTTGCATTTTCTCTGCATTTTCTCCACATTTCTTTCACATTCTAGTTTAACATACCAGGAATCTCAGTGATATTTATATGATAGTGCACTTATGGAATCATGTTTACTGTATATTCTAATATGTACTGAATCTCCACAATGATCATATCAAGATTGTATAGTTGATCTATCCGAATTATGTTTGTTCATTAATATATTTGCATTTAAAATTATATGATATTGACGTACACAGCCACAATAGTGTATATTATCTACTTATATTCATGTGGTTTCTTTCTTATTTTTGGCATGTTCTTTATTGATTTGTTTTTCATATAGGACATGTACTGATTATATGATTCTATTTTTGTTTGCTTATTCCAGTCTGATGAAGGTCGCTGTATAGACCGAAACATTATAATTTGGATTATGATCTTGAAATAAAAAATTGTTTTCTGCAGCAACCATTTGAGCGCCAGATATTTTTTTATACTTATTATAAGGGAGTGGTAACCCTTATCTGAGCACCTTGAATAAGCAAGGAGTGATGTGTTATTCTAATTTATATAACTGAACACCTGCAGGTCCTGAAGGAAAACAGGGGTACAGTCTGCACCCTCACTCAGAGGTGAGGTAATATGGGTAGCCAGACCCTCCCATTTCTCATAGCTACCCACGACCCGTACCCAGGTGCACTAAACTACATCTTTAGTGCTCAAGCACACTAGAGACAAAATACTCCGGGTTGCATCGCAGGGAGCATCCATCTCTGTGACGTATACCTCCCATTAACCACACGACCACCAGTCACACCACTATATATATATATATATATATATATATATAATTAATATATATGTCTATATATATATATATATCTACGCAAAAATTTTAGGCAGCTTTGAAAAAAATGATGCAAGGCGAGGGTGCTATCCAAGCTATTCTTACTATTATCAAGAAGCAAAATGCAAATTAAGTGAACAAACAGATACTCTGTGACTACTCTTGCCATCAAAACAGCATCAATTCTATGTATAGATATGCACGCAGTTTTCAAAAAGAACTCAGCAGGAAGATATTTATAAACATCTTAGAGTACTAACCTCAGATCTTCTGTGGTTATAGGCTTGCATAAATCCTTCTGTCTTACCAAATCATCCATGCTGAAGATAGTTTCTAATGACATTGGCAGTAATATGTTTGAGGTTGTACTATTGCAAACTAAAGTTGGAGACAACAGATGCTCCCTGATGGTATTGAATGATGGATAAATATATGAGTAGTAAATACAAATTTAGTGGATATAAAAAATCTGTACACCTCTAATAAAATGCTAACATTTTGGTCATGTAAAAAAAGTCATACGGAGAAGGATTTCAAAGGCATAAAATGTTACATGGAACACTGTGAAGACATAAATCAAGAAATGGCTTAAATTTGGCTTAAAAATGACATGTAGCCAGTTGACATGGATCAAAGTTTACTCAACCTCTGTCCTCTGTTCTTGTGTGTACCACATTAAGCATGGAGAAAATAAAGAAGACCAAAGAACTGTCTGAGGACTTGAGAAACCAAATTGTGAAGAAGCATGAGCAATCTCAAGGCTACAAGTCCATCTCCAAAGACCTGAATGTTCCTGTGTCTACCGTGCACAGTGTCATCAAGAAGTTTAAAGTCCATGGCACTGTGGCTAACCTCCCTAGATTTGGACGAAAAAGAAAAATTGACAAGAGATTTCAATGCAAGATTGTGTGGATGTTGAATAAAGAACCTCGACTAACATCCAAACAAGTTCAAGCTGCCCTGCAGTCCGAGGGTACAACAGTGTCAACCCGAACTATCCGTCGGCATCTGAATGAAAAGGGACTCTATGGTAGGAGACCCAGGAAGACCCCACTTCTTACCCCGAGACATAAAAAAGCCAGGCTGGAGTTTGCCAAAAGTTACCTGCAAAAAGCCTAAAACGTTTTGGAAGAACGTTCTCTGGTCAGAAGAGACAAAAGTAGAGTTTTTGGGCAAAGGCATCAACATAGAGTTTACAGGAGAAAAAAGAGGCATTCAAAGAAAAAAACACGGTCCCTACAGTCAAACATGGCGGAGGTTCCCTGATGTTTTGGGGTTGCTTTGCGGCCTCTGGCACTGGACTGCTTGACTGTGTGCATGGCATTATGTAGTCTGAAGACTACCAACAAATTTTGCAGCATAATGTAGGGCCCAGTGTGAGAAAGCTGGGTCTCCCTCAGAGGTCATGGGTCTTCCAGCAGGACAATGACCCAAAAGAAGGCACCCTTCTAATATCAAGGACCTGGAGCAGTGTGCCAAGGAAGAATGGTCTAAAATTCCAGCAGAGCATTGTAAGAAACTCATTGATGGTTACCAGAAGCAGTTGGTCGCAGTTATTTTGGCTAAAGGTTGTGCAACCAAGTATTAGGCTGAGGGTGCCAATACTTTTGTCTGGCCCATTTTTGGAGTTTTGTGTGAAATGATCAATGTTTTGCTTTTTGCTTCATTCTCGTTTGTGTTTTTTCATTTAAGACAAATTAAATGAAGATAATAATACCAAAGAATTTGTGATTGCAATCATTTTCAGGAAGAAACTGAGTATTATCTGACAAAATTGCAGGGGTGTCAATACTTTTGGCCACAACTGTACGCTTCAGACACACACATGTACTTCTTAACATTCTTCTAAGCAGATTTAATCCTATTCTTTTAGGGAAATATCCGGCTGAGATGATATTTCAGTCTCTATTCTTACCGTAACATGGCTCAGAGATTCTATAAATGGTATTGATTAATAGAAAAGATGAAAAGTGATATATTAATGTTTTAAACTATTCTGGCTATAGTAAACAAATCAATAACAAATGTAGACAGTATGATTCAGAAATTAGATATAAACTTACTGGAGTTTCCAATAAAGTGTAGAACAATGCAAACTAAGCATTTTGTATATTGAGTTTCTAAGATGAGATATTCTGTAAAGGTACACCTTTTAAATTATTCACTTAAATAAGAATTAATTACTGTTTTAGAGATGTAGATAAACAAATAAATTTAATTTTATGGAGGTATACATCAAAATAATGTTAAATTTATTGCGTTGTTTTTATTTTTATCAAAATTCTCAACTTCAAACGTATTAATGTAATAGTATACACCAGCAAAATATATACTTATAAGAAAATAACACTCATTATATCTGGAATGGCTCTGTAATTAATTAATATAGATACAGTTACAGTTTTTGTTTTGCCTAAAAGGTATCAGAAATCAATATACTGTAGCACGCAATACAGTAATTGCCTACTTTGTAAGTTGAAGTTTCCCATCCCACTCAAATTAATAAAAATCTATTTGTGTTAAAAAATGTTTTTAGCACGTTTATACCATCCTAGTTTTATTTTATTGAATTTATAATTAGGTATTTTAGTTTTAAAACACAAAATTCCTTTTAGGTCTTCAAAAAGTTCATTTTAAAAGATTATTTTACAGAATGTGATGAAAAGCCACAAAATGTTTATGATATACTGCACTTTAAACTGAAGCATAAAGCAATTGCTTCCCAATTGTTTTTCACACATGATGTGATTTCCATATGAGCAGTTGCAGAAACAATTTCCTGAAATCATTTCTTTACATGGGGCTTTCGTAGAAGTATTTTTGATAAGGTAATTGTATAGATTAAATAAATGTTTGCAGATTTAGATGCCAACGAGATTAATACTTTTCAATTATAATCTTTTATACTTGAGGTCCAAAGGATTTGTATTTCTAATATAATAAACTAAAATTATAACAGTGACCTCAAGAGAGCAATATTAAATAAGTAGAAATGGAAAGAGATGATCCAAACTTTTTTCCTTTTAACCCCTTCACTACCAAGGGTGGCTTGCACGTTAACTCCCGGGCCAATTTTTACAATTCTGACCACTGTCCCTTTATGAGGTCATAACTCTGAAACGCTTCCATGGATCCCGGTGATTCTGACACTGTTTTCTAATGACATATTGTACTTCATGTTAGTGGTAAAATTGCATTCAAATAACTTGCGTTTATTTGTGAAAAAAACGGAAATTTGGCGAAAATTTTGAAAATTTCGCAAATTTTCCAACTTTGAATTTTTATGCCCTTAAATCACACCGATATGGCACACAAAAAACCTAATAAATAACATTTCCCACATGATTACTTTACATCAGCACAATTTTGGAACCAAAATTTTTTTTTGTTAGGAAGTTATAAGGGTTAAAAATTGACCAGCGATTTCTCATTTTTGCAACACCATTTTATTTTTAGGGACCACATCACATTTGAAGCCACTTTGAGGGGTCTATATGATAGAAAATACCCAAAAGTGACACCATTCTAAAAACTGCACCCCTTAAGGTGCTTAAAACCACATTCAAGAAGTTTATTAACCCTTTAGGTGCGTCACAGGAATTTTTTGAATATTTAAAAAAAAATGAACATTTAACTTTTTTTCACAAAAAAAATACTTCAGGTTCAATTTTGTTTATTTTACCAAGGGTAACAGGAGAAATTGGATTGCAAAAGTTATTGTACAATTTGTCCTGAGTACGCTGATACCTGATATGTGGGGAGGAACCACTGTTTCGGCGCATGGCAGACTTCAGTAGGGAAGGAGCGCCGTTTGACTTTTTCAATGCAAAATTGGCTGGAATTCAGATCGGACGCCATGTCGCGTTTGGAGAGCCCCTGATGTACCTAAACAGTGGAAACCCCCCCAAGTGACCCCATTTTGGAAACTAGACCCCCCAAGGAACTTATCTAGATATGTGGTGAGAACTTTGAACCCACAAGGGCCTCACAGAAGTTTATAACGTACAGCGGTACAATTAAAAAATCATATTTTTTCCACAAAAATGATCTTTTCACCCCCAATTTTTATTTTTCCAAGGGTAACAGGACCCTAAAAGTTATTGTGCAATTTGTCCTGAGTACGCTGATACCCCATATGTGGGTGTAAATGACTATTTGGGCGCATAGCAGAGCTCAGAAGGGAAGCAGCGCCATTTGACGTTTTTGGCTAGAATTGAGATCGGACACCATGTCGCGATTGGAAAACCCCTGATGTACCAAAACAGTGGAACCCCCCACAAATAACACCATTTTGGAATCTAGACCCCCCAAGGAACTTATCTAGATGTGTGGTGAGAACTTAGAACCCCCAAGGGCTTCACAGAAGTTTATAACATACAGCCGTACAATTAAAAAATCATATTTTTTCCCCAAAAATGATCTTTTCACCCTCAATTCTTATTTTTCCAAGAGTAACAGGACCCTAAAAGATATTGTGCAATTTATCCTGAGTGCGCTGATACCCCACATGTGGGGGTAAACCACTATTTGGGCGCATGGTAGAGCTCGGAAGGGAAGCCAGCACCATTTGACGTTTTTGGCTGGAATTGAGATCGGACACCATGTCACGTTTGGAAAGCCCCTGATGTACCAAAACAGTAGAAACCACCCCACAAATGACACCATTTTGGAAACTAGACCCCTCAAGGAACTTATTTAGATGTGTGGTGAGCACTTTGAACCCCCCAGTGCTTCACAGAAGTTTATAACGCCAGGGCGTGAAAATAAAAAAATTGTATTTTTTCCACAAACATCATCTATTAGTCCCCATTTTTTTTTATTTTCCCAAGGGTAACAGGAGAAATTGGACCCCAAAAGTTGTTGTCCAATTTGTCCTGAGTACGCTGATGCCTCATATGTGGGAGAAAACTACTGTATGGGCACACGTCGGGGCTCGGAAGGGAAGTAGTGACGTTTTGGAATGCAGACTTTAATGGCATGGTCTGCGGGTGTCATGTTGCTTTTGGAGAGCCCCTGATGTACCTAAACAGTGGAAATCCCCCACAAGTGACCCCATTTTGGAAACTAGACCCCCTAATGAACTTATCTAGATGTGTGGTGAGCACTTTGAACCCCCCAGTGCTTCACAGAAGTTTATAACGACCGGGCGTGAAAATAAAAATATCGTATTTTTTCAACAAACATCATCTTTTAGTCCCCATTTTTTTTATTTTCCCAAGGGTAACAGGAGAAATTGGGCCCCAAAAGTTGTTGTCCAATTTGTCCTGAGTACGCTGATACCTCATATGTGGGAGAAAACTACTGTATGGGCACACGTCGGGGCTCGGAAGGGAAGTAGTGACGTTTTGGAATGCAGACTTTGATGGATTGGTCTGCGGGTGTCATGTGCGTTTGGAGAGCCCCTGATGTACCTAAACTATTGAAACTCCCCACAAGTGTCCCCATTTTGGAAACTAGACCCCCACGGAGCTTATCTAGATGTGTGGAGAGCACTTTGAACCCCCAAGTGCTTCACAGAAGTTTATAACGCCTGGGCGTGAAAATAAAAAAAACATTTTTTTCTGCAAAATTATATTTTTGCCCCCAATTTTTTATTTTCCTAAGGGTAACAGGAGAAATTGGACCCCAAAAGTTGTTTTGTAATTTGTCCTGAGTAGGCTGATACCCTATATGTGGGGGTAAAACACTGTTTGGGCGCATGGCAGAGCTTGGAAGGGAAGGAGCACCATTTGACTTTTTCAACGCAGAATTGGCTGGAATTGAGATCAGACGCCATGTTGCCTTTGGAGAGCACCTGATGTGCCCAAACAGTGGAAACCTCCCAATTATAACTCCAACCCTAACCTCAACACACCCCTAACCCTAATCTGAGCCCTAGCCCTAACCCTAGCCCTAACCCTAGCCCTAACCCTAACCCTAACCCTAGCCCTAACCCTAACCCTAGCGGGAAAATGGAAATAAATACATTTTCTTTTAGTTTTATTATTTTTCCCTAACTAAGGGGGTGATAACGGGGGGTTTGATTTACGATTTATGGCGGTTTTTATGTTTGGCGGCTGTCGCACGCTAAAAGACGCTTTTTATTGTAAAAATAGTTTTTGCATCACCACATATTGTGAGCTATAATTTTGGCAGAGCTTGGAAGGGAAGGAGCACCATTTGACTTTTTCAATGCAGAATAGTCAATACTCTCTGATAGTCTGGTATGGGGGAGCCACTGCGCATGACAAACTCCGCTTACAAAGGACTTTCAGAACCGCAGAGAGAATTATAGGCTCCCCCCTGCCTAAAATCCAGGATCTTTATGATAATAGTATTCGATCCCACGCATTGAAAATTTCATCCGATCCCTCTCACCCGGGACACTCCTCATTCCAACTACTCCCTTCAGGATGTCGCTTTAGAGTCCCCAAATGCAGTACCAACCGCCATATGAACAGCTTCTATCCACTCTCTGTTCAACAATTAAATCATCATGTGTAGACTATATACTGTATCTGTCTTGTTAGATGTTACTTGTTGTATCTGTTGTTATATATTATGTTGCCTCTTTGCCACAAAGAATTCCTTGTATATATGTAATATGTACTTGGCGATAATAAATTTGATTGATTGATTGAGAATTGGCTGGAATTGAGATCAGACGCCATGCTGCCTTTGGAGAGCACCTGATGTGCCCAAACAGTGGAAACCCCCCAATTATAACTCCAACCCTAACCCCAACACACCCCTAACCCTAATCTGAGCCCTAGCCCTAACCCTAGCCCTAACCCTAGCCCTAACCCTAGCCCTAACCCTAACCCTAGCCCTAACCCTAACCCTAGCCCTAACCCTAACCCTAATGGGAAAATGGAAATAAATACATTTTCTTTTAGTTTTATTATTTTTCCCTAACTAAGGGGCTGATAACAGGGGTTTGATTTACTATTTATGGCGGTTTTTATGTTTGGCGGCTGTCAGACGCTTTTTATTGTAAAAATAGTTTTTGCAACACCACATATTGTGAGCTATAATTTTTACGCATTTTGACCCACCGAGTCATGTGAGGTCTTATTTTTTGCAGGACGAGTTGACGTTTTCATTGGTGCCATTTTCGGGCACGTGATATTTTTTGATTGCTTTTTATTCCGATTTTTGGGACGCAGAATGAACAAAAACCAGCGTTTCATGAATTTCTTTTGGGGGGTGCGTTTACACCGTTCCGAGTGCGGTAAAATTGATAAAGCGTTTTTATTCTTCGGGTCAGTACGGTTACAGTGATACCTCATTTAGGTCATTTTTTATGTTTTGTCGGTTTTTTGCAATGAAAACAATTTTATATAAAAAATAATTATTTTTGTATCACTTTATTCTGCGAGCTATAACTTTTTTATTTTTGTGCGGATGATACTGTATGGTGGCTCGTTTTTTGCGGGACAAGATGACGTTTTCAGCGGTACCATGGATTTTTATATGCGTCTTTTTGATCGCGCGTTATTGCACTTTTTGTTCGGTGGTATGATAATAAATCATTATTTTTTGCTTAGTTTTTTATTTTTATTTTTTAAAGGGTTCGCTAAAGGGGTTAACTAATGGGACAGTTTTATAGGGCTGGTCGCTATGGACGCGGCAATACCAAATATGTGTACTTTTATTGTTTTTTTTTATTTTGAAAAAATGGATTTATTGGGGAATATTTTTTTTTTTACTAATTTATTTAGCGATTTTTTTAAAATTATTTTTAACACTTTTTTTTTTTTTTTTACTTTATTACCTTGTTACCTTGTCCCAGGTGGGACATCACTGTCCTGTGACAGATCGCTGATCTGTCACATCACAGATCACTGTGACAGATCAGCATTCTGTCACAGGCAGTTCTTCGGACTTCCTCATGCCTGCGCTTTGCTGCACATTGCACTACCGTGGGAGGCTCAGGGAAGCGAGGAGGGAGCCCCCTCCCTGCCGATGCGCTTCCCTTTAACCCCCGGTACACCGCGGTGTACAAGGGGTTAACGTGTCGGGGGAGGTCCGTGACTGCCCCTGACACATTGTGCCGAGTGTCAGCTGTGATAATCAGCTGACACCCGGCCGTGATCAGCTGCACTCACCACGTGGGCGCCGCTGATCGCTGGGACGTAATATTCCGTCCATGATAATTAGGTCCAGGGTCACATGGACGGAATATTACGTCCATTGTAGGTAAGGGGTTAAACAAGTTAAACATAGATGAAAAGGGAAAATTACAGTCAAAATGTGTTTATTGTAGAAGATAAAGCATTATATTGTCTGTTCAATAAGCATAGAGATGGGTGAAACCAAACAGTAAAGTTTGGAGTCCGTACCGAATACCTACTGTTCAGGCATGGACCCCGAACATGGACTTCACCAGGAAGCCCATGTTACTGTTTGTGTCCGTTTTTTCTCCCACTGTCAGGAGATCGGCAGATGATTACCACCGATCAAAGCGTTGCAATTCCAACATTGTCAGATGACAGGCTACTACTACTATTCCCTTAAGACTCTGCCTGCTGTCGCTGGTATCAGTGGGAGCAGGCACTGCTGATGGGTGTACACATCAGCAAGCCAGCACTTATAGAAAAAGTAAAAAAAACTGTGTGGGTTGAAAACCAGCCTGGTAAAACTGACAGCTTTGGGCTGCAACTCTCAGCTGTCAGCTTTAGCAAGGCTGGTCATCAAAAATAGGGGGTTCCCCTTGCCATTTTTTAATTATTTAACTAACTAATAAAAATGCTGTTGGGCCCCCCATTTTGGTAACCATCCATGCTAAAGCAGACAGCTGGGGACTGGTATTCCCAGGCTATTAAGGGGCCATAGATATTTACCCCTCCAGCCTAAAACTAGCAGCCTGCGGCTGCCCCAAAGAGGGTTAATTTATTAGATGTGTCAAATCTGGCTTTTTTCCTGACTTTTCCCACTTGCCCTGTGGTGGAGGCAAGTGTGGTTTATATCTGTGGGATTGATGTCACCTTTGTAATGTCAAGTGACATCAAGCCCACGGATTACTAATGTAGAGGTGCCAATAAGTCACCTATCCATTACTAATCATATAGTTGTATTGTAAATAAACACACAGCAAGAATAAAGTCATTACATTGAAATAAAAAAACACTGTTTTACCCTTTTATTGAAAAATAACAAACACAGTTATACTCACCTAAGGCAAGGCCCATTCCATTGAAGCCATCGTCTCCTGTAAAAAATACAAAAGGCAAAAAACAGCTATATCCCAAATCTCTGAGCCAAAAAAATTATCCTAGATGTTTCTCTTTATAGTGTCTTGTTAAAGGATGAGCTGTAATATTAAGGATAAAATGTATGTTTTATAGTTCACAGCTCCATGTACTCTAACTGATATAGGTGTGTATAACTGTTGATTTGCATATACTTGGTACAACAGCAATAGTATTGTGTTACAAAACTGAAGGCTTTGTTTTACATCCTTTTATTTATTTTAATAAATAAGAAATTTTGTCAAGAAGATGCATATGGTAGAAAAGAGATAACCCTTTCATTACTTTTTTTTAATATTTATACAAGTATTATTTCTGACATTTAATATTTATACCGCTTAGGAAAGGATACAATATGCTTCTAATACTGTTTACTTAAATAGCCTGAGGGTGTGATTTACAGTGAAAGTTTTGAAAAAGCAAATAACTGGTAAAGGTAAATTGTTCACATAAAATAAAATATTTAAAGTTAACATTCAATGTCTCAACTTAAATGTAAAACACTGTTGATCGTAATGAAAAAAACACATTCATTCATACTATTATTATAGATTAGTGAAAAGATAATTCCAATTATGTCAATTTTGTGAATGGAAATTTTATAATTAGAATTTTACCAAGGGGAAATAATAAATCAACGAAGAGCAAGAATCAAAGAGTTTCCCATTAGTTGAAAACAATACTGTTAGAATTTCATTGTCCATATTTCTTTCAAAATGGATTAACAGGACGAATGAGTGTTTAATAAAATAGAGCTCCACATTTCTTATCATCAAAAGCATCTTGCTATGAAACAAATCTTTCACTTATCTAACATAACATCATTTTGCTGCTTATCATATTATATGAAGCAACAAGATTATACTAGTATGCTCTTTTATACAAAAGAGTGAAAAAATACTTGTACCCTATTTCTTGCCATCGTCTGATGCTGTTAATAAGCAGAAAGAAATCTGTGAAAGTACTTTCAAGCGGAAAGAATAATTTCTCTAAGCCTTTCACATTTACTAGATGTTAAGAATACCATAAAGTTGCACAAAAAATAAAGCCAAATTAAAACATTTTAGCTTCTTTCTTGTCATTCTAACTGATACATGTAAAATTATTGCAAACATGTGAAATCAAAAAGTTAAAATGGCGACAATGTACTGAGCCACAAACATAGTTATATGAAAATTATAGAACATGGAACTCAATTCATCATCACTTCCCTCCATCCACCCCAAAATGTGGTGTGAATGCTTTTGAAAGTAACAAAATTTTGATACAGCTCAGAATTGTGCAAAAATGTTAAACTTTTGGAATTTACACAACAGTTTCTCCCAGCTTGGCAGGAATGGTGAATAATACTGTACGTTACAGTATAAGTGTGTCTTCTGGAGCAGGCTCAGAAGCTGACTCTGCACCATACTTACTAGATGTTGGCTGTAATACATAATCAACATCTTCCTGTAACAGCAGCAATTGGAGATAGCCTTGATAGCAGCTTTTTAAATTTTAAATGCACCTGTCAATTACAGACAGTGGCATTTATACAGCACAATCGCTTGTGTGCATGTCCAATAGTTCCCATTGACCCTCCACAATGTGATCATGAGTTGCTGAGATAATTACTGACCTGATCTCTTTATTATCAGGGTAACAGCACTCTGTGCCCTGAGGGAACACCCACCACTGTGGGATTCCTTAGATATTTTCTAGCAAAGGCACTTTATTACTACAGAGACACTTTATTCTTTACTGAAACAGCTTTAGTGCCTTCATGCTGGTGCCTCCAAATAGCAAGTGTACTGCCCTGATGATTTTTCCTAACAGAGAAAAAAATGCTTTGGGAGGGAACCTTTGTTTTGGGATAAAAGCTCCACTTGGGTACTGCCCTTGTTAGGGCAGGAGCAACTGCAGAGGGCACGACAGGGCAGAGTGAGGGATGCTTCTACCCATATGGACATTTCCCGGAGAAGTCTGCACATCAATTGGGTGAGATCCACAATGTTTCTTCATTTTTCATTCACTTTATTGAACTGTGAAACTTTATTTATTTAGTCCAAGCATTAGAGTTGAGCGAAATGGGTCAGTCAAATTCAAAAGTCGCCGATCGAAAGCCGACCATAGCGTGAGGTCAGCCATGAGGTTGTCAACCCGTGCGCCAAAGTCGCGTTTCAAATAATGCTTTCAGCGCCTTTTCTAAGCCAATGATGGAGGACGGACACTGTGGGCAACGCGATGACTTGGGCAGCGGCCAACACCATCTTAGAGAAGGGCATTGAAGTAATTGGCTGGCTTTGTGTGGCGTCACAGTGGGTATAAAAGGCCGTGACCGCCGACTGCCATCTTACTTCTGCCGATTTTAGAATAAGGAGGTACTGCTGCTGATTCTGAATAGGGAGAGTGCTAGGCAGGGAAGAAGTAAAAAAATAGCTTCTGCTGATAGCGCTTTTCACTGTACAGTTAGTGTGCAGTGAAAGGGGAGGATTTTTGCTGTGTGCAGCAGCGCTGGTGGTGATTAGGCTGCCTTTTAACCCCTTACCTACAAAGGACGTAATATTCCGTCCATGTGACCCTGGACCTAACTACCATGGACGGAATATTACGTCCCAGCGATCAGCGGCGCCCACGTGGTGAGCGCCGCTGATCGCGGCGGGGTGTCAGCTAATTATCATAGCTGACACCCAGCACAATGTGTCAGGGGCGGTCACGGACCGCCCCCGACACGTTAACCCCTTGCACACCGCGATCAAACGCGATCGCGGTGTACCGGGGGTTAAAGGGAAGCATCGGCAGGGAGGGGGCTCCCTCCGTGCTTCCCTGAGCCCCCCATGGCAGCGCAATGTGCAGCGCTGCTGCGGGGGGCTCTTTCCCTACAGGCCCCCGGATCCAAGATGGCGACGGGGGCCTGCAGGGAGCTGACTTCCTCACTGCCTGCAAAGCGCAGGCATGAGGAAGTCTGCAGCAGTGCCTGTGACAGATCGCTGATCTGTCACAGTGATCTGTGATGTGACAGATCAGCGATCTGTCACAGGACAGTGATGTCCCACCTGGGACAAGGTAATAAAGTAAAAAAAAAAAAAAAAAAGTGTTAAAAATAATTTTAAAAAAATCGCTAAATAAATTAGTAAAAAAAAAAAAAATATTCCCCAATAAATCCATTTTTTCAAAATAAAAAAACCCAAAAACAATAAAAGTACACATATTTGGTATTGCCGCGTCCGTAATGACCTGCCCTATAAAACTGTCCCATTAGTTAACCCCTTTAGCGAACCCCTTAAAAAATAAAAATAAAAAACGAAGCAAAAAATAATGATTTATTATCATACCACCGAACAAAAAGTGCAATAACGCGCGATCAAAAAGACTCATATAAATATCCATGGTACCGCTGAAAACGTCATCTTATCCCGCAAAAAACGAGCCATGATATAGCATCATCCGCAAAAAAATAAAAAAGTTATAGCTCGCAGAATAAAGCAATGCAAAAATAATTATTTTTTATATAAAATTGTTTTCATTGCAAAAAACCGACAAAACATAAAAAAACGACCTAAATGAGGTATCACTGTAACCGTACTTACCCGAAGAATAAAAACGCTTTATCAATTTTACCGCACGCGGAACGGTGTAAACACACCCCCCAAAAGAAATTCATGAAACGCTGGTTTTTGTTCATTCTGCGTCCCAAAAATCGGAATAAAAAGCGATCAAAAAATGTCACGTGCCCGAAAATGGTACCAATAAAAACGTCAACTCGTCCCGCAAAAAATAAGACCTCACATGACTCGGTGGGTCAAAATACGGAAAAATTATAGCTCACAATATGTGGTGATGCAAAAACTATTTTTACAATAAAAAGCGTCTTTTAGCGTGCGACAGCCGCCAAACATAAAAACCGCCATAAATCGTAAATCAAACCCCCCGTTATCACCCCCTTAGTTAGGGAAAAATAATAAAACTAAAAGAAAATGTATTTATTTCCATTTTCCCGCTAGGGTTAGGGTTAGGGTAGGGTTAGGGTTAGGGTTAGGGCTAGGGTTAGGGTTAGGGTTAGGGCTATGGTTAGGGCTAGGGTTAGGGCTAGGGCTCAGATTAGGGTTAGGGGTGTGTTGAGGTTAGGGTTGGAGTTATAATTGGGACGTTTCCACTGTTTGGGCACATCAGGTGCTCTCCAAAGGCAACATGGCGTCTGATCTCAATTCCAGCCAATTCTGCGTTGAAAAAGTCAAATGGTGCTCCTTCCCTTCCAAGCTCTGCCATGCGCCCAAACAGTGTTTTACCCCCACATGTAGGGTATCAGCCTACTCAGGACAAATTACAAAACAACTTTTGGGGTCCAATTTCTCCTGTTACCCTTAGGAAAATAAAAAATTGGGGGCAAAAATATAATTTTGCAGAAAAAAATGTTTTTTTTATTTTCACGCCCAGGCGTTATAAACTTCTGTGAAGCACTTGGGGGTTCAAAGTGCTCTCCACACATCTAGATAAGCTCCGTGGGGGGTCTAGTTTCCAAAATGGGGACACTTGTGGGGAGTTTCAATAGTTTAGGTACATCAGGGGCTCTCCAAACGCACATGACACCCGCAGACCAATCCATCAAAGTCTGCATTCCAAAACGTCACTACTTCCCTTCCGAGCCCCGACGTGTGCCCATACAGTAGTTTTCTCCCACATCTGAGGTATCAGCGTACTCAGGACAAATTGGACAACAACTTTTGGGGTCCAATTTCTCCTGTTACCCTTGGGAAAATAAAAAAAATGGGGACTAAAAGATGATGTTTGTTGAAAAAATACGATATTTTTATTTTCACGCCCGGTCGTTATAAACATCTGTGAAGCACTGGGGGGTTCAAAGTGCTCACCACACTTCTAGATAAGTTCATTAGGGGGTCTAGTTTCCAAAATGGTGTCACTTGTGGGGGGTTTCCACTGTTTAGGTACATCAGGGGCTCTCCAAACGCACATGACACCCGCAGACCAATCCATCAAAGTCTGCATTCCAAAACGTCACTACTTCCCTTCCGAGCCCCGACGTGTGCCCATACAGTAGTTTTCTCCCACATATGAGGTATCAGCGTACTCAGGACAAATTGGACAACAACTTTTGGGGTCCAATTTCTCCTGTTACCCTTGGGAAAATAAAAAAATTGGGGACTAATTGATCATGTTTGTGGAAAAAATACGATTTTTTTATTTTCATGCCTGGGCATTATAAACTTCTGTGAAGCCCTTGGGGGTTCAAAGTGCTCACCACACATCTAGATAAGTTCCTCAGGGGGTCTAGTTTCCAAAATGGGATTATTTGTGGGGGGTTTCCACTGTTTAGGTACATTAGGGGCTCTCCAAAGGCAACATGACACCCACAGACCATTCCATCAAAGTCTGCATTCCAAAACGTCACTACTTCCCTTCCGAGCCCCGACGTGTCCCCATACAGTAGTTTTCTCCCACATATGGGGTGTCAGCGTACTCAGGACAAATTGGACAACTTTTGGGGTCCAATTTCTCCTGTTACCCTTGGGAAAATAAAAAAATGGGGACTAAAAGATGATGTTTGTGGAAAAAATACGATTTTTTTATTTTCACGCCCGGACGTTATAAACTTCAGTGAAGCACTGGGGGGTTCAAAGTGCTCACCACACATCTAAATAAGTTCCTTGAGGGGTCTAGTTTCCAAAATGGTGTCATTTGTGGGGGGTTTCTACTGTTTTTGTACATCAGGGGCTTTCCTAACGCGACATGGTGTCCGATCTCAATTCCAGCCAAAAACGTCAAATGGCGCTGCTTCCCTTCCGAGCTCTGCCATGCGCCCAAATAGTGGTTTACACCCACATGTGGGGTATCAGCGTACTCAGGATAAATTGCACAATATCTTTTAGGGTCCTGTTACTTTTGGAAAAATAAGAATTGAGGGTGAAAAGATCATTTTTGTGGAAAAAATATGATTTTTTAATTGTACTGCTGTACGTTATAAACTTCTGTGAAGCCCGTGGGGGTTCAAAGTTCTCACCACACATCTAGATAAGTTCCTTGGGTGGTCTAGATTCCAAAATGGTGTCATTTGTGGGGGGTTTCCACTGTTTTGGTACATCAGGGGTTTTCCAATCGCGACATGGTGTCCGATCTCAATTCTAGCCAAAAACGTCAAATGGCGCTGCTTCCCTTCTGAGCTCTGCTATGCGCCCAAATAGTCATTTACACCCACATATGGGGTATCATCGTACTCAGGACAAATTGCACAATAACTTTTAGGGTCCTGTTACCCTTGGAAAAATAAAAATTGGGGGTGAAAAGATCATTTTTTTGGAAAAAATATGATTTTTTAATTTTACCGCTGTACGTTATAAACTTCTGTGAAGCCCTTGTGGGTTCAAAGTTCTCACCACATATCTAGATAAGTTCCTTGGGGGGTCTAGTTTCCAAAATGGGGTCACTTGGGGGGGTTTCCACTGTTTAGGTACATCAGGGGCTCTCCAAACGCGACATGGCGTCCGATCTGAATTCCAGCCAATTTTGCATTGAAAAAGTCAAACGGCGCTCCTTCCCTACTGAGGTCTGCCATGCGCCGAAACAGTGGTTCCCCCCCACATATCAGGTATCAGCGTACTCAGGACAAATTGCACAATAACTTTTGCAGTCCAATTTCTCCTGTTACCCTTGGTAAAATCAACAAAATTGAACCTGAATTATTTTTTTTGTGAAAAAAAGTTAAATGTTCATTTTTTTTTTAATATTCAAAATATTCCTGTGACGCACCTAAAGGGTTAATAAACTTCTTGAATGTGGTTTTAAGCACCTTAAGGGGTGCAGTTTTTAGAATGGTGTCACTTTTGGGTATTTTCTATCATATAGACCCCTCAAAGTGGCTTCAAATGTGAAGTGGTCCCTAAAAATAAAATGGTGTTGCAAAAATGAGAAATCGCTGGTCAATTTTTAACCCTTATAACTTCCTAACAAAAAAAAATTTTGGTTCCAAAATTGTGCTGATGTAAAGGAAACATGTGGGAAATGTTATGTATTAAGTTTTTTGTGTGCCGTATCGCTGTGATTTAAGGGCATAAAAATTCAAATTTGGAAAATTGCAAAATTTTCAAAATTTTCGCCAAATTTCCGTTTTTTTCACAAATAAACGCAAGTTATTTGAATGCAATTTTACCACTAACATGAAGTACAATATGTCACGAGAAAACAATGTCAGAATCACCTTGATCCATGGAAGCGTTCCAGAGTTATGACCTCATAAAGGTACAGTGGTCAGAATTGTAAAAATTGGCCCGGGAGTTAACGTGCAAACCACCCTTGGTAGTGAAGGGGTTAAGGCTACCTGATAGCTGCATTGCTGTGTGCACACTGCTTTTCAAACTGCTTTTTTCAAAGCACTCCAACTTTTATTATTTTGTTACAGAGCATTCATTTTTTCACACACCGTAGAGCGGTGTACGCTCCTCACACACTGTCGTGTACTGGCTTGTATCACGGACAAATACAAGCTATCTGTGTGTGACTCTGGAAAAACAAACCAAGAAGATTTTCCATTTTTCCAGACCTACACCCTATAGAACTGTCCGCTTTTCAAACAGTTTCGTATACCTGCTGTTTGATTATGGTCAAAACTATATAGAGACAGTGTGTGTCACTCCGTATAAAAATAGACGGAGATTTAAAATTTTCCATACAGACACCGTATAGCGGTGTACGCTTCCCACACACTACCGTGTACCGGCTGGTATCACGCACAAATACAATCTATCTGTGTGTGACTCTGGAAAAACAAACTGAGGAGATTTTCCCAGACATACACCGTATAGAGTTGTCCGCTTTTCAAACAGTTTCGTGTATCTGCTGTTTGATTATGGTCAAAACTATACAGAGACAGCATGTGTCACTCCATATAAAAATAGACGGTGATTAACAATTTTCCATAAAGACACCATATAGAGCTGTCCGATTCTCAAACAGTATTGTATATCTGCCATTCGCATTACAGTCACATCTATACAGAGTCAGCGTGTGTGTGTGTGACACTCCGTAAATACATATACAGACATTTCCATTTCTCCATAGACCATATTGAGCTGTCCGATTCTCAAACAGTATTGTATATCTGCTGTTTACATTACAGTCACATCTATATAGAGACAGCGTTGGTGTATGACACTCTGTAAATACATATACGGAGATTGTTAGTTACACAAAAAACATATACAGCTGTACACTTCTGATACAGTACCGTATATCTGCTTGTTGGAATATGGTCAAATACATACTGGGAGAGCGTCTGTTACTAACAAAATTTATACGTAGATTTAATTTTTTAATACACCTTACACAGCTGGACGCTCCTCATACAGTACCATCTCTCTGCTGGTATTTTTGGTACATTTTCCCAAACATGAGGAATTATGGTGGAAGAAGCTGCGGACATGGACAGGGGGACACAGCTGGTACTGATGGTGGTGGTGCATCAGCTGGTTCTGGCAAAAGCACAATAGCAGCTAAGGCAGGTGGTGTGGAGCCAGCGTCATCGTCTGGCTCAAGAATGCCTGTAAGGTTACCTTTTCTTGGAGTAGGAAAACCGCTTTTAAAGCCAGAGCATCAGGAAGAAGCTTTGGTGTACATTGTCAAAACAGCCACCAGCTCTATTGCCTCTTCTTCTGAACGTTCGAAACCTGCAAGCACGGAGTCGTCAGTGCAGGGTTCTGGTCAGGAAAAACACCATTCCTTGTGTCCTTCACCCCCACCAAAAGTTAAGGATGTGGCAGCCCACACTTCAGATTACTCAATGGAGCTCTTTTCACATAAGATTGCCTGGGTTATCTAGTCAAATCCTGAATTCCCCAGTCCAAGATGAATCTGACATGGAGTGCACTGATGCACAGGCACTGCTAGATGATTCTGCTGGTACATTGACCCAGAGCAATACATTGCCCTCGCAGGCTACTGAGCCAGAATCTGACACTGATGAAACTCAGGTGCCCCTTCCCACATACTATACCACCTTACACGGTGACACATAGGAAGGTAAAGAGGAAGGTGCAGATGACTTTGAAGAGGAGGTGATGGATGACCCAGTTCTTGACCCAGATTGGCATCCATTGGGGGAGGAGGGTGGCGCTGGCAATAGTTCAGATAAGGAGAAGGATCTGCAGCATGCATTGACGTTGCAGCAGCGGTTATCTGACAGGCCCGTAGCTGTCCAAAAACGTGGACCAAAAACTAAAAGACTTGCAGGACAGCTTGGCCAAACGGTCAACAAAGCACAGCGTGCAAGGCCAGAAAATGTATACCATAGTAGGAAGAGTGCAGTGTGGCACTTCTTTGTCCAAAATCCTACTGATGAGGCAAAGGTTATTTGTAAGAAGTGCGGAAGGACTTTTAGCCGAGGTAAACAACTCAGAAATTTGAATACCAGTTGCATGCTTAGACATTTAATCAACATGCACTTGCAAGAGTGGATGGACTACAAAACCTCAGGTAGCACATGTGCACCTGTTCTGACTGAAGGTAGCCAGCAACGCTCCATCGCTTCCCCCACTGTAAGACCACCGGCACCGTTAAGCACACCACCAGCACTAAATGTTGAGGTGTCATCGCAAGGCCAAAGCACTCAGGGAATCACAATGGTTTTGCAACACAACACTGAATCTAGGCCAGCACCACCAATACCATCACCAACCCCCTCTCACTCCGTCCGATCCACCGCTACTTCCCCCATATGCAGCTCTCCAGTCCAGCTCACCCTACCAGACAATCTGAGTAGGACAAGAAAGTACTCATCCTCTCATCTGCGTACACTGTGTTTGAATGCCTACATTGCCAAACTAATCTCATTAGAGATGATGCCCTACCGTTTGGTTGGAAGCGAAGCTTTCTGCGAGCTCATGGCCTAAGCAGTCCCACGCTATGACCTACCCAGTCGGCACTTCTTTTCACGAAAAACCATCGCAGGCCTCCACCTGCATGTGAAAGACCGCATTGTCCATGCACTCAAGCAATCAGTGAGTGGAAAGGTGCACCTCACAACAGATGCATGGTCAAGTAGGCATGGCCAGGGCCATTAGGTGTCCATCACTGCGCACTGGGTTAATGTGGTGGATGCAGGCTCCACAGGGGACATCGGCGGTGGAACAGTGCTGCCTAGCCCACGGTATAGGAGACAGGCAAGGTAGTCAGTGATACCGGTCATAATTTTGTGGCAGCCATAGCCCTTGCAAAACTCACACACATATCTTGCCTAGCTCACACTTTGAACCTGGTGGTGCAGTGCTTCCTTAATAATTATCCAGAGTTAACATCCCTCCTCCATAAGGTGCGAAGACTGTGCTTGCACATCAGTCGCTCGCCCGTACACTCCAGTCGTATCCAGAAGCTGCAGCGATTGCTCCACCTCCCCAAGCACCACCTAATCATAGACATTGCAACAAGGTGGAACTCCACCCAGCACATGGTTGAGAGGCTGTGCGAACAGAGGCAGGCTGTAATGCTTTTGTTGGAGGATACACGGGCAGGCAGCTTGAGGGAAGACATGGAATTGTCGGGTGTGCAGTGGTCAAAGCTGAAAGACCTCTGTAAAGTCCTTCAGTGTTTTGAGGAATGCACACGGCTGGTAAGCGCAGATGACACCATCATAAGCATGAGCATCCCACTTATGCATCTGCTCATGCAAAGTTTGACGCACATTAAGGATCTGGCGTCTGCAGTGGAGGAGGAACAGGAGGAGGGGGAGGGAAGCCTTGCTGAAAGTCACCCATTGTCTGGTCAGAGAACTGTCCTGGACGAGGTGGAGGAAGAAGAGGAAAAGGAGAAGGAGGAGGGTGAGGAGGATGATTATTTTGGGCAAGAGGATGCTTCTCAGAGGGCAAGAGAATATATTGGTGTTCCAAGGTCAGGTACAGGGTTTGTGGGTGACTGTAGGGATGTGGATTTGCCAGAAAGTGCTAATTCCACCCAGCAGTGGCAGTGCATTATTGACACCTGGAACATTGGCCCACATGTGCGATTATGCCTTGCGGATCCTAAAAAGGGACCCCCGCATTGTGAAGATGATAAAGGATGATGACTACTGGCTGGCCAGCATCCTCAATCCACGCTACAACGGCAAATTACACAACATCCTGCCACAGGAGAACCTAGAGACAATATTGGCTAACAAACAAGCAACTCTGGTAAACTGTTTGTTTGAGGCTTTCCAGCACACAGCAGCGGTGCTGGTTCTTCCACGAGCCGTAGTGGGCACAATAGAAGTGGTGTTCGTGGTGCACACAGCAGAAGTGGCGTTGGAGACAGGGGTTTCATGACCATGTTGTGGACTGATTTCTCATGTACCGCTCACACAACTGCTAATACTGCATCGATTAAAAGTGACAGGAGACAGCAGTTGTCAACTATGGTTACAAACTACTTCTCCTCCCATATCGATGTTCTCCCTCACAGGTCATCCCCTTTGACTATTGGGACTCTAAACTGGACACCTGGCCTGAATTGGCACAATATGCCTTACAGGAGCTCGCTTGCCCTGCTGCTAGTGTGTTATCTGAAAGAGTCTTCAGTGCTGCTGGATCAATCCTGACAGAAAAAACAACCTGTCTGTCGACCCAAAATGTGGATGATCTAGCCTTCATTAAAATGAACCATGCATGGATTTCAAAGGATTTTGTCCCACCGTCCCCTGATAACACATAGGTTGCCAGAAAACTGCCTCACTTTTGTCCTCCTCTTCCTCGGACTTGCCCAATTCTGCCATTTGCAGCTGCTGAATGTCCAGCCTACACATCAACATATGCCATTTTTTAAACCTCCCTAACAGGGCTGCCTACCCCCCTAAGGGCTGGGATCAACACCTGGTGCACCCGGGCAAGTGCCGTTGCTTTGAACAGGTGGATGGGCCCACTAATGGCCAACGGCACTGGCACAGGGCCCCTCATAGTACAATACAGTGTCTCTGATGGTGGGACGGCCCACTCGCCGTCAGACACACCAGCGTACTATGAGGGGCCCTGTGGCAGTACCATCGCCCACGAGTGTGCCTCCCCTGCTTGGTCATGGCCACAGAACTTGCAGGTTGCAATACTTACCTCTCCCTGCTCTACCGCTGTGTAGTCTGGGCAGTTAAATCCTTCACAGGGACGGCCACTAGAAATTTGGTGTATTGATCGATGATGGTTAAGATGTAGCTATGGCCTGTCCTGCTGGCCTCTACCTTCAGATGATCAATGGCTACCATTTGTAATGGATGTCAACTTACAAGCGGATGCAGTGGTGCTTTATGATCACCTTTCACAGTTGTGATAGTCACAGACGTGTGACATTGCTGCCACCATTTTTCAATGTCTCCTCTCATGGCAATCCAATAGAATCACCTACAGCCTGTGGCTTCTGTCTTTTGCACTCTTAAATGACCAGACATATCATGATAGGCAGTGAGGACCATGCCTACATCTCTCCCTATGATCACAATTTGATGGAGATGAGTAACGGTGATGTGATCCATGCTACTGTGATAAAGCATTCCTTTCTTCACAAAGAACCGTTTTCGCTGTCTCCACAGACACAGTAATTGAGGGTCTGCGTCGCCTCTGCAACATCTACCGGGAGGTTTTCCTGCGATGAGTAATTCCCAAATTTCTGCTAACACTCGACTTTCGTCTGTACTTGTATCCATGTAGTTTCCAGTAGCGGAGAGTCTGGACTGGCTAACTGAGATTGAAATGTATATGAAGATTTAAAAGTACCACAACACTGTATACTGGTGTAGGCTTCGAATACCTTTCCCTTTTTCTACTTTTCAAACCGTGGTGTAATACATACTGAGCCTGTGAGTGTCTGTGTCTGACTCCGGAAGTATAGACAGAAATTTACAATTACCCGTAGACTGGATACACCTGGTATGTACGTTTGATCAAAATTTTTTATTACGGTATCATCCATAGTGAGTGAGCATGTGTGGTTTACGCCTTCTATACATACGGTGAATCGGAGATACCCATTTTTACCCTATACTCGATACAGCTTGTATCTTGTTATACAGTACCTTTGTTCGACATTAGTATTATGGTCAAATCCATACTGAGTAAGTGTCTGAGAGTGACTACGGGACTATGTATACGGAGATTTCAATTGTACCCTATAATATATATACTTGCTATCTTGTTATGCAGTACCTTTTTTACAACATTTTTTATTATGGTCAAACCCAGACTGAGTAAGCATCTGAGGGTGACTCCGGGAATATATAGAGATTTCAAATTTGGCCAACACTGTATACAGCTGTACGCTTCTGATACAGTAACCTTTTTAGCTATTTAGATTCAGGTGTAATCCATAATGAGCATGTGAACGTCTGTCTGTTACTCCGGAAATATATTTGGAGATTTAAGATTACCCCAACACTGTATACAGCTGTACGCTTGTGTTACATTATCTATTTACAGCTTTTCATATTCTTGTGTAATCCATACTGGGCCTGAGAGCGTTTGTGTCTGCCTCCTGAAATATATACGGAGATTCAGAATGTTTACACTATACTATATATACCTTGTATCTGGTGATACTGCACCCTTTTTTAACTTTTTATTTTATTGTGCAATCCATACTGAGCCTGTGAGCGTCTGTGTATGACTCATGAAATATATACGGAGATTTACTGTTATCCCTAGACAGTATACAGTTGTACGCTTCTGATACAGTACCATATATCTGCTGGTATTTTGGGTCCATTTTCCAAAACATGAGGAAGTTTGGTGGAAAAGGACACGAACGTGGGCATGGGGGGCCACCTCGTATTGATGGTGGTGGTGGTGCATCTGCTGGTAGTGCCAAAAACACAATAGCAGCTAAGGCAGGAGGTGTTGAGCCTGCGTCATGGTGTAGCTCTGGAAGGCCTGTAAGGCTCCCTTTTCTGGGAGTAGGTAGACTGCTTTTAAAGCCGGAGTATCAGGAACTGTTTTTGGCTTACATTGCTGAAACAGCCTCCAGCTCTATCGCCTCCTCTTCTGAAGTTTCCAAAAATGCAAGCACTGAGTTGTCAGGAGCAACCCCTTTCCTTGTGTCCATCACCCACTCCAAAAGTGAAGGATGCGGCAGCACACACTTCAGATTACTCCATGGAGCTCTTTTCACATACCATGCCTGGGTTAATTAAAAATGGGGTCCATCAAATACTGGAGCATTCCAAATGGGGAACATCAGACACTGGAGCAGCATTTACGGGGCCCATTATACACTGGAGCATTAGAAATGGAGCCCATTATATATGGAGCATTATTAGGGCCCATCATACACTGGAGCATCGTCCATGGGGACCAAGATATACTGGAGCCTTCCAAATGGGGGACATCAGACACTGAAGCAGCATTTACGGGGCCCATTATACACTGAAGCATTAGAAATGGAGCCCATTATATATGGAGCATTATTAGGGCCCATCATACACTGGAGCAGCGTCCATGGGGACCATCATATACTGTAGCATTATGTGGAGCTCATCATATACTGTATGGAACATTATATGTGACCATGACCAATTATTCTGTATGGAGAAATATATGGGGCTCATTATTCTGTATGGCGCACAATGTGGTGGCCATAATACTGTATGGAGTAATATACTGTCCTTTTTTGAGCTATTGTAGAATTTACAATAGATCAGTCATGTCATGTAAGCAGTGAAGTATTTTTCATTCTACTAAACCTATATTTCTGTGCCGTATCGGAGCATCATGAGTTGTGGTATGTGTTAAAGGGGCGCACTGACACTCTTTGGCCCAGAGCACACGAAAACCTGGAGCCAGCCCTACCGCCCACAACTTTAGCCAAATAACCCCCAGTTTTCAATGCGTAACTATTATTATGAAGTAAATTAAGGTTGACAAGCTTTAGTAATAAGAATTGATGTTTTTGGCATTGAAATGGGCACTCTAGGTGTGTTTACTGTCCTCCACTCCCTGCTGTCTTTGCTTCCCCATTGACTTGCATTGGGTTTCGTGTTTCAGTCGGCCTCCGACTTTTCCCTATAGTCGGCCGATTTTGTTTGACCCGACTTTTGCGAAGTCGGGTTTCAGGAAACCCAACTTGACCCTAAAAAAAGGCAAAGTCGCTCAACTCTACCTAGCATCACTAGTCAGATAGATGATCTACCATTCTTACTAAAGGATGAGAATGCTTTTTTTGCATTTTGTAGTATCTTTATAGTACATGTTAGGTTTAGATTTGGGCTCTTGCTGCTCTGGTGAATTGTTAGGTTATAATTTAATATAAAGTACATTTTTAATATCAACCCAAAATAGAACAAGGAAGCATAAGCCAAATATAAAAAGCATAAATCTATATTAACAATATTTCTAAAAAAATAATAAGATAAAAATAGAGACACGATTACAAATAGACTGCCAACCAGAGGCATATACCAGTTCATAGTAATTGACAGATAAATCAAAAAGGAACATTCAAAAGCCTATTTCAATATGAGGTACCTTGATCAAAATTATAGTCATACATATAATAAGAGTAACCACTTACTAAAAACCAGGTGACTTTTAGTCAGTCTGGTAATACGTATACAAAGGGTATGTGTATCAGTGGTCTAATCAAGGCTAAATAATGCTAAGACTGTAAGATGAAGCTGCAAAATATATACACAAGGTTGTATGTGTATTTAACACAAGTTGCATGTGTATTTATTTAACACAAGTGTATTTAGCACAAGGTGCCTAGTGCTTATACAAGTAACTGTGTCCAAACAGACAACAGCAGCCACATAGATATTTATGGAATGTCTAACATAGCATCATAGAAGGATTAATGATAATAATTATAGGATGATTAACATAAGCTGGAATAAGTGACTAGTGCTTGTAAATAAATGTATCTAAACAGACTACAGCAGTCACATAAATATTCATATGATGTATATATGATCCCAAGGACAAGTATCATGTGTAAAATCTAGCTCAGCAAGACATTAATGCAGCAAAGCAGAAAGCCCCCTGGAAGAATAAGTATGCAAAATGCGCGTCGGGGATGTGCACCGCCTCTATCTGGTCATATACCCTCTCTCCTAGCCTTTGCACTTTACTTGCTTTTATTTACTCTTGCTCTACTTTGCTGCATTAATGTCTTGGTGAGCTAGATTTTATACAGGACACTGATCCTTGGGATTAAATATACATCATATGAATAATTATGTGAATGCTGTAGTCTATTCAGACTGTAGACTGTTTAGATACAGCAGAGGAAGCTATGTAATAAGGGACGGCACCATAAATAACTAGAGAGGAAGGATTGTAATAAGGGACAGTGTTATACATGATAAAAGAGGAAACTATGTAACTAAGGATGGTGTTCTACATAATAAGTGAGTACACTACAGTTATGGCCAAAAGTATTAACACCCCTGCAATTTTGTCAGATAATACTCAGTTTCTTCCTGAAAATGATTGCAAACACAAATTCTTTGGTATTATTATCTTCATTTAATTTGTCTTAAATGAAAAAACACAAAAGAGAATGAAGCAAAAAGCAAAACATTGATCATTTCACACAAAACTCCAAAAATAGGCCAGACAAAAGTATTGCCACCCTCAGCCTAATACTTGTTTGCACAACCTTTAGCCAAAATGACTGCGACCAACCGCTTTCGGTAACCATCAATGCGTTTCTTACAATGCTCTGCTGGAATTTTAGACCATTCTTCCTTGGCAAACTGCTCCAGGTCCCTGATATTAGAAGGGTGCCTTCTCCAAACTGCCATTTTTAGATCTCTCCACAGGTGTTCTATGGGATTCAGGTTTGGACTCATTGCTGGCCACCTTAGAAGTCTCCAGTGCTTTCTCTCAAACCATTTTCTAGTGCTTTTTGAAGTGTGTTTTGGGTCATTGTCCTGCTGGAAGACCCATGACCTCTGAGGGAGACCCAGCTTTCTCACATTGGGCCATACATTATGCTGCAAAATTTGTTGGTATTCTTCAGACTTCATAAGACATGCACACGGTCAAGCAGTCCAGTGCCAGAGGCAGCAAAGCAACCCCAAAACATCAGGGAACCTCCGCCATGTTTGACTGTAGGGACCGTGTTCTTTTCTTTGAATACCTCTTTTTTTCTCCTTTAAACTCTATGTTGATGCCTTTGCCCAAAAAGCTCTACTTTTGTCTCATCTGACCAGAGAACATTCTTCCAAAGCATTTTAGGCTTTTTCAGGTAAGTTTGGGCAAACTCCAGCCTGGCTTTTTTATGTCTCGGGGTAAGAAGTGGGGTCTTCCTGGGTCTCCTACCATACAGTCCCTTTTCATTCAGATGCCGATGGATAGTACGGGTTGACACTGTTGTACCCTCGGACTGTAGGGCAGCTTGAACTTGTTTGGATATTAGTCGAGGTTCTTTATCCAACATCCGCACAATCTTGCATTGAAATCTCTTGTCAATTTTTATTTTCCGTCCACATCTAAGGAGGTTAGCCACAGTGCCATGGGCTTTAAACTTCTTGATGACACTGAGCACGGTAGACACAGGAACATCCAGGTCATTGGAGATGGACTTTTAGCCTTGAGATTGCTCATGCTTCCTCACAATTTGGTTTCTCAAGTCCTCAGACAGTTCTTTGGTTTTCTTTCTTTTCTCCATGCTCAATGTAGTACACACAAGGACACAGGACAGAGGTTGAGTCAACTTTAATCCATGTCAACTGGCTGCAAGTGTGATTTAGTTATTGCCAACACCTGTTAGGTGCCACAGGTAAGTTAAAGGTGCTGTTAATTACACAAATTAGAGAAGCATCACATGATTTTTCGAACAGTGCCAATACTTTTGTCCACCCTCTTTTTTATGTTTGGTGTTTAATTATATCCAATTTGGCTTTAGGACAATTCTTTTTGTGTTTTTTCATTTAAGACAAATTAAATGAAGATACTAATACCAAAGAATTTGTGTTTGCAATTATTTTCAGGAAGAAGCTGAGTATTATCTGACAAAATTGCAGGGGTGTCAATACTTTTAGCCACAACTGTGTATACTAAGGGACTGTGCTATGCATAAAAAGTGAGTACACTATATACTAGGGGGCTGTGCTATGTATAATAAGTGAGTACACTATAAACTAAGAGACTGTGTTAAACATAATAAGTGATAACTAGTGTTGAGCATTCCGATACCGCAAGTATCGGGTATCGGCCGATACTTGCTGTATCGGAATTCCGATACTGACTTCCGATATTTTTTCAATATCGGAATTCGGCATCGGAATCGGAAGTTCAGTTGATTGACGGCCTGACGTCATCATGATGCGCGGTGTGTGCGCATCATGATGCGCCGTCATTTCGGGCCTTCCGGGGGTCTCTGCCGGCCTGCCGGGAAGCTGTGCCGGCCTGCCGGGGGGCTGTGTGGACTGCCCGGGGTCTCTGCCAGCCTGCCGGGGGGCTGTGCCGGCCTGCCGGTGGTCTGTGCACCCTGTGGGGGTCTGTACCGGCCTGCCGGGGGGCTGTGCCGGCCTGCCGGGGGGCTGTGCTGATGTCCGGGGGTCTCTGCAAGCATCGTCCGATGGGACTACAAGTCCCATCGGGCGATGCCTGCTACCATGACAGTGATTGACACATTAGCCAATGATGGGACAGTAGTAGTCCCATCATCCGGCTAATGTGTTAAATGTTAAAAAAAAAAAAAAATTACTACATACATACTACATGCATGCTACATACATACTACATGCTACATACA
The DNA here is from genome assembly GCF_039654945.1 of Dendrobates tinctorius. Taxonomy (NCBI): domain Eukaryota; kingdom Metazoa; phylum Chordata; class Amphibia; order Anura; family Dendrobatidae; genus Dendrobates; species Dendrobates tinctorius. Next base: position 56,334,082 of record NW_027361698.1, on the reverse strand, counting down.
TACTACATATATACTACATACATACTACTTACATGCTACATACATACTACATGCATGCTACATACATACTACATGCTACATACATACTACATATATACTACATACATACTACATACATGCTACATACATGCTACATGCATGCTACATGCATACTACATACATACTACATGCATGCTACATACATACTACATATATACTACATGCATGCTACATACATACTACATGCTACATACATACTACATATATACTACATGCATGCTACATACATACTACATGCATGCTACATACATACTACATGCATGCTACATACATACTACATACATACTACATGCTACATACATACCACATATATACTACATACATACAATACATTCATACAATACATACATAGACATACAGTACATATAACATAGAGTAACATACTTACCAATACTTGTCACATTGTTCCCCGAAGCCATTGTCTTTCCGGAATAAATATTAACATAACAAACCACAAAAATACTCACCCACGATCCGAAGCAGTCCACGAGTGTGTCCCACGACGATCTTGGGTAGAGAACGGCAGCATCAGATGATGCTGCCGTTCTCTACGGGCTGCAGGAATCCAATGACGGAAGGTAGGTATCCTTCCGCACTGTATTCCTCCGCCACTTAAAAAAAAAAAAGTCCCTAGTCTCACTTTATGCCATTGCTGCGTGGGTGAGTATTTTTGTGGTTTGTTATGTTAATATTTATTCCGGAAAGACAATGGCTTCGGGGAACAATGTGACAAGTATTGGTAAGTATGTTACTCTATGTTATATGTACTGTATGTCTATGTATGTATTGTATGAATGTATTGTATGTATGTAGTATATATGTGGTATGTATGTAGCATGTAGTATGTATGTAGTATGTATGTAGCATGCATGTAGCATGCAGTATGTATGTAGCATGCATGTAGTATGTATGTAGTATGTATGTAGCATGTAGCATGTATGTAGCATGCATGTAGTATATATGTAGTATGTATGTAGCATGTAGTATGTATGTAGCATGCATGTAGTATATATGTAGTATGTATGTAGCATGTAGTATGTATGTAGCATGTAGTATGTATGTAGCATGCATGTAGTATGTATGTAGCATGCATGTAGTATGTATGTAGCATGCATGTAGTATGTATATGGTATGTATGTAGCATGTAGTATGTATGTAGCATGCATGTAGTATATATGTGTTATGTATGTGGTATGTATGTAGCATGCATGTAGCATGCATGTAGTATGTATGTAGTATATATGTAGTATGTATGTAGCATGTAGTATGTATGTAGTATGTATGTAGCATGCATGTAGCATGCAGTATGTATGTAGCATGCATGTAGTATATATGTAGTATGTATGTAGCATGTAGTATGTAGCATGCATGTAGTATATATGTAGTATGTAGCATGTAGTATGTATGTAGCATGCATGTAGTATGTATGTAGTATATATGTGGTATGTATGTAGCATGCAGTATGTATGTAGCATGCATGTAGTATATATGTAGTATGTATGTTGCATGTAGTATGAATGTAGCATGTATGTAGTATGTAGTATGAATGTAGCATGTATGTAGTATGCATGTTGTATGTATGTAGCATGTAATTTTTTTTTTTTTTTTTACATTTAACACATTAGCCGGATGATGGGACTACTACTGTCCCATCATTGGCTAATGTGTCAATCACTGTCATGGTAGCAGGCATCGCCCGATGGGACTTGTAGTCCCATCGGACGATGCCTGCACAGACCCCCGGAGCCTGCACAGACCACCGGCAGGCCGGCACAGACCACCGGCAGGCCGGCACAGCCCCCCGGCAGGCCTGCACAGCCCCCCGGAGCCTGCACAGCCCCCCGGCAGGCCGGCACAGCCCCCCGGCAGGCCGGCACAGCCCCCCGGAGCCTGCACAGACCACCGGCAGGCCGGCACAGCCCCCCGGAGCCTGCACAGACCCCCTGGCAGGCCGGCACAGCCCCCCGAAAGGCCCGTACAGACCCCAGAGAGGCTGTACAAGGGCAGGAAAGGGTTTTTCTTATTCCGATACCGGAAGTCCCATAGACTTGAATGGGACTTCCGGTATCGGAATCGGCGATTCCGATACTTTTTTAAAGATCGGCCGATACCATCCGATACGATACTTTGAAGTATCGGACGGTATCGCTCAACTCTAGTGATAACGTCTTCCTCCACCTCCCCTGTTCCTAAATCCATTATAAATCCTCCCTTCCCAATCCCCCACACCCTTCATTGTCTTCCTGCCCTTGCATTCCATTATTGTCCTCTCCCCCACTCCCATCATTGCCTTCTCCCTCAGCACCCCCATTATTGCCCTTTCCACCACCTCCATCATTGCTTTCTCCCCCACCACCCCCTCATTGCCCATTCCACCTCCTCCATCATTTCCTTCTCCCCTATCACCCCCATCATTGCCCTTTCCACCATCATTGTCATTTTCACTACTGTCATCATTGCCTTTTCCCCAAAACCCATTAATTGTCCATTCCACCACCTCCATCATTTCCTCTTCCCCCAGCGCCCCCATTATCACACTTTCCACCACGATCATCATTGTCCTTTCCAACACCTCCGTCATAACCTTTTCCCCACCACCCCCATATGTTTTGTCAAAAAGGACGGGGGGGTAAGGTGCATGTGCTCTGGTCCACAAGCCCCAACTCATGTTTCACCTAAGGATTCATCAGGGGGCATGTGACACAACATATTTATGTAAGCATTTTTTGAATTTCTCTAATAAAGAGTTAGTCCTAGCACCATTCTTGTATTACTTAGGGTATTATTTGGGAAGGTTTTTTAGCTCAATTTTTTCTGCATATATCTTGCACTTTGCCTTCAGAAATTTGTATATGATCTATAATGTTATGTGCTCTGGTAGCACTCCATAGGAGTATTCTGTTTTTTGTATAATCCCTGTCTTTGATAAACTTTTCAACTGGAATTAATAAAATATTTATTTTCATGAGACTAGGCGATGGTGTAGTTTTTAGTGTGCTTCATTGATCTCGCATTATTGCAGCCTGTGACACTTTTACCGTGGCATCTCTGGTTGCTGTTGCTACTGCTGCAGATGTTTTTTGAAGTGTGGAAACTCCAAGTTGTGTCTCTATCTGGTGGGTTGCTTGCAGAGGAAGGGGTGTCAGGGCCCCATTATACTATTTATACGTTGTGGATATTGATGCCACTTTAGTGGTGTCTGCCACTAATTTTTGCAAATGTTTGAACTCCAAGTTGGGTCTCCTTGTGTGTGTTGCCTGAATTTTGCAGGGCTCTCAGAGCACCAGGCTTGCACCTGTCACTTAACCACCTGTTACTGATTAATGTTTAAGCAAGAATTGCTGGTCCAAGCCCTGTCCCATGCATTCATGCTGCGCAATTATACTCTTTGTATTCTAGTTTATTTGGGTGGTTGGACATTTGTGACGCAGAGGGAAACAAGCGTAATTGGGGTGTCACCTCTGAGGACTTTACTGTGTGCAATGTTAAGCTGGAGGAAGAGAAGGAGAGTCCACTTGATTAAGCGCTTGACATCCACTGGAGCACATGCTCTTTCTGGCCCTCATCTACAGAGTATAGCATTTTACAGTGGCCAAAGAAAGGGAGTCAAGTAGTGTATGTTTAGTAGAGCTTTCAGTAACATTACCACCTACTGCACTTACACCTCAAACACCAAAGCCTATTCCCCCTTCCACCATGACCTTGCTATTTCCCACTCATCTTGGATGTACCCTTTCCCTCTTTTAACCAGCTGTTTCACAACCCTAGGCCCACATCTGACAGTCACCTATCAGTAAATTAACAATCTGTAATTATTTGCTGAGATAATGTGGCTGGACCAGAGATTTAGCACAAAAGATTTTGATGCTGAAATGTGGACTGATGTCTGGACCACACAATCAGCACAAAGGATTTGGATACTGAAATGTGGACTCCTGGTTGGACAACACAATTAACCCAAAATATTTAGATGCTAAAATTTATACTGCTGGCTGGACCACACAATTTGCACAAAGGATTTAGATTCTGTAATGTGTACTCCAGGATGAACAACACTATTTGTACAGACTATTTAGATTCTGAAATGTGGACTCTTGGATTGACCACATGATTAGCAGAAAGGATTTAGATTCTGAAATGTGGCATGGTGTCTGGAACACACTATTAGCAGAAAAGGATTTTGATTCTGAAATTTGGCCTGCTGTCTGGACCACACTATTGAGTAGGAAGTATTGGCCTGCACTATGTCACAAAGCGAGGTGCTGGTGTAATGGGCCCAAAAACCCACAGGAGAGTAGTGAGGCAGGTATTATTGAACACAGGAATTTGGCAGATCAAGTGTGTTGCCATACACGCTGTGGAGCTGAATAGAGAAGGCTGGTGTTTAGTGGAAATCCTGTAATAGGCAAACATCACCTACACTGAACTTAATTCCCCTTAAGATGGCTGGGGGGCATCCGATGCCTATAATCTAGCACATTGTTTCATATGGGTGTTATTTTTATGTGGACTCATTTAAGCCTACGCTGATTCCCATTAACCCTTACCTTTCTTTCACTGATATTCAGCATATTCAGCAAGCAGAGTGAGGGAGCGCTGCTTTAGAAATCACCTTAAGGTAAAAAAACCGTATATCGTGGATCTCTACTGATGTTTACCTATCTTGGGATTTCCACTAAACCCCAACCTTCTCTATTCAGCTCCACAGCATATCGCTATATTGACCTATCCCTATGGACTACGCAGGTATGGCCACACACTTGATCTGCCAAATTCCTATGTTCAATAATACCTACCTCACTACTCTCCGCTCTGTTCCATTTTACTGCTGTCACTATTACGCACTGGCACTTCTTGCCACATTTACGTAACAATAGGACTTTTTCAACTCAGCAGTGTTCAGTCTCTGGGTTGGTCTAACAAGTTGACTCTATATTGCTTTGCAGCATAAATATTCTATGTTATGTGTCATTCTGTTCTCATTAGGATTATGAGATGTTTTTAATTTTTGTTGTACCTCTTCTACTTCAGTCACAGTCAAACTATATTATATGAACACGACATTCATGGTATTTTTCATCTTTTGCAGCAATGTATTGAATAAGGCCTTGGATAGGTCGAAACATACCTGAGTAAAGTCGTTCAAAATCTTTTTTTCTGCTGGACAATTATTTTGTTGTTGTCACCGAGTTTAATAAAATTGTTATTTTTTTGCATCATCATATCGACAGAGTGTGCGGTGAATTTTATATTTCATGGACCACACTATTAGCAGATAGTATTTGTAAACGTGGCTTGGTGTCTGGACCACACTATTAGCAGAAAAGATATAGATTCAGAAATGTGGCTTAGTGTTTGCACCACACTATTAACAGAAATTATTTAGATTCAGAAATGTGGCCTGGTGTCTGGACCACACTTTTAGGAGAAAGTATTTAGATTCAGAAATGTGTCGTAGTGTTTGGACCACACTATTAGCAGAAAAGATTTATTCAGATATGTGGCCTGATGTGTAGACCACACTATTAGCAAAAAGTATTTAGATTTAGAAATGTGGCCTGGTGTCTGAACCACACTATTAGCAGAAAGAATTACATTGAAAAATGTGGCCTGGTGTCTGGACCACACTATTAGCAGAAAGGATTTAGATTCTGAAATGTGGACTCCTGACTGTACCACACTATCAGCACAATCTCCTAAGTTTCTGAAATATGGACTCTTGGCTGGACCACACTATTAGCACAAACTATTTAAATTCTGAAATTTGTTCTCTTAGCTTTAACATAGTATTAGCAGAAAGGACTTAGATTTTGAAATGTGGACTCCTGTGTGAACCACAATATTAGCACAAATGACTTAGATTCTGAAGTGTGGACTCCTGACTGCACCACACTATTAGCAGAAATAAGTTAGATTCTGAAATTTGGACTCTCCTGGCTGCAAAACACTATTAGCACAAACTATTTAGATGCTGGAAGCTCGATTTGACACAGGATGCTATCTAGCTTAACTAGCTGTTAAGAAATCGCCTAGCTACTGTAACTATCTGTCTTCTTGCAGCAACAGGAGCAGCATCTCTGCACTGTTACACTGACAAAATGGCACAAAAACAACATGTCTGCTTTTATATGGAGAGGGATACGTGACTTCGGCAGCCATTGACAGAAGCCCTTGACTGCCAGAAACTCTACACATTAAGTTAATTAAAAAAAAATATGTCCACTGTTACTCTGATACACACCACCCCTTCCCCTCATCAAACACGTCCCTTCACTCATTATACAGCACCACTTTCCTAGCCAAAGTCCTAACAAAGGCATTAGTGGAAACCCGAATTTGCCCGAATTTTGCCAATTTTGAGGAAAAATGTTTGGGAATCCAAACACAAATCCAAATGTGCAATGTTTGTGCCGAATTTGAGATTGGCGAATGTTTTCTTGACAAGTTCGCCTATTTCTAGTGGTAACCTTTTTAGGTTTACCACTATATGTTTTATTGATATATTTAATTGTAATAACCTTTGATTAGGGATGAGCTTTCCGATATTGAAATATCGGAAATCGGCCCGATATTTGCGATATCGGAATTCCGATTTCCGATTCCGATATTTTTTTCACATCGGAAATCGGAAAGCAGAAGAAGATTAAGCATGGTTTAAAGGGAGTGTATCCGTTCCTCCACGTGGTGCTCCTGGAAACTTCTTGCAAAGCAAGGTGAGCTGAACGCAGACACATGTCAGTCAAAGGGCATATTGACACCACCACTGGCAGTTTTAATTTAATAATGTAAAATCACTAACCCTAACCCTAACTATCCCTAACCCCTAACCCTTAACCCTTACCACTAACCCTAAGCCTAACTAACCCTAACCACTAACCCTAACCCCTAACCCTTACCCTAACCCTACTAACCCTAACCCCTAACCCTACTTGCTATAAGCATAACCCTAACCGTAAACCCTGACTCTACTAACCCTAACTAACCCTAAAACCTAATCCTTACCCTAACCCTACTAACCCTAACCCTAAACCCTAACCCCTAACCATAACCCTACAAATCCTAACCCCTAACCCTAACCCTACTAACCCTAACCCCTAACCCTACTAACCATAACCACAACCCCTAACCCTAATAAACCTAACCCTACTAACCATAAGCATAACCCTAACCCTAGCTAACCCTAACCCCTAACCCCTACCCTAACCCTAACCATACTAACCCTAACCATAAACCTAACTCTAACCCTAACCCTAAACCCTAACCCTACTAACCCTAACCCTACTAACCCTAACCCTACTAACCATAAGCATAACCCTAACCCAAACTAACCCTAACCCCTAACCCTACTATCCATAAACATAGCCCTAACCCTAACTAACCCTAACCCCTAACCCTTACCCTAACCCTACTAACCCTAACCATAGCCCTAACTAACCCTAACCCCTAACCCTAACCCTACTATCCATAAGCATAACCCTAACCCTAACTAACCCTAACTCCTATCCCTTACCCTAACCCTACTAACTAGAGTTGAGCGAAATGGGTCGAAAAATTTCAAAAGTCGCCGACTTTTGGCAAAGTCGGGTTTCATGAAACAAAACTCGACCCTAGGATGAGGTCAGCCACGAGGTCGGCGACTTACGCGCCAAAGTTGCGTTTCAAAAGTTTGTTTTGCGCTCTTTTTCAGCCAATCAGGATCCACGGACACTGTGGGCAACGTGATGACATAGGCAGGGGTCACCACCATCTTTCAGAAGGGCATGCAAGTGATTGGCTTGCTTTGGTGGGCGTCACAGGGGGTATAAAAGGGCATGCACGCCGACCGCCATCTTACTTCTGACGATCTCAGTATAGGGAGAGGTTGCTGCTGATTCTGTAGGGAGAGCGTTAGGCAAGGAAGAAGACAAAAAAACTGCTTCTGCTGCTAGTGATTTGGCCTGCACAACACACCAGTCACTGTGTGTGCAGTGCAAGGGGAGGCTATATAGTGGTGTATCAGTGGTGCTGGTTGTTGGGCTGACTTCTAAGGCTTCCTGACATTCCTGCATTGCTGTTTACCCACTGCTCCGCAAACTGCTTTTTTAAAAGCAATCCCAATTTTTTTTTTTGTCCTGCTGAGAAGAAAAAAAAACTGCTTCTGCTGCTAGCAATTTGGCCTGCACAACACACCAGTCACTGTGTGCGCAGTGCAAGGGGAGGCTATATTGTGGTGTATCAGTGGTGTTGGTTGTTGGGCTGCCTTTTAAGGCTTCCTGACAGGCTGGCATTGCTGTTTACCCACTGCTCTGCAAACTGCTTTTTTAAAAGCAATCCAATCTCCCTTATCCTCTAGTCACTTTTGTCACAGCTGTTCCATCGAGCCTGTCACATAGCGCTCAGATATTCATTGGGCCTCACACAATCCAAAAGTGTCCAGTGTCCAAAAGTGTGTGCAGAGATTCAAAATCTCCCTTATCCTCTAGTCACTTTTGTCACAGCTGTGCCATCGAGCCTGTCACATAGCGATCAGATATTCATTGGGCCTCACACAATCCAAAAGTGTCCAGGGTCCAAAAGTGTGTGCAGAGATTCAAAATCTCCCTTATCTTCTAGTCACTTTTGTCACAGCTGTGCCATCGAGCCTGTCACATAGCGCTCAGATATTCATTGGGCCTCACACAATCCAAAAGTGTCCAGTGTCCAAAAGTGTGTGCAGAGATTCAAAATCTCCCTTATCCTCTAGTCACTTTTGTCACAGCTGTGCCATCGAGCCTGTCACATAGCGCTCAGATATTCATTGGGCCTCACACAATCCAAAAGTGTCCAGTGTCCAAAAGTGTGTGCAGAGATTCAAAATCTCCCTTATCCTCTAGTCACTTTTGTCACAGCTGTGCCATCGAGCCTGTCACATAGCGCTCAGATATTCATTGGGCCTCACACAATCCAAAAGTGTCCAGTGTCCAAAAGTGTGTGCAGAGATTCAAAATCTCCCTTATCCTCTAGTCACTTTTGTCACAGCTGTGCCATCGAGCCTGTCACATAGCGCTCAGATATTCATTGGGCCTCACACAATCCAAAAGTGTCCAGTGTCCAAAAGTGTGTGCAGAGATTCAAAATCTCCCTTATCCTCTAGTCACTTTTGTCACAGCTGTGCCATCGAGCCTGTCACATAGCGCTCAGATATTCATTGGGCCTCACACAATCCAAAAGTGTCCAGTGTCCAAAAGTGTGTGCAGAGATTCAAAATCTCCCTTATCCTCTAGTCACTTTTGTCACAGCTGTGCCATCGAGCCTGTCACATAGTGCTCAGATATTCATTGGGCCTCACACAATCCAAAAGTGTCCAGTGTCCAAAAGTGTGTGCAGAGATTCAAAATCTCCCTTATCCTCTAGTCACTTTTGTCACAGCTGTGCCATCGAGCCTGTCACATAGCGCTCAGATATTCATTGGGCCTCACACAATCCGAAAGTGTCCAGTGTCCAAAAGTGTGTGCAGAGATTCAAAATCTCCCTTATCCTCTAGTCACTTTTGTCACAGCTGTGCCATCGAGCCTGTCACATAGCGCTCAGATATTCATTGGGCCTCACACAATCCAAAAGTGTCCAGTGTCCAAAAGTGTGTGCAGAGATTCAAAATCTCCCTTATCCTCTAGTCACTTTTGTCACAGCTGTGCCATCGATCCTGTCACATAGCGCTCAGATATTCATTGGGCATCACACAATCCAAAAGTGTCCAGTGTCCAAAAGTGTGCGCAGAGATTCAAAATCTCCTTTATCCTCTAGTCACTTTTGTCACAGCTATGCCATCGAGCCTGTCACATAGCGCTCAGATATTCATTGGGCCTCACACAATCCAAAAGTGTCCATTGTCCACAAGTGTGTGCAGAAATTCAAAATCTCCCCTGTCCTATAGACACCTTGTACCTTGTTTTACATTACTATATAGTTTGTTGGATTTTGTCTACATTTCTACCAAAAATGAGGAAGGCTGGTGGAAGAGGCCGTGGAATTGGGCGGGGGTTGGCAGCTGGTAATGATGGTGTTGGTGGTGGATCTGATGGTAGTGGCAAGAGCAAAATAGGACCGAATGCAGGAGGTGTTGAGCCTGCGTCATCGTCTGGCTACATAAGGCCTCGAACGCATAGTTTTCTAGGAGTTGGCAAACCGCTTTTAAAGCCAGAGCATCAGGAAAAAGCTTTGTCTTACATTGCTGACTCAGCCTCCAGCTCTATCGCCTCCTCTTCTTCAGTTGTAAAAAGTAAAAGCACTGAGTCGTCATTGGAGGCTCATGTTCATGAACCACACCTTTCCTTGTGTCCTTCACCCCAACCAAGATTGAAGGATGACGCAGGCCATACTACTGATTACTCCATGGAGCTGTTTTCACATACCATGCCTGGATTATCAAGTGAAATGGTGAATTACCCAGGCCAAGATGAATCTGACATGGAGTGCACTGATGCACAGCCGCTGATGGATGATTCTGCTGGTACATTCACTCAGAGCACTACATTGTCCTCGCAGTGTACAGAGCCAGATTCTGACCCTGATGAGACTCAGGTGCCCCTTCCCGCACACTATACCACCATACACAGTGACACAGAGGAAGGTGCACATGACATAGAAGAGGAGGTGATGGATGACCCAGTTGTTGACCCAGATTGGCATCCATTGGGGGAAGAGGGTGCTGCTTCCAATAGCTCAGATGAGGAGCATCCACAGCAGACATCGACATCGCAACAGCTGTTATCTGGCAGGCCCGGAGCACTCCAAAGACAGGTTCCAAACATCAAAAGAGTTGCTGGACAGCTTGTCCAGAGGGTCAAAACATCACAGCGTGCTAGACCGCAAAATGTCTGCCAAAGTAGGAAGAGTGCAGTGTGGCACTTTTTTGAACAAAATCCTCATGATCAGGCCAAGGTTATCTGTAAGAAGTGCGCAAAGACCTTTAGCCGAGGGAAAAATCTGAAAAATTTGAATACCAGTTGCATGCTTAGACATTTAACCAGCATGCACTTGCAAGCGTGGACACAACACCAAACCTCAAGTGCCACATGTGCAACTGATCACAACGAAGGTAGTCAGCAACGCTACATTGTTTCCCCCACTGTAAGCCCACCGGTTAGCACAGCAGCAAATGTTGAGGTGTCGTTGAAAGGCCACAGCAGTCTGGGAATCCCACTGTTATATCAACGAAAGACTGATTCTAGGCCATCAGAAAGAACACCATCTCCATCACCATCATCAACCCTCTCTCAGTCCGCCCTGTCCACCGCTACTTCCACCATATGCAGCTCTCAAGTCCAGCTCACCCTCCCAGACACTATGAGTAGGTCAAGAAAGTACTCAGTCTCTCATCCGCGTACACTGGGTTTGAACGCCCACATTGCCAAACTAATCTCGTTTGAGATGATGCCCTTTCGGTTGGTGGAAAGCACAGCTTTCCGCGAACTCATGGCCTATGCAGTACCACGCTATGACCTACCCAGTCGCCACTTCTTCTCTCGCAAAGCCATCCCAGCCCTCCACTATCATGTGAAAGACCGCATTGTCCATGCACTCAAACAGTCAGTGAGCGGAAAGGTGCACCTCACAACTGATGCATGGTCCAGTCGGCATGGCCAGGGCCGTTACGTGTCCATCACTGCGCACTGGGTTAATGTGGTGGATGCAGGGTCCATAGGGGACAGCGGTGGTGGGACAGTGCTGCCTAGCCCACGGTATAGGAAACAGTTGGCTGTAGGCGTTCGGCCCTCCTCCTCCTCCTCCAGAAGCGAAAGTTCGTCCACAGAGCGCAGTCGTACGAGCACTCCATCTGCAGCTGCCACTGTTGCACACGATGTGTCCCCCTATCGAGCAGCTAGTGGAAAGCGTCAGCAGGCTGTGTTGCAGATGATGTGTTTGGGCAACAGACACACCGCCGAGGTGCTGGCCGAGTACTTGAAGCGACAAACTGAGTCATGGCTGGGCAGTGTACATCTTGAGGCAGGCAAGGTAGTTAGTGATAACGGCCGTAATTTTGTGGCAGCCATAGCCCTTTCAAAACTCAGCCATATACCTTTCTTGGCTCACACCTTGAACCTGGTAGTGCAGTGCTTCCTCAAAAATTATCCGGAGTTAACAGCCCTGCTCCAGAAGGTGCGAAGACTGTGCGCGCACATCCGCGGGTCGCCTGTACACTCCGTTCGTATGCAGAAGCTGCAGCGATTGCTCCACCTTCCCAACCACCGCCTCATTATCGACATTGCAACAAGGTGGAACTCCACCCTGCACATGGTGGAGCGGCTGTGCGAGCAGAGGCAGGCCATAATGCATTTGTGGGAGGATACACGGCCAGGCACTTTGAGAGCAGACATGGAGTTGACAAGTGTGCAGTGGTCGAAGCTGAAAGACCTCTGTAAAGTCCTTCAGTGTTTTGAGGAATGCACACGGCTGGTAAGCACAGACGACGCCATCCTAAGCATGAGCATCCCACTTATGCGTCTGCTCATGCAAACTTTGACGCACCTTAAGGAGCAGGCGTCTGCAGCCAATGTTGATGTCATTCAGCCATTGTCTGCTCAGGGACCTCTCCTGGACGAGGTGGAGGAAGAAGAGGAGGAGGAGGAGGATGATGGGGATGATTACTTAGGGGAGGAGCATGCATCTCATGGGGAAAGTGAAAATGTTGGCGTGGCAAGGTCTGGTACAGGGTTTGTGCGTGACTGGAGGGATGTGGATTTGCCAGAAAGTGCTCCTCCAACCAGCACTCGCAGTGCATCATTGACACCTGGAACATTGGCCCACATGTCAGATTATGCCTTGCAGATCCTAAAAAGGGACCCACGCATTGCCAAAATGATGAACGATGACGACTACTGGTTGGCCAGCATCCTGGATCCACGCTATAAAGGCAAATTACAAAACATCATGCCACAGGAGAACCTTGACCTAATATTGGCTAATAAACAAGCAACTCTGGTAAATCGGTTGCTTGAGGCATTCCCAGCACACAGCAGCGGTGATGGTTCTCACACGAGCCGTACGGGCCGGGGGCAGCTTGGCAGAGGTGTTCGTGGTGCACACAGCAGAAGTGGCGTTGGAGACAGGGGTTTCATGACAATGTTGTGGACTGATTTTTCAAGTACCGCTCACACAACTGGTAATACTGCATCGATGGAAAGTGACAGGAGACAGCAGTTGTCAGCTATGGTTACAGACTACTTTTCCTCCCATATTGATGTTCTCCCACACAGGTCATTCCCCTTTGACTATTGGGCCGCTAAACTGGACACCTGGCCTGAATTGGCACAATATGCCTTACAGGAGCTCGCTTGCCCAGCTGCAAGTGTGCTATCGGAAAGAGTCTTCAGTGCAGCTGGATCAATCCTGACAGAAAAAAGGACCCGTCTGTCAACCCAAAATGTGGATGATCTAACCTTCATTAAAATGAACCACACATGGGTTTCCAAGGATTTTGTCCCACCTTCCTCTGATGACACATAGGGTGACAGAAAAAATGTCTTGCTTTGGTCCACCTCTTCCTGGGACTTGACCTATTTCACCTTTTGCATCAGCTGAATGTCCAACATCAACATATGCCACTTTCTAAAACTCCCTAACTGTGCTGCCTGCCCCCCCCATGGCCGGGGTCACCACCTAGCGCACGACACCGTGCGAGTGCCGTTGCCCTGGACAGGTGGGTAGGCCGACTCTTGGGCGCGGGCACTGGTACAGGGTCCTTCATAGTGCAATCAAGTGTCTCTGACGGTGGTGGTGCACACCCGCCGTCAGACACACCGCCGTACTATGAGGGGCCCAGTGCCAGTACCGACGCTCACGAGTGGGCCCCCCTTGCTTGGGCAGGGCCCCAGTATTTGCAATCTTTACCTCTCCCTGCTCCTCCGCTGTGTAGTCTGGGCCGTCAAATCCATACTGTGCCTGACACCGTCTGAGCCTGCCTCCTGAGACATATATTTTGAATGTGTACGCTATCCATACATGTTATCCGGGGAAACGGTACCCTTTCTAACCTTTGTGCAATCACGTGCAATCCATACTGGGCCTAACACCGTCTGAGCCTGCCTCCTGAGACATATATTTTGAATGTGTACGCTATTCATACATGTTATCCGGGGATACGGTACCCTTTCTAACCTTTGTGCAATCACGTGCAATCCATACTGGGCCTAACACCATCTGAGCCTGCCTCCTGAGACATATATTTTGAATGTGTACGCTATCCATACATGTTATCCGGGGATACGGTACCCTTTCTAACCTTTGTGCAATCACGTGCAATCCATACTGGGCCTAACACCGTCTGAGCCTGCCTCCTGAGACATATATTTTGAATGTGTACGCTATCCATACATGTTATCCGGGGATACGGTACCCTTTCTAACCTTTGTGCAATCACGTGCAATCCATACTGGGCCTAACACCGTCTGAGCCTGCCTCCTGAGACATATATTTTGAATGTGTACGCTATTCATACATGTTATCCGGGGATACGGTACCCTTTCTAACCTTTGTGCAATCACGTGCAATCCATACTGGGCCTAACACCGTCTGAGCCTGCCTCCTGAGACATATATTTTGAATGTGTACGCTATCCATACATGTTATCCGGGGAAACGGTACCCTTTCTAACCTTTGTGCAATCACGTGCAATCCATACTGGGCCTAACACCGTCTGAGCCTGCCTCCTGAGACATATATTTTGAATGTCTACGCTATCCATACATGTTATCCGGGGATACGGTACCCTTTCTAAACTTTGTGCAATCACGTGCAATCCATACTGGGCCTAACACCGTCTGAGCCTGCCTCCTGAGACATATATTTTGAATGTGTACGCTATCCATACATGTTATCCGGGGAAACGGTACCCTTTCTAACCTTTGTGCAATCACGTGCAATCCATCCTGGGCCTAACACCGTCTGAGCCTGCCTCCTGAGACATATATTTTGAATGTGTACGCTATCCATACATGTTATCCGGGGATACGGTACCCTTTCTAACCTTTGTGCAATCACGTGCAATCCATACTGGGCCTAACACCGTCTGAGCCTGCCTCCTGAGACATATATTTTGAATGTGTACGCTATCCATACATGTTATCCGGGGAAACGGTACCCTTTCTAACCTTTGTGCAATCACGTGCAATCCATACTGGGCCTAACAACGTCTGAGCCTGCCTCCTGAGACATATATTTTGAATGTGTACGCTATCCATACATGTTATCCGGGGAAACGGTACCCTTTCTAACCTTTGTGCAATCACGTGCAATCCATACTGGGCCTAACACCGTCTGAGCCTGCCTCCTGAGACATATATTTTGAATGTCTACGCTATCCATACATGTTATCCGGGGATATGGTACCCTTTCTAAACTTTGTGCAATCACGTGCAATCCATACTGGGCCTAACACCGTCTGAGCCTGCCTCCTGAGACATATATTTTGAATGTGTACGCTATCCATACATGTTATCCGGGGAAACGGTACCCTTTCTAACCTTTGTGCAATCACGTGCAATCCATCCTGGGCCTAACACCGTCTGAGCCTGCCTCCTGAGACATATATTTTGAATGTGTACGCTATCCATACATGTTATCCGGGGATACGGTACCCTTTCTAACCTTTGTGCAATCACGTGCAATCCATACTGGGCCTAACACCGTCTGAGCCTGCCTCCTGAGACATGTATTTTGAATGTGTACGCTATCCATACATGTTATCCAGGGATACGGTACCCTTTCTAACCTTTGTGCAATCACGTGCAATCCATACTGGGCCTAACACCGTCTGAGCCTGCCTCCTGAGACATGTATTTTGAATGTGTACGCTATCCATACATGTTATCCGGGGATACGGTACCCTTTCTAACCTTTGTGCAATCACGTGCAATCCATACTGGGCCTAACACCGTCTGAGCCTGCCTCCTGAGACATATATTTTGAATGTGTACGCTATCCATACATGTTATCCGGGGATACGGTACCCTTTCTAACCTTTGTGCAATCATGTGCAATCCATACTGGGCCTAACACCGTCTGAGCCTGCCTCCTGAGACATATATTTTGAATGTGTACGCTATCCATACATGTTATCCGGGGATACGGTACCCTTTCTAACCTTTGTGCAATCACGTGCAATCCATACTGGGCCTAACACCGTCTGAGCCTGCCTCCTGAGACATATATTTTGAATGTGTACGCTATCCATACATGTTATCCGGGGATACGGTACCCTTTCTAACCTTTATGCAATCACGTGCAATCCATACTGGGCCTAACACCGTCTGAGCCTGCCTCCTGAGACATATATTTTGAATGTGTACGCTATCCATACATGTTATCTGGGGAAACGGTACCCTTTCTCACCTTTGTGCAATCACGTGTAATCCATACTGGGTGTGAGAACGGCTGGCGAGCTGTTATGCAAGCTACAGCACCTGTGGTTTGCACACGTAAGTTTTTCATGTTTTCAGGAATGACGGTTAGGCCTAATTCCGGAACTGCGGTTGACCTGCACTTACTGGGAAATCATTGTTTGCGGGTAATAATTGTAATCAGTGATCCACATCACTAACGTTGTTCAGCGGGTTATCTGCACCTGTAAGCGACAAACGCTGGCCTTTTCAGTGTAGCGCACATGCAGCCACGGACATGTAAGGGCATGACACACCAGTTATTGGCCAATCTCATGTGCCAGAGCCTCACGTGTCCCTCTAGTAAGCCGGACTCGGACCGCGGGGCATGACGGAGTCTCGTTCGTTAACGGAATTAAGCTTGCAATGTGTGCATCTGTTCTGTAGCTGGCATGGTTGAGGTTTCCCAGGTGGAGTCGAATTTAACCGTAGGCTCCACTCCTGGTGGTGCCCTTCTGGACATTCCTTTAAGGTTCAGCTTTGCAACCATACTGCCCACGTAAAACAAACACTTTGCCTTCATGAACGCTGTTTGGAGGGTCATGACTCGTGGGAATAACGCCGCCCAATCAGTTAACCTGCTAGAGAGATCCTTCATTGCTCCCAATCATGACATCACACTCCCTAGGAAGAAGGTAATGCCACTGTGGCGACCGTACTCCTGGGGGCGACACAAGTGCACTGATGCCCAGCCACTGCTCGATGAATCTGCTGGTACATTGACCCAGACCACTACATTCCCCTCGCACGCTACACGACCTGAATCTGACCCTGATGAAACTCAGGTTACCCTTCCCATATACAGTTCCATCTTACACGGTGACAAAGAGGAAGCTGCAGATGAAAGTGCAGGTTCGGCCCACCCGCCATCAGACACACCACCGTACTATCAGGGGCCCTGTGCCAGTGCCGTCGCCAACGAGTGGGCCCCCCCCTGCTTGCTCAGGATCACAGCACTTGCAAAGTTGAAATACTGTGCAGTGAGATGGAAGATGGGGACGGCGAGGAATCCAGACAAGTACAGGGATTCCCTAGCGAGTAGACTTATTTGATTGTTTTCAATGTTGGGACAGCAATTTTTGGGGAGCACGTTACTCTGGAGAATGATAGATGGGGCCCACCATACACTGGAACATTCCAAAGGTGGACATCAGACACTGGAGCAGCATTTACAGGGCCCATTATACACTAGAGCATTAGAAATGGGGCCCATTATGTTTGGAGCATTATTTGGGCCCATAAGACAGTGGAGCTTCATCCATGGGGACCAACATATACTGTAGCATTATGTGGAGCTCATCATATACTGTTACAAACATTATATGGGACCAATGATTCTGTATGGAGAAATAGATGGGCCTCGTCATGAGATGTAAAAAGTGAGGTATTTTTCATTGTACTATACCGCTATTTCTCTGCCGTATCGGAGCATGATGAGTTGTGGTATGTGTTAAAGGGGCGCTCTTTCGCCCAGGGCACATGAAAACCTGCAGTCAGCCCTCCCCCCCACAACTTTAGCCAAATAACCCCCATTTTTCAGTGCGTAACTTGTATTATGAAGTTAATTAAGGTTGACAAGCTTAAGTAAGAAGAATTGATGCTTTTGGCATTCAAATGGGCACTGTAGGTGTGTTTCCTGTCCTCCTCTCACTGCCGACTTTTATTCCCCGTTGACTTACATTGGGTTTCGTGTTTCGGGACGACCCCGACTTTTCCCTATAATCGGACGATCTTGCTCGACCCGACTTTTGGAAAAGTCGGGTTTCACGAAACGAAACGCGACCCTAAAAAACCAAAAGTCGCTCAACTCTACTACTAACCATAACCCTAACCCCGAACCCTAACCCTACTAACCCTAAACCCTAAACCTTACCCTACTAACCATAAACTCTAACCCTACCCCAACTAATCCTAACCCAAAGAAAAAACACCGCTGCTAAGATGGTGACCAGTTTTCCTGCTACAGCTTTCGCTCTGTGCATTTTTCTAGCGATTTTTTTTGCTCCTCTGCCTCTGCAAACTCCTACTCCATTATCCTGAGGTGTTTCCCCTCCATTTTATCCATTATATAGCACTGTAGTGGTCATTTTGTAGTTCCAATTTTTTTTCTCCCATTGACTTGCATTGATATCGGAAATTGGAAATTCCGATATCCGATATTTTTTCAATATCAGAAATCGGAATTCCGATACGATATCGGGCAATATCGCTCATCCCTACCTTTGATATGTTTTTAGTACTTGGATCATCTCTGCTTCTTCTTGGACTCTGTGGGTTATATTTGCTGTTTTGAAAATAGGGAGGGATTATTGCACTCATAGAGGATCATTATATTATTTATACATTGTCATTTTTTTATGCTTGTGACATCTGGTCAATTATAGGGATATTATCCATAAGCAATCCAATATTGACATCTATGAGGCATAAGCCTTCATTAGTACATATTTTTGAACTTTTGTATTCATGCTACTATGTAGTAGAACCTATGCTTGTATCTATTCATTTTTGTACAGTATATCACAGATTTATTGCTTTATATGTAATAAAATAATTTTTTATGGGCATAAAATACTCAAGTGTGTAGGCCATGTTTTATGCCCCTTGTTTCTCTTTTTGTGATATTATACAGTTTTAGAGTTTTTGTGCTTCTATGCAGGGAAAAATAATGTGTTGTTTAAGGATGAGCAAATGTGCTCAGTGATACTCGGGTATCACTGAAGGAAAGGTATCCAGCAACAGATCCATTGGTGAATAATTATTTAAAACTAAACTCTTTAATGTATAACATGGTAAAAATTATGGTATAAAACCTTTAGTTTAGAAAAAAGGCAAGTAACCCAGGAAACTCATGGCCTTACATGTTTCAAACCGTCTGGTTCTTAAACATAGAATCATAGAATCATAGAATCATAGAATCGTAGAGTTGGAAGGGACCTCCTGGGCCATCTGGTCCAACCCCCTGCTCAAAGCAGGATTCGCTAAATCATCCCAGTCAGATGTCTGTCCAGCCTCTGTTTGAAGACTTCCATTGAAGGAGAACTCACCACTTCTCGTGGCAGCCTGTTCCACTCATTGATCACTCTAACTGTCAAAAAGTTTTTTCTAATATCTAATCTGTGTCTCCTCCCATTCAGTTTCATCCCATTGCTTCTAGTCTTTCCTTGTGCAAATGAGAATAAAGTTGATCCTTCTACAATGTGACAGCCCTTTAGATATTTGTAGACAGCTATTAAGTCTCCTCTCAGTCTTCTCTTTTGCAAACTAAACATTCCCAAATCCTGCAACCTTTCCTCATAAGACAGGGTTTGCAGACCGGTCACCATTCTGGTTGCTCTTTTCTGAACTTGCTCCAGTTTGTTGATGTCTTTTTTAAAATGTGGTGCCCAAAACTGGACACAATATTCCAGATGAGGTCTGACCAAAGAGGAGTAGAGGGATATAATGACTTCACGTGATCTAGACTGTATGCTTCCGTTAATACATCCTAGAATTGCATTTGCCTTTTTTGCTGCTGCATCACACTGTTGACTCATATTCAGTCTGTGATCTATTAGTATACCCAAGTCTTTTTCACATGTGCTGTCACTTAGCCCTATTCCTCCCATTCTATATATGCTTTTTTCATTTTTATTGCCCAGATGTAGTACTTTGCATTTCTCCCTGTTAAAAACCATTCTGTTAGTTGCTGCCCACTTCTCCAGTTTATTTATATCTTTTTGAATCCTCTCTCTCTCTTCTCTAGTATTAGCTATCCCTCCTAGCTTTGTGTCATCAGCAAATTTAATCAGTTTACCCTCAATTCCTTCATCTAAATCGTTGATAAAGATGTTGAACAATACAGGGCCCAGGACAGAGCCCTGTGGTACCCCACTTGAGACATTCTTCCAACTGGATGTGCAGCCATTTACGACCACTCTTTGGGTCCGATCACTAAGCCAGTTATGAATCCACCTAACAGTTGCCTTGTCCATTCCATACTTAGTCATTTTTTCAATAAGGATTGTATGAGAGACTTTGTCAAATGCTTTGCTGAAGTCAAGATATACTATATCTACAGCATTTCCTTGATCCACCCAATCAGTGATACCGTCATAGAAGGAAATTAAGTTAGTCTGACATGACTTATTAGTTACAAACCCATGCTGACTCTGTTTAATCACTTCATTCTTATCCAGGTATTGACATACATGTTGTTTAATAATTTGTTCAAAGATCTTTCCTGGTATAGAAGTCAGACTCACCGGCCTATAGTTGCCTGGGTCCACCTTCTTCCCCTTTTTGAAGATAGGAACAACATTTGCTCTTCTCCAGTCTTCTGGCACTTCTCCTGTTCTCCAAGAATTTTCAAAGATTATGGAGAGGGGTTCAAAAATTTCTTCTGCTATCTCCTTCAGTACTCTGGGGTGTAATTCATCTTGCCCTGGAGACTTAAATTCATTTAGGTTAGCTAAGTGTTTCCTCACTATCTTTCTGTTTATAGATATCCTGGATTCTTCTATTCCCTTAATAGGACAGTGAATAACAGTTGATGTTGCATTTCCTTTCTGAGAGAAAACAGATGCAAAATAGGAATTTAAAAGTTCAGCCTTCTCAACATCCTGTCTTACAATTTCATCATTTTCATCCTGTAAAAATCCTATAGCATCTTTGACTTTTCTTTTACTTTTGACATATCCCCAAAATCCTTTATTATTGCTTTTGACATCTCTTGCAAGCCTCAGTTCATTTTCAGCTTTAGCTAATCTGATTTGTGCCCTGCAGGTTCTGCAGACAGCATTATATTCTTCTTTAGATATGCCTCCCTCTTTCCATTTTATAAACATTTTTTTCTTCCTTTTTAGCATGTGCTTAAGTTCTGTGTTCATCCATCCTGGTTTCCTTAAATGCTTCCTATTCTTCCCTCTTTTTGGAATTTTTAACAACTGTGCTTTGAGAATTTCATTTTTCAAGATTTCCCATCCTTCCTGGACATTTTTGTCTTTAAGGATATCCAGCCATTGGATCCCTCCAATTCTCTTTCTGAATCCCTTAAAATCTGCCTTTCTGAAATCTAACCTTGACGTCTGAGTCTTCACAGGTCTTCCGCCTCTAGTTATCCAAAATTCTAAAATAGCATGGTCGCTACCTCCTAGGGTCCCAGCCACTTTTACCTCCTCAACCATTTCCTCCCTGTTTATAAGGATTAGATCCAAGGTAGCAGTTCCCCTTGTTTTCTCCCTTACCTTTTGGAAGATAAAGTTGTCAGCAAGAGAGGATAAGAATTTCCTTGACCTGTTAGTTTTGCCTGAGAGAGATTCCCAACAAATGTCTGGATAGTTGAAATCTCCCATGACAACTATGTCATATTTTTTGGAGAACTTGGCCATCTGATGCATAAAGAGTTCATCCATATCTTCGGCTTGCACAGGCGGCCTATAGTAAATGCCTACAATGGTGTCCTTTCCATTGTTCTGTCCTTGTATTCTTACCCAAACAGTTTCCACAGAACTCCCAGTCTCTGAAGCTTCAATCTCTGTGCAGATATACGCGTTTCGAACATACAATGCGACACCCCCTCCTCGTTTATCAAGTCTGTTTCTTGCAAATAAGTTGTATCCTTCTAGTCTTGTATTCCAATCATGTGTATTGTCCCACCAAGTTTCAGTGATTCCAATGACATCATATTTCTTTTCCTGTGTTAGTAGTTCCAATTCTCCTTGTTTGTTGCCCATGCTTTGTGCATTAGTATAGAAACATTTTAGTTTGTGATTGGTTTCTCTTTCTCCAATATTTTTATTAATTAGATTCTTTCGTCTTAGGGTTCCAGATATCACTCTAGTATCATGGTGCTCGGATGTGCTCATTACTTGGCGAGCATTAGGCGGTGCTCAATTTCAAACTCGAATCCCTGACACACATGCTTGGCACCTGTTAAACAGACAAAAAGCATGCAGGGATTGCCAGCATGAAACTGTAATGCCACAGCCATCTAGGTAGTGGCATTATTGTGATTGGGTGGCCAATTGTGATTATAAGGGATAATCCACTGTCTACCTCCAGCTCCACCTAGAGTAGAACCTTATAAAATGTGGAAAATTATACCTAAGGGTCTGAGTAACTTCCTCGACCGTTAGCCAGACGTAAACGTTTCCCGACGGCTTGGCGGATGAAGGGCAAGAAGAACAGTCCTTTTTCCAGTGTCCTGGAGCTCCTCAGTAAAAACACAGCTGATTTTCAAAGCGGCGCCTACTCACCTTCTCTTTAAATGAGATAGCTCCTACCACCATGGGTTCAGCAGCTGATAAAGTATAATTTTTGCTGGGATATAGAGGGGTTTCCAGCTGCATCACACCCCTAGCATGGAGCCTATGGTCCATGCGGACAGCCTGTATCATTGCATCCTCAAAGGAGTACGGTGGAGAATGTAATGCCAATGCATCCTTCAGGTGTTCAGACAGGCCCCGGTGGAACAAGCCCCTGAGAGCCGAGTCATTCCATGATACCTCTGCAGCCCAATGCCTGAACTCAGAGTAGAACCACTCGGTTGAGTGCTTCCCCTGTTCCACACTCATAACCAGGTCCTCAGCCAGACAGACATGGTCAGGCTCATCATATATATGCCCAAGGACCTCAAAAAACCGATCCACTGACATTCTTTCAGGAGCCATGGGAGAGAGAGAGAAAGCCTAAGCAATACACACAGGTATTCATGTGGTCAGCTGCTCAGCCGAGATTGGATGTATAGCTGACAACGGGCACAGCACAGGGGTGGGTAAATATAGCCCTCCCCAACCCAAAGAGAGGCCACATCACATTAACCATAGAAGTACTGTCAAAGAAATCCCGAGCAAACCATAACACTGGATTTGACTGTGTTTGGCAGCAGCCTGGGTAAAGTTATATAGGCAAGGTGAGCAGCCCAAAGGGAAGTGGCCACTCTCCCGAATATACTGAGTTTAACAATCTAAGGCAAAATGGAAAAAATGGGCAAGCATACCTGCGAATTTAAGTTCAATTTGTACCTAGATATTTACACAGCCCAAATTAACAGACGAAACCTAGAATAAAAACAAATGATAAATAAGGGTGCAGTACTACCTGTAAAACATAGGGTACTTAGTTGACACTAATTTGATCAAAAAAGCTAAAAGCCATGCCACATCGACAAGGTCATCCCAATCAGGATGGTAACTAATGGTACCATCACACTTGGCGACGCACTAACGATCCCGACAACGATGCGACTTGGTAGGGATCGCTGGTGTGTCGCTACAAGGTCGCTGGTGAGATGTCAAACAGTCAGACCTCAACATCGACGCAGCAATGATACAGAACGATACGACGGTCTTGAGACCCAGTCTCTCAGACCTGTAGTATTGAGGTCGTTCGTCGCTGTCCCTGCCAAACTCAGCAATGCATGCTGGCCAGCGGGACACCAGCGATCACAAAATGGCCCAGGACATTTGAGCACGATCAGCGACATCGCAGCAGGGGCCCAATCGCCGCTATGTGTCACACGTAGCGAGATTGCTATGTGAGACGGGGGCTTAACTCTAGTAACTCATTTCACTGTGTGCTAAAAAGCATTAAATATATGGAGAGTGGAACTGGACTTTTACCATACTGTGTTTTGCAACTACCTATGTCTATGTTGTCCACAACAAACAATACCTTGTCTACTTGACTTTCTACAAGAAGGTGAAAAACACAGTCAGGTCAAGATCCTACTTTTCCCCCTATCTATTTTTGAAGCTTGCTGGCACATAGCACAGTCAGTTACTATAGTTAGGGACCATGTAAATTTGGCACACTTTTTCAAGATGAGATGTCTTTTATGCCTTTTTGATCAAAATATTGTTAACTAGGTGCCCTATGTTTTTTACATGTATTACTAATATTTACTTACTGCAGGGTATCTATTTATTGGTTTTATTCCAGGTTTTGCTTGTTAATGGCTGCAGTGTGAGGGTTTGTTCACACATATGTGTTTTTACTGCATTTTTTATGAAAATTTTTGCTGTATTTTACTGTACTATCTATGTCTATGAGATTTCAGAAATCTCATGCACATAGCTTGTTTTTTTGTCTTCAGTATTTTGTGCAAAACCTAAGACATTGCAGTATGGAGCATGCCACTTCTTTCAGCTGATTGTCACAACTGACACTCGGCACTATGTGTCAGGGGCAGTCACGGACTGCCCTCGGCACATTAACCCCTGGCACACTGCGATCTAACGTGATCTCAGAAAGCCTGCAGCAGCGCCTGTCAGATCGCTGATCTGACAGCGCTGTGCAAAGTGTCAGATCAGCGATCTGACACTAGACAGTGTTGTCCCCCCCCCGGGACAATAAAATAAAGTAAAAAAAAAAAGAAAATTTTAAAAATAATTTATAAAAAAATCCCCAAATAATAAAAAAAAAAATATTCCCTAATAAATTCATTTTTTGGATATATATATAAAAAAATAAAAGTACACATATTTAGTATTGCCACGACTGTAATGTCCTGTCCCATAAAACTGTCCCAATAGTTAATCCCTTTAGTGAACTCCTTAAAAAATAAAAATAAAAACAAAAAAACACTGCTTTATCATCATACTGTCAAGCAGAAAGTGCAATAACACGCAATCAAAAAGACGTATATAAATAAACATGGTACCACTGAAAACGGCATCTTGTCCCGCAAAAAACAAGCCACCATACAGCATCATCAGTGAAAAAATAAAAAAGTTATAGCTTGCAGAATACAGCGATGCAAAAATAATTATTTTTTATATAAAATTGTTTTCATTGCATAAAAGCGCCAAAACATAAAAAACGACACAAATTAGGTATCACTGTAATCGTACTGACCCAAAGAATAAAACTGCTTTATCAATTTTACCACGGAATGGTATAAACGCACCCCCAAAAGAAATTAATGAAATCCTGTTTTTTGTTCATTCTTTTTCCCAAAAATTGGAATAAAACGCGATAAAAAAGTCACATGCCCGAAAATGGTACCAATAAAAACAACAACTCGTCCCGCAAAAAATAAGACCTCACATGACTCGGTGGGTCAAAATATGGAAAAATTATAGCTCACAAAATGTGGTGATGCAAAAACTATTTTTACAATAAAAAGCATCTTTTAGCATGTGCCAGCTGCTAAACATAAAAATCCACCATAAATAGTAAATCAACCCCCCCTTTATCACCCCCTTAGTTAGGGAAAAATAATAAATTTTAAAAAAATGTATTTATTTCCATTTTCCCATTAGGGTTAGGGCTAGGGTTAGGGCTAAGGATAGGGCTAGGGTTAGGGCTGAGATTAGGGTTAGGGGTGTGTTGGAGTTAGGATTGGAGTTGGAATTGGGGGATTCCACTGTTTGGGCACATCAGGGGCTCTCCAAATGCAACATGGCGTCTGATCTCAATTCCAGCCAATTCTGCGTTGAAAAAGTCAAGCAGTGCTCCTTCCCTTCCAAGCTCTGCCATGAGTCCAAACAGTGGTTTACCCCCACATTTGGGGTATCAGCCTACTCAGGACAAATTGCACAACAACTTTTTGGGGTCCAATTTGTCCTGTTACCTTAGGGAAAATAAAAAAATTGGGTGCAAAAATATAATTTTTTGTAGAAAAAATATGATTTTTTTTATTTTTACGGCTCTACGTTATAAAATTCTATGAAGCATTTGGGTGCTCAAATTGCTCACCATACATCTAGTTAAGTTCCTTGGGGGGTCTAGTTTCCAAAATGGGGTCACTTGTGGGGGGTTTCAACAGTTTAGGCACATCAGGGGCTCTCCAAAGCAACAAGACATTCGCAGACCATTCCATCAAAGTCTGCATTCCAAAACATCACTACTTCCCTTCCGAGCCCCGACGTGTGCTCATACAGACGTTTTCTCCCACATATGAGATATCAGCGTACTCAGGACAAATTGAACAACAACTTACGGGGTCTAATTTCCCCTGTTATCCTTGGGAAAATAAAAAAATTGGGGACTAAACGATCATGTTTGTGGAAAAAATATGATTTTTTTTATTTTCACGCCTCGGCATTATAAACTTCTGTGAAGCCCTTGGGGGTTCAAAGTGCTCACCACACATCTAGATAAGTTCCTTGGGGGGGTTTAGTTTCCAAAATGATGTCATTTGTTGGGGTTCCCACTGTTTAGGCACATCAGGGGCTTTCCAAATGTGGCATGGCTCCGATCTCAGTTCCAGAGAAAAAGGTCAAATGGCGCTGCTTACCTTCCGAGTTCTGCCATGTGCCCAAATAGTGGTTTATCCCCACATGTGGGGTTATCAGCGTACTCAGGACAAATTGCACAATAACTTTTGGGGTCCTATTACCCTTGGGAAAATAAAAATTGGGGGTGAAAAGATCATTTTTGTGGAAAAAATATGATTTTTAATTGTACGGCAGTACGTTATAAACTTCTGTGAAGCCCTTGTGGGTTCAAACTTCTCGTTACATATCTAGATAAGTTCCTTGGGGGGGTCTAGTTTCCAAAATGGGGTCACTTGTGGGGGGTTTCCACTGTTTATGCCTCCATGGGCTCTCCAAACGTGACATGGCATCCGATCTCAATTCCAGCCAATTTTGCGTTGAAAAAATCAAACGGTGCTCCTTCCCTTCTGAGCTCTGCCATGCGCCAAAACAGTGGTTCCCCCCACATATCAGGTATCAGCGTACTCAGGACAAATTTCACAATAAATTTTACAGTCCTATTTCTCCTGTTACCCTTGGTAAAATAAAAAAATTGGTCCTGAATTAATTTTTTTGTGAAAAAAAGTTAAATGTTCATTTTATTTTAAACATTCAAAAAATTCCTGTGAAGCACCTGAAGGGTTAATAAACTTCTTTAATGTGGTTTTGAGCACCTTGAGGGGTGCAGATTTTAGAATGGTGTCACTTTTGGGTATTTTCTATCATATAGACCCCTCAAAGTGACTTAAAATGTGATGTTATCCATAAAAAAAATGGTGTTGTAAAAATAAGAAATCGCTGGTCAAATTTTAACCCTTATAACTTCCTAAAAAAAGAAAATTGGGTTCTAAAATTGTGCTGATGTAAAGTAAACATGTGGGAAATGTTATTTATTAAGTTTTTTGTGTGCCATATCTCTGTGATTTAAGGGCATAAAAATTCAAAATTGGAAAATTGCGAAATTTTCAAAATTTTCACTAAATTTCCATTTTTTTCACAAATAAATGCAAGGCATAGCGAAGAAATTTTACCACTACCATGAAGTACAATATGTCACGAGAAGACATTGTCAGAACTACCGGGATCCATAAAAGTGTTCCAGAGGTATTACCTCATAAAGGGACAGTGGTCAGAATTGTAAAAATTGGCCCGGTCATTAACGTGCAAACCACCCTTGGGAGTAAAGGGGTTAAAAAAAGACATTGAAAAACTGGAGCAAGTACAGAGAAGAGCAACCAAGGTGGTGAGTGGACTGCAAAATATGTCCTACAAGGAATGGGTAAAGGATCTGAGAATGTTTAGCTTGCAAAAAGGAAGGCTAATAAGAGACTTAATAGCTGTCTACAAATATCTGAACAGATGTCACAGTGTAGAGGGACCATCCTTATTCTCATTTGCAAATGGAAACACTAGAAGCATTAAAATGAAACTAAAAGGGAGAAGATACAGATTAGGTATTAGAAACTACTTTTTGACAGATAGTGACGGTGATCTATGAATGGAACAGGCTGCCACGAGAGGTGTTTAGTTCTCATTCAATGGAAGTCTTCAAATAGAGGATGTACAGACATCTGTCTGACATGGTTTAGTGAATCTTGCACTGCATTGAGCAGGAGTTTGGACATGATGACCCTTGACATCCCTTCTAACTCTGTTAATCTAAGATTCCATGAACCTCAATAAAACACATTATAAAACACATGGAAAATTGCAGTGAAAAAATACAAGTAACCACATTTAGCTACAGTTTAAACTAAAAGTTTGCATACATTATATAAAAAGAGAGATAAGTATGTTTTCCTAAATATCTGACAAGAAATCATAATAAACCTTTCCTGTTTTAAGTCAATAAGGATTACCATAATTATTAATATTTGCCAAATGCCAGAATAATGATAGAGAGAGAATTTTTAAGGCATTTTTATTACTTAATGCAAAGTCAAACATTTTCATACATTTCATTAGTATTTAGTACCATTTCCCATAATCTGAATGACTTCAGTTTGGGATTTCCTTCCACAAGCTTCTCACAATGGTTGGTTGGAATTTGTGCCCATTCCTCCTGACAAAAATGGTGTAACTAATCCAGGCTTGTAGGTCACCTTGTTCGTACCTGGCTTTTCAGCTTTGCCCATAAATTTTCAATAGGATTGAGATCAGGGTTTTGTGATGGCCACTCCAAAAGATTGGCTTTGTTATCCTTAAGTCGCTTTGTTACCATTTTGGCAGTATGCTTTGGGTCATTGACTATTTGTAAGACCCAAGCTTTTACTTCCTGGCTGATGTCTTGAGATGTTGCTCCATTATTGCCACATTATCATCTTTCCCCATGATGCCATCGATTTTGTGAAGTGCATCAGTCCATCCAGCATCAAAACAATCCTGCAACATGATGCTGCCACCACCACGTTTCACAGTTGGGATGGTGTTCTTAGGCTTCCAAGCTTCTCCCTTTTTCCTCCAAATGTATTGATGGTCATTATGATCAAAAAGTTCAATTTTAGTTTCATCAGATCACAGGACATGTCTCCAAAAATTAAGGTATTTGTTCCTGTGTACATTTGCAAAAATTAAACTGGCTTTTTTATGTTTCTTTTGGAGTAATAGCTTCTTCCTGGCAGAATGATCTTTATGCACATGTCAGACCAAAGCACTTTCTCTGGGACACAGAACCATTCTCCTTCCTGAGTGGCATGATGGCTGGACATTCCCATCTTGTTTGCACTTGCATATAATTGTTTGTACAGATGAACGAGGCACCGTTCAGGTATCCTGAAATTTTACACAATGATGACCCAGACTTGTATAAGTCCACAATTCTCTTCCTCATTTCTTGACTGATTTCTTTGAACTTTCTCATGATGCTTCACAAAGAGGCAGTATGTTGTAGGTGTGCATTAAAATTCACCCATAACTGTGTCTCTAATTAACTCAGATGTAGCCAAAAAAAATTATCAGAAGCTTCCAAACACATTACATGATCATTTGTGCAGTCTAGAATTGTTCATTGTTTAACCCCTTCACGACCAATGACGCCACATAGGCGTCATGAAACCTGGTTCAAATCTGACCAGTGACGCCTATGTGGCGTCATGACTTCAAAGCCCCCCTGCGGGTCGGGTGACTGGGGTCACTGAAAGGTCACCCGACCCACAGATACAGGGGGCTTTGTAATTCACCACAGGGGGCGTGGCTTCGCCCCCACGTGGCTACGATCGCTCTGATTGGCTGTTAAAAGTGAAACAGCCAATCAGAGCGATAGTAATATTTCATCAATGAAAATTGATGAAATATTACAATCCAGCCATGTCCGACACTGCTGTAGCATCGGACATGGCTGGAGACACCGATTCCACCACTCCCACCGGCGATCGCCCCCCGCAACTGAATGACAGCCGCGATCTGCCGCCGCTGTCATCATTTGCCCCCCTCCCATTCCTTCTGCTCCCCGCCAGCCTCCGATCCCCCCCTCACCCCCCCGGTACCTCCTGAGTCCCCCCGTCCCTCCCGGTGTCCCTCGGGTCCGGATGATGGGCGCCGCCATCTTTGAAAATGGCGGGCGCATGCGCAGTGCGCCCGCCCGAATCTGCCGGCTGCAGATTCCATTCTTTCATTTTGATCACTCTCACAGTGATCAAAATGAAAGAAAAAGTAAATAAACCCCCCGATTATCACCCCCATAGGTAGGCAGAACTAATAAAAAAAAGAAAATATTTTTATTTTTATTTTTCCATTAGGGTTAGGGTTAGGGTTGAAAAGAGGGTTAGGGTTAGGGTTGAAAAGAGGGTTAGGGTTAGGGTTAGGGTTAAAAAGAGGGTTAGGGTTGAAAAGAGGGTTAGGGTTGAAAAGAGGGTTAGGGTTAGGGTTGGAAAGAGGGTTAGGGTTGGAAAGAGGGTTAGGGTTAGGATTGGAAAGAGGGTTAGGGTTGGAAAGAGGGTTAGGGTTGGAATGAGGGTTAGGGTTGGAAAGAGGGTTAGGGTTGGAAAGGGTTAGGGTTGGAAAGAGGGTTAGGGTTGGAATTAGGGTTAGGGTTGGAATTAGGGTTAGGGTTGGAATTAGGGTTAGGCTTGTGGTTAGGGTTATGGTTAGGGTTGGGATTAGGGTTCTGGGTCTGTTGGGGTTAGGGTTATGGTTAGGGTTGGAATTAGGGTTAGGGATGTGTTGAGGTTAGGGCTGTGGTTAGGGGTGTGTTGGGGTTAGGGCTGGAGTTAGAATTGAGGGGTTTCCACTGTTTAGGCACATCAGGGGGTCACCAAACGCGACATGGTGCAACCATTGATTCCAGCCAATTTTGCGTTCAAAAAGTTAAACGGTGCTTCCTCCCTTCCAAGCCCCGACGTGTGCCCAAACAGTGGTTTACCCCAACATATGGGGTATCAGCGTACTCAGGAAAAATTGCACAACAACTTTGAAGGTCTAATTTCTCCTGGTACCCTTGGGAAAATAAAAAATTGGGGGCTAAAAAAATATTTTTGTGGGAAAAATTTTTTTTTTAAATTTTCACGTCTCTGCGTTATAAAGTTCTGTGAAGCACTTGGGGGTCCAAAGTGATCACCAGGCATCTAGATAAGTTACTTGGGAGGTCTAGTTTCCAAAATGGGGTCACTTGTGGGGGGTTTCTATTGTTTAGGCACATCAGGGGCTCTGCAAATGTAATGACGACCGCAGACCATTCCATCAAAGTCTGCATTTCAAAACGCCACTACTTCCATTCCGAGCCCTTACGTGTGCCCAAACAATAGTTCCCCCCCATATATGGGGCACCAGCGTACTCAGGACAAACTGTACAACAACGTTTGGGGTCCAATTTATCCTGCTACCCTTGTGAAAAAAAAAATTGCTGGGTAAAAATCATTTTTTTTGAGGAAAAAAAAATATTTTTTATTTTTACGTCTCTGCGTTATAAACTTCTGTGAAGCACTTGGGGGTTCAAGGTGCTCACCACACATCTAGATAAGTTCCTTAGGGGGTCTAGTTTCCAAAATGGGGTCACTTGTGGGGGGGTTCCACAGTTTAGGTACATCAGGGGTTCTGCAAATGTAACATGATGCCCGCAGACCATTCCATCAAAGTCAGCATTTCATAATGTCACTACTTCTCTTCCGAGCCCCGACGTGTACCCAAACAGTGGTCATCCCCCACATATGGGGTATCAGCGTACTCAGGACAAACTGGACAACAACATTTGGGGTCCAATTTATCCTGCTACCCTTGTGAAAAAAAAAATTGCTAGCTAAAAATCTTTTTTTTTGAGGAAAAAATTTTTTTTTTATTTTCACGGCTCTGCGTTATAAACTTCTGTGAAGCACTTGGGGGTTCAAGGTGCTCACCACACATCTAGATAAGTTCCTTGAGGGGTCTAGTTTCCAAAATGGGGTCACTTGTGGGGGGGTTCCACAGTTTAGGTACATCAGGAGTTCTGCAAATGTAACATGATGCCCGCAGACCATTCCATCAAAGTCAGCATTTCATAATGTCACTACTTCCCTTCCGAGCCCCGTCGTGTACCCAAACAGTGGTCCCCACCCAAATATGAGGTATCAGCGTACTCAGGACAAACTGGACAACAACTTTTGGGGCCAATTTATCCTGCTACCCCTGTGAAAAAAAAATTGCTGGCTAAAAATCATTTTTTTTTTGTGGAAAAAATTTTTTTTTTAATTTTCACGGCTCTGCGTTATAAACTTCTGTGAAGCGCTTGGGGGTTCAAGGTGCTCACCACACATCTAGATAAGTTCCTTGGGGGGTCTAGTCTCCAAAATGGGGTCACTTGTGGGGGGGTTCCACAGTTTAGGTACATCAGGGGCTCTGCAAATGTAACATGACACCCGCAGACCATTCCATCAAAGTCAGCAATTCAAAATGTCACTACTTCCCTTCCGAGCCCCGATGTGTGCCCAAACAGTGGTTCCCCCCCACATGTGGGGTACCAGCGTACTCAGGACAAACTGGACAACAAATTTTGGGGTCTAATTTATCCTGGTACCCTTGTGAAAATAAAAAATTGCGCACTAAAAAATAATTTTTTGAGGGAAAAATTTTTTTTTTTATTTTCACGGCTCCGTCATAAACTTTTGTGAAGCACTTGAGGGTTCAAGGTGCTCACTACACATCTAGATAAGTTCCTTAGGGGGTCTAGTTTCCAAAATGGGGTCATTTGTGGGGGAGCTCCAATGTTTAGGCACACAGGGGCTCTCCAAACACGACATGGTGTCCGCTAACGATTGGAAGTAATTTGCATTTCAAAAAGTCAAATGGCGCTCCTTCCCTTCTGAGCCCTGCCGTGTGCCCAAACAGTGGTTCCCCCCCACATATGGGGTACCAGCATACTCAGGACAAACTGGACAACAAGATTTGTGGTCCAATTTCTCCTGTTAGCCTTGTGAAAGTTAAAAATAGTGTGCTAAAAATCATTTTTGAGGAAAAAAAAATATTTTTTATTTTCACTGCTCTGTGTTATAAACTTTTGTGAAGCACTTGGGGGTTCAAAGTGCTCCCTACATGTCTAGATAAGTTCCTTAGGGGGTCTAGTTTCCAAAATGGGGTCACTTGTGGGGGAGCTCCAATGTTTAGGTGCACAGGGGCTCTCCAAATGCGACATGGTGTCCGATAACGAGTGGAGCTAATTTTCCATTCAAAAAGTCAAATGGTGCTCCTTGCCTTCCGGGCCATGCCGTGCACCCAAACAGTGGTTTATGACCACATATGAGGTATCTGTGCACTCAGGAGAAATTGCTCAACAAATTTTAGGATCCATTTTATCCTGTTGCCCATGTGAAAATGAAAAAACTGAGGCTAAAAGAAAATTTTTGTGAAAAAAAAGTATTTTTTTTTTTTACAGATCAATTTGTGAAGTACCTGGGGGTTCAAAGTGATCACTATGCATCTAGATAAGTTCCTTGGGGGGTCTAGTTTCCAAAATGGGGTCACTTGTGGAGGAGCTCCAATGTTTATGCACACAGGGGCTCTCCAAACACGACATGGCAACCGCTAAATATTCCAGCATATTTTCCATTCAAAAAGTCAAATGGCGCTCCTTCCCTTCTGAGCCGTGCCGTGCGCCCAAACAGTGGTTTATGACCACATATGAGGTATCGTTGTACTCAGGAGAAATTGCCCAACAAATTTTAGGATCCATTTTATCCTGTTTCCCATGTAAAAATGAAAAAATTTATGCTAAAAGAAAATTTTTGTTGGAAAAATTAAAATGTCCATTTTTTCTTTCCACATTGCTTTAGTTCCTGTGAAACACCTGAAGGGTTAATAATCTTCTTGAATGTAGTTTTGAGTAGCTTGAGGGGTGCAGTTTTTAGAATGGTGTAACTTTTGGGTATTTTCTGCCATATAGACCCCTCAAAGTGACTTCAAATGTGAGGTGGTCCCTAAAAAAAATGGTTTTGTAAATTTTATTGTAAAAATGAGAAATCGCTGGTCAACTTTTAACCCTTATAACTTCCTAACAAAAAAATATTTTGTTTCCAAAATTGTGCTGATGTAAAGTAGACATATGGGAAATGTTATTTATTAACTATTTTGTGTCACATAACTCTCTGGTTTAACAGAATAAAAATTCAAAATTTGAAAATTGCAAAATTTTCTAAATTTTCACCAAATTTCTGATTTTTTGACAAATAAACGCAAAAATTATCAACCTAAATTTACCACTAACATGAAGCCCAATATGTCACGAAAAAACATTCTCAGAATCGCTAGGATCCGTTGAAGCGTTCCTGAGTTATTACCTCATAAAGGGACACTGGTCAGAATTGCAAAAAATGGCCTGGTCATTAAGGTCAAAATAGGCTTGGTCATGAAGGGGTTAAAGGCATAGTAATCTTAGTGTATGTAAACCTTTCACTTTGCAGTAAGTAAAACAAATGCCTTAAAACATTCTCTCTCTTATTATTCTGGCATTTGGAAAATATTAATAATTATGGTAATGCTAATTAGCCTAAAGCGGGAAAGGTTTAGTCTGATTTCATGTCAGATATTGAGAAAAACATGCATATGAATCTTTTTGTATGGTATATGTATAGTGTATGGTATGGATACTTCTAGTTTCAACTGTAAATAGTGCAGGGATTTTACAAAAAATCTGTAACATCAAAAGCTCTCCAAATACTTGTGAGAACTTAGCCTAAAACACCATAGAATTGCTGTCTATATACATTCACTTTTTTGTAGCATTCTAATCATATTTATTTGACTTGAAACTTGGCTGTGATATGATTATAATGCTAGCGTTATTAAATGCTGTGTGTTCTTACAAACACAACATAAAGGTTCATTCATCCTACTGTAAATGTAATGCCTAATTTTCCAGAGAGTTAAAATGTTTAATAAAATAAAATCACCTTTTGACTCCTGCTCAAATGGAAGAAAATATTTGTCATGATAACAAGTTGTGTTCTCTATCATTAGCACCACTTATCAACTCAGATCACTGCCATTAATGTTTCAGAATTATTCCCTACTGTTATTAGAGTATCTTAGCAGTTTTCTGCAGTAGTCAATTATCAACAGAAGAGCCTTGTAAAATTCTTCATTTACTAACTGTATATTCCATACAGTTCTCTAACTTCTACTTACATATACCTTAAGTGTCATATCAAATGGCAATTTCAAGTCAAACATCATGCTCAGCATAAATAAACCCACAATGGGTGCCAATTACTAACGTGAAAGCTCAGTACTAAAATAAGGTCAGCATAGGGTAGGACGTTTCCATATTGCTTACGGACATTGTATCGATATTAAAATACATTCAGAAATAAACGGCACATTTTTTTAAAGCCGTTCAAAAATTTTTGATGCCACAAAATCTATATGCTTTACCCAATGACAATAGTTGAAATGTACTTTATACATATAATATTTTAGGATTCCCACATTACACACTGTATATAATGCACAAGGTATTTTTTTCAAGACACTTGAAATGCTATTAGCATTGATGTTCTTATGATAAATATTTTAACATTGCAACAATTCTAGCGATCTCATTTCATCCAAAGTCATCACTTCACAGGTGCTCAATTTTATGCCCTAAATGACATTATCAAGCATCTGTCACACAACATATTGGGTACACTATTCATCTGGAAAGACTACTATGACACATATGAGATCTTGGATTGTGTCTCAGTTGGCTAACAAACCAAATGCCAAACAAGAATGAGTGTTGCCAATATAGTGGTCCACTGGGCCAATCACCTGAATATCTAAAAATATGTCCTTTGCTTCATGGCATTCCTGTTAAACCTAATACATGTATACATATATATATATATATAGATATATAGATATATAGATATGTACATAAATATATCTATATCTATCTATATATTTATATCTATCTATATATACACTGCTCTAAAAACTAAAGGGAACACTTAAACAACAGAATATAACTCCAAGTAAATCAAACTTCTGTGAAATCAAACTGTCCAATCAGACAAAAAAACAATTGTAGACGCAAAAAAGTCTCGCACAAAATAAATACAAAATTCATAAGGAAACAGCTGAAGTGTGAGCACAATGGTACAGAAACCCCAATATATATATAAAGTCATATGTTAAAGTTTGGGCACCCCTATTAATGTTAACCTCTTTTCTTTATAACAATTTTGTTTTTTGCAACAGCTATTTCAGTTTCATATATCTAATAACTGATGGACTCAGTTATATTTCTGGATTCAAATGAGGTTTATTGTACTAACAGAAAATGTGCAATCTGCATTTAAACAAAATTTGACCGGTGCAAAAGTATGGGCACCTCAACATAAAAGTGACATTAATATTTCGTAGATCCTCCTTTTGCAAAAATAACAGCCTCTAGTCGCTTCCTGTAGCTATTAATCAGTTCCTGGATCCTGGATGAAGGTATTTGTGACCATTCCTGTTTACAAAACAATTCCAGTTCAGTTAAGTTTGATGGTCACCGAGCATGGACAGCCCGCTTCAAATCATCCCACAGATGTTCAATGATATTCAGGTCTGGGGACTGGGATGGCCATTCCAGAACATTGTAATTGTTCCTCTGCATGAATGCCTGAGTAGATTTGGAGCGGTGTTTTGGATCATTGTCTTGCTGAAATATCCATCCCCTGCGTAACTTCAACTTCGTCACTGATTCTTGCAGATTAATGTCAAGAACTGCTGATACTGAGTTGAATCCATGTGACCCTCAACTTTAACAAGATTCCCGGTGCCGGCATTGGCCACACAGCCCCAAAGCATGATGGAACCTCCACCAAATTTTACTGTGGGTAGCAAGTGTTTTTCTTGGAATGCTGTGTTTTTTCGCCTCCATGCATAACACGTTTTTGTATGACCAAACAACTCAATCTTTGTTTCATCAGTCCACAGGACCTTCTTCCAAAATGTAACTGGCTTGTCCAAATGTGCTTTTGCATACCTCAGGCGACTCTGTTTGTGGCGTGCTTGCAGAAACGGCTTCTTTCGCATCACTCTCCCATACAGCTTCTCCTTGTGCAAAGTGCGCTGTATTGTTGACCAATGCACAGTGACACCATCTGCAGCAAGATGATGCTGCAGGTCTTTGGAAGTGGTCTGTGGATTGTCCTTGACTGTTCTCACCATTCTTCTTCTCTGCCTTTCTGATATTTTTCTTGGCCTGCCACTTCTGGGCTTAACAAGAGCTGTACCTGTGTTCTTCCATTTCCTTACTATGTTCCTCACAGTGGAAACTGACAGTTTAAATCTCTGAGACAACTTTTTGTATCCTTCCCCTGAATAGCTATGTTGAATAATCTTTGTTTTCAGATCATTTGAGAGTTGTTTTGAGGAGCCCATGATGCCACTCTTCATAGGAGAATCAAATAGGAGAACTACTTGCAAGTGGCCACCTTAAATACCTTTTCTCATGATTTGATACACCTGGCTATGAAGTTCAAAGCTCAATGAGGTTACAAAACCAATTTAGTGCTTCAGGAAGTCAGTAAAAAGTAGTTAGGAGTGTTCAAATCAAGAAAATGATAAGGGTGCCCATACTTTTGCACAGGTCAAATTCTGTTTTAATGCAGATTGCACATTTTCTGTTAGTACAATAAACCTCATTTGAATCCAGAAATATAACTGAGTCCATCAGTTAATAGATATATGAAACTGAAATAGCTGTTGCAAAAAACAAAATTGTTATAAAGAAAAATGGTTAACATTAATAGGGGTGTCCAAATTTTAACATATGACTGTATATGTATATATATATATATATATATATATATATATATATATATATATATATATATATATATATACACCTACAAGTAGTATTCAACCCCCTGCAGATTTAGCAGGTTTACACATTCGGAATTAACTTGGCATTGTGACATTTGGACTGTAGATCAGCCTGGAAGTGTGAAATGCACTGCAGCAAAAAAGAATTTTATTTCTTTGTTTAATTTTTTTTTAAATTGTGAAAAGTTTATTCAGAGGGTAATTTATTATTCAACCCCTCAAACCACCAGAATTCTGTTTGGTTCCCCTAAAGTATTAAGAAGTATTTCAGGCACAAAGAACAATGAGCTTCACATGTTTGGATTAATTATCTCTTTTTCCAGCCTTTTCTGACTATTTAAGACCCTCCCCAAACTTGTGAACAGCACTCATACATGGTCAACATGGGAAAGACAAAGGAGCATTCCAAGGCCATCAGAGACAAGATCGTGGAGGGTCACAAGGCTGGCAAGGGGTACAAAACCCTTTCCAAGGAGTTGGGCCTACCTGTCTCCACTGTTGGGAGCATCATCCGGAAGTGGAAGGCTTATGGAACTACTGTTAGCCTTCCACGGCCTGGACAGCCTTTGAAAGTTTCCTCCCGTGCCGAGGCCAGGCTTGTCCGAAGAGTCAAGGCTAACCCAAGGACAACAAGGAAGGAGCTCCGGGAAGATCTCATGGCAGTGGGGACATTGGTTTCAGTCAATACCATAAGTAATGTACTCCACCGCAATGGTCTCCGTTCCAGACGAGCCCGTAATGTACCTTTACTTTCAAAGCGTCATGTCAAGGCTCGTCTACAGTTTGCTCATGATCACTTGGAGGACTCTGAGACAGACTGGTTCAAGGTTCTCTGGTCTGATGAGACCAAGATCGAGATCTTTGGTGACAACCACACACGTGACGTTTGGAGACTGGATGGCACTGCATACGACCCCAAGAATACCATCCCTACAGTCAAGCATGGTGGTGGCAGCATCATGCTGTGGGGCTGTTTCTCAGCCAAGGGGCCTGGCCATCTGGTCCGCATCCATGGGAAGATGGATAGCACGACCTACCTGGAGATTTTGGCCAAGAACCTCCGCGCCTCCATCAAGGATCTTAAGATGGGTCGTCATTTCATCTTCCATCAAGACAACGACCCAAAGCACACAGCCAAGAAAACCAAGGCCTGGTTCAAGAGGGAAAAAATCAAGGTGTTGCAGTGGCCTAGTCAGTCTCCTGACCTTAACCCAATTGAAAACTTGTGGAAGGAGCTCAAGATTAAAGTCCACATGAGACACCCAAAGAACCTAGATAACTTGGAGAAGATCTGCATGGAGGAGTGGGCCAAGATAACTCCAGAGACCTGTGCCGGCCTGATCAGGTCTTATAAAAGACGATTATTAGCTGTAATTGCAAACAAGGGTTATTCCACAAAATATTAAACCTAGGGGTTGAATAATAATTGACCCACACTTTTATGTTTAAAATTTATTAAAATTTAACTGAGCAACATAACTTTTTGGTTTGTAAGATTTATGCATCTGTTAATAAATCCTGCTCTTGTGTGAAGTTTGAAGGCTCTAACTTATTTGCATCTTATCAAACCTGCTAAATCTGCAGGGGGTTGAATACTACTTATAGGCACTGTATATATATATATATTAGACTACCATGCTATAAAATCAGACAAATAAATAACATACATGCCAATCATCTATACATGGGGGAACAACATATTATATGGCACAATAAATACTAAGTGCGCATAAATAAAAATAAATTAATTACGAACACCAAGTAAAATACATTTCATGCAAAAATTGATAAAACAACACAACCAATGCTGAATGGGTAAAAATTGTGCCACAGTGTAAATATTGAATAATAATACATTTTTGTAAACAAAATATACAATATAAATTCAATACAAAGTGCTGCTGAAAGAAGTTCTTATGGTGCTAATACTAAAACAGGAAAAAACAATTGTACGGCCCTTTAAAATCTATTGCAAAGTGCTGTAACTAAATCTGATGATAGTGCAGATAGTGCTAAAAAATAGTTGATCAAAGAAAATAGATATAAAACACTGCAGTGTGCTACAATAAATGCTTGCACTGCTAAATATACGACTAAATATATGGCCCAAAGCACTATAATGTGCAAAAAAAAGATTTATCTAAAGTGCATGCAGTGCCTTAATTGATCAAAACATATAGCCACAAAGCGCTGCATAAAAATCTAATGAAAGTGCTTATAGTTAGAGTTGAGCGACTTTTGCTTTTTTAGGGTCGCGTTTCGTTTCGTGAAACCCGACTTTTCCAAAAGTCGGGTCGAGCAAGATCGTCTGATTATAGGGAAAAGTCGGGGTCGTCCCGAAACACGAAACCCATTGCACAAAGGTTAGAAGGGGTACCGTATCCCCGGATAACATGTATGGATAGCGTACACATTCAAAATATATGTCTATACAGCATGAGGCAAGCTCAGACGGTGTTAGGCCCAGTATGGATTGCACGTCATTGCACAAAGGTTAGAAGGGGTACCGTATCCCCGGATAACATGTATGGATAGCGTACACATTCAAAATATATGTCTATACAGCATGAGGCAGGCTCAGACGGTGTTAGGCCCAGTATGGATTGCACGTCATTGCACAAAGGTTAGAAAGGGTACCGTATCCCTGGATAACATGTATGGATAGCGTACACATTCAAAATATATGTCTATACAGCATGAGGCAGGCTCAGACGGTGTTAGGCCCAGTATGGATTGCACGTCATTGCACAAAGGTTAGAAAGGGTACCGTATCCCCGGATAACATGTATGGATAGCGTACACATTCAAAATATATGTCTATACAGCATGAGGCACGCTCAGACGGTGTTAGGCCCAGTATGGATTGCACGTCATTGCACAAAGGTTAGAAAGGGTACCGTATCCCTGGATAACATGTATGGATAGCGTACACATTCAAAATATATGTCTATACAGCATGAGGCAGGCTCAGACGGTGTTAGGCCCAGTATGGATTGCACGTCATTGCACAAAGGTTAGAAGGGGTACCGTATCCCCGGATAACATGTATGGATAGCGTACACATTCAAAATATATGTCTATACAGCATGAGGCAGGCTCAGACGGTGTTAGGCCCAGTATGGATTGCACGTCATTGCACAAAGGTTAGAAAGGGTACCGTATCCCCGGATAACATGTATGGATAGCGTACGCATTCAAAATATATGTCTATACAGCATGAGGCAGGCTCAGACGGTGTTAGGCCCAGTATGGATTGCACGTCATTGGTAGAAAGGTTAGAAGGGGTACCGTATCCCCGGATAACATGTATGGATAGCGTACACATTCAAAATATATGTCTATACAGCATGAGGAAGGCTCAGACGGTGTTAGGCCCAGTATGGATTGCAAGTCATTGCACAAAGGTTAGAAAGGGTACCGTATCCCCGGATAACATGTATGGATAGCGTACACATTCAAAATATATGTCTATACAGCATGAGGCAGGCTCAGACGGTGTTAGGCCCAGTATGGATTGCACGTCATTGCACAAAGGTTAGAAAGGGTACCGTATCCATGATTAACATGTATGGATAGCGTACACATTCAAAATATATGTCTATACAGCATGAGGCAGGCTCAGACGG
The DNA here is from genome assembly GCF_039654945.1 of Dendrobates tinctorius. Classification (NCBI taxonomy): domain Eukaryota; kingdom Metazoa; phylum Chordata; class Amphibia; order Anura; family Dendrobatidae; genus Dendrobates; species Dendrobates tinctorius. The sequence goes on along the minus strand of NW_027361698.1, from coordinate 56,292,586 downwards.
TGTTAGGCCCAGTATGGATTGCACGTCATTGCACAAAGGTTAGAAGGAATACCGTATCCCCGGATAACATGTATGGATAGCGTACACATTCAAAATATATGTCTATACAGCATGAGGCAGGCTCAGACGGTGTTAGGCCCAGTATGGATTGCACGTCATTGCACAAAGGTTAGAAGGGGTACCGTATCCCCGGATAACATGTATGGATAGCGTACACATTCAAAATATATGTCTATACAGCATGAGGCAGGCTCAGACGGTGTTAGGCCCAGTATAGATTGCACGTCATAGCACAAAGGTTAGAAAGGGTACCGTATCCCTGGATAACATGTATGGATAGCGTACACATTCAAAATATATGTCTATACAGCATGAGGCAGGCTCAGACGGTGTTAGGCCCAGTATGGATTGCACATCATTGCACAAAGGTTAGAAGGGGTACCGTATCCCCGGATAACATGTATGGATAGCGTACACATTCAAAATATATGTCTATACAGCATGAGGCAGGCTCAGACGGTGTTAAGCCCAGTATGGATTGCACGTCATTGCACAAAGGTTAGAAAGGGTACCGTATCCCCGGATAACATGTATGGATAGCGTACACATTCAAAATATATGTCTATACAGCATGAGGCAGGCTCAGACGGTGTTAGGCCCAGTATGGATTGCACGTCATTGCACAAAGGTTAGAAAGGGTACCGTATCCCTGGATAACATGTATGGATAGCGTACACATTCAAAATATATGTCTATACAGCATGAGGCAGGCTCAGACGGTGTTAGGCCCAGTATGGATTGCACGTCATTGCACAAAGGTTAGAAGGGGTACCGTATCCCCGGATAACATGTATGGATAGCGTACACATTCAAAATATATGTCTATACAGCATGAGGCAGGCTCAGACGGTGTTAGTCCCAGTATGGATTGCACGTCATTGCACAAAGGTTAGAAGGGGTACCGTATCCCCGGATAACATGTATGGATAGCGTACACATTCAAAATATATGTCTATACAGCATGAGGCAGGCTCAGACGGTGTTAGGCCCAGTATGGATTGCACGTCATTGCACAAAGGTTAGAAGGGGTACCGTATCCCCGGATAACATGTATGGATAGCGTACACATTCAAAATATATGTCTATACAGCATGAGGCAGGCTCAGACGGTGTTAGGCCCAGTATGGATTGCACGTCATTGCACAAAGGTTAGAAAGGGTACCGTATCCCTGGATAACATGTATGGATAGCGTACACATTCAAAATATATGTCTATACAGCATGAGGCAGGCTCAGACGGTGTTAGGCCCAGTATGGATTGCACGTCATTGCACAAAGGTTAGAAGGGGTACCGTATCCCCGGATAACATGTATGGATAGCGTACACATTCAAAATATATGTCTATACAGCATGAGGCAGGCTCAGACGGTGTTAGGCCCAGTATGGATTGCACGTCATTGCACAAAGGTTAGAAGGGGTACCGTATCCCCGGATAACATGTATGGATAGCGTACACATTCAAAATATATGTCTATACAGCATGAGGCAGGCTCAGACGGTGTTAGGCCCAGTATGGATTGCACGTCATTGCACAAAGGTTAGAAGGGGTACCGTATCCCCGTATAACATGTATGGATAGCGTACACATTCAAAATATATGTCTTTACAGCATGAGGCAGGCTCAGACGGTGTTAGGCCCAGTATGGATTGCACGTCATTGCACAAAGGTTAGAAGGGGTACCGTATCCCCGGATAACATGTATGGATAGCGTACACATTCAAAATATATGTCTATACAGCATGAGGCAGGCTCAGACGGTGTTAGGCCCAGTATGGATTGCACGTCATTGCACAAAGGTTAGAAAGGGTACCGTATCCCCGGATAACATGTATGGATAGCGTACGCATTCAAAATATATGTCTATACAGCATGAGGCAGGCTCAGACGGTGTTAGGCCCAGTATGGATTGCACGTCATTGGTAGAAAGGTTAGAAGGGGTACCGTATCCCCGGATAACATGTATGGATAGCGTACACATTCAAAATATATGTCTATACAGCATGAGGAAGGCTCAGACGGTGTTAGGCCCAGTATGGATTGCAAGTCATTGCACAAAGGTTAGAAAGGGTACCGTATCCCCGGATAACATGTATGGATAGCGTACACATTCAAAATATATGTCTATACAGCATGAGGCAGGCTCAGACGGTGTTAGGCCCAGTATGGATTGCACGTCATTGCACAAAGGTTAGAAAGGGTACCGTATCCCTGGATAACATGTATGGATAGCGTACACATTCAAAATATATGTCTATACAGCATGAGGCAGGCTCAGACGGTGTTAGGCCCAGTATGGATTGCACGTCATTGCACAAAGGTTAGAAAGGGTACCGTATCCCCGGATAACATGTATGGATAGCGTACACATTCAAAATATATGTCTATACAGCATGAGGCACGCTCAGACGGTGTTAGGCCCAGTATGGATTGCACGTCATTGCTCAAAGGTTAGAAAGGGTACCGTATCCCCGGATAACATGTATGGATAGCGTACACATTCAAAATATATGTCTATACAGCATGAGGCAGGCTCAGACGGTGTTAGGCCCAGTATGGATTGCACGTCATTGCACAAAGGTTAGAAAGGGTACCGTATCCCTGGATAACATGTATGGATAGCGTACACATTCAAAATATATGTCTATACAGCATGAGGCAGGCTCAGACGGTGTTAGGCCCAGTATGGATTGCACGTCATTGCACAAAGGTTAGAAGGGGTACCGTATCCCCGGATAACATGTATGGATAGCGTACACATTCAAAATATATGTCTATACAGCATGAGGCAGGCTCAGACGGTGTTAGGCCCAGTATGGATTGCACGTCATTGCACAAAGGTTAGAAAGGGTACCGTATCCCCGGATAACATGTATGGATAGCGTACGCATTCAAAATATATGTCTATACAGCATGAGGCAGGCTCAGACGGTGTTAGGCCCAGTATGGATTGCAAGTCATTGGTAGAAAGGTTAGAAGGGGTACCGTATCCCCGGATAACATGTATGGATAGCGTACACATTCAAAATATATGTCTATACAGCATGAGGAAGGCTCAGACGGTGTTAGGCCCAGTATGGATTGCAAGTCATTGCACAAAGGTTAGAAAGGGTACCGTATCCCCGGATAACATGTATGGATAGCGTACACATTCAAAATATATGTCTATACAGCATGAGGCAGGCTCAGACGGTGTTAGGCCCAGTATGGATTGCACGTCATTGCACAAAGGTTAGAAAGGGTACCGTATCCATGATTAACATGTATGGATAGCGTACACATTCAAAATATATGTCTATACAGCATGAGGCAGGCTCAGACGGTGTTAGGCCCAGTATGGATTGCACGTCATTGCACAAAGGTTAGAAGGAATACCGTATCCCCGGATAACATGTATGGATAGCGTACACATTCAAAATATATGTCTATACAGCATGAGGCAGGCTCAGACGGTGTTAGGCCCAGTATGGATTGCACGTCATTGCACAAAGGTTAGAAGGGGTACCGTATCCCCGGATAACATGTATGGATAGCGTACACATTCAAAATATATGTCTATACAGCATGAGGCAGGCTCAGACGGTGTTAGGCCCAGTATAGATTGCACGTCATAGCACAAAGGTTAGAAAGGGTACCGTATCCCTGGATAACATGTATGGATAGCGTACACATTCAAAATATATGTCTATACAGCATGAGGCAGGCTCAGACGGTGTTAGGCCCAGTATGGATTGCACATCATTGCACAAAGGTTAGAAGGGGTACCGTATCCCCGGATAACATGTATGGATAGCGTACACATTCAAAATATATGTCTATACAGCATGAGGCAGGCTCAGACGGTGTTAAGCCCAGTATGGATTGCACGTCATTGCACAAAGGTTAGAAAGGGTACCGTATCCCCGGATAACATGTATGGATAGCGTACACATTCAAAATATATGTCTATACAGCATGAGGCAGGCTCAGACGGTGTTAGGCCCAGTATGGATTGCACGTCATTGCACAAAGGTTAGAAAGGGTACCGTATCCCTGGATAACATGTATGGATAGCGTACACATTCAAAATATATGTCTATACAGCATGAGGCAGGCTCAGACGGTGTTAGGCCCAGTATGGATTGCACGTCATTGCACAAAGGTTAGAAGGGGTACCGTATCCCCGGATAACATGTATGGATAGCGTACACATTCAAAATATATGTCTATACAGCATGAGGCAGGCTCAGACGGTGTTAGGCCCAGTATGGATTGCACGTCATTGCACAAAGGTTAGAAGGGGTACCGTATCCCCGGATAACATGTATGGATAGCGTACACATTCAAAATATATGTCTATACAGCATGAGGCAGGCTCAGACGGTGTTAGGCCCAGTATGGATTGCACGTCATTGCACAAAGGTTAGAAGGGGTACCGTATCCCCGGATAACATGTATGGATAGCGTACACATTCAAAATATATGTCTATACAGCATGAGGCAGGCTCAGACGGTGTTAGGCCCAGTATGGATTGCACGTCATTGCACAAAGGTTAGAAGGGGTACCGTATCCCCGGATAACATGTATGGATAGCGTACACATTCAAAATATATGTCTATACAGCATGAGGCAGGCTCAGACGGTGTTAGGCCCAGTATGGATTGCACGTCATTGCACAAAGGTTAGAAGGGGTACCGTATCCCCGTATAACATGTATGGATAGCGTACACATTCAAAATATATGTCTTTACAGCATGAGGCAGGCTCAGACGGTGTTAGGCCCAGTATGGATTGCACGTCATTGCACAAAGGTTAGAAGGGGTACCGTATCCCCGGATAACATGTATGGATAGCGTACACATTCAAAATATATGTCTATACAGCATGAGGCAGGCTCAGACGGTGTTAGGCCCAGTATGGATTGCACGTCATTGCACAAAGGTTAGAAAGGGTACCGTATCCCCGGATAACATGTATGGATAGCGTACGCATTCAAAATATATGTCTATACAGCATGAGGCAGGCTCAGACGGTGTTAGGCCCAGTATGGATTGCACGTCATTGGTAGAAAGGTTAGAAGGGGTACCGTATCCCCGGATAACATGTATGGATAGCGTACACATTCAAAATATATGTCTATACAGCATGAGGCAGGCTCAGACGGTGTTAGGCCCAGTATGGATTGCACGTCATTGCACAAAGGTTAGAAAGGGTACCGTATCCCCGGATAACATGTATGGATAGCGTACACATTCAAAATATATGTCTATACAGCATGAGGCAGGCTCAGACGGTGTTAGGCCCAGTATGGATTGCACGTCATTGCACAAAGGTTAGAAAGGGTACCGTATCCATGATTAACATGTATGGATAGCGTACACATTCAAAATATATGTCTATACAGCATGAGGCAGGCTCAGACGGTGTTAGGCCCAGTATGGATTGCACGTCATTGCACAAAGGTTAGAAGGAATACCGTATCCCCGGATAACATGTATGGATAGCGTACACATTCAAAATATATGTCTATACAGCATGAGGCAGGCTCAGACGGTGTTAGGCCCAGTATGGATTGCACGTCATTGCACAAAGGTTAGAAGGGGTACCGTATCCCCGGATAACATGTGTGGATAGCGTACACATTCAAAATATATGTCTATACAGCATGAGGCAGGCTCAGACGGTGTTAGGCCCAGTATGGATTGCACGTCATTGCACAAAGGTTAGAAAGGGTACCGTATCCCCGGATAACATGTATGGATAGCGTACACATTCAAAATATATGTCTATACAGCATGAGGCAGGCTCAGACGGTGTTAGGCCCAGTATGGATTGCACATCATTGCACAAAGGTTAGAATGGGTACCGTATCCCCGGATAACATGTATGGATAGCGTACACATTCAAAATATATGTCTATACAGCATGAGGCAGGCTCAGACGGTGTTAAGCCCAGTATGGATTGCACGTCATTGCACAAAGGTTAGAAAGGGTACCGTATCCCCGGATAACATGTATGGATAGCGTACACATTCAAAATATATGTCTATACAGCATGAGGCAGGCTCAGACGGTGTTAGGCCCAGTATGGATTGCACGTCATTGCACAAAGGTTAGAAAGGGTACCGTATCCCTGGATAACATGTATGGATAGCGTACACATTCAAAATATATGTCTATACAGCATGAGGCAGGCTCAGACGGTGTTAGGCCCAGTATGGATTGCACGTCATTGCACAAAGGTTAGAAGGGGTACCGTATCCCCGGATAACATGTATGGATAGCGTACACATTCAAAATATATGTCTATACAGCATGAGGCAGGCTCAGACGGTGTTAGTCCCAGTATGGATTGCACGTCATTGCACAAAGGTTAGAAGGGGTACCGTATCCCCGGATAACATGTATGGATAGCGTACACATTCAAAATATATGTCTATACAGCATGAGGCAGGCTCAGACGGTGTTAGGCCCAGTATGGATTGCACGTCATTGCACAAAGGTTAGAAGGGGTACCGTATCCCCGGATAACATGTATGGATAGCGTACACATTCAAAATATATGTCTATACAGCATGAGGCAGGCTCAGACGGTGTTAGGCCCAGTATGGATTGCACGTCATTGCAGAAACGTTAGAAGGGGTACCGTATCCCCGGATAACATGTATGGATAGCGTACACATTCAAAATATATGTCTATACAGCATGAGGCAGGCTCAGACGGTGTTAGGCCCAGTATGGATTGCACGTCATTGCACAAAGGTTAGAAGGGGTACCGTATCCCCGTATAACATGTATGGATAGCGTACACATTCAAAATATATGTCTTTACAGCATGAAGCAGGCTCAGACGGTGTTAGGCCCAGTATGGATTGCACGTCATTGCACAAAGGTTAGAAGGGGTACCGTATCCCCGGATAACATGTATGGATAGCGTACACATTCAAAATATATGTCTATACAGCATGAGGCAGGCTCAGACGGTGTTAGGCCCAGTATGGATTGCACGTCATTGCACAAAGGTTAGAAAGGGTACCGTATCCCTGGATAACATGTATGGATAGAGTACACATTCAAAATATATGTCTATACAGCATGAGGCAGGCTCAGACGGTGTTAGGCCCAGTATGGATTGCACGTCATTGCACAAAGGTTAGAAGGGGTACCGTATCCCCGGATAACATGTATGGATAGCGTACACATTCAAAATATATGTCTATACAGCATGAGGCAGGCTCAGACGGTGTTAGGCCCAGTATGGATTGCACGTCATTGCACAAAGGTTAGAAGGGGTACTGTATCCCCGGATAACATGTATGGATAGCGTACACATTCAAAATATATGTCTATACAGCATGAGGCAGGCTCAGACGGTGTTAGGCCCAGTATGGATTGCACATCATTGCACAAAGGTTAGAAAGGGTACCGTATCCCTGGATAACATGTATGGATAGCCTACACATTCAAAATATATGTCTATACAGCATGAGGCAGGCTCAGACGGTGTTAGGCCCAGTATGGATTGCACGTCATTGCACAAAGGTTAGAAGGGGTACCGTATCCCCGGATAACATGTATGGATATCGTACACATTCAAAATATATGTCTATACATCAGGAGGGAGGCTCAGACGGTGTCAGGCACAGTATGGATTTGACGGCCCAGATTACACAGCGGAGGAGCAGGGAGAGGTAAAGATTGCAAATGCTGGGGCCCTGGCCAAGCAAGGGGGGCACACTCGTGGGCGTCGGTACTGGCACTGGGCCCCTCATAGTACAGCGGTGTGTGTGACGGCGGGTGTGCACCACCACCGTCAGAGACACTTGATTGCACTATGAGCGACCCTGTGCCAGTGCCCACGCCCAAGAGTCGGCCTACCCACCTGTCCAGGGCAACGGCACTCGCACGGTGTCGTCCGCTAGGTGGTGACCCCGGCCATGGGGGGGGAGGCAGCACAGTTAGGGAGTTTTAGAAAGTGGCATATGTTGATGTTGGACATTCAACTGATGCAAAAGGCGAAATAGGAGATGTACCAGGAAGAGGTGGACCAAAGCAAGCCATTTTTCTGTCACCCTATGTGTCATCATGGGAAGGTGGGACAAAATCCTTGGAAACCCATGCGTGGTTCATTTTAATGAAGGTTAGATCATCCACATTTTGGGTAGACAGACGGGTCCTTTTTTCTGTCAGGATTGATCCAGCTGCACTGAAGACTCTTTCCGATAGCACACTTGCAGCTGGGCAAGCGAGCTCCTGTAAGGCATATTGGGCCAATTCAGGCCAGGTGTCCAGTTTAGCGGCCCAATAGTCAAAGGGGAATGACCTGTGTGGGAGAACATCGATATGGGAGGAAAAGTAGTTTGTAACCATAGTTGACAACTGCTGTCTCCTGTCACTTTCCATCGATGCAGTATTACCAGTTGTGTGAGCGGTATTTGAAAAATCAGTCCACAACATTGTCATGAAACCCCTGTCTCCAACGCCACTTCTGCTGTGTGCACCACGAACACCTCTGCCAAGCTGCCCCCGGCCCGTACGGCTCGTGTGAGAACCATCACCGCTGCTGTGTGCTGGGAATGCCTCAAGCAACCGATTTACCAGAGTTGCTTGTTTATTAGCCAATATTAGGTCAAGGTTCTCCGGTGGCATGATGTTTTGTAATTTGCCTTTATAGCGTGGATCCAGGATGCTGGCCAACCAGTAGTCATCATCGTTCATCATTTTGGCAATGCGGGGGTCCCTTTTTAGGATCCGCAAGGCATAACCTGACATGTGGGCCAATGTTCCCGGTGTCAATGATGCACTGCGAGTGCTGGGTGGAGGAGCACTTTCTGGCAAATCCACATCCCTCCAGTCACGCACAAACCCTGTACCAGACCTTGCCACGCCAACATTTTCACTTGCCCCACGAGATGCATCCTCCTCCCCTAAGTAATCATCCCCATCATCCTCCTCCTCCTCCTCCTCTTCTTCCTCCACCTCGTCCATGAGAGGTCCCTGAGCAGACAATGGCTGAATGTCATCAAGGATTCCCTCCTCCTCTTCCTCCTCATCAACATTGGCTGCAGACGCCTGCTCCTTAAGGTGCGTCAAAGTTTGCATGAGCAGACGCATAAGTGGGATGCTCATGCTTAGGATGGCGTCGTCTGCGCTTACCAGCCGTGTGCATTCCTCAAAACACTGAAGGACTTTACAAAGGTCTTTCAGCTTCGACCACTGCATGCCTGTCAACTCCATGTCTGCTCTCAAAGTGCCTGGCAGTGTATCCTCCCACAAATGCATTATGGCCTGCCTCTGCTCGCACAGCCGCTCCACCATGTGCAGGGTGGAGTTCCACCTTGTTGCAATGTCGATAATGAGGCGGTGGTTGGGAAGGTGGAGCAATCGCTGCAGCTTCTGCATACGAACGGAGTGTACAGGCGACCGGCGGATGTGCGCGCACAGTCTTCGCACCTTCTGGAGCAGGGCTGTTAACTCCGGATAATTTTTGAGGAAGCACTGCACCACCAGGTTCAAGGTGTGAGCCAAGCAAGGTATGTGGCTGAGTTTTGAAAGGGCTATGGCTGCCACAAAATTACGGCCGTCATCACTAACTACCTTGCCTGCCTCAAGATGTACACTGCCCAGCCATGACTCAGTTTGTCGCTTCAAGTACTCGGCCAGCACCTCGGCGGTGTGTCTGTCGCCCAAACACATCATCTGCAACACAGCCTGCTGACGCTTTCCACTAGCTGCTCGATAGGGGGACACATCGTGTGCAACAGTGGCAGCTGCAGATGGAGTGCTCGTACGACTGCGCTCTGTGGACGAGCTGTCGCTTCTGGAGGAGGAGGAGGAGGGTCGAACGCCTACAGCCAACTGTTTCCTAGACCGTGGGTTAGGCAGCACTGTCCCACCACCGCTGTCCCCTGTGGACCCTGCATCCACCACATTAACCCAGTGCGCAGTGATGGACACGTAACGGCCCTGGCCATGCCGACTGGACCATGCATCAGTTGTGAGGTGCACCTTTCCGCTCACTGACTGCTTGAGTGCATGGACAATGCGGTCTTTCACATGATGGTGGAGGGCTGGGATGGCTTTGCGAGAGAAGAAGTGGCGACTGGGTAGGTCATAGCGTGGTACTGCATAGGCCATGAGTTCGCGGAAAGCTGTGCTTTCCACCAACCGAAAGGGCATCATCTCAAACGAGATTAGTTTGGCAATGTGGGCGTTCAAACCCAGTGTACGCGGATGAGAGACTGAGTACTTTCTTGACCTACTCATAGTGTCTGGGAGGGTGAGCTGGACTTGAGAGCTGCATATGGTGGAAGTAGCGGTGGACAGGGCGGACTGAGAGAGGGTTGATGATGGTGATGGAGTTGGTGTTCTTTCTGATGGCCTAGAATCAGTCTTTCGTTGATATAACAGTGGGATTCCCTGACTGCTGTGCCCTTGCAACGACACCTCAACATTTGCTGCTGTGCTAACCGGTGTGCTTACAGTGGGGGAAACAATGTAGCGTTGCTGACTACCTTCGTTGTGATCAGTTGCACATGTGGCACTTGAGGTTTGGTGTTGTGTCCACGCTTGCAAGTGCATGCTGGTTAAATGTCTAAGCATGCAACTGGTATTCAAATTTTTCAGATTTTTCCCTCGGCTAAAGGTCTTTGCGCACTTCTTACAGATAACCTTGGCCTGATCATGAGGATTTTGTTCAAAAAACTGCCACACTGCACTCTTCCTACTTTGGCAGACATTTTGCGGCCTAGCACGCTGTGATCTTTTGACCCTCTGGACAAGCTGTCCAGCAACTCTTTTGATGTTTGGAACCTGTCTTTGGAGTGCTCCGGGCCTGCCAGATAACAGCTGTTGCGATGTCGATGTCTGCTGTGGATGCTCCTCATCTGAGCTATTGGAAGCAGCACCCTCTTCCCCCAATGGATGCCAATCTGGGTCAACAACTGGGTCATCCATCACCTACTCTTCTATGTCATGTGCACCTTTCTCTGTGTCACCGTGTATGGTGGTATAGTGTGCGGGAAGGGGCACCTGAGTCTCATCAGGGTCAAAATCTGGCTCTGTACACTGCGAGGACAATGTAGTGCTCTGAGTGAATGTACCAGCAGAATCATCCATCAGCGGCTGTGCATCAGTGCACTCCATGTCAGATTCATCTTGGCCTGGGTAATTCACCATTTGACTTGATAATCCAGGCATGGTATGCGAAAACAGCTCCATGGAGTAATCAGTAGTATGGCCTGCGTCATCCTTCAATCTTGGTTGGGGTGAAGGACACAAGGAAAGGTGTGGTTCATGAACATGAGCCTCCAATGACGACTCAGTGCTTTTACTTTTTACAACTGAAGAAGAGTAGGCGATAGAGCTGGAGGCTGAGTCAGCAATGTAAGACAAAACTTTTTCCTGATGCTCTGCCTTTAAAAGCGGTTTGCCAACTCCTAGAAAACTAAGCGTTCGAGGCCTTATGTAGACAGACGATGACGCAGGGTCAGCACCTCCTGCATTTGGTCCTATTTTGCTCTTGCCACTACCATCAGATCCACCACCAACACCATCATTACCAGCTGCCAACCCCCGCCCAATTCCACGGCCTCTTCCACCAGCCTTCCTCATTTTTGGTAGAAATGTAGACAAAATCCAACAAACTATATAGTAATGTAAAACAAGGTACAAGGTGTCTATAGGACAGGGGAGTTTTAGAATTTCTGTACACACTTGTGGACAGTGGACACTTGTGGATTGTGTGCGGCCCACTGATATCTGAGCGCTATGTGACACGCTCGATGGCACAGCTGCCTGTGACCAAAGTGACGAGAGGATAATGGAGATTTTGAATCTCTGCGTACACTTGTGGACAGTGGACACTTGTGGATTGTGTGCGGCCCACTGATATCTGAGCGCTATGTGACACGCTCGATGGCACAGCTGCCTGTGACCAAAGTGACGAGAGGATAATGGAGATTTTGAATCTCTGCGTACACTTGTGGACAGTGGACACTTGTGGATTGTGTGCGGCCCACTGATATCTGAGCGCTATGTGACACGCTCGATGGCACAGCTGCCTGTGACCAAAGTGACGAGAGGATAATGGAGATTTTGAATCTCTGCGTACACTTGTGGACAGTGGACACTTGTGGATTGTGTGCGGCCCACTGATATCTGAGCGCTATGTGACACGCTCGATGGCACAGCTGCCTGTGACCAAAGTGACGAGAGGATAATGGAGATTTTGAATCTCTGCGTACACTTGTGGACAGTGGACACTTGTGGATTGTGTGCGGCCCACTGATATCTGAGCGCTATGTGACACGCTCGATGGCACAGCTGCCTGTGACCAAAGTGACGAGAGGATAATGGAGATTTTGAATCTCTGCGTACACTTTTGGACACTGGACACTTGTGGATTGTGTGCGGTCCACTGATATCTGAGCGCTATGTGACACGCTCGATGGCACAGCTGCCTGTGACCAAAGTGACGAGAGGATAAGGGAGATTGGATTGCTTTTAAAAAAGCAGTTTGCGGAGCAGTGGGTAAACAGCAATGCCAGCGTGTCAGGAAGCCTTAGAAGGCAGCCCAACAACCAACACCACTGATACACCACAATATAGCCTTCCCTTGCACTGCACACACAGTGACTTGTGTGTTGTGCAGGCCAAATCGCTAGCAGCAGAAGCAGTTTTTTTGTCTTCTTCCCTGCCTAACGCTCTCCCTACAGAATCAGCAGCAACCTCTCCCTATACTAAGATCGGCAGAAGTAAGATGGCGGTCGGCGTGCACGCCCTTTTATACCCCCTGTGACGCCCACCAAAGCAAGCCAATCACTTGCATGCCCTTCTGAAAGATGGTGGTGACCCGCGCCTATGTCATCACGTTGCCCACAGTGTCCGTGGATCCTGATTGGCTGAAAAAGAGCGCAAAACAAACTTTTGAAACGCGACTTTGGCGCGTAAGTCGCCGACCTCGTGGCCGACCTCATCCTAGGGTCGGGTTTCGTTTCATGAAACCCGACTTTGCTAAAAGTCGGCGACTTTTGAATTTTTTCGACCCGTTTCGCTCAACTCTACTTATAGTGCTTTGAAAAGAGTTGATCCCAATATGGCCACAAAGTGCTGCAGCACACTAAATGAGTTCTAATAAAAGTGCTTGCAGTGCTGTAAACATCCAAATATATAGACACAATATATAGCCACAAAGCGCTGCATAAAAATCTTATGAAAGTGCTTGCAGTACTTTGAAATAATTAATCCCAATATGGCTACAAAGCGCTGCAGCACATTAATTGAATTCTAATAGAAGTGCTAGCAGTGCTGTAAACATCCAAATTTATGGACACAAAGTGCTGTAGTGCAATAAAGGCAATGCCACAATACTGTAAAAGCAGGTAGACTTAAATAAAACAGATCGAAGGTCTCATATACCAAATAATAAGCGTGCTCTGGTCCCTACGCATGTTTCGGCGCTAGCCTTCTTCCCGGAGGCATGTTCTGTCCACTTAGGAAGCAACACTGATTGACAATCAATTTCACACGCTGTTGTGCAAATGGAATAGACAACAGATGGAAATTATTTGCAATTATCAAAACACCCTGAATAAAGGAGTGGTTCTGCAGGTGATGACCACAGACTAAATCTCAGTACCAATGCTTTCTGGCTGATGTTTTTGTCACTTGAATGTTGGTTGTGCTTTCACACTCGTGGTAGCATGAGACGGACTCTACAGCCCACACAAGTAGATCAGGTAGTACAGCTCATCCAGGATGGCATATCAATGCGAGCTTTGGCAAGAAGGTTTGCTGTGTTTGTCAGTGTAGTGTCCAGAGGCTGGAGGCGCTACCAGGAGACAGGCCAGTACATCAGGAGATGTGGAGGGGGCCATAGGAGGGCATCAACCCAGGAGCAGGGCCGCTACCTCTGCCTTTGTGTGAGGAGGAACAGGAGGAGTACTGCCAGAGCCCTGCAAAATGACCTCCAGCAGGCCACCAATGTGCATGTGTCTGCACAAACAGTTAGAAACTGACTACATGAGGATGTTCTGAGAGCCCGACGTCCATAGATGGGGGTTGTGCTCACAGCGCAGCACCGTGCAGGATGCTTGGCATTTGCCACAGAACACCAGGATGAAAGCAGATGAAAGCAGGTTCACACTGGGCACATGTGACAGATGTGACAGAGTCTGGAGACACCGTGGAGAGTGATCTGCTGCCTGCAACATCCTTCAGCATGACCGGTTTGGCAGTGGGTCAGTAATGGTGTGGGGTGGCATTTCTTAGTAGGGCCGCACAGCCCTCCATGTGCTCTCCAGAGGTAGCCTGACTGCCATTAGTTATGGAGATGAGATCCTCAGACTGCTTGTGAGACCATATGCTGGTGCGGTTGGCCGTGGGTTCCTCCTAATGCAGGACAATGCAGACCTCGTATAGCTGGAGTGTGTCAGCAGTTCCTGCAAGATGAAGGCATTGAAGCTATGGACTGGCCCACCTGTTCCCCAGACCTGAATCCGACTGAGCACATCTGGGACATTATGTCTCACTCCATCAGTCAATGTCACATTGCACCACAGACTGTCCAGGAGTTGGCGGATGCTTTAGTTCAGGTGTGGGAGGAGATCCCTCAGGAGGCCATCCGCCGCCTCATCAGCAGCATGCCTAGGCATTGTATGAGGTCATATGGGCACGTGGAGGCCACACACAATGCTGAGCATCTTTTCCCTGTCATGATGTTAGGTATCGGGCTCCTGTCGCTGCACAGCAGGAATCCCGAGCCTTGCCTTCGGCAGTCTCCCATTTCTCTCCAGCCACAGAGGAGGCTGCTCAGCAGACTTGTCGATCCTGGCACTCTGCTCAGACTAGCACTGTGGGTTTGGTTGCTGCTGCCACCTCTGGTCCAGCTATAGCAATGCATGCTGGTTAGCAGTGAGCTACTCCAGGGACTAAGTCCTCCTTTAGGTCCACTGAGCATGCCCATGGGATGATCTCTCACTGGAGATTGGAGGTCACATGCTCAGGTTCTTCTCCAGCTTGGATTGGACCATGAGGAAGGTCCCTGAAGGACGCTGCTATCAAAGGGTCGCAAGGCCGCTCGACCATGCGCTAAGATAGACTTTTGTTGAGACTTGTGTGAGTGATGATGGATGCATGGAACTGGTGACTGACTCATTAAATAACCACTCCCTTTGATATATATGTTTTAGGGTTAGTTTAGCTTGAGTCAGCACCTCATGGTGGAAAAGCATGTGCCACAGTGCTCCAGTCTAAGCACAAAGGTTAGCGCCATAGTGCCACCATATCTCCCGTACCTCTGGGTGGTACAAGTCTATCCGCTGCACCCTGTGACAGCTAACAGAGAACAGCATTTACCTAGCGTCACTCTCTAGCCCCGCTGCAGCAACTCCATGCGCAACTGATTCTAGAAGGACTCTGACTCTGTGCCTCTGGGCAGAGTTCTGTGACCACATCACTTGCGCTCATATCTTATTAGTGTGACCCTGTGAAGAAACAGGGTTCACATCGTACACTCCGGGTGAGGTAACCTGAGTTAGCTACTATCCGCCATTACCTAGCAGCAGGTTACATCTCTGCACGGTGGATCCCGGGCTGCGAACGCACCTCTTACCATCATAATTATTTGGTGCATTCCGCTAGCCCTTAATACATGAGTCATTTCCACTGAAGTTGGATCATCTTGTAATTTGTTTTCCACTTTGATTTTGAGTACCATTCCAAATCCAGACCTCCATGGGATATTCATCTTGATTTACATTGATAATTGTTATGTTTTATTGCTCAGAAGTCATTGCACTATGCAATGAATACAAATTTGAAACTGGAATATTCCATTCAGAGATAACTAGGATGTGGTATTTTAGTGTTCCTTTTATTTTTTTGAGCAGTGTATATGTATATACTGTATATACAGTCATATGTAAAAGTTTGGGCACCCCTATTAATGTTAACCTTTTTTCTTTATAACAATTTTGGTTTTTGCAACAGGTATTTCAGTTTCATATATCTAATAACTGATGGACTCAGTTATATTTCTGGATTCAAATGAGGTTTATTGTACTAACAGAAAATGTGCAATCTGCATTTAAACAAAATTTGACCGGTGCAAAAGTATGGGCACCCTTATCATTTTCTTGATTTGAACACTCCTAACTACTTTTTACTGACTTCCTGAAGCACTAAATTGGTTTTGTAACCTCATTGAGCTTTGAACTTCATAGCCAGGTGTATCAAATCATGAGAAAAGGTATTTAAAGTGGCCACTTGCAAGTAGTTCTCCTATTTGATTCTCCTATGAAGAGTGGCATCATGGGATCCTCAAAACAACTCTCAAATGATCTGAAAACAAAGATTATTCAACATAGCTTTTCAGGGGAAGGATACAAAAAGTTGTCTCAGAGATTTAACCAGTCAGTTTCCACTGTGAGGAACATAGTAAGGAAATGGAAGAACACAGGTACAGTTCTTGTTAAGCCCAGAAGTGGCAGGCCAAGAAAAATATCAGAAAGGCAGAGAAGAAGAATGGTGAGAACAGTCAAGGACAATCCACAGACCACCTCCAAAGACCTGCAGCATCATCTTGCTGCAGATGGTGTCACTGTGCATCGGTCAACAATACAGCGCACTTTGCACAAGGAGAAGCTGTATGGGAGAGTGATGCGAAAGAAGCCGTTTCTGCAAGCATGCCACAAACAGAGTCGCCTGAGGTATGCAAAAGCACATTTGGACAAGCCAGTTACATTTTGGAAGAAGGTCCTGTGAACTGATGAAACAAAGATTGAGTTGTTTGGTCATACAAAAAGGCGTTATGCATGCGCTGTATTGTTGACCGATGCACAGTGACACCATCTGCAGCAAGATGATGCTTCAGGTCTTTGGAGGTGGTCTGTGGATTGTCCTTGACTGTTCTCACCATTCTTCTTCTCTGCCTTTCTGATATTTTTCTTGGCCTGCCACTTCTGGGCTTAACAAGAACTGTACCTGTGTTCTTCCATTTCCTTACTATGTTCCTCACAGTGGAAACTGACTGGTTAAATCTCTGAGACAACTTTTTGTATCCTTCCCCTGAAAAGCTATGTTGAATAATCTTTGTTTTCAGATCATTTGAGAGTTGTTTTGAGGATCCCATGATGCCACTCTTCATAGGAGAATCAAATAGGAGAACTACTTGCAAGTGGCCACTTTAAATACCTTTTCTCATGATTTGAAACACCTGGCTATGAAGTTCAAAGCTCAATGAGGTTACAAAACCAATTTAGTGCTTCAGGAAGTCAGTAAAAAGTAGTTAGGAGTGTTCAAATCAAGAAAATGATAAGGGTGCCCATACTTTTGCACCGGTCAAATTTTGTTTAAATGCAGATTGCACATTTTCTGTTAGTACAATAAACCTCATTTGAATCCAGAAATATAACTGAGTCCATCAGTTATTAGATATATGAAACTGAAATACCTGTTGCAAAAACCAAAATTGTTATAAATAAAAAAGGTTAACATTAATAGGGGTGCCCAAACTTTTACATATGACTGTATATATATATATATATATATATACTGTATATATTAGATATGTATTATATAAGCATATATTAGATATTTATTATATGGGGCTTTGCGTGAGTGTGGCTATGTGGAGTTGGCAGGGCTATGTAGAGTGGGTGTGGCTTGATACACACATATACATACATACATACATATACATACATTCATTTTTCTAGAGATATATTGCAAAAATCAAAATAACAAGCAGATCACAGACTTGAAACATTCTGCTCTCGTACACAATCCCAAAAAAGCAATAGGTTTAAGAAAAATGCCAACAGGGCCTATTATTCTGATTCCAGAATTCTTCAATTTAACAGGTTTAACTGATAGAATGAGAGATGATTATTCTGTAATGAAAGAGCTAGCAAATCACACTAGGCTAGTACCAGAACAGAGAGAAAAACAAGTGGAAACATTTTTGTACCATATTCACAGAGATGACAATGTACAGAAAGAACTTTAGGATTGGGGACTAAGTTTTGACAGTAAACTTCTGTCCTTCACTGGAGTTTACTTCTGTTTGTAAATAATGGTTTGCACCATTACCTTCAGTAAAAAGACTTCTGTTTCAAATTCTTATGGTTGCTTCATGACTGGTGCTCAAATGCACCAACTACGCCAAAAGTATTGACACCCCTGCAATTTTGTCAGATAATACTCAGTTTCTTCCTGAAAATGATTGCAAACACAAATTCTTTGGTATTATTATCTTTATTTAATTTGTCTTAAATGAAAAAACACAAAAAGAATTGTCCTAAAGCCAAATTGGATATAATTCCACACCAAACATAAAAAAGAGGGTGGACAAAAGTATTGTCACTGTTCGAAAAATCATGTGATGCTTCTCTAATTTGTGTAATTAATAGCACCTGTAACTTACCTGTGGCACCTAACAGGTGCTGGCAATAACCAAATCACACTTGCAGCCAGTTGACATGGATTAAAGTTGACTCAACCTCTGTCCTGTGTCCTTGTGTGTACCACATTGAGCATGGAGAAAAGAAAGAAGACCAAAGAATTGTCTGAGGACTTGAGAAACCAAATTATGAGGAAGCATGAGTAATCTCAAGGTTACAAGTCCATCTCCACAGACCTGAATGTTCCTGTGACTTCCATGCGCAGTGTCATCAAGAAGTTTAAAGCCCATAGCACTGTGGCTAACCTCCCTAGATATGGACGGAAAAGAAAAATTGACAAGAGATTTCAACGAAAGATTGTGCGGATGTTGGATAAAGAACCTCGACTAACATCCAAACAAGTTCAAGCTGCCCTGCAGTCCGAGGGTACAACAGTGTCAACCTGTACTATCTGTCGGCGTCTGAATGAAAAGGGACTGTATGGTAGGAGACCCAGGAAGACCCCACTTCTTACCCCGAGGCATAAAAAAGCCAGGCTGGAGTTTGCCCAAACTTACCTGAAAAAGCCTAAAACATTTTGGAAGAATGTTCTCTGGTCAGATGAGACAAAAGTAGAGCTTTTTGGGCAAAGGCATCAACGTGGAGTTTACAAGAGAAAAAAAGAGGCATTCAAAGAAAAAAAACTCGGTCCCTACAGTCAAACATGGCGGAGGTTCCCTGATGTTTTGGTGTTGCTTTGCTGCCTCTACCAACAAATTTTGCAGCCAAGTATTAGGCTGAGGGTGCCAATACTTTTGTCTGGCCCATTTTTGGAGTTTTGTGTGAAATGATCAATGTTTTCCTTTTTGCTTCATTCTCTTTTGTGTTTTTTTCATTTAAGACAAATTAAATGAAGATAATAATACCAAAGAATTTGTGTTTGCAATCATTTTCAGGAAGAAACTGAGTATTATCTGACAAAATTGCAGGGGTATCAATACTTTTGGCCACAACTGTATGTGGGACACCTGTTTCTCTCTCTGGTCTATACCTATAACCATTCATTATTTCATGGGGAATGAATAGACTTCTTTTGCATCTTATATCCATACTCAGTCGCGCTATATTTATATAAATAAACTATTATACGTTTATGGACTATAGTACAATAATTTTTCAGGCGCTAACCGAATGGATTTATATACCCTGTGAAGTATATTCCATCCCCCTTATGATATATTATGACACCCTGTATTTATTTTAATTGCCGCTATTTGCTCTGATTCTGTGCTATGCATGTTTTCACAAATAAGGTGTACTATTATCAATAAAATTTCTATATAGTACTCTTTGATATTCCTTTATTGAGCCTCTAATTGCATCAAGGATTATTCTCTATATCTGCTTACATTATTGACTATCTTATGGTGTATGATATGGACCTTGGGATATTTAACCATTGAGTTATCATGTTATCTTATATCACCTGATGTATTTTCCATCCTTGATTTTTTCAAGGTGTTTTTTGGTTTTCACAATTCTGGTCTAGAGGTCACTTCCACTTGGCATGTGGAATATCTTTTTGGTTGTATAATTTACTTTATTGTGTTTACAGACTCCCATACAGGTTTCATGGATCATAAGAAACGTGACAAAACCTTGATAGCACAACTTGGGGCGGTATTCGGTGAGAATCAACCAAAAGACAGAGAAACAGTTGACTTAAAGGATTTGAAGCTGAAAATCAGAGACCTTATTAAAAAAGAGCCAAAATTTGGTGGAATAAGGCGGCTCTCGAAAATTACCTGCAAAAGGACATTATCCCTAGAGGTTTGCGAGTACAGTTGTTTCCAACATTGCATGTGGATGATCCATCCTTTATTAACAAGTGGGAAGACACACTCACTAAGTGCTCCCGAACCCTATTGGAATTACTTATAGGCACTGACAAAGGGTCACTTGAAGCCTTAGAAAAAGAAATTGAAACATCATGTGAAAAAATTCAAATTTATGAACTAGTGTCAGATGACGATGTCAAAAAAGTTCGCTTCAGCTTTAGAGGAGGATTTAAATAAATGGGAATTAGAGATTCAGAATAACAAGACAAAAAAATTTACATGATCTTGAAGATTACCAACTTAAAAAGGTGTATCGCTGGCTGTCTAAACAGACCAACAAACGCTCTCAGCCACAATCTAGATCTCAATCTATCTCCAGCCTTTCTACTACTTCTGAAGGAACATGTGGAGATCATTTTTTAGACGAAAGAACTGGGCCTACCGAAAACAGTGGCCCAACAAACAGTCACTATCAACATCTCCATACACCGGTAGCAAAAAAGAAACAATATCCGTACAATATGAGGACTAAAGAGCAGGAAACCCTAAAGGTAATTAACCTATCACAGCATATACTCTCCTCATCATAAATTGAAATTTTATCAAAAGGCCTCTCTTTTGGATCGGTTGAGGGTTCTAGTCAGTTTTATCAGGATCCTGACAGTGCTGGCGGACTGCTGTGGCTAAGCAGGGTAGCTCACCCAGATTATGGGGGCCCTGGGGTCTGAAGCTACAGGGAAAGTTCAGATAACAAGACCTGCGATACTGAAGATAGAAAGAAGGACAAGGACCTACGATCATGTGACCACAGGGGGCGAGGCTTAGCGTCCTGTTGCAGGAGATGACTGTAGGATTCTATTACAGGAATCCTGGAGTACATGCTAAGGAAACTCAGGTCAGACGAACGAGGGGTCATACACGGAGAGGGCGGCGCGGTACCAGAGGAACAGACAGCGAATAGTCAGAACTAGAGTTGAGCGAAATGGGTCGAACAATTTCAAAAGTCGCCGACTTTTGGCAAAGTCGGGTTTCATGAAACGAAACCCGACCCTAGAATGAGGTCGGCCACGAGGTCGGCGACTTACGCGCCAAAGTCGCGTTTCAAAAGTTTGTTTAGCGCTCTTTTTCAGCCAATCAGGATCCACGGACACTGTGGGCAATGTGATGACATAGGCAGGGGTCGCCACCATCTTTCAGAAGGGCATGCAAGTGATTGGCTTGCTTTGGTCGGCGTCACAGGGGTTATAAAAGGGCGTGCACGCCGACCGCCATCTTACTTATGCCGATCTTAGCATAGGGAGAGGTTGCTGATTCTGTAGGGAGAGCGTTAGGCAGGGAAGAAGACAAAAAAACTGCTTCTGCTGCTAGCGATTTTGCCTGTGCAACACACCAGTCACTGTGTGTGCAGTGCAAGGGGAGGCTATATTGTGGTGGATCAGCGGTGTTGGTTGTTAGGCTGCCTTCTAAGGCTTCCTGACAGCTGCATTGCTGTTTCCCCACTGCTCTGCAAACTGCTTTTTTAAAAGCAATCCAAATTTTTTTTTTGTCCTGCTAAGGTACTGAGCGTGCATTTATTCACACCATACAGCGGTGTACGCTCCTCGCACAGTACCGTGTAACGGCTGTTATCACAGCCACAGTGAAGCTATCTGTGTGTCACTGTGGAAGGATAAGTGGAGGACTTGTTCCGTTCTTACAGACCTACACTCTAGGGAGATTCCTATTCTGCCCAATTCTACAATTCACTTTTTTCACACCTGTGCCATCGAGCCTGTGACATAGTGCTCTGATATTCAGTGGGCCTCACACAATCCAAAAGTGTCCAGTGTCCACAAGTGTCTGCAGAAATTCAAAATCTCCCTTATCCTGTAGTCACTTTTTACACACCTGCTGCATCGAGCCTGTGACATAGCGCTCTGATATTCATTGGGCCTCACACAATCCAAAAGTGTCCAGTGTCTGCAGAAATTCAAAATCTCCCTTATCCTGTAGTCACTTTTTTCACACCTGCTGCATCGAGCCTGTGACATAGCGCTCTGATATTCATTGGGCCTCACACAATCCAAAAGTGTCCAGTGTCCACAAGTGTCTGCAGAAATTTAAAATCTCCCTTATCCTGTAGTCACTTTTTTCACACCTGTGCCATCGAGCCTGTGACATAGCGCTGTGATATTCAGTGGGCCTCACGCAATCCAAGTGTCCAGTGTCCACAAGTGTCTGCAGAAATTCAAAATCTCCCAGAAATTCAAAATCTCCCTTATCCTGTAGTCACTTTTTTCACACCTGTGCCATCGAGCCTGTGACATAGCACTGTGATATTCAGTGGGCCTCACACAATCCAAGTGTCCAGTGTCCACAAGTGTCTGCAGAAATTCAAAATCTCCCTTATCCTGTAGTCACTTTTTTCACACCTGTGTCATCGAGCCTGTGACATAGCGCTGTGATATTCAGTGGGCCTCACACAATCCAAGTGTCCAGTGTCCACAAGTGTCTGCAGAAATTCAAAAGCTCCCTTATCCTGTAGTCACTTTTTTCACACCTGTGCCATCGAGCCTGTGACATAGCACTGTGATATTCAGTGGGCCTCACACAATCCAAGTGTCCAGTGTCCACAAGTGTCTGCAGAAATTCAAAATCTCCCTTATCCTGTAGTCACTTTTTTCACACCTGTGCCATCGAGCCTGTGACATAGCACTGTGATATTCAGTGGGCCTCACACAATCCAAATGTCCAGTGTCCACAAGTGTCTGCAGAAATTCAAAATCTCCCTTATCCTGTAGTCACTTTTTTCACACCTGCTGCATCGAGCCTGTGACATAGCGCTGTGATATTCAGTGGGCCTCACACAATCCAAGTGTCCAGTGTCCACAAGTGTCTGCAGAAAATCTAAATCTCCCTTATCCTGTAGTCACTTTTTTCACACCTGTGCCATCGAGCCTGTGACATAGCGCTGAGATATTCAGTGGGCCTCACACAATCCAAGTGTCCAGTGTCCACAAGTGTCTGCAGAAAATCTAAATCTCCCCTGTCCTATAGACACCATGTACCTTGTTTTACATTACTATATAGTTTGTAGGATTTTGTCTACATTTCTACCAAAAATGAGGAAGGCTGGTGGAAGAGGCCGTGGAATTGGGCGGGGGTTGGCAGCTGGTAATGATGGTGTTGGTGGTGGATCTGATGGTAGTGGCAAAAGCAAAATAGGACTGAATGCAGGAGGTGTTGAGCCTGCGTCATCGTCTGGCTCCATAAGGCTTCGAAGGCTTAGTTTTCTAGGAGTTGGCAAACCGCTTTTAACGCCAGAGCATCAGGAAAAAGTTTTGTCTTACATTGCTGACTCAGCCTCCAGCTCTATCGCCTCCTCTTCTGAAGTTGTAAAAAGTAAAAGCACTGAGTCGTCATTGGAGGCTCATGTTCATGAACCACACCTTTCCTTGTGTCCTTCACCACAACCAAGATTGAAGGATGATGCAGGCCATACTACTGATTACTCCATGGAGCTGTTTTCACATACCATGCCTGGATTATCAAGTGAAATGGTGAATTACCCAGGCTAAGATGAATCTGACAAGGAGTGCACTGATGCACAGCCGCTGATAGATGATTCTGCTGGTACATTCACTTAGAGCACTACATTATCCTTGCAGTGTACAGAGCCAGATTCTGAACCTGATGAGACTCAGGTGCCCCTTCCCGCACACTATACCACCATACACGGTGACACAGAGGAAGGTGCACATGACATTGAAAAGGAGGTGATGGATGACCCAGTTGTTGACCCAGATTGGCATCCATTGGGGGAAGAGGGTGCTGCTTCCAATAGCTCAGATGAGGAGCATCCACAGCAGACATCGCAACAGCTGTTATCTGGCAGGCCCGGAGCACTCCAAAGACAGGTTCCAAAAAGCTTGTCCAGAGGGTCAAAACATCACAGCGTGCTAGGCCGCAAAATGTCTGCCAAAGTAGGAAGAGTGCAGTGTGGCACTTTTTTGAACAAAATCCTCATGATCAGGCCAAGGTTATCTGTAAGAAGTGCGCAAAGACCTTTAGCCGAGGGAAAAATCTGAAAAATTTGAATACCAGTTGCATGCTTAGACATTTAACCAGCATGCACTTGCAAGCGTGGACACAACACCAAACCTCAAGTGCCACATGTGCAACTGATCACAACGAAGGTAGTCAGCAACGCTACATTGTTTCCCCCACTGTAAGCCCACCGGTTAGCACAGCAGCAAATGTTGAGGTGTCTTTGCAAGGCCACAGCAGTCAGGGAATCCCACTGTTATATCAACGAAATACTGAATCTAGGCCATCAGAAAGAACACCAACTCCATCACCATCATCAACCCTCTCTCAGTCCGCCCTGTCCACCGCTACTTCCACCATATGCAGCTCTCAAGTCCAGCTCACCCTCCCAGACACTATGAGTAGGTCAAGAAAGTACTCAGTCTCTCATCCGCGTACACTGGGTTTGAACGCCCACATTGCCAAACTAATCTCGTTTGAGATGATGCCCTATCGGTTGGTGGAAAGCACAGCTTTCCGTGAACTCATGGCCTATGCAGTACCACGCTATGACCTACCCAGTCACCACTTCTTCTCTCGCAAAGCCATCCCAGCCTTACACCATCATGTGAAAGACCGCATTGTCCATGCACTCAAGCAGTCAGTGAGTGGAAAGGTGCACCTCACAACTGATGCATGGTCCAGTCGGCATGGCCAGGGCCATTACGTGTCCATCACTGCGCACTGGGTTAATGTGGTGGATGCAGGGTCCACAGGGGACAGCGGTGGTGGGACAGTGCTGCCTAGCCCACGGTATAGGAAACAGTTGGCTGTAGGCGTTCCACCCTCCTCCTCGTCCTCCTCCTCCAGAAGCGAAAGCTCGTCCACAGAGCGCAGTCGTACGAGCTCTCCATCTGCAGCTGCCACTGTTGCACACGAGGTGTCCCCCTATCGAGCAGCTAGTGGAAAGCATCAGCAGGCTGTGTTGCAGATGATGTGTTTGGGCGACAGACACACCGCCGAGGTGCTGGCCGAATACTTGAAGCGACAAACTGAGTCATGGCTGGGCAGTGTACATCTTGAGGCAGGCAAGGTAGTTAGTGATAACGGCCGTAATTTTGTGGCAGCCATAGCCCTTTCAAAACTCAGCCACATACCTTGCTTGGCTCATACCTTGAACCTGGTGGTGCAGTGCTTCCTCAAAAATTATCCGCAGTTAACAGCCCTGCTCCATAAGGTGCGAAGACTGTGCGCGCACATCCGCCGGTCGCCTGTACACTCCGTTCGTATGCAGAAGCTGCAGCGATTGCTCCACCTTCCCAACCACCGCCTCATTATCGACATTGCAACAAGGTGGAACTCCACCCTGCACATGGTGGAGCGGCTGTGCGAGCAGAGGCAGGCCATAATGCATTTGTGGGAGGATACACGGCCAGGCACTTTGAGAGCAGACATGGAGTTGACAGGTGTGCAGTGGTCGAAGCTGAAAGACCTCTGTAAAGTCCTTCAGTGTTTTGAGGAATGCACACGCCTGGTAAGCGCAGACGACGCCATCCTAAGCATGAGCATCCCACTTATGCGTCTGCTCATGCAAACTTTGACGCACCTTAAGGAGCAGGCATCTGCAGCCAATGTTGACGAGGAGGAAGAGGTGGAGGGAATCTTTGATGACATTCAGCCATTGTCTGCTCAGGGACCTCTCCTGGACGAGTTGGAGGAAGAAGAGGAGGAGGAGGATGATGATGGGGATGATTACTTAGGGGAGGAGGATGCATCTCGTGGGGCAAGTGAAAATGTTGGCGTGGCAAGGTCTGGTACAGGGTTTGTGCGTGACTGGAGGGATGTGGATTTGCCAGAAAGTGCTCCTCCAACCAGCACTCGCAGTGCATCATTGACACCAGGAACATTGGCCCACATGTCAGATTATGGCTTGCAGATCCTAAAAAGGGACCCCCGCATTGCCAAAATGATGAACGATGACGACTACTGGTTGGCCAGCATCCTGGATCCACGCTATAAAGGCAAATTACAAAACATCATGCCACAGGAGAACCTTGACCTAATATTGGCTAATAAACAAGCAACTCTGGTAAATCGGTTGCTTGAGGCATTCTCAGCACACAGCAGCGGTGATGGTTCTCACACGAGCCGTACGGGCCGGGGGCAGCTTGGCAGAGGTGTTCATGGTGCACACAGCAGAAGTGGCGTTGGAGACAGGGGTTTCATGACAATGTTGTGGACTGATTTTTCAAGTACCGCTCACACAACTGGTAATACAGCATCGATGGAAAGTGACAGGAGACAGCATTTGTCAACTATGGTTACAAACTACTTTTCCTCCCATATCGATGTTCTCCCACACAGGTCATTCCCCTTTGACTATTGGGCTGCTAAACTGGACACCTGGCCTGAATTGGCACAATATGCCTTACAGGAGCTCGCTTGCCCAGCTGCAAGTGTGCTATCGGAAAGAGTCTTCAGTGCAGCTGGATCAATCCTGACAGAAAAAAGGACCCGTCTGTCAACCCAAAATGTGGATGATCTAACCTTCATTAAAATGAGCCATGCATGGGTTTCCAAGGATTTTGTCCCACCTTCCCCTGATGACACATAGGGTGACAGGAAAATGGCTTGCTTTGGTCCACCTCTTCCTGGGACTTGACCTATTTTGCCTTTTGCATCAGCTGAATGTCCAACATCAACATATGCCACTTTCTAAAACTCCCTAACTGTGCTGCCTCCCTACCCATGGCCGGGGTCACCACCTAGCGCACGACACCGTGCGAGTGCCTTTGCCCTGGACAGGTGGGTAGGCCGACTCTTGGGCGCGGGCAGGCCGACTCTTGGGTGCGGGCACTGGCACAGGGTCCCTCATAGTGCAATCAAGTGTCTCTGACGGTGGTGGTGCACACCCGCTGTCAGAAACACCGCTGTACTATGAGGGGCCCAGTGCCAGTACCGACGCCCACGAGTGGGCCCCCCTTGCTTGGGCAGGGCCCCAGCATTTGCAATCTTTACCTCTCCCTGCTCCTCCGCTGTGTAGTCTGGGCCATCAAATCCATACTGTGCCTGACACCGTCTGAGCCTGCCTCCTGATGTATAGACATATCTTTTGAATGTGTACGCTATCCATACATGTTATCCGGGGATACAGTACCCTTTCTCACCTTTGTGCAATCACGTGCAAGCCATACTGGGCCTAACACCGTCTGAGCCTGCCTCCTGATGTATAGACATATCTTTCGAATGTGTACGCTATCCATACATGTTATCCGGGGATACGGTACCCTTTCTCACCTTTGTGCAATCACTTGCAAGCCATACTGGGCCTTACACCGTCTGAGCCTGCCTCCTGATGTATAGACATATCTTTTGAATGTGTACGCTATCCATACATGTTATCCGGGGATACGGTACCGTTTCTCACCTTTGTGCAATCACGTGCAAGCCATACTGGGCCTAACACCGTCTGAGCCTGCCTCCTGATGTATAGACATATCTTTTGAATGTGTACGCTATCCATACATGTTATCCGGGGATACGGTACCCTTTCTCACCTTTGTGCAATCACGTGTAACCCATACTGGGCGTGAGAACGGCTGGCGAGCTGTTAAGCAAGCTACAGCACCTGTGGTTTGCACACGTAAGTTTTTCATTTTTTTCAGGAATGACGGTTAGGCCTAATTCCGGAACTGCGGTTGACCTGCACTTACTGGGAAATCATCGTTCGCGAGTAATAATTGTAATCAGTGATCCCCATCACTAACGTTGTTCAGCGGGTTATCTGCACCTGTAAGCGACAAACGCTGGCCTTTTCAGTGTAGCGCACATGCAGCCACGGACATGTAAGGGCATGACATACCAGTTATTGGCCAATCTCATGTGCCAGAGCCTCACGTGTCCCTATAGTAAGCCGGACTCGGACCGCGGGGCATGACGGAGTCTCGTTCGTTAACGGAATTAAGCTTGCAATGTGTGCATCTGTTCTGTAGCTGGCATGGTTGAGGTTGCCCGTGTTGAGTCAAATTACGCCGTAGGCTCCACTCCTGGTGGTGCCCTTCTGGACATTCCTTTAAGGTTCAGCTTTGCAACCATACTGCCCACGTAAAACAAACACTTTGCCTTCATGAACGCTGTTTGGAGGGTCATGACTCGTGGGAATAATGCCGCCCAATCAGTTAACCTGCTAGAGAGATCCTTCGTTGCTCCCAAGCATGACATCACACTCCCTAGGAAGAAGGTAATGCCACTGTGGCGTCCGTACTCCTGGGGCAACACAAGTGCACTGATGCCCAGCCACTGCTCGATGAATCTGCTGGTACATTGACCCAGACCACTACATTCTCCTCGCATGCTACCCGGCCTGAATCTGACCCTGATGAAACTCAGGTTACCCTTCCCATATACAGTTCCATCTTACACGGTGACAAAGAGGAAGCTGCAGATGAAAGTGCAGGTTCGGCCCACCCGCCATCAGACACACCACCGTACTATCAGGGGCCCTGTGCCAGTGCCGTCGCCAACGAGTGGGCCCCCCTGCTTGCTCAGGATCACAGCATTTGCAAGGTTGAAATACTGTGCAGTGAGATGGAAGATGGGGACGACGAGGAGTCCAGACTAGTACAGGGATTCCCTAGCGAGGAGACTTATTTCATTGTTTTCAGTGTTGGGACAGCAATTTTTGGGGAGCACTATACTCTGGAGAATGATAGATGGGGCCCACCATACACTGGAACATTCCAAAGGTGGACATCAGACACTGGAGCAGCATTTACAGGGCCAATTATACACTAGAGCATTAGAAATGGGGCCCATTATGTTTGGAGCATTATTTGGGCCCATAAGACAGTGGAGCTTCATCCATGGGGACCAACATATACTGTAGCATTATGTGGAGCTCATCATATACTGTTTCAAACACTACTCCATGCTAATTCTCTTGGATCTCTCTGCAGCATTCGACACTGTGGATCATCAGCTCCTCCTCACTATGCTCCGTTCCATTGGCCTCAAGGATACCGTTCTCTCCTGGTTCTCCTCCTATCTCTCCGACCGCTCCTTTACTGTATCTTTTGCCAGTTCCTCCTCCTCTCATCTTCCCCTTACTGTTGGGGTCCCCCAAGGATCGGTTCTAGGTCCCCTCCTCTTCTCCTTGTACACTGCCCCTATTGGTCAAACACTCAGTAGATTTGATTTCCAGTACCATCTCTATGCTGATGACACCCAATTATACGCTTCTTCTCCTGACATCACGCCAGCCTTTCTAGAAAACACCGGCGATTGTCTAAACGCTGTGTCTAATATCATGTCCTCACTATATCTGAAACTGAACCTGTCAAAGACTGAACTCCTGGTGTTTCCTCCCTCTACTAATGTACCTATACCCGACATTGCCATTTCTGTGTGTGGTTCCACTATTACTCCCCAGCAACAGGCCCGCTGTCTTGGGGTCATACTTGATTCCGAGCTTTCCTTTGCCCCCCACATTCGATCACTGGCTCGCTCTTGTCATCTGCACCTCAAAAACATTTCTAGAATTCGACCTTTTCTTACCTTTGACTCTGCAAAAACTCTTACTGTTTCTCTTATTCATTCTCGTCTCGACTATTGTAACTCTCTTCTAATCGGTCTCCCTCTTACCAAACTCTCCCCCCTCCAATCTGTCTTGAATTCTGCAGCCAGGATCATATTCCTCACCAATCGTTACACCGATGCCTCTACCTTGTGCCAGTCATTACACTGGCTACCCATCCACTCCAGAATTCAGTATAAACTTATTACCCTCACTCACAAAGCCCTCCATGGCTCAGCACCACCCTACATCTCCTCCCTTGTTTCAGTATACCACCCTACCCGCGCCCTCCGTTCTGCTGATGACCTGAGATTAGCATCCTCAATAGTCAGAACCTCCCACTCCCGTCTCCAAGACTTTACACGTGCCGCGCCAATTCTTTGGAATGCACTTCCCAGGTCAATACGATTAGTCCCCAATCCCCACAATTTTAAGCGTGTCCTGAAAACGCATTTATTCAGACTGGCCTACCACCCCAACACATTAACCTAATCTATCCCTGTGTGGCAGAGCCAAAAGTTTTACCATAACCAGGTTCCCCGCATCATGTTCCCACATGCTTTATGCCTCCATTAGCCCTCTGTGTCTGTACTGTTACACACTTAACATTATGACTGGTCCATACAATCAGGGTAACTGTTACCACCCACCTTTCGTGTCTCCCTCTTTCCTCATAGACTGTAAGCTTGCGAGCAGGGCCCTCACTCCTCTTGGTATTTGTTATAATCTACTGTATGTGATTATTGTTATGCTGTAATGTCTATTGTCTGTACAAATCCCCTCTGAAATGTAAAGTGCTGCGGAATATGTCGGCGCTATAAAAATAAAATTTATTATTATTATTATTATATGGGACCAATGATTCTGTATGGAGAAATAGATGGGCCTCGTCATGAGATGTAAAAAGTGAAGTATTTTTCATTGTACTCTACCGCTATTTCTCTGCCGTATCGGAGCATGATGAGTTCTGGTATTATGTGTTAAAGGGGCGCTCTTTCGCCCAGGGCACATGAAAACCTGGAGCCAGCCCTACCCCCCCACAACTTTAGCCAAATAACCCCCATTTTTCAGTGCGTAACTTGTATTATGAAGTTAATTAAGGTTGACCAGCTTAAGTAAGAAGAATTGATGCTTTTGGCATTCAAATGAGCACTGTAGGTGTGTTTCCTGTCCTCCTCTCACTGCCGACTTTTATTCCCCATTGACTTACATTGGGTTTCGTGTTTCGGGACGACCCCGACTTTTCCCTATAATCGGCCGATCTTGCTCGACCCGACTTTTGGAAAAGTCGGGTTTCACGAAACGAAACTCGACCATAAAAAACCAAAAGTCGCTCAACTCTAGTCAGAACGTAAGCAAAGAATCATACACTGAGATAGCAACGCAGTACAAGAGGGGAAATCAGAGCGTAGTCAGGTCCAAGGCAAAAGAGTCATACACAGAGATAGCAAAGTAGTACGAAGGGGACAGGCAGAACTTATAACGGGAACAGAACCCGATCAAAACAAGCAAGCATAAAGTATCACGATCACTAAGCACACCAGGGTCACACTCTCGGCCAAGGTCTGAGTATAAGCGACAAGGAGTGAGCCCACAATGAGGCTATAAAAAGTCTCTCGGAATCTCAGAGTGAGGCTGTCCAGATTAACCTCTAAACTACTTGATCCCACAAACTCAACAGATCATGACAAGTTTACACTTATAAAAGATCTAAAATTATTTGCATGTAAACTTATCCTTAAAAAACAATTCTCCCTTAAACCAGATCCATCTTTGTCTCTAATTGAACTGCATGCACTAAGTGACTTAGAATCCTTGGCAGCTGAAAGTACAGAGCCCCCTATATCCTCCACCCCTGTGCATCTATATCCGCGGTCACACATTTTTCCCCCCTTGTCTGCCTGTCCTCCAGTTGAAATCTTTGTCAAACTGGTAAAAGAAGAATTATTGAAATTAAATAAACATATATCTAATGACAATCTTACTCGCTCTCAATGGTTAGCGATTAATTCATTAAAATATATGAAGGGTGTCATAATTAAACGGGCAGACAAGGGAGGTAATGTTGTCATCTGGCCAACCGTGATGTGCGAGGCAGAGGTTTTTAAACTACTTAATAGGAAAGAATGTTATAGACGGCTAGAATCAATACCTCTATCGGGCTTTAAACATGAACTTATCCACCTTTTAGATGAGGGAGTTGAGAATACTGTCATTTCTAATAAAATGAAGGATGCATTATTGCCAGAATATCCAGTTATTCCAACCTTTTATTTGCTCCCTAAAATTCACAAAGACCCCCTCTGCCCTCCAAGTAGACCTATTGTTTCGGGCATAGGGGATCTTTGTGAATCAGCCTGTAGATTTATTGATTTTTATTTTAAAAAATGGGTTGAAACTCTTCCATTTTTTGTTCAAGATACCACGGACGTCCCTAAGAGACTTAACGGTCTTACTTTGGACAGTGACATGTGGTTCGTTACTTGCGATGAGGAGTCCCTGTAAACATCGATAGACCACAGCCATGGGATGAAGGCTACTAATTTTTTCCTTGTGGACCCTAATTTGATTCAGTTTATTTTGGATTTATTACTTTTTATTTTGACCCATAATTTTTTTTGTGTTTAAGGACCGCCCCTTCCTACAGCTCCAGGGAAATGCTATGGGTGCTGCTTGTGCACCCTTATATGCTAATTTGTTTCTGGGCTGTGGGAGAGGGAGACGGTCCTTGACACACCTGGTCATTGCCAGATCATCTCATGGCTGCGCTATATCGATGATATTCTTTTCATCTGGCAGGGCTCCACATCGCAACTGGACACTTTTCTAAACCTTCTCAATGTCAACGAGTCTAATATCAGGCTAACATGGAAATACAGCCAAAAGATCTCCTCACATCCAAAGCTTCAGATGGCATCATCTATACAGATATCTTCCGTAAGAGCATGGCGACAAATGCGCTATTGCATTTTACGTCTTCTCACCCCCCGCAATTGAAAAATTCAATACCAACTGGACAATTCCTACGAGCATGACTTATTTGCTCAGATGATAAAACCTTCTTTAATCAAGCAAAGGAACTGTCCTGTCGCTTCCAAGATAGGGGGTATAAGAAAAAAAATCAGTAAAGGCTTCTTGCGAGCAGCCAATTCAGACAGACAAGCTCTTTTGAATAAACCGTTTGCATATATTTGTGCCTGATAGTAACCTTGCTGCTCCATTGTGGACGACCATGATGCAATTGCTCTGTTATTCTTCTCCTGTTGGGGCATATCTCTATAGATTGATGGCTTTTTATCCCCTCCGTCTTCTACTTATAAACACCTAGTGACCAAATTATCTGCGCAGACGCGCTCCATGTGTGGGCTGCGCCAGTGCCGTGGCGTCGGGGCGCATGTACATTGCCAGGGTGATGGATGGTGATGATTTCTGTCCTCCCTTCCATTGCTCTGGTGCGTGCTCGCTCCCCCCTGCTACGGGCGGGCGCATCACACAGGAAGCTTGCCGACTCACCGCAGATTCACACTGCTCATCACTAAGACCTACATCTGTGCTCTGCGCCCGTACTGTGGTGCCGGGGGTGTGTGAACATTGCCAGGACGACGGAGGGTGATGACGCCGGTCCTCCCTTCTGCTGCTCTGACGCGTGCTCGCTCCTCCCCGCTGTGGGCGGGCACATTAGACATGAAGCACGCTGATTCGCTGAGGATCTCTATCACTCATTACTTATACCCATGCCTCTTTTAATCTAGCCACGCCTCCCAATGAAGCAGGCGGAACACACGTCGAGGCTCCCCGGGTCCAACACACGCTCACTGCACTTAGACTTAGCTGCATCATGACTGAAGGTAAATATCCTTGAATTATGTCAGCTCTTTATTTGCCATCACTCATTGACAGATGATATTATGGCCACTTTATCTTGCTGTGGTATACCACCCAGGCCAACATATGTCTTTCAGGATTAGATAGGTTAACTCCCCCATCTCCATTTTGAGCAGCTAGACTTGTGCAATTGTATTCTATGTGGGACAGCTGTTTCTCTCTCTGGTCTATACCTATAACCATTCATTATTTCATGGGGAATGAATAGACTTCTTTTGCATCTTATATCCATACTCAGTCGTGCTATATTTATATAAATAAACTATTATACATTTATGGACTTTAGTACAATAATTTTTCAGGCGCTAACCAAATGGATTTAAATACCCTGTGAAGTATATTCCAACCCCCCATGATATATTATGACACCCTGTATTTATTTTAATTGCCGCTCTTTGCTCTGATTCTGTGCTATGCATGTTTTCACAAATAAGGTGTACTATTATCAATAAAATTTCTATATAGTACTCTTTGATATTCCTTTATTGAGCCTCTAATTGCATCAAGGATTATTCTCTATATCTGCTTACACTATTAACTATCTTATGGTGCATGATATGGACCTTGAGATATTTAACCCTTGAGTCATCATATTATCTTATAATATCACCTGATGTATTTTCCATCCTTGATTTTTTTCAAGGTGTTTTTTGGTTTTCAGACATTTTACATTGTGGTATCTCCGTGTCATGATCCATGTTTGGATTTGTGGCAGATCTGGCTTCTTTAGCTTAAAACTTTTTCCTTTCAGGCTATCAAGGGTTAATGTCAGTTTTTCCCCGCTGACCTGCTGGTGTAATGCATTGCTGCTGGGTCAGCTGAGGTGGGTGGTGACCACTCCTATCATCCTTCAAGAGGTTACCTGATGCATCAGCTGACTGTCAGTGTTAGAGGATTCTACAGTTACCAAACTGGAGGAAAGAGCTGGCTGGGTACAGTGGTGGTTTGCTGAGTTTGCTGATCTGGTGTCTTTAGCCTGCTGTGCAGTGCTTTGCAGCAGAAAGCTAAGTGTTGCATTTTTTGTTACATTGTCCCTTTTGGTGTCTATCTTTCTATTTCTTTTGTTTTATCACTGTAGTGGTGTGACCAGTGCTCTCACCTGCCAGTTCCCTACTTATTGATAAGAATAGGGGAAGGGAGGGATTAGGCATCCTGCTCGGAGACAGGGTGAAAGAACCCATATAGGGACGATAGTGAGATCATGGCACATCCTCAGGTGAGTGCAGGAGGTATCCATTCCCCCATTCCCCATCAACAGAGCCCACCATTGTTACAGTTTCTCTGGTGTTCCCTTGTGTGTTGTGCTGTTTGGTAGCTGTCCAACCGTTGGGTCATGTCACACTGGGTCAATCACTCCATTACACTCCGTCACACGCCTCATCTACCTGTGGGCTAAAAATTGTGGCATTTCAGGCCTACACTGAACTTATTTTGCTGTGTCTTAGCCTACTTATTCACACAATATTGCTGTGAAAAAAATACAGGCCAGATATTTCAAAGTAGGGTATCTTCATCACACGGCTCATCTATTTATGGGCTACAAATTGTGCCATTTGAGTGCTCCCTTCATCTTTGTTTGCTGTGTCTTACCCTACTTATTGAAAAATTTTGCTGTTGAACAACAAAAATTGAAGACAGATAATTTAAATTTTGGTATCTTTGTCACACAATTCACCTATCTGTGGGCTAAAAATTGTGTCATTTTTGTTGCTCCATTGAACTATTTTTGCTGTGATTCAGCCGAGTTATAGACACTATTTTGCTGTTTTAAAACAAAATACAGGCCAGATATTTTAAAGTGTTGTATCTTTGTTACACGCCTCACCTATCTGTGGGCTAAAAATTGTGTCATTTGAGGGCGCCACCAAGATGGTGAGCGGTGATGATGCCAGCCCACCTCTCTGTGTTCTGAAATGCTCTCTGCTCACAATCAAAGAGGATGCATTGCAGGCTGAGATTGATGAGACAGAGCAAGGAACCATACAGGGTGATTACACACAACCCATCCTCATCTCATCCCAACATGGATTGGATGACAATGAGGAGAGGATAAGGAGGACGAAGAGAAGCTACTTTCATGCACTCTAGACAGTACTACAAGCTCAACTGTCATACTGTGTGTTCAACGTGGATGGTCAAAGGACAGGGAGGAGGAGGAATAGGAGATTATGGTCAGTTGTCCTCTTGGTGAGAACACAGACGTCTTGCCTGTTAGCAATCTGGCACACATGGCTGAGTTTATGTTACGCTGCCTTTCCTGTGACCCTCACGATCTCAAAATTTTGGGTGTCAGTCATTACTGGTTGGTGACTCTTCTAGACCCATGTTACAAGGAGAATGTTCTATCTCTTATTACAGAGCCCAACAGGTCTACTAAAATGGGACAGTACCAGAGGACCCTTGTTGCGGAAATATTAAAAAAATTCTCATCTGAAAACACTGGCAGCAGAGGTCATAGTTCATTGGAAAACCCAGGAGTACATATGAGAGACACAACTCCAATCCAGCAGAGGCAGGG
This sequence comes from Dendrobates tinctorius, assembly GCF_039654945.1. Classification (NCBI taxonomy): domain Eukaryota; kingdom Metazoa; phylum Chordata; class Amphibia; order Anura; family Dendrobatidae; genus Dendrobates; species Dendrobates tinctorius. Next base: position 56,256,349 of record NW_027361698.1, on the reverse strand, counting down.
GACACTGGAAAAGTTCTGGTAGAGTTTTCTCAGACCCTCCCGTCGCAGTGGCCCTGAGGTGCGGGGGACTCTCACAAGGAGTGCAACGTTTTGGAAGGTGCTGATAGCACACCTTGCTGAACATACCAATGTCCTCCGTGATTTCCTTATAATTATTGGGTATGCAAGCTGGACACATGGCATGAACTGGCTCTCTACACCTTGGAGGTTCTGGCCTGCCCTGCCACTAGTGTTTTGTCAAAACGGGTTTTTAGTGCCGCTGGTGGATTTATAACTGATAAGCGCATCCGCCTGTCAAATAAAAATGCTGACAGGCTGACTCTTATAAAAATGAATAAGGACTGGATTGGGTCAGACTTCTCTACACCACCACATGATAGCAGTGAAACATAACCTCAAATACAGTATCTTTTTTGGGGAAGTATATTCCTATGCACCTCTTCACACCCACACATGGGTATACCCTTCCTGATTTTGCCTATTTGCTGTTATCCTCCTCCTGCTCCTCATCCTCATCAGCCACCACCACCACCAGATCACCATGGTGACCATCGTCCGTGATGCAACAGCCATGGTATTGTGTTAAAGGGTGTTTTTGATGTCCGTAAAAAATTTTTTTTACATATTTTGTTGATTTTTACCCCCCAGGGAGAAATGTTTTTCAGCCCATACACTTAGTGTATGTGCAATACAAGTATAGAAGACCGGCTCCTTTAAACTGGGAAGACATTTTTCGGAGGCCATCCAACACATTTATTCCAAGGGGGATTGGGGTGCGTGCATATTTGGGGCAAGCCTTGCATTCACTTCATGGGCAAACTTCATGGTAGTACCAAATCACTAATAATGGGAACTTTGGTTTTATGTTGCAATCCAGTATGTTGGTTCAAAGGGTTATTGGGGTACGACCATATTTGGAGTAGGCCTTGCATTCACTTCATGGGCAAACATAATGGGAAAACCAAATGAATAATGGGAACTTTGTTTGCAAGTGGCCATTCAGAAGGTCAGTTCAAAGGCTTATTGGGGTGCATGTAACTTTGGGGCATGGCAGGCCTTGCATTCAATGCATAAGCAAACAGTACGGGAGTACTAAATTAATAATGGGAACTTTAGTTGTATGTGGACATCAAGGACATCGGTTCAAAGGCTTATTGGGGTGTGTGTAACTTTGGTACAGGGCAGGCATTGCATTCAATGCATAGGTAAACAGTATGGGAGTACCAAATGAATACTTGGAACTATGGTTGCATGTGGCCATCCAGGACGTCGGTTCAATGGGTTATTGGAGTGTGTCCAAACTTTGGGCAGCCCTGCAACTCACTGCATACGCAATGACAGTATAAGAGACCAACTGTTTAATAATTGGAGCAACAAAGCATAGCCGGCTGATGCATCTCTATGAACACCAAGGGCCGACTGCTGGCCCTATAAAAATAAGCTTTGTGACTATCAAAGTCCCTCTTTCATAAATGAAACAGGATGTGTCTGATGATGTGTCATACACCAGATGGCCAGATAAGATTGTAAAATGTTTAAATGACATTTCCCAGTAAATGCATTTCTCTTGGTTGAAAGCAATGCTAAAGTTGAAAAACACAACAAAAATGCTACTTGTGAACATAGCCCAAGTGGTGGAGGAACATTTTTGTTTTAGGTTATATATTTTGCCTTACATACAAATCATTACCCTGGAAAGGATGTTCCTTAACATATTTCCCAGGAAAATCCATTTTGGTTTTGTTTTTGTATGTTTTAGTGTGTGCCTGTAAAAGTGGCATAACACTCTGACAACATTGTTCACATGCAAACACGAAAAAAGTGGAGTACAGAAGAGTCACCAAAAGATAAAAAAATAGATGACTTTATTAAATCAATAATACATACATAATTAAGATGCAGTAGACAATAGAATACAAAGAGGAGACTAACCAAGGAAACATGCTGAAACAGGAGGTAGAGATAGGATCACTAATACCCAGTGGCATGCTGGAAAGCGATGAGGTCAGAAACAAACAGTGGTATATGACCAGCACATACAGAACCAGCAGGTAAGTAATCAAATAAGAATCAGTACATCAATCGCACCAGGCTCCCATGCCTCAATAACTTAGTCCTGCTTACCCATCATCAGTGGCAGTGATCATACATCTCCCTGCTGGCCCCTTGATGTGTGCTTTGCATAGCAGCTTTTTCAAAAGCACCCCTTTTGAAAAAGCTGCAACATGAAACGCGCATCAAGGGGCCAGCAGGGAGGCGTATAATCACTGCCACTGATTTGTATCTGATCTCACCGCTTTCCAGCATGCCACTGGGTATTAGTGATCCTATCTCTACCTGCTGTTTCAGCAAGTTTCCTTGGATATTCTCCTCTTTGTAGTCTGTTGTCTACTGCATCTTATTTATGTATATACAGTGTATTATTCATTTAATAAAGTCATCTATTTTTTATCTTTTGGTGGCTCTTCTGTACTCCACTTTTTTCATGTTTGCATTTATCTTTGGGAGTATTCCACTAAAAAAACAATATTTGCTATGGTGTTTTCAAGTAGGAAGTGAGGTGTTTTACTCTCTTGGCCATAGTTTTACAAATTGCTTAATTTGGACTCCTGTTTAATACAACATTGTTCTTAGCAGTGACCTAGGAGTCAGAAATGCTTCCAGGGGTCTTCCACATGATGTGCCTATGTTATTTGAGCACTGTTCCCATCATTTTCATATGTTTTCAGACCCTAAAAGGACCCCCACGGCAAAAATGCTTGGGTTTCCCATATACTTACATTGGGCTCGTTGCTCGGGTGGAGCACCCTAGCATTCCAATTTGCTCGACCTGAGCAATGAGAACCTGAATATTTTAGTGCTCGCTCATCACTAATGGCTGATAAAGGTAACATCCTCACCTTTGACCTGTTTGCTTGTAATCATTGTTTGTGCATAAAAGCTGAGTGAGCTTCCTGGATTAAGACAGACTCTTGCATCTTTCATCCAGTCACTGACATTTCTGGATTGTGAAAAGTAACTTGGCACTCAACTTAAGGGTCCATAGAAGAAAATTTTATTTTGCAGTCTGCAAAACGCTTCGGCCTACATGGCCTTCATCAGTCCGACTGCTTAAAAGTATTGTGGAGAAATGGGGAACAAGCGTGAGTTCCTACTGTAATGGAAAACTTGTAGGTGAGCTGTCCGGCTCCCTAGTATTGTATATTAATTCAGAATAGTTGTAGGAAGAACCTGTTACTTTGAAAAGAATGCTTGTTACCATTTTCTCTGTAGTTATATTAGTTGCCGTGTGGTAGTATAGCAGGTCCTTATGAGGCATGGGAGGTCAGGGTGATGGGCGTCAGGCTGGACGCGGTTTCCGCTGCTTGTCTCGTCACAGCACTCTGCAGACTGCATAATAAAATTTTCTTCTATGCACCCTTAAGGTGAGTGCCAAGTTACTTTTCACTATTGAGCTTTGGTTTGGGTAACCTACTTGCGTACCCTGCAGTAGTGCCACGTTATATTATACATGAATTCTGGATTGTAAGACATGGGGAAAGTAAAAGAATCATCAATTGATCTACGGGAAATGGCAGTTAAACTGTATAAAATAGGAAAGGGATACCAGGATTTGGGAATGTTTAGTTTGCAAAAGAGAAGACTGAGAGGAGACATAATAGCTGTCTACAAATATCTAAAGGACTGTCACATTGTAGAAGGATCAACTTTATTTTCATTTGCACAAGGAAAGACTAGAAGCAATGGGATGAAACTGAATGGGAGGAGACACAGATTAGATATTAGAAAAAAACTTTTTGACAGTTAGAGTGATCAATGAGTGGAACAAGCTGCCACGAGAAGTGGTGAGTTCTCCTTCAATGGAAGTCTTCAAACAGAGGCTGGACAGACATCAGACTGGGATGATTTAGCGAATCCTGCTTTGAGCAGGGGGTTGGACCAGATGGCCCAGGAGATCCCTTCCAACTCTACGATTCTATGATTCTATGATTCAAAAGATATCCAAGAAATTATTTATGCCAGTCAGCAGCGTTCAAACTCTGATTAACAAATGGAAAATCAGGGGCTCTGTTTAAGGCATCGAGTTCCTGCCACTAAACAAGGGGAATCTCAAGTCATGTCCTCTGCGGTTTCCCATGCTTCTTCAGCCACAGAGGTTCCTGCTCAGCAAAGATGTCAGTTCCAGCAACTAGCTCAAGCTAATGCTATGCGTCTGGTTGATGCTGCCGCCCCAGGTTCAGCTATAGCATGCAGCATTAGTAAGCAGCAAGCAGACGCTTCTGGTAATAAGTCCTTCTTTTCTCCATCTGAGCATGCCCATGAGATGACCGTTCATTGGTGGTCAGAGGTCACATGCTCAGGTCCTCAAGCAGCTCAGATTAGGCCATCAGCATGGTCCTGGAAGGCTTATGTTATCAAAGGATCACATGGTCACATGTCCGTGCGCTAGTATAGACCATGTGGAGTGAGTGTTGTATGCACTTATAAATGTCTCTGGTAAATGACTCATTATGAAACCCCTACCCTTGGTAGGCATGTGTTGTTCAGCCTTGCCAGTTAGTGCCTAGGCTGATAATACAGGTAGAAGGCAGAGTCAGGGACAAGCATCAGCGCCAAATAGTGGCTTTGCCTGTATGCCACTGTGCACTTGGTCTGCACTCCTCAGTAGCCAGCGTCTATTAGTGGCATTGGCAGGTGCGATGCCATGCGCTTAGTGAGTCTAGAGAGGATCTTACCCCGTGTCATTGGGGTAGAGTCTTGTGTCCGTACACTAGTGCTGAGTCGCTGACTCAGCTGTGCCCTGTGACAATCAACAGGGTACGGCATCTGTGTTCTGCGGTTCCATGGCTCTGCAAAGGAAAAGAGCCCGTCACTACTAGACACTGGATGGCGTTTAACCCAAGTGTTTCCAGTGCGATACCGCCATTTTGTGTCTGCCATTAAAGAGCAGCAGTTAACATCTCTGCATGGTGGACCCTGGGCTGCGAACGCACCTTATTACCATCTTCATATTATTTGGTGCATTCTGTCACCCCTAACACTTTGTAAAAACAAAACCACGGTCAGGCAGGCCAACAAAAATTATGTCCACAACTCCCAGGACAATTGTTCGAGATGCAAGAAAAACCCACAAAAAACATCAGCTAAATTACTGGACTCACTGAAAACCAGCAATGTGGTTGTTTCAAGATGCACATTAAGAAAAGACTTGAAGAAAAATGGGCTGCATGGTCGAGACACTAGAAAAAAAAAATTACTTAACAAATGCCGCAAAGCATCTCTGGTACAATACGCGAAACAGCACAGAGACAAGCCTCAAAAATTCTGGAAAAAGGTAATTTGGAGTGATGAGCCCAAGTGGAAATTTTTGGTCACATCAGAAAACATTACATTTGGAGAGTGGTCAACAAGGCCTATGATGAAAGGAACACCATTCCTACTGTAAAGCACGGAGGTGACCCGCTGATGTTTTGGAGATATGTGAGTTACAAAGGCATAGGAAACTTGCTTAAAGTTGAAGGAAAGATAATTGCAGCACTTTACCAGCAAATACTAGAGGCAAATTTGCAATCATCAGCCCAGAAGCAGTGCATGGGATGTACTTGGATGTTCCAAAATGACAATGATTTAAAACACAAGCACAAGTAAACCTGTCATTGGCTACAGCAGAATAAAGTGAAGGTTCTGGAGTGGTCATCTCAGTCTCCTGGCCTCAATTTCATTGAGCCACTCTGGGGATATCTCAAGCATGCAGTTCATGCTAGACAACCCAGAAATTTACATGAACTAAAGGCTTTTTGCCAAGCAGAGTTGGCAGCTTTACCATCTGAGAAAATAAAGATCCTCGTCCAAAATAACCACAAAAGACTTTAAGCTTTCATTGATGCTGGAGGGGGCATACATGGTATTATGAAACGGGGTATGTGAACTTTTGATCATGGTCATTTGCATGTTTTGGGTTGTTATTATGATTTGAAAAGAGAAAACATAGTAGTTTGATAATAAATGGCTTCACCTAACCACTAACCATGAGTGGAGAAAAAGTGTTGGTGTTATCATTCATATTCTCTGAAAAAAAGGCCAAGAAAGCAAAAATTCTGCCGGGGTATGTAAACTTGTGAGTACAACTGTATATACATACATATAAAAAAATATATATACAAACACATAGCAAATACAAATATACATAAGAAAAAAACATACATTTATCTTCATGCAAATATTGTGAGCAACAAATTGCTATAAAAATTATCCATATACATACCATATGTACTTATGTATAAGCCGAGTTTTTCAGCATATTTTTTGTGCTGAAAACACCCCTACGGTTCATACACAAGTCAAATGTCCAGAAAGCCAGTGGGGGAGGGGGAGCAGTGGAACAGCGCGTCACTGGAGGCAGGAGCCGGTGACTGTAACTGTGCCCTCTGCTAAAGAGAAATGAATATTCACTTCTTTTATAGCTGCTTCAGTGACACCCGCAGCCGCCGGCTTCCAGAAGACATCATACTCACTCTCCAGCATGCCTTGCATCTTGGTGGTCTTGACGTTTTCCCAGCTTCTCCATGGTTCCTGCTTTCATCAGCTCTTCCCTCGCAATCATGTGGCGCAGCTCATTGAGGTAATGAATATGCCTGTAAAAAGTCCCACAAAAATATGCCATAATTGCGTGTAAAAAGTCCCACAAAATTGGAGGACAGTGATTTTCTCAAACATATGTCCAGAGCTGAATCCAAATGGATTGTTACACTGGACAGCGTGGCTCCAGTGGGACTAAACGACAAAATTGAACCAATTGCCTTTTGAATCAAGTAAACTGGGGATCTTCTGAGGTTATGAAAAAAATCCCCCACACACACTTTTTTAAGAGAATTTATCTGTCTGTGGTTCAAACAATTTTTCTAGTAATTGTAAAGTCTTAATTATTTATGCACCCACAATTTTTTGCTCACCATATTTGCATGGAGATGTGCAAATGTATATATTTTTTCTTATATGTATATTTATACTTGCTATGTGAATGTATATGTGTTTTTATATGTATATATATATATATATATATATATACTGTATACAGTATATGTATATAAGTTAATGATATTTGGTTCACCTAGAAAATTAGAAATAATCCATATTACATTATTTCTTCAGTAATAATACAAAATTCATGCAAAAATGTTTAAAAATGTATACGTATATTTATGCAATCATGCAAAAAATATATAAAATAATATATACACATAAACAGTACATGTATATACAGTTGAAACTAGAAGTTTACAAACACTATATAAAAAGACACATATGCATGTTTTTCTCAATATCTGACATGAAATCTGAATAAACCTTTCCCGTTTTAGGTTAATTAGGATTACCATAATTATTACTATTTGCCAAATGCCAAAATAATGAGAGCGATAATGTTTTAAGGCATTGTTATTACTTACTGCAAAGTTAAAAGTTTACATACATTTCATTAGTATTTGGTACTATTGCCTTAAACTGAATGACTTGGGTCAAACATTTGGGATAACCTTCCACAAGCTTCTCATAATAGTTGGTCAGAATTTAGGCCCATGTCTCCTAGCAAAAATGGTGTAACTAATCCAGGTTCATAGGTCGCCTTGCTCGCATCTGCTTTTTCAGGTTTGCCCATAAATTTTCAATTAGATTGAGATCAAGGCTTTGTGATAGCCACTCCAAAAGATTGACATTATTACCCTTAAGCCACTTTCTTACCATTTTGGCAGTATGCTTCGGTTCATTGTCCATTTGGAAGACCCACTTCCGGCCAAGCTTTAACTTCCTGGCTGATGTCTTGATGATAGCTCAGTATTGCAACATAATCTTCTTTTCTCATGATGCCATCTCTTTTGTGAAGTGCACCAGTCCCTCCTGCAGCAAAACCACCCTACAACATGATGATGCCACCCTTCACAGTTGGGATGGTGTTCTTAGGCTTCCAATCTTCTCCCTTTTTCCTCCAAACGAAATGATGGTAATTATGCCCAAAAAGTTAAATTTTAGTTTCTTCAGACACCAGGACTTGTCTCCAAAAATTAAGGTTTTTGTTCCTGTGTGTATTTGCAAGCATTAATCTGAGTTAATTGTGAAGAGAAGAGAATAAAACGCTGAGACCAGTGTAGAAATACAGCATTAAAGAAAATACAAAGCGCATAAACACAATTAACCTATACTTATATCTTCTATAAAATGCAGAACCATATGTGGGTTGATGGTGGTATCAAAATGTACTAGAGTGTCATGTGGCGCATATAGAGGAAGATAGAGCGCAAAAAGCAGTATGAGAATGCGACACAGAGAGAAGATATAATATACATACAGTATATTCAATTAGCCCTTGCTTATATGGTCTATGAGACATGCCGGCGCATGTGCGGCTGACGTAACCCGGAAGCGACGCAGCAAAAGACGTCAAGTGGGCAGACAAAGCCCAGGGGGGCGTGCTGCTTCACAGAAAGACGCCATTGCCGTGCAACTAACCAGCATGCCAAACTGTTCATGCGCACTGCTCACTAGCCATAATAATTGAGAAGATTATGTTGCAATACTGTGCTATCATCAAGACATCAGCCAGGAAGTTAAAGCTTGGCCGGAAATGGGTCTTCCAAATGGACACTGACCAGACGCATACTACCAAAATGGTAAGAAAGTGGCTTAAGGTTAATAAAGGTAATCTTTTGGAGTGACTATCACAAAGCCCTGATCTCAATCCTATTGAAAATTTATGGTCAAGCCTGAAAAAGCAGGTGCGAGCAAGGCAACCTACAAACCTGAATTATTTACACTAGTTTTGCTAGGAGGAAAGGGTCTAAACTCCGACCAACTATTATGAGAAGCTTGTGGAAGGATATCCCAAACGTTTGACCAAGTTATTCAGTTTAAGGGCAATAGTACCAAATACTAATGAAATGTATGTAAACATTTAACTTTGCAGTAAGTAATAAAAATGCTTTAAAACATTCTCTCTCTCTCTATTCTGGCATTTGGCAAATATTAATAATTATGGTAATCCTAACTGACCTAAAACGGGAAAGGTTCATTTAGATTTCATGTCAGATATTGAGAAAAGCATTCATATGTGTCTTTTTATATAGTTTATGTAAACTTCTGGTTTCAACTGTATATACATACTGTATTTACTGTATGTGTATATATTATATATTATTTTATATCTATTTATTTCTTTATGACTGCATTAATATATGAATCCATTTTTAAACATTTTTACATGAATTTTGTATTATTCTTACTAAAGAAATAATTTTATATGGATTATTTTTAATTTTCAAGGTGAACCAAATATCACTAACTTAATAATGACTTCTTGCTGCAGCATTTAAGGAGACTCCCTTGTACCACAGCTATATCTTGAGTAAGAAGGGCTGGGACCCATCGAAACGAGTTGGTAATTTTGGCCTTTTGGGCACTCTGCAGTTTTCTGTGACATCACATGCGATTATCACGTGTTCTGATCATGTGTCCCACTAGCACTGCCAGCCGGAGCACACTTTACTGCAGGCAAGGAGTCTGTCAGGTCAAACGAGACAATGCTGCCACAACATGACTGTCACAGTCCAATTCTTGGATCTGTTTCAGATTCTGGAATCCCTCATTTAAACCTTTTCTTTCCTTTCAGGCCTTTGGGCCTTAATATGGGTTTTTGCCCCCGGTGGCCACAGGTGTTTTCTTTGCTTTACTTTTTGCATCAGTGGTCACTGGGGTTATTACATGTTTTTGGTTTCCCTGCTGATGGTGACCACTCCTCCTTTTCAATATAAGGTCACCTGGTGTATCAGCTGGTTTTGGTGATAGCAGGTCCTTGGTGGATTCCAACCACGGTGAAGTTAGCAGTTGGCTCTGAGGTGTTTAGCCACTGCTGAAAGCTGATCTGGTGCTGAACTCTGCTGCCCGGTGTTTGCAGCAGAGAAAGATGATGAAGGTAGCAGCTGGCTCTTAGGTGTCGAGCCACTGCTGAAAGCTAATCCGGTGATGAAGTCTGCTGCCCGGTGACTGCAACAGAGAAAGATAAGTCTTTTGTTGTTTTCCCCTGTTTGATGTATTTTCCTTCGTGTGTATTAGTGCAGCAGTGGGAACAGTGTCCGCACTATCCAATTCCTTAGTAAGGGATAGGTGCAGGGCTAGTGAGAGATCCAGGTATCCTGGTTGGCGACAGGTGAAGAGCCTGTATAGGGAATGTTAGGAGTGTTCAGGGACACTGCCTCAGGGCAGTGCAGGAGGTCTCCATGTCCCCGTTCCCTATTGCAGGGCCCACTGTTGGAATTGTTTCCCCGGTGTTCCCCTTTAGTCGTGTTGTTTCAGCTACCGACCTGCGGGTTGTGTCACACAGGATAGGTACACGTGACAGTTTTGTTGTTTCAGTTACTGACCTGCAGGTCGTGTCACACAGGACAGGTACACGTGACAATGACATTCCCTCCTCAGACCCACGGACTTAATAACACAGCAAGTATTCTTGTACCTCCAGTGACTTTTCACATCTGATGGTGCACTTCTATTGCCTCCACAGTAATACTGCTAAACATTTTTGTTTTATCCAGCAGCGATTTTAACAATCTATATGGACTTGATGATATTATCAGTGCACTTTTTTTTAGCATTAATTGTTTCTACATGTGAATTGCTATGAAAACACTATGTTCTGTGAATACAACCCATTTACTGTTAAATAAATTGCACCTTACATTATTTTGTGCACATTGTTCACTTACCAATTACTAAATTTGTTGTCGAATTGGTTCACTTACCAATTAGTTTGTACATGTGGTACTGCATGTATTGTCCTTCTATACAATGGTATATGCAAGCATGGAAGTGTTGCACAATTATCTAGCTATATATGTATAATACAATTAGGTTTAAGATTTTTGTGTCTTGAATGTTCTTCACTTTGGAGATTCTTCAGAATATGGTAGTTAGCAGGAAAGAACTTTTGTGCAACATTAATTGAAACAAAAATGACCACTTAAATGACACAATCAGATCAAAATTAACCTTCTTTTATTATATTTCATTATGTAGCAGAAAGGGTATGGACATCCAAACATTTTCTTCTGCATTTCAATAAATTTATCCCCATTTTTCAGCCTCCACTACTGTACTTGTAGATGGCTTCCATTAGATTTAGTGGTGTTTCAAACGTTTTCACTCAAAACTTGCCACTGAACATATGAAACCAGGTTTATTTAAAAAGATTTATTTCAGGCGCCAAGTCACTTCTTTCTGTGTGTAATTTCAACCCAAATCCTCAGAGATAACCTTGTCGGATCTCTTCTGGGTGGTGCATGCATAAAGAACATGTATTATGTCAGAAAAAGTAACAAGAAAAGCAGCACTTACCTGATCCTTCCTTAAAGATGTGGTTTTAATCCATAAAATTGGTTACACTGATATTTCAGGAAGTGCAGGTGTCAGGGGAGTTATTTCATGGACAGTGAGACCTGCCAGACTACCAGACTCCAGCAGGTCTCACTGTTCATGAAATAAAGCGAATTTATACTAACCTGTCCGCCAATGATCTATAATGCTGATGTACAACGAAAAGCCCCAACTCTGCTACATTAGGTTGCATTGACATCAGTACTATAACCACTCAGCAAGAGAGCCAGATGACACTGAGCTGAGGTTGAGAACACAGCCGTTCTCACGCTCTGCTCAGTGAGCTGGTTGCCGGGTGAGCTGATTAGCAAAAATACAGGGGAACCCACACAGTGTTTTTAAAAAATATTTTTTATTTATAGCACAGGTTCCAGCTGATGAATACTCCCATCAGCCGTTCCTGCTTTTGCTGTTAATAGCGGCAGAAGCCAAAAACTGATGAGAACAGTAGTCCCATCAGCCGACACCAGTGGTCGGAGGTGAACTTTATACCTCTAACCACAGCTACAGGCTCACACTGTTATTTGACAGCGTGGGAACAGCTGCTCTCTGACCAGTGGTAATGATTTTACCACTTATCAGAAGCAGTGTGTGCCCTGACAACATGACAAACACCCTGTGTTCGGGGAGCCAAACCCGAACAGTAACGCAGACTTCCTGGTGAAGTCCATGTTTGGTGTCCAAGCCCCAACAGTAGGTGTTCGGTACGGATGCCACACTTTACTCTTTGGGTTAGCCCATCTCTAGTTGCAACCAGATGTAGCAGAGTTGGTGCTCGTCGTGGAGTTTCAGTGTTATGGATTATGAGCAGACAGGAGAGTAAAACTTTCATTTTTGGTTTGTATTTTTACATTAATAAAAGGGTAAAGGAGGGTCTGGGAGTGTTTTGTTCAAACAAAGAACTTTTCTCTTTGTGTGTTTTTCTACTTAAACTTATGGGGTAAGTAATGGTGGTATTTTATAGATGACTCTCCATTATTAACCCCTGAGCTTGATGTCAGTGGAAATAAAACAGCTGACATCAACTGCAAAACTATTATCCTGTCCACTAAGGATGAGCAAGCACTGAAATGCTCATTACTGGAACTGAGCAATTCCTAATGGGATTCAAAGGGAAAACCCAGCATTTTTACAGCAGACAAGGAGGTCTGGGGGGCAGTGAAAATGATACAAACAGTATTAGACATAAAGAAGGGCCTCATACACATTATGTTAAAATTGTCATGCAGTGGTACTCCTAGATTCATAAAGACTATGTACTAAGTGCAAAGCCTGCCAAAAAGTTCAAGTAAGAACATGCATATACCCTTGAAGGCACCACCTGTATTGCCTCATTCAAATATCGTCAAAAAAGGGTAGTTGTGGTAATCCTACATTCATAAAACCTCAGCGCACAGTTCAAAGTCAGAAAAAAATATAAGGAGGGCGATCCATACACCTTTGAGGGGAACAAAAGGAGTGCCTCATAATTTTTTTTTAAGAAAGTGTAGTTGTGGCATGTCTATACTCATAAAGGCTTTGCACACTGCAAAGCCACAAAACAATTATAAGAAGGGTCATCCAGTCATCCATAGACCCTTGAAGAGACCAAATGGCAGGCCTCATTAAAATATTTTGAAAGTGTAGTTTACATACTCCTGCACTCATAAAGGCTTTGCACAAAATGCAAAGCCAGTAAAAAAAATTATAAAAAGGGTCATCCATAGACTTGAAGGCAACAAATGGTGGGCCTTATTCAAAGATTGTGAAAGTGTAGTTGATGTGCTCCTACCCTTATAAAGGCTTTTCACAAAGTGCAAAGCCAGGAGAAAATTGTAAGGAAGGAAATACAGTAATCTACTTCAGGTGTTTGCTTATTTTTATCCATCCTCAGAAGGTTGAGGGGACCTCCTCAACTCGTATTTGGAGCCTGATTCCCAGGTGCTTAGGCTGTAATAGACCCATCTCTGGGTGTTGCTGGAGCCCCAGACCCCAGACCCCAGACGTAAAAGAGGGCGACAGCCCCCTGTGTCACCTGCACCATTGTCTGCTCCCACATTGGAGGTGGAAAGCCAGGTGGTAATCCTGTTTTGAGCCACCTCAAAGAGCCTCTGCCAGGTCAGTTTATTTTGCAAGAAGGGTTCAACCTGCTCCCTTCCTTCTCAGATGACACCCACCACATACTGTACAAGCAATGTTACCCTTCCATTTTAAAGGCAACTGTTCCATCACTACTGCCCACTGGTTGAACAACATATAGTGACAGATCCCAGACTCTTCTACGGACCCCCATCTCCGCTGTCGGTTCTACGTAATGACCTCCCCCCAGAATACTAACTCTTGGTCCCCACCACTCTTTTATTGCGGGTGTCTTGGTAATTGCCAATAATTTCCATCTGTTATCTATTCCATTTGCACAACAGCATGTGAAATTGATTGCCAATCAGTGTTGCTTCCTAAGTGGACAGTTGGATTTCACAGAAGTTTGATTTACTTGGAGTTATATTCTGTTGTTTAAGTGTTCCCACAAAGCACAAAATACTCTATAAATAACAAATTAAATTCAGAAAAAATGTTAAACATTTCTAGGAGTGTTACATACCACCAAAATGTAATACAAACCATGTAATACTCTAAGCTTAGGCATTGGCTTGTCAGTACTATCATTAGCATACGTCTGCTCTTGCTGCTTTCTGTGAGAAAAGCTGATGAGAGAAATAGTCATCAGCTAACACTTGAGCAGAATAACATTTTCACGGCTGGTTGAATGGGGTCCGGGTTCGAGATCAAGTTCATCAAGTTGGGGTTTCATTCTGCTACCTGAACCAAACTGTTTTATAAAGTTCGGTCAAACCAAATGGACCTGAATACCCACAGGTCCACCTATCATTATCAGTGATATATCTGGGTGTCAACAGAAGAGCAGTCAGGATACAGAATATAACATGAGATAGAATCATAGTCAGAAAACAGGCTGTGTTGATAGCAGAAATAAAAGCACAATAAATAGGTGACAATATAAAGGATGTGAGCTGTAACCAGAAATATTACCATGATCATTGTTTCTAGTACCCTATTAATTATGTTACTGTGAAACAGTGACTTGTTTTCAAATCAAGTAGGCTTGGATATATTGTTGTCTCTCCTTACAACTTAGATAATTATTGGAAGAATGCTTATTCAGCCAATATCTGCTTTTCCTGACTTCACCATACATGGTAACGTTTGATCATCTCTGGTATCATTTTGTGCCCCAATAAAAAGACATTTAAATGTAAATTGCCTGACGCCTCTTTCTCCAGTTGGTCTACAGAAGCTTCAATGCACTTTAGATAGTAAGCCGATCCCAACTATAATCTAATGTATATGGAGTCTTTAATTTTGGATATACTTCCCTTGCACAATAGGTACCACATAACCTCACTCAATGTAAGCTGGTTGATCCCTTAGTTTATATATCTTTTTTATTTTGTATTTTTCTGGCATTGGGCATAATAGTAAGCCAATTATGAACTCCCCTGTTTGGTGCGGGCCATGGAGCTGAACCCGCATCTTTCCAGGCATATGACAGCTGTTCTATACAGTGAAAATGAGGATGAATGAACTCATGGAGATCAACATTCAACACTTCGGAGACACCATCACATGTTTCTCAACGCAGTGATTCTAGAGCAATGCCCCCATCCCTTATGGGAAATATGTAAAAACATATAACATGTTTCTCAACGCAAGCAATGACTATCCAGGTCTTTCCCCGGGAAGGAACAATCACAGGAAGGGCAGTCTCCAAAGAAGGAAACCACCTATGCCAAAACATGGTATCCATCCACAGACAGCTGTTTTGGGGTATTGCCCCTCATCAGTGTGGAGTAGGAAACTGGCCAGTAGGAGCAATTCCTAGTAGAAGACTGTGAAAATGAGGATGAATGAACTCATGGAGATCAACATTCAACCCTGCGGAGACACCATCACATGTTTCTCAACGCAGTGATTATAGAGCAATGCCCCCATCCCTTATGGGAAATATGTTAAAACATGCAAAACCTAAGCCACGGAGACACCATCACATGTTTCTCAACGCAAGCAATGACTAGCCAGGTCTTTCCCCGGGAAGGAACAACCACGGGAAGGGCAGTCTCCAATGAAGGAAACCACCTATGCCAAAACATGGTATCCATCCACAGACAGCTGTTTCGGGGTATTGCCCGTCATCAATGTGGAGTAGGAAACTGGCCAGTAGGAGCAATGCCTAGTAGAAGACTGTGAAAATGAGGATGAATTAACTCATGGAGATCAACATCCAACACTGCGGAGACACCATCACATGTTTCTCAACGCAGTGATTCTAGAGCAATGCCCCCATCCGTTATAGGAAATATGTAAAAAACATGCAAAACACAAGCCGCAGAGACAACATCACATGTTTCTCAACACAAGCAATGACTAGCCAAGTCTTTCCCCGGGAAGGAACAACCACGGGAAGGGCAGTCTCCAATGAAGACAACAGCTGTCTGTGGATGGCTACCATGTTTTGGCATAGGTGGTTTCCTTCATTGGAGACTGCCCTTCCCGTGGTTGTTCCTTCCCGGGGAAAGACCTGGCTAGTCATTGCTTGCGTTGAGAAACATGTAATGGTGTCTCCGCAGCTTGTGTTTTGCATGTTTTTACATATTTCCCATAAGGGATGGGGGCATTGCTCTAGAACCACTGTGTTGAGAAATATGCGATGGTGTCTCCGCAGTGTTGGATGTTGATCTCCATGAGTTCATTCATCCTCATTTTCACAGTCTTCTACTAGGCATTGCTCCTACTGGCCAGTTTCCTACTCCACACTGATGAGGGGCAATACCCCGAAACAGCTGTCTGTGGATGGATACCATGTTTTTCACATAGGTGGTTTCCTTCATTGGAGACTGCCCTTCCCGTGGTTGTTCCTTCCCAGGGAAAGACCTTGCTAGTCATCGTTTGCGTTGAGAAACATGTGATGGTGTCTCCGCGGCTTGTGTTTTGCAAGCTGTTCTATACAGACATGTGTCCGCAACAGCCGCTGGTGGAATAACGATCCACTCACGGCTGTTAACTAGATAAATGTCACTGTCAATCTCTGAGAGCCACATTTTACTCCCGCTTACCAGAAGTGTGTTGCTAATCCCACCCATCGGTGACCCCGTCACATGATCGCGGTTCACTGATGGGTCAGCATGACAACCGGAGGTCTGTAGCAGATGTCTATGGTTGTCATTGCCGGATTGCTATGAGCGCCACCCCATAGTTGACACTCATAGCAAGTGAACTTTTCTGTTACACAGAGGCAATCTGATCATCGCCTGTGTGTAGCAGAGGCAATCGAGGTACTGCAGCTTCTAGTTTCCTGTGGAGAATGCAAAAAGAAAAAAGTTTTTAAAAATATTAAAAAAACTAAAAAATATAAAAGTTCAAATCACCCCCTTTTGCCCCATATAAAGCTTCAAATCACCCCTCTTTTGCCCCATTCAAAATAGAACAATTAAAAAATTAAATATACAGATATTTGTTATTGCCTCATTCAAAATCACCCGATCTATCAATATAAAAAAATTAACCGGATTGCTAAACAGCGTAGTGAGAAAAAAAATCAAATGTCAGAATTAAGGTTTTTTTCGTCGCCGCTATATTGCATTAAAATGCAAGAACTGGAGATCAAAAGATCATATCTGCACCAAAATGGTATCAATAATAATGTCAGCTTGGAGCAGAAAAAAATAAGCCCCCACTCAGCCCAAGATTATGAAAAATGGAGACGCTAGAGGTCTTGGAAAATGGCGCCATTTTTTAAACCAAATTTTGGATTTTTTTCAGCACTTAATTAAAAAAGAATTATTGGTGTCTATATTTGGTGCCTATGAACTCGTACTGACATGGAGAATCATAAAAGTAGGCCAGTTTTATCATTTAGTGAACATTGTAAAAAAAAGCAACTATGGAATTGCACTTATTTTGCAATTTCACCGCACTTGGAATCTTTTTTCCTGTTTTCCAGTACATGTTTTCTTAAAACCAATTATGTCTTTCAAAAATACAACTTGTCCAGCAAAAGAAAAAAGCCCTCATTGGCCATTTTGGCCAAAAAATTAAAAAAGTTATAGCTCTGGGAAGAAAGGAAGCAAAAAACAAAATGCAAAAACTGAATTACCTCTTGTCGTTAATCAGTTTTTAAAAAAATGTGCCTAAGCACTAACAGATGAGTAGTTGCTACCTACCTACCTGTTGTGCCCGGTCCCATTCTCCGCAAGCACAGACCATTCACAGACTTCCGCTGAAGTCACATCAGCTGAGGTGCAGTTTGTCTTCCTGTTGACAGGGCGGGACTATTGGTGTCATGCTAATTGACAGCTTTCTATCCACTGCCTATTTGGGGGAGCTGGCTGTCAATAACCATGATGTCAGTAGTTCCACCCTTTCAGCAGGAAGAGAGACTGCTGCTTTGTGGACAAGGAGCAGTTGAATCTGGCAGGATTCCATAAACAGGTAGTAACCTTTGTTAGTAACTACATGTCTTTTTTAAGTCCTGGATATCCCTTTTAGCTTAAGTTAATTGGCTAAAAATTCTGTGACATTGTACTTGGCTGACATTCTAATAGAATGCTTGTCATTTAAGGCTTCAGTTAAGTTTTTTTGTTTTTCTCTAGTATTTTTGTATTCAGTACAAATAGAGTGTGGCTTCCTTTCTACTGAGCTGTGTAGTTCATATATATTCCCTCTTTAGCTGGGTTTCCATTTGGGACCCGGAGACTCTCTGCCACTATTCACACTAGGTAGGTTTTAACATCAGATTGTAGTTACTGTCACAAATGGTACACCATGCCGTGGTGGGACAGCTGTAAACTTTTTTTTATCAAAACAGTGTTTACTAAGTATCCTATGTAAATTATTTAATGCATTTGCTTTTATACTTATTTATTTTCATTAGAGTATATGCACACATTGAGACTTTCTAATAGAGTTAAAATAACAAAAAAATTCTAAAGGCAATTAGCAGCATTGCACTTTGAATTGATATTACAGTAAATGCAAAGTGCATATTTGCATTACGGGGACCAAAAAAGAAGAAAGTATTAAATTGTACTAACGTTTCACTCACTGCATCTAGTTATCATTCCTCCTTCACCTGTACCTTATATGATATCTGTCATCTCTAATCACTGATGGGTGTTGAATGAATCTAAAATTTGTAATTGGAGCACTGCAGAAGTCTTATTATTGAGGCAGAGAGAGCTTTCATCACATGGCAAATGATAAACAGATCTCTGGAGCATAAATAAGCGTACTTAAACTTCTTCATGAAAAAGACAACGGTTAAACATGAAAAATTCCAAGCAATGGAGAAATACTATCAGTACTCTTGGGCTTTAGTTTTTTAGGACTTGGTTTTAATTTAATTTCTATAAAGTTAGTTGTAAAGTATTAAGATAAATATGATATAGAGAAAGTGTATTTAGGGTAATGAAAATATTAATGGTGCTTTCTAGAGATGAGATGAGCTGATCAATCTGTGGAAGACTTCTTGAAATATGTGGTTTGACAAAAAAGTCAATATTTTTAGATTTCATTCATTGATCAAAAAAAAAATTGTTCTTCACCATTTCCCGCATTGATGAAGAATCATTAACATAATTTTGCAATATCGTGCAGCCAATTTCATAATGCGATGCAACTAAGACTTCTTAAGAGTTAAACCTTGTACAGTGGTGGTTAGAGAAGAGCGACTTTGCCTTCTTTCGGGTCTAGTCGGGTTTCACGAAACCCGACTTTCGCAAAAGTCGGGTCGAACGAAATCGGCCGATTATTGTGAAAAGTCAAAGTCCGACTGAAACACGAAACCCAATGTAAGTCAATGGGGAGGAAAAGTCGGCAGTGAGTGGAGGACAGGAAACACACCTAGAGTGCCCATTTTAATGCCAAAAACATCAATTCTTATTCCTTAAGCTTGTCAACCTTAATTTACTTTATAATAATAGTTAGGCATTGAAAACGGGGGGTTATTTGGCTAAAGTTGTGGGGGGGTGGTGCTGGCTCCAGATTTTCGTGGGCCCAGGGCCAAAGAGTGTCACTGGGCTCCTTTAACATATGACACAATTCATGATCCTTTGATACGGCAGATAAATAGGGGTAGAGTACAATGAAAAATACTTCAATTCTTACATCACATGACTGATATCCATTTTAAATTCTCCAATAGCTCCAAAAACAGACAGTATATTCCTCCATACAGTACTATGGCCACCGCATAGTGCGCCATACAGAGTAATGAGGCCCATATATTTCTCCATACAGAATCATTGGTCCCATATAATGTTCGATACAGTATATGATGAGCTCCACATAATGCTACAGTATATGTTGTTCACCATGGATGAAGCTCCAGTGTCTTATGGGTCCAAATAATGCTCCATATATAATGGGCCCTATTTCTAATGCTCCAGTGTATAATGGGCCCTGTAAATGCTGCTCCAGTGACTGATGTCCACCTTTTGAATGCTCCAGTGTATGGTGGGCCCCAGATATCATTCCTCAGAGTATCGTGCTCCCCAAAAATTGCTCCCAACCTTTAAAACAATTAGATAAGTCTCCTCGCTAAGGAATCCCTGTAGTCTGGACTCCTCGTCGTCCCCATCTTCCATCTCTCTGCACTTGGACTGTTTAGGCAGAGGGCGTACAGACGTGATGTCATCGCACTCTTTGACCAGAATGTCACTGTCAGGAAAAGTGTTTGGTTACCGGGGGCAGTATGGTTGCAAAGCTGAACCTTAAAGGAATGTCCAGAAGGGCACCACCAGGAGTGGAGCCTGCGGCTTAATTGGACTCAACACGGGCAACCTCAACCATGCCATCCACAAAAAAGCTGCACAGATGGCAAGCTTAATTCCGTTAACGAACGAGACACAGGCATGCCCCCGCGGTGTGCGTCCAGCTTACTAGAGGGACACGCGAGGCTCTGGCATGCGAGATCGGCCAATAACAGGTCTGTCATGCCCTTACATGTCCGGGGCTGCATGCGTGCTACAATGAAAGGACCAGCATGTATCGCTTACAGGAGCGGATAGCACGCTGAACCCAGTTATTAATGGGGATCTGGGATTAAAATTCTTCCCCGCGAACAAGGATTTCCCAGTAAGTGCAGGTCAACTGTAATTCCGGAATTAGGCCTAAACGGCATTCAAGAAAGAATGTGAAAAAATTAAGTGTCCAAACCACAGGTGCTGTAGCTTGCTTAAAAGCTGGGCTCCTCTGCTGAGGAGCACACAGTTCTGACATAAACAGGCGGCATAGCTTGGTTCACGAGTGGCCAACTCTGCTGAGTAGCATACACAGTTACTAGGCCCAAAGTATTAAGTGGTGTAAATGCAGTCAAAAACTGGTTCTTTCATAAACAGGCAGCATAGCTCGGTTCACGGGTTGGCTCCTCTTCTGAGTAGCAGACACAGTTACTAGGCCCAAAAGGATTTTCAGGACAATATGCGGTAAAAAATTATTAGAAACACACACGGTGTAGCTCCTTCACAGATGTACTACACCGCTGGCTACCAGACACCGCTACTATGCCCTAAAACTGTCTACTATCATCGAAAACCATTATTAATGTGAAAAAAAGATACGCTTATGTTTAACGAAATGTTCTCGAATGGAAACTCGAACAGCCGAATTTTAATCAAAGTGTTGTAGTTCGATGTACGGCTCTAACACCGCCAAAAACAGCTAGAATTTGAACTTGGCCAACAGTTCCACTCAAACACCACTCATCTGTAATCAGGAGGCAGACTCAGACAGTCTCAAGCACAGTATGGATTCGACAAGATTGCAGAAAGTTGAGAAAGGGTACAGTATCACCGGATAACAGGTATATATAGCATAGTTTAAACATTTAAAATCTCCGTGTTTATTTCCGGAGTCCGACAAAGACACTCACAGCCTCAGTATGGATTAGACAACAATTTAAAAAGTTGAAAAAAGGAAATGTTTTTGAAGCATACACCAGTATACACTGTTGGGGTATTTTTAAATCTTCATATATATTTCTGTCTCAGTAAGACAGTCCAGACTCTCCGCAAGAAGAAATGAGATGGATAAAAGTACAGACATAAAGTCGAGTGACTGCAGAAATTTAGGAATTACTAATCACGGGAAAAACTCCCGGGAGAATTCTCAGAGGCAATGCTGACCCTCAATTACTTTCTGTGTGGAGACAGCGAAAACAGTTCTTTGTGAAGAAAGGGTTGCTGTATCGCAGTACCGTTGATCCCATCACCGTTACTCATCTCCATCAAATTTTGATCACAGGGAGAGATGTAGACATGGTCCTCACTGCCTATCATGATCTGTCAGGTAACTTTGAAGTACAAAAGACAGAAGCCACAGGCTGTAGGCGATTCTATTGGATTGGCATGAGAGGGCACATTTAAAAATGTGGACAGGAATGTCACACGTCTGTGAGTAGGAAAACTGTGAAAGCTGATGATAAACCACCACTGCATCTCATTGTGAGTCGACGTCCATAAGAAATGGAAACCATTGATCATCTAAAGCTAAAGCCCGGCAAGCAGGACAGGGCATAGCTACGTCTTAACCTTCATCTATCAGTTCACCAAATTTGTAGTGGCAGTCCCAGGGAAGGATTTGACAACCCAGACTACACAGTGGAGGAGCAGGGAGAGGTAAATGTTGCAAATGCTGGGGCCCTGCCCAAGCAAGGGGGGCCCACTCATAGGCGTCGGTACTGGCACTGAGCCCCTCATAGTACGCCGGTGTGTCTGACTGCGGGTGTGCACCCCCACTGTCAGAGACACTTGACTGCACTATGAGGGACAATGTGAAAGTGCCAGCACCCAAGAGTCGGCCCACCCACCTGTCCAGGGCAATGGACACTCGCACGGTTGCGTGCGCTAGGTGGTGACCCCGGCCATGGGGGGGAGAAAGCCCAGTTACGGAGTTTTAAAAAATGGCATATGTTGATGTTGGACATTCAGCAGCTGCAAATGGAGAAATTGGAGAAGTCTGAGGAAGAGGAGGACAAAAGCGAGCCATTTTTCTGGCAACCTATGTGTCATCAGGGGAAAGTGGGACAAAATTCTTTGAAACCCATGCATGGTTGATTTTAATGAAGGTTAGATCATCAACATTTTGGGTCAACAGGCGGGTCCTTTTTTCTGTCAGGATTGATCCAGCAGCACTGAAGAATCTTTCCGATAGCACACTAGCAGCAGGGCAAGCGAGCTCCTGTAAGGCATATTGTGCCAATTCAGGCCAGGTGTCCAGTTTAGAGGACAAATAGTCAAATGGGAATGACCTGTGAGGGAGAACATGGATATGGGATGAGAAGTAGTTTGTAACCATAGTTGACAAGTGCTGTCTCCTGTCACTTTCAATCAATGCAGTATTACCAGTCGTGTGAGCGGGACTTGAAAAATCAATCCACAACATGGTCATGAAACCTCTGTCTCCAACAATACTTCTGATGTGTGCACCACGAACACCTCTTCCATGTTGCCCCCTATGGCTCGTTGGAGAACAATCACTGCTGGTGTGTGCTGGGAATGCCTCAAACAAACGGTTTACCAGAGTTGCTTGTTTGTTAGCCAATATTAGGTCAAGGTTCTCCCGTGGCATGATGTTTTGGAATTTGCCTTTATAGCATGGATCCAGGATGCTGGCCAACCAGTAGTCGTCATCGTTCATCATTTTGGCAATGCGGGGGTCCCTTTTTAGGATCTGCAAGGCATAATCTGACATGTGGGCCAATGTTCCAGGTGTCATTGATGCACTGTGAGTGCTGGGTGGAAGAGCACTTTCTGGCAACTCCACATCCTTCCAGTGACGCACAAACCCTGTACCAGACCTTGCCACGCCAACAATTTATCTTGCCCCACGAGAAGCATCCTTCTCCCCTCAATAATCATCCCCATCATCATCCTCCTCCTCTTCCTCTTCTTCCTCCACCTCATCCAGGAGAGGTCCCGGAGCAGACAATGGCTGACTGTCATCAAGGCTTCCCTCCTCCTCTTCCTCATCCTCCTCGGCTGCAGATGCCTGCTCCTTAATGTGCGTCAAAGTTTGCATGAGCAGACGCATAAGTGGGATGCTCATGCTTATGATGGCGTCGTCTGCGCTTACCAGTCGTGTGCATTCCTCAAAACACTGAAGGACTTTACAGAAGTCTTTCGGCTTTGACCACTGCACACCCGACAACTTCATGTCTGCCCTCAAAGTGCCTGGCCGTGTATCCTCCCACAAATGCACTACAGCCTGCCTCTGTTCGCACAGCCTCTCAACCATGTGCAGGGTGGAATTCCACCTTGTTGCAACGTCGATAATTAAGCGGTGCTTGGGAAGTTGGGCGACCGGCGGATGTGCGAACACAGTCTTTGGACCTTCTGGAGCAGGCCTGTTAACTCCGGATAATTATTTAGGAAGCACTGCACCACCAGGTTCAAGGTGTGAGCCAGGCAAGGTATGTGTCGGAGTTTTGAAAGGGCTATGGCTCCCACAAAATTCCGGCCGTTATCACTAACTACCTTGCCTGCCTCAAGATGTAGACTGCCCAGCCATGACTCAGTTTGTCGCTGCAAGTAGTCGGCCAGGACCTCCGCGGTGTGTCTGTTGTCGCCCAAACACATCATCTTCAACACAGCCTGCTGACGCTTACCACTAGCTGTTCGATAGTGGGAGACCGATTGTGCAACACTGGCAGCTGCGGATGGAGTGCTCGTGCGACTGCGCTCTGTGGACGAGCTTTTGCTTCTGGAGGAGGAGGAGGAGGGTCGAATGCCTACACCCAACTGCTTCCTATACCGTGGGCTAGGCAGCACTGTCCCACCGCCTCTGTCTCCTGTGGACCCTGCATCCACCACATTAACCCAGTGCACAGTGATGGACACGTAACGGCCCTGGCCATGCCTACTGGACCATGCATCTGTTGTGAGGTGCACCTTTCCACTCATTGATTGCTTGAGTGCATGGACAATGCGGTCTTTCACAAGAAGGTGGAGGGCTGGGATGGCTTTGCGAGAATAGAAGTGTCGACTGGGTAGGTCATAGCGTGGTACTGCGTAGGCCATGAGTTCGCGGAAAGCTTCGCTTTCAACCAACCGGTAGGGCATCATCTCTAACAAGATTAGCTTGGCAATGTGGGCGTTCAAACCCAGTGTATGCGGATGAGAGGATGAGTAGTTTCTTGTCCTACTCATAGTCTCTGGTAGGGTAAGCTGGATTTGAGAGCTGCATATGGTGGAACTAGCGGTGGACATGGCGGACTGAGAGAGGGTTGATGATGGTGATGGAGTTGGTGTTCTTTCTGATGGCCTAGATTCAGTCTTTCGTAGCAATAACATTGTGATTCCCTGACTGCTTTGGCCTTGCGACGACACCTCAACATTTGCTGCTTGGGGTGTGCTAACCGGTGGGCTTGCAGTGGGGGAAATGATGTAGCGTTGCTGACTACCTTCATTGGGAGCAGTTACACATGTGGTACGTGAGGTTTGGTAGTCCGTCCACGCTTGCAAGTGCATGGTGGTTAAATGTCTAAGCATGCAACTGGTATTAAAATTTCTCAGATTTTTCCCTCGGCTAAAGGTCTTTGTGCACTTCTTACAGATAACCTTTGCCTGATCATTAGGATTTTGTTCAAAAAAGTGCCACTCTGCACTCTTCCTACTATGGAAGACATTTTGAGGCCTTGCACGCTGTGCTAATTTGACCATCTAGCCTAGCTGTCCTGCAACTCTTTTGGCTTTTGTAACCCGTTTTTGGACTGCTCCGGGCATGCCAGATAACAGCTGTTGCGATGTCAATGCCTGCTGCGGATGCTCCTCCTCTTCTGAGCTATTGGCAGTGGCACCCTCTTCCCCCAATGGATGCCAATCTGGGTCAACAACTAGGTCATCCATCACTTCCTCTTCAATGTCATGTGCACCTTCCTCTGTGTCACCATGTAAGGTGGTATAGTATGCGGGAAGGGGCACCTGAGTTTCATCAGGGTCAGATTCTGGCTCAGTACACTGCGAGGACAATGTAGTGATCTGAGTGAATGTACCAGCAGATAAACTAGCAGTGGCTGTGCATCAGTGCACTCCATGTCAGATTCTTCTTGGACTGGGTAATTCACGATTTGACTTTATAACCCAGGCATGGTATGTGAAAAGCGCTCCATGGAGTAATCTGTAGTGTGACCTGCCGCATCCTTTACTTTTGGTAGGGGTGAAGGACACAAGGAAAGGTGTGGTTCATGAACATGAGCCTCCAATGACGACTCAGTGCTCTCATTTTTTGAAAGTTCAGAAGAGGAGGCGATAGAGCTGGAGGCCGAGTCAGCAATGTAAGCCAAAACTTGTTCCTGAAGCTCCGGCTTTAAAAGCCGTTTACCTACTCCCAGAAAAGGGAGCCTTTGAGGCTTTGTGGAACCAGACGATGACGCAGGCTCAACACCTCCTGCATTAGATGCTATTGTGCTTTTGCCACTACCAGCAGATCCACCACCAACACCATCATTACCAGCTGGCAACCCCCGCCCACTTCCATGGCCTCTTCCAACACACTTCCTCATTTTTGGGAAAATGTACCCAAAATACCACCAGCAATATGGCACTGTAAAACAATGTACAAGGTGAATATAGTATTGGGGAGAATTTGAATCTCCCTACAGACTTGTGGACATGAACATGAGCCTCCAATGACGACTCAGTGCTCTCATTTTTTGAAAGTTCAGAAGAGGAGGCGATAGAGCTGGAGGCTGTGTGAGCAATGTAAGCCAAAACTTGTTCCTGAAGCTCCGGCTTTAAAAGCGGTTTACCTACTCCCAGAAAAGGGAGCCTTTGAGGCTTTGTGCAACCAGACGATGACGCAGGTTCAATACCTCCTGCATTAGATGCTATTGCGCTTTTGTCACTACCAGCAGATCCACCACCAACACCATCATTACCAGCTGGAAACCCCCGCCAACTTCCATGGCCTCTTCCAACACACTTCCTCATTTTTGGGAAAATGTACCCAAAATACCACCAGCAATATGGCACTGTAAAACAATGTACAAGGTGAATATAGTATTGGGGAGAATTTGAATCTCCCTACAGACTTGTGGACACTGAAGTAGAGATGAGCGACTTTGCTTTCTTTCATGTCGAGTCGGGTTTCATGAAACCCGACTTTCGCAAAAGTCGGGTCTAACGAAATGGGCCGATTTTTGTGAAAAGTTGAAGGCCGACTGAAACACGAAACTCAATGCAAGTCAATGGGGAAGCAAAGTCGGCAGGGAGTGGAGGACAGGAAACACACCTACAGTGCCTTTTTGAATGCCAAAAACATAAATTCTTATTACTGAAGCATTTCAACCTTAATTTACTTCATAATACTAGTTATGCACTGAAAAATGGGGGTTATTTGGCTAAATTTGTGGGGGGGTAGGGCTGGCTCCAGGTTTTCATGTGCCCTGAGCCAAAGAGCGCCCCTTTAACACATAGCACAACTCATGATGCTCTGAATCATAGAATCATAGAATCGTAGAGTTGGAAGGGACCTCCTGGGCCATCTGGTCCAACCCCCTGCTCAAAGCAGGATTCGCTAAATCATCCCAGTCAGATGTCTGTCCAGCCTCTGTTTGAAGACTTCCATTGAAGGAGCAACCCCCTGCTCAAAGCAGGATTCGCTAAATCATCCCAGTCAGATGTCTGTCCAGCCTCTGTTTGAAAACTTCCATTGAAGGAGAACTCACCACTTCTCGTGGCAGCCTTTTCCACTCATTGATCACTCTAACTGTCAAAAAGTTTTTTCTAATATCTAATCTGTGTCTCCTCCCATTCAGTTTCATCCCATTGCTTCTAGTCTTTCCTTGTGCAAATGAGAATAAAGTTGAGCCTTCTACAGTGTGACAGCCCTTTAGATATTTATAGACAGCTTTTAAGTCTCCTCTCAGTCTTCTCTTTTGCAAACTAAACATTCCCAAATCCTGCAACCTTTCCTCATAAGACAGGGTTTGCAGACCGGTCACCATTCTGGTCGCTCTTTTCTGAACTTGCTCCAGTTTGTTGATGTCTTTTTTAAAATGTGGTGCCCAAAACTGGACACAATATTCCAGATGAGGTCTGACCAAAGAGGAGAAGAGGGAAATAATGACTTCACGTGATCTAGACTGTATGCTTCTGCTAATACATCCTAGAATTGCATTTGCCTTTTTTGCTGCTGCATCACACTGTTGACTCATATTCAGTCTGTGATCTATTAGTATACCCAAGACTTTTTCACATGTGCTGTCACTTAGCCCTATTCCTCCCATTCTGTATATGCTTTTTTCATTTTTATTGCCCAGATGTAGTACTTTGCATTTCTCCCTGTTAAAAACCATTCTGTTAGTTGCTGCCCACTTCTCCAATTTATTTATATCTTTTTGAATCCTCTCTCTCTCTTCTCTAGTATTAGCTATCCCTCCTAGCTTTGTGTCATCAGCAAATTTAATCAGTTTACCCTCAATTCCTTCATCTAAATCGTTGATAAAGATGTTGAACAATACAGGGCCCAGGACAGAGCCCTGTGGTACCCCACTTGAGACATTCTTCCAACTGGATGTGCAGCCATTTACGACCACTCTTTGGGTCCGATCACTAAGCCAGTTATGAATCCACCTAACAGTTGCCTTGTCCATTCCATACTTAGTCATTTTTTCAATAAGGATTGTATGAGAGACTTTGTCAAATGCTTTGCTGAAGTCAAGATATACTATATCAACAGCATTTCCTTGATCCACCCAATCAGTGATTCTGTCATAGAAGGAAATTAAGTTAGTCTGACATGACTTATTAGTTACAAACCCATGCTGACTCTGTTTAATCACTTCATTCTTATCCAGGTACAGACATACATGTTGTTTAATAATTTGTTCAAAGATCTTTCCTGGTATAGAAGTCAGACTCACCGGCCTATAGTTGCCTGGGTCCACCTTCTTCCCCTTTTTGAAGATAGGAACAACATTTGCTCTTCTCCAGTCTTCTGGCACTTCTCCTATTCTCCAAGAATTTTCAAAGATTATGGAGAGGGGTTCAAAAATTTCTTCTGCTATCTCCTTCAGTACTCTGGTGTGTAATTCATCTGGACCTGGAGACTTGAATTCATTTAGGTTAGCTAAGTGTTTCCTCACTATCTTTCTGTTTATAGATATCCTGGATTCTTCTATTCCCTTAATAGGACAGTGAAGAACAGTTGATGTTACATTTCCTTTGTCAGATCAAACAGATGCAAAATAGGAATTTAAAAGTTCAGCCTTCTCAGCATCCTGTCTTACCATTTCATCATTTTCATTCTGTAAAAATCCAATAGCATCTTTGACTTTTCTTTTACTTTTGACATAGCCCCAAAATCCTTAATTATTGCTTTTGACAGCTCTTGCAAGCCTCAATTCATTTTCAGCTTTAGATATTCTGATCTGTGCCCTGCAGGTTCTGCAGACAGCATTATATTCTTCTTTAGATATGCCTCCCTCTTTCCATTTTATAAACATTTTTTTCTTCCTTTTTAGCATGTGCTTAAGTTCTGTGTTCAGAATATGGTAGAGAAATAGCGGTATAGTACAATGAAAAATACTTCACTTTTTACATCTCATGACTGATATCCATTTTAAATTCTCCAATAGCTCCAAAAACGGACAGTATATTACTCCATACAGTATTATGGCCACCGCATAGTGTGCTATATAGAGTAATGAGGCCCATATATTTCTCCATACAGAATCATTGGTCCCATATAATGTTTGAAACAGTATATGATGAGCTCCACATAATACTACAGTATATGTTGGTCCCATATATCATTCTCCAGAGTATAGTGCTCTCCAAAAATTGCTGTCCCAACATTGAAAACAATTAAATAAGTCCCCTCAAATAAGTCTCCTCGCTAGGGAATCCCTGTACTAGTCTGGGCGTACAGACGTGATGTCATTGCGCTCTCTGATCAGAATATCACTGTCAGGAAACGCGGAAGATGTCATGGCGGTGGAGCAGGGAGAGGTAAGTATTTCAACTTTGCAAGTGCTGTGATCCTGAGCAAGCAGGGGGGCCCACTCGTTGGCGACGGCACTGGCACAGTGCCCCTCATAGTACGGCGGTGTGTCTGATGGCGGGTGTGCACCCCCACCATCAGAGACACTTGATTGCACTATGAGGGACCCTGTGCCATTGCCCGCGCCCAATAGTCGGCCCACCCACCTGTCCAGGGCAACGGCACTCGCACGGTTTCGTGCGCTAGGTGGTGACCCCGGCCATGGGGGGAGGAGGCAGCCCAGTTAGGGAGGTTTACAAAATGGCATATGTTGATGTGGGACATTCCCCTGCTGCTAAAGGCGAAATTGGTCAAGTCCGAGGAAGAGGAGTACCAAAGAAAGCCATTTTTCTGGAAACCTATGTGTCATCAGGGTAAGGTGTGACAAAATCCTTGGAAACCCATGCATGGTTCATTTTAATGAAGGTTAGATCATCCACATTTTGGGTCGAGAGATGGGTCCTTTTTTCTGTGAGGATTGATCCAGCAGCACTGAAGGCTCTTTCCGATAGCACACTTGCAGCAGGGCAAGCGAGCTCCTGTAAGGCATATTGTGCCAATTCAGGCCAGGTGTCCAGTTTAGCGGCCCAATAGTCAAATGGGAATGACCTGTGAGGGAGAACATCGATATGGGATGAGAAGTAGTTTGTAACCATAGTTGACAACTGCTGTCTCCTGTCACTTTCAATCGATGCAGTATTACCAGTCGTGTGAGCGGGACTTGAAAAATCAGTCCACAACATGGTCATGAAACCCCTGTCACCAACGCCACTTCTGATGTGTACACCACCAACACCTCTTCCAAGTTGCCGCCGGCCCCTACGGCTCGTGTGAGAACCATCACCGCTGCTGTGTGCTGGGAATGCCTCAAACAAACGGTTTACCAGAGTTGCTTGTTTGTTAGCCAATATTAGGTCTAGGTTCTCCTGTGGCATGATGTTTTGGAATTTGCCTTTATAGCGTGGATCCAGGATGCTGGCCAATCAGTAGTCATCATCGTTCATCATTTTGGAAATGCGGGGGTCCCTTTTTAGGATTTGCAAGGCATAATCTGACATGTGGGCCAATGTTCCCGGTGTCAATGATGCACTGCGAGTGCTGGGTGGAGGAGCACTTTCTGGCAAATCCACATCCCTCCAGACACGCACAAAGCCTGTACCAGAGCTTGCCACACCAACATTTTCTCTTGCCCCACGAGAAGCATCCTCCTCCCCTAAATAATCAACCCCATCATCATCGTCCTCCTCCTCTTCTTCTTCCTCCACCTCGTTCAGGAGAGGTCCCGGAGCAGACAATGGCTGACTGTCAACAAGGCTTCCCTCCTCTTCCTCCTCATGAACCTCGGCTGCAGACGCCTGCTCCTTAATGTGCGTCAAAGTTTGCATGAGCAGACGCATAAGTGGGATGCTCATGCTTATGATGGCGTCGTCTGCGCTTACCAGCCGTGTGCATTCCTCAAAACACTGAAGGACTTTACAGAGGTCTTTCAGCTTCGACCACTGCACACCTGTCAACTCCATGTCTGCCCTCAAAGTGCCTGCCCGTGTGTCCTCCCACAAATGCATTACGGCCTGCCTCTGTTTGCACAGCCGCTCAACCATGTGCAGGGTGGAGTTCCACCTTGTTGCAACGTCGATAATTAGGCGGTGCTTGGGAAGTTGGAGCAATCGCTGCAGCTTCTCCATATGACTGGAGTGTACTGGTGACCAGCGGATGTGCGAGCACAGTCTTTGGACCTTCTGGAGCAGGCCTGTTAACTCCGGAAGCACTGCACCTCCAGGTTCAAGGTTTGAGCCAAGCAAGGTATGTGTCGGAGTTTTGAAAGGGCTATGGCTGCCACAAAATTCCGGCTGTTATCACTAACTACCTTGCCTGCCTCAAGATGTAGACTGCCAAGCCATGACTCAGTTTGTAAAAAAAGTAGTCGGCCAGTACCTCCGCAGTGTGTCTGTCGCCCAAACACATCATCTTCAACACAGCCTGCTGACGCTTTCCACTAGCTGATTGATAGGGGGACATCTCGTGTGCAACACTGTCAGCTGCGGCTGGAGTGCTCGTGCAACTGCGCTCTGTGGCGAGCTTTCGCTTCTGGAGGAGGAGGGTCGAACACCTACAGTCAACTGTTTCCTATACCGTGGGCTAGGCAGCACTGTCCCACCACTGCTGTTCCCTGTGGACGCTGCATCCACCACATTAACCCAGTGCGCAGTGATGGGCACGTAACGGCCCTTGCCATGCCTACTGGACCATGCATCAGTTGTGAGGTGCACCTTTCCACTCACTGATTGCTTGAGTGCATGTACAATGCGGTCTTTCACATGAAGGTGTAGGGCTGGGATGGCTTTGCGAGAAAAGAAGAGGCGACTGGGTAGGTCATAGCGTGGTACTGCGTAGGCCATGAGTTCGCAGAAAGCTGCGCTTTCAACCAACCAATAGGGCATAATCTCTAACGAGATTAGTTTGGCAATGTGGGCGTTCAAATACAGTGTACGCGGATGAGAGGATGAGTACTTTCTTGTCCTACTCATAGTCTCGGGTAGGGTGACCTGGACTTGAGAGCTGCATATGGTCGAACTAGTGGTGGACATGGCGGACTGAGAGAGGGTTAATGATGGTGATAGAGTTGGTGTTCTTTCTGATGGCCTAGATTCAGTCTTTTGTTGCAATAACAGTGTGATTCCTTGACTGATTTGCCCTTGCGACGACAACTCAACATTTGCTGCTTGGGGTGTGCTAACCGGTGGGCTTACAGTGGGGGAAACAATGTAGTGTTGCTGACTACCTTCTTTGGGAGCAGTTGCACATGTGGTGCGTGAGTTTTGGTAGTCCGTCCATGCTTGCAAGTGCATGGTGGTTAAATGTCTTAGCATGCAGCTGGTATTTAAATTTCTCAGATTTTTCCCTCAGCTAAAGGTCTTTGCGCACTTCTTACAGTTAAGCTTTGCCTGATCATTAGGATTTTGTTCAAAAAAGTGACACACTGCACTCTTCCTACTAGGGAAGACATTTTGAGGCCTTGCATGCTGTGCTATTTTGACCGTCTGGCCAAGCTGTCCTGCAACTCTTTTGGTTATTGTAACCTGTTTTTGAACTGCTCCGGGCCTGCCAGATAACAGCTGTTGCGATGTCGATGCCCGCTGTGGATGCTCCTCCTCCTCTTCTGAGCTATTGGCAGCGGCACCCTCTTCCCCCAATGGATGCCAATCTGGGTAAACAACTGGGTCATCCATCACCTCCTCTTCAATGTCATGTGCACCTTCCTCTGTGTCACCGTGTATGGTGGTATAGTATGCGGGAAGGGGCACCTGAATTTCATCAGTGTCAGATTCTGGCTCAGTACACTGCGAGGACAATGAAGTGCTCTGAGTGAATGTACCAGCAAAATCATCTATCAGTGGCTGTGCATCAGAGCACTCCATGTCAGATTCATCTTGGCCTGGGTAATTCACGATTTGACTTGATAACCCAGGCATGGTATGTGAAAACAGCTCCATGGAGTAATTTGTAGTGTGGCCTGCCGCATCCTTCGATTTTGGTTGGGGTGAAGGACACAAGGAAAGTTGTGGTTCATGACCATGAGCCTCCAATGACAACTCAGTGCTTTTTTTAAAAAAAAATTCAGAAGAGGAGGCGATAGAGCTGGAGGCTGAGTCAGCAATGTAAGCCAAAACTTTGTTCTTGAAGATCCGGCTTTAGAAGTGGTTTACCTACTCTCAGAAAAGGGAGCCTTTGAGGCCTTGTGGAGACGATGATGCAGGCTCAACACCTCCTGCATTAGGTGCTATTTTGCTTTTGCCACTACTAGCAGATCCACCACCAACACCATCATTACCAGCTGCCTACCCACGCCCACTTCCTCAGACTCTTCCACCACACTTCCTCATTTTTGGGGAAAATGTACCCAAAAAACCACCAACTATATGGTACTGTAAAACAAGGTACAAGGTGTATATAATAGTGGGGAGAATTGGAATCTCTGTAGACTTCAGGACACAGTTGGATTCTGTCAGGCCCTGTTTATTTTACACCGCAATGTGACAGGCAGATTCTGGATGGTGTAATAAAGGTGGATAGAGGACTGTGGAGAATTGTAATCTCTGTAGACTTCAGGACACAGTTGGATTCTGTCAGGCCCTGTTTATTTTACACCGCAATGTGGCAGACAGATTCTGGATGTTGTAAGAAAGGTGTATAGAGGACTGTGGTGAATTTGAATCTCTCTAGACTTCAGGACACAGTTGGATTCTGTCAGGCCCTCTTTATATTACACCGCAATGTGACAGGCAGATTCTGGATGGTGTAATAAAGGTGGACAGAGGACTGTGGAGAATTGTAATCTCTGTAGACTTCAGGACACAGTTGGATTCTGTCAGGCCCTGTTTATTTTACACCGCAATGTGACAGTCAGATTCTGGATCGTGTTAGAAAGGTGTATAGAGGACTGTTAAGAATTGGAATCTCTCTGGATTCAGGACACAGGTGGATACTGTCAGGCCCTGTATATATTACACCGCAATGTGACAGTCAGATTCTGGATGGTCTTAGAAAGGTGTATAGAGGACTTATGAGAATTGGAATCTCTCTAGACTTCAGGACACAGGTGGATACTGTCAGGCCCTGTTTATATTACACTGCAATGTGACAGTCAGATTCTGGATGGTCTTAGAAAGGTTTATATAGGACTGTTGAGAATTGGAATCTCTCTAGACTTCAGGACACAGTTGGATACTGTCAGGCCCTGTTTATATTACACCGCAATGTGACAGTCATTTTCTGGATGGTCTTAGAAAGGTGTATAGAGGACTGGGGAGAATTGGAATCTCTCTAGACTTCAGGACACAGGTGGATACTGTCAGGCCCTGTTTATATTACACTGCAATGTGACAGTCAGATTCTGGATGGTCTTAGAAAGGTGTATAGAGGACTTATGAGAATTGGAATCTCTCTAGACTTCAGGACACAGGTGGATACTGTCAGGCCCTGTTTATATTACACTGCAATGTGACAGTCAGATTCTGGATGGTCTTAGAAAGGTTTATATAGGACTGTTGAGAATTGGAATCTCTCTAGACTTCAGGACACAGTTGGATACTGTCAGGCCCTGTTTATATTACACCGCAATGTGACAGTCATTTTCTGGATGGTCTTAGAAAGGTGTATAGAGGACTGGGGAGAATTGGAATCTCTCTAGACTTCAGGACACAGGTGGATACTGTCAGGCCCTGTTTATATTACACTGCAATGTGACAGTCAGATTCTGGATGGTCTTAGAAAGGTGTATAGAGGACTGTTGAGAACTGGAATCTCTCTAGACTCCAGGACACAGTTGGATACTGTCAGGCCCTGTTTATATTACACCGCAATGTGACAGTCGGATTCAGGATGGTCTTAGAAAGGTGTATAGAGGACTGGTGAGAATTGGAATCTCTCTAGACTTCAGGACACAGTTGGATACTGTCAGACCCTGTTTATATTAAACCGCAATTTGACAGGCAGATTGCGGATGGTGTAAGAAAGGTGTATAGAGGACTGGTGAGAATTGGAATCTCTCTAGACTTCAGGACACAGTTGGATTCTGTCAGGCCCTGTGTATATTACACCGCAATGTGACAGGTAGAAATTGCCTAGTGTATGACAAACTACAAGGTGTATATAGAATTGGGCAGAATTGGAATCTCCCTAGAGTGTGGGTCTGTAAGAACGGATAAACTCCTCGGCTTTTCCTTACAGAGTCACACACGTATATAGCTTCAATTTGGCCGTGATAACAGCTGTTACACGGTACTGTGAGAGGAGCGTACACGTACACCGCTGTACGGTGTATGTAAAATTGTCAAGCTCCATGTTTTTGTATACGGACTGACGCACGCTGTCTCTCTCTAGTTTTGAATGTAATCAAACAGCAAATATATTAAACTGCTTGAAAAACGGACAAAACTATAAGATGTAGGTCTGTAAGAACGGACAAACTCCTCGACTTTTCCTTACAGAGTCACACACATATATAGCTTCAATTTGGCAGTTATAACAGCCGTTACACGGTACTGTGTGAGGAGCATACACCGCTGTACGGTGTGTGAAAAAATGAACGCTCACTACCTCACCAGTACAAAACAATACAATTTGGATTGCTTTTAAAAAAGCAGTTTGAACACCAGTGTGCTCACAGCAATGCAGCTAGCCTTAAAAGGCAGGCTAATCACCACCAGCGCTGCTGCACAAAAGCAAAAATCTTCACCTTTCACTGCACAGTAACTACAGTGAAAAGCGCTAGCAGCAGAAGCAGTTTTTTTTTTTTTTGCCTTCGTAACGCTCTCCCTACAGAATCAGCAGCAGCAGCAGCTCTCCCTATTCTGAGATCAGCATGAGTAACATGGCGGTCGGCGTGCATGCCCTTTTATACCCCCTGTGATGTCCCACAAAGCAAGCCAATCACTTGCATGCCCTTCTCCTAGATGGTGGTGACCGCTGCCTATGTCATCATGTTGCCCACAGTGTCCGTTCTTCCTGATTGGCTGAAAAAGGGCGCTAAAGCATCTTTTGAAATGCGACTTTGGCGCTAAAGTCGCCGACCTCGTGGCCGACCTCACGCTAAGGTCGGGTTTCGCTTCATGAAACCCGACTTTGGCAAAAGTCGGCGACTTTTGAACATGTTTGACCCGTTTCGCTCAACTCTACACTGAACTTTTATCTCAGGCCCAGTGTAGATTACACCTCAATATAACAGGCTGAAATTGGATGGTGTATAAAATGTCTAAATAGGACTGGGGAGAATTTGAATCTCCCTACAGACTTGAGGACACTGAACTATTATCTCAGGCCCAGTGTAGATTACACCTCAATATAACAGGCTGAAATTGGATGGTGTATAAAATGTCTATATAGGACTGGGGAGAATTTGAATCTCCCTACAGACTTGAGGACATTGAACTATTATCTCAGGCCCAGTGTAGATTACACCTCAATATAACAGGCTGAAATTGGATGGTGTATAAAATGTCTATATATAGGACTGGGGAGAATTTGAATCTCCCTAGAGATTTTAGCAAGCTGACAATGATGCTTTCAGTCCCAAGTATGGCAGCAGGCAGCCTAATAAGCAGGACTGCTGCACACAAAAGTGTGGAAAAATGAACGCTTGGTAACTGGGCAAAAAACAGGATGAAAAGTATTTTTGCTTTTAAAAAAGCAGTTTGCACAGCAGTGTGAAAACAGCAATGCAGCTATCAGGGAGCCTTATAAGGCAGCCTAATAACCAACAGAGCTGAATGCACCAAAATATAGCCTCCCCTTGCACTGCACACTAACTGGTGTGTTGTACAGGCAAAATCGCTAGCAGCAGAAGAAGCTATTTTGCTCTTCTTCCCTGCCTAACGCTCTCCCTACAGAATCAGCAGCAGCAGCTCTCCCTATTCTGAGATCAGCAGAAGTAAGATGGCGGTCAGCGTGCACGCCCTTTTATAGCCCCTGTGACGCCACACAAAGCAAGCCAATCACTTATATGCCCTTCTCAAAGATGGTGGTGACCGCTGCCTATGTCATCTCGTTGCCCACAGTAAGCGTCCTCCATCATTGGCTGAAAAAGGGCGCTGGAAGCATCTTTTGAAACGCGACTTTGGCGCCATGGTCATCGACCTCGTGGCTGACCTCACGCTATGGTCGGGTTTCGTTTCATGAAACCCGACTTTTGCGAAATTCGGCGACTTTTGAAATTCACCGACCCATTTCGCTCAACTCTAGTGGTGGTCATTACCTGGGCCATCAGTGATCTGCAGTCAATTGTGGAGCACAGTTTGTACTGCAGAATCATTTACCATCTCCAGAGTCATTGAATAAATCTCCATCTTCCCAATAGTGTAAGCTCTTATGATCAGCGGGATCCTCTTTCTCATCTGTAAGATGAAAGCTCTTACCGTCAGCAGAGTCCACTCTCTTGTTTGGAGTGTTAGCTTTTTTGGTCAGTAGCGTTTTCTCTTTATCTCTCTTGGATGTAAAGTATAAGCTCTTATGGTCAGAGTGATTATCTTTCAAAATCCCTCATGTGTATTTTCCAAGCAATTGCAGTCCTTGCACAACTAAGATTCAAGTGAATTTCTGTTCAGTCCAGAAATATTTGGACAGTGAGTGTATCTTATTTGGGCTCTGCATGCAACTACTTTTTTATTTAAAATCAAATAACTCAGATGCGTTGGAAGTATAGACTTTCAGGTCCAGTTAAAGGTGTTAAACATAAATATCCTGGGAAACATTTAGCAATTGCAACCATTTTTCTGCAAAACCTCATTTCAAGGGCTCAAAGTAATTGTACAAATTATCTTTATCATAAACGAAATGTTCATTTTTAATACTTCGTAGATAATCCTTCGCAGTCAATGACTACCTGAAACCTGGAAGCCATAAACAATACCAAACTTTGGATTTCCTCCTTTGTTAGACCTTTATTACAGCTAGACCTTTACTACAGCTAACTTTAGTTGTTAATGCTTGTTTGCGATGAACTCTCTGTATTTGCTCTCATGAAGTTTTCTCTTTATGGCAAACTTAGATAGTGAAACACCTACTTCCTGGAGATTGTTCTTCACTTGGGTGGATATTGTAAAGGGGTTTATATTAATAATAAATAATAATCTTTATTTTTATATAGCGCTAACATATTCCGCAGCGCTTTACAGTTTGCATACATTTTTCATCACTGTCCCCGATGAGGCTCACAATCTAAATTCCCTATCAGTATGTCTTTGGAGTGTGGGAGGAAACCGGAGCACCCGGAGGAAACCCACGCAAACACGGGGAGAACATACAAACTCCTTGCAGATGTTGTCCTTGGTGGGATTCGAACCCAGGACCCCAGCGCTGCAAGGCTGCAGTGCTAACCACTGAGCCACCGTGCTGCCCATTATATTAGTGATGAGCGAGCACACTCATCACTACTCGGTGCTCGCCGTAGTATCACAGTACTCGCGATGCTCGGAGCTCGATTAGTATTTCCGAGGTTGCTCAGCGGGAGCTCGGGTCCCTGCCCTGCATGTTTGGTGCTCTTTAGAGAGCCAATAAACTTGCAGGGATTGTCTGCAACAAACTGTAATGCAGCAGCCATGTTGGTTATGGCATTAAAGTGATTGGTTAGCCACACAGCGTCATCAAGTCTATAGCAGACCAGGTGGCGCCATACTCATCACAGTCTGCTCTGGACTCAGGCAGTGCAGGGAGAGTTGCTGTAGAGCTAGTGAGAAATTTGGTTGTTTATTAGAGTGGGTATATCATCTCTAGTACACAAATCACAAATCTATCTCAATCAACAGTCCTCCTGAGGACTAATAAAGGTGTACATAGATATCAATGCTAGCCAGGCAGTGTATGTGGCAGAAATCACTGCATATAGCAAGAGGGTCCATTCACTTCTGTCTGCTGCTGCTGCCACCTATTGCAGATATTTGTAGACACAGCCTCAGGTATCAGGGGCCAGGAATAATTTTTTTCATCTTAATCCTGAATATTTGCTTTAAAAGCAATCCAGAGAACACCATTTTTATGCTCCATTTGCTTTTTGGCTCTGCAGAATACAGCCAGATCCTTTGCATATTATAGCATAAAAATCTAGCTATTTTAAACAGGGGTTTGTCTGATCACATCTCAGTATGCTAAAAATTGTGCCATTTCAGGCCTCAATTTAATTTTTTTGGCAGTGTTTTAGGCTAGTTATTGAGACCAGTTTTCTGAAAAAAAAAATGGTACCTACAGGCCAGATACTTCAAACTGTGGTTTGTCTATCAAAGGACCACAGATAAGTTAGCTCCAAATTCAGCCATTTCTAGTGAATGGGGAAAATATTGTCCTCCATTTAAAACGGGCAAGATGCGTTGCAAGGGACGGGGAACTGGATGTGATGGTGCACGCAAAGGCCAAGGCCGAGGCCATGGGCAAGCTGAAATTGTGCCACAACAAACACCCACATCTTCTCGCTCGACCTGACTGTCCCAATTACTAGAGGACCACAGAAGCACACCACTATAATCCAGAGCAGTGTAAAAAGGTTGCTGGTTGGATATCGGATAATGATTCCAGTCACTTTGCCACCACCAGCACCACCCTGCCTTCCACACGGTCAAATCTCAGTAGTCGTGAGTCTGGGCCGCGTATTGCTCACTCTGATCCTCCTTCCTCCCACCATGCCGAGTGCCAGGAGACAATTGATCCTATGCTTGGACACTCTGAAGAGCTGTTCACTTTTCCATTTATAGATTTGGGCCTCTCGTCCTGTACACTTGAAGCGGGGCAAGAGGAAATGGCATGTAGTGACGCCCAAATATTTGAGCAGCCACGGTCACATGAAGGTGACAGTGGGAACATGTCACAAGAAGGGATGATGATGAGACACAATTGCGAGAAAGTCAGGAGGAGGACCAGGGTGAGGAAATGGAAGACGAGGTGGTGTATGATATAGTAACTGACCCAAGCTGGCAGGAGGACATGCAAAGTGAGGACAGCAGCACACAGGGGGAGGGAGGTATAGCACCCCAACAGGCAGGAAGAAGCAGAGTGGTGGCCGCAGACAGAAGGCGGGCAGCCATTCCCCGTAACACCAACACGACTGAAGTTGCCAGTCCAACTGTTAGGTCTTCCCGAGTCTGGATGTTTTTAAAGATTCTGCCAATAA
The DNA here is from genome assembly GCF_039654945.1 of Dendrobates tinctorius. Classification (NCBI taxonomy): domain Eukaryota; kingdom Metazoa; phylum Chordata; class Amphibia; order Anura; family Dendrobatidae; genus Dendrobates; species Dendrobates tinctorius. The sequence goes on along the minus strand of NW_027361698.1, from coordinate 56,216,238 downwards.
CCCCAAAAAGGCCATTTGCACCACCTGCCAGGTCAGCATCAGCAGGTGTAGCAAAGCTACAAGCCAGACCACCACCAGCATTATCATGGCAGCAAAGAACCAAACTTTGTGGGCCGAACCCCAGGGTCCAGGAATGCTGTCTGCGGGTGACACCACAGCTTCTACTGCTGTTGTTTGTTCAAGCCAATCCTCTGTCCATGGTGCATGTGAAGATGACTCCTGCCCTGCACCTGTCGTTGCACACACTCAACTAGCACCATCATCTAGCACATCCACGCCCTTGTCCCAGTGCAGCGTTCAGTTGTCCATACCCCAGTCCTTGGAACCCAAGCACAAATACGCAGCCAACACCCCACAGGCTTGGCTACTAAATTCACACATTTCACGACTGCTTGCACTCAAAATGTTGCCTTTTAGGCTTGTAGAGATGGGAGCTTTTTGCAACCTAATGGCGGCGGCCATCCCTCGGTACTTGGTCCCCAGCCGCCACTATTTCTCCCAGTGTGCCGTCCCCGCATTACACAAGCACGTGTCCCACAACATTAGCCATGCCCTCAACATTGCAGTAACTGGGAAAGTCTACCTAACCTAGGACACATGGACAAATTCTTATGGGTAGGGATGGTATATCTCATTGATCACACACTGGGTTAACATAGTGGAAGCCAGGACCCAGTCAGACCTTGGGATGGAACATGTCCTCACTACGATGAGGATTGCGGGGCCTAGGTCAATAAGTGTTGCCCCGCAATCTACAGCTCCTGCATCTCATCCTCTTCCTCTTCAGACTCCATCTATGAAATGACCACATCAGTCACATGCTGGAAACACTGCAGCACTGCCTCAGTCAAGTGGTAACAAGCTGCGCTGAAGCTAATATGCTTAGGTCACAAATTGCACAATTCTGAAGAGTTGTGGAAGCTCTGAAAGAGTAGGCAGATCTGTGGCTGACACCGCTAAACCTACAACCAGGCATGGTCATGTGTGATAATGGCCAGAACCTACGGCAACTCTGAAGCAAGGAGAGCTCACACACGTACCATGCCTGGCCCATGAGTTCAACCTCATGGTTCAGGGGTTTCTCCAAACCTACCCGGAACTGCCGGATCTGCTTGTGAAAGTACATCGCCTGTGTGCCCATTTTATGAGGTCAGCTACAGCTTCTGCCACGCTTGCCATGCTTCAGCAGCGTTTGCAGCTTCCTACTGCCCGACTGGTGTGTGATGTCCCCACACATTGTAACTCTACACAGCAAATGTTGGGAAGGATTTGTGAGCAGAAGGGGGCAGTTGTTGACTGCCAGCATCATCAAGACCATTGGTATTCAGTTGACACTCATAAGACCTCAAGAGTGGATATGTGTTATGAATGAGTCACCGTAGGAGACAAAAACAGAAATGCTAGCTAAGTCCAGAAAACCAGAGAAGTTGGCAGCTATCGGATTGCAGACCCCTGAACCTATCAACACAACTAGCAGTAGCCGTGGGGGGTTCCTACGATGCCCTAGACCCCTCGATCACAGCCGGAGGACTATATAGCCTAAAGACAGAAAGGGAAATCTAAACTGCCCCAGAGCAGACCCCAAAGCAAAAGGTAGCCCCCAACATATAATGACAGTGAAGCAAGAAGAAAGAACACTAACACAGACAGAAAGATAGACTGAGCAAAGACGGGGCCCAAGCTAACTAGATAGGAAAGGACAGGAAGGCTGCTGTCTGCAATCCGTGAAAAACCCTATGAAAATAAGAGCCAACAAACTGACAGTGAAAAAGGCCCTGAAGACGCTAGGCTTCAAAAAGGCTATGTCAGTACTCAGGAATATTCTGAAGACAGAGCAACAGGCAAAAGGAGATTCAGCTCACCTCAGCAGGGAATGGCAGAATCCAGAAAAGCAAGGCAAAAAAAACAAAACACAAATGCTAACAGGCAAAGCAGAAAACTTAGCTTTAGAAGAGCAGGAATCAGACTGGTCTCCTAGAAGTCCACAGAGAAAACACCCGCAGGGCAGAAGGGCATCGGCAGCCTTATATCCAGTCCGTGACTCCACTCAGCCAGTCATCATCATTAGGCTCAGGTGCCTGATAATCAGGCTCATTACCTTCCTTTACCACAATAGGGAGTTCACCAGACCTCAGTGACGAAGGGGAAAATGAACTCACAACAGTACCTCCCCCTTGAGGAGGGGTCACCGAACCCTCAACCATGCCACCAGGGAGATCAGGGTGAGCCTGATGAAAGACACGCACCAATCTTTTGGCATGAATATCAGAGGCAGAGACCCAGGAATTATCCTCCTGACCATAACCCTTCCACTTAACCAAATACTGGAGTCTCCGTCTAGCCAGACGGGAATCCAGTATTTTCTCTACCTCATATTCCATGTTACCTTCAACCAATACAGGGTCCGGAAGTGCCACCCCAGGAACAACTGGTTCAACAAACCTCTTCAACAAGGACTTATGGAACACATTATGGATCTTAAATGTGACAGGAAGAGCCAAACGAAAAGGGACCGGATTAATAATCTCCAAAATCTTGTAAGGTCCAATAAATCTAGGCTTAAATTTAGGAGAAGCCACCTTCATAGCAATATTTTTTGATGATAACCACACCAATCTTAAACTGGGGACCAATGGTCCTATGTCGATTGGAAAACCGCTGGGCCTTTTCCTGGGAGAGAGATAACTTATCCACCACTTGGTCCCAGATCTGGTGCATTCTCTCCACCACAGTGTCAACACCTGGGCAGGCAGAAGGCTCCACCTGCCCTGAAGAAAATCGAGGATGAAACCCAAAGTTACAAAAAAAAGGTGACATCAAAGTGGCAGAACTAGCTCTATTATTTAAAGCAAATTCGGCCAAGGGCAAAAATGAAACCCAATCATCCTGGTCAGCGGAAATAAAACATCTCAAATACGACTCCAAGGTCTGGTTTGTTCTCTCTGTCTGCCCATTGGTCTGAGGGTGAAAAGCAGAGGAGAAGGACAACTGAATTCCCAGCTTGGAACAGAAAGTCCTCCAAAATCTAGACACAAACTGAACTCCTCTGTCAGATACAATGTTCTCAGGAATCCCTTGCAAGCGAACCACCTGTTGCAAAAACAGGGGCACCAACTCAGAGGAAGACGGCAACTTAGGGAGAGGTACAAGATGAACCATCTTAGAGAACCTATCACAAATCACCCAAATAACAGTCATTCTTTGAGAGACCGGCATATCTGAGATGAAATCCATTGAAATATGGGTCCATGGCCTCCTGGGGACCGGCAAAGGCATCAACAACGCACTAGAGCGAGAACAAGATTTAGACCGGGAGCAAGTCCCACAGGACTGCACAAAATTCCTGACATCATGAGACAAGGTGGGCCACCAAAAAGAGCGACTCACCAGATCTCTAGTACCAAAAATACCTGGATGACCAGCCAATGCAGAGCAATGAACTTCAGACATCACTCTCTTCTTCCACTGGTCAGGAACATACAACTTTCCACTGGGACAACGCTCAGGTTTGTCCTCCTGGAACTCTTGCAGAGCAAGTCTCAAATCAGGCGAGATGGCAGAAAGAACTACCCCTTCACCTAAGATGGTAGCAGGCTTGGTCACCACAGGAGAATCAGCAAAGAAGCTCCTAGAGAGGGCGTCTGCCTTGATATTCTTAGTTCCAGGAAGAAAAGAGACCACAAAATCAAAAAAACAAGGCCCACCTAGCCTGTCTAGGGTTCAAGCGTTTAGCCGACTCTAGGTAAATCAAATTCTTGTGGTCAGTGAGGACCACAACTTGATGTTTAGCTCCCTCCAACCAATGTCTCCACTCCTCAAATGCCCATTTCATGGCCAACAGTTCCGGATTCCCCACATCATAGTTACGTTCAGATGGAGAGAACTTTCGGGAAAAGAAAGCACAGGGATTCATTTTAGATGCTACAGGATCCTTTTGGGACAAAACAGCTCCTGCACCAATCTCAGAAGCATCCACCTCTACCTGGAACGGGAGTGAGACATCAGGTTGCCGCAAAACGGGGGCGGAGGTAAATCTTCGCTTCAGCTCCTGAAAGGAAGCAACAGCCTCCGGAGACCAATTCAACACATCAGCACCCTTCTTAGTCAGATCAGTCAATGGCTTGGCAATACTAGAAAATTTTGCTATAAATTTCCGATAAAAATTAGCAAAACCCAAAAACTTCTGGAGGGCCTTCAAAGAAGTGGGCTGAACCCAATCATAAATGGCCTGTACCTTGGCCGGGTCCATTTCAATAGTTGACGGAGACAAAATAAATCCCAAAAATGAAATTCTCTGTACTCCAAAAAGGCATTTCGATCCTTTGACATACAGGGAATTCTCCCTCAAGATCCGGAACACAGTCCGAATATGTTCCACATGAGAATCCCAATCCTTGGAGAAGATCAAAATATCATCCAGATAGATAATCAAAAATTTATCGACAAAGTCTCGGAAAATATCGTTCATGAAGCACTGGAAGACAGAAGGGGCATTAGTGAGCCCAAAAGGCATCACCAGGTACTCAAAATGTCCCTCCGGAGTATTAAACGCCGTCTTCCATTCATCCCCCTGCTTAATGCGGATAAGATTATACGCCCCCCTGAGGTCAAGCTTGGTAAGCCAGCAAGCACCTCTAACTCTAGAGAATAGATCCAAAATCAGGGGTAACGGATACTGATATTTAATAGTAATTTTGTTGAGGGCACGATAATCAATACAAGGCCTTAAAGAACCATCCTTTTTGGCCACAAAAAAAACCCGGCACCTAAGGGTGAAGAGGATGGTCTAATATGACCCTTCTCCAATGCCTCCTTAATATAGGATCGCATAGCCTCGTGCTCGGGTACAGATAAATTGAAGAGCCGACCCTTGGGAAATTTACACCCCGGGCTCAGTTCAATTGCACAGTCATAACTCCTATGAGGAGGCAAAGATGCAGACTCATTCTCACTAAATACATCATAAAAGTCCGCCAAATAGTCAGGAACATCATGCGACTGAGGAGAGGTGGAAAAAACTGGAGCCTCACTAAAGGCACACCGACAACCCCAACTCACCACAGACACAGATTTCCAATCCAAAACTGGGTTATGAATTTGCAACCAGGGAAACCCCAGAACAACGGCATCATGCAGACCATGCAACTCCAAAAATCTGCAATTTTCTTGATGGTCTGGGGCGACCCGCATGACCACCTGGGTCCAAAATTGAGGTTTATTTTTCGCCAAAGGAGTAGCATCAATCCCCCTCAAAGGGATAGGCGTCTGCAGAGGTGTCATCGGAAATCCACAACATTTAGCAAAATCCAAGTCCATTAGGTTTAGCGCTGCTCCTGAATCCACAAAAGCCTTGGCCGAAAATGTGGACAGGGAGCAGATCAGAGTAATTGCCAGAAGAAACTTAGGTTGAACACCACCAACGGAAAACGTGTGTGCAAAGCGTTTCTCTCGTTTAGGACAAACAGAAATAATATGCGAGGCATCTCCACAGAAAAAACACAGCTTATTACGCCTTCTGAAATGCTGACGTTGCGCCCTAGACAAAACTCTATCACATTGCATAGGTTCAGACGTCTGTTCAACCGGTGGCAACACCTCTCGTGCAATCCTGCGTTCACGTAAATGCCGATCAACCTGAATGGCTAATGACATAGAATCGTCCAGACCAGAGGGAACAGGAAATCCCACCATAGTATCTTTTACGGCTTCTGACAAACCCTTCCGAAAGAGAGCAGCCAAGGCATTATCATTCCAGGTAGTAAGGACCTCCCACTTTCGGAACTTTTGACAGTACAACTCTGCAGAATCTCGACCCTGGTTCAATGCCAACAGGGTCTTTTCAGCCTGATCAATAGCATTAGGTTCGTCATACAACAACCCCAAGGCTTGAAAGAATGCGCTCACATTAGTCAGAATAGGATCATCTGGTTTCAAAGAAAACGCCCAATTCTGGGGATCGCCACGCAGCAAAGAGATGACAATTTTAACCTGCTGTGCGGAGCTCCCTGACGAGTTAGGCTTCAAGGCAAAAAATAATTTACAATTATTTTTGAAACTCAAAAATTTAGATCGATCCCCCAAAAATACATCAGGTGTAGGGATCTTTGGTTCAACAGCATGCGAACGAGCAAGGTAGGCGGAAATTCCCCGCACTTCCGTAGCGAGCTGCTCCACATGATCAGATAAGGGAGTTCACCAGACCTCAGTGACGAAGGGGAAAATGAACTCACAACAGATATGGATATCAGACATATGTACCATCTTCCAAAACTTTGAGGACTCCACCAAGATGGAGATTGGCGATGATGTCATAATTAGCATCACCATCCTGCATCTCTGTGTTCTTAAATGCTCTCTGCTCACAAGCAAAGAAGATGCATTAGAGGCGGAGCACGATGAGATGGAGTAATGAACCATACAGGATGATTACACACAGCCCAGCCTCATTCATCCCAACGTGGATTGGGTGACAATGAGGAAGAGGAGGAAGAACAGGAGCTATTTTCATGTGCTATAGATGGTACTACTTGCACAACTGTCATAACATCTGTTCAGCGTGGATTACCTGAAGACCGGGAGGAAGAGAAGGAGGAGGAAAGCATGGTCAGTCATCCTCTTGGTGAGGACATGGAAGTCTTGCCTGTTAGCAGTCTGGCACGTATGGCTGAGTTTATATTATACTGCCTTGACCATGACTCTCACGTCATCAAAATTTTGGGTGATAGTCATTACTGGTTGGTGACACTTCTAGACCCACACTACAAGGAGAACTTTCTTTTGCTTATTCCTGAGGCAGACAAGTCTCCTTAAATGGGGCAGTACCAGAGGGCCCTTGTTGAGGAATTCTTAAAAAATTCCCATTTGAAAATGCTGGTGGCAGTGGTTATATTTCATTGGAAAACCAAGGAGTATAGGCGAGAGAGACACAACTCGAATCCAGCAGAGGCAGGGGACACTGGTGAAGTTCTGGGACAGTTTTCTCAGAGCCTCCCATCTCACAGACCCTGAGGCATGGGGTACTCTCACAAGGAGTGCAAAGTTTTGGAAGATGCTGATTGAGTGCCTTGCTGACTGTACCAATGTCCTCCGTGATTCCTCTGTGCCTTATAAGTATTGGGTATCCAAGCTGGACGCATGGCATGAACTGGCTCTCATTGTCTTGGAGGTCCTGGCCTGCCCTGCCGCTAGCATTTTTTCAGAGCAGGTTGTTAGTTCCGCTGGTGGAATTATAACTGATAAGCACATCCACTTGTCAGATGAAAATGCTGACAGGCTAACTCTTATAAAAATGAAAAAGGGCTGGATTGGGCCAGACTTCGCAACACCACCAAATGACAGCTGCGTAACATAATCTTAAATCCAGTGTCTTTTTTTGGAGGTCTATTCCCATGCACCTCTTCACACCAACACATGGGTATAAGCTTCCTGATTTTGGCTATTTGCTGTTGTCCTTCTCCATCTCCTCATCCTCATCATCCATCACCACTGTATCACCAGGATGACCGTAGTCCATGATGCAACACCCACATAATTTTTTAAAGGGTGTTTATGATTCTGTAACAAAAATTTTTATACAGTATGTTCATGCATATCCCTCAGGGGTAAATGTTTGTCAGCCCAATGGGCATTATATGTTTAGGAGACCCGCTCCTTTCTAATGTGAACATTATTTAATGACATATATAAATATATATTCTATCTATTTTACTCTAACCTGTCACTCTGTGATTATACTGTACTCGGTAGATCATGTGCCAGCTTTTAATCTATCTATTTATCTATCTAATATATACATATATACATATAGTACTTATGTGTATATATATATATATATATATATATATATTAGATAGATATATAGACAGATTAAAAGGTGGCAAATGATTTGCCATGTACAGTATAATCACAGAGCGACGGGTTAGACTAGAATAGATGGAACAGATATATACACATAGAATAGATGTGTATGCATATATATATATATATATATATATCAGTGACATATATATTGTGGGGATGTGACTCGCTCAGGTGCAGCGGGAGACAATCAGGAGACAGGTTCTTCAACAGTGCTTGCAGTTTATTCACGTCATAAACGCACAAGGCAGCGTAACACCAAAAAGTAGCCTTTAGCTCAGGCACAATAACACAAAATGTCCGTGGTTGTAGACTCAGAGCAGGAGTCTCAGCACACATGGGAGGCTTAGGCCCCCCACATACAGCTCCCTGGTTCAGGAGCAGGCCACATTATAAGGCTGTAGCCACACCCATGAACTCAGCAGCTGACTGGTCACCTGACTGTGACCTCACCACAGGTCCTTCAAACAACAACAATAATAATAGCTGGTACACTTTACTTATGCCTTACATTATAGAGACAAGCCATTTATGAGACACATATCTCCCATCGATTACACGACCCTTAGCCCTGCCACATACCTCCCCCCTCTGCCTAAAGCCGTGGGGCTTGGCACTTTCACCTACCAGGCAAGAGATTCTGGAGAGGGCATCGGCATTCCCATGTAGCTTCCCGGCCCTATGCTCTACATGGAAGCTGAAGTCTTGTAGGGCTAAGAACCAGCGGGTGACCCTAGCATTCTTGCCCTTTGTTTCCCTCATCCACCTGAGTGGGGCATGGTCGGATATTAACCTAAACTTCCGTCCCACCAGGTAGTACCGTAATGTGTCCACTGCCCATTTTATGGCCAAACACTCCTTCTCTACAACTGAGTAATTTCTCACAAGAAGTCAACTTCCTACTCAAGTAGAGAACAGGATGCTCCTCCCCACGTATCTCTTGGGAGAGGACTGCTCCTACCCCGACATCTGAGGCATCTGTCTGGAGGACAAATTCACGTTTAAAGTCTGGGGCCACCAAAACGGGTTGCTTACAAAGAGCTCCCTTCATTTCTTGGAAGGCTGACTCTGCTTCTTCGGACCAGCTGACCATCACTGACTTCGTCCCCTTAAGCAGATCAGTTAGAGGTGCAGTCATTGTGGCGAAGTTTGGGATGAACCTCCTGTAATATCCCACAATCCCCAGGAAAGCTTTAACTTGCTTCTTTGACAGAGGTCTCGGCCATGTCTGAATTGCTTCCACTTTATTGATTTGGGGTTTGATCTCGCCACGCCCCACTACATATCCGAGGTACTTGGCTTCTTCTCTCCCCAAGGCACACTTCTTCGGGTTTATTGTAAACCCCGCCTCTCTTAGAGCATCAAACACTGCTTGGACCTTCTCCAGGTAAGTCTCCCAGTCCAGGGTAAAGATGACGATATCATCTAGATATGCGGCAGCATATAGCTTATGAGGCGCAAGGATTCTATCCATCGCCCCCTCTGGAAGGTTGCTGGAGCTCACTGTAGGCCAAACGGCATCCGGACATACTGGAAGCACCCGTCTGGTGTGGAGAATGCCGTCTTCTCCTTGGCTTCCTGTGCCATGGGAATCTGCCAATATCCCTTTGTCAGATCCAAAGTGGTTATGTATCTGGCCGGTCCAAGTCTCTCGATGAGCTCATCAACGCGTGGCATGGGATAAGCGTCGAACTTGGAGACCTCATTCAGCTTTCGGTAATCGTTGCAGAACCTCCATTCACCATCAGGTTTTGGGACCAGGACAATCGGGCTCGACCAGCCGCTCTTGGATTCCTCAATGACCCCGAGCTTCAACATACGTTGCACCTCCTTGGAGATTACCTCTCGCCGGGCCTCAGGAATACGACAGAGTTTCACGTTCACCCGCACATGTGGCTCGGTCAGAATTTCGTGCTCCACCACCTTCATGCACCCCGGCAACTCTGAGAACAGGTTGCGGTTTTTCTGTAGTAACTCCCGGCACTGCTGTTTCTGGGCCCTCGACAAAGTCTCCGCTGTGGTAACGGCTCCAACCTCCCCTTCTAGGTTGCCCAGCAAGCACGGAGTTACCGCTGGCTCTCTATCTTGCCATGGCTTGATAAGGTTAACATGGTAAACCTGGTATGGCTTCCATCTTCCGGGTTGGTGGATCTTGTAGTTTACGTCTCCCAGCTTCTCCACCACCTCATACATGGCCCTTGCCACTTGGCCAAGAACTTACTTTCCACCGTCAGGATTAGCACGAGAACTCGGTCTCCCGGATTGAACTGCCTCACTCTGGCTGACCGGTTGTAGACCCTGGCCTGAGCCTCTTGTGCCTGGCAGAGATGTTCTTTAACAATGGGCATCACCTTCGCAACCCTCTGCTGCATCAGTGCCACATGCTCAATGACGCTTCTGTGGGGCGTGACTTCGGCTCCCCAGGTTTCCTTGGCTATATCTAGGAGACCTCGCGGATGCCGGCCGTACAGAAGCTCGAAGGGGGAGAACCCCGTGGAGGCCTGGGGAACTTCACGGATAGAAAACAGTAAATACGGTAAGAGACAATCCCAGTCTCTACCATCTTCCGCTATGACTTTTCTCAGCATGCTCTTCAGTGTCTTGTTAAACCTCTCAACAAGGCCATCTGACTGCGGAGGGTACACTGAAGTCCTTAACTGGGAAATTTGCAAGACTCTGTACAATTCTCTCATCACCTTGCTCATAAAAGATGTCCCCTGGTCGGTCAGGATCTCCTTCGGCAAACCCGTCCGGGAAAACACATGGACCAGCTCGCGGGCTGTACTCTTCGCGGAGGAGTTTCTCAGGGGAATGGCCTCAGGATAGCGTGTGGCATAGTCCAGGATGACTAATATATACTGATGGCCCCGAGCTGATTTAACTAAGGGACCGACCAAGTCCATGGCAATTCTCTCAAATGGCACCTCAATAATGGGCAGTGGCACAAGAGGGTTCCGAAAATGAGATGTGGGGGCAGTTAACTGACATGTTGGGCAGGACCTGCAATAGTTTACTATTTCCCGGTGACACCCAGGCCAATAGAACCTCTGTACAATCCGTTCCTGGGTTTTTTCCACCCCCAGGTGTCCCCCCAAGATGTGTGAATGGGCCATGTCCTACACTTTTCGTCTATAGGGGGCTGGTACTATTAACTGCTCTGCCACCTCCTCCCTTATTTTCGTGACCCGGTACAACAATTCCCCACTCAACATAAAATGGGGAAACCTTGTGTCTGCTCCCAGCTCTTGTGCAACCCCATTAATGACGGTGACATTGTTAAAGGCTTCCCTTAGTGTGGGGTCCCTATGTTGGGCAGTCCCAAAATTCTCCCCGGCCACCCCTAATTCCGGGATGTCAGGTACAGGGGACCCTTCCTCTTCATCCCCAACAAGGACACATAAAGGAAACTCGTCTGCGTCTGGTGGTGGCGATACCTCAGTGGGGTGGATTGGTTCCTTGCTCTGGCTAGTACACTCAGAACCCACCCCCCACAGATCCCAAAACAGACAGAAATCCCGGCCAATAATTCTAGGATGCAACAGGTCTCGAACAACGCCAACTTCATGCGACTCGGTGCCATGCGCCGTTTCAATATTCACCCTAGCCATGGGGTAGTCCTTTGCATCGCCATGTATGCACCAAACACCAATCTTTTTACCCGGGAGTATGTTTAGAGGAAAACTGGCCCTCACAAGGGTCACCAAGCTCCCGGAGTCCAGAAGCGCCATTACTGCTTGACCGTTCACCTTCACGGGACACGCTTGTGGCCCCTTGTTAGGTAGCGAGTTCACACTGCAGGCTGGATATGCGTAGTATGAACTACGGCGTCCCATGCTGCAGTCCATCTGCTCGGTGGTCTGGGGACAACGGGCCGCTATATGTCCTGGCTCATGACACTTCCAGCAAATAACACCAGAGGGGACCTTGGGCACCGCCTCCCCCGCCCCTTTTGACCTTGGACGCACCACCCCTTTTTGTGACTCCGCCCCCTGCTGGGACCCCCAATACGGAATGGGCTGCTTCCCCAAGGAACCTTCCATCCCCTGGTATCTCTCGACCAGCCCAACCAGTTCATCAGCATTTTGGGGATCACCCTGGGCAACCCAAGTCTGTAGAGGTCTCGGCAGAGAATGCACAAACCGATCCATCACAAATCGCTCTACCATCTGTGCCGGGGAAGCCGACTCTGGCTGCAGCCATTTCTGGACCAGGTGCAACAGGTCAAACATTTGGGAGCGCGGGGGTTTGTCCCGGTGATAGGCCCAACGATGCACTCTCTGTGACCTGATAGTCATTGTTACCCCCAAGCGGGCGAGAATTTCCGCTTTTAATTTGGGATGCTCTCTGGCATCTTGTACCGTCAGGTCAAAGTATGCCTTCTGGGGCTCTCATGTTAGGTATGGGGCCAGTACCTCCGCCCACCGCTCTGGCTGAAGTTTTTCCCTCTCAGCCACCCTTTCAAACACCGTCAGGAAGGCCTCCACATCATCCTCAGGGGTCATATTTTGTAATGCGCGTCTTACCGCCTTCTCGACGTCGGTGGCATCAGCCCGACCTGGGGTTGGGGCGCTCGTCCTGCCCTCCTGGATGGTGGTTGCCAGAAGCTGCATCTGCTGCCGTTGTTCCTGCTGGCTCTGCTGGAACTGCTGCCGCTGCTCTTGCTGGCTTTGCTGGATCTGCTGTAACAACAGCTTGTTGGTTTCCTGCTGCAGAGCCTGGGACTGGACCAGGTGTTTCAGCAGGTCCTCCATGATTCCAGGCAGTGCTTGTTGCCCTGCTGCAAACTTCACCCAGGACATGTAGCAACTGTCTCAAGTCTCTGCTGGGACCGCTGCCCGCACGTTTACCACCAATTGTGGGGATGTGACTCGCTCAGGTGCAGCGGGAGACAATCAGGAGACAGGTTCTTCAACAGTGCTTGCGGTTTATTCACGTCATAAACGCACAAGGCAGCGTAACACCAAAAAGTAGCCTTTAGCTCAGGCACAATAACACAAAATGTCCGTGGTTGTAGACTCAGAGCAGGAGTCTCAGCACACATGGGAGGCTTAGTCCCCCTCACATACAGCTCCCTGGTTCAGGAGCAGGCCACATTATAAGGCTGTAGCCACACCCACGAACTCAGCAGCTGACTGGTCACCTGACTGTGACCTCACCACAGGTCCTTCAAACAACAACAATAATAATATCTGGTACGCTTTACTTATGCCTTACATTATAGAGACAAGCCATTTATGAGGCACATATCTCCCATCGATTACACGACCCTTAGCCCTGCCACAATATATATGTATTTACATTGCATAGAGAGATAGATAGAAGAATAGCTAGCAATTCATTTGTTGGCTTCTGTAAAATCAATACAGGAGCCGACAGGATAGACGTCATGGATTGCATACACTAAATAGATGCAGAATAGGTAGATATATAGATGTTATTAACCAATACAATTAGTAATGTGTGTGCAAATTAGGGGACATGTTTGTAATTAATAAAAGATTCTTTTTGGGGGAAAAAATGGTGTAGGTTCCTGCCCAATGTTTAAAACCAGAAAAGGGAAAGCCAGCGACTGGGGACAGATATTAATAGCCTAGGAAGGTACTATGGTTATTGGCCTCTCCATCTAAAAACATCTGCCCCCAACCACCCCAGAAATTGCTCACTTCTAAGATGCACCAATTCCGGCACTTAGCCTCTCTCTTCCCACTTGCCCTGTAGCGGTGGCAAGTGGGGTAATAGTTGTGGGGTTGATGTCACCTTTGTATTGTAAGGTAACATCAAGCCCACGGTTTAGTAATGGAGAGATATCAATTAGACACCTATCCATTACTAACCCAATAGTTGTTAAGGGGTTAAATAAAGACACTGCCAGAATAAAGTATTTTAATGAAATCAATCACAACAGTTTCCCATCTTTATTGCACTCCTAATTTCTGCGACACCCTCATTCTCCTGTAATAAACATAAAATAATAAACCAACAATAATTTACATGGTAAAAAGTGTACTGCAGGTCACAGGCATTGACTGATGAGAGACTACGACTTCCATCTGCCTACGCATGCTTTCACTGATAACAGCTGGAGGAGACAGCAGATGATTGGCATAGTCAGCAGCTGGCTCCTGTGCTCAAAGTAAAGAAAAAAAGTTAAAATAAAGAAATACATATTGATATAAAAATAAAAAACATAGTACATACTTATCTTACACCTAATCCCTGAATCCCTTTGTTTTCTGTAAAAAATAAATAAACATATATTCAAATAAAGGACTTTATTATTTGTGTATGTTTTTTATATAATACAATTATAGGATTAGCAATGGATAGGCATCTTGTAGACACATCTTCATTACTAAGCAGTGGGCTTGATGTCACCGCACAATACAATGGTGACATCAACCCCACAATATGAACTCCACTTGCCACTGACACAGGGCAAGTAGGAAAAGTAGGGTAAAGTGCCACAAATTCCTGGTGGCTGTGGGCTGCTATTTTTAGGATGGGGGCAATATTCATGGCCCCATACCAGCCAGAGAATACCAGCCCTCAGCTGTCAGCTTTAGATTGGGTGTTTGTACAAAATTATTTGATTAATTAAAAACAGAGCGTGGGGACCCCTTTATTCTTGATAGCCAGCCTTGCTAACTTTGACAGCTGAGGGTTGCAGCCCGCAGCTGTCAGTTTTGCCTGGGTGGTTATCAAAAATACACAGGAACCCACATCAATTTTCTTGTAATTATTTATTTATAGTGCAATTGATGTGTGAATTTGATGCCACTTTTCCATGTGCCTGCCCTTAACTTGAGCTGTTTAGGCAGCTTTTGGCCCCAACCGAAGGTGTTGTCCATATGTTTGGTTTTGACTACCATTGAATTCAGTGGTGTTCAATTTTGTTTGGTAAACTGTTCGGCGAACATCGGGAAGTTCAGTGAACATAACTGAACAGAACCTTACTAGGTTCGCACATCTCCACTGAAAAGTAGCAAGTGCATCCTTGCGCTTTGCCACAAAACTGACGCCAAAGACTGGATTAAGATTTTTTTTATAAGGAATGCCGTGGCTCATCATAAGTAAGAAGAGCTGTCACAGTGCCATGTCCCCATGATTTTCCCATCCTGCTCAGCTTTGCTCTTCTTGGAAAAAATTGGAAAAACTGTTGTGAAAATGCCAAAGGTTGCAATTTTTTTGCTCATTCCAGTGCTGCACAGACATTTTGTGGCTTTTTAAAGTGATTTACTCCAGAATTCTGGTGTTATCACTTTGATGAATCAGGGCCATCATGTTCGTAATTGTTATTGACTAATTTTGATTGCAATTGTAGTTAAATGTAAGGTGACTTTATTATAATATACTTTGTGCTGCTGTAATATAATGTAACATGAATAGTGTTGAGCATTCCGATACTGCAAATATCTGGTATTGGCCGATATTCACAGTATCGGAGTTCTGATACTGAGTTCTGATATTTTTACAATATCGAATACCGGAATCGGAAGTTTCCATAATGCAATGAGCCAGTTGAGGATCCTAAGAAGTGTGGGCACATCCTTTTAGGCATGCTGAAATGATGCGTTATAATGGAGTGTGGGCGGTGCGTCGGCGGAGACTGCGTGTCTGTGTGTGCGGGTGGGGTCTGTGCATGACCGTGGGGAGTCTGTGCGGGCCTGCCGGGGGTCTGTACGGGCCTGCCGGGGGTCTGTCGGGGGTTGTGTGTGTGTGCAGGCATTGTCCGATGGGACTACAAGACCCATCGGGCTATGCCTGCTACAATGACAGTGATTGACACATTAGCCAATGATGGGACAGTAGTAGTCCCATCATCCGGCTAATGTGTTGAATGTAAAAAAAAACACAAACATACATACTACATACATACAACATACATACTACATACAACATACATACTACATACAATACATTCATACATTCATACAATACATATAGACATACAGTACATATAACATAGAGTCCATACTCACCATCACTTTTCACTTTGATCCCCGAAGCCAGTGTCATCTGTAAAAAATATTAAAATAACAAACAACCAATATACTCCCTGATCCGCAGAAATCCACGAGTGTCCCACGACGATCTCCCCTGTAGAACAGTGACATCTATAGAACCTTCAGTGACACACTGACAGGAGACAATGGCTCCTGCAGTGCATCACTGAGAGGTTACTATAGTTCACTGGTCTCACTTTATGGCAAAAGCTGCGTGTAAACTTTCTCACACAGCAATGCCAAAAGTGAGACTAGGGACTATTTTTTTACAGTGGCAGAGGAATACAGTGTGGAAGGCTACCTTCCTCCCGTCATTGTATTCCTGGAGCCCCTAGAGAGCGGTCGCATCAGCTGATGCTGCGGTTCTCCATGGGAGATCGTCGTGGGACACTCATGGATTTCTGCGGATCAGGGAGTATATTGTTTGTTATTTTAATATTTTTTACAGATGACACTGGCTTCGGGGATCAAAGTGACAAGTGATGGTATGTACTCTGTGTTATATGTACTGTATGTCTATATGTATGTATTGTATGAATGTATTGTATGCAGTATGTATGTAGTATGTATGTATGTATTTTGTATGTAGTATGTATGTAGTATGTATGTCGTATGTATGTATGTATGTAGTATGCATGTAGTATGTTGCATGAATGTAGTATATATGTTGTATGTAGTATGTATGTATGTATGTAGTATGTATGTTTGTGTTTTTTTTACATTAAACACATTAGCCGGATGATGGGACTACTACTGTCCCATCATTGGCTAATGTGTCAATCACTGTCATTGCAGCAGGCATAGCCCGATGGGACTTGTAGTCCCATCGGAAGATGCCTGCACACAGACATAAAGACCCTCGGCAGCCCGCACAGACCCCTGGCAGGCCCGCACAGACCCCCGGCAGTCCCGCACAGACCCCCGGCAGGCCCGCACAGACCCTCGGCAGGCCCGCACAGAGCCCCGGCAGGCCCGCACAGAGCCCCGGCAGGCCCGCACAGAGCCCCGGCAGGCCCGCACAGACCCCTGGCAGGCCCACACAGACCCCCGGAAAGCCCGTACAGACCCCGCCTGCACACACAGACACGCACAATGTCCGCCCACGCACCGCCCACACTCTTCCCCCCTCCCGAACTGGATGTGCAAGGAAATAAAGGGTTTATTTTCATTCCGATATTTGTGTCCCATTGACTTGCATTGGTTTACGGTATTGGAATCGGCGATACCCGATATTTTTGGGGTATCGGTCCGATCCAATCCGATCCGATATTTCCCGATATCGAAAGGTATCCCTCAACACTAAAAATGACATCTCTGCAATTGTTTGAAATGCAATTTGACTGAAATATAAAATAGACTTCTTTAGGGCCCACTGTCCAGTAGCATTAATGGATATAGAATTAGAAATACTACAACGCAAATTTGTGAAACTATCAGTACATCAGTACAAGTATTTTTCGTGTCGATCGGATTTGTACTTTTTGTGCAATTTGCGTTTGAAAAAACATTTTCCCGTCATTGGAATGCATTGCCTCAATGCATTTCAATGGGAAAATTTTGCCATAGGGAAAACATGGGGCAGTCGTGAGGTGGCAGTTAAGCTCATTGATTTGCGCAGGCACACCCAGTTACTATGCCAACGCCTACGAACCTTACATGACCCCAGCAGGACAGAGTTTCTGCCAGATAATATCAGCTCTTAAAGTGAAACCCAAGCACAAATGCAAATCTGATCGACCCTGGCCTACAAATCGGAGGCTGAGCCACCCAGGCCTCCAAATCAGACCCAGAGGGGCCCCGCCCATGAAATCGGACCAAGACTGGCCCCGCCCACCAAATCGGACCCTGAGGGGCCCCACTCACCAAATCGGACCCAGAGTGACCCCGCCCACCAAATCGGACCCTGAGGGGCCCTGCATACCAAATCGGACCCAGAAGGGCCCGGCCCACCAAATTGGACCCAGAGGGGCCCCGCCCACCAAATCGGACCCTGAGGGGCCCCACCCACCAAATCGGACCCTGAGGGGCCCCGCCCACCAAATCGGACCCTGAGGGGCCCCACCCACCAAATCGGACCCTGAGGGGCCCCGCCCACCAAATCAGACCCTGAGGGGCCCCGCCCACAAATCGGACCCAGAGTGGCTCCGCCCACCAAATCGGACCCTGAGGGGCCAGCCAACCAAATCGGACCCAGTGTGGCCCCATCCACAA
The DNA here is from genome assembly GCF_039654945.1 of Dendrobates tinctorius. Lineage (NCBI taxonomy): Eukaryota > Metazoa > Chordata > Amphibia > Anura > Dendrobatidae > Dendrobates > Dendrobates tinctorius. The sequence continues at coordinate 56,198,167 of NW_027361698.1, read as the reverse complement.
AATCGAACCCTGAGGGGCCCGACCCCAAAATCGGACCCTGAGGGATCCCGCCCACCAAATTAGACCCTGAGAGACCCCGCCCACCAAATCGGACCCAGAGTGTCTCCACCCACCAAATCGGCCCCTGAGGGGCCCCGCCCACCAAATTAGACCCTGAGGGGCCCCGCCCGACAAATCGGACCCAGAGGGACCCCGCCCACCAAATCAGACCCAGAGTGGCTCAGCCCACAAAATCAGACCCTAAGGGGCCCCACCCACAAAATCGGACCCTGAGGGGCCCCGCCCACCAAATTGGACCCAGAGTGGTCCCGCCCACCAAATCATACCCAGAGTGGCCCCGCCCACAAAATTGGACCCTGAGGGGCCCCAGCCACAAAATCAAACCCTGAGGGATCCCATACGCCAATTCAAGCCCTGAGGAGCCCAGGCCACCGATTCAAATCCTGTGGGGCCCCACCCACCAAATCAGACCCTGAGGGGCCACACAGGCCAAATTGGCCTCTGATAGGCACCCACAGTTAAAACAGATCCTGAGTTGAAAGTCTTACAGGGGCAACAGGCAAGTCTCTCTTAAAGGGGCAGCCCGGGCACCATTTCAAAGCACTATCTGTACTTCCTTCAGGAAATACACATCTAGTCACATTTATTACTTTTCATTAACTAATTATAATGAATTATTACAATTTTAGACTTACCTTGAAAATGAAAATAGATACATACTGTGGCAGGGCTAAGGGTCGTGTAATCGATGGGAGATATGTGTCTCATAAATGGCTTGTCTCTATAATGTAAGGCAGAAGTAAAGCATAACAGATATTGTTATTGTTTTTGTTTGAAGGACCTGTGGTGAGGTCACAGTCAGGTGACCAGTCAGCTGCTGGGAAAGTGGGTGTGGCTACAGCCTTATAATGTGACCTGCTCCTGAACCAAGGAGTTGTGTGTGGGGAGGACTAAACCTCCCATGTGTGCTGAGACTCCTGCTCTGAGTCTACAACTACGGACATTGTGTTATTTTGCCTGAGCTAAATGGCTATTTGTTTGCTGTTACGTTGCCTTGTGCGTTTATGCCGTGAATAAACTGCAAGCACTGTGGAAGAACCTGTCTCACATTTGTCTCCCGCTGCACCTAAGCGAGCCACATCCCCACAATTGGTGGTACACGTGCGGGCAGCGGTCCCAGCAGAGACTTGAGACAGTTGCTGCATGTCCTGGGTGAAGTTTGCAGCGGGGCAACAAGCATTGCCTGGAATCATGGAGGACCTCATGAAACACCTGGTCCAGTCCCAGGCACTGCAGCAGGAAACCAACAAGCTGTTGTTACAGCAGATCCAGCAAAGCCAGCAGGAGCAGCGGCAGCAGTTCCAGCAAAGCCAGCAGGAACAACGGCAGCAGATGCAGCTTCTGGCAACCGCCATCCAGGAGGGCAGGACGAGCGCCCCAACCCCAGGTCGGGCTGATGCCACCGACGTCGAGAAGGCGGTAAGACGCGCATTACAAAAAATGACCCCTGAGGATGATGTGGAGGCCTTCCTGACGGTGTTTGAGAGGGTGGCTGAGAGGGAAAAACTTCAGCCAGAGCGGTGGGCGGAGGTACTGGCCCCTTACCTAACGGGGGAGCCCCAGAAGGCGTACTTTGACCTGACGGTACAAGATGCCAGAGAGTATCCCAAATTAAAAGCGGAAATTCTCGCCCGCTTGGGGGTAACAATGACTACCAGGGCACAGAGAGTGCATCGTTGGGCCTATCACCGGGACAAACCCCCGCGCTCCCAAATGTTTGACCTGTTGCACCTGGTCCAGAAATGGCTGCAGCCAGAGTCGGCTTCCCCTGCACAGATGGTAGAGCGAGTTGTGATGGATCGGTTTGTGCATTCTCTGCCGAGACCTCTACAGACTTGGGTTGCCCAGGGTGATCCCCAAAATGCTGATGAACTGGTTGGGCTGGTCGAGAGATACCAGGGGATGGAAGGTTCCTTGGGGAAGCAGCCCATTCCATATTGGGGGTCCCAGCAGGGGGCGGAGTCACAAAAAGGGGTGGTGCGTCCAAGGTCAAAAGGGGCGGGGGAGGCGGTGCCCAAGGTCCCCTCGGGTGTTATTTGCTGGAAGTGTCATGGGCCAGGACATATAGCGGCCCGTTGTCCCCAGACCACCGAGCAGATGGACTGCAGCATGGGACGCCGTAGTTCATACTACGCATATCCAGCTTGCAGTGTGAACTCGCTACCTAACAAAGGGCCACAAGCGTGTCCCGTGAAGGTGAACGGTCGAGCAGTAATGGCGCTTCTGGACTCCGGGAGCTTGGTGACCCTTGTGAGGGCCAGTTTTCCTCTAAACATACTCCCGGGTAAAAAGATTGGTGTTCGGTGCATACATGGCGATGCAAAGGACTACCCTATGGCTAGGGTGAAGATTGAAACGGCGCATGGCACCGAGTCGCATGAAGTTGGCGTTGTTCGAGACTTGTTGCATCCCATAATTATTGGCCGGGATTTCTGTCTGTTTTGGGATCTGTGGGGGATGGGTTCTGAGTGTGCTAGCAAGAGCAGGGAACCAATCCACCCCACTGAGGTATCGCCACCACCAGAGGCAGACGAGTTCCCTTTATGTGTCCTTGTTGGGGATGAAGAGGAAGGGTCCCCTGTACCTGACATCCCGGAGTTAGGGGTGGCCGGGGAGAATTTTGGGACTGCCCAACATAGGGACCCCACACTAAGGGAAGCCTTTAACAATGTCACCGTCATTAATGGGGTTGCACAAGAGCCGGGAGCAGACACAAGGTTTCCCCATTTTATGTTGAGTGGGGAATTGTTGTACCGGGTCACGAAAATAAGGGAGGAGGTGGCAGAGCAGTTAATAGTACCAGGCCCCTATAGACGAAAAGTGTTGGACATGGCCCATTCACACATCTTGGGGGGACACCTGGGGGTGGAAAAAACCCAGGAACGGATTGTACAGAGGTTCTATTGGCCTGGGTGTCACCGGGAAATAGTAAACTATTGCAGGTCCTGCCCGACATGTCAGTTAACCGCCCCCACATCTCATTTTCGGAACCCTCTTGTGCCACTGCCCATTATTGAGGTGCCATTTGAGAGAATTGCCATGGACTTGGTCGGTCCCTTAGTTAAATCAGCTCGGGGCCATCAGTATATATTAGTCATCCTGGACTATGCCACACGCTATCCTGAGGCCATTCCCCTGAGAAACTCCTCTGCGAAGAGTATAGCCCGTGAGCTGGTCCATGTGTTTTCCCGGACGGGTTTGCCGAAGGAGATCCTGACCGACCAGGGGACACCTTTTATGAGCAAGGTGATGAGAGAATTGTGCAGAGTCTTGCAAATTTAAACTCATATATTAAATCCCTAAAACGATACTTTATTGTTTAAAAACCACAAATGTGGTACACACCAGAAAAAATGTGACAGTAAATGAAAAAATAGGTGTTCAAAAATTAGCCCACACTAGGGTCACCCCTATGAGTCCCTATTTGTTTACTGAGCTGTACCCTGCCTGGCTGCGGAGGTTGGCACCCTAAGGGGGGACGTTGTGGCGCCCCCGCTCACGATGGCTATCCCTGGGGGCCCTGACAAACCCTACAGCCACTAGTGGTCCCTTCTACCCGATATAAGGGAACCCCTAGTTCTAGACAGAGATCAAGCCTGCTCTATAGAGGACCCTGTGTCCCAAGAAAAGAGGTTAAAAACAATTTAGAACACACATGGCATGGGGTGGCATGTTAAAGTCCCACAAAAAGATACAAACAAACTTCAAGGCAGCCCAGTGGGGTATCTCAGTTCAGATCATGCCTAATTCTTATACACAAGATAAGGAGAGGCATCTTTTACTCAATTGAAAGCCATAGCTCAAAAATTGATTTAGAAATGGCTAAAAGATGCCATCAATAGTCTCCCACTAATAGAAATATATGGGGAACGCAGAGCTGCAACAGCGGTACTTATCTGCGTTTTTCGCCACCTGCCATCAAATCATGAATGCCTCAACGCGTTTCGCCTTCCAGGGCTCATCAGGAGGCCCGATGCTCCGATAATTCGTGTCCCATAAAGGTGCAAATAGCTTACCGATGTTCCATACTTCTCCACTCTTATAATCTGCCGCGCAGAGCCTAAGCTCCGCCCACTCCAATCCCATTGCCTCTCGCAGCACCACCCATTTGCTGCTGCCCCAATCGGTTAACAGATCTCTGATGCACCGTCATACTGACCAATCACGTGTCCTCACACACAGGGTGACAGGGGAGCTATGGGGAACCCTGTGGGTGGTGCTGCGAGAGGCAATGGGATTGGAGTGGGCGGAGCTTAGGCTCTGCGCGGCAGATTATAAGAGTGGAGAAGTATGGAACATCGGTAAGCTATTTGCACCTTTATGGGACACGAATTATCGGAGCATCGGGCCTCCTGATGAGCCCTGGAAGGCGAAACGCGTTGAGGCATTCATGATTTGATGGCAGGTGGCGAAAAACGCAGATAAGTACCGCTGTTGCAGCTCTGCGTTCCCCATATATTTCTATTAGTGGGAGACTATTGATGGCATCTTTTAGCCATTTCTAAATCAATTTTTGAGCTATGGCTTTCAATTGAGTAAAAGATGCCTCTCCTTATCTTGTGTATAAGAATTAGGCATGATCTGAACTGAGATACCCCACTGGGCTGCCTTGAAGTTTGTTTGTATCTTTTTGTGGGACTTTAACATGCCACCCCATGCCATGTGTGTTCTAAATTGTTTTTAACCTCTTTTCTTGGGACACAGGGTCCTCTATAGAGCAGGCTTGATCTCTGTCTAGAACTAGGGGTTCCCTTATATCGGGTAGAAGGGACCACTAGTGGCTGTAGGGTTTGTCAGGGCCCCCAGGGATAGCCATCGTGAGCGGGGGCGCCACAACGTCCCCCCTTAGGGTGCCAACCTCCGCAGCCAGGCAGGGTACAGCTCAGTAAACAAATAGGGACTCATAGGGGTGACCCTAGTGTGGGCTAATTTTTGAACACCTATTTTTTCATTTACTGTCACATTTTTTCTGGTGTGTACCACATTTGTGGTTTTTAAACAATAAAGTATCGTTTTAGGGATTTAATATATGAGTTTGATTTGAGAACCCTTTAAGGATTATATTTTTCAGATTGAGTCTTGCAAATTTCCCAGCTGAGGACTTCAGTGTACCATCCACAGTCAGATGGCCTTGTTGAGAGGTTTAACAAGACCCTGAAGAGCATGCTGAGAAAAGTCATAGAGGAAGATGGTAGAGACTGGGATTGTCTCTTACCGTATTTACTGTTTTCTATCCGTGAAGTTCCCCAGGCCTCCACGGGGTTCTCCCCCTTCAAGCTTCTGTACGGCCGGCATCCGCGAGGTCTCCTAGATATAGCCAAGGAAACCTGGGAAGCCGAAGTCACGCCCCACAGAAGCGTCATTGAGCATGTGGCACTGATGCAGCAGAGGGTTGCAAAGGTGATGCCCATTGTTAAAGAACATCTCCGCCAGGCACAAGAGGCTCAGGCCAGGGTCTACAACCGGTCAGCCAGAGTGAGGCAGTTCAATCCGGGAGACCGAGTTCTCGTGCTAATCCCGACGGTGGAAAGTAAGTTCTTGGCCAAGTGGCAAGGGCCATATGAGGTGGTGGAGAAACTGGGAGACGTAAACTACAAGATCCACCAACCCGGAAGACGGAAGCCATACCAGGTTTACCATGTTAACCTTATCAAGCTGTGGCAAGATAGAGAGCCAGCGGTAACTCCGTGCTTGCTGGGCAACCTAGAAGGGGAGGTTGGAGCCGTTACCATAGCGGAGACTCTATCGAAGGCCCAGAAGCAGCAGTGCCGGGAGTTACTCCAGAAAAACCGGGACCTGTTCTCAGAGTTGCCGGGGTGCACGAAGGTGGTGGAGCACGAAATTCTGACCGAGCCACATGTGCGGGTGAACGTGAAACCATATCGTATTCCTGAGGCCCGGCGAGAGGTAATCTCCAAGGAGGTGCAGCGTATGTTGAAGCTCGGGGTCATTGAGGAATCCAAGAGCGGCTGGTCGAGCCCGATTGTCCTGGTCCCAAAACCTGATGGTGAATGGAGGTTCTGCAACGATTACGGGAAGCTGAATGAGGTCTCCAAGTTCGACGCTTATCCCATGCCACGCGTTGATGAGCTCATCGAGAGACTTGGACCTGCCAGGTACATAACCACTTTGGATCTGACCAAGGGATATTGGCAGATCCCCATGGCACAGGAAGCCAAGGAGAAGACGGCATTCTCCACACCAGACGGGTGCTTCCAGTATGTCCGGATGCCGTTTGGCCTACAGGGAGCTCCAGCAACCTTCCAGAGGGCGATGGATAGAATCCTTGCACCTCATAAGCTATACGCTGCTGCATACCTGGATGATATCGTCATCTTTACCCCGGACTGGGAGACTCACCTGGAAAAGGTCCAAGCAGTGTTTGACGCTCTAAGAGAGGCAGGGTTTACAATAAACCCGAAGAAGTGTGCCTTGGGGAGAGAAGAAGCCAAGTACCTCGGATATGTAGTGGGGCGTGGCGAGATCAAACCCCAAATCAATAAAGTGGAGGCAATTCAAACATGGCCGAGACCTCTGTCAAAGAAGCAAGTTAAAGCCTTCCTGGGGATTGTGGGATATTACAGGAGGTTTATCCCAAACTTCGCCACAATGGCTGCACCTCTAACTGATCTGCTTAAAGGGACAAAGTCAGTGATGGTCAGCTGGTCCGAAGAAGCAGAGTCAGCCTTCCAAGAAATGAAGGGAGCGCTTTGTAAGCAACCCGTTTTGGTGGCCCCAGACTTTAAACGTGAATTTGTCCTCCAGACAGATGCCTCAGATGTCGGGGTAGGAGCTGTCCTTTCCCAAGAGATACGTGGGGAGGAGCATCCTGTTCTCTACTTGAGTAGGAAGTTGACTTCTTGTGAGAGAAATTACTCAGTTGTAGAGAAGGAGTGTTTGGCCATAAAATGGGCAGTGGACACATTACGGTACTACCTGGTGGGACGGAAGTTTAGGTTAATATCCGACCATGCCCCACTCAGGTGGATGAGGGAAACCAAGGGCAAGAATGCTAGGGTCACCCGCTGGTTCTTAGCCCTACAAGACTTCAGCTTCCATGTAGAGCATAGGGCCGGGAAGCTACATGGGAATGCCGATGCCCTCTCCAGAATCCCTTGCCTGGTAGGTGAAAGTGCCAAGCCCCACGGCTTTAGGCAGAGGGGGGAGGTATGTGGCAGGGCTAAGGGTCGTGTAATCGATGGGAGATATGTGTCTCATAAATGGCTTGTCTCTATAATGTAAGGCAGAAGTAAAGCATAACAGATATTGTTATTGTTTTTGTTTGAAGGACCTGTGGTGAGGTCACAGTCAGGTGACCAGTCAGTTGCTGGGAACGTGGGTGTGGCTACAGCCTTATAATGTGACCTGCTCCTGAACCAAGGAGTTGTGTGTGGGGAGGACTAAACCTCCCATGTGTGCTGAGACTCCTGCTCTGAGTCTACAACTACGGACATTGTGTTATTTTGCCTGAGCTAAATGGCTATTTGTTTGCTGTTACGTTGCCTTGTGCGTTTATGCCGTGAATAAACTGCAAGCACTGTGGAAGAACCTGTCTCACATTTGTCTCCCGCTGCACCTAAGCGAGCCACATCCCCACAATACTGTAATAATGTCCTGGGGAAGGAAATTTCAATTCTCACTTATGAACTTGGCAGTGTTTAAAACTATTTATGGGAAATATTGTTATGTCTTCTTTATGTGGGCCAATAGTTTTCCCATGATATTAGCCTGAACGTGTATTAGATACCTGTATACAAGCATAAGCAAATAACTAGATTAAAATTTCTAAAATAATTTTAATCAAATAATTCATTAGAACAATTTAAATGGTAATATAATTTTCATTATTAATGCATATTTATCAAAATAGTTGCATTTATGAAAGAAAACTAAATATAATGTAAAAAGTATACAATATAGTTCTAATTGTTATGCAAGTGGGGCATAGGCAAAAAAATAAAAATTAGCCATCATTTGGAATAAAGAAATATGTTTTTAATGCAACATAGATGCATCTAGCTTATTAAAATTAACTATCACTGCTCCGTAATGATGGCTCATTTAAGGGCAGTGCAAGAAACATCACAGGATGTAAAGTAAAAAAAAATCTCATTTAGAGATTAGGCAGATAGGGAAATGTGAAGTCTATACATTCCCTATGGGTAAATTTTGAGCAGGTTTTACTTGGGGACTGCCCTTGTAAGGGCAGGAGCAATGCAGGGGCATGTTAAAGAGTTTTAGGCCGGAGTCACACTAGTGATTAAATTGGACGAATGCAATGCGATAAAATATAGCACTGCATTCGTCCCAATGTTATTCTATGGGGCACCTCCCATCATCCGATTTTTTTTTCTGAACGCTTCCTCGGAACGAGACAATCGCAGCATGCTGGGGCTGGGGCTGTGCTGAATAACCATCCATATGTTACTGCTTGTGCCAGTTTGTTTTTGTCCCTTATTAGATTGGCCTCTTTTTGCTCTGCTTTCAGAATATACCAGAGTGCTGATATAGTGGGCGAAGTCGTGCGACTTCAGTATTTTTGCATCAGACGTGTTGGACTTTTTTGCAGGGTTTTTTGCGTGATTGCAGACAGTGTCTTTCCTTTCCTGTCCTGTCTAGTCAGTGTGGGCCCCATCATTTACTCAGTCTATTTTCCTGCCTGCGTTTGTGTTTTCATCTTGTCTCACCGACAGTATATGTTTGGGGGCTATCTATTCCTTTGGTGTCTGCTCTGGGGCAGTTTAGATTTCCCTTTTCTTGCTTTAGGCTTAGTTAGCTCTCTGGCTGTGCCGAGGCGTCTAGGATCATCGTAGGCACGCTCCACGGCTACTGCTAGTTGTGTGGATGGGATCAGGGGTCAGCAATCCGCTTAGTTGCCAACCTCTCTGGTTTTATGTGGCTTAGCTTGGGCTTGCTCTCCTCCTCGGTGACCCAATCATAACAGAATCATCAGCCCAACTGCAGACTCTAGGGTACTCAAAAGAAGGAAAGAATTGTAAAAAAAAAAGTGTCAGATTTTTTTATATATATTTTCCTCTTTTTCTCTGGAGCCGTAGGAGGATTTTTTCTTTAATGGAGATTAAGCAATTGTCCGATCGGGTTGAGCAGTTGACTGTTGAAGTGCGGGGAATTTCTGCCTTTCTCGCTCAATCATCTGCTGTTGAACCAAAAATTCCTATTCCTAATGTGTTTTCTGGGGATCGGTCTAAATTTTTGAATTTTAAGAATAAGTGTAAACTATTTCTTGCCTTGAAGCCTAACTTATCGGGGAGCTCTGTGCAGCAGGTTAAAATTGTCACCTCCTTGCTGCACGACGATCCCCAGGATTGGGCTTTTTCTCTGACACCTGTAGATCCTATACTGGCTAATGTAGATGCATTTTTTTAAGCCTTGGGGTTGTTGTATGATGAACCTAATGCTATTGATCAAGCTGAGAAAATCTTATTGGCATTGAACCAGGGTCAGGATTCTGCAGTTATATTGTAAAAAATTCCGAAAGTGGGTGATCCTTACTAAGCGGAATGACGATGCCCTAGCAGTTCTCCTTTGGAAGGGTTTGACAGAAACTGTAAAAGATGTTATGGTGGAATTTCCTGTTCCTTCTGGTCTTGATGATTCTATGTCATTGGCCATTCAAGTTGATCGGCATTTACGTGAACGTAAAACTACGTGAGAGGCGTTGCCGCCTTTTGAACGAACGTCTGAACCCATGCAATGTGATATGGTGTTATCTAGGGTGCAATGTCAGGAGTTTAGAAGGCGTAATAAGCTGAGTTTTTTCTGTGGAGACACCTCTCATACTATTTCTGTCTGCCCTAAATGAGAAAAATGTTTTGCTCACACATTCGCCGTGGGCAGTGTACAGCCTAAGCTCCTTTTGGCAATCACTCTGATCTGCTCCTTGTCTACAGCTTCCGCTAAGGCTTTTGTAGATTCAGGAGCAGCTTTGAATCTGATGGATATAGACTTTGCTAAACGTTGTGGTTTTCCCATGATACCCCTGTGGGCTCCTATCCCTTTGAGAGGTTATGATGCTACTCCTTTGGTGGAAAATAAACCCCAGTTTTGGACCCAGGTGATGCGGGTGACCCCAGACCACCAAGAAAATTGTAAATTTTTGGTGTTGCACAATTTGCATGATACTATTGTTCTGGGTTTTCCCTGGTTGCAAACTCATAATCCTGTTTTGGATTGGAAATCTGTGTCTGTGGTAAATTGATCTCCAGAGGCAGTCTCGGCATTTCAGGAGCTTAAGCGGAGATTCACTTCTGCTCCGGTTCTACGGCAACCTGATGTCTCACTCCCACTTCAGGTGGAGGTAGATGCTTCTGAGATTGGTGCAGGAGCCGTTTTGTCCCAAAAAGATCCGGTGACTTCTAAAATGAATCCCTGTGCCTTCTTTTCTTGAAAATTCTCCCCATCTGAATGTAACTATGACGTGGTGAATCGGGAATTGTTGGCCATGAAATGGGCATTTGAAGAGTGGAGACATTGGTTGGAGGGAGCTAGGCATTAAGTTGTGGTCCTCACTGACCATAAGAATTTGATTTATCTTGAATCAGCCAAACGCTTGAATCCTAGACAGGCAAGGTGGGCCTTGTTTTTCACGCATTTTAATTTTGTGGTCTCTCTTCTTCCAGGCACTAAGAATGTTAAGGCGGACGCCCTTTCTAGGAGTTTCTTTGAGGATTCTCTTATTGTGACCGAGCCTACTACCATTCTAAATGAGGGGGTAGTTCTTTCCGCCATCTCACCCAATTTGAGATGTGCCCTGGAGGAATTTTAGGAGGACAAACCTGACCGTTGCCCTATGGGAAAATTGTATGTCCCTGACCAGTGGAGGAAGAGAGTAATGTCTGAACTTCATTGCTCCGCGTTGGCTGGTCATCCAGGTATTTTTGGTACCAAAAATTTGGTGAGTCGGTCTTTTTGGTGGCCCGCCTTATCTTGTGATGTCAGGAATTGTGTGCAAAATAGGCAAAACAGAAGCCGCGGAGACACCATCACATGTTTCTCAACGCAAGCAATGACTAGCCAGGTCTTTCCCCAGGAAGGAACAACCACGGGAAGGGCAGTCTCCAATGAAGGAAACCACCTATGCCAAAACATGGTATCCATCCACAGACAGCTGTTTCGGGGTATTTGCCCCTCATCAGTGTGGAGTAGGAAACTGGCTAGTAGGAGCATTGCCTAGTAGAAGACTGTGTAAAATGAGGATGATTGACCTAATGGAGATCAACATCCAACACTGCGGAGACACCATCACGTGTTTCTCAACGCAGTGATTCTAGAACACTGCCCCATATTTCCCTTATGGGAAATATGCAAAATATGCAAAACAGAAGCCGCGGAGACACCATCACATGTTTCTCAACACAAGCAATGACTAGCCAAGTCTTTCCCCGGGAGACTGCCCTTCCCGTGGTTGTTCCTTCCCGGGGAAAGACCTGGCTAGTCATTGCTTGCGTTGAGAAACATGTGATGGTGTCTCCGCGGCTTCTGTTTTGCATATTTTGCATATTTCCCATAAGGGATGGGGGCAGTGCTCTAGAATCACTGCGTTGAGAAACATGTGATGGTGTCTCCGCAGTGTTGGATGTTGATCTCCATGAGGTCAATCATCCTCATTTTACACAGGAATTGTGTGCAGTCCTGTTGGACTTGTTCTCTGTCCAAAACCCTGTTCTCATTCTAATGGGTTGTTGATGCCCCTGCCAATGCCCAAGAGGCCATTGACCCATATCTCAATGGATTTTATTTCCGATCTTCCTGTCTCTCAGAGAATGACTGTTATCTGGGTGATTTGTGGTAGATTTTCTAAGATGATCCATCTTGTACCACTCCCAAAGTTGCCATCTTCTTCAGAGTTGGTGCCCTTGTTTTTACAACAGGTGGTTCGGTTGCACGGGATTCCTGAGAACATTGCGTCAGACAGAGGAGTCCAGTTTGTTTCCAGATTTTGGAGAGCTTTTTGTTCTAAACTGGGAATTCAGTTATCTTTCTCCTCTGCATTTCATCCTCAGACCAATGGGCAGACTGAGAGAACAAACCATCATTTGGAGTCCTATTTGAGATGTTTTATATCTGCTGATCAGGATGACTGGGTCTCATTTCTGCCCTTTGGTTGAATTCGTGCTAAACAATACAGCTAGTTCTGCCACTTTGATGTCGCCCTTTTTCTGTAACTTTGGGTTTCATCCTTGATTTTCTTCAGGGCAAGTGGAATCTTCGACCTGCCCAAGTGTGGACACTGTGCTAGAGAGAATGCAGCAGATTTGGGACCAAGTGGTGGATAAGTTGTCCCTCTCTCAGGAAAAAGCCCAATGGTTTTCCAACCGGCATAGGACCATTGGTCCCCAGTTTAAAGTGGGTGATATGGTTTGATTGTCGTCAAAGAATATTCCTATGAAGGTTGCATCTCCAAAGTTCAAGCCAAGATTCATTGGACCTTATAAGATTTTGGAGATTCTTAATCCTGATTCTTTTCGGTTGGCTCTTCCAGTTACGTTTAAGATCCATAACGTGTTTCATAAATCTCTGTTGAAGAGGTTTGTGCAGCCAGTAGTTCCTATGGCGGTGCCTCCTGACCCTATATTGGTTAAAGGCAATGTGGAATATGAGGTAGAGAAAATATTGGATTCTCGTTTGGCTAGACGGAGACTCTAGTACTTGGTCAAATGGAAGGGTTATGGCCAGGAGGATAATTCTTGGGTCTCTGCTTCAGACATTCATGCTGATAGATTGGTTTGTGGTTTTCACCGGGCCCATCCTGATCGGCCTGGTGGCGTGGATGAGGGTTCGGTGACCCCTCCTCAAAGGGGGGTACTGTTATGAATTTGCTTTCTGGCCTACCACTGGTTACTACTGAAGGTAGTGGAGCTGGTCAAATTGACAGAGGGGTTGTGAGTTCTCTTTCTGGGCTCCCTCTGGTGGTTACTGGAGGTAATGGAGCTGATCTGATTAACAGAGGCTTGCCACCTGATAATGAGGACGACGATTGGAGATCTGAGGTTTCAGACTGGATTTAAGACAACCGTCTCCCTCTATCCCTGCTGGTGATTTTCTTCCTGCTTCCTGAGGTCTTAGTTTCCAGCTCAGTCCCTGCATGTTCAGCTAAGTGTTCATTTGCTATTCTGTTTACATTTGAACTGGCTTTGTCTATTTCAGTTTTGTGTGGGTCAGCCAGCTCCGGCTGGGGCTGTGCTGAATCACCATCCATATGTTACTGCTTGTGCCAGTTTGTTTTTGTCCCTTATTAGATTGGCCTCTTTTTGCTCTGCTTTCAGAATATACTAGGGTGCTGATATAGTGGGCGAAGTCGTGCGACTTCAGCATTTTGCATCAGACGTGTTGGACTTTTTTGCAGGTTTTTTTGCGTGATTGCAGACAGTGTCTTTCCTTTCCTGTCCTGTCTAGTCATTGTGGGCCCCATCATTTGCTCAGTCTATTTTCCTGCCTGCATTTGTGTTTTCATCTTGTCTTACTGACAATATATGTTTTGGGGGCTATCCATTCCTTTGGGGTTTGCTCTGGGGCAGCTTAGATTTCCCCTTTCTTGCTTTAGGCTTACTTAGCTCTCCGGCTGTGCCGAGGAGTCTAGGCTCATCGTAGGCATGCTCCACGGCTGCTGCTAGTTTTGTGGATAGGATCAGGGGTCTGCATTCCGCTTAGTTACCAACCTCTCTGGTTTTCTGTGGCTTAGCTTGGGCTTGCTCTCTTCCTCGGTGACTCAATCATAACAGAATTCCAGATTCTCACTGCCCTAACAGTGAAGAATCCTCTTCTATGTTGGTGGAAAAACCTTCTCTCCTCCAGATGCAGAGAATGCCCCCTTGTGACCGTCACCTTCCTCGGTATAAACAGATCCTCTGAGAGATATTTTGTATTGTCCCCTTATATTCTTATGCATGGTTATTAGATCGACCCTCAGTCATCTTTTTCCTATACTAAATAATCCTAATTTTGCTAATTTCTCTGGGTATTGTAGTTCTCCCATCCCCTTTATTAATTTTGTTGCCCTCCTTTGTACTCGCTCTAGTTCCATTATATCCTTCCTGAGCAGAGATGCCCAAAACTGTACACATTACTCCATGTAATAGCAATACCAGGTAGCATGACAGTCACAGAGGCTATAGCACTAAATAGTACAAGAAAACCAAAAACCTGGGAAAAACACCAGCTCCATAAAACATATGAACAAAGGAGAAAGAAGGAGTATATATGTGTAAAATACAAAATTTTATTAATATCATATCAGAAAATATTATAATATCAATAAAGTGCATACGCTGACAGAAGTAAAAGATACACAAGGATAGACATGAGGGAAAAGACCCCAGTGTGCCTTGCCAGCTGTGCTAGTGAATGCATAGGCAGAGGGCAGCTTCATATAATACCAAAACCAAACGTGAAGGTGAAAATCACCACATAACATGGTTAACATGTAGGGGCAGTGCTTTCCAGTAAAAACAGCAGGCAATAGACACTGGGTTCAAATCCAAAGAAACCCCCGATGGGAGTTTTGCTTCTTAAAGTAATTGCTTTCTCAAGGGGAGCCTTGTTCATCAATATCCAAGGTGTCCTCATTGAACTGTGGTATATCCCGGTACCTTAAGGATGGAGGCCCATCTCTCCTGTAATCCACTGTCCTCTGTGCGGGGGCTGGTGGGGGTACATGCACACCCAGATATTTGCTTAACGCTGCCGCCCGCTGAATGTCCGTGGCCCACTCTTCTAGTGCATCCAGCATCTGCATCAGCTCAGTCATTCGATCCTCTGCCATCTGGATGTCGGCTCTAAGCTGTGGTCTCTCCTCATGTTGTAGTTCACAGTCCCAGTCATCCAAGCTTTGTATAAGAGTTGCCCGATTGTTCTCTGGCAACCACTCTAGCTCTCTTTCAGAGCAAAGCGCTCTCAGCTCATCCTTCTTGAGCCTCTTGCAGATGGAGTCTGGCATCTCTTCTGCCAAGTCACCAGTCAGTAACTTTCCCTGGTATGCTGTCCAGAGATAGGTGATCCCACTGCTGCCTCCACTTGTGAAGATCTGAGGTTGTGGGTTATAATAATCACCTAGGCAGGTAAACGATGCAACTATTTTTATTCTGTAAAATCCATTGTTGTACAACAAATCCATATACTGTAGATGGCCACAAAACAATGTCCTCAGTCCACAAGTTCCGAGTCTGACTCACCATTATTTTTAATGATTTATTTAAAGCGCAGGAGAAGCTGATGAATGCTCCCATCCGCCGCTCCTGCTCTCACTGTTATTAGCGGCTGTAGGTATCGTATGATGGGATCAGTAGTCCCCTCAGCTGACACCAGTGACCGGAGGTAAACTTTATACTTCCAATCACAACTGAGTGCTCACGCTGTATTTTGACTGGCGGGGATGATTTCACTGCCAATCAGAAGCAGTGTTTGCCATGCTGTCATGCACATGACAATGTGGCAAAAACTAGATGTTCTGGCCCCCTTTCAAGTGAATGGGGTCTGGGTTCGGATTCGGATCCAGGTACTGTTCTGGTACCCGAGCCCAAACTTTTTGTAACTGTTCAGCCGAACATGCGAGACCTGAACATTCAGGAGTCCTCCCATCTCTAACATCTGATATTAGGGAAAAAACATGCTAAATTATTTGCATTTATGACTGAGAAAAAGCAGTTTTTCAGTTCTTTAAAAACTGAAAATCTGCATGGTCAGGAATTGGGGTACCTGACCTGGTATTGGATTGGTTTCTCTACAATATATATGCATATGATATAATGTAATGTATAAGCATTGCATATAGTGGATGACTTTGCCCATCTGTATTTTGTACCTTTGCTGGTCATCTCCATCCATTGCAAAAACTGTGGTATCCTGGGAGAAAGAACCCAAATTTTTGATGAAGGAAAACAGCATCTTTCATTTTCCCATGTGGTAGCATCCATGGTTAGCTTTTTTACTCACTTTGCACTTATTTACACCCACGGCTTCAACAGCTACACAGACTCTTGTTTTCATTAATAGCTTCATTTTCACAACTGTAATCTGCAGACCAGCTGTAGAGATGAGCGAACCCAAAGTTCAGGGTTCTTAAAAAACAGTTAAGGCAAATCTGTTAGCAGGAGACAGAGAAAGTCACAGACTCTTAGGGTACTGTTACACTAAGCGACGCACCAGCGATCCCGACAATGACACGACCTGGTAAGGATCACTGGTGCATCGCTAAATGGTTGCTAGTGAGCTGTCAAACAGTCAAATTTACCGAACGACGCAGCAACGATCTCGGCGGGATCGCTGGTGCGTCGCTTAGTGTCACACAGCAGCGACTCTGACGACTCCCGCCTGCGTCCATGATTTCTGAGTTGCTAACGAGGTCGCTCGTCAGTTTCAAACACAGCGATGCATGCTGGCCAGCAGGACACCAGCAATCAAAAAAGTGGCCCTGAACATTCGAGCACGATAAGCGACAAAGCAGCGGGGGCCTGGTCACTTCTAAGTGTCACATTTAACGAGATCGTTGGCGAGGTCGCTGTTGCATCACAAAATCGGTGATGCATCAGCGATCTTGCTAGCAATCTCACTTAGTGTGAAGTACCCCTTAGTGCTTGTGGGCAGGTCTTTCCTTGTTTTCTCTGGCTTAGAGCAGGAAGATAAGACTCTGCCTACAGTCCCACTGTGGAACATGGGCATATCATTAACTGAAAACTTCTAACACTGCTTACACAAGAACTGCAAGATGGATTACAAGACGGATTTCTTCACCCCAGGAATTATATTAATCAGTTTAACACTACCAACCTAATAATGCCAGTAGTTTACTTAGCAAAATGCTGCTGATGGGTTCACTTTAAGGTCGGATGCTAAACTTCGAACACGCACTTTTCCCAAAAGAAGAATGAAAGAGATAGAGAGAGAGAAGGTTTTTCCAGCTTCAAAATCCGGGTCCTTATTAATTTTAATAGGGTTCTGGTTCAAGTTCAGGTACAGTTCTGTAACGAGAACCCAAACTTCCACATGTCTGCTCTTGCCTAACCACATGTTCAAAATTATTTGCTAACATGCGATGTTGATGCTATTTTGTGAAATGCTGTTATTTTACCTATCAAAATAATAAAAAAATATCAATTTCTTAATCCATACTTTTTGATATATTCAATTCATGCTTCACATTTTAAGATTAAATGCATTCTACAGACTCATATATTTTGTTTGTTGTAGAAAAGTTCAGTTTAACTAAATGTTAGTCTGTAATCAGACTGCTGGGTAACTGGTACAGAAGATAGAATAGGGAAATAGTGGCTATTCAGTTAGTGGGATTCAAGATTCTGACGGCATATAGACCTTCTACAGTGGAGCGTTCTGTTGATAGATTTGCAGTATTTATTTTATAGCCATTTTCCTGTAGGGTTCTTGTCATGTTATGAAATTGGTAATTAGACATCATGAAAATAAACAAATTTTTTATTTTTATCATACATAGTGTACAGCTTGGTTTTAAGGAGACTTTCCACCAAAACTAGGCCAAGTATGCATAAGATTACATTCCATTCTGAGTGACTGACTGTCTACAGCCCATTAATTTCTTGACAGTAGTTAGTTGCTCCCCTTTCCTCTTTGCCAGCACCTGACCTGTTACTAACATGCAAAATCATAAGTCCCCCTCCCACATCATTGGCAGTTTGTATTTGAGCTGTGAGTTCATTCAAAGCCACTTTTAGCTCCATATTGAAATATAATGATAACAGTGTAGAATTCAGGAGGAGCACTGATGACTGGTAATGTGTCACAGTAGCAAGCAAAAGCTAATTACCCAGACCTGTCACTCAAGGAGCTAGTGAAGTGAAAGAGAGTAGAGAGCTGTGTGATGCCCAAAGACACAACTTCAGAATAACTTGAGTATAAATTTTTAAAGTCACCATGTACCAGAAATCTTCAAATATAACACTTATGTCTCCACAAGTGCCCAGTTTCACTGAACAAAAAATACTATTTAAAATATAGAAAGTCCACTTAGAACCAACACTAGAAAATCAAGACAGTAATGTGCAAGGCAATTCTTCTGCTGACATCCTAACCCTATGCCATGTATCCAAGTCAGGTTATCTCAGTGGCACACCTCCCATCACAAAAATGCAGTTTGATACTAGCTGTCACGTAGAGTCTTCTTCTATAGCAAACTATGACCTTCAAATGATGTGTGACTGACTTGATCAGTTCTACAGCTATGCAGAGGCAGAAGAAAATGTTCTGTTCAAAAAATGCATGACTTCCACAAACTATGAGATACTAAAGAAACTAAGTGACCATAGTGAGATATATATTAAACTTGTAGTCCAAAGAGTGTCCTATAAACAGAATACTCATAAGCATAATAATTTCTTCCATTCCTTATTTTTATGGATTTTGTGGCTCAACAAGCAAAGACTATTTTTACACTGTCATATTCCACCGCACTCCAGATTCCAGGCTAAATACTGGAAGCATTACCCAAGACTAAGGGCACAGTGTATGACAGAAATGCGTAAGGTTTTATTTTCATGATGGATCCTCATCTTTTTAAATGAATGTCTAATAAAAAAATTAATCTTATGGATGTACGTGTTAGGCATCGGGATTCTCCCGCTGCACTGGGTAGATCCCAAGCCTTGTCTGCCTCTGCGGTCTCCCATTCTGCTTCATCCGCAGTGGGTGCTCCTGAGCAAAGACGTTGGTCCCGGCGTATTGCTGAGGCTCGTGCTGTTTGCTTGGTTACTGCTGGCATTCCAGCCAAGTCTATGGTAACCAGCGATAGGAAGCGGCAAACAGATGCTCTGGAGGCTAAGTCCTGAAATCACCCTACTGAGCATGCTCATGATGTGGCGACCTCTCATTGGTGGTCAGTCGTCAGCTGCTCCGGTGATGTGGCAGCTCTGGATTGGTCCACAGGAAAGGTCCTGTTCGACTGGACATGAGCGGAACATATAAAAGGTTCTCTTGGGTGGTACACCGGCACGCTAGTATCATTTGTGTTATGTGTGTGAGTGGATATGCTACCACTCTGTGTGCATGTGTGCCGTTTCTAGCACGGCGATTGAGGATCTAGGCAGGCAGTGTAGGGTGGGAATTCCCACTTGGCTTAGCATCTGACTCTTGTCGTGTGTGTAGTTAGCGCAGCTGAGTTTCAGAGCAAACACAAGCACAACCACCAGCCTAGACCTCCCTGGGGTGTAGCGATAGGGACCCCAACTAGCGTCATTATTGCTCTACTCTTGTGTCGTCTAACAGGGTATAGCTCCAAGTGCTCTTTTTTGCAGTACCGTTCTGTGGAGTAATAGAGCTCAGCTCTAAGAGCCCTCATGTACAGTAACACTCTGTGGAGTAACAGAGCTAGATACTTTGCGCTCTGTTCACATTGAGTGACATTTAACTCAGTGTGTTTAAAGAGCTTGCTCGCAGCCTCGCTCTGCCATTGTTCAATAGCTGCGATTTAGCATCACTGCACGGTGGACCACGGGTTGTGATTGCATTTCGTCATAATTTATATTTAGTGTGATCATTTTTTCTTCTTAGGTTCTACAATAGCTGAGCTTCACCAGGAGGAACTGGCACCCATTCATCAACTTTCCGGTGTTTCCCGAACAATGTTGGCGTGGTGAGAGTCTTTGTTTCTTTTATCTACTCAAGACTAATGATTCTCCACCATATTCTGTCCATGGGTCAACTGTCTATGTACAAGAAAATGTAAAAATTCAGGATTGATACAAAAAGTATCATCCTCTCCTGAAATATATCCCTCAGAAATAAGTGTGTGGAAGATGGCAACATTTTCTTGAAAAATAAAAAAACACTACTTGCTACAAATGTTAGGCATCCACAAATTATTTGGCCAAAGACTGCAAGCTCAGTAAAATGCACAAAATGTGACTCCACATTCACAAAACAAATTCTTGGAGGTCACAGGATACTGCAGTTATCTGCAACAACCACACTAGAAGTCACTTCTCAATGCACAAAATTGGAAATGTGCAAAGGCAATAATAATAATAATAATAATAATAATAATAATAATAATAATAGGCAGCTCCAAGTAATAGACTTCTCCAACATCTGTCCTGTAGGTGTCTATTCAATGTGAAGAGAAAAGAATCTGGTATGCTGCTCCTCTACAATAGCATACAGGTTTACAGCTTTAAGTCAAAAGTTTTTTTCTATGAAATATTAAAAATTCAAGAGCCCAGTGCTCCTTACTTCCTAAAAAGATATGCTGATACTGCAAAAACAATAGGAGGAACATTACTTTCTTACAATAACTAATTGTAAATAAATTCTTGATAGCAAGTCTGGAATGTACAAATTAATAGAGATGAGCGAACATTGTCGGCTCCCTCCTTTTTCGGTAAGCTATAGCGCTTACCGAAGAAACTGCATCAAGAACCCGGATAGCTGGAGCACTCCCAATAATCAGCTGTTCGGCATCTCAGCTGCTTTTTTCATGGCTGTGTGACAGTCACAGCACAAGCATAGATTGCCTGTGTATTGTGACTGTCAACAGTGATAAGATGTTCTTTAGGAAAAGTTTGCAGACAATTTAAGCTTCAATAACCACTTCACAACCTTTGATGAAAAGGGACGCTAAGACAGTATCTTTGCCCACACAAGACAGCTGACCTGATAAGCTGACACGTGCCTCTAACAGCCACAGATGGATCAGAGAATCACTCATGGCTGGTAACCAGTTAAATGCTGCTGTCAATCACTGACATCAGCATTTAACACGTGCTGATCGGAAGCACATCACAAGTCTGCAGAAACTCCCTTGCCTGTGATTGTGAATCTCCTATGAAAGTGAACTCATGACGGGCATTCATAAGAGATCGAGATTTTTGCTACATATAGCATTGTTTAAGCACTGCTATGTGTATCACAGGTAATCGGATGATCACAGCTTCAATTTTCCTAAGGGGACTATTGAAGTTAGTGAAAAGTAAAACAAAAAAAAGTTTAATAACAGTTAAAAAATAAAAAAACAACAGTTCAAACAATTCCCCTTTTGCCCCATTCAAAATGAAACACTGAAAAACTACACAAATTTGGTATCGCTGCATTGGGAAATGTCAAACTATCGAAAAGTAAAAGTAAATGAATTAGAACAGTAAACATCATAACAAGAAAAAAAATTGAAAAGCCAGAATTACTTTTTTTGGCAATGCAACATTGCAATAAAAAATGGGTGACTAAAACATTGTATTTACCCCAAAATGTTATCAATAAAAATGACAGCTCGGGGTCCAAAAAATAAGTCTCACCCAGCCCCAGATCACGAAAAATGGAGATGCTATGGGTCTTGGAAAATGGCAACAAAAGCGAATTTATTTTTTTCTTACAAATTTGGGATTTTTTTTTTCACCGCTTAAATAAAAACCAACCTATACTTGTTTGGTATTACCATACTTATACTTTCCTGGGGAATCATATTTCCAAGTCACTTTTAGCATTTAGTAAGCATGGTAAATAAAAAAATCCAAACAACAATTGTATAATTGTAGGTTTTGTTTTTTTGCAATTTTACAGCAATTGGATTTTTTTCCCCCGCTTTCCAGTATGCTGTATGGTAAAATCAATGGTGTAATTCAAAAGTACAACTCATTCTGCAAAAAACACACCCTCATCTGGCTATATTGACAGAAAAATAAAAAAAGTTAAGATTTTGGAAAGAAGGGGAGCAAACAACAAAAGTGTAAAAATTAAAAAAAATGCAATGCCATGAAGGGGTTAATGCTTTCAGACATGTTACTTCATTATCTTGTAAAACACAACCACTCTGATAGAAGAACTAAATGCAATTTAGATATCTGTCAGTCCTACCAATGTTATGCCAATCAATCAGACGTCACCTATTTTACCTGACTCCCATACACGGAGGCACTCACACTGCCTAGTGCTACTGTATTTTCTATGAGAGTCGCTGTTAGATATCTCTGAAAACAAGGTATCTCTTTGAGAACAAAAGGATCGGCAGTCTGAAATTGGGCATGCTGTATTCTTATTTTGCTCTATGTAATCTGTTGGGTGAGAGTCAGGGGACCCCATAGACATCAGCTTGTCGTCCGACCCATGTATATCATCAAGTTCTCCTTACATCAGTTAAATGTGTATGAGGGACTTAGAGTTTAAAAACCTTTCAGAATATTGATTAAAAAGGCATTTAAAATTTCTTGGGTGACCAAAATATACTCATGTATTTTCAATCCAACTCACTCTGATCATTTGGGATGAACTTGAAAAAAAAATGATTGGTATAGCTTCAAAACTGCTTGACTTTATTTTCCTAATTGCCAAAAAATCTATTCTGGAAAATATGAAATTTTGTATAATTTCTCTAAGAATTTAACTTTGAACAAAAAAATTTGCTCATCTCTGCTAACAACCTGAAAGGCTGGAATTACAGCAATAGTAAATGCCAAATCTTTTACTCCAATTCCAAATCTACCCTTAAATCCAAACCACTTTTGTTATCATCTTTAGTAAATAATACCCTAAACTTCTGCCTATGTAGCTAATCACTAAATGTGTTAGCTAATCCTTAAATGAGTCTCAAACGTGATGTCACAGGATGCTGGGGCTGCACTCACTCCCTGCGGCATCCATCACCGCTGTTGGAACAGGATGCTACAGGGGCAACTCTGCAGTCACTCACTTGTCTCTTGCATCACTGCACCAGCTGAAGACATCCTGGATCCTAGATGATGGACGCTGTGAGAGATGTGAGTACTGCGCCGACACTCTGCTTCTATCTCTGCCACCGCTACAGCTTCTAACTGAAAGAAGATGTCTTCATGGGGTGCTGAGCATTGGAGATAGGAGCAGTTACTTTTTGTGCATCAAATACATTTATTGCAACATGCAATTAAAGAAAATATGAGTTCCAATGCTACACATGTAAATAAAATGAGATACTCACTTAACTTTTTTAATTAGAATAATTATAAACCATCCAGCAGAGACAAGGTTACCTTGCTAGATAAACTCTAAATCTTTTGACTTATCTCAATATATGACTAACTAAACTGTAAATGAAAAGGGAAATAAATAAAAACCAGCATTGCTCTTATTAAAACCAGTTTTGTAAAGATGAGTGGATAAGGCTAGTTTCACACTAGCATTCTTGGGCGCAGCGCAGTGCCGCCACTAAGCCCCGCCACCCCGGCCATGCCCCCTCCGGTCAGTTCCTCCCCTGATCGCATGAGGCTGCATGCGATCAGCGTAACCTATATTTAGTATTGTATATGCTGATCATGCTCTGACCGTGCGCTGGTCTGATTTTGCTGGCGCTGCGCCCTTTTGACGCTGCACCAAGAGCACAAAAATGCAACACAGCGAGTTTTTGTGAGCTGGGTGCAGCACCAAAAGGGCGCAGTGCCAGCAAAATCAGAACAGCACATGGTCAACACACAATTGGCGTATCCAACGCTAAATATAGGATACTCTGATTGCATGCAGCCTCATGCGATCGGAGGAGGAACTGACCGGAGAGGGCACGGCTGGGGGCGGGGCTTAGTGGCGGCATTGCGCTGCGCCCAAGAACGCTAGGGTGAAACTAGCCTAAGGGAGTGTGATCCAGGGGGAGGCCTCACCCCCAACACACAGGGCAAAATAAAATTGTAGAAAAAGCCAGCAGTTTGAGAGTACTGCTAAATTGAAATGTTGGTAGATGTACTCATCACTGTCAACATGTGCTAAGCTATGCTTTTTTTATCTATCGCTATCTAATTTCATGACATCATTTGATTCAATAAATTATACAAAATTTGTCATACAATGTTGTTAATTGGAAAGTAGGTTGGTATACATACTTGTTAGACTACAACCACCCCCCAAGGTAACATGAAGAAAGGACAGAGCAGTGACTAAACTGTGGGATACTACATAATGAAGTTTATTATACAGTTCTTATAATTAGACTTCATAATGTGAACATGAATATTATATTTCTTCAGTCGAAACTATGATTAAGCTGTTCAAATTTATTTGCAATTGTTAAAGCCTTGCAGTAGCTTGTTTATAGGTTCAGAATTAGACATACGTATTGTTAATGCAGCTATCAATATTTTGGTGTTCACATTCCAGTGCTTTGTTCATATTTAATCCCATTCATTTGGGAAACGTTAATAAATTTGGCATTAATAATTGATGTCTTGAAGCAATTCCCCTCTTCTTTATTTAATTTGTAATATTTAATATTATATCGGGATTCTAAATGTGTAGCGCTCTTCTCACAAAGTTAATTAAAGAAAACAGCAGGTGCATACATATGTACTAGATTTCAAAGCTGCATTTGGTGACATTGATCCTTTAATGGTTCAGTTGCTCTAGCCAATTACTTGGGATTCGAATATCCCACATATCAGTGGTTTGGCTACCTAAGATTAATCCTACTAGGACTACATATAGCAGGAAAAGACATCTTTTAGAAGAAAATAAGGTTTCTAGACGCTTCTACTTTAATATAAATTGTATAAGTAGAATAACTCCCAGAAGCAAGAAAAAATGAAAAACAGAACATTATGTTTTACTTATTTCCCATGTTTGAGAGCATTGATCAAAACTGCATCAGCACTTGAAAGTGGTTAATGATTTTATTTACATCATCTCATTTAGAGTGTGTTCACATACATAAGAATATTTAGAATTGAAAGTCCTCAGTGGTTGATACCTTTTAATGGCTAACTGAAAAGATGGTAACTAGAGTTGAGCGACTTTTGGTTTTTTAGGGTCGCGTTTCGTTTCGTGAAACCCGACTTTTCCAAAAGTCGGGTCGAGCAAGATCGTCCGATTATAGGGAAAAGTCGGGGTCGTCCCGAAACACGAAACCCAATGTAAGTCAATGGGGAATAAAAGTCGGCAGTGAGAGGAGGACAGGAAACACACCTACAGTGCCCATTTGAATGCCAAAAGCATCAATTCTTCTTACTTAAGCTTGTCAACCTTAATTAACTTCATAATACAAGTTACGCACTGAAAAATGGGGGTTATTTGGCTAAATTTGTGGGGGGGGAGGGCTGGCTGCAGGTTTTCATGTGCCCTGGGCGAAAGAGCGCCCCTTTAACACATACCACAACTCATCATGCTCCGATACGGCAGAGAAATAGCGGTATAGTACAATGAAAAATACCTCACTTTTTACATCTCATGACGAGGCCCATCTATTTCTCCATACAAAATCATTGGTCCCATATAATGTTTGAAACAGTATGTGATGAGCTCCACATAATGCTACAGTATATGTTGGTCCCCATGGATGAAGCTCCACTGTCTTATGGGCCCAAATAATGCTCCAAACATAATGGGCCCCATTTCTAATGCTCTAGTGTATAATGGGCCCTGTAAATGCTGCTCCAGTGTCTGATGTCCACCTTTGGAATGTTCCAGTGTATGGTGGGCCCCATCTATCATTCTCCAGAGTATAGTGCTCCCCAAAAATTGCTGTCCCAACATTGAAAACAATCAAATAAGTCTCCTCGCTAGGGAATCCCTGTACTTGTCTGGACAGGTGCTGTAGCTTGCTTAACAGCTCGCCAGCCGTTCTCACGCCCAGTATGGATTGCACGTGATTGCACAAAGGTTAGAAAGGGTACCGTATCCCTGGATAACATGTATGGATAGCGTACACATTCAAAATATATGTCTATACAGCATGAGGCAGGCTCAGACGGTGTTAGGCCCAGTATGGATTGCACGTCATTGCACAAAGGTTAGAAAGGGTGCCGTATCCCCGGATAACATGTATGGATAGTGTACACATTCAAAATATATGTCTATACAGCATGAGGCAGGCTCAGACGGTGTTAGGCCCAGTATGGATTGCACGTCATTGCACAAAGGTTAGAAAGGGTACCGTATCCCCGGATAACATGTATGGATAGCGTACACATTCAAAATATATGTCTATACAGCATGAGGCAGGCTCAGACGGTGTTAGGCCCAGTATGGATTGCACGTCATTGCACAAAGGTTAGAAAGGGTACCGTATCCCCGGATAACATGTATGGATAGCGTACACATTCAAAATATATGTCTATACAGCATGAGGCAGGCTCAGATGGTGTTAGGCCCAGTATGGATTGCACGTCATTGCACAAAGGTTAGAAAGGGTACCGTATCCCCGGATAACATGTATGGATAGCGTACACATTCAAAATATATGTCTATACAGCATGAGGCAGGCTCAGACGGTGTTAGGCCCAGTATGGATTGCACGTCATTGCACAAAGGTTAGAAGGGGTACCGTATCCCCGGATAACATGTATGGATAGCGTACACATTCAAAATATATGTCTATACAGCATGAGGCAGGCTCAGACGGTGTTAGGCCCAGTATGGATTGCACGTCATTGCACAAAGGTTAGAAAGGGTACCGTATCCCCGGATAACATGTATGGATAGCGTACACATTCAAAATATATGTCTATACAGCATGAGGCAGGCTCAGACGGTGTTAGGCCCAGTATGGATTGCACGTCATTGCACAAAGGTTAGAAAGGGTACCGTATCCCCGGATAACATGTATGGATAGCGTACACATTCAAAATATATGTCTATACAGCATGAGGCAGGCTCAGACGGTGTTAGGCCCAGTATGGATTGCACGTCATTGCACAAAGGTTAGAAGGGGTACCGTATCCCCGGATAACATGTATGGATAGCGTACACATTCAAAATATATGTCTATACAGCATGAGGCAGGCTCAGACGGTGTTAGGCCCAGTATGGATTGCACGTCATTGCACAAAGGTTAGAAAGGGTACCGTATCCCCGGATAACATGTATGGATAGCGTACACATTCAAAATATATGTCTATACAGCATGAGGCAGGCTCAGACGGTGTTAGGCCCAGTATGGATTGCACGTCATTGCACAAAGGTTAGAAGGGGTACCGTATCCCTGGATAACATGTATGGATAGCGTACACATTCAAAATATATGTCTATACAGCATGAGGCAGGCTCAGACGGTGTTAGGCCCAGTATGGATTGCACGTCATTGCACAAAGGTTAGAAGGGGTACCGTATCCCCGGATAACATGTATGGATAGCGTACACATTCAAAATATATGTCTATACAGCATGAGGCAGGCTCAGACGGTGTTAGGCCCAGTATGGATTGCACGTCATTGCACAAAGGTTAGAAAGGGTACCGTATCCCTGGATAACATGTATGGATAGCGTACACATTCAAAATATATGTCTCAGGAGGCAGGCTCAGACGGTGTCAGGCACAGTATGGATTTGACGGCCCAGATTACACAGCGGAGGAGCAGGGAGAGGTAAAGATTGCAAATGCTGGCGCCCTGTCCAAGCAAGGGGGGCCCACTCGTGGGCGTCGGTACTGGCACTGGGCCCCTCATAGTACAGCGGTGTGTCTGACGGCGGGTGTGCACCACCACCGTCAGAGACACTTGATTGCACTATGAGGGACCCTGTGCCAGTGCCCGCGCCCAAGAGTCGGCCTACCCACCTGTACAGGGCAACGGCACTCGCACGGTGTCGTGCGGTAGGTGGTGACCCCGGCCATGGGGGGGAGGCAGCACAGTTATGGAGTTTTAGAAAGTGGCATATGTTGATGTTGGACATTCAGCTGATGCAAAAGGCGAAATAGGTGAAGTACCAGGAAGAGGTGGACCAAAGCAAGCCATTTTTCTGTCACCCTATGTGTCATCAGGGGAAGGTGGGACAAAATCCTTATAAACCCATGCGTGGTTCATTTTAATGAAGGTTAGATCATCCACATTTTGGGTTGACAGACGGGTCCTTTTTTCTGTCAGGATTGATCAAGCTGCACTGAAGACTCTTTCCGATAGCACACTTGCAGCTGGGCAAGCGAGCTCCTGTAAGGCATATTGGGCCAATTCAGGCCAGGTGTCCAGTTTAGCGGCCCAATAGTCAAAGGGGAATGACCTGTGTGGGAGAACATCGATATGGGAGGAAAAGTAGTTTGTAACCATAGTTGACAACTGCTGTCTCCTGTCACTTTCCATCGATGCAGTATTACCAGTTGTTTGAGCGGTATTTGAAAAATCAGTCCAGAACATTGTCATGAAACCCCTGTCTCCAACGCCACTTCTGCTGTGTGCACCACGAACACCTCTGCCAAGCTGCCCCCGGCCCGTACGGCTCTTGTGAGAACCATCACCGCTGCTGTGTGCTGGGAATGCCTCAAGCAACCGATTTACCAGAGTTGCTTGTTTATTAGCCAATATTAGGTCAAGGTTCTCCTGTGGCATGATGTTTTGTAATTTGCCTTTATAGTGTGGATCCAGGATGCTGGCCAACCAGTAGTTGTCATCGTTCATCATTTTGGCAATGCGGGGGTCCCTTTTTAGGATCCGTAAGGCATAATCTGACATGTGGGCCAATGTTCCCGGTGTCAATGATGCACTGCGAGTGCTGGGTGGAGGAGCACTTTCTGGCAAATCCACATCCCTCCAGTCACGCACAAACCCTGTACCAGACCTTGCCACGCCAACATTTTCACTTGCCCCACGAGATGCATCCTCCTCCCCTAAGTAATCATCCCCATCATCCTCCTCCTCTTCTTCCTCCACCTCGTCCAGGAGAGGTCCCTGAGCAGACAATGGCTGAATGTCATCAAGGATTCCCTCCTCCTCTTCCTCCTCATCAACATTGGCTGCAGACGCCTGCTCCTTAAGATGCGTCAAAGTTTGCATGAGCAGACGCATAAGTGGGATGCTCATGCTTAGGATGGCGTCGTCTGCGCTTACCAGCCGTGTGCATTCCTCAAAACACTGAAGGACTTTACAAAGGTCTTTCAGCTTTGACCACTGCACGCCTGTCAACTCCATGTCTGCTCTCAAAGTGCCTGGCCGTGTATCCTCCCACAAATGCATTATGGCCTGCCTCTGCTCGCACAGCCGCTCCACCATGTGCAGGGTGGAGTTCCACCTTGTTGCAATGTCGATAATGAGGCGGTGGTTGGGAAGGTGGAGCAATCGCTGCAGCTTCTGCATACGAACGGAGTGTACAGGCGACCGGCGGATGTGCGCGCACAGTCTTCGCACCTTCTGGAGCAGGGCTGTTAACTCCGGATAATTTTTGAGGAAGCACTGCACCACCAGGTTCAAGGTGTGAGCCAAGCAAGGTATGTGGCTGAGTTTTGAAAGGGCTATGGCTGCCACAAAATTACGGCCGTTATCACTAACTACCTTGCCTGCCTCAAGATGTACACTGCCCAGCCATGACTCAGTTTGTCGCTTCAAGTACTCGGCCAGCACCTCGGCGGTGTGTCTGTCGCCCAAACACATCATCTGCAACACAGCCTGCTGACGCTTTCCACTAGCTGCTCGATAGGGGGACACATTGTGTGCAACAGTGGCAGCTGCAGATGGAGTGCTCGTACGACTGCGCTCTGTGGACGAGCTTTCGCTTCTGGAGGAGGAGGAGGAGGAGGAGGGTCGAACGCCTACAGCCAACTGTTTCCTATACCGTGGGCTAGGCAGCACTGTCCCACCACCGATGTCCCCTGTGGACCCTGCATCCACCACATTAACCCAGTGCGCAGTGATGGACACGTAACGGCCCTGGCCATGCCGACTGGACCATGCATCAGTTGTGAGGTGCACCTTTCCGCTCACTGACTGCTTGAGTGCATGGACAATGCGGTCTTTCACATGATGGTGGAGGGCTGGGATGGCTTTGCGAGAGAAGAAGTGGCGACTGGGTAGGTCATAGCGTGGTACTGCATAGGCCATGAGTTCGCGGAAAGCTGTGCTTTCCACCAACCGAAAGAGCATCATCTCAAACGAGATTAGTTTGGCAATGTGGGCGTTCAAACCCAGTGTACGCGGATGAGAGACTGAATACTTTCCTGACCTACTCATAGTGTCTGGGAGGGTGAGCTGGACTTGAGAGCTGCATATGGTGGAAGTAGCGGTGGACAGGGCGGACTGAGAGAGGGTTGATCATGGTGATGGAGTTGGTGTTCTTTCTGATGGCCTAGAATCAGTCTTTCGTTGATATAACAGTGGGATTCCCTGACTGCTGTGGCCTTGCAATGACACCTCAACATTTGCTGCTGTGCTAACCGGTGGGCTTACAGTGGGGGAAACAATGTAGCGTTGCTGACTACCTTCGTTGTGATCAGTTGCACATGTGGCACTTGAGGTTTGGTGTTGTGTCCACGCTTGCAAGTGCATGCTGGTTAAATGTCTTAAGCATGAAACTGGTGTTCAAATTTTTCAGATTTTTCCCTCGGCTAAAGGTCTTTGCGCACTTCTTACAGATAACCTTGGCCTGATCATGAGGATTTTGTTCAAAAAAGTGCCACACTGCACTCTTCCTACTTTGGCAGACATTTTGCGGCCTAGCACGCTGTGATCTTTTGACCCTCTGGACAAGCTGTCCAGCAACTCTTTTGATGTTTGGAACCTGTCTTTGGAGTGCTCCGGGCCTGCCAGATAACAGCTGTTGCGATGTCGATGTCTGCTGTGGATGCTCCTCATCTGAGCTATTGGAAGCAGCACCCTCTTCCCCCAATGGATGCCAATCTGGGTCAACAACTGGGTCATCCATCACCTCCTCTTCTATGTCATGTGCACCTTCCTCTGTGTCACCGTGTATGGTGGTATAGTGTGCGGGAAGGGGCACCTGAGTCTCATCAGGGTCAGAATCTGGCTCTGTACACTGCGAGGACAATGTAGTGCTCTGAGTGAATGTACCAGCAGAATCATCCATCAGCGGCTGTGCATCAGTGCACTCCATGTCAGATTCATCTTGGCCTGGGTAATTCACCATTTCACTTGATAATCCAGGCATGGTATGTGAAAACAGCTCCATGGAGTAATCAGTAGTATGGCCTGCGTCATCCTTCAATCTTGGTTGGGGTGAAGGACACAAGGAAAGGTGTGGTTCATGAACATGAGCCTCCAATGACGACTCAGTGCTTTTACTTTTTACAACTGAAGAAGAGGAGGCGATAGAGCTGGAGGCTGAGTCAGCAATGTAAGACAAAACTTTTTCCTGATGCTCTGCCTTTAAAAGCGGTTTGCCAACTCCTAGAAAACTAAGCGTTCGAGGCCTTATGTAGCCAGACGATGACGCAGGGTCAGCACCTCCTGCATTCGGTCCTATTTTGCTCTTGCCACTACCATCAGATCCACCACCAACACCATCATTACCAGCTGCCAACCCCCGCCCAATTCCACGGCCTCTTCCACCAGCCTTCCTCATTTTTGCTAGAAATGTAGACAAAATCCAACAAACTATATAGTAATGTAAAACAAGGTACAAGGTGTCTATAGGACAGGGGAGTTTTAGAATTTCTGCACACACTTGTGGACAGTGGACACTTGTGGATTGTGTGAGGCCCACTGATATCTGAGCGCTATGTGACACGCTCGATGGCACAGCTGCCTGTGACCAAAGTGACGAGAGGATAATGGAGATTTTGAATCTCTGCGTACACTTTTGGACACTGGACACTTGTGGATTGTGTGAGGCCCACTGATATCTGAGCGCTATGTGACACGCTCGATGGCACAGCTGCCTGTGACCAAAGTGACGAGAGGATAATGGAGATTTTGAATCTCTGCGTACACTTTTGGACACTGGACACTTGTGGATGGTGTGAGGCCCACTGATATCTGAGCGCTATGTGACACGCTCGATGGCACAGCTGCCTGTGACCAAAGTGACGAGAGGATAATGGAGATTTTGAATCTCTGCGTACACTTTTGGACACTGGACACTTGTGGATGGTGTGAGGCCCACTGATATCTGAGCGCTATGTGACACGCTCGATGGCACAGCTGCCTGTGACCAAAGTGACGAGAGGATAATGGAGATTTTGAATCTCTGCGTACACTTTTGGACACTGGACACTTGTGGATGGTGTGAGGCCCACTGATATCTGAGCGCTATGTGACACGCTCGATGGCACAGCTGCCTGTGACCAAAGTGACGAGAGGATAAGGGAGATTGGATTGCTTTTAAAAAAGCAGTTTGCGGAGCAGTGGGTAAACAGCAATGCCAGCGTGTCAGGAAGCCTTAAAAGGCAGCCCAACAACTAACACCACTGATACACCACAATATAGCCTCCCCTTGCACTGCACACACAGTGACTTGTGTGTTGTGCAGGCCAAATCGCTAGCAGCAGAAGCAGTTTTTTTGTCTTCTTCCCTGCCTAACGCTCTCCCTACAGAATCAGCAGCAACCTCTCCCTATACTAAGATCGGCAGAAGTAAGATGGCGGTCGGCGTGCACGCCCTTTTATACCCCCTGTGACGCCCACCAAAGCAAGCCAATCACTTGCATGCCCTTCTGGAAGATGGTGGTGACCCGTGCCTATGTCATCACGTTGCCCACAGTGTCCGTGGATCCTGATTGGCTGAAAAAGAGCGCAAAACAAACTTTTGAAACGCGACTTTGGCGCGTAAGTCGCCGACCTCGTGGCCGACCTCATCCTAGGGTTGGGTTTCGTTTCATGAAACCCGACTTTGCCAAAAGTCGGCGACTTTTGAATTTTTTCGACCCGTTTCGCTCAACTCTAATGGTAACACATTGCAAGCTTTCGAGACTACGCAGGTCTCTTCATCAGGCACTGACTAATACAAAATCTGAAGTCACATATTTATACACAAAACAGCACAGGAATAACTCAATAGATAAGACAAGTGATGTGAAGCAGAGTAGTCATTGTGGGAGAGAGATAAGCATAAATATTGGAGCAGTTCATAGATAAGCAGTGTGAAGGTTTTATTGCCCTCTGATTGCCAGTTGGGTTCTGTGTTGTGATGGCCCCAGAAGGTCTGAGGAGCAAATTCCTTAATTGATGTAAAAAGACATAAATCCATGCAACACAATAATACCTGCACTGAATGTGTCAAAAGTTTTGAAAGTTTTCTGCTATCAAATTTATCACTTGAAGTGTGTCTCCAGTTTGCGTTCACTTATCTGTTACATTGCTACAATTTCCCTGCATTGCTTTAAGATAGACTATATTTCTTTGCTGTTACATCACCGATATTACACAAATAGCCTCTTCAGATGGAAGAGGACTTTATTTCTGGAGCCACACATTGATGTTAAAATCCAAAAAGACAATATCAATCCTTCAGCAAGCCTTGTCATATGATTTAGGATAATAATCCATACCAGAAACTCCATCTCCATATATGTGTTTTGGGGTGTTGCCCCTCCTTATTACAGGATGCCTAATTGGAAAGGTCTCTGACTGGGGATCTAAGAGGGAACATTTCACCTTTCAAAGGACAGCTGCATGCTACTGGTAGCATAAAGGCCTTCTGAAGAGGCAGTTTGCAAATTTAAATTCCCAGATGAGCATTGCATGGCCTACAAGTCTCCTTACACTGTTGTGGATGGATTTACTTTTGATTTCGGTAGATTTACCCCTGTGCATACTGTGGCTTGTCCTAATTAGACAGAGTCTTATTGAGCGCTCAAAGAAGGAAAGACGCCAGACTTGGTTGGCAGCAATACCTCCCAGCAAAACTCTGGAAGTTTATTGAATATACTTGGTTTTATCAGTTGTACAGAAAGGAGTGGTTACTCATTAACATAAAGGCTTTACTTCTTAGCTAATTGGTCAGTTTTAATGCATAAACATATATGGGCGTCAACCTAAGGTGACTTAAGCATCAGATGATATACTGCTCTTTGTCTTACAATGTCAGCAATGTTCTGATATCGGCTGGCACATCTGGCATAAACTTCCTCTTTCTATGTCTGGGACAAATATCACAAGACAATGCTATCATAAGATACCATCTGCTCCCCAGACTCTCTCATGGGGGGGCAGTAGGTCATTTCCACCAACTAGTTACAAGGTACAAACTGTGAATATGTATCTGTGTGCATATAAGAATATATAAGAGTACATGAGTATATAGCATTATATGGAGTATATAGCCTATAGCAGGCAAGTGAGATCTATATGAAATACATATACATATATATTTCCATAACAACACTAGCTTGTCACTCTCTGCAAGAAGAAATGTTCCTCCCTTCAAGAGGCCTCTGACCTGGTTATTTTAGATCTCCTGCTTAGCTCTCAGGAGGTGCAACAACCTGAAATACGTGTCTGGTTTAGCGTTTTACCATAAATCATGTGGCAAAAGTTGTTAAAGGATGAATATTGACTTTTAGGATTGCTACATCCAATAGGTGGCACAAGGGATAAAGTGATATTCCTTTTGAAAAAGGCTATTTGCATATTTAAATTCATATATGAGCATTGCATGGCCTTTACGTCTCCTTACGCTGGCTTGGCATTTTCCGCAAGAAGAAACGTTCCCTCTTAGATCACTGCTATAAAGTTTTGCCCTCCTGGAAGATACCTAACTGTACTCTTGTTATTAACTGCTTCTCTGACGAGCGATACCAATTTACTGTATAGATACTGTGTATCAGCAAAACTGACTGATTTATCTGTACTATTCGCTCTACCCCATTCAGTCTCATTGGAAGTAGATTTTATGTAACTCTGCAAGTATTTCAGTGTAGAATTTATATCATTACCAGTGTCATAATTGTGAATAGGCTCAAACACCGTATTTAAAACTGATTTCATGGGCAACAAATTTTGCAATGTTATTCATAAAATCATATTCAATTGCAACAATATTTTTCAAAAACATACATTTTTATAAAGAGGAAGAAGCAGTCCAAAATTGCTAAATTAAAGTACCAAAAGTGGAAGGATTAGGAGAACAAACAGGTACTATTTAAGATTATCTAAATTTCATTCAGTAGCCTTTAGATATTTGAGTATAATCTTTTACAGTCTGCAAATAGGAAAAAGATTATAACTTTAAACCTTTTTATTATCCTTTTTAACCATAATTAACCATAAATTACCCAAAATAAAGTCCTCACATAACCTAATATTTTATCAGAAAATTAGAAATACTGTATATAATATGCCATGTTTATACTGTTAAGGGGATTTTGTTATGCTCTATCAAATTGTTTACAACTAGCTGAACTTGAACAACCAGGATTTAGTTTCTCCCAGTTACTATAGCTGAGGATTAAAATAATATGTCTGTCTTGCTATTCTAGGCTTATTTCTAGAATTTCTCATTAGTTTTATCTTCTGAAATATGTCTATCCTATATGCATAACATTGTGAGCTATATATCTTGTCATCTGCTCATAGCAATAACTGTGTAAAGGCACTACTTTTAGGATGCAATATCTATAATGAAGAAAAAATTGATTTTAATCTAAATTTAATATTCCACCTGTTCTTCTGAAGAAACCATGAGTAGCTGAGAGAAAATCAAATAAACACAGATAGATTTAGATCCTGTAGTGAAAATAGTGTGGATAATGTATTTTACAATAAATGTGACAGAGTTGGAACATATGGGAAATGTGATCCTGTTGTTATACAAGTGTATATATTTTGAAGCAATGCATTAACCTTTGCTTTATATTATTATTATAATTATTTTAAAGTACAGGAATTTCAGTTATGATTTTTAAAACATTTTTATACAGAAAGTGAAGCAGAATTTGTATTTTGTTTTCCACAACATACCATAATAATTCAATAAAGTAGTAGGTTATCTGTGGTGATATAGAAAACCGCAGATAGCACATTGCAGTATCTTGATAAATGAAGCCTTGCAACATGTGTAGGTGTTCAAATCAATGTTAAGAAGCAAGATATGGGGCTGCACCTATCAATAATAATCCCACATATAAAGTTTTTACTATTTTTTCATGAGGAGGAAAGATAGTATAGAGATATATGATTATGTCAGTCTCCCAGTGCATCATATATGTGTGTATCATGCAAGTGTGAAGCTCAGAATTAATCTAGAATTAAGTATACATCTGACAGCATTGCACTCTAATCAGCATGTCCATTTATTCTCCCTACAGGTACGTCACCCAGCTTTCCCATGCTGATCTTTCCTACCTCAGCCTGTTGCAAAAACTTTTTACGTCCACCCAACTTTCCCACGATGATCTCTCCTATCTCAGCCCCTTGCAAAAACTTGGTACATCATCCAGCTTTCCCATCCTCATCTGTCCTACCTCTGCCTGTTGTAAAAACTTGGTATGCTTTTCAATTGACCCCTGCAATGCCCCCAATGTTAAGGGCCTGTTACACATAGCGATATCGCTAGCATTATCGCTAAAGCGTCACCGATTTTGTGACGCAGCAGCGATATCACTAGCGATATCGCTACATGTGATACTCACCTCCGACCGGTCCCCCCACTGGTTATCGGTGATTGTGCGAGATCGGCCTGGTCCATTTCTCATCGTCAGCTTCCTGCTGGTGCCAACGAGCGAGCCATGGATGTGGGCAGAAGATGGTCACCCTCGCCGCGTCTGACAGGTGAGTACGACCGCCGACCGATGCTGCATCGCTAGTGAGATCTGCCTGTTTGGCTGTTCACTAGTGACCCTTTAGCAATGCATCAGCGATCCTTACCGGGTCATATCGTGGTCGGAATCGCTGGTGCATTGCTAAATGTAACGAGGCCTTAATTTATGAATTTGTTTACTCTGCCTTGAGCATATACATATGGCTCACTCTTAGTTATCTGATGAAAATGAGTACAGACCACTCCTCTCTGCTTCACACTGAATGCACTTTGTTGCACATATATTGCACAGCATAAGTCTGCCAAGATGTCAGTCTGCCCCGTGCATCATATAAGTGTGTATCACACAAGTGTGAAGCTCAGAATTAATCCAGAAATGAACCAAAAGGGTACTGAAGGTAACTGGATACAGTCACTGTAAACAATTTTCCTGTTTCTTTTCACTCCCACCTGTATAATCCATCACTTTCTACTAACCCCCAATCCCAATACCTAGTAAGGAACTGTTCATCTATTATTTAATCCTCCCCATCCATCTCACTCCCTCCTCAGAACTGTTCCTCAACTTACAATCCTATGTCTCCAAACACAGATAGCCCCCCCATGCCCTCTTTTGCTCCCACTTGCAAACACTTTCTCTGCTCCTCACTGCCAGTTATATTGCTCTAAATCCTGGTCCTCCTCACCACATTAATACAGTAATTTCTACCTCCCATCCATTCTCTATCACAACTTTCTGTATCCTCTCTAGCCTTACACCCATTCGCTCACCCAGCGCTTCCCCAGTCCCACTAACAGGAGTTCCATGAAACGCTCACTCTGTCTGCAACAATCTTTCCTACATCCATGATCTTTTCATTGCTAATAAACTTCCCTTCCTCGCAATCACTGAAACCTGGCTCACCCCTTCTGAAACAGCCTCTCCTGCTGCACGCTCATATGGTGGATTCCACCTTTCCTACACACCCTGCCAAAGCAGCAAGCATAGTGGAGGAGTTGGCTTTCTCCTGTCAGATAACTGCTCCTTCACCCCATTCCCATTGCCACCCTCTGTTACCCTCCCTTCCTTTTAGGTGCACTTCCTCCTTCATCCTTCATCAATGGTCTTCTGCAGCCACTCACAAAGATGGCCACACATTGGACCTCATCTTCACATGCCTCTGCTCCCTATCTAACCTTTCTACCTCACCTCTACCTCTTTATGACAACAACCTACTTGCATTCTCTTCCCTCTCCACACCTTGTCCACCATCCCCACTCCACAAACTTGCACACCCTCGCAGAAATCTTAGACACCTCGACCTATACTCACTGTTTGAATCTCTCCTCCCTCTTACAGACATAAATTTCCTACACAGTGCGGATAGTGCTGCCGCTTTATTTAACACCAAAATAGCTGCAGCTCTGGAATCAGTTGCCCCTCTCACACAAACCAAAGCTGTCAAAATCAACAGATAGTCCTGGCACACCAGCCTGACCAAAGACCTAATAAGGGCTACCAGGGTTACTGAGCAGAGATGGAAAAGATCCCACTCCAACAAGCACTTCATCACATTCAAAATCACTACTTTCAAGGCCACACTAGCTGCAGCAAAACAAACCTACTTCTCATCTCTCACATCCTCCCTGTCTCACAATCCTTAACAGCTGTTCAACACTTTCAACTATCTCCTCCGTCCACCATTATCCCCTCCCTCTCCTCTCATCTCGGCCGAAGACATTGCCTCATAATTCAAGCAGAAGATTGATAACATCAGAGACAATTTTGGTTGACAACCCCCAGAGCCCTTTCTACCTGCATAGTCCTCCTCCTCCAAAACAAACTTCTCCACCATTACAGAAGATTGACTCTCCAATCTACTCTCAAGATCACATCTCACTACCTGTGCAATTAATCTGATCCAATCCCACTTAATCCCAAACATCACCACAGTCTTCATCCCAACCCTAACCCATCTCTTCAACCTATCACTAACAATTGGTGTTTTCCTCTAAAGCTTTAAACATGCCTCAATCACACCTATCCTCAAAGAACCCTCTCTTAACCCATCTTCTGCATCTAGTTATTGCCCCATATCACTTCTCCCCATGCGTCAAAACTACTGGAACAACACATCCATCTTGTACTGTCCTCCCACCTCTTTTCTCACTCCTTCGACCGCTTACAATCTGGCTTCCGGCCACATCACTTCTCTGAAACTGCCCTAGCAAAAGTCACTAATTACCTATTAACCGCCAAATCCAAGCGACACTACTCTGTCCTCCTCCTTCTGGACCTGTCCTCTGCCTTTGACACAGTAGACCATTCCTTATTATTACGGACCCTTTCATCTCTTGGCATCACTGACTTGACCCTATCTTGGATCTCATCATGCCTAACAGACTGGACATTCAGTGTCTCTCACTCGCACACCACCTCCTCACCTCGCCCCCTGTCTGTCAGAGTCCCACAAGGGTCAGTCCTCGGGCCTCTGCTCTTCTCCATCTACACCTTCAGCCTCAGACAGCTCATAACAGCTCATAGAATCTCACGGCCTTCAGTATCACCTCCATACTGATGACACACAGATCTACATCTCTGGACCAGATATCACCTCCCTACTAACCAGAATCCCACAATGTCTGTCTGCTATTTCATCCTTCTTTACCACTAGATTTCAAAAACTTATTATGGACAAAACAGAATTCATCATCTTTCCCCATTTCACTCGACTCCACCAACAGATATATCCATTAAAGTAAATGGCTGCTCACACTCTCCAGTCCCTAAAGCTTGCTTCCTCGGGGTAATCCTTGACACTGAT
The DNA here is from genome assembly GCF_039654945.1 of Dendrobates tinctorius. Lineage (NCBI taxonomy): Eukaryota > Metazoa > Chordata > Amphibia > Anura > Dendrobatidae > Dendrobates > Dendrobates tinctorius. The sequence goes on along the minus strand of NW_027361698.1, from coordinate 56,158,962 downwards.
CTCTCCTTCAAATGACATATCTAAGCTCTTTCCACTTCCTGCTGACTTCAACTCAAAAATATTTCCCAGATCCGTACATTCTTAAACCAAGAATCTGCAAAAACCCTAGTCCATGCCTTCATCATCTCTCTCCTTGACTACTGCAACCTCCTGCTCTGTGGCCCTCTAACACAATCACACCCCTCCAATCTATTCTAAATTCTGCTGCCCAGCTAATCCACCTGTCCCCTCACTATTCCCTGACCTCTCCCATCTGTCAATCCCTGCACTGGCTCCTCATTACCAAAACACTCCAGTTCAAAACCCTAACCATGACATACAAAGCAATCCACAACCTGTGTCCTCCATACATTTGTGACCTCGTGTCTTAGTACTTACCTGCATGCAACCTCCAATCCTCGCAAGACCTCCTTCTACACTACCCACTTATCTCCTCTTCCCACAATCGCATAAAAGATTTCTCCTGCACATCACCCCTACTCTGGAACTCTCTACCCCAACATATCAGACTCTTTCCTACCATGGAAACCTTAAAAATGAACTTGAAGACCTACCTCTTCCAACAAGCCTACAACCTGCAGTAACCACCGATCGACCAAACCGCTGCATGACCAGCTTTACTCTGGCCTACTGTATAGTCACCCATCTCTTGTAGATTTTGAGCCCTCATGGGCAGGGTCCTCGCTCCTTCTTTACCAGTCGTGACTTGTATCGTTTAAGATTACTATACTTGTTTTTATTATGTATACCCCTCCTCACATGTAAAGCGCCATCGAATAAATGGCGCTATAATAATAATAATAATAATTATGCAACCTTCTTGTACTACCAATTTTTATCAGATATTAAATGCATATTAAATACGCACTAATAAATAAATAAAATAATAATATAAAATTGACTGCTTAAATTTTAGTGAACTAAAGGTTTATATACAGTAGTATTGTCAAAAACAGGCCAGACCGATGCACACTCTCTGTATAAGCTGCCATTCTCTAACCAGACCCTTTGCTGCTTTGACTTGCCAAATTCTGTTGAGTTTTGGAGTGCCAGTTAATAATAACTAACAAGAGTTACTCTATATTTAAAAGGATTTTTTTTTTAGAAATAAGGCATTTATAATGATATACAAAAAGGAAATTATTATAGACTTGCACCCTTAAATTATCTGATGTAGTAGCTGCAGGTGAACAAAATCCAGATCCTACATTGTATACTGTAAAAAAAAAAATGAAAATACAAATAGGTCATCATTGAGCTTTCTATAGTATTTAAAGTGACACAATGTGAAGAACTATAAAGCAATGTTCTATTAATTTCAACAATGAATATGAATATAATAATAGACCTCACCTTTGGTTTATTTATTTATGCTAATTATATATCGCCATTAATTCCATCATCATTGTTATCACCATTGGGGCTCAAAATCTAAATCCCTATTAGTATGTTTTTGAAGAGTAAGAGGAAACCAGAGTTATGCAAGAAGCACATGTAAACATGAGGAGAACATTCAAACTGCTTGCAGAAGTTGTTCTTGGTGGGATTTCAAAGCAAAGCAACTGTGCTAACTACTGAGCCACAATGCTGGTTATTTGTAGATGCCCTTGTATATCTGCATCAAAATGTATTGAATTTCCTTCAATCCTTGCAAGTTTAAGGACTGCATTAAAAGATCATCAGAATTTCATCCAGAAAAGTGGGACAATTTTTTCACACTTGTCAACCATGGGCTATTCGTATGTATTCTATATGCATTCCATTTTTTTTTTACAGCAGCAGCTACTAATCCTTTACAAGACCATTTACAGCTTCCTATGGTACAGAATTGCAATGTATCCGTAAAAATTGGATACTATACTGCAACATCCGATTTTTCTTGTGCACTCAGAGACTTGAATGGTCAAATCTCATTTGATTTATGAAAGAAACTAGTGCTGCGATTTTTTTTTCAGACAGATTTAGTCACTGAAAAAAAAATCATTTATCTGCACTGCCACATTGAAAAACATTGATCAAAATATAATCCATTTTTTTAACGGATAGCAATTGGACTAAAATTACAGATGTGTTCACCAGTCCTTAGGTTGATTGGATATTTTATATTTTTGTATCCTCTAATCAAGGATCAATGTTAATATCCACTATTTTTATTGTCCTGAAAAATGGTGGCGTATAATACACTTTGTGTGCTTGTAATAGTACAGTTGCAGAGCACACTAGTGGGAGGCGTCACTGACAACCGTAAGCATGATACTCCTGTCACACAGATGTAGTGGAGTGTCTGACTTACGACCTATTTGTGATGCCAAATAACATTAGATTAATTGGGATGCTTAACACTACATAATGGCATCCAGGGGCAGTCACCTAAATTTACAATGCCAAAATTGATGGGCTTGGCTGTACCCTGCATAAAAGGCAATATAACGTGCAGGAAAATATACATAAGTTATATGAGGTATTGGTCGATATTTTGGGAAAAATACGCAAGCTCGCAATCCATGTTATGGTTCCTCATTGTCTTGCGAATCCCTACAGTAAAATTAAAAGCAAAGCCACAGGAAAAAGAAATTAAAATATACAAAATGACATAGCAGAAAAGGCAACAGTATTTACCATTGCAGGTCACAGAAATGAATGCACTTTGAGTATGCAGAAGTCCCGTGCGCGCTTCTTGCCTAGGAGTAGAGAGTGATGTTACAAGCTGAGTAGTACGGTAGCCTGGAAAACCAATTATCCAACACTTTTCATAAAATATCATTTCCTTTATTACTCCATCAAAAGATAGCGGGGTGGGTCTGTAGTACCAGGCTGTAGTTACTATAGTTTCAACTAAACGGCTACGTTCTGGAAGCATACGAGAATTGCCAGCTAGTGCCCAATGATCAGATATTGATTATCTCTACTAAGCAAAGGCCAACAATAAAAAGTAGGGGCCAACCCTTTATACTGTCTTGAAATTCAACATACCCAACTGTGTACTGCAATAGTGGTTAAAGTTTTCTTCCGCTTTAAGAAAAGTGGATCCCAAACAATTCATGAAATGTAAACTAACAACTCTGGATTGCACTGATCCTCCAATGCTCCTTCTGTTCCTGCTGCTGGAGGAGAATGAACATGTTATATTAAATTACTGGAAATGTTTGGAGGTCATTTTTCTAAAAGTGGAAAATCCATTCAAGCAGACACCGAAAGCAAACTAGATCTCCAATAAAGGCCATAACAGATGCCATCTATCCATCATCCATCATATTGTATTGCTTTAGCATCATGACAAATAGTTTCAGTCAAGACAAATTATGTAAAGTAAAAGATGGACACAGTTTTTTTTTTAAAGATATAAAAGTTGAATAAAATAAAAAACGTAAGAAATTATTAGAAGGCCACTTGCATTGCAAACATTGGAGAGCATTGAACAATTCTTTTTGTACCCAAGCACATAATGCATCAACTGTGCAATATCAGTGCCCTGGAATTGTAGCCAGTAGCTGCATAGCACTGGCTGAGACAGTTGGGTTTTCGCTATATTGCCACTCTTCATGAATAATTGGGCTGCCAAAAAGTATTGCATAGCAGCAATAAAAAATGAATAATACAAAAAAAAAGTGATTTTGAAAATTGACCACTGTTTTTTCCTTTTTATAAAATGATATATATGTTTTGCGTAAACTTTCTCTTTTTGAAAACTGCCTAGAATTTCCATGGAATTATTTATTTTTATGATTTAATATGTTTTAAAAGTAGTTCTGAGCCTTCCGATACCGCAAATATCGGGTATCAGCCGATATTCGCGGTATCGGAATTCCGATACTGAGTTCCGATACTTTTTGCATATCAAATACCGGAATCGGAAGTTCCCATAATGCTATGAGCCAGTTTGATTTGATTCAGCCAATGAGGAATCCTCAGAAGTGTGGGCACATCCTGTTAGGCATGTAGGCATGTTAACTGGCATGGCTGTGATTGGCTGCTGAAATGATGTCATGATGCACTATAAAAGCCGCCGCCGCCATTTAGGGTTCACTCTGCTGTGAACTCAGTTAGGGACAGGCTGCTGTTCAAGACTCTGAGGGACAGTTAGAGATACCAATATGCTAGATAATATTGTGCTTTACCCAGGCTACATTATCAATCACTGTAGCTATCTTTTTCCTTGCAGCAGCGCTGTTCACAGCTGTCTGCAAGGTCTGTGTGAGTGCAGCTCACGCTGTGTAGTGTGTCCTGCAGCCACCTCTGGTTGTAGGCCGCTCAGCGTGCGTCACTGCCTCATACATATTTTCTTTTATTGTTGCTCATTTTTCATTAATTCTCCTATTAGTGTGCATACATCCATATCCGTATACATTGGTTGCAAACACTATAGGAGTAGACAGCGGAGCCTTTCTGCAGCCTTTCAGTTCTAGTGCCCAATTCTCTGCACTGTTCACAGCTGTCCGTGAGGTCTCTGTGTGTGAGTGCAGCTCACGTTGTAGTTTGTTCTGCAGCCACCTCTGGTTGTAGTCTGCTCAGCGTGCGTCACTGCCTCATACATAGTCCTTTTTTTGTTTTATTACAGCTCATTTTTCCTGATTTTTTTCTCCTATTAGTGTGCTTCCATCCGTATCCATCTACATTGGTTGCAAACACTATATAGGAGTAGATAGTGGAGCCTTTTTGCTGGCATGTGCCTGCAGCCGCAGCCAGATTAGTATTAGCCTATTTTTTGGAGCCTCATCTATTGCATTGTAGGTTACCTTCCTGCATTGTAATAGCTCCAAAAAGTTTGTGATACTATTGCTTTCACATCTTTGGTCACATCGTTTTTGCTTTTTTGAAAAAAAAACCATGTAAATAAAGTTCACCAAACACTCCACTTGACAGTTGTGTAGGCCACATTAGCTCATATTAAAGTGTAGTCCACACACTTTATAAAATTAGTGTTAGTCCACACACTTTATAAAATTAATGTTTCTTATACCTGTTAGCAGCTGTTAAGGAATAAGCACACTAAGCCCCCCCTTTGTTCTTTTCTGCCTATCTTTATCAGTCTACCAAGATGAAGAAGGCAGGGAGTAAGGCACGTGGTCGTGGGCGTGGAGTTTCAGCAGGGAGAGGACGTGGGGATTCTGTGCCTGCTGCGGGCACCAGTGACTCAGCATCCCCCAGTTTTACCAGGCAGCAGTCCTTTATGCGCAGCTTTGTAGGACCTCGCTGTACCCCACTGCTGCGGGAGGAACAAATTGAAGCCGTTATCGGATGGATGGCAGCTAACGCATCGACTTCAATGACTTCCACATCCTCTCAGGGCTAGAGCACTGAAGAGCAACCATCTGTCTCTTCACCACCTGCCAAAGTGCCCAGGCAGTCAGAGAGCCCTGTACAGGAGCCATCTCATTCTCTACTTCTGTTCTCTGAATCTGTTGGCTTGGAAAGAGGGGGCTAGCCAAGCAGCATTCTAGAATGTGAAGAAGAGGGAGTATGCAGTAATGCGCAACTGCTTTGTCCCTCTGAAGAGGCGGGTGGGCCAGTGCCTATGGTCAGCACACCTCAGTACCCATCAGATGATGGGTGTGTACAGTGCTGGCGAGACTACTCAGGAGAAGCAGGTGTTTGAAGAGGGGAGTGTAGATGACGAGGTCCTTGACCCATCATGGCATGAGGAACAGAAAGGTGGTGGGAGCAGCTCTGAGGAAGAGATTCCCCGAACGGCCAAAACAGGAGGGAGAGGGAGGGGGCAGACTTGGTTGCCTGTAGCCTCCACTTCGGCACCCGTTAGGAGCATTCCTCTTCCAAAACCCAAAACGGGCGCTCCCAGGACTTGCAGTGCGTGGTCCTTTTTTGACACAGCTGCAGATGACATTTGCTTTGTCGAATGCAAGCTGTGTCATTAGAAAGTCAAAAGAGGGAAAAGTGTCAGCAACCTGAACACCACAAATATGTGGAAACATGTGTGGACCAAGCACATGGTGGAGTTACAAAGACACACTGAAGACATAGGCCAACCTACAGCACCACCTACCACCTCTTCAGCTCGGGTTGTAGCCTCTTCCTCCAGCTCACACACAGCTGGTTCGGCTTCCTCACAGGATCGCCATGAAAGAACCTCTGGCACTGTTGTCCAGAGACCCAGTGACATTCCACCCACAGCACCACGTTCCCTGTCATCCTCACACTCCCAGGCCACTCTACAGCAATCCGTAGCACAGGCATGGGAGAAAGGCGGCTATACTCGGCAAACCTTCCCCGAGAACAGGCTCTGAATGCTGGCATTGCCAAACTACTGGCCCTTGAAATGCTGTCATAAAGGCTGGTGGACACTGACACCTTCTGTAACTTCATGGCATTGGCAGTCCCACAATACAACGTGCCCAGCCTCTTTTATTTCAGCAGGCAAGCCGTCCCTGTCCTGCAAAAGCATGTGGAGGGAAAAATTAAACATGCGCTACTAAACGCCGTCAGTAGCAATGTCCACCTGACCACCGATGCGTGGACCAGTAACCATGGACAGGGACGATATCTTTGCCTCACTGCCCATTGGGTCAATGTTGTGGAGCCGGGTACAGATCTTGAGAGTGGCGCTGCACGTGTTCTGCCAACTTCAAGGGTTGCAGGAATCCAGTCTGTACACATTGACTCTTCCTCATACTGCAGTTCCTCAGAATCAGCGCTGCAGGAGCCTGTTACGACAGATATGAGCACAGCCGTGGCCGAACGTTAACAGGCCGTACTGAAATTAATTTCTTTGGGGAATCGAAGCTACACAGCGCAGTAGCTCTGGAATGCCATCAAGCAGGAGAGTGACATGTGATTTGTGCCAGCGAATCTCCAGCCAGGCTTGGTAGTGTGTAACAATGGCCAAAATCTGGTGGCAGCTCTGGGCCTAGGCAACCTCACTCACATCCCATGTCTGGCACATGTGCTCAACTTGGTCTTGCAGAGCTTTGAGGGACTATCCAGATCTTGATGCACTGCTGCACAAGGTCCGCTGTTATGATGAGTCACCGAAGGAGGAAAAAACAAAATACCAGCTAAGTCCAGAAAAACCAGAGAGGTTGGCAGCTATCGGATTGCAGACCCCTGAACCTATCCACAACAAGCAGTAGCCGTGGGGGGTTCCTACGGTGCCCTAGACCCCTCGATCACAGCTGGAGAACTATATAGCCTAAAGACAGAAAGGGGAAAAACTAAACTGCCCCAGAGCAGACCCCAAAGCAATAGGCAGCCCCCAACATGTAATGACGGTGAAGCAAGATGAAAACACTAACACAGATAGAAAGATAGGTTGAGCAAATGATGGGGCCCAAGCTAACTACATAGGACAGGATAGGAAAGCTGTTGTCTGCCATCCGCAAAAACCCTATCAAAATGAGCCAACCGACTGATAGGAAAAACAGGCCCTGAAGTCGCTAGGCTTCCAAAGACTATATCAGCACTCAGGTATATTCTGAAGACAGAGCAAAATATCAACAGATCAGAGACAAAAATGGAATCCAGCTCACCCCCGGCCAGGGATGGCAGAACTCCCAAAAAACAAGGCAAAACAAAAACAAAACAGAAGAGTACAAAGCAGAGCAGAAAAACTTAGCTTTGAGATGCAGGAATCAGACTGGTCTCCAAGAATCCAGCAGGAAAATCACCAGCCAGGAAGAAGGGTGTCGGCAGCCTTATATCCAGTCCTCAATTCCAGCCACCCAGTCATCATCCAGCTGCCCAGGTGTTTGGTAATCAGTCTCACTACCTTCTTTCACTAGAGGAGGGAGTTCATCAGGCCTCAATGGTGAAGGGAAAAATGAACTCACAACAGTACCTCCCCCTTGAGGAGGGGTCACCGAAACCTCATCCACGCCACCAGGGCGATCCAGGTGAGCCCGATGAAAGGCATGCACCAATCTTTTGGCATGAATATCAGAGGCAAAGACCCAGGAATTATCCTCCTGACCATAACCCTTCCACTTAACCAAATACTGGAGTCTCCGTCTAGCCAGACGGGAATCCAGTATCTTCTCTACCTCATATTCCATGTTACCTTCAACCAATATAGGGTCAGGAGGTGCCACCACAGGAACTACTGGTTCAACAAACCTCTTCAACAAGGACTTATGAAACACATTATGAATTTTAAATGTGACAGGAAAAGCCAACCGAAAAGAGACCGAATTAATAATCTACAAAATCTTGTAAGGTCCAATAAATCTAGGCTTAAACTTAGGAGAAGCCACCTTCATAGCGATATTTTTTGATGACAACCAAACCATATCACCCACCTTAAACAGGGGACCAACGGTCCTACGCCGGTTGGAAAACCGCTGGGCCTTTTCCTGGGAGAGAGAGAACTTATCCACTACTTGGTCCCAGATCTGGTGCATTCTCTCCACCACAGTTTCAACACCTGGGCAGGCAGAAGGCTCCACCTGCCCTGAAGAAAATCGAGGGTGAAAACCAAAGTTACAAAAAAAAGGTGACATCAAAGTGGCAGAACTAGCTCTATTATTTAAAACAAATTCGGCCAAGGGCAAAAATGAAACCCAATCATCCTGATCGGCAGAAATAAAACATCTCAAATACGACTCCAAAGTCTGGTTTGTTCTCTCCGTCTGCCCATTGGTCTGAGGGTGAAACGCAGAGGAGAAGGACAACTGAATTCCCAGCTTGGAACAGAAAGTCCTCCAAAATCTAGACACAAACTGAACTCCTCTGTCAGATACAATGTTCTCAGGAATCCCGTGCAAGCGAACCACCTGTTGCAAAAACAAGGGCACTAACTCAGAGGAAGATGGCAACTTAGGGAGTGGTACAAGATGGACCATCTTAGAGAATCTATCACAAATCACCCAAATAACAGTCATTCTCTGAGAGACAGGCATATCAGAGATAAAATCCATTGAAATATGGGTCCATGGCCTCCTGGGCACCGGCAAAGTCATCAACAAGCCACTAGAGCGAGAACAAGGTTTAGACCGGGAGCAAGTCCCACAGGACTGCACAAAATTCCTGACATCACGAGACAAGGCGGGCCACCAAAAAGATCGACTCACCAGATCTCTAGTACCAAAAATACCTGGATGACCAGCCAATGCAGAGCAATGAACTTCAGACATCACTCTCTTCCTCCACTGGTCAGGAACATACAACTTTCCACTGGGACAACGCTCAGGTTTGTCCTCCTGAAACTCTTCCAGAGCACATCTCAAATCGGGCGAGATGGCAGAAAGAACTACCCCCTCGCCTAAGATGGTAGCAGGCTTGGTCACAACAGGAGAATCAGCAAGGAAACTCCTAGAGAGGGCGTCTGCCTTGACATTTTTAGTGCCCGGAAGAAAAGAGACCACAAAATCAAAACATGTGAAAAACAAGGCCCACCTAGCCTGTCTAGGATTCACGCGCTTGGCCGACTCCAGGTAAATCAAATTCTTGTGGTCAGTAAGGACCACGACTGGATGTTTGGCTCCCTCCAACCAATGTCTCCACTCCTCAAATGCCCATTTCAAGGCCAACAGTTCCCGATTCCCCACATCATAGTTACGTTCGGATGGGGAGAACTTTCGGGAAAAGAAAGCACAAGGATTCATTTTAGATGTCACAGGATCTTTTTGGGACAACACCGCTCCTGCACCAATCTCAGAAGCGTCCACCTCCACCTGAAACGGGAGTGAGACATCAGGTTGCCGCAAAACCAGAGCAGAAGTGAATCTTCGCTTCAGCTCCTGAAAGGAAGAAACAGCCTCCGGAGACCAATTCAGCACATCAGCACCCTTCCTAGTCAAATCCGTCAACGGCTTGGCAATACCAGAAAAATTAGCTATAAATTTCCGATAAAAATTAGCAAAACCCAAAAACTTCTGGAGGGCCTTCAAAGAAGTGGGCTGAACCCAATCATAAATGGCCTGTACCTTGGCCGGGTCCATTTCAATAGTTGACGGAGACAAAATAAATCCCAAAAATGAAATCCTCTGTACCCCAAAAAGGCATTTCGATCCCTTGACATACAGGGAATTCTCCCTCAAAATCCGGAACACAGTCCGAACATGTTCCACATGAGAGTCCCAATTCTTGGAGAAGATCAAAATATCATCCAGATAGATAATCAAAAATGTATCCACAAAGTCTCGGAATATATCGTTCATGAATAGAGTTGAGCGATACCAGCCGATACTTGAAAATATCGGATCGGAATGGATCGGCCGATCTTAAAAAAAAGTATCGGTATCGCCGATTCCGATACCAGGAACCAATGCAAGTCAATGGGGCCAAAATATCGGAATTAAAAAAAAACCTTTCTTTCCTTGTAGGTTAATTCTACATGAAGAAAAACAACTAAGAATAATGTAGAATGTATTGTGGGAGGTGGAGGAGACATTAAAGCCATAGAGGTTTAGCCCAATCAAATGGAATAGCAGGAATTAAACTTTTTTTTTTAAAGACGTTAGGAGTTACAAAGATATTGACTATGTTAGCCTCATTTATATTTTGCCAGACATGTATGTCTTCTTCTTCTTTCTTCTTTCTTCTTCTTTCTTATTCTTCTTCCTTTTTTTACCTTCTTCTTCTTATTATTCCTTTTTTTCCTTCTTCTTCTTCTTATTCCTTTTTTTACATTCTTCTTCTTCTTCTACCTTTTTTTACATTCTTCTTCTTCTTCCTTTTCTTACATTCTTCATATTCATCTTATTCAACAATTATTATTCTACATATTCAACTTCTTCATCTTCTTCCTATTCTTCTTCATCATATTCTTGTTTGTGTCAGGCATTCCTGTAGTTGTTATCTAGAAAAGTTAGAAGTTTACACCTTCCGTTCTGCCTGTCAAAAAAGATTTACAACAGGATTTGTCCGCGTTCAGTTTGGCCTGCAGCAGCAGGCCTTTTCCAGGGGCACCACGAGGAGGAACGGACTCACCCCCATACACTGCTTAGTCTTCTTCTGCTTATAAATAAGATAATATCATTTGCTCAGAGTATTAGTCTTATGCTTAATGTTCTTCTGCTTTGTTTTTTTATGCTTCTTTGTCTTCTCTCTCTTGTTGTTCTGCATCTTGGTGGTTGTCTTCCTGTTCTTTGTCCTCTTGAACCAGCTGACCGTACTGGCACCCGGAGGGGCAGCAGAAGGAACAAGAGCCAATGGCAATACCGCGGACCAGCTGACGGTGCTGGAACCCGGTTACTAAGCAGGAGGTACCTGTGCTACAAAGCACTACCAAGGACCAGCAGACGTTGCCGGAACTCGGATACCGAGATGGACGCACCTAGGCCAAAGGCTCTGACGAGAACCAGCTGACGGTGCTGGAACCCGGAGGGGTAGCAGAAGCTGCAAGAGCAAGTGGAAATAGCGAGGACCAGCTGACAGTGCTGGCACCTGGAGGGGCAGCAGAAGGAATAAGAGCCAATGGCACAACCGAGGACCAGCTGACGGTGCTGGAACCCGGTTACTAAGCAGGAGGTACCTGTGCTACAAAGCACTACCAAGGACCAGCAGACGTTGCCGGAACTCGGATACCGAGATGGAGGCACCTAGGCCAAAGGCTCTGACGAGAACCAGCTGACGGTGCTGGAACCCGGAGGGGTAGCAGAAGCTGCAAGAGCAAATGGAAATAGCGAGGACCAGCTGACAGTGCTGGCACCCGGAGGGGCAGCAGAAGGAATAAGAGCCAATGGCACAACCGAGGACCAGCTGACGGTGCTGGAACCCGGTTACTAAGCAGGAGGTACCTGTGCTACAAAGCACTACCAAGGACCAGCAGACGTTGCCGGAACTCGGATACCGAGATGGAGGCACCTAGGCCAAAGGCTCTGACGAGAACCAGCTGACGGTGCTGGAACCCGGAGGGGTAGCAGAAGCTGCAAGAGCAAATGGAAATAGTGAGGACCAGCTGACAGTGCTGGCACCCGGAGGGGCAGCAGAAGGAATAAGAGCCAATGGCACAACCGAGGACCAGCTGACGGTGCTGGAACCCGGTTACTAAGCAGGAGGTACCTGTGCTACAAAGCACTACCAAGGACCAGCAGACGTTGCCGGAACTCGGATACCGAGATGGAGGCACCTAGGCCAAAGGCTCTGACGAGAAACAGCTGACGGTGCTGGAACCCGGAGGGGTAGCAGAAGTTACCCCTGAAAAGCAAAATTGGCATGCCGCAAGCTGGCCGCAGTTACCGAATCACACAGTCCTACAGGGGGTGCTTGTCCTACTGGCACTATGGAACAAGCCTTTCTTACCAGAACCCGCAGTCCACATAGGAAGCACCTAAACTGCTGGCACCCTAGCCTCGGCTAACCCAACCGCAACACGACATGGCAACTTGGGGTGGCAAACTGACATTGACACTTCCCGGAAACAGCAGGCAGGGCTGGAACCAAGCTGGGCAGGAGGGAGTACCTGTGCCAAAGTCAGTTATGAGCAGCAACTGGCGATGTTGGAGCCCAGGGACAAGCACTTAGCAGGCTGAGGCCTGATGTGCTGTCAATTGGGAGGCAGCAGGACAGATTGCCATCAAAACAGCAGGGGAACAGCTGACGTTACTGAACCCCACAAACACAGGAGCTAGTGTTTTACTCTGTGAAGACGGCACTTCCTAGCAACAACTGGCTGTGTTGAAGCCCAGGGACAAGCACGGAGCAGGCTGAGGCTGCATTGAAGAAATTTTAAGATCGGTTGTAGACTTCTACTAATTGTAACCAAGCTCCACTTAGGCCTGTGGCTTCACTGATTTTCGTATTTCCCCTGTCCTCCAACCCCGCCAGTTACAGCTCCGAAGTGGCGTCTGCATAATCCACACTTGTTCCTGTGTTACAGGTGTTCAGTCCGGTCAGTTAATCCCCTGATGTGTGTCCGGCAATGTCGCCTGCTCTGTCCACATTCCCATAACTAGTTATGGGAATGTGGACAGAGCAGGCGACATTGCCGGACACACATCAGGGGATTAACTGACCGGACTGAACACCTGTTACACAGGAAGAAGTGTGGATTGTGGAGACGCCACTTCGGAGCTGTAACTGGCGGGGTTGGAGGACAGGGGAAATATGAGAGACAGTGGAGCCACAGGCCTAATTGGAGCACGGTTAAAAATCAGTAGTGGTACGACTGTGTAGGCAGCAGGAGACTTTGCCATCCACACAGCAGGGGATCAGCTGACGTTACTGAACCCCACTGAGACACGGGAGCAAGTATCTCTTTCCATGTGGACGGCACTTCCGAGCTACAACTGGCTGTGTTGAAGCCCAGGAAATAGGAGGGTGTAGGCAGAGGCCTACTGTATTTGGAATGTGGAGACAGCAGAAGAGACTGCCATCCACACAGCAGGGGATCAGCTGACGTTACTGAACCCCACTGAGACACGGGAGCAAGTATCTCTTTCCGTGTGGACGGCACTTCCGAGCTACAACTGGCTGTGTTGAAGCCCAGGAAATAGGAGGGTGTAGGGTAGGCAGAGGCCTGCTGTCTTTGGAATGTGGAGACAGCAGGAGAGACTGCCATCCACACAGCAGGGGATCAGCTGACGTTACTGAACCCCACTGAGACACGGGAGCAAGTGTCTCTTTCCGTGTGGACGGCACTTCCGAGCTACAACTGGCTGTGTTGAAGCCCAGGAAATAGGAGGGTGTAGGCAGAGGCCTACTGTATTTGGAATGTGGAGACAGCAGGAGAGACTGCCATCCACACAGCAGGGGATCAGCTGACGTTACTGAAACCCACTGAGACACGGGAGCAAGTATCTCTTTCCGTGTGGACGGCACTTCCGAGCTACAACTGGCTGTGTTGAAGCCCAGGAAATAGGAGGGTGTAGGCAGAGGCCTACTGTCTTTGGAATGTGGAGACAGCAGGAGAGAATGCCATCCACACAGCAGGGGATCAGCTGACGTTACTGAACCCCACTGAGACACGGGAGCAAGTGTCTCTTTCCGTGTGGACGGCACTTCCGAGCTACAACTGGCTGTGTTGAAGCCCAGGAAATAGGAGGGTGTAGGCAGAGGCCTACTGTCTTTGGAATGTGGAGACAGCAGGAGAGACTGCCATCCACACAGCAGGGGATCAGCTGACGTTACTGAACCCCACTGAGACACGGGAGCAAGTATCTCTTTCCGTGTGGACGACACTTCCGAGCTACAACTGGCTGTGTTGAAGCCCAGGAAATAGGAGGGTGTAGGCTGAGGCCTACTGTATTTGGAATGTGGAGACAGCAGGAGAGACTGCCATCCACACAGCAGGGGATCAGCTGACGTTACTGAACCCCACTGAGACACGGGAGCAAGTATCTCTTTCCGTGTGGACGACACTTCCAAGCTACAACTGGCTATGTTGAAGCCCAGGAAATAGGAGGGTGTAGGCAGAGGCCTACTGTCTTTGGAATGTGGAGACAGCAGGAGAGACTGCCATCCACACAGCAGGGGATCAGCTGACGTTACTGAACCCCACTGAGACACGGGAGCAAGTGTCTCTTTCCGTGTGGACGGCACTTCCGAGCTACAACTGGCTGTGTTGAAGCCCAGGAAATAGGAGGGTGTAGGCTGAGGCCTACTGTATTTGTAATGTGGAGACAGCAGGAGAGACTGCCATCCACACAGCAGGGGATCAGCTGACGTTACTGAACCCCACTGAGACACTGGAGCAAGTGTCTCTTTCCGTGTGGACGGCACTTCCGAGCTACAACTGGCTGTGTTGAAGCCCAGGAAATAGGAGGGTGTAGGCTGAGGCCTACTGTATTTGGAATGTGGAGACAGCAGGAGAGACTGCCATCCACACAGCAGGGGATCAGCTGATGTTACTGAACCCCACTGAGACACGGGAGCAAGTATCTCTTTCCGTGTGGACGACACTTCCGAGCTACAACTGGCTGTGTTGAAGCCCAGGAAATAGGAGGGTGTAGGCAGAGGCCTACTGTCTTTGGAATGTGGAGACAGCAGGAGAGACTGCCATCCACACAGCAGGGGATCAGCTGACGTTACTGAACCCCACTGAGACACGGGAGCAAGTGTCTCTTTCCGTGTGGACGGCACTTCCGAGCTACAACTGGCTGTGTTGAAGCCCAGGAAATAGGAGGGTGTAGGCTGAGGCCTACTGTATTTGGAATGTGGAGACAGCAGGAGAGACTGCCATCCACACAGCAGGGGATCAGCTGACGTTACTGAACCCCACTGAGACACGGGAGCAAGTATCTCTTTCCGTGTGGACAGCACTTCCGAGCTACAACTGGCTGTGTTGAAGCCCAGGAAATAGGGGGGTGTAGGCTGAGGCCTACTGTCTTTGGAATGCGGAGACAGCAGGAGAGACTGCCATCTCCACAGCAGGGGAACAGCTGGCAGGGCTGAACCCCACTAACACTTGAACGAATGTGTTTGGCTCTGTGGAGACGACACTTCTGAACACCAACTGACGCTGTTGGAGCCCAGGATCAGGCGTGGAGCAGGCTGGGGCCTACTGGATTTTGGCAGGTGAAGGCAGCAGGAGACTTGCCATCTCCACAGCAGGGGAACAGCTGGCAGTGCTGAACACCACTAACACTCGAACGAATGTGTTTGGCTCTGTGGAGACGACACTTCTGAACACTAACTGACGCTGTTGGAGCCCAGGATCAGGCGTGGAGCAGGCTGGGGCCTACTGGATTTTGGCTGGTGTTGGCAGCAGGAGACTTGCCATCTCCACAGCAGGGGAACAGCTGGCAGTGCTGAACCCCACTAACACTCGAACGAATGTGTTTGGCTCTGTGAAGACGACACTTCTGAACACCAACTGACGCTGTTGGAGCCCAGGATCAGGCGTGGAGCAGGCTGGGGCCTACTGGATTTTGGCTGGTGTAGGCAGCAGGAGACTTGCCATCTCCACAGCAGGGGAACAGCTGGCAGTGCTGAACCCCACTAACACTTGAACGAATGTGTTTGGCTCTGTGGAGACGACACTTCTGAACACCAACTGATGCTGTTGGAGCCCAGGATTAGGCGTGGAGCAGGCTGGGGCCTACTGGATTTTTGCAGGTGAAGGCAGCAGGAGACTTGCCATCTCCACAGCAGGGGAACAGCTGGCAGTGCTGAACCCCGCTAACACTCGAACGAATGTGTTTGGCTCTGTGGAGACGACACTTCTGAACACCAACTGACGCTGTTGGAGCCCAGGATCAGGCGTGGAGCAGGCTGGGGCCTACTGGATTTTGGCTGGTGTAGGCAGCAGGAGACTTGCCATCTCCACAGCAGGGGAACAGCTGGCAGTGCTGAACCCCACTAACACTCGAACGAATGTGTTTGGCTCTGTGGAGACGACACTTCTGAACACCAACTGACGCTGTTGGAGCCCAGGATCAGGCGTGGAGCAGGCTGGAGCCTACTGGATTTTGGCAGGTGAAGGCAGCAGGAGACTTGCCATCTCCACAGCAGGGGAACAGCTGGCAGTGCTGAACACCACTAACACTCGAACGAATGTGTTTGGCTCTGTGGAGACGACACTTCTGAACACCAACTGACGCTGTTGGAGCCCAGGATCAGGCGTGGAGCAGGCTGGGGCCTACTGGATTTTGGCAGGTGAAGGCAGCAGGAGACTTGCCATCTCCACAGCAGGGGAACAGCTGGCAGTGCTGAACACCGCTAACACTCGAACGAATGTGTTTGGCTCTGTGGAGACGACACTTCTGAACACCAACTGATGCTGTTGGAGCCCAGGATCAGGCGTGGAGCAGGCTGGGGCCTACTGGATTTTGGCTGGTGTAGGCAGCAGGAGACTTGCCATCTCCACAGCAGGGGAACAGCTGGCAGTGCTGAACACCGCTAACACTCGAACAAATGTGTTTGGCTCTGTGGAGACGACACTTCTGAACACCAACTGACGCTGTTGGAGCCCAGGATCAGGCGTGGAGCAGGCTGGAGCCTACTGGATTTTGGCAGGTGAAGGCAGCAGGAGACTTGCCATCTCCACAGCAGGGGAACAGCTGGCAGTGCTGAACACCACTAACACTCGAACGAATGTGTTTGGCTCTGTGGAGACGACACTTCTGAACACCAACTGACGCTGTTGGAGCCCAGGATCAGGCGTGGAGCAGGCTGGGGCCTACTGGATTTTGGCAGGTGAAGGCAGCAGGAGACTTGCCATCTCCACTGCAGGGGAACAGCTGGCAGTGCTGAACACCGCTAACACTCGAACTAATGTGTTTGGCTCTGTGGAGACGACACTTCTGAACACCAACTGATGCTGTTGGAGCCCAGGATCAGGCGTGGAGCAGGCTGGGGCCTACTGGATTTTGGCTGGTGTAGGCAGCAGGAGACTTGCCATCTCCACAGCAGGGGAACAGCTGGCAGTGCTGAACACCGCTAACACTCGAACAAATGTGTTTGGCTCTGTGGAGACGACACTTCTGAACACCAACTGACGCTGTTGGAGCCCAGGATCAGGCGTGGAGCAGGCTGGGGCCTACTGGATTTTGGCTGGTGTAGGCAGCAGGAGACTTGCCATCTCCACAGCAGGGGAACAGCTGGCAGTGCTGAACCCCACTAACACTCGAACGAATGTGTTTGGCTCTGTGGAGACGACACTTCTGAACACCAACTGACGCTGTTGAAGCCCAGGATCAGGCGTGGAGCAGGCTGGGGCCTACTGGATTTTGGCAGGTGAAGGCAGCAGGAGACTTGCCATCTCCACAGCAGGGGAACAGCTGGCAGTGCTGAACACCACTAACACTCGAACGAATGTGTTTGGCTCTGTGGAGACGACACTTCTGAACACCAACTGACGCTGTTGGAGCCCAGGATTACGCATGCCGCAGGCAGAGGCCAATGGGCAGCGGTTTTTATGGAGGTTGTTGACTACTACTGATTCTAACCATGCACCACTTAGGCCTCTGGCTCCACTGTCTCTACTATTTACCCTGGCCTCCAACCCCGCCAGCTACATCTCGGAAGTGGCGTCAGCACAATCTACACTTTTTCCTGTGTTACTGGTGCTCAGTCCCATCAGTTGATCCCCTGATGTTTGTCCGGCAAGTTCGCCAGCTTTGTCCTCATTCCCACTACTGGTTATGGGAATGTGGACAGAGCAGGAGACCTTGCCGGACACACATCAGGGGATAAACTGATGGGACTGAGCCACAGGAACAAGTGCAGATTGTGCTGACACCACTTCAGAGATGTAGATGGCGGGGTTGGAGGCCAGGGGAAATAGTAGAGACAGTGGAGCCAGAGACCTAAGTTGGGCACGGTTAAAAATCAGTAGTGGTTTGAATGTTGATGGAGCTGGTGACTTTGCCGTCCACACAGCAGGGGATCAGCTGGCGTTACTGAACCCCACTAACACAGGAGCTAGTGTGTTTCTCTGTGCAGACGACACATCTGAGCGACAACTGGCTGTGTTGAAGCACAGGGATTATAGTTAAGGTGGTAGAAAAATGAACACACCAGCAGACCTGGATACAGTTGCCAACCACTAATTTAGTCTGTAAGAGGAATGGCAAAGTCTTTGGAGATCCAGGCCTTGTTCATTTTCAGAAAAGTCAGCCGGTCAACATTATCGGAAGATAGTCGCGTGCGACGGTCTGTTAGTACACCACCTGCGGCACTAAAGACGCGTTCCGATAATACACTGGCAGCAGGGCAAGCCAGCACCTCCAATGCATACTGGCTAAGCTCTGGCCATGTATCCAGCTTAGAGACCCAAAACTTGAAGGGGGAAGAGCCATCTGGGAGTACAGTGACAGGGCAAGACATGTAGTCTGACACCATCTGACGGAAGCGTTGCCTCCTGCTGACTCGAGGCGTCGCTGATGGTGTAGACAATTGTGGTGGACACACAAAACTTTGCCACATTTGGGCCATAGTGGTCTTGCCTTGTGCTGCGGCGCTGCCTCTGCTCCCTCTTTGTGCAGAGTTTCCTCCACTGCCTCGACGCACAGAGCTGCTTTGTAAAGCACTAGCAACAATGCTGTCGGGTGGAATGGAAAACATTATGGACTGCACCAGTGACTCTTCGTACTCCCGCAGTTTACGCTCCCGGTTCAACGTTGGTATGAGCCTTTGTACGCTGTCCCGGTAGCGAGGATCTAGGAGGGTGTACACCCAATAATCAGCCGAGACGAGAATGTGGGCGATGCGGCGGTCGTTTCTCAGGCACTGCAGCATGAAATCAACCATGTGCTGCAGACTCCCAACTGCCAAAGAACCGCTGTCCCCTGCTTGCGGCGTGACCTCGGCCTGCTCTGCATCACCCCACCCTCGCTGTACATACTGAGTAGAGGTTTGTGTACCTCCCTCCTCTGGAGAGATGTCTTCCTCCTCCATCGACTCCTCCTCATCCTCCTCACAAAGTGTCCCCTGCCTAGGCCTTTGTGAGGAAACACATAGCGCAGACTGTCCAGAAGCAGATGGCATTTGGGACTCCTCATCCTCCACCTCTTCCGAAACCTCATCCCTTAGTGCTTGCAGTGTTTGTTGAAGCAGGCAGATAAGGGGGACAGTCATGCTGACTAGTGCATCATCTGCACTCGCCATCCGCGTGGATTCATCGAAGGCACGCAAAATGAGGCAGATGTCCTTCATAGAGGCCCACTCAATGGTGCTGAAGTGTGAACGGCGCACAGTGCGACTTGTTTGCGCCTGATGCAGCTGGTACTCCATGACTGCTGCCTGCTGCTCACACAACCGCTCCAACATATGTAACGTTGAATTCCACCGGGTGGGTAGGTCACATATGATGCGATGTTCCGGAAGGCCAAATCGTTGCTGCAGAGCAGCGAGGCGCGATCTTGCCGTGCTGGAACGCCGCAAGTGAGCGCACTCTATGCGGACCTTGTGCAACAGTGCATCAAGATCCGGAAAGTCCCTCAGAAAGCTCTGCACGACCAAGTTAAGCACATGTGCCAGACAAGGGATGTGTGTGAGGTTGCCTAGGCCAAGAGCTGCCACCAGATTTCGGCCATTGTCACACACTACCAAGCCCGGCTGGAGATTCGCTGGCCCAAACCACACATCGCTCTCCAGCTTGATAGCATTCCAGAGCTCCTGCGCTGTGTGGCTTCGATTCCCCAAAGAAATTAATTTGAGTACAGCCTGTTGACGTTTGGCCACGGCTGTGCTCATATCGGTCGTAACAGGCTCCTGCTCTGCTGTTTCTGAGGAACTTGAGTAGGAGGAGGAGTCTATGTGTACAGACTGGAGTCCTGCAATCCGTGGCATTGGAAGAACACGTACAGCGCCACTCTCCAGATCTGTACCCGGCTCCACAACATTGACCCAGTGGGCAGTGAGGGAAAGGTATCGTCCCTGTCCATGGTTACTGGTCCACGCATCGGTGATCAGGTGGACCTTGCTACTAACGGCGTTTAGTAGCGCATGTTTTATTTTGCCCTCAACATGTTTCTGCAGGGCAGGGACGGTTCGCCTGCTGAAATAAAAGCGTCTGGGCACGTTGTATTGGGGGACTGCCAATGCCATTACGTCCCGGAAGGTGTCAGTGTACACCAGCCTGAATGACAGCATTTCAACTGCCAGAAGTTTGGCAATGCCAGCATTCAGAGACTGTGCTCGGGGATGGTTTGCCGAGTAAGGGCGCCTTTTATCCCATGCCTGTGCTACCGATGGCTGTGATGGATGGGAACGTGCTGCTATGGGTGGAATCTGACAGGGTCTCCGGACAACAGTGGCAGAGGTTCTTCCTTGGCGATCCTGTGACGAAGCCGAACCAGCAGTGCATGAGCTGGAGGAAGAGGCCCCAACACGAACTGAAGAGGTGGTAGGTGGTGCTGTACGTTGGCCTACGTCTTCAGGGTGTCTCTGCAACTTCAACTCGTGCTTGGTGCGCACATGTTTCCACATATTTGTGGTATTGAGGTTGCTGACATATCTCCCTCTTTTGACTATCTGATGACACAGCTTGCATTTGACAAAGCAAATGTCATCTGCAACTGTGTCAAAAAAGGACCACGCACTGCAACTCTTGGGAGCGCCCGTTTTGCCTTTGGAATGAGGAATGCTCCTAACGGGTGCCGAAGTGGAGGGTACAGGCAACCAAGTCTTCCCCCTCCCTCTGCCTCCTGTTTTGGCCGGTAGGGGAATCTCTTCCTCCGAGCTGCTCCCACCACCTTCCTGTTCCTCACGCCATGATGGGTCAAGGACCTCATCATCTTCCCTCTCCTCTTCAAACAGCTGCTTCTCCGGGGTTGTCTCGCCAGCACCGTACGCACCAGAAAGTGGCAACTGAGTCTCGTCATCATCTGATGCGTATGGAGGTGTGCTGACCATAGGCACTGGCCCACTCGCCTCTTCAGATTCAGAGGGACAAAGAAGTTGCGCATCACTGCATACTCCCTCTTCTTCACATTCAGGAATGCTGCTTGGCTGGCCCCCTCTTTCCAAGCCAACAGATTCCGAGAACAGAAGTAGAGACTGTGATGGCTCCTGTCCATGTCTCTCTGACGGCCTGGGCACTTTGGCAGGTGGTGAAGAGACAGATGGTTGCTCTTCGGTGATCTGGCCCTGAGAGGATGTGGAAGTAATTGAAGTCGATGCGTTAGCTGCCATCCATCCGACAACGGCTTCAATTTGTTCCTCCCGCAGCAGTGGGGTACGTTGAGGTCCTACAAAGCTGCGCATAAAGGACTGTTGCCTGCTAAAACTGGGGGATGCTGATCCACTGGTGCCCGCAGCAGGCCCAGAATCCCCACGTCCTCTACCTGCAGAATCCCCACGTCCTCTCCCTGCAGAATCCCCACGTCCTCTCCCTGCTGAAACTCCACGCCCACGCCCACGTGCCTTACTCCCTGCCTTCTTCATCTTGCCAGACTGCTTAAGATAGGCAGAAAAGTACAAAGGGGGGCCTTAGTGTGCTTATTCCTGAACAGCTGGTTACAGGTACAAGAAACACTAATTTTATGAAGTGTGTGTGTGTGTGGACTACACTTTAATAGGAGCTGATGTGGCCTACACAAGTTCCAAATGTAGTGTTTGGTGAACTTTTTTTGTGGTTTCTTTGTTGGAAACAAACTCAAAGTATGTGATCAAAGAATTGAAACTGATAGTATCACTAACTTTTTGGAGCTATTACAATGCAGGCAGGTAACCTACAATGCAAAAGATGAGGCTCCAAAAAAATTGGGTAATACTAATCTGGCTGCGCTGGCAGGGCACAAGCCAGAAAAAAAGGCTCCTCTATCTACTCCTATATAGTGTTTGCAACCAACCAATGTTGATGGATACGGATGGATGCACACTAATAGGAGAAGAAAAAATGAGCTGCACTCAAAGACAAATATGTGTGAGGCAGTGACGCACGTTGAGCGTCCTACAATCAGACGTAGCTGCAGGACACTCTACTCTGCGTGAGCTGCACTCACACACAGTCAGAGACCTCTCAGACAGCCGTGAACAGTGCAGCTAAGTGGGCACTGGCACTGACAGGCTGTAGAAAGGCTCCGCTGTGTACTCCTATATAGTGTTTGCAACCACCGTAGATGGAGACGGATGGATGCACACTAATAGAAGAAAAAATGAGCTGCAATAAAAGAAAAATGTGTGAGGCAGTGACACGCTGAGCGTCCTACAACCAGACGTAGCTGCAGGACACACTACTCAGCGTGAGCTGCACTCACACACAGTCAGAGACCTCTCAGACAGCCGTGAACAGTGCAGCAAAGTGGACACTAGCACTGAAAGGCTGCAGAAAGGCTCCGCTGTCTACTACTAGTGTTTGCAACCAACGTATATAGATACGGATGGAAGCACACTAGATTGAAATTATGTAAAAAATGCAGCTCAAAAATTAAAAGATGTATGAGGCAGCAGTGATCACACTGGGTGGCCTACAGCCTGACGTGGCTGCAGGACCCACTCCACAGCGTGAGCTGCACTCACACAGCCCTTGCAGACAGCTATTAAAACAGCGCTGCTGGGCTAAAAAAATGCTACTGTGGTGGATTATGTAGCCTGGGTAGAGCAATAGATATGTTTGATGATCGCTATTTCTAACTGTCCCTCACAGTCTTCAACAGCAGCCTGTCCCTAACTGAATTCACAGCAGAGTGAACCAGAAATGGTGGCTGCAGCGCTTTTTATAGTGCATCATGACATCATTTCGGCAGCCAATCACAGCCATGCCAATAGTTAACATGCCTACATGCCTAACAGGATGTGCCTACACTTCGGAGGATTCCCATTGGCTTAATCAAAGCAAGCAGGCTCATAGCATGATGGGAACTTCCGATTCCGATTCCGGAATCCGATATGACAAAAGTATCGGAAGTCAGTATCGGAATTCTGATACCGCTAATATCGGCCGATACCCGATACTTGCGGTATCGGAATGCTCAACACTATTCATGAAGCACTGGAAGACAGAAGGGGCATTAGTGAGCCCAAAAAGCATCACCAGGTACTCAAAATGTCCCTACGGAGTATTAAACGCCGTCTTCCATTCATCCACATGCTTAATGCGAATAAGATTATATGCCCCCCCTGAGGTCAAGCTTGGTAAACCAGCAAGCACCTTTAACTCTGGAGAAGAGATCAGAAATCAGGGGTAACGGATACTGATATTTAACAGTAATTTTGTTGAGGGCACGATAGTCAATACAAGGCCTTAATGAACCATCCTTTTTAGACACGAAAAAAAACCCAGTACCTAAGGGTGAAGAGGATGGTCTAATATGACCCTTCTCCAATGCCTCCTTAATATAGGATCACATAGCCTCGTGCTCGGGTACAGATAAATTGAAAAGCCGACCCTTGGGGAATTTACACCCCGGGTTCAGCTCAATAGCACAGTCATAACTCCTATGAGGAGGCAAAGACGCAGACTCATTCTCACTAAATACATCATAAAAGTCAGCCAAATAGTCAGGAACATCATGTGACTGGGGAGAGGTGGAGAAAACAGGAGCATCACTAAGGGCACACTGACAACCCCAACTCACCACAGACACAGATTTCCAATCCAGAACTGGATTATGGATTTGCAACCAGGGAAACCCCAGAACAATGGTATCATGCAAATTATGCAACACCAAAAATCTGCAATTTTCTTGATGGTCTGGGGCGACCCGCATTACCACCTGGGTCCAAAACTGAGGTTTATTCTTCGCCAAAAGAGTAGCATCAATACCCCTCAAAGGGATAGGCGTCCGCAGAGGTGTCATAGGAAATCCACAACGTTTAGCAAAATCCAAGTCCATCAGGTTCAGAGCTGCTCCTGAATCCACAAAAGCCTTGGCGGAAAATGTGGACAGGGAGCAGATCAGAGTAATTGCCAGAAGAAACTTAGGTTGAACACCACCTACAGAAAACGTATGTGCACAACGTTTCTCTCGTTTACGGCAGACAGAAATAATATGCGAGGCATCTCCACAAAAAAAACACATCTTATTACGCCTTCTGAACTCCTGACGTTGCGCCCTAGACAAAACTCTATCACATTGCATAGGTTCAGACATTTGTTCAACAGGTGGTAACATCTCTCGTGTAGTTTTGCGTTCACGTAAACACCGATCCACCTGAATGGCTAATGACATAGAATCGTCAACACCAGAGGGAACAGGAAATCCCACCATAGTATCTTTTACAGTTTCTGACAAACCCTTCCGAAAGAGGGCTGCCAAGGCACCATCATTCCAGGTAGTAAGGACCGCCCACTTTCGGAATTTTTGACAGTACAACTCTGCCGAATCCCGACCCTGGCTTAATGCCAACAGGGTCTTTTCAGCCTGATCAATAGCATTAGGTTCATCATACAACAACCCCAAGGCTTGAAAAAATGTGTTCACATTATTCAGAATAGGATCATCAGGTTTCAAAGAAAAAGCCCAATCCTGGTTATCGTCGCGCAGCAAAGAGATGACAATTTTAACCTGCTGCGCGGAGTTCCCCGACGAGTTAGGCTTCAAGGCAAAAAATAATTTACAATTATTCTTGAAATTCAAGAATTTAGACCGATCCCCCAAAAATACATCAGGAGAAGGAATCTTTGTTTCAGCAGCATGTGAATGAGCAAGATAGGCAGAAATTCCCCGCACTTCAGCAGCGAGCTGCTCCACACGATCAGACAATTGCTTCATCTCCATTGAGAGAAAAATTCCCCCTACGGCCTCAGAGATATAGAGGAAAAAATATGCACACAAAAAAAAAAATTCTGACACTTTTTTTTTTTTTACAATTCTCTCCTGCTATTGAGTACCCTAGGATCTGCGGTATGGCTGGAGATTCTGTTATGATGAGTCACCGAAGGAGGAAAAAACAAAATACCAGCTAAGTCCAGAAAAACCAGAGAGGTTGGCAGCTATCGGATTGCAGACCCCTGAACCTATCCACAACAAACAGTAGCCATGGGGGGTTCCTACGGTGCCCTAGACCCCTCGATCACAGCCGGAGAACTATATAGCCTAAAGACAGAAAGGGGAAAAACTAAACTGCCCCAGAGCAGACCCCAAAGCAATAGGCAGCCCCCAACATGTAATGACGGTGAAGCAAGATGAAAACACTAACACAGATAGAAAGATAGGTTGAGCAAATGATGGGGCCCAAGCTAACTACATAGGACAGGATAGGAAAGCTGTTGTCTGCCATCCGCAAAAACCCTATCAAAATGAGCCAACCGACTGATAGGAAAAACAGGCCCTGAAGTCGCTAGGCTTCAAAAGACTATAGCAGCACTCAGGTATATTCTGAAGACAGAGCAAAATATCAACAGATCAGAGACAAAAATGGAATCCAGCTCACCCCCGGCCGGGGATGGCAGAACTCCCAAAAAACAAGGCAAAACAAAAACAAAACAGAAGATTACAAAGCAGAGCAGAAAAACTTAGCTTTGAGATGCAGGAATCAGACTGGTCTCCAAGAATCCAGCAGGAAAATCACCAGCCAGGAAGAAGGGCGTCGGCAGCCTTATATCCAGTCCTCAATTCCAGCCACCCAGTCATCATCCAGCTGCCCAGGTGTTTGGTAATCAGTCTCACTACCTTCTTTCACTAGAGGAGGGAGTTCATCAGACCTCAATGGTGAAGGGAAAAATGAACTCACAACAGTCCGCATAGAGAACGCTCACTTGCGGCGTACCAGCATGGCAAGATCGCGCATTACAGCTCTGCAGCGCCGATTCCACCTTCCGGAACATCGCATCATATGTGACCTACCACCAGGTGGAATTCAACGTTGCATATGTTGGAGCGGTTGTGTGAGCAGCAGGCAGCAGTCATGGAGTACCAGCTGCCTCAGGTGCAAACAAGTCGCACTGTGCACCGGTCACACTTCAGCACCACTGAGTGGGCCTCTATGAAGGACATCTGCCTCGTTTTGCGTGCCTTCGATGATTCCACGTGGATGGAAAGTGCAGATGATGCACTAGTCAGCATGACTGTCCCCCTTAGCTGCCTGCTTCAAAAAACACTGCAAGCACTAAGGGAGGAGGTTTTGGAAGAGGTGGAGGATGAGGAGTCACAAATGCCATCTGCTTCTGGACAGTCTGCGCAACATGGTTCCTCACAAAGGCCTAGGCAGGGGACACTTTGTGAGGAGGATGAGGAGGAGTCAATGGAGGAGGAAGACATCTGTCCAGAGGAGGGAGGTACACAATGCTCTAGCAGTCAGTATGTACAGCGAGGGTGGGGTGATGCAGAGCAGGCAGAGATGACGCCTCAAGCAGGGGACAGCATTTCTTTGGCAGTTGGGAGTCTGCAGCACATGGTTGATTATATGCTGCAGTGCCTGAGAAACGACCACCGCATCGCCCACATTCTCAACACGGCTTATTATTGGGTGTACACCCTCCTAGATCCTCGCTACCGGGACAACTTACAAAAGCCTCATAACACTGTTGAACCGGGAGTGTAAAATGCGGGAGCACCAAACACACTGGTGCATTCCATGATGTTCTCCATTCCACCCGAGAGCAGTGCTGCTAGTACTTTACAAAGCAGCTCTGTGCGTCGAGACAGTGGAGGAAGCTCTGCACAAAGAGGGAGCAGAGGCAGCGCCTCAGCACAAGGCAAGACCACTATGGCCCAAATGTGACAAAGCTTTGTGTGCCCGCCACAAATGTCTACAGCTTCACAGACGGCTCCAGTCAGCAGGAGGCAACGTTTCCGTCAGATGGTGACAGACTACATGTCTTGCCCTGTCAGTGTACTCCCAGACGGCTATTCCCCTTTCAAGTTTTGGGTCTCTAAGCTGGATACATGGCCAGAGCTTAGCCAGTATGCATTGGAGGTGCTGGCTTGCCCTGCTGCTAGTGTATTATCAGAACGCGTCTTTAGTGCCGCAGGTGGTGTACTAACAGACCGTCGCATGCGACTATCCTCGATATTGTTGACCGGCTTACTTTTCTGAAAATAAACAAGGCCTGGATCTCGCCGGAATTTGCCAGTCCTCTTCCAGAATAAATAACTGGTTGGCAACAGTATCCAGGTCTCCTGTTGTGTTCATGTTTCTACCACCTGAACTGTAATCCCTGGGCTCCAACATCGCCAGTTTTTGCTCAGAAGTGCAGTCTGCACAGAAAAAAACACTAGCTCCTGTGTTAGTGGGATTCAGTAACGTCAGCTGCTCCCCTGCTGTGCGTCCGGCAACATCTCCTGCTCCCTCCACATTCAAATTACATCACATTTTACACATGCTCCAAGTAGGCCTCAGACTACACCATGATTGATCCTGGGCTCCAACACTGCCAGTTGTTGCTCAGAAGTGCCGTCTGCACAGAGAAAAACACTAGCTCCTGTGTTAGTGGGAT
Source organism: Dendrobates tinctorius (assembly GCF_039654945.1). Taxonomy (NCBI): domain Eukaryota; kingdom Metazoa; phylum Chordata; class Amphibia; order Anura; family Dendrobatidae; genus Dendrobates; species Dendrobates tinctorius. Next base: position 56,131,307 of record NW_027361698.1, on the reverse strand, counting down.
TCAGTAACGTCAGCTGCTCCCCTGCTGTGTGTTCGGCAACATCTCCTGCTCCCTCCACATTCAAACTACATCACATTTTACACTTGCTCCAAGTAGGCCTCAGCCTACACCATGATTGATTCTGGGCTCCAACATCACCACTTGTTGCTCAGAAGTGCCGTCTGCACAGAGAAAAACACTAGCTCCTGTGTTATTGAGGTTCAGTAACGTCAGCTGCTCCCCTGCTGTGTGTCCGGCAATATCTCCTGCTCCCTCCACATTCAAACTACATCACATTTTACACTTGCTCCAAGTAGGCCTCAGCCTACACGAAGATTGATCCTGGGCTCCAACATCGCCAGTTGTTGCTCAGAAGTGCCATCTGCACAAAAAAAAACACTAGCTCCTGGGTTAGTGGGGTTCAGTAATGTCAGCTGCTCCCCTGCTGTGTGTCCGGCAATGTCTACTGCTGCCTCCACATTCACACTACTACTGATTAAAAACTTGCTCCAATTAGGCCTCTGGCTCCACTCTGTCTCTAGTATTTAACCTGGCCTCCAACACCTCCAGTTGCTGCTAAGAAGTGCCGTCTGCACAATCAACACTTGTTCCTGTGTTACTGGTAGAGTTGAGCGACTTTTGGTTTTTTAGGGTCGAGTTTCGTTTCGTGAAACCCGACTTTTCCAAAAGTCGGGTCGAGCAAGATCGGCCGATTATAGGGAAAAGTCGGGGTCGTCCTGAAACACGAAACCCAATGTAAGTCAATGGGGAATAAAAGTCGGCAGTGAGAGGAGGACAGGAAACACACCTACAGTGCCCATCTGAATGCCAAAAGCATCAATTCTTCTTACTTAAGCTTGTCAACCTTAATTAACTTCATAATACAAGTTACGCACTGAAAAATGGGGGTTATTTGGCTAAAGTTGTGGGGGGGGGAGGGCTGGCTCCAGGTTTTCATGTGCCCTGGGCGAAAGAGCGCCCCTTTAACACATACCACAACTCATCATGCTCCGATACGGCAGAGAAATAGCGGTATAGTACAATGAAAAATACTTCACTTTTTACATCTCATGACGAGGCCCATCTATTTCTCCATACAGAATCATTGGTCCCATATAATGTTTGAAACAGTATATGATGAGCTCCACATAATGCTACAGTATATGTTGGTCCCCATGGATGAAGCTCCACTGTCTTATGGGCCCAAATAATGCTCCAAACATAATGGGCCCCATTTCTAATGCTCTAGTGTATAATGGGCCCTGTAAATGCTGCTCCAGTGTCTGATGTCCACCTTTGGAATGTTCCAGTGTATGGTGGGCCCCATCTATCATTCTCCAGAGTATAGTGCTCCTCAAAAATTGCTGTCCCAACATTGAAAACAATGAAATAAGTCTCCTCGCTAGGGAATCCCTGTACTAGTCTGGACTCCTCGTCGTCCCCATCTTCCATCTCACTGCACAGTATTTCAACCTTGCAAGTGCTGTGATCCTGAGCAAGCAGGGGGGGCCCACTCGTTGGCGACGGCACTGGCACAGGGCCCCTGATAGTACGGTGGTGTGTCTGATGGCGGGTGGGCCGAACCTGCACTTTCATCTGCAGCTTCCTCTTTGTCACCATGTAAGATGGAACTGTATATGGGAAGGGTAACCTGAGTTTCATCAGGGTCAGATTCAGGCCGTGTAGCATGCGAGGGGAATGTAGTGGTCTGGGTCAATGTACCAGCAGATTCATCGAGCAGTGGCTGGGCATCAGTGCACTTGTGTCGCCCCCAGGAGTACGGTCGCCACAGTGGCATTACCTTCCTCCTAGGGAGTGTGATGTCATGCTTGGGAGCAACGAAGGATCTCTCTAGCAGGTTAACTGATTGGGCGGCGTTATTCCCACGAGTCATGACCCTCCAAACAGCGTTCATGAAGGCAAAGTGTTTGTTTTACGTGGGCAGTATGGTTGCAAAGCTGAACCTTAAAGGAATGTCCAGAAGGGCACCACCAGGAGTGGAGCCTGCGGTTAAATTCGACTCCACCTGGGAACCTCAACCATGCCAGCTACAGAACAGATGCACACATTGCAAGCTTAATTCCGTTAGCGAACGAGACTCCGTCATGCCCCGCGGTCCGAGTCCGGCTTACTAGAGGGACACGTGAGGCTCTGGAACATGAGATTGGCCAATAACTGGTGTGTCATGCCCTTACATGTCCGTGGCTGCATGTGCGCTACACTGAAAAGGCCAGCGTTTGTCGCTTACAGGTGCAGATAACCCGCTGAACAACGTTAGTGATGGGGATCACTGATTACAATTATTACCCGCGAACGATGATTTCCCAGTAAGTGCAGGTCAACTGCAGTTCCGGAATTAGGCCTAACCGTCATTCCTGAAAAAATGAAAAACTTACGTGTGCAAACCACAGGTGCTGTAGCTTCCTTAACAGCTCGCCAGCCGTTCTCACGCCCAGTATGGATTACACGTGATTGCACAAAGGTGAGAAAGTGTACCGTATCACCGGATAATATGTATGGATAGCATACACATTCAAAATATATGTCTATACATCAGGAGGCAGGCTCAGACGGTGTTAGGCCCAGTATGGATTGCATGTGATTGCACAAAGGTGAGAAAGGGTACCGTATCCCCGGATAACATGTATGGATAGCGTACACATTCAAAATATATGTCTATACATCAGGAGGCAGGCTCAGACGGTGTTAGGCCCAGTATGGCTTGCACGTGATTGCACAAAGGTGAGAAAGGGTACCGTATCCCCAGATAACATGTATGGATAGCGTACACAGGAGGCAGACTCAGACGGTGTCAGGCACAGTATGGATTTGACGGCCCAGACTACACAGCGGAGGAGCAGGGAGAGGTAAAGATTGCAAATGCTGGGGCCCTGCCCAAGCAAGGAGGGCCCACTCGTGGGCGTCGGTACTGGCACTGGGCCCCTCATAGTACGGAGGTGTGTCTGATGGCGGGTGTGCACCACCACCGTCAGAGACACTTGATTGCACTATGAGGGACCCTGTGCCAGTGCCCGCGCCCAAGAGTCGGCCTACCCACCTGTCCAGGGCAACGGCACTAGCACGGTGTCGTGCGCTAGGTGGTGACCCCGGCCATGGGGGGGAGGCAGCACAGTTAGGGAGTTTTAGAAAGTGGCATATGTTGATGTTGGACATTCAGCTGATGCAAAAGGTGAAATAGGTCAAGTCCCAGGAAGAGGTGGACCAAAGCAAGCCATTTTTCTGTCACCCTATGTGTCATCAGGGGAAGGTGGGACAAAATCCTTGGAAACCCATGCATGGTTCATTTTAATGAAGGTTAGATCATCCACATTTTGGGTTGACAGACGGGTCCTTTTTTCTGTCAGGATTGATCCAGCTGCACTGAAGACTCTTTCCGATAGCACACTTGCAGCTGGGCAAGCGAGCTCCTGTAAGGCATATTGTGCCAATTCAGGCCAGGTGTCCAGTTTAGCGGCCCAATAGTCAAAGGGGAATGACCTGTGTGGGAGAACATCGATATGGGAGGAAAAGTAGTTTATAACCATAGTTGACAACTGCTGTCTCCTGTCACTTTCCATCGATGCTGTATTACCAGTTGTGTGAGCGGTACTTGAAAAATCAGTCCACAACATTGTCATGAAACCCCTGTCTCCAACGCCACTTCTGCTGTGTGCACCATGAACACCTCTGCCAAGCTGCCCCCGGCCCGTACGGCTCGTGTGAGAACCATCACCGCTGCTGTGTGCTGGGAATGCCTCAAGCAACCGATTTACCAGAGTTGCTTGTTTATTAGCCAATATTAGGTCAAGGTTCTCCTGTGGCATGATGTTTTGTAATTTGCCTTTATAGCGTCGATCCAGGATGCTGGCCAACCAGTAGTCGTCATCGTTCATCATTTTGGCAATGTGGGGGTCCCTTTTTAGGATCTGCAAGGCATAAGCTGACATGTGGGCCAATGTTCCCGGTGTCAATGATGCACTGCGAGTGCTGGTTGGAGGAGCACTTTCTGGCAAATCCACATCCCTCCAGTCACGCACAAATCCTGTACCAGACCTTGCCACGCCAACATTTTCACTTGCCCCACGAGATGCATCCTCCTCCCCTAAGTAATCATCCCCATCGTCATCCTCCTCCTCCACCTCGTCCAGGAGAGGTCCCTGAGCAGACAATGGCTGAATGTCATCAAGGATTCCCTCCTCCTCTTCCTCCTCGTCAACATTGGCTGCAGACGCCTGCTCCTTAAGGTGCGTCAAAGTTTGCATGAGCAGATGCATAAGTGGGATGCTCATGCTTAGGATGGCGTCGTCTGCGCTTACCAGCCGTGTGCATTCCTCAAAACACTGAAGGACTTTACAGAGGTCTTTCAGCTTCGACCACTGCACACCTGTCAACTCCATGTCTGCTCTCAAAGTGCCTGGCCGTGTATCCTCCCACAAATGCATTATGGCCTGCCTCTGCTCGCACAGCCGCTCCACCATGTGCAGGGTGGAGTTCCACCTTGTTGCAATGTCGATAATGAGGCGGTGGTTGGGAAGGTGGAGCAATCGCTGCAGCTTCTGCATACGAACGGAGTGTACAGGCGACCGGCGGATGTGCGCGCACAATCTTCGCACCTTCTGGAGCAGGGCTGTTAACTCAGGATAATTTTTGAGGAAGCACTGCACCACCAGGTTCAAGGTGTGAGCCAAGCAAGGTATGTGGCTGAGTTTTGAAAGGGCTATGGCTGCCACAAAATTACGGCCGTTATCACTAACTACCTTGCCTGCCTCAAGATGTACAATGCCCAGCCATGACTCAGTTTGTCGCTTCAAGTACTCGGCCAGCACCTCGGCGGTGTGTCTGTCACCCAAACACATCATCTGCAACACAGCCTGCTGACGCTTTCCACTAGCTGCTCGATAGGGGGACACCTCATGTGCAACAGTGGCAGCTGCAGATGGAGTGCTCGTACGACTGCGCTCTGTGGATGAGCTTTCGTTTCTGGAGGAGGAGGAGGGTCGAACGCCTACAGCCAACTGTTTCCTATACCGTGGGCTAGGCAGCACTGTCCCACCACCGCTGTCCCCTGTGGACCCTGCATCCACCACATTAACCCAGTGCGCAGTGATGGACACGTAACGGCCCTGGCCATGCCGACTGGACCATGCATCAGTTGTGAGGTGCACCTTTCCACTCACTGACTGCTTGAGTGCATGGACAATGCAGTCTTTTACATGATGGTGGAGGGCTGGGATGGCTTTGCGAGAGAAGAAGTGGCGACTGGGTAGGTCATAGCGTGGTACTGCATAGGCCATGAGTTCGCGGAAAGCTGCGCTTTCCACCAACCGAAAGGGCATCATCTCAAACGAGATTAGTTTGGCAATGTGGGCGTTCAAACCCAGTGTACGCGGATGAGAGACTGAGTACTTTCTTGACCTACTCATAGTGTCTGGGAGGGTGAGCTGGACTTGAGAGCTGCATATGGTGGAAGTAGCGGTGGACAGGGCGGACTGAGAGAGGGTTGATGATGGTGATGGAGTTGGTGTTCTTTCTGATGGCCTAGATTCAGTATTTCGTTGATATAACAGTGGGATTCCCTGACTGCTGTGGCCTTGCAACGACACCTCAACATTTGCTGCTGTGCTAACCGGTGGGCTTACAGTGGGGGAAACAATGTAGCGTTGCTGACTACCTTCTTTGTGATCAGTTGCACATGTGGCACTTGAGATTTGGTGTTGTGTCCACGCTTACAAGTGCATGGTGGTTAAATGTCTAAGCATGCAACTGGTATTCAAATTTTTCAGATTTTTCCCTCGGCTAAAGGTCTTTGCGCACTTCTTACAGATAACCTTGGCCTGATCATGAGGATTTTGTTCAAAAAAGTGCCACACTGCACTCTTCCTACTTTGGCAGACATTTTGCGGCCTAGCACGCTGTGATCTTTTGACCCTCTGGACAAGCTGTCCAGCAACTCTTTTGATTTTTGGAACCTGTCTTTGGAGTGCTCCGGGCCTGCCAGATAACAGCTCTTGCGATGTTGATGTCTGCTGTGGATGCTCCTCATCTGAGCTATTGGAAGCAGCACCCTCTTCCCCCAATGGATGCCAATCTGGGTCAACAACTGGGTCATCCATCACCTCCTCTTCAATGTCATGTGCACCTTCCTCTGTGTCACCGTGTATGGTGGTATAGTGTGCGGGAAGGGGCACCTGAGTCTCATCAGGGTCAGAATCTGGCTCTGTACACTGCAAGGACAATGTAGTGCTCTGAGTGAATGTACCAGCAGAATCATCTATCAGCGGCTGTGCATCAGTGCACTCCATGTCAGATTCATCTTGGCCTGGGTAATTCACCATTTCACTTGATAATCCAGGCATGGTATGTGAAAACAGCTCCATGGAGTAATCAGTAGTATGGCCTGCATCATCCTTCAATCTTGGTTGGGGTGAAGGACACAAGGAAAGGTGTGGTTCATGAACATGAGCCTCCAATGACGACTCAGTGCTTTTATTTTTTACAACTTCAGAAGAGGAGGCGATAGAGCTGGAGGCTGAGTCAGCAATGTAAGACAAAACTTTTTCCTGAAGCTCTGGCTTTAAAAGCGGTTTGCCAACTCCTAGAAAACTAAGCCTTCGTGGCCTTGTGGAGCCAGACGATGACGCAGGCTCAACACCTCCTGCATTCGGTCCTATTTTGCTTTTGCCACTACCCTCAGATCCACCACCAACACCATCATTACCAGCTGCCAACCCCCGCCCAATTCTACTGCCTCTTCCACCAGCCTTCCTCATTTTTGGTAGAAATGTAGACAAAATCCAACAAACTATATAGTAATGTAAAACAAGGTACAAGGTGTCTATAGGACAGGGGAGATTTTGAATTTCTGCACACACTTGTGGACACTGGACACTTTTGGACTGTGTGAGGCCCACTGAATATCACAGCGCTATGTCACTGGCTCGATGTCGCAGGTGTGAAAAATGTCACTAGAGGATAATGGAGATTTTGAATTTCTGCACACACTTGTGGACACTGGACACTTTTGGATTGTGTGAAGCCCACTGAATATCAGAGCGCTATGTCACAGGCTCGATGGCACAGGTGTGAAAAAAGTGACTACAGGATCACAGAGATTTTGAATTTCTGCACACACTAGTGGACACTGGACACTTTTGGATTGTGTGAGGCCCACTGAATATCACAGCGCTATGTCACAGGCTCGATGGCACAGGTGTGAAAAAAGTGACTACAGGATCACAGAGATTTTGAATATCTGCACACACTAGTGGACACTGGACACTTTTGGATTGTGTGAGGCCCACTGAATATCAGAGCGCTATGTCACAGGCTCGATGGCACAGGTGTGAAAAAAGTGACTACAGGATCACAGAGATTTTGAATTTCTGCACACACTAGTGGACACTGGACACTTTTGGATTGTGTGAGGCCCACTGAATATCACAGCGCTATGTCACAGGCTCGATGGCACAGGTGTGAAAAAAGTGACTACAGGATAAGGGAGATTTTGAATTTCTGCACACACTAGTGGACACTGGACACTTTTGGATTGTGTGAGGCCCACTGAATATCAGAGCGCTATGTCACAGGCAGAAATTGGCTAGTGTATCACAAACTACAAGGTGTATGTAGAATTGGGCAGAATAGGAATCTCCCTAGAGAGTAGGTCTGTAAGAACGGAACAAGTCCTCCACTTATCCTTCCACAGTGACACACAGATAGCTTCACTGTGGCCGTGATAACAGCCGTTACACGGTACTGAGAGGAGAGTGCACATACACGGCTGTCCGGTGTGCGTAAAATTGTCGAGCTCCGTGTTTTTTAAGTATACGGACTGACACACGCTGTCTCTCTATAGTTTTGAATGTGATCAAACAGCAAATATATTTAACTGTTTGAAAGCTAGACAATACTAGTAGGTGCTGATCTGTAAGAGCGGAACATGTCCTCGACTTATTCTCACAGGGTGACACACAGATAGCTTCACTGTGGCCGTGATAACAGCCGTTACACGGTACTGAGAGGAGCGTGCACATACACGGCTGTCCGGTGTACGTAAAATTGTCAAGCTCCGTGTTTTTTAAGTATACGGACTGACACACGCTGTCTCTCTATAGTTTTGAATGTGATCAAACAGCAAATATATTTAACTGTTTGAAAGCTAGACAAAACTAGTAGGTGCAGGTCTGTAAGAACGGAACATGTCCTCAACTTATTCTCACAGAGTGACACACAGATAGCTTCACTGTGGCTGTGATAACAGCCTTTACACGGTACTGTGTGAGGAGCGTACACCGCTGTATGGTGTGAAAAAATGCACGCTCAGTACCTCAGCAGGACAAAAAAAAAATTGGGATTGCTTTTAAAAAAGCAGTTTGCAGAGCAGTGGGTAAACAGCAATGCAGCTGTCAGGAAGCCTTAGAAGGGAGCCTAACAACCAACACCGCTGATCCACCACAATATAGCCTCCCCTTGCACTGCACACACAGTGACTGGTGTGTTGTACAGGCAAAATCGCTAGCAGCAGAAGCAGTTTTTCTTTCTTCTTCCCTGCCTAACGCTCTCCCTAAAGAATCAGCAGCAGCAACCTCTCCCTATGCTAAGATCGGCAGAAGTAAGATGGCGGTCGGCGTGCACGCCCTTTTATAACCCCTGTGACGCCCACCAAAGAAAGCCAATCACTTGCATGCCCTTCTGAAAGATGGTGGTGACCCCTGCCTATGTCATCACGTTGCCCACAGTGTCCGTGGATCCTGATTGGCTGAAAAAGAGCACAAAACAAACTTTTGAAACGCGACTTTGGCGCGTAAGTCGCCGACCTCGTGGCCGACCTCATCCTAGGGTCGGGTTTCGTTTCATGAAACCCGACTTTGCCAAAAGTCAGCGACTTTTGAAATTTTTCGACCCGTTTCGCTCAACTCTAGTTACTGGGGTTCAGTAACATCAGCTGATCCCCTGATGTGTGTCCGGCAATGTCTCCTGCTCTGTCCACATTCACACAACATCAGTGTGAATGTGGACAGAGCAGGAGACATTGCCGGACACACATCATGGGATCAGCTGACGATACTGAACCCCAGTAACACAGGAACAAGTGTTGATTATGCAGACGGCACTTCTGAGCAGCAACTGGCAGTGTTGGAGGCCCGAGTAAATACTAGAGACAGAGTGGAGCCAAAGGCCTAATTGGAGCAAGTTTGAAATCAGTAGTAGTCTACAGCAGATATTAAACTTGATGAAATTAGGCCTCATCCTACACCCTGATTGACCCTGGGCTACAACATCACCAGTTGCTGCTCAGAATTGCCGTCTGCGCAGTCAACATATGCTCCAGTGTTATTGGTGTTCAGAAATGTCATCTGATCCCCAGCTGTGTGTCCGACAATTTCTCCTGCTCTGTCCACACTCACACAGCTACAGATTTTAAACTTCGTCCAATTAGGCCTCTGTCTCCACTCTGTTTGTAGAATTTTCCCTGGGATCCAGCACTGCCAGCTGTTTCGCGGCATTGTCTTTGGCACAGGTACTCCCTCCTGCCCAGCCTGGTTCCAGCATGCCTGCTGTTTCCGGATAGTGTCAACGTCACTTTGCCACCAATACGTTGTCCTGTCGTGTTGCGGTCGGGTTAGCCGAGTCTATGGTGAATGCAGTTTATGGGCTTCCTATGTGGGCTGTGGGATCTGGGAATAAAGGCTGGTTCCGTAGTGTCAATAGGACAAGCACCCCCTGTAGGACTGTGGGTTTTGGTAACTGCGGCTGGCTCGCTGCCTTGCAGCTTTGTTTTTCATGGGTACCTTCTGCTACCCATCTTGGTTCCAGCACCATCAGCTGGTTCTCGGCAGTGCCTTTGACTCTTGTAGCTTCTGCTACCCATCCGGGTTCCAGCACCGTCAGCTGGTCCTCGGCAGTGTCTTTGGCACGGGTACTCCCTCCTGCCCAGCCTGGTTACAGCACGCCTGCTGTTTCCAGGTAGTGTCAACGTCACTTTGCCACCAATACATTGTCCTGTCGTGTTGCGGTCGGGTTAGCCGAGTCTATGGTGCCTGCAGTTTATGGGCTTCCTGTGTGGGCTGCGGGATCTGGCAATAAAGACTGGTTCCGTAGTGCCAATAGGTCAAGCATCTCCTGTAGGACTGTGGGTTTTGTTAACTGCGGCCGGCTAGCGGCCTTGCAACGTTGTTTTTCATGGGTACCTTCCGCTACCACCGTCAGCTGGTTCTCGGCAGTGCCTTTGACTCTTGTAGCTTCTGCTACCCATCCGGGTTCCAGCACCATCAGCTGGTTCTCAGCAGTGCCTTTGACTTACAGTAGGTGCCTCCTTCTCGGTATCCGAGTTCCAGCAACGTGTGCTGGTCCTTGGTAGTGCTTTCTAGCATAGGTACCTCCCGCTTAGTAACCGGGTTACAGCACCGTCAGCTGGTCCTCGGTAGTGCCATTGGCTCTTGTTCCTTCTGCTGCCCCTCCAGGGTTCCAGCACCATCAGCTGGTCCTCGCTAGTTTCATTGGCTCTTGCAGCTTCTGCTACCCATCCGGTTCCAGCACCGTCAGCTGGTTCTCGGCAGTGCCTTTGGCTTAGGTGCCTCCTTCTCGGTATCCGAGTTCCAGCACCGTCAGCTGGTCCTTGGTAGTGCCATTGGTTCTTGTTCCTTCTGCTGCCCCTCCGGGTTCCAGCACCGTCAGCTGGTCCTCGCTAGTTCCATTGGCTCTTGCAGCTTCTGCTACCCATCCGGGTTCCAGCACAGTCAGCTGGTCCTCGCTAATTCCATTTGCTCTTGCAGCTTCTGCTACCCATCCGGGTTCCAGCACGTCAGCTGGTTCATGGCAGTGCCTTTGGCTTAGGTGCCTCCTTCTCGGTATCCGATTTCCAGCAACGTCTGCTGGTCCTTGGTAGTGCTTTCTAGCACAGGTACCTCCTGCTTAGTAACCGGGTTCCAGCACCGTCAGCTGGTCCTCGGTAGTGCCATTGGCTCTTGTTCCTTCTGCTGCCCTTCCGGGTTCCAGCACCGTCTGCTGGTCCTCGTTAGTTCCATTGGCTCTTGCAGCTTCTGCTACCCATCCGAATTCCAGCACCGTCAGCTGGTTCTCGGCATTGCCTTTTGTTTAGGTGCCTCCTCGGTATCCGAGTTCCAGCAACGTCTGCTGGTCCTTGGTAGTGCTTTCTAGCACAGGTACCTCCTGCTTAGTAACCGGGTTCCAGCACCGTCAGCTGGTCCTTGGTAGTGCCATTGGCTCTTGTTCCTTCTGCTGCCCCTCCGGGTTCCAGCACCATCAGCTGGTCCTCGGTAGTGCCATTGGCTCTTGTTCCTTCTGCTACCCATCCGGGTTCCAGTACTGTCAGCTGGTTCTCGGCAGTTCCTCAGCCTTCTTGTACCTTCTGCTACATTTTCAAGTTCAAGCTTTTTGAAATGATTTTTGGTAATCACTCTGGATCTCCCTGACGACGACCCTAAAGACGACAACCCTGAAGACCACCACGAAGAAGACGACGACCCCGAAAACGACGACCCTGAAGACCACCCCAAAGAAGACGACGTCCATGAAAACGACGGCCCAGTAGACGACGACCCTGAAGACCACCCCGAAGACGACGACCCTGAAGACCACCCCGAAGAAGACCAAGAATATTACCCTGAAGAAGATGACCAAGAGGACAAAGAACAAGAAGACAACCACCAAGATACAAAAGAACAAGAGATAGAAGACCAAGAAGAAGATGAACAAGAAGCTGCAGAACCAAAAGCAGAAGAACATTAAGCATAAGACTAAAAATCAGAGCAAAACATATTATCTAAATTATAAGCAGAAGAAGACTAAGCAGTGTATGGGGGTGAGTCCGTTCCTCCTCGTGGTGCCCCTGGAAAATGCCTGCTGCTGCAGGCCAAACTGAACGCGGACAAATCCTGCTGTAAATCTTTTGTGACAGTCAGAACGGAAGGTGTAATCTTCACACTTTTATTGATAACAACTACAGGAATGACTGTCACAAATAAGAATATGATGAAGAAGAAGAATAGGAAGAAGATGAAGAAGTAGAATATGCAGAAGAAAAGTAGTTGAATAAGAAGAATATGAAGAATGTAAAAAAAAAGAATAATAGGAAGAAGGTGAAGAAGAAGATGACTAAGGTGAAGAAGAAGTTGATGAAAAAGATGCTGCTGCTGCTGAGGATGATGAAGGAGAAAGTGTGGGAGAAGTAAAAAAGAAAGTGAAGAGCATGGAAGTAGTGAAACATACATATCTGACAAAATATAAAAAAAGGTTAACATAGTCAATATCTTTGTAACTCCGAACGTCTTTAAAAAAAAAATATTCCTGCTATTCCATTTGATTGGGCTAAACCTCTATGCCTTTAATGTCTCCTCCACCTCCCACAATACATTCTACATTATTCTTAGTTGTTTTTCTTCGTGTAGAATTAACCTACAAGGAAAGGAAAGGGTTTTTTTTTAATTCCGATATTTCTGTCCCATTGATTTGCATTAGTTTCCGGTATCGGAATCGGCCATACCAGATACTTTTTTGGTATCGGTCCGATCCGATCCTTCACGATATCGGATGGTATCGCTCAATACTAATTAAAAGGGATTGATGAAACATGCCAAAAATGCTCCAATAAACATTATACAAGATGGTCTTAAAAATAAGATCTAGTCATATGTCCAAAATTCTGCATTTGTTTAATCAGATGTAAAACTACATGATTAGTTGGAAATCAGTTAATAAGATTTGAAAGGATGCAAGACGACATAATACAGAACACAGATGTTGCTTCTGCAGTTAACAGTTTATTAACTTACTTGCCATATGTCTTTAAATTCAGGAGTTTCACTAGGACTACATATTTTGCAAAAAGGGAATTGGTGTAAAATAATATTGAACAAGAAAACGGCAACAAATAACCTTTTTGTGAAATTATAAAGTGTAAAAACTACTTTACTGACTACAAATATATTTGGAATAAATGCAATTTGATTAGCTTCAGTTTGATTTAACTGGAAAAATTCATTTTATATTACATATTAATGTATATGGTTATTTCAGTTGTGTCCTTACTAGTGTTGAGCATTCCGATACTGCAATATCGGGTATCGGCCGATATTCTCAGTATCGGAGTTCCGATAATGAGTTCCGATACTTTTAGTATATCGAATACCGGAATCGGAAGTTCCCATAATGCAATGAGCCAGTTTGATTTTATTCAGCCAATGAGAAATCCTAAGAAGTGTGGGCACATCCTGTTATGCATGTTAGGCATGTTAACTAATGGCATGGCTGTGATTGGCTGCTGAAATGATGTCATGATGCACTATAAAAGCCGCCACCGCCATTTTGGGTTCACTCTGCTGTGAATTTACTTAGGGACAGGATGCTGCTGTTCTGACTGAGGGATAGTTTGAGCTAGCAATTTGCTTTATTGTGCTTTACCCAGGCTACTTAAGCAACCGCTGTGTGAGAAGCTTTCTTTTGCCTTGCAACGCTGTTCACGGCTGTCTGCGAGGTCTCTGTGTGTGAGTGCAGCACACGCTGTAGTGTGTTCTGCAGCCACCTCCGGTTGTAGTCTGCTCAGCGTGCGTCACTGCCTCATACACTGTCCTTTTTTGCATTAGTGCTGCTTATTTTTCCAGATTTCTCCTATTAGTGTGGTTTCATCCGTATCCAGCTAGAATATTTGCAAACACTATATAGGAGTAGATAGAGGAGCCTTTCTGCTGGCTTGTGCCCTGCAGCCCCAGCCAGATTAGTATTAGCCTATTTTTTGGAGCATCATCTATTGCATTGTAAGTTACCTTCCTGCATTGTAATAGCTACAAAAAGTTTGTGATACTATCGGTTTTACATCTTTGGGCATATCCAGTGTCTTTTTGTGAAAAAAAAAGTTAATAAAGTTCACCAAACCCTCCACTTTACAGTTGTGTAGGCCACATTAGCTCATATTAAAGTCTAGTCCACACTTTATAAAATTAGTGTTTCTTATACCTGTTAGCAGCTGTTCAGGAATAAGCACACTAAGACCTTAGTACTTTTCTGCCTATGTTTATCAGTCTACCAAGATGAAGAAGGCAGGGAGTAAGGCACATGGTCGTGGGCATGGAGTTTCTGCAGGGAGAGGACGTGGGGATTCTGTGCCTGCTGCAGGCACCAGTTACTCAGCATCCCCCAGTTTTACCAGGGAACAGTCCTTTATGTGCAGCCTTGTAGGAGCTCACCGTACCCCACTGCTGCGGGATGAACAAATTGAAGCCGTTGTCGGATGGATGGCAGCTAGCGCAGTGACTTCAATTAGTTCCAGATCCTTTCAGATCCATAGCACTGAAGAGCACCCATTTGTCTCTTCACCACCTGCCAAATTGCCCAGGCAGTCAGAGAGCCCTGGACAGGAGCCATCTCTACTTCTGTTCTCTGAATTTGTTGGCTTGGAAAGAGGGGGCCAGCGAAGCAGCATTCGAGAATTTGAAGAAGAGGTAGTATGCAGTGATGCGCAACAGCTTTGTCTCTCTGAATCTGAAGAGGCGGGTGGACCAGTGCCTATGGTCAGCACACCTCAGTACGCATCTGATGATGAGACTCAGGTGCCACTTTCTGGTGCGTACTGTGCTGTCGAGACTACCCAGGAGAAGCAGTCATTTGAAGAGGGTAGTGTAGATGATGAGGTCCTTGACCAATCATGGCGTGAGGTACAGGAAGGTGGTGGGAGCAGCTCTGAGGAAGAGATTCCCTGAACGGCCAAAAAAGGAGGGAGAGGGAGGGGGCAGACTCTGTTGCCTGTAGCCTCCACTTCAGCACCCATTAGGAGCATGCCTTTTCCAAAACCCAAAACGGGCACTCCCAAGACTTGCAGTGCCTGGTCCTTTTCTGACACAGTTGCAGATGACATTTGCTTTGTCAAATGCAAGCTGTGTAATCAGAAAGTGAAAAGAGGGAAAAGTGTCAGCAACCTCAATACCACAAATATGTGGAAACATGTGCAGACCAAGCACGTGGTGGCGTTACAAAGACACACTGAAGACCTAGGCCAACCTATAACGTCACCTACCACCTCTTCAGCTCGTGTTGTAGCCTCTTCCGCCAGCTCACACACACCTGGTTCGGCTTCCTCACAGGATCGCCATGGAAGAACCTCTGGCACTGTTGTACAGAGACACAGTGTCATTCCACCCACAGCACCACATTCCCTGTTATCCTCACACTCCCAGGCCAGTCTACAGCCATCGGTAGCACAGGCATGGGAGAAAAGGCGCCCTTACTCGGCAAACCACCCCCAAGCACAGGCACTGAATGCTGGCATTTCAAAACTACTGTCCCTTGAAATGCTCTCATTGAGGCTGGTGGAGAGTGACACCTTCCATAACTTCATGGCATTGGCAGTCCCACAATACAATGAGCCCAGCCACTTTTATTTCAGCAGGCAAGCCGTCCCTGCCCTGCAAAAGCATGTGGAGGGAAAAATTAAACATGCGCTACTAAACGCCGTCAGTTGCAAGGTCCACCTGACCACCGATGCGTGGACCAGTAACCATGGACAGGGACGATATCTTTCCCTCTCTGCCCATTGAGTAAATGTTGTGGAGCCGGGAAAAGATGTTGAGAGTGGCGCTGTACGTGTTCTGCCAACTCCAAGGATTGCAGGAATCCAGTCTGTACACATTGACTCCTCCTCATACTACAGTTCCTCTGAATCAGCGCTGCAGGAGCCGTCACAGTCTACCTCCACATGGACCCGTGAACGCTTACCTGTTACGACTGATATGAGCACAGCCATGGCCAAACATCAACAGGCCATATTGAAATGAATTTCTTTGGGGAATCGAAGCCACACAGTGCAGGAGCTCTGGAATGCCATCAAGCAGGAGAGCGACGTGTGGTTTGTGCCAGCGAATCTCCAGCCAGGCATGGTAGTGTGACAATGGCTGAAATCTGGTGGCAGCTCTGGGCCTAGGCAACCTCACTCACATCCCATGTCTGGCACATGTGCTCAACTTGGTAGTGCAGAGTGTTTTGAGGGACTATCCGGATCTTGATGCACTGCTGCACAAGGTCTGCATAGAGTGCGCTCACTTGCGGCGTTCCAGCATGGCAAGATCGCGCATTGCAGCTCGGCAGCACTGATTCCGCCTTCCGGAGCATCGCATCATATGTGACCTACCCACAAGGTGGAATTCAACGTTACATATGTTGGAGAGGTTGTGTGAGCAGCAGGCAGCAGTAATTGAGTTCCAGCTGCATAAGGTGCAAATAAGTCGCACTGCACGCCGTTCACACTTCACCACCACTGAGTGGGCCTCTATGAAGGACATCTGCCGCGTTTTGAGTGCCTTTGATGATTCCACGCAAATGGCGAGTGCAGATGATGCACTAGTCAGCATTAGTGTTGAGCGACTTTTGGTTTTTTAGGGTCGAGTTTCGTTTCATGAAACCAGACTTTTCCAAAAGTCGGGTCGAGCAAAATCGTCCGACTATAGGGAAAAGTCGGGGTCATCCCGAAACACGAAACCCAATGTAAGTCAATGGAGAATTAAAGTCGGCAGTGAGAGGAGGACAGGAAACACACCATCAGTACCCATTTGAATGCCAAGCATAAATTCTTGTTACTGAAGCTTGTCAACCTTAATTAACTTCATAATACTAATTACACACTGAAAAATGGGGGTTATTTGGCTACAGTTGTGGAGGGGAGGGCTGGCTCCAGGTTTTCGTGGGCCCAGGGCCAAAGAGCGCCCCTTTAACACATACCACAACGCATGATGCTCCGATACGGCAGAGAGAAAGCAGTATAGTACAATGAAAAATACTTCACTTCTTACATCTCATTACTGATATCCATTTTAAATTCTCCAATACCTCTAAAAACGGACAGTATATAACTCCATACAGTATTATGGCCAGCGCTTAGTGCGCTATACAGAGTAATGAGGCCCATATATTTCTCCATACGGAATCATTATTCCCATATAATGTTTCAAACTGTATATGATGAGCTCCACATAATGCTACAGTATATGTTGGTCCCAAGGGATGAAGCTCCTCTGTATTATGGGCCCAAATAATGCTCCATATATAATGGGCCCCATTTTTACTGCTCTAGTGTATAATGGGCCCTGTAAATGCTGCTCCAGTGTCTGATGTCCACCTTTGGAATGCTCCAGTGTATGGTGGGCCCCATATATCATTCACCAGAGTATAGTGCTCCCCAAAAATTGCTATCCCAACATTGAAAATAATTACATAAGTCTCCTTGCTAGGGAATCCCTGCACTACTCTGATCTCCTTGTCGTCCCCATCTTCCATCTCACTGCACTTGGCTGTTTAGGCCCTCCCACCGGCAGAGACACTTTTGCATACTATGCGGTGCCCTGTGCCAGTGCCATCGCCCATGAGTATGCCCCCCCACCTGCTCAAGGAACCTGCACTTTCATCTGCACCTTGTAAGGTGGTATAGTATGCAGGAAGGGGAACCTGAGTTTCCTCTGGGTCAGATTCTGGCTGTGTAGAGTGCGAGGGGAATGTAGTGGTCTGGGTCAATGTTCCAGCAGCATCATCCAGCATTGGCTCGGCCTCAGTGCACTTGTGGCGTCCCCAAGAGTACGGTCGCCACTGTGGCATTGCCTTCCTCCTAGGGAGTGTGTTGTCAAGCTTGGGAGCAACGAAGGATCTCTCTAGCAGTGAAACCAACACACAACACATTTCCCACTCCAGGCCAGCAGGGAGACCTCTGAACCTGACTGCTGAGGAGCTGCTCTCTGTGGTCGGGAGGAGGTAAGTTTGGGCACTCTGTGCAGGGAAGGGGAAGTGTGTGGACGTGAGAAGGGGAGCTGGAGGATGAGCAGAGTTAAGGCTCACTCCTAGCTGGAGCGCATGGTCCGGATTCCGGTCTCCGAGTTTGTAGGGACACTGACGTTCCTGTAGCAGAAATCGGGGGAAGTAGCAGCTATAAATGCTCTGTACCCAACTAAGGCTCGGAGGCCCCAGCATCTACGTGTGCGAGGCAGAAGGAAAAGGCTACAGCTGTCTGCCATACAAGTAAAGTCTGAGGAACATCTGTTAGACAGGAGGCGTTTCAGTGAACCACGGTCCTGTGAGTGCTTCCCCCATAAGCGCTAGAAAGGAGACTTTCAGGAAGGTACATGTTGGCGGAGTGTTGGAAGGGAGCTTTCCATTCTGGTCCCGGAGGTTGACAGAGGTCCTGACCCGGAGGACACAGCACGGAGGCAGGCATCTGTGTAACCTGCAGACTGTGAGTAAAGCTTTGGAACTGCACGCTCTGGTGTCCTACAGTTATTCCAGCACCGCTACATCTGGGTACCAGCACCTACACCGCCTGTGCCTTTCCCCCATCACTACATCTACACTTCCCTGGGACTCCAGCTCCACCTGTGGGGAGCTTCACCATCTTTGCTGCACAGAACCATCAGTCCCAGAGGATCTGCATGCAGCGTCGGCCTAACATCTATGTTGCCGAACACCACAGCTGGCGTCAAACTATCTATATAAACTCTTTACCATTATACCACGCCATTTACATGGGTGCCCAGGGCCACCGTCCGGGTCACCGCTGCTGTGACACATCCCACTGACACGGGCCCAGTACCGAGTACCCCACAGGCCTGGGAGGGCGACCCATATGCCGACTGCTGATCGGGCGGCGTTATTCCCACGAACCTCCAAACAGCGTCCCTGAAGGCAAAGTTTTTGGTTTCCGGGGGCAGTATGATTGCAAAGCTGAACCTTAAAGGGATGTCCAAAAGGGCACCACCAGGAGTGGAGCCTGTGGCTTAATTGGACTGCACCCGGGAAACCACTACCATACAAGCTACAGAAAAGATGGACAGATTGCAAGCTTTGTCGATTCTGTGTGTGGTGCAGTATGTCCGTTTGTAGTTGTGCTAGAGATTTCTCAGCTTTATACCGTTAACGACCGAGACTCCGGCATGGCCCCGCGGTACGCGTCAAGCTTACTAGAGGGATACGCGAGGCTGTGGCACGTGAGATCGAGCAATAACAGGTCTAGCATTCCAGTACATGTCCGGGGCTGCAAGCACACTACACTGAAAGGACCAGCTTTTGTCGCTTACAGGTGCAGATAACCTGTTGAACTCCGTTAGTGATGGGGATCTGGGATTCAGATTATTCCCCGCGAACGATGATTTCCCAGTAAGTTCAGGTCAACCGCAATTCCGGAGTTAGGCGTAACCGTCATTCCTGAAAAAATTACGGGTCCAAACCACAGGTGCTGTAGCTTGCTTAACAGCTTGGCAGCCGTTCTCAGGCCCAGTATGGATTCAACAACATTGTAGAAAGTTGATAAATGGTACAGTTTCACCGGATAACACATATATATGTAGCCTAGTTTGCACATTAAAAATATATGTCTATAGATCAGGAGGCAGACTCAGATGTTCTCAGGCCCAGTATGGATTTGACCAGATTGTACAAAGTTCAGAAAGGGTACTTTATCACTTGATAGCAGGTATATATAGCATAGTTTAAACATGTAAAATCTCCGTGTTCTCAGTATGGATTACACAGCAATCTAAAAAGTGGAAAAAAGGAAATGAATTTGAGGCATACACAACTATATACTTTTGGTGTTATTTTTAAATCTTCATATATATTTCTGTCTCAGTAATACAGTCCAGCCTCTCCGCAATAGGAAATGAGATGCATACAATTAGTGACATAAAGGCTATTGATTGCAGAAATCTAGGAATTATTATTCACGGGAAAAACTTCCGTCACAATTCTCATAGGCGATGTTGACCCTCAATTAATTTGTGTGTTGAGACAGTGAAAACATTTTTTTGTGAATAAAGTCTTGCTGTATCGCACTTCCGTTGATTCCATCACTGTTACTCATCTCAATCCAATTTTTATCACAGGGAGCGATGTAAACATGGTGCTCACTGGCTATCATGATCTGTCACGTAACTTTGGAGTGCAAAAGACAGAAGCCACAGGCCGTTGGCGATTCTATTTGATTGGCATGAGAGGGCACATTTTGAAATGTGCGCCGGAATGTCACACGTTTGTGAGTAGGAAAACTGTGAAAGCTGATGATAAACCACCAATGCATGTAATTGTGAGTCGACGTCCATAAGAAATGGAAGCCACTGATCATCTGGAGCTAGAGCCCGGCCAGCAGGACAGGGCATAGCTGCATCTTAACCATCATCTTTCAGTTCAATCAATTTGTAGTGGCAGTCCCAGTGAAGGATTTGACAGCACAGACTACACAGCGGAGGAGCAGGGAGAGGTAAACATTGCAAATGCTGGGGCCCTGCCCAAGCAAGGGGGGCACACTCGTGGGCATTGGTACTGGCACTGGGCCCTTCATAGTACGGCGGTGTGTCTGACGGCGGGTGTGCACCACCACTGTCAGAGACACTTGATTGCACTATGAGGGACCCTATGCCAGTGCCCGCGCCCAAGAGTCGGCCTACCCACCTGTCCAGGGCAACGGCACTCGCACAGTTTAGTGCGCTAGGTGGTGACCCCGGCCACGGGGGGGCCGCCCACTTAGGGAGGTTTACAAAGTGGCATATGTAGATGTGGGTCATTCAGCTGCTGCAAAAGGCGAAATAGGTCAAGTTCGCGGAATAGGAGGAGGACCAAAGCAAGCCATTTTTCTGGCAACCTATGTGTCATCAAGGGAAGGTGGGACAAAATCCTTGGAAACCCATGCATGGTTCATTTTAATGAAGGTTAGATCATCCACATTTTGGGTTGACAGACGGGTCCTTTTTTCTGTCAGGATTGATCCAGCTGCACTGAAAACTCTTTCCGATAGCACACTTGCAGCTGGGCAAGCAAGCTCTTGTAAGGCATATTGTGCCAATTCAGGCCAGGTGTCCAGTTTAGCGGCCCAATAGTCAAAGGAGAATGACCTGTGCGGGAGAACATCGATATGGGAGGAAAAGTAGTTGTTAACCATATGTTGACAACTGCTGTCTCCTGTCACTTTCCATCGATGCTGTATTAACAGTTGTGTGAGCAGTCCCTGAAAAATCAGTCCACAACATTGTCATGAAACCCCTGTCTCCAACGCCACTTCTGCTGTGTGCACCACGAACACCTTTGCCAAGCTGCCCCCGGCCCGTACGGCTCGTGTGAGAACCATCACCGCTGCTGTTTGCTGGGAATGCCTCAAGCAACCGGTTAACCAGAGTTGCTTGTTTAGTAGCCAATATTAGGTCAAGGTTCTTCTGTGGCATGATGTTTTTGTAATTTGGCTTTATAGCGTGGATCCAGGATGCTGGCCAACCAGTAGTCGTCATTGTTCATCATTTTGGCAATGCGTGGGTCCCTTTTTAGGATCTGCAAGGCATAATCTGACATGTGGGCCAATGTTCCCGGTGTCAATGATGCACTGCGAGTGCTGGTTGGAGGAGCACTTTCTGGCAAATCCACATCCCTCCAGTCACGCACAAACCCTGTACCAGACCTTGCCACGCCAACATTTTCACTTGCCCCATGAGATGCATCCTCCTCCCCTAAGTAATCATCCCCATCATCATCATCCTCCTCCTCTTCTTCCTCCACCTCGTCCAGGAGATATCCTTGAGCAGACAATGGCTGAATGTCATCAAGGATTCCCTCCACCTCTTCCTCCTCGTCAACATTGGCTGCAGACGCCTGCTCCTTAAGGTGCGTCAAAGTTTGCATGAGCAGACGCATAAGTGGGATGCTCATGCTTAGGATGGCGTCGTCTGCGCTTACCAGCCGTGTGCATTCCTCAAAACACTGAAGGACTTTACAGAGGTCTTTCAGCTTCGACCACTGCACACCTGTCAACTCCATGTCTGCTCTCAAAGTGCCTGGCCGTGTATCCTCCCACAAATGCATTATGGCCTGCCTCTGCTCGCACAGCCGCTCAACCATGTGCAGGGTGGAGTTCCACCTTGTTGCAATGTCGATAATGAGGCGCTGGTTGGGAAGGAGGAGCAATCGCTGCAGCTTCTGCATACGAATGGAGTGTACAGGCGACCGGCGGATGTGCGCGCACAGCCTTTGCACCTTCTGGAGCAGGGCTGTTAACTCCGGATAATTATTGAGGAAGCACTGCACCACCAGGTTCAAGGTGTGAGCCAAGCAAGGTATGTGGCTGAGTTTTGAAAGGGCTATGGCTGCCACAAAATTACGGCCGTTATCACTAACTACCTTGCCTGCCTCAAGATGTACACTGCCCAGCCATGACTCAGTTTGTCGCTTCAAGTACTCGGCCAGCACCTCGGCGGTGTGTCTGTCGCCCAAACACATCATCTGCAACACAGCCTGCTGACGCTTTCCACTAGCTGCTCGATAGGGGGACACCTCGTGTGCAACAGTGGCAGCTGCAGATGGAGTGCTCGTACGACTGTGCTCTGTGGACGAGTTTTTGCTTCTGGAGGAGGAGGAGGGTCGAACGCCTACAGCCAACTGTTTCCTATACCGTGGGCTAGGCAGCACTGTCCCACCACCGCTGTCCCCTGTGGACCCTGCATCCACCACATTAACCCAGTGCGCAGTGATGGACACGTAACGGCCCTTGCCTTGCCGACTGGACCATACA
Source organism: Dendrobates tinctorius (assembly GCF_039654945.1). NCBI lineage: Eukaryota > Metazoa > Chordata > Amphibia > Anura > Dendrobatidae > Dendrobates > Dendrobates tinctorius. The sequence goes on along the minus strand of NW_027361698.1, from coordinate 56,108,788 downwards.
TCAGTTGTGAGGTGCACCTTTCCACTCACTGACTGCTTGAGTGCATGGACAATGCGATCTTTCACATGATGGTGGAGGGCTGGGATGGCTTTGCGAGAGAAGAAGTGGCGACTGGGTAGGTCATATCGTGGTACTGCATAGGCCATGCGCTTTCCACCAACCGATAGGGCATCATCTCTAACGAGATTAGTTTGGCAATGTGGGCGTTCAAACCCAGTGTCCGCGGATGAGAGACTGAGTACTTTCTTGACCTACTCATAGTGTCTGGGAGGGTGAGCTGGACTTGAGAGCTGCATATGGTGGAAGTAGCGGTGGACAGGGCGGACTGAGAGATGGTTGATGATGGTTATGGAGTTGGTGTTCTTTCTGATGGCCTAGATTGAGTCTTTCGTTGATATAACAGTGGGATTCCCTGACTGCCTCCAATGACGACACAGTGCTTTTATTTTTTACAACTTCAGAAGAGGAGGCGATAGAGCTGTGATAGCTGACATAGCGCAGTGATATTCAGTGGGCTTCACACAATCCAAAAGTGTCCAGTGTCCACATGTGTGTGCAGAAATTCAAAATCTCCGTTATCCTCTAATGACATTTTTCACACCTGCGACATCGAGCCTGTCACATAGCGCTCAGATATTCAGTGGGCCTCACACAATCCAAAAGTGTCCAGTGTCCAAAAGTGTGTGCAGAGATTCAAAATCTCCCTTATCCTCTAGTCACTTTGGTCACAGCTGTGCCATCGAGCCTGTCACATAGCGCTCAGATATTCATTGGGCCTCACACAATCCAAAAGTGTCCAGTGTCCAAAAGTGTGTGCAGAGATTCAAAATCTCCCTTATCCTCTAGTCACTTTGGTCACAGCTGTGCCATCGAGCCTGTCACATAGCGCTCAGATATTCATTGGGCCTCACACAATCCAAAAGTGTCCAGTGTCCAAAAGTGTGTGCAGAGATTCAAAATCTCCCTTATCCTCTAGTCACTTTGGTCACAGCTGTGCCATCGAGCCTGTCACATAGCGCTCAGATATTCATTGGGCCTCACACAATCCAAAAGTGTCCAGTGTCCAAAAGTGTGTGCAGAAATTCAAAATCTCCCTTATCCTCTAGTCACTTTGGTCACAGCTGTGCCATCGAGCCTGTCACATAGCGCTCAGATATTCATTGGGCCTCACACAATCCAAAAGTGTCCAGTGTCCAAAAGAGTGTGCAGAGATTCAAAATCTCCCTTATCCTCTAGTCACTTTGGTCACAGCTGTGCCATCGAGCCTGTCACATAGCGCTCAGATATTCATTGGGCCTCACACAATCCAAAAGTGTCCAGTGTCCAAAAGTGTGTGCAGAGATTCAAAATCTCCCTTATCTTCTAGTCACTTTGGTCACAGCTGTGCCATCGAGCCTGTCACATAGCGCTCAGATATTCATTGGGCCTCACACAATCCAAAAGTGTCCAGTGTCCAAAAGTGTGTGCAGAGATTCAAAATCTCCCTTATCCTCTAGTCACTTTGGTCACAGCTGTGCCATCGAGCCTGTCACATAGCGCTCAGATAGTGTCTGCAGAAATTCAAAATCTCCCCTTGTACCTTGTTTTACATTACTATATAGTTTGTTGGATTTTGTCTACATTTCTACCAAAAATGAGGAAGGCTGGTGGAAGAGGCCTTGGAATTGGGCGGGGGGTTGGCAGCTGATAATGATGGTGTTGGTGGTGGATCTGATGGTAGTGGCAAGAGCAAAATAGTACCGAATGCAGGAGGTGTTGAGCCTGCGTCATCGTCTGGCTACATAAGGCCTCGAACGCTTAGTTTTCTAGTAGTTGGCAAACCGCTTTTAAAGCCAGAGCTTAAGGAAAAAGTTTTGTCTATCGCCTCCTCTTCTTCAGTTGTAAAAAGTAAAAGCACTGAGTCGTCATTGGAGGCTCATGTTCATGAACCACACCTTTCCTTGTGTCCTTCACCCCAACCAAGATTGAAGGATGACGCAGGCCATACTACTGATTACTCCATGGAGCTGTTTTCACATACCATGCCTGGATTATCAAGTGAAATGGTGAATTACCCAGGCCAAGATGAATCTGACATGGAGTGCACTGATGCACAGCCGCTGATGGATGATTCTGCTGGTACATTCACTCAGAGCACTACATTGTCCTCGCAGTGTACAGAGCCAGATTCTGACCCTGATGAGACTCAGGTGCCCCTTCCCGCACAATATACCACCATACACGGTGACACAGAGGAAGGTGCACATGACATAGAAGAGGAGGTGATGGATGACCCAGTTGTTGACCCAGATTGGCATCCATTGGGGGAAGAGGGTGCTGCTTCCAATAGCTCAGATGAGGAGCATCCACAGCAGACATCGACATCGCAACAGCTGTTATCTGGCAGGCCCGGAGCACTCCAAAGACAGGTTCCAAACATCAAAAGAGTTGCTGGACAGCTTGTCCAGAGGGTCAAAAGATCACAGCGTGCTAGGCCGCAAAATGTCTGCCAAGTAGGAAGAGTGCAGTGTGGCACTTTTTTGACCAAAATCCTCATGATCAGGCCAAGGTTATCTGTAAGAAGTGCGCAAAGACCTTTAGCCGAGGGAAAAATCTGAAAAATTTGAATACCAGTTGCATGCTTAGACATTTAACCAGCATGCACTTGCAAGCTTGGACACAACACCAAACTTCAAGTGCCACATGTGCAACTGATCACAAAGAAGGTAGTCAGCAACGCTACATTGTATCCCCCACTGTAAGCCCACCGGTTAGCACAGCAGCAAATGTTGAGGTGTCGTTGCAAGGCCACAGCAGTCAGGGAATCCCACTGTTATATCAACGAAAGACTGATTCTAGGCCATCAGAAAGAACACCAACTCCATCACCATCATCAACCCTCTCTCAGTCCGCCCTGTCCACCGCTACTTCCACCATATGCAGCTCTCAAGTCCAGCTCACCCTCCCAGACACTATGAGTAGGTCAAGAAAGTACTCAGTCTCTCATCCGCGTACACTGGGTTTGAACGCCCACATTGCCAAACTAATCTCATTTGAGATGATGCCCTTTCGGTTGGTGGAAAGCACAGCTTTCCGTGAACTCATGGCCTATGCAGTACCACGCTATGACCTACCCAGTCACCACTTCTTCTCTCGCAAAGCCATCCCAGCCCTCCACCTTCATGTGAAAGACCGCATTGTCCATGCACTCAAGCAGTCAGTGAGCGGAAAGGTGCACCTCACAACTGATGCATGGTCCAGTCGGCATGGCCAGGGCCGTTACGTGTCCATCACTGCGCACTGGGTTAATGTGGTGGATGCAGGGTCCACAGGGGACAGCGGTGGTGGGACAGTGCTGCCTAGCCCACGGTCTAGGAAACAGTTGGCTATAGGCGTTCGACCCTCCTCCTCCTCCTCCAGAAGCGAAAGCTCATCCACAGAGTGCAGTCGTACGAGCACTCCATCTGCAGCTGCCACTGTTGCACACGATGTGTTCCCCTATCGAGCAGCTAGTGGAAAGCGTCAGCAGGCTGTGTTGCAGATGATGTGTTTGGGCAACAGACACACCGCCGAGGTGCTGGCCGAGTACTTGAAGCGACAAACTGAGTCATGGCTGGGCAGTGTACATCTTGAGGCAGGCAAGGTAGTTAGTGATAACGACCGTAATTTTGTGGCAGCCATAGCCCTTTCAAAACTCAGCCATATACCTTGCTTGGCTCACACCTTGAACCTGGTGGTGCAGTGCTTCCTCAAAAATTATCCGGAGTTAACAGCCCTGCTCCAGAAGGTGCGAAGACTGTGCGCGCACATCCGCCGGTCGCCTGTACACTCCGTTCGTATGCAGAAGCTGCAGCGATTGCTCCACCTTCCCAACCACCGCCTCATTATCGATATTGCAACAAGGTGGAACTCCACCCTGCACATGGTGGAGCGGCTGTGCGAGCAGAGGCAGGCCATAATGCATTTGTGGGAGGATACACGGCCAGGCACTTTGAGAGCAGACATGGAGTTGACAGGTGTGCAGTGGTCGAAGCTGAAAGACCTCTGTAAAGTCCTTCAGTGTTTTGAGGAATGCACACGGCTGGTAAGCGCACACGATGCCATCCTAAGCATGAGCATCCCACTTATGCGTCTGCTCATGCAAACTTTGACGCACCTTAAGGAGCAGGCGTCTGCAGCCAATGTTGATGAGGAGGAAGTGGAGGAGGGAATCCTTGATGACATTCAGCCATTGTCTGCTCAGGGACCTCTCCTGGACGAGGAGGAGGAAGAAGAGGAGGAGGAGGAGGATGATGGGGATGATTACTTAGGGGAGGAGGATTCATCTCGTGGGGCGAGTGAAAATGTTGGCGTGGCAAGGTCTGGTACAGGGTTTGTGCGTGACTGGAGGGATGTGGATTTGCCAGAAAGTGCTCCTCCAACCAGCACTCGCAGTGCATCATTGACACCGGGAACATTGGCCCACATGTCAGATTATGCCTTGCAGATCCTAAAAAGGGACCCACGCATTGCCAAAATGATGAACGATGACGACTACTGGTTGGCCAGCATCCTGGATCCACGCTATAAAGGCAAATTACAAAACATCATGCCACAGGAGAACCTTGACCTAATATTGGCTAATAAACAAGCAACTCTGGTAAATCGGTTGCTTGAGGCATTCCCAGCACACAGCAGCGGTGATGGTTCTCACACGAGCCGTACGGGCCGGGGGCAGCTTGGCAGAGGTGTTCGTGGTGCACACAGCAGAAGTGGCGTTGGAGACAGGGGTTTCATGACAATGTTGTGGACTGATTTTTCAAGTACCGCTCACACAACTGGTAATACTGCATCGATGGAAAGTGACAGGAGACAGCAGTTGTCAACTAGGGTTACAAACTACTTTTCTTCCCATATCGATGTTCTCCCACACAGGTCATTCCCCTTTGACTATTGGGCCGCTAAACTGGACACCTGGCCTGAATTGGCACAATATGCCTTACAGGAGCTCGCTTGCCCAGCTGCAAGTGTGCTATCGGAAAGAGTCTTCAGTGCAGCTGGATCAATCCTGACAGAAAAAAGGACCCGTCTGTCAACCCAAAATGTGGATGATCTAACCTTCATTAAAATGAACCACGCATGGGTTTCCAAGGATTTTGTTCCACCTTCCTCTGATGACACATAGGGTGACAGAAAAATGGCTTGCTTTGGTCCACCTCTTCCTGGGACTTGACCTATTTCACCTTTTGCATCAGCTGAATGTCCAACATCAACATGGGGAAGAGTCTTGAGGAGATCATTTGCATATTCCCAGTGCCTTCTGGGATAAGTGAAGAGTCTCCGCGAGCTATCGGCGCGCGAAATTTGGCTCATCTTTCATCGTTTTTAAGAAATCTCAAGATGGAAGAAGCCAGGAGCCATTTGGTGAGCTGCATTTCTTGCTACATGTTCACAGATTTACCAGTGGAAAAGCCAAACTTCACATGCCACAAATGCAAGCTTGTGACCCTGTTGGAGGAAAAGTTGCAAAATCTCGAAGAGAGGTTAGCTACGTTGAAGATCATTAAGGAAGGCGAAGAGTTCTTGGACAGAGCAGAATTATCTCTTCATGTTACAGAAAGAGAAGAAATTCGAAGTGCACCTGAAGAAACAGAGGCATGGAGACACGTGACCCAGAGAAGCAGGAGGATCAGGAGGCAGTCAGCACCCATACTGCTCAGAAACCAGTACCAGGCTCTCACGCAGGAAAACGATGAAGAAATACATCAGGATAAGACTTTGCCAACAAACAGCAACCTTGTACGCCTTCAGAGTCCTCCTGGATGGAGAAAGAAAAATGTTGTGAAGAAGAAACGGAGAGTGGTGGTCATGGGGGATTCCCTGCTGAGAGGAACAGAGGCCGCTATCTGCAGACCGGATATAACTTCAAGAGAAATGTGCTGTCTTCCAGGTGCAAAAATTAAAGATGTGTCTGACAGGATATCAGGACTCTTCAGACCTACAGATGACTACCCATTCCTGCTACTACATGTGGGGACAAATGACACCGCAAGAAACGACCTGGAAACCATCTGCAGAGACTTTGAAGACTTAGGCAAGAAAGTGAAAGAACTGGGAGCGCAGGTGGTATTCTCTTCCATCCTCCCAGTGGATGGCCATGGAACAAGGAGGTGGAATAAGATTCTGCAGGTGAACAACTGGCTACATCGATGGTGCCGTCAGCAACGATTTGGATTTCTGTATCACGGAGTGAACTACTTATACGATGGACTACTTGCTAGAGATGGGGTGCACCTTACGAAGACTGGAAAGCATGTATTTGGAAGTCGCCTTGCTACACTTGTAAGGAGAGATTTAAACTAGAACAACATGGGAAGGGAAGCAAAAGACCAGAAAAAGCCATACACCTGACAAATGCTATTGAGAACTCTGCTATTAGAAGTGGAAAGGAAGAACAAAGACGAAAGAATCTAATTAATACAAATATTGGAGAAAGAGAAACCAATCACAAACTAAAATGTTTCTATACTAATGCACAAAGCATGGGCAACAAACAAGGAGAATTGGAACTACTAACACAGGAAAAGAAATATGATGTCATTGGAATCACTGAAACTTGGTGGGACAATACACATGATTGGAATACAAGACTAGAAGGATACAACTTATTTGCAAGAAACAGACTTGATAAACGAGGAGGAGGTGTCGCATTGTATGTTCGAAACGCGTATATCTGCACAGAGATTGAAGCTTCAGAGACTGGGAGTTCTGTGGAAACTGTTTGGGTAAGAATACAAGGACAGAACAATGGAAAGGACACCATTGTAGGCATTTACTACAGGCCGCCTGTGCAAGCCGAAGATATGGATGAACTCTTTATGCATCAGATGGCCAAGTTCTCCAAAAAATATGACATAGTTGTCATGGGAGATTTCAACTATCCAGACATTTGTTGGGAATCTATCTCAGGCAAAACTAACAGGTCAAGGAAATTCTTATCCTCTCTTGCTGACAACTTTATCTTCCAAAAGGTAAGGGAGAAAACAAGGGGAACTGCTACCTTGGATCTAATCCTTATAAACAGGGAGGAAATGATTGAGGAGGTAAAAGTGGCTGGGACCCTAGGAGGTAGCGACCATGCTATTTTAGAATTATGGATAACTAGAGGCGGAAGACCTGTGAAGACTCAGACGTCAAGGTTAGATTTCAGAAAGGCAGATTTTAAGGGATTCAGAAAGAGAATTGGAGGGATCCAATGGCTGGATATCCTTAAAGACAAAAATGTCCAGGAAGGATGGGAAATCTTGAAAAATGAAATTCTCACAGCACAGTTGTTAACAATTCCGAAAAGAGGGAAGAATAGGAAGCATTTAAGGAAACCAGGATGGATGAACACAGAACTTAAGCACATGCTAAAAAGGAAGAAAAAAATGTTTATAAAATGGAAAGAGGGAGGCATATCTAAAGAAGAATATAATGCTGTCTGCAGAACCTGCAGGGCACAAATCAGATTAGCTAAAGCTGAAAATGAACTGAGGCTTGCAAGAGATGTCAAAAGCAATAATAAAGGATTTTGGGGATATGTCAAAAGTAAAAGAAATGTCAAAGATGCTATAGGATTTTTACAGAATGAAAATGATGAAATGGTAAGGATGTTGAGAAGGCTGAACTTTTAAATTCCTATTTTGCATCTGTTTTCTCTCAGAAAGGAAATGCAACATCAACTGTTATTCACTGTCCTATTAAGGGAATAGAAGAATCCAGGATATCTATAAACAGAAAGATAGTGAGGAAACACTTAGCTAACCTAAATGAATTCAAGTCTCCAGGTCCAGATGAATTACACCCCAGAGTACTGAAGGAGATAGCAGAAGAAATTTTTGAACCCCTCTCCATAATCTTTGAAAATTCTTGGAGAACAGGAGAAGTGCCAGAAGACTGGAGAAGAGCAAATGTTGTTCCTATTTTCAAAAAGGGGAAGAAGGTGGACCCAGGCAACTATAGGCCGGTGAGTCTGACTTCTATACCAGGAAAGATCTTTGAACAAATTATTAAACAACATGTATGTCAATACCTGGATAAGAATGAAGTGATTAAACAGAGTCAGCATGGGTTTGTAACTAATAAGTCATGTCAGACTAACTTAATTTCCTTCTATGACGGTATCACTGATTGGGTGGATCAAGGAAATGCTGTAGATATAGTATATCTTGACTTCAGCAAAGCATTTGACAAAGTCTCTCATACAATCCTTATTGAAAAAATGACTAAGTATGGAATGGACAAGGCAACTGTTAGGTGGATTCATAACTGGCTTAGTGATCGGACCCAAAGAGTGGTCGTAAATGGCTGCACATCCAGTTGGAAGAATGTCTCAAGTGGGGTACCACAGGGCTCTGTCCTGGGCCCTGTATTGTTCAACATCTTTATCAACGATTTAGATGAAGGAATTGAGGGTAAACTGATTAAATTTGCTGATGACACAAAGCTAGGAGGGATAGCTAATACTAGAGAAGAGAGAGAAGATTCAAAAAGATTTAAATAAACTGGAGAAGTGGGCAGCAACTAACAGAATGGTTTTTAACAGGGAGAAATGCAAAGTACTACATCTGGGCAATAAAAATGAAAAAGGCATATACAGAATGGGAGGAATAGGGCTAAGTGACAGCACATGTGAAAAAGACTTGGGTATACCAATAGATCACAAACTGAATATGAGTCAACAGTGTGATGCAGCAGCAAAAAAGGCAAATGCAATTCTAGGATGTATTAACAGAAGCATACAGTCTAGATCACGTGAAGTCATTATTTCCCTCTACTCCTCTTTGGTCAGACCTTATCTGGAATATTGTGTCCAGTTTTGGGCACCACATTTTAAAAAAGACATCAACAAACTGGAGCAAGTTCAGAAAAGAGCGACCAGAATGGTGACCGGTCTGCAAACCCTGTCTTATGAGGAAAGGTTGCAGGATTTGGGAATGTTTAGTTTGCAAAAGAGAAGACTGAGAGGAGACTTAATAGCTGTCTACAAATATCTAAAGGGCTGTCACATTGTAGAAGGATCAACTTTATTCTCATTTGCACAAGGAAAGACTAGAAGCAATGGGATGAAACTGAATGGGAGGAGACACAGATTAGATATTAGAAAAAACTTTTTGACAGTTAGAGTGATCAATGAGTGGAACAGGCTGCCACGAGAAGTGGTGAGTTCTCCTTCAATGGAAGTCTTCAAACAGAGGCAGGACAGACATCTGACTGGGATGATTTAGCGAATCCTGCTTTGAGAAGGGGGTTGGACCAGATGGCCCAGGAGGTCCCTTCCAACTCTACGATTCTATGATTCTATGATTCTATGAACATATGCCACTTTCTAAAACTCCCTAACTGTGCTGCCTCCCCCCCCATGGCCGGGGTCACCACCTAGCGCACGACACCGTGCGAGTGCCGTTGCCCTGGACAGGTGGGTAGGCCGACTCTTGGGCGTGGGCACTGGTACAGGGTCCTTCATAGTGCAATCAAGTGTCTCTGACGGTGGTGGTGCACACCCGCCGTCAGACACACCGCCGTACTATGAGGGGCCCAGTGCCAGTACCGACGCCCACGAGTGGGCTCCCCTTGCTTGGGCAGGGCCCCAGCATTTGCAATCTTTACCTCTCCCTGCTCCTCCGCTGTGTAGTCTGGGCCGTCAAATCCATACTGTGCCTGACACCGTCTGAGCCTGCCTCCTGATGTATAGACATATATTTTGAATGTGTACGCTATCCATACATGTTATCCGGGGAAACGGTACCCTTTCTAACCTTTGTGCAATCACGTGCAATCCATACTGGGCCTAACACCGTCTGAGCCTGCCTCCTGAGACATATTTTGAATGTGTACGCTATCCATAAATGTTATCCGGGGAAACGGTACCCTTTCTAACCTTTGTGCAATCACGTGCAATCCATACTGGGTCTAACACCGTCTGAGCCTGCCTCCTGAGACATATACTTTGAATGTGTACGCTATACATACATGTTATCCGGGGATACGGTACCCTTTCTAACCTTTGTGCAATCACGTGCAATCCATACTGGGCCTAACACCGTCTGAGCCTGCCTCCTGAGACATATATTTTGAATGTGTACGCTATCCATACATGTTATCCGGGGATATGGTACCCTTTCTAACCTTTGTGCAATCACGTGCAATCCATACTGGGCCTAACACCGTCTGAGCCTGCCTCCTGAGACATATATTTTGAATGTGTACGCTATCCATACATGTTATCCGGGGATACGGTACCCTTTCTAACCTTTGTGCAATCACGTGCAATCCATACTGGGCCTAACACCGTCTGAGCCTGCCTCCTGAGACATATATTTTGAATGTGTACGCTATCCATACATGTTATCCGGGGATACGGTACCCTTTCTAACCTTTGTGCAATCACGTGCAATCCATACTGGGCCTAACACCGTCTGAGCCTGCCTCCTGAGACATATATTTTGAATGTTTACGCTATCCATACATGTTATCCGGGGATACGGTACCCTTTCTAACCTTTGTGCAATCACGTGCAATCCATACTGGGCCTAACACCGTCTGAGCCTGCCTCCTGAGACATATATTTTGAATGTGTACGCTATCCATACATGTTATCCGGGGAAACGGTACCCTTTCTAACCTTTGTGCAATCACGTGCAATCCATACTGGGCCTAACACCGTCTGAGCCTGCCTCCTGATGTATAGACATATATTTTGAATGTGTACGCTATCCATACATGTTATCTGGGGATACGGTACCCTTTCTCACCTTTGTGCAATCACGTGTAATCCATACTGGGCGTGAGAACGGCTGGCGAGCTGTTAAGCAAGCTACAGCACCTGTGGTTTGCACACGTAAGTTTTTCATTTTTTCAGGAATGACGGTTAGGCCTAATTCCGGAACTGCGGTTGACCTGCACTTACTGGGAAATCATTGTTCACGGGTAATAATTGTAATCAGTGATCCCCATCACTAACGTTGTTCAGCGGGTTATCTGCACCTGTAAGCGACAAACGCTGGCCTTTTCAGTGTAGCGCACATGCTGCCACGGACATGTAAGGGCATGACACACCAGTTATTGGCCAATCTCATGTGCCAGAGCCTCACGTGTCCCTCTAGTAAGCCGGACTCGGACCGCTGGGCATGACGGAGTCTCGTTCGTTAACGGAATTAAGCTTGCAATGTGTGCATCTGTTCTGTAGCTGGCATGGTTGAGGTTTCCCAGGTGGAGTCGAATTTAACCGTAGGCTCCACTCCTGGTGGTGCCCTTCTGGACATTCCTTTAAGTTTCAGCTTTGCAACCATACTGCCCACGTAAAACAAACACTTTGCCTTCATGAACGCTGTTTGGAGGGTCATGACTCGTGGGAATAATGCCGCCCAATCAGTTAACCTGCTAGAGAGATCCTTCGTTGCTCCCAAGCATGACATCACACTCCCTAGGAAGAAGGTAATGCCACTGTGGCGACCGTACTCCTGGGGGCGACACAAGTGCACTGATGCCCAGCCACTGCTCGATGAATCTGCTGGTACATTGACCCAGACCACTACATTCCCCTCGCACGCTACGCGACCTGAATCTGACCCTGATGAAACTCAGGTTACCCTTCCCATATACAGTTCCATCTTACACGGTGACAAAGAGGAAGCTGCAGATGAAAGTGCAGGTTCGGCCCACCCGCCATCAGACACACCACCGTACTATCAGGGGCCCTGTGCCAGTGCCGTCGCCAACGAGTGGGCCCCCCCTGCTTGCCAAGGATCACAGCACTTGCAAAGTTGAAATACTGTGCAGTGAGATGGAAGATGGGGACGACGAGGAATCCAGACAAGTACAGGGATTCCCTAGCGAGTAGACTTATTTGATTGTTTTCAATGTTGGGACAGCAATTTTTGGGGAGCACTATACTCTGGAGAATGATAGATGGGGCCCACCATACACTGGAACATTCCAAAGGTGGACATCAGACACTGGAGCAGCATTTACAGGGCCCGTTATACACTAGAGCATTAGAAATGGGGCCCATTATGTTTGGAGCATTATTTGAGCCCATAAGACAGTGGAGCTTCATCCATGGGGACCAACATATACTGTAGCATTATGTGGAGCCCATCATATACTGTTTCAAACATTATATGGGACCAATGATTCTGTATGGAGAAATAGATGGGCCTCGTCATGAGATGTAAAAAGTGAGGTATTTTTCATTGTACTATACCGCTATTTCTCTGCCGTATCGGAGCATGATGAGTTGTGGTATGTGTTAAAGGGGCGCTCTTTCACCCAGGGCACATGAAAACCTGCAGCCAGCCCTCCCCCCCACAAATTTAGCCAAATAACCCCCATTTTTCAGTGCGTAACTTGTATTATGAAGTTAATTAAGGTTGACAAGCTTAAGTAAGAAGAATTGATGCTTTTGGCATTCAAATGGGCACTGTAGGTGTGTTTCCTGTCCTCCTCTCACTGCCGACTTTTATTCCCCATTGACTTACATTGGGTTTCGTGTTTCGGGACGACCCCGACTTTTCCCTATAATCGGACGATCTTGCTCGACCCGACTTTTGGAAAAGTCGGGTTTCACGAAACGAAACGCGACCCTAAAAAACCAAAAGTCGCTCAACTCTAGTTAGGGGTTAATGTTAGGTAGGGTTAGTAGAGTCAATGTTTACGGATAGGGTTATGCTTATAGTTAGTAGGGTTACGGTTAGAGGTTAGGATTAGTAGGGTTAGGGTTTAGGGTTATGCTTATGGTTAGTAGGGATTTCCGATTTCTGAAGTGAAAAAATATCGGAATCGGAAATCGGAATTCCGATATCGCAAATATCGGGCCGATATCTGATATTTCAATATCGAAAAGCTCATCCCTACTTACAAAACCTCATAACACCGTTGAACCGGGAGCATAAAATGCGGGAGTACCAAGACACACTGGTGCATTCCATCATGTTCTCCATTCCACCCGAGAGCAGTGCTGCTAGTGCTTTACAAAGCAGGCAATGTTTCCGGCATATGGTGACAGACTGCATGTCTTGCCCTCTCAGTGTTCTCCCACACGGCTCTTCCCCCTTCAAGTTTTGGGTCTCTAAGCTGGATACATGGCCAGAGCTTAGCCAGTATGCATTGGAGGTGCTGGCTTGCCCTGCTGCTAGTGTATTATCAGAACGCATCTCTAGTGCTGCAGGTGGTGTACTAACAGACCGTCGCACGCGACTAGTGTTGAGCATTCCGATACCGCAAGTATCGGGTATCGGCCGATACTTGCTGTATCGGAATTCCGATACCGACTTCCGATATTTTTTCAATATCGGAATTCGGCATCGGAATCGGAAGTTCAAAGTTGATTGACAGCCTGACGTCATCATGATGCGCGGTGTGTGCGCATCATGATGCGCCGTCATTTCGGGCCTTCCGGGGGTCTCTGCCGGCCTGCCGGGGGGCTGTGTGGACTGCCCGGGGTCTGTACCGGCCTGCCGGGGGGCTGTGCCGGCCTGCCGGTGGTCTGTGCACCCTGTGGGGGTCTGTACCGGCCTGCCGGGGGGCTGTGCCGGCCTGCCGGTGGTCTGTGCACCCTGCGGGGGTCTGTACCGGCCTGCCGGGGGGCTGTGCCGGCCTGCCGGTGGTCTGTGCACCCTGTGGGGGTCTGTACCGGCCTGCCGGGGGGCTGTGCCGGCCTGCCGGGGGGCTGTGCTGATGTCCGGGGGTCTGTGCAAGCATCGTCCGATGGGACTACAAGTCCCATCAGGCGATGCCTGCTACCATGACAGTGATTGACACATTAGCCAATGATGGGACAGTAGTAGTCCCATCATCCAGCTAATGTGTTAAATGTTAAAAAAAAAAAAAAAATACTACATACATACTACATACATACTACATGCATGCTACATACATACTACATGCTACATACATACTACATATATACTACATGCATGCTACATACATACTACATGCTACATACATACTACATGCATGCTACATACATACTACATGCTACATACATACTACATATATACTACATACATACTACATATATACTACATACATACTACATACATGCTACATACATGCTACATACTGCATACTACATACATACTACATATATACTACATGCATGCTACATATATACTACATACATACTACATACATGCTACATACATGCTACATACTGCATACTACATACATACTACATATATACTACATGCATGCTACATACATACTACATGCTACATACATACTACATATATACTACATGCATGATACATACATACTACATGCTACATACATACTACATATATACTACATACATACTACATATATACTACATACATACTACATACATGCTACATACATGCTACATACTGCATACTACATACATACTACATACATACTACATGCATGCTACATGCATGCTACATGCATACTACATACATGCTACATACATACTACATGCTACATACATACTACATATATACTACATACATGCTACATGCTACATACATACTACATATATACTACATGCATGCTACATACATACTACATATATACTACATGCATGCTACATACATACTGCATGCTACATGCATACTACATACATACTACATACATACTACATGCTACATACATACCACATATATACTACATACATGCTACATGCTACATACATACTACATACATACTACATACATGCTACATGCTACATACATACTACATATATACTACATGCATGCTACATACATACTGCATGCTACATACATACTACATACATACTACATGCTACATACATACCACATATATACTACATACATACAATACATTCATACAATACATACATAGACATACAGTACATATAACATAGATTAACATACTTACCAATACTTGTCACATTGTTCCCCGAAGCCATTGTCTTTTCCGGAATAAATATTAACATAACAAACCACAAAAATACTCACCCACGATCCGAAGCAGTCCACGAGTGTGTCCCACGACGATCTTGGGTAGAGAACGGCAGCATCAGATGATGCTGCCGTTCTCTACGGGCTGCAGGAATCCAATGACGGAAGGTAGGTATCCTTCCGCACTGTATTCCTCCGCCACTTAAAAAAAAAAAGTCCCTAGTCTCACTTTATGCCATTGCTGCGTGGGAAATTCCCACACAGCAATGGCATAAAGTGAGACTAGGGACTTTTTTTTTTTTTAAGTGGCGGAGGAATACAGTGCGGAAGGATACCTACCTTCCGTCATTGGATTCCTACAGCCCGTAGAGAACGGCAGCATCAGCTGATGCTGCAGTTCTCTACCCAAGATCGTCGTGGGACACACTCGTGGACTGCTTCGGATCGTGGGTGAGTATTTTTGTGGTTTGTTATGTTAATATTTATTCCGGAAAAGACAATGGCTTCGGGGAACAATGTGACAAGTATTGGTAAGTATGTTACTCTATGTTATATGTACTGTATGTCTATGTATGTATTGTATGAATGTATTGTATGTATGTAGTATATATGTGGTATGTATGTAGCATGTAGTATGTATGTAGTATGTATGTAGCATGCATGTAGCATGCAGTATGTATGTAGCATGCATGTAGTATATATGTAGTATGTATGTGGTATGTATGTAGCATGTAGTATGTATGTAGCATGCATGTAGTATGTATGTAGTATGTATGTAGCATGCATGTAGTATATATGTAGTATGTATGTAGCATGTAGTATGTAGCATGCATGTAGTATATATGTAGTATGTATGTAGCATGTAGTATGTATGTAGCATGCATGTAGTATATATGTAGTATGTATGTAGCATGTAGTATGTATGTAGCATGCATGTAGTATATATGTAGTATGTAGCATGTAGTATGTATGTAGCATGCATGTAGTATGCATGTAGTATGTATGTAGTATGTATGTAGTATGTATGTAGCATGTAGTATGTATGTAGCATGCATGTAGTATATATGTAGTATGTATGTAGCATGTAGTATGTATGTAGCATGCATGTAGTATATATGTAGTATGTAGCATGTAGTATGTATGTAGCATGCATGTAGTATGTATGTAGCATGCATGTAGTATATATGTGTTATGTATGTAGCATGTAGCATGCATGTAGCATGCATGTAGTATGTATGTAGTATGTATGTAGTATGTATGTGGTATGTATGTAGCATGCATGTAGTATGTATGTAGTATATATGTGGTATGTATGTAGCATGTAGTATGTATGTAGCATGCAGTATGTATGTAGCATGCATGTAGTATGTATGTAGTATATATGTAGTATGTATGTTGCATGTAGTATTTATGTAGTATGAATGTAGCATGTATGTAGTATGTAGTATGAATGTAGCATGTATGTAGTATGCATGTTGTATGTATGTAGCATGTATGTAGCATGTAATTTTTTTTTTTTACATTCAACACATTAGCCGGATGATGGGACTACTACTGTCCCATCATTGGCTAATGTGTCAATCACTGTCATGGTAGCAGGCATCGCCCGATGGGACTTGTAGTCCCATCGGACGATGCCTGCACAGACCCCCGAAGCCTGCACAGACCACCGGCAGGCCGGCACAGCCCCCCGGCAGGCCGGCACAGCCCCCCGGAGCCTGCACAGACCACCGGCAGGCCGGCACAGCCCCCCCGGCAGGCCGGCACAGCCCCCCGGAGCCTGCACAGCCCCCCGGCAGGCCGGCACAGCCCCCCGGCAGGCCGGCACAGCCCACCGGAGCCTGCACAGACCACCGGCAGGCCGGCACAGCCCCCCGGCAGGCCGGCACAGACCACCGGAGCCTGCACAGACCCCCTGGCAGGCCGGCACAGCCCCCCGAAAGGCCCGTACAGACCCCAGAGAGGCTGTACAAGGCAAAAACAGGGTTTTTCTTATTCCGATACCGGAAGTCCCATAGACTTGAATGGGACTTCCGGTATCGGAATCGGCGATACCGATACTTTTTTTAAAGATCGGCCGATCCATTCCGATCCGATACTTTGAAGTATCGGACGGTATCGCTCAACTCTACACGAGACTATCCTCCGATAACGTTGACCGGCTTACTTTTCTGAAAATGAACAAGACCTGGATCTCGCAGGAATTTGCCATTCCTCTTACAGATTAAATAATTGGTTGGCAACAGTATCCAGGTCTCCTGTTGTGTTCATGTTTCTACCACCTGAACAGTAATCCCTGGGCTCCAACATCGCCAGTTGCTGCTCAGAAGTGCCGTCTGCACAGAGAAAAACACTAGCTCCTGTGTTAGTGGGGTTCAGTAACATCAGCTGATCCCCTTCTGTGTGTCCGGCAATTTCTCCTGCTCCGACCACACTCACACTACTACAGATATTAAACTTGCTCCAATTAGGCCTCTGGCTACACTCTGTTTCTCCTGTAATCCCTGAGCTCCAACACCACCAGTTGCTGCTCAGAAGTGCCGTCTGCACAGTCAACACATGCTCCAGTGTTATTGGGGTTCAGTAACGTCAGCTGATCCCCTGCTGTGTGTCTGGCAATTTCGCCTGCTCTGTCCACATTCACACTACTACAGATATTAAACTTGCTCCAATTAGGCCTCTGGCTACGCTCTGTTTCTACTGTAATCCCTGGCTCCAACACCGCCAATTGCTGCTCAGAAGTGTCTTTGGCATGGGTACTCCCTCCTGCCCAGCCTGGTTCCAGCACGCCAGCTGTTTCCGGGTAGTGTCAACGTCACTTTGCCTCCAATACGTTGTCCTGTCGTGTTGCGGTCGGGTTAGCCGACGCTATGGTGCCTGCAGTTTAGGTGCTTCCTATGTGGGCTGCGGGATCTGGCAATGAAGGCTGGTTCCATAGTGCCAATAGGACAAGCTCCCCCTGTAGGACTGTGGGCTTCGGTATTTCAGGCCGGCTCGTGGCCATGCAGCTTTGTTTTTTTTTCATGTGCACCTTCTGCTGCCTACCTGAGTTCCAGTACCATTAGCTGATTCTTTGGAAGTCAATTTTGAATATGTCCCCCTGGGTTCCAGTAATGCCAGCTGGTTCCAGGCAGAGCCTTTGGCTTAGGTGCCTCCTTCTCGGTATCCGAGTTCCACCAGCGTCTGCTTGGCCTTGGTAGTGCTTTCTGGCACAGGTACCTCCTGCTTAGTAACTGGTTTCCAGTACCATCAGCTGGTCCTCGGTGGTTTCATTGGCTCTTGTAACTTTGGCTACCCATCCAGGTTCCAGTACCGTCAGCTGGTTCTCCGCAGTTCCTCAGCCTTCTTGTACCTTCTGCTACATTTCCAAGTTCAAGCGTTTTGAAATGGTTTTTGGTAATCACTCTGGATCTCCCCGATGACGACCCTAAAGACAACGACCCTGAAGACCACCCCGTAGAAGACCAAGAAGATGACCCTGAAGAAGATGACCAAGAGGACAAAGAACAAGAAGACAACCACCAAGATACAGAAGAACAAGAGACAGAAGACCACGAAGCAGAAGAACAAGAAGCTGCAGAACAAAAAGCAGAAGAACATTAAGCACAAGACTAAAAATCAGAGCAAAAGATATTATCTAAATTATAAGTAGAAGAAGACTAAGCAGTGTATGGGGGGTGAGTCCGTTGCTCCTCGTGGTGCCCCTGGAAAATACCTGCTGCTACAGGCAAAAGTGAACGCGGACAAATCCTGTCGTAAATCTTTTGTGACAGGCAGAACGGAAGGTGTAATCTTCAAACTTTTATAGATAACAACTACAGGAATATTCACAGAAAAGAATATGATGAAGAAGAAGAATATGAAGAAGATGAAGAAGTAGAATATGAAGATGAATAATAGTTGAATAAGAAGAATATGAAGAATGTAAAAAAAGAATAATAGGAAGAAGGTGAAGAAGAAGATGAATAAGGTGAAGAAGAAGTTGATGAAAAAGATGCTGCTGCTGAGGATGATGAAGGAGAAAGTGTGGGAGAAGTAAAAAAGAAGCTGAAGAGCATGGAAGTAGTGAAACATAAATATCTGACAAAATATATAAAATCTTAGCATAGTCAATATCTTTGTAACGCCGAACGTCTTAAAAAAAATTCTGTAATTCCATTTGATTGGGCTAAACCTCTATGCCTTTAATGTCTCCTCCACCTCCCCCAATACATTCTAAATTATTCTTAGTTGTTTTCCTTCATGTAGAATTAACCTACAAGGAAAGTAAGGGTTTATTTTCATTCCGATATTTGTGTCCCATTGACTTGCATTGGTTTCCGGTATCGGAATTGGCGATATCCAATATTTTTGGGGTATCGTTCCGATCCAATCTGATCCGATATTTCCCGATATTGGAAGGTATCGCTCGACATTAGTCCTTACTCCTGCCTTCCTTTCCCCAGATTGATGGTTCATTAAAGGTGTAGCTTATTCTCTTAAAAGAATATTTTTACTGGAAATGATTTTCCTTACATTTCTCTGTGGCACTGGAAAGAAACTACTTGTCAACTGTTTCCCCAAAAATGTATGCTATCAATAAACTTTTGAAATTGATTTGATTATCAAAATCTTTAACCCCTTCACTCCAAAACCTGATATCACATTCCTGACCAGGTCAATTTCTTTCAATTCTGACATGTCACGGGGCAGTAAGGGGAAAACAGGGGATATAGAACCAGGGCCCCTGAACTGCCCCTAAGGCTAAGGGGGTCCTGACTTTCCTTAACTTGAAGGTACACTTAATGGTAGTGAGGCCCAAGTCTCCAACCTGTCCCTATCTCCTGTTCAGCCCTGAGCTAAACACCCAACACCCTCCCCAGGAGGTGAGACAGGGAATAACGTAAACTGCACCAAATACCAGGGAAAGGGTAAAACAGACACCTCGGGGTTAAATAAACTGAAAGACAAGACTTAGCTTACTCTGTGGCAAAGCTCCAGGACAACAGAATTAGCCACTTGAAAACAGCAGACAACTGAAGATCCACAGAACACTGTCAGCTCCTGAACTGCAGCTTGGTTGGTCTCCAAAGAGAAACAATATCACCAACAGTTAGTTGGTGCACCTGGTGAGTTTATGTAGGAAGGTGGGAGTGGTTTTCACCTGCATAGATAATTAATCACAATGCAGTAACATCAGCGGCCACCAGGGGGAAAAACTCACCAGAAGACAAACTAAAGATACAGTAACACCAGCGGCCACTGGGTGCAAAAACTAATATTAACCCCTGATGGCCTGAAAGGAAAAAAAATTTAATATGAGAGCCCGGATCTGCCACAGATCCAAAAATGGATTGTGACATGACCACTGTCACTTTATAAGGTAATAACTCTGGAACACTTCAGTGGATCCTACTGATTCTGAGCTTGTTTTCTTGTGACATAGTTTACTTCATGATAGTGGTAAAATTTATTTGATATGACTTATTGTTATTGTTAAAAAAAAACAGAAATTTGGCAAAAATTTTACAATTTTCCAACATTTTGTTTTTATGCCCTTAAATCAGAAAGTCATGTCACACAAATAGTTAATAGATAATTATCAAACTCCATGTCGCAGATGGAGAGCCCATGATGTGCCTAAACAGTGAAAAAAATCACAAGTGACACCATTTTGGAAATTAGACCCCTAAGGGAACTTATCTAGATGTTTCACGAGCACCTGGGAACCCCAGGTGCTTCACAGAAGTTTATAACATTGAGCCGTGAAAAAAAAATCACATTTTACCCACAAAAATGTATTTAGTCTCAAATTTTGTATTTTCAGAGAGGTAACAGGTGAAAATGGACCCCAAAATTTGTAGTGCAATTTCTCATGAGTTCACTGCTACCCCATATTTGGTTGAAAAATACTTTTGAGGCACAGTGCAAAGATCAGAAGGGAGGAAGTGCCATATTACAGTGCAGATTTTGCTGCCTTGCTTTAAGGGTGCCATGTCACATTAACAGAGCCCCTGAGGTGCCAGAACAGTACAACCCCCAAAATTGACCCACTTTTACAAACTACACCTCTGAATGAATTCATTCAGGGGTGAAGTCATCATGTTGACACCACAAGCATGTCACAGAATTTTATACCATTGGGCAGTGAGTGAAAAATATTTTTACCACCAAGATGGTGCATTATCACCAAATTTTACATTTTCATTTTGGGAAATTGGTAAAAATGGCACCAAAATTTCTCCCACAATTTCTACTGCATACGGCAATACCCTATATATGGCTGTACAGTACTGCTTACCCGCACAGCAAGATTCAGAAGCAAATGAGAGCTATTTGCATCCTGTAGCTCTGATTTTCCTATAATAGTTTGCAGACTCCATATATAGAGCCCCTAAGTGCTAGAAAAGCAGAGTTTCCCCTCAAATGACCCTATTTTGGAAATTATACCCCTTTAGGAATTTATCTATAGATATAGTGATGATTTTGAATAAATGGGTGTTTTCCAGAAACAAGCAGTAGAGGATGTTATTGTGTGAAAATTGCAAACCGCCACTGTCGTGACCACTGCATTATAGTGCCCAGTAGGTTCCAGTGACCAGTACATTATGACCAACTCATACTTCTGTAGACATGCACCCATAAATCATCTGAATCACGTATTTCAGAGAATTACACGGAAACCTGGTTAAGTGCTCAGTGCAGAGCACAGGATAAGTATGCACTAAGCCATACTGATATTTTTGGGAGGCAGAATTAACAAATCAACAGCTGGTGAAGAAATGGTTTTATTATGCGTTATACGTGATAAGATGACTTTATTCTTTGAGTCGATGCGATTACAGCGATACTAGATTTATATTGTTTTTATGTTTGGCTGCTGTCACACACTAAAAGACTCTTTTTATTGCAAGTACCAGTAGACCGCTATAAGTTTCCATATTTCTGCTGACAAAGTCATGTGACAGTTTGTTTTTTGCAGGATGAGTTTATTGGTGTCATTTTCAAGCATAAGACATTTTTTCATCACTTTCTATGCTGATTTTTAAGATTAAGAAGAGACAAAAACCTGCAGTTCGGGGATATTTTTCTTTATACTATTCTGCGTATGATAAAATTGATAAGGTAGCTTTTTTCTTCAGGTCACTACGATTACAGCAGTACCACATTTATACAATTTTTTTAATGTTTTGGCGCTTTTACACAATAAATACTATTTTATAGAAAAAATAATTATTTTTGCAATGCTGTATTCTGAAAGCTATAACTTTTTTATTTTTCCGCTGATAGATTTATTGCAGCTTGTTTTTTGTGGGACAAGATTATGTTTTCAGCAGTACCATTTTTATTTACAATCACCTTTTTGATTGCCTTTTATTGCACTTTTTTTGATGGTATGATGATAAAGCACAGTTTTTTGCCTCAATTTTTTTTTCTTTTTTTACTGTGTTTACTGAAGGGGTTAGCTAGTGGGACAGTTTTATAGGTTGGGTGGTTCCAGACTCGGCCATGCCAAATGTGTGTACTTTTTAAAAAAAAAAATATTTTTTACATAAATATTTTTTTCTTTTTTTTTGTTCTTTATTTGGGGACTTTTTCCACATTTTTACATTTTGTATTAGCTATTATTTCTAATTTTTTACATTGTCCCAGGATGGGACATCACTGTATAGTGACAGGTCACTGATCTGATACGCTGCAATGCTTCTGCACTGCAGGTCAGTGCAGCGTCTGACAGGCAAGGGAGGAGGCATGTCAGCTCAAGCTTATAGTAGGCGGTCACAAGCCACCTTCCCTGCAGAACCCTGAAGGACCCCGAGGCCATTTTGCAGCCAAGGGTAACCATGGAGACCATCAGCACAACATGATCACATTGCATTGTGCTGATGAGAGCAGATAAGGAGCTCACTCACTGTGCAATGCTTCTCAATGTCGAGTTTCCAGGGATTCTGGAAATGGAATTTTTTTGCACTAGGAAGTTGATCTGTGATGGCTCAGGTACTATTAGGCCGGGTTCATACTGCGTTATTGCAGTCCGTTAGATGGACTGAGTTACACTGCGGCATAACGCGGTGCAAAGCAGTCTGTCAATGCTGCCATTAACCCCCATTAGTGGGTGTATCGCCAACGCATGCCATAGTCGGCATGCGCTAGCGATGTGCCGTCATTCAGTGACGGAGCCTTGGACAAGGGCTGCAGCTTCTGAGGCTTCTTCACCACTAGCGCAGATGAATCATCTGCACTACTAGTATAGCATAACGCAATCGCTTTATGCTATAGTGTTAACGCAGCCCGTCAGCGCTATGTGTTGAACTGGCTGCTTTAATGCAGTATGAACCTGGCCTTAGTGTTAAAGGTATGTAATGAGAAAGCTACATGGGCACTCAAACAGACTTTGACCCATTCTCTGATGCTTCAGCAGAGTTGGGCAATGGTGCCTGAATTTTTTTTTTCTTTGCTGAAATTCAACTCTAACTCAGTCCTCCAAGAATTGATATGTTAATCTCCACTTACATGTCTTTTTCTGTCTCCATTGACAAAACTGTAACAAGCTTCCTTACATTCAGAACTTATTTATTTCAAACCATCTTAACCTTCTGGCTATAGATGAAACCTAGATTCAACAATGGAACACCACCTTCCCCGCTGCTCTCTTGAATGGTGGGCTTCATTGTTCCATACCCTCAGATCCAAGAACAGGCAAGGTAGAGGTGATTGTTATGGATGAGTCACCGAAGGAGGAAAAAGCAAAAATAATAGCGAAGTCCAGAAAACCAGAGAAGTTGGAAGCTATCGGATTGCAGACCCCTGAACCTATCCACAACAACTAGCAATAGCCGTGGGGGGTACCTACGGTGCCCTAGACCCCTCGATCACAGCCGGAGAACTAAATTAGCCTAAAGACAGAAAGGGGAAATCTAAACTGCCCTAGAGCAGACCCCAAAGCAATAGGCAGCCCCCAACTTATAATGACTGTGAAGCAAGATGAAAAACACTAACACAGATAGAAAGATAGGTTGAGCAAATGATGGGGACCAAGCTAACTAAATAGGACAGGATAGAAAAGCTGCTGTCTGCAATCTGCAAAAACCCTATCCAAAAATGAACCAACAGACTGATAGGAAAAACAGGCCTTGAAGTCGCTAGGATTCAAAAAGACTATATCAGCACTCAGGTATATTCTGAAGACAGAGCCAGAGATCAACAGATCAGAGACAAAAATGGAATTCAGCTCACCCCCGGCCGGGGATGGCTGAACTCCAAAAAACAAGACAAACAAAACAGAACTAAAGTGTACAAAAGGCAGAGACAAACTTAGCTTTGAGAAGCAGAAATCAGACTGGTCTCCAAGAATCCGACCTCACTGGTGAAGGGAAAAATGAACTCAGAACAGTACCTCCCCCTTGAGGAGGGGTCACCGAACCCTTATCCATGCCACCAGGGCGATCAGGGTGAGCTCGATGAAAGGCACGCACCAATCTTTCGGCATGAATATCAGAGGCAGAGACCCAGGAATTATCCTCCTGACCATAACTCTTCCACTTAACCAAATACTGGAGTCTCCGTCTAGCCAGACGGGAATCCAGTATCTTCTCTACCTCATACTCCATGTTACCTTCAACCAATACAGGGTCAGGAAGTGCCACCCCAGGAACTACTGGTTCAACAAACCTCTTCAACAAGGACTTATGGAACACATTATGAATCTTAAACGAGACAGGAAGAGCCAACCGAAAAGAGACCGGATTAATAATCTCCAAAATCTTGTAAGGTCCAAAAAATCTAGGCTTAAACTTAGGAGAAGCCACCTTCATAGCGATATTTTTTGATGACAACCAAACCATATCACCCACCTTAAACTGGGGACCAATGGTCCTATGCCGGTTGGAAAACCGCTGGGCCTTTTCCTGGGAGAGAGACAACTTATTCACCACTTGGTCCCAGATCTGGTGCATTCTCTCCACCACAGTGTCAACACCTGGGCAGGCAGAAGGCTCCACCTGCCCTGAAGAAAATCGAGGATGAAACCCAAAGTTACAAAAAAAGGTGACATCAAAGTGGCAGAACTAGCTCTATTATTTAAAGCAAATTCGGCCAAGGGCAAAAATGAAACCCAATCATCCTGATCAGCCGAAATAAAACATCTCAAATACGACTCCAAAGTCTGGTTTATTCTCTCCGTCTGCCCATTGGTTTGAGGGTGAAACGCAGAGGAGAAGGACAACTGAATTCCCAGCTTGGAACAGAAAGTCCTCCAAAATCTAGACACAAACTGAACTCCTCTGTCAGACACAATGTTCTCCGGAATCCCGTGCAAGCGAACTACCTGTTGCAAAAACAAGGGCACCAACTCAGAGGAAGATGGCAACTTAGGGAGTGGTACAAGATGGACCATCTTAGAGAATCTATCCCAAATCACCCAAATAACGGTCATTCTCTGAGAGACAGGCATATCAGAGATAAAATCCATTGAAATATGGGTCCATGGCCTCCTGGGCACCGGCAAATGCATCAGCAACCCACAAGATTGAGAACAAGGTTTAGACCAGGAGCAAGTCCCACAGGACTGCACAAAATTCCTGACATCACGAGACAAGGCGGGCCACCAAAAAGACCGACTCACCAAATCTCTAGTACCAAAAATACCTGGATGACCAGCCAATGCAGAGCAATGAACTTCAGACATCACTCTCTTCTTCCACTGGTCAGGAACATACAACTTTCCACTGGGACAACGCTCAGGTTTGTCCTGAAACTCTTCCAGAGCACGTCTCAAATCGGGCGAGATGGCAGAAAAAACTACCCCCTCACCTAAGATGGCAGCAGGCTTGGTCACAACAGGAGAATCAGCAAGGAAACTCCTAGAGAGGGCGTCTGCCTTGACATTCTTAGTGCCAGGAAGAAAAGAGACCACAAAATCAAAACGTGTGAAAAACAAGGCCCACCTAGCCTGTCTAGGATTCAAGCGTATGGCCGACTCCAGGTAAATCAAATTCTTGTGGTCAGTAAGGACCACGACCTGGTGTTTAGCTCCCTCCAACCAATGTCTCCACTCCTCAAATGCCCATTTCATGGCCAACAGTTCCCGATTCCCCACATCATAGTTGCGTTTGGATGGGGAGAACTTTCGGGAAAAGAAAGCACAGGGATTAATTTTAGATGTCACATGACCTCAGCTCAATTGCACAGTCATAACTCCTGTGACGAGGCAAAGACGCAGACTCATTCTCACTAAATACATCATAAAAGTCAGCCAAATAGTCAGGAACATCATGCGACTGGGGAGAGGTGGAGAAAACAGGAGCATCACTAAGGGCACACCGACAACCCCATCTCACCAAAGACACAGATTTCCAATCCAAAACTGGATTATGGATTTGCAACCAGGGAAACCCCAGAACAATGGTATCATGCAAATTATGCAACACCAAAAATCTGCAATTTTCTTGATGGTCTGGGGTGACCCGCATTACCACCTGGGTCCAAAATTGAGGTTTATTTTTCGCCAAAGGAGTCGCATCAATACCCCTCAAAGGGATAGGCGTCCGCAAAGGCGTCATAGGAAATCCACAACGTTTAGCAAAATCCAAGTCCATCAGGTTCAGAGCTGCTCCCGAATCCACAAAAGCCTTGGCGGAAAATGTGGACAGGGAGCAGATCAGAGTAATTGCCAGAAGAAACTTAGGTTGAACACCACCCACAGAAAATGTGTGAGCACAACGTTTCTGTCGTTTCGGGCAGACAGAAATAATATGCGAGGCATTTCCACAAAAAAACACAGCTTATTATGCTTTCTGAACTCCTGACGTTGCGCCCTGGACAAAACTCTATCACATTGCATAGGTTCAGACATTTGTTCAACAGGTGGCAACACCTCTCGTGCGGTCTTGCATTCACGCAAACGCCGATCAACCTGAATGGCTAATGACATAGAATCGTCAAGACCAGAGGGAACAGGAAATCCCACCATAGTATCTTTTACGGTTTCTGACAAACCTTTCCGAAAGAGAGCTGCCAAGGCATCATCATTGCAGGTAGTAAGGACCGCCCACTTTTGGAATTTTTGACAGTACAACTCTGCAGAATCCCGACCTTGGCTCAATGCCAACAGGGCCTTTTCAGCCTGATCAATAGCATTAGGTTCATCATACAACAACCCCAAGGCTTGAAAAAATGCATCCACTTTATTTAGAATAGGATCATCAGGTTTCAAAGAAAATGCCCAATCCTGGGGATCGCCGCACAGCAAAGAGATGACAATTTTAACCCGTTGCTCAGAGCTCCCCGATGAGTTAGGCTTCAAGGCAAAAAATAATTTACAATTATTCTTGAAATTCAAAAATTTAGACCGATCCCAAAAAAACACATCAGGAGTGGGGATCTTTGGTTCAGCAGCATGTGAATGAGCAAGATAGGCGGAAATTCCCCACACTTCCTCAGCGAGCTGCTCCACACAATCAGACAATTGCTTCATCTCCATTGAGAGAAAAAAAATTCCCCCTACGGCCTCAGAGATATAGAGGAAAAAATATACACAAAGAAATTCTAACACCTTTTTTTTTTTTCTTACAATTCTTTCCTGCTATTGAGTACCCTAGGATCTGCGGTATGGCTGGTGATTCTGTTATGGATGAGCCCCCGAGAGGAAAAAACAAAAATAATAACTAAGTCCAGAAAACCAGAGAAGTTGGAAGCTATCGGAATTGCAGACCCCTGAACCTATCCACAACAACTAGCAGTAGCCGTGGGGGGTACCTACGGTGCCCTAGACCCCTCGATCACAGCCAGAGAACTAAATTAGCATAAAGACAGAAAGTGGAAATCTAAACTGCCCCAGAGCAGACCCCAAAGCAATAGGCAGCCCCCAACATATAATGACGGTGAAGCAAGATGAAAAAACACTCACACAGATAGAAAGATAGGTTGAGCAAATTATGGGGCCCAAGCTAACTAAATAGGACAGGATAGAAAAGCTGCTGTCTGCAATCCGCAAAAACCCTATCCAAAAATGAACCAACAGACTGATAGGAAAAACAGGCCCCGAAGTCGCTAGGCTTCAAAAAGACTATATCAGCACTCAGGTATATTCTGAAGACAGAGCCAGAGATCAACAGATCAGAGACAAAAATGGAATTCAGCTCACCCCCGGCCGGGCATGGCTGAACTCCAAAAAACAAGGCAAACAAAACAGAACTAAAGTTTACAAAAGGCAGAGCAAAACTTAGCTTTGAGAAGCAGAAATCAGACTGGTCTCCAAGAATCCAGCAGGAAGATCACCAGCAAGGCAGCAGGGCGTCGGCTGCCTTATATCCAGTCATCAGTTCCTGTGACCCAGTCATCATCTACCTGTTCAGCTGTTTGGTAATCAGCCTCACTACCTTCCTTCACCAGAAGAGGGAGTTCATCAGACCTCACTGGTGAAGGGAAAATTGAACTCACAACAGGTGATGGTCTTCTTCTTTTATCAAAAGGTTCTTTTCAGATTATTCCCCCAGCTCCCCTTCTTACATTCAACTTTTTTGAGATATATACTGTCAGATTTTTCTGTTCTTTCCATAGGAGGTTGTGTATGCATTCTGGGTAATCTCAACAAGTTTCTACTTTCATTATTTTGGACTTTGATATTCCAATTGATTATCCACTCTTATGATCTGCCTCTTATCTACTATCTATAATCTCCTCTTTGGGCTTTTCACAGCTTACTAACATTCCTACATTTGAAGATGGAAAAAACCGGACTGGGTACTGGAAGACTATAATTTACTATTTGACTCACCAATATAGCGCCATCAATTCCACAGGACTTTTCAGACATCAACATAACTGTCCCTATTGGGGCTCACAATCTAAATTCCTTACCAGTACGTCTTTGGACTGTTTTAAAACTTTAATACTGTTTTGGAGACAAATGGATATCATGCCAAATGGTTATTTGATTTAGATTTTTCTTTTGTCAATTCACTTAGTAGTTTGTTTTTATCAAATAACAAAATGCAAACAGTTATATCTTTAAATCATTCTTAGTTTGCAGAGTTTTTTCCACATCTGCTTAAATCTTTAGCAGACTACTATTACATGGGATATACTAAGACTCTGGTATATACAACACCTAGGAAACACTGAGATTCTGCTCTATTGATTATAGAGTGTGTAAGATGGCCGTCGGATGGGTCCTTAAGGGGACAAATGTGTCATCGCAACTATTAGCTGCGGTGTTGGAGCTCAGAAGCATGCTCCAGCACATATAGTTCTGAGAAAGTTATTAGGCTATTACATGAACGCGTTTTACGAGTAGTCATGAGATGGGTGGGACTGACTGGTCACATATCGCTACCCCAGGGGCGTGGTTTAGTAGATAAAATGGAGACCATGTGTTTCATTCAGTGTCTGGAGATGTGTGGATCTACTGTGTGTTTGACTGTGCTAATGCCCAAAAAAACAGACACTGTCCTGAGTGGGCGGATCCGCTATATTTTGTATGGATTTTTTCTAATTTAACTGTTCTTTTGTTTGCTATCCTGAGCAGTTTATGAAGCTTTAAATAAACTTACCTGGAGATTTCAGCAATACCGCTTCCTGTGCCTACATCAACCGCAGCTGAGTGAGTACACATCTCTACAAGTGATATAAAGAAATTTTGAAATCATGGGGAATTTAAAAAAAGATAATTGAAATGGCTAATAATCTAAACATGTCACATCATCTATATAAAGCAGACATGAAAACTTACATTACTTTTTAATAATTCCATATGCTGCACAGTGTATTCAAAAACAAAAATACTGGAGTTCTTCTTTAAATTGTGACAGCCATTGTTTCAAGCATTATTTAACATCTCTCTTTGTGTATTGCTATATAGTATATGTTTTTAATTTATTGGTCATGAAAATAATTCGTAAAAATGAAAAAACAAATGCAGCACAATTGCCTTGTTTGAATATCTCTTTTGGGACGGACCCCAAAATCCAGCCGCAAACTTAGCTGCGGCAATTGCACCATAGGGCCACGCTTTTAATGTTCTAATTAATCAGTAATTTAAATGTAAATTGTAATTAACTGCAGCTTTCCAAAATAATATCTATTAATTATTTTTATTTAATTTGTCTTATATAACATTCCCAAATATTTTAGAGTGTCTGTAAAGGCCTATTGAGTACAACAGTTTTTGAAGACATGTAGCCCAGAATAACGAAGAAATTTAAATTCATTTGTAGTTTGCACAATCTCAGCGTGAACAAAGCAGGAAAGTTTGACTAGATGAAAGTGCCTGTCAAAAATGAACTTGGCTTCAGTTCACAGCTCAAAGTGATTTAAGATTAAGGTAGATTCAAGTCCCAGAATGTGGTATTGATGAAAGTGAATATATAAAAAACCCCTCTGCTCGCAATTCTTTTGGGAAGCGAGTGCCATATCTTTGTGTATGGAAAGTACTACACAAAACACCCTTCAGAATAATAGAACCATTGTTGGGGAAAAGGGATAAATTCTGACAGCACTGCCCAAGTCTTTTCCCTTACAGTCATTGTATAAAGTCACGTAAAGTCAGAAGATGATGGTTATATTCAATGTGTAAGAAAAATCTTGCAGATCATTGAATCCATTTCAGCAAGTAGCATGACACTGATCAGGGTTAGTATCAATAGAGAATATGGTTTAGATGTCAACAAATCAATTAGAGACCCGAGAGCAGGGTCATTATGTCAACTTAAAGAAACATAACACTGTCATGTAACAATGCTCATTTACACATTAAATAGCCCTAACAGCATAATAACTAATGAAAAACTGACGGTATGAAATATAATTACAATGCTCTGGTGAAGCTGCTCTTGCTCTCTAACCCCAAGAAAGAGAAAAAATAAAACTGTCTAGGAGGCAATCTGTTTTGAATCCTCTAATGTCACAAACAACATTTAGTTATGGAAAACTTGTTCTAAAGTCATGCACTATTCAATATATTCAGTGTATTTAACACCTTCCCATTCAAGTCTGTTTTCACCTTCCATTTCACCTTCTGTTTTTTATTTATTAATTAATTTATTATCAATAAATAAATAAATGAAAAAAAGGAGGGGGTTTCGCCAGCCAAGGGAAAGCAGACAGCAGTGAGCTGGTCTTAATAAGTTGGTAAACGGTCAATATCCATGGACCTTCCCAACCTATTATTAGCAATCCGCAGATGTTTGTTTTGCCATTGCTGGTTATTTAAAATAGGAGGATGCTGCAAGACTCACCAATTCAAGTCAATGGATGTGTGAAAAAAAACTGACGGTACACGGACTATGCATAGCTCTCCAGAAAGACAGGATATTGTATCAGCCACTCCGACGAAATCCATAGCCCTCATTTTTATAGCAACCAATGTAAAAAAATATAAAACACGCCTCCACGGAGATTGAGAAGATGCATAGAAAGATGGATGTTGCAAAGTTGATAGAGCTGGTGAAGGAGAAGGCTGTTATATGAAATAGCCAGAACCAAGGATACATGGACTGCAGAAGACGTAATACGGTCTGGTCACACATCTGCGGGCAGATGCACCTGCATTGCACAGAGTGCCCACAAGAGGAGTAAGAATCTATTAAAAAGTACTGGTATTTTATACTTTTGTCTTGGTAAACTACAAAAGTCTAATCCTGGTGTCATGACCATTGACTTTTTCTTCCAATATTGTCTTGAAAAAATACAAAAAAAACTGTTCACTGCACAAATATATAATAAAAAGTTTTCCAAAATGCATTTAGTGTTTTTTTTCCCCTGTATGTCTAGTGAATGACCTGACCTATCGATGGCACAGCTGTGAGGACCAATTCTGGTGCAAGTGACAAGAGCATGCCAGAAAATGATCTGTGGCCCCAATTAAAAGGTCTTATATCTAATATAATAATCTAATCTTTTTCTGGAAAACATTGTGGATTTGTGTCAGTAAGTGCCAGCCTTTGCCCTGTCGTCATGTTTTGATTCAATGCAGGGCAAGTGTCAGCACCCAAAGCAGGGACCTGGAAAATGGAAGGGGTCCACTCACCATTGGGGCCCGGGCCGCTCTCACTGTTGCTGTGCTTTGCTGAACTGCCTTGTGCTGTTTCAGCCATCACTTGAACAGATATGGCTGTGCGCAGTGCACTGTGTGGCTTTGTATGCTAGTATTGATGCAGCCGGGGAGACAAGCAAGCAAAATTAAAGGTGCAGTGCCGGCTTGGCCACATTATTACTAGCAGACATAGCTGCATAGTGCGTGGCCATATCTGTTGAACTGGCAGCAATCACGCAGCACCAGTCGTCCTGCACAGTCACATTTCAGAGCTGCTGGACAGAAGAAAAGCTGAGAGGAGATGAGCAAAGCTTATTTCCTGCTTCCACATATTGAAAACATTACAAATGTGTCAGGCGTCAAATTCTCACCACTGCACAGGGGGAATCTCAAGCCATGTACTCTGCGGTCTCCCATTCTTCTGCAGCCACAGAAGCTCCTGCTCAGCAGAGACATTGGTCCTAGCATCTTGCCCAGGTTAATGCTAGGCATCTGGTTGCTTTTCCAGACTCAGCTATTGAACCATGCATCAGTCAGCTTCGAGCAGACACTCCTGGGACTAAGTCCTGCTTTTCTCCTACTGAGCATGCCCGTGGGACGACCTCTCATTGGAAGTCGGAGGTCACATGCTCAGGTCCTGTTGCTGCTCTGATTGGACCACCAGGAAGGTCCCAGAAGACTGCAACTATAAAAAGTTTGCATGGCCACCCGGCCATGCACTAATATAGTAAAAGATTAGACCATGTGGTGTGCGTGTTGTATACATGTATGAATGTCTCTGGTGAATGACTCATTATGAAACCCCTACCCTTGGTACGCATGTGTTGTGCAGCCTAGCCTGTTAAGCACCCAGGCTTAAGTGTAGGTAGAGGAAGAGTCAGAGACTGGCATCCATGTCCACCGGTGGCTCTATACACCACCATATTCAGCGTCTATAGTGGTGTCCACAGGTGTGTTGCCGCGCGCTCAGAGGGTCTAGAGGGACTCTGACCCCGTGTCCTTGGGGCAGAGTTCTGTGACCGCATTCTGTGTACTCCCTTGCAGAGCTCTGTGAGTTTAAACAGACTCTGGCATTTGAGTTCCACGTTAGTGCGGCTCTGTGACGTAACAGTCTGCTCCTGTACACACCGGGTGACTATTAACCTGTGTGTGGTCTTTTATACCGCCATATAGCATCTGCCATTACCAAGCAGCAGTTTGCCACATCTGCACAGTGGACCCCGGACTGCGAATGCACCCTATTATCATCTTTATTATTTATTGTGTTCCACCAGCCCTAACAGTCAGTATGTCTGCGTATGTGCATATATGTCTATGCATGCCAATGTGTATAACTGTGCATATATGTCTGTGAAAGTGTTTTTGTGAATTTTTCAGATATGTTTATGTACATGTGCCTGTATGCTTACGTATCTGTGTATACGTTTGTTTATGTGCATGTTTGCATATTGTATGTGTGCATATCTGTGTACTGCGTGTATATGCGCACGTCTGCATGTGTTCACATATCTGTACCACGTATACATGTCTATGTACTGTATGTGTGTGCATGTCTGCGTACTATGTGTATATGTCTGTGCACTGTTTTTGTGTGCATGTCTGCATATTGTGTGTGTGCAATATCTGTTTGCTGTGTGTGCGCATGTCTATTGTGTGTGTATGTCTGTGTATTGTGTGTGCATGTTTTCATATGTGAAGGATGAAGGGGCATCCTGGGCCCTGTGTTGTATACCTGGATTTCTCCACCATAACTGTGCATAATTAATCATGGTATGTGTTAAAGGGGCCCACTGAGACTTTCGCCAAGGGCCCACAAAAACCTAGAGCCAGCCCTGATTCAATGTGTAACTATTATTAAAATATTTAAAACCCCTTTCTGTCACTTGCATATAATGCATCTTTGACATAGGTTTGCAAGGATCTCATCATCAAGGAGGCATCTACAGCAGGGTCAAAACCAAAGTGACCGTGGGCATTTTGACACCTCCACTGTAGCTGCACTTAGGCCACAATAAGGCAGAGGAAAAAGGCCCCTTCAGATCATTAGTCCAAGGCACAAGGCCTCAAGAAGCGGATATTGCTTTATATGTCACAGATGTGCCTGATGTAAAAGTCTGGCCCCCTATTTGTGGCAAATTGCACGACCTCTGAGGTTCTGTGCAAGGGCTTCCCTCCAAATTGTGTTGGATGCTGCCATTGCTCTTAATGACTCCAGGTGATATTTGATTTCTTTTTAAATGTCGCAACTCTACAAGGAAAATCATCACTGCCGGCAGTAACCATTGAACCCACTACTATCAGCATCAATTCAGGCAGCTCAATCTCAGCCAGCACAAACTATGCAAGTAGCTGGACCACAGCTACTACACCAAAGACAGTCTGGGCAAATGTGTCAGCTAGTTCTATATGTCTTTACATTCACAGAGTGCTGCTGTGCTTTTCTATACATATTGTGCAGTTATTGAAGCTTGCACCTATTCATACTAAGGCTGTGTGCACACGTTGCAGATTTAGATGCGGATCTGCAGCGTTTTTGGCAGCACGGATTTGCATCAAATCTGCAGTGTAGTGCACAGCCAATGATAGTGAATGGGAAATTTGTTTTTTTTGTGCACATGCTGTGGAAAAATCAGCACAGATTTGCAGCATTTTATTTTCCACAGCATCTCAATTCTTTATGCGCATCTGCAGCGATTCTGCACCCATTGACTTCCATTTAGTCAGGCACATCCGCAGCAAAACCGCAGATTTAAAAAAGATCTGCGGATTTGCTGTGGGATGTGTGTGTTAGAAATTCTGCAGATCAGGAGGAGGGAAGTGTGTGGGTTGAGTGTGGGTGGAGATTATGTGCATGTCTGTGTGCGGGGCACTGCACGTATGTGTGTGCGTGTGTCCCTGTGTGTTCTGGCTGTGCTGGACTGTGCGGCCAGGCATCGTGTGATAGAACTACATATGACAGTGACAGCATTCCCCGATGATGGGGCAGTAGTCCCATCACTCGATGCATGTAAAGCGTAAAAAAACACAGTACAGACATAAACACATACAGTACATACAACATATAACACATACTCACCAATCACCTAGTCCCAGAAGCCCTCAATCTCCTGTAAACAAAAATAAAAAAATAAACCAATCTATACATACCTTTCCGCCGTAGTACACTTATTGACAAGTGTCCCACGACGATCTCCTGTATAGAACAGTGACATCGGGTGATGTCAGTGTTCTACAGGGCATCCGCGATGCACTGGCAGACTTAGGTTGTCCTCCATGTTGTATCCCTCCACCGCCACAGTCCCCTAACCCTAAGTTCATTCTCTCACCTGCAATGCTGTCTGAGAAAATTCTCATGCAGCATTGCCGTAAAGTGAGAGGATGAACTCAGGTAACCTCTTCAGTAATGCACTGCAGGAGCCATTGTCTTCTGTCAGTGCATTGTAGGAGGCCCTGTAGAGCAGTGACATCACCTGATGTCACTGTTGCATAGGGGAGATCGTAGTGGGACACTCGTTATTAAATGGACTCGCCACATAAATTAGGCATCTAATAAATATGACAAAACTATGTTTTATTTCATTACAAGACTTTTTTGCTGGCTGTGTCTTTTTTTAACCCTTAACAACTATAGGATTAGTAATGGATAGGTGTGTTACTGACACCTCTCCATTACTAACCTCGGGGATTGTTGTCACCTGAAAGGTGACATCATCTGAAAGGTGACATTAACCCCCCAACTATTACCCCGTATGCCATGGATACAGCGGAAACAGAGCAGTATGAAGAGCAAGGCTATATGCCAGAATTGGTGTATCTTAGAGATGTGCCTTTTCTGGGGTGGCCGAGAGCTGATATTTTTATCCAGGGATGCCAGGATCCATAGCCCCTTCCTAGGCTTTTAACATCAGCCCTCAGCCTTCTGCATAGCCATTGCTGGCTATTAATTTTAGAGGGACCCCACGCAATTTTTTTCCGCAAAATAATCTTTTATTAATTAAATACATGTCCAGTATTTTGCACACACACTATACTAATTGTGTTTGTCACTGACATGTATATATCTGCCTATTCTGTATGTATTTACTCTATGTAATCCATCTCTCCTATCCTGTCGGCTTTTGCAGTGATTTTACAGAAGTCGGCAGATGTATTTCAGGCTTTTTTTCTATCTATCTCTCTATGCAATATATATATATATATATATATATATATATGTCATTGACATATATATATATGTATATATATATATATATTGTATATGTATATAGCTATTCTTTTCTAACCTGTCAGTGTGATTTTACTGTACAACCGCATATGAATTACTGGCTTTTCTTCTATCTATCTATCAAATATAAATACAGGTATACTGTATGTGTGTCACTGACATGTATTTATATATATATATATATATATATATAATATATGTATTCTATGTGTATATACACTCACTGGCCACTTTATTAGGTACACCATGCTAGTAAGGGGTTGGACCCCCTTTTGCCTTCAGAACTGCCTCAATTCTTCGTGGCAGAGATTCAACAAGGTGCTGGAAGCATCACACAGTTGGCGCAGATTTGTCGGCTGCACATCCCTGATGCGAATCTCCCGTTCCACCACATCCCAAAGATGCTCTATTGGATTGAGATCTGGTGACTGAGGAGGCCATTTGAGTACAGTAAACTCATTGTCATGTTCAAGAAACCAATCTGAGATGATTCGAGCTTTATGACATGGCGCATTATCCTGCTGAAAGTAGCCATCAGATGTTGGGTACATTGTGGTCATAAAGGGATGGACATGGTCAGCAACAATACTCAGGTAGGCTGTGGCGTTGCAACGATGCTCAATTGGTACCAAGGGGCCCAAAGAGTGCCCAGAAAAAATTCCCCACACCATGACACCACCACCACCAGCCTGAACCGTTGATACAAGGCAGGATGGATCCATGCTTTCATGTTGTTTACGCCAAATTCTGACCCTACCATCCGAATGTCGCAGCAGAAATCGAGACTCATCAGACCAGGCAACGTTTTTCCAATCTTCTACTGTCCAATTTCGATGAGCTTGTGCAAATTGTAGCCTCAGTTTCCTGTTCTTAGCTGAGAGGAGTGGTACCCAGTGTGGTCTTCTGCTGCTGTAGCCCATCTGCCTCAAAGTTCGACGCACTGTGCGTTCAGAGATGCTCTTCTGCCTACCTTGGTTGTAACGGGTGGCAATTTGAGTCACTGTTGCCTTTCTATCAGCTCGAACCAGTCTGCCCATTCTCCTCTGACCTCTGGCATCAACATGGCATTTCCGGCCACAGAACTGCCGCTCACTGGATTTTTTTTCTTTTTCGGACCATTCTCTGTAAACCCTAGAGATGGTTGTGCGTGAAAATCCCAGTAGATCAGCAGTTTCTGAAATTCTCAGACCAGCCCTTCTGGCACCAACAATCATGCCACGTTCAAAGGCACTCAAATCACCTTTCTTCCCCATACTGATGCTCGGTTTGAACTGCAGGAGATTGTCTTGACCATGTCTACATGCCTAAATGCACTGAGTTGCCGCCATGTGATTGGCTGATTAGAAATTAAGTCTTAACACACAGTTGGACAGGTGTACCTAATAAAGTGGCCAGTGAGTGTATGTATTCTATCTATTCTTTTGTAAGTTGTCAGTGAGGTTTTACAGTACTGTAGCTGCACATGAATTGCCGGCTTTTCAAAGGACACAGTATTTAAATTCGGACAGCACTCACATGGTGCGAGTGCTGTGCGATTTTTTTCCTCGCACCCATTGACTTTCATTGGCGAGTCTCGTCCGAGATACACAACAAATCGCAGCATGCTGCAATTTTTTTCTCACTCCGATTTCAGCTGAGAAAAAAACCACAGATGAGATATATCCCATTGAATAACATTGGTCCGAGTGCAATCCGATTTTTATCGGATTGCACTCATCCGTATTTCTTCCAACTGGGTATGAGCCCTAAGGGACAGAACTGTACATAATGAGAGAGGACGTTTTGTAATAAGGGACCATCCTATACATAACTAGAGAGGATGGTACATAGTAATGGATGATGTTGTACATAATGAAAGAGGAAACTATGTAACTAAGGACAGTGCTATGCACAATAAGTGAGCACAATATATACTAAGAGACTGAGCTATACATAGTAAGTGAGTGCACTATATACTAACCGACTGTGTTATACATAATAAGTCACGTTCCTGTATCTGGGTGTAGTGTCTGTGTGCTGCCTGCTTTTACAGACACACTGGGCATGTCCTATTCTGATCTTCAAAATTGGAACAGAACGAGACATTATCTTACCCTCACTGATTTCATTCTCAGAGCCATGATTTTCATGGATGTGAGAATGGATCTATAAAATTCTATGAGTCCGTGTGCAGTCCAATAAAAAAAATTTGGCATCTCGCAGACTTATCACACAGATGTGAGAATGCAGACTAAAGGGGGTTTTACATATAGCGATATCGCTAGCGATATCGCTATAACGTCACCGATTTTGTGACATTACAGCGATATCGCTAGCGACATCACTATGTGTGATACTTACCTCCGACCGGCTCCCCCGCTGTACATCGCTGATCGCGTGAGAATGTCCGGCTCCATTTCTCGTCGGGCGCTTCCTGCTGGGCTTCCTGCTGGCGCCGACAAGTGATGTGAGGAGGCGGGCGGGAGAACGTCAGGATCGCTGTGTGTGAAAGGTGAGTATTGTGCGCTGCGTCGCTGCTGCATCGCTGTGAGGTCTGCCTGTGTGACAGCTCACTAGAGATCATTTAGCGATGCACCAGCAATCCTGACCGGGTCGGATCGCTGGTCGGATCGCTGGTGCATCGCTAAATGTAAAGGGGGCTTAAGGGATTTTACAAATAACATTATCACTCCAAGTCATGCAGAACAGGAACTTACAGCTGACAGCTCATCTGATTAGAGTCATTTTCTGCTGCTTCTTCTCTATCTGGTCAGAACCTCATTTTGACATCTCCCAGCCCTGACTCATCAAGGCAGCCCTGAAAATAACAAGGTCACATAGATTGCATACATACAAGTGTCTCCCCTGCACTGCACCCCTGACTACAGATATGTACCCCACCATTAACCGCTTTTACCTTAATGACCAAGCCAAATTTTACAATTCTGACCAGTGTCACTTTATGAGGTTATCACTCTGGAATGCTTCAACTTATCCCACTGATTCTGAGATTGTTTTTTTTTGGCATTTGATTGTTGTACTTCATGATAGTGGTAACATTTATTAGATATGACTTGTGTTTATTTGTGAAAATATGGGAATTTGGCAAAAAAATGTAAAATTTCACAATTTTCAAATTTTTAATTATTATGCCCTTAAATTAGAGAAATATGTCACACAAAATAGTTCCTAAATAACAATTCTCACATGTCTACTTTACGTCACTACAATTTTGGAAACATAAGTTTTTTTGTTAGGAAATTATAAGGGTTAAAAGTTGACCAATGATTTGTCATTTTTCCAACAAAATTTACAAAGTCATTTTTTTAGGGACCACATCACATTTCAAATGACTTTGAAAGGTCTATATGACTGAAAATACCCAAAAATTACACCATTCTAAAAAAAATGTACCCTTCAATGTGCTCAAAACCACATTCAAGAAGCTTATTAACCCTTCAGGTGCTTCACAGGAACTGAAGCAATGTGGAAGAAAAAATTTCACAAAAAATTACTCACTTGTATCACGGATATCACAGTGGTGTGTTTCTGATTTTGATTTATCCAGCCAGTTTTACTGCCTTAGAATTAGCTGCCTGGATCTTCACCAGTTACATACTTGGCTGTCATTGTTTAGCTATTACATTGGATGTATTATTCATATGCCTTGTTATGTCTTCTTGCCCGTAGTCTGCGGCAACTATTCTTGTGGATAATTATGTTTGTATCCATACATGCAATATTGTATGTTTTACTATTCAAGAAATTATTTTTTGTAGCAATAAATACTAAAGGGGGTTTTAAACATAGCGATATCGCTTACCTCCGACCGGCTCCCCCGCTGTCTGTCGTTGATCGCGCGAGATCGCGCAGCTCCATTTCTCGTCGGGCGCTTCCTGCTGGGCTTCCTGCTGGCGCCAACGAGCGACGCGTGGACGCGGACGGGAGGACGTCAGGATCGCCGCATCTGAAAGGTAAGTAACGACCGCTGTATCGCTGCTACATCACTAGTGAGATCTGCCTGTGTGGCAGCTCACTAGCAACCATTTAGAGATGCACCAGCGTTCCTGACCGTGTCATATCGCTGGTTGGGATCGCTGGTGCATCGCTAAATGTAAAGGGGCCTTAAGTCTCATGCACATGTTGCTTATCTTTTCCTTGAAGATTTGCAGTAAATTATAATCTGTATAATGTCAATTCTTGCAGCATATTTCACCCAAACTAATGAGTGGGGAAAATATGACACAAAAATTTGTAAAAAAAGTGGCAAAAAATTTAATTTACACAGTTTTCTTTCTGCCAACATATTAGGATATGCAGCAGAATTTTCTGAGTGCAGCTATACCAAATGTATGTTTATGTTTTTTCATTTTAATTTAAATGGGGCAAAAGGGGGTGATTTCAACTTTTATGTTTTTTCATGTATCTTTTCTTTTCCAATATTTTTATTTTTAACAAGGGTATAGAGGGGGGGGTAGAGGGGATGGGGGGGAGTTTCATATATCTTTTAAAACTTTTTTTTTACTTTTTGCTATCTTCAGTAGTCCCTTTAGGAGACTTGAAGCTGCAGTCATCCAATTGCCTGTGCTACATATAACAGTGCTTCAGGATTTTGACAATGACAGGCATAGGGGCCTTCTACACACCCCCAGCTGTCATGACCTCTCATCTGTGCCCATTGATCACATAACAGGGTCATCGATGGGCGGGTGTTTTGAGGTGCTTCCATCCAGCTCATGTAAATGCCGCCTTCAGAGATTGACAGCGGCATTAACGTGTTATTTTGCTGACTATAAGATGCATCGGACCATAAGACGCACCCCACTTTTTGGGGTGGAAAAGAAGAAAAATTTTTTTTTATAAAATTGGTGTCCGTCTTATAACCCGACTTTACAGTATCTTTCCAGGTGGGGCATCAGCAGTGAAGAGGAGTGTGTAAGAGGAGGGAGGGTACCTGCAAAAAGGACCCTAGTGATGCCAGGAATGGGGCAATGCTGCAGGCCCTGGACTGGGAGGAGGGGCTTTCCCAGTGATAACAGGCTGCTAATCCATGGAACTCAATAAAATGTTGGCTGCGAGGCAGGAGTGGAAATCCAGCCCTTCATGCTGATTTCCCGGCTGTGGGCTTCAAGAAAATGTCCACCAGAGGCAATGCATGCACAGATAGAGATCTCGGCTCAGGGACGACACCTTCTGTGATCATGCTCTTCCATCACCGCCCCCCAGGTAAGCTACATCTATAATAATAAATGCCCTAACCAGCTTCCGGTTGTAACAACTTCCGTCCAGTTGTAACCGGTGACGTCACCACACACACACGCACATGTTAACCCTCAACACACCACACCGCCTCAACACACACTCCTCTCACCTTTCACCTCCACTCATGTCCACTCACTCTTTCACTCCACATACGTTCCTTTCTCTCACTCCTTTTCTCATACTCACACTGTCATCGTCGCTGCCCCGACATCTTCCTCCGCCGCCACGATCCAGGATCCAGACGTTCTCCAGGCCGCCGACATGTTCTTGCGGGAGGCCATCTTGGATGTCGTGAAGTCCCGCGAGATTCAAGATGGCGTCGCCGCAACAATATGTCGCTGGCGTGGACGACATCGGGATCCAAAAAGATGGCGTCGGCGAAATCTCGCGAGATTACGCCGACGCCATTTTGGATCCCGATGTCGCCCATGCCAGTGACATGTTGTTGCAGCGACGCCATCTTGAATATCGCGGGACTTCACGACATCCAAAATGGCGTCCCGCAAGAATATGTCGCTGGCGTGGGTGACATCGGGATCCAAAATGGCGTCGGCGTAATCTCGGTGTCTAATTACAAGGCCAATTTGCCTCTACCGCCATAACTACTGCTGCCTTGCTCCTCTGCCGGTGTCTAATTACAGGGCTAATTTGCCTCTACCGCCATAACTACTGCTGCCTTGCTCCTCTGCCGGTGTCTAATTACAGGGCTAATTTGCCTCTACCGCCATAACTACTGCTACCTTGCTCCTCTGCCGGTGTCTAATTACAGGGCCAATTTGCCTCTACCGCCATAACTACTGCTGCCTTGCTCCTCTGCCGGTGTCTAATTACAGGGCCAATTTGCCTCTACCGCCATAAGTACTGCTGCCTTGCTCCTCTGACTGTTCACTGCCTGTGTCTAATTACAGGGCCAATTTGCCTCTACCGCCATAACTACTGCTGCCTTGCTCCTCTGCCGGTGTCTAATTACAGGGCCAATTTGCCTCTACCGCCATAACTACTGCTGCCTTGCTCCTCTGCCGGTGTCTAATTACAGGGCCAATTTGCCTCTACCACCATAACTACTGCTGCCTTGCTCCTCTGCCGGTGTCTAATTACAGGGCCAATTTGCCTCTACCGCCATAACTACTGCTGCCTTGCTCCTCTGCCGGTGTCTAACTACAGGGCCAATTTGCCACTACCACTTCATAACTACTGCTGGGCAATTACAGGGTCAATTAGTATCTGTTTACTCTACAATACTCTAGGACGCCTTCTTCACTGCCAGATAACTGCCAAATAGACTCCTTTACCTGTGACAACATGAGTCATAACAAAAAGTATGCCAATGCCAGTGAAAGGAAAGCAGCTTTAGCACTATGACAAAAACAACGCCGTGCTAATGAGACTCCTGAGGAAAAACACTATTGCCTTGAGAAGATTAAGGCTTATAAACGCCGTCGCCTCACACACGAATCCCCTAACTCTAAATCCATAAGATTGGCTGAAGAAGCCTCTGCACGCCGTCACCGCCGACAACAGACAGCCTCTTCCTCATCATTATTATTAGACTCACAACAGGATGCTTCCACATCAGCATGTGGAACAATTTACTGCTACACTTCATCCCATATGCCGTTCACTGACATAACTAATCAGCAATCTGTTTCTGCCCTATCAATACCACCATTC
Organism: Dendrobates tinctorius; assembly: GCF_039654945.1. Classification (NCBI taxonomy): domain Eukaryota; kingdom Metazoa; phylum Chordata; class Amphibia; order Anura; family Dendrobatidae; genus Dendrobates; species Dendrobates tinctorius. Next base: position 56,065,761 of record NW_027361698.1, on the reverse strand, counting down.
AATACTGATGCACAGTAAGCCAATGCCAGTGAAAGGAAAGCAGCTTTAGCACTACGACAAAAACAACGCCGTGCTAATGAGACTCCTGAGGAAAAACAGCATCGACTTGACAAGATTAAGGCTTATAAACGCCGTCGTCTCACACACGAATCCCCTAACTCTAAATCTATTACATTGGCTGAAGAAGCCTCTACACGCCATCACCGCCAACAACAGACGGCTTCTTCCTCATCATTATTAGTAGACTCACAACAGGATGCTTCCACATCAGCATGTGGAACAAGTTACTACCACACTTCATCCTATATGCCGTTCACTGACATAACTAATCAGCAATCTGTTTCTGCCCTATCAATACCACCATTCAATACCAACGCACAGTTTCTTCACATACAAGCTGCAGTTAGCCCGCAGAAAGTGCAACCAAGACAAATATACGTTGGTCTCAAAACTAGGCGCACCCCATCGGTTGGACATGCACTTCTACTACAACCTCACATTTTCACTAATGATGAAAATAGTATTACCGAACACAGCTGTGGTGACATGACCCATGTATGTGAGCATTGCGAAGCTTTGCATTTTGTAGCAGAGATACCTTCTGATAACAACTTTACGCTCTGCTGTCAGAAGGGTAAAGTCCATGTACCCATACTACAATATCCTGATGTCTTTACACGTTTGCTGAAAGGGCAAAGTGAATTTAGCAAAAATTTCATGGATAATATTCGAAGTATTAACAATTCCTTTGCTTTTGCCTCCATGGGTGCAAATATTTCACCACCTCCTGGATATGGCCCATACTGTTTCCGCATACATGGCCAGATCTATCATAGAACTGGAACACTACATCCCTCAGATGACCAGCAACGCGCATTTGCCCAACTTTACATTCTCGATACCACTACCGCAAACGAACAACGCTTAAGATGTAAAGAAAATCAAAAATGTCATCCTACATTGATGAACATTATTGCCCTTCAAATCCAAACTATTAATCCTTTTGTGGAAGCTTATCAAATGTTACGTGATGTGGAAGAACAAGAAAAAATTAAATCTCTACAAAACGGAACTGTCATGCCAAACATCACTATGGCTATTAAACAAGATCGTACTCAAGACCCTCGACGCTACAATAATCCCACTGTCAGTGAAGTAGCAGTCATGTTTCAAAATGACAATGGTGAGCCACCTTTCAATAGAGACTATTAATTCATTTAAAACCTGATCCCCATAACCCTTTAGCTCCAAAAACACAACAAATTAGTATTCTCCATAGCAATTTGGATGCCCTCCTCTATCCAATATTTTTCCCTTATGGAGACCAAGGATGGCATGATGGACTCAAACAACAAGGCAAAAGTTCGAGGAGGATCACTCAACTCCAATACTATTGCTATATGTTATCTGTAAGAAATTACTTTAATCCACTCCTCAATGGTGGTAAGCTAACACAGCAATATTTAGTAGATGCTTATGTCAAAATCGAAGCTAATCGCCTACATTACATCCGCAAACACCAAAAAGATTTAAAAGTGGAGGATTACTGCCTCCTTCAAGAACATCTACTCAAAAAATCGGTTCAAAAGGGCATCCCTATTGGGAAAACCGTCATTTTACCATCTTCTTTTGAAGGCAGTCCAAGAAACATGCAGCAGCGCTACCAGGATGCTATGGCTATTGTTACAAAGTATGGTCGACCAGATCTATTTATCACCATGACATGTAATCCTAAGTGGAATGAGATTTCTACACATTTAGAACCGTGGCAGCGTGTTGAACACAGACCAGACTTGGTTGCACGTGTCTTTAAAATTAAACTGGAATCCCTCTTAAAAGACATTAGCAGTGGATTATTTGGAAACGTCACTGCAATGGTCCATGTCATTGAATTTCAGAAGCGTGGTCTCCCACACGCTCATATTTTAATTATTCTTGACAGCCTGTCTAAATTACGGACTGAGGCGGACATAGACAATATAGTCTGGGCTGAAATACCTGATGAAACAATCTACCCTCAGCTCCATAACATTGTTCTTCAACACATGATTCATGGTCCCTGTGGAGAACACAATCCTAATTCTCCCTGTATGGATCTTGGAAAGTGTAGCAAAGGTTTCCCAAAACAAAACCAACCATATACCATCAAAGAAAAGGATGGCTATCCCACTTACCGCAGACCCATTGGCAAAACATATGAACACCATTCTAAGACGATTGACAATTCATGGGTAGTTCCATATAACCCATTTTTACTCACCAAATACAAGTGCCATATTAATGTAGAAATATGTGCTTCCATTCAAAGTGTAAAATATTTATTTAAATACGTTTACAAAGGACATGACAAAGCCAACCTTGAAATTTCCCAAAATAACATCCAACATGATGAAACACACCAATTTACGGATACCAGATATGTTAGTGCACCTGAGGCTGCATGGCGGATATTTGCTTTTCCTATGCATAAACAATCTCATGCCATCATTCGCCTAGCCGTACATCTGCCTAATTCTCAACCACTCTATTTTCATGAGAATGACTCTGCAGACAACATCCATCAAAAGCTCAATTCCAATTCTACACTTATGGCGTATTTCAACCTTAATAAGATCGACCACAATGCACATAACTATTTCTACCGCGAAATTCCAGAACACTACGTTTGGAAACAAGGCACATGGGAACAAAGAAAACGAGGGGGTCTCACAGTTATTGGAAGAATGTATACTGTTAGTGTGAAAGACCAAGAACGCTATTATTTACGTTTGTTGTTGCTGCATGTAAAAGCTGCTACCAGTTTTGACAGCATTAAAACCGTCAATGGAGTTATGCATGAAACCTTTAAGGATGCTGCGTTAGCACTTGGATTATTATTCGATGATAGCATCTGGAGACATACTTTAACAGATGCTTGCATTCTTAACATGCCTTCCCAACTTAGAGACATGTTTGCTTATATCTGTATTTTTGGCCCCCCCAGTAATCCACTTGAATTGTGGAATGAATTTAAGGACCATTTTTTACAAGACTATTGTCATACATACCACAGCAACACTGAAGAGTGTATCGATTGTGAAGGATATGCTATGAAAGATGTCCAAGATGTCCTCATAGTCCATGGAAAAACTTTTGCTGATTATAATTTACCACGCCCAGCAAAAAATGTTAAACAACTCCTTAAACAATATGATAAGGATTATGAGTTAAAAAAAGCTGCAGAGATGAAAGAAACTCTTAATCAGGAGCAACTTTTTGCCTATGATGTCATTACTGAAGCTTTACAAAATAGCAGTTTAATACCAAAGTGCTTTTTTCTCGATGGACCTGGTGACAGTGGAAAGACCTACCTATACCATCTACTTACACATCATTTAAGAGGACAAGGAGAAATTGTGTCACCTGCAGCAACTACAGGAATAGCATCTAACTTGATACAAGGAGGCCGAACATTCCACTCTCTATATGGCATACCTATTCCGATCAACGAAACATCTGTTTCCAGGATTAAAAACGATACAAATGCAGGAAAACATTTACAGAGTACAAAACTTTTTATTATTGATGAGTGCACTATGGTCCAAAAACATGCATTGAATGTGATAGATAGACTTCTACGTGACATCATGACAACAAATGTTGCTGAAAAAAATAAAACACCATTTGGAGGTAAAGTTATTGTTCTTGGAGGAGACTTCAGACAATGTCTTCCCGTCATCGCTCATGGAACAAGAATAGACATTGTAGATTCCTGCATTAAATATTCAGAACATTGGCAACATTTTACCAGACTACCGCTAATTAACAACATGCGCTCCACTGATCCTGAATACAGCACTTGGTTGCTTAAACTTGGAAATGGTGAGCTGTCTAATGAACATAACCTTGGAGAGGATGTCATTGAAATTCCTCCAGACATGCTTTGCACTGGCTCTATAGTAACCGAGATCTTTGGAGACCATATTTACATTGATGTTAATGACCAACAAAGCCTCGACACTGCTGCATCACATGCTATACTATGTCCGAAAAATGATGACGTCGATTTTCTGAACTGTAAAGTAATGGATCGCATTAGTGGTGATTATACTGTATATACAAGTGATGATTCTGTCGATGCTGATGAGGCAGAGGAATGTGAAAACTACCCAGTTGAATTTTTAAACTCTCTGACACCATCAGGAATGCCATCACATCTCTTAAAACTTAAAATTGGCACCATTGTGATGCTATTAAGAAACCTAAACACCAAGAAAGGTCTCTGCAATGGCGCTCGCCTCATTGTCATTGCCTTACTCCGCAACATCATACAGGCTAAAGTGATTACTGGCTCAGCTGAAGGAGACATTGTGTTTATTCCACGCATCGATTTGTGTCCTTCAGAAACTGGGTTACCTTTTAAATTAAAACGTCGACAGTTTCCTCTAAAACCTGCTTTTGCTATGACCATTAACAAATCCCAAGGACAGACCCTCAATCGAGTTGGAATTTTTTTGCCCGAACCTGTATTTGCCCATGGACAATTGTATGTTGCATTCTCCCGAGTAAAGCAACGCAGCAACGTTAGGTTCAAAGTGGTGGATACACCACTTCAAGGACAATTGCTACCTAATAGCCCAAAAATCTTCACTAGAAATGTCGTTTACAAAAATGTCTTACTTTAAACTATTTAAGTTGGTCCTGGAATTGATAGATATATAGATATATAAATAATAGTTACATTCTAAATAGATATAGATAATAGACTTCTAAGACTTCTATACATAGCTTGATATATGTTATATATATAAATATTTTAAGCAGATAGATATATCTTACACTAATTATCTCTTTCACATATATGTCATAGACATATTTAAATCCATAAAAATATACATAGTTATAGGTATATATAGATTAAAAAAAAAAAGGCAAAAACTAAAAAAATTTAGGCAAACATAAGTAGATTTCAACTACATAGCTAACACATACCTACATAACTTAGGTAATAATAATTAATTTTTTATTTATTAATAGAGTACTATTATTTCAATAGCACTTTACATACATCAGTAATACTGTCCTTCTTGAGGCTCACTATGTAAATATCTTATCCACATAAAAACATAGGTGTGATACATCTATCTACTATAATAAATGCGCTAAGCAGCTTCCGGGTTGTAACAACTTCCGTCCAGTTGTAACTGGTGATGTCACAGCACACTTCTTGCCATGTTAACCCTCAACACACCACTCCTCCTCAACACACACTCCTGTCACCTTTCACTATCTCCACTAACGTCCAGTCGCAGGATTTTAGAATACTCAAGATGGCGTGGCCGCAAGAACATGTCGCCGGCGTGGACAACGTCGGGATTTAGGATGGCGCCGGTGGAAGAAGATGTCGGGGATCGTGGAGCAGCGATGATGACGGTGTGAGTATGAGAGACGGAGTGAGAGAAAGGGTCGTATGTGGAGTGAAAGAGTGAGTGGAGATGGTGAAAGGTGAGAAGAGTGTGTGTTGAGGCGGTGTGGTGTGTTCAGGAGGAGTGTGTGTTGAGGGTTCACATGGCAAGAGATGTGTCACTATCCTCCCAATGCAATAGCATCGGGCCTTAATCTACTATAATAAATGCGCTAAGCAGCTTCCAGGTTGTAACAACTTTCGTCCAGTTGTAACTGGTGACGTCACAGCACACCTCTTGCCATGTTAACCCTCAACACACCACTCCTCAACACACACTCCTCTCACCTTTCACTATCTCCACTAATGTCCACTCGCAGGTTTTGAGAATACTCAAGATGGCGTGGCCGCAAGAACATGTCGCCGGCGTGGACAACGTCGGGATCAAGGATGGCGCCGGTGGAAGAAGATGTCAGGGAATGTGGAGCAGCGATGATGACGGTGTGAGTATGAGAGACGGAGTGAGAGAAAGGGTCGTATGTGGAGTGAAAGAGTGAGTGGACGTGAGTGGAGATGGTAAAAGGTGAGAGGAGTGTGTGTTGAGGCGGTGTGGTGTGTTGAGGAGGAGTGTGTGTTGAGGGTTCACATGGCAAGAGGTGTGTCACTATCCTCCCGATGCGATAGCATCGGGCCTTAATCTACTATAATAAATGCGCTAATCAGCTTCCAGGTTGTAACAACTTCCGTCCAGTTGTAACTGGTGACGTCACAGCACACCTCTTGCCATGTTAACCCTCAACACACCACTCCTCAACACACACTCCTCTCACCTTTCACTATCTCCACTAATGTCCACTCGCAGGATTTCAGAATACTCAAGATGGCATGGCCGCAAGAACATGTCGCCGGCGTGGACAATGTCGGGATCCAGGATGGCGCCGGCGGAAGAAGATGTCGGGGATCGTGGAGCAGCGACGATGACGGTGTGAGTATGAGAGACGGAATGAGAGAAAGGGTCGTATGTGGAGTGAAAGAGTGAGTCGACGTGAGTGGAGATGGTGAAAGGTGAGAGGAGTGTGTGTTGAGGCGGTGTGGTGTGTTGAGGAGGTGTGTGTGTATTGAGGGTTAACATGGCAAGAGGTGTGTCACTATCCTCTCGATGCGATAGCATCGGGCCTTAATCTACTATAATAAATGCGCTAAGCAGCTTCCGGGTTGTAACAACTTCCGTCCAGTTGTAACTGGTGACGTCACAGCACACCTCTTGCCATGTTAACCCTCAACACACCACTCCTCAACACACACTCCTCTCACCTTTCACTATCTCCACTAATGTCCACTCGCAGGATTTCAGAATACTCAAGATGGCATGGCCGCAAGAACATGTCACCGGCGTGGACAATGTCGGGATCCAGGATGGCGCCGGCGGAAGAAGATGTCGGGGATCGTGGAGCAGCGACGATGACGGTGTGAGTATGAGAGACGGCGTGAGAGAAAGGGTCGTATGTGGAGTGAAAGAGTGAGTGGACGTGAGTGGAGATGGTGAAAGGTGAGAGGAGTGTGTGTTGAGGCGGTGTGGTGTGTTGAGGAGGACTGTGTGTTGAGGGTTCACATGGCAAGAGGTGTGTCACTATCCTCCTGATGCGATAGCATCGGGCCTTAATCTACTATAATAAATGCGCTAAGCAGCTTCCGGGTTGTAACAACTTCCGTCCAGTTGTAACCGGTGACATCACAGCACACCTCTTGCCATGTTAACCCTCAACACACCACTCCTCAACACACACTCCTCTCACCTTTCACTATCTCCACTAATGTCCACTCGCAGGATTTCAGAATACTCAAGATGGCATGGCCGCAAGAACATGTCGCCGGCGTGGACAATGTCGGGATCCAGGATGGCGCCGGTGGAAGAAGATGTCGGGGATCGTGGAGCAGCGACGATGACGGTGTGAGTATGAGAGACGGAGTGAGAGAAAGGGTCGTATGTGGAGTGAAAGAGTGAGTGGACGTGAGTGGAGATGGTGAAAGGTGAGAGGAGTGTGTGTTGAGGCGGTGTGGTGTGTTGAGGAGGTGTGTGTGTATTGAGGGTTAACATGGCAAGAGGTGTGTCACTATCCTCTCGATGCGATAGCATCGGGCCTTAATCTACTATAATAAATGCGCTAAGCAGCTTCCGGGTTGTAACAATTTCCGTCCAGTTGTAACTGGTGACGTCACAGCACACCTCTTGCCATGTTAACCCTCAACACACCACTCCTCAACACACACTCCTCTCACCTTTCACTATCTCCACTAATGTCCACTCGCAGGATTTCAGAATACTCAAGATGGCATGGCCGCAAGAACATGTCGCCGGCGTGGACAATGTCGGGATCCAGGATGGCGCCGGTGGAAGAAGATGTCGGGGATCGTGGAGCAGCGACGATGACGGTGTGAGTATGAGAGACGGAGTGAGAGAAAGGGTCGTATGTGGAGTGAAAGAGTGAGTGGACGTGAGTGGAGATGGTGAAAGGTGAGAGGAGTGTGTGTTGAGGCAGTGTGGTGTGTTGAGGAGGACTGTGTGTTGAGGGTTCACATGGCAAGAGGTGTGTCACTATCCTCCTGATGCGATAGCATCGGGCCTTAATCTACTATAATAAATGCGCTAAGCAGCTTCCGGGTTGTAACAACTTCCGTCCAGTTGTAACCGGTGACATCACAGCACACCTCTTGCCATGTTAACCCTCAACACACCACTCCTCAACACACACTCCTCTCACCTTTCACTATCTCCACTAATGTCCACTCGCAGGATTTCAGAATACTCAAGATGGCATGGCCGCAAGAACATGTCGCCGGCGTGGACAACGTCGGGATCCAGGATGGCGCCGGCGGAAGAAGATGTCGGGGATCATGGAGCAGCGACGATGACAGTGTGAGTATGAGAGACGGAGTGAGAGAAAGGGTCGTATGTGGAGTGAAAGAGTGAGTGGATGTGAGTGGAGATGGTGAAAGGTGAGAGGAGTGTATGCTGAGGAGGTGTGTGTGTATTGAGGGTTATCATGGCAAGAGGTGTGTCACTATCCTCTCAATGCGATAGCATCGGGCCTTAATCTAGTTTGAATATAAGACTCACCTCTGAAAAAGGGTGTCTTATAGTCTGAAAAATGTGTAATTTCCTGAGAAATCATGTTTCTGTCAAGCCAAAACTTTGTTAATATAGAAAAATTTAACCATAATACCCAAAGAAAGATATAGTACAATAATGGTAAATAATGTCACGATTAACATGTAAGCCTCTTCTTCTGTTTGAACCTTTCCAGCAATAACATAAATATCATTCAGCCAGAAGCGGTATTCCAGTAACACGAGTTCACTACAGTACATTTACAGTATATCAACATTATGAATCCATTCATTTAATGCGATATATACTTTTAATAGATGCAAAGTGTGAAACCAGGTTGGTTACTTTTGTTTAAAAAGAGAAAAATCCTTAGAGATGGCTAATTAATCTGTAAATGTGATCATTGTGCTGGAATTCAGAAGTTTTGGTTTTCTAAAGGTCAAAAGGTTTAACTCGTCTGCTTCTACTATAATTATTATTTGCAGGGGTATTGTATGTTAATTCTCAATATAAATCTAGCAGAACATGCCTTGCCTGTCGATTTGCAGACAATCACTCATTACCAGCAAGGAAATGGCCAATTTTCAAAAAGTCATTCAGACTTAATTCAGCTGCCCTTGAAACCAGTCATTAATGTAGTAATGCCTTTCTCACTAGGGAATTGACCTCACTCAGTCAAATAACTATTAACCAATGGGTATTGCACTGTTTCAGCATAATAGTTTTATATGGATAGTTATATGCAATTACAGTTTTATTTTTATTGTCAGCACTTAAACTAAAACCTAAGCACTCTACGGACCTTATGCTGTGGCATATTTAGTAAGATCATAGAAATGCATTTATTTAATTCTGTAAAAAAATAAAACAGTTATTATTACAGAATTTCCATGCCCATGTTATACTCTTTTCTATGTAAAAGTAAGTTATAATAATTTAATATAAATAATAATACTAATAATTTGAAGTGGAGGAGCTCTCATTGAAACATTAATTTTTGAATGATACTCTTATACTCTGTGTATTATCGCATTTCATTTTTAAAGTTGTAGAGATGTCAAAATTGTGCATGTGGACATCTCATTGATAAATAGCATGCAAAAAAAAAAAATAAACAGATGGCCACATGGCAGTCATTATGACCTGTGAAGAAAATTTAAAATTTAATTGTGTAATTGTGTTACATTCATTTTGTGAAACCGCAGTTGATATGTGTCAATAACATACTAGTGGTTGCTCTGACAGATATTATAGTATTATTCACATTAGGGATTATAACATAAGACCTGTGTGCAAAACCAATACTCTGTGTAAGGGGTATGAAATCTGAAAAAGAAAACTGTATACATGAACCAAAAATAGTAAAAAAGTACAAATTTTAATAACACGAAAAAACAAAATAACAGACAAGGTTAAGAAATCCAAAAAGCAGATTTTCAATGTAGCACAAACATTACCTCTTGTGGGTGATGGTGCCGGCGCCAAGGCACCTTTTGTCTACTGCCTTCTTCTGAAGGTGGCATCACACCAGCAAGAGCAAGGTTATATAGTTTATAGCGGACCTATCAATGACAAAGGGAGGTTCATTAGCAACACTTCTGTGTGGCCAAGAATATTTAGTTGTATCCAGGATGTGACATTTAGATCAATGGGTTGGATTATTTAAGTGTTTGGGGAGTGAAGAAGAAGATGTTTGTACTACATTGAACATCTACTTGGAAACTTGGAAAGTTTTTTCTATTATACATTCTATTGTGTACAGCCTCTATTTGATATATGGTGGGTGTTTTTCTTGTTAATAAAATTTGTACTTTTTTACTATTTTTGTTCATGTGTACATTTTTCTTTTTCAGATTTCATATAACTGTACTGAACTTCATACATTTCTATTTTTTGTTTTGGCATTTTTCTATTTACACAGTTGAAATTTGGTTTGCTTTGATATGATGCCATTATTGTTGACTAACCCCCCCCCTTTCCTCTGTAAGGGTATGTAAAGTTCTTACATTGCTCACAATAGAAGCAGTGCACAATACACTTCTATGACATGTGCCCTGCTGTCTTTGTCTGTGGACCTGGCAATGGCACAAAAAAACATATTGATGCAAAGTTAATTTCACAGTCACACAGGACACTAACTAACTAAACTATCTGACTAAGAAACAACCGCCTAGCTAACTAGCCAAAATCTAGCTGCTAACATTGGCAGCATCAGGAGCAGCCTCTCTGCGCTGTTACAGTGTCAAAATGGCACTAAAACAAGATATCCACTCTTTATATGGAGATGGACATGTGACTTCAGCAACCAATGACACAAGACGTTGTGTCAGGGCATTGTGGATGTTTCCTGAGCCCTGATTGGTTAGCTGCAATATGCACACATAAAGTTAGGGAAAAAAATGTCAGTTTACAAGAACGCCATGCCTCTGAGCTCAGCAAACCCTCTACTCTCAACAGACACGTGCCCTATGCTCATCATATACCACCATTATCGGAACCAAAGTGCTGAAAATACTTTAATGGCAATGCAAATATTTTCCTGCATTTTTACCGAATGCTACCGATTTTATTAGATTATGCTTGTCTTTCTGATCATGAATCCAAATGTTTGGCAATGTTTGTTTTTCAAACAAATTCACTCATCACTCGTGCTTATTCCCTATTGAGAGGTTAGTGATGTGCAATGGTAAATGCTGCTCTTTTGAAGTATAATACAAGGGATTATCCTCCGTCACATGCATCAACAGAGCAGTGTTTGAAGTTTCACATGACCAATAAATCAGCAGCATATTGCTTGAGTTCTCAAGGCCATGGACAAAATGATTTTCAGAAATAATAGGGTGTGCAGTTTTTGTGTATAAAAGTGTGTGCATTTTATCCACTTTTTTATTAGGTATCTGACTGCTGTGACTCCTGACAATCGCCTAAGGTGAAGAGAGTGACAACATCATCCATGGTAGCAAAAAGTGTCTTCTCTATTATTACAACACAAAGAACAGGAAGTTAGCAAAGTCTCAACCTTACAGTGGATTGATAAAGACCTAGGTGAAAACACTGCTGTCTCCATTTATTTTGTGATGTAATAGTAAAGAAGAAGATAATTTTTGCTAATGCAGATGCTGTATTCATTCTCTTCAGCCTTTCGATCTTATGGAGGCTTGCGATCATCCCCTTTTTGGCATACCTGCAACAAGTACCTACATATTGTGGTGAGGTGCTACCCTACACTTGCTATTTTCCTGACATTCTACTGTCCTCTCCTTTTACTTTCTCTGTCCTGTTACAGTCAGTGACTGATAATATGATGACAGCAAAAAGCTGATTGTTTTATAAGAGTAAAAAGAACCATTTACATACAGTTGAAACCAGAAGTTTAAAATACATTATATAAAAAGACACATATGCATGATTTCTCAACATCTGACATGAAATCAGAAAAAACTTTTCCTGTTTTAGGTAAATTAGGCTTACCATAATTATTCATATTTGCCAAATGCCAGAAAAATGAGTGAGAGAATGTTTTAAGGTATTTTTTATTATTTATTGCAAAGTCAAAAGTTTACATACAGTTAATTAGTGTTTGGTACCTGTGACAGATCGCACAGGGGAGGGGGGTATTGACTTCACTCACCTCTGGGGAGCTCAAAAATATCTCCAGAATCCGTCCTTTCCTCAACCCTCAATCTACTAAAATGCTTGTGGATGCCATCATCATCTCCCGCCTTGACTACTGCAACATTCTTTTCTGTGGCCTCCCTGCTAACACCCTTGTACCTCTCCAGTCCATCCTTAACTCTGCTGGTCAATTAAATCATCTATCTCCTCACTACTCCACCACTTCTCACCTCTGCAAATCTCTTCACTGGCTCCCATTCCCACAACATATCCAGTTCAAATGACTAATACTGACCTACAGGCCATCTATAATCTGTCTCCTCCAGATATCTCTGAATTAATCTCCTAATATCTTCCTTCATGTAATCTCCAGTCCTCCCAAGACCTCCCTCTCTCCTTCACACTTATTTGCTCCTCACCTAACCACCTCCAAGACTTCTCCCGAATATCCCCCATCCTTTGGAATTCTTTGGCCCAACACGTCCTACTATCAACCACATTCGGATCCTTCAGATGAAACCTGAAAACCAACTTCTTCAGGAAAGCTTACAGTCTTCATTGACCCTGCTGCCTCCTCACCACTACCAGAGCTACTGCCTCACCAATACCGGAGCTGCTGCAACCCCCCAACCTACTGTCTCCTTCCCCACTATCCTGTAGAATGTAGTCCTGCAAGCGCAGGGTCATCTCCCCTCTATATCAGTCTGTGATTGTTAGTTTGTTTACTGTAAGTGATATCTGTAATTTGTATGTAACCCCTTCTCATGTAAAGCACCATGGAATCAATCGTGCTATGCAAATAATAGTAATAATAATATACCAACTCCGTCATCAGGGTGTTCCACAGAAATGAGTAGCAACATGGTAGACATCTTTTCACTTGAAGCTGAGTCAGTGTTCTCTTGGATTAAGAGTGAAAGGTTGGTATTACTTAGACACCGCATGGTCCTTCCTAGAATAAGAATTCAAAGATGTTGTGGTTACTGATTCAGCAGAATACCATTCTTAACCCTAGAACGCATGACCATAAAAATCTACTCTTTCACATACCTGTGTGCAAATAACATGGAATAACTCAAACAAAAATAATTTTCAAAGTTTATTTGAAAATTGCAAAGTAAGGATGCATTCCCACTAGCGCTGGTGTCTGCCAGGAGGAGATCTGTAATGGATCTGACCTCCTGGTGACCCCAGCTAAGGCTGTCGGAATCCTGGCATTCCAGCAGCCTTAACTGGAGTCTGCCTCTTGCACTTATACTCTCCAATCATTTCGTCCATCTTGTCCACTCCTCCTTTGGTTTTATTATAATGCAAGATGATTTCGGGTTTCTGTTTCCTGTTATTGGTGTCTATACTTCCATCATGGTGCATTGTACTCAGTAATATCACAGATTTTTCTTTCTTAGCTTTATAAGACACCATTGTCGCTTGATTGCAGAAACCAAATACACTATCATAAAGTTGTCGATGTCGATTGTGCTTCATGATTGGAGGAATTTCTCTGCGGTTTTGCTTCATTGTACCAACAAGTGTAAGTTGTTTCTGAAGCAAAAAATTGCCCAGTTCAAGATTGATGAAGTAGTTGTCCATTGTTATATTTTTTCCAGAATAGAAAATTAGTTTCGCAAGTGTTTTTACTACGTCAGAACATAGGTCTTTCTGGACTGGAGCGTCAACATCTTTGCCACAGTAAATCAGACCATTCATTCCATAATAGCTTGTAGAATCAGACATCCAGAAAATTTTAATACCATATTTAGCAGGTTTGCTGGGCATATACTGAATGAAATTGCAACGTCCCCTAAATGCAAGAAGTTGCTCATCCACTGTCACATTATCACTAGAATGGTATTGCTTAGTGCAGTTCTTGATAAAAAGATTCCAGATGTCGCTAATGGGGGCTAATTTATCTGTTTCCAACCTGACAGGACAAGTTCTCTTGTCATCAAAACAAAGGCTTCTCCGAATATCATCAAATCTATTGACTGACATTGTAGCTTTGTAATGTGGATCTGAAAAAGGGTTCATAAAGAGTTCTCTGATAGGAACATCGTATGATTTTGTACTCCCTGCCAGAAGAGTAAGGCCAATATAAGCATACAGTTCCTCTTTTGTTATATTTTTCCATGTTTTTTTCCTTCCTGAACGTTTTCCTTCTAAGTTAGTACACAAAACTACCTCATCTACAATATCATCTGAAAAAAATTTACAGAACATATCTCTTTTGGACAAGAATTGTGGAATTCCTACAGTTCCTTGAGCAACTCTTACAATATTATGTGATGGGGTTCGTCCAAGAACCTCAGCAGTACTGTTCCAAAAAACATTAGTTTTGGATGTTCTATTTGTACGTTCTGCTGGATCCATTACTTCTTCATCATCTGAAGAATCACTGGAGGATGAAGTAGAGACATTAGCTGGTGGCATGTACTCTTCATCAGACAAAGAAAGTTCACTGTCTTCATCACTATCAAAAATGATTGCTTCAATTTCTTGGTCAGTCAAACCCCTGGATGTAGACTGTGCCATTGTAACCTTAGAAGTCAGTAAACTAAAATGAAAAAAGAAAAAGATTACAATCAGGGTTGTACACTCTTTGTTAGTGTGTGCGCTAAGGGTAAAGTGCAGACCCCTCCTCTCACCTTCAGCAGGTCACCACTTTCTTTTAGGTGCAGTAGAAGCTTTTGGATTTTTGGAACTCAGAAAGTTTCCTTTTCAAGAAACAAGAAAGCTGACTCCTTCCTCCAAAGTCTCTTCAGCAAGTAGCACACAATGACAAGTGTTCAGGACCTATGATGATGTCAGAGACGCATGAAGTTGTGAGGGAGCCTCCTTCCCAAGATCACATGACCATGTAGTCAGGCAGAATTCACACTCTTCATAGCAACAGCAGAGTCATAAAGACTGAGTCAAAGTCTTCCCCAGCAACAGTGAAGACAAAAAGACTTAGGATCACATGTAAACCTAGTACGGGCCTAAAAGGCCCCAGGTATGTGAATATGGGGTATTCACAAAAAAGAGTTGTTATACCGAAATGCCTGTAACATAAAAATTAATGAACAACTGGAAATGACAAACAACTATATACCTGAGGAATACCTAGAGTTTCAAAATTCTAACCAAAGTAATCTTGCAGAAAATAGAAAACAATTAACAGGGCGGGCCTGCGAGGCCCCAGGTATGCGTTCTAGGTTTAAATTTATTTTTAATTTTGTCTAATCTTTTTATTTTTCACCCTTGCAAGTGATAAGATTGGCCTCCTCATGAAGACAGTGTTTACATCATTCCAATTGCTTTTCCTACACTTGTGGAGACTATACATTGAGAGAACAAAGAGAATCCATTTCTGACTTTGGGAAATAGGCATACCTAAGCTATTTCAAAATGAAATTAAGGGACCAAGATAAGACATGGGCTTCACACTTAAAAACTTGTATTGAGCACCTTTGGCAGTGAACAAATAGTATGAGAAAATGTCTAAAATATGGCAAAACCATTGTCTGGAGAGAACAGAGGAATTATAGTGATGATTGCTACTTCTTTGATGTTAACATAAAGGGCATTAATGGATGTAACCTGAGTAAATGGATGTATTCTGACCCAGACTCATCAAAACAACCTGCTTTACACTCGGATGAAATACTAGTCCCATCATTCAACAAGCTAGAAGAGATCCCTGAAGATGAGTCTCGTTCTTCACCTGTAAACAGTAGTCATGATGACAATCATTTTGAAGGAACTTCATCAGTGCCACAAATTTCTAATTAGCCACAGCTCAATGACCTCATTAGCTAAATCTCCCAAAGAAATCAGTATAATTGTTTGCATGTAGACTAGCAGAGAGGAATTAATTACATCAGGAAACAAGTATCACACACTATTGCAATAGAGAAAATGATTTACTATGATTCTTTTCTGAGGAAAGTGATTTTTTTAAATTGCAACAATGTTTAAGGCTTAATGATGAAAATGGGCATATCACAATATCGACTAAAGCCCCCGTTACACACTGCGATATCGCTAGCAATATCGCTGTAAAGTCACTTTTTCTCCGGCTTCTATATGATATACCATTGTGGGTCTGCATCAGTCTATATTTATTCAAACTAACTCAATAATTGTGACTTTCATAACCCCGCCAAGTGGTCTTATAAGACCTTATTGCGCTCTTTATCTTTCCAGGTTTCCTTATAATCGTAATCCTATTTTTATTTGGGCAGGCATTATTGTTTGATATTGTCTATGCTTTTACCAGAGAAGGTTTGTTTGTGGTTTCTTATTTTTTTTTTCATATCAGTTTTGATTCAGTTTTGGATATTCACTCCTCTAATTTATTCTGAACCATCTGCTCACATTTGGTCTCAGAAAAATGACACAATTTTTACCAAACTTTGGATTTTTTTTCACCACTTAAATAAAAAAGAAACTAGACATGTTTGGTATCTACGAAATTGTAATGACAGGGAGAATCATACTGGCAGGTCAGTTTTAGCATTTAGTAAACATGGTAAAAGCACTTTTTTTGCAATTTCACTGCACTTGGAATTTATTTCCAGTTTTTCAGTACACAATACTGTGTCGTTCAAAAGTGCAACTCGTCCTGCAAAAAAAGAAGCCCTCACATGGCCATATTGATAAAAAAAAAGTTTTTGCCCATCGGAACAAGGGGAGCAAAAAGCAGAAACACAAAAATGATAATGGGCTGCGTCATGATTTCGCTCTTTAAGTGAAAATATAAGGAAGCCAGGTGACTCATAGTTTTATCCATCACTTTATAGATCTCTACTAAGTTTTCAACTTACAGACAAGAGTTTAGGACTCTCTAAATTTAAATCTACTTGTACTTTCATGTTCCATTCTTAATTTAGCAAGAGTATATTTGCCAGAGCTTTACTTTTACAGTTGCAGATGTATTTCTCATTTGAAACCCAAGAAATACCCTTAAAGTCTAATTTATACCAATGCTAAAGGATTTAAATAAAAAAAATGCTTAACATGATTTACACTTTAGATTAACTAAGCTGCATGATTTCATAAAACTTTTTCAGTGCGTCAACAACTTTTTTTTTTATTTATATTATGTCAGAGTGCTTCAGCTTGAAAATCCAACTCTTTTTGCAATATTACTTCAAGGACATAACATAACAATCAGTAAAAGCAATGACACAATTGAGCTTGTGAAAAGGTACTTCAAGACATATAGTATCAAGCATCCAATTCCAATCTTAAAAAAGTATAAATGTCAAGCTGGTCTGATCTGTGAAGTTTGGCCTTGGAATGCCTAAACTACCTGCCAAGATGCGTAACTTTTCAATGTATGCTTATCACAGCAGGAAGCCGTTTAACTGACACAGGATCAAAACTGATTCCCGAAAATGTAGACTGTCTTTCAAGCTTTAAAGCTAAACTGCATATGTTTTTATGAAGTTGAAGTTTTAATCATGAACTTGAGGGACATCAGATAAACTGCAGTAATGTGTTATGTAAAATCAACGCAACAACAATATTTTAATGGAAAATGATAAAGCAAATGTAAACATTGTAACTGTGAAATTGCTAGAAGAAAACATCCACAGTGCTTCCAAATAGGAATACTGCTTAAATGTCCATTACAGGTTTTTCATCATATTGTATGTATTAAAAATGTACACGCACAAGTAACTATGGAAAGCACAATTTATAAAATAATGATAATAATAAGTAGAAGAAGAAGAATGTACTGTGATTGTCCATGTGAAATTCAACCTAGAATCATTTGTATGATAAAGAGGTCCTCATATTTAATTGTCATTTATCCTGGTATTTTAACATTTAAAGGGAATCTATGACAAGCCTTTTCTACCCCAAGAAAATCATGATGAAAAAGCAGAGACCTGAGTCCATCATTGTTACTTCCTGCAGTTCTGATAAAATTTATTTTTCTCCTAATAATAAATACCTTAATTTAAAAACTACATTTTGTGTTTACCTGTGTTATATTTGTCCAATATTTAAATTTGTTTGGTGATCTGAAACATTTAAGCGTGACAAACATGCAAAAGAATGTGAAATTAGGAAGGGAAAAACACTTTCTCACCCAACTGTATGTGAGACAGGCTCAAGCTGAATAAGAGAATACACGACTTTGCGGGAAACATCAGAGTACCGCAGATCTATGTCACTGATCAATTACTGCTGCCAATAGGTAGTAGCAAGAGCAATATAATGAGAATCTGGCATGACGGGAAATGTAGTCTCTTTATGGGAACTAAATCAGAGGGGCATAAGGAATCACATGACAGATTAACTGAAACAGCTATATACATAGTCAAGACATTTACAAAACCTATACATTATTATTCATTATCATTAACCCTAGTTCATATTGCAATAAAAAGGCAAAAAAGCTAAAGTTCTGTTGACATACCACACGCAAATAAAATAAACTTTCTAATATATCTTATCAGAGAATCATGCCTTTTATGTAATTATGAGCCACATATTTTACTTATCATTCACTGAGAAATAAAGCTCCTTGTATTTTACCAATAAATATGATGAAAAATGGTCAAACATTTTTTTTCTGGCTATATAAACATTTTCTTCAGGAAGCACTACCCTATCATATAGGTAGCAAACAAAATCTTAAGGACAGTAAACATATAATTGTAGGTGGCCCTGACCAAAAGTGACCATCTCATTACATGCACTAGCTATGGAATTACTCCCAAAATCTTGTATACAAAAACGTTTGGAGTAAAAACATCCACCAAGAAAAATTATTATTATTATTATTATTCATTTGGGTATCAGAGGTGGGGATGCAGTACGACTCCTCACGCAGAGAGAATGTAGATGGATTGCGGTTTTGGACACTGTATCACCAAAGGGCTTAAATGAGCAAATCAGTTTCTTCTCTTTTTTATAATAATTTTTTTGGATTTATTTTTAATTTGTATGTTTTGTGTCTCTTGTAGTTAATTGTCATATGATAATGAGTACCTGTGAGTATCCTCCCCTTTTGGACCCCTTGGACATCTAGCAACTGGATCAGGAAGTAGATTTTCTTCAAATACTGGAGCGTCTTGACCATATATTATATAATTTTATTAAATATTTTATATTTTTTATATATACAGTGGGGAAAAAAAAGTATTTAGTCAGTCAGCAATAGTGCAAGTTCCACCACTTAAAAAGATGAGAGGCGTCTGTAATTTACATCATAGGTAGACCTCAACTATGGGAGACAAACTGAGAAAAAAAAATCCAGAAAATCACATTGTCTGTTTTTTTTCATTTTATTTGCATATTATGGTGGAAAATAAGTATTTGGTCAGAAACAGGCAATCAAGATTTCTGGCTCTCACAGACCTGTAACTTCTTCTTTAAGAGCCTCCTCTTTCCTCCACTCATTACCTGTAGTAATGGCACCTGTTTAAACTTGTTATCAGTATAAAAAGACACCTGTGCACACCCTCAAACAGTCTGACTCCAAACTCCACTATGGTGAAGACCAAAGAGCTGTCAAAGGACACCAGAAACAAAATTGTAGCCCTGCACCAGGCTGAGAAGACTGAATCTGCAATAGCCAACCAGCTTGGAGTGAAGAAATCAACTGTGGGAGCAATAATTAGAAAATGGAAGACATACAAGACCACTGATAATCTCCCTCGATCTGGTGCTCCACGCAAAATCCCACCCCGTGGGGTCAGAATGATCACAAGAACGGTGAGCAAAAATCCCAGAACCACGCGGGGGGACCTAGTGAATGAACTGCAGAGAGCTGGGACCAATGTAACAAGGCCTACCATAAGTAACACACTACGCCACCATGGACTCAGATCCTGCAGTGCCAGACGTGTCCCACTGCTTAAGCCTGTACATGTCCGGGCCCGTCTGAAGTTTGCTAGAGAGCATTTGGATGATCCAGAGGAGTTTTGGGAGAATGTCCTATGGTCTGATGAAACCAAACTGGAACTGTTTGGTAGAAACACAACTTGTCGTGTTTGGAGGAAAAAGAATACTGAGTTGCATCCATCAAACACCATACCTACTGTAAAGCATGGTGGTGAAAACATCATGCTTTGGGGCTGTTTCTCTGCAAAGGGGCCAGGACGACTGATCCGGGTACATGAAAGAATGAATGGGGCCATGTATTGTGAGATTTTGAGTGCAAACCTCCTTCCATCAGCAAGGGCATTGAAGATGAAACGTGGCTGGGTCTTTCAACATGACAATGATCCAAAGCACACCGCCAGGGCAACGAAGGAGTGGCTTCGTAAGAAGCATTTCAAGGTCCTGGAGTGGCCTAGCCAGTCTCCAGATCTCAACCCTATAGAAAACCTTTGGAGGGAGTTGAAAGTCTGTGTTGCCAAGCGAAAAGCCAAAAACAACACTGCTCTAGAGGAGATCTGCATGGAGGAATGAGCCAACATACCAACAACAGTGTGTGGCAACCTTGTGAAGACTTACAGAAAACGTTTGACCTCAGTCATTGCCAACAAAGGATATATCACAAAGTATTGAGATGAAATTTTGTTTCTGACCAAATACTTATTTTCCACCATAATATGCAAATAAAATGAAAAAAAAAACAGACAATGTGATTTTCTGGATTTTTTTTTCTCAGTTTGTCTCCCATAGTTGAGGTCTACCTATGATGTAAATTACAGACGCCTCTCATCTTTTTAAGTGGTGGAACTTGCACTATTGCTGACTGACTAAATACTTTTTTTCCCCACTGTAATTAAAAAATATTTTTCTGTATCACTTTTTATTAGTTTTTTCACTTTGCACTTTATAAATTGCACCTTATTATTCACAAATTATATGTGGCTGAGTATATTTTATTACACATTGAATGTGACTGTTCCATTATTTGGAATGATTTTAGCACAATAGTATATATTTTCACAAATCAATAATTTTTTCACGGGTTATATGTACTGTATATATGTATATTTAATTTTCACATTTTATATGTGACTATTTTTGGAACAATACTGTAAAAAGATTTTTTTCACTGTATTTTTTGGTGTTTTTACACTTTAGTCACCAGTGATTATATTAGGGTAATTCTATGGGTATATGGATCAAGATGGCATTTATAGTGTTTTGGTTGCTCACCACTGCATTAGTATGTTAATTTAGTTTTGCAATGGTATGTGTGTTTACATTGTTCCCAATATCGTTTTATACTGAGATTATTAGTGCGCTTGTCCCCCGCACTGAGATGGTCAGTGCGTAATTTCTGATGCTGTTATGTGACATGCGCATCTTAGTTACATTATTGGGCCTATTGGGTGAATCGCACTTTGAGATTGTCAGTGCGCATGTCCCTTGTATAGAGATGACCGGCGCGTCATCTCCACGTGATGTGGGCGGTTCAGTGACGTCACCAGTTGTTCTGGGTGAACCGCACTGCCATATTGGCGCTGTCTGATGACGCGAATTCCGGGTCCTATCATGATGACATGCGCCGTCTATGATGATTCTCTGCAGCTGTGGTGGGGAGATATAAGGGAGTGTGGGACAGAACATACCATCACAGCCCCCCGACGAAGCCCACGCGAAACGCGCGTAGGGGCTACACGTGCGACATACTCTTCAGCTATGGGTAAGCAATTTTGAATGGTTTCTAACTATGTGGCCTCCAAATTCAGATTTGAGCTATTATGCTGTGATTGAACATTACTGGGAGGTGGTCACTTGTTAGGGTGCCTAAGATATCTTGGATTAGACTTGAAGCACTGACACTTTATTTATGTTTGTATATCCATTATATACTTTTTGCTCATTTGCTGTTGGGTATTGTTGCATGTGTGTTTTTTCTGCACCTGAAATTTTCATCATATGGAGCTCTATAATTATGTGACCCATTTTTATGTGTCTTTTGTCTCAAATTATGAGTAATTGAAATAAAATTATTTCCTATCATATAGGTGTCTGCTGCTTTCAGAAATGCTCCCCCCAAAAAATCTTTATCACCTGTGGTGTAGTGACCACTGTGTCCATTAGGGGGCGCTGTGTGGGTGTCCCAGGGCGAACGGATAGCCTTGCCCAGAGTGGTAACAGGAGCAGGGTGCTAAAGGATCGCTATATATCTCAAGGTGGGTGGCCTTGGGATGGAGGCTTGCTTATGTGCTGATCAGCACAGCTGATCTTTCATTCCAATGTGTCAGGGAGAAGTCTCCAGGTAGCTGGTGAGACGGGCAGGACCAGTTACCTACAAACCCACCGAGGGGGTGTGTTTAAGAATGCTATTGTAAAGTATGTATGAGTGGTTGAAGGACCTGTGATGAGGTCATAGCCATGTGACACGGTGGGCGTGGCTATGGACCATATAAGGTGGCCAGGGTAGGTCACATGAGTGAATGCAGGGACCCGGTTGGTTCGTTTTGGAAGGTCCCGTCTGAGAGAGATGGTGCCGTCTTCCTGACAGCAAGTGAACGCTTGGTTAATGGCTGCACGTGCCTGATAGTTCCCTGGAGGGAATGGACATCTGCAGCATGGTGAAACGGCCATGAGGTAAACCCAGAGAAGGGATATAACTGTGAGGCTAAGAGAGCCTGTGTGCTGGACATGGCACAACCTGTGTGACCAGAGGATAACAGAGTGAAGCTCTGTGATGGACGCTATGCTGTTAATATGAACTTTATGTTGCTGGTCATGGTTTATGATGCCTAAATAAACCGCATGGACTGTGATTTTTTTTTTGGAAAACCTGTGCCGGATGTGATTTATTGGCTGCCAAGCGAGTATCCCCTACCCGAATGACAGCGCTACCTTACACACCTAAAATATTTATGTGATATAATGTAGATGCATTAAAGTACTTACCTATTGCCAGAATCCTTGGTTCCCAGCATTGCTCCAGTCCTATTCTGGACCACGTGGCCACTCTAGAGCCTCAAAACATGGCTCCATAGACTTGCATTGGGAATGCAACTTTTGGTCTACACATAAACTCTTGTGTGACCTGCCTGGCTGAATTTAAGGGCATGTTAACACGTTCAGTATTTTCTCAGTATTTCACATCAGTACTTTAAAGCCAAATCCAGGAGTGCAGAAGTGGTGCACGTGTTTCTGATTTACTTTACCTATGATTGTTCCTGACTTTGGCTTACAAAATAATTATGTAAAATATTAACCAAATACTGAACTTGTGAACATAGTCTAGGTCACATGATCCAGAAGCTGACCATAAACAAGGTATAAATGGTGATTAGTAAGTATTTTAATGCACCTGCACTTCATAATACACATATTTAGAATAATTTGGGAAAACAATTTTGCTAGGAGATTTTTCATTTTGATTTTTTATTGATATAGACTATTAATTAGAAACATACTAAATTTATTTTCCGGTAAGGTTATAATCTGTGTTTACAGAGTAGAATTGGCAACTGTTTCAGTTTGTAGATATGGATTTCATGCAATACTTTAACTAACTGCTTGTACTTTAGTTTACTGTAGAAGAGCAGAAGGCTAGCACTCGACTCTTGTGGGTATGATGATGCAAGTGAATGGAGCCAGTGGTCCCATAAATAGTAGAATATATAATCACTGCACTTATAGAGGTTGAAGAGGTTTGCTTCAAGTGAAACGTATATTACAGGTGATAGGTGAACTGACAGGCAAAAATTAACATTTCGGCCAGTTAATGGCCTTGATCACAATGCCGCTGAAAATAAGTGAAAGAAAACAATAAATCATGCAGAAAAGACAGAAAATATATACATATATAATGAAAACATGTCATGGCAAAACACAAAATACAAGTATGGGAGCATGACTATAGGTTACCAATGAAGGTATACAGTTGTGGCCAAAAGTATTGACACCCCTGCAATTCTGTCAGATAATACTCAGTTTCTTCCTGAAAATGATTGCAAACACAAATTCTTTGGTATTATTATCTTACGCAAGGTCCTGCAGCTTCTCTGAACCTTGCAGGCTTGCCTCCTGACGCGGCGTCTGTAACAGACACAGACGGCTGCTGAAAATTTTTAGTTAGACGCTAGTCACCGGTCGGGACAGCATCCTTTATGGAGATCCTGCTCTCATCTATCTGGGACACCAGTGACTGCTAAGATACTGACTGCAAATACAGTTGTGGCCAAAAGTATTGACACCCCTGCAATTCTGCCAGATAATACTCAGCTTCTTCCTGAAAATGATTGCAAACACAAATTCTTTGGTATTATTATCTTCATTTAATTTGTCTTAAATGAAAAAAACACAAAAGAGAATGAAGCAAAAAGCAAAGCATCGATCATTTCACACAAAACTCCAAAAATGGTCCAGACAAAAGTGTTGGCACCCTCAGCCTAATACTTGGTTGCACAACCTTTGGCCAAAATAACTGCAACCAACCGCTTCCGGTAACCATCAATGAGTTTCTTACAATGCTCTGCTGAAATTTTAGACCATTCATCTTTGGCAAACTGCTCCAGTTCCCTGATATTTGAAGGGTGCCAAACTGCCATTTTTAGATCTCTCCACAGGTGTTCTATGGCCACCTTAGAAGTCTCCAGTGCTTTCTCTCAAACCATTGTCTAGTGCTTTTTGAAGTGTGTTTTGGGTCATTGTCCTGCTGGAAGACCCATGACCTCTGAGGGAGACCTAGCTTTCTCCCACTGGGCCCTACATTATACTGCAAAATTTGTTGGTAGTCTTCTAACTTCATAATGCCATGCACACGGTCAAGCAGTCCAGTGCCAGAGGCAGCAAAGCAACCCCAAAACATCAGGGAACCTCCGCCATGTTTGACTGTAGGGACCGTGTTCTTTTCTTTGAATGCCTTTTTTTTCTCTTGTAAACTCTATGTTGATGCCTTTGCCCAAAAAGCTCTACTTTTGTCTCATCTGACCAGAGAACATTCTTCCAAAACGTTTTAGGCTTTTTCAGGTAAGTTGTGGCAAACTCCAGCCTGGCTTTTTTATGTCTCGGGGTAAGAAGTGGGGTCTTCCTGGGTCTCCTACCATACAGTCCCTTTTCATTCAGATGCCGACGGATAGTACGGGTTCACACTGTTGTACCCTCGGACTGCAGGGCAGCTTGAACTTGTTTGGATGTTAGTCGAGGTTCATTATCCAACATCCGCACAATCTTGTGTTGAAATCTCTTGTCAATTTTTATTTTCAGTCCACATCTAGGGATGTTAGCCACAGTGCCATGGGCTATAAACTTCTTGATGACACTGCGCAAGGTAGACACAGGAACATTCAGGTCTTTGGAGATGGACTTGTAGCCTTGAGATTGCTCATGCTTCCTCACAATTTGGTTTCTCAAGCCCTCAGTCAGTTCTTTGGTCTTCTTTCTTTTCTCCATGCTCAATGTGGTACACACAAGGACACAGGACAGAGGTTGAATCAACTTTAATCCATGTCAACTGGCTGCAAGTGTGATTTAGTTATTGCCAACACCTGTTAGGTGTCACAGGTAAGTTACAGGTGCTATTAATTACACAAATTAGAGAAGCATCACATGATTTTTCAAACAGTGCCAATACTTTTGTCCACCCTCTTTTTTATGTTTGGTGTGGAATTATATCCAATTTGGCTTTAGGACAATTCTTTTTGTGTTTTTTCATTTAAGACAAATTAAATGAAGATAATACCAAAGAATTTGTGTTTGCAATCATTTTCAGGAAGAAACTGACTATTATCTGACAGAATTGCAGGAGTGTCAATACTTTTGGCCACAACTGTAGTTACTTTACCATACATACTTTAATTTTTGTACACATTTTAATTATTATACAAAGTATAGGGGCAGCAATGGCACAAGGCCTGGTAAAATTGGCCAGTTCTTGTGGATGCATATCAAAAATCTCAGAGATTTGTAAGAACTCAAAATAGGACATACCCTTTGAAAATATCTCTCTTGTTTACAATACAAGCGATCAATGGAGACGGTTGATGTAGAAATAGACAGAAAATTCCTTGTGAAATTGATAAGGAACAGTGAGATAGAGTTTTGAGCAAGCATAAATCAAGCACTGAAGGTTCACAGGATGGATGGTAGGAATAGCTTTGCTATAAGCAGTAGAGCGTAAAGGCCCCGTCACACTAAGCGATATCGCTAGCAATATCACTGTAATGTCAGTTGTTTTGTGACGTATCAGCGAAATTGCTAGTGATATCGCTATGTGTGATACTTACCTCCGACCTGCTCCCCCGCTGTCTATCGCTGATCGTGTGAGAACGGCCTGGCCCGTTTCTCGTTGGCAGCTTCCTGTGGCGCCAACGAGCGACGCGTGGACGCGGGCGGGAGGACGTCAGGATCGCCGCGTCTGACAGGTAAGTAGCGACCTCCAACTGCTGCTATATTGCTGGTGAGATCTGCCTGTGTGGCAGCTCACTAGCGACCACTTAGAGATGCACCAGCGATCCATATCGTTGTCGGGATCGCTGGTGCATCGCTAAGGCTGGTTTCACATTTGCGTTTTTTTTCGCGGTAATTTAGCACTAAATAGCGCATGCGTTTTTTTTTCCTATACTTTGCATGGGATGCGCTTATGTGCGCATACACATGCGTTTGTACGCGTTTTACCGCGCATGCGTTTTTTTGCGGTATGCGCTCGGGCGCACAAAATGCAACTTGTTGCATTTTTTGTGCGTCCGATTTGCCTAAAAAAAACGCATGCGCGCGCAATGCGTTTTTTTACAGCAAGACACCCATTATAAGTCTATGGTGAGCATATGTGCGCATTGGCATGCTTATGTATGCGTTTTTTTGCACATGCGTTTTTTTTTTTACCATTAGTTTAGACAATGGAATTTAGGGGTTTGGGTAAAGTTAGGGTTAGTTAAGGGGGTTTAGGGTTAGGGTTAGGGTCAGGGTTAGAGTTAGGGTTAGGGTCAGGGTTAGGGTTAAGTATGGTTTGGTTAAGGGTTAGGGTCAGGGTTAGGGTTAGGGTTAGGGTTAGGGTCAGGGTTAGGGTCAGGGTTAGGGTTAAGTATGGTTTGGTTAAGGGTTAGGGTCAGGGTTAGGGTTAGGGTTAGGGTTAGGGTCAGGGTTAGGGTTAGGGTTAAGTATGGTTTGTTTAAGGGTTAGGGTCAGGGTTAGGGTTAAGTATGGTTTGGTTAAGGGTTAGGGTTAGGGTTAGGGTTAGGGTCAGGGTTAGGGTTAGGGTCAGGGTTAGGGTTAGGGTCAGGGTTAGGGTCAGGGTTAGGGTTAAGTATGGTTTGGTTAAGGGTTAGGGTCAGGGTTAGGGTCAGGGTTAGGGTTAAGTATGGTTTGGTTAAGGGTTAGGGTCAGGGTTAGGGTTAGGGTTAGGGTTAGGGTCAGGGTTAGGGTCAGGGTTAGGGTTAAGTATGGTTTGGTTAAGGGTTAGGGTCAGGGTTAGGGTTAAGTATGGTTTGGTTAAGGGTTAGGGTCAGGGTTAGGGTTAGGGTTAGGGTTAGGGTTAGGGTCAGGGTTAGGGTTAGGGTTAGGGTCAGGGTTAGGGTTAGGGTCAGGGTTAGGGTTAAGTATGGTTTGGTTAAGGGTTAGGGTCAGGGTTAGGGTTAGGGTTAGGGTTAGGGTCAGGGTTAGGGTTAGGGTTAGGGTTAGGGTTAGGGTCAGGGTTAGGGTTAGGGTCAGGGTTAGGGTTAGGGTTAGGGTTAGGGTCAGGGTTAGGGTCAGGGTTAGGGTTAAGTATGGTTTGGTTAAGGGTTAGGGTCAGGGTTAGGGTCAGGGTTAGGGTTAAGTATGGTTTGGTTAAGGGTTAGGGTCAGGGTTAGGGTCAGGGTTAGGGTTAAGTATGGTTTGATTAAGGGTTAGGGTCAGGGTTAGGGTTATGGTTAGGGTTAGGGTCAGGGTTAGGGTTAGGGTTAAGGTTAGTTAGGGTTTGGGTT
This sequence comes from Dendrobates tinctorius, assembly GCF_039654945.1. Lineage (NCBI taxonomy): Eukaryota > Metazoa > Chordata > Amphibia > Anura > Dendrobatidae > Dendrobates > Dendrobates tinctorius. Next base: position 56,037,833 of record NW_027361698.1, on the reverse strand, counting down.
AGGGTTAAGTATGGTTTGGTTAAGGGTTAGGGTCAGGGTTAGGGTTAAGTATGGTTTGGTTAAGGATTAGGGTTAGGGTTAGGGTTAGGGTCAGGGTTAGGGTTAGGTTTAGGGTCAGGGTTAGGGTTAGTAAAGTCATGGTTTGGGTTAGTGTGAGGGGCCACCTAATGTTGGAAAAAAACGCAAACGCGGTAAAAACGCACTAAAAACGCATACAAACGCATAAAAACGCTGCGTTTTTTTCATGCATGCTCATAAAAATGCTTGAAAAAAACGCAGTAGTTGTATGCTTTTGTATGCGTTTTTCAATGCGTTTTTTTGCGGGAAAAACGCGCTGCAAAAAAAAGCAAGTGTGAAACAGGCCTAAGTGTGACCATACCTTAACAGAGAAGTCTCCAGGAGAGATGGTTGAAAGGAGAGAATATCAGGGAGGGGGAGGGGAAGAAGGGAGAAAACAAAAGGAAAAAAAAAATATGGAAAAAACATATTTACCATAATAGGGAGAATGGTGTATAGGGGTCAAAAGGTGACGCCACACTGGCTGTATGTGATTTTTGAGTGAGGTAACTGTAGAAGGGGAGAAAAAAAAATGAAGGAATAAATGTGGATAAATTAACAGGTATATATAATTCTAAAGAAGATTATTGGCTCACTTCTTAAATTGATAAGGTTGTGCATGCACTTTAGTTTAGTCTGCTTTGAAAATGTAATACAACATTGAAGAAATTACTGAACATTGTTAAGATCATCACAGTTAAGGCAAGTTCAAATGTATTCCAGCCCCATTAGTCAGTTTGATTTTCTGCTGCTACTTTAGAATTTCAATTGTTTCAAATGACCTTTCTTAAAGTTTACTTGTCTTATAAATCCTTAAAATGACCTTTCATAAAATGTAGACAACATATAAAGCTTTGTAACAAACAAAAAAGATTGGAGATATATAAAATTCAAGAAAAACAAACAGAAAGGTAACAGGATGTGTGAATGTATGTGAGGACAGTAAACTAAATCATTTATTCACAATGCCAAAATTAATTAACCATTAAATTTTTCAACAGTGCATGCAATGACAACCAATTTTATACATTACTATCAATGTCTGATCTGTGAAAATATTGTCTGAATAGCAGTGTTTTCCACTTTGAGTTAGGCCCCCTTCACACGTCTGTTTTTTTTTTGTCTGAGCAGATACTGTCTTGAATGGCTGATAAGGCCTCAATGAAATGTTCTAGCAGCACTCAATCGTTCATGACAAAACTGTCTACTGTCCATACAGATAACGCTGGGTCATCCTATTCTCAACCTGTTCCTAGTTCATCACCGGGTCAGGAGTCACAGGAAACATTTGACCCCAACCTTGGTCACTCCGAGAATCTGTTTTATCCATTTCCTTGCATTGCCTCTGACCCCTCACCGCGTGACATTGAAGAGGAACGTGAGGGGGTATCATCTGTTGAAGATGGCCAAATATTTAAAACCACATGTCAAGAAGAAAGACACTTTCATCCACGTGATATACCGGGTGAATAGGTGGAGGCTGATGGTGATGACACACAGTTGCCATCTGGCCAGTCGCCAATATCAACACGAAAGGAGGATGACATGGACAATGAGGTGGTCGATGATGAGACCACAAATCCGACCTGGGCCATTGGCTCTCATAGCCAGCAGAGCAGCATAGATGATGAAGGTGGATACGTAGCACCAACAAAGGCACCAAGGGCTACTGGTTTGAGCAGAGTGCGAACTGTGTCAACTGTTGCCAAGAGCAATCCAACTGTGCCCCAAGTCAAGGCAAGGGTGCGTTCAGCCGTTGTCTGGAAATTTTTTTCTGATAGTCCTTCTGAATCAAATGTTGTCATCTGTAGCATCTGCCATAGGGGTGCTGAGCAGAGGCCAGGGCAAAGGCAGCCAAAGGACCACCAATATGCGGAAACACATGGCAGTCAAGCACCCTAGACAGTGGGCTGAACAACAGGGTACCAAATCAGTGTCTGCAACTGCGGGTCAAACCACTGCCATGTCGCCTGTGATACGTCCTTTCCAATCTGCTAGGCAGGAAGCAGGTGATCATCATACCTCTTGCTCACAAGCTGCAGTTGCACAGACACAGGTCACAACAAGCTTATCCACTTGTTTGTCCCAGGAAAGCGTCCAATTGTCCCTGCCCCAGATGTATGAAAGGACACATAAATACCAAGCCACACACCCACAAGCACAAATGCTGAACGCGCACATTGCCAAGTTGCTAGCCGTGGAGATGTTGCTATTTAGGCTTGTGGGGACACAGTTTCTCTGTGATCTTTTGGCTGTGGCCGCCCCACGATACTCGGTTCCCAGCTGGCACTATTTTTCCCGGTGTGCCGTCCCAGCGTTACACCAGCACATCTTAAACAATCTAAAGCTGGCTCTCACCAACGCTGTAACCGGGAAGGTCCATCTTACAACAGACACGTGGACAAGTACTTGTGGCCAGGGACGATACATCTCTGTCACGGCACACTGGCTCAACCTGGAAGAGGGTGGGACAAAGTCTCAAACTGGACCATCAACCCATATCCTACCCACGCCACGAATAGCGAGCCCAACCTCAATCAGGGTTTCCGCCTCATCATATATGTCCAGTCTCCCCTCTTCCACCTCCTCCACCTTGTCATCCTATGCTGAATTACCCTCCACATCACTCCCAAGTTGGGAGCTGTGCAAGCAGCGCATTGGCAAAGCGGCACAATGCTCTGCTGAAGCTGATCTGCTTAGGTGAAACACTACACACTGCAGCAGAGATGTGGCAAGGAATAAAACAACAGACTGATCAGTGGCTCTCCCCACTACAACTCCAACCTGATCTGGTTGTCTGCGACTATGGGCGTAACCTGGTGGCGGCTTTAAAGCTCGGGAAGCTGGTACATGTGCCATGCATGGCTCACATGCTGAACCTGGTGGTCCAGAAAGTTATAAAAACATACCCTGACTTGCTGTACCTACTTGAGAAGGTGCACCGTATTTGCGCCCATTTCCGCCACTCCTCAACCGCTGTTGCCGGTCTTGCAGCGCTTCAAAAGCAATTTAATTTGCCAAACCACAGACTCATTTGCAACATGCCAACATGGCAGAACTCAACATATCATATGTTGGCAAGGGTAAGTGAGCAGCAGAGGGCACTTTCTGAATACCAGCTTAAACATGCCCGTCACACATAACAACTGTTGAGTGAGTGTGGATCATTGATATTTGTGAGGTGCTTGATAACTTTGAGTACTGCACCAAGCTTGTGAGTGGTGATCAGGCTATTATCAGTGTAACCATCCCTATGCTATGTCTGCTGAAAAAATCGCTGCAGAATCAAAAAATGGAATATTTTCATGCCCAGCAGCTGGGTATGGAGCAAGATTTCACAATGGGTGATCCTACCCAGCCCAGCCAATATCATCAGGTAACATTGGGGGATGAAGATGATGATGAAAATGAGGAGAGAGAGGAATTCTTTTTCAGTGGTACCGAGGGGATACCTCATGCTACAGAGGGGAATCCCAACCCCAGCTTCATGTCTGTCCAGCATGGTGGGCTGAAGTGGAGGAGGAGAGTCAGTGTGAGGAGAGGATGGGTATTGTTCCTCCTTCAGGGGTCAAAGAACATTTGCCTCTTTGCAGCTTGGCACACATGGCACACTTCATATCTGACTGTCTGTGCCAAGACCCTCGTGTAATCCACATTTTCAATAGCAACCCATACTGGTTGGCCATCTTTCTATACCCACGGTACAAGGACAAATTTCCTTTGCAACTGTTGCAGTCACCAAGGGGTTTCACAATGGAATCCTTCAAGAAGGCCGTTGTTGATCTCTGGCAACAGCACCCTCAGACACCACTGCTAGCAGAGATAGCAGCTCTGTGCAACAGCATGCATTAATGGGGAGAGATACACCAAGCACGTCCTAAAGAGGTGGTGGTAAAATGTCCACAAACTGGGCTATCTTCTAAACCAGCTCATCACCATGGACTAGCTGGAACAGTATCAATGTCAAGAAAGGAGAAGTTGAACAAGATGGTCAGCGACTATCTAAGTGATAATACCTGCGTCCTTCCTGATGCCTCTGTACCGTATAATTATTGGGTATCCAAGCTGCATAGTTGGCCCGACCTCTCCTTCTATGCCTTGGAGGTGCTGGCCTGCCCTGCTGCTAGTGTGATGTCACAGCGTGTTTTCAGTGCCACTGGGGCAATCATCACAGATACACGCACACGGTTGACAACAGAGAATGTAGACAGGCTGAGTCTGATAGAATTTAACAAGGATTGGATTTTGCAACAGTATTTACTGTAAGTCCTCCAGGTGATCACATCCATCCCTTCCCATACAAGACCCTTTTCTTCTTCTTACACATGTTTTCAAAACATGCTTCTGACACATGTACCTCATGGTCAATAAGCTAAAAACAATGTTACGTTAATAAATATTTCCAATCAGAGGCACTTGCGATGAGAGTGAGACCCTTCTTCCTTCATCAACCATGGTTTCATGCCCCTTGGGCTAATTTTTGGAGACACTATGGCTATGCTTGGACACTGGGCACTGCCACCTCTATGTTAGTAGTCCTAGCTTCATCATAATTGTTTGGCCCTACAGACCTGTCTTGCTTCCTTCATCAACTGTGATACAGCCCCTTGGGCTAATTTTGGAGACACTATGGCTATGCTTGGACACTGGGCACCGCCACCTCCATGCTAGTAGTCCTGGCTTTATCATAATTGTTTGGCCCTTCAGACTTGCCTTCCTTCCTTCATCAGCCATGACACAGCCCCTAGGGATAATTTTTGGAGACACTATTGCTATGCCTACACATTGGGCAGTGGCACAACAAGGACAGTAGTCCAAGCTTTGTAATTGTGAATCTCTTGTGGTGATGATAATGATGATGGGTGGCTTCTTCCTGCGTCAACCATAACACAGCCCCTAGGGCAGATTGCTCTCCTTACATCACTTACACACTTAGCTGTGAGAAGATGGCCTCTATCATCAGTCGCTCTTACGGCACTTTTGATATATCACTGGCACTGCGTAAGTGGCGTACGAGTCCTGCTCTTCCAGCAAAAAAACACAGGACTTCAAATAGTGCTTGAACATTTTAGTGAAGCAGTGGTGTAAAAATAATCGTGCAGCCCCTGACCAGGTGCCCCCATGTTATATACATTTGTTTACAGCATACATTTTTTTAACATTTACACATTTTTTAGCCTTTTCCTCAGCCCCCAGACCACTTTGTAGGGTCCAGCATACAATTACTCACATTTTCCATTGACTTTCATTGGACTCGCTATTCGTACCGAATACCCAAGTATTATGCTATGTGCACACGCTGCGGTTTTTGCTGCGGATCCGCTGCGGTTTTGGCCGCAGCGGATCTGCAGCAGTTCTGCAGACAGTGTACAGTAGCATGTAAATCTATGTGATTTACAATCTGCTGTGCACATGCTGCGGATTTTTAGCTGCGGAAAATCTGCGGTTTTGAATCCGCAGAAAGAAATGACATGTCACTTTTTTTCTGCGGATTCTGCTGCGGTTTACCATCTCCTCCATTGTAGAGGTGATAAACCGCAGGGGGAAACCGCAGGCCAATCCGCAGGTAAAACCGCAGGTCATTTTACCTGCGGTTCCGCAGGTACAAATCCGCAGACCAATCCGCAGAGTGTGCACATAGCCTAAGGGTATACTCGGTACAAGTATAGCGAATCCGAATACTTCAGCACTCGCTCATCCATACTCATCAATACTTTTGACACGTGTTATATATTATTCCTATTATCATTATTATAAATGTAGTAAAGAATTGAACATTTAAAACTGGCTGTTCTAGACCAAAGTGACCCACTATCATGTGGATCTCACTTTTCATAATTGTTTAAGAAATGGAAAAATGATTTTGGTTAATTTGGGGTTTTTCTTACCATGTAACCAACTAAGTGAAAATATATACTGTATATAAAAGAAAATTTCAGTTCCTTGAAAGGTTTTCTGTGCAGGGATGTTCAAGCAAATCCTAAATCAGAGTTGACCAACAATACCAAACTGATTTTTGAAGTGGTCAACATAATCTGTAAGTTTTGCTAAGTGTAAAAGCATAGAGCAGTGTTGATAATTTCATAAGGCTCTTCCAATTAATTGTATGGATCTAGGAAAGCGTTTGACAACATGAAGAGTAATTCATTGTAGAAGATTGGCAACTTTAAGTGTCTTTATTGACATTTATGTACCTAGATGATATATGAGGACAAGGAATGAATACACAAAGATGTTTGCTATTTTGATTTGTGATAAGAATGCATCTTAATGCCTACCTTGTCTCTTATTGTAATCAGTTGAATTTAAACAAACTGTGGAATGTACTGTTCTGGAGAGTACACATTTTTTGCTATTCACTCTATGTGAATTCAGCACAATGATGGCAAGCTACTACCACACTCTTGCTCACAGTAAAGGGCCAGCAAAAGATTAAAAAGAAAAAAAAACATAGACACCTCACACTCACCTCTCCAGATGCCATTTTTTTTCTGGTCCCTCCATAGCACCACATCTCCAGTCTGGCATTCACTCAAGGTCAAGACCAGGATCTCACTGACCGGAACTTTCTTACAGCCAGAAGTTCCATTCTACAGGTAAGCACCAGAAATCGTGGCCCCAGAGGTCACTTGCCATACTTCAAGAATAAGCCCTGGCCTAGTGTGAACACTAGTTCGAACACAGGACCAGACAGCAGGCAAATATCAGGCCCAAAAGTTTGCTGCACATACTCTGAGCCCTACTTGTGTCCAGAAATCCTGACCTAGAGTGAATGTGACTAAAGTGGCAAAACTTATCATGACATTGACAATTGGGTGCCACCAAAATTGGTCACATACATACCGATGCTTCTCCCACTTTGGCAAAGCAGACCCAGACTGGTTTGAAAATGCTAAAATTATTTAAATAATTTAAACTTTTGATAGATTTATTAGTCCAAAACACTTTGACGAATTGGCCCCAAGGTCTTACCTATAATAATGCAGGTTGTTTAGATAAAATATACTTTAATAGCAATTTGATATTTATTTAACTTTGATAAGGCAGCTAATGGGAATGCCTTTTCCTACCTCTCAATTAGTTATAGACATTTTTAACCACAATTTAAAACATTACACCCATGCTAATCTCTAGCATGATCCTAAAATAAAAACCCTGGTATCAAAAATCTTGTAAGCAAATTAAGCACTTTTGCTATTTTAGTAATCTCTGCTAAAAGATATTAAAGGTATATTCTGTCTCTGCTCACTCCCACAGAGAGGTGAGTGACACCGGTGATGTTATATCTACTGATTTCTGCTTGTGCATCTGTCTAATTCACTGCTATAGGATAAATGCATGATAGATGATGAATTGTGATGGGCGAACCCGAACAGTAGAGTTTGGGGGTCATAATGAACACCTAGTGTCCATGCACAGACCCCAAACACGGACTTCTCCAGCCTTTACTGGTTATTAAAGGGGAGATCTCAGAAAAATTGTTGGCCTCCCTATATTCTCTAACCAGCTAAGGCTAAACAGACAGCTACGGGCTCATACTAAAAGCCTAGGAAAGGGCCATGGATAATGGCCCACGCCTGGACTAAAAACATCAGCTCTCAGCCACTACAGAAATAGCGTATCAATTATATGTACCAATTCTGTCTGTTAACTTCGCTCTTCCCACTTGCCCTGGTCTGTTTGCAAGTGAGGTAATACTTGTGGGGCTGATGTCAGCTTTGTAATGTCAGCTGACATCAAATCCAAAGTTAGTAATGGGGAGGAGTCTATAAGATGCCCCATTACTAACCCCATAGTAAGATTGTAATAAAGACACAACACAACAAGAATAAAGACCTTTATTTGAAATAAAACTGCACACCCTCTTTTACCCATTGATTAAAAAAATCTAAAAATAATACAACAACATATTCATCACCTGTTTGACGAGAAGAGAATCCATATCTGTCCCAAAACAACCAGTATGGTTTGGAAAGCAGTCATATCAGCAATGCAACCGCTCTCCATGCCAGCCAGAACACGCTGAGAAGAGAGTGTCTTTATTATAATTTTACTATGGCATCAGTAATGAGGCTGTCTTATAGACTCCTCATTAGTACTAACCTCTGGATTTGATGTTAGCTGACATTACAAAGCTGACATCAACCCCACAAATATTACCCCACTTGCAACCGCACCAGGGCAAGTGGGAAGAACAGAGCAAACTGCCATAATTGGCACATCTAATAGATGTGCCTTTTCTGCGGCAGCTGCTGGCTGCTATTTATAGTCTTGGGAGTGCAAATATCCATGGCCCCATACCAGTTTGAGAATACCAGCCTGCTTTGTCTTGGCTAGTTATCAAAAAAGGGGACCCCACATTGTTTTTTTAAATGGTTTATTTAAATAATTTAAAAAAAGGATCGGAACCCCTATATTTTTGATAATCAGCCGCATCCCTAAGCTGTCGGTTTTGCCTATACTCGCGTCAAAAATACAGGGAGAAGCACATCACTTTTTAAAAAATGAAATGAATTTATTTATTGATGGCTGGAGAATGCTCCCATCACCATACACCTGCTCTAACTGCTATCAGAAATATCATCGCAATAAGAAAATCTGGAAGCTATGATACCATAAAATTACAAGAAATTTTTATTGAAATTCATTTAAAAATTAGTACATCAATTTGGTTAAAAATGGGGACAGAAAATGCAAAAGACAGGTCACTAGAAAAATAACAGAGAACCTGATAGAGCATATGAGAATCAAATATTAGGCATGTGATCCCGCAAAGGAAAAAAGTGCATATATATGCAATATTAACGACTAGTTAATTGGTCCATAAATAAAGTACTGAGTGCATATAGAGCTGAGAAAAAGCAGCTTCAATGAGACCAGGAACATAAATAGTACTTCATATATTATATAAAGTGCATGGTAATAGCGGGATTGAATCATCTATATATAACTCACATTCAGGTAAAACAGCTAGCTTGCATAAAAAATCTGATATCCTCAAAGGTAAATTACCCAGAATACAAATAGTAAATGCAACCATAAAAGCGTGCAAAAAAAGTATTACGAGGGGCAATTAATGAACAATTATAGCAGCTAAGTGAAATACTCTGTGCCTCTAGTGAGCCGGGGCACCCCGACACGCGTTTCGTGTGTTTTGCTTCTTCCAAGGAAGCGTGCGTGAGCTGAACTTAATGAAATGTTTATATTTTATAGCTTCTCTATTCTGTTACAGAAAAAGTAGTTTGTAGGCTTAGTCATTTTATTTATGAATGAAAACCCAAAAGTCATTATCTCAGTAAATTAGAATACTTTATAATACCAGCTTGAAAAATGGTTTTAAAATCCAAAATGTTTGCCTACTGAAATATATGTTCAGTAAATACACTCAATACTTGGTCAGGGCTCCTTTGACATCAATTACTACATCATTGCGGCGTGGCATGGAGGCAATCAGGCTGTGGCACTGCTGAGGTGTTATCAAAGCCCAAGTTGCTTTGATAGCAGCCTTCAACTCATCTGCATTGTTGGGTCTGGTGTCTCTCATCTTCCTCTTGACAATACCCCATAGATTTTCTAAGGGGTTAAGGTAAGGCGAAATTGCTGACCAATAAAGCACAGTGATACTGTTGTTTGTAAACCAGGTATTGGTACCTTTGGCAGGTGCCATTCCTGCTGGAGAATGTTATTTCCAATTCCAAAAAGCTTGTTGGAAGAGGGAAGCATGAAGTGCTCTAAAATTTCCTGCGCTGACTTTGGTCTTGATAAAACACAGTGGACCTACATCAGCAGATGACATGGCTACCCAAAACATCACTGATTTTGGAAACTTCACATTAGACCTCAAGCAGCTTGGATTTTGTGCCTTTTCACTCTTCCTCCAGACTCTGGGACCTTGATTTCCAAATGAAATGCAAAATTTACTTTCATCTGAAAACATCACCTTGGACCAATGAGCAACAGTCCAGTTCATTTTCTCCTTGGCGCAGGTAAGATGCTTCTGGCATTGTCTATTGGTCATGAGTGGCTTGACAGCAGGAATGCGACACTTGTAGCCCATGTCTTGGATACCTCTGTGTGTGGTGGCTTTTGAAGCAATGAATCCAGCAGCAGTCCACTCCTTGTGAATCTCCCCCAAATTTTTGAATGACTTTTTCTTAACAATCCTTTCAAGGCTGTAGTTATCCCGGTTGTTTGTGCCCCTTTTTCTACCAAAGTTTTTCCTTTAACTCAACTTTACATTAATATGTTTGGATACAGCACTCTGTGAACAGCCTGCTTCTTTAGCAATGACCTTTTGTGGCTTACCCTCTGTAATACTTATGTATGGAATAAGGACTTCAATGGCGTAGGGCAATGACGGCAGAGACACGCTTAGTGAAGGAAGTGATTTATATATAATTGTGCACAATAAACGTGGAAATACTTAACGGGTTCAGAGCACAGACATACAGCAGCACATAGCAAAAGGTTCAGCAAAGATGGTAAGTTATTAAGAGTCACTGAGTACGGAATATAACTGGGTATTGCAGGCAAAGTCCAGAGTATAACAAATGTCCAGCAGGATAATGTTCAGCGGGCACCGGGTAACAGCTACTAACCACTATAGCAAATAGAAGTCCAGTTGTAGCTAGCCTCTGGTATGATGAGTCCGGTGGAGATCCAGTAAGGGGACCTTCAGTGGGCACAAACTCTAACCGGTAACGGTAGCCAGAAGTCCAGCAGTATCCAGAGGTCCAGAGAGGTGAAGTTTCAAGCAGGAAGCAGGGTTGTTCCAGAGTCACAAGATCTGGGAGAGTGGCAGGGCAGGAGCACACCAGGAATCAATATACTCGAGCGATTTGCTTGTGCTTAGGGGCGGGTTTTTATGCAGCTGGGGAGGAAGTGATGTAAACGAAAACTCCATCTTAACTAAGGGCAGCTAAGAGGAAGTGATGCGACAGGACCAAAAACTCCATCTTAACCAAGGGCAAAAGTTTATTCAAAACAGACCGGAAAGTCCTAGGATCCTGACAGTACATCCCTCCCAAAAAACGGCCTCAGGACGGAACAGGACCGGGCTTGTCCGGGTACCTCCGATGGAACTGAGTAATCTTCCTAGATGCGTTGATGTTGTCAACGGGTTCCCAGGAGTCGTCCTTGGGTGGATAGCCTTGCCAGCGAACCAGGTATTGCAGCCGTCGCCGATGGAGACGGGAGTCGAGAATGGCCTCAACGACAAATTCTTCTTGGCCATCTACCATCACCGGGGGAGGCGGTGGTACAACACGTCCCTGAAAGGTATTAGGAGTTACCGGTTTGAGCAGAGAAACATGGAAGACCGGGTGTACCTTCATAGTCCGTGGTAACTTCAGCCGACAGGCCACGGAGTTCACAATCCCGGATATCCTGAATGGGCCGATGTATTTTTGCCCCAGCTTCTGTGAAGGGACACCAAGATTCAGGTTTTTGGTGGACAACCAAACAGAGTCCCCTACCTGGTACGAGGGTGCCGGTCGCCTGTGAGCGTCTGCCGAGTCCTTGTAACGTCGCTGAGCAGTTGTCAAGGTGTCTTTCAGGACCTCCTGAACTCGTTGCAACTCCGTCACCCTGTCTCCAACCGCGGGTACAGGGACTGCGACCGGTGACCTAGGCAGAATACTTGGAAGGTAACCCAGGTTTGCAAAAAAGGGTGTTACCTTCGTGGAACTACTCTGGGTGTTGTTGTAGGAGAATTCTGCCAGAGGAAGGAGCTTCACCCAATCGTCCTGTAGATGGCTCACGTAACATCTCAGGTATTGTTCCAGGGTCTGGTTGGTCCGTTCCGTCTGTCCATTCGTCTGAGGATGGTAGGCAGAAGATAGACACACATTAATTTGGAGTGCAGAACAAAACCCCTTCCAGAACCTAGAGGTGAATTGAACACCTCGGTCAGAGATGATCTGATCCGGGACCCCGTGTAAACGAAATACGTTCCGTACTACCAGGTCAACAGTCTCTGCGGCCAAGGGGAGGCCAGTACAGGGGATGAAATGGGCGGCTTTGGTCAACCGGTCTACCACTACAAGGATAGTAGTGCTGCCACTTGATGGAGGCAGATCCACAATAAAATCCATGGAGATGGACCCCCAGGGGCGAGACGGCACGGGTAAAGGCTGGAGGAGGCCTGTAGGAGCCATACGAGGGACCTTGCACCGGGCACAGATCACACATGATGTGCCGTAGTCTTTCACGTCTTTCATACAGGTGGGCCACCAGAAGAACCGGGTCAAGAACTCCTGAGTTTTTTGTACTCCCCTATGTCCTGCCACCGTGGAGTCATGAACCAATTTAAGGACTCAAAGTCTTACAGCCTCCGGGACATACAGGCGACGTTCTCGTAACCACACACCATTCCGAAGAACAAGTGCCACATCGCTCGGGGGGGCAGCAAGGAATACATCACCATTATAGGCCTGCTTGATGTCCTTCCATAAGTCCTGGTCCTGGATCACTCCGATGAAGTTGGAATCAGACAACACGGTTTGAGATGATGATGAAGGCACAGGGTCCGAGGTGTGGAGACGGGATAAGGCATCAGCCTTTCCGTTACGGGAACCTGGTCGAAATGTGACAACAAAATTAAATTGATTAAGAAAAAGGCTCCAACTGGCTTGCCGTGGGGACAGACATCTGGCAGATTTCAGAAATTCCAGGTTGCGGTGATCTGTGAGTACCACCACTTGTTGTGCCGCTCCCTGTAAGTGGTGCCGCCATTCTTTGAAAGCAGACACGATCGCTAGCAACTCCTTGTCTGCAACATCATAATTCCTCTCCGCAGGGGACAACCGTCGAGAAAAGAAAGCACATGGGTGCAGTAAAGCTTTGTCCCCAGTTCTCTGGGACAGAACTGCTCCTAGAGCATAATCAGAGGCATCGACTTCTACAAGGAACGGAAGTGAGGGGTCTGGGTGAATCAGAATTGGTGCTGATGTAAAACAAACCTTGAGATGGTCAAAAGCCTCCTGAGCCTGGACGGACCACACAAACCTCTGACCCTTCTTGGTTAATGCGGTAACAGGGCGGACAATTTCTGAGAAATTACGGATGAAACGCCTGTAGAAGTTGGCAAATCCGACGAATCGTTGCACATCTTTGATGGTACCCGGAACCGGCCATTCCAGTATTGCTTTTATCTTGCTGGTTTCCATATTTAGACCCTGTGGAGAAATGACATACCCTAGAAATTGAATATTAGTACAATGAAATTCACATTTCTCAAGCTTGATGTACAGGCGGTTATCACGTAGGCGAGCAAGGACCGTTTTGACATGCTCTTGATGTTCCTGCAAAGAATTAGAATAAATCAAAATATCGTCCAGATAGATGACCATGAACTGGTCCATAATGTCCCTGAATATATCGTTCATCAAGTGTTGGACTGTTGCGGGGGCGTTGCAAAGGCCGAAGGGCATGACTAAATACTCAAAATGTCCGTATCTACACCTGAATGCTGTCTTCCATTCGTCCCCTGGACGGATACGGAGCAGGTTATACGCCCCTCGGAGATCTAACTTGGTGAAAATTGTAGCCTGTTGGACCCTTTCTAATAATTCGGGGATCAGAGGCAATGGGTAACGGTTCCGAATGGTGATCTTGTTGAGCTCCCGGTAATCTATGCAAGGGCGCAGAGTTCCTTCCTTCTTCTTTATGAAGAAGATGGGTGCCCCTGCGGGTGAGGTAGAGGGACGAATGAAACCCTTGGCAAGGTTCTCATCAATATATTCTTTTAGGGCGTGTAGTTCAGGGGCCGCCAACGGGTACACATGTCCAAACGGTATCTCCGCTCTGGGTAATAAGTCTATAGGACAATCGTAAGGTCTATGTGGGGGGAGCTGATCAGCATTCTGTTTATTGCAGATGTCAAGAAAGTCATGATAGACCGGGGGCAGAACGGGTACCTGTACATTGTCCTCCATAGCATGCGTTGTTGGAGCCGGTTCAGTTGGTTTTACAGCAGGAGCAGTCTGGGATGGGAAGGAAATCTCTTTTGTCTCCCAGTTGATGACTGGATTGGTAGCCCGAAGCCAGGGGATTCCTAAAATGACTGGAAAATGTGGAGATGAAATTAACATAAAGACAAGGGTCTGCTGCTGACCTGGTTTGATCATACATTCGAGGGGTACAGTCTCTTTATCCACGGGTCCGGAAGTCAATGGGGACCCGTCCACGGTTTCCATGGTAACTGGTGATGCTCTCTGTTGAGACGGGATACCGTGTTTCCTAGCAAAAGAGAGATCCATGAAATTCCCCCCAGCCCCAGAGTCAATCATTGCAGCCGTAGGAATTAGCTGTTTCTTCCATTTTATTTGTATAGGGAGCGAGCAGTGGGTGGATCTCCCTTCAGAGTCCTTAGCTGCAGTGGATAGTACTGTGGAGGGAAATACCGCATCCAGGTGGGAACTAGCTTCGGAGGCTTCGGATTCTATGTCGGTATTATCATATTCGGCTACAGCCGCCAAGATCTTATTGGAACAATTAGGACTCCTTGGACAGTCAATAAGGAAATGGTCTGATTTGCCGCAATAAAAACATAGCAGTTCACGGAGCCGATGTTCGCGGCGTTCCTGGTTCTCTCGGTTCTGTACAGAGTCCACTTGCATGGGAACCTCCACAGGCTCTCGTGGTGTCTTAGGAACAGGTTCCCTGGTAGGTGACGGAAAGTCAGGTACTCGGTTAAGTGCTGCCCATCTTTCCTGTCTGCGCTCTGTTAAACGGGTATCAATGCGCACACAGTGTTGAAGGAACAGGTCAAGATCATCGGGTGATTCGGCACGGGCTAACTCGTCCTTGATGGCACCGGACAGTCCCTTTTTAACTACCGACAACAACGCATTGTTACCCCAGTCAGTGTCCACCACAGTCTTTTGAAGTCGGTGACATTTTCAATCACAGGCCGCTTGCCTTGCCGTAAGGAAAGGAGAGCCGTTTCAGCAGTATTACGGCAGTTCGGATCGTCGAACATCAGTGCCATAGCTGTTAGAAAATCCTCTAAGCAGTTCAACCACACGTCCCTGGTCTCAATCATCGGGTTAGCCCAGGCCAGGGCACGTGAAGTCAGCATCATGATTATGCATAATACTTTCGATCGATCCGATCGGTAATAGTCCGTATTCACATCAAAGAATAGCATGCACTGATTAATGAAGCCACGGAACTGACTGCGCTCACCATTAAAGCGGAAGGGAGGTAATTTAGGCATACTGGGAGCAAATCCGGGCGAGGTACGGTCGGCCACCTGAGCCTCCACCTTGGCTTGTAGTTCCTGCATAGCTGTACCCAGGAACTGGTGGTTATGATTCAGCCGTCCCTCGATATCTCCAAGCCTGGCGTGCACAACATCCATGTCCTGCTGTAAGGAGTGGATCATGGAGTATAGCTGATCTAATCGTGCCTCTGACATTGCCCCAGCGAAGTCCTCTAAAAGGGCTCGAGTATAATGTAATACTTATGTATGGAATAAGGACTTCAATGGCGTAGGGCAATGACGGCAGAGACACGCTTAGTGAAGGAAGTGATTTATATATAATTGTGCACAATAAACGTGGAAATACGTAACGGGTTCAGAGCACAGACATACAGCAGCACATAGCAAAAGGTTCAGCAAAGATGATAAGTTATTAAGAGTCACTGAGTACGGAATATAACTGGGTATTGCAGGCAAAGTCCAGAGTATAACAAATGTCCAGCAGGATAATGTTCAGCGGGCACCGGGTAACAGCTACTAACCAGTATAGCAAACAGAAGTCCAGTTGTAGCTAGCCTCTGGTATGATGAGTCCGGTGGAGATCCAGTAAGGGGACCTTCAGTGGGCACAAACTCTAACCGGTTACGGTAGCCAGAAGTCCAGCAGTATCCAGAGGTCCAGAGAGGTGAAGTTTCAAGCAGGAAGCAGGGTTGTTCCAGAGTCACAAGATCTGGGAGAGTGGCAGGGCAGGAGCACACCAGGAATCAATATACTCGAGCGATTTGCTTGTGCTTAGGGGCGGGTTTTTATGCAGCTGGGGAGGAAGTGATGTAAAAGAAAACTCCATCTTAACTAAGGGCAAAAGTTTATTCAAAACAGACCGGAAAGTCCTAGGATCCTGACACCCTCCTTGTGGAGTGTGTCAGTGACTGCCTTCTGGACATCTGTCAAGTTATCAGTCTTGCCAATGATTGTGGAGCCTACTGAAACAGACTAAGGGACCTTTTTAAACTCTTAGGAAGCCTTTGCAGGTGTTTTGTGTTAATTATTCTAATTTACTGAGATAATGACTTTTGGGTTTTCATTGGCTGTAAGCCATAATCATCAACATTAACAGAAATAAACACTTGAAATGGATCACTCTGTTTGTTATGACTCTATATAATATATGAGTTTCACTTTTTGTATTGGAGAACTGAAATAAATTAACTTTTTGATGGTATTCTAATTTTGTGAGAAGCTCCAAGTACCGATATCATCATAAATTATAAAGACGGATCTTTAGCTTGTTGTGTTCTTGCACATCTTGCATAGCTTGACGTTATATTTTGCTTACTTGGAAGGAAGGAATTGTTGGAATTAGGCTGTGTGCACACGCTGCGGATTTTGCTGCAGTTCTGCAGCGGTTTCGGCCGCTGCGGACCCGCAGCAGTTTTTGCTGCGGTGTACAGTACCATGATTCCCTATGGGAATCAAAAACCGCAATGCAGACGGTGCGGAATTTTCCGCGCAGATTATCTGCGGTTTTAAATCCGCAGAAAGAATTGACATGTCAATTCTTTCTGTGGATTCTGCTGCGGTTTGCCATCTCCTCCATTGAGGAGATGAAAAACCGCAGGGCAAAACCGCAGAGCAATCCGCAGGTAAAACCGCAGGTATTTTGACCTGCGGTTTCACCTGCGGATTTTACAAAATCCGCGCGGATGAATCCGCACCTAATCCACAGAGTGTGCACACAGCCTTACAGATGGCCCTAGAAACTTTTCAAGGACTCATTGACTGCAATATTTTTCCCAGAGGTATATGAATTTAAAAATAACTATTTTTAAAAGGGAAATTAGGGGTCTCAACTTGTTCAGGCAATTGTATTTAGGTTCAGTTCTTGGATGTGCTTCGGAATTGTCACTAAAATGAAGAAATTTCATTAGGGTTTCATAGTGGGCTTGGAACATGACAGCTGCAAATAAAAATGTGCTGTGGACAGATTTTGTTGCCCATTATGGATTTTTTTACTAATCCCATGTTCAGGGTAATGCCTAAAATGTTGTTTTGTCAGGACATTTGTGGGGATCCAGCAATGGGAATGAAAGCAGATGGGTTTTTGGGAAATGTGTTGTCGTGCATATAAATTTGGTGAGCAATCAATTGTAGGACTTCTGAGTAAATGCAAATTTGAGAAAATCAAAGGGGGCAAAGTTAGATGCATTCACTTTGATACCAAGGACTGCTAAAAAAGGGGAAATTTGAAGTGAAAAGAATTGTTGGAATAACACAATGAAGGGGAAACTGCAGAACTTGCTCCTACTTCTGACGCTTCAACAGTGATGACCGACTCCAATACCATTGGTCTGTCAGATCACATTGAGGAAAGGTTGCCGTCACTGCCTGAAAGCTGCTCTGCTTCAGAGGCAGATCTGTTTCACTGCCGGAGCAAAGCAGGGCAAATGCCTGCTCCATTGTGAACATTCTGTGGGACATTTTTATATTATACATGCCTGCCTAATAAAAAGACCCCGAAACCTAATCTTACATTAGTAGACCTAAAACCAATCTAGCACTAGTATTTTTTTATTTTATTTACTTATTTATTTTACTTTTGAAAAATCTGTAAGCCTAAGCCTAACCCTAACAAGTTTAACTGTAACCCTAATAACAATAACCCTAATAAGCCTAACCCTAGCAAGCTTAAATCTAACTATAACTTTAAAAAGCCTAACCCTAACTGCAAAGAATGAAAGAAATAAAATTATAAAATAAAATTAATCTGACAAGGGAGGTGACACAGGAGTGGGGGTTGATCAAGGGGGTGATTATGAGATTGTGGAAATATTTACAGAAACTGAACTATAACTGTGATTTTCTTATTTTTTTCTCTAACAGGACAGCACTTGGATTTCTCTTCTCTCCCAGAAAAACTGCAAGGGAAGACGTGAAAGGAACATCCCAAGTGCTGCCTTATTTACTAATATTGGGGCTTTTGATTACTGTGATAGGGTCTTTCCCAGTATTCAAAAGCCATCAGCCAGTGAAAAAAATTGCTGCTGTTGCCGGGTGCAAGGAGGTAGATCTTAGCAGGCAAACTTCTCATGCACCCTCCATGTATTTTCAGCAGAAGGAGAGGTTACGGGGGGACTACACATCTGGTACGAAGGTACCGTGGGGGGCTCAGGGACATAATTTCTCTTTGCTCTGACATGTTATATCATATTAGAGGAGATAGAAATTTTTTGTTACCCGGGTAACAGATTTTTTTACATGATCGCCATTATTCCTTGAATAACAATGATCCCATGATCAAGGAATGGAAAAAAACGTCCCTGATTGTTTTCTCCAGGGTCTCAGCTGCCCCGATAAAAAGTCGATGAGGGAATAAAGCTTCTTAGCAGCCACCCTTTTAATGTGTATCAGCAGTTATTAAGGGGCTTAAACAAATCCAAAAATAAATTTTAAAATGTGAAGAGTGAAGAAATGTTTTGCCACATAGCAGATTTACAGTGAAGCAGGTTGTTTTGTATTGAGGGAACATCAGTAACCAGTCCACCAATAGAACTGTAACATTTCATTTTACACCCGCTGTCAAGTTATGAAACACCATTGTGATTTTTGGCAGAAATTTAGCTTGTGGTATTAATGACACTAGTTACTGTAATTGTATAGCATAATGTTATATACATAGACAGCAAAATGACAATATTAACATATAACTTATCTACGCATACCTAATTTAAGGTTGTTTGATTGGAAAACTCATGTACACCTGCGATCTATTACAAATTCTAATACTTGAAAAGATAGTATCAAATTATCAAAAACAGTGACATAAAGCAGAAATTTACTGACAGTACTGCCTTTGTTCCCATTTATTCCTGAAACTAGTAAGATGCATAATCTTATGAACAGTACTTTGGAAGCTCTGTATCTTCATGCTATAATTCAAAAATTCATGAATTAATAAAAAGTACAGTAATAACAATTAAAAAAAGAAAGATACAAATATAAAACAATCTTGTAAATTGAACAAGCCCAGACAGGAACAAAAAAAAAAGCAATTACTTTAGTCGAAACACAGACACAAATACTGTAAATGATCACGTTTAGAATGTCAGCAGTGTCATTACCTTCAAAAGTAATGCATTCCTAGAACATAGGACTAAATATATTGTCATGTAGCAGTCAATTATTAATTTGCGCTATAGCTGTATTTTCTTTATATTATCAAATACGGTGATTAAGATCCCATAAAATAGCTTCTGCCTAGTAAACTAATGTTCATGTTCTCTCATCTTGAGTGAGATTTTTACGTTTTCTTTCACCATGACTATTAGCAGCTAGGAACTGAAAGCTACTCTCTGGAATATCAACAGTTCAAAACTACATTAAGAAACATATAGTAAAACAGAACGATTATAAAAAGGGATTAAAAAGTAAATTCACAAACATTAAAAGGGTAACCCTTATAGCTTAATTAGTAGAAAGTCATGCTAGCCAAGAAAATGATGTAACCAATTTTAGAGACATACACAGTATGCACAATTATTAGGCAAGTAACTATTTTGACCATATCATTATTTTTATGCATATGAGGAGGGTGTTGCCTAAGGTTATCAACACCCTTTATCAACATGTGCAGAATTATTAGGCAGCTTGTTTGTCTCAGGTGAATGGACCAAAATGAGATTTGATTGTTTCTGAAAAGTAAAAAAATGTTAAGCGTCTTACAGTGGGATACAGCACTCCTGACATTTCTTAGATATTGGGTGATATCATAAAACCATTAAAAATGGTGTTGCAAATATTCAACTGAGTCGCAAAAAAGGTGTTTTTAAAAATGATGCACATTATCTGTTAAAAGAGATGATACATGAAGTGACCAAAAACCTATTATCCTCCAGTGCTGTTATATTTCAAAACTACAGTCTCCCTGAAGTGTCCTGAAGTACAAGGAGTTCAGTGCTCAGAGACATGGCCATGGTAAGGAAGGCTAAAACCCGACCACTATTTAACAAGATACATGAGTTCAAATGTTAATATTGCTCAAGAAACATCTGAAGACAGATTTTTGCAAGGTTTTATGGACTGATGAGATGAAAGTGACTCTTGACGGACCAGATAGATGGACCTGTGGCTGGATCAGTAATGAGCCATAACCTCCACTTCAACTCACATACCAGCATGGTGTAAATGTGGTACCGCTAAGGGTTGGTATTATTAAAGAAGAGCTATTTGGATCTTATCAGGTTGAAGCAAAAAGAAAAGGGAGAAAAAGACTAGGCTAATGATTGTATGCACATCCCAATAGACAATAAAAACCTTTATTTTATATTGGATACAATAGGCTAAAAACATTTAAAATACAAACAAAGAACCAATAACCCAGACACCCCCAAAAAACAGGTAATATGAACCTAAGATGAGGCCCATATTGGATTATTCATAGCCACCCATAAGCAGGCACATATCATGCAATTCTATATAACAAGACAGTCAGAAATAATACAGAGCCAACGGCGCTAAACGTAAATAATTTTTGTACAGAGCAGCAAGTAATGAGACAAAAAACACTTAATTTGTCCAAAAGGGAAATAAAAATAAAAATATACATAAAAACTTGCGTTAAACAATGTCCCCAGATTCAGTGAATAAAATCTGTAGTCCAACAGACATAAATAGTACCAATAAATGTAATACAGAACCAAGCAAGGGGTGAGTTACCTTAAGGCTGTGTGCCCACGTTGCGTTTTTTTAAGCATTTCCGCAGCGTTTCTGCCAGCTCAGACGCTGCAGAAATGCTTAAAAGATGCTTCAAATTAATTTGCATGCTTTTTTGGCTTTTTGTGCCAATGCATGCATTTTTAACCATTCAGGATTCGCTTAGCAGCTAAAAATGCAGCATGCTCATTAATTTCCGCATTGCTGAGCGTTTTTAGCCTTCCCCAATGTTCCCATAAAACGCGTGTCAAAAAACACGTCAAAAACGCTCGGCTTTTTTGCACTAAACGAGCAAGAATCGCATGGAAAAAAGACGCGCATTTTCTGGGATAGGGGATCAGTTTCCTGAGCGTTTAAAAACGCTAGCGTGGGCACATAGCCTTAGAAGTTCTAAATGCAGTAATCCTGGAGAGAGTTCCTTGTGAGCGAGATAAATTAAAGTTCCTTTCTATTTGCAGTCAGTATCTTAGCAGTCACTGGTGTCCCAGATAGATGAGAGCAGGATCTCCATAAAGGACGCTGTCCCGGCCGGTGACTACCATCTAAATTTTCAGCGGCCGTCTGTGTCTGTTACAGACGCTGCGTCAGGAGGCAAGCCTGCAAGGTTCAGAGAAGCTGCAGGACCTTGCGTGACATCACAGACACGTGATCTCAATCTCCAGTGGAGTGCAATACCTAGCCCGTAAGCAGAGAAGCAAAAAAAAGGGAGAAAAAGACTAGGCTACTGATGGTATGCACATCCCAATAGACAATAAAAAACTTTATTTCATATTGGATACAATAAGCTAAAAACATTTAAAATACAAACAAAGAACCAATAACCCAGACACCCCCAAAAAACAGGTAATATGAACCTAAGATGTGGCCCATATTGGACTATACATAGCCACTCATAAGCAGGCACATATCATACAATTGTATATAACAAGACAGCCATGTACATTGCAGGCAAAGATAAGGCAGAAAAACAGACTTGATATCAAGCATATAATAAATCAATATAAGAAAAAATGTAAATCCTAACTGCCCTAAAGTATGTGGAACTAACCACAGAATGAAATTGCCTAGTTCAAAAGACGCCCATGAATGGTTATACCATGGCTGAAAGGCCTGCCTACTACCCCCTCTGGGACTCTTGTTGCTGCTCTGACCTGTATCTGGTGGTTATAATTTGCTCATTATGCATCCACTGCAACTTTTCAATTTCAGCCATGGTATAACCATTCATTGGCATCTTTTGCACTAGGCAATTTCATTCTGTGGTTAGTTCCACATGCTTTAGGGCAGTTAGGATTTACATTTTTTCTTACATTGATTTATTATATGCTTGATATCAAGTCTGTTTTTCTGCCTTATCTTTGCCTGCAATGTACATGGCTGTCTTGTTATATAGAATTGTATGATATGTGCCTGCTTATGAGTGACTATGAATAGTCCAATATGGGCCACATCTTGAGTTCATATTACCTGTTTTTTGGGGGTGTCTGGGTTATTGGTTCTTTGTTTGTATTTTAAATGTTTTTAGCTTATTGTATCCAATATGAAATAAAGGTTTTTTATTGTCTATTGGGATGTGCATACCATCAGTAGCCTAGTCTTTTTATCCCTTTTTTTTGCTTCTCTGCTTACGGGCTAGATATTGCACTCCACTGGAGATTGAGATATGACAGTAGTGCACCCCTCCTTTTGCATTTCTTATCAGGTTGAAGGTGAACTCCAAATCAACTCCAAGTATACTGCCAGTTTTTAGAAGGCAGATCGTTCAAGCAGTGGTAAAGGAAAAAGTCTGCACCTTTAAAAAACATGATTTTTATCAGGTCAATGCTTTATCATATACAGTATATTGAAGTTCCCCTGGCTACCAAGTAAAGGGAAAAATTTTAAAAAAATTATGACTCCACACTTATTCGCTCCTGACCCAACTGCCTCCAAGACTTCTCCCAAATAGCCCCCATCCTCTGGAATTCTTTGCCCAAACACGTCCAACTATCAACCACATTCGGATCCTTCAGACAGAACCTGAAAACCCATCTCTTCAGGAAAGCCTACAGGCTGCAATGATCCCCGTTGCCTCCTCACCACTGCTGGAGCTACCGCCTCACTATCACTGGAGCTGCTGCAACCCCCCAACCTACTGTCTCCTTCCCCACCATCCTGTAGAATGTAAAGGTACTGTCACACTTAGCGATGTACCAGCGATCCTGACCAGCGATATGACGCGGTCAGGATCGCTGGTACATCGCTAAGTGGTCACTAGTGAGCTGCCACACTGGCAGATCTCACCAGCGACATCGCTGGGGACGGGGGTCGCTACTTACCTGTCACACCAGGCGATCCTGCGTCCTCCCGCCCGGCTCCACGCGTCGCTCATCGTCACAGCAGGAAGCGCCGCAGGAAGCTGACGACGAGAAACAGTCCTGAACGTTCTCGCGTGATCAGCAATAACCAGCGGGGGAGCCGGTCGTAGGTAAGTATCACACACAACGATATCGCTAGCAATATCGCTATAACGTCACTAGTTATAGCGATATTGCTAGCAATATCTCTTAGTGTGACAGGCCCTTAAGCCCGCAAGGGCAGGGTCCTCTCTCCCCTCTATATCAGTCTGTGATTGTTAGTTTGTTTACTGTAAGTGATATCTGTAATTTGTATGTAACCCCTTCTCATGTAAAGCACCATGGAATCAATGGTGCTATATAAATAAGTATTAATAATAAAAAAAAATAATAATAATAATGACATGGGAACCTTCCTTACCTGAAATAAGCCCTATTGAGTACTTGTGGGACCTTCTTAAAGTGGAGATTTATGGTCAAAGAAAACGGTGCACATCTCTGTATAGTGTTTTAAAGGATGTGGTTGCTGCTGTCAAAAAGTTGATTATAAACAGAAACTACCAGACTCCATGGATATAAGGTTTATGAAGGTTATTTAACCCCTTCACGACCAATGACGCCACATAGGCGTCATGAAACCTGGTTCAAATCTGACCAGTGACGCCTATGTGGCGTCATGACTTCAAAGCCCCCCTGCGGGTCGGGTGACCGGGGTCACTGAAAGGTCACCCGACCCGCAGATACAGGGGGCTTTGTAATTCACCACAGGGGGCGTGGCTTCGCCCCCACGTGGCTACGATCGCTCTGATTGGCTGTTAAAAGTGAAACAGCCAATCAGAGCGATAGTAATATTTCATCAATGAAAATTGATGAAATATTACAATCCAGCCATGTCCGACGCTGCTGTAGCATCGGACATGGCTGGAGACACCAATTCCACCCCCCCCACCGGCGATCGCCCCCCCGCAACTGAATGACAGCGGCGATCTGCCGCCGCTGTCATCATCTGCCCCCCTCCCATTCCCTCTGCTCCCCGCCAGCCTCCGATCCCCCCCTCACCCCCCGGTACCTCCGGTGTCCCCCCGTCCCTCCCGGTGTCCCTCGGGTCCGGATGATGGGCGCCGCCATCTTTGAAAATGGCGGGCGCATGCGCAGTGCGCCCGCCCGAATCTGCCGGCTGCAGATTCCATTCTTTCATTTTGATCACTCTCACAGTGATCAAAATGAAAGAAAAAGTAAATAAACCCCCCGATTATCACCCCCATAGGTAGGCAGAACTAATAAAATAAAGATAATATATATTTTTTTTTTTTTCCATTAGGGTTAGGGTTAGGGTTGAAAAGAGGGTTAGGGTTAGGGTTAGGGTTAAAAAGAGGGTTAGGGTTAGGGTTGGAAAGAGGGTTAGGGTTAGGGTTGTAAAGAGGGTTAGGGTTGTAAAGAGGGTTAGGGTTGGAAAGAGGGTTAGGGTTGGAATTAGGGTTAGGGTTGGAATTAGGGTTAGGGTTGGAATTAGGGTTAGGGTTGGAATTAGGGTTAGGGTTGGAATTAGGGTTAGGCTTGTGGTTAGGGTTAGGGTTGGGATTAGGGTTTGGGGTCTGTTGGGGTAAGGGTTATGGTTAGGGTTGGAATTAGGGTTAGGGATGTGTTGGGGTTAGGGCTGTGGTTAGGGGTGTGTTGGGGTTAGGGCTGGAGTTAGAATTGAGGGGTTTCCACTGTTTAGGCACATCAGGGGGTCACCAAACGCGACATGGTGCAACCATTGATTCCAGCCAATTTTGCGTTCAAAAAGTTAAACAGTGCTTCCTCCCTTCCAAGCCCCGACGTGTGCCCAAACAGTGGTTTACCCCAACATATGGGGTATCAGCGTACTCAGGAAAAATTGCACAACAACTTTGGAGGTCTAATTTCTCCTGGTACCCTTGGGAAAATAAAAAATTGGGGGCTAAAAAAATATTTTTGTGTAAAAAATTTTTTAATTTTCACGTCTCTGCGTTATAAACTTCTGTGAAGCACTTGGGGGTCCAAAGTGCTCACCAGGCATCTAGATAAGTTACTTGGGAGGTCTAGTTTCCAAAATGGGGTCACTTGTGGGGGGTTTCTATTGTTTAGGCACATCAGGGGCTCTGCAAACGTAATGATGACCGCAGACCATTCCATCAAAGTCTGCATTTCAAAACGCCACTACTTCCATTCCGAGCCCTTACGTGTGCCCAAACAATAGTTCCCCCCATATATGGGGCACCAGCGTACTCAGGACAAACTGTACAACAACTTTTGGGGTCCAATTTATCCTGCTACCCTTGTGAAAAAAAAATTGCTGGCTAAAAATCATTTTTTGGGGGAAAAAAAAATATTTTTTATTTTCACGTCTCTGCGTTATAAACTTCTGTGAAGCACTTGGGGGTTCAAGGTGCTTACCACACATCTAGATAAGTTCCTTAGGGGGTCTAGTTTCCAAAATGGGGTCACTTGTGGGGGGGTTCCACAGTTTAGGTACATCAGGGGTTCTGCAAATGTAACATGATGCCCGCAGACCATTCCATCAAAGTCAGCATTTCATAATGTCACTACTTCCCTTCCGAGCCCCGACGTGTACCCAAACAGTGGTCATCCCCCACATATGGGGTATCAGCGTACTCAGGACAAACTGGACAACAACTTTTGGGGTCCAATTTATCCTGCTACCCTTGTGAAAAAAAAAATTGCTAGCTAAAAATCATTTTTTTTGAGGAAAAAAAAATATTTTTTATTTTCACTGCTCTGCGTTATAAACTTCTGTGAAGCACTTGGGGGTTCAAGGTGCTCACCACACATCTAGATAAGTTCCTTAGGGGGTCTAGTTTCCAAAATGGGGTCACTTGTGGGGGGTTCCACAGTTTAGGTACATCAGGGGTTCTGCAAATGTAACATGATGCCCGCAGACCATTCCATCAAAGTCAGCATTTCATAATGTCACTACTTCCCTTCTGAGCCCCGACGTGTACCCAAACAGTGGTCCCCACCCACATATGAGGTATCAGCATACTCAGGACAAACTGGACAACAACTTTTGGGGCCAATTTATCCTGCTACCCCTGTGAAAAAAAAATTGCTGGCTAAAAATCATTTTTTTTTTGTGGAAAAAAAAATATTTTTTATTTTCACGGCTCTGCGTTATAAACTTCTGTGAAGCGCTTGGGGGTTCAAGGTGCTCACCACACATCTAGATAAGTTCCTTGGGGGGTCTAGTCTCCAAAATGGGGTCACTTGTGGGGGAGTTCCACAGTTTAGGTACATCAGGGGCTCTGCAAATGTAACATGACACCCGCAGACCATTCCATCAAAGTCAGCATTTCAAAATGTCACTACTTCCCTTCCGAGCCCCGACGTGTGCCCAAACAGTGGTTCCCCCCCACATGTGGGGTACCAGCGTACTCAGGACAAACTGGACAACAAATTTTGGGGTCTAATTTATCCTGGTACCCTTGTGAAAATAAAAAATTGCGCACTAAAATATAATTTTTTGAGGGAAAAAATTTTTTTTTTATTTTCACGGCTCTGCGTCATAAACTTTTGTGAAGCACTTGAGGGTTCAAGGTGCTCACTACACATCTAGATAAGTTCCTTAGGGGGTCTAGTTTCCAAAATGGGGTCATTTGTGGGGGAGCTCCAATGTTTAGGCACACAGGGGCTCTCCAAACACAACATGGTGTCCGCTAACGATTGGAAGTAATTTGCATTTCAAAAAGTCAAATGGCGCTCCTTCCCTTCTGAGCCCTGCCGTGTGCCCAAACAGTGGTTCCCCCCACATATGGGGTACCAGCGTACTCAGGACAAACTGGACAACAAGATTTGTGGTCCAATTTCTCCTGTTAGCCTTGTGAAAATTAAAAATAGTGTGCTAAAAATCATTTTTGAGGAAAAAAAATTATTTTTTATTTTCACTGCTCTGTGTTATAAACTTTTGTGAAACACTTGGGGGTTCAAAGTGCTCCCTACACATCTAGATAAGTTCCTTAGGGGGTCTAGTTTCCAAAATGGGGTCACTTGTGGGGGAGCTCCAATGTTTAGGTGCACAGGGGCTCTCCAAATGCGACATGGTGTCCGATAACGATTGGAGCTAATTTTCCATTCAAAAAGTCAAATGGTGCTCCTTGCCTTCCGGGCCATGCTGTGCACCCAAACAGTGGTTTATGACCACATATGAGGTATCTGTGCACTCAGGAGAAATTGCTCAACAAATTTTAGGATCCATTTTATCCTGTTGCCCATGTGAAAATGAAAAAACTGAGGCTAAAAGAAAATTTTTGTGAAAAAAAAGTATTTTTTTTTTTTTTACAGATCAATTTGTGAAGTACCTGGGGGTTCAAAGTGATCACTATGCATCTAGATAAGTTCCTTGGGGGGTCTAGTTTCCAAAATGGGGTCACTTGTGGAGGAGCTCCAATGTTTATGCACACAGGGGCTCTCCAAACACGACATGGCAACTGCTAAATATTCCAGCATATTTTCCATTCAAAAAGTCAAATGGCGCTCCTTCCCTTCTGAGCCGTGCCGTGCGCCCAAACAGTGGTTTATGACCACATATGAGGTATCGTTGTACTCCGGAGAAATTGCCCAACAAATTTTAGCATCCATTTTATCCTGTTTCCCATGTGAAAATGAAAAAATTGATGCTAAAAGAAAATTTTTGTTGGAAAAATTAAAATGTCCATTTTTTCTTTCCACATTGCTTCAGTTCCTGTGAAACACCTGAAGGGTTAATAATCTTCTTGAATGTAGTTTTGAGTAGCTTGAGGGGTGCAGTTTTTAGAATGGTGTAACTTTTGGGTATTTTCTGCCATATAGACCCCTCAAAGTGACTTCAAATGTGAGGTGGTCCCTAAAAAAATGGTTTTGTAATTTTTATTGTAAAAATGAGAAATCGCTGGTCAACTTTTAACCCTTATAACTTCCTAACAAAAAAATATTTTGTTTCCAAAATTGTGCTGATGTAAAGTAGACATATGGGAAATGTTATTTATTAACTATTTTGTGTCACATAACTCTCTGGTTTAACAGAATAAAAATTAAAAATTTGAAAATTGCAAAATTTTCTAAATTTTCACCAAATTTCTGATTTTTTGACAAATAAACGCAAAAATTATCAACCTAAATTTACCACTAACATGAAGCCCAATATGTCACGAAAAAACATTCTCAGAATCGCTAGGATCCGTTGAAGCGTTCCTGAGTTATTACCTCATAAAGGGACACTGGTCAGAATTGCAAAAAATGGCCTGGTCATTAAGGTCAAAATAGGCTTGGTCATGAAGGGGTTAAAAAGCATGGTTATAGTCGTCAGAATATTTTTAATATTAGAAATATATTTTTATACATTTTGAGGTATTTGGTTATTATTCTCACTTTAACAGATGAAAATAAATAAGATGGGAAAATGTATGTTTTTCTTTTAGTTAAATAATATTTATGTACAATATTAGTTGCCCGATAATTGTAACTATTAGAGATGAGCGACTTTGCCTTTTTTAGGGTCAAGTCGGGTTTCATGAAACCCGACTTTCTCAAAAGTAGGATCGAACTAAATCGGCCGACTATAGGGAAAAGGTGGAGGCTGACTGAAGCACGAAACCCAATGCAAGTTAATGGGGAAGAAAAGTTGTCAGGGAGTGGAGGACAGTAAACACACCTACAGTGCCCATTTCAATGCCAAAAACACCAATTCTTATTACTGAAGCTTGTCAACCTTAATTTACTTCATAATAATAGTTACGCATTGAAAACAGGGGGTTATTTGGCTAAAGTTGTGGGGGGGCAGTGCTGGCTCCAGGTTTTCGTGTGCCCTGGGCCAAAGAGTGTCAGTGCGCCCCTTTAACACATACCACAACTCATGAGGCTTCAATATGCCACAGAAATATAGGTATAGTACAATGACAAATACTTTACTGCTTACATGACATGACTGATCTATTTTAAATTGTACAATAGCTCAAAAAAAGGACAGTATATTACTCCATACAGTATTATGGCCACCACATTGTGCGCCATACAGAATAATGAGCCCCATATATTTCTCCATACAGAATATTTGGCCACAAATAATGTTCCATACAGTATATGATGAGCTCCACATAATGCTACAGTATATGATGGTCCCCATGGACGATGCTCCACTGTGTTATGGGCCAAAATAATGCTCCACATATAAAGGGCTCCATTTCTAATGCTCCAGTTTATAATGGGCCCCATAAATGCTGCTCCAGTGTCTGATTTCCCCCATCTGGAATGCTCCAGTATATGATGGACCAGATGGATGATGCTCCAGTGTATGATGGGCCCTAATAATGCTCCATATACAATGGGCTCCATTTCTAATGCTCAAGTGTCTAATGGGCCCCGTAAATGATGCTCCAGTTTCTGATGTCCCCCATTTGGAATGCTCCATTATATAATGGGCCTCATGGATGATGCTCCAGTGTCTTAAGGGCCCTAATAATGCTCCATATGTAATGGGCCTCATTTCTAATGCTCCAGTGTATCATGTGCCCCATAGATGCTGCTCAAGTGTCTGATCTGCCCCATTTGGAATGCTCCAGTATATGATGGGCCTCATGAATGATGTTCCAGTGTATGATGGGCCTCATGGATGATGCTCCAGTGTCTTATGAGCCCTAATAATGCTCCATATATAATGGGTCCCATTTCTAATGCTCCAGTTTATCATGTGCCCCATACATGCAGTTCCTGTGTCTGATCTGCCCCATTTAGAATGCTCCAGTATATGATGGGCCTCATGGATGATGCTCCAGTGTATGATGTCCCTTATTTTGAATGCTCCAGTATATGATGGGCCCCATTTTTAATTAACCCAGGCATGGTATGTGAAAAGAACTCCATTGAGTAATCTGAAGTGTGTGCTGCCGCATCCTTAACTTTTGGTGTGGGTGAAGGACACAAGGAAAGTGGTTGCTCCTGACTAGAAGCCTGCACTTACGACTCAGTGCTTGCATTTTTTTAAACTTCAGAAGAGGAGGCGATAGAGCTGGAGGCTGTTTCAGCAATGTAAGCCAAAAACAGTTCATGATGCTCCAGCTTTAAAAGCAGTCTACTTACTCCCAGAAAACGGAGCCTTCCAGGCCTTCCAGAGATACATCATGGCGCAGGCTCAACACCTCCTGCCTTAGCTGCTATTGTGTTTTTGGCACTACCAGCAGATGCACCACCACCATCATCAGTACCAGGTGGCCCCCCATGCCCACATCTGCATCCTCTTCCACCATACTTCCTCATGTTTTAGAAAACTGACCCAAAATACCAGCAGATATATGGTACTGTATCAGAAGCGTACAGCTCTATACAGTCTAGGGATAACAGTAAATCTCTGTATATATTTCATGAGTCATACAAAGATGCTCACAGGCTCAGTATGGATTACCCAATAAAATAAAAAGGTGAAAAAGGGTACAGTATCACCAGATACAAAGTATATATAGTATAGTGTAAACATTCTGAATCTCCGTATACATTTCAGGGGGCAGACACAAACGCTCTCAGGCCCAGTATGGATTACACAAGAATATGAAAAGCTGTAAATGTAATGTAACACAAGTGTACAGCTGTATACAGTGCTGGCCAAATTTGAAATCTCGGTATATATTTCCGGAGTCCCCCTCAGACTCTCACTCAGTCTGGGTTTGATCATAATAAAAAATGTGGTAAAAAGGTACTGGATAACAAGATAGTAAGTATATATATTATAGGGTGCAATTGAAATCTCCATATACATAGTCCCGTAGTCAGTCTCAGACGCTTACTCAGTATGGATTTGACCATAATACTAAATGTCGAACAAAGGTACTGTAAAACAAGATACAAGCTGTATCGAGTATACGGTAAAAATTGGTATCTCTGATTCACCGTATATATAGAAGGCATAAACCACACACGCTCACTCACTATGGATGATAACATAATACAAAATTTTGTACAAAGGTACAG
The DNA here is from genome assembly GCF_039654945.1 of Dendrobates tinctorius. Classification (NCBI taxonomy): domain Eukaryota; kingdom Metazoa; phylum Chordata; class Amphibia; order Anura; family Dendrobatidae; genus Dendrobates; species Dendrobates tinctorius. Next base: position 56,006,552 of record NW_027361698.1, on the reverse strand, counting down.
TATCAGCACATACCCGATGTATCCAGTCTAGGGGTAATTGTAAAACTCCCTCTATACTTCCGGAGTCAGACACAGACATTCACAGGCTCAGTATGTATTACACTAGAATTTAACAAGTAGAAAAAGGGAAAGGTAGTCGAAGTGTACAACAGTATACAGTGTTGTGGTACTTTTAAATCTTCGTATATATTTCAATCTCAGTAACCCAGTCCAGACTCTACGCTACTGGAAACTAAACGGATACAAGTACAGATGGAAAGTTGAGTGTTAGCAGAAATTTGGGAATTACTCATCGTGGGAAAACCTCCCAGTAGATGTTGCAGAGGTGATGCAGACCCTCAATTACTGTGTCTGTGGAGACAGCAAAAATGGTTCTTTGCTGAAGAAAGGATTGCTTTATCGCAGTAGGGTGGATCACATCACCATTACTCATCTCCATCAAATTGTGATCACAGGGAGAGATGTAGACATGGTCCTCACTGCCTATCATGATGTGTCTCATCATTTTGGAGTGCAAAAGACAGAAGCCACAGACCGTAGGTGATTCTGTTGGATTGGCGTGAGAGGAGACATTGAAAAATGGTGGCAGGAATGTCACATGTCTGTCACTATCACAACTGTGAAAGCTGATCATAAAGCACCACTGCATCCACTTGTAAGTTGACGTCCATTACAAATGGTAGCCATTGATCATCTGAAGGTAGAGGCCAGCAGGACAGGGCATAGCTACATCTTAACCATCATCGATCAATACAACAAATTTCTAGTGGCCATCACTGTGAAGGATTTAACTGCCCAGACTACACAGTGGTGGAGCAGGGAGAGGTAAGTATTGCAACTTGCAAGTGCTGTGGCCATGACCAAGCAGGGGTGGCACACTCGTGGGCGACGGTACTGGCACAGGACCCCTCATAGTACGCTGGTGTGTCTGACGGCGAGTGGGCCCCCCCACCATCAGAGACACTGTATTGTACTATGAGGGGCCCTGTGCCAGGGCCATCAGCCATCTGTGGGCCCATCAACCTGCTCAGAGCAACGGCACTTGCCCGGGTGCGCCAGGTGTTGACCCCAGCCATTGGGGGGTGGGCAGCCCAGTTAGGGAGGTTTAAAAAATGGCATATGTTGATGTGTTGGCTGGACATTCAGCTGCTGCGAAGGGCGGAATTGGGCAAGTCCGAGGAAGAGGAGGACAAAAGCGAGGCAGTTTTCTGGCAACCTATGTGTCATCAGGGGAAGGTGGGACAAAATCCTTTGAAACCCATGCATGGTTCATTTTAATGAAGGTTAGATCATCAACATTTTGGGTAGACAGACCGGTCCTTTTTTCTGTCAGGATTGATCCAGCAGCACTGAAGACTCTTTCAGATAACACACTAGTAGCAGGGCAAGCGAGCTCCTGTAAGGCATATTGTGCCAATTCAGGCCAGGCGTCCAGTTTAGAGGCCCAATAGTCAAAGGGGAATGACCTGTGAGGGAGAATATTGATATGGGAGGAGAAGTAGTTTGTAACCATAGTTGACAACTGCTGTCTCCTGTCACTTTTAATCAATGCAGTATTAGCAGTCGTGTGAGCGGTACTTGAGAAATCATTCCACAACATGGTCATTAAACCCATGTCTCCAATGCCACTTTGGCTGTGTGCGCCACGAACACCTCTTCCATTGTGCCCGATACGGATCATGGGAGAACCAGCACCGCTGCTGTGTGCTGGAAAAGCCTCAAACAAATGGTTTACCACAGTTGCTTGTTTGTTAGCCTATATTATCTCTAGATTCTCCTGTGGCATGATGTTGTGTAATTTGCCTTTGTAGCATGGATCGAGGATGCTGGCCAGCCAGTAGTCATCATCCCTCATCATTTTGGCAATGCAGGGGTCCCTTTTTAGTATCCGCAAGGCAAAATCGCACATGTGGGCCAATGTTCCCTGTGTCAATGATGCACTGCCAGTGGTGGGTGGAGGAGCACTTTCTGGCAAATCCACATCCCTACAGTCACGCACAAACACTGTACCTGACCTTGGAACACCAACATTTTCTCTTGCCCCCTGAGAAGCATCCTCCTGCCCAAAATAATCATCCCCTCATCCTCCTCCTTCACTTCCTCTTCTTCCTCCACCTCGTCCAGGACAGTTCCCTGAACAGACAATGGCTGACTGTCATCAAGGCTTCCCTCCTCTGCTGCAGATGCCTGATCCTTAATGTGCTTCAAACTTTGCATGAGCAGATGCATAAGTGGGATGCTCATGCTTATGATGGCGTCATCTGCACTTACCAGCCGTGTGCATTCCTCAAAACATTGAAGGACTTTACAGAGGTCTTTCAGCTTTGACCACTGCACACCTGACAATTCCATGTCTTCCCTCAAACTGCCTGCCCGTGTATCCTCCCATAAATGCATTACAGCCTGCCTCTGTTCGCAGAGCCTCTCAACCATGTGCAGGGTGGAGTTCCATCTTGTTGCAACATCTATGATTAGGCGGTGCTTAGAGAGGTGGAGCAATCGCTGCAGCTTCTGCATACGAGTGGAGTGGATGTTTGAGCGACGAATCTGCGAGCACAGTCTTCGCACCTTATGGAGCAGGGATGTTAACTCTGGATAATTATTAAAGAAGCACTGCACCACCAGGTTCAAAGTGTGAGCCAGGCAAGGTATGTGTCGGAGTTTTGAAAGGGCTATGGCTGCCACAAAATTATGGCCGTTATCACTGACTACCTTGCCTGCCTCAAGATGTAGACTGCCCAGTCATGACTCAGTTTGTCGCTGCAAGTAGTCGGCCAGTACCTTCGCGGTGTGTCTGTTGTCGCCCAAACACATAATCTTTAACACAGCCTGCTGACACTTACCACTAGCTGTTCAATAGTGGGACACCTCGTGTGCAACACTGCCAGCTGCGGATGGAGTGCTCGCGCGACTGCGTTCTGTGGACTAGTTTTCGCTGATAGAGGAGGAGGATCAAAAGCCTACAGTCAACTGTTTCCTATACCGTGGGCTAGGCATCACTGTTCCACCGCTACTGTCCCCAGTGGAGCCTGCATCCACCACATTAACTCAGTGCGCAGTATTGGACACGTAACGGCCCTGGCCATGCCTACTGGTCCATGCATCTGTTGTGAGATGCACCTTTCCACTCACTGACTGTTTTAGTGCATGGACAATGCGGTCTTTCACATGCCGGTGGAGGACAGGGATGGCTTTTCGAGAAAAGAAGTGCCAACTGGGTAGGTCATAACATGGGACAGCATAGGCCATGAGGTCGCGGAAAGCTTCATTTTCAACCAACCGGTAGGGCATCATATCTAATGAGATTAGTTTGGCAATGTAGGCGTTCAAACAAAGTGTACGCGGATGAGAGGATGAGTACTTTCTTGTCCTACTCAGAGTGTCTGGTAGGGTGAGCTGGACTGGAGAGCTGCATATGGGGGAAGTAGCGGTGGACCGGACGGAGTGAGAGGGGGTTGGTGATGGTATTGGTGGTGATGGCCTAGATTCAGTGTTGTATTGCAAAAGCATTGTGATTCCCTGAGTGCTTTGGCCGTGCGATGACACCTCCACATTTAGTGCTGGTGGTGTGCTTAATGGTGGTGGTGGTCTTACAGTGGGAGAAGCGATGGAGCATTGCTAGCTACCTTCAGTCGGAGCAGGTGCACATGTGCTACCTGAGGTTTTGTAGTCTGTCCACGCTTGCAAGTGCATGTTGATTAAATGTCTAAGCATGCAACTGGTATTCAAATTTCTGAGTTGTTTACCTCGGCTAAAGGTCCTTTCCGCACTTCTTACAGGTAACCTTTGCCTCATCAGTAGGATTTTGGACAAAGAAGTGCCACACTGAACTCTTCCTACTATGGTATACATTTTCTGGCCTTGCACGTTGTGCTAAGTTGACAATCTGGCCAAGCTGTCCTGCAACTCTTTTAGTTTTTGTTCCACGTTATTGGACAGCTACGGCCTGGCAGATAACCGCTGCTGCGATGTCAATGCCTTATACGGATCCTTCTCCTTATCTGAACTATTGCCAGAGCCACTCTCCTCCCCCAATGGATGCCAATCCGGGTCAAGAACTGGGTCATCCATCACCTCCTCTTCAATGTCATCTGCACCTTCCTCTTTACCTTCCTCTGTGTCACCGTGGAAGGTGGTATAGTATGCAAAGAGGGGCACCTTAGTTTCATCAGGGTCAGATTCTGGCTCAATAGACTGCAAGGGCAATGTAGTGCTCTGGGTCAATGTACCAGCAGAATCATCTAGCAGTGGCTGTGCATCAGTGCACTCCATGTCAGATACATCTTGGTCTGGGGAATTCTGGATTTGACTGGATAACCCAAGCATGGTATGTGAAAAGAGCTCCATAGAGTAATCTGAAGTGTGGGCTGCCACATCCTTAACTTTTGGTGGGGTGAAGGACACAAGGAAAGGTGTTTTTCCTGACCAGAACCCTGCACTGACGACTCCGTGCTTGCAGGTTTCGAACGTTCAGAAGAGGAGGCAATAGAGCTGGTGGCTGTTTCGGCAATGTACGCCAAAAGCTGTTCCTGATGCTCCGGCTTTAAAAGCGGTTTTCCTACTCCCAGAAAAGGCAACCTTACAGGCCTTCTTGGGCCAGACGATGATGCAGGCTCAACACCTCCTGCCTTAGCCGCTATTGTGCTTTTGCCAGAACCAGCCGATGCACCATCACCATCAGTACCAGCTGTGCCCCCGTGCCCACGTCCACGGCCTCTTCCACCATACTTCCTCATGTTGGGGAAAATGTACCAAAAATACCAGCAGAGATGGTACTGTATGAGGTACGTCCAGCTGTGTAAGGTGTATTAAAAAAATTAAATCTACGCATATATTTTGTTAGTCACAGACGCTCTCACAGTATGTATTTGACCGTAATCTAACAAGCAGATATACTGAACTGTATCAGAAATGTACAGCTTTATATGTTTTTTGTGTAACTAACAATCTGCGTATATGTATTTACGGAGAGTCACACACACACACACACTGACTCTGTATAGATGTAACTGTAATGCAAATGGCAGATATACAATACTGTTTGAGAATCGGACAGCTCTATACGGTGTGTGTATGGAAAATTGTCGATCTCCGTCTATTTGTATAGGGACTGACACACACTGTCTCTGTCTAGTTTTGACCGTATTCAAACAGCAGGTATACGAAACTGTTTGAAAAGCGGACAGCACTCGAAAGTGTAGGTCTGGAAAAGCAGAAAAACTCCTCTGCTTTTTTTCTAGAGTCACACACAGATAGCTTCTATTTGTCCGTGATACAAGGTGGTACATGGTAGTGTGTGAGGAGCGTACATCGCTATACGGTGTCTGTATGGAAAATTGTCAATCTCCGTCTATTTGTATAGGGACTGACACACGCTGTCTCTGTCTAGTTTTGACCGTGCTCAAACAGCAGATATACGAAACTGTTTGAAAAATGGACAGCTCTCTAAGGTGTAGGTCTGGAAAAATGGAAAAACTCCTCGGCTTGTTCATCCAGAGTCACACCCAGATATCTTCTATTTGTCCGTGGTACCAGCCGGTACACAGTAGTGTGTGGGGAGCATACACAACTATACGGTGTGTGAAAAAATGAATGCTCAGTAACTCACCAAGACAAAATAATAAAAGTTGGAGTGCTTTGAAAAAAGCAATTTGAACAGCAGTGTGCACACAGCAATTCAGCTAGCAGGTAGCCTTAAAAGGCAGCCTAATCACCACCAGCGCTGCTGCACATAACAAAAATCCTCCCCTTTCACTGCACACTAACTGTACAGTGAAAAGCGCTATCAGCAGAAGCAGTTTTTTTTCTTTTTCCCTGCCTAACGCTCTTCCTATTCAGAATCAGCAGCAGCAACAGCACCTCTCCGTATTGTAAGATCAGCAGAAGTAAGATGGCGTTTGGCGGTCACAGCCTTTTATACCCACTGTGACACCACATAAAGCCAGCCAATCACTTCAATGCCCTTCTCTAAGATGGTGGTGGCCGCTGCCCATGTCATTGCATTGCCCACAGTGTACATCCTCCATCATTGGCTGAGAAAAGGCGCTGGAAGCATTATTTGAAACGTGACTTTGACGCTCTGATCGGCGACCTCATGGCCAATCTCACGCTATGGTCGGGTTTCAATTGGCAAAACCCGACTTTAGCTAAAGTCGGCTATTTTTGAATTTGACTGACCCGTTTTGCTCAACTCTAGTAACTATGTGTAAGTAGACATTCTCCTTGAAAGACAAAATCTCACTTTTACTTTCTTACATTGTAGATAGAGTTGAGCGATACCAGCCGATACTTGAAAATATCGGATCGGAATGGATCGGCCGATCTTAAAAAAAAGTATCGGTATCGCCGATTCCGATACCGGGAACCAATCCAAGTCAATGGGGCCAAAATATCGGAATTAAAAAAAACCCTTTCTTTCCTTGTAGGTTAATTCTACATGAAGAAAAACAACTAAGAATAATGTAGAATGTATTGTGGGAGGTGGAGGAGACATTAAAGCCATAGAGGTTTAGCCCAATCAAATGGAATAGCAGGAATTAAACTTTTTTTTTAAAGACGTTAGGAGTTACAAAGATATTGACTATGTTAGCCTCATTTATATTTTGCCAGACATGTATGTCTTCTTCTTCTTTCTTCTTTCTTCTTCTTTCTTATTCTTCTTCCTTTTTTTACCTTCTTCTTCTTCTTATTCCTTTTTTTACATTCTTCTTCTTATTCCTTTTTTTACATTCTTCTTCTTCTTCCTTTTTTTAAATTCTTCTACTTCCTTTTTTTACATTCTTCTTCTTCTTCCTTTTCTTACATTCTTCATATTCTTCTTATTCAACAATTATTATTCTACATATTCAACTTCTTCATCTTCTTCCTATTCTTCTTCATCATATTCTTATTTGTGTCAGGCATTCCTGTAGTTGTTATCTAGAAAAGTTAGAAGTTTACACCTTCCGTTCTGCCTGTCACAAAAGATTTACAACAGGATTTGTCCGTGTTCAGTTTGGCCTGCAGCAGCAGGCCTTTTCCAGGGGCACCACGAGGAGGAACGGACTCACCCCCATACACTGCTTAGTCTTCTTCTGCTTATAAATAAGATAATATCATTTGCTCAGAGTATTAGTCTTATGCTTAATATTCTTCTGCTTTGTTTCTTTATGCTTCTTTGTCTTCTCTCTCTTGTTGTTCTGCATCTTGGTGGTTGTCTTCCTGTTCTTTGTCCTCTTGAACCAGCTGACGGTACTGGCACCCGGAGGGGCAGCAGAAGGAACAAGAGCCAATGGCACTACCGAGGACCAGCTGACGGTGCTGGAACCCGGTTACTAAGCAGGAGGTACCTGTGCTACAAAGCACTACCAAGGACCAGCAGACGTTGCCGGAACTCGGATACCGAGATGGAGGCACCTAGGCCAAAGGCTCTGCCGAGAACCAGCTGACGGTGCTGGAACCCGGATGGGTAGCATAAGCTGCAAGAGCAAATGGAAATAGCGAGGACCAGCTGACAGTGCTGGCACCCGGAGGGGCAGCAGAAGGAATAAGAGCCAATGGCACAACCGAGGACCAGCTGACGGTGCTGAAACACGGTTACTAAGCAGGAGGTACCTGTGCTACAAAGCACTACCAAGGACCAGCAGACGTTGCCGGAGCTCGGATACCGAGATGGAGGCACCTAGGCCAAAGGCTCTGCCGAGAACCAGCTGACGGTGCTGGAACCCGGATGGGTAGCATAAGCTGCAAGAGCATATGGAAATAGCGAGGACCAGCTGACAGTGCTGGCACCCGGAGGGGCAGCAGAAGGAATAAGAGCCAATGGCACAACCGAGGACCAGCTGACGGTGCTGGAACCCGGTTACTAAGCAGGAGGTACCTGTGCTACAAAGCACTACCAAGGACCAGCAGACGTTGCCGGAACTTGGATACCGAGATGGAGGCACCTAGGCCAAAGGCTCTGCCGAGAACCAGCTGACGGTGCTGGAACCCGGAGGGGCAGCTGAAGTTACCCCTGAAAAGCAAAGTTGGCATGCCGCAAACTGGCCGCAGTTAAAGAATCACACAGTCCTACAGGGGGTGCTTGTCCTACTGGCACTACGGAACAAGCCTTTCTTACCAGAACCCGCAGTCCACATAGGAAGCACCTAAACTGCTGGCACCCTAGCCTCGGCTAACCCAACCGCAACACGACATGGCAACTTGGGGTGGCAAACTGACATTGACACTTCCCGGAAACAGCAGGCAGGGCTGGAACCAAGCTGGGCAGGAGGGAGTACCCGTGCCAAAGTCAGTTATGAGCAGCAACTGGCGATGTTGGAGCCCAGGGACAAGCACTTAGCAGGCTGAGGCCTGATGTGCTGTCAATTGGGAGGCAGCAGGACAGATTGCCATCAAAACAGCAGGGGAACAGCTGATGCTACTGAACCCCACAAACACAGGAGCTAGTTTTTTCCTCTGTGAAGACGGCACTTCTGAGCAACAACTGGCTGTGTTGAAGCCCAGGGACAAGCACGGAGCAGGCTGAGGCTGCATTGAAGAAATTTTAAGATCGGTTGTAGACTTCTACTAATTTTAACCAAGCTCTACTTAGGCCTGTGGCTTCACTGATTTTCGTATTTCCCCTGTCCTCCAACCCCGCCAGTTACAGCTCCGAAGTGGCGTCTGCACAATCCACACTTGTTCCTGTGTTACAGGTGTTCAGTCCGGTCAGTTAATCCCCTGATGTGTGTCCGGCAATGTCGCCTGCTCTGTCCACATTCCCATAACTAGTTAGGAGAGACTGCCATCCACACAGCAGGGGAACAGCTGACGTTACTGAACCCCACTGAGACACGGCAGCAAGTGTCTCTTTCCGTGTGGACGGCACTTCCGAGCTACAACTGGCTGTGTTGAAGCCCAGGAAATAGGAGGGTATAGGCAGAGGCCTACTGTCTTTGGAATGCGGAGACAGCAGGAGAGACTGCCATCCACACAGCAGGGGAACAGCTGACGTTACTGAACCCCACTGAGACACGGCAGCAAGTGTCTCTTTCCGTGTGGACGGCACTTCCGAGCTACAACTGGCTGTGTTGAAGCCCAGGCAAAATCTGGGTGTAGGCTGAGGCCTACTGTCTTTGAAATGCAGAGACAGCAGGAGAGACTACCATCCACACAGCAGGGGAACAGCTGACGTTACTGAACCCCACTGAGACACGGCAGCAAGTGTCTCTTTCCGTGTGGACGGCACTTCCGAGCTACAACTGGCTGTGTTGAAGCCCAGGAAATAGGAGGGTGTAGGCAGAGGCCTACTGTCTTTGGAATGCATAGACAGCAGGAGAGACTGCCATCCACACAGCAGGGGAACAGCTGACGTTACTGAACCCCACTGAGACACGGCAGCAAGTGTCTCTTTCCGTTTGGACGGCACTTCCGAGCTACAACTGGCTGTGTTGAAGCCCAGGAAATAGGAGGGTGTAGGCAGAGGCCTACTCTCTTTGGAATGCGGAGACAGCAGGAGAGACTGCCATCCACACAGCAGGGGAACAGCTGACGTTACTGAACCCCACTGAGACACGGCAGCAAGTGTCTCTTTCCGTGTGGACGGCACTTCCGAGCTACAACTGGCTGTGTTGAAGCCCAGGAAATAGGAGGGTGTAGGCTGGGGCCTACTGTTTTTGGAATGCGGAGACAGCAGGAGAGACTGCCATCTCCACAGCAGGGGAACAGCTGGCAGTGCTGAACCCCACTAACACTTGAACGAATGTGTTTGGCTCTGTGGAGACGACACTTCTGAACACCAACTGACGCTGTTGGAGCCCAGGATCAGGCGTGGAGCAGGCTGGGGCCTACTGGATTTTGGCAGGTGTAGGCAGCAGGAGACTTGCCATATCCACTGCAGTGGAACAGCTGGCAGTGCTGAACCCCACTAACACTTGAACGAATGTGTTTGGCTCTGTGGAGACGACACTTCTGAACACCAACTGACGCTGTTGGAGCCCAGGATCAGGCGTGGAGCAGGCTGGGGCCTACTGGATTTTGGCAGGTGTAGGCAGCAGAAGACTTGCCATCTCCACAGCAGGGGAACAGCTGGCAGTGCTGAACCCCACTAACACTTGAACGAATGTGTTTGGCTCTGTGGAGACGACACTTCTGAACACCAACTGACGCTGTTGGAGCCCAGGATCAGGCGTGGAGCAGGCTGGGGCCTACTGGATTTTGGCAGGTGTAGGCAGCAGGAGACTTGCCATCTCCACAGCAGGGGAACAGCTGGCAGTGCTGAACCCCACTAACACTTGAACGAATGTGTTTGGCTCTGTGGAGACGACACTTCTGAACACCAACTGACGCTGTTGGAGCCCAGGATTACGCATGCCGCATGCAGAGGCCAATGGGCAGCGGTTTTTATGGAGGTTGTTGACTACTACTGATTCTAACCATGCTCCACTTAGGCCTCTGGCTCCACTGTCTCTACTATTTACCCTGGCCTCCAACCCCGCCATCTACATCTCTGAAGTGGCGTCAGCACAATCTACACTTGTTCCTGTGTTACTGGTGCTCAGTCCCGTCAGTTGATCCCCTGATGTTTGTCCGGCAAGTTCGCCAGCTCTGTCCTCATTCCCACTACTGGTTATGGGAATGTGGACAGAGCAGGAGACCTTGCCGGACACACATCAGGGGATAAACTGATGGGACTGAGCCACAGGAACACAGGAACAAGTGTAGATTGTGCTGATGCCACTTCAGAGATGTAGATGGCGGGGTTCGAGGCCAGGGGAAATACTAGAGACAGTGGAGCCAGAGACCTAAGTTGGGCACGGTTAAAAATCAGTAGTGGTTTGAATGTTGATGGAGCTGGTGACTTTGCCGTCCACACAGCAGGGAATCAGCTGGCGTTACTGAACCCCAATAACACAGGAGCTAGTGTGTTTCTCTGTGCAGACGACACATCTGAGCGACAACTGGCTGTGTTGAAGCACAGGGATTATAGTTCAGGTGGTAGAAAAATGAACACACCAACAGACCTGGATACAGTTGCCAACCACTAATTTAGTCTGTAAGAGGAATGGCAAAGTCTTTGGAGATCCAGGCCTTGTTCATTTTCAGAAAAGTCAGCCGGTCAACATTATCGGAAGATAGTCGCGTGCGACGGTCTGTTAGTACACCACCTGTGGCACTAAAGACGCCTTCCGATAATACACTGGCAGCAGGGCAAGCCAGCACCTCCAATGCATACTGGCTAAGCTCTGGCCAGGTATCCAGCTTAGAGACCCAAAACTTGAAGGGGGAAGAGCCATCTGGGAGTACAGTGACAGGGCAAGACATGTAGTCTGACACCATCTGACGGAAGCGTTGCCTCCCGCTGACTCGAGGCGTCGCTGATGGTGTAGACAATTGTGGTGGACACACAAAACTTTGCCACATTTGGGCCATAGTGGTTTTGCCTTGTGCTGCGGCGCTGCCTCTGCTCCCTCTTTGTGCAGAGTTTCCTCCACTGCCTCGACGCACAGAGCTGCTTTGTAAAGCACTAGCAACAATGCTGTCGGGTGGAATGGAAAACATTATGGACTGCACCAGTGACTCTTCGTACTCCCGCAGTTTACGCTCCCGGTTCAACGTTGGTATGAGCCTTTGTACGCTGTCCCGGTAGCGAGGATCTAGGAGGGTGTACACCCAATAATCAGCCGAGACGAGAATGTGGGCGATGCGGCGGTCGTTTCTCAGGCACTGCAGCATGAAATCAACCATGTGCTGCAGACTCCCAACTGCCAACGAACCGCTGTCCCCTGTTTGAGGCGTGACCTCGGCCTGCTCTGCATCACCCCTCCCTCGTTGTACATACTGAGTAGAGGTTTGTGTACCTCCCTCCTCTGGAGAGATGTCTTCCTCCTCCATCGACTCCTCCTCATCCTCCTCACAAAGTGTCCCCTGCCTAGGCCTTTGTGAGGAAACACGTAGCGCAGACTGTCCAGAAGCAGATGGCATTTGGGACTCCTCATCCTCCACCTCTTCCGAAACCTCATCCCTTAGTGCTTGCAGTGTTTGTTGAAGCAGGCAGATAAGGGGGCAGTCATGCTGACTAGTGCATCATCTGCACTCGCCATCCGCGTGGATTCATCGAAGGCACGCAAAATGAGGCAGATGTCCTTCATAGAGGCCCACTCAATGGTGCTGAAGTGTGAACGGCGCACAGTGCGACTTGTTTGCGCCTGATGCAGCTGGTACTCCATGACTGCTGCCTGCTGCTCACACAACCGCTCCAACATATGTAACGTTGAATTCCACCGGGTGGGTAGGTCACATATGATGCGATGTTCCGGAAGGCCAAATCGTCGCTGCAGAGTAGCGAGGCGCGATCTTGCCATGCTGGAACGCCGCAAATGAGCGCACTCTATGCGGACCTTGTGCAATAGTGCATCAAGATCCGGATCGTCCCTCAGAAAGCTCTGCACGACCAAGTTAAGCACATGTGCCAGACATGGGATGTGTGTGAGGTTGCCTAGGCCAAGAGCTGCCACCAGATTTCGGCCATTGTCACACACTACCAAGCCCGGCTGGAGATTCGCTGGCCCAAACCACACATCGCTCTCCTGCTTGATAGCATTCCAGAGCTCCTGCGCTGTGTGGCTTCGATTCCCCAAAGAAATTAATTTGAGTACAGCCTGTTGACGTTTGGCCACGGCTGTGCTCATATCGGTCGTAACAGGCTCCTGCTCTGCTGTTTCTGAGGAACTTGAGTAGGAGGAGGAGTCTATGTGTACAGACTGGAGTCCTGCAATCCGTGGCGTTGGAAGAACACGTACAGCGCCACTCTCCAGATCTGTACCCGGCTCCACAACATTGACCCAGTGGGCAGTGAGGGAAAGGTATCGTCCCTGTCCATGGTTACTGGTCCACGCATCGGTGGTCAGGTGGACCTTGCTACTAACGGCATTTAGTAGCGCATGTTTTATTTTGCCCTCAACATGTTTCTGCAGGGCAGGGACGGCTCGCCTGCTGAAATAAAAGCGGCTGGGCACGTTGTATTGGGGGACTGCCAATGCCATTAAGTCCCGGAAGGTGTCAGTGTCCACCAGCCTGAATGACAGCATTTCAACTGCCAGAAGTTTGGCAATGCCAGCATTCAGAGACTGTGCTCGGGGATGGTTTGCCGAGTAAGGGCGCCTTTTATCCCATGCCTGTGCTACTGATGGCTGTGATGGATGGGAACGTGCTGCTATGGGTGGAATCTGACAGGGTCTCCGGACAACATTGGCAGAGGTTCTTCCTTGGCGGTCCTGTGAGGAAGCCGAACCAGCAGTGTGTGAGCTGGAGGAAGAGGCCCCAACACGAACTGAAGAGGTGGTAGGTGGTGCTGTACGTTGGCCTACGTCTTTAGGGTGTCTCTGCAACTCCAACTCGTGCTTGGTGCGCACATGTTTCCACATATTTGTGGTATTGAGGTTGCTGACATTTCTCCCTCTTTTGACTTTCTGATGACACAGCTTGCATTTGACAAAGCAAATGTCATCTGCAACTGTGTCAAAAAAGGACCACGCACTGCAAGTCTTGGGAGCGCCCGTTTTGCCTTTGGAATGAGGAATGCTCCTAACGGGTGCCGAAGTGGAGGGTACAGGCAACCAAGTCTTCCCCCTCCCTCTGCCTCCTGTTTTGGCCGGTAGGGGAATCTCTTCCTCCGAGCTGCTCCCACCACCTTCCTGTTCCTCACGCCATGATGGGTCAAGGACCTCATCATCTTCCCTCCCCTCTTCAAACATCTGCTTCTCTGGGGTTGTCTCGCCAGCACCGTACGCACCAGAAAGTGGCAACTGAGTCTCGTCATCATCTGATGCGTACTGAGGTGTGCTGACCATAGGCACTGGCCCACTCGCCTCTTCAGATTCAGAGGGACAAAGAAGTTGCGCATCACTGCATACTCCCTCTTCTTCACATTCAGGAATTCTGCTTGGCTGGCCCCCTCTTTCCAAGCCAACAGATTCCGAGAACAGAAGTAGAGACTGTGATGGCTCCTGTCCATGTCTCTCTGACTGCCTGGGCACTTTGGCAGGTGGTGAAGAGACAGATGGTTGCTCTTCGGTGCTCTGGTCCTGAGAGGCTGTGGAAGTAATTGAAGTCAATGCGTTAGCTGCCATCCATCCGACAACGGCTTCAATTTGTTCCTCCCGCAGCAGTGGGGTACGTTGAGGTCCTACAAAGCTGCACATAAAGGACTGTTGCCTGCTAAAACTGGGGGATGCTGATCCACTGGTGCCCGCAGCAGGCCCAGAATCCCCACATCCTCTACCTGCAGAATCCCCACGTCCTCTCCCTGCAGAATCCCCACATCCTCTCCCTGCTGAAACTCCACGCCCACGCCCACGCACCTTACTCCCTGCCTTCTTCATCTTGCCAGACTGCTTAGGATAGGCAGAAAAGTACAAAGGGGGGCCTTAATGTGCTTATTCCTGAACAGCTGGTTACAGGTACAAGAAACACAAATTTTATGAAGGGTGTGTGTGGACTACACTTTAATAGGAGCTGATGTGGCCTACACAAGTTCCAAATGTAGTGTTTGGTGAACTTTTTTTGTGGTTTCTTTGTTGGAATCAAACTCAAAGTATGTGAACAAAGAATTGAAACTGATAGTATCACCAACTTTTTGGAGCTATTACAATGCAGGCAGGTAACCTACAATGCAAAAGATAAGGCTCCAAAAAAATTGGGTAATACTAATCTGGCTGCGCCGGCAGGGCACAAGCCAGAAAAAAAGGCTCCTCTATCTACTCCTATATAGTGTTTGCAACCAACCAATGTTGATGGATACGGATGGATGCACACTAATAGGAGGCGAAAAAATGAGCTGCACTCAAAGACAAATATGTGTGAGGCAGTGACGCACGTTGAGCGTCCTACAACCAGACGTAGCTGCAGGACACTCTACTCAGCGTGAGCTGCACTCACACACAGTCAGAGACCTCTCAGACAGCCGTGAACAGTGCAGCTAAGTGGGCACTGGCACTGACAGGCTGCAGAAAGGCTCCGCTGTGTACTCCTATATAGTGTTTGCAACCACCATAGATGGAGACGGATGGATGCACACTAATAGAAGAAAAAATGAGCTGCATTCAAATAAAAATATGTGTGAGGCACTGACGCACGCTGAGCGTCCTACAACCAGACGTAGCTGCAGGACACACTACTCAGCGTGAGCTGCACTCACACACAGTCAGAGACCTCTCAGACAGCCGTGAACAGTGCAGCAAAGTGGACACTAGCACTGAAAGGCTGCAGAAAGGCTTCGCTGTCTACTACTAGTGTTTGCAACCAACGTATATGGATACGGATGGAAGCACACTAGATTGAAATTATGTAAAAACTGCAGCTCAAAAATTAAAAGATGTATGAGGCAGCAGTGAGGCACGCTGGGCAGCCTACAACCTGACGTGGCTGCAGGACCCACTCCACAGCGTGAGCTGCACTCACACAGCCCTTGCAGACAGCTGTGAACACTGCTGCTAGGGCAAAGAAGGCTACAGTGGTGGTTTATGTAGCCTGGGTAAAGCACTAGATGTTTGGTGGAATCGCTATTTCTAACTGTCCCTCACAGTCTTCTACAGCAGCCTGTCCCTAACTGAATTCACAGCAGAGTGAACCAGAAATGGCGGCTGCGGTGGCTTTTATAGTGCATCATGACATCATTTCGGCAGCCAATCACAGCCATGCCAATAGTTAACATGCCTACATGCCTAACAGGATGTGCCCACACTTCGGAGGATTCCCATTGGCTTAATCAAAGCAAGCAGGCTCATAGCATGATGGGAACTTCCGATTCCGGTATCCGATATGAAAAAAGTATCGGAAGTCAGTATCGGAATTCCGATACCGCTAATATCGGCCGATACCCGATACTTGCGGTATCGGAATGCTCAACACTAATTGTAAATGTTCAATAATAAAATTAATCATCAAAAGTACAAATTGCTAAATCATTTTTGCAGACAATGTACAAGTTCATAGTTACAAACCCTTTAGGTAGACTTGTAGCATGTAAAAGTAAATCTATTAAGTGCACTTAATGCTATTCATAATCCATATTAGAAAAAAATAGTAAACGAAACACAAGAAAACCAGTAACAAACCAAATTAGGGGTTCTATACCTGGAGCCAAGCTTTTGAGTTCAAAAATCCATCTGGCTTCACGCCTTAATAGCTCATTTGTAATTTTACCTCCCCTGATGTTTGTCTGAACTGCCTTCCAGCCCCATGACTCGAAGGGACTTCGGACTACCACCATGACATTTCAAAAAGTGAGCTGCTACAGACGTAATCTGTTTTTCTTTAGTTTTATCAACTCTAGCCGTGGCTATATTAGAGAGATGTTGTTGGACTCTCCTGCGCAACTATTGTGTGGTTTGACCCACGTATACCTTATCACAACCACAAACCAGTGCATATACCAAATTGCGCGAACGACAATTGAAATATGCCCTAGATTGGACCTGTGTATGTATACCTGGTATTGAGAGCCCCCTAGTCGCAATCATCAGTGGACATACCGTACAATTACCACAGGGGAATGATCCCTTGTTGGAATTACCACATCTGATTTTAGTTTTGGAACGTCTAAAGTGGCTATTCGTAAGGTAGTCCTTAAGGTTTGTTGCTCTCCTTGCTATCATCCTGGGCCTCAGAGATAAAATTCTTTAGTTTATTCTCACTACAAAGGATATCCCAATTGTTGTTCAAAATTCTATAAATATCACCCTATTGGTTATTAAATTTGGTTATTAAATTTATTGTGCCTAGATTAGTTCTTACCCTAGGCCTCAGGGTGTCTTCTCTCGTACAATTCCTTGAATATTCATACGCTTTGGACACCGTATTTCGTGGATAACCACGTTCCAGGAAACGCTCTGTTAGAGCACGAGATTCTTTTTGGAAGTCCTCCAGCCGACTACAGTTCCTCCTTAATCGTAAGAACTGCCCCTTTGGGATCCCATTACGCAAGTGAGCTGGGTGAAAACTCTTGTAGTGAAGGAAATTATTCGTCGCTGTGCTCTTCCGATGGAGTGTCGTGCTTATCTTATTGTCTTGAATCATGACTTTCAAGTCAAGGAAATTCACCGAGCTGTTGGAAACACAGGAGTTTAAACATATATTCCAGCTGTTGTTATTAAGTTCCTCAACAAAAGAATCTAGTTCTGCCCTCGAGCCTGTCCATAGGATGAGGATATCGTCAATAAAGCGGTACCAACCATGCACATGGCACTGGAAGGCTGATTTTGTCCGCACTTGAGTATTTTCCCACCATCCCATGTACAGGTTCGCATACGAAGGTGCACATCTGGCACCCATAGCGGTACCCGAGACTTGCCTATAAAAAACTCTATCAAAAACGAAATAGTTTTTTTCAAGTATTTCCCTCAAAAGGTCCAAAACAAAGGTATCATGTCCCCTGTGCCCTGTTGAGAACAAATCCAAAAAATACTCTACCGCCGAAATACCTGTGTCATGCTTTATGCTCGTATATAATGCCTCGACATCTAGAGTTGCCAGAAGGGTGTGGTCCAGAAGTTCCAAGGGTTCCAGGCACTGGATAAGATGTGCCGAATCACGGATGTATGAGTCCAGTCCCTGTACTATAGGCTGCAAAAAGAAGTCAACATATACACATGACCTTTCGTATAACCCTCCTATACCCGATACAATCGGTCTCCCAGGTGGTTTCTGCAAGGATTTGTGAACTTTGGGCACCATGTAAAATGTGGGTACTACTGGATGTTTTACTGTTAGAAAGTCCTTCTCTTTTTTGTCTATTATCCCATATTGATATGCCCTACAAAGTAATCTATCTAGGTGAGATTTGAAAATCTCTGTGGGATCAGAGGGAAGGGCTTGATAATGCTGAATATTAGTCAATTGCCACCTGGCCTCATCCATATACATATCCTTAGGCCATAGGACCAAATTTCCCCCTTTGTCAGCCTGCTTGATCTCAAATGTATCATTATTCCTTAAAGCAGATAACGCTCTCCTCTCTCTCTTTGAAAAGTTATTATGACCATGTTTATTTGGTTTTAATTTTTGAATATCTCTACTAGTCTTCTCAAAGAAGATTTGTATGGCTGGGAAGAGTGCAAATGAGGGAGTTGCCTGAGAGGGCAACCTACCTGTAAATTTTCGCCTCCCTTCATTGTGTTCATTTTCTTCCAAGAGATCAAGGAGGTCCCGAAGTACTTGCCTATCATTATCGTGTACATCGATAATTTTTGACGGATTTTGATATAACATTTTAAAAGTCAACTGCCTACAAAAGAGGAAAAGATCTTTAGTCAGTTCAAACTTATCCAGCATATTCATGGGTGAAAATGAAAGACCCTTTGACAATACTGACATCTCCATGGTTGACAACACATACGAGGTGAGATTAATGATCCTCAACTCACCCATTGCCATGCTTTGTTCTGGCCCCTGCTGATTATGCTCTCCCATCATCGTCGGTTGTTGTGTCGAGTCACTCGCTTGAAACTCGGTGACCACTCTCTGTATCGTCCCATATTCCTCTTGCGTCTTGGTGTTTTTCCTTCTGCCCCGTCTGTGCGGCTTTCGCGGTCGCTCGTGTCTGCGGATAGAAAATCGCTAGAGGCGTAGTTGGGCTTCTCTGCCAATTCCTCCCTTTTCTTGGTCTGTTGTTTATAGCCACTTCTATTGCGTTTATTTCCATGATGTGTCCATCTATACGCCTTTTGATCCTCATAGTCCATTTTATCCCTATGGAATTTGGACTTTTTACCTCGTATGATGTATTTTTCAAATTTATCTATGTTCACTTTTAATCGCTCCTTAAACGGATCAACCTTCTCTTTCTTGTCATAAGTAGCAAGAGTATTTTCTTTAGTCCTAATTTCATCCTTTAACCGAGAAAGGAGAACCCGGTCATGCTCTATTAACATGTCTATACCAATTCTGCTGATTTGCCCAGCTCTTCTCACTTGCTCTGTTGCAGTGACAAGTGGGGATCACATTTATGGGGTTGATGTCATCTTTATATTGTCTGGTGGCATCGATACCATGGCTTAGTAATGGAGACGCATCCATAAGATGCCTATACATTACTAATACCATAGTTATATTGTAAATAAACACAGAGCTTAAATAAAGTCCATTTTTTTTATTTAAAAATAACACCGAACATGTTTTGTGAACATCCAGAATTTAGGGGAACATAGCCAAACCGAACCTTGAAAGGTTCACTCACTTCTACTCTTGACCACAATTTCGTTTCATTCTTTTTATAGATGAGAAATAGTTTTAAATGAAAAGAAATTAAACCTCACTTTGTCCCTCAACTATCCTGGCACTGCAGCTCCCCTCTGCATCTTCTGTTAAATCCCTTTCTTACTTCAAGTCTGGACTTCTCTGCTGTCTACAGTCTTTAGGTTCTCTATCAAATGATAAATTGTCAAAACATTAATGTAATCAATTTATTAAATATACAATGTGCTTCATCAGGATGATTGGATGAGGCTTGTTGTGCAAAACTCAAGATGGGTGGGATAGCTATATAGACTATAGACTCTCTTGCTGCACTTCTTTGGTATAGAACCCCTAATTGGTGCATCTAATTGGTGAGCATTTCTGGGCAGCTGCAGGATGTTATTTTTAGGCTGGGGCGCAATATCCATGACCCCTTACCAGCCTGAGAAAACCAGTCCCCAGCAGTCAGCTTTAGCTTGGCTGGTTGTCAAAAATTTGGGGAAACCTAACACCATTTTGTTAAATTATTTATTTAAAAAATTAAAAAAATACGTAGTGGGAATCCCCCATTTCTTGATATCCAGCCTTATAGAATCATAGAATCATAGAATCGTAGAGTTGGAAGGGACCTCCTGGGCCATCTGGTCCAACCCCCTGCTCAAAGCAGGATTCGCTAAATCATCCCAGTCAGATGTCTGTCCAGCCTCTGTTTGAAGACTTCCATTGAAGGAGAACTCACCACTTCTCGTGGCAGCTTGTTCCACTCATTGATCACTCTAACTGTCAAAAAGTTTTTTCTAATATCTAATCTGTGTCTCCTCTGACAGCCCACAGCTATCAGTTTTGTATGGTTGGTTATCCAAAACACAGGAGAACCATTCATCATTTTTTAACATTTTATTTATAGTGAAGGTGGCTGCTGATGAATACTCCCATCAGTGCCAGGGAACAGCGCAAATAGTATCGCTGATTAACAAGTACTGGTAAGTGACACACTGATGACACATGGATGTAACCTGTTTGTCATTAGTGTGTACATGTGCAGGATATTTTGTGTCCTGTGATGCTAGCAGAAACATTGATGTCTGAAAGCGCCCTCAGTGAACTCGACCATTTACTTGGAACCTGTCAGCAGGATTGTGCATAGTAACCTACACACAGTGTCAGGTCGGCACAGTTGTACTGACTAAAATGATATCTTTGCTAATGAAATCAGTCTTGTGCTTCTTTTTTAATCCTTATTTTTAGTTTTTAGCTAATGATATGTTCGTGTCATAAGGCGGGGTTGGTGTATGTGGTGCTCTGATTAGATATTCATTATGCAGACTGCTGACAGGTCACTGATCCCTCAGTGACCTGCCCCCTAGTTTGCATAATGAATATACTAATGTGTGTATTTGAAAAAAACTTGTCACTTCATCAAAATGGCGGTGCTTATGGCGCCTGTGCACTGTCACTTGCCAGTTAGTGTCTATTATATTGCTGTGTTGAAAAGAAAAAAATAATCACCATCAAAATGATGTAGTGTAATTTTTTTTTGCTTCAGCAACAAGGAGCCAGCAGAGACACTTGCGCAGTAGCTTCTATCAGAACGAGATAGATGCTGATGCGCAGGCACAGCTGACGGCACCATTTTCATGTAGAGTAATTTTTTTTGGCTGCAGCAACTAGGAGTCGGTGGAGGCGCTTGCGCAGTAACATCTATCAGAACATACCAATAGATGCTGCTGCGCAAGCACCTCCACCCGCCCCTTGTTGCTGCAGCCCCCAAAAATTTACACTACAACAAAATTGCCCCGGACACAGCGCATGCTCAGTAGCATCTATTAGTACACAATAGATGCTAATGTGCAGGTGCCGCAGACAATGCCATTTTGATATAGTGTGATTTTTTTTTGGCTGCAGCAACAAGGAGCCGGCAGAGCCGCTTGCACAGTAGCTTTTATCGGAATGAGATAGATGCCAGTGCACAGAGGCAGCCCACGGCACCATTTTGATGGTGATTTTTTATCTTTTCAACACAGCAATATAATAGGTACTAACTGACAATTGATAGTGAGCAGGAGCTGGAGGCACTGCCATTTTGATGATGTTTTTTTCAAATATACACATTAGTACTGTATGTTCAGTATGTAAACTTGGGGGCAGGTCACTGAGGGATCAGTGACCTGTCAGCAGTTCGCTTTATGAATATCTAATCAGAGCACCATATACACCAACCCAGACTTAGGACACGAGCATATCATTAATTAAAAGCTAAAAATAAGGATTAAAAAAGAAGCACAAGTTAGATTTCATAAACAAAGGTATCATTTTAATCAGCATAACAGCGCTGTCCTAACACTGTGTGTAGGTTACTATGCACAATCTTGCTCACAGGTTCCCTTTAACTTTGGCCGACTTTTGTCGATTTTTAGGAAAAAAGCTAGGGAATCCGGACATGAATCCGAATGTGCAACATTGGTGCCGAAATTGAGATTGGCAAACGTTTTCCCCTGAAATTTGAGATTTTGGTGAAATTCAAGAGATCCCAATTCATGCTGAATCGATTTGACCGCCTTTAATAGTGATATATATAGATAAAGAATAGTAAAGACAGTCGATATAAGCTTAAAACATATTAACATAGCTTTTTTCCAGCCATTCACAGTCCTATTTAGGCATTTAAAAAAAACAGAGCTTTCTTTTTACACAAAACCCTAAATCAAGCTGGAAACAACATCAAATACTACGGCCTCTTAATCTATTTTTCACTTTGTAAGGCTAGTTTCACACTTGCGTTTTTTTGCTCTGTTTTTTTAGCGCAATAAAACACATGCGTTTTTATCCCTATCTTTTACATGGGTGTGCATAGGTGCGCATACACATGCGTTTGTACGCGTTTGTAAGCGCTTTTTTGTAGTGTGCACTCAGGCGCACAAAATGCATCCTGTTGCATATTTTGTGCGTCTGACTTCCCCGCAAAAAACGCATGCGCACGCAATGCGTTTTTTTACAGCCAAACACCCATTATAGTCTATGGGTGCGTATACGTGTGCATGGTAATTCGAATGGTAATGTGCATGTATGCCCAAAAAAAGCATGCTTTTTTTAAAAAAAAACGCACCCAAACCTGCAAAAAATGCACACAAATGCATGATGCGTTTTTTATGTGCTTTTGCAATGTGCACGGTGCGCAGTGCAAAAAAACGCAAGTGTGAAAGTAGCCTTTGATGACATTTATGTTGTAAGAAAAGTTTCGCAATCTAGGACTTCTTGTGCTAATCTATTGGAAGTTGTTTTACTCTTTTTTTAACTGCTTTAGCAACTTAGGTGCCTTTCTTTCCATCATTCATTATTAATTCGAGCCACATTCTCCTTGTTCTACTGTAACTCTGACTTTTTGCGTCTCATGTCTAAACTTTATCTCTACCTTAATATGGCTGGTTTGGTCATAAGCCATTAAACTTTATTTGATCTTTGCTAACAGCGCAGAGGATGTTTTCTTCTCACTCTGCAATTTAAAACTCGTAGAATTAGGTGTGCCTTGTTCAGAAACAGGATCAGTTAGGGGTCACACTAACCTGCGCAAAATACGGTCCATAGTTTACAGGTGAAATACGGATGAATGACCCCTAAATAGTGCTCCGTAGGTCATCCATAATCAAGGTGCGGTCGCGTATTTTGCGCATGTGAGCATCCGTATGGCATCCGTATGGCATCCGTATTGTGAGATTTTCTCGCAGGCTTGCAAAATGGACATATAATGGAGCCCTATGACAGGGTTTCTAACAGAAACCAAAGATTAGATATAGACACATAGAATGCATATATATATATATATATATATATATATATATATTCTATGTGTATATATCTATTCTTTCGTTTCTTTATTAAAACTGTCAGTGTGAGTTTACTGTATAGCGCACTGAATTGCCGGCTTTGCTAAAAGACACCTGGTGCGTATTTCTCACAAGTCACATGTGTGGTCCGTGTGTAATCCGTATTTTTGGCGCACCCATAGACTTGCATTGGCGTACTACGGCCGTAGTACCCTGACAATCGCAGCATGCTGCGATTGGCACGGACTGTAGAATACGGATGAGAAATATACAGCTGGTGCGAAGGACCTCATAGAGAATCATTGGTCCGTGTGTAATGCGTGCTTTTAGCGCCTCTCACTCGGCCGTATTCCTCGCCAGTGTGACCCCGGCCTCAGTCTGTTGATCACACCAATACCTCCTTTGAGTTTAGGATTGACGTTTTTTCCTTTCTTTAGCTATACATTTACTTATGCGAATGTATTTCTTAGTGTCACTTGGATCACTCAATTTCTTTATGCTTATTTCAATTAGGAAGCTGACAACCTCTCGGAGCAATAAAAATGCCTGCCACCAAGGGTTTATATTCATCACCTCCATTTCAGAGAAGCATCTCAACAGCTTGGTCAGCAGCCAATGAGGGTCAGGTTTCTTTTCCACAGCCCTTATTCCTGAAGCAGAATTGTCATACTTTGTGAATCTGCCCATATAGATAATCATCATCCTGGGAAACAGAGAGTAAAAAAATTGTCAATTACCAAAGAAGGGAAAGCAACAGGGCAATCTACTCTGCAAATATACTAAAAATAGCTATCTTCATTAACAAAAAAAAACATTTTAATTACTTTTTGGATTTAAAAAAAAAATATAGGAAGATCTGTTTAATAATGTATTTACCGTAGTTTGCATTGTAATATCTGGCTACATATTTGTTTTAAAGTATTACTGCTTTTGTTTTTTCATCTTAGATTCAAAATATATCTTACAATATTTAAATTTTATACTCATACTAGTAGAATACCCACAGCTTCGCTTGTGGAAAATATGTTAAATTGCTGGTTATGGTAGCTAAATTAAAATTTTCAGTGTCACCCTGAAATTGACATTTTCAGAGTGCTACAGTAATTTTTTTTCACTTTAAAGTTTTATTATTTTGGCATTTTACTAATTTGTCGTAACATTGATGTGAACAACTTTTTTTATTTCAACATTTTTATTGATTTTACATATTCAATACATATTATGTAGTATAAACTATTACAACTATTTTTTGAACTATTTTTTTATCAAAAATGAAAATGTATGCACCTTACACAA
Source organism: Dendrobates tinctorius (assembly GCF_039654945.1). NCBI lineage: Eukaryota > Metazoa > Chordata > Amphibia > Anura > Dendrobatidae > Dendrobates > Dendrobates tinctorius. The sequence goes on along the minus strand of NW_027361698.1, from coordinate 55,982,238 downwards.
ACATATAAAACTTTTACACCCAATTAACAACATAGTGCACCCCTTCCCCCCTCCCTCCAGTGTAATCTATAAGTAGTTCATGGACAAAAGAGTAAAATTGGCTTACAGTTAAACAACTATCTATTGTAGTGCTTTTTGGTAAACAATGTTTCTGGTTTTACCTTCAGGTGCATATATGAAAAGATTTTTGGGGTTGCCCACTCTAGATTAAGCAACCTACAACTGTCCATGTGAAAAACACGGGCTCTCCAAATTAATGCCAACTACTTTAAGTGATTGACCTTGTGCTTTGTATATAGTCATAGCAAATGCAAGTCGGATTGGGAACTGCAGACACTTAAAATTGAAGGGCATGTTGCTTGGTAGCAAAGGAATACGTGGAATGAAAACATTTGCTCCTTAGAGTTTCTCATAAGAATATGGCTTCAATAACATCGGGCATGAGACTCTTAATGCACAATCTTGTGCCATTACACATTTTTGGTGGGTCAAGGTTCCAAAGCAAAATTATTGTGGCTCCTATTTTTAAAGTGAGCTTATGCGGTGGCATTCCAGGAGGTTCCAAAGAATTCAGGAATTCCAATGGATACATTACGGCTTGTTCACTCTCCATGACTGAATCAATGGACATGTATGTGGTCGCTAGACTAGGCAGCCTTTCCTGAATTATTAGATTTATGGAGCTGAAATGATCATTTTTACTTGCTAGGATTGCACGTTCAGAAACCACTGATGGTTGTTAAAATTGTTACGAATATAGGGGAATACTTGGTCATTAAGTTCCATTACCGAAGATGTCATTTCACAAAAATCTTCCAGATAGGAAATGAGACCAGTAGTGGAATCAAAAGGGAACCTGTCATTTCCAAGACACAGTAGCTGATGTGCAAATATGTCCAGGACGTCCACTGATGTTGCTCCTTTAAAAACCAGTAATTTCTGGCAGAAGTCACCTGCAAAAATTACAACAATTCCCCCCATTAAACAATGAGTTTCCCCACAGATCTTTCAAAGTGCAATCAAGGGCCTCGACCGCTTTCTTGTGCGCCATGGTACTTTCATTCCAAACAATTACTTTGCAAGTTTATATTACCTTAGTATTCCCAGAGCCCTTAGTGATATTACAGACATGAGTTTCTGACAGTGTTAGATTAAAGGGCAATCCTTAGTGCTGAATGAGCCATGTGCCCTCCATCTAAAAGAGTGGCAGCAATCTCAGATGATGCAACAGCCATGGCAATGTCATTGTTTGAGCAAATTTCTGCAAGTAGCAAATACATTAAAAATGTTTTCCAGTACCTCCTGATGCATCTAGGAAAAAAGTCCCCCATTTCCACTGGAAATCTGAGCCATAATTGCAATATAGGTCGACCTTTGGTCATCAGCCAAAAGAGGCTTATTTAATATAACAAATTCTTTACTTTTTTCCAAATCATGGCTTTTTTCGTGCAGAATATCTGTGTTCATAATATCAAAGTCTGTTTGATTTGGTGCTGGTAAACCTAATTCTATTAGAGTTTTACTATTGATAGATATGCAAATTTCTTCTAACATCAAGAGGGCTTTGTGGAATATGTCAGCAGTGAAATTTAAGCCTAAAGGCCCAGTCTCACATAGCAAGATCGCTAGCGAGATTGCTAATGCACCACCGATTTTGTGACGCAACAGCGATCTCACCTGCGATCTTGCTACATGTGACAGGCAGCAGCGACCGGCCCCCTGCTGGATATCGGTGATCATGCAGGAATGTCCTGGGCCATTCTTTCGTCATCATTGTCCCGCTGGCCAGCATGCATCTCTGTGTCTGATCGCTCGATCGTTGCTGCATCGCTGAAGAGATCTGCCTGTTTGGCAGCTTACTAATGATTATTTAGCGATGCACCAGCAATCCCTACCAGATCGTATCGTTGTCGGGATCGCGGGTGCGTCGCTAAGTGAAATGGTACCCTAAGTCTGGATTTACTCTCCTTTGCACTCTAAGAATATCTTCACTAAGATATTCTTTGTATTTGACCCAGAGCGCACAGGGATTGGAAGTGGCTCAGGTTGTAATTATTATAGCGAACAGGTCTCATAATTGAGGTGGAAAGCAAGTGAGAGATGGTTCCTGCTATTTCATGTCCCAGTATTGATCGTCTTTGTTCAGAGCACGCTTTTGGCATGCTTCCCTGTAAGCTATAAACTATTTTCAAATCTGTGAAATAAGTTGGCCCACGGACAGTGTGAATCAGTAATTGGAGGTAGCAACACTGCATTGTTTGGATGCACTGTATACATACATCCAGGAGCATCACTTGAACGTCCGTCCCATCCTGGGACCCTTGCATCTTGTTTTCTCTTGCAAAATACTTTTCTCCATTTATTCCATGTAAAATATTTTGAAATATCTGAATATAATAAATTTCTTGCAAATGGATCTGCTTGACATTGGAGAAAGAAAGCTATCAATGTTGTATTGGGTGGTCGAGCAGCTCTTTGCTCTACATTGTTGGAAGTAAAATAAACTCATTGTCCATTTTCAAGATGGACACTAAGATGAACTACAGTCAGATGTATTTCATGGATGGGAAAATTTACATTTAGCCTGTCTCATCCTTTTCTTTTCAAGCCGTGAGTCACGTTGTTCACTTGTCTCAGCTCTTTGACACAATTTTACTTTCTTAGCTTTTGGATGAACTTGCTCAATAGATGGTTGTTTTTTGGGCAGCATTTTAAAAACAGTCCTTAGTATTATAACCGTTTAGTATTCACCAGACACTGATAAGATGAATAGCAAATACAGAGTAGCCCTCACACAGTATTACTATTACAATGACCTGAAGGAGCTCACATCTCAATAATGAAAACTGCCTCACAGGCAGACTTGTCTAGCTGCCCATAGCAATCAATCAGAGCTCAGCTTTCACTTTACCTCAGCAGCTTCAGTGATGAAAGCTCCCTGTATAGTAAGCAATAATGACAATCTTACTATGAGGCATTTTTTTGCCTGACCAATATTGCTGCTCAGTAATGTTTGCCCATGTGCGTAGTGTGCATCCATCTGAGTGTGTTTGCATGCAAGTGTTGTCCTTGAGTGCATGTGTGTGTATGTGGTGTGCATGTGGTATTTATGGGGTGGTGTTGTTGTATTTGTGGGGTGGTGTTTGTGTTTTCTGTGTCTAGAGTGGTCTGGTGTTTGTGTGGTGTGTTGTTGTATTTATGTGGTGTTGTGTTTGTGGGTTGGTGTATGTGTGCTGTCTGTGTGATGTTTGTATGGTGTTTTTGAAATGTTTGTGTGTTGTTTGTGGTGCTGTGGCCCCTTTAGCAGTGACTCTTTAGCGCCATCGCTATAATCCGTCCCTGTCAGTCACAACTGTTGTTTTCCCCTCAGCAAGTTTACTTTCACCTTCACATTTCTCTATTTGATGTAACTTCGGGGGCCCCACTCTCATGATGGGGGATGCTAGCGAGTAGAGTTGAGCGACTTTGATCAGATCGGGTTTCATGAAACAAAATTTGAGTCGGATGAAACTGGTCCGACTAGGGCAAAAAAAGTCGAAGTTTCATCTGAAACCTCAATGCAAGTCAATGGGAAATAAAAGTGGATTCATCCACTCAATGCTGACTTTTATTCCCCATTGACTTGCATTGGGGTCGGGTTTCGGACAAAATTCCGACTTTTTTTGCCCTAGTCGGACCAGTTTCATCCGACTCAAATTTTGTTTCATGAAACCCGATCCGACCAAAGTCGCTCAACTCTACTAGTGAGATGTAACGTGTGTAGTCTTCTGCTCCTGTGGGTGGAGATGGTCATGCCAAATTTCACTCAAATCGGATTTGTATAGAGCGGGCTATTACAGATTTTGTGTTTTGTATACATAGATTATCATATGTAATGCCAATGATTGTTTTTAAAGAAAATATATTTAAACATTTTATTTTACAATATATTTTAAATGTTGTTCCCTAAAAAAATCTAAATATTTCAGTAACACACCCCATTGTATAGTAAGAGGTTTGTGTGAATATGTGAAATTGTTTCTACATGATTCTTTTTGTGCTCACATCAGCTAAAGTACATTCCTTGCTGCTATAAGGTTACTTCCAATTGATTGCATTAAGTATACAAAGTAACAAATATTCTTTGTATTCTCTTGATTTTGAGAATCAAAAATTATATGTATATTTACACAACACAATGTTGTATAATCTAGAATATATGCAATGTAATATAAAATACATTAGTTTGTAGTGCATTTTTAATATATATTTGCTTTTTACACTTTTCTATTAGAATGAAAAATCAAGACATGAGAAAAGACATGTTGTTCACATTACGTTGAGCTTGAGTTACTGTAACAGTTTGCTACCTGTACAGCTGTCGATTTAAACAAAAAAAATGAATATGAACATCTTTCTCCAGGGAAATTCTGTCACTTCAATAAAATCATCAACTTGATCTTTCATGCAGTTGTATTTTCAATGCCAAACTGTAATTAAAACATATTTTAAATGTTTAGATTATATGTTTCTGACTGCATTTTGTAAAGGTTGGGTTCCTTGCATAAATATATTAATTCAGAAGATTTTAAATATAGAATTTTACCTAGTATACTGTATTTTGTTTTATTGTAATTAAAAAGGCCATGGCCAAAGTAATTATAAAATGCATGTGAAAATTGCTTTAAAGACTATTGCTTTCACCCCAAAATGTATTATAAATATTAATGTTAACGTGGAAAAGCAGTTAAAAATCATGCATAAGACCCCAGCATAAGCTGCAGACCATCTTTATGTTATGTATTAATGCATTAAATTGCTGCAGTGTCCAACAATCTTTAAAGAAAAGTTTTTACCTGTTTAACAATGTTAAACTAGCCACATCATGGAATAATAACTGCAGAGCTGAATAATACATTTTTAAAATTCCTCATCTCCATTGCTGAGATATAAGTTTGTAAAGTTTTGGTTATAATTAGTGATGAGCGAACATGCTCACCACTACTCGGTACTCGCCCGAGTATCACTATACTCGTGGTACTTGGCGAGCACCGAGCATTTCCAGGATTATCTGCTCTGGTCTCTGCCCTGCAATTTTGGTGCTTTTTAAAGTGCCAATCAGCATGCAGGGATTGTCTGCCATGCACTGTAATACCGCACTCATCTTTGTGTGGTATTACAGTGATTAACTGGCCACAGAGCATTATCAGGTCGATAAGAGACCTGCTCATCACACTCGTGTCTGGAATAAGACAGTGTATGGAGAGCAGCTGCTGAGATAGGGACAGATTTGTGCTTTTATTAGTTAGTGTGGGTATACCATTGTTGAATCCACATATACAGCTAAACCAATAGTCTTCAAACAGGAAATGGAAGTCTTCAAACAGAGGCTGGACAGACATCTGACTGGGATGATTTAGCGAATCCTGCTTTGAGCAGGGGGTTGGACCAGATGGCCCTGGAGGTCCCTTCCAACTCTACGATTCTATGATTCTATTCCTATTAAGGAGTAATTATGGGGTATATAAATTGCAGTGCTAGATAGGTAGGGAGTGTATGTGTATATATAAACATCAGTGCAAGGAATGCAGGCACTGAATGTGGGTATACAGATATCATTGTATACATCAAAAGGGTCCATTACTGTCTGTGTCTGCTGCTGCTGTCTATTACATATAGTATATACCTAGCTCCAGGTATCAGTGGCTAGGAACATTTTTTTTGCAACTCAATCCTGATTATTTTATTCCAAAGCAATCCAGAGCCCTTTTTTTCTCCATTTGCTTGTTGACACTGCAGACTACAGCCAGATCCTTTTAATACTACAGCATGAAAATCCAGGAATTTTAAACAGTTTTGCCCATCCCAGGCAACACATCTGAGTGCGCAGAAAATTCTGGCATTTTTTGTGGTACTGTAGTATTTTTTGGAGTGTCATATGAAATTTTTTTACATCATTTCGCTGACAAAAAATATTTAACTGGCCAAAAAATACTTAGCTGCCAAAAAATATTTAGCTAGCAAAAAAATATTTAGCTACAGTTCATCTATTTAACATGGTGTTTTGTCAGCCACATGCATTGCATATCATTACGCTAAATATTTTATAATTTCAGTCCTCCAAAGAATTTTTTTGTAGTGTCATAGCCTACTTATTGACACAATTTTGGTGGCAAAAAAAATACAGGCCACATATTTAAACAGTGTGATATCTCTGTCAAATGCCTGATCTATCTCTGGGCTACAAATTGTTGCATTTCAGGCCTTCATTTTAATTTTTTTGCTGTGTCTTACCCTAAATCGAAGCAGTATTTTTCTGTAAAAAAACAAACATACAGGCCACATATTTAACAGTGTGGTATCTCTGTCAGATGCCTGATCTACCAGTGGGCTACAAATTGCAGCACTTCAGGCCTGCATTCTACTGTTTTTACTGTGTCTTAGGCTGGCTTTACACTTAAAGTAGTTTTGCGGGCTGATTTTGCGACCCCAAAAGATTTCAATGGGGCCACAAAATTGGCCCACAAAAATTCCATGTTGTGCCATGTGCTGCACTGCAATCAGGGCCGTTTTTGCAGCCTTGATAACAGATCGAGCTTGATCGATCTTTTATACGGCATATTGTCATGGCCCCCATTGCAAATCAATGGTGCCTCAAAAACAAATGGAAGTTTGTTTTTGCGGCGCGCTGTCACTTCTGGTTTTGCAGAACGCCGTTATTTTTCCAATACTATTTCCATAGTATTGGAAAAAAAAAGGTGATCCACAAACTTTTTTGCAGCCCATTATTGAGGTACACCACAAAAAAATGAAGCGATACAGCCTGCAAAAACGGGCTGCAAAAGTGGGCTGCAATAACGGACCACAACAAATATGGTAAGTTTAAAAGTAGCCTTACCCTCGTTATTGACACCAGTTTGATAACCAAAAATAAATTTTTACCTAGAGTCCAGATATCTTAAAGTGTGGTTTTCCTGCACATGGTAACATACAAGTTCGCTATCAATGCAGCCATTTGTAGTGAACGTGGAAAATATTCTAGTCCATTTAAAATGGGCAAGGCGCATAGCAAAGGACAAGAAAGTGGATGGGATGGTTATGGTGCATGCAGAGTTCAAGGCCGAGGCCATGGGAAAGCTGAAATTGTGCCAGAAGAAACACTGACATCTTCAAGCATGACCTTCCTGTCCAAATTCATATTGGACCGCAGAACAGCAATATTGAAACCAGAGTAGTGTCAAAAGGTTGTTGATTGGATAGCGGATGATAATTCCATTCACTTTTCCACCAGTATCCTGTCTTCCACACGGTCAAGTCAGAGTAGCGAGTCTGGACCGCATATTCCTCACCCTGATCCTCCTTCCTCATGCCATGCTGAATGTCCAGATTCAACTGATCCCACACTTGGACCCTCTGAAGAGCTATTCCTTTTCCATTTATAGATTCAGGTCTCTCGCCCGGTCCACTTGAAGTGGGGCAAGAGGAGATCGCATGTAGTGATGCTCAAATATTTAAGCAGCCATGGCCACACAAAGGCAATGGTGGGAACATGTCACAAGTAGTGTTGAGCATTCCGATACCGCAAGTATCGGGTATCGGCCGATATTAGCTGTATCGGAATTCCGATACTTAGTTCCGATACTTTTTTCATATCGAATACCGGAATCGGAAGTTCCCATAATGCTAGGAGCCCGCTCGATTTGATTCAGCCAATGGGGATCCTCAGAAGTGTGGGCACATCCTGTTAGGCATGTAGGCATGTTAACTACTGGCATGGCTGTGATTGGCTGCTGAAATGATGTCATGATGCACTATAAAAACCGCTGCAGCCGCCATTTCTGGTCACTCTGCTGTGAATTCAGTTAGGGACAGGCTGCTGCTGAAGACTGTGAGGGACAGTTAGAAATAGCGATTCTAAAAACAATATTGTGCTTTATCCAGGCTACATAAACCACCACTGTAGCTTTCTTTTGCCTAGCAGCAGTGTTCACAGCTGTCTGCAAGGGCTGTGTGAGTGCAGACCCACGCTGTGTAGTGTGTCCTGCAGGCACGTCTGCTTGTAGGCCGCCCAGCGTGTGTCTCTGCCTCATACACATTTTTCTTTTATTGCTGCTTTTTTTTTCTCCTGTATAGTGTGCTTCCATACGTATCCATATACGTTGGTTGCAAACACTAAAGGAGTGGACAGCGGAGCCTTTCAGCAGCCTTTCAGTGCTATAGCCCATTTCTCTGCACTGTTTTTGGCTGTCTGATAGGTCTCTCTGTGTGTGAGTGCAGCTCACGTTGCAGTGTGTTCTACAGCCACCGCTAGCTGTAGTCCGCTCAGCGTGCATCACTGCCTCATACATAGTCCTTTTTTTGCAGCTAATTTAGCCAGATTTTTGCTCCTATATTAGTGTGCTTCCAACCGCATCCATTGTCATTGGTTGGTTGCAAACACTATATAGGATTAGATAGAGGAGCCTTTTTGCTGGCTTGTGCCCTTCAGGGCCAGCCAGACTAGTATCACCCTATTTTTTGGAGCCTCATCAATTGCATTGTAGGTTAGCTTCCTGCATTGTAATCGCTCCAAAAAGTTTGTGATACTATAGCTTTCAAACTTTGGTCACATCCTTTTCTTTCCCACCCCCCCAAAAAAAAGGAAATAAAGTTCACCAAACACTCCACTTTACAGTTGTCTAGGCCACATTAGATCATATTAAAGTGTAGTACACACACTCTTAGCCAAATTAGTGTTTCTTATACTGGTTAGCAGGTGTTCAGGAATAAGAACACTAAGCCACCCCTTTTTTACTTTTCTGCCTATCTTTATCAGTCTACCAAGATGAAGAAGGCAGGGAGTAAGGCACGTGGTCGTGGCCGTGGAGTTTCAGCAGGGAGAGGAAGGAGGGATTCAGCAGGGAGAGGACGTGAGGATTCAGTGTCTGCTGCGGCCACCAGTGACCCGGCATCCCCCACTTTTACCAGGCAACAGTCCTTCATGCGCAGCTTTGTAGGACCTCGCCGTACCCCACTGCTGCGTGACGAACAAATTGAAGCCGTTGTCGGATGGATGGCAGCTAACGCATCCACTTCAATGACTTCCGCATCCTCCCAAGGCCAGAGCACTGAAGAGCAACCATCTGTCTCTTCACCACCTGCCAAATTGCCAAGGCAGTCTGAGAGCCCTGGGCAGGAGCCATCTCAATCTTTACTTCTGTTCTCAGAATCTGTTGGCTTGGAAAGAGGTGGCCAGCCAAGCAGCATTCTAGAGCATGAAGAAGAGGAAGTATGCAGTGATGCGCAACTGCTTTGTCCTTCTGAATCTGAAGAGGCGGGTGGGCCAGTGCCTATTGTCAGCACACCTCAGTGCTCATCTGATGATGATGAGACTCAGTTGCCAATTTCTGGTGCGTACGGTGCTGGCGAGACAACCCAGGACCAGCCGGTGCTTGAAGAGGGGAGTGGAGATGATGAGGTCCTTGACCCATCATGGCGTCAGCCACAGGAAGGTGGTGGGAGCAGCTCTGAGGAAGAGATTCCCCGAACGTCCAAAAGAGGAGGGAGAGGGCGGGGGCAGACTTGGTTGCCTGTAGCCTCCACTTTGGCACCCGTGAGGAGCAATCCTCTTCCAAAACACAAAACGGGCGCTCCCAGGACTTGCAGTGCGTGGTCTTTTTTTGACACAGTTGCAGATGACATTTGCTTTGTCAAATGCAAGCTGTGTCATCAGAAAGTGAAACGAGGGAAAAATGTGAGCAACCTCAATACCACAAATATGTGGAAACATGTGCGTACCAAGCACGAGGTGGAGTTACACAGACACACTGAAGATGTAGGCCAACCTTCAGCAGCACCTACCACCTCTTCAGCTCGTGTTGGGGCCTCTTCCTCCAGCTCACACACAGCTGGTTCGGCTTCCTCACTGGAACGCCATGGAAGAACCACTGCCACTGTTGTCCAGAGACCCAGTGAAATTCCACCCACTGAACCACATTCGCAGTCATCAGCACACTCCCAGGCCACTCAACCAGCAAAAAGCGGTCATACTCGGCAAACCATCCCCGAGCACTGGCTCTGAATGCCGGCATTGCCAAACTACTGGCCCTTGAGATGCTGTCATTCAGGCTGGTGGAGACTGACACCTTCCGGAACTTTATGTCATTGGCAGTTCCACAATACAATGTGCCCAGCCGCTTTTATTTCAGCAGGCAAGCCGTCCCTGCCCTGCAAAAGCATGTGGAGGGAAAAATTAAAAATGCGCTACTAAATGCCGTCAGTAGCAAGGTCCACCTGACCACCGATGCATGAACCAGTAGCCATGGACAGGGACGATACCTTTCCCTCACTGCCCATTGGGTCAATGTTGTGGAGCTGGGTACAGATCTGGAGAGTGGCTCTGTACGTATTCTGCCAACTCCAAGGATTGCAGGAATGCAGTCTGTACATATTGAGTCCTCCTCCTATTCTAGTTCCTCGGAATCAGCACTGCGTGAGCCTGTTAGGCCAGATGTGAGCACAGGTGTGGCCAAATGTCAACAGGCCGTCCTTAAATTAATTTCTTTGGGGAATCGGAGCCACACAGCACAGGAGCTCTGGAATGCCATCAAGCAGGAGAGCAATGTGTGGTTTGTGCCAGCGAATCTCCAGCCAGGTTTGGTAGTGAGTGACAATGGCCGAAATCTAGTGGCAGCTCTGGGCCTAGGCAACCTCATTCACATACCATGTCTGGCACACGTGCTCAATTTGGTCGTGCAGAGCTTACTGAGGGACTATCCGGATCTTGATGCACTGCTGCACAAGGTTCGCCTAGAGTGTGCTCACTTGCGGCGTTCCAGCATGGCAAGATCGCGCATTGCATCTCTGCAACGACGATTCCGCCTGCCAGAACATCGCATCATATGTGACCTCCCCACCAGGTGGAATTCAACGTTACATATGTTGGAGCGGTTGTGTGACCAGCAGGCAGCAGTAATGGAATACCAGCTGCATCAGGCGCAAACAAGTCGCACTGTGCGCCGGACACACTTCACCACCACTGAGTGGGCCACTATGAGGGACATCTGCCAAGTTTTGTGTGCCTTCAATGACTCCACGCGTATGGCCAGTGCAGATGATGCACTAATCAGCATGACTGTCCCCCTCATCTGTCTGCTTCAAAAAACCTTACAAGCACTAAGTGAGGAGGTTTTTGAAGAGGTCGAGGATGAGCAGTCAGAAATGCCATCTGCTTCTGGCAAATCTGCGCAACGTGCTTCCACACAAAGGCCCAGGCAGGGGACACTTAGTGAGGAGGATGACGAGGAGTCAATGGAGGAGGAGGAACACATCTCTCCAGAGGATGGAGGTACACAAGGCTCTAGTAGTCAGTGTGTACAGCGAGGGTGGGGTGATGCTGAGCAGGCAGAGATGCTGCCTCAAGCTTGGGACAGCGTTTCCGGTCCAGTTGGCAGTCTGCAGCACATGGTTGATTTCATGCTGCAGTGCTTGTTAAATGACCGCCGCATCGCCAACATTCTCCACACGGCTGATTATTAGGTGTACACCCTCCTAGATCCTCGCTACCGGGACAACTTACAAAGCCTCATACCACAGTTGAACCGGGAGCGAAAAATGCGGGAGTACCAAGAAACACTTGTGCAGGCCATCATGTTCTCCATTCCCCCTGCAAGTGGTGCTGGTAGTGCTTTTCAAAGCAGCCATGTGGGTAGAGGCAGTGGAGGAAGCTCTGCACAAAGAGGTAGCAGAGGCAGTGCCGCAGGACAAGGCAAGGCCAGTATGGCCCAAATGTGGAAAAGTTTTGTGGGACCGCCACAAACGGCTACACCATCACAGACGGCTCCAGTCAGCAGGAGGCAACGTTTCCGTCAGATGGTGACAGACTACTTGTCTTGACCTGTTAGTGTACTCCCAGACGGCTCTTCCCCGTTCAAGTATTGGGTCTCTAAGCTGGATACATGGCCAGAGCTTAGCCAGTATGCATTGGAGGTGCTGGCTTGCCCTGCTGCCAGTGTATTATCGGAACGTGTCTTTAGTGCTGCAGGTGGTGTGGTAGCAGACCGTCGCACGCGACTATCCGCCGATAATGTTGACCGGCTTACTTTTGTGAAAATGAACAGGGCCTGGATCTCACCTGAATTTGCCAGTCCTCTTCCAGAATAAATAATTGGCTGGCAACAGGATCCAGGTCTCCTGTTGTGTTCATGTTTCTATGACCTGAACTTTATTTCCTGGGCTACAGCAACGCCCGTTGTTGCTCAGAAGTGCTGTCCGCACAGACAAAACACTCGCTCATGTGTAAGTGGGGTTCGGTAACGTCAGCTGATCCCCTGCTGTGTGTATGGCAAAGTGTCCTGCTCCCTCCACAGTCAAGCAACCTCAGATTTACACCTGGCTCCAAGTAGGCCTCGGCCTACTACCTGATTTTCCCTGGGCTCCGACACCACCAGTTGGTGCTCAGAAGTGCTGTGCGCACAGACAAAACACTCGCTCATGTGTAAGTGGGGTTCGGTAACGTCAGCTGATCCCCTGCTGTGTGTACGGCAAACTCTCCTGCTGCCTACAACTTCTGACTACCTCTGATTTAATATGTTCTATGATTTGCCTGTGTTACCTGGGTCCTGTAACATCTGCTCATCTCCAGAGGTGAGCACGGCAATGTCTCCTGCTTTGTCTACATTCCCACTACTTGTAGTGGAAATGTGGACAGAGCAGGAGACATTGCCTGACTCACCTCTAGGGAGAAGCTGCTGTTACAGAACCCCAGTAACACAGGAACAAGTGTGGGTTGTGCAGACGGCATTTCAGAGCAGCAACTGGCGTGGTTGGAAGCCAGAGGAAATACTCGAAACAGAGTGAAGACAGAGGCCTAATTGGAGTACGTTGACAGTTAGTAGTAGTCTAGAAACAATCGCAAACTGCCACCAAGTAGGCCTCGGCCTACTACCTGATTTTCCCTGGGCTCCGACACCGCCAGTTGGGCTCAGAAGTGCTGTCCGCACAGAAAAACACACTTATTCATGTGAAAGTGGGGGTCTGTAACGTCAGCTGATCCCCTGCTGTGTGGAGGGCAAACTGCTGCTGCCTCCAAATTCAAACAACGTCTGATCTTAAATTGCCTCCAAGTTGGCCTCAGCCTACAAAATGACTATCCCTGGGCTCCAACATCGTCAGTTGTTGCTCGGAAGTGCTGTCCACACAGAAAAACACACTTGTTCATGTGAAAGTGGGGGTCAGTAACGTCAGCTGATCCCCTGCTGTGTGGAGGGCAAACTGCTGCTGCCTCCAAATTCAAAATACCACAGCTTTACACCTGGCTCCTAGTAGGCCTCGGCCTGCACCCTGATTGTCCCTGGGCTCCAACAACGCTAGTTGGTGCTCGGAAGTGCTGTCCACACAGAAAAACACACTTGTTCATGTGAAAGTGGGGGACGGTAACGTCAGCTGATCCCCTGCTGTGTGGAGGGCAAACTGCTGCTGCCTCCAAATTCAAACAACGTCTGATCTTAAATTGCCTCCAAGTAGGCCTCAGCCTACAAAATGACTATCCCTGGGCTCCAACATCGTCAGTTGTTGCTCGGAAGTGCTGTCCACACAGAAAAAAACACTTGTTCATGTGAAAGTGGGGGTCGGTAACGTCGGCTGATCCCCTGCTGTGTGTATGGCAAAGTGTCCTGCTCCCTCTAACGTCAAAATACCTCAACTTTACACCTGGCTCCTAGTAGGCCTCGGCCTGCACCATGATTGTCCCTGGGCTCCAACAACGCCAGTTGGTGCTCGGAAGTGCTGTCCACACAGAAAAACACACTCGTTCATGTGAAAGTGGGGTTCGGTAACGTCAGCTGATCCCCTGCTGTGTGGAGGGTAAACTGCTGCTGCCTCCAAATTGTAACTACTTCAGATTTAAACATTCTCTGATTTGGCCTCTGTCTCCACTCTGTCTCTAGTATTTCCCCTGACCTCCAACACCGCCAGTTCCTGCTCACAGTTGCCATCCACACATTCCACACTTGTTCCTGTGTTACTGGGGTTCTATAACGTCAGCAGATCCCCCAATATGTGTCCGCCACTGTCTCCTGCGCTGTCCACCTTCCCACTGCAAGCGGTGGGAATGTGGACAGAGCAGGAGACAGTGGCAGACACACATCAGGGGATCTGCTGACATTACAGAACCCCAGTAACCCAGGAACATGTGTGGACTGGGCAGACGGCTGCTGTACGGATAAACTGGCGGTGTTGGTGATCACGTGAAATCCTGGAAACAGAGTGGAGACAGATGCCTAATTGGAGCACGTTGACAGTCTGTTGTAGCCTACAAACAATCTAAAACTGCCACCAAGTAGGCCTCGGCCTACACCATAATTCTCCCTAGGCTCCAACAATGCTAGTTGGTGCTCGGAAGTGCTGTCCACACAGAAAAACACACTTGTTCATGTGAAAGTGGGGGTCGGTAACGTCAGCTGATCCCCTGCTGTGTGGAGGGCAAACTGCTGCTGCCTCCAAATTGTAACTACTTCAGATTTAAACATTCTCTGATTTGGCCTCTGTCTCCACTCTGTCTCTAGTATTTCCCCTGACCTCCAACACTGCCAGTTCCTGCTCACAGTTGCCGTCCACGCATTCCACACGTGTTCCTTTGTTACTGGGGTTCTGTAACGTCAGCAGATCCCCCAATAAGTGTCCGCCACTGTCTCCTGCGCTGTCCACCTTCCCACTGCAAGCGGTGGCAATGTGGACAGAGCAGGAGACAGTGGCAGACACACATCAGGGGATCTGCTGACATTACAGAACCCCAGTAACCCAGGAACACGTGTGGATTGGGCAGACGGCTGCTGTACGCATAAACTGGTGGTGTTGGTGGTTACGTGAAATCCTGGAAACAGAGTGGAGACAGATGCATAATTGGAGCACGTTGACAGTCTGTTGTAGCCTACAAACAATCTAAAACTACCACCAAGTAGGCCTCGGCCTACACCATGATTGTCCCTGGGCTCCAACAATGCCAGTTGGTGCTCGGCAGTGTCTTTGGCACGGGGACTCCCTGTTGCCCAGCCTGGTTCCAGCACGCCTGCTGTTTCCGGGTAGTGTCAAGGTCACTATGCCACCAATCCGTTGTCCTGTCGTCTTGCGGCCGGGTTAGCCGACTCTACGGTGCCTGCAGTTTAGGTGACTCCTATGTGGGCTGCGGAAACTGGCACTGAAGGCTGGATCCGTAGTGCCAATGGGACATGGACCCCCTGTAGGACTGTGGGTTTCGGTAACTGCGGCCGGCTTGCGGCCTGGCTACTTTGCTTTGAATGGGTACCTTCTGCTACCCACCCGGGTTCCAGCACTGTCTGCTGGTTCTTGCCAGAGCCTTTGGCCTAGGTGCCTCCATCTCGGTATCCGAAGTCCAGCACCGTCAGCTGGTCCTTGGTAGTGCTTTTTAGCACAGGTACCTTCTGCTTAGTAACCGTGGTCCAGCACCGTCAGTTGGTCCTCGGTAGTGCCATTGGCTCTTGTTCCTTCTGCTACCCATCCGGGTGCCAGCACTGTCTGCTGGTTCTCGCCAGTTTCTCAGCCTTCTTGTACCTTCTGCTACATTTCCAAGATCAAGCTTTTTGAAATTGTCTTTGGTAATCCTTATTGATCTCCATGACGACAACCCTGATGACGACGACCCTGAAGACCACACCAAAGAAGACCAGAAATATGACCCTAAATAATAAGACCAAAAGGACAAAGAACATGAAGACAACCACCAAGATACAGAACAAAAGACAGAAGAACAAGAAGCAGAAGAAGCAAAAGCAGAAGTACAGAAAGCAGAAGAACATTAAGCATAAGACTAAAAATCAGCATAGAAGAAATCAAAATTATAAGCAGAAGAAGACTAAGCAGTAAATGGGGGTGAGTCCGTTCCTCCTCGTGGTGCCCCTGGAAAATGCCTGCTGCTGCAGGCCAAACTGAACGCGGACAAATCCTGTTGTAAATCTTTTGTGACAGGCAGAACGTAAGGTGTAATCTTATAACTTTTATAGATAAGTACTACAGGAATGCCTGTCACCATAAGAAAATGAAGACAAAGAAGAATAGGAAGAAGATGAAGAAATAGCATATTAAAATTAATAATAGCTGAATAAGAAGAATATGAAGAATGGAAAAAAAATTAATGGGAAGAAGATGAAGAAGAAGAAGATGAATAAGGTGAAGAAAAAGTTGATGAAAAAAATGCAACTGCTGCGGATCATGAAGGAGAAAGTGTGAGAGAAGTACAAAAGAAGGTGAAGAGCATGGAAGTTGTGAAACATACAGTACATATCTGACAAAATATAAAAAGGTTAACATAGTCAATATCTTTTTAACTCCGAACGTATTGAAAAAAAAAATTGGAATTAATGCTATGCCATGTGATTTGAATAAACCACTATGCTTTTAATGTCTCCTCCACCTCCCACAATACATTCTACATGATTCTTATTTGTTTTCAATTATTTAGAATTAGCCAACAAGGAAATAAAGGGCTTTTTTTAATTCCGATACCGGAAGTCCCATTGACTTGAATGGGACTTCCGGTATCGGAATCGGCGATACCTGATATTTTTTTCGTATCGGGCGATACCATCCGATACGATATTTTTGGGTATCGAACGGTATCGCTCAACACTAGTCACAAGATTTGGATGATGATGAGACACAATTGCCAGCAAGTCAGGAGGAGGACCAGAGTGTGGAATTGGATTCCGAGGTGGTAGATGATATAGTAACTGACCCAATCTGGCAGGAGGACATGCAGAGTGAGGACAGCAGCACACAGGGGGAGGAAGACATTGCACGCCAACAGGCAGGAAGAAGCAGTGTTGTGACGGCAGACAGAAGGTAGCAACCCTTGCTCATAACACCAGCACAACGGCAGATGGCAGTACAACTGTTAGGTCTTCCTGAGTCTGGTTGTTTCTTGAAGACTCTGCCGATAATGCCAAACAGGCCATTTGCACCACATGCCATGCCCACATCAGCAGGGGTAGCAAAACTAACAGACTAACCACGACCAGCATGATAAGGCACATATCAGCAAAGTATCCGACTTTGTGGGCCTAACCCCAGACTCGAGGAACAGAGCCTGTGGGTGAAAACACTGCTTCCTCCACTGTTGCGCATACAAGCCAATCCCCTGTCCACAGTGCATGCGAAGATGCCTCCTGCCCTGCAGATGTCGTTGACCACACTCAACTACCACCATCATAAAACACTTCCACGTCCTTCTCCCAGTACAGCCTTCAGTTGTCTATACCCCTGTAATTGGAATGCAAAAGTAAATCCAACACCCCACAGGCCACAGTACTAAATTCACACATTTCTCATCTGCTTGCGATCAAAATGTTGCCTTTTAGGCTTGTGGAGACAGAAGTTTTCCGCAACCTGATGGCGGCGGTCATCCCAAGGTACTCTGTTATGAATGAGTCACAGTAGGAGGCAAAAACAGGAATGCTAGCTAAGTCCAGAAAACCAGAGAGGTTGGCGACCCCTGAACCTATCAACACAACTAGCAGTAGCCGTGGGGGGTTCCTACGATGCCCTAGACCCCTCAATCACAGCCGGAGGACTATATAGCCTAAAGACAGAAAGGGAAATCTGAACTGCCCCAGAGTAGATCCCAAAGCAAAAGGCAGCCCCCAACATATAATGACGGTGAAGCAAGAAGAAAGAACACTAACACAGACAGAAAGATAGACTGAGCAAAGACGGGGCCCAAGCTAACTAGATAGGAAAGGACAGGAAGGCTGCTGTCTGCAATCCGTGAAAAACCCTATGAAAATAAGAGCCAACAGACTGACAGTGAAAAAGGCCCTGAAGACGCTAGGCTTCAAAAAAGCTATGTCAGTACTCAGGAATATTCTGAAGACAGAGCAACCGGCAAAAGGAGATTGAGCTCACCCCAGCAGGGAATGACAGAATCCAGAAAAGCAAGGCAAACAAAAACAAAACACAAATGCTAACAGGCAAGCAGAAAACTTAGCTTTAGAGGAGCAGGAATCAGACCGGTATCCTAGAAGTCCACAGAGAAATCACCCGCAGGGCAGAAGGGCATCGGCAGCCTTATATCCAGTCCGTGACTCCACTCAGCCAGTCATCCTCATTAGGCTGAGGTGCCTGATAATCAGGCTCATTACCTTCCTTTACCAGAATAGGGAGTTCACCAGACCTCAGTGACGAAGGGGAAAATGAACTCACAACAGTACGGGGTCACCGAACCCTCAACCATGCCACCAGGGCGATCAGGGTGAGCCCGATGAAAGGCACGCACCAATCTTTTGGCATGAATATCAGAGGCAGAGACCCAGGAATTATCCTCCTGACCATAACCCTTCCACTTAACCAAATACTGGAGTCTCCGTTTAGCCAGACGGGAATCCAGTATTTTCTCTACCTCATATTCCATGTTACCTTCAACCAATACAGGGTCTGGAGGTGCCACCCCAGGAACAACTGGTTCATCAAACCTCTTCAACAAGGACTTATGGAACACATTATGGATTTTAAATGTGACAGGAAGAGCCAAACGAAAAGAGACCGGATTAATAATCTCCAAAATCTTTTAAGGTCCAATAAATCAAGGCTTAAACTTAGGAGAAGCCACCTTCATAGCAATATTTTTTGATGATAACCACACCATATCACCAATCTTAAACTGGGGACCAGTGGTCCTATGTCAATTGGAAAACCGCTGGGCCTTTTCCTGGGAGAGAGATAACTTATCCACCACTTGGTCCCAGATCTGGTGCATTCTCTCCACCACAGTGTCAACACCTGGGCAGGCAGAATGCTCCACCTGCCCTGAAGAAAATCGAGGATGAAACCCAAAGCTACAAAAAAAGGTGACATCAAAGTGGCAGAACTAGCTCTATTATTTAAAGCAAATTCGGCCAAGGGCAAAAATGAAAGCCAATCATCCTGATCAGTGGAAATAAAACATCTCAAATATGACTCCAAGGTCTGGTTTGTTCTCTCTGTCTGCCCATTGGTCTGAGGGTGAAAAGCAGAGGAGAAGGACAACTGAATTCCCAGCTTGAAACAGAAAGTCCTCCAAAATCTGGACACAAACTGAACTCCTCTGTCAGATACAATGTTCTCAGGAATCCCGTGCAAGCGAACCACCTGTTGCAAAAACAGGGGCACCAACTCAGAGGAAGACGGCAACTTAGGGAGTGGTACAAGATGAACCATCTTAGAGAACCTATCACAAATCACCCAAATAACAGTCATTCTTTGAGAGACCGGCATATCAGAGATGAAATCCATTGAAATATGGGTCCATGGACTCCTGGGGACCGGCAAAGGCATCAACAACCCACTAGAGCCAGAACAAGATTTAGACCGGGAGCAAGTCCCACAGGACTGCACAAAATTCCTGACATCATGAGACAAGGTGGGCCACCAAAAAGAGCGACTCACCAGATCTCTAGTACCAAAAATACCTGGATGACCAGCCAATGCAGAGCAATGAACTTCAGACATCACTCTCTTCTTCCACTGGTCAGGAACATACAACTTTCCACTGGGACAACGCTCAGGTTTGTCCTCCTGGAACTCTTGCAGAGCAAGTCTCAAATCGGGCGAGATGGCAGAAAGAACTACCCCTTCGCCTAAGATGGTAGCAGGCTTGGTCACCACAGGAGAATCAGCAAAGAAACTCCTAGAGAGGGCGTCTGCCTTGACATTCTTAGTTCCAGGAAGAAAAGAGACCACAAAATCAAAACGTGTAAAAAACAAGGCCCACCTAGCCTGTCTAGGGTCCAAGCGTTTAGCCGACTCTAGGTAAATCAAATTCTTGTTGTCAGTGAGGACCACAACTTGATGTTTAGCTCCCTCCAACCAATGTCTCCACTCCTCAAATGCCCATTTCATGGCCAACAGTTCCCAATTCCCCACATCATAGTTACGTTCAGATGGAGAGAACTTTCGGGAAAAGAAAGCACAGGGATTCATTTTAGATGTTACAGGATCCTTTTGGGACAAAACAGCTCCTGCACCAATCTCAGAAGCATCCACCTCTACTTGGAACGGGAGTGAGACATCCGGTTGCCGCAAAACCGGGGCCGAGGTAAATCTTCGCTTCAGCTCCTGAAAGGAAGCAACAGCCTCCGGAGACCAATTCAACACATCAGCACCCTTTTTAGTCAGATCAGTCAATGGCTTGGCAATACTGGAAAATTTTGCTATAAATTTCCGAAAAAAATTAGCAAACCCCAAAAACTTCTGGAGGGCCTTCATAGAAGTGGGCTGAACCCAATCATAGATGGCCTGTACCTTGGCCGGGTCCATTTCAATAGTTGACGGAGACAAAATAAATCCCAAAAATGAAATCCTCTGTACTCCAAAAAGGCATTTCGATCCTTTGACATACAGGGAATTCTCCCTCAAGATCCGGAACACAGTCCGAATATGTTCCACATGAGAATCCCAATCCATTGAGAAGATCAAAATATCATCCAGATAGATAATCAAAAATTTATCGACAAAGTCTCGGAAAATATCGTTCATGAAGCACTGGAAGACAGAAGGGGCATTAGTGAGCCCAAAAGGCATCACCAGGTACTCAAAATGTCCCTCCGGAGTATTAAACGCCGTCTTCCATTCATCCCCCTGCTTAATGCGGATAAGATTAAACGCCCCCTGTGGTCAAGCTTGGTGAACCAGCAAGCACCTCTAACTCTAGAGAATAGATCCGAAATCAGGGGTAACGGATACTGATATTTAATAGTAATTTTGTTGAGGGCACGATAATCAATACAAAGCCTTAAAGAACCATCCTTTTTGGCCACAAAAAAAAATGGTCTAATATGACCCTTCTCCAATGCCTCCTTAATATAGGATCGCATAGCCTCGTGCTCGGGTACAGATAAATTGAAGAGCCGACCCTTGGGAAATTTACACCCCGGGCTCAGTTCAATTGCACAGTCATAACTCCTATGAGGAGGCAAAGATGCAGACTCATTCTCACTAAATACATCATAAAAGTCCGCCAAATAGTCAGGAACATCATGCGACTGAGGAGAGGTGGAAAAAACCGGAGCCTCACTAAAGGCACACCGACAACCCCAACTCACCACAGACACAGATTTCCAATCCAAAACTGGATTATGAATTTGCAACCAGGGAAACCCCAGAACAATGGCATCATGCAGACCATGCAACTCCAAAAATCTGCAATTTTCTTGATGGTCTGGGGCGACCCGCATGACCACCTGGGTCCAAAACTGAGGTTTATTTTTCGCCAAAGGAGTAGCATCAATCCCCCTCAAAGGGATAGGCTTCTGCAGAGGTGTCATCGGAAATCCACAACGTTTAGCAAAATCCAAGTCCATTAGGTTTAGCGCTGCTCCTGAATCCACAAAAGCCTTGACGGAAAATGTGGACAGGGAGCAGATTAGAGTAATTGCCAGAAGAAACTTAGGTTGAACACCACCAACAGAAAACGTGTGTGCAAAGCGTTTCTCTTGTTTAGGACAAACAGAAATAATATGCGAGGCATCTCCACAAAAAAAAATACAGCTTATTACGCCTTCTGAACTCCTGACGTTGCACCCTAGACAAAACTCTATCACATTGCATAGGTTCAGACGTCTGTTCAACCGGTGGCAACACCTCTCGTGCAATCCTGCGTTCACGCAAACGCCGATCAACCTGAATGGCTAATGACATAGAATCGTCCAGACCAGAGGGAACAGGAAATCCCACCATAGTATCTTTTACGGCTTCTGACAAACCCTTCCGAAAGAGAGCAACCAAGGCATTATCATTCCAGGTAGTAATGACCGCCCACTTTCGGAACTTTTGACAGTACAACTCTGCAGAATCTCGACCCTGGTTCAATGCCAACAGGGTCTTTTCAGCCTGATCAATAGCATTAGGTTCGTCATACAACAACCCCAAGGCTTGAAAGAATGCGTTCACATTAGTCAGAATAGGATCATCTGGTTTCAAAGAAAACGCCCAATCCGGGGGATTGCCACGCAGCAAAGAGATGACAATTTTAACCTGCTGCGCGGAGCTCCCTGACGAGTTAGGCTTCAGGGCAAAAAATAATTTACAATTATTTTTGAAACTCAAAAATTTAGATCGATCCTCAAAAAATACATCAGGCGTAGGGATCTTTGGTTCCACAGCATGCGAACGAGCAAGGTAGGCGGAAATTACCGGCACTTCAGCAGCGAGCTGCTCCACCCAATCAGACAATTGCTTGATCTCCATTGAGAGAAAAAAAAATTCCCCCTACGGCCTCAGAGATATAGAGGAAAGAATATACACACCTTTTTTTTTTTTTTTAAACACAATTCCTTCCTGCTATTGAGTACCCTAGGATCTGCGTTATGGCGGGTGATTCTGTTATGAATGAGTCACCGTAGGAGGCAAAAACAGGAATGCTAGCTAAGTCCAGAAAACCAGAGAGGTTGGCGGCTATCGGATTGCAGACCCCTGAACCTATCAACACAACTAGCAGTAGCCGTGGGGGGTTCCTACGATGCCCTAGACCCCTCGATCACAGCCGGAGGACTATATAGCCTAAAGACAGAAAGGGAAATCTGAACTGCCCCAGAGCAGACCCCAAAGCAAAAGGCAGCCCCCAACATATAATGACGGTGAAGCAAGAAGAAAGAACACTAACACAGACAGAAAGATAGACTGAGCAAAGACGGGGCCCAAGCTAACTAGATAGGAAAGGACAGGAAGGCTGCTGTCTGCAATCCATGAAAAACCCTATGAAAATAAGAGCCAACAGACTGACAGTGAAAAAGGCCCTGAAGATGCTAGGCTTCAAAAAAGCTATGTCAGTACTCAGGAATATTCTGAAGACAGAGCAACCGGCAAAAGGAGATTGAGCTCACCCCAGCAGGGAATGGCAGAATCCAGAAAAGCTGGGATAAGTGAAGAGTCTCCGCGAGCTCAACAATCACTGGGTTTTGGCCGTTGCAGCTGAAAAGAGGAAATCGGAAAACCAGGGGAAGAGTCTTGAGGAGATCATTTGCATATTCCCAGTGCCTTCTGGGATAAGTGAAGAGTCTCCGCGAGCTCAACAATCACTGGGTTTTGGCCGTTGCAGCTGAAAAGAGGAAATCGGAAAACCAGGGGAAGAGTCTTGAGGAGATCATTTGCATATTCCCAGTGCCTTCTGGGATAAGTGAAGAGTCTCCGCGAGCTCAACAATCACTGGGTTTTGGCCGTTGCAGCTGAAAAGAGGAAATCGGAAAACCAGGGGAAGAGTCTTGAGGAGATCATTTGCATATTCCCAGTGCCTTCTGGGATAAGTGAAGAGTCTCCGCGAGCTCAACAATCACTGGGTTTTGGCCGTTGCAGCTGAAAAGAGGAAATCGGAAAACCAGGGGAAGAGTCTTGAGGAGATCATTTGCATATTCCCAGTGCCTTCTGGGATAAGTGAAGAGTCTCCGCGAGCTCAACAATCACTGGGTTTTGGCCGTTGCAGCTGAAAAGAGGAAATCGGAAAAACCGGGGCTCATCTTTCATCGTTTTTAAGAAATCTCAAGATGGAAGAGGCCAGGAGCCATTTGGTGAGCTGCATTTCTTGCTACATGTTCACAGACTTACCAGTGGAAAAGCCAAACTTCACATGCCAGAAATGCAAGCTTGTGTCCCTGTTGGAGGAAAAGTTGCAAAATCTCGAAGAGAGGTTGGCTACGTTGAAGATCATTAAGGAAGGTGAAGAGTTCTTGGACAGAGCAGAATTATCTCTTCATGTTACAGAAAGAGAAGAAATTCGAAGTGCACCTGAAGAAGCAGAGGAATGGAGACATGTGACCCAGAGAAGCAGGAGGATCAGGAGGCAGTCAGCACCCATACTGCTCAGAAACCAGTACCAGGCTCTCACGCAGGAAAATGATGAAGAAATACATCAGGATAAGACTTTGCCAACAAACAGCAACCTTGTACGCCTTCAGAGTCCTCCTGGATGGAGAAAGAAAAATGTTGTGAAGAAGAAACGGAGAGTGGTGGTCATGGGGGATTCCCTGTTGAGAGGAACAGAGGCCGCTATCTGCAGACCAGATATAACTTCAAGAGAAATGTGCTGTCTTCCAGGTGCAAAAATTAAAGATGTGTCTGACAGGATATCAGGACTCTTCAGACCTACAGATGACTACCCATTCCTGCTACTACATGTGGGGACAAATGACACCGCAAGAAACGACCTGGAAACCATCTGCAGAGACTTTGAAGACTTAGGCAAGAAAGTGAAAGAACTGGGAGCGCAGGTGGTCTTCTCTTCCATCCTCCCAGTGGATGGCCATGGAACAAGGAGGTGGAATAAGATTCTGCAGGTGAACAACTGGCTACGTCGATGGTGCCGTCAGCAACGATTTGGATTTCTGGATCACGGAGTGAACTACTTATACGATGGACTACTTGCTAGAGATGGGGTGCACCTTACGAAGACTGGAAAGCATGTATTTGGAAGTCGCCTTGCTACACTTGTAAGGAGAGCTTTAAACTAGAACAACATGGGAAGGGAAGCAAAAGACCAGAAAAAGCCATACACCTGACAAATGCTATTGAGAACTCTGCTAATAGAAGTGGAAAGGAAGAACAAAGACGAAAGAATCTAATTAATAAAAATATTGGAGAAAGAGAAACCAATCACAAACTAAAATGTTTCTATACTAATGCACAAAGCATGGGCAACAAACAAGGAGAATTGGAACTACTAACACAGGAAAAGAAATATGATGTCATTGGAATCACTGAAACTTGGTGGGACGATACACATGATTGGAATACAAGACTAGAAGGATACAACTTATTTGCAAGAAACAGACTTGATAAACGAGGAGGGGGTGTTGCATTGTATGTTAGAAACGCGTATATCTGCACAGAGATTGAAGCTTCAGAGACTGGGAGTTCTGTGGAAACTGTTTGGATAAGAATACAAGGACAGAACAATGGA
Organism: Dendrobates tinctorius; assembly: GCF_039654945.1. NCBI lineage: Eukaryota > Metazoa > Chordata > Amphibia > Anura > Dendrobatidae > Dendrobates > Dendrobates tinctorius. The sequence goes on along the minus strand of NW_027361698.1, from coordinate 55,957,343 downwards.
AAGGACACCATTGTAGGCATTTACTACAGGCCGCCTGTGCAAGCTGAAGATATGGATGAACTCTTTATGCATCAAATGGCCAAGTTCTCCAAAAAATATGACATAGTTGTCATGGGAGATTTCAACTATCCAGACATTTGTTGGGAATCTCTCTCAGGCAAAACTAACAGGTCAAGGAAATTCTTATCCTCTCTTGCTGACAACTTTATCTTCCAAAAGGTAGGGGAGAAAACAAGGGGAACTGCTACCTTGGATCTAATCCTTATAAACAGGGAGGAAATGGTTGAGGAGGTAAAAGTGGCTGGAACCCTAGGAGGTAGCGACCATGCTATTTTAGAATTTTGGATAACTAGAGGCGGAAGACCTGTGAAGACTCAGACGTCAAGGTTAGATTTCAGAAAGGCAGATTTTAAGGGATTCAGAAAGATAATTGGAGGGATCCAATGGCTGGATATCCTTAAAGACAAAAATGTCCAGGAAGGATGGGAAATCTTGAAAAATGAAATTCTCAAAGCACAGTTGTTAACAATTCCGAAAAGAGGGAAGAATAGGAAGCATTTAAGGAAACCAGGATGGATGAACACAGAACTTAAGCACATGCTAAAAAGGAAGAAAAAAATGTTTATAAAATGGAAAGAGGGAGGCATATCTAAAGAAGAATATAATGCTGTCTGCAGAATCTGCAGGGCACAAATCAGATTAGCTAAAGCTGAAAATGAATTGAGGCTTGCAAGAGATGTCAAAAGCAATAATAAAGGATTTTGGGGATATGTCAAAAGTAAAAGAAAAGTCAAAGATGCTATAGGATTTTTACAGGATGAAAATGATGAAATGGTAAGACAGGATGTTGAGAAGGCTGAACTTTTAAATTCCTATTTTGCATCTGTTTTCTCTCAGAAAGGAAATGTAACACCAACTGTTATTCACTGTCCTATTAAGGGAATAGAAGAATCCAGGATATCTATAAACAGAAAGATAGTGAGGAAACACTTAGCTAACCTAAATGAATTCAAGTCTCCAGGTCCAGATGAATTACACCCCAGAGTACTGAAGGAGATAGCAGAAGAAATTTCTGAACCACTCTCCATAATCTTTGAAAATTCTTGGAGAACAGGAGAAGTGCCAGAAGACTGGAGAAGAGCAAATGTTGTTCCTATCTTCAAAAAGGGGAAGAAGGTGGACCCAGGCAACTATAGGCCGGTGAGTCTGACTTCTATACCAGGAAAGATCTTTGAACAAATTATTAAACAACATGTAAGTCAATACCTGGATAAGAATGAAGTGATCAAACAGAGTCAGCATGGGTTTGTAACTAATAAGTCATGTCAGACTAACTTAATTTCCTTCTATGACGGTATCACTGATTGGGTGGATCAAGGAAATGCTGTAGATATAGTATATCTTGACTTCAGCAAAGCATTTGACAAAGTCTCTCATACAATCCTTATTGAAAAAATGACTAAGTATGGAATGGACAAGGCAACTGTTAGGTGGATTCATAGCTGGCTTAGTGATCGGACCCAAAGAGTGGTCGTAAATGGCTGCACATCCAGTTGGAAGAATGTCTCAAGTGGGGTACCACAGGGCTCTGTCCTGGGCCCTGTATTGTTCAACATCTTTATCAACGATTTAGATGAAGGAATTGAGGGTAAACTGATTAAATTTGCTGATGACACAAAGCTAGGAGGGATAGCTAATACTAGAGAAGAGAGAGAGAGGATTCAAAAAGATTTAAATAAACTGGAGAAGTGGGCAGTAACTAACAGAATGGTTTTTAACAGGGAGAAATGCAAAGTACTACATCTGGGCAATAAAAATGAAAAAAGCATATATAGAATGGGAGGAATAGGGCTAAGTGACAGCACATGTGAAAAAGACTTGGGTATACTAATAGATCACAGACTGAATATGAGTCAACAGTGTGATGCAGCAGCAAAAAAGGCAAATGCAGTTCTAGGATGTATTAACAGAAGCATACAGTCTAGATCACGTGAAGTCATTATTTCCCTCTACTCCTCTTTGGTCAGACCTCATCTGGAATATTGTGTCCAGTTTTGGGCACCACATTTTAAAAAAGACATCAACAAACTGGAGCAAGTTCAGAAAAGAGCGACCAGAATGGTGACCGGTCTGCAAACCCTGTCTTATGAGGAAAGGTTGCAGGATTTGGGAATGTTTAGTTTGCAAAAGAGAAGACTGAGAGGAGACTTAATTGCTGTCTACAAATATCTAAAGGGCTGTCACATTGTAGAAGGATCAACTTTATTCTCATTTGCACAAGGAAAGACTAGAAGCAATGGGATGAAACTGAATGGGAGGAGACACAGATTAGATATTAGAAAAAACTTTTTGACAGTCAGAGTGATCAATGAGTGGAACAGGCTGCCACGAGAAGTGGTGAGTTCTCCTTCAATGGAAGTCTTCAAACAGAGGCTGGACAGACATCTGACTGGGATGATTTAGCGAATCCTGCTTTGAGCAGGGGGTTGGACCAGATGGCCCAGGAGGTCCCTTCCAACTCTACGATTCTATGATTCTAACAAAAACAAAACACAAATGCTAACAGGCAAGCAGAAAACTTAGCTTTAGAGGAGCAGGAATCAGACTGGTATCCTAGAAGTCCACAGAGAAATCACCAGCAGGGCAGAAGGGCGTCGGCAGCGTTATATCCAGTCCGTGACTCCACTCAGCCAGTCATCCTCATTAGGCTCAGGTGCCTGATAATCAGGCTCATTACCTTCCTTTACCAGAATAGGGAGTTCACCTGACCTCAGTGACGAAGGGGAAAATGAACTCACAACAGTACTCGGTCCTCAGCCACCACTTTTCTCCCAGTGTGCCATCTTGGCTTTACACAAGCACGTGTCCCTCAACATTACCCGTGCCCTGAGCAATGCTATTACTGGGAAAGTTCACCTAACCATGGACACATGAACAAGTTCTTGTGGGCAGGGATGGTACATCTCACTGACAGCACACTGGGTTAACATAGTGAAAGCCGGGACCCAGAAGGACCTTGGAGTAGAACACGTCCTCCTGACGCTGAGGATTGCAGGCCCTACGTCAATCAGGGTTGCCCCCATTGTGTACAGCTCCTGCACCTCATCCTCCTCCTACTCATGTTCTACCTCCATCTCTGAAATGAGCACATCAGTTACAAACTGGAAGCACTGCAGCACTGCCTCAGCCAAGCATCAACAGGCTGTACTGAAGCTAATATGCCTAGGTGACAAACTGCACAATACTGAAAAGTTGTGGACAGTTCTGAAAGAGCAGGCAGATGTGTGACTGACACCATTGAGCCTACAGCCAGGCCTGGTCATGTGTGACAATGGCCGGAACCTGGTCGAGCCTCTGAGGCAAGGGAAGTTCACACACGTACCATGCCTGGCCCATGTGCTTAACCTCGCTGTTCAACGTTTTCTCAAAAGCTACCAAGAGCTGCGAAACCTGCTTGTGAAAATACACCACCTGTGTGCCCATTTTAGAAAGTCAACTTCAGCTTCAGCTTCCGCCGCCCTTGCCGTGCTTCAGCAGCATTTGCAGCTTCTGGTTTACAGACTGGTGTGTGATGTCCCCACGTGTTGGCACTATACACTGCATGTGTTGGAAAGGATTTGTGTGTAGAAGAGGGCAGTTGTTGACTGCCAGCATCAACAAGGCCATCGTTATTCAGGTCAGACAACACACATAAGACCTCAGGAGTGGACTTGGATGTCAGACATATGTACGATCCTCCAAATCTTTGAGGAATCCACGAAGATGGTGAGCGGCGATGATGCCATAATAAGTGTCACCATCCCACTACTCTGCATTTTGAAAAGCTCTCTGCTCACAATGAAAGAGGATGCATTGCAGGAGGAGCACAAAGACATGGAGCAAGGAAGTATACAGGGTAATTACACAAAGCCCAGTCCAACGTGGATTGATTGACAATGAGGAAGAGTAGGCGGAGTAAGAACAGGAGCTACTTTCATGCGCTATAGACAGTACTACAAGCACAACTGTCATACCGTCTGTTCAGCATGGATGGCCTGAGGACAGTGAGGAAGAGGTGGCCACTTCGTCAGTCATCCTGTTGGTGAGGACACTGAATGCTTGCCTGTTACCAGTCTGACACGCATGGCTGACTTTATGTTGCGCTGCCTTTCCTGTGACCCTCGCATTATGAAAATTTATGGTGACACTCATTACTGGTTCGTAAAATTTCTAGATCCACACTGCAAGGAGAACTTTCAATCTTTTCTTCCACAGGTAGACAGGTCAATTAAAATGGTGCAATACCAGAGGGCCCTTGTTGCAGAAGTATTAAAAAATTCCCATCTGAAAATGCTGGTGGCAGACTTCACAGTTGGTTGGACAACCAAAGAGTACAGGCGAGAGAGACATAACTCCATTCCAGCAGAGGCAGGGGAACACTGGCAAAGTTCTGGGAGAGTTTTCTCAGACCCTCCCATTGCCCTGACCCTGAGGCGTGGGGTAATGTCTCAAGGAATGGAATGCTTTGGAAGATGCTGAGGGAGTACCTTGCTGACCGTACCAACATCCTCCATGATGCCTCTGTGCCTTTTAGTTATTGGGTATCCAAGCTGGACATGTGACATGAACTGGCTTTCTATGCTTTGGAAGTCCTGGCCTGCCCTGCTGCTAGCATTTTGTCAGAGCGGGTTTTTAGTGCTGCTGGTGGAATTACAACTGATTAGCACATTCGCCTGTCAACAGAAAATGCAGACAGGCTGACTCTTATAAAAATGAACCAGGCTGTGATTGGGCCAGACTTCTCTACACCACCGAATGATAACAGCAAAACATATCCTCCAATGTAATGTTTTTTTTGGAGGTGTATTCCCATGCACCTCTTCACAGCCACACATGGGTATGCACTTCCTGATTTTAACTATTTGGTGTAATACACCTCCTTCTCCTCATCCTCATCATCCACCAGACCACCATCACTAGAACACGAAGGTGACCGTGTTCCGTGCTGCTACAGCAAGTCTAGTTTGTTGAAAGGGTGTTTATGATGCCCCTCCAAAAATTTTAAAAAATCTACCCCCAGGGGGAAATTTTTGTCAGCCCACAAACTTAGTGCATGGGCATTCTATTGTGAGTTCATTTTTCCCTTCATCATTGAGGTCTGATGAACTCCCTCCTCTGGTGAAGGAAGGAAGTGAGACTGATTACCAAACACCTGGGCAGCTAGATGATAACTGGGTGGCTGGAATTGAGGACTGGATATAAGGCTGCCGACGCCCTTCTTCCTGGCTGGTGATTTTCCCTCTGGATTCTTGGAGACCAGTCTGATTCCTGCGTCTCAAAGCTAAGTTTTTCTGCTCTGCTTTGTACTCTTCAGTTTTGTTTTTGTTTTGCCTTGTTTTTTGGGAGTTCTGCCATCCCCGGCCAGGGGTGAGCTGAATTCAATTTTTGTCTCTGATCTGTTGATCTTTTGCTCTGTCTTCAGAATATACCTGAGTGCTGATACAGTCTTTTGAATCCTAGAGACTTCAGGGCCTGTTTATCCTATCAGTCGGTTGGCTCATTTTGATAGGGTTTTTACGGATGGCAGACAGCAGCTTTCCTATCCTGTCCTATGTAGTTAGCTTGGGCCCCATCATTTGCTCAACCTATCTTTCTATCTGTGTTAGTGTTTTCATCTTGCTTCACCGTCATTATAAGTTGGGGGCTGCCTATTGCTTTGGGGTCTGCTCTGAGGCAGTTAAGTTTTTCCCCTTTCTGTCTTTAGGCTATGTAGCTCTCCGGCTGTGATCGAGGGGTCTAGGGCACCGTAGGAACCCCCCACGGCTACTGCTAGTTTGTTGTGGATAGGTTCAGGGGTCTGCAATCCGATAGCTGCCAACCTCTCTGGCTTTTCTGGACTTAGCTGGTATTTTGTTTTTTCCTCCTTCGGTGACTCATCATAACAGAATCACCAGCCATACCGCAGATCCTAGGGTACTCAATAGCAGGAGAGAAATGTAAAAAAAAAAAAAAGGAAAAAGTGTCAGAATTTTTTGTGTGTGTGCATATTTTTTCCTCTATATCTCTGAGGCCATAGGGGGAATTTTTCTCTCAATGGAGATGAAGCAATTGTCTGATCGTGTGGAGCAGCTCGCTGCTGAAGTGCGGGGAATTTCCGCCTTTCTTGCTCATTAACATGCTGCTGAACCAAAGGTTCCTACTCCAGATGTGTTTTTTGGGGATCGGTCTAAATTCTTGAATTTCAAGAATAATTGTAAATTATTTTTTGCCTTGAAGCCTAACTCGTCGGGGAACTCCACGCAGCAGGTTAAAATTGTCATCTCTTTGCTGCACGGCGATCCCCAGGATTGGGCGTTTTCTTTGAAACCTGATGATCCTATTCTGAATAATGTGAATGCATTTTTTCAAGCCTTGGGGTTGTTGTATGATGAACCTAATGCTATTGATCAGGCTGAAAAGACCCTGTTGGCATTAAGCCAGGGTCGGGATTCGGCAGAGCTAACTGTCAAAAATTCCAAAAGTGGGCGGTCCTTACTACCTGGAATGATGGTGCCTTGGCAGCCCTCTTTCGGAAGGGTTTGTCAGAAACTGTAAAAGATACTATGGTGGGATTTCCTGTTCCCTCTGGTCTTGACGATTCTATGTCATTAGCAATTCAGGTGGATCAGCGCTTACGTGAACGCAAAACTACACGAGAGATGTTGCCACCTGTTGAACAAATGTCTGAACCTATGCAATGTGATAGAGTTTTGTCTAGGGTGCAACGTCAGGAGTTCAGAAGGCGTAATAAGCTGTGTTTTTTTTGTGGAGATGCCTCGCATATTATTTCTGTCTGCCCTAAACGAGAGAAACGTGTACACACGTTTTCTGTGGGTGGTGTTCAACCTAAGTTTCTTCTGGCAATTACTCTGATCTGCTCCCTGTCCACATTTTCCGCCAAGGCATTTGTGGATACAGGAGCAGCTCTGAACCTGATGGACTTGGATTTTGCTAAACGTTGTGGATTTCCTATGACACCTCTGCGGACGCCTATCCCTTTGAGGGGTACTGATGCTACTCCTTTGGTGAAGAATAAACCTCAGTTTTGGACCCAGGTGGTAATGCGGGTCGCCCCAGACCATCAAGAAAATTGCAGATTTTTAGTGTTGCATAATTTGCATGATACCATTGTTCTGGGGTTTCCCTGGTTGCAAATCCATAATCCAGTTCTGGATTGGAAATCTTTGTCTGTGGTGAGTTGGGGTTGTCGGTGTGCCCTTAGTGATGCTCCTGTTTTCTCCACCTCTCCCCAGTCGCATGATGTTCCTAACTATTTGGCTGACTTTTATGATGTATTTAGTGAGAATGAGTCTGCATCTTTGCCTCCTCATAGGAGTTATGACTGTGCAATTGAGCTGAACCCGGGGTGTAAATTCCCCAAGGGTCGGCTTTTCAATTTATCTGTACCCGAGCACGAGGCTATGCGATCCTATATTAAGGAGGCACTGGAGAAGGGTCATATTAGACCATCCTCTTCACCCTTAGGTGCTGGGGTTTTTTTCGTGGCTAAAAAGGATGGTTCATTAAGGCCTTGTATTGACTATCATGCCCTCAACAAAATTACTATTAAATATCAGTATCCGTTATCCCTGATTTCGGATCTATTCTCTAGAGTTAGAGGTGCTTGCTGGTTCACCAAGCTTGACCACAGGGGGCGTTTAATCTTATCCGCATTAAGCAGGGGGATGAATGGAAGACGGCGTTTAATACTCCGGAGGGACATTTTGAGTACCTGGTGATGCCTTTTGGGCTCACTAATGCCCCTTCTGTCTTCCAGTGCTTCATGAACGATATTTTCCGAGACTTTGTCGATAAATTTTTGATTATCTATCTGGATGATATTTTGATCTTCTCAATGGATTGGGATTCTCATGTGGAACATATTCGGACTGTGTTCCGGATCTTGAGGGAGAATTCCCTGTATGTCAAAGGATCGAAATGCCTTTTTGGAGTACAGAGGATTTCATTTTTGGGATTTATTTTGTCTCCGTCAACTATTGAAATGGACCCGGCCAAGGTACAGGCCATCTATGATTGGGTTCAGCCCACTTCTTTGAAGGCCCTCCAGAAGTTTTTGGGTTTTGCTAATTTTTATCAGAAATTTATAGCTAATTTTTCTGGTATTGCCAAGCTATTGACGGATTTGACTAGGAAGGGTGCTGATGTGCTGAATTGGTCTCCGGAGGCTGTTTCTTCCTTTCAGGAGCTGAAGCGAAGATTCACTTCTGCTCCGGTTTTGCGGCAACCTGATGTCTCACTCTCGTTTCAGGTGGAGGTGGACGCTTCTGAGATTGGTGCAATAGCGGTGTTGTCCCAAAAAGATCCTGTGACATCTAAAATGAATCCTTGTGCTTTCTTTTCCCTAAAGTTCTCCCCATCCGAACGTAACTATGATGTGGGGAATCGGGAACTGTTGGCCATGAAATGGGCATTTGAGGAGTGGAGACATTGGTTGGAGGGAGCCAAACACCAAGTCGTGGTTCTTACTGACCACAAGAATTTGATTTACCTGGAGTCGGCCAAGCGCTTGAATCCTAGACAGGCTTGGTGGGCCTTGTTTTTCCACACGTTTTGATTTTGTGGTCTCTTTTCTTCCGGGCACTAAGAATGTCAAGGCAGACGCCCTCTCTAGGAGTTTCCTTGCTGATTCTCCTGTTGTGACTAAGCCTGCTACCATCTTAGGCGAGGGGGTAGTTCTTTCTGCCATCTCGCCCGATTTGAGTCGTGCTCTGGAAGAGTTTCAGGAGGACAAACCTGAGCGTTGTCCCAGTGGAAAGTTGTATGTTCCTGACCAGTGGAGGAAGAGAGTGATGTCTGAAGTTCATTGCTCTGCATTGGCTGGTCATCCAGGTATTTTTGGTACTAGAGATCTGGTGAGTCGGTCTTTTTGGTGGCCCGCCTTGTCTCGTGATGTCAGGAATTTTGTGCAGTCCTGTGGGACTTGCTCCCGGTCTAAACCTTGTTCTCGCTCTAGTGGCTTGTTGATGCCTTTGCCGGTGCCCAGGAGGCCATGGACCCATATTTCAATGGATTTTATCTCTGATATGCCTGTCTCTCCGAGAATGACTGTTATTTGGGTGATTTGTGATAGATTCTCTAAGATGGTCCATCTTGTACCACTCCCTAAGTTGCCATCTTCCTCTGAGTTGGTGCCCTTGTTTTTGCAACAGGTGGTTCGCTTGCACGGGATTCCTGAGAACATTGTATCTGACAGAGGAGTTCAGTTTGTGTCTAGATTTTGGAGGACTTTCTGTTCCAAGCTGGGAATTCAGTTGTCCTTCTCCTCTGCATTTCACCCTCAGACCAATGGGCACACGGAGAGAACAAATCAGACTTTGGAGTCGTATTTGAGATGTTTTATTTCTGCCGATCAGGATGATTGGGTTTCATTTTTGCCCTTGGCCGAATTTGCTTTAAATAATAGAGCTAGTTCTGCCACTTTGATGTCACCTTTTTTTTGCAACTTTGGTTTTCACCCTCGATTTTCTTCAGGGCAGATGGAGCCTTCTGCCTGCCCAGGTGTTGACACTGTGGTGGAGAAAATGCACCAGATCTGGGACCAAGTAGTGGATAAGTTGTCTCTCTCCCAGGAAAAGGCCCAGCGGTTTTCCAACTGGCATAGGACCATTGGTCCCCAGTTTAAGGTGGGTGATATGGTTTGGTTGTCATCAAAAAATATCGCTATGAAGGTGGCTTCTCCTAAGTTTAAGCCTAGATTTATTGGACCTTACAAGATTTTGGAGATTATTAACCCGGTCTCTTTTCGGTTGGCTCTTCCTGTCACATTTAAAATTCATAATGTGTTTCATAAGTCCTTGTTGAAGAGTATTGTTGAACCAGTAGTTCCTGTGGTGGCACCTCCTGACCCTATATTGATTGAAGGTAACATGGAATATGAGGTAGAGATGACACTGGATTCCCGTCTGGCTAGATGGAGACTCCAGTATTTGGTTAAGTGGAAGGGTTATGGTCAGGAGGATAATTCCTGGGTCTCTGCCTCTGATATTCATGCCGAAAGATTGGTGCGTGCCTTTCATCGGGCTCACCCGGATCGCCCTGGTGGCATGGATGAGGGTTCGATGACCCCTCCTCAAGGGGGAGGTACTGTTGTGAGTTCATTTTTCCCTTCATCATTGAGTCCTGATGAACTCCCTCCTCTGGTGAAGGAAGGTAGTGAGACTGATTACCAAACACCTGGGCAGCTAGATGATAACTGGGTGGCTGGAATTGAGGACTGGATATAAGGCTGCCGATGCCCTTCTTCCTGGCTGGTGATTTCCTGCTGGATTCTTGGAGACCAGTCTGATTCCTGCGTCTCAAAGCTAAGTTTTTCTGCTCTGCTTTGTACTCTTCAGTTTTGTTTTTGTTTTGCCTTGTTTTTTGGGAGTTCTGCCATCCCCGGCCGGGGGTGAGCTGAATTCCATTTTTGTCTCTGATCTGTTGATCTTTTGCTCTGTCTTCAGAATATACCTGAGTGCTGATATAGTCTTTTGAAGCCTAGCGACTTTAGGGCCTGTTTATCCTATCAGTCGGTTGGCTCATTTTGATAGGGTTTTTGCGGATGGCAGACAGCAGCTTTCCTATCCTGTCCTATGTAGTTAGCTTGGGCCCCATCATTTGCTCAACCTATCTTTCTATCTGTGTTAGTGTTTTCATCTTGCTTCACCGTCATTATATGTTGGGGGCTGCCTATTGCTTTGGGGTCTGCTCTGGGGCAGTTAAGTTTTTCCCCTTTCTGTCTTTAGGCTATGTAGCTCTCCGGCTGTGATCGAGGGGTCTAGGGCACCATAGGAACCCCCCACGGCTACTGCTAGTTGTTGTGGATAGGTTCAGGGGTCTGCAATCCGATAGCTGCCAACCTCTCTGGTTTTTCTTGACTTAGATGGTATTTTGTTTTTTCCTCCTTCGGTGACTCATCATAACAGCATTCCAAGTAAAGGAGACCCTCTCCTTTATAATGGGAAATTTTTTTATGAAGCCTTCTTCAACATCTCTTTAAAGGGGCATTGGAGTGGCTCCTAATTTTTGGCAGGCCTTGCATTCAATTCATAGGTAAACACTATGGGGGACCCACTTCCTAATAATGGGAACATTGTTTTCAGGAGGCCCACCTCTACATCTGTTCCTAGGGTTATTGTGATGCATGTAACTTTGGTGCAGGGAAGGTCTTGCATTCAATGTATAGGCAAACACTATGGAAGACCCACTTCTTTCTAATGGGAATATTTGTGTTCTGATGCCCTCAAGTACATCTGTTGAATCTATTGAAAGGCTAATTAGGGAGCATGTTACTTTGGTGCAGGGCAGGCCTTGCATTTAATACATAGGCTAACAGTATGGCAGTACCAAAAGAATAATGTGAACTTGGTTTTCCTGTGGCCTTCCAGTACAATGTTTCAAATGGTTGTTGGGTTGCGTAAAACTTTGTGCCAAGGCGGGCCTTAGATTCAATGCATAGTCTAACAGTATGTCAGAAACAAATGAATAATGTGAACTTGGTTTTCCTGTTGCCATCCAGTAACTGGGCTCAAAGGCTTATTGGGATGAATGAAACTTTGGTGCAGTGCAGGCCTTGCATTCAATGTGAACTTGGTTTTCATGTGGCATTCCAGTACGTGAGTGCAAAGGCTTATTGGGGTGCATGTAACTTTGTGGCAAGGCAGGCCTTGCATTCAATGTATGGGCAAACACTATGGAAGACCCACTTCTTTCTAATGGGAATATTTGTGTCCTGAGGCTCTCATGTACATCTGTTGAATCTATTGAAAGGCTAATTACGGAGCATGTTACTTTGGTGCAGGGCAGGCCTTGCATTTAGTACGTAGGCTATCAGTATGGCAGTACCAAAACAATAATGTGAACTTGGCTTTTCTGTTGCCTTCCAGTACATGGGTTCAAAGGCTTATTGAGGTTCATGTAACTTTGAGGCAGGGCAGGCCTTGAATTCAATATATAGGCAAACACTATGAGAGACCTACTTCCTTTTAATGAGAATATTTCTTCCTGAGACCATCAAGTACGTCTGGTGAAAGGCTTATTAAGGTGCATGTTACTTTGGTGCAGGGCAGCTCTTGCATTCAATGCATAGGCTAACAGTATGGCAGAACCAAATGAATATTGTAAACTTGTTTTTCCTTTGGCCATCCAGTACCTGGGTTCACCGGGTTATTGGGGTTCATGTTACTTTGTGCCAGAGGACCTTGCATTTAATGCATAGGCTAACATTATGGAAGAACCAATTGAATAATATGAACTTGGTTTTCCTGTGGCCATCCAGTACCTGGGTTCAAAGGCTTATTGGGGTTTGTGCAACTTTTGTGCAGGGCAGGCCTTGCATTCAATGCATAGGCTAACAGTATGGCAGTACCAAAAGACTAATGTAAACCTGTGGATTTTCTTGTGGCTATCCAGTACAAGGGTTCAAAGGCTTATTGAGGTGCATGTGACTTTACGGCAGGGCGGGCCTTGCAATCAATGCATGTGCTAACAGTATGGATGTACCAAATGAAAAATAATGGTAACTTTTGTTTCATGTTGCCATCCAGGATGTCTTTTCCAAGGGTTATTGATGTGCATGTATCTTTGGAGCAAGGCAGCCCTTGCATTCAATGCATAGGTAAGCACAATGGGAGACCCACTTTCTTATAATGAGAACTTTTTTTAGGAGGCCCTCCTGTACGTTTCGTGAAAGGGGTATTGATGTGAGTCCTAATTTTTAGCAGCCCAGCCACTCAATGCATAGGCAATAACAGTACAGGAGATCCATTGTTTAATAATGGCCCTTTAAGAATAGTAATGTCAACTGATACCCCTATAAAATAAGGCTTTCTGACTTTTAGTCCCTCCTTCATAAATGAAACAAGATGTGTCTGATGAGGTGTCACAAACCAGATGGCCAGATAAGGTTGTTAAAAGTTAAAATGACATTTCCCAGTTAATGCATTTGTATTGGTTTAAAGCAATGCTAAAGTTGAAAAACGCATAAAAAACGCTACATGTGAACATAGCCCAAATGGTGGAGGTACATTTTTTGGGGGTGTTATTTATTTTGCCTTACATACAAATCATTACCCTGGAAAGGATGTTCCTTAACACTAGCATGCGTGACGTCACAAATCTACACTTTTACACAGCGGGGCCATTTAGGCCCTGTGCAAATCATATGAAGAAACTCACACAAATAACTTTTACAAGTTTATTTCAAAATTGCAAAATAAGATATGAATAATGCACAACATTTTAATTATAATTTTTTTGCAGAAAACACCAAAAAACTTTTTTTCTCCAAATTTCAAACAAAGATATGAAAAACACACAAAGTTATATAAATCTAGAATAAACTAGCTGCATCTACATTTCTTTTCTATCTTTTTGTTTTCAATTTTATTGGTCTTCCAAGCAATTTTCACATATCTTTTCTGAAGAAAGTTCTTTACAGACATTTCTTGGACAAATGAAACAACACTTTTGTTTTCTTTCTCCTTACCCTGGAATATCCTGAAACTGTACACCACACCATTTCATTGCTTCTTTAGTTTGCTTTGGCAAGCATTTCATGTTGCTTCGCTCTATCATATGAGGTATTACAAGTTCATGGCAAAGGTCGTTCAAGAATAGGAGTCTCCTGTCCTTCCTCCTTGCATGGAATTCTGGATGAGTTTCTGTATAAATAATGAAAGAATTCAGGGCTGCTACATCAAGAATATTTGAAAAAAATTACTACAGGCCAACCTCTTGTTTGCCTCTTGCATGAATATACTCCCACCATTTCATCCATTTTGTCTACAACTATTTTAGTTTTATTGTAATGCAGGATGATTTCTGGTTTCAGTTTCCTGTCATTGCTGTCAATACTGCAGTCATGATGCATGGTACTGAGTAATATAACGGATTTCTCCTTCGCTTTGTAAGATACCAGTGTCGCTTTGTTATTGAAGCCAAAGACACTCTCATAAAGTGCTTGCTGTGGATTGTGTTTCATTGCTTGAGGAATTTCTCATCGGTTTGGCTTAATAGTACCAACAAGTGTAACAGCTTTTTAAAGCAGAAAATTGCCCAGTGCAACATTGGTAAAATAATTGTCCATGGTAATGTTTCCACCTTAATTGTATATTGGTACAGCAAGTGCTTTCACAATCTCAGACCCCAGATCTTTCTGTGCTGGTGCATCAACCTCTTTGCCACAGTAGATAAGCCCATTTATGCCATAATAATTCACACATCCAGAATATTTTTATTCCATACTTGGCTGGTTTATTGGGCATGTATTGTATAAACTTGCAACATCCTCTGAACGGTTGCTCATCTACTGTAACATTAGTACTAGGATTGCAAAGTTTGGTGCAATTATTGATATATATGTTCCAGATATAACTGATAGGGGCTAATTTGTCTGTTTGGAACCTGCATAAGTTCGCTTATCATCAAATCTAATGTTTCTTCTAATTTCCTCATATCTGTCCACTGCCATTATTGCTTTATAGTGTGGTTCAGAAAGTGGGTCCAGAAATAATTCTCGTATTGGGACATCATACGATTTTTGACTCCCTGCCAGCAGTAAAAGTCCAATATATGCATAAAGTTTCTCTTCTGAGATATTTTTCCAGGACTTATTTTTTGCAGAAGCGATATGTCTTCCTTCTTGGTTTGACATAAAAGGACCTCTTCTGCAATTTTGTCAGAAAAAAATTACAGAATACGTCTTTAGGGGAAAAATAACTGGGACTTCCCACAGCTCCTTGAGCCTGTCTCACAATATTATGGATTGGAGTATGTCTGACTAATGAAGGATTACTTTCCCAAAAAACATTAGTTTTAGATGTTCTACTTATCACTTCTTCAGGATCCACTGGATCCACTTCTTCATCATCAGAAGAATCACTGGATGAGGATGTTTGATTAGCTGTTGGCAGATACTCTTCATCGGACAAAGATAGTTCATTTTCATCATCACTTTGAAACATAATTACCTCAATATCTTGGTCAGTCAGACGCTTAGAGGAAGACTGTGCCATTGCTGACTAAATGTTAGCAAACTAAAAGAAAAAACAATGAACACAACCAGGGTTGTTCACTGTTTGCTTGTGTGTGACACACTGTAAGGGTAAAGTGCCCCTTTCCTCCTTTCATCCTCAGCAGCTCTTACCGTTTATACTTTCTTTTAGGTGGTGTACAATCCTCAGGATTTTTGTAGCTCACAAGCTCAACCCTTTGCAAGCTTCTTATAGAAACAACGAGACTGAAAATGAGTCAGATTTCCTCTCAACATCATATCATCACAGGTCCTTCAGCAATTAGCTCAAAGTGTATACTGTCCTCAGTACTCTCTACACAGCTCATTACTGTGTTCAGAGGAACTTGAGATGATGTCAAGGCCTTATCGCTCCCTCCCAAAATCATATGACATCCTGACAGGGCATGATCCACCCCTCCGACCCCTCCACCAGCAACCCTGACTACAAATAAAGTAACTTGATACACAAACACTTCTGAGTACATGATAAAAATAGCAGGGGCCTAAAAGGCCCCTGTTCTGTACAGATATGGTTTTCCCCAAAAACGCATTGTTACACCAAAATTCCTATAAAAAATTTATATGAACAACTGGATATTACCAATAATGGCATACTTGTGGAAGACCTAGAGTTTCAAAATTCTAACTAAAGTAATTTTGCAGATAACAGCAAAAAGTAAGCACTGGGGCCTAAAAGGAAAATGCATTTTGGTTTAGTTTTTGTATGTTTTAGTGTGTGCCTGTAAAGGTGGCATAGCACTCTGACAACATTGTTCACAGCAGTGACCTAGGAGTCAGAAAGGCTTCCAGGGGTCTTCCCCATGATGCTCCCATGTCATTTGAGAACTGTTCCCATCGATTTCAAACGTTCTTAGACTCTAGAATGACCCGGGGGGAGGTTGCAGTAAAAATGTTCCATTTTTCCATAGACTCTTTGCTTGGGTCGAGTACCCAAGCATTCCAATTTGCTCGACCCCAGCAATGAGCACCCAAGCATTTTAGTGTTCGCTTTTCACTAGTGCTGAATCATGTTAACAACTGCAAAAAACTTTTTTTTTTTACTCTGCATGAGCTCTGCATAAAGTTGAATTTCACTGCCACTGAATGACCAGGTCAATGGCATGGCATGCAGAATCACATTAGCAACTGAAAAAAATAGTTTTTATTACTCTGCACCAGCTATGCACACAGTTTAATTTCAGCAGCACTAAATGAGAAGGTGAAATAAGGCATGCTGAATCACATTAGCAAATGAGAAAAAAATATTTTTTTTTATCTGCGTATAACTGAATTTCACAACCACTAAAAAAAGTGAGATACAGTGGGGAAAAAAAGTATTTAGTCAACCAACAATTGTGCAAGTTCTCCAACTTAAAAAGATGAGAGAGGCCTGTAATTGAAATAATAGGTAGGCCACAACTATGAGAGTCAAAATGAGAAAACAAATCCAGAAAATCACTTTGTCTGATTGGCAAGATTTATTTAGCAAATTATTGTTGGAAAAAAGTATTTGGTCACCTAAAAACATGCAAGATTTCTTGCTCTCACATGCCTATAACTTTTTCTATAAGAGGCTCCTCTGTCCTCCACTCATTACCTCTAGTAATGGCACCTGTTTTAACTTGTAATCAGTATAGAAGACACAACCTCAAACAGTCACACTCCAAACTCCACTATTGTGAAGAGATGTTGAAGTATACCAGAAACAAAATTGTAGCCCTACACCAGGCAGGGAAGACTGAATCTGCAATAGACAAGCAGCTTAGTATGATGAAATCAATTGTGGAAGCAATAATAAGAAAATGGAAGACATACAAGACCACTGATACTCTCCTTTGATCTGGGGCTCAACGCAAGATCTCAACCCGTGGGGTCAAAATGATCACAATAACAGTGAGCAAAAATCCCAGAACCACACAGGGGGACCTAGTGAATGACCTGCATAGAGCTGGGATCACTGTAGCAAAGGCTACCATCATTAACACACTACACCAGGGACTCAGATCCTGCAGTGTCAGATGTGTCCCCCTGCTTAAGCCAGCACATGTCCAGGCCAGTCTGAAGTTTGCTAAAGAGCATTTGGATTATCCAGAAGAGTATTCAGAGAATGCCATATGAACTGATGAAACCAAAGTAGAATTGTTTGTTAGAAACAAAACTTCTAGTGTTTGTAGGAGACAGAAAGCTAAGTTGCATCCAAAGAACACCATACCTACTGTGAAGCATGGGGGTGGTAGCATTATGCTTTAGGGCTGTTTATCTTTAAAGGGACCAGTACAACTGATCCGTGTACATGAAAGAATGATTGGGGCCATGTATCGTGAGATTTTGAGTGCAAACCTCCTTTAATCAGCAAGGGCTTTGAAGATGAAACATGGATGGGTCTTTCAGCATGATAATGATCCAAGCACACTGCCAGGGCAATGAAGGAGTGGCTTCGTAAGAAGCATATGAATGTCCTGGAGTTGCCTAGCCAGTCTCCAGATCTCAGCCCCATAGAAAACCTTTGGAGGGAGTTGAAAGTCTGTGTTGCACAGCTACAGGCCCAAAACATCACTGTTATAGGGGAGATCTGCATGGAGGAAAGGGCCAACAAACCACCAACAGTGTGTGCCAACCTTGTGAAGACTTACAGAAAATGTTTGACTTCTGTCATTGCCAACAAAGGATATATAACAAAATATTAAAATGAACTTTTGTTAATGACCAAATACTTATTTTCCACCATAATTTGCAAAATAAATCTTGTCAAATCAGACAAGGTGATTTTCTGGATTTGTTTTCTCATTTTGACTCTCATAGTTGTGTTCTACCTATGATATCAATTACAGGCCTCTCTCATCTTTTTAAGTGGGAGTACTTGCACAATTGGCAGCTGACTAAATACTTTTTCCCACTGTATATCACGTTGTCAACTGAAAAAAAGGAGTTTTTTAAAGGTCTACTCATACATGGAACACAATAGAAGCAGTGTACAACACACTTCTATGAAATGTGCCCTGCTGTCTTTGTCTCTGGACCTCACTAATAGCACAAGAAAAAAAATCTGCTGGAAAGTCGATTTCACAGCCACATAGGACATTAGCTACTGTAAGTAAATTATCTGACTTAGAAAAAAAACACCTAGCTAACTAGCTAAAATATCTCAGCCACCAAGTGCAGCGACAGGAACAGCCTCTCTGCGCTGTTATACTGACAAAATGGCTTTAAAACAAGATGTCCAATCTTTATATAGAGTGAAATGTGATTTCAGCAGCCAATGTCACAAGTCTGCACATTGTGAATGTTTCCTGTGCCCTGACTGGCTAGCCACCATTAGCACACATAAAGTTAGAAAAAAAACATATAAGCACACCGCTTCTCTGAGCTCTCCCAACCACTCTCATCATCATACACCACCACTAACCCAGCCAAAATGCTAAAAATACTTTAGTGGCAATGTAATTATTTTCCTGCACTTTTACCGAATTTTACCAATTTTTTGCAATTTTAAGAAAATTTGCTTGTGTTTCCAATCATGAACTTGAATGTGCCCTATTTTTGCCGAATTTATGTTTGATGATCATTTTCTGAACATATTTGCTCATCTATATTTATTACTCCTTCCCTGGCTATAAACAACAGTCACCAGCTGTCGGTTTTCCCTGAGCTGGTTGTTAAAAATTAAGGGGACCCACGCTATTTTATTATTTTTATGTATTTAATTATAAGCTAAATATATGCACAGTAGAGTTGAGCGAAACGGGTCGAAAAATTTCAAAAGTCGCCGACTTTTGGTAAAGTCAGGTTTCATGAAACGAAACCTGACCCTAGGGTGAGGTCGGCCACGAGCTCGGCAACTTTAGCACCAAAGTCGCGTTTCAAAAGTTTGTTTTCCGCCCTTTTTCAGCCAATCAGGATCCACGGACACTGTGGGCAACGTGATGACATAGGCAGGGGTCACCACCATCTTTGAGAAGGGCATGCAAGTGATTGGCTTGCATTGGGGGGCATCACAGGGGGTATAAAAGGGCGTGCACGCCGAACGCCATGCTACTCAAGCTGATCTCAGAATAGGGAGAGCTGCTGCTGCTGCTGATTCTGTAGGGAGAGCGTTAGGCAGGGAAGAAGACACCAAAAACTGCTTCTGCTGCTAACGATTTTGCCTGTACAACACACCAGTTACTGTGCAGTGCAAGTGGAGGCTATATTTTGCTGGATCAGCTGTGTTGGTTGTTAGGCTGCCTTATAAGGCTTCCTGATAGCTGCATTGCTGTTTTCCCACTGCTCTGCAAGCTGCTTTTTTAAAAGCAATCCAAATTTTTTTTTTGTCCTGGTGAGGTACTGAGCGTGCATTTTTTTCACACCATACAGCGGTGTACGCTCCTCACACAGTACCGTGTAATGGCTGTTATCACGGCCACAGTGAAGCTATCTGTGTGTGACTCTGTAAGAATAAGTCGAGGACAAGTTCTGTTCTTACAGACCTCCACCTTCTAGTTTTGTCTGTTTTTCAAACAGTTAAGTATATTTGCTGTTTGATCACATTCAAAACTAAGGAGAGAGACAGCGTGTGTCAGTCCGTATACTTAAAAAACACGGAGCTTGACAATTTTACGGACAGCGGTGTACGTGCACGCTCCTCTCTCAGTTCCGTGTAACGGCTGTTATCACGGCCACAGTGAAGCTATCTGTGTGTGACTCTGTAAGAATAAGTCGAGGACATGTTCCGTTCTTACAGACCTACACTCTAGGGAGATTCCTATTCTGCCCAATTCTATATACACCTTGTAGTTTGTCATACACTAGCCAATTTCTGCCTGTGACATAGCGGTGTGATATTCACTGGGCCTCACACAATCCAACAGTGTCCACAAGTGTGTTCAGAAATTCTACATCTCCCCTGTCCTATAGTGACATTTTTCACACCTGCAACATTGAGCCTGTGAAATAGCGGTGTGATATTCACTGGGCCTCATACAATCCAACAGTGTCCACAAGTGTGTTCAGAAATTCTACATCTGCTCTGTCCTATATACACCTTGTACCTTGTTTTACATTACTATATAGTTTGTGGGATTTTGTGTACATTTTTACCAAAAATGAGGAAGGCTGGTGGAAGAGGCCGTGGAATTGGGCGGGGGTTGCCAGCTGGTAATGATGGTGTTGGTGTTGGATCTGATGGTAGTGGCAAAAGCAAAATAGGACCGAATGCAGGAGGTGTTGAGCCTGCGTCATCATCTGGCTACACAAGGCCTCGAAGGCTTAGTTTTCTAGGAGTTGGCAAACCGCTTTTAAAGCCAGAGCTTCAGGAAAAAGTTTTGTCTTACATTGCTGACGCATCCTCCAGCTCTATCGCCTCCTCTTCTGAAGTTGTAAAAAATAGAAGCACTGAGTCGTCATTGGAGGCTCATGTTCATGAACCACACCTTTCCTTGTGTCCTTCACCCCAACCAAGATTGAAGGATGGCGCAGGCCATACAACTGATTACTCCATGGAGCTGTTTTCACATACCATGCCTGGGTTATCAATTGAAATGGTGAATTACCCAGGCCAAGATGAATCTGACATGGAGTGCACTGATGCACAGCCACTGATAGATGATTCTGCTGGTACATTCACTCAGAGCACTACATTGTTCTCGCAGTGTAATGAGCCAGATTCTGAACCTGATGAGTCTCAGGTGCCACTTCCCGCATACTATACCACCATACACGGTGACACAGAGGAAGGTGCACATGACATTGAAGAGGAGGTGATGGATGACCCAGTTGTTGACCCAGATTGGCATCCATTGGGGGAAGAGGGTGCTGCTTCCAATAGCTCAGATGAGGAGGAGTTGCATCCACAGCAGACATCGACATCGCAACAGCTGTTATCTGGCAGGCCCGGAGCTCTCCAAAGACAGGTTCCAAAAATCAAAAGAGTTGCGGGACAGCTTGTCCAGACGGTCAAAATAGCACAGCGTGCTAGGCCGCAAAATGTTTTCCAAAGTAGGAAGAGTGCAGTGTGGCACATTTTTGAACAAAATCCTCATGATCAGGCCAAGGTTATCTGTAAGAAGTGCGCAAAGACCTTTAGCCGAGGGAAAAATCGGAAAAATTTGAATACCAGTTGCATGTTTAGACATTTAACCAGCATGCACTTGCAAGTGTGGGCACAACACCAAACCTCAAGTACCACATGTGCAACTGATCACAAAGAAGGTAGTCAGCAACGCTACATTGTTTCCCCCACTGTAAGCCCACCGGTTAGCACAGCAGCAAATGTTGAGTTGTCATTGCAAGGCCAAAGCAGTCAGGGAATCCCACTGTTATATCAACAAAAGACTGAATCTAGGCCATCAGAAAGAACACCAACTCAATCACCATCATCAACCCTTTCTCAGTCCGTCCTGTCCACCGCTAGTTACACCATATGCAGCTCTCAAGTCCAGCTCACCCTCCCAGAGACTATGAGTAGGTCAAGAAAGTACTCAGTCTCTCATCCGCGTACACTGGGTTTGAACGCCCACATTGCCAAACTAATCTCGTTAGAGATGGTGCCCTATCGGTTGGTGTTAAGCGCAGATTTCTGCGAACTCATGGCCTATGCAGTACCACGCTATGACCTACCCAGTCGCCAGTTCTTCTCTCGCAAAGCCATCCCAGCCCTCCACCATCATGTGAAAGACCGCATTGTCCATGCACTCAGACAGTCAGTGAGTGGAAAGGTGCACCTCACAACAGATGCATGGTCCAGTCGGCATGGCCAGGGCCGTTACGTGTCCATCACTGCGCACTGGGTTAATGTGGTGGATGCAGGGTCCACAGGGGACAGCGGTGGTGGGACAGTGCTGCCTAGCCCACGGTATAGGAAACAGTTGGCTGTTGGCGTTCGACCCTTCTCCTCCTCCTCCTCCTCCAGAAGCGAAAGCTCGTCCACAGAGCGCAGTCGTACGAGCACTCCATCTGCAGCTGCCACTGTTGCACACGAGGTGTCCCCCTATCGAGCAGCTAGTGGAAAGCGTCAGCAGGCTGTGTTGCAGATGATGTGTTTGGGTGACAGACACACCGCTGAGGTGCTGGCTGAGTACTTTCAGCGACAAACTGAGTCATGGCTGGGCAGTATACATCTTGAGGCAGGCAAGGTAGTTAGTGATAACGGCTGTAATTTTGTGGCAGCCATAGCCCTTTCAAAACTCAGCCACATACCTTGCTTGGCTCACACCTTGAACCTGGTGGTGCAGTGCTTCCTCATCAATTATCCGGAGTTAACAGCCCTGCTCCAGAAGGTGCGAAGACTGTGCGCTCACATCCGCTGGTCGCCTGTACACTCCATTCGTATGCAGAAGCTGCAGCGATTGCTCCACCTTCCCAACCACTGCCTCATTATCGACATTGCAACAAGGTGGAACTCCACCCTGCACATGGATGAGCGGCTGTGCGAACAGAGGCAGGCCATAATGCATTTGTGGGAGGATACACGGCCAGGCACTTTGAGAGCAGACATGGAGTTGACAGGTGTGCAGTGGTCGAAGCTGAAAGACCTCTGTAAAGTCCTTCAGTGTTTTGAGGAATGCACACGGCTGGTAAGCGCAGACGACGCCATCCTTAGCATTAGCATCCCACTTATGCGTCTGCTCATGTAAACTTTGACGCACCTTAAGGAGCAGGCGTCTGCAGCCAATGTTGACGAGGAGGAGGGAATCCTTGATGACATTCAGCTATTGTCTGCTCAGGGACCTCTCCTGGACAAGGTGGAGGAAGAAGAGGAGGAGGAGGATGATGATGTGGATGATTACTTAGGGGAGGAGGATGCATCTTGTGAGGCAAGTGAAAATGTTGGCGTGGCAAGGTCTGGTACAGGGTTTTTGCGTGACTGGAGGGATGTGGATTTGCCAGAAAGTGCTCCTCCAACCAGCACTCTCAGTTCATCATTGACACCGGGAACATTGGCCCACATGTCAGCTTATGCCTTGCAGATCCTAAAAAGGGACCCCCGCATTGCCAACATGATGAACGATGACGACTACTGGTTGGCCAGCATCCTGGATCCACACTATAAAGGCAAATTACAAAACATCATGCCACACGAGACCTTGACCTATTATTGGCTAATAAACAAGCAACTCTGGTAAACTGGTTGGTTGAGGCATTCCCAGCACACAGCAGCAGTGATGGTTCTCACATGAGCCGTACGGGCCGGGGGCAGCTTGGCAGAGGTGTTCGTGGTGCACACAGCAGAAGTGGCATTGGAGACAGGGGTTTCATGACAATGTTGTGGACTGATTTTTCCAGTACAGCTCACACAACTGGTAATACTGCATCGATGGAAAGTGACAGGAGACAGCAGTTGTCAACTATGGTTACAAACTACTTTTCCTCCCATATCGATGTTCTCCCGCACAGGTCATTCCCCTTTGACTATTGGGCCGCTAAACTAGACACCTGGCCTGAATTGGCACAATATGCCTTACAGGAGCTCGCTTGCCCAGCTGCAAGTGTACTATCGGAAAGAGTCTTCAGTGCAGCTGGATCAATCCTGACAGAAAAAAGGACCTGTCTGTCAACCCAAAATGTGGATGATCTAACCTTCATTAAAATGAACCATGCGTGGGTTTCCAAGGATTTTGTCCCACCTTCCCTTGATGACACATAGGTTGCCAGAAAAATGGCTTGCTTTGGTCCTCCTCCTATTCCGCGAACTTGACCTATTTCGCCTTTTACAGCAGCTGAATGTCCCACATCAACATATGCCACTTTGTAAACCACCCTAACTGGGCTGCCCCCCCCATGGCCGGGGTCACCACCTAGCGCACGAAACCGTGCGAGTGCCGTTGCCCTGGACAGGTGGGTAGGCCGACTCTTGGGCGCGGGCACTGACACAGGGTCCCTCATAGTGCAATCAAGTGTCTCTGATGGTGGTGGTGCACACCCGCCGTCAGACACACCGCCGTACTATGAGGGGCCCAGTGCCAGTACCGACGACCACGAGTGTGCCCCCCTTGCTTGGGCAGGGCCCCAGCATTTGCAATGTTTACCTCTCCTGCTCCTCCGCTGTGTAGTCTGGGCTGTCAAATCCTTCACTGGGACTGCCACTACAAATTGATTGAACTGAAAGATTATGGTTAAGATGTAGCTATGCCCTGTCCTGCTGGCCGGGCTCTTGCTCCAGATGATCAATGGCTTCCATTTCTTATGGACGTCGACTCACAATGACATGCAGTGGTGGTTTATCATCAGCTTTCACAGTTTTCCTGCTCACAAACGTGTGACATTCCGGCGCACATTTTAAAATGTGCCCTCTCATGCCAATCAAATAGAATCGCCTACGGCCTGTGGCTTCTGTCTTTTGCACTCCAAAGTTACGTGACAATCATGATAGCCAGTGAGCACCATGTTTACATCGCACCCTGTGATAAAAATTTGATTGAGATGAGTAACAGTGATGGAATCAACGGAAGTGCGATACAGCAAGACTTTATTCACAAAAAAATGTTTTCACTGTCTCAACACACAAATTAATTGAGGGTCAACATCGCCTATGAGAATTGTGACGGAAGTTTTTCCCGTGAATAGTAATTCCTAGATTTCTGCAATCACTAGCCTTTATGCCAGTAATTGTATGCATCTCATTTCCTATTGCGGAGAGGCTGGACTGTATTACTGAGACAGAAATATATATGAAGATTTAAAAATAACACCAAAAGTATATAGTTGTGTACGCCTCAAATGCATTTCCTTTTTTCCACTTTTAAGATTGCTGTGTAATCCATACTGAGAACACGGAGATTTTACATGTTTAAACTATGCTATATATACCTGCTATCCAGTGATAAAGTACCCTTTCTCAACGTTGTACAATCTGGTCAAATCCATACTGGGCCTGAGAACATCCGAGTCTGCCTCCTGATCTATAGACATATATTTTTAATGTGTAAACTAGGCTACATATATACGTGTTATCCGGTGAAACTGTACCCTTTATCAATTTTCTACAATGTTGTTGAATCTATACTGGGCCAGAGAACGGCTGCCGAGCTGATAAGCAAACTACAGCACCTGTGGTTTGGACACGTAATTTTTTCAGGAATGACGGTTAGGCCTAACTCCAGAATTGCGGTTGACCTGAACTTACCGGGAAATCATCGTTTGCGGGGAATAATCTGAATCCCAGATCCCCATCACTAACGGAGTTCAGCAGGTTATCTGCACCTGTAAGCGACAAAAGCTGGTCCTTTCAGTGTAGCGTGCATTCAGACCTGGACATGTACGGGAATGCTAGACCTGTTATTGCTCGATCTCACGTGCCAGAGCCTCGCTTAGGCCTCTTTCACACATCAGGTTTTCGCCGTCAGGCGCGATCCGGCGCTTTTGACAGAAACCGGATCCGGCGAAATGCAATGCCGGATCTGGTTTCCCCCCTATTGACTTGCATTTGCGCCGGATCGCGCCGGATGGCCATGCGTTTCATCCGGTTTGCGCCGGATCCGGCAATGTGTCGCGATCCGGCGTCTGGAAAAAACGGCTACTGTAACGTTTTTTGTCTCCGGTGAAAAAGCCGGACACGCCGGTTCCGGCGCGTCCGGCTTTTTCACACAATGAAAGTCTATGAGCGCCGCAATGCGCCGGATCCGGCGAAAGCCGGATCCGGCGGCCGGATCCGTTTTTTTGGTCTGAGCATGCTCAGTAGCTCTGCCCACAGGAGATATATAAAAGCAAGACAATGGGACCCTCAGCCACACCCAACATGCCACCCAAGCCAAGAACCAGGAGCAGGAGAAGGCAGCAGACATCTGCAGCAGCAGCACCATCAGTACCACCCCAAATGGAGCAGCAAATGGAACATGCTGAGGAGGGGAGTCCAGCAGCATATGAGAGACGGTAATTATCAAATCCCCCATTCCTCCAAACTAGGGCCATGGAATATCAAGATATTCATTGGCCCTTTGTTTCTATTTATTCAACAGCCGCCAAAGAGATGCAGCAGCAGCAGCAGCAGAAATGGCATCACTGGCAGCAGCAACAGCAGCAGCAATACCCACAGCCATGGAGTCTGGCCATCAACAGGACAGCACATCTTCTTCTGGGAGCCCTCCCTCGCATCGTCAGCGTTTGACGGTAAGTTTTTATTTCCAAAATCCATCATCTCTGTAATATATGTCTTTTCATTGCCTTTTATTTCAAAACAGGAATCACAAGATGAAGAGGAGCTCCCAGAAGAAGAAGGAAGGGGTGGACAGACACCTGGAGTGGGCTCACAATTGGTAAGTTTTTTGCATCAAACGCAGAAACACAACATCACACTACACACAACACATAGAAAACAATGTTCTGCAGACCACACACAGCAAACAAATGCCTACATCCAAAGACATAACATTTTTTGTTTTCTTCTCTAGTCTTCCCAATCTGGTGCTCGGCCAAGAGGTCCTCGCAGTGCCTCCCAGGGTCGTCGGCGACAGCAACGCGGCGGTCACCAGCGTGTAAGTATAAATATTTTTGCTTTGTTTTTTTGCACTTTTTATTTCATTTCTTTTGTGGAGGCTAATTATGTTATTTTTGTCTTTTTCTTTAACAGCCTTCACAGCGTGCTCCCGACTCTGACGGTGAGGATGGAGGGATTGATGTGGACCGCCTCATCGATCTCGTCAGAGAAAGGGAGCCGCTCTGGAATATGGCTGACCGCCGCCACGCTGACCTGATCGTTACCCGACGACTCTGGGAGGAAATCTGTTCGCTCCTTGTGGGCCGCTGGGAGGACCTCGATGTTCGGGCCCAGATTAAAGAGCGTAAGTATATACAGTACCAGTTGCTTGATGTAAACCAGTGTTTCCCGAACTCCAGTACTCGTGGTCCCCACGGATCATGTGTCCAGGATTTCTATTTACTATGGAAATCCTGAAAACATGACCCCTGGGGACCATGAGGACTGGAGTTTGTGAAACACTGATGTTGTATACTAACCACTCCTTTCTCGTTTCAGGGAACAGAATTGTGAATCGGTGGCGGTCTGTGAGGGATCATTTCAAGAAGGAGTTCAATAAAGAGATGTGGGCCCCGAGTGGATCTGGAGGACGCAGGAGCAAGTACAAGTACGCACAAGCCCTGTCGTTCCTCCGGGAAACAATGCTCACCAGAAGGTAAATATTACACACCACATGTGAAAAAAATGTTAGATGTAACTTTTTTTTTTCAGCCAGGGCCATACCATGTCAGTATTTTAATTGTTTTTTTTTCTCTTTATTCCACAGCACGGTGAGCAGCACTCGGGAGCCTGCATGATTGGACCCTTCTGAGGCGATCCCTGAGGAGACCGGCACGAAGGGACACTTCGACCGCCCCGGTACATCTGCACCTTCCCAGCCTTCCCACACATTCGACCCATCTGTCCCATGCACCAGCACAGGAGCATCGTGGCCGCCTACATTACATGAAGCTGCTGGTGAGGAGATCGCTTTCCCTTTACCCCACCCTTCTGCCCCTGCCACCTCTAGTACACCTGCGGGTACTGGGCGGCAGCGGCAGAGGGGTCAGGAAAAGAGTTATGCGCAAGAGTTCTTGCATCTGAATGCATCTTTCCAGAACTGTCTAAAAGTCTTGTCAGAGCAAATCTCCGCAGGCTTTCAGCAGATCAACTCCAGCATTCTGGAGGTGAAGACACTTCTGCAAACCATGCATTCAGAAGCAAGATCTTCACCAAACCACACCTTTTTCAGGTCTGTTGTGGAGCGCATGGCAACACTATCTCCTACCCAGCAGATGCATGTAATGCATTCGTGCCACGGTGCTCTACAGCAGGTTACCTCCCAACCTCCACCTCCCACCACTGTAGTTCCTCCACCTGCACCCCCTCCAGCCACTTTCCATCCTCCCCCTCCTATTACATCTGCACCCCCTCCAGCCACTTTCCATCCTCTCCCTCCTATTACATCTGCACCCCCTCCAGCCACTTTCCATCCTCCCCCTCCTATTACATACCAGCAACCTCACCAGTACCAGCAACCTCCCCAGTACCAGACATCTCCCCACTTCCAGCAACCTGCCCCGTACCAAACTCCTTCCCCGTACCAAACTCCTTCCCCGTACCAAACTCCTTCCCCATACAACTTTCCATCAACATCATCTGCTCCTACAGTCCCTGCCCAACCCTCCACTCCACCGCCCACCACCTCTTCTGCCTCCCACATGTCCACCCATTCTGTAGCTTTTTCCACACCTTCACCTCTAACTGTTCCTTCCCCACCACGATCCCAGTCCTCTCTCCACACACCCAGTGTCGAAGTGTCCCGCAGCCCCTCCAGCAGTATTTCCACCCCACAGTACACAGATTTGTAATGTGTGTTTTTTGTAATAAAAATGCCCATTGGGTTTAAAACCTTTATTAAAAAAGTTTTTTGCACTTTAAAAACATTTTACAAAAAAAAAAATTTTTAAATAAAAGTTAAATTATCGTTTCACAATGGTTGTCTGTCATTTCTTTCTGCGGCGAACTATGTTTAAAAAAAAGGTTAAATACAGGGTATTTCAAAGGTAAAAAGGTATTCAAAACCAGGTATATAACTGTGGGTAAATTTTAGCTTTTTGCCACAGTTGTGTTCCTGGTTGTGTTTGAAGCAAAGTATTTCACCTAAAAAGTTGTGTTTATTGTTGGTGATTTCCTACCAATGTACACAACTTTTGTTAAAAGGTGAAATACTTTGCATAAAACACAACCAGGTACACACCTGTGGCCTAAAGGTAAAAATAGTAAGACCATGACAAGATAGCCAACTTTGGTTGGCAAAGGTATATACTGTTGGTCCAGAAGGTACACAAGTTTGGTTAGGGCACAAATCTTTCACACTCTGTCATCCCAGTGTACTCTGCCTTGAGGTGACATAAAGTATAGTGGAAAATTGTCCCTGAAACCGTCACAGAACTTCTAGTGGTAATATTTCCAATGACAACATCCATCTTCGCCAGTAACTTGCTCTTCTCTCCAACCTGCACTTTCTTCTCTACAACCTGTCAAAGAAGGGCTGTAGGAACATGCTATATATAGTTTTGCAGTAGCCAATCCCGTTCGGAAGGC
Organism: Dendrobates tinctorius; assembly: GCF_039654945.1. Classification (NCBI taxonomy): domain Eukaryota; kingdom Metazoa; phylum Chordata; class Amphibia; order Anura; family Dendrobatidae; genus Dendrobates; species Dendrobates tinctorius. The sequence continues at coordinate 55,928,277 of NW_027361698.1, read as the reverse complement.
CACAAGGGTCAATTTTAAAAACCGGATCCGGCGTAATCCGTCGAAAAACGGATAGAAAAACGGATGAACCGGATGAGACGGATCCGGTTTTGTCTGTCAAGAACAAGACGGATCCGGCAGAAAACCGGATCCGGCACATCAGGTTTTACAAAACATTTGCCGGATCCGGCATTCCGGCACGACGCCGGATCGCGCCTGACGCCGAAAACCTGATGTGTGAAAGTAGCCTTATCCCTCTAGTAAGCTTGACGCGTACTGCGGGGTCATGCCGGAGTCTCGGTTGTTAACGGAATAAAGCTGAGAAATCGCTAGCACATCTACAAACACACATACCACACCACACACAGAATCGACAATGCTTTCAAAGTGTGTATCTTTTCTTTAGGTGGCATGGTTGTGGTTTCCCGGGTGGAGTCTAATTAAGCCACAGGTTCCACTCCTGGGGGTGCCCTTTTGGACATTCCTTTAAGGTTCAGCTTTGCAATCATACTGCCCCCGGAAACCAAAAACTTTGCCTTCATGGACGCTGTTTGGAGGTTCGTGGGAATAACGCCGCCCGATCAGCAGTCGGCATATGGGTCGCCCTCCCAGGGCTGTGGGGTACTCGGTAACGGGCCGGTGTCAGAGGGATGTGTCACAGCAGCGGTAACCCAGACGGTGGCCCTGGGCGTCCATGTAAATGGCGTGGTATAAAGGTAAAGAGTTTATATAGATAGTTTGACGCCACCTGTGGTGTTCGGCAACATAGATGTTAGCCGACACCTCATGCAGATCCTCTGGGACTGATGGTGTTGTGCAGCAAAGATGGTGAAGCTCCCCACAGGTGGAGCTGGAGTCCCAGGGAAGTGTAGATGTAGTGATGGGGGAAAGGCACAGGCGGTGTAGGTGCTGGTACCCAGATGTAGCGGTGCTGGAATAACTGTAGGACACCAGAGCGTGCAGTTCCAAAGCTTTACTCACAGTCTGCAGGTTACACAGATGCCTGCCTCCGTGCTGTGTCCTCTGGGTCAGGACCTCAGCCAACCTCCGGGACCAAAATGGAAAGCTCCCTTCCAACACTCCGCCAACATGTACCTTCCTGAACGTCTCCTTTCTAGCGCTTGTGGGGGAAGCACTCACAGGACCGTGGTTCACTGAAGTGCCTCCTGTCTAACAGATATTCCTCAGACTTTACTTGTATGGCAGACAGCTGTAGCCTTTTCCTTCTGGCTCCCACACGTCGATGCTGGGGCCTCCGAGCCTTAGTTGGGTACAGAGCATTTATAGCTGCTACTTCCCCCGGTTTCTGCTGCAGGAACGTCAGTGACCCTACAAACTCGGAGACCGGAATCGGGACCATGCGCTCCAGCTAGGAGTGAGCCTTAACTCTGCTCATCCTCCAGCTCCCCTTCTCACGTCCACACACTTCCCCTTCCCTGCACTGAGTGCCCTAACTTACCTCCTCCCGACCACAGAGAGCAGCTCCTCAGCAGTCAGGTTCAGAGGGCTCCCTGCTAGCCTGGAGTGGGAAATGTGTTGTGTGTTGGTTTCACTGCTAGAGAGATCCTTCATTGCTTCCAAGCTTGACAACACACTCCCTAGGAGGAAGGCAATGCCACAGTGGCGACCATACTCTTGGGGACGCCACAAGTGCACTGAGGCCCAGCCACTGCTGGATGATGCTGCTGGTACATTGACCCAGACCACTACATTCCCCTCGCACTCTACACTGCCAGAATCTGACCCAGAGGAAACTCAGGTTCCCCTTCCCACATACTATACCACCTTACACGGTGACCAAGAGGAAGGTGCAGATGAAAGTGCAGGTTCCTTGAGCAGGTGGGGGTGGCATACTCATGGGCGATGGCACTGGCACAGGGCACCGCATAGTACGCAAAAGTGTCTCTGCCGGTGGGAGGGCCTAAACAGCCAAGTGCAGTGAGATGGAAGATGGGGACGACAAGGAGTTCAGAGTAGTGCTGGGATTCCCTAGCAAGGAGACTTATGTAATTGTTTTCAATGTTGGGACAGCAATTTTTGGGGAGCACTATACTCTGGTGAATGATATATGGGGCCCACCATACACTGGAGCATTCCAAAGGTGGGCTCAGACACTGGAGCAACATTTACAGGGCCCATTATACACTAGAGCAGTAGAAATGGGGCCCATTATATATGGAAGGAGCATTATTTGGGCCCATAAGACAGTGGAGCTTCATCCATTGGGACCAACATATACTATATCATTATGTAGAACTCATCATATACGGTTTGAAACATTATATGGGATCAATGATTCCATATGGAGAAATATATGGGCCTCATTACTCTGTATAGCACACTAAGCGCTGGCCATAATACTGTATGGAGTTATATACTGTCCGTTTTTGGAGCTATTGGAGAATTTAAAATGGATATCAGTCATGTGATGTAAGAAGTGAAGTATTTTTCATTGTACTATACTGCTATTTCTCTGCCGTATTGGAGCATCATGAGTTGTGGTATGTGTTAAAGGGGCGCTCTTTGGCCCTGGGCCCACGAAAACCTGGAGCCAGCCCTACCCCCCCACAACTGTAGCCAAATAACCCCCATTTTTCAGTGCGTAACTAGTATTATGAAGTAAATTAAGGTTGACAAGCTTAAGTAATAAGAATTGATGCTTTTGGCATTCAAATGGGCACTGTAGGTGTGTTTCCTGTCCTCCTCTCACTGCCGACTTTAATTCCCCATTGACTTACATTGGGTTTCGTGTTTCGGTCGGAACCCCGACTTTTCCCTATAGTCGGCCGATTTTGCTTGACCCGACTTTTGGAAAAGTCGGGTTTCATGAAACGAAACTCGACCCTAAAAAAACAAAAGTCGCTCAACTCTAATGCACAGTAAACTGCTCTGCACTGATTATATATCTCAATCACATCTATGTATCTAGATTTCTATCTATCTATCTATCTATCTATCTATCTATCTATCTGTCTATCTAGCTTGTTCACTCTCATATTGCTTGAGAAAGGCTAACACTTGGATCTGAAACATTGCTGAAAGGCCATATGGGCTATGAAATCACTATTTATAATTTTCTAAAGAAGATTGCTGTCTTTATATTTTTCATTATCTATCTATCTATCTATCTATCTATCTATCTCTGTATCTGCATCTAAAATTATTTTAGCAGTTATTAAATTAGCTTGAAATGTCATAGAGACTACTAGTATGTAAAAACTGATGTTAAAAACACATTGCATATGGACTGCATCCACATGTCATACTTTTGTCATATGAATTCTAGGTGAAAAAAATCACACTGTACTTGCATGACATGGTCAACTACCCTACTTTTCTGGAACAACATCAGACCAATTTTTTAACGCTCATGAATATGAGCCCTTTAAGTGAAATAATTCATAGTATGATTCATTCATATGAGAACAGTTTGTAGCATCTATTAAGATAAATACGGGCGCAGAAATTTGACAATTGAGCTACTAATAGAAGCAATGATAATGCTTAAATGAAATGATTAGTATGCATGCAGTTTTTATAATTCTTCACATACCAGAATGTAATGTACTTTCGAAAATTACAAATTAAAAGTAAACATGGTTACAAGAGATTTGTTTATTTATTTCATATCAATTTGAAATTCTGGCTGGTCATTCAGATGAACAAATCACATTACAAAAAAATTGCATTTACATATTAATCAGAAGAAAACAGAACTTCTAAATTTTTACGGATGGCTGTTTTTCTTAATTATATTTGTAACAGTCAAGTAACATCTAATTGGTAATGCTTGATAGGGGACTAAAATCACTTTTTTTAGGACGAACAAATGCTCAGATTTTTTTAAACTTAAAAGGAAACTTTAATGAAAACAAAAGGTAGAAGGGAAATATTTTACATATTATTGTGTGTACTTTTAACAATAAACTTATTCTGAGAAGATACTGTATAACCCCTTCAAACACCTTTTAACAGGGCCTTATTTCTCAGCATCGCATTTTAGTTGCGCTGCGGAATAAAGGTATAGTGCCATCCCGAGGTTGAAATTTCCACACATGTTATGGCTATACAGAATAGCTGACACTCAGCGGTATCGGACCCAGTTGGCTTTGCACCCGATCGGGGCAGATTAACCATTGTGACAGCCATTGTGACAGCCATATTTAATTGGTTATACAAGGATTACAAGACTCCTTATATAACAATTGGACCCACCCAATGAGAATTGTGGGTGCCCATGATTAACATGGTACCCTGAGATCATATGATCACCTCCGATATCCAGCCATAAGCTATAATAGTTATGAATGTCCCACAGTGGCAATAAATGAAAAAGTTAAAAAAGGTAAATAAATTATGCAAAAAAGTAAAAAATATAAATAAACAAAACAAAAAAAGTACATATAATTGGTATTGCTATGTCTGAAGTGACCCAATCTTTAAAACTGTCATGTTATTTATTCCATATGGTGAACGCAGTAAAAAAAAAATAAAAAGCATTCCAAAAATGTCGCTTTTTCATCATCACTCACAAACAAGTGAATAAAAAGTGATTCCAAAGTCAAATGTAAAAAAAAAATTGTATAAGTAAAAACGCTAAATCGTCCCGCAAAAAGCAAGCCCTGAAATGGCTTATTAGGCAAAAAAAAATAAAAAAAGTTTCAGCTCTCAGAATATGACGATGCAAAAACAAATTTATTTTTGTTAAATATTACTTTTAGCGTGTAAAAACTGCAAGCCATGTAAAACAAAATATAAATCTATTACCTCTGTAATTGTACCAACCTGACGGACAAATTGATCTTAAGACTTTTACAATAAAATAAAAGTAAAATAAGAGCTATAACTACATTTCTGAATTTGTCCATTCTATGTCTGAAAAATCTGAAAAGTGATTAAAAAGTATTATGCACCGCAAAATGATACCAAAAATGTAGCAATTAGTCACTCAAAAATAAGCCCTCACACAGCTTTGTTCACTAAAAAATAAAAAAAAGTTGCAGGTCTCAGAATATGGAGATGAAAAAAATTAATTTTCATAAAAAAGCATTTTTACTGAGTGATAGCAGCAAAACATAAATATACAAGGACATGGTATCACTGTAAGCGCACTGACCCGAAAAAAATACTTACACTGCACGATAAACTGAGCAAAAATAAAAATAAGAGCTATTCTTCTATTGCTGTCTTTTTGTTTATTCTATCTCCCAAAAATCAGCTCACAATTACTCTGCGCTCTCCGCTGATCTCTAAAGGGCCTGTCACACTAAGCAATATCGCTATAACATCACTGGCTTTGTGACGTAGCAGCGATATTGCTAGCGATATCGCTATGTCTGATACTTACCTCCGACCGGCTCCCCCGCTGATTATCGCTGATCGCGCGAGAACGTCCTGGACCGTTTCTCGTCATCAGCTTCCTGCTGGGCTTCCTGTGGCGCCGACAAGCGACGCGTGGATGCGGGCAGGAGGACATCAGGATCGCCTCGTCTGACAGGTAAGTAACAACCCCCGACCGCTGCTATGTCGCTGGTGAGATCTGCCTGTGTGGCAGCTAACTAGCGACCACTTAGCGATGCACCAGTGATCCTGTCAGCGTCATTTCGCTGGTCGGGATCGCTGGTGCATCGCTAAGTGTGACAGTACCTTAAACATTGGTGTTTCCATGTCAATTCCCCAAAATCACAATTCAGACAAAACCCCCTACAGAAATACTCACTTAGGAGGCAGATGGAGTCACTTTGAACTTGTCTGTGTGGATGACCACAGATCTGTGCACGACTAAAAAGATGGATATCACTGCAAAGGAAGCCAAACAGAGTCCAAAGTGTCTCCATCTGCCTCATTATGGTGAGTGGTTCCATTGAGGGGTTTCATCTGAATCGTATTTTGAGGGATTTACACAGAAACCCCTATGTAAGCGCTCAGCAAAGAAGACAAGAATGTGATTCCAGAATTATTCTGGAAGCGATCGAAAGTTATTATGCACCCCAAAATGTTACCAATAAAAACCCTAATTTAACTTGCAAAAAACTTTCCCTCTCTCAGGTGCATCATCTGTCACCGAAACTAAAGGGGGTTCCCATGTTACTGGCAGAACAAAGATTCTGGAAAAGCAACATAGCTGCCGCTTCCTCAAAATAAATCCAGTGAATTCTGCTCTCCCAAATCCAAATGCCCCCTCCTTCTGAGCCCCATTGTGCCTAAACCACAGTAGGCAACCATGTGTTTGGCATTATTGCACTGGAGAGAGAGAGCACTTAACAATTTACTAGGTGCATGTCACCAGAATCACAATCTAGACATAATGTATGGGGTGCTACAATATATGGGGTCTCTACACTTTATGGGGGCACTATTCTAGCATACTCGCAATTCTCCAGAAAAAAAATGGTGTGGATGTTACAATATATTCACTGGAGCCATAGATCAATTCATTAAGAGGTGCAATTTTTACAATATGGTTAGTTTGGTTTTTTTTGCTGTTCTTGCACCTTGGGGGCTCTGTAATTGTAGCCCATAAACTATTTTCCCAAATCTGTGCTCCAAAAGCTAAATAGCATTCCTGCCTTCTAAGTCCTGATGTGCAGCATAATAATAATTTCTGACAACAAATGGAGCATCACCACGTTCGAGGGAAATTGCACAATAAATTATGGGGTCTGATTTCAACTATTAACCTCTGTGTACCTGACAAATACAAAAATTACATTTTGCCACAAAAATGTCATATTTCCACATCTCAAAGTTACAAAATGTGAGGGATCTATGGGTTCAAAATACTCACTACACCACTAGATGAATTCCTTAGGCAGTACATTTTCTAATATGGGGTCACATGAGGGTTTTTTTGTTGCTCGGGCACCCCAGGGGTCTGTGGTGCAGCGTGCAAGTTGTGGATGAAGGAAACATCATGTCTCAGATGTGCTCAATTGGATTCAGGTCTGGGAAACGGACAGGCCAGTCCATAGCAGCAATGCCTTCATCATACAGAAACTGCTGACTCACTTCAAACATATGAAGCCTAGCATTGTCATGCATCAGACATAACCAAGGGCCCAGTGCACCTACATATCATTTCATATTGGGTCTCAAGATCTCATCCCAGCAACTAATGACAGTCAGGGTACATCTGACTAGCACATGGAGGGCTGAGCCACCCTCCACAGAAATGCCTCTACACACCATTACTGACCCACAAGCAAACTGGTCATGCAGGAGTATGTTCCAGGCAGAAGTACGCTCTCCAAGGTAACTCCAATCTCTGTCATGTCTGTCACATGTGCTCAGTGTGAAGCAAGGAGTCTTAGCATCTCTGTATTGGTGTTCCCAAAGGGGGCAGACACCTAAAAGAGGGAAACTAAAGACACATCTGGGGGGCATCCATGAGCCCAGGAGTTATCTGTGTTGTTTCCAATGGCCCCATCAAATAATATAATTTGTTGGAGATGCCACACCACGGTCACATAGCCACCTGTTGCCCCATGACCACCGAGACAATGGACTGCAGCATAGGCTGGCACTACTCGTATTTTCTATATCCTGTCTGCAGCGCTCTCCATCAACCAGCCGAGGGGCCACAGTCATGTTTGCGTATAAATGAAGTGAAAATTATTGGCTTGTTGGGTTCAAGTAGTTTGTTAACATTAATAAGAACCACAAATCATCATCTGTTGATTCCTGGGAAGATGGTGAGCACCTGATGTCACCATGGGGACACTAAGGACTACACTGAGGCCTGAGTGGTCACAGACACAAACTGTAGCTCCATGTCCGGTGAGGTGAGCGTAGTCAAGGCCCTATTGCAGTCTTTTTTTTTGCTGGACTTTGCATTATTTTGGGACTTGTGGGGGAAAGGGAGGAAGCCTGTTTGCCCGAACAACAGCAAGGTTGCTGTTAAGGAAACCTGATCACAGGCCCCAGCTGACGGATTTTCCTTTCGTGTGCTTTTTGGCAATGAGGATGAGGCATCATCCCCAGAGGCCAAAATCCCTGAGCTGTAGGTGTAGTGGGATATTAAAATGAAACTTTGGAACTGCCGAACTCAGGGACTTAACCCTAAAAGGGACATTTGATAATGTGTCTGTACTTAATGGTGTTGCTTCAGAGCTGGGGGCTGTCGCCCAATACCCGTACTTTGCCATAAATGGGGAGTTACTATACCGCATTAGCAACCTAAGAGGGGAGATAATCAAGCAGTTACTGGTGCAAGGGCCATACAGATGCAAGATGTTAGACATTGCCCATGCACATGTGTTAGTTGGTCATCTGGGCTTAGAAAAAACCCAGGAACGGATACTTCATAGGTTCTATTGGACCAGATGCACTGAGAAATTGTAAACTATTGTAGGTCATGTACCATCTGCCAGCTGACCTCCATGGGGGCTCACTTCCGTAGCCCCTTAGTGTCATTGCCTATCATTGAAGTGCCATTTGATCGCATAGCCATGGATCTAGTTGGACCCCTCTTCAAGCCTGCCAGGCAGCATCAGTATAACCTGGTGTTACTGGACTATGCTAAAATGTACCCAAAGTCTGTACCACTACAAAACTCCTCCACCAAGTGTATAGCTAGAAAGTTGGTCCATATCTTTCTAAAACAGGGTTGCCTAAGTAGATCTTAATGGTACAAAGGATCCCCTTTATGTCAAAGGTAATGAGGGAGTTGTTCAAAACCCTGCAAATATCACAATTTCGGACCTCTATCTACCATTCACACACAGATGACTTGGTGGAAAGGTTTAATAATACCTTGACCTTCTGTTAGACATTGACCTTCTGAATACGTTGACCTTCTGTTGTCCATCAGAGAAATCTCACAGGCATCTACTGTATTCCCCCATTTTGAACTGTTGCATGGCTGACACCCCTGTGAGATCCTGTATGTAACAAAGGAGACATGGGAGGCGGAGTCTACACTGTACAGCAGTGTAAATAAACATGTGGCCCAGATGCAAGAGAGAATAGCCGAGGTGATGCTCATCATGAAAGCCCACCTGTTCAAAGATGAAGAGGCACAGTTGACTGTATACAGTAGATTGGAGAGGGTGAGACACTTCAAATCATGGGATTGGGTACTGGTGCTGATACCTACGGTAGAAAGAAAACTCCTGGCCATGTGGTAGGTCCCCTATGAAGTAGTTGAAAAGGTTATTGTTATTATTATTATTATTATTTACTTATGTAGTGCCATTAATTCCATGGTGCTGTACATGAGAAGGGGGGGTTACATACAAAGTTATAGATATCGTTAACAGTAAACAAATTTACAATGACAGACTGGTACAGAGGGGAGGAGACACTGTCCTTGCGGACTTACATTCTACGGGATAGTGGGGAAGAGACAGAAGGTCAGGTATGCAGCAGCTCTGGTGGTGATGAGGCGGCAGCTCAGGCGGTGGTGAGGTGGCAGAATGGTCATTGCAGGCTGTAAGCTTTCCTGAAAAGATGGGTTTTCAGGTTCCGTTTGAAGCATCCGAGGGTGGTGGATAATCGGATGTGTTGAGGCATGGCATTTCAGAGGATAGAGGATAATCGGGAGAAATCTTGGAGGCAGTTGTGTGAGGAACGCATAAATGTGGAGGAGAGTAGGAGGTCTTGGGACGATCAAAGATTACGTGAGGGAAGATATTGGGAGATTAGTTCAGAGATATAGGGAGGAGAAAGGTTGTGGATGGTTTTGTAGGTCAGTGTTATTAGATTGAACTGGATTCGTTGGGGAATTGGGAGCCAATGGAGGGATTTGCAGAGGGGGAGACAGGGGAGTAGCGAGGAGAGAGGTGGCTTAGTCGGGCAGCAGAATTGAGGACAGACTGGAGTGGTGCAAGAGAGTTAGCAGGGAGGCCACAGAGGAGAGTGTTGCAGTAATCAAGGCGGGATATGATGAGGGCATGTACAAGAGTTTTAGTAGATTGAGGATTGAGGAAGGGACGGATTCTGGAAATATTTTTGAGTTGGTGGCGACAGGAGGTGGCAAGATATGGACGTGTGGTTTGAAGGACAGGGCAGAGTCGAGAGTCGAGAGGCAGCGGATTTCAGGTGCGGGAGAGAGCGTGATGCCATTTACCATAATAGATAGGTCGGGTAGGGAAGATACATGAGATGGAGGAAAGATAATGAGTTCAGTTTTGTCTACATTGAGTTTTAGGAAGCGAAAGGTGAAAAAGGAGGATATGGCTGATAGACACTCCGGAATTCTGCACAGCAGAGAGGTGACATCTGGGCAAGAGAGGTAGATCTGAGTGTCATCTGCATACAGGTGGTACTGGAAGCTATGGGACTTTATGAGTTGTCCTAGGCCAAGACTATAGATGGAAAAATGTAGGGGTCCCAGGACAGAGCCTTGGGGGACTCGAACAGAGAGATGAGGAGGTAGTGTGGGATTGGGAAACGCTGAATGTGTGGTCAGAAAGGTATGAGGAAATCCTGGACAGGGCAAGGTCTTTGATGCCAAGGGAAGAAAGAATCTGTAGCAGTAGGCAGTGTTCAACTGTGTCAAAGGCAGAGGACAGGTCAAGAAGGAGAAGTATGGAGAACTGTCTGTTAGCTTTGGCTGTAAGTCATTAGTAATTTTGGCCAGGGCAGTTTCAGTGGAGTGGTGGGGGTGGAAGCCAGATTGCAGGATGTCAAGGAGGGAGTTAGATGAGAGGTGAGAGGAAAGTTGACCATGGACATGCTGTTCAAGGAGTTTGGAAGCAAATGGGAGCAGTGATATGGGGTGATAGCTGGGCATAGCAGTTGGGTCAAGGTTTGATTTTTTGAGGATGGGTGTTATGGTGGCATGTTTGAAGGCAGAGGGGAAGGTAGGAGAAGTTAGGGATAGGTTGAAGAGATGGGTTAGGGCTGGAATGATCATGTCAGTGAGGTTGGGGAGCAGGTGTGAAGGGATGGGGTCAAGTGCACAGGTGGTGAGGCATGATTTGGAAAGGAGATGAGTAAGCTCTCCTTCAGTGATGTTGGAGAGAGAGGTTTTTAGGGAAGGACAGAGGTCTGGTATGTGGAGCGGTTGGGGTGGTGGAACTGTAAAGGTTTGCCTTGTTTGGTCAATCTTGTTTTTGAAGTAGGTGGCAAAGTCCTCAGCAGAGATGAGGGGAGTTGGAGGTGGCAGTGGAGGGTGGAGTAGAGAGTTGAATGTGCTGCACAGTTGTTTTGGGTTGTGGGATAGTGAAGAGACAAGGTTTGTGAAATTGGTCTGTTTAGCAGAGGTGAGGGCTGATTTAAAGGCAAGTGTAGCTTGTTTGAAAGCAGTGAAGTCGTCTGGCAGGCGTGTTTTCTTCCAACACCGCTTCGCGACCCTGGATGCTTGTTGAAGTTTTTTGGTGAGGTTGTTGTGCCAGGTTGCCTATTGGTTTGTCGCACTTTGCCATGCATGAGAGAAGCGACTGAGTCTATGGCTGATGTGAAGGTGGCGTTTTAGAAAGCGGTGGCACTGTTCGTGTTGTGGAGTGAAGATATGGAGGACAGAGGTAGAAGAGAGTCTGAGAGTCTGTGGATGTCTAGGTGTGCGAGGTTTCTGCGAGGATGTGCCAGTGGCTGGACATGGGGGGGTTGGTGAGAAGGACAAGGATGAGAAGGTGAGTGGATGGTGGTCAGATAGGGGGAAGGGAGAGGTTGTGAGATTAGATAGGGAACAGAGGCGGGTGAAGATGAGGTCTAATGTATGTCCATCTGTGTGGGTGGCTGTGGGGGATCACTGAGTAAGTCCAAAGGATGAGGTAAGTGACAGGAGTTTGGAGGCTGCTGGCTGGGGGGTGTCAATGGGGATGTTGAGGGAGATGGGGATGGGGAGATTGGCGGCATCGTCTATAAAGTCCACCAGCCAGGAAGAAGAAAGCCCTACCAGGTGTACCACATCAACCTGATTAAGCCATGGCGAGATATGGAGCCAGTGTAAGATATGTGTTTGGTGGTTAAATCTGAAACTGACATGCAAGAGGTTAAGATGGCAGAGACACTGTCACTTGCTCAAAAGCAACAGTGTTGAGAGTTGTTAGATCGGAACAGAGACCTGTTCTCAGAAAAAAAGGTTGTACTCAGATCTTAGAGCATAAGGTTCTTGCAGAGCCTCATGTCTGGGTAAACTTGAAGTATTGGATTCCTGATGCCCGCAGAGAGGTGATTTCGAAAGAGGTAAAGTGGATATTAAGCTTGAGAGTAACTGAATAGTCCAAGAGTGGCTGGTCCAGTCTCATATTTTTAGTGCCAAAACCAGATGGAGAATGGAGGTTTTGCAAAGACTAAAGGAAGCTGAATGGGATCTCTAATTTCATACCCAATGCCCCGTGTCAATGAATTGATTTAAAGGCTAGGGCCGGCCCGGTAGAGTACCACCCTTGATATCACAAAAGGGTGTTAGAATATTCCCATGTCCAAAGACTCCAAGGAGAAGACTGCCTTCTCAACGCCAAATGAATGGTTCCAGTACATAAGAATGTCATTTTGGTTACAAGGAGCACCAGCCACCTTCCAGATAGCTATGGACTGAACCTAACTCCCCACAAGAGGTACAGAGACGCCTACCTGTATAACAGCGTGATCTTCAGCCACTAGGAAAGCCATCTGAGCAAAGTCCAAGCAACACTTGATGTTCAACGGAAGGCTGGGCTTTCCGTAAACCCAAACAAATGTGCCATGGGAATGGAGGAAGCTAAATACTTGGGCTATGTCATTGGAAGGGGTGAACTAAAGCCCCAAATAATTAAAGTGAACGCTATTCATAGTTGACCACAACCCCTCTCAAGCACGTATAGTACAGAGAGAGTTAATAAGGTATATCAGGGTCGAGTTTTATGAGCAGTCAAACAGATGGGTGGGACTGACTCCTCACATATCCCAACCCAGGGGCATGGTATGGCAGATAAAATGGAGACCAAGTTTTTCATCTAGTGTCTGGGTCTGGAGATGTGTGGATCTTTACAAAGGCTTTAAGAACTGAGCGAACGGATCAGCAACTCTGTAAGGACTATTTACTTTGTGTTTTCACTTTCTGCTGAAAAAGCCTGTTTTTTGTTAGGTTTAATGAGCGGCTTTCTCAGTCTTAATAAACCTGCCTGGACATTTTAATGAAACCTCTCCTGTGCCTAACTCAACTGCAACTCAAGTGAGTGCAAACCACTAATATACACAGCTCTGGTGAAAATAAAGAGACAACTACACAGTTTTATAAAAATGAGCTTTTCTACATGTCTGACAGCTACAGCTCTGGCAAAAATAAAGAGACCACTACACAGTTTTATAAAAACTAGCTTTTCTACATGTCTGACAGCTATTCCATTCCAGTGTCAGTTGAATTCCAATCAGAGTACACCTCATTCTACTTAATATGCTGCTGATTAGGTGATAACCTGAACCAAATCTTATTTAATGTAGGAGAGTATAAAAACCCTGCTGTGGTGTTCACAATTCTCTTACAATAGGACAAGCTGGATGGCAAAACAAGACCTAGTAATATCTCAAAAGTAATAGGAATGAAAAAATAACTTAACCATGCCAAAGGAGTTGAAAAGAAAAGTCTTGAGTGAGGAAAATGTAACAGGTCAGACATACATTCATCTTGTGAGCACCTCCTGAGGAAGAAGTCCTAATGACTTTGAAACACGTTGAGAATAAACCATCATCCTTTATCTCCAATACGCCTGGACATTCATTTCTACAGCAACATGGATGATATCCACAAAATATCTAAATTGAATATCCTGAGTCGGTCACTAGATTGACCAATGGATCTGTGGCAGCTGTTAAACTCTGATGAGGTTTTTAAATCCTAAGAGACACTAGGAGAGTGCAATCTCACTGTATATCTCAAAATCTCCATCTGTTAAGACCCTATTGCGCTTTTTTTTCCTGCAATATTCTTGACTATTTTTGTGATGTATACAACTAACAAAGTGTAATAATTTTGCTTTGTTTTATTTCTCAACATTTCAGTATTACATGTTCTTGGGTACATTTATTTGGTTCATCTGTCAAAAAACTTGTTCAAAATTTCATTATTATTATTTTGATAAACCATAAACCATTCCATTGTCTAGAGTACATTTCCTTGGTATATAACCTTCAAAACATTTCTTCAAAATGCATTGGTCTTATATTGCTCATCCATAGGGTAATATATCTTGTTGGGTATTTGTTGTTGCTATGTAATTGTTCAAAATTTTATTGACATTAGATTCCACATCCACAGACTATCCGTTGTCTGGAGCACTTTTCATTTGGTATAAAATCCTTCCAAAACTTGTTTACAAAATGTATCAGTATTATATTGCTCTTCCATAGACTACATATTCATGGATAGATTTTAGTATTATATAAGCCTCCAAAAACTTGTTTAAAAATGTATCTGTATTATAATGCTCGCCTATAGACTATTCCAAGGTCTGGAGTAAATTTCGTTAGTGTGCAACTCTCAAAAAACGTGTTCAAAATTTACTGGTATTATATTGCTCAACCCTAGGGTATTACATTTTCTTGGGTACATTTTGTTGCTATATGATGCTCAAAAAACTTTTCCAAAATTTTATCAGTATTGTATTGTTCATCCACAGACTTTTCCGAGGTCTGGAGTACATTTTGTTAGAATATAACCCTGAAAAAACCCTGAAAAACTTTCTCAAAGTGTATCGGTATTATGTTGCTGGGTGTTACATCTTTTTAGGAATATTTTGCTGCTATAAAAGCCTCAAAAAAGTTTTAAAAAATGCATTGGTATTATATTGCTCTCTGATAGACTATTCCATTGTCTGCAGTCCATATATTTGTAATTAAAGCCTAAAAAAACTTGTTAAAAAATGTATTGGTAATAAATTGCTCTTTCATAGATGATTGCATGGTCTGAAGTCCATTTCTTTGTAATATAAGTCTCAAAAAAGAGTTTAAAGATGTATCAGTATTATATTAACAACAAAAAAAAGATTAAAAAAATATCCCAGAATGAGTATAAACTCTAAAAATAATTTTTAATTATTTATCTTCACAAAGGAATACATTGAAATACAAAGCCAATGCTACTGAATATTAAAATACAAAATAAAATCAAGAGGGACGCTAAACTTATATCCAAACAGGACAAAGTGACTGGTAACATCCTGAAGCTGCTTTACTGACTACTTACAAAAAGTATTCGGCTCCCTGGAATTTTCAACCTTTCCCACATATCATGCTTCAAACATAAAGATACCAAATGTAAATTTTTGGTGAAGAATCAACAAGTGTGACACAATTGTGAAGTTGAATGAAATTTATTGGTTATTTTAAATTTATGAGGAAATGCAAAAACTGAAAAGTGGGGCGTGCAATATTATTCGGCCACTTTACTTTCAGTGCAGCAAACTCTCTCCAGAAGTTCATTGTGGATCTCTGAATGATCCAATGTTGTCCTAAATGACTAATGATGATAAATATAATCCACCTTTGTGTAAACAAGTTTCCGTTTAAATGCACCTGCTCTGTGATTGTCTCAGGGTTCTGTTTGAAGCACAGAGAGCATTATGAAGACCAAGGAACACAAAAGGCAGGTCCGTGATACTTTTGTGGAGAAGTTTAAAGCTGGATTCGGATACAAAATGATTTCCAAAACTTTTAACATCCCAAGGAGCATTGTGCAAGCGATCATATCGAAATGGAAGGAGTATCATACCACTGCAAATCTACCAAGACCCTGCCGTCCCTCTAAACTTTCATCTCAAACAAGGAGAAGACTGATCAGAGATGCAGCCAAGAGGCTCATGGTCACTCTGGATGAACTGCAGAGATATACAGCTGAGGTGGGACAGTTGTACACTGCACAAATCTGGCCTTTATGGAAGAGTGGAAAGAAGAAAGTAATTTCTGAAAAATATCCATAAAAAGTGTCATTTAAAGTTTGCAACAAGCCTTCTGGGAGACACACCAAACATGTGGAAGAAGGTGCTCTGGTCAGATGAAACCAAAATCAAACTTTTTGGCAACAATACCAAACGATATGTTTGGCGTAAAGGCAACATAGCTCATCACCCTGAACACACCATCCCCACTGTCAAACATGGTGGTGGCAGCATCATGGTTTGGGCCTGCTTTTCTTCAGCAGGGACAGGGAATATGATTAAAATTGATGGGAAGATGATGGAGTCAAATACAGGACCATTCTTGAAGAAAACCTGTTGGAGTCTGCAAAAGACCTGAGAATGGGATGGAGATTTGTCTTCCAACAAGAAAATGATCCCAACATAAAGCAAAATCTACAATGGAATGGTTCACAAATAAACATATCCAGGTGATAGAATGGCCAAGTCAAAGTCCAGACCTGAATCCAATCGTGAATCTGTAGAAAGAGCTGAAAACTGCTGTTCACAAACTATCTACATCAAACCTTACTGAGAAGAATGGGTAAGAATTTCAGTCTCTCAATGTACAAAACTGATAGAGACATACCCCAAGCGACTTGCAGCTGTAATCGCAGAAAAAGGTGGCGCAACAAAGTAATAAGTTAAAGGGGACGAATAATATTGCACCCCCCACTTTACAGTTTTTGTATTTCTACAAAAATTTAAAATAACCAATAAATTTTGTTCAACTTCAAAATTGTGTCCCTCTCGCTGCTGATTCTTCACCAAAAATTTACATTTGGTAACTTTATGTTTGAAGCATGATATGTGGGAAAAGGTTGAAAAGTTCCAGGGGGTCGAATACTTTCGCAAGGCACTGTATATACATTCAACTTTATATGTGCCTAGCTAAGCATCAATTCACACAACTCATGTGTAAGAAAAAACAGCAGGAAGACCGCACTTACATTAATAAATAGGAGAAAGCATCCCCATTGCCCCCTGCAGTCCATATATTTGTAATTAAAGCCTCAAAAAACTTGTTAAAAATGTATTGGTATTATATTACTTAGTCATAGGGTATTACATTTTTTTGGGTACATTTTGTTGCTATAAAAGCCTCAAAAGTCGTGTTAAAAAATGTATCAGTATTATATTGCTCATCCATAGACTATTCTGTTTTTTGGACTACATTTCGCTGTTATATAATCCTCAAAAAAGTCTTTTAATAGTTAAGCTGTGTGCGCATGTTGCAGATTTGATGCATTTTTATCTCGCACCGATTTGTGATAAAATCTAAAGAAATCCTGATGCCAGCAAACTGAATGAGAAAGCTTATATGTCATGCACACCTTTAGTATTTTTGACGTGCAGATTTGGTGCAGAACATAATCTGCTGCATATCAATTCTCTGCACGTTTTTGCCCTGCATTTTTCACCATTGACTTCATACCATCATTTAAAAAGATAGGCAAAAAAACACCAAAAACAAACCAAAAATGACCATTTTTGCAGCTGCGTTTTTCCTGGTGCAGAAATATTACTCAACGTGTGCACATACCCATATCGGTAATATATTGCTCACCCATAACTTTTCTGTGGTTTTGAGTATATTTTATTGGTATATAACCCTCAAAAGTACATTGCCTTTATGAGTCTATGAGTACCAATACATGACAATTTGAACAGATGAGGACCTCCTTTATTTTTAATACAAGGTTGTATGTGAATCCCTAATTTTTGGCAGTTCTTGCTTCCTTCATATATTACACTGAATTTCTTTAATAAAAAACCCATTTTGGTTTCCTTAAATTATGTTTTTTAAAATCCCTTTTCCATTTTGCCTTACATATTAGTCTTTATACAGGAAAAATGTTTCTTGAATGTTTTTTTTCTGTGAATTGCAATTTCTCGATGGTTTGGAATGTTTTATTGCCACTCCTTAATGAAGTTGTCTGACTAGGATATCCAATTTTTTTTCAGTCTAATCTGTGCTGTGTTGTAATACACAACACCTCTCTATTTTTTATGTTTGACTTCCATTTCTCCTGAATTTCACTTCACTCCTTGCACTCACTTTGTTTACAGTTGGGGCCAAAAGTATTGACACCCCTGCAATTTTGCAAACACAAATTCTTTGGTATTATTATCTTCATTTAATTTGTCTTAAATGAAAAAACACAAAAGAGAATGAAGC
The DNA here is from genome assembly GCF_039654945.1 of Dendrobates tinctorius. Classification (NCBI taxonomy): domain Eukaryota; kingdom Metazoa; phylum Chordata; class Amphibia; order Anura; family Dendrobatidae; genus Dendrobates; species Dendrobates tinctorius. The sequence continues at coordinate 55,910,301 of NW_027361698.1, read as the reverse complement.
AAAAAGCAAAACATTGATCATTTCACACAAAACTCCAAAAATGGGCCAGACAAAAGTATTGGCACCCTCAGCCTAATACTTGGTTGCACAACATTTAGCCAAAATAACTGCGACCAACCGCTTCCGGTAACCATCAATGAGTTTCTTACAATGCTCTGCTGGAATTTTAGACCATTCTTCTTTGGCAAACTGCTCCAGGTCCCTGATATTTGAAGGATGCCTTCTCCAAACTGCCATTTTTAGATCTCTCCACATGTGTTCTATGGGATTCAGGTCTGGACTCATTGCTGGCCACATTAGAAGTCTCCAGTGCTTTCTCTCAAACCATTTTCTAGTGCTTTTTGAAGTGTATTTTGGGTCATTGTCATGCTGGAAGACCCATGACCTCTGAGGGAGACTCATCTTTCTCACACTGGGCCCGATATTATGCTGCAAAATTTGTTGGTAGTCTTCTGACTTCATAATGCCATGCACACGGTCAAGCAGTCCAGTGACAGAGGCAGCAAAGCAACCCCAAAACATCAGGGAACCTCTGCCATGTTTGACTGTAGGGACCGTGTTCTTTTCTTTGAATGCCTCTTTTTTTCTCCTGTAAACTCTATGTTGATGCCTTTGCCAAAAAGCTCTACTTTTGTCCCATCTGACCAGTGAACATTCTCCCAAAACGTTTTAGGCTTTTTCAGGTAAGTTTTGGCAAACTCCATCCTGGCTTTTTCATGTCTCGGGGTAAGAAGTGGGGTCTTCCTGGGTCTCCTACCATACAGTCCTTTTTCATTCAGACGCCGATGGATAGTATCGGTTGACTCTGTTGTACCCTCGGACTGCAGGGCAGCTTGAACTTGTTTGGATGTTAGTCGAGGTTCTTTATCCAACATCCGCACAATCTTGCGTTGAAATCTCTTGTCAATTTTTCTTTTCTGTCCACATCTAGGGAGGTTAGCCACAGTGCCATTGGCTTTAAACTTCTTGACATTGCGCACGGTAGACACAGGAACATTCAGGTCTTTGGAGATGGACTTGTAGCCTTGAGATTGCTCATGCTTCCTCACAATTTGGTTTCTCAAGTCCTCAGACAGTTCTTTGGTCTTCTTTCTTTTCTCCATGCTCAATGTGGTGCACACAAGGACACATGACAGAGGTTGAGTCAACTTTAATCCATGTCAACTGGCTGCAAGTGTGATTTAGCTATTGCCAACACCAGGTAAGTTACAGGTGCTGTTAATTACACAAATTAGAGAAGCATCACATGATTTTTCGAACAGTGCCAATACTTTTGTCCACCCTCTTTTTATGTTTGGTGTGGAATTATATCCAATTTGGCTATAGGACAATTCTTTTTGTGTTTTTTCATTTAAGACAAATTAAATGAAGATAATAATACCAAAGAATTTGTGTTTGCAATCATTTTCAGGAAGAAACTGAGTATTATCTGACAGAATTGCAGGGGTGTCAATACTTTTGGCCACAACTGTACCTGTGGCCCTATTAGGCTGGGGTCATACTTGCAAGTGCAATGCGAGAAACTTGCGCGAGTCTCTTACATCAATATCAAGCACTGCCGCCAGCTGCATAGAAATACATCCACCCGCACACTCCGGTCCCGAGTGCCGGTGGCAGTGCCATGTATTGATGCGCGAGTTTCTCGTATTACAGTTGCAAGTGTGACCCCAACCTTAAACTGCTTCCTGTGTCTTATTATCTACAGTAACCTCACAGACAAAACTGGCACCGCCTCAGTATCCAGCTCTGCTGTCTGCCCGCCTATTACACACTCACTAGCTGTAAGTAATGTGCCCCTGTGCTGACCTCTGTAATTTATCCCAGCATTGGAAGTGACAGAGCAGTTTCCTGTGTCGTCATGTGTGAAAAGCAGCACAATCACTGCACTACAAATCACATCTACAGTGGTGATAGAGCTTCACAAGTCTGCACATCACCCCTGACATACAGGTGCTTCTCACAAAATTAGAATATAATCAAAAAGTTAATTTTTTCATTTCAATGCAAAAAGTGAAACTCATATTAGATGGCGTCATTACAGAGTGATCTATTTCAAGCATTTATTTCTGTTAATGTTGATGATTATGGCTTACAGCCAATGAAAACCCAAAAGTCATTATCTCAATAAATTAGAATACTTTATATCACCAGCTTGAGACCTGATTTTAAAATCCAAAATATTGTATACTGAAATGTATGTTCAGTAAATGCACTCAATAATTTGTTGGGGCTCCTTTCTCATTAATTACTGCATCAATGTGGCATGACATGGAGGCGATCAGCCGGTGGCATTGCTGTGGTGTTATAGAAGCCCAGGTTGCTTTGATAGCAGCCTTCAGCTCATCTGCATTTTTGGGTCTAGTGTCTCTCATCTTCTTCTTGACAATACCCCATAGATTCTCTATGGGGTTAAGGTCAAGCGAGTTTACTGGCCAATCAAGCACAGTGATACTGTTGTTTTTAAACCAGGAATTGGTACTTGTCGGCAGAAAGAAGCTTGAAGTGCTCTAAAATTACCTAGACGGCTATGCTTACTTTGGTTTTGATAAAACACAGTGGACCTACACCAGCAGATGACATGGCTCGCCAAACCATCACTGATTGTGGAAACTTTACACTAGACCTCAAACAGCTTGGATTGTGTGCCTCTCCACTCTTCCTACCAACTCTGGAACCTTGATTTCCAAATGAAATGCAAAATTTACTTTCATCTGAAAACAACATCTTGGACAACTGAGCAACAGTCCATATCTTTTTCTCCTTGACTGAGGTAAAATCTGGCTTTGTCTATTGGTCATGAGTGGCTTGACACAAGGAATGCTACACTTGTAGCCCTTGTCCTGGATACGTCTGTGTGTGATGGCTCTTGAAGCAATAACTCCAGCAGCAGTCCACTCCTTGTGAATCTCTCCCAAATTTTTTAATGGCCTTTTCTTAACAATTTTTTCAAGGCTGCGGTTATCCCTGCTGCTTGTGCACATTTTCTACCACACTTTTTTCTTCCACTCAACATTCTATAATTATGCTTGGATACAGCACTCTGAACAGTTATCTTCCTTAGCAATGACCTTTTGTGGCTTACTCTCTTTGTGGATTGTGTCAATGACTGCCTTCTGGACATCTGTCAAGGCAGGAATCTTCCCCATGATTGTGGAGCCTACTGAAACAGACTAAGGCATCTTTTTAAATGCTTAGGAAGCCTTTGCAGTTTTTTATTAATTATTCTAATTTACTGAGAAAATGACTTTTGAGTTTCCATTGGCTGTAAGCCATAATCATCAACAGTAACAGAAATAAACACTTGAAATACATCACTCTGTATGTAATTACTCTATTTAATATATGAGTTTCAGTTTTGGTATTGAATAACTGAAATAAATTAACTTTTTGATGATATTCTAATTTTGTGAGAGGCACCTGTATGAGTACTATGAAGTTAAAGGTCTATAATGATGTGTGTGTGCATGAGTATGAATGTGTGCTGCAGAATCTCATAATATACATGTCAGCTGCTGCAGAATATCATATTGCACCTAAGCTGCTGCAGAACCTCATAAGGCCGGTTTCACACGTCCTGATTTTTCTGGTAAAAAATGGTACTGGAGATGTCAGTTTCCCTGTGTCTGTGTGTCCATGTTTGTAATATTTTCAGTACACGTGTGATAACTGTGTGCTGTATCAGTACCACACGTATGGGCGCCAGGGAAGCAACGGTACAGTAAGAGCTGTTCCCCGGTGCCGGGTGCTGAAAGCCATTCTCCTCATTCTCCCCTATTCTGCTGGCAATCAGAAAAAGCAGGGGAGAATAATGAGAGTTATATTTAAATTATAGCAATGACAGCAGGTGGTGGCTGATGGGGCTACTGCTCCCATCAGCCTTCACAGGCTGCCGCTAATAAGAGGTCTTTGTTTGAGTTTAGTCAAGGAAATGTCGGTGGGTCTATTCCCAAGGAATAGGTCACCCACTCCATCGTAGGGTTTCAGCTTAGTCCTAGTACAGGGTCAGCTTTTCCCCCTTCTACCCTAGTCTGGAGTTGCAGATCCATAACAGTTTGTCCAGCCACACATATATATATATATATATATATATATATATATACATATATATATAGATATAAAAATCTGGATTCCTTCAATATGAACAGCTCTAAGAACTTGCTCAACGTTTGCAAGGGTTATATTTGAAAGTAGCCAGCCTGCAACAACACGTGAGTTATTACCCTGAAGCACGCTCTGAAGCGCCAAAGGTAGGATTACCTCAGTTTTTTTATGGTAAACGACTGGAATTTTTTACATTTAAAAATGCATGTTTACTATATTTTCGGCTTAGACCTGGATCCTCAGGGAGTGAATCACAGTGTGTGGGGATTATTATGTCTTTCTTGCGAAGTGAACCCCAAATCTTGGCATTTTTTTATGTCGTGATGATCCTTGTTTGGCATCTGTAGAAACATTTTTTACTGCAATGGGGGTGTTATATTATGATCCTGATCGGGTCACATCAGCGAAGGCAGAGTTCAGATGGCTTAAACAGGGTTCTGGTGATGCTGAGAGGTATTGCACCCAGTTCAGACGATGGTCCGCAGAGGTCAGGTGGAAAGACCCAGCGCTCAAGAGTCAGTTTTTAGCAGGTTTGAGTGAAAGGGTTAAAGATTTGCTCATTTCATATCCTGCACCTGCTACTTTGGAAACTGCTATGCAGTTAGCTATCAGTGTGGATAGAAGATTGAGAGACAGGAAGAATGAAGGGAAGGCTCTTATAAAACTGGACCCAGTCTTTTGTAATGGCCCAGTCGACAGCGGGGAGCCGATGTCCTCTCGATCCCAGGAGAGGGAGAGGAGGTTCTCTGAAGGACTATGCTTGTATTGTGGTAAGGCTGACCATTTTATTAAGCAATGCGAGGTTCACATAAGGAAAGAAAAGAAAAAAAAAGATCAGTAGGAGCAACACTCCCATTCGTATTGCGTTTTTACGCTCTGCAGGAGTTTTTTTTTCTGGTAATACCATCTGTCATGGTCAGTCCATTGATTTTCAGGTAATGGTGGATTGTGGTTCTGCACTTAATTTGATTGATCAACAATTTCTAGACAAATATAAGTTTGATTCTGAACCATTATCATCTTCTTTTCCTGTTGTGGCGATTGATAACACTCCCCTGCAGCATGGGTGCGTTTCTCGAAAGATCACTGGGTTCCCACTTATTGTGAATGTGGAACATCAGGAGTGTATAGACTTGTTTGTATTTGCTAATTTGCCTGTTCCAGTCATCCTGAGTTTACCCTGGCTAAAAATGCACAATCCTTTGCTGGACTGAACGTCTAGTACTATAAGGTCCTGGGGTCAAGGGTGTTATGGTAAATGTTGTAATGTTCAAATTGCTGCTGTTGTGAAGAGGGAGCTACCTAAAGCCATTCAGGATTTCTAGAAAGTATTTTCGAAAGTTGAGTCACAAGCTCTACCACCCCATAGAGATTACGATTGCGCTATTGAGTTCGTCCCAGCTGCTACACTCCCTAAAAGTCGTTTATTTAATCTGACGATTCCTGCGAAAGAAGCCTTAAAGGAATACCTTCAGACTAGTTTAGCTGCAGGTCATTTAAGACCCTCTAAGTCCCTTGTGGCAGTAGGAATTTTTTTTGTAAAAAAAAAAAAAAGGATGGGGGCTTTAGGCCGTGTCTGGATTTCCGGGAGATTAATAAAATCACTGTGAGCAATCCATACCCATTGCCGCTTTTTCCAGATTTGTTTAACCAACTAACCGGAGCTAAGTGGTTCTTTAAGATTGACCTTTGTAGGGCATATCATTTGGTGAAGGGGGGGCGATGAATGGAAGACAGCCTTTAATACCCAGGAAGGTCATTTTGAGTGTCTGGTGATGCCTTTTGGCCTTTCGAATGAGCCGGCATTTTTTCAAAATTTCATTAATGACATTCTGAGGCCATTGATCGGTAGGAGTGTTATTGTTTATTTGGATGATATTTTGAACTATTCACCTGATCTAGAGTTGCATTGGTAGAGAGTCCGTGAAGTTCTACAGATTTTGAGCAAAAACACACTCTTTGCTAAATTGGAGAATTGTGAATTTGTAGTACAGAAGATGAGTTTTTTTGGGGTACGTTGTCTCCAGTGAGGGGTTTGAGATGTACCCGGTGAAGGTTAAGGCAGTACTGGAGTGGCCTAGGCCTGAATGTGTAAAATCGGTTCAAAGATTTTTAGGGTTTGCTAATTATTATAGAAAATTCATAAAGAATTTTTCTGTTATTGCTAAACCTATAACTGATCTCCCCAAAAAGGGTCCTAATACTGTCCAATGGTCCACTGAGGCGGTAAAGGCTTTTGAGCATCTCAATGAGAGGTTTAGCTCTGCTCCTGTTTTGATCCAGACAGATGAGACCAAGCCATTTCTGGTAGAGGTTGATGCCTCATCAGCATGGGTGGAGGCAGTTCTGTCCCAGGAGGGAGAGGATGAGGTGCATCCCTGCACTTTCTTTTCTAAAAAAATTTCGGAGACTGAGCTCAACTATGATGTTGGGAACTGAGAGTTGCTGGCTATTAAACTCGTGTTTGAGCATTGGCGACATATTTTGGAGGGGGCTAGACATCTGATACAGGTTTTACTGATCATAAGAATCTGACATATCTGGATGCTGCTAAACGTTTGAATGCCCATCAAGCTAGGTGGGTACTGTTTTTTTGCCCGGTTCCATTTCTCCGTAACATATATCACTGGTACAAAGAATGTTAAAGCGGATGCTTTGTCTCGTACTTTCTCTCCAGCAGTTAATTCTGAGAAGGAGGAATATATTTTGCAGAGAGGCCTGGAATGCTGCACCAACAAACACTCCGTATGGGAAATTATTTGTGCCTAGAGCCTTGAGGAGAGCTTTTTTTGCTGAATGTCATGAATCTCGGTCGGTGGGTCATCCAGGGATTTCGGAAACTAGAAAGTCGATCGGTCGAAGTTTCTGGTGGACAGGGTGGCAAAGAAATTATCCAGTGGGTGCATCAGTGTACTGTGTGCCCTAGGTCGAAGGTCTCACATGCCCCGGCTGCAGGGTTGCTGTGCCCTTTGGAGGTTCCTTGTTCACCATGGACGCATCTTGCTATGGACTTTATCACTGATCTGCTGGTCTCTGAGGGTTTTTCTGTCATCTGGGTTGTTGTGGACCGGATTAGCAAGAGGTGTCATCTGGTCCAGTTCAATAAATTGCCCTGCGCCAAGAGTCTAGCTAAGGCATTTGTGAAAGAGATTGTCAGGCTCCATGGTGGGCCCACGGACATTGTATCTGATAGAGAACCACAATTTATGGCTCGCTCTTGGCATGCGTATTGTGACAGATTAAAGGTTCATTTGTCTTTTTTGTCAGGTTATCATCCGGAGTCCAAAGGAAAGACCAAAAGGAAGAGCCAGGATGTCGAGCAGTTTTTGAGGTGTTTTGTAGCACACAATCAGGAGATGTGGTTGGAATATCTACCACTAGCTGAGTTTTCTCTTAATAATCATACATCTCTCTCGGCTGGGTGTTCTTTTTTTTGCTGTACAGGCAGGCATCCATCTTTCAGTCCATTTTCAAAGATTGGGGCGGCTGTGCCTGAGGAGGAAAGTTTTTCTGGAAATTTGTAAAGGGTTTGGACCTCTGTGCGCCATAATCTGAAAGATGTGAATAGGAGGTCAAAGAAATATTTTGACAAGAAAAGAAGGGAGGCATTGTGTGCAGTTGGGGACACGGTCTGGTTGTCCTCTAGGAATCAGCGTTTGAAGATTCCTTCTAAAATACTGGGGCCTATGTGTGTAGTACCCTTCAAAGTGGTTTAGGTTGTCAACTCGGCAGCTGTGAAATTAGACATCCCCTCGTCCTGGAGAATTAATTCAGTTGTTCATGTATCTTTACTGAAGAAAGTTCACATGCGAGATATGGAGGCGATGCTGACTGTTCCTCTAGTTGATGAGGATGGCGAGTTTGAGATTTCACGCATTTCAGATTCCAGGTAGCACAGAGTAAGGATGCAGTACCTCATGTCCTGGAAGGGTTTCAGTCCCGAGCATAATTTCTGGGTAAAAGCTGAGGACATCTCGGCCTCAAGGCTGATTAAGGCTTTTCACAGGAGATTTCTGAATAAGGCTCAACCTAGAGGATTCGGAGGATCCTCGTAAAAGGGGAGGTACTGTTAGAATCTATTACGTTTTGACCATCCACCATCTTGCTGTGGTTTTCTAGCTGCTGATCTTTTTCCCCTAGTGCTGGGTTTGTCTGAGGTCAGTTGATTGTATCATCCTTTATTACCCAGCACCTCCCTCCCAGTCCTTGTTGGACAACAGTGTTAATAAACTGGCGTTCTGTGCTTGATGTCGTGCAGTTCTGGGATCTCTAGTTCTGCTTCCTCTATTTTCCTACTAGGAGGTTACCTGTTTTTGTTCCCAGTCCCTAGTACGTTTCAGGGATACCCTTCACCCAACCTTTAGGTCTTCATTTGAGTTTAGCCTAGGAAAAGTCGGTGGGTCTATTCACAAGGAATATGTTGCCCACTCCATTGTATGGCTTCTGCCTAGTCCTAATGCAGGGTCAGCTTCTCCCCCTTCTGTCCTAGTCCTGAGATGCAGATCTGTAACAATATCGGTGACAAATACAATTAGTACAGTGTGTGCAGCTTACTGTACATGTATTTAATTAATAAAAGATCATTTTTCTGAAAAAAATGGCATGGGCTCACGCATAATTTTCAGAACCAGCAGAGGGAAAGCTGACGGCTGCGGACCGATGTTTATAGCCTTGGAAGGGGGTAATACCCATGGAGCTTCCCAGACTATTAATATCAGCTTACAGCTGTTTACTTAGTCTTTACTGACTTTTAAAATGGGTACCCTAAAAAAAAGACATAGGGTCCCCCTATAATTAACAACTAGCAAAGGCTATGCAGACAGCTGCTGATTGATATTAATAGATGAGATGTTTTGGGGTTTTCATTGACTGTAAGCCATAATCATCATCATTAACGGAAATAAACACTTGAAATAGATCACTCTGTTTTAAATGACTCTATATAATATATGTTTCACTTTTTTATTGAAGAATTGAAAAAATTAACTTTTTGATGATATTGTAATTTTGTGAGAATCACCTGTATCTCTGTAATTTAAGGGCATGAAAATTCATATTTGGAAATTTGCAAAATTTTTCAAATTTTTGCCAAATTTCCATTTTTTTTTTATAAATAAACGCATGTCATACTGAAGAAATTTTTCAAAGTCATCAAGTACATTATGTCATGAAAAATCATTCTCAATATCACCAAGATCCGTTGAAGTGTTTTAGAGTTATTACCTTATAAAGTGACAATAGTGAGAATTGTAAAAATTGTCTCAATCATTAACGTGCAAACCACCCTCAGGGTCAGAGGGATTAAGGGCACAAAGACATCAATGATTAAATGGTCTCATGAAGCAGTGATGGCATTCCAAGAGTTGAAGCTCATTCTATGTTACCAGCAACTTGATCGCAACTGAATTTAGCAAGGAATTTGTGGTCCAGAACGACTCCTCACAGGTCAGGTTGTGATCTGTGTTGTGATTCTCTTTTGGTCTGACATGCACTGTGAGCTGTGAGGTCTTATATAGACAGGCGTGTGCCTTTACAAATCAAGTCCTATCAGTTTAATTAAACACAGCTGGACTCCAATGAAGGTGTAGCACCATCTCATGGAGAATCACAAGGAATCGGAGAGCATGTGACTTAAATATGAGTGTCTGAGCAAAGGGTATGAATACTTATGACAATGTAATATTTCAGTTTTTCTTTTGTATTTAATTTGCAAAAATTTCTACATTTCTGTTTTCTTCAGTCTAGATGGGGTGCAGAGTGTACATTAATGAGAAAAAAAATGAAATTTTTGAATTTACCAAATGGCTGCAATGAAACAAAGAGTGAAAAATGTAAAGGGGTCTGAATACTTTCCATACCCACTGTACTTGTAAGATGAAAGTACATAGCGCATAAATTGGTCTATTCATGAGAGCTTACCAGCTGTGGACTATTGGAAATGTCAAGTATAATTTGATTTCACTGGAATATATTCACTCATCTCTGATTAATACTTCTAATTTTTAAAGCATTCTTACTTTCCATATCAGCATAAATCTTTTGCTTTTTACTTAGTATTAGTAATTTGGCTACTTTGTAAAACCAGGAAATGATTTGTTTATGTGTACTATATCTTCTATTGCAGAACTGCTAATGCAACGGCTTTTGTAAACACTAAACTTTAAACTGACATTTTTCAGATTTATTTGGGCATGATTCAATTTAACTTGACAGACAAGATAAATTCCAGTTCACTGAGTCTAGTTTCTCATTTGGGTATAAACATGCACAATGACTCAAGTGACATGTATTGTGGTATATTTTGAACAATCTGTACCTGGGATATGATATGAAGATATACACACCCTAATGAATCATACGGCTTACCAATGAGTAAAACAGTGCTAAAGATCATTTACTTTTATTTACTTTCACATGTGTTGATGCCTCCAAAAATAAAACTTGATCAGGTTGATGAAATCTTTGATATTACAACCACCTCCATGCATTAAACAGGTAATCATGTACCAATGAAACTGCAGCTAATGCAAAGTATGCCTCTTCTCAGGAGGTATTGACTTCTTACCTGCTTCTCATGTGGCTTCTATAGCTAAACACATTGTGATAATTAGTTGCAAATGTTAATCCTTAATCAGATTTCATGGATTTCTTTTATTTATTTGTTCTTGAATCTATTGACATTTGTGCATCAGTTATTCAGGCACTAGACGTTTCTGTATGAAGAAATTGCGGGTGGTTGATAGAAACTGCAATGAAAGTTATGCTGTGCGCACACTATCAGGAGTAGATGACTTTTTAATCTACATTCCACATCTAATTAAGAATATAGTATATTGCATTCACATTTTACGAGCAGCAGAAAAAAAAGTGTGGAAGTATTATCAGGTTCTATCCATGTGAGACATGCAGCATCCGTAAACGGATGTGCAACGTATTTCATTTTTGTGAAACTAATTTTTTGTGAGGGTTTGCCCTCTGGCAAAAATTAGGAGACCACTGCACGGTTTTATAAAAATCAGTTTTATAAAAACCCTGCTGTGGTGTTCACAATCCTCTTGCAATAGGACAAGCTGGATGGCAGCTAAGTGCTAATAATATCCCAATAATAATTGGAATGAAAAAATAAGTAGTAACCATGCCAAAGGAATTGAAAAGAAAAACTTTGAGTGAGGAAAAGAAGGGCTCAATTCTGGCTTTACTAGCAGAGGGATTCAGAGATCATCATGTTGCCTCCATTATTAAAATTTCTAAGAGGGCACTCCATTACAATAAGGTCAAGTAGCAGACATTGGGGACAGCAAAAGCTACAGACTGGCAGAGGGCAAAAATGACTTTCCACTGACCGGGATGACAGTCATTTTATTAGAATGTCACTCAGCAACCACAGGATGACATCAAGTGATCTACAAAAGGAATGGCACATGGCAGCTGGGGTGAAGTGCACTGCAAGAACAGTTTGTAACAGGCTACTAGAGACAGTGCTCAAGTCATGTAAAGCTAAAAAAAAGCCTTTCATCAATGAGAAGCAAAGGAGAGCCAGGCTGAAGTTTGCCAAAGACCATAAGGATTAGACCATAGAGGACTGGAGCAAGGTAATCTTCTCTGATGAGTTTAATTTCCAGCTTTGCCCAACACCTGTTTGACTTAGATGGAGACTTGGAGAGGAGTACAAGCTGCAGAGTCTTGCCCCCACTGTGAAATTTGTTGGAGGATCGGTGATGATCCGGGTATGCTTCAGCAAGGTTGGAATTGGACAGGTTAATCTTTGCAAAGGACATATGAATCAAGCCGCATACAAGGTTATCCTGGAAAAACAGTTGATTCCTTCTACTCATGCAATGTTACCCAACTATGAGGACTGTTTTTTTCCAAAATGACAATGCAACATGCCACACAGCTAGTTCAATCAATATGTGGATCGCCAGTAGCCCTTTTTTCAAGAGTTGCAACATACCTCATGGTTCCAAGTCTCTCAGTAAGTTTGTCCACATGGGACATTGGATACACATCCTAACTAGAGACCTCATTCAGCCTGAGGTATTCATTACAAAACCACCACTCACCCTCGGGCTTCAGCACGAGGACGATGGAACTTGACCATCCACTTTTAAACTCCTTTATCACCCTGGGGAGAAAAGCAGAAACAGAAGCAGATAGTCCCTGTCATGATCGCTTGTGATAATGGCAGTAACCTGGTGACCGCTGTGAAGCTTGGCAAGCTCACACGCCAACCATGCTTGACATACGTGTTCAACTTAGTTCTTCAATGGTTTATTAAAGCCTACCCAGATTTACCAGAGGTTCGATTCAAATTATGCTGCATCAGTGCAGCTCATGCATGTGCGACCTGCCCACACACTGCAACTCCACACTGCACATGCTGGAAAGGCTTTCTGAGTAGCAAAGGCCAGTGAAGTACCAGCTCCAACACACCCATCAGCTAAGCACATAACAACAAAAGAGTGAGCATGGATGTTTGACATTTTGTGCAGTTCTCAAACACTTTGAGGACTCCACAAAGATGGTGAGCGGTGATGACGCCATGGTCAGCGCAACAATCCTGCTTCTGTGTCTACTTAAACAGTCGCTGCTGACAATTAGACATGAAGCTATGCATGTTAACCAGGTAGAGATGGAGGAAGACATGAAACAGAAAGATACTACCCAGTCATCAATATCTCTTCTGCTCAGTGTTGATTGGGTTACAATGAGGAGGTGGAGGCTGAGGAGAAGTAACAGGAGCTATTGGCTATAACAACAGAGGCTAGTACCCACACAACCTTTGTCCTGTCTTTCTTACATGGATGGGCTGAGGAGGAAGGAGAGGAGGAAAAAGATGAGTAGATGGAAAATCATCATCATGGTGGAGACATGGAAATGTTGGCTGTATGTACCTTGACACATATGGTTAACTTTATACATTGTTTCCTTTCCATGACCCTCATGTTGTATTTACCTTGGCCAAAAAAAGTACTGGCTAGTCAACATGCTTGAGTCTGTCTACAAGGATAACTGTGCATCATTCCTTCCTCAGGTGGAGAAGTCTTCTAAAATGTTGCTATACTAGAAGGCCATTGTAGAAAAGATGTTGAAAAATTCCCAACAGATAATGCTAGCAGCAGGTGGTAAGCTTCCTCCTTATCCAACCAAGGTGGGGAGGTGAGGGAGACAAACAGCAGAGGCAGGGGTACACTGTCATGGGCCTGGGACAATTTCATGACACCATCCAGGCATTCAGGGTCTAATAACTGGGTATTTTTGACAAGAATGGAAAAGTTTTTAAAGATGGTCAAGTAATACCTAGTCGACCAATTTTTTATTGGCTTTGTACTTTGTACCTGAGATTCATCCTCTAATCCTTGGGGTTGCTTTTTAGCAGCAGCCTGAATGAGGGTCATATAAGTATGTTCCTGCACATCGGTGCATTTTCCTGTATCACACAGGCTCTCAGATGGATCACTGGCTTCCACCGTTTCCTCATCATTTACTTGCAAGGCAGGGACATCGTAAGTCCGTGTCTAGCAACACATCAGTAGGGATGGTGTCTGATACACCCACTTCCCTCAGTCTTTTCCTGGCCCCATAGTCAAGATACACAAAGACCGTGGACACGGCAGGGCTGACCCCTCCCTTCGTGTGATGCTCAAGCCCTTACTGGTGGGTGTGAGCCAGGGAGTTGTGGCCCCCTGTGCGGCAAACCAGACTACCCTGGAAGGGGCGTGACTAAGACAGCTACCTGGGTCTCGGTCTTCACTGTAGCTTCAGATGGTGAGGTCATGCTTGTGCGGCAGGGAGCTGCCAGGTGCCACTCCAGGGTGGCGTCTGGCTGTGGCTGCTGATCCCACTTGGGGAGATGGAACACTAGGACAGGTACAAGTAGCAGACAGGCTGGTGAGCACAGCAGGCACGACTGAGCCACAGGCAGGTGAGCACGGCTAAGACACAGGCAGGCGGGCACACCTGAGACATTAGCAGGCGGGCATGGCTGAGACACTGGCAGGCGAGCATGGCTGAGACACAGGCAGGCAGGCACAGCTGAGACACTGGCAGGTGGGCACGGCTAAGACACTGGCAGGCGGGCATGGCTGAGACACTGGGGCAGGGACTGACTTTAAAGGCACAAGGACACGGGCAGGAAGGAGTGGTATATGGAATAGGTAGGGTCCTGTTCATACAGCAGATGCAGGTACTGGTACTGGAAGGCAGGAATGGTGTATGAAGGAACAGGTAGAGACCTGTTCACACAACAGGTGCAGGTACAAGTACTGGAAGGAAGTAGTGGAGTCTGAAGGAACAGGTTTGGACCTGTTCACACAGGAGGTGCAGGTACGGGTCCTGGCAGGAAGGAGTGGAGTTTGATGGAACAGGTTTGGACCTGTTCACACTTGGAGAAGAACCGCAAGGCTGAGGAGAAGGGTTGCAGATAGCAGCAAGAGGTTCTGCAGCAGCAGAAGCAGAATAAAGCAGACCCGCAAGAGTACAGAGCACATGCAGAGCTGCAAGACTGCAGAGCACAGGCAGAACCGCAGAAGTGCGGAGCACAGGCAGAACCGCAGGAGTGCAGAGCACAGGCAGAACCACAGGAGTGCGGAGCACAGGCAGAACCGCAGGAGTGCGGAGCAGAGGCAGAACAGCCGAAGTGCGGAGCACAGGCAGAACCGCAGGAGTGTGGAGCACAGGCAAAACCGCAGGAGTCCGGTGCACAGGAAGAACCAAAGGAGTGCAGAGCATAAGCAGAGCTGCAAGAGTACGGAGCACAGGCAGAACCGCAGGAGTGTGGAGCACAGGCAGAACTGCAGAAGTGTGGAGCACAGGCAGAACCGCAGAAGTGCAGAGCACAGGCAGAACCACAGGAGTGCGGAGCACAGGCAGAACTGTGCAGAGCACAGGCAGAACCACAGGAGTGCGGAGCATAAGCAGAGCTGCAAGAGTACGGAGCAGGGAGAGCTGCAAGAGTGCGGAGCACAGGCTGAGCCACAAGAGTACGAATCAGGCAGAGCCACAAGAGTGAAGAGCAAAAGCAGAGCCGCAAGAGTACGGAGCACAGGCAGACGGAGAAGACACAAAGATAAACACAGCAGGGAGCCATGGACAAGGAGACTAATAGACAGAGATAGGACTGAGTTCAGACAAAGTAATGGTGTGAGACAAGGTACAGGGCCAAGGACACAGGGACCATGATATACTGCCTCCTGGTGGACAGAGAGGATAGGTACGAGACAAGGCAGGGAGCAATAGCACAGGGACCAGGATATTCTGCCTCCTGGAGGGCGGAAAGACAGGTACAAGGCAAAGCTAGGAATCAAGGACACAAAGACCAGGATATTCTGCCTCCTGGAGGGTGGCAAGACAGGCACAGACATAGGACTAAGAATCAAGCCTCAAGAGAAGGCAAAACATAGGAGAGGACCTGGTGACTCAGCAGCAAGACACTAACTGAGTTAAGACATTGCACAGGCAACTACCACCAGGTGGAGCTGCCCTCAATACTAGAGGCTTCTTGGTAATTGGCCAGGGACACATTAGGCAGGTGCACCCTGATTCCATAAGAACAAGAGATTTCTGGTGCCTCTCCCCATGCATACAGCCAGGAAGCATGCAGAGAGCAGGCAGGAAGCAAAAGGCACACAGCAAGGAGCCAGTAGCAGACAGAAGTCACAGCATGGCCTGGAGCAGTGAGTAAGTTGGTGTGTGAGGAATGGGAGGCCATGCAGTGATGCCAGCAGGGTTGTTACACTTCGGTTACAGACATCGTCTTTCCTGGAATTACGGGTGCTTCAAACAAAATTAGAATATCATCAAAAAGCTAATTTATTTCAGTTCTTCAAAACAAAAAGTGAAACTCATATATTGTATAGACCCATTACAAACGCAGTGATCTATTTCAAGTTTTATTTTCTGTTAATGTTGATGATGATTATGATTTACAGCCAATGAAAACCCAGAAGTCACTATCTCAGAGAGTGATGAGTGAGAATGCTCGCAACTACCTGGTACTCACCAGAGCATCTCATTGCTCGAGATTGGATGTAGCATTGCAGTGATTGGCAGGCCGCAGAGCATCATCAGGTCTATATCAGACCTGGCACCACCATGTTCCTCACACTCTACTCTGGAATCAGGCAGTGTAGAGAGAGTTGTTGCTGAGCTAGGGAGATTTGCTTGTGTGTTAGTTAGTGTAGGTATACCACAATATATTAGACACAGATCCATCTCAACTAACAGTCCTTCTGAGGACTAATCCAGCTGCATAGAGATGAGCGCTAGGCAGGCAGGCGGTGTATGTGGCAGACTACAATACATATAGCAAAAGGGCCCATTCCAGTTCTGTCTGCTGCTGCTACTTTGACAGATATTTCTAGACATAGCCTCAAGTATCAGGGGCAGGAATGATCTTTTTGGGATCTTTATATGATTATTTGCTTAAAAAGCAATCCAGAGAACACCATTTTTCTGCTCAATTTGCTTGTTGGCACTGCAGAATAAGGCCAGATCCTTTCCATATTACAGCGCTAAAAATCCAACTATTTAAAACTGTGGTTTGTCCGTCACATGGATCACATAAACGTGATGCTCAAAATTCTGCCATTTCTGGCCTCAATTAAAATTTGTTGCAGTGTGTTAGCAAAGTTAGTGACACCAGTGTGCAGTTCAAAATTGCTACCTACAGGCCAGCTATTTAAAACTGTGGTTTGTCCGTCACACGGATCACATAAACATGCACTCAAAATACTGCCACTTTTGGCATTCATTTAAGTTTTGCTACAGTATGCTATCGAAGTTATTGACACCAGTTTGCTGTTCAAAATAGTTACCTACAGACCAGCTATTTAATACTGTGGTTTGTCCAGCACATGGATCAATCACATAAACGTGCGCTCAAAATGTTGCCATTTCTGGCCTCTATTTAAATTTTGTTGCAGTGTGTTAGTGAAGTTATTGACCCAGTTTGCTGTTCAAAATAGTAACCTACAGGCCAGATATTTAAAACTGTGGTTTGTCCATTACACGGATCACATAAACGTGCGCTCAAAATTCTGCAATTTCTGGCCTCCATTTAAACTTTGTTGCAGTGTGTTAGCAAAGTTATTGACACCAGTTTACTGTTCAAAATAGTTATCTATAGTCTAGCAATTTAAAACCGTTGTTTGTCCGTCACACGGATCACATAAACGTGCACTCAAAATTCTGCCATTTCTGTTGTCCATTTAAATATAGTTGCAGTTTGTTAGCGAAATTATTGACACCAGTTTGCTGTTCAAAATAGTTAACTACAGGCCAGCTATTTAAAACTGTGGTTTGTCAGTCACACGGATCACATATGTTCTCTCCAAACTCAGCCATTTATAGTGAGTGTAGAAAATATTGTCCTCCATTTAAAAAGGGCAAGGAGTGTGGCAAGGGACGGGGAACTGGATATGATGGTGATATTACATGCAGAGGCCAAGGCCCAGGGGAAGCTGAAATTGTGTCACAGCAAACACCCACATCTTTACACACGACCTCCCTGTCCCAATTACTAGGAGAATGCACCAGCACACCACTTTTGAACCCAGAGCAGTGTCAAAAGGTTGTTGGTTGGAGAGCGGTTAATGCTTCCAGTCACTTTGCCACAACCCTGTCTTCCACAAGGTCAAGTCTCAGTAACCGTGAGTCTGGACCGCATATTCCTCACCCTGATCATCTTCCTCCCATCATGCCGAGTGCCAGGTGACAACTGATCCCACACTTGGATACTCTGAAGAGCGGTTCACTTTTCCATTTTACAGATTTGGGCCTCTTGCCTGGTCCACTTGAAGTGGGGTAAGAGGAGATGGCATGCAGCAATGCCCAAATATTCAAGCAACCACAGTCACACGAAGGCGACGGTGGGAAGGTGTAACAAGAGGTAGACAATGATGAAACACATTTGCCAGAAAGTCAGGAAGAGTACTAGGGTGCGAAAATGGAAGACGAGGTGATGGATGATATAGTTACTGACCCAACCTGGCAGGAGGACATGCAGAGCGATGACAGCAGCACATAAGGGGAGTGAGGCATAGCACCCCAACAGGCAGGAAGAAGCAGTGTGGTGGCCGCACACAGAAGGCGGGCAGCCGTTCCTCATAACACCAATTGTGACCGAAGTTGCCAGTCCAACAGCTAGGTCTTCCTGAGTCTGGTTGTTTTTAAAAGACTCTGCCGATAATCCCAAAAATGACATTTGCAACACCTGCCAGGCCAGCATCATCAGGGGTAGCAAAACTACCAGACAGACCACATTCAGCATGATCAGGCACATAGCAGCAAAGCACTCGGATTTGTGGGCTGAACCCCAGGGTCCAGGAACAGTGTTTGTGGGTGACACCACTGATTCTTCTGCTGTTGTGCATGCAAGCCAATCCCCTGTTCATGGTGCATGTGAAGATGCCTCCTGCCCTGCTCCTGTCATTTCACACACTCAACTAGCACCATCAGCAAGCACCTCCACGTCCTTGTCCCAGCGCAGCATTCAGTTGTCCATACCCTACTCCTTAGAACACAAGCACAAATATGCAGCCAATGCCCTACAGGCCACACTACTAAATTCACACATTTTGTGGCTGCTTGCGCTCGAAATGTTGCATTTTAGGCTTGTCGAGACGGAAGCTTTCTGCAACCTGATGGCAGCGTCTGTACCTCGGTACTCAGTCCCCAGTCATCACTATTTCTCCCAGTGTGCCATTCCCGCATTACACAATCACGTGTACCACAACATTAGCTGAGCCCTCAACAATTCAGTTACTGGGAAAGTCCACTTAACCGTGGACATGTGGACATGTGCTTGTGGGCTGGGACAGTACATCTTGCTGACAGCACACTGGATTAACATAGTGGAAGTCGGGACCCAGTCATACCTTGAGATGGAACATGTCCTTCTAACACTGAGGATTGCAGAACCTATGTCAATCAGGGTTGCCCCCACAGTCTACAGCTTCTGCACATCCTCCTCCTCCTCCATCTCCAAATTCACCACATCAGTCACAAGCTGGAAGCACTGCAGCACTGCCTCAGCCAAGCGGCAACAGGCTGTGCAGAAGGTAATATGCTTAGGTGACAAACAGCACAATTCTGAATAGTTGTGGACAGCTCTGAAAGAGCAGGCAGATCTGTGGCTGACACGGCTGAACCTAGAGCCAGGCATGGTCATGTGTGACAAAGGCCGTAACCTGGTGGCAGCTCTGAGGCGAGGCAAGCACACACATGCACCATGCCTGGCCCATGTGCTTAACCTCTTGGTTCAGCGGTTTCAAAACCTACCAGGAGCTGCCGGTTCTGCTTGTCAAAGTATGCTGCCTGTGTGCCCATTTTAGAAAGTCAGTTACATCTTCCACCTCCCTTGCCATGCTTTAGAAATGTTTGCTGCTTTCAGCTCACCGACTGGTGTGTGATGTCCCCATGCATTGGAACGCTACACTGCAGATGTTGGAAAGGATTTGTGAGCAGAAGAGGGCAGTTGTTGACTACCAGCATCAATCAACAAGGCCATCGGTATTCAGTTCATACTCCACACATAAGACCTCAGGAGTGGACATGGATGTTAGACATATGTACCAACCTCCAAAACTTTGAGAACTCCACCAAGATGGTGAGCAGCGATGACACCATAGTTAGCGTCACCATCTCGCTTACCTTTGTTCTGAAATACTCTCTGCTGACAATCAAAGAGGATGCATTGCAGGCAGAGCACGATGAGATAGAGCAAGGAACCAAACAGGGTGATTACACACAGTCCAGCCTCATCTGATCAGAATGTGGATTGTGTGACAATGAGGAAGAGGAGGAGGAGGAGAAAGAACAGGAGCTAGTCTCATGTGCTATAGACAGTACTACCTGCAAAACTGTCATACCGTCTTTTCAGCATGGAAGAGCTGAGGACAGTGAGGAGGAGGAGGAGAGCATGGTCAGTCGTCCTCTTGGTGAGAACACAGAAGTCTTGCCTGTTAGCAGTCTAGCACGCATGGCTGAGTTTATGTTAAGCTGCCTTTCCCATGACCCTCGCACTCTAAAAATTTTGGGTGACAGTCATTACTTGTTGTTGACACTTCTAGACCCACACTACAAGGAGAACTTTCAGTCTCTTATTCCCAAGGTGGACAGATCTACTAAAATGGGGCAGTACCAGAAGGCCCATGTTGCGGAATTATTTTAAAAAGTTCCCACCTGAAAATGCTGGCAGCAAAGGTCACAGTTCTTTGGACAAGCGAGTACAACACAACTCCAATCAATCCAGCAGAGGCAAGGGAACACTGGCAAACTTCTGGGTGAGTTTTCCCACACCCTACACAGGCCCTGAGGCACGGGGTACTCTCACAAGGAGAGAAACGTTTGGGAAGATGCTGAGGGATTACCTTGCTGACCGTACCAACGTACTCTGTGATTCCTCTCTACCTTTTAATTATTAGGTATCTAAGCTGGACACATGGCATGAAATGCCTCTCTACGCCTTGGAGGTTCTGGCCTGCCCTGCCGCTAGCGTTTTGTCAGAGCGGGTTTTTAGTGCCGCTGGTGGAATTATAACTGATAAGCGCATCCACCTGTCAACTGAAAATGCTGACAGGCTGACTCTTATAAAAATGAGTTGGATTAGGCCAGAATTATCAACACCACCGAATGATAGCAGCGTAACATAAACTCAAATCCAGTGTCTTTTTGGGGGAGGTGTATTCCCATACACCTCTTCAAAACCACGCATTGGTAACCGCTTCTTGATTTTGGCTATTTGCTGTTGTCCTTTTCCTTTCTCCTCATCCTCTACCACTGTATCACCAGGGTGACTGTGGTCTGTGATGCAACACACACATAATTTTTTAAGGGTGTTTATAATGCCTGTTAAAAATGGTTATACTGTATGTTCATGTAAACCCCCCAGAGGTAAATGTTTGTCAGCCCATACATTTAGTGCATGGGCATTACAAGTACACTTTCCTTTCTAATGGGAACATTTTTTCATGAGGCCCTCCTCTACGTCTCTTCCAAGGGGCATTGGAGTGCCTCCAAATTTTTGGCAGCCTTCGTATTCACTGCTTAGGAAAACAGCATGGGAGACCCATTTCCTAAAAATGGGAACATTGTTTTCAGGAGTCCCTCCTCTATGTCTCTTTAACGGGGCATTGGAGTGCCTCCAAATTTTTGGCAGCCCTTGCAGTCACAGGATAGATAAACACTATGGGAGACCCACTTCCTAATAATGGGAACATTTTTTCATGAGGGCCTCCTCTACGTCTCTTCAAAGGGGCATTGGAGCTACTCCAAATTTTTGGCAGCCCTTGCATTCACTGCATAGGCAAACAGTATGGTAGACCCAGTTCCTATTAATGGGAAGATTTTTTTTCAGGAGGCCCTCCTGTAAGTCTCGTCAAAGGGATATTGGGGTGCTTCCAAATTTTGGGCAGCCCTGCCACTCACAGCATATGCAATATCAGTATAGGAGATCCACTGTTTAATAATGGGAACAACAAAGCATAGTCTGCTGTCGGCTCTCTAAGAACAGTGAGGGCCAACTGCTGGCCCTTTAAGAATAGTAAAAGCCGCTCGATGGCCCTATAAAAATAGGCTTTGTTACTTTCAGAGTCCCTCTTTCATAAATGAAACAGGATGTGTCTGATGATGTGTCACACACCACATGGCCAGATAAGATTGTAAAATGTAAAAATGACATTTCCCAGTGAATGCATTTGTCTTGGTTGAAAGCAATGCTAGGGTTCAAAAATGCACCAAAAACGCTACGTGTGAACATAGCACAAGGTGTGGAGGAGCATGTGTGCAAACTGTAAAGCGCTGCAGAATATGTTAGCGCTATATAAAAATAAAGATAATTATTATTATTTTTGGTTTTGATTATTTATTTTGCCTTATATACAAGTCATTACCATTGAAAAGATATTTCTTAACATATTTCCCTGGAAAATCTATTTTGGTTTCATTTCTGTATGCTTTATTTTGAGTCTGTAAAGTGGCTTTAGACTCAGACAACATTGCTCACAGCAGTGACTTGGGAGTCAGAAATGCTTCCAGGGGTCTTTCACCATGCTGTTCCCATGTCATTTGAGCACTGTTCCCATCAGCTTCCACAATTTCTAGCCCCTCTGCAGACCGCTGGGTGGGCCGCCGGAAAAATGCTTCAGTTTAACATAGACTTACATTTGGCTTGTTGCCTGGTTCGAGCACCTGAGCATTCCAATTTGCTCGACCCGAGCTGCAAGCATTCGAACATTTTAGTGCTCACCCATCAGTGCCATCACTAATCTCAGTAAAATAGAATAATTAACATAATGCCCCTTCCACATCTTCCTAAGCATTTAAAAAGGTCCCTTGGTCTGTTTAAATAGGCTCCACAATCATGGGGAAGATTGCTGACTTGACAGATGTACAGAAGACAGACATTGACACAGTCCACAAGGAGGGTGCGCCACAAAAGGTCATTGCTAAAAAAACTGGCTGTTCAGAGTGATGTATCCAAGAATATTAATGGACAGATGAGTGGAAGGAAAGAGGTGCACAAGCAACCGGTATAACCATAGCCTTGAAAGAATTGTTAAGAAACTTTCAAGGCTTTGCTTTTCAGGCCTTGAGATAATTCCTGTGCCCACTGGTCATGGGACAGACGATATTCCCTGCAGGTTTTTTCAAACCACTGTAAAGTAGCACTTGTTATTCATGTTGGGGATACACACTTGGCAGCCAATTAACCAGGTCCAGCATGGGTTTCTTTTAACATAAACAGTCCATGAGGTTTATTGATCAGCATAAACCATATACAGCAACAGGCTTATATCCAACAAACAGAATGTTCATAATAGAGCTCTGCTCTCTCAGCCCTGTGGTCACACAGGCTGTGCAATGTCCAGCAATCAGGCTCTACAGCCTCATAGTTATTTTTCCCTGTCTGGGGTTACCTCTTAGTTGCTTCTTATTCAGGACGACCATTCCCTCCCGGCGACTGTCCCACACACACAGGCCAAAATACACAGGCCTCACCCGGTCAGAGGCCTCCGCCTGTGCGCTTCAGGAAGGCAGCACACCTTCTAGCACATCGGCCTTCCAGGACCTTCCACACGGACCAATCAGATCCAGGCACTCTCTCTCCTGTGATCTACCCTGGTCACCTTATATGGTCCATAGCCACTCCCACTGGATCACATGGCTATGACCTCATTGCAGGTCCTATTTTCAGACACCCAGCCATACACACATATATATAGGCTTACTATGGGCATTTAGACACATGTCCCTAGGTAGGTTTGTAGGTGACTGGTCTCATCCATCTCACCAGCCACCTGGAAGCTCTCCCTGATACACTGTAACAAAAACCTAAGCAGTACCTCTGCTGATCAACACACATTCAAGCTTCCATCCCAGGGCCACCCACTCTGGGATACATAACGGTCATTTACCATCCTATCTCCATTACCACAAAGGATATGCCTGTGTGCATGACCCATACAGTGCCCCCTAGCTGTCACAGCAGTCACTGCACCACATCACCAAAGAAAGATATCTAAGTCTTCATCTTTCTTCATCACAGTGAAAAGGGTAACTGAGAACTTCTACCACTTGAAATCTCTCTTAGCCTAATGTCCTGCAGCAGCAGTCTCTCTCTCCAAGCCTTTTGACCTTTTACTACTATAGAATAAGTTGCAGAAGCAAACTGGGATCACATTCTTCCAGCTGCTGTAATGCCATTCTCCCCCAAGAACACACATTGATAGTGCCCCAAAAAAGATTTCTGAGTAGGTCCATTATTTGAGTCCTATGAGCTGGGCTATCTCATTGTTCAGGTGCCACGGTACCCTGCTCCAAGTCCTGCTCAATCAAGGCACCAATCAGCAGATCTTTGGATTTGCCTGCTTTTGCTATTCTTCTGTGCTCACAGAGGTTAAACAAAGCCTCTTTACTCTACTTCCTGTATATGTCTGCCATTTCGGTAAACAGTCTTTCGCCAAATAAAAGACAGAAAAGAAAAACAGGAAGTTGAAACTGTTTCCAAGTATGTTTACGTAAACACTAAGTTGAACCTTGTAGAACTGGTACACTTCTCACAAGGAAACCAGTTCTTTAGTACATAGAATAATTGCTTAACCCCTTCATGACCAAGCCTATTTTGACCTTAATGACCAGGCCATTTTTTGCAATTCTGACCAGTGTCCCTTTATGAGGTAATAACTCAGGAACCCTTCAACGGATCCTAGCGATTCTGAGAATGTTTTTTCGTGACATATTGGGCTTCATGTTAGTTGTAAATTTAGGTCGATAATTTTTGCGTTTATTTGTGAAAAAATCAGAAATTTGGCGAGCAATTTTCAAATTTTGAATTTTTATTCTGTTAAACCAGAGAGTTATGTGACACAAAATAGTTATGTTATGTCTACTTTACATCAGCACAATTTTGGAAACAAAATATTTTTTTGTTGGGAAGTTATAAGGGTTAAAAGTTAACCAGCGATTTCTAATTTTTACAACAAAATTTACAAAACCATTTTTTTTAGCGACCACCTCACATTTGAAGTCACTTTGAGGGGTCTATATGGCAGAAAATACCCAAAAGTGACACCATTCTAAAAATGGCACCCCTCAAGCTACTCAAAACTGCATTCAAGAACCCTTCAGCTGTTTCACAAGAACTAAAGCAACGTGGGAAGAAAAAATGGACATTTTAATTTTTCCAACAAAAATTTTCTTTTAGCATCAATTTTTTCATTTTCACATGGGTAACAGGATAAAATGGATCATAAAATTTGTTGGGAAATTTCTCCTGAGTACAACGATACCTCATATGTGGTCATCAACCACTTTTTGGGCGCACGGCAGGGCTTAGGCTAGTTTCACACTTGCTTTTTTTTGCAGCGCGTTTTTCCCGCAAAAAAACGCATTAAAAAAACGCATACAAATGCATACAAACGCTGCGTTTTTTTCAAGCATTTTTATGCGCATGCAGGAAAAAAACGCAGCGTTTTTGTGCGTTTGTATGCGTTTTTTGTGCGTTTGCGTTTTTTTACAGACTTTGGAAAAACCCCAAAAAAAAGAAAAAACAACCATTCAACAACACACAAGACCAATGGGACTTCATTGTGGGTGTGGTATGTTAATATATAGACCCTGTCTACAGTATTCTTCACATTTGCTTGATTCTTCTCGTGACCATGGATCTGCGCTGGAAGAGTTTTCACTTCAACTTGGATTTGGACATCGCGATGGCTCAGGCGTATGCAGTTGCTTGCCATGAACAAAGGAAGAGAGAGAGGCAGCGAAGACGGCGGCGTATGTGGATACATACCACACCCTCTACAGCGAGCTCCAGTCAAACCCGGAGAAATTTACAGATTATATCCGGATGTCCCACGAAAGTTTCATGGATTTGCTTGCTCGTGTCCAACAATCCATCCGGAGACAGGACACACAGCTCCGTCGTGCGATTCCTCCTGAGGAACGGCTACTGGTGACATTACGGTATGTTTTAAAAACCAAGGGGTGCGGTCTGATGTTTTTTTTTTAAATTTAGTATTCAAAACCTTGGGTAATTAGTTTTCGTGAATGTACTAATATTTTATTTTATAGTTTTTTAAAATAATATACATAAATATTAATTTTACTTCTTTGTCTGTTCACAGATTCCTGGCGACTGGAGAAACCCTATCTTCACTACACTTCCAGTACCGTATTGGAATCTCTACCTTGTCTGGAATTGTTGCTGACACCTGCCGGGCTCTCTGAAATGTTCTTTGTCCAGAATTTATGCCCCTGCCCACCGCTGAAAAGTGGATGGAAATTGCTGACAAATTCTGGACAGTATGCAATTTTCCCAACTGTTTGGGAGCTGTTGATGGTAAACACATACGGATCATCAAACCCCAAAGAACGGGATCTGAGTACTATAATTACAAAAAGTACTTTTCAATAGTACTCATGGCGATTGCGGATGCCGGATGTATGTTTGTAGCAGTGGACATTGGAGCATTTGGCCGTGGTAATGACTCACAGGCTTTTAAAAACTCAGACATGGGCCGGAGGTTGTATGGCAACCAATTTAATTTCCCTATGCCACGGCCTCTTCCTCACACCGAAGCTCCGCCACTGCCCTTTGTAATGGTTGGCGATGAGGCTTTTCAAATGTGCGGAAACTTACTGAAACCCTACTCCAGCCGGGACTTGGACCACACCAAAAAAATATTTAATTACAGGCTGACCAGGGCCAGAAGAACTGTCGAGTGTGCTTTTGGGATTCTTGTCTCCAGATGGCGAATTCTGGGCACGGCCATTAATCTTAAACTTGAAACAGTCGATGAGGTGGTGAAGGCCTGTGTGGTTCTACATAACTTTGTGATGGCTAAAGAGCACCCGACCTTTGAACTGGACGATGATGCTCCTAACCCATTGCCTGAATTCACTCAGCACACTCTCAGGTCATCCGTTGAAGTTGGCCAAATGAGGGACCAATTTGCGGCCTACTTTATTTCTGATGTAGGACGGGTGCACTGGCAAGATGAAATGGTGTAATGTTTTTGTTTGTTTATGGTAATAAAAAACCTTATTTGATACCATTACTGAGTGCACTATATTTTTTAAACTCCAATTAAATAAAAATATATTGGAACGAGCAAAGCTGCAGGCCATGAATCAGGAAACCAATTTTTTTCAAGAGAAAATTGTGCAACTAGTTGAAAAAAAAGTATGTGATTTTCTCAAAACACAACCCTCAAAACCCAACCCCAATGAAAGTCCATGGGGAATACAAGTCAGCATTGAGTGGATGAATGTAATCTGCTCCATTCCAACTTACAAGTTATTACACTAGGCCTTGGAATGACTATACTAGGCCGTGGTATTTCAAATATGAGTATAGTAGGCCTTGGGCCTACTAGTATAGTCATATGTGAAATACCACGGCCTAGTATAGTCATACCAAGGCCTACTCGATTTTTGCCAACTAGGATCTTGTTTCACGAAAAACAAACTGGTGAAACTTGACAAGTTTCAACAGTTTGTTTTTCATGAAACCAGATTCTAGTTGGTAAAACTCGAGTTATTACACTAGGCCTTGTAATGACTACACTAGGCCGTGGTATTTCAAATATGAGTATAGTAGGCCTTGGGGCTAGTAGTATAGTAATATGTGAAATACCACGGCCTAGTATAGTCATACCAAGGCCTACTGTAATAACTCGTTTTTTAACAACTAGCATCTTGTTTCACAAAAAACAAACTGGTGAAACTAGAAAGAAACTTATTTTTTAGACAAGTTTCAACAGTTTGTTTTTCATGAAACCAGATTCTAGTTGGTAAAACTAGAGTTATTACACTAGGCCTTGGAATGACTACACTAGGCCGTGGTATTTCAAATATGAGTATAGTAGGCCTTGGGGCTAGTAGTATAGTAATATGTGAAATACCACGGCCTAGTATAGTATTACCAAGGCCTACTCGATTTTTACCAACTAGGATCTTGTTTCACGAAAAACAAACTGGTGAAACTTGACAAGTTTCAACAGTTTGTTTTTCATGAAACCAGATTCTAGTTTGGTAAAACTAGAGTTATTACACTAGGCCTTGTAATGACTACACTAGGCTGTGGTATTTCAAATATGAGTATAGTAGGCCTTGGGGCTAGTAGTATAGTAATATGTGAAATACCACGGCCTAGTATAGTCATACCAAGGCCTACTGTAATAACTCGATTTTTAACAACTAGCATCTTGTTTCACAAAAAACAAACTGGTGAAACTAGAAAGAAACTTATTTTTAAGACAAGTTTCAACAGTTTGTTTTTCATGAAACCAGATCCAAGTTGGTAAAACTCGAGTTATTACACTAGGCCTTGGTATGACTATACTAGTCCGTGTTATTTCACATATGACTATACTAGGCCTTGGGTTGGTTTTTAACATGTATTTACCCATCAGTGTGTGTGAGCGGCGCAAACAACATTAATGAAACTTTGTAATGGTGAACCACAAATGTAAATTTATTTTTAATCACAAAAATAAACCAAAAAATTATTTTTTCCGGCGTTTGGGGGCAGATGGTTTCAATTTGGGGGTGTGCAGGGAATATGCAACACTTGCAGTTGAAGACGGTGTTTGAGGGGAAGGGGCAACAAAACTTGTGGGGGAAGGTAGTCCAGTTAAGGGAATTAAACTAGGAACACTTGGAGGAGAGGAAATCTGTTCAGGTACATTAGTTGTAATGGCATGTCGCCGTAGGCTTGTGTGCCTGGACCGACTTTGGCCCAATGCCCGCCTTGATAGATTTCGCCTTGAACTAGGGGCAAATATTGAATGTAGGTCCCCCGTCTGCTGGTGTGGCTGCTGCTGCTGAGGTGGCTGCTGCTGCTGAGGTGGCGGCTGCTGCTGAGGTGGCTGCTGCTGCTGCTGAGGTGGCTGCTGCTGCTGCTGAGGTGGTTGCTGCTGCTGCTGAGGTGGTTGCTGCTGCTGCTGAGGTGGCTGCTGCTGCTGCTGAGGTGGCTGCTGCTGCTGCTGAGGTGGCTGCTGCTGAGGTGGCTGCTGCTGCTGAGGTGGCTGCTGCTGCTGCTGCTCTTCGTTGGCAGTGCTCGTCCTTGCAGGAGGACTGGTGGCGGCAGTGATGGTCCAGGTTTGCAGAGTGGTGGTGGCAGGGCTACTACATGTTGTTGTAGCGGCAGGGCTGTTCCATGTTTGCCTAGTGGTGGCTGAGCTCCACGCATGCATGGGAGTGGCGGTGGTGCTCCAGACAGGAGCAGCGCTTGCCATGGTGGTGTCGGTGAAGTGACCAGCTGCACTCAGACTTGTGGTGGTGTAACGGTGGGTGTCCTGGCTTTGAATAGAGGTGTCCGTGCAGTGGTATGCAGCACAAGTCGGTAGTGAGGTGAAGCGAGTCAATGGTGGTACAGGTGGAAATGACACCACTGACTGCTGACCGTACCGATTATGCTGCATAGCCTGCAAGAAAGCATTGTTGCAGGCCTGCAGCACATTCAGCTGTTGCTCAGGACTAAGGTGTTCCGCCATGCCCTTTTCAATCTTACTAAAAAAATGGTGTGCTGGTCTGTTGAGGTCGGCCTCCAGACGGTCAAGGCGCTGTTCTACAGAATTGAAGCGGTGTTCAAAGTGGTTAAAACCACGTTCCATGAGTGCAAAACCGCTTTCAACTCTGTCGGACAGTGACTTGAGGCTGGAATTAAAGGCCTCGCTCAAATGCATAAACTCGGGCAAGACATTCCGCTCCAAGGCCCTCTGCCGCTGGCGGGTAGTGCCCGCATAACCAGTGGCAGAGACCTGGGACAGGGGAACACCTGATGGCCCAGCTTCCTGGTCACCAGCTGTGTGTGTGGTTGACCTGCAAGGTGCTTCCTGGCTGTCGGATGGCTGGGACGGGTCAGAGGACGTCCGAGGAAGGACCGCTCCAGGGCCAGGTTGCAGGGTGCTGCTCCAGGTGCTGTGGAAGAAAGGAAAATCATTACTACCATGCCTTTACAAGAAGCATCAGCTGTGGATTAGAAAAACACAGATTAATAAAAATAAAAACCCAAAATTTATAATACTTACGATCTCGTGGCAAGGACCGGTCTTAGGAACTGCAACGCGTGATAGTGACGGTATCTAGTTCTGGTCCTTGACGCAGATCCACTGCGAACCTGGCCCTCAGCACGAACATCACTGTTGAAGCGGTCCTTGATCGAACGCCAACGTGTTCGGACTTTGTCCACTGTTGTTAAAAAAAAAACAGTGCCGTCAAGGACAACAGTCAATGCGGCACAATATAGCAATACAATACTCAAAGCAGTCACTGTAGACCCCGATGACACTGTTGGGTTTCCTGCTAGAATACACCTAGCACGAAACCCAACAGTGCCGTCAAGGACAACAGTCACTGCGGCACAATGTAGCAATACAATACTCAAAGCAGTCACTGTAGACCCCGATGACACTGTTGGGTTTCCTGCTAGAATACACCTAGCATGAAACCCAACAGTGCCGTCAAGGACAACAGTCACTGCGGCACAATGTAGCAATACAATACTCAAAGCAGTCACTGTAGACCCCGATGACACTGTTGGGTTTCCTGCTAGAATACACCTAGCACAAAACCCAACAGTGCCGTCAAGGACAACAGTCACTGCGGCACAATGTAGCAATACAATACTCAAAGCAGTCACTGTAGACCCCGATGACACTGTTGGGTTTCCTGCTAGAATACACCTAGCACGAAACCCAACAGTGCCGTCAAGGACAACAGTCACTGCGGTACAATGTAGCAATACAATACTCAAAGCAGTCACTGTAGACCCCGATGACACTGTTGGGTTTCCTGCTAGAATACACCTAGCACGAAACCCAACAGTGCCGTCAAGGACAACAGTCACTGCGGCACAATGTAGCAATACAATACTCAAAGCAGTCACTGTAGACACCGATGACACTGTTGGGTTTCCTGCTAGAATATGCCTAGCACGAAACCCAACAGTGCCGTCAAGGACAACAGTCACTGCGGCACAATACAGAGCAGGGAAATACTCACTAAACGCCTTTTTGGAGGATGCTGTGGCGCTGTCCCAGCCATCCATCAACGCTGCGGCCACCTCATTCCATAGCCGCCGGGTCACCACAATGTCCTTGTGCAGCCGGTCACGGCTGTCCCACAACGGCGAACGCTCCTGGACCAGGCTGATGAGCTGCTCATTATCCAGGTAGACGTCTTCATCCCGTTGTGGAACCTAGACAAAACACATTCATTAGAATAATCAAATTTAAATTGAATAAAAAGTTACAAAAAAAGAAACATAAAAAAGAGTAAAAATAGAAGATAAAAAATAAAGAACATTACAAATCATTTGATACATACATTCCGTATCACCACCGGGACTTGGCTTCGCTGCTCCTGCTCTTTGCCCTCACTAGTCCCGTCCGCAGAAGATGATGATGACGATGTCTTAAAAAAGTTGAAAAAAAACGTAAGAGATTTGGAGAAGCTGCAGATATACTTACCAGATGCACGAAAATAATCACCTCACGGTCTGCTTGCGCCAATTCCTGCCGCGATGGGGAATACTCGGATTCTGAAGACATACTGCATGTAAAAATAATAAAAATCATTAGTACATACATAATTTAAAAGGACAGGAATATAATGTAATATACTCACATTCTTCGCTGATAGAAGATGGGTTCCTTGTTGACTGTCTGCTCTCCAATCTGTCAGTGTAGTAGTGGCAGAGTTTTGGCAGGCACCTCCTTTATATAGACTTTTTTTTTTGACTTTAGAAGATTATAACTAGTACAACAAGTGGACACCACCAAAAAAACGCAGCGCTAAAAAAACGCTTACATGCGCATGCCAGTGCGCACGTATGCGCATCCATAGGCTATAATGGCCATTTTTAGCGCAAAACGTGCGCATACGTGCGCATGCGCTTTTTTGCAGGGCCAAAAAATGCAACATGCTGTGTCTGGAAAATACAAACGCACACCCCAAAAAAACGCAGCGCATGAAAATCGCATACGTGCGCATGCCAGCGCGCAGGTATGCGCACCCATGTTAAATATAGGGGAAAAAACGCATGCGCACGTATGCGTTTTTTTCCAGCGAAAAAAAACGCAAATGTGAAACCAGCCTAAGAAGGGAAAGAGCGCCAGTTGACTTTTTGAATGGAAAATATGCTGGAATATTTAACGGTTGCCATGTCGCGTTTGGAGAGCTCCTGTGTACCTAAACATTATAGCTCCCCCACAAGTGACCCCATTTTGGAAACTATATCCCCAAAGGAACTTATCTAGATGCATAATGATCACTTTGAACCCCCAGGTGCTTCACGAAAAATTTATTTTAGCCTCAGTTTTTTCAATTTCACATGGGCAACAGGATAAAATGGATCATAAAATTTGTTGGGCAACTTCTCCTGAGTACACCGATACCTCATATGTGGTCATAAACCACTGCTTGGGCGTACGGCAGGGTCCGGAAGGGAAGGAGCACTATTTGACTTTTTGAAATGCAAATTACTTCTAATCGTTAGCGGACACCATGTCGTGTTTGGAGAGCCCCTGTGTACCTAAACATTGGAGCTCCCCCACAAGTGACCCCATTTTGGAAACTAGACCCCTTATGGAACTTATCTAGATGTGTAGTGAGCACTTTGAACCCCCAAGTGCTTCACAAAAGTTTATAACACAGAGCATTGAAAATAAAAAATAATTTTTTTCCTCAAAAATGATTTTTAGCACGCTATTTTTAATTTTCACAAGGCTAACAGGAGAAATTGGACCACAAAAGTTGTTGTCCAGTTTGTCCTGAGTACGCTGGTACCCAATATGTGGGGGGGAACCACTGTTTGGGTGCACGGCAGGGCTCAGAAGGGAAGGAGCGCCATTTGACTTTTTTAAATGCAAATTACTTCTAATCGTTAGCGGACACCATGTCGTGTTTGGAGAGCCCCTGTGTACCTAAACATTGGAGCTCCTCCACAAATGACCCCATTTTGGAAACTAGACCCCCTAAGGAACTTATCTAGATGCATATTGAGCACTTTGAACCCCCAAGTGCTTCACAAGAGATTATAATGCAGAGCCGTGAAAATAAAAAATATTTTTTTTCCTCAAAAAATTATTTTTTAGTGTGCAATTTTTTATTTTCACAAGGGTACCAGGATAAATTGGACCCCAAAAGTGGTTGTCCAGTTTGCCCTGAGTACGCTGGTACCCCATATGTGGGTGGTGACCACTGTTTGGGTACACGTAGGGGCTCGGAAGGGAAATAGTGACATTGTGAAATGCTGACTTTGATAGAATGGTCGGCGGGCATCATGTTACATTTGCAGAGCCCCTGATGTACCTAAACTGTGGAACCCACCCACAAGTGACCCCATTTTGGAAACTAGACCCCACAAGGAACTTATCTAGATGTGTGGTGAGTAGAGTTGAGCGACTTTTGCTTTTTTAGGGTCGCGTTTCGTTTCGTGAAACCCGACTTTTCCAAAAGTCGGGTCGAGCAAGATCGTCCGATTATAGGGAAAAGTCGGGGTCGTCCCGAAACACGAAACCCAATGTAAGTCAATGGGGAATAAAAGTCGGCAGTGAGAGGAGGACAGGAAACACACCTACAGTGCCCATTTGAATGCCAAAAGCATCAATTCTTCTTACTTAAGCTTGTCAACCTTAATTAACTTCATAATACAAGTTACGCACTGAAAAATGGGGGTTATTTGGCTAAATTTGTGGGGGGGAGGGCTGGCTGCAGGTTTTCATGTGCCCTGGGCGAAAGAGCGCCCCTTTAACACATACCACAACTCATCATGCTCCGATACGGCAGAGAAATAGCGGTATAGTACAATGAAAAATACCTCACTTTTTACATCTCATGACGAGGCCCATCTATTTCTCCATACAAAATCATTGGTCCCATATAATGTTTGAAACAGTATATGATGAGCTCCACATAATGCTACAGTATATGTTGGTCCCCATGGATGAAGCTCCACTGTCTTATGGGCCCAAATAATGCTCCAAACATAATGGGCCCCATTTCTAATGCTCTAGTGTATAATGGGCCCTGTAAATGCTGCTCCAGTGTCTGATGTCCACCTTTGGAATGTTCCAGTGTATGGTGGGCCCCATCTATCATTCTCCAGAGTATAGTGCTCCCCAAAAATTGCAGTCCCAACATAGAAAACAATCAAATAAGTCTCCTCGCTAGGGAATCCCTGTACTTGTCTGGACAGGTGCTGTAGCTTGCTTAACAGCTCGCCAGCCGTTCTCACGACCAGTATGGATTGCACGTGATTGCACAAAGGTTAGAAAGGGTACCGTATCCCTGGATAACATGTATGGATAGCGTACACATTCAAAATATATGTCTATACAGCATGAGGCAGGCTCAGATGGTGTTAGGCCCAGTATGGATTGCACGTCATTGCACAAAGGTTAGAAGGGGTACCGTATCCCCGGATAACATGTATGGATAGCGTACACATTCAAAATATATGTCTATACAGCATGAGGCAGGCTCAGATGGTGTTAGGCCCAGTATGGATTGCACGTCATTGCACAAAGGTTAGAAGGGGTACCGTATCCCCGGATAACATGTATGGATAGCGTACACATTCAAAATATATGTCTATACAGCATGAGGCAGGCTCAGACGGTGTTAGGCCCAGTATGGATTGCACGTCATTGCACAAAGGTTAGAAAGGGTACCGTATCCCCGGATAACATGTATGGATAGCGTACACATTCAAAATATATGTCTATACAGCATGAGGCAGGCTCAGACGGTGTTAGGCCCAGTATGGATTGCACGTCATTGCACAAAGGTTAGAAGGGGTACCGTATCCCCGGATAACATGTATGGATAGCGTACACATTCAAAATATATGTCTATACAGCATGAAGCAGGCTCAGACGGTGTTAGGCCCAGTATGGATTGCACGTCATTGCACAAAGGTTAGAAAGGGTACCGTATCCCTGGATAACATGTATGGATAGCGTACACATTCAAAATATATGTCTATACAGCATGAGGCAGGCTCAGACGGTGTTAGGCCCAGTATGGATTGCACGTCATTGCACAAAGGTTAGAAGGGGTACCGTATCCCCGGATAACATGTATGGATAGCGTACACATTCAAAATATATGTCTATACAGCATGAGGCAGGCTCAGACGGTGTTAGGCCCAGTATGGATTGCACGTCATTGCACAAAGGTTAGAAAGGGTACCGTATCCCTGGATATCATGTATGGATAGCGTACACATTCAAAATATATGTCTATACAGCATGAGGCAGGCTCAGACGGTGTTAGGCCCAGTATGGATTGCACGTCATTGCACAAAGGTTAGAAGGGGTACCGTATCCCCGGATAACATGTATGGATAGCGTACACATTCAAAATATATGTCTATACAGCATGAGGCAGGCTCAGGCGGTGTTAGGCCCAGTATGGATTGCACGTCATTGCACAAAGGTTAGAAGGGGTACCATATCCCCGGATAACACGTATGGATAGCGTACACATTCAAAATATATGTCTATACAGCATGAGGCAGGCTCAGACGGTGTTAGGCCCAGTATGGATTGAACGTCATTGCACAAAGGTTAGAAGGGGTACCGTATCCCCGGATAACATGTATGGATAGCGTACACATTCAAAATATATGTCTATACAGCATGAGGCAGGCTCAGACGGTGTTAGGCCCAGTATGGATTGCACGTCATTGCACAAAGGTTAGAAGGTTTACCGTATCCCCGGATAACATGTATGGATAGCGTACACATTCAAAATATATGTCTATACAGCATGAGGCAGGCTCAGACGGTGTTAGGCCCAGTATGGATTGCCCGTCATTGCACAAAGGTTAGAAGGGGTACCATATCCACGGATAACATGTATGGATAGCGTACACATTCAAAATATATGTCTATACAGCATGAGGCAGGCTCAGACGGTGTTAGGCCCAGTATGGATTGCACGTCATTGCACAAAGGTTAGAAGGGGTACCGTATCCCCGGATAACATGTATGGATAGCGTACACATTCAAAATATATGTCTATACAGCATGAGGCAGGCTCAGACGGTGTTAGGTCCAGTATGGATTGCACGTCATTGCACAAAGGTTAGAAGGGGTACCGTATCCCCGGATAACATGTATGGATAGCGTACACATTCAAAATATATGTCTATACAGCATGAGGCAGGCTCAGACGGTGTTAGGCCCAGTATGGATTGCACGTCATTGCACAAAGGTTAGAAAGTGTACCGTATCCCTGGATAACATGTATGGATAGCGTACACATTCAAAATATATGTCTATACAGCATGAGGCAGGCTCAGACGGTGTTAGGCCCAGTATGGATTGCACGTCATTGCACAAAGGTTAGAAAGGGTACCGTATCCCTGGATAACATGTATGGATAGCGTACACATTCAAAATATATGTCTATACAGCATGAGGCAGGCTCAGACGGTGTTAGGCCCAGTATGGATTGCACGTCATTGCACAAAGGTTAGAAGGGGTACCGTATCCCCGGATAACATGTATGGATAGCGTACACATTCAAAATATATGTCTATACAGCATGAGGCAGGCTCAGACGGTGTTAGGCCCAGTATGGATTGCACGTCATTGCAAAAAGGTTAGAAAGGGTACCGTATCCCTGGATAACATGTATGGATAGCGTACACATTCAAAATATATGTCTATACAGCATGAGGCAGGCTCAGACGGTGTTAGGCCCAGTATGGATTGCACGCCATTGCACAAAGGTTAGAAGGGGTACCGTATCCCCGGATAACATGTATGGATAGCGTACACATTCAAAATATATGTCTATACAGCATGAGGCAGGCTCAGATGGTGTTAGGCCCAGTATGGATTGCACGTCATTGCACAAAGTTTAGAAGGGGTAACGTATCCCCGGATAACATGTATGGATAGCGTACACATTCAAAATATATGTCTATACATCAGGAGGCAGGCTCAGACGGTGTCAGGCACAGTATGGATTTGACGGCCCAGATTACACAGCGGAGGAGCAGGGAGAGGTAAAGATTGCAAATGCTGGGGCCCTGGCCAAGCAAGGGGGGCCCACTCGTGGGCGTCGGTACTGGCACTGGGCCCCTCATAGTACAGCGGTGTGTCTGACGGCGGGTGTGCACCACCACCGTCAGAGACACTTGATTGCACTATGAGGGACCCTGTGCCAGTGCCCGCGCCCAAGAGTCGGCCTACCCACCTGTCCAGGGCAACGGTACTCGCACGGTGTCGTGCACTAGGTGGTGACCCCGGCCATGGGGGGGGAGGCAGCACAGTTAGGGAGTATTAGAAAGTGGCATATGTTGATGTTGGACATTCAACTGATGCAAAAGGCGAAATAGGTGAAGTACCAGGAAGAGGTGGACCAAAGCAAGCCATTTTTCTGTCACCCTATGTGTCATCAGGGGAAGGTGGGACAAAATCCTTGGAAACCCATGCGTGGTTCATTTTAATGAAGGTTAGATCATCCACATTTTGGGTTGACAGACGGGTCCTTTTTTCTGTCAGGATTGATCCAGCTGCACTGAAGACTCTTTCCGATAGCACACTTGCAGCTGGGCAAGCGAGCTCCTGTAAGGCATATTGGGCCAATTCAGGCCAGGTGTCCAGTTTAGCGGCCCAATAGTCAAAGGGGAATGACCTGTGTGGGAGAACATCGATATGGGAGGAAAAGTAGTTTGTAACCATAGTTGACAACTGCTGTCTCCTGTCACTTTCCATCGATGCAGTATTACCAGTTGTGTGAGCGGTATTTGAAAAATCAGTCCACAACATTGTCATGAAACCCCTGTCTCCAACGCCACTTCTGCTGTGTGCACCACGAACACCTCTGCCAAGCTGCCCCCGGCCCGTACGGCTCGTGTGAGAACCATCACCGCTGCTGTGTGCTGGGAATGCCTCAAGCAACCGATTTACCAGAGTTGCTTGTTTATTAGCCAATATTAGGTCAAGGTTCTCCTGTGGCATGATGTTTTGTAATTTGCCTTTATAGCGTGGATCCAGGATGCTGGCCAACCAGTAGTCGTCATCGTTCATCATTTTGGCAATGCGGAGGTCCCTTTTTAGGATCCGCAAGGCATAATCTGACATGTGGGCCAATGTTCCCGGTGTCAATGATGCACTGCGAGTGCTGGGTGGTGGAGCACTTTCTGGCAAATCCACATCCCTCCAGTCACGCACAAACACTGTACCAGACCTTGCCACGCCAACATTTTCACTTGCCCCACGAGATGCATCCTCCTCCCCTAAGTAATCATCCCCATCATCCTCCTCCTCCTCCTCCTCTTCTTCCTCCACCTCGTCCAGGAGAGGTCCCTGAGCAGACAATGGCTGAATGTCATCAAGGATTCCCTCCTCCTCTTCCTCCTCATCAACATTGGCTGCAGACGCCTGCTCCTTAAGGTGCGTCAAAGTTTGCATGAGCAGACGCATAAGTGGGATGCTCATGCTTAGGATGGCGTCGTCTGCACTTACCAGCCGTGTGCATTCCTCAAAACACTGAAGGACTTTACAAAGGTCTTTCAGCTTCGACCACTGCATGCCTGTCAACTCCATGTCTGCTCTCAAAGTGCCTGGCCGTGTATCCTCCCACAAATGCATTATAGCCTGCCTCTGCTCGCACAGCCGCTCCACCATGTGCAGGGTGGAGTTCCACCTTGTTGCAATGTCGATAATGAGGCGGTGGTTGGGAAGGTGGAGCAATCGCTGCAGCTTCTGCATACGAACGGAGTGTACAGGCGACCGGCGGATGTGCGCGCACAGTCTTCGCACCTTCTGGAGCAGGGCTGTTAACTCCGGATAATTTTTGAGGAAGCACTGCACCACCAGGTTCAAGGTGTGAGCCAAGCAAGGTATGTGGCTGAGTTTTGAAAGGGCTATGGCTGCCACAAAATTACGGCCGTTATCACTAACTACCTTGCCTGCCTCAAGATGTACACTGCCCAGCCATGACTCAGTTTGTCGCTTCAAGTACTCGGCCAGCACCTCGGCGGTGTGTCTGTCGCCCAAACACATCATCTGCAACACAGCCTGCTGACGCTTTCCACTAGCTGCTCGATAGGGGGACACATCGTGTGCAACAGTGGCAGCTGCAGATGGAGTGCTCGTACGACTGCGCTCTGTGGACGAGCTGTCGCTTCTGGAGGAGGAGGAGGAGGAGGAGGGTCGAACGCCTACAGCCAACTGTTTCCTAGACCGTGGGCTAGGCAGCACTGTCCCACCACCGCTGTCCCCTGTGGACCCTGCATCCACCACATTAACCCAGTGCACAGTGATGGACACGTAACGGCCCTGGCCATGCCGACTGGACCATGCATCAGTTGTGAGGTGCACCTTTCCGCTCACTGACTGCTTGAGTGCATGGACAATGCGGTCTTTCACATGATGGTGGAGGGCTGGGATGGCTTTGCGAGAGAAGAAGTGGCAACTGGGTAGGTCATAGCGTGGTACTGCAAAGGCCATGAGTTCGCGGAAAGCTGTGCTTTCCACCAACCGAAAGGGCATCATCTCAAACGAGATTAGTTTGGCAATGTGGGCGTTCAAACCCAGTGTACGCGGATGAGAGACTGAGTACTTTCTTGACCTACTCATAGTGTCTGGGAGGGTGAGCTGGACTTGAGAGCTGCATATGGTGGAAGTAGCGGTGGACAGGGCGGACTGAGAGAGGGTTGATGATGGTGATGGAGTTGGTGTTCTTTCTGATGGCCTAGAATCAGTCTTTCGTTGATATAACAGTGGGATTCCCTGACTGCTGTGGCCTTGCAACGACACCTCAACATTTGCTGCTGTGCTAACCGGTGTGCTTACAGTGGGGGAAACAATGTAGCGTTGCTGACTACCTTCGTTGTGATCAGTTGCACATGTGGCACTTGAGGTTTGGTGTTGTGTCCACGCTTGCAAGTGCATGCTGGTTAAATGTCTAAGCATGCAACTGGTATTCAAATTTTTCAGATTTTTCCCTCGGCTAAAGGTCTTTGCGCACTTCTTACAGATAACCTTGGCCTGATCATGAGGATTTTGTTCAAAAAACTGCCACACTGCACTCTTCCTACTTTGGCAGACATTTTGCGGCCTAGCACGCTGTGATCTTTTGACCCTCTGGACAAGCTGTCCAGCAACTCTTTTGATGTTTGGAACCTGTCTTTGGAGTGCTCCGGGCCTGCCAGATAACAGCTGTTGCGATGTCGATGTCTGCTGTGGATGCTCCTCATCTGAGCTATTGGAAGCAGCACCCTCTTCCCCCAATGGATGCCAATCTGGGTCAACAACTGGGTCATCCATCACCTCCTCTTCTATGTCATGTGCACCTTTCTCTGTGTCACCGTGTATGGTGGTATAGTGTGCGGGAAGGGGCACCTGAGTCTCATCAGGGTCAAAATCTGGCTCTGTACACTGCGAGGACAATGTAGTGCTCTGAGTGAATGTACCAGCAGAATCATCCATCAGCGGCTGTGCATCAGTGCACTCCATGTCAGATTCATCTTGGCCTGGGTAATTCACCATTTCACTTGATAATCCAGGCATGGTATGTGAAAACAGCTCCATGGAGTAATCAGTAGTATGGCCTGCGTCATCCTTCAATCTTGGTTGGGGTGAAGGACACAAGGAAAGGTGTGGTTCATGAACATGAGCCTCCAATGACGACTCAGTGCTTTTACTTTTTACAACTGAAGAAGAGGAGGCGATAGAGCTGGAGGCTGAGTCAGCAATGTAAGACAAAACTTTTTCCTGATGCTCTGCCTTTAAAAGCGGTTTGCCAACTCCTAGAAAACTAAGCGTTCGAGGCCTTATGTAGACAGACGATGACGCAGGGTCAGCACCTCCTGCATTTTGACCTATTTTGCTCTTGCCACTACCATCAGATCCACCACCAACACCATCATTACCAGCTGCCAACCCCCGCCCAATTCCACGGCCTCTTCCACCAGCCTTCCTCATTTTTGGTAGAAATGTAGACAAAATCCAACAAACTATATAGTAATGTAAAACAAGGTACAAGGTGTCTATAGGACAGGGGAGTTTTAGAATTTCTGCACACACTTGTGGACAGTGGACACTTGTGGATTGTGTGCGGCCCACTGATATCTGAGCGCTATGTGACACGCTCGATGGCACAGCTGCCTGTGACTAAAGTGACGAGAGGATAATGGAGATTTTGAATCTCTGCGTACACTTGTGGACAGTGGACACTTGTGGATTGTGTGCGGCCCACTGATATCTGAGCGCTATGTGACACGCTCGATGGCACAGCTGCCTGTGACCAAAGTGACGAGAGGATAATGGAGATTTTGAATCTCTGCGTACACTTGTGGACAGTGGACACTTGTGGATTGTGTGCGGCCCACTGATATCTGAGCGCTATGTGACACGCTCGATGGCACAGCTGCCTGTGACCAAAGTGACGAGAGGATAATGGAGATTTTGAATCTCTGCGTACACTTTTGGACACTGGACACTTGTGGATTGTGTGCGGCCCACTGATATCTGAGCGCTATGTGACACGCTCGATGGCACAGCTGCCTGTGACCAAAGTGACGAGAGGATAATGGAGATTTTGAATCTCTGCGTACACTTTTGGACACTGGACACTTGTGGATTGTGTGCGGCCCACTGATATCTGAGCGCTATGTGACACGCTCGATGGCACAGCTGCCTGTGACCAAAGTGACGAGAGGATAATGGAGATTTTGAATCTCTGCGTACACTTGTGGACAGTGGACACTTGTGGATTGTGTGCGGCCCACTGATATCTGAGCGCTATGTGACACGCTCGATGGCACAGCTGCCTGTGACCAAAGTGACGAGAGGATAATGGAGATTTTGAATCTCTGCGTACACTTGTGGACAGTGGACACTTGTGGATTGTGTGCGGCCCACTGATATCTGAGCGCTATGTGACACGCTCGATGGCACAGCTGCCTGTGACCAAAGTGACGAGAGGATAATGGAGATTTTGAATCTCTGCGTACACTTGTGGACAGTGGACACTTGTGGATTGTGTGCGGCCCACTGATATCTGAGCGCTATGTGACACGCTCGATGGCACAGCTGCCTGTGACCAAAGTGACGAGAGGATAATGGAGATTTTGAATCTCTGCGTACACTTTTGGACACTGGACACTTGTGGATTGTGTGCGGCCCACTGATATCTGAGCGCTATGTGACACGCTCGATGGCACAGCTGCCTGTGACCAAAGTGACGAGAGGATAATGGAGATTTTGAATCTCTGCGTACACTTTTGGACACTGGACACTTGTGGATTGTGTGCGGCCCACTGATATCTGAGCGCTATGTGACACGCTCGATGGCACAGCTGCCTGTGACCAAAGTGACGAGAGGATAATGGAGATTTTGAATCTCTGCGTACACTTTTGGACACTGGACACTTGTGGATTGTGTGCGGCCCACTGATATCTGAGCGCTATGTGACACGCTCGATGGCACAGCTGCCTGTGACCAAAGTGACGAGAGGATAATGGAGATTTTGAATCTCTGCGTACACTTTTGGACACTGGACACTTGTGGATTGTGTGCGGCCCACTGATATCTGAGCGCTATGTGACACGCTCGATGGCACAGCTGCCTGTGACCAAAGTGACGAGAGGATAATGGAGATTTTGAATCTCTGCGTACACTTGTGGACAGTGGACACTTGTGGATTGTGTGCGGCCCACTGATATCTGAGCGCTATGTGACACGCTCGATGGCACAGCTGCCTGTGACCAAAGTGACGAGAGGACAATGGAGATTTTGAATCTCTGCGTACACTTTTGGACACTGGACACTTGTGGATTGTGTGCGGCCCACTGATATCTGAGCGCTATGTGACACACTCGATGGCACAGCTGCCTGTGACCAAAGTGACGAGAGGATAATGGAGATTTTGAATCTCTGCGTACACTTTTGGACACTGGACACTTGTGGATTGTGTGCGGCCCACTGATATCTGAGCGCTATGTGACACGCTCGATGGCACAGCTGCCTGTGACCAAAGTGACGAGAGGATAATGGAGATTTTGAATCTCTGCGTACACTTTTGGACACTGGACACTTGTGGATTGTGTGCGGCCCACTGATATCTGAGCGCTATGTGACACGCTCGATGGCACAGCTGTCTGTGACCAAAGTGACGAGAGGATAAGGGAGATTGGATTGCTTTTAAAAAAGCAGTTTGCGGAGCAGTGGGTAAACAGCAATGCCAGCGTGTCAGGAAGCCTTAGAAGGCAGCCCAACAACCAACACCACTGATACACCACAATATAGCCTCCCCTTGCACTGCACACACAGTGACTTGTGTGTTGTGCAGGCCAAATCGCTAGCAGCAGAAGCAGTTTTTTTGTCTTCTTCCCTGCCTAACGCTCTCCCTACAGAATCAGCAGCAACCTCTCCCTATACTAAGATCGGCAGAAGTAAGATGGCGGTCGGCGTGCACGCCCTTTTATACCCCCTGTGACGCCCACCAAAGCAAGCCAATCACTTGCATGCCCTTCTGAAAGATGGTGGTGACCCATGCCTAGGTCATCACGTTGCCCACAGTGTCCGTGGATCCTGATTGGCTGAAAAAGAGCGCAAAACAAACTTTTGAAACGCGACTTTGGCGCGTAAGTCGCCGACCTCGTGGCCGACCTCATCCTAGGGTCGGGTTTCGTTTCATGAAACCCGACTTTGCCAAAAGTCGGCGACTTTTTAATTTTTTCGACCCGTTTCGCTCAACTCTACTTACCATATAAGTGAATACTGCCACTATGATAAGTTTTAAAGGGATTGCTATGTCTATGCACTTTAATTACTAATTTTGCTACCTTATCCTTTCTGTGGTTCCTTCTTTGAATCAACCTCTATACCTTTGTGTATAAATCTTGTTTTTTATTATGTTTTTATATTGAATCATTGTTTACCTGTGCTGGCACTCTGTTGCACACAGTGCCAATCATTGCCAATCACTGTTAAATAAAGGTGTTTTACATCATAAACTTGTGTTGCAAACCCATTCTACTTGATCCATGTTTAGCGTCATCTTTGGGTTATCACGTTTCAAATGGTCTGCCATTCAACCTTCTAGGATGTACTTGTTATTATTATGTACTATTACGTATATACTTTTTTAACCTTGAGCTATTACGTCCATTTTTTGTTTGTTCTAAAATATAAAGAAGAAATTTTCACAATTTTCAGAAGCTTTTCACTAGCCATGGAAAAATATTCTCTTTATTTAGATAAACAAAGTAGGTGCACGGTTTTGATTGTGAAGAAATGTTGGCTTATGAGTGAAACAAGTAGCAACTGGCTTTTTACTCTCAAAATGTTTAAGGCTATGTGCACTCGTTGTGGATTCTGCAGCGGATCCGCAGCAGTTTTGGTACTGCGGATCCGCTGCAGTTCCGCATACAGTGTACATTGCCATGTAAGTCTATGGGTTTGCAAAGCCGCTGTACACACGCTGCGGAAAAAAAGGTGCGGAAAAGCACCTTTTTTTCCGCAGCATGTCAATTATTTTAGCGGTTCTGCAGCGGTTTGGCACCCATTCACTTGCATTGAGTCACTGTATTCCACAGCAAAACCGCAGATGAAAAAAGATCTGCATTTTTTGCTGCGGTTTGCGGTGTCAAAACCGCTGTAGAAGGAAGTGATGTCAGCAGGAGGAAGAGGAAGTGTGTGGGCGGAGTGTAGTATAGGGAAGAAGACGTCGCCATGGAAAACCGTTGCATGGACATTGATGTAGGGCATCTGTGTGTGTCTGTCTATGCGTCAGTCTGTGTGCCTGGGTGTCCATGCGACGGT
The DNA here is from genome assembly GCF_039654945.1 of Dendrobates tinctorius. Classification (NCBI taxonomy): domain Eukaryota; kingdom Metazoa; phylum Chordata; class Amphibia; order Anura; family Dendrobatidae; genus Dendrobates; species Dendrobates tinctorius. The sequence continues at coordinate 55,865,901 of NW_027361698.1, read as the reverse complement.
AGGCCCCCTATTGTGCTCAATCTCCGCATGGGACTGCTGCTCCCATCCGCCTATAGGATGGGAGAGTAGCCCCTCGGGCGACCGAGCTCAATAAAGTGTGAAAACATGTAACACAAAACACATACATGACATACAACATGCAACACATGTATACATGACAGACATGATATACAACATACAACAAAGAATACATACTCACCACATACAGCACATCTTGTTCCCCGAAGCCCTCGATCACCTAGGGAAAAAATAAAATAAAAAAGCACCAAAATACTCCCTGTCCGCAGAAATCCGAAAAACGAGTGTCCCGCGGTGATCTCTGCTGTTCTCTGGCGATACACAAGCAGGAGCAATGCTCCTGCTGTGTATCGCCGAGTTTCCTGGAGTTCACATGCTCCGGGGCCTCGCTTTACATCTCTCAGCTGCGTGAGAAAATTCCCACACAGCAATGCCGTAAAGCAAGAGTACCGGAGTCAATGAACTTCGGTAAACTCTTGCGCATGCGCAGTACACACTGCAGGAGCTTAGCTCCTGTCAGTGTGTTTCTGCAGCCATGAAGAACAGTCACATCTCCTGATGTGACTGTTCTTCATGGCAGATCGTCGTGGGACACTCGTTTAATGGACTGTGAAGGAACGGTAGGTATATAATTGGTTTGTTTGTTTGTTTTTTTTCTCTGGGTGATCGAGGGCATCGAATCGGATTGAGCGTCTAATAAAATATTTGTCAAAAACAATGTTTTTTATTTCATTAAAACATTTTTTTTATTGTGTCTGTTTTTTTAATTTTTTTCTTTGGGTTTAATAATGGATCGGCGTCTTATTGACGCTTCTCCATTATTAACCGGTGTTAATGTCACCTGTCAATCAAAGGTGGCATTAACCCCTTTATTACCCCACATCCCGCCACCGTGGAACGGGAGTGTGAAGAGAGGGGCTAAGTGCCGGAATTGGCGCATCTTATTAATGCGCCATTTCTGGGGCGGCTGTGTGCTGATATTTGTAGCCGGGGGGGCAATATCCATGACCCCTTTCTAGGCTATGAATATCAGCCCACAGCTGTCTGCATAGCCTTTCTGGCCCTAAAATATGGCCATGTCAATTTTTTCGGGGCTGTGCCCCTTTTTTTTAGAGCCGGAAAGGCTACGTAGACAGCTGTGGGCTGATATTCATAGCCTGGGAAAGGGGTCATGGATATTAACCCCTTCCTAGGTTGGAAATACCAGCTCACAGTTGTTTGCTTAGCCTTTCTGGCCCTAAAATATGGGGGACCCCCACGTCAAATTTTTTTTTGGGGTCCCCCTTTTTTTTAGAGCCAGAAAGGCTACGCAGACAGCTGCGGGCTTTAAAAACAATGGCCTCAAAAAACAAAATAATGACTTTGGGGTCCCCCAATATTTTAGGGCCAGAAAGCCTACGCAGACAGCTGTGGTCTGATATGTACAAACGGGGAAAGGGGTTAATAGCCAGGTCCCCTTTCCCAGGCTAGGGATATTAGGCCGCAGCTTTCTGCATAGCCTTTCTGGCCCTAAAATATGGGGGTAACCCACATCAAAATAATTTCTTTTAGGGCTACACATTAACTTTATAAAGCTCAATGTGTGTGTATGTTTCTATGTATGTATGTGTGTATGTCCGGGATTGACATCTGCACCGTCGCAGCTACAGCCACAAAATTTAGCACAGTCACACGTCTGGACCCCGAGAGTGTCATAGGCTATGTTGTGAGGTGAAATTTTAACCCCATGCGTTCCAATTCACCAAACAATTTTGACCCCATCTACATAATGGGGCAAAAGTGTATGTTTTGGCATCTGCACCGTCATACCTACAGCCACACAATTTAGCACAGTCACACGTCTGGACCCTGAGAGCATCATAGGCTATGCTATGAGCTCAAATTTAAACCCCTCAAGTTCCAATTCACCAAACAATTTGGCCATTGATAATCAAACTGTACTCTTTCCTTTCTGACCTCTGCATTTCTCACATATAGTGGTTTACCCAACACATATGAGGTATTCGTGTACTCCATGCAAATTACCCCAAAAATTGCTTGGCTAAATGGTCCCTTTTGTGTTTGTAATGTTTACAAAGATCCGGTTTGCACAAACGTAAACCTATTAACACCTGCATAACATTGCATTTTAAACTGTCACTACTTCCCTCCCGAACCACGATGTGTGGCCATTAGGGTTACTTTAGGGTTATAAATGGCTGTATGGTTTATGGCTGTATTATGAGTAGGGGTTTAGCATAAGAAGATTTTGAAATAGGTTTATGAAATAAATTGCGGGTTTGCTATAGTATGTAACAGCATAATTCTATAGATTGTAGGTACGTGAATATCCCACAATATGGGACCAGGACGAGGACAGTTTTAAAGATCGGTACTTTAAAGAAATTTGCTGGAACAAGATCTTTGTCGACCTGTACCCGGAATGGCATTCATTCCCAAGTTCCAAGCAGTTGCAAATCGGTAATTATAATGTTATTGTGCACATTTGATTCCATTTGTTAAGAAAGGGATAGTGAATTAATTTATGTTTTCTTTTTCGCTTTTTGCAGAGAAAGATTTGAAGCAGATGTGGCGGTCCGTTAGGGATCGATTTCATAAATACATCGCAAACTTGCAGAAAATTGGATCTTCACCACCTAGGAGGCACAATTTCCCTTTCTTCGAAGAGCTGCAGTTCCTTGTAACCAGCCGTACATTGCAAAGGTAACTAATTCTTTTTTTAGGCTTATAAACTGTTGGTCATACACAGCGTTGAAACATTTTTTTTTTCAACAGTACTCACTGGAACATTTGTCCTGCAGAGGAAGAGTCCGAAGATGGGACAGGTTCCTCTGGAGCTGTTGACAGATCTTCGCCATCGGTAGCAACCGCTTCTGCTGGGGCAACTTATTCATCTGCTGCTTGCCCATCTGAAGCCGCTGGCCCATCTGCAGCTGCTGGCCCATCTGCAGCTTCTGGAGCAGCTGTCTCCGCAGAAGCGATTGGTACCGAAAGAACTGCCTATCCGGTGAGAGGTGAGCCAAACAAGAAAAAACAAAAAAAACAAATTGAGGATAAAACGGTCAAAGCCGCAACAGAGACACTGGAGTTGCTCAAAAAAACAACTTCAGAGGATGTCTTTGACTTTTTTGCCTTAACGATAGCTAATAAGGCTCGCTCACTGATGCCGGATAGGCAGTCTATTTTTATGAGCCTGGCACAGATGAGTCTGACAGCTTTGGAGGACCCTGCCCCAATCGCACCATGCAATAACATCCTCAAGGGTCTTTTCGGACTCTTCCGGCCCACACAAGCACCCCAGCAGCCCTCAAACTTTGGACCAACCCAAAGGAATGGACCATCAACACCAGCCCCATTAAATTCAGAACCGTCATCATATGCGTACGGATACTGCCCAGAGTATCAGTACTTATAATCTTATGTTTTCTAGACACCCTGTTCGTTCTAGTTAAAATGTTAACCTTTCTACCTCTGTTCTATGAAAAATAGCCATATTTTGAAGGCTCGCTCAGCACTTTGACAGGAGCGCTGAGACTGTTGAATGCTCCAATGAGCGAAAATACTTGGTGATTACAATGACAATGCTAAAGAGGTCTCCCAACTCTCTTAAATGCCCTGTATGTATCAAAATATAAATCTATCGTATGATTTATAATTTATATTTCCATAATATATATTTCCATAACTTATGTATCCATTTTGAATAAATGAGTATGCTTGTCATGCTTTATAGCTTGTTAATAAAATTGTTTGATATGTTCTACTTTCTTGTCAGGGCTATATGAGAGCATGACTATATTATGTTGGATATGTTTGATTGTATATGTGTAAGTGACTATGTGATGGGGGATATGTGTCATGGCATTGACTTAGCTGTGTCCACCTGTTGTGCCTCAGCCGTGCTCGCTTAAAGTGTTTCCCTACTTTCGGAGCCTCAGCCTGACCATCTAGCCAGTGCCCCATCCGTGCTCTGTGCTCCGTTGAACCCACGTTGTCTCAGCACGGTGCATTGCTTGCCCTCTTGTTAGGCATAGGCCCTCGCCTGTACCCTGGCGTGCCGCCTAGCATGCGCAGGCCCTTTCCCTAGCCAGAACACTGGCGTATCCCTTATCACGCTCCTTTACTTGAACAATGGTGTAACCCCTACCACACACCCTGCCTGGAAAATTGCCTTGTACCTTGGCGTGTATTGTAACACGCACCCTGTGTTGAAATATGTCGTGCCTCCTTGCCTCAACCCTGGATTGCCTTCCGGATGCCCGGAGGCTGCTGATCGCTGTCAGAGCTCCCAAACCAACCCAGTCAATTAAAAATGTAACACACCTGAAATTAGAATTTAAAAATTTTTATTACATCAAAAGACAAAGTGAGATTCAATTTTTAAACCATATTCAACAAAATGAAGGGTACTTCTTTGGTGTTGCTCCATCCATCCTTCACTGCTGTTCAGGCCGCTTAAAACCGGCACAGGAGTATTGCCAGTGCACGGCACCTTCAGGACTCATAAAATAGTCACAAAAAAGTTTCTCTCACACGCACACCCAAGTTGAATGGCCTTCCCGCATTGCGCACTGGATTAAATTGCGGCTGCTGGTACTCCACATCTACGTCAGTACTGTAATCACGAGTGTAGTTGTGGAGTACACAGCAGGCCTTAATCACAGTGTCAATGGTGTCAGGATCCAACTGGATGGCAGTGTGAAAGATCCTCCACTGACTAGTCATGATCCCGAAGGTGCATTCCACATATCTTCGTGCACGACTCAGCCGATAATTAAAAATCCTCCGCCGGGCATTCAGTTCCCTTCGTGGGTATGGGCGCAGCAGGGTTGTCATTAAGGGAAACGCCTCATCCGATACCATCACAAAGGGCACTGGATGTGTGGAACCCGGCAAAGGTCTTGGGGCTGGGAGCGTTGCGCCATCTCGAAGAATTGCTGACCAATCTGTGAGAATCCCCAGTACTGCCATAGGCACCAATGTCAATGGCAACAAATTTGTAATGTGCAGCATCCACCGCCATCAGGACCACCGAAAAATACTTCTTATAATTAAAGAAGCATGATCCTGATCGTGGTGGCTTCTGCACTCTTACATGTTTACCATCAACTGCACCTATGCAGTTTGGGAAATTGGCCACAGACTGAAAGCCTGCTGCAACCTGCAGCCAAGTCTCCTCAGTTAGGGAAGGCATCACCATGGGCTGCAACTTCTGTCAGATGACGGCACATGTGCACCTCACAATTTGAGAGATGGTGGATTTACCAACTCTAAATTGGAGGTGTAGGGATGTGTAGCTCTCTCCTGTGGCCAAAAATCTGCAAAGAAACAAAAAAAATTAGAAATGTCACACAAACATGTAATGGAACCTGGCAGCATTTATGGGTGCTAAAAGATGTGGCCAACGCCTTGTGTTATCTTATAGCTGCCAAAAATGCAGACAGGTTATATTATTATTTCTCAAAAACACCAGGATATGTCCAGCACAGCAAAACACTGTACCAAAGATATCCCTGTCAATGTGTCTGTGTGTGTACGGCACGTATGTGCCAGCCATGTGCTGCACCATTCACACACGAATGGCTTGCTTTGAAAAAGCGCTCAAGAAAGTGAAGTTACACGGTGGCATGTGATGAAAGCAAAGCCCATCCTTCCCTGATGGCGGTTAAATCCTGCAGACCAGGGGACAATGAAGCCACCATCTTCAGCACCTGCCGCCAGGCAACAGCACTTCCTGTAGTGCTTCTTAACTAGTGTCAGCAGTAGAGTTGAGCGATACCGTCTGATACTTCAAAGTATCGGATCGGAATGGATCGGCCGATCTTAAAAAAAAGTATCGGTATCGCCGATTCCGATACCGGAAGTCCCATTCAAGTCTATGGGACTTCCGGTATCGGAATAAGAAAAATCCTGTTTTTCCCTTGTACAGCCTCTCTGGGGTCTGTACGGGCCTTTCGGGGGGCTGTGCCGGCCTGCCAGGGGGTCTGTGCAGGCTCTGGTGGTCTGTGCCGGCCTGCCGGGGGGCTGTGCAGGCTCCGGTGGGCTGTGCCGGCCTGCCGGGGGGCTGTGCTGGCCTGCCGGGGGGCTGTGCCGGCCTGCCGGGGGGCTGTGCAGGCTCCGGTGGTCTGTGCCGGCCTGCCGGGGGGCTGTGCAGGCTCCGGTGGGCTGTGCCGACCTGCCGGGGGGCTGTGCCGGCCTGCCGGGGGGCTGTGCCGGCCTGCCGGGGGGCTGTGCAGGCTCCGGGGGGCTGTGCCGGCCTGCCGGGGGGATGTGCAGGCTTCGGGGGTCTGTGCAGGCATCGTCCTATGGGACTACAAGTCCCATCGGGCGATGCCTGCTACCATGACAGTGATTGACACATTAGCCAATGATGGGACAGTAGTAGTCCCATCATCCGGCTAATGTGTTGAATGTAAAAAAAAAAAAAAAAATTACATGCTACATACATACAACATGCATACTACATACATGCTACATTCATACTACATACTACATACATGCTACATTCATACTACATATATACTACATGCAACATACATACTACATATTTACTACATGCAACATACATACTACATATATACTACATGCATGCAACATGCATACTACATATATACTACATGCTACATACATACATACTACATATATGCTACATACATACTACATATATACTACATGCATGCTACATACATACTACATACATACTACATATATGCTACATACATACTACATATATGCTACATACATACTACATATATGCTACATACATACTACATATATACTACATGCATGCTACATACATACTGCATGCTACATACATGCTACATGCTACATACATACCACATACATACTACATACATACTACATACATACTACATACATACTACATGCTACATACATACTACATGTATACTACATGCAACATACATATTACATATATACTACATGCATGCAACTTGCATACTACATATATACTATATGCTACATACATACTACATATATGCTACATACATACTACATATATACTGCATGCATGCTACATACATGCTGCATGCTACATACATACTACATGCTACATACATACTACATATATGCTACATACATACTACATATATACTACATGCATGCTACATACATGCTGCATGCTACATACATACTACATGCTACCTACATACCACATATATACTACATACATACTACATGCATGCTACATGCTACATACATACCACATACATACTACATACATACTACATACATACTACATACATGCTACATATATACTACATGCATGCTACATACATACTACATGCTACATACATACTACATATATACTACATGCATGCTACATACATACTACATGCATGCTACATACATACTACATGCTACATACATACCACATACATACTACATACATACTACATGCTACATACATACTACATATATACTACATGCATGCTACATACATACTGCATGCTACATGCATGCTACATACATACTACATACATACTACATGCTACATACATACCACATATATACTACATACATACTACATACAATACATTCATACAATACATACATAGACATACAGTACATATAACATAGAGTAACATACTTACCAATACTTGTCACATTGTTCCCCGAAGCCATTGTCTTTTACGGAATAAATATTAACATAACAAACCACAAAAATACTCACCCACGATCCGAAGCAGTCCACGAGTGTGTCCCACGACGATCTTGGGTAGAGAACTGCAGCATCAGCTGTTGCTGCCGTTCTCTACGGGCTGCAGGAATCCAATGACGGAAGGTAGGTATCCTTCCGCACTGTATTCCTCCACCACTTAAAAAAAAAAGTCCCTAGTCTCACTTTATGCCATTGCTGTGTGGGAAATTCCCACGCAGCAATGGCATAAAGTGAGACTAGGGACTTTTTTTTTTTAAGTGGCGGAGGAATAGAGTGCAGAAGGATACCTACCTTCCGTCATTGGATTCCTGCAGCCGGTAGAGAACGGCAGCAACAGCTGATGCTGCAGTTCTCTACCCAAGATCGTCGTGGGACACACTCGTGGACTGCTTCGGATCGTGGGTGAGTATTTTTGTGGTTTGTTATGTTAATATTTATTCCGTAAAAGACAATGGCTTCGGGGAACAATGTGACAAGTATTGGTAAGTATGTTACTCTATGTTATATGTACTGTATGTCTATGTATGTATTGTATGAATGTATTGTATGTAGTATGTATGTAGTATATATGTGGTATGTATGTAGCATGTAGTATGTATGTAGTATGTATGTAGCATGCATGTAGCATGCAGTATGTATGTAGCATGCATGTAGTATATATGTAGTATGTATGTAGCATGTAGTATGTATGTAGTATGTATGTGGTATGTATGTAGCATGTAGTATGTATGTAGTATGTATGTAGTATGTATGTAGCATGTAGTATGTATGTAGCATGCATGTAGTATGTATGTGGTATGTATGTAGCATGTAGTATGTATGTAGCATGCATGTAGTATATATGTGTTATGTATGTAGCATGCATGTAGTATGTATGTAGTATGTATGTAGTATGTATGTGGTATGTATGTAGCATGCATGTAGTATGTATGTAGTATGTATGTAGTATGTATGTAGCATGCAGTATGTATGTAGCATGTATGTAGCATGTATGTAGTATATATGTAGTATGTATGTAGCATGTAGTATGTATGTAGCATGCATGTAGTATATATGTAGTATGTATGTAGCATGTAGTATGTATGTAGTATGTATGTAGTATGTATGTAGTATGTATGTAGCATGTAGTATGTATGTAGCATGCATGTAGTATATATGTAGTATGTATGTAGCATGTAGTATGTATGTAGCATGCATGTAGTATGTATGTAGTATGTATGTAGTATATATGTAGTATGTATGTAGCATGTAGTATGTATGTAGCATGCATGTAATATGTATGTAGTATGTATGTAGTATGTATGTAGTGTGTATGTAGCATGTAGTATGTATGTAGCATGCATGTAGTATATATGTAGTATGTATGTAGCATGCATGTAGTATGTATGTAGCATGCATGTAGTATGTATGTAGTATGTATGTAGTATGTATGTAGTATATATGTGTTATGTAGTATGTATGTATGTAGTATGTATGTAGCATGTAGTATGTATGTAGCATGCATGTAGTATGTATGTAGTATGTATGTAGTATTTTTTTTTTTTTTTTTTTAACATTTAACACATTAGCCGGATGATGGGACTACTACTGTCCCATCATTGGCTAATGTGTCAATCACTGTCATGGTAGCAGGCATCGCCAGATGGGACTTGTAGTCCCATCGGACGATGCTTGCACAGACCCCCGGACATCAGCACAGCCCCCCGGCAGGCCTGCACAGCCCCCCGGCAGGCCGGCACAGCCCCCCGGCAGGCCGGTACAGACCCCCACAGGGTGCACAGACCACCGGCAGGCCAGCACAGCCCCCCGGCAGGCCGGTACAGACCCCCACAGGGTGCACAGACCACCGGCAGGCCGGCACAGCCCCCCGGCAGGCCGGTACAGACCCCGGGCAGTCCACACAGCCCCCGGCAGTCCGGCACAGCCCCCCGGCAGGCCGGCAGAGACCCCCGGAAGGCCCAAAATGACGGCGCATCATGATGCGCACACACCGCGCATCATGATGACGTCAGGCTGTCAATCAACTTTGAACTTCCGATTCCGATACCGACTTCCGATATTGAAAAAATATCGGAAGTCGGTATCGGAATTCCGATACAGCAAGTATCGGCCGATACCCGATACTTGCGGTATCGGAATGCTCAACACTAGTCAGCAGTTCATGTGGAAACTGTCATGACACACACCATACACACTGACCTGTGAAAGAGGCCGAATGAATGACATACAAAACAAAAAATATTTACATACCGCAAGGTGATGAGCAGCCTTTCTTCAGCAGTGATGGCCTTCCTCATAACCGTATTTGACAACGTAAGATGAGGTCCTACTATTTCCAATAGTCAGTCAAATGCCGGGATGCTTCGTCTGCAGAAGGATATGAATTTTTCTGGAAATCTGGAAATTGTACAGGAAAAACATAAATAAAAAGGATTAGTGTTTGACATTCACATTATAATGTGGATAATATATTTAGAAATTTGGCTACTTACCTCCTCAAATCATTGTAGAGCACATGAAAATGGCCCTTTTCTGTACGCTCCCCTACTATTGGGTGAACCCACATTTTTCATACTCGTATTCTTCTCTGCTGCACCTAAAAAAAATATAGCAGTTAGTACACAACACAGTGATAAACAAAAGGCTATGTTCACATTGCGTTAAAGGTGTGCATTTAACGCATCCATTACATAGCGGCATTACTGCTATGTTACGGATGCGTTTACGCAACAATATGCTGCCATAGACAAGCGCATTGCTAACGCATGACATAATTTGGCTAGGTTCACATTGCATTATGGCAGTCCTTTCAACGCATGCGTTAAACTGACTGCGCTAACACAACTTCTTTTATGTTTGCATGATGCGATCGCGCTAGCAGTGACAGCCCATTGAACACTGCAGCCCACATCCAAGGATCCGTGACAGAATGACAGCACATCGCTAACACATGCCAATTATGACATGCGTTAGCAATGCACTTGTCTACGGCAGTCTATGTGTGTGTTAACGTATATGTCGTAATGTAACTGATGTGTTAAACACACGACGCAATGTGAACCCAGCATTTGCAATGTTCTGTCATTCTGTGCCGAAACCCTCACACGCGGTCTGCAGTATCCGAGGGTCCGTCTGTCAGTGCTGTTGCAGATGCTGCATCTGCATTAGTGGAATCACATAATGCAATCAAAAATAATTTGCGTTAGCGCTGTCCATTTGCATGGATTGATCAGGCTGCTGAAATGTAATGTGAACCTAGCCAAAGACATGTCAGTACTTTTTGACATCTACTTTTGCTTACTTGCTGTGTGTGGCGATTGAAGATATTCAGCAGGGACTCAAGAATCCGAATTCTATCAGGCCTGCGGAGCCGTAGAAGGGCACTGGGCTCTAATGTGCGCTGGGCGCTCCGCTGGCTGCTCTGCTGTTCAGTGCGCTGGGCGCTCTGCTCATGATTTTCCCTTCCACTCATTGTGTTTATAAGTCAAGATGGAGATTGGAAGAAGAAGGGGCTGGACAAGGAAGTGACATCATATTTTTTTTTTCCAGTCTTGTTTGTAAAAACTTTATAGGTCTCCATTCCTTCAAAAACTGCTGACAAAACCGCAGAAAAAAACGCATTAAAAACCGCAGCAAATCCGCAGAAAGGAGAGACCTGCGGTTTCTGCCAAGAGCTGCGGTTTTTGGTCAGAAAAAAAACGCAGATAAATCTGCACTGTGTGCACAAAGCCTAAGGAATTACAAAAGATTTTTATCAATCCATGTAAAAGCTCTCCCTTTATTTAGGAATCAGGAGCAGGCTAGCTCTTTTCAAATGGAAGAGGAAATGACTTTTCATCAAGCCTTTCATAAAATTAGAACTATTGTGGGAGCTGTGTCATGCTTAAGTACCCTCTAGAAAGTACGTTTACCATCCACAGTACTTTATAGCATTACAACATAGTGGGCAACCCAGGAGATGTGGTGCAGCAGCACAGTAAAGAGCTAAGATGGGTCAGCAAGGAAATGATTGGCAGTATATGGTCAGAAATGGCAGTCCAGACAGCAGTGATATAGTCTAGCACTATGAAACTCAGTGGGTAGCCAGAAGGTGTGCTACTGGCATGGAAGTGAAGCAACTTTGGCGAGAGCAGAAGGGTAAACAAGACAAAGCATTCAGGGAAATGCTTGGCAGCTTAGGGCCAGCAGCTGCAGCCCCAACAGTACTTTACTGTAGATGACATGAGAGTAGATGGCCATCATAGTGTGGTCCATCAATACTGGTGGCAGAGAATGGTGTAGATGAGAGTCAACAGACAGTCAGAAATGGAGAAAGAAGGAATGTCCAATTTAATCATTGGCATCGACCATCTGTGCATGATCTGCACTGATCCATTGCCCATACTGAATGCCTTCTATGATATAGACAATATAGAGTCACTGCACACGCTGGTTATGCTTAATGTGAAATAAATTTATTGCTTGACGGTGAGGAAGCGACATCTATCGACGTTTCGGCCACATCGGCCTTTATCACAAAAGTCGCTGTAATAAAATACATACATAAAAATATCAAAAAATGTACACTTTGTACAAAATATATACATACAGTATCGAGAGAGAATGGAATACATGCATTAGAATCACTTGGGAGGATATAGAGACATTAAAAACTTAAGAGTGAGAGATAATGCGGTAGATAAGACAATGTATGAAACAACATGGAGGAACGCAGTCATACCCCTTTAAATTGAATGCAGGGTCTGTTTTCACCAAATCGATAATGTCACTGCTAGGCATAAATGAATTGCTAGCATATTCTGTAAGTAAGGATAAACATAGACTGTAAGCTTGCGAGCAGGGCCCTCACTCCTCTTGGTATTTGTTATAATCTACTGTATGTGATTATTGTTATGCTGTAATGTCTATTGTCTGTACAAATCCCCTCTGAAATGTAAAGTGCTGCGGAATATGTCGGCGCTATAAAATAAAATTTATTATTATTATATTATTATTATTATAAACGGACATATCGTTAGGGTGACATATAATAAACAAAGTACTGAACTGGGTGTCTGGAGGCACAATGAATAGATCAGATTTACCAGTGTAAATGATGTAGCCATAGAGCTAGTTATGCACACAAAGGACTACAAAGGTCTGCCTAGGCATATAGCCGGGGTATGTCCAGGAAAAAGATATAATGTATATTGGGGAAAAAAAAGGGGGAAAGAGTATATACCAAAGTTGCCGATAATCCTGATTCTTGAGGAGGTGGTGGACTGGTAAATATGCCAGAGCTAAATGGAGAAGAAGGGGTACATTAGGTATAGAACAGGGTTGGTAGTATAGTGGTGGTCCCGAATTGGGACCATATTCAAGTTGGTGGTACAGCGGTGGTCCCTATATGGGACGGTACTTACAGTTATTGGTGGCGCAGTGGGTGAAGTACGCAAAGTGGTGCCAAAGCAGTGAGTGGATGCTGAGTAGCAAGTTGCGCTATTTACACTCTCCGGTCTGGTCACGTGACCGGAAGTGAGGTCAGACGCCGGCGCGTGCGCATTGGAGCACGGCCGTGTCGTCTCACACTGATATCCACCAAAAAGATGGTGCTGGCTGCCAACACATGCGCAGTAAAGCGCAGTCAGGGAAAATCTAATGAAGACACGCAGAGGCTGCTGAGGCTTTGAATGGAACACACGCTTATAAGGGGGAGGTACAGTGTGCTACAAATGAAGAGGCTGGGCAGTTGAGATATACAACAGATACTGTATATACGAACAGTATTATTGCAAATAATATACATATAGACATATAGCATTTAAACTGCGTAGGAGTCCAAACTTAAATAGAAAAAAAGTAAAATTAAACGAAATGAAAAGAGTTAATATGTGACCTGGAAGTGAGCGGGTAATGAGGATGGGAAGAGATGTAAACAATAGGATAAACTGTAATCAAATGAATGATGCAAAATAAGAAATAAAAAATAAAAATAAAAAGGAAAAAAGGGGAAAAAGGAAAAAAAGAAAAAAAGAAAAAAATTTTTTAAAAGGACAAAATATGGGAAAATAAAAAAGAAGAAACAAATTGACAAAACAAAAAATAATTGGAAATGAAAAAAAGGGGGAAATAAATGTAAAATAAACCACCCTCAAAAAAGGAAAACGGGAAAAGCGAGGAAAAAAAAGGGGGGAAGGAAAAAAGGGGAAAAATAATAAAAACTTGAAAAATTAAACTTGAAAAAGAAAAAGAAAAAAGAAACACATTATGGTTCATTATCTTACCGCTTGGGTTAGATGTAAAAAGAGACTCAAGAAGGCAACCACTCAATGGGTCTAAAGGAAAAGAGGAAAAAAAATTAGATTAACCAATCAATTTCTCGGTTGAGACTCCTCGGATGTAGGGTGTCCAGAGTATAGATCCAGAACGTCTCCCGTTACTTTAAAAGGCGAATATGATTACCACCTCTTTTGGATCTAGGGACTTTTTCAATAATTTGGAACCGTAATTGTGATACGTTGTGTCGGGCTTCCTTGAAATGGGCAGGAAGTGGGAGCCATGTTTTTCCGCACCTAATCATGGACTTATGACTGGATATTCTGTCCCTAATGGCCTGGGTGGTTTCACCCACGTACAGTAAACCACATGGACATTTGATGATGTAAATGACGAAGTTGGTTTCACAAGTGAAGTAATCTTTAATTGGATAGGATTTACCAGAACGAGGGTAAACTATTTCATTGCCTTTAATGATGTTAGGACAGCTCATGCAGTTTAGGCAGGGAAAAGTACCTGTTCTTTTCTGTCCTGTCAAAGTATGTGTATTGATGTGACTGGAGGTACCCAGGTCAGCCCGGACTAGCTTGTCCTTGATATTTTGAGGTCTCCTCAGGCACATCAACGGTGGAGATTTGAAAATGTTAATTCTAGGATAGGCTCTAGTCAATAAAGGCCAATGTTTGTGGATGAGATTATGTATTCTTTGCATGGACGGGTGGTGACCATGAATGAATGGGAGTCTGGGTGCTTTGATTGTTGTGGTTCTGGTGGTGTCAGGGTCAATCAGTGCTTTGGTCATCTCAGAAGCCAGAAGTGTAGATGGATAATGTCTAGATTCAAATCTATCGGACATTTCTCGTAATCTGAGGTCTCTAGTTGATGGATCTGACACAATCCTGGTGACCCTTTTAAATAGTCATCGTGGGAGACTGTTGCGGGTGGACCTTGGATGGCAACTGTCATACAGAAAAAGGTTATTGCAGTCGGTGGGTTTAGTGTAAAGATCGGATGAAAGTCTTCCTTGTGCGTCTTTATTGACCCTAGTGTCCAAAAAAGTGATTGAGTCCAAGTTATGGGACATTGTGAATTTCAACTCATGTCTGGCATCATTGATGGTGTCATAGAATTTGAAAAGGCTAGTTGAGTCACCACCCCATATACAGAAAACATCGTCAATGTAGCGAAACCTCACTGTGGCAAATTCCTGGAAAAGTGGATTGGAGTAAATGTAGTCTCGTTCAAACTTATCCATGTAAAGATTTGTGTACGCGGGGGCTACATTAGAGCCCATCGTGGTGCCACACGTCTGGATGAAAAAATCATCCTGGAATCGGAAAAAGTTTTCCCGTAAGACTACGTTTAGAAGGTCCAAACTTAGTGCCTGTGTGTCTGGTTCAATATTAGCTTCAATGAGAGTTAGTTTGACTGCTTCTATCCCTTTGTCATGTGTTATTGATGTGTATAAACTGTTGACATCGAAGGTGCAGAGAATGCTACTGGGTGAAATGGAATTTATGGAACGGATCTTATTCAGGAAATCTCCTGTGTCCAGAATAAAAGATTTGGTGGTGTGAGTAAATGGTGTTAATATTTTTTCCAAAAAGATGGATAAAGGATTGAGGATAGAGTCCGTGGAAGCTACTATGGGACGTCCAGGAGGGTTGTGTAAGTCCTTGTGAATTTTGGGGAGGGTATAGAGCACCGGGGTTATTGGATGTTGATTTGTCAGAAATGTTCTAGTCTTTGCATCTATGGTCTTGAGCTGCATATGTTTATCAAGAATTTGGTCTAATTTCCTGCGTATTTGGAACGTAGGGTCAGTATGAACTTTCCTGTATGTGTTGGTATCCGAGAGTTGTCTCTTAATTTCGATCACGTATTGATTCTTATTCATGACAACGATTGCACCTCCTTTGTCCGCCGGTTTTATAATGATGTTTGGATTGTTTCTCAGGGATGAGATGACTTGTTTTTCAACAGGTGATAGATTATGGCGGACAGGAAGTAGGCCCAATCGTTGTTCATGGATGGTCTGTTTAATGTCCCTGTCAAGGAGGTCTACAAAAGTCTCAACCGCATGATTAGTTTTGGGAGGCATGAAACTACTTGGATTGCGTAGTCCTAAGGTGTCAATTGTAATAGAGGGGCTTACGTCCCGATTGGGATCTGGAGCTGTAATGTTAGCTAACCTTGTTGGAGAATCATCAAAGTGTACCTTCAATCTAATGTTGCGATAAAATTGTTGTAGGTCTTTCTCTAATTGGAAAGCATCCCATCTTGGTGTTGGACAGAATGAGAGACCTAGGTTTAGCACTTTAAGTTCTAAAGGAGAAAGGGAGTAGTCAGAGATATTTACAACTAAGTTTAGACTCCTACCTTTTGCAACCGAAGAGTCATCTGGCGATTTTGTTCTCCTCCTCCTCGACCGCCTTGTTGGTGTGCGTTTTGACCTAAAAAAGGAACGCTGGAAAGAGAAGTGCTGCCAGTGTCGCTCCCGGATCCTGGTGAAGAACCTCCAACTGGAGAGGATCCCCCGGAGGCTGTATGTCCCCCTTGTTGGCGAGGAGATCTGGAACGGTAGTGTCTTGGTGCTGGATCTTCCCATCTGTACACTCTGTTGTTCAGGTAGTCTTCTGTGTCACGTTGAAATTTAGACCTCTTCCTTTCTTCTAGAGTTTTTCGATGTGTTAGTAAAACAGTATCTACTTTATTTTTTAGAGTACTAAACTCAGTATTACTCAAGGTTGAAGTTAATTGGGTCTCTATGGTAGAGATCTTTGCTTCGGTATCAATTATGGCTTCTTGAAGGTATTCGATTGTAAGTAAAATTATATCAAATGAGCATTTGTTAAGAATTCTCTGAAAAGTGGCGCAGTACTTAGCGTTGTCAGAGAAAAGAGTGGGTCTCAAGTGGCTACGAAGCCCGCGGGGTATCTTCCCTTGTCGATGGTATTCGCCTAACGTGGCGCAGTGTAGATCATAAGCTGAGTCTTTTCTTTTCTTTCTCCCAATCCCTCGTCTTGATGTCCCTACTGGGAACGTGAAGAAAATCTGAGCCAGATCTGATTTTGGATAGAATCGTTGATCCTAGTGCATCATCGTACAAAAATGTTTCTGACGTCATGGATACTGGGTCGGTGCTGATAACCAAAGAAATGCTTATACTGGATAATGTAGATGGTTAGCACTCGGCCTAAGGGTTTGAGTTCGCGGTGCTAGTGAAAAGTTACGGATAGTCCCCAAATTGCATAGAAATATAGAGTCACTGCACACACTGGTTATGCTTAATGTGAAATTAATTTATTGCTTGATGGTGAGGAAGCGACATCTATCGACGTTTCGGCCACATCGGCCTTTATCACAAAAGTCGCTGTAATAAAATACATACATAAAAATATCAAAAAATGTACACTTTATACAAAATATATACATACAGTATCGAGAGAGAATGGAATACATGCATTAGAATCACTTGGGAGGATATAGAGACATTAAAAACTTAAGAGTGAGAGATAATGCGGTAGATAAGACAATGTATGAAACAACATGGAGGAACGCGGTCATACCCCTTTAAATTGAATGCAGGGTCTGTTTTCACCAAATAGATAATGTCACTGCTAGGCATAAATGAATTGATAGCATATTCTGTAAGTAAGGATAAACGGACATATCGTTAGGGTGACATATAATAAACAAAGTACTGAACTGGGTGTCTGGAGGCACAATGAATAGATCGGATTTACCAACGTAAATGATGTAGCCATAGAGCTAGTTATGCACACAAAGAACTACAAAGGTCTGCCTAGGCATATAGCCGGGGTATGTCCAGGTAAAAGGTATAATGTATATTGGGGAAAAAAAGGGGGAAAGAGTATATACCAAAGTTGCCGATAATCCTGATTCTTGACTGAACTTGGACTCAATCACTTTTTTGGACACTAGGGTCAATAAAGACGCACAAGGAAGACTTTCATCCGATCTTTACACTAAACCCACCGGCTGCAATAACCTTCTTCTGTATGACAGTTGCCATCCAAGGTCCACCCGCAACAGTCTCCCACGATCACAATTTAAAAGGGTCACCAGGATTGTGTCAGATCCATCAACTAGAGACCTCAGATTACGAGAAATGTCTGATAGATTTGAATCTAGACATTATCCATCTACACTTCTGGCTTCTGAGATGACCAAAGCACTGATTGACCCTGACACCACCAGAACCAGAACAATCAAAGCACCCAGACTCCCATTCGTTCATGGTCACCACCCGTCCATGCAAAGAATACATAATCTCATCCACAAACATTGGCCTTTATTGACTAGAGCCTATCCTAGAATTAACATTTTCAAATCTCCACCGTTGATGTGCCTGAGGAGACCTCAAAATATCAAGGACAAGCTAGTCCGGGCTGACAAGGGTAACCCCAAGTCACATCAATACACATACTTTGACAGGACAGAAAAGAACAGGTACTTTTCCCTGCCTAAACTGCATGAGCTGTTCTAACATCATTAAAGGCAATGAAATCGTTCACCCACGTTGTGGTAAATCCTATCCAATTAAAGATTACTTCACTTGTGAAACCAACTTCGTCATTTACATCATCAAATGTCCATGTGGTTTACTGTACGTGGGTGAAACCACCCAGGCCATTAGGGACAGAATATCCAGTCATAAGTCCACGATTAGGTGCGGAAAAACATGGCTCCCACTTCCTGCCCATTTCAAGGAAGCCTGACACAACGTATCACAATTACGGTTCCAAATTATTGAAAAAGTCCCTAGACCCAAAAGAGGTGATAATCATATTCGCCTTTTAAAGCAACGGGAGACGTTCTGGATCTACACTCTGGACACCCTACATCCGAGGGGTCTCAACCGAGAAATTGATTGGTTAATCTAATTTTTTTTCCTCTTTTCCTTTAGACCCATTGAGTGGTTGCCTTCTTGAGTCTCTTTTTACATCTAACCCAAGCGGTAAGATAATGAACCATAATTTTTTCTTTTTCTTTTTCAAGTTTTCTTTTTCAAGTTTTTATTATTTTTCCCCTTTGTTCCTTCCCCCATTTTTTTTCCCCGATTTTCCCGTTTTCCTTTTTTGAGGGTGGTTTATTTTACATTTATTTCCCCCTTTTTTCATTTCCAATTATTTTTTGTTTTGTCAATTTGTTTCTTCTTTATTATTTTCCCATATTTTGCCATTTTAAAAATTTTTTTTCTTTTTTTCTTTTTTCCCCTTTTTTCCTTTTTATTTTTATTTTTTATTTCATATTTTGCATCATTTATTTGATTACAGTTTATCCTATTGTTTACATCTCTTCCCATCCTCATTACCCGCTCACCCCCAGGTCACATATTAACTCTTTTCATTTCTTTTAATTTTACTTTTTTTCTATTTAAGTTTGGACTCCTTCGCAGTTTAAATGCTATATGTCTATAAGTATATTATTTGCAATAATACTGTTCGTATATATCTGTTGTATATCTCAACTGCCCAGCCTCTTCATTTGTAGCACTCTGTACCTCCCCCTTATAAGCGTGTGTTCCATTCAAAGCCTCAGCAGCCTCTGCGTGTCTTCATTAGATTTTCCCTGACTGCGCTTTACTGTGCATGTGTTGGCAGCCAGCGCCATCTTTTTGGTGGGTATCAGTGTGAGACGACACGGCCGTGCTCCAATGCGCACGCGCCGGCGTCTGACCTCACTTCCGGTCACGTGACCAGACCGGAGAGTGTAAATAGCGCAACTTGCTACTCAGCATCCACTCACTGCTTTGGCACCACTGTGCGTACTTCACCCACTGCGCCACCAATAACTGTAAGTACCGTCCCATATAGGGACCACCGATGTACCACCAACTTGAATATGGTCCCAATTCAGGACCACCACTATACTACCAACCCTGTTCTATACCTAATGTACCCCTTCTTCTCCATTTAGCTCTGGCATATTTACCAGTCCACCACCTCCTCAAGAATCAGGATTATCGGCAACTTTGGTATATACTCTTTCCCCCTTTTTTTCCCCAATATACATTACACCTTTTTCCTGGACATACCCTGGCTATATGCCTAGGCAGACCTTTGTAGTCCTTTGTGTGCATAACTAGCTCTATGGATACATCATTTACGCTGGTAAATCCGATCTATTCATTGTGCCTCCAGACACCCAGTTCAGTACTTTGTTTATTATATGTCACCCTAATGATATGTCCGTTTATCCTTACTTACAGAATATGCTATCAATTCATTTATGCCTAGCAGTGACATTATCTATTTGGTGAAAACAGACCCTACATTCAATTTAAAGGGGTATGACTGCGTTCCTCCATGTTGTTTCATACATTGTCTTATCTACCGCATTATCTCTCACTCTTAAGTTTTAATGCCTCTATATCCTCCCAAGTGATTCTAATGCATGTATTCCATTCTCTCTCGATACTGTATGTATATATTTTGTATAAAGTGTACATTTTTTGATATTTTTATGTATGTATTTTATTACAGCGACTTTTGTGATAAAGGCCGATGTGGCCGAAACGTCGATAGATGTCGCTTCCTCACCGTCAAGCAATAAATTTATTTCACATTAAGCATAACCAGCGTGTGCAGTGACTCTATATTGTCTATGCAATTTGGGGACTATCCGTTCCTTTTCACTAGCACCGCGAACTCAAACCCTTAGGCCGAGTGCTAACCATCTACATTTTCCTGCCTTCTATGATATGACACTAGAGGCAGGACAAGACAGCACTTACATAGCAAACTATTCAGTTCTTAAAACTGGTGTAATTTGTTGACCCATAAATTCATGGGAATAGGGCTCAGGATATATGCCTGGGAAAACCGCAAATGCAAAATATTAACCTTTTTTGTATATATTTTTTTAAATCTCACGTCTATGTCCTTTCACCAAAATGAAACATTAAAAAACTATGCTGTACAGTAGTTTTTTTTGTTCTTTTCTAATACTGTACATGCACACATTGTGATGAAGTTGCATTTAATCTTTTGAATTTTTTTATATTTTTATTTTTTCTTTAAGAAAAAACAAAATACTCTGCACTTACAAATAATAATTTGAAAAGAAATGAAAAAAAAATTATATTGCTTACAAGCCAGACAATTCTTGGTTTGAGTATTTTTCTTTAGTACAAAAACTAGCACAAAGAGGACTTGAATTTATTTATTTTTTTAGAGTGCACATTGCTCTCTTAGGGCTCACACTCACATGCGAGAAACTGGGACGCGTCTCGCATGTCAATACCCGGCACTGCCGCCTGCACTCAGATCGGAGTGTTCAGTTGCATAGAAATACATGCAGGTGAATGCTCCGATCCGAGTGCCGGCGGCAATGCCAGGTATTGACGTGAAAGACTTGTCTGAGTTTCTCACATGTGAGTATGAGTCCTTAGCGAGATAGAGTACAGGCAGAGGATGTGCATCAAAAGGTTGCTTCCTTCATGAGTTTATGGAATGCACACCTGCTGGGAAGCAAAGAGTTGAAGATGGACACAAGTAATCTCAGTTGAAATGTTTTTTTTTTTCTGCATAGTAAAGGTTGTGAGAGCCTGACAAACATTTGAAGCTTATCTTAGATAAATATCATATGATGGAAAAGTCAGATGCAATAGACAGTCACATATTTAATGAGGGCAGTTGGGGTGCTGATGACAGGGGGGCTCAATCAGCCACATGATGCAGTGGTCCAATGTGTCTCTCAGGCTGATTCACTTTGCTACCCCACAGGGTGGTATTTGGCTAACCTCCCAGCTGTTTGTAAAATTTACAGCCAGCTCAGAGAAGGTGTAAAACGCCAGCTCCCAGCATTCAAATATGAGTACAATTAAATCCATGACCACCCCTCTTCCAGGTAAGGGTAATGTGAGCAGAGGTGGAGAATATTGGCAGCAACTAAATGCTCCCTTGGAACTGAAGAAACCTTAGTTTCATTTTCTTCTGAGGAAACAGTATAGTGGGGAGAAGGAGTGTGAGGACACTGTATGGTAAGGGGGAATTGTGTGTGAAAGGTATGTGGGGAGAGGGAGAAATGTGTGAGGTGACAGTATGAGGGGAATTGTGAGGAAATAGTTTGTTGAGGGGTGATGTTTGAGGAGACAGTATGAGGAGGTGGCTGAGACATGTAAAGAGAAAGTATGGGATGTGTGATGAGACAGTATTGGGCAGTAGGGTGGAGACAGTATGGGGAGAAGGATATGTGAGGAGACATTATGGTGAGGGAGGAATATATGGGTAAGCAGAAATGTGTGATGAGACCGAATGAGTAGGGCAAGGATTGTGTGAAGGTACAGTAGAGAGGAGAAATGTCTAAGGTTTGAGAAGAGGAGGGATCATAAGGGACATAATGTGGAGAGGGAATGTGTGAAGACACTTGGGAAAGTGGGGAGAGTGTGCGGGGAGAAATTATGAGGAGTGGACAATAGTCGTGAGATAGTATGGGGAGGGATGGAAATGTGTTAGAGGAAAGTCTGATGAGAGGAAGAATGTGTGAGGAGAACGTACGAGTGGGTTAAAACATGTGAGAAGACAGTAGGGGTGGAGAATATGTGAGTAGACAATTGCATATTCATAGTCACATTCCCTCCTGCTCTTGTTGCCAGCACCAGAGACTCCTAGCAGAGTGCAATGCATGCATTGTGAGGATTCATAAGTCTGCAGTCACAAAGAGTGATGACAAACTGTTATCATAAACCTATATAATCCCTTTAAATGCAAAATTAAGCACTATAGCATGCCCAATCTTAATGGCATGCAATATGTCAGGATTTGGTTCTTTTTGCCGGTTCCAGCGATTAACACATGACAACTCATATGCTATTTTCATACTTTCAGTCATGTGTTGATTGGCTCTTCCTTTGACTTCTCTCAGTGAAGCAGGGACTGTAATTTTTCAATAATCATTGAGAGAATTAGGAAAACCAGCTTGTCGCCACAGTACTGTAAGTGTGCAAGTTGCATATGAGCGATCACATGATGAATATTTAAACCACTTGTTCTGTGTATAAGAGGTGATGTCAAACTGAATTTTTATCCTGGGTGTAGGAAAACTTATCACCTTTGAAAAGTCTGAGAGGATTTACCCTAAACAAGCAAACTGTAAATTCAATAATTTTGAAATGATGTCTCACTAGATTCTTTGATGAAAAAGTTTAGCTACAACTATGATGCAGTAAGGTGCTGGATGTACATACTGTAGCTCTAGGGATCATACATATTTTAAAGTATTTGAAAGTATTTAGGCTTTAAAGGTAATTTATCATCAGAAAATGATCTAGTATTTAAATCAGATTTTTGAATTTCATGTATATTTAAAAAAAATGTTGTCAATGTTATTGTCTTTATTAAAAATAAAAATTATTAATCTTGATTTTTTTCAGTGATTAATAGGGATTTTTAGCATCAGACTTCTCTAAAGTCATAAAGTCATCTAGTAGAGTTTTCAGTAACGCTCCATGTCAGCTGAGGCACGATTACAATGACAGGTAACTCCTCTCAACACAGCTGACAACACAGGATCCACCAATAATAATAGGTGATCTCACAGCTGACCTTGCTCCTCCTCTTTCACAATGACTTTGGACTCACTCACTTGATGCTTCACTGTGTTTGCAAATTGAGATTCTAGTTTGGATTTTATCCTAAGTCATATGGTTGGGCTTGATAAGGGGTCGATATTGAAATTTAGTATTGCTACCTCCAATCAGTGACACTAGAGTTCAAGTTCTCTTCCTCTATGAAGAGGCAATTTGTATATTTAATTTCCCAAAGGACCATGCATGGCATATAAGTCTTTTCACAGTGACATGCCAGGCGTGGCTTGTCACTCTTGACAACGAGAAAGCTTACCCCTTAGAACCCCATGCTTGACTATGAATGATAGAGTAAATATCTGTTTATTATGGCTAATGTACATGTGAATTTCCTGAAACAACAAGAGTTCGTAACTAAAAAACTCTCCATGTGTCAATGTGAAAATTGCAACGATTGTAACAATTTGTGAAGTAAAAAACTATTCATTGTACCAGCATACCCACTCCCCCCAAAAAAAAACAGTTTATCACATTGATAATAGTCATTGACTGATTTCTGATTTCTCTTTAACCCCTTAATGACAGGGGTATTTTTGTTTTTTTCATTTTCATTTTTTCCTCCGCTTTTTCCTAGAGACATAACTTTTTTATTTTTTGGTCAAAATAGCCATGTGGGGGTTATTTTTTATGGGACTAGTTGTACTTTCGAACGACATCATTGGTTTTACCATGTCTTGTAATAGAAAACGGGAAAAAAATTCCAAGTGCGGTGAAATTGTTAAAAAAGTGCAATCCCACACTTGTTTTTTATGTGGATTTTTTTTACTAGGTTCACTAAATGCTAAAATTGACCTGCCATTATGATTTTCCAGGTCATTACGATTTCATAGACACCAAACATGTCTAGGTTCTCTTTTATCTAAGTGGTGAAAAAAATTCCAAAGTTTGTTAAAAAAAAAAGTTGCTATTTTCCAAGACCCATAGCACCTCCATTTTTCAGGATCTGGAGCTGGGTGAGGGTGTATTTTTTGCGAGCCGATTTGATGTTTTTATTGATACCATTTTGATGCCGATACATTCTTTAGATTGCCCATTATTGCATTTTATTGCAATGTTACAGCGACCAAAAAAAACATAATTCTGGAGTTTTGTTTTTTTCTCGCTCTGCTGCTTACCTATTGGATTAATTCTTTTTATATATTGATAGATCAGGCTATTCTGAATGCGGCAATACCAAATATGTGTATATTTGATTTTTTTATTCTTTTATTTTGAATGGGGCAAAAGGGGTGTGATTTGAACTTTTCTATTTTTTCCATTTTTTTAAAAAAATGTAAAATTATTTTTTTTCACTTTTTACTTGCTTCAATAGTCTCCATGGGAGACCTGAAGCTGCAGTTGTCATGCCCACCCATTGGCTACCTGCAGTCATGTGACACAGGCGCCAATGGTAGAAGGTAATGGCACGCTTCCTGCACGTGCATATTGAATGCCTCTGTCAGAGTTTAACAGCGGCATTTAACATGTTAACAGCCGCGGGTGAATTGCGATGCCTCATGCAACTATTCCAGACACATGTCAGCTGTCATGTGCCAGAAAAGGTGCGGGGTCATCGCCACAGCCCACACCAAACAGGGGAGATGTCCAATGATGGACTCTGATGTTAAGAGGTTAATGTTCCCATTAGATAAGCGAGGGGCAATGCCACAGGTTTTGGCATGAATGGCCAACAGCTAATTTGTATGGGTTTTCTCTACTGTCCCTGTCAAATACAGGAAAATGAGGACTCTTGCTTATAGATTTCATCATACCCAATCCTTTATTTTCACAGAAGGCAAAAGATATCAGATGGCTGCTTTATCCCTCATTGAGAATACCTGTATTCTTGGCCGAGCGTTGTGTGTGGCTGGAGTCACACTAACCAGCGCAAAATACAGTCCGTAGTTTACATGCATAATATGGATGAATGACCCCTAAATAGTGCTCCATAGGTCTTCCGTAAGCAAGGTGCGGTCGAGTATTTTGTGCATGTGAGCATCCGTATGTAATCCGTATGGCATCCGTATGCAATCCGTATGGCGAGATTTTCTCGCAGCCTTGCAAAATGGACATTTAAAGGTTTTGAGGCCTGCTAACAATTTAAATCATTAGCCTGCACCCTATTTATACACTCAGAAACAGGTGGCTGCCTCCATTCTGTCCATTTGTGAGCTTGCTTTCACGAGGTGTGTTGGTGTTCTTTGTGCAACATGGCAGAGGGTCTGAGATTCAATACAACTGAGCAGGTTCTGTTTAACTGCCTTTTGTCACGGCGCTTTGGGCAACCATACCCAGTGATAGTGGATCCGCGGAGGAGGAGACGCATGTGGGTCCATCCACTTTTGAGGCAACGACTCACAAGAGGTCATTTTCACCGCCTCTATTCTTCTCTGCGGGAGCATCCTGAGAAATTTTACCAGTACTGTCGCATGAGCATTTCCACATTTGATCGACTCTTGGAGACAGTGCGCCCTGGGATAACCTTTCAGGACACAAGGATGTGCAAAGCTATATCTGCAGAGGAGCGACTTCTACTCACAATACGGTATGTACTACACAACCACATTCTCTATGTTGATAATGTGTGTGCTAAAGTCTGTTTTTTTGCTTTTTTGGACAAAGTTTAATGCCCTCATCTTACTCCAAATATGGTTCAACTTACACACCAGAATGTTAGCTCTAATATGTCCTGCATATCACTTAGTCATTGTGCAACCAAATATGTGTGTGTTATTCTATCTCAATTCCTACCAAGTTTGGTCGGCATGTATCTGATGTTTTTGGACTTTATGCATTCTAAACTTATCAATTTATGTTGTTCTACAGCTTCCTGTCCACTGGCCTGTCTTATGCCGCCCTCCACCATGAGTTTCTAATTGGAAGATCAACCATTTCAGGCATACTGAGGTCTACATGTACAGAAATCTGGACAAGACTCCATCAAGTGGTCATGTCCGAGCCCAGGTTGGAAGACTGGTTGAGGATATCAAGGGACTTTGAGGAGGACTACCAGTTTCCAAATTGTATTGGGGCTTTGGATGGCAAACATATTCGGGTGCGTAAGCCACCGAACTCTGGCTCCCAATTCTTCAATTATAAACAATACTTTTCTGTTGTATTGTTGGCTCTGGTAGACTCTCAATACAAGTTTATAATTGTTGACATTGGGGCCTATGGAAGGACGGGAGACTCTAGAGTCTTCAATACTTGCATAATGGCTCTGCGGCTATGCACCAACCAGTTGGATCTACCACCACCACGCCAGCTACCAGGCTCCCCTGAAGAATCAGTCTCTTATGTCCTTGTGGCAGATGAGGCCTTTCAGTTATCGAGCAATGTCATGAGGCCATATCCCCGGAGCAACCTTGACCACAGGCGCAGAATTTTTAACTTGTGCCTATCACGTGCTAGGCGACTGGTGGAGTGTTCCTTTGGGATTCTTTGTGCCAAATGGCGGGTACTCCAGTCTGCCATTCAGTTGAGTGAACAAAATGTGAATGAAGTTGTGAAAGCCTGTGTTGTTCTGCATAACTTCACCAGGATACATGATGATTGTTCCTCCTCTGATGGT
The DNA here is from genome assembly GCF_039654945.1 of Dendrobates tinctorius. Classification (NCBI taxonomy): domain Eukaryota; kingdom Metazoa; phylum Chordata; class Amphibia; order Anura; family Dendrobatidae; genus Dendrobates; species Dendrobates tinctorius. The sequence goes on along the minus strand of NW_027361698.1, from coordinate 55,838,784 downwards.
GTTGTGCATAGGCCGGACAATGTTCGCAGGGTGAGACCACCTATGAACCCTCAACGTAGACCGCTCTCTGGCCTCAAAGTGCGTGATATTTTCACTAATTACTTTATCTCACCTGAGGGGGCAACTTCTTGGCAAGAGCATGCTGTGTCTATGTTATAATTTTTTTTTAAGTGTGTCTAAATATATATTACTCAACCCCTTATGATTGTATGACTGTTTCATTGCATTGGTTAGTGTATGTTAGTATGTTGACAGGGTTTTAGAAAAATCACACAGAGACGTTAACTATAGTAGACAAATTTTTAGTTTTGCCTTTTTTTTGGTTCTTAAAGGCAAACATAATATTGCCATATGGACATTTTGGCAATGGGCAAAATGGCGCTTTGTGCTTTCTTAAACTTTTTTGAAAAGTAACATTACATAACATAACCCAAAAAAACATTAGGCAATAACAACATTGCTGCATGAGAATATTTAAGTAGAATGGAAAAAAATAGGTGAGCTCCATCAACAAAATTAATGCTAAAAGATAACACTCACATTTCTTAAGAATGTTTTCCAGTCATAGAAATATTCCACCATGACAGGCAAGGCTACCTCACGGCTTTCAGACACATATTACCTGTCTGTAGAACAGAGAATATTTAACCATGCTATACTGGAAAGGATGAAAAAGCAAAACTCACTTAAGACATAGAGAGAGCGTGATATTCTGAAGGCTGGTCGCCTTGATTTGTTACTATAGATTGCTAGCAAAAAAGGTGACTACTTCACTAAGGCCAGCACACCTTTCCTAGGCATTAGCAAGTGAGTAGTGTATTTTCATCCTTTGACTTTACAGTAGAGCGCGTTTAAATATTCTCTTTTGTACACACATGTAATATCTGTCTGAAAGGGGTGAGGTAGACTTGCCTGTCATGATGTATTCTTTAATATGATTGGAAAAATTTAAAAAAAAATTAGAATGTTAAATTAGGTAACAAAGTTTGGTGATGGAGAACACCTGTTTTTTCCTTTGTATTTGGAGCACCAGTTAAACCGCACTGGACATCTACGGCCATCAGACTTATAAATCCTCATAGGTTGGGGAAGGGGAACGTGGAAGAGCAGCCTGTGGGTGCTGCTGGACACTGTGGCCAACATCGCCCTGTGTGGGGCCATACTGTTGCCCATGATGTTGGAATTGTCCTGCCTCCTGGGACTGTTGGGGATACTGGCCAGAGTAATGATGATGGTGAGGGCATCTTGTTGGCTGTGGCAGGCACGTGGCTCATACCCACCAAGATAGCCAGATCGTCCCCAACCAGGTTGGGACCAGCCTCCAACACTGGGTGGGTACAAGTGGCCATATTGGTGGGGTTGGCTAGAGGCTGACATTTGTGGCTGCTGAATAGAAGGTTGGGTAGTGGGAGGAAGGGGTTGAGGTGTAGGCCCACGTATGAGAGGATGTTCGGACCCTGCTTGAGCAAGCATCTGTGTGGATGGTCTCATGCGCATTAGATTTCGGGGGGAGAGCTGCCACCTCTCCAGATATTCGAATAGCTCATATGGGGTATTGGGGGGTGCTTGCATCAAGCAGGATCTGAAAACATACCCTAATACGGAGCCTGACCTCACGGGTAAGGGCACGGAGATAAAGGGTGAGGCTACGTGAGTAGGCCTCCTCCCCATCATCTGTAGTTACTCTTGATAAATAATTGAGCACCCCTGTATCCACATTGGTCCTGCTCTTTTGAATAGTGACCTGGCGCCTTCTTCGTGTTCGCCGTGATGTAAGAGCAGCCTGTGGGGATGCCCTGATCTGGTCAGTTGGGCTGCTGCTCAAGTTGCCCGGCTCTTCCAGGATGGGTGATGGGGCAGCAGCAGACCGTCCTGGTGGTGTTGTGTGTTGGGCAGCCAATGGGTTGTCCTGTGATGCCTCATCTTCTGCCATCCTTCTTGTAGGGGGAGAAGATGGGCCAGCCACCTCATCCCCTACAGGATCTATTATGGGCTCTGCCTCTGAGGCCATTCCTCGATCCGTAAGGTTGGATTGAGTTCTGTTATGAAATAGAACAGAGGCAAAAATACATCAATATTTTTGGCCCTGTAAAGTATTTGTGCCTCATGAGGCAAAAAGTACATGCACAGGAAGGGGGTGCTGATTCTATATTCCTTTTTTGTTGCGCGCTAAGGTTACTCATGTTTTGCGTTGTACTTGCGAATTTTATGCTGCTCCTCACGTGGTCGGTCACAAAAGTCATGGTACATCTGGCGACAGATGCGCCTCCATGACGCCTCCTTTCTTGCCTGGTTTGCATAATTTGCATCGCGTTGGTCCCATATTTCGGGACGCTCCTGCACCAGGACAATGAGCATCTCCACATTTATGTATGTGGACGCCATGCTGCTGCTGTACTCCGTGGAGGCACACTTCCTGGATGTCTGGAGCGCTTTTTGAGCTCATTTGCATGTCTAGGCTTCCTGATGATGGATTGGCCCATTTCCTGTCACCAGCCAAAAGACCTGTGTATTGCTCGCAGGTCACACGTGTGGTCCGTGTGTAATCCGTATTTTTTGCGCACCCATAGACTTGCATTGACGTACTTCGGGCGTAGTACGCTCACAATCGCAGCATGCTGCGATTGGCACGGAACGTAGGATACGGATGAGAAATATACGCCTGGTGCGAGTGACCCCATAGAGAATCATTTGTCCGTGTCTAATGCGTGCTTTTAGCGACTCTCACTCGCCCATATTCCTCGCCAGTGTGACCCCGGCCTGTATGTGTAAAAAAGATGCGACGAGTACATATCTGTTAGGCGTCGGGTTCCTGCAGCAGGTACAAAGCAACAATTTGAGCGGGCACCATCAATTAAATAAGCAAGGGGATCACCAGATGCATAAATTCAAACTACTACCAAACCAGAAAAAAGTACATGGATCAAAGGATTGGGATCACCACATTAATAATTTGATTCAAAAATAACAATTTTTATTGTAAAAACCACATACAGATTGTTAAAAACATTTAAAATCCCAAGCAAAAAAGGACAGAGGATTTGGGTCCAAAGAATATAAAAGTAAAATACTCAGAAAAAATCCCACACAGTCTAATTTGATGGCACATGTGTCACACAATCAAATGATATATACTTTATACCATATATGCATGCTGTTTGACAGACTAAATACAGATCCTGATGCACACCAAATTCAATAAGAATCCAATAGCATATACACTGTGTTCCAAATTATTATGCAAATTGGATTTAAGTGTCCTAAAGATGTAATTTTTTGTTTTTCAAATAAACTCATAGATGGTATTGTGTATCAGGGCTCTTTGGATCACTGAAATCAATCTCAAACGCCTGTGATAATTAGTTTACAAGATGAGCTCAATTAAAGGAAAACTACTTATGATGTTCCACATTATGAAGCAGGGCACAGGTTTCAAGGAATTTAGGAAAGAAAAAGGATCTCTCTGCTGCTGAAAAGCATCAAATAGTGCAATGCCTTGGTCAAGAGATGAAAACATTAGATATTTCCCAAAAACTTAAACGTGATCATCGCACTGTTAAGAGATTTGTGGTTGATTCTGAGCACAGACATGTTGTGCTGATAAAGGCAGAATGAGGAAGGTTTCTGCCAGGCAAGTTCATCGGATTAAGAGAGTGGCTGCTAAAAAGCCATTACAAACCAGCAAACATATATTTAAAGCTGCTGGTGCCTCTGGAGTCCCTCGAGCCTCTAGGTGTAGGATCCTTCAAAGGCTTGCTGTGGTGCATAAATCTACTATTCGGCCACCCCTAAACAGTGTTCACAAGCAGAAATGGTTGCAGTGGGCCCAGACATACATGAAGACTAATTTTCAAACAGTCTTGTTTACTGATGAGTGTCAAGCAACCCTGGATGGTCCAGATGGATGGAGTAGTGGATGGTTGGTGGATGGCCACTATGTCCCAACAAGGCTGCGACATCAGCAAGGAGGTGGAGGAGTCATGTTTTGGGCCGGAATCATGGGGAAACAGCTGGTAGGGCTCTTTAAGGTTCCTGAAGGTGTGAAAATGACCTCTGCAAAGTATATAGAGTTTCTGACTGACAGCTGTCTTCCATGGTATAAAAAGCAGAACCGTGCCTTCAGGAACAAAATCATCTTCATGCATGACAATGCACCATCTCATGCTACAAAGAATATCTCTGAGTGATTGGCTGCTATGGGCATAAAAGGAGATAAACTCATGGTGTGGCCACCATCTTCCCCTGACCTCAACCCTATAGAGAACCTTTGGAGTATCATCAAGCAAAAGATCTATGAGGGTGGGAGGCAGTTCACATCAAGACAGCAGCTCTGGGAGGCTATTCTGACTTCATGCAAAGAAATACAAGCAGAAACTCCAAAAACTCACAATTTCAATGGATGCAAGAATTGTGAAGGTGATATCAAAGAAGGGTTCCTATGTTAACATGTAACTTGGCCTGTTAGGAATGTTTTGAAGTTAAATATTTTTTTTGTTTAGTGAATGTGACCTCCTAATGCTGCAAATTCCACAAATGAGCATTTTCAGTTCTTTAAAACATATCAAATGTTTAGAAATTCTACTGTGCCTAATAATTTGGAACAGTGCAATTTGAGTTTTTATTCATTTTGGAGATTATACTGTTATCATTGGGAGGTTTCTTCAATAAAATTTGATGTATACTCTAACCGGTGATGACCTTTATTAGACTGACTGTCATTTGTACTGACTATTTAGGAAAATCAGAGAAAAATATCATTTGCTTAATAATTTGGAACACAGTGTACATTTTATAGCATTAGATATCTAGTTCCAATGGAACAACAAATCATTAGGTGTCGATACGCGTGGGTCTTAGTACCCACACAGTCTGGCTCATGTCTCACCTACTCTATTGTGTATCTGACTTAGTGACCACTGACCTAGCAGTAGTGGGGTAAAGTATAGAGAACTGCTGTGTGGCCTCTGGAGTATTTATGACTCACTATTGTTGGATCACTTACCTTTTTGCACCTTAATGATTTGCTGTTCCATTGGAACTAGATATCTAACGCTATAAAGTGTATATGCTTTTGGATTCTTATTGAATTTGGTGTGCATCAGGATCTGTATTTAGTCTGTCAAACAGCATGCATATATGGTATATATATCATTTGATTGTGTGACACATGTGCCATCAGATTAGACTGTGTGGGATTTTTTCTGAGTATTTTACTCTTATATTCTTTGGACCCAAATCCTCTGTCCTTTTTTGCTTGGGATTTTAAATGTTTTTAACAATCTGCATGTGGTGCTTACAATAAAAATTGTTATTTTTGAATCAAATTATTAATGTGGTGATGCCAATCCTTTGACGCATGTGCATTTTTCTGGTTTGGTAGGGGTTCCTGCAGCAGCACAGCAGGAATCCAGAGCCTTGCACTCAGTGGTCTCCCATACACCATCAACCGCAGAGAAGCCTGCTCAGCAGCCCTGTCATTCCCAATGCTCTGCTCAGACCAGCTCTGTGGGTCTGGCTGTTGCTGCCACCTCTGGGCCAGCAATAGCAATGCAGGCTGCTCAGTAGCAAGCCACTCCAGAGGCTAAGTCCTTCCATTGATCCACTGAGCATGCTCACGAGACGATCTCCCATTGGAGATCGGGAGTCACATGCACAGGCCCTGCTCCAGATCTGATTGGTCCATCTCAGGGATCTGGAAGCTTCCAGAAGGTCCCTGCTATAAAAGGTTTGCATGGCCGCTCAGCCATGTGCTAGTATAGCCTCTAGTTGCTACCTGTGTGAATGATGACGGATGAATGGACTTGCAAATGACTCATTAAGATTCCCCTCCCTCTGATATTACGTGTGTGGATAGGGAACTAGTGATAGAGGGAGCTCCAGTCAGTGGCAAGCTTCACGCCACAGTGCATATCATCCACGGTACTAGCGTCCGAGAGTGTGCCTGCTACCGAGCATTGTCGTACAGCGGCAGTGTCTGTCACCACGCTGCAGTCTGCAGTACTTCTTGGTGTCTGCGGTTGCGACGCCGCAGGCACGGTAGGTCTAGAGGGACACTGACCCTGTGTCTTGAGCCCCAGTCCTGTGACCATATATCGTGTGTGCAATTCGCTGAGACCTGTGAGTTCAACAGGCTCGGCATTTGTGTTTAACGCTTCAGCGCCTCTGTGAAGTAACAGAGTCCGCCCAGTGCACACCGGGTGACGTTCAACCCGCGTGCGTTATACCGCCATATTGGGCATCTGCCATTATGTAGCAGCAGCGTAACACCTCTGCATGGTGGACACCGGGCGGTGAACGCACTTACTATTATTTATTATTTAGTGCGTTCCGCCGTCCCTAACACATATCAACGAGATGAGCATTTGGTTAAGAGCTATCTAAGACACAGTATATAGTCACCTTAATACTCTACTCAAGCAAATATATGTCTTAGGATAACATTGCAGTCTTTGACTTATAGCATGCTAAGCAAAGGCAACTGTTAAAACTATAATCTTTAACAATGGTATAATCATCACTACTTTAAAAATCTGTCCTTAAAACTCAGTTTTGTGTGTCCTTCAGGTAACAGAGCCCATCTTTGAAAGTGTGCAGCTGCTCTTAATGGAATGCTTTTATGTGGATTGAATATTTAGACAAGGGGCTAATGATCAATTATAACAATTAATCATTATTAGACTCAACGCTTGTGTAATGATTTGTATCTTTTTCCTACAGCATTAAAATGAGTAACAAAAGCTATGAACAGTTCAATTCCATATTTAATTGCACGTGACTTAACATTGGCAACACCATAGCATGAAACAACATAAGCCAGTTTCATAAGGCTGCAGTTTATAATATGCAAGTGCTGTATCAGAGGCTATAAGCCTTTAGGCTTTTTTTAAGCAATTAATACAATTGTGTCAGTTATGCATGGCTGCTTCCATGGAATAAGTAATTTAATTTGTGCATCACAACACCTAGTTGTAATACGATTCAACTGAGTTTTATCAATTGGCTAAATTCATTTCATGTCGAATTCCTTTGACAGTCCCCTTTAGTGCTACTTGTTTAACTGAGCATATTGAAGAAGAAAGCAGAATGCAGACACTCATTGTGCCTATAGTTTTATATACCATCTATAAAAAACTATCTGAAAATAGTATATTATATGCTACATGGATATAATATGTGATTGTGCTAAATCAATCAGAGTTGGAACGCTTTTCTAACAACTCTTTTGTGACTTTCAAAATAAGCAGTTGTAAAAGGGCCCCCAAAGGGAAAATCCATTTAAGGGCTTATTCACACATCAACATTTGTTAGTATCGTGAATCAGTTTTATATGTCAAAGCCAGGAGTGGAACTGACAGAGAAATTGAAAGAATGACACCTGTTCTGTGTTTATATACCTGGTTTTGTGATGCATGTAATGATGAAGTTCTGATCAAAAATACTTGTGTGTGAATAAAGCCTAGCAGTTGGATAAAAGTATAGTTGTAAAACATTTTATAAATCTGTTAACATCTATATATATATAGTCTCAGAATCCCATAAGGCACCGCGCAGTGTCTTTTGCGTAGGCGCAGTTTGTGGCAACAAGGCCATGAACTGCACCTGCGCAAGTGACATACACGTCTCCACTATTCCCATGCAGGTGCAGTAACAACCGCATCATTACAACGCATGCGCGGGAATAGTGGTGACTTGTATGTCACTGCTATTCCCGCGCATGTGCAGTAACAGCCACAGCTGCGGGTTCCACCCGCTCTAATCGACACGGTTGTTACTGCACCTATGTGGGGAGTAGCGGTGACATTTTAATTTCACCACACTCCAGCATTAGGCCTATTTTTAGTACACTCATAAAATCCAGTGTGGACATGCTGCATGTGCAGCCTTATAATGGCCCTTGGTGGAGGGGAACCTAGTCAGACTACAGTTTAGGCCTCATTCACATGTCATTATTTAAGCACGAACATGAAAAAATGGTACTGGTGACATTAGTGTTTTGGATCAGTTTGTCATCAGTGTATGGTCAGTGTGTCCGTTTTTACCATCAGTGTGTCATCAGTGCTTTTTAGATACCAAAACAAGAGTGCAATAGGATCTTATCCTAACGTAACCAAAAGCAAATATGAGTAAAGGGCCTTTTACACATAGCGATATCGCTAAAGCGTCACCGATTTTGTGACGCAAAAGCGATATCGCTAGCGATCTCGCTACAGGTGACACTTACCTCCGACCGGCTCCCCGCTGGATATCGCTGATCATGCGAAAATGTCCTGGGCCGTTTTCATCTCGCTGGAGTCCCGCTGGCGCCAACGCGAGCGACGCATGGACGCAGGCGGAAGACGTCATCATCACTGCCGTCTGACAGGTAAGTAACGACCGCCGAGCATCGCTGCGTCACTGGTGAGATCTGCCTCTTTGGCAGCTCACTAGCGACCATTTAGCGATGCACCAGCAATCCTGACAGGGTCGTATTGTTGTCGGGATTGCTGGTGCATCGCTAAATGTAATGAGACCTTAAGATATACTCATCTTATAAGGTTGTGTTTGACACAATCACAGAAAAAACACAGATGCTGCAGCTTTCATACAAATATCAGAAATGAGATTGTCAGGACAATGGAAGTAATCTGAGCCTGCTGGAAGAATGACATCCACACTTGGATATAGTCTGATGGCTTATTGTCAATGCAGTTCAAGTTTAGAGATACCCCGACTCCTTTGTCAGGATAACCAAAAAATTTACATTGTTCCTTTATAATACTGATGGTCTTACAATCCGGTTTTAGTCAGATACACTCAACAATCAGCCACATATAAAGCACGATACCTCCCGAAGCTTTTTGGTAATTTATTCACTGAGTTCAAAAAGCATTATAAATTCTTTTTTTCCACCTTTTTTTATTGTTTTTCACTTTTTTCCACAAAGCATCACAGGGGTCTTTCTTTATTACAATACTGTGTTACACACTTTCCACTGGTTTCATTTAACTTGTGCATAACTATATACTGTTTTTTTTCTGCTCAATGACGTCATTATGTACATCGCTCCCCTTTCTTTTTGTGCCGCTTTCTAAAATATTGTCACTAGAGTTGAGCGACTTTTGGTTTTTTAGGGTCGCGTTTCGTTTCGTGAAACCCGACTTTTCCAAAAGTCGGGTCGAGCAAGATCGTCCGATTATAGGGAAAAGTCGGGGTCGTCCCGAAACACGAAACCCAATGTAAGTCAATGGGGAATAAAAGTCGGCAGTGAGAGGAGGACAGGAAACACACCTACAGTGCCCATTTGAATGCCAAAAGCATCAATTCTTCTTACTTAAGCTTGTCAACCTTAATTAACTTCATAATACAAGTTACGCACTGAAAAATGGGGGTTATTTGGCTAAAGTTGTGGGGGGGGGAGGGCTGGCTGCAGGTTTTCATGTGCCCTGGGCGAAAGAGCGCCCCTTTAACACATACCACAACTCATCATGCTCCGATACGGCAGATAAATAGCGGTATAGTACAATGAAAAATACCTCACTTTTTACATCTCATGACGAGGCCCATCTATTTCTCCATACAGAATCATTGGTCCCATATAATGTTTGAAACAGTATATGATGAGCTCCACATAATGCTACAGTATATGTTGGTCCCCATGGATGAAGCTCCACTGTCTTATAGGCCCAAATAATGCTCCAAACATAATGGGCCCCATTTCTAATGCTCTAGTGTATAATGGGCCCTGTAAATGCTGCTCCAGTGTCTGATGTCCACCTTTGGAATGTTCCAGTGTATGGTGGGCCCCATCTATCATTCTCCAGAGTATAGTGCTCCCCAAAAATTGCTGTCCCAACATTGAAAACAATCAAATAAGTCTCCTCGCTAGGGAATCCCTGTACTTGTCTGGACAGGTGCTGTAGCTTGCTTAACAGCTCGCCAGCCGTTCTCACGCCCAGTATGGATTGCACGTGATTGCACAAAGGTTAGAAAGGGTACCGTATCCCTGGATAACATGTATGGATAGCGTACACATTCAAAATATGTCTCAGGAGGCAGGCTCAGAAGGTGTCAGGCCCAGTATGGATTGCACGTGATTGCACAAAGGTTAGAAAGGGTACCGTATCCCTGGATAACATGTATGGATAGCGTACACATTCAAAATATATGTCTCAGGAGGCAGGCTCAGACGGTGGCAGGCACAGTATGGATTGCACGTGATTGCACAAAGGTTAGAAAGGGTACCGTATCCCCGGATAACATGTATGGATAGCGTACACATTCAAAATATATGTCTCAGGAGGCAGGCTCAGACGGTGTTAGGCCCAGTATGGATTGCACGTGATTGCACAAAGGTTAGAAAGGGTACCGTATCCCCGGATAACATGTATGGATAGCGTACACATTCAAAATATATGTCTCAGGAGGCAGGCTCAGACGGTGTCAGGCCCAGTATGGATTGCACGTGATTGCACAAAGGTTAGAAAGGGTACCGTATCCCTGGATAACATGTATGGATAGCGTACACATTTAAAATATATGTCTCAGGAGGCAGGCTCAAACGGTGTCAGGCACAGTATGGATTGCACGTGATTGCACAAAGGTTAGAAAGGGTACCGTATCCCCGGATAACATGTATGGATAGCGTACACATTCAAAATATATGTCTCAGGAGGCAGGCTCAGACGGTGTTAGGCCCAGTATGGATTGCACGTGATTGCACAAAGGTTAGAAAGGGTACCATATCCCCGGATAACATGTATGGATATCGTACACATTCAAAATATATGTCTCAGGAGGCAGGCTCAGACGGTGTCAGGCACAGTATGGATTGCACGTGATTGCACAAAGGTTAGAAAGGGTACCGTATCCACGGATAACATGTATGGATAGCGTACACATTCAAAATATATGTCTCAGGAGGCAGGCTCAGATGGTGTTAGGCCCAGTATGGATTGCACATGATTGCACAAAGGTTAGAAAGGGTACCGTATCCCCGGATAACAATTATGGATAGCGTACACATTCAAAATATATGTCTCAGGAGGCAGGCTCAGACGGTGTTAGGCCCAGTATGGATTGCACGTGATTGCACAAAGGTTAGAAAGGGTACCGTATCCCCGGATAACATGTATGGATAGCGTACACATTCAAAATATATGTCTCAGGAGGCAGGCTCAGACGGTGTTAGGCCCAGTATGGATTGCACGTGATTGCACAAAGGTTAGAAAGGGTACCATATCCTCGGATAACATGTATGGATAGCGTACACATTCAAAATATATGTCTCAGGAGGCAGGCTCAGACGGTGTTAGGCCCAGTATGGATTGCACGTGATTGCACAAAGGTTAGAAAGGGTACCGTATCCCTGGATAACATGTATGGATAGCATATACATTCAAAATATATGTCTCAGGAGGCAGGCTCAGACGGTGTCAGGCCCAGTATGGATTGCACGTGATTGCACAAAGGTTAGAAAGGGTACCGTATCCCTGGATAACATGTATGGATAGTGTACACATTCAAAATATATGTCTCAGGAGGCAGGCTCAGACTGTGTCAGGCACAGTATGGATTGCACGTGATTGCACAAAGGTTAGAAAGGGTACCGTATCCCCGGATAACATGTATGGATAGCGTACACATTTAAAATATATGTCTCAGGAGGCAGGCTCAGACGGTGTCAGGCACAGTATGGATTTGACGGGCCAGATTACACAGCGGAGGAGCAGGGAGAGGTAAAGATTGCAAATGCTGGGTCCCTGCCCAAGCAAGGGGGGCCCACTCGTGGGCGTCGGTACTGGCACTGGGCCCCTCATAGTACAGCGGTGTGTCTGACGATGGGTGTGCACCACCACCGTCAGAGACACTTGATTGCACTATGAGGGACCCTGTGCCAGTGCCCGCGCCCAAGAGTCAGCCTACCCACCTGTCCAGGGCAACTCTCGGTGTCGTGCGGTAGGTGGTGACCGCGGCCATGGGGGGGAGGCAGCACAGTTAGTGAGTTTTAGAAAGTGGCATATGTTGATGTTGGACATTCAGCTGATGCAAAAGGCGAAATAGGTGAAGTACCAGGAAGAGGTGGACCAAAGCAAGCCATTTTTCTGTCACCCTATGTGTCATCAGGGGAAGGTGGGACAAAATCCTTGGAAACCCATGCGTGGTTCATTTTAATGAAGGTTAGATCATCCACATTTTGGGTTGACAGACGGGTCCTTTTTTCTGTCAGGATTGATCCAGCTGCACTGAAGACTCTTTCCGATAGCACACTTGCAGCTGGGCAAGCGAGCTCCTGTAAGGCATATTGGGCCAATTCAGGCCAGGTGTCCAGTTTAGCGGCCCAATAGTCAAAGGGGAATGACCTGTGTGGGAGAACATCGATATGGGAGGAAAAGTAGTTTGTAACCATAGTTGACAACTGCTGTCACCTGTCACTTTCCATCGATGCAGTATTACCAGTTGTGTGAGCGCTATTTGAAAAATCAGTCCACAACATTGTCATGAAACCCCTGTCTCCAACGCCACTTCTGCTGTGTGCACCACGAACACCTCTGCCAAGCTGCCCTCGGCCCGTACGGCTCGTGTGAGAACCATCACCGCTGCTGTGTGCTGGGAATGCCTCAAGCAACCGATTTACCAGAGTTGCTTGTTTATTAGCCCATATTAGGTCAAGGTTCTCCTGTGGCATGATGTTTTGTAATTTGCCTTTATAGCATGGATCCAGGATGCTGGCCAACCAGTAGTCATCATCGTTCATCATTTTGGCAATGCGGGGGTCCCTTTTTAGGATCCGCAAGGCATAATCTGACATGTGGGCCAATGTTCCCGGTGTCAATGATGCACTGCGAGTGCTGGGTGGAGGAGCACTTTCTGGCAAATCCACATCCCTCCAGTCACGCACAAACCCTGTACCAGACCTTGCCACGCCAACATTTTCACTTGCCCCACGAGATGCATCCTCCTCCCCTAAGTAATCATCCCCATCATCCTCCTCATCCTCCTCTTCTTCCTCCACCTCGTCCAGGAGAGGTCCCTGAGCAGACAATGGCTGAATGTCATCAAGGATTCCCTCCTCCTCTTCCTCCTCATCAACATTGGCTGCAGACGCCTGCTCCTTAAGGTGCGTCAAAGTTTGCATGAGCAGACGCATAAGTGGGATGCTCATGCTTAGGATGGCGTCGTCTGCACTTACCAGCCGTGTGCATTCCTCAAAACACTGAAGGACTTTACAAAGGTCTTTCAGCTTCGACCACTGCACGCCTGTCAACTCCATGTCTGCTCTCAAAGTGCCTGGCCGTGTATCCTCCCACAAATGCATTATGGCCTGCCTCTGCTCGCACAGCCGCTCCACCATGTGCAGGGTGGAGTTCCACATTGTTGCAATGTCGATAATGAGGCGGTGGTTGGGAAGGTGGAGCAATCGCTGCAGCTTCTGCATACGAACGGAGTGTACAGGCGACCGGCGGATGTGCGCGCACAGTCTTCGCACCTTCTGGAGCAGGGCTGTTAACTCCGGATAATTTTTGAGGAAGCACTGCACCACCAGGTTCAAGGTGTGAGCCAAGCAAGGTATGTGGCTGAGTTTTGAAAGGGCTATGGCTGCCACAAAATTACGGCCGTTATCACTAACTACCTTGCCTGCCTCAAGATGTACACTGCCCAGCCATGACTCAGTTTGTCGCTTCAAGTACTCGGCCAGCACCTCGGCGGTGTGTCTGTCGCCCAAACACATCATCTGCAACACAGCCTGCTGACGCTTTCCACTAGCTGCTCAATAGGGGGACACATCGTGTGCAACAGTGGCAGCTGCAGATGGAGTGCTCGTACGACTGCGCTCTGTGGACGAGCTTTCGCTTCTGGAGGAGGAGGAGGAGGAGGAGGGTCGAACGCCTACAGCCAACTGTTTCCTATACCGTGGGCTAGGCAGCACTGTCCCACCACCGCTGTCCCCTGTGGACCCTGCATCCACCACATTAACCCAGTGCGCAGTGATGGACACGTAACGGCCCTGGCCATGCCGACTGGACCATGCATCAGTTGTGAGGTGCACCTTTCCGCTCACTGACTGCTTGAGTGCATGGACAATGCGGTCTTTCACATGATGGTGGAGGGCTGGGATGGCTTTGTGAGAGAAGAAGTGGCGACTGGGTAGGTCATAGCGTGGTACTGCATAGGCCATGAGTTCGCGGAAAGCTGTGCTTTCCACCAACCGAAAGGGCATCATCTCAAACGAGATTAGTTTGGCAATGTGGGCGTTCAAACCCAGTGTACGCGGATGAGAGACTGAGTACTTTCTTGACCTACTCATAGTGTCTGGGAGGGTGAGCTGGACTTGAGAGCTGCATATGGTGGAAGTAGCGGTGGACAGGGCGGACTGAGAGAGGGTTGATGATGGTGATGGAGTTGGTGTTCTTTCTGATGGCCTAGAATCAGTCTTTCGTTGATATAACAGTGGGATTCCCTGACTGCTGTGGTCTTGCAACGACACCTAAACATTTGCTGCTGTGCTAACCGGTGGGCTTACAGTGGGGGAAACAATGTAGCGTTGCTGACTACCTTCGTTGTGATCAGTTGCACATGTGGCACTTGAGGTTTGGTGTTGTGTCCACGCTTGCAAGTGCATGCTGGTTAAATGTCTAAGCATGCAACTGGTATTCAAATTTTTCAGATTTTTCCCTCGGCTAAAGGTCTTTGCGCACTTCTTACAGATAACCTTGGCCTGATCATGAGGATTTTGTTCAAAAAAACTGCCACACTGCACTCTTCCTACTTTGGCAGACATTTTGCGGCCTAGCACGCTGTGATCTTTTGACCCTCTGGACAAGCTGTCCAGCAACTCTTTTGATGTTTGGAACCTGTCTTTGGAGTGCTCCGGGCCTGCCAGATAACAGCTGTTGCGATGTCTCCTGTGGATGCTCCTCATCTGAGCTATTGGAAGCAGCACCCTCTTCCCCCAATGGATGCCAATCTGGGTCAACAACTGGGTCATCCATCACCTCCTCTTCTATGTCATGTGCACCTTTCTCTGTGTCACCGTGTATGGTGGTATAGTGTGCGGGAAGGGGCACCTGAGTCTCATCAGGGTCAAAATCTGGCTCTGTACACTGCGAGGACAATGTAGTGCTCTGAGTGAATGTACCAGCAGAATCATCCATCAGCGGCTGTGCATCAGTGCACTCCATGTCAGATTCATCTTGGCCTGGGTAATTCACCATTTCACTTGATAATCCAGGCATGGTATGTGAAAACAGCTCCATGGAGTAATCAGTAGTATGGCCTGCGTCATCCTTCAATCTTGGTTGGGGTGAAGGACACAAGGAAAGGTGTGGTTCATGAACATGAGCCTCCAATGACGACTCAGTGCTTTTACTTTTTACAACTGAAGAAGAGGAGGCGATAGAGCTGGAGGCTGAGTCAGCAATGTAAGACAAAACTTTTTCCTGATGCTCTGCCTTTAAAAGCGGTTTGCCAACTCCTAGAAAACTAAGCGTTCGAGGCCTTATGTAGCCAGACGATGACGCAGGGTCAGCACCTCCTGCATTCGGTCCTATTTTGCTCTTGCCACTACCATCACATCCACCACCAACACCATCATTACCAGCTGCCAACCCCTGCCCAATTCCACGGCCTCTTCCACCAGCCTTCCTCATTTTTGGTAGAAATGTAGACAAAATCCAACAAACTATATAGTAATGTAAAACAAGGTACAAGGTGTCTATAGGCCAGGGGAGATTTAGAATTTCTGCACACACTTGTGGACAGTGGACACTTTTGGATTGTGTGAGGCCCACTGATATCTGAGCGCTATGTGACAGGCTCGATGGCACAGTTGCCTGTGACCAAAGTGACGAGAGGATAATGGAGATTTTGAATCTCTGCGCACACTTTTGGACACTGGACACTTGTGGATTGTGTGAGGCCCACTGATATCTGAGCGCTATGTGACACGCTCGATGGCACAGCTGCCTGTGACCAAAGTGACGAGAGGATAATGGAGATTTTGAATCTCTGCGCACAGTTTTGGTCACAGGACACTTGTGGATTGTGTGAGACCCACTGATATCTGAGCGCTATGTGACAGGCTCGATGGCACAGCTGCCTGTGACCAAATTGACGAGAGGATAATGGAGATTTTGAATCTCTGCGCACACTTTTGGACACTGGACACTTGTGGATTGTGTGAGGCCCACTGATATCTGAGCGCTATGTGACACGCTCGATGGCACAGCTGCCTGTGACCAAAGTGACGAGAGGATAATGGAGATTTTGAATCTCTGCGCACACTTTTGGACACTGGACACTCGTGGATTGTGTGAGGCCCACTGATATCTGAGCGCTATGTGACACGCTCGATGGCACAGCTGCCTGTGACCAAAGTGACGAGAGGATAATGGAGATTTTGAATCTCTGCGCACACTTTTGGACACTGGACACTTGTGGATTGTGTGAGGCCCACTGATATCTGAGCGCTATGTGACACGCTCGATGGCACAGCTGCCTGTGACCAAAGTGACGAGAGGATAATGGAGATTTTGAATCTCTGCGCGAACTTTTGGACACTGGACACTTGTGGATTGTGTGAGGCCCACTGATATCTGAGCGCTATGTGACAGGCTCGATGGCACAGCTGTGACAAAAGTGACTAGAGGATAAGGGAGATTGGATTGCTTTTAAAAAAGCAGTTTGCGGAGCAGTGGGTAAACAGCAATGCCAGCGTGTTAGGAAGCCTTAAAAGGCAGCCCAACAACCAACACCACTGATACACCACAATATAGCCTCCCCTTGCACTGCACACACAGTGACTTGTGTGTTGTGCAGGCCAAATCGCTAGCAGCAGAAGCAGTTTTTTTGTCTTCTTCCCTGCCTAACGCTCTCCCTACAGAATCAGCAGCAACCTCTCCCTATACTAAGATCGGCAGAAGTAAGATGGCGGTCGGCGTGCACGCCCTTTTATACCCCCTGTGACGCCCACCAAAGCAAGGCAATCACTTGCATGCCCTTCTGAAAGATGGTGGTGACCCGTGCCTAGGTCATCACATTGCCCACAGTGTCCATGGATCCTGATTGGCTGAAAAAGAGCGCAAAACAAACTTTTGAAACGCGACTTTGGCGCGTAAGTCGCCGACCTCGTGGCCGACCTCATCCTAGGGTCGGGTTTCGTTTCATGAAACCCGACTTTGCCAAAAGTCGGCGACTTTTGAATTTTTTCGACCCGTTTCGCTCAACTCTAATTGTCACGTATTTAACCATGTGTGTCTGCTGTGTACTGATCTTATGTGTGGTTGTCCTGAGGAAGAAGTCGGTGTGAATCTGAAATGCGTTGACAATAGACTATCATACTATATCCAAGTGTGGATGCCATTCTTCCAGAAAGTGCAGATTATTTCCATTTCCCTGGCAATCTCATCAGTGTTTTTTTTACAGATGGTTAAATAAAAAAATTGCAAAGCTTCTCCTTTACTTTGCACATGGATGGCACACAAATGCCATCCATGTGCTACAGTTAGGTCCATATATATTTGGACAGAGACAACATTTTTCTAATTTTGGTTCTAGACATTACCACAATGAATGTTAAACAAAACAATTCAGATGCAGTTGAAGTTCAGACTTTCAGCTTTCATTTGAGGGTATCCACATTAAAATTGGATGAAGGGTTTAGGAGTTTCAGCTCCATAACATGTGCCACCCTGTTTTTAAAGGGACCAAAAGTAATTAGACAGATTAAATAATTGTAAATAAAATGTTCATTTCTAGTACTTGGTTGAAAACCCTTTGTTGGCAATGACTGCCTGAAGTCTTGAACTCATGGACATCACCAGACGCTGTGTTTCCTCCTTTTTGATGCTCTGCCAGGCCTCCACTGCGGTGGTTTTCAGTTGCTGTTTGTTTGCGGACCTTTCTGTCTGAAGTTTAGTCTTTAACAAGTGAAATGCATGCTCACTTGGGTTGAGATCAGGTGACTGACTTGCCCATTCAAGAATATTCCACTTCTTTGCTTTTATAAACTCCTGGGCTGCTTTGGCTTTATGTTTTGGGTCATTGTCCATCTGTAGTATGAATCAAAGACCAATCAGTTTGGCTGCATTTGGCTGGATCTAAGCACACAGTATGGGTCTGAATACCTCGGAATTCATTCGGCTGCTTCCGTCCTGTTTCACATCATCAATAAACACTAGTGACGCAGTGCCACTGGCAGCCATGCATGCCCAAGCCGTCACACTGCCTCCGCCGTGTTCTACAGATGATGTGGTACGCTTTGGATCATGAGCTGTGCCACGCCTTCGCCATACTTTTCTCTTTCCATCATTCTGGTAGAGATTAATCTTGGTTTCATCTGTCCAAAGAATGTTCTTCCAGAACTGTGCTGACTTTTTTAGATGTTTTTTAGCAAAGTCCAGTCTAGCCTTTTGATTCTTGATGCTTATGAGTGGCTTGCACTGTGCAGTGAACTCTCTGTATTTACTTTCATGCAGTCTTCTCTTTATGGTAGATTTGGATATTGATAAGCCTACGTCCTGGAGAGTGTTGTTCACTTGGTTGGCTGTTGTGAAGGGGTTTCTCTTCACCACGGACATTATTCTGCGATCATCCACCACTGTTGTCTTCCATGGGCGTCCAGTAGAGATGAGCGACTTTGCCTTTTTTCGGGTCGAGTTGGGTTTCATGAAACCCGACTATTGCAAAAGTCGGGTCGAACGCAATCGGACGATTATCGTGAAAAGTTGAAAGCAGACTGAAACACGAAACCCAATGCAAGTCAATGGGGAAGAAACGTCGGCAGTGTGTGGAGGACAGGAAATACACCTACAGTGCCCATTTTAATGCCAAAAACATCAATTCTTATTACTTAAGCTTGTCAACCTTAATTTACTTTATAATAATAGTTAGGCATTGAAAACTGGGGGTTAGGCTGGTTTCACATTAGCGCATTTTCAGCGCGCGCACGGCCGGGGGTAGCTCCGCCCCCGAGCCGGCTCTCTGCCCGGCGTGCCCGCCCCTTGCTTGTAGCGCCGCCTACTAGCGGACAGCGGCGCCTGCGATCGGCGCACCCTATCTTTAGCATAGGGTGCGCAGATCGTGCGCAGGCCGTGCGCTAGTTGCGCTTTGACCTGCGCTGCGCACTTTTGACGGTGCGCCGTGCGCGCCAAAATCCGAAAAGTTTGATTTTGGCGCGCACGGCGCACCGTCAAAAGTGCGCAGCGCAGGTCAAAGCGCAACTAGCGCACGGCCTGCGCACGATCTGCGCACCCTATGCTAATGATAGGGTGCGCCGATCGCAGGCGCCGCTGTCCGCTAGTAGGCGGCGCTACAAGCAAGGGGCGGGCATGCCGGGCAGAGAGCCGGCTCGGGGGCGGAGCTACCCCCGGCCGTGCGCACGCTGAAAATGCGCTAATGTGAAACCAGCCTAATTTGGCTAAAGTTGTGGGGGCGGTAGGGCTGGCTCCAGATTATTGTGGGCCCAGGGCCAAAGAGTGTCACTGGGTTCCTTTAACACATACCACAATTCATGATCCTCTGATACGGCAGAGAAATAGCGGTATAGTACAATGAAAAATACTTCACTTACATCAAATGACTGATATCCATTTTAAATTCTCCAATAGCTCCAAAAACGGACAGTATATAACTCCATACAGTATTATGGCCATTGCATAGTGCGCCATGCAGAGTAATGAGGCCCATATATTTCTCCATACAGAATCATTGGTCCCATATAATGTTCGATACAGTATATGATGAGCTCCACATAATGCTACAGTATATGTTGGTCCCCATGGATGAAGCTCCACTGTCTTATGGGCCCAAATAATGCTCCATGTATAATGGGCCCCATTTCTAATGCTCCAGTGTATAATGGGCCCTGTAAATGCTGCTCCAGTGTCTGATGTCCCACATTTGGAAAGCGCCAGCATATGATGGGCCTCACAGATGATGCTCTAGTGTACGATTGGTCCAAATAATGCTCCATATATAATCTGCCCCATTTACAATACTCCAGTATATGATGGGCCCCATGGATGATGCTGTAGTGTCTTATGGGCCCAAATAATGCTCCATATATAATGGGCCCAATTTCGAATGCTCCAGTGTAAATGGGGCCTGTAAATGCTGCTCCAGTGTCTGATGTCCACCTTTGGAATGCTCCAGTGTATGGTGTGTCCCATATATCATTCTCCAGAGTATAGTGCTCCCCAAAAATTGCTCCCAACCTTTAAAACAATTAAATAAGTCTCCGCACTAGGGAATCCCTGTACTAGTCTGGACTCCTCATCGTCCCCATCTTCCATCTCTCTGCACTTGGACTGTTTAGGCAGAGGGCATACAGACGTGATGTCATTGTGCTCTCTGACCAGAATGTCACTGTCAGGAAACGCGGAAGACGTCACGGCGGTGGAGCAGGGAGAGGTAAGTATTTAAAATTTGCAAGTGCTGTGATCCTGAGCAACTGGGGGGCCCACTCATTGGCAACAGCACTGGCACAGGGCCCCTCATAGTATGGCGGTGTGTCTGATTGCGGGTGGGCCCTCCCACCAGCAGAGACACTTTTGCATTCTATGAGGTTCCCTGTGCCAGTGCCGTCACCCATGAGTATGCCCCCCACCTGCTCAAGGAACCTGCACTTTCATCTGCACCTTCCTCTTTGTCACCGTGTAAGGTGGTATAGTATGTGGGAAGCTGAACCTGAGTTTGATCAGGGTCAGATTCTGGCTGTGTAGAGTGCGAGGGGAATGTAGTGGTCTGGGTCAGTGTACCAGCAGAATCATCTAGCAGTGGCTGGGCATCAGTGCACTTGTGGCGCCGCCAGGACTACGGTCGCCAAAGTGGCATTACCTTCCTCCTAGGGAGTGTGATGTCATGCTTGGGAGCAACAAAGGATCTCTCTAGCAGTTAAACAACACACAACACAGTTCCCACTCCAGGCTAGCAGGGAGAGCTCTGAACCCGACTGCTGAGGAGCTGCTCTCTGCGGTCGGGAGGAGGGAATTTAGGGCAGTCTGTGAAGGGAAGGAGAAGTGTGAAGACGTGAGAAGGGGAGCTGGAGGATGAGTAGAGTTAAGGCTCACTCCTAGCTGGAGCGTATCGTCCAGATTCCGGTCTCCGAGTTTGTAGGGACACTGATGATCCTGCAGCAGAAACCGGTGGAAGTAGTAGCTGTAAATGCTCTGTTCCCAACTAAGGCTCGGAGGCCCCAGCAGCGACATGTGTGAGCCAGAAGGAAAAGGCTACGGCTGCCTGTCATATGAGAAAGTTCCAAAAGAGAGTCAACAGAGGGAACTTCAGTGAACTCAGTACTGCGAGTACCTCAGATAAGCGCTAGAACGGAGGCCACACTACCTAACTGCAGAGAGAGAATTCCTAATTTGCTTCCAGGCTGACCAACTCCTTCTCCATCTGTACTCTGGGTCCTGGACGGCACTTACCAAGTACAGGTGTCTGTGTTTGTCATCTTTCTCCTGCACCTGGCGCACAGCTCTGCTACATCCTGTACTGCACACCATCTGCCAACTCTTTCATCTGCCCTGCGACTACGGCCCTACCTGTGCAGGGCTTGTACATCTTAGCTGCACCACAACATCTGTCCCAGAGAAGCGACACTGCAGCGCTGGTCAATCTGATCCGAAACCACAGGTGGCATCACGTATCATTCACCTATAATCGTTATTCACCCCTTTGCATAGACGCCAAGGGCCACGGACCGGGTCACCACCACCGTGACAAATCCCTCTGAGACAGCGGCCCGGTAACGATTAACCCCACTGCCCTGGCTGGCGACCCACACTCCATGACAGATTCATCTTGGACTGGGGAATTCACGATTTGACTTGATAACCCAGGCATGGTATGTGAGAAAGAGCTACATGGACTAATGTGAAGTGTGGCCTGCTGCATCATTCACTTTTGGTGGGGGTGAAGGACACAAGGAAAGGGGTTCTTCCTGACCAGGAGCAAGCACTTGACGACTCAGTGCTTGCATTTTTTGAAACTTCAGAAGAGGAGGGCATATTAGCTGGAGTCTGATTCGGCAATGTAAGCCAAAACCAGTTCCTGATGCTCTGGCTTTAAAAGCGGTTAACCTACTCCCAGAAAAGGTAGCCTTCCTGGCCTTCTGGAGCCAGAGCATGACACAGGCTCAAAACCTCCTGCCTTAGCTACTATTGTGCTTTTGACACTACCAGCAGATGCACCACCACCATCAGTACCAGCTGGCCCCCCCACGCCCACATCAGCGGCCTCTTCCACCATGCTTCCAAATTTTGGAGAAAATGTACCCAAAATAACATCAGATATATGGTACTGTATCAGAAGCGTACAGCTGTCTACAGTCAAAGGATAATTGTAAATCTCCATATATATTTCATGAGTCACAGAGAGACGCTCACAGTCTCAGTATGGATTAAACAAGAATATAAAAAGTAGAAAAAGGGTACAGTATCATCAGATAGAAGGTATATATAGTATAGTTTAAACATTCTAAATTTCCGTATATATTTCAGGAGGCAGACACAGACGCGCTCAGGCTCAGTATGGATTATAACACAATATAAAAAGCTGTAAAATGGTAATGGATCTGAAGCGTACAGCTGTATACAGTGTAGGGGTCATTGTCAATCTCATTATTTATTTCCAGAGTCAGAAACAGACTCTCACTTGGTCAGTTTGGATTAGACCAGAATATAAAAACCAGTAAATGGGTAATATATCACAAGCGTAGAGCTGTATACAGTGTTGGGGTAATTTTTAAATCTACATATAAATTGCATGAGTCCCACAGACTCTCACATGCTCACGATGGATCACACCACAATATAAAAAGAAGATCCGCAAGAAATAATCACACATGTGGGCCAATGTTCCAGGTGTCAATGATACACTTAGAATGGTGGGTGGAGGAGGACTTTCTGGCAGAAATGGTACAGTATCAACAGATACCGGGTATATATAGCATAGTTTTAACATTAAAAATGTACGTCTATATATCACATGTAGTGTTGAGCCACCCAGCTAGTGTTCGAGTTCAGTTCGGTTCATCGAACAGGAGGCAAATTCGTCAAATGTTCGTCGCTTACAGGTGAGGATAACTCGCTGAACCCCGTTAGTGATGGGGATCTGGGATTCCAATTCTTCCCCGCAAATGAGGATTTCCCAGTAAGTGCAGGTCAACCGGAATTCCGGAATTAGGCCTAACCGGCATTCCAGAAAGAATGTGCAAAAATCAGGTGTCCAAACCACAGGTGCTGTAGCTTGTTTAACAGCTGGGCTCCTCTGCTGAGTAGCACACAGTTCTTACATAAGCAGGCGGCATAGCTTGGTTCACGGGTGGGCAACTCTGCTGACTAGCAGACAGTGCATACATAAACAGGAGGCATAGCTAGGTTCACGGGTGGGCTTCTCTGCTGAGCAGTAGACACAGGTACTAGGCCCAAAGTATTGACTGGGCTAAATGGAGTTAAAAAATGGTTCTTACATAAACAGGCGGAACACAGCTTGGTTCATGGGTGGGCTCCTCTGCTGAGTAGCAGACACAGTTACTAGGCCCTACGTATTAACTGGGCTAAATGCAGTCAAAAACTGGTTCTTTTATAAACAGGCAGCATAGCTAGGTTCACTGGTGGGCTCCTCTGCTGAGTAACAGACAGTGCTACAAGGCCCAAAAGGATTTTCTGGACAAGATGCGGTAAAAAATTATTAGAAACACACACGGTGTAGCTCCTTGACAGGTGTACTACACCGCTGGCTACCAGACACCGCTACTATGCTATGAAACTGTCTATTAACATTGAAAACCATTATTAATGTGAAAATAAAGTTACGCTTTTGGTGAACAAACCGTTCTCGAACAGAACCTCGAACAGCCGAATTTTAAGCAAAGTGTTCGAGTTCGACGAACGGCTCGAACACCGCCCAAAACAGCTCGAATTTGAACTTGGCAAACAGTTCGACTCGAACACCGCTCATCTCTAATCAGGAGGCAGACTCAGACGGTCTCAGGCCCAGTATGGATTCGACAATATTGTAGAAAGTTGAGAAAGGGTACAGTACCACCGGATACCAGGTATATATAGCATAGTTTACACATTAAAAATCTCTGTGTATATTTCTGGAGTCCGACAACGACACTCACAGCCTCAGTATGGATTAGACAAGAATCTAAAAAGTAGAAAAATGGTAATGTATTCAAAGCGTACACCAGTATGCACTGTTGGGGTATTTTTAAATCTTCATTTATATTTTAGTTTCAGTAAGACAGTCCAGACTCTCCGCAAGTTGAAATGAGATAGATACAAGTACAGACAGAAAGTCGAGTGATTGCAGAAATTTTGGAATTACTAATCACGGGAAAAACTCCCGGGAGAATTCTCAGAGGTGATGCTGACCCTCAATTACTTTGTCTGTGGAGACAGCAAAAACAGTTCTTTGTGAAGAAATGGTTGCTGTATCGCTGTAACGTGGATCCCATCACCGTTACTCATCTCCATCAAGTTGTGATCACAGGGAGAGATGTAGACATGGTCCTCACTGCCTATCATGATCTGTCAGGTAACTTTGGAGTGCAAAAGACAGAAGCCACAGGCCGTAGGTGATTCTATTGGATTGGCATGAGAGGACACAATTAAAAATGTGGGCAGGAATGTCACACGTCTGTGAGTAGGAAAACTGAAAGCTGATGATAAACCACCATTGCATCTCATTGTGAGTCGACGTCCATAACAAATGGAAGCCATTGAACATCTGAAGCTAGAGCCTGGCCAGCAGGACAGGGCATAGCTACGTCTTAACCATCATCTATCAGTTCACCAAATTTGTAGTGGCAGTCCCAGTGAAGGATTTAACAGGCCAGACTACTCAGCAGTGGAGCAGGGAGAGGTAAGTATTGCAAGTGCTGGGGCCCTGAGGAAGCAGGGGGGGCCCACACGTGGGCAGCGGTACTGGCACATGGGCCCCTCATAGTATGCCGGTGTGTCTGATGGTGGGTGTGCACCCCCACTGTCAGAGACACTTGATTGTACTATGAGGGACCCTGTGCCAGTGCCGTCGCCCAAGAGTGGGCCCACCCACCTGTCCAGGGCAACGGCACTCACACGGGTGCATGCGCCAGGTGGTGACCTCGGAAGCAGCCCAGTTAGGGAAGTTGAAAAAATGGCATATGTTGATGTTGGACATTCAGCAGCTGCAAATGGAGGAATTGGAGAAGTCCAAGGAAGAGGAGGACAAAAGCGAGCCATTTTTCTGGCAACCTATGTGTCATCAGGGGAAGGTGGGATAAAATACTTTGAAACCCATGCATGGTTCATTTTAATGAAGGTTAGATCATCAACATTTTGGGTCGAAAAACGGGTCCTTTTTTTCTGTCTGGATTGATCCAGCAGCACTGAAGACTCTTTCGGATAGCACACTAGCAGCAGGGCAAGTGAGCTCCTGTAAGGCATATTGTGCCAATTCATGCCAGGTGTCCAGTTTAGAGGCCCAATAGTCAAAGGGGAATGACCTGTGAGGGAGAACATCGATATGGGAGGAGAAGTAGTTTGTAACCATAGTTGACAACTGGTGTCTCCTGTCACTTTCAATCGATGCAGTATTACCAGTCGTGTGAGCGGTACTTGAAAAATCAGTCCACAACATGGTCATGAAACCCCTCTCTCCAACACCACTTCGGATGTGTGCACCACGAACACCTCTTCCATGTTGCCCCCTACGGCTTGTGTAAGAACCATCACCGCTGCTGTGTGCTGGGAATGTTCAAACAAATGGTTTACCAGAGTTGCTTGTTTGTTAGTCAATATTAGCTCTAGGTTCTCCTGTGGCATGATGTTTTGGAATTTGCCTTTATAGCGTGGATCCAGGATGCTGGTCAACCAGTAGTCGTCATCGTTCATCATTTTGGCAATGCGGGGGTCCCTTTTTAGGATCTGCAAGGCATAATCACACGTGGGCCAATGTTCCAGGAGTCAATGATGCACTGCGAGTGCTGGGTGGAGGAGCACTTTCTGGCAAATCCACATCCCTCCTGTCACGTACAAACCCTGTACCTGACCTTGCCACGCCAACATTTTCTCTTGCTCCCTGAGAAGCATCCTCCTCCCTTAAATAATCATCCCCATCTTCCTCCTCCTCCTCTTCCTCTTCTTCCTCCACCTCCACCAGGAGAGTTCCCTGAGCAGACAATGGCTGACTGTCATCAAGGCTCTCCCTCCTCCTCTTCCTCCTTGGCTGCAGACGCCTGCTCCTTAATGTGCGTCAAAGTTTGCATGAGCAGATGCATAAGTGGGATGCTCATGCTTATGATGGTGTCGTCTGCGCTTAACAGCCATGTGCATTCCTCAAAACACTGAAGGACTTTACAGAGGTCTTTCAGCTTCGACCACTGCACACCAAACAACTCCATGTCTGCCCTCAAACTGCCTGCCCGTGTATCCTCCCACAAATGCATTATAGCCTGCCTCTGTTTGCACAGCCTCTCAACCATGTGCAGAGTGGAGTTCCACATTGTTGCAACGTCGATAATTAGGCGGTGCTTAGGAAGGTGGAGCAATCGCTGCAGCTTCTGCATACGGCTGGAGTGTATGGGCGACCGGCGGAGGTGCGAGCACAGTCTTCGTGCCTTATGGAGCAGGGCTGTTAACTCTGGATAACTATTGAGGAAGCACGGCACCACCAGGTTCAAGGTGTGAGCCAGGCAAGGTATGTGTCTGAGTTTTGAAAGGGCTATGACTGCCACAAAATTCCGGCCATTATCAATAACTACCTTGCCCGCCTCAAGATGTAGACTGCCCAGCCATGACTCAGTTTGTCGCTGCAAGTAGTTGGCTGGTACCTCCGCGGTGTGTCTGTTGTCACCCAAACACATCATCTTAAACACAGCCTGCTGACGCTTACCACTAGCTGTTCGATAGTGGGACACCTCGTGTGCAACACTGGCAGCTGCGGATGGAGTGCTCGTGCGACTGCGCTTTGTGGACGAGCTTTCGCTTCTGGAGGGGGAGGATGGTCGAACGCCTACAGCCAACTGTTTCCTATACTGTGGGCTAGCAGCACTGTCCCACCGCCGCTGTCCCCTGTGGACCCTGCATCCACCACATTAACCCAGTGTGCAGTGATGGACCCAGAACGGCCCTGGCCATACCTACTGGACCATGCATCTGTGGTGAGGTGCACCTTTCCACTCACTGATTGCTTGAGTGCATGGACAATGTGGTCTTTCACATGCAGGTGGAGGGCTGGAATGGCTTTTCGAGAAAAGAAGTGCCAACTGGGTAGGTCATAGCATGGTACTGTGTAGGCCATGAGCTCACAGAAAGCTTCGCTTTCAAAAAACCGGTAGAGCATCATCTCTAATGAGATTAGTTTGGCAATGTGGGTGTTCAAACACAGTGTATGCGGATGAGAGGATGAGTACTTTCTTGTCCTACTCAGAGTCTCTGGTAGTGTGAGCTGGACTTGAGAGCTGCATATGATGGAACTAGTGGTGGACATGGCGGACTGAGAGAGGGTTGGTGATGGTGATGGTGGTCTTGCTGATGGCCTAGATTCAGTCTTTCGTAGCAATAACATTGTGATTCCCTGACTGCTTTGGCCTTGTGACGGCACCTCAACATTTGCTGCTGGTGGTGTGCTAACCGGTGGGTTTACAGTGGGGGAAGCGATGTAGCGTTGCTGACTACCTTCATTCGGAGCATGTGCACATGTGGTACGTGAGGTTTGGTAGTCCATCCAGGCTTGCAAGTGCATGGTGGTTAAATGTCTAAGCATGCAACTGGTATTCAAATTTCTCAGATTTTTCCCTCGGCTAAAGGTCTTTACGCACTTCTTACAGATAACCTTTGCCTGATCATTAGGATTTTGTTCAAAAAAGTGCCACACTGCACTCTTCCTACTATGGAAGACATTTTGAGGCCTTGCACGCTGTGCCAATTTGACCGTCTGGCCAAGATGTCCTGCAACTCTTTTGGTTTTTGTAACCTGTTTTTGGACTGCTATGGGCCTGCTAGATAACAGCTGTTGCGATGTTGATGACTGCTGCGGATCCTCCTCCTCCTCTTCTGAGCTATTGGCAGCGGCACCCTCTTCCCCCAATGGATGCCAATCTGGGTCAACAGCTGGGTCATACATCACCTCCTCTTCAATTTCATGTGCACCTTCCTCTGTGTCACCATGTAAGGTGGTATAGTATGCGGGAAGGGGCACCTGAGTTTCATCAGGGTCAGATTCTGGCTCAGTACACTGCGAGGACAATGTAGTGCATTGAGTGAATCTACCAGCAGAAAAATCTAGCAGTGGATGTGCATCAGTGCACTCCATGTCAGATTCATCTTGGACTGGGGAATTCACGATTTGACTTGATAACCCAGGCATGGTATGTGAAAAGAGCTCCATGGAGTAATCTGTAGTGTGGCCTGCCGCATCCTTCACTTTTGGTAGGGGTGAAGGACACAAGGAAAGGTGTTGCTCCTGACTAGGAGCCTGCACTGACGACTCGGTGCTTTTATGTTTTGAAACTTCAGAAGAGGAGGCGATAGAGTTGGAGGCTGTGTCCGCAATGTAAGTCAAACCTTGTTCCTGAAGCTCCGGCTTCAAAAGCGGTTTACCCACTCCCAGAAAAGGGAGCCTTCGAGGCCTTGTGGAGCCAGATGATGACGCAGGCTCATCACCTCCTGCCTTAGGTGCTATTGTGCTTTTGCCACTACCAGCAGATGCACCACCATCACCATCAGTACCAGCTGGCAACCCCCGCCCACGTTCATGGCCTCTTCCACCATACTTCCTCATTTTTGGGAAAATGTACCCAAAATACCACCACCAGCTATATGGTACTGTAAAACAAGGTACAAGGTGTATATAGTATTGGGGAGAATTTGAATCTCCCTAGAGATTTTAGGAGGCTGAACTATTATCTCAGGCCCACTATAGATTACACCTCAATTTAACAGGCTGAAATTGGCTGGTGTATGACAAAGTACAAGGTGTATATAGTATTCGGGGAGAATTTGAATCTCTCGAGAGATTTTAGGAGGCTGAACTATTATCTCAGGCCCACTATAGATTACACCTCAATTTAACAGGCTTAAATTGGCTGGTGTATGACAAAGTACATGGTGTATATAGTATTGTGGAGAATTTGAATCTCCCTAGAGATTTTAGGAGACTCAACTATTATCTCAGGCCCACTATAGATTACACCTCAATTTAACAGGCTGAAATTGGCTGGTGTATGACAAAGTACAAGGTGTATATAGTATTGGGGAGAATTTGAATCTCCCGAGAGATTTTAGGAGGCTGATCTATTATCTCAGGCCCACTATAGATTACACCTCAATTTAACAGGCTGAAATTGGCTGGTGTATGACAAAGTACATGGTGTATATAGTATTGGGGAGAATTTGAATCTCCCGAGAGATTTTAGGAGGCTGATCTATTATCTCTGGCCCTCTATAGATTACACCTCAATTTAACAGGCTGAAATTGGCTGGTGTATGACAAGGTACAAGGTGTATATAGTATTGGGGAGAATTCGAATCTCCCTATAGATTTTAGGAGACTTAACTATTATCTCAGGCCCACTATAGATTACACCTCAATTTAACAGGCTGAAATTGGCTGGTGTATGACAAAGTACAAGGTGTATATAGTATTGGGGAGAATTTGAATCTCCCTAGAGATTTTAGGAGGCTGATCTATTATCTCAGGCCCACTATAGATTACACCTCAATTTAACAGGCTGAAATTGGCTGGTGTATGACAAAGTACAAGGTGTATATAGTATTGGGGAGAATTTGAATCTCCCTAGAGATTTTAGGAGGCTGACAATGATGCTCTCAGTCCAAGTATGGCAAAAGGCAGCCTAATAAGCAGGACTGCTGCACACAAAAGTGTGGAAAAATGAATGATTGGTAACTGTGCAAAAAAGAGGAAGCAAAGTATTTTTGCTTTTAAAAAAGCAGTTTGCACAGCAGTCTGCAAACAGCAATGCAACTATCAGCGAGCCTTATAAGGCAGCCTAATAACCAACAGAGCTGATGCTCAAAAATATAGCCTCCCCTGTCACTGCAAACAAACTGTTGTGTTGTACAGTGAAAATCACTACCAGCAGAAGCAGTTTTTTTGTTCTTCTTCCCTGCCTAACGCTCTCCCTAGAGAATCATCATCAGCAGCAGATCTCCCTATGCTAAGATCGGCAGAAGTAAGATGGCCGTTGGCGTGCACACCCTTTTATAGCCCCTGTGACACCACACAAAGCAAGCCAATCACTTGCATGCCCTTCTCAAAGATGGTGGTGACCGCTGCCCATGTCATCGCATTGCCCACAGTGTGCGTCCTCCATCATTGGCTGAAAAAGGGCGCTGGAAGCATCATTTGAAACGCGACTTTGGCGCTCTGGTCGCTGACCTCATGGCCGACCTCACGCTATGGTCGGGTTTTGTTTCATGAAACCCGACTTTAGCGAAAGTCGGTGACTTATGAATTTGACCTACCCGTTTTGCTCAACTCTAGCTCCCAGTTCTTTTTGCATTGATGAGTTCACCAGTGCTTTCTTTCTCAGGATGTACCAAACTGTAGATTTTTCCACTCCTAATGTTGTAGCAATTTCTCGGATTTGTTTTTTCTGTTATTGCAGCTTAAGGATGGCTTGTTTCACCTGCATGGAGAGCTCCTTTGACTGCTTGTTTCCTTCACAGGAAAACCTTCCAAATGCAAGCACCACACCTCAAATCAACTCCAGGCCTTTTATCTGCTTAATTGAGAATGTCATAACGAAGGGATTGCCCACACCTGTCCATGAAATAGCCTTGGAGTCAATTGTCCAATTACTTTTGGTCCCTTTAAAAACAGGGTGGCACATGTTAAGGAGCTGAAACTCCTAAACCCTTCATCCAATTTTAATGTGGATACAATCAAATGAAAGCTGAAAGTCTGAACTTCACCTGCATCTGAATTGTATTGTTTAAAATTCATTGTGGTAATGTCTAGAACCAAAATTAGAAAAATCTTGTCTCTGTCCAAATATATGTGGACCTAACTGTATATGTGTTTTTCAGAGACTCATAGTCTTGAATTGGCATCCATGATATCAGAAAAAAATGGACAAGTCTCCATAAATTTTGCACAGTCTCATGGTCAGTGAAAAAACATGGACATCTGAATGACACCATAGATAATTGGTACATATTCTATCCAAGAAAAAAATGGATATAACACGTGTGTACTATGGGTGTCTGAATGAGGCTTTACGCAAATGTAGCTGTGAGCGTTCCACTTTCTCCATCTCACGATATTTGAGGAAGGGCCACTCTTTTTTACTCTCTATACTTTTATTTATAATTAACATCATTTTTCTTTTGGTTTGTTCTGGTATTAAAACTAACAACTTTTGCATATTCATAGGATCTTAACTTTTTCATGCATACTTTGCCAAATTTTACTTAAAAAAATACTGCTCATTTCACTTAGTAATAATACCTCATAGAGTGAAGTTCTCTTCCTCTCACCACATTATCAGCTTTGATGTACTGCCCCTTTCCCACACTGCGTGTCCATAGATGTGACAGTAATGACATTTTTATCAATTATGCACATTTTCTACTTACTCTACGGTGGGATTAGAGCAGAGTGTCCTTAAATCTCAAACAACTGTAGCCCAGAACAGTTTGCTCCTGTGTGACATTTAATGACAGCCTGCTCTCACAACAGAGCAAGCTACCTGAAAGCAGCACACACTGCTCTAAGCTGTTCTTGCTCCAGTATGTTGCTGCCTGCTTAGGGATAGATATACACGCAGGTATACATCTGTTAACACCTACTTTGATTTAACAAAAATTATCTCAATAGAAGCTAAATACAATGACTGCTAATATCTCCACAATAGAGAGGTGAAAATAAAAAATAAAAAAGTTTTATTCCACTCAGCAGCTACTATTGCATCCTGTGTCCAGTTCAACACAAAAAACTTTGGTGAAACACCCTCTTTAATGCCAAGTAAATCATTACACTTTTGAACAAGTCTATTTTTGCTGTTTTAGAGAAATCCATGGTTGAAATTGTATTCTAATGAGTTGCAGGTGCAGTGGGTCAACACCATATTAAAGCTTTCCTACCTATCTACTTATTCCCTGCCCAATTCTTGCCTTCTGTGTCTGACTGATAGGTAACATGTTAAATTAGCCTGACAATAAGAGACAGTAGACAAGCAGGAGACAAGAAAAAAGCAGAGAAGCATGAGATCTGTAAGTCCAGTACCCACCCACTATACTTTGCAACTCATTACATAGAATGGAATTTCAAGTGCTTATTTTTCTTAACCAGTAAAATGGATTTCTACAAGAAAGGTAAGGATTTATTCAGCAGTAAAGCATCTTTACATACAGTATATGCCCTTATTTTGATGTATCAAACTTGATGATGATATCTGTATACGGTATCTCTATAACAGATTTGAAAAATAAATATTAGAAATTGTGAATGCGGATACAGAAATTCAGAGTCGTAGAATCTCTATTCTTTAAACAATAAAATAACTTAGTAAATCATTTCTAGCTACAAAAATGCCCAATTTTAAAAGATGAAAATAAGTTGAGCCACAACATATGCCAAACATTATTTTTAATCTTTCTGCTCTAATAGCAGCAATATTGAAGATAATGAACACCAGACTGCATATTAATGTGTATTAATTAATGCATATTTATTGCAGTCACCTTGAAAGCCATTTCAGGTAAAATTCAATGAGCAACCAAGAATGCATACAGTCAAATGAAGTGAACATTTCCCAAAGAAGGAAATTTACCTTCAGAAAAGTTCGGCATATTCAAGGAGATATTCAGTAACAATTTTGAATGAGAAATGTATACTTTTATTTTAATTTTTTGTAACTGAACAAATCACCACAATGCTATTCAATGAAAAAAAGACTCCCAAAGTCCCTTGTTCAAGATATATAAGTGCTTCTCACAAAATTACAATATCATCAAAAAGTAAATTTATTTTGGTTCTTAAATACAAAACGTGAAACTCAAGTGTTTACTGTTGTTAATGTTGATGATTATGGCTAACAGCCAATGAAAACCTAAAAGTCATTATCTAAGTAAATTAGAATAATTAACAATAAACACCTGCAAATGATTCTAAGTGTTTAAAAAGGCCTCTTAGTCTGTTTCCGTAGACTCCACAGTCATGGGGAAGACTGCTGACTTGACAGATGTCCATATGGCAGTCACATTCCACAAGGTGGGTAAGTCACAAAAGGTCATTGCTAAAGAAGCTGGCTCTTCACAGAGTGCTGTATCCAAGCATATTATTGGAAAGTTGAATGGAAGGAAAAAATGTGGTAGAAAAAGTTGCACCATAACCGGGTTAACTGCAGCCTTGAAAGGGTTGTTAAAAAAAGCCATTCAAAACTTTGGGGGAGAAACACAAGGAGTGGACTGCTGCTGCAGTCATGGCTTCAAGAGCCACCACACACAGACATATCCAGGATGGGCTACAAGAGTTGCATTCCTTGTGTCAAGCCGCTAATGACCAATAGACAATGCCAGAAGTGTCTTACCTGGGCCAAGGAGAAAAAGAACTGGACTGTTGCGCAGTGGTCCAAGGTGTTGTTTTCAGATTAAAGTGCATTTTGCATTTCATTGGAAACCAAAGTCCCAGAGTCTGGAAGAAGAGTGGAGGGGCACAAAATCCAAGCCGCTTGAGGTCTTGTGTCAAGTTTTCACAATCCGTGATGGTTTGGGGTGCCATGCCTTCTGCTGGTGTAGATCCACTGTGTTTTATCAAGACCAAAGTCAGCACAGCCGTCTATTACGAAATTTTAGAGCACTTCATGCTTCCTTCTGAAAACAAGGTTTTTTTTTAGATTAAAATTTCATTCTCCAGCACGTCTTGGCACTTTTCCACACTTCCAAAAGTACCAATGCGTGGCTGAAAAACAACAGTATCACCATTCTTGGTAGGCCAGCAATTACACCAGACCTTAACCCCATTGACTCCACCGGAAGAAGGCTGATACTGACTAAACGTACTTAGGGACTCCTGGTGCTGCAGTAAACTGTAGGTATACATATCCACTGCTATTTGCACATTTGTTTTCTTATTTTTTCATCACTTGCATTTTATGACACTTTCCATGGTTTTAGCTCTGCTATATTATACAGTATCTTTGGATATTTATCACTAGTTTTAATCACTTGAGAGTGTTTTGTTTTACCTATAGCTTATATTTATCTGATTGTTACCACTATGTGGCGCCATCTTATGGCTAACTTTGATGAGTTGACCTATGTATTTTATTAATCATTACTTTTATATCAGTCAATAAAGATATACTCTTTTATTATATATATATATATATATATATATATTTTTTTTTTTTTTTTCATATTTGAGTTTATTTTAC
Organism: Dendrobates tinctorius; assembly: GCF_039654945.1. NCBI lineage: Eukaryota > Metazoa > Chordata > Amphibia > Anura > Dendrobatidae > Dendrobates > Dendrobates tinctorius. The sequence goes on along the minus strand of NW_027361698.1, from coordinate 55,804,421 downwards.
ACCTTGTTTGTATATGCTTTTAACCCCATAGAGAACCTATGGGGTATTATCAAGAGGAAGATGAGAGACACCAGTTCCTACAATGTGGCGAGCTGAAAGATGCTATCAAAGCAACCTGGGCTTCCATAACACCTCAGAAGTGCCACAGGCTGATTGCCTCCATGCCACGCCACATTCATGCAGGAATTGATGCAAAAGGAGCCCTGACAAAATATTGAGTGCATTTTCTGAACATACATTTCAGTAGGCCAACATTTCGGATTATAAAATAATTTTTAAAGCTGTTGTTACAAAGTATTCTAGTTTACTGAGATAATGACTTTTGGGTTTTCATTGGCTTTAAGCCATAATCAACAACATTAACAAATAAACACTTGAAATAGATCACTTTATTTGCAATAACTCAAAATAATATATTAATATATGAGTTTCACTTTTTGTATTGAAGAACTGAAGTAAATTAACTATTTGATAATTTTCTAATATCGTGAGAAGCACTTGTGCTAACAATTACTATATGTTTCACTTAAATCTCTTCCTTACTTGAAACCTAAAGTGAATACAAGTACGGTTTAAAACTCTGTTAGGGTATGTTCATACTGCATAATTTTTTCGACTGCAAAAACATGTTTTTTTTTTCCAATCAGAAGGTGCTTCATAAATCATTAGTTTTCTCTGGTGTCTTGAAATCCAGAAGCATCTTTTTTTGCACTTTTTGGTTGTTTTCTTAGGCTAGGTTCACATTTGTGTTTGATTCCACAGCGTATCATCCGCATTCCCAAACAGATGCAAAAATGCATGCAAATGCATGTTTACGCAGCATTTTTCATCCGCATCATTTTTCCCATGATGTAAAAAAACGCTGCGTTTACATTGGTGTGTATGCGGTTTTGCATGCGTTTGCGTTTTTTATGCGCATGCTTTAGAAATTCCCAATTTTTTCCAGTAGCTTTTCCTTGACATCAGACAACCAGTAGGAGTGTCTCATGGGATTTATATGTATATATATTTTGTGAGGTAGCGCTGTCATTCAGTTAGGGGATCACTCGCTTGGCAACGAATAAAACACATCCGACATTGGGTTTTCATAAACCATAACATAGTCCATGCGGTTTATTCCTCAATCGTAAACCCACAGCAGCAATATACAACAGCTTAGCGTCCATTACAGAGCTTCACTCTGGTTATCCTGTACTCACACAGGTTATGCAAATGTCCATGGCGCAGGCTCTTCAGCCTCAGTGTTATCTCACCCGTCAGGGTTCCTCATGCGGCTTCATCATCCTGCACACGTTTGTTCTCTCCAGGGTACTCTCAGGCACACATCGCCATTGCTCACAGCCACCTCACATGTTGTGAGCCAGGAGACACCTCTCCTAGTGGGACCTTCTGCTCTGGACCAACCAGGTCCCTGCATTCACTACCTGTGACGTACCCTGGCCGTCATATATGGTCTGTAGCCACAACCACCGGGTCACATGACTATGACCTCATCACAGGTCTTAACCCACTCACAGTCTTTTACTATAGTGTACTAAACACATCCCCAGGGTGGGTTTGTAGGTAGCTAGGTCGCCTGTCTCCCTAGTTACCGGGAGACTTCTCCCTGACACATTGAAAAAACACCTCAGCAATATCACTGCTGATCAATACACACATCAGTCTCCATCTCAAGGTCACCCACCTTGAGATACATAAAGGTCATTCATGACTCTGCCATTCATCCTCTCTCCTCGGACATCCATACAGCGCCCCCTAGCAGACACAGTGGTCACTTTACCACATACCTCCCCCTTTGTTCAAACCTGTGGGGTTGAACACACAGCATAACCCCAGGATCTCGAGACTGGGCACTCATTACACCTTGCCCCACAGGTCGATAGAACCGTCTCCATCTGTCATACAGCCTCATCTCTCCGTTAGGCCTCCCCCGCCCCCAGCGGTCAGAATATCGGCCCTGATCTTTGGCCCTCCAGTCACAGTCTGTCTGCGTCATCAGACACTGTTTAGTCACCACACTCCATTCTCTCACTGACCGGCTCTCACAGTTGGTGTGGTCATAAGTCTTAATCGAGCCTACTGTCTAGTCTGAGTCTGACCCATTCAGCGTCTCACAGGAACTAAGGTCTCTCAGCCTTGTACGGCCCATTGAACTGCCACTTGCTGACATTCTTCGGCCACCTGCCATGGCACCACTTGGCAGAACCCTTCGGGTCCTTACATCTTGCGTTGAAGGCGGCTGCCACCTGGTATTTCGTACGTCTTTATTGAATCACCGATGGTCCAGCCTCAACTGCTCAATCTCTTGCAGGTACCCCACTCGATACTCCAAGAGCTTCCCAAAGTTTCTCAGGCTTTCCACGGAGCCAACCACCAGGGCGGGAATTCAGGACAGCTACTCAGTTTGATGTATCTTCTCTGGCTGATACTATCACCAACTGCTGAGTCTTAGGTGCCCAGTGCACCTTAAACGCTTTGACCACCTCTTTGAAAGCCTCATGCACACCTTCCTCAGCACAGGCTTCTTGCATGTCTTCTGGTACATCAATCACAGACTGGAAGGTTGTGGTCTTGCTCTCTTCCTGGACCGAAGGCTCTGGCTTTACCACGGACACTTCCTTCACTACAGTTGACCTGACCGGGTGACTGTCTTCTTCAGTTCTTAACTCACAAACTTCTCACGATTTGATCTCTTCATGACCCTTGGCCATGATGGATACTGGCAGTTCCATCTTGTTGTCACTCGCGCTCATCCGCGGTAAGTCCTCGTCCAACTTCTTCTCCCGCAGAAGACCTTTGACTACTCATCTAATTTCTTCCATCTCTTCCTTAAGGCCCTTGTTCACACTTTGCCAGCTGGACAGATGACCTCTGAGCTCCAAGATTTCTTTCTTGAGCCCCTCCACCTTGCGCTCGGCCAGCTATCTCAAGATTCTTTCTCGTTTGACATGTTCTTCCACTGTCTCTTTTATTAAATGTATCTCATGACCTTGCTCTCTTTTGGCCAGCATGTGTTGCACCACTACCTCTTTAATTATTTTGTCAAAGGGTACCACTGGGTCAGTCCTATTAGTTAAGTGAACCCTCCAGTTACCGTCCACCAATGTGTCTCGTCCAGTTGTCTCATCTCCCAGCACACCATCCGTCATATCATGAGACATCAGGTCCGTAAGTTGGGCAGATGTACCTTTTCTTCCGGTCGGTTCTACCTCTGACCTGTCCACTTTAGGAGGCGTCACTGTCTCAGTGTCTGCTGGCCCCACCGGTGAAACGGTTCCATCGTCCGACCCTATGTCATCAAACAAAACAAAGTCCCGGCCCCTCTCTAAGGCATAGACTAAGTCCTGTGGTATCCCGCTCCCTTGGCACTCAACGCTATGGGACAGGTCAAACATTACTCTGTCTACCCCATAGTTCACCATGACCCCATGTTTACAGCGAACCTGGACCATTTTCTCAGTCAACCAGAAAGTGAGCGAAATTCCTGTCAGAGTCACCTGACTCTTTGAGTCCAGCCGACCAGAGACTCTTTTGTGGTGCAACATCACAGTACACACCTGTGGCCCATCGTTACTATCTGGAAAGACTATCCCACATTCTGAGCAAGTCATACATGCACACTGCGGTTCCCCAGACATACCCACTGAGGTACCCAGTGCTGTTATTTCTTCAAACTCGGCCCCTTTCTGGACCACAGCCCCACTTTGGGTGGTTGCTCCCTCCTGGGACTCCACCACTCTTTGGGTTACCACCCCAATTTGGGACTCCACCCCCTTTTGGGCTACCACCCCGATTTGGGTCACCGCCCCCTTCTGGGACTCCACCCCCTTTCAGGATCTCCACATGGCCGTTATACCGGTCTTCTTAGACCATAGTTCAAACCACACAGTTTGTGTCTCTTACGATACCACACAAGTCCTTGCTGGCACCACCACAGCTCCTGCTGTCACCGAACACTGACACCACCGGCTGCTGTTCACACACAGCTGCTGGTGTCCTCTTCGCAACCCCGCCGAGTTACAGGAAGCTGCTTGTCCCCTTCGTAACCCCGCTGAGTTACAGCAAGCCGCTTGCCACCTTCTAGACTCCCACTGAGCCACTGCAGGCTGAGTCGAGAAAAGAAGAAAAAAAAACACACCACACAAAACTCACATGTCCTGTCTGTGTGCTATTCAGGACGTTCCGTCTCCTCCTGAGACCGTCCAACACACATGGCGCACCGGGTGCTATTCAGGGAGCTGACCCTCCTCCCAGGGTTTCTCAACACACCAGCCTCACCAGATCCAAGGCTCAATGGGTGCTATTCAGGACATCCGTCTCCACCTGAGACTGCCCAACACTCACACCTCACCAGGTCCAAGGTCATACCACGTGCTCCAGTGATCCAATTCTTCACCCAGAACCTCCCAACACTTACCCTCCAGGACCTTGCTCACTGACCCAGGTCAGTACAATAACGAACACCTGTCCATTACCTGTGTCGGCCACACAGGTTCTCGGGTACCTCTTATCCGCAGAGGCACCCTAGCAATCACCAGTCTCTTTCTCTGGGAGAAGCGGCCGCACTGGGCTCACCTTTCCGGACAGTGCCTTACTCACTAGGCCGCCCCACGGTTCTAGAACCACAGCCGGGCAGTGGCTTCCCCAACCATCAGCCCTCCTGGCTCAGCGTTGCCAGCGCTGCAACATGTGCCTTTGGAAACCTTAGCAACCAAAACTTTGCAGTCCTTTTCCGTTGCTCCTAGCAACAAGGCTACAACATTGCCCATAGATTTCTCCATCATTTGTGAGGTAGCGCTGTCATTCAGTTAGGGGATCACTTGCTTGGCAGTGAATAAAACACATCTGGCACCAGGTTTTCATAAACCATAACATATTCCATGCGGTTTATTCCTCCATCGTAAACCCACAGCAGCAATATACAACATCTTAGCATCCATTACAGAGCTTCACTCTGGTTATCCTGTACTCACACAGGTTATGCAAATGTCCATTGCACAGGCTCTTCAGCCTAAGTGTTATCTCACCCATCAGCGTTCCTCATGTGGCTTCATCATCCTGCACACATTCGTTCCCTCCAGGGAACTCTCAGGCACACATCACCATTGCTCACAGCCACCTCACATGTTGTGAGCCAGGAGACACCTCTCCTAGCGGGGCCTTCCACTCTGAACCAACCAGGCCCCTGCATTCACCACCTGTGACGTACCCTGGACACCATATATGATTCGTATCCACACCCACCGGGCAGACGACTATGACCTCATCACAGGTCCTTTACCCACTCACAGTCTTTTACTATAGTGTACTAAACACACCCCCAGGGTGGGTTTGTAGGTAACTAGGTCGCCCGTCTCCCTAGTTACCTGGAGACGTCTCCCTGACACATTGAAACAACACCTCTGCAATATCACTGCTGATCAATACACACACAAGTCTCCTTCTCAAGGCCACGCACCTTGACATACATAATGGTCATTCATGACTCTGCCATTCAACCTCTCTCCTCGGACATCCACACAGCACCTCCTAGCGGACACAGTGGTCACTACACCACTATATATATATATATATATATATATATAGAGAGAGAGAGAGCCTTTACTGAGGAAATCCTCGTCTTTGCCTGCTGTATCTAGCTGCAAGATGGATCTTGACCTGGACAGCTTCCTAGAATATCTGAGTTTGCAACTGAAGTTGGCTGGTGCCTTTGTTTTTGCTTGTCAAGAACACAGAAGAAGAGAAAGACTTAGAAGTCATTGTTGCTATTGGCAGCACCCCATCCTTGAACTCCGAGAGCTGTGGAGCCTACCACTCTTTGTACAGCGAGCTGCAGCAAAACCCGGAGAAGTTTTTTGACTACACGAGGATGTTGCAACAGAGCTTCCATGACTTGCTGCTACGTGTCCAAGGATCCATCACCTGGCAGGACACAGCTCCGTCGAGCAATTCCTGCTGACGTCTCTTGATCACCCTTAGGTACATAGTGTTGAAAGAGAAACTCCTGTCACAAATACCCCTAACCCTACCCTATCCCTAACCCTATCCCTAACCCTAAGCACTGTACTGATTTTTGCTTTAAATTTTCTTTTCCACAGATTCCTGGCAACTGGAAAGACATTGTCATCGTTACATTTCCAATTCAGGAAAGGGGTGTCCACCCTTTCTGGAATTATTGTAGACACTCTTCATGCTTTAGTTGGCATTCTAAGGAAAGAATTCCCCCCCACCCACAAGTAAACTCTGGATTGAAAATGCTTCCAAATTCCAGGAAATTTGCAATTTTCCCAACTGTGTGTTGGCTGTGGATGGCAAATACATCAGGATTATGAAACTATGGCTATTGCGGATGCTAATTGTAGATTTGTTTGGCTCATTTGGAAGAGGCAATGACTTGCAGACGTTCAAAAACTCAGACATGGGCCAACGTCTGTATGGGAATGATTTTAATTTTCCGCCGCCATGACCTCTTCCCAACACTGATGGACCGCCAATGCCTTTTGTTGTTGTTTTCTGATGAGGTGTTCCAAATGTGTGCCAACCTCATTAAACCTTAGAAAACAAAAAACTGAACTGGAGTAGACTTTAATGACATGCATGATGTAAAAGCATGTTCACACTGGCCATAGAAGCATGCAAAACCAAAGGAAAAAACAATGTGTGTATATACCCTAATGAAAATAAATTAGTAAAAAAGCAAGAGCATTCAATAATTAACCTAGGGTACTTGGTAAGCACTGTTTTGATCAAAAAAGTATAAAGCTGTCCCACCAAGGCAAAGTGTACCCATTTGAGACAGTAACTGCACTTAACGGTAAAAACCTACCTAGTGTAAATAGTGGCAGAGAGTCTCCGGATCCCAAATGGACAACCAGCTTAAGAGGGACAATAAGAGAACTACACAGTTCAGTAGAAAGGAGGCCACATCCTATTTGTACTGAATACAGAAATACTGAAGAAAAAAAAAACTGAACTGGAGTAGACTTGAATGACATGCATGATGTAAAAGCATGTTCACACTGGCCATAGAAGCAAGCAAAACCAAAGGAAAAACAATGTGTGTATATACCCTAATGAAAATAAATAAGTAAAAAAGCAAGAGCATTCAATAATTAACATAGGGCACTTGGTAAGCACTGTTTTGATCAAAAAAGTAAAAGCTGTCCCACCACGGCAAGGTGTGCCCATTTGAGACAGTAACTGCACTAACGGTAAAAACCTACCTAGTGTGAATAGTGGCAGAGAGTCTCCGGATCCCAAATGGACACCCAGCTTAAGAGGGACTATAAGAGGACTACACAGTTCAGTAGAAAGGAGTCCACACCCTATTTGTACTGAATACAAAAATACTGAATAAAAAAAAAACTGAACTGGAGTAGACTTGAATGACATGCATGAGGTAAAAGCATGTTCACACTGGCCATAGAAGCAAGCAAAACCAAAGGAAAAACAATGTGTGTATATACCCTAATGAAAATAAATAAGTAAAAAACCAACCTGATGGACCATCTGCCTCTTCCCCAGCTTGTGAAGCCTGCAAGGTTTCTCCATCACTGGTGGATGACTGGGACTGCGTATGCTCAGTGGCTGGTAGATGGTGCTGCACCAGGTTCTGTGTGGAAAAGAGAAAAACATTAGTGCAAAAATCAAGGTTGTGTTGTGCTGCTCCTGGTTCTGTGTGTGGAATAAATAAACATTAGTAAAAAGAAAAAAAAAATTCTATACTTGCGTTCGATAAGCAAGCGCAGGCCTCAGAAAGACAAATTCCCAATGGTACTTGTATTTGTGGAACCTTGCAGCAGAACCACTTCGAACCCGAAGCTCCTCTCTCATGTCCTTATTGAAGCGGTCCTTCATTGAGCACCAACGGATTTTGATTCTCTTCACTGTGAAGGGGAACAAGAAAAATTTAGAAAACAATGAACATCCATTCACAGGTTCACTGCCGGTCCAGACCACATTGCAAAACTTACCAAAATCAGTTCTGGCTCGTGGCATGGCATGATCCCAACCAGGCAACAGCAATGTTGTCACTTCTTCCCAGAGCCATCAAATCACCACATTGTCGGAGTGCTGACGGTCACAGGTGTCCTACAACGGTACTCACTCTTGCACAAGATGAATAAGTTGCTCGCTGTATATGTCGAGTGTGGTTTCTTCCCATTGTGAAACCTATTGATAAAATAGAAAAAAAGAATTTTAAGTAAAACTGAATAAAAAGTGTATTACAACTCTGATGAAAGGAATACTTACACCCCATCTTTCCTCCTGAGACACATGAGCCACACGACCCTGGGAAGAATCTTCTCCATTGGACTGCTCATGCTCTTCATCACTGCCAGGTATCTGTAAAGAAATTTAATGATTTAACACATGTGTGGTATTGACAGTCAATACATACCAATCAGTATAGCAAATGAGATTACATAATCCTTGTCCTGTCCACTCTGGGAAGAAGTCAGTTCTTCACTTGAGGACATATTGAAGAGCAGGCAGCAGTCAAGTGAAACACTACAGAAAAGAACAGAAGAAAAAATTAAACTTATAACGATCCAAAAACAATGTAGTACAAAAAAAATGGATAACAATACTTACATTACAGGCAGTAGTCCAACACCTCAGCAGTCAGCAAAGGCCAGGGACAGATGGCAGCAACAGGAGACAACCACAGCACCAGGAGACGAAATTGAGAGAGACAGACATTTCCAAAGCTTCTATACTTACATAGACAGTGTTGTCCTCACCACAGCAGAAAGCAGCAACAGGAAACAAGATGGAGAAAAATGCTGCACCAGGAGACACCCACTGCACCAGAGAGAATCGGCCAGACTACAAGGAGCAGAAAAAGCATTCAGGGAGACAGACATTTCCAAAGTTTCTATACTTACATAGACAGCGTTGTCCTCACCACGACTGAAAGCAGCACCAGGAGACAAACTGGAGAAACCCACCGCAACAGGAGCCAACCAGGAGCCAACAACTGTACCAAGCCACTCGACACATCTAAAAGTAAACAGAAATTTTTTTTAAGGTTCTATACTTACATAGCCAGTGTTGTGGTATCGTCCAGAGTCCAAAGAGTTATGGCCTTGCTGTGTCCACACTTCCTTTTATAGAGCTTTCAATTATCAGGTGGTTGAATCACTTCCTGGACCAACTCATTAAAAAATGCATGCGTATAGAACTCATGTGCGCATGCATGTCCTTGCGTATGCATACATTCCCATAGACAGTAATGCATTTATTTGACACACTAATCACCATGTGCATGAATGCACATATTTGACAGATGTTTGCCACTTCCAAAAAATCCAACATGATGCGTTCCGCGGACCCGCGCAACACACCGAAAAACAATGCATGCCTATGCTGACGCATGCAAACTGATGCAAACGCATGCCCCTGCGTACACGATGTTAAAGATAGGGAAACATGACACATACGGATTGCTGTGGATGAAACGCTGCGCAAGCAGATGCAAATGTGAAACCAGCCTTAGAGCTTTTTCAATTTTTTTTTGCCTGCGTTTTTCTCAGCTGTATGTCCATAAATTTTTACTTGTGTTTTCTAGACTATTATTGAAATCTATAAAAGGAAGTGAAAGTACAAGCTTTTTTTCTGGCAAATAGACATATAAAATTCTGAAAAAGACAACTGGGTGTCTTCCAATCATTTTTTTGGCCATGATGTTGACTTATATTCTAAAGTATTGAGAGTCTTTCAAGCAAAAATTACTTTTAATTTACATGTTACTTATTTTGAGTTCTTGGCATCTTTAAAAGCCTATAACATTAAACCCCTTGAAGACTGGCATACCTTTTCCTTTTATGACCTAGGCCACATTTCTCAATTCTGACATACAGTTGTGGCCAAAAGTATTGACACCCCTGCAATTCTGTCAGATAAAACTCAGTTTCTTCCTGAAAATGATTGCAATCACAAATTCTTTGGTATTATTATCTTCATTTAACTTGTCTTAAATGAAAAAACACAAAAGAGAAAGAAACAAAAAGCAAAACATTGATCATTTCACACAAAACTCCAAAAATGGGCCAGACAAAAGTATTGGCATCCTCAGCCTAATACTTGGTTGCACAACTTTTAGCCAAAATAATTGCGACCAACTGCTTCCGATAACCATCAATGAGTTTCTTACAATGCTGTGCTGGAATTTTAGACCATTCTTCTTTGGCAAACTGCTCCAGGTCCCTGATATTTGAAGGGTGCCTTCTCCAAACTGCCATTTTTAGATCTCTCCACAGGTGTTCTATGGGATTCAGGTCTGGACTCATTGCTGGCCACCTTAGAAGTCTCCAGTGCTTTCTCTCAAACCATTTTCTAGTGCTTTTTGAAGTGTGTTTTGGGTCATTGTCCTGCTGGAAGATCCATGACCTTTGAGGGAGACCCAGCTTTCTCACACTGGGCCCTACATTATGCTGCAAAATTTGTTGGTAGTCTTCAGATTTCATAATGCCAAGCACACGGTCAAGCAGTCCAGTGCCAGAGGCAGCAAAGCAACCCCAAAACATCAGTGAACCTACGCCATGTTTGACTGTAGGGACCGTGTTTTTTTCTTTGAATGCCTCTTTTTTTCTCCTGTAAACTCTATGTTGATGCCTTTGCCCAAAAAGCTCTACTTTTGTCTCATCTGACCAGAGAACATTCTTCCAAAATGTTTTAGGCTTTTTCAGGTAAGTTTTGGCACACTCCAGCTTGGCTTTTTTATGTCTCGGGGTAAGAAGTGGGGTCTTCCTGGGTCTCCTACCATACAGTCCCTTTTCATTCAGACGCCGATGGATAGTACAGGTTGACACTGTTGTACCCTCGGACTGCAGGGCAGCTTGAACTTGTTTGGATGTTAATCGAGGTTCTTTATCCAACATCCGCACCATCTGGTGTTGAAATCTCTTGTCAATTTTTCTTTTCTGTCCACATCTAGGGAGGTTAGCCACAGTGCCATGGGCTTTAAACTTCTTGATGACACTGCGCACGGTAGACACAGGAACATTCAGGTCTTTGGAGATGGACTTGTAGCCTTGAGATTGCTCATGCTTCCTCACAATTTGGTTTCTCAAGTCCTCAGACAGTTCTTTGGTCTTCTTTCTTTTCTCCATGCTCAATGTGGTACACACAAGGACACAGGACAGAGGTTGAGTCAACTTTATTCCATGTCAACTGGCTGCAAGTGTGATTTAGTTATTGCCAACACCTGTTAGGTGCCACAGGTAAGTTACAGGTGCTGTTAATTACACAAATTAGAGAAGCATCACATGATTTTTCAAACAGTGCCAATACTTTTGTCCACCCTCTTTTTTATGTTTGGTGTGGAATTATATCCAATTTGGCTTTAGGACAATTCTTTTTGTGCTTTTTCATTTAAGACAAATTAAATGAAGATAATAATACCAAAGAATTTGTGTTTGCAATCATTTTCAGGAAGAAACTGAGTATTATCTGACAGAATTGCAGGGGTGTCAATACTTTTGGCCACAACTGTAGGTCACATTATGATACCATTCAGCATGGCCTGGGTGAATCGGGCTGCTGTGATCAGCGCTGATGTCAGTAAGGTTGTCACAGTTCACAGCCAATAACCTTATTGATGTCATTCCTTGCAGCATTAGAAATTTACTAAGGTCAGCACATTTCACAGCAGCTGGATTCACACGCTGCTGTCATTGTGTTGCGGCCTTTCATTACTGATGTTTTGTTTTTGTCACGGAAATAAATGGGTACAAGAAGGTTATTGTCGGGGAGAGCTTTTAAATTTAATCCCCTCACCCCAGTTCCATTTTATGCTTTTTCATTTTTGGTTCTTCTTCCCCTTCCTCTCAGAGCCATAACTTTTTTTATTTTTTAATATGTCCATATGTGGTCTTGTTTTTTACGGGACGAGTTGTACTTTTGAACAAAACCATTCATTTAACCATACAATGTACTGGAAATGGGAAAAAAATTCTAAGAGCAGTGCAATTGCAAACAAAGTGCATTTCCACAATTATTGTTTGCTTATTTTTTTAGCATGTACAATAAATGATAAAGCTGACATGCCAACATGATTATATAGGTCATTATGAGTTTGCAGATAACACACATGAATAGGTTCTTTTTATTTAAGCAGTGGAAAAAAAAATACAACATTTCTTGGGAAAAAAGGGCACCCATAGAGTCACCATTTTTGGGATCTGGGGCTGGATGTGGGCTTATTTTTTGCACTAGATACAATATTTGTTATTGCATTTTATTGCAATGTTGCGGTGACCAAAAAACAATAATTCTGGCTATTTTAATTTTTTTCTCGTTACGCTGTATAGCTACTGTATTAATTCTTTTCATATTTTGATAGATCGTGCATTACTGAAATCAGCAACACCAAATATGTGCATTTTTTATTGTTTTATTTTGAATGGGGTGTAATTGAACTTTAATTTTTTAAATGTTTTATAAAAAAAAGAAATTCTTATTCCTTTCAGCAAATGGTGGTTCAACAACAAATATATTTTTGTGCAAACGTGTCTTTAGCTTTCAAATATAGCAAAAAATAATATCTCTTCATAAATTCCTTGAAGGGTTTCCAAAATAGAGGCATTTTGTAGATTTTCTGCTGTTTACACCTTTGGGGCTCCACAATTCGTGCTCACAAACTACTACAAACACCAAATAGCATTTCTTCTCTTTCAAGTCCTACCTTGTTCACAAAACAGTAGTTTACAAAACACATTGGGGATTGCCATATTTGCAAGAAAATGCTTTTTCAAAGCATGTGATCAACTTTCTCCTATCACATCCTTTTGCGAAAATGCAGTTAAATCAAGATTTTAGTGGGGTAAAAAACATAATATTTTATTTCCAAGAGCCAGAATTTTAAGCTACTGTGAAGCAGTGGTGGGTTCAAAATTAGTGATGGTTGAGACCTGAAATATTCGGGTGTTTGCTACTTGAATTAAGCAAATCATAATGCTTGTCTGCTCATTTTAAGAAGCGATTATAGTGGAAGTCCATAGGGAACTAGAGCATTTTTCCGGCAGACCCTAACAGGAGGTCTGGGGAGGCTGAAAATTCATGGAAATGAATGAAATCATGGCTGAAATTGAAAGGGTAGAGCATGGGGAAGATCTCTGGACGCATCACAGACTTCCATGTCGCTGCTGGGAACAATGTTGTCAGGATATTAAGTCAGTTTTACGGACTCACAATAAAACATAGAAAGCCGAAGATAAAATGCATTTTATTGGAAAAAAGGTTACAAAACATATTTTCTTTTATGATGATTTGTATAGTGGCATGTGAAAGTTTGGACACCCTTGGTCAAAACTACTGTTAATGTGAACAGATAATCAACTTGAAAATGAAGAAAAGAAAGCTAAAAGGGCTAAAATTAAAGATGACACATTTACTTTATATTTAGGCAATGCAAAAAAAATTGTAATTTTTTACATTTTAAAACATACACAAAGGAAAATGTGCCAATGCAAAACTTACTTAGCACTTAGTAGCACCACATTTTGCAATTTTCATGATCTGGGTCTGGGTGATGATTTATTTTTTCCAGATTAAGCTGAAAATTTTATTGATACCATTTTGGAATAGACACAATATACGGCAACCAAAAAAGCATGATTCTGGGGTTCTGTTTTTTAACTCTCGTTATGCCAGATTAATTAAGTTTATATTTTGATAGAGAGGTCATTTCTGAATGCAGAGATATCAAATATGTGTACTTTTTCTTTAAATTGTTTTATTATTAATGGGGCAAAAAGGGGGGTGATGTGAACTTTTGTGGTATTTTTTTTTCCAGATTTTTTAAAACATTATTTCTTCTTTTAATTTTCTTTAATAGTCCTCTTAGGAGACTTGAAGCAGGGATCATACCTGTGCTACATGTAGCAGCGCTTCAGCCCTGCTATGTATAGCAAAAAACATGATTTCCTATGAAAGCCAGCCACGGGACAGCATTCACAGAATCACAATAACAGGCATGGGGGTCTTCTGCAAACCCCCGGATGTCATGTCAGCCCATCGATGCCCCACAATCACCAGACAGGGGCGCCGATGAGCAGGACCTGTGACACACACTTCTGGACTGCACGTGTTAAATGCAGCATTTAACTTCATAACAGCCTCTAAAATATCTTGGACCTACCTTCAGCTGTAAGTGGCACTTGATGGCTGGTTAAATCAGCTATCAAGTGCTGGGAAAGATATGGGCTCAGCATAACTTTCACATTATATAACTTATACATTGCATAACTTTTACATTAAATAGGCCCCACTGTTAAGTTATTAACTGTCATATTCTTTAATAGTTGCTGTGTGTTATCACTGACCCTGTTGTCATCTAAATGCATGTTTAGAACTAACGTTACTTCATTTATATAAAATAATGCATAATGGTCTTTATTACAATTCCAAAGCATTGTGCTGGCACTAGACAGAATTATTCCCTAAAAGATAAGTATAAACAGCAATTCAGAGTTTATACCTAACTGTGTCCATCAAAGATACTATTGGCACTACCAGCACACTACTTTTAAACTTCAGCCATAAGAATCAATCTTAGTTAACTAAAAAATTTGCAAGAAACAGCAATAATGCCGCAGTTATCCCAATTTTCTTTCTTCATTTTTTGCTATCTGTTTTTAAAAATAGCAATAAACATGTAGATACACAACTTGACAAGAAGACAACAGCTTCTACTCGCACCCTGATTACTTCCTTCAGAACACCCCCTTTTTATGTGATTAGAGTATTACATCACATTAGATTACATCACAATTATATATTGTATTTCTCTTCATTTAAAATGTTTACATGCAATCACATGACTGGCCGCTCTCACTGGGAACATAAGGGAATCGTAACAGTGTGTGCTATAAAAGCCTTTTAAAAACTAGTAGTGAACTGTTAAAGAGCTGGCAGTGTCAGAATGGCAAACAGCATTACAGTCAACATCCTCATCATTGTTCCTGACAGTTGACAGAACTAATACTGATTAAATTGAAAAACATTATGTGAAAAATCGAACCATGCAAACATCTTACTGTGTTCATCCTTTTTGTTTTATCTAGAAATCTTTTAACCATTTGAACCATTTGTTCTTGTGGAATTTGAGTGTAAAAGATTTCTACACCAATTTTAGCTACATTATAACATATCTCCCATTTAAATAAATCAATCAAGTTACAACACAACTGTACATCTTTTAATAATGGCTTAGTCACTGAATTTATCATTAAGTCAATAGGGTGCCTTGGTGGTGATTCAATGGATACATGGACTTTAGAAAACACTTTTGAAATGAAGAACAAATATTGGTTCTTGGTGATTTGGGGCAGCTATTTTTTACCCTTCCTTTTAAATAGCCCTTTCTCTTTATTGAACTACATTAAGGATTAGAATTTACCCAGAAAATTATCCAGTAGGATACTTTGTAAATTCCCTATACATGTTAGAAGGTTATAGAGCAAAAAATAGTATGGCATGTTGTTTGGTTGGTAATTATCTCGGCATACTCTTCTACTCACATCAGTGCTTGATGTGCCAAGTACTACTGTATTCCTTATGAGTGAGCTGCTTCTCCACTCTTGTCAAGGAGAACAAAAAGATTGCAATGTTAACTCAAACATGCAGGATAGTTAACTTCCTTAGCAGTCTTTTGTCTGGGGCCCTGGAGGTCCAACCCATTTATATCCAGTTTGACGGCTGTCAGACAAGCCTGTTGATATCGATGGCTTAAGCTGACTTTAGTTCAATGCGTATGGTGGCCTTAAATCTGACTGTATTATTTAGTTGCCTCATAAATTTTACTACAGTAGTATTATTCATCCATAAAAGTGGGACAATTTTATTCTCAATTGTCATCTGTGCACTTTCAGTTTTTTTCCTCAGCAGCTATTAATCTATTACAGGACCATGTACAAAATCCTAGGCTACAGAATTGTAATGCATCCCTTAAAATAGGATGCTATACTGTGGTATCTTATTTTTCTTCTCACAACCTTAGACTTGAATAGGTAAGTCTCATCCAATTACAGAGTCAAATCACAACATACTGTGACTTTTTTCACGCTGAATTGGTATGATAAAAAATTAATCTCCACTGCCTCGTTGAATACCATCAGTCAATGTGCTATCTGATAAAAATCAGATAGCAGATGCCCTATTTACAGTGGGATTGGAAACTATTCAGACCCCTTTAAATTTTTCACTCTTTGTTTCATTGCAGCCATTTGGTACATTCAAAAAAGTTTATTTTTTCTCATTATTGTACACTCTGGACCCCATCTTGACTGAAATAACAGCTCTCTATGGCACAGCACCACCCTTAATCTCCTCCTTTGTTTCAGTCTACCACCCTACCCATTTCCTCTGTTCCGCTGATGACCTGAGGTTAGCATCCTCAATAATCAGAACCTCCCACTCCCGTCTCCAAGACTATACACGTGCTGCGCCAATTCTTTGGAATGCACTTCCCAGATCAATTCAATTAGTCCCCAATCCCCACAATTTTAAGCGTGCCCTGAAAACGCATTTATTCAGACTGGCCTACCGCCTCAACACATTAACCTAACTATCCCTGTGTGGCACAGTCAAAGGTTTTACCATAACCAGGTTCCCGGCATCATGTTCCTACATGCTTTATGCATCTACTAGCCCTCTGTGTCTGTACTGTTACACATTTAACATTATGGCTGGTCCAAACAATCAGGGCATTTGTTACCATCCATAGGCTTGCAAGCAGGGCCCTCATTCCTCTTGGTATCTGTTATGATCTATGTGATTATTGTTGTGCTGTAATGTCTATCGTCTGTACAAGTCCCTCTGTAATGTAAAGTGCTGCGGAATATGTCGGCGCTATAGAAATAATTTTTTTTATTATTATTATTATAAATGTAGAATTTTTTGCAAATTTATTAAAAAAGAAAAAATGAAATATCAAATGGTCATAAGTATTCAGACCCTTTGCTCAGTATTGAGTAGAAGCAACCTTTTGACTTTGTACAGCCATGAGTCTTCTTGAGAATGATGCAACAAGTTTTTCACACCTGGAATTGGGGATCCTCTGCCATTCTTCCTTGGAGTTCCACTCCAGTTCCATCAGGTTGGAAATTGAATGCTGGTGGAGAGCCATTTTCAGGTCTCTCCAGAGGTGCTCAATTGGGTTTAGGTCAGAGTTCTGGCTGGGCCAGTCAAGGATGGTCACAGAGTTGTTCTGAAGTCACTCCTTTGTTATTTTAGATGTGTGCTTAGGGTCATTGTCTTGTTGGAAGGTGAACCTTTAGCTAAGTCTGAGGTCCAGTGCACTCTGGAAGAGGTTTTCATCCAGGATATCTCTGTTCTTGGCCACATTCATGCTTCATTCAATTGAATCCAATCATCCTATCCCTGCATCTGAAAAATACCCCCATAGCATGATGCTGCCACCACCATGTTTCACCGTTGGGATTGTATTGGGCAGGTGATGAGCAGTGCCTGTTTTACTCCACACATACTGCTTAGAATTATCACAAAAAAGTTCTATATTTGTCTCATCAGACCAGAGAATCTTTTTTCTCATAGACTGGAAGTCCTTCATGTGTTTTTTTTAGCAAACTCTAATCAGGCTTAGAGAAGAGGTTTCCATCAGGCCACTCTGCCATAAAGGCCCAACTGATGAAGAGCTGTAGTGATTGTTGACTTTGTGGAACTTTCTCCCATTTCCCTACTGCATCTATGGAGCTCAGTCACACTGATCTTGGGGTTCTTCTTTACCTCTCTCACCAAGGTTCTTCTCCCACAATTGCCCGGTTTTGCTGGACGGCCAGGTCTAGGAACACTTCTGGTGGTCTCAAACTTCTTTCATTTAAGGATTATGGTGGCCACTATGCTCTTAGGAACCTTAAGTAGTGCAGAAATTCTTTTGTAACTTTGGCCAGATCTGTGCCTTGCCACAATTCTGTCTCTGAGCTCCTTGACCAGTTCCTTTGACCTCATTATTCTCATTTGATTTGATGTCTAACATGCACTGTGAGCTGTAAGGTCTTGTATAGTCAGGTGTGTGCCTTTACAAGCCAAGTCCTATCAGTTTAATTAAACACAGCTGGAGTCTAATAAAGGAGTAGAAACATCTAAAGGAGGATCACAAGGAAATGGACAGCATGTGACTTAAATATGAGTGTCTGAGCAAAGGGTCTGAATACTTATGACCATGTGATAGCAGGTTTTTTTTCAATAACTTTGCAAAAATGTCTACATTTCTGTTTTTTTTCCGTCCAGATGGGGTGCAGAGTGTACATTAACCCCTTCCCAACCTGTTACTCCATGTAGGCATCAAGAAAGTGTTAGGCGTCTGGTTTTTGCGTCTGCGCTGCAGGAATCCAGAGCCTCACATCCTGCGGTCTTCTGCTGTCTATCTACTGCAGAGTAGATTACTTTGCAGCAGACCGCTCCAGAGACTAAGTTCATCTGTGCTCTTACTGGGCATGCTCACAAGGCGATCTCCCATTGGAGATCAGAAGTCATGTGCCCAGGTCCTGCTCCAGATCTCATTGGTCCATCTCGGAGATCTGGAAGGTCCCACACGACTATAAAAAGCGCGCATGACCGTTCGGCCATGCGCTAGTATAGACTCTACTTGCTATGTGTGAATGGTGACGGATGTATGATTCTGGTGACTGACTTATTAAGAAACCCCTTCCCTCTGATATTACGCATGTGGATAGAGAATTAGTGCAGCAGTCAGCGCCAGTCAGTGGCAACCATTAGGCCACTGTGCACACCGCACCTCTACTCTAGCGTCCGACATTGCACCTTCTTTGTAGCTGTGTCGTCCACAGGCAGTGTCCTACGCCGCGCTGCAGTTGCAGCCCTTCTTGGCGCTCACAGTAGCGATGCTGCACACACAGTAGGTCTAGATGGATGCAGCTCCTCTGTCTTATGTCCTGCTCCTGTGACCTGATACCGTGTGTGCATTTATCTGAGGACTGTGACACTAACAGGCTCAGCGTTTTTGTATGTTTTTGTTGCGGCACCTCTGTGTGTGAACAGAGCCCGCTCTGCACACTTCGGGTGAAGTTGAACCCGTGCGCATTAAACCACCATATTGCTCGTCTGTCATTACCTAGCAGCGGTATAACACCTACTGCACGGTGGACCCCGAGCGGCGAACGCACTTTATTATTTATTTTTATTTAGTGCGTTCCGCCGTTCCTAACAGAAAGTCAGTGCCAGTATGACCTGTGATGCCTATGTGGCATCATGGGGATATCTCATCTCTGTGGGTTGGGTGACCGGGGTCACTGAAAGGTCACCCAACCAGCAGGTACAGGAAGACTTGTACTATGTCCTATATACTGTGTGTATGGCCGGGGTCACACTTGAGAGAACCTTGCACGAGTTTCGCACCACAATACCGGCACTCGGGACCTGAGTGCGCGACTGCATGTATTTCTGTGCAGCTGAACTCTCCGGTCCCGAGTGCCAGTGGCAGTACTGGGTATTGAGATGTGAGACTCATGCGAGTTTCTTGCAAGTTTGACCCCGGCCTAATCCTCACTATCTATATTAGGCCATGTTCACATGCTCAGTATTTGCCATCATAATTTGTAAGCCAAAACCAGGAGTGGAATAATCATAAGAAAAGTATAATAGAAACATGTTACCACTTCTGCATTTCTCACTCACTCCTGGTTTTGGCTGTCAAATACTGATGTATAATATTGACCAAATATTGAGCATTTGAACATGGCTTTGTTCTGAATATGTACTGCACAGTACCACTTCTCATGTCCTGTATATATACAATGCACATCACCATTTCTGTAGTCCTGTATATTGGGTGAAATTCTCTCATTTACACCTCTGTATTTGTTCAATATTTTACATCCATATATGTAAACCAAAATCAGGAGTGGAGCCATCAGAGGAAAAGTATAACAGAAACATGTCACCACTTTTCATCATCATTATTATTATTATTATTATTATTTATTTATTTATATAGTGCCGTTAATTCCATGGTGCTGTACATGAGAAGGGGTTACATACAAAGTAATAGATATCGTTTACAGTAAACTTACAATGACAGACTGGTACAGAGGGGAATGGACTCTGTCCTTGCAGACTAACATTCTACGGGATAATGGGGAAGAGACAGAAGGTCGAGGGTGCGGCATCTCAGGTGATGGTGAGGCAGCAGCTCGGGTGGCTGTGAGGCAGCAGCTCAGGTGGTGGTGAGGTGGCAGCTTTGGCGTTGGTGAGGCGGCAGCTTGGGCAGTGGTGAAGCGGCAGCTCGGGTGGTGGTGAGGCGGCAGAATGGTTATTGCAGGCTGTAAGCTTTCCTGAAGAGATGGGTTTTCAGGTTCCATCTGAAGGATCCCAGAGTGGTGGATAATCGGATGTGTTGAGGGATGGAATTCCAGAGGATGGGGGATAGTCGGGAGAAATCTTGGAGGTGTTTGTGTGAGGAACGAATAAGTGTGGAGTAGTAGGTTTTGGGAGAATATATATATATATAGAAGATTACGTGATTAAAGATAGTGGGAGATTAGTCCATAGATATAGGGAGGGGGCAGGTTGTGGATGGCTTTTTAGGTCAGTGTTAGTAGTTTGAACTGGATTTGTTGGAAAATTGGGAGCCAGTGGAGGGATTTGAAGAGGGGAGAAACAGGGGAGTAAAGAGGAGAGAGGTGGATTAGTCAGGCAGCAGAGATGAAGACAGACTGGAGTGGTGCAAGAGAGTTGGTGGGGAGGCCACAGAGGAGGGTGTTACAGTAATCAAGGCAGGAGATGATGAGGGCATGCACAAGAGTTTTAGTAGATTGAGGGCTGAGGAAGGGACAGATTCTGGAAATATTTTTGAGTTGGAGACGACAGGAGGTGGAAAGAGTTTAGATGTGTAGTTTGAAGGACAGGGCAGAGTCGAGAGTTACTCCGAGGCAGCGGATTTCAGGTGCGGGAGAGAGTGTGATGCCGTTTACCATAATAGATAAATCGGGTAGGGGAGATACGTGAGATGGAGGAAAGATGATTAGTTTGGTTTTGTCTATATTGAGTTTTAGGAAGCGAGAGGTGAAGAAGGAGGATATGGCTGATAGACACTCTGGGATTCTGGAAAGCAGAGAGGTGACATCTGGGCCAGAGAGGTAGATCTGAGTGTAGTCCGCATACAGGTGGTGCTGGAAGCCATGGGGCTTTATGAGTTGTCGTAGGTCAAGAGTATAGATTGAAAAAAAGTAGGGGCCCCAGGACAGAACCTTGAGGGTCTCCTACAGAAAGAGGGTGGGATGAGGAGGAAGTGTGGGAGTGGGAAGCGCTAAATGTGTGGTCGGAAAGGTAAGAGGCGATCAAGGACAGGGCAAGGTCTATGATGTCAAGGGAAGAAAGAATCTGTAGCAGTAGGCAGTGGTCGACTGTGTCGAAGGCAGAGAACAGGGCGAGAAGGAGGATGATGGAGAACTGCCTGTTAGCTTTTGCTGTAAGTCATTAGTAATTTTCATCAGGGCAGTTTGGATGTAGTGGTGGGGGCAGAAGCCAGATTGGAGGTTGTCAAGGAGAGAGATAAGAGGTGGGAGGAAAGTTGAGCATGGACATGCTGCTCAAAGAGTTTGGAAGAAAGCAGGAGCAGAGATATGGGGCGATAGCTGGGCATAGCAGTTTGGTCAAGGTTTATTTTTTTGAGGATGGGTGTGATGGTGACATGTTTGAAGGCAGAGGGGAAGGTACCAGGAGATAGCGATAGGTTGAAGAGATAGGTTAGGGCTGGGATGAGCATGTTAGTGAGGTTGGGGAGCAGGTGGGAAGGGATGGGGTCAAGTGCACAGTTGGTGAGGTGTGATTTGGAAAGGAGATGAGTAAGCTCTCCTTCATTGATGTTAGAGAAGGAGGTTATTAGGGAAGGACAGAGGTCTGGTATATGGAGTAGTTGGGGTGGTGGAACAGTAAAAGTTTGTCTTGTTTGGTCAATCTTATTTTTGAAATAGGTGGCAAAGTCCTTGGTAGAGATGAGGGGGGTTGGAGGTGGCATTGGTGGGCGAGGGGAGAGAGTTGAAAGTACTGAACAGTTATTTTGGGTTGTAGGATAATGAAGATACAAGTTTGTGATATAGATCTGTTTAGCAGATGTGAGGTCTGATTTGAAGGCAAGTGTAGCTTGTTTGAAAGCAGTGAAGTCATTTGGCAGGTGTGTTTTCTTCCAACGCCGCTCCGCGACCCTGGATGATTGTCAAAGTTTTTTGGTGGGATTATTGTGCCAGGGTTGCCTACTGATTCGTTACATTTTGCCATGCATGAGAGGGGCAACTGAATCTTCGGCTGATGCGATGGTGGTGTTATAGAAAGCGGTGACACTGTCTGTGTCATGGACTGAAGATATGGAGGACAGAGGTAGAAGAGAGTCTGAGAGCTTGTGAATGTGCGGGTTTCTGCAGGGATGTGCTAGTGACTGGACATGGAGGGCAGGTGAGGAGGACAGGGATGAGAAGGTGAGTTGGTGGTGGTCAGTTAGGGCGAGGGGAGAGGTTGTGAGGTTAGATAGGGAATAGAGGTGGGTGAAGATGAGGTCTAATGTATGTCCATCTGTGTGGGTGGCTGTGGAGGACCACTGAGTAAGTCTAAAGGATGAAATAAGGGACAGGAGTTTGGAGACTGCTGGCTGGCGGGTGTCTGTAGGGATATCAAAGTCACCCATTATGATGGTAGGGATGTCAGCAGAGAGGAAGTGAAGAAGCCAAGTGGAGAATTGGTTGATGAAGGCAGTGGCTGAGTCCGGTGGTCAGTATATGACAGCCATTTGGAGATTAGAGGGAGAGTAGATACGGACAGAGTGGACCTCAAAAGAAGGAAGGATAAGTGAGGATGGGGGTTGGATAGGGTTGAAGGAGCAGTTTTTAGAAAGAAGGAAACTCACTCCTCCGCCATGTCTGTTGCCAGAGCGAAGAGTGTGGGTAAAGTGGAGGCCACCGTAACTCAGTGCAGCAGGGGAGGCTGTGTCAGGGGGCATCAGCCAGGTCTCAGTGAGGGCCAGGAAGGAAAGGTTGCAGGAAGTAAAGAGATCGTGGATCACGTGGAGCTTGTTGCAGATGGAGTGAGCATTCCAAAGTGATCCAGAGAGAGGAGGCCGGGGGACTGGGATCGGTGGGACAATTTTAAGTGCGAGGGATTGTGGTAGTTTCTCCTAGTGTGAGAAAGATGGGGGTGAGGGTTAATGGGATGTATGAGTCAGGGGGGCCAGGGTTGAAGGATATGTCGCCAGCAGTGAGAAGAAGCAGAGAAAAAGAAAGCTGTCACACTAGTTAACCCTTTTAGTGAACAACATAAAAAATAAATAAAAACGTGGCAAAAACTATGCTTTTTATCATGGCATCAAACAAAAAGTAGAACAAAACACAATCAAAAAGATGAGTGTAAATAAAAATGGTATCTCTGAAAACTTAATCTTATCCCACAAAAATCTGTGGAAAAATAGAAAAGCAATAACTCTCAGAAAACAGCAATGCACAAATAATTATTATTTTCTATAAAATAGTTTTTATTGTGTTTAAGCAGCAAAATATAAAAATGTGATATAACTGTGGTATTGCTGTAATCGTACTGACCCGAAGAATAAAGCTGCCTTATCATTTTTACCACTCGCATAACAGTATATACAAAAATATAACTCTTGAATTGCTGCTTTTTGCTAAATCATTCAGCCTCCCAAAAATTTAAACAGAAAGTGATCAAAAAATGTTATGTGACAAAAAATGGTACGAATAAGAACGTCAATTTGGCATGCCAAAAACAAGCTCTTAATTGACTCTGTCAGAAAAAATGTAGAAAAATTATAGTTCTCAAATATTGTGATGCAAAAACTTTTTTTGCAAAAAAAATGTGTTTTAGTGTGTGACAATAGACAAACATATAAAACAATATAAATCTTGTATCAATGTGATCGCACCACCTGAAAGAACATAGTCGTGTAATCACTGATACTGCAAGAGGAGTGATGTAAAATATTTAAAAAAATAATTCTCCACCTGCTGTTGGTATGTTCATTCTGCCTCCCAAAGATCACATTAAGGCTCTGTTTACATTTATCCTACATTCTACGCTGACCGCTTACACTGGTTTTCCTTGTAAATCTCTGAAATATGTGATTCAGATGGATCCCTTGTGGTAGATTCCCTGTAATGAGGAAGATGGAGGCACTGTGGACGCCATCTTACCTGTGATCCAGTGGTGTCCATCTTTTTAGGCATGCATAAAAGCGCTGTCAACCACAGTTTTGTTCACCTCTGGAAAAGGACACAGGAACAGAGGCCTTTCAGAGTCGAGAGTAATTCCTTTCCTTTGAACCACTTCACTCAGAGATTTAAATTCTAAGGGGTAAGGTTTTTCCTTGTGGAGAGTGACATGCCAGCTCTGGCTTGTCAAGGTAAGGAGGCTTATTCGCTGTGCAATGCTCCTCTGGGAAAATAATATGCAAATTGCCTCTTCAGAGAAAAAGAGGACTTGAAGAGGCAATTTGCATATTTTTCCCAGGGGAGCATTGCACGGTGAATAAGCCTCCTTACCTTGACAAGCCAGAGCTGGCATGTCACTCTCCACAAAGAGAAACCTTACCCCTTAGACCTCAGTCCAGAACCTCTCACCTAGCCAAATCAGTTCTCATACTTTGCACTGTCGAGAGCGAATAGCTGGAAACACCGTGTCTGCAAATTGAGATTCTGATTTGGCTTTTATCCTAAGTCAGAGATTTAAATTGAAACCCTGATTAAAGTTCTCAGTGTAAATCATAAATATAATGCCAAACGTTATGTAAAATATTTCCAACAAAAGTTTCAAACCATCGACAAAAAAAGCAAGTGTCCACTTAAGTCTGTCATCTGTTAATGGAAATATAAATCTCTCCACATTACTGATAGCACAAAGGCTCCGGAAAAACAAAATGGTTCCTTGCCCCTAAAAGAAATTTAGCAAATTCTGTGCACCCAAAATCCCCCCTTCCTTCTGAGTGCCCGAGTGTGCCTGAACCACATTTAGGGTCCACATGTTTTGCACTTTTGTAGTGATGATTGCTTGCCTAATTTACTGGTGCATGTGTTCAGAAAAAGGAGATTGGCACAAAGTACTAGGTACTACAATGTACAGGCACTACAATGTATGGGAAAACAATAGCAGATTTGCAATTTTTTGGAAAACACCCATGATAAAATCATCATTACACCTGTAGATAAATTCCCAAAGGGGCATAATTTCCAAAACGGGGTCCCATGAGGAGGTTATTCTGCTTTTCTAGCATATCTGATCTGCATATGGAGTCTGCAAACTATTCTAGGAAAATCTTTTCTCTTGAAGCCAAGTAGTGCTCACTCCCTTCCTAGTCTTGCCGTATAGCTAAGAAGTACTTTACAGCCACAAGTGGAGTATTTC
Organism: Dendrobates tinctorius; assembly: GCF_039654945.1. Lineage (NCBI taxonomy): Eukaryota > Metazoa > Chordata > Amphibia > Anura > Dendrobatidae > Dendrobates > Dendrobates tinctorius. The sequence continues at coordinate 55,779,032 of NW_027361698.1, read as the reverse complement.
CACATTCGGAAGAAATTGTGTGACACATTTTGGTGCCATTTTTACCATTTCCCCTTGTGAAAAATCTGGGGCAAAAACTACATTTTTCTGGTAAAAATATAATTATTTTTCCTCCCTGCCCAATGGTACAAAATTCTGCGACACACCAGTGGTGTCGATATAAACACTGCACCATTAATTGAATTCATTGAGAGGTGTAGTTATTAAAATTTGGTCATTTATGGTGGGTTTCTGTTGTTTTGGCACCTCAGGAGCTCTTCCAGTGGGTCATGGCACCCGCAAACCATAACATTAAAATCTGCACTGTGATATATCGCTTATTCTCTTCTGAATATTGCACTCTGCTTGAAAAGTTTTTGAGATTAAGTGTGTGACATTGGTGAACTCAGGAGAACCTGAGAGGTCCATTTTTCCTATTAGCTTTTTTAAAATTAACTATCTTATGCTGAAACACCATTTTATAGATAATAGTGTAAGTCTTATTTTTTTCACTGCTATATGGTACAAAATTCTATGAGGCAAATGTGTTGTCAACATGCTCATTGCACCCCCTAGATGAATTAATTGCGGGATTTATATTGTAAAATGATTTTTCTTATGGGAAGTATTTGTGTACTGCCATATGAGGGGCTCTGCCAATGTGACACAGCACCCTCAAGCCATTCCAGCAAAATATGACCTCCAATATAGAGATTTTTCCCTTCTGAACTTTGCACTGTGCTTTAAAAGTAGTTTTTGACCACATATGGGGTGTCAATATACTCAGGAGAAATTGAACAACAAATTGTATGGTCCATTTTGCTCCTGTTACCCTTGTGAAAAATAAAAATTTGGGGCGAAACCAACATTTTTAAGTGATTTTTTTTTTAATTTCTCAATCAACATTGTAAAATCTTGTAAAGCACCTATGGCTCATTGTGTGTGATTTCCACTGTTTAAACACATTAGCGGCTCTCCAATCTTGACATGGTGTCCGCGAACTCAGAACAAAATGCTCAACAAGCTGTATTCTGCATCGTCTTCTGTTACCCTTGTGAAAATACAAAATGTGAGCCTACATCAACATTTTTGTGGGAAAAATATGATTTTTTATTTTCTCTGCTCAACGTTATAAAATTCTGTGGATCACCTGAGGGTTCAAGGTGCTCACCACCCATCTAAATAACTTCCTGGAGGAGTCCAGTTTCCAAAATGGGGTCACTTGTGGGGGTTTCCACTGTTTAGCCACATCAGGGGCTCTGCAAACCTGACATGACATCAGCTATTTATTCCAGACAATTTAGCTCTCCAAAATTCAAATGGCGCTCTTTTCCTTCTGAGCCTGGCATAGAAACTGTAGACTTCCACCACATATATGTTATTGGAATGATCATCTGAAATTGCTCAACAAATTTCATGGTGCATTTTCTCCTGTTTCCCTCGTGAAAATAAAACGTTTGGGACAAAAATACCATTTTTGTTGGAAAAAGTAAAATTTGTATTTTTTCCTTCTTCATTGTGTTAGTTCTTGTGAAGCACTTGAAGGGTTGATATACTTATTGGATGTGGTTTTGAGCAGTGTGAGGGGTGCAATTTTTAGAATGGTGTCATTTTTGGGTATTTTCTCTCATATACACCCCTCAGTCACTTCAAATGTGAAAAATGAAAAATTGCAGATAAAATTTTCACCCTTCTAACTACAAAATATATTTACAAAAACTGTGCTCATGAAAAGCAGACATATAGGAAATGCTGTTAATTAACTGTTTTGTGTGACATAACTCTCTGGTTTAAGGCATGAAATTGAAAAAATCGAAAATTGCAAAATTTTCAAACTCTTCAATCTTTTCATAAGTAAATTCAAGTCATATTGAACAAATTTACCATTCCTATGAATAACAATATTTCATAAAAAAGTCACAGAATCAGTGTGATCCGTTTAAGCATTTCAGAGTTAACACTTTACAAAATGACACTCTTCAGAACTGAAAAAAATGGCCTAGTCAGGAAGGTGAAAATAAGCTGGGGATGAAGGGGTTAAATATCATAAAAAAATAGTCTCCAGTAGTCATCAGAGTCAATGATGGCACAGATAGGCACAGGAGGAGGTTGTGCCAGAGAAAAGCCAGGACCATTAAGAAGCAAGAAGTTAGTATGAGTGTCTCTGAAGAGCTTAAAAAAGCCACACAGCACCAAGTAAAGCTTCAATCTGAGCTTTGTGAGGTCTGTTCAAAGTGAAGACCTGTGGAAGAATGAATGTCACTAGTATTTCAGATTTTGCCACAGCAGAGTGAAACAAAGACTCTTAAAACTGGAAAGGGTGCCTTCTACCTATAATGGGCTAATGAGTGGCCTATGGAACCTATTGGGGATGAAAAATGGCTATTAACTGACTCAAATGTGTGAAGTACCACGATGCAGTAAGTGACAAGAGTAGGCTGCAAACATCTGTAAAATGCCAAAGAAGCTATGACAGTGATAATGGTTGTGACTAGTGTTGATCATTCCGTTACCGCAAGTATCGGGTATCGGCCGATATTCGCTGTATCGGAATTCCGATACTTAGTGCCGATACTTTTTTCATATCGAATACCGGAATCGGAAGTTCCCATAATGCCCGCTCGATTTGATTCAGCCAATGGGGATCCTCAGAATTGTGGGCACATCCTGTTAGGCATGTAGGCATGTTAACTACTGGCATGGCTGTGATTGGCTGCTGAAATGATGTCATGATGCACTATAAAAACCGCAGCAGCCGCCATTTCGGGTTCACTCTGCTGTGAATTCAGTTAGTGACAGGCTGCTGTTGAAGACTGTGAGGGACAGTTAGAAATAGCGATCATCAAACATATCTATTGCTCTACCCAGGCTACATAATCCACCACTGTAGCATTTTTTTAGCCCAGCAGCGCTGTTTTAATAGCTGTCTGCAAGGGCTGTGTGAGTGCAGACCCAAGCTGTGTAGTGTGTCCGGCAGGCACGTCTGCTTGTAGGCCGCCAAGCGGGTGTCTCTGCCTCATACACATTTTTCTTTTATTGCTGCTTTTTTTTTCTCCTCTATAGTGTGCTTCCATACGTATCCATATACGTTGGTTGCAAACACTAAAGGAGTGGACAGTGGAGCCTTTCAGCAGCCTTTCAGTGCTATAGCCCATTTCTCTGCACTGTTTTTGGCTGTCTGATAGGTCTCTCTGTCTGTGAGTGCAGCTCACGTTGCAGTGTGTTCTACAGCCACCGCTGGCTGTAGTCCGCTCAGCGTGCATCACTGCCTCATACATAGTCCTTTTTTTGCAGCTAATTTGTCCAGATTTTTGCTCCTAAATTAGTGTGCTTCCATCCGCATCCATTGTCATTGGTTGGTTGCAAACACTATATAGGATTAGATAGAGGAGCCTTTTTGCTGGCTTGTGCCCTTCAGGGCCAGCCACACTAGTATCACCCTATTTTTTGGAGCCTTATCAATTGCATTGTAGGTTAGCTTCCTGCATTGTAATCGCTCCAAAAAGTTTGTGATACTATAGCTTTCATACTTTGGTCACATCCTTTTATTTTCCCCCCCCCCAAAAAAAAGGAAATAAAGTTCACCAAACACTCCACTTTAGAGTTGTGTAGGCCACATTAGATCATATTAAAGTGTAGTACACACACTCTTAGCCAAATTAGTGTTTCTTATACTGGTTAGCAGGTGTTCAGGAATAAGAACACTAAGCACCCCCTTTTTTACTTTTCTGCCTTTCTTTATCAGTCTACCAAGATGAAGAAGGCAGGGAGTAAGGCACGTGGTCGTGGCCGTGGAGTTTCACCAGGGAGAGGACGGGGGGATTCAGCAGGGAGAGGACGTGGGGATTCGGTGTCTGCTGCGGCCACCAGTGACCCGGCATCCCCCACTTTTACCAGGCAACAGTCCTTCATGCGCAGCTTTGTAGGACCTTGCCGTACCCCACTGCTGCAGGACGAACAAATTGAAGCCGTTGTCGGATGGATGGCAGCTAATGCATCCACTTCAATGACTTCCGCATCCTCCCAAGGCCAGAGCACTGAAGAGCAACCATCTGTCTCTTCACCACCTGCCAAATTGCCCAGGCAGTCTGAGAGCCCTGGACAGGAGCCATCTCAATCTTTACTTCTGTTCTCAGAATCTGTTGGCTTGGAAAGAGGTGGCCAGCCAAGCAGCATTCTAGAGCGTGAAGAAGAGGGAGTATGCAGTGATGCGCAACTGCTTTGTCGCTCTGAATCTGAAGAGGCGGGTGGGCCAGTGCCTATTGTCAGCACACCTCAGTGCTCATCTGATGATGATGATGAGACTCAGTTGCCAATTTCTGGTGCGTACGGTGCTGGCGAGACAACCCAGGACCAGCCGGTGCTTGAAGAGGGGAGTAGAGATGATGAGGTCCTTGACCCATCATGGCGTCAGCCACAGGAAGGTGGTGGGAGCAGCTCTGAGGAAGAGATTCCCCGAACGGCCAAAAGAGGAGGGAGAGGGCGGGGGCAGACTTGGTTGCCTGTAGCCTCCACTTTGGCACCCGTGAGGAGCAATCCTCTTCCAAAACAGAAAACGGGCGCTCTCAGGACTTGCAGTGCGTGGTCTTTTTTTGACACAGTTGCAGATGACATTTGCTTTGTCAAATGCAAGCTGTGTCATCAGAAAGTGAAACGAGGGAAAAATGTGAGCAACCTCAATACCACAAATATGTGGAAACATGTGCGTACCAAGCACGAGGTGGCGTTACACAGACACACTGAAGATGTAGGCCAACCTTCAGCAGCACCTACCACCTCTTCAGCTCGTGTTGGGGCCTTTTCCTCCTGCTCACACACAGCTGGTTCGGCTTCCTCACTGGAACGCCATGGAAGAACCTCTGCCACTGTTGTCCAGAGACCCAGTGAAATTCCACCCACTGAACCACGTTCTCAGTCATCAGCACACTCCCAGGCCAATCACCAGCAATCGGTAGCACAGTCATGGGAGAAAAAGCGGCCATACTCAGCAAGCCATCCCCGAGCACTGGCTCTGAATGCCGGCATTGCCAAACTACTGGCCCTTGAGATGCTGTCATTCAGGCTGGTGGAGACTGACACCTTCCGGAACTTGATGTCATTGGCAGTTCCACAATATAATGTGCCCAGCTGCTTTTATTTCAGCAGGCAAGCCGTCCCTGCCCTGCAAAAACATGCGGAGGGAAAAATTAAAAATGCGCTACTAAACGCCGTCAGTAGCAAGGTCCACCTGACCACCGATGTGTGGACCAGTAGCCATGGACAGGGCCGATACCTTTCCCTCACTGCCCATTGGGTCAATGTTTTGGAGCCGGGTACAGATCTGGAGAGAGGCTCTGTACGTATTCTGCCAACTCCAAGGATTGCAGGAATGCAGTCTGTACATATTGAGTCCTCCTCCTACTCTAGTTCCTCGGAATCAGCACTGCATGAGCCTGTTAGGCCAGATATGAGCACAGGTGTGGCCAAACGTCAACAAGCCGTCCTTACATTAATTTCTTTGGGGAATCGGAGCCACACAGCACAGGAGCTCTGGAATGCCATCAAGCAGGAGAGCGATGTGTGGTTTGTGCCAGCGAATCTCCAGCCAGGTTTGGTAGTGAGTGACAATGGCCGAAATCTAGTGGCAGCTCTGGGCCTAGGCACCCTCACTCACATACCATGTCTGGCACACATGCTCAATTTGGTCGTGCAGAGCTTTCTGAGGGACTATCCGGATCTTGATGCACTGCTGCACAAGGTTCGCCTAGAGTGTGCTCACTTGCGGCGTTCCAGCATGGCAAGATCGCGCATTGCATCTCTGCAACGCCGATTCCGCCTGTCAGAACATCGCATCATATGCGACCTCCCCACCAGGTGGAATTCAAAGTTCCATATGTAGGAGCGGTTGTATGAGCAGCAGGCAGCAGTAATGGAGTACCAGCTGCATCAGGATCAAACAAGTCGCACTGTGCGCTGGACACACTTCACCACCACTGAGTGGGCCACTATGAGGGACATCTGCCAAGTTTTGCGTGCCTTCGATGACTCCACGTGGATGGCCAGTGCAGTTGATGCACTAGTCAGCATGACTGTCCCCCTTATCTGTCTGCTTCAAAAAACCTTACAAGCACTAAGTGAAGAGGTTTTTGAAGAGGTCGAGGATGAGGAGTCAGAAATGCCATCTGCTTCTGGCAAGTCTGCGCAACGTGCTTCCACACAAAGGCCCAGGCAGGGGACACTTAGTGAGGAGGATGACAAGGAGTCAATGGAGGAGGAGGAACACATCTCTCCAGAGGAGGGAGGTACACAAGGCTCTAGTAGTCAGTGTGTACAGCGAGGGTGGGGTGATGCTGAGCAGGCTGAGATGCTGCCTCAAGCTGGGGACAGCGTTTCCGGTCCAGTTGGCAGTCTGCAGCACATGATTGATTTCATGCTGCAGTGCTTGTTAAATGACCGCCGCATCGCCACCATTCTCCACACGGCTGATTATTGGGTGTACACGCTCTTAGATCCTCGCTACCGGGACAACTTACAAAGCCTCATACCACAGTTGAACTGCGAGCGTAAAATGCGGGACTACCAAGAAACACTTGTGCAGGCCATCATGTTCTCCATTCCCCCCGCAAGTGTTGCTGGTAGTGCTTTTCAAAGCAGCCATGTGGGTAGAGGCAGTGGAGGAAGCTCTGCACAAAGAGGTAGCAGAGGCAGTGCCGCAGGACAAGGCAAGACCAGTATGGCCCAAATGTGGAAAAGTTTTGTGGGACCGCCACAAACGGCTACACCATCACAGACGGCTCCAGTCAGCAGGAGGCAACGTTTCCGTCAGATGGTGACAGACTACTTGTCTTGCCCTGTTAGTGTACTTCCAGACGGCTCTTCCCGTTCAAGTGTTGGGTCTCTAAGCTGGATACATGGCCAGAGCTTAGCCAGCATGCATTGGAGGTGCTGGCTTGCCCTGCTGCCAGTGTATTATCGGAAAGTGTCTTTAGTGCTGCAGGTGGTGTGATAACAGACCGTCGCACGCGACTATCTGCCGATAATGTTGACGGCTTACTTTTGTGAAAGTGAACAAGGTCTGGATCTCACCTGAATTTGCCAGTCCTCTTCCAGAATAAATAATTGGCTGGCAACAGGATCCAGGTCTCCTGTTGTGTTCATGTTTCTATGACCTGAACTTTATTTCCTGGGCTACAGCAAAGCCCGTTGTTGCTCAGAAATGCTGTCCACACAGACAAAACACTCGCTCATGTGTAAGTGGGGTTTGGTAACGTCAGCTGATCCCCTGCTGTGTGTATGGCAAAGTGTCCTGCTCCCTCCAAACTCAAAGTACCTCAGATTTACACCTGGCTCCAAGTAGGCCTCGGCCTACTACCTGATTTTCCCTGGGCTCCGACACCGCCAGTTGGTGCTCAGAAGTGCTGTACGCACAGACATAACACTTGCTCAAGTGTAAGTGGGGTTCGGTGGGGGGGCGTGGCCTAGCGCTGATGTGAGCAGATGCTAGGCAGAGGAGCTCTGCCATCAGCTTTATGAAATATCCTTCATCAGGCCGCTTTAGCACTGATCTGGGCACATCTATTGGCACAGTGAGTGCATAAGAGTCGGGAGGAGACGCTGGGAGTACAGAGGAGCGCTGAGATGGGAAGGAGGAGGCAGAAAGATATCGAGGAGGACGGCAGCGTGACTACACAAGATGGCGCCGGGAAAGTGGAGGAGGCGCGGAGACAATCTGAGAGCTATGGTAAACGGTCACAGATCCTCCAGAAGCTGCAGCGCTTTGCAAGGGAGGAGGAGGGGGACACCGGAGAAGGTATTGTGCTGGAGGGAGAAGGGGTGAGCGATGAAGCCACAGGAGATGCTGATAACAGGAGGAGAGGGGTAGGGGAAGTCGCTGCCCCTGAGTGTATGTCTGAGGAGGAAGACAGTGGAGCTGATGATGAGACCCCTGAGAGAGCGCCAACCCTGAAAGATGTCTTTATGGTGGTGTCGTTTTGCAAAAAGACACTGACTAGATTGAATAGCCGGGTTGATAAGATCAAAGAAGAAATCACTGGCATTAAGGAGGCACTGAACAAGGCAGATACTAGGATGGGTGCTGTGGAAGAGAGGGTAAGCACCACTGAAGACTCTGTAAACAAAATGCAGAAAACTCAGACTCAGCATGCCCAAAAGCTATCAGAAGTGCACTTAAAACAGGACGACTTAGAAAATAGATCAAGGAGGAACAACCTTAGATTTGTGGGCTTTCCGGAAAAAGCAGAGGGCAGCGACCCCACCGACTTTATTGAGCAATGGATCTTATCCAAGATCGGCAGAGACACGCTCTCCAGGGTGTTCGCAGTGGAGAGAGCACACCGTGTCCCCCTACGACCCCTCCCACCGGTTAGTGCTCCCCGTACTATGCTGGCCAGGATACTAAATTGCAGGGACAGAGAGACTATCCTCCGGGAAGCCAGGAAGCTGCAGGACCTCACGTTTAATGGAAGCCGTATTGAAATATATCCGGATTATTCAGCAGAGGTCCAGAAAATGCGGATGAACTTTGGCGAGGTCAAGAGAGGAATGAGAGCGCTGGGAGTGAAGTATTCTATGATGTATCCTGCCAAATTGAGAGTTGCAGCGTTGGGGTCTGTTCAGTTCTTCCCGACCCCAGAAGAAGCCGTCAAATGGATGGAGAACAATCGTTCCAAGCTGGGAGCAGAGAGAGACGGAGAAGGATGAAGTAGAGACTCTCGGACATATATCCTTTTTTCTTTTTGATGTGGTGCCCCGAGGTACCGGGTTTTTTCAGAACTATTTTTTAGGGGTATTGATCGTACGTTTTTGATTATTATTGCAATATCCTTGTTTGAAAATGTTATGCGGCCTGATGAGTATTGTTGAGCATTCTTGTTCTTGATGGAGGGAGCGATGGACGCCAAAGGAGCGAAGGAGACTCAGTGGCTTTGTATGGGTTTGCAATAACTGGGTGTTGGCTGTATCCTCTCTCGTTGGAAAGAGAGAATCAGCTTGATTGGGATAGAGGGGAGGGGGGGGAGTGGAGGGAGACAGGGGGTGCCTTGTTATGGGGTAGTTCATATACTGCAATATAATATAGTGACCACAGGAGCTCGGTTATATTTTATATCTTTAGGACATAATGAGTGGTGATGCAAAAATTCTAAGTTGGAACATACGGGGAGTGTCTGATCCAAATAAAAGAGCGGCAGTTATGGCAGAAATTAGGAGGCATAGTCCAGCTATCACATGTTTATTGGAAACCCACTTGATTAAAGGAAAGGAAAACTGGTTGGGGGGGAAAAAATGGATCACTCGGGCCTATCACTCTATGTATTCGGCTTACGCAAGGGGAGTATCTGTACTGATACACTCTAGTACTCATTATGAAGAAATTGATTCTTACATAGATAAGGACGGACAGTTTGTTTCTCTGCACTGTCGAATTTCTGGAATATGCATAATTGTGGTGGCCCTCTATATTCCACCCCCATATTCGAAAAAGAAACTGCAGGAGATTTTTGAGTGGATTGGGGGGAGAGGGGATTGTCCAGTGCTAATATTAGGAGACGTTAATAATGTTATGAATGAGTTTTGGGACCGGGCGGGTAATGGGGGAAACTGCTCTAGGAAAGACAAGATGACTCCATTTGGGATATATGTTAGCGAAATGGATATGATAGACTTATGGAGAGTACGTAATGAGGGGAAGAAATGCTTTTCGTGTTATTCGACCTCGTATCACACTTTATCACGAATAGACTTAGCACTGGGTAATAGGGGCATGGACAGAATGGTTGGGATGGTGGAATACTTACAGAGACTTATCTCCGATCACAGGGCAGTTGTGGTTAGTCTGAGAGTGGGAATGGGGAAAGGGAAGAGAGCAGGGGGGACAATCCACCCGGAATGGCTCAAATGTTTAAACATGGGAACTATTAAAAATGATATTGTTGAGTTTTTTCAGTTAAATGAAGGTACTGCGGATCCACTTATAGTATGGGATACCATGAAAGCTTACTTGCGGGGATTATTCATACGAGATATCTCGAGGCAGAAGACACGAACGAGGCAAGTAAATCAGGAGGCAGCAGATAGGCTCAGCAGAGCAGAGGAAGAAATGATAGTTAAACCCAATACCGACACCCAAAACGCATTAAAAGAAGCACAAGAGGAAGTAAATAAGTTATACCTACAAGGGATAGATAAGAAAAGGGCATTCCAAAAAGCATTGTTCTATGAAGAGGGGGAAAAGGTGGGACACTTATTATCAGTGATTACTACAGCGCAGAAAAAACCCTCACAAATATACAAAATTGTCACTAAAGATGGGGCAGTCCATAAGGATACCACCGGGATATTGGAATATTTTAAGGAATACTATGTAGAACTGTATACCTCGGAATTGAGGGCCTCGGATCTGGAGATGGATAGATATTTACAAGAGATAGAGTTACCTAAGTTAGATGATATTGATAAACAAAACTTGGAAGAATTATTTACTGTGGAAGAGGTAGAGAAGGCTATCCTATCATTAACAAATGACAGATCACCTGGATCTGACGGGATCCCAGGAGAAGTGTACAAAGAGTTAATAGGAACTGTAGCACCCAAACTTAAGCATGTACTTGAGGTAGCAGTAGAGAAAGGGGTATTACCAAGATCTATGAGGGAGGCTGTAATCGTGGTGATTCCTAAGGAAGGGAAGGATGCCTCATCCATAGAATCCTATAGACCAATCTCGTTATTGACATCAGATGTTAAAATACTAGCCAAAATGTTGGCGATAAGAATGTCTAGAGTTGTCCCAAAATTGATACATCCAGACCAATCAGGGTTCTTACAAAATAGATCCACCGCCATTAACCTGCGAAGACTTTTTTTAAATATTCAAATCCCAGCAGATAACAGGGGGGAAAGGGTGGTGGTCTCACTGGATGCACGAAAGGCATTTGATAGGGTAGAGTGGAAGTATTTATGGGCAGTACTGAAATGCATGGGATTTGGGCATAGATTTATCTCCTGGGTTAAGTTACTGTATGTAGACCCCAAAGGATATATTAGAATTAATGGGGAGACTTCGGAGGCATTTGGGTTGTTCAGAGGAACTCGTCAGGGATGTCCATTGTCACCGTTATTGTTTGCTGTAGCGATGGAACCGTTAGCGATTAAAATTCGTAACTCCAAAGAAATACAAGGCTTTAGATATGGGGAATTGGAGGAAAAGATCGCCCTATACGCGGACGATATACTCCTGTTCTTAAAAGACGGCGGAGAAGCACTGACTGAGGTCATGGGCCTTATAGGGAAATTTTGGATACTTTTCCGGATTGAGAATTAATTGGGACAAGTCATGTATCATGGGGGTTGATAGAGAGTTGGGAGTTCGAGTGGTGGGGGGGTAGCTGGACACTTGAAAGTAGTTAAGGAATTTAAATACCTCGGAATATGGGTATCTATGCCTGTGTCTAGATTTCTCGAACTAAACTTGGACCCATTACTAGTTAAATTTAAAGTTAAGATGACAGCATGGTGTAAGCTAGTACTATCAATAGTGGGGAGGACAAATTTAATTAAAATGATTATGATGCCTCAGTTGATGTACGTTCTCGATAATGCCCCGGTTTGGATCCCAAAGAAAACATTTTACAAAATTATTACCATTTTTAGGGAATTGATTTGGGGGAAAAAACAAGCAAAAATTAAATTTGAAATACTGCAAAGGGGGAAGGAAGAGGGTGGGTTAGCGGCGCCAAATCCATGGATATACTTTGTAGCAACGCAGGGGCAGCACTTTAGGGGCTGGAGAGAGGAGGGGAACTTGAGCATTATGGGGAGAGTTTTGGCCCAAATGACCAACAAGAGAACACTGGTACAGAGTCTAGAAGCAGGAAATTTCGGGAGATTAGGGAAGGAAATGCCCACATTTGGACTAATGCACAAAATATGGCAACATATCAAAATTCTTAGAAGAGTTGAGGAATTGACGACATACACACCTATTTGGGATAATGTGAACCTGTCTGAACTATACAAACTGAAGAACTTTATTGATTGGGAGAGGAGAGGTTTGCAATATGTGTGGCAACTATTGGAAGGGTCTGAGATCAAGTCTTTTACTGTTTTAAAAGAAGAGTTTGGACTCCCATGTAGTGGAGAATTTCGATATTTTGGTCTCAGGCATGCATTTCAAGCACAGAAACAGATAATGAATATGACGGTGCAGAGGGATATGGTATTGGACTATGTGTGTGCGTCCGGGGGTACGAGAGGTGTTATTTCTACCATCTATAGAGACTTATTATATTCTTACTTGGCTGGGTCTCCTTTAACAGTAAAATCTAAATGGGAGAGAGAAGTGGGGAAAATAGTAGATGACACATGGGAGTCTATCTTAGAGTATATACCTAAACTCTCTTTGAGTGAGCCAGGTAGGATATCGCAACTATATATTGTACATAGAACATATAAGACTCCAGAACTTATGAGGAAAATGGGCTTGAGGGATAATGCGGAATGTCCAAGATGTGGGTATGAACCTGCGGGAATGCTTCATATGCTTTGGTCTTGTCCACGACTCTCATCATACTGGGAGGAGGTTATAGGGCTTGTTGAGAAGATATACCGATGTGTTATAGGAAGGGACCCGGTAACGTGTGTGTTGGGGTATGTGGAGGAGGTGTCGGTGGGGAATGCCTATAAGTCCATCATAGCAAAACTCTTATATATTGCCCGTAAGCTGATAGCTCAAAAATGGATCGATGCTGAACCCCCAACGGTTGGGGAGTTTGTTACTCGTGTGAATAACGTAATCCGATTGGAGGAGAGAATTTATAGAAGGCGACATACGGAAGCTCACTTTGAAAAACTCTGGGCCATGAGGTTACAGTGGAGACAATCACATTGAGAAAGTCTGTATTGCAGCTGGGAAGGGGGGGGAGGGAGGAGGGAGGAGGTTTGGTTAGTTTATCTTCTTTTTTTTTTTTCTTTATGACGGGGAGGAAATTGAATGTCGTGTATTTTTCTATATGCAATGGAAATGATTTGAAAGCTGTGCTTGAATGTAATTATAACGACATTTGAATATAATAAAAATCTTTGGTTTAAAAAAAAAAGTGGGGTTCGGTAACGTCAGCTGATCCCCTGCTGTGTGTACGGCAAACTCTCCTGCTGCCTACAACTTTGACTACCTCTGATTTAATATGCTCTCTGATTTGCCCTCTGTCTCCACTCTGTTTTGAGTATTTCCTCCGGCCTACAACACCGCCTGTTTCTGCTCTCAAGTGCCGTCTGCACAATCAACACTTGTTCCTGTGTTACCTGGGTCCTGTAACATCTGCTCATCTCCAGAGGTGAATCCGGCAATGTCTCCTGCTTTGTCTACATTCCCACTACTTGTAGTGGAAAAGTGGACAGAGCAGGAGACATTGCCTGACTCACCTCTAGGGAGAAGCTGGTGTTACAGAACCCCAGTAACACAGGAACAAGTGTTGGTTGTGTAGACGGCATTTCAGAGCAGTAACTGGCGTGGTTGGAAGCCAGAGGAAATACTCGAAACAGAGTGAAGACAGAGGCCTAATTGGAGTACGTTGACAGTTAGTAGTAGTGTAGAAACAATCGAAAACTGCCACCAAGTAGGCCTCAGCCTACTACCTGATTTTTACCTGGGTTCCGACACCGCCAGTTGGTGCTCAGAAGTGCTGTCCACACAGACAAAACACTCGCTCATGTGTAAGTGGGGTTCGGTAACGTCAGCTGATCCCCTGCTGTGTGTATGGCAAAATGTCCTGCTCCCTCCAAACTCAAAGTACCTCAGATTTACAACTGGCTCCAAGTAGGCCTCGGCCTAATATCTGATTTTCCCTGGGCTCCGACAGCGCCAGTTGGTGCTCAGAAGTGCTGTACGCACAGACAAAACACTCGCTCATGTGTAAGTGGGGTTTGGTAACGTCAGCTGATCCCCTGCTGTGTGGAGGGCAAACTGCTGCTGCCTCCAAATTGTAACTACTTCAGATTTAAACACTCTCTGATTTGGCCTCTATCTCCCACTCTGTCTCTAGTATTTCCCCTGACCTCCAACACCGCCAGTTCCTGCTCACAGTTGCCGTCCACGCATTCCACACTTGTTCCTGTGTTCCTGGTGTTCTGTTACGTGAGCAGATCCCCCAATGTGTGTCCGGCACTGTCTCCTGCGCTGTCCACCTTCCCACTGCAAGTGGTGGGAATGTGGACAGAGCAGGAGACATTGGCAGACACACATCAGGGGATCTGCTGACATTACAGAACCCCAGTAACACAGGAACACGTGTGGATTGGGCAGACGGCTACTGTACGCATAAACTGGCGGTGTTGGTGGTCACGTGAAATCCTGGAAACAGAGTGGAGACAGATGCCTAATTGGAGCACGTTGACAGTCTGTTGTAGCCTGCAAACAATCTAAAACTACCACCAAGTAGGCCTCGGCCTTAACCATGATTGTCCCTGGGTTCCAACAACGCCAGTTGATTCTCGGCAGTGTCTTTGGCACGGGTACTCCCTGTTGCCCAGCCTGGTTCCAGCACGCCAGCAGTTTCCAGGTAGTGTCAAGGTCACTATGCCACCAATCCGTTGTCCTGTCGTCTTGCGGCCGGGTTAGCCGACTCTACGGTGCCTGCAGTTTAGGTGACTCCTGTGTGGGCTGCGGGAACTGGCACTGAAGGCTGGATCCGTAGTGCCAATGGGACATGGACCCCCCTGTAGGACTGTGGGTTTCGGTAACTGCGGCCGGCTTGCGGCCTGGCTACTTTGCTTTGGATGGGTACCTTCTGCTACCCACCCGGGTTCCAGCACTGTCAGCTGGTTCTCGCCAGAGCCTTTGGCCTAGGTGCCTCCATCTCGGTATACGAAGGTCCAGCACCGTCAGCTGGTCCTTGGTAGTGCTTTCTAGCACAGGTACCTCCTGCCTAGTAACCGTGGTCCAGCACCGTCAGCTGTTCCTCGTTAGTGCCATTGGCTCCTCTAGCTTTTGCTACCCATCTGGGTTCCAGCACCGTCAGCTGGTTCTCGGCAGTGTCTTTGGCACGGGTACTCCTTGTTGCCCAGCCTGGTTCCAGCACGCCAGCTGTTTCCGGGTAGTGTCAAGGTCACTATGCCAACAATCCGTTGTCCTGTCGTCTTGCGGCCGGGTTAGCCGACTCTACGGTGCCTGCAGTTTAGGTGACTCCTATGTGGGCTGCGGGAACTGGCACTGAAGGCTGGATCCGTAGTGCCAATGGGATATGGACCCCCTGTAGGACTGTGGGTTTCGGTAACTGCGGCCGGCTTGCGGCCTGGCTACTTTGCTTTGGATGGGTACCTTCTGCTACCCACCCGGGTTCCAGCACTGTCAGCTGGTTCTCGCCAGAGCCTTTGGCCTAGGTGCCTCCATCTCGGTATCCGAAGTCCAGCACCGTCAGCTGGTCCTTGGTAGTGCTTTCTAGCACAGGTACCTCCTGCCTAGTAACCATGGTCTAGCACCGTCAGCTGTTCCTCGGTAGTGCCATTGGCTCTTGTTCCTTCTGCTACCCATCCGGGTTCCAGCACTGTCAGCTGGTTCTTGCCAGAGCCTTTGGCCTAGGTGCCTCCATCTCGGTATCCGAGGTCCAGCACTGTCAGCTGGTCCTTGGTAGTGCTTTTTAGCAAAGGTACCTTCTGCTTAGTAACCGTGGTCCAGCACCGTCAGTTGGTCCGCGGTAGTGCCATTGGCTCTTGTTCCTTCTGCTACCCATCCGGGTTCCAGCACTGTCAGCTGGTTCTCGCCAGAGCCTTTGACCTAGGTGCCTCCATCTTGGTATCCAAGGTCCAGCAAGGTCAGCTGGTCCTTGGTAGTGGTTTCTCACACAGGTACCTCCTGCATAGTAGCCGGGGTCCAGCACCGTCAGCTGTTCCTCAGTAGTGCCATTGGCTATTGTTCCTTCTGCTGCCACTAGGGGTTCCAGTACTGTCAGCTGGTTCTCGCCAGTTTCTCAGCCTTCTTGTACCTTCTGCTACATTTCCAAGATCAAGCTTTTTGAAATTGTCTTTGGTAATCCTTATTGATCTCCATGACGACGACCCTGATGACGACGACCCTGAAGACCACACCAAAGAAGACCAGAAATATGACCCTAAATAATATGACCAAGTGGACAAAGAACATGAAGACAACCACCAAGATACAGAACAAAAGACAGAAGAAGCAAAAGCAGAAGAACAGAAAGCAGAAGAACATTAAGCATGAGACTAAAAATCATCATAGAAGAAATCAAAATTATAAGCAGAAGAAGACTAAGCAGTAAATGGGGGTGAGTCTGTTCCTCCTCGTGGTACCCCTGGAAAATGCCTGCTGCTGCAGGCCAAACTGAACGTGGACAAATCTGTTGTAAATCTTTTGTGACAGGCAGAACGTAAGGTGTAATCTTATAACTTTTATAGATAAGTACTACAGGAATGCCTGTCACCATAAGAAAATGAAGAAAAAGAAGAATAGGAAGAAGATGAAGAAATAGCATATGAAAATTAATAATAGCTGAATAAGAAGAATATGAAGAATGGAAAAAAAAAATTAATGGGAAGAAGATGAAGAAGAAGAAGATGAATAAGGTGAAGAAAAAGTTGATGAAAAATATGCTACTGCTGCGGATCATGAAGGAGAAAGTGTGGGAGAAGTACAAAAGAAGGTGAAGAGCAGGGAAGTGGTGAAACATACATATCTGACAAAATATAAAAAAGGTTAACATAGTCAATATCTTTTTAACTCCGAACGTCTTGAAAAAAAAAATTGGAATTAATGCTATGCCATGTGATTTGAATAAACCACTATGCCTTTAATGTCTCCTCCACCTCCCACAATACATTCTACATGATTCTTATTTGTTTTCAATTATGTAGAATTAGCCAACAAGGAAATAAAGGGCTTTTTTAAATTCCGATACCGGAAGTCCCATTGACTTGAATGGGACTTCCGGTATCGGAATCGGCGATACCCGATATTTTGTTCGTATCGGGCGATACCATCCGATACGATATTTTTGGGTATCGAACGGTATCGCTCAACACTAGTTGTGACAGGTTCTGACAGTATGTTTAACTCTGCTGAGAAAATGGCTAAGGTTGGGGTCACACTTGTGAGAAATATATACAGCCTCACACTCTGGTCCCGAGTGCCGGTGGCAGCGCCAAGTATTGAGACGCGAGACTTGTGCGAGTTTCTCGCAAGTGTGAATCTGGCCTAAAGCACAGTTTTAACATGGTAGAAACACTTGTCAGTAATGTGCCTAAATGATATTTCTGGTGTCAGCAAAGTGTCATAAATGTAATACAAATGTTGTACGTGCCTTCTTTATACTTCTTTACTGCACATTCGCATTCTTCTTTCCTTCCATAGAGGGGAAGCAGTCTACCACTAAGGGCAAGTACATACTTTAATACTTAAAGAGGACATCAACCTTAATGCACTCCTTATTATAAAGGGATTTTTGTCTTAACCCCTTCAAGACCAGAGGTATTTAAATTTCTGCATTTTCATTTTTTGCTCCCCTTTTTCCAGAGGCTTACCTTTTTAATTTTATCTTTCTGTCAATATGGCAATGTGAGGGCTTGTTTTTCATGACATCACCATAGGTTTTAACATACTGTGTACTGGAAAATGGTCAAAAAATTCTAAGTGCGGTGAAATTGAAAAAAAGTGCAGCTCCACAGTTGTTGGCTTTTTTTGCCATGTTCACTCTTAGGCGAGGAGATTCTCCCTCTGCACAGGATGGATCCCAAGCCTTGTCTGCTCCTGCAGTCCCCCATTTGGTCTCAACCACAGTGCTTGCTGCTCAGCAAATATGTCAGTCTCAGCATCTTGCTCAGACTCAGGCTGTGCGCTTGGTTACTACTGTTCTCCAAGGTCAGCTATAGTAACTGGCAATACTCAGCAGCGACCAGTCACTCCTGAGGGTAAGTCCAGGATTCGCCTTACTGAGCATGCTCGTGGGGTGGTAACCTCCCATTGGTGGTCGGTCATTAGCTGCTCAGGTCCTGCGGCGAGTTTGGATTGGCTAACGAGTAAGGTCCTTTCTGACTGGCCTAGTCTATAAAAGGATCTCTGAGGCGCCCGTCAGTGTACTATGATCACTTTCATGTAGTGTCTGTGTGTATGCAGTATTCATTACCACTCTGTGTGCACATGTTAGGGCTGGCTTCGCGCCAAGCTTATTCTATCTCCTCCGGACAGGAGTTGTATGCATGCGTGCTACTACTGGCACTGCTAGAGTTCTCTGAGTCAGGCAGTGTAGGGTGGGAACACCCATTTGAGCCAGCACCTGCATAGGGCAATTCAGTTGCATGTGCACATTACACACACCATGTGACAGGGCAGGCTCAATCACCAGCATAGTGGGGGGAAGTTATAGGGACCCCAACTAGCATCCTTACTACTGTGCACCTGTGATGTTAACAGGGCACAGCTTAGAGTGCTTTCAGCTTTGCTTCTGCTCTGTGATTTCCACATCACCGCACGGTGGACCCCGGGTTGTGATCTCATCTTTTCTTAAGCTATCTTCGGTGCGATCCGCAAACACTAACATTCACTTAATGCTAAAACTGACCTGCTATTATGATTCTCCAGGTCATTACGAGTTCATTGACACAAAATGTGTCTAGGTTCTTTTTTATTTAAGAGGTGAAAAAAAAATTCAAATTTGGTAAAAAAAATAGTGCCATTTTCCGAGACCTGAAGTGTCTCCACTTTTCGTGATCTGGGGCTGGGTGAGGGCTTATTTTTCACATGCTGAGCTGACATTTTTATTGATGCAATTTTGGTGTAGATACGACCTTTTGATCTGCCGTTATTGTATTTTATTGCAATGTAGCAGTGACCAAAAAAACATATTTCAGACATTTTGAATTTTTTTCTCGTTACGCCATTTAGCAATCGACTTAATTCTTTTTTATATTGATAGATTGAGCGACTCTGAAAGTGGCAATACCAAATATGTTTATATTTGATTTTTTTATTGTTTTATTTTGAATGGGGCGAATGGGGTGTGATTTGAATGTTTATATATATATTTTTATATTTTTATTAATTTTTTCTTCATGCTTCAATAGTGCCCATGGGAGGCTAGAAACTGCAGTACTTCGGTGCCCTCTGCTACACAGAGGAGATGATCAGATTGCCTGTGTGTAGCAGAAATGCCTTTTGACAGTGGAAGTCAAGGGTACTTATGCCTCAGAATCACTTTTATTGGTGCTGAGAAATAAGTGTATAGCGCCCTCCAGAGTCAGAATTTCTCTGGGGTCTCAGCTACCAGGGGTAGCCGAGACTCCAGAGAACATGATACGAGTCAGTTTTTACGGCGACTGCAAAAAATAGCAATGTACCATTTAATTTCTCTCTCCTCTGATGTGATCACACATCAGAGGAGAGAGAGATGGAGTCCCCGAATCCTCCCTCCGGTGTCCCTGCATCCCGCCATGGAGTCCCCCTGCCACCGGTATCTTCTTCCAGGAAGAAAATGGCGGGCACATGGGCAGTGCGCCAGCCGAGATCTGCCGCCTGCACCCGGCAACAATAGGAAATTGTTCTTATTGGTACATTTTGATCACTGTGATAGACCCTATCACAATGATCAAAATAAAAAAATAGTAACTCAAACCTCCCTTTATCACCCCCTTAGGTAAAAAACTAAAATAAAGAAGGTATTTATTTCTATTTTTCCATAAGGGTTAGAGTTGGGCTAAAGTTAGGGTTGGGCTAGGGTTAGGGTTGGGGCTATGGTTAGGGTTGGGTTAAATTTAGGGTTGGGCTAAAGTTGGGGTTGCACTAAAGTTAGGGTTGGATTAAAGTTAGTGTTCGGCTAGGGTTAGGGCTGTTGTTATGGTTGGGCTAAAGATAGGGTTGAGATTAAGATTAGGAGTGTGTTAGGGTTAGTTTTGTGGTTAGGGTTATGGTTAGGGTTTCTTATTAGAGCTAGGGGTGTTTTGGGGTTAGGGTTGGAGTTAGAATTGGGGGAGTTCCATTGTTTGTTTAGGCACATCAGGCAGTCTGCAAACGCGACATGGTGCCACCATTTTGCATTCAAAAAGTCAAATGAAGCTCCCTTCCTTCTGAGCCCTGCTGTGAGCCCAAACAGTGGCTTTCACCCACATATGGGGTATTGGCGTACTCAATAGAAATTGAACAACAAATATAATCGTCCATGTTTGACTGATACCTTTGTGAAAATAAAAAAATGGCTCCAAAGTAAAAAATTTTGTGAAAGAAGTAAAATTTTAGTTTTTTCTTCCACAATGCTTTAGTTCTCGTGAAGCACCTGAAAAGTTAATAAACTTCTTGAATGTGGTTTTGCACACCTTGAGGAGTGCAGTTTTTAGAATGATATCACTTTTGGGTATTTTCTGTTATTTTAACCCCCTAAACTCAGTTCAAATGGTCCCTGAAAAAAACGGTTTTGTAAATTTTGTTGGAATAATGAAAATCGCTGGTCAACTTTTAATCCTTATAACATCCTAACAAAAAAATTATGTGTCAAAAATTCTGCTGATGTAAAGTTGACATGTGGGAAAAGTTTTTTTACTAACCATTTTGTGTGACACCATTCTCTGATTTAAGGGTACAAAAATAATTTTGAAAATTGCAACATTTTCAAAATTTTTGCCAAATTTCCATTTTTTTTCAGAATTAAATCAAGTCATATTGAAGAAATTTTAACACTAACATGAAGTACATTATGTCACAAAAAAAAGTTCTCAGAATCAGTGGAATAAATTAAAGCATTCTAGAGCTATAACTTTATAAATTGACAGTGGTCAGAATTGGCAAAATTGGTTTGATCATTAAGTACCAAATTGGCTCTGTACTAAGGGGTTAATGTATACAGTACCACTGTCAGCAAGTGATAAGTGAAAGGCCTGCTGTTGCAACTTTTCCGTTCTAAAGGAGTCCACAGAAAGTATCATCAATATATAAAGAGGTCCTGGGATTTTTCTGCTGGTGTTAAAATGTGGTTACTCTGTACTGATTTGCAATCCAAGCTATCTATAGACATAACAGTAATATTTTAGAATTATACAGATCAAAGGCGAATTTTCAAATCACCAATAGGAAAATAATAAATTATGCTGTAATAATTATGTATGTAACACTAAAACATCATAAGTAGATATTAAATACAAAGGGATAAATGCATAATTTAAAAATAACGTTATAAAAATTAAAGTATACATTTGATATGTCAGGAGTTTGGCAACAAGAAGTAATCAATGATTCTTAATTGGGTGCTGGAATATTGAGTCAAAAATATTTAGTTGCTGCACATTTTTAGAAACTAAGAATATAATGCTGCTGGGCAGCTGTAAACATAGCAGATCAAAGTGGATAAGCAAGTGCTATGGTAATTCCTTATTTGCATGTGAATTGCATCTCTTAATTGCCAAATTCTGATGATACCATATGCTCTTTATGTTTAGAAAATAACATTAACAAAGTCTGACATTGCATTAACATAATTTGTGAATACCACATTTCTATTTTCATAAGGTTAACAGGCATTCTTTATTGAATTCAGGCCCTGAACATTGGCAAGTACAGTCATTTAACCAAGCATTAGGAAAAGACAAGAGGATCTTGGGTTGTATAAGAAAATTAACAGATGTACAAGAAGATTTGCATCACAAAGAAAACGTGCTGGTGACACTGAGTTCTTGCTAAACAAATGTGGGGATATAGCAGTTCTCACTCAATATAACACAAGACAATTTCTGCAAAATTAATGAATATCATTCTAACTAGATATCCTTTTTCTGTGCATCCTGGAGATTTAATATTATCATACGCAAAGCTGAGATTATCAGCCATGAGAAAACCGTTGCTGTAAATTAATTAATAAGCATGTAACTCTGCTGGCCTATGGCATCTAACCAAATCAATTGGAGTGTCGGTCTTAGAAATAATTACAAATCTAAAAGACATCTCATGGTTATTTGAATACTGATGCCAGGCTAGAATTTTATTTACTTACTATGATTCTTAACTGTGGCTGAGACCCTTTAATTCCCTCCACAACAAACAGTTGGGATCTGATAGCTAACAAACAAAAATGTCATCCTCAACTTGCAGAAGAATGTGGAAAATGACAGATTTATGGCTTGTGGAGATGCCCTCTGGTCATTGTCTCCCTTTTTACAAAAACTGTACACCCTCAGAGTCCTCCTGGATGGGGAAAGAAAAATATTGTGAAGAAGAGACAGAGAGTTGTGGTCATGGGGAATCCCCCATGACCACAACTCTCCTTTTCTTCTTCACAACATTTTGTGTTGAGACTAATATCCCTGTTGAGAGGAACAGAGGCCGCTATTTGCAGAAAGGATATGACCTCAAGAGAAATTTGCTGTCTTCCAGGTGCCAAAATGAAAGATGTGTCTGACAGGATATTAGGCCTCTTCAGACCTACAGATGACTGCTAGTGATGAGCGAGTATACTCGTTGCTCGGGTTTTTCCGAGCATGCTCGGGTGTCCTCCGAGTATTTTGGCGTGCTCGGAGATTTAGTTTTCGTCGTCTAATCTGCATGATTTGCGACATAACAAAATTCTCAGGTCAACAAGTGCATCTTCAAAAAGGACAACTTGTAAAACTTATTGAAGCACAAATGGACAATTATAAAAAGGACAAATCGGGTATCAAACCATAACACAACGAAAAAAAAACAAAAATCAACATCCAGTGTTGATTATAAATATTTATTGAAAAATTATTTCCAAACAATAAATGCAGGGGTGGGAAAAATTACCAAAAGGGGAGACACCAGAGACAGTCTGCACAAGTAAAATGCACTCGATTATAATGCAACTTTATAAAAATTACAAAAGATAATAAAAAAATAAATCATACCATGGTTATGAAAAAGTGCAATTAAATAGTTCATGAGTAAGCACAGGTAAATATAAAATAATTCATATATAAAGTGCAATGTGCAACATAAATATGATGGGCTTAGGCATATAACCATACACTAAAAAAGGTTTTATTGATAGTAATTAAGGATAATATATATGGGCAAAAAATGGACAAGTGTCCTAATAGGCAAAAAAATGCACAATAGCATGTATAAACCAAGTCCTGTATTGACTAATCCTATAAAGTTTTGTGCGGCTCAAAATAAAAATATCTTCTTAAAGAATTGTGCATTTATCCATGTCGCTCAAGACGGAATATATAATAGCTGTGCCAAATGACTAAGTTGCCCAAACCATACCTTCTGCCAGTGTGCAGACAGCTCTCCTGGATGCGCCCGTCCCCGACGCGCGTTTCGGCATCTGCCTTCGTCAGCGAGTCACCCTTGCATTTATTGTTTGGAAATAATTTTTCAATAAATATTTATGATCAATACTGGACGTTGTTTTTCGTTTTTTTTTCGTTGTGTTATGATTTGCGACTTGTAAACAGGCTGAATACATGTGGGAATTCCCTAGCAAACAGGCATTCCACACATGTAATTAGCCTGTAATCATGCAGATTAGACTACGAAAACTAAATCTCCGAGCACGCCAAAATACTTGGAAATCACCCGAGCATGCTCGGAAAAACCCAAGCAACGAGTATATTCGCTCATCACTAATGACTACCCATTCCTGCTAACACATGGGGGGACAAATGACACTTACAGCGAGTGATCCACTAGCTAGAAGACTATATCTACACCAGCAAGCTAGAAAAATACTTGAAATAAAACTAATCTACTTTATTCAAAATTAGATTTAAAAAGGACTTAGTCCATTCATAACACTTACAAGAAAAAACCGCTCAGTCAGATGCGGTAAGACCAAACTTTCAAACACCTTTCCGGTATACCCTTAGTGTCGTTATCCAACTATACATAGACACCCCCTCAGAGTATCCGCTTAGTGTAAATTTCTTTTGAAAAAGCACACTCTCATGGTGCTAAAAAATGTCTTTTACAGATCCATTGTTCTAAATTTATGTGCCACTACTGTGTAACATACATCATCATCACTAACAATGATCCTAGACAAATTTCATAGTAACAGCCTTATTTCAATAATCACCTAAAAATAAAGAATGGCATAGTATACAGTTTGTAATTATGAAACCAGGGTGTGAACCTAAACATTCCTCTTTAGATCATGCAGTTCACCACCTTTACAGATTTTTTATGTCATCTTGTATATCATGGAAAGATCTCACCCAAATCTTTACATTCATGGGTTCCTCCATGTGACGCTCCCTTCTCCCTACGCGTTTCACCAACCAGATCATCAGGGGAGTACTGAGTACAGGGTTATGCCTACATGAGAAAAATGCCATCACTGGGCTGTTCATTTACCCGCTTTTTATAACATGCACTCTTTAGTGTGTTCCCGCCTCATAAAGATGGGCGGGTGTATGCCCGTGACCACTTCCTGTTTCTATGTTACTATAGTGACAAGCCCGTTACTCATATATTCCTTCACATCACTTACTAACTTACTCATATCGCATATTAATAGTATGCGATTACATCGACCTCCATATAAAACACATGATCATGCGCGCTCTTTTCTCCTTCATTCAATTTATCGGGTTGCATAGTAACGCACTGACGTCACCTTTCTTTAACGCATGCGCATTCTTCTATGTCACGTCCAACCCTCTTTCTTACGTCAAGGCGCCTATTCCCTTCCATCATTATATCAGCATCAGGGGAATTACCGCGTCTGCGCACTCCAAACCATAGCCGCTTCTTTGCAGGCTTTAACTTCTAAATGCACGCAGTCCCATACCGCGCCTGCGCACTCCACAAACAGCTGCTTCTTTGCAAGCTATAATTTCTAAATGCACAAAAGTCCCTCCTATCACAGGATTATCTTATGGGAGCACTTATAAATTTATATCCCCTTAACATGCACGTCTTTTAACAGTTCTTTCTCATCTGTCAAATGAATGGGATTAGTATTATTTTACAGGACGATGATGCATAGGGGCTTTAGTGTTTTTTTAAAATTTTTTAGCCGATCAATATCAATCTATACACACATATAGTTTTGATTAATATCTACCGCCATCAGATGATAAATGGCATATAAATACTTCACATTGTAGTCACTAGTTGTAACTGAAATGCTCACTATCCAATCCTCAAGTATACATGTGGGCATAAATCTTACCCTTGTACAAGAATAGGTTTCACAGTCATTTTGGGCATATTTCAATATTTACTATCCAGTTTTGGGACTTTTAGGATACTAAAAATATTCAACTCCATTAAGTATTCCTTAAAAAAATCCTCTCAACTATCCCGAGCGATCACTTAAGACAATGTACAGTACTTGACTCAGACTCGATACATTCTCTTTATCTTCTTCTATTTTATTCTAAGGTTTTAACTCCGCATTTAGACAAACAAAAAAAAAGGGGGAATAACCCATTAGAGAAGTATAACTCCTTTGGATTCCCTCCTGAGTAACCACACTACCCTTTAACCCCTATACAGGGATCTGGTTTTACGTGGGGCACAATGGAGCTTGTCCTCCGGGGCTCACATCTCATTGCATATGGGTCAGTAAATTACAAAAAAGCCGTAAAAGATAGTTGGTCGTTCAGGCCTGTTGGTTGGAGTGTTCTCAGCCAGAAAATCCATCTACATTCCCTTTGGAGGATCGCTTTGTCCCAATCTCCCCCTCTATGGGGGTAAGGAACTTTCTCGATCCCAACAAATTGAATTTTGCTATGATCACCCTGATGTATCCTATTGATGTGGTTCGCTATAGCTGTGTCTCTTTGGTTCACCACATCACCAACATGTTCGCGTATTCTCTTCCTGAATTCCTTTCTTGTTTTCCCTATGTATTCAATCCCACATATGCACGTTGCCTTATAAATCACTCCAGTAGTACGACAATTTATAAACTGTCTGATGGTGTAAACTTTCTTGTTGTTCGTACTCCTAAAGGTTTTCCCTTGTGTTACTGACTGACATGCTATACAGTTACCGCACCTATAGCAGCCTTTTACCTCTCCTTCTAGCCAGGTACGTGCTTGAGTCTCTCTAAAGTGACTGTGCATAAGTCTATCTTTTAGAGATTTGTTCTTTTTGTATGTCACTTGTGGTTTAGAACCTAAAATTTTCTCTATGTCCATATCCATTTTGAGAATTGGCCAATGTCTTTCTAAAATTTCTTTAAATTTTACTGATCCATTCGAAAACCTAGTAATGAAACGTGTGACCTCTTTATCTTCTTTTCTTTCTACTTTCCTTAATAGTTCTTTTCGATCTCTTTTTATAGATTCCTCATAGGCGGCCCTTAAAACATGATCTGGATATCCTCTCTCCTGAAACCTTTCCCTCATATCATCAGCTTGTTCTTTGAATTTCTGAGGGTTCGAGCAATTATGGCGTAACCTCAAATATTGTCCTTTGGGTATCCCTCTTTTTTGTGGAAGGGGATGACTACTCTCCCATCTTAAAAGTGAGTTAGTAGCTGTTGGTTTCCTATAATTGCTCGTTTCTAAGGTTCCATCAATTCCCTTTTTGACAAGCACATCTAAAAATCTCATTTCTGATGCATGTACCTCATACGTAAATCTCAGGCCTAAATCATTGCAATTGAGGTCATTTACAAAGGAAATAAACTCAGATTCTGTACTTTTCCAAATCACGAAAATATCATCAATATAGCGTAGCCATAAGGCTACGCTATCATGTCGAGAATTCGTGTCATTGAACACAATTTTTTCCTCCCACCAGCCCAGGAGCAAATTTGCATAAGTGGGCGCACAAGGGCAACCCATTGCAGTGCCCCTGAGCTGGTGGAAGTACTTATTCCCAAAAAGAAAGACATTATTCGTAAGGCAGAATTTCAAAGCCTTTAAAATGAAATCATTATGTTTCACAAAGAAACGTCCTCGTGACTTAAGATAATATTCCACGGCCATCAGGCCTTTTTCATGGGGTATCGAGGAGTACAAAGCCTCCACATCTATACTCCCAAAAATCATGTCTTTCTCAAGGTATATGCCATCTAATTTGCATAGAAGATCGCCTGTATCTCTAATATACAAGCTCAAATTCATCACAAATGGTCTTAGAATCCGATCTATATACATTCCCAAATTCTGAGTCACACTATTGATACCTGCCACTATAGGTCGACCTTTTAGAGGGGTCATACCCTTATGGATTTTCGGGAGACAATAAAACGTCACCATAGTAGGATGCAAGGGAATCAAGAAATCTTTTTCTTTTTTATCAATAACCTCAGAATCCAGGCCTTCATTGACTAGTGTCTTAAGAGCGTCAGATAGACTCACTACAGGGTTTGATGATAGCTTCTCATAACTCAACTTATCCTCTAATATAGAAAGGCACATATTCTTATAATTAGATGTATCCATGATAACAATGTTCCCTCCTTTGTCGGAGCTTTTAATAGTAACACTGCTGTCATTTTCAAGTCTCTTTAGACTTTCCATCTCTTCTTTCCCTAAGTTATATGACCTTGAATTTAAAAGATCTCCTGATTTCATCAAATCATTTGTAACAAGATTAACAAAAATATCAATTGGGTTGACATCACCTGTGGGAGGGGGCATACCCGTACTCTTTTTCTTTAGATCTGTAAATGGACCCTCACCTTTAAGGTTAGGATCAGCATCCCCCAGGTGAAACAGAAACCGTACATCTTGTAATAACTCTTCAGAAATACCCAACTCTTGTGAAAACCTCTGATCTTGTTTAGAGAAATGCTTTTTCCATTTTAGCTTACGGGCGAACAGATGTAGATCTTTCACAGTTTCAAAAATGTCTATGTCTGATGTTGGTACAAACGAAAGGCCTTTACTAAGTACACACATCTCAGTTTCAGTTAGGGGGCGTTGGGACAGATTAATTACCTCTGGCCCTCTGGTCCGCTGTGGGGATTTAGGCGGTTCCTTAATGGATAGCTTAGATCTAAAAAATCCCTCTTCGGTGACCTCTTATGGGAGCCTCTATTAAATTTACCCCTTTGTCCTCCTCTTCCTCTACCTCTGAAATGCCTAGATCTACTCTCAGTGTCAGAAAATTCTGCCTCAGATGAGGATATGTCAGTTTCTGCTGGTCTATTATTTCTGACCACTTGTACTGAGTAGGCTTTGTTATCTCTAAATTCTTGGAGATCCCTATTATACAACTTATGTTTCTTCTCTTTCAGATGATACTGAAATTTCTCTAGAGTATTCTGTAAATTGACCTCTTTTACCGTGAAATCAGACTCACCCGAGTACTTTTTCGTGATCTCAATCTGCTCTCTCAGGGATTCTGTAAGTTTATTAAGATTACTTTTTTCTTCCTCTAAGAGGAGTCTCATAAATCTGATCGAGCTCTCTGTTGCCTCCTTTTCCCACTTAGTGAGTAAGGACGTGCTCCTATACCTAAACCCTGGGGTGAGGGTAATCCTCAGATGACGAGGTACAATGCCTGATCGTATGTAATTTTCTAAACTCTGAACCTCCCACCATGAGGCTATCTGATCTCTATAAATTTTATCAAGTTCCTTGAAAGCCGCACTATACGTCGGAGTATATCTTTTTTGTGTAAACACCTTATCACAGAATACCTCTTTGGCCTCTGTAATCCATATGTTTGTATCGATGCCTGTAGTCAAAAAACCTGCCATTGCCTGTATCTAGACGGTTACAGCGAGTGATCCACTAGCTAGAAGACTATATCTACAACAGCAAGCTAGAATCCTAAAAGTCCCAAAACTGGATAGTAAATATTGAAATATGCCCAAAATGACTGTGAAACCTATTCTTGTACAAGGGTAAGATTTATGCCCACATGTATACTTGAGGATTGGATAGTGAGCATTTCAGTTACAACTAGTGACTACAATGTGAAGTATTTATATGCCATTTATCATCTGATGGCGGTAGATATTAATCATAACTATATGTGTGTATAGATTGATATTGATCGGCTAAAAAATTTTAAAAAAACACTAAAGCCCCTATGCATCATCGTCCTGTAAAATAATACTAATCCCATTCATTTGACAGATGAGAAAGAACTGTTAAAAGACGTGCATGTTAAGGGGATATAAATTTATAAGTGCTCCCATAAGATAATCCTGTGATAGGAGGGACTTTTGTGCATTTAGAAATTATAGCTTGCAAAGAAGCGGCTGTTTGTGGAGTGCGCAGGCGCGGTATGGGACTGCGTGCATTTAGAAGTTAAAGCCTGCAAAGTAGCGGCTATGGTTTGGAGTGCGCAGGCGCGGTAATTCCCCTGATGCTGATATAATGATGGAAGGGAATAGGCGCCTTGACGTAAGAAAGAGGGTTGGACGTGACATAGAAGAATGCGCATGCGTTAAAGAAAGGTGACGTCAGTGCGTTACTATGCAACCCGATAAATTGAATGAAGGAGAAAAGAGCGCGCACGATCATGTGTTTTATATGGAGGTCGATGTAATCGCATACTATTAATATGCGATGTGAGTAAGTTAGTAAGTGATGTGAAGGAATATATGAGTAACGGGCTTGTCACTATAGTAACATAGAAACAGGAAGTGGTCACGGGCATACACCCGCCCATCTTTATGAGGCGGGAACACGCTAAAGAGTGCATGTTATAAAAAGTGGGTAAATGAACAGCCCAGTGATGGCATTTTTCTCATGTAGGCATAACGCTGTACTCAGTACTCCCCTGATGATCTGGTTGGTGAAACGCGTAGGGAGAAGGGAGCATCACATGGAGGAACCCATGAATGTAAAGATTTGGGTGAGATCTTTCCATGATATACAAGATGACATAAAAAATCTGTAAAGGTGGTGAACTGCATGATCTAAAGAGGAATGTTTAGGTTCACACCCTGGTTTCATAATTACAAACTGTATACTATGCCATTCTTTATTTTTAGGTGATTATTGAAATAAGGCTGTTACTATGAAATTTGTTTAGGATCATTGTTAGTGATGATGATGTATGTTACACAGTAGTGGCACATAAATTTAGAACAATGGATCTGTAAAAGACATTTTTTAGCACCATGAGAGTGTGATTTCTCAAAAGAAATTTACACTAAGCGGATACTCTGAGGGGGTGTCTATGTATAGTTGGATAACGACACTAAGGGTATACCGGAAAGGTGTTTGAAAGTTTGGTCTTACCGCATCTGACTGAGCGGTTTTTTCTTGTAAGTGTTTGTCTTTTTGTACATGTGCATATTTTATGAATGGACTAAGTCCTTTTTAAATCTAATTTTGAATAAAGTAGATTAGTTTTATTTCAAGTATTTTTCTAGCTTGCTGTTGTAGATATAGTCTTCTAGCTAGTGGATCACTCGCTGTAACCGTCTAGATACAGGCAATGGCAGGTTTTTTGACTACAGGCATCGATACAAACATATGGATTACAGAGGCCAAAGAGGTATTCTGTGATAAGGTGTTTACACAAAAAAGATATACTCCGACGTATAGTGCGGCTTTCAAGGAACTTGATAAAATTTATAGAGATCAGATAGCCTCATGGTGGGAGGTTCAGAGTTTAGAAAATTACATACGATCAGGCATTGTACCTCGTCATCTGAGGATTACCCTCACCCCAGGGTTTAGGTATAGGAGCACGTCCTTACTCACTAAGTGGGAAAAGGAGGCAACAGAGAGCTCGATCAGATTTATGAGACTCCTCTTAGAGGAAGAAAAAAGTAATCTTAATAAACTTACAGAATCCCTGAGAGAGCAGATTGAGATCACGAAAAAGTACTCGGGTGAGTCTGATTTCACGGTAAAAGAGGTCAATTTACAGAATACTCTAGAGAAATTTCAGTATCATCTGAAAGAGAAGAAACATAAGTTGTATAATAGGGATCTCCAAGAATTTAGAGATAACAAAGCCTACTCAGTACAAGTGGTCAGAAATAATAGACCAGCAGAAACTGACATATCCTCATCTGAGGCAGAATTTTCTGACACTGAGAGTAGATCTAGGCATTTCAGAGGTAGAGGAAGAGGAGGACAAAGGGGTAAATTTAATAGAGGCTCCCATAAGAGGTCACCGAAGAGGGATTTTTTAGATCTAAGCTATCCATTAAGGAACCGCCTAAATCCCCACAGCGGACCAGAGGGCCAGAGGTAATTAATCTGTCCCAACGCCCCCTAACTGAAACTGAGATGTGTGTACTTAGTAAAGGCCTTTCGTTTGTACCAACATCAGACATAGACATTTTTGAAACTGTGAAAGATCTACATCTGTTCGCCCGTAAGCTAAAATGGAAAAAGCATTTCTCTAAACAAGATCAGAGGTTTTCACAAGAGTTGGGTATTTCTGAAGAGTTATTACAAGATGTACGGTTTCTGTTTCACCTGGGGGATGCTGATCCTAACCTTAAAGGTGAGGGTCCATTTACAGATCTAAAGAAAAAGAGTACGGGTATGCCCCCTCCCACAGGTGATGTCAACCCAATTGATATTTTTGTTAATCTTGTTACAAATGATTTGATGAAATCAGGAGATCTTTTAAATTCAAGGTCATATAACTTAGGGAAAGAAGAGATGGAAAGTCTAAAGAGACTTGAAAATGACAGCAGTGTTACTATTAAAAGCTCCGACAAAGGAGGGAACATTGTTATCATGGATACATCTAATTATAAGAATATGTGCCTTTCTATATTAGAGGATAAGTTGAGTTATGAGAAGCTATCATCAAACCCTGTAGTGAGTCTATCTGACGCTCTTAAGACACTAGTCAATGAAGGCCTGGATTCTGAGGTTATTGATAAAAAAGAAAAAGATTTCTTGATTCCCTTGCATCCTACTATGGCGACGTTTTATTGTCTCCCGAAAATCCATAAGGGTATGACCCCTCTAAAAGGTCGACCTATAGTGGCAGGTATCAATAGTGTGACTCAGAATTTGGGAATGTATATAGATCGGATTCTAAGACCATTTGTGATGAATTTGAGCTCGTATATTAGAGATACAGGCGATCTTCTATGCAAATTAGATGGCATATACCTTGAGAAAGACATGATTTTTGGGAGTATAGATGTGGAGGCTTTGTACTCTTCGATACCCCCATGAAAAAGGCCTGATGGCCGTGGAATATTATCTTAAGTCCCGAGGACGTTTCTTTGTGAAACATAATGATTTCGTTTTAAAGGCTTTGAAATTCTGCCTTACGAATAATGTCTTTCTCTTTGGGAATAAGTACTTCCACCAGCTCAGGGGCACTGCAATGGGTTGCCCTTGTGCGCCCACTTATGCAAATTTGCTCCTGGGCTGGTGGGAGGAAAAAATTGTGTTCAATGACACGAATTCTCGACATGATAGCATAGCCCTATGGCTACGCTATATTGATGATATTTTCGTGATTTGGAAAAGTACAGAATCTGCGTTTATTTCCTTTGTAAATGACCTCAATTGCAATGATTTAGGCCTGAGATTTACGTATGAGGTACATGCATCAGAAATGAGATTTTTAGATGTGCTTGTCAAAAAGGGAATTGATGGAACCTTAGAAACGAGCAATTATAGGAAACCAACAGCTACTAACTCACTTTTAAGATGGGAGAGTAGTCATCCCCTTCCACAAAAAAGAGGGATACCCAAAGGACAATATTTGAGGTTACGCCGTAATTGCTCGAACCCTCAGAAATTCAAAGAACAAGCTGATGATATGAGGGAAAGGTTTCAGGAGAGAGGATATCCAGATCATGTTTTAAGGGCCGCCTATGAGGAATCTATAAAAAGAGATCGAAAAGAACTATTAAGGAAAGTAGAAAGAAAAGAAGATAAAGAGGTCACACATTTCATTACTAGGTTTTCGAATGGATCAGTAAAATTTAAAGAAATTTTAGAAAGACATTGGCCAATTCTCAAAATGGATATGGACATAGAGAAAATTTTAGGTTCTAAACCACAAGTGACATACAAAAAGAACAAATCTCTAAAAGATAGACTTATGCACAGTCACTTTTGAGAGACTCAAGCACGTACCTGGCTAGAAGGAGAGGTAAAAGGCTGCTATAGGTGCGGTAACTGTATAGCATGTCAGTCAGTAACACAAGGGAAAACCTTTAGGAGTACGAACAACAAGAAAGTTTACACCATCAGACAGTTTATAAATTGTCGTACTACTGGAGTGATTTATAAGGCAACGTGCATATGTGGGATTGAATACATAGGGAAAACAAGAAGGGAATTCAGGAAGAGAATACGCGAACATGTTGGTGATGTGGTGAACCGAAGAGACACAGCTATAGCGAACCACATCAATAGGATACATCAGGGTGATCATAGCAAAATTCAATTTGTTGGGATCGAGAAAGTTCCTTACCCCCATAGAGGGGGAGATTGGGACAAAGCGATCCTCCAAAGGGAATGTAGATGGATTTTCTGGCTGAGAACACTCCAACCAACAGGCCTGAACGACCAACTATCTTTTACGGCTTTTTTGTAATTTACTGACCCATATGCAATGAGATGTGAGCCCCGGAGGACAAGCTCCATTATGCCCCACGTAAAACCAGATCCCTGTATAGGGGTTAAAGGGTAGTGTGGTTACTCAGGAGGGAATCCAAAGGAGTTATACTTCTCTAATGGGTTATTCCCCCTTTTTTTTTGTTTGTCTAAATGCGGAGTTAAAACCTTAGAATAAAATAGAAGAAGATAAAGAGAATGTATCGAGTCTGAGTCAAGTACTGTACATTGTCTTAAGTGATCGCTCGGGATAGTTGAGAGGATTTTTTTAAGGAATACTTAATGGAGTTGAATATTTTTAGTATCCTAAAAGTCCCAAAACTGGATAGTAAATATTGAAATATGCCCAAAATGACTGTGAAACCTATTCTTGTACAAGGGTAAGATTTATGCCCACATGTATACTTGAGGATTGGATAGTGAGCATTTCAGTTACAACTAGTGACTACAATGTGAAGTATTTATATGCCATTTATCATCTGATGGTGGTAGATATTAATCATAACTATATGTGTGTATAGATTGATATTGATCGGCTAAAAAATTTTAAAAAAACACTAAAGCCCCTATGCATCATCGTCCTGTAAAATAATACTAATCCCATTCATTTGACAGATGAGAAAGAACTGTTAAAAGACGCGCATGTTAAGGGGATATAAATTTATAAGTGCTCCCATAAGATAATCCTGTGATAGGAGGGACTTTTGTGCATTTAGAAATTATAGCTTGCAAAGAAGCGGCTGTTTGTGGAGTGCGCAGGCGTGGTATGGGACTGCGTGCATTTAGAAGTTAAAGCCTGCAAAGAAGCGGCTATGGTTTGGAGTGCGCAGGCGCGGTAATTCCCCTGATGCTGATATAATGATGGAAGGGAATAGGCGCCTTGACGTAAGAAAGAGGGTTGGACGTGACATAGAAGAATGCGCATGCGTTAAAGAAAGGTGACATCAGTGCGTTACTATGCAACCCGATAAATTGAATGAAGGAGAAAAGAGCGCGCACGATCATGTGTTTTATATGGAGGTCGATGTAATCGCATACTATTAATATGCGATGTGAGTAAGTTAGTAAGTGATGTGAAGGAATATATGAGTAACGGGCTTGTCACTATAGTAACATAGAAACAGGAAGTGGTCACGGGCATACACCCGCCCATCTTTATGAGGCGGGAACACACTAAAGAGTGCATGTTATAAAAAACGGGTAAATGAACAGCCCAGTGATGGCATTTTTCTCATGTAGGCATAACGCTGTACTTAGTACTCCCCTGATGATCTGGTTGGTGAAACGCGTAGGGAGAAGGGAGCGTCACATGGAGGAACCCATGAATGTAAAGATTTGGGTGAGATCTTTCCATGATATACAAGATGACATAAAAAATCTGTAAAGGTGGTGAACTGCATGATCTAAAGAGGAATGTCTAGGTTCACACCCTGGTTTCATAATTACAAACTGTATACTATGCCATTCTTTATTTTTAGGTGATTATTGAAATAAGGCTGTTACTATGAAATTTGTCTAGGATCATTGTTAGTGATGATGATGTATGTTACACAGTAGTGGCACATAAATTTAGAACAATGGATCTGTAAAAGACATTTTTTAGCACCATGAGAGTGTGCTTTTTCAAAAGAAATTTACACTAAGTGGATACTCTGAGGGGGTGTCTATGTATAGTTGGATAACGACACTAAGGGTATACCGGAAAGGTGTTTGAAAGTTTGGTCTTACCGCATCTGACTGAGCGGTTTTTTCTTGTAAGTGTTTGTCTTTTTGTACATGTGCATATTTTATGAATGGACTAAGTCCTTTTTAAATCTAATTTTGAATAAAGTAGATTAGTTTTATTTCAAGTATTTTTCTAGCTTGCTGGTGTAGACAAATGACACTACAAGAGAAGACCTGGAAACAATCTGCATTGACTTTGAAAACTTAGGTACGAAAGTGAAAGAACTGGGAGCGCAGGTGGTCTTCACATTCATCCTCCCAGTGGATGGCCATGGAAAAAGGAGGTGGAATAAGATTCTGCAGGTGAACAACTGGCTATGTCGCTGGTGCCGTCAGCAAGGATTTGGATTTCTGGATCACAGAGTGAATTACCTACAGTATATGATGTACTACTTGCTGGAGATGGGATTCACCTTACAATGACTGGAAAACATGTATTTGGAAGTCGCATTGCTACACTCATAAGGATAGCTTTAAACTAGAGCAATGTGGGAAGGGAAGCAAAAGGTAAGGTCAGAAAAAGCCATACACCTGACAAATACTATTTAGAATTCTGCTGTTAGAAGTGGAAAGGAAGAACAAAGACAAAAAAATCTAAATAATAAAAATATTGGAGAAATAGAAACCAATCACAAAAAAAAATCTTTCAATACAAATGCACAAAGCATAGGCAACAAACAAGGAGAACTGGAACTACTAATGCAGAAAAATAAATATGATGTCATTGGAATCACTGAAACCTGGTGGGACAGTACACATGATTGGAATACAAGACTAGAAGGATACAACTTATTTCGGAGAAACAGACTTGATAAACGAGGAGGAAGTGTTGCATTGTATATTAGAAAAGTGTATATCTGCACAGAAGATCAAAGCTTCAGAGACTTGGAGTTCTGTGGAGACTCTTTGGGTAAGAATACAAGGAGAGAACAATGGAAAAGACACCATTGTAGGAATTTACTACAGGCCACCTGTGCAAACTGAAGATATGGATGAACTCTTTATGCATGCAGCCTAGATCATGTGAAGTCATTATCTCCCTCTACTCCTCTTTGGTTATACCTCATCTGGAATCCTGTGTCCAGTTTTGAGCACCACATTTTAAAAAAGACATCAATAAACTAGAGCAAGTGCAGAGAAGAGCACCCAGAATGGTGACTGGTCTACAAACCATGTCCTGTGAGGAACTGTTACAGGATTTGGGAATGCTTAGCTTGCAAAAAAGAAGACTGAGAAGAGACTTAATAGCTGTCTACAAATATCTCAAGGGCTGTCACATTGTAGAAGGATCATCTTTATTCTAATTTGCACAAGGAAAGACTAGAAGCAATGGGATGAAACTGATTGGGAGGAGACACAGATTAGAGAAACCTTTTTGACAGTAAGGGTGATCAATGAGTGGAACAGGCTGCCACCAGAGGTGGTGATTTCTACTTCAATGGAAGTCTTCATGCAGAGGCTGGACAGTCATCTGTCAGGGATGATTTAGTGAATCCTGCCTTGAGCAGGAGGTTGGACCAGATGACCCAGGAGGTCCCTTTAAACTCTATCATTCTATGATTGTATGATTCTATACCGCTTTGTTTCTTTGACCGGAGTTAATGGGCTATGAACTCTGTTTACCTTATTGATGTCACCGCTGTGCACTAAAGCTCCTGGATGCAGGGCTGAGAAGTC
Source organism: Dendrobates tinctorius (assembly GCF_039654945.1). Classification (NCBI taxonomy): domain Eukaryota; kingdom Metazoa; phylum Chordata; class Amphibia; order Anura; family Dendrobatidae; genus Dendrobates; species Dendrobates tinctorius. The sequence continues at coordinate 55,742,234 of NW_027361698.1, read as the reverse complement.
GCATCATGTCCCCGCTCAGCAATGCATCTAGATATTGTTGAATTGGACTATTCGTGGGATATTTGGCTTATTGGTGGACAGGTGAGTAATACTGTGCTTTTTAATTTCATAGTAACAAAGCAACATAGCTAGCAAGGCCAAAAAAAGACATTTGTCCATCCAGTTCAGCCTATATTCCAACAGAATAAATCCCCAGATCTATGTACTTCTAAAAACCTAATAACTGTAAGATACCATATTGTTACGCTCCAGGAAGTCATCCAGGCCTCTCTTGAACCCCTCAACAGAGTTCACTATCACTACCTCCTCAGGTAAGGAATTCCAGATTCTCACTTCCCTAACAGTAAATTATCCTTTTCTATGTTGGTGGAAAAACCTTCTCTCCTCCGGATGCAAAGAATGCCCCTTGTGATTGTCACATTCTTATTTGGAAAATTATAAATGGATAAAAGAGGGCTGGAGAGTTTTTATTTCAAACAATGGACTTTACTCTTTGTGTGCTTTTTAACTTAAACTTACAGAGTTAGTATTGGGGACCTGATGTTAACGCCATAAAAATTACCTCACTTACCATCACCAGGTCAAATGGAAAGATGTGCCTTTTCTGAGATAAAGTAAGCAATGGGTATATCCTCCACACAAGATCAATATGTATTAGCAAAATGGAGATAAAATTTAACTTTTAATAAATAATTTAAAAAGAAATACTCTAGAACCATAACAAAAATACTCATGAATATATCACCAATTATATCAAATCCAGTGCAACCACAAAAGTATAATACAGATAGTGCTAAACAAACAACTGCACCAAAAAATCATTGCAACATATATAAGATCATTTCTAAGGCAATATAAAGCATGAAAGCACCTAACTAGCATAAAGGCCCTCAATCATGTTGATTTGTCCACATCAATTAATTTATGCCAACACCTCCACAGAAAAGTCAACACAAAAGCCTATGCTGAACATATACATTGCAGGCACAAAAAAACAACATTTAACATGAAAATGGAACAGTCTCACCCCGTCCTTAACTGAAAGGAACTATCAAATTCATCAGGTGATATGCTGTTTATCTGATAATGCCATTCCCAACGCGTTTCCTCTCCACAAGATTCTTCAGGGGAGTAAAAGGCAATATTTTGGGGTCATCCTTTCCCCAAAGTCACTGTTGCCCGCTGGTATGGCTTCAAACCACAAAGGAGCACAGTGGTATGCTAACCGCACTGTGTAACCTCCATTACCTTTTATCTGGTCTTAATTGCACGCTCCCTAAGGTTCAGACGACCACTTCAGGTATTTGGAGTATGATATCCGGTCTGTGGAATGCAGGACGCAGAATCTGCATTTCAAGCAGAGTCACGTGACTCTTATGTGATGCTGACATCACCAAAGGTCCTACACATTGGCCACGTAAGCGGTGACTTCCACACTGTATCATATTCTGCAATTCCGACGGAGGCGACATTAAATATAAATAGTTACCTCCAGATTTCAAGATATAAAAAATTAATCGGGTACAGATAGCATCCCTATCTAAATAGCACCATAGAGCTCTAAAGCAAATACATATATAGCTCCAAGCACCCAAAGAGTATTGGCAGAGGCTAAATTTTCTCCATCATAGTAATGGGGTCAGGAAGACGTGATAATCACGAGCCAAACAGAAGGACATACAGCCCCCAAAATAGAATAAAAAATTCATTTTATGCAATTATTAGATACCAGAGAGAACAGCACAAACTTATTCTGGCATAAGAAGGGCAATAGACACATAGAAATATAAGGGAATGATCAAATAAGGACTAAAAAAGGGCAAAGAAAAGGATGGGGAAATAGTGCAGTGTCTAAACATTCCACCTACAAAAAACTACACTAAGACTGACTCCTTCCTACCAGTATAGGTTGGTATCCTGAAACCTGCGCAAGTGGCGCCCCCGCTCCACGGCGGCTGCCCTTCCTACAATCACCCTATAATACCATAACCCTACGTGCAAAGGAAAGGGGTAAAAGGAAACTGGGAAGGGGAGGTTCAAATAAATTTAAAAATCTTTTTTAAGAAGGCAATCAGAATAAAAAATCCAGCAACAATGTCATATTTGTTTCACTAACTATTAAGACACTACATTAGTTCTGGCCCCTACCTGACAGCGGAGATTGGCACCCTATTGACCTGTGCAAGTGGCGCCCCCGCTCCACGATGGCTGTCCCTTGTATCATGACCCTATAATTTCAACTTCCTAAGAAACAATTATATGACAGCTGCTCATTGAGACCTTTTGGGGCCACCATATTTAATATATAAATTGATTTGGTTTCCATTTCCAGGATATGGTGGTCCCAATCCCCGCCCCTTGGTGGTGTCCTTATTTGATCTATACCCAAATACTTAACAGCTCTAACATTGTCAGAATGCATACTATTTACATGTCTGGCTACTGGGGTATCCTTTTGATTGATGTATGTCTCTGAAATGTTCTCCTACTCTTTTGTGGAACTCCCTCTTGTTTTTACCGACATATTCCATCCCACATTGACATGTCATTTTATAGACAATACCTTTTGTTCTACAATTAATGAAGGACCTGATCTTAAAACACCTTCCAGTTACATTTCCCCCCTTTTCTTTCCCCTTTTTTAGTCCTTATTTGATCGTTCCCTTATATTTCTATGTGTCTGTTGCTCTTCTTATGCCAGAATAAGTTTGTGCTGTTCTCTTTGTTATCTTATGATAATTGTACATAATGAATTTTCTATTCTATTTTGGGGGCTGTATGTCCTTCTGTTCGGCTTGTGACTATTACCTCTTCCTGGCTCCATTCCTATGATGGTGTAAAATTTAGCCTCTGCCAATAACCTTTGGGTGCTTTGAGCTATATATGTATTTGCATTAGCTCTATGTTGATATTTAGATAGGGATGCTATGTGTACCCTATTAATTTTATATATTCTGAAATCCAAGGGTAACTATTTACATTTAATGCCGCCTCCGTCGCGATTGCAGAATATGATACAGTGTGGAAGTCACCGCTTACATAGCCCAATGTGTAGGAGCTTTGGTGACGTCAGCATCACGTGATGAGTCACGTGATACTGCTTGAACCACAGATTCAGCATCCTGCATTCCACAGACAAGATGTCCGAGCTCCAAAGACCGGAAGTGGTAGTTTGAACCTTAGTGAGAGCGCAATTAAGACCAGATAAAAGTTAATGAAGGTTACACAGTGCGGTTAGCATACCACTGTGCCGCTTTGTAGTTTGAAGCCATACCAGCGGGCAACAGTGACTTTGGGGAAAGGATGACCCCAAAATATTGCGTTTTACGATGAACCTTGTTGAGAGGAAACGTGTTGGGAGTGGCATTACCTGAAAAACAGCATATCACCTGATGAATTTGATAGTTCCTTTCAGTTAAGGCCGGGGTGAGACTGTTCCATTTTCATGTTAAATGATGGGTTTTTTTTGCTTGCAAGGTATATGTTCAGCATGGGCTTTTGTGTTGACTTTTCTGTGGGCTTTTGGTATAAATTAATCAATGTGGACAAACCAACATGATTTGGGCCCTTTATGCTAATTAGGCGGTTTCATGCTTTATATGGCCTTAGAAATGATCTTATATATATGGCAATGATTTTTTGGTGCAGTTGTATGTTTAGCACTATCTGTATTATACCTTTGTGATTGCACTGTATTTGAAATAATTGGTGATATAATCATGAGTATTTTTGTTATGGTCCTAGAGCCTTTACTGAGATGACTATGGGCTGCTATTTCTAGGCTAGACAGGGTCAATATCCAGGCCTGCTTATCAGTCTGAGAATACCGGTCCCCAGCTATCTACTTTAGCTTGGCTGTGCATAAAAAATGGGGGGCCCCGTGTCTTTTTTAAAATTATTTATTTAAATATTTAAAAAAAAAAGGCATTGGGACCTCTCTATTTTTGATAATGAGCTAAGATAAAACTGACAGCTGAGGGACCAGACTGCAGATGTATGCTTTAGCTTGGCTGGTTAACAAAAATGGGCGGGACCCACACTGTTTTTTAAATTATTTTTTAAAAATACACTGCAGCTGCAGCATTTGCAGGATGTTGCGCTGTGTGAGTTGACATCAAGTTAGGTTATCTCAGTTCACATCACCCAGTTCTCATGAGGGCAGAGAAGCTGTGAACTGAGATAACCTTACTGTAAGGTCACCTGAGTTCAAAGCAACTGGTTTTCATGCTGTACAGAGCTAGTGCTGTACTGAATCTTATCAGTAGAAGCCCCCATCTCCTATGTCAGTAATGGGAAAGTCTGTCTTCGCTGAATACGGATATTACCTCAGAATTGTGAATTTTGATAATGACTGATCAATTTTGGCAGAGAAAAAAGCAGATCTCTCTGATAATATACATTACAAAGATGCTCATTTTCATGTGTATTGATTTCGGAAATAAAAATGAAAATGACGGTTACACTTTAACCTGTAGTGCGGTGAGAGTGAAGGATGAAAAATGTGTCCATTTGTTTTCAATATTTTGTTTCTCAAAAGTATATTTTGGTTAACTGTCTTTTTACTTATTTCAAGAAAAAGGACAATGTGACTCATTTCTAATTACACATCTGCTGATGGCCTTATAAATAATAGAGCATTAGTTATCTGGCAATTATCAAAACAGCAGAACATAAAAGTCATATGCATTTCATTCCTTTCAGAATAAAAAGCTATTCCTTTAACTAGACTTGCTGAGAAAATGTTCTGATCATAATTGACATTTTACCTCAGGCCTAGTTTTTTGGTTGCAAATAAAAAGTTCTTATATAATGCAGTTGCAAATTGTTTTAAAATGAATCAGTGCTTCTCGAGATTATTGTCTCTGACAGAATAATAACAGACAATTTGAAATAAGAGTCACAGAGTCTCATGTGTAAGGAATGGCTCTTAAAGAATAAATAAGTCTTCTCCTATGTGCATTATTACCTAGGAGCGAAATAAATATTTTAAAAGTTTTGTTGCAATCCCATTGCTAGCATATACAAAGATTTGTTTCTTTATAATGTCTGGCATTTTATTGCACTGTTTAAATCCCTCTGTCTTGCCTGCCAATTATATTTTTTCTCCTTTGTAAAGGAAAATGGCCCTGCTGCAATCTTTTCATTGCACTTCTCTTCTCTTCTGCTTTCTTTCTTCAAAGGCTGTTGGTGGTCACACTCTTGTATACTGTGCCTTAACCATTATGACTGGAGCTTTATGTTAAAAAAAAAGCTGTTTTGGGACCTTGACACAAACCGGCAAGGATTATAAACTATGTGAAAAAAGTCAAATCCTTTTTTTCAAACATTCATGAGCTTCCAGATAAATAGGTATAGAAGGCAATAGATTTACTTATTTGAAGGGCAATTAGAGCCAAATGTCAGGTTCTCAATACTTACAGCTTACTCTCCTAGCAGGACATTATATATGCAAATCCCAGCTGTCTTATATCTTCATTGGGTTGTAGACAAATATGTTTTGTTTCTATGCACATGAGATTGCTTGTGTATTATAGTCAGTAAAAGAAGATGTCTCAACGTGTTAACCAAGAATTTTATATGCCAAATAATAGACATTTAAACAAGCATGAAAATATTCTGTGTTTTATTTATTTATTCTTCTTATTCCTTTGATTTTTATTTAATTAACAGATTATTTTTATTTATTTCTTGTAAATGCTTTTGCCTTTTTTGCTTTGTAAAAAATACATTGAGACGCATGAGTGACCGAACAACTCTTGCATATTGTAACCTTGGTACAATAGTGCATCAGAGGTCAGTAAGGCTAATTTCACATTAGCGTTACAGGGCACAGCGCACGGTCACTGCTAAGCTCCACCCCGACATCCCCCCATTTGTCAGCTCCTCCTCTGATCGCATGACGCTGCATGCGATCAGCGTACCCCATATTTAGCGTTGGGTACGCTGGTCGTGCGCTGGCACACTTTTGCCAGCGCATCTGCCCTTTTTTTGTGCGGCGAGCGCACAAAAATGCAACACAGTGCGCTTGGCACACGTCGACACAGCGCCAAAATGGCGGATGCGCCTGCAAAGGTGTGCCAGCGCGCGACCAGCATACCCAATGCTAAATATAGGGTACGCTGATAGCATGCAGCGTCATGTGATCAGAGGAGGAGCTGACCGGAGGGGGTGTGGCTGGGGGCGGAGCTTATCGGCGGCCGTGCGCTGCGCCTTGTAACTCTAGTGTGAAACTAGCCTTAGCTGCCTGATTAAAATGTCCGTAAGGCAAGCCAGGATGCAAGTGCCAATAGAAAGCTGCTGAGAGAATCAGGTAATCCAAGTTAGGTTTGGGTCACATGAGCATATATTATCTCACATGAGATCTGATTCATTAACAATAAAGAATTTGTCATGATCTGACAGTTTAAAATTGCACTGGGTGAACTTTTTTTACTTTGGCAAGTTCCAAGGTGTCTTGACTGTCCCCGGTGGTGGTTAGTGGTATTGCACTTTAGGTTTTTGTGCACGTAATTATGTATCAGGTGTGACACCCTATAAAGGTGTGCTAGGGGTGTGCAATCACTGCCTGTGATATTGTGAGATTGGTTTCATTCTGAGTTTTGAGATCTTGGTGGAAGGATGGAGCTGAGGAGGAGTCCTGCGCAGCTTAGCCAGGGGGGACGTGTGTCAGCTATGGTGTCTGGATGAAGGGCTTGCATGGCATGGTTCGGTCGCAGTGATGGTGTCGGCAGGAAGTGTCTGCATGGACTGGTGGAGTGGCGACTATGGAGAGTGGCACTCACCATGTGGGACTTGGCTGCTGAGCTGGACTCAAGCATGCTTGCCTTCGTGGCAGAAGCTGAACTCATCTTTGGGACTCTGGTTCTAAGCAGCAGCAACTGGTGGTGGACTCTGCTCCAAGGCTGCACTAAAGTGAAGGATCCTGTTATGGTGATGGATCCAGGTGGAGGAGAAGATGCACGCAGGTGGTGGGCTCTGTTGCTAGGAGCGCACGCAACAGAGCAAAGCTAAGTGGTGTTCCCCCTGTATTGTCTCTTTCCTCGTGTGTTATTAGTGCAGTGGTGGGATTAGTCTCCACACCAACCCATTCCCTAGTGAGGGTTTAGGGTCAGGGCGAGCAAGGGGTTAAGGTTCGCGTGCGGCGACAGGTGCGGAGCCTGTATAGGGAATGTTAGGAGTGCAGGGACACTAGCTCAGGGGAGCTTAGGAGGTCTCCATGTCCCCATTCCCTATCGCAGGGCCCACCATTGTTAAAGTTACCCAGGTTCCCCCTTTATTATTTGATTACTGTATAACGTGTAATACCTAAAGTCGCCAGGTGGAGGCGGCGTATCCACCTGCACGTTTTATTATTTAAATGCGCCCCACTGGAGGCGGTGTATCCAGGGTCACGTGTGTTATGGGTTCACCTTGCGGTAACCGCTGTGTGCCCAGAGACACGTGACCGTGACATTATCACAGGCCCTACAGTTTTTTTTTCTGGTGAGCCTTGGCCATGTGGAGACCTATGGTATTTGATGCCGGGCCTCACTGAGGTGTGGGGAGCAGCAAGGTGTGTTAGTGCCGCTGCAGCAGCAGTTATCAGGGTCTGGGGCCTCTGCTCAGCTAACCAGAAAATAAAAAAAAAAATGGCGGCTGCGGTCTGACTAAAAGCCCCCTAGAGTCGCTGCTGGGGAGCGGGACTGGTTCATGCATGCGGGCGCACCCAGGCAGGTGGGAGGAATGGTGCCCCACGGAGCTGCCTGGTATTCCCCGAGGTGAAGGGGTACGCCCCTGTGGTGAGCTGACTGGTGTGATAGTCCGCGGGGTTTACGCCAAATCTTCAATACCACCAAAGAAGCCGCCCTCCTGGTTGTGTGGAGGTAACCAGTGAATGTATATATTTTCCTCCACATTCCTGCGGCTCTGGTACTGAAGCCCCCTAGAGTCGCTGCTGGGGAGCGGGACTGGTTCATGCATGCGGGCGCACCCAGGCAGGTGGGAGGAATGGTGCCCCACGGAGCTGCCTGGTATTCCCCGAGGTGAAGGGGTACGCCCCTGTGGTGAGCTGACTGGTGTGATAGTCCGCGGGGTTTACGCCAAATCTTCAATACCACCGAAGAAGCCGCCCTCCTGGTTGTGTGGAGGCGACCAGCGAGTGTATATTTCCTCCATTTTCCGTCCCCTTCTCCTCCTGGTGTGTGCAGCAGGTGTGCTGCGGGGGAGTAGGGACAAATCTCAACCCTCGCCATAAACCAACCCTGGGAGGTGCAGACCTCATGGTGAAAGGGTTGGAGGGTGGTGTCCCTTGGTGAATAGCGGGGGTGTGAGTGTGGTGACACAGGGGGACGCCTCTGTTGTCGAGTCCAGAATGAGTTCACCAAATTTATGACAAACGAATGTGTGCAATAAACGTTCAGGTCCGGACCTGTGTGTGAACGAGCATGTATGGGTGGCCACCAAAAAACATCTTGTGGAAATGTGTTGTGGAGTCTGATCAGCTCTTAGCAAACATACACATACATAAACTCGTTCCCCAGGTCGGCGCTGTGGAGATGAGTGGTGCCTCCAAAACGAACTTTATTGCCAATACCAGCGGTGTGTTTGTCATAAACCTGAAGTGTCAGGTAATGGTGGGGTGAACTCAGGGTCTGGGCGTCCCCGCTGTAGGTGTTTCCCTAATGAGGGGTGGTCTTGAGGGTCCAGAGGCCCCTCATTAAGGAGGGGGTACTGTCATGATCTGACAGTTTTAAATTGCACTGGGTGAACTTTTTTTACTTTGGCAAGTTCCAAGGTGTCTTGACTGTCCCCGGTGGTGGTTAGTGGTATTGCACTTTAGGTTTTTGTGCACGTAATTATGTATCAGGTGTGACACCCTATAAAGGTGTGCTAGGGGTGTGCAATCACTGCCTGTGATATTGTGAGATTGGTTTCATTCTGAGTTTTGAGATCCTGGTGGAAGGATGGAGCTGAGGAGGAGTCCTGCGCAGCTTAGCCAGGGGGGACGTGTGTCAGCTATGGTGACTGGACGAAGGGCTGGCATGGCGTGGTGGGGTCGCAGTGATGGTGTCGGCAGGAAGTGTCTGCATGGACTGGTGGAGTGGCGACTATGGAGAGTGGCACTCACCATGTGGGACTTGGCTGCTGAGCTGGACTCAAGCATGCTTGCCTTCGTGGCAGAAGCTGAACTCATCTTTGGGACTCTGGTTCTAAGCAGCAGCAACTGGTGGTGGACTCTGCTCCAAGGCTGCACTAAAGTGAAGGATCCTGTTATGGTGATGGATCCAGGTGGAGGAGAAGATGCACGCAGGTGGTGGGCTCTGTTGCTAGGAGCGCATGCAACAGAGCAAAGCTAAGTGGTGTTCCCCCTGTATTGTTTCTTTCCTCATGTGTGTTATTAGTGCAGTGGTGGGATTAGTCTCCGCACCAACCCATTCCCTAGTGAGGGTTTAGGGTCAGGGCGAGCAAGGGGTTAAGGTTCGCGTGCGGCGACAGGTGCGGAGCCTGTATAGGGAATGTTAGGAGTGCAGGGACACTGGCTCAGGGGAGCTTAGGAGGTCTCCATGTCCCCATTCCCTATCACAGGGCCCACCATTGTTAAAGTTACCCAGGTTCCCCCTTTATTATTTGATTATTGTATAACGTGTAATACCTAAATTCGCCAGGTGTAGGCGGCGTATCCACCTGCACGTTTTATTATTTAAATGCGCCCCACTGGAGGCGGTGTATCCAGGGTCACGTGTGTTATGGGTTCACCTTGCGGTAACCACTGTGTGCCCAGAGACACGTGACCGTGACAGAATTGCAGCACAGGTGCTGAGAAGATGGAAAACTAAATAAATTTCTCCATCTTGTCCATTGTATGAGTCCGTGGATGTTAGACTGCACTCAAATGATATCCGATAATCGTATGGTCCATTTATCGGATGCAGTCAGCACTACATTGGACTGATTGCTATCTGACAAAACACACATCAGTGATTCCAAACAGGGCTTTTATCTGCAACCTTGAAAACAAGATTCTGGTGAAATCTCTGATGGGGCCATAAACGTTAATGAGGTAGGCAGTAAATTAATATGCTGTCATGAATCTTTTTCAGCAGTACTAGTCCTTTTGAGGCAGGCACAAAAGTGCACTTGATCATACTTAGTAGGTTCTAAAAATGAAAGTGAATGCTTCTGATATCAGGCTCTTATCTGGAAGAAATTTTGATTATAGTTGTAACAATTGAAAAAATAGGAAAAAATAAAATAAACACATAGGTGCCATTAAAAAGAAAAAAGAATGGATGACCAGCATTGCCACTCTGGAGCTCATTTGTGGTATTTTCTTACTTTGTTGCAGCAGTGATGTGCCCATTCATTTACATCTAAAGGGTAATGTTTCTCCTTGTGGAAAGTGACATCCCAGGCTTGTCTTTGTGCTTTTTAGCGTATTGTAGGTGAGATACTTTGTGGCGTTGTGCAATAATGCCTCTCTTCTGGTGACTCGACCATGCAGCCCATTTTTCTTCAAGTGCCTCCTTATTGTGCATCTTGAAACAGCCACATTGCTTGTTTTCAGAGTACAATATTTCAGCTTATTTTATTTGTGAGATTTTCTTTGCATCCTGAGCAATTTTCCTGGCATTTGTCACAGGTCACAGGTGAGGATTTTACCTTTAGTAGCCATTCAAACTCATTTGTGTCAACTTTTGTGCATGTTATCAGGCCAAAATCACCAGGGTATGTGAACTTTTGATCAGGGTCATTTGGATGTTTTGGGTTGTCATTATGATTTAAAAAGAGAAAACATAGTAGTTTGACAATAAATGGCTTCACCCAACCTCTAATCATGAGTGGAGAAACATTTTTGGTGTCATCATTAGTGTTGAGCTTTCCGATACCGCAAGTATCGGGTATCGGCCGATATTTGCCGTATCGGAATTCCGATACCGAGTACCGATACTTTTTTCGTATCGGATACCGGAATCGGAAGGTAGGTATCCTTCCGCACTGTATTCCTCCACCACTGTAAAAAAAAAAGTCCCTAGTCTCACTTTATGCCATTGCTGCGTGGGAATTTCCCACGCAGCAATGGCATAAAGTGAGACTAGGGACTTTTTTTTTTTTTTAAAGTGGTGGAGGAATACAGTGCGGAAGGATACCTACCTTCCGTCATTGTATTCCTGGAGCTGGTAGAGAACGGTAGCATCAGCTGGTGCTGCTGTTCTCCACGCAAGATGGACGTGGGACCCTCGTGGACTTCTGCGGATCGGGGTAAGTATATTGGTGTTTTTTTATTTTGATATTTATTCCTCATGTGACAATGGCTTCGGGGATCAAAGTGACAAGTGACGGTGAGTATGTACTCTATGTTATATGTACTGTATGTCTATATGTATGTATTGTATGAATGTATTGCATGTAGAATATATGTATGTTGCATGCATGTAGCATATATGTGGTATATATGTAGCATGCATGTAGTATATATGTGGTATATATGTAGTATGCATGTTGCATGCATGTAGTATATATGTTGTATGTATGTTGCATGCATGTAGTATATATGTATTATGTATGTTGTATGTATGTAGCATGTATGTAGTATGTAGCATGTATGTAGTATGCATGTAGTATGTAGCATGTATGTAATATGTATGTTGCATGTAGTATATATGTAGTATGTATGTTACATGTAGTATATATGTAGTATGCATGTTGTATGTATGTAGCATGTAAATTTTTTTTTTTTTTTTTTTACATTCAACACATTAGCCGGATGATGGGACTACTACTGTCCCATCATTGGCTAATGTGTCAATCACTGTCATGGTAGCAGGCATCGCCGATGCCTGCACAGACCCCCGGAGCCTGCACAGACCACCGGCAGGCCGGCACAGCCCCCCGGCAGGCCGGCACAGCCCCCCGGCAGGCCGGCACAGACCACTGGAGCCTGCACAGACCACCGGCAGGCCGGCACAGACCACCGGAGCCTGCACAGACCACTGGCAGGCCGGCACAGCTCCCCGGCAGGCCGGCACAGACCACCGGAGCCTGCACAGACCCCCCGGCAGGCCGGCACAGCCCCCCGAAAGGCCCGTACAGACCCCAGAGAGGCTGTACAAGGCAAAAATAGGGTCTTTCTTATTCCGATACCGGAAGTCCCATAGACTTGAATGGGACTTCCGGTATCGGAATCGGCGATACCCGATATTTTTTTTAGATCGGCCGATCCATTCCGATCCGATACTTTTAAGTATCGGACGGTATCGCTCAACTCTAGTTATCATTCATGTTCTCTGAGAAAAAGGCCAAGAAAGCAAAACTTCTGCAGGAGTATGTAAACTTTAGAGCACAACTGTAATTTCCAAACCAAAAAAAATTTTGTTCCAAAATTGAGTTCATGTAAATTAGACACGTGAGAAATGATATTTATTAACTATTTTGTGCGATATGAGTCTCTGATTTAAATACTTAAAAATTAAATTTTGAAAATTGCAAAATTTTCAAATTTTTTGCCAAATTTCTTTTTTTTCACAAATAAATGCAAGTCATATTGAACAAATTTTACTGCTATCATAAAGTACAATATGTCACAAGAAAACAGTCTAAGAATCATCGGGATCCATTGAAGCGTTCCAGAGTTATTCCCTCAAAAAGTGACAGTGGTCAAAATTGTAAAAATTGGCCTGGTCATTAAGGTACAAATAGGCTAGGTCTTAAAGGGGTTATGGATTGCTACATCAAATAGGTGGCACAAGAGTTCTAGTCCTCTTCCTCTCTGAAGAGGCAATTTGCACATCTATTCACTAGAAAAGGGTTCCCCAACTCCCGTCCTCAAGGCCCACCAACAGATCATGCTTTCAGGATTTCCTTTGTATTGCACAGATGAAGCAATTATCACCTGAGCAAATACTAAGGAAATCCTGAAAACATGATCTGTTGGTGGGCCTTAAGGACTGGAGTTGGGGAACCCTGCACTAGAATGCTGGCCTTGAAATCTTAAACCATGTACCTCTGAGCTCAGTGATTCATTGCAGCAATCTCATGGGTAGACAAGCCCACCATCACTCTACCATAGTAAATACAGAATGATGGGGAGCATCAGATTGGTAGTGCTTGAGTGGTGTGGTAATTATGAGGTGTGTAATGGTTCTATTGTAATTTTATGACATTTTCTCCCTTTACAAAGATTTGTGCGTGATCTTGGAAAATCACTTTAATACACACATGTATATTTTACCACTTTACTAAGTAACAGAAAACAATAATTTGCAGAAGTCTATGAGATTGACCAAGGTGAATGAGGACAGCACTGAGCTTCCTCTGACTGTCCTATAAACATTAAATCTATTGGCTGAGTTGCCACCCTGTGTCTAGTAATTACTCTATGTAATGCTGTTTGTAATGTTTTGTTTGTAACGCTGTTGAAATGCTGCTGAGATACTATAATTTCCATTGGGATCAATAAAGTGTATCGCATCGTATCGTATGATGGTCATTTCTTAGCCCAGTTTCAAAATTAATGGGGAGCACAGTGGTGGGACCCCCATTAATAATCTAGTTATCACCTGTTCTGTGAATAGGTGGTGATTTATCAAGTTGGCAATAACTTAAGACAGGTCTTACATCTTAATAATTTTCCCCGTTTTTGTGTGAAAAAAAAATTATATTACAATGTGAAGCCTAGTATTTATGTATAATGACTAAAAATTTAGCTGCTTAACCAATAGAAAATGCAGAAAATATGCAACACATAAACATCCCTGTAAAAAGGAATGGTATATGTATCTCCTCACATAGTAAATTAAAACTGCTTTTGGTGCACATACCAGTCTAAAATGTCCCAACTCTCATATGCTGTAACTAACCATTTACTCTTTTGAAGTTTCTCTTCGTCAACATTTTTCAAGCACTTTCCACAGTATACATTGCTACTGTTAATAGTAATACGACTCTGAATGGAAAGTACTTCTCTCAGTTATGCTCATAAGCAGTTTCACAGACAGCACAACAGGCATAGAATGCTTGTCCACTTTATGCAACTTATAATATAATATACAGGTGCCTCTCACAAAATTAGAATATCATCTAAAAGTTAATTTATTTCAGTATTTCAATACAAAAAGTGAAACTCAGAGTGATCTATTTTAAGTGTTTATTTGTGTTAATGTTGATGATTATGGCTTACAGCCAATGAAAACCCAAACGTCGTTATCTCATTAAATTAGAATACTTTATAACACCGGCTTGAAAAACGATTTTAAAATCCGAAATGTTGACTTACAAAAATCTATGTTCAGTAAATGCACACTATTAGGTCGAGGCTCCTTTTGCATCAATTACTGCATCAATGCGGTGTGGTATGGAGGCGATCAGTCAGTGGCACTGCTGAGGTGTTATGGAAACTCAGATTGTTTTGATAACAGTCTTCAGGTCGTCTGCATTGTTGGGTCTGGTGTATTTCATCTTCCTCTCGACAATACCCCACAGATTCTTTATGGGGTTAAAGTCAGGTGAGTTTGCTGGCCAATCAAGCACAGTGATACTGTTGTTTTTAAACAAAGTATAGGTAATTTGGCAGTGTGGACAGATGCCAAGTCCTGCTGGAGAATTACATTTCCATCTCTAAAAAGCTTGTCGGCAGAGGGAAGCATGAAGTATTCCAAATTATCCTGGTAGACAGCTGCGCTGACTTTAGCCTTGATAAAACACAGTGGACCTACACCAGCAGATGACATGGCTCTCCAAACCATCACTGATTGTGGAAATTTCACACTAGACCTCAAGCAGCTTAGATTGTGTGCCTCTCCACTCTTCCTCCAGGCTCTGGGACCTTGATTTTCAAATGAAATGCAAAATTTACTTTCTTTGTGAAGTGTGACAATGACTGCCTTCTGGACATCTGTCATGTTTGCAGTCTGATCCATGATTGTGGAGCCTACTGAAACAGACTAATGGACCTTTCTAAATGCTTAGGAAGTCTTTTCAGGTGTTTTTTGTTAATTATTTTAATTTACTGAGATAATGACTTTGGGTTTTCATTGGTGGTAAGCCATAAGCATCAAAATTAACAGAAAAAAACACTTGAAATAAATCACTCTATTTGTAATGACTCTAAATAATATATGGGTTTCACTTTTTGTACTGAAGAACTGAAATAAATTAACTTTGATGACATTCTAATTTTGTGAGAAGCTCCATTATTTCCTAGCAATGATGGATTACACTTTCAACTTGCAGTAGGCAGAAAGTTACACAAAAAGGAGACACCTAGTGTCCATAATTTTGCTGTGATTGTTTGGTGTAATAAAACATATTTTTTAATTTTAAAGACTTTTTTAGGTATACAAAAGTATAAAAAATAAAACAAATAACAATTGTAACAAATGAAAAAAGTAAAAAACAACATAATGATAACTTGATACATAACTGCAACAGACAGTGCAAAATACCTTAATCTAAATCTTTCCTTACATCAAGTTGAGCCTAAGAAAATAAAAGATTTACAGACTTACTGCACAATTTATAGATGTTTAGGAATTGGAACTCTAGATAGAAATCAAAAATTGGACATGGTAAAATAAAATGAAATTTCTTACAGAATGAAAGACACTCTTCAGCCATGTCATCCAATTATAATTAATTTTTGAAGACCTAAAAATGCTTTAATAAAGTAATTTTTACATTGCCTAGATAGAAGACAATAGTTGAATTTGGCATATTCGCTCAAAAATTTGACCGGAAATTATATTTCAAGCAAATTTATTTGAATTCAAATAAGCCCTTATTACATTTGAAAAAAACATAACATTCTGAGGTCTCCCAAAAGCTGACCAAAACCCACAGATGAGCCTGAATGGGTTTAAAAAACAACAAAAAAATCATACCCTGTGCCTGCTGCTAAAGCTCATCACCAATACTCCAATGACCTTTTTAGGTCACCTGGCTCTA
Source organism: Dendrobates tinctorius (assembly GCF_039654945.1). Lineage (NCBI taxonomy): Eukaryota > Metazoa > Chordata > Amphibia > Anura > Dendrobatidae > Dendrobates > Dendrobates tinctorius. Next base: position 55,726,316 of record NW_027361698.1, on the reverse strand, counting down.
ATATTGCATCAGTCTCCTCTTCACTCTTCAGCTCTTCCAATGTTGACTGTGCCTCAACACACATTCTAATATCATGAAACCATGATGTGCAATGCCCAAATATGATCATTGTGTGAAATCAGATTGCAATTTGAGGCCTGGAAGCAGGCCTTAAGTGTGGGCCTCGGAAGCCAGTGGTGGACTAGTGGGAACCTGAGACAGCAGGAGCAGTGAAATCTGGAAACACTCAGGGATTACTTGACATAGAGGTGAACTGTTACATTTATTTCAGATAGTATACAATTTATTGATGTGTATAAATCTGAAATATTTGAGACATATCAGTTAAGATTTTTATTAGACTGAAAATTTGACCTTTAACTCATATTCTAAAATACCCTATGTACTGAACAACAACATTACTCTTTGTTTTACACACTACTTTTGCAACAAATTTTCCCCATGCAGAAGTAAAATGTGCATACCGGGAAAAAAGCAAACACCATATGGCATTATATCCAAAGCTTATGATTTGGCAGTCAGCAAAATGTAACCATCAAATGCAGAAAGGACTAAACCTGAAAGAGAGAACTTAAGCATTATGCAAATATCAGCATGAATATGCATAGACATTGATACATGTCTGCCTATAAAGCACATTCACTTCAACTTGCATCCTTATGAGCACTGTATAACTGCTTTTTAACAGATGATAATAATGACAAGACGTTTGATGTTGGTAGTCACAATTTCGACAGTGGAAGGATGTGGAATAGAACAATGGAGAAGTGTAATAATTGTTTTTTGCACACTTAAAATAATCCCATATTTTACTAAACAGGATGTTTGTTTTATTGTTCAATTTATCTACATCACCTACTCTAAAGCTAGAGGTTTAAGTTTTGCTTTCACTTTTCAGTCACTTTTGTTATATTCATCAACTTCCCACAATATTTAGAATACAGATCTTGGAACCATGCAGCTCAGAATCATAGTTAACTAAAGTTGTAGATGTAATATTCAGGTAAAAGAATGTCAGGGTAAAAAGTTTTATTTTCTTTTATTTCTGTGCTTTTACAGAAAAGGGTGACAGAGAGAGGAAGCTGACAGTTAAAAGAATGAGCACACCCAGTCTGTTGCTGTTACCTCTCCTCTCTACAGCTTTTTAGTTATCAAATAATTATTATACTGAATTTTTGTGACATATGCAATCTCTGTTTGTCACCCTTAGGGGTTGAAGGAATTGTATCCATATGGCTCTCCCACAAGTTTGACTATCTTTAGATGACAGTGGTTCACAATCACATCTATAGTCGCACAGTATGTCCACAATTCTTAGCGCAATCACTAGTGATGAGTAGAGATGGGCAGATCCCTGGATGTTCAGGTCTGGCGGGTTTGGTTAAACAGCTAAAAAAAAGTTTTGTTTCAGGTACCAGAACAGTATTCTGACCCGAACCCAAACCCAGACTCCATTCAAATGACAGCTTGACAAACACCCGATGTTCAAAGGTGCCAAACCCAAACAGTAACATGGACTTCCTCGTGAAGTCTGTGTTCGGGGTCCGTACCCGAACAGTGGATGATTGGTACTGTACTATGCTGTTCAGGTTCGCCCATCTCTTTTATTTTAAATCAAATAATTTTTATTGAAGAAAATGAAGAGAATGACATTACATACATAAGTATGCACAAGTATACAAACAATATTACTTTTCTTTCTTTTATGAGTATACAAAATGGACCCCCAAAAAAAGATACAAAAACCCCTCTCACATCCCTCCACCCATCATGCTTCCACAATCCTTATTTATGTATTACAGTATTGTACACATTCTTATTACCCTAGTATCCTGTCTTTGTTAAGATCCAAAGAGGCCAACCCAGGGAAATCCATCCAGCCCCCCCAGATGTTCTCATAATGATTCATTTTGCCTCTTTTCATGCATAAGCTCTGCTCCATAAGAGCCACAAAGTTAACTCTGCTCACGAATTCCTTTCTAGTAGGAGGATTTTCATCTAACTATTGCAAAGTAATAGTCTTTCTTGCAACATATAACATTTTGGCTATTGCTAGTCTGCCCCATTCATCTGTCTCCACCCCCTCCACATATCCTAAAATACAAGTTAGTGGATCCCGAGAGATATTTATTTCCGTTACTCTGTCTACAGAATTTAAGAACAATATCCAGAACGCCTGTAGTCGGGGACAGGACCATAACATATGAAGAATGTCAGTCTCATCCATTACACACCTCGTGCATCTGGAATCCATTCTTAGTCCAATCTTTCTCATCCACTTAGGAGTCCTGTATACCCTATGTACTGTATAGTGAATAAATGCACACCCTTCCAGATTCACTTATAGATATTCTAGGGTCATATTGTAGAATTGACTCCCATTGGGCATCCAATATATTTCCAAGATCCTCTGTCCATCTAACTATCCGTCAGTGGATGTCTATCCAAAAATTTATCTAACAATCCCCTGTAGATTAGCGATATAAAATCTTTAGTACTTCTCTGTGAACCAATTATATTCAGCATACTATCACTCTATGTCACTATCGGTGATCTTTTCCTCTGTCTATGAAATGCATGCCGCAGCTGCAGATACTGATAAAACATAGTATGTTCCAGAGGGAACTCTTTCCCAAGTGCCTCAAATGTTTTAAATGTCTCACCATATAGCAGCTGTGACACATACCATATACCTATTTTCCTCCACTGTCAAAAATTTGGTAAATTTAACATTTCGGTCAGCCAAGGGTCATGTCAGATGGATGTGTATCTGGTGCATTCCTTTATTCCCCTCAACTGCTTAATATTTTCCACAATTTCTCAAGAAACGCCAGTGTTGGAAACCTATTAGAACTCAGCCGAAATCTACCTGCCTCCAAAGCGGCCAACAGTGGGCCTTTCCCCACCATATGAGAGATAATCTTCCCCACTGAGCTAGTGAAATCATTGCCCCCCCATCTCACCATATGCTGGCATTGCGACCCAATGTAATACAACTGTGAGTTGTGAACTGCCAGACCCCCACCATCCTTTGGACGTTGCAATAATTCTAATTTGATATGCGCTCAGCCTCCTTTCCATATCAAGTCACGAAAGATAGCATTAGCTCTGTAGAATCTATTCTGATGTAGCTAGACTGGTGCATTGTGTAGCACGTACAAAAGCTGGGGCATGTGTATCATCTTTATCAAGTTAGCATGCCCAGGCATTGTCAAGTTCAGTTTCCTCCATGCTGTAATCTTTTGTTTAAATTTGCCCAGTAATGGGGTCAGATTGAGCCTCTCATAGTGTTCAAGATTGTTCAACACCCTAATGCCTTGGTAGGTAACCTCTTTGACCACCTGAATTTGAGTTTACTGGTCTCCCACAGCAAAAGTCCCACTATCCTGCGGCAGCAGCATAAACTTGTCCCAATTAATTCAGATTTCACAGCATACTAATGTGGTGCCAATATTCAAAAAGGAGACAAAAACTGAACTTGGAAATTATAGGCCAGTGAGCTTAACCTCAACTGCGGGTAAAACCCTGGGGGGTTTTCTAATATAAACTATACTGGAGTATCTGAAGAAAAATAACCTCATGACCCAATATCACTATGGGTTTACGAGGGACCGTTCCTGTCAAACTAGTCTGATAAGCTTTTATTAGGAGGTAAGTTCTGGACTGGACCAAGGAAATGCAGTGGAAGTGGTGTACATGGACTTTTCAAAAGCTTTTGATATGGTGCCACACAAAAGGTTGATACGTAAATTGAAAACAATGGGGATAGGGGAAAATATGTGTAAGGCTGGTTTCACACTTGCGTTATTTTTTGCGGGATTTTAACGCTAAAAAACGCATGAGATTTTTTTTTCCTATACTTTGCATGGGATGCGCTTATGTGCGCATACACATGCGTTTGTATGCGTTTTTCCGCGCATGCGTTTTTTTGCGGTATGCGCTCGGGCGCACAAAATGCATCCTGTTGCATTTTTTGAGCGTCCGACTTGCCTCAAAAAAACGCATGCGCACGCAATGCGTTTTTTTACAGCAAGACACCCATTATAAGTCTATGGGTGCGCATATGTGCGCATTGGCATGCTTATGTATGCGTTTTTTTGCGCATGCATTTTTTTTTTTTACCATTAGTTGGACAATGGAATTTAGGGGTTTGGGTTAGAGTTAGGGTTAGTTAAGGGGGTTTAGGGTTAGGGTTAGCTAGGGTTTATGGTTAGGGTCAGGGTTAGGGTTAGGGTCAGGGTTAGGGTCAGGGTTAGGGTTAGGGTTAGGGTCTGGGTTAGGGTTAGGGTTAGGGTCAGGGTTAGGGTTAGGGTTAGGGTTAGGGTTAGGGTTAGGGTTAGGGTCAGGGTTAGGGTTAGGGTTAGGGTCAGGGTTAGGGTTAGTAAAGTCTTGGTTTGGGTTAGTGTGAGGGGCCACCTAATGTTGGAAAAAAATGCAAACGCGGTAAAAACGCACTAAAAACGCATACAAACGCATAAAAATGCTGTGTTTTTTTCATGCATGCTCATAAAAATGCTTGAAAAAAACGCTGCATTTGTATGCATTTGTATGCGTTTTTTCTATGCTTTTTTTGCGCTAAAAACGCGCTGGAAAAAAAAGCAAGTGTGAAATTAGCCTAAGTGGGTTAAGAGCTGGCTCAGGGATAGGAAACAAAGAGTGGTTATTAATGGAGCACACTCGAACTGGGTCACGGTTAGCAGTGGGGTACCACAGGAGTCAGTATTGTGTCTGCTTCCTTTTAACATATTTATTAATGACCTTGTAGGGGGCATAGAGAGTAGAATTTCAATATTTGCAGATGACACTAAACACTGCAAGGTAATCAATACAGGAGGATTTACACTACCGTTTAAAAGTATGGGGTCACCCAGACAATTTTGTGTTTTCCATGAAAACTCATACTTTTTAATCAAAGGAGTTGCCAAATGAATTTAAAATCTAGTCCAGACTTTGACAAGGTTCGAAAAAAAGATTTTTATTTGAAATAATAATTTTCTCCTTCAAACTTTGCTTTTGTCAAAGAATGCTCCCTTTGCAGCAATTACAGCATTGCAGACCTTTGGAATGCTAGCAGTTAATTTGCTGAGGTAATCTGGAGAAATTTCACCCCATGCTTCCAGAAGCCCCTCCCACAAGTTGGTTTGTCTTGATGGACACTTTTTGCCTACCATACGGTCAAGCTGCTCCCATAACAGCTCAATAGGGTTGAGATCTGGTGACTGCGCTGGCCCCCAATTACAGATAGATTACCAGCTGCCTGCTTCTTCCCTAAGTAGTTCTTGCATAATTTGGAGGTGTACTTTGGGTCATTGTCCTGCTGTTGTAGGATGAAATTGGCTCCAATCAAGCGCTGTCCACAGGGTATGGCATGGCGTTGCAAAATGGATTGATAGCCTTCCTTATTCAAAATCCCTTTTACCTTGTACAAATCTCCCACTTTACCAGCACAAAAGGAACCCCAGACCATCACATTACCTCCGCCATGTTTGACAGATGACGTTAGGCACTCTTCCAGCATTTTTTCAGTTGTTCTGCATCTCACAAATGTTCTTCTATGTGATGCAAACGCCTCAAGCTTGGATTTGTCTGTCCATAACATTTTTTTTACAATCTTCCTCTGTCCAATGTCTGTGTTCTTTTGCCCATATTAATCTTTTCCTTTTATTAGCCAGTCTTAGATATGGCTTTTTCTTTGCCACTCTGCCCTGAAGGCCAGCATCCCTGAGCCGCCTCTTCACTGTAGTTGTTGACATTGGCGTTTTGCGTGTACTGTTTAATGAAGCTGCCAGTTAAGGCCTCTTTCACACATCAAGTTTTCGCCGTCAGGCGCGATACGGCGCTTTTGACAAAAACCGGATCCGGCGAAATGCAATGCCGGATCTGGTTTCCCCCCCCATTGACTTGCATTAGAGCTGGATCGAGCTGGATGGCCATGCGTTTCATCCGGTTTTCACCGGATCCGGCAATGCGTCGCGATCCGGCGTCTGGAAAAAACGGCTACTGTAACGTTTTTTGTCTCCGGCGAAAAAGCCGGCGTGTCCGGCTTTTTCACACAATGAAAGCCTATGAGCGCCGCAATGCGCCTGATCCGGCGACAGCCGGATCCGGTGGCCGGATCCGTTTTTTTGGGTCTGAGCATGCTCAGTAGCTCTGCCCACAAGACATATATAAAAGCAAGACAGTGGGACCCTCAGCCACACCCAACATGCCACCCAAGACAGCAACCAGGCACAGGAGAAGGCAGGAGACATCTGCAGCAGCACCACCCCAATTGGAGCAGCATGCTGAACAACGGGAGGGGAGTCCATCAGCAGATGAGAGACGGTAATTATCAAATCCCCCATTCCTCCAAACTAGGGTCATGGAATATCAAGATATTCATTGGCCCTTTGTTTATCTTTATTCAACAGCCGCCCAAGAGATGCAGCAGCAGCAGCAGAAATGGCAGCAGCAGGAACACCACCCACAGCCATTGAGTCTGGCCAGCAGGAAGACAGCACATCTTCTTCTGGGAGCCCTCCCTCGCATCGTCAGCATTTGACGGTAAGTTTTTATTTCCAAAATCCATCATCTCTGTAATATATGTCTATTCATTGCCTTTTATTTCAAAACAGGAATCACAAGATGAAGAGGAGCTCCCAGAAGAAGAAGGAAGGGGTGGACAGACACCTGGAGTGGGCTCACAATTGGTAAGATTTTGGCATCAAACGCAGAAACACAACATCACACTACACACAACACATAAAAAACAATGTTCTGCAGACCACACACAGCAAACAAATGCCTACATCCAAAGACATAACATTTTTTGTTTTCTTCTCTAGTCTTCCCAATCTGGTGCTCGGCCAAGAGGTCCTCGCAGTGCCTTCCAGGGTCGTCGACGACAGCAACGCGGCGGTCACCAGCGTGTAAGTATAAATATTTTTGCTTTGTTTTTTTGCACTTTTTATTTCATTTCTTTTGTGGAGGCTAATTATGTTATTTTTGTCTTTTTCTTTAACAGCCTTCACAGCGTGCTCCCGACTCTGATGGTGAGGATGGAGGAATTGATGTGGACCACCTCATCGATCTCGTCAGAGAAAGGGAGCCGCTCTGGAATATGGCTGACCGCCGCCACGCTGACCTGATCGTTACCCGACAACTCTGGGAGGAAATCTGTTCGCTCCTTGTGGGCCGCTGGGAGGACCTCGGTGCTCGGGCCCAGATTAAAGAGCGTAAGTATATACAGTACCGGTTGCTTGATGTAAACCAGTGTTTCCCGAACTCCAGTCCTCGTGGTCCCCACGGATCATGTGTTCAGGATTTCTATTTACTATGGAAATCCTGAAAACATGACCCCTGGGGACCATGAGGACTGGAGTTTGGGAAACACTGATGTTGTATACTAACCACTCCTTTCTCGTTTCAGGGAACAGAATTGTGAATCGGTGGCGGTCTGTGAGGGATCGTTTCAAGAAGGAGTTCAATAAAGAGATGCGGGCCCCGAGTGGATCTGGAGGACGCAGGAGCAAGTACAAGTACGCACAAGCCCTGTCGTTCCTCCGGGAAACAATGGTCACTAGAAGGTAAATATTACACACCACATGTGAAAAAAAATGTTAGATGTAACTTTTTTTTTTCTTCAGCCAGGGCCATACCATGCCACTATTTTAATTGTTTTTTTTTCTCTTTATTCCACAGCACGGTGAGCAGCACTCGGGAGCCTGCACGATTGGACCCTTCTGAGGCGATCCCTGAGGAGACCGGCACCGAGGGACACTTCGACCGCCCCGGTACATCTGCACCTTCCCAGCCTTCCCACACATTCGACCCATCTGTCCCATCCACCAGCACAGGAGCATCGTGGCCGCCTACATTACATGAAGCTGCTGGTGAGGAGATCGCTTTCCCTTTACCCCACCCTTCTGCCCCTGCCACCTCTAGTACACCTGCGGGTACTGGGCGGCAGAGGGGTCAGGAAAAGACTTATGCGCCAGAGTTCTTGCATCTGAATGCATCTTTCCAGAACTGTCTAAAAGTCTTGTCAGAGCAAATCTCCGCAGGCTTTCAGCAGATCAACTCCAGCATTCTGGAGGTGAAGACACTTCTGCAAACCATGCATTCAGAAGCAAGATCTTCGCCAAACCACACCTTTTTCAGGTCTGTTGTGGAGCGCATGGAAACGCTATCTCCTACCCAGCAGATGCATGTAATGCATTCATTCCACGGTGCTCTCCAGCAAGTTACCTCCCAACCTCCTCCTCCCACCACAGTAGTTCCTCCACCTGCACCCTTTCCATCCTCCCCCTCCTATTACATACCATCCACCTCCCCAGTACCAGCAACCTCCCCAGTACCAGCAACCTCCCCAGTACCAGCAACCTCCCCAGTACCAGACATCTCCCCACTTCCAGCAACCTGCCCCATACCAAACTCCTTCCCCGTACCAAACTCCTTCCCCATACAACTTGCCATCAACATCATCTGCTCCTACAGTCCCTGCCCAACCCTCCACTCCACCGCCCACCACCTCTTCTGCCTCCCACATGTCCACCCATTCTGTAGCTTTTTCCACACCATCACCTCTAACTGTTCCTTCCCCACCACGATCCCAATCCTCTCTCCACACTCCCATTGTCGAAGTGTCCCGCAGCCCCTCCAGCAGTATTTCCACCCCACACTACACAGATTTATGATGTGTTTTGTAATAAAAATGCCCAGTTGGTTTCAAACCTTTATTAAAAAAGTTTTTTTTAACTTTAAAAACAGTTTACAAAAAAAAAAATATTTTAAATAAAAGTTAAATTATTGTTTACACTGGTTGTCTGTCATTTCTTTCTGCGGCGAAATATGTTTTAAAAAAAGGTTAAATACAGGGTATTTAAAAGGTAAAAAGGTATTCAAAACCAGGTATATAACTGTGGGTAAATTTTAGCTTTTTGCCACAGTTGTGTTCCTGGTTGTGTTTGAAGCAAAGTATTTCACCTAAAAAGTTGTGTTTATTGTTGGTGATTTCCTAACAATGTACACAACTTTTGTTAAAAGGTGAAATACTTTGCATAAAACACAACCAGGTACACACCTGTGGCCTAAAGCTAAAAATAGAGACCATGACAAGATAGCCAACTTTGGTTGGCAAAGGTATATACTGTTAGTACAGAAGGTACACAAGTTTGGTTAAGGGCACAAATCTTTCACACTCTGTCATCCTGCCAGTGTACTCTGCCTTGAGGTGACATAAAGTATAGTGCAAAATTGTCCCTCATTACTGAAACCGTCACAGAACTTCTAGTGGTAATGTCATGGTAATCTTGCAAGGTGGTTTCTTCAGAGGTGTCCTCAATGGAAATGGGTTCCTTGCAGATAACAAAATTGTGGAGCACCACGCAAGCTTTGATCACCTCGTCCACAGTTTCTGTCTTGAGGTTGATCGCAGTCAATAGGACCCACCATTTGGCTGTCAGAATACCAAAGGTACATTCAACCATTCTTCTTGCTCTTGTGAGGCGGTAATTAAAAATGCGTTTTGTTCTTGTCAATCCTCTGCTAGAGTACGGTTTCAAAAGGTGTTCTGACAGCTGGAAGGCTTCATCCCCTACACAGACAAATGGCATAGGTGGACCAGATGTTTGCGGCAGCGGTCTAGGTGGTGGGAACTGGAAGGTGTTTCCATACAGTTTACGCCCCATGGCAGACAGTTTGAAAACTTGAGAGTCATTGGAGCGGCCATAGGCCCCAATATCAACAGCAATAAATTTGTATTCCGCATCAGCGATGGCCATGAGGACAATTGAAAAATATTTCTTGTAATTGAAATATTCCGATCCCGATCCGGCTGGCTTTACAATGCGGATATGTTTCCCGTCCACAGCGCCCAAGCAGTTGGGAAACTGACATATCTGTTGAAACTTTTCTGAAATTTCAATCCACCTCTCTGTTGTGGGCTCTGGTAAAAACTCTTCAGCTAAGGAGTCCCACAGTGCACGGCATGTGTACTTCACTATTCCAGATATGGTGGAAATCCCGAGTCTGTACTGGAAATGCAGTGACGAAAGGGATTCTCCAGTTGCAAGAAATCTGTGGGGAATTAAAAAACAATCAATTAGTTTTAAATCACGGCATTACATACCAAAACTCAGCTATAACACTTGGAGATACAAACTACCACCAACAAGATTGCAGTGAAAGTGTGCTCTGATGCGAGCATATCCAATAAATGTTGCTTACCTTAAAGTCACCATCAGACGCTCTGCAGGTGAAACAGAGAAGCGGCAATAGGTGTCCGCTTTTCTTATGAGGTGTGCAATGCGCTCCACCAAGTAATCAAAATTCTCCATTTTCATCCGAACATATCCAAAAAATTTATCCGGGTTTCGTCGAAGGTCCATGCAGAGTGTAGAATAGACCCCACGCGTCATTCTCTTGGCTGTGATGGGGTGGATCCACAAACGTCATCTACGATGCCTGATGCGCTGCTGTCTCGCTCTCTCCTTCTCCAGAACAATCACCCTCAAACGATTCGCCTCCACTGTAAAATCCGCCAAATTCTTCAAAATATTTCCAATGACAACATCCATCTTCGCCAGTAACTTGCTCTTCTCTCCAACCTGCACTTTCTCCTCTACAACCTGTCAAAGAAGGGCTGTAGGAACACGCTACATATAGTTTTCCAGTAGCCTATCCCGTTCGGAAGGCCACAAGGGGTGTTTTTAAAAACCGGATCCGGCGTAATCCGTCGAAAAACGGATAGAAAAACGGATGAACCGGATGAGACGGATCCGGTTTTGTCTGTCAAGAACAAGACGGATCCGGCAGAAAACCGGATCCGTCACATCCGGTTTTACAAAACATTTGCTGGATCCGGCGTTCCGGCACGACGCCGGATCGCGCCTGATGCCGAAAACCTGATGTGTGAAAGTAGCCTAAGGACCTGTGAGGCGTCAATTTCTCAAACTGCAGACTCTAATGTACTTGTCTTGTTGCTCAGTTGTGCAGCGGGGCCTCCCACTTCTCATTCTACTCTGGTTAAAGCTTGTATTTGTAATCCTCTGAAAGGAGTAGTACTCACCGTTGTAGGAAATCTTCTGATTCTTGTCAAATTCTCACATGGAATAGTCTTCATTTCTAAGAACGAGAATAGATTGTCGAGTTTCACATGTAAGTTCTTTTTTTCTGGCCATTTTGAGAGTTTAATGGAACCAACAAATGTAATGCTCCAGATTCTCAACTAGCTCAAAGGAAGGTCAGGTTTTTAGCTTCTCTAATCAGCCAAACTGTTTTCAGCTGTGCTAAGGCTACTTTCACACTTGCGTTATTTTGCTTCGCGTTTTTTGCGCACACAAACGCATGAAAAAAATGCATCATGTGTTTGTGTGCGTTTTTTTGTGGGTTTTGGTGCGTTTTTTAAGGCTGGTTTCACACTTGCATTTTTTTGTGCTGTTTTTAGCGCAAAAAAGCATGTGTTTTTTTCCCTATCTTTTACATGGGTGCACATAGGTGCGCATAGACATACGTTTGTATGCGTTTGTATGCACATGCATTTTTTTGTAGTGTGCGCTCGGGCACATGAAATGCATCCTGTTGCATTTTTTATGCGTCTGACTTGCCCCCAAAAAACGCATGCGCATGCAATGCATTTTTTACAGCCAAACACCCATTATAGTCTATGGGTGCGCATACGTGGGCATGGTAATGCGAACGTATGCTCAAAAAACGCATGCGTTTTTTTTAAAAAAGGCACCCAAAACCACAAAAAATCGCACACAAACGCATGATGCATTTTGTATGTGCGTTTGCACTGCGCGCGGTGCGCAGCGCAAAAAAACGCAGGTGTGAAAGTAGCCTAACATACTTGCGCAATGGTTTTCAAGGGTATTCTAACCATCCATTAGCCATCTTTCACAGTTAGCAAACACAAAGTACCATAAGAACACTGGAGTGATAGTTGTTGGAAATAGGCCTCTATACACCTATGAAGATATTGCATTACAAACCAGACGTTTGCAGCTAGAATAGTCATTTACCACATTAACAATTTATAGAGTGTATTTCTGAATCAATAAATGTTAGCTTCTTTGGAAAAAACTGTGTTTTTCTTTCAAAAATAAGGAAATTTCCAAGTGACCCTAAACTTTTGAATGGTAGTGTATGTAAACTAGAAGCTTGGGCTGATAAATGGCAAATGAGCTTTAATGGGGATAAATGTAAGGTCATGCACATGGGTAGAACAAACAAGAGGTATATTTATGTGCTTAATAGCAAAACACTGGGCAAAACTGTCACTGAAAAAGACCTGGGTGTATGGGTGGACGACAAACTCACATTTAGTGGCCATTGTCAGGCAGCTGCTGCAAAGGCAAATAAAATTATAGGATGCATTAAAAGATGCATAGATGATCATGAGGAGAACATAATCTTACCTCTATTCAAGTCACTACTGCTTACAGGTTTGGTCTCCGGTGTATAAGAAAGACATAGCTGAACTGGATTTGGGTACAGAGAAGAGCGACCAAGGCTATTAGAGAACTGGGGGGTCTGCAAAACCAAGACAGTTTATTTCACTTGGGGTTATTTAGTTATTATTCAACCACCACAACCCCTTTGCATACCAGACCAATGCCCAAACCCCATAACCTCCTTATCCAACATCACTGAAGGGGACCTTGCTCATCTTCTCTCCAAATCACACCTCACCACTTGTGCACTCGACTCCATACTATCCCACCTCCTCCCCAACCTTGCCACCACTCTTATACCATCCCTAACCCACCTCTTCAACCTATCACTTACCTCTAGTACCTTCCCTTCTGCTTTCAAACATGCCACAATCACTCCTATCCTTAAAAAGCCAACGCTCGACCCAACAGCCATGTCCAGCTATCGCCCAATATCGCTGCTCCCATTGGCTTCTAAACTCCTGGAACAGCATGTCCATGCTGACCTTTCCTCCCACCTCTCATCTAACTTGTTCTTTGACAATCTATAATCTTGTTTCCATCCCCATCAATCCACTGAGACAGCCCTGATCAAAATTACCAGTGACCTACTTACAGCCAAAGCTAATGGACAATACTCTATACTCCTCCTTCTAGACCTGTCCTCTGCTTTCGACACAGTTGAACACTGCCTCCTACTACAGATCCTCTCCTCCTTTGGCATCAAAGACCTCGCCCTATCCTGGATCTCCTCATACCTTTCCAACCGCACATTCAGCGTCTCCCACACTACCTCCTCATCCCACCCGCTCTCTGTTGGAGTCCCCCAGGGCTCTGTTCTAGGACCCCTACTCTTCTCAAACTATACACTTGGCCTGGGGCAACTCATAAAGTCCCATGGATTCCAGTACCACCTTTAGCCGATGATATTCAGATCTACCACTCTGGCCCAGACGTCACCTCTCTGCTGTCCAAAATCCCAGTGTGTCTATCAGCCATATCCTCCTTCTTCTCCTCTCACGTCCTTAAACCCAATGTAGACAAATCTGAACTGATCATCTTTCCCTCATCTCACAGATCTTCCCTACCCGACTTATCTGTAATAATTGACGACATCACGCTTTTCACCGTATCGGAGGTCCGCTGCCTCGGAGTAACCCTTGACTCTGCCCTGTCCTTCAAGCCGCACATCCAAGCTCTCTCCACCTCATGTCGCCTCCAGCTCAAAAATATTTTCAGAATCCGTCCCTTCCTCAACCCTCATTCTACTTAAATGCTTGTACATGCCCTCATCCTCTCCCGCCTCGACTATTGCAACATCCTTTTCTGTGGCCTCCCTGCACCTCTCCAGTCCATCCTTAACTCTGCTGCCCGACTAATTCATGTCTTTCCACACTACTCCTCTGCTTCTCCCCTCTGCAAATCTCTTCACTGGATCCCATTCCCTAAGCGTATCCAATTCAAATGACTAATAATGACCTACAAGGCCATCTATAACCTGTCTCCCCCATATGTCTCTGAACTAATCTCCCGATACCTTCCCTCATGTAATCTCCGGTCCTCTCAAGACTTCCTTCTCTCCTCCACACTTATTCGCTCCTCACCCATCCACCTCCAAGACTTCTCCCGAATAGCCCCCATCCTCTGGAATTCCTTGCCCCAGCACGTCCGACTATCAACCACAATCGGATCCTTCAGACAGAACATAAAAACCCATCTCTTCAGGAAAGCATACAGCCTGCAATGATCCACGCTGCCGCCTCACCACTACTGGAGCTACCCTACCGCCTCACCATCACTGGAGCTGCTGCAACCCCCCAACCTACTGTCTCCTTCCCCACCATCCTGTAGAATGTAAGCCCGAATGGGCAGGGTCCTCTCTCCCCTCTATATCAGTCTGTGATTGTTAGTTTGCTTACTCTAAGTGATATCAGTAATTTGTATGTAACCCCTTCTACTGTACAGCACCATGGAATCAATTGTGCTATATAAATAAATAATAATAATAATCTTATTACAATGTATAAATATATGACAGTACAAAGACCTTTCTAATGATCTTTTTACTCTTAGACCTGTGACGGGGCAAATGGGGCATCCTCTACGTCTGGAGGAAAGAAGGTTTAAGCATAATCACAGATGCAGATTCTTTACTGTAAGAGCAGTGAGACTATGGAACTCTCTGCCATATGATGTTGTAATAAGTGATTCCCTACTAAAATTTAAGAAGGGACTGGTTGCTTTTCTTGAAAAGTATAATATTACAGGTTATAGACACTAGCTTCCTTGATATTGCGTTGATCCAGGGAGCTAGTCTGATTGCTGTATGTGGAGTCAGGAAGGAATCTTTTTCCCCAATGTGAAGCTTACTGATTGCAACATGGGTTTTTTTTGTCTTCCTCTGGATCAACATGTTAGGGAAGGTTAGGATATGATATGGGTTGAACTAGATGGACTTAAAGTCTCCCTTCAACCTTAATTACTATATCTTAAACCTTTATCTTATCGAGGACCGTCATCACAGCCCTCAAAGAGCCCCTTGCATCTCCCAAAAATAGCATCATATCATCAGCATAGAGTGCCACCTTTTCCTTATGTGCTCCATATTTAAATCCTCTAAGTCAAAAAGGTTCATCTAAAAAGTGTTGGGAATCCGCAGACAGATTTGGGAGCTCAGCTCTGACCATGAAGTCATAAATCTCTACATCCGTTGGCTGCATATGTGCCCTACAGTATATAAATTAGTATAAAAGCCCGCCATCACCCCCAGTAAACCCCATGCATCCCTGACCTCCTGCCCATTCTCTCCCTTCAAGGTGAGTATGTAAGCATTATCTCTTTGTGCAGCAGCCACCAGGGCAAGGAAATGACCGTCTCTCTCCTTCCTCATAATATTGCATAGGTCGGAACATCTATTTTCATTCTTCTGTTCGTAAAGACAATGCACTAACTCTGGCCTGAGCCTTTTTAAGCCTCTCCTGCTCCCGGGCGGATGGGTCTAGGATCAGTGCCTCCTCTGCCTCCTCCAACTCCCGGAATACCAACTGATCTTTCTATTTAGTGTTTGTTTGAACCTTAGATATCACTTTAATACAAAGCCCCCTGAAAAAAGCCTTCATAGCTTCCCAGACAATCCCCTCATGTGTCGTACCCCTGTTAATCTCAAAGTACTCTTGGAGCGCCCTCTCTAAGTCACCCCTTTATCAACGAGCTGTAGCCAGAAGGGGTTTAATCATCAGAGAGGTCTTTTATTCATCAGCTGGCCCTATTCACCAAGCAGCACATACATTGGGGAATAGTCAGACAACGTTCTGTTCATATAGCCCACATCTGAAACAAAACTTAACATTTGATCATCCCCAGCACCAAATCAATCCTTGACAATTAAGAGAAATTAATTGAGAAATATGAGAATTTACTCACACCCGGGTTACAAATCAGCCAGAGATAAATCATGGACATCTCTCTTAACAACGCACCAAATGGAGTACAATTACCCCTCTGTTTTATGTCCTCTTCCCTGCCTCTATCCCATTGGGAGTTTGGTACATTATTAAAGTCCCCCCATCACCAAAACGGGATCCCCGGGAAGCCTGCACTGATTTCCAATATCTTCAGGAGCGACTTATTATTTGGCGGTGGAACGTACACAGACTTAAGTAGTATAGGCCTATGTGATGCAGTGACCCCTCTGACAGCTAGGGGGCACTGTATGGGCTGCCCGGGACATGCTTGCAGGCATTCCCTTTGTAATGATGGGAAAGTGGTGAGCGGCAGGGTTGTGAATGGTCGATATGTATCACAAGGGTGGGTGCCTTGTGATGGAAGCTGGAACATGTGTTGATCATCAGAGGTACTGCTGAGGGTTTGCTGCAGTGTAATAGGGAGAGCTTCCAGGTGGCTGGTGAGATGGGTGGGACCAGTCACCTACAAACCCACCCAGGGGAATGTGTCTCAATGCCCAAAGTATATGTGTGTATGGTTGGGTGTCTGAAAGGACCTGCAATGAGGTCATAGCCATGTGATCACCTGCAGGTGTGGCTATGTACCATATAATGTGCCTGAGGTCTGGTCACATGGAGAGAGAGTATGTACCTGAGTGGTTCAGGGTGCATGGTCCTGGAGGGTCAGTGTTGGGAGATTCTGCTAGAAGGATCGGATCCCTGGAGCACGTACTGCGACCTTGGACCTGGTGAGGCATGAGTGTTGGGCGGTCTCAGGAGGAGACGGATGTCCTGAATAGCACCCGCTGAGGCCCTGGACCTGGTGGCCAGAGTGTTGGGGGACCTGGGGAGTAGGGTCGGATCCCTGAATAGCACTCGGTGAGGCCTGTGTGTGTGTTTGCAGAGTCAGTGACGGCACTGCATTGGGGGGAGCTACTGTCCGTCTGTGGATCTGGACTGTCAGGTGGCCTGGTGAGCAACGCGTTAACCAGGACGGTGATCTTAGTGCGGCCGCTTCCCCGAAAGAGAGGACTGACAAAGAGTCGGCTCTGGAGCCAGAGCTCCTGTGAGGTAACCCCGGACATGGGGATATGACTGTTGGTGCCTGTTGTGTTCTATTGACATTAATGAACTGTACGGCGTGCGGTCGCCCACGGTAACTGGACAGTGAGGAGGTCCAGCGTGTTTAGGGACTGCAAGGAAAAGCCATATGTTGAAATGTTATTAACTATGTGTAAGCCTGTGACCGTAGGTAATTTATCGTCAGTAACAGCTCCCGACTCATGCTGTCATCTGACAGAATGGGAGTCGCAGTGCTCTGACTGGTCTTTATGATTTTACCTCAGATCAGAAGCAGTGTTTGCCACTCTGTCATGCACATGTTCGGCCCCCCCCATTCATTTGAATAGGGTTCAGATTAGTGTTTGGGTACTGTTTTTCTACCCGAACAGAACTTTTTTTAACTGTTCAACCGAACCCACCGGATCAGATCATTCAGGGGTTCATCCATCATTAGTGATTAGTGAACGTTCTCGGTTATACTCGGACATCACTTGAATATCTTGGTGTTCAGATACGCTTGTCAAGCAGTAGCTGATAACAGGATTGAAATCTAGAATCCCCGCCTGCATGTTTGTGGCCTGTTACATAGCCAATAAATATGCAGTGATTGCCTGCCAGTCACAGTAATGCCGTAGCCATCCAGAGGCATTACTGAGATTGGCTAGCCGCATTACCTCATCAGATATTATAAAAGGACTGTCGTCGGCACGCTCGGTACACTGATGCCATTGCACAGCTCAGGGACAGTTGTGATTTGATGGCGAGAGTAATTCTCCAGGCCTGTGTGTGCACAGTTTCCTTAATCAGAGTCCTCTAGTGGTGCTACTGGTTCTGATGTAGTACCTTCATACTAAAAGTTCTTCTAAGGACTAATCTTGTTTTTTTTCTGTTTCAATGTGATACATCCTGCATTCTGGAGACAACTGCTGGAGCAAAGAGAGTGGCTAAATACTGCCTCTAGGCATGGTTTAGGGCTTTGTAGTCTGCTGCTATATATAGCTGCTACAGATTACCAATTTTGTCCTCCATACATTTTAACATGCTTTATGTAAAACTACAATGGTTTAAACATTTTCAAAACCATTTGGCCATTTTCTAGAGTTCACAATATTTTCATCCAAAAATTAAGTATTGTTAGTAAGTTTAACGTGCTTTGTGTAAATTTACGGTGTTTTAAAATTTTTAAAAACATGCCCATAAATGACACATAACTTCCTGTCCCATTTGAAGGGAGGCACGGGACACCACTTCTGAAGCCACACCAGTGCAAACAGTTGGTCAGTTGGATAACAGATAATGCCCCATTCTTCCACACTGTCCAGTCTTACCGCCCAAGCGTCTTAATCATCACATTGATCCTCCTTCCGCCCACCATGTTGAGTTCCAGGATGCTAGTGATATAACACTAGGATACTTTGAGGAGTTCTTTACATCATTTCTTGATTGTGACCTTTCACCCTGCATGTTTCAAGAGAGACAGGAGGACATGTTGTTTAGAGATGCACAAAACTTAAAGCAGCGACGGTCACAAGAAGATGACCATGGGTAAAGGCAAATTTTGTCTAAGGAGGTAGATGATGATAAGACGCAGTTGCCAGTAAGTCAGGTTATTGTAAAGTCACCAAGTCAGGAGGACCAGTGTGTGGTAGAGGAAGACTAGGTGGTGGATGACAAGGTTGCTGACTCAACCTGGGAAGCTGTCATGCAGAGTGAGGCAAGCAACGCTGAAGGGGAGGGATCAAAAGCATCCAAACAGGTAGGAGGATGCAGTGGGGTAACTAGAGGGAGAAGGCAGGCAAATGATCGCAAGGGGACAAAACTTGTAAATTCAGCAAAAAGTATGGTGTTCCCAAGTCTGGGTCTTTTTTAAAGAGAGTTCTGAGACAAAAACAAGTGGTCGGTTGCAACCTGTACCATGCCTAGATCAGCAGGTGCCTGACCACTAAGAGCCTAACCAGCCCCAGCATAATTAGGCACGTCATCTAAGCACCAGACTCTGTGGGCTGAATGCCTGGGCTCACAATTTGACACCAATGACTCTTCCCCTGTGCTAGGTGCTTGCCAATCCTCTGTCCTTGACAAAGGCACAGAGGACTCCTGACCTGCACCTGTTGTTGCATATTCTGAGGCACCATCATCTGTTACCTCCAAATCTTTGTCCTAGTATTGCATTTAGCTGTCCCTACTTGAGGCCTTGAAATGAAAAATAAAGTTTCCAGTTACCCACCTACAGATACAAACGCTAAATGGTCAAATTTCCATTCTGCTTGCCATGGAAATGTTGCCATTTAGGCTTGTATACATGAAGGTTTTCAGCTGGCTCATGGCAGCAGCCATCCTTCGGTACTCAGTCCCCATCCTCCACTATTTATCCAGTCTGGCATCCCGGCCTTGTACTAGAATGTGTCCAGGAACATTAGCAGTGCCCTTTACAATGTACTTACATGGATTGTCCTCTTAACGGCCCACATGTGGATAAGCACTTGTGACCAGGGATGAAACATTTTGTTATGACCCTGGACAGGATGGTTCTGCTTCTATCCTAGTCAGGGCAGGGTTAACTTTAGTTCGCCTCTCTTTGGTTCTGGGCAACTATTTAATGCTGTCTGTTCCTGAGTCTAGTGTTGGCGATGCTTCCGCATACTCGGCTAGTGGTTGCTGACCCAGGTAACTTCCGTAATTGTTGTGCCTCTGTGCTTGTGTGCCTTGCTGTGTATGACCCGATTCATCCACGGACTCTCGCCTCTGTATCCTGCTTTTTACTGCCCTGTCTCTTCTTGTTGTCTGACCCCCTTGGCTTGTCTCCGTTTACACTTTGTCTTATCCCTAGGTACTATGCTCTCATCTGGCTAGACCCTTTGGTTTCCTTGACCACATGTACTATCTTTGCCTGGCACTCTGTGCATTAATTTGTCTTCCCTGCACTCACGCGTTGCTCACTGCTTAGTCTCAGGTCCTTGTGCAGAGCGTGCCTTGTTTCATCTCTCCCTGTGCACGTGCCCCCTGATAACATCCCCTAGGCAGTGCTAGTGACACCACTGGTGTCATCACACATTTCCCTGATGGCACACTGAGTGAATATTGTGGAATCAGGGGCTGAGGCACACCCTGGCATGGCGCATGTGCTCCCAACACCAAGGATTGCTGGGCCTACTTCTATCAGGGTTTCTTACACTTTCTACAGCAGTTCCTGCACCCCCTCCAGCTCTTTCACATCCTCCATCTCCAATGTGCTATCTCAGACCACATCATCCACAAGCTGGAAGCTCTAGAGCACTGCCTAAGTGAAGCGACATCAGGCTCTGCTGAAGCTTTTTTTTGTCTAGGAGAGAAACCACACACAGCGGCAAAGTTATTGAAAGTAATAACAGACCAGATAGATTGGTGGCCCTTTCCTCTGAACCTCTAAACAGGCATGGTCGTGTGTGATAATGGACATAACTGTGTTGCAGCTGTGAAGCTTTGCAAAATCACACATGTACCATGTTTGGTCCATGTGCTCAACTTGGTAGTTATCCTATGCAAATTTGCCAGAGCTCCTGGTTAAGGAACGTCATATCAGCGCCCATTTCTGCATATCAGCTACAGCTGCCGCTGCTAAGGCAAAACTGCAGCAGCGCATGCAAGTGGCAGCTCTTCGACTGGTGAGCTCCGTCACCACACCCTGGAACTCCCCACACCATAAGCTGGCAAGTCTTTATGAGCAGCAGCAGCAGCCAGTTGTGGAATATCAGCCAAAATACTCCCTTCAATATTTTGGTCAGCCTCCACACATAGCTGAAGAGTGGGATGGATGTCTGACATGTGTTTGGTTCTCCAAGACTTTAAGGATTTCACAAAGATTGTGAGTGACAATGAAGTCATAATCAGTGCAACGATCCCACTTCCATGCCTACTTAAACAGTCGCTGCTGACAATTAAACATGAAGCATTGCATGTGGACCAGGTGGAGATGGAGGAAGACATAAGTCAGGAAGACTCTACCCAGACCAGACTCATCTCATCTGATCAGCATAGATTGGTTAACAATGAGGATGTGAAGTCTGACGAGGAGGAGGAGGAGCTGGTTGCTAGCACAACAGAGGATAGCACCCACAAAAGCATCATCCCTTCTCTCCTACGTGGATGGGCTTAGGAGGGTTAAGAGGAGGAAGAGAGGGAGGAGATGGAGATGTTATCATCGTGGTGGAGATAGGAGAGTGGTGGCTGTAAGGACCTTGGCACATATGGCCAAATTTATGTATTGCTGCCTTTCCCGTGAACCATTGGTTATATTCATCTTGGCCAAAACAAGATTATTGATTGGTCACTCTGCTAGACCCATGCTAAAAGGAGAACCGTGCAGCTCATCTTTATGAGGTGGAGAAGTCTGCTAAAATGGTGCAATACCAGAAGGCCATTGTGAAAAATATGTTGAAAAAATTCAGATCAGACACAGCTAGCAGAAGAGTCAAGCTTCCTTTGCCCAACCAAAAAGGCAAAGTGAGGGACACACACCGGGTACAGCTGAGGCAGAGGTACACTGTCAAAGGCCTGGGCCAATTTAATGACACTCTCCCAGAGCTCAGGCTCTAATGACTGGGTATTTTTTACAAGGAGGGAAAAGTTTTTAAAAGTGGTCAAGCAATACCTGGATGACAAAACCAGCATACTCCTTAATTCCTTTGCGAACTTCAGCTATTGGGTCTCAAATCTGGACACTTGCCAAGAGCCAGTTTTTGCGATGTGTCCAGCTTGGATACCCAATAATTATAAGGCACAGAGAAATCACGGAGGATGTTGGTATGGTCAGCAAGGTCCTCCCTCAGCATCTTCCAAAACTTTGCACTCCTTGTGAGAGTACCCCATGCCTCAAGGCCTGTGCAATCGGAGGGTCTGAGGAAACTCTCCCAGAACTTTGATGGTCCCCTGCCTCTGCTGGATTGTCTCTCTCATCTGTACTCCTTGGTTGTCCTATGAACTGTGACATCTGCCGCCAGCGTTTTCAGACGGGATTTTTTTAACATATATCACCTATATATGATTGTGATACCTTTTATTTCATCTTTCAGGCTATTAGTAACCATTACAGGGCTACATACTAATTCTTATACAGTGTTCTCTATACATTACAGGTATTTAGTCCTCATGTCACCACATGCGCCATTATAAACAGCAGCTACCCATAGCTGAATAGCTCTTTAATTGTTACATGCCTGTGGTTATATACTTTTCCCACCAGCAGTCGGATAGGTACCCTAATCCCTTTCCTTTTTTCTTTTTATTCCTTATTCACAACACGTATTTGTGTATAATGAACACAACCCCCATCTGTGGACATCGGACCCTCAGACCATCCTCATGGAGTTGATTTCTAACTGTTTGTGCAGACACATGCACATTTGTGGCCTGCTGGATGTCATTTTCCAGGGCTCTGGCAGTGCACCTCCTTGCACAAATGAGGTAGCAGTCCTGCTGCTGGGTTTTTGCCCTCCTACGACCACCTCCACATCTCCTGGTGTACTGGCCTGTCTCCTAGTAGCACCTCCAGCCTCTGGACACTACGCTGACAGACACAGCAAACCTTCTTACCACAGTTCGCATTGATGTGCCATCCTTGATGAGCTGCACTACCTGAGCCACTTGTGTGAGTTGTAGAGTTCATCTCATGCTACCACGAGTGTGATAGCACAACCAACATTCAAAAGTGATCAAAACATCAGCCAGAAAGCATTGGTACTGAGGTGTGGTCTGAGGTCCTCACGTGCAGAACCACGCCTTTATTAAGGGTGTGTTGATAATTGCCAATAATTTCCATCTGTTGTCTAATCCATTTGCACAACAGCATGTGAAATTGATTGTCAATCAGTGTTACTTCCTAAGTGGACATTTAGATTTCACAGAAGTTTCATTTACTTGGAGTTAAATTCTGTTGTTTAAGTGTTCCCTTTATCTTTTTGAGCAGTGTATATAATTGGATCTATTTTTATCTTCTTACAATTGTGTAAGTTGTCCTCTTACATGCACATTGTTCTTATTTTGTTTTTCATATATATTGCCACCTGATCAATAAAGGCGATTTATTAACTATACTTCTTGGCTTTCCTGGTCATTTGGATCCCTCGGTTGTTGGTTGTTGCAAACACTGCTGCAGCATTGTCAGACTGGCGGCAGCTGTAGATGACTTGCAGAAATAGGTGCACATGCGGACCACCTTCACGAGTAGCTCAGGCACATTCACTAAGTTGCGCACATGAACCAAGCATGGTACGTGTGGCAGCTTGCCAAACATAAGAGCTGCCACAAGGTTTCAGCCATTATCACACATGACCATGCCTGCTTATAGATTAAGTGGCAAAAGCCACATTCCTGGCTGGTCTGTCAGACATTTCAACAACTCTATAGCAATGTAATGTTTATCACCTAAAAAAATTAGTTTAAGCAGAGCCGGTTGCCACGTCACTGAGGCAGTATTGCAGTGCTTCCTGCTTGTGATGGATATGGACAATAATTTGGAGACGAAGGATGAGGTGGAGAAAGAGGTGCAGGAACTCATTTAGGAGGTGTACAAAACCCTGATGGAACTAGGGACCACAATTCTAGGTGTCGGTAGCTTGTGTGCTGTCCCATGGTCCGACTCTGTCCTGGCCTCCACAAGGTTCACCCAGTGTACCATCAGGGGAATGCAGCAATCCTGGCCAAAAGAACTTGTCCACATGTCAGTGATTAAGACAATTTGGTAACAGGTTTCAGCAGGAAAAACTGTAAGACAATATAAACCCTGACTATTGGCCTGTAATGCACTACTATCTCTTGTCCAGCAGCTATCCCTACAATACAGCTAACAGTGGTATTTATATTAAATAGAATATAAGAAGTCCTGACAAGGTCAATTTGGATATAGGCTCCAGCATTATAAACCCTCACTATAGGCCTGTAATGCAAATGTGATGCGGCCGGCCAATCACAGTAATGCCAGTAGCCAACATAGCTATGGCATTACCGTGATTGGCAGGCAATCCCTGCATGTTTAGTGGCTTAAAAAAGCCACAGAACAAGCAGGGCGGCAACTCTTGCATGGCACTTCAGCACAAGGGATACTCGAGCACACCAATGCTTGATTGAGTACCAAGCAATGCCGAGCACGCTCGCTCATCATTACTCACTCATTTTGCTGTTATTGTGAAATGCCTTTTTTCTGCACAAAAAGTGCAAAAAATAAATATACTGCTCAAAAAAATAACGGGAACACAAACAGCCTGTTGCAAATGGAATAGTGTTCCCTTAAATTTTTTGAGCAGTATAGAAAACACATTGTGTGAACAAGCCCTATTAAGTCTTAAATAAATATTTTTTTGCACAAAAATTTATAAAGCACATCATGTGATAAAAAAAACTGTTGTTGGATGCACTAATGATTAAATATTATATTTCACAATAACTGCTATAATGAATCATGGAAAATGTGACAAAACCTGTGTTTTATGAAATATTAATAAATAGTAATAATAATGCATTTTAGTGACTGAGAAATAAAGGCAGTTATAGAAGTAAAATACATAATTTCATTAATGATATTTTCAATGATAACTTTAGGTATTGGTTTTGCAAGTATTGGTGTTGCCTTTTACAGTATAACCTGCCA
Organism: Dendrobates tinctorius; assembly: GCF_039654945.1. Lineage (NCBI taxonomy): Eukaryota > Metazoa > Chordata > Amphibia > Anura > Dendrobatidae > Dendrobates > Dendrobates tinctorius. Next base: position 55,701,774 of record NW_027361698.1, on the reverse strand, counting down.
ATGTTCAGTCAGATAGTAAATCTGGGTTTACCAGTTGCTACCAATAGAACAAATTGCACTAGATCAATATCCCATAGTCATCAATGTATTCTGTTTTCTTCATCCCATTACTAATCTAAAGTGCTTCCTAGCAACTCACCTTGAACTAGTCACAAGAGAAGATGACTGAAAATGTGGATGCTCAGGTGTGATGAGGCATACATAATGTGGATGGATAGTGCAGGTTCCATTTATAGAATATAAGATGTGACATTCTGAATGTGCAGTGTGAGTCAGAGCATGAAAAAATATATAAGCCATGCAATTTAGTTAAATGTGAATTGCATAATGGAGCAAAACCACTATGGATGACAGAAATACTTTGGCAATATGTGAAAAGTAAGTTAAATATATGACTTCAGTTTTTAAAACAAACATGATGGCAATGTCATGAAAATATATCATTCTGATAAATCTTCATTCACTTATCTAACTTTATCTAACAATTCAACATAATTCACACAGCAACAACATCCCATAGTAGGATTCCTTTAAAGTATTGTGGCTAAAATGTACTATTATTACTAATATTTGTAGGTCAAACAATACTATGTCCCATTTGGTTGTTTCAAATTGCTTGGACTTGGCATACAAGCCCCATTTTATGTATTATTTTAATTTAAAAGAAAAATAATCTCCTGCCAACTTTTTGTGTTGCCAACATCCCTCTTAACAAAAGGGAGGGTTTATGATCCCAAATTCCTTCTCTGTGGGAGTGGCATTAGAGCTCTTGGAAATAATGCATTTATGAAATGATTTCCTAGTGATCATTATTTTAGCATGGCTGAAAATCCAGTTTTATGCATTTTCATATAGATCCAGCAACTCTACTGTACATTAATACTTTGTCAAATAGATATTGAAATAATATCATTTACAACAAATAAGATTTTAAAACACAAGCGTGAAATAAATGTAAACACCACCAAAAAACATGTAGAATTACAGAAAGTAATGCATAGAGTAATATGCAAAACCAACCATTTGGGCTGGCACACCTTTTAGTATAAGTACAATGTGTAGATGTACATTTACAGTGAGGCCATTATCCCATGCTTCTGGTTTTGAATCTTTGATTTTGTGTTCTGTGGTCAGTGTCTTTTTCCGCTAAGCCACAACTGATACACGTTTGCTTTGGGTGTTTTAGTTATGTTATTTTTGTTTCTGTTGATTTTAGATAACAGGTGTTTTTCATTTACTCTGTTTGGCTGACCTATCACCTTTCAGATGCAGATTTAAGTAGCTTCTCCTACTGGTGTTTCCGGCTGGTGATAGACTTTGTTTAATTCATTCACTGTGCTGTAGTTTTGTGATGTTTGCATTTGCTTTGTATGTGATTTCTTTTCCCCTTATGGAACTGCTACTTTATCGATAATATAGGCTGCTAAAGACATTAGGGGTAAGCTGCCATAGAGTGGGGGTGTCTTTTCATTACCATAGAGTGCCAACCTATGTGATCAGACAGACCAGGGTCAGAGAAAGGCTTTTTCTAATCTGAAAAGGGACCTGTGAGGTTCAGGTATTTGTCTTCCTGAATTGTATGTTACACGTTTGAATGTGATCTGGCAGTCAAAACACATTAACAGACATAACCTAGGTTAAAAACCATGAACAAGTACCTTGCAGTAAATAAATAGTAATAGTACAGGTAAATAACAAATTAGTTGATACTATTAAGATTAAGATAGCATACTAGCCATCTCACCACAAAAAGGTGTATTCAATCAAGATGGTCCCTAACTCTTGTAGTTAAATTCACATACACCATATTCCAAATTATTTTGCAAATGATATTCTTCTTTGATTTTCCTAAATGGTCAGAGCAAATGACAGTTAGTCTAATAAAAGTCATCACCCGATAGCGTATACATCGAATTTTATTGAAGAAGCCTCCCAATGATAACAGTATAATCCCACCAAGGACAACATCTGCAAGGAGTTTGTATGTTCTCCCCGTGTTTGCATGGGTTTCCTCCAGGCACTCCGGTTTCCTCCAACACTCCAAAGACATACTGATAGGGAATATGAAAATGTGTGCAAACTGTAAAGCGCTGCGGAATATGTTAGCGCTATATAAAAATAAAGATTATTTATAATCTCCAAAATGAATAAAAACTCAAAATGCATTGTTCCAAATTATTAGGCACAGTAGAATTTCTAAACATTTGATCTGTTTTAAAGAACTGAAAATGCTCATTTGTGGACTTTTATTAGACTGACTGTCCTTTGCACCGACCATTTAAGAAAATCACAGAAAAATATAATTTGCATAATAATTTGGAACATGGTGTATGTGCCAGCAGGCCTCAAAAATGACAGGGCAGAGCAGGACCCAGACCTGACTGATTTACTTTTGCTTATGAAAAGATATATAGATAAGATGCAAAGTCCAAAAAGCTACAGTGACATATACATGTTTGGGCACCGCTGGTCAAAATGACTGTTATTGTGAACAGTCAAGGAAGTTGAAGATGAAATGATCAATAAAAAGTTAAACATGACACATTTCCTTTGTATTTTAGGCAAAATAAAAAAATGTAATTTTTTTCATTATATTCCCTTTAGGTCCAATGATGGATATAGCACGTTATAACTAGGTGTCAGTTCTAGCACCATGACTTGAATGTCCATCATCAACGTTGAACTGTCAATGCATGTAAACAGTTCAGTGTCGACAGCTGTCAATGACAGCTGAGTGGCACAGGAAGAGGTGTTGGGACCCATGCCATGAGTTTCTGCACTCAGATCACTGAGATCGATCAGTCAATCAGAAAGACCGATCATTGCATAATCGCGCAGGAGGTGATGAAATATCATCACCTCCCGCCCAATCAAAGCAGGAGCTTGGCGCTGATAGTGGCTGAGCTCCAGCACTAACATCCATGGATGGTGCCTGGCTATTTAACCCTCTAAATGCTGCAATTGAGAGCAATCACAACATTTAGGAGGCAGGCAGAGGGACGGGAGCTTTGCCTTCAGATTGGCGCCCCCAGTCGTCATGATATCCCAAGTTTGTCATGAAGACCCCTGAGTCACCAAGATATGGAAAGCTTCTGAGACTAAGCTCAAAGAATGTTCTAAGAAGCTTTCTGTACATGTATAATCATTGCAATGCTGGGGCATTGAAAATCATTATACTTGGAATCAAAATGAATAAAGTGAAAGTCCCATAGAGGTACTAAGTTAAAATGTAAAAAAAAAAAGTGTAAAAATACGGAAAAAAAAATTGCACTAATAAATACACATCTAGATGTAAAAAAAAAAAAATAAACAGAAAGGTGAACATTTTTGGTATCGCCACATCTGGATCAACCTGATCTATAAAAGTGAAAAATGAGGATGAATGAACTGATGGAGATCAACATCCAACACTGCGGAGACACCATCACATGTTTCTCAACACAGTGATTCTAGAGCAATGCCCCCATCCCTTATGGGAAATATGTAAAAACATGCAAAACAAAAGCCGCAGAGACACCATCACATGTTTCTCAACGCAAGCAATGACCAGCCAGGTCTTTCCCCAGGAAGGAACAACCACGGGAAGGGCAGTCGCCAATGAAGGAAACCACCGATGCAGTGTTGGATGTTGATCTCCATGAGTTCATTCATCACCATTTTTCACAGTCTTCTACTAGGCATTGCTACTACTGGCCAGATTCCTACTCCACACTGAAGAGGGGCAGTACCCCGAAACAGCTGTCTGTGGATGGATACCATGATTTGGCATAGGTGGTTTCCTTCATTGGACACTGCGGCTTGTGTTTTGCATGATCTATAAAAGTATCACACTAGCTAACTCCTTCAGTGAATGCTGCAAAAAAAATGTGGCAAGCTATGCATTTTTATTATACCACTGGAAAAACTGTAATAAAATGCGATCAAAAAGACAAATGTAAATGAAAATGATGTATCTGATAATTTCTTGTCCCCCAAAAACAGGCCTCCATACAGCTCCAACAGCAAAAAAATGAAAAGCTATAGCGATGCAAAAATGAATATTTTCTCTATAAAAGTTTTTATTGTGTAAAAAACTATAAAATGATATAAAGGAGGTATCACTGTAAATGTACCGACTCAAGGAATACAGTTTCATTATCAATTTCACCACATGCAAAACAGCATAATCTCCTCTCAAAGAAATCCTGAATTGCTGGTTTTTGTTCATTCTGCTTCCCAAAAATTAGAATGGAAAGCGAGCAAAATAGGTTACTTGCCTGAAAATGATACCATTAAATTTGTCAACTCGTCCCACAAAAAATAAACCTCCATATGACTCTGTTGGCAGAAATATGGAAAATGTATAGCTTCCAAAATATTGCAATACGATAACTAGTTTTTGCAAAAAATTCAAGTCTTAGTGTGTGACAGCTGCAAAATATAGAAAAAGTGATATAAATCTGGTATTGCTGTAATCTCGCTGACCTGAAGAATAAAGTCATGTAATCAGTTATTCTGCACGAGAAATGGAGTAAAAAATAAATAAAACCAATTCTTCACCTGCTGTAGATTTCTTAATTCTTTCACAAAGAATGCAGTAAGTCTCGGCTCGTATTAATCCTGCTCTCTACGCTAAGTGCTTACATCGGGGTTTCTGTGTTAATCACTGAAATAGGTAATTCAGTTGAAACCCACAACAAAATATTCCCTACAATGAGGCAGATGGGGACATGGGGACACTGTTGACGCTGTCTGTGCTATGATCGGCGGTGTGTGACTTTTTAGGTTTGCATAAAAGTGCGGTTGGCCACAGTTTTGTGCACTTCTGAAAAAAAGGACAACAACAGAACAGAAGCCAGACAGAATGCAGAGTAACTCTGCTGCCTCATTATAGTGAATGGATTCCTTGGGGATTTCATCTGAATCTTATCATTCAAGGATTTATATGATGTGTTATATTATTATTATTATTTATTTATAAAGCACCATTGGTTCCATGGTGCTGTGACCACAAGCGTGTAATAGCAACATTTTTGGTGGTACAGTGCTAGCCAGAAAAATTGATGTAAATATTTTTATGCCCAACGATGACAAAATTATTCTCCGAGTGATACCTCTATTGGCTAATCAAAAAATAATCCTGTATGCTTTCAGTGCACAGGCAGAGTTACAAATGAATTAGTAAGACAAAAGCACAACATTTAAGCGTTAATACAGCAGGAAATTTCTTCATGAGTTGGGAGTGATGATGACTCCTAAAGATAAGCCAAGGAAATTAAATTAGGCATTTTGTTACAAATGGACAGGCAGTGGGAATGTTCTTCTTACTTTCCTGGAGTCTGTCTGGTGGAGGTGTGAGTTGTGTCCATGTAGTGAGCCATAAATCCAGATGTTAAATGGAGTCTTAAAGGGAATCTGTCACCCCTTTTTTGGCCTTTCAGCTTCCGGCATAGACATCGGGGGCTTATCCACAGCATTCCGATGTCTATGCTGGCAGCCAATAGGGCAAAAAAGGGGTGACAGATTCCCTTTAAATAGAGTCCTATTGTCAAAGAATTGAAAATCTGTATCAGTTTGAAATCCTAAATTTTTCTATTTGTTGTCCTTAAAATGACCTTTTAGTAGTAAGAATTTTAAATCTGTCATTCAGTGTCCAGGCCCAGAGAAATGTTTGCCCACAGGCATGTCCAGTTCACTCATGATTGTGTGTCTGTGTAGATTCATACTTGTTTGTAATTTTTGCATGGTTTCCCCAATAAAGATACCTCCAGGGCAGTAAGTACATTGTATCATGCACACCACATTGGAGGTTGTAAATAAAAAGAAATCCATGACTCTATTCAGTAGTCCTGAATTGTGCATGTTAAGCAGACTGGATTTATTGGCAATATGTGGGTACAAGTTTTGCATTTATATGCATTTATATTGTTACATGGGCATCTGCCCTTCACTAATGGAGATGAGAGGACACTTCTGACAAGGAGATTCCTTAAGTTAGGGTGCTATTTGTAGCAAAGGAGTGATCTTTCTGGGAATATAGGCCCCTTTACATTTAGCGATGCACCAGCGATCCCGACAATGATACGACCCAGTCAGGATCGCTGCTGCATCGCTAAATGGTCGCTAGTGAGCTGCCACACAGGCAGATCTCACAGCGATGTAGCGATGCTTGGCGGTCGTTACTTACCTTTCAGACGCGGCGATCCTGACGTCCTCCCGCCCGCGTCCACTCGTCGGCGCCAGCAGGAAGCCCAGCAGGAAGTGCCCGACGAGAAATGGAGCTGCACGATCTCGCGCAATCAGCGACAGACAGCGGGGGAGCCGGTCGGAGGTAAGTATCACATAGCGATATCGCTGCTGCGTCACAAAATCGGTGACGCTTTAGCGATATCGCTAGCGATATCGCTATGTGTAAAGGCCCCTTATTTCTTTCAGTTTGTGGTCTCTGTGGATTATGGATGTCAGATTAACATCAATTTTCCTTAGGATGCTCATGTGGGGGTTGTATGTGACCACAAGAGGCACCCTGTTGCTTTCCTCCCTCAGTCTGTGATATTGGAGGCTGCTTCTTGGGATCCTTGTAGCTCCGTGGATCTGTTCATCTATTATCAGAGGATGATATTCTTCTTGTAGGAATGTATTCCACAGTGATAGCAGCTGTAGTTTTCTGTTCTCACTGTCTGAACAGATTCAAGTGTACCTCAGAGCGTGAATGTAGATGATAGATTTTTTTATGTGCTTTGGATGAAAGCTGTTCTATCTGAAATATGCCGGAGGTCCTGTGGGATTATGGCAAATTGTTGTTTGTATGGTGTTATTCCTGATATTTATGGTCGTGTGCAGAAAATGTTTTGGGACTTTGAGAAGTTGAGTGTGAGTTTGATGGTTGGGTGGGACTTGCTGAAGTTTTTGTGGAAGGTAAGCAGATCATCTTTTGAGCATGTCCAGACTATTAGCAGATCATTGAAGTGGCGTAATTATGCTAGAGATTTAATAGAGCAAGATGACATAAACTCCTCCATTAGTTTAGTCATAAATAGGTTAGCATATTGTGGGGACATTGTCAGGCTTAGGGCACTTGACCTGCTCTTTCCCCCATTTTTCTTAGTGTTGCAGTCCTCTAGCCTTTGCTATGATCATTTTACAGCTATTATGAAGCACCGAAATTTGGGCTGTAATTGACTTCTATCGGGTTCGTGGTCAAGTTCAGGGTCAAGTTTGGATACTAAACTAGACTTTGAACTGCAGTTCAGTTGAACCCGATGAAGCAGAACATCCATGGGTCCGATCATCTAGTCATAGTAACGACATTGTGAATTTGGGCTTAGCAATAGTGATGAGCAAGCATACTCATTGCTCAGGTTTTCCCAAGCATGCTCGGTTGATCTCCAAGTATATTGGAATGCTCAGAGATTTAGTGGTTGTCGACGTAGCTGCATGATTTGCGGCTGCTAGACAGGCTGAATCCATGTGTGAAATTCCTAACAAACAGGCAATCCACTCTTGAACTTGTATCCATAGCCAGACTCTGTAATTATCTGACTGAGGGGGTTATTATTTCCCATAAGGGATGGGGCATTGCTCTAGAATCACTCCGTTGAGAAACATGTGATGGTGTCTCCGCAGTGTTGGATGTTGATCTCCATGAGTTCATTCATCCTCATTTCTCACAGTCTTCTACAAGGCATTGCTCCTACTGGCCGGTTTCCTACTTCACACTGATGAGGGGCAATACCCCGAAACAGCTGTCTGTGGATGGATACCATGTTTTGGCATAGGTGGTTACTTTCATTGGAGACTGCCCTTCCCATGGTTGTTCCTTCCCGGGGAAAGAACTGGCTAGTCATTGCTTGCATTGAGAAACATGTGATGGTGTCTCCGCGGCTTGTGGTTTGCATAAGAGAGCCAAACATTCACAGATCCATGTGTGTTAGTGAGTCATTGGCTTTCCTGTAGTCAATCCAGGCTGTGCTGAGTTTGGTCTGTTTGGATCTTGATTCTTGAGCGACTGCTCTATCTACTAGGAGCTGGTGCTTACAGCCACTGGTGTTAGTCCCAATGCCTTATTGAGCAGGCTTCATATAGTGATTCATATGGTTCTGTAGCTTGGTGGCTATGATGCCTGACAGGAGTTTCCATTTTGTTTTAAGGCAAGTAATTGTCGGTATTTGGATGGAACTGTTCCTTTGTGGGGATCCTTCATGATCAGCACTGTTCCTCCTTGTGTTTGCCAAGCTAGGTGGTGTCCTGCTTCTAGCAGTTGGTTCATCTGCTTTGCCATGCGTTCATGTATTGCTGTTAATTTCTTTAGCCAGTAAGTGTGGATCATGATATAATTTATTATTAGCTTTATAATTCAGCATGACATGAGCTGCTCTTTACTGCTTTCCCCTTCTGTCTGGAATGTTCAGTCACACAGCAGTGAGAATCTCCCTGCTTTGAGTAACAGCCCATCCAGCTCATTTAAGTAGTCTCTCCACTGCTTTCTGTTCACCAATTGGTCCTCAAAGCGACCTCTTCTTTTACTAGTCATGAATGGCATCTCCCTGCTTTTTCACAAAAAGCCAGGTCTTTTGATCACTGCCAGGTGACTGAGTTCACTGTACATCGCATGTCAAGACGTCCACAACCTCATGACATGCAGTAAACTTTGAGTTCTTGTTGCTACTGGAAGTCCTGGTCTAAAGTGAAAAGGACAGAACTGCTATGACAGAAAAGGATCCAGAGGACTGGATGCTGCATGTTGCCCACCATTTAATCATCTTCTTTCCACTATCACATCCTAGACATATTCACTGTAGCCTGGAACTTCCAGGCACAACTTGGCCTCAGAGGTTACTATTAGAGTTGAGCGAAACAGGTCAGCCAGATTCATAAGTCACCGACTTATGCCAAAGTCGGGTTTCGCCGACCGAAACCCGACCATAGCGTGAAGTCGGCCATGAAGTCAGCAAAACGAGCGCCAAAGTCGGATTTCCCAGAATGCTTGTAGGTGCCTTTTTTTCAGCCAATGAGCAAGGACGTACACTGTGGGCAATGAGATGACATGTGCAGTGTCCACCACCATCGTAAAGAAGGGCAATGCAGTGATTGGCTTGCTTTGGGGGGCATCATAGTGTCTATAAAAGCCCTGACCGCCGACCTCCATTTTACTTCTGCAGATCTTAACAGTAGGGAGAGGTTGCTGTTTATCAGTAAGGAGAGAGTTAGGGCTGTAAAGATATAAGAAGTTCTTATGTGCTTGTGCTGATAGCAATTGTGCTATAAAGTGAGTGTGCAGTGACAGGGGAGGATTTTCTTGTGTGCAGCAGCGCTAATTATCAGGCTGCCTGATAGCTGTATTGCTGTGTGTACACTGCTGTGCAGACTGCTTTTTACACAGCACTAATACTTTTAATTTTTTTTGCACAGTTACTGACCATTCATTTTTTCCCACACCATATAGAGCTGTATGCTCCTCAAACACTACCGTGTACCGTCTAGTATCATGGACAAATACATGCTGACTATCTGTGTGTGACTCCGGAAATAAATACGGAGATTTAAATTTTCCCCTACACCGTATACAGCTTTACGCTCCTCATACAGTACCATATATCTGCTGGTATTTTTGGTACATTTTACCAAACATGAGGAAGTATGGTGGAAGAGGCCACGGATGTGGGGGGGGGGGCAGCTGGTACTGATAGTGGCGGTGGTGCATCTGCTGGTAGTAGCAAAAGCACAAGAACACGTAGGGCAGGAGGTGTTGAGCCTGCATCATCGTCTGGCTCCAGAAGGCCTGGAAGGCTCCCTTTTCTGGGAGTAGGTAAACCGCTTTTAAAGCCGGAGCATCAGGATCAGGTTTTGGCTTACATTGCCGAAACAACCTCCAGCTCTATCGCCTCCTCTTCTGAAGTTTCAAAAACTGCAAGCACTGAGTCATCAGTGCAGGCTCCTGGTCAGGAACAACACCTTTCCTTGTGTCCTTCACCCCCACCAAAAGTGAAGGATGCGGCAGGCCACACTTCAGATTACTCCCTGGAGCTCTTTTTACATACCATGCCTAAGATATCAAGTGAAAACCTGAATTCCCCAGTCCAAGATGAATATGACATGGAGTGCACTGATGCACAGCCAGTGCTATATGATTCTGCTGGTACATTCATCCAGAGCTCTGCATTGCCCTCGCAGTTTACTGAGCCAGATTCTGACCCTGATTAAACTCAGGTGCCCCTTCCCACATACTATACCACCTTACATGGTGACACAGAGGAAGGTGCAGATGAAATTGAAGAGGAGGTGATGGATGACCCAGTTGTTGACCCGGATTGGCATCCATTGGGGGTAGAGGGTGCTGCTGGCAATAGCTTAAAAGAGGAGGAGGATCCGCAGCAGTCATGGACATCTCGGCAACGGTTATCTGGCAGGCCCGTAGCTGTCCAAAAACGTGGAACAAAAACCAAAAGAGGTGCAGGACAGCTTGGCCACACAGTCAAATTAGCACAGCGTGCAAGCCCTGAAATTTTTTCCCATAGAAGGAAGAGTGCAGTGTGGCACTTTTTTGACCAAAATCCTATTGATGAGGCAAAGGTTATCTGTAAGAAGTGCGGAAGGACCTTTAGCCGAGGGAAAAATCTCCGAAATTTGAATACCAGTTGCATGCTTAAATCAATACAAAAAATTGTGGGGGGAACAAGAGGTGCAATAGTGCCCTATCACTAGTGACACTTGAAGTATGAGTGGTATAATACAGTTCCACTCACCTATTCCAGTTGTGTAACCCACAACTGGCTTGAGAGCATATCACAGAATCAGCTGCTGCAGGACCTCCACCAACCACTCACACGTGGAAAAACCTTCAGAAAGTTGTGGGAAGCAGGGTGTGTTGCAGTCCGCGCTGCCGAGATTCACAAATCACCTGGGATACAAGATGTTGTAGCAGTGTACTCCTTTATTTCCTCCTACGCGTTTCAGCGCCCTTCCTGGCACCTTCCTCAGGGATATTACATCAGTCATAGGAGCAGGGAATTTATAGCCCCTTACATTAGCAATTATCTTGCTAATGTAAGGGGCTATAAATTCCCTGCTCCTATGACTGATGTAATATCCCTGAGGAAGGTGCCAGGAAGGGCGCTGAAATGCATAGGAGGAAATAAAGGAGTACACTGCTACAACATCTTGTATCCCAGGTGATTTGTGAATCTCGGCAGCGCGGACTGCAACACACCCTGCTTCTCACAACTTTCTGAAAGTTGCATGCTTAGACATGAAAACACCATGCACTTGCAAGTGTGGACGGACTACAAAACCTCAGGTAGCACACGGGCACCTGCTTCAACTGAAGGTACCCAGCAATGCTACATCTCTTCCCCCACTGTAAGCCCATGGGTTAGCACACTACCAGCAAGAAATGTTGAAGTGTCATCGCAAGGCTAAAGCAGTTAGGGAATCACAATGTTTTTCCAACGAAAGACTGCATCTACGCCATCACCACCACCACCACCACCATCACCAACCCCCTCTCAGTCCACCATGTCCACCGCTAGTTCCACCATATGCAGCTCTCAAGTCCAGCTCATCCTAGCAGAGACTCTGAGTAGGACAAGAAAGTACTCATCCTCTCATCCGCGTACACTGACTTTGAATGCCTACATTGCCAAACTGATCTCATTAGAGATGATGCCCTTCCGTTTGGTTGAAAGCGCAGCATTCCGAGAGCTCTTTCCCTACGCTGTCCCACGCTATGACCTACAGTTGTGGCCAAAAGTATTGACACCCCTGCAATTCTGTCAGATAATACTCATTTTCTTCCTGAAAATGATTGCAATCACAAATTCTTTGGTATTATTATCTTCATTTAATTTGTCTTAAATGAAAAAACACAAAAGAGAATGAAGCAAAAAGCAAAACATTGATCATTTCACACAAAACTCCAAAAATGGGCCAGACAAAAGTATTGGCACTCTCAGCCTAATACTTGGTTGCACAACCTTTAGCCAAAATAACTGCGACCAACCACTTCCGGTAACCATCAATGAGTTTCTTACAATGCTCTGCTGGAATTTTAGACCATTCTTCTTTGGCAAACTGCTCCAGGTCCCTGATATTTGAAGGGTGCCTTCTTCAAACTGCCATTTTTAGATCTCTCCACAGGTGTTCTATGGGATTCAGGTCTGGACTCATTGCTGGCCACCTTAGAAGTCTCCAGTGCTTTCTCTCAAACCATTTTCTAGTGCTTTTTGAAGTGTGTTTTGGGTCATTGTCCTGCTGGAAGACCCATGACCTCTGAGGGAGACCCAGCTTTCTCACACTGGACCCTACATTATGCTGCAAAATTTGTTGGTAGTCTCCTGACTTCATAATGCCATGCACACAGTCAAGCAGTCCAGTGGCAGAGGCAACCCTAAAACATCAGGGAACCTCCGCCATGTTTGACTGTAGGGACTGTGTTCTTTTCTTTGAATGCCTCTTTTTTTTCTCCTGTAAACTCTATGTTGATGCCTTTGCCGAAAAAGCTCTACTTTTGTCTCATCTGTCCAGAGAACATTCTTCCAAAACGTTTTAGGCTTTTTCAGGTAAGTTTTGGCAAACTCCAGCCTGGCTTTTTTAAGTCTCGGGGTAAGAACTGGGGTCTTCCTGGGTCTCCTACCATACAGTCCCTTTTCATTCAGACGCCGATGGATAGTATGGGTTGACACTGTTGTACCCTCGGACTGCAGGGCAGCTTGAACTTGTTTGGATGTTAGTCGAGGTTCTTTATCCAGCATCCGCACAATCTTGCTTTGAAATCTCTTGTCAATTTTTCTTTTCTGTCCACATCTAGGGAGGTTAGCCACAGTGCCATGGGCTTTAAACTTCTTGATGACACTGCGCACAGTAGACACAGGAACATTCAGGTCTTTAGAGATGGACTTGTAGCCTTGAGATTGCTCATGCTTCCTCACAATTTGGTTTCTCAAGTCCTCAGACAGTTCTTTGGTCTTCTTTTTTTTCTCCATGCTCAATGTGGTACACACAAGGACACAGGACAGAGGTTGAGTCAACTTTAATCCATGTCAACTGGTTGCAAGTGTGATTTAGTTATTGCCAACACCTCTTAGGTGCCACAGGTAAGTTACAGGTGCTGTTAATTACACAAATTAGAGAAGCATCCCATGATTTTTCGAACAGTGCCAATACTTTTGTCCACCCTCTTTTTTATGTTTGGTGTGGAATTATATCCAATTTGTCTTTAGGACAAGTCTTTTTGTGTTTTTTTAATTTAAGACAAATTAAATGAAGATAATAATAACAAAGAATTTGTGTTTGCAATCATTTTCAGGAAGAAACTGAGTATTATCTGACAGAATTGCAGGGGTGTCAATACTTTTGGCCACAAATGTACCCAGTTGGCATTTCTTTTCTAGAAAAGCCATCCCTGCCCTCCACCTGCATGTGAAAGACCGCATTGTCCATGCACTCAAACAATCAGTGAGTGGAAAGGTGCACCTCACAACAGATGCATGGGCCAGTAGGCATGACCTGGGCCATTATGTGTCCATCACTGTGCACTGGGTGAATGTGGTGGATGCAGGGTCCACAGGGAACAGCAACAGTGGGACAGTGCTGCCTAGCCCATGGTATAGACAACAGTTGGCTGTAGGCATTCGACCCTCCATCTCCTCCTCCTCCAGAAGCGAAAGCTCGTCGACAGAGTACAGTCGCAGGAGCACTCTATCCGCAGCTGCCAGTGTTGCACTAGGTGTTCCACTGTCGAACAGCTAGTGATAATTGTCAGCAGGCTGTTTTAAAGATGATGTCTTTGGGTGACAACAGACACACCACGGAGGTACTGACCGACTACTTGAGTCATGGCTGGGCAGTCTACATCTTGAGCCAGACAAGGTAGTCAGTGATAACGGACGCAATTTTTGTGGCGGCCATAGCCCTGGCAAAACTCAGACACATACCTTGCCTGGCTCACACCTTGATACTGGTGGTGCAGTGCTTCATAAATAATTATCTGGAGTTACCAGCCCTGCTCCAGAAGGTGCGAAGACTGTGCTTGCACATCCGTCGCTCGCCCATAGACTCCAGTCATACGCAGAGGCTGCAGTGATCACCCCACCTCCCCAAGCACCGCCTAATCATAGATGTTGCAACAAGGTGGAACTCCACCATGCACATGGTTGAGCGGCTGTGCGAACAGAGGCAGGCTGTAATGCATTTGTGGGAGGATACACAGGCAGGCGGTTTGAGGGCAGACATCAAGTTGTCGTGTGTGCAGTGGTCAAAGCTGAAAGACCTCTGTAAAGTCCTTCAGTGTTTTGAAGAATGCACACGGCTGGTAAGCGCAGGGCATAAGCATGAGCATCCCACTTATGCATCTGCTCATGTAAACTTTGACGCACATTAAGGATCAGGATTCTGCAGTGGAGGAGGAGGAGGAGGGAAGTCTTGATGACAGTCAGGCATTGTCTACTCAGGGAACTGTCCTGGACGATGTGGAGGAAGAAGAGGAAGAGGAGGAAGAGGAGGATGAGAGGGATGATTATTTTGGGGAAGAGGATGCTTCTCAAGGGACAAGAGAAAATGTTGGCTTGCCAAGGTCAGGTACAGGGTTTGTGCGTGACTGGAGGGATGTGGATTTGGTAGAAACTGCTCCCCCGCCCACCACTGGCAGTTCATCATTGACACCTGGAACATTGGCCCACATGTGTGATTATCTCTTGTAAATCCTAAAAAGGGACCCCTGCATTGCTAAAATTATGAAGGATGACGACTACTGGTTGGCCAGCATCCTCGATCCATGCTATAAAGGCAAATTACAGAACATCATGCCACAGGAGAACCTAGAGCTAATATTGGCAAACAAACAAGCAACTCTGGTAAACCATTTGAAATAGGCAATCCCAGCACACAGCAGAGGTGCAGGTTCTACCACAAGCCATACTGGGCATCATGGAATAGGTGTTTTTGGTGTACACAGCCGAAGTGGCGTTGGAGACAGGGGTTTCATGACCATGTTGTGGACTGATTTCTCGAGTACCGCTCACACAACTGGTAATACTGAATCGATTGCAACAGACAGGAGACAGCAGTTGTCAACTATGGTTCACAATTACCTCTCCTACCCTATCTATGTTCTCCCTCACAGTTCATTCCCCTTTGACTACTGGGCCTGTAAACTGGACACCTGGCCTGAATTGGCCAAATATGCCTTACAGGAGCTTGCAGGCCCAGATGGTAGTGTGCTAACAGAAAGAGTCTTCAGTGCTGCTGGATCAATCCTGACAGAAAGAGGGACCCGGATGTCAACCCAAAAAGTAGGTGATCTCACCTTCATTAAAATGAATCATGCCTGGGTTTCAAAGGATTTTGTACCACCTTCCCCGATGACACATAGGTTGCCAACAAAGTGGCTCTCTGTCCTCCTCTTCCTCCGACTTCTCCAATTCCTCCATTTGTAGCTGCTGAACGTCCAGCCTACACCTCAACATATGCCTGTTTTTCCACCTCCCTAACTGGGCTGTACCCCCCACAACTTTAGCCAAATAACCCCCAGTTTTCAATGCGTTGCTGTTATTATAAAGTAAATTAAGTTTGACAAGCTTAAGTAATAAGAATTGATGTCGTTGCCATTGAAATGGGCACTGTAGGTTTGCTTACTGTCCTCCACTCACTGCCGACTTTTATTCCCCATTGACTCACATTGGGGTTGGGTTTCGGTCAGAACTCCGACTTCCGATAGTCGGCCGATTTCGTTCATCTCGACTTTTGATAAAGTCGGGTGGTCCGAAACCTGACTCGACCCTCCCGGAGGCAAAGTCGCTCATCTCTAATTACTATGCATCGCACATCTATGACATGTATACATGCAGTATTCTCTGAGATCTGGTCATGGAGAGAAATTCCGGCTAAGCGTGAACAAGTAGGGACTAGGGAGTTGAGACTTGTGATGGCAGAAAAAGAGGCAGTTCTGTGGACCTGATGACAGGTAAAGAAAGCAGATAAGCTGAACAGAGGATCGATGAGTATAAGGTTGTTTTATTTACTTTTACTTGCTATTTTTAAAAACTCTCAATTCTCACAAATTCCAATTTTTTGGCATTCACATTGAAATCAATTTTACTTGAATAAACTCACTCATCTCTAGTCTCTGGAATAATGTAACAAAAAAAGAAAAGAGACAGTTATTTGTGCTTTAAAAAAAAATTCTCATTTTTTATCCCCCCTCCTTCTAATCATGGGGCAGAGGGGACTTCAATTTAGTGAGGTGGGTGAGGGTTAGGGTTTGAAATGTGATATATATGTTTAATTTTATTGGAATTATGTGAGTAATTTTGCACAATATGAGATTTTACTTTATTAACCCCTTTACCCCAAGGGTGGTTTGCATGTTAATGACTAGGCCAATTTTTACAATTCTGACGATTTATGAGGTAATAACTCTGGAATGCTTCCATGGATCTTGGTGATTCTGACAATGTTTTCTTGTGAAAAATGTTATTTCATGATAGTGATAAAATTTCTTTGATATGACAGAAATTTAGCAAAAATTTTGAAAATGTTGCAATTTTCCAAATTTGAATTTTCATGCCCTTAAATCACAGCGATATGTCACACAAAATACTTAATAAGTAACATTTACCACATGTTTACTTTACATCAGCACAATTTTGAAACCAAATTTTTTTTTTGTTAAGAAGCTAAGGGTTAAAATATGACCAGCGATTTCTCATTTTTACAACAAAATTTACAAAGCCATTTTTTAGGGACCACATCACATTTGAAGTCACTGTGAGGGGTCTATATGATAGAAAATACCCAAATGTGACACCATTCTAAAAACTGCAATCCTTAAGGTGCTCAAAACCACATTCAAAAAGTATATTAACCCTTCAGGTGCTTCACAGGAATTTTTGGAATGACAAAAATGAACATTTAAATTTTTTCACAAAAAATTTACTTCAGATCCAATTTGTTTTATTTGATCAAGGGTAACAGGAGAAATTGGAACCCAAACATTGTTGTACAATTTGTCCTGAGTATGCTGATACCCATATACAGTCATATGTAAAAGTTTGGGCACCCCTATTAATGTTAACCTTTTTTCTTTATAACAATTTTGGTTTTTGCAACAGCTATTTCAGTTTCATATATCTAATAACTGATGGACTCAGTTATATTTCTGGATTCAAATGAGATTTATTGTACTAACAGAAAATGTGCAATCTGCATTTAAACAAAATTTGACCGGTGCAAAAGTATGGGCACCCTTATCATTTTCTTGATTTGAACACTCCTAACTACTTTTTACTGACTTCCTGAAGCACTAAATTGGTTTTGTAACCTCATTGAGCTTTGAACTTCATAGCCAGGTGTATCAAATCATGAGAAAAGGTATTTAAGGTGGCCACTTGCAGGTAGTTCTCATATTTGATTCTCCTATGAAGAGTGGCATCATGGGCTCCTCAAAACAACTCTCAAATGATCTGAAAACAAAGATTATTCAACATAGCTTTTCAGGGGAAGGATACAAAAAGTTGTCTCAGAGATTTGACCTGTCAGTTTCCACTGTGAGGAACATAGTAAGGAAATGGAAGAACACAGGTACAGTTCTTGTTAAGCCCAGAAGTGGCAGGCCAAGAAAAATATCAGAAAGGCAGAGAAGAAGAATGGTGAGAACAGTCAAGGACAATCCACAGACCACCTCCAAAGACCTGCAGCATCATCTTGCTGCAGATGGTGTCACTGTGCATTGGTCAACAATACAGCGCACTTTGCACAAGGAGAGTATGGGAGAGTGATGCAAAAGAAGCCGTTTCTGCAAGCACACCACAAACAGAGTCGCCTGAGGTATGCAAAAGCACATTTGGACAAGCCAGTTATATTTTGTAAGAAGGTCCTGTGGACTGATGAAACAAAGATTGAGTTGTTTGGTCATTCAAAAAGGCGTTATGCATGGAGGCTAAAAAACACAGTATTCCAAGAAAAACACTTGCTACCCACAGTAAAATTTGGTGGAGGTTCCATCATGCTTTGGGGATGTGTGGCCAATGCTGGCACCGGGAATCTTGTTTAAGTTGAGGGTCGCATGGATTCAACTCAGTATCAGCAGATTCTTGACAAATAATGTGACGAAGTTGAAGTTACGCAGGGGATGGATATTTCAGCAAGACAATGATCCAAAACACCGCTCCAAATCTACTCAGGCATTCATGCAGAGGAACAATTACAATGTTCTGGAATGGCCATCCCAGTCCCCAGACCTAAATATCATTGAACATCTGTGGGATAATTTGAAGCGGGCTGTCCATGCTCGGCAACCATCAAACTTAACTGAACTGGAATTGTTTTGTAAACAGGAAAGGTCACAAATACCTTCATCCAGGATCCAGGAACT
This sequence comes from Dendrobates tinctorius, assembly GCF_039654945.1. Lineage (NCBI taxonomy): Eukaryota > Metazoa > Chordata > Amphibia > Anura > Dendrobatidae > Dendrobates > Dendrobates tinctorius. The sequence continues at coordinate 55,683,428 of NW_027361698.1, read as the reverse complement.
CATTAATAGCTACAGGAAGCGACTAGAGGCTGTTATTTTTGCAAAAGGAGGATCTACGAAATATTAATGTAACTTTTATGTTGAGGTGCCCATACTTTTGCACCGGTCAAATTTTGTTAAAATGCAGATTACACATTTTCTGTTAGTACAATAATCCTCATTTGAATCCAGAAATATAACTGAGTCCATCAGTTATTAGATATATGAAACTGAAATAGCTGTTGCAAAAACCAAAATTGTTATAAAGAAAAAAGGTTAACATTAATAGGGGTGCCCAAACTTTTACATATGACTGTATGCAGGTAAACCACTGTTTGGGTGCATGGCAGTACTCAGAAGGGAAGGAGTGCCATTTCACTTTTCAATGCAAAATTGGCTGGAATTGAGATTGGATGCCATGCCGCGTTTGGAGAGCCCCTGATGTACCTAAACAGTGGATACCCCCCACAAGTGACACTATTTTGGAAAGTAGATCCCCTAAGGAACTTATCTAGATGTGCGGTGAGCACTTTGAACTCCCAAGTGCTTCACAGAAGTTTATAATGTACAGACTTTAAAAACAGGGTGGCACATGTTAAGGAGCTGAAACTCCTAAACCCTTCATCCAATTTTAATGTGGATACCCTCAAATGAAAGCTGAAAGTCTGAACTTCAACTGCATCTGAATTGTTTTGTTTAAAATTTATTGTGGTAATGTCTAGAACCAAAATTAGAAAAATATTGTCTCTGTCCAAATATATATGGACCTAACTGTATATATTTATATATATATGTGTGTGTGTGTGTGTGTGTGTGTGTGTGTGTACATGCAGCTCTTGCAAACATTAAGGGGCCACTGCAAAATTTTCAGTTTGTCTGATTTTTCTCTTCATAGGTATATTTTTGAGTAAAATGTAAATTGCTCTTTTATTCTATAAACTACTGAAAACATGTCTTCGAATTTCCAAGCACTAAATTTTGCATTCATTTTCAGAAAATGAGAAATGGTTAAGGAACAAAAAAATGCAGTGCTTGCAGACCTCAAATAGAAAACAAATAAGAAAACAAGTTCATAACCATTTAGAAACAGCAGTCCTAATGATTTAACTCAGGAAGACTTGAGAAATTAATATTTTGTGGAATAGCCATGATTTTTAATTACAGCTTTCATGCATCTTGGCATGCTTTCCACCAGTCTTTCACACTGCTTTTGGGTGACCTTACGCCACGTCTGGTACAAAAATGGAAGCAGTTCTTCTTTGTTTGATGGCTTGTGACTATCCATCATCCTCTTGATTACATTCCAGAGGTTTTTAATGGGGTTCAGGTCTGGAGATTGGGTTTGCCATGACAGGGATTTGATGTGGTGGTCCTTCATCCACACATTGATTGCCCTACCTGTGTGGCATGGGCCATTGTCCTGCTGGAAAAACCAGTCATCAGAATTGGGGAACATTGCCTGAGCAGAAGGAATCAACTGTTTTTTCAGAATAACCTTGTATGCGGCTTGATTCATACATCCTTTGCAAACATTAACCTGCCAAATTCCAGCCTTGCTGATGCATCCCCAGATCATCGCTGATCCTCCACCAAATTTCACAGTGGGTACAAGACACTGTGCCTTGTAAGCCTCTCCAGGTCTCCATCTAACCATTAGATGACCAGGTGTTGGGCAAAGCTGAAAACTATGGTCCAGTCCTTATGGTCTTTGGCAAACTTCAGCCTGGTTCTCCTTTGCTTGTCATTGATGAAAGGCTTTTCTCTAGCTTTACATGATTTTTTTTTTTAATCTATGGAAATGGGTCTATATTTCCTTATTGTTGCATAAATAAGTATAAAAAAACACCTACAGGTCTTGGAAACTAAATTGTTGTAGCCAAATTTCATAATTTTTTTCACCACTATAATAATAAAAAAATAATCGAGTTTGATATCACCGTAATTCTGGAAAATCATGTTCCAGATTATTTTAACCACATAATGTATGCTGTAAAACTGAAATGCAAAAACAATGGTGAAATTGCAGAATTTTACTGCACTTTGAATTTTCCAATTTTTCAGAAAAATATATGGTAAAATGAATTACATTATTCAAAACTGCAACACGTCCTGACAAAAACAAGACTTCATATGGCTATGCCGATGGAAAATTTAAAAAGGTGTGAAGGCCCCGTCTCACATAGCAAGATTGCTAGCGAGATCACTGAAGCGTCACCAATTTTGTGGTGCAACAGCGATCTCGCCAGCGATCTCGCTACATGTGACACATAGCGGCGACCGACACCCCCCGCTGGATATCACTGATCATGCTCGAATGTCCCGGGCCATTTTTTCATCGTCGGCGTCCCGCTGGCCAGCGTGTATCGCTGTGTTTAACGCCAACAAGCGACCTCGTTGGTGACGCAGATCTCAGGGATGCAGGCGTGAGTCGTCAGGAAAGCTGCTGTGTGACAAAGTACCAACGACCCCCGAGGTCGTTATACCGATCGCCGTCGGATTGCTGCATCGTTGAAGAGATCTGCCTGTTTGGCAGCTTACTAGCGACCATGTAGCACCAGCAATACTTACCAGGGGAGGAAAAACAAAAGTGGAAAATCAAGAATTTCAAAGGTACTTAAGGTCATTAAAATGCAAGCAAAATAATTACATTTTTTTACACAATGTAATGCTTGTTACAATTTTTTAGCTAATTTTATCTTGTATTGCTAAACATATAAACAAAAATGTTCAAATCCTTTCACTCATAGAAATCCATCCATTGAAGTTCACTCTAGTCAACAGGAAATGTAATAATATACTATTATTGCTAGCTCAATAAAAATCAGTGCATGTGTTCAGACACATTAAGAGGGTAATGATTATAATCACATGGAAAGAAAAAAAGCAAACTAAAATGCTAACAGACAGTGCATTAAAGTATGTGAAGTTAAAAGCATACACTTAATGTAAATGAAAGAGATTTGGAAGATCATTAGTGTTCTTAATTTCCTTTTTCAGTTCTCTTAAGGCTAAAATTGGGTGTTGGGCAATTGGATTTTAATGTGCTATATTTTGCTAAAAGAACAATTAAATACATATGCATATTAAAGAATAAGAACAGCATAAATTTTAGTCATACATGATCTACTGTGCTAAAATCTGCATCTTGATTATGGTAACTGTTATAGCTAATTATGTGTCATCACATAATTAATATATATATATATATATATATTCAGCATCGGACTGGAGCACCTTGGAGTAGTACACGTCTTAATTATGTAGCAGGGGTTGGGTTGGCCCCGTTATAGAATATAAGTAGCCCCCTCATAGAATATAATGAAGCCCTCATATAGTATATATAATACAGCCTCCTCATAGAATATAATGTAGCCCCCTCATAGAATTTAATGCAGCCCCCATAGAATATAATATAGCCTCCTCATAGGGTATAATGCAGCCACCACAGAATATAAAGTAGTCCCCTCAGAGCATAATGCAACCCCCTCATAAGAATAAAATAATTTTGATGAACATAATAGATGGTAATAGAGTAAAAAATGTCTATAAAGTTATATTAATACACCACCATAGTGTGGATATAATATGGACAACTGCAAAAGAGACTAATATATACAGATGGAAACAAACAGTCTTAGAATCCATAACAATCATCTTTATTAAATATATGTATTAAAAGACATTACACTGACAAACAGACATACAGGGCTAAAAGATGGTAACATGATGATACCAGCATCCAAAATTGCCCAAGGTTGGGTATGTCACTGGATGTAAACCATATCACCTCATAGACAAGCGCCCACACAAAAAAATTATTATTCTGATTACCATAATATAGCAGTAAGGTCAAATAGCAACAATATAAATGTATACACAATACCTTATATATGGTGAACAGCTCTCCAGGACAATACCCGCCCACCACAATGTGCTTTTCGGCAGCAGTACCTTCCTCAAGGGGCGTGTGGCTTAGAATGGGTGCTTGGTTTAAATATTGAAGCCCCAGAAATTAATGGAGGACAACGACTTGTTGCCATGGACATCACCATAGCCTCCGAGCCACACACAGCCAGGCAGCTGGAAAACAGAAACACGTGGGGCCCCATGTGACCCGGAAGCCAACGCACCACTGAAGTGCACAGCGGCGGACAGAACAAGACCACAGTGCATGCGCACTACAATAAATAATACAAAGGGAGTCATGCACTGAAGTGCATAGAGGCGAACAGAGCGAGACCACAGTGTATGCGCACGACAATAAATGATCCAGAGGGAGTTATACAGATAACTGGCCGATAATGGGCATATAAGGGCACCACAATCAAATAATTAATGCCAAATGGTTTGATATTAGAGCCCCAATTTATCTAGTTCAATATTATACAGACACCCAAATGAGTAAACTTATATGAAATCACTCATTGGGGATGACAACTAATGAAATGCACATAGGACTATGGCATGGTCATACAGGAATCTCATTATAGTACTGACAAATGGAATTAGATTCTAGAGTCAAGTATATGGACAAATTAGTCATAAGTACATAAGTACATGAGAATATGCATATAAAGATTGTTGACAGTATTTAATGTCACATGAACAAACCGCATACTACAATTGTATACATACAGAATATATAGATTTTTTTTATATATATATATACTAGCTGAAGAGCCCGGCGCTGCCCGGGCATAGTAACTAACTGTGGTTAGTTATAACAAATTATAATTATCCTCCATCCCATAGTCCCGTGCCCATTTACCCATCATACATATCCACGATCCTATAGGCCCGTGCCCATATACCCATCATACATATCCTCCATCCCATAATCGAGTGCCCATATACCCATCACACATACTCCATCCCATAGTCCCATGCCCATATACCCATCATACATATTCGCCATCCCATAGTCCAGTGCCCATATACCCATCACACATCCTTCATCTCATAGTCCCATGCCCATATACCCATCATACATATCCACCATCCCATAGTCCCATGTCCATATACCCGTCACACATCCTCCATCCCATAGTCAACCATTATGACATCATAATGAGCGGCGGGGCTTGCAACCTATGATGACATCAGCGTCGCCATGGCAACCATTATGACATCATAATGAGGGGCGGGGCTTGATATACACACACTTTTCCACAATTATGTAGATAGGGGCAAAATTGTTTGGTGAATTGGAATGTGCGGGGTTAAAATTTCGCCTCACAATATAGCTTAGGACACTCTCGGGGTCCAGACGTGTGACTGTGCCAAATTTTGTGGCTGTTGCTGCGACGGTGCGGATGCCAATCCCGGACATACACACACACATACACACATACATACATACACACACTTGAGCTTTATATATTAGATATGTGTCTCCCTCCATGTTAGGGACTCAACGAGATGTCCTTACAAGATAGTGATATATGGGTGATAATAATCTTGCAGCAGTAGAAGAAAAGATCCCTGATGGAAGACTCACAGATTTCTGGGACATATAGGTAAAACATATCACACCTAAACAACAAAAGAAACAAGAAAAAAAAAGTTAAAATCCAAAATTATAAACAAGAATGCGAAAATACATCAATGCACAGTGAGCAGGTGACTACAAGTATGGAGTGAATCTAATATTCTCATTGAGCCACAGGGGATGGATGGTATTGAGGGTCCAAATCAAGCGTGTTTCCATCTGACCAACGCGTCTGGACAAACTACTCCCTCTGTTGTTAATGTCCAAAACATTAATACCATGCACTCTGAGCAGAGTGCTATCGCATTGATGGAAGGACTTAAAATGTTTAGGAATGGTCTTGAGGGTGGTCATGTCCACGTGGGTCACAGCCGTCTGGATCCTCAAAACAAGCTCCCTAATCTGGACTTTGAATTGTCTTGTTGTAATTCCTATGTGGATAAGTCCACATGGGCAAGTAGTGTGGTATACAACATATCTGGTGGCACAGGATATCTGCTTCCTGATTTTAAAACACCTTGTACCATTGGAATTAGAGAAAGAGTTACATCTATCCACCAATAGGGCTTGCGACACAAAGACCGCACAGGACACAACCACCCCCAACAGGAACCATGTCCAAGAATGTTTTTGGTCCTTGTCCTGTATAGTGACTTCTCGTTAGGTAGTCACACAGATTTTTGGCAATCAATGGTCGCTTTGGAATAAACTTCCCAATAACAGGATCCACTTGTAGAATAGGTCATGCCTTAGCCAATGCAGATCTCACCCTCTCAGAACGTGGATCAAAGGTGGTAATAAACTTAAGTTGGCTCTCCCCACTGGTTCCCTCACATACCTGTGGTTTATACAGCAGACAATTACATGTGAAATACTTAGCTCTGTGGTATGCTTTCTTAATAATACGTCTCCTATAACCACGTTCATGGAACCGTGTCCTCAGCTCCTCTGCCTGCCTCTCAAAATCAGTGTCGGTTGAGCAGATACGGTGAAGATGGAGGAATTGTCCCACAGGTATAGATGAAATCATATGGCGGGGATGGCAGGAGGAGGCATGCAGTAATGTGTTAGCAGCAGTTGTCTTCCGGAAAATGTCTGTATGTACATTCCCACTGCGGTCCCTACTGATCTTGACATCCAAGAAATTAATTTTGGTCTCATCCCACTCACAGGTGTGTGTGATGTTAAGATCATTGCTTTTCAGATACCCTATAAACAGTTTAAGGTCGATGGTCGTGCCCTGCCAGACAAAAAAGGGACAAGGTCCATCGACAGCAGCTGGACTGACAGAAAGAGGCCCCTCTCCCACAGCCCCAGGAACAGGTTGGCATAAGAGGGTGCAAAGGCCGCCACCATGGCTGTTCCCTGGAGCTGCAGGTAGAAGGACCCCTTGAACAAAAAAAAATTGTGGGTGAGGGTGACCTCTAAAAGTTCCAGCAGAGTCCCCTAAGGCCAATAGATAACGTTGATGTTTCTAAGAAGAATTTGACGACAGCAATACCATTTTTATGCTTGATATTAGTGTAAAGGGACTCAACGTCTGCTGAAACCAATAGAGATTTACAATCAAGGCACAAACCATCGACCTTGCACAGCAACTCCCCTGTATCCTTGAGATACGATGGAAGAACCAAAACGAGAGGTTGGAGGTGGAAGTCAATCCATCAATTGACGTGTTCTAAAAAGTTACCCCTCCCTTACATAATAGGGCGCCTAGGTGGTGACTCGGTGTCCTTATGGATTTTTGGCTATAATGGCGCCCCGTACTGCCCTTTGTAGAATGGCATCTAACTGGCCAGAATATGCATTCAGCATGTTATATGTTAATTTCCTATAGCAAACATTGTTATTAAGCTGGCGGAACTCTTCCTTTTCATATAACTTTGTGGGCCACTAGGCGACTTTACCATCTCATTCTCATGCGCATGACGTACTCAATGACTGACACTCCAGGTGTGACCAAGTCTCCTTCCCATGCCCCATACCTGTTGCACATACAGGAGCTCGAAGGGGGCGAACCCCGTTGAGGCCTGTGGAGCCTCACGGTATGCAAATAGTAGCTGAGGGAGGTACCGCTCCCATTCGCTCCCATGGGAGTCAACCAACATCCTATGCATCTTCTTGAGGTGCCATTGAACCACTCACACAGATCATTAGTCTGCAGATGGTACGGGCTGGCCACCAGGTGTTCCACCTGTATTTGCTTGCAAAGGGACTCCATCAGCTGTGGCATGAACTGGGTCCCTAGGTCGGTGAGAATTTCCTGGGGAAATCCCACTCTGGAGAAAATCTCCAGTAAAGTGGTGGCCACCTTGTCAGCCCAAGTGGATGACAAGGCTACCGCTTCTGGGTACCGGGTGGCATAATCCACTACCGTTAGTATGTAGCATTTCCCAAAGTGGCTGGGAATGGACAACAGTCCGATGAGATGCACAGCCACCCTCCGGAAAGCCTCATCAATGATGGGCAATGGCACCAATGGGGCTTTGGGGCGCCGCCCAGCCTTCCCCATTCTCTGACAGGTGTCACACAAACAGCAGTGGGCAGTTACATTGGTCCCCATTTTAGGCCAGTAGAAATACTGGGCTAAACTGGCCTTAGTCTTAGTGATCTATAAGTGTCTGGCCATCGGATCATCATGTGCGATCTGCAACAACTACGCCCAAAACTGATAGGGTACCACTAATTGTCGGTCCCTAGGCCACGCCTCTGTTGACTCTTGCTGAATCAACACCCGGTACAGCCGTCCCGGGTCCCATACCACCAGCTTGAGGTCCGAGTCCATGAAAGGCTGTGCACCTGCTCCTTAAGGGCAGCACGGTGGCTCAGTGGTTAGCGCTGTAGCCTTGCAGCGCTTGGAGTCCTGGGTTCGAATCCCACCAAGGACAACATCTGCAAGGAATTTGTATGTTCTCTCTGTGTTTGCGTGGGTTTCCTCCAGGCACTCCGGTTTCCTCCCACACTCCAAAGACATACTGATAGGGAATATAGATTGTGAGCCCCATCAGGGACAGTGATGAAGATGTGTGCGAACTGTAAAGCGCTGCGGAATATGTTAGCGCTATATAAAAATAAAGATTATAAAAGATTATTAAGGGCCTTCAGGCTGTCATCAGCTTCCAACGCTGCCTGAAACCCCTGTCTAGACGTGGCCAGAATGGACAAAACTGCCACATCTTGTGTCAGTTCCCCGGGACCCATCTCCAGGCCTCCCTCTGGCTCAGCCGCCATTTGGTCGGAAGGGGGAAGGCCATTGGACCTCCATGCGGCTCGTTGGGCTCCAGCAATCCCACTCCTGGTAACAGCAGCCATGACCGCTGTAACCCTGGGTAGTGCATGCCTCCCTTCAACCTCCACACAAGTCACCGAGTAAGTAGGTCCCCGATGTGGGGACCTCCTGCCCTGGGGCCTTACCTGGAAGATCCACCTCTCCTGTGACAGCCCCACCCCCATTAGCACATTCCCCTTTCTGCAACTGCGCAGAACCCAGCAGTTTGGACTCATCTAGGGCCCCTATAATCCCTGTGGCAGCTCCTCCCACCAACTCTGTTTCTAGCATTGTAGCTACCTGCCCCCTACCTCTCCCTCCAGAGCACACTGTCTCATCACACCTGGGGGCATTCTCACAACTTCTTGTGTCTTCTGGCTCTGGCTCATCTGCGCACACTGCATGTGTCCTGTCAGCACAGGACTGACTCTCAACCTCCCACCTCCCCCTTAATGCAGAGGGAACAGGCAATACACTTACAACTTTACTAGCAGTAGACAAATCAAAACACAGTGGGGGACCAGGACTTGGGGTCTCAGTAGCCACATACTGAGACACTATCCACCCCAAATCTGTACGAAACAAAACTGTCACGATCCATGCTGGATTGTGACAGATAAAAGCAAATGTAACCTTTTTTTCTCCTTTAAGCTATTTGCTTAAAGTTAGTTTTGCCCCCGGTGGCCATTAGGGTGAAGTAGCAGCTATTCAGGAGGAAAGCTGCACTCAGGTGCTGGACTCTGTAGCTGGGAGCAAAAGCAACAGAGCAAAGCTAAGTGTTTTTTCCCTGTTTGTAACTTTTCTTATGTGTGTTTTAGTGCAGTGGTGGGATTAGTTTCTGCACCGTCCAATTCATTAGAAAAGGATAGGTGCAGGGTGAGCTAGGGTTTTTCAGTATCCTGCTTGTCGCCAGGTGCGGAACCTGCCTAGGGACCATCAGGAGTGTAGAGACACTGACTCAGGGGAGTGCAGGAGGTCTCTACGTCCCCGTTCCCTATTGCAGGGCCCTCTATTGTATCGGTTTCCCTGGTGTTTCCCTTATCTCTGTAAATTCGCCCTGCTGGAGGTGGTGTATCCAGATACACGTGTAACTGTTGAAATTCGCCTGCTGGAGGCGGTGTATCCGGCTGCACGTTACATTGTTTAAATTCGCCCTGCTGGAGGCGGTGTATCCAGGGTCATGGGTGTCATAGAAATTTGCCCTGCTGGGGGTGGTGTATCCAGTCACCCGTGACATCACAAAAACACTCATGGGAATATTCACTGTGACTCCCACCTCCCTCATTCCCCTCCCAGTGTCCCAGTACAGATGAACCCTGGCTACGGGCAGCGCCGGTTCAACACCTCCAATCAAAGAGATGGCGAGGGTTTTTCTGAGTAACAAGACTGGGGGGACACCATCTCAGGCAGCACGAGAGTCATCTCAGTGTCCCGCAGTCCCATAGCAGAGGCATAGTTTACAGTGACAGGCTGGTAATTGTCACAGAACCTCCCACCACCCCCACCCACACACGACAGGGGACAGTTTTGGGGATGAGGACAGGGCCTTGTGGCACTGGGGACACATGGCTGGCCCTGAAGTGTCCGGGTTGGTTGCAGAGGTGACATCTCCTGGGTTCTACCCCTGGCCTGGAGAGGGAAACAGAGGAGGGTGCCCCTTGTTTTCTTGGGGCTGGGGAAACAGGGGCAGGATGAGTCTTAACCCCTCTCCAGGTGCTTTGGGTGGCCCAATTTGCTTCAGGGGCCCGGTTATTGGCATAGTCTTCTGCCAGGGCAGCTGTAGCAGTGGTTCCTTTTGGTTTCTGGTCACAGAGGTATTGCTGAAGATCCTCTGGGCAGTTCCACAAGAATTGTTCCATGAAAAATGCCTCCTGGATCTCCTGGCCGGTGGTGAGCTCCAAACCCTTGGTCCAGTGCTCTGCAGCTCTCCTAACGGCCCGCATGTGGCTGGCCCACGTGTCCTTGGAGCCTTTTTTCAGGCTCCAAAATTTCCTGCGGTAAGACTCTGGGGTGAGGTTGAACTGCTGGATCAGAGCCTGTTTGATGCCCTCATAGTCCTGTTCCACCCTGGCAGGTAACTCCCTCCAAACTTCCAGAGACTTACCTCTCAAACGGGGAGTCAGGTACTTGGCCCACTGATCTGAGGCCAGATGGTGCTGTTGGCAGGTCCGCTCAAAGGCTCGCAGAAAGGAGTCCAGGTATCCGACCTTCTCCAGCAAGGGGAAGTCCTCGACTTGGACCTTGGCTGTCTTGGGTTCCGTAGGTGCTGGGGTGGGCCGTAGGAACCTCTGCTGAGCCAATTCCAGCTGATGCTATCACTCTGCTTGTGCCTCCTCTCTCTCTGCCTGGCATTCTGCTGCCTCACGCTCCCACTATGCTTGGTGTTCTGCCCCCTCGCGCTCCCACTCTGCTTGTGCCACCTCTCCATATTCCTGGCGATCTGACGCTTTCAGGAGGGCTGCGTAAGCTTCCCCGTGCCCCACTTCGAGACTTGCCAGGGCAGCTTGAAAGAGGGCCTCTGATCTGAGCTGTCCAGGGAGTTGGGCAGTAGGCGTTCTCCTTCAGTGTAGTGCACTGGCGGTGAGATGCTTGGGGAGCCCTGGCGGGACCCCCCTGGTTCACCCATTCTTTGGAACCAGTACAATCATTCTCCGCATTATGGACTAGCTCCACGGCCATCATTTATGTCCAGCTTCGAGTGCTTGCAGCCAATCTTTTCAGCCCTCGGTCACAGACACAGAGGCAACCCAAGCACCCACACCTCTAAAGTACTTGCACTCAGACTGTCTAGTGCTAAACTGATCTTAAGATCCCAGCAACAAAAGCTACTGCTGGTAGTTCTTGGTGGTAACAGTGTGTCCCTCCCCCGGCCTGTGTTCCTAGACTGTAATGTAATCAGGCCTAGGTCCATCTCACTTGTACTGCATCTAGTGGGGATTCTATCTTTGTTCTTCTCAGCATGGGACTTATCCAATACACAAACCTATAAGATAGAATGGAGCCGGTAGCTTCTGGAAGCTTCTCAATGTAGCCACATGCTAAAAGTTGGTGTGAACCTCCCCCATCAATGGGCTGATCCCAGCACACAGGGCAATAGACTCCTGTGTTGGCTGAATCACTTGTGTGGTGACCTGTGAAGGGCTGGGATCTTATGCTGAGGCGAGAAACCCTCATCTGCTGGATCCATTGAATTCAACTAAAGCACAACAATGCCAATATCAGTCCGAAATGACAATTATTTCCCATCCAAATTTTCAGTATAAAGCAGCAAACGGGATAAAATATAACTTTTAATATACCAATTAAAAAGTACCAAAAATAATATCACCCACATGTGAGTTTAAAAAAAGATGCAAGATAAATGGGTGATCCTCAAAGGATACTTGCAAGCACCCAAACACATCATATAAGGGATATAGAGTGTAACTGATGAAACAGATAACAACCTATATAATGGATACAGCATGAATGAAAGAATAGCACAATGCTATAGCCAATTGCACATGTATACACATGTATATTTCAAAGGCCAGACCACAGGTTCATAGCCTTCCATAAACGAGATTTTAAAAAAAAAGGAACAATCTCACCGGTTTATGCAGACGGTCAGGAGTCACCAATACCCTGTCAATTCTCTTACATGCTAACCATTAAGTGATCCCCAGGCTCCTGCCCTTACAAGGGAAGTCCACAGCTAGCCCTATATTGCACATGCCCTGCACTTTCCCTATAAGGAGCGCTCCTTATAGGGAAAGTGCAGGGCATGTGCAATATAGGGCTAGCTGTGAACTGCCCTTGTAAGGGCAGGAGCCTGGGGATCAGTTAATGGTTAGCATCTAAGGGAATTGACAGGGTATTGTCTTCCCATCGCTACCTTCCTGTTGGCATACAGAGTATCCCTGGTGACTTCTGACCGTCTGCATAAACCGGTGAGATTGTTCCTTTTTTTTTTAAATCTCGTTTATGGAAGGCTATGAACCTGTGGTCTGGCCTTTGAAATATACAGGTGTATACATGTGCAATTGGCTATAGCATTGTGCTATTATTTCATTCATGCTGTATCCATTATATAAGTTGTTATCTGTTTCATCAGTTACACTCTATATCCCTTATATGATGCATTTGGGTGCTTGCAAGTATCCTTTGAGGATCACCCATTTATCTTGCATCTTTTTTTAAACTCACTTGTGGGTGACATTATTTTTGGTACTTTTTAATTGGTATATTAAAAGTTATATTTTATCCATTGAATTCACCCAATGATTATTTCTATTTTCCTATCGTCGGACTGCTGGATGGCGCCCCCACATCTGCTCCCATTGTGTGGACTCATTGTGGACTCTAAGAGACGCAATTGATATTTTGTGTTCTATCCTCCCTCTCTTAATAAATCCTGTTGGATTGACCTTCAGCCTGGTGTCTCTTCCTGCTCTGTCGCAAACACCGTCACATTAGAGTCTGGGAGTAGGGATCCCACACATACTATTATCTCAATCCCACTGCTGCCATCAATCTGTCAGGGATCTCTCTGGGGAAGGGGGTTGACTTTGCTCACCTCGGGTGGAGGGGAGAGAAGGACCTAGTAGGGGTCGGCTCTTTGGCGCCACCACGTGCCCCAGGTCAGTCAGTGAACTGCCCCGAGGGAAATAGTCACCGGAAAGGCTTCCCTTAAAGGTACAAGTTAGTGTGGTGCTCCCAGTGAGGGGGATATATATCACCAGTCCAGGCTGGGGATATATATATATATATATATATATATATACCTCTCGTCCATCACTGCCAGAGTTCCTCATTAAATCAATAAGGTTGTCCCTCAGGGGGCAACGAAACGTGCATTGGGGTGGGGGAACCCCAACAGCACCTTCAGCACTTTATTGGACCCCTATGCACCTGGAACTAATATAGGTAATTGCACAATATATTCTCTATCTATGATTAGTGTATAAGACTGGTTATTAGGCAGCTTTGTGGGATTTTGTATTAAGACACTTGTACTTCTCCCCACTATATTATATGCTTTATTTAGTAAAAGCCCCTATAGAGATCTAGTATTATTAGTATTTTTAACTAATACTATATATACATTGTCTTACCTGTTGGTTATTTTTTTGCCCTGCGTACCATTGCACTGAGGGGTCCATTGTTTGTTTTATTTGTAGTATTTACACTATTTATTAATTTTTGTGCTCTGGTTGCATTTCCCTTATTTTTTGAGGCATCTTGTATATGACTTCTCTAAAATTGGTTCATGGGCTTTTTTAATATTTATTAATAAAAAATTATTTTTAAGCGCATTCAATTGCTCTAATGGTTTTTGGTGTGTGCCCTGGATGGTTGTCATTGTTCTAGTTCACACTGATTGATTTTTCTGTTCTGATTTGAACCATAATGTATCTTGAGACTTTCTAATGCTGATATTTCCACAGCAGTACAGTGTTGCATGGAAAAGATTAATGTTGTGAATAACATAGTAAACTAATTATACTTTTCCAATTTCTGTGGACTTTAAAAGTAGCTTACCTTATTGCTATCTATGATTTTCAATTTATTTTTCAGATTTTAGTGCTTTCATATGCTGCAATTCATTTTTTTGTAATTGTCTGATTAAAATAAAGCCTTTGGCAATGCAAAGTAATCAAGGGATTAGTTCAACAAAGCTTGATAGCCATGCATTTAGTAACCTCTTCATCAGAAAGTCATAGAAAACTAGAGAATTTTGGATAATATAAATAGTTTATTAGGTGACATACATGTCAAAGTATTAAAATTATAAAAATGCAAATTATGTTAACTGTTCAATTTGGTAATTTACACTTGTTCCAAATAATCAAGTGTAAATTTCTGAAGTTCATCTCTTGCCAAAGATGTTTTGCTCTTAAACACTCCTCCGCCTAAAAGTTTTACTATTTCTAAATAAAAGATTGAGTTGCTTCTTCCTTTAGACCTACAACCACCAGATATTAGCCATAAACACTCACAATCTATCCCGTTAGATATAAAAAAAGACTTAAAAGTGTATTAAATGGTCACATATCTGTAATTAACTCCAATTTGAAATTTTTAAGACCACCTACAATATACGTAAGGTTAGTCTTTCATCTATTATCCCTAAAAGTCGAATGAAAAATGGTGTAGATAAATATTGTTTAAATCTTTTACAATATATTCAGTTTTTTTTCCCAAAACATCTCTACAATATGTAATTTATTTAGTTTTACTCAGAACTTACAAAGTAACATAGTTATTAAGGTTGAATGAAGACTTTAAGTCCACCTAGTTCAACCCATATCCTATCCTAACTTGCCATAACATGCTGATCCAGAGGAAGGCAAAAAAACCCACATGTGGCAAACAGTAAGCTTCACATTGGGGAAAAAAATTCCTTCCTGACTCCACATATGGCAATCAGACTAGCTCCCTGGATCAACGCAATATTAAGGAAACTAGTGTATATACCCTGTAATATTATACTTTTCAAGAAAGGCATCCAGTCCCTTCTTAAATTTTAGTAGGGAATCACTCATTGCAAAATCATATGTAAGAGAGTTCCATAGTCTCACTGCTCTTGCAGTTAAGAATCCACGTCTGTGAAAATGCTTGAACCTTCTTTCCTGCAGACGTATAACCTTGTCGGTTATGAATGGGTCTCCGAGGAGGATGGCAGGAACAGGCTAAGCCACCAGAAAACCAGAGAGGTTGGTAACTAAGCGGATTGCAGACCTCTGATCCTATCAACACAACTAGCAGTAGACATGGAGCGTTCCTATGATGCCCTAGACTCTTCATCACAGACGGAAAACTAACTAAGCCTAAAGCCAGAAAGTTGAAATCTAAACTGCCCTGGAGCAGATCCTCAAAGGAATAGACAGCCCCCAAACATATATTGTCGGTGAGGCAAGATGAAACACAAACACAGGCAGAAAACAGACTGAGCAAAAGGTGGGTCCCAAGCTGTCTAGACAGGACAGGACAGAAAACATACTGTCTGCAATCACACACAAAACCCTAAAAAATCCAACACTTCTGATATACAAAAAGCCTGAGGCCACACGACCTCTCCCCAGCTAGGTCAGCACTCTGGTATAAACTGGAAGCAAAGCAAAAAATACTAACATAACAGGGGACTGAACAAACTGACACAAGCTGTAACATATGGAGCCAGGCCCAGCGCTGCCCCCAGCTGGGAGTACGCTGAAACCTAGCAACAAAGCAGAAAGCTAAAAAAAGGGCACAACTAGATTAGATGCAAATGATTAGCTAAAGAATCACTTAACTGAACCATGCAGATCAGGCAGGGGACAAAAGAACTCCAAATGCACATGGAGGAAATCACCAGCAGCCACCGAGAGCAGCCAGCTCAGTTATATGCTCCCAGCCAGTAATCCCAGGTTCCCAATTATCATCGTCAGGTGGGGAACTTCCCTCAACCTGGTCAGCTCCACTACTCTCAGTTACCACCAGAGGGAGCAGAGGGAGCTTTGGCTCAGAAGTCCGAGCAAGGGAGGTCACAACAGTACCCCCCCTTGAGAAGGGGTCAACGAACCCTCATCCTCGCCACCAGGCTGATCAGGATGGGCCCGGTGAAAGGCACGAATCAATCTCTTGGCATGGATGTCAGAAGCAGGGACCTAAAAATTATCCTTCTGGCCATAACCCTTCCACTTGACCAGGTACTGAAGTCTCCATCTAGCCAGACGAGAATCCAATATCTTCTCTACCTCATACTCCAAATTACCCTTAAACCAGTACAGGGTCAGGGGGTGCCGCCATGGGAACCACTGGCTCCACAAACCTTTTCAACAAAGATTTATGAAAAACGTAATGAATCTTAAACATAACTGGAAGAGCCAAAAGGGAAGAAATGGTGTTAAGGATTTTCCAAAATCTTATAAGGTTCAATAAACCTTGGCTTGAATTTTGGAGATGCAACCTTCATGGGAATATTTTTTGAGGACAATCAAACCATATAACCCACTTTAAACCGGGGACCCATGGTCCTATGCCGATTGGAAAACCATTGGGCCTTTTCCTGACAGTGGGACAACTTATCCACTGCTTGGTCCCAAATCTGATGCATTCTCTCTACCACAGAATCCACACCTGGGTAGGCAGAAGCTTCCACCTGCCCCGAAGAAAATCGAGGATGAAACCCAACGTTGCAAAAGAAAGGGTACATCAAATTGACAGAACTAGCCCTATTGTTTAACGTGAATTTGGCCAAGGGCAAAAATGAGACCCAATCATCCTGATCAGCAGATATGAAACATCTCAAATAGGACTCCAAAGTCTGGTTTGTTCTCTCAGTCTGCCCATTGGTCTGAGGATGAAATGCAGAGGAGAAAGACAACTGAATTCCCAGTTTAGAACAAAAAGCTCTCCGTAATCTGGAAACAAACTGGACCCCTCTGTCTGACACAATGTTCTCAGGAATCCTGTGCAAACGAACCACTTGTTGTAAAGACAAGGGCATCAACTCAGAAGAAGAAGGCAACTTTTGGGTACAAGATGGACCATCTTAGAAAATCTATCACAGATCACCCAAATAACAGTCATTCTATGAGAGACAGGGAGATGAAAGATAAAATCTATTGAGATACGGGTCCATGGCCTCCTGGGCACCAGCAGGGGCATCAAAAAACCACTAGCTTGAGAACAGGGTTTAGACTGAGAACAAGTCCCACAGGACTGCACAAAATTCCTGACATCACGAGATAAGGCAGGCCACCAAAAAGACTGACTCACCAAATCTCTGGTACCAAAGATACTTGGAGACCAGCCAATGCGGAGCAATGAATTTCAGACATTACTCTTTTCCTAGACTTGTCAGGGACATACAATTTTCATATAGGGCATCATTCAGGTTTATCCTCCTGAAATTCCTCCAGGGCACGTCTGATATCAGGAGAGATGGCGGAAAGGACTACACCCTCATTTAGAATGGTAGCAGGCTCGGTCACATCAAGAGAATCCGCAAAGAAACTCCTAGAAAGGGCGTCCACCTTAACATTCTTAGTGCTCGGAAGAAAGGAGACCACAAAATTAAAACGTGTGAAAAGCAAGGCTCAACTAGCCTGTCTAGGATTCAAGCGCTTGGCTGATTCAAGATAAATCAAATTCTTGTGATCGGTGAGGACCACAACTTGATGTCTAGCTCCCTCCAACCAATGTCTCCACTCTTCAAATGCTCACTTCATGGCCAATAATTCCCGATTCCCCACGTCATAGTTACGTTCAGATGGAGAAAATTTTCGAGAAAAGAAGGCACAGGGATTCATCTTGGAGGTTACCGGATCTCTTTGAGACAAAACTGCTCCTGCACCAAGCTCAGAAGCATCTATTTCCATCTGAAATGGGAGTGAAACATCAGGTTGCCGTAGAACCGGAGCAGAAGTGAATCTCTGCTTAAGCTCCTGAAATGCCGAGACTGCTTCTGGAGACCAATTCACCACATCAGCGCCCTCTTTGGTCAAATCCATCAGAGGTTTAACAATACCAGAAAAATTATGTAGAAATTAGAAAAACCCAAAAACTTCTTAAGAGCCTTCAGAGAAGTGGGCTTAACCCAATCATAAATGGCCTGTACCTTGGCCAGGTCCATTTCAATAGCAGACGGGGACAAAATGAATCCCTAAAACAAAATCCTCTGTACACCAAAAGGACATTTCGATCCCCTTAACATACAGAATATTTTCCCTCAAAATCCAGAACACAGTCCGGACATGTTCCAGATGAGAATCCCAATCACTGGAAAAATCAAAATATCATCCAGATAAATGATCAAAAACTTATCCGCAAGGTCCCGGAAAATATCGTTCATAAAAGATTGGAAGACAGAAGGGGCATTAGTGAGCCCAAAAGGCATCACCAGGTACTCAAAATGTCCCTCCGGAGTATTAAACGCCATCTTCCATTCATCCCCGTGCTTGATGCGAATAAGATTATACGCCCCCCTGAGGTCAAGTTTGGTAAACCAACAAGCACTTTTAACTCTTGAAAATAAATCAGAAATCAGGGGTAACGGGTACTAATATTTAACAGTGATTTTGTTAAGGGAACGATAGTCAGTACATTGCCTTAATGAGTCATCTTTTTGGCCACAAAAAAAAACAGCACCCAAAGGCGAAGAGGATGGTCTCCAATGATTCCTTGACATAAGATCGCATAGCATCATGTTCGGGTACCGATAAGTTGAAAAGCTGACCCTTGGGAAATTTACAACCGGGCATTAACTCATGGACATGGACTTACTCTCACTAAATACATCAGAAAAATCAGCCAAATAGTCAGGAACATCTTGAGACTGGGGAGAGGTGGAGAAAACAGGAGTGTCACTAAGAACACATTGACAACTCCAACTCACCACAGACACAGATTTCCAATCCAAAACAGGATTATGGGCCTGCAACCAAGGAAAACCCAGCACAACAATATCATGCAAACAATATCACCGGGGAGCTCCACTGATCGTGGACGGGTGTCAGCTGATTATCACAGCTGACACCCGACACTATGTGCCAGGAGTGTCACGGACCACTGCCGGCACATTAACCCCCAGCACACTGTGATCAAACATGATCGCAGTATTCCAGGGGCATAGGGAAAAATCACACAGGGAGGGGGCTCCCTGCATGCTTCCCTAAGACCCTTGGAGCAACCCGATGTGCTCGCATTGCTCTGAGGGCCTCTCCCCTGCAGACCCCCAGATCCAATATGGCCATGGGGGCCTTCGGGGTCCTGCAGGGAGGCGGCTTACTCAGTGCATGCTGAGAGCAGGTGCTGAGAAAGCCTCCTGAAGTGCCTGTCAGATCGCTGATCTGACACAGTGCACTGCAAAGTGTCAGATCAGTGATCTGACACTATACAGTGTTGTCCCCCGGGAAAATATAATAAAGTTAAAAAAATCATCTGTAAAAATAATTTTTAAAAAAATCCTAAATAAATACATTTAAAAAAATTCCCTAATAACTTATTTTTTGTAAATAAAAAAACAATAAAAATACACATATTTAGTATTGTCACGTCCGTAACGACCCACGCTATAAAACTTTCCCACTAGTTAACCCCTTTTGTGAACCCCTTAAAAAAAGGCAAAAAACAATGCTTTATCATCATATCGCCAAACAAAAAGTGCAATAACGCGCAATCAAAAAGACGGATATAAATAATCATGCTACCACTGAAAATGTCATCTTGTCCCACAAAAAACAAGCCACCATACAGAATCATCAGCAAAAAATCAAAAAGTTATAGCTCGCAGAATAAAGCGATGCAAAATTAATTATTTTTTATATAAAATTGTTTCTATTGCATAAAAGCGCCATTACATTAAAAAATGGTATAAATGAGGTATCACTGTAATCACACTAACCCAAAGAATAAAACTGATTAATCAATTTACCACAAGGAACGGTGTAAATGCCCCCCAAAAGAAATTCATAAATTGATGGTTTTTGTTCATTCTGTGTCCCAAAAATTGGAATAAAAAGTGAACAAAAAATGTAATGTGCCCGAAAATGGTACCAATAAAAACGGCAACTCGCCCCAGAAAAAAATAAGACTTAAAATGACTCTGTGGGTCAAAATATGTAAAAAATATATCTCTCAAAATGTGGTGAGGCATAAACTATTTTCACAATAAAAGCGTCTTTTAGCGTATGATAGATGCCAAACATAAATACCTGCCATAAATAGTAAATCAAACTCCCCATTGTCATCCCCTTAGTTAGGGAAAATTAATAAAATGAAAAAAATGTATTAATTTTCATTTTCCCATTAGGGTTATGGTTTGGGCTAGGGTTAAGGTTAGGGTTAGGGCTAGGGTCAGGGTTATGGCTAAGGTTAGCGCTAGGGATGGTATTAGTATTAGGGGTGTGTTGGGGTTAGGGTTTGAGTTAGAATTGGGGAGTTTCCACTGTTCAGGCACATCAGGAGCTCTCCAAATGCGACATGGTGTCTGATCTAATTCCAGCCAATTCTACGATGAAAAAGTCAAACGGTGCTCCTTCCCTTCAAAGCTCTGCCATGCGCCCAAATAGTGGTTAACCCCCTCATATGGGCTATAAGCCTACTCAGGACACATTGCACACCAACTTTTGAGGTCCAACTTCTGTTTACATTGGGAAAATAGAAAATTGGAGGCAAAAGATCATTTTTGTGGAATAAAAATGATTTTTTTATTTTTATGACTCTATGTTATAAACTTCTGTGAAGCATTTGGGGGTTCAAAGTGCTCACCACGCATCTAGATAAGTTCCTTGGGGATCTAGTTTCCAAAATGAGGTCACTTGTGGGAGGTTTCCACTGTTTGTGCACGTCAGGGAATCTCCAAACGCGACATGATACCCGCAGACCATTCCATCAAAGTCTGCATTCCAAACCATCACTATGTCCCTTCCGAGCCTCAACGTTTGCCCATACAGTAGTTTTCCCCCACATATGGGGTATCAGAGTACTCAGAACAAATTGGAAAACAACTTTCAGGGTCCAATTTTTCCTGTCACCCTTAGGAAAATAAAGAAATTGGGGACTTAAGATTTTCTTGGTGGAAAAAATATATATTTTTTTTATTTTATGGCTGTACGTTATAAACTTCTGTGAAGTCCTTGGGGATTCAAAGTTCTCACCACCCATCTAGATAAGTTCCTTGAGGGGCCTAGTTTCCAAAATGGTGTCATTTGTGGGGGGTTTCCACTGTTTAGGCACATCAGGGGCTGTCCAAATGAGACATGGTGTCCAGCCAATTCTGCATTGAAAAAGTCAAACGGCGCTCATTCCCTTCCGAGCTATGCCATGCGCCTAAACAGTGGTTTGCCCCCACATATCAGGTATCAGCGTACTCAGGACAAATTGCACAATAACTTATGGGGTACTGTTTACCTTGGAAAAATAAAAATTGGTGGTGAAAAGATCACTTTTGTGGAAAAAAATATGATTTTTCAATTGTACGGCTGTACGTTATAAACTTCTGTGAAGCCCTTGGGGGTTCAAAGTTATCATCACACATCTAGATAAGTTCCTTGGGGGTATATTTTCCAAAATGGGGTCACTTGTGGGAGGTTTCCACTGTTTAGGCACATCAGGGGCTCTCCAAACGCAATATGGCGTCCAATCTCAATTCCAGCCAATTTTGCGTTGAAAAACTCAAACGGCGCTCTTTCCCTTCCAAGCTCTGCCATGTGCCGAAACAGTGGTTTCCCCCACATATCAGGTATCAGCATACTCAGGACAAATTGCACAATAACTTTTGCAGTCCAATTTCTCCTGTTACCCTTGGTAAAATAAAATAAATTGGACCTGAAATAATTTTTTGTGAAAAAAAGTTAAATGTTCAATTTTTTTAAAACATTCAAAAAATCACCTGATGAGGGGTGCAGTTTTTAGAATGGTGTCACTTTTGGGTATTTTCTATCATATAGACCCCTCAAAGTGACTTCAAATGTGATGTGGTCCCTAAAAAAATGGTGTTGTAAAAATGAGAAATCGCTGGTCAAATTTTAACCCTTATAACTTCCTAACAAAAAATTTGGTTACAAAATTGTGCTGATGTAAAGTATACATGTGGGAATTGTTACTTATCAAGTTTTTTGTGTGCCATATCTCTGTGATATAAAAATATGAAAATTCAAAGTTGGAAAATTGAGAAATTTTCAAAATTTTTGAAAAATTTCCACTTTTTCACAAATAAACGCAAGCTATATGAATGAAATATTATGAGTAACTTGAAGTACAATATGTCACAAGAAAAACAATGTCAGAATCACCAGGATCCATGGAAGCATTCCAGAGTTATTACCTCATAAAGGGACAGTGGTCAGAATTGTAAAAATTGGCCCGGTCATTAACGTGCAAACCACCCTTGGGGGTTAAGGAGTTAATTGAAAAAGTGAAAATATTTACTCATAAAACCACCAGCTACAAAAAGATTAAAAGTTTCAGGTTTATAGGGCTGTTACATATAGTAGCTATTTCTTTAACATGTATTCTTTTTAGCGTTTTTGGAATTTATTACCATGCGAGCTCGACTAAAGTGACAACAGTCATGATTAATTGCCAGCACCAATCCTTACTGTTTAATAAATATTATGTTCAGTACCAACTACAATATGCACATAACTGTGAGATGGAGGAGGTTCTCTTTTTCAGACCATCAACACCCACAGTGATATGATAGCATGTGTCCCGGGATCTGCCAGCGACTGTGACCTAGAAGATTTATTTATTTTATTTATTTATTTTACTCATTTACATAGCGATATTGATTCCACAGTGCTTTACAAACATTACTGGCACTGTCCCCATTGGGGCTCACAATCTAGAATCCCTATCAGTAAGTTTTTGGAATGTGGGAGGAAACTGGAGGAAACCTACGCAAACACGGGGAGAACATACAAACTCCCTGCAGATGTTGTTTTTGGTGGGATTTGAACCCAGTATTAGGGATGAGTGAGTATACTCATTAGGATTCGGTAGTCAGCGAGTAATGCTGTACTCACGGTACTCGAATCCTGGAGAGTAAATTTCTCTACTCACCTCGCAATATTCAGCACAGCTTGCGCAGACCCCCCACAGCCCAGCACAGTCCCGCACAGCCCGGCACAGTCCCAGCACAGTCCCCACAAAGCATAGTCTCGCACAGCCCGGCACAGTCCCCACACAGTCCCTGCACAGCCCAGCACAGTCCCTCACAGTCCCCGCACAGCCTGGCACAGTCCTCGCACAGTCCCCGCACAGCCCAGCACAGTCCCACACATCCCAGCACGGTCCTGCACAGCCCGGCACAGTCCCAGCCCAGCCTGGCACAGTCCCCGCACAGCCCAGCACAGTCCCACACAGCCCGGCACAGTCCCCGCACATCCCAGCACAGTCCCGCACAGCCTGGCACAGCCCCGCACACACACAGTCCATTACACGCATTTCCCATAGACTTACATTAGACTCGCTACTCATTACGAGTACCCAAGTATTAGGAGCTACTCGTAACGAGTACAGCGAGACCGAGTATTTAACTACTCGCTCATCCCTATCCAGGACCCCAGCACTGCAAGGCTACAGTGATAACTGCTAAGATGCATTATTTTTTATTTGCTAAACCTGTGTAAATATTAGTGTAGTATGTGTGTTCATATGCTCACTCATTGCCATAATTCCCAATTTACAGTGCCGTGCTGAGGTGTTCTTCTGAGTCACTTTATGGCTCTTTTAACTTCTCAGCGTCATGCCCCTGAGTTTGATTCCTTGAGTTTGTGTTCTTTGGTGGTCTTCTCATTTTGCCGAGCCGCAGGAGACAAATCTTTTCTCTTGGTGCTTGGATTCTGCTTTTCTGGGTGCAGTCTGCTTAGATTAAAACAGGTATTTTCATTTGTGTGCCTATAAATTTTTGGGTGCAGCTTTATATTCTGTCCCACAGCTGGCTTTACCTGCTTGTGGTAGATTTATTTGGATTTTTTGACATTCTGTTGATGTTTGAAGCCAGTCTGTGAGATTCCAGCTAAGGGTTTTCACTTCACTGTTACTTTGCTATACTTTGCACCTATTTTCTGTCTATAATTAGGAAGTAGGCACTAAACTGTATTTGTTAACAGTACTTGCTTTATTCTTTGGATTTTGTTATTTAATTTACTCGCTTTGTCATCTTTTCTTTGTTCAAAACACTTCTCGTCATCATCTTTTCTCTTGTTACCTGTAAATATTTCCTGTAATGTCACCATATATTGCTACTTTCTTGTTCACTGCATGCAAAATAAAATTTCTGCTAGAAATTCAACAAGAGTGTGCAGTGATTATATATAGGGATGAGCGAGTACTGAAGTATTCAGACTCGCTATACTCATACCCAGTATACCGTAATACTCGGGTATTCGGTACGAGTAGCGAGTTCAATGATAGTCAATGGAAAATGCGAGCAATTGTCAGCTGGACCCTACAAACCGGTCTGGGGGCTGAGGAAAAGGCTAAAAAATGTGTAAATGTTAAAAAAATGCATGCTGTAAACAAATGTATATAACATGAGGGCACCTGGTCAGGGGCTGCACGATTGTTTTACACTACTGCTTCACTAGAATGTACAAACTCTATTTGAAGTCCTGTTGTTTTTTGCCGGCAGAGCGGGACTCGTACGCCACTTCCGCAATGCCAGTGATATATCAGAAGTGCCGTAAGAGCGAGTGATGATGGAGGCATTCTTCTGACAGCTAAGTGTGTAAGTGGTGTTAGGAGAGCGATCTGCCCTAGGGGATGTGTTATGGTTAACGCAGGAAGAAGCCACCCATCATCATCATCACAAGGGATTCACAATAATAAAGCTTTAACTACTGGTCTTGTTGTTCCACTGCCCAATGTGTAGGCATAGACATTGTTTCTTTAAAACGTTAGCCCTGTCTCTTGGTTGATGAAGGAAGCAGGGCAGGTCTGAAGGTCCAAACAATTATGATGAAGCTAGGACTACTAGCACAGTAGTTGCACTGTCACTACTCAGTCCCGGACCTTATACTTTCAGCTCCGAAAAGAGCTTTTGGGTTTTACAGAGAATTTCTGGAAGATTTACACAAACAAACATACTCTCCCTAGCAGTTGCTCACACTCTCCCTACACTAGCTGTGTTCTGCATGCAATGTGCAGAAAATGGCGGCGGCAGGGCTTATATAGAGCCAGGCTATGACTCATAGGCTATGAGTCATAGCCTATGACTCGTGTATGACACTGGATGGCCAGTCAATCATTGTAATGCCGCCCACAACCAAGAAGGCTGCGGCACTACTGTGATTGGCAAATGCTGGGCGGGAGATCCGAATAGTGCGAGGCGAGTAGTGAAATACTAGCTATGTTCCGAGTACCGCGAGTACTTCACTACTCGCCGAGTACAGAATACCCATGATTATGCTCGCTCATGCCTAATTATATATACTACTTGTGTATGGGGATTCTCATCCCACTTCACCGGCACCTCGGAACTCTACACACAGAGTGCTCACCAGTCTACATTTCCTTCTGTTGTCAGAGAAACGCTACAGAACAGCAACCAAGGCAACATGGCTGAAGCTGGAGGAATACAGATTTGCTCCATTGACTGCCACTGAACCCTCAAAGATATTTGGAGAATTCAGCTTCTGACAATCAGGTCACCTAGGCCCATTGAGATGTTCAGAGAAGCAAGGTTGGTACGAGAGCACCCATTGACCTATGTGTCTCCACACCTATCCTTTGGATAGGTCATCAATATCTGATTGGTGGTGGTAAGACACTCGGCACCCCTTCCAATCAGCTGTTCCTAGTGCAAATAAGTATTTAGATGCAGAGTTACATTACACACCTTTGTCAATAGAGTAATGGCCATGGACGAGTACCAAACATTTGCCCCCTTTTGATTCATACAGAGGGCAGATGTTCTGTTCCTGGTGTTTGCAACTAGATCGGTAATGGAGTTATGCTGTTCTGCAACTGAGCACTCCCAGCAGCCATTGGCACTAGGAGCAACTAATCGGCATAGATGTCGAATGTTGCACCCACACCAATCAGACATTAATATTATTCCTTATAGATAAGTCTTCAATATGAAAGTCCTGGACAATCCTTTAAACAAATGCTACATTTAGATATTCATCTCCTTTTTGGAGCTTAGGATAGAAGATGTTTGATTTTCTCGATTTTGCCAAACTTTCCCCAACAACACCATAGAATAGATGACTGCTCGTATTGATATATTAACTCCATATTAATATTCAGGTTGATTGTATAGTTTTTGTCTGCTCCATTTCATTACTTTATTTCTACTTAACTGCTTACACATTTTCCTTTTGCTGTGTTCATTGTGCCTAACTAATCTAAAATGTACATTCTATGTTTTACTAAACCTAGCTTGCATTTAGTTATTCTCAGATAATCTATAATGGTGGTTAAAATACTCTCATTGAATGTCAAGGGGTCTAATTGCCTATTTAAAGATATTCACCATGGATCAAGGTATTACAATCCAAGGCTGACATAATAGGATTCCAAGGGACAAAAATTAAAGGAAAAGGATCATCTTAAACTCTTTCACTATAAATTTCTATATACATTTGAGGCCAAATCTAGTAAGAAAAATTTCTCCTAGCCTTCAAAAATATGGTTAAATTTCAGTTACTAACTGAAGTAAATCACCACATAGGTAGATATATAATTTTAGCCTTTCAATTAATGACCAATTGTTGACTTTTATTAACATCTACGCAGTCAGCAAAAAAATGTCCTTTCTAAACAAATTTCTTAAATGTTTTTTATCATAAACAAAGTATATTTTAATCAACAGATCTTCAAATAAAAATAAGTTCTTAAATTGGATTTGTTAAAAGGAATATTCCTGTGATAAGATAAACTTATAAATGCGCCTCTGTTATGCACTGTGTGTCTGAACGGGCAGGAACATGGGCTCAACATACCACAGCTCCTGGTCAGGAGTGGAAGCAAAAGAGAGTTTACAGACGGGACAGCATGGCATCACAGCTGATTATTTCTAAGTGGTAAATCATAGAATCACTGAATGTTACAGCTGGATGGGACCTCCTGGGTCATCTGATCCAACCTCCTGCTCAATGCGGGATTAATAAATCAGACAGATGTCTGTCCAGCCTCTGTTTGAAGACTTCCATTGAAGGAGAACTTACCATCTCTCATGGCAGCCTGTTCCACTTGATAATCACCCTCACTGTCAAAAAGTTTTTTCTAATATCTAATCTTTGTCTCCTACCTTTCAGCCTCATCCCATTGGTTCTAGTCTTCTACAAATAAGAATAATGATGATCCTTCTACAGTATGACAACCCTCGTTATATTGGTAGACAGCTGTTAGGTCTCCTTACAGTCTTCTCTTTTGCAAGCTACACATTCCCAAATCCTAATAATAAATAATAATAATAAATTTTATTTCTATAGTGCTGACATATTCCGCAGCACTTTAGATTTCAGAGGGGACTTGTACAGACAATAGACATTACAGCATAACAATAATCACATAGAACATAACAGATACCAAGAGGAATGAGGGCCCTGCTCGCAAGCTTACAATCTATGAGTAATAAAAAAGGGAGACACGAAAGGTTGGTTGTAACATTTGCCCTGATTGTATGGACCAGCCATAGTGTTAAGTGTGTAACAGTACAGATGCAGAGGGATAATGGATGCATAAAGCATGTGGGAACATGACGCGGGGAACCTGGTTATGGTAAAAACTTTTGGCTGTGCCACATAGGCATAGATTAGGTTAATGTTTTGAGGCGGTAGGCCAGTCTGAATAAATGAGTTTTCAGGGCACGCTTAAGATTGTGGGGATTGGGGACTAATCATATTGACCTGGGAAGTGCATTCCAAAGAATTGGCGCAGCACTTGTATAGTCTTGGAGACGGGAGTGGGAGGTTCTGATTATTGAGGATGCTAACCTCAGGTCATCAGCAGAACGGAGGGTGCGGGTAGGATGGTATACTGAAACAAGGGAGGAGATGTAGGGTGGTGCTGAGCCATGAAGAGCTTTGTGGGTGAAGGTAATAAGTTTGTACAGGATTCTGGAGTGGATGGGTAGCCAGTGTAATGACTGGCACAAGGTAGAGGCATTGGTGTAACGATTGGCTAGGAATATGATCCTGGCAGCAGCATTCAAGACAGATTGGAGGGGGGAGAGTTTGGTAAGAGGGAGACCGATTAGAAGAGAGTTACAATAGTCGAGACGAGAATGAATAAGAGAAACTGTAAGAGTTTTTGCGGAGTCAAAAGTAAGAAAAGGTCGAATTCTAGAAATGTTTTTGAGGTGCAGATAACAAGAGCGAGCCAGTGATCATATGTGGGGGACAAAGGAAAGCTCAGAGTCAAGCATGACCCCAAGACAGCGGGCATGTTGCTGGGGAGTAATAGTGGAGCCACACACGGAAATGGCAATGTCGGGTATAGGTACATTAGTAGCGGGAGGAAACACAAGCAGTTCAGTCTTTGACAGGTTCAGTTTCAGATATAGTGATGACATGATGTTAGACACAGCATTTAGACAATTGCTGGTGTTTTCTAGAAAGGCAGGCATGATGTCAGGAGAAGAAGCATATAATTGGGTGTCATCAGCATAGAGAAGGTACTGGAAACCAAATCTACTGATTGTTTGACCAATAGGGGCAGTGTACAAAGAGAAGAGGAGGGGGCCTAGGACTGATCCTTGAGGAACCCCAACAGTAAGGGGAAGATGAGAGGAGGAGGAGCCAGCAGAAGATACAGTAAAGGAGCGGTCAGAGAGATAGGAGGAGAACCAGGAGAGAACGGTGTCCTTGAGGCCAATGGAATGGAGCATAGTGAGGAGGAGCTGATGATCCACAGTGTCGAATGCTGCAGATAGATCCAAGAGAATTAGCATGGAGTAATGACCATTTGATTTAGCTGTTAGTAGATCATTAGAGAATTTAGTGAGGGCAGTTTCAGTAGAGTGTAAAGAGCGGAAACCGGATTGGAAAGGGTCGAGAAGAGAGTTATGAGAGAGATAGCGGATAAGACGGGAGTGGACCAGGCGTTCCAGGAGTTTAGAGACGAAGGGAACATTAGAGACAGGTCTATAGTTAGCGGCACAGTTTTGGTTGAGGGATGGTTTTTTTAAGTAGTGGATGTATGACGGCATGCTTAAATGAGGAGGGAAAGATACCAGAAGAGAGCGAGAGGTTAAATATTTTAGTTAGGTGAGGGGTGACAGCAGGGGAAAGGGGCTGGAGTAGATGTGATGGAAATGGGTCACTGGTGCAAGTGGTTGGCTGAGAAGATGCAAGGAGCCTGCTTACTTCTTCTGTGACTGGTTCAAAATCAGAGAGTGAGCTAGATGCAGTGAGGGAGGGAGGACAGTACATGGTATGAGGTAATTGGGAGATAATTTCCTGTCGAATCTGGTCAATTTTTTCTTTTAAGTAATTGGCCAGATCGTCAGCTCAAAGCTTCGTGGTTGGGGCCTGTACTCTTGGGTTGAGTAGAGAATGAAAAGTGTCAAAGAGACGTTTAGGGTTATTGGCAGTGAGGTGATGAGGGTGTTGAAATAGGTTTGTTTTGAGAGGTGAAGGGCAGTGTTGTATGTTCGAAGCATAAACTTATAATGGATGAAATCTTCAGGTAGGTTGGATTTTCTCAACAGACGTTCGGCGCACCTGGAGCACCGCTGCAGGAAACGTGTTTGCAGGGTGTGCCAGGATCGTCGCCGTCTGTGTTGTGGTGTTCTATGTATAGTAGGTGCAAATTCATCCAGGGCACTTTGAAGTGTTTCATTGTAATGCTTCAATGCAGAATCAGAACATGAGAGGGAGGAGATAGGGGCCAATGAAGACTGCAAGTTCTTCATAAGTTTCTGGGTGTTAATGGCCTGTATGTTTCTAGAAATATGGACAGTGGGGGTGACCTGAGCAGCCTGGTCTAACTATTCCTCATAGGACATTGTTAGCAGAACGGTTACCATTCTGGTAGCTAATCTCTGAACTTGTTCCAGTTTGATCATTTCTTAGATGTTTTTGAATCCTCTCTCTCTTCTCTAGTATTAGCTATCCCTCATAGCTTTATGTCATCAGTAAATGCAATCAATTTACGCTCAATTCCTTCATCTAAATCATTGACAAAGATGTTGAACAACACATGGCCCAGGACAGAGACCCGGAATACCCCACTTGAGACATTCTTCCAACTGGATATGCAACCATTCATTACCACTCTTTGAGTTCGATTACTAAGCCAGTTACGAATTCACCGAACCGTTGCCTTGTCCATTGCAAACTTACATTTTTTTTTAATAAAGATGGTAAGAGATTAGAGATGAGCGACTTTCTCAAAAGTCGAGTCGAACGAAATCGGCCGACTATAGTGAAAAGTCGGGGGTCCGACTGAAACACGAAACCCAATGCAAGTCAATGGGGGAGCACAGTCGGCAGGGAGTGGAGGACAGTAAACACACCTACAGTGCCCATTTCAATGCCAACAACATCAATTCTTATCAGTTAAGCTTGTCAGCCTTAATTAACTTTATAATAATAGTTACGCATTGAAAACTGGGGGTTATTTGGCTAAAGTTGTGGGGGGTAGGGCTGGCTCCAGGTTTTCGTGTGCCCCAGGACAAAGAGTGTCAGTGCGCCCCTTTAACACATACCACAATTCATGATGCTCCGATATGGCACAGAAATATAGGTATAGTACAATGACAAATACTTCACTGCTTACATGACATGACTGATATATCTCTTTTAAATTCTACAATAGCTTAAAAAACAGACAGTATATTACTCCATACAGTATTATGGCCACCACATGTTGCGCCATACAGAATAACGAGCCCCATATATTTATCCATACAGAATAATTGGTCCCATATAATGTTCCATACAGTATATGATGAGCTACACATAATGCTGCAGTATATGATGGTCTCCATGTATGATGTTCCAGTGTGTTATGGGCCCAAATAATGCTCCATATATAATGGGACCCATTTCTAATGCTCCAGTGTATAATGGGCCCCATAGATGCTGCTCCAGAGTCTGATCTGCCCCATTTAGAATGCTCCAGTATATGATGGGCCCCATGGATGATGCTCCAGTGTCTTTTGGGCCCAAATAATGCTCCATATATAATGAGCCCCATTTCTAATGCTCCAGTGTATAATGGGCCCCGTAAATGCTGATCCAGTGTCTGATGTCCTCCATTTGGAATGCTCCAGTATATGATGGGCCTCATGGATGATGCTCCAGTGTATGATGGGCCCAAATAATGCTCCATATATAATGTGCCCCATTTAGAATGAACCCAGGCATGGTACGTGAAAAGAGCTCCAGGAAGTAATCTGAAGTGTGGGCTGCCGCATTCTTCACTTTTGGTGTGGGTGAAGGACCCAAGGAAAGGGGTTTCTCCTGACCAGAAGCCTGCACTGACAACTCAGTGCTTACATTTTTTGAAACTTCAGAAGAGGAGGCAATAGAGCTGGAGGCTGTTTCAGCAATGTAAGGCAAAACCAGTTCCTGATGCTCTGGCTTTAAAAGCAGTTTACCTACTCCCAGAAAAGGGAGTCTTACAGGCCTTCTGGAGCCATACCATGACACAGGCTCCACACCTCCTGCCTTAGCTGCTATTGTGCTTTTGGCACTGCCAGCAGATGCACCACCACCACCGTCAGTACCAGCTGGCCCCCCACGCCAACGTCCATGGCCTCTTCCACCATACTTACTAATTTTTGTGAAAATGTACCCAAAATACCAGCAGATTTATGGTACTGTATCAGAAACATACAGCTCTATACAGTCTAGGGATAATTGTAAATCTCTGTATATATTTCATGAGTCATACACAGATGCTCACAGGCTCAGTATGGATTACACAATAATATAAAAAGTTGAAAAAGGGTACAGTATCACCAGATACAAGTTATATATAGTATAGTTTAAACATTCTGAATCTCCGTATATATTTCAGGAGGCAGACACAAATGCTCTCAGGCCCAGTATGGATTAGACAAGATAATAAAAAGCAGTAAATGGGTAATGTATCGCAAGCGTACAGCTGTATACAGTGTGGGTGTAATCTTAAATCTCCAACTATATTTCCGGAGTAACAGACAGACGTTCACAGGCTCATTATGGATTACACCAGAATCAAAATATCAAAAAAAGGTACTCTTCAGAAGCTTAGAGCTGTATACAGTGTTGGGAAAATTTTAAATCTCGGTATATATTTCCGGAGTCACCTTCAGACGCTCACTCAGTCTGGATTTGACCATAATACAAAATGTTGAAAAAAAGTTCTGGATAACAAGATAGCAAGAATGTATATTATAGGGTACAATTTAAATCTCCATATAGATATACCCGTAGTCACCCTCAGACGCTCACTCAGTATGGATTTGACCGTAATGCTAAATGTCGAACAAAGGTACTGTATAACAAGATAGAAGCTGTATATAGTATAGGGTAAAATTTTTATCTCCGTATATATAGAAGGAGGAAACCACACAAGCTCACTCAGTATGGATTATACCGTAATAAAAAATTTAGAACAAAGGTACTGTATCAGAGGATACCTGGTGTATCCAGTCTAGAAGTAATTGTAAATTTCCGTCTATATTTCCGGAGTCAGACACAGACTCTCACAGTATGGATTACACCAGAATATAAAAAGTAGGAAAAAAGAAATGTATTTGAAGCGTACACCAGTATACATTGTTGGGGTACTTTTAAATCTTCGTATATATTTCAGTCTCAGTAAGCCAGTCCAGACTCTCTGCTACTTGACACTAGATGGATACAAGTACAGACGGAAAGTTGAGTGTTTGCAGAAATTTGGGAATTACTGATCACGGGAAAACCTCCCGGTAGATTTCGCAGAGGTGATTCTGACCCTCAGTTACTTTGTCTGTGGTGAAAGCAAAAACGGTTATTTGTGAAGAAAGGATTGCTGTATCGCAGTAGCGTGGATCCCATCACCGTTACTCATCTCCATCAAATTGTGATGACAGGGAGAGATGTAGACATGGTCCTCACTGCCTATCATGATGTGTCTGGTCACTTTGGAGAGCAAAAGACAGAAGCCACAGGCCGTAGGCGATTCTATTGGATTGGCATGAGAGGAGACATTGAAAAATGGTGGCAGGAATGTCACACGTCTGTGACTGTAAAAACTGTGAAGCTGATCATAAAGCACCACTGCATCCGATTGTGAGTTGACGTCCATTACAAATGGTTGCCGTTGATCATCTGAAGGTAGAGGCCAGCAGGACAGGTAAGTATTGCAACTTGCAAGTGCTGCGGCCATGAGAAAGCAGGGGGGCTCACTCGTCGTCGTCGGTACTGGCACAGGGCCCCTCACAGTACGCCAGTGTGTCTGATGGCGAGTGGGCCCCCTCACCGTCAGAGACACTGTATTGTACTATGAGGGGCCCTGTGCCAGTGCTTTTGGCCAAGAGTTGGCCCACCCACCTGTTCAGAGCAATGGCACTTGCCCAGGTGTGCCAAGTGGTGACCCCAGCCCCTGGGGGGGCAGCCCAGTTAGGGAGGTTTAAAAAATGGCATATGTTGATGTGTAGGCTGTACATTCAGCAGCTGCAAATGGAGGAATTGGACAAGTCCAAGGAAGAGGAGGACAAAAGCGAGCCAAATTTCTGGCAACATAAGTGTCATCAGGGGAAGGTGGGACCAAATCCTTTGAAACCCATGCATGGTTCATTTTAATGAAGGTTAGATCATCACCATTTTGGGTCGACAGACAGGTCCTTTTTTCTGTCAGGATTGATCAAGCAGCACTGAAGACTCTTTCAGATAGCCCACTAGCAGCAGGGCAAGCGAGCTCCTGTAAGGCATATTGTGCCAATTCAGGCCAGGTGTCCAGTTTACAGGTCCAATAGTCAAAGGGGAATGACCTGTGAGGGAGAACATGGATATGGTAGGAGAAGTAGTTTGTAACCACAGTTGACAACTGCTGTCTCTTGTCACTTGCAATCGATGCAGTATTACCAGTCGTGTGAGCAGTACTTGAGAGATCAGTCCACAACATGGTCATGAAACCCATGTCTCCAATGCCACTTTGGGTGTGTGCATCACGAACACCTCTTGCATTTTGCCCACTTCGGGTCATGGGAGAACCAGCACCGCTGCTGTGTGCTGTGAATGCCTCCAACAAATGGTTCACCAGAGTTGCTGGTTTATTAGCCAATATTATCTCTAGGTTCTCCTGTGGCATGATGTTGTGTAATTTGCCTTTATAGCATGGATCAAGGATGCTGGCCAACCAGTAGTTGTCATCCTTCATCATTTTGGCAATGCGGGGGTCCCTTTTTAGGATCCGCAAGGCATAATCACACATGTGGGCCAATGTTCCAGGTGTCAATGATGCACTGGCAGTGGTGGGTTGAGGAGCACTTTCTGGCAAATCCACATCCCTCTTGTCATGCACAAACCCTGTACCGGACCTTGCCACGACAACATTTTCTATTGCCCCCAGACAAGCATCCTCCTCCCCAAAATAATCATCCCCCTCATCCTACTCCTCCTCTTCCTCTTCTTCCTCCACCTAGTCCAGGACAGTTCCCTGACCAGACAATGCCTGACTGTCATCAAGGCTTCCCTCCTCCTCCTCCTCCTCCTCCTGTTCCTCCTCTGCTGCAGACGCCTGATCCTTAATGTGCGTCAAACTTTGCATGAGCAAAAGCATAAATGGGATGCTCATGCTTATGATGGCGTCGTCTAAGCTTACCAGCCGTGTGCATTCCTCAAAACACTGAAGGACTTCACAGGGGTATTTCAGCTTTGACTACTGCACACCCAACAACTCCATGTCTGCCCTCTAACTGCCTGCCAATGTATCCTCCCACAAATGCATTATAACCTGCCTCTGTTCGCAAAGCCTCTCAACCATGTGCAGGGTGGAGTTCCACCTTGTTGCAACGTCTATGATTAGGCGGTGCTTGGGGAGGTGGAGCAATCGCTGCACCTTCTGCCTATGACTGGAGTGTACGGGCGAGCGACGGATATGCGAGCACAGTCTTCGCACCTTTTGGAGCAGGGCTGTTAACTCCAGATAATTATTTAGGAAGCACTGCATCACCAGGTTCAAAATGTGAGCCAGGCAAGGTATGTGTGTGAGTTTTGCAAGGGCTATGGCTGCCACAAAATTCTGGCCGTTATCACTGACTACCTTGCCTTGCTCAAGATGTAGACTGCCCAGCCATGACTCAGTTTGTCGCTGCAAGTAGACGGCTAGTACCTCTGCGGTGTGTCTGCTGTCGCCCAAAGACAACATCTTTAAAACCTGCTGCCGCTTACCACTAGCTGTTCGATAGTGGGACACCTCATTTGCAACACTGGCAGCTGCGGATGGAGTGCTTATGCGACTGCTCTCTGTGGACAAGCTTTCGCTTCTGGAGGAGGGGGAGGGTCGAACGCCTACAGCCAACTGTTTCCTATACCGTGGGCTAGGCAGCACTGTTCCACCGCTGCTGTCCCCTGTGGAGCCTGCATCCACCACGTTAACCCAGTGCGCAGTGATGGACACGTAACGGCCCTGGCCATGCCTACTGGACCATGCATCTGTTATGAGGTGCACCTTTCCACTCACTGATTGTTTGAGTGCATGGACAATGCGGTCTTTCACATGCAGGTGGAGGGCAGGGATGGCTTTTCGAGTAAAGAAGTGCTGACTGGGTAGGTCACAGCATGGGACAGTGTAGGCCATGAGCGCTCAGACAGCTTCGCTTTCATCCAAATGGAAGGGCATCATCTCTAATGAGATCAGTTTGGCAATGTAGGCAGTCAAAGCCAGTGTACGCGGATGAGAGGATGAGTACTTTCTTGTCCTACTCAGAGAGTCTGGTAGGGTGAGATGGACTAGAGAGCTGCTTATGGGCTAACTAGCGGTGGACCGAACAGACTGAGAGGGGGTTGGTGATGGTGTTGGTCATGATGGCCTAGATTCAGTGTTTCATTGCAAAACCATTGTGATTCCCTGACTGCTTTGGCCTTGCGACGACACCTCAACATTTATTGCTGGTGGTGTGCTTACCGGTGGCGGTGGTCTTACCGTGGGGGAAGCGATGGAGCGTTGCTGGCTACCTTCAGTCAGAGCAGGTGCACATGTGCTACCTGAGGTTTTGTAGTCCGTCCATGCTTGCAAGTGCATGGTGGTTAAATTTCTAAGCATGCAACTGGTATTCAAATTTCTGAGAAATTTCCCTCAGCTAAAGGTCCTTCCGCGCTTCTTACAGATAACCTTTGCCCCATCAGTAGGATTTTGGACAAAGAAGTGCCACACTGCACTCTTCCTACTATGGTATAAATTTTTAGGGCTTGCACGCTGTGCTAATTTGACCGTGTGGCCAAGCTGTCCTGCACCTCTTTTGGTTTTTGTTCCACATTTTTGGACAGCTACGGGCCTGCCAGATAACCGCTGCCGAGATGTCGATGCCTGCTGCGAATCCTTTTCCTCATCTCAGCTATTGCCAGTGGCACCCTCTTGCCCAATGGCGACCAATCCGGGTCAACAACTGGGTCATCCATCACCTCCTCTTCAATTTCATCTGCACCTTCCTCTGTGTCACCGTGTAAGGTGGTATAGTATGCGGGAAGTGGCACCTGAGTTTCATCAGGGTCAGATTCTGGCTCAGTAGACTGAGAGGGCAATGTAGTGCTGTGGGTCAATGTACCAACAAAATCATATAGCGGTGGCTGGGCATCAGTGCACTCCACTTCATGAGAATGCTCATCGTCACACAATAAGAGAAAAAAGAATGGATCTACCTGTGGCAAAACATTTTTGTATCCCTGATCACAGCAACCTGGATATGAAATTACTGGTATTGAAAGGTAACTTCACATCTCAGAGAGAGAAACGTGTTTGGGAGTATAAATTTATGATGACCTTTGACACTCTCAGTGCTGGAATGAATGTGTCGCATGGATTTATGTCTTTTTACATCAATTAAGGAATTTGCTTTCAAGACCTTGTGGAGGCATCACAACACATTAGGAGACCCCAATCAGAGGACTATAAAACATCCGGACTCCTTATCTATGAACTGGTCCAATATTTATGTTTCTCCCTCTCCCATATTGATAGTTCTGCTCCACATCACTTGTCTTATCTATTGCATTTTTTCTGTGTTGTATTGTGCATAAATATGTGACTCTTCATATTTGTTATTAGTCTAGCCTGAAGAAGAGACCTGAGTAGTCTCGAAAGCTTGCAATGTGTTACCATTTTTTCAGTTAGCCATTAAAAGGTATCAACCACTGAGGACTCTCAATTCTGAATATTTTTCTCTTAGGTGTTGTTTTTTTTTGTGGCCAAGAAAGATGGTTCATTAAAACCTTGTATTGATTATCGCTCCCTTAACAAGATGACGGTTAAATATCAGTACCCGTTACCCCGGATGTCTGATTTATTCTCCAGAGTTAAAAGTGCCTGCTGGTTTACTAAGCTTGACCTCAGGGGGCATATAATCTTATACGCATCAAGCACGGGGATGAATGGAAGATGGTGTATAATACTCCGGAGGGACATTTTGAGTACTTGGTGATGCCTTTTGGTCTCACTAATGCCCTTTCTGTCTTCCAGTCCTTTATGAATGATATTTTCCGGGACTTTGTGGATAAGTTTTTGATCATCTATCTGGATGATATTTTGATCTTTTCCATTGATTTTGATTCTCATGTGGAACATGTCCGGACTGTGTTCCGGATTTTGAAGGAGAATTCCCTGTTTGTTAAGGGATCGAAATGCCTCTTTGGTGTACAGAGGATTTCATTTTTGGGATTTATTTTGTCTCCGTCGACTATTGAAATGGACCCGGCCAAGGTACAGACTATTTATGATTGGGTTCAGCCCTATTCTTTTAAGGATCTCCAGAAGTTTTTGGGTTTTGCTGATTTCTATCGTAAATTTATAGGTAATTTTTCTGGTATTGTCAAACCACTGACTGATCTGACCAAGAAGGGCGCTGATGTGCTGAATTGGTCTCCAGACGCAGTCTCAGCATTTTACGGCAACCTGATGTCTCACTTCCATTTCAGGTGGAGGTAGATGCTTCTGAGATTGGTGCAGGAGCTGTTTTGTCCCAAAAAGATCCTGTGACTTCTAAGATGAATTCCTGTGCCTTCTTTTCTCGAAAGTTCTCCCCATCTGAATGCAACTATGACGTGGGGAATTGGGAATTGTTGGCCACGAAATGGGCAATTGAAGAGTGGAGACATTGGTTGGAGGGAGCTAGACATCAAGTTGTGGTCCTCACCGACCACAAGAATTTGATTTATCTGGAGTCAGGCAAATGCTTGAATCCTAGACAAGCTAAGGTGGGCCTTGTTTTTCACGCATTTAATTTTGTGGTCTCTTTTCTTCCTGGCACTAAAAATGTTAAGGCAGACGCCCTTTCTAGGAGTTTCTTTGCTGATTCCCTTATTGTAACCGAGCCTACTACCATCCTAGGTGAGGGTGTAGTTCTTTCTGCATTTCGCCCGATTTGAGACGCGCCCTGGAGGAATTTCAGGAAGATAAACCTGAGCATTGTCCTATGGGAAAATTGTATGTTCCTGACCAGTGGAGGAAGAGAGTGATGTCTGAAGTTCATTGCTCTGGATTGGCTGGTCATCCAGGTATTTTTGGTACCAGAGATTTGGTGAGTCGATTGTTTTGGTGGCCTGCCTTATCTCGTGATGTCAGGAATTTTGTGCAGTCCTGTGGGACTTGTTCTTGGTCTAAACCCTATTCTCATTCTAGTGGGTTGTTGATGCCCCTGCCGGTGCCCAAGAGGCCATGGACCCATATCTCAATAGATTTTATTTCTGATCTTCCTGTCTCTCAGAGAATGACTGTTATCTGGGTGATTTGTGATAGATTTTCTAAGATGGTCCATTTTGTACCACTCCCAAAGTTGACATCTTCCTCAGAGCTGGTGCCCTTGTTTTTGCAACAGGTGGTTTGGTTGCATGGGATTCCTGAGAACATTATGTCAGACAGAGGAGCCAAGTTTGTTTCCAGATTCTGGAAAGCCTTTTGTTCCAATCTGGGAATTCAGTTATCTTTCTCCTCTGCATTTCATCCTCAGACCAATGGGCAGACTGAGAGAACAAACCAGACTTTGGAGACCTATTTGAGATGTTTTATATCTGCTGATCAGGATGACTGGGTCTCATTTTTGCCTTTGGTCGAATTCGCGTTAAACAGTAGAGCTAGTTCTGCCACTTTGATGTCGCCCTTTTTCTGTAACTTTGGGTTTCATCCTCGATTTTCTTCAGGGCAAGTGGAGTGTTCGGCATGCCCAGGTGTGGACACTGTGGTAGAGAGAATGCAGCAGATTTGGGACAAAGTGGTGGATAAGTTGTCACTCCCTCAGGAAAAGGCCTAGTGGTTTTCCATCTGGCATAGGACCATTGGTCCCCGGTTTAAAGTGGGTGATATGGTTTGGTTGTCATCCAAGAATATTTCTATGAAGGTTGCATCTCCAAAGTTCAAGCCAAGATTTATTGGACCTTATAAGATTTTGGAGATTCTTAATACTGTTTCTTTTCGATTGGCTCTTCCAGTTACGTTTAAGATCCATAACGTATTTCACAAATCGCTGTTGAAGAGGTTTGTTGAGCCAGTAGTTCCTATGGCGGCACCTCCTGACCTTGTATTGGTTACAGGCAATGTGGAATATGAGGTAGAGAAAATATTGGATTCTCGTTTGGTTAGACGGAGACTCCAGTATTTGGTCAAATGGAAGGGTTATGGCCAGGGGGATAATTCTTGGGTCCCTGCCTCTGACATTCATGCCAATAGATTGGTGTGTGCTTTTCAACCGGCCATCCTGATCGGCCTGGTGGCGTGGATGAGGGTTCGGTGACCCCTCCTCAAGGGGGGGTACTGTTGTGAACTCATTTTCTGGTCTGCCTCTGGTTTCTGGTGAGGGAACTGTTTGTGCTGACAGAGGAATTGTGAGTTCTCTTTCCGGGCTCCCTCTGGTGGTGGCAGTAGGTAATGAAGCTGATCTAATTAACAGAGACCTGCCACCTGACAATGAGGATGACGATTGGACATCTGGAGTCTCAGACTGGATTTAAGACAGCTGACTCCCTATTCCCATGCTGATGATTTTTTCCTGCCTCCTGAGGTCTGGGTTTCCAGCTCAGTTCCTGTCTTCTCAAGCTAAGTTTTCTCTGCAAATGTTCACATTTGATTTGGTTTTGTCTATTCTGTTTTTGTGTGGTCAGCCAGCCCCTGTATGTGCCAGTTTGCTTTTTGTCCCTTATTAGATTGGCCTCTTTTTGCTCTGTTCTCAGAATATCCCAGAGTGCTGATATAGTGAGTGAAGTCTAGTGACTTCAGGGTTTCATTTTTGCTATCAGAAGTGTTGAACATTTTTTGCAGGGTTTTTTGGCGTGATTGCAGATAGTATCTTTCCTTTCCTGTCTGTTGTGAGTTCATTTTCCCCTTCACCATTGAGGTCTGATGAACTCCCTCTTCTGGTGAAAGAAGGTAGTGAGGCTGATTACCAAGCACCTGGTCAGGATGATGATGACTGGGTGACGGGAATTACTGACTGGATATAAGGCAGCCGACGACCTTCTGCCTTGCTGGTGATCTCTCTGATGGATTCTAGGAGACCAGTCTGATTCCTGCTCCTCAAAAGCTAAGTTTTCTGCTCTACTTTTTGCATTTGTGTTTTGGTTTTGTTTTGCATTGTTTTCCTTGATTTCTGCCATTCCCTGCTGGGGTGAGCTGAATTCCTTTTTGCTCTGTCTTCAGAAAATACCTGAGTACTGATATACTCTTTTTGAAGCCTAGCGTCTTCAGGGCTTTTTTACCTATCAGCTGTTGGCTCTTGTTTTGATAGGGTTTTGGCCGATTACAGACAGCAGCT
Source organism: Dendrobates tinctorius (assembly GCF_039654945.1). NCBI lineage: Eukaryota > Metazoa > Chordata > Amphibia > Anura > Dendrobatidae > Dendrobates > Dendrobates tinctorius. The sequence continues at coordinate 55,642,340 of NW_027361698.1, read as the reverse complement.
TTTCTATCCTGTCCTATCTAGTTAGCTTGGGCCCCATCATTTGCTCAGCCTATCTTTCTATCTGTGTGTGTTTTTTTCATCTTGCTTCACCGTCATTATATGTTGGGGGCTGCCTATTGCTTTGGGGTCTGCTCTGGGGCAGTTTAGATTTCCCTTTCTGTCTTTAGGCTATGTAGTTCTCCGTCTGTGATCGAGGGGTCTAGGGCACCGTAGGAACCCCCCACGGCTACTGCTAGTTGTTGTTGATAGGTTCAGGGGTCTGCAATCTGATAGCTGCCAACTTCTCTGGTTTTCTGGACTTAGCTAGTGTTTCTGTTTTTGCCTCCTCCGGTGACTCATTCGTAACACTGTCCTTTCTAGTTAGTGTGGGCCCCATCGTTTGCTCAGCCTATTTTCCTACATGTGTTTGTGCATTCATCTTGTTTCACCGTCAATACTTGTGTGAGGGCTGTCTATTCCTTTGGGGTCTGCTCTTGGGCAGTTTAGATTTCCCCTTTTCTTGCTTTAGGCTTATTTAGTCCTCCAGCTGTGACGAGGCGTCTAGAATCATCGTAGGTACGCTCCATGGCTGATGTTAGTTGTGTGGTTAGGGTCAGGGGTCTGCAATCCATGTAGTTACCAACCTCTCTGGTTTTCTGTGACTTAGCTTGGTTTTGTTTTCCTCCTCCATTACCCAATCGTAACACACCTCTATACAGTGTGTGAAAAAATGAATGCTCTGTAACTGTGCAGAAAATCAGAATAAAAGTTTTTTTGCTTTTAAAAAAGCAGTCTGAACAGCAGTGTGCACACAGCAATGCAGCTATCAGGTATCCTTATAAGGCAGCCTAATAACCACCAGCGCTGCTGCACACACAAAAATCCTCCCCTGCCACTGCACACTAACTGTACAGTTGAAATCGCTATCAGAAGAAGCACAGTATTTTTTTTCTTTGTTGCCTAACGCTCTCCCTATTGAGAATCAGCAGCAGCAACCTCTCCCTATGCTAAGATTGGCAGAAGTAAAATGTCGGTCGGTGGTCAGGGCTTTTATAGCCACTGTGACACCACACAAAGCAAGCCAATCACACGAATGCCCTTCCCTAAGATGGTGGTGGCCGCTGCCGATGTCATCGCATTGCCTACAGTGTGCATCCTTGATGATTGGCTGAGAAAAGGCGATGGAAGCATTATGGGAAACGTGACCTTGGCGCACGGGTCGGCGACCTCATGGCCAACCTCGCGCTATTGTCGGGTTTCGATCGGCGAAACCCGACTTTAGTGAAATTCGGTGACATCAATTTGACCAACCCGTTTCGCTCAACCCTATATGAGATCCTTTGTCAAATGCTTTGCTGAAGTCAAGATATATTTTATCTACTGCATTTCCCTGATCCACCCAATCAGTCACTTGCATGCATGTTGTTTTATAATTTGTTCTGCTTTCCCTTTGTAAAGATAGAGACATCATTTGCTCTTCTCCAGTCTTCTGGAATTTCTCTTATACTCCAAGAATTTTCAAAGATTATGGAGAGTAGTTCTTTAATTTCCTCTGCTCTCTCCTTCAGTACCCTGGGATGTAATTCATCTGGATCTGTAGAATTGAATTAATTTATTTGCTAAGTATTCCCTTACTATCTCTCTGTTTATAGATAGTGTGTATTCTTCTATTCCTTCAAAAGTACAGTGAAGATCAGTTGATATTACATTTACTTTCTGAAAGAAAACAGATGCAAAATAGCAATTTAAAAGTTTAGTCTTCTTAACATCATTTTTGCTACTTCACCATTTACATTCTGTAAAAATCTTACAGCATTTTTTACTTTTCTTTTACTTTTGACATACCCCCAAAATATTTTTTTATTGCTTTTGATGATTCTTGCAAGCCTTAATTCTTTACCAGCTTTAGATAATCTGATACGTGCCCTGCAGATTCTGCAGACAGCATTATACAGGGTGGGCCATTTATATGGATACACCTAAATAAAATGGGAATGGTTGGTGATATCAACTTCCTGTTTGTGGCACATAAGTATATGGGAGGGGAAAAACTTTTGTAGATGTGTGGTTACCATGGCAGCCATTTCAAAGTCAGCCATTTTGAATCCAACTTTATTTTTTTTCAAAGGGAAGAGGGTCATGTGACACATCAAACTTATTGACAATTTCACAAGAAAAACAATGGTGTGCTTGGTTTTAGCATAACTTTATTCTTTAATGAGTTATTTACAAGTTTATGACCACTCACAAAATGTGTACAAAGTGCTGCCCATGGTGTTGGATTGTCACGGCAACCCTCTTCTACCACTCTACCAATTTATTAATAATCACTATTGTTATTTGTTAATACTAGTGATGTGTTGGAGTGTTTTTTTGCTTGTTTGTTTTTCATGATTCCATAATTTTTTTCCCACAGAATTGAGTGATTCTTTAATTTTTCCCCTCTGTTTGGTCTAAACAAGTAACCATTACTGACTACCACATTTTTTGTTCTTGATTTCTTTTAGTGTTTCTTAAAGCCAGAAAGTTGCCATTTGAAATGACTTTAGCTTTGGGCCATGTCTGTGATCTGCTTTTATTCTACAAAATTAAACAACTGAATGAACATCCTCCAAGGGCAATGATTCCATAATTTTTGCCAGGGGTTACATGATTATCAAAAAGTTTACCACATTTCACAGAGTTATCAGCTGTTAAATAAATAAATAATACAAAAATTATTTTGGGTCTGTTCTATTTTAATGACCAGCATGGCAAAACTGACATTTGTGGGCTGCAACCTTCAAAATTAGAACAAACCCTATGCAATTTTTTTAAACTTATTTATAGTGCAGGCGCTGACTGATGAATATTCTCATCAGCAGCTCCTGCTCTCACTGTTATTAGCGGCAACAGGTGCAGGCCGATGGGAGTAATACCCTCTCATCAGCAGACACCATAGTTAAACGTTTCACCGCTGGTCACAACTGTTGGCTGTCAGATTAACCTCAGTTCTCTGATGGGCGGTAATAAACTGACTGCTGATCACAGGCAGTGTTTGCAGATGACAGCATGGTAAACAACAGATGTTCAGGCCATTTGTTCATCTGAGTGGGGTCCAGGTTCTGGTACCTGAACCAAACTTTTTTTAAATGTTTGGCAAAATATGTCAGGAAAATATGAATATGTGAAAAGTCTATGTGCACTTCCAGATCTCATGCTGCCCCTCCCCCATCACTTTTGTGCAGTGTCACACTGAGCTTCTCATGTGCAGTTCTTTCTCCCCCTGCCTGTGTGTAATTCTATTCCACTCTTTCCCAACTCCCTTGGGAATGTGGCTTTTCACTAAGTAAATCCACTTTGTCTGTAGCACATGTATTTGAAAGTTCCTTTGACTATTCAAACTCAAATATAGTAACCCAGAATATTCATAGAGGCAGGAATCTAATATTTTTGTAATCTAAATAGTTAAAGCCATCCACAGGTGGGTTTTGAAGCTTGTGCAGTCACCAGAAATTGAGAAACAGATTTCTGCCCACTTGTACCTCTCAGACACAGCATGTTCAGTCTAATATGAAATATATTTGGTAAGAAAACACATAGTATTCCTGTCGTCTCTCTGGGAGCCTCGCAGCCAGAGTTGTGGCACTTAAAAGTTTTTAGTAACTTTAAAAGGGGGAGTACACTCCCTGGCTCTGCCCACCCAGTGAGGTCAGAAAATAAAAGGCATAAGGCTAGAAGGCTTAATGAGGCTATTGCTCAGACCTGGAGAGACAGCTTTCTACCTTCCATGCTGTGGACTAAATCTTTGTCCTTGTGAACTCCACTCCCCTTCCACCACATGGCATGCTAGTAACTGAGATGAGTAAGTTTCATATTTTAATGCCTTTTATTTTGTAACTGTCTGTATATATGGTATTTCATCTTTTTGTAACATCTTTTACATTTTTGTAAACACTGCCTATATTTTCTGGCGTAAATCTATAAAATTTACTAGTTTTGTTTTCCCAGACCTCCATACTAAATTACACTGCACTCTGGGTGGGCTTCTGACCCTTTATTGGTTTTAATGTCAAATGAGGAGCTGGTGGCAGCAAAGTGTTCTGGGGATTTGGGAGAATCTGGCAGTGACGGAAAGGAGGTTTATATGTGTATTACCTGCCCTGGGACTGGGGATATACATACCACCCTCTCTGCAGAGTGCCCAATAGCCAGTACATGGCAAGGCAGCCTTTCTGGCGACTACTAATCCTAGGTGTAGTTCCCTGACTGGCCTGAGGGTAAGGGAGGTGCCAGAGAGCTACAAGTTCCTAACCAGAACTGGGAAGTGGGATTGCAAAATAGGATTCCATGATATCGCCCATCACTAGCTGTCAGCAAAGGAAGATAATAATTAGCTGGACCTACTACTTTTGCCTGAGAGAGATTCCCAACATCTGTTTGGATAGTTAAAATCTCCCATGATCACAACATAATATTTTTGAAAGAACTTGGCCATCTGATGAATAAAGAGTAGAGTTGAGCGAAAGGGGTCGGTCAAGTTCAAAAGTCGCCGACTTTCGCTAAAGTCGGGTTTCGCCGATCGAAACCCGACCATAGTGTGAGGTCGGCCATGCGGTCGCCGATCCGAGCGCCAAAGTTGCGTTTTCCATAAAGCTTCCAGCGCCTTTTCTCAGCCAATGATCAAGGATGCACACTGTGGGCAATGCGGTGACATGGGCAGCAGCCACCACCATCTTAGAGAAGGGCATTCAAGTAATTGGCTTGCTTTGTGTGGCGTCACAGTGGCTATAAAAGCCGTGAACGCCGACCGCCATTTTACTTTTGCCTATCTTAGCATAGCGAGAGGTTGCTGCCGCTCGTTCTCAATAGGGAGAGTGATAGGCAGGAAAGAAAAAAAAATCTGTGCTTCTGCTGATAGCGATTTTCACTGTACAGTTAGTGTGCAGTGACAGGGGAGGATTTTTTTGTGTGCAGCAGTGCTAGTGGTTTTTAGGCTGCCTTATAAGGCTACCTGATAGCTGCATTGCTGTGTGCACACTGCTGTGCAGACTGCTTTTTTCAAAGCAAAAATACTTTTATTCTTTTTTTCTGCACAGTTACCCAGCGTTCATTTTTTCACACACCGTATAGATGTGTACGCTCCTCACACACTACCATGTACCGGCTGGTATCACGGACAAATACATGCTGACTATCTATGTGTGACTCTGGAAAAAAATAGATGGAGATTTACATTTTTCCATACATAAACCGTATAGAGCTGTCCGCTTCTCAAACACTATCGTATATCTGCTGTTTGGATTACAATCACATCTATACAGAGACAGCGTGTGTGTGATACTCAGGAAATACATATACGGACATTTCCATTCTTCCACACACCGTATAGAGCTGTCCGATTCTCAAACAGTATCGCATATCTGCTCTTTGGATTACGGACACATCTATACAGAGACAGTGTGTGTGTGTGTGTGTGTGTGTGAGACTCCGTAAATACATGTACGGACATTTCCATTTTCCATACACCGTAGAGAGCTGTCGACTTCTCAAACAGTATCGTATATCTGCTGTTGACTAGTGTTGAGCATTCCGATACCGCAAATATCGATACTGCGTTCCGATACTTTTAGCATATCGAACACCGGAATCGGAAGTTCCATAATGCTATGAGCCAGTTTGATTTGATTCAGCCAATGACAACCCTCAGAAGTATGGGCACATCCTGTTAGGCATGTAGGCATGTTAAGTAATGGCATGGCTGTGATTGGCTGCTGAAATGATGTCATAATGCACTATAAAAGTCGCAGTCGCCGCCATTTCGGGTTCACTCTGCTGTGAATTCAGTTAGGGACAGGCTGCTGTTCAAGACTCTGAGGGACAGTTAGAGATATTGATTTTCCAAATCATATTGTGCTTTACCCAGGCTACATAATCAACCACTGTAGCTTTCTTTTGCCTTGCAGCAGTGTTTACAGCTGTCTGCAAGGTCTGTGTGAGTGCAGCTCATGCTGGGTAGTGTGTCCTGCAGCCACATCTGGTTGTAGGCCGCTCAGCGTGCGTCACTGCCTCATACATATTTTTCTTTTATTGCTGCTTATTTTTCATTCTCCTTTTAGTGTGCATCCATCCGTATCCATATATGTTGGTTGCAAACACTATAGGAGTAGACAGCGGAGCCTTTCTGCAGCCTTTCAGTGCTAGTGTCCAGTTCTCTGCACTGTTCACGGCTGTCTGAGAGGTCTCTGTGTGTGAGTGCAGCTCACGCTGTAGTGTGTCCTGCAGCTACGTCTGGTTGTAGGCCGCTCAGCGTGCGTCACAGCCTCATACATATTTTTCTTTTATTGCAGCTCATTTTTCATTCTCCTATTAGTGTGCATCCATCCGTATCCATCTACATTGGTTGGTTGCAAACACTATATAGGAGTAGATAGAGGAGCCTTTTTTCTCGCTTGTGCCCTTCATCCGAGGCCAGATTAGTATTACCCTATTTTTTGGGGCTTCATCTTTCGCATTGTAGGTTACCTTCCTGCATTGTAATAGCTCCAAAAAGTTTGTGATACTATCGCTTTCAAATCTTTGGTCATATCCTTTTTGTTTTTTTGAAAAAACAAAACAAAATAAAGTTCACCAAACACTCCATTTGACAGTTGTGTAGGCCACATTAGCTCATATTAAAGTGTAGTCCACACACTTTATAAAATTAGTGTTTCTTTTACCTGTTAGCAGCTGTTCAGGAATAAGCACACTAAACCCCTCCTTTGTACTTTTCTGCCTATCTTTATCAGTCTACCAAGATGAAGAAGGCAGGGAGTAAGGCAAGTGGGCATGGGCATGGAGTTTCAGCAGGGAGAGGACGTGGGGATTCTGCAGGGAGAGGACGTGGGGATTCTGTGCCTGCTGCGGGCACCAGTGAGTCAGCATCCCCCCGTTTTACCAGGCAACAGTCCTTTATGCGCAGCTTTGTGGGACCTCGCCGTACCCCACTGCTGCGGGAGGAACAAATTGAAGCCGTTGTCGGATGGATGGCAGCTAACGCATCGTCTTCAATGACTTCCACGTCCTCTCAGGGCCAGAGCACTGAAGAGCAACCATCTGTCTCTTCACCACCTGTGAAATTGCCCAGGCAGTCAGAGAGCCCTGTACAGGAGCCATCACAGTCTCTACTTCTGTTCTCTGAATCTGTTGGCTTGGAAAGAGGGGGCCAGCCAAGCAGCATTCAAGAATGTGAAGAAGAGGGAGTATGCAGTGATGCGCAACTGCTTTGTCCCTCTGAATCTGAAGAGGTGGGTGGGCCAGTGCCTATGGTCAGCACACCTCAGTACGTCTCAGATGATGACGAGACTCAGGTGCCACTATCTGGTGCGTACGATGCTGGTGAGACTAACCAGGAGAAGCAGCTGTTTGAAGAGGGGAGTGTAGATGAGGTCCTTGACCCATCATGGCATGAGGAACAGGAAGGTGGTGGGAGCAGCTCTGAGGAAGAGATTCCTCGAATGGCCAAAACAGGAGGGAGAGGGAGGGGGCAGACTTGGTTGCCTGCAGCCTCCACTTCGGCACCCGTTAGGAGCATTCCTCTTCCAAAACCCAAAATGGGCGCTCCAAAGACTTGCAGTGCGTGGTCATTTTTTGACACAGTTGCAGATGACATTTGCTTTGTCAAATCCAAGCTGTCATCAGAAAGTCAAAAGAGGGAAAAGTGTCAGCAACCTCAATACCACAAATATGTGGAAACATGTGTGGACTAAGCACGTGGTGGAGTTACAAAGACACACTGAAGATGTAGGCCAACCTACAGCACCACCTACCACCTCTTCAGCTCGTGTTTTAGCTTCTTACTCCAGCTCACACACAGCTGGTTCGGCTTCCTCACAGGATTGCCATGGAAGAACCTCTGGCACTGTTGTCCAGAGACCCAGTGATATTCCACCCACAGCACCACGTTCCCGTTCATCCTCACACTCCCAGGCCACTCTACAGCCATCGGTAGCACAGGCATGGGAGAAAAGGCGGCCATACTCGGCAAACCATTCCCGAGCACAGGTTCTGAATGCTAGCATTGCCAAATTACTGGCCCTTGAAATGCTCTCATTCAGGCTGGTGGAGACTGACACCTTCCGTAACTTCATGGCATTGGCAGTCCCACAATACACCGTGCCCAGCCGCTTTTATTTCAGCAGGCAAGCCGTCCCTGCCCTGCAAAAGCATGTGGAGGGAAAAATTAAACATGCGCTACTAAACGCCGTCAGTAGCAAGGTCCACCTGACCACCGATGTGTGGACCAGTACCCATGGACAGGGACGATACCTTTCCCTCAGTGCCCATTGGGTCAATGTTGTGGAGCCGGGTACAGATCTTGAGAGTGGCGCTGTACGTGTTCTGCCAACTCCAAGGATTGCAGGAATCCAGTCTGTACACATTGACTCCTCCTCATACTCCAGTTCCTCAGAATCAGCGCTGCAGGAGCCTTTCACGACCGATATGAGCACAGCCATGGCCAAACATCAACAGGCCGTACTAAAATTAATTTCTTTGGGGAATCGAAGCCACACAGTGCAGGAGCTCTGGAATGCCATCAAGCAGGAGAGCGACGTGTGGCTTCTGCCAGCGAATCTCCAACCAGACTTGGTAGTGTGTGACAATGGCCGAAATCTGGTGGCAGCTCTGGGCCTAGGCAACCTCACTCACATCCCATGTCTGGTACATGTGCTCAACTTGTTTGTGCAGAGCTTCCTGAGGGACTATGCGGATCTTGATGCACTGCTGCACAAGGTCCAAATAGAGTGCACTCACTTGCGGCGTTCCAGCACGGCAAGATCACGCATTGCAGCTCTGCAGCGCCGATTACGCCTTCCAGAGCATTAGCATCATATGTGACCTACCCACCAGGTGGAATTCAACGTTACATATGTTGGAGCGGTGAGCAGCAGGCAGCAGCAATTGAGTACCAGCTGCATCAGGCGCAAACAAGTCGCACTGTGCGCCGGTCACACTTCAGCCCCACTGAGTGGGCCTCTATGAAGGACATCTGCCTCGTTTTGCGTGCCTTCGATGATTCCACGTGGATGGCGAGTGCAGATGATGCACTAGTCAGCATAATAATAATAATCTTTATTTTTATATAGCGCTAACATATTCCGCAGCGCTTTACAATTTGCACATATTATCATCACTGTCCCCGATGGGGCTCACAATCTAAATTCCCTATCAGTATGTCTTTAGAATGTGGGAGGAAACCGGAGTGCCCGGAGGAAACCCACGCAAACACGGGGAGAACATACAAACTCCTTGCAGATGTTGTCCTTGGTGGGATTCGAACCCAGGACCTCAGCGCTGCAAGGCTGCAGCGCTAACCACTGAGCCACTGTGCCGCCCTACTATTAGTGGGAATGTGGACAGAGCAGGAGACATTGCCGGACACACATCAGGGGATCAGCAGACGTTACTGAACCCCAGTAACACAGGAACAAGTGTTGATTGTGCAGACGCCACTTCTGAGCAGCAACTTGCGGTGTTGGAGGCCAGGGTAAATACTAGAAACAGAGTGGAGCCAGAGGCCTAGTTGGAGCACGTTTAAAATCAGTAGTAGTCTACAACAGATATTAAACTTGATGAAACTAGGCCTCAGCCTACACCCTGATTGACCCTGGGCTCCAACATCGCCAGTTGTTTCTCGGAACTGTCTTTGGCACGGGTACTCCTTCCTGCCCAGCCTGGTTCCAGCACGACTGCTGTTTCCGGGTAGTGTCAACGTCACTTTGCCACCAATACGTTGTCCTGTCATGTTGCGGTCGGGTTAGCCGAGTCTATGGTGCCTGCAGTTTCGGTGCTTCCTATATGGGCTGCGGGTTCTGGTAATAAAGGCTGGTTCCGTAGTGCCAATAAGACAAGCACCCCCTGTAGGACTGTTGGTTTTGGTAACTGCGGCTGGCTCGTGGCCTTGCAACTTTGCTTTTCATGGGTACCTTCTGCTACCCATCCGGGATCCAGTACCGTCAGCTGGTTCTCGGCAGTGCCTTTGGCCTAGGTACCTCCTTCTCGGTATCCAAGTTCCAGCAATGTCTGCTGGTCCTTGGTAGTGCTTTGAAGCACAGGTACCTCCTGCTTATTAACCGTGTTCCAGCATCATCAGCTGGTCCACGGTTATGCCATTGGCTCTTGTTGCTTCTGCTACCCATCCGGGTACCAGCACCGTCAGCTGGTTCTCGGCAGTGCCGTTGGCCTAGGTGCCTCCTTCTCGGTATCCGAGTTCCTGCAACATCTACTGGATCTTGGTAGTGCTTTGTAGCACAGGTACTTCCTGCTTATTAACCGTGTTCCAGCACCGTCAGCTGGTCCACGGTTGTGCCATTGGCTCTTGTTCCTTCAGCTGCCACTCTAGGTTCCAGCACCGTCAGCTGGTTCTCGCTAGTTCCATTGACTCTTGTAGCTTCTGCTACCCATCCGGGTTCCAGCACCGTCAGCTGGTTCTCGGCAGTGTCTTTGGCATGGGTACTCCCTCCTGCCCAGCCTGGTTCCAGCACGCCTGCTGTTTCCGGGTAGTGTCAGCGTCACTTTGCCACCAATACGTTGTCCTGTCATGTTGCGGTCGGGTTAACCGAGTCTATGGTGCCTGCAGTTTCGGTGCTTCCTATGTGGGCTGCGGGTTCTGGTAATAAAGGCTGGTTCCATAGTGCCAATAGGACAAGCACCCCCTGTAGGACTGTGGGTTTCGGTAACTGCGGCTGGCTCGCGGCCTTGCAACTTTGTTTTTCATGGGTACCTTCTGCTACCCATTCGGGTTCCATTACTGTCAGCTGGTCCTCGGCAGTGCCTTTGGCCTAGGTGTCTCTTTCTCGGTAACCGAGTTCCAGCAATGTCTGCTGGTCCTTGGTAGTGCTTTGTAGCACAGGTACCTCCTGCTTAGTAACAGTGTTCCAGCACCTTCAGCTGGTCCACAGTTGTGCTATTGGCTCTTGTTCCTTCTGCTGCCCCTCCGGGTTCCAGCACCGTTAGCCGGTCCTTGCAAGTTCCATTTGCTCTTGCAGCTTCTGCTACCCATCCGGGTTCCAGCACCGTCAGCTAATTCTCGGCAGTGCCTTTGGCCTAGGTGCCTCCTTCTCGGTATCCGAGTTCCAGCAACGTCTGCTGGTCCTTGGTAGTGCTTTCTAGCACAGGTACCTCCTGCTTAGTAACCGAGTTCCAGCAAAGTCAGCTGGTCCACAGTTGTGCCATTGGCTCTTGTTCCTTCTGCTACCCATCCGGGTTCCAGTACCGTCAGCTGGTTCTCGGCAGTTCCTCAGCCTTCTTGTACCTTCTGCTACTTTTCCAAGTTCAAGCTTGTGGAAATGGTTTTTGGTTCTCACTCTGGATCTCCCTGACGACGACCCTGAAGACGGCGACCCTGAAGACCACACCGAAGAAGACCAAAAAGATGACCCTGAAGAAGATGACCAAGAGGACAAAGAACTTGAAGACAACCACCAAGATGCAGAACAACAAGAGACAGAAGACGAAGAAGCAGAAGAACAAAATGCAGAAGTACCAAAAGCAGAACAAAAATAAGCATAAGACTAAAAATCAGAGCAAAAAATATTATCTAAATTATAAGCAGAAGAAGACTAAGCAGTGTATGGGGGTGAGTCCGCTCCTCCTCGTGGTGCCCCTGGAAAATGCCTGCTGCTGCAGGCCAAACTGGACGTGGACAAATCCTGTTGTAAATCTTTTGTGACAGGCAGAACGGAAGGTGTAATCTTCACACTTTTACAGATAACAACTGCAGGAATGACTGTCACAAATAAGAACATGATGAAGAAGAAGAATAGGAAGAAGATGAAGAAGTATAATATGAAGAAGAATAATCATTGAATAAGAAGAATATGAATAATGTACAAAAAAGAATAATAGGAAGAAGGTGAAGAAGAAGTAGATGAATAAGGTGAAGAAGAAGTTGATGAAAAAGATGCTGCTGCTGAGGATCATGAAGGAGAAAGTGTGGGAGAAGTAAAAAAGAAGGTGAAGAGTATGCAAGTAGTGAAACATACATATCTGACAAAATATAAAAAAGTTAACATAGTCAATATCTTTGTAACTCCGAATGTCCTAAAAAAAAATAATTCCTGCTATTCCATTTGATTGGGCTAAACCTCTATGCCTTTAATGTCTCCTCCACCTCCCCTACATTATTCTTAGTTGTTTTTCTTCATGTAGAATTAACCTACAAGGAAAGAAAGGTTTTTTTTTAATTCCGTTATTTCTGTCCCATTGACTTGAATGGGAATTCCGGTATCGGAATCGGCGATACCCGATACTTTTTGGATATCGGTCGATCCAATCCGATCCGATATTTCTCAGTATCGGATGGTATCGTTCAACACTACTGTTGACTCCAGAAAAAAATAGACGGAGATTTAAAATTTTCCATACATACACCATATAGAGCTGTCCGCTTCCCAAACAGTATCGTATATCTGCTGTTTGGATTACGGTCAAATCTATACAGAGACAGCATGTGTGTTTGAGACTCCGGAAATACATATACGGACATTTCCATTTTTCCATACACCGTATAGGGCTGTCCGCTTCTTAAACAGTATCGTATATCTGCTGTTTGAATTATGGTCAAATCTATACAGAGACAGCGTGTGTGTGTGAGACTCCGGAAATAGATATATGGACATTTCCATTTTTCCATACACCGTTTAGAGCTGTCTGCTTCTTAAACAGTATCGTATATCTGCGGTTTGGATTACGGTCAAATCTATACAAAGACAGTGTGTGTTTGTGACTCCGGAAAAAAATAGATGGAGATTTAAAATTTTCCATACATACACCATATAGAGCTGTACGCTCCTCACACTACCATGTACTGGCTGGTATCATGGACAAATGCATGCTCTCTGGGTGTGACTTTGTTAAAAAATAGACAGAGAAGAGCTCCATGGAGCTCTTTTCACATATCATGCCTGGGTTATCAAGTCAAATCCTGAATTCCCCAGTCAAACATGAATCAGAGATGGAGTGCACTGATGCACATCCATTGCTAGATGATTCTGCTGGTACATTCACCCAGAGCACAACATTCCCCTCACACTCTACAGAGCCAGAATCTGACCCTGATGAAACTGAGGTGCCCCTTCCTGCATACTATACCACCTTACACGGTGACACAGAGGATGGTGCAGATGAAAGTGCCGGTTCCCTGAGTAGGAGGGGGGGCATACTCGTGGGTGACGGCACTGGCACAGGGTCCCTCATAGTATGCAAAAGTGTCTCTGCCGGTGGGAGGGCCCACTCACTGTCAGACACACTGGCATACTATGAGGGGCCCTGTATCAGTGCCGTCGCCCACGAGTGGGCCCCCCTGCTTGCTCAAGGCCACAGCACTTGCAATACTTACCTCTCCCTGCTCCACCGCTGTGATGTCTTCTGCGTTTCCTGACAGTGACATTCAGGTCAGAGAGCGCAATGACATCACGTCTGTATGCCCTCTGCCTAAACAGTCCAAGTGCAGAGAGCTGGAAGATGGCAATACTGAGGAGTCCAGAGTAGAGCAGTGCCCAGTGAGGAGAGGTATTTAATTTTTTTAAAGGTTGGGAGCAATATTTGGGTAGCACTATACACTGGAGAATGATATATGGGGCCCATCATACACTGGAGCATCATCCATGAGGTCCATCATATACTGGAGCATTTCAAATGGTGGACATCAGACACTGGAGCAGCATTTACGGGGCCAATTATACACTGGAGCATTAGAAATGGGGCCCATTATATATGGAGCATTATTTAGGCCCATAAGACACTGGAGCATCATCCATGGGGCCCATCATATACTGGAGCATTCTAAATGGGGCAGATTATATATGGAGCATTATGTGCTGCTTGCAAGCCAAAGGGCAGCTGTCAGAATACTCAATGCTCTGCATGCCGGGACTGTTTGCGTGGAGGGCAGTTAGTATTCATTGCTCTCTAGCATGCACAGTATCAGCCATAGACTTCCTGCAGCTGCCGGATGCTACATGTGCTGATACTTACGATAAATGAATATTCACCTCATTTCACTGAATATTCACTTCTCTTAACTATCGGCACACATGAGAGCCAGCAGCCATAGCAAGTCTCCAGCTGATACTGTGCATGCTAGAGAGCAATGAATATTCACTGCTTTGCACACACACAGTCCTGGCATGCAGAGTATCGAGTATTTTGGCAGCTGCCCTTCGGTTTGCAAGCAGCACATAATGTCCCTGCCATGCACTGCTTAAACAGTTGCTGGAATTGGAGCAGTATGCTGTGAGGGAACACTGGGAAGGTAAGTGTAATTGTTTTTTTTAATATATTCTGATGGGGCCAATCATATCAGGATAAGGAAAAGATGGGACTATGCATACCAGGACTGGGATGGGGGGCAATCATACTAGGATGCCATTAAAGGGAAATGAATATTCATTGCCCTCCACGCTCATGGGCATGAAATGCAGTGAATATCAAATCAAATCAATCAATCAAATCAAATCAAATTTATTATCGCCAAGTACATATTACATATATACAAGGAATTCTTTGTGGCAAAGAGGCAACATAATATATAACAACAGATACAACAAGTAACATCTAACAAGACAGATACAGTATATAGTCTACACATGACGATTTAATTGTTGAACAGAGAGTGGATAGAAGCTGTTCATATGGCGGTTGGTGCTGCATTTGGGGACTCTGAAGCGATGTCCTGAAGGGAGTAGTTGGAATGAGGAGTGTCCCGGGTGAGAGGGATAGGATGAAATTTTCAATGCGTGGGATCGAATACTCTTATCATAAAGATCCTGGATTTTAGGCAGGGGGGAACCTATAATTCTCTCTGCTGTTCTGAAAGTCCTTTGTAAGCGGAGTTTGTCAATATACATATACATTTATACATATACATTTATATTCAGAACACATGACACATGCACAAAAACTGAACGGGTCATAAGATCCTGTTCACACCACCCAAGAACTAAGACACAAAAACAGAACACAGTATGACAAACGTGCATAAATACTCTGCTGTAAAACATATGTAACTGTAAGTAGCAAGTGCTAGTAAAAGATGTTAACAAAACCAAAATACCCTGGTTTTGTTAACATCTTTTACTAGCACTTGCTACTTACAGTTACATATGTTTTACAGCAGAGTATTTATGCACGTTTGTCATACTGTGTTCTGTTTTTGTGTCTTAGTTCTTGGGTGGTGTGAACAGGGTCTTATGACCCGTTCAGTTTTTGTGCATGTGTCATGTGTTCTGAATCCATTGATTTCTTGCTTATGCAAGCTTTGGGAGATCCCCGCCTCTCTCCTTTGGGACATGCATAAAAAGCCATTTTGCCCAGCGAGCCCATACCGGGCAGCACCTTTCTGAACCCTGCTCATGAAGGTATTATTCACATGTTCAGGTTTTTAAATATATTAGATAGGACTGCTCCGAGAAGGGTATGCCTTGACGCGGCGGAGTGGCTTAGCGTACATTTTTTTGCAAAAAAACGTATCAACAAAATACCCTGGTTTTGTTAACATCTTTTACTAGCACTTGCTACTTACAGTTACATATGTTTTACAGCAGAGTATTTATGCACGTTTGTCATACTGTGTCCATATACATTTATATATATATAAATATATATACATTTATCTTTAGCAGCAGGCACAGGAGTTAGCCTCAGCAGCTGGCTCCTGCCTCTGTGACCTGCTGCTCAGCTGAAACTGCTCTCCCACCTCCCCACCACAGCCAGTTCATCTAGACTATAAGGCGCACCCCCTATTTCCCTCCACATTTTTGTAGGAAAAAAGTGTGTCTTATAGTCCGTCCGAAAAATATGGTAATCATTAGCACTTTATATCTAGACTCACATGGATTCAGGCTGATGACTGGCTCTTGTAGCTTTATTTACTTTATTTTATACCTCTTTTTATTGAATTTCTGTAAATTCAACTGTAAATCGGTTCTTCTCGGATCAATTTGCTCATCTCTTCTTAATAAGCTTCAATCTGTCAACTCTCTCATTTGGACTCAATGAAATATAGAAATTTAGTAAAGTGAGATCAGACCACATGTAAATTTCAAAATCCACCTTTTTCACCTTTTCAAATGAATAAATATGAGACATTGTCAAGTCAATCCTTGGAAATGTTTATGTCTCTGGAAGTGAAAGGAGTATTAATTCAAAGCAGCATTGAAACATCTGAATCTATCAAAAGATCTTTTTTTTTGCTATTGAGGGAACAAGAGTCAACAGTTTGTTGGAGATTTCAGAGGTAGAATTACAGAGGTGGAATCTAGATGAACTTCCACAATTGGATGTGTAAAAAAGTAAATGTGCTGAGATAACCATAGAAATGTTCTCCTGCTATGTACTATGTAAAGGCTGTGTCTGTAGCAATATGGTCTGAGCAAGCTG
The DNA here is from genome assembly GCF_039654945.1 of Dendrobates tinctorius. Lineage (NCBI taxonomy): Eukaryota > Metazoa > Chordata > Amphibia > Anura > Dendrobatidae > Dendrobates > Dendrobates tinctorius. The sequence continues at coordinate 55,625,963 of NW_027361698.1, read as the reverse complement.
CGCATGATGTCTCTGCCATGCCCTGCTTACAAGCATAAAGCAACTGCTGGCATCAGAGTAGGATGCTGCAAGGGAGCGCTGAGAAGGTAAATGTAATGTTTTTTTTCAATGTTTTCTGATGGGGCAAATCACACCAATGATAAGGATGGGACCATGCAAACCAGGACTGGGATGGGGTCAAATATACCAGGTTAAAGATGGGGCCCTACATACCATGATAGGGATGAGGGTGATCATTCCTGCCAGGATAGGGATGAGGGGGCCTTGCCTACCAGGGTAGAGATAAGGGGGCATGCATACCAGGCTGTGCATGAGGGCCATACACAACAGGATAGGGATAAGGGGGCCAATGCACACCAGCATAGGGATAAGAAGCCATACATACCAGGATAGGCACGAGGAAGCATGCACAAAAGGATAGGGATGAAGGAGCCCTGTGGGGTACCACAGGGCTCTGTCCTGGGCCCTGTATTGTTCAATATCTTTATCAACGATTTAGATGAAGGAATTGAGGGTAAACTGATTAAATTTGCTGATGACACAAAGCTAGGAGGGATAGCTAATACTAGAGAAGAGAGAGAGAGGATTCAAAAAGATTTAAATAAACTGGAGAAGTGGGCAGCAACTAACAGAATGGTTTTTAATAGGGAGAAATTCAAAGTACTACATCTGGGCAATAAAAATGAAAAAAGCATATATAGAATGGGAGGAATAGGGCTAATTGACAGCACATGTGAAAAAGACTTGGGTATACTAATAGATCACAGACTGAATATGAGTCAACAGTGTGATGCAGCAGCAAAAAAGGCAAATGCAATTCTAGGATGTATTAACAGAAGCATACAGTCTAGATCACGTGAAGTCATTATTGCCCTCTACTCCTCTTTGGTCAGACCTCATCTGGAATATTGTGTCCAGTTTTGGGCACCACATTTTAAAAAAGACATCAACAAACTGGAGCAAGTTCAGAAAAGAGCGACCAGAATGGTGACCGGTCTGCAAACCCTATCTTATGAGGAAAGGATGCAGGATTTGGGAATGTTTAGTTTGCAAAAGAGAAGACTGAGAGGAGACTTAATAGCTGTCTACAAATATCTAAAGGGCTGTCATATTGTAGAAGGATCAACTTTATTCTCATTTGCACAAGGAAAGACTAGAAGCAATGGGATGAAACTGAATGGGAGGAGACACAGATTAGATATTAGAAAAAACTTTTTGACAGTTAGAGTAATCAATGAGTGGAACAGGCTGCCACGAGAAGTGGTGAGTTCTCCTTCAATGGAAGTCTTCAAACAGAGGCTGGACAGACATCTGACTGGGATGATTTAGCGAATCCTGCTTTCAGCAGGGGGTTGGACCAGATGGCCCAGGAGGTCCCTTCCAACTCTACGATTCTATGATTCTATGAGCCATGCATACCAGGATAGGGATGAGGGGACCATGCATACCAGAGTAGGCATGAGGGGACCATGCATACCAGGGTAGGGATGAGGGGGTCATGCATACCAGGGTAGGGATGAGATGGCCATGCATATCAGCTTATGGATGAGGGAGCCATGGCTACCAGGATAGGGGATATTAAGTACAGAATTGACCACATTTTTTGCTTCAATTTTATTTTCAATTTCCTCCTCTAAAACCTAGGTGAGTCTTTGAGTTTTGGAAACAGATGATAGAAAGGGCAAGATTCTGACAAAAAGTTATTGACAAGTGAGAACAAGGAGGAGTTAATGAAAGGAGACAATAGGCCAGTCTGAAGAAATGCAATTTTATAGCATGCTTGTACTTAAAACTGTGAATACTGGCAATTAACATGATTGTCTGGTATAGTGCATTCTAGAAAACTGGCACAATCAAAGAGAAGTCTTGGAGACATGAGAGTGAGGTTCCAATCATTAGAGGATGTTAGTCAAAGGAGTAGAAAGAAGGCAGCCAGGAAGACTTATACTAGGCCCTCAACAAAAGTGGTAACCTATCTGCACTCTGAGATCTCATTTTAGCCATTTAAATGTTACTGACAATGATTGAAAGTGACAGCTAAATAGTGAAACAGCAGAGATTTGGGCTAGCTGTCAGCATTTACCACATGTGCAGCAGGCTCAGATCCTGAGCCTGCTGCACACATACTGATTGTAGCACAAATGTATAGTTATGTCCATGTGTCATCTAGAGGGTAATTATAGTTGATGACACTATCAGCTTGATCATTGGAATAGGGTGTCAATCCTTTTACTGCTTTTGCGTAGTGATGGGCGAGTAGCATCGTTGCTCGAGTCTCTCCAAGCATGCTCAGGTGATCTCTGAGTATTTTGACTTGTTTGGAGATTTAGTTTTCGCCGCCTCGGCTGCATGATTTGCTACTTGTAGACAGGCTGAATACATGTGGGAATTCCCTAACAAACAGGCATTCCACACATGTATTCAGCCTGTCCAGCAGTCACAAATCTGGCAACAACAACTTAATCTCTGAGCATGCCAAAATACTCGGAGATCACCCGAGCATGCTCGGGGAGACACTAGCAATGAGTATATACTCGCTCATCACTACTTTTGAGCACATATACAAATAGTACATTGTGTGACAGGAAGGTGTTAAAATATTTTATATAGATGTACATTTTAATCAATAGATCTTGGAATAAAATATCTTTCACAATTGGATTTGTTAAAAGGATGCTACAGTGCTGAGATAATCTTTTAAATGTGCCTCTGCTGTGTACTGTGTAATGGCTGTGTCTGAAGTGCAGGATCATGGTTGATCATACCATGTCTCCTGAGCAGGGATGGAAGTAAAAGAGTGTACAGACATTACAGCATGGTATCGCAGCTTTCTGTGAGGTAAAACATTTCCTTGAATGTTGAGAAACTTGTTTTATCTCACAGAAAAAAATAGCTGTGACATTACCGAGGTGTGAAAGAGCCCATTATCATGGCTCTACATCTCTGGTGGACTGTGAACATATTAGTCCCATTATGAATACAAAGGCAGTATGTGCCTATGAGGAGGTGAGGTTCAAGGACTGAATGAGTGTGAGGTGATCCATTCAGTGACTGGATGTCATTATCCTGCCTCATCTGGGCAAAGGAGCCTCTAGTTGTAGCCATTTAATATAGTGACACTGTATCAGGAAGATTTGTTATTCCAATGGGGACAATGTGCAATAACATATAATCACTTAAGTTTACTGATAGTCTACTTTTGAAATTAGGAATAATAATAATAATAATAATAATAATAATACATTTTATTTTTATAGCGCCGACATATTCCGCAGCACTTTACATTTCAGAGGGGATTTGTACAGACAATAGACATTACAGCATAACAATAATCACATACAGTAGATTATAACAAATACCAAGAGGAGTGAGGGCCCTGCTCGCAAGCTTACAGTCTATGAGGAAAGAGGGAGACACGAAAGGTGGGTGGTAACAGTTGCCCTGATTGTATGGACCAGCCATAATGTTAAGTGTGTAACAGTACAGACACAGAGGGCTAATGGATGCATAAAGCATGTGGGAACATGATGCTGGGAACCTGGTTATGGTAAAACTTTTGGCTCTGCCACACAGGGATAGGTTAGGTTAATGTGTTGAGGCGATAGGCCAGTCTGAATAAATGCGTTTTCAGGACACGCTTAAAATTGTGGGGATTGGGGACTAATCGTATTGACCTGGGAAGTCCATTCCAAAGAATTGGCGCGGCACGTGTAAAGTCTTGGAGACGGGAGTGGGAGGTTCTGACTATTGAGGATACTAACCTCAGGTCATCAGCAGAACGGAGGGCGCGGGTAGGGTGGTATACTGAAACAAGGGAGGAGATGTAGGGTGGTGCTGAGCCATGGAGGGCTTTGTGGGTGAGGGTAATAAGTTTATACTGAATTCTGGAGTGGATGGGTAGCCAGTGTAATGACTGGCACAAGGTAGAGGCATCGGTGTAACGATTGGTGAGGAATATGATCCTGGCTGCAGCATTCAAGACAGATTGGAGAGGGGAGAGTTTTGTAAGAGGGAGACCGATTAGAAGAGAGTTACAATAGTCGAGACGAGAATGAATAAGAGAAACAGTAAGAGTTTTTGCAGAGTCAAAAGTAAGAAAAGGTCGAATTCTAGAAATGTTTTTGAGGTGCAGATGACAAGAGCGAGCCAGTGATCGAATGTGGGGGGCAAAGGAAAGCTCGGAATCAAGTATGACCCCAAGACAGCGGGCATGTTGCTGGGGAGTAATAGTGGAACCACAGACGGAAATGGCAATGTCGGGTGTAGGCCGAATAAGAATGATATATCATAAGGAATGAATGAATAAGGAATGATATATCATTATAATCTCAGGATAAGGGTATAGTGCAATAATTATCAAACACTTCCCTTAAGAAAGTATACCTAGTGATACTCTCACATCATCAGAAAAATAATAAGGTGGAGGATGATTATAGGGAGAGGTTCATATTTAAAGCTGTCCATGAATGTGTTAATATATTATCATGCATACTTTTATTATTTATATCAGTGTCCTCTGCGATCTCCTTTTATAAGGGTCTATTGGGCAGACTGCACACAAGCATAGTGGATGATTTAATTAATGATTTATTCACAGTATTATTAAAAGTTAAGTTTTATTATTTTTCCACCACAGCCAGTGATTTTTTTTCCATTACACAGGGGCAGATTTTAAAAAGTTATCTCGGAACATGAACATTTATTTTTAACACATCAAATTGTGAAACATGTTTTTATGCTAAAATCTGCTCCTTAATATGTACTTTGTCCTTGGGGCAATACTTTTATATGTTAATTTCAATATAAGCTAGTGAAACACCTGTTGCCAAGGATTCAGTTGTATATTAGAACTTACACCCTCCTGCAATAGTTTGGACAGAGGCAACTGGCTGGGAGGGGAGCGCTATTACATAGTGGCAATTAAGAAAAACATACAAGGAGATGGTCATTTGATCATACTAAAAATTACAGTTGAATGCAGAACCTTTCTTTTTTTCTTCACACACTTAATAAGGTATAACAAGTTTGAGGGTTACATATTAGGGAAGAGCGAGCACTAAAATGCTTGGATGCTCAATACTCAAACCGAGCAATTCATAATGCTCGGACACTCGTTTTAACTTACAAGTATATTGAAAGTGCACTTTGCAGTGTAATAAGTCCATCTGAAGAGGGCAAGTTTTCCAGCGATTGTAATGCTGAAATTTTCTATTCAGCTTCAGTTGTGCCTCAAAACTAAAAAAACATGGTTGGTTTGAAATTGCATTGCTATTTTAATACTGCAGTGTAAAATGTCCATCTGCTGTTGGCAAATATTCCTGTTATTGTAATATAGCAATTTTTTTCAATTACATTTTATATGGCATTTATCGTGCTCCAGTTGTGTTTTAAAACCCGCAAAAAACTTGTTTAGTCAGAAATAGCATCCCTATATTGATACTGCAGTCTAAATAGTCCATCTGAGGTAAGATAATTTTCCTGCAATTGTAGTACTACAATTTTCTTCAGCAGAGACTAGTGTTGAGCATTCCGATACTGCAAATATCGGGTATCGGCCAATAATCGCTGTATCGGAATTCCGATACCGAGTACCTATATTTTTACAATATCGGATACCGGAATTGGAAGTTTCCATAATGCAATAAGCCAGTGTTGTGGCTGTGATTGGCTGCTGAAATGATGTCATCATGATGCGCGGTCTGTGCGCATCATGATGCGCGGTCTGTGCTGGCCTGCCGGGGGTCTGTGTGGGCCTGCCGGGGGTCTGTGCGGGCTGCCGGGGGTCTGTGCGGGCCTGCCAGGGGTCTGTGCAGGCTGCCGGGGGTCAGTGCGGGCCTGCCGGGGGTCTGTACGGGCCTGCCAGGGGTCTGTATGGGCTGCCGGGGGTCTGTGCGGGCCTGCCGGGGGTCTGTACGGGCCTGTCGGGGGTCTGTGCGGGCCTGCCGGGGGTCTGTACGGGCCTGCCGGGGGTCTGTGCGGGCTGCTGGGGGTCTGTACGGGCCTGCCGGGGGTCTGTGCGGGCTGCCGGGGGTCTGTGTGGGCTGCCGGGGGTCTGTACGGGCCTGCCGGGGGTTGTGTGTGTGTGCAGGCATCGTCTGATGGGATTACAAGTCCCATCGGGCTATGCCTGCTACAATGACAGTGATTGACACATTAGCCAATGATGGGACAGTGGTAGTCCCATCATCCGGCTAATGTATTGAATGTAAAAAAAAAAAAAATACATACTACATACTACATACATACTGCATACATACTACATACATACTACATTTATGCAACATTCATACAACATACATACATACATACTACATACATACTACATATATACTACATTCATACAACATACATACAGTACATACATACTGTATATACTACATATATACTACATTCATACAACATACATACATACTACATACTACATATATACTACATTCACACAACATACATACATACATACAGTTGTGGCCAAAAGTATTGACACCCCTGCAATTCTGTCAGATAATACTCAGTTTCTTCCAGAGAATGATTGCAAACACAAATACTTTGGCATTATTATCTTCATTTAATTCGTCTTAAATGAAAAAACACAAAAGAGAATGAAGCAAAAAGCAAAATATTGATCGTTTCACACAAAACTCCAAAAAATGGGCCAGACAAAAGTATTGGCACCCTCAGCCTAATACTTGGTTGCACAACCTTTAGCCAAAATAACTGCGACCAACCGCTTCCGGTAACCATCAATGAGTTTCTTACAATGCTCTGCTGGAATTTTAGACCATTCTTCTTTGGCAAACTGCTCCAGGTCTCTGATATTTGAAGGGTGGCTTCTCCAAACTGCCATTTTTAGATCTCTCCACAGGTGTTCTATGGGATTCAGGTCTGGACTCATTGCTGGCCACCTTAGAAGTCTCCAGTGCTTTCTCTCAAACCTTTTTCAGATAAGTTTTGGCAAACTCCAGCCTGGCTTTTTTCTGTCTCGGGGTAAGAAGTGGGGTCTTCCTGGGTCTCCTACCATACAGTCCCTTTTCATTCAGACGCCGACGGATAGTACGGGTTGACACTGTTGTACACTCAGACTGTAGGGAAGCTTGAACTTGTTTGGATGTTAGTCGAGGTTCTTTATTCAACATCCGCACAATCTTGCGTTGAAATCTGTTGTCAATTTTTCTTTTCCGTCCACATCTAGGGAGGTTAGCCACAGTGCCATGGGCTTTAAACTTCTTGATGACACTGCGCATGGTAGACACAGGAACATTCAGGTCTTTGGAGATGGACTTGTAGCCTTGAGATTGCTCATGCTTCCTCACAATTTGGTTTCTCAAGTCCTCAGACAGTTCTTTGGTCTTCTTTCTTTTCTCCATGCTCAATGTGGTACACACAAGGACACAGGACAGAGGTTGAGTCAACTTTAATCCATGTCAACTGGCTGCAAGTGTGATTTAGTTATTGCCAACACCTGTTAGGTGCCACAGGTAAGTTACAGGTGCTGTTAATTACACAAATTAGAGAAGCATCACATGATTTTTCAAAATTTAGGATGCACCCCAATATCCCTTTCACGAGACGTACAGGAGGACCTCCTGAAAAATTGTTCCCATTATAAGAAAGTGTGTCTCCTATAGCATTTGCCTATGCATTGAATGCAAGGGCTGCCTTGCCCCAAAGTTACACGCACCCCAATAACCCTTGGAACAGATGTCCTGGATGGCCACATGAAACAAAGTTTTCCAATATTTTTCATTTGGCACAGCCATACTGTTAGTTAGCCTATGCAATGAATGCAAGACCTGCCCTGCTACAAAGTCACATGCACCCCAATAAGCCTTATAAACCACATACCAAGTTCACATTATTCTTTTCATACTGCCATACTGTTAGCCTATGCATTGAATGCAAGGCCCGCCCTGCACTAAAGTTACATGCACTTTAATAAGCCTTTCAACCCATGAACTGGAAGGCCACAGGAAAACCAAGTTCACATTATTCTTTTGGTACTGCCATACTGTTAGCCTATACATTGAATGCAAGGCCTGCCTTGTCACAAAGTTATACACACCTCAATAAGACTTTGAATCCATGTACTGGATGACCCCAGGGAAACCAAGCTCACTTTATTCTTTTGGTGCTGCCATACTGTTAGCCTATGCATTGAATGCAAGGCCCACCTTGTCACAAAGTTACACGCACCCCAATAAGCCTTTGAACCCATGTACTGGATGGCCTCAGGAAAACCAAGTTCACATTATTATTTTAGTACTGCCATACTATTAGCCTATGCATTGAATGCAAGGTCCGTACTGCACCAATGTTACATGCACCCCAATAAGCCTTTGAATCCATGTACTGGAAGGCCACAGAAAAACTAAGGTCACATTATTCTTTTGGTGCTGCCATACTGTTAGCCTAGGCATTGAATGCAAGGCCTGCCCTGCACCAAAGTTACACGTACCCTAATATGCCTTTGAACCTACATACTGGATGGCCCCAGGAAAACCAAGTTCACATTATTATTTTAGTACTGCTATAATATTAGCCTATGCATTGAATGCAAGGTCCGTCCTGCACCAATGATACATGCACCCCAATATACAAAATATAATGACACGTCACTCCTCAAATTTTGGTGGTGCCCGGATAAGGGTAACCAATCCTTAATCAATATAAAAAATAATAATCCGGCACTCAAAAGATCAAATGCTGATAATGAATATTTTTATTTTATTTCAGAGGGCATAATCCAAAAAAAAACAAAAAACGTGACGTTTCGGTCTATTCATTGACCTTCATCAGACTAGGATAAATAAAATATAATATTGCAAATCAATACAAAGTGTATGTCATTGTCTTTAAAAGAAATCAGAAACATCAGGAAATTATAATTAACATATAGTTATAATATATGTACATTCAGTCATAAAGAGATATGTGATATAGAATGAATACAAATATAGGGTATATAGCATATACACATAGGTGCATACATACACATGCATATATATGCACACAATGTAGCTGAAAAAAATACAATAATATATAAAAATAATGATCAATGTCTTAAGACATATATTGAAAAACTACTATATAAACTCCTGGCTCAAAAATAGTATCTCATAAAAAAACATTATTATATATCATGGTAAGTAAGGTATTACAGCAAATCTGATGCAAAAAAATGTAATATAATAAGTTTAATATGAAAATCTCATGTAATACTTTATTCACAGTGAAAACTACATGTAATAAATAATATATATTTATTACATGTAGTTTTCACTGTGAATAAAGTATTACATGAGATTTTCATATTAAACTTATTATATTACCTTTTTTTGCATCAGATTTGCTGTAATACCTTACTTACCATAATATATAATAATGTTTTTTATGAGATACTATTTTTGAGCCAGGAGTTTATATAGTAGTTTTTCAATATATGTCTTAAGACATTGATCATTATTTTTATATATTATTGTATTTTTTTCAGCTACATTGTGTGCATATATATGCATGTGTATGTATGCACCTATGTGTATATGCTATATACCCTATATTTGTGTTCATTATATATCACATATCTCTTTATGACTGAATGTACATATATTATAACTATATGTTAATTATAATTTCCTGATGTTTCTGATTTCTTTTAAAGACAATGACATACACTTTGTATTGATTTGCAATATTATATTTTATTTATCCTAGTCTGATGAAGGTCAATGAATAGACCGAAACGTCACGTTTTTTTTTGGATTATGCCCTCTGAAATAAAATAAAAATATTCATTATCAGCATTTGATCTTTTGAGTGTCGGATTATTATTTTTTACATGCACCCCAATAAGCCTTTGAATCCATGTACTAGAAGGCCACAGGAAAACTAAGTTCACATTATTCTTTTGGTACTGCCATACTGTTAGCCTAGGAATTGAATGCAAGGCCTGCCCTGCACCAAAGTTAAACGTACCCTAATATGCCTTTGAACCTACATACTGGATGGCCCCAGGAAAACCAAGTTCACATTATTATATTAGTACTGCTATAATATTAGCCTATGCATTGAATGCAAGGTCCATCCTGCACCAAGGTTACATGCACCCCAATAAGCCTTTGAACCCAAGTTCTGGATGGCCACATGAAAACCAAGTTCACATTATTCTCTTGGTACTGTCATACTGTTTAGCCTATGCTTTGAATTCAGGGCCTGCCTTGCTGCAAAGTTACATGCACCCCAATAAGCCTTTGAACCCACATTCTGGAAGGCCACAGGAAAACCAAGCTCACATTATTCTTTTGGTACTGCCATACTATTAGTCTATGCATTGAATGCAAGGCCTGCCCTGCACCAAAGTTACACTCACCCCAAAAAGCCTTTGAACCCACTTACTGGATGGCCACAGAAAAACCAAATTCACATTATTATTTTAGTACTGCCATACTATAAGCCTATGCATTGAATGCAAGGCCTGCCCTCTACCAAAGTTACATGCATCACAATAACCCTTGGAACAGATGTAGAGGTGGTCCTCCTGAAAACAATGTTCATTATTAGGAAGTGGGTCTCCCAAAAATTAGGAGGCACTCCAAAGCCCCTTCAAAGAGACGTGGAGGAAGGCCTCATAAAAAATTCTTCCCATTATAAAGGAGCGGCTCTCCTTTAATTGGAATGCCCATACACTAATTTTATGGGCTGACAAACATTTCCCCCATTGGGTACATATTTTTTAACGTTTTTGGACTGGCTACATAAACACCCTTTCAACAAACTAGAGCAGCTATAGTAGCACTCAACACGGTCACCCTCATGTTCTAGTGGTGGTGGTCTGGTGAATGATGAGGATGAGGAAAAATAGGAGGATCACACCAAATAGCCAAAATTAGGAAGTATATACCCATGTGTGGGTGTGAAGAGGTGCATGGGAATACACCTCCCAAAAAAAGACACTGTTTTGGAGGTTAGGTTTCGCTGTTATCATTCAGTGATGTAGAGAAGTCTGGCCCAATCCAGCCCTTGTTCATTTTTAGAAGAGTCAGCATGTCTTGCATTTTCAGTTGGCAGGCAAATGCGCTTTTCAGTTATAATTCCACCAGCGGCACTGAAAACCCGCTCTGACAAAATGCTAGCGCAGGGCAGGCCGGAACCTCCGAGGCGTAGACAGCCAGTTCATGACACATGTCCAGCTTGAATACCCAATAATTAAAAGGCACAGAGGAATCACGGAGGACATTGGTACGGTCAGCAAGACACTCCCTCAGCATCTTCCAAAATATTCCATTCCTTGTGACAATACCCTGAGCCTCTTGGCCAGGGTGATGGGAGGGTCTGAGAAAACTCTCCCAGAACTTTTCCAGTGTTCCCCTGCCTCTGCTCGATTGGAGTTGTGTCTCTCTTGCCTGTACTCCTTGGTTGTCCAAAGAACTGTGGCGTCTGCCACCAGCATTTTCAAATGGAAATTTTTTAATAATTCAACAAAGGACCTCTGGTACTGCACCATTTTAATAGACCTGTCTGCCTCTGGAAGAAGAGATTAAAAGTTCTCCTTGTAGCTTGGGTCTAGAAGTGTCACCAACCAGTAATGAGTGTCACTGTAAATTTTCTTAATGCAAGGGTCACAGGAAAGGCAGCGCAACATAAAGTCAGCCATGCGGGCCAGACAGTTAACAGGCAAGCCTTCTGTGTCCTCACCAATGGGATTACTGACTATGATGTCCTCCTCCTCCCTGTCCTCTCCCCATCCTTGCTGAACAGTCTGTATGACAGTTGTGCTGGTAGTACCACATATAGCGCATGAAAGTAGATCCTGTTCTTCCTCCTCCTCCTCTTCCTCACTGTCAACCAATCCACGTTGGGATGACATGAGCCTGGTCTGTGTGTTATTACCCTTCATGCTTCCTTGCTCCATGTCCTTGTGCTCCACCTGCAATGCATCCTCTTTCATTGTGAGCAGAGAGCTTTTCAGAATTCTGAGAAGCGGGATGGTGATGCTAATTATGGAGTCATCGCCACTCACAATCTTGATGGATTCCTCAAAGTTTTGGAGGATGGTACATATGTCTGACTTCCATGTCCACTCCTGAGGTCTTATGTGTGGAGTCTGACCTGATTATGATGGCCTTGTTGATGCTGGTAGTCAATACCTGCCCTCTTCTGCTCACAAATCTTTTCCAACATATGCAGTGTAGAGTTCCAATGCATGGGGACATCACACACCAGTCGGTAAGCCTGAAGCTACAAATGCTACTGAAGCATGGCAAGTGCAGCAGAAGCTGGAGCTGACTTTCGAAAATGGGCACACAGGCGGTGAACTTTCACAAGCAGATCAGGCAGCTCTGGGTAGCTTTTGAGAAAACGTTGAACAACGAGTTTAAGCACATGGGCCAGGCATCGTGCGTGTGTGAGCTCGCCTCAGAGCCGCGACCAGGTTCCGGCCATTGTCACATGTGACCAGGCCTGGCTGTAGGTTCAGTGGTGTCAGCCACACATCTGCCTGCTCTTTCAGAGCAGTCAACAACTCTTCAGCATTGTGCGGTTTGTCACCTAAGCATATTAGCTTCAGTACGGCCTGTTAACACTTGGCTGAAGCAGTGCTGCAATGCTTCCAGCTTGTGACTGATGTGCTCATTTCAGAGATGGAGGCAGAAGAGGAGGAGAAGGATGAGATGCAGGAGCTTTAGATTGTAGGGGCACACACAACAGTGGAAGAAGCAGTGTTTTCACCCACAGACACTGTTCCTGGAGCCTAGGGTTCGGCCCACAATGTCAGGTGCTTTGCTGCAATGTGCCTGCTCATGCTGATGGTGGTCTGGATGTAAGTTTTGCTACCTACCTACCTCTGCTGATGCGGGCATGGCAGGTGGTGCAAATGGCCTGTTTGGGGTTATCGGCAGATTCTTTAAAAAACAACCAGACTCTGGAAGACCTAACAGTTGTACTGCAACTTCCGTCATGCTGGTGTTATGAGGAAAAGTTGCCCGCCTTCTGTCTGCGGCCAACACACTGCTACTTCCTGCCTGTTGGGGTGCTGTGTGCTGCTGTCCTTGCTCTGCATGTCCTCCTGCCAGGTTGGGTCATTTACTATATCATCCACCACCTCAGATTCCCCTTTGGCACCCTGGTGCTCCTCCTGACTTGCTGGCAATTGTGTCTCATCATTGTCCACCTCTTGTGACATGTTCCCACTGTTGCCTTCGTGTGACCATGGTTGTTCAAATATTTGGGCATGCAATCTCATCTTGCCCTGCTTCAAGTTGACCAGGTGAAAGGCCCGAATCTATAAATGGAAAAGCGAACAGCTCTTTGGAGTATCCAAGTGTGGGATCAGTTGTCACCGAGCACTTGGCATGGTGGGAGGAAGGAGGATCAGGGTGAGGAATATGCGGTGCAGTCTCACAGCTACTCAGACTTGACCATGTGGAAGACAGGGTGGTAGTGGTGGTGGCAAACTGACTGGAAACATTATCCGCTAACCAACCAACAATCGTTTCACACTGCTCTGGTTTCAATAGCGATGTCCTGCTGCAGGCACCTAGTAATTGGTTCATGAATGGCGGGTGAAAAGATGTAGGTGTTTGTTGTGGCACAATTTCAGCTTGCCCACAGTTTCGGTGTCTGCATGCACCATGACCATCATGTCAGTCTCGACAGTTGCAGCATTTTCTTCATTGAAAAAATGTTTTATGTCTGCTCCTGTGTTGGTCCAACCCGATCCATATGAACAATTCAATTCCTTTGTCAGTGATAGAGGAGCCTTTCCAGAGGATTGCTGTGGACATTGTGGGACCACTGGCCATACCCAGCAAACGGGAAAGCAGAACATCCTTATTGTGGTAGACTATGCTACCCGGTACATGGAGGCAGTGGCTCTGTCCTCAACTATGATGAATAAGGTGGCAGATGCCCTGTTGGCCATCTTTTCACGAGTAGGATTTCCTAGGGAGATGCTTACCGACCAGGGGACTCAATTTGTGTCTCGCCTAATGGTGGCTTTCTGTAAGAAAATGCAGGTGAAGCGTCTAGTATCAAACGCGTATCACCCCCAAACCAATGGTTTGTGTAAGCGTTTTAACACTACCCTCAAACATATGCTCAAAATGTTTCTTGAGTCCTAAGGGGGCAACTGGGAGTGGTACCTCCCACATCTGCTATTTGCTTACCAAAAGGTTCCGCAGGCCTCCACGGGTTTCCCCCCTTTGATCTCCTGCACTGCAGGCAAATCTGGGGACCCCTTCAGAAGTGTCCTTCGTGGACTATGTCATGCGCTTCCGTAACAAGATGCAGACCTTGACGCAGTTGGTGACAACATGGTGCAGGCTCAGGCTGACAAGAAGCACTGGTATGACCAGAACACCGGGGAGATGACCTACCAGTCAGAAGGTGTGGGTGCTGGGTCTCGTATCAAAGGATAACCTTCAGGCGGCCTGGGAGGGAACATACGTCGTACACCAACAGCTCAACTCAGTCACTTATGTGGTCACTCTTGACAATGCTCGGGGTAGGCACAAGGCCTTCCATGTTAATATGATGAAGGCTCATCAAGAACATGGAGCCTGCATCCTACTGGTCTGCAAACTGCCCGAGGAAAGGGAGGAAGACCTCCTCCTGGAAATACTGGCCCAAGCTAAGGCCAGTGGGTCCATAGAGGATGTGGAGGTAAGCACCTTGTTTTCCACACCCTAGCAGTCACTGCTAGCCACCTTGGAACCCTTCTGGGGTGTGTATACCAACCAACCTGGAAGGACTGAGGTAGCGGTCCACAAAGTGAACACTGGGAATCATGCCGCTCTATGGCGGACACCCTATTCAATCTCTGACAAGATGCAGCATGTCATGCACCAGGAGATAGATGAGATGTTGCAGCTGGGGATGATTCAATTGTCCAAGAGCGTGTGGGCTTCGCCTGTAGTCCTGGTGCCAAAGAAGGATCAGACCCCCTGGTTCTGTGTGGACTACAGGGGGCTTAACGCCATCACGGCCTCTGATGCACACCCAATGCCTCATGTCAAGGAGCTGCTTGAGTGGATAGCTGGCTATCCATTATGAATCTGAGTTGGGGATATTGGCAGATTCCCTTGAGCCCTGAGGCATAGGAAAAGTCCACTTTTATCACCCCCTTCATTTTATAATAGTCCGCAGTCATGCCTTTTGGCAATGTACAATTCCTCTGCCACATTCCAGCAGGTGGTCAACCACCTGCTTCAGGGACTGGAGAGGTGCATGGTAGCGTACCTGGATGACATTGCTGTCTTCAGTTCCACCTGGGAGGAACACCTTCAACATCTCGAGGAGGAGCTCAGGCGCATCCACCAAGCAGGCCTGACCATCAAGCCGGGAATGTGCCAGAGGGGCATGAGCGAGTTCCACTACCTGGGGCAACGGGTAGGTGGGTGTTCTATGAGGTCAGAGCCAGGGAAAGTAGATGCTATCGCATCCTGGCCCACCCCCAGGACCAAGAAGCAGGTGATATCATTCTTGGGCACTGCAGGATACTATAGGTGCTTTGTACAAAACTATAGCAGCCTTGCAAAGCCCTTGATGGACCTCACCAGGAAAAAGCTACCCCATAGAGTCGACTGGACAGACAACTGTGAGCTGGCCTTTAGGGCTTTGAAAACAGCTATGAGTACCTCACCTGTGCTATGGGCAGTCGACAGCAGTCAGCCTTTCTTGATACAGATCAATGCTAGCGAGTTTTGCCTTGGTGCTGTGCTTAGCCAGGTCGACTCGGGGAACCAAGAGTACCCCGTGTTGCACCTGAGCTGAAGCTTCTGCTGCGGGAAGTGGCCTATTCCACCATAGAGAAAGAGTGCCTGGCCATGGTTTGGGCCCTGCAACATCTGCAGCCCTACCTGTACGGACGCATCTTCACCGTAATGACTGCCCACCCCCTGAGCTGGCTGCACACCATGTCTGGTACCAATGGATGATTGCTATGGTGGAGCCTTTCCCTCCAGCAGTATGACTTTACTGTAACCCACAAACAGGGCAGTGAGCATGGCAATGCAGATGGCTTGTCCCGGTGGGGCGAGCCTGCTGAGGAGAGCATGGAGGAGTACCAACAGCTCCTGCCTCCTTAGTGCAGTCCAAAGGGGGAGGTGTCAGGAAAATATGAATATGTTTACATTCTATGTACACTCCTCCATCACGTTTATGCAGTGTCACACTGAGCTCTCATGGCTGCAGTGTCCAACCCCCTCCCTCTTTCTCCATGTTGGAATAGCATCAATGCAAAAAAATTAAGCAGCAGCAGTTTAAGTGGCATAAGCAATTTCTGTGAGTCATTTCACGCATTTTTTAGATCAACACGTGCATCAGCAGAACAGAGTACAAGTCTGGCACAGTGTGAATGACTGGAGAGGATGTTGCAGAAGTACCTCAAGCTCAATATCAATGCCATCAATGCGAATTTGGACCCATTCGCATTTTGAGCTTCAAAAATGGAAGAGTGGGCTGAGCTCGCAATCATGACTTGGAGGTTATGTCATGTCTGGTATCCAGCGCTTTCTCAGAATGTGTCTTCATTAAAATATCTCATTAAAGAATAAAGTTACATTAAAGCCAAGCACACCATTGTTTTTCTTGTGAAATTCTCAATAAGTTTGATGTGTCACATGATCCTCTTCCCATTGGAAAAAATAAAGTTGGATCCAAAATGGCCAACTTCAAAATGGCCACCATGGTCACCACCCATTTTGAAAAGTTTCCCCCTCCCATATACTAATGTGCCACAAACAGGAAGCTGATATTACCAACCATTCTCATTTTATTTAGGTATATCCATATAAATGGCCCAACCTGTATATATATTTCCTTCTTTTTTAGCATTTTGGCTGTTTGTTTTTACATCAGGAATGGACATCCTCTTTACAACTCAATTTATCCAAATATTTTACTTATTTAGAATGAATATTGCTGTTTCACAAAAAATGCAAAAAATTATAATTGAAAGATTGCACCGCAATTTCCGATCCTGTTGAGATAAATACAGTATTATAGAAATTATATGGAGGTCCATTAAAAGATCATGATTAAGCAATTGCCATAACTCCTCTGGTCACCATTGGTCTATTATAGCAAAAGTCATGTCTGCTGTTAAACGGTATTGCAAAAAAATGTACTGTAGAGATTTTGGTAATGGGAATGCCTAGAAGGAGTCCATCTGGTTTCTAATCCCAAAGAGATAAATGTAAATGAGCAGCAGGGATCCCTCTTGTTTAGCAGGAGCAAAATGAGAATAATAAAGAATTTGCATCTTCATGCTCTGTTTGAGATGCGTTAAAATGTCTGACTCCCCGCTCATAAAATAGTTTAAGCCAGATGTGTCATTGCTATTTTATCATTTTGTTTTCAAATTCATTTAATTTTTGGTACACATGTTCAGTTTTATTTTCTCATTTCAAAGTAATGTAACCATGAGGTTACAAAAAGGCTTGACATTTTTCTGACACAATTTTCAATGTATAACACATTACATGTAACTTATGTTGAAATATGCTGAGATTTTTCTTTCAGTGAATTTGGCAAGACATAGTGCTTGGAGCATGGTGTAAGCAATTGCCCCTGTAGCAATATATAACTTAATTAGTTTAGCAAAGTTTAAAATGCATAACCTAAAGTAATACAAAATTATTCCCTATAGTATAACATACCAAGAGTGTTACTTACCAAGATAATAAAAATTAATATCACTAAAGTGATTTTCAACCATGTAGCTATTTAAGTAATTGAATAATGAAATTTATTGTTGACTTTTATTTTAGGTAATTAACATTTGTTATGGTAGTCATTAGCTTTGTATTTCTTTGACAGATCCAGATACACTACTGTCTAGAAGAATAAACTGTAGACATTGTCCAAATATCCTGGTCAACTAACTTGACAAAATTAATATAGATAACATAGAATATCACATAGAATATTCTGAATTGTTTGAATAATTTTGCATCACAATACAGCCACAATTTACAAGCTCATAAAACAGGTTGTACTGACAAATGTCAGCAAATGTAAAGGAAAAAGAACCATAGGTAGCAAAATCATAAAAGCCTGAGAAATTGATTTCATTGTTGCTGATAAATGTTGAAATATACAAACAACTGTGTGAAAAACTACCTGAAGGACTTGTGCTTGTGGTGAGTATTATATAACCACAAGGTTCAATAAAACAGAAATTCTATTATACATAGTGAAAAGCAAATCTGCCTTAATTCGATTTATTTTGCTTGAATTTCAGTTTGCTTAAATGTAACCAGGATATTTGATTCACATGGAATTTATATGATGCAAATATACATTTTTTCATTTTATCCAGACCTCCGTTTATATTAAACTTATGTAGAAAAAAATGAAAAAATTAAAATGATACATACCGTTTCAGGGTCATTGTGTATCATGATATTTTCCTTTAGAATTTGCTGGTAAAATTCAGACTGGTAAAATTCTGAAATTATTGCTCCAATAATGATGGCATGCTGTCCTAGCCTAAATACAGCAAAACAGGCCAAAACAATGATATTACCATGTGGTGTTTCAAAAATGTTACCAGGTATTTATGCTGTAGTGCAGTGTTTTTCTTTCTCCCACATAACATTTCATTCATATTAAAATGTTCTACTTTGATATTATCCATCAAAAAAAAACTTTGTGCCTTGTCCTTAAGATCTTTAGCAATCTGTCAGCAGAATGTTCTGTTTGGAGAGCAGTGGCTTCATAGTGACCACTGTTACCCTTACGCCCAGACTGTTTAGTATGAGCGTGGATTGTGGCCCCACTGTGCCATGGACCAGACTTACCCCAGAGGAATGTGACTAAGCAGCTACCATAGTCTTTGCTGTAGCCTCTAATGGTGAAGTCAGACTTGGGTGACAGGTAGCTGCCATGTACCACTTACGGGCAACGTCCGGCAGTAGCAGCTGACCCCCAAGGGGACAGGACACTGTAGCAACAGATGCAGGCAAGTACTGAAGGTATACTGTCTGGCTCAACTCATTTATAAACAGGCTGGTACTGGCAGCTACAGCTGGTATGCAGACAGGCGCTAGCAGATACAGGTAATGTACAGGCAGGTGGGTACAGGCAAACATGTCTGACATACATGCAGGTCAGTGCAAGTGGGTAAGACTGATGTAAAGGCAGGCAGGTGGGCATGGCTAATTATACTGGCAGGTGGCATGGCTGATATAGCGGCAAGTGCAGGCGGCCATGGCTGTTATACAGGTAGAGGTAGGAGCAAGTTCAGACTGGGTCACAGGCAGGTACAACTGGAATACTGAAATGGGTAGGACCCCGTTCAGACTGGACAGACAGGAACAGTTTCTGAGAGGACTGCGTAATAGGCAGGTGCGACTGGAATAGAGGAACGGGTAGGATAGGACCCAGTTCAGACTGAATGGGCAAGAAAACACAGGCTGTCAAGCAGGAAACCACAGGTGACATAAAGCAAGAAAATGCAGGCGTCATCAAGCAGGAAACCTCAGGCGTCATCAAGCAGGAAACTGCAGGTGCAGTCAAGCAGAAAACCTCAAGTGCAGTCAAGCAGAAAACCACAGGTGCATACAGGCAAGACAGGACATGGTCCAAATGGAACAAACAGGATCAGGTAAGTACGGGACAATTAAAAGGACACACAGGGCAGACAGGATAAAGTTCACACAAGACCAATACAAGGACAGGTACACGTAGTCTTGAATTTCCTTTGTATTTTTCACAATCTATCTGAATGTGGATTGGTGGTGTAAAGAATCTATAGAGATGTTTTGGAACCTTTTCCAGACTCATGATCATCAACATGGTTTTCTTCTAATTTGCTCAGAAATCTCCTTTGTTTTTGTCATGATACACTTCCAAAAGACATTTATTTTGAAGATTAGACTTTAATGAATCTCAGACTCTAATTTCACCATCAAATTATCTGCTAATACAAAAGTTTTTTTGCACATACAGTTGTTATTTACTTCTTTTAAATCCTTCATGACCTGGACATACATTTTTGCCATAAGTCAATAAGGAAAGTGAGGTGCCCACAAAGCAGGGTGCAACAAAATGCTCACAGTTATGTTTTAGTGCCAATGTCTTTACATGACCAGTTATTGCAGGGTTTAATGACAAATGCTCTTTATGTACCAGGATGCAGATATCTTCTGCTTTTGCATAACATTAACTCTTGTTTATACTAATGCTCAGGATATTACTGGGCCAGTAGTATGTTAGACTGTTAAAGTGACATGTTGCCCGCTAGAAAACTGCTGCATATGAAAACCACATCAGCTCATTTCATGTACACCTGCCTCCTAAGAGGTAGAATCCCTGTGTATGTGAAGTTTTTCCTTGTAAGAAGAAGACAAAACTCTCTGAGGAAAGATACCTGGCAGACATGTCATGATGACATGCAGCTGAGGAGAAAAGAGTTGTACCTGGACCTCCTTATCGTCTGCAAAGATAAAGCCTGAAAAAGATGAGAAAGCAGGTAGAAAAGAGTCCATATCTCCTCTATATGAAGCACAAAGGTCTCAAATGCAGTCAATTTAAAATCCAGGATTTTTATTGTATCATGTTTAAAATACATTCATGGCTGCTTGTGATCAAGTAACGGCAACAAAGTTCACCGCATGGGGATATTCTCCAGGTCTCTGTACGCGTTTCGAGCACAAATGCTTTCAGACTCTGAGTCTAAGAGCATTTGTGCTCGAAACGCGTACAGAGACCTGGAGAATATCCCCATGCGGTGAACTTTGTTGCCGTTACTTGATCACAAGCAGCCATGAATGTATTTTAAACATGATACAATAAAAATCCTGGATTTTAAATTTCTGGAGCTGGACCTTTCTTCCTTTTCTTGGAGTTATTATACGTCCTGGCAGAGACGTGGCAGAGACGTGTCCGCGCTCAGAGCTTTTCAATAGTTCTTACGAACTTACAAGAGGTGAGCTGAAATTTACCTTTTTCAGTACTCAACTGCAGTCAGCATGGACCAGGGTGGGTCATACAGTTTATACAGATAAGACCAACCAAGAAATCGGTGTACTTAGGATACATACAATTCTACCTGGCCTCAGAACTGTCATCTCACTTCACGGTAACTGTGTTTGCTGCAATAGAATATAAACTGTGCTAAGATAGATGCACCTGAGATCCTTAAACTAGGAAATGGTTACAATTAATCCTATGTCCACCCTTTTTCCAGACGTTCACCACAATACACTGCACAACCTGAAAGCAGAGGCTAACTAAGTCTACCCTGGCATCATGAATCTTTTCCCTTTTGTCACTGCCATAGCGGAGTGGTAATTTCCACACATCAGCATAGTGTTACAAATGTGTGAAACAGTCTTACATAACTGCATCTGCCTGTAACTAGCGAGGCTGGAGCACGCACCAATCTCTGTTGTGTAATCAAATAAATGCCACAGACATTTTTTGACAGCGGCATTTAAATGAAGTCAGGCCCAGCACATGTGTTCACATGCCTCGATGGACTTGATTGGTTACCATGGCAGCTGGGGGCCTGCTGAAGATCCTCATAACTGCTGCATTAGTTCTTCTTTGGGGTTCATCTGCACATTTTCAGAATATACTGTAATACTGTGGTATTGCATTAAAAATGATCAAAAAGGTTCAAGTTCTCACAGGTTCAAGTAGATATACTAAAAATAAAGTTAAGATAAAAAAGTATATATATGTTTTAATCATCTCACTTACCCCACGTCAAAAACATACTGTATTTGGTATTGTCATTAATCAAAAAGTCAAAATGTTTAAAACCATATATTAAACACCAAAAAGGAAAAAATAGGGGCCGTGGCCTGAGCTCAGGATGATGATGGACGTCTGAGCAGTGAGCTCCTGTATGTACCGCCTCAAAAGCGACTCCAGCGCAAGTAAAAAGAAGATATCTATTATTAATTTTCAAAAAGAACTTTTAAGATTGCTCCTGGACTTTCTCCATATCCTTTTCTGACTAATTGGAGCCTCTGCGTCCACGCCTGTTTAGCCCGGGAGAAGTGGGGGCTGCAACTGTAAAAATGGCTGCTTTGAACATGGCAAGGGTCCAGGAGTCCCTTCACTGAACTGTGACATCATTGGCAGTGAGCGGGAACCGGACGGATTTGAAGCCGCTGTATTAAAACAGAGAACCGCTGCCTACCGTAGACATAGAGAGCAGAAAGCCTCCGGTGCCTGCTGAGGTAAAGTGGAGCATCAGCGCTGTGGTAGAAAAAGCGCGGGAAGCGGCTGAGGCAGCGCCATTACAGAGCGGTGAAGTTCGGGACACCAGTCTGCGGTGAAGAGGCGGGACGCAGCAGCTGACGTGGATCTGGTGGGACGGCTCAGGAAGAAGGCAGGAAGAAGACTGAGTAAAAGGCCGGAAGAGCGGCCAGGACGTGACAGATGAAGGCAAGCGCGGTGTGACAGGTAAACCGCTGAAAATGACGGGGAGTCCATTACTCCTGAAGAGGAGGTGGGACAAGAGAAGAGACGGCAGGAAGAATTGAAGATCTGACGACGTCGGGGGAGCAGCAAACAGCGCAGCGGTGCATAAGCAAGATTCCACAGAAGAAAAAGAACAGCAAAAGACGCTATTTTAAACTACATCAATAGCCCTGCTAGGGCTATAAGATGCAAGAAAGCTTGAAATCTCTGTATTGAAGGGGATAATTATTATTGCCTGTGGTTATATTGCAGTGAGGGTGTCTGGCAGTATTGTGGGTATCTGGGATCTCTGCTCATTCACCCATATACAAAACTGGGGTCAGACATGTGATGTCTTATTTGTCATGGAGAAGAATTAGTTTTTAAAGTGAGCAAGGATAGTATATCTTTCCTGGCTATAAAATCTCAAGAGGGGCTGAGTGTGCACACATAACTGTCTTGGCTATGTAAATGCAAGAGGGGCTGAGTGTGTACAGACTTCCACATCAGAGAGTCACTTAACCCTTTGAGATGCCACATAAACACAGAATAATCTTGTATAGTCCAGTATGTGGAGGCTCTTTCATTAGAAGAACAGATACTTCTCCCAAACTACGCAAGCCATCATAAATATTTTGCTTCCACAAACTTGTGGTCGTTCTTACAGCATTTCCAAGAATTGAAGATTTACCTAGTGCCTATTTACCCTACTGTGAAGTAAAGTGCATAGCTTGTACGGGGCCAAGACTTTGTTTCCTATATCTAAAGGACGTTTATTAATTCAATAATTTTTACTGAAGGTGAATATTTTCGGCTGCTTAGAGAGTATTTCCATACTAATATTGTTATTTTACTTGATATATATAGATCAGACACATAGTTTGCCGTCTACAACTTCATAGAGAATTCAGTACCTAATTTGTTCAACCCTTATCATAACATACACCCATTGGCCTACTTGACCCTCGTTGGACAAAATGGCATCTGGGAACCCGAAGTTTAAAGGGCAACACAATAGGGCCCAAATAACGTGGGGTACCACAAAAACAAGGCAAAATAACAAACCCTCTGAACCAATTAGTCCACTAAAGTCCAGGTCTCCAATTGGGAGGTCTGAAGCCAGATATAAACCCTCACTAAAAGATACAAATGCCAGCCATGGCAAATTAACACAGGAAAAAAAGTTACAAAGGGACATACTTCCTGAATTTCACAACACTTTGATACCTAATGTGATTACTGATAATTCTGACCGGCATGTCAAACCTAATATCACACTTAGAGACACTATGGACCTCTCCCAGTCTCACAAATGGAAAAATTTGGGAAAGGGAGACAAGGGTAGCAGTATTTCTGTCTTAGGCTACTTTCACACATCCGTTTTTTTAAATCCGGCACGATGCGGCGAAAATTGTGAAAACCTGATCCGGAATTGGATCCGGTTTTTTCACATAGAATGTAATGATCGCCGCATTGTGCCGGACAGACATGCGGCGCCTCCTGGTTTTGCCAGATACGGCAAACATGCGCTTTCCGGCGTCTGCAAAAAACGTTGGCTGCAACGTTTTTTTGCAGCGCCGGACCGGCTTTTTCAACAGCGCATGCCCGGGCACTGTGAGTTTTAGCCCCACAAGTGCCCGGCGCGCATCTCTCTCTCTCTCCCCCCCTTCTCTCGCTCTCTCTCTCGCTCTCTCCATACGCTCCATACCTTTCTTTGGCTGGCTCTCTCGTCCCCCGCTGTCTCTCTGGCTGCTCTCTCGTCCCCCCGCTCTCTCTTTGGCTGCTCTCTCATCCCCCGCTGTCTCTCTGGCTGCTCTCTCGTCCCCCGCTCTCTCTTTGGCTGCTCTCTCGTCCCCCGCTCTCTCTGGCTGCTCTCTCATCTCCCGATGTCTCTCCGGCTGGCTCTCTCGTCCCCTGGTGCTGCGGCTCCTTTAAATGTCCTCCAAGCCGCATTAGGCGCCGCATGTACATCCGGTGTCACCGCTGCAGGCCGGATCCAGCGGCCCAGCTTTTCGCTGCACGCCGCCGGACCCCTGACACCGGATGTGTGAAAGAGGCCTTAGACTCAGACAGCACTTCAGAGGAATTCTCCCTTAACAGGAGTCCTAATAAACCCATAAACAAATGGCGCTCTGTATCCTCGCTTCCGGAGAAATCCACAATCGATTCAATTAACTATGAGAATTTTTTTGACTCAGAGAGACAGGTATCTGAAGGAGTACTCGCTAACTTCTGTAAAGCTCTAAAAGATTCAATCACATTGGGTTTCGAGACGCAACGAAATCTCATACAAGAGGTTAGCGATAAATTCACGCATAGATTTGAGGTCAACGAGACTAAAATTACTGAGTTAGAAAACAAAGTTGAGACATTAGTCCAACAAAACCTGGAAATGGGAGAGGAAATCAAATTTCTCCAATCCAAAGCGACGGATCTAGAAGATAGATGCCGTCGAAATAATCTTAAACTGAGGGGCATTCCAGAGACCATCTTACAAGATGATCTTGCTAACTATGCCAAGACCCTATTTAAAAAGGCTGTCCTCACACTATCAGATATCCACTTGACGATCGATAGAATTCACAGATTACCAAGACCAAAAGGTATACCCCCGGACAAACCTAGGGATATCATTATGCGGCTATTATTTTTTGAGACCAAAGAAAAAATCTTAAAATTATTAAGAGACAAACACACTTTCCCAGCCCCATATGATAAGATAAAAGTCTTCTCAGATTTTTCAAAGAACACTATGGACGCCAGAAGAGCATTTAGGGAGATTACAACCAAACAGAGAGATCTAGGCCTCACATATAGATGGGGGTTTCCCACCAGGATCATAGTTTGGCATAATGGCAGGAATATCTCCCTGATTAATCCTGATGAAGGTCGAGATTTCCTAGCATATCTTCAAAAAGACCTTAAGGACAAAGGTTGAATTGCCATATTAATAAATCCTAAGGTCTTTACTTTAGAAATATTATCATATTTAGGCTAAAAAAGTTATTGTTATTATTGACTTTATAGTGGTTGGTCATACGGGAATTTAGTCACCTATTTTCCCCATTTTCAGGAGATAGCCACAATAGGTGGCTCCCTCCAGGAGATCTCCATTAGGTTGTATTTCAATTTTTCTAACGTTTAGTGTTTACACTTTCTTTTGATATTTTTCTTTTTTCTTTTCTTGTTCTAAAACACCAGACTCCAAGAGGCTTCATTTCAAATGGATATTAAAATTCTATCTCATAATATTAGAGGACTTAACAGCCCATGACATGGAAAGAAATTAAAAACTACCAGGCAGATGTAATTTGCTTACAAGAAGTAAGACTGGCCAGAGACAACCACCCATTCTTTCAAAACAAAAACTACCATAATATATTTAAGGCTCTGAAAATAAACAAGAAAGTAGGAGTAATCACAATTATTAGTAATAAAATTTCTTTTAAATTACATTCAGAAGAAGTAGATCCGGAAGGAAGGTTCCACATCTTGGTATGCGACCTCAATGGCAGCACCTTTACGATAGTCAATATCTATGCCCCAACCAGTAAACAACTGACCTTCTTCAATAGGCTAATCAAAAAAATTTAAAAAGTCAGAAGGGGAGAGCTGATGTTGGTGGGAGATTTTAATTTGGTGCCTAATAACGACTTGGACGCATCTTCCCAAGCACGTAAATCACGCCCATCTTTAGACAATTGGCTATCCAGCAATGAATTATGCCATGTTTTTCGCTGTCTTAATACATCTTCCAGAGAGTATACTTATTTCTCTGAAGCCCACCAATCCTCCTCAAGAATAGATCTCTTCCTCACCAATGTCTTCTCTCTCTCTAAATTCAAAAAAGTTGAAATTCTTAACAAATCTTTTTCAGACCACTCACCGATAAGGGCAGAATTTGTCTTAGGTCCACCAACATCCAACACCTTTCTGTGGAGGACCAATCTTTCCTTACTTAAGATACACAAATATAGCGAAATCATAGATAAGGCACTTAATAACTATTTCAAAGATAATACCACAGAACAAATTGATCCATTCCTTTTATGGCAACCCCACAAAGCTGTAATCAGAGGGTGCATCATGCAATTATCGGCTAGAAATAGGAGGGAGAAGAGGGAAAAAATCTCAAGCCTACAATCACAAATTAAATTAAAAGAAGATCAGCAAAATAGTCTAGCAAGTCCATCACATACTACCCATATGGAAATATTAGACTTAAGGCAGCAATTGAAAGCATTACTTATTTCAGATTATGACGCAGCAATAAGAGCTTCTAAGGCCACTTATTATACCTCCACAAATAAACCCACACGTTATAGGATGAGAAAAATGCAAAGGGATAGGATCACAAGAAGGATTAACAAGACCCGAAACACAGCAGGACAATTGCAGACACACCCGCAAGACATTGCTTATGTTTTTGCAAATTTTTTTCAAAATCTATTTAATTTGGATCAAGAACCTGGGTACCCTTCCCCTGACCAAACTGCCATAAACACATTTTTGGCTGGTTTAAAACTTCCCCGTTTACATAAATCGGACCTAGATACACTGAACAAACCCATTTCCATAGAGGAAATTGAGAAAACAATCTTAAATCTCAAATCATTGAAATCACCAGGCCCAGATGGGTTCGCTAATGAATATTATCAAATATTTGCCAAAACCCTTACTCCCTTTTTAAAGGACCTTTATGATCAAGTAGCAATTACTGGTTCCTTTTCAAAAAGCATGTTGGAAGCCACAATAATTTTATTACCAAAAGAAAATTAGTAAATGTTAAAGATTTTAGGCCCATCTCCCTAATTAATGGGGATATTAAAATATTCTCCAAAATACTAGCTGAAAGGCTTAAGAATGTTCTACCTAAGTTAATCAATATAGATCAGATGGGTTTTATTGTGGGTAGGCAAGCAGCAGATGGTACGAGAAGAGTCATTAATCTACTCAACTTAATTAAGAAAACTAGTGTCCCATCCGTATTTTTAGCCTTAGACGCCGAAAAGGCGTTTGACAGAATCAATTGGCTATATCTTCAAAACGTCATGACTAAATTTGACGACCACTTTGTTTCTAAAATATTCTCCCTTTACTCTAACCCAAATGCTAGAATCTATCTAAATAATTATTTGTCTAAATCCTTTAACATAACAAATGGGACTAGACAAGGGTGCCCCCTCTCTCCCTTATTATTTGCAATGGCAATAGAGCCACTAGCCGAAGCAATTAGGGCAAACCCCTCAATAACCGGATACAATACTAAAAACCATACCCACAAATTAAGCATTTTTGCGGATGACCTATTTTTATCTCTAACTAATCCAACTAAATCAGACAAAACCATAATGGAAATATTAGAACAATTTTCCAGAGTATCTTGTTTTAAAATTAATAAGGGGAAATCTAAAGTAATGCCATTCAATGTTCCACAAGAAGAAATTAAAGAAGTTCTAGCTTTGACTAACTTTCAGTTGGAAAATCAAGCTTTGACATACCTAGGTATAAATGTTACTAAAAATTTTGCACAAATTGTGTCTAACAACACTGAAGGCCTAATTAATACCCTTTCCAAAGACTTTAAACTCTTTGAAAATCTGAACCTTATTCTTATGGGGCGTATAATGTTGGTAAAATCTATCATATTACCTAAGATTCTTTATATTTTCCACTCTATCCCTCTTAAAATTAATTTAAAACTCATAAATAAATTACAAGAATTAATTAAAATATTTGTATGGGACAATAAAAAACCAAGGGTAGCACATACTATCCTATTTAGAAGTAAGAAACACGGAGGTTTGGCACTACCTAATATTGGGGCCTATTATCAGGCGACCTTAGTTAAAAATAGTCAGCAGTGGTTCAAGTCTGGAGAGCAACCAGCCTGGATCGATCTTGAATTAGCAAGTAGGAATTATAAACCTTTACAAAGCATATTCTCTAGTCAGATTTTAGAGCCTATAACTAGACGCCACTCTAATCCGATCTTACACGCCATATTGGATGCCTGGTCAAAATTTGCTAAATTAAAAAGGAAAGAGAATAGAATTAGCTCTCTAAAACAATGTCCTCTTAAACTCTTGGATGTAATGTTTCAGTCATATATACCTAGGATCTGGTATGATTTAAAGGTTAGGAAAGTAGGAGATGTTTGTGACGGTAGTAGGGTATCTTCCTTTTCTGAGATCAAGGAGAAATACCATATGCCATCTAGGGAGTTTCTCTTGTATCAGATTTTGAAAGATAATCTCCTATTTCTGATACGCAGAAAATCTCTGAACTTAGAGAATGTGGCTTCACTAGTCAACCATAGTAATTCTAAATTGAATTGGACCCTCAAAAACATATATAACCGCTTCAACGGTGACTACATTTTTACAAAACATGTATATATGGAAAGATGGGAGACTGATTTAAGAAAGAATTTTAACCCAGAGCAATGGGAATTTGCCATAGAACACACCTGCAGGGCCATGGTTTCTATGTCTCTGCAGGAATCTTACTACAAGGTACTAGTCCGGTGGTATTTCACACCAACTAGACTAGCTCATATAGGTAATGGCATATCTTCCCTATGTTGGAGGAGTTTTTCTTTTCCGGGGAATCTATTTAATCTCTTTTAGAGCTGCCCCAAATTGCAAAAATTATGGGTAGAAACTAAAAAACACGTTAAATTGCTATCACCCAACTTGACCGAGATCTCTACCCATATGGTAATCCTATCCTTGGATATGGAGGGGGTGGATACCTCCATTAGATATGTAATGATTCACATTAGAGTTGAGCGAAACGGGTCGAAAAAATTCAAAAGTCGCCGACTTTTGGCAAAGTCGGGTTTCATGAAACGAAACCCGACCCTAGGATGAGGTCGGCCACGAGGTCGGCGACTTACGCGCCAAAGTCGCGTTTCAAAAGTTTGTTTTGCGCTCTTTTTCAGCCAATCAGGATCCACGGACACTGTGGGCAACGTGATGACATAGGCACGGGTCACCACCATCTTTCAGAAGGGCATGCAAGTGATTGGCTTGCTTTGGTGGGCGTCACAGGGGGTATAAAAGGGCGTGCACGCCGACCGCCATCTTACTTCTGCCGATCTTAGTATAGGGAGAGGTTGCTGCTGATTCTGTAGGGAGAGCGTTAGGCAGGGAAGAAGACAAAAAAACTGCTTCTGCTGCTAGCGATTTGGCCTGCACAACACACCAGTCACTGTGTGTGCAGTGCAAGGGGAGGCTATATAGTGGTGTATCAGTGGTGTTGGTTGTTGGGCTGCCTTTTAAGGCTTCCTGACAGGCTGGCATTGCTGTTTACCCACTGCTCCGCAAACTGCTTTTTTAAAAGCAATCCCAATTTTTTTTTTTTGTCCTGCTGAGAAGAAAAAAAAACTGCTTCTGCTGCTAGCAATTTGGCCTGCACAACACACCAGTCACTGTGTGTGCAGTGCAAGGGGAGGCTATATAGTGGTGTATCAGTGGTGTTGGTTGTTGGGCTGCCTTCTAAGGCTTCCTGACAGGCTGGCATTGCTGTTTACCCACTGCTCCGCAAACTGCTTTTTTAAAAGCAATCCAATCTCCCTTATCCTCTAGTCACTTTTGTCACAGCTGTGCCATCGAGCCTGTCACATAGCGCTCAGATATTCATTGGGCCTCACACAATCCAAAAGTGTCCACTGTCCACAAGTGTGTGCAGAAATTCAAAATCTCCCTTATCCTCTAGTCACTTTTGTCACAGCAGTGCCATCGAGCCTGTCACATAGCGCTCAGATATCAGTGGGCTTCACACAATCCAAAAGTGTCCAGTGTCCAAAAGTGTGTGCAGATATTCAAAATCTCCCTTATCCTCTAGTCACTTTTGTCACAGCAGTGCCATCGAGCCTGTCACATAGCGCTCAGATATCAGTGGGCCTCACACAATCCAAAAGTGTCCAGTGTCCAAAAGTGTGTGCAGATATTCAAAATCTCCCTTATCCTCTAGTCACTTTTGTCACAGCAGTGCCCTCGAGCCTGTCACATAGCGCTCAGATATCAGTGGGCCTCACACAATCCAAAAGTGTCCAGTGTCCACAAGTGTGTGCAGAAATTCAAAATCTCCCTTATCCTCTAGTCACTTTTGTCACAGCAGTGCCATCGAGCCTGTCACATAGCGCTCAGATATCAGTGGGCCTCACACAATCCAAAAGTGTCCAGTGTCCAAAAGTGTGTGCAGATATTCAAAATCTCCCTTATCCTCTAGTCACTTTTGTCACATCAGTGCCATCGAGCCTGTCACATAGCGCTCAGATATCAGTGGGCCTCACACAATCCAAAAGTGTCCACTGTCCACAAGTGTGTGCAGAAATTCAAAATCTCCCTTATCCTCTAGTCACTTTTGTCACAGCAGTGCCATCGAGCCTGTCACATAGCGCTCAGATATCAGTGGGCCTCACACAATCCAAAAGTGTCCAGTGTCCAAAAGTGTGTGCAGATATTCAAAATCTCCCTTATCCTCTAGTCACTTTTGTCACAGCAGTGCCATTGAGCCTGTCACATAGCGCTCAGATATCAGTGGGCCTCACACAATCCAAAAGTGTCCAATGTCCAAAAGTGTGTGCAGATATTCAAAATCTCCCTTATCCTCTAGTCACTTTTGTCACAGCAGTGCCATCGAGCCTGTCACATAGCGCTCAGATATCAGTGGGCCTCACACAATCCAAAAGTGTCCACTGTCCACAAGTGTGTGCAGAAATTCAAAATCTCCCTTATCCTCTAGTCACTTTTGTCACAGCAGTGCCATCGAGCCTGTCACATAGCGCTCAGATATCAGTGGGCCTCACACAATCCAAAAGTGTCCAGTGTCCAAAAGTGTGTGCAGATATTCAAAATCTCCCTTATCCTCTAGTCACTTTTGTCACAGCAGTGCCATCGAGCCTGTCACATAGCGCTCAGATATCAGTGGGCCTCACACAATCCAAAAGTGTCCAGTGTCCAAAAGTGTGTGCAGATATTCAAAATCTCCCTTATCCTCTAGTCACTTTTGTCACAGCAGTGCCATCGAGCCTGTCACATAGCGCTCAGATATCAGTGGGCCTCACACAATCCAAAAGTGTCCAGTGTCCAAAAGTGTGTGCAGATATTCAAAATCTCCCTTATCCTCTAGTCACTTTTGTCACAGCAGTGCCATCGAGCCTGTCACATAGCGCTCAGATATCAGTGGGCCTCACACAATCCAAAAGTGTCCAGTGTCCAAAAGTGTGTGCAGATATTCAAAATCTCCCTTATCCTCTAGTCACTTTTGTCACAGCAGTGCCATCGAGCCTGTCACATAGCGCTCAGATATCAGTGGGCCTCACACAATCCAAAAGTGTCCAGTGTCCAAAAGTGTGTGCAGATATTCAAAATCTCCCTTATCCTCTAGTCACTTTTGTCACAGCAGTGCCATCGAGCCTGTCACATAGCGCTCAGATATCAGTGGGCCTCACACAATCCAAAAGTGTCCAGTGTCCAAAAGTGTGTGCAGATATTCAAAATCTCCCTTATCCTCTAGTCACTTTTGTCACAGCAGTGCCATCGAGCCTGTCACATAGCGCTCAGATATCAGTGGGCCTCACACAATCCAAAAGTGTCCAGTGTCCAAAAGTGTGTGCAGATATTCAAAATCTCCCTTATCCTCTAGTCACTTTTGTCACAGCAGTGCCATCGAGCCTGTCACATAGCGCTCAGATATCAGTGGGCCTCACACAATCCAAAAGTGTCCAGTGTCCAAAAGTGTGTGCAGTTATTCAAAATCTCCCTTATCCTCTAGTCACTTTTGTCACAGCAGTGCCATCGAGCCTGTCACATAGCGCTCAGATATCAGTGGGCCTCACACAATCCAAAAGTGTCCACTGTCCACAAGTGTGTGCAGAAATTCAAAATCTCCCTTATCCTCTAGTCACTTTTGTCACAGCAGTGCCATCGAGCCTGTCACATAGCGCTCAGATATCAGTGGGCCTCACACAATCCAAAAGTGTCCAGTGTCCAAAAGTGTGTGCAGATATTCAAAATCTCCCTTATCCTCTAGTCACTTTTGTCACAGCAGTGCCATCGAGCCTGTCACATAGCGCTCAGATATCAGTGGGCCTCACACAATCCAAAAGTGTCCACTGTCCACAAGTGTATGCAGAAATTCAAAATCTCCCCTGTCCTATAGACACCTTGTACCTTGTTTTACATTACTATATAGTTTGTTGGATTTTGTCTACATTTCTACCAAAAATGAGGAAGGCTGGTGGAAGAGGCCGTGGAATTGGGCGCGGGTTGGCAGCTGGTAATGATGGTGTTGGTGGTGGATCTGATGGTAGTGGCAAGAGCAAAATAGGACCGAATGCAGGAGGTGCTGACCCTGCGTCATCGTCTGGCTACATAAGGCCTCGAACGCTTAGTTTTCTAGGAGTTGGCAAACCACTTTTAAAGCCAGAGCATCAGGAAAAAGTTTTGTCATACATTGCTGACTCAGCCTCCAGCTCTATCGCCTCCTCTTCTTCAGTTGTAAAAAGTAAAAGCACTGAGTCGTCATTGGAGGCTCATGTTCATGAACCACACCTTTCCTTGTGTCCTTCACCCCAACCAAGATTGAAGGATGACGCAGGCCATACTACTGATTACTCCATGGAGCTGTTTTCACATACCATGCCTGGATTATCAAGTGAAATGGTGAATTACCCAGACCAAGATGAATCTGACATGGAGTGCACTGATGCACAGCCGCTGATGGATGATTCTGCTGGTACATTCACTCAGAGCACTACATTGTCCTCGCAGTGTACAGAGCCAGATTTTGACCCTGATGAGACTCAGGTGCCCCTTCCCGCACACTATACCACCATACACGGTGACACAGAGGAAGGTGCACATGACATAGAAGAGGAGGTGATGGATGACCCAGTTGTTGACCCAGATTGGCATCCATTGGGGGAAGAGGGTGCTGCTTCCAATAGCTCAGATGAGGAGCATCCACAGCAGACATCGACATCGCAACAGCTGTTATCTGGCAGGCCCGGAGCACTCCAAAGACAGGTTCCAAACATCAAAAGAGTTGCTGGACAGCTTGTCCAGAGGGTCAAAAGATCACAGCGTGCTAGGCCGCAAAATGTCTGCCAAAGTAGGAAGAGTGCAGTGTGGCACTTTTTGAACAAAATCCTCATGATCAGGCCAAGGTTATCTGTAAGAAGTGCGCAAAGACCTTTAGCCGAGGGAAAAATCTGAAAAATTTGAATACCAGTTGCATGCTTAGACATTTAACCAGCATGCACTTGCAAGCGTGGACACAACACCAAACCTCAAGTGCCACATGTGCAACTGATCACAACGAAGGTAGTCAGCAACGCTACGTTGTTTCCCCCACTGTAAGCCCACCGGTTAGCACAGCAGCAAATGTTGAGGTGTCGTTGCAAGACCACAGCAGTCAGGGAATCCCACTGTTATATCAACGAAATACTGATTCTAGGCCATCAGAAAGAACACCAACTCCATCACCATCATCAACCCTCTCTCAGTCCGCCCTGTCCACTGCTACTTCAACCATATGCAGCTCTCAAGTCCAGCTCACCCTCCCAGACACTATGAGTAGGTCAAGAAAGTACTCAGTCTCTCATCCGCGTACACTGGGTTTGAACGCCCACATTGCCAAACTAATCTCGTTTGAGATGATGCCCTTTCGGTTGGTGGAAAGCACAGCTTTCCGCGAACTCATGGCCTATGCAGTACCACGCTATGACCTACCCAGTCGCCACTTCTTCTCTCGCAAAGCCATCCCAGCCCTCCACCATCATGTGAAAGACCGCATTGTCCATGCACTCAAGCAGTCAGTGAGCGGAAAGGTGCACCTCACAACTGATGCATGGTCCAGTCGGCATGGCCAGGGCCGTTACGTGTCCATCACTGCGCACTGGGTTAATGTGGTGGATGCAGGGTCCACAGGGGACAGCAGTGGTGGGACAGTGCTGCCTAGCCCACGGTATAGGAAACAGTTGGCTGTAGGCGTTCGATCCTCCTCCTCCTCCACCTCCTCCAGAAGCGAAAGCTCGTCCACAGAGCGCAGTCGTACAAGCACTCCATCTGCAGCTGCCACTGTTGCACACGATGTGTCCCCCTATCGAGCAGCTAGTGGAAAGCGTCAGCAGGCTGTGTTGCAGATGATGTGTTTGGGCGACAGACACACCGCCGAGGTGCTGGCCGAGTACTTGAAGCGACAAACTGAGTCATGGCTGGGCAGTGTACATCTTGAGGCAGGCAAGGTAGTTAGTGATAACGGCCGTAATTTTGTGGCAGCCATAGCCCTTTCAAAACTCAGCCACATACCTTGCTTGGCTCACACCTTGAACCTGGCGGTGCAGTGCTTCCTCAAAAATTATCCGGAGTTAACAGCCCTGCTCCAGAAGGTGCGAAGACTGTGCGCGCACATCCGCCGGTCGCCTGTACACTCCGTTCGTATGCAGAAGCTGCAGCGATTGCTCCACCTTCCCAACCACCGCCTCATTATCGACATTGCAACAAGGTGGAACTCCACCCTGCACATGGTGGAGCGGCTGTTCGAGCAGAGGCAGGCCATAATGCATTTGTGGGAGGATACACGGCCAGGCACTTTGAGAGCAGACATGGAGTTGACAGGTGTGCAGTGGTCGAAGCTGAAAGACCTCTGTAAAGTCCTTCAGTGTTTTGAGGAATGCACACGGCTGGTAAGCGCAGACGACGCTATCCTAAGCATGAGCATCCCACTTATGCGTCTGCTCATGCAAACTTTGATGCACCTTAAAGAGCAGGCGTCTGCAGCCAATGTTGATGAGGAGGAAGAGGAGGAGGGAATCCTTGATGACATTCAGCCATTGTCTGCTCAGGTACCTCTCCTGGACGAGGTGGAGGAAGAAGAGGAGGAGGAGGAGGATGATGGGGATGATTACTTAGGGGAGGAGGATGCATCTCGTGGGGCAAGTGAAAATGTTGGCGTGGCAAGGTCTGGTACAGGGTTTGTGCGTGACTGGAGGGATGTGGATTTGCCAGAAAGTGCTCCTCCACCCAGTACTCGCAGTGCATCATTGACACCGGGAACATTGGCCCACATGTCAGATTATGCCTTGCGGATCCTAAAAAGGGACCCCCGCATTGCCAAAATGATGAACGATGACGACTACTGGTTGGCCAGCATCCTGGATCCACGCTATAAAGGCAAATTACAAAACATCATGCCACAGGAGAACCTTGACTTAATATTGGCTAATAAACAAGCAACTCTGGTAAATCGGTTGCTTGAGGCATTCCCAGCACACAGCAGCGGTGATGTTTCTCACACGAGCCGTACGGGCCGGGGGCAGCTTGGCAGAGGTGTTCGTGGTGCACACAGCAGAAGTGGCGTTGGAGACAAGGGTTTCATGACAATGTTGTGGACTGATTTTTCAAATACCGCTCACACAACTGGTAATACTGCATCGATGGAAAGTGACAGGAGACAGCAGTTGTCAACTATGGTAACAAACTACTTTTCCTCCCATATCGATGTTCTCCCACACAGGTCATTCCCCTTTGACTATTGGGCCGCTAAACTGGACACCTGGCCTGAATTGGCCCAATATGCCTTACAGGAGCTCGCTTGCCCAGCTGCAAGTGTGCTATCGGAAAGAGTCTTCAGTGCAGCTGGATCAATCCTGACAGAAAAAAGGACCCGTCTGTCAACCCAAAATGTGGATGATCTAACCTTCATTAAAATGAACCACGCATGGGTTTCCAAGGATTTTGTCCCACCTTTCCCTGATGACACATAGGGTGACAGAAAAATGGCTTGCTTTGGTCCACCTCTTCCTGGTACTTCACCTATTTCGCCTTTTGCATCAGCTGAATGTCCAACATCAACATATGCCACTTTCTAAAACTCCCTAACTGTGCTGCCTCCCCCCCATGGCCGGGGTCACCACCTACCGCACGACACAGTGCGAGTGCCGTTGCCCTGGACAGGTGGGTAGGCCGACTCTTGGGCGCGGGCACTGGCACAGGGTCCCTCATAGTGCAATCAAGTGTCTCTGACGGTGGTGGTGCACACCCGCCGTCAGACACACCGCTGTACTATGAGGGGCCCAGTGCCAGTACCGACGCCCACGAGTGGCCCCCCTTGCTTGGGCAGGGCCACAGCATTTGCAATCTTTACCTCTCCCTGCTCCTCCGCTGTGTAATCTGGGCCGTCAAATCCATACTGTGCCTGACACAGTCTGAGCCTGCCTCCTGAGACATATATTTTGAATGTGTACGCTATCCATACATGTTATCCAGGGATACGGTACCCTTTCTAACCTTTGTGCAATCACGTGCAATCCATACTGGGCCTAACACCGTCTGAGCCTGCCTCCTGAGACATATATTTTGAATGTGTACGCTATCCATACATGTTATCCAGGGATACGGTACCCTTTCTAACCTTTGTGCAATCACGTGCAATCCATACTGGGCCTAACACCGTCTGAGCCTGCCTCCTGAGACATATATTTTGAATGTGTAGGCTATCCATACATGTTATCCGGGAATACGGTACCCTTTCTAACCTTTGTGCAATCACGTGCAATCCATACTGGGCCTAACACCGTCTGAGCCTGCCTCATGCTGTATAGACATATATTTTGAATGTGTATGCTATCCATACATGTTATCCAGGGATACGGTACCCTTTCTAACCTTTGTGCAATCACGTGCAATCCATACTGGGCCTAACACCGTCTGAGCCTGCCTCATGCTGTATAGACATATATTTTGAATGTGTACGCTATCCATACATGTTATCCAGGGATACGGTACCCTTTCTAACCTTTGTGCAATCACGTGCAATCCATACTGGGCCTAACACCGTCTGAGCCTGCCTCATGCTGTATAGACATATATTTTGAATGTGTACGCTATCCATATATGTTATACGGGGATACGGTACCCTTTCTAACCTTTGTGCAATCACGTGCAATCCATACTGGGCCTAACACCGTCTGAGCCTGCCTCCTGAGACATATATTTTGAATGTGTACGCTATCCATACATGTTATCCAGGGATACGGTACCCTTTCTAACCTTTGTGCAATCACGTGCAATCCATACTGGGCCTAACACCGTCTGAGCCTGCCTCATGCTGTATAGACATATATTTTGAATGTGTACGCTATCCATACATGTTATCTGGGGATACGGTACCCTTTTTCACCTTTGTGCAATCACGTGTAATCCATACTGGGCGTGAGAACGGCTGGCGAGCTGTTAAGCAAGCTACAGCACCTGTCCAGACAAGTACAGGGATTCCCTAGCGAGGAGACTTATTTGATTGTTTTCAATGTTGGGACAGCAATTTTTGGGGAGCACTATACTCTGGAGAATGATAGATGGGGCCCACCATACACTGGAACATTCCAAAGGTGGACATCAGACACTGGAGCAGCATTTACAGGGCCCATTATACACTAGAGCATTAGAAATGGGGCCCATTATGTTTGGAGCATTATTTGGGCCCATAAGACAGTGGAGCTTCATCCATGGGGACCAACATATACTGTAGCATTATGTGGAGCTCATCATATACTGTTTCAAACATTATATGGGACCAATGATTCTGTATGGAGAAATAGATGGGCCTCGTCATGAGATGTAAAAAGTGAGGTATTTTTCATTGTACTATACCGCTATTTCTCTGCCGTATCGGAGCATGATGAGTTGTGGTATGTGTTAAAGGGGCGCTCTTTCGCCCAGGGCACATGAAAACCTGGAGCCAGCCCTCCCCCCACAGTTCGTAGCCAAATAACCCCCATTTTTCAGTGCATAACTTGTATTATGAAGTTAATTAAGGTTGACAAGCTTAAGAAAGAAGAATTGATGCTTTTGGCATTCAAATGGGCACTGTAGGTGTGTTTCCTGTCCTCCTCTCACTGCCGACTTTTATTCCCCATTGACTTACATTGGGTTTCGTGTTTCAGGACGACCCCGACTTTTCCCTATAATCGGACGATCTTGCTCGACCCGAATTTTTGAAAAGTCGGGTTTCACGAAACGGAACGCGACCCTAAAAAAACAAAAGTCGCTCAACTCTAATTCACATATTTACTGTAGTTAAGAACCAAATCGCTAAGTGGTGGAAAAAGACAGAAGTACCATCATTTCCAATTATTCTTGACACTTTGCGTTCACATAGCCTGATAGAAGAGCGATTCAAATTCAATAACAATGTCTTACATAAGTACCATCTAAAGTGGGCTGTTTGGAACTCTATTTATATGTAAGTCAGTATATTGTTGTGCTATATATATGGAGTCTGGCTTGAAAGTTATGCACTCTGATTTCAATTTGGAGTTCTCTATTTATTAACTCTTCCCCTGTTACCCCCGTCTTCTCTATAATTTGTGAAAAAATTCAATAAATACTTTTTGAAAAAAAAACAGCAAAAAAATAAATAAAAAAAGAAAAATAATATTAAAACATTATTTTTGTTTTTCTGTCAATTTTCCATCACTTTCCACCCCCTCTAAAAAAAAATAGAAAGTGATCAAAATGTCATATGCACTGCTAAATATTATCAATAAAAATGTTAACAACCATTTTTTCTGTTTTATCTTCTTCGTCACCCTCTTCCCAAAGCCATAACCTTTGTATTTTTCAGTCCACAGAGATTTCTGAGGGCTTGTTTTTTTGCAGGACAAGTAGTACTTTTAGTACTTTAGTACCTTTTTAGACAACATTAGGGTATTTGCACACGTTGCAGATTTGGCTGCAGATCCTCAACGGATTTGGCCCAGTTTTCCCTGCGGTGTACTGTACCATGTAAACCTATAGAAAATCAAATCCACTGTGCACATGCTGCGGAAAATTCCACGCAGATTTGCTGCGGTTTATTTTCCGCAGCATGTCAATTCTTTGTGCGAAATCTGCAGCATTTTTACACCTCTTCCATTATAGAAATCTGCAGGTGTAAAAACGTAGGTGAAATAAACACAAAATCTGCAGTAAATCTGCACTAAATCCGCAGGTAAAATGCAGGTCGTTATATTGATAGAGGGGTCGCGAGTTCTCTTCCCAGGCTCCCTCTGGTGGTTACTGGAGGTAATAGAGCTGATCTAATTAACAGAGGCCTGCCACCTGATAATGAGGAGGATGACTTGAGATCTGGAGTTTCTGACTGGATTTAAGACAGCTTACTCCCTCTATCCCTGCTGGTGATTTTTTCCTGCCTCCTGAGGTCTTAGTTCCAGCTCATTCCCTGCATGCTCAAGCTAAGTGGTCTTTTGCTATTGTTCACATTTGATCTGGTTTTTGTCTATTTCAGTTTTGTGTTGTCAGCCAGCTCCGGCTGGGGCTGTGCTGAATTTCTATCCTTATGTCACTGTTTGTGCCAGTTTATTTTTGTCCCTTATTAGATTGGCCTCTTTTGCTCTGCTTTCAGAATTTACCAGAGTGCTGATATAGTGGGCGAAGTCTAGTGACTTCAGTACTTTTTCTATCAGACGTGTTGGGCATTTTTTACAGGGTTTTTTGCGTGATGGCAGACAGAGTTTTCTTTTCCTGTCCTGTCTAGTTAGAGTGGGCCCCATCATTTGCTCAGTCTATTTTCCTACCTGCGTTTGTGTTTTCATCTTGTCTCACCGGCAATATATGTTTGGGGGCTATCTATTCCTTTGGGGTCTGCTGTGGGGCAGATTAGATTTCCCCTTTCTTGCTTTAGGCTTATTTAGTTCTCCGGCTGTCGAGGCATCTAGGATCATCGTAGGTACGCTCCACGGCTACTGCTAGTTGTGTGGATAGGATCAGGGGTCTGCAATCTGCTTAGTTACCAACCTCTCTGGTTTTCTGTGGCTTAGCTTGGTCTTGCTTTCCTCCTCGGTGACCCAATCATAGCACAGAACATACAACATATAACATACAGTACATACACATAACATACAACACATAACATAGAGTACATACTCACCGCACACACCTAATTCCCCAGAGCCATCGATCACCTGTAAAAAAAAGTTAAATAATAAAGCAACCTATACTTACTTTTCCACCATAATCCCATTAATAACTAGAGTCCCACATCGATCTCCCTTGGAGAGCAGCCACATCAGTGTGGCGTACAGCAGCAGACAACGTCCAAGAGTGGACCCTCTGGATCGCGGATCTGGAGTCCCTGGGCCGAGCGCGCCAGGTGATGACCGACCCCTATACAGGGATCGTTAGGGGCAGGACCGCAGAGGTCAGAACCGCGACAGCCGGTACCAAGAGGAACGGCTCACAGGAGACACGGATGGGTATGAGTGAGGGATGGTTACTGGATACTAGGAACACCAGGTGTGTACACGGAAGTGCGCTAATTGTAGGATAGTTCGAAACAGGTGGACGTGAGCACGTATGGCGTGTGGAGAGGAATACGCCCGGAGATAAACCCAGCAAGACGCATGCGAGGAGCACAACAGAGTACAGAATGAAGCAGCAGTCGTACCAGGAGGAGTCTTAGAGTATAGGGACAGAGAGAGTGCCCGGAGGCACAACGGAGCAAGAGACAGAGCACAAGATCCGAGAGGATGCCAGAGGGCATGACTGAGCAAAGACAGAGCGGAATGGAAGTTCAGAAAGGGTGCCCAGGAGCACCGAGAACACAAGGCGGAACAGAGGACCTGAGTACAGCGAACAGCCTGGCAGAGACACAGACGTCCCAGCCAGGAAGCACAACAATAATCAGGCACCTCCCCTAGGGGGAGGTGGCCTGATATAGCACATGACTCCTACTTGTTCCAGGTCAGGACCTAGCCAGAAAGCACATGACCACTACAGGTTCCGGGTCTGGTCCTCCATTACCATAAAGAGGACCGACCCCTATACAGCACTGACAGGAGCGCGCAAGCGCAAATGTGACATGGAAGTGGAACCCCGGGGATGAGAGCTGCACGTGCGCACCCGACGGGAGCCCCCGAGGGACTGCCGTACCGGAGGGAGAGACGTCGGGACCGAAGCCCCGCCTCCTGGTGAGCACGGCATAACAGTACCCCCTCCTTTATTCCCCCTCTCTCTGGAACTGGAAAATAGCACCTTGACACTAGGAGCAGGATCCAGACACTTCCTAACTGCATGAGGACCTATCAGATCCAAAGTCTCACCAAGAGAAAGTTTGGTCTCCTGCCATACCCTGGAGAACTCCACGGACTGAGAGTCGGAGGCAGGTACACCCAAGACAGGACGAACCGGCAAAGGCATTGACATGCTTGGAGACCGAAGCAGTGGGGCAGTTATTGGAAGTCAATTCAACCTTAAGAGGAGAAGAGTCGGAGGATGGTTGCTTGGAAACTTCCTTCTTGGCACACAACGGACAAGCAGCCACAAAGTCTTTGACGTCCTGAGCAATAGACGGCCACCAGTAATAGTGGGATAAATGGGAGAGTGTCCTCTTGATACCAACATGGCCAGCAGCCGGAGAAGAATGTGCCCTGGATAACACTCCCTTATGGTTACCTTTAGAGACAAAGGTTTCCCCCGGGCGCTGGGATGTCAACTTAACCGAAGCCACGGTAATAACCTTGGGCCGGTTAATTGACAGATGTGGAGACTGACTCTCAGCCCCCTTCTCGACAATGTCACAAGTCGCAGGCTGGTTGCTTGACAGGTATGGAGACTGACTCTCAGCCCCCTTCTCGACAATGTCACACGTCACAGACCGGTTGCTTGACGGATGTGGAGACTGACTCTCAGCCTCCTTCTCGACAATGTCACACGTCACAGACCGGTTGCTTGACGGATGTGGAGACTGACTCTCAGCCCCCTTCTCGACAATGTCACAAGTCACAGGCCGGTTGCTTTACAGATGTGGAGACTGACTCTCAGCCTCCTTCTCGAAGTCACACGTCACAGACCGGTTAGTGAACGGCGGACCTGTAACTGTCGAAGACGAGCAAGCAGGGCTCTTCAGATGACCAGACAGCAGGCAACTCTTTTGACAGAATGGTCCCCAGCGGAGTACATCACCGGATTGCCAGTCCAGGATCGGCCCATGAGTTCGCAACCAAGGAAGACCAAGAAGAAGGGTATATGAGCCGAAGTCAGTAATACGTGGAAGGAGATCCGCGCTCGATGACATGTGCCAATCTGCAACTCTACTTCCTCAGTGATCTGGTTAACAGTGTCCTGCAAGGGCTTACCGTCGACCGGAACTACCGACCTAGGAGTCTCTAGGGATCTGACAGGAATACGAAACTTCTTAACTGCCTCGAGACTAATAAAGTTACCCACTGCGCCCGAGTCCACAATAGCTTTCACAGTAAAACTCTCGGAACCAAAATTCAGGGAAACAGGCACGGTCAGGGGTAGAGAGGAATCACATACACATGAGGAGACCTCACTTAACAGTCCCAGGCGGAGAGACTTCTCCAGTCTCTTGGGACATGAATGTAGGAAATGGGAAGCATCCCCACAATTGAAACAGAGACCTTGTGCCTGCCTCTTCACACGACGTCGTTGGGCTATCTGGAGGCGATCCACCTGCATAGGCTCAGGTACCGGATCTGCCGAAGATAACTCGGGTAACGGCAGAGAAAAACTGCGAGTGGACGAAGAGAGGCGAGAGGACCCTCTCTCTCTTGCTGACTCGCGGGTGCGCTCCTGGAAGCGCAAATCAATGCGTGTCGCGAGAGAGATAAGATCCTCCAAATTGGTAGGGGTATCTCGGCCCGCCGGTTCGTCTTTGATCCGACCGGACAGACCACGCCACAAGGTCCCTACGAGGGCATAAATATTCCAACCTAGTTCAGAGGACAAACTGCGAAAACATATCGCGTAATGTCCAACCGATAGAGAACCTTGACGAAGATTAAAGAGGGACTCGGTGGTGGAAGCAAGGCGACCCGGCTCGTCGAACACCTTACGGAAAGTGTCCAAAAAGATGGAAAGCTGAGCGATGAGAGGGTCATCACACTCCCAAAGGGGATTCACCCACGCAAGCGCCTTACCCTCTAAGTGAGAAACTATAAATGCTATTTTAGCACGATCGGTGGGGTAATGCTGCGGCAAAAACTCAAAATGCAAACAACACTGGTTCAAGAACCCACGACACAACACAGGGTCACCACTATACCAGGGTGGCTTGCATAGGCACGGAAGCGAGTGTTGAAGCATGGCCTGGGCAGATTGTATGGAAAGGAGCCGATTATCTACCGACGCTATATAGTTGAGAATCTGAGCCTGGGAGTCGCGTTGCTGTGCGAGTTCCTGCTGGAGACTAGCCAACTAGGCAGCATTCCCAGGCTCAGAGGACTGAGAGGCAGACAAACAGGACTCCATGGACTTGAGAAATGCCATAATCCTAATCTGGTTTTCCTGGAGAAACGTCAGCTCCTTTTGGACGGAAGCCGCAGTACCAGCGGGGTCCGTGGCCTGATTATACTGTGGCGTTCAGCAGCAGACAACGTCCAAGAGTGGACCATCTGGATCTCGGATTTGGAGCCACTGGGCCGAGCGCGCCAGGTGATGACCGACCCCTATACAGGGATCGTTAGGGGCAGGACCGCAGAGGTAAGAACCGTGACAGCCGGTACCAAGAGGGACGGCTCACAGGAGACACGGATGGGTATGAGTGAGGGATGGTTACTGGATACTAGGTACACCAGGTGTGTACATGGAAGTGCGCTATTTATAGGATAGTGCGAAACAGGTAGACGTGAGCACGTATGGCGTGTGGCGAGGAATACGCCCGGAGATAAACCCAGCAAGACGCGTGCGAGGAGCATGACAGAGTACAGAATGAAGCAGCAGTCGTGCCAGGAGGAGTCTTAGAGTATAGGGACAGAGAGAGTGCCCGGAGGCACAACGGAGCAAGAGGCAGAGCACAAGATCCGAGAGGATGCCAGAGGGCACGACTGAGCAAAGACAGAGCGGAATGGAAG
Source organism: Dendrobates tinctorius (assembly GCF_039654945.1). Taxonomy (NCBI): domain Eukaryota; kingdom Metazoa; phylum Chordata; class Amphibia; order Anura; family Dendrobatidae; genus Dendrobates; species Dendrobates tinctorius. The sequence continues at coordinate 55,581,673 of NW_027361698.1, read as the reverse complement.
TTCAGAAAGGGTGCCCAGGAGCGCCGAGAACACAAGGCGGAACAGAGGACCTAAGTACAGCGAACAGCCTGGCAGAGACACAGACGTCCCAGCCAGGAAGCACAACAATAATCAGGCACCTCCCCTAGGGAGAGGTCGCCTGATATAGCACATGACTCCTACTAGTTCCAGGTCAGGACCTAGCCAGAAAGCACATGACCACTACAGGTCCCGGGTCAGGTCCTCCATTACCATAAAGAGGACCGACCCCTATACAGCACTAACAGAAGCGCGCAAGCGCAAATGTGACATGGGGGAGGAACCCCGGGGATGAGAGCTGCGCGTGCGCACCCGACGGGAGCCCCCGAGGGACCGCCGTAGCGGAGGGAGAGATGTCGGAACCGAAGCCCATCCTCCTGGTGAGCGCGGCGTAACAATCAGCTGATGCGACCGCTCTCCAGGGGCTCCAGCACTGTATCACTCTGCAGGAGGTCACAGGAGTTCACCTGTGACTTACGGCAGCACTACAGCGTGAGAATTTTCTCACGCAGCAGTGCTGCCGTAAAGGAACTGCAATGATTCTCTACAGGAGGTTATCTCCAGTCAGTGTGTCATTGGAGGCTATAGAGCGGTAAGATCTGCTGATGTGACTGCTCTATAGAGGAGATCATTGTGGGACACTTGTTTTTATAGAGGGACTGTGTCAGAAAGGTAAGTATAGGTTGGTTTGATTTTTAATTTGATGGCTTTGCTTGGATCTGGGCGTACAATAAAAATTAAGAAAAACTGTGTCGTGTTTTATTTCACTAAAATACTTTAGTCTTATGTGTGTGTGTCTTTTTTAAACCCTTTATTAATATAGGAGTAATAATGGATAGGCATCTTATTGACGCCTCTCCATTGTTAACCAGGCTTAATAGTTGGCAGACATTTTAGCATCCTGCCTCCTCTACCTTTGACGCTGCCTCCTGTTACCCACTCTTCTGATGCAGTTGACCTCTTCACAGTCAAAGCCAGGTACATTCAGACTGTAAGAGACATCGCTACCTCCACAAAATCTGGGAGGGAGGGAAAATTTGTCTTATAGTTTGCACAATTCACTATATAGCAAGTAATGTCTTCAATGTTTGCAGTGTACTGACATAGAGTATATGTATATATGCTTGTATCATTGCCAGAGCATATTTGTACACTGTAATATTAATTTAATATTAAATGCATGCGGGCCCTTTTTTGTGTTTTCTAGATTACTTCAGAGATGTCTGTGCACCTTATTCAGCTATCTTTTACAAAAAGATTTCTTTATGATCCTAACTTAATTTCCTATCTTTCCCATTTAATTTGAGGCCTGGATAGACACATGAAGAGTTGAATTCTAAGAGTTAGGGACCATGTATATTAAGGTCACCTTGTGGTTGCATGGCTTTCAGGATTTTTGATGAAAAAATGTTTTCTACGTACTACAGTCAGTCAAATTTATTAGCGTATGCTTGAACTCTTCAAGAATATTGCAAAAATCCAGAATGCTCCACAAAAAAACACTTAAAGGCAAGCAAAAGGTTAAAAAAATTAACACTAACCTCTTACTCACATCTGTTGATCATTGTCCCCCGTACAGACCTTAGTAACTCTTGTTATTGCTGATGTGTTTAAACTAGAGATGGGCGAACTCGAACAGTAAAGTTCTGGGTCCATGCCGAACAACTGATGCTCATTCATGGACCCCGAAGACGGACTTCTCCAGGAAGTTCGTGTCACTGTTCAGGTTCGACACACCCAAACATAAGCTATTTCCCATGTTGTCATCTACATAGCAGCCCGAGAAACACCAGGAGCACTGATCGGTGGTAGGATTATTACCGACAGTCATAGAGCTGCGGTTCCAACTGGTCACAAGTGACAGATGATGAGCTCTACTCTAATCAGCCTATGTCTGCTGTCGCTGATAACAATGAGAGCAGGCGCCGATGATGGAAGCATTCATCAGTCGGCGCCTGTGCATTATAAATAAAAAAAAAATACTTTGGGTTTCTTCTATTTTTGATAACAAGTTTTAATTAATTGAAATAATGACAAACTCGTTTATTTAAAATAAAAATAAAATAGTGATGCAACTGCTGTCCCCGTTAGTTGGAACACACTGATAGCGAGTATTGCCATAAGTAGGTTATCAGGTTCATCAGCTTTGAATTCAGATGAAGTTTCTTGCAGCACCTCAGTGCTAGACACTGGGCAGCACGGTGGCTCAGTGGTTAGCGCTGCAGCCTTGCAGTGCTGGGGTCCTGGGTTCAAATCCCACCAAGGACAACATCTGCAAGGAGTTTGTATGTTCTCCCCGTGTTTGCGTGGGTTTCCTCCGGGCACTCCGGTTTCCTCCCACACTCCAAAGACATACTGATAAGGAATTTAGATTGTGAGCCCCATCGGGGACAGTGATGAAAATGTGTGCAAAAACTGTAAAGCGCTGCGGAATGTGTTAGCGCTATATAAAAATAAATATTATTATTATTATTAGACACTGCAGAAGTGATTATGCTCCTGTTAGTGTGACATGGGTAATCAGGAAAGCAGCCACTTATTAGCCCATCACTAGTTATAGTCTCTGTTATTTTTTTTGCTAGTCATGATGTGTTCCATGATCTTGTGGAGCACATTGTAGCCCAGAACTTCCAGCCATAATTAGGCCAGAGGCACTGTGCATGAGCATGGATTCCCAAATCCAGTTGTGGCAGGTGCCTGGGGTTTCTTCCTCATTCTCAATCACCACAATACCATCTGGAACTATGAATTTACCAATGGCAATTTAACATCCATAACCTTAGTCTAATTACATCGACACAGTGCAGCACAGACAGTGTTGGTTACAATATAATCTATACATACTGTAACAAAGCCAGATAGGACTTGCTTAAATTCTAACACTGCAGTTCTTTATTAGATGCACCTACCTTGCTTTTTGCAAGAACCAGGGCCTGTGTTCATTAGGTGTGTGTCAGTCTTCTGAATGTTCAGAGTCATGTGTGGTGAAGTCATTGAGTGACCAGTAAAAATGTAAGCTGTAGCTGGGAGATAGACAAACCAGGGTCAATCTCTGAATGGAGACTGCATAGGTCAGCTAGGAAAGCTGTGAAGTCTATGTGTTGGAGCTGCAGTGTGAACAGTGTACAGAGTTGAATAACTCTGTTTGGGGCTGGAACTTGCTGGATCTTGGGCTGAAGGGGATATGGGAACTGGTGGGATCATGCCTCCCTTTGTTTCAAGAGAAATGACAGTAATCTGATCAGATGAGCTCAGATTGAATTATATGACTGACTATATTAAGTGTTTATTTGCTGTTGTACTTTTGTACCCAGAAAAGGATTTTTTTTTTGTTTTGAATCCTTTGGAGTTTTATGAAAGCAATAAAACTGCACATGTTTGGACCAAACCGCTTTGCCAGTGTAATGTCTAGCTGAGAGATTGGATCCCTACAATACCTATCACAATTCAAACTGATTAAGCTGGATTAGTAATGCACATAACTATTTATCACCAGCTTGTTAAAGCAATATAAAATTGGAGCTTTATGATGTATGAATCACACATTAACTTTGTATATGATGGTGTGCATTGCAGCAGACTACAATTTATACATAATAATTAATGGTTCTTTATTATATTAAACAGCTTATGACAGTCAGTAATGATTTAAAATGGATTTTGGCTATTGTCCTTAGTTTTTCACCTATCCTGTGAATTTGTGATAAATGGGTAACCTATTAAATGAACTTCTCCAGATGTCTATTACTGTCAGCAGCTCTACAACCAATAATCGAATTCAACTGGTCTTAGGCCTGTTTCACACTTCAGTTTTTTGTGTCAGATAAAATCCGCCAAAATGGCAGAAAGCGGATCCGTTGCTAAATTGATGTGAACGGATGCCACCGGACTGTTTTTTTTGACGGATCCGATGAATGAAGAATTTTAAAGGAACCGTAGCCCGGGGAGGAGAGAGAGAGAGATTTTTTTCAGCTGCCAGAACAGAGTTTAGGGTTAAATTTCCGGCTGAGTGAAGTCTTTCAGCCATGTGCAGTGAGAAGTGCGGATCCTGCCGCCCGAAAAAACGTTACATGCTCCGTTCGGGCATGTCGGCGGACATCAAAATTTTGGCGGATCCGCAAAAAAACGGATCCAACGGATGGCCATCCATCAAGATCCGTCGGTAATGCAACTCAATGGGAAAAAAAACGGATCCTCCAAGCAAAATGGCGGATCTGTTTTTTTGCAAAACGGCGGATCTTGACTGATGGACAAAATATGAAGTGTGAAACAGGCCTTAGCGGTTTCTATCACCAACTCAGGCAGAGCCGTTAAGCCTAGTTATTGGTTACTGGGCTGTCAACGTGATGTCAGTAATTCACGCAAAAACAGACTGCAAAAGCAACGTCAGAGAATCAGCTCTGGACTTGGGGAGGGTGAGTAATGTCCAGATTTTCATTTGAGTTGTTTTTCAAAATTTGAAATCCCTTTTAAAGACACATTTACAAAAAAAATTCTGGCAAGAGAACATTTTGACAGAAATATAGAGTGTTTTAAAATAACATTTATTTTTAGCGTACTTGAAAATGAAATTGAGATTACACTTTTTAACCACAAGTGAACCAAAGTTCAACTGTTTTACTGAAATAGTATCTTATTTTAAAACCAGTACACATATCCAGTAAGTTCTTGGCCATGTGCCAATATTTAAAATATTCTTTTATTCAAGGACACTTTAAGAATCAGAAGTATTTTACTATCAACAATCATGAATTGAATACAAAATTAGTGCAGTTAAAAAAAGTGACTTTCTCTCTGTTCTTTGACGTGTCTAAATCATACACCACCTTTGATCATGAAATTCCCTTTGATCAGCTCAGGAAGTTTCAAAGTCTTAGCTGTATAGTCTAAATAGTTTAAAATCATTAACTTATAAAGCCAGCTCAATATAAAGTAACCTAAAAATGACAGTTATATTTTTTCCTGTTAAAAAAATAAGTAAAAATACTAACAACAATATCATTGAAACTATAAATTTAACCCCATAACAAAGTATTAAACACTGTTCTCAGGCATAAGGGGAAAAATAATACTGTTATGAATCTTGAATTTCGAATAAGAAAAGGATCGCAGTTCTAGCCATGACATAGTCCACACTATAGCAGGTTGAAGTGGAAGCTACAGAACTTCTGCTCCCATTTCAGATAGTGTGAAGAGCAGAGAGCAAGTAAAGTGGAGGATGTACTGGTAGTGTGCATCTTCCTCCAATTCCTCTATGGCCTCAGAATAAAGCTGGAGACACACTAGCGATTTTAAAATCAGTCCAATTTTGATGCAGGAGACTCGGACAAGTGTAATGCAAGTGTCATAGGAGTGTCATGCGTTTTTTATGCGAGTACAATTCAATTTTTCACACCTAGCATCCGATTTACATCACTATGCAGTGTGATTGCTCTCTGATTGCAATGCAATTATTACATGAGCTTTTACATGCAGCAATTCTCTGTCATTTGCACATCATTTTCAAAAATAAATATTCTTCAAAACATGCACACACACATATATGCTGTATATATTTATGATAGATTAAATAAAAGCTGGCAAATGATCTGCCGCATACAGTTTAATCATAGAGTGGCAGATTAAAATAGAATAGATAGAAAAGATATATACACATACAGTGCCTTGCAAAAGTATTCAGCTCCCTGGAACTTTTCAACCTTTTCCCACATACCATGCTTCAAACATACAGATACCAAATGTAAATTTTTGGTGAAGAATCAACAACAAGTGGGACACAGTTGTGAAGTGGAACAAAATGTATTGGTTATTTTACATTTTTGTGGAAATTCAAAAACTGAAAAGTGGTGCGTGCAATATTATTCAGCCCCTTTAACTTAATACTTTGTTGCGCCACCTTTTGCTGTGATTAGAGCTGCAAGTCGCTTGGGGTATGTCTCTATCAGTTTTGTGCATCGAGAGACTGAAATTCTTGCCCATTCTTCCTTGGCAAACAGCTTGAGCTCAGTGAGGTTTGATGGAGATCGTTTGTGAACAGCAGTTTTCAGCTCTTTCCACAGATTCTCGATTGGATTCAGGTCTGGATTTGACTTGGCCATTCTAACACCTGGATACGTTTATTTGTGAACCATTCCATTGTAGATTTTGCTATATGTTTGGGATCATTGTCTTGTTGAAAGACAAATGTCTGTCCCAGTCTCAGGTCTTTTGCAGACTCAAACAGGTTTTCTTCAAGTCCTGTATTTGGCTTCTCATCAATTTTAACCATCTTGCCTGTCCCTGCTGAAGAAAAGCAGGCCCAAACCATGATGCTGCCACCACCATGTTTGACAGTGGAGATGGTGTGTTCAGGGTGATGAGCTGTGTTGCCTTTATGCCAAACATATCATTTGGCATTGTTGCCAAATAGTTCAATTTTGATTTCATCCGACCAGAGCACCTTCTTCCATGTTTGGTGTGTCTCCCAAGTGGATTGTTGCAAACTTTAAATGACACTTTTTATGGATATCTTTGAGAAATGGCTTTCTTCTTGCCACTCCTTCATAAAGGCCAGATTTGTGCAGTGTATGACTGATTGCTGTCCTATGGACAGACTGTCTCACCTCAGCTGTAGATCTCTGCAGTTCATCCAGAGTGATCATGGGCCTCTGATCAGTCTTCTCCTTGTTTTAGATGAAAGTTTAGAGGGACAGCCAGGTCTTGGTAGATTTGCAGTGGTATGATACTCCTTCTACTTCAATATGATCGCTTGCACAGTGCTCCTTGGTGTTATGTGTCAGATTTCTGTCGCTGCACAGCAAGAATCCCAAGCCTTACTTCCAGCGGTCTCCCATTCCTCTCCAGCCGCAGAGGAGGTTGCTCAGCAAACTCGTCGGTCAAGGCGCTCTGCCCAGACCAGCTCCGTGGGTTTGCTTGCTGCTGCCACCTCTGGTGCAGCTATGACAATACATGCTGCTCAGCAGCGAGATTCTGCAGGGACTAAGTCCCCATGTCGGGCCACTGAGCATGCCCGTGGAGTGATCTCCCTTTGGAGATCAAAGGTCACGTGCTCAGGTCCTGCTCCTGTTCGGATTGGCCCATCCGAGAAGCCAGGAAGGTCCCGGACGCTCGTGGCTATAAAAGGTTCGCATGGCCGCTCGGCCATGCGCTAGGATAAGACTGTATTTACAGACTATGTGGAGTGAGTGATGTATGCACGCATGAATGTCTCTGGTGAATGACTCATTAAGAAACCCCTACCCTTGGTACGCATTTGTTGTGCAGCCTATCCTGCTAGCGCCCAGGCTTAGGCATAGGTAGGACAGAGGTTGAGTCAGGCATCAGTCCTCACCTGGGACTCGGCAGGCCTCAGTGCATGTGCTCCATAGCCAGCGTCTATAGCAGCGTTCGCTGCAGCAACACCGCGCATTCAGTGGGCCTAGAAGGACTCTAACCCCGTGTCATTGGGGTAGAGTTCTGTGGCCATACACTGTGCACTCTTTTGACCGGGCTCTGTGAACTTAACAGGCTCCGGCATTTACGTTCAGAGGTTGTGCGGCTCTATGTGTTAACAGAGTTCGCCCCTGTTCACATTGGGTGACACAACCCACGTGTGACTGGTTTCACACTGCTTAATTCTTCCGCCATTACTTAGCAGCAGTGTACCAACTCTGCACGGTGTACCCCGGGCTGCGAACGCACCTACTATTATTTTATAATTTGGTGCGTTCCGCCAGCCCTAACAATTGGGATATTTAAAGTTTTGAAAATCATTTTGTATCCAAATCTGGCTTTGAACTTCTCCACCACAGTATCACGGACCTGCGTGTTGTGTTCCTTGGTCTTCATGATGCTCTCTGTGCTTCAAACAGAACCCTGAGACCATCACAGAGCAGATGCATTTATACGGAGACTTGATTACACACAAGTGGATTATATTTATCATCATTAGTCATTTAGGACAACATTGGATCATTCAGAGATTCACAGTGAACTTCTGGAGTGAGTTTCCTGCACTGAAAGTAAAGGGGCCGTATAATATTGCACGCCCCACTTTTCAGTTTTTGAATTTCCACAAAAATTTAAAATAACCAATAAATTTCGTTCAACTTCACAATTGTGTTCCACTTGTTGTTGATTCTTCACCAAAAATTTTCATTTGGTATCTTTATGTTTGAAGCATGATATGTGGGAAAAGGTTGAAAAGTTCCAGGGAGCCAAATACTTTTGCAATGCATTGTAGAATAGATGTATGTATATATATATTTATATATATGTCAGTGACACACATATATATATATATATATATATATATATGTATTTATACTTCATAGAGAGATAGATACAAGAAAAGCTAGTAATTCATCTGCTGGTTTCTGTAATATCACAGCAGGAGCCGACACGATAGAAGAAATGGATTACAGAGTAAATACAAATGGAATAGGTAGATATATAGATGTCAGTGATATTAATAGCCAGGGAAGCTCCATGGGTATTACCCCCTTCCCAGGGTATAAACATTTGCCCCCAGTCGCCATGTTTCTCTCTGCTGGTTACGAAAATTGCACAGGAGCCTATTTTTTTCCAAAAAATAATCTTTTATTAATTGCATACATGTCCGGTAATTTGCACACACTGTACTAATTTTATTTGTCACTGACATCTACAGTGTATTTTTATTTACTGTGTGAAACCAGCTCTTCTATCATGTTACCTCCTGCTGTGATTTTACACTACCGTGGCTGCTGAATTACCGGCTTTTCTTCTATCTATCTATCTATCTATCTATCTATCTATCTATCTATCTATCTATCTATCTATCTATCTATCTATCCTAAATACATATATATATATCTGTGTGTGTAACTGGCATGTGTATATATTTATACATATATATATTCTATATGTATATAGCTATGCTAACCTATCAGTGTGATTTTACTGTAGCCGCATATGAATTTCAGCTTTTCAAATGCATTTGGTGTGTAAAAATTGGACAGCACTCGCATGTTTCGAATGCTGTGTGACTTTTTTCTCATACCCATTGACTTCTATTGCTTGATGCGATCCGATTTCCGATTACAATCACAGCATGCTGCGATTTTTTTTCCAGTCCAATCATGATTCTATCCAAGCTGGAAAAAAACGGCAGATGAACACACAATCATAGAATAACATTGGTCCTAGTCTCCAGGTTCTCAACCCCATAGAAAACCTTTGAAGGGATTTGAAAGTCCATGTTGCCCAGCGACAGGCCCAAAATATCACTGCTCTATAGGAGATCTGCATGGAGGAATGGGCCATCACACCACCAACAATGTGTGCTAACCTTGTGAAGACTTACAGAAAGTGTTTGACCTTAGTCATTGCCAACAAAGGATATATAACAAAATACTTATTTTCCTCCATAATTTGCAAAATAATTCTTGCCATATCAGATAAGGTGATTTTCTAGATTTGTTTTCTAATTTTGACTCTCATAAGTGTTGTCTACCTACGATGTCAATTATAGGCCTCTCATCTTTCTAAGTGGGAGAACCTTCACAATTGATGGCTGATAGTGGGGTGAGGAGCATCGTTGCTAGGGTCTCCCCAAGCATGCTGGTGTGATCTCCGAGTATGTTGGCGTGCTCGGAGATTTAGTTTTTGTCGTCTCAGATGCATGATTTGTGACTTGTAGACAGGCTGAATACATGTGGGAATTCCCTAACAAACAGGCATTCCACACATGTATTCAAGTTGTCTAGCAGTCACAAATCATGCAGCTGACACGACGAAAACTGAATCTCCGAGCACGCCAAAATACTCGGAGACCACCCGAGCATGCTCTGGGAGAACCGAGCAACGAGTATACTCGCTCATCACTAGTGGCTGACTAAACACTTTTTTCCCCACTGTATACATTCCATTTTAAGTTCATTTTATAAGTTCAGCCAGATTTCATAGTAGACCTGCCTAAAAGACATTGTGCGCACTTGTAAGTGGTTTTACAGAAGGAGAAGGCTCCCTCTGTAAGTTCATCAGTACCCCTAAGAGTGACATTTTTCACAATTATTATTGTCAAGAGTCAAGGAAAATATATATCAGATTTTTTTGCTACTGTGTGAATAAGTGCTACAAGCTACATTTTTTTATGTAACTACTGGAGTCCAACAAATTCTAGACACCCAAGTTATGTGCCAAGCAAATGCTCTTAAGACAGTATTTCAAAATTTACACTAAAATGTTTTTAGCATTACAATTTATGTATTTTTTGTAATTTTAAAGAGAAAAAAATGTTTACACAGTTCCACAATTTTTTAAAATGTACTTAACCCCTTCCTGACATCAGACGTACTATCCCGTCCATGGGACCCGGGCCCCTATGCCCATGGACGGGATAGCACGTCTACCGCGATCAGCGGCGCCCACGTGGTGATTATCACAGCTGACACCCGGCACAATGTGTCAGGGGCGGTCACGGACCGCCCCCGACACGTTAACCCCTTGCACACAGTGATCAAACATGATCGCGGTGTACCGGGTGTTAAAGGGAAGCATCGGCAGGGAGGGGGCTACCTCCGTGCTTCCCTGAGCCCCCCACAGCAGGGCAATGTGCAGCGCTGCTGCGGGGGTCTCTTTCCCTACAGGCCCCCGAATCCAAGATGGCGACGGGGGCCTGTAGGGAGCTGACTTTCTCAATGCCTGCAAAGCGCAGGCATGAGGAAGTCTGCAGAACTGCCTGTGACAGATTGCTGATCTGTCACAGTGATCTGTGATGTGACAGATCAGCGATCTGTCACAGGACAGTGATGTCCCACCTGGGACTATGTAATAAAGTTGGAAAAAAAAAAAAGTGTTAAAATAATTTAAAAAAATCGCCAAAAAAATTAGAAAAAAAAATATTCCCCCAATAAATCCATTTTTTTAAATAAAAAAAAAACAATAAAAGTACACATATTAGGTATCGCCGCGTCCATAACGACCTGCCCTATAAAACTATCCCATTAGTTAACCCCTTTAGCGAACCCCTTAAAAAATAAAAATAAAAAACGAAGCAAAAAATAATGATTTATTATCATACCGCCAAACAAAAAGTGCAATAACGCGCGATCAAAAAGATGCATATAAATATGCATGGTACCGATGAAAACGTCATCTTGTCCCGCACAAAAAGAGATGCCACACAGCATCGTCAGCGAAAAAATAAAAAAGTTATAGCTTGCAGAATAAAGCAATACAAAAATAATTATTTTTTATATAAAATAGTTTTCATTGCATAAAACCGACAAAATATAAAAAAATGACCTAAATGAGATATCGCTGTAACCGTACTGACCCGAAGAATAAAACCGCTTTATCAATTTTACCGCACGCGGAACGGTGTAAACGCACCCCCCCAAAAGATATTCATGAAACGCTGGTTTTTGTTCATTCTGCGTCCCAAAAATCGGAATAAAAAGCGATCAAAAATGTCACGTGCCCGAAAATGGAACCAATAAAAACGTCAACTCGTCCCGCAAAAAATAAGACCTCATATGACTCAGTGAGTCAAAATGCGGAAAAATTATAGCTCTCAATATGTGGTGATGCAAAAACTATTTTTACAATAAAAAGCCTCTTTTAGCGTGCGACAGCCGCCAAAAATAAATACCGCCATAAATAGTAAATCAAACCCCCCGTTATCACCCCCTTAGTAAGGGAAAAATAATAAAATTAAAAGAAAATGTATTTATTTCCATTTTCCCATTAGGGTTAGGGCTAGGGCTAGGGTTAGGGCCAGGGTTAGGGTTAGGGTTAGGGTTAGGGCTAGAGTTAGGGTTAGGGGTAGGGCTGAGATTAGGGTTAGGGTTGTGTTGGCGTTAGGGTTGGAGTTAGAATTGGGGGTTTCCACTGTTTGGGCACATCAGGTGCTCTCCAAATGCAACATGGCGACTGATCTCAATTCCAGCCAATTCTGAGTTGAAAAAGTTAAATGGTGCTCCTTCCCTTCCAAGCTCTGCCATGCGCCCAAACAGTGTTTTACCCCCACATGTAGGGTATCAGCCTACTCAGGACAAATTGCAAAACAACTTTTGGGGTCCAATTTCTCCTGTTACCGTTAGGAAAATAAAAATTTGGGGGCAAAAATATCATTTTTGTGGAAAAAAATGATTTTTTTTATTTTCACGCCCGGGAGTTATAAACTTCTGTGAAGCACTTGGGGGTTCAAAGTGCTCATCACACTTCTAGATAAGTTTCGTGGGGGGTCTAGTGTCCAAAATGGGGTCACTTGTGGGGAGTTTCAATAGTTTAGGTAGATTAGGGGCTCTCCAAACGCACATGACACCCGCAGACCATTCCATCAAAGTCTGCATTCCAAAACGTCACTACTTCCATTCCGAGCCCTGACGTGTGCCCATACAGTAGTTTTCTCCCACAAATGGGGTGTCAGCGTACTCAGGACAAATTGGACAACAACTTAGGGGTTCAATTTCTCCTGTTACCCTGGGGAAAATAAAATAATTGGGGACTAATTGATCATGTTTGTGGAAAAAAATATGATTTTTTTTATTTTCATGCCCGGGCATTATAAACTTCTGTGAAGCCCTTGGGGGTTCAAAGTGCTAACCACACATCTAGATAAGTTCCATGGGGGGTCTAGCTTCCAAAATGGGGTCACTTGTAGGGAGTTTCAATAGTTTAGGTAGATCAGGGGCTCTCCAAACGCACATGACACCCGCAGACCATTCCATCAAAGTCTGCATTCCAAAACATCACTACTTCCCTTCCGAACCCCGACGTGTGCCCATACAGTAGTTTTCTCCCACAAATGGGGTGTCAGCATACTCAGGACAAATTAGACAACAACATTTGGGGTCCAATTTCTCCAGTTACCCTTGGGAAAATAAAAAAATTGGGGACTAATTGATCATGTTTGTGGAAAAAATATGATTTTTTTATTTTCATGCCCGGGCATTATAAACTTCTGTGAAGCCCTTGGGGGTTCAAAGTGCTAACCACACATCTAGATAAGTTCCTTAGGGGGTCTAGTTTCCAAAATGGGGTCATTTGTGGGGGGTTTCCACTGTTTAGGTACATTAGGGGCTCTACAAAGGCAACATGACACCCGCAGACCATTCCATCAAAGTCTGCATTCCAAAACGTCACTACTTCCCTTCCGAACCCCGACGTGTGCCCATACAGTAGTTTTCTCCCACAAATGGGGTGTCAGCGTACTTGCGACAAATTGGACAACAACTTTTGGGGTTCAATTTCTCCTGTTACTCTTGGGAAAATAAAAAAATTGGGGACTAATTGATCATGTTTGTGGAAAAAATATGATTTTTTTATTTTCATGCCCGGGCATTATAAACTTCTGTGAAGCACTTGGGGGTCAAAAGTGCTCACCACACATCTAGATAAGTTCCGTGGGGGGTCTAGTGTCCAAAATGGGGTCACTTGTGGGGATTTTCAATAGTTTAGGTAGATCAGGGGCTCTCCAAACGCACATGACACCCGCAGACCATTCCATCAAAGTCTGCATTCCAAAACGTCACTACTTCCCTTCCAAGCCCCGACGTGTGCCCATACAGTAGTTTTCTCCCACAAATGGGGTGTCAACGTACTCAGGACAAATTGGACAACAACTTTTGGGGTCCAATCTCTCCTGTTACCCTTGGGAAAATAAAAAAAAGTTGGGGACTAATTGATCATGTTTGTGGAAAAAATACGATTTTTTTATTTTCATGCCCGGGCACTATAAACTTCTGTGAAGCCCTTGGGGGTTCAAAGTGCTAACCACACATCTAAATAAGTTCCTTAGGGGGTCTAGTTTCCAAAATGGGGTCATTTGTGGGGGGCTCTCCAAAGACAACATGACACCCGCAGACCATTCCATCAAAGTCTGCATTCCAAAACATCACTACTTCCCTTCCGAGCCCCGACATGTGCCCATACAGTAGTTTTCTCCCACAAATGGGGTGTCAGCGTACTCAGGACAAATTGGACAACAACTTTTGTGGTCCAATTTTTCCTGGTACCCTTGGGAAAATAAAAAAATTGGTGACTAAAAGATCATGTTTGTGGGAAAAATGCAAATTTTTTATTTTCACGCCCGGGCGTTATAAACTTCTATGAAGCCCTTGGAGGTTCAAAGTTCTCACCACACATCTAGATTAGTTCCTTGGGGGGTCTAGTTTCCAAAATGGTGTCAGTTGTGGGAGGTTTCCACTGTTTTGGTACATCAGGGGCTTTCCAAACGCGACATGGTGTCAGATCTCAATTCCAGCCAAAAACGTCAAATGGTGCTGCTTCCCTTCCGAGCTCTGCCATGCACCCAAATAGTGGTTTACCCCCATGTGTGGGGTATCAGCGTACTCAGGACAAATTGCACAATAACTTTTAGGGTCCTGTTACCTTTGGAAAAATAAGAATTGAGGGTGAAAAGATCATTTTTGTGGAAAAAATATGATTTTTTATTTGTACGGTGTTATGAATGAGTCACCGTAGGAGGCAAAAACAGAAATGCTAGCTAAGTCCAGAAAACCAGAGAAGTTGGCAGGTATCGGATTGCAGACCCCTGAACCTATCAACACAACTAGCAGTAGCCGTGGGGGGTTCCTATGATGACCTAGACCCCTCGATCACAGCCGGAGAACTGCCTAGCCTAAAGACAGAAAGGGAAATCTAAACTGCCCCAGAGCAGACCCCAAAGCAAAAGGCAGCCCCCAACATATAATGACGGTGAAGCAAGAAGAAAGAACACTAACACAGACAGAAAGATAGACTGAGCAAAGACGGGGCCCAAGCTAACTAGATAGGAAAGGACAGGAAGGCTGCTGTCTGCAATCCGTGAAAAACCCTACAAAAATAAGAGTGAACAAACTGACAGTGAAAAAAGGCCCTGAAGACGCTAAGCTTCAAAAAGCTATGTCAGTACTCAGGAATATTCTGAAGACAGAGCAACAGGCAAAAGGAGATTCAGCTCACCCCAGCAGGGAATGGCAGAATCCAGAAAAGCAAGGCAAACAAAAAACAAAACACAAATGCTAACAGGCAAAGCAGAAAACTTAGCTTTAGAGGAGCAGGAATCAGACTGGCCTCAAAGAAGTCCACAGAGAAATCACCCGCAGGGCAGAAGGGCGTCGGCAGCCTTATATCCAGTCCGTGACTCCACTCAGCCAGTCATCATCATTAGACTCAGGTGCCTGATAATCAGGCTCATTACCTTCCTTTACCAGAATAGGGAGTTCACCAGACCTCAGTGACGAAGGGGAAAATGAACTCACAACAGTAGCTCCCCCTTGAGGAGGGGTCACCGAACCCTCATCAACGCCACCAGGGCGACCAGGGTGAGCCCGATGAAAGGCACGCACCAATCTTTTGGCATGAATATCAGAGGCAGAGACCCAGGAATTATCCTCCTGACCATAACCCTTCCACTTAACCAAATACTGGAGTCTCCGTCTAGCCAGACGGGAATCCAGTATTTTCTCTACCTCATATTCCATGTTACCTTCAACCAACACAGGGTCCGGAGGTGCCACCCCAGGAACAACTGGTTCAACAAACCTCTTAAACAAGGACTTATGGAGCACATTATGGATCTTAAATGTGACAGGAAGAGCCAAACGAAAAGAGACCGGATTAATAATCTCCAAAAACTTGTAAGGTCCAATAAATCTGGGCTTAAACTTAGGAGAAGCCACCTTCATAGCAATATTTTTTGATGATAACCACACCATATCACCAATCTTAAACTGGGGACCAATGGTCCTATGTCGATTGGAAAACCGCAGGGCCTTTTCCTGGGAGAGAGATAACTTATCCACCACTTGGTCCCAGATCTGGTGCATTCTCTCCACTACAGTGTCAACACCTGGGCAGGCAGAAGGCTCCACCTGCCCTGAAGAAAATCGAGGATGAAACCCAAAGTTACAAAAAAAAGGTGACATCAAAGTGGCAGAACTAGCTCTATTATTTAAAGAAAATTCAGCCAAGGGCAAAAATGAAACCCAATCATCCTGATCAGCGGAAATAAAACATCTCAAATACGACTCCAAGGTCTGGTTTGTTCTCTCTGTCTGCCCATTGGTCTGAGGGTGAAAAGCAGAGGAGAAGGACAACTGAATTCCCAGCTTGGAACAGAAAGTCCTCCAAAATCTAGACACAAACTGAACTCCTCTGTCAGATACAATGTTCTCAGGAATCCCGTGCAAGCGAACCACCTGTTGCAAAAACAGGGGCACCAACTCAGAGGAAGACGGCAACTTAGGGAGTGGTACAAGATAAACCATCTTAGAGAACCTATCACAAATCACCCAAATAACAGTCATTCTTTGAGAGACCGGCATATCAGAGATGAAATCCATTGAAATATGGGTCCATGGCCTCCTGGGGACCGGCAAAGGCATCAACAACCCACTAGAGCGAGAACAAGATTTAGACCGGGAGCAAGTCCCACAGGACTGCACAAAATTCCTGACATCATGAGACAAGGTGGGCCACCAAAAAGAGCGACCCACCAGATCTCTAGTACCAAAAATACCTGGATGACCAGCCAATGCAGAGCAATGAACCTCAGACATCACTCTCTTCTTCCACTGGTCAGGAACATACAACTTTCCACTGGGACAACGCTCAGGTTTGTCCTCCTGGAACTCTTGCAGAGCAAGTCTCAAATCGGGCGAGATGGCAGAAAGAACTACCCCTTCGCCTAAGATGGTAGCAGGCTTGGTCACCACAGGAGAATCAGCAAAGAAGCTCCTAGAGAGGGCGTCTGCCTTGACATTCTTAGTTCCAGGAAGAAAAGAGACCACAAAATCAAAACGTGTTAAAAACAAGGCCCACCTAGCCTGTCTAGGGTTCAAGCGTTTAGCCGACTCTAGGTAAATCAAATTCTTGTGGTCAGTGAGGACCACAACTTGATGTTTAGCTCCCTCCAACCAATGTCTCCACTCCTCAAATGCCCATTTCATGGCCAACAGTTCCCGATTCCCCACATCATAGTTACGTTCAGATGGAGAGAACTTTCGGGAAAAGAAAGCACAGGGATTCATTTTAGATGTTACAGGATCCTTTTGGGACAAAACAGCTCCTGCACCAATCTCAGAAGCATCCACCTCTACCTGGAACGGGAGTGAGACATCAGGTTGCCGCAAAACCCGGGCGGAGGTAAATCTTCGCTTCAGCTCCTGAAAGGAAGCAACAGCCTCCGGACACCAATTCAACACATCAGCACCCTTCTTAGTCAGATCAGTCAATGGCTTGGCAATACTAGAAAATTTTGCTATAAATTTCCGATAAAAATTAGCAAAACCCAAAAACTTCTGGAGGGCCTTCAAAGAAGTGGGCTGAACCCAATCATAAATGGCCTGTAACTTGGCTGGGTCCATTTCAATAGTTGACGGAGACAAAATAAATCCCAAAAATGAAATCCTCTGTACTCCAAAAAGGCATTTCGATCCTTTGACATACAGGGAATTCTCCCTCAAGATCCGGAACACAGTCCGAAAATGTTACACATGAGAATCCCAATCCTTGGAGAAGATCAAAATATCATCCAGATCAGAGTTGAGCAACTTTTGGTTTTTTAGGGTCGAGTTTCATTTCGTGAAACCCGACTTTTCCAAAAGTCGGGTCGAGCAAGATCGGCCGATTATAGGGAAAAGTCGGGGTCGTCCCGAAACACGAAACCCAATGTAAGTCAATGGGGAATAAAAGTTGGCAGTGAGAGGAGGACAGGAAACACACCTACAGTGCCCATTTGAATGCCAAAAGCATAAATTCTTCTTACTTAAGCTTGTCAACCTTAAATAACTTCATAATACAAGTTACGCACTGAAAAATGGGGGTTATTTGGCTAAAGTTGTGGGGGGGTAGGGCTGGCTCCAGGTTTTCATGTGCCCTGGGCGAAAGAGCGCCCCTTTAACACATACCACAACTCATAATGCTCCGATACGGCAGAGAAATAGCGGTATAGTACAATGAAAAATACTTCACGTTTTACATCTCATGACGAGGCCCATCTATTTCTCCATACAGAATCATTGGTCCCATATAATGTTTGAAACAGTATATGATGAGCACCACATAATGCTACAGTATATGTTGGTCCCCATGGATGAAGCTCCACTGTCTTATGGGCCCAAATAATGCTCCAAACATAATGGGCCCCATTTCTAATGCTCTAGTGTATAATGGGCCCTGTAAGTGCTGCTCCAGTGTCTGATGTCCACCTTTGGAATGTTCCAGTGTATGGTGGGCCCCATCTATCATTCTCCAGAGTATAGTGCTCCCCAAAAATTGCTGTCCCAACATTGAAAACAATCAAATAAGTCTCCTCGCTAGGAAATCCCTGTACTAGTCTGGACTCCTCGTCGTCCCCATCTTCCATCTCACTGCACAGTATTTCAACCTTGCAAGTGCTGTGATCCTGAGCAAGCAGGGGGGGCCCACTCGTTGGCGACGGCACTGGCACAGGGCCCCTGATAGTACGGTGGTGTGTCTGATGGCGGGTGGGCCGAACCTGCACTTTCATCTGCAGCTTCCTCTTTGTCACCGTGTACGATGGAACTGTATATGGGAAGGGTAACCTGAGTTTCATCAGGGTCAGATTCAGGCCGTGTAGCATGCGAGGGGAATGTAGTGGTCTGGGTCAATGTACCAGCAGATTCATCGAGCAGTGGCTGGGCATCAGTGCACTTGTGTCGCCCCCAGGAGTACGGTCGCCACACTGGCATTACCTTCCTCCTAGGGAGTGTGATGTCATGCTTGGGAGCAACGAAGGATCTCTCTAGCAGGTTAACTGATTGGGCGGCGTTATTCCCACGAGTCATGACCCTCCAAACAGTGTTCATGAAGGCAAAGTGTTTGTTTTACGTGGGCAGTATGGTTGCAAAGCTGAACCTTAAAGGAAAGTCCAGAAGGGCACCACCAGGAGTGGAGCCTACGGTTAAATTCGACTCCACCTGGGAAACCTCAACCATGCCAGCTACAGAAAAGATGCACACATTGCAAGCTTAATTCCGCTAACGAACGAGACTCCGTCATGCCCCGCGGTCCGAGTCCGGCTTACTAGAGGGACACGTGAGGCTCTGGCACATGAGATTGGCCAATAACTGGTGTGTCATGCCCTTACATGTCCGTGGCTGCATGTGCGCTACACTGAAAAGGCCAGCGTTTGTCGCTTACAGGTGCAGATAACCCACTGAACAACGTTAGTGATGGGGATCACTGATTACAATTATTACCCGCGAACGATGATTTCCCAGTAAGTGCAGGTCAACCGCAGTTCCAGAATTAAGCCTAACCGTCATTCCTGAAAAAATGAAAAACTTACGTGTGCAAACCACAGGTGCTGTAGCTTGCTTAACAGCTCGCCAGCCGTTCTCACGCCCAGTATGGATTACACGTGATTGCACAAAGGTGAGAAAGGGTACCGTATCCCCAGATAACATGTATGGATAGCATAGTGTACACATTCAAAATATATGTCTATACATCAGGAGGCAGGCTCAGACGGTGTTAGGCCCAGTATGGCTTGCATGTGATTGCACAAAGGTGAGAAAGGGTACCGTATCCCCGGATAACATGTATGGATAGCGTACACATTCAAAATATATGTCTATACATCAGGAGGCAGGCTCAGACGGTGTCAGGCACAGTATGGATTTGACGGCCCAGACTACACAGCGGAGGAGCAGGGAGAGGTAAAGATTGCAAATGCTGGGGCCCTGCCCAAGCAAGGGGGGCCCTCTCGTGGGCGTCGGTACTGGCACTGGGCCCCTCATAGTACGGCGGTGTGTCTGACGGCGGGTGTGCACCACCACCGTCAGAGACACTTGATTGTACTATGAGGGACCCTGTGCCAGTGCCCGCGCCCAAGAGTTGGCCTACCCACCTGTCCAGGGCAACGGCACTCGCACGGTGTCGTGTGCTAGGTGGTGACCCCGGCCATGGGGGGGAGGCAGCACCGTTAGGGAGTTTCAGAAAGTGGCATATGTTGATGTTGGACATTCAGCTGATGCAAAAGGCGAAATAGGTCAAGTCCCAGGAAGAGGTGGACCAAAGCAAGCCATTTTTCTGTCACCCTATGTGTCATCAGGGGAAGGTGGGACAAAATCCTTGGAAACCCATGCATGGTTCATTTTAATGAAGGTTAGATCATCCACATTTTGGGTTGACAGACGGGTCCTTTTTTCTGTCAGGATTGATCCAGCTGCACTGAAGACTCTTTCCGATAGCACACTTGCAGCTGGGCAAGCGAGCTCCTGTAAGGCATATTGTGCCAATTCAGGCCAGGTGTCCAGTTTAGCGGCCCAATAGTCAAAGGGGAATGACCTGTGTGGGAGAACATCGATATGGGAGGAAAAGTAGTTTGTAACCATAGTTGACAACTGCTGTCTCCTGTCACTTTCCATCGATGCAGTATTACCAGTTGTGTGAGCGGTACTTGAAAAATCAGTCCACAACATTGTCATGAAACCCCTGTCTCCAACGCCACTTCTGCTGTGTGCACCATGAACCCCTCTGCCAAGCTGCCCCCGGCCCGTACGGCTCGTGTGAGAACCATCACCGCTGCTGTGTGCTTGGAATGCCTCAAGCAACCGATTTACCAGAGTTGCTTGTTTATTAGCCAATATTAGGTCAAGGTTCTCCTGTGGCATGATGTTTTGTAATTTGCCTTTATAGCGTGGATCCAGGATGCTGGCCAACCAGTAGTCGTCATCGTTCATCATTTTGGCAATGCGGGGGTCACTTTTTACGATCTGCAAGGCATAATCTGACATGTGGGCCAATGTTCCCGGTGTCAATGATGCACTGCGAGTGCTGGTTGGAGGAGCACTTTCTGGCAAATCCACATGCCTCCAGTCACGCACAAACCCTGTACCAGACCTTGCCACGCCAACATTTTCACTTGCCCCACGAGATGCATCCTCCTCCCCTAAGTAATCATCCCCATCATCATCCTCCTCCTCCTCTTCTTCCTCCACCTCGTCCAGGAGAGGTCCCTGAGCAGACAATGGCTGAATGTCATCAAGGATTCCCTCCTCGTCAACATTGGCTGCAGACGCCTGCTCCTTAAGGTGCGTCAAAGTTTGCATGAGCAGACGCATAAGTGGGATGCTCATGCTTAGGATGGCGTCGTCTGCGCTTACCAGCCGTGTGCATTCCTCAAAACACTGAAGGACTTTACAGAGGTCTTTCAGCTTCGACCACTGCACACCTGTCAACTCCATGTCTGCTCTCAAAGTGCCTGGCCGTGTATCCTCCCACAAATGCATTATGGCCTGCCTCTGCTCGCACAGCCACTCCACTATGTGCATGGTGGAGTTCCACCTTATTGCAACGTCGATAATGAGGCGGTGGTTGGGAAGGTGGAGCAATCTCTGCAGCTTCTGCATACGAACGGAGTGTACAGGCGACAGGCGGATGTGCGCGCACAGTCTTCGCACCTTCTGGAGCAGGGCTGTTAACTCCGGATAATTTTTGAGGAAGCACTGCACCACCAGGTTCAAGGTGTGAGCCAAGCAAGGTATGCGGCTGAGTTTTGAAAGGGCTATGGCTGCCACAAAATTACGGCCGTTATCACTAACTACCTTGCCTGCCTCAAGATGTACACTGTCCAGCCATGACTCAGTTTGTCGCTTCAAGTACTCGGCCAGCACCTCGGCGGTGTGTCTGTTGCCCAAACACATCATCTGCAACACAGCCTGCTGACACTTTCCACTAGCTGCTCGATAGGGGGACACCTTGTGTGCAACAGTGGCAGCTGCAGATGGAGTGCTCGTACATCTGCGCTCTGTGGACGAGCTTTCGCTTCTGGAAGAGGAGGAGGAGGAGGAGGGTCGAACGCCTACAGCCAACTGTTTCCTATACCGTGGGCTAGGCAGCACTGTCCCACCACCGCTGTCCCCTGTGGACCCTGCATCCACCACATTAACCCAGTGCGCAGTGATGGACACGTAACGGCCCTGGCCATGCCGACTGGACCATGCATCAGTTGTGAGGTGCACCTTTCCACTCACTGACTGCTTGAGTGCATGGACAATGCGGTCTTTTACATGATTGTGGAGGGCTGGGATGGCTTTGCGAGAGAAGAAGTGATGACTGGGTAGGTCATAGCATGGTACTGCATAGGCCATGAGTTCGCGGAAAGCTGCGCTTTCCACCAACCGATAGGGCATCATCTCAAACGAGATTAGTTTGGCAATGTGGGCGTTCAAACCCAGTGTACGCGGATGAGAGACTGAGTACTTTCTTGACCTACTCATAGTGTCTGGGAGGGTGAGCTGGACTTGAGAGCTGCATATGGTGGAAGTAGCGGTGGACAGGGCGGACTGAGAGAGGGTTGATGATGGTGATGGAGTTGGTGTTCTTTCTGATGGCCTAGATTCAGTATTTCGTTGATATAACAGTGGGATTCCCTGACTGCTGTGGCCTTGCAATGACACCTCAACATTTGCTGCTGTGCTAACCGGTGGGCTTACAGTGGGGGAAACAATGTAGCGTTGCTGACTACCTTCTTTGTGATCAGTTGCACATGTGGCACTTGAGTTTTGGTGTTGTGTCCACGCTTGCAAGTGCATGGTGGTTAAATGTCTAAGCATGCAACTGGTATTCAAATTTTTCAGACTTTTCCCTCGGCTAAAGGTCTTTGCGCACTTTTTACAGATAACCTTGGCCTGATCATGAGGATTTTGTTCAAAAAAGTGCCACATTGCACTCTTCCTACTTTGGCAGACATTTTGTGGCCTAGCACGCTGTGATCTTTTGACCCTCTGGACAAGCTGTCCAGCAACTCTTTTGATTTTTGGAACCTGTCTTTGGAGTGCTCCGGGCCTGCCAGATAACAGCTGTTGCGATGTCGATGTCTGCTGTGGATGCTCTGCATCTGAGCTATTGGAAGCAGCACCCTCTTCTCCCAATGGATGCCAATCTGGGTCAACAACTGGGTCATCCATCACCTCCTCTTCAATGTCATGTGCACCTTCCTCTGTGTCACCGTGTATGGTGGTATAGTGTGCGGGAAGGGGCACCTGAGTCTCATCAGGGTCAGAATCTGGCTCTGTACACTGCGAGGACAATGTAGTGCTCTGAGTGAATGTACCAGCAGAATCATCTATCAGTGGCTGTGAATCAGTGCACTCCATGTCAGATTCATCTTGGTCTGGGTAATTCACCATTTCACTTGATAATCCAGGCATGGTATGTGAAAACAGCTCCATGGAGTAATCAGTAGTATGGCCTGCGTCATCCTTCAATCTTGGTTGGGGTGAAGGACACAAGGAAAGGTGTGGTTCATGAACATGAGCCTCCAATGACGACTCAGTGCTTTTACTTTTTACAACTTCAGAAGAGGAGGCGATAGAGCTGGAGGCTGAGTCAGCAATGTAAGACAAAACTTTTTCCTGATGCTCTGGCTTTAAAAGCGGTTTGCCAACTCCTAGAAAACTAAGCCTTTGAAGCCTTATGGAGCCAGATGATGACGCAGGCGCAACACCTCCTGCATTCGGTCCTATTTTGCTCTTGCCACTACCATCAGATCCACCACCAACACCATCATTACCAGCTGCCAACCCCCGCCCAATTCCATGGCCTCTTCCACCAGCCTTCCTCATTTTTTGTAGAAATGTAGACAAAATCCAACAAACTATATAGTAATGTAAAACAAGGTACAAGGTGTCTATAGGACAGGGGAGATTTTGAATTTCTGCACACACTTGTGGACGCTGGACACTTATGGATTGTGTAAGGCCCACTGAATATCAGAGCGCTATGTCACAGGCTCGATGGCACAGGTGTGAAAAAAGTGACTACAGGATAAGGGAGATTTTGAATTTCTGCACACACTAGTGGACACTGGACACTTTTGCATTGTGTGAGGCCCACTGAATATCAGAGCGCTATGTCACAGGCTCGATGGCACAGGTGTGAAAAAAGTGACTACAGGATCACAGAGATTTTGAATTTCTGCACACACTTGTGGACACTGGACACTTATGGATTGTGTGAGGCCCACTGAATATCAGAGCGCTATGTCACAGGCTCGATGGCACAGGTGTGAAAAAAGTGACTACAGGATAAGGGAGATTTTGAATTTCTGCACACACTAGTGGACACTGGACACTTATGGATTGTGTGAGGCCCACTGAATATCAGAGCGCTATGTCACAGGCTCGATGGCACAGGTGTGAAAAAAGTGACTACAGGATAAGGGAGATTTTAAATTTCTGCACACACTAGTGGACACTGGACACTTTTGGATTGTGCGAGGCCCACTGAATATCAGAGCGCTATGTCACAGGCAGAAATTGGCTAGTGTATCACAAACTACAAGGTGTATGTAGAATTGGGCAGAATAGGAATCTCCCTAGAGTGTAGGTCTGTAAGAATGGAACAAGTCCTCCACTTATCCTTCCACAGTGACACACAGATAGCTTCACTGTGGCCGTGATAACAGCCGTTACACGGTACTGAGAGGAGCGTGCACGTACACGGCTGTCCGGTGTACGTAAAATTGTCAAGCTCCGTGTTTTTTAAGTATACGGACTGACACACGCTGTCTCTCTATAGTTTTGAATGTGATCAAACAGCAAATATATTTAACTGTTTGAAAGCTAGACAAAACTAGTAGGTGCAGGTCTGTAAGAACGGAACATGTCCTCGACTTATTCTCACAGAGTGACACACAGATAGCTTCACTGTGGCCGTGATAACAGCCGTTACACGGTACTGAGAGGAGCGTGCACGTACACGGCTGTCCGGTGTACGTAAAATTGTCAAGCTCCGTGTTTTTTAAGTATACGGACTGACACACGCTGTCTCTCTATAGTTTTGAATGTGATCAAACAGCAAATATATTTAACTGTTTGAAAGCTAGACAAAACTAGTAGGTGCAGGTCTGTAAGAACGGAACATGTCCTCGACTTATTCTCACAGAGTGACACACAGATAGCTTCACTGTGGCTGTGATAACAGCCGTTACACGGTACTGTGTGAGGAGCGTACACCGCTGTATGGTGTGAAAAAATGCAAGCTCAGTACCTCAGCAGGACAGAAAAAAAATTGGGATTGCTTTTAAAAAAGCAGTTTGCAGAGCAGTGGGTAAACAGCAATGCAGCTGTCAGGAAGCCTTAGAAGGCAGCCTAACAACCAACACCGCTGATCCACCACAATATAGCCTCCCCTTGCACTGCAGTGCACAGTGACTGGTGTGTTGTACAGGCAAAATCACTAGCAGCAGAAGCAGTTTTTTTTTCTTCTTCCCTGCCTAACGCTTTCCCTACAGAATCAGCAGCAGCAACCTCTCCCTATGCTAAGATCGGCAGAAGTAAGATGGCGGTCGGCGTGCACGCCCTTTTATAACCCCTGTGATGCCCACCAAAGCAAGCCAATCACTTGCATGCCCTTCTGAAAGATGGTGGTGACCCCTGCCTATGTCATCACATTGCCCACAGTGTCCGTGGATCCTGATTGGCTGAAAAAGAGCGCAAAAAAAACTTTTGAAACGCGACTTTGGCGCGTAAGTCGCCGACCTCGTGGCCGACCTCATCCTAGGGTCGGGTTTCGTTTCATGAAACCCGACTTTGCCAAAAGTCAGCGACTTTTGAAATTTTTTGACCCGTTTCGCTCAACTCTAATCCAGATAGATAATCAAAAATTTATCCACAAAGTCTCGGAAAATATCGTTCATGAAGCACTGGAAGACAGAAGGGGCATTAGTGAGCCCAAAAGGCATCACCAGTTACTCAAAATGTCCCTCTGGAGTATTAAACGCCGTCTTCCATTCATCCCCCTGTTTAATGCGGATAAGATTATACGCCCCCCTGAGGTCAAGCTTGGTAAACCAGCAAGCACCTCTAACTCTAGAGAATAGATCCGAAATCAGGGGTAACGGATACTGATATTTAATAGTAATTTTGTTGAGGGCACGATAATCAATACAAGGCCTAAGGCTGTGTGCACACGCTGCGGAAAAGGTGCGGATTCATCCGCGCGGATTTTGTACAATCCGCAGGTGAAACCGCAGGTCAAAAGACCTGCGGTTTTACCTGTGGATTGCTCTGCGGTTTTGCCCTGCGGTTTTTCATCTCCTCAATGGAAGAGATGGCAAACCGCAGGAGAATCCGCAGAAAGAATTGACATGTCAATTCTTTCTGCGGATTGAAAACCGCAGATAATCCGCGCGGAAAATTCCGCACCGTCTGCACTGCGGTTTTTGATTCCCATAGGGAATCATTGTACTGTACACCGCAGCAGAAACTGCTGCGGGTCCGCAGCGGCCAAAACCGCTGCGGAACCGCAGCAAAATCCGCAGCGTGTGCACAAAGCCTTAAAGAACCATCCTTTTTGCCACAAAAAAAAAAACGGCACCTAAGGGTGAAGAGGATGGTCTAATATGACCCTTCTCCAATGCCTCCTTAATATAGGATCGCATAGCCTCGTGCTCGGGTACAGCTAAATTGAAGAGCCGACCCTTGGGAAATTTACACCCCGGGCTCAGTTCAATTGCACAGTCATAACTCCTATGAGGAGGCAAAGATGCAGACTCATTCTCACTAAATACATCATAAAAGTCCGCCAAATAGTCAGGAACATCATGCGACTGAGGAGAGGTGGAAAAAACCGGAGCCTCACTAAAGGCACACCGACAACCCCAACTCACCACAGACACAGATTTCCAATCCAAAACTGGATTATGAATTTGCAACCAGGGAAACCCCAGAATAACGGCATCATGCAGACCATGCAACACCAAAAATCTGCAATTTTCTTGATGGTCTGGGCCTAGACAAAACTCTATCACATTGCATAGGTTCAGACGTCTGTTCAACCGGTGGAAACACCTCTCGTGCAATCCTGCGTTCACGTAAACGCCGATCAACCTGAATGGCTAATGACATAGAATCATCCAGACTAGAGGGAACAGGAAATCCCACCATAGTATCTTTTACGGCTTCTGACAAACCCTTCCGAAAGAGAGCAGCCAAGGCATTATCATTCTAGATAGTAAGGACCGCCCACTTTCAGAACTTTTGACAGTACAACTCTGCAGAATCTCGACCCTGGTTCAATGCCAACAGGGTCTTTTCAGCCTGATCAATAGCATTAGGTTCATCATACAACAACCCCAAGGCTTGAAAGAATGCATTCAAATTAGTCAGAATAGGATCATCTGGTTTCAAAGAAAACGCCCAAATCCTGGGGATTGCCACGCAGCAAAGAGATGACAATTTTAACCTGCGGCGTGGAGCTCCCTGACGAGTTAGGCTTCAAGGCAAAAAATAATTTACAATTATTTTTGAAACTCAAAAATTTAGATCCATCCACAAAAAATACATCAGGTGTAGGGATCTTTGGTTCAACAGCATGCGAACGAGCAAGGTAGGCGGAAATTCCCCGCACTTCCGCAGCAAGCTGCTCCACATGATCAGACAATTGCTTTATATCCATTGAGAGAAAAAAAAATTCCCCCTACGGCCTCAGAGATATAGAGGAAAGAATATACACACTTTTTTTTTTTTTTAACACAATTCTTTCCTGCTATTGAGTACCCTAGGATCTGCGGTAGGGCGGGTGATTCTGTTATGAATGAGTCACCGTAGGAGGCAAAAACAGAAATGCTAGCTAAGTCCAGAAAACCAGAGAAGTTGGCAGCTATCGGATTGCAGACCCCTGAACCTATCAACACAACTAGCAGTAGCCGTGGGGGGTTCCTACTATGACCTAGACCCCTCGATCACAGCCGGAGAACTGCCTAGCCTAAAGACAGAAAGGGAAATCTAAACTGCCCCAGAGCAGACCCCAAAGCAAAAGGCAGCCCCCAACATATAATGACAGTGAAGCAAGAAGAAAGAACACAACACAGACAGAAAGATAGACTGAGCAAAGACGGGGCCCAAGCTAACTAGATAGGAAATGACAGGAAGGCTGCTGTCTGCAATCCGTGAAAAACCCTACAAAAATAAGAGCCAACAAACTGACAGTGAAAAAAGGCCCTGAAGACGCTAAGCTTCAAAAAGCTATGTCAGTACTCAGGAATATTCTGAAGACAGAGCAACAGGCAAAAGGAGATTCAGCTCACCCCAGCAGGGAATGGCAGAATCCAGAAAAGCAAGGCAAACAAAAAACAAAACACAAATGCTAACAGGCAAAGCAGAAAACTTAGCTTTAGAGGAGCAGGAATCAGACTGGTCTCAAAGAAGTCCACAGAGAAATCACCCGCAGGGCAGAAGGGCGTTGGCAGCCTTATATCCAGTCCGTGACTCCACTCAGCCAGTCATCATCATTAGACTCAGGTGCCTGATAATCAGGCTCATTACCTTCCTTTACCAGAATAGGGAGTTCACCAGACCTCAGTGACGAAGGGGAAAATTAACTCACAACAGTACGGCTGTATGTTATAAACTTCTATGAAGCCCTTGGGGGTTCAAACTTCTCACCACACATATAGATAAGTTCCTTGGGGGGTCTAGTTTCCAAAATGGTGTCATTTGTGGGGGGTTTCCACTGTTTTGGTACATCAGGGGTTTTCCAATCGCGACATGGTGTCCGATCTCAATTCCAGCCAAAAACGTCAAATGGCGCTGCTTCCCTTCCGAGTTCTGCCATGCGCCCAAATAGTGGTTTACCCCCACATGTGGGGTATCAGCATACTCAGGACAAATAGCACAATAACTTTTAGGATCCTGTTACCCTTGCGAAAATAAAAATTGGGGGTGAAAAGATCATTTTTGTGGAAAAAATATGATTTTTTAATTGTTCGGCTGTACGTTATAAACTTCTGTGAAGCCCTTGTGGGTTCCAAGTTCTCACCACATATCTAGATAAGTTCCTTGGGGGGTCTATTTTCCAAAATGGGGTCACTTGTGCGGGGTTTCCACTGTTTAGGTACATCAGGGGCTCTCCAAACGTGACATGGCGTCCGATCTGAATTCCAGCCAATTTTGCATTGAAAAAGTCAAACGGCGCTCCTTCCCTTCCGAGCTCTGCCATGCGCCGAAACAGTGGTTCCCCCCAACATATCAGGTATCAGCATACTCAGGACAAATTGCACAATAACTTTTGCAGTCCAATTTGTCCTGTTACCCTTGGTAAAATAAAAAAAATTGAACCTGAATTATTTTTTTTGTGAAAAAAAGTTAGATATTCATTTTTTTTTTTAAATATTCAAAAAATTCCTGTGACGCACCTAAAGGGTTAATAAACTTCTTGAATGTGGTTTTGAGCACCTTAAGGGGAGCAGTTTTTAGAATGGTGTCACTTTTGGGTATTTTCTATCATATAGACCCCTCAAAGTGGCTTCAAATGTGATGTGGTCCGTAAAAATAAAATGGTGTTGCAAAAATGAGAAATCACTGGTCAATTTTTAACCCTTATAACTTCCTAACAAAAAAAATTTTGGTTCCAAAATTGTGCTGATGTAAAGTAAACATGTGGGAAATGTTACCTATCAAGTTTTTTGTGTGCCGTATCTCTGTGATTTAAGGGCATAAAAATTCAAAGTTGGAAAATTGCGAAATTTTCAAAATTTTCGCCAAATTTCCATTTTTTTCACAAATAAATGCAAGTTATTTGAATGAAATGTTACCACTATCATGAAGTACAATATGTCACGAGAAAACAATGTCAGAATCACCGGGATCCATAGAAGCGTTCCAGATTTATGACCTCATAAAGGGACAGTGGTCAGAATTGTAAAAATTGGCCCGGTCATGAACGTGCAAACCACCCTTGGGGGTGAAGGGGTTAAAATCCTACAAAACACATATATGATATGTGACAACTTGTTTGATGGCTGAATTTGTGGCATTGCTTTATTTTATTTTATTTTATTGTATAGCATTTAATGTGTGAACATGGCCTAATTCTTCAATACTAATGAGCATAAAGCTTAGTGGTTATCCATATACAGTGAGGCGCCGAGCATGAAAGTTATAGTAAGCAACAGCAACAGTAAATTTTTCAGACAGTTGCTGCCAGTAAATGCCACAGACCATCAGCTTAGCAGTCAGGTCAAATTACTCGTCGTACCTTGCAGGTTATCACACTTGGACCATTCCATAGTATTAGGATTCATTTAAACAAGCATAATATACATTTGTGTGCTGTACATGTTGATATCCGATATCACACCGACAGCAAACTGAATAATATGTTTAAGATGACAATTTTTTCACAAAGATCAAGTGTTCATGTGAAAAACATCACAGCATGCAGTAATCTCTTCCATATTTCAAATGAGACTAACATGTAGCAATCCAAAGGAGAAGATACAGGTTAGGTATTGGAAAAAACTTTATGACAGTGAAGGTGATCATGAGAGGAGGCGAGTTCTCCTTCAATGGAAGTCTTCCAACAGAGGCTGGACAGACATCTGTCTGAGATGGTTTAGTGAATCCTGCATTGAACAGGGGGTTGGACACAATGACCCTGGAGGTCCCATCCAACTCTACCATTCTATGATTGTATAAGTTTATGTATGTGCAAAAAAATTGAGGTTTACCTGTTACATGGATGGAGCATATTAGAGATATTTTGGAGTCAGAATTATTTTACTCACTATCACATTCACATAATAGATATTCTTGTAATTGCTTATAGAGTTGCTCCTGTAATACAGAAAGAGCATACTACATATGTTGGAGATAGATAGAATGTAAATAATTCTTTGTCCCATCTATTATTGTCTGTTATTCCTTGTCTAAATATCTCTTCTCTGAAAATAGGAGAGGACAGATGTCACTTTCTAATATAATTGCAGTGCACTTTGGGATAATATAATATTTTACAATAACCATCAACAAGCGTCTTACACCTTTTAACTAAAATTTGGACCACTCTTATTTTGCAAACTGCTCCAGGTCCCTAATATTTGAAGGGTGCCATCCCCCAACAGCAATTTTAAGGTCTATCCACAGGTGATCTGTGGAATGAGATTTAAATCCACCTAGAAAAAATATATTAAGTTTATGCCTGCGCTGAACACAAAGAGCGAAAATGAGCGATTTAAAAACATATACCTTTTTTCAGGGATCAATGAATTATGGTTATAGATAAACACTTGCAGCACGGCACAGAGGAGTAATTCCACATCTTCAGGTGTAAAGCCACATAAAAGAGATAAAAATTCTATTAAGATATGAAAAAAGAGAGGGGAAAGCGCAATACAGAGGTTTCAGGTATCTAATCATTGGCAATCTAGTGAACTAACAAAGTAATTGCGACCATATCGCTACTTAGTCCACAATACCTTCAGTAATAATCCAGCAAGGAGATGCGTGTTTCCAAAAACTTGCAGAAAGTAATACCACTTAACTTATGGTTGGTAGTCCATTGTTCTTTGTTTTAGAAAGTAGTTCCTTATCCAGTAACGGCTTTATAATATGTGATGAGGAGCCCTGTTTCATCTGGTAACAGCGTTCACTATGCTGGGGCAGCGAGCTCCCGGGTAGGGTCACGTGACCAGTCAGGTCATGTGCTTGTGACGTCATGCAGGTCCTGAGAGCCTGTGAAACGGCCCGCTCTGTTACCGGCATCTGTGCACGCAGCTCCCAGCATAGTGAGCGCTGTTACCGGCTGGAACAGCGCTCCTCATCACATATTATAAAGCCATTATATACAGAGTTTAAATTAAGATTTTGTATATTAAATCGCTCATTTTCGCACTTTGTGTTCAGCGCAGGTATAAACTTAATATATTTTTTTCTTGGTATATCTCGTAGTGGTTGAGATTTTTACCTGCAGCAAACTTAAGGTGGTGGAACCAGCGCCGCTTTCTATTTATATATATCAAGATTGCAGGCCGATTCAGAACTCTCCAATTCTTTGTTTCCATCCATTTCTGGGTGCTTCTTGATCTTTGTTTGGGGTAATTGTCCTGCGTGAATTCTCATGACCTAGGATCCAAACCCAGCTTTCTGACACTGAGCACTACATTGTGACCCCAAATTCTTTGGTAATCTTCAGATTTCATGATGCCTTGATACCCAGTGCCAGAGGCAGCAAAATAACCACAAAACATCTTTGAACCTCTACCATATAGAACTCATTCCATTTTGGTTAACATTAGAATGATGTGCTTTACCAAAAAGTTCTATCTTGATTGCATCTGTCCAAAAGACACTTTCCCAGAAGGATTTTGACTTAGTTATGTTCATTTTAGCAAACTGCAGTTTAGCTTTTTTATGTCTCTGTGTCAGCAGTGAGGTCATCTTAGGTCTCCTGCCACAGTGGTTCATTTCATTCAAATGTGAATGGATAGTTTGCGCTGACACTAATGCACCCTGTGCCTAAAGGACAGTTTGAGTTTCTTTGGAAGTTGATTGGGGCTGCTTATATACCATCCAAACTATACTGCATTACAACCTTTCATCATTTTTTCTCTGTCATCCACGTGCATAGAGATTAGCTACAGTGCCATTGGTTGAAAATTTCTTGATTATGTTGTGCACCATGTAAAAAGGAACTTAAAGATCTCTGGAGATGCAAATTTTGGTTCCCAAGTCCTCAGACAGTTCTCTTCTCTTTTTTCTGCTCTCCATGCTTATTGTGGCACACAAAGACAAACAGTGCAATGAATGAGTCAACTTATCCCGTTTTTTCTGAATTCAGGTGTGATTGGGATTTAAATTATGTTCAATTTGCCTTTTTTACTGTTTTTTTGTGTTGTTTTAATACACATAAAGGAAATAAACATGCGTGTAACAAACCATGTAATTTCACTAATTTTCTGGGTGAAATACTTCATTTTCTGGAACAATTTCAAGAGTGCCAATACTTTCGGCCAGGACTATATATGTGAATTTGCATTAAGGAGACAAATAAGGCATAAAATACGTAAAATAGAAATAGAAAAGATAAACAGCATTAAATAAAATGTACCAAATTAAAATTCCATTCCATTAATGCTTCGTGTCCTGGGGCATTCGCTCCTTAATCTTCTGTGCCAGAAAGAGCACAAAAGCTTTACTGATGTTTTAAATCTGTATGAATATAGTTAAAGGCACAATATTATATTTATCATTATCACCATTATTATTAGTATTTGAATATTCACAATATCTGATGTCTTTTAGTGTAGTCTGTAGAAAACAACAAGGCAATGCATTGCTAATTACACCATTATTTTAAGAAAAGAATGAGAAAGAAAATATTTCAGGATACCATAATGCCAGGAACACAACTTATATTATATTCCTCAAGGTCTATTTACTGCTGCAAAAAACATTCAATATTTATGAAGGGAAAATGAAACATGGAAAGCAATTACATTTATTCTTTTAATAATTTCACTATAGCTTTCATGAATCAGTTTAACAACAATGCAATATAGTATATCAAACTCATGCACTTCAAGGTCCTTTCTTTATTTGCTATATAGTTAAAAGGAAATGTACAGATGAAGATAGAGAACAATGCAGAGATCACTTAACAGTGATCATTAAATAGTGGTGTGTTTAACCCTTTAATGACCTCTGATATGCCAGACCAGATCAAATTTAAGATCTACAGGTCAGGGAGCAATTGGGAAGCAGTGGCCATAACATGGTAAGTTTCAATGTAATTTTCAGTCAAGCATTCAAATTGGAAATGCTAAAACCTGGAATTTTAAGAAAG
Organism: Dendrobates tinctorius; assembly: GCF_039654945.1. Taxonomy (NCBI): domain Eukaryota; kingdom Metazoa; phylum Chordata; class Amphibia; order Anura; family Dendrobatidae; genus Dendrobates; species Dendrobates tinctorius. The sequence continues at coordinate 55,548,094 of NW_027361698.1, read as the reverse complement.
CAGATTTCATCAAATTAAGGGACGAGCTTAATCGTATAGATAGGGACGATGTCATGGTTATTGAGGATATTGAACATAAATGAAGCATTTTTAATAAAATACTACTAGAATCTTTTGGAAAACTTATTGTGAAGGTTCCACTCCTCAGGGTTTCTGGGATGCAGTTACTGACAGCTCAGCCGTCCAATCCGGTACAGGAGTGTGCTGAAGTTGTCAGTACTTTGATTGACAGCATGGCCATTCAGTCTGGTTCAGGGGCGTGCCGAGCTGTCAGTGTGTTTATTGACAGCTCGCCTAGCCAATCTGTGGCTGGGAGACGTCAGCTATCTCCAAGTGTTCACTATCCTGGGTAATTGCAATGCCTACTTAACTGAGCAGGTTCTCCTAGACCACTGCCAGATGTACATTCATCTTGTGAGGTTTGTGCTATGTGCTTTCCTGTGCCTTGAGTTCTGTATGCTTGATCTGTTGCCTGACCTTCTACTTTGTTCTGACAATCCGCCTTTTTAACCCCATCAGCTCTGATCCGTTATCCTCACGCTACTCTGATCTTAGAATGTTACCTGACTACGCTTTTGTCTCTTTCTTCTGTTTATTGTGTACCCTCCTAGCTTCTGACATTGGACTCCTTGACTATTCTGACTCACGACTTCACTGTGAGAAGTGACAAGCGTCACATTACGTCCGGCCACTATGTTTTTCTTTTTCGCCTGTATGGATCCTGTTCAAACACTCTTTGTGACCAGGTGACAAATTTGATGCAGATGACTCAGGATCTGATCCGTTATCCTCCCACTACTCTAATCTTAGAATGTTACCTGACTACGCTTTTGTCTCTTTCTTCTGTTTATTGTATACCCTCCTAGCTTCTGACATTGGACTCCTTGACCATTCTGACTCACGGCTTGGCTGTGAGAAATGACTAGCGTCACATTACATCTGGCCACTACAATTTTCTTTTTCGCCAGTATGGATCCTGTTAAAATACTCTTTGTGACCAGGTGACAAAATTGATGCAGATGACTCAGGATCTGGCGAAGTACTGCCAGTGTCTGGAGTCATCGCCATATCAGCTGCAGGGTCAGATAAATAACTTGTTGAAGACCTCCCATAGCCCCCCACTGCCGGCAATGGCTGTTATGTCAGTACCCTCTTACGTACAGTTGGTGTCTCCCGAACTTGTCATATCCCTCCCTGATAAAGAGAGAGGCCAGTTTAGGGTTTTCAGGGAGAGCTGTAAGTTATTTTTTACCCTGTGCTCCCAGTCGTCAGAGGAGGAGTTCCAGTGGGTGGGAATAATCATATCCCTACTGCAAAGGGTTCTTTAGACCTGGGCATTTTCTTTGTCCCTACAAGCTCCAGAATGGTTTTCCGTTGATACCTTTTTTGACAGTTTAAGTCTGATATATGATGAACCCAACAGAATCCAAATCGCAGAGGCTAAGCTCATGAACCAGGCACACGGCGGTCACACAGCAGCGGACAACTGTACTGAGTTTCGGCAGTGGTCCACCAAAGTTCTATGGAATGATACTGCTCTCAGGTGCCAGTTCAAAAGAGGCCTTGTTCTCTGATGGAGGCCATGAGTCAGGCCATATGAATGGACCGCAGAATCCCTGAGAGACATGGGGAACAGCAGGCTGCATGTTATTAATCCCCAGAGCAGGTTCATTTACCTGAGGTTAGAGTAAACAGTCTTCATGTTGTGGAGAGAAGATGGAGACAAAATCTTGGACTCGTCCTCAAGCCACCAAACCATCGGGAGAACGTCTGAGTCTGGGTGATGACTGAGGAGGTCACCCAGACTCCCAGGTACTTTTGTCTTCCTCTGATAAATTACTGATAAATACAATGATTTCCTTAGAGAACTAGGTGTTATCAACATTGGCATTCATTGACTGTGGGTCTGCCGCTAACTTTATTGATTCAGAACTAGTTCTGAAATTAAGGTTAATGACTGTTTGTTCAGAAAGTCCCATTCAAATCATCACTCTTGGCAAGACTCTGTTAGCTCACAATTTGGTCAAGAGAGCAATGGTGGATTTCACTCTCCAATTGGGGGCACTCCACTCTGAATGCATCTCCTGTTATGTGTTGGATAATTTATCTGCTGGATTGGTACTAGGATTTTTAGGTTACAGACTCACAATCCAGTTGTTGATTGGTGTCTGAAGAAGATTGTGAAATGGAGCCCCAACTGTTCTAAGAAATGTATAAAAAATGTACACATATGCTCCACTAATCTGGAGGGTCTTTCAGAGTACCTGAAGAACTTTATAGATGTGTAATCGGGAAAAGAGATGGAGATACTACCTCCCCATCATCCCTATGATTGTGCTATTGTTAGGGCTAGTGGAACGCACCAAATAATAAAATAATATTAAGGTGCATTCGCAGCCCGGAGTCCACCGTGCAGGGGTGGTAAACTGCTGCTTAGTAATGGCGGAAGTATAAAGCGGTGTACAAAAGGTCACATGTGGGTTAACATCACCTAGTGGGAACAGAAGCGAACTCTGTTAACTCACAGAGCCGCGCTACCGCAGAACATAACTGCCGGTGCCTGTTTAGCTCTCACAGCCTGGCCACGGAGCGCACAGAAAGCGGTCACAGAACTCTGCCCCAAGAACATGGGGTCAGAGTCCCTCTAGACCTTCTGAGCACGCGGCGTCGCACCTGCAGATGCCACAATAGACGCTGACAATGGAGTGTCAATCATGTGCGCCGTGGACACTGATGCCTGTCTCAGACTCTGTCCTACCTACACCTAAGCTTGGGCGCTTAACAGGCTAGGTTGCACAACACATGCATACCAAGGGTAGGGGTTTCTTAATGAGTCATTCACCAGAGACATTCATACATGCATACGACACTCTCTCCTCATAGTCTGATAATGCAGTCTATACTAGCGCATGGCCAAGCGGCCATGCGGACCTTTTACAGCAGCATCCTTCCGGGACCTTCCAGACTTTTCTGATGGTCCAATCTGAGCTGGAGAAGGACCTGAGCATGTGACCTCCGATCTCCAATGATAGATCGTCCCACAGGCATGCTCAGTGGACCGAAAGAAGGACTTAGCCCCTGGAGTAGCTTGCTGCTGACAAGCATGCATTGCTATAGCTGGGCCAGAGGTGGAAGCAGCAACCAAACCCATAGAGCTGGTTTGAGCAGATCGCCGGGATCGACGAGTCTGCTGAGCAGGCTCCTCTGTGGCTGAAGAGGAATGGGAGACTGCCGGATGCAAGGCTCGGGATTCCTGCTGTGCAGCGACAGGAACTCGACGTCTAACAACGATTGACCTTATTCCTAGTGCCAAATTTCCAAAAGCTTGCCTTTACAATTTGTCAGGCTTGACTGGACCACCATGAAAGAGTATGTTAACAAAAGTATATGGAAGGATCAAATCTGTCCCTCCTCCTCCCCTGTAGCTGCTTGATTTTTCTTTGTTAAAAAGAAAGATGGAGTTCTCCGTCCTTGCCTTGATTTCCCAGAACTAAACAAGATCATGGTTAAAAACACCTACCCACTTCCACTCATCCCCGACTTATATAATCAGCTTCTGGGGGGTTAGGGTGTTTTCTACACTTGATCTTAGAGGGGCTTACAATTTGATACGCATCCGGAAGGGTGATGAGTGGAAACGGCATTTTTAACATCTGAGGGTCTTTTTGAAAACCTTGTCATGCTTTTTGGATTATCTAATGCACCTGCTGTGTTTCAAAATTTTATGAATGATATTTTCTCTGATTGCTTTGGAAGATTTGTTGTAACATACCTTGATGACATTCTAATTTTTCCGCCAGACTTGGACACTCACCAGGAACATGCCCGTGTGGTGTTACAGAGACTGAGGGACAACTCTCTGTTTGCTAAATTAGAGAAATATGTTTTTTATGTTCAGGAAATCGCTTTCTTGGGGTTTATCTTGTCAGCAGAAGGGTTTAAGATGGACCCTGGAAAGGTGCAGGCCATAATTGATTGGCTTCAAGCTCGTGATATAAAGGCTTTGCAGCATTTTCTGGGATTTGCCAAATATTATAGAACATTTATCAAGGGGTTTTCACAAATTGCTAAACCACTTACTGACCTTACACGTAAGGGGGTGAATCTCAAGGTTTGGTCACTAGGTGCTATCAGGGCATTTGAAAGATTTAAAGAGTGCTTTATGTCTGCACCTATTCTGATCCAACCTGATTTCCAAAAACTGTTCTTTCTGGAGGTGAATGCTTCTGAGATCGGAGTGGGGGCAGTCTTATCGCAGGTGCCCAAAACTCTGACTAACCTGCGTCCATGTGCTTTTCTTTCCAAAAAATTTTCACCGGCTGAGAGATATTATGATGTTGGGAATCAGAAGTTACTTGCTGTCAAATTGTCCTTTGATGAATGGAGGCATTTTTTGGAGGGGGCGGTTCATCCAGTTACGGTGATCATGGATCACAAGAATTTAGCTTACATTGAATCGGCTAAAAGTTTAACTCCTAGACAGGTCAGGCGATCCTTGTTTTTCTCTTGATTTAATTTTTCTATTATATTCAGGCCAGGGTCTAAGAATGTGAAAGCTGATGCTTTATCTGGCAGTCTAGATTCCAATTCTCCTCCAGAACCTCCATTCTCCATTATTCCTTAGGGCATTGTGATGTCTAACCTTGGAGCTGGAAGAGGAGATTCATAAAACCCAGTCTTTGGCTCATTCTACTTCCCCATGGTCCAAATTATTTGTGCCTGTGTACAGTACCTAAGATTGCAGGTGTTACAAAAATTTCATGATTCCATTTCAAGTGGCCATCCTAGGGTTATGGCCACAAGGAAAGTCAGTGCTATACTTTTTTGGTGGCCATCCATGTATAAGGATACAAAAGATTTTGTATCTACTTGTGAAGCCTGCACATGTACCAAAGTCAGTCATACACATCCAGCTGGGGAATTGGATCCATTACCTATTCCAGAAAGACCATGGACTCATTTGTCCATAGATTTCATTGCAGATTTGTCTCTGTCTGATGGGAAGACTGCTTTTTGGGTGGTAGCTTATTGGTTCAGCAAACAAGCTCATTTTGTTCCTTTGTCAGGATTAAGGCCCTTTTACATTTAGCGATGCACCAGCGATCCGACCAGCGATCCGACTTGGTCAGGATCGCTGGTGCATCGCTAAATGATCGCTAGTGAGCTTTCATACAGAAAGACCTCACAGCGATGCAGCAGCGATGCAGCGCACGATACTCACCTTTCACACACAGCGATCCAGACGTCCTCCCGCCCGCGTCCAGCGTCACTCGTCTCACACAGCAGGAAGCCCCAGCAGGAAGCGCACGACGAGAAATGGAGCCGGACATTCTCGCGTGATCAGCGATGGACAGCAGGGGAGCCGGTCGGAGGTAAGTATCACACATAGCGATATCGCTAGCGATATCGCTATAACGTCACAAAATCAGTGACGTTTTAGTGATATTGCTAGCGATATCGCTATGTGTAAAACCCGCTTTAGCTAATGCAGAGACACTCTCCAGGTTGTTTATCTCTCGTATTGTAAGATTACATGGATCCTTCTGAACATTGTGTTTGATAAGGGAGTACATTTTGTCTCTAAATTTTGGAGAGCTTTTTGCAATAAATTAGCGATTCACTTGTCATTTTCATCTGGTTATCACCCTGAAACAAATGGTCAGACTGAGAGGACAAATCAATCTTTGGAACAAATTTTAAGGTGCTTTGTGGCAGTACGATAGGAGGACTAGTCTTTGTTTTTACCTCTCGCTGAGTTTGCTTTCAACAGTCAAGTAAACCAATCTACCAGAACGTCAGCATTCTACTGTAATTATGGCTTTCATCCCCATTTTGGTGAATTTTCTAGGATTTGTTCTGAATGCTCTGAGGTGTAGGTCTCTGTGCAGAGACTTGGGGATATCTGTAGAGAGGTACAAAACAATATTGGGACTGCCCAGATTTGTCAAAAACGAAAGGCTGATAAAAGACGGTCGGTGGGTCCTGCTTTTAAGATTGGTAATAAGGTTTGTTTGTCGTCTAGGAACATTAAACTTAAAGTTCCATGGTTATTGATTCATATGGGATCCTAGAGGTGGTCAATCCTGTGGCATTTAGTGTAAAGCTTCCTCCATCCTTTCGCATCACTATCGTATTCCATAAATCCCTGTTAAAGGAGTATGTTCCTTCTGCATTGTCTCCCTCATCCCCGCTCCTCCAATTTCAGTAGACAGTGGCCTGAAGTATGAGGTTTAGAGGGTTGTGGATTCTCGGAGGGTCCATAATTCCCTCCAGTACCTCATCCACTGGAGGGGATCCTGGGTCCCTGCTCGTGAGACCATCGGTTAGTCAAGGCCTTCCATCTAAAATTTCCTGGGAAGCCTGGGGATCCGGTGGCCCCTCTAGAAGAGGGGGTACTGTCACGGTTCCACTCCTCAGGGTGTCTAGAATGCAGTTATTGACAGCTCGGCTGCCCAATCCGGTACAGGGGAGTGCTGATTAATAGCATGGCCATACAGTCTGGTTAAGGGTCATGCTGAGCTGTCAGGATGGTTATTGACAGCTTGACTAGCCAATCTGTAACTGGGAGGCATCAGCTGTCTCCAAGTGTTCACTATCCTGGGTAACTGCAATGCCTACTTAACTGAGCAGCTTCTCCCAGATCACTGCCAGAGGTACATTCATCTTGTGAGGTTTGTGCTTTGTGCTTTCCTGTGCCATGAGTTCTGTATGCTTGATCTGTTTCCTGACCTTTGACTTTGTTCTGATAATCCACCTGTTTAACCCATTCAGCTCTGATCCGTTATCCTCCCGATACTCTGACCTCGGAACGTTATATCCCTACTCTTTTGTCTCTTCCTTCTGTTTATTACGCATCTTCCTGGTTTCTGACCTTGGACTCCTTCACCACACTTACTCATAGCTTGGTGGTGAAAAGTGACTGGCATAACACTTATACCCTCTGGTAATAAAATGTCAAGCAGTAAAAAGAAACAAAGTTTAACAAGACAAAAACAAAGGTCATTTAAAATCTTGAAGGCTGAGAATACTGAAATAGCATTGCAGGTGTATAAAGATTTAAAAAAGAAATCAAGCTAGCAAAGTTATCTACAAATTGCCAATGACTAGTGTTGAGCATTCCGATACTGCAATATCGGGTATCGGCCGATATTCGCGGTATTGGAGTTCCGATACTGAGTTCCGATACTTTTAGAATACCGAATACCAGAATCGGAAGTTCCCATAATGCAATGAGCCAGTTTGATTTTATTCAGCCAATGAGGAATCCTATGAAGTGTGGGCACATCCTGTTATGCATGCTAGGCATGTTAACTAATGGCATGGCTGTGATTGGCTGCTGAAATGATGTCATGATGCACTACAAAAGCCGCCGCCATTTTGGGTTCACTCTGCTGTGAATTTACTTAGGGACAGGATGCTGCTGTTCTGACTCTGAGGGACAGTTTGAGCTAGCGATTTGCTTTATTGTGCTTTACCCAGGCTACTTTAGCAACCGCTGTGTGGGAAGCTTTCTTTTGTCTTGCAGTGCTGTTCATGGCTGTCTGCGAGGTCTCTGTCTGTGAGTGCAGCTCACGCTGTAGTGTGTTCTGCAGCCACCTCCGGTTGTAGTCCGCTCAGCGTGCGTCACTGCCTCATACATTGTCCTTTTTTGCATTAGTGCTGCTCATTTTTCCAGATTTCTCCTATTAGTGTGGCTCCATCCGTATCCAGCTAGATTGCTTGAAAACACTATATAGGAGTAGATAGAGGAGCTTTTCAGCAGCCTTTCAGCGCTGTTCACGGCTGTCTGTGAGGTCTCTGTGTGTGAGTGCAGCTCATGCTGTAGTATGTTCTGCAGCCACCTCCGGTTGTAGTCTGCTCAGCGTGCGTCACTGCCTCATACATTGTCCTTTTTTGCATTAGTGCAGCTCATTTTTCCTGATTTCTCCTATTATTGTGGTTCCATCCATATCCAGCTAGATTGCTTGAAAACACTATATAGGAGTAGATAGAGTAGCTTTTCTGCAGCAGCCTTGCAGCGCTGTCCACAGCTGTCTGCAAAGTCTCTGTGAGTGCAGCGCACGCTGTAGTGTGATCTGCAGCCACCTCCGGTTGTAGTCCGCTCAGCATGCGTCACTGCCTCATACATTGTCCTTTTTTACATTAGTGCTGCTCATTTTTCCAGATTTCTCCTATTAGTGTGGTTCCATCCGTATCCAGCTAGAATATTTGCAAACACCATATAGGAGTAGATAGAGGAGCCTTTCTGCTGGCTTGTGCCCTGCAGCCCCAGCCAGATTAGTATTAGCCTATTTTTTGGAGCCTCATCTATTGCATTGTAGGTTACCTTCCTGCATTGTAATAGCTACAAAAAGTTTGTGATACTATCGGTTTTACATCTTTAGGCACATCCAGTGTCTTTTTGTGAAAAAAAAAGGTAATAAAGTTCACCAAACACTCCACTTTACAGTTGTGTAGGCCACATTAGCTCATATTAAAGTCTAGTCCACACTTTATAAAATTAGTTTTCCTTATACCTGTTAGCAGCTGTTCAGGAATAAGCACACTAAGTCCTTAGTACTTTTCTGCCTATCTTTATCAGTCTACCAAGATGAAGAAGGCAGGGAGTAACGCACGTAGTCGTGGGCATGGAGTTTCTGCAGGGAGAGGACATGGGGATTCTGTGCCTGCTGCGGGCACCAGTGACTCAGCATCCCCTAGTTTTACCAGGGAGCAGTCCTTTATGCGCAGCTTTGTAGGAGCTCACCGTACCCCACTGCTGCGGGACGAACAAATTGAAGCCATTGTCGGATGGATGGCAGCTAACGCATCGACTTCAATTAGTTCCAGATCCTCTCAGGTCCAGAGCACTGAAGAGCACCCATCTGTCTCTTCACCACCTGCCAAATTGCCCAGGCAGTCAGAGAGCCGTGGACAGAAGCCATCTCTACTTCTGTTCTCTGAATCTGGTGGCTTGGAAAGAGAGGGCCAGCCAAGCAGCATTCAAGAATTTGAAGAAGAGGTAGTATGCAGTGATGCACAACAGCTTTGTCAGCACACCTCAGTACGCATCTGATGATGAGACTCAGGTGCCACTTTCTGGTGCATAATGTGCTGTCGAGAATACCCAGGAGAAGCAGTCGATTGAAGAGGGTAGTGTAGATGATGAGGTCCTTGACCCATCATGGCGTGAGGTACAGGAAGGTGGTGGGAGCAGCTCTGAGGAAGAGATTCCCCGAATGGCCAAAAAAGGAGGGAGAGGGAGGAGGCAGACTTGGTTGCCTGTAGCCTCCACTTCGGCACCCATTAGGAGCATGCCTCTTCCAAAACCCAAAACGGGCGCTCCCAAGACTTGCAGTGCCTGGTCCTTTTTTGACACATTTGCAGATGACATTTGCTTTGTCAAATGCAAGCTGTGTAATCAGAAAGTGAAAAGAGGGAAAAGTGTCAGCAACCTCAATACCACAAATATGTTGAAACATGTGCGGACCAAGCATGTTGTGGAGTTACAAAGACACACTGATGACCTAGGCCAACCTACAGCACCACCTACCACCTCTTCAGCTCTTGTTGTAGCCTCTTCCTCCAGCTCACACACAGCTGGTTCGGCTTCCTCAAAGGATCGCCATGGAAGAACCTCTGGCACTGTTGTACATAGACACAGTGTCATTCCACCCACAGCACCACATTCCCTGTCATCCTCACACTCCCAGGCCAGTCTTCAGCCATCGGTAGCACAGGCATGGGAGAAAAGACGCCCATACTCGGCAAACCACCCCCGAGCACAGGCTCCGAATGCTGGCATTGCAAAACTACTGTCCCTTGAAATGCTCTCATTCAGGCTGGTGGAGACTGACACCTTCCATAACTTCATGGCTTTGGCAGTCCCACTATACAACGTGCCCAGCCGCTTTGATTTCAGCAGGCTAGCCGTCCCTGCCCTGCAAAAACATGTGGAGGGAAAAATTGAACATGCGCTACTAAACGCCGTCAGTAGCAAGGTCCACCTTACCACCGATACGTGGACCAGTACCCATGGACAGGGACGATACCTTTCCCTCACTGCCCATTGGGTCAATGTTGTGGAGCCAGGTACAGATCTTGAGAGTGGCACTGTACGTGTTCTGCCAACTCCAAGGATTGCAGGAATCCAGTCTGTACACACTGACTCCTCCTCATACTCCAGTTCCTCTGAATCAGCACTGCAGGAGCCATCACAGTTTGCCTCCACATGGACCCGTGAACGCTTATCTGTTACGACCGATAAGAGCACAGCCATGACCAAGCGTCAACAGGCCATAATTTCTTTGGGGAATCGAAGACACACAGAATGCCATCAAGCAGGAGAGCGACATGCGGTTTGTGCCAGCGAATCTCCAGCCAGGCATGGTAGTGTGTGACAATGGCCGAAATCTGGTGGCAGCTCTGGGCCTAGGCAACCTCACTCACATCCCATGTCTGGCACATGTGCTCAACTTGGTCATGCAGAGTTTTTTGAGGGACTATCCGGATCTTGATCCACTGCTGCACAAGGTCCGCATAGAGTGCGCTCACTTGTGGCGTTCCAGCATGGCAAGATCGCGCATTGCAGCTCTGCAGCGCCAATTCCGCCTTCCAGAACATTGCATCATATGTGACCTACCCACCAGGTGGAATTCAACGTTACATATGTTGGAGAGGTTGTGTGAGCAGCAGGCAGCAGTTATGGTGTACCAGCTGCATCAGACGCAAACAAGTCGCACTGCGCTCCGTTCACAATTCACCACCACTGAGTGGGCCTCTATGAAGGACATCTGCCACGTTTTGCGTGCCTTCGATGATTCCACACGGATGGCGAGTGCAGATGATGCACTAGTCAGCATGACTATCCCCCTTATTTGCCTGCTTGAAAAAACACTGCAATCACTAAGGGAGGAGGTTGTGGAAGAGGTGGAGGATGAGGAGTCACAAATGCCATCTGCTTCTGGACAGTCTGCGCAATGTGGTTCCTCACAAAGGCCTAGGCAGAGGATACTTTGTGAGGAGGATGAGGAGGAGTCAATGGAGGAGGAAGACATCTGTCCAGAGGTGGGAGGTACACAATGGTCTAGTAGTCAGTATGTAGAGCGAGGGTGGGGTGATGCAGAGCAGGCAGAGATGACGCCTCAAGCAGGGGACAGCGTTTCTTGGCCAGTTGGCAGTCTGCAGCACATGGTTGATTTCATGCTGCAGTGCCAGAGAAACAACCGCCGCATCGCCCACATTCTCAACATGGTTGATTATTGCGTGTACACCCTCCTAGATCCTCACTACCGGGACAACTTACAAAGCCTCATAACACCATTCAACCGGGAGCATAAAATGCGGGAGTACCAAGACACACTGGTGCATTCCATCATGTTCTCCATTCCACCCGAGAGCAGTGCTGCTAGTGCTTTAATAAGCAGCTCAGTGCGTCGAAGCAGTGGAGGAAGCTCTGCACAAAGAGGGAGCAGAAGCAGCGCTTCAGCACAAGGCAAGACCAGTATGGCCCAAATGTGGCAAAGTTTTGTGTCCCCGCCACAAATGTCTACACCATCACAGACGGCTCTAGTCAGCAGGAGGCAACGTTTCCGTCAGATGGTGACAGACTACATGTCTTGCCCTCTCAGTGCTCTCCCACACGGCTCTTCCCCTTTCAAGTTTTGGGTCTCTAAGCTGGATACATGGCCAGAGCTTAGCCAGTATGCATTGGAGGTGCTGGCTTGCCCTGCTGCTAGCGTATTATCGGAGCGTGTCTTTAGTGCCACAGGTGGTGTACTAACAGACCGTCGCATGCGACTATCCTCCGATAACGTTGACCGGCTTACTTTTCTGAAATTGAACAAGGCCTGGATCTCGCAGGAATTTGCCGGTCCTCTTCCAGATTAAATAATTGGTTGGCAACAGTATCCAGGTCTCCTGTTGTGTTCATGTTTCTACCACCTGAACTGTAATCCCTGGGCTCCAACACCGCCAGTTACTGCTCAGAAGTGCCATCTGCACAGTCAACACATGCTCCAGTGTTATTGGGGTTCAGTAACGTCAGCTGATCCCCTGCTGTGTGTCCGGCAATTTCTCCTGCTCCGACCACACTCACACTACTACAGATATTAAATTTGCTCCAATTAGGCCTCTGGCTACACTCTGTTTCTGCTGTAATCCCTGGGCTCCAACAACACCAGTTGCTGCTCAGAAGTGCCGTCTGCACAGTCAACACATGCTCCATTGTTATCTTTGTTCAGTAATGTCAGCTGATCCCCTGTTGTGTGTCCGGCAATTTCTCCTGCTTCGACCACACTCACACTACTACAGATATTAAACTGGCTCCAATTAGACCTCTGGCTACACTCTGTTTCTCCTGTAATCCCTGGGCTCCATCACTGCCAGTTGCTGCTCAGAAGTGCCATCTGCACAGTCAACACATGCTCCAGTGTTATTGGGGTTCCGTAACGTCAGCTGATCCCCTGCTGTGTGGCCGGCAATTTCGCCTGCTCTGTCCACATTCACGCTACTACAGATATTAAACTTGCTCCAATTAGGCCTCTGGCTACATTCTGTTTCTACTGTAATCCCTGGGCTACAACACCGCCAGTTGCTGCTCAGAAGTGTCTTTGGCACGGGTACTCCCTCCTGCCCAGCCTGGTTCCAGCACGCCACCTGTTTCCGGGTAGTGTCAATGTCACTTTGCCTCCAATACGTTGTCCTGTCATGTTGCGGTCGCGTTAGCCGACTCTATGGTGTCTGCAGTTTAGGTGCTTCTTATGTGGGCTGCAGGATTTGGCAATGAAGGCTGGTTCCGTAGTGCAAATAGGACAAACTCCCCCTGTAGGACTGTGGGTTTCAGTAACTCCGGCTGGCTCGCGGCCTTGCAACATTTTTTTTTCATGTGTACCTTCTGCTGCCTATCTGAGTTCCAGTACCATTAGCTGGTTCTTTGGAAGTCAATCTTGAATATGTCCCCCTGGGTTCCAGTAACGTCAGCTGGTTCCAAGCAAAGCCTTTGGCTTAGGTGCCTCCTTCTCGGTATCCGAGTTCCACCAACGTCTGCTGGTCCTTGGTAGTGCTTTCTGGCACAGGTACCTCCTGCTTAGTAACCGGGTTCCAGTACCATCAGCTGGTCCTCGGTAGTTCCATTGGCTCTTGTACCTTCGGCTACCCATCCAGGTTCCAGTACCATCAGCTGGTTCTCAGCAGTTACTCAGCCTTCTTGTACCTTCTGCTACATTTCCAAGTTCAAGCTTTTTGAAAAGGTTTTAGGTAATCACTCTGGATCTCCCTGATGACGACCCTAAAGACGACGACCCTGAAGACCACCCCGAATAAGACGACGACCCCGAAAACGATGACCCTCTAGACGACCCTGAAGACCACCCCGAAGAAGATGACGACCCCAAAAACGACGACCTTGGAGACGACGACTCTGAAGACCACCCCGAAGAAGACGACGACCCCGAAGACGACGACCCTGAAGACCACCGCAAAGAAGACCAAGAAGATGACCCTGAAGAAGATGATGAAGAGGACAAAGAACAAGAAGACAACCACCAAGATACAGAAGAACAAGAGACAGAAGACCAAGAAGCAGAAGAACAAGAAGCTCTAGAACAAAAAGCAGAAGAACATTAAGCATAAGACTAAAAATCAGAGCAAAAGATATTATCTAAATTATAAGCAGAAGACTAAGCAGTGTATGGGGGTGAGTCCGATCCTCCTCATGGTGCCCCTGGAAAATACCTCCTGCTGCAGGCAAAACTGAACTCCGACAAATCCTGTTGTAAATCTTTTGTGATAGGCAGAACGGAAGGTGTAATCTTCAAACTTTTATAGATAACAACTACAGGAATGACTGTCACAAATAAGAATATAGCGAAGAACAAGAATATGAAGAAGATGAAGAAGTAGAATATGAAGAAGAATAATAGTTGAATAAGAAGAATATGAAGAATGTAAAAAAAAAGAATAACAGGAAGAAGGTGAAGGAGAAGAAGATGAGTAAGGTGAAGAAGTTGATGAAAAAGATGCTGCTGCTGAGGATGATGAAGGAGAAAGTGTGGGAGAAGTAAAAAAGAAGGTGAAGAGCATGGAAGTAGTGAAACATAAATATCTGACAAAATATAAAAAAGCTTAACATAGTCAATAACTTTGTAACTCCGAACGTCTTAAAAAAAAATAATTCCTGCTATTCCATTTGATTGGGCTAAACCTCTATGCCTTTAATGTCTCCTCCACCTCCCCCAATACATTCTACATTATTCTTAGTTGTTTTCCTTCATGTAGAATTAACCTACAAGGAAAGTAAGGGTTTATTTTCATTCCGATATTTGTGTCCCATTGACTTGCATTGGTTTCCGGTATCGGAATCGGCGATATCCGATATTTTTGGGATATCAGTCTGATCCGATCTGATATTTCCCGATATAGGAAGGTATCACTCAACACTACCAATGACATTAAAATAAATACCAAATTTTTTTATAGATACGTCAATGCCAAAAAGAAAAACATAGATGGTATTGGCGCCTTAAAAGATGACAATAATAAAATATTTACAGAAGATAAAGAAAAGGCTGATATATAAAACAGGCACTTTTCATCCATGTTCATCAATGAACTGTCCATTACAGGGATCAATGAACAAAGCAAAATATCAAAATTCACAACCTGAGATACAGTGGGGAAAAAGTATTTAGTCAGCCACCAATTGTGCAACTTCTCTCACTTAAAAAGATGAGAGAGGCCTCTTATTGACATCATAGGTGGACCACAACTGTGAGAATTGAAATGAGAAAACAAATCCAGAAAATCATGTCTGATTTGGCAAGATTTATTTTGCAAATTAAGGTGGAAAAAAAGTATTTAGTCATTAACAAACATTCCTCTCAATAATTTGTTTAATATCCTTTGATGGCAATGACAGAGGTCAAACGTTTTCTGTAAGTCTCCACAAGGTTGGCACACACTGTTGGTGGTATGTTGGCCCATTCCTCCTTGCAGATCTCCTCTAGAGCAGTGATGTTTGGACCTGTCCCTGGGCAACACGGACTTTCAAATCCCTCCAAACTTTTTCTATGGGGTTGAGATCTGGAGACTTGCTAGGCCACTCCAGGACCTTCATATGCTTCTTACAAAGCCACTCCTTTGTTGCCCTGGTGGTGTGCCTGGGATCATTATCATGCTGAAAGACCCATCCACATTTCATCTTCGATGCCCTTGATGATGGAAGGAGGTTTGCACTCAAAATCTCACGATATATGGCCCCGTTCATTCTGTCATGTACACGGATCAGTCGTCCTGGTCCATTTGCAGGGAAACAGCCCCAAAACATGATGTTGTTAACCCCATGCTTCATAGTAGGTATGGTGTTTTTTGGATGCAACTCAGCATTCTGTCTTCTCCAAACACAACGAATTTTATTTCTACAAAACAGTTCTACTTTGGCTTCATTAGACCATATTACAATCTCTCAATAATCTTCTGGATAATCCTAATGCTCTTTACCAAACTTCAGATGGGCCAGACATGTACTGGCTTAAGCAGGGAGACACATCTGGCACTGCACTTTCTGAGTCCCTGGTGACGTAGTGTGTTACTGATGCTACCCTTTGAACGGTAGTCCCTGCTCTATGCAGGTCATTCACTAGGTCCCCCCGTGTGGTTCTGGAATTTTTGCTCACCGTTCTGGTATTCATTTTGACCCCATGGGGTGAGATCTTGCATGGAGCCCCAGATCGAGGGAGATTATCAGTGATCTTGTATGTCTTCCATTTTCTTATTATTGCTCCCACAGTTGATTTCATCGCACCAAGCTGCTTTCCTATTGCAGATTTAGTCTTCCCAGCCTGGTGCAGGACTACAATTTTGTTTCTGATGTCCTTCAACAGCTCTTTGGTCTTCACCATAGTGGAGTTTGGAGTGTGACTGTTTGAAGTTGTGGACAGGTGTCTTTTATGCTGATGACAAGTTCAAACAGGTGCCATTACTACAGGTAAAGAGTGGAGGACAGAGGAGTCTCTTAAAGAAGAAGTTACAGGTCTGTGAGAGCCAGAAATCTTGCTTGTTTTTAGGTGACCAAATACTTATTTTCCACCATAATTTGCAAAGTAAATCTTGCAAAATCAGAAAAGGTGATTTTCTGGATTTGTTTTCTCATTTTGACTCTCATAGTTGTGGTCTACCTATGATGTCAATTATAGGCCTCATCTTTTTAAGTGGGAGAACTTGCACAATTGGTGGCTGACTATATACTTTTTTTCCCCACTGTAACTAGTTTAACACAAAAAGAAGTAGACCTATGTCTGAGCAATTTAAACATTGACAAATTCCCTGGCCCAGATGGCATTCATATATGGGTACTGAGAGAATTGACCTCAATATTTGTCAGACCACTGTATCTCATATTCTTAGCATCCTTTGTAATAAGCATGATGCCACAGGATTGGAGGATGGCTCACATGCTACCAATATGTAAGAAACGTTAGAAAGTGGATCCAGGCAACTACCATCAGGTAAGCCTGACATCAGTAGTGTGCAAAATTTTTGAGGGCTTTGTAAGAGATGACAAGCAGAAATACTGTATATTGTAGATAATAATATAATAATTGACAACCAGCATGTATTCATGAAGAATAAGTCATGTCTAAGTAACATGTTGGATTTATATTAGCCTTATACTGAAGCTACAGAAGCGGGGACTGGGGGAAACTATATACAGATGGATAAGGAATTGGCTAATTGACAGAAAACAAAGATTTGGTACGTTCTCTAAATGTGATATAATCAGCTGTGGGATACCGATGGGATTTGTGCTAGGACCAATTCTTATTATTTTTGTAACAAGCAAGCTGAGCAGCAGTACTCAATGTCGACCAGCAGCCACAAAAGCTAACAAGATTTTAGGATGTATAAAAAGAGAGATAAAATCCTGCAATCCCAACATATTATTACCCCTTTATAAATCACTGGTGAGGCCACATCTATAATATGGGATCCAGTTTTGGGCTCCACATTTTAAAAAGGATATTTAGAATCAGTTCAAAGATGGGTACGTAGATTATTTCAAGGTATAGAAGGCTTCTCATATAAAGAGATGTGGGAAAAGTTGGGCTTGTTTAGCTTAGAAAAAAGATGACTCAGTGGAGATCTCATTTACATGTATAAATATATGTGTGGCCAGTAAAAAACACTATCACATGACTTATTCCTTCCAAAGACAATACTGAGGACTAGGGGGCTCTCTTTGTGAGTGGAAGAAAGGCAATTCCGGCAGCTAAATAAGAATTTTGTTCTTTACTGTTAGAGCAGTCAGACTGTTGAATGCCCTACCACAGGAGGTGGAAATAGCTGACACTGTAACAGCTTTTAATAAAGGACTAGATAATTTCCTTGAGACACATAACATTGATGGTTATAGTTAAATAATTGAAAAAATTTACAATTGGTGGAGAAAGGTTGAACTTGATGGACCTAGGTTTCTTTTCAACCTATCTAACTAACAAAAAAAAGCCATACAAGACGGTCAGTTCCTAGGTTTCCTAGTGCCAGCTGATAGGTTTCTGGATGGACCCTGATACGATCCGTGCAGTTCTGGAATGGGATCTGTAAGAAAATCTTGAAATGCTTTTTGGGGTTTGCTAACTATAAACAAAAGTTTATCCAAAACTTCTTGTCGATTGTCAAACCCCTCATTGACATGATAAAGAAAGGTATGGACTTCTCGAGGTGATGTGACTGCGCCAGTCAGGCATTATCATCTTTATAGAAATGCTTTAACACTGCTTCTGTAATCATGGAACTTGATGCTTCTCTACCATTTATTGTTGAGGTTGATGCATCTGAGGTGGGGGTTGGGGCTTTGCTGACTCAAATGAATGTACCATGGTAAGTGGCATTGCATCTGCATCTCAAACATTTAGGGGCACATCATAGCTCGGCTCTCGCTGGTCATCCAGGTAATAAATCAGCCTTAGACCCATTTCTCACCATTTGTGGTAGTCAAGGTTGCATTGGGATCTAGTCGACTTTGAAGTCCTACTGTAATGTCTGTGCGTTTTCTAAAACCCAACAAACTCTTCAGGCTGGGGCTCTTCTACCATTAACCATATCTGAACAGCCATGGACACATTTATCCAAGGATTTTATTACCAATCTTCCTTCTTCCTCTAGTAAGACTATTTTCTTAGCTGTGGTGGGTAGGTTCAGTGAAATGGCACACTTTGTTGCTTTACCTGTTTTCTGGATAATGTCTTCCTTGCTGAGTCTAAGCTGTGTAAGCTCCATGAGGAAGACCAGCTGGCAGAGGAATTCTGCTTAGAGTTTCATAGATGAGCTACTGACACCTGGTGGAGCTATCCTGCTCTTAAGAGTAAGTTTTGTCAGGGTCTGTCTGAAAGATTAAAGATGCACTAGCGCTTTACGAAACTCCGGAGTTGTTAAAGGCTGCCAAGGCTCTAGCCATACACATACACCTACCAAGTTAAATGACTTTTATTTTGATTTTATGTGATATACCATTGAAAAATAGCAAATATTTGTCAAGTGTAAAGGTTAAGATGCATGGTCTTCTAAAAAATGTTAAAATATAGATCTGAAAATTGCAAAGTGTATTTGTACTCAGCCCCCCTGAGTTAGTACTTTGTAGAACCATCTTTTGCTGCAGTTTTTTTGGAGGATGTTTCTACCTGCTTTGCTTTCTTGAGGCCATAATGGTTGCCCAATTCTTTACAGAAAACTAGCTCTAGCTAATAAGATTGGATGGAGAGTGTCTGTGAACAGCAATTTTCAAATCTTACCTCAGATTCTCAGTCAGATATAGGTCTGGACTGTGACTGAAACATTCAAAACATGTGAATATGCTTTGATCTAAACCAATCTATTGTTGCTCTGACAGTACTTTTAGGCTGAAGCCCTCCTATGTGTAGCACAGACGATCAGATGATTGCAGCTTTATGTCTCCAAAGGGGACTAATGAAGAACAAAGAAAAGTTTAAAAAAATTTGCAAACAATATAGCACAAAATTCAAATCACTCTTTTTTGCCCCAATGAAAATGAAACAATAATGAAAAATAAGAAAATATACATATTTGATATGCTTGTGTTCAGAAATATCTAATCTATAGTATAGAGTATAAAGTAAATTAATCTGATTGGTAAATGGCTTAATGAAAAAAATTGAAATGCCAGAATCACTATCACAATCCATTTTTGGATCTGTGTCAGATCTGCATTCTCATATTAAACCTTTTTTCCTTTCAGGCCATCGGGGGTTAACATCAGTTTGTCCCCCGGTGGCCGCTGGTGTAATTACATGGCTAGTGAATTTGCTTAGGTACGTGGTGACCACTCCCACCTTCCTTTAAAAGGTCACTTGAGGCATCAGCTGTTGTTGGTGATACACTTCCTTTTGGATACCAACCGTGGTGAAGACAGGAGCTGGCTGAGTGCAGTGGTACTTCAGCTGAATGCTGATCTGGTGCCTTACTCTGCTGTTTGGTGCTTTGCAGCAGAGGAAAGCTAAGTGTTGTTTGTCTCACCTTGTCTGTTATCTTTTCTTGGTGTTATATTAGTGTAGCTGTGGGACCAGTGTCCGCACTTACCAATTCCCTATTGAGGGATAGGTGCAGGGCAAGTGAGGGCTAAGGTATCTTGCTCAGCGATGGTTTGAAAGAAACCATATAGGGATGGCAGGATAGATCAGAGCACGGCCTCAGGAGAGTGCAGGAGGTGTCCATTTCCCCATTTCCTATCTTAGGGCCCACCGTTGTAATAGTGTCCCCGGTGCTCCCCTGTTTGCTGTTTTGTGACAGACGGATTGCTGGGTCATGTCACACTGGACCAGTCACCTTGTGACAATCACATTTTGTTTGCCATGGCAACAATGAAATAAAATGCAATAACAGGTGTTCAAAACATTGTATTTACCCCACAATGGTATCAATAAAAACACAAGGTCAGGGAGCAAAAAACAAGCCATCGCCCAGCACCAGATCCTGAAAAATTGAGAGACTACAGGTGTTGAAAAATGGTGGCTTAACTAAAATAAAATATTCTTACAAATTTTGGATTTATTTTTCACCACTTAAATAAAAAAAAAAATAAATATGTTTGGATATGTGTGTACTCATAATGATCTGCAGAATCATAAAGGCAGTTTAGTTTTAGCATTTAGTGAACATGGTAAATAAAAAAAGTCAAAAATTGAGAAATTGCCATTTTTGCAATTTTACCACATTTTGTATCTAATTTTTCAGGATGCTATATTCTAACATCAATGGTAAAAATCAAACTCATCCAGCAAAAAACAAGGCCTCATTCGACTACACTGATGGA
This sequence comes from Dendrobates tinctorius, assembly GCF_039654945.1. Taxonomy (NCBI): domain Eukaryota; kingdom Metazoa; phylum Chordata; class Amphibia; order Anura; family Dendrobatidae; genus Dendrobates; species Dendrobates tinctorius. Next base: position 55,527,789 of record NW_027361698.1, on the reverse strand, counting down.
AAAATATGAGAAAAAACAAAAGCACCAAATGAAAATTAACCTGTGGGTGACCTGATTAAGGAAAATCCTAATAAAAAATCTTTACGCTTTTGGGTGTAACATGAAAAAATAATATAGAAAAGTTTACAGAGTATAAATAAGTTTTCATAGCTCTGTACAGATTATGCTAAATGGCCTACACTTCCAAGCCTATAAAATATGAGCCTATAATGCATATAATGTAGATACTGTAGATATGTTTATGCTCACAGGATAATTAACTTATGTGTGGCAAATTGAATTTTTTATTTATACTTTTACGTTTTCTATTGTTTCATTGTTTTGTTTTTTTCTTGCTTTTCCTGGTTCTTTTTTCTGTTTTAGTTAACCCCTAAAATTTTAACTTTGTTTTATGTAGTAGGGAAATTGATTCTCTTGACATGTCACCAGGTTGACATATGAAAAGATAGATCATGTTTGTGAAACTGTTATTACAGCAATGATTGATTTAGAATTAAATGTATAAACATTATCATTAATGAGATTTAAGCCTTATCTATTTGATATTCATATTTAAATGGCAATATATAATCTATGTAGAAAACATGATGTAAATGTAATAGATGATCTGACTTTTAAGTAACCTTAAAAGTTACTCTACAAGGAAAGTGAGATTGCTGCTTCAGCAGAAAAGACTACTTAGCTGTTGTGTACAGATATTATAGAAGGTATGCTGCTGAGTATAATTTAGTATATATCAACCTAAGAAACAATAATGAGCTAACATAAACACAAAAAACTTTCTCTTATATTTAAGTTTAATCTTTTAGCCAACTTATTGTTAAACTTAAAAAAAATTTTTATAACCACACATACACTGATTTTTATGTACATTTTATGTCATATTAAAAAATGCAGAACAAATACTCATTGAGTTATGGCAGTAGATTGAAATATACATACTGCAGTTATGTCCATTATATGACTATAAAGTAACATTTAGTATCACTATCAAAACATTCATACAGCACATACTATGTATCCAGGTTGGGAATATAACCAATTTGAGTGTTACCTCTAATTGAATAAGGATAATAAAGAGGAGAATACTCTTATTAACCCTGCTGTTATGTTCGGTCAAAAACGACCAATTTTGAACTTTAATATTTTTTAAAATATTCAAGATGCGGTTCTGAAACTTGTTGATTGAATTTTCCTCATTTGAGGGGGTCTTACTATGGGTATTTTTTTTTGTTTACTTTTTGCTCCACAATTTTTTATACACTTGTACTGTTCAGTCAAAAATGACTGATAGCCATTTATAGTGATCTCCAGCCATTTTATGAGTAAAATAAAGGAGCTATAATCTCATTTTGGACGATATATTACATCTACTACTATTTATCAATTTATTTAGGTCCTTTTGGTCCATGCAGATTTGCACATAAATACATTTTCTCATTACAATACTGCTGATGGATTACCTTCCAGTATAGTTATGTGCCAAATATTTTTACCCTGCTGTTCATGCAAATTAGTTCAATTCAGTTCTCAACATTTCATATTGTAATTGAATATATTCTCTTTTTTTACTTGTGTTCCCTGATCTAAAGGGCCCGTTACACATAGCAATATCGCTAGCAATATCGCTGTAACATCAATGGTTTTGTGATGTAGCAGCGATATTGCTAGCGATATCACTACATGTGATGCTTACCTCCGTCCGGCTCGTCCGCTGATTATCGCTGATCGCGCGAGACAGCCTGGACCATTTCTCGTCGGGGGCTTCCTGCTGGGCTTCCTGTGGCGCCGACGAGCGACGCGTGGACGCGGGCGGGAGGATGTCAGTATCGCCGCGTCTGACAGGTAAGTAGCGACCCCCGACCCCTGCTATGTCGCTGGTGAGATCGGCCTGTGTGGCAGCTCACTAACGACCACTTAGCGATGCACCAGCGATCCATATCTTTGTCGGGATCGCTGGTGCATCACTAAGTGTAACGGTACCCTAATTTCTGTGAAATGCTGACCTGAAAGAGTACTAATAAATTCTGTCTGAAAAGTGTGCTTGCTTTACTCTGAGCTCTTATTCTAAAGGGTGGGGAGTGTTTGATTTTATCTTATCAGTAGACAATTGCCATAGTAGTCTATCCAGTTTCATTTTCAGTCCAGCTGGAGAGAGCAGAGAGGACATATACAGACATCAGAGTTCTGAAGGATCATCATTAAATATGCAATATGCATAAATATTCCAATAAAGCCATGTTAAATGTTTTGACACAAAAAAATAAAAAGTAAGTTTTTCTTTCCATTTTTCATTTGTTTATAAACAACCAGGTTCACATACAATATAATACTGCAACAATTATTCAATTAAATTAGCTTAACATCAAGACTTTATTAGGTCCGGTCAAAAATGACCGGAACATAACAAGTGTATAGTGGTAACGAACAGAATAGCAGGGTTAACTATCACAACTTGTAAACCCACCACTGATGGAGAAGCCACAAACCACCAAAGAGAATATTTTGTTTTGCTGAAATAAGTTTAAAATAACCATACATGCAAAGTATTCTGGTCCAACAAGGAGGAAAAAGAAAATGAGGGAGATCAATATCCTATATCAGACACAGAAAAGACATGATTGCGTCAGACTTAGGTTACAATAATGCTGAAAGCAGCTGCCACAAGTCTATAAAGATCATATGATACATGTAGTAATTCTTAATAAAGACACATGTATATGAATGTGCTAAAGAAAGACTTGCAAGTTAATGCAATAGCTCAGCTTATCCATAATGTAAAGATGTACTCTCCTGGCTGACCTGACACGCATTTCCAGTGATTGTTTTCTCAAGGGGAGGTGACTAGATAAATAGATTGAGAGATACAGTAAAGTTGTGTCAAAAACTGTGTGCCCCCTTCCTGATTTCATATTCTTTTGCTTGTTTGTAACACTTAAATGTTTCAGATCACCAAACAAATTTAAATATTAGGCAAAGATAACAAAAAAAAACACAAAATGCAGTTTTTAAATTGTTATTTTTTATTATTAAGTGAAAAATAAATCCTAATCTAAAGGACCCAGTGTGGAAAAAGTGATTGCCCCTAAACCTAATAACTGGTTGGGCCACCTTTAGCAGCAACAAATGCAATCAAGTATGCAGCATCTCAATCGGAATAAGGTTAGAACTTTGACTAGGCCACTCCAAGGTCTTAATTTTGTTTTTCTTAAGTCACTCAGAGATGGACTTGCTGATGTGTTTTGAATCATTGTCCTTCTGCATAACCCAAGTGTGTTTCAGCTTGAGGTCACGTACAGATGATTGGATGTTCACCTTCAGGATTTTTTGTTAGACGGCAGAATTCTTGATTCTATTTCCCACAGCAAGTCTAGCAGGTCCCAAAGCATTAAAACAGCCCTAGACCATCACAGAGCAACAGACATATTTGACTGTTGGTATGATGTTCTTTTTCTGAAATGCTGTGCTACTTCTACGGCAGATGTAATGGGGCATACACCTTCCCAAAAGTTCAGCTTTTGTCTCGTCAGTCCACAGAGTATTCTCCCAAAAATCTTGGGGATCATCAAAATGTTTTCTGGCAAAATTGAAATGAGCCTTTATGCTCTTGTTCCTCAGCAGTGGTTTTCATCTTGGAACCCTGCCTTACAGGCCTTTTTTGCCCAGTGTGTTTCTTATTGTGTAGTCATGAACACTTGCCCTAACTGAGGTAATTGAGGCCTTCAGTTCTTTGGATACTGTTTGATGTGGGGTCTTTTGTAGCCTCTTGCATGAGTCATCGCTGTACTCTTGGGATAACTTTGATCATCTGGACACTGCTGGGAAGGTTCACCAATGTTCCACAAGAAAAGGCGTAAAAAATAAATTAAACTAATTCTTGTTTTAAATAATTTTTATTGAATTTTCTTATTTATTGGTGGGTAAGTAAGGGAGAAGAAAAAGGGAGGGAGGGGAGGGTGGGTAGGACAGGGAGAGGAGAGAGGAAAAGGAATGAAGGAAAGTTATGATAAAAACTAGAAAACCAAGGTAACAGTTTCAAGTAGACCTAGTCAGTCAATACAATGGTCATTCCAAATCATTGATTGAGTAACAGAAGTGAAACAAGTATTATCAAGCATCGGAGGTAGATTAGAGAGAAACTATGTCACATCATCATATTCCATAGGAGGGTTAGCCAAATAAAAAACAAATCTGAACTGAGAAAAGTAAGTTAATGTGTATGCACAATGTAAGTGCATATTAACACATGACCATTAACCAGAGAAAACAAAAAGCAAAAAACACAAATGCCCTGAACTAAAAAGTAAAAAATATACTGCAAATAATGCATAAAGATAATAATAAGGGTATTTAGTAAACATAATTTTGATCAAAATAATGTACAAGCCATCCCGCCACGTCACGGCAACCCTTGTGGGACAGTCCCTACTCTAGTATTTAAAACCTTTTCACTTGCCAAGTGACATGAATGTGAATAAGGATCAAGCGGCTGAACCACTGGTTAATGGTCATGTGTTAATATGCACTTACATTGTGCATACACATTAACTTACTTTTCTCAGTTCAGATTTGTTTTTTATTCATTTCATTGTGCATTCAGTGCATATATGGGTGTGACCGCCCTCTTTCTGAGCTGGGAAATCCATCCAGTCTGGCCTAAGTTGTTACTAGTGGTTCAGCCGCTCATTCCTTATTCACATTCACGTCACTTGGCAAGTGAAAAGGTTTTAAATACTAGAGTAGGGACTGTCCCACAAGGGTTGCCGTGACGTGGCGGGATGGCTTGTACATTATTTTGATCAAAATTATGTTTACTAAATACCCTTATTATTACCTTTATGCATTATTTGCAGTATATTTTTTACTTTTTAGTTCAGGACATTTGTGTTTTTTGCTTTCTGTTTTCTCTGGTTAATGGTCATATGTTAATATGCACTTACATTGTGCATACACATTAACTTACTTTTCTCAGTTCAGATTTGTTTTTTATTCATTTCATTGTGCATTCAGTGCATATATGAGTGTGACCGCCCTCTTTCTGAGCTGGGAAATCCATCCAGTCTGGCCTAAGTTGTTACTAGTGGTTCAGCCGCTCGATCCTTATTCACATTCACGTCACTTGGCAAGTGTAAAGGTTTTAAATACTAGAGTAGGGACTGTCCCACAAGGGTTGCCGTGATGTGGCGGGATGGCTTGTACATTATTTTGATCAAAATTATGTTTACTAAATACCCTTATTATTACCTTTATGCATTATTTGCAGTATATTTTTTACTTTTTAGTTCAGGACTTTTGTGTTTTTTGCTTTTTGTTTTCTCAGGAGGGTCAGCCAGTCTGGAATTGATCATTCCGCACTTTCCATTTCCTAAGATATCTCTTGATACCATTGCTATTAATCTCAAACCTCCATTCAATACTGCTGTGTTGGATTTTTTCCAAAACATCAACGAATCTAGGAGAATCTTGTTTCTTCCACCAATGAGCTATTGTGTTTTTTATTGCAAGAAATATATGTATAACTATGTATTTTGTCTGGGGGACCACTCCATCTGTGTCTAAAGAAAGCAAAGCTCTGTGTGGAGTGATAACAAAGTCTTTTTCAAATTTGTTAATTTGAATTGAGGTTTTGGGCCATAAGGTCTTGATTTTAGAGCACCCCCAAAACAAATGATACAAATTACCAACTTGACCACATCCTCTCCAACACAGCAAGGAATGTTTATTATTTACGTCTGCTAACCTTGAAGGAGTATAGTACCATCTAGACAATATCTTAAAGTAATATTCATGTAGAGTATGGTTGACATGTACATGGATCTGGTAGCAATGCCCCATTGCTCTGCAGAAGGGTTTTTATGAAGTTCTGATTCCCACCTTTTCATGTAGGGATTCTTTAGGCTAATGGTGTCATTATTAAGACATCTATATAAACTATTCAGGCTCCAAACCGTCCCATTATTTGGGTTGCACAGTAGTAAGGCCACATTATCGAGATTCAGTGAATAACTTCCCATCAATCTCTGGATACCATCTTTGAGTAAAAGAAAGGGGGTGAATTTAGATGCAGGCAGGTTAAATCTCAACTTGACCTCACTGAATGAAAGTAATTTTGTTTAATTAAAAACATTGCCAATAATTCTCACGCCCATTTCAGACCAAATATTCGAGAGTGGAATGTTATATATCATAATCAGAGGGGTGTTCTTTTAATCTGATCTAATTTGTTGAAATTATGTCTTGATGGTTTAAGGAAGTGTTTCCATGCTTTAATTGTGGCACTAAAAATAGGATGAGAGATTATTTTCTTTGGTCTGTCAATAATAAGGATAAAGAAAACATCCTTGGCCCTTACTGGGCCTCTAATTTCATTTTTAATAGAAGCCCAAGCTGGTACAGGACCTTCACAAAACCATGACCAACTCATTTTTATAAGAGAGGCTAGATAGTATGCGTGAAGGTTTGGTAATCCTGTTCCACCATTATATTTGTGCTTACAAAGTATGTCCGAAGATATCCTAGCCTTTTTATTTCCCCAGACAAATGAATTAGTTATTTTTTGAAGTTTTTGAATAGATTGGAAGGGGATGGCAATAGGTAAGGCCCTAAATATATACAGTATTTTAGGGCGTATGAATGATTTAGCAGTCATAACTCTTCCAAACAGGGATAGGTCAAATCGAGAAAAATGTGCAAAGTCTGATATTATTGTTTTAGAACCATTGTCTAAATTGATTTTGATTGTTTTTTGTAGATTTGGCTCAATAATTATTCTTAAATATTCATTTGAGTTGTCTTCCCAATTAAAATTAGTTTGTTTCTTGAGGTTATCAATTTCTAACTTGTCCATGTTGAAAGTCAAGAATTTTGATTTCCCCGGATTGACTTTGAAGTATGATAAAAATGATCCAAATCCTTCAGTAGTGGTTTGATAGAAATTTGGGGATTTAAAAGGGTAAAAAATAAATCATCCGCAAATAAACCTAATTTTTAATGGCGTGAAGAAACTTCTATGCCTTTGATTTCAGGATTATTCCTAATGTTTTCAGCAAAAGGCTCCATAGCCAGAATTAACAGCAGAGGGGACAAGGGGCAACCCTGTCTCGTGCCCTTAGAAATGGCAAAGGGATCTGAAAGAGTATTATTAGAGAATATCCTGGCACTTGGGTTTGAGTATAAGGTAAAAATATTGGATAGTGACCGGTGATCGAAACCAAATTTACCTAAGGTTGCTTTTAAATAAGGCCAGCTTATCCTATCAAATGTCTTTTCAGCGTCTAAGGTCAAGAATGCTGCTTGTTGTTTCGACTTCTCCATTAAACTAATTAGGTTAATTACTCTCCTAGTACCATTGGATTCTTGACGGCCCTCAGAAAAGCCTATCTGATCATCAGACAGCAGTTTTGGAATAATGCTTTTGAGATGGTCAGCTAATATTTTTGCGTAAATTTTAATATCACTGTTAATTAATGATATTGGGCGATAATTTTGCACTTTTCCTGGATCCCGCTTATAATTGCTTCCTGCATCTCTTTAGGGAAGATACTTTGTTGGGCAGCCAAATTAAAGATAAAGACTAAATTAGGTGCAAGAATTTTGGAAAAAGATTTAAAATAGTCATTGGAAAGACCATCAGGTCCGGGGGCTTTGAAATTTTTTAGTTTACTAATGGTGTCCACTATTTCTCTCTCATGAAATGGGTGGTTCATAGCATCTAGGTCTGATGAATCCAATTTTGGTAGTTTGATGTTACTTAGAAATTAATTAATTGAAAAAAGGTCTATTTTGGGAGAATCAGGATCATCCTTCAAATTATATAGTTTACGAAAGAACTCTGCAAAGGTCTTAACTATGTCCTTTGGATGGACTGCTAATTGACCAGATGGGGAGACAAACTTTTTAATTCTCCTATTCATGCATTCTCTTTTGAGTTTAAGCATCATATATTTAGTAGTCTTGTTAATTGAAGTGTATGTTTTAGCTCTAGAAGATCTAATAATGGAATCCTGCTCTTGTAGAATTTCTGCATTCAGCTTCCGTCTAAGATCCAAAAATTTCAGAATTAATGGCAGTTGAAGGTATTGGCCTCTCATACTGTTACTTTTCCTTTAGGTGGATTTGATTTTGCAAATCATGGATTTGTTCTCTTTTTTTTTCCTATACCTAGACGAGAGCTGAATGAGAGCCCCCCTAATCACTGCCTTGTGGGCATTCCAAACAGTAAAGTTAATAACCTCATTAGTAGTGTTTTCTTTAAAATAATTAATTATTATATTATCCAATTCTAATTTATATTCCTTAATTTTAAAGATGGTGGAATTACATTTCCATAGTGGATTGGGATTTTCTGGAGTATTCAGGGAGAATTTGGCCAGAACTGGGGAGTGATCAGAGATTGACTTTTTTAATATTTTGATTTTTTAAAATTTTGTCAACTTAAAAATACTGGTGAGGATCAGATCGATAAGAGAGGATGTCATATGGACATCAGAGTAGTGAGTGTATTCCAAAGAAGATGTGTTAAGACATCTAAAAATGTCTTAACTAGAGTTGAGCGACTTTTGGTTTTTTAGGGTCGCGTTTCATTTCGTGAAACCCGACTTTTCCAAAAGTCGGGTCGAGCAAGATCGTCCGATTATAGGGAAAAGTCGGGGTCGTCCCGAAACACGAAACCCAATGTAAGTCAATGGGGAATAAAAGTCGGCAGTGAGAGGAGGACAGGAAACACACCAACAGTGCCCATTTGAATGCCAAAAGCATCAATTCTTCTTACTTAAGCTTGTCAACCTTAATTAACTTCATAATACAAGTTACGCACTGAAAAATGGGGGTTATTTGGCTACAGACTGTGGGGGGGAGGGCTGGCTCCAGGTTTTCATGTGCCCTGGGCGAAAGAGCGCCCCTTTAACACATACCACAACTCATCATGCTCCGATACGGCAGAGAAATAGCGGTATAGTACAATGAAAAATACCTCACTTTTTACATCTCATGACGAGGCCCATCTATTTCTCCATACAGAATCATTGGTCCCATATAATGTTTGAAACAGTATATGATGAGCTCCACATAATGCTACAGTATATGTTGGTCCCCATGGATGAAGCTCTACTGTCTTATGGGCCCAAATAATGCTCCAAACATAATGGGCCCCATTTCTAATGCTCTAGTGTATAATGGGCCCTGTAAATGCTGCTCCAGTGTCTGATGTCCACCTTTGGAATGTTCCAGTGTATGGTGGGCCCCATCTATCATTCTCAGACGGTGTTAGGCCCAGTATGGATTGCACGTGATTGCACAAAGGTTAGAAAGGGTACCGTATCCCCAGATAACATGTATGGATAGCGTACACATTCAAAATATATGTCTCAGGAGGCAGGCTCAGACGGTGTTAGGCCCAGTATGGATTGCACGTGATTGCACAAAGGTTAGAAAGGGTACCGTATCCCCAGATAACATGTATGGATAGCGTACACATTCAAAATATATGTCTCAGGAGGCAGGCTCAGACGGTGTTAGGCCCAGTATGGATTGCACGTGATTGCACAAAAGTTAGAAAGGGTACCGTATCCCCAGATAACATGTATGGATAGCGTACACATTCAAAATATATGTCTCAGGAGGCAGGCTCAGACGGTGTTAGGCCCAGTATGGATTGCACATGATTGCACAAAGGTTAGAAAGGGTACCGTATCCCCAGATAACATGTATGGATAGCGTACACATTCAAAATATATGTCTATACATCAGGAGGCAGGCTCAGACGGTGTTAGGCCCAGTATGGATTGCACGTGATTGCACAAAGGTTAGAAAGGGTACCATATCCCCGGATAACATGTATGGATAGCGTACACATTCAAAATATATGTCTATACATCAGGAGGCAGGCTCAGACGGTGTTAGGCCCAGTATGGATTGCACGTGATTGCACAAAGGTTAGAAAGGGTACCGTATCCCCAGATAACATGTATGGATAGCGTACACATTCAAAATATATGTCTCAGGAGGCAGGCTCAGACGGTGTTAGGCCCAGTATGGATTGCACGTGATTGCACAAAGGTTAGAAAGGGTACCGTATCCCCAGATAACATGTATGGATAGCGTACACATTCAAAATATATGTCTCAGGAGGCAGGCTCAGACGGTGTTAGGCCCAGTATGGATTGCACGTGATTGCACAAAAGTTAGAAAGGGTACCGTATCCCCAGATAACATGTATGGATAGCGTACACATTCAAAATATATGTCTCAGGAGGCAGGCTCAGACGGTGTTAGGCCCAGTATGGATTGCACATGATTGCACAAAGGTTAGAAAGGGTACCGTATCCCCAGATAACATGTATGGATAGCGTACACATTCAAAATATATGTCTATACATCAGGAGGCAGGCTCAGACGGTGTTAGGCCCAGTATGGATTGCACGTGATTGCACAAAGGTTAGAAAGGGTACCATATCCCCGGATAACATGTATGGATAGCGTACACATTCAAAATATATGTCTATACATCAGGAGGCAGGCTCAGACGGTGTTAGGCCCAGTATGGATTGCACGTGATTGCACAAAGGTTAGAAAGGGTACCGTATCCCCGGATAACATGTATGGATAGCGTACACATTCAAAATATATGTCTCAGGAGGCAGGCTCAGACGGTGTTAGGCCCAGTATGGATTGCACGTGATTGCACAAAGGTTAGAAAGGGTACCGTATCCCCAGATAACATGTATGGATAGCGTACACATTGAAAATATATGTCTCAGGAGGCAGGCTCAGATGGTGTTAGGCCCAGTATGGATTGCACGTGATTGCACAAAGGTTAGAAAGGGTACCGTATCCCCGGATAACATGTATGGATAGTGTACGCATTCAAAATATATGTCTATACATCAGGAGGCAGGCTCAGACGGTGTCAGGCACAGTATGGATTTGACGGCCCAGATTACACAGCGGAGGAGCAGGGAGAGGTAAAGATTGCAAATGCTGGGGCCCTGCCCAAGCAAGGGGGGCCCACTCGTGGGCGTCGGTACTGGCACTGGACCCCTCATAGTACAGCGGTGTGTCTGACGGCGGGTGTGCACCACCACCGTCAGAGACACTTGATTGCTCTATGAGGGACCCTGTGCCAGTGCCCGCGCCCAAGAGTCAGCCTACCCACCTGTCCAGGGCAACGGCACTCGCACGGTGTCGTGCACTAGGTGGTGACCCCGGCCATGGGGGGGAGGCAGCACAGTTAGGGAGTTTTAGAAAGTGGCATATGTTGATGTTGGACATTCAGCTGATGCAAAAGGCGAAATAGGTGAAGTACCAGGAAGAGGTGGACCAAAGCAAGCCATTTTTCTGTCACCCTATGTGTCATCAGGGGAAGGTGGGACAAAATCCTTGGAAACCCATGCGTGGTTCATTTTAATGAAGGTTAGATCATCCACATTTTGGGTTGACAGACGGGTCCTTTTTTCTGTCAGGATTGATCCAGCTGCACTGAAGACTCTTTCCGATAGCACACTTGCAGCTGGGCAAGCGAGCTCCTGTAAGGCATATTGGGCCAATTCTGGCCAGGTGTCCAGTTTAGCGGCCCAATAGTCAAAGGGGAATGACCTGTGTTGGAGAACATCGATATGGGAGGAAAAGTAGTTTGTAACCATAGTTGACAACTGCTGTCTCCTGTCACTTTCCATCGATGCAGTATTACCAGTTGTGTGAGCGGTATTTGAAAAATCAGTCCACAACATTGTCATGAAACCCCTGTCTCCAACGCCACTTCTGCTGTGTGCACCACGAACACCTCTACCAAGCTGCCCCCGGCCCGTATGGCTCGTGTGAGAACCAACACCGCTGCTGTGTGCTGGGAATGCCTCAAGCAACCGATTTACCAGAGTTGCTTGTTTATTAGCCAATATTAGGTCAAGGTTCTCCTGTGGCATGATGTTTTGTAATTTGCCTTTATAGCATAAGTGGGATGCTCATGCTTAGGATGGCGTCGTCTGCGCTTACCAGCCATGTGCATCCCTCAAAACACTGAAGGACTTTACAAAGGTCTTTCAGCTTCGACCACTGCACACCTGTCAACTCCATGTCTGCTCTCAAAGTGCCTGGCCGTGTATCCTCCCACAAATGCATTATGGCCTGCCTCTGCTCACACAGCCGCTCCACCATGTGCAGGGTGGAGTTCCACCTTGTTGCAATGTCGATAATGAGGCGGTGGTTGGGAAGGTGGAGCAATCGCTGCAGCTTCTGCATACGAACGGAGTGTACAGGCAACCGGCGGATGTGCGCGCACAGACTTCGCACCTTCTGGAGCAGGGCTGTTAACTACGGATAATTTTTGAGGAAGCACTGCACCACCAGGTTCAAGGTGTGAGCCAAGCAAGGTATGTGGCTGAGTTTTGAAAGGGCTATGGCTGCCACAAAATTACGGCCGTTATCACTAACTACCTTGCCTGCCTCAAGATGTACACTGCCCAGCCATGACTCAGTTTGTCGCTTCAAGTACTCGGCCAGCACCTCGGCGGTGTGTCTGTCGCCCAAACACATCATCTGCAACACAGCCTGCTGACGCTTTCCACTAGCTGCTCGATAGGGGGACACATCGTGTGCAACAGTGGCAGCTGCAGATGGAGTGCTCGTACGACTGCGCTCTGTGGACGAGCTTTCGCTTCTGGAGGAGGAGGAGGAGGAGGAGGGTCGAACGCCTACAGCCAACTGTTTCCTATACCGTGGGCTAGGCAGCACTGTCCCACCACCGCTGTCCCTTGTGGTCCCTGCATCCACCACATTAACCCAGTGCGCAGTGATGGACACGTAACTGCCCTGGCCATGCCGACTAGACCATGCATCAGTTGTGAGGTGCACCTTTCCGCTCACTGACTGCTTGAGTGCATGGACAATGCGGTCTTTCACATGATGGTGGAGGGCTGGGATGGCTTTGTGAGAGAAGAAGTGGCGACTGGGTAGGTCATAGCGTGGTACTGCATAGGCCATGAGTTCGCGGAAAGCTGTGCTTTCCACCAACCGAAAGGGCATCATCTCAAACGAGATTAGTTTGGCAATGTGGGCGTTCAAACCCAGTGTACGCGGATGAGAGACTGAGTACTTTCTTGACCTACTCATAGTGTCTGGGAGGGTGAGCTGGACTTGAGAGCTGCATATGGTGGAAGTAGCGGTGGACAGGGCGGACTGAGAGAGGGTTGATGATGGTGATGGAGTTGGTGTTCTTTCTGATGGCCTAGAATCAGTCTTTCGTTGATATAACAGTGGAATTCCCTGACTGCTGTGGTCTTGCAATGACACCTCAACATTTGCTGCTGTGCTAACCGGTGAACTTACAGTGGGGGAAACAATGTAGCGTTGCTGACTACCTTCGTTGTGATCAGTTGCACATGTGGCACTTGAGGTTTGGTGTTGTGTCCACGCTTGCAAGTGCATGCTGGTTAAATGTCTAAGCATGCAACTGGTATTCAAATTTTTCAGATTTTTCCCTCGGCTAAAGGTCTTTGCGCACTTCTTACAGATAACCTTGGCCTGATCATGAGGATTTTGTTCAAAAAAGTGCCACACTGCACTCTTCCTACTTTGGCAGACATTTTGCGGCCTAGCACGCTGTGATCTTTTGACCCTCTGGACAAGCTGTCCAGCAACTCTTTTGATGTTTGGAATCTGTCTTTGGAGTGCTCCGGGCCTGCCAGATAACAGCTGTTGCGATGTCGATGTCTGCTGTGGATGCTCCTCATCTGAGCTATTGGAAGCAGCACCCTCTTCCCCCAATGGATGCCAATCTGGGTCAACAACTGGGTCATCCATGACCTCCTCTTCTATGTCATGTGCACCTTCCTCTGTGTCACCGTGTATGGTTGTATAGTGTGCGGGAAGGGGCACCTGAGTCTCATCAGGGTCAGAATCTGGCTCTGTACACTGCGAGGACAATGTAGTGCTCTGAGTGAATGTACCAGCAGAATCATCCATTAGCGGCTGTGCATCAGTGCACTCCATGTCAGATTCATCTTGGCCTGGGTAATTCACCATTTGACTTGATAATCCAGGCATGGTATGTGAAACCAGCTCCATGGAGTAATCAGTAGTATGGCCTGCATAATCCTTCAATCTTGGTTGGGGTGAAGGACACAAGGAAAGGTGTGGTTCATGAACATGAGCCTCCAATGAAGACTTACTGCTTTTACTTTTTACAACTGTAGAAGAGGAGGCGATAGAGCTGGAGGCTGAGTCAGCAATGTAAGACAAAACTTTTTCCTGATGCTCTAGCTTTAAAAGCGGTTTGCCAACTCCTAGAAAACTAAGCGTTCGAGGCCTTATGTAGCCAGACGATGACGCAGGGTCAGCACCTCCTGCATTCGGTCCTATTTTGCTCTTGCCACTACCATCAGATCCACCACCAACACCATCATTACCAGCAGCCAACCCCCGCCCAATTCCATGGCCTCTTCCACCAGCCTTCCTCATTTTTGGTAGAAATGTAGACAAAATCGAACAAACTATATAGTAATGTAAAACAAGGTACAAGATGTCTATAGGACAGGGGAGATTTTGAATTTCTGCAGACACTTGTGGACACTGGACACTTTTGGATTGTGTGAGGCCCACTGATATCTGAGCGCTATGTGACAGGCTCGATGGCACAGCTGTGACCAAAGTGACTAGAGGATAAGGGAGATTTTTAATCTCTGCACACACTTTTGGACACTGGATGGACACTTTTGGATTGTGTGAGGCCCACTGATATCTGAGCGCTATGTGACAGGCTCGATGGCACAGCTGTGACCAAAGTGACTAGAGGATAAGGGAGATTTTGAATCTCTGCACACACTTTTGGACACTGGACACTTTTGGATTGTGTGAGGCCCACTGATATCTGAGCGCTATGTGACAGGCTCGATGGCACAGCTGTGACCAAAGTGACTAGAGGATAAGGGAGATTTTGAATCTCTGCACACACTTTTGGACACTGGATGGACACTTTTGGATGGTGTGAGGCCCACTGATATCTGAGCGCTATGTGACAGGCTCGATGGCACAGCTGTGACCAAAGTGACTAGAGGATAAGGGAGATTTTGAATCTCTGCACACACTTTTGGACACTGGACACTTTTGGATTGTGTGAGGCCCACTGATATCTGAGCGCTATGTGACAGGCTCGATGGCACAGCTGTGACCAAAGTGACTAGAGGATAAGGGAGATTTTGAATCTCTGCACACACTTTTGGACACTGGATGGACACTTTTGGATTGTGTGAGGCCCACTGATATCTGAGCGCTATGTGACAGGCTCGATGGCACAGCTGTGACCAAAGTGACTAGAGGATAAGGGAGATTTTGAATCTCTGCACACACTTTTGGACACTGGATGGACACTTTTGGATTGTGTGAGACCCACTGATATCTGAGCGCTATGTGACAGGCTCGATGGCACAGCTGTGACCAAAGTGACTAGAGGATAAGGGAGATTTTGAATCTCTGCACACACTTTTGGACACTGGATGGACACTTTTGGATTGTGTGAGGCCCACTGATATCTGAGCGCTATGTGACAGGCTCAATGGCACAGCTGTGACCAAAGTGATTAGAGGATAAGGGAGATTTTGAATCTCTGCACACACTTTTGGACACTGGATGGACACTTTTGGATTGTGTGAGGCCCACTGATATCTGAGCGCTATGTGACAGGCTCGATGGCACAGCTGTGACCAAAGTGACTAGAGGATAAGGGAGATTTTGAATCTCTGCACACACTTTTGGACACTGGATGGACACTTTTGGATTGTGTGAGGCCCACTGATATCTGAGCGCTATGTGACAGGCTCGATGGCACAGCTGTGACCAAAGTGACTAGAGGATAAGGGAGATTTTGAATCTCTGCACACACTTTTGGACACTGGACACTTTTGGATTATGTGGGGCCCAATGAATATCTGTGAGCTATGTGACAGGCTCGATGGCACAGATGTGACAAAAGTGACTAGAGGATAAGGGAGATTGGATTGCTTTTAAAAAAGCAGTTTGCGGAGCAGTGGGTAAACAGCAATGCAGGAATGTCAGGAAGCCTTAGAAGGCAGCCCAACAACCAACACCACTGATACACCACTATATAGCCTCCCCTTGCACTGCACACACAGTGACTGGTGTGTTGTGCAGGCCAAATTGCTAGCAGCAGAAGCAGTTTTTTTGTCTTCTCGGCAGGACAAAAAAAAAATTGGGATTGTTTTTAAAAAATCAGTTTGCGGAGCAGTGGGTAAACAGCAATGCAGGAATGTCAGGAAGCCTTAGAAGGCAGCCCAACAACCAACACCACTGATACACCACTATATAGCCTCCCCTTGCACTGCACACACAGTGACTGGTGTGTTGTACAGGCCAAATCGCTAGCAGCAGAAGCAGTTTTTTTGTCTTCTTCCTTGCCTAACGCTCTCCCTACAGAATCAGCAGCAACCTCTCCCTATACTAAGATCGGCAGAAGTAAGATGGCGGTCGGCGTGCACGCCCTTTTATACCCCCTGTGACGCCCACCAAAGCAAGCCAATCACTTGCATGCCCTTCTGAAAGATGGTGGTGACCCGTGCCTATGTCATCACGTTGCCCACAGTGTCCGTGGATCCTGATTGGCTGAAAAAGAGCGCAAAACAAACTTTTGAAACGCGACTTTGGCGCGTAAGTCGCCGACCTCGTGGCCGACCTCATCCTAGGGTCGGGTTTCGTTTCATGAAACCCGACTTTGCCAAAAGTCGGTGACTTTTGAATTTTTTCGACTCGTTTCGCTCAACTCTAGTCTTAACCCCTTCACTACCAAGGGTGGTTTGCACGTTAACTCCCGGGCCAATTTTTACAATTCTGACCACTGTACCTTTATGAGGTCATAACTCTGGAACGCTTTCATGGATCCCGGTGATTCTGACGTTGTTTTCTCGTGACATATTGTACTTCATGATAGTGGTAAAATTGCATTCAAATAACTTGCGTTTATTTGTGAAAAAATGGAAATTTGGCAAAAATTTTGAAAATTTCTCAATTTTCCAACTTTGAATTTTTATGCCCTTAAATCACAGCGATACGGCACACAAAAAACTTAATACGTAACATTTCCCACATGTTTACTTTACATCAGCACAATTTTGGAACCAAAATTTTTTTTGTTAGGAAGTTATAAGGGTTAAAAATTGACCAGCGATTTCTCATTTTTGCAACACCATTTTATTTTTAGGGACCACTTCACATTTGAAGCCACTTTGAGGGGTCTATATGATAGAAAATACCCAAAAGTGACACCATTCTAAAAACTGCACCCCTTAAGGTGCTTAAAACCACATTCAAGAAGTTTATTAACCCTTTAGGTGCGTCACAGGAATTTTTTGAATATTAAAAAAAAATGAACATTTAACTTTTTTTCACAAAAAAAATACTTCAGGTTCAATTTTCTTTATTTTACCAAGGGTAACAGGAGAAATTGGACTGCAAAAGTTATTGTGCAATTTGTCCTGAGTACGCTGATACCTGATATGTGGGGGGGAACCACTGTTTCGGCGCATGGCAGACCTCAGTAGGGAAGGAGCGCCGTTTGACTTTTTCAATGCAAAATTGGCTTGAATTCAGATCGGACGCCATGTCACGTTTGGAGAGCCCCTGATGTACCTAAACAGTGGAAACCCCCCAAGTGACCCCATTTTGGAAACTAGACCCCCCAAGGAACTTATCTAGATATGTGGTGAGAACTTTGAACCCACAAGGGCTTCACAGAAGTTTATAACGTACAGCGGTACAATTAAAAAATCATATTTTTTCCACAAAAATGATCTTTTCACCCCCAATTTTTATTTTTCCAAGGGTAACAGGACCCTAAAAGTTATTGTGCAATTTTTCCTGAGTACGCTGATACCCCATATGTGGGTGTAAATGACTATTTGGGCGCATAGCAGAGCTCGGAAGGGAAGCAGCGCCATTTGACGTTTTTGGCTAGAATTGAGATCGGACACCATGTCGCGATTGGAAAACCCCTGATGTACCAAAACAGTGGAAACCCCCCACAAATGACACCATTTTGGAATCTAGACCCCCCAAGGAACTTATCTAGATGTGTGGCGAGAACTTTGAACCCCCAAGGGCTTCACAGAAGTTTATAACGTACAGCAGTACAATTAAAAAATCATATTTTTTCCACAAAAATGATCTTTTCACCCTCAATTCTTATTTTTCCAAAAGTAACAGGACCCTAAAAGATATTGTGCAATTCATCCTGAGTAAGCTGATACCCCACATGTGGGAGTAAACCACTATTTGGGCGCATGGCAGAGCTCGGAAGGGAAGCAGCGCCATTTGACGTTTTTGGCTGGAATTGAGATCGGACACCATGTCGCGTTAGGAAAGCCCCTGATGTACCAAAACAGTAGAAAGCCCCCACAAATGACACCATTTGGGAAACTAGACCCCCCAAGGAACTTATCTAGATGTGTGGTGAGCACTTTGAACCCCCCAGTGCTTCACTGAAGTTTATAACGTCCGGGCGTGAAAATAAAAAAATCGTATTTTTTCCACAAACATGATCTTTTAGTCCCCATTTTTTTATTTTCCCAAGGGTAACAGGAGAAATTGGACCCCAAAAGTTGTTGTCCAATTTGTCCTGAGTACGCTGATACCTCATATGTGGGAGAAAACTACTGTATGGGCACACGTCGGGGCTCGGAAGGGAAGTAGTGACGTTTTGGAATGCAGACTTTGATGGATTGGTCTGCGGGTGTCATGTGCATTTGGAGAGCCCCTGATGTACCTAAACAGTGGAAACCCCCCAAAAGTGACCCCATTTTGGAAACTAGACCCCCCAAGGAACTTATCTAGATGTGTGGTGAGCACTTTGAACCCCCCAGTGCTTCACTGAAGTTTATAACGTCCGGGCGTGAAAATAAAAAAATCGTATTTTTTCCACAAACATGATCTTTTAGTCCCCATTTTTTTATTTTCCCTAGGGTAGCAGGAGAAATTGGACCCCAAAAGTTGTTGTCCAATTTGTCCTGAGTACGCTCATACCTCATATGTGGGAGAAAACTACTGTATGGGCACACGTCGGGGCTCGGAAGGGAAGTAGTGACGTTTTGGAATGCAGACTTTGATGGATTGGTCTGCGGGTGTCATGTGCATTTGGAGAGCCCCTGATGTACCTAAACAGTGGAAACCCCCCACAAGTGACCCCATTTTGGAAACTAGACCCCCTAATGAACTTATCTAGATGTGTGGAGAGCACTTTGAACCCCCCAGTGCTTCACAGAAGTTTATAACGACCGGGCGTGAAAATAAAAATATCGTATTTTTTCAACAAACATCATCTTTTAGTCCCCATTTTTTTTATTTTCCCAAGGGTAACAGGAGAAATTGGACCCCAAAAGTTGTTGTCCAATTTGTCCTGAGTACGTTGATACCTCATATGTGGGAGAAAACTACTGTATGGGCACACGTCGGGGCTCGGAAGGGAAGTAGTGACGTTTTGGAATGCAGACTTTGATGGATTGGTGTGCGGGTGTCATGTGCGTTTGGAGAGCCCCTGATGTACCTAAACTATTGAAACTCCCCACAAGTGACCCCATTTTGGAAACTAGACCCCCCACGGAGCTTATCTAGATGTGTGGAGAGCACTTTGAACCCCCAAGTGCCTCACAGAAGTTTATAACGCCTGGGCGTGAAAATAAAAAAAACATTTTTTCCGCAAAATTATATTTTTGCCCCCAATTTTTTATTTTCCTAAGGGTAACAGGAGAAATTGGACCCCAAAAGTTGTTTTGTAATTTGTCCTGAGTAGGCTGATACCCTACATGTGGGGGTAAAACACTGTTTGGGCGCATGGCAGAGCTTGGAAGGGAAGGAGCACCATTTGACTTTTTCAACGCAGAATTGGCTGCAATTGAGATCAGACGCCATGTTGCCTTTGGAGAGCACCTGATGTGCCCAAACAGTGGAAACCCCCAATTCTAACTCCAACCCTAACCTCAACACACCCCTAACCCTAATCTGAGCCCTAGCCCTAACCCTAGCCCTAACCCTAACCCCAGCCCTAACCCTAACCCTAGCCCTAACCCTAGCCCTAACCCTAGCCCTAACCCTAGCCCTAACCCTAACCCTAACCCTAGCTGGAAAATGGAAAAAATACATTTTCTTTTAGTTTTATTATTTTTCCCTAACTAAGGGGGTGATAACGGGGGGGTTTGATTTACGATTTATGGCGGTTTTTATGTTTGGCGGCTGTCGCACGCTAAAAGACGCTTTTTATTGTAAAAATAGTTTTTGCATCACCACATATTGTGAGCTATAATTTTTCCGTATTTTGACCCACCGAGTCATGTGAGGTCTTATTTTTTGCGGGACGAGTTGACATTTTTATTGGTACCATTTTTGGGCACGTGCCATTTTTTGATCGCTTTTTATTCCGATTTTTGGGACGCAGAATGAACGAAAACCAGCGTTTCATGAATTTCTTTTGGGGGGTGCGTTTACACCGTTCCGCGTGCGGTAAAATTGATAACATGTTTTTATTCTTTGGGTCAGTACGGTTACAGCAATACCTCATTTAGGTCGTTTTTTTATGTTTTGTCGGTTTTTTGCAATGAAAACAATTTTATATAAAAAATAATTATTTTTGTATCGCTTTATTCTGCGAGCTATAACTTTTTTATTTTTTTGCAGATGATGCTGTATGGTGGCTTGTTTTTTGCGGGACAAGATGACGTTTTCAGCGGTACCATGGATATTTATATGCGTCTTTTTGATCGCGCGTTATTGCACTTTTTGTTCGGTGGTATGATAATAAATCATTATTTTTTGCTTCGTTTTTTATTTTTATTTTTTAAGGGGTTCGCTAAAGGGGTTAACTAATGGGACAGTTTTATAGGGCAGATCATTACGGACGCGGCGATACCAAATATGTGTACTTTTATTGTTTTTGGGTTTTTTTATTTTGAAAAAATGGATTTATTGGGGAATATTTTTTTTTTTTTTACTAATTTATTTAGCGATTTTTTTTTATTATTTTTAACACTTTTTTTTTTTTTTTTTTACTTTATTACCTTGTCCCAGGTGGGACATCACTGTCCTGTGACAGATCGCTGATCTGTCACATCACAGATCACTGTGACAGATCAGCGATCTGTCACAGGCACTACTGCAGACTTCCTCATGCCTGCGCTTTGCAGGCAGTGAGGAAATCAGCTCCCTGCAGGCCCCCATCGCCATCTTGGATCCGGGGGCCTGTAGGGAAAGAGCCCCCTGCAGCAGCGCTGCACATTGCCGTGCTGTGGGGGGCTCAGGGAAGCACGGAGGGAGCCCCCTCCCTGCCGATGCTTCCCTTTAATCCCCGGTACACCGCGATCGCGTTTGATCGCGGTGTGCAAGGGGTTAACCTGTCGGGGGCGGTTCGTGACCGCCCCTGACATATTGTGCCGGGTGTCAGCTATGATAATTAGCTGACACTCGGCCGCGATCAGCGGCGCTCACCACGTGGGCGCCGCTGATCGCGATGATGTAATATTCCGTCCATGGTAATTAGGTCCATGGTCACATGGACGGAATATTACGTCAATTGTAGGTAAGGGGTTAATATTCGTTCTGGATTAACCAATTCTTGAGTATAGGAGCCTTGTGGTGGACAGAGGATGATGAATCCATCTGACTGTCAGGCACAATATAAAAATCACCTGCCCATATGATACCACCTGACTTGACTCGGTCAACCTTCTTCTTCTATTCAAAAATGAGATGGGAGTTTTGTTTGGTGCATATAGGTTGACCACTGTGCAAACTCGATCGTTTATTCTGTAAGTAAGAATATGGAACCTGCCTAGCTGATCTGCAAAAACAAGCAGATAGATTTAAGTAACAAAACACAACAAAATAAACTGGTCAGTATTAACTTATGACTTAACAAGTGCAGTCAAGGACTAACTGTAGGTTCTCCTGGAGGACTTAATACGAGAAAAAATCTCACCTAGCTCGGGGGAAAAGAAAAAATATGGCATCAATCCAGTTGAGACTACATTTGGTTAGAGGTGATTGGTGAATTGTTTCCTCTATCCCTGTCTCTAAAGGCGGGCTCCATTTCAAGGAATTTAATGAATCTCAAACCATCATGTGGGGCGAGAATTGGGTTATTATTATCGCTGTACCAGACTAGTAATTTTGTGGGGAAACCCCACCTGTACGGAATACGGAACTCTCTCAGTTTTGCTGTGACATCTCTAAATGCCCTCCTAGAGTCCATTGTAGCTTTAGAAAACTTTAGAAAAGTCAGCAAATAATTTTACACTTCTTAACGGCTCAGGAAGGGAACCTTTCTCCCAGGCGCTTCGGAGGACTCTTTATTTTGATTAGAAAAAATGCACTTTCATAATAGTGTCTCTTGGTTTTTCTGGAGCTACTCCTTTCGGTTTTGGGAGGTGGTGAATGCGATCTAGTTTTAGGTCTAGCTCAGTACGGTTTGGAACTAATTTTTTGAAAAGGTCTTTCGAAAATTTTGGGAGTTCATCTTGGGGGAATGATTCAGGTATTCCTCTGATTTTGAGGTTATTTCTCCTGCTTCTGTCCTCCAAGTCAGTTAACTTAGTTTTGATCAGGAGAACCTCTGATTGGAGACATGAGTTTTGTTTTGTGAGGAATGCATTGTCTTTCTCAACTTTTATTTTCAATTTTCTCTACTTTTTGATTAAAGTTGATGCAGGTTTCCCGAATAATTTTGCTTTGTTGTTCAAAACCCAGTTTAACCGATTCATTGAAAGATATGAAAAGGTTGGCAAAAAACCTTCAGTAACAACTGTGGTAGTGTCTATATAGACCTTTAGATCTGGAGAAGGAAAAGGGGTGACCTTCATTGTCTTCACTTTTTTGTCCTCCCTTTATGGGATACATTGAAGCAGCATGTGTGGACAACGGTGTTTTGATATTTCTGTGATGAGCTATGAGCTTTTATTTTAAATCTTGCATTGTTCCTTGCCCTGTGTCCAATAAAGCAATTTTATACTTTGACCTTCATTGTCTTCTGGAAGTTGCTTATCTTCCCCCTCCCCTTATCCAAACAAAAGAATAGATCTAGACACATAGAATACATACATATATATATATATATATATATATATATATACATGTCATTGAGACACATATGTATATATATATTTATATTTCACAGAGTTCTTCATAGCATAGTAGCCGCTAATTCAATTGCCATCTTCTGTCAAATCATTCCCCAACTCGACATGAAATGACACATGGTTTACATACAGTAAACCATTTCATTTCATGCTTTTTTATATGTCCCTAACTAATAATTAGATGAGGGTTTTTGTGCAAAATTTGGGAGGTGTAGGTGTTAATTTAAGGGGTTAATTCATTGTAAAAAAAATGCGTGGGCTCCCGCTGTAATTTGTCAACCAGAGAGGTAAAGCAGGTGAGTGAGGGCAGATTTTAATAGCCTTGAGAGGGACCATTGCTTTTGCCCCCCCGGCTACAAAAATCTGCCCCCAGACACCCCAGAAATGGCGCATCTATAAGATGTGCCAATTCTGGCACTTATCCTCTCTATTCCCATTCCACATAGCAAGGAAGCTGTAGCTTCCCTGCAGGACCTGTGGTCCAGGCAGAACAGCAAAAGGTCATCCACGTACTGTAATAGTACAATCTGCGGATGAGGTGATTGCCAATAATCAAGGATCCCTGCCATCGCTGCTGAGTAGATGGCAGGTGATTTCTTTTTTGTGGGAGGACTGTCCAACAATATTGTTTACCTTTATGAGTAAAGGAAAAAAAGATACTGACAGTCAGGGTGCAGGGGTACAGAGAAAAAATACATTAGCCAAATCAATGACTGTGAAACATTTTGACATCACTGGGATCTGTGACAGACGTGTGTGGGTTAGGGACAATTGAGGTCACATTTTCTGTAACATCATTAATAGCCCTTAAGTCATGAACCATTCTATAAGTGTCAGGGGAACCCTTCGGTCATTTTTTCATAATGGGATACAAAGGGGTGTTGCAGGGGGAAGATCTTTGCACTAGAACCCCTGCCTTAACATACTCTTTAATATCTCTGCTCAGGGCCATTGATTTGGCTAGGCTCAAGGGGTATTGCTTTAAACAAGGAGGAGTGTTTCCTCTTATTTTTTTTTCCAATTTAATCATGACAGTAAATTCATAGGCGAATTGTTATTAACAATAAGTTTTGTAAGCACCACAATTCCAGCATCTCACTGTTTCTAGGTCCCTTGGTCCCTTATTACGTCTTCACTTTTTTCCTTGTGCTCCAGCATACATGACAGGTTGTCTTATTGTCCTTTTTTTACTACTTTAAGGAGATCTGTTGGATCTACATTTCTCCATTCAGGTCTGGCTGTCTGTACCACGTCTCGTAAGCCTTTGCTCATACCGCCAATGAATGCATTTACCAGTATTTTAACGTGGAGTGGGCTTATGGGACTGTACCCCATGTCTGCCCATTTCAGTTGTAACCGTCCAAAGTACATCTCTACACTCTCTCCTTTTTGCTGTGTCACATCAGTCAGGAGAACAGACTGCTCTGATTGTTTCACTATAGCCCATTGTTTTAGTGATTCACAGTATGTCTCCCCAGACCTTGCAGATTTATCATCCATGCCCCGAGCTTGATCCTTTGCCACATCTGTATGTGTCTTAATTAGATGTCCTAGTATGTCACCTGCCTTTAAACTCACCAACCTCTCTAGGTCTGCCCAGGTACACTTATATGTCTGCTGTACTTCCTTTATGTGTCTGTAAAATGGGAATGGTTGGTTTTCAGGGTCAGGCATCTGCTTCAAAAAAGCTAGCTGATCAGAGGGGCTCCAGGGATAATACACCTGCATCTTTCTTATTCTAGTCGCCCTTCTAGGTCCTGATGGGGTTGGTTGTCTGGTGTCTACTGTCAGCTTACTCCTCAAAGGTCAATGTCCCCACTACCCACTAACCACACTATTATGTCAGCTTCTTATGTCACTACATATGATCTTGTCTGGACCGGATTTAGCGCAACTCGCTTAGGTCAGTAGCGCAGGTCACACAAGTAGCTATTCGGTCTGGGTTTGTCTGAGTCTGACCACAGTGTTTACAAGTCCATCTGTTTTGTTTGTGTCTCTGGTTAAACTTTGTCAATCAAAACATTCCTAATACACCTTCCATACTGCTGCACATTCTCAAACATAATTTATTCACTTGCTTTTTTCTTCCCTTGTCTGTGCCTTTTTTTGTACATCCAAACATTCACACTCTGGTATTTTTGCCTTTTTCAATATTGGTCCCACTTGTTTTACTGCTTCCTTTCTTCTCTGTCTTTTTCAATTTGCATAGCTGTCTTGAATCCCATTGGGGGCACCGACTGTACACAGAAAAAGTTGCCCATGGCTTCAACTTTTCCTCCCGACAGCTCACCTGTCTTCTGAATTGCCCTCTCAGTGTGCCTGACTTTGTCTTACAGGCCACACTTAGCAAGTCAGAGAGAGCCTGCCAAGGTGTAGCAGGAAGGCTCCTTGCCTCTCACCCGGTAGACCTACAGGATGTAATGAGAAGGCTCTCTGCCTCTCACCTGTTAGATCAGCTGGCTAGAATAGGAATAGGGCTTTTTCCTTCCAGCTCAGCTCCATGGATTGTGGGAAGGCTGCTTCAACTTAGACAGCTCATCTTTCTTCTGAAATGCCCTTCTCTGTGCCTGGACTTTTGTCTTACAGCCCACACATAGCAAGTCAGAGTGAGCCTGCCAAGGTGTATCCAGAAGGCTCCTTGCCCTCGCCTCTCACCCACAACAAAAGAACTCGCTGACTAAAGTAAGAAGGCCCAGGTGTGATAGGCCTCTAACCTACTTTATCAGCCATACAGTCGGCTGCCTCCTTTGTTGATCCACAACATGCCATACAAATTAATCACACCACTAGAAGCAGGTTCAAACACATTAATGACCAAACAATCACTTACAATTTCCTTCTAAATTAGGCACCATATTTTACTTTCAACTTCCAACTTCAACTTACAAAATTTCATTCCTCTTCAATTAAGTACTGTTGCTTTAAAATGCACAAATCTAATAGCGAGCATTTCACCAAGGACAACCACAGAGAGCACAGCACAGCTCTGTGCCCCCTCCTATTAGACACTCAGCAGAGATAAGAGGAGAGGAGAGCGAAACCGCGCAGCTCTTTCATTGCCCCCTCCCATCAGAATCTAGTGTCCTTCACAAAGTAACAGAGAATGCCGTAGCTCTTTAGACTTAATCAAAATCAATTTCTACAAAAAAAACTCAAAATCACGGGATTTCCCTGTAAGAGCATGTAACTGTATAATGTGAGTAATCGAGTCTTACCCTTTTCTGACCAAATAAATCCAGGAAACTTTACAATGCAATGCCACATATAACATGAGTTATATCATTACTCAATTCATTCAATCTCATATGTAGATTGAAATATCCATAACGCATCTGTCCGGGATCTCCCACAAAAACTAGAAAGGTAACAATCTCTTGACACAAAATGATGTGTGATGATTCATTTATACGTGCTCATTCAGGGATTTTTTTTTCCTTTCACTTTTCAGTGGTCATTTTATTTTACAAAGAGAAGATAACAAAAATCCCTTATCTCAATCACTCTGCCTAATTCAACTCAAAGCGAGTTGAATCATGTCATCTCTCACATACAGAGGGCCACACCTAACGGAACCCCTCATAAATCAGAGATTTATGTAGATCCCTTATACTCAGTTGCTCATCTGTCATCTCATTCAGAGGTTCTCATAGACATATATACAAGGATTCACACAGCTTGCCTATCTTGCACTTTGGATTTGACACCTTAACCTACAGCAGTGTCCACTGACACTCTGAGAGCACCAAAGCCAACTTCTTAAACAACAAGAATCAATGAAAACCAAAACAACCAAAAACCACAGCCCTACACAAAATAAACACTGCACGGAGTCTATCCCAGGCTCTGTGCTACACAGTTCACCAGTACACAACCAGTTAGCATATTAGTATATTGCCAGAATAGATTGACAGATAATACAGATGACAATTATTATCTTATTACTCTATTATTCAACTCTCATACAGACATACTCACTGGTCACTGGTGATGTAGGTTCTTTTGAACCGTGTTGTACAGCCTTACCCAAAGATATGTAGACATCCTTAGAGAGGTTGCAAACGCAAAATCAATGTAAGAATAAATGTTCTCACCTGCTGCAGGTGGGATTTTGCATATTCAACCTTCCAGGAAGCTCCCACATACGGATTCCGAATAGGCTGGTTTCCACAGTCCCCTTCGGGCACCAAAACTGTCATAGTTGCTTTTCATTCTGACCCAAAGTCAGGTAAGCTAGATCACCAGTGAGGCCAGATTAGGAGTTTCACCCTTAATTTACAAGCGCTTGGAGACAAAAGAGACTGCTCACACACGGGCCGTGGGCAGATCACTTTATATGACGTAATGAAACACAAGACAATCTTTTATACAATTTACAACAATATGTAACTCTATGGGGCTCATGTGGCCCCCACCATCACCTCAGGGTCGTACCTTGTTTACAATGTACCCAGAACATGTTGTTACTGACTATTGAGAGCATATATGATAACAAGTATAGTTTCCTTGAAAACAGAGACTAGTAGTCTACATAAGAATAATTTTAGCAGTAATAGGCAAAAAGCAATTGAAGTCTTAAAGGCAATTAAAGGGATATAAAGGCAAACCATTAACTCTTTTATATCATAGATGCATCATTTCTGGGGTGTCTGGGGGCAGATTTTTGTAGCCAGGGGGGCCAAAAACAATGGTCCCTCTCAAGGCTATTAAAATCTGCCCTCACTCACCTGCTTTACCTCTCTGGTTGACAAATTACAGCGGTAGCCCACACATTTTTTTAACGAATTAACCCCTAAAAAATTAACAGCTACACCTCCCAAATTTTGCACAAAACCCTCATCTAATTATTAGTCAGGGACATATAAAAAAAATGTGGCGTCATGAATTAATTGTCCTCCTGCGGGTCGGGTGACCGGGGTCACTAAAAGGTCACCTGACCCGCACACATAGGACACTTGAGAGTTAACCCCAGGGGGTGTGGCTAAGCCCCCACGAGCCTACGATCGCTCTGATTGGCTGTTAAAAGTGAAACAGCCAATCAGAGCGATTGTAATATTTCACTAATGAAATTTGGTGAAATATTACAATCCAGCCATGGCCGATGCTGAAATAGCATCAGACATGGCTTGAGACCAAGACCCGACCCCCCCCACACCGACTGACAGCGCCGATCGGCTGCCACCACCAACTGACGGCACCGATCGGCAGCTGCCATCATAATCTGCTCCCCCCGCCTTCCCTCTGCTCCCCCCTGCCCTCCGATCACCCCCTCTCACCCTCCACGGTGCCTCCGAACTCCCTCTGGCCGTCCCGGTGTCCCGCCATCCAGGATCATGGGCAGCGCCATCTTGGAAAATGGCGGGTGCATGCGCAGTGCACCGAATCGAATCCTGCTGCAGATTCATTCATTTATTTTGATCATTATGATAAACTTTCACAGTGATCAAGATAAAAAAAGTAAATCACCGCCCCCTTATCACCCCCCATAGGTAGGGACAAAAAATAAAATAAAGAAAATTTAATTATTTTTATTTTTCCATTAGGGTTAGGGTTGGAATTAGGGTTAGGGTTAGGGTTAGGGTTAGGATTGGGATTAGGGTTAGGGGTGTGTTGGGGTTAGGGTTGTGGTTAGGGTTATGATTAGGGTTGGGATTAGGATTATGGGTGTGTTGGGGTTAGGGTAGGAGATAGAATTGAGGGGTTTCCACTGTTTAGGCACATCACAGGGTCTCCAAATGCGACATAGTGCCACCATTTATTCCATCCAATTTTGCGCTCAAAAAGTCAAACAATGCTCCCTTCATTTTGAGCCCCAACATGTGCCCAAACAGTGGTTTACCCCCACATATAGGGTATCAGCGTACTCAGGAAAAATTGCACAACAACTTTTGGGGTGTAATTTCTCCTGTTACCCTTGGTAAAATAAAAAAATCGGGGCTAAAGTAATTATTTTTGTGGAAAAAAATTAATTTTTATTTTCACGGCTCTGCGTTCTAAACTTCTGTGAAGCACTTGGGGGTTCAAAGTGCTCACCTCAAATCTAGATTAGTTCTTTGGGTGGTCTAGTTTCCAAAATGGGGTTACTTGTGGGGGTTTCCTACTGTTTAGGTACAGTACAGACCAAAAGTTTCGACACACCTCTCATTCAAAGAGTTCTCTTTATTTTCATGACTATGAAAATTGTAGATTCACTCTGAAGGCATCAAAACTATGAATTAACACATGTGGAATTATATAATTAACGAAAAAGTGTGAAACAAAACTGAAAATATGTCTTATATTCTAGGTTCTTCAAAGTAGCCACCTTTTGCTTTGATTACTGCTTTGCACAATCTTGGCATTGTCTTGATGAGCTTCAAGAGGTAGTCACCGGAAATTGTTTTCACTTCACAGGTGTGCCCTGTCAGGTTTAATTAGTGGGATTTCTTGCCTTATAAATGTGGTTGGGACCATCAGCTATGTTTTGCAGAAGTCTGGTGGATACACAGCTGATAGTCCTACTGAATAGACTGTTAGAATTTGTATTATGGCAAGAAAAAAGCAGCTAAGTAAAGAAAAATGAGTGTCCATCATTACTTTAAGAAATGAAGGTCAGTCAGTCCAAAACATTGGGAACACTTTGAAAGTGTCCCCAAGTGCAGTGGCAAAAACCATCAAGCACTACAAAGAAACTGGCTCACATGAGGACTGCCCCAAGAGTCACCTCTGCTGTGGAGGATAGGTTCATCCGAGTCACCAGCCTCAGAAATCGCAGGTTAACAGCAGCTCAGATTAGAGACCAGGTCAATGCCACACATAGTTCTAGCAGCAGACACATCTCTACAACAACTGTTAAGAGGAGACTTTATGCAGCAGGCCTTCATGGTAAAATAGCTGCTAGGAAACCACTGCTAAGGACAAGCAACAAGCAGAAGAGACTTGTTTGGGCTAAAGAACACAAGGAATGGACATTAGACCAGTGGAAATCTGCGCTATGGTCTGATGAGTCCAAATTTGAGATCTTTGGTTCCAACCACCGAGTCTTTGTTCGACACAGAAAAGGTAAACGGATGGACTCTACATGCCTGGTTCCCACCATGAAGCATGGAGGAGGAGGTGTGATGATGTGGGGGTGCTTTGCTGGTGACACCGATGGGGATTTATTCAAAATTGAAGGCATACTGAACCAGCATGGCTACCACAGCAACTTGCAGCGGCATGCTTTTCCATCTGGTTTGCGCTTAGTTGGACCATCATTTATTTTTCAACAGGACAATGACCCCAAGCACACCTCCAGGCTGTGTAAGGGCTATTTGACCAAGAAGGAGAGTGATGGGGTGCTACGCCAGATGACCTGGCCTCCACAGTCACCAGACCTGAACCCAATCGAGATGGTTTGGGGTGAGCTGGACAGCAGAGTGAAGGCAAAATGGCCAACAAGTGCTAAACATCTCTGGGAACTCCTTCAAGACTGTTGGAAGACCATTTCCGGTGACTACCTCTTGAAGCTCATCGAGTGAATGCCAAGAGTGTGCAAAGCAGTAATCAAAGCAAAAGGTGGCTACTTTGAAGAACCCAGAATATAAGACATATTTTCAGTTGTTTCACACTTTTTTGTTAATTATATAATTCCACATGTGTTAATTCAGAGTTTTGATGCCTTCAGAGTGAATCTACAATTTTCATAGTCATGAAAATAAAGAAAACTCTTTGAATGAGAAGGTGTGTTCAAACTTTTGGTCAGTACTGTACATCAGGGGCTCTGCAAACGTAACATGACGCCCACAGACCATTCCATCAAGTTGGCATTTCAAAACGTCACTACTTCCCTTCTGAGCCCCAATGTGTGCCCAAAAAGTAGTCCCCCCACAATAATATTTTTATTTTCACTGCTCTGCGTTATAAACTTCTGTGAAGCACTTGGGGGTTCAAAGTGCTCACCACACATCTAGATAAGTTCCTTCAGGGGTCTAGTTTCCAAAATGGGGTCACTTGTGAGGGAGCTCCAATGTTTAGGCACACAGGGGCTCTCCAAATGCGACATGGTGTCCGCTAACGATTGGAGCTAATTTTCCAATTAAAAAGTTAAATGGTGCACCTTCCCTTCCGGGCCCTGCCGTGTGCCCAAACAGTGGTTTATAACCACATATGAGGTATCGTTGTACTCAGGAGAAATTGCCCAACAAATTTTAGGATCCATTTTATCCTGTTGCCCATGTGAAAATGAAAAATCTGAGGCTAAATACAATTTTTGTGAAAAAAAAGTACTATTTTTTACGGATCAATTTGAATTTGTGAAGCACCTGGGGGTTCAAAGTGCTCACTATGCATCTAGATAAGTTCCTAGTTTCCAAAATTTGGTCACTTGTGGGGGAACTCCAATGTTTAGGCACACAGGGACTCTCCAGACGCAACATGGCAACTGCTAAATATTCAAGCATATTTTCCATTCAAAAAGTGAAATGGCACTCCTTCGCTTCTGAGCCCTGCCGTGCGCCCAAACAGTGGTTTATGACCACATATGAAGTATCGTTGTACTCAGGAGAAATTGCCCAACAAATTTTATGATCCATTTTATCCTGTTACCCATGTGAAAATGAAAAAACTGATGCTAAAATGAAATTTTTGTTGGAAAAATTAAAATGTCCATTTTTTCCTTCCATGTTGCTTTCGTTCCTGTGAAGCACCTGAAGGGTTAATAATCATCTTGAATGTAGTTTTGAGTTGCTTGAGGGGTGCAGTTTTTAGAATGGTGTCACTTTTGGGTATTTTCTGCCCTATAGACCCCTCAAGTGACTTTAAATGTGAGGTGGTCCCTTAAAAAATGGTTTTGTATATTTTGTTGCAAAAATGAGAAATTGCTGGTCAACTTTTTACCCTTATAACTTCCTAACGAAAAAAAAATTTGTTTCCAAAATTGTGATATAAAGTAGACATGTGGGAAATGTTAATTATTATCTATTTTGTGTCATATAACTCTCTGGTGTAACAGAATAAAAATTCAAAATTTGAAAATTGCAAAATTTTCAAAATTTTCGCCAAATTTCCATTTTTTCACAAATAAACGCAAAAATTATCAGTCTAAATTTACCACTAGCATGAAGCCCAATATGTCATGAAAAAGCAATCTCAGAATCGCTAGGATGCGTTGAAGCGTTCCTGAGTTATTACCTCATAAAGGGACACTGGTCAGAATTGCAAAAAATGGCCAGGTCATTAAGGTCAAAATACGCTGGGTCATGAAGGGGTTAAAGTAATCTTCATGTGTGCCACTCATTTTTAAAGATGACAACAGTTCTAAGGGTTAAGGGAGCCAGATGCAATAGTCCTTTTTTCAAAGGTTTCCCTGCACTATCTTAATTATTTATAGTTTACAACAAAGCTGAGAGACTGCTCCAATAGATGATATCCCTCTGCCGCCGTCCACACTAAGCTCGAAAAGCACCAAAAAGTCCAATATTAAGCCAGGATATTTATTCCACAAAGAATTCCGCACAGAAAGATCTCCAAAAGAAGATTCCAGGGGATCGCCAATTTAAAAGGTAAAATTGTGGCTG
This sequence comes from Dendrobates tinctorius, assembly GCF_039654945.1. Lineage (NCBI taxonomy): Eukaryota > Metazoa > Chordata > Amphibia > Anura > Dendrobatidae > Dendrobates > Dendrobates tinctorius. Next base: position 55,495,136 of record NW_027361698.1, on the reverse strand, counting down.
TACGCTTCTCCCTTGTCATGGGACTATTTAAGCATGATGAGGAAGGATACCCTCCTGATGCACCCCAGCAGGACACTGTCTATATTAATAATCACAGTTTTTCAGCAGCAGGTTATGTGGAGGTGTGTTGTATCAATCCACGGGAAATAGACAGGCTTCCACAAATCAATAAGTGAATGATCTATATAGTTTTTAATTATTTTTAAGTGTGTTTAGCCTTGAGGGGACATAAATGGGCACCAGGGTTGTACCGGTAGCGAGATGGATTTATTTAGATTCCAATGGTGTTGCTGGACTATATTATTGCGCTGCAGCCACGTCGCGCAAAGGGGAGGCTCCACGAGACACAGTAACTAACCTTTCCCCAAAAATCCAAGGGGATGATAAGGTACCTCGGTGACTCTAGTGAATGGTCCAATTGTCCTCCGTGAAAGGCTGATGATTTAAAGTCAGGTATTAGATCTTTAGGGAATCCTCTCTTGAGTGATATCACTCCGCCGGTCTGCTCCTTTAATGGCCTCTGTTTCCTGAGAGAAATAACTTCAAAATTCCTGCTTGTGGCCTCTTGGTTATTGTTACAAAGCTGACCAAAATGCTCAGGAGGAGTTTCAATTCTTTTAGGGAGCTGGTTGTATGGCCTCTTGTTGCTTAAAAGTCGCTCTTGAAAGAGTCTTCTCTGGAGCTCAAACTCTTGCTGCCTACATGACAGGAGTTTAGGCCACACCCCAATTAAACTAATTCTTGACCTTCTGTTGATTTTTTAAATTCTGTCAAAGTTCTCAGTACCTTTTGGCTCACATTTATCCTGTGCACTACGCTGAGCGATTATACTGAGGTTTCCCTGTAAATCTCTGAAATGCAAGTTCAGATGGATCCCTTGAAGGAAGATTCCCTTTAAGGAGGCAAATGTAGACACCATGCATGTCATCTGGCCTTTGATCCTGCAGTTTCTGTCTTTTTTGGCCTGCTTAAAAGTGTGGTTGGCCACAGTTTTGTTCACTATGAAAAAGGACAATTCTGAACAGAAACCAGACTGAGTCCAGAGTAGGAGTAGCCGCTGCCTCATTGTAGCGAATGGATCACTAAGGGGGATTCATGTAAATCATGTCACTTGGAGATTAAGATGGAAAACCTAAAGTAAGTGGGAGCGTAGAACAAAGGATAATTGTTATCCCAAATGTTATGTAAAATGTTCCCAATAAATGCTTCAACTCAATCTGCAAAAAAAAAGAAGTCCCCACTCAGATCCATCATGTGGTAATGGAAACAAACATAGGGGACTTTAACGATACTGGCAGCACAAAGGCTCTGAAAAAGTGCCTCGGCTCCTCATCCCCTATAAGAAATTCAGCAAATTCTGCTCTCACATATTAAATGTCCCTCTCCCTACTGAGCCCCAGTGTGCTATACCACATTTAGTGTCCACATGTTTGGCATTTCTGTAGTGAACAGAGCCCACCTAACTTTTGGGTGTTTGTCTCCATAAGCATGAACTGGGCACTACCATGCATTGGGCACTACAACAGACTGGTGACTACAATGTACAGTACTTAGCACTACAATAGCAGTTTACAATTTTCACTCAGCAACATCCACTGCTGCTTGTTTTTGGAAAACACCCATGCAGTAAAATGCATCACTACATCTGTAGATAAATTCCAAATGTGATATAATTTTCAAAATGGGGTCACTTGGGGCAGATTCTGGTCTTCTAGCACTTATGGGCACTATATATGGAGTCTGCAAAATTTTCTAGGATTAATTAATTCCTGTGAAGCAGCAGAAGGGTTAATAAACTTCTTGAATGTGGTTTTGAATAACTTGAGGTGTACAGTTTTTAGAATTGAGTCAATTTTTTGTATTTCAATGTCACTTTAAATGTAGTGTGGTCCCTTAAAAATGTTTTTGTAAATTTTGTTTGTTTGCTTTTTTGGAGTGTTATATACTACAGCAATGTAACAGAAAGCACCAAACACTATGTGGATGACTAATTGATTCCAGAAAAAATTTCAACACTTTTTTGGAGCGTAATATACCAGCAAAATGTCACAGAAAGCACCTAATACTATATGAATGACTAAATGAATTCAAATATATTTTTCAATGCTCTTTTTGGAGTGTTATATCACACCAAAATGTACCACAGACCTCATTATTGTGAATGTATGAATAATTGAATACAGAAAAAGTTTTCAAGACTTTTATGGAGTGTTATATTAAACAGAAAAGTTCTGCAAAGCACCTAACAATCTATGGATGACAATATAGTACATTTTTCACCCCCCCAAAAAAAATGTGTTCATTTGACTCAGCTATATATTTAGCAATGGACTGCAAAACCCTAGTCTGTGCCTAGAGACTGTATTCAGCCACTCTACCTGTTCCTGTAACTCTCTCCCTCCCAAGGCTAAATGCAGATTGTATTTAAAACCAACTGCAAAGCACATGATTGACCCCTAGAAGGGTTGTTAGTAGGATAGTATGAGTGTTCAACTACAGCACCATTATCAAGACTTCAGGTCTCTAATCCGTTAAACTGAGTACTCACACTCCTGGACAAGAGGTTTGTCCCTCCAATAAGAACTGTCACAGACATATGCAATGGTGTCAGTGGGCAAGCCTGGTGGCACCTGTCCTTTTAAAACCCCTGATGATGTCACATGGCCAGCCAGTCACAGTAATGCTACTAGCAAGATTAATTCAACATTACAGTAACGCACATGCAATCCATGCATGCTTATTGGTGGTGCAACAGGTGCCAAACATGAGGAGTGGGGCTTCAAGTTTGAAATGGAGCACCGTCTAGTGCTTGTCAAGTAACAAGCACATTTGAGCACTCAGATACTCAAGTGATAAGCGAGTATAACCAAAAACTTTTATTTAACCTCTGAATATTTTTTTTTAGAAACCTTCCAAGACAGTGTAGCATAATTAACTATTTTCTTCTTAATGAACCATCAAAATTAATCTTCCAAGGCTTAATGAGTCCCCTGCCTGTCTCTATTCTTCTTACTTGGTGACAAGTAACCTCTGACCAACATGTCAACGCTCTTGTCAAGAATTGTCTGCAACCATAATATGCCTGTTTAGATTAAACAGGCAGTACAAAGTAATTTTATTTACAACCTGTATTTTCTTGACAAACATGTAACAGATGCAGTCAATCACAAGGCACAGATGTAAAATATGTCATCACTGCAGCCAGAGTTTGATTGTAGTGCTTTCAGTTCCGTCCATACAAAACAGCAAGTTAGGAAACAAGAAGATACATAAGCATCCTTATTGTACTAGCGGCAGCAAATTGGCAAAGTGAAAAAACTTTATTATGTTACAGCATCCTTTTTTTTAATAAACTTCTTACTTTGGCCAGGTGCCAAGTGAAGGTATGGCTGATACTTACAGACTTTAGGCACAATGCCCAGCATGACAAAGGATCTCCTGATCTGAACTAGTGTCTGTGTGTTAGTCCAGGTCAGAAACTCTGAGATTGAGCATATGATTGTACCCAAACATGCATCACAAAATAAGGCCATGTGAATGCACCATAAAGATTAAAACTGGATATACTGCATATTTCTGAAATTCATAAATGTAATAAAAAATATATTGCTTTTTGTTATGTAGGATGAGAATTCAAGTTTACAGATTAAGAGGCATGTTTGAACATCAATTTCATCCGCAATGTATGCATTTCATATATATTGTGAAGCATCAAATCTAAGGTTTCGATCTATTACAAACAGTCCATTGCCTAAGTGAAATCTGAGAACTAATATTAGCAAAACATCTAGAAAACCCACAACATTCATCCTTTTGATTCATCACTAGTAGAGTTGAGCGAAACGGGTCGAAAAATTTCAAAAGTCGCCGACTTTTGGCAAAGTCGGGTTTCATGAAACGAAACCCGACCCTAGGATGAGGTCGGCCACGAGGTCGGCGACTTACGCGCCAAAGTCGCGTTTCAAAAGTTTGTTTTGCGCTCTTTTTCAGCCAATCAGGATCCACGGACACTGTGGGCAACGTGATGACATAGGCACGGGTCACCACCATCTTTCAGAAGGGCATGCAAGTGATTGGCTTGCTTTGGTGGGCGTCACAGGGGGTATAAAAGGGCGTGCACGCCGACTGCCATCTTACTTCTGCCGATCTTAGTATAGGGAGAGGTTGCTGCTGATTCTGTAGGGAGAGCGTTAGGCAGGGAAGAAGACAAAAAAACTGCTTCTGCTGCTAGCAATTTGGCCTGCACAACACACCAGTCACTGTGTGTGCAGTGCAAGGGGAGGCTATATAGTGGTGTATCAGTGGTGTTGGTTGTTGGGCTGCCTTCTAAGGCTTCCTGACATTCCTGCATTGCTGTTTACCCACTGCTCCGCAAACTGCTTTTTTAAAAGCAATCCCAATTTTTTTTTTTTGTCCTGCCGAGAAGACAAAAAAACTGCTTCTGCTGCTAGCAATTTGGCCTGCACAACACACCAGTCACTGTGTGTGCAGTGCAAGGGGAGGCTATATAGTGGTGTATCAGTGGTGTTGGTTGTTGGGCTGCCTTCTAAGGCTTCCTGACATTCCTGCATTGCTGTTTACCCACTGCTCCGCAAACTGCTTTTTCAAAAGCAATCTAATCTCCCTTATCCTCTAGTCACTTTTGTCACAACTGTGCCATCGAGCCTGTCACATAGCGCTCAGATATTCATTGGGCCTCACACAATCCAAAAGTGTCCATCCAGTGTCCAAAAGTGTGTGCAGAGATTCAAAATCTCCCTTATCCTCTAGTCACTTTGGTCACAGCTGTGCCATCGAGCCTGTCACATAGCACTCAGATATCAGTGGGCCTCACACAATCCAAAAGTGTCCAGTGTCCAAAAGTGTGTGCAGAGATTCAAAATCTCCCTTATCCTCTAGTCACTTTGGTCACAGCTGTGCCATCGAGCCTGTCACATAGCGCTCAGATATCAGTGGGCCTCACACAATCCAAAAGTGTCCATCCAGTGTCCAAAAGTGTGTGCAGAGATTCAATATCTCCCTTATCCTCTAGTCACTTTGGTCACAGCTGTGCCATCGAGCCTGTCACATAGCGCTCAGATATCAGTGGGCCTCACACAATCCAAAAGTGTCCATCCAGTGTCCAGAAGTGTGTGCAGAGATTCAAAATCTCCCTTATCCTCTAGTCACTTTTGTCACAGCTGTGCCATCGAGCCTGTCACATAGCGCTCAGATATTCATTGGGCCTCACACAATCCAAAAGTGTCCAGTGTCCAAAAGTGTGTGCAGAGATTCAAAATCTCCCTCATCCTCTAGTCACTTTGGTCACAGCTGTGCCATCGAGCCTGTCACATAGCGCTCAGATATCAGTGGGCCTCACACAATCCAAAAGTGTCCATCCAGTGTCAAAAAGTGTGTGCAGAGATTCAATATCTCCCTTATCCTCTAATCACTTTGGTCACAGCTGTGCCATCGAGCCTGTCACATAGCGCTCAGATATCAGTGGGCCTCACACAATCCAAAAGTGTCCATCCAGTGTCCAAAAGTGTGTGCAGAGATTCAAAATCTCCCTTATCCTCTAGTCACTTTTGTCACAGCTGTGCCATCGAGCCTGTCACATAGCGCTCAGATATTCATTGGGCCTCACACAATCCAAAAGTGTCCAGTGTCCAAAAGTGTGTGCAGAGATTCAAAATCTCCCTTATCCTCTAGTCACTTTGGTCACAGCTGTGCCATCGAGCCTGTCACATAGCGCTCAGATATCAGTGGGCCTCACACAATCCAAAAGTGTCCAGTGTCCAAAAGTGTGTGCAGAGATTCAAAATCTCCCTTATCCTCTAGTCACTTTGGTCACAGCTGTACCATCGAGCCTGTCACATAGCGCTCAGATATCAGTGGGCCTCACACAATCCAAAAGTGTCCATCCAGTGTCCAAAAGTGTGTGCAGAGATTCAATATCTCCCTTATCCTCTAGTCACTTTGGTCACAGCTGTGCCATCGAGCCTGTCACATAGCGCTCAGATATCAGTGGGCCTCACACAATCCAAAAGTGTCCATCCAGTGTCCAAAAGTGTGTGCAGAGATTCAAAATCTCCCTTATCCTCTAGTCACTTTTGTCACAGCTGTGCCATCGAGCCTGTCACATAGCGCTCAGATATTCATTGGGCCTCACACAATCCAAAAGTGTCCAGTGCCCAAAAGTGTGTGCAGAGATTCAAAATCTCCCTTATCCTCTAGTCACTTTGGTCACAGCTGTGCCATCGAGCCTGTCACATAGCGCTCAGATATCAGTGGGCCTCACACAATCCAAAAGTGTCCAGTGTCCAAAAGTGTGTGCAGAGATTCAAAATCTCCCTTATCCTCTAGTCACTTTGGTCACAGCTGTGCCATCGAGCCTGTCACATAGCGCACAGATATCAGTGGGCCTCACACAATCCAAAAGTGTCCATCCAGTGTCCAAAAGTGTGTGCAGAGATTCAATATCTCCCTTATCCTCTAGTCACTTTGGTCACAGCTGTGCCATCGAGCCTGTCACATAGCGCTCAGATATCAGTGGGCCTCACACAATCCAAAAGTGTCCATCCAGTGTCCAAAAGTGTGTGCAGAGATTCAAAATCTCCCTTATCCTCTAGTCACTTTTGTCACAGCTGTGCCATCGAGCCTGTCACATAGCGCTCAGATATTCATTGGGCCTCACACAATCCAAAAGTGTCCAGTGTCCAAAAGTGTGTGCAGAGATTCAAAATCTCCCTTATCCTCTAGTCACTTTGGTCACAGCTGTGCCATCGAGCCTGTCACATAGCGCTCAGATATCAGTGGGCCTCATACAATCCAAAAGTGTCCATCCAGTGTCCAAAAGTGTGTGCAGAGATTCAAAATCTCCCTTATCCTCTATTCACTTTGGTCACAGCTGTGCCATCGAGCCTGTCACATAGCGCTGAGATATCAGTGGGCCTCACATAATCCAAAAGTGTCCATCCAGTGTCCAAAAGTGTGTGCAGAGATTCAAAATCTCCCTTATCCTCTAGTCACTTTGGTCACAGCTGTGCCATCGAGCCTGTCACATAGCGCTCAGATATCTGTGGGCCTCACACAATCCAAAAGTGTCCATCCAGTGTCCAAAAGTGTGTGCAGAGATTCAATATCTCCCTTATCCTCTAGTCACTTTGGTCACAGCTGTGCCATCGAGCCTGTCACATAGCGCTCAGATATCAGTGGGCCTCACACAATCCAAAAGTGTCCAGTGTCCACAAGTGTCTGCAGAAATTCAAAATCTCCCCTGTCCTATAGACACCTTGTACTTTGTTTTACATTACTATATAGTTTGTTGGATTTTACCTACATTTCTACCAAAAATGAGGAAGGCTGGTGGAAGAGGCCGTGGAATTGGGCGGGGGTTGGCAGCTGGTAATGATGGTGTTGGTGGTGGATCTGATGGTAGTGGCAAGAGCAAAATAGGACCGAATGCAGGAGGTGCTGACCCTGCGTCATCGTCTGGCTACATAAGGCCTCGAACGCTTAGTTTTCTAGGAGTTGGCAAACCGCTTTTAAAGCCAGAGCATCAGGAAAAAGTTTTGTCTTACATTGCTGACTCAGCCTCCAGCTCTATCGCCTCCTCTTCTTCAGTTGTAAAAAGTAAAAGCACTGAGTCATCATTGGAGGCTCATGTTCATGAACCACACCTTTCCTTGTGTCCTTCACCCCAACCAAGATTGAAGGATGACGCAGGCCATACTACTGATTACTCCATGGAGCTGTTTTCACATACCATGCCTGGATTATCAAGTCAAATGGTGAATTACCCAGGCCAAGATGAATCTGACATGGAGTGCACTGATGCACAGCCGCTGATGGATGATTCTGCTGGTACATTCACTCAGAGCACTACATTGTCCTCGCAGTGTACAGAGCCAGATTCTGACCCTGATGAGACTCAGGTGCCCCTTCCCGCACACTATACCACCATACACGGTGACACAGAGGAAGGTGCACATGACATAGAAGAGGAGGTGATGGATGACCCAATTGTTGACCCAGATTGGCATCCATTGGGGGAAGAGGGTGCTGCTTCCAATAGCTCAGATGAGGAGCATCCACGGCAGACATCGACATCGCAACAGCTGTTATCTGGCAGGCCCGGAGCACTCCAAAGACAGGTTCCAAACATCAAAAGAGTTGCTGGACAGCTTGTCCAGAGGGTCAAAAGATCACAGCGTGCTAGGCCGCAAAATGTCTGCCAAAGTAGGAAGAGTGCAGTGTGGCACTTTTTTGAACAAAATCCTCATGATCAGGCCAAGGTTATCTGTAAGAAGTGCGCAAAGACCTTTAGCCGAGGGAAAAATCTGAAAAATTTGAATACCAGTTGCATGCTTAGATATTTAACCAGCATGCACTTGCAAGCGTGGACACAACACCAAACCTCAAGTGCCACATGTGCAACTGATCACAACGAAGGTAGTCAGGAACGCTACATTGTTTCCCCCACTGTAAGCCCACCGGTTAGCACAGCAGCAAATGTTGAGGTGTCGTTGCAAGACCACAGCAGTCAGGGAATCCCACTGTTATATCAACGAAAGACTGATTCTAGGCCATCAGAAAGAACACCAACTCCATCACCATCATCAACCCTCTCTCAGTCTGCCCTGTCCACCGCTACTTCCACCATATGCAGGTCTCAAGTCCAGCTCACCCTCCCAGACACAATGAGTAGGTCAAGAATGTACTCAGTCTCTCATCCGCGTACACTGGGTTTGAATGCCCACATTGCCAAACTAATCTCGTTTGAGATGATGCCCTTTCGGTTGGTGGAAAGCACAGCTTTCCGCGAACTCATGGCCTATGCAGTACCACGCTATGACCTACCCAGTCGCCACTTCTTCTCTCGCAAAGCCATCCCAGCCCTCCACCATCATGTGAAAGACCGCATTGTCCATGCACTCCAGCAGTCAGTGAGCGGAAAGGTGCACCTCACAACTGATGCATGGTCCAGTCGGCATGGCCAGGGCCGTTACGTGTCCATCACTGCTCACTGGGTTAATGTGGTGGATGCAGGGTCCACAGGGGACAGCGGTGGTGGGACAGTGCTGCCTAGCCCACGGTATAGGAAACAGTTGGCTGTAGGCGTTCGACCCTCCTCCTCCTCCTCCTCCTCCAGAAGCGAAAGCTCGTCCACAGAGCGCAGTCGTACGAGCACTCCATCTGCAGCTGCCACTGTTGCAAACGATGTGTCCCCCTATCGAGCAGCTAGTGGAAAGCGTCAGCAGGCTGTGTTGCAGATGATGTGTTTGGGCGACAGACACACCGCCGAGGTGCTGGCCGAGTACTTGAAGCGACAAACTGAGTCATGGCTGGGCAGTGTACATCTTGAGGCAGGCAAGGTAGTTAGTGATAACGGCCGTAATTTTGTGGCAGCCATAGCCCTTTCAAAACTCAGCCACATACCTTGCTTGGCTCACACCTTGAACCTGGTGGTGCAGTGCTTCCTCAAAAATTATCCGGAGTTAACAGCCCTGCTCCAGAAGGTGCGAAGACTGTGCGCGCACATCCGCCGGTCGCCTGTACACTCCGTTCGTATGCAGAAGCTGCAGCGATTGCTCCACCTTCCCAACCACCGCCTCATTATCGACATTGCAACAAGGTGGAACTCCACCCTGCACATGGTGGAGCGGCTGTGCGAGCAGAGGCAGGCCATAATGCATTTGTGGGAGGATACACGGCCAGGCACTTTGAGAGCAGACATGGAGTTGACAGGTGTGCAGTGGTCGAAGCTGAAAGACCTTTGTAAAGTCCTTCAGTGTTGTGAGGAATGCACACGGCTGGTAAGCGCAGACAACGCCATCCTAAGCATGAGCATCCCACTTATGCGTCTGCTCATGCAAACTTTGACGCACCTTAAGGAGCAGGCGTCTGCAGCCAATGTTGATGAGGAGGAAGAGGAGGAGGGAATCCTTGATGACATTCAGCCATTGTCTGCTCAGGGACGTCTCCTGGACGAGGTGGAGGAAGAAGAGGAGGAGGAGGATGATGATGGGGATGATTACTTAGGGGAGGAGGATGCATCTCATGGGGCAAGTGAAAATGTTGGCGTGGCAAGGTCTGGTACAGGGTTTGTGCGTGACTGGAGGGATGTGGATTTGCCAGAAAGTGCTCCTCCACCCAGCACTCGCAGTGCATCATTGACACCGGGAACATTGGCCCACATGTCAGATTATGCCTTGCGGATCCTAAAAAGGGACCCCCGCATTGCCAAAATGATGAACGATGACGACTACTGGTTGGCCAGCATCCTGGATCCACGCTATAAAGGCAAATTACAAAACATCATGCCACAGGAGAACCTTGACCTAATATTGGCTAATAAACAAGCAACTCTGGTAAATCGGTTGCTTGAGGCATTCCCAGCACACAGCAGCGGTGATGGTTCTCACACGAGCCGTACGGGCCGGGGGCAGCTTGGCAGAGGTGTTCGTGGTGCACACAGCAGAAGTGGCGTTGGAGACAGGGGTTTCATGACAATGTTGTGGACTGATTTTTCAAATACCGCTCACACAACTGGTAATACTGCATCGATGGAAAGTGACAGGAGACAGCAGTTGTCAACTATGGTTACAAACTACTTTTCCTCCCATATCGATGTTCTCCCACACAGGTCATTCCCCTTTGACTATTGGGCCGCTAAACTGGACACCTGGCCTGAATTGGCCCAATATGCCTTACAGGAGCTCGCTTGCCCAGCTGCAAGTGTGCTATCGGAAAGAGTCTTCAGTGCAGCTGGATCAATCCTGACAGAAAAAAGGACCCATCTGTCAACCCAAAATGTGGATGATCTAACCTTCATTAAAATGAACCACGCATGGGTTTCCAAGGATTTTGTCCCACCTTCCCCTGATGACACATAGGGTGACAGAAAAATGGCTTGCTTTGGTCCACCTCTTCCTGGTACTTCACCTATTTCGCCTTTTGCATCAGCTGAATGTCCAACATCAACATATGCCACTTTCTAAAACTCCCTAACTGTGCTGCCTCCCCCCCCATGGCCGGGGTCACCACCTAGTGCACGACACCGTGCGAGTGCCGTTGCCCTGGACAGGTGGGTAGGCCGACTCTTGGGCGCGGGCACTGGCACAGGGTCCCTCATAGTGCAATCAAGTGTCTCTGACGGTGGTGGTGCACACCCACCGTCAGACACACCGCTGTACTATGAGGGGCCCAGTGCCAGTACCGATGCCCACGAGTGGGCCCCCCTTGCTTGGGCAGGGCCCCAGCATTTGCAATCTTTACCTCTCCCTGCTCCTCCGCTGTGTAATCTGGGCCGTCAAATCCATACAGTGCCTGACACCGTCTGAGCTTGCCACCGTCTGAGCCTGCCTCCTGATGTATAGACATATATTTTGAATGTGTACGCTATCCATACATGTTATCCGGGGATACGATACCCTTTCTAACCTTTGTGCAATCACGTGCAATCCATACTGGGCCTAACACCGTCTGAGCCTGCCTCCTGATGTATAGACATATATTTTGAATGTGTACGCTATCCATACATGTTATCTGGGGATACGGTACCCTTTCTAACTTTTGTGCAATCACGTGCAATCCATACTGGGCCTAACACCGTCTGAGCCTGCCTCCTGAGACATATATTTTGAATGTGTACGCTATCCATACATGTTATCTGGGGATACGGTACCCTTTCTAACCTTTGTGCAATCACGTGCAATCCATACTGGGCCTAACACCGTCTGAGCCTGCCTCCTGAGACATATATTTTGAATGTGTACGCTATCCATACATGTTATCCGGGGATACGGTACCCTTTCTAACCTTTGTGCAATCACGTGCAAACCATACTGGGCCTAACACCGTCTGAGAATGATAGATGGGGCCCACCATACACTGGAACATTCCAAAGGTGGACATCAGACACTGTAGCAGCATTTACAGGGCCCATTATACACTAGAGCATTAGAAATGGGGTCCATTATGTTTGGAGCATTATTTGGGCCCATAAGACAGTAGAGCATCATCCATGGGGACCAACATATACTGTAGCATTATGTGGAGCTCATCATATACTGTTTCAAACATTATATGGGACCAATGATTCTGTATGGAGAAATAGATGGGCCTCGTCATGAGATGTAAAAAGTGAGGTTTTTTTCATTGTACTATACCGCTATTTCTCTGCCGTATCGGAGCATGATGAGTTGTGGTATGTGTTAAAGGGGCGCTCTTTCGCCCAGGGCACATGAAAACCTGGAGCCAGCCCTCCCCCCAACAGTCTGTAGCCAAATAACCCCCATTTTTCAGTGCGTAACTTGTATTATGAAGTTAATTAAGGTTGACAAGCTTAAGTTTGAAGAATTGATGCTTTTGGCATTCAAATGGGCACTGTTGGTGTGTTTCCTGTCCTCCTCTCACTGCCGACTTTTATTCCCCATTGACTTACATTGGGTTTCGTGTTTCGGGACGACCCCGACTTTTCCCTATAATCGGACGATCTTGCTCGACCCGACTTTTGGAAAAGTCGGGTTTCACGAAACGAAACGCGACCCTAAAAAACCAAAAGTCGCTCAACTCTAATCACTAGTAGTAAAGATCTTTATCTCAAATTTAAAGAGCATTGTATACCTTTAGCAGAAAATATAACACGTTGTGAAAAACAAAACGGATAACACACATTTTTTACACAAATCAAAGCATTGCCTGAGGCAGAGATTGATGCAATGGCAAAATGTAATCCAAAATGGCTGCTCAAAGTCAAAATTTAATCTGTACAATTCTCTGGATGTATTTTATCACAATAATAGGTCCCTTAGTAGTTTTCAGGTTGGCAGTGAGGAGGAAAGGAAAGAGATAACGTAATGTATAAAACAGAAACATTTATCAAATTCTATTCTAAAGTTCTCTTGGCAGGTTATGATGACCTTCAATGAAGCTTTGCACCTACTGAATGCAAAAAAGAGGACAGAGACTTCATAAATAGATAATTAGAACAGTAGAACAAAGCCCTAAGGAGGTCTTTCAATTGAGTTTGTCACTCATATTGAATAATCTCTAGAACATATACAATCTTGACTATATCAAGAGATTTAAAAATATATTTTTCTCTAAAATAGATCCTCATTACATATTTCTGCATCGCTTTCATTCTATGATGATTTCATGCATATCTTTAATGTCATCAATGTCCTTTTATGTCTTTGCAATTTTAAATAAGTACCTTCCCTTTTCACTAGGGAATGAGAACGCTATCATACACTTCGCTACCTTACAGAGGCATAGAAACAATTAGTGTCCATATGATTTAAAGTTATACATCTGTAATTATTGTACTCTACATTTGTAACATTTTACTGCATTTTATGCCTTTATACTTTCTAGCTAGGTTTAATTTAATATTAATGCTACATAAACCAACAAACTAACAAGCCATATGTACTATGTTGTGGAAAACAACTTATAGCTCAAAGTACATAAGAGTTCAAAATTAAAATATACAACATAAACGTAAACTTAAAATGCACATACAGCCTAATTATATTTTACAGTCATTAGAAAGCTAAGTACACATATTTGAATTCTATGGTTTTATGTACTAAGACCTAATAGCAAAGAAACAAATGACTCCTAGAAGATCATCAGGTTGGATTGGTCATTTTTTGCTTGAAAGTCAGGCCACTTCATGGGGTATTAGTGTTGCGTATGAGCACCTTTGACAATAATTAGTCCCGATTTGCTAACTCTTTCATTAAATAAAAATGGCCTTCTCCAGTTTTATTTTAGATAACTAAGGATAAGATTTTTTGTATACACTTTGCAGTCAAATAAAGATGAAATGCTGCTAGTCCGAATCGCTGTTTATAGCCCTGAACACATCAAAATAAATATCTGTTCAACCTGTAAAAATAGTTTCTACCAAAATAGAAACTCAATTTAAAGCTTTTTAGCAGTCTTTTTTGGTTATAAAAGTAAAAGCATTGTGAAAAAGAGACACATATTTTATATTTTAATTGCATTTTCTTCCAATTATGAAAAAAGAAATGCAGTTGATAAGCAAATTAAGCCTCATGTATCACAAAAAAGGCAAAAAATGATTTGAATGTTGGTATGATAAAAAGTTTTCCAGTAAGTTGCAATAACATGAATTTGGTCATAAAAAGGGAAAAATTGCCCAGTCCTGAACTAGGCAAGAACCATTTTCAGATCAAAGATCAAGGAGTTGACAATATGGTTCTCACAGAGCCCTCATTTCAATACTATTCAGCTTTCTGGTATTACATGAAGACACCAAAGAATGCGCGAGTATACATCCAGCAAAAATCTGTGGTTAATTCTTTGAGATGTTTGGAATCTTTTCTGTATTTAGGCTTGGGAAAATACTTCTGTCTCTTTATTTAATCGCCAGCATACTTGATATTATTGAGATCTTGGCTTTGTGGTGGCCATTTCATCACATCCAGTATTTCTTTTTCTTCTTTGTGTTGAAAATTTTTCTCCAGGGTATTGGCTACAGGTTTGGAGATAATGTCCTGCTGCAGAAAAAAAATTGGAGCCAATCAAATGCATCCCTGATGGTATTAATTGATGTACAAGTAGCTTTCTGGATTTCTCACTCAGCATTGAAGACACCGCTAATCCTGAACAAGTCCCAAATTCCACTTGCTGAAATGTAGCTCTACACATACTAGAAGCCTACACTTATTATTGTACTGTTCTGCTTTTTGACAAACAACTCTCTGTCTCAGCAAAATATTTTAAATTATGATTCCAGAGCACATGCCCACCAACTTTCTGCACCCCAATTCCTATTGTTTCATGCATAGTTGAAATTGCTTGACCTTATTTCCATGTCAAAGATATGTTCTTCCACGAAAACTTTTTCTAGCCAAAGTTGTCCAAACAGTAGATAGGTGTAGATGGGTCTAACTTGATGATGACCATTCTGAATTAATTGCACTGACAGACATCTTCTTCTGAAGGGAAGTATGCATGATATCTTTTTAATCTGGTACACTAAGTTTCCTTGGCCAAAATTGCAACTACGGTCCACAATGGTACTCATTTTTTGTTGCTTCTTCAAAAGAGCTTAAATTATAAATCTTGATACCCTGTCTAATTTGAAATTTAACCTTGGAGTGACTGAGCTGATGCAGTATAACTACCTTGTGACTTACTGCGGGGCTTAAAACTTCAGGAAAAAAAAGAAATACACTACTGGTGTGCACGTCTAAAATAAAAACAATTTTAATTGGTGTTCGAGCACAGAAATACATAAAATATCAGACCACCTGAGCCGCACATGGTCAGGTGCAAGCATGGGTCAAGGTGAAATACCAAAAGGTAGACATAGCAGCATAATAATGCATCATCTTTTATAAATATATATATATATATATATATATATATATAGCAACGGTGTATATAATTAGTATAATTCATGCATAAATGCATATAGAGGACACATATAATACCCTAATAATCCTAAGGGATAAAGAAAAAGCATGCTATATCCCCACCAATGAAAACAAGGCCTACTGGAGATGAGCTACAGAAAGATTGAAATACGAGCTATAAAGTGAAATATACAGAGCAATGTAATGAAATCTCATATAATGTAGTAATTAATGTTAATCTGAAGTAGCTGTAGCCAGATGTATCCAGTTATCCAACAATAATTAAACACAAAAAAGACCTATAGCAGGTTTATACAGATGCTTATAAGGTAATTGTAGCCACATGGGTGGACGACAAACTCACATTTAGTGGCCAGTGTCAGGCAGTTGCTGCAAAAATAATGGGATGCATTAAAAGAGGCATAGATGCTCATGAGGAGAACATAGTTTTACCTCTATATAAGTCACTAGTGCGACCACACTTAGAATACTATGTACAGTTCTGGTCTCCAGTGTATAAGAAAGACATAGCTGAACTAGAGCGGGTGCAGAGAACAGCAACCAAGGTTATTAGAGCACTGGGGGGTCTGCAATACCAAGACAGGTTATTACACTTGGGGTTATTTAGTTTGGAAAAATGAAGGCTTAGGGGTGATATTGCAATGTATAAAAATTTGAGGGGACAGTACAAAGACTTTTCTAATGATGTCTGGAAAGAAGGTTTAATCGTAACCACAGATGCAGATTCTTTACTGTAGGAACAGTGAGACTATGGAAATCTCTGCCGTATGATGTTGTAATGAGTGATTCACTACTAAAAATTAAGAAGGGACTGGATGCCTTTCTTGAAAAGTATAATGTTACAGGGTATATACACTAGATTCCTTGATAGGGCATTGATCCAGGTGTGAAGAATCTCACAGGGGAAAGGGGCATCAACTTCACTCTCCTCGGGAGAGGGGAGAGAAGGACTCACAGGGATCGGCTCTCTGGCGCCACCACTTGTTCCAGGTCAGTCAGGGAACTGCACCGAGGGCAAATAGTCACAGGAAAGGCTTCCCTTACAGGTACGAGTAAGTGAGGTGCTCCCAGTGAGAGGGAATATATATCACCAGTCCAGGCTGGGGATGTATATTTAAACCTCTCGGCCATCACTGCCAGAGTTCCTCACTAAAACAATATGGAATTCTGCCACCAGTTCCTCATTCGACATAAGACCCATCCGACAACAGGCTTAAATTGGGTCAGAAACTAACCCGGGTAGCGCATAATTGACCAACCGAGTGTGCGAACGTGGGGATTCGTGAATCGAGGTAAAAGAGCAGCCTAAGATTAATTTTATATTTAATATTTAATATTTTATATTTAACCCCTTAACACCCAAGGGTGGTTTGAACGTTCATGACAGGGCCAATTTTTACAAATCTGACCACTGTCCCTTTGAGGTAATAACTCTGAAAAGCTTCCATGGATCCCAGTGACTCTGTCACTGTTTTCTTGTGACATATTGTACTTCATGTTAGTGGTAAAATTTCATTAAAATAATTTGCATTTACTTGTGAAAAAAATGGAAATTTGGCAAAAATTTTGCAATTTTCCAACTTTGAATTTTTATGCCCTTAAATCACAGAGATATTGCACACAAAAAACTTAATAAGTAACATTTGACATATGTTTACTTTACATCAGCACAATTTTGGAACCAAAATTTTTTTTCTTAGGAAGTTATAAGGGTTAAAAGTTGACCAGCGATTTCTCATTTTTGCAACACCATTTTATTTTTACGGACCACATCATATTTGGTCACTTTAAGCGGTCTATATGATAGAAAATACCGAAAAGTGACACCATTCTAAAAACTGCACCCCTCAAGGTGCTCAAACCCATCTTGAAGAAGTTTATTAACCCTTCAGGTGCTTCACAGGAATTTTTTGAATGTTTAAAAAAAGTGAACATTTAACTTTTTTCACAAAAAAATTAATTCAGGTTCAATTTTTTTTATTTTACCAAGGGTAACAGGAGAAATTGGACTGCAAAAGTTATTGTGCAATTTGTCCTGAGTACGCTGATACCTGATATGTTGGGGGGAACCACTGGTTCGGCACATGGCAGAGCTCAGAAGGGAAAGAGCGCAGCTTGACTTTTTCAATGCAAAATTGGCTGGAATTCAGATCGGACGCCATGTCATGTTTGGAGAGCCCCTGATGTACCTAAAGAGTGGAAACCTCCCACAAGTGACCCCATTTTGGAAACTAGACCCCGCCAAGGAACTTATCTAGATATGTGGTGAGAACTTTGAACCCACAAGGGCTTCACAGAAGTTTATAACTTACATCCATACAATTAAAAAATCATTTTTTCCACAAAAATGATCTTTTCACCCCCCAATTTTTATTTTCCCAAGGGTAACAGGACCCTAAAAGTTATTGTGCAATTTGTCCTGAGTATTCTGATACCCCATATGTGGGAGTAAACCACTATTTGGGCGCATGGCAGAGCTTGGAAGGGAAGCAGCGCCATTTGACTTTTTTGGCTGGAATTGAGATTAGACGCCATGCCGCGCTTGAAAAGCCCCTTATGTGCCTAAACAGTGGAAACCGCTGAAAAATGACACCATTTTGGAAACTAGTCCCCCAAGGAACTTATCTAGATGTGTGTTGAGCACTTTGAACCCACAAGGGCTTCGCAGAAGTTTATAATGCCCGGGCATGAAAATAAAAAAATCATATTTTTTCCACAAACATGATCTTTTAGTCCCCAATTTTTTTTTATTTTCCCAAGGGTAACAGGAGAAATTGGACCCCAAAAGTTGTTGTCCAATTTGTCCTGAGTACGCTGATACCCCATATGTGGGAGAAAACTACTGTATGGGCACACGTCAGGGCTCGGAAGGGAAGTAGTGACATTTTGGAATGCAGACTTTAATGGAATGGTCTGCCGGTGTCATGTTGCCTTTGGAGAGCCACTGATGTACCTAAACAGTGGAAACCCTCCACAAGTGACCCGATTTTGGAAACTAGATCCCCTAACGAACTTATCTAGATGTGTGGTGAGCACTTTGAACCCCCCAGCACTTCACAGAAGTTTATAACGCCTGGGTGTGAAAATAAAAAAATCATATTTTTTCCAAAAACAGGATCTTTTAGTCCCCAATTTTTTTATTTTCCTAAGGGTAACAGGAGAAATTGGACCCTAAAAGTTGTTGTCCAATTTGTCTTGAGTGCGCTGATACCCCATATGTGGGAGAAAACTACTGTATGGGCACACGTCGGAGCTCGGAAGGGAAGTAGTGACGTTTTGGAATGCAGACTTTGATGGAATGGTCTGCGGGTGTCATGTCGCGTTTGGAGAACCTCTGATGTGCCTAACCTGTTGAAACTCCACACAAGTGACCCCATTTGGGAAACTAGACCCCCCCACAGAACTTATCTAGATGTGTGGTAAGCAATTTGAGCCCCAAGTGCTTCACAGAAGTTTATAACATCCGTGCATGAAAATAAAAAAATCATATTTTTTTCCACAGAAATGATATTTTTGCCTCCAATTTTTTATTTTCCTAAGGGTAACAGGAGAAATTGGACCCCAAAAATTGTTTTGCAATTTGTCCTGAGTAGGCTGATACCCCATATGTGGGGGTAAAACACTGTTTGGGTGCATGGCAGAGCTTGGAAGGGAAGGAGCACCACTTGACTTTTTCAACGCATAATTGGCTGGAATTGAGATCAGATGCTATGTTGCGTTTGGAGAGCCCCTGATGTGCCTAACCAGTGGAAACCCCCCAATTCTAACTCCAACCCTAACCCCAACACACCCCTAACCCTAATCTCAGCCCTAACCCTAGCCATAACCCTAGCCCTAACCCTAAACGTAACCCTAGCCCTAACCCTAATGGGAAAATGGAAATAAATACATTTTGTTTAATTTTATTATTTTTCCCTAACTAAGGGGATGATAAAGGGGGGTTTAATTTACTATTTATGGTGGGTTTTTTATGTTAGGCATCTATCTATCACGTTTACCCTTATCTGCAGGAGGGTAGCGTGACCGGTCAGCGGTCCTGGCATCAGCGTAGCAACTCAGACCGCGGGGCTGTCAGAGGGGCCTGTGTAGGAACACAGTTTGGGAGGTCGCAGGACCTGTGGAAGGGGCAGAGCGCTGGTAGAAGCACTCAGAGGCTGCATGACCTAGCACCACATGACCTGTGACGTCAGAGGGGGTGGAGCTTATCGCAGGGACGCTGAGGTGACAGGCAGGAGGCTCAGAGAGCCAGGGGTTTATACAGTAGCAATGGTCAGACAATCCAGAAGTCATACACAGGAGGAGCAATGCGGTACAGAATCAGGCAGAACAAGAATGGTCAGGCAAGCAGGAGGTCAGGCAAGGGTCGGGCTGCAAGGTACAAAATTAGAAGGTGAGAGGGTAGTCGAGGGAAGCCAAAGGTCAGAACACAGGTCGAGCAGGACGATACCAAATCAGAAAGCCAAGAGACAAAACCAGAAACCAGACCAGATCATACACACTATAGACACGGGAGCAGGCGAGAGGCACTTAGCAAAGACAGGGTCGAACACACTCAAGTATGAAGTATAAACGGCAGGGAAGGTTGCTCGCCTGTGGCCATAAATACCCTCCCTGAGGTCAAAGAGAGGCTCTAACCATTAACCCTTCGCTTGTCAGACCAAAATTCTAGATACCATGACAGTACCCCTCCCTCAACGGGGGTCCTCCGGACCCCCAGGTCTTCCTGGGTATCGAGCATGATATGCCCTGACCAGGCGATCTGCATGTACTGACCTGGCCGGTACCCAGGATCGATCCTCCGGGCCATACCCTTTCCAATGGATGAGGTACTGCAAAGAACCACGAACCCATCGAGATTGCACAATTTTTTGCACCTCGAACTCCATGTGACCATCCACTGATATAGGCGGTGGTAGAGGAGTACGTTCCTCTCTTAGAGAACCTACCGGCTTAAGCAAGAATCTATGAAAAACATTGTGCACCTTCAAGGAGGATGGGAGACGTAGCCGATAAGCCACCGGATTAATCACCTCCGTTATTACATAGGGACCAATAAATTTGGGACCCAACTTTGCTGATGGCAGTTTTAACGTTATATTCTGTGTTGAGAGCCAAACCTTGTCCCCACAATGCAAGTCCTGACCTGGACCCCTCTTCCTATCAGCAAAATGTTTGTACCTTCCCTGAGCCTTTTCAATACTTGCGCGAACCCTAGACCATAAACCACTGATCTGCCTAACCGAATCTTCTACCCCTGGACAATTTGAATCCAACCACGAAAACTCACCAAAATGAGGATTTAATCCAAGGTTAATAAAAAAAGGTGACCTACCGGTGGACTGGTTAATTCGGTTATTAAAGGCGAACTCCGCCAGTGTTAATGCATCACCCCAGTCGTCTTGCAGTGTAGCAGTCAAACATCGAAGGATTTGTTCCAAAGACTGATTGGTGCGCTCCGTTTGCCCATTACTCTCCGGGTGATAGGCTGAGGAAAAAGACAAAGATATCCCCAACTTCCTACAAAAGCCTACCAAAATTTTGCAATAAATTGTGTCCCCCTATCAGAAACGATATTGGTCGGTACCCCATGGAGACGAATGATTTGGGAAAGGAAGTGTTTAGAAAGGACCTCGGCAGACGGTAGTTTAGACATGGGCACAAAATGTGCCATTTTCGAAAACCTATCCACCACTACCCAAATGACGGTATTACCCTTAGAGGGGGGAGGTTGGTAATGAAATCCATGGACAAATGAGTCCATGGTCTTTCTGGAATTGGCAGTGATACCAATTCCCCGGCCGGCCGGCAATGAGAGCTGTTAGAACGGGCGCACACCCCACAGGCCATGACATACTCCTTAATTTCTGTACACATTGATGGCCACCAAAACATTCTCTTTACCACCTCATAAGTGGCCGCAATACCTGGGTGGGCCCCCAACTTAGAATCGTGAAACTCCCGTAAGAGCTTGGACCGTAAGACCTGTGGTACAAACAATTTATTAGGCGGTTTGGCCCTTGGAGCTAAAGATTGAGCCCCCACAATCTCTCGCTCCAACTTTGACGAAAGCTCGGCTATCACCACACCGGGTTGAAGAATGGATGAGGGAGGATCGGGGGCAGAAAGAGGTTCAAAACTCCGTGACAATGTGTCCGCTTTCACTTTTTAGAACCAGGCCAGAAAGTTATGGAGAACTGGAACCGGTGAAAAAAAGTGACCACCGAGCCTGCCTGAGAGTCAACCTTTTTGCTGTTTTGATGTACTCCAAATTTTTATGGTCAGTGATAACCGTAATTGGATGTTCTGCCCCTTCCAAAAAATGCCTCCATTCTTCAAACGCCAGTTTTATAGCCAAGAGCTCTCTATTCCCCACATCATAATTTCTCTCTGCCGGAGAGAATTTCTTGGAAAAAAAAGCACAGGGTCTGAGATTAGTTAATGTAGATGATCCTTGAGAAAAACAGCCCCCACCCCCACCTCGGACGCATCCACCTCTACCATGAATGGCTGTGATGGATTAGGCTGTACTAGAACTGGTGCAGACATAAAGCAATTCTTCAGACTCACAAAAGCTTGTTTGGCCGGAAGTGACCAATTCTTTATATCGGCCCCCTTACATGTGAGATCGGTAAGAGGTTTCACTATCTGAGAAAAACCCTTGATAAACCTCCGATAATAATTTGCAAACCCCAGAAAATGCTGTAGACCCTTCAGGTCTTGTGGCTGGACCCAATCTGCAATGGCCTGCACCTTCTTGGGATCCATACGAAACCCCTGTGGAGAAATAATTAGCTCTAGAAAAGTTAGCTCCTGCACAAAAAAGGTACACTTTTCTAGTTTAACAAACAATTGGTTCTCCCTAAGTCTCTGGAGAACAATCTTAACATGAGATAGGTGAGACTGTTTGTCTGTGGAGAAAACCAAGATATCATCTAAATAAATGACAACAAAGTGGCCAATCAGGTCCGTAAAAAACACATTAATAAAATTCTGAAAAACTGCTGGTGCGTTGGCGAGACCGAATGGCATCACAAGATTCTCAAACAACCCTTCAGTAGTAAGAAACGCCGTTTTCCATTCATCCCCCTCTTTAATCCTAATAAGATTATAAACCCCCCTAAGGTTCAGTTTGGAGAACCATTTTGCTCCCAAGAGTTGACTGCACAGATCGGGAATCAGCAGTAAGGGATATGCATTTTTAACAGTGATTTCATTAAGTTCCCGAAAGTCGAGGCAGGGACGCAGGCCACCATCTTTCTTTTTAACAAAGAAGAACCCCGCTGCTATTGGGGAGACCGAAGGTCTGATATGCCCTTTACGGAGACTTTCCTTTATATATTCTTTCATGGCCAAACGTTTAGGCCCTGATAAATTAAACAGACGGGCTTTGGGTAATTTGGCCCCTGGGACTAAATCAATGTTGCAGTCAAAAGGTCTATGTGGGGGTAATGCCTTAGCCTCGCTTTCGGAGAACACATCCTCGAAGTCTTTCAGGCACTCCAGAATGCCCTCCAGACACACAGAAGACTCCAAGACAGGTTTTGCAGGGGAAACACAACACACAGCTTTATAGGAACAGTCATTACATTTCAGACCCCATTTTACAATAAACCTCCTTTCCCAGTCAATTACCGGATTGTGCCGCTGAAGCCACGGCATACCCAACACCACATTTGGTCCATGACCGCAGCAGCCCCCCACACACTCACACACAAATATTAGAACAGGTAGTAACAGAAGGATGAGTGAGGGAAAAGAAAAAGTAAAGGTCGTTTATAATATCACGCTTACCCTTATCTGCAGGAGGATAGCGTGACTGGTCAGCGGTCCCGGCGTCAGCATAGCAACTCAGACCGTGGGGCTATCAGAGGGGCCTGTGTAGGAACACAGTTTGGGAGGTCACAGGACCTGTGGAAGGGGCGGAGCGCTGGTAGAAGCGCTCAGAGGCTGCAGGACCTAGCACCACGTGACCTGTGATGTCAGAGGGGGCAGAGCTTATCGCAGGGACGCTGAGGTGACAGGCAGGGGGCTGAGAGAGCCAGGGGTTTATACAGTAGCGATGGTCAGACAATCCAGACATCAAACACAAGGGGAGCAATGTGGTACAGAATCAGGCAGAACAAGAATGGTCAGGCAAGCAGGAGGTCAGGCACTGGTCGGGCTGCATGGTACAAAATCAGAAGGCGAGAGGGTAGTCGAGGGAAGCCAAAGGTCAGAACACGGGTCGAGCAGGACGGTACCAAATCAGAAA
Organism: Dendrobates tinctorius; assembly: GCF_039654945.1. Classification (NCBI taxonomy): domain Eukaryota; kingdom Metazoa; phylum Chordata; class Amphibia; order Anura; family Dendrobatidae; genus Dendrobates; species Dendrobates tinctorius. Next base: position 55,471,490 of record NW_027361698.1, on the reverse strand, counting down.
GCCAAGAGACAAAACCAGAAACCAGACCAGATCATACACACCATAGACACGGGAACAGGCGAGAGGCACTTAGCAAAGACAGGGTCGGACACACTCAAGTATGAAGTTTAAACGACAGGGAAGGTTGCTCGCCTGTGGCCATAAATACCCTCCCTGAGGTCAAAGAGAGGCTCTAACCATTAACCCTTCGCTTGTCAGACCAAAATTCCAGATACCATGACACTATCATACGCTAAAAGACGTTTTTCATTGTAAAAATAGTTTTTGCATCAGCACATTTTGAGAGTTATAATTTTTCCGTATTTTGCCTCACCGAGTCATGTGAGGTCTTATTTTTTGCGGGACGAGTTGACGTTTTTATTGGTACCATTTTCGGAATTGTGAATTTTTTATCGCCTTTTATTCCGATTTTTGGGATGCAGAATGAACAAAAAACAGCATTTCATTAATTTCTTTTGGGCGGTTTGTTTACACCGTTCCGCATGCGGTAAAATTGATAAGGTGTTTTTATTCTTCGGGTCAGTACGGTTACAGTGATACATCATTTATGTCTTTTTTTATGTTTTGGCGCTTTTTATGCAATGAAAACAATTTATATAAAAAATAATTATTTTTGCATTGCTTTATTTTTTTGCTGATGATGCTATGTGGCAGCTTGTTTTTTGTGGGACAAGATGACGTTTTCAGCTGTAATATGGGTATTTATATCTGTCTTTTTGATCGCATGCTATTGCACTTTTGTTTGGCGGCATGATAATAAAGCATTATTTTTTGCTATTTTTATTTTTTAAGGGGTTCGCTAAAGGGGTTAATTAATGGGACAGTTTTATAGGGTGGGTCGTTACGGACGCGGCGATACCAAATATGAGTACTTTTATTGTTTTTTTATATTTCCAAAAAATGAATTTATTAGGGAGTATTTTTTTTTAAATTTATTTGGCGATTTTTTTATAAATTATTTTTACACTTTTTTTTAACTTTATTACATTGTCCCAGGGGGGACATCACTGTCATGTGACAGATCGCCGATCTGTCACATCACAGATCGCTGTGACAGATCAGCGATCTGACAAAGGCACTTCACAGGCTTCCTCATGCCTGCGCTTTGCAGGCAGTGAGGATGCCGGCTCCCTGCAGGCCCCCGAAGGTCCCCGCCGCCATATTGGATCCGGGAACCTGCAGGGAAGGAGGCCCCCGGAGCAGCGCAATGTGAGCCCCCTCCCTGCCGATGCTTCCCTAAACCCCCGGTACACTGCGAACGTGTTTGATCGCAGTGTGCCAGGGGTTAACGTGTTGGGGTGGTCCGTGACCGCCCCTGACACATAGTGGCTGGTGTCAGCTGACACCCGGCCGCGATCAGCGGCGCTCACCCCTCATTAGTTCCCTCATCCCTCACACCAGGGAACTAATCTGACTACCGTATGTGGAGTTGGGAAGGAATATTTTTCCCCAATGTGGAGCTTGATGTTTGCAGCATGGGATTTTTTTTGCCTTCCTCTGGATCAACATGTTAAGCTATGGGTTGAACTAGATGGACTAAATGTCTCCCTTCAACCTTAAATACTGTGGTACTATGTTACTATGTTACATGTGAAAAACGCTCATACACTATTTCTAGCCAAAGCTATAATAGTTAAAGTGCCTAGTGCTATATAACGTGCCCTAAAAACATGCTCAGCAACAGAAAATATGTCACCCATGATGATAAATGACTAATACATTATTTGAGATTTCATTATATTGCTCTACATATTGCCTATTACATATTGCCATATTACATATCTACATATTATATTTCAATCTCTCTGTAGCTCATCTCCAGTATGCCTTGTTCACATTGGTGGGGGGTATAGCTTGCTTTTTCTTTATCCCTTTATCACCATTACTAGCAACATTTACTAAAGATGATGCATTATTATGCTGTTATGTCTAACTATGGTATGTCACCTTGGCCCATGTTTGCTCCTGATTATGTGTGGCTCAGGTTGTTCCATAGATATTTTATATATTTTTATGCTTGAACATCAATAAATGCATTTATTTTAGGTGTGTGCATCAGTTGTGCATTTATTTTCTCTCCCTCATGTCTAGGCCATGCACCACTTTTTGTATGTTCTTATTGCAGGGATCAGTCGTACCATGATGTTTAACATGTGACATGAAATTATTTTTCCAACTTTACAAGCTGCCTATTTGAGCTATTTATGTTTCTGTTGATGATTGTGTTTCAACCTACAGTACATATGAAAATTTGGGTTACTATTATCACATGTTTGGTCTGATTGTTTACTCATACACCTTACTATAATCCTACAAGATACCTGATTTTGTGCAAATGTACCTAGAAAATTGATGCTGTTTTTAAGGCAAATCGTTGTTACATGTGATGTCAGTTTTCTCTACGAACAAGGCATAGGACCTGTTGAAGCGCATTGAGCGTGAAACGGCTGTTGTCCGTCTCTCAGCACATTGTTCCCATGCCAATGCCTATGCCCTGTACACATGAAATAAAGTGATTTGATTCATATGAACGGTCAGTGCCATCCTACTTCTTTTCTCTTTCTCTACGAACAGTCGAGCGAAAAATACAGTTGTGCGAATGTAGTCTAAGGCTAATTACACATTAGCATTTAGAGGTGTAGCAGACGCTCGCCGTGAAGCTCCGCCCCCTGCTGTGCTTCCTCCGGTCAGCTCCGCCTACGGGCACATGCCGCTGCATGTGACCTGCATACCTTATCTTTAGCATTGGGTACACAGGTCATGCGCAGGTATGCTTTTGACAGTGTGCCGACCTGTGCCAAGCACAACATGTTGCATTTTGCTGTGGCCGCCACACCGTCAATAGGAGCTGACCGGAGGAGGTGTGGCAGGGGGCGGAGTTTCACGACGAGCATCCACTGCACCTCCAAATGCCAATGTGAAACTAGCCTAAGAAGTACTACTTTTATCTTGAACACATTAGTGTATTTTACAGTGTTGTCTTTCAAGTATTGGCCACATTGTACATTCCATTTTTTTTTCATTTTCTGTACTTTTCATCAAAAATTCTAAAATAATACGTCCTGGTATACAATACATAAACATACATAAAAATACTTGCAAGCAAATTAAAAAAGTAGAGAAAACATTTATAATGGAATGCGAGTGTTAGGCTGGTTTCACATTAGCGCATTTTCAGCGCGCGCACGGCCGGGGTAGCTCCGCCCCCGAGCCGGCTCTCTGCCCGGCGTGCCCGCCCCTTCCTTGTAGCGCCGCCTCCTAGCGGACAGCGGCGCCTGCGATCGGCGCACCCTATCTTTAGCATAGGGTGCGCCGATCATGCGCAGGCCGTGCGCTAGTTGCGCTTTGACCTGCGCTGCGCACTTTTGACGGTGCGCCGTGCGCGCCAAAATCCGAAAAGTTTGATTTTGGCGCGCACGGCGCACCGTCAAAAGTGCGCAGCGCAGGTCAAAGCGCAACTAGCGCACGGCCTGCGCACGATCGGCGCACCCTATGCTAAAGATAGGGTGCGCCGATCGCAGGCGCCGCTGTCCGCTAGGAGGCGGCGCTACAAGGAAGGGGCGGGCACGCCGGGCAGAGAGCCGGATCGGGGGCGGAGCTACCCCCGGCCGTGCGCGCGCTGAAAATGCGCTAATGTGAAACCAGCCTTAGTAGTAATCTATCCATTCTATGGTTGGGCAAAAGTTTTTGTCTTTGTGAAGTTTTTGTAGTCAATTTGGCCTGCAAAAAATACAGACATGTGAACATCTCCATATATTATAAAGGGTATATATTCTATGAAAAACATGGATAGAATACATACAGTATGTCAAAAATGGGCATCTATTTGAGGTCTGATTTAACACAAACAAGCAGATACACTCAAACCTACTATAACAATTTACTTATTAAACCAATAGACAGTAATATTTTCCTTTTTTGAAAATTGTATACAATAAAATTTAGAGATTAGTCTCTCATTTTAGCATAAAACATATTGTTCTATTTTTATCCCCCAGATTGCTGAACCACAACTTCCAAATGCCAAATGAATTATCTAATTGAAATATTCAAATTAGCTACACTTGATGCACAAGCTTTTCTTAATGAGTTTAGAAATACCTCTTCCATATCCTGAGCAAGTCTACGAAGAATCAAAATTGTCTTTCCTATCGTATTAAAATAATGTGATTTTTTAAAAATACATTTTACCTTTGTTGTTTTCACTATCTGTGTATTTAAAGAATTGTAAAACGTCATTTAAGTTTAAGCTGCCTATCAATTTACATATGATATACAGCACACTAGTTAGAGAAAAGGTACATTATAGAAATCAATAAGAAATCCAGCTCACCACACAGGGCATCTTTAGGCATCGGAGCACGGACCCACCATGTCAAAGCGCTTGTATTGTAGCATAAGAAAGTAGAGATTGTCCAGCTCCATGATGTAGTGAAAAATAGTCTTTCCTTTATTCACTTCAATCCATACAAAATATGAGGTTAAAATGCCAGCACAAAGAGTGAATATGCTTGCGTTATCTATTAACACGCGCTTTCAGAAAAGACACAGCTGGAAATACAATACTCCACGCAAAGAGCCATCATCCAAAACACACGATTAAAAGTATATCGGTGGGCAAAATGACGCGTGCCAAACGCAACTGCAGTCAGCAGGATGATTATGAAAAGGAGGTACATAATATAAAACAGGGCTTAAGCAGCAGAGGCTACAATCAATGGAGTCTTGATAGGGCTGAAAAAATTGTAGCTAAAAAGTCGTGTTTTACAAAAACAATATAATGCAAATAATACCTCTAATAATCCTGTGACGCTGGTTTTGCAATTTAGTAACCAATTCTCGTCCATTCAAAAAATTATTCGAGACAATTTGTCAATTCTAAAAGAGGTTCCAGAAATTGAGGAAATTATCAAAAAAGGATTCAGAATCCTTTTGCTACATTATAGAAATGATTGAATCAATCATCTGGGAATCAATGTTCAAGAATTTGCAGGCCCTGAACAATTTGAGATTAAGCTAGTGAAAATTGCAAAATAAAATGCTACATGACATTTCACAAGCTAGACATCGCATTGGCCAAAAAACGGGCTCACATGACATCAGGTGATACCATGTGAGCTTCCATATGATGCCTTATAGCTTTCATATCAAATGGTCTATAGAAGACAACCAAGGTGGACTATCTCAGCCACAGCAAAAGAGAATGCAGGGAAAACAGTGGCCATTTGAGACCTTTACAGCCTAAGGATAGGAGGTTAGAGCTTGTAGCTTATCATTGAAAGTACTCATGCACTTTCTCTAACAGCAGTAGAGCAAAATGTTGTATCAAATATCACACAGGATGATCCCTAGTAAACTTTTACTGGGCAACCTAGTAAGCAATAATGACAAAAACATTTTGGCTGCCATGCAATTAGGCAATTAAAATGTGCTCATCGCATGGCCCATGCCCTTAATTTTGCAGTGCAACATTTCTTTAAAAAAAATATAACCTGGACTAAAAACAATGGGTGGGAACACTATAGTAAGATATTAAATAAGTAGTAACAAGTAAAAAAACAAAAACAAAGGGTACTTAATTTGATTTTTTTTAACCAAAAATGTGAAAAAGTCGTCCCACAGAGACAACATTGTATCAAGTCAGGATGGTCCCTATATCTAATAAATAAACATACTATGGGCCAACAGAAGGATTTATACCTGAATGTCTAACCCCTGCCTGTGGAAAGTTAAATATATATGGTGCACAGTCCAAGAGAGACTACACCCCCAAATGTCCCGAGTACAAAAACTGAAAAAAAAATCAAAAACAAGGGCCAGCACACCAGTTAGTATAAGTAATATATATATTGGTGCAAATATATGCTTTGACCATAAACATTATTTTAAGAATATACCTGCTCAAACCAGGTTGCGGTCACTGCGAGAAGAGTGTATGGGGATTTCAAATGTTCTTACTAAGTGTAGAATGACTGCCTGAATTTGTAAAGGTAGAGCAATGACTGAATACCGACTGATTTGTGAAATTGCAACAAAATGAAATTCACCATTTCATATGCTGCAGATAATGTTTGTGCAACATCAGTTAGTCAGGTGATAATGTTATGTGCCATAGAAAACAGCTTGTGTCTTTTTAATCCACATCGGTAAATGGAGGCTGCAGATTGTATCTTACAGAATCTGTTCAAAAAGGATATGAAATTTGCTGCAAGGGACAACAGTGCTATCAGCTGAAAAGGATGCAACATGGCATAGAAGAAAATAATTTTCCAAATTTTCATGCTGACCATGGTCTTTTGATGTCCTATGGTGGCTCCAAATTCTTTTTCATCACCTCTTGTCACGGGTGTGTCAGATGCAACAGACTATCACTTTGCATCTGGCTGCAGAAGGTCTCTACATTTGGCATTACAGACACTTCCTTAATTCTTCTGACTCTTGGAAACAGCGGCAACCTCCCTCCAGCACTAGTTGACACACCTCAACCTAGCTGTTTTCATATCACAAGTCTGCTGCAGAAAGTCACCGATGATATTCATATTTTTCCCTTGTGAAGATTTAAAGATAAGGCAGTTGGCTAACTTCCTCACTGGAGCTGTTTGAGGATGTTTGATGTTACCTTTCCAATTCTGCTCAAGCTAAGTTCATTCCCCTTTTCTTTCTACCTTTTTGTCTATAGTTTACAGTGGGGACTGAACTGTTCTTATCCAACCCCCTACCTTTCCAGGGCTTAGCTCTAGAGAGATACAAGGCTTAGGTTCTCTGCTTGGCGATTGGTGGGGAATCAATTTTAGGGATGGTAGGGCAGGTATGGTGTTATTAGATCTGCCTAGGAGTCTCCACTCACCCTTTCCCTAGTGTATGGGCTTCCTTCCCCTCATCCCTTCGTGTTGCGCTTAGTCTTTCCCACACTGTGTGTGACAGCTATACTGGATGGCATGCCCCTACTGTTTGACTTCCTTTAATTAATATGCTTTATGCTTGAATTCTTTAGACTTTATTTTTTTGGTCTTGTGCTCAAGATAATTCAATATTCTAGGAATTTAATTGCTGCTCTATTCAAAAATGTTTTTTTTCTTTTTATAAATTTAAAATAAGCTATTGTTTCCATGATTATTAATACATGTTCCACATTTTTGTTGAATATAAGTTTAATTTATGCCTCCAACTAATGTGAAAGCCTCTAGTTGGACTTGTTCAGTATCAGCAGCAAGTCATAGAAAGTTAAATAAAGTGATACCTTGATATCTGTGATCTGATGTCTTATATGTAAATGAGCTTTCAAACCCTTTCTGACATCGGATGTAAATTTACGTCGATATCAAACTCCCTCCCTTTGATGTGGGCTCTGGTGGTGAGCTCACATATTTCCTGGCTCATGTCAGCTGTTTTGAACAGCTGATATGTGCCCGAAACAGCCGCAGGTGGAATCACGATCTACCCGCTGCTATTAATCTGTTGAATGTCGCTGTCAATCTCTGACAATGGAATTTAACATGCGCTTCCAGCAAACGTGCCAGAAATCTGCCCATCGGTGAACCCAGTCATAGCGCTCATAGTAAGTGAGAATTCTGCTACATGCATATGATCTGATCATCGCCTGTATGTAGCAGAGCCGATTGGAAAAGTGCAGCTTCTATTCTCCCATGGAGACTATTGAAGCATGCAAAAAGTTAAAGCAAGTTTTAAAAAATATAAAAAAATATAACATTTCAAATCAATCCCATTTAAAATAAAATAGCTGAAAAAAATCAAACATACACATATTTGGTTTCACCGAGTTCAGAATTGCCCTATCTTTAAATATAATAAAAGAATTAACCCGATCGAGAAAAAATTCAAAACGTCAGAATTATGATTTTTTAGTCGCCGCAACATTGCATTAAAATGCAATAACAGGCAATCAAATGATCATATCTTCACCAAAATGGTATCATTAGAAACGTCAGCTGGGCACGAAAAAATAAGCCATCACCCAACCTGAGATCATGAAAAATGGAGATGCTTTGTGTATTGGAAAATGGCACAATTTTTATTAACAAATTTTGGAATTTTTTCACCACTTAAATAAATAAGAACCTAGATATGTTTGGTGTCTATGAACTCATAATGACCTGGAAAATCATAATGGCTGGTCATTTTTAGCATTTAGTGAACATGGTGAAGAAAAAACAAAAAATAATTCTGGAATTGCACTGTTTTTTTGTAATTTCACTGCATTTGGAATTTTTTTCCCATTTTCGAGTACATGACATGGCAAAACCAATGGTTTTGTTCAAAAGTACAACTTGTCCCACAAAAAACATGCCCTCACATGGCCATTTTGACCAAAAAATAAAAAAATTATCGCTCATAGAAAAAGGGGAGCAAAAAATTAAAATGCAAAACCAAAAATTCCTCTGGTTATTAAGAGGCTAAAATTTATGGATAGAGCATAGGTCTCCCTGAGAATCTGCTTCTGTGTTAGTTTTGCTGAACTGTGTCAGTACACTACATAGATGTGTGTGATTAGAAATGCTGAGTGTCAGTCATTACATGGAACACACTGATATCATGCTCTTTCAATTAAAATAAGCTTTATAGTCAGATTCTCATGGACATTTTTGTCCAGCCTATAGGTCTCAACATTTAATGTGCATGAAAAATGCAGATTTCTCTGAAATTAGAAACTGGCTTGTAGAAACCAAAGTATTAATTTATTCAACTTCCTATGACCTGCAATCCCATAAAGATGGCTCAGGAGGGTTGATCTTTTTGACAGATTCTCTTTCATGCAAGCACAGACTTAATAATATCCTATTTGTCTAGGTGTGAATGGATGATAATCCATGGTTATCAACAGCATATTTAACAGAAAGTTGGAATATCAGAATTTGAAGGCTTCAAAAATGGTCTAAAAAGTATTCCTTTTTGTAGGCAAATGCATGCCTTTCTTGTATTTATACCAATTTAATGCAAATGGAAGAAGACATGATTTTTTCACATAGGGTCCAAAAATTATCCTTATTTCAGGAATATCTAAAGCTTTTTCGTTCTTAGAAGTAGAAGCAATAGTTTTCTTCAAAAACTGTTCCAAAATGATGCCTTTACTTGGGGAGTAAACATTGGTGTGCTGTTGTGAACATAAACATGTAATGGCTTGTCAATTAGGGATACATAGATTGATATCTTTAAAAATCCAAGAGAGGTAGGTTTGATATTCTCAAAATGAATAAGCAATCTTAAAGTCTTTTTATCAAGTTGTCCAGAAATGTTCCCATTTTAGGAAGCAGGAACAGACTAATTGCTTTCAAACTGAAAAAACAGTGGTTTGTCAGCAAACTGTTCAAAAATTTAGCCCTATTTTGGGAGCTGTTTCATATTTGTGTACCATTAAGAGAGTATGCTTTCACGTATAAGTACTCTTTAGCATTATAAAACATAATGGGCAGCCAGGAAATGTGTGGCTGGATGAGCTGTGCAGTGGCACCAACTGAAGAAGAATGTTAGATATTCACCACAGGGCAACCAAGTATACACGTGGCAGTCTAGTGACAGGAACAGTAGTCCTGGCAGTAGCAATACAGTCTAGCAATACTCATTTGAGAGCCAATTTACATGCTGTTGGCAAGGCTGAGCAGTGGCAGCAGCAGTGGCAGTGGCATAAAATTAGAAAGGGCTAACAAGATTTGTGTCAGCATAGGGTCAGCAATGGCACACTAGCAGCAGCAGTACTTCAATAGAGATGACATGATGGCAAAGAGTATATGCGTGAATGAGTGTGGGCTATCAACATTGACAGCAGCAGGATAATGTACAGTAGAATACAAAGAATGGACAGTAAGGCAAGCACATGGTATCTATTCACTGACATCCACCGTTTGTGAAAATAGTGGACACTGATCTATGTGTGTTTAAGTTAGACAAATAAAACATTTTCAAGGCTGTGCGCCCACGATGCGATTTTTAAGCGTTTTTGCCGCGATTTTCAGCACGAAAACGCTGCAAAAACGCTTAAAAATCGTGTACAGAATGCCCCCATGCATTCCTATGGCGTTCCGCACATACTGTGCTAAAGCTGCACTTTTTTCCGCACCGGAATCGCATCGTAGTAGTCCAGTGGCCCTGGCTGACAGGATGATGTGGGATATTAATGGTAGTAGTCTGGTGGCTCTGACAGGATGATGTGGGATATTAGGGGTAGTAGTCCGGTAGCTCTGGCTGACCAGATGATATGGGATATAAGGGGTAGTAGTCCGGTTACTCTGGCTGATGGGATGATGTGGGATATTAGGGGTAGTAGTCTGGTGGCTCTGACAGGATGATGTGGGATAATAGTGGTAGTAGTCTGGTGGTTCTGATGGGATGATGTGAGATATGGTAGTTGTGAGATAGTGGTAGTTGTCCAGTGGCTTTGGGTGATGGGATGATGTGGGATATTAGTGGTAGTAGTCGAGTGGCTCTGGCTGACGGGATGATGTGGAATATTTGGGGTAGTAGTCCGGTGGCTCTGATGGGATGATGTGGGATATTAGTGGTAGTAGTCCGTGGCTCTGGCCAAGAGGATGATGTGGGATAGTAGGGGGATAGTCTTGTGGCTCTTGCTGACTAGGTGATATGGGATATTAGGGGTAGCAGTCCAGTAGCTCTGACAGGATGATGTGGGATATTAGGGGTAGTAGTCCGGTGGCTCTGGCTGATGGGATGATGTGGGATATTAGTGATAGTAGTCCGGTGGCTCTGGCTGACGAGATGATGTGGGATATTAGGGGTAGTAGTCCGGTGGCTCTGACGGGATGGTGAGGGATATTAGGGGCAGTAGTACGGTGGCTCTTGCTGACAGGATGATGTGGGATATTAGGGGTAGTAGTCGGGTGGCTTTGACAGGATGATCTACGTTATTAGGGGTGGTAGACCTGTGCCTCTGGCTGACAGGATGATGTGGGATATTAGAATGAGTGTAGCTATGCGGAGTGGGTGAGGCTGTACACTCAGCTTTATATATATAGATATAATCAGTAGAATTTATTTCCAACTAAAAAAATATTCAGAATTGAGAGTCCTCAGTGGTTGATACCTTTTAATGGCTAACTGAAAAGATGGTAACACATTGCAAGCTTTCGAGACTACTCAGGTATCTTCATCAGGCATAGACTAATACAAATTCTGAAGAGTCACATATTTATGCACAATACATCACAGAAAAAATGCAATAGATGAGACAAGTGACGTGAAGCAGAGCTATTATGTTTCTCCCTCTCCCATAATGATAGTTCTGCTTCAAGTCACTTGTCTCATCTATTGCACTGGGGACTCTCAATTCTGAATATTTTTCTATCTACTGGCTAACACGGTACAAAGATATATCTTTCTTATTTCCAACTAGTTAGTTACTATGCCTGGGCAACACCGGGCTCTTCAGCTAGTAAATAATAGTAATAATAATAGTAGTAATTCACAAAAATTCTGGTAATTTTTTAGCCCACTTTATTGTGCTACTAGGCCAATATCAAATGTGTAAACATGTCATCTGAATACAATGGCTTTTTGCAGGTAAAAATTAATTCTCCTCCTAATTCTCTATCATGCTTTTCCTGCCATTGCCAATGCAGAGCCATTGCAGCCACAAATCTCATTTGTCCACTTAGTTTTATAGTTCTTATCTGTACAGCTGCTGGGGCTGCTCTTATAGGCACTAAGCTGACACACATCTGCTCACATGCCCCACCCTAATTCTCTTCTGTGCTGCTCCTGCTGTCTACTGCTGTCACTGCACAATCATACCTGCCACCCATCTTCTGACTGCCCACCTTGTTTTATATTGTTAGAATGTTCTGCAGGAAGTGCTGTCGGTGCTGAACCTTTACTGCCACACATCTCCTTGCCTGCCCTGCCCTAATTCTCAAATGTGCTTCTGATGCGCCAACTACCACTGCTGAGCCGTGCCAGTTGAATAAATCCTGGCTGCCCCCTTTGTTTTATACTGCTAGACTTTACTACTGATGCTGAGAAATGTACCCTCTTGAGGATACACAATCAAGAAATAGTGCCAAAAATAAGGCTAACTTTTAGAAAGTCCAAGTGACTTTCTTCACTTTGAATATAGTATAATTATATCCTTAAAAAAAGAAAACTTTTGGCACGACTTGATAAAAAACATTTGTGATTGCTTACTTGTTTTTTGCATAGCAAAACTGCTTTGGATCCTAAAAGAAGGAATAATTTTTAACAATTCAGCCAATCTTGACCTTAATGACCAAGCCAAATTTTACAATTCTGACCACTGTCATTTTATGACATTGCAAGCTTGGAACGCTTCAACGCATCCCGCTGATTCTGAGATTTTTTTCTGTGTCATTTTGCAGTTCATGATAGTGGTAACATTTCTTCAATGTGACCTGCATTTATTTGTGAAAAATTGGAAATGTGGTGAAAATTTTAAAAATTTCAGCTTTCAAATGTTTGATTTCTTATGCCCTTAAATCAGATAGATATGTCACACAAAATAGCTAATAAATAACATTTCCCACATGCCGAATTTATTTTGCAATTTTCAAACATTAAATTTTTGTACACTTAAATCAGACAGTGGTTTCACAAAAAATAGTTAATAAATAACATTTCCCACATGTCTACATTACATCAGCAGAATTTTTGAAGCAAAATGTTTTTCGCTAGAAGTTAGAAGGGTTAAAAGTTGACCAGTGATTTCTCATTTTTCCAACAAATCCATTTATTAAGGGACCACATCACATTTGAATTGACTTTGAGAGGTATAAATGACAGAAAGTATCCAAAAGTGACACTATTCTAAAAACTACTCCCCTTAAGGTGCTAAAAAACACATTCAAGACGTTTATTAACCCTTCAGGTGCTTCACAGGATCTGAAGTAATGAGGAGGGAAAAAATGAACATTTAACTTTTTTCACAAAATGTTACTTTAGCCCCAAATTTGTTATTTTCATAAGAGTAACAGGGAAATGGACCACAAAATTTGTTGTGCAATTTATCCTAAGTATGCTTATACCCCATAAGTGGAGGAATACTACTACTTGGACGCACGACAGGTCAAAGAAAGGAAGGATCACCTTTTGACTTTCTGAACCCTAAAATGACTGGAATCGAGAGCGGATGCCATGTCCCATTTGGAGAGTTCCTGACGTGCTTAACAGTGGAAACCCCCCACAAGTTACACCAGTTTAAAAATTAGACCCCTCAACGAATATATATAGATGTGTGGTGATCACCTTGAACCTCCAGGTGCTTCACAGAAGTTTTTAACATAGAGCAGTGAAAATAAAATATTACATTTTACCCTTAAAAATGCAATTCAGCCCAAATTTATTTATTTTCTCAAGGGTAACACGAGAAAATTGACCCTAATATTGATTGCACAATTTCTAGTGAGTATGTTGATACCCGATATGTGGGGATATACTACTATTTGGGTGCATGGCAGTGCTTGGAAAAAAAGGAGCACTGTTTGACTTTTTGAGTGCAGAAATGGCAGGAATCGAGAGCGGACACCATGTCACGTTTGGTGAAACTGTGATGTGCCTTACCAGTGGAAACCCCCATGAGTGACTTCATTTTGGAAACTAAACCACTCAAGAAATGTATTTTGATGTGTGGTGAGCACCTTGAATCCTCAGGTGCTTCAAAGATTTTTATAACGTACAGCTGTGAAAATAATCATCACCTTTTGCCATCAAAAATGTACTTTTAGCCCCATTTTTTATTTTCATATGGGTAATAAGAGAAAATAAACCCCAAAATTAGTTGTGCATTTTCTCCTGAGCATGTTTGGGCACACGGCAAAGCACATAAAGGAAGGATTGATGTTTTGGAATGCAGACTTTGATGGAATAGTCTGGAATGTCGGGTTTGGAGAAGCTATAATGTGCCTAAACAGTGAAAACCCACATTTTGGAAAATACATGCCTCAAGGATTTTATCCAGGGGCATAGTGAGCATTTTGATCCCACAGGTTCTACACAGAATTTGATAAAATTAGGTTGTCATATTGAAAATTTTCATTTTTTTGAGGAAAAATTTGTTTTAGCACCAAATTGGAATTTTTACACTGAATAATAGGAGAAAACTGACCCCATAATTTGTCTCGCAATTTGTCCCAAAATACAATACCCCTTATTTGATCAAAAACTTCTAAAGGGCATTTGGCAGGCTAGGAAAGGAAAGTACTCTATTTGCCTGGGATAGATTGTCAATGCCATGTCACATTTGAAGAGCCCCTAACATGTGAAAACAGCAGTGACGTGTTTTTTATAAAATTTTTTACTTTATGTTTAAAGCAGCACTGAGGAATATGGCCCCTTAACCACCCCTTAACCACTCACAATTCTGGCTTTTGATAATTTTTTACTTGTGTATGGCATCTACTGAATGGTTTAGTTCAATTTATATTTTAACAGACTAGACTTTAACAGGTGTGGCATTGTCAAATATCCTCATTATATATATAAACCATTCAATATTATTAATGGTGGAACTAGGAGATTTCAACTATCCAGACATTTGTTGGGAATCTCTCTCAGGCAAAGCTAACAGGTCAAGGAAATTCTTATCCTCTCTTGCTGACAACTTTATTTTCCAGAAGGTAGGGGAGAAAACAAAGGGATCTGCTACCTTGGATCTAATCCTTATAAACAGGGAGGAAATGGTTGAGGAGGTAAAAGTGGTTGGGACCCTAGTAGGTAGCAACCATGTTATTTTAGAATTTTGGATAACTAGAGGAGGAAGACCTATGAAGACTCAGATGTCAAGGTTAGATTTCAGAAAGGCAGATTTTAAGGGATTCAGAAAGAGAATTGGAGCGATCCAATGGCTGGATATCCTTAAGGACAAAAATGTCCAGGAAGGATGGGAAATCTTGAAAAATGAAATTCTCAAAACACAATTGTTAACAATTCCGAAAAGAGGGAAGAATAGGAAGAATTTAAGCAAACCAGGATGGATGAACACAGAACTCAAGCACATGCTAAAAAGGAAGAAATAAATGTTTATAAAATGGAAAGAGGGATGCATATCTAAAGAAGAATATAATGCTGTCTGAAGAACCTGCAGGGCACAAATCAGATTACTAAAGCTGACAATGAATTGAGGCTTGCAAGAGATGTCAAAAGCAATAATAAAGGATTTTGGGGATATGTCAAAAGTAGAGTTGAGTGAAACAGGTTGGTCAGATTCAAAAGTCACAACTTTCGCCAAAGTCAGGTTTCATGAAACAAATCTCGACCACAGTGTGAAGTCGGCCATGCGGTCGGCGACCCAAGCGCCAAAGTCGGGTTTCACCGAATGCTTGCACGTGACTTTTTTCAGCCAATGAGAGAAGCGGAGCGGGAGCGTAGCTGGAATGGGAGTGGGAGTTGGAGTGTGAGTGGGAGAGAGAGAGAGGGAGAGAGAGAGAGAGAAAGAGAAGACAGAGAGATTTTGCCGCCTCTAGGGTTAAAACTCATGCCAGGTGTGTTTACAGTCCTCCACTCACTGCCGACTTTTCTCCCCATTGACTTGCATCGGGTTTCATGTTTCCCAACTTTTCCCGACTTTTCCCTATAGTCGGCCGATTTCGTTCGACTCGACTTTTGAGAAAGTCGGGTTTCATGAAACCCGACTCGACCCTAAAAAAAGCAAAGTCGCTCATCTCTAGTCAAAGTAAAAGAAAAGTCAAAGATGCTATAGGATTTTTACAGGATGAAATGATGAAATGGTAAGACAGGATGTTGAGAAGGCCGAACTTTTAAATTCCTATTTTGCATCTGTTTTCTCTCAGAAAGGAAATGTAACATCAACTGTTCTTCATTGTCCTATTAAGGGAATAGAAGAATCCAGGATATCTATAAACAGAAATAAGCGAGGAAAAACTTAGATAACCTAAATTAATTCAAGTCTCCAGGTCCAGATAAATTACACCTCAGAGTACTGAAGGAGATAGCAGAAGAAATTTTTGAACCCCTCTCCATAATCTTTGAAAATTCTTGGAGAACAGGAGAAGTCCCAGAAGACTGGAGAAGAGCAAATGTTGTTCCTATCTTCAAAAAGAGGAAGAAGGTGGACCCATGCAACTATAGGTCGGTGAGTCTGACTTCTATACCAGGAAATATCTTTGAACAAATTATTAAACAACATGTATGTCAGTGCCTGGATAAGAATGAAGTGTGTTATGAATGGGTAGCCGAGGTGGAAATAAAAAACAATCCAAGCTAAGTCTCAGAAAACCAAAGAGGTTGGTAACTATGCAGACTGCAGACCCCTGATCCTAACACGCAACTAGCAGCAGTCGTGGAGCGTTCCTACAGTGGTCCTAGACGCCTCGTCACAACCGGAGAAACTAAATAATCCTAAAGCAGGAAAAGGGGAAAACTAACTGCCCCAGAGCAGACCCCAAAGTAGAGACAGCCCCCACATGTATTGACGATGGAAAAAGATGAAAACACACACAAAGGCAGGAAAATAGGCTGAGCAAACGATGGGGCCAGACTAACCAGAAAGGACAGGAAAGGAAAGACACTGTCTGCAGTCTGCCAAAAAACCCTACAAAATGTCCAACACAACTGATAGCAAAATTAACCCTGAAGTCACTAGACTTCTCCCACTATATCAGCACTCTGAAATATTCTGAGACAGAGCAAAAAGAGGCCAATCTAATAAGGGACAAAAAAAGGCAATTTGGCAAATAAGAGTGGAAATTCAGCACAGCCCAGCCGGGCTGGATGACCACACAAAAAACTGAAAAGACCAACAAGAGCAAGTGTGAACTTTAGCAAAAAACAAACTTATCTTTAGAAGACTGGAACAGAGCTGAGTCCTTGACTTGAGAAGCAGACTGAATAACCAGCAACAGGATAGGGCGTCGGCTGTCTTATATCCAGTCTGATACTCCAGAGATCCAATCACTATATTCCTCATCAGGTGGCAGATCACTACCACTCAAACCAACCTCACCACCTCCCGTCACCACCAGAGGGAGAACAGAAGGGGAACTCACAAATGGTGGCGCAGAAAATGAGCTCATAACAGAAGTGATTAAACAGAGTCAGCATGTGTTTGTAACTAATAAGTCAGGTCAGACTAACTTAATTTCCTTCTATGACAGAATCACTGATTGGGTGGATCAGGGAAATGCTGCAGATGTAGCATATCTTGACTTCAGCAAAGCATTTGACAAAGTATCTCACACAATCCTTATTGAAAAAATGACTAAGTATGGAATGGACAAGGCAACTGTTAGGTGGATTCAAAACTGGCTTAGTGATAGGACCCAAAGAGTGGTCGTAAATGGCTGCACATCCAGTTGGAAGAATGTCTCAAGTGGGATACCACAGGGCTCTGTCCTGGGCCCTGTATTGTTCAACATCTTTATCAATGATTTAGATGAAGGAATTGAGGGTAAACTGATTAAATTTTCTGATGACACAAAGCTAGGAGGGATAGCTAATACTAGAGAAGAGAGAGAGGATTCAAAAATATATAAATAAACTGGAGCAGTGGGCACCAACTAACAGAATGGTTTTTAACAGGGAAAAATGCAAAGTACTACATTTGGGCAATAAAAATGAAAAAAGCATATACAAAATGGGAGGAATAGGGCTAAGCAACAGCACATGTGAAAAAGACTTGGGTATACTAATAGATCACAAACTGAATATGAGTCAACAGAGTGATGGAGCAGCAAAAAAAGGCAAATGCAATTCTAGGATGTATTAACAGAAGCATACAGTCTAGCCCTTTACTCCACTTTGGTCAGACCTCATCTGGAATATTGTGTCCAGTTCTGGGTGCCACATTTTAAATAATACATCAACAAACTGGAGCAAGTTCAGAAAAGAGCGACCAGAATGGTGACCGGTCTGCAAACCCTGTCTTATGAGGAAAGGTTGCAGGATTTGGGAATGTTTAGCTTGCAAAAGAGAAGTCTGAGAGGAGACTTAATAGCTGTCTACAAATATCTCAAGGGCTGTCACATTGTAGAAGGATCATCTTTATCCTCATTTGCACCAGGAAAGACTAGAAGCAATGGAATGAAACTGAATGGGAGGAGACACAGATTAGATATTAGAAAACACTTTTTGACAGTTAGAATGATCAATGAGTGGAACAGGCTGCCACAAGAGGTGGTGAGTCCTCCTTCAATAGAAGTCTTCAAACAGAGGCTGGACAGACATCTGTCTGGGATGATTTAGCGAATCTTGCTTTGAGCAGGGGGTTGGACCAGATTGCCCAGGAGGTCGCTTCCAACTCTATGATTCTATTTTTAAGGCTGGGGGATCAATATCCATGTCCCCTTACCAGCTTGAGTATATCAGCCCCCATCTGTTTGCTTTAGCAAGACTGGTTGTCAAAAATAGGGGGACCGAACTCCCTTTTTTAAATTATATATTTATTTATTTTTTTATTTGGTTCAGGTACCAGAACAGTACCTGAACCCGGAACCTATGAATTGTGGGCCCGAATATCAGTTGTTTGCCACACTATGACCTGCATAAAATAAATGATTTAAAAAAATGACTTGCAGACCAACTCATTTTTGACAACCAGCCATGCTAAAGCTGACAGGGAGGCTGACAATCTCGGGCTCCTAAGGGGCCATAGATATTGGCTCCTCTCCAGCCTAAAAATGGCAGCCTGTAGCTGCCCAGATTACTCCCATCCGTGACACCTGCTCTTGCTCATTTCACATCTGCTTCCTTCACAATGGAGCTATCCATTTGGCATCACTCACATGTAATCATGGGTAATAACCTGTATAGACATGGTGGGATGGGTCCACATGTGATCCAATACTAAGCACAGGCTTTAAAACAAAGCATCATTGCTCTTCCCCACAATCCTTTCTGTGGCATCTTCTGACTCATATTAGCACTATGCACTTTTCTATGAATCTTAGTTTCTTCAGTTGTAGCTAGTGATGTACATGCTGATGTCTGCCTGAACCTTCTGTTCTAATTTACTCTCATACTGTTCTACCAATCGTTGTAATATGTATACGATTGTGTTTTATTGATTTCAATGAATTGGTATTTTTACATATAAATACATTCTGGACATTTACTCCATGGTTTCAGTGTACAAAGTTCAAACACAACCTGAATGTTGTACCTTCTCTTTTACTTTCAGGTCTTTCATGATTCCAGCATGTTAAATATACTGCTAGTGCATTGGTAATCTGATATGGTGTTACAAAGGCTGTTTCCTTTTCACATTAAATATGTGCAAATTCATAATAAAAATACGTGTTGAGCCCAGTTTTCTTTTATTTCATATATTATGTTGTGTTATTTTCATCAGTAAGATGTTTAACCACCTCATAACAATAATTGTGCTTGAAGCAAATGACATACTTCTTCTATTATGATTATCTCCCAGCAAGTAATATTTCTTAAAATTCTGATTTAATAACAAAATAACTACTGTTAAGTCATTTGTATAATTACCTCATTTTTCATAAAATAATACACTTTCTTGGTTTCATTTGTTTCATTTATTTAAAAGACAATTACAATAAAGTCATATAATTTCATTTCATTAGTAACTTCAGCTTAAATTTGTTACAATATGTCTCTTGCTTTTTAAAGCATTTAAAAATGAGCATAAATTACTTCTAACAGTAACATTCTATAAATGTTATTACCCTGTTGTTTCTGTTGTATATATTCAGTGACTAATCCTTTAATCATTCTACAACATCATTGAAAATTAAATTTTCCTTATGCTATATATATATATATATATAGTAAAGTATACTTACATTAGCATGTCTGATGATTAATAGCAAGGATGGGCTGATTATTTGGTAGAAAAGATAAGATTCAAAGGCCAATATTAGGTGTTCGGTTCAGGCACAAATTAAAGGAAATGGATACCAGTTTTTTGCCACCTAATATTAAATTAGTATAATGTAGAGATAGAGTCTCTGATTTCAGTGATGTGTAACTTATTGTGCTGCTTGCTATAATTTTGATAAAATCACTATATCATTAGCAGGAGATTATCATTACAGTACTAGTAAACTTGCTGCCATGTAGCACTCCATATTGGCTGCTTTTTTTCTATGCACAGTGTATGCAGAGATATGTAAATCAAAGGTGTGGGTATGGATAATTATACATAGCTCAGCATTAAGGATGAGCGAACATATTCGGTGATACTCGGATATTACATGAGTATCTGGGTGCTTGGATGTGCTCGGCACTTAACGAGCATTGGCTGGCGCACGGATTTGAAGTCGAAACCATCAAAAAACTTGTTAAAATTTATCAGTATCGGGCAGCACGGTGGCTCAGTGGTTAGCACTGCAGCCTTGCAGCGCTGGAGTCCTGGGTCCGAATCCCACCAAGGACAACATCTGCAAGGAGTTTGTATGTTCTCCCCGTGTTTGCGTGGGTTTCCTCCGGGCACTCCGGTTTCCTCCCACACTCCAAAGACATACTGATAGGGAATTTAGATTGTGAGCCCCATCGGGGACAGTGATGAAAATGTGTGCAAACTGTAAAGCGCTGAGGAATATGTTAGCGCTATATAAAAATAAAGATTATTATTATCAGTATCATATTTCTCACTCAGAGTATTACGTCTTCTTGGATACATTTTGCTGGTATAAAAGCCTCAAAAAATTTGTCAAAAATGTATTGGTATTATATTGCTTGCTTATAGGGTAGGGTTCTTTCATACATTTCCTTGTTATAAATGCATACAAACATGGTAAAAAAATTTATTGGTATTATAATGCTCTCCTATAGACTATTCCATGGTCTGGTGTACATTTCATTGGTATTAAAGCATCAAAAAACTGGTTAAAAATGTATCAGTATTATATTGCTCATCCATAGGGTAATACATCTTCTTTTGTTGGTATATTACCTGTAAAAAAAATGTTGAATTTATATATATATCTATATATATTGCTCACCCATAGATTATTCTGTGGTCTGGAGTGCATTTCATTGCTTCATTGGTGTAAAAGCTTCAAAAATTTTTGTTACAATTTTATCTTTATTATACTGCTTACCCATTGACTATCCTGTGGTCTGGAGTACATTTTGTTGCTATAAAAGCCTAAAAAGCTTGTTCAAAATGTATCGGTATTATATTTCTCACTCATATGGTATTACATCTTCTTGGGTACAATTTGTTGCTATATAAGCCTCAAAAAAATTGTTAAAAGTGTGTCTATATTACATTCCTCACCCATAGACTATTCAGTCGTATGGAGTACATTTCGTTATTATAAAAGCAACAAAAATCTTTTTTGAAAATGTATCGGTATTATATTGCTCACCCATACGGACCATTTTGTTAGTGTATAGCCCTTAAAAAATTGTTTTACAATTTTATCGGTATTATATTGCTTACTCATTGACTATTCCGTTGTCTGGAGTATATTTCTTTGCTATATGAGCCTTAAAAAAATTGTTCAAAATGTATTAGTATTATATTGCTCACACATAGGGTATTACATCTTCTCGGGTCCATTTCTTTATAAGCCTCACAAAACTTGTTCAAACTTTATTGCTATTACATTGCTCGCCCATTGACTATTACTTTGTCTGAAGAATATTTTGTTGCTATATAAACCTTAAAAAAATGTTCAAAATTTATCGGTATTACATTATGCATCCATAGAGTATTACTTATTCTTGGGTACATTTTGTTGCTATATAATATCCAAAAAACTTGTTCAAAATGTATTGGTTTTATATTGCTTATCCATAGGGTATTATATTTTCTTGGGTACATTTCATTGCTATATAAGCCTCAAAAACTTAATCAAAATTTTATCGGCATTATATTGCTCCTCTATAGACTATTTCATGGTCTGAACTACATTTCATTGGTATATAACCCTCAAAATAATCTTCCAAAATGTAGGCTATGTGCACATGTTGCAGATTTGGTGCATTTTTTCTGCATGGATTTGGGACAAAACCTGAAGCAAAACCTGATGCCAGCAAAGTGAATGAAATACCTGACATGTCATGCACACATTGAGTATTTTTGACTTGCAGATTTGGAGCAGAAAATAATCTTCTACATGTCAATTCTCTGTTCATTTTTCCCCTGTGTTTTTCAACATTGACTTCACTCCAGTCAGTCAAAAACGTAGGCAAAAAGGCACCAAAACCACGCATTTTGCAGCTGTGTTTTATTCTGCCACTAGATGCAGAAATTATGTAGAAATTTTACTTAGCATATACCCATACCCTTATCACTATTATATTGATCTCCCATAGACTATTCCATGGTCTGGAGTGCATTTTCTTGGTATACAACCCTCAATATTTTATTGCCTTTATGAGTCTAGGAGTTCCAATAATATGACAATTTGAAGAGAATGTGTTTAAGGTATTCTTTTATGTCTAATACAGGGTGAATCAGAGTCCCTCTGAGTCCCTAAATTTTGGCAGTTCTTGATTCCTTCATAAATTCAACTGAAATTTCTTATTTTTTAATTAAAAAAATAAATTTTGGTTAACTCAAATTATACATTTTCCCATCCTTTAAAAATTTTGCCTTACGTACAAGTCATTATACAAGAAAACATGCTTCTTATCATTTCCTGCAAAATGCAATTTCTCGTCGGTTTGAAATGTTTTATTGTCACTCCTAAAAGTTGAGTAAAAGTGTTACACCATTGTTCTCATTCTGAAAGACAGATACTTCCATGGGTCTTCCCCATGCTGTTCTCCTTTTATTCAGCACTTTTTGATCACTGTCACTGCAATCCAGAGTCTGTAGGAAAAAAGCTCGGCTTTCCCATTGATTCCCATTATTTTCTTTACAGGAAAGAAGCATGCGAGTATTAGAAATTGATCGGTTTGAGGCACGAGCACCCCAGCATTTTAGTTCTTGCTCATGGCTAGTATGAAAAACCCCAAGAAAGGATCAAAAAAATTTTTGGACTGAATTAGCAATCCATAGAGTAGTATGTGCATTTTTTTTACATATTGGTGGTATATACCTCTCCAAAAATGTGTTTGAAAAATTTTCTGGATTGAGTTTGTTAGGGTATGTGCACACGGTGCGGATTTTGCTGCGGATCCGCAGCAGATTTGCCTCTGTGGATCCACTACAGATCCGAAGGCATTGTACAATACAATGCAAATCAATGAGATTTCAAAACAGTGCACATGCTGCTGATTTTTCTGCACGTATTTGCTGCGGTTTTAAATCCGCAGCATGTCAATTAATTCTGCAGATTCCGCAGTGGTTTAACACCTGTTCCATTGTCCTGGAGTCAAACCCCAGGGGAACATCGCTGGCAAATCCGCAGGTAAACCGCACTTTACCTGCAGTTTTACCTGCAAATCCGAGCAGAAAAATCCGCAGCTCAATCCGCACTGTGTGCACTCATCCTTATTCATAAAGTATTGCTTACTTTGTGTAACATTTTGGTGGTATATAACACTCCAAAAATAAGTTCACAAATGTTTCTGGATTGAATTTGTTATCTACAGAGTTTTACATAGTCTGTGTTACATTATGGTGGTTTAGAACACTTCAAAAAAAGGTTCACGTTTATTTCTTGGATTAAATTAGTAATCCATACAGTGTAAAGTGCTTAGTGAGCCACAAGGCAACAAAGATTGCAGAATCCCACAACACTCTAGAGGGAGAGACCAGAGGAATATTAGAGGCAGGCCAAGTAGCAGAAGTAGCAGGAGCTTGTGGACTGGAACTGACCGCTTTCCCAGAAACCACCAAAGCCTTAACTCAGACCGCAGCCTTCACTGCTTAGGTTCTTGTGGACTGAAGACAGGAGAACCAGTATTCAGCAACTGGTAAAAGGACTGCGGGGTCCAGGGCTGGACACATGCTAGAAGGCCGGCTAGCTGCAAGGTGCCGACAGTTGGGATCCTGGGAAAAGAGCATTACGTATGACTGGCAGTGGAGATGGAATTTCATCAAAAGATTTAGGACCTGTCATCACATCTCGCTCAACCAGTGTGCAGTAGAGATTGAACATTTACCTTGAAGGCTGCAAAAATTGATGGCGGTGGCAAGTAGGGTTCATATTTGTGGGGTTGATGTCACCTTTTTATTGTCAGGTGACATCAAGCCCCACGGTTAGTAATGGAGAGGCGTCAATAAGATGCCCCCATTAAAAACTTCATTGTCACATTGTATAAAAACACACACCAAGAATAGTCTTTTAATTGAAATAATTAAACCATACTTATGACTTTGCCTAATTCCACCGAAGACCTCGTTCTCCTGTAATAAACCAAAAATAAAAAATCAACAATATACCATACCTGTCTGTTGTTCTGTCCCACACCATAATCCATGTCTGGGGGATTAATAGTTTTCAACCTGGAGGGTGCCAAGATGCGACTGTCCAGGCTGAGAACCACTGGTGAATGAGCTGCTGCGAGCGTAGCCTCAGTGACTAGCAATTCTCAAGGTGATCTGCTGTGAAGCCACTGTGCTTGAAAAGCAGTGAACTCAATAACTTTTTCCCACGGTGCTAGCGGGGCTCTCACCGAGGTTACTGTAGTTCAGCTTGGCTGGGAACGTAGTCTCAGTGACCGGACGTTAACTCGATGACGTAATCACCGGTCACTAAGGCTCGTCATGCAGTAGTTCATTCCCTAGTGGTTCTCAAGAGCCGACCATCCAAGTTGAAAACTATTAATGCACCCAACATGGATTGTGGTGTAGGACAGATCGACAGACAGGTATGGTATATTATTGTTTTATTATTATTATTATTATTATTATTATTATTATTATTATGCATTTATATAGCGACATTTATTCCATGGCGCTTTACATGTGAAAAGGGTGAAAATATAGACAAGTACAATAAACATGTGTAAGACAAGGGACACATAAGTAAAGAAGGAGAGAGGACCCTGCCCTTTAGTGCTGACTCACCTCAAATATTGAGGAGAAAAATAGGAAAAAAAACTTTTTTTTAATGAAACGGTGGTGCATCTTACAATCCATGTGCCGTATTGCTTACCAGGGATGGTGGCTGCTATGAAGTGGGGTCCCAGGGTCTCTGCTGGAGGAGGCAGGAGTGGGGCATTGCTGCAGACCCCATATTGGGAGAAAAGGGGTGTTCGGATGTGTGATGCTGCGGATGTTCAGTGGTGAAGGCCGCAGTGCGGCAGGGTCCCAGGGTCACTGCTGGAGGAGGCAAAAGTGGAACATTCCTGCAGGCCACTGGTTGGGATGAGGGGGTGTTCAGATGTGTGATGCTGTGAGTGTTTGGCAGTGCTGGGGCTCTGCTGACCTTTTGTGAAAGCTCAGAGCCCGAGCCCTTTCCCGGTGACCTCTGGGAAAATGGCTGCCATGGGCAGCGCATGCAGAGACTGAGATCTTGGCACTGAGATCTCATCTCCCGAGATCTCCATCTACGCATGCACTGCACCCCCCAGCCATTTTCCCAGAGTCTACCGCATAGTAAAACGTGGAATTGCTGGGGCTCCGGGCTTTCAAAAATGGCAGAACCCCAGCACCACCAAACACCCGCAGCCTTTCACATCGGATCATCCCCTCATCCTAGCCTGTGACCTTCAGCAACACTCCACTCTTGCCTCCTCCATCAGCAACCCTGGGATCCTGCTCCACCGCGGTCGGTAAGGTATATTCGCATTATATGACATACCCCCATTATCTCCCCAAATTTTAGGGGAAAAAAGTGCATCTTATAATCTGAAAAATAAAGTATTTTTTCCTGTAAAATGAAATTTTTCATGTTTTTTTGTTACTCCTTAACCTTTTTACCCCCAAGGGTGGTTTGCATGTTAATAACCAGGGCAATGTTTACAATTCTGACCACTGTCCCTTTATGAGGTAATAACTCTGGAATACTTCCATAGATCCCGGTGATTATGACAATGTTTTCTCATGACATATTGTGCTTCATGATAGTGGTAAAATTTATTTGATATGACTTGCATTTATTTGTGAAAAAAATGGAAATTTGGTGAAAATTTTTAAATTTTCCAATTTTGATTTTTCATGCCCTTTGATCACAGGGATATGTCACGCAAAATACTTCATATGTAACATTTCCCACATGTCTACTTTACATCAGCACAATTTTGGAACATTGGAATAGAAAATCATATTTTTTCCACAAAATTGATCTTTTTGCCCCCAATTTTTTATTTTCCCAAGGCTAACAGAAGAAATTGGACCACAATATTTATTGTGGAATTTGTCCTGATACCCAATATGTGAGGGTAAACCACTGTTTGGGCACATGGCAGAGCTCTGACATCTCCAGTACCAGATATATCAGGACGTGTGAAAGAGGTTTTCTGTTTGGCAGCTGTCTCACACTAAAATATGCTTTTTATTGCAAAAAATAGTTTTTGAATCACCACATTTTGAGAGCTATAATTTTCCATATTTTGGCCCACAGAGTCATGTGAGGTCTTGCTTTTTGCGGGATCAGTTGATGTTTTTATTGGTACCATATTTGGGCATATGACATTTTTTGATCGCTTTTTATTCTGATTTTTGGGAGACAGAATGAGCAAAGAACAGCAATTCATGAATTTCTTTTTTTGGGGGGGGCATTTATACCATTCCATGTGTGGTAAAATTGATAAGGTAGTTTTAGTCTTCTGGTCAGTACGCTTACAGAGATACAACATTTTTATTTTTTTATGTTTTGGTGCTTTTATACAATTAAAAACTACTTTATATAAAAAATAATTATTTGTGCATCACTTTATTCTGAGAGCTATAACTTTTTTATTTGTACTTTGATGGAGCTGTATGGCAGCTCGCTTTTTGCAGGACAAGTGACGTTTTACTGATTTACCATGTTTATTTATATCTGTCTTTTTGATCGCGTGTTATTCCACTTTTTTTGTTCGGTGGTATGATGATAAAGCATTTTGTGCCTCGTTTTTTATTTATTTCTTTAAGGGGTTCACTAAAGGGATTAACTAGTGGGACAGTCTTATAGGTCAGATCATTACAGATATGGGGATACCAAATATGTGTACTTTTATTGTTTAGGTTTTTTTTAATTCAAATATTTATTTAGTAGAATAAATATTGATTTTTTTATTATTATTTTTTTTACAATTATTTAAATTGTTTTTCACTTAATTCTAATTTTTACTCTTAGTCCCACTATGGGACACTCATTTTGTGCAGGCTGATCGCTTTTGTAGATGAAGCAACATCTGCATGCTATAGAAGCTGTCAGCGCTGCCATCCCCGCACACTGACCTGAGAGACTTCCTGACATGCCCTGCGTAACAGGAAGTTTCTCAGCTCTGATAACTTGGATGTTGTCAAGACAACATCGGGTTACCATAGCAGCGATCGGGACCCCGCATCATGCCGCGGGGTCTCCGATCCAAAGGCAGAGGGGTTGTTAGCCCCTCTGCCAGCACAGGAACGATGCAATTTTTCAGTGCTCTGGGGGTTATAGTGCTGGGAGTGGTCAGTGAGAATCAGCTGACACCCGGCCACGATCGGCTGCACACCCCCATGTGTGCAGCCCATCGCTATGACATACTATTCTGTCCATGAAAAGTAAAGCCCAGGTCACATGGATGGAATAGTACGTCTGATGGCAAAGAAGGGTTAAAGTGGAGTAAAAGTGTGACACCATTGTTCTCAGTAGGAATCTGGGAGTCAGATATGCTTCCAGGGGTCTTTCCATTGCTGTTATCCTTTCATTCAGCACTTTTCCCTTTCACTTTTAAGGTTTGCAGGAAGAAAGCTTGGCTTCCTATTGACTCCCATAATATTCGCTATTCAAACTGAGGATGCAAGTATTGGAATTGCTTGGTTCGATCAACGATCACCAGAGCATTTTACTGAACGCTTGTCATGGTTTGGACAGAGTTAATGCCCTGCCCTCTCAGGGATAATTGTTGTGGCCTCCTTTTGGGTCTGGGAGGGATATTTATACCCATACTGGCCTAGGAGTCTCTGTCAGTTATACTCCTGTCCTCGACTGAGTTAAGTTGACCCTGGTGTTTTGTGTGTTTGTGCCTTGTTCCTGCACTCCGTGTATGTTCCCTGGTTCTGATCTGGTCTGTCCCTCACTTTGCTATTGCCTGTTGATTCTGTACCTCATTGTTTGTCTCTTTTGGTAATTGACTTCGTCTTGTCTCCTGACTATGTTTTTGTCTCATTCCTTTTGTCCTGTGCTGCCCTCCTGTTACTGACTTTGGCTAGTCTGACCCCGCTCCCGGCGTTGCAGGTTTTCACTTTCTGCCTTGTGCTCCCCAGTTCGCATTAGTACTAGTTATAGCTTTTAGGACCTTCCTGCTCTGGTCACGTGACCCACTAGGCCCTTGTCTGTGTCTAAGGACACCGCCGCTTCTGCCTGCTACTTTCTCCGTCCCTCCCCTTTGGAGAGTGTGCTCAGTAAGCACACTCTTCTTCAGTACTGTCCTCTCTCTCTAGTTGGATATCTAGAGGAGGAAGACCTGTGAAGACTCAGACGTCAAGATTAGATTTCAGAAAGGCAGATTTTAAGGGATGCAGAAAGAGAATTGGAGGGATCCAATGGCTGGATATCCTTAAGGACAAAAATGTCCAGGAAGGATGGGAAATCTTGAAAAATGAAATTCTCAAAGCACAATTGTTAACAATTCAAAAAAGAGGGAAGAATAGGAAGCATTTAAGGAAACCAGGATGGATGAACACAGAACTTAAGCACATGCTTAAAAGGAAGAAATAAATGTTTATAAAATGGAAAGAGGGAGGCATTTCTAAAGAAGAATATAATGCTGTCTGCAGAACTTGCAGGGCACAAATCAGATTACTAAAGCTGACAATGAATTGAGGCTTGCAAGAGACTTCAAAAGCAATAATAAAGGATTTTGGGGATATGTCAAAAGTAACAGAAAAGTCAAAGATGCTATAGGATTTTTACAGGATGAAAATGATGAAATGGTAAGACAGGATGTTGAGAAGGCCGAACTTTTAATTTCCTATTTTGCATCTGTTTTCTCTCAGAAAGGAAATGTAACATCAACTGTTCTTCATTGTCCTATTAAGGGAATAGAAGAATCCAGGATATCTATAAACAGAAAGATAGTGAGGAAACACTTAGCTAACCTAAATGAATTCAAGTCTCCTGGTCCAGATGAATTACACCCCAGAGTACTGAAGGAGATAGCAGACGAAATTTTTGAACTCATCTCCATAATCTTTGAAAATTCTTGGAGAACAGGAGAAGACCCAGAAGACTGGAGAAGAGCAAATGTTGTTCCTGTCTTCAAAAAGGGGAAGAAGGTGGACCCAGGCAACTATAGGCCGGTGAGTCTGACTTCTATACCAGGAAAGATCTTTGAACAAATTATTAAACAACGTGTATGTAAGTACCTGGACAAGAATGAAGTGATTAAACAGTCAGCATGGGTTTGTAACTAATAAGTCATGTCAGACTAACTTAATTTCCTTCTGTGACAGAATCACTGATTGGGTGGATCAGGGAAATGCTGTAGATATAGTATATCTTGACTTCAGCAAAGCATTTGACAAAGTATCTCACACAATCCTAATTGAAAAAATGGCTAAGTATGGAATGGACAAGGCAACTGTTAGGTGGATTCATAACTGGCTTATTGATTGGACCCAAAGAGTGGTCGTAAGTGGCTGCACATCCAGTTGGAAGAATGTCTCAAGTGGGGTACACAGGACTCTGTTCTGGACCCTGTATTGTTCAACATCTTTATCAACAATTTAGATGAAGGAATTGAGGGTAAACTGATTAAATTTGCTGATGACACAAAGCTAGGAGGGATAGCTCATACTAGAGAAGAGAGAGAAAGGATTCAAACAGATATAAAAAAAACTGGACCAGTGGGCAGCAACTAACAGAATGGTTTTTAACAGGGAAAAATGCAAAAAGAATATACAGAATGGGAGGAATAGGGCTAAGCAACAGCATATGTGAAAAAGACTTGGGTATACTAATAGATCACGGACTGAATATGAGTCAACAGTGTGATGCAGCAGCAAAAAGGCAAATGCAATTCTAGGATGTATAAACAGAAGCATACAGTATAGATCACATGAAGTCATTATTGCCCTATCTCTTTGGTCAGACCTCATCTGGAATACTGTGTCCAGTTTTGGGCACAACATTTTAAAAAAGACATCAACAAACTGGAGCAAGTTCAAAAAAGAGTGGCCAGAATGGTGACCAGTCTGAAAACCCTGTCTTATGAGGAAAGGTTGCAGGATTTGGGAATGTTTAGCCTGCAGAAGAGAAGACTGAGAGGAGACTTAATAGCTGTCTACAAATATCTCAAGGGCTGTCACATTGTAGAATGATTATCTTTATTCTCATTTGCACAAGGAAAAACTAGAAGCAATGGGATGAAACTGAATGGGAGGAGGCGCAGATTAGATATTAGAAAGAACTTTTTGACAGTTAGAGTGATCAATGAGTGGAACAGGCTGCCACGAGAGGTGGTGAGTAGAGTTGAGCGAAACGGGTCGAAAAAATTCAAAAGTCGCCGACTTTTGGCAAAGTCGGGTTTCATGAAACGAAACCCGACCCTAGGATGAGGTCGGCCACGAGGTCGGCGACTTACGCGCCAAAGTCGCATTTCAAAAGTTTGTTTTGCTCTCTTTTTCAGCCAATCAGGATCCACGGACACTGTGGGCAACGTGATGACATAGGCACGGGTCACCACCATCTTTCAGAAGGGCATGCAAGTGATTGGCTTGCTTTGGTGGGAGTCACAGGGGGTATAAAAGGGCGTGCACGCCGACCGCCATCTTACTTCTGCCGATCTTAGTATAGGGAGAGGTTGCTGCTGATTCTGTAGGGAGAGCGTTAGGCAGGGAAGAAGACAAAAGAACTGCTTCTGCTGCTAGCGATTTGGCCTGCACAACACACCAGTCACTGTGTGTGCAGTGCAAGGGGAGGCTATATAGTGGTGTATCAGTGGTGTTGGTTGTTGGGCTGCCTTCTAAGGCTTCCTGACACTCTGGCATTGCTGTTTACCCACTGCTCCGCAAACTGCTTTTTTAAAAGCAATCCAATCTCCCTTATCCTCTAGTCACTTTTGTCACAGCTGTGCCATCGAGCGTGTCACATAGTGCTCAGATATCAGTGGGCCTCACACAATCTACAAGTGTCCAGTGTCCAAAAGTGTACGCAGAGAATCAAAATCTCCATTATCCTCTCGTCACTTTGGTCACAGGCAGCTGTGCCATCGAGCGTGTCACATAGCGCTCAGATATCAGTGGGCCTCACACAATCCACAAGTGTCCAGTGTCCAAAAGTGTACGCAGAGATTCAAAATCTCCATTATCCTCTCGTCACTTTGGTCACAGGCAGCTGTGCCATCGAGCGTGTCACATAGCGCTCAGATATCAGTGGGCCTCACACAATCTACAAGTGTCCAGTGTCCAAAAGTGTACGCAGAGATTCAAAATCTCCATTATCCTCTCGTCACTTTGGTCACAGGCAGCTGTGCCATCGAGCGTGTCACATAACGCTCAGATATCAGTAGGCCTCACACAATCTACAAGTGTCCAGTGTCCAAAAGTGTACGCAGAGATTCAAAATCTCCATTATCCTCTCGTCACTTTGGTCACAGGCAGCTGTGCCATCGAGCGTGTCACATAGCGCTCAGATATCAGTAGGCCTCACACAATCTACAAGTGTCCAGTGTCCAAAAGTGTACGCAGAGATTCAAAATCTCCATTATCCTCTCGTCACTTTGGTCACAGGCAGCTGTGCCATCGAGCGTGTCACATAGCGCTCAGATATCAGTGGGCCTCACACAATCTACAAGTGTCCAGTGTCCAAAAGTGTACGCAGAGATTCAAAATCTCCATTATCCTCTCGTCACTTTGGTCACAGGCAGCTGTGCCATCGAGCGTGTCACATAGCGCTCAGATATCAGTAGGCCTCACACAATCTACAAGTGTCCAGTGTCCAAAAGTGTACGCAGAGATTCAAAATCTCCATTATCCTCTCGTCACTTTGGTCACAGGCAGCTGTGCCATCGAGCGCGTCACATAGCGCTCAGATATCAGTAGGCCTCACACAATCTACAAGTGTCCAGTGTCCAAAAGTGTACGCAGAGATTCAAAATCTCCATTATCCTCTCGTCACTTTGGTCACAGGCAGCTGTGCCATCGAGCGTGTCACATAGCGCTCAGATATCAGTAGGCCTCACACAATCTACAAGTGTCCAGTGTCCAAAAGTGTACGCAGAGATTCAAAATCTCCATTATCCTCCCGTCACTTTGGTCACAGGCAGCTGTGCCATCGAGCGTGTCACGTAGCGCTCAGATATCAGTGGGCCTCACACAATCTACAAGTGTCCAGTGTCCAAAAGTGTACGCAGAGAATCAAAATCTAAATTATCCTCTCCTCACTTTGGTCACAGGCAGCTGTGCCATCGAGCGTGTCACATAGCGCTCAGATATCAGTGGGCCTCACACAATCCACAAGTGTCCAGTGTCCAAAAGTGTACGCAGAGATTCAAAATCTCCATTATCCTCTCGTCACTTTGGTCACAGGCAGCTGTGCCATCGAGCGTGTCACATAGCACTCAGATATCAGTGGGCCTCACACAATCTACAAGTGTCCAGTGTCCAAAAGTGTACGCAGAGATTCAAAATCTCCATTATCCTCTCGTCACTTTGGTCACAGGCAGCTGTGCCATCGAGCGTGTCACATAGCGCTCAGATATCAGTAGGCCTCACACAATCTACAAGTGTCCAGTGTCCAAAAGTGTACGCAGAGATTCAAAATCTCCATTATCCTCTCGTCACTTTGGTCACAGGCAGCTGTGCCATCGAGCGTGTCACATAGCGCTCAGATATCAGTGGGCCTCACACAATCTACAAGTGTCCAGTGTCCAAAAGTGTACGCAGAGAATCAAAATCTCCATTATCCTCTCTTCACTTTGGTCACAGGCAGCTGTGCCATCGAGCGTGTCACATAGCGCTCAGATATCAGTAGGCCTCACACAATCTACAAGTGTCCAGTGTCCAAAAGTGTACGCACAGATTCAAAATCTCCATTATCCTCTCGTCACTTTGGTCACAGGCAGCTGTGCCATCGAGCGTGTCACATAGCGCTCAGATATCAGTAGGCCTCACACAATCTACAAGTGTCCTGTGTCCAAAAGTGTACGCAGAGATTCAAAATCTCCATTATCCTCTCGTCACTTTGGTCACAGGTAGCTGTGCCATCGA
This sequence comes from Dendrobates tinctorius, assembly GCF_039654945.1. Lineage (NCBI taxonomy): Eukaryota > Metazoa > Chordata > Amphibia > Anura > Dendrobatidae > Dendrobates > Dendrobates tinctorius. The sequence goes on along the minus strand of NW_027361698.1, from coordinate 55,438,342 downwards.
GCGTGTCACATAGCGCTCAGATATCAGTGGGCCTCACACAATCCACAAGTGTCCAGTGTCCAAAAGTGTACGCAGAGATTCAAAATCTCCATTATCCTCTCGTCACTTTGGTCACAGGCAGCTGTGCCATCGAGCGTGTCACATAGCGCTCAGATATCAGTGGGCCTCACACAATCCACAAGTGTCCAGTGTCCAAAAGTGTACGCAGAGATTCAAAATCTCCATTATCCTCTCGTCACTTTGGTCACAGGCAGCTGTGCCATCGAGCGTGTCACATAGCGCTCAGATATCAGTGGGCCTCACACAATCTACAAGTGTCCAGTGTCCAAAAGTGTACGCAGAGAATCAAAATCTCCATTATCCTCTCGTCACTTTGGTCACAGGCAGCTGTGCCATCGAGCGTGTCACATAGCGCTCAGATATCAGTAGGCCTCACACAATCTGCAAGTGTCCAGTGTCCAAAAGTGTACGCAGAGATTCAAAATATCCATTATCCTCTCGTCACTTTGGTCACAGGCAGCTGTGCCATCGAGCATGTCACATAGCGCTCAGATATCAGTGGGCCTCACACAATCCAAAAGTGTCCACTGTCCACAAGTGTGTGCAGAAATTCTAAATCTCCCCTGTCCTATAGACACCTTTTAGCTTGTTTTACATTACTATATAGTTTGTTGGATTTTGTCTACATTTCTACCAAAAATGAGGAAGGCTGGTGGAAGAGGCCGTGGAATTGGGCGGGGGTTGGCAGCTGGTAATGATGGTGTTGGTGGTGGATCTGATGGTAGTGGCAAGAGCAAAATAGGACCGAATGCAGGAGGTGCTGACCCTGCGTCATCGTCTGGCTACATAAGGCCTCGAACGCTTAGTTTTCTAGGAGTTGGCAAACCGCTTTTAAAGGCAGAGCATCAGGAAAAAGTTTTGTCTTACATTGCTGACTCAGCCTCCAGCTCTATCGCCTCCTCTTCTTCAGTTGTAAAAAGTAAAAGCACTGAGTCGTCATTGGAGGCTCATGTTCATGAACCACACCTTTCCTTGTGTCCTTCACCCCAACCAAGATTGAAGGATGACGCAGGCCATCCTACTGATTACTCCATGGAGCTGTTTTCACATACCATGCCTGGATTATCAAGTCAAATGGTGAATTACCCAGGCCAAGATGAATCTGACATGGAGTGCACTGATGCACAGCCGCTGATGGATGATTCTGCTGGTACATTCACTCAGAGCACTACATTGTCCTCGCAGTGTACAGAGCCATATTCTGACCCTGATGAGACTCAGGTGCCCCTTCCCGCACACTATACCACCATACACGGTGACACAGAGGAAGGTGCACATGACATAGAAGAGGAGGTGATGGATGACCCAGTTGTTGACCCAGATTGACATCCATTGGGGGAAGAGGGTGCTGCTTCCAATAGCTCAGATGAGGAGCATCCACAGCAGACATCGACATCGCAACAGCTGTTATCTGGCAGGCCCGGAGCACTCCAAAGACAGGTTCCAAACATCAAAAGAGTTGCTGGACAGCTTGTCCAGAGGGTCAAAAGATCACAGCGTGCTAGGCCGCAAAATGTCTGCCAAAGTAGGAAGAGTGCAGTGTGGCACTTTTTTGAACAAAATCCTCATGATCAGGCCAAGGTTATCTGTAAGAAGTGCGCAAAGACCTTTAGCCGAGGGAAAAATCTGAAAAATTTGAATACCAGTTGCATGCTTAGACATTTAACCAGCATGCACTTGCAAGCGTGGACACAACACCAAACCTCAAGTGCCACATGTGCAACTGATCACAACGAAGGTAGTCAGCAACGCTACATTGTTTCCCCCACTGTAAGCCCACCGGTTAGCACAGCAGCAAATGTTGAGGTGTCGTTGCAAGGCCACAGCAGTCAGGGAATCCCACTGTTATATCAACGAAAGACTGATTCTAGGCCATCAGAAAGAACACCAACTCCATCACCATCATCAACCCTCTCTCAGTCCGCCCTGTCCACCGCTACTTCCACCATATGCAGCTCTCAAGTCCATCTCACCCTCCCAGACACTATGAGTAGGTCAAGAAAGTACTCAGTCTCTCATCCGCGTACACTGGGTTTGAACGCCCACATTGCCAAACTAATCTCGTTTGAGATGATGCCCTTTCGGTTGGTGGAAAGCATAGCTTTCCGCGAACTCATGGCCTATGCAGTACCACGCTATGACCTACCCAGTCGCCACTTCTTCTCTCGCAAAGCCATCCCAGCCCTCCACCATCATGTGAAAGACCGCATTGTCCATGCACTCAAGCAGTCAGTGAGCGGAAAGGTGCACCTCACAACTGATGCATGGTCCAGTCGGCATGGCCAGGGCCGTTACGTGTCCATCACTGCGCACTGGGTTAATGTGGTGGATGCAGGGTCCACAGGGGACAGCGGTGGTGGGACAGTGCTGCCTAGCCCACGGTATAGGAAACAGTTGGCTGTAGGCGTTCGACCCTCCTCCTCCTCCTCCTCCTCCAGAAGCGAAAGCTCATCCACAGAGCACAGTCGTACGAGCACTCCATCTGTAGCTGCCACTGTTGCACACGAGGTGTCCCCCTATCGAGCAGCTAGTGGAAAGCGTCAGCAGGCTGTGTTGCAGATGATGTGTTTGGGCGACAGACACACCGCCGAGGTGCTGGCCGAGTACTTGAAGCGACAAACTGAGTCATGGCTGGGCAGTGTACATCTTGAGGCAGGCAAGGTAGTTAGTGATAACGGCCGTAATTTTGTGGCAGCCATAGCCCTTTCAAAACTCAGCCACATACCTTGCTTGGCTCACACATTGAACCTGGTGGTGCAGTGCTTCCTCAAAAATTATCTGGAATTAACAGCCCTGCTCCAGAAGGTGCGAAGACTGTGCGCGCACATCCGCCGGTCGCCTGTACACTCCGTTCGTATGCAGAAGCTGCAGCGATTGCTCCACCTTCCCAACCACCGCCTCATTATCGACATTGCAACAAGGTGGAACTCCACCCTGCACATGGTGGAGCGGCTGTGCGAGCAGAGGCAGGCCATAATGCATTTGTGGGAGGATACACGGCCAGGCACTTTGAGAGCAGACATGGAGTTGACAGGCGTGCAGTGGTCAAAGCTGAAAGACCTTTGTAAAGTCCTTCAGTGTTTTGAGGAATGCACACGGCTGGTAAGCGCAGACGACGCCATCCTAAGCATGAGCATCCCACTTATGCGTCTGCTCATGCAAACTTTGACGCACCTTAAGGAGCAGGCGTCTGCAGCCAATGTTGATGAGGAGGAAGAGGAGGAGGGAATCCTTGATGACATTCAGCCATTGTCTGCTCAGGGACCTCTCCTGGACGAAGTGGAGGAAGAAGAGGAGGAGGAGGAGGATGATGGGGATGATTACTTAGGGGAGGAGGATGCATCTCGTGGGGCAAGTGAAAATGTTGGCGTGGCAAGGTCTGGTACAGGGTTTGTGCGTGACTGGAGGGATGTGGATTTGCCAGAAAGTGCTCCTCCACCCAGCACTCGCAGTGCATCATTGACACCGGGAACATTGGCCCACATGTCAGATTATGCCTTGCGGATCCTAAAAAGGGACCCCCGCATTGCCAAAATGATGAACGATGACGACTACTGGTTGGCCAGCATCCTGGATCCACGCTATAAAGGCAAATTACAAAACATCATGCCACAGGAGAACCTTGACCTAATATTGGCTAATAAACAAGCAACTCTGGTAAATCGGTTGCTTGAGGCATTCCCAGCACACAGCAGCGGTGATGGTTCTCACACGAGCCGTACGGGCCGGGGGCAGCTTGGCAGAGGTGTTCGTGGTGCACACAGCAGAAGTGGCGTTGGAGACAGGGGTTTCATGACAATGTTGTGGACTGATTTTTCAAATACCGCTCACACAACTGGTAATACTGCATCGATGGAAAGTGACAGGAGACAGCAGTTGTCAACTATGGTTACAAACTACTTTTCCTCCCATATCGATGTTCTCCCACACAGGTCATTCCCCTTTGACTATTGGGCCGCTAAACTGGACACCTGGCCTGAATTGGCCCAATATGCCTTACAGGAGCTCGCTTGCCCAGCTGCAAGTGTGCTATCGGAAAGAGTCTTCAGTGCAGCTGGATCAATCCTGACAGAAAAAAGGACCCGTCTGTCAACCCAAAATGTGGATGATCTAACCTTCATTAAAATGAACCACGCATGGGTTTCCAAGGATTTTGTCCCACCTTCCCCTGATGACACATAGGGTGACAGAAAAATGGCTTGCATTGGTCCACCTCTTCCTGGTACTTCACCTATTTCGCCTTTTGCATCAGCTGAATGTCCAACATCAACATATGCCACTTTCTAAAACTCCCTAACTGTGCTGCCTCCCCCCCCCATGGCCGGGGTCACCACCTACCGCACGACACCGTGCGAGTGCCGTTGCCCTGGCCAGGTGGGTAGGCCGACTCTTGGGCGCGGGCACTGGCACATGGTCCCTCATAGTGCAATCAAGTGTCTCTGACGGCGGTGGTGCACACCCGCCGTCAGACACACCGCTGTACTATGAGGGGCCCAGTGCCAGTACCGACGCCCACGAGTGGGCCCCCCTTGCTTGGGCAGGGCCCCAGCATTTGCAATCTTTACCTCTCCCTGCTCCTCCTCTGTGTAATCTGGGCCGTCAAATCCATACTGTGCCTGACACCGTCTGAGCCTGCCTCCTGAGACATATATTTTGAATGTGTACGCTATCCATACATGTTATCCGGGGATACGGTACCCTTTCTAACCTTTGTGCAATGACTTGCAATCCATACTGGGCCTAACACCGTCTGAGCCTGCCTCATGCTGTATAGACATATATTTTGAATGTGTACGCTATCCATACATGTTATCTGGGGATACAGTACCCTTTCTAACCTTTGTGCAATCATGTGCAATCCATACTGTGCCTGACACCGTCTGAGCCTGCCTCCTGAGACATATATTTTGAATGTGTACGCTATCCATACATGTTATCCAGGGATACGGTACCCTTTCTAACCTTTGTGCAATGACGTGCAATCCATACTGGGCCTAACGCCGTCTGAGCCTGCCTCATGCTGTATAGACATATATTTTGAATGTGTACGCTATCCATGCATGTTATCCAGGGATACGGTACCCTTTCTAACCTTTGTGCAATGACGTGCAATCCATACTGGGCCTAACACCGTCTGAGCCTGCCTCATGCTGTATAGACATATATTTTGAATGTGTACGCTATCCATACATGTTATCCGGGGATACGGTACCCTTTCTAACCTTTGTGCAATGACGTGCAATCCATACTGGGCCTAACACCGTCTGAGCCTGCCTCATGCTGTATAGACATATATTTTGAATGTGTACGCTATCCATACATGTTATCCGGGGATATGGTACCCTTTCTAACCTTTGTGCAATCACGTGCAATCCATACTGTGCCTGACACCGTCTGAGCCTGCCTCCTGAGACATATATTTTGAATGTGTACGCTATCCATACATGTTATCCAGGGATACGGTACCCTTTCTAACCTTTGTGCAATCACGTGCAATCCATACTGGGCCTGACACCGTCTGAGCCTGCCTCCTGAGACATATATTTTGAATGTGTACGCTATCCATACATGTTATCCAGGGATACGGTACCCTTTCTAACCTTTGTGCAATCACGTGCAATCCATACTGGGCGTGAGAACGGCTGGCGAGCTGTTAAGCAAGCTACAGCACCTGTCCAGACAAGTACAGGGATTCCCTAGCGAGGAGACTTATTTGATTGTTTTCAATGTTGGGACAGCAATTTTTGGGGAGCACTATACTCTGGAGAATGATAGATGGGGCCCACCATACACTGGAACATTCCAAAGGTGGACATCAGACACTGGAGCAGCATTTACAGGGCCCATTATACACTAGAGCATTAGAAATGGGGCCCATTATGTTTGGAGCATTATTTGGGCCCATAAGACAGTGGAGCTTCATCCATGGGGACCAACATATACTGTAGCATTATGTGGAGCTCATCATATACTGTTTCAAACATTATATGGGACCAATGATTCTGTATGGAGAAATAGATGGGCCTCGTAATGAGATGTAAAAAGTGAGGTATTTTTCATTGTACTATACCGCTATTTCTCTGCCGTATCGGAGCATGATGAGTTGTGGTATGTGTTAAAGGGGCGCTCTTTCGCCCAGGGCACATGAAAACCTGGAGCCAGCCCTCCCCCCCACAGTTTGTAGCCAAATAACCCCCATTTTTCAGTGCGTAACTTGTCATATGAAGTTAATTAAGGTTGACAAGCTTAAGAAAGAAGAATTGATGCTTTTGGCATTCAAATGGGCACTGTAGGTGTGTTTCCTGTCCTCCTCTCACTGCCGACTTTTATTCCCCATTGACTTACATTGGGTTTCGTGTTTCGGGACAACCCCGACTTTTCCCTATAATCGGACGATCTTGCTCGACCCGACTTTTGGAAAAGTCGGGTTTCACGAAACGAAACGCGACCCTAAAAAACCAAAAGTCGCTCAACTCTAGTGGTGAGTTCTCCTTCAGTAGAAGTCTTTAAACAGAGGCTGGACAGACAACTGTCTGGGATGATTTAGCGAATCCTGCTTTGAGCAGGGGGTTGGACCAGATGGCCCAGGAGGTCTCTTCCAACTCCACGATTCTATGATTAAGTTCTATGATTAAGTTAGTGTGTATGCAACGCACACGTTGTCTGTCTCCTGACAGCGCTCATCCCTACACTAACCTTTTTAAACTGTATAGATGACTAATTGAATTCAGGAAAAAAAAATTAGTTTGATACCCCACCGTAATGTAACACTAACCATGGTAAACTCTATAGATGAATAATTCATTCCAGAAAAAGAAAAATTATCGTTTTTTGGCAGTTTTATTTGCCACCATACTGTAACACTAGCCATATTAAACTATATGGATGACTAATTGATTCCAGAAATTTTTTTTTCAGAGTTTTGTATACCACCGTAATATAACACTGACCACGTTAAACTCTATGGATGACTAGTTCAATCCAGTAAAAAAAATGTGAATTTTTTTTGAGTTTTATATTCCACAGTAATGTAACATTAACGTCGCTAAACTGTATGGAATGAATAATTGGATCTAGAAAAAGCAAATTAAGCCAAATGGGTGAATATTTTCTCAAGTCACTGTATGTATAATTATTAATTGAATTGATATTTATTCAACTATTGTAAGTATTTATGGAATATTTGCTTTTCTTTGTCTGTTTGGTTTAGTAACTTTTAGATAATGCTATAATCCCATCTTGCTAATTGAAAGATCAGATAACAGTTGAAATATATGAAGAAAGAGAAACACATAGGGAGTACCACTGGTTTCTAATTAGTGTTTTTTTTTATTATGACTGGATTTATATTTTTGCTGCTCAATAATGCTGTTTATTGACAGTCATGCTGCTGCATCTTGACGTATGCTAAATAGAGACAGGACGCAGGAATTCCCCATTCCTCTGTGTACGAGAATCATCTTAACTGCTAGTGTCCACCCACTCAGAGACAACCAAAAATTAGACCTAAAGCATGCAAAAAGGAAAACAGTTGAAAGTTGCCAGAGTCACATAATATATTTAACACAAATCATGTTAACTGTTTTGCAAACACCTGACAAAATATTTAGAAACATCATATAAAATTATGGCTTCATTTGAAATGAAGGTTGCAAATAGATTTTATAAAATGAAAATATAATATGGAACAGGCATCACTATGTCTCATGGCATTTTTTACTAAAAGCAATTCATTCCCTTTTTACTCCTGGGTTATTCATCTGCACAGTACAATTAGAAGCTGCTAATTTTTAAATACATCTTTGTGTAAATTTACATGCAATTGTCATTTTTTCTTATTTAATAATACAATAACATGTCATGCTCAAAATTATTGTTTTACATTTGAGAGGAAAAAGGCTAGTGGCATTTAAAGAGAGTGGAACACAACACTTCTAATATAGTTATGCTGAACTAATGATGTGCATTCACATTTATGTAAAATTCATTCAAGTGGTGATTAGAACTTCCTTATATCAAAGATTCTGGTCAATACTTTATAGCTCCTCTGAGCCTTAGCATTCTGATCAAACTATGGAATATAAAAGATTAAAATTCCTTAGCTAATTACATGCCTGAAGGCACATTAACAATGCAAGTGTCAATGCACCGTTAAAAATCCATTTTGCATTTTTAACACAAAACTGATAGGAATGCTTCCAAAGCACAAATGTGTAAAGAGTTATATGTGATCCAACAATTTTTTTTTAATATTGTTAGTATCTAAAATATCCCCATAAGCCTTGATAATTTGAGGCTTTGAAATTGAAAATATGCATATTCAGTAATTCCCTTTTCTCCCAAAAGACCATGTTAGGTCTTGCGGAACGCACCAAATAATAAAGAAGGTATAAGGTGCTTTCGCAGCCCGGGGTCCACCGTGCAGAGATGGTAAACTGCTGCTTGGTAATGGCGGAGAATTAAGTGACCACCGGCGGGATATCTGCTGACCCGGTGTGCACAGGAGCGAACTCTGTTACCTCACAGAGCCACTGAAACAACTGCCGGAGCCTGTTTATACTCACAGAGCTCGGCTGGGTGAGAACTAGCTAACAGTCACAGAACTACCATACACAACCAAAGGGAGGGTATCATAATGAGTCAGTCACCAGTCTCATGCATCCATTTTCACACTCAAAACTACCCATAAGAGTCTATACTAGCGCATGGCTGAGCGGTCATGCAACTCTTTTATAGCAGTGTCCTTCCGGGACCTTCCCAGTGAACCAATCAGAGCAGGAACTGGACCTGCGCATGGGACCTCCGACCTCCAATGAGAGGTCGTCCCATGGGCATGCTCAATAAGCAAAACACAGGACTTAGTCCCAGGAGTGTCTGCTTGCTGCTGACTCAAGCATGGTGTTATAGCAGAGCCTGAAGGAGCAACCAGACGCCTAGCATCAGCCTGAGCAAGATGCCAAGAAGGAATCTCCGTGGCCACAGAGGAATGGGAGACCGCAGAGGACACGGCTTGAGATTCCCCCTGTGCAGTGGGGGAAACTCGACACCTAACAGACCATTGTCTATAATTGGAGATGTCAGCTAAATTTATATGTCGTAAGAATGATACCTCCTTTATGGTATTGTGTATGTCACCATAAAAGCTCTATCTCTTCAAAACATGGACTGCACAAGTCCTCTGAAAGTGTCATGCAATAAAATGACCATTCCTAAACAATTTAGCTTTTTGGCAAAATGCATTATCCTGATGAAAGAGGCCACATTTGCATGAAGGGGTGCAACAATAAATTTCATATCAAAGTAACATCCCCATGAATGCCAGAACTGGAGGTTAACTAGCAGAAAATTGCCTAGAATATCATTATGCCTCTACCATTTTAACTTATTGCTGTAGAGCATTCTCTGCAGTCTCTTCCTAGGTAAGCTATGCACATACACCCACCAACCCATCTTCTTGATTTAAATCAAAGCATGAATAGGCCTATAAGAGAGTTGGAATTGAAATCTACCCAATATCAAGTTAAGTTTGTTTGTAGCTGTCACAGACTGGATCCATATCGCCAGTAAATAATTTATAGCTCTGTGATGGAAATGGAGCATGCCATTTTATAATTCTTTGCTGCAAAATGTTTTACTTGGGCACGTTGCCTAATAGCACATATTGTACTGAGTTACTTTAATTATAAATAGTGAATAGCGAGTATACTCATTGCTCAAGTTTCCCCAAGCATGCTCTGATTGTCTCCGAGTATTTGGAAGTGCTCAGAGATTTAGTTTCTGTTGCTGCAGCTGCATGATTTGCGACTACTTGACAGCCTGAATACATATAGGGATTGCCTGTTTGTTAGAGATTTCCCACATATATTCAGGCTGTCAAGTAGCCGAAATTCATGCAGCTGCGGCAATAGAAATTACATTTCCGAGCACTTCCAAATACTCGGAGATCACCCGAGCAAAGAGCATACTCGCTTATCACTAATTATAAAGTATATTTTTCCTCATAATCTGGTACCAGATCCTCACTGTAAATGGTCATTACAGAGTAAAACTTTTAGGTGCCTCATTGAATTGTAATGAGTGACTGTGTCAATTTTGTAAAATGGTGATTATTTGGTAGTAAATGTTTGATGATGGGGAGAGAACGCTTTCAAAAAAGTGTCAAATGGTGGAGAAATAGTGACAGGGACCAGGTATCAAATAGGGAGAACTGATGTCTTACAGCTTGCACTGCAGTCCTCCAGACTCCATGCCAGAAATCCATGTAGAGAATGGAAAACACACGAAAGGCTTATATGTATGACAACTCAAGGAAGCAGGCCAACATCCTTACAAGTAAAAAATGGATACAGCCATGGCCAAAAGTGTTGGCAACCTTGAAATTGTTTCAGAAAATTAAGTATTTCTCCCAGAAAATTATTGCAATTACACATGTTATGTTATACACATGTTTATTTTCCACGTGTGCATTTGAACAACACAAAAAACGGAGAAGATAGGCAAATTGGACATTATTTCACACTAATCCCTATAAATGTTCTGTATTAAATTGCTGTCACCCGGAACGTGACATTTGGTTGCACACCTTTTGGAATAAATAGATCACTTCCTATGACCATCAGCATGCTTTTTATACCTCTCAACTGGAATTTTGAATCACTTGAGTCCCTAACATTATACTAGCGCCAGGGTCTGACTAGTAATGATGGGCGACCAGCGACTCCAGAGGTACATCCAGCAGCTGGAGGGCAGGTTGGCGACTCTCGAGCACTCAACCTCAGCTGTGGATGTCCGCTCGAGCACCTGTGGTCTGTTACTGTTGCCAGCAGTCTGGTCACCTTGCTAACAAGTGCCCACAAACGGCAGGGAAATGCTCGCATCTAGTGGCTGTGGGAGCAGGGTTACTAGATACTGTGACGTTTTCCTCCAAGCTATCCTTTAAGAGGATGCTTGAGTATGGTTCTTCTATTCTGGCGGTGGAGGTTTGCGTGGACTCTGGGGCGGAGGGTAATTTTATGTTGTCAGCCTTTGCCCAATGGCACGCAATCCCCTTGTATTTGCTACCTCAGCCAGTCACAGAGTGAATGAATGGTATGACACTACCCTCACAAATTACCCACCAGACTGCTCCACTGAGGCTCTTGCTGTCTCCTTCCCATCAGGAGACGTTATCTTTCCTTCTTATGCCGGAGGGTATCGTTCAGATCCTCCTAGGGGTCCCCTGGTTGCGTTGCCACTCTCCCCATATAGAGAGGTCCTCGTGGAGAATTCTCAGATGTAGTAAGTCCTGTGAGGGTAGATGTCTGAGGGAGTGCGTTCAGGTTGCCCCCACTGAGGTTTCAATTTGATTGATTTGCCATACTTGTCCAAGGAACATTAGCTATAATGCCATGACTTATAAACTTATTGATTATGTTGGGCACCATGGAAAATAGAAAATCAAGATCTCTGGTGATTGACTTGTAAACTTGAGATTGTTGATATTACTCAACAATTTTTGTTCAAAAGTCCACAGACAGTTTTTTTTCTGCTCTTTCTGTTCTTCATGCTTAGCATGGCACACACAGACACACAATGCAAAGATTGAGTCAACTTCTCCATTTTAGTGTGGTTTCAGGTGTGATTTTCATATTATCCACATGTTACTTGCCACAGTTGAGACTGAATGAGCATCACATGCCAACAATTTTGTAAGTCTCGTTTTGGGGTTTTATGTGAAATTATGTCAAATTTGCCTTTTTTCTGTTTTTTTGTTCCGATACAAACAAATGAAATAAATATGTGTAGGACAAAATATGTGTAATTGCAATAATATTCTTGGAGAAATACTTCATTTCTGGAATAATTTCAAGGGTGACAACACTTTCGGGCATGGATGTATAGTCACAGATAAAGAATGGTTATAATTAAAAGTCATGGGTAGGCAGTTAGAGAATAGATGGAGGAAGTCTACTATGAAAACTGCCAGAAAAGGGATCAGCAATGGTAAAAGACTGACTTCCAGAGTGACTGATGTGAGACCAAGCAGTAAGAGACTAATGCCTGTCAAGTCTGTCTGACAACATTAATGTTGTCATTGGGACTCTTTGGATGGTAGTATGGTAGCTCTTAATAGGACAGGCTTTGTACTAGCCAATTCATTTTGAAGATACCAGTAGTGGCTCTTGTTTTCTTCCTTTAACCCCAAAACAGAAAACTGGACTTACACAGGAAACACTGGGTTGGTTCATGGAATGGCTGCTGGCCCATGAAATGTGTTGGCAAAGGATGTTCAGGAAGCAAAGTAAATATCAGGAGGTCAAAGCCAGGAACAAAATCGTCAGGTAGAAAAATTGTCTCAGTTCAATTACATCAGTCTTTAACACACAGTATTGGTCACAGCAATCTCCATTTCCAGTTCCGTCAACACAGTAAATTTCAAGCTCTTGCTTATGTTCAGTTTCATCTATCCCTATGCTTGATTGTCCTGTCAGCCCCAGGAAATTCCATCTGGCACCACAGCATTCCTGATATCCATTACATTTACCTCATGTTTTTCTCTGTCCGACTTCTTTGTATGGAAGGTATAAAGGCACACTACTCAGTTGTTAGTTCGAGCTGTAGGCACCAGACCTTACTGGAATGTCTGTAGGAAATATGGTATGACCTCTTGCTGCCAGAACAATACGTACTTCACATGCCTCCAGCCCACTGCAGCTTGAACTTCAACTTGACACAAACCTCACATTTACTCTAACTAAACCATAAAGTTTTTTTACTTGACCTTGTGGATGACATGTAAGTCTCTGAAAGCAGAAATTTTACCCCTTGGATCCCTGTCAGATGTCTCTCACCTAGCCAAACCCAATCTCACATTTTTCACCGACAAGGGGAAGTACTCAGGAACACAATGTCATGTGGCAAGCTTCATTAGAGGCTCAATATTGACTTTTAGGACTGATACTTCTAATAAGATGACTAGAACTTTAGTGTCACCTATCTCTGAAGAGATAATTTGCATATTTTCCAGAGGAGCATTGCAAGGGTTAGAAATGTCCTCACCTTGGCATGTCAGGCTTTACCTGTCAGTGTCTACAAGGAGAAACATTACCCCTTGGATGCAAATGACACAGAGAAAAGTATTGAACACCTGAATAAAAACAAGTGCAAAAAGCCATAGAAAGTTATGTCACCAACTGAAATCAATCAGTAATTGGAAAGCATTCTTGCCACTTATTGAAAAATGCATAGACCCAGTGTCTCATCTTTTCTATGTATTTTTAAACTTTTTGGAGGGATTTTTATATACTACAATAAAATTGTGATGTTTTAATTTATTCATTTTTGCAGTTGCTGGCATTTTTCTTCATTTTTTAACATCTCACATACTTAGGAACCATCCAGAGGGTGTGTGCACACGCTGCGGATTCTGCTGCAAATCCGCAGTGGTTTTGGCCGTGCGGATCCGCAGCAGTTTCTGCTGAGGTGTACAGTACCATTATAATCAATGTAAAACAAAAACTGCAGTGCACACGGTGCGGAATTTTCCGCGCGGAATTGCTGCGGTTTCAAAACCGCAGCAGGTCAGTTCTTTGTGCGAAATTCGCAGCGGTTTTACACCTACTCCATTGTCCAGGTGTTTTGACCTGCAGATTTACCTGCGGATTTTGCAAAATCCATGCGGAAAATTCCGCAGCAGAATCCATAGCGTGTGCACATACCCTGAGGTTGCCATGCACCGTACTCTACTTTAAGATATACAGTTGTGGCCAAAAGTATTGACACCCCTGCAATTTTGTCAGATAATACTCAGTTTCTTCCTGAAAATGATTGCAAACACAAATTCTTTGGAAGAAACTGAGTATTATCTGACAGAATTGCAGGGGTGTCAATACTTTTGGCCACAACTGTATCACTGCTTGGTGAGGTGATCTTTCTGTGCTTTTGTTTATATTAAAATCATGCTGGATGTTTCTAGGGATTACTTAATGTGTACATTTAATGTTACTGAGGGCTATCTATTTACATGCATAACATTAAGTTTCTTTTTCATAGTGAAAACACGGGCAAGCACTGGGATAATTTTTAAAAGAAACTAATATACTGCTTTGAAAAATATATTTGCCCTAGGCTTCAGACAAGCTGAAATACTTTCATTATAATGTATGTGTTGTTGGAACAAGAATGAAACCTACAGAGTAACAGTTGTTTTCATTTAGATTTCACAAATCAATAGTATGGTATATATGAAAATATTAAACTTTGTAATATATCTTATCAGAGGCATCTGCTTCTTTCTTAATTTGTCATTAATTCCCCAAATTCTCAGCTCGGGTAAAATCTTTAATTAGTGAAGGCATTTTTTCTATTCATTGGAAAAGGAGATGGCAGTTTCTACTTAAAATATTCTATACAACTAGAAACAGGAGGGAGGAGCTTGAGGCTGAGCTCTTTCCCCCTATAGTCAACATATAATCTTATCAATAACCGCTGTAAAGGCACTGTCACACTTAGCGATGCACCAGAGATCCCGACCAGCGATATGACGCGGTGAGAATCGCTGGTGCATCGCTAAGTGGTCCCTAGTGAGCTGCCACACAGGCAGATCTCACCAGCGACATCGCAGGGGTCGGGGGTCACTACTTACCTGTCAGACGAGGCGATCCTGACGTCCTCCCACCCGTGTCCACGCGTCGCTCGTCGTCACAACAGGAAGCGCCGCAGGAAGCTGACGATGAGAAACAGCCCAGCGATAATCAGCGGGGGAGCGGTCGGAGGTAAGTATCAGACATAGCGATATCACTAGCAATATCGCTTAGTGTGACAGGCCCTTTATCTCTTATTCCAGTAATGTAAAAATTTCTGTTCAGTGAATTAAGATTTTACTTGAGAATTGAAAACTTTGAAAATGCAGTTCTAATATAGAAAAAAGTAAATTCTTCTGATAAAATATATTGCAATTTGTTTATTTTCATAAGCAGTACTGAATTATGAAATAAACATTTAAAAGTCAGTCACTCTGTAACCCCTTTACAACACACATTATTGTTTCCACGTTTCTGCTTTTACCTTCCCTTCTCCCTTGAGCCATAGCTTTTTTATTTCTCTGTCCACATAGACATGAGATATGAGGGCATGTTTTTTTTTCTGGATGAGTTGTGCTTTTGAATGACGGCATTCATTTTATGACATAGTGTACTGGAAAATGGGGAAAAAATCTAAATGGGGAGAAATTGTGAAAAAAATAATTCTGACATTGTCTTTTAGGAATTATTTTTGTGGTGTATATTTTGTGGTAAAAAGGCCTTTGCAATCTGATTCTGTTCAGCAGTAGAATTATTGCAATACCAAACATGGCTAGTATTTTTAACACTGAAAAAGATTATATTTTTATTATATAATATATTTTTAATATTAAGAAAAAACAAATTGAACGTTAGCAAAAAAAAATGGGGGGATTGCGTCGCAATTTTCTGAGACCAATAACGCTTTAATTTTTCTGCCAATGGAGCTGTCTAATGGCTAATTTTTTGTAGAGAGAGGCGTCATTTTTATTGATACCATTTTGAGATCACCTCTCCACCTCACCTGCGATTACTAGATGTAGGGTGTGTCTGTAGCAAACAACAAACACCTGCAGAGTGAACCTTCTCTATACACTCACTTTCAATTTGTGTCGTACCTGTATGACGCATGTCATGAAGGAAAAAAGTTATACTAGTTCTCAAAACTTTTTAAATGATTTGGATTTGTAGATTATACTTTTAGAGTTTGTATAAGTATACAGTGGGTGAAGTAAGTATTGAACAGATCACCAATTTTCTAAGTTAATATATTTGCAAAGGTGCTATTGACTTGAAATCCTCACCAGATGTTGGTAACAACCCATTCAAACCATATAGGCAAAACAAATCAAACCATAGTTGTCCATGAATTAAGTTATGTGTAATAATGAGAAATGGCACAGGGAAAAAGGTATTGAACACTGGAAGAAAGAGAAATGCAAATAATTCATGGAAAATCATAAAACCAGCTGAAATCTATCAGTAAATATATTGCATTCCTGCCACTTAGTAAAAAATTATATCAACTGGTTCAACTGATGGCCTATAAAAAGGTGTCTCATTACCAATGTACCACACAAGAAGTATTTTGCGATAAGAAAAAAATGTGAGCTGCCTATAGACCTTTGCAACCTTATTGTTGCAAAAACATACTGATGGCATTGGTTGAAGAAGAAGTTCTAAACTACTGAAGGTTCCAGTGAACACTATTAGTGCCATAATCTGAAAGTGGAAAGAACATTACTTCACCATAAACCAGCCATGACTAGCTGCTCCCCGCAAGATTTCAGACAGAGAATTGAAAATTATCAAATGGGTTGTCCAAGAGTGAAGTACCACATGTGGAGAGCTAAAGAAAGACCAGGAATCATTTGGTACAATTGCTTAAAAGAAAGGTTATGCACTCAGTCTCCATGGCCTGCATTCACCCTCACAATACAAAACTTTGTTGCTGAACAAAAAGCATGTTTAAGCAAGTTTATAGGTTGCTCAGAAACAGTTAGGCAAACCTTTGAAATACTGGGGAAATATAGTCTGATCAAATGCGACCAAAATTGAACTCTTTGGATGTTATAACACACACCATGTTTGGTGTACAAAAGGCACTGTATATAACTCAAAAAACACCATAACAACAATGAAGCTTGGATGTGGGAACATGGCGTGTGACTGTTTTTTAGCATATGACAATGGCTAACTTTATGCAATTGAAGAAAGGATGAATTGGCAAATGTACTGAGACACACTTGATATAAATCTGCTGCCATATACCAGGGTAATGAAGATGAAATGAGGGTGGATATTTCTGCAAGACACCTATCCCAAACACACAGCCAATAAAACAATTGGCTCCAGAGAAAGAAACTAAAACTGCTAGAATGTCCCAGCCAATCATCTGACCTTAATCCAATAGAAAATGTGTGGATGAAACTAAAGCTTATAGCTCATAGACAGAGTCTATGGATCCTTCAGGATTTAAAGAGTAATTGTGTGGAAGGAATGGCCAAAATCACACTAGAGCAATTCATACAATTTGTTTCTCTGCACAGGAGACTCAGTAAGCGTGATAAATATGTTTTCAAGTGTCATGTCACATTATTTTTATACATAGCTTAATTTGTAGACATCTACAGTTTGATTTCTTTGCCAGTGTGGATTGGATAGGTTGCTGCTGATTAGTGAGAATTTCATGACAATAGTACTTTTAAAAGCAGATTTACTGAGAAAATTGGTGACTTGTACAACACATATTTCACCCACTTTATAGATAATTTCAAACCAATTTTGAGAATGGAACTTTGTATT
Organism: Dendrobates tinctorius; assembly: GCF_039654945.1. Classification (NCBI taxonomy): domain Eukaryota; kingdom Metazoa; phylum Chordata; class Amphibia; order Anura; family Dendrobatidae; genus Dendrobates; species Dendrobates tinctorius. The sequence goes on along the minus strand of NW_027361698.1, from coordinate 55,420,937 downwards.
CCCTCTCATCATATATAGAGCGATAGCGAAGCTCATCACTTGACAGTACCATAGAGACTGAGTGGCACTGACAATGACCTGCTCATCCTTTACTGCATTCAGATGGGGTTCTGTACAGCCCCATTCTCTGGATTGATGAAGATCTGATCAGTCAGATCCCCTTCAACTAAAAAGTTATCTGCTTTCCTAACAATAAGGGAATAATTAGATACTTTGTACAACCCTTTTAAGAATACTTATCAATTCTTTTCATTAAGAATCTTTCTGAACATTAAGAATCTTATTTTTTCTGTCTTTATGATTCATATTTCTACTTTTGAATTTTGATTTTCCAATATGTTTTTATCAGATTATTTCTATTAACCACATAGATACCTTCCAAATACCATACAGAGAAAACCACAAGTAAACTCCATAATCCACCCACCCCTCTCAGGAAGGATGCTGGCAGAAATTCTTTTAACACTTATTTTATTTTTTTTAGTATGCATAGCTAGGAAAAGGCCATGTAGCCTTTTGTTTCACTTTCCAACCTCTGACTTCTACCAAGAAAATTTAACTTATCTTTAAATGCTTCAAATTATGTATACCCCAATCCATTTGATATTGAATATTATTATTTATTCTTTTATATATGACCATTGTATGCTGTCAAACTCAGTATATGTTATATTTGTCTTTTTTTAGGAAAATTCGTATTAAAAGTGTTAAAAAATTGAGGTAAACTTGCAAACTATTGAAACTAATCTGGACTATCAAAGACATTTTATTCATACTGTGCAACTTGTCAAGAGACTATTTTGCAAGTACTTTAGCATGAAATATAATTTGAATGAGATTTATTAAGATTTTCATAATATATATTCTGTGGTTTTTATAAATTTGTTTAGTAGTTATGACAACACCACAATGACTCACTTTTATAAAAAATAGGTGCATTTTGCATTCAAATGATTTTTTTTTTAGAATATGCCACTTTTTATGATTTCATATAGAAGTATACTAAGTATACATTGATAAATATGTTGTACTTCATATGAAAAAGGTAAACCATACTCTCCTTTCTTGTCAATTTTAAATTTCAGCAAACATTTTTAAAAAATTGCTCTGAGTGGTCCATGAAAATATTAAATTTGGCACTTGTTAAAAATTGACCAACTAACCATGTAGTTAGGTAAATATTTGTGGAAAAATAGCTTTCCATAAGAGTTCATAGAATTAGAACGTAGTACCATAATAGGATGACACTATTGTACAAAGTTAGTTTGAGAAATGTGTTCTCTGTTAAACATTGCTTGATCAACTCTGAATGGTATTATTGAAAGTGTAGCTATTAGGAACCCAAGCAAATCAGCCTCAAAGTCACAGATGAAGTAAAGTTAGAGAGCCGGAATTCTAAGTTCTGAGGCGTATAGTGGATAAAAGTTGTCAACAGTCAGCTGATTCATTACCCGAAGAGATACAAACCTTCTCTGTCATTGATATCAGCCCAAAAACCGTCCACTGGGGATTTCATGGAATGGATCTCAAAGGCCAAGCAAATGAATATAATTGTTAGGCATCAGGATTCTCCCACTGCATGCGGTAGATCCAAAGCCTTGTCTGGTGCAGCAGTCTCCCATTCAGGCTCAGCCGCTGGGATGACTGCTCAGCACAGACTCCAGACCCAGCACCTTGCCCAAGCTCATGCTGCATGTGTAGTTGCTGCTGGCTCTCCAGCTAAGCCTATAGTGACTACTGGTATATGGACGCAACATTGTGCTCTGGAGCCTAAGTCCAGATTTCACCCTACTGAGCATGTCCATGATATGGCGCCTTCTCATTGGTGCTCGGATGTCAGCTGCTCTGGTGAGGTGGCAGCTTCTGATTGGTCCACAGGCAAGGTCCTGCCTGTCTAGACTTGAGCTAAAGGTATAAAAGGCTCTCAATGTCACACACCTGTGCACTAGTATCATGCTTATTTGCTGTGTGTGTAGGTGGGACAGCTACCACCCTGTGTGCATGTATGCTGCTAATAACACTGCGAGTGTGTTTCTGGATAGGCAGTGTAGAATGGGAACTCCCGCTTGAACTTAGCATCAGCATCAGGCATCCTCAGGTGCAGGCTCAAAAGCCAACGTGTGTCAGACCAGGTTCAATCACCAGCATAGTGGGGGGTGCTGTTAGAGTAGTCACCCCCAAAAAATGATGGAATTGCAATGTCTTTTAATTCTAATTGGAATTATTTTCCCACATTCAGAACATTATATAGAAAATAAATTGTGTCATTACAAAAAACAAAAAAGACATTGTTATGTTCATGGTTTTTTCATGGTTCATGGTTTTCATTGTTTATGTTCATAGTTATGTTCATGGAAAAATAAAAAACATATTGCTCTTGGACGAAGGAGATGTAGAAAGTAAAGCACATTAATGAAAAATGCCTGGGTCTCTAATCAGTTCAGGACCATTTACCCCCATTCCTGACCAGGCACATTTTCCTCTTTTCTGACTATGCAGTTAAAATATACGTAAAAAAAAATTCTGTTCATATATTCAAATCATTTTGCTTATTTTTTTCATGATATGTGGGGCTGAAAGAGTTTGTCCAATTCCTCTGAATTCTTAAATTACCCCCAGTAAAATAATAACATATATACTTACCTCTGGTGCTGTCACTGCTCCATTTGTGACGGCACTTGTTCTCCTGCGGCTCGGTTGATAGTTTTATTTCACGCGAACCATGCAGTTAATCAGCCTGTCTTTACTCTCCTTTGATAAAACCATATCTGGCATAAGGAGGAAGTAAGAGCTGTGCATGCACTCTCTCTACTTCGGAAGCCCTGATTTGTCCGATACTTGTGTATGTATATATTAATAGGTCAAGGTACTTAAAGTATGTGTTGATTAAACATGGAAAAGTGAAGGCACAGGCTCACAAACTGATTATTTTCCATTTGCAACAGTTGTAAATCAAAACTATTTCTCTGCTGCAGCTGCTTTAAACAGAGACTAATTTGGTTCCTGACTGTTTAACCACTTAATGATCGCTGATATGCGTTTTAACGGCAGCAGTTCAGGGTACTTAAGCCACATCGCCACTTTTTAGCGGTGATGAGGATTAAGCATATAGCTCCCCCAAAAGTTGGAATTTCTCTGGGGTCTCAGCTACTGGGGGTAGGCGAGACCCCAAGAACATGATTCGGGTGTTTTTCCCGACCCCGGTGTTGTGATCACCTTTATTCACGGTATAACAGGGACCGCAAAAAAAGTCTGATTTTCCATTTCATTTCTCTCTCCTCTGATGTGATTGCACATTAGCGAAGAGATAGAATTATGGTCCCCCAATCCCTCCCTGGTACCTCCATAGTCCCTGCAACCCACTGTGAATTCCCTTGGGCTGCCGGCATCTTCTTCCTGGAGAAAATGGTGGGTGCATGCACCTGGGAACAATAGGAAATTTTTTGATCACTGTGATAGACCCTAACACAGTGATCAAAATAAAAAAAATGGTAAATTAAACCCCCCTTTATTACCCCCTTAGTTAGCTAAAAAAATAATAAAATAATTTATTTCCAAGTTTCCATTAGTGTTACAGTTGGGCTAAAGTGAATTGGGCTAAAGTTAGGGTTAGGGTTGGGGCTAGAGTTAGAGTTGGGGATAGGGTTGTGCAAGGATTAGGGTTAGGCTAGGGTTAGGGTTGTGGTTATGATTGGGATTGCGGTTGGGGATGGGATTAGGGTGGTGGTTAGGGTTATGGTTAGGGTAGGGATCAGGTTAAGCGGTGAGTTGAGGTTAGGGTTGGAGTTAGAATTGGGAGTTTCCACTGTTTAGGTACATCAAGGAGTCTCCAAATGTGACATGGCGCCACCATTGATTTCAGCCAATTTTGCATTCAAAAAGTCAAACGGTGCTCCCTCCCATCTGAGCCCTGCCATGCACCCAAACAGTGGCTTTCCCCCACATATCAGGCATCAGTGTACTCAGGAGAAATTGCACAACAAATTTTGTATTCCATTTTCTCCTGATACCCTTGTGAAAATTAAAAAAATTGGTTCCAAATTAAATATTTTGTGAAAAAAGTAACATGTTTATTTTTTCCTTCCATATTGCTTTAGTTCTCGTGAAGCACCTGAAGTGTTAATAAACTTCTTGAATGTGGTTTTGGGCAACAATTTTTAGAATTGTGTAACTTTTGGGTATTTTCTGTTATATTGACCCCCAAACTCACTTTAAATGTGAGGTGGTCACTAAAAAAATTGTTTTGTAAATTTTGTTGGAAAAATAAGAAATCGATGGTCAACTTTTAACCCTTATAAAGTCCTAACAAAAAAAATATGTTTCCAAAATTGTGCTGATGTAAAGTTGACATGTGGGAAATGTTATTTATTAACCATTTTTGTGAGACCACTCTCTGATTTAAGGGTACAAAAATTAAAAGTTTGAAAATTGCAAAGTATTCAAATTTTTTTTACCATTTTCCGTTTTTTTCCTAAATAAATGCAAGTTATATCAAATAAATGTTACCATGAACGTGAAGTACAATATGTCTCGAAAAAAACTGTCTCAGAATCAGTGGGATAGGTTGAAGTGTTCCAGAGCTTTAACTTCATAAACTGACAGTGGGCAGAATTGTAAAAATTGGCTTAGTCATTAAGTACCAGATTGGCTCTGTCATTAAGGGGTTAATCCTTAGATTCTGCAGTTGCGACTTTGGCATTTAAGTGGTTTAACTCAGGAAATGGGCTAAATATTTCATACTATTGGCACCCAAGCTTGTATACCATCGTATATGGTTGCAGTGTATGATATGTAATAAATAAGCAAGAACACATAATAATCAAATAAGGTTTAGAAATACAACTACATTTGTACCATTTGTAACAAAAGTTAAAATGTTGTCTATAATGTATAATTAGTGTTGAAAAAAATTAGAACATTGACAGATTTCCTTTTTTTAGAAAATTCATAAAAGCTAATCAATATGTTATATGTGCTGCAAAGTAGTTCCACTGAAGAATAAAACTTTGGCAGCAAAAAAGGCCTAATAAAGTAAAGTAAATAAGAAATAAAAAATATATTTAACACTGAATATATAGCAGCCCTGATTTATTTTCTACTAAAATGCTATTATTTTGCAAATGTTAGCTGTAACAAAAACATATATAAACTTAAAGGTGCTGACAACATGACCGATCCATTTCTCCACAGACATCTCCATGTGCCAACTCCAATACATATTCAATGTTTCAATACCACTTAAAACAGTGGACTCATCCTGCATTCTACACTAATTGTCCTTAATCTCAACCTGCTATACAGGACATGCAAAATAAAGTCTAAATCTCTGTTACTAGTAGTGACACATTATAACTTTATACGATAACATTTAGAGACATTAAATGTATGCTAAAATAAATATGTTATAATAAAAGAATGAGGAAAAAGAGACAAATGACAGTATGTCAACACTAAAAAGCTTAGGGCAAACTATTTTCTCAATACCTATGCAATTGAATTGATATTCACTTTTTCATGAATATTAGAAAGCTAGACTTTATTAAAAATGGCAAGGGAAAGTGAGTGTATGACTGTTTAGAGTAACAAGCAGCACAAATTTATTCATTCAATACATCTCTGAATTATTTAAAACTCAGCTTAAGCACAAGGTCACAGAATAATTTTGGCAAGTACGCACTTTTACATGATGCATTTCCATAATTCCCCCGCATCCATAAAGTTAATCACAGCATTGGCATGCAAAACTTCTTCATGTACCTAATGGAGTCAGACAAAGACTTTCAGTGACTAATAGTAATAAGAAGCAAAAAATTTAGGGATATATACATTTGTGTTTTTGTTTTTCTTCACATATTGAACTTTTCATGTGAGAATTATAAATTTGCATTTTTTATCAATTTTTAAAAGAATTTATTTTTTATTTCTTGGAAATGCTAAAGCATAAAACTGAAATATAGTCGATTACATAATTGAGCCGGTAGTAAACACCTGAGGAAAGCAGAAACAATTTGTTTAGAACAAACATTTGGAGTCGAATTTTTGTAACATATTAGCAGATGCCACTGATTTACTAAGAGGCCACATCGTCTGATTCCCCATCCCTCATGATGTAATCTTTAGTACTTTTACACTGTCATAATTCCAGGTGTCATGGTGCCCAGGAGGGTTTGGTGCCAGCAGAGAGGAGGTCAATGCCATCATAATGTCACAACATGGGTTGTTACTCCCCATTCTCTTGTGCAGATACCACCTCCTTGTCATAATGCCGGCATAGTGCGAGAAGTCAGAGGATTCCATTGCGAGCAGCGTGAAATCAAAAAATGCAGAAAAGACTGAATAGGTTGTGATGAGTAGTTGAGGGGATGAAGAAGTAAACAGATGAGGATAAATTTAAAAAAAAAAATTTTTAAACTCTTGATTGCCCATTAGAGTTAAAAAATGGTGGTTGCTGGCTTATGAATATGCGCAAAAGTGAATTACAAAATATTTGCTTCTCTGTTAAGACAGAATGTCATATGCGTACAATTCACATGATGTCCACTTTTGAAAATTATAAATGATAAGAAAAACTTTACAATATAATTTTCACTTGAGAAAATTACTGATAAAGCAATAATGGTTTAAAACTGACCACAAATAGAGATGAAAATTGGATCTAAAACAATGATGAATTTTGCATTGCTTTTCACTTCTGGGAAAAACCACTGCTGACTGTAAGAGGCCTAATTCTTAAAAATAAAACTGAAAAAGTGAAAGAATTCTTGGACATTCATAAGCAATATTTAAATAGTCTATGAGCTCAAAGATGCCACTCTGTCAATAAAATAATAAGAAAATTAATGGAATCTAAGTCAATCTGAAAGCCAGTTGACATTCTATGCAAACAGTACAGTGACAGAATAGGCTGTCATAATCAGAACCTATATTCTGATGGCTGCATCTGTACTGAAATTGTAGACCTTAACCCCTTAACCCCCAAGGGTGGTTTGCACGTTCATGACTGGGCCAATTTTTACAATTCTGACCAATGTCCCTTTATGAGGTAATAGACTCTGGAACACTTCCATGGATCCTGCTGATTCTGGCATTGTTTTCTCGTGACATATTGTACTTCATGCTAGTGGTAAAATTTCATTCATATAACTTGTGTTTATTTGTGAAAAAAACGGATGTTTGGTGACTTTTTTTATTTTTTAATGGTTTCGCTAAAGGGGTTAACTAATGGGACTGTTTTGTAGGGCGGGTCATTACGGACGCGGTGGTACCAAATATGTATACTTTTATTGTTTTTTTTATTTCCAAAAAATGAATTTATTAGGGAATATTTTTTTCTTTTTTTGAATTTATTTAGCGATTTTTTAAAAAAATTATTTTTACACTTTTTTGAACTTTATTACATTGTCCCAGGTGGGACATCACTGTCCTGTGACAGATCGCTGATCTGTCACATCACAGATCACTGTGATAGATCAGCGATTTGTCACAGGCACTGCACAAGGCTTCCTCCTTGCCTGTGTTTTGCAGGCATGAGGAAGCCAGCTCCCTGCAGGCCCGCGAAGGTCCCTGTCGCCATCTTGGATTCCGGGACCTGCAGGGAAAGATGCTTCCCTTTAACCCCCGGTACATCGCAATCGTGTTTGATCGCGGTGTGCAAGGGGTTAACGTGTCGGGGGTGGTCCGTGACCTCCCCTGACACATTATGCCGGGTGTCAGCTTTGATAATCACCACGTGGGTGCCGCTGATCGCTGTGACGTACTATCCCGTCCCTGGGAATTAAGTCTCAGGGCACATGGATGGGATAGTATGTCACATGACAAAAAGGGGTTAAAAAGGCATTATCAGATCGTTTACACAAGTTTATTCAGTAAAAATATGTCACTCTGCTGTCTACATAACATTCTTAACATTAACATTATTTTCCTGCTTATGGGAAAAAGAAACCTTATTTTTTGTTCTTTTATAACTTTAGAATTTAGTTATAAAAAATATTATAATTTAACTGGAAAATAGACGAAATAACTCTAACAGGTAGTGGCAAGACACCAGTTGCTGACAGTCTGAACAGTTCTCTTTCGTCTTACACAGTTTCCATAAGCTGTTCCTCTATGATTAATCATGGACACTTATGTGAAGCATCTATCAGTTTCAGTTTTCCAGTGAGTGGAGAAGGTTCAAATCTATTGTGTTTCCTTGAATAAATTCTCTGAATTGACTGAGTTCATGGATCATTAACTACTAAGGAAAGTACTCCTTTGAACAAAAAGATAGACAGTGTTGTTTCTAAAAGGTGAATTGTAACATTATCCTCGCTTCATGCATCTCATTCACCTTCACTTTCTGGAGGAGGGATAATAATTATTAAAAATATAAAGAAAAATAACTTTCAGAATATGGTAATATATGCCATTTTTTGTTTTACTTTGTTACCTAAACATAAGTGCACTGCATGAACTAAAACTGTAAAATTAAAAATAAATAATATTAACTTAGAACTAAAATGTAAGAATAACCTGAATAAAATAGTCGGTGCTTTACAATCTAGTGACATTTCTGCAGAATCATACAGAAAAAACAGATGCTAATTTCCTCCTGATCCTTTATACAGTTGTTGAGATGGCCATCCGCAGGAAGGCCAGGTTCAGATAGCAGTTCGAATAATTGACTGCATTTTATTAGTAAACAAAGGACATTTTATACACATGTTGTTAACCATGTGTCACCCCAGGAAATAGGAGAAAAAAATCGAGCAACCGCAAAAATGAATAGATTAAAACATTAAAATTTTTGTAGTACATAAAAATCCACAAAGAAGTTTAAAAACACATACAAAAGGGGTCTACGTGTTTCCAGATGACTATATTTTAGTCTTGACCAAGACTTAATCAGCACTTGGTCAAGACTAAGAGATAGCCATCCCGGTGTCATGTCTCATCTTTTGCACATATTTTCAAACTTCTTGTGGGATATTTATGTTCTACAATAAAATTGTGATACTTTATCCTATTCATTTTTGCAGTTGCTGGATTTTTTTCTCCTTTTTCATGCCTCACATACTCAGTAACAGGCTGGAGGCTGCCCTGTGACATACTTTACTTTGAGTTATTTCCGGACCCGGTGAGCTGATGATTCTATGTCTTTATTTTTCTCTAGATCACCGCATGTCTGTTTTTGACATGCATATGAAATCCATGTTGCATCTGTTGTATACATGAATAATTAAAAAACTTACAATGCTAAATACAGTTTCTCCTGTAATTATTGAGTTATTGTAATGCTATAGGGATAGTGTCTGTACCGTATCAGATTTTTTCAAAAATCATTCACGTTTATCCAATAAAATTAACTAGTAAATGCTGCATTGTTTTTTCTCTGTCCATGTGGAAAAGAATGTCCATAGAAAAAAGGGAGAAAAGCAGCTCACCTGGATGATTAATGGCAGACAGGAGCACGAGATTGTGTGGCCACAAGTGGAAGTAGCAAGAAATGGAGAAAATCCAGTGCTAGGGTTGTGGATCGCACTAAATATAAAATATGAGAAAGTGCAATCGTCCACCGTGCAGAGGTCGTATACTGCTGCTTGGTAATGGCGGATGCTATATGGCAGTAAAAGGGAAGTAGACACGCGGGTTAATGTCACCCAGTGTGTACAGGGCGAACTCTGCTACCTCACAGAGCCGCACTGCCGGAGCCTGTTTAGCTCACAGAGCTCTGCAACGGAGCGCACAGAATGCGGTCACAGAACTCTTCCCCAAGGACGCAAGGTCAGAGTCCCCCTAGACCTGAGCGCACGGCGTCACACCTGCGGACACCACTATAGACGCTGACTATGGTGGAGTGTCGAGCACTTGCACCGTGGCATGCAGAGCCACCGGTGGACACTGATACCAGTCTCAGACTCTGCCTCTACCTACACCTAAGCCTGGGCACTTAACAGGCTAGGCTGCACAACACATGCGTACCAAGGGTAGGAGTTTCTTAATGAGTCATTCACCAGAGACATTCATACATGCATACAACACTCACTCCTCATAGTCTGGTAATGCAGTCTATACTAGTGCATGGTCAAGTGGCCATGCGACCCTTTTATAGCAGCATCCTTCCGGGACCTTCCTGATGGTCCAATCTAAGCTGGAGAAGGACCTGAGCACGTTACCTCCGATCTCCAATGGGGGATCGTCCCACGGGCATGCTCAGTGGACCGAAGGGAGGACTTAGGCCCTGGAGTAGCTCGCTGCTGACCAGCATGCGTTGCTATAACTGGACCAGAGGTGGCAGCAGCAACCAAACCCACAGAGCTAGCCCTGAGACCAACTAGACTGCTGAGCAACCTCCTCTGCGGCTGAAGAGGGATGGGAGACTGCTGGAAGCAAGGCTCGGGATTCCTGCTATGCAGCGACAGGAACCCGACGCCTAACATCCAGCTCCAAAGATTAAAAAATATGCAGTTTATTTCCAAAAATTGAAAAATATACTTAAAAGAGATCCATGGTGATCTAATAGCTATGCATGTCAAACATAGAGATGTATTCTTTTTCAAAGAGTATATAACCTAGCTATTAGATCACCATGGATTTCCAGCAACTAAGTTTTTAAATTTTTTTGAAATAAACTGTATGTTTTTTCATCTAATATGCTGGATTTTCTCCTTTTCCATGTGGAAAAGAAACCCTTGTCTAAACTAGCCCATAAACTTATATTGGCCCTGGTGCTATTTGTTTTTGACACTGAGGACATATGGGTGTAAATACGAGAGCTTGTGATTATTATACATTGCTTATAATGCTATCAGATTCAACAGCGCATTACATGCATATCATAGCTGTCTCCAATGGGGCTCACAAAATTCCCTATCAGTATTACTTTGGAGCATGGGAAGAAGCCAAAGAACCAGAGGAAGCCCACACAAATACAAGGAGGGAGCACAACTCCTTGTAGATGTTCTCCTTGGTGGGATTGGAACTTGTAACCCCAGTGTTGCAAATCAACAGTGCTGACCTCTGAGCTTCCATACTGGCCCAAGTCTAAATCTGGCTGAAGGTTTAGCATTCCTAAAATAATAGAATAAAGTGCAATCACAATCCAGGGTCCACCGTGCAGAGATGTTACCTGCTGCTAGTGAGAACAATGAGAGAACAATACAGCGAGAGTTATCTTAAGCACACTGTGTGAACAGAATGCAGAGTACGTAGCTCAGTTACTTCACTGAGCAATACGGCACTAAGTATGCTAAGTACTCTTACCCTGTTATCCCCTTAGTGACGGGGCCAGTTTTTTAAATTCTGACCAATGTCACTTTATGTGGTCATAACTCTGGAACGCTTCAACAAACCCCAGTGATTTTGAGATTGTATTTTCATGGCACATTATAATTTATGATAATGGTAAATTTAGGTTGATATATTTTGTGTTTATTTATAAAAAAAATCAGAAATTTGACAAAAATGTAAAAAAATTCCAATTGGTTCCAGTTCTGAACAAGGTATTATAAGTATGAAAAAGGCCTAAGCATCTTTCACGCAGCATAATTTGTATTTATAACTATATAAATCCTAGAATAAATCGTACTAATAAATAATTATAAAATATTACAATTACTAATAAATAATTATAAAATATTGCAATTCTTCTAAATTAAAACATTACATATTGTACTAGCATCTCGCTGCAAAGGGCATCAAAACCCCCCAAAAAGGCATCACAAAAAAAGGCCTCATTTACCAATACTTAGATCAATATCATTTTACTGCAGGATACAGCAGGCCCTGACAATAAAAGTCAGCAGGCACCACTGGTGTAAAATACTGATGAACAACCACTCATACAACTTCAATAGAAGTTTGGTAGTGACTGTTTAGTAATATAATTTCACAAAGAGAAATCTTGTACAAGATGTCAGTCATATGATAATGTCTGTAAAGCGTTGTGGAATTAACGGTGCTATATAAGTGAACAAATTAAATAAATAAATATGCATGCTGCAGGATCCTGGTATTGTGATTAGATTTTGCAAACGATGAACTTTTTTATGCTATTACTGAATGATACACTAGATTTTAGGTTACAACACATAGAGTTTTGCAACTATATATTAAAGTATCTTTAGAACCTTACTTGATGATAGAATGGAAATATATATACATTCATTCCTGTGGAAACATATTTAATTTGCTTACATTTTAGTTGAATAATATAATCAGTGATGACATCCAAGACACATCCATGAAACAAAAGGAAGTCATTGGATTACAACAGTGGCAATACAACACCGATGGCTTAACAGTAACAGCAAAATAATTCTTATTAATGTCCTGCGGTGAAAGTTTTTACTTTCAATTTGTTAATTACTGTAGTTAGAAAGATGTTATTTCAACGCGTTTGTTTATGTGCTAGTTAACATTTCGATCTCTTAGTATTGTTCAACCAATGATGTATTTAGTGTGATTGATGTGACCATACAGTAGTTACTGCTGAACATTATTGCCACACCAATTTACTTTCCTGTGGAGGTGCTGTTTCAATATAGTTTTTCATTGTAGAGGAAACACTAGGTTATGATATTAAGCTATTGTAGTACTTTTCATAGTATGTATTATATTTTGAAGGATATTAAGACAACCATAAAAAATAGAAATAAGTATAAAGCTATCATCTGAAGTTCAGATATCATCTCTTCTGCCTTTCCCTTGCATTAATTTGTCACATCATCTCAATATGAAGTCTACTTTACCTACTGGTGAAAGTGTTAGATTTGGGTGTGTTTAACTTTCCAGCCTTGCATGGTGTCATACTTGAGGACAACAATAAGAGATGTGGACTCAGTAAAATGCAACTTACACTTTGTTTAAACTAGTGTATAGATCCTGGCATAACAATAAAAATGAGCCCTCTTTTTTCAGTTATGCAATTTGCCACTGCTGAGAAATGAACCTTTGAAGAGCCTTCAATGTTTTGGGGGATATTGATGCACTCAGAGTAAATTGAAATACCGCAACGCATTTCCAAACTAATTTGTATATTACGTCAAAGATTTTAAACTGGTAGTTTCAAGTAAATCATTGTAACTCAACTGCTTATGGTGAGTTGCTGCAGACCTCTGTCAAGCAATGTCTCTGGTCATCCTGCCTCTCATTCTAATGTGGTCAATAACCATTTACCATAGGGTGTAGAGGTTGTATTGGAAATCATCAGTAATCCCATCACACTGGATATGAGAAAACATTGGCGTGGTACTATGTAAACAACAAACCAAGACACATAGGAATACTGATCTTGCAGCAACAAAAGATGAATTATTTCATGGTGATACATTTTAGTATAGTCTAAGAAGTTTCCTAAGATCATCCTTCTACTAATATGTCGGTCACGAGTGTCTGCACTGTTATTCCAGCAAAAAAAATATTAAATGGGCTGCATGGTGGCTCAATGCTCAGATATGTTGCTTTCCAGAGCTGGGGACCTGGGTTCAAGCAATGACAACATCTACAAGGAGTTTGTATATTATCTCTTCGTTTGCTTGTATTTCCACCAGGTTCTCTAGTTTCCTCTCACACTCCAAAGACATAGTGATAGGGAATTTAGATTGTGAGCCCTTGAGATAACAGTGAGATGATTTCCATAAAGCACTGCAAAATATGGAAGCAGCAAGTAACATAAATAATCAAAAGCTACCGTTATGTGTAGCTACATACGCATCCACCACATACCTGAAAGAAGACTAATTAACCTACTGTGTCAGTAGTGATATCATCTCCTTTATTATTAGTAAAGAAAGAGTACTTATCATGTATGTGACTGCATTTTTAAGAAAGCAATGGACAGCAACACACTAATCATATTACTAAGTATCATTTTTTACATAAAATGTACTTAACAGTGCCTAAGTATATTCTAAAGGACCACGTCTATAGCAGGCATGCAGAAGGAAATTCCAAAACCCTTTATATCAGCCTTTTCTGTCAAAATATGCTTGCTATTTCAAGATTTAAAACTTTAACCCATTCATGTTTCATGACAGATATACAGCGAAAGAAATAATTATTTGATCCCTTGCTGATTTTGTAAGTTTACCCACCGACAAAGACATTAACAGTCTATAATTTTAAGTGTAGGTTAATTTTAACATTGAGAGATAGAATATCAAATATAAAATCCAGAAAATCACATTGCATAAATTATATTTATTTATATACATTTTGCAGTGAGAAATAAGTATTTGATCCCTCTGGCAAACAAGACTTAACACTTGGTGGCAAAACCCTTGTTGGCAAGCACAGCAGTCAAACGTTTTTTGTAGTTGATGACAAGGTTTTCGCACATGTCAGGAGGAATTTTGGTCCACTCCTCTTTGCAGATCATCTCTAAATCATTAAGATTTTGAGGCTGTTGGTGGCAACTCAGAGCTTCAACTCCCTCCATAAATTTTCTATGGGATTAAGGTCTAGAGACTGGCTAGGCCACTCCATGACCTTAATGTGCTTCTTTTTGAGCCACTCCTTTGTTGCCTTGGCTACTTTGGCTGTATGTTTTTGGTCATTGTCTTGCTGGAAGACCCAGGTCTAACCCATTTTTAATGTCCTGGCGGAGAAATATTCAAATTTGTTCATAGTGCAAAAGGAACAAAGCTTTCAAATGTTATATATTTAATCTGAAATGTAAGCAGTGATTAAAAAATATACATAAGATATTGCAAAAGGGGACAAAACATTACAACATATATAATCACATAAGAAAGGATAGCAAAAGAAAAGTTCTAAACCTGTGTAATGAAAATGGCTCAGATCTTAACGGAAAGAACTCCTTTTGGGAAAATGGCACAGAAACACAGCCAACTGGGTCTTCCATGGCTGACAATGATTATATTTCAAAATTTATATTTTTCACATAAAAATGATGCCCATATACCTCACCTGGATGATCTGAGATTGGAGCCGGTCAATTGGATGCATCTAGGTAGCAAAGAATTATGGGATTTCCAGATTTGATTTTCAGAATATCTTCCGACCTGGAGGTTCCAGGTGGGAGATAATAATCACACATTTCCTATTATGATTTTACCTTTAAACACATAGGAAACATGGCATATATATTATTATTAATCATCTGTCCGATATAAATTTGGAGCCAATGCGGCAACCGCCCAATGATGTAAGTGTGTCACATTTGCCACTTCATCACAACATTGAAAATATGTCTCCCATAACTGTAGGACATTACCATTTACAAAAAACAATATTCATAACTGGAATTTGTCTCAACAGTCTGCTATACTTTCTTTAAAGTTCAAACAAGTTTCCTTCAGAGGTGATAGATTTGTTGCTGGCATACACTGAGCCCAGACTTCAAGACTGTTCAGCAGACAAACTGCTTTAATTACTGTTTTCATCAAGAGGGTCATACTTGAACAAGGATAGGAATGAAGTGTGAGCTCTTCTGTTTTTCAATTTTTATTTAAGCTATGCTTCAATCTGCAACATGAGGTGACACCTTCTTAAGAGATGGCTTTATGGATTTTAATTCAATTTTGCCAATACATCTATGACAAGCAGCAATCAGCATGCCAGTGTAGCATTGCAATTAACTTTTTAAATGCCTCTGTCAATCAATGACAGCAGTATGTAAGTGCAGCCTGGAATCACAATGGCCTGGACAATCAAGTTTCCAGGTAATTTTTATTGCAAAAATAATTCTGCAAAACTCCCAAAACAGTGGCAGACGTGTTTTTTTACCATTTCAATCCACTTTGAATTCTTTTGCCATTTTCCCTTGCTCTATGTGGTAAAATAAATGGGATAATCAAAATTACAGCATGTCCTGCAAAAATCAAGCCAGTGCAAAAATTAAAAAAAATGAAAAAACAAAATTAAAAGCCATCATTAACAGATAAGCACCATCATTAACTCTATAGTAACAGATTGGTAACAGCAGTAAAAACTGCTATGCAATCTTGTTCCAGTGGTCTCCGTGGAGACCCCTGGCTCAAAGATGACTTTGGGGCATTCCGGGTCCTGTAGGGAGGTGGCTTGCGAGCGCCTGCTGAGAACAGGCACTTGTATGCCTCCTTCCCTGTCTGTCAGAATTCTGATCTAACACTGTGCTATGCAAAGCGTCAGATCAGTGACCTGACAGGATATAGTGATGTCTCATTCTGGGACAATGTAACAATGTAAAAAAAATTAGAATATGTAAAAATATTTTTTTCAAAAATCCACAAATAAAGAAAAATGATAATTACTTACCGGTAATTTGATTTTCCAGAGCCATGTCAGCACCGCACATGAGAGATGTCATCTGCCCCCAGGAACAGGAAACCTTTAGCAGAGATAAAAGAAGGGGGCAGCACCTCACTCCTCCGTTTGTTTTAGAGTATGCAAGGTAACCGCCTCATTAGATGACATGTATTTTTTATTTGATTAAGTCACTCTTATCCACCTTCTTTTGATATATTATATATATGATACATTTATATATATTTTCCTTATATACACCTATATTTGTGCATCACACAACCATCACCAAGATAGGGTGGGAATCAATGTGGTGCTGTCATGGCTCTGGAAAATTAAATTACCGGTAAGTACCGTATTTTTCGCTTTATAAGACACTCCGGATTATAAGACGCACCACAAATTTTGAGGAGAAAAATAGGAAAAAATGTTTTTTTTAATAAAATGGTGGTGCCTCTTATAATCCAGGTGTTTTATTGCTTACCGGGGGTGGTGGCTGCTGTGAAGTGGGGTCCCAGGGTCACTGCTGGAGGAGGCAGGAGTGGGGCGATACTGCAGGCTGCAGGAAGGGATGAGGGTGCTCTGATGTGCAGCACGCTGCCAGGGGGCTCGTGCTGCTACCAGGGGGGCTCGCGCTGCTGCCAGGGGGGCTGTACTGTGCAAGGGGGGTCTGTGCTGCTGCCAGGGGGATCATGCTGCTACCAGGGGGCTCATGCTGCTGCCAGGCGGGCTGTACTGCTGCCAGGGGGGCTCGTGCTGCTACCAGCGGGCTCATGCTTCTACCAGAGGGGGCTTGCGCTGCTGCCAGGGGGGCTGTACTGCTGCCAGAGGGGGCTGGCACTGCTGCCAGGGGGGCTGTACTGCTGCCAGGGGGGTCTGTGCAGCAGCCCGGGGCTCTGCCCACATTTACCGGGTGTCCGTCGGCGCTGTGGGTGTCTCCGGGTGCCCAGCTGTGTCTCCACGTGCCCAGCGGTGTCTCCGGTTCCAAATCCGGGGCTCTGGTGACATTTTGTGACAGGCCAGAGCCCCGGGGCTCCCTCTCGGTTCCATCTGTTTTGGGCTCCGGCAATATGGCGGCCGCCGCCGGGGGCGGCGCATGCGCTGATGGTGATCTCGGGACTGAGATCTCAACAGATGAGATTTCAGCGAGATCTGTCCCAAGATCACCATCAGCACATGCACCACTCCCGGCGGCGGCCGCCATATTGCCGGAGCCCAAAACAGAGGGAACCGAAAGGGAGCCCCGGGGCTCTGGCCTGTCGCAAAATGTCGCCAGAGCCACTGGATTGGAACCGGAGACACGGCTGGGCACCCAGAGACACCCACAGAGCCGACGGAGAGCCGGACACCCCTGCGGCCTGCACCCGGTAATATATATCCTCTTTGTAAGACGCACTCCCATTTTCCCCCCAAGTTTGGGGGAAAAAAAGTGCATCTTACAAAGCGGAAAATACTGTAATTATCATTTTTTCCCTTCCCCATGACAGCATCGCACATGAGAGGAGTAAATAGAAGAGACTCCTAGGGTGGGACAACAGCAGATAACACATTTTTCCTAAAGGCAAGATTCGAGAGCCCTAGATCTAGCCTATAGTGATGGAAAAAAGTTGATGATGAAGACCACACGGCTGCTTTGCAAATCTGTTCTACAGATGCATTCGCCCTTTCGGCCCAGGATGTGGCTATGGCCCTTGTAGAGTGAGCCGTTACACCCTGTGGGGGAGTCTGACCTGAGGAAGTATAAGACAGTGAAATAGCCATATGAAGCCATCGTGCAATGGTTGATTTTGAATCCTTTTTTCCCCTGTTTGCCCCCTGGAAGGAGACAAAAATGGCTGATGACTGTTGCCATGATTTTGAGACCTCTGTATATTGGAGTAGGCAACATCTGTCATCTAAGCAATGAAAGGTTTGCTCTCCCTGGGATTTTGGGTTGGCACAAAATGAAGGCAAAATTATTTCCTGGTCCCTGTGAAATTTGGAATTGACCTTCGGGAGGAAGACCGGGTCAGTCTTTATAATTATTCTGTCATCTATAAAGGTAGTGTATGGGGGATTTACAGAGATAGCTTGCAGCTTGCAGACACACCAAGCTGACGTCAGGCCAACCAGGAGCACTGTTTTCAATGTTAATGCCTTTACCGAAATGGAAGTAATAGGCTCAAAAGGAGGAGACGCTAGCCTTCAAAAGTGTGCAGCGCACGCCAAAATCCTACTAGCACACGGCCAGCGCACGATCTGCGCACCCTATGCTAAAGATAGGGTGCACAGATCGCAAGCGTCGATGTGCGATAGTAGGCGGCGATGACCGGATGGGGCGGACAGGGAGACGGCAGGGGGCGGGGCTTAGCGGCGCCGTGCACTGCGTGGAATAAACGCTAGTGTGAAACTAGCCTAAGAAGTCAGCCAGACGATTGTCCGTGCCTTTCAAATGTGTTCCCATCAGGGACAAAAAATTGCTTTCTGCCCACATAAATAATTTTTTAGCCTCTGCCATCAGAGATGTTGACCGTGTACCCCCTTGTCGGTTTATGTAGGCTATGGCCATGCTGTTGTCGGATAAAATTGCAACATGTTTGCCTTAAATTTCTTCTTTTACCTGAAGAAATGCCCACCTTACCGCTGCCAGTTCTTATAAATTGGAGGATGCTGTCCTCATTGAGGGTTCCCATAGAATCCTATCTGCTAGGTGTGCTCCCCAACCTAACGGACTTGCATCCGTGGTTAGCACCACCGGGTTCTGAACAGACCAGGGTACTGCCCTGCTTAAGTTTTTGGTGCTTAACCACCATTTTAATGAGTCTTGAACTTGTGGCGACAAGATTATCTTCCCATTCAAGTTGCAATGGTCTTTTCCCTGCTCAGCCAAGATCTGCCACTGCAATTCTCTTGTGTGGTTTTGTGTCCACCGGACTGCCGAGATTGTCGCTGTTAAGGTACCTAGAAGTGACATCGTCCCTCTTACCGATATGGCCTGACCTGGTTGTATTTGTTGTATTTTTTGATGAGTGGTCCGAATCTTCCTCTCTGGGTGGATACATTGTTGTTTGACTGAATCTAATTGAATCCCGAGGAATTCTTGTGTCTGGACCAGAACTAATCTTGATTTCTTTAAGCTTATAATCCAGCCTAACCTGGTTAATATCTCTAATACTTTTGTGACTGCCTCTCCACTATTTTCCTTGTTGTTCCCCACAACGAGGAAATCGTCCAAATAGGGTACTAGCAGTATGTTTTCTTTTCTCACAAAGGACAGCATCTCTGAGATGATCTTTGTGAATATGCAAGGGGCCACTGACACCCCGAAGGGAAGGCATTGATATTGAAGGTGAGTGGGGACCTGAGCAATCTCCACTACCAACCTTAGATATTGCTGATGTTCTCCCTATATAGGCACATGGTAGTAAACATCGATTTGATCTATTACCGCCATGTAGCAGCCTGGGTTGAGTAACCTTACTGCCGATTACAGAGTTTCCATCTTGAAGCTCTCCACCCGGATATATTGGTTCAATGCTCTTAAGTTGAATATCATTCTTAGTGAACCATCCGGCTTTGGCATGAGGAATAGGGTGTTGTAGAATCCCTTACCTATTTGGTGGTGTGGTACTTTTACCAACTCTTTCTTTTGTATGAGGAGTTGAACTTCTCTCTCTAGCGTAGCCTGGTTCTTTTTTGCCACATGAGTCATTTTTATTTGATGCAGCGTGGAGCTGAGAAAGCTTAGTCGCAGACCTTCGGCTAATAAATTGACTACCCATTTTGAGGTGGGTAATGCCACCCAGTGGTGAGCAAAAAACTGAAGTCTTCCCCCCACCACCATTCTGGCATCATTGGTGTTTGGTGTCGGACTTCAGGGTGGCTTTGCTGAAGAGGAATCCCTTTTCATTTCTGCCTCTCCAGGATCTGCCCTGCATGGACCTGTCGTCCGAATGGTCCCGGCCCCCTCTATTCCCTGATCCATGAGCGGGCGTCACCCCAGCGGTGCCTAGAGAAGGGGGGTGGTGGGAATGTTTTTTTCTTATCTGACGCTTTCTCCAAAATTTCATCTAGCGCCCTTCCGAAGAGGTACTGCCCCTCACACGGGACTGCACAGAGCTTGACCTTAGACTGGAAATCTGCAGCCCAATTTTTTAACCATACGCTCTGCCGACCTGAGTTTGAAAGGGCGCATGCACGAGCGACACCTCGGACGGAGTCCACTGCTGCATCATCCAAGAATCCAGCTGTGTTCTGTAGGGAAGGTATCGCTTCTAGTAGTCTTTCCATTGGCCATTAATTTTTTATCTGGTCACTGAGTTCCTCTAACCACTTGACCATAGCACGTGCTGTGCAAGTGGCGGCTACCCCAGGTTTAAATGACCAGGCAGACTTTAGAAAAGCATCAGCTTTTTTGTCAAGGTGGTCTTTTCAGGTGCCCATGTCTTCAAATGGCAGGGCTATCCCTCTGGAGGTACTGGCGATAGCAGCATCCAGTCTAGGAGCTTTCTCCCATTTTTCACATACCTCTTCATCAAACGGGTATTTACGTTAAAGTGCTTGTGGTATGGACATCTTTTTGTGAGGCTTTTTCCACTCCCTTTTTATTAAATTTAGTAGATTATTGTGGAAGGGAAAAACTCTGCATTTCTTTCCTTCTAAATTACTAAACATGAAATCCTGTACTGTCCGCGGCTCCCTGGGTGTTTCAACCCTCATGGTAGATCTGACAAGCTTGAGTAATTTTCTGATATCCTCAGATAGAAAATAAGGGTGACCTCCTTCCTCATCCGAGGAGTCCAGGTCTGAGTCATCAGAGGGGGCTTACTCTCCCAGCTCTTCCTCTGATTCCTCATCCATTTGAATCTCTGTAGGGGGTGGGGTTGGGATGGGTTTGGCGGATCTGAGTGCAGTATGCTGCTTTATCTGCTCCTTCACAGTTGTTTTTACCTCATCCCAGATAATAGTTTTTATATTCTGGAGTAGGGACAGTGATTCTTCGGCCACTGTTTTCCTAATACATGAGCGACAGAGTCGCTTGTCGTATATTTTAGGTAGGTTTTTCCTACATAAAGCACATGCTTTGTCCTTTTGTTTGGAGGTGGCCTTTTTTGCCTAGAGAAGACATGACATAGATGTCATCATTACCCACACATTTTTTGCCTTACAAAGGCACTCACCCACCCCTTGGGTACCATGGTAGCCTCTGGATCTTCTGGTGAGCGCACTTTAGTTGCGAGGTCCGCCATGCTTCCAGCTGCTGCCGCCGCCTGAGTGCACCCTGTTTCATTATATGCAGGAGCAGTGTGCACGCTCCAGGATCAGCTCCCTCCCAGAAGTGTCCAGCACACCGGCTTCCCCCGGGGTGTGACTTCACTTCCGGTGCGACCGGAAGTTGTCCCCCATTCAGTCGGCACCAGAGTCGTGATGGGCATGCCTCATCCTAGCCCAGCCTCCCGATAGGAGCGGTGGCCGGAGAATCCAGCGGGGGGATGAGCGCGGCACTGACAGCCCCCACTGGCAGGGATTACAGGCGCACACGACCACGCCGAGTTGCCTTTCCACCACACGGACCTCGGCCTCCTGATCGGATTCCATCAGAGGGGGACCCCCTGGAGGTATGTAGGCCTGCCACAGGCATCCACCTGCAGGAACAGGAAGCCAAAACTGAGGAGAGAGGTGCCACCCACTTCTTTTATCTCTGCTACAAGTTTCCTGTTCCTGGGGGCGGATGCTATCTCTCATGAGTGGTGCTGTCATGGGGAAGGGAAAAAAATATTTTTCCAATAAATCCATTTATGTAAAAAAATGAAAAAACAAAAAAGTATGCATATTTGGTATTGCCATGTCCGTAACAACCTGACCTACAAAACTGTCCCACTAGTTAACCCCTTAAGTGAACACCATTAAAAATAAATAAAAAATGAGGCAAAAAACAATGCTTTATCATCATACCGTCAAACAAAAAGTGCAATAAAATGCGATCAAAAAGACGGATGTAAATAAAAATGGTACTGCTGAAAACGTCATATTGTCCCACAAAAAAGTTGCCATACAGTTCCATCAGCAGAAAAATAAAGTTATAGCTCTTAGAATAAAGCGATGCAAAAATTATTATTTTTTCTATAAAATAGTTTTTATTTGTAAGTGGCAAAACATGAAAGAAAGATATAAGTGAGGTATCGCTGTAATTGTACTGACCCAAAGAATTAAGCTGCCTTATCAATTTTACCAAACACGGAACGGTATTAAAAAAATTTATAAAGAAAATCAATTCTTGAATTGCTGGTTTTTGCTCATCTTGTCTCCCAAAAATCAGAATAGAAAGCGAGCAAAGAATGTCATGTGCCCGAAAATGGCACCAATAAAAACATCAGCTTGCCCTGCAAAAAAAAGGCCCTCATATGATTCTGTCGGCAGAAATATAAAAAAATAATAGCTGTCAAAATATGGTGATGCAAAAACTAGTATTCACAATAAAAACTGCTTATAGCGTGTGACAGCAGCCAAACAGAAAAATTCGATATAAATCTGGTATCGCTGTAATCATACCGATCCGAAGAATAGAGTCACCTAATCACTTATACCACACGAGGAATGGTATAAAAATAAATAAAACCAATTCTTCACATGCTGTTGAAATTTTCATTATGCCTCCCAAAGATCGCAGTAAGGCTATGTGCCCACATATGCAGAAAATTTCTGCATGAAAACTGGACTTCTTCCCAGAAAATGTGCATTTTTTGCACATTTTTCGCACATTTTTCTGCGCAAAAAATGCTTGTTTTTTATGCATCTTTTCCCCACGTCCCCAGTCTCATAGAAAATAGCTAGAAACGCAGATTTTTCCACTAAATTTATGAGCATGCTGCGTTTTTTATCACGATGCGTTTTTTAGCAGAAAAAATGCATCAATATGCACAAAAAGTGCAGAGTGCATTAAAATGAATGGGATGCTTCTTTTAAGCGATTGTTAAGCATTTTTGCCAGTAAAATGCTTAAAAAACGCGAAAAAAACGCTTTACGTGTGCATACAGCCTAAAGCTTGGCACACATTTACCCTGTGCTCTGTTTTCTCAGTTTCCGTGTAAATCTCTGATATAC
This sequence comes from Dendrobates tinctorius, assembly GCF_039654945.1. Lineage (NCBI taxonomy): Eukaryota > Metazoa > Chordata > Amphibia > Anura > Dendrobatidae > Dendrobates > Dendrobates tinctorius. Next base: position 55,397,630 of record NW_027361698.1, on the reverse strand, counting down.
GTGATTCAGACAGAACACTCGGCGAAAGATTCCCTATAATGAGGCAGATGGAGCACCGTGGGTGTCATAGGACCTGTGAGCCTGTGAGACGGCAGAGTCCATCTTTTAAGGATTGCATAAAAGTGCCATCGGCCACAGTTTTGTGCACTTCTGACCAAAAAAAGCAAACCGTGTAATAGAGCCCAGACAGAGTCCAGAGTAATGCTGCTGCCTCACTATAGTTAATCTATCCATCGAGGATTTCATCTGAATCACGTCCCTCAGAGATTTAGTTGAAAACCGCAAAGTAAGTGCTCAGTGTAAAGTGCCGAATAAATGTGATCCCAAACGTTATGTAAAATGTTCCCAATGAACGTTTCCACTCAATCTACAAAAAAACAAATCACCATTCAGGTCCGTTATCTGTTAAGGGAAATATAGGGGGCTTCCACGTTACTGGTTGTACAAAGGTTCTGGAAAAGCAAAATGGCTCCTCACCAGCCAAAAGAAATTCAGCAAATTATTCACTCCAAAATCCAAATGCCCTCCTCCATTCTGAGCCCCAGTGTGCCTAAACAACATTTAGCGCCCACATGTTTAGCATGTCTGTAGTGATGAGAACCCGTCTAATTTACAGGTGCGTGTTTCCTGAAGCATGAGCTGGTCATAATGTATGGGTTACTACAGCGTACTTGTCACTACAGCATACTGGTCATTACAATGTACTGTTCACTACAATGGCAGTTTGCAATTTTCACTCAGCATCATCCACTGCTGCCTGTTTCTGGAAAACACCCATGTTGTCAAAATCGTCATTACATCTGTAGATAAATTCCGAAAGGGTTATAATTTCCAAAATGGGGTCCCTTATGGGGGACACATCTGCACTGTAATATGGCGCTACTTCCCTTCTGAGCTTTGCACTGTGCCTCAAAAGTAGTTTTAAACTACATATGGGGTATCCGTGAACTCAGGAGAAATTGCAAAACAAACTTTGGGGTCCATTTTCTCCTTTTGCCCTTGTGAAAATACAAAATTTGTAGACAAAAAAGATTTTTGTGGGAAAAATGTGATTTTTTTATTTTTATGGCTTAACTAGTGTTGAGCATTCCGATACCGCAAGTATCGGGTATCGGCCGATACTTGCTGTATCGGAATTCCGATACCGACTTCTGATATTTTTTCAATATCGGAAGTCGGCATCGGAATCGGAAGTTCAAAGTTGATTGACAGCCGAAATGACGTCATCATGATGTGCGGTGTGTGCGCATCATGATGCGCCATCATTTCGGGCCTTCCGGGGGTCTCTGCCGGCCTGCCGGGGGGCTGTGCCGGCCTGCCGGGGGGCTGTGTGGACTGCCCGGGGTCTGTACCGGCCTGCCGGGGGGCTGTGCCGGCCTGCCGGTGGTCTGTGCACCCTGTGGGGGTCTGTACGGGCCTGCCGGGGGGTTGTGCCGGCCTGCCGGGGGGCTGTGCTGATGTCTGGGGGTCTGTGCAAGCATCGTCCGATGGGACTACAAGTCCCATATGGCGATGCCTGCTACCATGACAGTGATTGACACATTAGCCAATGATGGGACAGTAGTAATCCCATCATCCGGCTAATGTGTTAAATGTTAAAAAAAAATATATATATATATATACTACATACATACTACATACATACTACATGCATACTACATGCTACATACATACCACATATATACTACATGCATGCTACATACATACTACATGCTACATACATACTACATATATACTACATGCATGCTACATACATACTACATGCTACATACATACTACATATATACTACATGCATGCTACATACATACTACATGCTACATACATACTACATATATACTACATGCATGCTACATACATACTACATGCTACATACATAACACATATATACTACATGCATGCTACATACATACTACATGCTACATACATACTACATATATACTACATGCATGCTACATACATACTACATGCTACATACATACTACATATATACTACATGCATGCTACATACATACTACATGCTACATATATACTACATATATACTACATGCATGCTACATACATACATACTACATGCTACATACATACTACATATATACTACATGCATGCTACATACATACATACTACATGCTACATACATACTACATATATACTACATGCATGCTACATACATACTACATACTACATATATACTACATGCATGCTACATACATACTGCATGCTACATACATACTACATACATACTACATACATACTACATGCATGCTACATACATACTACATGCTACATACATACCACATATATACTACATGCATGCTACATACATACTACATGCTACATACATACTACATATATACTACATGCATGCTACATACATACTACATGCTACATACATACTACATATATACTACATGCATGCTACATATATACTACATATATACTACATGCATGCTACATACATACTACATGCTACATACATAACACATATATACTACATGCATGCTACATACATACTACATGCTACATACATACTACATATAGACTACATGCATGCTACATACATACTACATGCTACATACATACTACATATATACTACATGCATGCAACATACATACTACATGCTACATACATACTACATATATACTACATGCATGCTACATACATACATACTACATGCTACATACATACTACATATATACTACATGCATGCTACATACATACATACTACATGCTACATACATACTACATATATACTACATGCATGCTACATACATACTACATACTACATATATACTACATGCATGCTACATACATACTGCATGCTACATACATACTACATACATACTACATACATACTACATGCATGCTACATACATACTACATGCTACATACATACCACATATATACTACATACATACTACATGCATACTACATGTTACATACATACCACATACATACTACATACTACATGCTACATACATACCACATAAATACTACATGCATGCTACATACATGCTACATGCTACATACATATATACTACATACATACTACATGCATGCTACATACATACTACATGCTACATACATACCACATATATACTAAATACATACTACATGCATGCTACATGCTACATACATACCACATACATACTACATACATACTACATACATACTACATGCATGCTACATACATACTACATGCTACATACATAACACATATATACTACATGCATGCTACATACATACTACATGCTACATACATACCACATACATACTACATACATACTACATACATACTACATGCATGCTACATACATACTACATGCTACATACATACTACATATATACTACATGCATGCTACATACATACTGCATGCTACATACATACTACATACATACTACATACATAATACATGCATGCTACATACATACTACATACATACATACCACATATATACTACATACATACTACATGCATGCTACATACATACTACATGCTACATACATACCACATATATACTACATACATACTACATGCATGCTACATACAATACATACATAGACATACAGTACATATAACATAGAGTAACATACTTACCAATACTTGTCACATTGTTCCCCGAAGCCATTGTCTTTTACGGAATAAATATTTACATAACAAACCACAAAAATACTCACCCATGATCCGAAGCAGTCCACGAGTGTGTCCCACGATGATCTTGGGTAGAGAACTGCAGCATCAGCTGATGCTGCCGTTCTCTACGGGCTGCAGGAATCCAATGATGGAAGGTAGGTATCCTTCCGCACTGTATTCCTCCGCCACTTAAAAAAAAAAAGTCCCTAGTCTCACTTTATGCCATTGCTGCGTGGGAAATTCCCACACAGCAATGGCATAAAGTGAGACTAGGGACTTTTTTTTTTTTAAGTGGCGGAGGAATACAGTGCGGATGGATACCTACCTTCCGTCATTGGATTCCTGCAGCCCGTAGAGAAAGGCAGCATCAGCTGATGCTGCAGTTCTCTACCCAAGATCGTCGTGGGACACACTCGTGGACTGCTTCGGATCATGGGTGAGTATTTTTGTGGTTTGTTATGTTAATATTTATTCCGTAAAAGACAATGGCTTCGGGGAACAATGTGACAAGTATTGGTAAGTATGTTACTCTATGTTATATGTACTGTATGTCTATGTATGTATTGTATGAATGTATTGTATGTAGCATGCATGTAGTATGTATGTAGTATGTATGTAGTATGTATGTAGCATGTAGTATGTATGTAGCATGCATGTAGTATGTATGTAGCATGCATGTAGTATGTATGTAGCATGCATGTAGTATGTATGTATGTAGTATATATGTAGCATGTAGTATGTATGTAGCATGCATGTAGTATGTATGTAGTATGTATGTAGCATGTAGTATGTATGTAGCATGCATGTAGTATATATGTAGTATGTATGTAGCATGCATGTAGTATGTATGTAGCATGCATGTAGTATATAAGTAGCATGCATGTAGTATGTATGTAGCATGCATGTAGTATGTATGTAGTATATATGTAGCATGTAGTATGCATGTAGTATGTATGTAGTATGTATGTAGCATGTAGTATGTATGTAGCATGCATGTAGTATATATGTAGTATGTATGTAGCATGTAGTATGTATGTAGCATGCATGTAGTATGTATGTAGCATGCATGTAGTATGTATGTAGCATGCATGTAGTATGTATGTAGTATGTATGTAGCATGCATGTAGTATGTATGTAGCATGCATGTAGTATGTAGCATGTATGTAGTATGCATGTAGTATACAGTATATGTAGTATGTATGTTACATGTAGTATATATGTAGTATGCATGTTGCATGCATGTAGTATATATGTTGTATGTATGTTGCATGTAGTATATATGTAGTATGAATGTAGCATGTATGTAGTATGTAGTATGACTGTAGCATGTATGTAGTATGCATGTTGCATGTAGTATATACAGTGGGGCAAAAAAGTATTTAGTCAGTCAGCAATAGTGCAAGTTCCACCACTTAAAAAGATGAGAGGCGTCTGTATTTTACATCATAGGTAGACCTCAACTATGGGAGACAAACTGAGAAAAAAAAATCCAGAAAATCACATTGTCTGTTTTTTTTCCATTTTATTTGCATATTATGGTGGAAAATAAGTATTTGGTCAGAAACAAAATTTCATCTCAATACTTTGTGATATATCCTTTGTTGGCAGTGACAGAGGTCAAACGTTTTCTGTAAGTCTTCACAAGGTTGCCACACACTGTTGTTGGTATGTTGGCCCATTCCTCCATGCAGATCTCCTCTCGAGCAGTGATGTTTTTGGCTTTTCGCTTGGCAACACGGACTTTCAACTCCCTCCAAAGGTTTTCTATAGGGTTGAGATCTGGAGACTGGCTAGGCCACTCCAGGACCTTGAAATGCTTTTTACGAAGCCACTCCTTCATTGCCCTGGCGGTGTGCTTTGGATCATTGTCATGTTGAAAGACCCAGCCATGTTTCATCTTCAATGCCCTTGCTGATGGAAGGAGGTTTGCACTCAAAATCTCAAGATACATGGCCCCATTCATTCTTTCACGTACCCGGATCAGTCGTCCTGGCCCCTTTGCAGAGAAACAGCCCCAAAGCATGATGTTTCCACCACCATGCTTTATAGTAGGTATGGTGTTTGATGGATGCAACTCAGTATTCTTTTTCCTCTAAACACGACAAGTTGTGTTTCTACCAAACAGTTCCAGTTTGGTTTCATCAGACCATAGGACATTCTCCCAAAACTCCTCTGGATCATCCAAATGCTCTCTAGCAAACTTCAGACGGGCCCGGACATGTACAGGCTTAAGCAGTGGGACACGTCTGGCACTGCAGGATCTGAGTCCATGGTGGCGTAGTGTGTTACTTATGGTAGGCCTTGTTACATTGGTCCCAGCTCTCTGCAGTTCATTCACTAGGTCCCCCCGCGTGGTTCTGGGATTTTTGCTCACCGTTCTTGTGATCATTCTGACCCCACGGGGTGGGATTTTGCGTGGAGCACCAGATTGAGGGAGATTATCAGTGGTCTTGTATGTCTTCCATTTTCTAATTATTGCTCCCACAGTTGATTTCTTCACTCCAAGCTGGTTGGCTATTGCAGATTCAGTCTTCCCAGCCTGGTGCAGGGCTACAATTTTGTTTCTGGTGTCCTTTGACAGCTCTTTGGTCTTCACCATAGTGGAGTTTGGAGTCAGACTGTTTGAGGGTGTGCACAGGTGTCTTTTTATACTGATAACAAGTTTAAACAGGTGCCATTACTACAGGTAATGAGTGGAGGAAAGAGGAGACTCTTAAAGAAGAAGTTACAGGTCTGTGAGAGCCAGAAATCTTGATTGCTTTTTTCTGACCAAATACTTATTTTCCACCATAATATGCAAATAAAATGAAAAAAAAACAGACAATGTGATTTTCTGGATTTTTTTTTCTCAGTTTGTCTCCCATAGTTGAGGTCTACCTATGATGTAAATTACAGACGCCTCTCATCTTTTTAAGTGGTGGAACTTGCACTATTGCTGACTGACTAAATACTTTTTTGCCCCACTGTATGTAGTATGTATATATGTAGTATGTATGTAGCATGTAATTTTTTTTTTTTTTTTTTTACATTCAACACATTAGCCGGATGATGGGACTACTACTGTCCCATCATTGGCTAATGTGTCAATCACTGTCATGGTAGCAGGCATCGCCCGATGGGACTTGTAGTCTCATCGGACGTTGCCTGCACAGACCCCCGAAGCCTGCACAGCCCCCCCGGCAGGCCGGCACAGCCCCCCGGAGCCTGCACAGACCACCGGCAGGCCGGCACAGCCCCCCGGCAGGCCGGCACAGCCCCCCGGAGCCTGCACAGACCACCGGCAGGCCGGCACAGCCCCCCGGCAGGCCAGCACAGCCCACCGGAGCCTGCACAGACCACCGGCAGGCCGGCACAGACCACCGGAGCCTGCACAGACCCCCTGGCAGGCCGGCACAGCCCCCCGAAAGGCCCGTACAGACTCCAGAGAGGCTGTACAAGGAAAAAACAGGGTTTTTCTTATTCCGATACCGGAAGTCCCATAGACTTGAATGGGACTTCCGGTATCGGAATCGGCGATACCGATACTTTTTTTTAAGATCGGCCGATCCATTCCGATCCGATACTTTGAAGTATCGGACGGTATTGCTCAACTCTAGGCTTAACGTTATAAACTTCTGTAAAGCACCTGGGGGTTCAGGGTGCTCAATACACATCTAGATAAGTTCCCTAAGGGGTCTAGATTCCAAAATGGTTTCACTTGTGGAGGATTTCCACTGTTTAGGTACATCAGGGGCTCTTCAAATGGGACATGGCATCCGCTAATTATTCCGTCAAATTTTGCATTCAAAAAGTCAAATGGCACTCCTTCCCCTCCAAGCCCTGCTGTGCGCCCAAACACTTTTTTCCCCCACATATGGGGTATGGGCGTACTCAGGAGAAATTGCACAAAAAATTGTATTGAGCAGCTTCTCCTGTTACCCTTATGAAAATGCAAAATATGAAGCTAAAAAAGATTTATTTGTGAAAAATGTGATTTTTTTTTCCACGGGTCTATGCTTTAAACTTCTGTGAAGCACTTCTGGGTTCAAGGTGCTCAATTCACATCTAGATAAGTTCGCTAAGAGGTCTAGTTTCCAAAATAGTGTAACTTATGGGGGGTTTCCACTGTTTAGGCACATCAGGGGCTCTCCAAATGCGACATGGCATCCGCTAAGTATTCCAGCATATTTTACAATCAAAAACTGAAACGGCGCTCCTGCCCTTCTGAGCACTGCCATGTGCCCAAACAGTAGATTTACCCCACATATGAGGTATCGACATGATCAGGAGAAATTGCACAACAAAATATATGGTCCATTTTCCATTGTTACCCTTGCGAAAGTAAAAAAAAAAGTTAAGTCTAAATGAAAATTTTTGTGAAAGAAATGTTTATTTTTTCCTTCCACATTCCAAAAATTCCTGTGAAGCACCTGAAGGGTTAATAAATTACTTGAATGTGATTTTGAATACCTTGACGGGTGCAGTTTTTATAATGGTGTCACTTTTGGGCATTTTCTGTCATATAGGCCCCTCAAAGTCACTTCAAGTGTGAGATAGTCATAAAAAAAAAATGGTTTTGCAAATTTTGTTGTAAAAATGAGAAATCGCTGGTCAACTTTTAACCCTTATAACTTACTAAGAAAAAAATTATGTTTCCAAAACTGTGCTGATGTAAAGCAGACATGTGGGAAATGTTATTTATTAACTAGCTTGTGTGATATGACTCTCTAATTTAAGGGCTTAAAAGCTAAAATTTGAAAATTGTGAAATATTCAAAATTTTCAACAAATTTCTGTTTTTTTCAAAAATAAACGCAAGTCATATCGAAGAAATGTTACCACTACCATAAAGTACAGTATGTCAAGAGAAAAAATTCTCAAAATCACCAGGATCCATTGAAGCATTTCAGAGTTATGACCTCATAAAGTGACAGTGGTCAGAACTGTAAAAATTGGTGTGGTCATTGTGGTACAAACAAACTTAGTCTCAAAGGGGTTAAAGAAGCAGCAGTTGCATGAAAAGGATGAATAGTTAAATTTTCATTAATCTGTATTATAAAAACCTCTATATTTTCTATGATTCTGAATCCTATGGAATAAATTCTCTAATTCGAATCTGTGCAAATATTTTCCAAAATCAAATCAGCATTGATTAATCACATTACAAACATTATTCATTAACAGTTTCTTAGAATTTGTTACGTAAACCTTTTTTTAAAAAAAAGTTTACAAGAAAAAAAATACAAAATGTAAAACGTTAAATAAAATAATAAAAATTTAATGTTTTTGGTGAATGCAGATAAAAGCAAACATCACAGATAACTTTTGACATGTTTTAAACACGTCATGTTTAATATGCTTAAAACTGTCAAAATGTATTTTAGTTTTCTCATTGTAAGCTGTCATTTAATTTATTGGAAGCATTTATATGTCAAATATACAAATTGCCTATTTATTGTTGAAGTGGCCGAGTAGCTTGGACAAAAATTCAAATATTAGATTTTATTTATGATGTGTGCCAAGGGAGTTAAAAAGTAACCAAATATTTTTATTATTAATCTTATCTATCATGGAAAACTATGACAATTTACAAAACACTTTGATAGAGGATTTGTCTTTATTTCTGTACACGAAAAATTGTGTAAGTGGCTTCCAATGTGTGATTTTTTATAAGTGCCTGCCTTTAGCTACAATAAATTCAGAATGCAGTCATGTCATTTGGAGTACATATAATGGCAGTGGAAAGTCAATTCAGCATCTGTATATTACAGCACTTGAAGATAAGCTTGTTGCAGGAGATAGAAGAGGAGATAGAACATTCAGGATAGGAGATATGGACTTACCATTTCACTGCTATCATCTGTACTCCAATTCAGTATGGTCTGATATCTGCATATAAAATCAGGAAAATATTCTTGGGAAAAACATGGATTTGGAAGTCAGTTGCAGTATATGCAAATTTATGGAAATTAAGACAAATCTTCTTATGAAGTATTTTGGACTGCTTCATAATGTTCCGAGCTAGACAAAATTCTACAATAAAATAAGAAATCTTAGTTACTATTTAAATGATGTGTTACTTTTATGGACTAGGTTCTTATAGATGCAGTAATACCAATATGTATGGTTTTTTTTTATTCTAATATTAAAAGTGTTTTGTTTGTTTTTTAAGTGAAGTGGGGCAATTTACTTTTCTGCTCAAATATTTTTTCGTTTTACATTTTTTCAAATATTTTTTTTCTTATTTTTTTATTTATTACCATTTACCACTATTGGCTTAAATGTTTCACCCTTTGTTCACTGGTGTAATATACAGTATTGCAATACTTCTTTAGAGCAATGTATAACAGCTGTTATTTGTACCCTGACACACAGGGCCGATTTAGCAAAGATTTCATATGAAAAAAAGCTTTAAAAAATCACAAACTTAAGCACTCAGATTTGCACCAAAACACTGTAAATTTTGACATTTTCATTCCAGTTTTTCCCAGTTAGAAATGGGTGGGCTATGTCAGTACAGGGACATGTAGATGGAGTGGGGGTGGGAGGATTTGATGCCTCAGCTCGTCTAATTCATAATGATATAAAGCATATCACTTGCCAGAAATGTCACTCCAATCCACTTCAGATTCACTAATAGGATTTTTATGGATTAAAACGTGCGCTGCCAGACCATCACTCCTCACAAGTTGTATACTTAATATATTTATTTCCCAACGCGTTTCGAGGTCATAAAACCTCTTCCTCAGGGGATGACATGTACCTTGGGTACATGTCATCCCCTGAGGAAGAGGTTTTATGACCTCGAAACGCGTTGGGAAATAAATATATTAAGTATACAACTTGTGAGGAGTGATGGTCTGGCAGCGCACGTTTTAATCCATAAAAATCCTATTAGTGAATCTGAAGATTTATGGCCACAGCGTGGTCATTTGGATGTGCAGCAAGCTGACCGCGTTCTTTATGCCTGTTACTCTCCTATATACGGTGAGTATAAACTATTGTTTGATATCTTGGTTTTCTCAGATAAGACCCTATTGCGCTTTCTTTCCTTGCAGTTTCAATTACTCCAATCCACTTGTCAGACGACTCAGATTTATGAAGTGTAGTGCAACTCTTCATAAATCTGGGGTGTCTGACTCCATCACATCTCCTCATGAAGACCAGAGAGAAAATCACTGGTCTTGATGATTTGGGAACATATCCTAATAGACCTGCACATGGCAAGGTTTAATAGGGTTGCATAACTGGAAAGTCTGAATGCTATTCCTAGGCCTACATTTGCAGTAGCAATCATCAACACCACCACAGGGAGTGGTATAGAGTGTATAGAAAGAGTCACCTTCCTTTCCTAATATCTTACATAAATTAGTTGCTTTTGACCACTAACAGGTTAAACAGTTAAACCATATTGATCTATGTTAGAAGTGACCACAGTTGTTTATAGCAAGCAGTCATTGTGTTGTTAGCAACTAATAATGGTTGTAAAGATGAATGGATCATTTGAAATTCAAATTTTCCAGCTTCACCATATTTGTCTACAAATATTCAATTTGCAGCAAATTGCAATAGTAAAATGCCTTTTATTTCCCAGAAATTAAGTGTATAACACACTGAAGCTTTATAAAAGTGTTTTGACGGAGGAGGGGATCAATTTGCAGGACTCAGCGTCCAAGTCAGTGGTACCTGGCAGCTAGACCAGAGCCCCTCAATTATGTTAACTTAAGGCATACCCAGCACAGCTTTTGATTAGCTAGGGCTGGTGCACATAGCTCCAACCTTGGCAAATCAAATGCCATGCTGGAGTAGCTGGAAGGTAAGCGACTTGCTAGTCTCCTGTTTAGCTGCCAGGTGCCAATGAGTCGGATGCTGGTCCTTCAAAATGATCTACTCCTCTCTAGTATTGATCCAACTTTTAGCCTGTCTTAAGCCATGTACGTAATTCATTGTTGATGCTTTTTCACTGCATTTTTTTCCGCTTGTAAATTCTCAAAAAACGCAATGGAATAGAATGCTAAAGCAAGGTAATTCAATGACAATCCTGATGTGCTGTGTACATGATCAGTACATTTCCATCAGTATTTGCAGCATTTTATTTTCTGCAGCATGTCAATTCTTTTTGCGTTTCTGCATCATTTTTGACTAATTGACTTCAATTGAGTCAGTCAAATCTGCAGCAAATATGCAGGTGTTAAAAGGTTTGCGCATATGCTGCGTATTTTCTGTGTATTTGCTGCAGATTTGCTGCCAAAAACGCTGCAGAATTGTTAAAGGAAATTATGTCAGAAAGAGGAAGAGTGTGTGAGTTGAGAATATGTGTGTGAGTGGAGAATATGTGAGTGTCTGTCTGCGGGTGTCTGTGTGTGTCTGTGTCTTTCGGCATGTGACTGCATCTGTGTGCATCAGTCTGTGTCTGTTTGCGTGTGTCTGTCTGCTTTTGTCTATGGGTGTGTGTGTGTTTCTGTCTGCAGGTGTCTGCATCTGTCTGTGGGTGTCTGATGGGACTACTACTCCCATCCGGCTATGTCTGCTTTCACATATAACAGAGACAGCAAGATGGGAGAACAATTTTATCATCCGGCGCCTGTGTTCAATTGCAAAAAAATCAAAACATTTACATAATTCCATACATATTAACATATAAAATACATACTCATTGAACACCTATCTCCGATGTCCGTGTCTCCTGCAAGCAATCAAAACTAATAAACCAACATATACCCCCTGTCCTCCATAGTCCATAAAATACTGAGTGTCCCACAGAGATCTCATGTGTAGAACAGTCAAATTGGGAGATGTGACTGCTCTACCCAGCCTCCGGCGATACACTGACAGGAGGTAATTGCTCCCACATCCTATTACTGCACTGTCATGAGAGTTCACTGGAGGTCATCAGCTGATCAGCTCTGGTTCTCACGCAGTGGTGCCGTAAGAGCATCGGAGCTGATAAACTTCCTTGAACTCTCACAGCAGAGCAGGGATACACTGTGGGAGCAATTTTGTCATGGGAACACTCATCTAAGGTGGCTGGTTATGCAGGACAAAGGAAGATGCTACTATTGATTTGTCACAACTACTGGTGGCCATCCATGAGGAGGGAAATCTGTGCTTACTTGGCTGCCTGTCCGATTTATGCCCGCAATAAAGTTACCAGACGACTTCCTACCAGTTCTTTCCTGCCGTTATCTGTGCCATCTGGTCCAAGGCAGCACATAGCAATGGACTTCATTACAGAATTGCCAGTATCTGAGGGTTGTGTCATCATCTGGGCAGTTGTGGATCTCTTCTTCAAAATGGCAATTTTACCCTGTTGTCTGCTCTTCCATCCGCTTCAGTACTGGCTGAAAGTTTCATCAAACATATTTTCCGCCTGAAAGGATTTCCTCCTTACATTTTGTCCGATCAAGGCTCACAGTTCACTTCCAGATTCTGGATATCGTCTTGGATTTCTTCTTAGCCTATCACCCTCAGTCCTATGGGCAAGTGAAAGGTGTCAAACAGGTTCTAGGCAACCACCTGCAACACTTTGTCAATGCCCACCACAATGATTGGGTGAAATTACTTCCCTGGGCTGAGTTCTCATACAACAATGATGTTGGTGAAGCCTCGGGAGAGTCTCCTTTCTACATTGTGTTTGGTCGGCAACCTGAGCTCCCCTTTCTGGTGACGGTACCTTCTGATGTCCCTGCGGCAGGTGTTCTCTCCAAGGATTTTGTAAAGTTGTGGGAGGACACCAAAGCTACTTTAGAAGCATTCTCCACCCATATGAAGAGACATGAAGATAAAAGGCGCCTGGACCGACTGTGCTTCCGCCCCGGCAACAAGGTATGGCTCTCTGTTATGATCAGGTCACCAAGGAGGATGGCAGGAATAGGCTAGGCCACCAGGAAACCAGAAAGGTTGGTAACTTAGCGGTTTGCAGACCCCTAATCCTAACAGCACAATTAACAGTAGCCGTGGAGCGTACCTGCAATGCCCTAGATGCCTCGACACAGCCAGAGAACTATCTAGGCCTAAAGCAAGAAAGGTGAAATCTAAACTGCCCCAGAGTAGAACCCCAAAGAAATAGATAGCCCCCAAACATATATTGTCAGTGAGACAAGAAGAAACACAAACGCAGGCAGAAAGTAGACTGAGCAAATGATGGGACCCGAACTAACTAGATAGGATATGAAAGGAAAGACACTGTCTGCAATCACGCAAAAATCCTAAAAAATCCAACATGAGTGATGTACCAAAAAACACTGAGGTCTTACGACCTCACCCCCACTTTATCAGCATTCTGGTATGAACTGGCAGCAAAGCAAAAGAGACTAATATAACAGGGGACTGAACAAACTGACACAAGCTGTAACATATGGAGCGAGGTCCAGCACAGCCCCCAGCAGTGAGCACACTGAACCCTCACAATAAGCAAAAAGAGGCAAAACCAGATCAGATGCAAAGTATTAGCAAATGAACAACTTAACTTAGCAATGCAGGATCAGGGCAGGAGACATCAGACCTTAGAATGCACAGGAAAGCAAAACACCAGCAGGGATTGAAGGAAGCCTGCTGACTTAAATACGCCAATCAGTAGCCAGATCTCCAATCATCATCATCAGGTGGCAGATCTCTGTCAATCCGGACAGCTCCACTACCCCCAGTAACCACCAGAGGGAACCATGACCCAGAAGTAAGAGAAATCACAACAGTACCCCCCCTTGAGGAGGGGTCACCGGACCCTCATCCACGCCACCAGGCAAGTCAGGATGGGCCCGGTGAAAGCACGAACCAATCTCTCAGCATGAATGTCAGAAGCAGAGATCCAAGAATTATCCTCCTGGCCATAACCTTTCCACTTGACCAAGTACTGGAGTTTCCATCTAGTCAAACGAGAATCCAATATCTTCTCTACCTCATACTCCAAATTACCCTTAACCAATACAGGGTCACGGGGTGCTGCCATGGGAACTACTGGCTCCACAAACCTCTTCAACAGAGATGAGCGACTTTGCCTCTGGGAGGGTCGAGTCGGGTTAAGGATCACCCGACTTTACCAAAAGTAGAGACGAACGAAATTGGCCGATTATCGGCAAAAGTCGGAGTTCCGACCAAAACCCAACCCCAATGCAAGTCAATGGGGAATAAAATGTGGCACTGAGTGGAGGACAGTAAACACACCTACAGTGCCCATTTCAATGGCAACAACATCAATTCTTATTATTTAAGCTTGTCAACCTTAATTTACTTTATAATGATAGTAACGCATTGAAAACTGGGGGTTATTTGGATAAAGTTGTGGGGGGTACAGCCCAGTTAGGGAGGTGGAAAAACTGGCAAATGTTGAGGTGTAGGCTGGACGTTCAGCAGCTGCAAATGGAGGAATTGGAGAAGTCGGAGGAAGACAAGGACAAAGCGAGCCATTTTACTGGCAACCTATGTGTCATCAGGGGAAGGTGGTACAAAATCCTTTGAAACCCAGGCATGGTTAATTTTAATAAAGGTGAGATCACCTACATTTTGGGTCAACAGCCAGGTCCTTCTTTCTGTCAGGATTGATCCAGCAGCACTGAAGACTCTTTCTGATAGCACACTACCAGCAGGGCAAGCGAGCTCCTGTAAGGCATATTGTGCCAATTCAGGCCAGGTGTCCAGTTTACAGGCCCAGTTGTCAAAGGGGAATGAACTGTGAGGGAGAACATCGATAGGGGAGGAGAGGTCATTTTGAACCATAGTTGACAACTGCTGTCTCCTGTCTGTTGCAATCGAATCAGTATAACCAGTTGTGTGAGTGGTACTCGAGAAATCTGTCCACAACATGGTCATGAAACCCCTGTCTCCAATGCCACTTCGGCTGTGTGCACCACAAACACCTATTCCATGATGTCCAGTATGGCTCGTGGTAGAACCTACACCGCTACTGTGTGCTGGGAATGCCTCTAACAAATGGTTTACCAGAGTTGCTTGTTTGTTCGCCAATATTAGCTCTAGGTTCTCTTGTGGCATGATGTTCTGTAATTTTCCTTTATAGCGTGGATCAAGGATGCTGGCCAACCAGTAGTCATCATCCTTCATAATTTTGGCAATGTGGGGGTCCCTTTTTAGGATCCGCAAGAGATAATCAAACATGTGGGGCAATGTTCCAGGTGTCAATGATGCACTGTCAGTGGTGGGTGGAGGAGCACTTTCTGGCAAATCCACATCCCTCCAGTCACGCACAAACCCTGTACCTGACCTTGGCAAGCCAACATTTTCTCTTGCCCCATGAGAAGCATCCTCCTCCCCAAAATAATCATACCCCTCCTCTTCTTCCTCTTCCTCTTCTTTCTCCACCTTGTCCAGGACAGTTACCTGAGCAGACAATGCCTGACTGTCATCAAGGTTTCCCTAATCCTCCTCCTCCTCCTCCTCTGCAGATGCCTGATCCTTAATGTGCATCAAAGTTTGCATGAGCAGACGCATAAGTGGGATGCTCATGCTTATGATGGTGTCGTCTGCGCTTACCAGTCGTGTGCATTCCTCAAAACACTGAAGGACTTTACAGAGGTCTTTCAGCTTTGACCACTGCACACCCGACAACTCGATGTCTGCCCTCAAACTGCCTGCCCGTGTATCGTCCCACAAATGCATTACAGCGTCAGCATGCCTCTGTTCACACAGCCTCTCAACCATGTGCATGGTGGAGATCCATCTTGTTGCAATGTCTATGATTAGGCGGTACTTGGGGAGGTGGAGCGATTGCTGCAGCCTCTGCATATGACTGGAGTCTACAGGCGAGTGACGGATGTGTGTCTTCGCACCTTATGGAGCAGGGCTGGTAACTCCTGATAATTATTTATGAAGCACTGCACCACCAGGTTCAAGGTGTGAGCCAGGCTAGGTATGTGTCTGAGTTTTGCCAGGGCTATGGCCGCCACAAAATTACATCCATTATCACTGACTACCTTGACTGGCTCAAGATATAGACTGCCTAGCCATGACTCAGTTTCTCGCTGCAGTGCCTCCGTGGTGTGTCTGCTGTCGCCCAAAGACATCATCTTTAAAACAGCCTGACGCTTACCACTAGCTGTTCAACAGTGGGACACCTCGTGTGCAACACTGGCAGCTGCGGATGGCGTGCTCGTGCGACTGCGCTCTGTCGACGAGCTTTTGCTTCTGGAGGAGGCGGAAGCGGAGGGTTGAACGCCTACAGCCAACTGTTGCCTATACCGTGGGCTAGGCAGCACTTTCCCACCACCGCTGTCCCCTGTGGACCCTGTATCCACCACATTCATCTAGTGCTGGGTAGGTCATAGCGTGGGACAGCATAGGCCATGAGCTCTTGGAAAACTTTGCTTTCAACCAAATGGAAGGGCATCATCTCTAATGAGATAAGTTTGGCAATGTAGGCATTCAAAGGCAGTGTACGCGGGTGAGAGGATGAGTACTCAGAGTGTCTGCTAGGGTGAGCTGGACTTGAGAGCTGCATATGGTGGAAATAGCGGTGAACATGGTGGACTGAGAGGGGGTTGGTGATGGTGGTGGTGATGGCCTAGATGCATTCTTTCATTGGAAAAACATTGTGATTCCCTAACTGCTTTGGTCTTGCGACGACACCTCAACATTTCTTGCTGGTGGTGTGCTAACCGGTGGGCTTACAGTGGGGAAAGCGATGTAGCGTTGCTGGCTACCTTTAGTCGAAGTAGGTGCACATCTGCTACCTGAGGTTTTATAGTCCGTCCACGCTTGCAAATGCATGGTGTTTCCAAGTCTAAGCATGCAACTGGTATTCAAATTTCAGATATATTTCCCTCGGCTAAAGGTCCTTCCTCACTTCTTACAGATAACCTTTGCCTTATCAATAGGATTTTGGTCAAAAAAGTGCCACACTGCACTCTTCCTACTATGGGAAAAATTTTCAGGGCTTGCACACTGTGCTAATTTGACCGTCTGGCCAAGCTGTCCTGCAACTCTTTTTGTTATTTGACCACATTTTTGGACAGCTACGGGCCTGCCAGATAACTGCAGCTGCGATGTCGATGCCTGCTGCTGATCCTCCTCCTCTTCTGAGCTATTGCCATCGGCACCCTCTTCCCCCAATGAATGCTCATCCGGGTCAACAACTGGGTCATCCATCACCTCCTCTTCAATTTCATCTGCACCTTCCTCTGTGTCACCGTGTAAGGTGGTATAGTATGCGGTAAGGAGCACCTGAGTTTCATCAGGGTCAGAATCAGACTCAGTAACACAAATATGCTCATACCTGCCGAGAGTGATGTTATTCAGAACATCAAAATTAATGGGCAACTCCCCATAACCAAGGGAACCTTACATAGAATATCGGAGTCAGACTAACCCAACAAAGACTACTTTTCAAAGTCACACTTGTCAGTAAAAATATTCAATTTTATTGCACATTTCTTACAAAAATATATGATACAAGAAAATATCTAACAAAATGAGTCAATATCAAGGTGGAGACATATTAGAGGGGCAAGTCAGGTACAAGGTACTATTGTACCACTAAAAAAAGGGGAGGGGAATTTATCACACCCTAATTAAAGCATAGAGGAGGATGGAATGGGAGTAAAATTATATATAAATGCTGTATCCAGCACACCTTCCTTGTAAATTCATCTAGGAACAACTCTTGCTATTAATACCAATCAATTCAAGAGTAAGGGCAAAACATAACCCAGAGTTATTCACAACACCAATTAAAGTGGAAGGTGAAAAAAGTAGTAATCTTGTACCTATACTCCAATTATATCAAACCACTCACCTGCTATCTATAATCAGAGAACCGCTAAAGTGCTATTGATAGTGCCATGTTATGAGTCACCTTACCCATATAGGGTCCTGAGAAGCCTCTGTGCTGCCTGACGCATTTCACCCTGCTGGGCTTCTTCGGGGGGCTGTGTGGGTAGACTGCAAAGGCAATGCAGTGCTCTGGGTGAATGTACCAGCAGAGTCATATAGCACTGGCTGTGCATCAGTGCACTCCATGTCATATTCATATTGGACTGGGGAATTCAGGATTTCACTTGATAACTTAGGCATGGTTTGTAAAAAGAGCTCCAGGGAGTAATCTGAAGTGTGGCCTGCCACATCCTTCACTTTTGGTGGGGGTGAAGGACACAAGGAAAGGTGTTGCTCCTGACCAGGAGCCTGCACTGATGACTCAGGAGAGGAGGCGATAGAGCTGGAGGCTGCTTCGGCAATGTAAGACAAAACCTGTTCCTGATGCACCGGCTTTAAAAGCGGTTTACCTACTCCCAGAAAAGGGAGCCTTCCAGGTCTTCTGGAGCCAGATGATGACGCAGGCTCAATAACTCCTGCCTTAGGTGCTATTGTGCTTTTGGCACTACCAGAAAATGCACCACCATCAGTACCAGCTGGTCCCCCCCGCCCACATCCGCAGCCTCTTCCACCATACTTCCTCTTGTTTGGGAAAATGTACCAAAAATACCAGCAGATATATGGTACTGTATGAAGAGCGTATAGCTGTATGCTGTGTAGGGAAAAATTTAAATCTCTGTATATATTTCTGGAGATACACACAGACGTTCACTCGGTATGTATTTGACCGTAATACAAACAGTAGATATACGGTACTGTATGATGAACGTACAGCTGTATACGGTGTAGGGGAAAATTTAACTCTCCATATTTATTTCTGGAATCACACACATACTCTCACTCAGTATGGTGTTATGATGAGTCACCGAAGGAGGAGAAAACAAAATACTAGCTAAGTCCAGAAAAAACAGAGAGGTTGGCAGCTATCGGATTGCAGACCCCTGAACCTATCCACAACAACTAGCAGTAGCCGTGGGGGGTTCCTACGGTGCCCTAGACCCCTCAATCACAGCCGGAGAACTACATAGCCTAAAGACAGAAAGGGGAAAAACTAAACTGCCCCAGAGCAGACCCCAAAGCAATAGGCAGCCCCCAACATATAATGACGGTGAAGCAAGATGAAAACACTAACACAGATAGAAAGATAGGTTGAGCAAATGATGGGGCCCAAGCTAACTAAATAGGACAGGATAGGAAAGCCGCTGTCTGCCATCCGCAAAAACCCTATCCAAAATGTGCCAACCGACTGATAGGAAAAACAGGCCCTGAAGTCGCTAGACTTCAAAAGACTATATCAGCACTCAGGTATATTCTGAACACAGAGCAAAAGATCAACAGATCAGAGACAAAAATGGAATTCAGCCTACCCCCGGCCGGGGATGGCAGAACTCCCAAAAAACAAGGCAAAACAA
This sequence comes from Dendrobates tinctorius, assembly GCF_039654945.1. Taxonomy (NCBI): domain Eukaryota; kingdom Metazoa; phylum Chordata; class Amphibia; order Anura; family Dendrobatidae; genus Dendrobates; species Dendrobates tinctorius. The sequence goes on along the minus strand of NW_027361698.1, from coordinate 55,377,786 downwards.
AAACAAAACTGAAGTGTACAAAGCAGAGCAGAAAAACTTAGCTTTGAGACGCAGGAATCAGACTGGTCTCCAAGAATCCAGCAGGATCACCAGCAAGGCAGAAGGGCGTCGGCTGCCTTATATCCAGTCCTCAATTCCAGCCACCCAGTCATCATCTAGCTGCCCAGGTGTTTGGTAATCAGCCTCACTACCTTCCTTCACCAGATGAGGGAGTTCATCAGACCTCAACGGTGAAGGGAAAAATGAACTCACAACAGTATGGATTTGACCGTAATACAAACAGCAGATATACGGTACTGTATGAGGAGCATACAGCTGTATACGGTGTAGGGAAAAATTTAAATCTCTGTATTTATTTCAGGAGGCACACACAGATAGTCAGCATGTATTTGTCCGTGATGACAGCCGGTACATAGTAGTGTGTGAGGAGTGTACAGCTCTATACGGTGTGGGAAAAAATGAACGGTCGGTAACTGTGCAGAAAAAAAAGAATAAATGTCTTCTATAAAGTAAAGTTGCCTCCTTCATTACGATTTCCAAATTCCTTTCATGTATCTCTGTTGAAACTGGTCATGCTGAGCCCCTTCATCAAGGATCCCAGTACCACGCCCATGCCAACTGCCTTGGATTATGTTTTTGAGGTGTAGAATATCTATGAATCCCATTTTCAGCCTGCTTCAGCTCTAAGTATTGCACCACAATCATACTAGGCCTTTCTTTATCAATATGTGGAATTAGCTGTGCATTATGATCTCCTAACCCTGCATTGTACAAGACTAAAATGGCAGTCCTTGGCCGGCCCTAACTTTTATACTGCTTGTGATATCCCACTGATTGGCTGCACTTAACCATGTGATGTGATAGCTGTGGGGCATTATAGAGAGGCCAGTGCATAATGTCAATAGCCCACTCTCTGAGTTTCAATTTTTTTCAATTGTGAAAGGCACATTTTTTGATGATCCTTGCAAATGGAATTTTATAGTGTTCAAATTCTTGGGGATTTGTGAATTTCAGAAATTTGACTGTAGGTCGATCCTACATGGATTGATCCACTATTCTCTAAATGGTTCTATGGGGTTTTTGTCTTAATCATATTTTGGGAATTTAGATGGAAAGTCTTATGTAAATGCTCAGCATATTAAAAACCAGAACAAATGGAGTCACTTTTTGCTCAAATATTATAAAACATTTTTGAACCAACCCTGGGTTAAGAATTTTCAAGACATTACAGGGCTCTATAGTGACTGACCTCCAACCTATGTGCACATGTGGTCAAAATTGTTGATACCCCTCATTTAATGGCAGAAAAACCCACAATGATGGCAGAAATAACTTTAATCTGACGAAAGTAATAATACATCAAAAATCTATGAAAATTAACAAATGAAAGTCAGACATTGCCTTTCAACCATGCTTCCATTGAATTTTGTAAAAAGTAAAACTCATGAAATAGGCCTGGACAGAAATGATGGTACCCTTAGCTTAATATTTTGTTGCACAACCTTTTTGTCAATGAGACTTCTGCACCTCTCGACAGGTATTTTCGCCCACTCATCAAGAGCAAACTGCTCCAGTATTCTCGTGTTTGAAGGTTGCCTTTTCCAGATTACATGTTTCAGCTTTTTCCAAAGATGCTCAATAGGATTTAGGTCAGAGCTCATAGAAGGCCAATTCATAATAGTCCTATGTTTTCCTCTTTGCCATTCTTGAGTGTTTTTAGCTGTGTGTTTTGGGTCATTATCCTGTGGCTATATCCATGACCTGTGACTGAGACCAAGCTTTCTGACAATGGGCAGCACATTTCTCTCTAGAATCCCATGATAGTCTTGAGATTTCATTGTGCCCTGCACAGTTTCTAGACACCCTGTGCCAGATGCAGCAAAGCAGCCCTAGAACATAACAGATCCTCCTACATGTTTCACAGTAGGGACAGTGTTCTTTTCTTGATGTGCTTCTTTTTTCCATCTGTGAACATAGAGCTGATATACCTTGCCAAAAAGTTCCATTTTGTCTCATCTGTCCATAGGACATTCTCCCAGAAGCTTTGTGGCTTGTCAACATGTAGTTTGGCAATTTCCAGTCTGGCTTTTTTATGATTTTTTTTCAACAATGGTGTCCTCCTTGGTTGTCTCCCATGAAGTCCAATTTTGCTCATTCAACGACAGATGGTGCGATTTGACACTGATGTTCCTTGAGCTGGATGTTCACCTTTAATCTGTTTAGATGTTTTTCTTGGCTCTTTTGCTACCATTCATATTATCCGTCTGTTTGATTTGTCAGCAATTTTCCTCCTGCGGCCACATCCAGGGAGGTTGGCTACAGTCCCATGTAGCTTAAATTTCTTACTAATATGTGCAACTGTAGTCACAGGAGCATCAAGTTGCTTGTAGATGGATTTATAAATTTTATCTTTAACATATTTGTCTATAATTTTCTTTCTAATCTCCTGAGACAACTCTTTCCTTCTTTTCCTGTGGTCCATGTTGAGTATGATTCACCCCATGTCACCAAACAGCACAGTGAGTATCTGTAGCCCTCTATACAGGCCCACTCACTGATTCCAAGATTGTAGACACCTGTGATGCTAATTAGTGGACACACCTTTATTTAACATGTCTCTTTTGTCACATTATTTTCAGGGGTACCATCATTTCTGTCCATGCCTATTTCATGAGTTTTAATTTTTTTTTAAATTCTGTGGAAGCATGGTTGCAAAGCAATGTCTGAATTTCATTTGCTCATTTTCATAGATTTGTTTTATTTATTATTACTTTTACATAGTAACATAGTTATTAAGGTTGAAGGGAGACTTTATGTCCATCTAGTTCAACCCATATCCTATCCTAACTTGCCCTAACATGTTGATCCAGAGGAAGGCAAAAAAAACCCATGTGGCAACAAGTAAGCTTCACACATTCTTCACATTCAAGTTATTTCTGCCACCATTGTTGGTTTTTATATCATTAAATGAGGGGTACCAACAATTTTGACCACGAGTGTAAAAGGTAAAACTATTATTCCCTTTTTAGAAGTGGACTGTCAGGGGAGGGATAAAAACATGCCATCAAATGTGGGGCTAATGATTAAACCTAAAATAACTAAAAAATTGATCGCTATTTATGGATACACTGTGAACTCCCATATGACAGAATCCATATGGATACAATATACACTCCCACAAGGCAGAATCCAAATCTCCCAGAAATGTTTAGATTAGAGGGTTTTAGTCCTTGGAGAAAATCATGAGTTTAATTTATTGCTCAACTCAAGGTAGATGATGTCTTTAATAGTGTCATAGCTGTTTTCATTCTAACTTAGTCAGCTATGCCAGATCACCAGTGAGGTCGAATTTAGCGATTGGGCCCTCAGATAACAAGTGCTTGGAGAAAAGAATGCACACTAGTTGTGAGCATGTCACTTTTCTGTTTACTCTCTCAATAAGGCACTATTTATTATTATTATTATTTATTGTTATAGCGCCATTTATTCCATGGCGCTTTACATGTAAGGAGGGGTATACATAATAAAAACAAGTACAATAATGTTAAACAATACAAGTCATAACTGGTACAGGAGGAGAGAGGACCCTGCCCGCGAAGGCTCACAATCTACAAGGGATGGGTGAGAATACAGTAGGCGAGGGTAGAGCTGGTCATGCAGCGGTTTGGTCGATCGGTGGTTACTGCAAGTTATAGGCTTGTCGGAAGAGGTTGGTCTTCAGGCTCTTTTTGAAGGTTTCGATGGTAGGTGAAAGTCTGATATGTTGTTGTAGGGAGTTCCAGAGTAGGGGTGATGCGCGAGAGAAATCTTGTATGCGATTGTGGGAAGAGGAGATAAGAGGGGAGTAGAGAAGGAGATCTTGCGAGGATCGGAGGTTGCGTGCAGGAAAGTACCGGGAGACGAGGTCACAGATGTATGGAGGAGACAGGTTGTGGATGGCTTTGTATGTCATGGTCAGGGTTTTGTACTGGAGTCTCTTGGCAATGGGGAGCCAGTGAAGGGATTGACAGAGGGGAGAAGCTGGGGAATAGCGGGGGAACAGGTGGATTAGTCGGGCAGCAGAGTTTAGAATAGATTGGAGGGGTGCGAGAGTGTTCGAGGGGAGGCCACAGAGCAGTAGGCTGCAGTAGTCAAGGCGAGAGATTATGAGGGCATGGACTAGGGTTTTTGCAGATTTTTGGTTGAGGAATGAACGGATTCGTGAAATATTTTTGAGTTGAAGTCGGCAGGAAGTGGAAAGGGCTTGGATATGTGGTTTGAAGGAGAGATTCAGCGTCAAGGATTACCCCGAGGCAGCGAGCTTGTGGGACTGGGGAGAGTGGGCAGCTATTTTATAACATTTGCAACTCAATGTAACTCATGTAGCCCCCCCGTTACCAAGTTCATGATGACTTTATTTACCATGTATCCAAAACATGTTTTTGCAAACTCTTGAGAACATGGCATATGAGATAATCAGTATAAAATTCTTGAATCTTTCAACAACTGAGAGAGGAACTTTTGCTACTGCACAAATATATTTAAAAATATCTCCAACTGTGGCATGCCTGCTCCAAACACTGTGGCACAGCTCATAACTCAAAAGCATTTACTATTCGCAATGGTACTTAACAAGGTCTATACAGCAGGAGCCATCTCCAGATTTTATTAACTTATCCCTGCACTGTGTACATCTAAATACTTATTGCAAATAAAAGAAAGGTAGGGACAAAATATTGGTTCAATGGACCCAGATCCAATAGCATAGGGAAAGTAGTCACCTCGGGACCTGAGCTCAAAGGGGCCCACCCGGAGCTACGTTACACTTAAGTGTATCAATGTGCACTGCAATCTAATACAGTTAAGCCTGCACTACTACTCTCTGTTCTGGAGACCGTAAGTTGCTGTATGCCTGCGGTCTACCGAACAGCTAAAGCGCTGATACACGTGCATGACATTAAAGTCTCAGTGTAGTGACATGCGTGCATCAGCGCTATGACAGCGCATTGTTCCGTCTGAGTCTCGCCGGTGGAGTTGTCAGGATCGTGAATGAGGGGAGTATATGATGTTATTTATTTTATTTTAAACTTATGGGGGCATCATAAACAAGGGGGTCCCTGTATCAGTAGAGGCCCTCATACATTATAGTGACAACTGTGGGGGCCCTTATAAAGTGTGAGGTCCATTATACAGTGTAAGAGCTAATGTGGTGCCCATTACATAGTATGGGAGCTAATTTGTGGCCCATTATATGGTGTGGGAACTAATGTGAGGCCCATTTTACAGCATAGGAGCAAATGTGGGTCTCATTATACAGTATAGCAGCTAATATGGGGCCATTATACAGAATGGGAGCTAATTTGAAGTTCAGTATACAGTACAGAAGCTCATGTGGGGTCATTATACACTATGGGAGCTAATGTGAGGAGCATAATACAGAGTAGGAGCTAATGCATGGGGCCATTATACAGTTTGGGGCTCACTGTTGGGGCCATTATATAGTGTTGGAGCTAATGCAGGGCCATTATACAGTTTGGGGCTTACTGTAAAGGCCCTTATAAAGTGTTGGAGATAATGCGGAGGCCATTATACAGTGTGTAAGCTAATTTAGGGGCCATTATACACTGTGGGAGCTACGTAGTGCATGGGCCATTATGCAGCTTGAGACTTACTGTGGTGCCCATTATTCAGTTTGGGGGCTAATGTAAAGGCCATTATACAGTTGTCTGGCCTTCTCTGGAGTCCAATACACAGATTGAGGACTACCGTGAGGGTGTCATGGACAGTGTGGGAAGACAAAGTGCAAAACAAAGGGATGAGGGGAAGATGGGAAAAAGCCCAAATGCTAGGGAGTGGGGAAGTGGAGACCCCTAGGAAGATCTAATGGCACCCTGCCTACCCTACCTTTCTTATATTGGTTCCACACCAATCACCAAGCAGGAAACCTAAGTCCTGTATATCCCTAGAGTTAGACCCTGAATAGGAAGGAGGGGGTGAGCATTGGTCAATCCCCACTGTACACTAAAGACAAAGGGAGACAAAGAAGGGGAAAGAAAGCTAACTTGAGAAGACTCCAGAGAGGTAATACCAATCGTCCTCCTAGGGCACTAGAGAGGAAGTAAGATGACTTCTATAGCTCCAAGCCCTCACAAGGGAAAATAGGAATATCACCGGCGGCTCTCTGAAGCAGACTGAGAGGCTATAAACACCCAGGTCCTGGTGTGTTAATTAGAGCCGGAGAGAGGTTGCCACTGACTACAAAAGTCAGAAGGGTTAAGAAGGCATCTGCAATGCCAAACGCAGAGACCTTCTGCAGCCAGATGCAGAGTGATTGTCTGTTGACACACCTGTGACAGTATCCACTTTCTGCGAGTGGCCTCTGGACACTCAGGACCAGGTTTTTTGGATAAGAGATGTTGAATGAGCGAACCAGCCTGGGGGCATTGAACTCTGTTGCTGACACCCATATCCTTTCCTCTGGGCCATAACCCTTTCAGTGCACCAGGTATTGTAGGGAACGACGTAGGAGGCGAAAATGTACAATCTTCAAATTTGAAGCTGTAGATTACCATCAACCATTATTGGGGGTGGCAATAGGGTTGAGGACTCAAGAGGTTCCACATATCTCTTGAACAGAGACCTGTGAAAGAAATTGTGAACCTTAAGGGCCTGGGGTAGCTCAAGACAGAACACTCTGGGCTATTGGCAATTGTTATTTTAAAGGAACCAATAAATCTAGGACCAAACCTCCAGGAAGGAACCCTCAACTTGATATTCCTGGTAGACAACCACACAAAGTCATTCACATTTATGTCTGGAGCTAGCAAGCATTTTATGTCAGTCATACAGATGTAACTGTCTCCCATGACCTTCAAATTACTCAGAAGCACCGCCACACCAAAGAGAGCGATGAAGCAAATTGTTCCTCCTCAGGAATTCCCAAAGCCCCTTCCCCGCTAAAAGTACCAAACTGTGGATGGTTACCATATGCACTAAAGAACAGTGACCTGCAGGTAAACTCCTGACAATGATTATTAATAGCAAATTCTGCCGATAGTAAGTAGGATGCCCAATACTCCTGATTCTCGGAGACAAAACAGCTGAAGTAAGTCTCCAAATTCTTATTAATGCGCTCAGTCTTTCCATCTGACTGGGGATGTAAGGCAGAGGAAAAGGACAGCTGAACACTCAGTCAAGAACAGAACGCCCTCCAGAACTTGCAAACAAATTGGATCCCCCAATATGACACTACATCGGAAGGAACCCTGTGAAGCTTCACAATGTCATTTATAAACACTAGTGATAAGCGAGCATGCTTGTAAATGCTTGGTGCTCGCCCGAGCATCTCGCTGCTCGCGATGCTTGGTGAGCACCAAGCATTTCCAGGGTTGCTCGGTGGGAGCTCAAGTCTCCGCCTCCTTGTTTGGTGCTCTTTAGAGTGCCAATCAACATGCAGGGATTGTCTGCCACACACTGTAATGCCACAGCCATATTGGTTGCGGCATAACAGTGATTGGCTAGACGCACAGCGACATCAGGTCTATATCAGACCTGGGGCCGCACTGCTCATTGCAGTCGGCTCTGGACTTAGGCAGTGTTGAGGGAGTTGCTGCAGAGATAGGGACAGATTTTGTGGGGTATAACTTATACCCCACAAAATCTGTATGAGTTTACCATATTGAATACACAAACACATCTAAACCAACAGTCCTTCTGAGGACTAATTACGGTGTTTATAGATATCAGTGGTATGTTGGCTAGGCAGTCATTGTATATGGCATACTTCATTGCATACAGCAAGAGGGTTCTTTTCATTACTGTATGCTGCTGCTACCTGTTACATATATTTGCTGTATATTGTCCCAGGTATCAGTGGCCAGGAATAATTTTTTTTTGCATCTTAATACGGATTATTTTCTTCCAAAGCAATCCAGATCACACGTCTTTTTTGGTCAATTTGCTTGTTGGGAATGCATAATACAGATCTCTTCTATATTACAGCATGAAAAAAAATAGTTACCTATAGGTCAGCTATTTTAAACAGGGGTTTGGCCGTCACAGGGTTCACATCTGAGTGTGCAGAAAATTCTGCAATTTCTTTGCTACTGTCAAATTTTGTTGGCGTGTCTTATACAAGTTATTGACACCAGTTTGCTGAAAAAAAAATAGTTACCTAAAGGCCAGCTGTTTTAAACTCGGCAATTTGTAGTGACCATGTAAAATATTGTCCTCAATTTAAAATGGGCAAAGCACGTGGCAAGGAAAGGGAAACTGGATGTGATGGTGATGGTGCATGCAGAGGCCGAGGTCGAGGCCATCAGCAAGCTAAAATTGTGCCACAAAAAACATTCACATCCTCTCACCAGAACTTTTGGTTCCAATTACTGGGGAACTGCAGCAGCACGCCACTATTGAACCCAGAGCAGTGTCAAAAGGTTGCTGGTTAGATAGTGGATAATGCTTCCAGTCAATTTGCAACCACCACCACCACCTGGTCTTCCAAATGGTCAAGTCTGACTAGCCGTGAGTTTGACCTGCAAATTCCTCACTCTGATCCTCCTGCCTCCCACCATGCTGAGCGCCCGGAGACAACTGATCCCACACTTGGACACTCTGAAGAGGTGTTCACATTTCCATTTATAGATTCGGGACTCTTGCAGGGTCCACTTGGAGCAGAGCAAGAGGAGACGGCATGTAGCGTTGCCCAAATATTTGAGCAGCCATGGTCACACGAAGGTGACGGTGTAAACATGTCACAAGAGGTGGACGATGATGAGACGTCAGGAGGAGGACCAGAGTGCGGAAGTGAAAGACGAGGTGGTAGATGATATACTAATTGGGTCAAACTGGCAGGAGGACATACAGAGTGAGGACAGCAGCACACAGGGGGAGGGAGCGATAGCACCAAAACAGACAGGAAGAAGCAGGAAGTTGCCAGTCCAACCGTTAGGTCTTCCCGAGGCTGGTTGTTTTTTAAAGACTCTGCCAATAAACCCAAAAAGGTTATTGCACCACCTGCCATGACAGCATCTGCAGGGGTAGCAAAACTACCAGCCTGACCACCACCAGCATAATCAGGCACATGGCAGCACAGGAATCGACTTTGTGGGTCGAACCCCAGGGTCCAGAAACAGTGTTTGCCGATGACACCACTGCCTCTTCCGCTGCTGTGCATGAAAGCCAATCCCCTGTCCATGGTGCATGCAAAGATACCTCCTGCCCTGCACATGTTGATGTGCACACTCAACTAGCACCATCATCAAGCACATCCACGACCTTGTTGCAGCACAGCGTTCAGTTGTCCACACCCCAGTCCTTGGAATACAAGTGCAAATACGGAGAGACCACAGTGCTAAATTGACACATTTCTCATCTGCTTACTCCCAAAATGTTTCCTTTTAGCCTCGTGGAGACAGAAGCTTTCCACAACTTGATGGTGGTGGCTGTCTCTTGGTACTCAGTCCCCAGCCGCCACTAATTCTCCTAGTGTGCTGTCCCCGTATTACACAAGCACGTGTCCCACAACATTATCCCTGCCCTCAATAATGCAGTTACTGGAAAAGTCCACCTAACAATGGACACATGGACAAATGCTTGTGGGCAGGGACAGTACATCTCGCTGATGGCACACTAGGTTTACATAGTGGAAACTGGGACTAAGTCAGACCTTGGGATGGAGCGCGTACTCCCAACACCAAGGATTGTGGGTCCTATGTGTTACGGGCTGGCGGAAAGCACCAAATATTAAAGAAGGTGTAAGGTACATTCGTGCTCGGTAACTGCTGCTCGGTAATGGCGGACATTATATGGCGGTACAATAGAGGAACACATGGGGTTAACTCCACCTAGCGTGTACAGAGGCAGACTCTGTTACATCACAGAGCCGCCCGACCAACAAACATAAATGTTGCAGCCTGGTTATGCTCACAGAGCTCGGCAATGTGAGCACTGGTGTATAGACACAGAACTCTACCCCTGAGACACTGGGTTAGAGTCCCTCTAGTCACACTAGTGCTCAGCACCGCAACTGTGGTGCCAGGATGAAACAAATTAATAAATTAAGCGCAATACGTGAGAACTGCACCGCTCTGGCGGATGCCACAAACCACCCAGACAAGGGAGGAAAGCGCTAGACTTGCGAACGGTGTCGCACTGGCAGATGCAGCCACTAAATGTGGTACTGAAGGAGCCCAGAGCTGGATGGCACCATATGGCGCTAAGTGAGGTGCTGAGACATGGAAGCACCGTGGCGCAGACCAAGCCACTAGTAGGCGCTGACTCTAACTCTATTGCCCTAAAACATATGTATCCAAGGGAGGGGAGTTATAATGCGTCAGTCACCAGTTTCATGCATCCATCATCACTCACACAAATAGCATAAAGAGTCTATACTAGCGCATGGCCGAGCTGCCATGCGTCTCTTTCATAGCGGCATCCTTCCGGGACCTTCCCAGTGGACCTATCCGAGCAGTAACGGGACCTGCGCATGTGACCTCCGACCTCCAATGAGAGGTCGTCCCACGGGCATGCTCAGTAAGCAAAAGACAGGACTTAGTCCCAGAAGTGTCTGCTTGCTGCTGACTCAAGCATGCTGTTATAGCAGAGCCTGAAAGAGCAACCAGATGCCTAGCATCAGCCTGGGCAAGACGCTGGGACCATTGTCTCTGCTGAGCAGGAGTCTCTGCAGCCGCAGAGGATTGGGAGACCACAGAGGACATGGCATGAGATTCCCCCTGTGCAGTGGGGGAAACTCGACACCTAACATTACCCCCCTCCTACTGCCCACTCCCTCCTGTGCCTCGCTATGCTCAAAGGCTGCAAAGAGCAGGGGAGCACGAATATTCTCCACAGGTTCCCAGGTCCTATACTCAGGGCCATGACCCTTCCAGTCCACAAGATAACATTTTTTGCCCTGTACCACCTTACACCCCACGATGATGTTTACCTCATACTCGTCTGAGAACAAGCTTGATGTTCCGGTAGATGACTCTGTAAACCGGGACATGTGAACGGACTTAAGGAGGGACACGTGGAAGGTGTCAGTGATATCCAGGTGTGGAGGAAGAGCCAGACGGTAGATCAAAGGGTTAACCTGATCAAGGACCTTGAAGGGACCAATAAAGTGAAGCATGAACTTAGTGGACTCAACCCACAGCCTGATGTTATGAGCGGAGTGCCACACCACGTAGCCGGGAGCAAAGGTGGGAGTGGGGCACTGGTGTGCATCAGCGGAGGACCTCATTCTCTCCTTAGAGGCCTGGATGGCATCCTGAGTGCGGTCCCAAATGTCACATGCCTCCACCACCCAGTCTGCCACCCTAGAGTCGGTGGATGACACAGGCATGGGCACAGGAATGCAGAGATGCTGGCCATAATTGAGGAGGAATGGGGTCTGACTGGTGGAGTCGGCCACAGCGTTATTCAAAGCGTACTTCGCCCATGGCAGCAAGGATGCCCAGTCATCCTGCCTGTTCGAGACAAAATGTCATAGATATGTGACCAGGGTCTGGTTGTCTCTCTCCATCAACCCGTTCGTCTCAGTATTATAGGCCGAGGAGAGATTTAGCTCAATGTTGAGCAGACTACAGAGCTCTTTCCAGAACCGAGACGCAAACTGGGGACCCCGGTCACTGACAATCTTGCCCGGCATGCCGTGCAGGTGGAAAGCGTGTTTAATGAGCAACGCTGCCAGACCCCATGCAGAAGGTAACCGGGAGAGAGGTACGAGGTGCACCATCTTGGAGAAATGGTTGGTGACAACCCAAATGACCGTGCTGCCACTGGACTTGGGCAGTCCCACCACGAAGTCCATACCAACCATCTCCCAGGGCCTGTCTGCTACCGGCAGGGGGTAAGTAGCCCAGCTGGCCGCTGCCGAGGGGACCTATTCTGGGCGCAAGAGAAGCACGCCCGAATATAGTCCCTGACATCATGGGCCATATGCAGCCATCAGTACATCCTCGCCAGAAGCTCAGAGGTCCATTTTGTCCCGAAATGTCCAACCTCCCTGGACGAGTGAACCCAAGAGAGGACCTCAGATCGCTGACGGACAGGGACAAATGTCCTCAGGCTCTCTGATGGGACAATCAGCCAAGGTTCCTACTCCGATGACACCACGGAGTGGGAGAGAGCATCGGACTGGATGTTCTTCTCACTGGAGAGAAAATGGAGGGTGAAGTGGAACCAGGAGAAGAACAAGGACCATTTGGCCTGGTCAGAATTTAGCTGCTGGGCTGTCTGCAAGTACACCAAGTTCTTGTGGCTGGTGAACACCTGGAAAGGGTGGCAAGCCCCCTCCAGGAGGTGTCTCCATTCTGAGAATGCAAACTTCATTGCTAGCAACTCCTTGTCCCCGATGGAATAATTCTTCTCCGCCGGTGTAAAGGTCTTGGAGAGAAAAAAGCATGGGTACTTCCGACCTTGCGTGTCCTTCTGGAACAGGACCACTCTACCACCTCCAGAATGAAGGGTTTATCTACATTGGGGCAATTTAGAATGGGAGTGCTAGCGAAATGGGACTTAACCCCTTAACGACCAAGCCATTTTATTGGTTAAAGACCATGCCTTAATTTTGAAATCGGACCACTGTCAATTTATGTGGTTATAACTCTGGAAAGCTTCAACGGATCCCACTGATTATGACATTGTTTTTTCCTGACAAATTGTACTTCATGCTAGTGGTAAAATTTCTTTGATATGACTTGCGCTTATTTATAAAAAAATGGAAATATGGCAAAAAAAATTTTAAATTTTAAAATTTTCAAACTTTTAAATTTTATGCCCTTAAATCAGAGAGATATGTCACAAAAAATAGTTAATAAATAACATTTCCCACATGTCTTATTTACATCAGCACAATTTTGGAACCAAATTTTTTTTCTTAGGAAGTTATAAGGGTTAGAAGTTGACCAGCAATTTCTCATTTTTCCAACAAAATTTCCAAAACCATTTTTTTTAGGGACCACCTCACATTTGAAGTGAGTTTGGGGGTCAATATAACAGAAAATACTCAAAAGTGACACCATTCTAAAAACTGCACCCCAATCAAGGTGTTCAAAACCACATTCAAGAAGATTATTAACCCTTTAGGTACTTCACAAGAATTGAAGCAATGTGGAGGGAAAAAAAATAGCATTTAACTTTTTCCCCAAAATTTTTCTTTGGACACAATTTTTTTTATTTTGTCAAGGGTTTCAGGAAAAAATGAATCACAATATTTGTTGTGCAATTTCTCCTGAGTACACCGATACCCAATGTGTGGAGGAAGACCAATCTTTAGGCGCACGGCAGTGGTCAGAATGGATCATTTGAGGTTTTGAATGTCAAATTGGCTTGAATCGAGAGCAGACCCCATGTCGCGTTTGGAGAGGCCCTGATGTACCTAAACAGTGGAAAACCCTCATAAGTGACCCCATTTTGGAAACTAAACCCCTCAAGGAACTTATCTAAATGTGTGGTGAACACTTTGAACCCCCAAGGGCTTCACAGAAGGTTTTAACGTAGAGCCGTAAAGTTAAAAAATCATATTTCTTCCACAAAAATTATCTTTTCATCCCCAATTTTTATTTTCCCAAGGGTAGCAGGACCGCAAAAGTTGTTGTGCAATTTGTCCTGAGTACGCTGATACCCCATATGTGGGGTGGAACCACTGTTTTGGGCGCATGGCAGAGCTCGGAAGGGAATGAGTGCCGTTTTCGAATGCAGACTTTGATGGAATGGTCTGCAGGCGTCATGTTGAATTTGCAGAGCCCCTAATGTACCTAAACTGTGGAAACTCCCCACAAGTGACCTCATTTTGGAAACTAGACCCCCAAGGAGCTTATCTAGATGTGTGGTGAGCACTTTGAACCCCCAAGTGCTTCACAGAAGTTTATAACATAGAGCCGTGAAAATAAAAAAATCACATTTTTTTTCCACAAAAATGATCTTTTTGCCTCCAAATTTTTATTTTCACAAGGGTAACAGGAGAATTTGGACCCCAAAAGTTGTGCAATTTGTCCTGAGTATGCTGATACCCCATATGTGGGGGTAAACCACTGTGATCGCCTTACTGCGATCCTTGGGAGGCAGAATGCACAAATCCACAAAAGGTGAAGAATTGGTTTTATTTTTTACGCCGTTCCTCATGCAGTATTAGTGATTAGGCGACTTTATTCCTCAGGTCGGCGCGATTACAGTGATTTATATACTTATTTCGTGTTTAGCTTCTGTCACACACTAAAAGACGCATTTTTTTAAAGAATTTTTTGTAAGAAATTTTTGCATCTCCGTATTTTGAGAGCTATAATTTTTCCGTATTCCGGCTGACAGAGTCATGTGAGGTCTTGTTGTTTGCGAGAAGAGCTGCCGTTTTCATTGGTACCATTTTCGGGCACGTAATGTTTTTTGATCGCTTTCTATTCCGATTTTTGTGGAGGCAGAATGAACAAAAGCAATCAATTCAGGAATTATTTTTTGTTTCTTTTTTTTACTCCGTTACACGTGTGGTAAAATTAGTATGGCAGCCGATTACAACGATACCTCATTTATATCTTCTTTATGTTTTGGTGCTTTTTTACACAATAAAATCTAATTATTTTTGCATCGCTTTATTCTGCGAGCTATAACATTTTTATTTTTCGTCTGTTGATGCTGTATGGTGGCTCGTTTTTTGCTGGACAAGATGACGTTTTCAGCGGTACCATGTTTATTTATATCCGTCATTTTGAGCTTTTGTTATTGCACTTTTTCCAAGCGGTATGATGATACCACTTGGAAAAAGTATAATTTGCTACTTTTTTGTGTTTTTTTATGGTGTTCACTGAAGGGGTTAACTAGGTCCCTGCCCCCTTGCGTGCCTCTCAGCTGTCATAGACAGCTATCGGCACTGAACTGAAACTGATTGTTTCCAAGCAGTGACAGTTCAAAGGCAGGACGTTCAGAGTCCGTCCTGGTGCGGGAAATCACATCCTGCCATGACGGACTGTGCATGTCCATAGACATTAAGGGGTTAATGGAGGAGAAGGCCTTGGAGACAGGTTCCGACCACAACTTGGGATATGCACCCCTCTTGGTGAGGGCCACCAAGGGGGCTTTCAAAGTCGAGAAGTGGGGGATGATTTGACAATAATAATTTATGAACCCCATAAAGCACTGCATCGCTTTAAGAAAATGGAGCTCCTGCCAATCCATCACTGCCTGTAGCTTTGCAGGATCCATGGCCAATCCCTGGGCGGAGATGATATAGCCTAGGAAAGGCAAGGAATCCTGCTCAAACACACACTTCTCCAACTTGGCGTAGAGGGAGTTTGCCCGTAGTAGGTCGAAAACATTGCAAACATCTCTCCGGTGAGAGTCAATATCTGGAGAGTAGTTGAGGATATCATCCAGATAGACTACAATTGAGGTGGTGAGCATAACCCGGAAGATGTTGTTCACAAAGTCCTGGAAGACAGCTGGAGCATTACAGAGCCCAAAGTGCATCACCAGGTATTCATAGTGCATGTCCCTGGTGTTAAAAGCTGCCTTCCATTTGTCCCCCTCACGGATGCGAATCAGGTTGTAAGCCTCTCGCAGGTCAAGTTTAGTAAACACTCTCGCTCCCCGTAGCCTATCGAACAGTTCCAATATCGGGGCAGAGGATACTTATTCTTAACGGTGATAGCATTAAGACCCCTGTAATCGATGCAGGGACGCAGTTCTCCATTCTTCTTCTGGACGAAGAAGAATCCCGCCCCCGCTGGTGACACTGACTTCCTAATGAATCTCCTTGCCAGATTCTCCCTGATATACAGAGACATGGCCTCTGTCTCCTGGAGAGATAGACTCGACCCTGAGGAGGCTCAGCACCAGGCAAGAGGTCAATAGGACAGTCGTAGGGGCGGTGAGGTGGAAGGGTCTGCGCCACCTTCTTGGAGAACATGTCTGCATACTGTCGATAGCATTTGAGGAGAGAGGAGAGATCTGCGGACTTCAGTGGAGTCAACCTGAACGCACTCCCTCTGACATCTATCCTCACAGGATTACTCCACCCGAGAATTCTTCCCAAGGACCACTCTATATGGGGAGAGTGATGATGCAGAGGTCCTGGTTAGAGTTGAGCGAAACGGGTCGAAAAATTTCAAAAGTCGCCGACTTTTGGCAAAGTCGGGTTTCATGAAACGAAACCCGACCCTAGGATGAGGTCGGCCACGAGGTCGGCGACTTACGCGCCAAAGTCGCATTTCAAAAGTTTGTTTTGCTCTCTTTTTCAGCCAATCAGGATCCACGGACACTGTGGGCAATGTGATGACATAGACAGGGGTCACCACCATCTTTCAGAAGGGCATGCAAGTGATTGGCTTGCTTTGGTGGGCGTCACAGGGGTTATAAAAGGGCGTGCACGCCGACCGCCATCTTACTTCTGCCGATCTTAGCATAGGGAGAGGTTGCTGATTCTGTAGGGAGAGCGTTAGGCAGGGAAGAAAAAAAAAACTGCTTCTGCTGCTAGCGATTTTGCCTGTACAACACACCAGTCACTGTGTGTGCAGTGCAAGGGGAGGCTATATTGTGGTGGATCAGCGGTGTTGGTTGTTAGGCTGCCTTCTAAGGCTTCCTGACAGCTGCATTGCTGTTTACCCACTGCTCTGCAAACTGCTTTTTTAAAAGCAATCCCAATTTTTTTTTTTGTCCTGCAGAGGTACTGAGCGTGCATTTTTTCACACCATACAGCGTCAGTGGGCCTCACACAATCCAAAAGTGTCCAGTGTCCACTAGTGTCTGCAGAAATTCAAAATCTCCCTTATCCTGTAGTCACTTTTTTCACACCTGTGCCATCGAGCCTGTGACATAGCGCTCTGATATTCAGTGGGCCTCACACAATCCAAAAGTGTCCAGTGTCCACTAGTGTCTGCAGAAATTCAAAATCTCCCTTATCCTGTAGTCACTTTTTTCACACCTGTGCCATCGAGCCTGTGACATAGCGCTCTGATATTCAGTGGACCTCACACAATCCAAAAGTGTCCATTGTCCACTAGTGTCTGCAGAAACTCAAAATCTCCCTTATCCTGTAGTCACTTTTTTCACACCTGTGCCATCGAGCCTGTGACATAGCGCTCTGATATTCAGTGGGCCTCACACAATCCAAAAGTATCCAGTGTCCACTAGTGTCTGCAGAAATTCAAAATCTCCCTTATCCTGTAGTCACTTTTTTCACACCTGTGCCATCGAGCCTGTGACATAGCGCTCTGATATTCAGTGGGCCTCACACAATCCAAAAGTGTCCAGTGTCCACTAGTGTCTGCAGAAATTCAAAATCTCCCCTGTCCTATAGACACCTTGTACCTTGTTTTACATTACTATATAGTTTGTTGGATTTTGTCTACATTTCTACCAAAAATGAGGAAGGCTGGTGGAAGAGGCCGTGGAATTGGGCGGGGGTTGGCAGCTGGTAATGATGGTGTTGGTGGTGGATCTGATGGTAGTGGCAAAAGAAAAATAGGACCAAATGCAGGAGGTGTTGAGCCTGCATCATCGTCTGGCTCCACAAGGCCTCGAAGGCTTAGTTTTCTAGGAGTTGGCAAACCGCTTTTAAAGCCAGAGCTTCAGGAAAAAGTTTTGTCTTACATTGCTGACTCAGCCTCCAGCTCTATCGCCTCCACTTCTGAAGTTGTAAAAATAAAAGCACTGAGTCATCATTGGAGGCTCATGTTCATGAACCACACCTTTCCTTGTGTCCTTCAACCCAACCAAGATGGAAGGATGACGCAGGCCATACTACTGATTACTCCATGGAGCTGTTTTCACATACCATGCCTGGATTATCAAGTGAAATGGTGAATTACCCAGGCCAAGATGAATCTGACATGGAGTGCACTGATGCACAGCCGCTGATAGATGATTCTGCTGGTACATTCACTCAGAGCACTACATTGTCCTCGCAGTGTACAGAGCCAGATTCTGACCCTGATGAGACTCAGGTGCCCCTTCCCGCACACTATACCACCATACACGGTGACACAGAGGAAGGTGCACATGACATAGAAGAGGAGGTGATGGATGACCCAGTTGTTGAATCAGATTGGCATCCATTGGGGGAAGAGGGTACTGCTTCCAATAGCTCAGATGAGGAGGAGCATCCACAGCAGACATCGACATCGCAACAGCTGTTATCTGGCAGGCCCAGAGCACTCCAAAGACAGGTTCCAAAAATCAAAAGAGTTGCTGGACAGCTTGTCCAGAGGGTCAAAAGATCACAGCGTGCTAGGCCGCAAAATGTCTGCCAAAGTAGGAAGAGTGCAGTGTGGCACTTTTTTGAACAAAATCCTCATGATCAGGCCAAGGTTATCTGTAAGAAGTGCGCAAAGACCTTTAGCCGAGGGAAAAATCTGAAAAATTTGAATACCAGTTGCATGCTTAGACATTTAACCAGCATGCACTTGCAAGCGTGGACACAACACCAAACCTCAAGTGCCACATGTGCAACTGATCACAAAGAAGGTAGTCAACAACGCTACATTGTTTCCCCCACTGTAAGCCCACCGGTTAGCACAGCAGCAAATGTTGAGGTGTCGTTGCAAGGCCACAGCAGTCAGGGAATCCCACTGTTATATCAACGAAATACTGAATCTAGGCCATCAGAAAGAACACCAACTCCATCACCATCATCAACCCTCTCTCAGTCCGCCCTGTCCACCGCTACTTCCACCATATGCAGCTCTCAAGTCCAGCTCACCCTCCCAGACACTATGAGTAGGTCAAGAAAGTACTCAGTCTCTCATCCACGTACACTGGGTTTGAACGCCCACATTGCCAAACTAATCTCGTTTGAGATGATGCCCTATCGGTTGGTGGAAAGCGCAGCTTTCCGCGAACTCATGGCCTATGCAGTACCACGCTATGACCTACCCAGTCGCCACTTCTTCTCTCGCAAAGCCATCCCAGCCCTCCACCATCATGTAAAAGACCGCATTGTCCATGCACTCAAGCAGTCAGTGAGTGGAAAGGTGCACCTCACAACTGATGCATGGTCCAGTTGGCATGGCCAGGGCCGTTACGTGTCCATCACTGCGCACTGGGTTAATGTGGTGGATGCAGGGTCCACAGGGGACAGCGGTGGTGGGACAGTGCTGCCTAGCCCACGGTATAGGAAACAGTTGGCTGTAGGCGTTCGACCCTCCTCCTCCTCCTCCTCCTCCTCCTCCAGAAGCAAAAGCTCGTCCACAGAGCGCAGTCGTACGAGCACTCCATCTGCAGCTGCCACTGTTGCACACAAGGTGTCCCCCTATCGAGCTGCTAGTGGAAAGCGTCAGCAGGCTGTGTTGCAGATGATGTGTTTGGGCGACAGACACACCGCCGAGGTGCTGGCCGAGTACTTGAAGCGACAAACTGAGTCATGGCTGGGCAGTGTACATATTGAGGCAGGCAAGGTAGTTAGTGATAACGGCCGTAATTTTGTGGCAGCCATAGCCCTTTCAAAACTCAGCCACATACCTTGCTTGGCTCACACCTTGAACCTGGTGGTGCAGTGCTTCCTCAAAAATTATCCGGAGTTAACAGCCCTGCTCCAGAAGGTGCGAAGACTGTGCGCGCACATCCGCCGGTCGCCTGGACACTCCGTTCGTATGCAGAAGCTGCAGCGATTGCTCCACCTTCCCAACCACCACCTCATTATCGACATTGCAACAAGGTGGAACTCCACCCTGCACATGGTGGAGCAGCTGTGCGAGCAGAGGCAGGCCATAATGCATTTGTGGGAGGATACACGACCACGCACTTTGAGAGCAGACATGGAGTTGACAGGTGTGCAGTGGTCGAAGCTGAAAGACCTCTGTAAAGTCCTTCAGTGTTTTGAGGAATGCACACGGCTGGTAAGCGCAGACGACGCCATCCAAAGCATGAGCATCCCACTTATGCGTCTGCTCATGCAAACGTTGACGCACCTTAAGGAGCAGGCGTCTGCAACCAATGTTGATGAGGAGGAAGAGGAGGAGGGAATCCTTGATGACATTCAGCCATTGTCTGCTCAGGGACCTCTCCTGGACGAGGTGGAGGAAGAAGAGGAGGAGGAGGATGATGATGGGGATGATTACTTAGGGGAGGAGGATGCATCTCGTGGGGCAAGTGAAAATGTTGGCGTGGCAAGGTCTGGTACAGGGTTTGTGCGTGACTGGAGGGATGTGGATTTGCCAGAAAGTGCTCCTCCACCCAGCACTCACAGTGCATCATTGACACCGGGAACATTGGCCCACATGTCAGATTATGCCTTGCAGATCCTAAAAAGGGACCCCCGCATTGCCAAAATGATGAACGATGACGACTACTGGTTGGCCAGCATCCTGGATCCACGCTATAAAGGCAAATTGCAAAACATCATGCCACAGGAGAACCTTGACCGAATATTGGCTAATAAACAAGCAACTCTGGTAAATCGGTTGCTTGAGGCATTCCCAGCACACAGCAGCGGTGACGGTTCTCACACGAGCCGGGGGCAGCTTGGCAGAGGTGTTCATGGTGCACACAGCAGAAGTGGCATTGGAGACAGGGGTTTCATGACAATGTTGTGGACTGATTTTTCAAATACCGCTCACACAACTGGTAATACTGCATCGATGGAAAGTGACAGGAGACAGCAGTTGTCAACTATGGTTACAAACTACTTTTCCTCCCATATCAATGTTCTCCCACACAGGTCATTCCCCTTTGACTATTGGGCTGCTAAACTGGACACCTGGCCTGAATTGGCACAATATGCCTTACAGGAGCTCGCTTGCCCAGCTGCAAGTGTGCTATCGGAAAGAGTCTTCAGTGCAGCTGGATCAATCCTGACAGAAAAAAAGGACCCGTCTGTCAACCCAAAATGTGGATGATCTAACCTTCATTAAAATGAACCATGCATGGGTTTCCAAGGATTTTGTCCCACCTTCCCCTGATGACACATAGGGTGACAGAAAAATGGCTTGCTTTGGTCCACCTCTTCCTGGGACTTGACCTATTTTGCCTTTTGCATCAGCTGAATGTCCAACATCAACATATGCCACTTTCTAAAACTCCCTAACTGTGTTGCCTCCCCCCCATGGCCGGAGTCACCACCTAGCGCACGACACCGTGCGAGTTCCGTTGCCCTGGACAGGTGGGTAGGCTGACTCTTGGGCGCGTGCACTGGCACAGGGTCCCTCATAGTGCAATCAAGTGTCTCTGACGGTGGTGGTGCACACCCGCCGTCAGACACACCGCCATACTATGAGGGGCCCAGTGCCAGTACCGACGACCACGAGTGGGCCCCCCTTGCTTGGGCAGGGCCCCAGCATTTGCAATCTTTACCACTCCCTGCTCCTCCGCTGTGTAGTCTGGGCCGTCAAATCCATACTGTGCCTGACACCGTCTGAGCCTGCTTCCTGATGTATAGACATATATTTTGAATGTGTACGCTATCCATACATGTTATCCTGGGATACGGTACCCTTTCTCACCTTTGTGCAATCACGTGCAAGCCATACTGGGCCTAACACCGTCTGAGCCTGCCTCCTGATGTATAGAATTATATTTTGAATGTGTACGCTATCCATACATGTTATCCTGGGATACGGTACCCTTTCTCACCTTTGTGCAATCACGTGTAATCCACACTGGGCGTGAGAACGGCTGGCGAGCTGTTAAGCAAGCTACAGCACCTGTGGTTTGCACACGTAAGTTTTTCATTTTTTCAGGAATGACGGTTAGGCCTAATTCCGGAGCTGCGGTTGACCTGCACTTACTGGGAAATCATCGTTCGTGGGTAATAATTGTAATCAGTAGAGTTGAACGACTTTTGGTTTTTTAGGGTCGCGTTTCGTTTCGTGAAACCCGACTTTTCCAAAGGTCGGGTCGAGCAAGATCGTCCGATTATAGGGAAAAGTCGGGGTCGTCCCGAAACACGAAACCCAATGTAAGTCAATGGGGAATAAAAGTCGGCAGTGAGAGGAGGACAGGAAACACACCTACAGTGCCCATTTGAATGCCAAAAGCATCAATTCTTCGTACTTAAGCTTGTCAACCTTAATTAACTTCATAATACAAGTTACGCACTGAAAAATGGGGGTTATTTGGCTAAATTTGTGGGGGGGAGGGCTGGCTGCAGGTTTTCATGTGCCCTGGGCGAAAGAGCGCCCCTTTAACACATACCACAACTCATCATGCTCCGATACGGCAGAGAAATAGCGGTATAGTACAATGAAAAATACCTCACTTTTTACATCTCATGACGAGGCCCATCTATTTCTCCATACAAAATCATTGGTCCCATATAATGTTTGAAACAGTATATGATGAGCTCCACATAATGCTACAGTATATGTTGGTCCCCATGGATGAAGCTCCACTGTCTTATGGGCCCAAATAATGCTCCAAACATAATGGGCCCCATTTCTAATGCTCTAGTGTATAATGGGCCCTGTAAATGCTGCTCCAGTGTCTGATGTCCACCTTTGGAATGTTCCAGTGTATGGTGGGCCCCACCTATCATTCTCCAGAGTATAGTGCTCCCCAAAAATTGCTGTCCCAACATAGAAAACAATCAAATAAGTCTCCTCGCTAGGGAATCCCTGTACTTGTCTGGACAGGTGCTGTAGCTTGCTTAACAGCTCGCCAGCCGTTCTCACGCCCAGTATGGATTGCACGTGATTGCACAAAGGTTAGAAAGGGTACCGTATCCCTGGATAACATGTATGGATAGCGTACACATTCAAAATATATGTCTATACAGCATGAGGCAGGCTCAGACGGTGTTAGGCCCAGTATGGATTGCACGTCATTGCACAAAGTTTAGAAAGGGTAGCGTATCCCCGGATAACATGTATGGATAGCGTACACATTCAAAATATATGTCTATACAGCATGAGGCAGGCTCAGACGGTGTTAGGCCCAGTATGGATTGCACGTCATTGCACAAAGGTTAGAAAGGGTACCGTATCCCCGGATAACATGTATGGATAACGTACACATTCAAAATATATGTCTATACAGCATGAGGCAGGCTCAGACGGTGTTAGGCCCAGTATGGATTGCACGTGATTGCACAAAGGTTAGAAAGGGTACCGTATCCCCGGATAACATGTATGGATAGCGTACACATTCAAAATATATGTCTATACAGCATGAGGCAGGCTCAGACGGTGTTAGGCCCAGTATGGATTGCACGTCATTGCACAAAGGTTAGAAGGGGTACCGTATCCCCGGATAACATGTATGGATAGCGTACACATTCAAAATATATGTCTATACAGCATGAGGCAGGCTCAGACGGTGTTAGGCCCAGTATGGATTGCACGTCATTGCACAAAGGTTAGAAAGGGTACCATATCCCCGGATAACATGTATGGATAGCGTACACATTCAAAATATATGTCTATACAGCATGAGGCAGGCTCAGACGGTGTTAGGCCCAGTATGGATTGCACGTCATTGCACAAAGGTTAGAAGGGGTACCGTATCCCCGGATAACATGTATGGATAGCGTACACATTCAAAATATATGTCTATACAGCATGAGGCAGGCTCAGACGGTGTTAGGCCCAGTATGGATTGCACGTCATTGCACAAAGGTTAGAAGGGGTACCGTATCCCCGGATAACATGTATGGATAGCGTACACATTCAAAATATATGTCTATACAGCATGAGGCAGGCTCAGACGGTGTTAGGCCCAGTATGGATTGCACGTGATTGCACAAAGGTTAGAAAGGGTACCGTATCCCCGGATAACATGTATGGATAGCGTACACATTCAAAATATATGTCTATACAGCATGAGGCAGGCTCAGACGGTGTTAGGCCCAGTATGGATTGCACGTTATTGCACAAAGGTTAGAAGGGGTACCGTATCCCCGGATAACATGTATGGATAGCGTACACATTCAAAATATATGTCTATACAGCATGAGGCAGGCTCAGACGGTGTTAGGCCCAGTATGGATTGCACGTCATTGCACAAAGGTTAGAAAGGGTACCATATCCCCGGATAACATGTATGGATAGCGTACACATTCAAAATATATGTCTATACAGCATGAGGCAGGCTCAGACGGTGTTAGGCCCAGTATGGATTGCACGTCATTGCACAAAGGTTAGAAGGGGTACCGTATCCCCGGATAACATGTATGGATAGCGTACACATTCAAAATATATGTCTATACAGCATGAGGCAGGCTCAGACGGTGTTAGGCCCAGTATGGATTGCACGTCATTGCACAAAGGTTAGAAGGGGTACCGTATCCCCGGATAACATGTATGGATAGCGTACACATTCAAAATATATGTCTATACAGCATGAGGCAGGCTCAGACGGTGTTAGGCCCAGTATGGATTGCACGTCATTGCACAAAGGTTAGAAAGTGTACCGTATCCCCGGATAACATGTATGAATAGCGTACACATTCAAAATATATGTCTATACAGCATGAGGCAGGCTCAGACGGTGTTAGGCCCAGTATGGATTGCACGTCATTGCACAAAGGTTAGAAGGGGTACCGTATCCCCGGATAACATGTATGGATAGCGTACACATTCAAAATATATGTCTATACAGCATGAGGCAGGCTCAGACGGTGTTAGGCCCAGTATGGATTGCACGTCATTGCACAAAGGTTAGAAGGGGTACCGTATCCCCGGATAACATGTATGGATAGCGTACACATTCAAAATATATGTCTATACAGCATGAGGCAGGCTCAGACGGTGTTAGGCCCAGTATGGATTGCACGTCATTGCACAAAGGTTAGAAAGGGTACCGTATCCCCGGATAACATGTATGGATAGCGTACACATTCAAAATATATGTCTATACAGCATGAGGCAGGCTCAGACGGTGTTAGGCCCAGTATGGATTGCACGTCATTGCACAAAGGTTAGAAAGGGTACCGTATCCCTGGATAACATGTATGGATAGCGTACACATTCAAAATATATGTCTCAGGAGGCAGGCTCAGACGGTGTCAGGCACAGTATGGATTTGACGGCCCAGATTACACAGCGGAGGAGCAGGGAGAGGTAAAGATTGTAAATGCTGGGGCCCTGGCCAAGCAAGGGGGGCCCACTCGTGGGCGTTGGTACTGGCACTGGGCCCCTTATAGTACAGCGGTGTGTCTGACGGCGGGTGTGCACCACCACCGTCAGAGACACTTGATTGCACTATGAGGGACCCTGTGCCAGTGCCCACGCCCAAGAGTCGGCCTACCCACCTGTCCAGGGCAACGGCACTCGCACGGTGTCGTGCGCTAGGTGGTGACCCCGGCCATGGGGGTGGAGGCAGCACAGTTAGGGAGTTTTAGAAAGTGGCATATGTTGATGTTGGACATTCAGCTGATGCAAAAGGCGAAATAGGTGAAGTACCAGGAAGAGGTGGACCAAAGCAAGCCATTTTTCTGTCACCCTATGTGTCATCAGGGGAAGGTGGGAAAAAATCCTTGGAAACCCATGCGTGGTTCATTTTAATGAAGGTTAGATCATCCACATTTTGGGTTGACAGACGGGTCCTTTTTTCTGTCAGGATTGATCCAGCTGCACTGAAGACTCTTTCCGATAGCACACTTGCAGCTGGGCAAGCGAGCTCCTGTAAGGCATATTGGGCCAATTCAGGCCAGGTGTCCAGTTTAGCGGCCCAATAGTCAAAGGGGAATGACCTGTGTGGGAGAACATCGATATGGGAGGAAAAGTAGTTTGTAACCATAGTTGACAACTGCTGTCTCCTGTCACTTTCCATCGATGCAGTATTACCAGTTGTGTGAGCGGTATTTGAAAAATCAGTCCACAACATTGTCATGAAACCCCTGTCTCCAACGCCACTTCTGCTGTGTGCACCACGAACACCTCTGCCAAGCTGCCCCCGGCCCGTACGGCTCGTGTGAGAACCATCACCGCTGCTGTGTGCTGGGAATGCCTCAAGCAACCGATTTACCAGAGTTGCTTGTTTATTAGCCAATATTAGGTCAAGGTTCTCCTGTGGCATGATGTTTTGTAATTTGCCTTTATAGCGTGGATCCAGGATGCTGGCCAACCAGTAGTCGTCATCGTTCATCATTTTGGCAATGCGGGGTCCCTTTTTAGGATCCGCAAGGCATAATCTGACATGTGGGCCTATGTTCCCGGTGTCAATGATGCACTGCGAGTGCTGGGTGGAGGAGCACATTCTGGCAAATCCACATCCCTCCAGTCACGCACAAACCCTGTACCTGACCTTGCCACGCCAACATTTTCACTTGCCCCACGAGATGCATCCTCCTCCCCTAAGTAATCATCCCCATCATCCTCCTCCTCCTCCTCTTCTTCCTCCACCTCGTCCAGGAGAGGTCCCTGAGCAGACAATGGCTGAATGTCATCAAGGATTCCCTCCTCCTCTTCCTCCTCATCAACATTGGCTGCAGACGCCTGCTCCTTAAGGTGCGTCAAAGTTTGCATGAGCAGACGCATAAGTGGGATGCTCATGCTTAGGATGGCGTCGTCTGCGCTTACCAGCCGTGTGCATTCCTCAAAACACTGAAGGACTTTACAAAGGTCTTTCAGCTTCGACCACTGCACGCCTGTCAACTCCATGTCTGCTCTCAAAGTGCGTGGCCGTGTATCCTCCCACAAATGCATTATGGCCTGCCTCTGCTCGCACAGCCGCTCCACCATGTGCAGGGTGGAGTTCCACCTTGTTGCAATGTCGATAATGAGGTGGTGGTTGGGAAGGTGGAGCAATCGCTGCAGCTTCTGCATACGAACGGAGTGTACAGGCGACCGGCGGATGTGCGCGCACAGTCTTCGCACCTTCTGGAGCAGGGCTGTTAACTCCGGATAATTTTTGAGGAAGCACTGCACCACCAGGTTCAAGGTGTGAGCCAAGCAAGGTATGTGGCTGAGTTTTGAAAGGGCTATGGCTGCCACAAAATTACGGCCGTTATCACTAACTACCTTGCCTGCCTCAAGATGTACACTGCCCAGCCATGACTCAGTTTGTCGATTCAAGAACTCGGCCAGCACCTCGGCGGTGTGTCTGTCGCCCAAACACATCATCTGCAACACAGCCTGCTGACGCTTTCCACTAGCTGCTCGATAGGGGGACACATCGTGTGCAACAGTGGCAGCTGCAGATGGAGTGCTCGTACGACTGCGCTCTGTGGACGAGCTGTCGCTTCTGGAGGAGGAGGAGGAGGAGGAGGAGGGTCGAACGCCTACAGCCAACTGTTTCCTATACCGTGGGCTAGGCAGCACTGTCCCACCACCGCTGTCCCCTGTGGACCCTGCATCCACCACATTAACCCAGTGCGCAGTGATGGACACGTAACTGCCCTGGCCATGCCAACTGGACCATGCATCAGTTGTGAGGTGCACCTTTCCGCTCACTGACTGCTTGAGTGCATGGACAATGCGGTCTTTCACATGATGGTGGAGGGCTGGGATGGCTTTGCGAGAGAAGAAGTGGCGACTGGGTAGGTCATAGCGTGGTACTGCATAGGCCATGAGTTCGCGGAAAGCTGTGCTTTCCACCAACCGAAAGGGCATCATCTCAAACGAGATTAGTTTGGCAATGTGGGCGTTCAAACCCAGTGTACGCGGATGAGAGACTGAGTACTTTCTTGACCTACTCATAGTGTCTGGGAGGGTGAGCTGGACTTGAGAGCTGCATATGGTGGAAGTAGCGGTGGACAGGGCGGACTGAGAGAGGGTTGATGATGGTGATGGAGTTGGTGTTCTTTCTGATGGCCTAGAATCAGTCTTTCGTTGATATAACAGTGGGATTCCCTGACTGCTGTGGCCTTGCAACGACACCTCAACATTTGCTGCTGTGCTAACCGGTGGGCTTACAGTGGGGGAAACAATGTAGCGTTGCTGACTACCTTCGTTGTGATCAGTTGCACATGTGGCACTTGAGGTTTGGTGTTGTGTCCACGCTTGCAAGTGCATGCTGGTTAAATGTCTAAGCATGCAACTGGTATTCAAATTTTTCAGATTTTTCCCTCGGCTAAAGGTCTTTGCGCACTTCTTACAGATAACCTTGGCCTGATCATGAGGATTTTGTTCAAAAAACTGCCACACTGCACTCTTCCTACTTTGGGAGACATTTTGCGGCCTAGCACGCTGTGATCTTTTGACCCTCTGGACAAGCTGTCCAGCAACTCTTTTGATGTTTGGAACCTGTCTTTGGAGTGCTCCGGGCTTGCCAGATAACAGCTGTTGCGATGTCGATGTCTGCTGTGGATGCTCCTCATCTGAGCTATTGGAAGCAGCACCCTCTTCCCCAATGGATGCCAATCTGGGTCAACAACTGGGTCATCCATCACCTCCTCTTCAATGTCATGTGCACCTTCCTCTGTGTCACCGTGTATGGTGGTATAGTGTGCGGGAAGGGGCACCTGAGTCTCATCAGGGTCAGAATCTGGCTCTGTACACTGCGAGGACAATGTAGTGCTCTGAGTGAATGTACCAGCAGAATCATCCATCAGCGGCTGTGCATCAGTGCACTCCATGTCAGATTCATCTTGGCCTGGGTAATTCACCATTTCACTTGATAATCCAGGCATGGTATGTGAAAACAGCTCCATGGAGTAATCAGTAGTATGGCCTGCGTCATCCTTCAATCTTGGTTGGGGTGAAGGACACAAGGAAAGGTGTGGTTCATGAACATGAGCCTCCAATGACGACTCAGTGCTTTTACTTTTTACAACTGAAGAAGAGGAGGCGATAGAGCTGGAGGCTGAGTCAGCAATGTAAGACAAAACTTTTTCCTGATGCTCTGCCTTTAAAAGCGGTTTGCCAACTCCTAGAAAACTAAGCGTTCGAGGCCTTATGTAGCCAGACGATGACGCAGGGTCAGCACCTCCTGCATTCGGTCCTATTTTGCTCTTGCCACTACCATCAGATCCACCACCAACACCATCATTACCAGCTGCCAACCCCCGCCCAATTCCACGGCCTCTTCCACCAGCCTTCCTCATTTTTGGTAGAAATGTAGACAAAATCCAACAAACTATATAGTAATGTAAAACAAGGTACAAGGTGTCTATAGGACAGGGGAGTTTTAGAATTTCTGCACACACTTGTGGACAGTGGACACTTGTGGATTGTGTGCGGCCCACTGATATCTGAGCGCTATGTGACACGCTCGATGGCACAGCTGCCTGTGACCAAAGTGACGAGAGGATAATGGAGATTTTGAATCTCTGCGTACACTTGTGGACAGTGGACACTTGTGGATTGTGTGCGGCCCACTGATATCTGAGCGCTATGTGACACGCTCGATTGCACAGCTGCCTGTGACCAAAGTGACGAGAGGATAATGGAGATTTTGAATCTCTGCGTACACTTTTGGACAGTGGACACTTGTGGATTGTGTGCGGCCCACTGATATCTGAGCGCTATGTGACACGCTCGATGGCACAGCTGCCTGTGACCAAAGTGACGAGAGGATAATGGAGATTTTGAATCTCTGCGTACACTTGTGGACAGTGGACACTTGTGGATTGTGTGCGGCCCACTGATATCTGAGCGCTATGTGACACGCTCGATGGCACAGCTGCCTGTGACCAAAGTGACAAGAGGATAATGGAGATTTTGAATCTCTGCGTACACTTTTGGACAGTGGACACTTGTGGATTGTGTGCGGCCCACTGATATCTGAGCGCTATGTGACACGCTCGATGGCACAGCTGCCTGTGACCAAAGTGACGAGAGGATAATGGAGATTTTGAATCTCTGCGTACACTTTTGGAGAGTGGACACTTGTGGATTGTGTGCGGCCCACTGATATCTGAGCGCTATGTGACACGCTCGATGGCACAGCTGCCTGTGACCAAAGTGACGAGAGGATAATGGAGATTTTGAATCTCTGCGTACACTTGTGGACAGTGGACACTTGTGGATTGTGTGCGGCCCACTGATATCTGAGCGCTATGTGACACGCTCGATGGCACAGCTGCCTGTGACCAAAGTGACGAGAGGATAATGGAGATTTTGAATCTCTGTGTACACTTTTGGACAGTGGACACTTGTGGATTGTGTGCGGCCCACTGATATCTGAGCGCTATGTGACACGCTCGATGGCACAGCTGCCTGTGACCAAAGTGACGAGAGGATAATGGAGATTTTGAATCTCTGCGTACACTTTTGGACAGTGGACACTTGTGGATTTTGTGCGGCCCACTGATATCTGAGCGCTATGTGACACGCTCGATGGCACAGCTGCCTGTGACCAAAGTGACGAGAGGATAATGGAGATTTTGAATCTCTGCGTACACTTGTGGACAGTGGACACTTGTGGATTGTGTGCGGCCCACTGATATCTGAGCGCTATGTGACACGCTCGATGGCACAGCTGCCTGTGACCAAAGTGACGAGAGGATAATGGAGATTTTGAATCTCTGCGTACACTTTTGGACAGTGGACACTTGTGGATTGTGTGCGGCCCACTGATATCTGAGCGCTATGTGACACGCTCGATGGCACAGCTGCCTGTGACCAAAGTGACGAGAGGATAATGGAGATTTTGAATCTCTGCGTACACTTTTGGAGAGTGGACACTTGTGGATTGTGTGCGGCCCACTGATATCTGAGCGCTATGTGACACGCTCGATGGCACAGCTGCCTGTGACCAAAGTGACGAGAGGATAATGGAGATTTTGAATCTCTGCGTACACTTGTGGACAGTGGACACTTGTGGATTGTGTGCGGCCCACTGATATCTGAGCGCTATGTGACACGCTCGATGGCACAGCTGCCTGTGACCAAAGTGACGAGAGGATAATGGAGATTTTGAATCTCTGTGTACACTTTTGGACAGTGGACACTTGTGGATTGTGTGCGGCCCACTGATATCTGAGCGCTATGTGACACGCTCGATGGCACAGCTGCCTGTGACCAAAGTGACGAGAGGATAATGGAGATTTTGAATCTCTGCGTACACTTTTGGACAGTGGACACTTGTGGATTTTGTGCGGCCCACTGATATCTGAGCGCTATGTGACACGCTCGATGGCACAGCTGCCTGTGACCAAAGTTACGAGAGGATAATGGAGATTTTGAATCTCTGCGTACACTTGTGGACAGTGGACACTTGTGGATTGTGTGCGGCCCACTGATATCTGAGCGCTATGTGACACGCTCGATGGCACAGCTGCCTGTGACCAAAGTGACGAGAGGATAATGGAGATTTTGAATCTCTGCGTACACTTTTGGACAGTGGACACTTGTGGATTGTGTGCGGCCCACTGATATCTGAGCGCTATGTGACACGCTCGATGGCACAGCTGCCTGTGACCAAAGTGACGAGAGGATAATGGAGATTTTGAATCTCTGCGTACACTTTTGGACAGTGGACACTTGTGGATTGTGTGCGGCCCACTGATATCTGAGCGCTATGTGACACGCTCGATGGCACAGCTGCCTGTGACCAAAGTGACGAGAGGATAATGGAGATTTTGAATCTCTGCGTACACTTTTGGACACTGGACACTTGTGGATTGTGTGCGGCCCACTGATATCTGAGCGCTATGTGACACGCTCGATGGCACAGCTGCCTGTGACCAAAGTGACGAGAGGATAATGGAGATTTTGAATCTCTGCGTACACTTGTGGACAGTGGACACTTGTGGATTGTGTGCGGCCCACTGATATCTGAGCGCTATGTGACACGCTCGATGGCACAGCTGCCTGTGACCAAAGTGACGAGAGGATAATGGAGATTTTGAATCTCTGCGTACACTTTTGGACAGTGGACACTTGTGGATTGTGTGCGGCCCACTGATATCTGAGCGCTATGTGACACGCTCGATGGCACAGCTGCCTGTGACCAAAGTGACGAGAGGATAATGGAGATTTTGAATCTCTGCGTACACTTGTGGACAGTGGACACTTGTGGATTGTGTGCGGCCCACTGATATCTGAGCGCTATGTGACACGCTCGATGGCACAGCTGCCTGTGACCAAAGTGACGAGAGGATAATGGAGATTTTGAATCTCTGCGTACACTTTTGGACAGTGGACACTTGTGGATTGTGTGCGGCCCACTGATATCTGAGCGCTATGTGACACGCTCGATGGCACAGCTGCCTGTGACCAAAGTGACGAGAGGATAATGGAGATTTTGAATCTCTGCGTACACTTTTGGACAGTGGACACTTGTGGATTGTGTGCGGCCCACTGATATCTGAGCGCTATGTGACACGCTCGATGGCACAGCTGCCTGTGACCAAAGTGACGAGAGGATAATGGAGATTTTGAATCTCTGCGTACACTTTTGGACAGTGGACACTTGTGGATTGTGTGCGGCCCACTGATATCTGAGCGCTATGTGACACGCTCGATGGCACAGCTGCCTGTGACCAAAGTGACGAGAGGATAATGGAGATTTTGAATCTCTGCGTACACTTTTGGACACTGGACACTTGTGGATTGTGTGCGGCCCACTGATATCTGAGCGCTATGTGACACGCTCGATGGCACAGCTGCCTGTGACCAAAGTGACGAGAGGATAATGGAGATTTTGAATCTCTGCGTACACTTGTGGACAGTGGACACTTGTGGATTGTGTGCGGCCCACTGATATCTGAGCGCTATGTGACACGCTCGATGGCACAGCTGCCTGTGACCAAAGTGACGAGAGGATAATGGAGATTTTGAATCTCTGCGTACACTTTTGGACAGTGGACACTTGTGGATTGTGTGCGGCCCACTGATATCTGAGCGCTATGTGACACACTCGATGGCACAGCTGCCTGTGACCAAAGTGACGAGAGGATAATGGAGATTTTGAATCTCTGCGTACACTTGTGGACAGTGGACACTTGTGGATTGTGTGCGGCCCACTGATATCTGAGCGCTATGTGACACGCTCGATGGCACAGCTGCCTGTGACCAAAGTGACGAGAGGATAATGGAGATTTTGAATCTCTGCGTACACTTTTGGACAGTGGACACTTGTGGATTGTGTGCGGCCCACTGATATCTGAGCGCTATGTGACACGCTCGATGGCACAGCTGCCTGTGACCAAAGTGACGAGAGGATAATGGAGATTTTGAATCTCTGCGTACACTTTTGGACAGTGGACACTTGTGGATTGTGTGCGGCCCACTGATATCTGAGCGCTATGTGACACGCTCGATGGCACAGCTGCCTGTGACCAAAGTGACGAGAGGATAATGGAGATTTTGAATCTCTGCGTACACTTTTGGACAGTGGACACTTGTGGATTGTGTGCGGCCCACTGATATCTGAGCGCTATGTGACACGCTCGATGGCACAGCTGCCTGTGACCAAAGTGACGAGAGGATAATGGAGATTTTGAATCTCTGCGTACACTTTTGGACAGTGGACACTTGTGGATTGTGTGCGGCCCACTGATATCTGAGCGCTATGTGACACGCTCGATGGCACAGCTGCCTGTGACCAAAGTGACGAGAGGATAATGGAGATTTTGAATCTCTGCGTACACTTGTGGACAGTGGACACTTGTGGATTGTGTGCGGCCCACTGATATCTGAGCGCTATGTGACACGCTCGATGGCACAGCTGCCTGTGACCAAAGTGAAGAGAGGATAATGGAGATTTTAAATCTCTGCGTACACTTTTGGACAGTGGACACTTGTGGATTGTGTGCGGCCCACTGATATCTGAGCGCTATGTGACACGCTCGATGGCACAGCTGCCTGTGACCAAAGTGACGAGAGGATAATGGAGATTTTGAATCTCTGCGTACACTTTTGGACAGTGGACACTTGTGGATTGTGTGCGGCCCACTGATATCTGAGCGCTATGTGACACCCTCGATGGCACAGCTGCCTGTGACCAAAGTGACGAGAGGATAATGGAGATTTTGAATCTCTGCGTACACTTTTGGACAGTGGACACTTGTGGATTGTGTGCGGCCCACTGATATCTGAGCGCTATGTGACACGCTCGATGGCACAGCTGCCTGTGACCAAAGTGACGAGAGGATAATGGAGATTTTGAATCTCTGCGTACACTTTTGGACAGTGGACACTTGTGGATTGTGTGCGGCCCACTGATATCTGAGCGCTATGTGACACGCTCGATGGCACAGCTGCCTGTGACCAAAGTGACGAGAGGATAATGGAGATTTTGAATCTCTGCGTACACTTTTGGACAGTGGACACTTGTGGATTGTGCGCGGCCCACTGATATCTGAGCGCTATGTGACACACTCGATGGGACAGCTGCCTGTGACCAAAGTGACGAGAGGATAATGGAGATTTTGAATCTCTGCGTACACTTGTGGACAGTAGACAATTGTGGATTGTGTGCGGCCCACTGATATCTGAGCGCTATGTGACACGCTCTATGGCACAGCTGCCTGTGACCAAAGTGACGAGAGGATAATGGAGATTTTGAATCTCTGCGTACACTTTTGGACAGTGGACACTTGTGGATTGTGTGCGGCCCACTGATATCTGAGCGCTATGTGACACGCTCGATGGCACAGCTGCCTGTGACCAAAGTGACGAGAGGATAATGGAGATTTTGAATCTCTGCGTACACTTTTGGACATTGGACACTTGTGGATTGTGTGCGGCCCACTGATATCTGAGCGCTATGTGACACGCTCGATGGCACAGCTGTCTGTGACCAAAGTGACGAGAGGATAATGGAGATTTTGAATCTCTGCGTACACTTGTGGACAGTGGACACTTGTGGATTGTGTGCGGCCCACTGATATCTGAGCGCTATGTGACACGCTCGATGGCACAGCTGCCTGTGACCAAAGTGACGAGAGGATAATGGAGATTTTGAATCTCTGCGTACACTTGTGGACACTGGATACTTGTGGATTGTGTGCGGCCCACTGATATCTGAGCGCTATGTGACACGCTCGATGGCACAGCTGCCTGTGACCAAAGTGACGAGAGGATAATGGAGATTTTGAATCTCTGCGTACACTTGTGGACAGTGGACACTTGTGGATTGTGTGTGGCCCACTGATATCTGAGCGCTATGTGACACGCTCGATGGCACAGCTGCCTGTGACCAAAGTGACGAGAGGATAATGGAGATTTTGAATCTCTGCGTACACTTTTGGACAGTGGACACTTGTGGATTGTGTGCGGCCCACTGATATCTGAGCGCTATGTGACACCCTCGATGGCACAGCTGCCTGCGACCAAAGTGACGAGAGGATAATGGAGATTTTGAATCTATGCGTACACTTTTGGACAGTGGACACTTGTGGATTGTGTGCGGCCCACTGATATCTGAGCGCTATGTGACACGCTCGATGGCACAGCTGCCTATGACCAAAGTGACGAGAGGATAATGGAGATTTTGAATCTCTGAGTACACATTTGGACAGTGGACACTTGTGGATTGTGTGCGGCCCACTGATATCTGAGCGCTATGTGACACGCTCGATGGCACAGCTGTCTGTGACCAAAGTGACGAGAGGATAATGGAGATTTTGAATCTCTGCGTACACTTGTGGACAGTGGACACTTGTGGATTGTGTGCGGCCCACTGATATCTGAGCGCTATGTGACACGCTCGATGGCACAGCTGCCTGTGACCAAAGTGACGAGAGGATAATGGAGATTTTGAATCTCTGCGTACACTTTTGGACAGTGGACACTTGTGGATTGTGTGCGGCCCACTGATATCTGAGCGCTATGTGACACGCTCCATGGCACAGCTGCCTGTGACCAAAGTGACAAGAGGATAATGGAGATTTTGAATCTCTGCGTACACTTTTGGACAGTGGACACTTGTGGATTGTGTGCGGCCCACTGATATCTGAGCGCTATGTGACACGCTCGATGGCACAGCTGCCTGTGACCAAAGTGACGAGAGGATAATGGAGATTTTGAATCTCTGCGTACACTTGTGGACACTGGATACTTGTGGATTGTGTGCGGCCCACTGATATCTGAGCGCTATGTGACACGCTCGATGGCACAGCTGCCTGTGACCAAAGTGACGAGAGGATAATGGAGATTTTGAATCTCTGCGTACACTTGTGGACAGTGGACACTTGTGGATTGTGTGCGGCCCACTGATATCTGAGCGCTATGTGACACGCTCGATGGCACAGCTGCCTGTGACCAAAGTGACGAGAGGATAATGGAGATTTTGAATCTCTGCGTACACTTTTGGACAGTGGACACTTGTGGATTGTGTGCGGCCCACTGATATCTGAGCGCTATGTGACACCCTCGATGGCACAGCTGCCTGCGACCAAAGTGACGAGAGGATAATGGAGATTTTGAATCTATGCGTACACTTTTGGACAGTGGACACTTGTGGATTGTGTGCGGCCCACTGATATCTGAGCGCTATGTGACACGCTCGATGGCACAGCTGCCTATGACCAAAGTGACGAGAGGATAATGGAGATTTTGAATCTCTGAGTACACATTTGGACAGTGGACACTTGTGGATTGTGTGCGGCCCACTGATATCTGAGCGCTATGTGACACGCTCGATGGCACAGCTGTCTGTGACCAAAGTGACGAGAGGATAATGGAGATTTTGAATCTCTGCGTACACTTGTGGACAGTGGACACTTGTGGATTGTGTGCGGCCCACTGATATCTAAGCGCTATGTGACACGCTCGATGGCACAGCTGCCTGTGACCAAAGTGACGAGAGGATAATGGAGATTTTGAATCTCTGCGTACACTTTTGGACAGTGGACACTTGTGGATTGTGTGCGGCCCACTGATATCTGAGCGCTATGTGACACGCTCGATGGCACAGCTGCCTGTGACCAAAGTGACGAGAGGATAATGGAGATTTTGAATCTCTGCGTACACTTGTGGACAGTGGACACTTGTGGATTGTGTGCGGCCCACTGATATCTGAGCGCTATGTGACACGCCCGATGGCACAGCTGCCTGTGACCAAAGTGACGAGAGGATAATGGAGATTTTGAATCTCTGCGTACACTTTTGGACAGTGGACACTTGTGGATTGTGTGCGGCCCACTGATATCTGAGCGCTATGTGACACGCTCGATGGCACAGCTGCCTGTGACCAAAGTGACGAGAGGATAATGGAGATTTTGAATCTCTGCGTACACTTGTGGACAGTGGACACTTGTGGATTGTGTGCGGCCCACTGATATCTGAGCGCTATGTGACACGCTCGATGGCACAGCTGCCTGTGACCAAAGTGACGAGAGGATAATGGAGATTTTGAATCTCTGCGTACACTTTTGGACAGTGGACACTTGTGGATTGTGTGCGGCCCACTGATATCTGAGCGCTATGTGACACCCTCGATGGCACAGCTGCCTGCGACCAAAGTGACGAGAGGATAATGGAGATTTTGAATCTATGCGTACACTTTTGGACAGTGGACACTTGTGGATTGTGTGCGGCCCACTGATATCTGAGCGCTATGTGACACGCTCGATGGCACAGCTGCCTATGACCAAAGTGACGAGAGGATAATGGAGATTTTGAATCTCTGAGTACACATTTGGACAGTGGACACTTGTGGATTGTGTGCGGCCCACTGATATCTGAGCGCTATGTGACACGCTCGATGGCACAGCTGTCTGTGACCAAAGTGACGAGAGGATAATGGAGATTTTGAATCTCTGCGTACACTTGTGGACAGTGGACACTTGTGGATTGTGTGCGGCCCACTGATATCTAAGCGCTATGTGACACGCTCGATGGCACAGCTGCCTGTGACCAAAGTGACGAGAGGATAATGGAGATTTTGAATCTCTGCGTACACTTTTGGACAGTGGACACTTGTGGATTGTGTGCGGCCCACTGATATCTGAGCGCTATGTGACACGCTCGATGGCACAGCTGCCTGTGACCAAAGTGACGAGAGGATAATGGAGATTTTGAATCTCTGCGTACACTTGTGGACAGTGGACACTTGTGGATTGTGTGCGGCCCACTGATATCTGAGCGCTATGTGACACGCCCGATGGCACAGCTGCCTGTGACCAAAGTGACGAGAGGATAATGGAGATTTTGAATCTCTGCGTACACTTTTGGACAGTGGACACTTGTGGATTGTGTGCGGCCCACTGATATCTGAGCGCTATGTGACACGCTCGATGGCACAGCTGCCTGTGACCAAAGTGACGAGAGGATAATGGAGATTTTGAATCTCTGCGTACACTTTTGGACAGTGGACACTTGTGGATTGTGTGCGGCCCACTGATATCTGAGCGCTATGTGACACGCTCGATGGCACAGCTGCCTGTGACCAAAGTTACGAGAGGATAATGGAGATTTTGAATCTCTGCGTACACTTGTGGACAGTGGACACTTGTGGATTGTGTGCGGCCCACTGATATCTGAGCGCTATGTGACACGCTCGATGGCACAGCTGCCTGTGACCAAAGTGACGAGAGGATAATGGAGATTTTGAATCTCTGCGTACACTTGTGGACAGTGGACACTTGTGGATTGTGTGCGGCCCACTGATATCTGAGCGCTATGTGACACGCTCGATGGCACAGCTGCCTGTGACCAAAGTGACGAGAGGATAATGGAGATTTTGAATCTCTGCGTACACTTTTGGACAGTGGACACTTGTGGATTGTGTGCGGCCCACTGATATCTGAGCGCTATGTGACACGCTCGATGGCACAGCTGCCTGTGACCAAAGTGACGAGAGGATAATGGAGATTTTGAATCTCTGCGTACACTTTTGGACAGTGGACACTTGTGGATTGTGTGCGGCCCACTGATATCTGAGCGCTATGTGACACGCTCGATGGCACAGCTGCCTGTGACCAAAGTGACGAGAGGATAATGGAGATTTTGAATCTCTGCGTACACTTTTGGACACTGGACACTTGTGGATTGTGTGCGGCCCACTGATATCTGAGCGCTATGTGACACGCTCGATGGCACAGCTGCCTGTGACCAAAGTGACGAGAGGATAATGTAGATTTTGAATCTCTGCGTACACTTGTGGACAGTGGACACTTGTGGATTTTGTGCGGCCCACTGATATCTGAGTGCTATGTGACACGCTCGATGGCACAGCTGCCTGTGACCAAAGTTACGAGAGGATAATGGAGATTTTGAATCTCTGCGTACACTTGTGGACAGTGGACACTTGTGGATTGTGTGCGGCCCACTGATATCTGAGCGCTATGTGACACGCTCGATGGCACAGCTGCCTTTGACCAAAGTGACGAGAGGATAATGGAGATTTTGAATCTCTGCGTACACTTTTGGACAGTGGACACTTGTGGATTGTGTGCGGCCCACTTATATCTGAGCGCTATGTGACACGCTCGATTCCACAGCTGCCTGTGACCAAAGTGACGAGTGGATAATGGAGATTTTGAATCTCTGCGTACACTTGTGGACAGTGGACACTTGTGGATTGTGTGCGGCCCACTGATATCTGAGCGCTATGTGACACGCTCGATGGCATAGCTGCCTGTGACCAAAGTGACGAGAGGATAATGGAGATTTTGAATCTCTAAGTACACTTTTGGACAGTGGACACTTGTGGATTGTGCGCGGCCCACTGATATCTGAGCGCTATGTGACACACTCGATGGCACAGCTGCCTGTGACCAAAGTGACGAGAGGATAATGGAGATTTTGAATCTCTGCGTACACTTTTGGACAGTGGACACTTGTGGATTGTGTGTGGCCCACTGATATCTGAGCGCTATGTGACACGCTCGATGGCACAGCTGCCTGTGACCAAAGTGACGAGAGGATAATGGAGATTTTGAATCTCTGCGTACACTTTTGGACAGTGGACACTTGTGGATTGTGTGCGGCCCACTGATATCTGAGCGCTATGTGACACGCTCGATGGCACAGCTGCTTGTGACCAAAGTGACGAGAGGATAATGGAGATTTTGAATCTCTGCGTACACTTTTGGACACTGGACACTTGTGGATTGTGTGCGGCCCACTGATATCTGAGCGCTATGTGACACGCTCGATGGCACAGCTGCCTGTGACCAAAGTGACGAGAGGATAATGGAGATTTTGAATCTCTGCGTACACTTGTGGACAGTGGACACTTGTGGATTTTGTGCGGCCCACTGATATCTGAGTGCTATGTGACACGCTCGATGGCACAGCTGCCTGTGACCAAAGTTACGAGAGGATAATGGAGATTTTG
This sequence comes from Dendrobates tinctorius, assembly GCF_039654945.1. NCBI lineage: Eukaryota > Metazoa > Chordata > Amphibia > Anura > Dendrobatidae > Dendrobates > Dendrobates tinctorius. Next base: position 55,337,775 of record NW_027361698.1, on the reverse strand, counting down.
AATCTCTGCGTACACTTGTGGACAGTGGACACTTGTGGATTGTGTGCGGCCCACTGATATCTGAGCGCTATGTGACACGCTCGATGGCACAGCTGCCTTTGACCAAAGTGAAGAGAGGATAATGGAGATTTTGAATCTCTGCGTACACTTTTGGACAGTGGACACTTGTGGATTGTGTGCGGCCCACTGATATCTGAGCGCTATGTGACACGCTCGATGGCACAGCTGCCTGTGACCAAAGTGACGAGTGGATAATGGAGATTTTGAATCTCTGCGTACACTTGTGGACAGTGGACACTTGTGGATTGTGTGCGGCCCACTGATATCTGAGCGCTATGTGACACGCTCGATGGCATAGCTGCCTGTGACCAAAGTGACGAGAGGATAATGGAGATTTTGAATCTCTAAGTACACTTTTGGACAGTGGACACTTGTGGATTGTGCGCGGCCCACTGATATCTCAGCGCTATGTGACACGCTCGATGGCACAGCTGCCTGTGACCAAAGTGATGAGAGGATAATGGAGATTTTGAATCTCTGCGTACACTTTTGGACAGTGGACACTTGTGGATTGTGTGTGGCCCACTGATATCTGAGCGCTATGTGACACGCTCGATGGCACAGCTGCCTGTGACCAAAGTGACGAGAGGATAATGGAGATTTTGAATCTCTGCGTACACTTTTGGACAGTGGACACTTGTGGATTGTGTGCGGCCCACTGATATCTGAGCGCTATGTGACACGCTCGATGGCACAGCTGTCTGTGACCAAAGTGACGAGAGGATAATGGAGATTTTGAATCTCTGCGTACACTTGTGGACAGTGGACACTTGTGGATTGTGTGCGGCCCACTGATATCTGAGCGCTATGTGACACGCTCGATGGCACAGCTGCCTGTGACCAAAGTGACGAGAGGATAATGGAGATTTTGAATCTCTGCGTACACTTGTGGACACTGGATACTTGTGGATTGTGTGCGGCCCACTGATATCTGAGCGCTATGTGACACGCTCGATGGCACAGCTGCCTGTGACCAAAGTGACGAGAGGATAATGGAGATTTTGAATCTCTGCGTACACTTTTGGACAGTGGACACTTGTGGATTGTGTGCGGCCCACTGATATCTGAGCGCTATGTGACACGCTCGATGGCACAGCTGCCTCTGACCAAAGTGACGAGAGGATAATGGAGATTTTGAATCTCTGCGTACACTTTTGGACAGTGGACACTTGTGGATTGTGTGCGGCCCACTGATATCTGAGCGCTATGTGACACGCTCGATGGCACAGCTGCCTGTGACCAAAGTGACGAGAGGATAATGGAGATTTTGAATCTCTGCGTACACATTTGGACAGTGGACACTTGTGGATTGTGTGCGGCCCACTGATATCTGAGCGCTATGTGACACGCTCGATGGCACAGCTGCCTGTGACCAAAGTGACGAGAGGATAATGGAGATTTTGAATCTCTGCGTACACTTTTGGACAGTGGACACTTGTGGATTTTGTGCGGCCCACTGATATCTGAGTGCTATGTGACACGCTCGATGGCACAGCTGCCTGTGACCAAAGTTACGAGAGGATAATGGAGATTTTGAATCTCTGCGTACACTTGTGGACAGTGGACACTTGTGGATTGTGTGCGGCCCACTGATATCTGAGCGCTATGTGACACGCTCGATGGCACAGCTGCCTGTGACCAAAGTGACGAGAGGATAATGGAGATTTTGAATCTCTGCGTACACTTTTGGACAGTGGACACTTGTGGATTGTGTGCGGCCCACTGATATCTGAGCGCTATGTGACACGCTCGATGGCACAGCTGCCTGTGACCAAAGTTACGAGAGGATAATGGAGATTTTGAATCTCTGCGTACACTTGTGGACAGTGGACACTTGTGGATTGTGTGCGGCCCACTGATATCTGAGCGCTATGTGACACGCTCGATGGCACAGCTGCCTGTGACCAAAGTGACGAGAGGATAATGGAGATTTTGAATCTCTGCGTACACTTGTGGACAGTGGACACTTGTGGATTGTGTGCGGCCCACTGATATCTGAGCGCTATGTGACACGCTCGATGGCACAGCTGCCTGTGACCAAAATGACGAGAGGATAATGGAGATTTTGAATCTCTGCGTACACTTTTGGACAGTGGACACTTGTGGATTGTGTGCGGCCCACTGATATCTGAGCGCTATGTGACACGCTCGATGGCACAGCTGCCTGTGACCAAAGTGACGAGAGGATAATGGAGATTTTGAATCTCTGCGTACACTTTTGGACAGTGGACACTTGTGGATTGTGTGCGGCCCACTGATATCTGAGCGCTATGTGACACGCTCGATGGCACAGCTGCCTGTGACCAAAGTGACGAGAGGATAATGGAGATTTTGAATCTCTGCGTACACTTTTGGACACTGGACACTTGTGGATTGTGTGCGGCCCACTGATATCTGAGCGCTATGTGACACGCTCGATGGCACAGCTGCCTGAGACCAAAGTGACGAGAGGATAATGGAGATTTTGAATCTCTGCGTACACTTGTGGACAGTGGACACTTGTGGATTTTGTGCGGCCCACTGATATCTGAGTGCTATGTGACACGCTCGATGGCACAGCTGCCTGTGACCAAAGTTACGAGAGGATAATGGAGATTTTGAATCTCTGCGTACACTTGTGGACAGTGGACACTTGTGGATTGTGTGCGGCCCACTGATATCTGAGCGCTATGTGACACGCTCGATGGCACAGCTGCCTTTGACCAAAGTGACGAGAGGATAATGGAGATTTTGAATCTCTGCGTACACTTTTGGACAGTGGACACTTGTGGATTGTGTGCGGCCCACTGATATCTGAGCGCTATGTGACACGCTCGATGGCACAGCTGCCTGTGACCAAAGTGACGAGAGGATAATGGAGATTTTGAATCTCTGCGTACACTTGTGGACAGTGGACACTTGTGGATTGTGTGCGGCCCACTGATATCTGAGCGTTATGTGACACGCTCGATGGCATAGCTGCCTGTGACCAAAGTGACGAGAGGATAATGGAGATTTTGAATCTCTAAGTACACTTTTGGACAGTGGACACTTGTGGATTGTGCGCGGCCCACTGATATCTGAGCGCTATGTGACACACTCGATGGCACAGCTGCCTGTGACCAAAGTGACGAGAGGATAATGGAGATTTTGAATCTCTGCGTACACTTGTGGACAGTGGACACTTGTGGATTGTGTGCGGCCCACTGATATCTGAGCGCTATGTGACACGCTCGATGGCACAGCTGCCTGTGACCAAAGTGATGAGAGGATAATGGAGATTTTGAATCTCTGCGTACACTTTTGGACAGTGGACACTTGTGGATTGTGTGTGGCCCACTGATATCTGAGCGCTATGTGACACGCTCGATGGCACAGCTGCCTGTGACCAAAGTGACGAGAGGATAATGGAGATTTTGAATCTCTGCGTACACTTTTGGACAGTGGACACTTGTGGATTGTGTGCGGCCCACTGATATCTGAGCGCTATGTGACACGCTCGATGGCACAGCTGTCTGTGACCAAAGTGACGAGAGGATAATGGAGATTTTGAATCTCTGCGTATACTTGTGGACAGTGGACACTTGTGGATTGTGTGCGGCCCACTGATATCTGAGCGCTATGTGACACGCTCGATGGCACAGCTGCCTGTGACCAAAGTGACGAGAGGATAATGAAGATTTTGAATCTCTGCGTACACTTGTGGACACTGGATACTTGTGGATTGTGTGCGGCCCACTGATATCTGAGCGCTATGTGACACGCTCGATGGCACAGCTGCCTGTGACCAAAGTGACGAGAAGATAATGGAGATTTTGAATCTCTGCGTACACTTTTGGACAGTGGACACTTGTGGATTGTGTGCGGCCCACTGATATCTGAGCGCTATGTGACACGCTCGATGGCACAGCTGCCTGTGACCAAAGTGACGAGAGGATAATGGAGATTTTGAATCTCTGCGTACACTTTTGGACAGTGGACACTTGTGGATTGTGTGCGGCCCACTGATATCTGAGCGCTATGTGACACGCTCGATGGCACAGCTGCCTGTGACCAAAGTGACGAGAGGATAATGGAGATTTTGAATCTCTGCGTACACTTTTGGACAGTGGACACTTGTGGATTTTGTGCGGCCCACTGATATCTGAGTGCTATGTGACACGCTCGATGGCACAGCTGCCTGTGACCAAAGTTACGAGAGGATAATGGAGATTTTGAATCTCTGCGTACACTTGTGGACAGTGGACACTTGTGGATTGTGTGCGGCCCACTGATATCTGAGCGCTATGTGACACGCTCGATGGCACAGCTGCCTGTGACCAAAGTGACGAGAGGATAATGGAGATTTTGAATCTCTGCGTACACTTTTGGACAGTGGACACTTGTGGATTGTGTGCGGCCCACTGATATCTGAGCGCTATGTGACACACTCGATGGCACAGCTGCCTGTGACCAAAGTGACGAGAGGATAATGGAGATTTTGAATCTCTGCGTACACTTGTGGACAGTGGACAATTGTGGATTGTGTGCGGCCCACTGATATCTGAGCGCTATGTGACACGCTCTATGGCACAGCTGCCTGTGACCAAAGTGACGAGAGGATAATGGAGATTTTGAATCTCTGCGTACACTTTTGGACAGTGGACACTTGTGGATTGTGTGCGGCCCACTGATATCTGAGCGCTATGTGACACGCTCGATGGCACAGCTGCCTGTGACCAAAGTGACGAGAGGATAATGGAGATTTTGAATCTCTGCGTACACTTTTGGACAGTGGACACTTGTGGATTGTGTGCGGCCCACTGATATCTGAGCGCTATGTGACACGCTCGATGGCACAGCTGCCTGTGACCAAAGTGACGAGAGGATAATGGAGATTTTGAATCTCTGCGTACACTTGTGGACAGTGGACACTTGTGGATTGTGTGCGGCCCACTGATATCTGAGCGCTATGTGACACGCTCGATGGCACAGCTGCCTGTGACCAAAGTGACGAGAGGATAATGGAGATTTTGAAACTCTGCGTACACTTTTGGACAGTGGACACTTGTGGATTGTGTGCGGCCCACTGATATCTGAGCGCTATGTGACACCCTCGATGGCACAGCTGCCTGCGACCAAAGTGACGAGAGGATAATGGAGATTTTGAATCTATGCGTACACTTTTGGACAGTGGACACTTGTGGATTGTGTGCGGCCCACTGATATCTGAGCGCTATGTGACACGCTCGATGGCACAGCTGCCTATGACCAAAGTGACGAGAGGATAATGGAGATTTTGAATCTCTGAGTACACATTTGGACAGTGGACACTTGTGGATTGTGTGCGGCCCACTGATATCTGAGCGCTATGTGACACGCTCGATGGCACAGCTGTCTGTGACCAAAGTGACGAGAGGATAATGGAGATTTTGAATCTCTGCGTACACTTGTGGACAGTGGACACTTGTGGATTGTGTGCGGCCCACTGATATCTGAGCGCTATGTGACACGCTCGATGGCACAGCTGCCTGTGACCAAAGTGACGAGAGGATAATGGAGATTTTGAATCTCTGCGTACACTTTTGGACAGTGGACACTTGTGGATTGTGTGCGGCCCACTGATATCTGAGCGCTATGTGACACGCTCCATGGCACAGCTGCCTGTGACCAAAGTGACAAGAGGATAATGGAGATTTTGAATCTCTGCGTACACTTTTGGACAGTGGACACTTGTGGATTGTGTGCGGCCCACTGATATCTGAGCGCTATGTGACACGCTCGATGGCACAGCTGCCTGTGACCAAAGTGACGAGAGGATAATGGAGATTTTGAATCTCTGCGTACACTTTTGGACAGAGGACACTTGTGGATTGTGTGTGGCCCACTGATATCTGAGCGCTATGTGACACGCTCGATGGCACAGCTGCCTGGGACCAAAGTGACGAGAGGATAATGGAGATTTTGAATCTCTGCGTACACTTGTGGACAGTGGACACTTGTGGATTGTGTGCGGCCCACTGATATCTGAGCGCTATGTGACACGCCCGATGGCACAGCTGCCTGTGACCAAAGTGACGAGAGGATAATGGAGATTTTGAATCTCTGCGTACACTTTTGGACAGTGGACACTTGTGGATTGTGTGCGGCCCACTGATATCTGAGCGCTATGTGACACACTCGATGGCACAGCTGCCTGTGACCAAAGTGACGAGAGGATAATGGAGATTTTGAATCTCTGCGTACACTTTTGGACAGTGGACACTTGTGGATTGTGTGCGGCCCACTGATATCTGAGCGCTATGTGACACGCTCGATGGCACAGCTGCCTGTGACCAAAGTGACGAGAGGATAATGGAGATTTTGAATCTCTGCGTACACTTGTGGACAGTGGACACTTGTGGATTGTGTGCGGCCCACTGATATCTGAGCGCTATGTGACACGCTCGATGGCACAGCTGCCTGTGACCAAAGTGACGAGAGGATAATGGAGATTTTGAATCTCTGCGTACACTTTTGGACAGTGGACACTTGTGGATTGTGTGCGGCCCACTGATATCTGAGCGCTATGTGACACGCTCGATGGCACAGCTGCCTGTGACCAAAGTGACGAGAGGATAATGGAGATTTTGAATCTCTGCGTACACTTTTGGACAGTGGACACTTGTGGATTGTGTGCGGCCCACTGATATCTGAGCGCTATGTGACACGCTCGATGGCACAGCTGCCTGTGACCAAAGTGACGAGAGGATAATGGAGATTTTGAATCTCTGCGTACACTTTTGGACAGTGGACACTTGTGGATTGTGTGCGGCCCACTGATATCTGAGCGCTATGTGACACGCTCGATGGCACAGCTGCCTGTGACCAAAGTGACGAGAGGATAATGGAGATTTTGAATCTCTGCGTACACTTTTGGACACTGGACACTTGTGGATTGTGTGCGGCCCACTGATATCTGAGCGCTATGTGACACGCTCGATGGCACAGCTGCCTGTGACCAAAGTGACGAGAGGATAATGGAGATTTTGAATCTCTGCGTACACTTGTGGACAGTGGACACTTGTGGATTTTGTGCGGCCCACTGATATCTGAGTGCTATGTGACACGCTCGATGGCACAGCTGCCTGTGACCAAAGTTACGAGAGGATAATGGAGATTTTGAATCTCTGCGTACACTTGTGAACAGTGGACACTTGTGGATTGTGTGCGGCCCACTGATATCTGAGCGCTATGTGACACGCTCGATGGCACAGCTGCCTTTGACCAAAGTGACGAGAGGATAATGGAGATTTTGAATCTCTGCGTACACTTTTGGACAGTGGACACTTGTGGATTGTGTGCGGCCCACTGATATCTGAGCGCTATGTGACACGCTCGATGGCACAGCTGCCTGCGACCAAAGTGACGAGAGGATAATGGAGATTTTGAATCTATGCGTACACTTTTGGACAGTGGACACTTGTGGATTGTGTGCGGCCCACTGATATCTGAGCGCTATGTGACACGCTCGATGGCACAGCTGCCTGTGACAAAAGTGACGAGAGGATAATGGAGATTTTGAATCTCTGCGTACACTTTTGGACACTGGACACTTGTGTATTGTGTGAGGCCCACTGATATCTGAGCGCTATGTGACACGCTCGATGGCACAGCTGCCTGTGACCAAAGTGACGAGAGGATAATGGAGATTTTGAATCTCTGCGTACACTTTTGGACAGTGGACACTTGTGGATTGTGTGCGGCCCACTGATATCTGAGCGCTATGTGACACGCTCGATGGCACAGCTGCCTGTGACCAAAGTGACGAGAGGATAATGGAGATTTTGAATCTCTGCGTACACTTTTGGACACTGGACACTTGTGGATTGTGTGCGTCCCACTGATATCTGAGCGCTATGTGACACGCTCGATGCCACAGCTGCCTGTGACCAAAGTGACGAGAGGATAATGGAGATTTTGAATCTCTGCGTACACTTGTGGACAGTGGACACTTGTGGATTGTGTGCGGCCCACTGATATCTGAGCGCTATGTGACACGCTCGATGGCACAGCTGCCTGTGACCAAAGTGACGAGAGGATAATGGAGATTTTGAATCTCTGCGTACACTTTTGGACAGTGGACACTTGTGGATTGTGTGCGGCCCACTGATATCTGAGCGCTATGTGACACGCTCGATGGCACAGCTGCCTGTGACCAAAGTAACGAGAGGATAATGGAGATTTTGAATCTCTGCGTACACATTTGGACAGTGGACACTAGTGGATTGTGTGCGGCCCACTGATATCTGAGCGCTATGTGACACGCTCGATGGCACAGCTGCCTGTGACCAAAGTGACGAGAGGATAATGGAGATTTTGAATCTCTGCGTACACTTTTGGACAGTGGACACTTGTGGATTTTGTGCGGCCCACTGATATCTGAGTGCTATGTGACACGCTCGATGGCACAGCTGCCTGTGACCAAAGTTACGAGAGGATAATGGAGATTTTGAATCTCTGCGTACACTTGTGGACAGTGGACACTTGTGGATTGTGTGCGGCCCACTGATATCTGAGCGCTATGTGACACGCTCGATGGCACAGCTGCCTGTGACCAAAGTGACGAGAGGATAATGGAGATTTTGAATCTCTGCGTACACTTTTGGACAGTGGACACTTGTGGATTGTGTGCGGCCCACTGATATCTGAGCGCTATGTGACACCCTCGATGGCACAGCTGCCTGCGACCAAAGTGACGAGAGGATAATGGAGATTTTGAATCTATGCGTACACTTTTGGACAGTGGACACTTGTGGATTGTGTGCGGCCCACTGATATCTGAGCGCTATGTGACACGCTCGATGGCACAGCTGCCTGTGACCAAAGTGACGAGAGGATAATGGAGATTTTGAATCTCTGCGTACACTTTTGGACAGTGGACACTTGTGGATTGTGTGCGGCCCACAGATATCTGAGCGCTATGTGACACGCTCGATGGCACAGCTGCCTGTGACCAAAGTGACGAGAGGATAATGGAGATTTTGAATCTCTGCGTACACTTTTGGACAGTGGACACTTGTGGATTGTGCGCGGCCCACTGATATCTGAGCGCTATGTGACACACTCGATGGCACAGCTGCCTGTGACCAAAGTGACGAGAGGATAATGGAGATTTTGAATCTCTGCGTAAACTTGTGGACAGTGGACAATTGTGGATTGTGTGCGGCCCACTGATATCTGAGTGCTATGTGACACGCTCTATGGCACAGCTGCCTGTGACCAAAGTGACGAGAGGATAATGGAGATTTTGAATCTCTGCGTACACTTTTGGACAGTGGACACTTGTGGATTGTGTGCGGCCCACTGATATCTGAGCGCTATGTGACACGCTCGATGGCACAGCTGCCTGTGACCAAAGTGACGAGAGGATAATGGAGATTTTGAATCTCTGCGTACACTTTTGGACATTGGACACTTGTGGATTGTGTGCGGCCCACTGATATCTGAGCGCTATGTGACACGCTCGATGGCACAGCTGTCTGTGACCAAAGTGACGAGAGGATAATGGAGATTTTGAATCTCTGCGTACACTTGTGGACAGTGGACACTTGTGGATTGTGTGCTGCCCACTGATATCTGAGCGCTATGTGACACGCTCGATGGCACAGCTGCCTGTGACCAAAGTGACGAGAGGATAATGGAGATTTTGAATCTCTGCGTACACTTGTGGACTACTGGATACTTGTGGATTGTGTGCGGCCCACTGATATCTGAGCGCTATGTGACACGCTCGATGGCACAGCTGCCTGTGACCAAAGTGACGAGAGGATAATGGAGATTTTGAATCTCTGCGTACACTTTTGGACAGTGGACACTTGTGGATTGTGTGCGGCCCACTGATATCTGAGCGCTATGTGACACGCTCGATGGCACAGCTGCCTGTGACCAAAGTGACGAGAGGATAATGGAGATTTTGAATCTCTGCGTACACTTTTGGACACTGGACACTTGTGGATTGTGTGCGGCCCACTGATATCTGAGCGCTATGTGACACGCTCGATGGCACAGCTGCCTGTGACCAAAGTGACGAGAGGATAATGGAGATTTTGAATCTCTGCGTACACTTGTGGACAGTGGACACTTGTGGATTTTGTGCGGCCCACTGATATCTGAGTGCTATGTGACACGCTCGATGGCACAGCTGCCTGTGACCAAAGTTACGAGAGGATAATGGAGATTTTGAATCTCTGCGTACACTTGTGGACAGTGGACACTTGTGGATTGTGTGCGGCCCACTGATATCTGAGCGCTATGTGACACGCTCGATGGCACAGCTGCCTTTGACCAAAGTGACGAGAGGATAATGGAGATTTTGTATCTCTGCGTACACTTTTGGACAGTGGACACTTGTGGATTGTGTGCGGCCCACTGATATCTGAGCGCTATGTGACACGCTCGATGGCACAGCTGCCTGTGACCAAAGTGACGAGTGGATAATGGAGATTTTGAATCTCTGCGTACACTTGTGGACAGTGGACACTTGTGGATTGTGCGCGGCCCACTGATATCTGAGCGCTATGTGACACGCTCGATGGCACAGCTGCCTGTGACCAAAGTGACGAGAGGATAATGGAGATTTTGAATCTCTAAGTACACTTTTGGACAGTGGACACTTGTGGATTGTGCGCGGCCCACTGATATCTGAGCGCTATGTGACACACTCGATGGCACAGCTGCCTGTGACCAAAGTGACGAGAGGATAATGGAGATTTTGAATCTCTGCGTACACTTGTGGACAGTGGACACTTGTGGATTGTGTGCGGCCCACTGATATCTGAGCGCTATGTGACACGCTCGATGGCACAGCTGCCTGTGACCAAAGTGATGAGAGGATAATGGAGATTTTGAATCTCTGCGTACACTTTTGGACAGTGGACACTTGTGGATTGTGTGTGGCCCACTGATATCTGAGCGCTATTTGACACGCTCGATGGCACAGCTGCCTGTGACCAAAGTGACGAGAGGATAATGGAGATTTTGAATCTCTGCGTACACTTTTGGACAGTGGACACTTGTGGATTGTGTGCGGCCCACTGATATCTGAGCGCTATGTGACACGCTCGATGGCACAGCTGTCTGTGACCAAAGTGACGAGAGGATAATGGAGATTTTGAATCTCTGCGTACACTTGTGGACAGTGGACACTTGTGGATTGTGTGCGGCCCACTGATATCTGAGCGCTATGTGACACGCTCGATGGCACAGCTGCCTGTGACCAAAGTGACGAGAGGATAATGGAGATTTTGAATCTCTGCGTACACTTGTGGACACTGGATACTTGTGGATTGTGTGCGGCCCACTGATATCTGAGCGCTATGTGACACGCTCGATGGCACAGCTGCCTGTGACCAAAGTGACGAGAGGATAATGGAGATTTTGAATCTCTGCGTACACTTTTGGACAGTGGACACTTGTGGATTGTGTGCGGCCCACTGATATCTGAGCGCTATGTGACACGCTCGATGGCACAGCTGCCTGTGACCAAAGTGACGAGAGGATAATGGAGATTTTGAATCTCTGCGTACACTTTTGGACAGTGGACACTTGTGGATTGTGTGCGGCCCACTGATATCTGAGCGCTATGTGACACGCTCGATGGCACAGCTGCCTGTGACCAAAGTGACGAGAGGATAATGGAGATTTTGAATCTCTGCGTACACATTTGGACAGTGGACACTTGTGGATTGTGTGCGGCCCACTGATATCTGAGCGCTATGTGACACGCTCGATGGCACAGCTGCCTGTGACCAAAGTGACGAGAGGATAATGGAGATTTTGAATCTCTGCGTACACTTTTGGACAGTGGACACTTGTGGATTTTGTGCGGCCCACTGATATCTGAGTGCTATGTGACACGCTCGATGGCACAGCTGCCTGTGACCAAAGTTACGAGAGGATAATGGAGATTTTGAATCTCTGCGTACACTTGTGGACAGTGGACACTTGTGGATTGTGTGCGGCCCACTGATATCTGAGCGCTATGTGACACGCTCGATGGCACAGCTGCCTGTGACCAAAGTGACGAGAGGATAATGGAGATTTTGAATCTCTGCGTACACTTTTGGACAGTGGACACTTGTGGATTGTGTGCGGCCCACTGATATCTGAGCGCTATGTGACACGCTCGATGGCACAGCTGCCTGTGACCAAAGTTACGAGAGGATAATGGAGATTTTGAATCTCTGCGTACACTTGTGGACAGTGGACACTTGTGGATTGTGTGCGGCCCACTGATATCTGAGCGCTATGTGACACGCTCGATGGCACAGCTGCCTGTGACCAAAGTGACGAGAGGATAATGGAGATTTTGAATCTCTGCGTACACTTGTGGACAGTGGACACTTGTGGATTGTGTGCGGCCCACTGATATCTGAGCGCTATGTGACACGCTCGATGGCACAGCTGCCTGTGACCAAAGTGACGAGAGGATAATGGAGATTTTGAATCTCTGCGTACACTTTTGGACAGTGGACACTTGTGGATTGTGTGCGGCCCACTGATATCTGAGCGCTATGTGACACGCTCGATGGCACAGCTGCCTGTGACCAAAGTGACGAGAGGATAATGGAGATTTTGAATCTCTGCGTACACTTTTGGACAGTGGACACTTGTGGATTGTGTGCGGCCCACTGATATCTGAGCGCTATGTGACACGCTCGATGGCACAGCTGCCTGTGACCAAAGTGACGAGAGGATAATGGAGATTTTGAATCTCTGCGTACACTTTTGGACACTGGACACTTGTGGATTGTGTGCGGCCCACTGATATCTGAGCGCTATGTGACACGCTCGATGGCACAGCTGCCTGTGACCAAAGTGACGAGAGGATAATGGAGATTTTGAATCTCTGCGTACACTTGTGGACAGTGGACACTTGTGGATTTTGTGCGGCCCACTGATATCTGAGTGCTATGTGACACGCTCGATGGCACAGCTGCCTGTGACCAAAGTTACGAGAGGATAATGGAGATTTTGAATCTCTGCGTACACTTGTGGACAGTGGACACTTGTGGATTGTGTGCGGCCCACTGATATCTGAGCGCTATGTGACACGCTCGATGGCACAGCTGCCTTTGACCAAAGTGACGAGAGGATAATGGAGATTTTGAATCTCTGCGTACACTTTTGGACAGTGGACACTTGTGGATTGTGTGCGGCCCACTGATATCTGAGCGCTATGTGACACGCTCGATGGCACAGCTGCCTGTGACCAAAGTGACGAGAGGATAATGGAGATTTTGAATCTCTGCGTACACTTGTGGACAGTGGACACTTGTGGATTGTGTGCGGCCCACTGATATCTGAGCGTTATGTGACACGCTCGATGGCATAGCTGACTGTGACCAAAGTGACGAGAGGATAATGGAGATTTTGAATCTCTAAGTACACTTTTGGACAGTGGACACTTGTGGATTGTGCGCGGCCCACTGATATCTGAGCGCTATGTGACACACTCGATGGCACAGCTGCCTGTGACCAAAGTGACGAGAGGATAATGGAGATTTTGAATCTCTGCGTACACTTGTGGACAGTGGACACTTGTGGATTGTGTGCGGCCCACTGATATCTGAGCGCTATGTGACACGCTCGATGGCACAGCTGTCTGTGACCAAAGTGACGAGAGGATAATGGAGATTTTGAATCTCTGCGTATACTTGTGGACAGTGGACACTTGTGGATTGTGTGCGGCCCACTGATATCTGAGCGCTATGTGACACGCTCGATGGCACAGCTGCCTGTGACCAAAGTGACGAGAGGATAATGGAGATTTTGAATCTCTGCGTACACTTGTGGACACTGGATACTTGTGGATTGTGTGCGGCCCACTGATATCTGAGCGCTATGTGACACGCTCGATGGCACAGCTGCCTGTGACCAAAGTGACGAGAGGATAATGGAGATTTTGAATCTCTGCGTACACTTTTGGACAGTGGACACTTGTGGATTGTGTGCGGCCCACTGATATCTGAGCGCTATGTGACACGCTCGATGGCACAGCTGCCTGTGACCAAAGTGACGAGAGGATAATGGAGATTTTGAATCTCTGCGTACACTTTTGGACAGTGGACACTTGTGGATTGTGTGCGGCCCACTGATATCTGAGCGCTATGTGACACGCTCGATGGCACAGCTGCCTGTGACCAAAGTGACGAGAGGATAATGGAGATTTTGAATCTCTGCGTACACATTTGGACAGTGGACACTTGTGGATTGTGTGCGGCCCACTGATATCTGAGCGCTATGTGACACGCTCGATGGCACAGCTGCCTGTGACCAAAGTGACGAGAGGATAATGGAGATTTTGAATCTCTGCGTACACTTTTGGACAGTGGACACTTGTGGATTTTGTGCGGCCCACTGATATCTGAGTGCTATGTGACACGCTCGATGGCACAGCTGCCTGTGACCAAAGTTACGAGAGGATAATGGAGATTTTGAATCTCTGCGTACACTTGTGGACAGTGGACACTTGTGGATTGTGTGCGGCCCACTGATATCTGAGCGCTATGTGACACGCTCGATGGCACAGCTGCCTGTGACCAAAGTGATGAGAGGATAATGGAGATTTTGAATCTCTGCGTACACTTTTGGACAGTGGACACTTGTGGATTGTGTGCGGCCCACTGATATCTGAGCGCTATGTGACACCCTCGATGGCACAGCTGCCTGCGACCAAAGTGACGAGAGGATAATGGAGATTTTGAATCTATGCGTACACTTTTGGACAGTGGACACTTGTGGATTGTGTGCGGCCCACTGATATCTGAGCGCTATGTGACACGCTCGATGGCACAGCTGCCTGTGACCAAAGTGACGAGAGGATAATGGAGATTTTCAATCTCTGCGTACACTTTTGGACAGTGGACACTTGTGGATTGTGTGCGGCCCACTGATATCTGAGCGCTATGTGACACGCTCGATGGCACAGCTGCCTGTGACCAAAGTGACGAGAGGATAATGGAGATTTTGAATCTCTGCGTAAACTTTTGGACAGTGGACACTTGTGGATTGTGCGCGGCCCACTGATATCTGAGCGCTATGTGACACACTCGATGGCACAGCTGCCTGTGACCAAAGTGACGAGAGGATAATGGAGATTTTGAATCTCTGCGTACACTTGTGGACAGTGGACAATTGTGGATTGTGTGCGGCCCACTGATATCTGAGCGCTATGTGACACGCTCTATGGCACAGCTGCCTGTGACCAAAGTGACGAGAGGATAATGGAGATTTTGAATCTCTGCGTACACTTTTGGACAGTGGACACTTGTGGATTGTGTGCGGCCCACTGATATCTGAGCGCTATGTGACACGCTCGATGGCACAGCTGCCTGTGACCAAAGTGACGAGAGGATAATGGAGATTTTGAATCTCTGCGTACACTTTTGGACATTGGACACTTGTGGATTGTGTGCGGCCCACTGATATCTGAGCGCTATGTGACACGCTCGATGGCACAGCTGTCTGTGACCAAAGTGACGAGAGGATAATGGAGATTTTGAATCTCTGCGTACACTTGTGGACAGTGGACACTTGTGGATTGTGTGCGGCCCACTGATATCTGAGCGCTATGTGACACGCTCGATGGCACAGCTGCCTGTGACCAAAGTGACGAGAGGATAATGGAGATTTTGAATCTCTGCGTACACTTGTGGACACTGGATACTTGTGGATTGTGTGCGGCCCACTGATATCTGAGCGCTATGTGACACGCTCGATGGCACAGCTGCCTGTGACCAAAGTGACGAGAGGATAATGGAGATTTTGAATCTCTGCGTACACTTGTGGACAGTGGACACTTGTGGATTGTGTGCGGCCCACTGATATCTGAGCGCTATGTGACACCCTCGATGGCACAGCTGCCTGCGACCAAAGTGACGAGAGGATAATGGAGATTTTGAATCTATGCGTACACTTTTGGACAGTGGACACTTGTGGATTGTGTGCGGCCCACTGATATCTGAGCGCTATGTGACACGCTCGATGGCACAGCTGCCTATGACCAAAGTGACGAGAGGATAATGGAGATTTTGAATCTCTGAGTACACATTTGGACAGTGGACACTTGTGGATTGTGTGCGGCCCACTGATATCTGAGCGCTATGTGACACGCTCGATGGCACAGCTGTCTGTGACCAAAGTGACAAAAGGATAATGGAGATTTTGAATCTCTGCGTACACTTGTGGACAGTGGACACTTGTGGATTGTGTGCGGCCCACTGATATCTGAGCGCTATGTGACACGCTCGATGGCACAGCTGCCTGTGACCAAAGTGACGAGAGGATAATGGAGATTTTGAATCTCTGCGTACACTTTTGGACAGTGGACACTTGTGGATTGTGTGCGGCCCACTGATATCTGAGCGCTATGTGACACGCTCCATGGCACAGCTGCCTGTGACCAAAGTGACAAGAGGATAATGGAGATTTTGAATCTCTGCGTACACTTTTGGACAGTGGACACTTGTGGATTGTGTGCGGCCCACTGATATCTGAGCGCTATGTGACACGCTCGATGGCACAGCTGCCTGTGACCAAAGTGACGAGAGGATAATGGAGATTTTGAATCTCTGCGTACACTTTTGGACAGAGGACACTTGTGGATTGTGTGTGGCCCACTGATATCTGAGCGCTATGTGACACGCTCGATGGCACAGCTGCCTGGGACCAAAGTGACGAGAGGATAATGGAGATTTTGAATCTCTGCGTACACTTGTGGACAGTGGACACTTGTGGATTGTGTGCGGCCCACTGATATCTGAGCGCTATGTGACACGCCCGATGGCACAGCTGCCTGTGACCAAAGTGACGAGAGGATAATGGAGATTTTGAATCTCTGCGTACACTTTTGGACAGTGGACACTTGTGGATTGTGTGCGGCCCACTGATATCTGAGCGCTATGTGACACGCTCGATGGCACAGCTGCCTGTGACCAAAGTGACGAGAGGATAATGGAGATTTTGAATCTCTGCGTACACTTTTGGACAGTGGACACTTGTGGATTGTGTGCGGCCCACTGATATCTGAGCGCTATGTGACACGCTCGATGGCACAGCTGCCTGTGACCAAAGTGACGAGAGGATAATGGAGATTTTGAATCTCTGCGTACACTTGTGGACAGTGGACACTTGTGGATTGTGTGCGGCCCACTGATATCTGAGCGCTATGTGACACGCTCGATGGCACAGCTGCCTGTGACCAAAGTGACGAGAGGATAATGGAGATTTTGAATCTCTGCGTACACTTTTGGACAGTGGACACTTGTGGATTGTGTGCGGCCCACTGATATCTGAGCGCTATGTGACACGCTCGATGGCACAGCTGCCTGTGACCAAAGTGACGAGAGGATAATGGAGATTTTGAATCTCTGCGTACACTTTTGGACAGTGGACACTTGTGGATTGTGTGCGGCCCACTGATATCTGAGCGCTATGTGACACGCTCGATGGCACAGCTGCCTGTGACCAAAGTGACGAGAGGATAATGGAGATTTTGAATCTCTGCGTACACTTTTGGACAGTGGACACTTGTGGATTGTGTGCGGCCCACTGATATCTGAGCGCTATGTGACACGCTCGATGGCACAGCTGCCTGTGACCAAAGTGACGAGAGGATAATGGAGATTTTGAATCTCTGCGTACACTTTTGGACACTGGACACTTGTGGATTGTGTGCGGCCCACTGATATCTGAGCGCTATGTGACACGCTCGATGGCACAGCTGCCTGTGACCAAAGTGACGAGAGGATAATGGAGATTTTGAATCTCTGCGTACACTTGTGGACAGTGGACACTTGTGGATTTTGTGCGGCCCACTGATATCTGAGTGCTATGTGACACGCTCGATGGCACAGCTGCCTGTGACCAAAGTTACGAGAGGATAATGGAGATTTTGAATCTCTGCGTACACTTGTGAACAGTGGACACTTGTGGATTGTGTGCGGCCCACTGATATCTGAGCGCTATGTGACACGCTCGATGGCACAGCTGCCTTTGACCAAAGTGACGAGAGGATAATGGAGATTTTGAATCTCTGCGTACACTTTTGGACAGTGGACACTTGTGGATTGTGTGCGGCCCACTGATATCTGAGCGCTATGTGACACGCTCGATGGCACAGCTGCCTGCGACCAAAGTGACGAGAGGATAATGGAGATTTTGAATCTATGCGTACACTTTTGGACAGTGGACACTTGTGGATTGTGTGCGGCCCACTGATATCTGAGCGCTATGTGACACGCTCGATGGCACAGCTGCCTGTGACAAAAGTGACGAGAGGATAATGGAGATTTTGAATCTCTGCGTACACTTTTGGACACTGGACACTTGTGTATTGTGTGAGGCCCACTGATATCTGAGCGCTATGTGACACGCTCGATGGCACAGCTGCCTGTGACCAAAGTGACGAGAGGATAATGGAGATTTTGAATCTCTGCGTACACTTTTGGACAGTGGACACTTGTGGATTGTGTGCGGCCCA
This sequence comes from Dendrobates tinctorius, assembly GCF_039654945.1. NCBI lineage: Eukaryota > Metazoa > Chordata > Amphibia > Anura > Dendrobatidae > Dendrobates > Dendrobates tinctorius. The sequence continues at coordinate 55,319,234 of NW_027361698.1, read as the reverse complement.
CTGATATCTGAGCGCTATGTGACACGCTCGATGGCACAGCTGCCTGTGACCAAAGTGACGAGAGGATAATGGAGATTTTGAATCTCTGCGTACACTTTTGGACACTGGACACTTGTGGATTGTGTGCGTCCCACTGATATCTGAGCGCTATGTGACACGCTCGATGCCACAGCTGCCTGTGACCAAAGTGACGAGAGGATAATGGAGATTTTGAATCTCTGCGTACACTTGTGGACAGTGGACACTTGTGGATTGTGTGCGGCCCACTGATATCTGAGCGCTATGTGACACGCTCGATGGCACAGCTGCCTGTGACCAAAGTGACGAGAGGATAATGGAGATTTTGAATCTCTGCGTACACTTTTGGACAGTGGACACTTGTGGATTGTGTGCGGCCCACTGATATCTGAGCGCTATGTGACACGCTCGATGGCACAGCTGCCTGTGACCAAAGTGACGAGAGGATAATGGAGATTTTGAATCTCTGCGTACACATTTGGACAGTGGACACTTGTGGATTGTGTGCGGCCCACTGATATCTGAGCGCTATGTGACACGCTCGATGGCACAGCTGCCTGTGACCAAAGTGACGAGAGGATAATGGAGATTTTGAATCTCTGCGTACACTTTTGGACAGTGGACACTTGTGGATTTTGTGCGGCCCACTGATATCTGAGTGCTATGTGACACGCTCGATGGCACAGCTGCCTGTGAACAAAGTTACGAGAGGATAATGGAGATTTTGAATCTCTGCGTACACTTGTGGACAGTGGACACTTGTGGATTGTGTGCGGCCCACTGATATCTGAGCGCTATGTGACACGCTCGATGGCACAGCTGCCTGTGACCAAAGTGACGAGAGGATAATGGAGATTTTGAATCTCTGCGTACACTTTTGGACAGTGGACACTTGTGGATTGTGTGCGGCCCACTGATATCTGAGCGCTATGTGACACGCTCGATGGCACAGCTGCCTGTGACCAAAGTGACGAGAGGATAATGGAGATTTTGAATCTCTGCGTACACTTTTGGACAGTGGACACTTGTGGATTGTGCGCGGCCCACTGATATCTGAGCGCTATGTGACACACTCGATGGCACAGCTGCCTGTGACCAAAGTGACGAGAGGATAATGGAGATTTTGAATCTCTGCGTAAACTTGTGGACAGTGGACAATTGTGGATTGTGTGCGGCCCACTGATATCTGAGTGCTATGTGACACGCTCTATGGCACAGCTGCCTGTGACCAAAGTGACGAGAGGATAATGGAGATTTTGAATCTCTGCGTACACTTTTGGACAGTGGACACTTGTGGATTGTGTGCGGCCCACTGATATCTGAGCGCTATGTGACACGCTCGATGGCACAGCTGCCTGTGACCAAAGTGACGAGAGGATAATGGAGATTTTGAATCTCTGCGTACACTTTTGGACATTGGACACTTGTGGATTGTGTGCGGCCCACTGATATCTGAGCGCTATGTGACACGCTCGATGGCACAGCTGTCTGTGACCAAAGTGACGAGAGGATAATGGAGATTTTGAATCTCTGCGTACACTTGTGGACAGTGGACACTTGTGGATTGTGTGCGGCCCACTGATATCTGAGCGCTATGTGACACGCTCGATGGCACAGCTGCCTGTGACCAAAGTGACGAGAGGATAATGGAGATTTTGAATCTCTGCGTACACTTGTGGACACTGGATACTTGTGGATTGTGTGCGGCCCACTGATATCTGAGCGCTATGTGACACGCTCGATGGCACAGCTGCCTGTGACCAAAGTGACGAGAGGATAATGGAGATTTTGAATCTCTGCGTACACTTGTGGACAGTGGACACTTGTGGATTGTGTGCGGCCCACTGATATCTGAGCGCTATGTGACACGCTCGATGGCACAGCTGCCTGTGACCAAAGTGACGAGAGGATAATGGAGATTTTGAATCTCTGCGTACACTTTTGGACAGTGGACACTTGTGGATTATGTGCGGCCCACTGATATCTGAGCGCTATGTGACACCCTCGATGGCACAGCTGCCTGCGACCAAAGTGACGAGAGGATAATGGAGATTTTGAATCTATGCGTACACTTTTGGACAGTGGACACTTGTGGATTGTTTGCGGCCCACTGATATATGAGCGCTATGTGACACGCTCGATGGCACAGCTGCCTATGACCAAAGTGACGAGAGGATAATGGAGATTTTGAATCTCTGAGTACACATTTGGACAGTGGACACTTGTGGATTGTGTGCGGCCCACTGATATCTGAGCGCTATGTGACACGCTCGATGGCACAGCTGTCTGTGACCAAAGTGACGAGAGGATAATGGAGATTTTGAATCTCTGCGTACACTTGTGGACAGTGGACACTTGTGGATTGTGTGCGGCCCACTGATATCTGAGCGCTATGTGACACGCTCGATGGCACAGCTGCCTGTGACCAAAGTGACGAGAGGATAATGGAGATTTTGAATCTCTGCGTACACTTTTGGACAGTGGACACTTGTGGATTGTGAGCGGCCCACTGATATCTGAGCGCTATGTGACACGCTCCATGGCACAGCTGCCTGTGACCAAAGTGACAAGAGGATAATGGAGATTTTGAATCTCTGCGTACACTTTTGGACAGTGGACACTTGTGGATTGTGTGCGGCCCACTGATATCTGAGCGCTATGTGACACGCTCGATGGCACAGCTGCCTGTGACCAAAGTGACGAGAGGATAATGGAGATTTTGAATCTCTGCGTACACTTTTGGACAGAGGACACTTGTGGATTGTGTGTGGCCCACTGATATCTGAGCGCTATGTGACACGCTCGATGGCACAGCTGCCTGGGACCAAAGTGACGAGAGGATAATGGAGATTTTGAATCTCTGCGTACACTTGTGGACAGTGGACACTTGTGGATTGTGTGCGGCCCACTGATATCTGAGCGCTATGTGACACGCCCGATGGCACAGCTGCCTGTGACCAAAGTGACGAGAGGATAATGGAGATTTTGAATCTCTGCTTACACTTTTGGACAGTTTACACTTGTGGATTGTGTGCGGCCCACTGATATCTGAGCGCTATGTGACACGCTCGATGGCACAGCTGCCTGTGACCAAAGTGACGAGAGGATAATGGAGATTTTGAATCTCTGCGTACACTTTTGGACAGTGGACACTTGTGGATTGTGTGCGGCCCACTGATATCTGAGCGCTATGTGACACGCTCGATGGCACAGCTGCCTGTGACCAAAGTGACGAGAGGATAATGGAGATTTTGAATCTCTGCGTACACTTGTGGACAGTGGACACTTGTGGATTGTGTGCGGCCCACTGATATCTGAGCGCTATGTGACACGCTCGATGGCACAGCTGCCTGTGACCAAAGTGACGAGAGGATAATGGAGATTTTGAATCTCTGCGTACACTTGTGGACAGTGGACACTTGTGGATTGTGTGCGGCCCACTGATATCTGAGCGCTATGTGACACGCTCGATGGCACAGCTGCCTGTGACCAAAGTGACGAGAGGATAATGGAGATTTTGAATCTCTGCGTACACTTTTGGACAGTGGACACTTGTGGATTGTGTGCGGCCCACTGATATCTGAGCGCTATGTGACACGCTCGATGGCACAGCTGCCTGTGACCAAAGTGACGAGAGGATAATGGAGATTTTGAATCTCTGCGTACACTTTTGGACAGTGGACACTTGTGGATTGTGTGCGGCCCACTGATATCTGAGCGCTATGTTACACGCTCGATGGCACAGCTGCCTGTGACCAAAGTGACGAGAGGATAATGGAGATTTTGAATCTCTGCGTACACTTTTGGACACTGGACACTTGTGGATTGTGTGCGGCCCACTGATATCTGAGCGCTATGTGACATGCTCGATGGCACAGCTGCCTGTGACCAAAGTGACGAGAGGATAATGTAGATTTTGAATCTCTGCGTACACTTGTGGACAGTGGACACTTGTGGATTTTGTGCGGCCCACTGATATCTGAGTGCTATGTGACACGCTCGATGGCACAGCTGCCTGTGACCAAAGTTACGAGAGGATAATGGAGATTTTGAATCTCTGCGTACACTTGTGGACAGTGGACACTTGTGGATTGTGTGCGGCCCACTGATATCTGAGCGCTATGTGACACGCTCGATGGCACAGCTGCCTTTGACCAAAGTGACGAGAGGATAATGGAGATTTTGAATCTCTGCGTACACTTTTGGACAGTGGACACTTGTGGATTGTGTGCGGCCCACTGATATCTGAGCGCTATGTGACACGCTCGATGGCACAGCTGCCTGCGACCAAAGTGACGAGAGGATAATGGAGATTTTGAATCTATGCATACACTTTTGGACAGTGGACACTTGTGGATTGTGTGCGGCCCACTGATATCTGAGCGCTATGTGACACGCTCGATGGCACAGCTGCCTGTGACCAAAGTGACGAGAGGATAATGGAGATTTTGAATCTCTGCGTACACTTTTGGACACTGGACACTTGTGGATTGTGTGAGGCCCACTGATATCTGAGCGCTATGTGACACGCTCGATGGCACAGCTGCCTGTGACCAAAGTGACGAGAGGATAATGGAGATTTTGAATCTCTGCGTACACTTTTGGACAGTGGACACTTGTGGATTGTGTGCGGCCCACTGATATCTGAGCGCTATGTGACACGCTCGATGGCACAGCTGCCTGTGACCAAAGTGACGAGAGGATAATGGAGATTTTGAATCTCTGCGTACACTTTTGGACACTGGACATTTGTGGATTGTGTGCGGCCCACTGATATCTGAGCGCTATGTGACACGCTCGATGGCACAGCTGCCTGTGACCAAAGTGACGAGAGGATAATGGAGATTTTGAATCTCTGCGTACACTTGTGGACAGTGGACACTTGTGGATTGTGTGCGGCCCACTGATATCTGAGCGCTATGTGACACGCTCGATGGCACAGCTGCCTGTGACCAAAGTGACGAGAGGATAATGGAGATTTTGAATCTCTGCGTACACTTTTGGACAGTGGACACTTGTGGATTGTGTGCGGCCCACTGATATCTGAGCGCTATGTGACACGCTCGATGGCACAGCTGCCTGTGACCAAAGTGACGAGAGGATAATGGAGATTTTGAATCTCTGCGTACACTTTTGGACAGTGGACACTTGTGGATTTTGTGCGGCCCACTGATATCTGAGTGCTATGTGACACGCTCGATGGCACAGCTGCCTGTGACCAAAGTTACGAGAGGATAATGGAGATTTTGAATCTCTGCGTACACTTGTGGACAGTGGACACTTGTGGATTGTGTGCAGCCCACTGATATCTGAGCGCTATGTGACACGCTCGATGGCACAGCTGCCTGTGACCAAAGTGACGAGAGGATAATGGAGATTTTGAATCTCTGCGTACACTTTTGGACAGTGGACACTTGTGGATTGTGTGCGGCCCACTGATATCTGAGCGCTATGTGACACGCTCGATGGCACAGCTGCCTGCGACCAAAGTGACGAGAGGATAATGGAGATTTTGAATCTATGCGTACACTTTTGGACAGTGGACACTTGTGGATTGTGTGCGGCCCACTGATATCTGAGCGCTATGTGACACGCTCGATGGCACAGCTGCCTGTGACCAAAGTGACGAGAGGATAATGGAGATTTTGAATCTCTGCGTACACTTTTGGACAGTGGACACTTGTGGATTGTGTGCGGCCCACTGATATCTGAGCGCTATGTGACACGCTCGATGGCACAGCTGCCTGTGACCAAAGTGACGAGAGGATAATGGAGATTTTGAATCTCTGCGTACACTTTTGGACAGTGGACACTTGTGGATTGTGTGCGGCCCACTGATATCTGAGCGCTATGTGACACGCTCGATGGCACAGCTGCCTGTGACCAAAGTGAGAGAAGAAAATGGAGATTTTGAATCTCTGCGTACACTTTTGGACAGTGGACACTTGTGGATTGTGCGCGGCCCACTGATATCTGAGCGCTATGTGACACACTCGATGGCACAGCTGCCTGTGACCAAAGTGACGAGAGGATAATGGAGATTTTGAATCTCTGCGTACACTTGTGGACAGTGGACACTTGTGGATTGTGTGCGGCACACTGATATATGAGCGCTATGTGACACGCTCGATGGCACAGCTGCCTGTGACCAAAGTGACGAGAGGATAATGGAGATTTTGAATCTCTGCGTACACTTTTGGACAGTGGACACTTGTGGATTGTGTGCGGCCCACTGATATCTGAGCGCTATGTGACACGCTCGATGTCACAGCTGCCTGTGACCAAAGTGACGAGAGGATAATGGAGATTTTGAATCTCTGCGTACACATTTGGACAGTGGACACTTGTGGATTGTGTGCGGCCCACTGATATCTGAGCGCTATGTGACACGCTCGATGGCACAGCTGCCTGTGACCAAAGTGACGAGAGGATAATGGAGATTTTGAATCTCTGCGTACACTTTTGGACAGTGGACACTTGTGGATTGTGTGCGGCCCACTGATATCTGAGCGCTATGTGACACGCTCGATGGCACAGCTGCCTGTGACCAAAGTGACGAGAGGATAATGGAGATTTTGAATCTCTGCATACACATTTGGACAGTGGACACTTGTGGATTGTGTGCGGCCCACTGATATCTGAGCGCTATGTGACACGCTCGATGGCACAGCTGTCTGTGACCAAAGTGACGAGAGGATAATGGAGATTTTGAATCTCTGCGTACACTTGTGGACAGTGGACACTTGTGGATTGTGTGCGGCCCACTGATATCTGAGCGCTATGTGACACGCTCGATGGCACAGCTGCCTGTGACCAAAGTGACGAGAGGATAATGGAGATTTTAAATCTCTGCGTACACTTTTGGACAGTGGACACTTGTGGATTGTGTGCGGCCCACTGATATCTGAGCGCTATGTGACACGCTCGATGGCACAGCTGCCTGTGACCAAAGTGACGAGAGGATAATGGAGATTTTGAATCTCTGCGTACACTTGTGGACAGTGGACACTTGTGGATTGTGTGCGGCCCACTGATATCTGAGCGCTATGTGACACGCTCGATGGCACAGCTGCCTGTGACCAAAGTGACGAGAGGATAATGGAGATTTTGAATCTCTGCGTACACTTTTGGACAGTGGACACTTGTGGATTGTGTGTGGCCCACTGATATCTGAGCGCTATGTGACACGCTCGATGGCACAGCTGCCTGTGACCAAAGTGACGAGAGGATAATGGAGATTTTGAATCTCTGCGTACACTTTTGGACAGTGGACACTTTTGGATTGTGTGCGGCCCACTGATATCTGAGCGCTATGTGACACGCTCGATGGCACAGCTGCCTGTGACCAAAGTGACGAGAGGATAATGGAGATTTTGAATCTCTGCGTACACTTGTGGACAGTGGACACTTGTGGATTGTGTGCGGCCCACTGATATCTGAGCGCTATGTGACACGCTCGATGGCACAGCTGCCTGTGACCAAAGTGACGAGAGGATAATGGAGATTTTGAATCTCTGCGTACACTTTTGGACAGTGGACACTTGTGGATTGTGCGCGGCCCACTGATATCTGAGCGCTATGTGACACACTCGATGGCACAGCTGCCTGTGACCAAAGTGACGAGAGGATAATGGAGATTTTGAATTTCTGCGTACACTTGTGGACAGTGGACACTTGTGGATTGTGTGCGGCCCACTGATATCTGAGCGCTATGTGACACGCTCGATGGCACAGCTGCCTGTGACCAAAGTGACGAGAGGATAATGGAGATTTTGAATCTCTGCGTACACTTTTGGACAGTGGACACTTGTGGATTGTGTGCGGCCCACTGATATCTGAGCGCTATGTGACACGCTCGATGTCACAGCTGCCTGTGACCAAAGTGACGAGAGGATAATGTAGATTTTGAATCTATGCGTACACATTTGGACAGTGGACACTTGTGGATTGTGTGCGGCCCACTGATATCTGAGCGCTATGTGACACGCTCGATGGCACAGCTGCCTGTGACCAAAGTGACGAGAGGATAATGGAGATTTTGAATCTCTGCGTACACTTTTGGACAGTGGACACTTGTGGATTGTGTGCGGCCCACTGATATCTGAGCGCTATGTGACACGCTCGATGGCACAGCTGCCTGTGACCAAAGTGACGAGAGGATAATGGAGATTTTGAATCTCTGCGTACACATTTGGACAGTGGACACTTGTGGATTGTGTGCGGCCCACTGATATCTGAGCGCTATGTGACACGCTCGATGGCACAGCTGCCTGTGACCAAAGTGACGAGAGGATAATGGAGATTTTGAATCTCTGCGTACACTTTTGGACAGTGGACACTTTTGGATTGTGTGCGGCCCACTGATATCTGAGCGCTATGTGACACGCTCGATGGCACAGCTGCCTGTGACCAAAGTGACGAGAGGATAATGGAGATTTTGAATCTCTGCGTACACTTGTGGACAGTGGACACTTGTGGATTGTGTGCGGCCCACTGATATCTGAGCGCTATGTGACACGCTCGATGGCACAGCTGCCTGTGACCAAAGTGACGAGAGGATAATGGAGATTTTGAATCTCTGCGTACACTTTTGGACAGTGGACACTTGTGGATTGTGTGTGGCCCACTGATATCTGAGCGCTATGTGACACGCTCGATGGCACAGCTGCCTGTGACCAAAGTGACGAGAGGATAATGGAGATTTTGAATCTCTGCGTACACTTGTGGACAGTGGACACTTGTGGATTGTGTGCGGCCCACTGATATCTGAGCGCTATGTGACACGCTCGATGGCACAGCTGCCTGTGACCAAAGTGACGAGAGGATAATGGAGATTTTGAATCTCTGCGTACACTTTTGGACAGTGGACACTTGTGGATTGTGTGCGGCCCACTGATATCTGAGCGCTATGTGACACGCTCGATGGCACAGCTGCCTGTGACCAAAGTGACGAGAGGATAATGGAGATTTTGAATCTCTGCGTACACATTTGGACAGTGGACACTTGTGGATTGTGTGCGGCCCACTGATATCTGAGCGCTATGTGACACGCTCGATGGCACAGCTGCCTGTGACCAAAGTGACGAGAGGATAATGGAGATTTTGAATCTCTGCGTACACTTTTGGACAGTGGACACTTTTGGATTGTGTGCGGCCCACTGATATCTGAGCGCTATGTGACACGCTCGATGGCACAGCTGCCTGTGACCAAAGTGACGAGAGGATAATGGAGATTTTGAATCTCTGCGTACACTTGTGGACAGTGGACACTTGTGGATTGTGTGCGGCCCACTGATATCTGAGCGCTATGTGACACGCTCGATGGCACAGCTGCCTGTGACCAAAGTGACGAGAGGATAATGGAGATTTTGAATCTCTGCGTACACTTTTGGACAGTGGACACTTGTGGATTGTGCGCGGCCCACTGATATCTGAGCGCTATGTGACACACTCGATGGCACAGCTGCCTGTGACCAAAGTGACGAGAGGATAATGGAGATTTTGAATTTCTGCGTACACTTGTGGACAGTGGACACTTGTGGATTGTGTGCGGCCCACTGATATCTGAGCGCTATGTGACACGCTCGATGGCACAGCTGCCTGTGACCAAAGTGACGAGAGGATAATGGAGATTTTGAATCTCTGCGTACACTTTTGGACAGTGGACACTTGTGGATTGTGTGCGGCCCACTGATATCTGAGCGCTATGTGACACGCTCGATGGCACAGCTGCCTGTGACCAAAGTGACGAGAGGATAATGGAGATTTTGAATCTCTGCGTACACATTTGGACAGTGGACACTTGTGGATTGTGTGCGGCCCACTGATATCTGAGCGCTATGTGACACGCTCGATGGCACAGCTGCCTGTGACCAAAGTGACGAGAGGATAATGGAGATTTTGAATCTCTGCGTACACTTTTGGACAGTGGACACTTGTGGATTGTGTGCGGCCCACTGATATCTGAGCGCTATGTGACACGCTCGATGGCACAGCTGCCTGTGACCAAAGTGACGAGAGGATAATGGAGATTTTGAATCTCTGCGTACACTTTTGGACAGTGGACACTTGTGGATTGTGTGCGGCCCACTGATATCTGAGCGCTATGTGACACGCTCGATGGCACAGCTGCCTGTGACCAAAGTGACGAGAGGATAATGGAGATTTTGAATCTCTGCGTACACTTGTGGACAGTGGACACTTGTGGATTGTGTGCGGCCCACTGATATCTGAGCGCTATGTGACACGCTCGATGGCACAGCTGCCTGTGACCAAAGTGACGAGAGGATAATGGAGATTTTGAATCTCTGCGTACACTTTTGGACAGTGGACACTTGTGGATTGTGTGCGGCCCACTGATATCTGAGCGCTATGTGACACGCTCGATGGCACAGCTGCCTGTGACCAAAGTGACGAGAGGATAATGGAGATTTTGAATCTCTGCGTACACTTGTGGACAGTGGACACTTGTGGATTGTGTGCGGCCCACTGATATCTGAGCGCTATGTGACACGCTCGATGGCACAGCTGCCTGTGACCAAAGTGACGAGAGGATAATGGAGATTTTGAATCTCTGCGTACACTTTTGGACAGTGGACACTTGTGGATTGTGTGTGGCCCACTGATATCTGAGCGCTATGTGACACGCTCGATGGCACAGCTGCCTGTGACCAAAGTGACGAGAGGATAATGGAGATTTTGAATCTCTGCGTACACTTTTGGACAGTGGACACTTGTGGATTGTGTGCGGCCCACTGATATCTGAGCGCTATGTGACACACTCGATGGCACAGCTGCCTGTGACCAAAGTGACGAGAGGATAATGGAGATTTTGAATCTCTGCGTACACTTGTGGACAGTGGACACTTGTGGATTGTGTGCGGCCCACTGATATCTGAGCGCTATGTGACACGCTCGATGGCACAGCTGCCTGTGACCAAAGTGACGAGAGGATAATGGAGATTTTGAATCTCTGCGTACACTTTTGGACAGTGGACACTTGTGGATTGTGTGCGGCCCACTGATATCTGAGCGCTATGTGACACGCTCGATGGCACAGCTGCCTGTGACCAAAGTGACGAGAGGATAATGGAGATTTTGAATCTCTGCGTACACTTTTGGACAGTGGACACTTGTGGATTGTGTGCGGCCCACTGATATCTGAGCGCTATGTGACACGCTCGATGGCACAGCTGCCTGTGACCAAAGTGACGAGAGGATAATGGAGATTTTGAATCTCTGCGTACACTTTTGGACAGTGGACACTTGTGGATTGTGTGCGGCCCACTGATATCTGAGCGCTATGTGACACGCTCGATGGCACAGCTGCCTGTGACCAAAGTGACGAGAGGATAATGGAGATTTTGAATCTCTGCGTACACTTTTGGACAGTGGACACTTGTGGATTGTGTGCGGCCCACTGATATCTGAGTGCTATGTGACACGCTCGATGGCACAGCTGCCTGTGACCAAAGTGACGAGAGGATAATGGAGATTTTGAATCTCTGCGTACACTTGTGGACAGTGGACACTTGTGGATTGTGTGCGGCCCACTGATATCTGAGCGCTATGTGACACGCTCGATGGCACAGCTGCCTGTGACCAAAGTGACGAGAGGATAATGGAGATTTTGAATCTCTGCGTACACTTTTGGACAGTGGACACTTGTGGATTGTGTGCGGCCCACTGATATCTGAGCGCTATGTGACACGCTCGATGGCACAGCTGCCTGTGACCAAAGTGACGAGAGGATAATGGAGATTTTGAATCTCTGCGTACACTTGTGGACAGTGGACACTTGTGGATTGTGTGCGGCCCACTGATATCTGAGCGCTATGTGACACGCTCGATGGCACAGCTGCCTGTGACCAAAGTGACGAGAGGATAATGGAGATTTTGAATCTCTGCGTACACTTTTGGACAGTGGACACTTGTGGATTGTGTGTGGCCCACTGATATCTGAGCGCTATGTGACACGCTCGATGGCACAGCTGCCTGTGACCAAAGTGACGAGAGGATAATGGAGATTTTGAATCTCTGCGTACACTTTTGGACAGTGGACACTTGTGGATTGTGTGCGGCCCACTGATATCTGAGCGCTATGTGACACGCTCGATGGCACAGCTGCCTGTGACCAAAGTGACGAGAGGATAATGGAGATTTTGAATCTCTGCGTACACTTGTGGACAGTGGACACTTGTGGATTGTGTGCGGCCCACTGATATCTGAGCGCTATGTGACACGCTCGATGGCACAGCTGCCTGTGACCAAAGTGACGAGAGGATAATGGAGATTTTGAATCTCTGCGTACACTTTTGGACAGTGGACACTTGTGGATTGTGTGCGGCCCACTGATATCTGAGCGCTATGTGACACACTCGATGGCACAGCTGCCTGTGACCAAAGTGACGAGAGGATAATGGAGATTTTGAATCTCTGCGTACACTTGTGGACAGTGGACACTTGTGGATTGTGTGCGGCCCACTGATATCTGAGCGCTATGTGACACGCTCGATGGCACAGCTGCCTGTGACCAAAGTGACGAGAGGATAATGGAGATTTTGAATCTCTGCGTACACTTTTGGACAGTGGACACTTGTGGATTGTGTGCGGCCCACTGATATCTGAGCGCTATGTGACACGCTCGATGGCACAGCTGCCTGTGACCAAAGTGACGAGAGGATAATGGAGATTTTGAATCTCTGCGTACACTTTTGGACAGTGGACACTTGTGGATTGTGTGCGGCCCACTGATATCTGAGCGCTATGTGACACGCTCGATGGCACAGCTGCCTGTGACCAAAGTGACGAGAGGATAATGGAGATTTTGAATCTCTGCGTACACTTTTGGACAGTGGACACTTGTGGATTGTGTGCGGCCCACTGATATCTGAGCGCTATGTGACACGCTCGATGGCACAGCTGCCTGTGACCAAAGTGACGAGAGGATAATGGAGATTTTGAATCTCTGCGTACACTTTTGGACAGTGGACACTTGTGGATTTTGTGCGGCCCACTGATATCTGAGTGCTATGTGACACGCTCGATGGCACAGCTGCCTGTGACCAAAGTTACGAGAGGATAATGGAGATTTTGAATCTCTGCGTACACTTGTGGACAGTGGACACTTGTGGATTGTGTGCGGCCCACTGATATCTGAGCGCTATGTGACACGCTCGATGGCACAGCTGCCTGTGACCAAAGTGACGAGAGGATAATGGAGATTTTGAATCTCTGCGTACACTTTTGGACAGTGGACACTTGTGGATTGTGTGCGGCCCACTGATATCTGAGCGCTATGTGACACCCTCGATGGCACAGCTGCCTGCGACCAAAGTTACGAGAGGATAATGGAGATTTTGAATCTATGCGTTCACTTTTGGACAGTGGACACTTGTGGATTGTGTGCGGCCCACTGATATCTGAGCGCTATGTGACACGCTCGATGGCACAGCTGCCTGTGACCAAAGTGACGAGAGGATAATGGAGATTTTGAATCTCTGCGTACACTTTTGGACAGTGGACACTTGTGGATTGTGTGCGGCCCACTGATATCTGAGCGCTATGTGACACGCTCGATGGCACAGCTGCCTGTGACCAAAGTGACGAGAGGATAATGGAGATTTTGAATCTCTGCGTACACTTTTGGACAGTGGACACTTGTGGATTGTGTGCGGCCCACTGATATCTGAGCGCTATGTGACACACTCGATGGCACAGCTGCCTGTGACCAAAGTGACGAGAGGATAATGGAGATTTTGAATCTCTGCGTACACTTGTGGACAGTGGACACTTGTGGATTGTGTGCGGCCCACTGATATCTGAGCGCTATGTGACACGCTCGATGGCACAGCTGCCTGTGACCAAAGTGACGAGAGGATAATGGAGATTTTGAATCTCTGCGTACACTTTTGGACAGTGGACACTTGTGGATTGTGTGTGGCCCACTGATATCTGAGCGCTATGTGACACGCTCGATGGCACAGCTGCCTGTGACCAAAGTGACGAGAGGATAATGGAGATTTTGAATCTCTGCGTACACTTTTGGACAGTGGACACTTGTGGATTGTGTGCGGCCCACTGATATCTGAGCGCTATGTGACACGCTCGATGGCACAGCTGTCTGTGACCAAAGTGACGAGAGGATAATGGAGATTTTGAATCTCTGCGTACACTTGTGGACAGTGGACACTTGTGGATTGTGTGCGGCCCACTGATATCTGAGCGCTATGTGACACGCTCGATGGCACAGCTGCCTGTGACCAAAGTGACGAGAGGATAATGGAGATTTTGAATCTCTGCGTACACTTGTGGACACTGGACACTTGTGGATTGTGTGCGGCCCACTGATATCTGAGCGCTATGTGACACGCTCGATGGCACAGCTGCCTGTGACCAAAGTGATGAGAGGATAATGGAGATTTTGAATCTCTGCGTACACTTTTGGACAGTGGACACTTGTGGATTGTGTGCGGCCCACTGATATCTGAGCGCTATGTGACACGCTCGATGGCACAGCTGCCTGTGACCAAAGTGACGAGAGGATAATGGAGATTTTGAATCTCTGCGTACAGTTTTGGACAGTGGACACTTGTGGATTGTGTGCGGCCCACTGATATCTGAGCGCTATGTGACACGCTCGATGGCACAGCTGCCTGTGACCAAAGTGACGAGGGGATAATGGAGATTTTGAATCTCTGCGTACACTTATGGACAGTGGACATTTGTGGATTGTGTGCGGCCCACTGATATCTGAGCGCTATGTGACACGCTCGATGGCACATCTGCCTGTGACCGAAGTGACGAGAGGATAATGGAGATTTTGAATCTCTGCGTACACTTTTGGACAGTGGACACTTGTGGATTGTGTGCGACCCACTGATATCTGAGCACTATGTGACACGCTCGATGGCACAGCTGCCTGTGACCAAAGTGACGAGAGGATAATGGAGATTTTTAATCTCTGCGTACACTTTTGGACAGTGGACACTTGTGGATTGTGTGTGGCCCACTGATATCTGAGCGCTATGTGACACGCTCGATGGCACAGCTGCCTGTGACCAAAGTGACGAGAGGATAATGGAGATTTTGAATCTCTGCGTACACTTTTGGACAGTGGACACTTGTGGATTGTGTGCGGCCCACTGATATCTGAGCGCTATGTGACACGCTCGATGGCACAGCTGCCTGTGACCAAAGTGACAAGAGGATAATGGAGATTTTGAATCTCTGTGTACACTTTTGGACAGTGGACACTTGTGGATTGTGTGCGGCCCACTGATATCTGAGCGCTATGTGACACGCTCGATGGCACAGCTGCCTGTGACCAAAGTGACGAGAGGATAATGGAGATTTTGAATCTCTGCGTACACTTTTGGACAGTGGACACTTGTGGATTGTGTGCGGCCCACTGATATCTGAGCGCTATGTGACACGCTCGATGGCACAGCTGCCTGTGACCAAAGTGACGAGAGGATAATGGAGATTTTGAATCTCTGCGTACACTTGTGGACAGTGGACACTTGTGGATTGTGTGCGGCCCACTGATATCTGAGCGCTATGTGACACGCTCGATGGCACAGCTGCCTGTGACCAAAGTGACGAGAGGATAATGGAGATTTTGAATCTCTGCGTACACTTTTGGACACTGGACACTTGTGGATTGTGTGCGGCCCACTGATATCTGAGCGCTATGTGACACGCTCGATGGCACAGCTGCCTGTGACCAAAGTGACGAGAGGATAATGGAGATTTTGAATCTCTGCGTACACTTTTGGACAGTGGACACTTGTGGATTGTGTGCGGCCCACTGATATCTGAGCGCTATGTGACACGCTCGATGGCACAGCTGCCTGTGACTAAAGTGACGAGAGGATAATGGAGATTTTGAATCTCTGCGTACACTTGTGGACAGTGGACACTTGTGGATTGTGTGCGGCCCACTGATATCTGAGCGCTATGTGACATGCTCGATGGCACAGCTGCCTGTGACCAAAGTGACGAGAGGATAATGGAGATTTTGAATCTCTGCGTACACTTGTGGACAGTGGACACTTGTGGATTGTGTGCGGCCCACTGATATCTGAGTGCTATGTGACACGCTCGAAGGCACAGCTGCCTGTGACCAAAGTGACGAGAGGATAATGGAGATTTTGAATCTCTGCGTACACTTTTGGACACTGGACACTTGTGGATTGTGTGCGGCCCACTGATATCTGAGCGCTATGTGACACGCTCGATGGCACAGCTGCCTGTGACCAAAGTGACGAGAGGATAATGGAGATTTTGAATCTTTGCGTACACTTGTGGACAGTGGACACTTGTGGATTGTGTGCGGCCCACTGATATCTGAGCGCTATGTGACACGCTCGATGGCACAGCTGCCTGTGACCAAAGTGACGAGAGGATAATGGAGATTTTGAATCTCTGCGTACACTTTTGGACAGTGGACACTTCTGGATTGTGTGCGGCCCACTGATATCTGAGCGCTATGTGACACGCTCGATGGCACAGCTGCCTGTGACCAAAGTGACGAGAGGATAATGGAGATTTTGAATCTCTGCGTACAGTTTTGGACAGTGGACACTTGTGGATTGTGTGCGGCCCACTGATATCTGAGCGCTATGTGACACGCTCGATGGCACAGCTGCCTGTGACCAAAGTGACGAGGGGATAATGGAGATTTTGAATCTCTGCGTACACTTATGGACAGTGGACATTTGTGGATTGTGTGCGGCCCACTGATATCTGAGCGCTATGTGACACGCTCGATGGCACATCTGCCTGTGACCGAAGTGACGAGAGGATAATGGAGATTTTGAATCTCTGCGTACACTTTTGGACAGTGGACACTTGTGGATTGTGAGCGACCCACTGATATCTGAGCACTATGTGACACGCTCGATGGCACAGCTGCCTGTGACCAAAGTGACGAGAGGATAATGGAGATTTTTAATCTCTGCGTACACTTTTGGACAGTGGACACTTGTGGATTGTGTGTGGCCCACTGATATCTGAGCGCTATGTGACACGCTCGATGGCACAGCTGCCTGTGACCAAAGTGACGAGAGGATAATGGAGATTTTGAATCTCTGCGTACACTTTTGGACAGTGGACACTTGTGGATTGTGTGCGGCCCACTGATATCTGAGCGCTATGTGACACGCTCGATGGCACAGCTGCCTGTGACCAAAGTGACAAGAGGATAATGGAGATTTTGAATCTCTGTGTACACTTTTGGACAGTGGACACTTGTGGATTGTGTGCGGCCCACTGATATCTGAGCGCTATGTGACACGCTCGATGGCACAGCTGCCTGTGACCAAAGTGACGAGAGGATAATGGAGATTTTGAATCTCTGCGTACACTTTTGGACAGTGGACACTTGTGGATTGTGTGCGGCCCACTGATATCTGAGCGCTATGTGACACGCTCGATGGCACAGCTGCCTGTGACCAAAGTGACGAGAGGATAATGGAGATTTTGAATCTCTGCGTACACTTGTGGACAGTGGACACTTGTGGATTGTGTGCGGCCCACTGATATCTGAGCGCTATGTGACACGCTCGATGGCACAGCTGCCTGTGACCAAAGTGACGAGAGGATAATGGAGATTTTGAATCTCTGCGTACACTTTTGGACACTCGACACTTGTGGATTGTGTGCGGCCCACTGATATCTGAGCACTATGTGACACGCTCGATGGCACAGCTGCCTGTGACCAAAGTGACGAGAGGATAATGGAGATTTTGAATCTCTGCGTACACTTTTGGACAGTGGACACTTGTGGATTGTGTGCGGCCCACTGATATCTGAGCGCTATGTGACACGCTCGATGGCACAGCTGCCTGTGACTAAAGTGACGAGAGGATAATGGAGATTTTGAATCTCTGCGTACACTTGTGGACAGTGGACACTTGTGGATTGTGTGCGGCCCACTGATATCTGAGCGCTATGTGACATGCTCGATGGCACAGCTGCCTGTGACCAAAGTGACGAGAGGATAATGGAGATTTTGAATCTCTGCGTACACTTGTGGACAGTGGACACTTGTGGATTGTGTGCGGCCCACTGATATCTGAGTGCTATGTGACACGCTCGAAGGCACAGCTGCCTGTGACCAAAGTGACGAGAGGATAATGGAGATTTTGAATCTCTGCGTACACTTTTGGACACTGGACACTTGTGGATTGTGTGCGGCCCACTGATATCTGAGCGCTATGTGACACGCTCGATGGCACAGCTGCCTGTGACCAAAGTGACGAGAGGATAATGGAGATTTTGAATCTTTGCGTACACTTGTGGACAGTGGACACTTGTGGATTGTGTGCGGCCCACTGATATCTGAGCGCTATGTGACACGCTCGATGGCACAGCTGCCTGTGACCAAAGTGACGAGAGGATAATGGAGATTTTGAATCTCTGCGTACACTTGTGGACAGTGGACACTTGTGGATTGTGTGCGGCCCACTGATATCTGAGCGCTATGTGACACGCTCGATGGCACAGCTGCCTGTGACCAAAGTGACGAGAGGATAATGGAGATTTTGAATCTCTGCGTACACTTGTGGACAGTGGACACTTGTGGATTGTGTGCGGCCCACTGATATCTGAGCGCTATGTGACACGCTCGATGGCACAGCTGCCTGTGACCAAAGTGACGAGAGGATAATGGAGATTTTGAATCTCTGCATACACTTGTGGACAGTGGACACTTGTGGATTGTGTGCGGCCCACTGATATCTGAGCGCTATGTGACACACTCGATGGCACAGCTGCCTGTGACCAAAGTGACGAGAGGATAATGGAGATTTTGAAACTCTGCGTACAGTTTTGGACAGTGGACACTTGTGGATTGTGTGTGGCCCACTGATATCTGAGCGCTATGTGACACGCTCGATGGCACAGCTGCCTGTGACCAAAGTGACGAGAGGATAATGGAGATTTTGAATCTCTGCGTACACTTGTGGACAGTGGACACTTGTGGATTGTGTGCGGCCCACTGATATCTGAGCGCTATGTGACACGCTCGATGGCACATCTGCCTGTGACCAAAGTGACGAGAGGATAATGGAGATTTTGAATCTCTGCGTACACTTTTGGACAGTGGACACTTGTGGATTGTGTGCGGCCCACTGATATCTGAGCGCTATGTGACACGCTCGATGGCACAGCTGCCTGTGACCAAAGTGACGAGAGGATAACGGAGATTTTGAATCTCTGCGTACACTTGTGGACAGTGGACACTTGTGGATTGTGTGCGGCCCACTGATATCTGAGCGCTATGTGACACGCTCGATGGCACAGCTGCCTGTGACCAAAGTGATGAGAGGATAATGGAGATTTTGAATCTCTGCGTACACTTTTGGACAGTGGACACTTGTGGATTGTGTTCGGCCCACTGATATCTGAGTGCTATGTGACACGCTCGATGGCACAGCTGCCTGTGACCAAAGTGACGAGAGGATAATGGAGATTTTGAATCTCTGCGTACACTTGTGGACAGTGGACACTTGTGGATTGTGTGCGGCCCACTGATATCTGAGCGCTATGTGACACGCTCGATGGCACAGCTGCCTGTGACCAAGTGACGAGAGGATAATGGAGATTTTGAATCTCTGCGTACACTTTTGGACAGTGGACACTTGTGGATTGTGTGCGGCCCACTGATATCTGAGCGCTATGTGACACGCTCGATGGCACAGCTGCCTGTGACCAAAGTGACGAGAGGATAATGGAGATTTTGAATCTCTGCGTACACTTTTGGACACTGGACACTTGTGGATTGTGTGCGGCCCACTGATATCTGAGCGCTATGTGACACGCTCGATGGCACAGCTGCCTGTGACCAAAGTGACGAGAGGATAAGGGAGTTTGGATTGCTTTTAAAAAAGCAGTTTGCGGAGCAGTGGGTAAACAGCAATGCCAGCATGTCAGGAAGCCTTAAAAGGCAGCCCAACAACTAACACCACTGATACACCACAATATAGCCTCCCCTTGCACTGCACACACAGTGACTTGTGTGTTGTGCAGGCCAAATCGCTAGCAGCAGAAGCAGTTTTTTTGTCTTCTTCCCTGCCTAACGCTCTCCCTACAGAATCAGCAGCAACCTCTCCCTATACTAAGATCGGCAGAAGTAAGATGGCGGTCGGCGTGCACGCCCTTTTATACCCCCTGTGATGCCCACCAAAGCAAGCCAATCACTTGCATGCCCTTCTGAAAGATGGTGGTGACCCGTGCTTATGTCATCACGTTGCCCACAGTCTCCGTGGATCCTGATTGGCTGAAAAAGAGCGCAAAACAAACTTTTGAAACGCGACTTTGGAGCGTAAGTCGCCGACCTCGTGGCCGACCTCATCCTAGGGTCGGGTTTCGTTTCATGAAACCTGGCTTTGCCAAAAGTCGGCGACTTTTGAATTTTTTCGACCCGTTTCGCTCAACTCTAGTAATCAGTGATCCCCATCACTAACGTTGTTCAGCGGGTTATCTGCACCTGTAAGCGACAAACGCTGGCCTTTTCAGTGTAGCGCACATGCAGCCACGGACATGTAAGGGCATGACACACCAGTAATTGGCCAATCTCATGTGCCAGAGCCTCACGTGTCCCTCTAGTAAGCCGGACTCGGACCGCGGGGCATGACGGAGTCTCGTTCGTTAACGGAATTAAGCTTGCAATGTGTGCATCTGTTCTGTAGCTGGCATGGTTGAGGTTTCCCAGGTGGAGTCGAATTTAACCGTAGGCTCCACTCCTGGTGGTGCCCTTCTGGACATTCCTTTAAGGTTCAGCTTTGCAACCATACTGCCCACGTAAAACAAACACTTTGCCTTCATGAACGCTGTTTGGAGGGTCATGACTCATGGGAATAACGCCGCCCAATCAGTTAACCTGATACAGAGATCATTCGTTGCTCCCAAGCATGACATCACACTCCCTAGGAGGAAGGTAATGCCACTGTGGCGACCATACTCCTGGGGGCGACACAAGTGCACTGATGCCCAGCCACTGCTCGATGAATCTGCTGGTACATTGACCCAGACCACTACATTCCCCTCGCACGCTACACGGCCTGAATCTGACCCTGATGAAACTCAGGTTACCCTTCCCATATACAGTTCCATCTTACACGGTGACAAAGAGGAAGCTGCAGATGAAAGTGCAGGTTCGGCCCACCCGCCTTCAGACACACCACCGTACTATCAGGGGCCCTGTGCCAGTGCCGTCGCCAACGAGTGGGCCCCCCTGCTTGCTCAGGATCACAGCACTTGCAAGGTTGAAATACTGTGCAGTGTGATGGAAGTTGGGGACGACGAGGAGTCCAGACTAGTACAGGGATTCCCTAGTGAGGAGACTTATTTGATTGTTTTCAATGCTGGGACAGCAATTTTTGGGGAGCACTATACTCTGGAGAATGATAGATGGGGCCCACCATACACTGGAACATTCCAAAGGTGGACATCAGACACTGGAGCAGCATTTACAGGGCCCATTATACACTAGAGCATTAGAAATGGGGCCCATTATGTTTGGAGCATTATTTGGGCCCATAAGACAGTGGAGCTTCATCCATGGGGACCAACATATACTGTAGCATTATGTGGAGCTCATCATATACTGTTTCAAACATTATATGGGACCAATGATTCTGTATGGAGAAATAGATGGGCCTCGTCATGAGATGTAAAAAGTGAAGTATTTTTCATTGTACTATACCGCTATTTCTCTGCCGTATCGGAGCATGATGAGTTGTGGTATGTGTTAAAGGGGCGCTCTTTCGCCCAGGGCACATGAAAACCTGGAGCCAGCCCTACCCCCCCACAACTTTAGCCAAATAACCCCCATTTTTCAGTGCGTAACTTGTATTATGAAGTTAATTAAGGTTGACAAGCTTAAGTAAGAAGAATTGATGCTTTTGGCATTCAAATGGGCACTGTAGGTGTGTTTCCTGTCCTCCTCTCACTGCCGACTTTTATTCCCCATTGATTTACATTGGGTTTCGTGTTTCGGGACGACCCCGAATTTTCCCTATAATCGGCCGATCTTGCTCGACCCGACTTTTGGAAAGTCGGGTTTCACGAAACGAAACTCGACCCTAAAAAACCAAAAGTCGCTCAACTCTAGTCCTGGTCAATACCCTCAGACATGACAAGGAGAGATAGCATCTCCTGATGAGGAGGAGATAGCGAGAGTATCAGTGGGGTGGTCTGGTGGGTGATCTGAAAGGGTAGTGTTGCTCCACTCTGATGGTGACTGGCTGAGGTAGTAAAACCAGAGGAATTGCATGCCATTGGGCGAAGGCAGAAAACATGACATTGCCCTCCACCCCAGAGTCCACGCAAACCTACACTGCCGGAGTGGAAGACCCAAACTCAAGCGTCCCTTCAAAGGACAGCTTGGAGGAAAACATTGCTGTATCTAGTAGGCCTCCTCCAGCAGCCACTAGACACAAGCGTTCTCCTGGCCGCTGTGGGCACCAGTTGGCAGGGTGACCAGACTGCTGGCAAATGTGACAGACCACGGGTGCTCGCGCAGACCAGGACCTGGATCCTGCTCGACAATCCCCATGGCCTCTTGGTGTTCGGAAGCCTGATCGGTAGGTTCCAGAGGATTAGCAAAGCTGTATGCCAACCTAAACCTCTGCCTACACTGGGACTGCTCCAACCTTCGCTCGGAAAAACGAAGGTCTATGCGGGTGTAGATGGTGATAAGCTCCTCCAGTGTAGCAGGAATCTCCCTGGTGGCCAGGGCGTCCTTTACATGGTCAGCCAGTCCTCTCCACAATACCGGAACAAGGGTCTTATCTGACAACCCCAGTTCTGAAGCCAGGGTCTGAAACTGGATGACATAATGGCTGACCATGGACGAACCCTGCGATAATGCCAGCAGCTGGAGCACGGTGTCATGAGTGACTCACAGTCCCAGAAAGCCCTGCTTCAGAGTGCCCAAGAACTGCGAGGCACTCTGCTCCACATGATCACCACGCTTCCACAGCGGTGTGGCCCATTCCAGAGCCCTGCCCGACAAAAGGGAATTAACAAATCCCACTTTAGCCCGCTCGGAGGGGAATCGTGCAGCCAGCAGCTCCAGCTGTATGGTACATTGGCTCACGAAACCCCTACAAGAAACGCTATCGCCCAAGAACTTCTCGGGCAATGGGAGGTGGGACAAAGTCGGGGCAGGGATGGCAAAGGACACACGGGAGACAGGCTCCATGGCTGCCTGAACAGTGACCGCGGTAACATCCACAGCTGAGGCTGAGCTCTCGAGAGCTGCCAACCTGCCCTACAGATGCTGGATGTACCGCTGCAGTCGCTGTTCGTCCACCATTACTAGCCAGACCCTGGTGCTAGTATAATGTTACGGGCTGGTGGAACGCACCAAATAATAAAGAAGGTATAAGGTGCATTCGCAGCCCGGGGTCCACCGTGCAGAGATGATAACTGCTGCTCGGTAATGGCAGACGTTATATGGCGGTACAATAGAGGAACACATGGGGTTAACTCCACCTAGTGTGTACAGAGGCGGACATCACGCAAACACAAATGTTGCAGCCTCTTTATGCTCACAGAGCTCGTCAATGTGAGCACTGGTGTACAGACACAGAACTCTACCCCTGAGACACTGGGTTAGAGTCCCTCTATTCACACTAGTACTCGGAGCTGCAACTGTGGTGCCAGGATGAAACAGGTTAATAAATAAAGTGCACTATGTCTGAACTGCACCGCTCTGGCGGACACCATTAACCACCCAGACAAGGGAGGAAAACACTAGACTTGTGCACGGCATCGCACTGACAGATTCAGCCACTAAATGTGGTTCCGAAGGTGCCCAGATCTGGACGGCACCATATGGCGCTGAGTGAGGTGCTGATACATGGAAGCACTGTTGTAATTAGTAGTCGCTTACTCTAACTCTATTTCCCTAAAACATACGTATCCAAGGGAGGCGAGTTATAATGCATCAGTCACCAGTTTCATGCACCCATCATCACTCACACAAATAGCATAAAGAGTCTATACTAGCACATGGCTGAGCGGCCATGCCACTCTTTTATAGCGGCGTCCTTCCGGGACCTACCCAGTGGACCATTCCGAGCAGGAATGGGACCTGCACATGTTACCTCCGACCTCCAATGAGAGGTCATCTGTTATGAATGAGTCATCGTAGGAGGCAAAAACAGAAATACTAGCTAAGTCCAGAAAACCAGAGAAGTTGGCAGCTATCGGATTGCAGACCCCTGAACCTATCAACAACAACTAGCAGTAGCCGTGGGGGGTTCCTACGGTGCCCTAGACCCCTCGATCACAGCCGGAGAACTAAATAACCTAAAGACAGAAAGGGAAATCTAAACTGCCCCAGAGCAGACCCCAAAGCAATAGGCAGCCCCCAACATATAATGACGGTGAAGCAAGATGAAAAAACACTCACACAGATAGAAAGATAGGCTGAGCAAATGATGGGGCCCAAGCTAACTAAATAGGACAGGATAGAAAAGCTGCTGTCTGCAATCCTCCCAAAACCCTATCAAAATAAGAGCCAACAGACTGATAGGGAAAAAAGCCCTGAAGACGCTAGGCTTCAAAAAGACTATATCAGTACTCAGGCATTTTCTGAAGACAGAGCAAAAAGGAATTCAGCTCACCCCAGCAGGGAATGGCAGAAATCCAGAAAAACAAGGCAAAACAAAACCAAAACACAAATGCAAAAAGCAGAGCAGAAAACTTAGCTTTTGAGGAGCAGGAATCAGACTGGTCTCCTAGAATCCCTCAGAGAAATCACCTGCAAGGCAAAAGGGCGTCAGCTGCCTTATATCCAGTCAGCAATTCCAGTCACCCAGTCATCATCATCCTGCACAGGTGCTTGGTAATCAGCCTCACTACCTTCCTTCACCAGAAGAGGGAGTTCATCAGACCTCAATGGTGAAGGGGAAAATAAACTCACAACAGTCATCCCATGGGCATGCTCAGTAAGCAAAAGACAGGACTTAGTCCCAGAAGCGTCTGCTTGCTGATGACTCAAGCAAAGTGTTATAGCAGAGAAAGAAGTAGGAGCAACCAGACGCCTAGCATCAGCCTGGGCAAGACACCAGGACTGATGTCTCTGCTGAGCCTGAGTCTCTGTGGCCGCAGAGGAATGGGAGACCGCAGATGACATGGATTGAGATTCCCGCTGTGCAATGGGGGAAACTCGACGCCTATCATTATGTCAATCAGTGTTGTGCCCACAGTCTAAAGCTCCTGCACTTCCTCGTCATCCTCTTTAGCCTCCATCTCCGAAATGACCACATCAGTCACAAGCTGGAAGCTCTGCAGCACTGCCTCAGCCAAGTGGCAACAGGCTGTGCCGAAGCTAATATGCTTAGGTGACAAACTGCACAATGCTGAAGAGTTGTGGCCAACTCTGAAAGAGCTGGCAGATCTGTCTCTCTAACACTGCTGAACCTCCAACCAGACTTGGCTATGTGTGACAATGGCCGGAACCATCCTCCAAAACTTTGAGGACTCCACAAAGATGGTGAGCAGCGATGACACCATATTTATCATTACCATGCCACTTATCTGTGTTATGAAATGCTCTCTGCTCACAAACAAAGAGGATACATTGCAGGTGTAGCATGATTAGACGGAGTAAGCAACCATACAGAGTGATTACACAGCCCAGCCTCATCTCATCCCAACGTGGATTGGGTGACAATGAGGAAGAGGAAGAGGAGGAAGAACAGGAACTAGTTTCATGCACTATAGACAGTACTACAACACAACTGTCAAACTGTCTGTTCAGCGCGGATGGCCTGAGGACAGGGAGGAGGAGGAAGAGAGCATGGTCAGTCATCCTCTTGGTGAGGACATGGAAGTCTTGCCTGTTAGCAGTCTGACACGCATGGCTGAGTTTATGTTATGCTGCCTTTCCCATAACCCTCATATTCTCAAAATTTTGGGTGACAGTCATTACTAGTTGTTGACACTTCTAGGCTCATGCTACAAGTAGAACTTTCTATCTTGTATTCCAGACATTTTAGAGGAAGACAGGTGTACTAAAATGGTGCAGAAAATATAGTTAAGTTCTATTCCAGA
Organism: Dendrobates tinctorius; assembly: GCF_039654945.1. Classification (NCBI taxonomy): domain Eukaryota; kingdom Metazoa; phylum Chordata; class Amphibia; order Anura; family Dendrobatidae; genus Dendrobates; species Dendrobates tinctorius. The sequence goes on along the minus strand of NW_027361698.1, from coordinate 55,293,146 downwards.
GACTGTCAAGGGATGGTTGCTAATAGGTTGACTGGGTGGTTATTTTCTGCCTTGTTTTTCATTGTTAAAAAAAATGTATTAATCCCATACCAGATTAAAAGAAAAATAATTTTCACAATAGGCCTAGATGAATTCCTTGGGGGTTTTGTTTTCGAAATTGAGTCACTAATTGAGGTTTCTGTTGTATTAGCACCTCGGATACTCAGCAAATGAAACATGGTGCCCAAAATGTGTTTACCGCAAGCCAAATTAGCATTGCAAACATGAAATAAAACTAATTCTCCATCAATCCCCACTGTGTACAAAAAGCAGCAGTTTTGATTACCTATTGATTATTGCTGGAGGAAATTTCATGCCAAATTTGTGTTCCATCTCTTATTACCCTGTGAAAATCAAAAAATTAGAGGCAATCCAATGTTTAAATGGAAAAAATGAAATTTTTGTTTATTTTTACGATTACAATTTTCATTAACTCCTGTGTTATAACTGTAGTGTTAGCAAAGATTCTGAAAGCAGATTTGAATGTTGCATTTTTAGATGGTGCTGCTTTTCAAAAAATGTAACTTTAGGGAACTTTCTAATATATTAGCATCTAAAAATCAATTCAAATTTGAAAAAGTCTATAAAAAATAGGATCTCTGAATTTATTTGAAAAATATGAAAAAAGATACTGAAATATTTTAACTCTTCTAAGATCCAAGCAAAATGAAATAACATAGCAATAATTATGCTAATGTAAAGTAGACTTATGTTAAACATTTTTTTAACCTTTTTTACTATGTTATTAATATCCAGGCTTGGTGAATATCTGATCTGGAATGATAGAGGCTTCAGATCAGCAAATAACAAAAATAATACATCAATTCAAACACTAATATCTCATAGTAAGGGACTAGAGGACAGTTTTGGATTAAGTTACATCACTAAAATGCCATAACTTTTCATGAATTTGACAAACAGTCATAGCGACACCTTCCCCACCCATGATCCATACATGCTATACTCATATTTACCAACTTGGATAAGACTGGCTTATAAATGCCAGGCTTTGCAATATTTTGGCACAACTTCACAACAATGTAAAAATATTGGAACTTAATAAAATGTTTTATTACAGAGTTCTAGAGCCATTTGTGTGCTGACAATATAGATATGTATTTTTGTTGCTTTATGCACCTTGCTAATAAAGACTTTTCTACATTACTTCTGAATTTTCATCATTACATAAATCATAATTCAGTGTAATGTAAAGTATTATATATAACTTGGTAGTCCACAGGTCCACAGCTTGACATTTCTAAGTCTGTAGAATTCCATTTTAAAAGAAAGATTAAAAAAAGATTTAGAAAATAAAATCTTCTTATTTCAGGAATACACCAAACACTCATAAATTCATTGACTTAAATATCCAAACTCATATGAAAGAGAAATTAATTTCCTGTGCTTTTTGTAATGCTGCATACATAATTTTACTAGATAAAGGTTTAATTAAAACAGGATACATTACTGATTTAGTCTACCCAAGCACCAAAGGCTTGATTTTTTTGTTGAATATAAAGTAAACCATAAAATATACATATTTTCACTTTTAACCTCTTAGAAAACAGCAGATGTTCTCCTGAGAGATCTTCTCCCAGTCCTGGAATAATGCATCAGCCAACTCCTGTACACTTTGTGGTGCATCTTGGCATTGGTGGATGGAGTGAGACATGATGTCCTAGATGTGTTTGATTGGATTCAGGTTAGGGGAACGGGCAGACCAGTCCATAGCATTAATGCCCTTCATCATGCAGGAACTCCTGACACACTTCAGCCACATAGGGCCTAGCATTGTCATGCATCAGAAGGAACCCAGGGCCAAGTGCACCTGCATATGGTCTGGCAATGTGTCTGAGGATCTCATGCCAGTATCTAATGGCTGTCAGGGTACCTATGGCTATTACATGGAGGCAGGGTTGTCACAAGGAATTTCAGTGCCCTATGTTGGCAAAATCTTCAGGTTACATTTGAGGCTCCTTTCAGGCTCCACCCTAGCCCCGCCTCCAACCCTCAAACCTTCACAATCCCTCCACCCTTTCTTGAAAAACTCCACTTCTGCACCACATCCTCCCTAATCACACATTAACAGTTCCCATTACCAGAATACATACATAGCAGCTTTTGTTTTAGCCAAAAGATTTTTTTAATCCGCCACCATGACAAGGTAGCGGGGCCAAACTCTACTGTCACTTATTAGACGTTTGTTAAAATATCCAATACTCTTTAGGTATATTTTTATTTATTTTTCTTTTCCAAATAATTTTATTGAAGGGTTTTATCAATGATGGGGTAGGGTAGAGAGGTTGGGAGAGGGAAAGGGATGGGGAACAAAAGAAGGGACCAAGTGGTCCTATTATATTCATGATAAACTGATAGTTTATGATTCAAACAATAACAATAATATTTTGCAATCATGTATGTAAATCTAGCAGCCACATAAGACAATAGCTTGATTTAAGTGTCCAGAGAAGAACTTTAACTCAGAGGAAATAAGTTGATCCATCTGAACCATTTACTTGTGAATTTATCAAGTTTGATGTGAACAGTAGCCATTTTTAGCTCAAAGGACTTGTGGAGTGCGATTCTCTCTTTAATGTCCTGAATTTTCGGTCTCTTCCAATGAAAGGCTATGGAGCTTTTCGTGACTATGAGTATATGGATGATTAACGGGATGGCTGAATGTTCTATATCTTGAGAATTGAGGGACAACAAGGCTAATTGAGGAGAGAGTGTGATGGGTTTGGGGAGAAGAGAGTGAATGAGGAGGGATATATCTCTCCAGAGGGGTTTCACTAAAGGACAATACCAGAACATGTGTAGAATGTTTCCATAGTGACCACAGCCTCTCCAACATAGTGAGGAGTTTTCCGGGTTAATTTTAGATAGTCAAGCTGGGGTATAGTACCAACAAGACAGGATCTTGTAGTGGGTCTCTTGTAGAGACATTGATATAGTGGCTGACATGGAGATAGAACAAGCGTGTTCCCAATCTGATATGTTAGGAGTTAAGTGGAGTTCTTGCTCCCATTTCAATAAGTTACTAGTTTTGACTAGTTCGTGGTTTTTATTCATCCACATGTAAATGTAGGGTATGCTCCAGAAGATTTTATGGTTAATGTTGTTGAGCATATTAATGGCGGGATCTGAAATTTTCGATTTTATCCCTATGAATTTTCCTATGATATATTTTAGGATTATATACTCGAAAAATAGGGAAGAGGGGATTTTACATTTTTCCTTTATTACGCTAAAAGGGGTATTAGAATGTTCTCCGTAGAGGTCTCCAAGTTTTCTTATGCCATAGTCTGCCCATACCGGAACTACTTCTTGTCCAAAAAGGGATGTAATGATGTTGAGTGAAAGGGATCTAAGTGGGTTATTATTGTTAGATCCTTTTTTGTTTTAGCGAGTAGCTTCCAAGCATCCAGTGTGGCATGGAAGATGGGGTGTGATGGGGAAAGGTCCCTCTTTAGCAGAATTGATTCCAATACAAGACGAGATGGAGAATTGTTATTATTCAGATTGTATTCGAGTTCGTACCATGTTGGAGGGTCAGGGGTTGGCCACCAATAAAGGCTTTGCTTAACTAAGAAGGAGGAATAATACGCCGATATGTTAGGCAGGCCAGCTCCATCGAATCTCCTATTGCTGTAGAGAATGCTTGCCGCGACCCTGGGTCTCTTGCCTCCCCAAATGAAATTGTTGATTTTGATTTGTAGATGTGTTAGAAATGAGGTAGAGATAGGCAGGGGTAGTGATCTGAAGAGATATAATATTTTTGGAAGGATGTATGCTTTGAAAGTGATGATTTTGCCCCACCATGATAAGCTTTTTTTTCCATAGGTAAGCATGTCATCAGAGATGGTTTTATTGAGGGAGTTCATGTTAAGTGGAATCAGAGATGCAATATTGCTTGAAAATTTTAGTCCCAAATACGTGATGTGCTCGAGTGACCAGCTCCAGGAGGATAGATGTTTAATGGTTTCTATTTGATTGTCACCCAGATTTAGGGGGAGAATTTTGGATTTTTGTTCGTTGACCTTGAAATAGGACACTTTTGAGAATGTAGACATCCGGTCTTGGAATTTAACTATAGACTTGGTTGGGTCTGATATGGTTAAAATTATGTCGTCAGTGAACAAGCTGATTTTGTAATCTTTATGGCCCGCTTTTATACCTGGGATGTCGGAGTCTTCTCTAATTAGTTGGGCTAGGGGTTCCATGTCTAGAACAAACAGGAGAGGGTATAGAGGGCAACCCTGTCTTGTGCCGTTTGCTATCTGAAAGGGTTGTGACAAGTGGTTGTTCACATAAATCTTGGCCGAGGGATTATCATAGAGAGCATTAATACTTCTGATGAATTCTTGGCAGAAGCCGAATTTTCCTAGGGTGGCGTTTAAATAATCCCAATTTAGTCAATCGAAGGCTTTTTCCGCGTCTAACGAAATTATTGTAGCTTTTGTTTTCCTTAAGTTGATTAGTTTGATTAGGTTAATCAGCCTTCTCGTACCATCTGTTGATTGCCTATTAATAACAAACCCTATCTGATCGTTGTTTACTAGTTTCGGTAGGAGTAAGCTTAATCTGTTTGCAAGGATTTTGACGTAGATTTTTATGTCTGAATTAATCAAAGAGATTGGCCTGTAGATTCTCATTGATGTTGGGTCTGAATTTCGTTTGGGGATCAGGACGAGGGTGGCTTCGAGCATTTCCTTGGGGAAGTGTCCGGAGTTAGAAGCGGTATTGAAGATTTTAGTTAGATGTGGGGCTAATGTATCAGCAAAGGATTTATAATAGTCGTTGGAGAACCCATTTGGGCCTGGGGCTTTCAATGATTTAAGGTGGTTTATAATATCCAAAACTTCCTTTACTGTGAAGGGAGCAGACAAAAGGTCTATATGGGTTTCATCTAATTTTGGGAGGTTTGTTGATGCCAGAAAAGCAATGATATCGGATTGTTTGGGGCGGGATTGTGGGGAGTCCTGGTTAATGTTGTACAGGTTTTTATAGAATTCTGCGAATGAATTAGCTATGTCCTGTGGGTGGGACAGGAGGATGTTTCTAGTGGATGCGATAGCGTCTATTCTATGCCTGTGTCTATTGTTTTTGAGTCTGCATTACATGTATTTTGAGTGACGATTCAGATTTTGGTACTGTTTAAATTGATTGGTTTTGATTGCAGAATCGTAGAATGAGAAAATTAATGCTCTGAGCTCTTGTCTGAGCTTGGAAAGTTCTGTTTGGATGTTGGAGCTGTAATTGGGGTTGTTGGTTAGGAGTGTTTCTTTACCTTTTATTTGGTTCTGTAAGTTTGCTATTTTTTCCCTATTTTCTTTTTTTTAATTTTGAAGAGATCCGAATCAGAACTCCTCTTAGGACTGCTTTATGGGCGATCCAGCAGGTATAGGGACTATTGAGACCTGCTTCATTCTCCTCAAAGTAATTTGATAATGCTGAACCAATTTCTGATTTTATATGTGGGATATTTAGTATTGATGAATTGCATTTCCACAGGAAATGGCGATTGGTGGCTGGGCCTTCTGTAAACACTGCAGTTACCGGAGCATGGTCAGATATTGTTTTTGGGAGTATGGAGACCGAATGGAATTTGGGGAGGGAAAAGATATCCGTTAAGATCAAATCGATTCTTGAGGCAGTATGGTGGGGGTCAGAGAAATGGCTATATTCAATAGAAGTGGTATTTATGCACCTAAATAGGTCGAATAACTCTACTATACAGCCAATTGTTGAGTGATTTTGTTTTGTGCCTATTTTGGGCTGAGGAGTCCATCTTTCCGTTAGGGACCATATTAAAGTCGCCCGCAAGGATCAATGAACCCTTTTTTACTTTACTTATTTTTTTTGAGTAATTTGTTCAGGAATTTTATTTGTCCTTGGTTGGGAACATATACATTCACAATTGTTTAATTTGAGTCGTTCAGAGAGCATATCAAAATATGGAAATGTCCTTTGTCGTCCTTAATTTCCTCAATAAGTTTGAAATTAATTGTATTTTTAACTAGAGTAATTACTCCAGCTTTTTTCTTGGGAACCTGAGGCTTCAAAGGTTTGTGGGAAATTTTTATGTGAGAAGCTTGGGTGTGAGTCCTGTTTGAATTTGGTCTCTTGTAGACACACAATGTCAGAGCCCAACTTGTTTGCCTCATGACGGATTACATACCGTTTTTTAGGGCTGTTGAGTCCTCTGACTTTGTAGGCGGACAAGCTGATCCTCATGTCTGAAGGGCGCTGTTTTGTTATAGATTGAACCAAAAGTTACTGTGGTTACTAGACACGTTATAGCATATATTAGGTGAAACCTTAGATTTGTGTGTGTATTGGTAGATACCTGTTAGAACAATAGAACAGAGAAAACACAAAGTAATACAATAGCAAATTTAGATGAAAATTTTTAGGGTCACCTGAAGTAGGCCGCACCAGCGGTCACTACTTAACCTGTAGGGGAAAAGTTTGTGGAAGAGTGTCCCCGATGTCATCTTCTATAATATTGGTGGTAGGCATCTCGGGCCCAACAGGTGAAGTGACGAACCTATAGTCTATGGGAAATAAACTAGACAAGAAAACTGTTATATGGTAAGTCCTGTTTTGTTTTACAGGCCAAAAGTGAGAAAAACTTGGGAAACTAGGTCCTGAAATGCAATGCAAATTAGGTTATCATACACAACACTTTGGCGCAATGTTAGACTTTTTCAACAAAGAGTTCCAAGCAAGACGATGGATCAAGTTGCCACTTTAGCATCCGGAAAGGAGGTTGGTTTGTTCCTGGGCTTGATGTTCAGGTCATTGAGGAACTTCCTGCCATCTTCTATGGATAATAGGGCAGTGGTCTTGCCGTTGATGTAGACCAGTAGCTTTAACAGGAATCCCCATTTGTATGGGATGTTGTTATCTCTAAGTGGGGTGGTGATGTCTCTGAAAGACTTTCTTCCCTCAATCGTGGCCTTTGAGAGATCCGCATATAGTTTGAGGTGTGAGTATGGATCAGGGAACCCACCATTGTCTCTGACTATGATTTGAATTCGTTCTTTAAAGTGGAAGAAATGGATACGAAGGATAGTATCTCTTGGGAGGTATTTTGGTAGATGAGTGGGCTTTGGCAGCCTATGTATGCGGTCTGTATTCCCTGTGTGGGAATTTCCCACGCAGCAATGGCATAAAGCGAGACTAGGGACTTTTTTTTTTTTAAGTGGCGGAGGAATACAGTGCGGAAGGATACCTACCTTCCGTCATTGGATTCCTGCAGCCCGTAGAGAACGGCAGCATCAGCTGATGCTGCCGTTCTCTACCCAAGATCGTCGTGGGACACACTCGTGGACTGCTTCGGATCGTGGGTGAGTATTTTTGTGGTTTGTTATGTTAATATTTATTCCGTAAAAGACAATGGCTTCGGGGAACAATGTGACAAGTATTGGTAAGTATGTTACTCTATGTTATATGTACTGTATGTCTATGTATGTATTGTATGAATGTATTGTATGTAGTATGTATGTAGTATATATGTGGTATGTATGTAGCATGTAGTATGTATGTAGTATGTATGTAGCATGCATGTAGCATGCAGTATGTATGTAGCATGCATGTAGTATATATGTAGTATGTATGTAGCATGTAGTATGTATGTAGCATGCATGTAGTATGTATGTAGTATGTATGTAGTATGTATGTGGTATGTATGTAGCATGTAGTATGTATGTAGCATGCATGTAGTATATATGTGTTATGTATGTAGCATGCATGTAGTATGTATGTAGTATGTATGTAGTATGTATGTAGCATGCATGTAGTATGTATGTAGTATGTATGTAGTATATATGTAGTATGTATGTAGCATGTAGTATGTATGTAGCATGCATGTAGTATATATGTAGTATGTATGTAGCATGTAGTGTGTATGTAGCATGCATGTAGTATGTATGTAGTATGTATGTAGTATGTATGTGGTATGTATGTAGCATGTAGTATGTATGTAGCATGCATGTAGTATATATGTGTTATGTATGTAGCATGCATGTAGTATGTATGTAGTATGTATGTAGCATGTATGTAGCATGCATGTAGTATGTATGTAGTATATATGTGGTATGTATGTAGTATGTATGTAGCATGCAGTATGTATGTAGCATGCATGTAGTATATATGTAGTATGTATGTAGCATGTAGTATGTATGTAGCATGCATGTAGTATATATGTAGTATGTATGTAGCATGTAGTATGTATGTAGCATGCATGTAGTATGTATGTAGTATGTATGTAGTATTTTTTTTTTTAATATTTAACACATTAGCCGGATGATGGGACTACTACTGTCCCATCATTGGCTAATGTGTCAATCACTGTCATGGTAGCAGGCCTCGCCAGATGGGACTTATAGTCCCATCGGACGATGCTTGCACAGACCCCCGGACATCAGCACAGCCCCCCGGCAGGCCGGCACAGCCCACCGGCAGGCCGGTACAGACCCCCACAGGGTGCACAGACCACCGGCAGGCTGGCACAGCCCCCCGGCAGGCCGGTACAGACCCCGGGCAGTCCACACAGCCCCCCAGCAGGCCGGCACAGCCCCCTGGCAGGCCGGTACAGACCCCGGGCAGTCCACGCAGCCCCCCGGCAGGCCGGCAGAGACCCCCGGAAGGCCCGAAATGACGGCGCATCATGATGCGCACACACCGCGCATCATGATGACGTCAGGCTGTCAATCAACTTTGAACTTCCGATTCCGATGCCGACTTCCGATATTGAAAAAATATCGGAAGTCGGTATCGGAATTCCGATACAGCAAGTATCGGCCGATACCCGATACTTGCGGTATCGGAATGCTCAACACTAGTCCTAACCAATGTATTTAAAACCTGACCATGTGAACAGTACCTATATTAGCAGGATTCAAAAAGGCAATGTCTTATGTGGACATGCTGTGTAAGACAGCTTTATATGTGCATGGCCCACAAGAGAGGGGTGGAGACCTCCCAAAAACTTGCAAAAGCAAGAAATCAATTCAATACAAGCGCATGGGCCATGCACATACAGTGAACAAGTTGGTAGGACAGTGTTCACACCACCAAGAAAATCATAGAATCATAGAATCGTAGAGTTGGAAGGGACCTCCTGGGCCATCTAGTCCAACCCCCAGCTCAAAGCAGGATTCACTAAATCATCCCAGACAGATGTCTGTCCAGCCTCTGTTTGAAGACTTCTATTGAAGGAGAACTCACCACCTCTCATGGCAGCCTGTTCCACTCATTGATCACTTTAACTGTCAAAAAGTTTTTTCTAATATCTAAGGCTAGTTTCACACTAGCGTTTAAACGACGTGCGCACGGCGCCGCTAAGCCACGCCCCCTGCCGGCTCCCTGCCCGCCCCTTCCTGTCAGCGCCTCCTCCGAGCGCACAGGGCTGCATGGGTTATGCGCACCCTATCTTTAGCATAGGGTGCGCAGGCCGTGCGCAACTATGAATGTAGCGTGCGCTGCGCATTTTTGAATGTGCGCCGTGTGCGCCAAAATGCAACATGCTGCGTTCGGCGCGCACGGCGCACCTCCAAAAATGCGCAGCGCATGCTACATTCATAGTTGCGCACGTCCGGCGCACCCTATGCTAAAGATAGGGTGCGCATAACGCATGCAGCCCTGTGCGCTCGGAGGAGGCGCTGACAGGAAGGGGCGGGCAGAGAGCCGGCAGGGGGCGTGGCTTAGCGGCACCGTGCGCGCGTCGTTTAAACGCTAGTGTGAAACTAGCCTAATCTGTGTCTCCTCCCATTCAGTTTCATCCCATTGCTTCTAGTCTTTCCTTAAAGATGATCCTTCTACAACGTGACAGTCCTTGAGATATTTGTAGACAGCTATTAAGTCTCCTCTTAGTCTTCTCTTTTGCAAGCTAAACATTCCCAAATCCTGCAACCTTTCCTCATAAGACAGGGTTTGCAGACCGGTCACCATTCTGGTCGCTCTTTTCTGAACTTGCTCCAGTTTGTTGATGTCTTTTTTAAAATGTGGTGCCCAAAAATGAAACACAAAGAAACACAGTGCATCAAATGCGAAAAAATTCTCTGCTGTAAAAAAAATCTAACAATAAACAGCAAGTGCGAGTAAAAAGATGATACCAAAACAGGGATTTTAGTCGATACGTTTTTTCAAAAAATGCATACTAAGCCGCTCCACCATACTTCAAGCTATACCCATATCAGAGCAGACCTAACAAATGAGCAAGATGTAAGTATGGTTTAATTTAGAATAAATAAAGGAGTCTGTGTCATTATTTCAAAAAAAGGACTTTCTTCTGGGTGTGTGTTTTTTATTATCAATATGGGGTTAGTAATGGGGCGTATTATAGACGCCTCTCCATAACTATCCTGTGGGCTAGATGTCACCTGAAAATACAAAGGTGACGTCAACCCCTCAACCATTACCCCACTTGCCACCACAACAGGGCAAGTGGGAAGAGTGAAGGTAGGCGCAAGATTTGGCGCATCTTACAGATGCACCTTTTCTGGGGTAGCTGAGTGAGGATATTTTTTAATCTGGGAGGGGGCCAATATCCATCACCCCTTCCTAGGGTTTACAAAGTCCAAAGCTGTCTGTCTAGTCTTAGCTAGCTAGATTTTATGGGGAACCCTATGTAAATTTTTTTCTGGGGTGCTAAAATGCAATGCAAAATCTCTGAACCTAGTAACTAACTAACACTGTACTCTTTATATGACTGTATCTCAGTGGGTGCCAAATTTGCACATTTATCTAAATAACATGCTCACTGCATAAAAGAGATATATTTTGATATATCCAAAGATAGGATATCTTTCTATTTATAGCTGCATGTAGCAAAAAAGCTTATCCCAACTAAATAGAGAGTACCTAGACTGGCAAAGAGACAAACACAGGTGTTCTATTGTAATTTAATAAACCAATTTAAAGGTAGAGTTAGTCAGGATAAGAAAATAAGAAAATAACACAGTAATGGACTGAATTGAACCTAATCAAAAATAGGGCAATGTCACCCACAAGTGTGGTATCACAATAACGGAAAAGAGAACCTTATAAAGACACCATTCAATCAATGAACACTGACAAGGCAGGTTACAGATAAAGGATAGAGGAAATAAATATGAGACACAGAAAAAACACACAGTATGACAAACGTGCATGAATACTCTGTTGTAAAATATATATCACAGAAAGCAGCAAGTGCTAGTTAAATATGATAGCAAAAACAGGGTATTTAGTTGATACGTTTTTTGCAAAAAATGTATATGAAACCACTCCACCACGTCACGGTATATTCTTCTCGGAGCAGTCCTATCTAATGTATTTAAACCTGATTATGTGAACAATACCTACAAGAGCAGGATTCAGAAAGGTGCTGCCCGGTATGAAGGAAAAAGAAACAGCTCCAGCTGCTAGTAAAATCTTCTTTAAAGGAAAATGTTTAAAATATACAATTCAAGAAGCTCTCCATATGACCACACCACAGCAGAAGAGGACAGGCTACGCGTTTCGACCTGGCGGTCTTTGTCAAAGCCATGCTAGAAATCTACCCTCGATTGAATATATATGTGTGGTTGACGAATAAAATGTCACGTGACATTACAAACCAATAATAATAATAATAATAATAATAATCTTTATTTATATAGCGCCAACATATTCCGCAGCGCTTTACAGTTTAACAGTTTCAGAACACACATATTTCAACACTTATATGCACAATAAAATTAACAATAGTGCAACAATAAATCGTGTCTTTTATTAAGACTATTAGGATGTCGTGTATTTAGATGGTATATCCAAAATGCTTCTCTGGTATGGAGGCATCGCCTGATGTCTCCCCCCGAGATGATTAATTAACTCGTTCTATACCCTGAACTTTGAGGTGCGATGTAATGCGGGCATGATGCTCAATAAAATGTTTGGAAACTGCCAAAATATTACGTGTGTAATTATTTGTACTACCAATATCATGTAGATGTTCCCTTATTCTGATTTTGAGCTGCCTAGAAGTACAGCCGTCATAGGATAAATCACATTGATCACAATTAATTTTATACACTATGTTGCTGGAATTACAATTGATATAATTTTTTATTTTGAAATGTGAAGTATGATTGTTATTAGTAAATTCCTGAGATATTTGAACATATTTGCACATCTTACAGACATTGGCACCACATTTATGAAAACCTTTAATAGCCAATTTTCTTTAGATTTTTGATGCTTTAATGAAAACATACAGGGAGATAATATGCTTCCCAAAGAAGGTGCTTTTCTGGACACTACATTAACCCCTTCACTCCCAAGGGTGGTTTGCACGTTCATGACCGGGCCAATTTTTACAATTCTGACCACTGTACCTTTATGAGGTCGTAACTCTGGAACGCTTCCATGGATCCCGGTGATTCTGACATTGTTTTCTCGTGACATATTGTACTTCATGTTAGTGGTAAAATTTCATTCAAATAACTTGCGTTTATTTGTGAGAAAAATGGAAATTTGGCGAAAATTTTGAAAATTTTGCAATTTTCCAACTTTGAATTTTTATGCCCTTAAATCACAGAGATACGGCACACAAAAAACTTGATAACTAACATTTTCCACATGTTTCATAGAATCATAGAATCGTAGAGTTGGAAGGGACCTCCTGGGCCATCTGGTCCAACCCCCTGCTCAAAGCAGGATTCGCTAAATCATCCCAGTCAGATGTCTGTCCAGCCTCTGTTTGAAGACTTCCATTGAAGGAGAACTCACCACTTCTCGTGGCAGCCTGTTCCACTCATTGATCACTCTAACTGTCAAAAAGTTTTTTCTAATATCTAATCTGTGTCTCTTTCCATTCAGTTTCATCCCATTGCTTCTAGTCTTTCCTTGTGCAAATGAGAATAAAGTTGATCCTTCTACAATGTGACAGCCCTTTAGATATTTGTAGACAGCTATTAAGTCTCCTCTCAGTCTTCTCTTTTGCAAACTAAACATTCCCAAATCCTGCAACCTTTCCTCATAAGACAGGGTTTGCAGACCGGTCACCATTCTGGTCGCTCTTTACATACTTTACATCAGCACAATTTTGGAACCAAAATTTTTTTTTGTTAGGAAGTTATAAGGGTTAAAAGTTGACCAGCGATTTCTCATTTTTACAACACCATTTTATTTTTGCGGACCACATCACATTTGAAGCCACTTTGAGGGGTCTATATGATAGAAAATACCCACAATTGACACCATTCTAAAAACTGCACCCCTTAAGGTGCTCAAAACCACATTCAAGAAGTTTATTAACCCTTTAGGTGCGTCACAGGAATTTTTTTGAATATTTAAAAAAAAAATGAACCTCTAACTTTTTTTCACAAAAAAAGTACTTCAGGTTCAATTTTTTTTATTTTACCAAGGGTAACAGGAGAAATTGGACTGCAAAAGTTATTGTGCAATTTGTCCTGAGTACGCTGATACCTGATATGTGGGGGGAACGACTGTTTCGGCGCATGGCAGAGCTCAGAATGGAAGGAGCGCCGTTTGACTTTTTCAATGCAAAATTGTCTGGAATTCAGATCGGACGCCATGTCACGTTTGGAGAGTCCCTGATGTACCTAAACAGTGGAAACCCCCTACAAGTGACCCCATTTTGGAAACTAGACCCCCAAGGAACTTATCTAGATATGTGGTGAGAACTTTGAACCCCCAAGGGCTTCACAGAAGTTTATAACATAAAGCCGTACAATTAAAAAATCATATTTTTTCCACAAAAATGATCTTTTCACCCTCAATTCTTATTTTTCCAAGGGTAACAGGACCCTAAAAGTTATTGTGCAATTTGTCCTGAGTACGCCACATGTGGGGGTAAACCACTATTTGGGCGCATGGCAGAGCTTGGAAGGGAAGCAGCGCCATTTGACGTTTTTGGCTGGAATTGAGATCGGACACCATGTCGCGATTGGAAAACCCCTGATGTACCTAAACAGTGGAAACCCCCCACAAATGACACCATTTTGTAAACTAGACCCCCCAAGGAACTTATCTAGATGTGTGGTGAGCACTTTGAACCCCCCAGTGCTTCACAGAAGTTTATAACGCCAGGGCGTGAAAATAAAAAATTTGTATTTTTTCCACAAACATGATCTTTTAATCACCATTTTTTTATTTTCCCAAGGGTACCAGGAGAAATTGGACCCCAAAAGTTGTTGTCCAATCTGTCCTGAGTATGCTGATACCCCATATGTGGGAGAAAACTACTGTATGGGCACACGTCGGGGCTCGGAAGGGAAATAGTGACGTTTTGGAATGCAGACTTTGATGGAATGGTCTGCGGGTGTCATGTTGCCTTTGGAGAGCCCCTAATGTACCTAAATAGTGGAAACCCCCCACAAATGACCCCATTTTGGAAACAAGACCACCTAAGGAACTTATCTAGATGTGTGTTGAGCACTTTGAACCCCCAAGGGCTTCACAGAAGTTTATAATGCCCGGGCATGAAAATAAAAAAATCGTATTTTTTCCACAAACATGATCAATTAGTCCCCAATTTTTTCATTTTCCCAAGGGTAACAGGAGAAATTGGACCCCAAAAGTTGTTGTCCAACTTGTCATGAGTACGCTGACACCCCATATGTGGGAGAAAACTACTGTATGGACACACGTCGGGGCTCGGAAGGGAAGTAGTGACGTTTTGGAATGCAGACTTTGATGGAATGGTCTGCGGGTGTCATGTGCATTTGGAGAGCCCCTGATGTACCTAAACTTTTGAAACTCCCCACAAGAGACCCCATTTTGGACACTAGACCCCCCACAGAACTTATCTAGATGTGTGGTGAGCACTTTGAACCCCCAAGTTCTTCACAGAATTTTATAACGCTCGGACGTGAAAATAAAAAAATCATTTTTTTCCACAAAAATGATATTTTTGCCCCCAATTTTTTATTTTCCTAAGGGTAACAGGAGAAATTGGACCCCAAAAATTGTTTTGCAATTTGTCCTGAGTAGGCTGATACCCTACATGTGGGGGTAAAACACTGTTTGGGCGCATGTCAGAGCTTGGAAGGGAAGGAGCACCATTTGACTTTTTCAACTCAGAATTGGCTGGAATTGAAATCAGACGCCATGTTGCATTTGGAGAGCCCCTGATGTGCCCAAACAGTGGAAACCCCCAATTCTAACTCCAACCCGAACCCCAACACACTCCTAACCCTAATCTCAGCCCTAACCCTAACCCTAACCCTAGCCCTAACCCTAGCCCTAACCCTAGCCCTAACCCTAGCCCTAACCCTAGCCCTAACCCTAGCCCTAGCCCTAACCCTAACCCTAATGGAAAAATTGAAATAAATACATTTTTTTATTTTATTATTTTTCCCTAACTAAGGGGGTGATAACGGGGGTTTGATTTACTATTTATGGCGGTTTTTATGTTTGGCGGCTGTCGCACGCTAAAAGTCGCTTTTTATTGTAAAAATAGTTTTTGCATCACCACATATTGAGAGCTATAATTTTTCCGTATTTTGACCCACCAAGTCATGTGAGGTCTTATTTTTTGTGGGACGAGTTGACGTTTTTATTGGTACCATTTTCGGGCACGTGACATTTTTTGATCGCTTTTTATTCCAATTTTTGGGACGCAGAATGAACAAAAACCAGCGTTTCATGAATTTCTTTTGGGGGGGTGCGTTTACACCGTTCCGCGTGCGGTAAAATTGATAAAGCGGTTTTATTCTTCGGGTCAGTACGGTTACAGCGATACCTCATTTAGGTCTTTTTTTTATGTTTTGTCGGTTTTATGCAATGAAAACTATTTTATATAAAAAATAATTATTTTTGCATCGCTTTATTCTGCGAGCTATAATTTTTTTTTTTTCGCTGATGATGCTGTGTGGTGGCTCGATTTTTGCGGGACAAGATGACGTTTTCAGCGGTACCATGGATATTTATATGCGTCCTTTTCATCGCGCGTTATTGCACTTTTTGTTTGGCGGTATGATAATAAATCATTATTTTTTGCTTCGTTTTTTATTTTTATTTTTTAAGGGGTTTGCTAAAGTGGTTAACTAATGGGACAGTTTTATAGGGCGGGTCGTTACGGACGCGATGATACCTAATATGTGTACTTTTATTTGTTTGCTTTTTTTATTTTCAAAAAATGGATTTATTTGGGGGAATATTTTTTTTTTTGTAATTTATTTGGCGATTTTTTTTAAATTATTTTAACACTTTATTTTTATTTTTTTTTACTTTATTATATAGTCCCAGGTGGGACATCACAGATCACTGTGACAGATCAGCGATCTGTCACAGGCAGTGCACAAGGCTTCCTCATGCCTGCGCTTTGCAGGCACTGAGGAAGCCAGCTTCCTGCAGGCCCCCGAAGGCCCCCGTCGCCATCTTGGATTCGGGGGCCTGCAGGAAAGGAGTCCCCGGCAGCAGCGCTGCACATTGCGCTGCCGTGGGGGGCTCAGGGAAGCACGGAGGGAGCCCCCTCCCTGCCGATGCTTCCCTTTAACCCCCGGTACACAGCGATCATGTTTGATCGCGGTGTGCAAGGGGTTAACGTGTCGGGGGCGGTCCGTGACCGCCCCTGACACATTGTGCCGGGTGTCAGCTGTGATAATCAGCTGACACGCGGCCGCGATCAGCGGCGCTCACTACGTGGGCGCCGCTGATCGCGGTAGACGTACTATCCCATCCATGGGCATAGGGGCCCGGGTCCCATGGACGGGATAGTACATCTGATGTCAGGAAGGGGTTAATACCTGATGACAGAATTTTGGCTAATTTGTCATCTTCATAAAGAATGGGCAAGAATTTACAAATAATATTTTTAATAGAAGAAAATTGCGGACTATATTGAAAACATATGTAAGGTTTTGTTCCCATATGCGCTACCTTTATTTTACTTTTTGAATTAGGTGCCAGTAATTCATCCTGACTTTTGTTCTGCACTATTTTCTTTGCTCTGGTCAAAGTCCAGTTCGGATAGCTGCGGTTTTTCAGTTTATTGTCAACATGTCTGAATTCTTCCTTTAAAAACTCGCCTGAACTACAATTTCGTTTGATTCTGGTATATTCACCAACAGGAATGGACCTGATCGTATGCTTATTGTGACTACTTGCTGCATGTAGAACCGTGTTTCCACTATAGGGTTTGTGGTGCATTTTGGTAAAAATTACTGCACCATCTGTACCCCCCAAATCTAAGTCCAAAAATGAAATGCTGTCAGAGCTACAATTGTAGGTAAATTGGATATTGTATTTATTAGAATTCATATATCTCACAAGATCTGGTATGGCAGAAATATCTCCACCCCAAATGATGAGGGTATCATGGACCAGATCAATTGCTCAGCAAAAGGATTTGTTGTGGAGTATATAAATTCCATCTCCCAAAAGGACATCACCAAATTTGTGAGGGAAGGTGAAAACTTAGCTCCCATCGCCACTCCTCTTAATTGTAAGAAAAATTCCCCATTGAACATGAAAAAATTATGCGACATTAAAAATGACACTACTTCCAAGATATAATTCTGCAGCTTGGATGAAAAATTGCTATATTTAACAAAATGAAACTGTAAAGCACGTATAGCTACATCATGAAAGATGCACGTATATAAAGATATCACGTCACACGTGAGCCATGTGAATTTAGATGACAAGATTTTTTTGGAAAATACACTCAAAATTTGTTTTGAATCCCTTACATATCCGGGAGTGCATTGTACTAGGGGTTGTAACAATGAGTCAACCCATTGACACAGGTGCTCATTGTTTGAATCAATTCCCGATACTATGGGGCGCATTGGTGGAATACCATCAGACTTATGAATTTTAGGGACCCCATGTATTATCGGTAAAACTGGATTTTTTACTTCCAGATAATCTGCTTGATTAGCCGTCAGAATCCCCAAACTCAAACCTTCTTTTATTAAGACATTACTAATTTCTTTAAATTTTTGAGATGGGTTATGTGGTAGTTTTTTATATGTGGTACTATCAGATAACAATTCCATCATTTTGGAATGATAGCCGGTGGCATTCAACCCCACCACCACACCACCCTTTTCTGACATCTTTATGACCAAATTTGAATTTTCCTTTAATTCTTGAAAAATTTTATGCTGGTACTTGGAAAAATTATTTTTATTAATATTTAATTCATTTTGAGACTTCATTTGGTCACAAAGATGGAGCAGATCCCTTTCAACCATCTCCTTGAATTGCTCCATGCAATTGGGTCTTGCTTGCACTGGGTAAAAATACGGGTTTTTGGTTTCAAATGTATGAGACTGTTCACATTCATCATTGTTGGGAAATGACTGCTTTTCCAATTCTTGCAAAGTAACAAGTGCAAGCTGCTCCTCAAAGTTCATGTTCACAAATTCATTACCAACACCTGAAAAGTCTCTGGAGTGACTTGGTGGAAAAACATGATCCAGATTTTCAGTGTTAAAAAAATGCTTATTGACTGTTAAGTTCCGCATACATTTTTTGATGTCCAGAATAGTGGTGAACAGATCAAAATCTCGATCAGGGACAAAATTGAGACCCAAGGATAAAATATGGATTTGTTCCTTAGTTAGATTAACTGAAGATAAATTCATGAAATTATTGTATTCCACTGTCAATTCTGATGTCTCCTTCTCCGAGTGATGATTCCTTGTGCTCCTGTGATGCTTTCTGCCCCCTCGCCTTTGGCTTTTTTGGACGTTGGTAATTCTGTTTGGAAGAAACAGGAGTATTTTCACTGATCGAAATATCGGAGGTGCTTAAAGGATTATCAGAGGAATCTAGGTCGGATGAAGTAAAGGATACATGTGATTTGAATTACTTTCTAGCATTTCTTCGTTTACTGTGAGCATGGCTTCGCTTCAAAATGGACCTATGGGTCCTATGAATACCATTCCAATTGACCCATTCATATACCATATTGGTAGAATAATCATTAAGATCTGTCGAAAACTTTTTTTCTTCCTGTCCATGATTTCCTCTTCCAATGTCGACACCTTTTTATGGACTGAAGCTATGTGAGAGTCAGATTGTGGCAGTGATTTATACTCCAACATTGAAATGTTCAATTGACTCATTTTCTCCTGTATTTCTTTTAGTTTTTGTTCCTCATATTTTATTATTAATTTCATAAGACTAGCCGAGCAATTGCTCAGTATAGCATTCCATTTATCCTTGAAATCGTCTGAGTAAATGGTTGTAGGTAATTTGCATATGCGAAGACCTCTCGGTACCATGTCTTTGGCCACATAGCTATTTAAAGTGTCATGATCCCACCAGATTTTAGTCTCTGATATAAGTAGCTTTTCGAGTTTTTTCAAACTCTCATCAAAATCCGCCACTCCCTGATTAGGTGGGTCGGAGAACACCTGAGCAATTTTTTTAGAACGGTCTTTGGAAACATCCATGGCCATGTTGCACTTTTAGTATAACATAAAAAATGAACAGTTCTGTAAGTGGTGGGTTATAAAATACTACTCCCTTGGAGTGGAGAGGATTAATGGGAGCACGGCAATCCAAAATATATGGTATAAGAAATAGAAAGCGAAGCCAGCTCACCAGAAAATGAAAGCAGAAACTTGGAGCTCTGTGTAGGCTCATGTCAAAGATCAGAAGGAAGAAGAAACAGCTCCAGCTGCTAGTAAAATCTTCTTTAATGGAAAATGTTTAAAATGTTTAAAATTGCTCATTTTTGTGCATTTCCCATGTGTTTTTAATTTATTAATTTCTTGCTCATTGGTATACCGTGACGTTGTGGAGTGACTTCGTATACATTTTTTGCAAAAAATATATCAACTAAATACTCTGTTTTTGTTATCATCTTTTACTAGCACTTGCTGCTTACTGTTATATATATTTTACAACAGAGAATTCATGCACATTTGTCATACTGTGTGTTTTTTCTGTGTCTCAGTCTTTGGGTGGTGTGAACATTGTCTTACTGACCTGTTCATTTTTGTGCATGTCCCATGTGTTTTTAATTTAGGAACTAAATATGGTAGGATTATAATAGATCTTCCATGAAGACATCATAATAAGGTCTGTTTGTGTCATTTATCTTAAGTAGAGTACCCCATCCCAACATGTTTTTCCACTTGTACATGAAGCAAGAAGTTCATCAGGGGATTAAGGGCAATTACAGTCTATGAACTGCTTCAATATTTACTGCCACATCTGTATCCCCCTTCCCATACTGATTTTTCTGCTTGACGTCACTTCTCTAACTTACTGCATCATTCCCATGTCCTGTTGTGTATAAATATATGACTCTTCAGATTTTGTGTTATATTATGCCTGATGAAGACAACTAAGTAGTCTTAAAAGATTGACATTCGCTACCATCTTTTCAGTTAGCCATTAAAAAATATCAGCCACTGATGACTATCAAAAAATAATATGTTTGTCACGATTTGTGACTGGCCCTGTGTGACACGACCAGACAAATGGTCGGTCACTAAACAGCAAGACAAACAAGGGGACACAATTACATCAGTGAACCCTGCTATAGGGAATGGGGAAAGGGACATCTCCTGCACTCTCCTAAGGATGTGCCCTGATCTCCCTGACGTTCCTATACAGGTTCTTTCAACCTGTTGTGGAGCAGGATACCTTAGCCCTCACTTGTCCTGCATCTAACCCTCAATAGGGAATTGGTAAGTGCAGATACTGGTCCCACCGCTGCACTAATATAACACCAAGGAAAGATAACAGACAAGGTAAGACAAACAACACTTAGCTTTCTCTGCTACCAATGCTCTGAGCAGCAGAGGAAGGCACCAGATCATCATTCAGCTGAAGCACCACTGCACTCAGCCAGCTCCTATCTTCCCCACGTTGGTATCCAAAAGGAAGTGTATCACCAACACCAGCTGATGCCTCAGGTGACCTTATATAGGAAGGTGGGAGTGGTCACCACCAGCAGACTAACTAAACATGTTACACCAGCGGCCATTGGGGGAAAAAACTGACATTAACACCCGATGGCCAGAAAGGAAAAAAGTTTAAATGTGAGCTGCCCAAACTGACACAGATCCAAAAATGTATTGTGACAATGTTATATATCTACAGGCTAACACAGTACAAAGATATATATTTTACTGTAAAATAATTAAACTGCATTCATAATCATTTGAGCTATGTGCTTGAGAATGTCTCCACAATAAGAGGAGTGCACATAGCAATCATTGGCTACCATGGCTTAACTAATCATTGGACCTCTCACACTGAGAAATCCAACATATTTACTAGAAGTAATTGAATCAATTTCATGTTAATTGAATTTGAGTTGAATTATATGAAATGTTCAGTTAATGGCTGAAGTGAAGATTTGTCACTGTAATTTATATTATAGTCTTGAATAAAATAGGTCAAGTCTAAAGGTACTGTCACACTTAGCGGTGCACCAGCGATCCCAACCAGCGATATGACGCGGTCAGGATCGCTGGTGCATCACTAAGTGGTTGCTAGTGAGCTGCCACACAGGCAGATCTCACCAGCGACATCGTAGCGGTCGGGGGTCGCTCCTTACGTGTCACACTAGGTGATCCTGGCGTCCTCCCGCCCGGCTTCACGCTCGTCAATCATCTCTCCACAGGAAGCGCCGCAGGAAGCTGACGACGAGAAACAGTCCTGGACGTTCTCACGCGATCAGCGATAACCAGCGGGGAGCGGGTCGGAGTTAAGTATCAGACACAGCGATATCGCTAGCAATATCGCTATAAGGTCACAAGTTATAGCGATATTGCTAGCGATATCGCTAAGTGTGACAGTACCTTTAGTCTCCATATCTTCCACCTACTCCTGAATGTCTAATGATCCTTGTTAAATGTAAATGTGTCCCTCATCCTGCTTGTAGTAACACAATTAGCACTTGAATTCCAATTCTGATAACTCCCTTACCACTTTTACTATGGTAATTCAGAGTGTAATGTTGTGAAAGCATATCTCTGCTACATCCTAAGTATCCTGTGAATTTAATATTTTTAAATGGACTACAAAACCTCAGGTACCACATGTGCACCTGCTCCGACTGAAGGTAGCCAGCAACGCTCCATCGCTTCCCCCACTGTAAGACCACTGCCACCAGTAAGAACATCACCAGTAATAAATGTTGAGGTGTCATCGCAAGGCCAAAGCAGTCAGGGAATCAAAATGGATTTGCAAAGAAACACTGAATCTAGGCCATCACCACCAACACCATCACCAACCCCGTCTCAGTCCATCCGGTCCACCGCTAGTTCCCCCATATGCAGCTCTCAAGTCCAGCTCACCCTAGCAGACACTCTGAGTAGGACAAGAAAGTACTCATCCTCTCATCCGCATACACTGGCTTTGAACGCCTACATTGCCAAACTGATCTCATTAGAGATGATGCCCTTCCGTTTGGTTGAAAGTGAAGCTTTCCGAGACCTCATGGCATACGCTGTCCCACGCTATGACCTACCCAGTCGACACTTCTTTTCTTGAAAAGCCATCCCAGCCCTCTAACCTGCATGTGAAAGACCGCATTGTCCATGCACTCAAACAATCAGTGAGTGGAAAGGTGCACCTCACAACAGATGCAAGGTCCAGTAGGCATGGCCAGGGCCGTTACGTGTCCATCACTGCACACTGGGTTAATGTGGTGAATGCAGGCTCCACAGGGGACAGCGGCGGTGGAACAGTGCTGCCTAGCCCATAGTATAGGAAACAGTTGGCTGTAGGTGTTCGACCCTCCTCCTGCTCCTCCTCCTCTAGAAGCGAAAGCTCATCGACAGAGCGCAGTCGCACGAGCACTCCATCCGCAGCTGCCAATGTTACACACAAGGTGTCCCACTATCGAACAGCTAGTGGTAAGCGGCAGCAGCCGTTTTAAAGTTAATGTCTTTGGGCGACAACAGACACACTGCGGAGGTACTGGCCGACTACTTGCAGCGACAAACGGAGTCATGGCTGGGCAGTCTACATCTTGAGCCAGGCAAGGTAGTCAGTGATAACGGCCAGAATTATGTGGCAGCCATAGCCCTTGCAAAATTCACACTCATACCTTGCCTGGCTCACACATTGAACCTGGCAGTGCAGTGCTTCCTAAATAATTATCCGGAGTTAACAGTCCTGCTCCACAAGGTGCGAAGACTGTGCTCGCACATCCGTTGCTCACCTGTACACTCCAGTCGTATGCAGAAGCTGCAGCAATTGCTCCACCTCCCCTAGCACCGCCTAATCATAGACATTGCAACAAGGTGGAACTCCACCCTGCACATGGTTGAGAGGCTGTGCGAACAGAGGTAGGCTGTAATGCATTTGTAATGCATTTGTGGGAGGATACGCGGGCATGCAGATTGAGGGCAGACATGGAGTTGTCGGGTGTGCAGTGGTCAAAGCTGAAAGACCTCTGTAAAGTCCTTCAGTGTTTTGAGGAAGGCACTCGGCTGGTAAGCGCAGACGACGCCATCATAAGCATGAACATCCCACTTATGCGTCTGCTCATGCAAAGTTTGATGCACATTAAGGATCAGGCATCTGCAGTGGAGGAGGAACAGGAGGAGGAGGGAAGCCTTGATGACAGTCAGGTATTGTGTGGTCAGGGAACTGTCCTGGACGAGGTGGAGGAAAAAGAGGAAGAGGATGAGGGGATGATTATTTTGGGGAGGAGGATGCTTCTCAGGGGGCGCGAGAAAATGTAGGCATGGCAAGGTCAGGTACAGGTTTTGTGCATGATAGGAGGGATGTGGATTTGCCAGAAAGTGCTCCTCCACCCACCACTGCCAGTGCATCATTGAAACCTGGAACATTGGCCCACATGTGTGATTATGCCTTGCAGATCCAAAAAAGGGACCCCCGCATTGCTAAAATGATGAGAAAACAATTCAACAAACGCACCAATATCATAATAAATGAATGTATAGGGCAAATGCTAAATAAATATGGTGCCAGTATAATGGACCAAAATATGGACTAATCGCAAACGAAACCACAAACCAAACAGAAAAAAGAGCGACAACAAGTCCCAAAATTATCATGAAATATCCATAAAAAGATTCTTTATTATAAAAAACATACAGATGAAATAGCGAATCACCACATTGTGAAAATTGGCTAAAAGCCCAAGACGCTGACACAAACTGCAAACATCTCAGTATATGTACAATTGAACATACCTAGTTAAGCCAAACGGCTAATGGGGAGAGGAGATGAGAGCAGAAGATGTGACGCTGGCACATCCTCTGCTCTCATCTCCTCTCCCCATTAGCCGTTTGGCTTAACTAGGTATGTTCAATTGTACATATACTGAGAGTTTATAGAGTGCTTTCATATGTTAGTACTGATTTGTGTTATTTCATTTATTATTATGATCTCTTGAGATGTTTGCAGTTTGTATCAGCGTCTTGGGCTTTTAGCCAATTTTCAAAATGTAGTGATTCGCTATTTCATCTGTATGTTTTTTATAATAAAGAATCTTTTTATGGATATTTCATGATAATTTTGGGACTTGTTGTCGCTCTTTTTTCTGTATGGTTTGTGATTGCTAAAATGATGAAGGATAATGACTACTGGTTGACCAGCATCCTCTATCCACACTATAAAGGCAAATTACACAACATCATGCCACAGGAGAACCTATAGATAATATTGGCTAACAAACAAGCAACTCTGGTAAACCATTTGTTTGAGGCATTCCCAGCACACAGCAGCATAGCTGGTTCTCCCACGAGCCGTTGTGGGCAAAATGGAAGAGGGTTTCGTGGTGCACACAGCCGAAGTGGTGTTGGAGATAGGGGTTTCATGACCATGTTGTGGACTGATCTCTCAAGTACCCCTCACACGACTGGTAATACTGCATCGATTGCAACAGACAGGAGACAGCAGTTGTCAACTATGGCTACAAACTACTCCTACCATATCGATGTTCTCCCTCACAGGTCATTCCCCTTTGACTATTGGGCCTGTAAACTGGACACCTGGCCTGAATTGGCACAATATGCCTTACAGGAGCTCGCTTGCCCTGCTGCTAGTGTGCTATCTGAAAGAGTCTTCAGTGCTGCTGGATCAATCCTGACAGAAAAAAGGACCCGTCTGTCTACCCAAAATGTTGATGATCTACCCTTCATTAAAATGAACCATGCATGGGTTTCAAAGGATTTTGTCCCATCTTCCCCTGATGACACATAGATTGCCAGAAAATTGGCTCGCCTTTGGCCTCCTCTTCTTCGGACTTGTCCAATTCCTCCATTTGCAGCTGCTGAATGTACAGCCAACACATCAACATATGCCATTTTTTAAACATCCCTAACTGGGCTCACCCCCCTAAGGGCTGGGGTTACCATCTGGCACACCCAGGCAAGTGCCGTTGCTCTGAACAGGTGGGTGGGCCCACTCTTGGCTGACGGCACTGGCACAGGGCCCCTCATAGTACAATACAGTGTCTTCGACGGTGGGGGAGCCCACTCGCCGTCAAACCCACCGGCGTGCTATGAGGGGCCCTTTGCCAGTACCATCACACACGAGTGGGTCCCCCCTACTTGCTCTCGGCCACAGCACTTGCTAATTGCAATACTTAACTCTCCCTGCTCCACCGCTTTGTAGTCTGGGCAGTTAAATCCTTCACAGGGACGGCCACTACAAATTTGGTGAACTAATCGATGATGGTTAAGATGTAGCTATGGCCTGTCCTGCTGGCCTCTACCTTCAGATGCTCAATGGCTATCATTTGTAATGGACATCAACTCACAATTGGATGCAGTGGTACTTTATGATCAGCTTTCACAGTTTTCCTAGTCACAGACGTGTGACATTCCTGCCACCATTTTTCAATGTCTCCTCTCATGTCAATCCAATAGAAGCGCCTACGGCCTGTGGCTTCTGTCTTTTGCACTCCAAAGTGACCAGACACATCATAATAGGCAGTGAGGACCATGTCTACATCTCTCCCTGTGATCACAATTTGATGGAGATGAGTAACGGTAATTGGATACACACTACGGCGATACAGCAATCCTTTCTTCACAAATAACCGTTTTCGCTGTCTCCACAGACAAAGTAATTGAGGATATAAAAAGAGAGAAGCCAGCGCTGCTGGTGTTCAGAATGCATAACATGAAGTGCAATGCACATATTATCATCTAACTGTATTCAATATGAGACATTTGGCAAAATATTGATCAATAAATTGAGCCACCCCGCCATGCCAAGGCAATCTCATGTGGGGGGTCCTACTCTACATTTTTATTATTCACTGTGCCTTTACAACCTCCTGAAGATTTTAAAAGCAAGACCATATCTATTGCAAATGTACCTGAAACATGTCTGAATCGCTCCCGTGGAGCCAGATGAAACAAGTGCAGATAAGGGCCAACCAGGTCTGAACAGAGACATCTCAGGTTAAACCTCCACACACTGCCTGACCAGCAAACACAGATGAAGGGCGATGCAGGCTCAGACACAGGTGCACAAATTATATAAAGCCTGGGGCAGGGCGGGGCTGCTGTGTGTGTGCACAGCAGCCTAGATCCATCACAATGAACACAGCAAAAATGGTGAACATAACCCAGCACGCACGGCAACAATGGTGGTCAGCCACAATGCAATATGCAAATATAAAAAGAGAGAAGCCAGCGCTGCTGGTGGTCAGAACGCATAACATGAAGTGCAATGCACATATTATCATCTAACTGTATTCAATATGAGACATTTGGCAAAATATTGATCAATAAATTGAGCCACCCCGCCACGCCAAGGCAATCTCATGTGGGGGGTCCTACTCTACATTTTTATTATTCACTGTGCCTTTACAACCTCCTGAAGATTTTAAAAGCAAGACCATATCTATTGCAAATGTACCTGAAACATGTCTGAATCGCTCCCGTGGAGCCAGATGAAACAAGTGCAGATAAGGGCCAACCAGGTCTGAACAGAGACATCTCAGGTTAAACCTCCACACACTGCCTGACCAGCAAACACAGATGAAGGGCGATGCAGGCTCAGACACAGGTGCACAAATTATATAAAGCCTGGGGCAGGGCGGGGCTGCTGTGTGTGTGCACAGCAGCCTAGATCCATCACAATGAACACAGCAAAAATGGCGAACATAACCCAGCACGCACGGCAACAATGGTGGTCAGCCACAACGCAATATGCAAATATAAAAAGAGAGAAGCCAGCGCTGCTAGTGGTCAGAACGCATAACATGAAGTGCAATGCACATATTAACATCTAACTGTATTCAATATGAGACATTTGGCAAAATATTGATCAATAAACTGAGCCACCCCGCCGCGCCAAGGCAATCTCATGTGGGGGGTCCTACTCTACATTTTTATTATTCACTGTGCCTTTATGGCCTCCTGAATATTTTAAAAAGCAAGACCATATCTATTGCAAATGTACCTGAAACATGTCTGAATCGCTCCCGTGCAGCCAGATGAAAGAAGTGCAGATAAGGGCCAGCCAGGTCTGAACAGAGACATCTCAGGTTAAACCTCCACACACTGCCTGACCAGCAAACACAGATGAAGGGCGATGCAGGCTCAGACACAGGTGCACAAATTATATAAAGCCTGGGGCAGGGCGGGGCTGCCGTGTGTGTGCACAGCAGCCTAGATCCATCACAATGAACACAGCAAAAATGGCGAACATAACCCAGCGCGCATGGCAAGAGTGGTGGTCAGCCACAATGCAAAATGCAAATATAAAAAGAGAGAAGCCAGCGCCAGTAATTGAGGGTCAGCATCTCCTCTGCATAATGTACAGGGAGGTTTTCCCGTGATTAATAATTCCCAAATTTCTGCAAACACTCGGCTTTCCGTCTGTTCTTGTATCCATCTAGTTTCCAGTAGCAGAGAGTCTGGACTGGCTTACTGAGACTGAAATTTATACGAAGATTTAAAAGTACCCCAACAATGTATACTGATGTACACTTCGAATACATTTCCCTTTTTCTACTTGTTATATTCTGGTGTAATCCATACTGAGCCTGTGAGTGTCTGTGTCTGACTCCGGAAATATAGACAGAAATTTACAATTACCCCTAGACTGGATACATCTGTTATCTGCTGATACAGTACCTTTGTTCTAAATTTTTTTATTATGGTTTAATCCATAATGAGTGAGCGTGTTTGGTTTCCTCCTTCTATATATACGGAGATAAAAATTTTACCCTATACTATATACAGCTTCTATCTTGTTATACAGTACCTTTGTTTGACATTTAGTATTACGGTCAAATCCATACTGATTGAGCATCTGAGGGTGACTACGGGAATATCTATACAGAGATTTAAATTGTACCCTATAATATATATCTGCTATCTTGTTATCCAGTACCTTTTTTTCAACATTTTGTATTATGGTCAAATCCAGAGTGAGTGAGCGTCTGAGGGTGACTCTGGAAATATATACCGAGATTTCAAATTTGACCAACACTGTATGCAGCTCTATGCTTCTGATACAGTACCCTTTTTTGCTATTTAGATTCTGGTGTAATCCATAATGAGCCTGTGAACGTCTGTCTGTTACTCCAGAAATATATTTGGAGATTTAAGATTACACCAACACTGTATACAGCTGTATGCTTGTGATACATTACTGGTTTACTGCTTTTTATATTCTGGTATAATCCATACTGAGCCAGTGAGAGTCTGTTTCTGACTATGGAAATATATACGGAAATTTACAATGCCCCCTATACTGTATACAGCTGTACGCTTCTGATCCATTACCCTTTTACTGCTTTTTATATTGTGGTGTAATCCATATTGGGCCTGAGAGCATCTGTGTCTGCCTCCTCAAATATATACTGAGATTTAGAATGTTTAAACTATACTATATATACCTATTATCTGCTGATACCGTACCCTTTGTCAAATTTCTATATTCTAGTCGAATCCATACTGGGCCTGAGAGTATATGTGTCTGCCTCAGGAAATACATACAGATCTTTTTTCTACTTTCACTAAACTATATATACCTTGTATCTGTTACAGTACCCTTTGAGCAAGAAAGTCCTCCTCCACCCACCACTCTAAGTGCATCATTGAAACCTTGAACATTGGCCCACAAGTGTGATTATATCCTGCGGGTCTTCTTTTTATATTATGGTGTGATCCATACTGAGCCTGTGAGAGTCTGTGTGTTACTCATTAAATATATATGTAGATTTAAAAATTACACCAACACTGTATACAGCTGTAAATTGTGATACATTACCCATGTACAGCTTTTTATATTCTTGTCTAATCCATAGTGGGCCTGAGAGCGTTTGTGTCTGCTTCCTGAAATATATACAGAGATTCAGAATGTTTAAACTATACTATATATACCTTGTATCTGGTGATACTGTACCCTTTTTCAACTTTTTATATTATTGTGTAATCCATACTGAGCCTGTGAGCATCTGTGTATGACTCATGAAATATATAAGGAGATGTACAATTATCACTAGACTGTATAGAGCTGTACGCTTCTGATACAGTACATTTTCACAAAAATTATTAAGTATGGTGGAAGAGGCTGCTGACGTGGTGCGGGGGGCCAGCCGGTGCTGATGGTGGTGCATCTGCTGGTATTGCCAAAAGCACAATAGCAGCTAAAGCTGGAGGTGTTGAGCCTGCATCATCATCTGGCACAAGAAGGCCTGTATGGCTCCCTTTTCTGGGAGTAAGTAAACTGCTTTTAAAGCCGGAGCATCAGGAACTGGTTTTGGCTTACATTGCTGAAACAGCCTCCAGCTCTATCGCCTCCTCTTCTGAAGTTTCAAAAAATGCAAGCACTGAGTCGTCAATGCAGGCTTCCGGTCAGGACCAACCCCTTTCCTTGGGTCCTTCACCCACACCAAAAGTGAAGGATGCGGCAGCCCATGCTTCAGATTACTCCATGGAACTCTTTTCACATACCATGCCTGGGTTCATTCTAAATGGGGCGCATTATATATGGAGCATTATTTGGGCCCATAAGACACTGGAGCATCATCCATGGGGCCCATCATACACTGGAGCATTCTAAATGGGGCAGATTATATATGGAGCATTATTTGGACCCATTAGACACTGGAGCATCATCCATGGGGCCAATCATATACTGGAGCATTCAAAATGGGGGACATCAGACACTGTAGCAGCATTTACAGGGCCCATTATACACTGGAGCATTAGTAATGGGGCTCATTATGAAGGGAGCATTATTTGGGCCCATAAGACACTGGAGCATCATCCATGGGGCCCATCATATACTGGAGCACTCTAAATGGGGCAGATCAGACACTGGAGCAGCAACTATGGGGCCATTATACAGTGGAGCATTAGAAATGGGGCCCATTATATATGGAGCATTGTTTGGGCCCAAAACACACTGGAGCATCATCCATGTAGACCATCATATACTGTAGCATTATGTGGAGCTCATCATATACTGTATGGAACATTATATGGGACCAATTATTCTGTATGGAGAAATATATGGGGCTCATTATTCTGTATGGCGCACCATGTGGTGGCCATAATAATGTAAGGAGCAATATACTGTCTGTTTTTTGAGCTATTGTAGAATTTAAAATACAGTAAATATCAGTCATGTCATGTAAGAAGTGAAGTATTATTCATTGTACTATACCAATATTTATGTGCCGTATCGGAGCATCATGAATTGTGGTATGTGTTAAAGGGGCGCACTGACACTCTTTGGCCCAGGGCACACGAAAACCTTGAGCCAGCCCTACCCCCCCCACAACTTTAGCCAAATAACCCCCAGTTTTCAATGCATAACTATTATTATAAAGTAAATTAAGGTTGTCAAGCTTAAGTAATAAGAATTGATGTTGTTGGCATTGAAATGGGCACTGTAGGTGTGTTTACTGTCCTCCACTCCCTGCCAACTTTGCTTCCCAATTGACTTGCATTGGGTTTTGTGTTTCAGTCGGACCTCTGACTTTTCCCTATAGTCAGCCAATTTCATTCGACTCAACTTTTGAGAAAGTCGGGTTTCATGAAACTCGACTCGACCCTGAAAAAGGCAAAGTCTCTCATCTCTATTTGTTAGTATCAATTATACACTGTGTTCCAAATTATTATGCAAAAAATATTTCCTCATATTTTCTCTAAATTACCTATATGAATTGCAGTCATTGTTATTTTCCAGTCATCTAATATTCTAGTATAATTGCAATGTTTTTGAACAAACTGCCTTTGAAAAAAGTATATTTTTAAAAATAAGAAACACTCAAAATGCATGTTCCAAATTATTATGCACAGCAGAGTTTTCAACCTTTTTATTTTTATTTTGAACGAAAAAATGGTCACTTGTGAAATTATAAGCATTATCAGCTTATTACAAAATGAAATCAAACAGTTTTCAAGTCAAAACTTTATTCCAAGTGATGTTACATTTGCACATAGGACCCCTATGAACTCTCTCGTCCATTGAATTTGTCAGTTTTTGGATGGTTTGTGCTTCAATTGTTTTGCATGTGGACAGAATACCCTCCCAGAGCTGTTGCTTAGATGTGAACTGCCTCCCGCCATCATAGACACTCCTTTTGATGATGCTCCAGAGGTTCTCAATGGGGTTGAGGTCAGGGGAAGATGGTGGCCACACCATAAG
Source organism: Dendrobates tinctorius (assembly GCF_039654945.1). NCBI lineage: Eukaryota > Metazoa > Chordata > Amphibia > Anura > Dendrobatidae > Dendrobates > Dendrobates tinctorius. The sequence goes on along the minus strand of NW_027361698.1, from coordinate 55,261,547 downwards.
TTTGTCCTCTTTTATGCCCATAGCAGCCAGAGATGCGGATGTGTTATTTGCAGCATGAGACGGTGCATTATCATGAAAATAGAGGGGGAAGCCAGCACTGCTTAAGGTTAGAACGAATAAATTGGAGTATTCAAAAATGAGATATTTAGCAAAAAAATTGATCAATTCAATTGAGCCACCCCGCCGCGCCAAGGCAATCTCATATGGGGGGTCCTACTCTATATATCTTTAATAAATGCTGTGCCATTACGGCCTCCTAAATACATTTAGAGCATGACCACATCAAGTGCAATCTGTACCTGAACATTACTGGATTGCTCCCATGCATTTATTAAAAATATATAGAGTAGGACCCCCCATATGAGATTGTCTAGGCGCGGCGGGGTGGCTCAATTGAATTGATCAATTTTTTTGCTAAATATCTCATTTTTGAATACAGCTAGACATTATGTGCATATGCACTCCAATTTATGCGTTCTAACCTTAAGCAGTGCTGGCTTCCCCCCCTATTTTCTTGTTGTTGGTTTGTGGCTCACCACCACTGTTGCCGTGCACGCTTGGTTATGTCCGCCATAATTTTTCTGTGTTCATTGTGATGGATTAGGCTGCTGTGCACACACACGGCAGCCCCACCCTGCCCCAAGCTTTATTTAATTGTGCACCTGTGTCTGGGCCAACATCGCCCTTCATCTATGTTTGCTGGTCAGGCAATGTGTGGAGGCCATTCCTGATATGTCTATGTTCAGACCTGGTTGGCCTTCATCTGCACTTGCTCCATCTGGCTTCATGGGAGCGATCCAGTAATGTTCAGGTACAGATTGCACTTGATGTGGTCATGCTCTAAATGTATTTAGGAGGCCATAATGGCACAGCATTTATTAAAGATATATAGAGTAGGACCCCCCATATGAGATTGCCTTGGCGCGGCGGGGTGGCTCAATTGAATTGATCAATTTTTTTGCTAAATATCTCATTTTTGAATACAGCTAGACATTATGTGCATATGCACTCCAATTTATGCGTTCTAACCTTAAGCAGTGCTGGCTTCCCCCCCTATTTTCTTGTTGTTGGTTTGTGGCTCACCACCACTGTTGCCATGCATGCTTGGTTATGTCCGCCATAATTTTTCTGTGTTCATTGTGATGGATTAGGCTGCTGTGCACACACACGGCAGCCCCACCCTGCCCCAAGCTTTATTTAATTGTGCACCTGTGTCTGGGCCAACATCGCCCTTCATCTATGTTTGCTGGTCAGGCAATGTGTGGAGGCCATTCCTGATATGTCTATGTTCAGACCTGGTTGGCCTTCATCTGCACTTGCTCCATCTGGCTTCATGGGAGCGATCCAGTAATGTTCAGGTACAGATTGCACTTGATGTGGTCATGCTCTAAATGTATTTAGGAGGCCGTAATGGCACAGCATTTATTAAAGATATATAGAGTAGGACCCCCCATATGAGATTGCCTTGGCGCGGCGGGGTGGCTCAATTGAATTGATCAATTTTTTTGCTAAATATCTCATTTTTGAATACAGCTAGACATTATGTGCATATGCTCTCCAATTCATGCGTTCTAACCTTAAGCAGTGCTGGCTTCCCCCCCTATTTTCTTGTTGTTGGTTTGTGGCTCACCACCACTGTTGCCGTGCACGCTTGGTTATGTCCGCCATAATTTTTCTGTGTTCATTGTGATGGATTAGGCTGCTGTGCACACACACGGCAGCCCCACCCTGCCCCAAGCTTTATTTAATTGTGCACCTGTGTCTGGGCCAACATCGCCCTTCATCTATGTTTGCTGGTCAGGCAATGTGTGGAGGCCATTCCTGATATGTCTATGTTCAGACCTGGTTGGCCTTCATCTGCACTTGCTCCATCTGGCTTCATGGGAGCGATCCAGTAATGTTCAGGTACAGATTGCACTTGATGTGGTCATGCTCTAAATGTATTTAGGAGGCCGTAATGGCACAGCATTTATTAAAGATATATAGAGTAGGACCCCCCATATGAGATTGCCTTGGCGCGGCGGGGTGGCTCAATTGAATTGATCAATTTTTTTGCTAAATATCTCATTTTTGAATACAGCTAGACATTATGTGCATATGCACTCCAATTTATGCGTTCTAACCTTAAGCAGTGCTGGCTTCCCCCCCTATTTTCTTGTTGTTGGTTTGTGGCTCACCACCACTGTTGCCGTGCACGCTTGGTTATGTCCGCCATAATTTTTCTGTGTTCATTGTGATGGATTAGGCTGCTGTGCACACACACGGCAGCCCCACCCTGCCCCAAGCTTTATTTAATTGTGCACCTGTGTCTGGGCCAACATCGCCCTTCATCTATGTTTGCTGGTCAGGCAATGTGTGGAGGCCATTCCTGATATGTCTATGTTCAGACCTGGTTGGCCTTCATCTGCACTTGCTCCATCTGGCTTCATGGGAGCGATCCAGTAATGTTCAGGTACAGATTGCACTTGATGTGGTCATGCTCTAAATGTATTTAGGAGGCCATAATGGCACAGCATATATTAAAGATATATAGAGTAGGACCCCCCCATATGAGATTGCCTTGGCGCGGCGGGGTGGCTCAATTGAATTGATCAATTTTTTTGCTAAATATCTCATTTTTGAATACAGCTAGACATTATGTGCATATGCTCTCCAATTTATGCGTTCTAACCTTAAGCAGTGCTGGCTTACCCCCCTATTTTCTTGTTGTTGGTTTGTGGCTCACCACCACTGTTGCCGTGCACGCTTGGTTATGTCCGCCATAATTTTTCTGTGTTCATTGTGATGGATTAGGCTGCTGTGCACACACACGGCAGCCCCACCCTGCCCCAAGCTTTATTTAATTGTGCACCTGTGTCTGGGCCAACATCGCCCTTCATCTATGTTTGCTGGTCAGGCAATGTGTGGAGGCCATTCCTGATATGTCTATGTTCAGACCTGGTTGGCCTTCATCTGCACTTGCTCCATCTGGCTTCATGGGAGCGATCCAGTAATGTTCAGGTACAGATTGCACTTGATGTGGTCATGCTCTAAATGTATTTAGGAGGCCGTAATGGCACAGCATTTATCAAAGATATATAGAGTAGGACCCCCCATATGAGATTGCCTTGGCGCGGCGGGGTGGCTCAATTGAATTGATCAATTTTTTTGCTAAATATCTCATTTTTGAATACAGCTAGACATTATGTGCATATGCACTCCAATTTATGCGTTCTAACCTTAAGCAGTGCTGGCTTCCCCCCCTATTTTCTTGGTGCATTATCATGCATGAAAATGATCTTGCTGCGGAAATCACGGTTCTTCCTCTTGAACCATGGCAGGAAGTGCTGTTTTAGAAACTCCACATAGATTATGGAGCTCATCTTTACCCCTTCAGGGATCCTAAAGGGGCCGACAATCTCTCTCCCCATGATTCCAGCCCAAAACATTACTCCACCTCCTCCTTGATGGCGCCTTAGCCGTGCTTTCATGGGGTGTCCATCAACCAGCCATCCTCCACTCCATCCATCTGGACCATCGAGCGTTAAACGGCACTCATCGGTGAACAAAACAGTTTGGAAGTCAGTCTTCATGTATCGTTTGGCCCACTGGAGCCGTTTCTGCTTGTGTGCAGTGGATAGAGGTGGTCGACAGGATGGCTTACGCACAGCTGCAAACCTCTGAAGGACCCTGCATCTTGTTGCTCGGGGGACGTTGGATGCACCAGCAGCTTCAAAAACTTGTCTGCTGCTATGACAAGGCATTTTTGCAGCTGCTCTTTTAACCTGATGCAATTGCTTGTTGGAAAGTCCTCAATTTTTCCTTATCAGCACACACACGTGTGTGCTGGAAATCAGCTACATACTTCTTGATTGTGCGATGATCACGATGAAGTGTCTTGGCAATGTTGATTGTAGTCATGCTTTGACCTAAATACTCCACAATTTGTTGCTTCTCAGCAGCCAACACATCCTTTTTCTTTCCCATTTTGGCAAAAAATGTAGGCTGCTTAATAATGTGGAACAGCCTTCTTAAGTAGTCCTGCCTTTATTTGGACACACCTGCCGAACTAATTTGCACAGGTATCTACAATTGCTTTCAGTGATATAAAGAGCCCTGGCACACATCACCATCAATGAGTTTAAATGACAAACACAAAAATTCTAACCTTATCACTCCTAAACTCTTTTTGCATAATAATTTGGAACACAGTTTATATGTTTTTTTAAGCACATGCATACAGCATTTACTACTTAAAGGGGTTTTCACCTGAACAAATATAGTTTTAATCAATATTTTAATCAATAAATCTTTGAATAGCAAATTGTCCACAATTGGATGCATTTAAAAAAAATGTCCTTGTGCTGAGATAATCTTATAATTGTGCGCCTGCTATATACTGTGTAATGGCTGCGTTTCACAGCACATGGTATGATTATGCCACAGCTCCTGAGCAGGAGAGGAAGCAAAAGAGTGTACAATATTACTGCAGGGCATCACAGCTGATTTTTGTTTGAGGCAAAATATTGTTTAAAAACAGGCAGTGAAATGTGTTGCCTCACCAAAAGAAGCTACAGTCCCATGCTGTCCTGTTTACTCTTTTACATCCTCCCCTCCCCTGGATCTGTGGTATAATGAGCCCATGTTCCTGCACAGTGAGTCACAACCATTACACAGTGCACAGCAGAGTACATTTATGAGATTGTATCAGCACAGGAACATTTTATAATGCATCTAATTGTGGAACTTATCTTTACTCCAAGATCTATTGATTGTCTGTGGACAATACCCTTATCCAAGGTGGTGCCTGCTTCCCCTCTTAAATGTGTGCATGCTTGACCTCACAATGTTTGATGATCTCAGCAAATGATAACCTATCTTTGTATTGTTTTGAGCATGCTGAATGTCCACTGACATCCAGTATTTTTAATATGAGGAAATATTACTTTTTTTATGTAGGTGATTCATTGATTTGTACACATTATTAATCAAGCATTGTTTACGCGTTTGCACTTTAAGTACTTTTCCATACATGTACAGTATATTAGGAATTACATTTAATTGCGTGCATTTTACCTTTTACAGTAATTTGAGATGTATTTTGTTTGCTTTAATTAACTAATTAATATATTTGAAATACTCCATCACTGGCTCATTAAATACAGTATGTGTGCACTTCACTTTATGTAATGCTTCAGAAAGGTTCTGCCATTTTCAGCCAAAACTTTGGATGAGAAAACGAAAATCTGTTTTCCTCATTGAGCTTTTGGTGACAATCTTGGGGGCATCACACACCTCTTTGCATGGAAAACTGTTGTTTTTATCCTCTCTATATATATCTTACTATGCATCTATATCGATATGTACCATACATCACTACGCATACAAGTAAATCTAAAAAATGCCATTAAGTGTTTGATTTAAGAAAATATATAAGACAGTTGAAATGTTCTTTTTGTGAAACAGTTGACAACACACAGCTTATCTGTTGAAACACATTTGATTTGAAGTGACTGTAGAAACTTAAAAGTTCTGTTAATATACTAAATTCATGCAGAAGACAAAATTAGATTTCCACCATGTCTTCTATATCAAAAGATAAAAATACATTTGTCGCATATTGAATAGACTGACAAAACATTCAATCACACAGAAAGCTGTTTTCGAATTTCCATAAAACAAAGACGACCCAATTTACATGATAAATTGCTTCAAGACAAAAATCTTAGCTGACTATCCAAATGTTTGCATCACTTATCACCGATTTGTCCTTCAGTACTAAGTGAAATAAAACTAAGGACTTATGGCTAATTGTGCCAGGAAAACACGGCTAATTTGTCCACGCTGCCAGAACTATAAATGGAGAGCGAGTCATTAGATGTGAATGTAAATCATACTAAATGTTATAACATTACTGAATGAATTCATTTGTTGCTACCAGGTACGCCAAATACAGATATTTTATCCAAAAAATTGGACATTGAAAGGCAATAATTTTCTATATCCAGCAATATTTTTGACAAATAATGGTTATATTGGTCAAATTTCATAATCAATATTTTGCTATTTTCAAATAATAGGTGGTGGTCCGTGAAAAGATTCAAAACTAATGATAATTTTATCATTAAAGCACATAAAAGTGTCAGGAATTCTATTACATATAGGAATTACAGAATTCTAATTGCCAAATTAAAAACACATTTTTTTATCAGGAAATGAATTATTAATTATTAAAAATATATGAATAGCAGTAGCTTCAAATAATAACCTATCAAGTATAATGTTGGGTTCAATATGCTAAAAATAAAAAATATTCATATAGTATATAAAGAATATTCCTTTATTAGTGAAATGTACAGTTATGTGAAAAAGTGTTTGCCCCTTCCTAATTTTCTATTGTTTTGATTTTTTGTCACACTTAAATATTTCAAATCATCAAACAATTTTAAATATTATACAAAGATAACACAACTAAACACAAAATGCAGTTTTTAAATTAAGGTTTTTATTATTAAGAAAAAAAGGAATCCAAACCTACAGGGTCCTGAGTGAAAAAATAATTACCCTCTAAACCTAATAATTGGTTGGGCAAACCTTAGGGTACCGTTACACCTAGCGATGCACCAGCGATCACGACCAGCGATATGACCCGGTCAGGATCGCTGGTGCTTCGCTAAGTGGTCGCTAGCGAGCTGCCACACAGGCAGATCTCACCAGCGACATCGCTGAGGACGGGGATCGCTACTTACCTGTCAGACGAGGCGATCCTGACGTCCTCCCGCCCGCGTCCACGCGTCGCTCGTCGGCACCACAGGAAGCGCAGCAGGAAGTTGCCGACGAGAAATGATCCAGGAGCTTCTCGCGCGATCAGCGATAACCATTGGGGGAGCCGGTCGGAGGTAAGTATCAGACACAGCGATATCGCTTGCAATATCTCTGCAACGTCACAAAATCGGTGACTTTACAGCGATATTGCTAGCGATATCGCAGTGTGTAACGGGGGCTTTAGCAGCAACAACTGTAATCAAGTGTTTGCGATAACTGGCAATGAGTATTCTGCAATGATCTGGAGAAATTTTGGCTGACTCATCTTTGCATACACCTTTCAAAAAGTTAAACTTTTGTCTCGTCAGTCCACAGAGCCCTTATGTTCTTATTGCTGAATAGTGGTTTTCGTCTTGGAACTCTGCCATTCAGGCCATTTTTGTCAAGACTTTTTATTATGGTAGAGTCATGAACACTGACCTTAACTGCTGTTCTGCGGATGTTGTGGGGTCTTTTGTGACCTTTCGGATGAGTTATCTCTGCGTTTTGGTCATCTGGCCACTACTTGGAAGATTCACCACTGTTTCATGTTTTTGCAATTTCTGGATAATGGCTCTCACTGTAGTTCACTGAAGCACCAAAACTTTAAAAATGGCTTTATGACCTTTTCCAGACTTATAGATCTCAATTACTTTGTTTCTCATTTTGTTCCAGAATTTCTTTGTATTGCAAAATGATTTCTTGCATTTGAAGATCTTTGAGGGTCTACACTTTGTCAGGAGCCAGGTCCTATTTAAGTCATTTCTTGAGTGAGAACAGTAATCAGGCCTGAGTGTGGCTAGAGAATTTGAACTCAGCTTACCAAAGATGTGGTGATAGGAGGATTTCTTTTTCCCTTAATAATAAAGACCTTTATTTAAAAACTGCATTTGTGTTTAGTTGTGTTATCTTTGTGTAATATTTAAAATTGCTTGGTGATCTGAAACATTTAAGTGTGACAATCTTCCAAAAAGAATAGGAAACCAGGAAGGGGACAAATACTTCTTCAGACAACAGTATATTTAATGCATAATTAAAACCATGGCTAAAAAAGTGGAGACTATCATACAAAGATGGGGAATTTAGTCAAACTTAGAGAAAAGCAACATAATATGTAGTGTAAAGTGCAATATACTTACATAAAAAAGATTATACAGATACAATACACTTAAAGCTTCAAGGTGGTCATATGAGTTTGAATGTATTGCTGTTATATTTACATTTATAGTAACCCCTTCTCCCAGTGTATTCTAGGCACCCTGTATGTTTGTACATGTAAGGGACAGGTTTTACATCCTGATTCTGGTATTCTCATATATGTTTACATTTTTTTTTCCCACAGGATTAACCACTTTATGACCAATAATGGACATAGCAAGTCATGAGCAGCTGTCAGTTCCTGCACCATGACGTGCTATGTCCATCATGGTTTAAAACTGTCACTGTGTGTATACATGCAGTGATAGTTCCATGTTGACAGCTGTCACTGACAGCTGATAGGCTTTGAAAGAGATGCAGGGACCCTTGCTATTGGTCCCCACACTCAGAGCGCCGTGATTGGTCAGTCAATCTGATTGACCAATGATGGCATGATCATGCAGGAGGTGCTGAAATAACAGCAGTAGTGATGGACGAACAAGTGGATGTTTGGGACCAGAGGATTTGACCAATTATTTAAAAAATATTTGGTTTGGGTACCGGAACTGTACCCGAACTCGAAACTGGACCCCAATCATATGAATGGAGGGCCAATACATCCATTTTTTCAATGCTGTCATCAGCATGACAGTGTGGCAAAAATGGGCACTGATCAGCTGTAAGATCATTACCGCCAGTCAGAAAGCTGCGGTTCCAATGCTGTCAGATGACAGCATGTGAGAAAGCAGCTGTGAGTAACACTCTCATCAGAGTATGCTTACTGTCGCTGATAGCAGCAAAATCAAATGAGGCTGATGAAAGTATTCATAAGCCAGTGCTTGTGCAATAAATAAATAGAAAAATAAATAAAATGACTTGGGGTCTCTTCTAGAGTTGAGCGACTTTTGTTTTTTTAGGGTCGCGTTTCGTTTCGTGAAACCCGACTTTTCCAAAAGTCGGGTCGAGCAAGATCGTCCGATTATAGGGAAAAGTCGGGGTCGTCCCGAAACACGAAACACAATGTAAGTCAATGGGGAATAAAAGTCGGCAGTGAGAGGAGGACAGGAAACACACCAACAGTGCCCATTTGAATGCCAAAAGCATCAATTCTTCTTACTTAAGCTTGTCAACCTTAATTAACTTCATAATATAAGTTACGCACTGAAAAATGGGGGTTATTTGGCTACAGACTGTGGGGGGGGAGGGCTGGCTCCAGGTTTTCATGTGCCCTGGGCGAAAGAGCGCCCGTTTAACACATACCACAACTCATCATGCTCCGATACGGCAGAGAAATAGCGGTATAGTACAATGAAAAATACCTCACTTTTTACATCTCATGACGAGGCCCATCTATTTCTCCACACAGAATCATTGGTCCCATATAATGTTTGAAACAGTATATGATGAGCTCCACATAATGCTACAGTATATGTTGGTCCCCATGGATGAAGCTCCACTGTCTTATGGGCCCAAATAATGCTCCAAACATAATGGGCCCCATTTCTAATGCTCTAGTGTATAATGGGCCCTGTAAATGCTGCTCCAATGTCTGATGTCCACCTTTGGAATGTTCCAGTGTATGGTGGGCCCCATCTATCATTCTCCAGAGTATAGTGCTCCCCAAAAATTGCTGTCCCAACATTGAAAACAATCAAATAAGTCTCCTCGCTAGGGAATCCCTGTACTTGTCTGGACTCCTCGTCGTCCCCATCTTCCATCTCACTGCACAGTATTTCAACTTTGCAAGTGCTGTGATCCTGGGCAAGCAGGGGGGGCCCACTCGTTGGTGACGGCACTGGCACAGGGCCCCTGATAGTACGGTGGTGTGTCTGATGGCGGGTGGGCCGAACCTGCACTTCCATCTGCAGCTTCCTCTTTGTCACCGTGTAAGATGGAACTGTATATGGGAAGGGTAACCTGAGTTTCATCAGGGTCAGATTCAGGTCGTGTAGCGTGCGAGGGGAATGTAGTGGTCTGGGTCAATGTACCAGAAGATTCATCGAGCAGTGGCTGGGCATCAGTGCACTTGTGTCTCCCCCAGGAGTACGGTCGCCACAGTGGCATTACCTTCTTCCTAGGGAGTGTGATGTCATGCTTGGGAGCAACGAAGGATCTCTCTAGCAGGTTAACTGATTGGGCGGCGTTATTCCCACGAGTCATGACCCTCCAAACAGCGTTCATGAAGGCAAAGTGTTTGTTTTATGTGGGCAGCATGGTTGCAAAGCTGAACCTTAAAGGAATGTCCAGAAGGGCACCACCAGGAGTGGAGCCTACGGTTAAATTCGACTCCACCTGGGAAACCTCAACCATGCCAGCTACAGAACAGATGCACACATTGCAAGCTTAATTCCATTAACGAACGAGACTCCGTCATGGCTTACTAGAGGGACACGTGAGGCTCTGGCACATGAGATTGGCCAATAACTGGTGTGTCATGCCCTTACATGTCCGTGGCTGCATGTGCGCTACGCTGAAAAGGCCAGCGTTTGTCGCTTACAGGTGCAGATAACCCGCTGAACAACGTTAGTGATGGGGATCACTGATTACAATTATTACGCGTGAACAATGATTTCCCAGTAAGTGCAGGTCAACCACAGTTCCGGAATTAGGCCTAACCGTCATTCCTGAAAAAATGAAAAACTTACGTGTGCAAACCACAGGTGCTGTAGCTTGCGTAACAGCTCGCCAGCCGTTCTCACGCCCAGTATGGATTACACGTGATTGCACAAAGGTTAGAAAGGGTACCGTATCCCCGGATAACATGTATGGATAGCGTACACATTCAAAATATATGTCTCAGGAGGCAGGCTCAGACGGTGTCAGGCCCAGTATGGATTGCACGTGAATGCACAAAGGTTAGAAAGAGTACCGTATCCCCAGATAACATGTATGGATAGCGTACACATTCAAAATATATGTCTCAGGAGGCAGGCTCAGACGGTGTTAGGCCCAGTATGGATTGCACGTGATTGCACAAAGGTTAGAAAGGGTACCGTATCCCCAGATAACATGTATGGATAGCGTACACATTCAAAATATAGGTCTCAGTAGGCAGGCTCAGACGGTGTTAGGCCCAGTATGGATTGCACGTGATTGCACAAAGGTTAGAAAGGGTACCGTATCCCCAGATAACATGTATGGATAGCGTACACATTCAAAATATATGTCTCAGAAGGCAGGCTCAGACGGTGTCAGGCCCAGTATGGATTGCATGTGATTGCACAAAGGTTAGAAAGGGTACCGTATCCTCAGATAACATGTATGGATAGCGGACACATTCAAAATATATGTCTCAGGAGGCAGGCTCAGACGGTGTTAGGCCCAGTATGGATTGCACGTGATTGCACAAAGGTTAGAAAGGGTACTGTATCCCCAGATAACATGTATGGATAGCGTACACATTCAAAATATATGTCTCAGGAGGCAGGCTCAGACGGTATTAGGCCCAGTATGGATTGCACATGATTGCACAAAGGTTAGAAAGGGTACAGTATCCCCAGATAACATGTATGGATAGCGTACACATTCAAAATATATGTCTCAGGAGGCAGGCTCAGACGGTGTTAGGCCCAGTATGGATTGCACGTGATTGCACAAATGTTAGAAAGGGTACCGTATCCCCGGATAACATGTATGGATAGCGTACACATTCAAAATATATGTCTCAGGAGGCAAGCTCAGACGGTGTTAGGCCCAGTATGGATTGCACGTGATTGCACAAAGGTTAGAAAGGGTACCGTATCCCCAGATAACATGTATGGATAGCGTACACATTCAAAATATATGTCTCAGGAGGCAGGCTCAGACGGTGTTAGGCCCAGTATGGATTGCACGTGATTGCACAAAGGTTAGAAAGGTTACCGTATCCCCAGATAACATGTATGGATAGCGTACACATTCAAAATATATGTCTCAGGAGGCAGGCTCAGACGGTGTCAGGCCCAGTATGGATTGCACGTGATTGCACAAAGGTTAGAAAGGGTACCGTATCCCCAGATAACATGTATGGATAGCGTACACATTCAAAATATATGTCTCAGGAGGCAGGCTCAGACGGTGTTAGGCCCAGTATGGATTGCACGTGATTGCACAAAGGTTAGAAAGGGTACCGTATCCCCGGATAACATGTATGGATAGCGTAAACATTCAAAATATATGTCTCAGGAGGCAGGCTCAGACGGTGTTAGGCCCAGTATGGATTGCACGTGATTGCACAAAGGTTAGAAAGGGTACCGTATCCCCGGATAACATGTATGGATAGCGTACACATTCAAAATATATGTCTCAGGAGGCAGGCTCAGACGGTATTAGGCCCAGTATGGATTGCACGTGATTGCACAAAGGTTAGAAAGGGTACCGTATCCCCGGATAACATGTATGGATAGCGTACACATTCAAAATATATGTCTCAGGAGGCAGGCTCAGACGGTGTTAGGCCCAGTATGGATTGCACGTGATTGCACAAAGGTTAGAAAGGGTACCGTATCCCCGGATAACATGTATAGATAGCGTACACATTCAAAATATATGTCTCAGGAGGCAGGCTCAGACGGTGTTAGGCCCAGTATGGATTGCACGTGATTGCACAAAGGTTAGAAAGGGTACCGTATCCCCGGATAACATGTATGGATAGCGTACACATTCAAAATATATGTCTCAGGAGGCAGGCTCAGACGGTGTTAGGCCCAGTATGGATTGCACGTGATTGCACAAAGGTTAGAAAGGGTACCGTATCCCCGGATAACATGTATGGATAGCGTACACATTCAAAATATATGTCTCAGGAGGCAGGCTCAGACGGTGTTAGGCCCAGTATGGATTGCACGTGATTGCACAAAGGTTAGAAAGGGTACCGTATCCCCAGATAACATGTATGGATAGCGTACACATTCAAAATATATGTCTCAGGAGGCAGGCTCAGACGGTGTTAGGCCCAGTATGGATTGCACATGATTGCACAAAGGTTAGAAAGGGTACCGTATCCCCAGATAACATGTATGGATAGCGTACACATTCAAAATATATGTCTCAGGAGGCAGGCTCAGACGGTGTTAGGCCCAGTATCGATTGCACGTGATTGCACAAAGGTTAGAAAGGGTACCGTATCCCCAGATAACATGTATGGATAGCGTACACATTCAAAATATATGTCTCAGGAGGCAGGCTCAGCCGGTGTTAGGCCCAGTATGGATTGCACGTGATTGCACAAAGGTTAGAAAGGGTACCGTATCCCCAGATAACATGTATGGATAGCGTACACATTCAAAATATATGTCTCAGGAGGCAGGCTCAGACGGTGTTAGGCCCAGTATGGATTGCACGTGATTGCACAAAGGTTAGAAAGGGTACCGTATCCCCAGAAAACATGTATGGATAGCGTGCACATTCAAAATATATGTCTCAGGAGGCAGGCTCAGACGGTGTTAGGCCCAGTATGGATTGCACGTGATTGCACAAAGGTTAGAAAGGGTACCGTATCCCCAGATAACATGTATGGATAGCGTACACATTCAAAATATATGTCTCAGGAGGCAGGCTCAGGCGGTATTAGGAACAGTATGGATTGCACGTGATTGCACAATGGTTAGAAAGGGTACAGTATCCCCAGATAACATGTATGGATAGCGTACACATTCAAAATATATGTCTCAGGAGGCAGGCTCAGACGGTGTTAGGCCCAGTATGGATTGCACGTGATTGCACAAAGGTTAGAAAGGGTACCGTATCCCCAGATAACATGTATGGATAGCGTACACATTCAAAATATATGTCTCAGGAAGCAGGGTCAGACGGTGTTAGGCCCAGTATGGATTGCACGTGATTGCACAAAGGTTAGAAAGGGTACCGTATCCCAGGATAACATGTATGGATAGCGTACACATTCAAAATATATGTCTCAGGAGGCAGGGTCAGACGGTGTTAGGCCCAGTATGGATTGCACGTGATTGCACAAAGGTTAGAAAGGGTACCGTATCCCCGGATAACATGTATGGATAGCGTACATTCAAAATATATGTCTCAGGAGGCAGGCTCAGACGGTGTTAGGCCCAGTATGGATTGCACGTGATTGCACAAAGGTTAGAAAGGGTACCGTATCCCCGGATAACATGTATGGATAGCGTACACATTCAAAATATATGTCTCAGGAGGCAGGCTCAGACAGTATTAGGCCCAGTATGGAATGCACGTGATTGCACAAAGGTTAGGAAGGGTACCGTATCCCCGGATAACATGTATGGATAGCGTACACATTCAAAATATATGTCTCAGGAGGCAGGCTCAGACGGTGTTAGGCCCAGTATGGATTGCACGAGATTGCACAAATGTTAGAAAGGGTACCGTATCCCCGGATAACATTTATGGATAGCGTACACATTCAAAATATATGTCTCAGGAGGCAGGCTCAGACGGTGTTAGGCCCAGTATGGATTGCACGTGATTGCACAAAGGTTAGAAAGGGTACCGTATCCCCGGATAACATGTATGGATAGCGTACACATTCAAAATATATGTCTCAGGAGGCAGGCTCAGACGGTGTTAGGCCCAGTATGGATTGCACGTAATTGCACAAAGGTTAGAAAGGGTACCGTATCCCCGGATAACATGTATGGATAGCGTACACATTCAAAATATATGTCTCAGGAGGCAGGCTCAGACGGTGTTAGGCCCAGTATGGATTGCACGTGATTGCACAAAGGTTAGAAAGGGTACCGTATCCCCAGATATCATGTATGGATAGCGTACACATTCAAAATATATGTCTCAGGAGGCAGGCTCAGACGGTGTTAGGCCCAGTATGAATTGCACATGATTGCACAAAGGTTAGAAAGGGTACCGTATCCCCAGATAACATGTATGGATAGCGTACACATTCAAAATATATGTCTCAGGAGGCAGGCTCAGACGGTGTTAGGCCCAGTATGGATTGCACGTGATTGCACAAAGGTTAGAAAGGGTACTGTATCCCCAGATAACATGTATGGATAGCGTACACATTCAAAATATATGTCTCAGGAGGCAGGCTCAGACGGTGTTAGGCCCAGTATGGATTGCACGTGATTGCACAAAGGTTAGAAAGGGTACCGTATCCCCAGATAACATGTATGGATAGAGTACACATTCAAAATATATGTCTCAGGAGGCAGGCTCAGACGGTGTTAGGCCCAGTATGGATTGCACGTGATTGCACAAAGGTTAGAAAGGGTACCGTATCCCCAGAAAACATGTATGGATAGCGTGCACATTCAAAATATATGTCTCAGGAGGCAGGCTCAGATGGTGTTAGGCCCAGTATGGATTGCACGTGATTGCACAAAGGTTAGAAAGGGTACCGTATCCCCAGATAACATGTATGGATAGCGTACACATTCAAAATATATGTCTCAGGAGGCAGGCTCAGACGGTATTAGGCCCAGTATGGATTGCACGTGATTGCACAATGGGTAGAAAGGGTACCGTATCCCCAGATAACATGTATGGATAGCGTATACATTCAAAATATATGTCTCAGGAGGCAGGCTCAGACGGTGTTAGGCCCAGTATGGATTGCACGTGATTGCACAAATGTTAGAAAGGGTACCGTATCCCCGGATAACATGTATGGATAGCGTACACATTCAAAATATATGTCTCAGGAGGCAGGCTCAGACGGTGATAGGCCCAGTATGGATTGCACGTGATTGCACAAAGGTTAGAAAGGGTACCGTATCCCCAGATAACATGTATGGATAGCGTACACATTCAAAATATGTCTCAGGAGGCAGGCTCAGACGGTGTTAGGCCCAGTATGGATTGCACATGATTGCACAAAGGTTAGAAAGGGTACCGTATCCCCAGATAACATGTATGGATAGTGTACACATTCAAAATATATGTCTCAGGAGGCAGGCTCAGATGGTGTTAGGCCCAGTATGGATTGCACGTGATTGCACAAAGGTTAGAAAGGGTACTGTATCCCCAGATAACATGTATGGATAGCGTACACATTCAAAATATATGTCTCAGGAGGCAGGCTCAGACGGTGTTAGGCCCAGTATGGATTGCACGTTATTGCACAAAGGTTAGAAAGGGTACCGTGTCACCAGATAACATGTATGGATAGCGTACACATTCAAAATATATGTCTCAGGAGGCAGGCTCAGACGGTGTTAGGCCCAGTATGGATTGCATGTGATTGCACAAAGGTTAGAAAGGGTACCATATCCCCAGAAAACATGTATGGATAGCGAGCACATTCAAAATATATGTCTCAGGAGGCAGGCTCAGATGGTGTTAGGCCCAGTATGGATTGCACGTGATTGCACAAAGGTTAGAAAGGGTACCGTATCCCCAGATAACATGTATGGATAGCGTACACATTCAAAATATATGTCTCAGGAGGCAGGCTCAGACGGTATTAGGCCCAGTATGGATTGCACGTGATTGCACAATGGTTAGAAAGGGTACCGTATCCCCAGATAACATGTATGGATAGCGTACACATTCAAAATATATGTCTCAGGAGGCAGGCTCAGACGGTGTTAGGCCCAGTATGGATTGCACGTGATTGCACAAATGTTAGAAAGGGTACCGTATCCCCGGATAACATGTATGGATAGCGTACACATTCAAAATATATGTCTCAGGAGGCAGGCTCAGACGGTGTTAGGCCCAGTATGGATTGCATGTGATTGCACAAAGGTTAGAAAGGGTACCGTATCCCCAGATAACATGTATGGATAGCGTACACATTCAAAATATATGTCTCAGGAGGCAGGCTCAGACGGTGTTAGGCCCAGTATGGATTGCACGTGATTGCACAAAGGTTAGAAAGGGTACCGTATCCCCGGATAACATGTATGGATAGCGTACATTCAAAATATATGTCTCAGGAGGCAGGCTCAGACGGTGTTAGGCCCAGTATGGATTGCACGTGATTGCACAAAGGTTAGAAAGGGTACCGTATCCCCGGATAACATGTATGGATAGCGTACACATTCAAAATATATGTCTCAGGAGGCAGGCTCAGACAGTATTAGGCCCAGTATGGAATGCACGTGATTGCACAAAGGTTAGGAAGGGTACCGTATCCCCGGATAACATGTATGGATAGCGTACACATTCAAAATATATGTCTCAGGAGGCAGGCTCAGACGGTGTTAGGCCCAGTATGGATTGCACGAGATTGCACAAAGGTTAGAAAGGGTACCGTATCCTCGGATAACATGTATGGATAGCGTACACATTCAAAATATATGTCTCAGGAGGCAGGCTCAGACGGTGTTAGGCCCAGTATGGATTGCACGTGATTGCACAAAGGTTAGAAAGGGTACCGTATCCCCGGATAACATGTATGGATAGCGTACACATTCAAAATATATGTCTCAGGAGGCAGGCTCAGACGGTGTTAGGCCCAGTATGGATTGCACGTAATTGCACAAAGGTTAGAAAGGGTACCGTATCCCCGGATAACATGTATGGATAGCGTACACATTCAAAATATATGTCTCAGGAGGCAGGCTCAGACGGTGTTAGGCCCAGTATGGATTGCACGTGATTGCACAAAGGTTAGAAAGGGTACCGTATCCCCAGATAACATGTATGGATAGCGTACACATTCAAAATATATGTCTCAGGAGGCAGGCTCAGACGGTATTAGGCCCAGTATGGATTGCACATGATTGCACAAAGGTTAGAAAGGGTACCGTATCCCCAGATAACATGTATGGATAGCGTACACATTCAAAATATATGTCTCAGGAGGCAGGCTCAGACGGTGTTAGGCCCAGTATGGATTGCACGTGATTGCACAAAGGTTAGAAAGGGTACTGTATCCCCAGATAACATGTATGGATAGCGTACACATTCAAAATATATGTCTCAGGAGGCAGGCTCAGACGGTGTTAGGCCCAGTATGGATTGCACGTGATTGCACAAAGGTTAGAAAGGGTACCGTATCCCTAGATAACATGTATGGATAGAGTACACATTCAAAATATATGTCTCAGGAGGCAGGCTCAGACGGTGTTAGGCCCAGTATGGATTGCACGTGATTGCACAAAGGTTAGAAAGGGTACCGTATCCCCAGAAAACATGTATGGATAGCGTGCACATTCAAAATATATGTCTCAGGAGGCAGGCTCAGATGGTGTTAGGCCCAGTATGGATTGCACGTGATTGCACAAAGGTTAGAAAGGGTACCGTATCCCCAGATAACATGTATGGATAGCGTACACATTCAAAATATATGTCTCAGGAGGCAGGCTCAGACGGTATTAGGCCCAGTATGGATTGCACGTGATTGCACAATGGGTAGAAAGGGTACCGTATCCCCAGATAACATGTATGGATAGCGTATGCATTCAAAATATATGTCTCAGGAGGCAGGCTCAGATGGTGTTAGGCCCAGTATGGATTGCACGTGATTGCACAAATGTTAGAAAGGGTACCGTATCCCCGGATAACATGCATGGATAGCGTACACATTCAAAACATATGTCTCAGGAGGCAGGCTCAGACGGTGTTAGGCCCAGTATGGATTGCACGTGATTGCACAAAGGTTAGAAAGGGTACCGTATCCCCAGATAACATGTATGGATAGCGTACACATTCAAAATATATGTCTCAGGAGGCAGGCTCAGACGGTGTTAGGCCCAGTATGGATTGCACATGATTGCACAAAGGTTAGAAAGGGTACCGTATCCCCAGATAACATGTATGGATAGTGTACACATTCAAAATATATGTCTCAGGAGGCAGGCTCAGATGGTGTTAGGCCCAGTATGGATTGCACGTGATTGCACAAAGGTTAGAAAGGGTACTGTATCCCCAGATAACATGTATGGATAGCGTACACATTCAAAATATATGTCTCAGGAGGCAGGCTCAGACGGTGTTAGGCCCAGTATGGATTGCACGTGATTGCACAAAGGTTAGAAAGGGTACCGTATCACCAGATAACATGTATGGATAGCGTACACATTCAAAATATATGTCTCAGGAGGCAGGCTCAGACGGTGTTAGGCCCAGTATGGATTGCACGTGATTGCACAAAGGTTAGAAAGGGTACCATATCCCCAGAAAACATGTATGGATAGCGTGCACATTCAAAATATATGTCTCAGGAGGCAGGCTCAGATGGTGTTAGGCCCAGTATGGATTGCACGTGATTGCACAAAGGTTAGAAAGGGTACCGTATCCCCAGATAACATGTATGGATAGCGTACACATTCAAAATATATGTCTCAGGAGGCAGGCTCAGACGGTATTAGGCCCAGTATGGATTGCACGTGATTGCACAATGGTTAGAAAGGGTACCGTATCCCCAGATAACATGTATGGATAGCGTACACATTCAAAATATATGTCTCAGGAGGCAGGCTCAGACGGTGTTAGGCCCAGTATGGATTGCACGTGATTGCACAAATGTTAGAAAGGGTACCGTATCCCCGGATAACATGTATGGATAGCGTACACATTCAAAATATATGTCTCAGGAGGCAGGCTCAGACGGTGTTAGGCCCAGTATGGATTGCATGTGATTGCACAAAGGTTAGAAAGGGTACCGTATCCCCAGATAACATGTATGGATAGCGTACACATTCAAAATATATGTCTCAGGAGGCAGGCTCAGACGGTGTTAGGCCCAGTATGGATTGCACGTGATTGCACAAAGGTTAGAAAGGGTACCGTATCCCCAGATAACATGTATGGATAGCGTACACATTCAAAATATATGTCTCAGGAGGCAGGCTCAGACGGTGTTAGGCCCAGTATGGATTGCACGTGATTGCACAAAGGTTAGAAAGGGTACCGTATCCCCAGATAACATGTATGGATAGCGTACACATTCAAAATATATGTCTCAGGAGGCAGGCTCAGACGGTGTTAGGCCCAGTATGGATTGCACGTGATTGCACAAAGGTTAGAAAGGGTACCATATCCCCAGAAAACATGTATGGATAGCGTGCACATTCAAAATATATGTCTCAGGAGGCAGGCTCAGATGGTGTTAGGCCCAGTATGGATTGCACGTGATTGCACAAAGGTTAGAAAGGGTACCGTATCCCCAGATAACATGTATGGATAGCGTACACATTCAAAATATATGTCTCAGGAGGCAGGCTCAGACGGTGTTAGGCCCAGTATGGATTGCACGTGATTGCACAAAGGTTAGAAAGGGTACCGTATCCCCGGATAACATGTATGGATAGCGTACACATTCAAAATATATGTCTCAGGAGGCAGGCACAGACGGTATTAGGCCCAGTATGGATTGCACTTGATTGCACAAAGGTTAGAAAGGGTACAGTATCCCCAGATAACATGTATGGATAGCGTACACATTCAAAATATATGTCTCAGGAAGCAGGCTCAGACGGTGTTAGGCCCAGTATGGATTGCACGTGATTGCACAAATGTTAGAAAGGGTACCGTATCCCCGGATAACATGTATGGATAGCGTACACATTCAAAATATATGTCTCAGGAGGCAGGCTCAGACGGTGTTAGGCCCAGTATGGATTGCACGTGATTGCACAAAGGTTAGAAAGGGTACGGTATCCCCAGATAACATGTATGGATAGCGTACACATTCAAAATATATGTCTAAGGAGGCAGGCTCAGATGGTGTTAGGCCCAGTATGGATTGCACGTGATTGCACAAAGGTTAGAAAGGGTACCGTATCCCCAGATAACATGTATGGATAGCGTACACATTCAAAATATATGTCTCAGGAGGCAGGCTCAGACGGTGTTAGGCCCAGTATGGATTGCACGTGATTCCACAAAGGTTAGAAAGGGTACCGCATCCCCAGAAAACATGTATGGATAACGTGCACATTCAAAATATATGTCTCAGGAGGCAGGCTCAGACGGTGTTAGGCGCAGTATGGATTGCACGTGATTGCACAAAGGTTAGAAAGGGTACCGTATCCCCAGATAACATGTATGGATAGCGTACACATTCAAAATATATGTCTCAGGAGGCAGGCTCAGACGTTGTTAGGCGCAGTATGGATTGCACGTGATTGCACAAAGGTTAGAAAGGGTACCGTATCCCCGGATAACATGTATGGATAGCGTACACATTCAAAATATATGTCTCAGGAGGCAGGCTCAGACGGTGTTAGGCCAAGTATGGATTGCACGTGGTTGCACAAAGGTTAGAAAGGGTACCGTATCCCAGGATAACATGTATGGATAGCGTACACATTCAAAATATATGTCTCAGGAGGCAGGCTCAGACGGTGTTAGGCCCAGTATGGATTGCACGTGATTGCACAAAGGTTAGAAAGGGTACCGTATCCCCGGATAACATGTATGGATAGCGTAAACATTCAAAATATATGTCTCAGGAGGCAGGCTCAGACGGTGTTAGGCCCAGTATGGATTGCACGTGATTGCACAAAGGTTAGAAAGGGTACCGTATCCCCGGATAACATGTATGGATAGCGTACACATTCAAAATATATGTCTCAGGAGGCAGGCTCAGACAGCATTAGGCCCAGTATGGATTGCACGTGATTGCACAAAGGTTAGAAAGGGTACCGTATCCCCGGATAACATGTATGGATAGCGTACACATTCAAAATATATGTCTCAGGAGGCAGGCTCAGACGGTGTTAGGCCCAGTATGGATTGCACGTGATTGCACAAAGGTTAGAAAGGGTACCGTATCCCCGGATAACATGTATGGATA
Organism: Dendrobates tinctorius; assembly: GCF_039654945.1. Lineage (NCBI taxonomy): Eukaryota > Metazoa > Chordata > Amphibia > Anura > Dendrobatidae > Dendrobates > Dendrobates tinctorius. Next base: position 55,239,949 of record NW_027361698.1, on the reverse strand, counting down.
GCGTACACATTCAAAATATATGTCTCAGGAGGCAGGCTCAGACGGTGTTAGGCCCAGTATGGATTGCACGTAATTGCACAAAGGTTAGAAAGGGTACCGTATCCCCGGATAACATGTATGGATAGCGTACACATTCAAAATATATGTCTCAGGAGGCAGGCTCAGACGGTGTTAGGCCCAGTATGGATTGCACGTGATTGCACAAAGGTTAGAAAGGGTACCGTATCCCCAGATAACATGTATGGATAGCGTACACATTCAAAATATATGTCTCAGGAGGCAGGCTCAGACGGTGTTAGGCCCAGTATGGATTGCACATGATTGCTCAAAGGTTAGAAAGGGTACCGTATCCCCAGATAACATGTATGGATAGCGTACACATTCAAAATATATGTCTCAGGAGGCAGGCTCAGACGGTGTTAGGCCCAGTATGGATTGCACGTGATTGCACAAAGGTTAGAAAGGGTACCGTATCCCCAGATAACATGTATGGATAGCGTACACATTCAAAATATATGTCTCAGGAGGCAGGCTCAGATGGTGTTAGGCCCAGTATGGATTGCACGTGATTGCACAATGGTTAGAAAGGGTACCGTATCCCCAGATAACATGTATGGATAGCGTACACATTCAAAATATATGTCTCAGGAGGCAGGCTCAGACGGTGTTAGGCCCAGTATGGATTGCACGTGATTGCACAAATGTTAGAAAGGGTACCGTATCCCCGGATAACATGTATGGATAGCGTACACATTCAAAATATATGTCTCAGGAGGCAGGCTCAGACGGTGTTAAGCCCAGTATGGATTGCACGTGATTGCACAAAGGTTAGAAAGGGTACCGTATCCCCAGATAACATGTATGGATAGCGTACACATTCAAAATATATGTCTCAGGAGGCAGGCTCAGACGGTGTTAGGCCCAGTATGGATTGCACGTGATTGCACAAAGGTTAGAAAGGGTACCGTATCCCCAGATAACATGTATGGATAGCGTACACATTCAAAATATATGTCTCAGGAAGCAGGCTCAGACGGTGTTAGGCCCAGTATGGATTGCACGTGATTGCACAAAGGTTAGAAAGGGTACCGTATCCCCAGATAACATGTATGGATAGCGTACACATTCAAAACATATGTCTCAGGAGGCAGGCTCAGACGGTGTTAGGCCCAGTATGGATTGCACGTGATTGCACAAAGGTTAGAAAGGGTACCGTATCCCCGGATAACATGTATGGATAGCGTACACATTCAAAATATATGTCTCAGGAGGCAGGCTCAGACGGTGTTAGGCCCAGTATGGATTGCACGTGATTGCACAAAGGTTAGAAAGGTTACCGTATCCCCGGATAACATGTATGGATAGCGTACACATTCAAAATATATGTCTCAGGAGGCAGGCTCAGACGGTGTTAGGCCAAGTATGGATTGCACGTGGTTGCACAAAGGTTAGAAAGGGTACCGTATCCCAGGATAACATGTATGGATAGCGTACACATTCAAAATATATGTCTCAGGAGGCAGGCTCAGATGGTGTTAGGCCCTGTATGGATTGCACGTGATTGCACAAAGGTTAGAAAGGGTACCGTATCCCCGGATAACATGTATGGATAGCGTACACATTCAAAATATATGTCTCAGGAGGCAGGCTCAGACAGTATTAGGCCCAGTATGGATTGCACGTGATTGCACAAAGGTTAGAAAGGGTACCGTATCCCCGGATAACATGTATGGATAGCGTACACATTCAAAATATATGTCTCAGGAGGCAGGCTCAGACGGTGTTAAGCCCAGTATGGATTGCACGTGATTGCACAAAGGTTAGAAAGGGTACCGTATCCGCGGATAACATGTATGGATAGCGTACACATTCAAAATATATGTCTCAGGAGGCAGGCTCAGACGGTGTTAGGCCCAGTATGGATTGCACGTGATTGCACAAAGGTTAGAAAGGGTACCGTATCCCCGGATAACATGTATGGATAGCGTACACATTCAAAATATATGTCTCAGGAGGCAGGCTCAGATGGTGTTAGGCCCAGTATGGATTGCACGTAATTGCACAAAGGTTAGAAAGGGTACCGTATCCCCGGATAACATGTATGGATAGCGTACACATTCAAAATATATGTCTCAGGAGGCAGGCTCAGACGGTGTTAGGCCCAGTATGGATTGCACGTGATTGCACAAAGGTTAGAAAGGGTACCGTATCCCCAGATAACATGTATGGATAGCGTACACATTCAAAATATATGTCTCAGGAGGCAGGCTCAGACGGTGTTAGGCCCAGTATGGATTGCACATGATTGCTCAAAGGTTAGAAAGGGTACCGTATCCCCAGATAACATGTATGGATAGCGTACACATTCAAAATATATGTCTCAGGAGGCAGGCTCAGACGGTGTTAGGCCCAGTATGGATTGCACGTGATTGCACAAAGGTTAGAAAGGGTACCGTATCCCCAGATAACATGTATGGATAGCGTACACATTCAAAATATATGTCTCAGGAGGCAGGCTCAGATGGTGTTAGGCCCAGTATGGATTGCACGTGATTGCACAATGGTTAGAAAGGGTACCGTATCCCCAGATAACATGTATGGATAGCGTACACATTCAAAATATTTGTCTCAGGAGGCAGGCTCAGACGGTGTTAGGCCCAGTATGGATTGCACGTGATTGCACAAATATTAGAAAGGGTACCGTATCCCCGGATAACATGTATGGATAGCGTACACATTCAAAATATATGTCTCAGGAGGCAGGCTCAGACGGTGTTAAGCCCAGTATGGATTGCATGTGATTGCACAAAGGTTAGAAAGGGTACCGTATCCCCAGATAACATGTATGGATAGCATACACATTCAAAATATATGTCTCAGGAGGCAGGTTCAGACGGTGTTAGGCCCAGTATGGATTGCACGTGATTGCACAAAGGTTAGAAAGGGTACCGTATCCCCAGATAACATGTATGGATAGCGTACACATTCAAAATATATGTCTCAGGAGGCAGGCTCAGACGGTGTTAGGCCCAGTATGGATTGCACGTGATTGCACAAAGGTTAGAAAGGGTACCGTATCCCCGGATAACATGTATGGATAGCGTACACATTCAAAATATATGTCTCAGGAGGCAGGCTCAGACGGTGTTAGGCCAAGTATGGATTGCACGTGATTGCACAAAGGTTAGAAAGGGTACCGTATCCCCGGATAACATGTATGGATAGCGTACACATTCAAAATATATGTCTCAGGAGGCAGGCTCAGACGGTGTTAGGCCAAGTATGGATTGCACGTGGTTGCACAAAGGTTAGAAAGGGTACCGTATCCCAGGATAACATGTATGGATAGCGTACACATTCAAAATATATGTCTCAGGAGGCAGGCTCAGACGGTGTTAGGCCCAGTATGGATTGCACGTGATTGCACAAAGGTTAGAAAGGGTAACGTATCCCCGGATAACATGTATGGATAGCGTACACATTCAAAATGTATGTCTCAGGAGGCAGGCTCAGACGGTGTTAGGCCCAGTATGGATTGCACATGATTGCACAAAGGTTAGAAAGGGTACCGTATCCCTAGATAACATGTATGGATAGCGTACACATTCAAAATATATGTCTCAGGAGGCAGGCTCAGACGGTGCTAGGCCCAGTATGGATTGCACGTGATTGCACAAAGGTTAGAAAGGGTACCGTTTCCCCAGATAACATGTATGGATAGCGTACACATTCAAAATATATGTCTATACATCAGGAGGCAGGCTCAGACGGTGTCAGGCACAGTATGGATTTGACGGCCCAGGTTACACAGCGGAGGAGCAGGGAGAGGTAAAGATTGCAAATGCTGGGGCCCTGCCCAAGCAAGGGGGCCCACTCGTGGGCGTCGGTACTGGCACTGGGCCTCTCATAGTACAGCGGTGTGTCTGACGGCGGGTGTGCACCACCACCGTCAGAGACACTTGATTGCACTATGAGGGACCCTGTGCCAGTGCCCGCGCCCAAGAGTCGGCCTACCCACCTGTCCAGGGCAACGGCACTCGCACGGTGTCGTGCGCTAGGTGGTGACCCCGGCCATGGGGGGGGAGGCAGCACAGTTAGGGAGTTTTAGAAAGTGGCATATGTTGATGTTGAACATTCAGCTGATGCAAAAGGCGAAATAGGTGAAGTACCAGTAAGAGGTGGACCAAAGCAAGCCATTTTTCTGTCACCCTATGTGTCATCAGAGGAAGGTGGGACAAAATCCTTGGAAACCCATGCGTGGTTCATTTTAATGAAGGTTAGATCATCCACATTTTGGGTTGACAGACGGGTCCTTTTTTCTGTCAGGATTGATCCAGCTGCACTGAAGACTCTTTCCGATAGCACACTTGCAGCTGGGCAAGCGAGCTCCTGTAAGGCATATTGGGCCAATTCAGGCCAGGTGTCCAGTTTAGCGGCCCAATAGTCAAAGGGGAATGACCTGTGTGGGAGAACATCGATATGGGAGGAAAAGTAGTTTGTAACCATAGTTGACAACTGCTGTCTCCTGTCACTTTCCATCGATGCAGTATTACCAGTTGTGTGAGCGGTATTTGAAAAATCAGTCCACAACATTGTCATGAAACCCCTGTCTCCAATGCCACTTCTCCTGTGTGCACCACGAACACCTCTGCCAAGCTTCCCCCGGCCCGTACGGCTCGTGTGAGAACCATCACCGCTGCTGTGTGCTGGGAATGCCTCAAGCAACCGATTTACCAGAGTTGCTTGTTTGTTAGCCAATATTAGGTCAAGGTTCTCCTGTGGCATGATGTTTTGTAATTTGCCTTTATAGCGTGGATCCAGGATGCTGGCCAACCAGTAGTCGTCATCGTTCATCATTTTGGCAATGCGCGGGTCCCTTTTTAGGATCCGCAAGGCATAATCTGACATGTGGGCCAATGTTCCCGGTGTCAATGATGCACTGCGAGTGCTGGTTGGAGGAGCACTTTCTGGCAAATCCACATCCCTCCAGTCACGCACAAACCCTGTACCAGACCTTGCCACGCCAACATTTTCACTTGCCCCACGAGATGCATCCTCCTCCCCTAAGTAATCATCCCCATCATCCTCCTCCTCCTCCTCTTCTTCCTCCACCTCATCCAGGAGAGGTCCCTGAGCAGACAATGGCTGAATGTCATCAAGGATTCCCTCCTCCTCTTCCTCCTCATCAACATTGGCTGCAGACGCCTGCTCCTTAAGGTCCGTCAAAGTTTGCATGAGCAGACGCATAAGTGGGATGCTCATGCTTAGGATGGCGTCGTCTGCGCTTACCAGCCGTGTGCATTCCTCAAAACACTGAAGGACTTTACAGAGGTCTTTCAGCTTCGACCACTGCACACCTGTCAACTCCATGTCTGCTCTCAAAGTGCCTGGCCGTGTATCCTCCCACAAATGCATTATGGCCTGCCTCTGCTCGCACAGCCGCTCCACCATGTGCAGGGTGGAGTTCCACCTTGTTGCAATGTCGATAATGAGGCGGTGGTTGGGAAGGTGGAGCAATCGCTGCAGCTTCTGCATACGAACGGAGTGTACAGGCGACCGGCGGATGTGCGCGCACAGTCTTCGCACCTTCTGGAGCAGGGCTGTTAACTCCGGATAATTTTTGAGGAAGCACTGCACCACCAGGTTCAAGGTGTGAGCCAAGCAAGGTATGTGGCTGAGTTTTGAAAGGGCTATGGCTGCCACAAAATTACGGCCGTTATCACTAACTACCTTGCCTGCCTCAAGATGTACACTGCCCAGCCATGACTCAGTTTATCACTTCAAGTACTCGGCCAGCACCTCGGCGGTGTGTCTGTCGCCCAAACACATCATCTGCAACACAGCCTGCTGACGCTTTCCACTAGCTGCTCGATAGGGGGACACATCGTGTGCAACAGTGGCAGCTGCAGATGGAGTGCTCGTACGACTGCGCTCTGTGGACGAGCTTTCGCTTCTGGAGGAGGAGGAGGAGGAGGGTCGAACGCCTATAGCCAACTGTTTCCTATACCGTGGGCTAGGCAGCACTGTCCCAACACCGCTGTCCCCTGTGGACCCTGCATCCACCACATTAACCCAGTGCGCAGTGATGGACACGTAACGGCCCTGGCCATGCCGACTGGACCATGCATCAGTTGTGAGGTGCACCTTTCCGTTCACTGACTGCTTGAGTGCATGGACAATGCGGTCTTTCACATGATGGTGGAGGGCTGGGATGGCTTTGCGAGAGAAGAAGTGGCGACTGGGTAGGTCATAGCGTGGTACTGCATAGGCCATGAGTTCGCGGAAAGCTGTGCTTTCCACCAACCAAAAGGGCATCATCTCAAACGAGATTAGTTTGGCAATGTGGTCGTTCAAACCCAGTGTACGCGGATGAGAGACTGAGTACTTTCTTGACCTACTCATAGTGTCTGGGAGGGTGAGCTGGACTTCAGAGCTGCATATGGTCGAAGTAGCGGTGGACAGGGCAGACTGAGAGAGGGTTGATGATGGTGATGGAGTTGGTGTTCTTTCTGATGGCCTAGAATCAGTCTTTCTTTGATATAACAGTGGGATTCCCTGACTGCTGTGGTCTTGCAACGACACCTCAACATTTGGTGCTGTGCTAACCGGTGGGCTTACAGTGGGGGAAACAATGTAGCGTTGCTGACTACCTTCGTTGTGATCAGTTGCACATGTGGCACTTGAGGTTTGGTGTTGTGTCCACGCTTGCAAGTGCATGCTGGTTAAATGTCTAAGCATGCAACTGGTATTCAAATTTTTCAGATTTTTCCCTCGGCTAAAGGTCTTTGCGCACTTCTTACAGATAACCTTGGCCTGATCATGAGGATTTTGGTCAAAAAAGTGCCACACTGCACTCTTCCTACTTTGGCAGACATTTTGCGGCCTAGCACGCTGTGATCTTTTGACCCTCTGGACAAGCTGTCCAGCAACTCTTTTGATGTTTGGAACCTGTCTTTGGAGTGCTCCGGGCCTGCCAGATAACAGCTGTTGCGATGTCGATGTCTGCTGTGGATGCTCCTCATCTGAGCTATTGGAAGCAGCACCCTCTTCCCCCAATGGATGTCAATCTGGGTCAACAACTGGGTCATCCATCACCTCCTCTTCTATGTCATGTGCACCTTCCTCTGTGTCACCGTGTATGGTGGTATAGTGTGCGGGAAGGGGCACCTGAGTCTCATCAGGGTCAGAATCTGGCTCTGTACACTGCGAGGACAATGTAGTGCTCTGAGTGAATGTACCAGCAGAATCATCCATCAGCGGCTGTGCATCAGTGCACTCCATGTCAGATTCATCTTGGCCTGGGTAATTCACCATTTCACTTGATAATCCAGGCATGGTATGTGAAAACAGCTCCATGGAGTAATCAGTAGTATGGCCTGCGTCATCCTTCAATCTTGGTTGGGGTGAAGGACACAAGGAAAGGTGTGGTTCATGAACATGAGCCTCCAATGACGACTCAGTGCTTTTACTTTTTACAACTGAAGAAGAGGAGGCGATAGAGCTGGAGGCTGAGTCAGCAATGTAAGACAAAACTTTTTCCTGATGCTCTGGCTTTAAAAGCGGTTTGCCAACTGCTAGAAAACTAAGCGTTCGAGGCCTTATGTAGCCAGACGATGACGCAGGGTCAGCACCTCCTGCATTCGGTCCTATTTTGCTCTTGCCAATGCCATCAGATCCACCACCAACACCATCATTACCAGCTGCCAACCCCCGCCCAATTCCACGGCCTCTTCCACCAGCCTTCCTCATTTTTGGTAGAAATGTAGACAAAATCCAACAAACTATATAGTAATGTAAAACAAGGTACAAGGTGTCTATAGGACAGGGGAGATTTTGAATTTCTGCAGACACTTGTGGACACTGGACACTTTTGGATTGTTTGAGGCCCACTGATATCTGAGCGCTATGTGACAGGCTCGATGGCACAGCTGTGACCAAAGTGACTAGAGGATAAGGGAGATTTTGAATCTCTGCACACACTTTTGGACACTGGACACTTTTGGATTGTGTGAGGCCCACTGATATCTGAGCGCTATGTGACAGGCTCGATGGCACAGCTGTGACCAAAGTGACTAGAGGATAAGGGAGATTTTGAATCTCTGCACACACTTTTGGACACTGGACACTTTTGGATTGTGTGAGGCCCACTGATATCTGAGCGCTATGTGACAGGCTCGATGGCACAGCTGTGACCAAAGTGACTAGAGGATAAGGGAGATTTTGAATCTCTGCACACACTTTTGGACACTGGATGGACACTTTTGGATTGTGTGAGGCCCACTGATATCTGAGCGCTATGTGACAGGCTCGATGGCACAGCTGTGACCAAAGTGACTAGAGGATAAGGGAGATTTTGAATCTCTGCACACACTTTTGGACACTGGACACTTTTGGATTGTGTGAGGCCCACTGATATCTGAGCGCTATGTGACAGGCTCGATGGCACAGCTGTGACCAAAGTGACTAGAGGATAAGGGAGATTTTGAATCTCTGCACACACTTTTGGACACTGGATGGACACTTTTGGATTGTGTGAGGCCCACTGATATCTGAGCGCTATGTGACAGGCTCGATGGCACAGCTGTGACCAAAGTGACTAGAGGATAAGGGAGATTTTGAATCTCTGCACACAATTTTGGACACTGGACAATTTTGGATTGTGTGAGGCCCATTGATATCTGAGCGCTATGTGACAGGCTCGATGGCACAGCTGTGACCAAAGTGACTAGAGGATAAGGGAGATTTTGAATCTCTGCACACACTTTTGGACACTGGATGGACACTTTTGGATTGTGTGAGGCCCACTGATATCTGAGCGCTATGTGACAGGCTCGATGGCACAGCTGTGACCAAAGTGACTAGAGGATAAGGGAGATTTTGAATCTCTGCACACACTTTTGGACACTGGACACTTTTGGATTGTGTGAGGCCCACTGATATCTGAGCGCTATGTGACAGGCTCGATGGCACAGCTGTGACCAAAGTGACTAGAGGATAAGGGAGATTTTGAATCTCTGCACACACTTTTGGACACTGGATGGACACTTTTGGATTGTGTGAGGACCACTGATATCTGAGCGCTATGTGACAGGCTCGATGGCACAGCTGTGACCAAAGTGTCTAGAGGATAAGGGAGATTTTGAATCTCTGCACACACTTTTGGACACTGGACACTTTTGGATTGTGTGAGGCCCACTGATATCTGAGCGCTATGTGACAGGCTCGATGGCACAGCTGTGACCAAAGTGACTAGAGGATAAGGGAGATTTTGAATCTCTGCACACACTTTTGGACACTGGATGGACACTTTTGGATTGTGTGAGGCCCACTGATATCTGAGCGCTATGTGACAGGCTCGATGGCACAGCTGTGACCAAAGTGACTAGAGGATAAGGGAGATTTTGAATCTCTGCACACACTTTTGGACACTGGATGGACACTTTTGGATTGTGTGAGGCCCACTGATATCTGAGCGCTATGTGACAGGCTCGATGGCACAGCTGTGACCAAAGTGACTAGAGGATAAGGGAGATTTTGAATCTCTGCACACACTTTTGGCCACTGGACACTTTTGGATTGTGTGAGGCCCACTGATATCTGAGCGCTATGTGACAGGCTCGATGGCACAGCTGTGACCAAAGTGACTAGAGGATAAGGGAGATTTTGAATTTCTGCACACACTTTTGGACACTGGACACTTTTGGATTGTGTGAGGCCCACTGATATCTGAGCGCTATGTGACAGGCTCGATGGCACAGCTGTGACCAAAGTGACTAGAGGATAAGGGAGATTTTGAATCTCTGCACACACTTTTGGACACTGGACACTTTTGGATTGTGTGAGGCCCAATGAATATCTGAGCGTTATGTGACATGCTCGATGGCACAGCTGTGACAAAAGTGACTAGAGGATAAGGGAGATTGGATTGCTTTTAAAAAAGCAGTTTGCGAAGCAGTGGGTAAACAGCAATGCAGGAATGTCAGGAAGCCTTAGAAGGCAGCCCAACAACCAACACCACTGATACACCACTATATAGCCTCCCCTTGCACTGCACACACAGTGACTGGTGTGTTGTGCAGGCCAAATTGCTAGCAGCAGAAGCAGTTTTTTTTTTCTTCTCAGCAGGACAAAAAAAAAAATTGGGATTGCTTTTAAAAAAGCAGTTTGCGGAGCAGTGGGTAAACAGCAATGCAGGAATGTCAGGAAGCCTTAGAAGGCAGCCCAACAACCAACACCACTGATACACCACTATATAGCCTCCCCTTGCACTTCACACACAGTGACTGGTGTGTTGTGCAGGCCAAATCGCTAGCAGCAGAAGCAGTTTTTTTGTCTTCTTCCCTGCCTAACGCTCTCCCTACAGAATCAGCAGCAACCTCTCCCTATACTAAGATCGGCAGAAGTAAGATGGCGGTCGGCGTGCACGCCCTTTTATACCCCCTGTGACGCCCACCAAAGCAAGCCAATCACTTGCATGCCCTTCTGAAAGATGGTGGTGACCCGTGCCTATGTCATCACGTTGCCCACAGTGTCCGTGGATCCTGATTGGCTGAAAAAGAGCGCAAAACAAACTTTTGAAACGCGACTCTGGCGCGTAAGTCGCCGACCTCGTGGCCGACCTCATCCTAGGGTCGGGTTTCGTTTCATGAAACCCGACTTTGCCAAAAGTCGGCGACTTTTGAATTTTTTCGACCCGTTTCGCTCAACTCTAGTCTCTTCTATTTTTGATATCCAGTGCAGGCAAAACCTATAGCTCTGGGATGCAACCCCAGGTGTCAGCTTTATCATGACTGGTGATCAAGAATATAGGGGTCAGACGCCGTTTTTAATACTTATTGAAATAAATAATTTTAAAAATTGCATTGGTCCCCTATTTTTGACCATCAGCCAAATTGAAGCAGACAGCAGGGGATGGCAAAATTCTGTGAAGCAGCTGAGGATGTAAGTTATTCACAACATATCTAGTTAAATTCCTTAAGTGGTTTAGTTCCCAAAACTTGATTATTTGTGTGGGGCCTCCTCTATTTATTCACATCAGTATATCTCCAAATGCGGCATGTAATCAGCTTTAAATTCCAGCCAATTTAGCGTTCTAAAAGTTGAATGGTGCTTCTTCTCTTCAGAGCAATGCCATGCACAAAAAGATTAGATGCCTCCTGCATATAGGGTATCAGCGTTCTCAGGAGAAATCACACAACCAATTGTTTGGTTCAGTTTCTCCTGTTAGCTTTTGTGATATTGCAAAAGTAACATTTTTGTAGGAAAAAATAAATTCCTCATTTTTTCTGTTCACATTATTTAATTTCTGTGAAACACCTAACAAACTTTTTAAATGTGGTTTTTTAGCACTTTGAGGGGTGCAGTTTTTGTAATGGTGTCACTTTTAAGTATTTTCTGTCACATAGGCCTCTAAAAGTCATTTTAAATCTTATGTGGTCCATAAAAAATAGTTTTTTAATTTCTTGGAAAAATTAGAAATTACTAGTAAACTTTAAACCCTTCTTACTTCCTAAGAAAAAAACGATGTTTCAAAAATGGTGTTGATCTAAAGTAGACATGCGGAAAATGTTATTTGTTAACTATTTTGTATGGTATAACTCCAACCAGCAAATACAGTAAAATGGAGGCTTGAAATGACACAATTTGTAGACCACAGATAGATCAGGTATCTGATAGAGATACCACACTGTTCAATATGTGGCCTGGATGTTTGTTTTTTACAGAAAAATACTGTATAGAATTACGGTAAGACACAGCCAAAAAAGGAGAATGGAGGCCTGAAATGCCACAATTTGCAGCCCACATATAGATCAGGCGTCTGACGGAGATGCCACACTGTTCAATATGTGGCCTGTATTTATTTAATTTTTACCCCAAAATAGTGTTTAGCCCTAGGGTAACAGCAAATACAGTAGAATGGAGGCCTGAAATGCCACAATTTATAGCCCACATATAGATCAGGCGTCTGACTGAGATGCCACACTGTTCAATATGTGGCCTGTATTTATTTAATTTTTAACCCAAAATAGTTTTTAGCCCTAGGGTAACAGCAAATACAGTAGAATGGAGGCCTGAAATGCCACAATTTATAGCCCACATTTAGATCAGGCATCTGATAGAGATACCACACTGTTCAATATGTGGCCTGTATGTTTGTTTTTTACAGAAAAATACTGTATAGAATTACGGTAAGACACAGCCAAAAAAGGAGAATGGAGGCCTGAAATGCCATAATTTGCAGCCCACATATAGATCAGGCGTCTGACGGAGATGCCACACTGTTCAATATGTGGCCTGTATTTATTTAATTTTTACCCCAAAATAGTGTTTAGCCCTAGGGTAACAGCAAATACAGTAGAATGGAGGCATAAAATGCCACAATTTATAGCCCACATATAGATCAGGCATCTGACTGAGATGCCACACTGTTCAATATGTGGCCTGTATTTATTTAATTTTTAACCCAAAATAGTTTTTAGCCCTAGGGTAACAGCAAATACAGTAGAATGGAGGCCTGAAATGCCACAATTTATAGCCCACATTTAGATCAGGCATCTGATAGAGATACCACACTGTTCAATATGTGGCCTGTGTGTTTGTTTTTTACAGAAAAATGCTGTATAGAATTATGGTAAGACACAGCCAAAAAAGGTGAATGGAGGCCTGAAATGCCAGAATTTATTGCCCACAGATAGATCAGGCATCTGAAGGAGATACCACACTGTTCAATATGTGGCCTGTATTTTTTTATTTTTTTGCCCAGCTAAATTGTGTCAACAAGTAGGCTAAGATAAGTGACAACAAAAAAATATATGGAGGCCTGAAATGGTACAATTTTAAGCGCAATGATATGCGTTTCGTGTGGCAGACAAAGCACGGTGTAAAATATCTGCCCTGCAGCTAAATATTTTTTGGGCAGCTAAATATATTTTGGGCAGCAAAATAGTGTCAAAAAATTCAAAAGACACTGCCAAAAAATTTAACCCCTTTCTGACATCAGACGTACTATCCTGTCCATGGGACCCGGGCCCCTATGCCCATGGACGGGATAGTACGTATAGTGCAATCAGCTGCGCTCGGGGGGGGGAGCGCAGCTGATCGCGGCCGTGTGTCAGCTGATTATCACAGCTGACACCCGGCACTATGTGTCAGGGGTCAGTCACGGACCGCCCCTGACATGTTAACCCCTTGCACACCATGATCAAACACGATTGCGGTGTACCGGGGGTTAAAGGGAAGCATCGGCAGGGAGGGGGCTCCCTCCGTGCTTCCCTGAGCCCCCCACAGCAGTGCAATGTGCAGCGTTGCTGCGGGGGCCTCCTTCCCTGCAGGTCTCCGGATCCAAGATGTTGACAGGGACTTTCAGGGGCCTGCAGGAAGCTGGCTTCCTCAGTGCCTGCAAAGCGCAGGCATGAGGAAGTCTGTTTCTATGCCTGTGACAGATCGCTGATCTGTCACAGTGATCTGTGATGTGACAAATCAGCGATCTGTCACATGACAGCTATGTCCCCCCGGGACAATGTAATAAAGTTAAAAAAAAAAGTGTAAAAATAATTTTTAAAAAATCGCTAAAAAAAAATATTCCCTAATAAATTCATTTTTTGGAAATGAAAAAAAAAACAATAAAAGTGCACATATTTGGTATTGCCACGTCCGTAACGAACCGCCCTATAAAACTGTCCCATTAGTTAACCCCTTTAGTGAACCCCTTAAAAATAAAAATAAAAAACGAAGCAAAAAATAATGAATTATTATCATACCGCCGAACAAAAAGTGCAATAACGCGCGATCAAAAAACTGCATATAAATATCCATGGTACCGCTGAAAACATCATCTTGTCCCCAAAAAATGAGCTGCCACACAGCATCATCAGCGAAAAATTAAAAAAGTTATAGCTTGCAGAATAAAGCGATGCAAAAATAATTATTTTTTATATAAAATTGTCTTCATTGCATAAAAGCGCCAAAACATAAAAAAAGACATAAATGAGGTATCGCTGTAACCATACTGACCTGAAGAATAAAACCGCCTTATCAATTTTACCGCACGCGGAACGGTGTAAGCTCACCCCCCAAAAGAATTTCTTGAAATGCTGGTTTTTGCTCATTCTGTGTCCCAAAAATTGGAATAAAAAGCGATCACAAAATGTTACGCACCCGAAAATGGTACCAGTAAAAACGTCAATTCGTCCTGCAAAAAGTAAGACCTCTCATGCCTCTGTTGGTCAAAATACGGAAAAATTATAGGACTCAAAATGTGGTGATGCAAAAACTATTTTTACAATAAAAAGCGTATTTTAGCGTGCGACAGCTGCCAAAAATAAAAACCCACCATAAATAGCAAATCAAACCTCCCGTTATCACCCCCTTAGTTAGAGAAAAATAATAAAATTAAAAAAAATTATTTATTTCCATTTTCCCATTAGGGTTAGTGTTAGGGCTAGGGTTAGGGCTATGGCTAGGGTTAGGGCTAGGGTTAGGTCTAGGGTTAGGGTTAGGGCTAGGGGTGTGTTGGGGTTAGGGTTGGAGTTAGAATTGGGGGGTTTCCACTGTTTGGGCACATCAGGTTCTCTCCAAACGCAACATGGTATCTGATCTCAATTCCAGCCAATTCTGCGTTGAAAAAGTCAAATGGTGCTCCTTCCCTTCCAACCTCTGCCATGCGCCCAAACAGTGGTTTACCCCTACATATGGGGTATCAGCCTACTCAGGACAAATTGCAAAACAACTTTTGGTGTCCAATTTCTCCTGTTACCCTTAGGAAAATAAAAAATTGGGGGCAAAAATATCATTTTTTGTGGAAAAAAATATGATTCTTTTATTTTCACACCCGGACATTATAAACTTCTGTGAAGCACTTGGGGGTTCAAAGTGCTCACCACACATCTAGATAAGTTCCGTGGGGGGTCTAGTTTCCAAAATGGGGTCACTTGTGGGGAGTTTCAACAGTTTAGGCACATCAGAGGCTCTCCAAACACGACATGACACCCGCAAACCATTCCATCAAAGTCTGCATTCCAAAACGTCACTACTTCCCTTCAGAGCCCCGATGTGTGCCCATGCAGTAGTTTTCACCCACATATGGGGTATCAGGGTACTCAGGACAAATTGGACAACAACTTTTGGGCTCCAATTTCTCCTTTTAGCCTTGGGAAAATAAAAAAATTGGGGACTAAAAGATCATGCTTGTGGAAAAAATATGATTTTTTATTTTCACGCCCAGGCGTTATAAGCTTCTATGAAGAACTGGGCGTTCAAAGTGCTCACCACACATCTAGATAAGTTCCTTAGGGGTCTAGTTTCCAAAATGGTGTCATTTTTGGGGGAGTTTCCACTGTTTAGGCACATCAGGGGCTTTCCAAATGCGGCATGGCGTCCAATCCCAATTCCAGCCAAAAAAGTCAAATGGCGGTGCTTCCCTTCTGAGCTCTGCCATGCGCCCAAATAGTCGTTTACACCCACATATTGGGTATCAGCATACTCAAGACAAATTGCACAATAACTTTTAGGGTCCTGTTACTGTTGGAAAAATAAAAATTGGGGGTGAAAATATCATTTTTGTGGAAAAAATATGATTTTTTAATTGTACGGCTGTATGTTATAAACTTCTGTAAAGCCATTGTGAGTTCCAAGTTCTCACCACGCATCTAGATAAGTTCCTTGGGGGGTCTAGTTTCCAACATGGGGTCACTTGTGGGGGGTTTCCACTTTTAGGTACATCAGGGACTCTCCAAACGTAACATGGCGTCCGATCTTAATTCCAGCCAATTTTGCAATGAAAGAGTCAAACGGCGCTCCTTCCCTTCTTAGCTCTGCCATGCGCCGAAACAGTGGTTCCCCGCCACATATCAGGTATCAGCGTACTCAGGACAAATTGCACAATAACTTTTGCAGTCCATTTTCTCCTGTTACCCTTGGTAAAATAAAAAAAATTGGACCTGAAATAATTTTTTTTGCGAAGAAAAGTTAAATGTTCATTTTTTTAAACATTCAAAAAATTCCTGTGAAGTACCTGAAGGATTAATAAGCTTCATGAATGTGGTTTTGAGCACCTTGAGGGGTGCAGTTTTTAGAATGGTGTCACTTTTGGGGATTTTCTATCATATAGACCCCTCAAAGTGACTTCAAATGTGATGTGGTCGGTAAAAATAAAATGGGGTGGCAAAAATGAGAAATCGCTGGTTAACTTTTAACCCTTATAACTTCCTAACAAAAAAAATTTTGGTTCCCAAATTGTGCTGATGTAAAGTAAACATGTGGGAAATGTTATTTATTAAGTTTTTTGTGTGCCGTATCTCTGTGATTTAAGGGCATAAAAATTCAAAGTTGGAAAATTGTGAAATTTTCAAAATTTTCGCCAAATTTCAGTTTTTTCACAAATTTTACCACTAACGTGAAGTACAATATGTCACGAGAAAACAATGTCAGAATCACCAGGATCCATGGAAGCATTTCAGAGTTATTACCTCATAAAAGGACAGTGGTCAGAATTGTAAAAATTGGCCTGGTCATGAACATGCAAACCACCCTTGGGGGTAAAGGGGTTAACAGTACCACAAAAATGTCAGAAATTTCTGTGCACTCAGATATGATGGCTGGGATGGGCAACCCCATTTAAAATAGCTCCGGCTGTATTCTTCTGTGTCAACAAGCAAATGGAGAAAAAAGGGAGCTCTGGATTGTTTTGGAATAAAATAATCAGGATTAAGATACCAAAAAAAATTATTCCTGCCCACTGATACCTGGGGCTATATATATATATACGGTCAATTTATGTAATAGGCAGCAGCAGTAGACAGTAATGGAATGGACCCTCTTGATGTATGCAATGATATCTATATACCCACATATAGTGCCTGCTTGACTTGGACTGATGCATATATAGCTGCATACACTCCCTGCCTACCTAGCACTGCAATTTATATACCCTGTAATTAGTCCTTTGAAGAACTGTTGGTTTAGCTGGATATGTGGATTCAACGATGGTATACCCACACTAACTAATAAAGGCACAAATCTCTCCCTATCTCAGCAACAGCTCTCTCTACACTATCTGATTCCGGAATCAACTGAACTGAGCAGGGCAGTGCCAGGTCTGATATAGACATGATGACGCTGTGCGGCCAGTCAATTATTGTAACACCACAAAAAAGATGGCTGTGGCATTACAGTGCATGACAGACAATCCCTGCATGTTGATTGGGGCTCTAAAGAGAGCCAAAAATGCAGGGCAAGGACCTGAGCTCCCACCGAATAATCCCGGAAATGCTCGGTTCTCGCCGAGTACCGAGAGTACAGCGATACTCGAGCGAGTACCGAATAGTGGCGAACATGCTTGCTCATCACTATCTCCTCATTGTCTCCTCATTTACATCCAAGTAGAATCATAGAATCATAGAATCATAGAATCGTAGAGTTGGAAGGGACCTCCTGGGCCATCTGGTCCAACCCCCTGCTCAAAGCAGGATTCGCTAAATCATCCCAGTCAGATGTCTGTCCAGCCTCTGTTTGAAGACTTCCATTGAAGGAGAACTCACCACTTCTCGTGGCAGCCTGTTCCACTCATTGATCACTCTAACTGTCAAAAAGTTTTTTCTAATATCTAATCTGTGTCTCCTCCCATTCAGTTTCATCCCATTGCTTCTAGTCTTTCCTTGTGCAAATGAGAATAAAGTTGATCCTTCTACAATGTGACAGCCCTTTAGATATTTGTAGACAGCAATTAAGTCTCCTCTCAGTCTTCTCTTTTGCAAACTAAACATTCCCAAATCCTGCAACCTTTCCTCATAAGACAGGGTTTGCAGACCGGTCACCATTCTGGTCGCTCTTTTCTGAACTTGCTCCAGTTTGTTGATGTCTTTTTTAAAATGTGGTGCCCAAAACTGGACACAATATTCCAGATGAGGTCTGACCAAAGAGGAGTAGAGGGAAATAATGACTTCACGTGATCTAGACTGTATGCTTCTGTTAATACATCCTAGAACTGCATTTGCCTTTTTTGCTGCTGCATCACACTGTTGACTCATATTCAGTCTGTGATCTATTAGTATACCCAAGTCTTTTTCACATGTGCTGTCACTTAGCCCTATTCCTCCCATTCTATATATGCTTTTTTCATTTTTATTGCCCAGATGTAGTACTTTGCATTTCTCCCTGTTAAAAACCATTCTGTTAGTTACTGCCCACTTCTCCAGTTTATTTAAATCTTTTTGAATCCTCTCTCTCTCTTCTCTAGTATTAGCTATCCCTCCTAGCTTTGTGTCATCAGCAAATTTAATCAGTTTACCCTCAATTCCTTCATCTAAATCGTTGATAA
Organism: Dendrobates tinctorius; assembly: GCF_039654945.1. Lineage (NCBI taxonomy): Eukaryota > Metazoa > Chordata > Amphibia > Anura > Dendrobatidae > Dendrobates > Dendrobates tinctorius. Next base: position 55,221,633 of record NW_027361698.1, on the reverse strand, counting down.
AGATGTTGAACAATACAGGGCCCAGGACAGAGCCCTGTGGTACCCCACTTGAGACATTCTTCCAACTGGATGTGCAGCCATTTACGACCACTCTTTGGGTCCGATCACTAAGCCAGCTATGAATCCACCTAACAGTTGCCTTGTCCATTCCATACTTAGTCATTTTTTCAATAAGGATTGTATGAGAGACTTTGTCAAATGCTTTGCTGAAGTCAAGATATACTATATCTACAGCATTTCCTTGATCCACCCAATCAGTGATACCGTCATAGAAGGAAATTAAGTTAGTCTGACATGACTTATTAGTTACAAACCCATGCTGACTCTGTTTGATCACTTCATTCTTATCCAGGTATTGACTTACATGTTGTTTAATAATTTGTTCAAAGATCTTTCCTGGTATAGAAGTCAGACTCACCGGCCTATAGTTGCCTGGGTCCACCTTCTTCCCCTTTTTGAAGATAGGAACAACATTTGCTCTTCTCCAGTCTTCTGGCACTTCTCCTGTTCTCCAAGAATTTTCAAAGATTATGGAGAGTGGTTCAGAAATTTCTTCTGCTATCTCCTTCAGTACTCTGGGGTGTAATTCATCTGGACCTGGAGACTTGAATTCATTTAGGTTAGCTAAGTGTTTCCTCACTATCTTTCTGTTTATAGATATCCTGGATTCTTCTATTCCCTTAATAGGACAGTGAATAACAGTTGGTGTTACATTTCCTTTCTGAGAGAAAACAGATGCAAAATAGGAATTTAAAAGTTCAGCCTTCTCAACATCCTGTCTTACCATTTCATCATTTTCATCCTGTAAAAATCCTATAGCATCTTTGACTTTTCTTTTACTTTTGACATATCCCCAAAATCCTTTATTATTGCTTTTGACATCTCTTGCAAGCCTCAATTCATTTTCAGCTTTAGATAATCTGATTTGTGCCCTGCAGATTCTGCAGACAGCATTATATTCTTCTTTAGATATGCCTCCCTCTTTCCATTTTATAAACATTTTTTTCTTCCTTTTTAGCATGTGCTTAAGTTCTGTGTTCACCCATCCTGGTTTCCTTAAATGCTTCCTATTCTTCCCTCTTTTCGGAATTGTTAACAACTGTGCTTTGAGAATTTCATTTTTCAAGATTTCCCATCCTTCCTGGACATTTTCGTCTTTAAGGATATCCAGCCATTGGATCCCTCCAATTATCTTTCTGAATCCCTTAAAATCTGCCTTTCTGAAATCTAACCTTGACGTCTGAGTCTTCACAGGTCTTCCGCCTCTAGTTATCCAAAATTCTAAAATAGCATGGTCGCTACCTCCTAGGGTCCCAGCCACTTTTACCTCCTCAACCATTTCCTCCCTGTTTATGAGGATTAGATCCAAGGTAGCAGTTCCCCTTGTTTTCTCCCCTACCTTTTGGAAGATAAAGTTGTCAGCAAGAGAGGATAAGAATTTCCTTGACCTGTTAGTTTTGCCTGAGAGAGATTCCCAACAAATGTCTGGATAGTTGAAATCTCCCATGACAACTATGTCATATTTTTTGGAGAACTTGGCCATTTGATGCATAAAGAGTTCATCCATATCTTCAGCTTGCACAGGCGGCCTGTAGTAAATGCCTACAATGGTGTCCTTTCCATTGTTCTGTCCTTGTATTCTTACCCAAACAGTTTCCACAAGTAACCTGCTTACACAAACTTCTCCACAATGTCTGCAGAAAACAACACTTTTCTTAAAGGAGTTATCCCACAGGCAAAGTGCATTTTAAGAATTTGATCTTAGAAAATAAGTTTCACATTTGGAGGTGTGAAAAAAAATTCCTGTGCTGACATAATCTTGGACATGTGCCCCTGCTACGTGTTGTTTAATAGCTCTGTGTGACTGTGCAAAAACATAGTCTGATCATGCCACATCTCCTGAGCAGGGGAGGAACAAAAGAATATGCAGATATTACAGCAATAGAGTGAAGCTGATTCTTTCTGTAAGACTAAAGGCCCCGTTACATTTATCGATGAACCAGCGATCCCGACCACGATATGACCCGGTCAGGATAGCTGGTGCAACGCTAGATGGTTGCTAGTGAGCTGCCAAACAGGCAGATCTCACTAGCAATGCAGCAGTCGTCGATACTCACCTTTCAGATGCAGCGATGATGACAACTTCCTCCCTCGTCCATGGCTCGCTTGTCGGTGCCAGCAGGAAGCCAACGATGAGAAATGGACCAGGCCGAGCTCACGCGATCAGCGATAGCCAGCGGGGAGGCCGGTTGGAGGTGAGTGTCACATGTAGCGATATCGCTACAGATATTGCTGCTGCGTCACAAAGTCGGTGACGCTTTAGTGATATCGCTAGCAATATCGCTATGTGTAACAGACCCTTAAGCTCACACAATTGATGATAATCTCTTCCAAGAGAATAGAATCAGCTCAATCTCTGATCAGACTTGGAGCCAAGAGTCAGTTTACTGTGTTCCAAAAAGAAGAACTTAATTTTTCCATCTTTTCCATTGTCTTTGTCCATTTAAATTGGAATGTACTGGGATGAAAAATGGATGACAACAAAATGGTGGGACACGTAGCAACATTTGCATATGGAATCTAATATTTGGTTGTATCTATGTTATCTATGTGCTATAGAATAAAAAAGTGTCATGGAAAGTGGTGGGATATAGGCATTACTATTGTAAGATCATCAAACTTAGTTTTTAGGCATTTTAAAGATTCATATGAAGTTGATGACTTTTTTGGGATAGGAATAAAGAACAAGTTAAAAGGCTATATTCAAAATCGCACTAAGAACAGCCACACCCTCCTTAACCCCTTCACCCCCAAGGGTAGTTTGCACGTTCATGACCGGCCCAATTTTTACAATTCTGACCACTGTACCTTTATGAGGTCATAACTCTGGAATGCTTCCATGGATCCAGGTGATTCTGACACTGTTTTCTCTTGATATATTGTACTTCATGATAGTGGTGAAATTTCATTCAAATAACTTGTGTTTATTTGTGAGAAAAATGGAAATTTGGCGAAAAGTTTGAAAATTTCGCAATTTTCCAACTTTGAATTTTTATGCCCTCAAATCACAGAGATATGGCACACAAAAAACTTGATAAATAAGATTTCCCACATGTTTACTTTACATCAGCACAATTTTGGAACCAAAATTTTTTTTTTTTAGGAAGTTATAAGGGTTGAAAGTTGACCAGGGATTTCTCATTTTTACAACACCATTTTATTTTTAGGACCACATCACATTTGAAGCCACTTTGAGGGGTCTATATGATAGAAAATACCCAAAAGTGACACCATTCTAAAATCTGCACCCCTTAAGTTGCTCAAAACCACATTTAAGAAGTTTATTAACCCTTTAGGTGCGTCACAGGAATTTTTTTGAATATTTAAAAAAAAATGAACATCTAACTTTTTTTCACAAAAAAAATACTTCAGGTTCAATTTTTTTTATTTTACCAAGGGTAACAGGAGAAATTGGACTGCAAAAGTTATTGTGCAATTTGTCCTGAGTACGCTGATATCTGATATGTGGGGGGAATGACTGTTTCGGCGCATGGCAGAACTCATGGAAGGAAAGCCGTTTGACTTTTTCAATGCAAAATTTGCTGGAATTCAGATCGGACGCCATGTCGCGATTGGAAAACCCCTGATGTACCAAAACAGTAGAAACCCCCCACAAATGACACCATTTTGGAAACTAGACCCCCTAAGGAACTTATCTAGATGTGTGATGAGAACTTTGAACCCCCAAGGGCTTCACAGAAGTTTATAACATAAAGCCGTACAATTAAAAAAATCATATTTTTTCCACAAAAATGATCTTTTCACCCTCAATTCTTATTTTTCCAAGGGTAACAGGACCCTAAAAGTTATTGTGCAATTTGTCCTGAGTACGCTGATACCCCACATGTGGGGGTAAACCACTATTTGGGCGCATGGCAGAGCTCGGAAGTGAAGCAGCACCATTTGACGTTTTTGGCTGGAATTGAGATCGGACACCATGTCGCGATTGGAAAACCCCTGATGTACCTAAACAGTGGAAACCCCCCACAAATGACATCATTTTGTAAACTAGACCCCCCAAGGAACTTATCTAGATGTGTGGTGAGCACTTTGAACCCCCCAGTGCTTCACAGAAGTTTATAACGCCCTGGCGTGAAAACAAAAAATTTGTATTTTTTCCACAAACATGATCTTTTAGTCACCATTTTTTTATTTTCCCAAGGGTACCAGGAGAAATTGGACCCCAAAAGTTGTTGTCCAATTTGTCCTGAGTATGCTGGTACCCCATATGTGGGAGAAAACTACTGTATGGGCACACGTCGGGGCTCGGAAGGGAAGTAGTGATGTTTTGGAATGCAGACTTTGATGGAATGGTCTGCGGGTGTCATGTTGCCTTTGGAGAGCCCCTAATGTACCTAAACAGTGGAAACCCCCCACAAATGACCCCATTTTGAAAACTAGACCCCCTAAGGAACTTATCTATATGTGAGGTGAGCACTTTGAACCCCCAAGGGCTTCACAGAAGTTTATAATGCCAGGGCATGAAAATAAAAAAATCGTATTTTTTCCACAAACATGATCAATTAGTCCCCAATTTTTTTATTTTCCCAATGGTAACAGGAGAAATTGAACCCCAAAAATTGTTGTTCATTTTGTCCTGAGTACGCTGACACCCCATATGTGGGAGAAAACTACTGTATGGACACACTTCAGGGCTCGGAAGGGAAGTAGTGACGTTTTGGAATGCAGACTTTGATGTAATGGTCTGCGGGTGTCATGTGCGTTTGGAGAGCCCCTGATGTACCTAAACTATTGAAACTCCCCACAAGTGACCCCATTTGGCACACTAGACCCCCCACGGAACTTATCTAGATGTGTGGTGAGCACTTTGAACCCCCAAGTGCTTCACAGAAGTTTATAACGCTCGGACTTGAAAATAAAAAAATCATTTTTTTCCACAAAAATGATATTTTTGCCCCCAATTTTTTATTTTCCTAAGGGTAACAGGAGACATTGGACCCCAAAAATTGTTTTGCAATTTGTCCTGAGTAGGCTGATACCCTACATGTGGGGGTAAAACACTGTTTGGGCGCATGGCAGAGCTTGGAAGGGAAGGAGCATCATTTGACTTTTTCAACTCAGAATTGGCTGGAATTGAAATCAGACGCCATGTTGCATTTGGAGAGCCCCTGATGTACCCAAACAGTGGAAACTCCCAATTCTAGCTCCAACCCGAACCCCAACACACCCCTAACCCTAATCTCAGCCCTAACCCTAACCCTAACCCTAGCCCTAGCCCTAACCCTAATGGAAAAATGGAAATAAATACATTTTTTTTATTTTATTATTTTTCCCCAACTAAGGGGGTGATAACGGGGGGTTTGATTTACTATTTATGGCGGTTTTTATATTTGGCAGCTGTCGCACGCTAAAAGACACTTTTTATTGTAAAAATAGTTTTTGCATCACCACACATTGAGAGCTATAATTTTTCCGTATTTTGACCCACCGAGTCATGTGAGGTCTTATTTTTTGCGGGACGAGTTGACGTTTTTATTGGTAGCATTTTTGGGCATGTGACATTTTGTCATCGCTTTTTATTCCGATTCTTGGGACGCAGAATGAACAAAACCCAGCGTTTCATGAATTTCTTTTGGGGGGGTGCGTTTACACCGTTCCGCGTGCGGTAAAATTGATAAAGCGGTTTTATTCTTCGGGTCAGTACGGTTACAGAGATACCTCATTTAAGTCTTTTTTTATGTTTTGTCGGTTTTATGCAATGAAAACTATTTTATATAAAAAATAATTATTTTTGCATCGCTTTATTCTGCGAGCTATAACTTTTTTATTTTTTCACTGATGATGCTGTGTGGTGGCTCGTTTTTTGCGGGACAAGATGACATTTTCAGCGGTACCATGGATATTTATATGTGTCTTTTTGATCGAGCATTATTGCACTTTTTGTTTGGTGGTATGATAATAAATCATTACTTTTTGCTTCGTTTTTTATTTTTATTTTTTAAGGGGTTCGCTAAAGGGGTTAACCAATGGGACAGTTTTATAGGGCGGGTCATTACAGACGTGGCGATACCTAATATGTGTACTTTTATTGTTTTGTTTTTTTTTATTTCCAAAAAATGGATTTATTTGGGGGAATATTTTTTTTGTTCTAATTTATTTGGCGATTTTTTTTAAAATTATTATAACACTTTTTTTAATTTTTTTTAACTTTATTAAATAGTCCCAGGTGGGACATCACTGTCCTGTGACAGATCGCTGATCTGTCACATCACAGATCACTGTGACAGATCAGCGATCTGTCACAGGCAGTGCAGAAGGCTTCCTCATGCCTGTGCTTTGCAGGCACTGAGGAAGCCAGCTTCCTGCAGGCCCCCGAAGGCCCCCATCTCCATCTTGGATTCAGGGGCCTGCAGGAAAGGAGCCCCCGCAGCAGTGCTGCACATTGCGCTGCCGTGGGGGGCTCAGGGAAGCACGGAGGGAGCCCCCTCCCTGACGATGCTTCCCTTTAACCCCCGGTACACCGCGATCATGTTTGATCGCGGTGTGCAAGGGGTTAACGTGTCGGGGGCGGTCCGTGTCAGCTGACACCCGGCCGTGATCAGCGGCGCTCACCACGTGGGCGCCGCTGATCGTGGTAGACGTACTATCCCGTCCATGGGCATAGGGGCCCGGGTCCCATGGACAGGATAGTACGTCGGATGTCAGGAAGGGGTTAAAGGAAAACTTTCATGTGAAAAAAACACTATTAATCAGCAGATATGTGGTTAATCTGCAGGTTTATAGCGCTCTGAACCTGCCCGGCTCCCCTGACATTGACTGAGAGCAGCTCAACATTAGGGTGATCTGTCAGTCAGTGCAGGGGGTATGGTTACAGCCACCGATCTCTATACAAAGACCGGTGACTGAACCCATGCAGGCACCACCCCATGACTGAAACCCAAACTCTACTAGGAGGTATAAAGTTAATTTCCTCCTAACAGCAGTGTTGGAAACAGGCAGATTCAGAAACCTACAGATTAGCTCCATATCTACAGGTTCATAGCATTTTTTTACCTGACAGTTTCCCTTTAATGGAATCTATGAAAGCTAAGCTGATGTGTTGCCAATTTGACTAGTTTATGTGGAATGCAAATGTAAATGTCTGTATGCAAGTCTTCACAAACACACCAGAACTGGAAAGATAACAATTCTCAATAATCTACATGTAAATTAAAAATTTGAGTTGCATTCCTTTAACTTCTTTAGGAGAAATAAAATAACTTCCCTTAAGGATGCAGTTAGACAGCCTCATAAAACAGATGACCATCGCACCGCAATGCTTGGATTGCCTGGTGGCTCGCTTGACCAAAGTATGAAAGCTGCATATAAATACATGCTTTCATATTTATGTCAGGAGTGTGAGATGCGATAATCATCCACGTCACACGCCCACTTGAAGGACTGTACCGCAGGTACCTGTTCTGTGCCGGTTCCGTAACTGTTGGGGCTGTCTCCTCTGTTGTCCGGACAAAGCTTAAGGGACCGGACTAATCCTTGCATGCGGAAACAGGGGGCATAATTAAGGGGGCACAGCTTCAGTGCACGTGGAAACAGTCAGACTTGTAGGGAACAGACAGCGCGCAGCAGGGACCATTGAGTGCTCCAGCCCCAGAACATCTGTACAGTGCAGGCCCACGCCCAAGCACCGCCAAGCCACCTCCACCACTGGCAGAGACTGTGAGACGAGACATGCAGTGTGCCCATTGGTCACCATGAAGTGAGGTGCCAGACAATCCAGACCTGTGAGTACCATGCACATGCCGCCCAAAAGAGACCGGGTGCAGGACCATTATTCACTCTATAATTCCCCAGTGTACATCTGCCGGACCAATGTGGATGCAGACAGAGTGGTGGCTCACACTCTCCCAACTACATCAGTATATAGACTAGGGGCAATGGAAGGCACTGGATATCGACCGCTGCTGCCAGAAGACGGATCCACATTATCTTCAGGGCCCCCACCTGACAAGTACCATGCTGGTCCTTGTGGACATCATCTCCTGCTCCAGGATTCATCCCATCTTGGGGTACGTCTGACAGGATAAGTGACCTAACAGGAACTGTGATACCCTTTCTGCTGTTCTTTAACTCTGCATATTGCTTATCCTTTGAACTGTTCACACCCATGTTAATCATTTATCTCCCTGCATGGAGTATTCCCTGTTAATTAAAGTTATTAACCTTTGCTCTGCCTTCTGTCTGTCACAGCATTCCACAACATGCTCACAGCTGCACAAGTAGCATTTTCAAAAAAAGACAATCATATTTTTTATGAGGAGGGGCTAAGCTAGTTAAATAGCATAGATTATGTGGTGAAATGTTCAAAGAAGTGCCTCATCTGTGCAGATGATGTTTGCTACATCTGCACTCCCTGATGGCTAATAGGTGAGATATGAAATTACTCTATCTCATTGAAGTCAATGGAAGCTGTACAAGGTAGATATGACTGCCATAGGCTATTAATTTTCTAGGACAACAGCCTAGGCTATTATTTTTGAGGTGTTACTTTAAGCTTTTAAGTTCTTATAAATTCCTTAAAGAAAAGAAAACATTTCATACTTTAAAGTGATACTATAATCAAGTTTGTGGCATTTATATTCTAGTCAAAGAAATTTTTAAGTCATGAAACACGATACACTTACCTCCTTTTTAATGAAAGAGGTAAAGAATGACCCAGTGATTGGTTACTCTCTAGCTATTATTGGACCCTCTGATTCTCCGTAATCTTTTGAAGATTTTGCTTTTTTTTCCTCAATTTCAAAATTTGTCATTGGCACAATATTTGGTTCTTCAAGCAGCCTGTGTTTGACATGGTTTTCGATATATGCACTGCTCAAAAAAATAAAGGGAACACTTAAACAACAGAATATAACTCCAAGTAAATCAAACTTCTGGAAATCAAACTTTCCAGTTAGGAAGCAACACTGATTGACAATCAATTTCACATGCGGTTGTGCAAATGGAATAGACAACAGATGGAAATTATTGGCAATTATCAAGACACACTTAAAAAAGGAGAGGTTCTGCAGGTGGGGACCATAGACCACATCTCAGTACCAATGCTTTCTGGCTGATGTTTTGGTCACTTTTGAATGTTGGTTGTGCTTTCACACTCGTGGTAGCTGGAGACGGACTCTTCAACTCACACAAGTGGCTCAGGTAGTGCAGCTCATCCAGGATGGCACATCAATGCGAGTTGTGGCAAGAAGGTTTGCTGCATCTGTCAGCGTAGGGTCCAGAGGCTGGAGGCACTACCAGGAAACAGGCTAGTACACCAGGTGATATGGAGGGGGCCGTAGGAGGGCAACAACCCAGCAGCAGGACAGCTACCTCCGCCTTTGTGCAAGGAGAAACAGGAAGAGCACTGCCAGAGCCCTTCAAAAAGACCTCCAGTAGGCCACAAATGTGCATGTGTCTGCACAAACTGTTAGAAACTGAGTCCATGAGCATGATCTGAGTGCCCGACATCCACAGACGGGGGTTGTGCTCACAGCCCAACACTGTGCAGGACAGTTGGCAGTTGCCACAGAACAGCAGAATTGGCAATTTGCCACTGGCACCCTGTGCTCTTCACAGATGAAAGCAGGTTCACGCTGAGCACATGTGACAGATTTGACAGAGTTTGGAGACACCGTGGAGAGTGATCTGCTGCCTGCAACATCCTTCAGCATGACCGGTTTGGCAGTGGGTCAGTAATGGTGTGGGGTGACATTTCTTTGGAGGGCCGCACAGCCCTCCATGTGCTCACCATAGGTAGCCTGACTGCCATTAGGTACCGAGATGAGATCCTCAGACCCCTTGTGAGACCATATGCTGGTGCAGTTGGCCCTGGGTTCCTCCTAATGCAGGACAATGCCAGACCTCATGTGGCTGGAGTGTGTCAGCAGTTCCTGCAAGATGAAGCATTGAAGCTATGGACTGGCCCGACCGTTTCCCAGACTGGAATCTGATTGAGCACATCTGGGACATCATGTCTCGCTCCATCCACCAACGTCACATTGCACCACAGACTGTCCAGGAATTGGCGGATGCTTTTGCCAGGTCTGGGAGGAGATCCCTCAGGAGACCAGCCACCACCTTATTAGGAGCATTTCTCTTTGTGTATACTCATCAGGAGCATGCCCAGGCATTGCTGGGAGGTCATATAGGCATGTGGAGACCACACACAATACTGAGCATCATTTTGACTTGTTTTAAGGACATTACATCCCACTTTAATTTTGTGTGGGACTCCAAATCCAGGCCTCCATTGGTTAATAAATTTGATTTCCATTGATGATTTTTGTGTGATTTTGTTGTCAGCACATTCAATTTTGTACAGAACAAAGTATTCAATTAGAATATTTCATTCATTCAGATCTAGGATGTGTTATTTGAGTGTTACCTTTATTCTTTTGAGCAGTGTATATCTAGTTCTCCCTGCAAGTTAGGAGAGCCTAGAAGGTTGGAACCTAATCCTCACAATTTTGTGGTTAGCAATTCTTATGTCAGCTGCTTTTGAGAATTAAACAGTCTTCAGAGCTCAAAGGGTTGTAATATTAAACTTGATATGTTAATTCCAAAATTTTACAAATCCATCCTAATAAGTCTAAAATGGTGTCAATTTATAGTAACAGAAAGACAGTATAGCTTTTGCATGTATTTTCTGCATTTCTTTTGTGCTGTAGCTAGTACAGTATGTGTGAACTATGTGTATTATTAAGAATATTTTAAGTAAGATGATTCAATATTTATTACCTTTTAATATTATGCTTGATCCAGTAAAACATATTTGTAAAGTTTTGTTTCCTTTAAATACTTAAGTTTTCCAGAACTGCTTTTGAAATAAACAGATAAAGATTAAGTGACAGTTTAATTACATGAATGTTTCTTCAAAACAGTTTTACATCTATCCTGTATCATCATTTAGAGTGATTGACAGTATCTTCCTTTATCCACCTCCTAGCAATTGCAGCTGTGATTTCTATTAACTTAATGTTGAAAAAAATAAATATATATATTTAAAGATTTTAATTTTTAATTTTCAGAAACAAAGTATCTGTATAATGTTTAATGCTGACAACTCAAATGCTTCATGGCAGAAAAGACCAAGAAAAAAAAGATAAATAAAGATATGTTATTTAATTTATTGCAACATATATGTAGAAATAGTGACATGTTACTAAGAGTATTCTAATAAAATGCACATTATTTTCTTGATTTACATTTTAGCATATCAATAAATTTACTGTATACTTTATTGATAATTTATTACATTTCAACTGTCACAAATACTTGCTGTTAGGGCTGGCGGAAAGCACCAAATAATAAAATAATAGTAAGATGCGTTCGCAGCCCGGGGTCCACCGTGCAGAGGTGGTAAACTGCTGCTCAGTAATCGCGGAAGGATATAGCGGTATACTAAAGTTCACATGCAGGTTAACGTCACCCGGTGTGAACAGGAGCGGACTCTGTTATGTCACAGAGCCGCAGTACTGTGGAACATAAATGCCAGAGCCTGTTAAGACACAGCACTCGGCAAGAGAACGCTGAGTAAATGGTCACAGAACTCAGCCCCAAGGACACGAGGTCTGAGTCCCTCTAGACCTACTGAGCATGCGGCATTGCACCTGCAAACGGCTCTAATGAACACTGACCACCGAGGAGTGCAGACTATGTCCACCGTGGCATACAGACAAAGCCACCAGTGTATGCTGATGCCAGTCTCTGACTCTGCCTCTACCTGGACCTCAGCCTTAGCGCTAGCAGGCTAGGCTACACAACACATGGGTACCAATGGTAGGGGTTTCATAATGAGTCATTCACCAGAGACATTCATACATGCATACAACACTCACTCCACATGGTCTAATCTTATTCTATATTAGCGCACGGCCGTGCGATCCTTTTATTGATGCAGCCTTCCGGGACCTTCTTGATGGTCCAATCTGAGCTGCAAAGGACCTGAGCACAGCTCTATGGTTGGAACTTGCCCTGTACGTCCACTGTGCTAGCTAAACACATGTGGGAAACAGATGCTAAGCCAAGTGGGTACAAAAAGCCCTAACTGGCTAAAACTCAGGAGGAAACTAAACACACACGTGCACCAACAATAAATGACACTAACACACGGACATGCGCACCTGTGGACCTTTTATACATCCTGCTCATCTCCATTCAGACAGGACCTTACAGGTGGACCAATCTGGAAATGCCACAGGACCTGAGCAGCTGACGACCATCCACTATTGAGAGGTCACCACCTCACAAGATGCTCAGTAGGGTGATTCCTGGACTAAGGGTCCCATTTCACTTAGCGATGCACCAGCGATCCCGACAACGATACGACATGGTAGGGATCGCTGGTGTGTCGCTAGATGATCGCTAGAAAGCTGCCAAACAGGCAGATCTCTTCAGCAACACAGCAACGATCCAGCGATCAGACACAGCGATGCATGCTGGCAAATGGGACGACGACAATGAAAAAATGGCCCAGGACATTCTTGCACGATTAGCGATATCCAGCAGGGGGGCCAGTCGCTGCTGCATGTCACATGTAGCGAGATTGCAGGTGAGATCGCTGTTGTGTCACAAAACCGGTGATGCATTAGCGATCACGCTAGCGATCTCTCTATGTGAGATGAGGCCTTTAGCCTCAGGAACATCTGTTCGCCACTTCCTATTACTAGTTACTATAGCTGCAGCTGGAGAGCCAGCAGCAACTAAACAAACAGCACGAGTCTGAGCAAGATGATGAGACTGATGACTTTGCTGAGCAGGCTCCACTGCAGTCAAAGCAGAATGTGAGACCACAGAGGCTGACAAGGCTTGGGATCTACCCTGTGTAGTGGGAGAATCCTGGCACTTAACATTACCCCCCCTCCTAGGAGCCCTCCCAGGCGACATTCGTCATGGTGGAAAGCTGCAATGAGCTGGGGGGCATGAATGTGCTCAATCGGCTCCCAGGTCCTATTGTTGTGAGTTCATTTTCCCCTTCACCGTCGATGTCTGATGAACTCCCTCTTCTGGTGAAGGAAGGTAGTGAGGCTGATTACCAAACACCTGATCTGGTAGATGATGACTGGGTTACAGGAACTGCTGACTGGATATAAGGCAGCCGACGCCCTTCTGAGTCGCTGGTGATTTCTCTGCTGGATTCTTGGAGACCAGTCTGATTCCTGCTTCCCAAAGTTAAGTTTTTGCTCTGCTATTGAACTTATTAGTTTTGTTTTGTTTACCTTGTTTTTTGGAGTTCAGCCATCCCCGGTCGGGGGTGTGCTGAGTTCCATTTTTGTCTCTGATCAGTTTGTCTCTTTGCTCTGTCTTCAGAATTTACCTGAGTGCTGATATAGTCATTTTTGAAGTCCTAGGGACTTCAGGGCCAGTTTTTCCTATCAGACGGTTGGGACATTTTTTGGTAGGGTTTTTTTGCGGATTGCAGACAGCAGCTTTTCTATCCTGTCCTTTTTAGTTGGCTTGGGCCCCATCGTTTGCTCAACCTATCTTTCTGTCTGTGTTAGTGTTTTCATCTTGCTTCACCGTCATTATATGTTGGGGGCTGCCTATTGCTTTGGGGTCTGCTCTGGGGCAGTTTAGATTTCCCATTTCTTTATTTAGGCCTATTTAGTTCTCCGGCCGTGATCGAGGGGTCTAGGGCATCGTAGGAACCCCCCACGGCTACTGTTAGTTGTTGTGGATAGGATCAGGGGTCTGCAATCCGATAGCCACCAACCTCTCCGGTTTTCTGACTTAGCTTGTATTTTTGTTTTTTCCTCCTTCGGTGACTCATTCATAACATCCTATCCTCTGGCCCATGACCCTTCCAGTCCACCAAAAATAATTTTTTGCCACACGCAACATTAGACCCGACTGTGGCATTGACCTCAAAATCGTCCAAGGATGTATTCGAGCTCCTGGCAGGAGTCTCTGATGACCGGGTCATGTATATGGGTTTCAACAGAGAGACACGGAAGGTGTCATCGATGTCAAGATGTGGAGGAAGGCTGAGAAGATATACCACAGGATTCACCTATTCCAGAACATTGAAAGGACCAGGATAGCGGGGAGCAAATTTAGTGGACTCTACCCGCAGCCTGATGTAACGAGCAGAGAGCTGCACTAAATCACCAGGGGCAAAAAAAGGAGCTGGGCGGTGATGTGTGTCGGCGGAGACCCTCATCCTCACCTTGGAAGCCTTAATGGCATGCGATCCCAGATGTCATGCGCCTCCACTGCCCATCCCCCACCCTAAGATCAGAGGATGAAGCGGGCATGGATGCTGACCGCAATTGAGGAGGAACGCCATCTGCCCAATGGAATCAGAGATGGATTTATTCAATGCAAACTCCGCCCTTGGCAGCATAGATGCCCAGTCATCATGCCTGGCAGAAACAAAACGCTAAAGGTACTTAATAAGAGTCTGGTTGGCCCTCTCTACCAGCCCATTTGTCTTGGGATGGAACGCCAAAGAGAGATTGAGCTCTATACTAAGCAGCCAATAAAGCTCCCTTCAGAACTGAATTGGGGCCCCTGATTGCTGACAATCTTGTCAGGCATCCCATGAAGGTGGAAAATGTGCTTTACAAACAGCACTGCCAAGTCCTGTGCCGAAGGCACGCGTGGAAGATGGACCAAATGTACTTTTTTTATAGAAATGATCAGTGACCACCCAAATAACCCTGTTGTTATGAGATTGGGGCAGATCCACAATAAAATCCATTCCAACCATCTCCCAAGGCCTATCTGCCACCGACAAAGGATGTAACAAGCCTGCCGGCCTCTGCCGGGAAGACTGATTCCTGGCACATGAAATGCAAGCCTTAACCTAATCCCTTCTGTCCTGTGCCATCAGAGGCCACCAATAAGTTCTCACCAACAGCTCCATGGTCCTCTTGATACCGAAATGCCCTCCTACCTTGGAGGAGTGAGCCCAAGACATGACCTCCGGGCGCAAGTTAGGTGGTACATAGGACTTGCCCAGAGGCACCTGCTCCAGACACACTGGAGCCACTAGCCGAAGACTCTCTGATGGGACAGTAAGACGTAGCTCATCCCCTTCCTCGGATGAGACAATGGAATGAGATAGGACATCGGCACGTAAATTCTTCTCTCCGGAAAGAGAGTGAAGGGTGAAGTTAAACTGGGAGAACAATAAGGACCATCTTGCCTGGTGAGAATTCAGCCACTGGGCCGTCTGCAAATAAAGCAGATTCTTGTGGTCGGTAAACACCTGAGCCCCCTCTAGGAGATGTCTCCACTTTGAGAAGGCTAACTTCACGGCAAGTCCAAGATGGAAAAGTTTCTCTCCTCTGGTGTGAAGGTCTTAGAGAAGAAGAAACATTAATGTTTCCGACGTTGAGCATCTTTCTGATATAGGACTGCTCCCGCACCAATGGAAGTGGCATTCACCTCCAATATAAAGGGCTTATCCACATCTGGCCGATGTAGCATGGTAGACCTAGCGAAGTGGGACTTCACAGAAGGTAAAGCCATGGTGACCTCCTCTGACCACTGCTTGGGAATAGCTCCCTTATTGGTGAGGGCTACCAGAGGAGCTGCTAGGGTAGAGAAATGAGGGATGAATTGGAGATATTAGTTGATAAACCGCATAAAGCACTGCACCGCTTTAAGTGAATGCGGCTCTTGCCAGTTCATCACAGACTCCAGTTTGGCAGGATCCATGGCAATTTCCTTGGCCGTGATGATATACCTCAGGAAAGGCAAAGACTCCTGCTCAAACACACATTTCTCTAGCGAAAAAGGGAATTGGCGCGTAGTAGTTCGAAGACTTTGCAGATATCTCTTCTGTGGGTATCAATATCAGGAGAGTAATATAAGTATATCATCCAGATATACTAATATGAGGTGGATAGTAGCTCCCAAAAGATGTCATTAACAAAGCCTTGGAAGACGGCAGGAGCGTTGCAAAAGCCGAATGGCATTACCAGATACTCATAATGACCATCCTGTGTTTTAAGCGCGGTCTTCCATTCATCCCCTTCGTGAATACGTATTAAGTTGTACGTGCCACGTAGACATAGCTTGGAAAATATCCTAGCCCTTCACAGCCTGTCGAAGAGCTCTGAGATGAGTGTCAGAGGGTATTTATATTTCATGGTAATAGCATTTAACCCTCTGCAGTAAATACATTGACGCAGCTCTCCGTTCTTCTTTTGAACAAAGAAGAACCCAGCCCCAGCAGGAGGCACGAACTTCCTAATAAACCCTCTATCCAAATTCTCCTTGATATATTAGGACATAGCCTCAGTCTCCAGGAGTGATAGAGGATAGACACGTCCCTGTGGAGGCTCAGAACCCGGCAAGAGGTCTATAGGACAGTCATATGGGCAATAAAGCAGAAGGATCTCTGCGGCTTTTTTGGAGAACATGTCTGTGTATTGCCAATAATACTTTGGGAGAGAGGTTAGATCTGTGGTGACCTCAGATGAACCGACCTTGGACCCCAGACACCGTCCCTCACATGACCCACTTCAATCAAGTATGCTCCCCGTAGACCAGTCAATATGAGGTGAATGGTGATGTAGCCAAGGTATACCCAACATTACCTTGTCAATACTCTCAGGGATGACTAGTAAAGAAATTATCTCCTGATGTTTTGGAGATATATCAAGGGAGAGAGGAATGGTCTGATGTGTGATCTGAGAGGATAGTGAGGACCCATTTACCACTCGGTCGTTTTCCTGCAGCTGGGGACATTTATTGGTGTAAAGGCCTGCCTACAGATATGGCAGATCAGGTGCGTGCAAGCGAAACGAGACTTAGATTCCGCTCGAGAAACCTCCATGGCCTCCACTGGCTCCCTAGACTGAGCTGGAGATTCCAAAGGATTGGCAAAATTTGAGGCCAGCCGAAACCTCTGCCTACACTGGGCATGCTCCAACCTTCGTTCAGAGTGCTAAAGGTCAAGCATGTTGTCAATTTGGTTCTTACCTTGTAGTTCATGTTGATACTCGTCTTTGTAAGCTGCTTCCTTTTCCTGTCCTGCCATACCTCTCCCTCCTGACCTTGGCTTTACCTTCTGATCCTGTGCTGCCTGCCTCAATCTCAAACGATCTGACCAGGTTTTTTCTGTGCCCATCTCTATCACTAACCTGTGCCTCTGACTCTCCCGTCAGCTGCTGCAGCCAGGGGTACTGCACCTGGAGACTTCCTAAGCCTAATTTACCACCAGAGGCTCTAGCAAAAAGCAGGTAGTCACTTAGTCACACCCCTCCAGGGTAAGCCTGGCCCATGGCACAGTGGCTCCACACCCACCAGTGTCACAGGGAACATGGCTTCTCTGAGAGTTGTAGCACGAAATTAAATAATGAGTTCCAAATTGCACATGAATTTAGGTTAAAAAAGGTGCAATGCCAGCCAACCAATAGATGGTGATAAAAGTGTCTCAAAATGCACCAAAGTTATTAAGCAGAATGAGCCACTTTAATAAGTTTAGCAAAGTTTACAAACTGTCTAAGTTTGCAGAGCCTAAATAAAACATGTATTAGTAAGTCTGTCTAACAAAGTTTTCCCTCTATTTTGTACTGTAATTCATACAAAAATTATATTTAGCACATTATCATTATGAAAAATTGCTGCACAATATTTATTTCATTGTTAATGCTCCACAGCTACAAAAACTTTAGTTGCATGAGCCATATATACAATTACTAGCAACGTTTAACGCTACTGTTATGTAAATTGTTTGCAAAGAGCTAGCACCATGCCGTTATTGCACAAATGTGTTCAAACTGTTTTAATGTGAGTTGACTTGACATCCTGACATTCTGCGATTATGCATAACATGTGTTTGCCCAGTAGTTTTCATTTTCGAGGCACCAACATGCTGTTTGAAGGGATGAAGAATGAAAAGAGACTGGTGTGACAACCTATGTTTTAAGATTGCTAAGCAAATGTCTTCTGTGCAGTATCAAATGATATCAAAGCACACCCACCTTAACATAGGTTCTGAATGAGATAAAATTTGGCATATTAGCTGAAATTTTTCCAGGATTGTGAAAATGCAATTAAAAATAGTTAATTAGTAAGATTGCCATAGAGAGTACAGCTGTGTTAAATGTCAGTCCCATCATTAGCGAATATCTTGATTTCCTCAATTGTAAAACTAAATATTTACCATTACAAGACATTTTCAAGAACCATGCAAAGCAAATTTTACATTTCATTGCTTCTGATTAAATACGGCATGCATTACCAAATAGAAAATATTTTATTCTCTGTTGTATATCCAACATATTATATTAATATATTTTATGATGACATCATAACTATGGTCACCATCCTGCTTCTCTGTCTTCTGAAACGCTCTCTGCTCATAAAGAGGTGACATTTCAGGCTGAGCACAATGAGATGAAGCAAGGAAGCATACAGGGTGAGTACACACAGCCCAACCTCATGTCATCCCAACGTGGAATAGTTGACAATGGGAAGAGGAGGAGGAAGAACACATGCTACTTACATGTGCTATAAATGGTGCTACAAGCACAACTGTCCTACCGTCTGTTCACCATGGATGGCCTGAGGACAGGGAGGAGGAGGAAGAGGAGAGCATGGTCAGTCGTCCTCTTGGTGAGGACACGGAAGTCTTGCCTGTTAGCAGTCTGCCATGCATGGCTGTCTTTACTCTGTGCTGCATTTCCAATGACCCTCACATTGTCAAAATTTTGGCTGACAGTCAATACTGGTTGGTGACACTTCTAGACCCACACTACAAGGAGAGCTTTCAATCTCTTCTTCCAGAGGCAGACAGAGATACTAAAATGGTGCAGTACCAGAAGGCCCTTGTTGGGGAATTATTAAAAAAATTCTCATCTGAAAACGCTGGCGGCATTGGACAATCAAGGAGTACAGGCGAGAGAGACACAATTCCAATCCAGCAGAGGCAGGGGAACACTGCAAACTTTCTGGGAGAGTTTTCTCAGACCCTCCCATCGCAGTGGTCACGATGTGCATCGTACTCTCACAAGGAGTGCAAAGTTTTAGGAGATGGTGAGGGAGTACCTTGCTGACCGTACCAACGTCCTCCGAGATTCCTCTGTGCCTTTTAATTACTGGGTCTCAAAGCTGGGTACGTGGTATGAACTGGCTCTCTATGCCTTGGAGGTCCTGGCCTGTCCTGCTGCTAGTGTTTTGCCAGAGCGCATTTTTAGTGCTGCTGGTGGAATTATAATTGAATCCACATGTCAACTGAAAATGTGGACATGCTGACTCTTATAAAAATGAACAAGGGCTAGATTTGGGCAGACTTCTGAACACCACAGCATGATAACAGTGAAGCCTAACCTCAAATCCAGTGTCTTTTTTTGTGAGGTATATTCCCATGCACCTCTTCACACCCGCACATGGGCATATGCTTCCTGATTTTGGATATTTTCTCCTGATCCTCATCATCCACCACTACAACAACACCATGATGACTGTGATCCGTGATGCAACAGCCATTAGAAATTTTTGCAAGGGTTTTTATGATGCCCGTTCCAAAAAGGTTTACACTCTATGTTGAGGTGTCTCCCGAGGGGAAAATATTTTTCAGTCCATGCACTTAGTGTATGGGCAGTAAAAGTATAGAAGACCCACTCCTTTAAACAGGGAAAACATTTTTCGGAGCCCATCCACCACGTCTCTTCCAACACCACCTCTAGATCACAAGCGTGAACATGTTGCAACAGCCAAGTAATTTTTTTCAAGGTTGTTTATGATGCCTATTCCAAAAATATTTACACAGTAGGATGATGTGTACCCCCCCAGGGGGAAATGTTTGTCAGCCAATACACTTAGTGCATGGGCATTACAAGTATAGAAGACCCACTTCTGTAAACTGGGAAAACAGTTTTAGTAGGCCATCCTCCACGTCTCTTCCGTCACACCACTACAGTCATGGCCAAAAGTTTTGAGAATGACACAAATATTAATTTTTACAAAGTCTACTGCTTCATTTTTTCTAATGGCAATTTGCATACACTCCAGAATGTTATAAAGAGTGATCAGCTTAACAGCAATTACTTGCAAAGTCAATATTTGCCTAGAAAATGAACTTTATCCCCCAAAACACATTTCAACATCATTGCAGCCCTGCCTTAAAAGGACCAGCTAACATCGTTTCAGTGATTGCTCCATTAACACAGGTGTGGGTGTTGATGAGGACAGGGCTGGAGATCAATCTGCCATGATTAAGTAAGAATGACACCACTGGACACTTTAAAAGGAGGCTGGTGCTTGGCATCATTGTTTCTCTTCTGTTAACCATGGTTATCTCTAAAGAAACATGTGCAGTCATCATTGCACTGCACAAAAATGGCCTAACAGGGAAGAGTATCGCAGCTAGAAAGATTGCACCTCAGTCAACAATCTATCACATCATCAAGAACTTCAAGGAGAGAGGTTCCCTTGTTGCCAAAAAGGCTCCAGGGCGCCCAAGAAAGACCAGCAAGCGCCAGGACCGTCTCTTAAAAGTGTTCAAGCTGCGGGATCAGGCTACCAGCAGTGCAGAGCTTGCTCAGGAATGGCAGCAGGCAGGTGTGAGTGCATCTGCACGCACTGTGAGGCGGAGACTCTTGGAGCAAGGCCTGGTCTCAAGGAGGGCAGCAAAGAAGCCACTTCTCTCCAGAAAAAACATCATGGACAGACTGATATTCTGCAAGAGGTAGAGGGAGTGGACTGCTGAGGACTGGGGTAAAGTCATTTTCTCTGATGAAACCCCTCTTCGATTGTTTGAGACATCTGGAAAACGGCTTATTCGGAGAAGACCAGGTGAGCGCTACCACCAGTCTTGTCTCATGCCAACTGTCAAGCATCCTGAAACCATTCATGTGTGGGGTTGCTTCTCAGCCAAGGGAATGGGCTCTCTCTCAGTCTTGCCTAAAAACACAGCCATGAATAAAGAATGGTACCAGAATGTCCTCCGAGAGCAACTTCTCCCAACCGTCCAAGAGCAGTTTGGAGATCAACAATGCCTTTTTCAACATGATGGAGCACCTTGCCATAAAGCAAAGGTGATAACTAAATGGCTCAGGGAACAAAACATAGAGATTTTGGGACCATGGGCTGGAAACTCCCCAGATCTTAATCCCATTGAGAACTTGTGGTCAATCATCAAGAGACGGGTGGACAAACAAAAACCTTCAAATTCAGACAAAATAAAAGCATTGATTTTGCAAGAATGGACTGCTATCAGTCAGGATTTGTTCCAGAAGTTGATTGAGAGCATGCCAGGGAGAATTGCTGAGGTCCTGAAGAAGAAGGGTCAACACTGCAAATATTGACTTGCTGCATTAGCTCATTCTAACTGTCAATATAACCTTTTGTTACTCATAATATGATTGCAATTATATTTCTGTATGTGATAAAAACATCTGACAAACACACATAAAAACCAGAGGGCAGCAGATCATGTGAAAATATAATATTTGTGTCATTCTCAAAACTTTTGGCCATGACTGTAGATTACCAGGGTACTCATGGTCTGTGATGCAACAGCCACTATACTTTTTTGCAAGGGTTTTTATGATGGCCGTAAAAAAAATATTTGCACAGTAGGTTGATGTGTACCCCCCAGGGGGAAATTTTTTTCAGCCCATACACTTAGTGTATGGGCATTATAAGTACAGTTAGGTCCATATATATTTGGACGGAGACAACATTTTTCTAATTTTGGTTCTAGACATTACCACAATGAATTTTAAACAAAACAATTCAGATGCAGTTGAAGTTCAGACTTTCAGCTTTCATTTGAGGGTATCCACATTCAAATTGGATGAAGGGTTTAGGAGTTTCAGCTCCTTAACATGTGCCACCCTATTTTTAAAGGGACCAAAAGTAATTGGACAGATTAAATAATTGTAAATAAAATGTTCATTTCTAGTACTTGGTTGAAAACTTGGTTGTTTTGTTTAAAATTCATTGTGGTAATGTCTAGAACCAAAATTAGAAAAATGTTGTCTCTGTCCAAATATATATGGACCTAACGGTATATGACCCGCTCCTGTAAACTGGGAAATCATTTTTCGGAGGCCATGCTCTATGTGTCTTCAGACACCACCACTAGAACACAAGGGTGAACATGTTCCGTGATGCAGCAGCCACTATACTGTTTTGCAAGGGTGTTTATGATGCCCACTCCAAAAATATTTACACAATAGGTTGATGTGTACCCCAAAGGGGAAAATGTTTGTCAGCCCATACACTTAGTGTATGGGCATTATAAGTATATGAACCACTCCTGTAAACTGGGAAAACAGTTTTAGTAGGCTATACTCCATGTCTTTTCCAACACCACCACTAGATCACCAGGGTAATCGTGGTCTGTGATTCAGCAGCCTCTATACTTTTTTGCAAGGGTTTTTATGTTGGCTGTAAAAAAATTATTTACGCAGTAGGTTGAGGAAATGTTTTTCAGCCCATGCACTTAGTGTATGGGCATTATAACTATATGACCCACTCCTGTAAGCTAGGTTGATGTGTACACCCCAGGCTTATTGGGGTGCATGTAATTTTGTTGCAGGGCAGACCTTGCATTCAATGCATAAGCAAACAGGATGGGAGTACCAAATGAATAATGTGAAGTGGGTTTTCCTGTCACCATCCAGTACGTGGGTTCTAAAACTTATTGGGGTGTGTGTATCTTTGGTGCAGGACAGGCCTTGCATTCAATACATAGGCTAGCAGTATGGGAGACATACTTTCTTCAAATGGGAACTTTTTTGTCATGAGGCCCTCAAGTTCATCTGTTGAAAGGGTTATTGAGGTGCATGTTACTTTGGTGCTGGCCAGGCCTTGCATTCGAAGCATAATCAAACAGTATGGGAGCACCAAATGAATAATGTGAACTTGGTTTTCATGTGGTCATCCAGTACGTGGCTTCAAAGACTTATTGGGGTGAGTGTAACTTTGGTGCAGGGCAGGTCTTGCATTCAATGCATAAGCAAACAGTTTGGGAGTACCAAATAAATACTGGGAACTATGGTTGCATGTGGTCATCCATGACGTCTGGGTTGGTGGGGTGCGTCCAAATTTTGGGCAGCCCTGACACTCACTGCACATGCAATAACAGTATAAGAAACCCAATGTTTTATAATGGGAACAACAAAGCATAGCCAGCTGATGGCCCTCTAGGAATAGTGAGGGCCGACTGCTGGCCCTCTAAAAGTAGACTTTTGACTTTCGGAGCCCCTCCTTCATAAATGAAACAGGATGTGTCTGATCATGTCTCACACACCAAATGGCCAAATAAGGTTGTAAGCAGTTAAAATGACATTTCCCAGTGAATGCATTTGTCTTGGTTGAAAGAAATGCTATAGATGAAAAATGCATCAAAAACGCTACGTGTGAACATAGCCCAAGTGATTGAGGAAAATTTTTTTTTTTTGGGTTAACTATTTTGCCTTATAAAAAAGTCATTACACTTGGAAAGGATGTTCCATAACATATTCCCCAGGAAAATCCATTTTTGTTTCTTTTTTGCAAGTTTTTTGGTGCGCCTGTAAAAATGGCGTAAGCCTCTGACAACATTGTTCACAGCTGTGACCTGGGAGTCAGAAATGCTACCAGGAGCATTCCCCATGATGTTCCCATGTCAATTGAGCACTGTTTCCATCATTTTCAGACATTTTTAGACTTTAGAAGGACCCCTGGGCGGGGATTGCGGTAAATAGACTCGGTTTTCCCATAGACTTACATTGGGCTCGTTGGTTGGGTTGAGTACCCGAGCAACGAGCACCAGAGCATTTTAGTGCTCACTCATCACTAGTACTTATCCAACACTATCTGTTTGACTAAAACAGAAGGGGAATCTATTTCTAAGTATTTATACATTTAAAACAAGAAGTCTGCATACACTACATAAAAAACACATATGCTTGATTTTTTCAATTTCTAACATGAAATCAGAATACATTTTTTCTGTTTTAGGTAAATTAGGATTACCATAATTATTAATTTTGCCTAATGCCAGAATGATGAGCGAGAGAGAATGTTCTAAGGGATTTTTATTACTTACTGCAAAGTCTAAAGTTTACATTCACTGAGGTTACCATACCTTTAAACAATTTTAGCCTGCCCATATGATAATGTTATGTGTTTGGAAGCTTCTGATAGGATTTTTGGTAACATTTGAGTTAACTAGTGACACACCTGTGGATGTATTTTAATGCAAACCTGAAACACACTGCTTCTTCGTGCAGCATCATGGGAAAGTCTCAAGAAATCAGACAAGATATCAGATAGAGAATTGTGGGCTTTCACAATTCTGGCTCATCTTTGGGTTCAATTTCAAAATACCTGAAGTTGCCTTGTTCATCTGTACAAACAATTATATGCATGTTCAAGCAACATGGGAATGTCCAGCCATCATAACACTCAGGAAGGAGGCGGGATCTGTGTTCCAGAGATGAACATGCTTTGGTTTGACACATGCATATCAACCCAAGGAAAAATACAAGACCCTGTGAAGATGATGGCAGAAGCTGGTAAGATTGTGTCAATATCCACAGTGTAACAAGTAATGTATCAACATGGGCTGAAAGGCCAGATAATTGTTTGCAAATTTACATAGGGATAAAGACCTTAATTTTTGGAGACATGTCCTGTGGTCTGATTAAACTAAAATTGAACTTTGGGGGCATAATGACCATTTTTTATGTTTGGAGGGAAAAGAGAGTACTTGGAAACCTAAGAACACCATCCCAACTGTGAAACACGGGGGTAGCAGCATCATCTTGTGGGTTTTTTGCTGGAGGAGGGACTGGTGCACTTCGCAAAACAGATGGCATCATGAGAAAAGAAGATTATGTGGCATTAATGAAGCAACATCTAAAGACATCAGCCAGGAAGTTAAAACTTGGGAGGAAATGGGTCTTCCAAATGGACAATGACCCAAAGCATACTGCCAAAATTATAACAAAGTGGCTTAAGGATAACAAATAAATATTTTGGAGTGGCCATCACAAAGCCCTGATCTCAATACTATTGAAAATTTATGGGCATGTGCGAGCAAGGCGGCCTACAAACCTGGATCAGTTACACAAGTTTTGTCAAGAGGAATGGGCGCAAATTCTGACCAACTCTGGTGAGAGCTTGTGGAAGGATATCTCAAACATTTAACCCAAGTCATTATGTATAAGAGCAATGGTGCCAAATACTAATGAAATGCCTTAAGGAATAAAAATGCCTTAAAACATTCTCTCGCACTCATTATTCTGGCATTTATCAAATATTAATATTTATGGTAATTGAAATTGACCTAAAAAGGGAAACGTTTAGGCTGAGTTCACACATAGCGTTTTTTTCGCGTTTTCGTGGCAGTTTTGAACGCGTGATTTTGTCACGAAAAATCAGCATCCCATGCATTCCTAAGGGATTCCGCAATGCTGTGCTAATGCTGCGGCTTTTTACTTGGCGGAATCGCTTCATGGTAAAAAGCGCAGCATGCCCTGCATTGTTCTGCTTACTTTCCGCATGTGGCTGTGCACACCATGCGAAAAGTAAGCAGAACATTTGCGGATGGTACCCACGGTCCGGAGGAGTGGAGACTGTCTTCTGGGCTCTGGGCACCATATCCCTGTAAAATATAGAATTTAAAATAAAAAATATTGTTATTCTTACCTTCCGGCGTCCCACGCAGCCTTCCCACCTCTCTCCACGCTCCCGGTCCCAGTAATCCTTTGCGAGAATGACCGCGATGGCATCCGTTCTCGTGGGATCACGACGTCTCACGGTCATTCGTGATGACGTCAGAGCGCGACGTCATCGTGAATGTCAGCGAGACGTCGTGATCCCGCAAGAGCGGACACCATCGGGGTCATTCTCGCAAAGGATTACTGGGACCGGGAGCGTGGAGAGAGGCGGGAAGGCTGCGTGGGACGCCGGAAGGTAAGAATAACAATATTTTTTTTATTATTTTTTACATCCTAGCTTTTACTACTGATGCTGCATAGGCATCATCAGTAGTAAAAAGTTGGTCACACTTGTCAAACAAATATGTTTGACGAGTGTGACCAACCTGTCAATCAGTTCTCCAATCGATGCTCCAGATAGCTTGGAAAACGCTAGTATTCTGCAAGCTAATTATGCTTGCAAAACTCTAGTTTTTCCACGGGAAAATCGCGGGAATTTAAAATGCGATTTTCCAGCGGAATGGAATCCGGAATTCTCGCGGTAATTACTGTGAGATTTCCGCTACGTGTGAACGTAGCCTTATTCTGATTTCATGTCACATATTGAAAAAAGCATGCATATATATATATATATATATATACACATATACACACATATATACACTGTATACACACACGTGGATAGAATTTTTGGTACCCCTCCTTTAATGACAGAAAAAATCACAATGGTCACAGAAATAACTTGAATCTGGCAAAAGTAATAATAAATCAAAAATCTATGAAAATGAACAAATTAAATTCAGACATTACTTTTTCATCATGTTTTCACAGAATTTAAAAAAATAAAACCCATGAAGTAAGCCTGGACAGTAGAGTTGAGCGACTTTTGGTTTTTTAGGGTCGCGTTTCGTTTCGTGAAACCCGACTTTTCCAAAAGTCGGGTCGAGCAAGATCGTCCGATTATAGGGAAAAGTCGGGGTCGTCCCGAAACACGAAACCCAATGTAAGTCAATGGGGAATAAAAGTCGGCAGTGAGAGGAGGATTGGAAACACACCTACAGTGCCCATTTGAATGCCAAAAGCATCAATTCTTCTTACTTAAGCTTGTCAACCTTAATTAACTTCATAATACAAGTTACGCACTGAAAAATGGGTGTTATTTGGCTAAAGTTGTTGGGGGGAGGGCTGGCTGCAGGTTTTCATGTGCCCTGGGCGAAAGAGCGCCCCTTTAACACATACCACAACTCATCATGCTCCGATACGGCAGAGAAATAGCGGTATAGAACAATGAAAAATACCTACTTTTTACATCTCATGACGAGGCCCATCTATTTCTCCATACAGAATCATTGGTCCCATATAATGTTTGAAACAGTATATGATGAGCTCCACATAATGCTACAGTATATGTTGGTCCCCATGGATGAAGCTCCACTGTCTTATGAGCCCAAATAATGCTCCAAACATAATGGGCCCCATTTCTAATGCTCTAGTGTATAATGGGCCCTGTAAATGCTGCTCCAGTGTCTGATGTCCACATTTGGAATGTTCCAGTGTATGGTGGGCCCCATCTATCATTCTCCAGAGTATAGTGCTCCCCAAAAATTGCTGTCCCAACATTGAAAACAATCAAATAAGTCTCCTCGCTAGGGAATCCCTGTACTTGTCTGGATTCCTCGTCGTCCCCATCTTCCATCTCACTGCACAGTATTTCAACTTTGCAAGTGCTGTGATCCTGGGCAAGCAGGGGGGGCCCACTCGTTGGCGACGGCACTGGCACAGGGCCCCTGATAGTACGGTGGTGTGTCTGATGGCGGGTGGGCCGAACCTGCACTTTCATCTGCAGCTTCCTCTTTGTCACCGTGTAAGATGGAACTGTATATGGGAAGGGTAACCTGAGTTTCATCAGGGTCAGATTCAGGTCGTGTAGCGTGCGAGGGGAATGTAGTGGTCTGGGTCAATGTACCAGCAGATTCATCGAGCAGTGGCTGGGCATCAGTGCACTTGTGTCGCCCCCAGGAGTACGGTCGCCACAGTGGCATTACCTTCTTCCTAGGGAGTGTGATGTCATGCTTGGGAGCAACGAAGGATCTCTCTAGCAGGTTATCTGATTGGGCGGCGTTATTCCCACGAGTCATGACCCTCCAAACAGCGTTCATGAAGGCAAAGTGTTGGTTTTACGTGGGCAGTATGGTTGCAAAGCTGAACCTTAAAGGAATGTCCAGAAGGGCACCACCAGGAGTGGAGCCTACGGTTAAATTCGACTCCACCTGGGAAACCTCAAGCATGCCAGCTACAGAACAGATGCACACATTGCAAGCTTAATTCCGTTAACGAACGAGACTCCGTCATGCCCCGCGGTCCGAGTCCGGCTTACTAGAGGGACACGTGAGGCTCTGGCACATGAGATTGGCCAATAACTGGTGTGTCATGCCCTTACATGTCCGTGGCTGCATGTGCGCTACACTGAAAAGGCCAGCGTTTGTCGCTTACAGGTGCAGATAACCCGCTGAACAACGTTAGTGATGGGGATCACTGATTACAATTATTACCCGCGAACAATGATTTCCCAGTAAGTGCAGGTCAACCGCAGTTCCGGAATTAGGCCTAACCGTCATTCCTGAAAAAATGAAAAACTTACGTGTGCAAACCACAGGTGCTGTAGCTTGCTTAACAGCTCGCCAGCCGTTCTCACGCCCAGTATGGATTACACGTGATTGCACAAAGGTGAGAAAGGGTACCGTATCCCCAGATAACATGTATGGATAGCGTACACATTCAAAATATATGTCTATACATCAGGAGGCAGGCTCAGACGGTGTTAGGCCCAGTATGGATTGCACGTGATTGCACAAAGGTTAGAAAGGGTACCGTTTCCCCGGATAACATGTATGGATAGCGTACACATTCAAAATATATGTCTCAGGAGGCAGGCTCAGACGGTGTTAGGCCCAGTATGGATTGCATGTGATTGCACAAAGGTTAGAAAGGGTACCGTATCCCCGGATAACATGTATGGATAGCGTACACATTCAAAATATATGTCTCAGGAGGCAGGCTCAGATGGTGTTAGGCCCAGTATGGATTGCACGTGATTGCACAAAGGTTAGAAAGGGTACCGTATCCCCGGATAACATGTATGGATAGCGTAAACATTCAAAATATATGTCTCAGGAGGCAGGCTCAGACGGTGTTAGGCCCAGTATGGATTGCACGTGATTGCACAAAGGTTAGAAAGGGTACCGTATCCCCGGATAACATGTATGGATAGCGTACACATTCAAAATATATGTCTCAGGAGGCAGGCTCAGACGGTATTAGGCCCAGTATGGATTGCACGTGATTGCACAAAGGTTAGAAAGGGTACCGTATCCCCGGATAACATTTATGGATAGCGTACACATTCAAAATATATGTCTCAGGAGGCAGGCTCAGACGGTGTTAGGCCCAGTATGGATTGCACGTGATTGCACAAAGGTTAGAAAGGGCACCGTATCCCCGGATAACATGTATGGATAGCGTACACATTCAAAATATATGTCTCAGGAGGCAGGCTCAGACGGTGTTAGGACCAGTATGGATTGCACGTGATTGCACAAAGGTTAGAAAGGGTACCGTATCCCCGGATAACATGTATGGATAGCGTACACATTCAAAATATATGTCTCAGGAGGCAGGCTCAGACGGTGTTAGGCCCAGTATGGATTGCACGTGATTGCACAAAGGTTAGAAAGGGTACCGTATCCCCGGATAACATGTATGGATAGCGTACACATTCAAAATATATGTCTATACATCAGGAGGCAGGCTCAGACGGTGTCAGGCACAGTATGGATTTGACGGCCCAGACTACACAGCGGAGGAGCAGGGAGAGGTAAAGATTGCAAATGCTGGGGCTCTGCCCAAGCAAGGGGGGCCCACTCGTGGGCGTCGGTACTGGCACTGGGCCCCTCATAGTACGGCGGTGTGTCTGACGGCGGGTGTGCACCACCACCGTCAGAGACACTTGATTGCACTATGAAGGACCCTGTACCAGTGCCCGCGCCCAAGAGTCGGCCTACCCACCTGTCCAGGGCAACGGCACTCGCACGGTGTCGTGCGCTAGGTGGTGACCCCAGCCATAGGGGGGGAGGCAGCACAGTTAGGGAGTTTTAGAAAGTGGCATATGTTGATGTTGGACATTCAGCTGATGCAAAAGGTGAAATAGGTCAAGTCCCAGGAAGAGGTGGACCAAAGCAAGCCATTTTTTTGTCACCCTATGTGTCATCAGAGGAAGGTGGGACAAAATCCTTGGAAACCCATGCGTGGTTCATTTTAATGAAGGTTAGATCATCCACATTTTGGGTTGACAGAGGGGTCCTTTTTTTCTGTCAGGATTGATCCAGCTGCACTGAAGACTCTTTCCGATAGCACACTTGCAGCGGGGCAAGCGAGCTCCTGTAAGGCATTTTGTGCCAATTCAGGCCAGGTGTCCAGTTTAGCGGCCCAATAGTCAAAGGGGATTGACCTGTGTGGGAGAACATCGATATGAGAGGAAAAGTAGTTTGTAACCATAGTTGACAACTGCTGTCTCCTGTCACTTTCCATCGATGCAGTATTACCAGTTGTGTGAGCGGTACTTGAAAAATCAGTCCACAACATTGTCATGAAACCCCTGTCTCCAACGCCACTTCTGCTGTGTGCACCACGAACACCTCTGCCAAGCTGCCCCCGGCCCTTATGGCTCGTGTGAGAACCATCACCGCTGCTGTGTGCTGGGAATGCCTCAAGCAACCGATTTACCAGAGTTGCTTGTTTATTAGCCAATATTAGGTCAAGGTTCTCCTGTGGCATGATGTTTTGTAATTTGCCTTTATAGCGTGGATCCAGGATGCTGGCCAACCAGTAGTCATCATCGTTCATCATTTTGGCAATGAGTGGGTCCCTTTTTAGGATCTGCAAGGCATAATCTGACATGTGGGCCAATGTTCCCGGTGTCAATGATGCACTGCGAGTGCTGGTTGGAAGAGCACTTTCTGGCAAATCCACATCCCTCCAGTCACGCAGAAACCCTGTACCAGACCTTGCCACGCCAACTTTTTCACTTGCCCCACGAGATGCATCCTCCTCCCCTAAGTAATCATCCCCATCATCCTCCTCCTGCTCCTCTTCTTCCTCCACCTCGTCCAGGAGAGGTCCCTGAGCAGATAATGGCTGAATGTCATCAAGGATTCCCTCCTCCTCTTCCTCCTCATCAACATTGGCTGCAGACGCCTGCTCCTTAAGGTGCGTCAAAGTTTGCATGAGCAGACGCATAAGTGGGATGCTCATGCTTAGGATGGCGTCGTCTGCGCTTACCAGCCGTGTGCATTCCTCAAAACACTGAAGGACTTTACAGAGGTTTTTGAGCTTCGACCACTGCACACATGTCAACTCCATGTCTGCTCTCAAAGTGCCTGGCCGTGTATCCTCCCACAAATGCATTATGGCCTGCCTCTGCTCGCACAGCCGCTCCACCATGTGCAGGGTGGAGTTCCACCTTGTTGCAATGTCGATAATGAGGCGGTGGTTGGGAAGGTGGAGCAATCGCTGCAGCTTCTGCATACGAACGGAGTGTACAGGCGACCGGCAGATGTGCGCGCACAGTCTTCGCACCTTCTGGAGCAGGGCTGTTAACTCCGGATAATTTTTGAGGAAGCACTGCACCACCAGGTTCAAGGTGTGAGCCAAGCAAGGTATATGGCTGAGTTTTGAAAGGGCTATGGCTGCCACAAAATTACGGCCGTTATCACTAACTACCTTGCCTGACTCAAGATGTACACTGCCCAGCCATGCCTCAGTTTGTCGCTTCAAGTACTCGGCCAGCACCTCGGCGGTGTGTCTGTTGCCCAAACACATCATCTGCAACACAGCCTGCTGACGCTTTCCACTAGCTGCTCGATAGGGGGACACATCGTGTGCAACAGTGGCAGCTGCATATGGAGTGCTCGTACGACTGCACTCTGTGGACAAGCTTTCGCTTCTGGAGGAGGAGGAGGGTCGAACGCCTACAGCCAACTGTTTCCTATACCGTGGGCTAGGCAGCACTGTCCCACCACCGCTGTCCCCTGTGGACCCTGCATCCACCACATTAACCCAGTGCGCAGTGATGGACACGTAACGGCCCTGGCCATGCCGACTGGACCATGCATCAGTTGTGAGGTGCACCTTTCCGTTCACTGACTGCTTGAGTGCATGGACAATGCGGTCTTTCACATGATGGTGGAGGGCTGGGATGGCTTTGCGAGAGAAGAACTGGAGACTGGGTAGGTCATAGCGTGGTACTGCATAGGCCATGAGTTCGCGGAAAGCTGTGCTTTCCACCAACCGAAAGGGCATCATCTCAAACGAGATTAGTTTGGCAATGTGGGCGTTCAAACCCAGTGTACGCGGATGAGAGACTGAGTACTTTCTTGACCTACTCATAGTGTCTGGGAGGGTGAGCTGGACTTGAGAGCTGCATATGGTGGAAGTAGCGGTGGACAGGGCGGACTGAGAGAGGGTTGATGATGGTGATGGAGTTGGTGTTCTTTCTGATGGCCTAGAATCAGTCTTTCGTTGATATAACAGTGGGATTCCCTGACTGCTGTGGCCTTGCAAAGACACCTCAACATTTGCTGCTGTGCTAACCGGTGGGCTTACAGTGGGGGAAACAATGTAGCGTTGCTGACTACCTTCATTGTGATCAGTTGCACATGTGGCACTTGAGGTTTGGTGTTGTGTCCACGCTTGCAAGTGCATGCTGGTTAAATGTCTAAGCATGCAACTGGTATTCAAATTTTTCAGATTTTTCCCTCGGCTAAAGGTCTTTGCGCACTTCTTACAGATAACCTTGGCCTGATCATGAGGATTTTGTTCAAAAAAGTGCCACACTGCACTCTTCCTACTTTGGCAGACATTTTGCGGCCTAGCACGCTGTGATCTTTTGACCCTCTGGACAAGCTGTCCAGCAACTCTTTTGATGTTTGGAACCTGTCTTTGGAGTGCTCCGGGCCTGCCAGATAACAGCTGTTGCGATGTCGATGTCTGCTGTGGATGCTCCTCATCTGAGCTATTGGAAGCAGCACCCTCTTCCCCCAATGGATGCCAATCTGGGTCAACAACTGGGTCATCCATCACCTCCTCTTCTATGTCATGTGCACCTTCCTCTGTGTCACCGTGTATGGTAGTATAGTGTGCGGGAAGGGGCACCTGAGTCTCATCAGGGTCAGAATCTGGCTCTGTACACTGCGAGGACAATGTAGTGCTCTGAGTGAATGTACCAGCAGAATCATCCATCAGCGACTGTGCATCAGTGCACTCCATGTCAGATTCATCTTGGCCTGGGTAATTCACCATTTCACTTGATAATCCAGGCATGGTATGTGAAAACAGCTCCATGGAGTAATCAGTAGTATGGCCTGCGTCATCCTTCAATCTTGGTTGGGGTGAAGGACACAAGGAAAGGTGTGGTTCATGAACATGAGCCTCCAATGACGACTCAGTGCTTTTACTTTTTACAACTGAAGAAGAGGAGGCGATAGAGCTGGAGGCTGAGTCAGCAATGTAAGACAAAACTTTTTCCTGATGCTCTGGCTTTAAAAGCGGTTTGCCAACTCCTAGAAAACTAAGCGTTCGAGGCCTTATGTAGCCAGACGATGACGCAGGCTCAACACCTCCTGCATTCGGTCCTATTTTGCTCTTGCCACTACCATCAGGTCCACCACCAACACCATCATTACCAGCTGCCAACCTCCGCCCAATTCCACGGCCTCTTCCACCAGCCTTCCTCATTTTTGGTAGAAATGTAGACAAAATCCAACAAACTATATAGTAATGTAAAACAAGGTACAAGGCGTCTATAGGACAGGGGAGATTTTGAATTTCTGCAGACACTTGTGGACACTGGACACTTTTGGATTGTGTGAGGCCCAATGAATATCTGAGCGCTATGTGACAGGCTCGATGGCACAGCTGTGACCAAAGTGACTAGAGGATAAGGGAGATTTTGAATCTCTGCACACACTTTTGGACACTGGACACTTTTGGATTGTGTGAGGCCCAATGAATATCTGAGCGCTATGTGACAGGCTCGATGGCACAGCTGTGACCAAAGTGACTAGAGGATAAGGGAGATTTTGAATCTCTGCACACACTTTTGGACACTGGACACTTTTGGATTGTGTGAGGCCCAATGAATATCTGAGCGCTATGTGACAGGCTCGATGGCACAGCTGTGACCAAAGTGACTAGAGGATAAGGGAGATTTTGAATCTCTGCACACACTTTTGGACACTGGACACTTTTGGATTGTGTTAGGCCCAATGAATATCTGAGCGCAATGTGACAGGCTCGATGGCACAGCTGTGACCAAAGTGACTAGAGGATAAGGGAGATTTTGAATCTCTGCACACACTTTTGGACACTGGACACTTTTGGATATTGTGAGGCCCAATGAATATCTGAGCGCTATGTGACAGGCTCGATGGCACAGCTGTGACCAAAGTGACTAGAGGATAAGGGAGATTTTGAATCTCTGCACACACTTTTGGACACTGGACACTTTTGGATTGTGTGAGGCCCAATGAATATCTGAGCGCTATGTGACAGGCTCGATGGCACAGCTGTAACCAAAGTGACTAGAGGATAAGGGAGATTTTGAATCTCTGCACACACTTTTGGACACTGGACACTTTTGGATTGTGTGAGACCCAATGAATATCTGAGCGCTATGTGACAGGCTCGATGGCACAGCTGTGACAAAAGTGACTAGAGGATAAGGGAGTTTGGATTGCTTTTAAAAAAGCAGTTTGCGGAGCAGTGGGTAAACAGCAATGCCAGCCTGTCAGGAAGCCTTAAAAGGCAGCCCAACAACCAACACCACTGATACACCACAATATAGCCTCCCCTTGCACTGCACACACAGTGACTGGTGTGTTGTGTAGGCCAAATTGCTAGCAGCAGAAGCAGTTTTTTTTTCTTCTCAGGACTAAAAAAAAAAATTGGGATTGCTTTTAAAAAAGCAGTTTGCGGAGCAGTGGGTAAACAGCAATGCAGGAATGTCAGGAAGCCTTAGAAGGCAGCCCAACAACCAACACCACTGATACACCACTATATAGCCTCCCCTTGCACTGCACACACAGTGACTGGTGTGTTGTGCAGGCCAAATCGCTAGCAGCAGAAGCAGTTTTTTTGTCTTCTTCCCTGCCTAACGCTCTCCCTACAGAATCAGCAGCAACCTCTCCCTATACTGAGATCGGCAGAAGTAAGATGGCGGTCGGCGTGAACGCCCTTTTATACCCCCTGTGACGCCCACCAAAGCAAGCCAATCACTTGCATGCCCTTCTGAAAGATGGTGGTGACCCCTGCCTATGTCATCACGTTGCCCACAGTGTCCGTGGATCCTGATTGGCTGAAAAAGAGCGCAAAACAAACTATTGAAACGCGACTTTGGCGCGTAAGTCGCCGACCTCGTGGCCGACCTCATCCTAGGGTCGGGTTTCGTTTCATGAAACCCGACTTTGCCAAAAGTCGGCGACTTTTGAAATTTTTCGACCCGTTTCGCTCAACTCTACTGGACAGAAATGATGGTACCCTGAAAATAATGTGTCAAAAGTGACATATTAAATCAATGAGTGTCCACTAGTGTTGAGCGATACCCCAAAAATATCGGATATCGCCGATTCCGATACTGGAAACCAATGCAAGTCAAAGGTACACAACTATCGGATTGAAAATAAACCCTTACTTTCCTTGTAGGTTAATTCTACATGAAGGAAAACAACTAAGAAAAATGTAGAATGTATTGGGGGAGGTGGAGGAGACATTAAAGGCATAGAGGTTTACCCCAATCAAATAGAATAGCAGGAATTAGTTTTTTTTTAAGATGTTTTGTCGTCTTCTTCGGGGTGGTCTTCAGGGTCGTCGTCTTTAGGGTCATCATCAGGGAGATCCAGAGTGATTACCAAAAACCATTTCAAAAAGCTTGAACTTGGAAATGTAGCAGAAGGTACAAGAAGGCTGTGGAACTGCTGAGACCAGCTGACGGTACAGGAATTTGGATGGGTAGCCGAAGGTACAAGAGCCAATGGAACTACCGAGGACCAGTTGATGGTACTGGAACCCGTTACTAACCAGGAGGTACCTGTGCCAGAAAGCACTACCAAGGACCAGCAGACGTTGGTGGAACTCGGATACCGAGAAGGAGGCACCTAAGCCAAAGGCTCTGCCTAGAACCAGCTGACGTTACTGGAACCCAGGGGGACATATTCAAGATTGACTTCCAAAGAACCAGCTAATGGTACTGGAACTCAGATAGGCAGCAGAAGGTACACATGAAAAAAAAAGTTGCAAGGCCGCGAGCCGGCCGGAGTTATCGAAACCCACAGTCCAACAGGGGGAGCTTGTCCTATTGGCAATACGGAACCAGCCTTCATTGCCAGATCCCGCAGCCCACATAGGAAGCATCTAAACTGCAGGCACCGTAGAGTCGGCTAACCCGACTGCAACACGACAGGACAACGTATTGGAGGCAAAGTGACGTTGACACTACCCGGAAACAGCTGGCATGCTGGAACCAAGCTGGGCAGGAGGGAGTACCCGTGCCAAAGACACTTCTGAGCAGCAACTGGTGGTGTTGGAGCGCAGGGATTACAGGAGAAACAGAGTGTAGCCAGAGGCCTAATTGGAGCTAGTTTAATATCTGTAGTAGTGTGAGTGTGGTCGGAGAAATTGCCAGACACACAGCAGGGGATCAGCTGACATTACTGAACCCCAATAACACAGGAGCAAGTGTCGACTGTGCAGATAGCACTTCTGAGCAGCAACTGGCGGTGTTGGAGCCCAGGGATTACAGTTCAGGTGGTAGAAACATGAACACAACTGGAGACCTGGATACTGTTGCCAACCAATTATTTAATCTGGAAGAGGACTGGCAAATTCCTGCGAGATCCAGGCCTTGTTCATTTTCAGAAAAGTAAGCCAGTCAATGTTATCGGAGGTTAGTCGCGTGCGGGCAAGACATGTAGTCTGTCACCATCTGACGAAATGTTGCCTCCTGCTGACTGGAGCCGTCTGTGATGGTGTAGACATTTGTGGCGGGGAAACAAAACTTTGCCACATTTGGGCCATACTGGTCTTGCCTTGTGCTGAGGCGCTGCTTCTGCTCCCTCTTTGTGCAGAGCTTCCTCCACTGCCTCAACGCACTGAGCTGCTTTGTAAAGCACTGCTCTCGGGTGGAATGGAGAACATGTTGGAATGCACCAGTGTGTCTTGGTACTCCCGCATTTTACGCTCCTGGTTCAACGGTGTTATGAGGCTTTGTAAGTTGTCCCAGTAGCGATGATCTAGGAGGCTGTACACCGAATAATCAGCCATGTTGAGAATGTGGGCGATGCAGCGGTCGTTTCTCAGGCACTGCAGCATGAAATCAACCATGTGCTGCAGACTGCCAACTGGCCAAGAAACGCTGTCTCCTGCCTGCTCTGCATCACCCCACCCTCGCTCTACATACTGACTACTAGAGCATTGTGTACCTCCCTCCTCTGGACAGATGTCTTCCTCCTCCATTGACTCCTCCTCATCCTCCTCACAAAGTGTCCCCTGCCTAGGCCTTTGTGAGGAACCACGTTGCGCAGACTGTCCAGAAGCAGATGGCATTTGTGACTCCTCATCCTCCACCTCTTCCACAACCTCCTCCCTTAGTGCTTGCAGTGTTTTTTCAAGCAAGCAGATAAGCGGGAAAGTCATGCTGACTAGTACATCATCTGCACTCACCATCCGCATGGAATCATCGAAGGCACGCAAAATGTGGCAGATGTCCTTCATAGAGGCCCACTCAGTGGTGGTGAAGTGTGAACGTCACGCAGTGCGACTTGTTTGTGTCATGATCTGAAGTGATCTGACAGTTTTAAAAGCACAGAGTGAACTTTTTTTCCTTTTGGCAAGTTGCCAAAGTGACTTGACTGTCCCTGGTGGTGGTTAGTGGTATCACACCTTAGGTTTCAGTTTAATGTGCACGTAATTAGGAATCAGGTGTGGGGCTCTATAAATGAGTCTCAGGGTGTGTAATCACTGCTGTGATATTCACTCATTCATTCTTTGATTCTGAGTTGGTGAGAGCCTGGTGGAAGGATGGAGCTGAGGAGGAGTCCTGCGCAGCTTAGCCAGGGGGGACGTGTGTCAGCTATGGTGTCTGGACGAAGGGCTGGCATGGCGTGGTGGGGTCGCAGTGATGGTGTCAGCAGGAGGTGTCTGCATGGACTGGTGGAGTGGCTACTATGGAGAGTGGCACTCACCATGTGGGACTTGGCTGCTGAGCTAGACTCAAGCATGCTTGACTTCGTGGCAGAAGCTGAACTCATCCTTGGGACTCTGTTACTAAGCAGCAGCAACTGGTGGTGGACTCTGCTCCAAGGCTGCACCGAGGTGAAGGATCCTGTTATGGTGATAGATTCGGGTGGAGGAGAAGACGCACGCAGGTGGAGAGCACTGTTGCAGGAGCATAAGCACAGAGCATAAAGCTAAGTGGTGTCCCCCTGTATTGTCTCTTTCCCTCATGTGTGTTATTAGTGCACTGGTGGGATTAGTCTCCGCACCGCCCAATTCCCTAGTGAGGGTTTAGGGTCAGGGCGAGCAAGGGTTTAAGGTTCGCGTGCGGCGACAGGTGCGGAGCCTGTATAGGGAACGTTAGGAGTGCAGGGACACTGGCTCAGGGGAGCTCAAGAGGTCTCCATTTCCCTATTCCCTATCGCAGGGCCCACCATTGTAAATGTTTCCCAGGTTCCCCCTTATTATTTAAATTCGCCGTACTGGAGGCGGGGTTTCCAGAATGTATGTATAATGTGTAATTCCTAAATTCGCCAGGTGGAGGCGGTGTATCCATCTGCACGTTTTATTATTTAAATTCGCCCCACTGGAGGCGCTGTATCCAGGGTCACGTGTGTTATAGGTCCGCCTTGCGGTATCATCTGCGTCCAGACACGCGTGACCATGACATTATCACCAGCCCTGCATTTTTTTTTTCTGGTGAGCTTTGGCGATGTGGAGACCTGTGAGTAATTGCTGCTGGGCCTCACTGAGGTGAGTGGGGAGCGGCAAGGTGTGTTAGAGCCGCTGCAGCAGCAGTTATCAGGGTCTGGGGCCTCTGCTCAGGTAACCAGGAAATCAAAATGGCGGCTTTGGCAAATTGTGATCTGGCTAAAAGCCCCTGGAGTCGCTGCTGGTGAGCGGGACTTGCTCATGCACGCGGGCGTACCCAGGCAGGTGGGAGGAATGGTGCCCCACGGAGCTGCTTGGTATTCCCCGAGGTGAAGGGGTACGTCCCTGTAGTGAGCAGACTGGTGTGATAGTCCGCGGGGCTCATGCCAAATCTTCAATACCACCGAAAAAGCCGCCCCTCCTGGTCGTGTGGAGGCGACCAGCGAGTGTATTTTTTCTCCATATTCCTGTGGCTCTGGCAAAGTGCCCCCTAGAGTCGCTGCTGGGGAGCGGGACTTGTTCATACAGGCGGACGTAACCAGACAGATGGGTGGAGTTGGTGTCCCCATGGTGCTGTCTGGGGTTCCCCGAGGTGAAGGGGTACGTCCCTGTAGTGAGCAGACTGGTGTGATAGTCCGCGGGGCTTTCGCCAAATCTTCAAATACCACCGAAGAAGCCGCCCCTCCTGGTCGTGTGGAGGCGACCATCGAGTGTATATTTCCTCCATATCCCGGTCCGTTCACCTCCAGGTGTGAGCAGCAGGTGTGCTGCGGGGGAGTAGGGACAAATCTCACCCCTCGCCATTAACCAACCCTGGGAGGCACAGACCTCATGGTGAAAGGGTTGGAGGGTGGTGTCCCTTGGTGAATAGCGGGGTTGTGAGTGTGGTGACAGCAGGGGGACGCCTCTGTTGTCATGTCCAGAAGGAGTTTACCAAATATATGACGAACGAATGTATGCAATAAACGTTCAGGTCCGGACCTGTGTGTGAACGAGCGTGTATGGGTTCCACCAAAAAACATCTTGTGGAAGTGTGTTGTGGAGCCTGATCAGCTCATAACAAACAAACATACACATACATAAACTCGTTCCCCAGGTCGGCGCTGTGGAGATGAGTGGTGCCTCCAAAATGAACTTTATTGCCAATACCAGCGGTGTGTTTATCTTAAACCTGAAGTGTCAGGTAGTGGTGGGGTGAACTCAGGATCTGGGCGTCCCCGCTGTAGGTGTTTCCCTAATGAGGAGTGGTCTTGAGGGTCCAGAGGCCCCTCATTAAGGAGGGGGTACTGTCATGATCTGAAGTGATCTGACAGTTTTAAAAGCACAGAGTGAACGTTTTTCCTTTTGGCAAGTTGCCAAAGTGACTTGACTGTCCCCGGTGGTGGTTAGTGGTATCACACCTTAGGTTTCAGTTTAATGTGCACGTAATTAGGAATCAGGTGTGGGGCTCTATAAATGAGTCTCAGGGTGTGTAATCACTGCTGTGATATTCACTCATTCATTCTTTGATTCTGAGTTGGTGAGAGCCTGGTGGAAGGATGGAGCTGAGGAGGAGTCCTGCGCAGCTTAGCCAGGGGGGACGTGTGTCAGCTATGGTGTCTGGACAAAGGGCTGGCATGGCGTGGTGGGGTCGCAGTGATGGTGTCAGCAGGAGGTGTCTGCATGGACTGGTGGAGTGGCTACTATGGAGAGTGGCACTCACCATGTGGGACTTGGCTGCTGAGCTAGACTCAAGCATGCTTGACTTCGTGGCAGAAGCTGAACTCATCCTTGGGACTCTGTTACTAAGCAGCAGCAACTGGTGGTGGACTCTGCTCCAAGGCTGCACCAAGGTGAAGGATCCTGTTATGGTGATGGATTTGGGTGGAGGAGAAGACGCACGCAGGTGGAGGGCTCTGTTGCAGGAGCATAAGCACAGAGCATAAAGCTAAGTGGTGTCCCCCTGTATTGTCTCTTTCCCTCATGTGTGTTATTAGTGCACTGGTGGGATTAGTCTCCGCACCGCCCAATTCCCTAGTGAGGGTTTAGGGTCAGGGCGAGCAAGGGTTTAAGGTTCGCGTGCGGCGACAGGTGCGGAGCCTGTATAGGGAACGTTAGGAGTGCAGGGACACTGGCTCAGGGGAGCTCAGGAGGTCTCCATTTCCCTATTCCCTATCGCAGGGCCCACCATTGTAAATGTTTCCCAGGTTCCCCCTTATTATTTAAATTCGCCGTACTGGAGGCGGGGTTTCCAGAATGTATGTATAACGTGTAATTCCTAAATTCACCAGGTTGAGGCGGTGTATCCATCTGCACGTTTTATTATTTAAATTCGCCCCACTGGAGGCGCTGTATCCAGGGTCACGTGTGTTATGGGTCCGCCTTGCGGTATCATCTGCGTCCAGACACGCGTGACCATAACAGTTTGCACCTAATGCAACTGGTACTCCATTACTGCTGCCTGCTGCTCACACAACCTCTTCAACATATGTAACGTTGAATTCCACCTGGTGGGTAGGTCACATATGATGCGATCTTCCGGAAGGTTGAATCGGCGCTGCAGAGATGCAATGCACGATCTTGCCATGCTGGAAAGCTGCAAGTGAGCGCACTCTATGTGGACCTTGTGCAGCAGTGCATCAAGATCCGGATAGTCCCTCAAAACACTCTGCACGACCAAGTTGAGCACATGTGCCAGACATGGGATGTGAGTGAGGTTGCCTAGGCCCAGAGCTGCCACCAGATTTCGGCCATTGTCACACACTACAATGCCTGGCTGGAGATTCGCTGGCACAAATCCACATGTCGCTCTCCTGCTTGATGGCATTCCAGAGCTCCTGCGCTGTGTGGCTTCGATTCCCCAAATAAATTATTTTCAATACGGCCTGTTGACGTTTGGCCATGGCTGTGCTCATATCGGTCATAACAGGTAGGCGTTCACGGGTCCATGTGGAGGTAGACTGTGACGGCTCCTGCAGCGCTGATTCAGAGGAACTGGAGTATGAGGAGGAGTCAATGTGTACAGACTGGATTCCTGCAATCCTTGGAGTTGGCAGAACACGTACAGCACCACTCTCAAGAACTGTACCTGGCTCCACAGCATTTACCCAATGGGCAGTGAGGAAAAGATATCATCCCTGTCCATGGTTACTGGTCCATGCATCGGTGGTCAGGTGGACCTTGCTACTGATGGCGTTTAGTAGCGCATGTTTAATGTTTTCCTCCACATGGTTTTGCAGGGCAGGGACGGCTTGCCTGCTGAAATAAAAGCGGCTGGGCACGTTGTATTGTGGGATTGCCAATGCCATGAAGTTACGGAAGGTGTCAGTCTCCACCAGCCTGAATGAGAGCATTTCAAGGGACAGTAGTTTTGCAATGCCAGCATTCAGAGCCTGTGCTCGGGGGTGGTTTGCCAAGTATGGGCGCCTTTTCTCCCATGCCTGTGCTACCGATGGCTGTAGACTGGCTTGGGAGTGTGAGGATGACAGGGAACGTGGTGCTGTGGGTGGAATGGCACTGTGTCTCTGTACAACAGTGCCAGAGGTTCTTCCATGGCGATCCTGTGAGGAAGCCGAACCAGCTGTGTATGAGCTGGAGGAAGAGGCTACAACACGAGCTGAAGAGGTGGTAGGTGGCGCTGTAGGTTGGCCTAGGTCTTCAGTGTGTCTTTGTAACTCCACCACGTGCTTGGTCCGCACATGTTTCTACATATTTGTGGTATTGAGGTTGCTGACACTTTTCCCTCTATTCACTTTCTGATTACACAGCTTGCATTTGACAAAGCAAATGTCATCTGCAACTGTTTCAAAAAAGGACCAGGCACTGCAAGTCTTGGGAGTGCCCGTTTTGGGTTTTGGAAGAGGCATGCTCCTAATGGGTGCCGAAGTGGAGGCTACAGGCAACAGAGTCTGCCCCCTCCCTCTCCCTCCTTTTTTGGCCGTTCGGGGAATCTCTTCCTCAGAGCTGCTCACACCACCTTCCTGTACCTCACGCCATGATGGGTCAAGGACCTCATCATCTACAATACCCTCTTCAAAAGACTGCTTCTCCTGGGTAGTCTCAACAGCACAGTATGCACCAGAAAGTGGCACCTGAGT
Organism: Dendrobates tinctorius; assembly: GCF_039654945.1. Taxonomy (NCBI): domain Eukaryota; kingdom Metazoa; phylum Chordata; class Amphibia; order Anura; family Dendrobatidae; genus Dendrobates; species Dendrobates tinctorius. Next base: position 55,178,915 of record NW_027361698.1, on the reverse strand, counting down.
CTCATCATCAGATGCGTACTGAGGTGTGCTAACCATAGGCACTTGCCCACCCGCCTCTTCAGATTCAGAGAGACAAAGCTGTTGCGCATAACTTCATACTACCTCTTCTTCAAATTCTCGAATGCTGCTTGCCTGGTCCCCTCTTTCCAAGCCAACAGATTCAGAGAACAGAAGTAGAGATGGCTCCTGTCCAGGGCTCTCTGACTGCCTGGGCAATTTGGCAGGTGGTGAAGAGACAGATGGGTGCTCTTCAGTGCTCTGGACCTGAGAGGTTCTGGAACTAATTGAAGTCGATGCATTAGCTGCCATCCATCCGACAACAGCTTCAATTTCTTCATCCCGCAGCAGTAGGGTACGGCGAGCTCCTTCAAAGCTGCGCATAAAGGACTGTTCCCTGGTAAAACTGGGGGATGCTGAGTCACTGGTGCCCGCAGCAGGCACAGAATCCCCACGTCCTCTCCCTGCAGAAACTCCATGCCCATGACCACATGCCTTACTCCCTGCCTTCTTCATCTTGGTAGACTGGTAAAGATAGGCAGAAAAGTACTAAGGGCTTAGTGTGCTTATTCCTGAACAGCTGCTAACAGGTTTAAGAAACACTAATTTTATAAAGTGTGGACTAGACTTTAATATGAGCTAATGTGGCCTACACAACTATAAAGTGGAGTGTTTGGTGAACTTTATTAACTTTTTTTTTCACAAAAAGACACTGGATGTGCCCAAAGGAGTAAAACCGATAGTATCACAAACTTTTTGTAGCTATTACAATGCAGGAAGGTGACCTACAATGCAATAGATGAGGCTCCAAAAAATAGGCTAATACTAATCTGGCTGGGGCTGCAGGGCACAAGCCAGCAGAAAGGCTCCTCTATCTACTCCTATATAGTGTTTGCAAATATTCTAGCTGGATACGGATGGAACCACACTAATAGGAGAAATCTGGAAAAATGAGCAGCACTAATGCAAAAAAGGACAATGTATGAGACAGTGATGCACGCTGAGCGGACTACAACCGGAGGTGGCTGCAGAACTCACTACAGCGTGAGCTGCACTCACACATAGAGACCTCGCAGACATCCGTGAACAGCGCTGCAAGGCTGCAGAAAAGCTCCTCTATCTACTCCTATATAGTGTTTTCAAGCAATCTAGCTGGATACGGATGGAACCACACTAATAGGAGAAATCTGGAAAAATGAGCAGCACTAATGCAAAAAAGGGCAATGTATGAGGCAGTGATGCACGCTGAGCGGACTACAACCAGAGGTGGCTGCAGATCACACTACAGAGACCTCGCAGACAGCCATGAACAGCGATGCAAGGCAAAAGAAAGCTTCTCACACAGTGGTTGGTAAAGTAGCCTGGTTAAAGCACAATAAAGCAAATCGCTAGCTCAAACTGTCCCTCAGAGTCAGAACAGCAGCGTCCTGTCCCTAAGTAAATTCACAGCAGAGTGAACCCAAAATCGAGACGGCGGCGGCTTTTATAGTGCATCATGACATCATTTCAGCAGCCAATCACAGCCATGCCATTAGTTAACATACCTAACATGCATAACAGGATGTGCCCACACTTCTTAGGATCCCTCATTGGCTGAATAAAATCAAACTGGCTCATTGCATTATGGGAACTTCCGATTCCGGTATTTGATATTCTAAAAGTATCGAAACTCCAGAATGCTCAACACTAGTGTCCACTAATTAACATCACAGGTGTCTACAATCTTGGAGTGGGCCTGAATAGAGGGCTACAGATACTCACTGTGCTGTTTGGTGACATGGTGTATATCACACTCAACATGGACCAGAGGAAGCGAAGGAAATAGTTGTCTCAGGAGATTAGGCTGGTTTCACATTTGCGTTTGTGAATGCAGCATTTCATCCGCATACATCCACATGCGTCCAGCATGCATATTTTTAACATGGTGCTGCGGATGCTTGCGCATGCGTCGTTTTACGGTGTGCAGCGGGGCGCAGCTAACACAACATGTTGCATTTTTTGAGGAGTCAAATTACCGCACCCATACAAATGTGGATGGATTGGGTTAAAACAATGCATGATAATCTATGGGAATGCATAGGTACGCAAGGACATGCGTACGCTTGCATTTGGTACACATGCGTTTTTATGAGTAAACATGTCCAGGAACTGGTTTAAGCCACCCCCACACAAAGCTGTATAAAAAGAGGATGTGGTGTGTGGTGAATTTCCCACACAGCAATGGCATAAAGTGAGACTAGGGACTTTTTTTTTTTAAGTGGCGGAGGAATACAGTGCGGAAGGATACCTACCTTCCGTCATTGGATTCCTGCAGCCCGTAGAGAACGGCAGCAACAGCTGATGCTGCAGTTCTCTACCCAAGATCGTCGTGGGACACACTCGTGGACTGCTTCGGATCGTGGGTGAGTATTTTTGTGGTTTGTTATGTTAATATTTATTCCGTAAAAGACAATTGCTTCGGGGAACAATGTGACAAGTATTGGTAAGTATGTTACTTTATGTTATATGTACTGTATGTCTATGTATGTATTGTATGAATGTATTGTATGTAGCATGTATGTAGTATGTATGTAGTATATATGTGGTATGTATGTAGCATGTAGTATGTATGTAGTATGTATGTAGCATGCATGTAGCATGCAGTATGTATGTAGCATGCATGTAGTATATATGTAGTATGTATGTAGCATGTAGTATGTATGTAGTATATATGTGGTATGTATGTAGCATGTAGTATGTATGTAGCATGCATGTAGTATGTATGTAGCATGCATGTAGTATATATGTAGTATGTATGTAGCATGTAGTATGTATGTAGCATGCATGTAGTATATATGTAGTATGTATGTAGTATGTATGTGGTATGTATGTAGCATGTAGCATGCATGTAGTATGTATGTAGTATATATGTGGTATGTATGTAGCATGTAGTATGTATGTAGCATGTAGTATGTATGTAGCATGCAGTATGTATGTTGCATGTAGTATATATGTAGTATGTATGTAGCATATATGTAGTATGTATGTAGTATGTATGTAGCATGCAGTATGTATGTAGCATGCATGTAGTATATATGTAGTATGTATGTAGCATATATGTAGTATGTATGTAGCATATAGTATATATGTAGTATGCATGTTGCATGCATGTAGTATATATGTAGTATGTATGTTGCATGTAGTATATATGTAGTATGTATGTAGCATGTAGTATGTATGTAGTATGTATGTGGTATGTATGTAGCATGTAGCATGCATGTAGTATGTATGTAGTATATATGTGGTATGTATGTAGCATGTAGTATGTATGTAGCATGCAGTATGTATGTAGCATGCATGTAGTATATATGTAGTATGTATGTAGCATATATGTAGTATGTATGTAGCATGCATGTAGTATACTGTATATGTAGTATGTATGTAGCATATATGTAGTATGTATGTAGCATGTAGTATATATGTAGTATGTATGTTGCATGTAGTATATATGTAGTATGTATGTTGCATGTAGTATATATGTAGTATGAATGTAGCATGTAGTATGAATGTAGCATGTATGTAGTATGCATGTTGTATGTATGTAGCATGTAATTTTTTTTTTTTTTTACATTCAACACATTAGCCGGATGATGGGACTACTACTGTCCCATCATTGGCTAATGTGTCAATCACTGTCATGGTAGCAGGCATCGCCCGATGGGACTTGTAGTCCCATCGGACGATGCCTGCACAGACCCCCGAAGCCTGCACAGCCCCCCGGCAGGCCGGCACAGCCCCCCGGCAGGCCGGCACAGACCACCCGGCAGGCCGGCACAGACCACCGGAGCCTGCACAGCCCCCCGGCAGGCCGGCACAGCCCCCCGGCAGGCCGGCACAGCCCCCCGGCAGGCCGGCACAGCCCACCGGAGCCTGCACAGACCCCCTGGCAGGCCGGCACAGCCCCCCGAAAGGCCCGTACAGACCCCAGAGAGGCTGTACAAGGGAAAAACAGGATTTTTCTTATTCCGATACCGGAAGTCCCATAGACTTGAATGGGACTTCCGGTATCGGAATCGGCGATACCGATACTTTTTTTTAAGATCGGCCGATCCATTCCGATCGCTCAACTCTAATCACAAGCCATTGGATCTTATTTGAAGACTCTGAATTATCAAAATGTGAGTATATAAGCTAATGTCTGTCTGTTTTTCTCCCTGCAGTCTGTAATCACTTCTGTCTCTCTTGCAGTATTCCTTATCATGTCCTCCAGTGCCAAGCAGACCTCACAGAGTGGGCAGGAGACTGAAGTGAGTACATTTGCCGCTGATTGGTAAGTATTGACTGTCAATATGACACATGTAGTAAAATCATATATTTTCTATACAGAACCATTCCAGTCCAGATGAGCAGAAGCAGCAGACTCAGGCCCAAGTTTGGGTAGCAAGACGGAGTGTAAGTATTCTTGACTGTTTTTGGTTATTCTTGACTGTTCTTGGCTTAAGTTTTTTATCTTTACAACATTAATGTCTTTCTTTCTTTTCTAGTTTCCACAACAGGAAGAAGAAGCAATGGACAATGACCTCCTCATCACATTGGTGGAGGAGCGAGTTCCGTTGTGGAACACCCGGGATCAGCAGCACTCAGACGCAGTGGTGATTCGGCGGCTGTGGAATGAAGTGACCCTATCGCTGATGGATGACTTTGACAACACCACGCTACAAGTCCAAAAGGATTTTCATAAGTATTGCAATGTGGTCAACTGGGCTGTGAACCTGTAAAGCCGGGATCACACAACCGTGTTTGATGCGAGAAACTCCTGCCTGTTTCTCGCATCACACACAGTTGTGTGATCCCGGCTTAAAGTGCATTGTTTAACAATTTTTCCCCCTTGACAGTGAATAAAGTCAGAACCCATTGGCGTTCGATGAAGGATTGCTTCAATATGGACCTGAGACAGGAGATCAAAGTTCGAAGTGGTGCTGCTCAAAAGATCAGGAAATACAAGTACCATAGGATGCTGTCTTTCCTGAGGCCTGTGCTTGCTCAGCGAACATAAGTATTTTTGTGTTGTATTCCATGTGTTGTATTCCATAATCTTATTTCTTTCTATTCCACAGGATATGCTGGCGCTTTTACAATTGTTAATTTTTTGTAGTAATGTTTTTCATTTCTTTTCCACACAGAACCTGGAGCAGCACCATCGATCCACGATCGTCCTCGGTTGGAGCGTCAGCTCAACAAACAGCCACTGAACAGTCCCAGTCATCCACCAGCAATGCAGCAAGTAGGCAGGCTTCACAGGCTGAAGAACAGGCAGCTGGTCCTTCAGGTGTTCCCCATCTCAGGCCTCTGACACTGCTTTTTTGGGTCTTCCCACCAGCGGCAGAAGGTCTTGTACAGATCACACATGCCTGAGCTTTTTCACTTGAGCTTGGTCTTCCAGAATGGCCTGAAGGCACTCGGAGATAGACTGGAAAGTGGTTTTGCCCATATAAACACACTTTTCCAGGATGTCAACCAACGCCTTGATCACCTGGAAGCTGACCTTCAGAGACCGGCACAAATTTTTTTTACTGCTATAGAGCAGGGCATGTCGGAACACCTTATGCCTGATCTCCAGCTGAATGTGATGCAGGCCTGCAATGCTGCTTATGGTCAAGCTATGCAGCAGACTCGGTACTGACAGCATCCACGTATGGCATTTCCGCCTGTGCCACCACTAACCCACTTTGCCTCTTTACCGAGTTCTGCTGCATACAAATGTACCACAACCACCATGCCCAGTCCTGCTGCACACCACTATACTGCCACCACCATGCCAGGTCCTGCTGCTGAACACCAGTCCACTGCCACCACCATGCCAGGTCCTGCTGCTGAAGTCCAGTCCACCCCCACCACCATGCCGGTTCCTGCTCCTGCACACCCATCCACATCCACGTTGCTGAGTCTTGCTCCTGCACGCCCATCTACCTCCACGATGAAGAGTCCTGGTACTGCAAGCCATCCTCAAACCACTACTCCCACCCTCCCAAAGAGACACAGAAGAAGCAAGCTGCCTAGTAGCAGCTCTGGACAGAGATCTGGACAGAAATTCTAAAAGAAGAAGCGTGGACCAAAAACTGTACTACCACCTCCACCCTCACCTCCCAATGTATCTCTCTTGTCCAATTTATCTCTCCCTTCAAGTATGTCTCTCCCGTCCCATGGCTCCCCTCTTAATGTGTCTACTCCCATCCCTGACCTCCCAGACCCCAAACATTTAGTAGGCCCTTCCCCTGTAACCCCTTCATCATCCACATGTAGCCAATCATCCCAGTGCCACACACCCCAGGTCCATAACATTTCGCCTATGGTACATTCACAAAAGTTAATTTTTGTTGCTAAATAAAATTGTGTTTTTTTCCCCCAATCACTACTTGTTCTTTGTCTCTCTCTGTACCATTGCCGTCAAAACACACTGTGAACACCTTATAAAACTAAGTATTGTAATGTTGAGGGCACTTGGAACAGGTGTTTAAGGTGTTTTATTACTTTAGTCAGCAATCATAACAGGTACATAACATTACAGGTACATAACATTACAGGTACATAACATTACAGGAACATTTTACTGGCTTAAACCATTTCATCTTGCCATGCCACACGTCCTATATCTGAAACAAAGTAGGCAGCAAATGTATCCCTCATTTGGGCAACTTCCCTTGTTGTCCTCAGAGGGTGATGTTGGTACTCTGGCAATAAGGTAGAAACAGGTTAATCAAGTTCTACATTGGGTCACTCTTTAGCCATGATGTAGTTGTGCAGAACTGCACACGTTTTCACAACTTCATCGACAGTCTCAATTTTTAGATTAATGGCTGTTCCCAAAATCCACCATTTAGATACTAGCAAACCAAAGGCACACTCCACAGTTCTTTGTGCCCTTGTCAGTCAGTAGCTAAATATCCTTTTTGTGTGGTTCAAGTCCCGACTGGAGTATGGTTTAAAGAAACGGGATTGGAGATCATTAAGTGTTGGGAAGAGGTCGTGGCAATGGGAAATTGAAATTATTCCCATGTAAGCGTTGGCACGTGTCAGAGTTTTTGAATGTCTGGGAGTTATTACCTCTTCAAAAAGATCCAATGTCCAAGGCCACAAATCTACAGTCCGAAGCTGCAATTGCCATGAGCACTATCGAAAAGTATTTTTTATAATTGAAATACTCGGATCCAGTCCCAGCCGGTTTGATAAGAAAGGGTGGAAATGCCAATCCGGAATTGGAAATGGAGCGATGATAAGCTCTCTCCAGTAGCCAAGAATCTGCTGAAAAGAGAAAGGAAAAAGCAATTAAGTACATACCTTTTAGAACAATAATATTTATGACAGCTGTTTTGCCGAACAGAAAAAGGAAAAAAAAATAAGGTCATGGCAGAACAATAATATTTATGACAGGCGTTTCGTTTTAAAAATTACGTACCTTAGGGTCACCAGCAGACATTCCTCAGAAGGAATTGCTCTAAGTAGCTGTGTGTCCTGCCTCCTAATAACTCCTTGTACAAGTAGAAGAAAATCGCTGAAGTTCTGTTGAGACATCGTCCTGTACTCAAAATATTTATCTGGGTTTTGTGAGGCACCGACCGGAGTCATATGTGAGGGTCACTAGCTATGTGTCCCCCAGAATGTGCTCAGAAGCGTATTAGATCCGCTGGAGTGCCCTGTCGTCGCAGCAGTGTGCCTGTGACTCACAGGGCAGAATAAAAGTGAGTTTGAGCCTGGTCAATTTATTTGGACCAAGGAGTTTATTCAGGAAAACACAGTATGGGCTTTTATTTTTGAAAGGGACTGCAGGAAGGTAGTGGGATCCGGTCCGTTTCCTCCTGCCCAGGTCTTCTAAGTGGCCTATGGCCACAGATTGTAGAAAGGAAAAAAAAACCCTGCAGAAAGGGTTTGGGTGTGTCAGTTCTGACTTGCTCAGAGAGAGAGCAGTGGTCTGCAGAGCTCCCTGTGTGAGGCAGCCAAGGGGCCAAGCTGAGCTAAGGTCTGGAACCCCTTTCATACCCAGGCAATGCGGTCGCTCATGGCAACTGGCAACGAACTGTTTTGTTGCTTCCCGGCTGCGATCCAGAGGATACAGCGTGTTGTGCACTGTGAGTGTTTTTTTTGTGGACATTAAATACGTTTTTTGTTTGAACTTGCTGGGTCACTGCATCATCTCTGCACAGCGTGGACACTGCTGCTTTACAGTTTTAATGGAGCTCACTGTATAAGGAGTGGTAGGCTCCACGGCTCTCTCGGAGTTCAACAATGGGATATTGCCAAAAGCGACGACGACGTCGTATCCGTCTTTCTCTTTTCCTTTCTTGCTCACAAGCAAATGCAAAGGCAAGAAACAAGTTCACATCCAAATCCAGATTACGATAGAAACTCTTCATGCGAAGATCCATCTTGACGCTGGATACAGAAGCAAAAGCTGAGGATTTCATTTGTACAAGGGTCTATATACAGAATTTCCATGAGACACACCCATTGGATGTGGCTTGTGTCAAGGAAATTCTCCTGGAAAATAATTTTCCTATCGAATGCATGCGCATAAAAAGCACAAACGCATGCAAAAACTGTTGTGAATTCACTTTCTGGCCTACCTCTGGTTACTAGTGAAGGTAGTGAAGCTGGCTATATTGACAGAGGGGTCACAAGTTCTCTTTCCGGGCTCCCTCTGGTGGTTACTGGAGGTAATGGAGCTGATATAATTAACAGAGGCCTGCCACCTGATAATGAGGAGGACGATTGGACATCTGGAGTTTCCGAATGAATTTAAGACAGCCGACTCCCTCTATCCCTGCTGGTGATTTTTTCCTGCCTCGTGAGGTCTTGGTTTCCAGCTCAGTCCATGCATGCTCAGCTAAGTGCTCTTTTGCTATTGTTCACATTTGATCTGGTTTTGTCTATTTCATTTTTGTGTGGTCAGCCAGCTCCGGCTGGGCTGTGCTGAATTTCCATCCTTATGTTACTGCTTGTGCCAGTTTGTTTTGTCCCTTATTAGATTGGCCTCTTTTTGCTGTGCTTTCAGAATATACCAGAGTGCTGATATAGTGGGCGAAGTCGAGTGACTTCTTTTTTTTTATCAGATGTGTTGGGCATTTTTTGCAGGTTTTTTTGCATGATTGCAGGCAGTGTCTTTCCTTTCCTGGCCTGTCTAGTTATTGTGGGCCCCATCGTTTGCACAGTCTATTTTCCTACCTGCCTTTGTGTTTTCATCTTGTCTCACCGACAATATATGTTTGGGGGCTATCTATTCCTTTGGGGTCTGCTCTGGGGCAGTTTAGATTTCCCCTTTCTTGCTTTAGGCTTATTTAGTTCTCCGGCTGCGTCGAGGCGTCTAGGATCATCGTAGGTATGCTCCACAGCTACTGCTAATTGTGTGGATAGGATCAGGGGTCTGCAATCGCTTAGTTACCAACCTCTCTGGTTTTCTGTGGCTTGGTCTTGCTCTCCTCCTCGATGACCCAATCATAATAAAAAACACATGCAAACGCATGCAAACACTGCGTTTTTTGCCATCATGCATAAGCTGATATGGATAAAAAAGGCTATGTTACCTTGCGTTTGCATGCATTTTTGCATGCGTTTGCAGTTGCGGATGATACGCTGCGCACATAGATGCAAATGTGAACCTAGCCTTAGAAAGAAAATTATAGACAAACATGTTAAAGGTAAAGATTATAAGGCCATCTCCAATCATCTTGATGTTCCTGTGACTACAGTACTACAGTTGCAGTTGTTATTCAGAAATTTAAGCTCCATGGGCCTGTAGCCAACCTCCCTGGACGTGGCCACAGGAGGAAAATTGATGACAAATCAAAGAGACAGATAATACGATTGGAAAGAAAAGAGGCCAGAAAAAAATTATAAACTGATTAGCGGTGAACTTCATGCTCAAGGAACATCAATGTCAGATTGCACCATCCGTCGTATGTGCCAAAGTGGAATTCAAGGGAGATGGCCAAGGAGGGCACCATTGTTGAAAAAAATCATAAAAAAGCCAGACTGGAATTTGCCAAACTACATGTTGACAAGCCACAAAGCTTCTGGGAGAATGTCCTTTGGACAGATGAGACAAAAATGGAACTTTTTGGCAAGACACATCAGCTCTATGTTCACAGATGGAACACTGTCCCTACTGTGAAACATGGAGGAGGCTCTGTTATGCTCTGGGGCAGCTTTGCTCCATCTGGCACAGGGTGTCTGGAATCTGTGCAGGGTACAATGAAATCTCAAGACTATCATGGGATTCAAGACAGAAATGTGCTGCCCAGTGTCAGGAAGCTTGATCTCAGTCGCAGGTCATGGGTCTTGCAACAGGATAATGACCTAAAACACACAGCTAAATACACCCAAGAATGGCTGAGGAAAACATTGGACTATTCAAAAGTGGACTTCTATGAGCCCTGACCTAAATCATATTGAGTATCTATGGATAGAGCTGAAACATGCTATTTGGAAAAGGCATCCTTCAAGCATAAGACAACTGGTACAGTTTGCTCTTGAGGAGTGGGCCAAAATACCTGTTCAGAGGTTCAGAAGTCTCATTGATGGTTACAGGAATTGTTTGATTGTAGTGACTGCCTCAAAAGTTTGTGAAACAAAATATTAAGTTAAGGATACCATCATTTTTGTCCAGGCCTATTTCATGATTTTTATTTTTAAAAAAAATTCTGTGGAATCATGGCTGAAAAGCAATGTGTGACTTTCATTTGTCATTTCCATAGATTTTTGATTTATTATAACTTTTGTCAGATTCAAGTTATTTATGTGACCATTGGCAGTGATGACGGGGTGTGAGTATCCTTTCATCATAGTTTCAATACAATTTTTTTCAGTTTTACTTCAAATTCTTTTTTTCTATTTTATCTATAGGTTTCAAAATGAGAAGTCACACTCAACATAGACAACGAGCACCTTATTCGTCTTGTGCAAGAACGAGTACCATTGTGGGACACCCATGACTGTTAGCAATCTGGCAATGTGGTGATTTGACGGCTCTGGTAAGAAGTGGCAACATCGCTGCTGCCTAGTTGGGACCGTGCCACGCCACGAGCCAGAACTGATTTTGGTAAGTATTGCAATGTGGTCTTGACCGGCAGTGAACCTGCGAATGGATGTGCATTGTTTTCTAATTTTTTTTCCCCTTCACAGTGTAGCGAATCAAAATCCGTTGGTACTCAATGAAGGACCGCTTCTACAAGGACATGAGAGAGGAGCTTCAGGTTCGACGTACCACTCGGACCTTGCCTTTCTGTGGCCTGCGCTTGCTCAGTGAATGTAAGTATATATATATTTTTTCTTTTTAATAATGTTTAATTTTTTTCCACACACAAAACCAGAAGCAGCCCAACACAAACTTGATTTTTGCACTAATGTTTTTCTCTTATCCACAAAGAACCTGGGGCAGCATCACACAACCCAGAGCATCCTCGGTTGAAGTGACCCCTCATCTACCAGCCACTGAACAGACGCAGTCCCAGTCATCCACCAACAATGGAGCAACCTTGCAGGCTTCACAGGCTGGGGAAGAGGCAGCCAGTCCATCAGGTTTTCCCCTCTCCCAGCCCTCTGCCTCTGCTTTTGCTGGATCTTCTCGTCAGAAAGCCTGGAAGGGGTCAGGCATGCCTGAGTTTCTGCAATTAAGCTCGGTCTTCCAGGATGGGGTTAGGTTGGTTGCTGACAGAGTGAAGAGTGTGTTCAAGGAAGTCAACAATCACCTAGACTGCCTGGAAGCCGATCTTAATAGACTGGCACAACATTTATTGAGCGGAGCATGTCAGAAAACCTTACACCTCAACTTCAGCAGAATGTCATTCAGGCCTGCCAGTTTGCTTACAGCCACGCATTACAGCAGCAGCAGTTGCAGCAGTCACAATCCTACAATCAACAGGCCAGAGGATACTACCAGCAGCCAATCTACTATCCAGCTCCCACAGCACTGAACTATCCACCACCACCACCACCTCCAGTTCACCGAGCCACCATGCTGCCAAGTCATTCAATCCTGCAGTCGACAGCATCTACCATGCTCCAGAGTCTAGCACCCATGCTGGACTCAACGATGCTGCCCAGTCCACCACCCCTACCCACTACAGCACCCCTGCCCATTCCAGCACCCCTGCCCACTACAGCACTCCTGCAGCCAGCAGTATCCACAATGCGGCCCAGTCCAGCACCATGCCAGATGACTGCTACAAAGCCCAGCACTCCCGCTCAGTCAAGAAAAGCGAGGTCCAAAAAAAATATTGGCATCAGGACCAAAACCAGGAGCTAAAAAAAATCGGCCCGCCTTGAACCCACCACGTCCACCCTCACCTACTAATTTGTCACTACTTTCCCTTGTGTCTCTGTCTGTTCCTTCCAGTTTGTCTATCGATTCCCATGATTCCACTTTGTCATCTATCCCCAGTGTCTCCACGGCCATCCCTGATCCAATCCTTCAATTTATTGCCCCTTCGCCTGTAGACCCTTCCCCTGTAGCCCCTTCCTCATCAACTAACACCCAATCCTCACAGCACCACACCCCCAAGATCCTACCCATTTCTCCCTCACGTAAACCCCAGCGAAAAAACAAATCTCCCCAACCTTAACCCTTCTTTTAAATTGTTGAAAATAAAAGTTGTATTTTTTAGCACTATATCTTGTGTTTTTTAATCTTTATGTGCCGCCAACGACACAAACAAGCTTGATTTTTGAGGTAAGGTACGACACAAGCACACTTTTTTTGAGAGAAAGTAGTTTATAATTAACTCAGAAAACATTAGGGGTGAATTAATACATTACATGTACATGTTAATATCACATTAATATCATGACAATATTAATATCATGACTAAGACTATTTTTTAGTTGAAACGCGTTGATCCTCCTCACTGGTGTGCTTGGTGTTTGCTATAAGAAATTTTTACAGAACCAACATATTTTTAAGTTGTCCAATAAAGCTTTGTAAATTGCAGCCGCCTCCGTCTCCAGCTGGATCACTTTTTTCTCTTTCTCTTGCTCCTAATTCATGTGGATGCTCACCACAGTCCGTGCTGGGCGTTGGCAGGCTTGGGGATTGCTTTGCAGACGGGTAAGCTGACTACAACTTTTTTTTTTCAACCTGTTAATATCACAGGTACATTTAAACATAACAAGTATCTAATATTTGACATTACAGGTATGTTTTAAACAGAACAGGTACAAAACATAACAGGTACATTTAACTTAGCGGATTAAATAATTTCGTCTTGCCATGCCACATGTCCATTATCTGAAGCAAAGTAAGCGGCAAACTTATCCCTCATTTGGGCAACTTCCACTGTGGTTCTCAGAGGGTGAAATTGGTAATCATGCAATGTAACAGGTTCCTCAGGTTGTAAGCTTGGTCACTCTTTTATCATGATGTAGTTGTGCAGCACAACACATGCTTTCAGGTTTTAATCTTGGTCGTTCTTTTCCCATGATGCAGTTGTGCAGAACAACACATGCCTTCACAACCTCATCAATAGTGTCAATTTTTAGGTTAATGGATGTGGAAAAAATTCTACATTTTGATACCAGTAATCCAAATGCACACTCCAAAGTTCTTTGTGCCCTTGTCAGTCTGTAGTTGAAAATTTTTTTGTGTGATTTAAGTTTCTACTAGAATATGCTTTAATGAGGTTGGCACACATTTGGAATGCCTCATCACCAACAACAACAAAAGGCATTGTCCATCCATTAGTGTTGAGCAGAGATCGTGGCTGCAGAAAATTAAATTCATTCCCATACAGACATTGGCCCATGTCTGAGTTTTTGAACATCTGCGAGTCATTGCCTCGTCCAAATGAGCCAATGTTCATGGCAACGAATCTACAATCGGCATCCGCAATAGCCAATAGAGCTATGAACAATATTTTTTATAGTTGAAGTACTCTGTTCCACTTCCAGCTGATTTCATAATCTTAATGTGTTTGCCGTCCACAGCCCCCACACAAATTGCAAATTTCCTGGAATTTGGAAGCATTTTCAATCCAGAGTTAACTTGTGGGTTGGGGGAGGAATTCTTTCCACAGAATGCCAACTAAAGCATAGCAAGTGTTTACAATAATCCCAGAAAGGGTGGATACCCCAATCCGGAATTGGAAATGTAACGATGACAATGTCTCTCCAGTAGCCATGAAGCTGCATAAAAGAAAATGAGAAACAAAAATAAGTACACTGCTTAGGGTTAGGGATAGGATTAGGGATAGGGTTAGGGATATGGTTAGGGATAGGGTAGGGTTAGGATTATTTGTGACAGGAGTTTCTTTTAAAACACTACATACCTCAGGGTGACAAAGAGATGTTCCTCAGCAGGAATTGCTCGATGGTGCTATGTGTCCTGCCTGGCGATTGATCCTTGGACATGTAGCAGCAAGTTGAAGAAGCTCTGTTGCGACATCCTCATGTAGTCAAAAAATGTCTCTGGGTTTTGCTGCAGCTCAGTGTACAAAGAGTGGCAGGCTCCATGGCTCTCTCAGAGTTCAAGGATGTGGTGTTGCCAATAGCGTTGATGACGTCTTCTCAGTCTTTCTTTTCTTCTGTATTCTTGACAAGCAAAAGCAAAGGCAGCAGCCAACTTCAGATGTAAATCCAAATCTAGGAAGCTGTCTAGGTCAAGATCCATCTTCCAGCTAGACACAGCAGCCAAAGACGAGGATTTCCTTAGTGCAGTGTGTCTATATATATATAAATCCCATGAGACACGCCTACTGGGTGTCTGAAGTCAAGGAAAAGCTACTGAAAAAATTGGAAATTTCTAATGCATGCGCATAAAAAATGCAAACACATGCAAAAATGCATACACACACATGTAACTGCAGCGTTTTTTGCCAACATGTGTAAGATGATGTGGATAAAAAATGCTGCATAAACATGTATGCATGTGGGAATGTGAATGATGTGCAGCATAATCAAATGCAAATATGAACCTGTGAATGATATGCAGCATAATCAAATGCAAATATTAACCTAGCCTAAGATAAATAAGAACCTAGACATGTTTGGTGTCTATGAACTCGTAATGACCGGGATACTCATAACTAGTGTCGATACCCAAAAATATCGTATCGGATGGTATCGCCCGATACGAAAAAAATATCGGGTATCGCCGATTCCGATACCGGAAGTCCCATTCAAGTCAATGGGACTTCCGGTATCGGAATTTAAAAAAGCCCTTTATTTCCTTGTTGGCTAATTGTACATAATTGAAAACAAATAAGAATCATGTAGAATATATTGTGGGAGGTGGAGGAGACATTAAAGGCATAGTGGTTTATTCAAATCACATGGCATAGCATTAATTCCAATTTTTTTTTTCAAGATGTTCGGAGTTAAAAAGATATTGACTATGTTAACTTTTTTATATTTTGTCAGATATGTATGTTTCACAACTTCCATGCTCTTCACCTTCTTTTGTACTTCTCCCACACTTTCTCCTTCTTGATCCGCATCAGTAGCATTTTTTTCATCAACTTTTTCTTCACCTTATTCATCTTCTTCTTCTTCACCTTCTTCCCATTTTTTTTTCATTCTTCAGATTCTTCTTATTCAGCTATTATTAATTTTCATATACTATTTCTTCATCTTCTTCCTATTCTTCTTTTTCTTCATTTTCTTATGGTGACAGGCATTCCTGTAGTACTTGTCTATAAAAGTTATAAGATTACACCTTACGTTCTGCCTGTCACAAAAGATTTACAACAGGATTTGTCCTCGTTCAGTTTGGCCTGCAGCAGCAGGCATTTTCCAGGGGCACCATGAGGCGGAACAGACTCACCCCCATTTACTGCTTAGTCTTCTTCTGCTTATAATTTTGATTTCTTCTATGCTGATTTTTAGTCTTATGCTTAATGTTCTTCTGCTTTCTGTTCTGCTTTTGCTTCTTCTGCTTCTTGTTCTGTATCTTGGTGGTTGTCTTCATGTTCTTTGTCCTCTTGGTCATATTATTTAGGGTCATATTTCTGGTCTTCTTTGGTGTGGTCTTCAGGGTCGTTGTCATCAGGGTCGTCGTCATGGAGATCAATAAGGATTACCAAAGACAAGTTCAAAAAGCTTGATCTTGGAAATGTAGCAGAAGGTACAAGAAGGCTGAGAAACTGGCGAGAACCAGCTGACAGTACTGGAAACCCTAGTGGCAGCAGAAGGAACAATAGCCAATGGCACTACTGAGGAACAGCTGACAGTGCTGGACCCCGGTTACTATGCAGGAGGTACCTGTGCTAGAAACCACTACCAAGGACCAGCTGACGTTGCTGGACCTCGGATACCGAGATGGAGGCACCTAGGCCAAAGGCTCTGCCGAGAACCAACTGACGGTACTGGAACCCGGAGGGGCAGCAGAAGGAACAAGAGCCAATAGCACTACCGAGGAACAACTGACGGTGCTGGACCACGGTTACTAAGCAGAAGGTACCTGTGCTAAAAAGCACTACCAAGGACCAGCTGACGGTGCTGGACTTTGGATACCGAGATGGAGGCACCTAGGCCAAAGGCTCTGACGAGAACCAGCTGACAGTGCTGGCACCCGGATGGGTAACAGAAGGAACAAGAGCCAATGGCACTACCGAGGACCAACTGATGGTGCAGGACCATGGTTACTAAGCAGAAGGTACCTGTGCTAAAAAGCACTACCAAGGACCAGCTGACGGTGCTGGACCTCGGATGCCGAGATGGAGGCACCTAGGCCAAAAGGCTCTGGCGAGAACCAGCTGACAGTGCTGGAACCCGGGTGGGTAGCAGAAGGAACAAGAGCCAATGGCACTACCGAGGACCAACTGACGGTGCTGGATCATGGTTACTAAGCAGAAGGTACATGTGCTAAAAAGCACTTCCAAGGACCAGCTGACGGTGCTGGACCTCGGATACCGAGATGGAGGCACCTAGGCCAAAGGCTCTGGTGAGAACCAGCTGACAGTGCTGGAACCCGGGTGGGTAGCAGAAGGTACCCATCCAAAGCAAAGTAGCCAGGCCGCAAGCCGGCCGCAGTTACCGAAACCCACAGTCCTACAGGGGGTCCATGTCCGATTGACACTACGGATCCAGCCTTCAGTGCCAGTTCCCGCAGCCCACATAGGAGTCACCTAAACTGCAGGCACCGTAGAGTCGGCTAACCCGGCCGCAAAATGACAGGACAATGGATTGGTGGCATAGTGACCTTGACACTACCCGGAAACAGCAGGTGTGCTGAAAACAGGCTGGGCAACAGGGAGTACCCGTGCCAAAGACACTGCCGAGAACCAGCTGACGTTGTTGGAGCCCAGGGACAATCATGGTGTAGGTCGAGGCCTTCTTGGTGGCAGTTTTAGATTGTTTGTAGGCTACAACAGACTGTCAACGTGCTCCAATTAGGCATCTGTCTCCACTCTGTTTCCAGGATATCACGTGACCACCAACACCGCCAGTTTATGCGTACGGTAGCCGTCTGCCCAATCCACACGTGTTCCTGTGTTGCTGGGGTTCTGTAATGTCAGCAGATCCCCTGATGTGTGTCTGCCACTGTCTCCTGCTCTGTCCACATTCCCACCACTTGTAGTGGGAAGGTGGACAGCGCAGGAGACAGTGCCGGACACACATTGGGGGATCTGCTCACGTAACAGAACACCAGGAACACAGGAATGCGTGGACGGCAACTGTGAGCAGGAACTGGCGGTGTTGGAGGACAGGGGAAATACTAGAGACAGAGTGGAGACAGAGGCC
Source organism: Dendrobates tinctorius (assembly GCF_039654945.1). Taxonomy (NCBI): domain Eukaryota; kingdom Metazoa; phylum Chordata; class Amphibia; order Anura; family Dendrobatidae; genus Dendrobates; species Dendrobates tinctorius. The sequence continues at coordinate 55,161,215 of NW_027361698.1, read as the reverse complement.
AAATCAGAGAATGTTTAAATCTGAAGTAGCTACAATTTGGAGGCAGCAGCAGTTTGCCCTCCACACAGCAGGGGATCAGCTGACGTTACCGACCCCCACTTTCACATGAACGAGTGTTTTTTTCTGTGTGGACAGCACTTCCGAGCAACAACTGGCGTTGTTGGAGCCCAGGGACAATCATGGTGCAGGCCGAGGCCTACTTGGAGGCAGTTTAAGATAAGACGTTGTTTGAATTTGGAGGCAGCAGGAGAGTTTGCCGTACACATAGCAGGGGATCAGCAGACATTACCGAACCCCACTTTCACATGAACGAGTGTTTTTTTCTGTGTGGACAGCACTTCCGAGCACCAACTGGCGTTGTTGGAGCCCAGGGACAATCATGGTGTAGGCCGAGGCCTACTAGGAGCCAGGTGTAAATCTGAGGTATTTTGACTTTGGAGGGAGCAGGACACTTTGCCCTCCACACAGCAGGGGATCAGCTGACGTTACCGAACCCCACTTTCACATGAACAAGTGTTTTTTTCTGTGTGGACAGCACTTCCGAGCATCAACTGGCGTTGTTGGAGCCCAGGGACAATCATGGTGCAGGCCGAGGCTTACTAGGAGCCAGGTGTAAATCCGAGGTATTTTGACTTTGGAGGGAGCAGGACACTTTGCCCTCCACAGTGGGAGGTGGGAAGGTGGACAGCGCAGGAGACAGTGCTGGACACACATTGGGGGATCTGCTCACATAACAGAACACCAGGAACACAGGAACAAGTGTGGAATGCGTGGACGGCAACTGTGAGCAGGAACTGGCAGTGTTGGAGGTCAGGGGAAATACTAGAGACAGAGTGGAGACAGAGGCCAAATCAGAGATTGTTTAAATCTGAAGTAGTTACAATTTGGAGGCAGCAGCAGTTTGCCCTCCACACAGCAGGGGATCAGCTGAAGTTACCGACCTCCACTTTCACATGAACGAGTGTTCTTTTCTGTGCGGACAGCACTTCTGAGCACCAACTGGTGGTGTCGGAGCCCAGGGAAAATCAGGTAGTAGGCTGAGGCCTACTTGGTGGCAGTTTTCGATTGTTTCTAGACTACTACTAACTGTCAATGTACTCCAATTATGCCTCTGGCTTCACTCTGTTTCGAGTATTTCCTCTGGCTTCCAAACATGCCAGTTGCTGCTCTGAAATGCTGTCTGCACAACCAACACTTGTTCCTGTGTTACTGGGGTTCTGTAACACCAGCTTCTCCCTAGAGGTGAGTCAGGCAATGTCTCCTGCTCTGTCCACTTTTCCACTACAAGTAGTGGGAATGTAGACAAAGCAGGAGACATTGCCGGACTCACCTCTGGAGATGAGCAGATGTTACAGGACCCAGGTAACACAGGAACAAGTGTTGATTGTGTAGACGGCACTTGAGAGCAGAAACAGGCGGTGTTGTAGGCTGGAAGAAATACTCAAAACAGAGTGGAGACAGAGGGCAAATCAGAGAACATATTAAATCAGAGGTAGTCAGAAGTTGTAGGCAGCAGGAGAGTTTGCCGTACACACAGCAGGGGATCAGCTGACGTTACCAAACCCCACATACACATGAGCGAGTGTTTTGTCTGTGCGCACAGCACTTCTGAGCACCAACTGGCTGTGTCGGAGCCCAGGGAAAATCAGGTAGTAGGCCGAGGCCTACTTGGAGCCAGGTGTAAATCTGAGGTACTTTGAGTTTGGAAGGAGCAGGACACTTTGCCATACACACAGCTGGGGATCAGCAGACGTTACCGAACCCCACTTACACATGAACAAGTGTTTTGTCTGTGCGTACAGCACTTCTGAGCACCAACTGGCGTGTCGGAGCCCAGGGAAAATCAGGTAGTAGGCTGAGGCCTACTTGGTGGCAGTTTTCGATTGTTTCTACACTACTACTAATTGTCAACGTACTCCAATTAGGCCTCTGTCTTCACTCTGTTTCGAATATTTCCTCTGGCTTCCAAACACGCCAGTTGCTGCTCTGAAATGCCGTCTGCACAACCAACACTTGTTCCTGTGTTACTGGGGTTCTGAAACACCAGCTTCTCCCTAGAGGTGAGTCAGGCAATGTCTCCTACTCTGTCCACTTTTCCACTACAAGTAGTGGGAATGTAGACAAAGCAGGAGACATTGCCGGACTCACCTCTGGAGATGAGCAGATGTTACAGGACCCAGGTAACACAGGAACAAGTGTTGATTGTGCAGACAGCACTTGAGAGCAGAAACAGGCGGTGTTGTAGGCTGGAGGAAATACTCAAAACAGAGTGGAGACAGAGGGCAAATCAGAGAATATATTAAATCAGAAGTAGTCAGAAGTTGTAGGCAGCAGGAGAGTTTGCCGTACACACAGCAGGGGATCAGCTGACGTTACCGAACCCCACTGAGCGAGTGTTTTGTCTGTGTGTACAGCACTTCTGAGCACCAACTGGCGGTGTGGGAGCCCAGGGAAAATCAGGTAGTAGGCCGAGGCCTACTTGGAGCCAGGTGTAAATCTGAGGTACTTTGAGTTTGGAAGGAGCAGGACACTTTGCCATACACACAGCAGGGGATCAGCAGACGTTACCGAACCCCACTTACACATGAACAAGTGTTTTGTCTGTGCGTACAGCACTTCTGAGCACCAACTGGCGTGTCGGAGCCCAGGGAAAATCAGGTAGTAGGCTGAGGCCTACTTGGTGGCAGTTTTCGATTGTTTCTACACTACTACTAACTGTCAACGTACTCCAATTAGGCCTCTGTCTTCACTCTGTTTCGAGTATTTCCTCTGGCTTCCAAACACGCCAGTTGCTGCTCTGAAATGCCGTCTGCACAACCAACACTTGTTCCTGTGTTACTGGGGTTCTGAAACACCAGCTTCTCCCTAGAGGTGAGTCAGGCAATGTCTCCTACTCTGTCCACTTTTCCACTACAAGTAGTGGGAATGTAGACAAAGCAGGAGACATTGCCGAACTCACCTCTGGAGATGAGCAGATGTTACAGGACCCAGGTAACACAGGAACAAGTGTTGATTGTGCAGACGGCACTTGAGAGCAGAAACAGGCGGTGTTGTAGGCTGGAGGAAATACTCAAAACAGAGTGGAGACAGAGGGCAAATCAGAGAATATATTAAATCAGAAGTAGTCAGAAGTTGTAGGCAGCAGGAGAGTTTGCCGTACACACAGCAGGGGATCAGCTGATGTTACCGAACCCCACTGAGCGAGTGTTTTGTCTGTGTGTACAGCACTTCTGAGCACCAACTGGCGGTGTCGGAGCCCAGGGAAAATCAGGTAGTAGGCCGAGGCCTACTTGGAGCCTGGTGTAAATCTGAGGTACTTTGAGTTTGGAGGGAGCAGGACACTTTGCCATACACACAGCAGGGGATCAGCTGACGTTACCAAACCCCACTTACACATGAGCGAGTGTTTTGTTTGTGTGGACAGCACTTCTGAGCAACAACGGGCGTTGCTGTAGCCCAGGAAATAAAGTTCAGGTCATAGAAACATGAACACAACAGGAGACCTGGATCCTGTTGCCAGCCAATTATTTATTCTGGAAGAGAACTGGCAAATTCAGGTGAGATCAGGCCTTGTTCATTTTCACAAAAGTAAGCCGGTCAACATTATCGGCGGATAGTCGCGTGCGATGGTCTGTTACCACACCACCTGCAGCACTAAAGACACGTTCCGATAATACACTGGCAGCATGGCAAGCCAGCACCTCCAATGCATACTGGCTAAGCTCTGGCCATGTATCCAGCTTAGAGACCCAATACTTGAACGGGGAAGAGCCGTCTGGGAGTACACTAACAGGTCAAGACAAGTAGTCTGTCACCATCTGACGGAAACGTTGCCTCCTGCTGACTGGAGCCGTCTGTGATGGTGTAGCCGTTTGTGGCGGTCCCACAAAACTTTTCCACATTTGGGCCATACTGGCCTTGCCTTGTCCTGCGGCACTGCCTCTGCTACCTCTTTGTGCAGAGATTCCTCCACTGCCTCTACCCACATGGCTGCTTTGAAAAGCACTACCAGCAACACTTGCGGGGGGAATGGAGAACATGATGGCCTGCACAAGTGTTTCTTGGTACTCCCGCATTTTACGCTCCCGGTTCAACTGTGGTATGAGGCTTTGTAAGTTGTCCCAGTAGCGAGGATCTAAGAGGGTGTACACCCAATAATCAGCCGTGTGGAGAATGTTGGCGATGCGGTGGTCATTTAACAAGCACTGCAGCATGAAATCAACCATGTGCTTCAGACTGCCAACTGGACCGGAAACGCTGTCTCCAGCTTGAGGCAGCATCTCAGCCTGCTCAGCATCACCCCACCCTCGCTGTACACACTGACTACTAGAGCCTTGTGTACCTCCCTCCTCTGGAGAGATGTGTTCCTCCTCCACCATTGACTCCTTGTCATCCTCCTCACTAAGTGTCCCCTGCCTGGGCCTTTGTGTGGAAGCACATTGCGCAGACTTGCCAGAAGCAGATGGCATTTCTGACTCCTCATCCTCGACCTCTTCAAAAACCTCCTCACTTAGTGCTTGTAAGGTTTTTTGAAGCAGACAGATAAGGGGGACAGTCATGCTGACTAGTGCATCATCTGCACTGGCCATCCACGTGGAGTCATCGAAGGCACGCAAAACTTTGCAGATGTCCCTCATAGTGGCCCACTCAGTGGTGGTGAAGTGTGTCCGGCGCACAGTGCGACTTGATTGCGCCTGATGCAGCTGGTACTCCATTACTGCTGCCTGCTGCTCACACAACTGCTCCAACATATGTAATGTTGAATCACAAAACTCAAGATAAAAAGCAGACGGCACCGCTGTTACCGTGTGACTTCAAGTGATGTGCGGCATACAGTAGCCCAGCAGCTGGGAATCTCGGGTGCCAGACCTGGAAACAGTCAATCCTTGGAATCCATGCAAAGAGAAAAGGTCGCACTCATCGAGATGGAAGTTTCACTGATTTATTGACATATCATGAACATGTCAAGTCGGGGGAGTGACATAAGGAGTGCAAGAAAGGCTGACAACGGCCGTTTCGCGCTGCTTGAGCGCTTCAACGGGTCAAACAGTGGGGGGAAGTGCCGGGTTCATATGGAAATCACATCACTCCGTACCTCCTCCCTCCACAGCTGCTGTCTAAGTGACATTAGTGAATTAAAAACATGCTGAGATGCATTACAACATACAAAAGCATAAATACAACTTGCTGCACAAGCAGAAAAATGGTTACATCGAGAGATAAATTACAATGCATATTCATATATCAAAGACTACTGTCATTTTCATATGTCGAAAACTACTATTTTTTTCTTTTTCTTATGGAAAACATCTACAAACATATGTATCCAGAGACCAAATTGTCTCACTATTATTGAACTATTAATATACTCGCAGGAGAGAGAAGAAAAAAAAAAAAATTATAAATTTTTTTTAAAACAATCCCACAAAAAAAATTTTTTTTCCAAAAAAATTCTTATCCTAAAATGGAAAATGTGAATTGTGTGCAACTTAGTAGCTGTTTTTTTAGGATTCTCATGAACTACTATATACCTGCATAGCTGTATCTTTTTATGAATAAACACAAAAATGGACTATCAATGACAAATCTCAATCATAGCGGACAAAAACCGCTGCACCGAAAACGCACAATGTATATGTGCACGTATACTATGCAAACAAAAAACAAGTCACTAAACGATTCAAATGCTACGGGAGAGAAAACCCGCCAAATTCAAAAAGATGTCTTTGCCTCAAATATGTGGAAGTTCATCAAAGCTGCAATAAAAGACTCCAAGAAAAAGTACCAACCAGAAAAGCCACATGTATACATATGTGACAAAGTTCTCCTATCAACTTCAAGGGAAATGAGGGAAAATATAAACTCCTTCATAAAAAAACAGCCATGTCTATTCTATCATTAAAACCCAGCGGACCTGTCGCCTATGTATTCATAATCCACCTGGATTCTCATTTTAATAAGATTTTATTTAAATGCCCTCCCTGCGGCGGTAAAACCACCATCGCGATTCCTGCAAAGGAGAGAACATTAGGGTCATTTCCATGTGCATCTCTTACATGGTTAATTAAACGTGGGACTCCTTTTCCCATTCTAATGGACTTAAAATGCTCACGGAAACTAATGTATAGAGGACGTATGGTTTTGCCTATGTAGAAAAACCGACATGTGCAAAAAATCACATAGACTACATGGTCTGTCTTGCATGTGATCAAATCTGTTACTGTATGTGTGACCGCGCCCATGTGTAGTGTACGATCAGTACGATGAAATTTACAATATGGACAATGGCCACACCTATAATTCCCTTGTGGTGTTCCTTTACTCAGCCAAGTGTCACGCTTAGTGACGATCCGATTCTTAACCAGAATATCTCTAATTCTTGTACTCCGCTTACATGAGATAAGGGGCCCTCTAGATACTATGTCGCTTAAATCCCTATCTTGTTGTTGTATCTTTTTAATTTTTTTTTTTTTTTTCTTCTCTCTCCTGCGAGTATATTAATAGTTCAATAATAGTGAGACAGTTTGGTCTCTGGATACATATGTTTGTAGATGTTTTCCATAAGAAAAAGAAAAAAATAGTAGTTTTCGACATATGAAAATAAAAGTAGTCTTTGATATATGAATATGCATTGTAATTTATCTCTCAATGTAACCATTTTTCTGCTTGTGCAGCAAGTTGTATTTATGCTTTTGTATGTTGTAATGCATCTCAGCATGTTTTTAATTCACTAATGTCACTTAGACAGCAGCTGTGGAGGGAGGAGGTACGGAGTGATGTGATTTCCATATGAACCCGGCACTTCCCCCCACTGTTTGACCCGTTGAAGCGCTCGAGCAGCGTGAAACGGCTGTTGTCAGCCTTTCTTGCACTCCTTATGTCACTCCCCCGACTTGACATGTTCATGATATGTCAGTAAATCAGTGAAACTTCCATCTCGATGAGTGCGACCTTTTCTCTTTGCATGGATATGTAACGTTGAATTCCACCTGGTGGGGAGGTCACATATGATGCGATGTTCTGGCAGGCGGAATCGGCGTTGCAGAGATGCAATGCGCGATCTTGCCATGCTGGAACGCCGCAAGTGAGCACACTCTAGGCGAACCTTGTGCAGCAGTGCATCAAGATCCGGATAGTCACTCAGAAAGCTCTGCACGACCAAATTGAGCACGTGTGCCAGACATGGTATGTGAGTGAGGTTGCCTAGGCCCAGAGCTGCCACTAGATTTCGGCCATTGTCACTCACTACCAAACCTGGCTGGAGATTCGCTGGCACAAGCCACACATCGCTCTCCTGCTTGATGGCATTCCAGAGCTCCTGTGCTGTGTGGCTCCGATTCCCCAAAGAAATTAATTTAAGGATGGCCTGTTGACGTTTGGCCACACCTGTACTCATATCTGGCATAACAGGCTCATGCAGTGCTGATTCCGAGGAACTAGAGTAGGAGGAGGACTCAATATGTACAGACTGCATTCCTGCAATCCTTGGAGTTGGCAGAATACGTACAGAGCCACTCTCCAGATCTGTACCCGGCTCCACAGCATTGACCCAATGGGCAGTGAGGGAAAGGTATCGTCCCTGTCCATGGCTACTGGTCCACGCATCGGTGGTCAGGTGGACCTTGCTACTGACGGCGTTTAGTAGCGCATTTTTTATTTTTACCTCCACATGCTTTTGCAGGGCAGGGACGGCTTGCCTGCTGAAATAAAAGTGGCTGGGCACATTGTATTGTGGAACTGCCAATGACATCAAGTTCCGGAAGGTGTCAGTCTCCACCAGCCTGAATGACAGCATCTCAAGGGCCAGTAGTTTGGCAATGCCGGCATTCAGAGCCAGTGTTCGGGGATGGTTTGCCAAGTATGGCTGCTTTTTCTCCCATGCCTGTGCTACCGATTGCTGGTGAGTGGCCTGGGAGTGTGCTGATGACTGAGAACGTGGTTCAGTGGGTGGAATTTCACTGGGTCTCTGGACAACAGTGGCAGAGGTTCTTCCATGGCGTTCCAGTGAGGAAGCCGAACCAGCTGTGTGTGAGCTGGAGGAAGAGGCCCCAACACGAGCTGAAGAGGTGGTAGGTGATGCTGAAGGTTGGCCTACATCTTCAGTGTGTCTGTGTAACTCCACCTCGTGCTTGGTACGCACATGTTTCCAAATATTTGTGGTATTGAGGTTGCTCACATTTTTCCCTCGTTTAACTTTCTGATGACACAGCTTGCATTTGACAAAGCAAATGTCATCTGCAACTGTGTCAAAAAAAGACCACGCACTGCAAGTCCTGGGAGCGCCCGTTTTCTGTTTTGGAAGAGGATTGCTCCTCACGGGTGCCAAAGTGGAGGCTACAGGCAACCAAGTCTGCCCCCCGCCCTCTCCCTCCTCTTTTGGCCGTTCGGGGAATCTCTTCCTCAGAGCTGCTCCCACCACCTTCCTGTGGCTGACGCCATGATGGGTCAAGGACCTCATCATCTCCACTCCCCTCTTCAAGCACCGGCTGGTCCTGGGTTGTCTCGCCAGCACCGTACGCACCAGAAATTGGCAACTGAGTCTCATCATCATCAGATGATTACCGAGGTGTGCTGACAATAGGCACTGGCCCACCTGCCTCTTCAGATTCAGAGGGTCAAAGCAGTTGGGCATCACTGCATACTCCCTCTTCTTCACGCTCTAGAATGCTGCTTGGCTGGCCACCTCTTTCCAAGCCAACAGATTCTGAGAACAGAAGTAAAGATTGAGATGGCTCCTGTCCAGGGCTCTCAGACTGCCTGGGCAATTTGGCAGGTGGTGAAGAGACAGATGGTTGCTCTTCAGTGCTCTGGCCCTGGGAGGATGCAGAAGTCATTGAAGTGGATGCGTTAGCTGCCATCCATCCGACAACGGCTTCAATTTGTTCGTCACGCAGTAGTGGGGTACGGTGAGGTCCTACAAAGCTGCGCATGAAGGACTGTTGCCTGGTAAAAGTGGGGGATGCCGGGTCACTGGTGGCTGCAGCAGACACCAAATCCCCACGTCCTCTCCCTGCTGAATCCCCCCGTCCTCTCCCTGCTGAAACTCCATGGCCACGACCACGTGCCTTACTCCCTGCCTTCTTCATCTTGGTAGACTGATAAAGATAGGCAGAAAAGTAAAAAAGGGGGGGCTTAGTGTTCTTATTCCTGAACACCTGCTAAAGCCTCTTTCACACTTCAGTTTTTTGCCATCAGTCAAAATCCGCCAAAATTTGAAAATGGCGGATCCGCTTTTTCTTGTTGCGGATCCACCATTTCCCCCATTGGGATACATTAGTGGTGGATTTTGACGGATGGTCGTCCGTTGCGTACGGTATTCGGCGGATCCGCAAAATTCCTTGCGGATTCTGTCTGAGGGGGACGGAGCTTGCAACGTTTTTTTCGCCATCAAAATGGCGGGTGACGGCGCATCCGCCGTCATCCGCCATGCGGTAGAATGGCCGCCTATGGGCGGCGGATCCGCCGGGATCCGCGATTTTGCGGAATCCGCCGGCAGGATCCGCAAAATCGCACTGCACATGCCCAGAAAAAAGATACTTTTCCAGACAGTCCCAAAACTATATAAGGTGGGCTAATTGGGCCCAGACATGCAGTAGCAGTCAGCCAGCAAGCCAGCCAGGAACCAAGCCACCCACCCACGAAGCCTGCCAGACGACACCCAACAAGCCTGCCAGACGACACCCAACAAGCCTGCCAGATGACACCCACCAAGCCTGCTAGACAGCCACCAAGCCTGCTAGACAGCCACCAAGCCTGCAGACAGCCACCAAGCCTGCACAGCCACACAGCTATCAAGAGGCCAGCCAGTACCAGCTCACCAACAAGTGTGAGTATACCTATTTATGACATTTCTGTGTGTGTGTGTGTGTATGGCCTGCTAGTGTGTAGCCTGCCTGTGTGTGTGTGGTCTGCGAGTGTTGCATGTCTGTGGTTTTTTTTTCATACTTTTTTTCTGTTGCATGTGTACTGCATTTTATTTTCATACAATTGTAATTATATTGTATTTTTTTTGCTGTCATTGCTGTGATTGAGTGGTGTATGGTATGTGGTGTAATTGGGCCCAGACAATCCGGCACCAGCAACACTGAAGACACCAAGCAAGACATCCGACTGCAGCCTGACTGATAGAAGATTGAACTAGAGCTATAAAACCTGCCTGCCCAGCTGCAAGTCTACCACCTGCAAGACCCCTGGAGCGTATGTGTGTGTGTGTGTGTGTGTGTGTGTGTGTGTGTGTGTGTGTATGTATGGCCTGTGTGTGTGTAGTGCATTTTTTTTTCCATCTTTTTTTTTTTTCTGTTGCATGTGTACTGCATTTTATTTTCATACAACTGTAATTATATTGTATTTTTTATGCTGTGATTGAGTGGTGTATGGTATGTGGTGTAATTGGGCCCAGACAATCCGGCACCAGCAACACTGAAGACACCAAGCAAGACATCCGACTGCAGCCTGACTGATAGAAGATTGAACTAGAGCTATAAAACCTGCCTGCCCAGCTGCAAGTCTACCACCTGCAAGACCCCTGGAGCGTGTGTGTGTGTGTGTGTGTGTGTGTGTGTGTGTGTGTGTGTATGTATGGCCTGTGTGTGTGTAATGCATTTTTTTTTCCATCCTTTTGTTTTTCTGTTGCATGTGTACTGCATTTTATTTTCATACAACTGTAATATTGTATTTCTTCCTGTGATTGTGTGGTGTAAGGCCGGTTTCATATTTGCACTTTATAGCGCAGCGATAACCTGCACAAGTCCACCACTAATCCCCGCCCCATCCGGTCATCCCAGCCTACTAGAGCACATGAACGCTTGGGATCTGTGCACCCTATCTAGCATAAGGTGCGCAGATGGTGCGCTGGCAGTATTTTACAGTGTGCTGCGCACTTTTGAAGGTGTGCCCTTGTGCGCCAAACGCAGCATGTTGCATTTTGGCGCGCATGGCACACCTTCAAAAGTGTGCAGCACACAGTAAAATCCTGCCAGCGCACCCCATAATAAAGATAGGGTGCGCAGATCGCAAGCGTCCATGTGTGCTAGTAGGCGGTGATGACCGGATGGGGTGGTGATTAGCGGCGGCCGTGTGCAGGTCATCGCTGCGATATAAAGTGCAAATGTGAAACTGGCCTAACTGGTATTGCATGTGGTGTAATTGGGCCCAGACATCTGGCAACAGCCACACTGAAGACACCGAACCAGACATCAAACACCAGCCTGACTGATAGAATACCAAACTCAGCTGCAAATCTTCCACCTGCAAGACCCCTGGAGTGTGTGTGTGTGTGGCCTGGCTGTGTGTTATGCGTGTTTGTGGTTTTTTTTTTTTAATATTTTAATTTTTTTTCTTTTGCATGTTTATTGGATTTTATTTTCATATTTGCAATTGTCTGTTGGAAATCGGTGTTTTTTTATTTTTCATTTATTGTGGTATTTAAAATAAAGAGCAGAGTAGCTCCTATTTGTTGGAAAAAAAAATTATACAAAAAAAAAAAAATAAACTGTTTTGAAAAAATCTCCTTTGTATCATTTAAAAAAAAAAGGTAAAATTAAGTTACCATAAAGGTACTTTAAATTTTTTGGTATACAAGTGTGGTTAAAAGTGAGAGATTGCAACATACCATGAAAAAAATCTGGGTATACACAGCTGAGTTTTTCAGGGAATTCAAAAACATGCAAACACAGTGTGGGTATACACAGAAATTAAATACCTTCAATCACTGGTTACACTCTCGGTGAGACCTTCAATCACTGGTTACACTCTCGGTGAGAGTTTTTCAGGGAATGCAAACACTGGTATACACAGCAATTACACACTTTCAATCACTGGTTACACTCGGTGAGACCTTCAATCACTGGTTACACTCTCGGTGAGAGTTTTTGAGGGAATGCAAACACTGGTATACACAGCAATTACACACCTTCAATCACTGGTTACACTCGGTGAGACCTTCAATCACTGGTTACACTCTCGGTGAGAGTTTTTGAGGGAATGCAAACACTGGTATACACAGCAATTACACACCTTCAATCACTGGTTACACTCAGTTACACTTTTTCAGGGAATTCAAACACATGCAAAGAAAGTGGGTTTACACAAAATATTACACACCTTCAATCACTGTGGTTACACTCGGTGAGAGATAAGGGAATGTAGACATGCAAACACTTAAAATTGCTTATACTTAGTTTCAGGGAATTACACATTATATACAAATGAATATTTTTCACATTATATACAAATGAATATTTTCTTTTTTTTAAACTTTCATATCATTTTCTTTATACTTGCAGATCACTTAATGAAGCTCCACCAGAAAAGCAGCAGCAGACACGGCCAGCCAGGCCGCAGCAGGGATGGTGAACGAGACCGCAGCAGAGACGACCGGCGAGAACGCAGCAGAGATGACGGTTAGGCCGCAGCAGAGGCGGTCAGCCTGACCGCAGCAGAGACGAACAGCCAGGCCGCGGCAGAGTACAGGCAACCATTAGTTTCCCTGTAAGTATAAAGGCCTGAAAGCTTATTATGATCCTTTGTATAGTAGCTCAACAATTGTATTTATACTTGCAGATCACTTCAGCAAGCACCACCAGCCAGGCCGCAGCAGAGACGGTCGGCCAGGCCGCAGCAGAAACGGTCAGCCAGGCCGCAGCAGAGACGGCCAGCCAGGCCGAAGCAGAGACGGCCAGCCAACCATTAGTTTCCCTGTAAGTATAAAGGCCTGAAAGCTTATTATGATCCTTTGTATAGTAGCTTAACAAGTGTCTTTATACTTTCAGATCACTTCAGGAAGCACCACAGCTGCCAACGCAGCTGCCCCAACCCGTAAAGTCTTCTGAAAGCTCCCCCTCACATCATCAGCGAGCTGAGGTAAAATTTTTTTTTTTTTTTATTTAAACTAATTTTTTTTTATTGGTTAAAAACACTATCCATATATTATGTTTTAACAGGAAGCTGATTCAGAGGAGCTTCCAGGAGGAGACGTGCAGGGTGGAGAGACGCAAGGAGGGGGTGCGCAGAGTGTAAGTTTAGCACATACACAGATACATAATGCTACACCCAACACAAACATTCATCACAGTGCACACACCATAACTAGGCATCCATCCAAACAAAATTTTTTTTTTCCCACAGTCTTCAGAATCCGGTGCCCGCACTAGAGTGACTCCCAGGACATCCCAGGGTCGTCAAGGTGATGCATCTGTTGGTCGGCAAAAGGTAAGTAACCCTATTTGGATAATTGTTTAAATGAACAGCATGTGTTTGAATAGAATGTAATTTTTTGTTTTTTGTTTTGTTTTTTATCTTCACAGGTTTCACAGCGTGCTCCCCGGAGACATCTGGAGGAGGGTGTCATGATCGATACTGATGAACTCATCCGTGAGGTGGAAAACCGGGAGCCGCTGTGGAACATGGCAAACTGTCTACATGCCGACCAACCAACCACCCGACGGCTCTGGGATGAGGTCTGTTCTTCAGTTATTGAGAACTCGGTGGAACTCAATGCGAGAGCCAAGGATTTTGTGCGTAAGTATTACAACTTCAGTAACTTATATTCCAGCATGTGAAGTGTTGAATACTAAACCCCTTTTTTTTCTTGCTTCACAGGTGACAGGGTTATCACACGGTGGCGGTCGCTCCGGGATCGCTTCAAGAGGGACTACAACAAGGAGATGCAGACCCCGAGTGGATTGGGAGGACGCCGGGGACCCCAGTACAAGAACTACAAAGCCCTGGCTTTCCTGCGATCAACAATGGTGTGCAGAAGGTAAATATTCCCCAAACCATTTCTGTAGTAGAAATGTTTAACCAAATTTTTTTTCAGCAGACTTAAATTAAATATCAATATTTTTAATATACATTTTTTTCTCCTTTTTTTTTTAGCACCATCTGCAGCACTCGGGAGTCTGCATCAGAGTTGCGTCCCTCTGGAGTGATCCCTAGTGAGACCGCCCCCGGTGACCACATCGAGGTATCCGACCCCTCTGTACCTACCCTCTTGTCTCATCCCTCTATCCCCTCCACCAGCACTGGAGAAGCAGGGCAGACTTCATCACATGAAGATGCTGGTGACGACTTGTTCCTTGTTCCCCACCCCTCAGACACTGCCGCAACATCTCGACCAACTTTTGGTTCTGGCCGGCAGCGTCTGAGGAGTCAGGAAAGGATGACCTTGTCTGACTGTTTGAGTCTAAACTCATCTGTCCAGCATGGTTTCCACACTTATGGAGAACGGTTATTTTCTGGGTTGACCATGATCAATCAAAGTATCATGGAACTCAGAAGATACATGGAACAGATGAATTTAGAATCAAACCAGACACCGAGACATACCTTTTTTCAATCTGTTGTCCGGCAAATGGAAGGTTTAAGTACTCACCAGCAGATGCATGTGATGCAAGCCTGTCAGAATGCTCTAGTGGAAGTACTTGCTGAAGCATTCCATCCTCCCCCTGTCCATCCTCCCCCTGTCCATCCTCCCCCTGTCCATCCTCCCTCTGTCCATCCTTCCCCTGTCTATCCTTCCATAGTCCATCCTTCCCCCGTCCATCCTTCCACCACCATCCATCATACAGCCGTCCCTCCTCCTACCACTCCCTCTCCTTTCTCTAATTCCCCATTCCATTCTTCCCAGTACCTTCCTTCCCCATTGCATTATACCCCAATGCCCTCACCATACCCACCCCCACATACACCTTCAATGTACTCACAAACCTCGTCTGTCCATCCACTCCTGTCCCAACCACATGTGTTAAACCCCCCTTCCACTTCTGGTCCTCACCAACTCCCTCCCCAGTCCTCTACCCCCCCTCGATGTGGTCAACCCTGTTAACCCCTCCAATACTATCTCCACCCAACATTATCACACTTTGTAATGTTTTTTCTGTTATTCAAAAATATACCAAAAAAAAAAAAAATTACAAAAAAGGTAATATGTACCAAAAAAAAAAAAAGTTACAAAAAAGGTTTAAGATACCAAACAAAATTTAAAAAAAACACCAAAAATTTTAAAAAAAAAATACAGTTATTACAAATTCAGAAATAAGGCCGGTTTCACATTAGCGCATTTTATGCGCGCGCACGGCCGGGGGTAGCTCCGCCCCCGAGCCGGCTCTCTGCCCGGCGTGCCCGCCCCTTGCCTGTAGCGCCGCCTCCTAGCGGACAGCGGCGCCTGCGATCGGCGCACCCTATCTTTAGCATAGGGTGCGCCGATCATGCGCAGGTCGTGCGCTAGTTGCGCTTTGACCTGCGCTGCGCACTTATGACGGTGCGCCGTGCGCGCCAAAATCCGAAAAGTTTGATTTTGGCGCACACGGCGCACCGTCAAAAGTGCGCAGCGCAGGTCAAAGCGCAACTAGCGCACGGCCTGCGCACGATCGGCGCACCCTATGCTAAAGATAGGGTGCGCCGATCGCAGGCGCCGCTGTCCGCTAGGAGGCGGCGCTACAAGGAAGGGGCGGGCACGCCGGGCAGAGAGCCGGATCGGGGGCGGAGCTACCCCCGGCCGTTCGCGCGCTGAAAATGCGCTAGTGTGAAACCGGCCTAAACTGTTTTTTTTTTCAAAAAACTTTATTGTGTTGTTTCTTTTTTGCTTCTTTCTTTGGAAATATTCAAATTACACCAGTGGTGTAAAAGGTAAACACAACACTTGGTAACACAACACTTGGTAACACAACACACAACACTGGGTAATATTTCACAGTACACTGGTGGTGTACAAGGTACAAAAAAAACAACACTTGGTAGCACAACATTTGGTACCCAACACTTGTGAACATTTCAAAGTGTAAAACGCTTGGTACACAACACTTGGTAAAATTTCAAAGTGTAAAATTTTATGCTTGGTACCCAACACTTGGTAACATTTAGTGTAAAACAACGCTAGGTACACAACACTTGGTAAAACTTTACGCTTGGTACCCAACAATTGGTAACACTGCAAAGTGTAAAACTTGAAAAAAAAAAAAAACTTGGTAAACCAAATCACATGGTAACACAATGCTTGGGAAAACCAAACACTTGGTAAAATTTCAGATAAAAAAAAAAAAAAAGGTTACTCACAATTGGTATGAAGAAAATTATATCATGTCATCTTGCCGGTCCACTTGTCCCTCTGGTGTCACAAAATAGTCTGCAAAGGTGTCCCTCATTCTTGCCACTGAACCAGTACTCCGAAAAGTTTGCTGCTCATAATCCCACAAGGTAGTTTCAGACAGATTTTCATCGATGGAAACTGGTTCATTTGAAAGGACAAAATTGTGCAGGATTACACAGGCCTTCACCACCTCATCCGCAGTTTCTGTTTTCATTTTCATGGCCATTAACAGGACTCTCCATTTGGCAGTTAAAATTCCAAACGCACACTCCACCACTCTGCGCGCTCTGGTTAACCGATAGTTATAGATTCTTTTCCGGTGTGTTAATCCACGACTACCATATGGTTGGAGTAGGTGTTTAGAAAGCTGAAAAGCATCGTCGCCAACGCACACAAAAGGCATTGGTGGGCCTGTTGTTCCAGGGAGTGGTCTTGGAGGTGGGAAGTCAAAATTGTCTCCATACAAGCGACGGCCCATGGTGGACATCTTGAATACCTGAGAGTCATTAGAACGACCGTATGCATCAATGTCCACGGCAATGAATTTGCAGTTTGCATCCGAAATGGCCATAAGCACAATAGAAAAGTATTTCTTATAGTTGTAAAACTGTGAACCAGATCCCATGGGTTTCACAATCCTGATATGCTTGCCATCCACGGCACCGATGCACTTTGGAAACTGGCAGATTTCTTGAAACTTGTCGGCAATCTCCAGCCACCTCTCCTGTGTTGGCTCTGGGATGTATTCCTCCTGTAGAGAATCCCACAATGCACGGCAGGTCTGTTGTACAATTCCAGCAATAGTTGAAATCCCAATTCGGACCTGGAAATGGAGGGAGGTGAAGGATTCTCCAGTTGCCAGGAATCTGTTAAAAAAATGGAAAAAAAAGTAAAATTAATACAAACTACAAGCCATAACATAATAAAAGCCTGCAGAATCTGAAACATTTTAAAAGGTAGATAACTTACCGAAGGGTCACCATCAAACGCTCCGCCGGTGATATAGAAAAACGCATTTGTGTGTCCCTTCTCCGGATTTGTTCTCCAACACGATCCACCAATATCTCAAAGAATTCCAGCCGCATGCGCACGTAGTTGAAGAACTTGTCCGGATTATCCCTCAATTCCAGGTACAGTGTGGAAAAAACGCCACGGGTGAACCTCTGCACATTAATGGGATGAATCCACTGGCGCCGTCTCCTCATATGCAGGATTTGCAATCTTCTTTTCTCCCTCTGGAGAGCAATAATTGCCAACCGATTCAAGTGAAGATCCAATTCCACACAGAAGCTGTCAATGCTCGCAATAACTCCTTCCAGACTCGCACTAACTCCTTCCATCGCTGCCACTAGCTCTAAAACCTTTCAAAGAAATTGTATCACAACACCCTAGATATATTTCTCCCTAGTTTCCAGTATCCAATCACATTTGGAAGCATTCTCCAAGAGCGAATCATATTTGGGAGCATCCCATTTTGGAGGTGTGGAAAAACGGATCCGCAAGAAAACGGATCCAACGGATGTGAAAAACGGATGCCAACGGATGGTACTGATCCGTTTTGTTGAGGATCCGCACTAAAATCGGTATAGCGGATCCTTAAAAAAACGGATCCGTTCCATCAGCTGGCATCCGTTTTGTACATTTTTTTGCGGATCCGCCATTTTCAAATTTTGGCGGATTTTGACTGATGGCAAAAAACTGAAGTGTGAAAGAGGCCTAACCAGTATAAGAAACACTAATTTTGCTAAGTGTGTGTGTACTACACTTTAATATGATCTAATGTGGCCTACACAACTCTAAAGTGGAGTGTTTGGTGAACTTTATTTCCTTTTTTTTTGGGGGGGGGGGAAATAAAAGGATGTGACCAAAGTTTGAAAGCTATAGTATCACAAACTTTTTGGAGCGATTACAATGCAGGAAGCTAACCTACAATGCAATTGATGAGGCTCCAAAAAATAGGGTGATACTAGTCTGGCTGACCCTGAAGGGCACAAGCCAGCAAAAAGGCTCCTCTATCTAATCCTATATAGTGTTTGCAACCAACCAATGACAATGGATGCGGATGGAAGCACACTAATATAGGAGCAAAAATCTGGACAAATTAGCTGCAAAAAAAGGACTATGTATGAGGCAGTGACGCACGCTGAGCAGACTACAACCAGTGGTGGCTGTAGAACACACTGCAACGTGAGCTGCACTCACACACAGAGAGACCTATCAGACAGCCAAAAACAGTGCAGAGAAATGGGCTATAGCACTGAAAGGCTGCTGAAAGGCTCCGCTGTCCACTCCTTTAGTGTTTGCAACCAACGTATATGGATACGTATGGAAGCACACTATACAGGAGAAAAAAAAAGCAGCAATAAAAGAAAAATGTGTATGAGGCAGAGACACACGCTGGGCGGCCTACAAGCAGACGTGCCTGCAGGACACACTACACAGCGTGGGTCTGCACTCACACAGCCCTTGCAGACAGCTATTAAAACAGCGCTGCTGGGCTAAAAAAATGCTACAGTGGTGGATTATGTAGCCTGGGTAGAGCAATAGATATGTTTGATGATCGCTATTTCTAACTGTCCCTCACAGTCTTCAACAGCAGCCTGTCCCTAACTGAATTCACAGCAGAGTGAACCCAAAATGGCAGCTTCTGTGGTTTTTATAGTGCATCATGACATCATTTCAGCAGCCAAACACAGCCATGCCAGTAGTTAACATGCCTACATGCCTAACAGGATGTGCCCACACTTCTGAGGATCCCCATAGGCTGAATTAAATCGAGCGGGCTCCTAGCATTATGGGAACTTCCAATTCCGGTATTCGATATGAAAAAAGTATTGGAACTAAGTATCGGAATTCCGATACAGCGAATATCGGCCGATACCCGATACTTGCGGTATCGGAATGCTCAACACTACTCATAACTGCAGGTCAATTTTAGCATTTAGTAAAACTAGCAAAAAGCCAAACAAAAAACAAGTGTGGGATTGCACTTTTTCGCAGTTCCACTGCACTTGGAATTTTTTTCCCATTTTCAAGTACACGACATGGTAAAACCAATGATGTCGTTCAAAAGTACAACTCATCCTGCAAAAAATAAGCCCTGACATGGCCATATTTATGTATAAATAAAAAAATTATGGCTCTGGGAAGAAGGAGAGTGAAAATCAAAAACACAAAACGTGAAAAAGCTCCAGTCGTTAACGCGTGTTAGGTCTGCAGACAGATTCTTATTACTCCACAACAGAAATATGTGTGATATGGTGGGCTGTATCACATTCAACAACAGAACAAATTTTTTTTTTTTTTTAATGTGCCTTAGGTCTGCAGACAGTTTCATATCACCACAGCAATAAATGACAAGGTGGGATACAGCAGGCTTTCTCACATTTTATATTGAAAAAATATTATTTAACATGCCAAACTTTTGCATGGAGCACAATAGATGTATTGCACAAAACACTTGTAGTACGTGCCCTGATGACTTTGTCTGAGGACCTCAGAAATGCCCCCAGAAAAAAGAAGGAAAATTTTACAACCACACTGGACACTATCTAGTTACACTATCTGACTGATATGCAACCACCTATCTAACTAGCTAAAACTTGGGATACAACTTGGGATACAGCAGGCTTTTTCACATTTACCTACTGAAGTAATATTATTTAGAATGCTATACTCAAGCATGAAGCACTATAGAAATTGTGCGCAACACACTTGTAGGACATGTGCCCTGGCGGCTTTGTTTGAGAACCTCAGTAATGCCCCCCCCAAAAAAATCTGGAAGATAAATTTTACAGCCACACTGGACACTATCTAGCTACAGTATCTGACTGATATACAACCACCTAACTAAATAGCTGAAATCTTGATGCAATCAGTGGCAGCATCAGCATCAGACTCTCTGTGCTGTATCAGTGTCAAAATGGTGCTAAAACAACATGTACGCTATTGATATGCAGAAAGGTATGTTATTTTAGCAGCCAGTGACACAAGTCTTTGTGTCAGGACTTTGTGGGTGTTCCCTGTGCCCTGATTGGCTAGCTCCAATGTGCACACATAAAGATAGGGAAAAAATACTGTTGCGCTGTGCTTACAAAAATGCCATGCATCTGAGCTCTGCAAACCCTCTCCCCTGATCAAACACATGCCAAATGCTCATGATAAACCGCCATTAACATTGATAAAGTGCAGAAAATATTTTGGTGGCAACGCAAAATATTTTCCTGCACTTTTACCAATTGTTACAGATTTTTTTACTGATTTTATGAATTTTTCCTCTGATTTTCGATTAAGAATCCGATTGTGTCATATTTTTGCAGAATTTAAGTTTGGCAATTATTTTCTAAACAAATTTGCTCATCTCTACTCATGACTAGAGATAAGCGAACATCGTCGGCTGCCTCCTTATTCGGCAAGATATAGTGCTTACGAAAAAGCTGCACTCCGGATGCCTGGAGTGCTCCCAACAATCAGTTTCCAAAATAGTGTCACTTGTGGGGCGTTTTCAATGTTTAGGCACATCAGGGACTCTCTAAAAGTGACATGTGTCCGCTGATCATTCAGGAAACTTTGCATTTAAAGCGTCAAATAGCAGTCCTTCCCTTGAAAGCCCTGCCATGCGCCCAAATAGTGGTTTTCACCACAATATGAGTTATCGGCATGATCAGGAGAATTGCACCACAGATTTTGGGGTTTCATTTTTTAGACTGTAAAAATTGGGTTTAAAGTATTTTTTTTGTGAAATAAGCTAAATGTAATTTTTTTTGTTCCACATTCCAAAAATTAATGTGAAGCACTTAAAGGGTTAACAAAAAATGAGATATCGCTGGTCAAATTTAACTCTTATAACTTCCTAACAAAAAAAAATTAGGTTTCAAAACTTGTGCTTATGTAAAGTAGACATGTGGGAAATGTTATTTGAACTATCTTGTGTGACATAAGGCTAAGTGCACACATAGCGGAACTCTTGCGGAAATTACCGCGAGAATTCCGGAATTCCAGTCCGCGGGAAAATCGCATTTTAAATTCCCGCGATTTTCCCACGGAAAAACTAGCATTTTGCAAGCGTATTTAGCTTGCAAAATGCTGGCGTTCTCCAAGCGATCTGTAGCATCGCTTGGAGAACTGATTGACAGGTTGGTCACACTCGTCAAACATAGTGTTTGACAAGTGTGACCAACGTTTTACTACTGATGCCGCCATGCAGCATCAGTAGTAAAAGATAGAATGTAAAAAAAAATAAAAAATGGTGTTATTCTTACCCTCCAACGTCCCGCGCATCCGTTCCCAGTAATCCTTTGCGAAAATGCCCGCAATGACGTCAGTTCTCGCGAGATCGCGACGTCTCGCGGTAATTCGCAATGACGTCGCGCGAATGACCGCGAGACTTCGCGATCCCGCGAGAACGGACACCATCGCGGGCATTTTCGCAAAGGACTACTGGGAACGAGAGCGTGAAGAGAAGCAGGAAGACTGCGCGGGACGTCGGAGGGTGAGAATAACAATATTTTTTATTTTAAATTCTTTTTTTTACAGGGATATGGTACCCAAAGCCCGGAGGACAGTCTCCTCTCCTCCGGACCGTGGGTACCATCCGCAAATGTTCTGCTTACTTTTCGCATGGTGTGCACAGCCACATGCGGGAAGTAAGCGGAACAATGCATTCCTATGGGTGCGGGATCGCCGCGATTCCGCAAATTAATGAGCATGCTGCGGTTTTTACCGCAAAGCGATTCCGCCGCGGTAAAAACCGCAGCATTAGTACAGCATTGCGGAATCCCATAGGAATGCATGGGATGCTTATTTTTCGCGGCAAAATTGCGCGGTTAAAACCGCAGCGGAAACGCGAAAAAAACGCCACGTGTGAACTCAGCCTAACTCTTTGAAATAAGGGCATAAAAAAGTTTTAAAATTACAAAATGTTCAACAAATTTCTGTTTATTTTAATAAATAAAAGCAAGTCATATGAATTAGATTTTACCACTGTCATGAAATACAGTCATGTCTCAGAATCATTGTGATCCGTTGAAGCGTTCCAGAGTTACTACCACATAAAGTGACACTGGATAGAATTGTAGAATTTGGCCAGGTCATTAAGGTGAAAACATTATTGGAGAGTGAAGGGGTTAATGTAGTTGTTTCTAAAATAGTAACAAAAAGCAGAAAGCTTAGTCATACCCCCCCAGTGGTTCCTTGTTTCAGTGTGTTCTCCTGAGAATTACCACATCTCATGAAATTTTGGCAGACCTAAAGACACTTAGGGTACCGTTACACTACACGACGCACCAACGATCCCAACAATGATACGACCTGGTAAGGATCGCTGGTATGCCGCTAAATGGTCGCTAGTAAGCTGTCAAACAGACAGATCTACTCAGCGACGCAGCAACGATTCGGCGATCTGTATAATGACCTTGGTGGTCGTTGTTACCTTGTCACACAGCTGCTATTCTGACGACTCCCGCCTGCGTCCCTGAGTTCTGAGTCGCCAACGAGGTCTCTTGTCGGTGTCAAACACAAAAATGCATGCTGGCCAGCGGGACACCAGCGATCAAAAAATGGCCCATGACATTCGAGCATGATCAGCGAGATCACAGCGGGGGCCTGGTCGCCACTATGTGTCACATGCAGCGAGATCACTGGCAAGGTCGCTGTTGCGTCACAAAATCTCAAAATTTCAGTGATCTCGCTAACAATCTCGCTATGTGAGATGGGGCCTTTACTCTAACAATTTGCCATATAAATGCAGAAATAATGCCACTCCTCTTGTGCATCTTCAACACATGTACCTTTTTTGTTTTAGCATAAGATAATTATTCCATTAATATTTTTCCATTTCTGAGATCTGCTCCTTGTTTTGGTGTACAAAAATAAAACTGCAAAAATACCAAAGAATGAATAAAGCTGTAGGCATAAATATTTCAAAACTTTGTTTTTTTGTTGTTTGATTTACAAATATTATCTACATAAATTGATTTCTTATCCTCGATCTTTAATGGCATAAAAGTAAAACATAGAACTAGTGTAAGGCTTTTTGTTCAATCAAACTATGCAACAAAGATTTATAGATTGATTTGCTCAATTCCAAGGCTTTTTCTTGGATCTTCCCTTATGTATGTGAAAGAGTTCTGTCTGCTAAGTTTACGGCTTATTTGCATTGCAAAATTTAAAGCAATAATACTGTTTGTTGTAGCTGTGCATAGTAAAAGTTCTTCTATTTGGTTAGTTTTTGCCTGTTTTGCTTAGTTCAGCATTTTGTTTTTACTTTAACGTTGTGTTTAATCCTTTCAGAAATCAATAAGAAGAATTCAAAATCTAATCATTAAAAGGGAACAGAAAGTTATCTAATTTTCACAAGCAATTACTTATTCAAGTTTATTTGAAAGATACAGTGGATATCAATCAAAATGCTAGCTGTGCAATAAAAATACAGTACATCTGAGGCCTGCCATATGTAATGCTAGTAACACTCAGCTTGACTTATTAAACTTTTAGATGCTTGCTGTACAGTACAAGCCTTAAAAAAGTCACTAACCTTGAAGTACAAAATAAATCACGTGAACAACAAGGACATTTGTCTTACACAAACACACAAACAAGGCTGCAGTTTGATCACAAAATATATAAAACTAACACTTTCGTCAGTTGAAAGTTATTGTAGAAAGTGTAAACTTTATTAGTACTTTTAGAAATTATATCACTACTAATATAAACATATAATATTCTAATTAACTTTTTTTAGTTAGTAAAATGCTGATGGAATCTATGATAATTGAAGCCTTTTTGTTGTACAGTGAAGCTTGGCATACATTTCTTTATACGCCTCAATGGTATATACACTGTGTTCCAAATTATTATGCAAAAAGAGATTAGGAGTGATAAGGTTAGAATTTTTTTGTTTGTCATTTAAACTCATTGATGGTTATGTGTGTCAGGGCTCTTTATATCACTGAAAGCAATTGCAGATACCTGTGCAAATTAGTTTGGCAGGTGTGTCCAAATAAAGGCAAGACTACTTAAGAAGGCTGTTCCACATTATTAAGCAGCCTACATTTTTTGCCAAAATGGGAAAGAAAAAGGATGTGTCGGCTGCTGAGAAGCAACAAATTGTGGAGTATTTAGGTCAAGGCATGACTACAATCAACATTGCCAAGACACTTCATTGTGATCATCGCACAATCAAGAAGTATGTAGCTGGTTCCCAGCACACACGTGTGCATGCTGATAAGGAAAAATTGAGGACTCTTTCCAACATGCAATTGCGTCAGGTTAAAAGAGCAGCTGCAAAAATGCCTTGTCATAGCAGCAGACAATGAAGCTGCTGGTGCCCCCAACGTCCCCCGAACAACAAGATGCAGGGTCCTTCAGAGGTTTGCAGCTGTGCATAAGCCATCCTGTCGACCACCTCTATCCACTGCACACAAGCAGAAACGGCTCCAGTGGGCCAAACGATACATGAAGACTGACTACCAAACTCCTTTGCTCACCGATGAGTGCCGTGCAATGCTCGATGGTCCAGATGGATGGAGTGGAGGATGGCTGGTTGATGGACAACCCATGAAAACACGGCTAAGGCACCAACAAGGAGTAGGTGGAGTAAGGTTTTGGGCTGGAATCATGGGGAGAGAGATTGTCGGCCCCTTTAGGATCCCTGAAGGGGTAAAGATGAACTCCATAATCTATGTGGAGTTTCTAAAACAGCACTTCCTGCCATGGTTCAAGAGGAAGAACCGTGCTTTCCACAGCAAGATCATTTTCATGCATGATAAAGCACCGTCTCATGCTGCAAATAACACATCTGCATCTCTGGCTGCTATGGGCATAAAAGAGGACAAACTTATGGTGTGGCCACCATCTTCCCCTGACCTCAACCCCATTGAGAATCTCTGGCGCATCATCAAAAGGAGTGTCTATGATGGCGGGAGGCAGTTCACATCTAAGCAACAGCTCTGGGAGGGTATTCTGTCCACATGTAAAACAATTGAAGCACAAACCATCCAAAAACTGACAAATTCAATGGACGAGAGAGTTCAGAAGCTTCTTTCGAACAAGGGGTCCTATGTGCAAATGTAACATCACCTAGAATAAAGTTTTGACTTGAAAACTGTTTGATTTCATTTTGTAATGAGCTGATAATGCTTATAATTTCACAATTGACCATTTTTTTGTTCAAAATAAAAATAAAAAGGTTGAAAACTCTGCTGTGCATAATTATTTGGAACATGCATTTTGAGTGTTTCTTATTTTTAAAAATATACTGTTTTCATAGGCAGTTTGTTCAAAAACATTGCAATTATACTAGAATATTAGATGACTGTAAAATAGCAATGACTGCAATTCATATAGGTAATTTAGAGAAAATAGGAGGAAATATTTTTTGCATAATAATTTGGAACACAGTTTAATTGAAATTCACTTAAACCAATTCTGTAGAAGATCTGTTTCAATGTCCAGAAGCTTTCTGTATGAAAAATTCAGCTTACCATTTCAATTGTGAGTTGGCTTTTCAGTATTCCAAAAGAAGATGGGAAACAAGAGTTATTACCATAATAGAAAATATAATTAGTAACAAAGCAATGAAAATTAATAATTTCTCAATGATGAAATTGAAACTGTATGTTATATAACATTTTTAAAGTAACAGTGTATAGGCATTCTCTATCTAAGGTATTTTAAAGGGAATCTGTCACCAGTGTTTTGCTTATAAACTGTGCCCATTACCTTTAGGATCATAAAAATGAGAATCCTGCAACCACTTTATATTTTCAGATGCGCTCCTTCAAACCTCAGAAAAAGTGTTTTAAAATTGTGCAGTGCAGTCCGATGGGTGTTTCCAAATTGTGGTTAGTGCTGTCTAGGTCCCTCTAAACGCTGCACCTTCTAACTACATTTAAGTTGATGATGCCTCTCCATCATCTACTTAGTGCCAGAACCTGTCTGGTGAAATCGGAGAGCTGCGCAGGTGCTCCTCACCATGCTCTATTGAACAGACAGTGATTCCTCCCTTTAGGCATGAGACTTCAGGCACTACGTTGATGATGAAGAGACGTCTTACATGCAGGTAGAAGAGGCTTGAAGGGACCAAGGCAGCATTGGAAGAGACCGGGGCGGCGCTGATCACAATTTGGAAACACTCATCAGACCGCACTTCACAATTTACATGCAGAGTGGGACAAGTATAAAACACTTTTTCTGAGGTATGCAGGGGCACATTTGAGGATATAAAGGCATTACAGGATTCTCATTGTTATGATTTTAAATTTGTTTGGCATAGTTTTTAAGTGACAATACTGGTGACAGGTTCTCTTTAATAAAGTAAAACCCAAAAAAAGTTCCAGACTCATGTCCAATTTATCCTGGGCTGCTTTCATGAGTTGAACCACCTATACTACAACTGGACAAGTCTACAATATTTGTCAAAGTAGCAGTCCTTAGTGTTAGTCACATATATGGAACAATCATTGCAGGTCACTTTTGGAATTAGCTCACTGTACTCGTCCAGAGTTTGAAGTTGACAAGGAGTGGTTAGTAACCACTCCATTTGTTCAGAGCCACCTAACACTGTCCATGTGTCTCTTCCTCATCATGCTCTAGTATTCCAGCATTAAAAAGCAATAGAGGTGTTCTTTTAACAGCCACACTGTATCACCTACTTTTCATATCTCCTTTGGGACCAGAAGTAATACTTTGCAGCTGTTGATGACAACATGAATCATATGAATAATTAAATCATGAATTATGCAGTGTGAGGGTATGCTCACACTAGATTATAACACGGCCGAGTACTATTCAATGTTTTTCAGATAGCACTCTGCCCAATGTTTTTTTTTAATAAGATAATTTTTATTAGCAAAATTCAAACCAACAGACAATCTCAATATTACCAAGTCCAACCAATGTTTACTATAGGGCAGGACAGATCTGCATTTTTTTCCTCATGCCAATCAGGATGAAAAAACAATTGCAACATGCTGTGTATGGCAATGATAATTGGATCACGCGCAAACATAAAAGTCTGCAGGTGCGAGTGAAACATCTGACTGCGCTCAGATGACATCAAGGACTGTCCGATTTACACAGAGACAATAGAGAAGATGGAGAAATTAAGTCCTCCATCTTCTCCACTCTTGTGATATGAATCTATCGTGTGAGAGAATCATATCACGCTAAGATGACACTCGGATCAAAGTCTTATAGCGTTTGATCTGAGTGACTTTAGCTTATGGGTGCCGTCACACTAAACGATGCACCAGCGATCCCGACAACGATGCGACCTTGTCAGGATCGCTGGTGCCTTGCTACATGATCGCTGGTGAACTGCCAAACAGGCAGACACACCAGCGATCAGGACCAGTGAGGACGCTGGTATCCAAGGTAAATATCGAAGTAACTAAGCGAGCGCGTCGCTTAGTTACCCGCTGTGTACCTTGGATACATGCGTGCTCGTGCTGGGAGCTGGTATCCAAGGTAAATATCGAGTAACTAAGTGCACATGGCATTTAGTTACCCGCTGTTTAACTTGGATACCAGCTCCCAGCGCCAGCACGCAGGTATCCAAGGTACACAGCGGGTAAATAAGCAACACGCTCGCTTAGTTACCCGATATTTACCTTGGATACCAGCAAACAGCATCTGCTTACAGCGCTGGGAGCTCACTGAGCATTGCTCTCCCGCTGTCACATGCAGCGTTGCGTGCGGGCCAATGGGAGACTAACGATTAAAAAACCGCTCAGGACATTTGTGCACGATCAGCGATACCCGGCGGGGGGGCCGGTCGCTGATGCATGTCACACATAGCGAGATCACTGGCGAGATCACTGTTGCATCACAAAATCAGCAATCTTGCTAGCGATCTCGCTGTGTGTGACAGGGCCTTATGTCTCACATGAGAGAATTGACAGTTGTGTGAGCGAGCCCTTAATCTTACTTCACCAATAATATGTGACCAGTGACCTCAGCCAGGCTTTATACCAACTGCACTGCTCACTACAATGTACAATAACCCGTTCCAAGACCCTTAGGCCTCTTTCACACTTCAGTTTTTTACAATCAGTCAGGTTTTGAAAAAAACGGATCCGCAATTTTCTTTTGAGGATCCGTTTTTTTCCCCAATGACTTTCATTATTGACGGATTGCCGTCCGTTGCATCCATTTTTTTTGCGGATCCGCCAAAAGTTCCTGTCCGTTACCATTCTCAAAGAATTCAAAACGGAGCTTGCAACGTTTTTTTCTGTGGCGGATCCTCCAGACACTCATTTAACCCGAAATTCTTTCTGGGTGCCGGACAAAAAAAAATTCTCTCTCTCTCTCTCTCTCTCTTTTTCCAGGCTGCGATGCGATTCCTTTAAAATTCTTCATTTGTCGGATCCGTCAAAAAAACGGACGGGTGGCATCCGTTGTCATCAGTACTACAACGGATCCGCCATCCGTCCTTTTGGCGGATTATGACTGATACAAAAAACTGAAGTGTGAAAGAGGCCTTACAGTAACCACCAATAAATAAGTTATGATATCCGTACAGGGTCTGAAACATGGTGCGATGTGTCAACAGTCCACTCCTGAGGATTGATGTTCCCCCCCACCCAAATGATGGCTACCATAGCCCTTCACTCTTAGGGTGAAGCAATCACAGTTTCCCTACTATCCAATATGTTAACCCCACATCTGCCTACAAGTACTGAGTGATAAAGTAAAAATGAAAACTACTCAACAAGCCGCACTCTAATAATGCACTAATCACTTCTGTGCACACAGTGGTGGTCTAGTAACATCACCATGACTGCTGCACTGAGACTTAAATGCACAGACTGAATGGTGGAACAGAGAGCCAGTGGTTCCTCCATAGTTCTCAAATGTATCTGTATTCTGAGGATGCACATATTGTTGAAATTGTGATGCCAGGTGAGTGGTGGCACAATGCTATTTCACACTGGGCCCACAAACTGAGGTGTGCCATGGGAGCCATGTGGCTTGCTGATGTTAGGTACATTACTGTCTATCAGTCTTTATGGGAGAGCTCTCATTGGTCAGTGTTTCAATCAGTACTGCAGCTGGTAAGCTTTACCTTTCCACAATTCTAGATAAGTAAAGTTGCTCAGTGCCCACCACCAGCACTGTGTTGCAATTTGCTTTGAATACACTGGAACCATGGCGTTGGATGCAGGAGCTTGACAGGTGGCATGCATGTCATGCAAGAGCATACAGTAAAGCACTAACCAATGAGAGGACTCACATGCAGACTAATAAGAAGACTCTCTGATAATACTGGGACATGACATGATTTGGTTAGGAAAGGGGAGCAGCAACATATACTAAAGCTGAGTCAGCTTCAAGAAATCAAAATCGCTCCCATTATGTATCTCCAAAAGAAGTGCAGCAACAGGACAAGATGAAGAGTGAGAACCTGTCACTGCTAATTGGAGTCCTACACTCTGATGGGAGCCAGTGATATAAAAAGATTAATATTTTTACTTTTTGTTCTACATTTTGTTTAATGATAACTAACCTTATAGTCTCTTAGTCAAGGTTTGATACTTAATTTATACTTTCTTATCTCATATGCAATATTTTGAAGTTCTGCAAAAACTGTTTTATTGGTATATGATAGATAAAAGTTAACATGACATGGGTCAGTGAGTGGATATTCCTAAATGATAATTACATTGCCTATAAATGGTATAAGAAGAAGTGTTCACAAAAGAATAAACAGAATTGCTATGCTATAAGTGTGCATTCTTTTCTCAGAATGCTCGTTATTTGGAAGGCCTAATCTCTTAATTCGGCCATACTGGTGATCCGTAATTTCTGACTTTGGGTCAGAGAAAAACAGGTGCAGCCATAGCTAATCATCATTCATATTTCCTTCCATCACAGCGGATTGAGCCAGTGTGGCGTTAAACAGCTGTTGTTAAACTGGGGCTAGCAGCAGTGTGCTGTGCTGTACCTTGAGGTAACAAAAGAGAATATCTGCAGTCCAAAAGGAAAAGTGAAGGAAATGAACATTAGATTACAGTATTGGTAATTGCCCATAACAATTGCAGTCATGTAACCCCTTATTGACAGAGCCATTTTGGCACTTAATGACAAATCCAATTTTTACAATTCTGACCACTATCACTTTATGAGGTTATAGCTCTGGAATGCTTCAATGGATCCCAAGACTGTTTTTTCATGACATGTTGTACTTCATGTTAGTTGCAAAATTTCTTCGATATAACTTGTGTTTATTTATGAAAAAAATGGAAATTTGGCAAAAATTTTTAACATTTTGCAATTTTCAAATTTTGAATTTGTGTGCCCTTAAATTAGAGAGTCATATTGCACAAAATAGTAAATAAATAACATTTCCCACATATCTACTTTACACCAGCACAATTTTGGAACATAATTTTTTTGTTTGTTAGGATGTTATAAGGGTTAAAAATTGACCAGCGATTTCTAATTTTTCCCACAAAATTTACAAACCCATTTTTTTAGGGACCACCTCACATTTGAAGTGAGTTTGGGAGGTCAATATGACAGAAAATACCCAAAAGTGACACCATTCTAAAAACTGAACCCCTTACGGTGCAAAAACCACATTCAAGAAGTTTATCACCCCTTCAGGTGCTTCACGAGAACTAAAGCAATATGGAAGGAAAAAATGAACATTTTACATTTTCACAAAAAAATTACTTTGGAATCAAATGTTTTTACTTTCACAAGGGTATCAGTAGAAAATTTGTTGTGCAATATGTCCTGACTATGCTGCTCCAATGCTGCTAACAGCCTACCCAACATATGAAATGAGATCTGATGCCTCCAATCCTGAGCCGCCGTTCCTTTCGTGTACCTCTTCAATGCTTGTCATATCTCAAAAGGCTTGGTAACATCTTTAACGCCAGACAATTTGAGCAAAAATGCCAATGCAGCCATTCAACTATTCAACACAGGCACTGACTGCCCATCCTCACATGACCTGCCGATCATGTATAACATGGTAAAATAGTAACATAGTTATTATGGTTGAAGGAAGACTTTAAGTCCATTTAGTTGAACCCATATCCTATCCTAACCTGCCCTAACATGTTGATCCAGAGGAAGGCAAAAAAAAACATGTGACAAACAGTAAGTTTCACACTGGGGAAAAAAATTCCTTCCTGACTCCACATACGGCAATCAGACTAGCTCCCTGGATTAACACAATATCAAGGAAATAGTGTAAATACCCTGTAATATTATACTTTTCAAGAAAGGCATCTAGTCCCTTCTTAAATTTTAGTAGTGAATCTTTCATTACAACATCATATGGCAGAGAGTGCCATAGTCTCACTGCTCTTACAGTAAAGAATCTGCGTCTGTGATTATGCTTAAACCTTTTTTCCTCCAGACGTAGAGGATGACCCCTTGTCCTCATCACAGGTCTAAGAGTAAAAAGATCATTAGAAAGGTCTTGGTATTGTCCCCGCAAATATTTATACATTGTAATAAGATCACCCCTAAGCCTTCAGTTTTCCATACTAAATAACCCCAAGTGTAATAACCTGTCTTGGTATTTCAGACCCCCCAGTTCCCTAATAACCTTGGTCGCTCTTCTCTGCACCCGCTCCAGTTCAGCTATGTATTTCTTATACACCGGAGACCAGAACTGTACACAGTATTCTATATGTGGTCGCACTAGTGACTTGTATAGAGGTAAAATTATGGTCTCCTCATGAGCATCTATGCCTTTTTAATGCATCTCATAATTTTATTTGCCTTTGCAGCAGCTGCCTGAGACTGGCCATTAAATGTGAGTTTGTTGTCCTCCCATACAACCAGGTCTTTTCAGTGAGAGTTTTGCCCAGTGTTTTACATTTAAGCACATAATTATACATCTTGTTTGTTCTACCCAAGTGCATGACCTTCCATTTATCCCCATTAAAGCTCATTTGCCATTTATCAGCCTAAGCTTTTAGTTTACATAAATCCTCCTGTAATATAAAATTGTTCTCCTCTGTATTGATTACCCTGCAGAGTTTAGTGTCATCTGAAAATATCGAAATTCTACTCTCTATGCCCCCCAAGGTCATTAATAAATATGTTAAAAAGAAGTGGGCCCAATAATGACCCCTGTGGTACCCCACTGCTAACTGTGATCCAGTCGAGTGTGCCCATCAATAACCACTTTTTATTTCCTATCCCTGAGCCAGCTCTTAACCCACTTACACATATTTCCTCTATTCCCATTGTTCTTATTTTATGTATTAACCTTTTGTGTGGCACTGTATCAAAAGCTTTTGAAAAGTCCATGTACACCATGTCCACTGCATTTCCTTGGTCCAGTCCGGAACTTACATCTTCATAGAAGCTTATCAGATCAGTCTGACAGGAACGGTCCCTCGTAAACCCATGTTGAAATTGGGTCATGAGGTTATTCTTCTTTGGATACTCCAGTATAGTATCTCTTAGAAAACTCTCCAGGATTTTACCCACAACAGATCCACTCTGCTATGAATTCTCTCTCTGGCTTCCCTCTGGTGATTACTGAAGATAGTGGAGCTGGTCAGATTGAGAGTTCTCTTTCTGAGCTCGCTCTGGTGGTTACTGGAGGTAGTGGAGCTGATCTGATTGACAGAGGCTTGCCACCTGATAATGAGGAAGACGATTGGAAATCTGGGGTTTTTGATTGGGATTTAAGACAGCTGACTCCCTCTGTCCCTGCTGGTGATTTTCTTCCTGTGCCTCCTGAGGTCTGATGTCTCCTGCTCTTTCCCTGCATGTTCAGCTAAGTGGTTCATTAGCTATTCTGTTTTCATTTGATCTGGTTTTGTTTATCTCTGCTTTATGCGGGTCAGCTAGTTCCAGCTGGGGCTGTGCTGAATCACCGCCCATATGTTACTGCATGTGCCAGTTTGATTTGTCCCCTTTTTTATTGGTCTTTTTGCTTTGCTTTCAGAATATACTAGAGTGCTGATATAGTGGGGCGAAATCGTGCGACTTCAGTGTTTTTGTGCATCAGACGTGTTGGACTTTTTGCATGGCTTTTTGCGTGTTTGCAGACAGTGTCTTTTCTTTCCTGTCCTGTCTAGTCAGTGTGGGCCCCATCGTTTGCTCAGTCTATTTTTCTGCCTGCGTTTGTGTTTTCATCTTGTCTCACCAACAATATATGTTTGGGGGCTGTCTATTCCTTTGGGGCCTGCTCCAGGGAAGTTTAGATTTCCCCTTTCTTGCTTTAGGCTTAGTCAGCTCTCCGGCTGTGCCGAGGCATCTAGGATCATCGTAGGTATGCTCCACGGCTACTGCTAGTTGTGTGGACAGGATCAGGGGTCTGCATCCATTTAGTTACCAACCTATCTGGTTTTCTGTGGCTTAGCCTGGCCTGCTATCCTCCTCGGTGACCCATTCATAATGTCAGAATTTTTATTCATATATTTTTTTCCTCTTTTTTTTCTTGGGCTGAAGGAGGATATTTTTTGTCTAAATGGAGACTAAGCAATTGTCTGATCGTGTTGAGCATCTCGCTGCTGAAGTGCGAGGAATTTCTGCCTATCTCGCTCAATCATCTGCTGTTGAACCAAAAATCACTACTCCTGATGTGTTTTCTGGGGATCGGTCTAAATTTTTGAATTTTAAGAATAATTGTAAATTATTTTTTGCTTTGAAACCTAATTCATCGGGGAGCTCTGTGCAGCAGGTTAAAATTGTCATCTCCCTGCTACGCGATGATACCCAGGATTGGGCCTTTTCTTTGACACCCCGAGATCCTATTCTGGCGAATGTGGAAGCGTTTTTTCAAGCTTTGGGGTTGTATGATGAACCTAATGCTATTGATCAAGCTGAGAAAACTTTATTGGCATGAACCAGGGTCAGTATTCTGCAGAGTTATATTGTCAAAAATTCCAAAAGTGGGCTGTCCTTACTAAATGGAATGAAGATGCCCTAACAGCTCTCTTTCGGAAGGGTTTGGCAGAAACCGTAAAAGATGATGTGGGATTTCCTGTTCCCTCTGGTCTTGACGACTCTATGTCATTGGCCATTCAAATTGATCGGCGTTTACGTGAACGTAAAACTACACGAGAGGTGTTGTCACCTTTCCAATGAACTTCTGAACCCATGCAATGTGATAGGGTTTTGTCTAGGGCGCAACATCAGGAGTTTAGAAGGCGTAATAAGTTGCGTTTTTTCTGTGGGGACGCCTCTCATACTATTGCTGTCTACCCTAAATGAGAAAAACATTTTGCTCACACATTTGTGGGCAGTGTACAGTAGTGTAATGACAAAAAAAAATTTTATGAAACCATGTGCAATGGAGGAACATTTATGGGTTATTTAAGAATAAGTATTGCTTTTTTTTGTTTTTTAAAAAAGTTCCCCCTTTCATTCAAATGAAATAAGGCAAAAATGGTATTTTTCCGCCAAAAAAGGACATGCAATTTTGCATTATTATCTTTTATGTTGACAATAGGAGGGCAGATTCCTCATCCAGATAGACCTGTTTGCTTTTACACTGTTGCTGGAATTTCTAGAAGACATTTTCTGAATGCACTTCTTGATCGTAAAACTTGAAGCTTTGCACTGAAAATGAAAAGATAATACTAAGCTCCAAAATATTTTAAAATATTCCAGAATGTTCTAGATGTGGATAAAATACCACTTTTTGTTACAACTTAGAAAGATATTTTCTTTAAAGATTAAAATTAAAAGACGAAAAATCTTTTGAAAAAGAGGGGGAATTTTTTTGAATATTTTACAAATTTGATGATACTAATGTCATTTGAATGCAATTGTTCCTCCAATGTAAGGGATTTCATTTTCGTTTTGCAAAATTTTTAAAATTGTCATCACCCTATTGTACAGCCTATGTTCCTTTTGGCGATTACCCTGATCTGCTCCTTGTCTACATTTTCCACTAAGGCTTTTGTTGATTCAGGAGCAGCTTTGAATCTGATGGATTTGGACTTTGCTAAATGTTGTGGTTTTCCCATGTTACCCCTGCGGACTCCTATCCCTTTGAGGGGTATTGATGCTACTCTCTTGGCAGAGAATAAACCCCAGTTTTTGACCCAGGTGATAATGCGGGTCGCCCCGGACCACAAAGAAAATTGAAAATTTTTGGTGTTGCACAATTTGCATGATACTATTGTTATGGGTTTCCCTTGGTTGCAAACTCATAATCCTGTTTTAGATTGGATATCTGTGTCTGTGGTGAGTTGGGGTTGTCAATGTGTTCTTAGTGACACTCCTGTTTTCTCCACCTCTCCCCAGTTTCATGATATTCCTGACTATTTGGCTGATTTTTCTGATGTATTCAGTGAGAGTAAGTCTGCATCTTTGCCTCCTCATAGTAGTTATGACTGTGCAATTGAGTTAATGCCCGGGTGTAAATTTCCCAAGGGTGGGCTTTTCAACTTATCGGTACCCAAACATGATGTTATGCGATCTTATATCAAGAAGTCATTGGAGAAGGGTCATATTAGACCATCCTCTTCACCTTTAGGTGCTGGTTTTTTTTGTGGCCAAGAAAGATGGT
Organism: Dendrobates tinctorius; assembly: GCF_039654945.1. Classification (NCBI taxonomy): domain Eukaryota; kingdom Metazoa; phylum Chordata; class Amphibia; order Anura; family Dendrobatidae; genus Dendrobates; species Dendrobates tinctorius. Next base: position 55,125,639 of record NW_027361698.1, on the reverse strand, counting down.
TCATTAAGGCCATGTATTGACTATCGTTCCCTTAACAAAATCACTGTTAAATATCAGTACCCGTTACCCCTGATTTCTGATTTATTTTCCAGAGTTAAAAGTGCCTGTTGGTTTACCAAGCTTGACCTCAGGGGGGCGTATAATCTTATTCGCATCAAGCATGGGGATGAATGGAAGACGGCGTATAATACTCCGGAGGGACATTTTGAGAACCTGGTGAAGCCTTTTGGGCTCACTAATGCCCCTTCTGTCTTCCAGTCTTTTATGAACGATATTTTCCGGGACTTTGTGGATAAGTTTTTGTTCATTTATCTGGATGATATTTTGATCTTTTCCAGTGATTGGGATTCTCATGTGGAACATGTCCGGACTGTGTTCCGGATTTTGAGGGAAAATTCTCTGTATGTTAAGGGATCGAAGTGCCTCTTTGGTGTACAGAGGATTTCATTTTTGGCATTCATCTTGTCCCCGTCGGCTATTGAAATGGACCCAGGCAAGATACAGGACAGTTATGATTGGGTTCAACCCAGTTCTTTGAAGGCTCTCAAGAAGTTTTTGGGTTTTGCTAATTTCTACCGTAAATTTATAAGTAATTTTTCTGGTATTGTTAAACCACTGACTGATTTGATCAAAAAGGCCACTGATGTGGTGAATTGGTCTCCAGAGGCAGTTTCGGCATTTCTGGAACTTAAGCGGAGATTCACTTCTGCTCCGGTTCTATGGCAACCTGATGCCTCTCTCCCATTTCAGGTGGAGGTAGATGCTTCTTAGATTGGAGCAGGAGCCATTTTGTCCCAAAGAGAGCAGGTGACTTCTAAGATGAATCCCTGTGCCTTCTATTCTCGAAAATTCTCCCCATCTGAACGTAACTATGTCGTGGGGAATCGGGAATTGTTGGCCATGAAATGGGCATTTGAAGAGTGGAGACACTGGTTGGAGGGAGCTAGATATCAAGTTGTGGTCCTCACCGACCACAAGAATTTGATTTATCTTGAATCAGCCAAGCGCTTGAATCCTAGACAGACTAGGTGGGCCTTGTTTTTCACGCGTTTTAATTTTGTGGTCTCTTTTCTTCCGGGCACTAAGAATGTTAAGGCGGACGCTCTTTCTTGAAGTTTCTTTACGGATTCTCGATGTGACAGAGCCTACTACCATTCTAAATGAGGGTGTAGTTCTTTCCGCCATCTCACCCGATTTGAGACGTGCCCTGGAGGAATTTCAGGAGGACAAACCTGAACGTTGCTCTATAGGAAAATTGCATGTCCCTGACCAGTGGAGGAAAATAGTAATGTCTGAAATTCATTGCTCCGCGTTGGCTGGTCATGCAGGTATTTTTGGTACCAGAGATTTGGTGAGTCGGTCTTTTTGGTAGCCTGCCTTATCTCGTGATGTCAGGACTCAGGAATTTTGTGCAGTCCTGTGGGACTTGTTCTAGGTCCAAGCCCTGTTCTCGTTCTAGAGGGTTGTTGATGCCCCTGCTGGTGCCCAGGAGGCCATGGACTCATATCTCAATGGATTTTATTTCTGATCTTCCTGTCTCTCAGAGAATGACTGTTATCTGGGTGATTTGTGATAGATTTTCTAAGATGGTCCATCTTGTACCACTCTCAAAGTTGCCATCTTCTTCAGAGTTGGTGCCCTTGTTCTTACAACAGGTGGTTCGGTGGCACGGAATTCCTGAGAACATTGTGTCGGACAGAGGAGTCCAGTTTGCTTCCAGATTTTGGAGAGCATTTTGTTCCAAACTGGGAATTCAGTTATCTTTCTCCTCTGCATTTCATCCTCAGACCAATGGGCAGACTAAGAGAACAAACCAGACTTTGGAATCCTATTTTAGATGTTTCATATCTGCTGATCAGGATGACTGGGTCTCATTTTTGCCCTTGGCTGAATTTGCGCTAAACAATAGGGCTAGTTCTGCCACTTTGATGTAGCCCTTTTTCTGTAACTTTGGGTTTCATCCTCAATTTTCTTCAGGGCAGGTGGAATCTTCGGCCTGCCAAAGTGTGGAGTCTGTGGTAGAGAGAATGCATCAGATTTGGGACCAAGTGGTGGATAAGTTGTTCCACTCTCAGGAAAAAGCCCAACTGTATTCCAACTGGCATAGGACCATTGGTCCCCATTTTAAAGTGGGTGGTATGGTTTGGTTGTCTTCAAAGAATATTCCTATGAAGGTTGCATCTCCAAAATTCAAGCCAAGATTCATTGGACCTTATAAGGTTTTGGAAATCCTTAATCCCGTTTCCAGTTACGTTTAAGATTCATAACGTGTTCCATAAATCCTTGTTGAAGAGGTTTGTATAGCCAGTAGTTCCCATGGCGGCGCCTCCTGACCCTGTATTGGTTAAAGGTAATTTGGAGTATGAGGAAGAGAAAATATTGGATTCTCGTTTGGCTAGATGGAGACTCCAGTACCTGGTCAAATGGAAGGGTTATGGCCAGGAGTATAATTCTTGGGTCTCTGCTTCTGACATTCATGCCGAAAGATTGGTTTGTGCTTTTCACCGGGCCCATCCTGACCAGATTGGTGGCGTGGATGAGGGTTCGGTGTCCCCTCCTCAAGGGGGGGTACTGTTGTGAATTCTCTCTCTGGCTTCCATCTGGTGACTACTGAAGATAGTGGAGCTGTTCAGATTTAGAGTTCTCTTTCTGGGCTCCCTCTGGTGGTTACTGGAGGTAGTGGAGCTGATCTGATTGACAGAGGCTTGCCACCTGATAATGAGGAAGATCTGGGGTTTCTGATTGGGATTTAAGACAGCTAACTCCCTCTATCCCTGCTGGTGATTTTCTTCCTTTGCCTCTTGAGGTCTGGGGTCTCCTGCTCTTTCCCTGCATGTTCAGCTAAGTGGTTCATTTGCTATTTTGTTTTCATTTGATCTGGCTTTGTTTATCTCTGCTTTGTGCGAGTCAGTTAGTTCCAGCTGGGGCTGTGCTGAATCACCGCCCATATATTACTGCATGTGCCAGTTTGTTTTGTCCCCTTTTATATTGGTCTTTTTGCTTTGCTTTCAGAATATACCAGAGTGCTGATATAGTGGGGCGAAGTCGTGCGACTTCAGTGTTTTTGTGCATCAGACGTGTTGGACTTTTTGCAGGGTTTTTTGCGTGATTGCAGACAGTGTCTTTCCTTTCCTGTTCTGTCTAGTCAGTGTGGACCCCATCGTTTGCTCAGTCTATTTTTCTGCCTGCGTTTGTGTTTTCATCTTGTCTCACCGACAATATATGTTTGGGAGCTGTCTATTCCTTTGGGGTCTGCTCCGGGACAGTTTTGGTTTCCCTTTTCTTGCTTTAAGCTTAGTTAGCTCTCCGGCTGTGCTGAGGCGTCTTGGATCATCATAGTTACGCTCCGCGGCTACTGCTAGTTGTGTGGACAGGCTCAGGGGTCTTCATCCACTTAGTTACCAACCTGTCTGGTTTTCTCTGGCTTAGCCTGGCCTGCTATCCTCCTCGGTGACCCATTCATAACACCACTCTTTCTTCATCCAACTGACAACTCCCTGTACTCGACACCAACCTATACCAATAGTTCCACCCCAAATTATATTGATGCCATGTCCCAGGAGCCACCAATGCTGCAATCAACCTCATTGCTGATCTAATACTAGATTCTAGAAGCTTGCTGACCATTGTGTTCCTTGCTGCTCTAACTCCGGAACCAGCTTCTGAAACAGACCCAACTGAAAGTGAGAAATTGTATCAGCAATGGAATTTTTGACTCCTGGGACATGCTTCACCCTCAACCATAGCAAGCGTCAAAGTACCAAATGAGGCATCAAATTCACCACAGGAGGAGAATGAGTTGACAAGCAATTAATACTCTGCATCACGTTCATATTATCACACAAAATCCTCACCTTCTAGTTTTGCAAAGCCTTCCCACACACTTCCATGGCTACCACAATGGGGAATAGCTCTAAGACCACTAAATTCTTTGTCAGCCCATTCACTCTCCACTCATATGGCCACTTCCCAGCCCACAATTTGCCTTGAAATTAGGCTCCAAATCCCAATGAACCTGTGCATCCATAACCAACTCCAAGTCAACACTGTCAACCACCTCGTCCATCCACACCAATCGTTCGTTATAACTGCCCAAAACTACCCCCACATGCGTAAGGCCGGTTTCACACGTCAATGTCTCTGGTACATGTAGTGACAGCTTTCTCACATACCGGAGACACTGACACATGTAGACCCATTCAAATGAATGGGTCTTTGCAGATGTCAGCTTGTTTTCATGGACCGTGTGTTTGTGTGCAAAACACGGAGACATGTCCGTTTTAACATGGACACACGGCCCGCAACACATGCTGCACACGTGCACACAGAGAACTGTTCACACAGTCCTCCATGCTCACGGATGGCTGCCGGGAAGAAGCGGCTACTGCAAGCGCTGCTCCCAGCGGCTGGTGCTGACCGCGGCTGTCATTCTGCTCTCCTAGTTTGCCGGCAGGAGAGAAGAATGAATGAAAACCCGACGTGGGGTCCCCCTCATTTTCTGAACCAACCAGACGAAACTTACAGCTGGGGGCTGCATCCCTCAGCTATCAGCTTCAGCAAGGTTGATTGTGAAGAATAGAGGAGTCCCCACGCTGTTTTTTTTATTATTTAAATAAATAATTTAAAAAAAGGCTTGGGGTCCCCCTTATTTTCGACAACCAACCTGACTAAAGCTGACAGCTGAGGGCAGATATTCTCAGGCTGGTAAGGGGCCATTGATCTTGCCCCCCCAGTCTAAAAACAGCAGCTCCTAGATGCCCAGAAAAGGCGCATCTATTAGATGCACTTGATCTGGAGCTTTGCCCAGTTCTTCCCACTTGCCCTGTAGTGGTGGCAAGTGAGGTAATAAAGGGGTTAATGCCACCTTTCTATTTTAAGGTGACATTAAGCCCTGATTAGTAATGGAGAGGTGTCAATAAGATACCGATCCATTACTAATCCTACAGTAAATAAAGGGTTAAATAAACACACTCACACAATAAGAATAAATTATTTTAATGAAAGAATACAACACATATTTTTATAATGTTTATTACACTAGTCATTCCTTTGCGAAGCCATCGATTTTCTGAAAAAAAGATGAAAATAATAAAGCAAATATATACATTACCTGTCCGGTGCTCAGTCACGTCCCACGGCGTAAATCTATCTTGGGGGTTAACACATTTACAGTCGGAGCGCTGCTAACGCAGCCGATCCCGACTGTAAATGACTGGGGAATCAATGGGAGCAGCCGGCGCCTGCTCAGTAACTAGTGATGATATCACTGCTCATCACTGAGTCTGGCTCTGCTCCATTCATTCCCCAGTCATTTACAGTCAGGAGCGGCTGTGCTAGCAGCGCTCCAACTGTAAATGTATTAACCCCTGAGATAGATTTATGCCGTGGGATGTGACTGAGTGCCGGACAGGTAATGTATATTGTTGGTTTATTATGTTCACCTTTTTTTCAGAAGATCGATGGCTTCGCAAAGGAATTACCAGTGTAATAAAGATTATACAAATGTGTGTGTTGTATTCTTTCATTAAAATAATTTATTCTTATTGTGAGTGTGTTTATTTAACCCTTTATTTACTGTAGGATTAGTAATGGATTGGTGTCTTATTGACACCTCTCGATTACTAATCCGGGCTTAATGTCATCTTATAATATAATATCATCCCTCAGCTGTCGGCTTTAGTCAGGTTGGTTGTCAAATATAAGGGGGACCCAACGCCGTTTTTTAAAATATTAATTTAAATAATTAAAAAAACAGCCTGGGGAGCCCTCTATTCTTCACAACCAACCTGGCTGTAGCTGACAGCTGAGGGCTGCAGCCCCCAGCTGTAAGTTTTGTCTGGTTGGTTCAGAAAATGAGGGGGACCCCACGTCGGGATTTCATTCATTCTTCTCTCCTGTTGGCAGAGCAGGAGAGAAGATTCACAGCCGCGATCAGCACCAGCAGCCAGGAGCAGCGCGTACTGTAGTGCTTCTTCCCCGCGCCATCTGTGTGGTCTTTATGCGACACACGTGCAGCACATGGTTGCCACACGTGTGCCATACGGAGGTACCATGTGTCCACATGGACACACGGACACAGATAGCTCTGATACCAGTTTTTCCGGTACCGGAATTATCTGGACGTGTAAAACCACCCTAAATCTGCTTTCTGCCCTGCATTCAACTTAACAAAATGCTGTGGGCAAGTCACACCCGCCATTGCTACAGCCAACCTCCTGGTAAATATTCTACCCATGGGTTAAATCCTTCATGTAAAATTCAATTTACCCAGTAAAGATTGCAGCTGATGCATCCAAATCTTGCGGGCTCTCAACACCTCGTGTACGACCATTTTTAAATCCTCCAGCTTCTCAACTGGCAAACAACATTCCATCAACACTCTATCTAGCTAATTGCCCAGAAAACACAGTGTGGTGGTTGGACTCACAGTCTTCTCTGCAGCCAAAGGAATCCCAAACCTCTCCGCTAATTGTTTCAATGTTTGCAATAATGTTGCGCACACTTGTGACCCAGCTGGTCCAATACACAAAATGTCATCAAGATAGTGATTAATAAAATCTGCGCCTGCCTCCGTGCGAACCACCCATTCCAAAAAGGTGCTAAACTGCTCAAAATGTGCACATGAGATACAACAACCCATGGACAAGCATCAATCAATGTAATAATGTCCTTCCCAAAAACAGCCCAATAGGTGAAAAATGTCGGGATGAAGCGGCAACAATCGAAAAGCCGCCTCTATGTCCATCTTGGACAACAGTGCACCATTACCCACTCCACCACCTTATCGAATGACACATAAGACACCGAGACCAACTCTGGATCAGTGCCACTATTGACCGACTCCCACCTCTGGGAACGATAAATGGTGTGTCAACCGATACTTATTTGGTTCCTTCTTTGGGGCCAAACCAAACAGAGGAATCTTTAAATGCGGTAATGGTAATTCCCGAAACGGACTGGCCTTCATGCCCAACTCCACTTCTTTACCCAAATTTTGACTAACTAACTCCGGTTGCTCCATAGCAGACCTCAAATTTCAAACCAAAACCTATACTTCCTTCCCCACAGAAGGGATCTTGAAACCAAAACAAAAAACCCTCCTTCAACAAACATGCTGCCTCCATATCAGGGTAATTATTTAAATACTGCTCCATCTGCTCTACCCTCACCGGAGTCGTCCTGCTTATCCTCAGCTTCTCCAGGCTTTCCCTTTCTTCTCTTAAAACACTTTGTGAAGCTGTGGTGTCCCCCACAACTGGAACATTCATGTTTAAACCTACAGGACTTAAAACTACATTCCTTCTCATTAAAGCGCCCAAACAAACCCTTCTTTGCTCCAGCAGGTGGTGCCCCTGAACTAGCGAGTACCCCAGCGGCCCCAAAGAAAAGAACGTGATAACGCTCTCGGTGCCGACATTAAACACATCCACAAACTTATGTCCTTGTTATCCCACTGGAAACTCAGAAGAACTGCCTTCCTTTGCCTAAATTGCTTGTCATTCCGCAACCAACCAGTCCCACCATACGTACGACATGCCTCCCCAGTGCTATCCAGACAGCAAAAAAGAGAATAATACTTTTCTGGGGCCTTTTCCCTAATACAGTAACCAATTAGCAAAATTATTGAAGTCCAGATGGGGAGCATATTTAACAACATGTTGTAGTTAAAGACAATTAGGCAGCCCCTTAGTAAATGGACCCATCCTTGGGTTCAAATAACATAGAATATCTCTGAAAAAAGAACATATGAACCCAAAATCTCAAAAATTTGACAATCTTTATTAAATAGCAAAAAAGACATACATCATACAAATATTAAAAAGTGGGAAACCCAAAAAGAGGCATCACCACCCACATCCATAATAGTAAGAGGCTGCACATATACAAAGAAACTCCAATAGTTGCTTGTCAATGCCGCATCGCCATAAAAAAGTGTCCCCAAGACTATACAACACAAATACATAACAAACGCCGGTATTAAACCAGTAATGTCTAATGTACAAACATAAATTTTACCTCCTGTGGGTGATGATGCCAGCCCCAACGCACGTTTCGGCGTTCAGCCTTCTTCCGGGGGAGAACGCCTGCAGCCAGCTGGCAAAAGTTCGGGGAAGCAACCGATACCTACGCCGCTCCTCTTCCTCTTTTTTACTCTCCGTCAACTTCACCCTGTCCAAATTAAACTTCTCCAACGGAAAAAGCAAAAAAATCTCCACATATTCAGCCCTCCATATCTTCTCTTTCACCTCTGGTTTTAAATGCGGACCCAACAGCCCATCAAAACATGCATACTTCCCCACGAGCCTTATCATCCAGTCTCACTGGGTCAATACTCCCTGCACTCTCTGATTCAGGGAGGCCCCCTCAAATGTGGCCCCACCCTGAGTATCACTTGCCACCCCTACTGAGGCTGAAACCACCACAGCCATTTGCCCACTGCCTTGCCACATCGCAGCTCAGACACCACCTGCCGCATGCCACCCACGTTACAACCACTCACTGCATTACAGTGACCACAATGCCGACTTCAAGTCCCCGTTGGAACAGCCGCGGTGCATCTCCCCCACTGGTTCTCCTCCATTTCTTCTCCTGTAGACGCCTGGCCCTCCTCCTCAGACTCCACTGGTGACACCCCACCAAACCAAGGACCCCTCAGCCTTTGTTGCATCAGCGTTGCAAATGTCCATAGTCCCTGTAGTAGTGGAAGGCACTTCAGCTGCATGCCTGCAGCTAGCAATCCTCCAAATGCCTTCATAATCCCCTTCTGATCTGTCGACCCTTGGATCTACAGCTTGTCTTCTTCTTTTTCTTTTGTTGGCCCTGTGTGGTGCAGCAGGCACCCTATTAGTCTTTCCTCCATTCCCAGGGCCAGTCCCCACGCTCTGTCCTCCCAAGGAGGCAGAGCACTGGACTGCCCGCTCAGGTCCTCACTCCCCGGACACTCCTACACTTCCCTGTTCCTTCTCATGGTGCCTCTTGACCTTGTCTCTCTGTATGATGTTGACGCCTCCACACCAGAAGATGACGTTACCTCCCGACTCCTACACATACTCGCAATCATAGCAGACTTCCAGCGCAGACTCAAAGCCTCCTGCGTCTCCTGGCTGCTCGCATCTCGACTCAGACTGTCACTGGATGGCCTCCCCGCTTTCCTCCGCGCCCTGGATGGCAGTTCAGGGCTCCCTCTCAAAGGATACCTGGACCTCCTAGGGCGTTTTGGGGGCATCAGGTCCCCAGCTAACCCATCCCTGCTGCCACTCAACAGCTGCAAAAGCTCATGCAGCCACGCTGTGCTCTTTGTCGCTGCAAGCATCATAAAGTCATGGAATAGAGCCTCCATCACAGTATTGTGTCCCTGACTCAGATGTACCAACAGACTGTCCCTACCCTTCCAAATCCCCCCTTATATACCTCGTACCCTTAACCAACCAAATGGCCCCATTCTCTTTTACTTATTCTCACCATAATTTGAACCAAAACCCTTCCTACCTTCCCTTGATCCACCATTTTAGATCCTAACTCTCCCCCTCCCCCCAAAAAACTCCATTTTAGTTTACTTCTGTTTAACCCCTATTAGGGCCTGACATGCATCATGGTTATGAGGCCCTCCCCTTTACAGCCTGTGGGTCTGTGGCTTGCTGTACGGGCCCAACTATACTTCAACTCCTACTGGTCAGCCAAAAGAGTATGTTTGTAAGAGACTTATACAGACATATAGAAGTGACTTTACATGGAGGTATAGTTACTGGCCATGTGTCCCAGCACCCCAAATGGGTCTTATCCATAAGATCATACCTGAGCTACAGTCTCATCTTTTTAAACTCATAGTATTTTTTCAAATGGATATAATAGTGCTATCAATTGTCTACAAAATTGTATGTAAGGTACAGAACTAGTGATTTTGCTAGCTCATAATTACTGATTGTGACCCATAAAATTGCATCTTGAGAAATATTCTTTAGACCAAGTGTGTACATTGAGTTTTTTATGAGTTTTTTTACCTTGGTATTTGTATGACGAAACCAGGAGTGCGTGATAAATGCAGAACTAGTGCAAATTTTTTCTGTTATATTTTTTCTCTGATTGTTCCTCTCCTGATTTTAGCTTACAAATACTGAGACAAAAACTCACCAAGCACTCAAAGTGTTTAAGCGGCCATAAGCCGTATTGAGAACCTCACTAAGCATAAGCCTTTGTAATTTGAAACCCTCTGTTTTCTTTGCCCATTCCTGGTCCAGCATTATTTAATATAATTTATTCTAATTTATACATTATTTCAGATATTTTAACTGTTCATCTTGAACAAACCTCAAAATATCAGCATTGTAATTTAGTTTCTGAAAATTTTACATTATAAGGGAGACCATAAAAAATAACACGTTAATATTGTTAGTTGCCTGAATTTTAAAGGAGGCACCTACAAAGATCATAAAGAAAGGTCATTTTGTTATACACATCACCTGTGGCTATATTATTTCAAAATCACAGTACAATGAAAACTCATATGAAGGAAATGCACAAAAGTACAAAACACATATTATTATAGAAAGTTCCCAACTGTTTTGTCAATAATGTGAAAATAAAAAAGCAAGGTAATCAGAGAGAAGTGTTAAATTATAAATAAATTATTGAACTATATTCTTTTTGATTCCAGAATTTTGTTTAATTCATGTTATCTTTAATAGTTACAAATTAAATTTTGTGCTGTAAAGAAATATTTTTGCTTTGTATTTCAAGAGCACTTATCACCTGTGGTTGCTAGAGGTAAGTGGATCGATCCACAGAGGATTGAGTTCTAGTAGAATTTCCTGAATTTGAAGTTTTTAGACTCAGGCGCTGCTGCACAGACTTCCCAATAATGCCTTGCAGATGTCGCATTACATAGTCTAGCTAAGCCATTCAGGGAGGACTGTAACAACCAGTTTAAAAGATGGGGACCAGTCAAGCAGTGCTATTTTAGTTTTTTCCACCATAGGAATAGTGGTCAAGGTGCACAGCTCATTTCAAATAGAGAACAATAAGGCCTAATCTGATTTTGGTATATTATTACACTGCTGTAGCATACTGACATGGAAATGGTAGCTTTAGTCTGTGACTACAAATCCAAAGATTCAAGCAATATAGGGAGGTATAGTAACATTACCTAGCATAAAGCCTTGTTTAAATTGTAATATCCCTTTGTCCTAATCTTGCTTCTAAACAAAAATCCTACATGTTACAGAATGTGAGCTTCCTGGTTTCTTAGACGAGCAAGAAATACATACACACGCATGCAAGTGTAAGGAGAAAGACCGGGCTGCGGGCACCTGTACTGCGCCGGGTCCTGAACTGTCGTGGCTGCGTCCCAGGTTGTCCTGGGGAAAGAATAGGGGATCGGACAGACCCAGAAGAAGGGGGCCTGGCAAAAAGAAAAGTGTGTGAAGCGATGGACAGTTTCCCACCGGCAGTGCCAGAGCAGGTGTGTGAGTAGAGTGCTTTGCTTAGTGTGCAACAGCACCGCAACGTACCATGAGCGGCTACACATGAGCACGTCATTTAGACCAGCAGCATAGGAATGGCTGTGGGCTCCGTTAAGCTGAGTGCAGCGCGCGGGCACAGGAACGGGGACCATGTCCAGGACTTTTTTTGTGGCCCTCTTTGCGGGACCGCACGCCGCAGACCCCCCTTGTTAATAGACAGCACGCCATTCCCTTGACTTTGGCTGCACAAGTTTATGGACTAATTGACTCAACGAGTAAAAACCGGAGACAGCCCCTTGTCACCAGAAGATATACCATGAACTGTGGAATCTCCTCTGAGGACACTGAACCGGCTGTTGCTGGAATTGCAGCCCTCATCACATCATCTGTGACTGAGGAAGCTGCAAACACTATAAGTTGATTGTGTGAACCGTTATCACATTGTGGTTGTCTATTTCCCTATCATTTCCCTGTTTAACTGTTTATCTCCCTGCGACGAGTATCTTGACTGTTAAACTAAATTGTTAACCCTTTCTCTGCCTTTCTTGCATCACTGCATCTGCAACCTGCTTACACTTGGCATAGCTGGCAGGATGCAGTCCACAAGCTGAGAAGTGGCAGACCAGGTTTCGAGAGCTTGAGCATCAAGAAACGGCAACTTTTTGAGGGACATCTTTCAAGGCCGGACACCATGTGTTGGTCCCAGATAAGCGACTTCGAGGCAAGTTAGAACCCCATTGGGAGAAGACTCCTTATCGGGTGAAGCACCACATTAGGTCCAATGGTCCAGTCTATGAAGTTCAACTCAAAGGGGAAGAGGGGGCAGCAACCGAAATCGTCCACCAAAGTACATTGCATCCTTGACTGTCTCGAGACCCTGAAGCAGGGGAGAGAGTACCGAGTGTTCCCGAATTGCTCACCCCTACGTTTTCTGTTTATGATGAAGAAGACACAGTTGTTTTGTTACCTGAGAGGGGTGGCTCAGTGCCTGTCAGTCCAGAGGAAGTATGTGGGCCCAAATGTCCAGAGACGGCTGCTCCAGAGAACTCAGACATACCCATGTCCTCCACACCCCAAACCGATTCTACCACTCAACCTAAGTTATATCATACCGAGCGGATGACAGCTGGAATGCCCCCTACTCGATATGAACAAGACCAATATATTTGGCAATGAATTATTCAAGAGATAGAAGAATGCCAACATTTACTACAGGAACTTTCGCCCATGGAATGGCGAGCTAAAGACCTAGTGACCAGGAAGCAAGGGGCGTGGCAAAAAGAAAAGCGCGTGATGCGACGGGCAGTTTTCCACCAGCAGGTGTGTGTGCAGCATGCTCCGCTTAGTGTGCATCAGCACCGCAACGTACCACGGGCAGCTAAACATGAGCATATCGTTGAGACCAGAAGCAGAGGTAGGGCCATGGGCTCCATTAAGCTGAGTGCCGCGCGTGGGCACAGGAACAGGGGCCATGTTCAGGATTGTTAGTTGTTGCCCTCTTTGCCGGACAGCACGAGAGATTAATACATGACATTAAAAATGACATCATTCAGCACTATTTCTAACCCTAAGGATAAGGGCATTGTGTTGAAGATATTGCAAGAAGAAGGCACTCATGTGTCAGGCGCTTTGCTGGTGGCGGGATAACACTCAAGGTGGCTTCCTCCATCTCCTGCCAACCACGGAAAACAGAGGGTGTATCATTATCGTCTTCATCTCCTGACTGTTGTGCGTCCACTACATTGTCCTCCTCAATTTGTTCCTTGGCTCCAGCATCTTCAATAACAGTTTGCATGGTACCATGAGCCCTGTTGATCTCTGTAAGCCATTCTAGCATGGCGCACCCTGTCACGGACTGACGGAAGGCACCTAATTAAAAGTACATAGCGGCTTGGAGCGTTCACTGTCCGGGGTCCACTGTGCAGAGATGTTAACTGCTGCTTAGACAATGATGAACAGAATATAACAGAAGGTAGACAGACACCGGCGGGTAACCACTCACCCGGTGCATGTGAGAACAGACTCTGCTACCTCACAGAGCTAGCTCTAGCCGGCGTATAAAGCATGCCCTGTTATGCGTCACAAGGCGTGACAAAGTAAAGCTTACTGCCTTGAGCAGGTACAGCATCTACCCTGGCAGACGCCACTAACCAGCGTAAGCTTAGCGCTGGAAAGCGATCTTAACTGCACACGGCGCCACTGTGATAGACGCTGCGGTACCAGCGGTATTGGTGCCACGTGGTGACTGATGCCCTCAGGCGCTAATAAACTAGAGAATGCTGAGTGCACTGTGGCACTAGGCAGTGCCAGTACTCGGTGCTGACTCTACTCTGGAACCCTAACTCACATGTGTATCAAAGGGAGGGAGTATATAATGAGTCATTCACCAGAATCAGACATCCATTATCATGCATACCACTATAGCAAAAGAGTAAATCTATATATTACAAAAATGTAGAAAGAATGGCACTCACAGGGTAAAGTAGCCAAGACTTTTTGTAAAAGCATGTTAACGGGAGAACGGATGCTGAAAGGAAGTAATGACGATCATTTCGTAAGGAGAAGGCGCTTCCACAGGTGATCTGTTTTTCATGAATGTGCACCTAAGGGCTAGCAGTTCATTGCCGGCTGCGTCTCTCTCACACATACTAAGTACGGTTCGGAGGTGTGGATCTATGTGACGGTGCCTGCCATATATCCTTGGATTTTGCAAATCTATATATTAGCGCATGGCCAGGCGGCCATGCGAACCTTTCATAGCTGCAGCCTTCCGGGACCTTCCTGGTGGTCCAATCGGAGCAGGAACAGGACCTGAGCAAGTGACCTCCGACCTCCAATGAGAGGTCGTCCCATGGGCATGCTCAGTAGGGGAAAAGCAGGACTTAGTCCCAGAAGCATTAGCCTGGGCAAGGCACTGGGACCGATGTCTCCGCTGAGCAGCCTCCTCTCTGGCTGGAGAGGAATGAGAGACTGCAGAAGGCAAGGCTCGAGTTCCCTCTTGTGCAGAGGCAGGAACCCGATGCCTAACACACCCTTGTGTGACAACAGTCTGGAAATTTGAGAAATTGTTATCCCTTCCACATCCTCCTCTACTTCCAACTCTTCCTTTGGGACAATATCCTCCTCACATAGACTATTCAAAGTGTGTTCCAGGATGTAGATGACCAGAATAGTGATGCTGATGATGGCTTCATCAGCACTAACCATCCTGGTGGCCATTTCAAATCTGCGCAGAAGGTTTCAGAGATCCTTCATCTGTGCCCACTTCACAAGCATGATTTCCACTTATATGAACTGCATTGGCACAGGCTATGCAAATGGAAATACTGCATCAGGGCTCGTCACTGCTGCCACAGCTGCTGTAACATGTGCAGATTGAAATTCCACAATGTCACAACATCATTAAGCAAACAGTTAACCGGTAGGATGAAAGACCTCTGTAGCAATGCAAGTCGATGACCTGCGGTGAGCGATTGTCGAAGGTGAGGACACAGCAATCATGCTTTCAGCAGTGGCGCATCCAGACCAGGATAGTGGTGGAGAAATTGCTGTAACACCAAGATGAGGATCCATGCAAGACATGTGTGTGAGGTTGCCACAGCATGGGGCCACCACCAGGTTTGAACCATTATCGCACACGGCCTTCTTTGGCTCCAAGTTTAATGGAGACAGCCATTGCTCTAACTCATAAACCAAAAGAGAAGTATTCACAGAAAATTTTGTACAATGTAAACTTTTTTTTTGATAAATATTAAATCATGATTACACAACAAATAGGATAATAAAAAATAATTACACAAGACATAATTATACAAGGAAAATAAAAAGTTAAAAGATGAAATGTAAAATGATATGTGGGAGGGCAGGATATGTGACCGAGATTGGCAATAAATAATTCAGATCTTTTTATTCCTATCAAACTTTCCTTCATCGCCATCAATGAAACCTGGCTCAGGAGTTGTTTTTCTCCTGTCAGATAACTGCTACTTCACCTCAATTCCACTGCCACCCTCTGTTACCATCCCTTCCTCTGAGATGCACTCTGTGCATATCTACTCACCCTCCAACCTTCAACTGGCTGTTATTTACCACTCCTAGGGCCAGCCACCATCTTCTTCGACCATTTGACTACCTGGCTACTTCATTTCCTTTCCGCTGACATCCCCACTATCATCATGGGCGACTTCAACATCCCCATTAACACTTCCCTCTCAGCTGCCACTAAACTTCTATCTCTCACTTCCTCCTTCGGCCTCAATCAATGGTCTTTTGCAGCCACTCACAAAGATGGCCACACATTGGATCTCATCTTAACCCGCCTCTGCTCCCTATCTAACCTATCTAACTTGCTTTTTCCTCTTTCTGACAACAGCCTACTTACATTCTCTTCCCTCTCCACTCCTTGTCCACAATCCCCACTCCACAAACTTGCACACCCTCACAGAAATTTTAAATACCTTGATCTACACTCACTGTCTGAATCCCTTCTCCCTGTTGCAGACATAAGTTCCCTACACAATGCGGATGCTGCTGCCGCTCTTTATAACACCACAATTGCTGTAGCTCTGGAATTGGTTCCCCTCTCACACATACCAAAGCTTTCAAAATCAACAGACAGCCCTGGCACATGAGCCTGATCAAAGAATAGAGACAGGCTACCAGAGTTGCTGAGCGGAGATGGAAACGATCACACTCCAATGAGCACTTAATCACATTCAAAGAGTCCAGTCCCTCACTACTTTCAAGGCCATACTCACCACATAAAAACAAACATACTTCTCTTCTCTCATATCCTCCCTGTCTCACAACCCTAAACAGCTATTCAACACTTTCAACTCTCTTCTGCATCCCCCAGCACCCTCTCCACTCATCTCAGCCAAAGACTTTGCCTCATTTTTCAAGCGGAAGATTGATAACATCAGAGACAGTTTTGGTCGACAACCACCAGAGCCCTTCCTCCTAACTGCTCAGTCCTCCTCCTCCAAAACCAACTTCTCCACCATTACAGAAGATTGACTCTCCAATCTCCCACTTCATCCCAAATCTCACCACAGTCTTCATTCTAACCCTAAACCACTTTTCAACCTATCACTAACAACTGTTGTTTACCCCTCAGGCTTTAAACATGCCTCAATCATGCCTATCCTCAAAAAGCCCTCCCTTGACCAATCCTCTGTTTCTAGCTATCACCCCATATCACTTCTCCCCATGCCTAAAAACTACTGGAACAACATGTCCATCTCAAACTGTCCTCCCACCTACCTTCTTGTTCCCTCTTCGACTGCTTACAGTCTGGCTTCCGGTCGCATCACTCCACTGAAACTGTCCTAACTAAAGTCACCAATGGCCTAGTAACTGCCAAAGCCAAGCGATACTACACTGTCCTCCTCCTCCTGAACCTATCCTCTGCCTTTGACTCAGTGGACCATTATCTATTACTACAGATGATCTCATCTCTTGGCATCACTGACTTGGCCCTATCTTGGATCTCATCATACCTAACAGACCGGACATTCAGCCTCTCCCACTCGCACATCACCTCCTCAACTCGCCCCCTATCTGTTGGATTTCCGCAAGGTTCAGTCCTAGGGCCCCTGCTCTTCTCCATTTACACCTTCAGCTTAGGACAGCTCATAGGATCTCATGGCTTTCAGTATCATCTCTATGCTTATGACACAAAGATCTACATCTCTGGACCAGATATCACCTCCCTACTAACCAGAATCACACAATGTCTGTCTGCTATTTCATTCTTCTTCTCCACTAGCTTTCTAAAACTTAATATGGACAAAACAGGATTTATCATCTTTCCCCATATCAATCGACCCCTCAAATGGACCTATCCATTAAAGTAATTAGCTGCTCACTCTCTCCAGTTCCACAAGCTCGCTGCCTTGGGGTAATCCTTGACATTGATCTCTCCTTCAAGCCACATATCCAAGCTCTTTCCACTTCCTGCCGACTTCAACTCAAAAACATTTCCTGGACCCGAACATTCCTCAACCAAGAATCTGCAAAAATCCTAGTCCATGCCCTCATCATCTCCTGCCTTGACTACTGCAGCCTCATGCTCTGTGGCCTCCCCTCTAACAGTCTCGCACCCCTCCAATCAATTCTAAGCTCTGCTGCCCGACTAATCCACCAGTCCCCCCACTATTCCTCTGCCTTTCCCCTCTGTCATTCCCTGCACTGGCTCCAAATTACACAAAGACTCAAGGTCAAAACCCTAACCATGGCATACAAAGCCATCCACAGCCTGTGTACTCCATTAATCTGTGACCTCATTTCCTTACCTACACGCAATGTCTGATCCTCACAAGATCTCCTTCTTGACTCCCCTCTCATCTCCTCTTCCCATAAGCGCATACAAGACTTCTCCCGCACATCACCTATACTCTGGAACTGTCTACCACACCATATCAGATTCTTGGCTACCATGGAATCCTTCAAAAAGAATGCGAAGACCTACCTCTTCCGACAAGCCTACAACCTGTAGTAACCACCAATCGACCACACCACTGCAAGACCTGCTCTACCCTCACCTACTGTATCCTCACCCATCTCTTGTAGATTCAATGTGCACAAAGAGTGTGGATTATTTTCACGCTGCTGCAAAAATACAGTTTCAGAGTTGATAAAGTCATAATGGTGGTATATTCAACTTGTTTCAAGATCTTAATGACCCCTTCTTCTAGAAATGCCACACAAAACAAATCCCAAGCGAGAGTACATAAAAACAAGTATAGTAGCATAGTAGCTCGTGACAAATCAGCTAAAAAAAATAGTCAGTAGATGTAAAAAACATTGTCAGAAAAAATGAATAGTCATACAGCTAGTTGGACTACAGGTTCTTAGGTGCTAAAAAAACAATTTTCTACCCTTATAAGGGTAAATAATTTAAAATGCAATAAAAACGCAGTAGGTGAATAAATGAATACATTCATAGGTAAATGGGTAATAACAGACAAATCTGATTATAGACTGTAATAAATTACTCGAAATCGTAAATTTCCAGCTTCTGGTTTAAGCCTTTTGGGACCTTTTTAGTTTTGGGCTGACACTGACCCATATCTGACATTAACAGCTGAGAACACACTCTTGTTCTCTATTGGGTAAGTGCTTGTGTGATTTTTGGTTAATTTGGATAACCGGACATGTTCGGGCATGGGGGATATTTGGGAGAAATCTTGGAGGCAATAGGGTGAGGAGCAAATAAGCATGGAGGATAAAAAGAGGTCATGGGAGTACCAGAGATTACGTGAGTGAAGATATTGAGAGATTAGTTTGAAAATATATGGAGGAGAAGCGTTATACATGGCTTTGTAGGTCAGTGTTAGTAGTTTAAACTGGAGGACCTGGGAAATTGGGAGCCAGTTAGGGGATTTGCAAAAAGGGAAGCAGGAGTGTAATGAGGAGAGAGATTAATTAGTTGGGCAGCAGAGTTAAGGATGAGCTGGAGGGGTGCAAGAGTGTTAGAAGGTAGGCCACAGATGAAGATGTTGCAGTAGTCAAGGCAGAGATGATTAGGCCATGCACAGGCATTTTGATAGAGTGAGGGTTGAGGAAAGCACAGATAGTGCAAATGTTTTTGAGCTGGAGACAACAGGAGGTGGCAAGAGCTTGGATGTGCGGTTTGAAGGACAGGGAAGAGTCAAGGGTTACTCCTAGGCAGCAGCTTTCCAGGACAGGGGAAAGTGTAATTTCATTTATTGTGATAAATTGATCAGGTAGGGAAGATATGCAAGATGGAGGAAAGATAATTAGATCAGATTTGTCCACATTGAGCTTGAGGAAGCGAGAGGAGAAGAAGGAGGATATGGCTGATAGACACTCTGGGATTCTGGACATCTGGGCCAGAGAGGTAGATCTGAGTTTCATCAGCATATAGATTGTAATGGAAGTCATAGGACTTTATGAGTTGTCCGAGGCCAAGGGTATAGATTGAGAAGAGAAGGGGTCCTAGGACAGAACCTTGAGGGACACCAACAGAGAGAGGGCGAGATGAGGAGGTAGTTTGGGAGTAGGAAACGCTAAATGTGCGGTTGGTAAGGTATAAGGAGAACCAGAAAAGGGCAAGTTCTTTGACACCAAATGAAGCGAGGATCTGTAGTAGGAGGCAGTGGTCAACTGTGTTGAAGGCAGAGGACAAATCTAGAAGGAGGAGTATGGAGAATTGTCTGTCAGCTTTGGCTGTAAGTCATTAATAAGTTTGTTCAGGGCAATCTTAGTGGAATCGTGGGGATGAAAGCCAGATTGTAGGTTGTCGAAGAGCGAGTTAGATGCAAAGTGAGAGGTAAGTTTAGCGTGGACGTGCTATTCAAGGAGTTTGAAAGCAAATGGGAGCAAAGATATGGGATGATAGCTGGACATAGTGCTAGGGTCAAGAGATGGCTTTTTAAGGATAGGTGTGAATGTGGCATGTTTGAAAGCAGAGGGGAAGGTGCCAGAAGTTAGTGATAGGTTGAAGAGATGGGTGAGGGATGGGATAAGTGTAGTGCTGAGGTTGGGGAGGAGGTGGGATGGGGTGGTGTCAACTGCAAAAGTGGTGAAGTGTGACTTGGAGAGAAGATAAGCAAGCTCTCCTTCAGTGATTTTTGAAAGGGAAGTTATGGGGTTAGGGCCTTGGTCTGGTATACAAAATGGTTGTGGTGGTCGGACAACAAATACTTGCCTTGCTTGGTCTATCTTATTTTTGAAGTGCGTGAAAATGTCCTCAGCAGAGATTAGAGAAGTCAGAGGGTGAAGTGGTGAGTGGGGGAGGGAGTTAAAAGTGTTGAACAACTGGTTTGGGTTGTGGAATAAGGAAGATATGAGGGATGTAAAGTAGGCCTGTTTAGCAGAGGTGAGAGGCTATTTGAATGCAAGTGTTGCTTGTTTGAATGAGGGGAAGTCGTCTTGCGAATGTGTTTTCTTCCAACGCCGCTCTGCAATTCTGGATACTTGCCGGAGCTTTTTAATGATGTTATTGGTTGTCTATTGATTCGTCGCACTCTGCTATGCATGACAGAGGCGACTGAGTCTATGGCTGATGCAAGAGTGGCATTGTAGAAACTAGTGACAGTGTCTGTGTTGTGGAGAGAAGATATGGAGTACAGTGGTAGAATAGAGTCAGAGAGTGTGGAAGTGTCTAGATGTGCGAGGTTTCTGTGGGAGTGCGCAAGTTGGTGGACATGGGTGACAGGTAAGGAGGACAGTGATGAGAACGTGAGTAGATGGTGGTCAGACAGAGGGAGAGGGGAGGTTGTGAAGTTAGATAGGGAGCAGAGGTGGGTGAAGACTAGGTCTAATATATGTCCGTATGTGTGGGTGGCTGAGGAGGACCACTGAGTAAGTCCAAAAGATGACGTGAGCGAAAGGAGTTTGGAGGCTGATGACTGGTGGGTGTCAATGGGGATGTTGAAGTCACCCACGATGCTGGTGGAAATGTCAGCAGAGAGCAAGTGAAGAAATCATGTATAGAACTGGTCAATAAAAGCAGTGGTCGGGTCTGGAGGTCGGTATACAATAGCCACTTGGAGGTTGTAGGGAGAGTAAATGCAGACAGAGTGAACTTCAAAATAGGGGAGGATAAGAGATTGAAGAGGTGGGATTGGGTTAAAGGTACAATTGGAAGAAAGGCAGAGGCCCACTCTTCCACCATGTCTGTTGACAGGGCAAGGAGTGTGGGTGAAGTGGAGGCCACCGTAACATAGCGCAGCAGGGGAGGCTGTGTAACAGGGTGTCAGCCATATTTCAGTGAGGCCCTGGAAGGAATAATTACGAGTGGTAAAGAGGTCGTGAATCACATGGAGTTTATTGCAGATGGAGCGGGCATTCCAGAGTGATCCAGAGAGATGGAGCAGGGTGGGGGTGCGACAAGGGCACGGATTTGAAGTGGGCCAGATTTCAGGTGTTTATATTGGATTGGGAGCGATAGGAGGGAGTACTAATAGGAGGTATGAGCTGTGAGGGTCCAGGATTGGGAGATATGTCACCAGCAGTGCGGTGAAGCAGAGAGAGAGAGAGCAGGTGGGGAGAAGGAGAGTTGGCGGCTTGTTTTATGTTTTAGTAGGAGAGATGTTATGTTGAGGAGGCGGTCTGCAGAGGAGGTCATGTGGGGAAGCAAGAGGGAAGGAGAGATTATTACTTGGTTTGATGATGCTGGGGTATGGGGATAGTGAAGGAGAGTGAGGAGTAATAGAGCTAAAACTGTTAGAGCGTATGTCAGCATGATGAGCGTAAGTGTGGAGGAAAGAGAAAGAAATGTAATGCAATTTATAACAGTGGTTAGTCATACCTCCTTTTCCTTTCTGGTTCATTTCTGGCATATTTATGATGCATACATAATGAGCCAAGCTTATGGACACAGACCACAGTCAGACAGACCTGGGACAGAATTTATAACAAGCTATCTGCACATGAAATAGGCCAGGTGTGATCAGAAAGGGAGGGGCTACAGAGAGACTAATCACAGACACAGGAGGGGAGAATTAGAAGAGGATCTCACCTCCACCCTTTATGGTTAACTTCTTTTGACAAGGGTCTAGATTATGTTCGGACCCTACTTTGTCCAGCCCCAGATCCAACATGAAAAAATTTTGGGCAACTGCGCTGATGCTTTCCTCCTCTAGTTTTAGTGATTCTTCGGAGCAGATCTCTGATGCCCATGGAATAGAACGTGTGAACAGCTCTGCAGAATGGCCCATCTGAAGCTCCCCACAGTCAGTTGGGCGTTTGGAATTTTTTGACGCGGAGGGAAACCTCTGATGTTAAGGTGGAGGAAGTGGAGAAGAGTCAACTTGGTGCAGCTCTTTCCATCCACTCGAGCACATGGTACTTCTGAACCTCATCTACAAGGCGTACCGCTCTGTGGGTGCCAAAGAAATTGAGTAGGCTGGCCAGTAACAGATGTTTTCAGTGGTCTTTGGATAGGACAAGATGATGATTGTTCAGTCGAGCTTTCTTTTACATTAACACCTAACCCATGTACACTTTGAGCACGGAGCCCATTTCCCCCTCCACCACTACCTTGCTTTTTTCCAATCATGTTGTAAATAGCCTTTTCTTCTTGTACCCTGCTTTTTCACAACCTTAGGCCCACTGCTGTCAGTCACCTGTCACAAAATGAACAATCAGAATTTATTTTCTTAGATAGTGTGCCTAAACAACTCTGTTATGCCTTATAAATTTTAAGTGAAAATCTGGCCTACTGATTTGCCTCTGAAACATAGTTTTAGCACAAACGATTTGGAGAAGCTAATTGGGCCTCGTGGCTGCACCACTATGTTAGGCCTAACGTTATTAAGTGGAAATTTGGCCTTCTGATTTGCCAATGAAACACAGATTTAGCTCAATCAATTTGGAGTAGCTAATTGGGCTTCGTGGCTGCACCCCTGTATTAGGCCTAATGATTTTGAAGTGGAAATCTGGCCTTCTGATTTTCTACTGAAACACAGTTTTATCACAAATGATTTAGAGTATCTAATTGGGCCCCATGGCTGAACCACTATCTTAGACCTAACGTATTTTAAGCGGAAATCTGGGCTTCTGGTTTATCACTGAAATACAGTTTTAGCAGAAATGATTTGGAGTAGCTAATTGGGCCTTGTAGCTGCAAACCAATATGAGTCCTAACAATTTTTAAGTGGAAATCTGGCCTTCTGATTTGCCACTAAAACAGAGTTTTAGCACAAAAGATTTGGAGTAGCAAATGGGGCTTCCGGAGACTGCCACACAATTTTTGCACAATCTATTTCGATGTTGGAAAAACCTATTTCACACAGGACAGTATCCTAGCTATTTTACTGACAAGCTCAATTTCAGCATTAGCACTAGCACAGGAGTGACTTCTTTGCACTGTGACACTGAGAAAATGGTGCCAGCAAAACTAGGTGTCCACTTTTTATATGGCCATGGACATGTAACTTCAGTAACCAATCACAGAAGACCTTGTTTCATGATGTTGTGGACGGTTTATGTGCCCTGATTGGTTGCCAGAATCAACACACAAAAAGTTAAGGGGAAAAAAATTGTGTGCCGCTACTTTAATCTCTTCAGATGCTCCATTGTCCTCTCCACACCCCCTCCCCTCATGAAACATGTCTCTGCGCCCCACCCGCTCATCATACAGCAGCACTATTGTAGCCAAAGTAATACAAAAGCATTAGTGGAAATGCAATGATTTACCAAACTATGACAGAGTTTTGAGTAAAGGGTATATGAATCCGAATGCACTAGGTTTATGCCGAATTTGAGATTAACGAACATTTTCCAAACATGTTCGCTCATCTCTAGAGTTAGAGTTGCTGTTGCTCATAAGGCCGTAAATGTTTACAAAGCCATTATATTCCTCCCCAGGAGCGGTCATTTATCAAACATCACTCCAAGAGCAAGGCAAATAATAGTACAATCAGTCAAAAACCGAAAGACCTTTAAGCAATCAAAGCTTCTCTCAATTTAGCTGATTGTTATTTGAACAATGCTTTTTGGATAGATTAGGACGAGTAGAGATTTTGGAATAAATAGCAAGAAAGAAACACACTACTTTACAGCATACAAACCTCCTACTTTTTGTGAAACGATATGAGTTCTTGGTTTGCGATAATTTTGATGGATCTGGGTCAGTAGAGCTTGATAGTGTGGTTGGAGCAACAAAATTCTGAATCTTATCAGCAAAATGTGAAAGAAAATGTCAGGACATCTGCTCATGAACAGAATCTCAAGAGTACATGGGTCAGGCAACATGACATCTACTCAAACCATACAAGTCAATCTGCAAAATAATACAAGAATAAAGCTAAAATGTTGAAATGTGGTAGGACCTTAAGTAGACAGTTCATTCAAGAAAATTAAGATGGTTGAAGCGGTTTTGCTGATTGGATTGGAGGAGTTTTAGCTTTTTACTATGTGTTGGACTAATCAACATTTATCAGAACTGTTTAGATGCAATTATTGCTGCACATGGGAGTGAAACCAGACACTGAAAAAAATGGTTCACAAATGGGGATGAGCAGACCCGTTGAAGTTTGGGTTCTGATACCCAACCGAAATTTTATTCGAAAGATCGGTTTGAGTACCAGAAATGTACCCGGACTTCAATCAGAACCCGAATCCTATTGCAAAAACTGGGGACTCAAACTTTTCAGCTGGGAAAAAAAATCTCTCTCTCTTTTTCTTTGCAATGGGCTTTACCCCTGGAACTCCGAAGATTGCAACTAACTTCCGAGAGACGTTCATGTTTAGCACTAACTGTCCAATACGATTCAGGTTTTTGCATCTCTAGTCACAAACTTTTATCAATTACAGCTGCAGTCTAATTTTTTTTAGTCATTCGTTTGAATTGGCTTTTTTTATCTCGTCTTAGGACCTGTGTAAAAATTTTATTTAGTTTCAGGACTAATTTATGTAGAAACTTTTAGACAGGTTCTCAAAAATTCAAACACCATTGTTATTGGGAATGCAAGGTTTCTAACACTTTTACAGCAAGAATAGTGATGCATATTGTAAAATATGAATGGACGGCCAATGGTTAAAACCTGAATAAAGATATAAACTTATCTTTAGCTATCAGTCTATCTATAACATTGAAAAAGCAGTTTGTCAGTGAACAATACATACTGTGATTCCAAATGTGAGAAATTAGACAAACTCTTTTTGTCAAATGACACATCCCAAACTAAGCACATATTCATGTATTAGTTGATCATAGAACCAAAACTACAGTTTAAAAATGTGCTTTACTGTAAAAAGACAAAGGGTAATAAAAATAAGACCATATCTTATCAGCTATACATATTAATTATGAGAATTGCTAATGTTTAAATGACTTTATGTAGTAAACAGGTGCTTATGTGTAATGATTGCTCTATTATGTTAATTGTTTTAACATCATCTTTTTTTAACTAAAATATGCTCTATATTAGAAAGCAGAAAAAAGCATAATAAAATGGCAAGTTTAAGCTTTGTGTGGTAGGCTATTTCCATTACTATTCCTTTCCATTTCACACTGGCTCAAGGAGGATGAGTAACCAGCGAGAATTGTGCCAACTAGAGATGAGCAGATATGGTGAGATTCAAATTCTCAAATTGTGCAGATTTTTGCCATGCAATTTGATTTGTAGTTAAGATATCCTTATGAAATTGAATATTCCCTACTGTACTCTGACCAAAGAGCATAGTGTGCATAACATCTCAAAAATTGAAACAAAAACCATACAACTCAGCTCTCTACTTATCTGTCCTGGCACTCTTGCTGACTCAGATGTCCACCGCCCACCTATCTAGTCCTCAGGGTCTCTTCTTTGATGTCACAATGTAACGACATAGAAAAATATTAACCAGCTCACCCCAGGTAGGCATCCCAGGAGGCACGGATCTGCAAGGAACCACTTGCGGAAATTAAAAGAAAGGTGATTCAGCTTCCAAAAATTTATTGGATTAAAAAATATTAATAGATTCCATCAAGAAAGTAGTAAAGTAGTCTAAGATCAAGAATGTAGACACTCTTAAAGGAATCTATTAATATTTTTTAATCCAATAAATTTTTGCAAGCTTGGAAGCTGGATCGCCTTCTTTTTTCATTTCTACAACATAGCAACACATTGATATTTCATCACTGCATTATGATGCCTTGTGGGCACTGAAGCCTGGTAACAGCTGGAATCTAGAATGAAGACACCAGTAAACAATTGTGGAAAACAGAGGCTTTGAGGACCAGATGGTGAGCACCATGCACTGGAGGTAGTAGGGGAGCCTGTATAGGTGAGGGGAATATTAAGCATGAATATTATGCTTTTGTGGATTGTTTATAACTATTTTCCAGTTCTCGCAATTTAACAAAACTGTAGCTAACATTTTGCTGAATTTGCACAGAACAAAAAAAACAAAAAATATGTACTCTAGGGACCTTGAGAATGCCCTGTTATTGTTCACATCGGTCTTATATTGGACACAGATCTATACAAGGTCTTTTCTGAACTAAAATAGGGCATTTTTACATGAGAATTGTTTCCACACTAGTCATATATTTTAATATGAATTAATGAAAAGATTATTTTAACTTATTAATGTATTTGCATACCTTTTCCTCTTTCCCATTCCTTAGGAATACAATAACTCCCTATCCTCAAAAAATCTTCAAAAATGGTAAGATTTCTGAAATAGTTTCTGCCTGTAAAAAGTTTTTGCTATTTACCATACAAAAAACTTTGTCTGCACACAGCCTATTGTTTTGTTCCTCGTCTCATTTTGAATAAACTTATTAGCCATGTTATGTCTCTGACAATGCACAACCGTTACACTGGAAGTTATGTTGAGGGTCAGGAGTAGGGATGGGTGAAACCAAATGGTAAATTTTGTGGGGTCGCATCTATTTTTGATATCCAGGGGAAGCAAAACCAACAGCTGCGGGCGTCAGCCCCCAGCTGTGAGCTTTATCTTGGCTGGTTATCAAAAATAGAGGGGTCCTCAAGCTGTTTTTTTTAATTATTTAAATAAATAATTTAAAAAACTTGAGTGGGGTCCCCCATTTGTGATAACCAGCAAAAATGAAGTGGACAGCTGGGGCTAGTATTCTCAGACTGGCTAGAAGCCAAGAATATTGTCTGTGTGTTTTATTTTAACTTAATTATTTAATTAAATAATGAAAAATATGATATGATATTTTTGATAACCAGCCCAGATAAAGCTGACACCTGAGGGCTGTAGCCCACAGCTGTCAGCTTTACCTGAATTGTTTATCAAGAATAGAAGGGACCATATGCCATTTTTTTATTTTACTTGTTTATTTATTGCACAGGCATCTTCTGGTGAATACTCTCATCATTGTCTGCCTGCTCTCGGTGCTATCAGTGACACCTGGTATATGATAATGAGAGTAGTACTCTCATCAGCCAACATATGTGAACAGCAGTAACCTTTTTGCTGCTATCACAGCTGCTGGCTCACATACTGTCATCCATGTGACAGCATGGGAACCACAACACTCTAACCAGCAGTAACGAACTTACCGCCGATCAGAGCCGATGTTTCCAGCACTGTCACAGAGATTACGGGGTAGGAAACACCAGATGTTTGGGTCCTCCATTCATTTGAATGGAGTCAGGGTACAGTTTTAAATTCAGGTACCACTCTGGTATCAAAACCGAACTTATTTTTTAATGTTTGGCCAAACCTGATGGACCTGAACATCCGCAGGGCCAACCCATCTCTAGTCATGAGTCTACATCCATGTTCTGATCAATGTACATATGTGCGGCTTCTTAGAAAGTGAAATGTTCTGTGAAATGTTCTGTTGGATAACCAAACCTTATCTTTGTGAAAGTAAACCCAATGATATTTTAGTGTCAGCCGTCTCTTTCCACAGGATAATAAATATGGCCACACTTTTAATATTGTTCAGAAATGGCTTCAGGAACATAAACTGTAGTTTGAACATGAGCAGTATTTTTATTTTTATCTAAATGTTTTTTTTTTATTTAATGTTGATATACTTGTGGTAGGATGTTTTTTAAATTTATGTAGAGTATTTTATACTAAATGTTGTGTATGTTAAAAGTATTAGGTGAAACATTTTTTTATTGGAAACTATATGAAAATGGGAGTGATGTGAAATATATAGCATACTGTTTTTTCTGAATGCCTTCTGTGGTATTCTAGCTCGTGTATAGATCTGAAAGTCATTCACAGGGCAAATAATTTTCTTCTTGCTAAATTGAAGTTTAGAGTGTCAGAGAAACAATTTTTCAAAAGTAACTTTTCACATACTTTTTTATTTTAAGCTGAAGCTAAGGTCGTAGAAAACCTAGTAATAAGTCTAAAATATGAGTATACTCATCTTTGACAATTGTAAATAAAAGTCATAGCAGATATTTGCTATGTGACTCTAATGTTCATAAATTGTGACCACTTTCATTTAATGATAGATTTTCCAGTTCCAGCTTCCATTTCACAAATGCATGAAGCTTGAAGATATTCTTGGACTAATTTTTCTTCTGATGTATTTGTTATCTGAATTTTCATCATTTAGGTATATCCTTCCAGCCAAAATGATTATCACCAAATGTGAACAAAATAATTAGCTTTAATTAAAAAGATATACAACTGTGTATGTTAGTTAGTTCAGACCAAAACTAGGATCATAGAACACCACATGGGAAATATAATCTAAAGAAAGGAGTAATAGCCCTCACAAGATAACATCTCTGCATGTGAAATAGTAACTGGATATACAATAAATATTATTATCAACAAAAAATGCATTTCTAATAGACTAATTTGAATAAAATGTATTTTTGGCACACAAAACATGCGATTTTGCAGCAGAGCAGGTGCAGCTGGCACCTGCCTGCAGTAGTTTTTTATTTTTTTTACGTATGTACAGATATTCATTTTGCAAACTAGAGGGCAGGTCAGTGAGGGAGCCTGCATTATGACTAGCTAATCAAAGCACACATACACCAACCCCACATTAGAACACGAGAATCTCATTAACACAAAATAATGATCAAAGAACAACCATAAGATGGATTTCATCAACCTATGTATCATTTTAATAAGTATAACGGCGCAAACCTGACGGACAGTCTGTAGGTTACTGTGCACAATCCTGCAGACAGGTTCCCTTTAAGGTCCTCATTTTCTTGTATGTCCCTCCACTAAAATAAAAGCAAAAGCATGGCACAATTCTTTTGCCTTGTTTTATTTTAAAGTATGAAAAAATATTGTATTTTTCTGTTAAAACAAAAGAAAAATATATACATATTTAGTAACGAATGCTATGTCTGGAGCAAACTAGTCTACAGAATTGTCACAATTTTAATTCGTACAGTTAGCATGGTAAAGCACACTAAAAATATAGCTTTATCATCATACTGACACACAAAACAAGTTATTAAAAATCATGTACAAAAAATTATATCAATAAAATTGTCATCTTGTTTCACCAAAACAAGCCCTTACGTAGCTGTGTTGGTAAAAAAAATAAAAGAAAGATACAGCTATGAGAAGATGAATATGGAAAAACAAATTGTTGGAATAACTGATTACAGTGTGCAAAAGAAGCAAAGTTTTTTAAAAAAATAAATATAAATAAAGTATCACTGCGATTGTACTTATGCGATGAATAACGTTTTTTGATCACTTTTACTGCAAGGTGTATGGCGGGAAATAAAATAATAAAAACATTCTATTCCATGGGCATCAGAAGTCTGTTGCAAAGATTTATAAAATCCATAGGAGGAAAGAATCTGCACCGATGCCCAAAATGTTTTTATTTCGGATCTGGTTCCGGACGAAGTAGGTTCTGACCAGAATCCAGACCCTCGTCACCAGGCATTAATCACAGGGGTCATGGTGATCCTGATCAGACTCAGATATCAGAGGTACACTCAGACTGTACTGTGCTGTCAGGGCAGGAAGAGGAGGAGGGTAACTCTCAGCAGGAGGTGTGGGAGAACAGAGAGGATGACGATGAAGTTGAAGATCCCACTTAGTGTGAATCCAGAGGTATGCAGCGGAGTAGCTCAGTAGAGGAGGTGGAGGATGAGGCAAACAAGGAGGTTACATTATGCCTTATCACTCAGACACAAATGATGCAACCATGACAAACACTGCATCCTCAGCCTCTACTCTGGTTGAGGCCAGCACCGGTAGCGAGGGTACAGTTTGCTGGGGTGGCAAGGGTTGCCTAGACTGTTTTTTTTTTTAAATGCAAAGGAGGATACAACTCATATTATCTGCCAAATTTGAAAAAAATTACTCAGTAGAGGCAAAAATTGCAATTATGTGACTACTACAATTTGTTTACCCACTACAATCGATTTGAGTTAGTGACTGTCAGCTGTTAACGGAAGTGGACATGACTGCTGTTTTTGTATCACCTAGCAAAACACATCTTTCTCAATCCACCATATCATATACTGTATGTCTGCACTACACTCAAAGTCCAGCAGTTTGTTCTGTTCTCTGTATTCTACCCTCTATTCACACAGCAGGTAGTCCTCTGTCCCTCAGTTCTGGTCACATAAAATAATATTTCCTTCTACACATGCCAAAGTTAATAGCTTGAACTCCATGATTTCCAATCTATTGGCCACGGAAATGCTGCCTTTATGCCTGGTGGATACAGAAGATTTCCAAAAATTGATGGCTGTCGCAGTCACCCAGTACCAGTTGCCCAGTCGCCATTAGTTCTCTAAGAAAGCTGTGCCTGGATTACACCATGTCGCAAACCAATTCCTTGAAACAATCTATATCTGCCAGGGTGTATTCCACCACTGACACCAGGATGACCAAACATGGGCAGAGGCATTACATCTCACTGACTGGGCACTAAGTTACTCTGGTGGCTGTGGGTGTAGGCGGTCAAGGGACTGCTCCACAAGTCTTTGAACTCACAAGGTTTGCAGATCAGACATCTGTATCCGCCAGTTCTTCCACCTCCTCTAGGAACTCCATCTGTGACCTTAACCTGTCCATTAATCAGACATGCATTTCAGCAGTGCAGATAGAATCTCCCCACCTCCGTACTGCACAGCCATGGCTCACCACAATCAGTATTCAAATTAATATGCCTTGGATATCGTAGTCGCACAGCGCAAGGGTTGTGGACCCTTGCTACCCAAGCCAAGTTAGAGCAATTATTCCCTTAGTCCTGAATTATATAGGCTGAGGACACTTCAAAATGTTATAATCAACATTATCTATTATGGTAGGGTGCCATAAAGATAATAAGTGATAAGAAATGGGGGTAAAGTAAAAATATATCTTTATTAAGTAACAGCAATATAAACATTCATTTTAAAAAGACAGGGCAAACGGAAGCTGTAACAAATGGAAGTGGAGGCATAGTTTATGAAGTTGACACTCTTTTTTTTATTTTTTGATTGGAAACTCGAGACCTCAGTCCGGGGGGGCTCAGAAGGGGGCGTAACTAGTGAGTCCCTGGTATCCGTAGTAAGATCCCTCGTACAGGACTAGAGTGGAGTACCTGGGGGACACAGGTGCTACCTCCAGTTAGACCTCGGACATGTGGCAGCTGTCCCAGCGGGACAAACAGGTAAACAGATATTACAGATATGACACCGGGTATATGATATGCAGCGGACTCTGGCCAGGATAGTCAGGTTCCGGGTACACGGAAGGAAACTGGCTCCAGCAACTTTAGCATTGTCCATGGGTTCGGATGGTAAGTGGCGGAATGGGATGGCACTTGAGTGTATAGGTACAGATGTCATCTAGGATAGCCGAACAACAGGTCACTGATATTCTGCGGAAACAAACAGTATAAGCAGAGTGCCAAATGGAATGCTATAGCAGCACAGACAGACAGGGACAGAACCGGATTTAGCAAGAGTAGATACATGTTGTACGGCACTCCCCGTATGGCGGAGTGGCCAGAAATAGTAATCAGTGTGCTGCCGTTGGTTAATTGATATTTTCAAAAAATGCACGCTGTCCCTTTAAGAGACCAGAGGGAAGCATGCGTCCTAAGCATTCTCCCTAGAGGCATGCTGGTAGCATGCTAGGAAGTGGGGGAGAGAAAAGCAGCAGCAGGATGCCGAGGGACAGACAGATAGCACGGATCCAGACAGGGACCTCGCAGAGGTACAGGGGCAGCATTGGGAGCAGGTGAGAGACCAGAACTTGGGGCAGCACCAGAACTGGGTGCAGGGCCAGAACTGGGACCGGGTGTAACAGAAGCCTCCAATAATGAGGTGAAAGTCAACAGTTAGATAGCACAAGAAAATGCACTGTGGGCAGGTAAAGTAGAAAAAGTAGGGCAAACAATAGTAATCAGAAAGGCTGGTGCTCATTATTTCCTATAAGGGATTAAAAACATACTTACATGGGGCCCTGTAAGCACCAAATGGTTTCTTTAAAGAGCTGTGTTTTAGCAATGCTGCGGAAAGAACGATCGCTGTGTTCTCACTTTCGCCGATCGCACCCCGCAGGATATCGACTTGCATTGCCACATATGTCTTTCAGCCTTTTGGTTAACCAGTTGATTTGCAATGTTCTGAAATAGTGAAATTCCACTGTGCACATGTTGCAGTGACAGCAGCGATGAGCCCTGGTGCAGTATGTCCTTTTACATAGCTTGGGCTAAAGCAGTACGGACGTGGTGCAAATCACACTTGCGGAGTGGACACAGATGAAGGACCTCTGCCCCCCTCTGCACAGTTTTGAAATGGTTACTAAGATAATTAGTGCTGACAATGCCATCATCAGCATCACTAATCTAGTCATCTACATGCTGGAGCACAAATTGAATAGTTTGCGAAAGGAGGTGGTGGTCCCAGAAGAAGTGGAAACAGAGGAAGATGCGGAAGGGATAACAATATCTCAAGTTTCCAGACTATCGTCACTCAGGTGGGTGCCATAGGAGTGTGGGTTACAGCGATCGAGGGGGGATCATGGTACTATTAAAACTGTTAGTGAAGGTACAGGAGCCGAGGAACAAATGGAGAAGGGCGA
This sequence comes from Dendrobates tinctorius, assembly GCF_039654945.1. Lineage (NCBI taxonomy): Eukaryota > Metazoa > Chordata > Amphibia > Anura > Dendrobatidae > Dendrobates > Dendrobates tinctorius. The sequence goes on along the minus strand of NW_027361698.1, from coordinate 55,092,727 downwards.
GGTGTTGGGCGCACAATAGTCAGTAAAAGAAGAGGGTAATGGAACACTCTCTGTTGTCTGTGATCGGCAGGAGGAGATGGAGGAAGCAAGCTTGAGTGTTACCCCACTACCAACACACCATGGACTTGGACCTCATGGAAGCGCCCAACACATTAGCTCCTTCTTTCTGCACTATCATTAACTTGATTCCCACATTCTTAGGGCTAGAAATAGTGCTGACTACTGGGTTCCACGCAACAAGTACGGTGCAAGAGTTAAATTAGCCACAAGCTTTGTCCCGGTGGAACGAGAAGCATGCATGCTGGAGTATCGAAACATGCTCGTAGACAATCTTAAGTGTGGTTTTTCCCAAGATAGCAGTGAGGCACACAATGTGAATCCCAGTTCTAGATGTCCAACCCCGAGAATGTCAAGGTGTCATCGCAAAAACATTAGCAGCAGCAGCAACTGCAGTATAAGTGGCATAAGCAATTTCTGAGTCTTTAACACATTTTTTAGACCAGTTCGTGCACCAGAAGAACAGAGTACAAGTCTTACATGTTTTGACCATATGGAAAGGATGGTGCAGTAGTATCTGGAGCTCAATATCAGTGCTATCAGGGGGGTTTTAACCATTTTGTATTTTGGTCTTCAAAAATGGAAGAGTGACCTAAGCTTGCCTGTCACTCCTCGGAGGTTTTGTCATGCCCAGCAACTAGCACTCTCCCACAGTTTCTCTTCAGTGCTGCTGGTGGTGTCCTGACTTCTAAGCACAACCAGCTGTACCATGAAAGTGTAGACCTCCTAACTTTCATCATATTGAGCAAGTCATGGATCTCCAATGACTTTTGCACCCCAGTTGGATACTGGCCAGATGAGGCAATGGTGTAGTTTTTAGTGTCATGCATTGATCTTGCATTATTGCAGTCTGTGCTACTTTTCTGGTGTCTTCTGTGTCTACTTTTGCTACTGATGCTGATGTTACAAACACCTTTTTGAAATGTGGAGACTCCAAGTTGGGTCTCCATCTGGTGGGTTGCCTGTGGTGAAAGGTGTGTCAGGGGCCTATGATAATATTTCTACTCTGTAGAAATTGATGCCACTTTAGTGGTGTGTGACAATAATTTTTTGAAATGTGGAGACTCTAAGTTGGATCTACATATGGTGGGCTGCCTGTAGTAGAAGGTGTGTCAGGACTATTTCACTATTTATACTATGTGTAACTTAATTGCACTTTAGTGGTCTGTGACAATTATTTTTTGAAATCTGGAAACTCCAAGTTGGGTGTCCATCTGGTGGGTTGCCTGTGTAAGTACAGTTCCCAGACAGGAAGGCCTGCATTTACTTTCAGTAAACTACCTGTGTTACTTTCCTTACCTTTTTCTACTAATAGTACGAAACTGATGTTTGTGCCATCTGAGCATTTCTGGAATAAAAAAAAATTGAAAGTGTTGCATGAGTTATCTGGGCCCCCAAGCTAAGGCTGGTTTCACATTAGCGTACCTGGGCTCTGCGGAGGGCTGTATACTTCCTCCCTGAAGCTCCGTCCACTTCTGCACTTCTTCTGTTTAGATCCGCCTACTTCTGCATGCATCCTGCACATCTATCTTTAACAGTGGGTACGCAGGACATGTGGATTTATGCGGATGTATGCAGATGCGTCATCTGCGCAAAATGCAACTTGCTGCATTCTCATGCGGTCGCAGGGCATGTAAAAAAAAAGGCATCGGCATACATCTGCATACATACGCATGCCCTGTGCACCCAATGTTAAAGATACTTGCGCAGGACACATGCAGAAGTAGGCAGACCTAAACAGAAGAAGTGCAGAAGTGGGTGGAGTTTCAGGGAGTAAGTGTGCAGCCCTCCGCAGAGCCCCAGTACGCTAATGTGAACCTAGCCTTAGAAGGCTTACACAGCTCCCTTAACCTTTAGGCCCTCATGGAAACTTCAATTCCAAGCCATAAATGCTGGGCCAGACCCTGATACCTCAAGCGTGCCCCATGGATGACTGCGTCTGTTTCATTATAAAAGATGCTACTTTGGGTCAATTGATCAGTTAAAAACATATGGTACTTTCCTTTCATTTTTCTTCCAATACTAATGTATGAAATTGATGTTTGTGCGATGTGAGTGTGGCTAAATTGGAGATATTGAATTGATGTATCAGGGCTCCCAGCTAAGAAGGCTTAAACTGATCCCTTAACCACCAGGTCTTCATTGAAACTTCAATTCAAAGCCTTAAATGCTGGGCGAGACACTGATACCTCATGAATGACCCATAACTGACTGCCTTGGTGCTGTTATAAAAGGTTCTAATGTGGGTGGGTCAATTGATCAGTCAGCAACCTGTGATACTTTCCTTACATTTTTCTGCCAACAGTACTATATGAAACTGATGTTTGTGCCATCTGAGTGTGGCTTGAATAAAAAATAGATTGCTCTAACTCAGCCTGGATAGCTGTCCACAACTCATGAGCTGTGTGTCTGCAATCTCCAAGGCATATTATATTAAACACTGCCTGATTGCGGTGAGCCCAAGCTTTGCAGTATGGAAGTGAGGGGATTCTCTTTACACTGTTGAAACACATGTCTCATTAAGGGGGTGGTTGAGGGTGCAGGGGGAGGCCCTAGAGTAGGTGGTGAGAGCATAAGCAGTGGAGGAAGTGTTAGGTACAGAGGTTTGGCCCACACGCCTTGGAATTCCAAGGTTTGTGAAGCAACTATTTGACTACCTGCCCGTGTGTATCCACCAGGCAGAAAGGCAGCATTTATGTATCCAACAGATTGGAGATGGTGGAGTCCAAGATAGTAAGTTGGCATGTGTAGGAGGAAACTTTTTTTACACTACAACAACTGCAGGTCTGAAGGCTGACTGCTGTGCTGAGAAAGGCTGGAGTAGGGTGAACATGATAAACTGCTGGACTGAGAGTGAGGTGCGGATGGAGATGTTGTAGTAGATTGAGAAATATGTGTTGTGCTTGGTGAAACAAAAACAGAAAGCATTTCCACTTCTGTATCAGCTGACAGGTGTCATGATACCAGTGCTGGGTGACCAGCACTTCTGGGGTTAATGTTTTGATCTCAGTGCAGACTCTTACCTGCACACCTGGGACCTATTACGTGGCCTCTCATTGGTTCTGGGAAAGCTTCTTATAGCTTCCGGAAGCTCCTGTCCCCCGTCAGTTATACTTTTGCCCTTGGCATTGTGTGGTGACCCCAGAGTGTGTTTGTGCTGTGTTCTGGTTGCTTGATTCTCTGTGTGTGACTCGGTCTGTTCTCTGGATACTGCTTTAGATTCTGCTTGGTACCTTCTATGTCTGTTTGGTTTTGACTTCTGCTTGGCCCTGACTATCCGTTCTGTCTCATCCCTGGTACTTTACTGATATCTCTGTGTATGACCTCCATTTTGCCTGACTCTGAGTATTTCTGTATAGTGTCCTGCCATCTCTGAAAGCAGGATGCTAAGCCCCGCCCCTTGCAGTCACATGACCGTAGGTCCTGTGACTGCTTGCTAAACTTCAGCGTCCACAGGTCCTGTGTATCTGTACTTTCTGGCTGTACCTGACCCCGGGGCTCCCTCCAGTGCGGGTGAGTCCCTGCTCAGCGGAGGCTGTACGCCGGCGCTGACAGGATCCTGACAACAGGCTTTTACTAACCCCTACTGTAGGGGGTAAACAAGTGGAGATTCTACAGCAGGAGACCTGTGTGGGAAGACTTGGCATGGTGTCGGAGGGGAAGATTCCGTTGTTGGAATGGCCTGTGGTTGGCATGGCCTGCTAGTCCACATTTTAGCCCACTGTGATTTTCAAACAATGGCGTGTAGATCGTACATGTGACGGTTCATGCGTGAAGTAATCAAAATATTGCAAGTCGTTTCTTTCAAAGATGGCAGATAACTTGAGTTAGGTTATCCTTTGCAGTCTCAAAAAAGGACCATGCTAGGCAACCCCTGCCAACTTTGGAAACTGCAGACTCATGACCGTTATGGCTGACGATGCAGTGTTTGTTGTGGTTGCATCACTCTGTGTCTGTGCGGCAAGATGCAAAGTAACCGCCTCCCATTCCTCCTCCACCACCTCCTCTATTAAGCTACTCAGCTGTGTGACGTTGGATTAATAGCAAGTGGGATCATCATCCTCTCTGTTCTCCCACTCCTCGCCCTGACAGTCACACTCCTTCTCTTCCTGCACTGACAGCACAGTACATTTCACATGCTCCTCAGGTATCTGAGTCTCATCAGTATCATCGCCACCACCTAGTGTTAAGGTCTGATGATGAGGGTCTGGATTCTGCTGGGACCCTAATTCGTCCAGCCTTGAATTTAACATGAAAACATTTTGGGTATCTGTGCAGATGATTTCCTCCTCTATATTCTGTAAATCTTTGGAGAAGACCTAAAATGCTCATGGAAAAGAATGTGTGAACAGCTATGCAGACTGGCCCATCTGTGGTTCCTCACAGTCAGTTGGGCATTTGGAAAGTTGTGGTGAAGGGGGGAACAAGGTTGATTGGAGTGCCACCTCTTAGGATTGTACTGTATGTGATATTAAAGGAAGAGAAGGAGAGGCCAATTGATGCAGCGCTTGCCATTCACTGGACCACATGCACTTTCTGACCCTCATCTACAAGGCATACCACTGTGCGACTGCAAAATAAAGGGAGTTGAGTAGACTATCCAGTAATAGATGTTGTCAGTGGTCTTTGGACAGACAAGACTCTGATTGTTCAGTAGAGCTTTCAGTAAGATTACTGCCTAATTCACATACACTTCAAATACCAAAGCCTATTCCCCCTTTCACCGTGTGATTTTTTCCTACTCATGCTGTCTATACCTTTTCCTTCTTTCAACCAATTTTTTCACAACTTTAGGCCCAGACCTGTCAGTCACCTGTCTGATTTTTATTAACAAATGGAGCCTACAGGCTGAATCCTAATATTAGGCCTAAAAAATTTTGATTAGCAAATGGGGCTTCCGGAGTCTTGACTACAACACAGTATTAGTCCGAATGATTTTTAGTCGGGAATGTGGACTATGTACTGCACAACAATATTAGCCATAACGATTTGGATTAGCAAATGGGGCCTCCTGAGTCCTGGCTAGAACACAGTATTAGCCAAAATAATTTTGAATGTAGACTCCAGCCTGCACAACACTATTAGCCCAAATAATTTAGATTTGCAAATGGGACCTCCTATATCCTGACTGCAACACAGTTTCAGCCCAAATGATTTTGAGAAAGAAATGTAAATTCCTGCCTGGACAACACTATTAGGCCTAACGATTTGGATTAGCAAATTTAGCCTCCTGGTTGAACCCCAATATTAGACTTAAAGTTTTTGATTAGCAAATGGGGCCTTCTATGTCCTGACTGGAACACAGTTTTAGCCCAAATGATTTTGAGTAGGAAAATGGACTCCTGTCTGCACAATAATAATAATAATAATAATAATAATAATAATCTTTATTTATATAGCGCCAACATATTCCGCAGCGCTTTACAGTTTAACAGTTTCAAAACACAAGTCATAAGTAACAACGCTAACAATACAATAATTAAAGCAAAATAAGACGAAATAAGACGACCCTGCTCGTGAGAGCTTACAATCTACAATGAGGTGAGGGAGATACAGAGTACAGGTGTGTATTTACAATGGTGTATTTACAATGAAGGTCCAGCCATCTTGCGGGAGTGAAGGATGGATGGAGATAGTGAATGGGCTACACACGCACACTTACACAGAGAATGACTTTGATTAGTGAATGTGATAGGCCGCTCTGAACAGGAGTGTTTTGAGGGAGCGCCTAAAACTATGCAAATTGTGGATAGTCCTGATTTCTTGGGGTAGAGCATTCCAGAGGATAGGAGCAGCACGGGAGAAGTCTTGGAGTCGGGAGTGGGAGGTACGGATTAGTGCAGAGGTTAGTCGAAAGTCGTTTGCAGAGCGCAGCGATCGGCTAGGCCGATAGACAGAAATGAGAGAAGAGATGTAAGGGGGTGCCGCACTGTGGAGAGCTTTGTGGGTGAGAACAAGTACTTTGAATTGGATCCTATAATGAATGGGCAGCCAATGTAAGGACTGACGAAGAGCGGACGCGTCCGAGTACCGATTACCCAGATGGACGATCCTGGCCGCTGCATTAAGTATGGACTGGAGAGGGGATAGTCGAGTGACGGGGAGGCCAATTAATAGAGCGTTGCAGTAATCCAGGCGAGAGTGGATCAATGCAACAGTGAGGGTTTTTGTTGTTTCCATAGTGAGAAAAGGGCGGATTCTAGAGATGTTCTTTATGTGTAAGCGGCAAGAGCGGGCAAGGGATTGTATATGGGATGTGAAGGAGAGATTGGTGTCAAACATAACACCCAGACAGCGTGCCTGCTGCCGGGGTGTTATTGTGGTACCACCCACGGAGAGGGAAATGTCAGATTTAGGGAGGTTAGTAGACGGCGGGAGCAGAAGAAGTTCAGTTTTGGAGAGGTTGAGTTTCAGATAGAGAGCGGACATGATATTGGAGACTGCGGACAGACAGTCACTGGCGTTCTGTAGTATAGCGGGGGTAAGGTCGGGGGAAGACGTGTATAGTTGTGTGTCATCAGCATAAAGATGGTACTGAAAGCCAAATCTGCTGATGGTCTGTCCAATTGGGGCCGTGTAGAGAGAGAAAAGAAGGGGGCCAAGGACTGAGCCCTGAGGTATCCCGACAGCAAGAGGAAGAGGAGATGACGTGGAGCCAGAGAACAAAACACTGAAGGAGCGGTCAGAGAGATAGGAAGAGAACCAGGAGAGTGCAGTGTCCTTAATGCCTAGTGACTGGAGCCTAGAGAGTAGGAGATGGTGGTCAACAGTATCGAAAGCTGCAGATAGGTCAAGAAGAATGAGCAGAGAGTGGTCACCGTTACGTTTTGCTGTCAGAAGGTCATTGGTCACTTTGATGAGTGCAGTTTCAGTCGAATGTAGGGGGCGGAAGCCGGACTGTGAAGGGTCTAGAAGGGAGTGAATGGAGAGGTAACGGGTAAGGCGGGAGTAAACTAGGCGTTCCAAAAGTTTAGAGATGAAGGGGAGATTGGAGACTGGTCTGTAGTTGTTTGTGCAGGATGGGTCGAGAGCAGGTTTCTTTAGTAATGGAGTAACGATGGCGTGTTTGAAGGAGGATGGGAAAATGCCCAAGGAGAGGGAGAGATTAAAGATTGTAGTTAGGTGGGTTGTGACGACTGGAGAGAGAGACTGGAAGAGATGTGAGGGAATGGGGTCGGTAGTGCATGTAGTCGGACGAGAAGAAGAGAGGAGTCTGGAGACTTCTTCTTCTGTGATGGGATCAAATGTGGAGAGTGAGCCAGGGGAGATGCAGGAAGGGATGGGAGTCACAGCACTTGGTGGTTGGGAGCAGATTTCTTGACGGATATTATCTATTTTTTCTGTAAAGTGGGAGGCCAGGTCATCAGCACAAATGTCTGTGATAGGGGCTTGTGCTTTTGGCCTGAGGAGGGAGTGAAAAGTGTCAAAAAGTTTATTGGGGTTGTTGGCTAGTGAGGAGATCAGGGTGGTGAAGTAGGTCTGTTTGGCAAGGTGAAGGGCAGCGTTATAGGTTCTTAACATAAATTTGAAGTGTATGAAGTCTTCTGGTGTGCGGGTTTTTCTCCATAGGCGTTCAGCACTCCTGGAGCATCGCTGGAGAAGTTGAGTTTGCGATGTGAGCCAGGGCTGTTTTACTCTGTGTTTGGAGGTTCTGAGGGTGAGGGGAGCTACTTGGTCAAGGGTGCTTCTAAGAGTGTCATTGTAGTGATGAACAGCCAGATTAGGACAGGAAAGAGAGGAGATTGGGGACAGAGATGAGTGTAGGGAATCTGAAAGTGTCTGAGAGTTAATAGCTTGTAGATTTCTGACTGTGTGGTAGGTAGGAATGAGCTGGGGTGGGCGAGGATTTGTGAACGTGAAGGAGAGAATGTTGTGGTCAGAGAGTGGAAGCGGTGAGTTGTTTAGGTGGGAAATTGAACAGAGCCGGCAGAAGACCAGATCAAGGGTGTTACCGTCCTTATGTGTCTCAGAGGTTGAAAGCTGTGAGAGGCCTAGAGAGGTGGTTAGTGATAGAAGCTGCAATACTATGGTCACAAACTAGTCTGATGCTGGAAGGTCGATTTCCCACAGAACAGGACCCTATCTAACTATATGACAAGTTAACTTGCAGCAGTAGCAGCCTCTCTGCGCTATTACACTGAGGAAAAGGCGCCAGCGCAACAAGTCCGCTTTTTAGGGAAAGCGGCATGACAGAGAGAGCCAATGACAGAAGTCCTTGTGTCATGTCATTGTGGATATTTTCTGTGCCCTGATTGACTGCCGGTATGCAGACACATTAAGTTATTAAAATAGAAAAAAAAATTGCACTCTGCAGCTCCTCTGACCTATACACACCATCTCCCTTCATAAAATACATCCCCTCAGCTCATCATACAGAACCACTATCTTTAGCCAAAGTCATAACAAAAGTAAGTGGAAATGGGATCATTTACAGATCTGTGACCGAATTTTGCCAACATTGAGGGAAAAATACTCAGGAAACTGAACAAGAATCCAAATGTGCTGTGACTGTGCCGAATTTGATATTGGCAAACATTTTCCAAACAAGTTTCCTCATGTCTAGTCCTTATTTTTGCTTTTATTTATTTAGACAATATTTTTTATTTATTGTAAATTACCGAATGGCTTAAATGACTTCTTTTTATTTAAAAGGGCTGCATAAATGAAAAAAAATGTAATATATTATAGCTGGTATACAAGCCTATTATTTTTTACTATATTTCAGTGCTAGAATAAAATACACATTAGGTTTGTTGAGAGTCTTTGTTGAAAGACTGCCAAATTCACTTAATAAAATGTTCTGGAGCATTCCCATATGAAGCCTTTCTTTTTTCTAAATGGCAATACTGTATAGAAATATGTATGCTCTCTGGCAGTTTTGACATCTGTAGTCTGGTTTAGGATGTGGACATAATGATTAACCATTCTCTTGGGCCCATAAACAAAATGTGTCATTTTGCTTTCCATGCTCAGCATTTACCTTGTTTACAGTAAGCTCTGTAAAGACAAAAACTGTGCTTCTGTTATCTGTAAATTAAAAACATACTGTATATATATATATATATATATATATATATATGTGTGTGTGTTAGGTTAAATATTGTTACAGAGATATGCTGTATCCCTATAAAACAATATTTAATAAATATTTGGTATTTGATGTTTCAAATTTTCTGCATAATTTCTGCAACTATTAGGTAAATTAAACTGCTAGCTTTTTTCACTAAGTTTTTCAGTGTATTTTAATTTGTGTTTATGACCCTGACATTTTTGTCCCTTTTTTATGTCATGTTTAAAAAAAAAAAGCTGCTTTGATTTTGATATTCCCTGGTATTGGATGAAACAAACTTTGTATTGGCTGTCATTATCCAGCAGTGAAAATAGACATATTTACCCCATAATAGGAGTTACTGGGCTATTACTTATAACTTACCAGAGACAGGCATAAATTTAATATCTTCTATGTGGTTGTAATAAACAGTGACACTATATAATATAAATATAGAGGTTAATTAAGTTAATCAGTAATCTATTTTATTTATTCTTTTTTATTCACATACACTTTACCACTTTCCCCTTCCATACTAGTCTCCATACTAAGGTTTTATTTGTATGCTACGGCTGGTTTCCTTTTCACTGCCCAATCAAATGAAGCCTGTTTTGGCACATGGAGAGGTAGGGCATATAGTAATTATGGACCATCCATATTAAAAGGTTACCTTGACGTGGTTGGATGGCTTTTGTGCTCTTTGATCAAAAAATTCTAACTAAAAACTTTACATTTTTAATGATCATACAGCATTTGAGTTTATGCATTCAGTAGCGACCAAAAATTTAGCATTTTGTTTAAAAGCATGATTACGTCTTTCTGGATGTTGTGATGCCATTTTCCTGGTGATGTATTGAAAGTGCATGAAGTTGTCATCATGCAAGACCTTAATTTTAATTGGAATACAGGTATGATCATTTAATTGAAGAAAACTGACTGCCAAAGTTTTTCATGTACTAATTATTGATCACAACATAGAAAATAATCCATAGTTTACAATGTCACAACTTAGTATTTTGTAGCATAACCTCTTGCTTTAATTACTGCACCACACTGTCGGGGCATTGAGGCCACTACGGTATTCAAGACATCTTGAGGCATCTTGCTCCATTCCATTTGCAAATCTGCAATTCCCAAAGGTGCTCTATAGGGTTTAAGTCAGGCGAATGGTGTGGCCATTAAAGTAGTCAAACATTTTTCTTTGCTAACCAATTTTTTACTAAATTGTAAGTTTACCTATGATCATTGTCTTGCTGGAATTTCCACTCCCTGTTTACTTTGGTTTTACCATGTGGCAGCATTACATTCTCCAGTATATCCTTGTTCATGGCAGAATTCATATTTCCATAAATTCTATGCAGAGGACCAATGATAGATGCAAAAAAGTCCCAAACCATGACATTGCCACCACCATGTTTCACTGTAGGTGTTTGGTACCTTACATCATTAGGTTTTCCAATTGGGCAGTATATAGAGTTCTTGCCATCACTACCAAACAGATTGAACTTAAATTCATCTGACCACAACACCTCAGACCAATCTGTCTCTTTCCAGTGGATGTGTTCTTTGGCAAACTCAAATTGGAAATTCCAGTTCTTTGCAGAGATGAAAGGCTTCTTGACTACAAGTCATGAATTCAACTCTACTGCTCTTAGCTTTCGCACAAAAGATTGACAAAACACTTTGACCACTTTATTCATTTCTTGCAAAATCTGTACTTTTATGTGCATCAGATTCGGTCTTTCTTAGAAATGTGATAATCTTTGGGGGAATAATAAGCTTCCTGAAATCTTGTGATAAATTTGTCTTTGTCCTTTGCCAAATTCTAAAGCATAAGAACAAATAAAAAAAGTTAAAATTTTACTACACCTGACAAAACATGTAAAACATTTGGCACAGTAAAGGTTGAAAACTAACATATAAAGGGATAAAAAAATGTCAAACACAATTTTCATCCTTATAGCTGACAACCATTTGCATTCAGTTTACTAAAATTACAGCATCGCAACAACCAGACAAAAGTGATTACACTTTAAAAAAAGGCAAAACTTTTGTTTGCTACTGTATATGTTTCAATATTTATTACATAGCGTATTTGTGCTTCTGTGCATTAATTTAATATTAAAGATGTGCAGGCTCTATTTTTCTTTTTTTCTCTTTTTTTTAAGTACATAGGGACCTACCACATTAAAAAGTACACCTTAACATGGTTGGATGGCTTTTGCACTCTGATAAAAAAAAATAGTAAGTATTTAACCATTATAGCAATATTGAAGTTTATACAGTATATTTATTAGTCACAATGTGCTGATGCATCGTGCATGTATATACTTACCAAAACATAACCTAAAGTATTTTTTCTTTATTGCTATGTTGTCATTATTTTCCCCAAGCTTATAATGTGTTACATGATATTTTACAAATTTGGCAGATCCTGAGTTATTAAACTTCTGTCTAGAGCTGATTTTCAGTGGTTTTACTACACCACCCTAATGGAGTGAGTTTGCAACTTTTTCAAAAAGTTGCAGCAAATCATAATTCTGGTTAATATATTGTTTGCTTAGGCAAGCATGCTCCTTTTTTATAGTGGTGAGAGTGGAGTAAAGTCATAAAAAGTCAGAAATTTTATGTAAGAGTGTTATGATCAAAATTTGTAACTTTTTGATGAAAGAAAAATTACTCAAAAGACTAGATAAATGCCCCAAAATATTCAAAGTTCACATCACTGATATTTCTGTAAATATTATTAGTGTTGATCGAATAGCTTCGGATAAGAGCTTATCCCAATAGCTATTGCACTTTCCGAATAGTTGCCTCTGTAATCTAGATACCTGGAGTGCTTTCGATAATCTATTGCATGTGTTGCGGCTGTGTGACAGTCACAACAAACAGGCTCTCCATGCATTTGTTGTGACTATCACACAGCCTTGACACCTGCAGCGCCAAACAGCTGGTCTTTGAGAGTGCTCCCAGTATCCAGATTCCCAATGCAGCTATTCGGTAAGCGCTATATATCATACCTAAATATCATAAACAAATGGAATCAGTTAATGGGGAGAGGCTAAAGTGTTTTTTTTATTACAGGAAGCAACAAATCTTAAAAAAACTAACTGAGCTATTAGGGAATGTGAGAGCAGGTTGTATTTTGTAGCATGCAGGAAGATTAAAATTGTTATAACCCCAAGAGCAATACAGTAACAATGCAGTGACTTAACAAGCATCTGCATAATTAATTATATTCAAAAGAGTTGCAAGGTAAATATACATTGTGTGTTAAATGTTGAAATGCCACTTTTTGAAAGGCTTCAATTCACATGAGTCCTCTTCTCATTGCTGTACCTATCCTCTTTGAGCACCTTTTTGTGATAATGTATTTTCGCTCAGTGAATTAAGACTCTTTGAAATTTAGAAACAGACTCCATCCATGCCACCGATTCACTTAATGATATGTTTGTTAAACACAATCCCTTTTTCTATCCCTTCCAATCATGACCCCGGGTTTTAAACTCCTTCCATGAATTTATAGACAAAGAACTAGTTGTTAGATCAAAACTCTAGATCTGGTTGAGATAATCTCTCTCCCCTAGAAAGAGTAGACTAAAGGCCCCTTTACATTTAGCGATGCACCAGCGATCCCGACCACGATATGACCTGGTCAGGATCGCTGGTGCATCGCTAAATGGTCGTTAGTGAGCTGGCAAACAGGCGGATCTCACAAGCGATGCAGCAGCGCTCGGCAGTCGCTCATACCTTTCAGACGCGGCGAGGGTATACATCTTCCGCCTGAGTCCATGGCTCGCTCGTCGGTGCCAGCAGTAAGCCAACGACGAGAAATGGACCAGGCCGAACTTGCGCAATCAGCAATAGCCATCGGGGGAGCCAGTCGGAGGTATCACATGTAGCAAAATCGCTAGCAATATCGCTGCTGCGTCACAAAATCGGTGACGCTTTAGCGATATTGCTAGCGATATCGCTATGTGTAAAGCCCCCTTTAGAGGAACTAACTGCTAACAAAGATCTCCTAATTATATCAGCAGATAATGGGGGATTTGATTCTAAACATCTCACTTTACTATAGAGAAAATATGAAAATATTAACTGATGACAGTTCTCATGTCAAATTGAAATCAGATACTACACAAAATTAGAATATCATCAAAAAGTTAACTTATTTCAGTTCTTTAATACAAAAAGGAAACTCATATTTTAGATAGCATCATAACAAAATATTTCAATTGTTTATTTCTATTAATGTTGATGACTATGGCTTACAGCCAATGAAAATCCAAAAGTCATTTTCTCTGTAAATTAGAATACATTATAACACAGCTTGAAAAAGAGATTTTAAAATCTGAAATGTTGGCCTACTTAAATGTATGTTCAGGAAATGCACTCTATACTTGGTCGGGGTTTCTTTGGCATCACTTAGTGCTTCAATGTGGTGCGGCATGGAGGCGATCAGCCTGTGGTAATGCTGAAGTGATATGGAAGCCAGGTTGCTTTGATAGCAGCCTTCAGCTCATCTGCATTGTTGGGTCTGGTGTCTCCCATCTTCCTCTTTACAATACCCCATAGATTCTCTATGGGGTTAATGTCAGGTGAGTTTGCTGGCCAATCAAGCACAGTGATGTTGTTGTTTTAAAACCAAGTATTGGTAGTTTTGATAGTGTGGACAGGTGCCAAGTACTGCTGGAGCATGAAATTTCCATCTCCAAGAAACTTGTCGGGAGAGGGAAGCATGAAGTGCTCTAAAATTTCCTGGTAGATGGCTACGCTGCTTTGGGTCTTGGTAAAACACAGTCTACCTACCCCAGCTGATGACATGGCTCCCCAAACCATTGCTGATTGTGTAAACTTCTCACTCGACCTCAAGCAGCTTAGATTTTCTGTCTCTCCACTCTTTCTTCAGACTCTGGGACCTTATTTTCCATGGTCTAGTGTGAAGTATCCACAATTAATGATGGTTTCAGGAGCCATGTCATCTGCTGTTGTTGGCACACTGTGTTAGTCACTAAGGCTGCATTCACAGTTGTTCATACACCAGTGGTTTTCAACCTGGACAGTCACATCTTGGCACTGTCCAGGTTGAAAACTAATTATCTCTTAGACATGGATTGCAGTGTGGGACAGAATGATGGACAGGTATGGATATTGTTGGATTTTTATTTTACTTTTATTTCAGGAGATCGAGCGCTTCGCTTGAATTAGGTGATGCAGGAAGTATGGTTTAATTGAGAATATTAAATGAATCTGTGTCATTTTTTCAATTAAAGGATTTTATTCTGGCTATGTCTTTATTGAACATATAACTATAGGATTAGTAATGGATTGGTGTCTCTCTATTACTAAGTGGTAGGCTTGATGTCACCTGACAATACAAAGGTGACATCAACCTCAGAAATATTAACCCCATTTGAGACTGCTACAGGGCAAGTGGGAAGAGCATCTAATAAATGTGTCTTTTCAGGGCAGCTGGGGGCTGCTGTTTTTAGTCTGGTTGGCCTATATCAATGGCCCCTTAGCAGCCTGAGATTACCTGCCCCCAGCTGTGAGCTTTTGCAAGGCTGGTTTTCAAAAATGGTTGGGACCACATGCCATTTTTTAAAAAAATTAACCATTTAAATAATTAAAATAACAGCGTAGGGCCTCCTCTATTCTTCATAACAAGCCATCTTCTGCACCTACCGCCGGGTAACAGCACTTACTGTAGTGCTTCTTTTTATTAGTGGCAGCTGACATCAGCTGACACCAGTGACTGGAGGTAAACTTTTTACCTCTGATCACAACTGCAGTTTCACGCTGTCTTCTGACAGCATGGGAATCGCGGCTCTCTGACCGGCAAAATGATTTCACCACTGATCAGACGTGATGCGCCGCTGTTTCCCACGCTGTCTCACAGCATGGGAAACACTAGCTTTTTGTACTCTATTTGTTCAGCTATATTTGGCAATTTAATTAACTATTAAATCGGCGAAGATTGCAAATTTGGAGATCATGAGCTGAACCGAACATTGAAATATTCGCTCATCTCTAACACTAACTACTTCAGATTTTGTGGTATTGAGACAATATTTAAGCCTAAAAGAAGATTTGATCTTAAACAAAAAATACTCAACAGGGAATTGTTTTGGAATTTTAAATTACAAACCAAGGTCCTCCTTGGTATGAATTGTAGACAAGACTTAATTCTGCAATATAATTGATTGTTTTATGTTCATTTAATTTTTCTTGAATGTTGTCTGTTCACTTGATGCGTTTTATATGTGTCTTTTCTATCTTGACATTGGATTCTACTTGTCCTTCTTACCTTTCACTGGGGTTAAATTTTGTTACAATCATCATACTTTCTACCTTTAGATCTGTATCTGGGTTAAGCAGGATTTATTAGAACCTTGTTCTGTCCAGTCTCCTATGCACCGTTAAGTTTCATTCACAGTAAAAAAAAAATTAAAAAGAAAAAAAGACAATGCTTTATGATCATATTGCTGAACAAGTGCAATAAAATGCGATAAAAAAGATGGATGTAAATAAAAATGGTACCACTGAAAACATAATCTTGTCCTACAAAAGACAAGCAATGATACATCTCCATAAACAGAAAAATATAAAAGTTATCGCTCTCAGAATAAAGCAATCAAAAAAAAATTTCTTTAAAATAATTTTTATTGTGTAAAAGCGCTAACACATAAAAAAACACAAATGAGATATCGCTGTATTCGCACTGAACCGAAGAATAAAGCAGTCTTTACCACACGTGGAACAGTATTAAAAAAAGCAATTCCTTAATTGCTGTTTTTTGCTGATTCTCTCTCGCAAAAATCAGAATAGAAAGCGATCAAAAAATGTCATGTGTCGTAAAATGATACAAATAAAATTGTCCCGCAAAAGAGAAGCCCTCACATGAATCTGTCAGCTGAAATATCAATAAAATTATAGCACTCAAAATATGGTAATGCTCAATAAAAAACATCTTTTAGTGTGTGACAGCAGCCAAACATAAAAACCCAATAATTCTGGTTATCACTGCAATCACACCGACCCAAAGACTAAATTTGCCTAATCACTTATACCTCAAATAAATAAAACCAATTCTTCACATGCTGTTAATTTTTTCTTTCTGCCTCTCAAAGATCGCAGTAAGGCTTGGTGCACATTTATCCTGCGATCTGCACTGAACGCTTACAACGGAGTTTTCCTTGTAAATCTGTGAAATATGTGATTCAGACAAATCCCCCAGCAGAAAATTCACTATAATGAGGCAGATGGAGGCACTGTGGATGCCATAGGACCTGTGATCTGGCAGTGTACGTCTTTTTAGGATTGCATAAAAGTTCCGTTGGCCACAGTTTTGTGCACTTCTGAAAAGGACACCACAGAACAGAAGCCAGACGGAGTCCAGAGTAAATCGGCTGCCTCATTATAATGAATGGATGCCTCGGGGGTTTCATCTGAATCATGTCACTCAGAGATTTAGATGGAAACCCTGATGCATGTGCTCAGCATAGAGCACCAGATATATTTGATCCCAAACATTATGTAAAATATTCCCAATAAAAGCTTAAATTCAATCCACAAAAAAAGCAAGTCCTCACTCAGGTATGTCACATGTTAATGGAAATATAGTAACCTTAACTTTTCTGGTAGAACAATTGCTTTGGAAAAATTAAATGACTCCTCACTACTCAAAACAAATTCAGCTAATTCTCTGCTCACAAATCTAAATTCCCACCTCCCTTCTTAGCCCCAGTGTGCCTAAACCATATTTACCACCCACATGTTTGGCATTTCTGTAGTGATGAGAGCCCTCCTAATTTACAGGTGCAGTCTCCAGAAGCATGAGCTGGGCATAATATACTGGTAACTGCAACATATTAGTCACTTCAGCATACTGGCCATTACAATGGCAGATTTCAATTTTCACTCAGCAACATCCACTGCTGCCTGTTTCTGGAATACACCCAAGGAGTCAAATCATCATTGCATCTGGAGATAAATTCCTAAAGGGTTATAATTTCCAAAATGTGGTCACTTGAAGAGGGATTCTGCACTTAGGGGTTCTTTATATTTAATCCGCAAACTAGTCTAGGAAAATCTGTGCTCTAGGAGGCAAATAGCGCTCCGCCCTCCCAAGTCTCTCCATATGGCGAAGTACAGGGTGGGCCATTTATATGGATATACCTAAATAAAATGGGAATGGTTGGTGATATCAACTTCCTGCTTGTGGCACATTAGTTTATAGGAGGGGGAAAACTTTTCAAGATGGGTGGTGACCATGGCGGCCATTTTGAAGTTGGCCATTTTGGATCAAACTTTAATTTTCCAATGGCAAGAGGTTCATGTGACACATCAAATTTATTGAGAATTTCACAAGAAAAACAATGGTGTGCTTGATTTTAATGTAACCTTATTTTTTCATGAGCTATTTACAAGTTTATGATCACTTATAAAATGTGTTCAAAGTGCTGCCCATTGTGTTGGACTGTCAATGCAACCCTCTTCT
Organism: Dendrobates tinctorius; assembly: GCF_039654945.1. Lineage (NCBI taxonomy): Eukaryota > Metazoa > Chordata > Amphibia > Anura > Dendrobatidae > Dendrobates > Dendrobates tinctorius. The sequence goes on along the minus strand of NW_027361698.1, from coordinate 55,075,121 downwards.
TCCACTCTTGACACACTGATAGCAACACCGCATTAGAAATGCTAGTCTAAGGGGGTCAGATTCCTTGTAGGAATGCCCTGACCTGACACCCATAATGTGGTGGAGCATCATCTTGCTGGAAAAACTCAGGGAATGTGCCATTTTCAGTGCATAAAGAGGGCAAGACATCATCATGTAGCAATTTTAGATATCTAGTGGCATTGAGGTTTCCATTGATGAAGAATGGCCCCGCTATCTTTGCACCCCATATACCACACCATACCATCAATTAAGGGTATCAGGTCCGAGCATTCCTACATGAATAGTTTCCTGGAAAGTGGATTGGTTGTCGTGGGCCATTTGAATGGCCACCAAGGTCTCCTGATCTGACCCCCTTAGACTTTTATCTTTGGGGTCATCTAAAGGCATTTGTCTATGTTGTGAAGATACGAGATGTGCAGCACTTGAAACAACGAATACTGGATGCCTGTGCTAGCATTTCTTCTGTAGTGTTGCTATCAGTGTGTCAATAGTGGGTTGCACTGACAATCCAGCTCAATGGGCAGCACTTTGAACACATATTGGAAGTTGTCATAAACTTGTAAATAATTCATGAAAAAATATAGTTACGCTGAAACCAAGCACACCATTGTTTTTCTTGTGAAATTTTCAATAAATTTGATGTGTCACATGACCCTCTTCCCAATGAACAAAATAAAGTTTGATCCAAAATGGCCGACTTCAAAATGGTTGGCATGGTCATCACCCATCTTGAAAGGTTTCCCCCCTCCCATATACTAATGTGCCACAAACAGGAAGTTGATATCATTTGTATATATACATATATATATATATACATATATATGTAGCTTTGTTGCTATAAAAGGAGAAGTGCCCAGACACTGTTCTTGCACAGAGGCCCCAAGCTGTCAGTGCCCGCCCCTGCATGCAGTGTCAATGTGTATGGCATGAGATATGGTGTTTTAGCTGGTAAAATCAAAAGGATGTTGAAGTTATGTTTTTTCATAAAGACAAATTTATAAGATTGATACCTTCATTAAAATCTGGCAAGTAAGTAGTTTTATTAAGACGATTATGTGATCCAACATTTTGTTGTTTTCACTTTCCCAATAAAGGTTATTTTTGGATTTTTGTTGAAAAATACTTAACATTCTATAGATTTTACAATCAGAATATATAAAACATTGCAACAGTTTAAACTAGTTCTTAAAAAGTGCATAAAAATGTTAGGTTATGCTACCTAATTTCAAGTATTCACTTATCCTATAGCAAAAAATATTCACAGGTATAATCTAAACATGGAAATAGGTGTCTTGAGAAATATATATGCTGGATTTTCAGCAGGTCCTATTTCTGACTCTGTAATGATATATTTTTGTAGTGGAATCTACTTAAAATGCCTTGTCAGGTTGCTAAGGCAGCTTTAGAAACTAGCATTTCTAAAGCTGACAGGAATGATTCCATCCAACATCCTGCCGTTAGCATTCTATTTCCCTTGAGCATCCCCCTTAAAATCTTGGCAGCTCTGAAAACATTGAATGCAAGTGTAAAAATGCATAAAAGCATAATCCAGGTGAAAGCATTGAAAACAGTTAAAAGACCAGACCAAAGTGGATAAATATGAAGGATGGAAGATCTAAAATTAACCTAGCACACATTATCCTATATAAAGGAAATCATTACTTGTGATGTAGGTAAGGACAAATGTTATAGATGGTTGTTTAAGAATGAATATACACTGCTCAAAAAAATAAAGGGAACTCTTTAACAACAGAATATAGCTCCAAGTAAATCAAATTTCTGTGAAATCAAACTGTCCACTTAGGAAGCAACACTGATTGACAATCAATTTCACATGCTGTTGTGCAAATGGAATAGACAACAGATGGAAATTTTTGGCAATTATCAAGACACCCTCAATAAAGGAGTGGTTCTGCAGGTGGGGACCATAGACCACATCTCAGTACCAATGCTTTCTGGATGATGTCTTGGTCACAATTGAATGTTGGTTGTGCTTTCACACTCGTGGAAGCATGAGACGGACTCTACAACCCACTCAAGTGGCTCAGGTAGTGCAGCTCATCCAAGATGGCACATCAATGCGAGCTGTGGCAAGAAGGTTTGCTGTGTCTGTCAGTGTAGTGTCCAGAGGCTGGAGGCGCTTCCAGGAAACAGGCCAGTACACCAGGAGACGGGGAGGGGGCCGTAGGAGGGCAACAACCAGCAGCAGGACCGCTACCTCAGCCTTTGTGCAAGGAAGAACAGGAGGAGCATTGCCAGAGTCCTGCAAAATGACCTCCAGCAGGCCATAAATGTGCATATGTCTGCACAAATGGTTAGAAATTGACTCCATGAGGATGGTCTGAGTGCCCGACATCCACAGGTGAGGGTTGTGCTCACAGCCCAAAACCATGCGGCCCTCCAAAGAAATGCCACCACACACCATTACTGACCCACTGCCAACCCAGTCATGCTGAAGGATGTTGCAGGCAGCAGATCACTCTCCATGGCATCTCCAAACTCTGCCATGTCTGTCACATGTGCTCAGTGTGAGCTTGCTTTCATCTGTGAAGAGCACAGGGCGCTAGTGGTGAATTTGCCATTCCTCGTGTTCTGTGGCAATGTCAAAGGCCCTGCACGGTGTTGGGCTAGCGATTACAGCAGTGCAGAGAGGGATGGATCAGTAGCAAGAAAACAGGCAAAAAGTGGTAGTGGTTTGACCAGAGGGAGAACTCGGTCAGCCTAAGTATGCTATAGTACAGACACAGAGGGCTATTAAGTGCATAAAGCATGTGAGAACATGATACGAGTAACCTGGTTATGGTAAAATTTTGAATGGGCAACACAGGGATAGTTAGGTTAATGCATGAGGCGGTAGACCAGTCTGAAGAAATGTGTTTTTAGGGCACGCTTAAAATTGTGGGTATTGGGGATTAATCAAATTAACCTGGGTATTGTATTCCAAAAAATTGGCACAGCACATGAAAGTCTAGGAGGATTAGTAAGAACAAGAGTTTCTGCTCTGCGCTACAGAGGGGACACCCAATCCCAGCATCATACCTGTCCAGCATGGATGGCCTGAAGAGGAAGAGGAGGAGGCTATGGGTCATGAGGAGGAGAGGATGGGAGGATGGTTAGTGCCCTTCCTGGTTAGGACACTGAATATTTGACTCTTTGTAGTCAGCCATACGTGACAGAGTTCATGTCCAGATACCTTTGCCAAGACCCTCGCATTAAAGACATTATGTCCAATATGAAATACTGGCTGTGCATGTTTCTTGATCCACAGTACAAGGAGAAATTTCCTTCTCTAATATCGGAGGCAGGCGTGCCATTTTCAGTGCATGCATGCCAGAGGGTTGTAGTGGAAGACTTGCTAAAAAGATTAACCTCAAACAACACTGGTGGCAGAGGTACCGGCTCTTTTCACCTACAAGGATTGCAGGGGAGGGCCACGCACACCAGGTGCAACTCGGTGGGGAAATGTCTACTAACTGGGCCATTTTCATGAGACCGTCCCATCAGCAAGGGCTATCTGTGGGTGTAATTATGACAAGGAGGACTAGTTAAATGGCCATACCAGCATCCTTCCAGGTTCTTCAATGCCTTTTAATGATTGGTTATCCAAGCTGCACTCTTGGCCTGACCCCTCCTTGTATACCTTGGAAGTGCTGCCATGCCCTGCCACGAGTGTGTTGTCTTAGTGGGCTTTTAGTTTAGCAGGTGCAATCATAACGGATAGACGCACACGCCTGTCAATAGAAAATGCAGACAGGCTGACTCTTCTAAAATTGAACAAGGGTTGGATTTCCTCTGACTTTGTAATCCCTACGGATAACAGCAACGTTATGTAAATGCAGGCCAAATTTTTTTTTGGAAGTTGTCTTAAAGTCCAACCTTTACCATACAAAACCATTTTGTTTAGGAAATCTCCTCCTCCTGCTTCTGCAACAAGTACTAAGTGTTCATTTATGTATACTCCACGTGGGTAATGTTTTGTACTTTTTGAAACCTTTGCACATTGTGCAATGGTGAAACTTGTACTCTCTATCTCTACTTCTTGTAATAACTGCTAAGTGTATTGTGATGTCCCCATCATGGCATCTTTCAGCTGGTCTGAGAGAGACCCCTTGGCTAATTTTTTGAATCCTTTGCACATTGCGCAATGGTGAAACTTGAACTCTCTATCTCTACCTCTTGTGATAACTGCAAAATGTATTGTGAGGTCCCCATCATGGCTTCTTTCAGCGTGTATGATACAGACCCCTTGTGGTAATTTTTGGAAACCTTTGTACATTGGACAAACGTCTATTTTCTACTCTCAATCTCTATATATTCTATTATTATAATTTTTTTAATGTGTTGCCCATCTCATGGTCTCTTTAAGCATGTATCTGGTAGCCCTGATGTTGATTTTTGGGTCGGTATTTGGACATTTTGGAACATGAATGCATGATCATGATCCCCACCATTTTTCAGTTTTCAGCCTTACACATAATAATAATATGAGAAGTAAAACATGCTCTATATTTGCTGCTAGTGGGGCGGGCTCACCACAGAGGGTGACTAGACCCACAAATGGAGGCATCTCCATCCCGTTGAGGGGTCCCCTAATGATCTTATTAAGGACATGGTCTGTTGTCGATGTCACAATCCTGGACACATAGCCGCCCAGTGTCATATGCCCCCTGAACCAATGGCCTGTGCCCAGGCAGGTGTTGCTCCTATTACGCTTATCTGGCCTGTAGTGTACACTGTCAGCCTGATGAGGGTCCGCAGGAGTGTACCTTGTCTATCAATGAGGTACTGGTTCTTGGACTTTTGGACTCTGGAGGCCTAGTGACCTTAATCATTACTGCACTACCCCACCAGTTGATCCTGAATAAGTTTGTCGCTGTTTGCTGCATACATGGAGGAGCCAAGGACTACCCTGTTGCCAGAGTGACCATGGGAATAGACGGGGGCACTAAGTCCCATGTGGTTGGGGTAGTAAAGGACCTGGTACATTCTGTCATACTGGGGCGGGTTTTTTCAACATTTTGGAACTTGTGACAAAAGAGGGTTGCAGAGTGTTCTGGACAAAAGCCAGGTCCCTCTGGACAAGACTCCATCAAAAGCAAAGATAGAAGAGTTTCCTCTATGTATCCTTGCTGGAGAGGGGGACTTGACTGTGACAGAAGAACCCATCTTCCCTGAGTTAGAAGAGCTTGAAGAGAACTTTGGGACTGCTCACCTTAGAGATCTTACCCTAAAGGGGGAAATTGATAACGTTACCGTATGTAAAGGGGTTACTCAAGAGCCGAGGGCTGACACCAGATTCCAAAACTTTGCAGTCAACAGCGAATTGTTGTATCAGGTGACCAAACTGAGGGCAGGTGAGATAGTGGAGCAACTGTGAGTTCTGGGAGCTTACCAGCAGAGGGTTTTAGACACGGCACATTTGCATGGCTTGGGGGGACATCTGAGGGTAGAGAAAGCTCAGGAGACAGTAGTGCAGAGGTTCTATTGGCCAGGATGTTACCAATAGATCTTACATTATTGTAGGTCTTGCCCCACTTGTCATATAACTGCTCCTACTTCTCACTACTCTCCCTGAAATAACTTAGTCCCAGTTCTGTGATAGAGGTTCCCTTTGAGAGGATTTCCATGGACTTAGAAGGTCCACTAGTTAAGTCTGCATGAGGCCATCAGTACATTCTTGTTGTAATGGACTATGCAACCCGGTACCCTGAAGTGGTGCCTCTAAGGAACAAAGAGTATCGCCCAGGAAATTGCCAATATCTTTGCTAGGATGGGCCAGCCAAATGATATTTTGACAGATCAGGAAACTCCCTTCATGAACAAAGTGATGAGGAAGCTGTATAGAGTCCTCCAGATTGCCAAGCTGTGAACCTCAGTTTACCATCCACAGACCAATGGCCTGGTGGAGCAATTCAATAAGACCTTGGATGACATGCTCAAGATGGTCATTGAGAAGGATGGTCGAGACTGTGACTACCTGCTTTCATTTCTGCTCATTTTCATGAGAGAAGTCCCTCAAACCTCCACTGGATTCTCACCGTTCGGGCTCCTGTAAGGGCAATATCTGCGAGGACTCCTCGGCATTGCCAAGGAAACCTGGGAAGCCGAGGTCACGCCACACCAGAGCATCATTGAGCATGTTGCCCAGTTGCAGGAGAGGATGGAACACGTGATGCCAATCGTGAAGGAACAGGCACAGGAGGCACAAGCAAGTGTAAATAGCAAATCAGCAAGACTGGGGCAGTTGCATCCCAGGGACCGCAGGCTAGTGCTTATGCCCACGGTGGAGAGCAAGTTACAAGCCAAGTGGCAAGGCCCATACGAGGTGGTGGAAAAACTGGGTGAGGTGAATTACAAGGTACACTAGCCTAGTCGAAGAAAGCCGCACCAAGTGTACCATGTGAACTTGCTCAAGCTGTGACAATATCAGGAATCGCTAGAAGTTTCTTGCCTGGGGGCCCATCCTGAAGCCAAAATGGAGGAGGTCACAATTGCAGAGACTATAACACCATCCCAGAATCAACAATATACCACATATCCAAGCCCTTTCCACTTCCTGCCGACTTCAACTCAAAAATATTTCACGGATCCATACATTCCTCAACCAAGAATCTGCAAAAACCCTAGTCCATGCCCTCATCATCTCCTGCCTTGACTACTGCAACCTCCTGCTCTGTGGCCTCCCCTCTAACACTCTCGAACCCCTCCAATCTATTCTTAACGCTGCTGCCCGACTAATCCACCTGTCCCTCGCTATTCCCCGGCCTCTCCCCTCTGTCAATCCCTGCACTGGCTCCCCAATACCCAAAGACTCCAGTTCAAAATCCTAACCATGACATACAAAGCCATCCACAACATGAGTCCTCCGTACATCTGTGACCTAGGTTCCCGGTACTTACCTGCACGAAACCTCCGATCCTCACAAGATCTCCTTCTGTACTCCCCACTTATCTCCTCTTCCCACAATCGCATACAAGATTTCTCCCGCGCATCCCCTCAACTCTGGAACTCTCTACCACAACATATCAGACTCTCGCCTACCATGGAAACCTTCAAAAAGAACTTGAAGACCTACCTCTTCCGACAAGCCTACAACTTGCAGTAATCACCAATCCACCAAACCACTGCACGACCAGCTCTACCCTCGCCTACTGTATCCTCACCCATCCCGTTGTAGATTGTGAGCCCTCACGGGCAGGGTCCTCTCTGATCCTGTACCAGTCGTGACTTGTATTGTTTAAGATTACTGTACTTGTATGTATTATGCATACCCCTCCTCACATGTAAAGCGCCATGGTGCTGTAATAATAAATAATAATAATAACAATGTCAGGAGCTGCTGCAGCAAAACTGTGACCTATTCTCAGAGTTGACAGGGCGTACACAGGTGGTGGAGCATGATGTGTTAATAGAGCCGCATGAAAGAGTGAACCTCATTCCAATAGGATTCCTGAAGTATGTTCATAGATATTATCAAAGGAGGTTAAAATATTGCTATACATTGGTGTGATAGAGGATTCAAAAAGTTGATGTTCAAGTTCAATCGTCCTCTTGCTGAAGCCCGACAAGGAGTGGCGGTTTTGTAATGAATACTGCATAATGAATGAGGTATTCAGTTTTGATGCATATCTGATGCCCCACATGGATGAACTCATTGAGCGACTTGGACAAGCAAGGTACTCCATAACCATCGACCTGATAAAAGTGTACTGGCAGATCCCCATGTCCCAGAGAGCCAAGGAGAAGACAACCTTCTTGATACCTGATGGGTGTTTCCAGTATCCCAGAATGCCCTTCGAACTGTGTGGAGCCCCAGCTACCTTCCTGAGGGTGATGAATTGGATATTGGCTCCACATAAGAAATGTGCCACAGCCTATCTTGATGACATTGTCGCCTTCAGCCCTGACTGGAGTAGTCATCTACCAGAGGTACAGGCGATCCTGGATGCATTAAGGAAAGCTGGGTTCACAATTAAACCAAAAAAGTGTGCCATAGGGAAGGAAAAGCCAAGTACTTAGACTATGTCATCGGGAGAGGCGAAATCAAGCCACAGTTAAACACGATCAAGACAATTCAGAAGTGGCCACAACTGCTTTTCAAGAAGCAATTGTGGGCGTTTCTTGGAACTGTGGGGTAGTAACAGTGGTTTATCCTAAGTTTTGCCATAATTGCCACACCCTTAATGGATCTCCTTAAGGGCAATAAGTTGACAATGGTTAAATGGACTATTGACACAGAGATGGCATTTCAAGAGCTGAAGCATGCGCTGTGTGTATGTAAGGGGTGGCCAGATATGCCACGTGCCCTTCCACTGTGAATGTTGTAGATTTGTAATATGTATTGTACACTGTGATATTAAAGCAATGTTAGGCCTAGCGTTATGGATGGTTTAGAGGTTTATATAGAATAATAATGGGTGTTTTGTAGTGCTTGGGACACTAGAGGGCACTGTAGGGTTAGAATGTGAGATGCTAGATAGGATAGCAATAGTTAGCTGGTTTTAGCCAGAGTAGAAACAGTTAATTAGCTGTACCAATGTGATTGTTGGTGGGAGGAGTTACCCAGAGGAGACAGGATTGCTCTAGAAAGTTAGTCTGAGTGTGTGTGTGTGTGTGTGTGTGTGTGTGTGAAGCGAACAGAGCAGAACAACAGTGCAGTGCAGACTGGAGTGACGGTGTCCTCTGGACAAGAAGTGAAGCAAAGAGAGAAGGTCTGGAAATGCTGGGTTCTGAGAGCACCTGAAGGGGAAGGCTACTGGAAGAATCTAGGTCTAGCGTCTGTGGGTCACTTTCTGTGTCATCCGGGGACCTAGGGTCCTTTCAGAGACTGCAAGCGGCAGCCAGGTAATCACCCAGAATGGGGATTGTGGACTGGGAGCACCCAGTGATAGCTAATGGGAAGATTCGGGAAGCCTTGGGTTTGGAAACCATGGTGCAGGAGGAAAAGCAGCAGGGTCAGACCAGGAAGATTGAAGTAAATGCTATGTTCATACTTTGTGAAAATGCATGGACTGTAACTGCTGTGAAGAAACATGATTTAAGTAGTTTTACAGAAAATGAACTAGGACTCTGGTAACATTTGTGTGTGCCTGCAATGGACTGGAGCTCTGTATTCTGAGGAGATTCCAGCCCCACAGGTGGGTGAAGCACTGCACACACACAGCCCATTGCAAGATGGACATTATGTTTTTGTAGTAATGGAGCGTCCGGGTGTGAAAGAGTTAAAGCCCCTGCCACAGCTGACACCGGGGCACCCATTACATAAACATCCAGTTCTGGTCACACCGGACATTGCTATAGAATTTGTGATCCAGACAGATTCTTCAGAAGTTGGATTGTGTGCCGTGCTGTCTCAGGAAATAAATGGGGAAGAGCATCCTATCTTGTACCTGAGCCAGAAACTCTCTGCCTGATGGAAAAATTATGTCAGTGTTGAGAAGGAGTGTTTTGCCATAAAATGGGCTATGTATACACTGAAATATTACCTACTAGGTCAAAAGTTCAAACTAGTGTCAGACCATGCTCCTCTGATATGGTTAAGAGAAAAGAATGGTATGAATGCCTGTGTGACAAGGTGGTTCTTAGCCCATAAAGATTTCAAATTCCTCATGGATCAAAGACCATACAAGTTATATGGTAACGCAGATGTTCTCTCCCAAATCCTCTTTTTGGTGTCTGCAGGTGCCAGAATCCCGGGCTTTCGGCAGAGGAGGGGATATGTGATAGGGTCACTATCACTGTATATGAGGGGAGATATGTGTCACAAAGATTGCTTTCTTCGGTGATCTAAAAACCTATAAGTTCCACTCCAGCATGCTATGTGCTGAAGGGGTTAATCAGCCATGATAAGGAATCGGGTTTTTAGGTGAGCAGGTCAGAGATGGGCGGGCCGCCTACTCACCATATCTCCACCTCAAGGCAGTGGCTGTGGAGTTAAATATTGAGCCACTGTTTTTTTTCTCTACTGTGTATATGGAGAGGAAAAACTCCAGGCGTATTTCCAGGAGGAGCTGAGGACTTTTGTGTGTTACCTGTGGGTGAATCCTGCAGGAAAAAGGACTCTTTTGGACTTTATCTTTGTTTTGTTTTGTCATTAGTCCAGAAAAGCCACAGTTACAGTGAAGGAAATAATTATTTGATCCCTTGCTGATTTTGTAAGTTTGCCCACTGAAAAAGACATGAACAGTCTACAATTTTAACGGTAGGTTAATTTTAACATTGAGAGATAGAAAATCAAAAATAAAATCCAGAAAATCACATTGCATAAATTGTATGAATTTATTTGCATTTTGAAGTGAGAAATAAGTATTTTATCCCCTACCAACCATTAAGAGTTCTGGCTCCTACAGACCAGTTAAATGTTCCTAATCAACTCATTACCTGCATTAAAGACAGATGTCTTACATAGTCACCTTTATAAAAGACTTCTGTCCACAGACTCAATTAATCAGTCTGACTCTACCTTTACAACATGGGCAAGACCAAAGAGCTTTACAAGGATGTCAGAGACAAGATCATAGACCTGTACAAAGCTGGAATGGGCTACAAAACCATAAGCAAGATGATGGGTGAGAAGGAGACAACTACTGGTGCAATAGTAAGAAAATGGAAGAAAATGACTTTCAGTCAATATCGATCTAAGGCACCATACAAAATATCACATTGTGGGGTATCCTTGATCATGAGGAAATTGAGAGATCAGCCTAAAACTACACAGAGGAACTTGTTAATGATCTCAAGGTAGCTAGGACCACAGTCATCAAGAAAATCATTGGTAACTAGTGTTGAGCGATACCTTCCGATATCGTGAAATATCGGATCGGATATGGATCGGACTGATACCCAAAAAGTATCGGATATCGCCGATTCCGATACCTGAAACCAACGCAAGTCAATGGGACAGAAATATCGGAATTAAAATAAACCCTTTCTTTCCTTGTAGGTTAATTCTACATGAGGAAAAACAGCTAATAATAATGTAGAATGTATCGGGGGAGGCGGAGGAGACATTAAAGGCATAGAGGTTTAGTCCAATCAAATGGAATAGCAGGAATATTTTTTTTTTTAAGATGTTCAGAGTTACAAAGATATTGACTATGTTAACCTTTTTTATATTTTGTCAGATATGTACGTTTCACTGCTTCCATGCTCTTCACCTTCTTTTTTACTTCTCCCACACTTTCTCCTTCATGATCCTCAGCAGCAGCATCTTTTTCATCAACTTCTTCTGCACCTTATTCATCTTCTTCTTCTCCACCTTCTTCCTATTATTGTTTTTTTTTACATTCTTCATATTCTTCTTATTCAACTATTATTCTTCTTCATATTCTACTTCTTCATCTTCTACCTATTCTTCTTCATCATATTCTTATTTGCAACAGGCATTCCTGTAGTTGTTATCTATAAAAGTTTGAAGATTACACCAGCCATTCTGCCTGTCACAAAAGATTTACAACAGGATTTGTCCGCGTTCAGTTCGGCCTGCAGCAGCAGGCATTTTCCAGGGGCACCACGAGGAGGAACGGACTCACCCCAATACACTGCTTAGTCTTCTTCTGCTTAGAAGTTAGATAATATCTTTTGCTCTGATTTTTAGTCTTATGCTTAATGTTCTCCTGCTTTTTGTTTTTCTGCTTTAAGTTCTTCTGCTTCTTGGTCTTCTGTCTCTTGTTGTTCTGTATCTTGGTGGTTGTCTTCATGTTCTTTGTCCTCTCGGTCATCTTCTTCAGGGTCATCTTTTTGTTCTTCTTTGGGGTGGTCTTCAGGGTCATCGTCAGGGAGATCCAGAATGATTACCAAAAACCATTTCAAAAAGTTTGAACTTGGAAATGTAGCAGAAGGTACAAGAAGGCTGAGGAACTGCCGAGAACCAGCTGACGGTACTGGAACCCGGAGGGGCAGCAGAAGGAACAAGATGCAATGGAACTACCGAGGACCAGATGACAGTGCTGGAACTCGGAGGGGCAGCAGAAGGAACAAGAGCCAATGACACTACTGAGGACCAGCTGACAGTACTGGAACCCGGTTACTAAGCAGGAGGTACCTGTGCTAGAAAGCGCTACCAAGGACCAGCAGACGTTGCTGGAACTCTGATACCGAGATGGAGGCACCTAAGCCAAAGGCACTGCCGAGAACCAGCTGACGGTGCTGGAACCCGGAGGGGCAGCAGAAGGAGCAAGAGGCAATGGAACTACCGAGGACCAGATGACGGTGCTGGAACCCGGATGGGTAGCAGAAGCTACAAGAGCCAATGGCACTACCGAGGACCAGCTGATGGCACTGGAACCCGGTGACTAAGCAGGAGGTACGTGTGCTAGAAAGCACTACCAAGGACCAGCAGATGTAGCTAGAACTTGGATACTGAGATGGAGGCACCTAAGCCAAAGGCACTGCCGAGAACCAGCTGACGGTGCTGGAACCCGGAGGGGCAGCAGAAGGAGCAAGAGGCAATGGAACTACCGAGGACCAGATGACGGTGCTGGAACCCGGATGGGTAGCAGAAGCTACAAGAGCCAATGGCACTACCGAGGACCAGCTGACGGTGCAGGAACCCAGTAACTAAGCAGGAGGTACCTGTGCTAGAAAGCGCTACCAAGGACCAGCAGACGTTGCTGGAACTCTGATACCGAAATGGAGGCACCTAAGCCAAAGGCACTGCCGAGAACCAGCTGACGGTGCTGGAACCCGGAGGGGCCGCAGAAGGAACAAGAGGCAATGGAAATACCGAGGACCAGCTGATGGTGCTGGAACCCGGATGGGTAGCAGAAGCTACAAGAGCCAATGGCACTACCGAGGACCAGCTGACGGTACTGGAACCCAGTAACTGTGTTGGAGGTACCTGTGCTAGTAAGCAATACCAAGGACCAGCAGATGCTGCTGGAACTCAGATACCGAGATGAAGGCACCTAAGCCAAAGGCACTGCCAAGAACCAGCTGACGGTGCTGGAACCCGGAGGGGCAACAGAAGGAACAAGAGCCAATGGAACTACCGAGGACCAGATGACGGTGCTGGAACCCGGATGGGTAGCAGAAGCTACAAGAGCCAATGACACTACCGAGGACCAGCTGATGGCACTGGAACCCGGTGACTAAGCAGGAGGTACCTGTGCTAGAAAGCACTACCAAGGACCAGCAGACGTAGCTAGAACTTGGATACTGAGATGGAGGCACCTAAGCCAAAGGCGCTGCCGAGAACCAGCTGACGGTGCTGGAACCCGGAGGGGCAGCAGAAGGAGCAAGAGGCAATGGAACTACCGAGGACCAGATGACGGTGCTGGAACCCGGATGGGTAGCAGAAGCTACAAGAGCCAATGGCACTACCGAGGACCAGCTGACGGTACAGGAACCCGGTAACTAAGCAGGAGGTACCTGTGCTAGAAAGCGCTACCAAGGACCAGCAGACGTTGCTGGAACTCTGATACCGAGATGGAGGCACCTAAGCCAAAGGCACTGCCGAGAACCAGCTGACGGTGCTGGAACCCGGAGGGGCAGCAGAAGGAACAAGAGGCAATGGAAATACCGAGGACCAGCTGATGGTGCTGGAACCCGGATGGGTAGCAGAAGCTACAAGAGCCAATGGCACTACCGAGGACCTGCTGACGGTACTGGAACCCAGTAACTGTGTTGGAGGTACCTGTGCTAGTAAGCAATACCAAGGACCAGCAGATGTTGCTGGAACTCAGATACCGAGATGAAGGCACCTAAGCCAAAGGCACTGCCGAGAACCAGCTGACGGTGCTGGAACCCGAGGGGCAACAGAAGGAACAAGAGCCAATGGAACTACCGAGGACCAATTGACGGTGACGGAACCCGGATGGGTAGCAGAAGCTACAAGAGCCAATGGCACTACCGAGGATCAGCTGATGGTACTGGAACCCGGTGACTAAGCAGGAGGTAACTGCTAGAAAGCACTACCAAGGACCTGCAGATGTTGCTGGAACTCGGATACCGATATGGAGACACCTAAGCCAAAGGCACTGCCGAGAACCAACTGATGGTACTTGAACCCGGAGAGGCAGCAGAAGGAACAAGTGGCAATGGAACTACCGAGGACCAGCTGACGGTGCTGGAACCCGGATGGGTTGCAGAAGCTACAAGAGCCAATGGCACTACCGAGGATCAGCTGATGGTACTGGAACCAGGTGACTAAGCAGGAGGTACCTGTGCTAGAAAGCACGATCAAGGACCAGAAGATGTTGCTGGAACTCGGACACCGAGATGGAGGCACCTAACCAAAGGTACTGCGAGAACCAGCTGACGATGCTGGAACCCGGAGGGGCAGCAGAAGGAACAAGAGGCAATGGCACTACCGAGGACCAGCTGTTGGTACTGGAACCCGGTGACTAAGCAGGAGGTTCCTGTGCTAGAAAGCACTACCAAGGACAAGTAGACGTAGCTGGAACTTGGATACCGAGATGGAGGCACCTAAGCCAAAGGCACTGCTGAGAACCAGCTGACGGTGCTGGAACCCGGAGGGGCAGCAGAAGGAACAAGAGGCAATGGCACTACCGAGGACCAGCTGACAGTACTGGAACCTGGTTACTAAGCAGGAGGTACCTGTGCTAGAAAGCACTACCAAGGACCAGCAGACGTTGCTGGAACTCTGATACCGAGATGGAGGCACCTAAGCCAAAGGCACTGTCGAGAACCAGCTGACGGTGCTGGAACCTGGAGGCGCATCAGAAGAAACAAGAGGCAATGGAACTACCGAGGACCAGCTGATGGTGCTGGAACCTGGATGGGTAGCAGAAGCTACAAGAGCCAATGGCACTACCGAGGACCAGCTGATGGTACTGGAACCCGGTGACTATGTTGGAGGCACCTGTGCTAGTAAGCACTACCAAGTACCAGCAGTCATTGCTGGAACTCAGATACCGAGATGAAGGCACCTAAGCCAAAGGCACTACCGAGAACTAACTGACGGTGCTGGAACCCGGAGGGGCAACAGAAGGAACAAGAACCAATGGAACTACTGAGGACAAGCTGACGGTGCTGGAACCCGGATGGGTAGCAGAAGCTACAAGAGCCAATGGCACTACCGAGGACCAGCTGATGGTACTGAAACCCGGTGACTAAGCAGGAGGTAACTGTGCTAGAAAGCACTATCAAGGACCAGCAGATGTTGCAGGGACTCGGATACTGAGATGGAGACACCTAAGCCAAAGGCACTGCCGAGAACCAGCTGACGGTGCTGGAACCTGGAGCGGCAGCAGAAGGAACAAGAGCCAATGGAACTACCGAGGACCAGCTGGCGGTGCTGGAACCAGGATGGGTAGCAGAAGATACAAGAGCCAATGACACTACTGAGGACCAGCTGACGGTTCTGGAACCCGGTGACTAAGCAGGAGGTACCAGTGTTAGAAAGCACTACCAAGGACCAGCAGGCGTTGCTGGAACTCGGATACCGAGCTGGAGGCACCTAAACCAAAGGCACTGCCGAGAACCAGCTGACGGCACTGGAACCCGGATGGGCAGCAGTAGGAACAAGAGGCAATGGAACTACCGAGGACAGATGACGGTGCTGGAACCCGGAGGGGCAGCAGAAGGAACAAGAGCCAATGGCACTACCGAGGACCAGCTGACGGTACTGGAACCCGGTTACTAAGCAGGAGTTACCTGTGCTAGAAAGCGCTACCAAGGACCAGCAGACGTTGCTGGAACTCTGATACCGAGATGGAGGCACCTAAGCCAAAGGCACTGCCGAGAACCAGCTGACGGTGCTGGAACCCAGAGGGGCAGCAGAAGGAGCAAGAGGCAATGGAACTACCGAGGACCAGATGATGGTGCTGGAACCTGGATGGGTAGCAGAAGCTACAAGAGCCAAAGGCACTACCGAGGACCAGCTGACGTTACTGGAACCAGGTGACTAAGCATGAGGTACCTGTGCTAGAAAGCACTACCAAGGACCAGCAGATGTTGCTGGACCTCTGATACCAAGATGGAGGCACCTAAGCCAAAGGCACTGCCGAGAACCAGCTGACGGTGCTGGAACCCGGAGGGGCAGCAGAAGGAACAAGAGGCAATGGAACTACCGAGGACCAGCTGATAGTGCTGGAACCCGGATGTGTAGCAGAAGCTGCAAGAGCCAATGGCACTACCGAGGACCAGCTGACGTTACTGGAACCAGGTGACTAAGCAGGAGGTACCTGTGCTAGAAAGCACAACCAAGGACCAGAAGATGTTGCTGGAACTCGGACACCGAGATGGAGGCACCTAAGCCAAAGGTACTGCGAGAACCAGCTGACGATGCTGGAACCCGGAGGGGCAGCAGAAGGAACAAGAGGCAATGGCACTACCGAGGACCAGATGATGGTGCTGGAACCGGGAGGGGCAGCAGAAGGAACAAGAGCCAATGGCACTACCGAGGACCAGCTGGCGGTACTGGAACCCGGTTACTAAGCAGGAGTTACCTGTGCTAGAAAGCGCTACCAAGGACCAGCAGACGTTGCTGGAACTCTGATACCGAGATGGAGGCACCTAAGCCAAAGGCACTGCCGAGAACCAGCTGATGGTGCTGGAACCCGGAGGGGCAGCAGAAGGAGCAAGAGGCAATGGAACTACCGAGAACCAGCTGACAGTACTGGAACTCGGATGGGTAGCAGAAGGTACCCATGAAAAACAAAGTTGCAAGGCCGCGAGCCGGCCGCAGTTACCGAAACCCACAGTCCTATAGGGGGTGCTTGTCCTATTGGCACTACGGAACAAGCCTTTATTGCCAGAACCCACAGCCCACATAGGAAGCCCCTAAACGGCAGGCACCACAGAGTCAGCTAACCCGACCGCAACACGACAGGACAAAAAATTGGTGGCAAAGTGACGTTGACACTATTCGGAAACAGCTGGCGTGCTGGAACCAGGCTGGGCAGGAGGGAGGACACGTGCCAAAGACAATGCCAAGAACCAGCTGACGGTGCTGGAATCCGGATGGGTAGCAGAAGCAACAAGAGCCAATGGCACTACCGAGGACCAGCTGACGGTGCTGGAACCCAGAGGGGCAGCAGAAGGAACAAGAGCCAATGGCACTACTGAGGACCAGCTGATGGTACTGGAACCCAGTTACTAAGCAGGAGGTACCTGTGCCAGAAAGCACTACCAAGGACCAGCACATATTGCTGGAACTCGGATACCGAGAAGGAGTCACCTCAGCCAAAGGCACTGCCGAGAACCAGCTGACGGTACTGGATCCAGGTGACTAAGCAGGAGGTACCTGTGCTAGAAAGCACAACCAAGGACCAGAAGATGTTGCTGGAACTCGGACACCGAGATGGAGGCACCTAAGCCAAAGGTACTGCGAGAACCAGCTGACGATGCTGGAACCCGGAGGGGCAGCAGAAGGAACAAGAGGCAATGGCACTACCGAGGACCAGATGACGGTGCTGGAACCGGGAGGGGCAGCAGAAGGAACAAGAGCCAATGGCACTACCGAGGACCAGCTGGCGGTACTGGAACCCGGTTACTAAGCAGGAGTTACCTGTGCTAGAAAGCGCTACCAAGGACCAGCAGACGTTGCTGGAACTCTGATACCGAGATGGAGGCACCTAAGCCAAAGGCACTGCCGAGAACCAGCTGATGGTGCTGGAACCCGGAGGGGCAGCAGAAGGAGCAAGAGGCAATGGAACTACCGAGAACCAGCTGACAGTACTGGAACTCGGATGGGTAGCAGAAGGTACCCATGAAAAACAAAGTTGCAAGGCCGCGAGCCGGCCGCAGTTACCGAAACCCACAGTCCTATAGGGGGTGCTTGTCCTATTGGCACTACGGAACAAGCCTTTATTGCCAGAACCCACAGCCCACATAGGAAGCCCCTAAACGGCAGGCACCACAGAGTCAGCTAACCCGACCGCAACACGACAGGACAAAAAATTGGTGGCAAAGTGACGTTGACACTATTCGGAAACAGCTGGCGTGCTGGAACCAGGCTGGGCAGGAGGGAGGACACGTGCCAAAGACAATGCCAAGAACCAGCTGACGGTGCTGGAATCCGGATGGGTAGCAGAAGCAACAAGAGCCAATGGCACTACCGAGGACCAGCTGACGGTGCTGGAACCCAGAGGGGCAGCAGAAGGAACAAGAGCCAATGGCACTACTGAGGACCAGCTGATGGTACTGGAACCCAGTTACTAAGCAGGAGGTACCTGTGCCAGAAAGCACTACCAAGGACCAGCACATATTGCTGGAACTCGGATACCGAGAAGGAGTCACCTCAGCCAAAGGCACTGCCGAGAACCAGCTGACGGTACTGGATCCCGGATGGGTAGCAGAAGTTACCCATGAAAAACAAAGTTGCAAGGCCGCGAGCCAGCTGAAGTTACCGAAACCCACAATCCTACAGGGGTTGCTTGTCCTATTGGCACTACGGAACCAGTCTTTATTGCCAGAACCCGCAGCCCACATAGGAAGCCCATAAACTGCAGGCACCATTGACTCGGCTAACCCGACCGCAACACGACAGGACAAAGTATTGGTGGCAAAGTGACATTGACACTACCCGGAAACAGCTGGCGTGCTGGAACCAGGCTGGGCAGGAGGGAGTACCCGTGCCAAAACACTGCCAGGAAACTGCTGGCGGTGCTGGAACCCAGGGTAAATACTACAGAGTGGAGACAGAGGCCTAATTGGAGCAAGTTTAAAATCTGTAGTTGTGTGAGTGTGGACAGAGCAGGAGAAATTGCCGGACACACAGCTGGGGATCAGCTGACATTACTGAACCCCAATAACACTGGAGCATATGTTGACTGTGCAGACAGCACTTCTGAGCAGCAACTGGCGGTGTATGAGCCCAGGGTTAATACTACAAACATAGTGGAGCCAGAGGCCTAATTGGATCAAGATGAATATCTGTTGTAGACTACAACTGATTTTCAGAAAAGTAAGCTGGTCAACGTTATCAGAGGATAGTCGCATGCGACGGTCTGTTAGTACACCACCTGCGGCACTAAAGATGCGTTCCGATAATACACTAGCAGCAGGGCAAGCCAGCACCTCCAATGCATACTGGCTAAGCTCTGGCAAGGTATCCAGCTTAGAGACCCAAAACTTGAAGGGGGAAGAGCCGTCTGGGATTACATTGAGAGGGCAAGACATGTAGTCTGTCACCATCTGACGGAAACGTTGCCTCCTGCTGACTGGAGCCGTCTGTGATGGTGTAGACATTTGTGGCGGGCACACAAAACTTTGCCACATTTTGGCCATACTGGTCTTGCCTTGTGCTGAGGCGCTGCTTCTGCTCCCTCTTTGTGCAGTGCTTCTTCCACTGCCTCGATGCACAGAGCTGCTTTGTAAAGCACTAACAGCACTGCTCTCGGGTGGAATGGAGAACATGATGGAATGCACCAGTGTGTCTTGGTACTCCCGCATTTTATGCTCCCGGTCAACAGTGTTATGAGGCTTTGTAAGTTGTCCCGGTAGCGAGGATCTAGGAGGGTGTACACACCCAATAATCAGCCGTGTTGAGAATGTGTGCGATTGTTTCTCAGGCACTGCAGCATGAAATCAACCATGTGCTGCAGACTCCCAACTGCCCAAGAAACGCCGTCCCCTGCTTGAGGCGTCATCTCTGCCTGCTCTGCATCACCCCACCCTCGCTCTACATACTGACTACTATAGCATTGTGTACCTCCCTCCTCTGGAGAGATGTCTTCCTCCTCCATTGACTCCTCCTCTTCCTCCTCACAAAGTGTCCCCTGCCTAGGCCTTTGTGAGGAACCACGTTGCGCAGACTGTCCAGAAGCAGATGACATTTGTGACTCCTCATCCTCCACCTCTTCCAAAACCTCCTCCCTTAGTGCTTGCAGTGTTTTTTGAAGCAGGCAGATGAGGGGGACAGTCATGCTGACTAGTACATCATCTACACTCGCCATCCACGTGGAATCATCGAAGGCACTCAAAACGTGGCAGATGTCCTTCATAGAGGCCCACTCAGTGGTGGTGAAGTGTGACCGGTGCGCAGTGCGACTTGTTTGCACCTGATGCAGCTGGTACTCCATTACTGCTGCCTGCTGCTCACACAACCGCTCCAGCATATGTAACATTGAATTCCACCTGGTGAGTAGTTCACATATGATGCGATGTTCCGGAAGGCGTAATCGGCGCTGCAGAGCTGCAATGCGCGATCTTGCCGTGCTGGAACTCCGCAAGTAAGCGCACTCTATGCGGACCTTGTGCAGCAGTGCATCAAGATCCGGATAGTCCCTCAGAAAGCTCTGCACGACCAAGTTGAGCACATGTGCCAGACATGGGATGTGAGTGAGGTTGCCTAGGCCCAGAGCTGCCACCAGATTTCGGCCATTGTCACACACTACCAAGCCTGGCTGGAGATTCGCTGGCACAAACCACACGTCGCTCTCCTGCTTGATGGCATTCCAGAGCTCCTGCGCTGTGTGGCTTCAATTCCCCAAAGAAATTAATTTCAGTACGGCCTGTTGACGTTTGGCCACGGCTGTACTCATACCGGTCATAACAGGTAAGCATTCACGGGTCCATGTGGAGGTAGACCATGACGGCTCCTGCAGCGCTGATTCTGAGGAACTGGAGTATGAGGAGGAGTCAATGTGTACAGACTGGATTCCTGCAATCCTTGGAGTTGGCAGAACATGTATAGTGCTATTCTCAAGATCAGTACCCGGCTCCACAACATTGACCCAATGTTCAGTGAGGGAAAGGTATCATCCCTGTCCATGGTTACTGGTCCACGCATCGGTGGTCAGGTGTACCTTGCTACTGACGACGTTTAGTAGCGCATGTTTAATTTTTCCATCCACGTGCTTTTGCAGGGCAGGGACGGGTTGCCTGCTGAAATAAAAGCGGCTGGGCACAGTGTATTGTGGGACTGCCAATGCCATGAAGTTACGGAAGGTGTCAGTCTCCACCAGCCTGAATGAGAGCATTTCAAGGGCCAGTAGTTTTGCAATGCCAGCATTCAGAGCCTGTGCTCGGGGATGGTTTGCCGAGTATGGAAGCCTTTTCTCCCATGCCTGTGCTACCGATGGCTGTAGAGTGGCCTGGGAGTGTGAGGATGACAGGGAACGTGGTGCTGTGGGTGGAATGTCACTGGGTCTCTGGACAACAGTGCCAGAGGTTCTTCCATGGGGATCCTGTGAGGAAGCCGAACCAGCTGTGTGTGAGCTGGAGGAAGAGGCTACAACACGAGCTGAAGAGGTGGTAGGTGGTGCTGTAGGTTGGCCTACATCTTCAGTGTGTCTTTGTAACTCCACCAAGTGCTTGGTCGGCACATGTTTCCACATATTTGTGGTATTGAGGTTGCTGACACGTTTCCCTCTTTTGACTTTCTGATTACACAGCTTGCATTTGACAAAGCAAATGTCATCTGCAACTGTGTCAAAAAAGGACCACACACTGCAAGTCCTGGGAGCGCCCATTTTGGGTTTTGGAAGAGGAATGCTCCTAATGGGTGCCGAAGTGGAGGCTACAGGCAACCAAGTCTGCCCCCTCCCTCTCCCTCCTGTTTTGGCTGTTCAGGGAATCTCTTCCTCAGAGCTGCTCCCACCACCTTCCTGTTCCTCACGCCATGATGGGTCAAGGACCTCATCATCTACAGTCCCCTCTTCAAACACCTGATTCTCCTGGGTAGTCTCGCCAGCACAGTACGCACCAGAAATTGGCACCTGAGTCTCATCATCTGATGCGTACTGAGGTGTGCTGACCATAGGCACTGGCCCACCCGCCTCTTCAGATTCAAAGGGACAAAGCAGTTGTGCATCACTGCATACTCCCTCTTCTTCACATTCTAGAATGCTGCTTGGCTGGCCCCCTGTTTCTAAACCAAGAGATTCAGAGAACATAAGTAGAGATGGCTCCTGTCCACGCCTCTCTGACTGCCTGGGCAATTTGGCAGGTGGTGAAGAGACAGATGGTTGCTCTTCAGTGCTCTGGCACTGAGAGGATGTGGAAGTAATTGAAGTCAATGCGTTAGCTGCCAGCCAGCTGACAACAGCTTCAAATTGTTTGTCCCGCAGCAGTGGGGTATGGCGAGGTCCTACAAAGCTGTGCATAAAGGACTGTTCCCTGGTAAAGCTGGGGGATGCTGAGTCACTGGTGCCCGCAGCAGGCACAGAATCCCCATGTCCTCTCCCTGCTGAAACTCCACGCCCATGACCATGTGCCTTACTCCCTGCCTTCTTCATCTTGGTTGACAGATAAAGATAGGCAGAAAAGTACAAAGGGGGGCTTAGTGTGCTTATTCCTGAACAGCTGCTAACAGGTATAAGAAACACTAATTTTAAAAAGTGTGTGGACTACACTTTAATATGAGCTAATGTGGCCTACACAACTGTCAAGTGGAGTGTTTGGTGAACTTTATTTATGTTTTTTTTCCAAAAAAACAAAAAGGATGTGACCAAAGATGTGAAAGCGATAGTATCACAAACTTTTTGGAGCTATTACAATGCAGGAAGGTAACCTATAATGCAATAGATGAGGCTCCAAAAAATAGGCTAATACTAATCTGGCTGGAGCTGCAGGGCACATGCCAGAAAAAAGGCTCCTCTATTTACTCATATATAGTGTTTGCAACCAATCTAGCTGGATACAGATGGAAGCACACTAATAGGAGAAATTAAGGAAAAATAAGCAGCACTACAGCAAAAAAAAACAATGTATGAGGCAGTGATGCATGCTGAGGTGACTGTAGAACACACTACAGCGTGAGCTGCACTCACACACAGAGACCTCACAGACAGCCGTGAACAGTGCAGAGAACTGTGCACTAGCACTGAAAGGCTGCAGAAAGGCTCTGCTGTCTACTCCTTTATAGTGTTTGCAACCAATGTAGATGGATACGGATGGATGCACACTAATAGGAGAATTAATGAAAAATGAGCAGCAATAAAACAAAAATAAATATGTATGAGGCAGTGACGCACGCTGAGCGGCCTACAACCAGAGGTGGCTGCAGGACACACTACAGCATGAGCTGCACTCACACAGACCATGCAGACAGCTGTGAACAGTGTTGCAAGGCAAAAGAAAGCTTCTCACAGGGGTTGCTAAACTAGCCTGGGTAAAGCACAATCTAGCAAATCGATATTTCTAACTGTCCCTCAGAGTCACAAGAGCAGCGTCCTGTCCCTAACTGAATTCACAGCAGAGTGAAACCAAAATGGCGGCAGCGGCTTTTATAGTGCATCATGACATAATTTCAGCAGCCAATCACAGCCATGCCATTAGTTAACATATCTACATGCCTAACAGGATGTGCCCACACTTCTTAGGATTCCTCATTGGCTGAATCAAATCAAACTGGCTTATAGCATTATGGGAACTTCCGATTCCGGTATTCGATATGCTAAAAGTATCGGAACTCAGTATCGGAATTCCGATACCGCGAATATCGGCCGATACGCGATATTTGCGGTCTCGGAATGCTCAACACTGTTGATAACACATTACGCCATAAAGGTTTAAAACAAAAATAAAATGACCCTGCTCGTGACAGCTTACCATCTTCACTAAGTAACAATGATAACAATAATCCAATAATTAAACACAAATAAAACTACCTTGCTCGTGACAGCTTACAATCCACACTAAGTAACAACGATAACAATAATTGAAACCAAACAAAACAATCCTGCACATTAGAACTTACAATCTAAAATGTGGTGGGGTAGCGTAAAACTACAGGGGTGTATTTAAAAGAAGGTATTTACAATGATGTTTGTACTATAATTACTATGATCTTACTGAGGTTCATTTTAAGTGTTGTAGGCATGAGGACAAGGAGGAGGAGGACTGCATGGTCAGTTGTCCTGTTGGTGAGGACACAGAAGTGTTGCCTGTTAGCATTCTGGGACATATTCGGCTGATTTTATGTTGCGCTACATTTCCCGTGACCCTCGCATTATAAAAATTTTCGGTGACACTCATTACTGTTTGGTGACACGACTAGACACATGCTACAAGGAGAACTTTCAATCTCTTCATACAGAGACAGAGAGGTGTACAAAAATGTTGCTGTACCAGAGGGCCCTTGTAGCAGAATGACTGCAAAAAAATTCCCATGTGAGAACAATGGCAGCAGAAGTCTGAGTTTGCTGTACAACCAAGGAGTCCAAGCGAAAGAGACAGATGTACAATCCAGCTCAGGCAGGGGAACAATGGCAAAGTTCTGGGACACTTTTCTCAGACCTTACCATCGTGCCAGCACAGAGGCAAGGGTTGCTGGCTGGTACAAGAAATGTAGTGTTTGGGAAATTCTGAGGGAGTACCTTGCAGATTGTACAAATCCGCCGGGATTCCTCTGTGCCTTTTAATTGTTGGGTATCCAAGCTGGACCCGTGGCATGAACATGCTCTCTACGCCCTGGAGGTCCTGGGCTGCCCTTCTGTTAGCCTTCTGCCTGTCAACTGTCAATGCTGACAGGATGACTTTTATAAAAATGAACAAAGCCTGGAGTGGGCCAGACTCTGTTCATCACTGAATGAAAGCAGTGAAACATAACCTCAAATACATTGTCTTTTTTGTGGAGGAGAATTCTCATGCACCTCTTCACAACCACACATGGGTATCCCCTTCCTGATTTGGTCTGTTTGGTGTTATCCTCTTCCTTATCCTTATCCTTATCCTCATCATCCACAACCAGTAGAGCACCCAGGTGAATGTATTCCGTAATGCAAAAGTCACTAAATTTTTGTGCAAGGGTGTTTTCGCGATGTCCGTAACTAATTTGAAACCAAAACAAATGTTACTCCTCCAGGGGCGAACTGTCATACAAATGAGATGTACGTATATTCTTCCCATTTATTCTTATATTTTCCAGTTTTACTATCTCTGGACAATCCTCCTTGGAACTAATGTATAGCTCTACAATAGAAAAATATTGAAATACTATTATATTATGTTTTAATTTATATCCCTGTCTCTGAGCTGGTGCTAGGGACATAAGTGGACACATTATGACTTCATATCTATGAACCTGTGTTCGCCCATACCTTTTCTTTTTTTCTTTCATAGGTGGATTCACAATTTTTATTTATTTGTTTGATTTCAGTATGCTTTATCATTATGTCTCCTCATTCTCTGCCCCTAAATCAACAGGGTTAACGTGTTCTGTGCTGCTACAGGCAATCCAATTTTTTCCAAGGGTGTCTATGATGCCCATAAGATATTTTTTAAAAATGTAACCCCTATGGGGAAATGTTTGTCAGCCCAGGCACTGCGTGTACATAACGAGAGTGACAGACTGGCCCAAAAAGGGATTTGAGGCCTAAAATGCCTAAAATTTTGGAACACAGATGTATGAGGCGTGTCAGAGATAGACCCCGCTGTAAAATGTGGCTTGTTTTTTATAAAAGAATGCAACATAGTGCTGTATATAACTTGAGTACATGACAGGAAATCACTAGAGTACTGTCCTCAAATCCCCAAATTATTATCATATGGACATATGAGGCGTGTCACAGATATAACACACTATCAAATATGTTTATTTGTTTTTTGGTGGATGCAAAAGTCTGCTGGATATAACGAGAGTGACAGACTGGCCCAAAAAGGGAATTGAGGCCTAAACTGCCTCAACTTTTGGCACACAGATGTATGAGGCGTGTCAGAGATAGACCCCACTCTAAAATGTGGCCTGTTTTTTAAAAGAATGCAACATAGTGCTGTATATAACTTGAGTACCAGACAAGAAATCACTGGAGTACCATCCTAAAATCCCCAAATTTTTATCATATGGACATATGAGGCGTGTCACAGATATACAACACTGTCAAATATGTTTATTTGTTTTTTGGTGGATGCAAAAGACTGCTGGATATAATGAGAGGGACAGACTGGCCCAAAAAGGGAATTGAGGCTTAAAATGCTTCAATTTTTGGCACATGGATGTACGAGGCGTGTCAGAGATAGACCCCACTCTAAAATGTGGCCTGTTTTTTAAAAGAATGCAACATAGTGCTGTACAGGTTCACCCAGGAAAAATAAAGAAAAGTGAAGTAAACTGGCAAAACTTTGAACACATACAGATACGAGCTGCCATGGAGATACCACTACGACAAATATGTGTTTTTTTGGGGGTGGGATTTTTGGCCTAACTAGTGCTGTATATAAGTATAGTTTCACCCAAGAAAAAGAAAAGCGCTGTAAACTGGCAAATGTTTGAGCACACACAAATATGAGCTGCCATGGAGATACCACTATGACAAATATGTGTTTTTTGGGGGGTGGGATTTTGGCCTAACTAGTGCTGTATATAAGTACAGTTTCACCCAGGAAAAAGAAAGAAAAGTGCCGTAAACTGGCAAAAGTATGAGCTCCATGGAGATACCACTACAATAAATGTGTGTCCTTTTTTTTGGTAAAATACTGCTGTATTTAAACAAAAGTAACAGCTAGCCCAAAAAATAAAACAGCCGTAAACTGGCCAAAGTTTGAGCACACACACATATGAGCTGCCACAGAGATAAAACTACAATGAATGTGTGGCCTTTTTTTGTGGGCTAAATACAACTGTATTTAAGCTAAATTGACAGCCATCCCCAAAAAATAAAACAGCCTTAAACTGCCCAAAGTTTGAGCACTCACAGATATGAGCTGCACAGAGATATCACTACAATGAATGTGTTGCCTTTTTTTTGTGGGCTAAATACTGCTGTATTTAAACAAAACTGACAGCCAGCCCAAAAAATTAAAACAGCCGTAAAAAGGTCATAGTTTGAGCACGCACAGATATGAGCTGCACAGAGATATCCCTACAATGAATGTGTGGCCTGTATTCCAATTGCACCTGAGGTTAGCTTTATACGGCTAATATATCCCACAGGTAGCAGAAGCCCCAGAACACAGGAAGGGAATGGACCCTCTTGAATTCTGCAATGCTCTACATACATACAGTGCCTGCAGGCCTTGCACTGATATGTAGAGTTGAGCGACTTTTGGTTTTTTAGGGTCGAGTTTCGTTTCGTGAAACCCGACTTTTCCAAAAGTCGGGTCGAGCAAGATCGGCCGATTATAGGGAAAAGTCGGGGTCGTCCCGAAACACGAAACCCAATGTAAGTCAATGGAGAATAAAAGTCGGCAGTGAGAGGAGGACAGGAAACACACCTACAGTGCCCATTTGAATGCCAAAAGCATCAATTCTTCTTACCTAAGCTTGTCAACCTTAGGCTAGTTTCACACTTGCTTTTTTTTGCAGCGCGTTTTTCCCGCAAAAAAACGCATTAAAAAAACGCATACAAATGCATACAAACGCTGCGTTTTTTTCAAGCATTTTTATGCGCATGCAGGAAAAAAACGCAGCGTTTTTGCGCGTTTGTATGCGTTTTTTGTGCGTTTGCGTTTTTTTACAGATTTTGGAAAAACCCCACAAAAATGAAAAAACAACCATTCAACAACACACAAGACCAATGGGACTTCATTGTGGGTGTGGTATGTTAATATATAGACCCTGTCTACAGTATTCTTCACATTTGCTTGATTCTTCTCGTGACCATGGATCTGCGCTGGAAGAGTTTTCACTTCAACTTGGATTTGGACATCGCGATGGCTCAGGCGTATGCAGTTGCTTGCCATGAACAAAGGAAGAGAGAGAGGCAGCGAAGACGGCGGCGTATGTGGATACATCCGATTGTTGAACTCCGGGAGAGCCGTGGGGCATACCACACCCTCTACAGCGAGCTACAGGCAAACCCGGAGAAATTTACAGATTATATCAGGATGTCCCACGAAAGTTTCATGGATTTGCTTGCTCGTGTCCAACAATCCATCCGGAGACAGGACACACAGCTCCGTCGTGCGATTCCTCCTGAGGAACGGCTACTGGTGACATTACGGTATGTTTTAAAAACCAAGGGGTGCGGTCTGATGGTTTTTTTTTAAATTTAGTATTCAAAACCGTGGGTAATTAGTTTTCGTGAATGTACTAATATTTTATTTTATAGTTTTTTAAAATAATATACATAAATATTAATTTTACTTCTTTGTCTGTTCACAGATTCCTGGCGACTGGAGAAACCCTATCTTCACTACACTTCCAGTACCGTATTGGAATCTCTACCTTGTCTGGAATTGTTGCTGACACCTGCCGGGCTCTCTGGAATGTTCTTTGCCCAGAATTTATGCCCCTGCCCACCGCTGAAAAGTGGATGGAAATTGCTGACAAATTCTGGACAGTATGCAATTTTCCCAACTGTTTGGGAGCTGTTGATGGTAAACACATACGGATCATCAAACCCCAAAGAACGGGATCTGAGTACTATAATTACAAAAAGTACTTTTCAATAGTACTCATTGCGATTGCGGATGCCGGATGTATGTTTGTAGCAGTGGACATTGGAGCATTTGGCCGTGGTAATGACTCACAGGCTTTTAAAAACTCAGACATGGGCCGGAGGTT
Organism: Dendrobates tinctorius; assembly: GCF_039654945.1. Lineage (NCBI taxonomy): Eukaryota > Metazoa > Chordata > Amphibia > Anura > Dendrobatidae > Dendrobates > Dendrobates tinctorius. The sequence goes on along the minus strand of NW_027361698.1, from coordinate 55,046,749 downwards.
GTATGGCAACCAATTTAATTTCCCTATGCCACGGCCTCTTCCTCACACCGAAGCTCCGCCACTGCCCTTTGTAATGGTTGGCGATGAGGCTTTTCAAATGTGCGGAAACTTACTGAAACCCTACTCCAGCCGGGACTTGGACCACACCAAAAAAATATTTAATTACAGGCTGACCAGGGCCAGAAGAACTGTCGAGTGTGCTTTTGGGATTCTTGTTTCCAGATGGCGAATTCTGGGCACGGCCATTAATCTTAAACTTGAAACAGTCGATGAGGTGGTGAAGGCCTGTGTGGTTCTACATAACTTTGTGATGGCTAAATAGCACCCGACCTTTGAACTGGACGATGATGCTCCTAACCCATTGCCTGAATTCACTCAGCACACTCTCAGGTCATCCATTGAAGTTGGCCAAATGAGGGACCAATTTGCGGCCTACTTTATTTCTGATGTAGGACGGGTGCACTGGCAAGATGAAATGGTGTAATGTTTTTGTTTGTTTATGGTAATAAAAAACCTTATTTGATACCATTACTGAGTGCACTATATTTTTGAAACTCCAATTTAATAAAAAACTTCCCATGTATAACTGAATTTTTTGATGTTCACACACCTGGGCAGGTAAATACACATATGAGTTAAAATGCAGCATTGCTAGTCTGCGTGAAATATATTGGAAAGAGCAAAGCTGCAGGCCATGAATCAGGAAACCATTTTTTTTCAAGAGAAAATTGTGCAACTAGTTGAAAACAAAGTATGTGATTTTCTCAAAACACAACCCTCAAAACCCAACCCCAATGAAAGTCCATGGGGAATACAAGTCAGCATTGAGTGGATGAATGTAATCTGCTCCATTCCAACTTACAAGTTATTACACTAGGCCTTGGAATAACTATACTAGGCCGTGGTATTTCAAATATGAGTATAGTAGGCCTTGGGGCTACTAGTATAGTAATATGTGAAATACCACGGCCTAGTATAGTCATACCAAGGCCTACTGTAATAACTCGATTTTTAACAACTAGCATCTTGTTTCACAAAAAACAAACTGGTGAAACTAGAAAGAAACTTATTTTTAAGACAAGTTTCAACAGTTTGTTTTTCATGAAACCAGATTCTAGTTGGTAAAACTAGAGTTATTACACTAGGCCTTGGAATGACTATACTAGGCCGTGGTATTTCAAATATGAGTATAGTAGGCCTTGGGCCTACTAGTATAGTCATATGTGAAATACCACGGCCTAGTATAGTCATACCAAGGCCTACTGTAATAACTCGATTTTTAACAACTAGCATCTTGTTTCACAAAAAACAAACTGGTGAAACTAGAAAGAAACTTATTTTTAAGACAAGTTTCAACAGTTTGTTTTTCATGAAACCAGATTCTAGTTGGTAAAACTAGAGTTATTACACTAGGCCTTGGAATGACTATACTAGGCCGTGGTATTTCAAATATGAGTATAGTAGGCCTTGGGCCTACTAGTATAGTCATATGTGAAATACCACGGCCTAGTATAGTCATACCAAGGCCTACTGTAATAACTCGATTTTTAACAACTAGCATCTTGTTTCACAAAAAACAAACTGGTGAAACTAGAAAGAAACTTATTTTTAAGACAAGTTTCAACAGTTTGTTTTTCATGAAACCAGATTCTAGTTGGTAAAACTAGAGTTATTACACTAGGCCTTGGAATGACTATACTAGGCCGTGGTATTTCAAATATGAGTATAGTAGGCCTTGGGCCTACTAGTATAGTCATATGTGAAATACCACGGCCTGGTATAGTCATACCAAGGCCTACTGTAATAACTCGATTTTTAACAACTAGCATCTTGTTTCACAAAAAACAAACTGGTGAAACTAGAAAGAAACTTATTTTTAAGACAAGTTTCAACAGTTTGTTTTTCATGAAACCAGATTCTAGTTGGTAAAACTAGAGTTATTACACTAGGCCTTGGAATGACTATACTAGGCCGTGGTATTTCAAATATGAGTATAGTAGGCCTTGGGCCTACTAGTATAGTCATATGTGAAATACCACGGCCTAGTATAGTCATACCAAGGCCTACTGTAATAACTCGATTTTTAACAACTAGCATCTTGTTTCACAAAAAACAAACTGGTGAAACTAAAAAGAAACTTATTTTTAAGACAAGTTTCAACAGTTTGTTTTTCATGAAACCAGATCCAAGTTGGTAAAACTCGAGTTATTACACTAGGCCTTGGTATGACTATACTAGTCCGTGTTATTTCACATATGACTATACTAGGCCTTGGGTTGGTTTTTAACATGTATTTACCCATCAGTGTGTGTGAGCGGCGCAAACAACATTAATGAAACTTAGTAATGGTGAACCACAAATGTAAATTTATTTTTTATCACAAAAATAAACCAAAAAATTATTTTTTCCGGCGTTTGGGGGCAGATGGTTTCAATTTGGGGGTGTGCAGGGAATATGCAACACTTGCTGTTGAAGACGGTGTTTGAGGGGAAGGGGCAACAAAACTTGTGGGGGAAGGTAGTCCAGTTAAGGGAATCAAACTAGGAACACTTGGAGGAGAGGAAATCTGTTCAGGTACATTAGTTGTAATGGCATGTCGCCGTAGGCTTGTGTGCCTGGACCGACTTTGGCCCAATGCCCGCCTTGATGGATTTCGCCTTGAACTAGGGGCAAATATTGAGTGTAGGTCCCCCGTCTGCAGGTGTGGCTGCTGCTGCTGCTGAGGTGGCGGCTGCTGCTGCTGAGGTGGCGGCTGCTGCTGAGGTGGCGGCTGCTGCTGAGGTGGCTGCTGCTGAGGTGGTTGCTGCTGCTGAGGTGGTTGCAGCTGCTGCTGAGGTGGCTGCTGCTGCTGAGGTGGCTGCTGCTGCTGCTGAGGTGGCTGCTGATGAGGTGGCTGGAGCTGCTGCTGAGGTGGCTGCTGCTGCTGCTCTTCGTTGTCAGTGCTCGTCCTTGCAGGAGGACTGGTGGCGGCAGTGATGGTCCAGGTTTGCAGAGTGGTGGTGGCAGGGCTACTACACGTTGTTGTAGCGGCAGGGCTGTTCCATGTTTGCCTAGTGGTGGCTGAGCTCCACGCATGCATGGGAGTGGCGGTGGTGCTCCAGACAGGAGCAGCGCTTGCCATGGTGGTGTCGGTGAAGTGACCAGCTGCACTCAGACTTGTGGTGGTGTAACGGTGGGTGTCCTGGCTTTGAATAGAGGTGTCCGTGCAGTGGTATGCAGCACAAGTCGGTAGTGAGGTGAAGCGAGTCAATGGTGGCACAGGTGGAAATGACACCACTGACTGCTGACCGTACCGATTATGCTGCATAGCCTGCAAGAAAGCATTGTTGCAGGCCTGCAGCACATTCAGCTGTTGATCAGGACTAAGGTGTTCCGCCATGCCCTTTTCAATCTTACTAAAAAAATGGTGTGCTGGTCTGTTGAGGTCGGCCTCCAGACGGTCAAGGCGCTGTTCTACAGAATTGAAGCGGTGTTCAAAGTGGTTAAAACCACGTTCCATGAGTGCAAAACCGCTTTCAACTCTGTCGGACAGTGACTTGAGGCTGGAATTAAATGTCTCGCTCAAATGCATAAACTCGGGCAACACATTCCTGTCCAAGGCCCTCTGCCGCTGGCGGGTAGTGCACGCATAACCAGTGGCAGAGACCTGGGACAGGGGAACACCTGATGGCCCAGCTTCCTGGTCACCAGCTGTGTGTGTGGTTGACCTGCAAGGTGCTTCCTGGCTGTCGGATGGCTGGGACGGGTCAGAGGACGTCCGAGGAAGGACCGCTCCAGGGCCAGGTTGCAGGGTGCTGCTCCAGGTGCTGTTGAAGAAAGGAAAATCATTACTACCATGCCTTTACAAGAAGCATCAGCTGTGGATTAGAAAAACACAGATTAATAAAAATAAAAACCCAAAATTTATAATACTTACGATCTCGTGGCAAGGACCAGTCTTAGGAACTGCAACGCGCTATAGTGACGGTATCTAGTTCTGGTCCTTGACGCAGATCCACTGCGAACCTGGCCCTCAGCACGAACATCACTGTTGAAGCGGTCCTTGATCGAACGCCAACGTGTTCGGACTTTGTCCACTGTTGATAAAAAAAAAACAGTGCCGTCAAGGACAACAGTCACTGCGGCACAATGTAGCAATACAATACTCAAAGCAGTCACTGTAGACCCCGATGACACTGTTGGGTTTCCTGCTAGAATAAGCCTAGCACGAAACCCAACAGTGCCGTCAAGGACAACAGTCACTGCGGCACAATGTAGCAATACAATACTCAAAGCAGTCACTGTAGACCCCGATGACACTGTTGGGTTTCCTGCTAGAATACGCCTAGCACGAAACCCAACAGTGCCGTCAAGGACAACAGTCACTGCGGCACAATGTAGCAATACAATACTCAAAGCAGTCACTGTAGACCCCGATGACACTGTTGGGTTTCCTGCTAGAATACGCCTAGCACGAAACCCAACAGTGCCGTCAAGGACAACAGTCACTGCGGCACAATGTAGCAATACAATACTCAAAGCAGTCACTGTAGACCCCGATGACACTGTTGGGTTTCCTGCTAGAATACGCCTAGCACGAAACCCAACAGTGCCGTCAAGGACAACAGTCACTGCGGCACAATGTAGCAATACAATACTCAAAGCAGTCACTGTAGACCCCGATGACACTGTTGGGTTTCCTGCTAGAATACGCCTAGCACGAAACCCAACAGTGCCGTCAAGGACAACAGTCACTGCGGCACAATGTAGCAATACAATACTCAAAGCAGTCACTGTAGACCCCGATGACACTGTTGGGTTTCCTGCTAGAATACGCCTAGCACGAAACCCAACAGTGCCGTCAAGGACAACAGTCACTGCGGCACAATGTAGCAATACAATACTCAAAGCAGTCACTGTAGACCCCGATGACACTGTTGGGTTTCCTGCTAGAATACGCCTAGCACGAAACCCAACAGTGCCGTCAAGGACAACAGTCACTGCGGCACAATGTAGCAATACAATACTCAAAGCAGTCACTGTAGACCCCGATGACACTGTTGGGTTTCCTGCTAGAATACGCCTAGCACGAAACCCAACAGTGCCGTCAAGGACAACAGTCACTGCGGCACAATGTAGCAATACAATACTCAAAGCAGTCACTGTAGACCCCGATGACACTGTTGGGTTTCCTGCTAGAATACGCCTAGCACGAAACCCAACAGTGCCGTCAAGGACAACAGTCACTGCGGCACAATGTAGCAATACAATACTCAAAGCAGTCACTGTAGACCCCGATGACACTGTTGGGTTTCCTGCTAGAATACGCCTAGCACGAAACCCAACAGTGCCGTCAAGGACAACAGTCACTGAGGCACAATACAGAGCAGGGAAATACTCACTAAACGCCTTTTTGGAGGATGCTGTGGCGCTGTCCCAGCCATTCAACAACGCTGCGGCCACCTCATTCCATAGCCGCCGGGTCACCACAATGTCCTTGTGCAGCCGGTCACGGCTGTCCCACAACGGCTAACGCTCCTGGACCAGGCTGATGAGCTGCTCTTTATCCAGGTAGACGTCTTCATCCCGTTGTGGAACCTAGACAAAACACATTCATTAGAATAATCAAATTTAAATTGAATAAAAAGTTACAAAAAAAGAAACATAAAAAAGAGTAAAAATAGAAGATAAAAAATAAAGAACATTACAAATCATTTGATACTTACATTCCGTATCACCACCGGGACTTGGCTTCGCTGCTCCTGCTCTTCGCCCTCACTAGTCCCGTCCGCAGAAGATGATGATGACGATGTCTTAAAAAAGTTGAAAAAAACGTAAGAGATTTGGAGAAGCAGCAGATATACTTACCAGATGCACGAAAATAATCACCTCACGGTCTGCTTGCGCCAATTCCTGCCGCGATGGGGAATACTCTGATTCTGAAGACATACTGCATGTAAAAATAATAAAAATCATTAGTACATACATAATTTAAAAGGACAGGCATATAATGTAATATACTCACATTCTTCGCTGATATAATGGGTTCTTGGTTGACTGTCTGCTCTTCAATCTGTCAGTGTAGTAGTGGCAGAGTTTTGGCAGGCACCTCCTTTATATAGACTTTTTTTTTTGACTTTAGAAGATTATAACTAGGACAACAAGTGGACACCACCAAAAAAACGCAGCGCTAAAAAAACGCATACCTGCGCATGCCAGTGAAAGAGCGCCCCTTTAACACATACCACAACTCATCATGCTCCGATACGGCAGAGAAATAGCGGTATAGTACAATGAAAAATACTTTACTTTTTACATCTCATGACGAGGTCCATCTATTTCTCCATACAGAATCATTGGTCCCATATAATGTTTGAAACAGTATATGATGAGCTCCACATAATGCTACAGTATATGTTGGTCCCCATGGATGAAGCTCCACTGTCTTATGGGCCCAAATAATGCTCCAAACATAATGGGCCCCGTTTCTAATGCTCTAGTGTATAATGGGCCCTGTAAATGCTGCTCCAGTGTCTGATGTCCACCTTTGGAATGTTCCAGTGTATGGTGGGCCCCATCTATCATTCTCCAGAGTATAGTGCTCCCCAAAAATTGCTGTCCCAACATTGAAAACAATCAAATAAGTCTCCTCGCTAGGGAATCCCTGTACTAGTCTGGACTCCTCGTCGTCCCCATCTTCCATCTCACTGCACAGTATTTCAACCTTGCAAGTGCTGTGATCCTGAGCAAGCAGGGGGGGCCCACTCATTGGCGACGGCACTGGCACAGGGCCCCTGATAGTATGGTGGTGTGTCTGATGGCGGGTGGGCCGAACCTGCACTTTCATCTGCAGCTTCCTCTTTGTCACCGTGTAAGATGGAACTGTATATGGGAAGGGTAACCTGAGTTTCATCAGGGTCAGATTCAGGTCGTGTAGCATGCGAGGGGAATGTAGTGGTCTGGGTCAATGTACCAGCAGATTCATCGAGCAGTGGCTGGGCATCAGTGCACTTGTGTCGCCCCCAGGAGTACGGTCACCACAGTGGCATTACCTTCCTCCTAGGGAGTGTGATGTCATTCTTGGGAGCAACGAAGGATCTCTCTAGCAGGTTAACTGATTGGGCGGCGTTATTCCCACGAGTCATGACCCTCCAAACAGCGTTCATGAAGGCAAAGTGTTTGTTTTACGTGGGCAGTATGGTTGCAAAGCTGAACCTTAAAGGAATGTCCAGAAGGGCACGACCAGGAGTGGAGCCTACGGTTAAATTCGACTCCACCTGGGAAAACTCAACCATGCCAGCTACAGAACAGATGCACACATTGCAAGCTTAATTCCGTTAACGAACGAGACTCCGTCATGCCCCGCGGTCCGAGTCCGGCTTACTAGAGGGACACGTGAGGCTCTGGCACATGAGATTGGCCAATAACTGGTGTGTCATGCCCTTACTTGTCCGTGGCTGCATGTGCGCTACACTGAAAAAGCCAGCGTTTGTCGCTTACAGGTGCAGATAACCCGCTGAACAACGTTAGTGATGGGGATCACTGATTATTACAATTATTACCCGCGAACGATGATTTCCCAGTAAGTGCAGGTCAACCGCAGTTCCGGAATTAGGCCTAACCGTCATTCCTGAAAAAATGAAAAACTTACGTGTGCAAACCACAGGTGCTGTAGCTTGCTTAACTGCTCGCCAGCCGTTCTCACGCCCAGTATAGATTACACGTGATTGCACAAAGGTGAGAAAGGGTACCGTATCCCCGGATAACATGTATGGATAGCGTACACATTCAAAATATATGTCTATATTAGAGTTGAGCGACTTTTGTTTTTTTAGGGTGGCGTTTCGTTTCGTGAAACCCGACTTTTCCAAAAGTCGGGTCGAGCAAGATCGTCCGATTATAGGGAAAAGTCGGGGTCGTCCCGAAACACGAAACCCAATGTAAGTCAATGGGGAATAAAAGTCGGCAGTGAGAGGAGGACAGGAAACACACCTACACTGCCCATTTGAATGCCAAAAGCATCAATTCTTCTTACTTAAGCTTGTCAACCTTAAGTAACTTCATAATACAAGTTACGCACTGAAAAATGGGGGTTATTTGGCTAAAGTTGTGGGGGGGAGGGCTGGCTGCAGGTTTTCATGTGCCCTGGGTGAAAGAGCGCCCCTTTAACACATACCACAACTCATCATGCTCCGATACGGCAGAGAAATAGCGGTATAGTACAATGAAAAATACCTCACTTTTTACATCTCATGAGGAGGCCCATCTATTTCTCCATACAGAATCATTGGTCCCATATAATGTTTGAAACAGTATATGATGAGCTCCACATAATGCTACAGTATATGTTGGTCCCCATGGATGAAGCTCCACTGTCTTATGGGCCCAAATAATGCTCCAAACATAATGGGCCCCATTTCTAATGCTCTAGTGTATAATGGGCCCTGTAAATGCTGCTCCAGTGTCTGATGTCCACCTTTGGAATGTTCCAGTGTATGGTGGGCCCCATCTATCATTCTCCAGAGTATAGTGCTCCCCAAAAATTGCTGTCCCAACATTGAAAACAATCAAATAAGTCTCCTCGCTAGGGAATCCCTGTACTTGTCTGGATTTCTCGTCGTCCCCATCTTCCATCTCACTGCACAGTATTTCAACTTTGCAAGTGCTGTGATCCTGGGCAAGCAGGGGGGGCCCACTCGTTGGCGACAGCACTGGCACAGGGCCCCTGATAGTACGGTGGTGTGTCTGATGGCGGGTGGGCTGAACCTGCACTTTCATCTGCAGCTTCCTCTTTGTCACCGTGTAAGATGGAACTGTATATGGGAAGGGTAACCTGAGTTTCATCAGGGTCAGATTCAGGTCGTGTAGCATGCGAGGGGAATGTAGTGGTCTGGGTCAATGTACCAGCAGATTCATCGAGCAGTGGCTGGGCATCAGTGCACTTGTGTCGCCCCCAGGAGTACGGTTGCCACAGTGGCATTACCTTCTTCCTAGGGAGTGTGATGTCATGCTTGGGAGCAACGAAGGATCTCTCTAGCAGGTTAACTGATTGGGCAGCGTTATTCCCACGAGTCATGACCCTCCAAACAGCGTTCATGAAGGCAAAGTGTTTGTTTTACGTGGGCAGTATGGTTGCAAAGCTGAACCTTAAAGGAATGTCCAGAAGGGCACCACCAGGAGTGGAGCCTACGGTTAAATTTGACTCCACCTGGGAAACCTCAACCATGCCAGCTACAGAACAGATGCACACATTGCAAGCTTAATTCCGTTAACGAACGAGACTCCGTCATGCCCCGCGGTCCGAGTCCGGCTTACTAGAGGGACACGTGAGGCTCTGGCACATGAGATTGGCCAATAACTGGTGTGTCATGCCCTTACATGTCCTTGGCTGCATGTGCGCTACACTGAAAAGGCCAGCGTTTGTCGCTTACAGGTGCAGATAACCCGCTGAACAACGTTAGTGATGGGGATCACTGATTACAATTATTACCCGCGAACAATGATTTCCCAGTAAGTGCAGGTCAACCGCAGTTCCGGAATTAGGCCTAACCGTCATTCCTGAAAAAATGAAAAACTTACGTGTGCAAACCACAGGTGCTGTAGCTTGCTTAACAGCTCGCCAGCAGTTCTCACGCCCAGTATGGATTACACGTGATTGCACAAAGTTGAGAAAGGGTACCGTATCCCCAGATAACATGTATGGATAGCGTACACATTCAAAATATATGTCTCAGGAGGCAGGCTCAGACAGTGTTAGGCCCAGTATGGATTGCATGTGATTGCACAAAGGTTAGAAAGGGTACCGTATCCCCGGATAACATGTATGGATAGCGTACACATTCAAAATATATGTCTCAGGAGGCAGGCTCAGACGGTGTTAGGCCCAGTAGGGATTGCACGTGATTGCACAAAGGTTAGAAAGGGTACCGTATCCCCGGATAACATGTATGGATAGCGTACACATTCAAAATATATGTCTCAGGAGGCAGGCTCAGACGGTGTTAGGCCCAGTATGGATTGCACGTGATTGCACAAAGGTTAGAAAGGGTACCGTATCCCCGGAAAACATGTATGGATAGCGTACACATTCAAAATATATGTCTCAGGAGGCAGGCTCAGACGGTGTTAGGCCCAGTATGGAATGCACGTGATTGCACAAAGGTTAGAAAGGGTACCGTATCCCCGGATAACATGTATGGATAGCGTACACATTCAAAATATATGTCTCAGGAGGCAGGCTCAGACGGTGTAAGGCCCAGTATGGATTGCACGTGATTGCACAAAGGTTATAAAGGGTACCGTATCCCCGGATAACATGTATGGATAGCGTACACATTCAAAATATATGTCTCAGGAGGCAGGCTCAGACGGTGTTAGGCCCAGTATAGATTGCACGTGATTGCACAAAGGTTAGAAAGGGTACCGTATCCCCGGATAACATGAATGGATAGCGTACACATTAAAAATATATGTCTCAGGAGGCAGGCTCAGACGGTGTTAGGCCCAGTATGGATTGCACGTGATTGCACAAAGGTTAGAAAGGGTACCGTATCCCTGGATAACATGTATGGATAGCGTACACATTCAAAATATATGTCTCAGGAGGCAGGCTCAGACGGTGTTAGGCCCAGTATGGATTGCACGTGATTGCACAAAGGTTAGAAAGGGTACCGTATCCCCGGATAACATGTATGGATAGCGTACACTTTCAAAATATATGTCTCAGGAGGCAGGCTCAGACGGTGTTAGGCCCAGTATGGATTGCACGTGATTGCACAAAGGTTAGAAAGGGTACAGTATCCCCGGATAACATGTATGGATAGCGTACACATTCAAAATATGTCTCAGGAGGCAGGCTCAGACGGTGTTAGGCCCAGTATGGATTGCACGTGATTGCACAAAGGTTAGAAAGGGTACCGTATCCCCGGATAACATGTATGGATAGCGAACACATTCAAAATATATGGAGTTTTAGAAAGTGGCATATGTTGATGTTGGACATTCAGCTGATGCAAAAGGTGAAATAGGTCAAGTCCCAGGAAGAGGTGGACCAAAGCAAGCCATTTTTCTGTCACCCTATGTGTCATCAGAGGAAGGTGGGACAAAATCCTTGGAAACCCATGCTTAGTTCATTTTAATGAAGGTTAGATCATCCACAGTTTGGGTTGACAGACGGGTCCTTTTTTCTGTCAGGATTGATCCAGCTGCACTGAAGACTCTTTTCGATAGCACACTTGCAGCTGGGCAAGCGAGCCCTTGTAAGGCATATTGTGCCAATTCAGGCCAGGTGTCCAGTTTAGCGGCCAAATAGTCAAAGGGGAATGACCTGTGTGGGAGAACATCGATATGGGAGGAAAAGTAGTTTGTAACCATAGTTGACAACTGCTGTCTCCTGTCACTTTCCATCGATGCAGTATTACCAGTTGTGTGAGCGGTACTTGAAAAATCAGTCCACAACATTGTCATGAAACCCCTGTCTCCAACGCCACTTCTGCTGTGTGCCCCACGAACACCTCTGCCAAGCTGCCCCCGGCCCGTACGGCTCGTGTGAGAACCATCACCGCTGCTGTGTGCTGGGAATGCCTCAAGCAACCGATTTACCAGAGTTGCTTGTTTAATAGCCAATATTAGGTCAAGGTTCTCCTGTGGCATGATGTTTTGTAATTTGCCTTTATAGCGTGGATCCAGGATGCTGGCCAACCAGTAGTCGTCGTCGTTCATCATTTTGGCAATGCGTGGGTCCCTTTTTAGGTTCTGCAAGGCATAATCTGACATGTGGGCCAATTTTCCCGGTGTCAATGATGCACTGCGAGTGCTGGGTGGAGGAGCACTTTCTGGCAAATCCACATCCCTCCAGTCACGCACAAACCCTGTACCAGACCTTGCCACGCCAACATTTTCACTTGCCCCACGAGATGCATCCTCCTCCCCTAAGTAATCATCCCCATCATCCTCCTCCTCCTCCTCTTCTTCCTCCACCTCGTCCAGGAGAGGTCCCTGAGCAGACAATGGCTGAATGTCATCAAGGATTCCCTCCTCCTCTTCCTCCTCATCAACATTGGCTGCAGACGCCTGCTCCTTAAGGTGCGTCAAAGTTTGCATGAGCAGACGCATAAGTGGGATGCTCATGCTTAGGATGGCGTCGTCTGTGCTTACCAGCCGTGTGCATTCCTCAAAACACTGAAGGACTTTACAGAGGTCTTTCAGCTTCGACCACTGCACACCTGTCAACTCCATGTCTGCTCTCAAAGTGCCTGGCCGTGTATCCTCCCACAAATGCATTATGGCCTGCCTCTACTCGCAAAGCCGCTCCACCATGTGCAGGGTGGAGTTCCACCTTGTTGCAATGTCGATAATGAGGCGGTGGTTGGGAAGGTGGAGCAATCGCTGTAGCTTCTGCATACGAACGGAGTGTACAGGCGACCGGCGGATGTGCGTGCACAGTCTTCGCACCTTCTGGAGCAGGGCTGTTAACTCCGGATAATTTTGAGGAAGCACTGCACCACCAGGTTCAAGGTGTGAGCCAAGCAAGGTATATGGCTGAGGTTTGAAAGGGCTATGGCTGCCACAAAATTACGGCCGTTATCACTAACTACCTTGCCTGCCTCAAGATGTACACTGCCCAGCCATGACTCAGTTTGTCGCTTCAAGTACTCGGCCAGCACCTCGGTGGTGTGTCTGTTGCCCAAACACATCATCTGCAACACAGCCTGCTGACGCTTTCCACTAGCTGCTCGATAGGGGGACACATCGTGTGCAACAGTGGCAGCTGCAGATGGAGTGCTCGCACGACTGCGCTCTGTGGACGAGCTTTCGCTTCTGGAGGAGGAGGAGGAGGAGGGTCGAACACCTACAGCCAACTGTTTCCTATACCGTGGGCTAGGCAGCACTGTCCCACCACCGCTGTCCCCTGTGGACCCTGCATCCACCACATTAACCCAGTGCGCAGTGATGGACACGTAACGGCCCTGGCCATGCCGACTGGACCATGCATCAGTTGTGAGGTGCACCTTTCCGCTCACTGACTGCTTGAGTGCATGGACAATGCGGTTTTTCACATGATGGTGGAGGGCTGGGATGGCTTTGTGAGAGAAGAAGTGGCGACTGGGTAGATCATAGCGTGGTACTGCATAGGCCATGAGTTCACGGAAAGCTGTGCTTTCCACCAACCGAAAGGCCATCATCTCAAACGAGATTAGTTTGGCAATGTGGGCGTTCAAACCCAGTGTACGCGGATGAGAGACTGAGTACTTTCTTGACCTACTCATAGTGTCTGGGAGGGTGAGCTGGACTTGAGAGCTGCATATGGTGGAAGTAGCGGTGGACAGGGCGGACTGAGAGAGGGTTGATGATGGTGATGGAGCTGGTGTTCTTTCTGATGGCCTAGAATCAGTCTTTCGTTGATATAACAGTGGGATTCCCTGACTGCTGTGGCCTTGCAACGACACCTCAACATTTGCTGCTGTGCTAACCGGTGGGCTTACAGTGGGGGAAACAATGTAGCCTTGCTGACTACCTTCGTTGTGATCAGTTGCACATGTGGCACTTGAGGTTTGGTGTTGTGTCCACGCTTGCAAGTGCATGCTGGTTAAATGTCTAAGCATGCAACTGGTATTCAAATTTTTCAGATTTTTCCCTCGGCTAAAGGTCTTTGCGCACTTCTTACAGATAACCTTGGCCTGATCATGAGGATTTTGTTCAAAAAAGTGCCACACTGCACTCTTCCTACTTTGGCAGACATTTTGCGGCCTAGCACGCTGTGATCTTTTGACCCTCTGGACAAGCTGTCCAGCAACTCTTTTGATGTTTGGAACCTGTCTTTGGAGTGCTCCGGGCCTGCCAGATAACAGCTGTTGCGATGTCGATGTCTGCTGTGGATGCTCCTCCTCATCTGAGCTATTGGAAGCAGCACCCTCTTCCCCCAATGGATGCCAATCTGGGTCAACAACTGGGTCATCCATCACCTCCTCTTCTATGTCATGTGCACCTTCCTCTGTGTCACCGTGTATGGTGGTATAGTGTGCGGGAAGGGGTACCTGAGTCTCATCAGGGTCAGAATCTGGCTCTGTACACTGCGAGGACAATGTAGTGCTCTGAGTGAATGTACCAGCAGAATCATCCATCAGCGGCTGTGCATCAGTGCACTCCATGTCAGATTCATCTTGGCCTGGGTAATTCACCATTTCACTTGATAATCCAGGCATGGTATGTGAAAACAGCTCCATGGAGTAATCAGTAGTATGGCCTGCGTCATCCTTCAATCTTGGTTGGGGTGAAGGACACAAGGAAAGGTGTGGTTCATGAACATGAGCCTCCAATGACGACTCAGTGCTTTTACTTTTTACAACTGAAGAAGAGGAGGCGATAGAGCTGGAGGCTGAGTCAGCAATGTAAGATAAAACTTTTTCCTGATGCTCTGGCTTTAAAAGCGGTTTGCCAACTCCTAGAAAACTAAGCGTTCGAGGCCTTATGTAGCCAGACGATGACGCAGAGTCAGCACCTCCTGCATTCGGTCCTATTTTGCTCTTGCCACTACCATCAGATCCACCACCAACACCATCATTACCAGCTGCCAACCCCCGCCCAATTCCACGGCCTCTTCCACCAGCCTTCCTCATTTTTGGTAGAAATGTAGATAAAATCCAACAAACTATATAGTAATGTAAAACAAGGTACAAGGTGTCTATAGGACAGGGGAGATTTTGAATTTCTGCAGACACTTGTGGACACTGGACACTTTTGGATTGTGTGAGGCAGAATGAATATCTGAGCGCTATGTGACAGACTCGATGGCACAGCTGTGACCAAAGTGACTAGAGGATAAGGGAGATTTTGAATCTCTGCACACACTTTTGGACACTGGACACTTTTGGATTGTGTGAGGCCCAATGAATATCTGAGCGCTATGTGACAGGCTCGATGGCACAGCTGTGACCAAAGTGACTAGAGGATAAGGGAGATTTTGAATCTCTGCACACACTTTTGGACACTGGACACTTTTGGATTGTGTGAGGCCCAATGAATATCTGAGCGCTATGTGACAGGCTCGATGGCACAGCTGTGACCAAAGTGACTAGAGGATAAGGGAGATTTTGAATCTCTGAACACACTTTTGGACACTGGACACTTTTGGATTGTGTGAGGCCCAATGAATATCTGAGCGCTATGTGACAGGCTCGATGGCACAGCTGTGACCAAAGTGACTAGAGGATAAGGGAGATTTTGAATATCTGCACACACTTTTGGACACTGGACACTTTTGGATTGTGTGAGGCCCAATGAATATCTGAGCGCTATGTGACAGGCTCGATGGCACAGCTGTGACCAAAGTGACTAGAGGATAAGGGAGATTTTGAATCTCTGCACACACTTTTGGACACTGGACACTTTTGGATTGTGTGAGGCCCAATGAATATCAGAGCGCTATGTGACAGGCTCGATGGCACAGCTGTGACCAAAGTGACTAGAGGATAAGGGAGATTTTGAATCTCTGCACACACTTTTGGACACTGGACACTTTTGGATTGTGTGAGGCCCAATGAATATCTGAGCGCTATGTGACAGGCTCGATGGCACAGCTGTGACCAAAGTGACTAGAGGATAAGGGAGATTTTAAATCTCTGCACACACTTTTGGACACTGGACACTTTTGGATTGTGTGAGGCCCAATGAATATCTGAGCGCTATGTGACAGGCTCGATGGCACAGCTGTGACCAAAGTGACTAGAGGATAAGGGAGATTTTGAATCTCTGCACACACTTTTGGACACTGGACACTTTTGGATTGTGTGAGGCCCAATGAATATCTGAGCGCTATGTGACAGGCTCGATGGCACAGCTGTGACCAAAGTGACTAGAGGATAAGGGAGATTTTGAATCTCTGCACACACTTTTGGACACTGGACACTTTTGGATTGTGTGAGGCCCAATGAATATCTGAGCGCTATGTGACAGGCTCGATGGCACAGCTGTGACCAAAGTGACTAGAGGATAAGGGAGATTTTGAATCTCTGCACACACTTTTGGACACTGGACACTTTTGGATTGTGTGAGGCCCAATGAATATCTGAGCGCTATGTGACAGGCTCGATGGCACAGCTGTGACCAAAGTGACTAGAGGATAAGGGAGATTTTGAATCTCTGCACACACTTTTGGACACTGGACACTTTTGGATTGTGTGAGGCTCACTGAATATCTGAGCGCTATGTGACAGGCTCGATGGCACAGCTGTGACCAAATTGACTAGAGGATAAGGCTACTTTCACACATCCGGTGTGTGGGGTCCGGCGGCGTGCGGCGAAAAGCTGGGCCGCCGGATCCGGCCTGCAGCCGTGACACCGGATGTGTGTGCGGCGTCTGATACGGCTCGGACGTGATTTAAAGGAGCCGCAGCAGGAGGTGGACAGAGACAGCCGCTGAGAGAGACAGCTGCTGAAAGGGAGGTGAGGGGAGGGTAGGGGAGGAGAGGGGAGGGGAGAGGAGAGGGGAAAGGAGAGGAGAGGGGGTTGGAGAGAGAGAGAGACATGTGGGGTTAACACTCAGTGTCCGGGCGAGAGAATCTCTCTCTCTTGCCGGGCACTTGTGGGGTTAACCCCACAGAGAGATCTCTCTCTCTCACCCAGACACTGTGAGTGTTAACCCCACAAGTGCCTGGCGAGAGAGATCTCTCACAAGTGTCTGGGTGACAGAGAGAGATCTCTCTCTCTCTCTCACCGGGCACTTGTGGGGTTAACATTCACAGAGTCCGGGCATGCGCTGTGGAAAAAGCCGGTCCGGCGCTGAGAAAAAACGTTGCAGAGAACGTTTTTTCCAGACGCCGGACCGGCTGTTTTTGCCGGATCTGGCAAAAACCGGATACGCCGCATAGGCATCAGGCGCGATGCGGCGATAATGAAACTCTATGGGGAAAAAAACGGATCCGGTGGCAACAGGCGCCGGATCCGGTTTTTACACTTTTCGCCGCATCGCGCCTGATGCACAAAAACTGATGTGTGAAAGTAGCCTAAGGGAGATTTTGAATCTCTGCACACACTTTTGGACACTGGACACTTTTGGATTGTGTGAGGCCCAATGAATATCTGAGCGCTATGTGACAGGCTCGATGGCACAGCTGTGACCAAAGTGACTAGAGGATAAGGGAGATTTTGAATCTCTGCACACACTTTTGGACACTGGACACTTTTGGATTGTGTGAGGCCCAATGAATATCTGAGCGCTATGTGACAGGCTCGATGGCACAGCTGTGACCAAAGTGACTAGAGGATAAGGGAGATTTTGAATCTCTGCACACACTTTTGGACACTGGACACTTTTGGATTGTGTGAGGCCCAATGAATATCTGAGCGCTATGTGACAGGCTCGATGGCACAGCTGTGACCAAAGTGACTAGAGGATAAGGGAGATTTTGAATCTCTGCACACACTTTTGGACACTGGACACTTTTGGATTGTGTGAGGCCCAATGAATATCTGAGCGCTATGTGACAGGCTCGATGGCACAGCTGTGACCAAAGTGACTAGAGGATAAGGGAGATTTTGAATCTCTGCACACACTTTTGGACACTGGACACTTTTGGATTGTGTGAGGCTCACTGAATATCTGAGCGCTATGTGACAGGCTCGATGGCACAGCTGTGACCAAATTGACTAGAGGATAAGGCTACTTTCACACATCCGGTGTGTGGGGTCCGGCGGCGTGCGGCGAAAAGCTGGGCCGCTGGATCCGGCCTGCAGCCGTGACACCGGATGTGTGTGCGGCGTCTGATACGGCTCGGACGTGATTTAAAGGAGCCGCAGCAGGAGGTGGACAGAGACAGCCGCTGAGAGAGACAGCTGCTGAATGGGAGGTGAGGGGAGGGTAGGAGAGGAGAGGGGAGGGGAGAGGAGAGGGGAAAGGAGAGGAGAGGGGGTTGGAGAGAGAGAGAGACATGTGGGGTTAACACTCAGTGTCCGGGCGAGAGAATCTCTCTCTCTTGCCGGGCACTTGTGGGGTTAACCCCACAGAGAGATCTCTCTCTCTCACCCAGACACTGTGAGTGTTAACCCCACAAGTGCCTGGCGAGAGAGATCTCTCACAAGTGTCTGGGTGACAGAGAGAGATCTCTCTCTCTCTCTCACCGGGCACTTGTGGGGTTAACATTCACAGAGTCCGGGCATGCGCTGTGGAAAAAGCCGGTCCGGCGCTGAGAAAAAACGTTGCAGAGAACGTTTTTTCCAGACGCCGGACCGGCTGTTTTTGCCGGATCTGGCAAAAACCGGATACGCCGCATAGGCATCAGGCGCGATGCGGCGATAATGAAACTCTATGGGGAAAAAAACGGATCCGGTGGCAACAGGCGCCGGATCCGGTTTTTACACTTTTCGCCGCATCGCGCCTGATGCACAAAAACTGATGTGTGAAAGTAGCCTAAGGGAGATTTTGAATCTCTGCACACACTTTTGGACACTGGACACTTTTGGATTGTGTGAGGCCCAATGAATATCTGAGCGCTATGTGACAGGCTCGATGGCACAGCTGTGACCAAAGTGACTAGAGGATAAGGGAGATTTTGAATCTCTGCACACACTTTTGGACACTGGACACTTTTGGATTGTGTGAGGCCCAATGAATATCTGAGCGCTATGTGACAGGCTCGATGGCACAGCTGTGACCAAAGTGACTAGAGGATAAGGGAGATTTTGAATCTCTGCACACACTTTTGGACACTGGACACTTTTGGATTGTGTGAGGCCCAATGAATATCTGAGCGCTATGTGACAGGCTCGATGGCACAGCTGTGACCAAAGTGACTAGAGGATAAGGGAGATTTTGAATCTCTGCACACACTTTTGGACACTGGACACTTTTGGATTGTGTGAGGCCCAATGAATATCTGAACGCTATGTGACAGGCTCGATGGCACAGCTGTGACCAAAGTGACTAGAGGATAAGGGAGATTTTGAATCTCTGCACACACTTTTGGACACTGGACACTTTTGGATTGTGTGAGGCTCACTGAATATCTGAGCGCTATGTGACAGGCTCGATGGCACAGCTGTGACCAAAGTGACTAGAGGATAAGGCTACTTTCACACATCCGGTGTGTGGGGTCTGGCGGCGTGCGGCGAAAAGCCGGGCCGCCGGATCCGGCCTGCAGCCGTGACACCGGATGTGTGTGCGGCGTCTGATACGGCTCGGATGTGATTTAAAGGAGCCGCAGCAGGAGGTGGACAGAGACAGCCGCTGAGAGAGACAGCTGCTGAAAGGGAGGTGAGGGGAGGGTAGGAGAGGAGAGGGGAGGGGAGAGGAGAGGGGAGGGGAGAGGAGAGGGGGTTGGAGAGAGAGAGAGACATGTGGGGTTAACACTCAGAGTCCGGGCGAGAGAATCTCTCTCTCTTGCCGGGCACTTGTGGGGTTAACCCCACAGAGAGATCTCTCTCTCTCACCCAGACACTGTGAGTGTTAACCCCACAAGTGCCCGGCGAGAGAGATCTCTCACAAGTGTCTGGGTGACAGAGAGAGATTTCTCTCTCTCTCACCGGGCACTTGTGGGGTTAACATTCACAGAGTCCGGGCATGCGCTGTGGAAAAAGCCGGTCCGGCGCTGAGAAAAAACGTTGCAGAGAACGTTTTTTCCAGACGCCGGACCGGCTGTTTTTGCCGGATCTGGCAAAAACCGGATACGCCGCATAGGCATCAGGCGCGATGCGGCGATAATGAAACTCTATGGGGAAAAAAATGGATCCGGTGGCAACAGGCGCCGGATCCGGTTTTTACACTTTTCGCCGCATCGCGCCTGATGCACAAAAACTGTTGTGTGAAAGTAGCCTAAGGGAGATTTTGAATCTCTGCACACACTTTTGGACACTGGACACTTTTGGATTGTGTGAGGCCCAATGAATATCTGAGCGCTATGTGACAGGCTCGATGGCACAGCTGTGACCAAAGTGACTAGAGGATAAGGGAGATTTTGAATCTCTGCACACACTTTTGGACACTGGACACTTTTGGATTGTGTGAGGCCCAATGAATATCTGAGCGCTATGTGACAGGCTCGATGGCACAGCTGTGACCAAAGTGACTAGAGGATAAGGGAGATTTTGAATCTCTGCACACACTTTTGGACACTGGACACTTTTGGATTGTGTGAGGCCCAATGAATATCTGAGCGCTATGTGACAGGCTCGATGGCACAGCTGTGACCAAAGTGACTAGAGGATAAGGGAGATTTTGAATCTCTGCACACACTTTTGGACACTGGACACTTTTGGATTGTGTGAGGCCCAATGAATATCTGAGCGCTATGTGACAGGCTCGATGGCACAGCTGTGACAAAAGTGACTAGAGGATAAGGGAGATTGGATTGCTTTTAAAAAAGCAGTTTGCGGAGCAGTGGGTAAACAGCAATGCCAGCCTGTCAGGAAGCCTTAAAAGGCAGCCCAACAACCAACACCACTGATACACCACAATATAGCATCCCCTTGCACTGCACACACAGTGACTGGTGTGTTGTGCAGGCCAAATTGCTAGCAGCAGAAGCAGTTTTTTTTTCTTCTCAGGACAAAAAAAAAAAATTGGGATTGCTTTTAAAAAAGCAGTTTGCGGAGCAGTGGGTAAACAGCAATGCAGGAATGTCAGGAAGCCTTAGAAGGCAGCCCAACAACCAACACCACTGATACACCACTATATAGCCTCCCCTTGCACTGCACACACAGTGACTGGTGTGTTGTGCAGGCCAAATCGCTAGCAGCAGAAGTAGTTTTTTTGTCTTCTTCCCTGCCTAACGCTCTACCTACAGAATCAGCAGCAACCTCTCCCTATACTGAGATCGGCAGAAGTAAGATGGCGGTCGGCGTGCACGCCCTTTTATACCCCCTGTGACGCCCACCAAAGCAAGCCAATCACTTGCATGCCCTTCTGAAAGATGGTGGTGACCCCTGCCTATGTCATCACGTTGCCCACAGTGTCCGTGGATCCTGATTGGCTGAAAAAGAGCGCAAAACAAACTTTTGAAACGCGACTTTGGCGCGTAAGTCGCCGACCTCGTGGCCGACCTCATCCTAGGGTCGGGTTTCGTTTCATGAAACCCGACTTTGCCAAAAGTCGGTGACTTTTGAAATTTTTTGACCCGTTTCGCTCAACTCTACTGATATGTATACAGCGATGTACACTCCCCTGCCTGCCTAAGACTGGAACCTATTTAATTCGGACTTAGTCCTTAGAAGGACTGTTGGCTTAGCTAATAAATGCCCAATTCTGACCCTATCAAGGCAGCCGCTCTCCCTACACTCTCTCAATCCGTAGCTGAAGGTGGTGAGCAGGGCAGCATCCGGTCCTTATATCCCTGATGATGCTGTGCGGTCAGCCAATCACTGCACGACCACAACAAAGATGGCTGCGGCATTTCATGGCCTGGCAGACAATCCCTGCACCGTGATTGAGTCTCTAAAGTCTGCCAAAATTGCTGGGTGGAGACCTGAGTTCCTGTCGAGTAATCCCGGAAATACTCGGTGAGCACAGTGATACTCGGGTGAGTGACGACTAGTGACGAGCACGTTAACTCATCACAATTGGTAACTTTTTCACAGCTGGTCACAGCTGTTGGCTCACACGAGACAGTGTGAGAAATGCAGAGCTATGACCGGCAGTAATGTCAGCAAGTTTACCTCCATTAAGAGTCAGTGTTTCCCACACTGCCAGACAAATGACAGTGTGGGAACCACTGGATTCAGTTGAATGGGGTCTGGGTTCAGGATCAAGTTCAGATACTGTTCTGGTACCCAAACCAAACTTGAGTCTGACTATCTCTATTTTCAAGTTGTATTTTATACAGTGTTCACCATGCAGTATAATTTTAACTCTAGTCATTATCTATATCTATATTTTATAAATCCTTGAAGAAAAATAGAAAATGTACAAATAATGTGTCTGTAAGTGACCCTGCAATTATTTTAACTACTAGCCTGTTCTAAAACCGCTCCCAGAGGAGATTGTGCTAACATTTAAAATTAAACCTCAGTCTCGGGAGGTGAATACCTCCAAATCTATGAGAAGTCTTAAAGAAATTAATTTGCTTGCTTGTCATAAAAAGTTACTCTGCTGATTTTCATAGGAGTAATATTATTCCAGGGTTAGTTACAGATATCCAGTCATTAAATGTATATGAAAAATTATCTTTTGAATGTAGAATCATTTTTTTTAGTAAATAAGTAAAGAATGATGACAAAAGTCAATCTGTTTAGACATGCAGTCTAATTTATTGATGGATCCATATTTTAAATCCCAAATTACTTTGTGGAGGATTTGTGATAGAGAAACAATCAACAGAAGTCATAAAAGAAAAAAACAACAGATTAATACAAAGCAATGCAACGCAAAAACAAAATATTAAATTTGCATCTAATAGAAATATTAGTGATGTATTTTATCCATAATAAAAAATATACAAGAGAATAATGGAATTGTTCCAATATGAATCAACCGAACTGTTAATGCACCGCTGGCTATAATACAGACTGAAACTAAAGATGAGTAAAAATTAATGCAATATTTTTTCTTAGTTAATCTTTTTCATGAAAGATTACCAAGATTTTGGAGTTTTTTATAGAATTGTATACCAAAGAATAACTAATGGACACACAACCCCAGGAGAAATCTATGAAGAGTAAATGAGTACCCATATGTATTCCAGTAAATTGCATAAATCAATATCTAATAAATTGCTTACCTATGATGTTTTAGGGGTGTTGATGTCCTTGCAGGAAGCAATGAGGACTTACCACCCCTGGACCTCAAGAGTAAGCTATTTTTTTAGAGATTGATTTGGTCATCTTTATTGGGATACAAATGGGCACTCATTTACTCTTAATAGATTTCTCTGTGGTTGTGTCCATATAACCATTAATATGAAATTGACGTGAATTCCTTTTTACCCTATTTACTGTGGGATGTGGGAGTTCCCCTTGTTCCATTTACTTAATTTGAGATAATTTCTTCTTGTATATTATGGTGTTTTTAAATATTTTTCAATAAAAAATAATTCACTTTACTTTTGGGTTGTTTGAAGTTACTCCATTAGTTGTTCTTTGGTATATAAAGTTTTACAAGTACTCCACCTCTTATATGTTTAATTGCATTGATAGAAGGGACTCAGTATTGATGTTTTCCTAGCCTAGAAATATTATTGGTTCTGTATGAATTTCTCATAGTGATAAAATTTGTTTGATATGACTTGCGTTTATTTGTGAAAATTCTGAATTTTTTTGCCAATTTTGAAAATTTAGCAATTTTCAAACTTTTAATTTTTATACCCTTAAACCAAGAGAGTTATGTCGCACAAAATAGTTAATAAATAACATTTCTCACATGTCTACTTTGCATCATCACACATTTAGAAACATCTTTTTTTTATTCAGAAATTCAAAGGGTTAAAATTAGCCATTGATTTCTCATTTTTCCCAAAAAATTTCCAAAGCCATTTTTCTAAGGACCACTTAACATTTGAAGTGACTTAGAGGGGCCTATATGACAGAAAGAAAAACAAATTTACCACATTCTAAAAACTGCACCCTACAAGGTACTCTAAACCGGATTCACAAATTTTTTAACTCTTCAAGTTTTGAACAGAAACTGAAGCAATGTGCAAAGAAAAAAATAACATTTAATTTTTTTCACAAAAATGTTTACTTTAGTCCCATTTTTTATTTGCAAAAGGACCAAGGGAAAAAAATGATCCCAAAATGTGTTGAACAGTTTCTCATGAGCAAGTCTGTAGAGACACAGCATTGCATCTTAATTAACCGGATGTGTATTTTTAGCAAGCCAGAAAGAATAAACTGTTGTCTTTATGGTGACTTTGAATTTATGTGTTTCTTTCTGGTTTGTCAAGAAAACAGACTTTTACTTGTGTAAAGGTACTGTCACACTTAGCGATGCACCAGCGATCCCGACCAGCGATATGACCCGGTCAGGATCGCTGGTGCTTCGCTAAGTGGTCGCTAGCGAGCTGCCACACAGGCAGATCTCACCAGTGACATAGCAGCGGTCGGGGGTCACTACTTACCTGTCAGACAAGGCAATCCTGACGTCCTCCCGCCGCGTCCACGCGTCACTCGTCGGCGCCACAGGAAGCCCAGCAGGAAGCTGATGACGAGAAACGGTCCAGGACGTTCTCGCATGATCAGCGATAAGCAGCGGGGGAGCGGTCGGAGGTAAGTATCAGACATAGCGATATCGCTAGCTATCACAAAAAACAGTGACGTTATAGCGATATTGCTAGCAATATTGCTTAGTGTGCAGGCCCTTAAGCCTGTAATATTGAAGTGAAACTTGACATTTGATATAGCATACTGTGTTCTTAAACTTGATGACTAGTGATGTTTACTGATATGATAATTATGCATTGTCTAGGCCAGATAGTTTGTTGACAGAGCAGGAAATACTATGCAAACTATGCAAATAGATTAAATAATCAGATATTGCTACTTGATCTCATCTCCATTCTTACCCTTTATGTAAATATTGAATGAAGGACACTTGTTAATTATAAAAACAGGTTACATGCCTGTATATAGAGAGACAGAAAGACCCAGAGATTCCAAGACATCCAAACATCCAGTGGACTTTACAGGGCTGCAGCCAAGACAACATGGCTCCATCACAATTTTCACAGTATTATTATTCTACACGATGCCAGTTTAGGGCACTTTGGCTCCGGCTGCAAGAGTGCGGATCAGCCCAAATTGACAATCGCAAATTCATGGATACGTTTGGAAAAAGTCTGGAATGAGACCTGGCTCCATGGTGATTTTCAGAGAAGCCAGGTTGTGACCTTGTACCTGAATGGACTGTCATCTTCCTATGCTTATTGTTACCTCATCTCTGTGTGCATTCCACAGGTGGGGTAGTCGACTCTGGAAGCGCTGAAGCAACAACTTCTTTCATCCCGGCGAGTCAGTGGAAGGGTGAGACTCCATAATGTGCACTATCTTGGATACTGTGCTGGAACAGTTCTATGTGCTGAGTTATCTGCCTGTTTTGTGGTTCAATAAAGTATTGCCACACTGTTTTACCATGACCATGTATTTTCTGTGTAGAATTACATACATGATAAAGAAAGAACAGGCATTTGGTGGGACGCTCCCTGGTCAATGCGGTTTCGGCTAGCGGACTGAGGTGCCTGCCGATCCCCCTAGTCTCCACAACATCATTACCCCATATGTGGAGGAAAACTAATGTCTGGGCACAGGGCAGGCCCCAGAAGGGAAGGAGCACTGTTTGATATTTTGAACACAAATTTGGCTGGTAACAATAGCAGACATCATATTGCATTTGGACATCCCCTGTTGTGCCTAAACAGTGGAACACCCCCAAAAAATTGACCACATTTTGCAAAATATATCCATCATTGAACCTTGAGCTGTGAATAGAAAACCCCCGGGAAGGGGTTAATGGCTTTATAAGTTTAGCCTCATAAATTCCTATGCAGTAATAGCCTTGTAACACTGTATTAGTTGTGCAATACTGCAGAGGGGATGGTTGTAATAAATGTTTTATGCCTTCTTTCATAATCATTTAGTTTTGACTAATAATAGTAATTTCCAACATATGAAATAACAGCACAGTAGCGTAGTGGATAGTGATTCTGGAGACCTGGATCAGATTGCTGCACTATCCCTTTTTGTTTAGTAAATAGTGCAGATGTGTGGATCTTTTGAAATTCTAATTTGACGACTTTACTGGATTTTCTAACACAATATGCGCAAATCTCTATACTGGGAATCTAGCAATTACTTGAAAAATATGCATGGATTAGATGAGAGTGAGATAACCCTGCTCACTCTGCAAGAGCTAGACCGAGGGGGAGGCTTTGCTAAATGTAAGTCCTTAAACTCTACAGGAGAGAGAATTTTGTTATCCATAAGAGCTTACACTCTACAAATGAGAGAGAGGACTCTGCTTATCATAAGAGCTTACACTCTACAGAAGAGAAAGAGAATGTTGCTGTCTACAGGAGCTTACACTCTAAAGATGACAGAGAGGACTATGCCGATCATAAGAGCTTACAATCTACAGAAGAGAGAGAGAGATAGACAGAAAGAAAAGACCCTGCTAACTATAAGAACTTACACTCTCTCAGAGAGAAAGACTTACCTAGTGACTCTGGAGACATGAAATAAATTTACTGTGCAAACTCTGCTCCCCTGGGAACCACTGATCTGTGATGGCTCAGATACTGACCACCACTGTGTAAGGTATGATAATCAATAGCATGTAATTTCTGCAGGGCATTACTGGGAAGCCCATACGGTAACACAAAATGACATTAACCCACTCTAAGGCTAATTCACACTTGCTTTTTTTTGCAGCACGTTTTTAGCGCAAAAAAACGCATAGAAAAAATGCATACAAATGCATACAAACGCTGCATTTTTTCAAGCATTTTTATGCACATGCAGGAAAAAAACGCAGCATTTTTATGCGTTTGTATGCGTTTTTAGTGCGTTTGCGTTTTTTTTACACATTTTTGGTCCACACCCAAAAAAAAACATTCAACAACACACAAGACCAAAGGGACGCCAATGTCGGTGTGGTATGTTAATAAATAGACCCTGTCTACAGTATTCTTCAGATTTGCTTGATTCTTCTCATGTCAACATGGATCTGCGCTGGAAGAGTTTTCACTTCAACTTGGATTTGGACATCGCAATGGCTCAGGCGTATGCAGCTGCTTGCCATGAACAAAGGAAGAGAGAGAGGCAGCGAAGACAGCAGCGGCGGCGTATGTGGATACATCCGATTGTTGAACTCCGGGAGAGCCGTGGGGCATACCACACCCTCTACAGTGAGCTACAGGCAAACCCGGAGAAATTTACAGATTATATCCGGATGTCCCAAGAAAGCTTCAGGGATTTGCTTGCTTGTGTCCAACAATCCATCCGGAGACAGGACACACAGCTCCATCGTGCGATTCCTCCTGAGGAATGGCTACTGGTGACATTACGGTACGTAATATTTAAAAACCAAGGGGTGCGGTTTGATGGGTATTTTTTAAATGTAGTATTCAAAACCTTGGGTAATTAGTTTTCGTGAATGTACTAATATTTTATTTTATAGTTTTACAAAATAATATACAGAAATATTAATTTTACTTCTTTCTCTGTTCACAGATTCCTGGCGACTGGAGAAACCCTATCTTCACTACACTTCCAGTACCGTATTGGAATCTCTACCTTGTCTGGAATTGTTGCGGACACCTGCCGGGCTCTCTGGAATGTTCTTTGTCCAGAATTTATGCCCCTGCCCACCGCTGAAAACTGGATGGAAATTGCTGACAAATTCTGGACAGTATGCAATTTCCCCAACTGTTTGGAAGCTGTTGATGATAAACACATACGGATCATCAAACCCAAAAGAACAGGATCTGAGTACTATAATTACAAAAAGTACTTTTCAATACTACTCATGGCCATTGCGGATGCCGGATGTATGTTTGTAGCAGTGGACATTGGAGCATTTGGCCGTGGTAATGACTCACAGGCTTTTAAAAACTCAGACATGGGCCGGAGGTTGTATGGCAACCAATTTAATTTCCCTATGCCACAGCCTCTTCCTCACACCGAAGCTACGCCACTACCCTTTGTAATGGTTGGGGATGAGGCTTTTCAAATGTGCGCAAACTTACTGAAACCCTACTCCAGCCGGGACTTAGACCACACCAAAAAAATATTTAATTACAGGCTGACCACGGCCAGAAGAACTGTTGAGTGTGCTTTTGGGATTCTTGTCTCAAGATGGCGAATTCTCGGCACAGCCATAAATCTTAAACTTCAAACGGTCGATGAGGTGGTGAAGGCATGTGTGGTTCTACATAATTTTGTGATGGCTAAAGAGCACCCGATCTTTGAACTGGTCGATGATGCTCCTAACCCATTGCCTGAATTCACTCAGCACCCTCTCAGGTCATCCGTTGAAGTTGGCCAAATGAGGGACCAATTTGCGGCCTACGTTATTTCTGATGTAGGACGGGTGCACTGGCAAGATGAAATGTTGTAAGAATGTTTTCGTTTGTTTATGGTAATAAAAAACCTTATTTGATACCATTACTGAGTGCACTATATTTTTTACACTCCAATTAAATAAAAAACTTCCCATGTATACCTGTAAATTTTTTGATGTTCGCACACCTGGGCAGGTAAATACACATATGAGTTAAAATGCATCATTGCTAGTCTGCTAGTCTGCGTGAAATATATTGGAACATAAGCAAAGCTGCAGGTTAAATCTGATGTGAATTACCCAGGCCATGATTGATACCTATAACCAGGCCATGATTGATAAATAGTCATGATTATGACTTTTGAGCGACGTTGGTAGGATCGGGTTTCAGGAAACCAAATTTTTTCAAAAGAAAATTGTCCAACTAGTGTAAAAAAAAGTATGAGATTCGTTCAAAACCCAACCCCAATGCAAGTCAATGGGGAATAAAAGTCTGCATTGAGTGGATGAATGTTATCAGCTCAATTCCAACTTTTATTTAACATTAACTAACATTGTGGTAGTGTTCCGAAATAAACTTTTTTTTGTTTTTTTTATCCAAGTTTCACCAGTTTGTTTTTCAGGAAACCAGATCCTAGTCGGTAAAACTAGAGTTATTATACTAGGCCTTGGTATGACTATACTAGACCGTGGTATTTAACATATGACTATACTAGTCCTTGGTATTTAACACATGATTATACTAGGCCTTGGTTTTTATTATACTAGGCCTTGGTATTTAACATATGACTATACTAGTCCTTGGTATTTAACACATGATTATACTAGGCCTTGGTATTTATTATACTAGGCCTTGGTATTTAACATATGACTATACTAGGCCTTGTTATTTCACATATGAATATACTAGGCCTTGTTATTTCACATATGACTATACTAGGCCTTTGTATTTAACGGCCTAGTATAGTCATATGACTATACTAGGCCTTGGTATTTAACATATGACTATACTAGTCCTTGGTATTTAACACATGATTATACTAGGCCTTGGTTTTTATTATACTAGGCCTTGGTATTTAACATATGACTATACTAGGCCTTGTTATTTCACATATGACTATACTAGGCCTTTGTATGTTAAATACAAAGGCCTAGTATAGTCATATGACTATATTAGGCCTTGGTTTTTAACATATTACGTGTATTTACCCATCAGTGGATTCTTCACACAAATGTATGTTGTTAATTACAAGGTATATAAATAATCCCCCTTGCTTAGAATCACAATAAGTGAAATGAGGATTGGAAAAAACAGCCAATCCTCCAAACACTTTTTATGACACCTTGCAAAGTTTAAGTCGCATTGTGTGTACGGCGCAGTGTGTGTGAGCGGCGCCAAAAACATTAATCAAACTTTGTTATGGTGACCCACAAATGTAAATTTTATTTTTTTCTGCGTTTGGGGGCAGATGGTTGCAATTTGGGGGTGTGCAGGGAAGATGCAACACTTGCAGTAGAAGAAGGTGTTTGAGGGGAAGGGGCAACAAAACTTGTGGGGGAAGGTAGTCCAGTTAAGGGAATTAAACTAGAAACACTTGGAGGAGAGGAAATAGGTTCAGGTACATTTGTTCTAAGTGCATGTCTCTGTAAGCTTGTCTGCCTGGACCTACTTGGGCCCAATGCCCGCCTTGATTGATTTTGCCTTGAACTTGGGGCAAATATTGAATGTAGGTCCTCCGTCTGCTGCTGTGGCTGCTGCTGCGGTGGCTGCTGCTGCTGTGGCTGCTGCTGCGGTGGCTGCTGCTGCTGTGGCTGCTGCTGCTGCTGTGGCCGCTGCTGCGGTGGCTGTTGCTGCTGTGGCTGCTGCTGTGGTTGCTGCTGCGGCTGCTGCTGATGCTCTGTGTTGGCAGTGCTCATCCTTGCAGGAGGACTGGTGGTGGCAGTGATGGTACAGGTTTGCGGAGTGGTGGTGGCAGGACTACTACATGTTGTTGTAGCGGCAGGGCTGTTCCACGTTTGCCTAGTGGTGGCTGTGCTCCACGCATGCATGGGGGTGGCAGTGGTGCTCCAGACAGGAGCAGCGCTTGCCATGGTGATGTTGGTGAAGTGACCAGCTGCACTCAGACTTGTGGAGGTGTAACGGTGGGTGTCCTAGCTTTGAATAGAGGTGTCCATGCAGTGGTATGCAGCACAAGTCGGTAGTGAGGTGAAGCGAGTCAATGGTGGCACAGGTGGAAATGACACCACTGACTGCTGCCCGTACCTATTATGCTGCATAGCCTGCAAGAAAGCATTGTTACAGGCCTGCTGCACATTCAGCTGTTGCTCAGGACTAAGGTGTTCCGCCATGCCCTTTTCAATCTTACTAAAAAAATGGTGCGCTGGTCTGTTGAGGTCGGCCTCCAGACGGTCAAGATTGGCAATAGAAGCACAAATAAAAGTAACAACTTCTGTGTATTTGGAAACTTACATCAACATGGATAACGGCATGATATAGTAAAAGAAAAACACTGTTGTAACAAAATGCAAAATATGTCACTCAAGGAATAAAGCGCTATAGGGCTAAATGCCCCAAAGAAAAAGTAACTGCAATTAACTGTATAGTAAGTGCATATTTGCAAAACCTGAGCATATATGTTATCTATACATACTGTAAAAAGGAGAAATTATATAAATCAGAAAACTCAGTGCAAGACCAATACCTTAAAGGGGATCTGTCACCCTTTTTATTCCCTATTAGCTGCTGGCATAGACATCGGGGGCTTATCTACAGCATTCTGTAATGCTGTAGATAAGCCCCCTATGTAACCTGAAAGAGAAGAAAAACACGTTATATTATACTCACCGAGGTGGGCGGTCTGGTCCGATGGGTGTTGCGGTCCGGTCCGGCGCCTCCCTTCTTCATGCGATGATGTCCTCTTCTCCCGTCCTGAAATGGTTCCGGCGCATTGCTCTGCCCTGTTGAGGGCAGAGCAGAATTCTGCAGTGCGCAGGCGCCAGACCTCTCCCAACACCTGCGCACTGCAGGACTCTGCTCTGCCCTCAACATTACAGGATGGGAGAAGAGGACGTCATCGCATGAAGAAGGGAGGGGCCGGACCGGACGGCGACACCCATCAGACCGGACCACCCACCTCGGTGAGTATAATATACGTGTTTTTCTTCTCTTTCAGGTTACATCGGAGGCTTAGCTACAGCATTACAGAATGCTGTAGATAAGCCCCTGATGTCTATGCCAGCAGCTGCAAAGCCAAAAAAAGGGTGACAGATTCCCTTTAAAATTGTATTCTATACTCCTACATTTTGCCTCGCAAATTTCACTCCTTAATATACTGTGAACAAGTAAAGTCAAAGATTATGCAAGAAAACATAAGGATTCATAGAACGCATTATCTTACACATAACTGCTTAAAGTTATTTGCATACTAACATTTGGTCTTAATGAAGATTTGTGCTGTCAGTTTAGAACTTGTTCAATATTAATTTTCTGGAAAAAATAACCGCATGAATAAATAAATAAATAACTGTAGTCGTTTATGATTCATGCAAATGAAGAAGGAAATATTCATACATGTCTTAATAGATAAATGTGTATCAGGAGACAAAAGTTATTTTCATATATATTTTTACCATTTGCTCATGGAAAGAAAAGGAATGTCTTTAGTGATTAAACCCCTGACATCAAACAGATTTAAGTACAGGTTATTTTGCCATATTTAATGAACTGTGCTGAGCTGCTCCCAGAGGGCTTGCAAAGTGTCTTACAGCTGATTTTGATTAGCTACTCATTAATATGTATGTGTTTTTCCTATATTATTTTAAAATTCAGCCTCAATTCATGAAGTATTGAATGCTTTTAAAGTCTTTAATAACAATAAAAAAATATATATTCCGTTAGCATAGATAGAAAATCTAGAATGAGTGAGTGATTATTATTCTTAATGTTAAAAACTTGGTTTCACAATGTCGTAATGGAAAAAGACACAAATTATGAAAAAAAAGTATTAGGATGCATAGAAAGCTTTCATAGGAAATAGTTTAGATCATAGAATCAAAGAATTACAGAATGTTAGAGTTGGGAGGGTCATCGTGTCCAACCCCCTGCTCACTGAATTACTCACTAAACGATCTCCGACAGATGTCTGTCTGGCCTCTGCTTCATGACTTGCATTGAAGGAGAACTCACCACCTCTCATGGCAGCATGTCCCACTCATTGGTCACCCTCACTGTCAAGAAGTTTTTTTCTAATATCTAATCTGTATCGTCTTCCATTCAATTTGATTCAATTGTTTCTCATGCTTAAGTGTGCAAATTAGAATAAGGATGATACCTCTACACTGTGGCATCCCTACAGATATTTGTAGACAACTATTAAATCTCCTTTTAGCTCTCTTTTTTGTAAGTTAAACATTTCCAGAACTTTTAACCGTTCCTTGTTGGACATAATTTGCAGGATGCTCACCATCCTGGTAGCTCTCCTCTGAACTTGCTCCAGTTTCTCAATGTCTTTTTTTAATATAAATACTCACAATACCAGTAGCTACCTCTTTCTTGAATATGATCATACAGCTATTTATATAAAAGCCGAAATGACCAGACCAAAAAAAC
Organism: Dendrobates tinctorius; assembly: GCF_039654945.1. Lineage (NCBI taxonomy): Eukaryota > Metazoa > Chordata > Amphibia > Anura > Dendrobatidae > Dendrobates > Dendrobates tinctorius. Next base: position 55,014,185 of record NW_027361698.1, on the reverse strand, counting down.
TACCATGTAGTTTCAAATTTGCCTCTATGCCTTTCAACTTAAGTAACATTATTTCTTTCATTAAATTGCACAAATTAAACTCTGATTATGTTATTTTTCATTTACTGCTTAGAGGTAAAAAAAAAAACAGCTTTGACAAAAAAAGTGATTTTGGCACTACTATCTATTACATTAGATAATCTGTTGAATCTTTTTTGCAGTCTACTGCAGTCATGTGAATGCCTGATATGCATAAGATTTTATTTTTATGCAATCTATATATAAAAAAATTATTTTACTAACTCACTCACTCCAGGAAGATTTTTCATTTTGGCCATTACGTTTTTGTTTCCCTTCCATTCTTCTAAGAAATATAACTTTATTTTAAAGCCAACTTATCAATATGAGGGCTTGTTTTTGGCATGACAAGTGACCATTTATTCATAAAATTGAAGTGCGGTGAAATGTTTTTTTTTTAAAAAAAACTATTCTGATTGTTCTTTAAAGTTGTTTTATAAATATTATGTTGAAAAAATGACAACTTAGCATTATTTTTTAGGTCAGTAAAATAATGGATATATGATGATTTTTTTTTCCATTTAATTGATATTAAAGATTCTGCATTTTGTTTTGCTTCACTATTTTCTAACACTGAACCTTTAATATATTTTTTTAAAGCTGATGTTTTTATTTAATCATTATGCTTAGATGTGGAGATTAAATACATTTTGTTTTTTTGCATTTTGATCTTTTTTTTCTCATCGCAATGTTTACCCTTTGGTGTAGTGTGTTGGTTTCTAATAATAAATAACATCTGTTTACTCATAGCCATATAGGTTGAAGGCAGTTTGTTATTATTAAGGCTGTGTTTGCATAAAGAGCTTTAATAAAGTTGGTTACAATCCTAGGAAATATCAAAGTGAAGCTGACAAATTCAAATTCCAAAATATTTGCTGTAATGTAAAACTATTTTTTTCAAGAGAAATGTACAAAGCATGCTGCTCACCTATGGTGCTACTGCATACAATTCCTTATGGAGGAAACGTGACAATTCACACAATGCACATTGCAGGAACTTAATGTATTAACAACACACACACATTTTAATCACCAAAAGCTAAGCAACAGGTAAAGAGAGTAATTTTATGATGATTATGTGAACACACTGAACAGAAAATGAAGTTACATAGAACCAAATTATTATTTTTTTACTAGGGATTTTATGGCAATTATATCAATTTTGCATTACAATTTTGTGTATTTTTTTCTGCACGTACTGTTGGTATCATATGGTATATTTGTATTTTTAATATGCATTCTATTGTGTCATTAAGGAATATGGTCAGTATGTTTATGTATATGCCAAAATAATTGTTTTAATTGGCTGTGGCTCATTAACTGGGGAATAAGCAGACTTTTAAATGAAAGTCCTGCTCATTGTTTTTTCTACTTAAAGAAATGTCCTGTATATTTTTATTGGAATAGTTTAAAGAGTAAACATTTGTGATGAAACCACACCTCACCACCCTGATGTCACTATTATGTCCAATGAATTAGGTAATGCGGTATGCCCTCTTTCACCAATGTGACATGCCGCACCCGCTGTGGACACGTAACATCAGCTTTGTACAGTTTTACACAGGCGACCCCTGTCCACACTGGTCCAGGGAGGCACTGGAAGAGAAAGGATGTGGCCCATGCAATTACTGACATGGCACCACACTTGCTCACAACCCTGAGCAAGCACCATTGAAACAGAGCACTGCCAGCCAGGTAGGACTGCACCAGATCATCCCTATATTTAAGCCAGGTCCATTAGCAGGATTATATCGGGCCAGAAACAGGTCCTATTAGCTTTTAAAGTTAAACCGGGAAATGAACATGTGGATTTGTGGATTGAGAAAAAAGAGCAGCCCAATATTATATTACATATTTAATCTCCTTATGGGCACAATACACAACACACTATATACACATTGGTTATACATATACACTGATAAGATATGCAAATACAATAGTGGTATTGCAAAATATATACGTGGATGGATCATGTTAATTACAGGGCTGATGATTAACCATGTGTGCTCTGGGCCACATGGGGGGCAATATCTGCTAGCTGGCTCCTAGGTCATTTAGAGCACATTATTAAACATGACCTCACCTTTGAAGTGTTCCATATGCATAACAGAGAGAGACCACATGGCCTTACACTGGCCTTTTTCCCCTTATGGTCACTCCCCACCTGCCCTCTTGGCAAACCCAAAATCCCCTCCCCTTGCCTATGGCAGCTAAAAACTACAAAAACTAAAATGAGTCATAACTCGTTAATGGGCCATCCTAGGGAGGCGGTTTTGATTCCATCGGATCTCACCGAGCCCCTGCATCTTTTCTATCTCATTACTATTAGCCATTCTACCTTTCTCAGCTCACTGGGGAGTTAGTACGGATCGAGACCCTGTGAGATGTTTAGTCTGTTCCAGAGATCTCGAAAATATGCATGATGTATGGCTAGGACGAATAGTATTTCCATAACTCCTTATAGAATTATGTTTCTAGAATGTTCTTTTGGCAGCTTCAGCAAGCAAACCTTTATCCTGCTTTGAGCTGGCTGGCTCAACATCTGAGATCTGACACTCACAGCCCTTTGAGGCTTGATCCCCCCTGCTGTGCTAGATGTTCTCATCCTGCATGCAGAAGGGGGTTTTATAATCCCATGCCATATAGGATGCAAATGATTGACATGAAATTATATCTCCCATATTCTTCACACCATTATTTTATTTTTTATCTTATAAATCAATAGTTATTGTGAAAATAAGGGACTTTGTGACACATATTATCAGTTAAATTACCTTTTTTTTTCTACCAGAACTGAACATTCATTTTCAAAATTATCAATTCTCATTTAAAATTTGTGTTCAGTGAAGACAGATTGCTACATTACTAAGTTTCAAGCAGAATAAGGCAATAGAGCTTAAAGTGTCAGAGTGTCATCAGCAAATTGCAACAGCGATACAGAGAGACTGGAAGAGTCACATAAAGCATAGAATCGGACATCCTTTGGCCACATCCCACACTGATGCCCGTTTCATTGTGACAATTCCATTTGGATCCGGTACAACTAAAGTTACATTAAAGGGATGTGAGAAGCACCCAAGTGTCACATCAGACTATTTGAAACTATTTACATCAGGGTGATCTGTGTGCTAGATGACTTGCAAGGGTACCTGAGTACACCAGTGGGACTCAGTGCTGTTCACTGATGAAAGTGAATTCACTTTGAGCAGAAATTTTGGAAGCCAATGATGTTGGAGACTTCAAGGAGAGCAACCATTGTTGTCACTAGACGAGTCTTTGGTGGTGTTGGTGTATAGTGTTGGCATGTGTGACTAGTCAATACAGAACTGCCCTACACTTTGTCAGTGTTACAGTGACAAGCCCCTACTACTTGAATAACATAATTAATTCAGTAATTGTGCCTCTGCATGAACAACACAGGCTTAATTTCCTTTTCATGAACAGCTGATCAAAGTCACATCATTAGGGAATAGCTGCTGGAGACAGGAGTACCTCAAATGGAGTGGGCTGAACTTTCTCCATACCTGAATCCCATAACAAACCTATGGGATCAGTTGAGTCACTGTGTAGAGGCTTGTAACTCTGTATCCCAGAACCTCAATGACTTGAGTGCCATGCTTCAAGAAAAGTGGGATAGCATGCCTCAGCAGAAAATAGCTCGACTTATGAACAGCATGAGACATTGTTGTCAAGCTGAAATTGATGCTCAAGGCCTCATGATAAGTTATTGAGAACTTGACTTTTTTAGGGGTATACCCACCACTGTTGTTGGCATTGGTTTCAATAAATTGTTTGAGATGAAGAAAGCACCATTGCATGCTTCTATTTACATGCACTACCTTTTTGCTAAAATATCACACTATCGTGAACTTTTACGTTTTCCCTAGAGTTCACCGAGCCAAATATCTCTAATTTTTTGTAGGTAATGTATTACAAAATTGTTATATAATTGTGCACTATTGATTTATTTAATACAAAATAAAATACCAGTTGCTCTTTGAGGTTATTGGAGTAGGAGTCAGGAGTTTGTCTTATTTGGATTGGACACATCTATTTATAGCCCCATTTATTCCTGGTTCATTTAACGACCTATATAAAATCTATTTATGACTACAGTACCTTTGGAACCATGTTGATTAAAAGGTATAGTCTTTGCAATTGTTGTGTCAATCTACAGACAAATTTGACTTTATAGTCATTGTTATTTAGTATTTTCATTTAATGCCACTAGAGTTGAGCGAAACGGGTCGAAAAAATTCAAAAGTCGCCGACTTTTGGCAAAGTCGGGTTTCATGAAACGAAACCCGACCCTAGGATGAGGTCGGCCACGAGGTCGGCGACTTACGCACCAAAGTCGCGTTTCAAAAGTTTGTTTTGCGCTCTTTTTCAGCCAATCAGGATCCACGGACACTGTGGGCAACGTGATGACCTAGGCACGGGTCACCACCATCTTTCAGAAGGGCATGCAAGTGATTGGCTTGCTTTGGTGGGCGTCACAGGGGGTATAAAAGGGCGTGCACGCCGACCGCCATCTTACTTCTGCCGATCTTAATATAGGGAGAGGTTGCTGCTGATTCTGTAGGGAGAGCGTTAGGCAGGGAAGAAGACAAAAGAACTGCTTCTGCTGCTAGCGATTTGGCCTGCACAACACACAAGTCACTGTGTGTGCAGTGCAAGGGGAGGCAATATTGTGGTGTATCAGTGGTGTTGGTTGTTGGGCTGCCTTCTAAGGCTTCCTGACATGCTGGCATTGCTGTTTACCCACTGCTCCGCAAACTGCTTTTTTAAAAGCAATCCAATCTCCCTTATCCTCTAGTCACTTTTGTCACAGCTGTGCCATCGAGTGTGTCACATAGCGCTCAGATATCAGTGGGCCTCACACAATCCACAAGTGTCCAGTGTCCAAAAGTGTACGCAGAGATTCAAAATCTCCATTATCCAATCGTCACTTTGGTCACAGGCAGCTGTGCCATCGAGCGTGTCACATAGCGCTCAGATATCAGTGGGCCTCACACAATCTACAAGTGTCCAGTGTCCAAAAGTGTACGCAGAGATTCAAAATCTCCATTATCCTCTCGTCACTTTGGTCACAGGCAGCTGTGCCATCGAGCGTGTCACATAGCGCTCAGATATCAGTGGGCCTCACACAATCTACAAGTGTCCAGTGTCCAAAAGTGTACGCAGAGAATCAAAATCTCCATTATCCTCTCGTCACTTTGGTCACAGGCAGCTGTGCCATTGAGCGTGTCACATAGCGCTCAGATATCAGTGGGCCTCACACAATCCAAAAGTGTCCAGTGTCCAAAAGTGTACGCAGAGATTCAAAATCTCCATTATCCTCTCGTCACTTTGGTCACAGGCAGCTGTGCCAAGGAGCGTGTCACATAGTGCTCAGATATCAGTGGGCCTCACACAATCCACAAGTGTCCAGTGTCCAAAAGTGTACGCAGAGATTCAAAATCTCCATTATCCTCTCGTCACTTTGGTCACAGGCAGCTGTGCCATCGAGGGTGTCACATAGCGCTCAGATATCAGTGGGCCTCACACAATCCACAAGTGTCCAGTGTACAAAAGTGTACGCAGAGATTCAAAATCTCCATTATCCTCTCGTCACTTTGGTCACAGGCAGCTGTGCCATCGAGCGTGTCACATAGCGCTCAGATATCAGTGGGCCTCACACAATCTACAAGTGTCCAGTGTCCAAAAGTGTACGCGGAGATTCAAAATCTCCATTATCCTCTCGTCACTTTGGTCACAGGCAGCTGTGCCATCGAGCGTGTCACATAGCGCTCAGATATCAGTGGGCCTCACACAATCCACAAGTGTCCAGTGTCCAAAAGTGTACGCAGAGATTCAAAATCTCCATTATCCTCTCGTCACTTTGGTCACAGGCAGCTGTGCCATCGAGCGTGTCACATAGCGCTCAGATATCAGTGGGCCTCACACAATCTACAAGTGTCCAGTGTCCAAAAGTGTACGCAGAGATTCAAAATCTCCATTATCCTCTCGTCACTTTGGTCACAGGCAGCTGTGCCATCGAGCGTGTCACATAGCGCTCAGATATCAGTGGGCCTCACACAATCTACAAGTGTCCAGTGTCCAAAAGTGTACGCAGAGATTCAAAATCTCCATTATCCTCTCGTCACTTTGGTCACAGGCAGCTGTGCCATCGAGCGTGTCACATAGCGCTCAGATATCAGTGGGCCTCACACAATCTACAAGTGTACAGTGTCCAAAAGTGTATGCAGAGAATCAAAATCTCCATTATCCTCTCGTCACTTTGGTCACAGGCAGCTGTGCCATCGAGCGTGTCACATAGCGCTCAGATATCAGTGGGCCTCACGCAATCCACAAGTGTCCAGTGTCCAAAAGTGTACGCAGAGATTCAAAATCTCCATTATCCTCTCGTCACTTTGGTCACAGGCAGCTGTGCCATCGAGCGTGTCACATAGCGCTCAGATATCAGTGGGCCTCACACAATCCACAAGTGTCCAGTGTCCAAAAGTGTACGCAGAGATTCAAAATCTCCATTATCCTCTCGTCACTTTGGTCACAGGCAGCTGTGCCATCGAGCGTGTCACATAGCGCTCAGATATCAGTGGGCCTCACACAATCCACAAGTGTCCAGTGTCCAAAAGTGTACGCAGAGATTCAAAATCTCCATTATCCTCTCGTCACTTTGGTCACAGGCAGCTGTGCCATCGAGCGTGTCACATAGCGCTCAGATATCAGTGGGCCTCACACAATCTACAAGTGTCCAGTGTCCAAAAGTGTACGCGGAGATTCAAAATCTCCATTATCCTCTCGTCACTTTGGTCACAGGCAGCTGTGCCATCGAGCGTGTCACATAGCGCTCAGATATCAGTGGGCCTCACACAATCCACAAGTGTCCAGTGTCCAAAAGTGTACGCAGAGATTCAAAATCTCCATTATCCTCTCGTCACTTTGGTCACAGGCAGCTGTGCCATCGAGCGTGTCACATAGCGCTCAGATATCAGTGGGCCTCACACAATCTACAAGTGTCCAGTGTCCAAAAGTGTACGCAGAGATTCAAAATCTCCATTATCCTCTCGTCACTTTGGTCACAGGCAGCTGTGCCATCGAGCGTGTCACATAGCGCTCAGATATCAGTGGGCCTCACACAATCTACAAGTGTCCAGTGTCCAAAAGTGTACGCAGAGATTCAAAATCTCCATTATCCTCTCGTCACTTTGGTCACAGGCAGCTGTGCCATCGAGCGTGTCACATAGCGCTCAGATATCAGTGGGCCTCACACAATCTACAAGTGTACAGTGTCCAAAAGTGTATGCAGAGAATCAAAATCTCCATTATCCTCTCGTCACTTTGGTCACAGGCAGCTGTGCCATCGAGCGTGTCACATAGCGCTCAGATATCAGTGGGCCTCACGCAATCCACAAGTGTCCAGTGTCCAAAAGTGTACGCAGAGATTCAAAATCTCCATTATCCTCTCGTCACTTTGGTCACAGGCAGCTGTGCCATCGAGCGTGTCACATAGCGCTCAGATATCAGTGGGCCTCACACAATCCACAAGTGTCCAGTGTCCAAAAGTGTACGCAGAGATTCAAAATCTCCATTATCCTCTCGTCACTTTGGTCACAGGCAGCTGTGCCATCGAGCGTGTCACATAGCGCTCAGATATCAGTGGGCCTCACACAATCCACAAGTGTCCAGTGTCCAAAAGTGTACGCAGAGATTCAAAATCTCCATTATCCTCTCGTCACTTTGGTCACAGGCAGCTGTGCCATCGAGGGTGTCACATAGCGCTCAGATATCAGTGGGTCTCACACAATCTACAAGTGTCCAGTGTCCAAAAGTGTACGCAGAGATTCAAAATCTCCATTATCCTCTCGTCACTTTGGTCACAGGCAGCTGTGCCATCGAGCGTGTCACATAGCGCTCAGATATCAGTGGGCCTCACACAATCCACAAGTGTCCAGTGTCCAAAAGTGTACGCAGAGATTCAAAATCTCCATTATCCTCTCGTCACTTTGGTCAAAGGCAGCTGTGCCATCGAGCGTGTCACATAGCGCTCAGATATCAGTGGGCCTCACACAATCCACAAGTGTCCAGTGTCCAAAAGTGTACGCAGAGATTCAAAATCTCCATTATCCTCTCGTCACTTTGGTCACAGGCAGCTGTGCCATCGAGCGTGTCACATAGCGCTCAGATATCAGTGGGCCTCACACAATCCACAAGTGTCCAGTGTCCAAAAGTGTACACAGAGATTCAAAATCTCCATTATCCTCTCGTCACTTTGGTCACAGGCAGCTGTGCCATCGAGCGTGTCACATAGCGCTCAGATATCAGTGGGCCTCACACAATCCAAAAGTGTCCACTGTCCACAAGTGTGTGCAGAAATTCTAAATCTCCCCTGTCCTATAGACACCTTTTACCTTGTTTTACATTACTATATAGTTTGTTGGATTTTGTCTACATTTCTACCAAAAATGAGGAAGGCTGGTGGAAGAGGCCGTGGAATTGGGCGGGTGTTGGCAGCTGGTAATGATGGTGTTGGTGGTGGATCTGATGGTAGTGGCAAGAGCAAAATAGGACCGAATGCAGGAGGTGCTGACCCTGCGTCATCGTCTGGCTACATAAGGCCTCGAACGCTTAGTTTTCTAGGAGTTGGCAAACCGCTTTTAAAGGCAGAGCATCAGGAAAAAGTTTTGTCTTACATTGCTGACTCAGCCTCCAGCTCTATCGCCTCCTCTTCTCCAGTTGTAAAAAGTAAAAGCACTGAGTCGTCATTGGAGGCTCATGTTCATGAACCACACCTTTCCTTGTGTCCTTCACCCCAACCAAATTGAAGGATGACGCAGGCCATACTACTGATTACTCCATGGAGCTGTTTTCACATACCATGCCTGGATTATCAAGTCAAATGGTGAATTACCCAGGCTAAGATGAATCTGACATGGAGTGCACTGATGCACAGCCGCTGATGGATGATTCTGCTGGTACATTCACTCAGAGCACTACATTGTCCTCGCAGTGTACAGAGCCAGATTTTGACCCTGATGAGACTCAGGTGCCCCCTTCCCGCACACTATACCACCATACACGGTGACACAGAGAAAGGTGCACATGACATAGAAGAGGAGGTGATGGATGACCCAGTTGTTGACCCAGATTGGCATCCATTGGGGGAAGAGGGTGCTGCTTCCAATAGCTCAGATGAGGAGCATCCACAGCAGACATCGACATCGCAACAGCTGTTATCTGGCAGGCCCGGAGCACTCCAAAGACAGGTTCCAAACATCAAAAGAGTTGCTGGACAGCTTGTCCAGAGGGTCAAAAGATCACAGCGTGCTAGGCCGCAAAATGTCTGCCAAAGTAGGAAGAGTGCAGTGTGGCACTTTTTTGAACAAAATCCTCATGATCAGGCCAAGGTTATCTGTAAGAAGTGCGCAAAGACCTTTAGCCGAGGGAAAAATCTGAAAAATTTGATTACCAGTTGCATGCTTAGACATTTAACCAGCATGCACTTGAAAGCGTGGACACAACACCAAACCTCAAGTGCCACATGTGCAACTGATCACAACGAAGGTAGTCAGCAATGCTACATTGTTTCCACCACTGTAAGCCCACCGGTTAGCACAGCAGCAAATTTTGAGGTGTCGTTGCAAGGCCACAGCAGTCAGGGAATCCCACTGTTATATCAACGAAAGACTGATTCTAGGCCATCAGAAAGAACACCAACTCCATCACCATCATCAACCCTCTCTCAGTCCACCCTGTCCACCGCTACTTCCACCATATGCAGCTCTCAAGTCCAGCTCACCCTCCCAGACACTATGAGTAGGTCAAGAAAGTACTCAGTCTCTCATCCGCGTACACTGGGTTTGAACGCCCACATTGCCAAACTAATCTCGTTTGAGATGATGCCCTTTCGGTTGGTGGAAAGCACAGCTTTCCGCAAACTCATGGCCTATGCAGTACCACGCTATGACCTACCCAGTCGCCACTTCTTCTCTCGCAAAGCCATCCCAGCCCTCCACCATCACGTGAAAGACCGCATTGTCCATGCACTCAAGCAGTCAGTGAGCGGAAAGGTGCACCTCACAACTGATGCATGGTCCAGTCGGCATGGCCAGGGCCGTTACGTGTCCATCACTGCGCACTGGGTTAATGTGGTGGATGCAGGGTCCACAGGGGACAGCGGTGGTGGGACAGTGCTGCCTAGCCCACGGTATAGGAAACAGTTGGCTGTAGGCGTTCCACCCTCCTCCTCCTCCAGAAGCGAAAGCTCGTCCACAGAGCGCAGTCGTACGAGCACTCCATCTGCAGCTGCCACTGTTGCACACGATGTGTCCCCCTATCGAGCAGCTAGTGGAAAGCGTCAGCAGGCTGTGTTGCAGATGATGTGTTTGGGCGACAGACACACCGCCGAGGTGCTGGCCGAGTACTTGAAGCGACAAACTGAGTCATGGCTGGGCAGTGTACATCTTGAGGCAGGCAAGGTAGTTAGTGATAACGGCCGTAATTTTGTGGCAGCCATAGCCCTTTCAAAACTCAGCCACATAACTTGCTTGGCTCACACATTGAACCTGGTGGTGCAGTGCTTCCTCAAAAATTATCCGGAGTTAACAGCCCTGCTCCAGAAGGTGCGAAGACTGTGCGCGCACATCCGCCGGTCGCCTGTACACTCCGTTCGTATGCAGAAGCTGCAGCGATTGCTCCACCTTCCCAACCACCGCCTCATTATCGACATTGCAACAAGGTGGAACTCCACCCTGCACATGGTGGAGCGGCTGTGCGAGCAGAGGCAGGCCATAATGCATTTGTGGGAGGATACACGGCCAGGCACTTTGAGAGCAGACATGGAGTTGACAGGCGTGCAGTGGTCGAAGCTGAAAGACCTTTGTAAAGTCCTTCAGTGTTTTGAGGAATGCACACGGCTGGTAAGCGCAGACGACGCCATCCTAAGCATGAGCATCCCACTTATGCGTCTGCTCATGCAAACTTTGACGCACCTTAAGGAGCAGGCGTCTGCAGCCAATGTTGATGAGGAGGAAGAGGAGGAGGGAATCCTTGATGACATTCAGCCATTGTCTGCTCAGGGACCTCTCCTGGACGAAGTGGAGGAAGAAGAGGAGGAGGAGGAGGAGGACGATGGGGATGATTACTTAGGGGAGGAGGATGCATCTCATGGGGCAAGTGAAAATGTTGGCGTGGCAAGGTCTGGTACAGGGTTTGTGCATGACTGGAGGGATGTGGATTTGCCAGAAAGTGCTCCTCCACCCAGCACTCGCAGTGCATCATTGACACCGGGAACATTGGCCCACATGTCAGATTATGCCTTGCGGATCCTAAAAAGGGACCCCCGCATTGCCAAAATGATGAACGATGACGACTACTGGTTGGCCAGCATCCTGGATCCACGCTATAAAGGCAGATTACAAGACATCATGCCACAGGAGAACCTTGACCTAATATTGGCTAATAAACAAGCAACTCTGGTAAATCAGTTGCTTGAGGCATTCCCAGCACACAGCAGCGGTGATGGTTCTCACACGAGCCGTATGGGCCGGGTGCAGCTTGGCAGAGGTGTTCGTGGTGCACACAGCAGAAGTGGCGTTGGAGACAGGGGTTTCATGACAATGTTGTGGACTGATTTTTCAAATACCGCTCACACAACTGGTAATACTGCATCGATGGAAAGTGACAGGAGACAGCAGTTGTCAACTATGGTTACAAACTACTTTTCCTCCCATATCGATGTTCTCCCACACAGGTCATTCCCCTTTGACTATTGGGCCGCTAAACTGGACACCTGGCCTGAATTGGCCCAATATGCCTTACAGGAGCTCGCTTGCCCAGCTGCAAGTGTGCTATCGGAAAGAGTCTTCAGTGCAGCTGGATCAATCCTTACAGAAAAAAGGACCCGTCTGTCAACCCAAAATGTGGATGATCTAACCTTCATTAAAATGAACCACGCATGGGTTTCCAAGGATTTTGTCCCACCTTCCCCTGATGACACATAGGGTGACAGAAAAATGGCTTGCTTTGGTCCACCTCTTCCTGGTACTTCACCTATTTCGCCTTTTGCATCAGCTGAATGTCCAACATCAACATATGCCACTTTCTAAAACTCCCTAACTGTGCTGCCTCCCCCCCCATGGCCCGGGTCACCACCTACCGCACGACACCGTGCGAGTGCCGTTGCCCTGGACAGGTGGGTAGGCCGACTCTTGGGCGCGGGCACTGGCACAGTGTCCCTCATAGTGCAATCAAGTGTCTCTGACGGCGGTGGTGCACACCCGCCGTCAGACACACCGCTGTACTATGAGGGGCCCAGTGCCAGTACTGACGCCCACGAGTGGGCCTCCCTTGCTTGGGCAGGGCCCCAGCATTTGCAATCTTTACCTCTCCCTGCTCCTCCTCTGTGTAATCTGGGTCGTCAAATCCATACTGTGCCTGACACCGTCTGAGCCTGCCTCCTGAGACATATATTTTGAATGTGTACGCTATCCATACATGTTATCCGGGGATACGGTACCCTTTCTAACCTTTGTGCAATGACGTGCAATCCATACTGGGCCTAACACCATCTGAGCCTGCCTCATGCTGTATAGACATATATTTTGAATGTGTACGCTATCCATACATGTTATCCGGGGATACGGTACCCTTTCTAACCTTTGTGCAATGACGTGCAATCCATACTGGGCCTAACACCGTCTGAGCCTGCCTCATGCTGTATAGACATATATTTTGAATGTGTACGCTATCCATACATGTTATCCGGGGATACGGTACCCTTTCTAACCTTTGTGCAATGACGTGCAATCCATACTGGGCCTAACACCGTCTGAGCCTGCCTCATGCTGTATAGACATATATTTTGAATGTGTACGCTATCCATACATGTTATCCAGGGATACGGTACCCTTTCTAACCTTTGTGCAATGACGTGCAATCCATACTGGGCCTAACACTGTCTGAGCCTGCCTCATGCTGTATAGACATATATTTTGAATGTGTACGCTATCCATACATGTTATCCAGGGATACGGTACCCTTTCTAACTTTTGTGCAATGACGTGCAATCCATACTGGGCCTAACACCGTCTGAGCCTGCCTCATGCTGTATAGACATATATTTTGAATGTGTACGCTATCCATACATGTTATCCAGGGATACGGTACCCTTTCTAACCTTTGTGCAATCACGTGCAATCCATACTGGGCGTGAGAACGGCTGGCGAGCTGTTAAGCAAGCTACAGCACCTGTCCAGACAAGTACAGGGATTCCCTAGCGAGGAGACTTATTTGATTGTTTTCAATGTTGGGACAGCAATTTTTGGGGAGCACTATACTCTGGAGAATGATAGATGGGGCCCACCATACATTGGAACATTCCAAAGGTGGACATCAGACACTGGAGCAGCATTTACAGGGCCCATTATACACTAGAGCATTAGAAATGGGGCCCATTATGTTTGGAGCATTATTTGGGCCCATAAGACAGTGGAGCTTCATCCATGGGGACCAACATATACTGTAGCATTATGTGGAGCTCATCATATACTGTTTCAAACATTATATGGGACCAATGATTCTGTATGGAGAAATAGATGGGCCTCGTCATGAGATGTAAAAAGTGAGGTATTTTTCATTGTACTATACCGCTATTTCTCTGCCGTATCGGAGCATGATGAGTTGTGGTATGTGTTAAAGGGGCGCTCTTTCGCCCAGGGCACATGAAAACCTGGAGCCAGCCCTCCCCCCCACAGTTTGTAGCCAAATAACCCCCATTTTTCAGTGCGTAACTTGTAATATGAAGTTAATTAAGGTTGACAAGCTTAAGAAAGAAGAATTGATGCTTTTGGCATTCAAATGGGCACTGTAGGTGTGTTTCCTGTCCTCCTCTCACTGCCGACTTTTATTCCCCATTGACTTACATTGGGTTTCGTGTTTCGGGACGACCCCGACTTTTCCCTATAATCGGACGATCTTGCTCGACCCGACTTTTGGAAAAGTCGGGTTTCACGAAATGAAACGCGACCCTAAAAAACCAAAAGTCGCTCAACTCTAAATGCCACTAATTTTCTCTGTCTTCTACATTATTGTTCAATATTAAAATTTTAGAAGAATTTTCCTCAGTAATCCACCACCACAACTGATAAAAATACATGCCTTGCGAGAAATGAACATAAGAAGAATGCAGTAAATATGTCAAACATTATGAACAGTGGTTTAAATGACATTACCAAATAATAATTTTGGAAATATGCATATTTTTGGTGAATAATTGATGATATATTTGTTGTTTTTAATTCACTGAGGTCTGTGCTGCCTTTCTATTTGAGTGACTCACTTTTTATACATATTATTAACATGGCTTTTGTGTTCTTTAATTAAGATTTAAGATTTAATTTTGACTCTACATGCTGGCTAATTGTGCACTTTCTTTCTATAATATTGTCAGCAACAGTTGTGGTTACTGATGGTTCAGTCCCTCGGTCCTTGCTCATATTTACGTCACTTGACAAGTGGAAAGGTTTTAAATACAAGAGTTAGGACTGTCCCACAAGGGTTGCCTTGATGTGGCGGGATGGCTTGTACATTTTTTTTAATCAAAACTATGTTTACTAAATACCCATATTATTATTACTACCTTCATGCAATTTTTGCAATTTATTTTTTACTTTTTTATTTTAGGATATTTGTTTTTTGTATTAGGTTTATTCAATTAACAGAGAATAACTTCACATGGTATGGAATTTCTAGGTAAGGCTGGTTTCACACTTGCATTTTTTCACGCTGGATTTTAGCGCTAAAAAATGCATGCGTTTTTTTCCTATATTTTGCATGGGATGCGCTTATGTGCGCATACACATGCGTTTGTATGCGTTTTTCCGCGCATGCGTTTTTTTGCGGTATGCGCTCGGGCGCACAAAATGCATCCTGTTGCATTTTTTGGGCGTCCGACTTGCCTCAAAAAAACGCATGAGCGCGCAATACGTTTTTTACAGCAAGACACCCATTATAAGTCTATGGGTGCGCATATGTGCGCATTGGCATGCTTATGTATGCTTTTTTTGCGCATGCGTTTTTTTTTAACCATTAGTTGGACAATGGAATTTAGGGGTTTGGGTTAGAGTTAGGGTTAGTTAAGGGGTTTAGGGCTAGGGGTAGGGTTAGCTAGGGTTTAGGTTAGGGTTAGGGTTTGGGTTAGGGTTAGTAGGGTTTGGTTAAGGGTTAGGGTTAGGGTTAGTATGGTTTGGTTAAGGGTTAGGGTTAGTGTCAGGGTTAGGGTTAGGATTAGGATTAGGGTCAGGGTTAGGGTTAGGGTCAGGGTTAGGGTTAGGGTTAGGGTCAGGGTTAGGGTTAGGGTCAGGGTTAGGGTTAGGGTTAGGATCAGGGTATGGTTTGGTTAAGGGTTAGGGTTAGGGTCAGGGTTAGGGTCAGGGTTAGGGTTAGGGTTAGGGTTAGTAAAGTCATGGTTTGGGTTAGTGTGAGGGGCCACCTAATGTTGGAAAAAACCGCAAACTCGGTAAAAACGCACCAAAAACACATACAAAAGCATAAAAACGCTACGTATTTTTCATGCATGCTCATAAAAATGCTTGAAAAAAACGCAGAATTTGTTTGTGTTTGTATGCGTTTTTTCAGTGCGTTTTTTTGCGGGAAAAACGCACTGCAAAAAAAAGCAAGTGTGAAAGTAGCCTTACATCTGTGCAATTTAGCAATTTTGAATTTTGGCAGATCTGCTCATCTGTACTAAATAGGTGGACAACCAAAAAGCCAGCATGTGCAACAGATGTTACATTGGTTTGACGTAACATTTTAAGAGTAAAACAGATATGAAGGTAGGTAGTCAGTTAAATGTTTGTACTTTAGGGGATTTTCTTTTGCATTAAAAAAAATATATAATTAGAGATGGTCGGATACTTAGATGTTCGGGTCCGGAGCTGAACAGTTACAAAAACTTTGAGCACAGGTACCAGAACAGTACCCATACCCAAAACCCATTCACTTGAATGGGGGGTCCGAACATTCAGTGTTGCCACACTGTCATGTATATGACAGTGAGGTAAACACCGCTTCTGGTGGTAAAATCGTCACTGCCAGTCAGACAGCCGCAGTTCCACCACTGTCAAAACTGTCAAAAGACAGCATGAGCGTGCAGCTGTCATCGGATGTACAAAGTTCACCTCAGAAAACTGGTGTCAACTGATGAGACTACTGCTCCCATCAGCTGCCGCCTGCTGCTGCTAATAACAGTCAAAGCAGGAGCAACTGATGGGAGTGTTCATCAGTGGGTACCAATGTTGTAAATAAGTATTAAAAAGAAAACAGCAACGGTTCCCCTGTGTTTTTGAAAACCAGCCAGGCTTTCAGCTTCAGCTTGGCTGGTTATCAAGAATAGAGTGGTCCCCATGCCATATTTTTTAATTATTACCACGTGAACTTGTCTCCACACTGTGAGACTTTCTCACGGTGCTAGTGGGAATCTCACATAGATCACCGCAGATCAGAACAGCTAGGAATGCAGCCTCGGTGACTGGCAGTAACCTTGATGATGTCACCGCTAGTCACTGATGCAGCACTTGCAGAAACTCATTCATGAGTGGTTCTCAGCCTGGACCATTGCATCTTGTCACCATCCAGGTTGAAAACTGTTTTCCCCCCAGACATAGATTACGGCATGGGACAGAACAACAGACAGGTGACGGATAATGTTGTCTTTTATTTTTGTTTTGATAAATGAGACAATTAGAATTAGGCATGAGGTGAGTAAAAGTGTGTTTTGTTTTATTTCAAATAAAAGACTTTATTCTGTCTGTGTCTTTATTTGCCATATAACTGTAGGATTAGTAATGGCTGGTTGTCTTACAGACGCATCCCCATTAGTAATTCAAGGGCTTAATATCACCTGGCAATACAAAGATGACATCAATCCCACAAATATGAGTCCCACTTGCCACTGCTATAAGCCAAGTGGAAAGAGTTGGGCAAAGCACCAGAATTGGTGCATCTAACAGTTGCACCTTTCTGGGTAACTGTGGGCTGCTGTTTTTAGACTAGGGGCCAATATCTATGGGCCCTTACCAGCCTGAGAATACCAGCCCCCAGCTGTCTGTTTTAGCAAAGCTCGTTGTCAAATATAGGGGGACCCCACACCATTTTTTAAATTATTTATTTACATCTTTTCACATATTTTCACATCTTTTCAAGGCAATTGGGGCTAGGAACACTTTAAATTTGTATTGAACTAAATCATTTTGCAAAATTCTCTCATCTCTAATGACAGAGCATCACAAGATCATGGTGTTCTCAAAGCTTGTTTGATATAGGCTTTAGGACATGTCAAGTGAAGATGAAAGGTAAGGAAGGACACTCTTTTAAATATGGCCAAATTCTGCAAAGTGTGAACATACTTATTAGGTTTGTATATATCTCTAATATCTAATAGTAAGTAAATTAAGCTGAACAGTTAAACTAAAACATACACTCAAAGAATTCATTAAGCCTGATAATTGAAGAATGAGACAAAATATTCTGTTGTCAGCCTAATGTATGTTTGAGAGCGAAATTAACATGAAATATACCGTAGCTGCACATTAAACAGTATGACGTACAGTAGTTATGAGATTAACTATACATTAGTCAAATTCTATCCAATTTGAGGGTTAACATAGATAATGATGTCTATAATTACATAAAGAATATAATGAATTTAATTCCCTATAATGAAATCACTAGGTCATGGGTTAATTGTAAAAGAGTTTACTGCATTAATGTGACCCACTGTGATGACTTAATATTGTGTGAAATACAAAGTCGATCATACTGTAGTGAGATGTTACACAATTTAAAAAAATAAATCTATGTTAGTAATTAAGTAAGAGCTGCATTCAATTTACTACATTAATAAGTGGACAAGTTTAAATGTTATTGCATGTTATATACTTTAGAATTTTGTTTGACTGAAAATTGCAATATAGAAAATTTTGGGCATTTCAATAATATATTTCTGTAACCAGATAAGATGTTCATGAGATTATATGGACACCTTATCCCAATATAACAGAAAACTGTTGCTGTGAAGGGATCACAAACATGATCTCATATTACTGGTATGTAAAAGTGGAGTCCGAGTCTAAGGGTACCGTTACACATAGCGATGCACCAGCGATCCCGACTAGCGATATAACGAGGTTAGGATCGCTGGTGCATCGCTAGGTGGTCGCTATTGAGCTGCCACACAGGCAGATCTCACCAGCGACATCGCTGGGGACGGGGATCGCTACTTACCTGTCAGACGAGGCGATCCTGCGTCCTCCCGCCTGGCTCCACGTGTCGCTCGTCCAGGACCTTCTCGCGCGATCAGCGATAATCAGCGGGGGAGCCGGTCGGAGGTAAGTATCACATGCAGCGATATCGCTAGCAATAGCGCTATAACGTCACAAAATCGGTGACTTTACAGCGATATTGCTAGCGATATCGCAGTGTGTAACGGGGGCTTAATTTCCTGAAATTCATTGCTCCCTGTAGATTCGACTACTCATCAGATCTAAGAAAGATTATACATACTGTATGTACACACATATATATGTGTATATATATATATACATATATATATATATAGTATATATACGTATGTCTATACATCAATCTGTCTAAGTTTCTATTGATATATGCATATATATATATTTACATACGAATGCTTATATTATATAGAGTCATTACAGAATGATCTATTTCAAGTGTTTATTTCTGTTAATGTTGATGATTATGGCTTTGTGTCGATTTTCCCATATCCAAATATTTCACTATTTGCTCATCAATAATGATTATGACTTACAGCCAATGAAAACCCAAAAAGTCATTATCTCAGCAAATTAGAATACTTTATAACACCAGCTTGAAAAAATAATTTTAAAATCCAAAATGTTGGCCTACTGAAATGTATCACAAAACTCAAGATAAAAAGCGGATGGCACCGCTGTTACCGTGTATCTTCAAATGATGTGCGGCATGCAGAAGCCCAACAGCTGGGAATCTCGGGTGCCAGACCTGGAAACAGTCAATCATGGGAATCCATGCAAAGAGAAAAGGTCGCACTCATCGAGATGGATGTTTCACTGATTTATTGACATATCATGAACATGTCAAGTCGGGGGAGTGACATAAGGAGTGCACTCCTTATGTCACTCCCCCGACTTGACATGTTCATGATATGTCAATAAATCAGTGAAACTTCCATCTCGATGAGTGCGACCTTTTCTCTTTGCATGGATTCTACTGAAATGTATGTTCAGTAAATGCACTTGATACTTGGTCAGAGCTCTTTTTGCATCTATTACTGCATCAATGCACCATGGCATGGAGGTGATCAGTCTCTGGCATTGCTGAAGTGTTATGGAAGCCCAGGATAGTTTGATAGCAGCCTTCAGCTCATCTGCATTGTTGGGTCTGATGTTTCTCATCTTTCTCATGACAATACCCCATAGATTCTCTATGGGGTTAAGGTTAGGTGAGTTTGCTGGCCAATCAAGCACAGTAATACCGTTGTTTTCAAACCATTTATTGGTACTTTTGGCAGTGTGGACAAGTGCTAAGTCTTGCCAGAGAATGAAATTTCCATCTTCATAAACTTGTCGGCAGAGGGAAGCATGAAGTGCTCTAAAATTTCCTTGTAGGAGGCTGAGCTGACTTTGGTCTTGATAAACACAGTGGACCTACACCAACAGATGACATGGCTCCCCAAACTATTACTGATTGTGGAATCTTCACACTAGACCTCAAGCAGCTTAGATTCTGTGCCTCTCCACTCTTCCTCCAGACTCTGGGACCTTGATTTCCAAACGAAATGCAAAATTTGCTTTCTTCTAAAAACAACACCTTGGACCACTGATCAACAGTCCAGTTCTTTTTCTCGTTGGCCCAGGTAAAACACTTCTGGCGTTGTTTAATTTTTATGAGTTGCTTGACATAAGGAATGCGAAACTTGTAGCCCATGTCTTGGATACATCTGTGTGTGCTTGCTCTTGAAGCAATGACTCCAGCAGCAGTCCACACCTTGTGAATCTCTCCCAAATTTTTGAATGACCTTTTCTTAACAATCCTTTCAAGGCTGCTTTTATCCCAGTTGCTTGTGCACCTTTTTCTATCACACTATTTCCATTCACTCAACTTTCTATTAATATTCTTGGATACAGCACTCTGTGAACAGCCTGCTTCTTTAGGAATGACCTTTCGTGGCTTACCCTCCTTGTGGAGTGTGTCAATGACTGCCTTCTGGACATCTGTCAAGTCAGCAGTCTTCCCCATGATTGTGGAGCCCACTGAAGCAGACTAAGGGACCTTTATAAATGCTTAGGAAGCCTTTGCAGGTGTTTTCTGCTAACTATTCGAATTTACTGAGAAAACGACTTTTTGGTTTTCATTGGCTGTAAGCCATAATCATCAACATTACCAAAAATAAACACTTGAAATTGATAACTCTGTAGTGACTCTATATAAAACATGAGTTTGACTTTTTGTATTGAACAACTGAAATAAGATAACTGTTTGATGATATTCTAATTTAATAATTATGATACAAACCAGACAGGCCTAAATACATCTGCACTAATACAGGGTGCAGCGGACCTAAGTAAAATGGCAGCTGCACAGGTGCATAAATCTGCATGTTTTTTGTGCACTTTTTATATTTCTTTCAGGGTGCCGTTGGGCACAAATGTTTCTGCAAACTTGTGGCCTCTGTTCACACGGGATGCATTCTAGTTGGCACTGGGCAGCCCCCCTATATGGTGTTACTAAGAGGTTGTGAACCAGAAGCCCTGCATTCCCTCTGTGAACACTGCCACATGCAGATTATTTCTTCTGCACTGGTGTACCACACGGCCAATCCCTGATTGTAGGCTGGCTGTTTCATTTGGTATTTATGCACCTGTGCAGCTGCCATTTTACTTGGGTCCGCTGCACCCTGTATTAGTGCAGATGTATTTAGGCCTGTCTGGTTTGTATCTGAATTTTTGGGAGGATTTTTTCCTCTTTTTGAGGTTTTCATGTTAGAGTAGGACGGGCAAGTGTAAGGAACTTTGACGCAGTTTGCTAGCTTCCGTATTAAGGCCTTAATATCAACCAATACCTTACATATATTGATATGTTTTTTGTGCACTTTTTATATTTCTTTCAGGGTGCAGTTGGGCCCAAATGGTTCTGCAAACTTGTGGCCTCTGTTCACACGGGATGCATTCTAGTTGGCACTGGGCAGCCCCACTATATGGTGTTACTAAGAGGTTGTGAACCAGAAGCCGTGCATTCCCTGTGTGAACAATGCCACATGAGGTTTATTTCTTCTGCACTGGTGTACCACACGGCCAATCCCTGATTGTAGGCTGGCTGTTTCATTTGGTATTTATGCACCTGTGCAGCTGCCATTTTACTTGGGTCTGCTGCACCCTGTATTAGTGCAGATGTATTTATGCCTGTCTGGTTTGTATCTGAATTTTTTGGAGGATTTTTTCCTCTTTTTGAGGTTTTCATGTTAGAGTAGGACTGGTAATTTAATAATTATGAAAAGTTGCTGCTCTAGTAACACTAAACAGCCTGAAATGCTGTGAGACAAACGCACAGTCTGTCAAAGATCCAAGTGTCGGGGTACCCACTGAGATTTGTTCTGTGCATTCTCTGTGGTCTGTCTCCCCATGGATGCCAGAGGATGATGGCAATGTGGATGAGAAGCTGTGCTAGATGTGGGTAGCGTCTGTTGTGAATTCGCTTTCTGGCCTCCCTCTTGTTATTACTGAACATAGTGGAGCTGGTCAAATTGACAGAGGGGTTGCGACTTCTCTTTCTGGGCTCCCTCTGGTGGTTACTAGAGGTAATGGAGCTGATCTGATTAACAGAATTGAATTTTAAGAATAATTGTAAACTATTTCTTTCCTTGAAACCTAACTCATCGGGGAACTCTGTGCAGCAGGTTAAAATTGTCATCTCTCTGCTGCGCGGCGATCCCCAGGATTGGACTTTTTCTCTGACACCTGGAGATTCTATTCTGGATAATGTGGATGCATTTTTTCAAGCCTTGGGGTTGTTGTATGATGAACCTAATGCTATTGATCAAGCTGAGAAAACCTTATTGGCATTGAACCAGGGTCAGGATTCTGCAGAGTTATATTGTCAAAAATTCCAAAAGTGGGCGGTCCTTACTAAATGGAATGATGATGCCCTAGTAGCTCTCTTTCGGAATGGTTTGGTAGAAACCGTAAAAGATGTTATGGTGGGATTTCCTGTTCCCTCTGGTCTTGACGATTCTATGTCATTAGCCATTCAAGTTGATCGGCATTTGCATGAACGTAAAACTACACGAGAGACGTTGCCGCCTTTTGAACGAACGTCTGAACCCTTGCAATGTGATAGGGTTTTGTCTAGGGCGCAACGTCAGGAGTTTAGAAGGCGTAATAAGCTGTGTTTTTCTGTGGGTACTCCTCTCATACTATTTCTGTCTGCCCTAAACGAGAAAAATGTTTTGCTCACACGTTTGCTGCGGGCAGTGTACAGCCTAAGTTCTTTTGGCAATTACCCTCATCTGCTCCTTGTCTACATTTTCTGCTAAGGTTTTTGTAGATTCAGGTGCAGCTTTGAATCTGATGAATTTAGACTTTGGTAAACGTTGTGGTTTTCCCATGATACCCCTGCGGACTCCTATCCCTTTGAGGGGTATTGATTATTATTATTTTTTATTATTATAGCGCCATTTATTCCATGGCGCTTTACATGTGAGGAGGGGTATACATAATACATACAAGTACAGTAATCTTAAACAATACAAGTCACGACTGGTACAGGATGAGAGAGGACCCTGCCCGCGAGGGCTCACAATCTACAACGGGATGGGTGAGGATACAGTTGGCGAGGGTAGAGCTGGCCGTGCAGCAGTTTGGTGGATCGGTGATTACTGCAAGTTGTAGGCTTGTCGGAAGAGGTAGGTCTTCAAGTTCTTTTTGAAGGTTTCCATGGTAGGCGAGAGGCTGATATGTTGTGGTAGAGAGTTCCAGAGTAGAGGGGATGCGTGGGAGAAATCTTGTATGCGATTGTGGGAAGAGGAGATAAGAGGGGAGTACAGAAGGAGATCTTGTGAGGATCGGAGGGTTCGTGCAGGTAAGTACCGGGAGACTAGGTCACAGATGTACGGACTCAGGTTGTGGATGGCTTTGTATGTCATGGTTAGGGTTTTGAACTGGAGTCTTTGGGTAATGGGGTAATTGATGCTACTCCTTTGGCAGAGAATAAACCCCAGTTTAGGACCCAGGTGATAATGCGGGTCGCCCCGGACCACCAAGAACACTAAATTTTTGGTGTTGCACAATTTGTTGTTGCACAATTTGGTGTTGCACAATACTATTGTTCTGGGTTTCCCTTGGTTCCAAACTCATAATCCTGTTTTGGATTGGAAATCTGTGTCTGTGGTGAGTTGGGGTTGTCAATGTGTTCTTAGTGACACTCCTGTTTTCCCACCTCTCCCCAGTCTCATGATATTCCTGACTATTTGGCTGATTTTTCTGATGTATTTAGTGAGAGTAAGTCTGCATCTTTGCCTCCTCATAGGAGCTATGACTGTGCAATTGAGTTAATGCCCGGGTGTAAATTTCCCAAGGGTGGGCTTTTCAACTTATCGGTACCCAAACATGATGTTATGCGATCTTATATCAAGGAGTCATTGGAGAAGGGTCATATTAGACCATCCTCTTCACCTTTAGGTGGTGGGGTTTTTTTGAGGCCAAGAAAGATGGCTCATTAAGGCCATGTATTGACTATCGTTCCCTTAACAAAATCACTGTTAAATATCAGTACCCGTTAACCGTGATTTCTGATTTATTTTCCTGAGTTAAAAGTGCCTGTTGGTTTACCAAGCTTGAACTCAGGGGGCGTATAATCTTATTCGCATCAAGCATGGGGATGAATGGAAGACGGCGTTTAATACCCCGGAGGGACATTTTGAGTACCTGGTGATGCCTTTTGGGCTCACTAATGCCCCTTCTGTCTTCCAATCTTTTATGAACGATATTTTCCGGGACTTTGTGGATAAGTTTTTGATCATTTATCTGGATGATATTTTGATCTTTTCCAGCGACTGGGAATCTCATGTGGAACATGTCGGGACAGTGTTCCGGATTTTGAAGGAAAATTCTCTGTATGTTAAGGAATCGAAGAGCCTCTTTGGTGTACAGAGGATTTCACTCTTGGGATTAATTTTGTCCTCATCTGCTTTTGAAATGGACCCGGCCAAGATAGAGGCGATAAATGATAGGGTTAAACCCACTTCTTTGAAGGCTCTCCAGAAGTTTTTGGGTTTTGCTAATTTCTACCATAAATTTAAGTAATTTCTCTGGTATTGCCAAACCACTGACTGATCTGACCAAAAAGGGTGCTGATGTGGTGAATTGGTCTCCAGAGGCAGTCTCGGCATTTCAGGAGCTTAAGTGGAGATTCACTTCTGCTCCGGTTCTACAGCAACCTGATGCCTCACTCCCATTTCAGGTGGAGGTAGATGCTTCTGAGATTGGTGCAGAAGCCATTTTGTCCCAAAAAGATCCGGTGACTTCTAAGATGAATCTCTCTGCCTTCTTTTCTTGAAAATTCTCCCCATCTGAACGCAACTTTGACGTGGGAAATCGGGAATTGTTGGCCATGAAATGGGCATTTCAAGAGTGGAGACATTGGTTGGAGGGAGCTAGACATAAAGTTGTGGTCCTCACCGACCACAAGAATTTGATTTATCTTGAATCAGCCAAACGCTTGAATCCTAGACAGCATTTTAATTTTGTGGTCTCTTTTCTTCCAGACACTAAGAATGTTAAGGCGGATGCCCTTTCTAGGAGTTTCTTTGTGGATTCTCTTGTTGTGACCGAGCCTACTACCATTCTAAATGAGGGTGTAGTTCTTTCCGCCATCTCATCCGATTTGAGACGTGCCCTGGAGGAATTTCAGGAGGACAAACCTGAACGTTGCCCTATGGGAAAATTGTATGTCCCTGACCAGTGGAGGAAGAGAGTAATGTCTGAAATTCATTGCTCCGTGTTGGCTGGTCATCCAGGTATTTTTGGTACCAGAGATTTGGTGAGTCGGTCTTTTTGGTAGCCTGCCTTATCTCGTGATGTCAGGACTCAGGAATTTTATGCAGTCCTGTGGGACTTGTTCTAGGTCCAAGCCCTGTTCTCATTCTAGTGGTTTGTTGATGCCCCTGCCGATGCCCAGGAGGCCATGGACCCATATCTCAATGGATTTTATTTCCGATCTTCCTGTCTCTCAGAGAATGACTGTTATCTGGGTGATTTGTGATAGATTTTCAAAGATGACCCATCTTGTACCACTCCCAAAGTTGCCGTCTTCTGCTGAGTTGGTACCCTTGATTTAACAACAGGTGGTTCGGTTGCACGGGATTCCTGAGTCCAGTTTGTTTCCAGATTTTGGAGAGCTTTTTGCTCCAAATTGGGAATTCAGTTATCTTTCTCCTCTGCATTTCATCCTCAGTCCAATGGGCAGACTGAAAGAACAAACCAGACTTTGGAGTCCTATTTGAGATGTTTCATATCTTCTGATCAGGATGACTGGGTTTCATTTTTGCCATTGGCTGAATTCGCGCTAAGCAATAGAGCTAGTTCTGCCACTTTGATGTCGCCCTTTTTCTGTAACTTTGGGTTTCATCCTCGAATTTCTTCAGGGCAGGTGCGAACTTCAACCTGCCCAAGTGTGGACACTGTGGTAGAGGGAATGCATCAGATTTGGGACCAAGTGGTGGATAGGTTGTCCCTCTCTCAGGAAAAAGCCCATCGGTTTTCCAACCGGCATAGGACCATTGGTCCCTGGTTTAAAGTGGGTGATATGGTTTGGTTGTCGTTAAAGAATATTCCTATGAAGGTTGTGTCTCCAAAATTCAAGCCAAGATTCATTGGACCTTATAAGATTTTGGAGATCCTTAATCCTGTTTCTTCTCGATTGGCTCTTCCAGTTATGTTTAAGATCCATAACGTGTTTCATAAATCTTTGTTGAAGAGGTTTGTGGAGCCAGTAGTTCCAATGGTGACACCTCCTGACCCTGTATTGGTAAAAGGCAATGTGGAATATGAGGCAGAGAAAATATTGGATTCTAGTTTGGCTAGACAGAGACTCCAGTACTTGGTCAAATGGAAGGGTTATGGCCAGGAGGATAATTCTTGAGTCTCTGCTTCTGACATTCATGCCAAAAGATTCATTCGTGCTTTTCACCGGGCCCATCCTGATCGGCCTGGTGGCGTGGGTGAGCATTCGGTGACCCCTCCTCAAGGGGGTACTGTTGTGAATTTGCTTTCTGGCCTCCCTCTTGTTATTACTGAAGGTAGTCAAGCTGGTCAAATTAGCAGAGGGGTTGCGAATTCTCTTGCTGGGCTCCCTCTGGTGGTTACTGGAGGTAATGGAGCTGATCTGATTAACAGTGGCTTGCCACCTGATAATGAGGACAACAATTAGAGATCTGGGGTTTCAGATTGGGATTTAAGACAGACGACTCCCTCTATCCCTGCTGGTGATTTTCTTCCTGCTTCCTGAGGTCTTTGTTTCCAGCTCAGTCTCTGCATGTTCAGCTAAGTGTTCATTTGTTTTTCTGTTTATTTTTGATCTGATTTTGTCTATCTCAGTTTTGTTTGGGTCAGCTAGCTCCGGCTGGGGCTGTGCTGAATCACCGTCCATATGTTACTGCTTGTGCCAATTTGCTTTTGTCCTTTATTAGTTTGGCCTCTTTTTGCTCTGCTTTCAGAATATACCAGAGTGCTGATATAGTGGTCGAAGTCGTGCGACTTCAGTATTTTTTTGCATCAGATGTGTTAGACATTTTGCAGGGTTTTTTGCTTGATTGCAGACAGAGTCTTTCCTTTCCTGTCCTGTCTAGTCAGTGTTGGCCCCATCATTTGCTCAGTCTATTTTCCTGCCTGCGTTTGTGTTTTCATCTTGTCTCACCGACAATATATTTTTGGGGGCTATCTATTCCTTTAGGGTCTGCTCTGGGACAGTTTAGATTTCCCCTTTCTTGCTTTAGGCTTAGTTAGCTCTCTGGCTGTGCCAAGGCGTCTAGGATCATCGTAGGCACGCTCCACGGCTACTGCTAGTTGTGTGGATAGGATCAGGGGTCTGCAATCCGCTTAGTTACCAACCTCTCTGGTTTTCTGTGGCTTAGCCTGGGCCTGCTATCCTACTCGGTGACCCAATCATAACAAACGTCCTCCCGTTTGCATGAAATTCCCCCTATGTGGTGAGCTACAAAGTACAGCGGTTTGTAGACCTTGAAAAAGGGGAATGACTCCCCCAAAACGCATCAAGATTGGCCCCTGCACATGTCCGTCTTTGCGGACCGGTGACGTCACCGCTATACCACGGCGCCATAAGCCGAGGCTGACCGCCGTACTTTGTAGCTCACCACACAGGGGGTTTTTCATGCAAACGGAAGGACGCTTCCCACATCTAGCACAGCTTCTCATCCACATTGCCATCATCCTCTGGCATCCACGGGGAGACAGACCACAGAGAGTGCACAGAACACACCTCAGGGAGTATCCCGACACTTGGATCTTTGACAGACTGTGCGTTTGTTTCACAGCATTTCAGGCTGTTTAGTGTTACTAGCGCAGCAACTTTTCATAATTATTGTTTTGTTTGTGTGGCAGAGGAGCATACTTCATCTGCCTGTTTGCCAGCTGATTCAAATCAAGGTGTAGTTTGATTAGTGCCAGTGTGAAAATCTCTTTCGATATTCTAATTTCGTGTGAAGCATTTGTATATATTGTTAGATAAATATACAGTATATATGTACTACTGATTACTAGTTGAGTGTTATATTTATACATGAGCAGGTGGATTCAGGAAGGATCAAGTCTGAATCAAATTTCCTGAAATTCTTGGATTTATGCGACTTTGAACATCCTGAAATTTGAGTCACAGCACGCAGAAAAAAAAATGACCGACACCATTCCCATCACTGCTGAAGACTTACAGAGCAGGCAAAGATTATTTTGCATTGTTAGCATTATCATACCTTGTACACTGATGTTCAGTACCCGGGCCTCGATAGATCAGCAGTTCCCAATGGAGCACAGTTTGTAAAGCATAGTCATTTTATATCTCCAGTGTCAGTGTGTATGCACACTATCTCTCTTCTGTAGAGATTAAGCTTTTATGGCCAGTTTATTACTGCGCATGCACCGGTACACTATGTCCTGGAACACAGCGAAATACTTCCAGGACATAGTGTACCGGTGCATGCGCAGTAATGATTTTCGGCTTTGCCCGCAGTTGGGCAAAGCATACTGTGCATGCACGAAGCAAGATTGTTTGTGCACACGCGAACTATGGAGTTGAACTTCTCTAATACCAGCAAAGATCGCGGACGGGGGCCACGGATGCGGTGGAAAAGAGGAAACACCTCCATTGGACCGGACACAGGTCATTTACATAGGCCGCCAGCTTCCGGTGACAGATTCCCTTTAACGGATTCCACTGATCCTGAGAATGTTTCTTTTTGACATATTGTAATTTTTGACAGTGATAACACTTATTTGTTATGACTTGCATTTATTTATGACAAAAATGGAAATTTTGAAAAAAAATTGAAAATGTATCAATTTTCAATATTTTAATTTTTTTGGCCTTAAATCAGAGACATAGAGTATGTCACACAAATAGTTCATAAATAACATTTCCCACATGTCTACTTTGCATCAGCACAATTTTGAAAACATAATTATTTTTTGTTAGGAAGGTAGAAGGGTTCAAAGTTGACAAACAATTTCTAATTTTTCCAACAGAATTTACAAAACTATTTTTGTTAGAGACCACATCACATTTGAAGAGACTTTGAGTGGCCTACAGTGGGTACGGAATGTATTGCGACCCCTTTATATTTTTCACTCTTTGTTTCATTGCAGCAATTTGGTAAATTCAAAAAAGTTCATTTTTTTCTCAATAATATACACTCTGCACCACATCTTCACAGAAAAAGACAGAAATGTAATTTTTTTTCCCAATTTATTCAAAAAGAAAAACTGAAATATCACATGGTCATAAGTAATGATGGGCGAGCACTAAAATGCTTGGGTCGAGCAAATTTGAATGCTCGGGTGCTAGACCTGAGCAACGAGCCCAATGTAAGTCTAGGGGATGCTCGAGCATTTTTCCAGCTCCCCACCAGGAGGTCTGCAGAGGTACTAGAAGTTGTGGAAATCGATGGGAACAGTGTTCAAATGTCATGGGAACAGCCAGGGAAAACCCCTGGAAGCATTTCTGACTCCCAGGTCACGGCTGTAAACAATGTTGTCAGAGTCTTATGCCACTTTTACATTGAATGCAAGGGCTGCCAAGAATTTGGAGGCACTCCAATGCCCCTTTGAAGAGACATACAGGAGGGCCTCCTGAAAACAATGTTCCCACTGTTAGGAAGTGGGTCTCCCATAGTGTTTGCCTATGCAGTGAATGCAAGGGCTGCCAAAAATTTGGAGGCACTCCAATGCTCCTTTGAAAAGATATACAGGAGGGCCACTGATAAAATGTTTCCATTATTAGGAAGTGTGTCTCCCATAGTGTTTGTCTATACAGTGAATGCAAGGGCTGCCAAAATTTGGAAGAACTCCTATGCCCCTTTGAAGAGACGTACAGGATGTCCTTTTGAAAAAATATTCCCATAATTAGGAAGTGGGTCTCCCATAGTGTTTGCCTATGCAGTGAGTGGCAGGGGTGCCCAAAAGTCTTGAAACAATGCAATATCCACCACAAGGTGGAAATCTTAATAAAATTCTGCTGAAATGTGAAGCACAATGTATCCGTAAGACTAATGCACAAGGTACATTAGGCTGAAATGTCAGGATAGATTTATCGGTATTTTTGTAAAGAAATTTTGCATTCCATTATGCATGTTTGTATTTTAGAGTTAGTATTGAATAAATGTGCTGTAGTTTTTCACAATTAAATAATTTCACATGTGATATCCCTGTCAAAACCTTGAAAAATGAAAAGACTTCACTCCCTCACTCACATGGACCCATTGAAGTGATTTATGCGAAACGGCCATCGTCCATCCTTGCACGCCCAGCATGCCTCCTTAGCCTGCATGTCTTCATCAAAGTTTGTTATCGCACAGATGAAAAAAAACATCTTTGATATCCTTCTCAACGTGGTGAGTGCAGCAAACCTATCATCTTTTTTGTATTGACTAAAGTAATGTTCTTTCTTTGCTGAGCACCGAACACCAGTTGAATATGCTGTATATACATTCAATTTACTTAAAGTATCAAAGACTGTTCCCTTTCTTAAACAGTGTGTTTCCTATACTGTTATTGCATATGCAGTGAGTGGCAGTGCTGCCAAAAATTTGGACGCACCCCAATACCCCTTTGACAAGACGTACAGGATGGCCTCTTGAAAACAATTTCCCCATTATTAGGAAGTGGGTCTCCCATAGTGTGGCCTATGCAGTGAATGCAAGGGCTTCCAAAAATTTGGATGCACCCCAATACCTCTTTGATGAGACATACAGGAGGGCCTCATGAAAAAATGTTCCATTATTAGGAAGTGGGTCTCCCATAGTGTTGCCTATGCAGTGAATGCAACGGCTGCCAAAGATTTGGAGGCAATCCAATGCCCCTTGGACGAGACGTGGAGGAGGGTCTCATAAAAAATGCTCCCATTAGAAAGGAGCGGGTCTCCTAAAATGCCCATGCACTAAGTGTATGGGCTGACAAGCATTTACCCCTGAGGGGTATACATGAACACACTGTCTAACAAATTGTTTTTACAGGCATCATAAACACCCTTTAAAAATTCTTTGTGGGTGTTGCATTACAGACCACGGTCACCCTTGGTGATATGGTGCTTGAGGATGAGGATGAGAACGAGGAGGACAACAGCAAATAGCCAAAATCAGGAAGCATATACCCATACGTGGTGTGAAGAGGTGCATGAGAATAGACCTCCCAAAAAAGACACTGGATTTGAGTTTATTTTACACTGCTATCATTTGGTGTTGTTGAGAAGTCTGGTCCAATCCAGCCATTGTTCATTTTTATAAGAGTCAGCCTGTTAGCATTTTCAGTTGACAGGCAGATGCGCTTATCGGTTATCCAGTAATTCCACCAGCAGCACTAAAAACCCACTTTGACAAAACACTAGCGGCAGGGCAGTCAATAACCTAGAAAAAACCCCTAAAAATAACCTTTATTAAATAATCATAAAATTGGAACAAACCTAAATGCCAGGTGATAATAGGTTTCATTAAGTGACCAAATATGTATCACTATCAAAGGAAGGGGGGGGAACCTCACCCTAGTAGACCCTAATATGTCCCTTCCTAGCCGCGGAGGTTGGCACCCTAATTATTGACGATGTGGCGCCCCCGCTCAACGTCGGTAGCCCTAAGAAACCCTTAATCACCCTAGCAAAACAAAAAAAGGGATACACAGTATAACACACACATACAAATATACCCGAAAAAAAAACCCTAATGGGTAGACATAAATATGTCCTGATAAAAGGAAGGTGCTGAAGTGCTATATATCTCGTAATCAAAAAAGGCTCAAAGAAAAAAATGTTAATGCAGCTATGAATAACTTATCTCGTACTAAAAAATACATATGCTGCAGAAAAAACTATAGTCCCTGCAGCTCAATCATCTTATCTCGTAGTAATAAATACTGCAGAGGGACATATATCAAAGATATTGCCTAAAAACCGTCTACAATCACAGGCTCAAAAAACAATAATAACAGCAACACTTCAGCCACATAATTGCAAACCATCAATGCAAAAAAGGGCAATCCATGAAAAAAGGACCTAATAGTCCCTCAAAAAACTCATTGCAATAAGAATGATTACAATGGCAAATTTATGGCACTAGAGTCTTGTAGTATGACTTAGGATACAAGCCAAATCAGAATCTCAATTTGCAGACACGGTGTTTCGAGCTGTTGGCTCTCGTCAGTGCAAAGTATGAGATCTGATTTGGCAAGGTGAGAGGCTCTGGACTAGGGTCTAAGAAGTGAGAATAGATGGACTCACAAATTTACAGAAACTGCAATGGCCACATCTAAACGTGCCAACAGATCTATTTTGCAGCCAGGTACCTTCCTTCTTCAATGGATCAAGATGGCTTTTAACCACCTGATCCTTAATTGATCTCCCCCTTCTGTAGGTCACCGAGGGTTTCAGGGTAATCACATCACAGATGTCACGATCCATTCTTAGGATCGACCAGTATTTCCTCAAGATTTCCATCACTTTACCTGATTGATCATCAAACGTGCCAATAAGTCTCGTCAAATCATTAGGGTTCCCCCTTTCTCTAGGGATCAACAAAGATGACCTCCTTGTCCATTTAGCCACATTATAGGCTGGTTCTAAAACTCTAGCAGGGTAACCCCTGTCTCTAAACCTACCCTATAAATCCCTTGATTGTGCCTCAAAGTCCCCCCACTCAGAACAGTTCCTCCTGATACGTAAGAACTGTCTCCTGGGGATCCCCCGTTTCAAGGGGGGGGGTGATGGCTCTCCCATCTCAAAAGGCTGTTTGTCGAGGTGGGTTTACGGTATAGAGATGTATGTAAAGTTCCATTCCTTGAAATAGAAATATTAATGTCCAGGAATGTAATAGACTCACCCCCCACCTCATAAGTGAACAACAGCCCCATCTGATTATCATTAAGGGAATCTACAAAGGAACCAAAGGATTCTCTGTTGCCGGCCCAAAGGACGAGGATGTCGTCAATATAACGCCCCAAAATAAAATCCTCGGGGACCAGACGACATCCTCGTCCCTAAAGACCACTGTATCCTCCCACCAGCCCAGGAGCAAGTTTGCATACGTAGGGGCACAAGGGCTCCCCATCGCAGTGCCCCTGAGCTGGTGGAAATATTTACCATTGAAAATAAAATAATTGTGGCGAAGCACATAATCAAGCAATCCAAGTACAAACTTGTTATGCGATCCCAAGTGTACTCCCCTACCCTTCAGAAAATGTTCCACAGCTTTTAAAACTTCAGTGTGTCTGATGCTGCTATACAACGTTTCCACATCAATTGATGCTAATATGGTACCAGGATCCACAGATACCCCTTCCAGTTTGTTCAGGAGATCCATCCTATCCCTCAGATAGGATGGCAGGGTCAATACAAAAGGTCTCAAAATTTTATCCAAATACACACTAGAATTCTGACATAAAGCATCAATCCCAGAGACTAGAGTTGAGCGAAACGAGTCGAAAAAATTCAAAAGTCGCCGACTTTTGGCAAAGTCGGGTTTCATAAAACGAAACCCGACCCTAGGATGAGGTCGGCCACGAGGTCGGTGACTTACGCGCCAAAGTCGCGTTTCAAAAGTTTGTTTTGCGCTCTTTTTCAGCCAATCAGGATCCACGGACACTGTGGGCAACGTGATGACATAGGCACGGGTCACCACCATCTTTCAGAAGGGCATGCAAGTGATTGGCTTGCTTTGGTGGGCGTCACAGGGGGTATAAAAGGGCGTGCACGCCGACCGCCATCTTACTTCTGCCGATCTTAGTATAGGGAGAGGTTGCTGCTGATTCTGTAGGGAGAGCGTTAGGCAGGGAAGAAGACAAAAAAACTGCTTCTGCTGCTAGCGATTTGGCCTGCACAACACACCAGTCACTGTGTGTGCAGTGCAAGGGGAGGCTATATAGTGGTGTATCAGTGGTGTTGGTTGTTGGGCTGCCTTCTAAGGCTTCCTGACATTCCTGCATTGCTATTTACCCACTGCTCCGCAAACTGCTTTTTTAAAAGCAATCCCAATTTTTTTTTTTGTCCTGCTGAGAAGACAAAAAAACTGCTTCTGCTGCTAGCAATTTGGCCTGCACAACACACCAGTCACTGTGTGTGCAGTGCAAGGGGAGGCTATATAGTGGTGTATCAGTGGTGTTGGTTGTTGGGCTGCCTTCTAAGGCTTCCTGACATTCCTGCATTGCTGTTTACCCACTGCTCCGCAAACTGCTTTTTTAAAAGCAACCCTATCTCCCTTATCCTCTAGTCACTTTTGTCACAGCTGTGCCATCGAGCCTGTCACATAGCGCTCAGATATTCATTGGGCCTTACACAATCCAAAAGTGTCCATCCAGTGTCCAAAAGTGTGTGCAGAGATTCAAAATCTCCCTTATCCTCTAGTCACTTTGGTCACAGCTGTGCCATCGAGCCTGTCACATAGCGCTCAGATATCAGTGGGCCTCACACAATCCAAAAGTGTCCATCCAGTGTCCAAAAGTGTGTGCAGAGATTCAAAATCTCCCTTATCCTCTAGTCACTTTGGTCACAGCTGTGCCATCGAGCCTGTCACATAGCGCTCAGATATCAGTGGGCCTCACACAATCCAAAAGTGTCCATCCAGTGTCCAAAAGTGTGTGCAGAGATTCCAAATCTCCCTTATCCTCTAGTCACTTTGGTCACAGTTGTGCCATCGAGCCTGTCACATAGCGCTCAGATATCAGTGGGCCTCACACAATCCAAAAGTGTCCATCCAGTGTCCAAAAGTGTGTGCAGAGATTCAAAATCTCCCTTATCCTCTAGTCACTTTGGTCACAGCTGTGCCATCGAGCCTGTCACATAGCGCTCAGATATCAGTGGGCCTCACACAATCCAAAAGTGTCCAGTGTCCAAAAGTGTGTGCAGAGATTCAAAATCTCCCTTATCCTCTAGTCACTTTGGTCACAGCTGTGCCATCGAGCCTGTCACATAGCGCTCAGATATCAGTGGGCCTCACACAATCCAAAAATGTCCATCCAGTGTCCAAAAGTGTGTGCAGAGATTCAAAATCTCCCTTATCCTCTAGTCACTTTGGTCACAGCTGTGCCATCGAGCCTGTCACATAGCGCTCAGATATTCATTGGGCCTCACACAATCCAAAAGTGTCCAGTGTCCAAAAGTGTGTGCAGAGATTCAAAATCTCCCTTATCCTCTAGTCACTTTGGTCACAGCTGTGCCATCGAGCCTGTCACATAGCGCTCAGATATCAGTGGGCCTCACACAATCCAAAAGTGTCCATCCAGTGTCCAAAAGTGTGTGCAGAGATTCAAAATCTCCCTTATCCTCTAGTCACTTATGTCACAGCTGTGCCATCGAGCCTGTCACATAGCGCTCAGATATTCATTGGGCCTCACACAATCCAAAAGTGTCCATCCAGTGTCCAAAAGTGTGTGCAGAGATTCAAAATCTCCCTTATCCTCAAGTCACTTTGGTCACAGCTGTGCCATCGAGCCTGTCACATCGCGCTCAGATATCAGTGGGCCTCACACAATCCAAAAGTGTCCATCCAGTGTCCAAAAGTGTGTGCAGAGATTCAAAATCTCCCTTATCCTCTAGTCACTTTGGTCACAGCTGTGCCATCGAGCCTGTCACATAGCGCTCAGAAATCAGTGGGCCTCACACAATCCAAAAGTGTCCATCCAGTGTCCAAAAGTGTGTGCAGATTCAAAATCTCCCTTATCCTCTAGTCACTTTTGTCACAGCTGTGCCATCGAGCCTGTCACATAGCGCTCAGATATTCATTGGGCCTCACACAATCCAAAAGTGTCCATCCAGTGTCCAAAAGTGTGTGCAGAGATTCAAAATCTCCCTTATCCTCTATTCACTTTGGTCACAGCTGTGCCATCGAGCCTGTCACATAGCGCTCAGATATCAGTGGGCCTCACACAATCCAAAAGTGTCCATCCAGTGTCCAAAAGTGTGTGCAAAGATTCAAAATCTCCCTTATCCTCTAGTCACTTTGGTCACAGCTGTGCCATCGAGCCTGTCACATAGCGCTCAGATATCAGTGGGCCTCACACACTCCAAAAGTGTCCATCCAGTGTCCAAAAGTGTGTGCAGAGATTCAAAATCTCCCTTATCCTCTAGTCACTTTTGTCACAGCTGTGCCATCGAGCCTGTCACATAGCGCTCAGATATTCATTGGGCCTCACACAATCCAAAAGTGTCCAGTGTCCAAAAATGTGTGCAGAGATTCAAAATCTCCCTTATCCTCTAGTCACTTTGGTCACAGCTATGCCATTGAGCCTGTCACATAGCGCTCAGATATCAGTGGGCCTCACACAATCCAAAAGTGTCCATCCAGTGTCCAAAAGTGTGTGCAGAGATTCAAAATCTCCCTTATCCTCTAGTCACTTTTGTCACAGCTGTGCCATCGAGCCTGTCACATAGCGCTCAGATATTCATTGGGCCTCACACAATCCAAAAGTGTCCATCCAGTGTCCAAAAGTGTGTGCAGAGATTCAAAATCTCCCTTATCCTCTAGTCACTTTGGTCACAGCTGTGCCATCGAGCCTGTCACATAGCGCTCAGATATCAGTGGGCCTCACACAATCCAAAAGTGTCCATCCAGTGTCCAAAAGTGTGTGCAGAGATTCAAAATCTCCCTTATCCTCTAGTCACTTTGGTCACAGCTGTGCCATCGAGCCTGTCACATAGTGCTCAGATATTCATTGGGCCTCACACAATCCAAAAGTGTCCATCCAGTGTCCAAAAGTGTGTGCAGAGATTCAAAATCTCCCTTATCCTCTAGTCACTTTGGTCACAGCTGTGCCATCGAGCCTGTCACATAGCGCTCAGATATCAGTGGGCCTCACACAATCCAAAAGTGTCCATCCAGTGTCCAAAAGTGTGTGCAGAGATTCAAAATCTCCCTTATCCTCTAGTCACTTTGGTCACAGCTGTGCCATCGAGCCTGTCACATAGCGCTCAGATATCAGTGGGCCTCTCACAATCCAAAAGTGTCCATCCAGTGTCCAAAAGTGTGTGCAGAGATTCAAAATCTCCCTTATCCTCTAGTCACTTTGGTCACAGCTGTGCCATCGAGCCTGTCACATAGCGCTCAGATATCAGTGGGCCTCACACAATCCAAAAGTGTCCATCCAGTGTCCAAAAGTGTGTGCAGAGATTCAAAATCTCCCTTATCCTCTAGTCACTTTGGTCACAGCTGTGCCATCGAGCCTGTCACATAGCGCTCAGATATCAGTGGGCCTCACACAATCCAAAAGTGTCCATCCAGTGTCCAAAAGTGTGTGCAGAGATTCAAAATCTCCCTTATCCTCTAGTCACTTTGGTCACAGCTGTGCCATCGAGCCTGTCACAAAGCGCTCAGATATCAGTGGGCCTCACACAATCCAAAAGTGTCCATCCAGTGTCCAAAAGTGTGTGCAGAGATTCAAAATCTCCCTTATCCTCTAGTCACTTTGGTCACAGCTGTGCCATCGAGCCTGTCACATAGCGCTCAGATATCAGTGGGCCTCACACAATCCAAAAGTGTCCAGTGTCCACAAGTGTCTGCAGAAATTCAAAATCTCCCCTGTCCTATAGACACCTTGTACCTTGTTTTACATTACTATATAGTTTGTTGGACTTTGTCTACATTTCTACCAAAAATGAGGAAGGCTGGTGGAAGAGGCCGTGGAATTGGGCAGGGGTTGGCAGCTGGTAATGATGGTGTTGGTGGTGGATCTGATGGTAGTGGCAAGAGCAAAATAGGACCGAATGCAGGAGGTGCTGACCCTGCGTCATCGTCTGGCTACATAATGCCTCGAACGGTTAGTTTTCTAGGAGTTGGCAAACCGCTTTTAAAGCCAGAGCATCAGGAAAAAGTTTTGTCTTACATTGCTGACTCAGCCTCCAGCTCTATCGCCTCCTCTTCTTCAGTTGTAAAAAGTAAAAGCACTGACTCGTCATTGGAGGCTCATGTTCATGAACCACACTTTTCCTTGTGTCCTTCACCCCAACCAAGATTGGAGGATGACGCAGGCCATACTACTGATTACTCCATGGAGCTGTTTTCACATACCATGCCTGGATTATCAAGTGAAATGGTGAATTACCCAGGCCAAGATGAATCTGACATGGAGTGCACTGATGCACAGCCGCTGATGGATGATTCTGCTGGTACATTCACTCAGAGCACTACATTGTCCTCGCAGTGTACAGAGCCAGATTCTGACCTTGATGAGACTCAGGTGCCCCTTCCCGCACACTATACCACCATACACGGTGACACAGAGGAAGGTGCACATGACATAGAAGAGGAGGTGATGGATGACCCAGTTGTTGACCCAGATTGGCATCCATTGGGGGAAGAGGGTGCTGCTTCCAATAGCTCAGATGAGGAGCATCCACAGCAGACATCGACATCGCAACAGCTGTTATCTGGCAGGCCCGGAGCACTCCAAAGACAGGTTCCAAACATCAAAAGAGTTGCTGGACAGCTTGTCCAGAGGGTCAAAAGATCACAGCGTGCTAGGCCGCAAAATGTCTGCCAAAGTAAGAAGAGTGCAGTGTGGCACTTTTTTGAACAAAATCCTCATGATCAGGCCAAGGTTATCTGTAAGAAGTGCGCAAAGACCTTTAGCCGAGGGAAAAATCTGAAAAATTTGAATACCAGTTGCATGCTTAGACATTTAACCAGCATGCACTTGCAAGCGTGGACACAACACCAAACCTCAAGTGCCACATGTGCAACTGATCACAACAAAGGTAGTCAGCAACGTTACGTTTCCCCCACTGTAAGCCCACCGGT
This sequence comes from Dendrobates tinctorius, assembly GCF_039654945.1. Classification (NCBI taxonomy): domain Eukaryota; kingdom Metazoa; phylum Chordata; class Amphibia; order Anura; family Dendrobatidae; genus Dendrobates; species Dendrobates tinctorius. The sequence continues at coordinate 54,975,565 of NW_027361698.1, read as the reverse complement.
TAGCACAGCAGCAAATGTTGAGGTGTCGTTGCAAGACCACAGCAGTCAGGGAATCCCACTGTTATATCAACGAAAGACTGATTCTAGGCCATCAGAAAGAACACCAACTCCATCACCATCATCAACCCTCTCTCAGTCCACCCTGTCCACCGCTACTTCCACCATATGCAGCTCTCAAGTCCAGCTCACCCTCCCAGACACTATGAGTAGGTCAAGAAAGTACTCAGTCTCTCATCCGCGTACACTGGGTTTGAACGCCCACATTGCCAAACTAATCTCGTTTGAGATGATGCCCTTTTGGTTGGTGGAAAGCACAGCTTTCAGCGAACTCATGGCCTATGCAGTACCACGCTATGACCTACCCAGTCGCCACTTCTTCTCTCGCAAAGCCATCCCAGCCCTCCACCATCATGTGAAAGACCGCATTGTCCATGCACTCAAGCAGTCAGTGAGCGGAAAGGTGCACCTCACAACTGATGCATGGTCCAGTCGGCATGGCCAGGGCCGTTACGTGTCCATCACTGCGCACTGGGTTAATGTGGTGGATGCAGGGTCCACAGGGGACAGTGGTGGTGGGACAGTGCTGCCTAGCCCACGGTATAGGAAACAGTTGGCTGTAGGCGTTCGACCCTCCTCCTCCTCCTCCTCCTCCAGAAGCGAAAGCTCGTCCACAGAGCGCAGTCGTACGAGCACTCCATCTGCAGCTGCCACTGTTGCACACGATGTGTCCCCCTATCGAGCAGCTAGTGGAAAGCGTCAGCAGGCTGTGTTGCAGATGATGTGTTTGGGCGACAGACACACCGCCGAGGTGCTGGCCGAGTACTTGAAGCGACAAACTGAGTCATGGCTGGGCAGTGTACATCTTGAGGCAGGCAAGGTAGTTAGTGATAACGGCCGTAATTTTGTGGCAGCCATAGCCCTTTCAAAACTCAGCCACATACCTTGCTTGGCTCACACCTTGAACCTGGTGGTGCAGTGCTTCCTCAAAAATTATCCGGAGTTAACAGCCCTGCTCCAGAAGGTGCGAAGACTGTGCGCGCACATCCGCCGGTCGCCTGTACACTCCGTTCGTATGCAGAAGCTGCAGCGATTGCTCCACCTTCCCAACCACCGCCTCATTATCGACATTGCAACAAGGTGGAACTCCACCCTGCACATGGTGGAGCGGCTGTGCGAGCAGAGGAAGGCCATAATGCATTTGTGGGAGGATACACGGCCAGGCACTTTGAGAGCAGACATGCAGTTGACAGGTGTGCAGTGGTCGAAGCTGAAAGACCTTTGTAAAGTCCTTCAGTGTTTTGAGGAATGCACACGGCTGGTAAGCGCAGACGACGCCATCCTAAGCATGAGCATCCCACTTATGCATCTGCTCATGCAAACTTTGACGCACCTTAAGGAGCAGGCGTCTGCAGCCAATGTTGATGAGGAGGAAGAGGAGGAGGGAATCCTTGATGACATTCAGCCATTGTCTGCTCAGGGACCTCTCCTGGACGAGGTGGAGGAAGAAGAGGAGGAGGAGGATGATGATGGGGATGATTACTTAGGGGAGGAGGATGCATCTCGTGGGGCAAGTGAAAATGTTGGCGTGGCAAGGTCTGGTACAGGGTTTGTGCGTGACTGGAGGGATGTGGATTTGCCAGAAAGTGCTCCTCCACCCAGCACTCGCAGTGCATCATTGACACCGGGAACATTGACCCACATGTCAGATTATGCCTTGCGGATCCTAAAAAGGGACCCCCGCATTGCCAAAATGATGAACGATGACGACTACTGGTTGGCCAGCATCCTGGATCCACGCTATAAAGGCAAATTACAAAACATCATGCCACAGGAGAACCTTGACCTAATATTGGCTAATAAACAAGCAACTCTGGTAAATCGGTTGCTTGAGGCATTCCCAGCACACAGCAGCGGTGATGGTTCTCACACGAGCCGTACGGGCCGGGGGCAGCTTGTCAGAGGTGTTCGTGGTGCACACAGCAGAAGTGGCGTTGGAGACAGGGGTTTCATGACAATGTTGTGGACTGATTTTTCAAATACCGCTCACACAACTGGTAATACTGCATCGATGGAAAGTGACAGGAGACAGCAGTTGTCAACTATGTTTACAAACTACTTTTCCTCCCATATCGATGTTCTCCCACACAGGTCATTCCCCTTTGACTATTGGGCCACTAAACTGGACACTTGGCCTGAATTGGCCCAATATGCCTTACAGGAGCTCGCTTGCCCAGCTGCAAGTGTGCTATCGGAAAGAGTCTTCAGTGCAGCTGGATCAATCCTGACAGAAAAAAGGACCCGTCTGTCAACCCAAAATGTGGATGATCTAACCTTCATTAAAATGAACCACGCATGGGTTTCCAAGGATTTTGTCCCACCTTCCCCTGATGACACATAGGGTGACAGAAAAATGGCTTGCTTTGGTCCACCTCTTCCTGGTACTTCACCTATTTCGCCTTTTGCATCAGCTGAATGTCCAACATCAACATATGCCACTTTCTAAAACTCCCTAACTCTGCTGCCTCCCCCCCATGGCCGGGGTCACCACCTAGCGCACGACACCGTGTGAGTGCCGTTGCCCTGGATAGGTGGGTAGGCCGACTCTTGGGCGCGGGCACTGGCACAGGGTCCCTCATAGTGCAATCAAGTGTCTCTGACGGTGGTGGTGCACACCCGCCGTCAGACACACCGCTGTACTATGAGGGGCCCAGTGCCAGTACCGACGCCCACGAGTGGGCCCCCCTTGCTTGGGCAGGGCCCCAGCATTTGCAATCTTTACCTCTCCCTGCTCCTCCGCTGTGTAATCTGGGCCGTCAAATCCATACTGTGCCTAACACCGTCTGAGCCTGCCTCCTGATGTATAGACATATATTTTGAATGTGTACGCTATCCATACATGTTATCCGGGGATACGGTACCCTTTCTAACCTTTGTGCAATCACGTGCAATCCATACTGGGCCTAACATCGTCTGAGCCTGCCTCCTGAGACATATATTTTGAATGTGTACGCTATCCATACATGTTATCCGGGGATACGGTACCCTTTCTAACCTTTGTGCAATCACGTGCAATCCATACTGGGCCTAACACCATCTGAGCCTGCCTCCTGAGACATATATTTTGAATGTGTACGCTATCCATACATGTTATCTGGGGATACGGTACCCTTTCTAACCTTTGTGCAATCACGTGCAATCCATACTGGGCCTAACACCGTCTGAGCCTGCCTCCTGAGACATATATTTTGAATGTGTATGCTATCCATACATGTTATCTGGGGATACGGTACCCTTTCTAACCTTTGTGCAATCACGTGCAATCCATACTGGGCCTAACACCGTCTGAGCCTGCCTCCTGAGACATATATTTTGAATGTGTACGCTATCCATACATGTTATCCGGGGATACGGTACCCTTTCTAACCTTTGTGCAATCACGTGCAATCCATACTGGGCCTAACACCGTCTGAGCCTGCCTCCTGATGTATAGACATATATTTTGAATGTGTACGCTATCCATACATGTTATCTGGGAATACGGTACCCTTTCTAACCTTTGTGCAATCACGTGCAATCCATACTGGGCCTAACACCGTCTGAGCCTGCCTCCTGAGACATATATTTTGAATGTGTACGCTATCCATACATGTTATCCGGGGATACGGTACCCTTTCTAACCTTTGTGCAATCACGTGCAATCCATACTGGGCCTAACACCGTCTGAGCCTGCCTCCTGAGACATATATTTTGAATGTGTACGCTATCCATACATGTTATCTGGGGATACGGTACCCTTTCTAACCTTTGTGCAATCACGTGCAATCCATACTGGGCCTAACACCGTCTGAGCCTGCCTCCTGAGACATATATTTTGAATGTGTACGCTATCCATACATGTTATCCGGGGATACGGTACCCTTTCTAACCTTTGTGCAATCACGTGCAATCCATACTGGGCCTAATACCGTCTGAGCCTGCCTCCTGAGACATATATTTTGAATGTGTACGCTATCCATACATGTTATCCGGGGATACGGTACCCTTTCTAACCTTTGTGCAATCACGTGCAATCCATACTGGGCCTAACACCGTCTGAGCCTGCCTCCTGATGTATAGACATATATTTTGAATGTGTACGCTATCCATACATGTTATCTGGGGATACGGTACCCTTTCTAACCTTTGTGCAATCACGTGCAATCCATACTGGGCCTAACACCGTCTGAGCCTGCCTCCTGAGACATATATTTTAAATGTGTACGCTATCCATACATGTTATCCGGGGATACGGTACCCTTTCTAACCTTTGTGCAATCACGTGCAATCCATACTGGGCCTAACACCGTCTGAGCCTGCCTCCTGAGACATATATTTTGAATGTGTACGCTATCCATACATGTTATCCGGGGATGCGGTACCCTTTCTAACCTTTGTGCAATCACTTCCAATCCATACTGGGCCCAACACCATCTGAGCCTGCCTCCTGAGACATATATTTTGAATGTGTACACTATCCATACATGTTGTCTGGGGATACGGTACCCTTTATAACCTTTGTGCAATCACGTGCAATCCATACTGGGCCTAACACCGTCTAAGCCTGCCTCCTGAGACATATATTTTGAATGTGTACGCTATCCATACATGTTATCCGGGGATACGGTACCCTTTCTAACCTGTGTGCAATCACGTGCAATCCATACTGGGCCTAACACCGTCTGATCCTGCCTCCTGAGACATATATTTTGAATGTGTACACTGTCCATACATGTTATCTGGGGATACGGTACCCTTTTTAACCTTTGTGCAATCACGTGCAATCCATACTGGGCCTAACACCATCTGAGCCTGCCTCCTGAGACATATATTTTGAATGTGTACGCTATCCATACATGTTATCTGGGGATACGGTACCCTTTCTAACCTTTGTGCAATCACGTGCCATCCATACTGGGCCTAACACCGTCTGAGCCTGCCTCCTGAGACATATATTTTGATTGTGTACGCTATCCATACATGTTATCTGGGGATACGGTACCCTTTCTAACCTTTGTGCAATCACGTGCAATCCATACTGGGCCTAACACCATCTGAGAATGATAGATGGGGCCCACCATACACTGGAACATTCCAAAGGTGGACATCAGACACTGGAGCAGCATTTGCAGGGCCCATTATACACTAGAGCATTAGAAATGGGGCCCATTATGTTTGGAGCATTATTTGGGCCCATAAGACAGTAGAGCTTCATCCATGGGGACCAACATATACTGTAGCATTATGTGGAGCTCATCATATACTGTTTCAAACATTATATGGGACCAATGATTCTGTATGGAGAAATAGATGGGCCTCGTCATGAGATGTAAAAAGTGAGGTATTTTTCATTGTACTATACCGCTATTTCTCTGCCGTATCGGAGCATGATGAGTTGTAGTATGTGTTAAAGGGGCGCTCTTTCGCCCAGGGCACATGAAAACATGGAGCCAGCCCTCCCCCCCCACAGTCTGTAGCCAAATAACCCCCATTTTTCAGTGTGTAACTTGTATTATGAAGTTAATTAAGGTTGACAAGCTTAAGTAAGAAGAATTGATGCTTTTGGCATTCAAATGGGCACTGTTGGTGTGTTTCCTGTCCTCCTCTCACTGCCGACTTTTATTCCCCATTGACTTACATTGGGTTTCGTGTTTCGGGACGACCCCGACTTTTCCCTATAATCGGACGATCTTGCTCGACCTGACTTTTGGAAAAGTCGGGTTTCACGAAACGAAACGCGACCCTAAAAAACCAAAAGTCGCTCAACTCTACCAGAGACTATTGGTCTCCCCTTCAAGGGACTGATGCCCTTGTGTATTTTGGGTAAAGCATAAAACGTCGCCACTATAGGACATCTAGGCAACAGGAAATTAAGTTCGTTCTTTGAGATAAGTCTAGAGTCAAAGGCAGCCTTCAAAATTCTTGACAATCCGAGGCTAAACTCCTTAGTAGGATCAGATTTAAGTACCTCATACGTGGTTCGATCAGACAAGAGGGATAAACACATTTCGATATATCTGTCCCTATCTAAGATCACAGTGTTCCCCCCTTTATCCGAGGGCTTCACTATAATCTGATGATTTTTACTCAAACCCTCGAGTGCTTTCCTCTCACAATACGAGAGGTTAGATAATGTATGATCCACTCTTGGATCAATTCTCCGAATTTCATCAGAGACTAGCTGTTGAAAAATATCAATACTCCCCCCATCACTCATGGGGGGCATCTTGGTACTCTTTGGCTTTAGATTAGAGAAGGGGCCTTCACCAATTCCTCGTTGTCCCTCCTCTGCCAAATCAGCCAACAGAAGCACATCAGGGAGTTCATCAGTTGAAATACCAAGTCGCAAACACTTCGCCTTGTCATTTAAAGCAAAAATTTTTTTCCATTTCAGTTTCCTAGTAAAAAGATTAATGTCTTTAATCCACTCAAAAGGATCAAACCTAGTGGTAGGTACAAAAGAAAGGCTTCTAAACAGGACCTTACGCTCCACATCGGACAAAACATAAGATGATAAATTTATGAGCTCATTTTTACCATTAGCCGGGACACCCTCATCTACAACCAAAGGTACAATTACCTGTGATTCATTTGATTCGTCCTTTCCCTCAATTTGTAAGGGGCCAAACCTTTGGTTTCTAAAAAAGAAGAAGAAGAAGAGGAAGGTGCACAGGCCGAGGAGGAGGGTTGGCTTGTATTTGTAGGAGGAATAATCTCTTTTGTTTTTGTATATTTTCTCGCATGGAAACGATCTGTTTCCTGCCATCTCCTATAGCCACCTTTCCAACCCCGCCCTCTGTTCCTATAATCAGATTTCGATGTAGAGTATTTAGCTCTTCCCTCTGCATCAGACGACTCAATATCAGAGGAGGAGATATCAGTCTGGGCACTGTTGTTAGTACCCAGAGCCGGATACGTCCTCCTCTCCTTGAATTCAGTGTTATCCCTCAAAAAACGTTTATGTTTTCTATCTTTAATATAGAGTTGATATTTCTCCACCGATGTTTTTAAATTTTCTTCCTTAGCGGAAAAATCTGTAGCCGTTTTAAATTTCAGGATATTCTCTGTGAGTTCCTTGACCCTCATAGAAGTTCTCTCTAAAGTCTGTTTTTCTTCATCCAACAACACCTGCATCAAGCGCAATGAGGAGAGAGTCAATTCCTCTTCCCTCTTCCCTACTCAATAGTGTACCTGTTCTACACCTAGGAGCAGGTGTTAAATGAACCCTAAGTCCACGTGGGACAATTTTTTGTTTGATATAGTTCTCCAAAGATTGCACTTCCCACCAGGATTTGATATTTTCCTTAAAAGCTTCTAGAAGTTCTGAAAAAAGTGCTTTGAGAGAGGGACCCACAGTAGACAGGGAGTCAGATTCTACTTCTGAAAATACTTCTTTGGCATCATCAAGCCATTTATTTGTATCCAAGGGTCCTGACAAAAAAACAGCCTTACTAGTCACAAAAAAACCTCAGAAAAAATATGTATAGGGATCAACAAATTGTTTTGAAAACCAAAAGCGCAAAAAATAGAAAAAACCCCTAAAAATAACCTTTATTAAATAATCATAAAATTGGAACAAACCTAAATGCCAAGTGATAATAGGTTTCATTAAGTGACCAAATATGTATCACTATCAAAGGAAGGGGGGGAACCTCACCCTAATAGACCCTAATATGTCCCTTCCTAGCCGCGGAGGTTGGCACCCTAATTGTTGACGATGTGGCGCCCCCGCTCAACGTCGGTAGCCCTAAGAAACCCTTAATCACCCTAGCAAAACAAAAAAAGGGATACACAGTATAACACACACATACAAATATACCCGAAAAAAAAAACCCTAATGGGTAGACATAAATATGTCCTGATAAAAGGAGGAAGGTGCTGAAGTGCTATATATCTCGTAATCAAAAAAGGCTCAAAGAAAAAAATGTTAATGCAGCTATGAATAACTTATCTCGTACTAAAAAATACATATGCTGCAGAAAAAACGATAGTCCCTGCAGCTCAATCATCTTATCTCGTAGTAAAAAATACTGCAGAGGGACATATATCAAAGATATTGCCTAAAAACCGTCTACAATCACAGGCTCAAAAAACAATAATAACAGCAACTCTTCAGCCACATAATTGCAAACCATCAATGCAAAAAAGGGCAATCCATGAAAAAAGGACCTAATAGTCCATCAAAAAACTCATTGCAATAAGAATGATTACAATGGCAAATTTATGGCACTAGAGACAATGTACCATCAAGCGCAATGGCCATCAATAGTCATAGATAACACCATAATGCATATAAACAAAGCAAAGTTGGTCTGACAATCAAAAATCAAAACAAATACTTATCAGCCATTGATGTGACTTAAACGCATGCCCGACGCGTTTCCCCCTCCTATCATTGAGGGTTCATCAGGGGCAAGATCATAGGGGTCCCATCCCCCACCGACTGAACAAAATGCAGAGTGCGGCGTGGACTGTACCTGAAGCGCCGTAATTTGAAGACTCCCGCGACCCATATGCAGCGTCATTATCGGTCACATGATTAGTGACGAATACACCGGAAATGCATCAAAACAAGGGGCTGTTACTACGCCACATTCCTCAGTGATAGTGAATGGAGCGCAGAATGCGCTCCACACACCGGAACTATATCAGAGAAGAAGCGGTCACTTGGTGGGGGATGGGACCCCTATGATCTTGCCCCTGATGAACCCTCAATGATAGGAGGGGGAAACGTGTCGGGCATGCGTTTAAGTCACATCAATGGCTGATAAGTATTTGTTTTGATTTTTGATTGTCAGACCAACTTTGCTTTGTTTATATGCATTATGGTGTTATCTATGACTATTGATGGCCATTGCGCTTGATGGTACATTGTCTCTAGTGCCATAAATTTGCCATTGTAATCATTCTTATTGCAATGAGTTTTTTGAGGGACTATTAGGTCCTTTTTTCATGGATTGCCCTTTTTTGCATTGATGGTTTGCAATTATGTGGCTGAAGAGTTGCTGTTATTATTGTTTTTTGAGCCTGTGATTGTAGACGGTTTTTAGGCAATATCTTTGATATATGTCCCTCTGCAGTATTTTTTACTACGAGATAAGATGATTGAGCTGCGGGGACTATTGTTTTTTCTGCAGCATATGTATTTTTTAGTACGAGATAAGTTATTCATAGCTGCATTAACATTTTTTTCTTTGAGCCTTTTTTGATTACGAGATATATAGCACTTCAGCACCTTCCTTTTATCAGGACATATTTATGTCTACCCATTAGGGTTTTTTTTTTCGGGTATATTTGTATGTGTGTGTTATACTGTGTATCCCTTTTTTTGTTTTGCTAGGGTGATTAAGGGTTTCTTAGGGCTACCGACGTTGAGCGGGGGCGCCACATCGTCAACAATTAGGGTGCCAACCTCCGCGGCTAGGAAGGGACATATTAGGGTCTATTAGGGTGAGGTCCCCCCCCCTTCCTTTGATAGTGATACATATTTGGTCACTTAATGAAACCTATTATCACCTGGCATTTAGGTTTGTTCCAATTTTATGATTTAATAAAGGTTATTTTTAGGGGTTTTTTCTATTTTTTGCTCTTTTGGTTTTCAAAACAATTTGTTGATCCCTATACATATTTTTTCTGAGGTTTTTTTGTGACTAGTATGGCTGTTTTTTTGTCAGGACCCTTGGATACAAATAAATGGCTTGATGATGCCAAAGAAGTATTTTCAGAAGTAGAATCCGACTCCCTGTCTACTGTGGGTCCCTCTCTCAAAGCACTTTTTTCAGAACTTCTAGAAGCTTTTAAGGAAAATATCAAATCCTGGTGGGAAGTGCAATCTTTGGAGAACTATATCAAACAAAAAATTGTCCCACGTGGACTTAGGATTCATTTAACACCTGCTCCTAGGTGTAGAACAGGTACACTATTGAGTAGGTGGGAAGAGGAATTGACTCTCTCCTCATTGCGCTTGATGCAGGTGTTGTTGGATGAAGAAAAACAGACTTTAGATAGAACTTCTATGAGGGTCAAGGAACTCACAGAGAATATCCTGAAATTTAAAACGGCTACAGATTTTTCCGCTAAGGAAGAAAATTTAAAAACATCAGTGGAGAAATATCAACTCTATATTAAAGATAGAAAACATAAATGTTTTTTGTGGGATAACACTGAATTCAAGGAGAGGTGGGCGTATCCGGCTCTGGGTACTAACAACAGTGCCCAGACTGATATCTCCTCCTCTGATATTGAGTCATCTGATGCAGAGGGAAGAGCTAAATACTCTACATCAAAATCTGATTATAGGAACAGAGGGCGGGGTTGGAAAGGTGGCTATAGGAGATGGCAGGAAACAGATCGTTTCCATGCGAGAAAATATACAAAAACAAAAGAGACTATTCCTCCTACAAATACAAGCCAACCCTCCTCCTCGGCCTGTGCACCTTCCTCTTCTTCTTCTTCTTTTTTAGAAACCAAAGGTTTGGCCCCTTACAAATTGAGGGAAAGGACGAATCAAATGAATCACAGGTAATTGTACCTTTGGTTGTGGATGAGGGTGTCCCGGCTAATGGTAAAAATGAGCTCATAAATTTATCATCTTATGTTTTGTCCGATGTGGAGCGTAAGGTCCTGTTTAGAAGCCTTTCTTTTGTACCTACCACTAGGTTTGATCCTTTTGAGTGGATTAAAGACATTAATCTTTTTACTAGGAAACTGAAATGGAAAAAAATTTTTGCTTTAAATGACAAGGCGAAGTGTTTGCGACTTGGTATTTCAACTGATGAACTCCCTGATGTGCTTCTGTTTGCTGATTTGGCAGAGGAGGGACAACGAGGAATTGGTGAAGGCCCCTTCTCTAATCTAAAGCCAAAGAGTACCAAGATGCCCCCCATGAGTGATGGGGGGAGTATTGATATTTTTCAACAGCTAGTCTCTGATGAAATTCGGAGAATTGATCCAAGAGTGGATCATACATTATCTAACCTCTCGTATTGTGAGAGGAAAGCACTCGAGGGTTTGAGTAAAAATCATCAGATTATAGTGAAGCCCTCGGATAAAGGGGGGAACACTGTGATCTTAGATAGGGACAGATATATCGAAATGTGTTTATCCCTCTTGTCTGATCGAACCACGTATGAGGTACTTAAATCTGATCCTACTAAGGAGTTTAGCCTCGGATTGTCAAGAATTTTGAAGGCTGCCTTTGACTCTAGACTTATCTCAAAGAACGAACTTAATTTCCTGTTGCCTAGATGTCCTATGGTGGTGACGTTTTATGGTTTACCCAAAATACACAAGGGCATCAGTCCCTTGAAGGGGAGACCAATAGTCTCTGGGATTGATGCTTTATGTCAGAATTCTAGTGTGTATTTGGATAAAATTTTGAGACCTTTTGTATTGACCCTGCCATCCTATCTGAGGGATACAATGGATCTCCTGAACAAACTGGAAGGGGTATCTGTGGATCCTGGTACCATATTAGCATCAATTGATGTGGAAACGTTGTATAGCAGCATCAGACACACTGAAGGTTTAAAAGCTGTGGAACATTTTCTGAAGGGTAGGGGAGTACACTTGGGATCGCATAACAAGTTTGTACTTGGATTGCTTGATTATGTGCTTCGTCACAATTATTTTCTTTTCAATGGTAAATATTTCCACCAGCTCAGGGGCACTGCGATGGGGAGCCCTTGTGCCCCTACATATGCAAACTTGCTCCTGGGCTGGTGGGAGGATACAGTGGTCTTTAGGGACGAGGATGTCGTCTGGTCCCCGAGGATTTTATTTTGGGGGCGTTATATTGACGACCTCCTCGTCCTTTGGGCCGGCAACAGAGAATCCTTTGGTTCCTTTGTAGATTCCCTTAATGATAATCAGATGGGGCTGTTGTTCACTTATGAGGTGGGGGGTGAGTCTATTACATTCCTGGACATTAATATTTCTATTTCAAGGAATGGAACTTTACATACATCTCTATACCGTAAACCCACCTCGACAAACAGCCTTTTGAGATGGGAGAGCCATCACCCCCCCCTTGAAATGGGGGATCCCCAGGGGACAGTTCTTATGTATCAGGAGGAACTGTTCTGAGTGGGGGGACTTTGAGGCACAATCAAGGGATTTATGGGGTAGGTTTAGAGACAGGGGTTACCCTGCTAGAGTTTTAGAACCAGCCTAAAATGTGGCTAAACGGACAAGGAGGTCATCTTTGTTGATCCCTAGAGAAAGGGGGAACCCTAATGATTTGACGAGACTTATTGGCACGTTTGATGATCAATCAGGTAAAGTGATGGAAATCTTGAGGAAATACTGGTCGATCCTAAGAATGGATCGTGACATCTGTGATGTGATTACCCTGAAACCCTCGGTGACCTACAGAAGGGGGAGATCAATTAAGGATCAGGTGGTTAAAAGCCATCTTGGTCCATTGAAGAAGGAAGGTACCTGGCTGCAAAATAGATCTGTTGGCACGTTTAGATGTGGCCATTGCAGTTTCTGTAAATTTGTGAGTCCATCTAAAGTTTTTTCGAGTGCACATACTAAAAGAATATACAACATGAATTTTTTTGCAAACTGTAAGACCACAGGGGTTGTATATTTATGTACGTGTACATGTCCTCTCGACTATGTAGGTAAAACGAAGAGAGAACTACGTGTTCGGATTAGTGAACATCTGGGGGATATCAGGCACAACAGGGACACTCCTTTAGCCCGACATGTCAAGTTGGTGCATGGGGGTGATGAAACACAAATTACATTTCGGGTAATTGAGAGAGTTCAACCCACTGTTAGACAGGGAGATTGGGACAGGAGGATTTTACAGCGTGAAACACGCTGGATTTTCTGGTTGGAATCACAGAGCCCTAGTGGCCTTAATGAGCAATTGAATTTTGTGAGCTATATTTAATCCGGGTTCTTGACAGGCTCCAGCCTGCTTTTTTATGTGTTATTTCATATTGTTTGATTACTTGTAATTTTGCCAAACATTGATGTATATTATTTGTTAGGTTATTCATTGGGGTACATGGTTGTGTTCTGTGGAAGGGCAATTTATCTTAATGAGAATTATTTTTTCACATTTTGGGTTATCTTTGTTGTATATTTACATATATATTTTGTTGTTCATTTAGATGCCGTTCCATCCTGAATCGCATATGCCCTTTGAGCGTATTTTCGTTCTTTGGGCTACTTAGTTAATCAGTGCTATTGCCATTGTGATCGCCCTTCTAGTGATGGACTTCCGATGTTTATTGTGTATATAGATCATGTGATCGGAGCATTGTTGCCAAGTGACCGCTTCTTCTCTAATATAGTTCCGGTGTGTGGAGCGCATTCTGCGCTCCATTCACTATCACTGAGGAATGTGGCGTAGTAACCGCCCCTTGTTTTGATGCATTTCCAGTCGATTCGTCACTAATCATGTGACCGGTAATGACGCTGCATATGGGTCGCGGGAGTCTTCAAATTACGGCGCTTCAGGTACAGTCCACACCGCACTCTGCATTTTGTTCAGCCGGTGGGGGATGGGACCCCTATGATCTTGCCCCTGATGAACCCTCAATGATAGGAGGGGGAAACGCGTCGGGCATGCGTTTAAGTCACATCAATGGCTGATAAGTATTTGTTTTGATTTTTGATTGTCAGACCAACTTTGCTTTGTTTATATGCATTATGGTGTTATCTATGACTATTGATGGCCATTGCGCTTGATGGTACATTGTCTCTAGTGCCATAAATTTGCCATTGTACTCATTATTATTGCAATGAGTTTTTTGAGGGACTACTAGGTCCTTTTTTCATGGATTGCCCTTTTATGCATTGATGGTTTGCAATTATGTGGCTGAAGTGTTGCTGTTATTATTGTTTTTTGAGCCTGTGATTGTAGACGGTTTTTAGGCAATATCTTTGATATATGTCCCTCTGCAGTATTTTTTACTACGAGATAACATGATTGAGCTGCAGGGACTATAGTTTTTTCTGCAGCATATGTATTTTTTAGTACGAGATAAGTTATTCATAGCTGCATTAACATTTTTTTCTTTGAGCCTTTTTTGATTACGAGATATATAGCACTTCAGCACCTTCCTTTTATCAGGACATATTTATGTCTACCCATTAGGGGTTTTTTTTTCGGGTATATTTGTATGTGTGTGTTATACTGTGTATCCCTTTTTTTGTTTTGCTAGGGTGATTAAGGGTTTCTTAGGGCTACCGACGTTGAGCGGGGGCGCCACATCGTCAACAATTAGGGTGCCAACCTCCGCGGCTAGGAAGGGACATATTAGGGTCTATTAGGGTGAGGTTCCCCCCCTTCCTTTGATAGTGATACATATTTGGTCACTTAATGAATCCTATTATCACCTGGCATTTAGGTTTGTTCCAATTTTATGATTATTTAATAAAGGTTATTTTTAGGGGTTTTTTCTATTTTTTGCTCTTTTGGTTTTCAAAACAATTTGTTGATCCCTATACATATTTTTTCTGAGTTTTTTTCAGTCCATAACCTCCATGCTTGGATACCCAATAATTATAAGGCACAGAGGAATCACGGAGAACATTGGTACGGTCAGCAAGGTACTCCCTCAGCATCTTCCCAAACTTTGCACTCCTTGTGAGAGAACCCCATGCCTCAAGGCCTGTGTGATGGGAGAGTCTGAGAAAACTTTCCCAGAACTTTGACAGTGTTTCCCTACCTCTGCTGGATTGGAGTTGTGTCTCTCTCGCCTGTAATCCTTGGTTGTCTAACGAATTGTGACCTCTGTCGCCAGCGTTTTTAGATGGGAATTTTTTAAATAATTCCACAAGGGACCACTGGTACTGCCTCATTTTGTTACACCTGTCTGCCTTGTGAGTAAGAGATAGAAAGTTCTCCTTGTAGCATGGGTCTAGAAGTATCACCAACCAGTAATGATTGTCAACCAAAATTTGGAGAATGCAAGGGTCATGGGAAAGGCAGCGTAACATAAGCTCAGCCATGTGTGCCAGACTGCTTACAGGCAAGACTTACGTGTTCTCATGAATAGGATGACTGACCATGCTGTCCTTCTCCTCCTCCTCCTCCCTGTCCTCAGGCCATCCATGCTGAATAGACAGTATGACAGTTGTGCAGGTAGTACCGTCTATAGCACATGAAACTAGGTCCTGTTCTTCCTCCTCCTCCTCATTGTCACCCATTCCATGTTGGAATGAGATGAGGCTGTGCTGTGTGTAATCACCCTATATGTACCATCCCTGCCCACATGCACTTGTCCACGTGTCCATGGTTAGGTGGATTTTCCCAGTAACTGCACTGTTGAGGGCATGGCTAAAGTTGTGGAACTCATAGAATCATAGAATCATAGAATGGTAGAGTTGGAAGGGACCTCCTGGGCCATCTGGTCCAACCCCCTGCTCAAAGCAGGATTCGCTAAATCATCCCAGTTAGATGTCTGTCCAGCCTCTGTTTGAAGACTTCCATTGAAGGAGAACTCACCACTTCTCGTGGCAGCCTGTTCCACTCATTGATCACTCTAAGTGTCAAAAAGTTTTTTCTAATATCTAATCTGTGTCTCCTCCCATTCAGCTTCATCCCATTGCTTCTAGTCTTTCCTTGTGCAAATGAGAATAAAGTTGATCCTTCTACAATGTGACAGCCCTTTAGATATTTGTAGACAGCTATTAAGTCTCCTCTCAGTCTTCTCTTTTGCAAACTAAACATTCCCAAATCCTGCAACCTTTCCTCATAAGACAGGGTTTGCAGACCGGTCACCATTCTGGTCGCTCTTTTCTGAACTTGCTCCAGTTTGTTGATGTCTTTTTTAAAATGTGGTGCCCAAAATTGGACACAATATTCCAGATGAGGTCTGACCAAAGAGGAGTAGAGGGAAATAATTACTTCACGTGATCTAGACTGTATGCTTCTGTTAATACATCCTAGAATTGCATTTGCCTTTTTTGCTGCTGCATCACACTGTTGACTCATATTCAGTCTGTGATCTATTAGTATACCCAAGTCTTTTTCACATGTGCTGTCACTTAGCCCTATTCCTCCCATTCTATATATGCTTTTTTCATTTTTATTGCCCAGATGTAGTACTTTGCATTTCTCCCTGTTAAAAACCATTCTGTTAGTTGCTGCCCACTTCTCCAGTTTATTTAAATCTTTATGAATCCTCTCTCTCTCTTCTCTAGTATTAGCTATCCCTCCTAGCTTTGTGTCATCAGCAAATTTAATCAGTTTTCCCTCAATTCCTTCATCTAAATCATTGATAAAGATGTTGAACAATACAGGGCCCAGGACAGAGCCCTGTGGTACCCCACTTGAGACATTCTTCCAACTGGATGTGCAGCCATTTACGACCACTCTTTGGGTCCGATCACTAAGCCAGTTATGAATCCACCTAACAGTTGCCTTGTCCATTCCATACTTAGTCATTTTTTCAATAAGGATTGTATGAGAGACTTTGTCAAATGCTTTGCTGAAGTCAAGATATACTATATCTACAGCATTTCCTTGATCCACCCAATCAGTAATACCGTCATAGAAGGAAATTAAATTAGTCTGACATGACTTATTAGTTACAAACCCATGCTGACTCTGTTTAATCACTTCATTCTTATCCAGGTATTGACATACATGTTGTTTAATAATTTGTTCAAAGATCTTTCCTGGTATAGAAGTCAGACTCACCGGCCTATAGTTGCCTGGGTCCACCTTCTTCCCCTTTTTGAAGATAGGAACAACATTTGCTCTTCTCCAGTCTTCTGGCACTTCTCCTGTTCTCCAAGAATTTTCAAAGATTATGGAGAGGGGTTCAAAAATTTCTTCTGCTATCTCCTTCAGTACTCTGGGGTGTAATTCATCTGGACCTGGAGACTTGAATTCATTTAGGTTAGCTAAGTGTTTCCTCACTATCTTTCTGTTTATAGATATCCTGGATTCTTCTATTCCCTTAATAGGACAGTGAATAACAGTTGATGTTACATTTCCTTTCTGAGAGAAAACAGATGCAAAATAGGAATTTAAAAGTTCAGCCTTCTCAACATCCTGTCTTACCATTTCATCATTTTCATCCTGTAAAAATCCTATAGCATCTTTGACTTTTCTTTTACTTTTGACATATCCCCAAAATCCTTTATTATTGCTTTTGACATCTCTTGCAAGCCTCAATTCATTTTCAGCTTTAGCTAATCTGATTTGTGCCCTGCAGGTTCTGCAGACAGCATTATATTCTTCTTTAGATATGCCTCCCTCTTTCCATTTTATAAACATTTTTTTCTTCCTTTTTAGCATGTGCTTAAGTTCTGTGTTCATCCATCCTGGTTTCCTTAAATGCTTCCTATTCTTCCCTCTTTTCGGAATTGTTAACAACTGTGCTTTGAGAATTTCATTTTTCAAGATTTCCCATCCTTCCTGGACATTTTTGTCTTTAAGGATATCCAGCCATTGGATCCCTCCAATTCTCTTTCTGAATCCCTTAAAATCTGCCTTTCTGAAATCTAACCTTGACGTCTGAGTCTTCACAGGTCATGCTTGTGTAACATAGGGATAGCACACCATGAGAAATAGTGGCGGCTGGGGACCGAGCACCAAAGGATGGCCGCCGCCATCAGGTTACAGAAATCTTATGTCTCCATGAGACAACATTTCAAGCGCAAGCAGTCACAAAATGTGGTGTGAATTTAGTGGTGTGGCCTGTGGGGCATTAGCTGCATATTTGCGCTTGTGTTACAAGGATTCGGGTACGGACAACTGAACACTGCTTTGGGACAAGGACGTGGACATGCTTGCTGATGGTGCTAGTTTAATGAGTGCAACGACCTGTGTAGGGTAGGAGGCATCTTCGCATGCACCATGCACAGGGGGTTGTCTTACACACACAACAGCGGAAGAAGCAGTGGTGTCACCCACAGACATTTTTCCTGGACCTTGGGGTTCGGCCCACAAAGTCGGGTGCTTTGCTGCCATATGCCTGAACATGCTGATGGTGGTCAGGCTGGTAGTTTTGCTACCCCTGCTGATGCTGCCCTGGCAGGTGGTGCAAATGGCCTTTTTTGGGGTTAGCTACAGTCTTTAAAAAACAACCATACTCAGGAAGAACTAAAGGGCCTTTTACACATAGCGATATCGCTAGCAATATCACTAAAGCGTCACCGATTTTGTGACGCAACAGCGATATCGCCAGCGATCTCACTACATGGGACACTTACCGCCCCCCCGCTGGATATCGCTGATCGCGCGAGATCGTCCTGGTTCATTTCTCATCATCGGCTTCCTGCTGGTGCCGACGAGCGATGCATGGACGCGGACGGAAGTTGTCATCAGAGCTGCCGTCTGACAGGTAAGTAACGACCGCCGACCGCTGCTGCATCGCTGGAGAGATCTGCCTGTTTGGCAGCTCACTAGCGACCATTTAGCGATGCACCAGCGATCATGACTGGGTCGTATCATTGTCGGGATCGCTGGTGCATCGCTAAATGTAATGGGACCTTAACAGCTTGACTGGCAACGTCCATCATGTTGGTGTTATGGGAAACGGTTGCCTGCCTTCTGTATATGGCCACCATACTACTTCTTCCTACCTGTTGGGGTGCTTTGCCTCCCTCCCTTTGTATGCTTCTGTCCTCGCTCTGCATGTCCTTCTGCCAGGTTAGGTCAGTTACCATATCATCCACCACCTCATCTTCCACTTCCGCACCCTGGCCCTTCTCCTAACATTCTAACAAATGTGTTTCATCATCATCCACCGCTTTTGACACTTTCTCACCGTTGCCTTCTTGCATCGCTACATGCAATTTCCTCTTGCCCCGCTTCAAGTGGACCAGGTGATAGGTCCAAATCTATAAATGGAAAAGTGAACAGCTATTTGGAGTGTCCAAGCATGGGATCAGTTGTCTCCGTGCATTCGACATGATGGGAGGAAAGAGGATCAGGCTGAGGAACATGCAGCCCTGACTCATGGCTACTGAGACTTGACCATGTGGAAGACAGGGTCATGGTGGTGGTGGCAAAGTGACTGGAAGCATTATCCTATATCCAACCAACAACCTTTTGAAACTGCTCTGGGTTCAATAGTGGCATCCCCTAGTAATTCAGACAGGAAGGTAGGGCGAGAAAATGTGGGTGTTTGTTGTGGCAAAATTTCAGCTTGCCCACTGCCATGGCCTCAGCCTTGGCCTCTGCATGCACCATCACATCACCATCATGTCCAGTTCCCTGTCCCTTGCCATGCGCCATGCCCATTTTAAATGGAGGACAATATTTTCCATGTACACTACAAATGACTGAATTTGAAGTGAACTTTAATGTAATTTGTGTGACAGGCAAACCACAGTTTGAAATAGCTGGCCTGTAGGTAGCTATTTTTACATGCAAACTGGTGTCAATAACTTTGCTAACACACTGCAACAAAATTTAAAGGGAGGCCAGAAATGGCAGAATTTTGAGTGCACTTTTTATCTCTGATCCATGTGATGGACCAGCCACAGTTTTCAATAGCTGACCAGTAAAAAAAATTATTCCTGGCCTCTGATATTTGGGGCTATGTCCACAAATATCTGTAATAGCAGCAGCAGCAGACAGAACTGGAATGGACCCCCTTGCTATATGCACTGCAGTCTGCCACATACACTGCCTGCCTGCCTAGCAATGATATCTATGCAGCTTTATTAGTCCTCAGAAGGACTGTTATTTTAGATGTGTATATTATATGTTATACTCCCTAGCTCAGTAGCAACTCTCCCTACACTGCCTATTTCCATAGTAGACTGTGATGAGAATGGTGGCGCCGGGTCTGATATAGACCTAATGACGCTGTGTGGCCAGTAAATCACTGTAATGCCACAACCAACATGGCTGCGACATTACAGTGTGTGGAAAACAATCCCTGCATGTTCATTGGCTCTCTAAAAAGCACCAAACATGCAGGGTGGGGACCCGAGCTCCTGCCAAGCAACCCCGAAACTACTCGGCGAGCTCTGAGCATCTCGAGTAGTGAGATGCTCAGACGAATACCGAATAGTGGCAAGCATGCTCACTCATCACTAGTCATAAGTATTCAGACTCTTTGCTCATTATTGAGTAGAAGCACCATTATGCAACCGCACGCTACGAGTGCCGGCGGCAGTGCCGGGTATTAAGATGCGAGACTCGTCCGAGTTTCTCTTATGTGTGACCCTGGCCTTAATCAGATTCTAGTACTTCGTGATGTGCTTGTGGGCGGGGCTTTATGTGGTGCTCTGCTTACATATGCATCTTTATGGACTTATGACAGGTCACTGATCCTGCAGTGACTTACCCTCTATTTTGCATAATTCATATAATAATGTTGATCTTACTGCTGGAAGAAAATAAATTGTTGCACGAAAATGGCTTGCTGATAGATGTTACTTTGCAAGCACTGCTGACATTTTGCTGCAGCTAAATGTTTTTTCCCTCAGCAATGGCGCCGCCGCCACTATTCTGCATGTAATTTTTTTCTAAGCCTCACAATAGCGGCAATATTTTAGATATTACCAAAAATGCTAAATATGAAGATTATTATCAACAGTAATATCAACAATATTACATGCTTTATGTAAAATAGGAGGCAGGTCAGTGAATGATCAGTGACCTGTCATAAGCCCATAAAGATGCATATGTAAACAGAGCACCACATAAAGCTCTGCACACAGGCCGCCCAAAAGCATGAGCATTTCAGTAACTGAAAACTGCAAATAGAGATTAAATAACAAACACAAGATAGATTTCGTCAGCCAAGGTATCATTTTAATCAGTATAACAGTGCCAACCTGAAAGATTACTGAGCAAAATCCTGCTGTCAGATTTGCTTTAAGGTATGAGTTTTCAGGTTGCATCTGAAGATTACAAATGTGGGAGACCTGCTATGACACTGAATTGCAGTGGATGGGGAATGCTCAGGAAAGATTTTGGAGGAGAATGTGGGTGGAATGGACAAGAGCAGAGAAGAAAAAGAGGTCTTGTGAGGTCTGGATATTAGGGGAAGTTTATGGAGACATGTTTGCATATGTATGTAGGATACAAATTAAGGACAGCCTTGTAAATCATTATTAGTAGAGATGAGCGACTTTGCCTTTTTTCGGGTCGAGTCGGGTTTCATGAAACCGACTTTCTCAAAAGTCGGGTCTAACGAAATCGGCCGATTATCGTGAAAAGTCAAAGGCCGACTGAAACACGAAACCCAATGCAAGTCAATGGGGAAGAAAAGTCGACAGTGAGTGGAGGACAGGAAACACACCTACAGTGCCCATTTTAATGCCCAAAACATCAATTCTTATTACTTAAGCTTGTCAACCTTAATTTACTTTATAATAATAGTTAGGCATTGAAAACTGGGGGTTATTTGGCTAAAGTTGTGGGGGGGTAGTGCTGGCTCCAGATTTTCATGGGCCCAGGGCCAAAGAGTGTCAATGGGCTCCTTTAACACATGCCACAATTCATGATCCTCTGATACGGCAGAGAAATAGCGGTATAGTACAATGAAAAATGCTTCACTTTTTACATCTCATGACTGATATCGATTTTAAATTCTCCAATAGCTCCAAAAATGGACAGTATATTACTCCATACAGTATTATGGCCACGGCATAGTGCACTATACAGAGTAATGAGGCCCATATATTTCTCCATGCAGAATCATTGGTCCCATATAATGTTTGAAACAGTACATGATGAGCTCCACATAATGCTAGAGTATATGTTGGTCCCCATGGATGAAGCTCCACTTTGTTATGGGCCCAAATAATGCTCCATACATAATGGGCCCCATTTCTATTGCTCCAGTGCATAATGGGCCCTGTAAATGCTGCTCCAGTGTCTGATGTCCACCTTTGGAATGCTCCAGTGTATGGTGGGCCTCATATATCATTCTCCAGAGTATAGTGCTCCCCAAAAATAACTGTCCCAACATTGAAAACAATTAAATAAGTCTCCTCGCTAGGGAATCCCTGTTCTAGTCTGGACTCCTTGTCGTCCCCATCTTCCATCTCACTGCACTTGGACTGTTTAGGCAGAGGGCGAACAGACGTGATGTCATCACGCTCTCTGACCAGAATGTCACTGTCAGGAAATGCGGAAGACGTCAAGCCGGTGGAGCAGTGAGATGTAAGTATTTCAACTTTGCAAGTGCTGTGATCCTGAGCAAGCAGGGGGGGCCCACTCGTTGGCGACGGCACTGGCACAGGGCCCCTCATAGTACACCGGTGTGTCTGACGGCGGGTGTGCACCCCCACCATCAGAGACACTTGATTCTACTATGAGGGACCTTGTGCCAGTGCCGTTGCCAAACAGTGTGCCCACCCACCTGTCCAGGGCAATGGCACTCGCAAGGGCGCGTGCGCCAGGTGCTGACCCCGGCCCTGTGGGGGGAGGCAGTCCAGTTAGGGAGGTAGAAAAATTGGCATATGTTGATGTTGGACATTCAGCAGCTGCAAATGGAGTAATTGGAGAAGTCCACGGAAGAGGAGGACAAAAGCAAGCCATTTTTCTGGCAACCTAGATGTCAGCTGGGGAGGGTAGGACAAAATCTTTTGAAACCCATGCATGGTTCATTTTAATGAAGGTTAGATCATCAACATTTTGGGTCGACAGGTGGGTCCTTTTTTCTGTCAGGATTGATCCAGCAGCACTGAAGACTCGTTCAGATAACACACTAGCAGCAGGGCAAGTGAGCTCCTGTAAGACATATTGTGCTAATTCAGGCCAGGTGTCAAGTTTACTGGCCCAATAGTCAAAGGGGAATGACCGGTGAGGGAGAACATCGATATGGGAGAAGAAGTTTGTTACCATAGTTGACAACTGCTGCTCCTGTCACTTTCGATCGATGCAGTATTACCAGTCGTGTGAGCGGTACTTGAAAAATCAGTCCACAACATGGTCATGAAACCCCTGTGTCGAATGTCACTTCGGCTGTGTGCACCATGAACACCTCTTTCATGTTGCCACCTACGGCTTGTTGGAAAAACATCACCGCTGCTGTGTGCTGGGAATGCCTCAAACAAACGGTTTACCAGAGTTGCTTGTTTGTTAGCCAATATTAGCTCTACGTTCTCCTGTGACATGATGTTTTGGAATTTGCCTTTATAGCGTGGATCCAGGATGCTGGCCAACCAGTAGTCGTCATCGTTCAACATTTTGGCAATGCGGGGGTCCCTTTTTAGGATCTGCAAGGCATAATCAGACATGTAGGCCAACGTTCCAGGTGTCAATGATGTACTGTGAGTGCTGGGTGGAGGAGCACTTTCTGGCAAATCCACATCCCTCCAGTCACGCACAAACCCTGTACCTGACCTTGCCACGCCAACATTTTTTCTTACCCCCTGAGAAGCATCCTCCTCCCCAAAATAATCATCCCCATCGTCCTCCTCCTCTTCTTTTTCTTCCTCCACCTCGTCCACGAAACTTCCCTGACCAGAAAATGGCTGACTTTCATCAAGGCTTCCCTCCTCCTCTTCCTCCTCGGCTGCAGACGCCTGCTCCTTAATGTGGATCAAAGTTTGCATGAGCAGACACATAAGTGGGATGCTCATGCTTATGATGGCGTCGTCTGCGCTTACCAGCCGTGTGCATTCCTCAAAACACTGAAGGACTCTACAGAGGTCTTTCAGCTTCGACCACTGCACACCAGACAACTCCATGTCTGCCTGCAAACTGCCTGCCCGTGTATCCTCCCACAAATGAATTACAGCCTGCCTCTGTTCGCACAGCCTCTGAACCATGTGCAGGGTGGAGTTCCACCTTGTTGCAACGTCAATAATTAGGCGGTGCTTGGGAAGGTGGAGCAAACGCTGCAGCTTCTGCATACGACTGGAGTATACGGGAGACCGGCGGATGTGCGAGCACATTCTTCGCACCTTATGGAGCAGGGGTGTTAACTCCGGATAATTATTGAGGAAGCACTGCACCACCAGGTTCAAGGTGTGAGCCAGGCAAGGTATGTGTCTGAGTTTTGAAAGGGCTATGGCTGCCACAAAATTCCGTCCGTTATCACTAACTACCTTGCCTGCCTCAAGATGTAGACTGCCCAGCCATGACTCAGTTTGTCGCTGCAAGTAGTCAGCCAGTACCTCTGCAGTGTTTCTGTTGTCTTCCAAACACATCATCTTCTACACAGCCTGCTGACTCCTACCACTAGCTGTTCGATAGTGGGACACCGAGTGTGCAACACTGGCAGCTGCAGATGGAGTGCTCGTGCGACTGCGCTCTGTGGATGAGCTTTCGCTTCTGGAGGAGGAGGGTCAAACGCCTACAGCCAACTGTTTCCTATACCTTGGGCTAGGCAGCACTGTCCCACCGCCGCTGTCCCCTGTGGACCCTGCATCCACCACATTAACCCAGTGCGCAGTGATGGACACGTAATGGCCCTGGCCATGCCTACTGGACCATGCATCTGTTGTGAGGTGCACCTTTCCACTCACTGATTGCTTGAGTGCACGGACAATATGGTCTTTCACATGCATGTGGAGAGCCGGGACGGCTTTTTGCGAAAAGAAGTGCCGACTGGGTAGGTCATAGCGTGGTACTGCGTAGGCCATGAGCTCGCGGAAAGTTTTGCTTTCAACCAACCGGTAGGGATTCATCTCTAATGAGATTAGTGTAGTGAAACCTCCACCAGGGGGAACTGGTGAGGGAAGAGAGGTTACACACTAAGAGCAGCAACCCTGAGCAACAGCACAGGTGCCACAGGTAACGAGAGAGTATAGTCAGACGAACCGAGTCAGAAACTAGCAGGAGCAGACGTACCAGAAGGAGCAGCAATACACGTAGTCAAAATACCAAGCCGAGAGTCAGAAAGCCAGAACATGAGCACGGGGTCCAAAATGTGAGATGAAATACGTGGTCGGGGTACAAGCCGGGGAGTCAGATGCCAGAGAGGGAACGTAACAGCAGAGACGAATACCAAGAGATGGGGTCAGAAATCAGTCCGGGTCATACACGTGAATATCAGTCAAAGGCAAGAGGATTACCAAGGTACAAGGGTCAGAGGCTCTAAACTGGAAGCTTGAGCTATCACTAACACTGGTCAGCAGGCTGTGAGAGACTGAAATAGCCCAGCTAGCTCCAGTATGAGGCTGAGGAGATTAACTCCCGCATGACCAGTCTGGAGTGAAGACAGCAGAAAATAAACTCCGGAATGGACCATGACAATTAGTTTGGCAATGTGGGCATTCAAAACTAGTGTACGCGGATGAGAGGATGATTACTTTCTTGTCCTACTCAGAGTCTCTGGTAGGGTGAGCTGGACTTGAGAGCTGCATATGGTGGAACTAGCAGTGGACATGGTGGACCGAGAGAGGGTTGGTGATGGTGATGGTGGTGTTGCTGATGGCCTAGATTCAGTCTTTCGTAGCAATAACATTGTGATTCCATGACTGCTTTGCCCTTGCGACACCTCGACATTTGCTGCTGGTGGTGTGCTAACCGGTGGTCTTACCATGGGGGAAGTGATGTAGCATTGCTGACTACCTTCATTCGGAGCAGGTGCACATGTGTTATGTGAGGTTTGGTAGTCCGTCCATGCTTGCAAGTGGTTAAATGTCTAAGCATGCAACTGGTATTCAAATTTCTCAGATTTTTCCCTCTGCTAAAGGTCTTTGCGCACTTCTTACAGATAACTTTTGCCTGATCATTAGGATTTTGTTCAAAAAAGTGCCACATTGCACTTTTCCAACTATGGAAAACATTTTGAGACCTTGTACGCTGTGCTAATTTGACCGTCTGGCCAAGCTGTCCTGCAACTCTTTTGGTTTTTGCAACCCGTTTTTGGACAGCTATGGTCCTGCCAGATAACAGCTGTTGCGATGTCGTTGCCTGCTGCGGATCCTCCTCCTCCTCTTCTGAGCTATTGGCAGCGGCACCCTCTTCCCCCAATGGATGCCAATCTGGGTCAACAACTGAGTCATCCATCACCTCCTCTTCAATTTCATGTGTACCTTCCTCTGTGTCACCATGTAAGGTGGTATAGTATGCGGGAAGGGGCACCTCAGTTTCATCAGGGTCTGATTCTGCCTCAGTACACTGCGAGGACAATGTAGTGCTCTGAGTGAATGTACCAGCAGAAAAATTTAGCAGTGGCTGTGCATCAGTGCACTCCATGTCAGATTCATCTTGGACTGGGGAATTCACGGTTTGACTTGCTAACCAAGGCATGGTATGTGAAAAGAGCTCCATGGAGTAATCGGTAGTGTGGCCTGCCACATCCTTCGCTTTTGGTAGGGGTGAAGAACAGAAGGAAAGGTGTTGTTCCTGACCAGGAGCCTCCAATGATGACTCAGTGCTTATATTTTTTGAAACTTCAGAAGAGGAGGCGAGAGAGCTGGAGGCTGTGCCATCAATGTAAGCTAAAACTTGTTCCTGAAGCTCCGGCTTTAAAAGTGGTTTACCTACTACCAGAAAATAGAGCCTTCGAGGTCTTGTGGAGCCAGACGATGACGCAGGCTCAACACCTCCTGCCTTAGGTGCTATTTTGCTTTTGCCACTACCAACAGATGCAACACCACCACCACCACCATCGGGACCAGCAGGCAACCCCCGCCCACTTCCATGGCGTCTTCCACCATACTTGCTCATTTTTGTGAAAATGTACCCAAAATACCACCAGTTATATGGTACTGTAAAACAAGGTAGAAGGTGTATCTACTATTAGTGAGAATTTGAATCTGACTAGAGATTTGAGGACGCTGAACTATTGTCTCAGGCGGCAGGCCCAGTAGAGATTACACCTCAATGTAACAGACTGAAATTGGATGGTGTATGACAAGGTGGAGGGTGTCTATAGGATTGGTGAGATTTTGGATCTCACTAGAGATTTGAGGACGCTGACAATTATGCTCTCAGTCCAAGTATGGACGCAGGCAGCCTAATAAGCAGGACTGCTGTACAGTGCACACATAAAAGGGTGGAAAAATGAACCCTTGGTAACTGTGCAGAAAAGAGGAAGAAATGTATTTTTGCTTTTAAAAAAGCAGTTTGCACAGCAGTGTGAAAACAGCAATGCAACTATCAGGGAGCCTTATAAGGCAGCCTAATAACTAACAGAGCTGATGCACAAAAATAGAGCCTCCCCTGTCACTGCACACATACTCTGGAGAATGATATATGAGGCCCACCATACACTGGAGCATTCCAAAGGTGGACATCAGACACTGGAGCAGCATTTACAGGGCCCATTATGCACTGGAGCAATAGAAATGGGGCCCATTATATATGGAGCATTATTTGGACCCATAACAAAGTGGAACTTCATCCATGGGGACCAACATATACTCTAGCATTATGTGGAGCTCATCATATACTGTTTCAAACATCATATGGGACCAATGATTCTGTATGGAGAAATATATGGGCCTCATTACTCTGTATAGCGCACTTTGCGGTGGCCATAATGCTGTATGGAGTAATATACTGTCCGTTTTTGGAGTTATTGAAGAATTTAAAATGGAGTTTCTGAGAGTCTTGAGATTTCTTTGTACTCTGCACAGATTCTAGACACCATGTGCAAGATGCAGCAAAGCAGCCCCAGGATATAACAGAGCCTCCTCCATGTTTCATAGTAGGGACAGTGTTCTTTTCTTGATAGGCTTCATTTTTCCATCTTTGAACATAGAGCTGAGGTGCCTTGCCAAAAATTTAAATTTTTGTCTCATCTGTCCGTAGCACATGCTCTCAGAAGCTTTGTGGCTTGTCAACATGTAGTTTGGCATGTTCATTTTCATAGATTTTTTATTTATTATTACTTTTGCAAGATTCAAGTTATTTCTGTCACCATTGTGGGTTTTTTGTCACTAAACAAGGGGTACCAACATTTTTGACCACGTGTGTAAGGAAGAGAGCCTATGTGGGAATAAGAGCACTGGGCAATTGCCCATTTTTCAAGTTACTAACACAGGACCTGATTCTTATGAAGAATCAGTGGGTCAAAATAATCCTATTCTGTAAATTTCACATCACTTAAATTTTACTTCTGCTTTAAATGTAGTATTAAGAATGAATAGATGACATTATACATTTTGCACCTTTATCAATGTATGGCTTTTCAGTTATTTAAAATGTTCCTCTTCTATTATAATTTTTTCTCTAAGTTACAACAGTACAGCTGCAGCATATTGTTTTATTGTTTTGTTCGGTTTATTACAAATGTGCATTATTTATCGACATTTATAGTTTCAGAATGTGTTGTATTAATTTGAAATTTTCTACAATTTTTAAGTGTCAACCTTAATATTATGGTTTGGAGGCTTAATACACTTCTTTTTTATCACACATTGTAATGTCTTGTTCTATATTACTTTCATTGAGTTAAACACCGTGACATTCCCACAGAGTATATATGAGCACAGTATATTATGTTCTAAAAATAATATTTTGCTGAGGCAATAGTTCAGGCTTCCATCTT
Source organism: Dendrobates tinctorius (assembly GCF_039654945.1). Lineage (NCBI taxonomy): Eukaryota > Metazoa > Chordata > Amphibia > Anura > Dendrobatidae > Dendrobates > Dendrobates tinctorius. The sequence continues at coordinate 54,947,144 of NW_027361698.1, read as the reverse complement.
ATTTTCAGATTTAATGTTGTTATTGGGCAAGAAAAAAAAGGAGAGACACAAATATTTGATTTTCTCTTTTCATTCTAGATTTCATAGAGTGTTTATAAAATTGCTTTTTGCTATCAAAGCAGATTGTGAATAACTGTCCATACTGCAATTTCTGTAATTCAACTACATGCCATAAGGAAGACTCAGCTAAGAGAAAAAGTGCTGAAATCTTTGCAATTGATGCAGTTCGGAAGTGCAGAACAACAATGCAAAAATACAAGCTAAAAATTAGCAACTGGAATAGTCATGCTGTTAGAGACATATCATTGGCGCAACCTTTGCAAATGCACAGTGGCCTAAGAGGTAAGAGGGACTAATATCTCCAAAATAGCAAGGAGCTCCAGTGACAGACACATTATTGGACTGCAAAGGGCCCATACACCATTCTTGCACAGGGGTCCTTTTCTGTCTGCGTCCACCAATGTTGGAACCAGTAACATTTCCTGCCAACACTATCTTTTTCTTATCAGTGAATTATGCTCATCATTCCTGGCTCATTTGTAAGCTTGTGAGCCGGGCCTTCACTCTTCTTGGTATCTGATAATTTATGTGTTACCTTTAATGACTGATATTGTCTGTATATTTCCCCTCTGAATTCTAAAGTGTTGTGGAATATGTTGCCACTATCGAAATAAAAGTTATTATTATAGAAATAAAAATAAGTATTATTTTTCAATTTAATAGCCATTTTTTTCTCATTACATCTGTCTCCTATAATCATCATAAACTTTAAAAAACAGCTCAAATCCATCTTGGTCATAGCAAGATGGGCTGGAAGCAAAGTATGGAGTTAGGATACAACTAGCAATTGAATATAGATATGGTGTAGCTCGCATCTGTCCTATTGTATTTGAATTACAATTATACAATTTTTTTCCCCTCATAATGCAGTAGAAAGCAGAAGCAAGAGAGCACAATATTTTTTCCAGATTCTGAAATCAATGAGTCGATTCACTTTCTTGTTCTAAGCGAGTGATACTGAGTTTTTGTTTCTTTTATAGCTGAATTGTTTTGTTTAGTTTATGTTTAGAAAAAATAGTTATTTATATATTCTTTTAAAATCCCCAAAAAATTCAATAAAATCTAGACATTTAACTGTTACTGTCTACCTCACAAAGTTATAGTGTTTAGTGATGAGCGAGTATACTCGTTGCTTGGGTTTTCCCGAGCATGCTCGAGTGTCCTCCAAGTATTTTGAGGTGCTCGGAGAATTAGTGTGTGTCGACGTAGCTGCATGATTTGTGGCTGCTAGACAGCATGTATACATGTGGAGATTCGCTATCAAATCATGCAGCTGCGACAACACAAACTAAATCTCCGAGCACGCCAATATACTCGGAGGACACCCGAGCATGCTCCTGAAAACCCAAGCAATGAGTAAACTCGCTCATCACTAATAGTGTTGTTATAGTGTTTTATGAAGTGTATGTAAAAGGAAAAGCGACAATGGACACGTTGGTGATTAAAGGAAAAGAAAACTAATAAGAACAATGTGAAAGCCGCAGTGTTTTAATGTGTTCTACACAGAAAGTTCTACTTGATCACACATGACTACAATGGATAAATTAAGGACATAATAATAATCTAAGGACCAGTTTTTAATAAGAAAAAAACATGAAAATCTGTCAGTGCACCTTGTTTATAAATGAGCTGTTCGTTAAAACTGGGTAAAGGTGATCATGGTGATGTAACTTTGACAATATTAAGCCATTTTATGCATAAAGAAACTAAAAAAATGGATAGTCCTAAGAGTCCTAAGAGTATTATGCATATATTTTCAGGGCAATTGCAGTACTTGCAATTTGTGTCAATGTTAATTGCTGCAAATCGAATTTATTAAAAAAAAAACTGCCGAATTCAATTTTCAAAAGATTTAAACCTTTCTCTTACACAAGCATGACGTGATTTTTCTGAAAACTTGCATGAAGTGACTGGTGTGTTTTAAAGCTTTGAAAGAACTTTGAAAAAATGTAAAGGAAAAGTACATATTGTCAAAGTAAATACATATTATTCCAATCAGAATGAAATATGCTACACATGCTAAATTTGTAAAAAAAAGTGGTCAAATACTTCATATCTAATGTGTTTTGAACACTAGATGGTTAATAATTTATTTTTTACATAACTAGTATGTACAGTGATACATTCGGATTTCATGGACATCAGTAGTAAAGGAAAGAACAGCAAAGTGATAGCATACGTTATTGTCAAATTACCTATTTTTATATACAAAAAATAGTTAGATACATAGTAGAATTCTAATTATACTGATGGTTCAGTATTCTACAGTTAAATTTAAGACTTAAAAAACAGCAGGAAAAAGATATGACAGATTTCTTATCCTGTAGAATAAATGTGCCAATAATGCTTTGCGTAATAATTGTATGATTACCTTTTCAATGCCAAACAACATGAAACATGGATTTCCAACAGCAGTAGTGCCATCTTCTAGTGTTCTGCCCTTCTGCATAGACAAACAACAATCCAACGAACTGATGTAGGTCTATTATCAGGACTGAAATGTTATTTTCACAATATCTATAATAAACTGTGTTAAAATACTAAATTGCAACAGATCTACTGAGTTTCAAATGTTCTTTTCATAATAATTTATTTTATTGGCAGTTGTGTATGGAGCTAGTGGAGGTCCCTGAAACTGTTTTAAATATTTTTATAATATTTCTAGAAATTTGATTATTTTCTTAATTATTTTTTATTAGTTCAGGTTTTTTCACATAGACATTCACCACAGAGAAAAACATGTAAGTAGTCTTCAAATGTGCATTTACAACTCTGCTGTCACATTAGTGTCTGAACAAGCTTCTATTGCTTCTGCCTCTGTCGCCAGACAGTGACGTAGTTACACCACGAATGTCATTGTGCCATGCAATCCCATTTTATATTTAACTTTAATACAGCTAGTTCTTGTTGTCCCACCTTTCATACATGCTGTGTTTCTGCATAGAGCTTTTAATCTCTTGTAATTACATTTAAGGCATGGGTAGGGTTCATCCCAATTTGAACCCCTAGTACCCTGTCTCAAACCGGCAGTTATAGGCTAAACCTGACCCTTGTTCACTTTGTCTGCTTCCTTGATCATGTGTACCATATTCTGTTGCTGACCACAGATTATTTTGACCCTTGCTCTGCCTGAGGATTCTGACTTTATTTTTAGGGTGTGTGCACATGTTGCGGATTCTGCTGCGGATCCGCAGCGGATTTGGTCTTGCGGATCCGCAGCAGTTTCTGCTGCAGTGTACAGTACCTTTATTTTCAATGGAAAACAAAAACTGCAGTGCATATGCTGCAGATTTTTCTGTGCAGATTTGCTGCGGTTTAAGATCCGCAGCATGTCACTTCTTTGTGCAAAATCTGCAGCGGTTTCACACCTGCTCCATTGTGCAGGTGTCAAACCGCAGGCTAATCCGCAGATAAACCGCAGGTCTTTTGACCTTTCGGATTTACCTGTGGATTTTGTGAAATCCACGAGGACAATTCTGCAGCAGAATCCGCAACTTGTGCACACACCCTAAGTCTTCCCAGGTTTTCACCTGGATCTTGTGACCATCCTCTATGATCTTTCTCCACTTGGACAGCAGCCTCTCTGCAGATGCAACCCAAAAGATCTTGTAAAAGTCTAGATCCCTTTATATGTATGAGGAGATAAATGCCTGCCTTCCCGTGGGACCTATTAAGTGGAGTAACAAGTGCATAGCTTGTCAATGGAGGCCTACTTAAGAGATGCCAGCCTTGAACCAACAATGCAAAATTACAAAATAAAATTGGATCAGCAAACTGAATTTCAATAAAAAAAATTCTTCTTTATTCCATTATTTTAAAAAAGTAGTCCAGACAAATTGTTAAATCATGTGGCATTCTTACAAGTTTCTGGCTGTAGCCCTTAGTCATAGGGCTACTGCAACTACTTAGTGACCTGGAAGCATGGATACTTCCAATGTCGGGAAGGGGTTATACTGCATGAATGACTAATTGAATCCAGGAAAAAGTTTGAACTTTTTGGGGAATTTTATTTACCATCTTAATGTAGCAATAACCACGTTAAACTATATGGATGACAAATTGTCCGCAGAAAAAAATGTTTTGCTTTTTTTTTATCTTAGATGCCATCCTAATTTTACACAAAGCGTGTATTGTTCTATGGATGACATATGCAGTATCCAGTCCAGAAAACTCTTTGAACGTAAATATTTTGACAGTGTATTACATGTATTCCTACAGTCACAAAGTCTTTGCACAAAGTGCAAAGCCAGAAAAAAATGATAAGGAGGGTAATACAGTAATCCTCTTCAAGTGTCGGATTCTACTTCTCTTCCTTGGGAGGCTGAGGCGATTGCTTCTGCTTCCTGGAGCACAATTCCCAGGTGCCTTGGCTGTCAGTGACCCAGCTTCGGGTAGTGCCAGAGCCCCCAACATGTAAAAATGGGTGTCAGCCTACTGTGTCACCTTTACCATCGCTTGTTCCTGCATAGGTGGTGGGGAACCCCAAGGGCAGGCCAATCTCTCAGGAGTGGTAGCCCATCTCAAGCTGCCTCAAGGAGCCTCTTCCGGGCATGTTCATTTCTCAAGAAGGGTTCAGCCTTCCCCCTTCCTTCTCGGATCACACCCACTGCATATCAGGAATGTTGATCCTTAATTTTGTACCTTCTTCCAGCCATCAGCTCTTGCTGCCTTCAATGCAAGTGATCCGTCTCTTCTGCCTGCTGCTTGAATAAGATGTGATAATGGGTCCCAAACTTTTCTCTTGACCCCCATCTCTGCTGTCGCTTGTATATAATGACCTCTCCCAGGATGCCAACTCTCAGTACCTTGTGCCTAGCTAGCATGTCTCCAGCCTTTGTGCTGGCCTGCCTCTTTCTCTCTTCTGACCAGCCGAGGCCACGCAGTCTGCTCACTAGTTGATGGATCCTGGCTCTCCATTCTGCAGTACACAAGAACCCAAGCAGTGAAGACTGTGTCCTGAATTTGGGCATTGATAGTTCTGGGAAAGTGGACAGTTGCTGATTACAGGCTCCTGACACCTTTATTATTGCCACAGCTTGGTATGGCTCCGATATTCCTTTGGTCGCTCCCTCACCCAGTAAGCACTGTATGGGTTACTAATTCAATTCAGAAAAATGTTTGAATTTTTTTGGAGTATTATACATCATTGAAATGTAGCACAAAGCGCATAACATTCTATGGATGACTAATTGAATCCAGATAAAGTTTTCAACACTTTTTGAAAAGTTATTTTTCACCAAAAAGCACTCTTTGTCAGCAAAATTTAACAAAGGGAATGTGAAAGAGATAAAAAGACCAATACAAAAATAGGTGTGCACACCTGTTAAATAATCAAAGAATACAAAACTTTATTTCATAACTGTGGATACAGAAACCCATTAAAAACATTTAAAAACATGCAAACATGACACAATCATAATCCAAAACTCCTGGTACTATATCAAATGCCTGAATGGACACATTCTACTGTATATAGGTGTGTATATACACTGCTCAAAAAAATAAAGGGAACACTTAAGCAACAAAATATAACTCCAAGTAAATCAAACTTCTGTGAAATCAAACTGTCCACTTAGGAAGCAACATGCAGGGTGGGGACCCGAGCTCCCACCAAGGAACCTCTGAAATGCTCACCGAGCATCACGAGCAGTACGATGCTCGGGCGAGCACCAATTACTACAGAGCATGCTTGCTTATCACTGCAAAAGACTTGAACCACATCCAAAGAAGCAACTTTGCAATTAATACCTTAGTAACCCGCTGACTGCGCAGCCAATTTCTGTTTTTAAGTGTGAATTGTCCCCTTTTTCCAAAAAACATATTTTTTTTATTCTTCAGTTGACCTAGTTGTAAGATGCATGTTGTTTGATGCAAGTTGTAGATTTAGATGACAGCATCCATTTTATTACACAATGTACTGAAAAACAGGAAAACATTCCAAGGGGGATGAAGTGATGAATAAAAAATTTCAGTTCTATCTTAGCATTTTGTTTTTACAATGTTGATTATATGGCAAAAATGACCTGGTGCCATGATTTTCCAAGTTGGTATGATTAATATGATTCTAAACTTGCATAAGTTTTTCTTCTTAACTTCAATGTTTTAAAAAATTCAGAAACTCGTAAATAAAAAAAATAGCTTGTATGGCCATAATACGTGACTTGTAATGTTTTTATCTTTTTATCTTTCTTTTTTTCACATTGACTAAGCTGTAAGAGAGCAGAAAAAACTTCTGCAGTGTCAATTTGGACCATTTTGGGGGTACATGCAATGTTATGAAAATTTTTTTTTTTTTTCGGGGACATCAATTTTGCAAATTTTGGGTTTTTTTTTTTACAGTTTTTTGTGCAGTAAAACTGAAGTGTTAATCTTATTTTATGAATCGGTAAACATTTTTTATTATTTTTTTCAAATTGCAAAAGAATTTTAAAAAAACTTTTTCCTTCTGCAGCTGTGAGGGTTAGTTTGTGGAGGATGAGTTGACTTTTAGAATTTGGGGTACATTTCATTTATAATTGCTTTTTAAACTATATTGTTTGAGGCATGTGGATGACAATCAATACTTTTAGTATTGTTGTAACCTAGATATCATATTTTAGAATGTATAGGAAAGGATTAAATCTTCTGCAAATCCATAAAAAATATGCATTTATCTCATTACATTAAGATTCAAAATCCATTAAGGGTTTTTCTATAGTACCGTACATGTTCAGTGTGGACGTATCCTAAAAAATACCATGAAATTGCTAAGAAAAATGTGGCTTTGGGAGGCACTGCATTTAAGTCCAGACTTATAAGCTTACATTTTTGTATTCTATTCTCAAATTGCAATAATACATAATAAAAGCACATTTTCAGAAATTACAAACAACTGATTTTTAAATGCCTTTAGGCCATAAAAATCAAGTTGTTATTGTGATCTAAATAATCTAATACAGAAAGCCTTTTCTCATGTGCTAATATCACCAGCTTTTAAATTGCTATTTGATTGTTCATAAAAGTCATGCTGACTTGAACTAATTTATTCAAGAAGAAACAGTTTAATGCTTTAGGCAAATTTATTAGAAGTGCTTAACTGTACTGTAATATTGTACACGCTTTTATATAGTATCCTTTTTATTATATTTTTCAGAACATATTATTTCTTAATCTTTACCTAATAGATAGATATTAACAATATATCTATCTATACCAAATGGAAGCAGCATTCCAAAAAAATAGTGCACCCTACTGGACTTCATTAGCCTATGTGGCGATATTTCTATTCATGATATAAACCTCAAGGAGATTCACAAATACCTATGCCATATATTATTATTATTATTATTATTATTATTATTATTATTATTATTATTTATTATTATTATAGTGCCATTTATTCCATGGCGCTTTACATTTGAAAAGGGGTATACATAATAAAAACGAGTAAAGAAATCCTAAACAATACAAGTCACGACTGGTACAGGAGGAGAAAGGATCCTGCCCACGAGGGCAAGCATGAATATTCATAAAATATGATGATACGGTATATAGATAATTAGAGGATCCATTATGACCAAACCATATAAAGTGCATAGATCATAAATTTATTTTACTCATACACATGTGCATCCATAATTATAAATGCAACTCATGCAATCATTACAGTCCAAATGTGACCAAATTTCTATGAAACCCACTGCATATATCTATATAGTTCACTTTCAAATAGAAAGAGAATGGGTCCTGTACACTTGCCAACATTTCTGGATGCACGGTGGCTACCTGTGATTGTGGATGCCATATTAATTAAGGGAATATTTATTCAAAGAACACTTATCAGCGCATGTGTATTTAATGCTTCAAACTGGCAATCATCATATTAGACAAGGAAAAACCATTGTTCCTTTTAGAAATGTAGAACATATAGTAAAAAGGCCTAGCCAGTGTTTGAATGAAGGCATGATGAGTTTTGGGCATGTATAAAGAGACTCAAAAATGCACCTATATAGCATAATGCATAGCCAGAAACGTGGGTCCTGGAGAGAAACCCCACTTAATGTGGAATGCTGTCCACAGACACTCAAATCTCCAAAAAGGGCACATTTGGGGCATTATTGGGAAATTTATATTTTTCAGGATTAATTTTGTTATTGAACAACTACAGCACTGTTGGTCAATCCAGAAGAGTAATAAACCTAAAACTCTGAGATCTGATAAGCAATAGTCTGCTAATATTACACCCACTACATGTTGGGATAGGATCTTGGAGATGGGAATACGTCTTTTTAAAGGCAGCTGCCAGTCAGTGGGTGCTGGTAGGCTGCAGCAGGATCTGAATGGGGCATGGTCGTATATCAATCTAAATTTACATCCCACCAAACAGTACAGTAATGTGTCCACTGCCCACTTTATGGCAAAGCACTCCTTCTCTACTACTGAATAATTCCTCTCACATAAGGATAGCTTCCTACTCAGGTAGAGAAAAGGGTGCTCCTCCTCGTGTATTCCTGGGAAAGGACTGTTCCTAAACCGACATCTAAGGCATCTGGAATATAAATTATATTAAAAGATCATAAGACAACGCGCTGCGCTGCGGAATATGTTGGCGCTATATAAATAAAGATTTATTGTTATTATGTTGTCATTGGTGAAGTAACCAAATTCACTAGATTTTTTTATTTATTAATTAGTTGAATTCCTTCATTTATAGAATATAACAAAAATATCCACCACTTGCCCATTGGTGCACTGCATCTATGGATATGTTTTAAAAGTCCTAAACAACCCCTTCAACTATTCTTTGCATATTCAGTGTTATTGCATAGGAGTACACAAATCACTTACTGAACAGGATTTACCGTATTTTATGGATTATAAAATGCTCTGGATTATAAGATGCACCCCAAATTTTGAGAAGAAAAAAAGGAATTTTTTAAAAATAAAATGGTGGTGCTTCTTGTAATCCATGCGTCTTATTGCTTACCAAGGGTGATGGCTGTGGTGAAGCAGGGTCCCAGGGTTGCTGCTGGAGAAGGCAGGAGTTGGGCGATGCTGTAGGCCACAGGCTGGGATGAGGGGTTGTTCCAAAGTGCAGCACACCACTGTGGGTATTCACAGCTGCTGCGGGTGTCTCCAATGCTGCTGCTGGTGTCTGGCGCTGCTGCGGTTGTCTTCAGTGCTGCTGTGGGTTTCTCCAGTGCTGAGATCTCATCTCCCGAGATCTTGTTGCCAAGATCTCCATCTGTGCATGCTTTGCCCCGGCTGTCATTTTCCCGGAGTCCACCGCATAGAAAACAATGGAACTGTGTGGGCTCTGGCCTTTCACAAAATGTCGGCAGAGCCCCTGCAGGACCGGTGACACCTGCAGCAGCACCGGAGACACCCACAGCATCATCAGAGACACCTGCAGCACCGCCAGACACCCCCACAGCACCACCGGGCACAAGCAACACCGCCAGACACCCCCTCATCCCAGCCTGCGGCAATGGTACGGTAAGGTTAATCCGCATTATAAGACACATCCCTATTAACCCCACAAATTTCCAAAAAATATGGTATATTTTTTTTATTTAAGCTAAAAAAGACACTTTTTCTCCAGATGTAACTGAAGTACAAATGGTTCTTATACTTTATATGTATAGCCTTACTGTTTCTTACTGTTCTGTACCCACTGAAACTAAATCTAAATTTATTCCTTCAATTAAACTTCCTTAAGCCCACCACTCGAAATTAGAATGTATAATATACATTAGAACTGAAAATCATGGGACATATAGTGTGCATAAGGAAGTGGTCTTCATAAAGTGGTAATCTTTTGAACAGTTTTTATTGTAAAATGTTTATGTCCAATAGGATTGTTCACTTTATTCAGAAATAAACTTAAATGTAAAAAGTTTACCTATTTATATATTTTCTTGAAATTCCACAAGCCATAATAAATATGATTACTTGTTTACTTGAAGATGATGATAGCACTGTGAATGTCTATTCTGTTCTACAACTCTTATTATAAAGTGCTTTCCTCAAGGACCGTGTAATAAACTGTAGAGTGTTTAGAGTTTACATATTAACAATTGATCCTCATAGAGCTAGATGTTCTTAAAAGGCAGAAAACTTCTAATTTAATGTGTGATTTCATTCCATCATTTTCTTTGTAAGATTTTGAACGTCCTAATTGTTCTGTATGTGGTAAATTTAAAATAAAGCAATAACAAGGAAATTAGGCCACATTGAGAACTGTAAAAATGCTGAAAAAGTCATATTCCCATAAATTATGAAGTGTGAATTCAATTTGTTCTACCTTTATACCGCACAGCAAAGAAAATAAGGTAAAAAATCAACACACAAAGCTTATTTGTATTATCAAATCCAGGTATGTAAAGGTACGATCACACTAGGACATATCTTTTTCAAGCTGAACATTCTTCAGAAATCATTCCATTATGCTACATTCCTACGATGATTATTTGGTACGTTTTTGATGTTGCAATCTTTCTGTACCATTTATGCACCTATTAAGTAAATAAGTTTCATACAATTTTTCTTTTTGTTTTTGATAATTATTCGTACTTTGCTTTGACCAAACTTTATTGATACAATCATGTGCAGATTACATTTTGTTAGAGTTGGCGGATTGCACAAAATAAAATATAACAAAGTGATATTGCAACCCAGGGTCCACCATGCAGAGATGTGTTAGGGCCTGAGGAACGCACCAAGTAATATAAGAGGAGATATGAGGTCCGTTCGCAGCTCAGGGTCCAAAGTGCAGAGACCTGCTGCTGAGTAATGGCGGAACAAGATGATGGATGAACGCTTGCTCACACGTGGGTTTACTTCACCCAGTGTTAATGAAAGCGAACACTGTTGCTTCAGAGAGCTGCTAAAAAAAACGCTGGAGCCTGTTGAACACACAGAGCTTGGCTGGGTGAGTGCTTATTAAAGGTCACAGAACTCTGTCCTAGAGGCACATTACTAATCGTCTAGACCATCAGCATTCGGCACTGCGGCTGCGATGCCTGCAAAAGGACGGAATATATAATCACGCCAAGTGCGCACAGTACCACTTCGGCGGACACCACTAACCACCCAGAGTGGGGAGGAAAGTGCTAGAGTTGTGCATGACACCGCACTGGCGGCTACTTCTACCTGGCGCGGTACGACAGTGCCCTGAGCAGAGAGGCACAATCGGACACTAGAAAGTGCAGAGGACTGGGATGCACTATGGCATAAAGCCTAGCCACTGACAGGTGCTGACTCTAACCTCAAAACCCTAACAACAGAAACAAACAAGGGTAGGGGTTTCTTAATGAATCATTCGCAGTATCAAGCATCCATCATCATACACACCATAAGCCACAAGAGTCTATACTAGCGCATGGCCGAGCGGCCATGCGACTCTTTTATAGCAGCGTTCTTCCTGGACCTTCCCAGTGGACCAATCCAAGCAGAGGCAGGAACCAGACGCCTAACACACCCCTGTGTGACGACAGTCTGAAAATTTGAGAAATTGTTATCCCTTCCACGTCCTCCTCTACTTTCAACTCTTCCTCTGGGACCATCTCCTTCTCACGTAGACTATTCAAAGTGTGTTCCAGGATGTAGATGACAAGAATAGTGATGCTGATGATGGCTTAGTCAGCATTAACCATCCAAGTGGCCATTTCAAATCTGTGCAGAAGGTTTCAGAGATCCTTCACCTGTGCCCACTTCACAAGCATGATTTCCACATATATTGTCTGCATTGGCACAGGCTATGCAAATAGACATATGTTGTGAGTTCATTTTCCCCTCCGTCACTGAGGCCTGGTGAACTCCCTATTCTAGTGAAGGAAGGTAGTGAGCCTGATTATCAGGCACCTGGGACTAATGAAGACGATTGGCTGAGTGGAGTCACTGACTGGATTTAAGGCAGCCTACACCCTTTCTGCCCTGCGGGTGATTTCTCTGTGGACTCTTGGACACCAGTCTGATTCCTGCTCTCCTAAAGCTAAGTTTTCTGTTTTGCCTTTTGCATCTAAGATTTGTTTTTGTTTTTCTTGCTTTTTGGATTCTGCCACTCCCTGCTGGAGTGTGCAGTGTTCCTTGAGCTCTGTCTTCTGAAAGTACCTGAGTGCTGATTTAGTTTTTGAAGCTTAGTTGCTTCAGGGCCATTTTTATATCAGCTTGTTGGCTTTTGTCTCTGATAGGGTTTTGGCAGATTGCAGACAGCAGCCTTCCTATCCGTTCCTATCTAGGTAGTTTTTGGGCCCGTCTTTGCTCAGCCTGTCTTTCTGTCTGTGTAACTGTTTTCATCTTGCTTCACCGTCATTATATGTGGGGGGCTGCCTATCGCTTTGGGGTCTGCTCTGGGGCAGTTAGATTTCCCTTTTCCTTCTTTAGGCCTATGTATCCCTCCGGCTGTGATCGAGGGGTCTAGGTCATCGTAGGAACCCCCCACGGCTACTGCTAGTTGTGTTGATAGGTTCAGGGGTCTGCAATCTGATAGTTGCCAACTTCTCTGGTTTTCAGGACTTAGCTAGCATTTTTGTTTTTGCCTCCTACTGTGACTCAATCATAACAGAATCACCCGCCAAACCGCAGATCCTGGGGTACTCTATGGCAGGAAAGAATTGTGTTTAAAAAAAAAAAAAAATGTGTGTGTATATTCTTTCCTCTATATCTCTGAGGCCGTAGGGGGAATTTTTTTTTTTCTCTCAATGGAGATAAAGCAAGTGTCTGATCGTGTGGAGCAGCTCACTGCTGAAGTGTGAGGAATTTCCGCCTATCTTGCTCGTTCACATGCTGTTGAACCAAAGATCCCCACACCTAATGTATTTTTTGGGGGATCGATCTAAATTTTTGAGTTTCAAAAATAATTGTAAATTATTTTTTGCTTTGAAGCCTAACTCGTCAGGGAGCCCCGCGCAGCAGGTTAAAATTGTCATCTCTTTGCTGCGCGGCGATCCCCAGGATTGGGCGTTTTCTTTGAAACCAGATGACCCTATTCTGACTAATGTGAACGCATTTTTTCAAGCCTTGGGGTTGCTGTACGACAAACCTAATGCTATTGATCAGGCTGAAAAGACCCTGTTAGCATTGAACCAGGGTCGAGAAACTGCAGAGTTGTACTGTCAAAAGTTCCGAAAGTGGGCGGTCCTTACTACCTGGAATGATAGTGCCTTGGCTGCTCTCTTTCGGAAGGGTTTGTCAGAAGCCGTAAAAGATACTATGGTGGGATTTCCTGTTCCCTCTGGTCTGGACGATTCTATGTCTTTAGCCATTCAGGCTGATCAGCGTTTATGTGAACGCAGGATTACACGAGAGGTGTTGCCACCGGTTGAACAGACGTCTGAACCTATGCAATGTGATAGAGTTTTGTCTAAGGCGCAACGTCAGGAATTCAGAAGGCGTAATAAGCTGTGTTTTTTCTGTGGAGATGCCTCACATGTTATTTCTGTTTGTCCTAAATGTGAGAAACGCTTTGCACACACGTTTTCTGTTGGTGGGGTTCAGCCTAAGTTTCTTTTGGCAATTACTCTGATCTGTTCCCTGTCCACATTTTCCTCCAAGGCTTTTGTGGATTCGGGAGCAGCGCTAAACCTAATGGATTTGGATTTTGCTAAACGTTGTGGATTTCCGTTGACACCTCTGCAGACGCCTATCCCTTTGAGGGGGATTGATGCTACCCCTCTGGCTAAAAATAAACCTCAGTTTTGGACCCAGTTGGTCATGCGGGTCGCCCCAGACCACCAAGAAAATTGCAGATTTTTGGTGTTGCATGGTCTGCATGATGCTGTTGTTCTGGGGTTTCCCTGGTTGCAGATTCATAATCCAGTTTTGGATTGGAAGTCTGTGTCTGTGGTGAGTTGGGGTTGCCGGTGTACCTTTAGTGAGGCTCCGGTTTTTTCCACCTCTCCTCAGTCGCATGAGGTTCCTGACTATTTGGCGGACTACTATGATGTATTTAGTGAGAATGAGTCTGCGTCCTTGCCTCCTCATAAGAGTTATGACTGTGCAATTGAACTAAACCCGGGGTGTAAATTTCCTAAGGGTTGGCTCTTCAATCTATCTGTACCCGAGCACGAGGCTATGCGGTCCTATATTAAGGAGGCGTTGGAGAAGGGTCATATTAGACCATCCTCTTCACCCATAGGTGCCGGGTTTTTTTTTGTGGCCAAGAAGGATGGTTCTTTAAGGCCATGTATTGATTATCGTGCCCTCAATAAAATTACTATTAAATATCAGTATCCGTTACCCCTGATTTCGGATCTATTCTCTAGAGTCAGAGGTGCTTGCTGGTTTACCAAGCTTGACCTCAGGGGGGCGTATAATCTTATCCGCATTAAGCAGGGGGATGAATGGAAGACGGCGTTTAATACTCCGGAGGGACATTTTGAGTACCTGGTGATGCCTTTTGGGCTCACTAATGCCCCTTCTGTCTTCCAGTGCTTCATGAACGATATTTTCCGAGACTTTGTCGATAAATTTTTGATTATTTATCTGGATGATATTTTGATCTTCTCCAAGGATTGGGATTCTCATGTGGAGCATATTCGGACTGTGTTCCGGATCTTGAGAGAGAATTCTCTGTATGTCAAAGGATCAAAATGCCTTTTTGAAGTACAGAGAATTTCTTTTTTGGGATTTATTTTGTCTCCGTCAACTATTGAAATGGACCTGGCCAAGGTACAGGCCATTTATGATTGGGTTCAGCCCACTTCTTTGAAGGCCCTCCAGAAGTTTTTGGGTTTTGCTAATTTTTATCGGAAATTTATAGCAAAATTTTCTAGTATTGCCAAACCATTGACTGACCTGACCAGGAAGGGTGCGGATGTGTTGAATTGGTCTCCGGAGGCGGTTGCTTCATTTCAGGAGCTGAAGCGTAGATTTACCTCCGCCCCGGTTCTGCGGCAACCTGATGTCTCACTCCCGTTCCAGGTAGAGGTGGATGCTTCTGAGATTGGTGCAGGAGCGGTGTTGTCCCAAAAGGATCCGGTAACATCTAAAATGAATCCCTGTGCTTTCTTTTCCCGTAAGTTCTCTTCATCTGAACGTAACTATGATGTGGGGAATCGGGAACTGTTGGCCATGAAATGGGCATTTGAGGAGTGGAGACATTGGTTGGAGGGAGCCAAACATCAAGTTGTGGTCCTCACTGACCACAAAAATTTGATTTACCTAGAGTCGGCTAAACGCTTGAACCCTAGACAGGCTAGGTGGGCCTTGTTTTTTACACGTTTTGATTTTGTGGTCTCTTTCCTTCCTGGAACTAAGAATGTCAAGGCAGATGCCCTCTCTAGGAGTTTCTTTGCTGATTCTCCTGTGGTGACCAAGCCTGCCACCATCTTAGGCGAAGGGGTAGTTCTTTCTGCCATCTCGCCCGATTTGAGACTTGCTCTGCAAGAGTTCCAGGAGGACAAACCTGAGCGTTGCCCCAGTGGAAAGTTGTATGTTCCTGACCAGTGGAAGAAGAGAGTGATGTCTGAAGTTCATTGCTCTGCATTGGCTGGTCATCCAGGTATTTTTGGTACTAGAGATCTGGTGAGTCGCTCTTTTTGGTGGCCCACCTTGTCTCATGATGTCAGGAATCTTGTGCAGTCCTGTGGGACTTGCTCCCGGTCTAAATCTTGTTCTCGCTCTAGTGGGTTGTTGATGCCTTTGCCGGTCCCCAGGAGGCCATGGACCCATATTTCAATGGATTTCATTTCTGATATGCCGGTCTCTCAAAGAATGACTGTTATTTGGGTGATTTGTGATAGGTTCTCTAATATGGTTCATCTTGTACCACTCCCTAAGTTGCCATCTTCCTCTGAGTTGGTGCCTCTGTTTTTGCAACAGGTGGTTCGCTTGCATGGGATTCCTGAGAACATTGTATCTGACAGAGGAGTTCAATTTGTGTCTAAATTTTGGAGGACGTTCTGTTCCAAGTTGGGAATTCAGTTGTCCTCCTCCTCTGCTTTTCACCCTCAGACCAATGGGCAGACAGAGAGAACAAACCAGACCTTGGAGTCGTATTTGAGATGTTTTATTTCCGCTGATCAGGATGATTGGGTTTCATTTTTGCCCTTGGCCGAATTTGCTTTAAATAATAGAGCTAGTTCTGCCACTTTGATGTCACCTTTTTTTGTAACTTTGGTTTTCACCCTCGATTTTCTTCAGGGCAGGTGGAGCCTTCTGCCTGCCCAGGTGTTGACACTGTGGTGGAGAGAATGCACCAGATCTGGGACCAAGTGGTGGATAAGTTATCTCTCTCCCAGGAAAAGGCCCAGCGGTTTTCCAATCGACATAGGACCATTGGTCCCCAGTTTAAGATTGGTGATATGGTGTGGTTATCATCAAAAAATATTGCTATGAAGGTGGCTTCTCCTAAGTTTAAGCCTAGATTTATTGGACCTTACAAGATTTTGGAGATTATTAATCCGGTCTCTTTTCGTTTGGCTCTTCCTGTCACATTTAAGATCCATAATGTGTTCCATAAGTCCTTGTTGAAGAGGTTTGTTGAGCCAGTTGTGCCTGAGGTGGCACCTCCGGACCCTGTGTTGGTTGAAGGTAACTTGGAATATGAGGTAGAGAAAATTCTGGATTCCCGTCTGGCTAGACGGAGACTCCAGTATTTGCTTAAGTGGAAGGGTTATGGTCAGGAGGATAATTCCTGGGTCTCTGCCTCTGATATTCATGCCAAAAGATTGGTGCGTGCCTTTCATCGGGCTCACCCTGATCGCCCTGGTAGCGTTGTTGAGGGTTCGGTGACCCCTCCTCAAGGGGGGGTACTGTTGTGAGTTCATTTTCCCCTCCGTCACTGAGGCCTGGTGAACTCCCTATTCTAGTGAAGGAAGGTAGTGAGCCTGATTATCAGGCACCTGGGACTAATGAAGACGATTGGCTGAGTGGAGTCACTGACTGGATTTAAGGCAGCCTACACCCTTTCTGCCCTGCGGGTGATTTCTCTGTGGACTCTTGGACACCAGTCTGATTCCTGCTCTCCTAAAGCTAAGTTTTCTGTTTTGCCTTTTGCATCTAAGATTTGTTTTTGTTTTTCTTGCTTTTTGGATTCTGCCACTCCCTGCTGGAGTGTGCAGTGTTCCTTGAGCTCTGTCTTCTGAAAGTACCTGAGTGCTGATTTAGTTTTTGAAGCTTAGTTGCTTCAGGGCCATTTTTATATCAGCTTGTTGGCTTTTGTCTCTGATAGGGTTTTGGCAGATTGCAGACAGCAGCCTTCCTATCCGTTCCTATCTAGGTAGTTTTTGGGCCCGTCTTTGCTCAGCCTGTCTTTCTGTCTGTGTAACTGTTTTCATCTTGCTTCACCGTCATTATATGTGGGGGGCTGCCTATCGCTTTGGGGTCTGCTCTGGGGCAGTTAGATTTCCCTTTTCCTTCTTTAGGCCTATGTATCCCTCCGGCTGTGATCGAGGGGTCTAGGTCATCGTAGGAACCCCCCACGGCTACTGCTAGTTGTGTTGATAGGTTCAGGGGTCTGCAATCTGATAGTTGCCAACTTCTCTGGTTTTCAGGACTTAGCTAGCATTTTTGTTTTTGCCTCCTACGGTGACTGAATCATAACAGACATAACAAGATGTAACCTGCTGCTAGTGAGAAAGATGACGGAACAAAGCAGCAAGCATTCACCTTACACACACTGTGCTAATGCCACATAGTGGGATCAGAATACTGCGTACTAAGCTCTGTTACTTCACAGAGAGGTAAAGCACTAAATATGCGAAGTACTATGCCCTGTTAACATCACAGGGAAGTTAGCACGTGGCTTGAGTTAGCTCTGCAACTAAACTGTGCTACCACACACATGAATGAAGCAGATTCTGAACCGATAGAAAGAACTCTTATGACGCTAGGTACAATACCCAGTTGCCTTCATAAAGAAGTATAGCATAAGAGTTGAGCTTGCTCTGCAAGTTACCCCAGCCCTGATACTACTGAACCTGTGACTGTCTGGCACCCTATTCATGGAGCAGACTAAAGACTCAGGTGATGAGCCATGAGTACAAAACCACAGAATTGTGCAACCTGTCTGCTGACTTGTACACTCACTGAACATAAAACAATGCATGCAAACAGGCAGAGTGGTAGAGTAACCACCCACACACACCAAACATAAATGACACTAGCACACCCCATGCACCTCTGCGAGCCTTTTATATGGTAAGCTCCACCCCAAATACTCATGCCCAGTCACCCACAGGCCAATCCGGAGCTGTCACATTACCAGAGCAGCTAACGTTCAACCACCAATAAGAAGGTGCCACATCACGGACATGCTCAGTAAGGTGCTCTCTGGACTTAGACTCCAAAGCGCAAGGCTGCACCTGTATATCACTGGTTACCATAGACTTGGCTGGAGAGCCAGCAGTATCCAATGTATACCACGAGCCTGAGCAAGACTCTGGGACCGATGTCAGTACTGAGCAGCAATCGCAGCGGCCGGACCCAAATGAGAGACCGCAGTACTAGATAATGCTTGGGAGAATCCTAACATTTGTGCTTTTGATGAATTTCTGCTATGGAAAAATGCTAAAAATTCATGTGTGTTTTTTTACCTGTGGATTTTCTACATCTAGCACAAGTATAATTAATAAAAACTGCACAAACTTAGTGTTCCCACAAGAGAAGCTGAAATCTTGCCGACTTGAAACACGCACCGCAAGTCAGTTTATGCTGCATAAAAAATTACAGTAGGCAGGAAATTTGTATAAATCCCATCCATTCTGTTGAAACTGCGGTATGCTGCATTTATGACTAGTGTTGAGCGATACCGTTCGATACCCAAAAATATCGTATCGGATGGTATCGCCCGATACGAAAAAAATATCGGGTATCGCCGATTCCGATACCGGAAGTCCCATTCAAGTCAATGGGACTTCCGGTATCGGAATTAAAAAAAGGCCTTTATTTCCTTGTTGGCTAATTCTACATAATTGAAAACAAATAAGAATCATGTAGAATGTATTGTGGGAGGTGGAGGAGACATTAAAAGCATAGTGGTTTATTCAAATCACATGGCATAGCATTAATTTCAATTTTTTTTTCAAGACGTTCGGAGTTAAAAAGATATTGACTATGTTAACTTTTTTATATTTAGTCAGATATGTATGTTTCGCAACTTCCATGCTCTTCACCTTCTTTTGTACTTCTCCCACACTTTTCACCTTCTTCCCATTAATTTTTTTTTTCCATTCTTCATATTCTTCTTATTCAGCTATTATTAATTTTCATATGCTATTTCTTCATCTTCTTCCTATTCTTCTTTTTCTTCATTTTCTTATGGTGACAGGCATTCCTGTAGTACTTATCTATAAAAGTTATAAGATTACACCTTACGTTCTGCCTGTCACAAAAGATTTACAACAGGATTTGCCCGCGTTCAGTTTGGCCTGCAGCAGCAGGCATTTTCCAGGGGCACCACAAGGAGGAATGGACTCACCCCCATTTACTGCTTAGTCTTCTTCTACTTATAATTTTGATTTCTTCTATGCTGATTTTTTGTCTTATGCTTAATGTTCTTCTGCTTTCTGTTCTTCTGCTTTTGCTTCTTCTGCTTCTTGTTCTTCTGTCTTTTGTTCTGTATCTTGGTGGTTGTCTTCATGTTCTTTGTCCTCTTGGTCTTATTATTTAGGGTCATATTTCTGGTCTTCTTGGTGTGGTCTTCAGGGTCGTCATCATCAGGGTCATCGTCATGGAGATCAATAAGGATTACCAAAGACAATTTCAAAAAGCTTGATCTTGGAAATGTAGCAGAAGGTACAAGAAGGCTGAGAAACTGGCGAGAACCAGCAGACAGTGCTGGCACCCGGATGGGTAGCAGAAGGAACAAGAGCCAATGGCACTACCGAGGACCAACTGACGGTGCTGGACAATGGTTACTAAGCAGGAGGTACCTGTGCTAAAAAGCACTACCAAGGACCAGCTCACGGTGCTGGACCTCGGATACCGAGATGGAGGCACCTAGGCCAAAGGCTGTGGCGAGAACCAGCAGACAGTACTGGCACCCGGATGGGTAGCAGAAGGAACAAGAGCCAATGGCTCTACCGAGGACCAACTGACGGTGCTGGACCACGTTTACTAAGCAGAAGGTACCTGTGCTAAAAAGCACTACCAAGGACCAGCTGACGGTGCTGGACCTCGGATACCGAGATGGAGGCACCTAGGCCAAAGGTTGTGGCGAGAACCAGCAGACAGTACTGGCACCCGGATGGGTAGCAGAAGGAACAAGAGCCAATGGCACTACCGAGGACCAACTGACGGTGCTGGACCACGGTTACTAAGCAGAAGGTACCTGTGCTAAAAAGCACTACCAAGGACCAGCTGACGGTGCTGGACCTCGGATACCGAGATGGAGGCACCTAGGCCAAAGGCTCTGGCGAGAACCAGCAGACAGTGCTGGAACCCGGGTGGGTAGCAGAAGGTACCCATTGAAAGCAAAGTAGCCAGGCCGCAAGCCGGCCGCAGTTACCGAAACCCACAGTCCTACAGGGGGTCCATGTCCCATTGGCACTACGGATCCAGCCTTCAGTGCCAGTTCCCGCAGCCCACATAGGAGTCACCTAAACTGCAGGCACCGTAGAGTCGGCTAACCCGGCCGCAAGACGACAGGACAACGGATTGGTGGCATAGTGACCTTGACACTACCCGGAAACAGCAGGCGTGCTGGAACCAGGCTGGGCAACAGGAAGTCCCCGTGCCAAAGACACTGCCGAGCACCAACTGGCGTTGTTGGAGCCCAGGGACAATCATGGTGTAGACCGAGGCCTACTTGGTGGTAGTTTTAGATTGTTTGTAGGCTACAACAGACTGTCAACGTGCTCCAATTAGGCATCTGTCTCCACTCTGTTTCCAGGATTTCACGTGACCAACAACACCGCCAGTTTATGCGTACAGCAGCCGTCTGCCCAATCCACACGTGTTGCTGTGTTACTGGGATTCTGTAATGTCAGCAGATCCCCTGATGTGTGTCTGCCACTGTCTCCTGCTCTGTCCACATTCCCACCGCTTGCAGTGGGAAGGTGGACAGCGCAGGAGACAGTGGCGGACACATATTGGGGGATCTGCTGACGTTACAGAACCCCAGTAACACAGGAACACGTGTGGAATGCGTGGACGGCAACTGTGAGCAGGAACTGGCGGTGTTGGAGGTCAGGGGAAATACTAGAGACAGAGTGGAGACAGAGGCCAAATCAGAGAATGTTTAAATCTGAAGTAGTTACAATTTGGAGGCAGCAGCAGTTTGCCCTCCACACAGCAGGGGATCAGCTGACGTTACTGAACCCCACTTTCACATGAACGAGTGTGTTTTTCTGTGTGGACAGCACTTCTGAGCACCAACTAGCGTTGTTGGAACCCAGGGACAATCATGGTGCAGGCCGAGGCCTACTAGGAGCAAGGTGTAAAGCAGAGGTATTTTGACTTTGGAGGGAGCAGGACACTTTGCCCTCCACACAGCAGGGGATCAGCTGACGTTACTGACCCCCACTTTCACATGAGCGAGTGTGTTTTTCTGTGTGGACAGCATTTCCAAGCACCAACTAGCGTTGTTGGAACCCAGGGACAATCATGGTGCAGGCCGAGGCCTACTAGGAGCGAGGTGTAAAGCAGAGGTATTTTGACTTTGGAGGGAGCAGGACACTTTGCCCTCCACACAGCAGGGGATCAGCTGACGTTACTGACCCCCACTTTCACATGAACGAGTGTGCTTTTCTGTGTGGACAGCACTTCTGAGCACCAACTAGCGTTGTTGGAGCCCAGGGAGAAACAGGGTGCAGGCCGAGGCCTACTTGGTGGCAGTTTTACATTGTTTGTAGGCAACAACAGGCTGTCAACGTGCTCCAATTAGGCATCTGTCTCCACTCTGTTTCCAGGATTTCACGTGACCAACAACACCGCCAGTTTATGCGTACAGTAGCCGTCTGCCCAATCCACACGTGTTGCTGTGTTACTGGGATTCTGTAATGTCATCAGATCCCCTGATGTGTGTCTGCCACTGTCTCCTGCTCTGTCCACGTTCCCACCACTTGCAGTGGGAAGGTGGACAGCGCAGTAGACAGTGGCGGACACACATTGGGGGATCTGCTGACGTAACAGAACCCCAGTAACACAGGAACACGTGTGGAATGCGTGGACGGCAACTGTGAGCAGGAACTGGCGGTGTTGGAGGTCAGGGGAAATACTAGAGACAGAGTGGAGACAGAGGCCAAATCAGAGAATGTTTAAATCTGAAGTAGCTAAAATTTGGAGGCAGCAGCAGTTTGCCCGCCACACAGCAGGGGATCAGCTGAAGTTACCGAACCCCACTTTCACATGAACGAGTGTGTTTTTCTGTGTGGACAGCACTTCCGAGCACCAACTGGCGTTGTCGGAGCCCAGGGAAAATGAGGTAGTAGGCCGAGGCCTACTTGGAGCCAGGTGTAAATCTGAGGTTGTTTGACTGTGGAGGGAGCAGGACACTTTGCCATACACACAGCAGGGGATCAGCTGACGTTACCGAACCCCACTTACACATGAGCGAGTGTTTTGTCTGTGCGGACAGCACTTCTGAGCACCAACTGGCGGTGTCGGAGCCCAGGGAAAATTAGGTAGTAGGCCGAGGCCTACTTGGTGGCAGTTTGCGATTGTTTCTAGACTACTACTAACTGTCAACGTACTCCAATTAGGCCTCTGTCTTCACTCTGTTTCGAGTATTTCCGCTAGCTTCCAACCACGCCAGTTGCTGCTCTGAAATGCCGTCTGCACAACCCACACTTGTTTCTGTGTTACTGGGGTTCTGTAACAGCAGCTTCTCCCTAGAGGTGAGTCAGGCAATGTCTCCTGCTCTGTCCACATTTCCACTACAAGTAGTGGGAATGTAGACAAAGCAGGAGACATTGCCGTGCTCAACTCTGGAGATGAGCAGATGTTACAGGACCCAGGTACCACAGGATCAAGTGTGGATTGTGCAGATGGCACTTGAGAGCAGAAACAGGCGGTGTTGTAGGCCGGAGGAAATACTCAAAACAGAGTGGAGACAGAGGGCAAATCAGAGAACATATTAAATCAGAGGTAGTCAGAAGTTGTAAGCAGCAGGAGAGTTTGCCGTACACACAGCAGGGGATCAGCTGACGTTACCGAACCCCACTTACACATGAGCGAGTGTTTTGTCTGTATGGACAGCACTTCCGAGCACCAACTGGCGTTGTCGGAGCCCAGGGAAAATGAGGTAGTAGGCCGAGGCCTACTTGGAGCCAGGTGTAAATCTGAGGTTGTTTGACTGTGGAGGGAGCAGGACACTTTGCCATACACACAGCAGGGGATCAGCTGACGTTACCGAACCCCACTTACACATGAGCGAGTGTTTTGTCTGTGCGGACAGCACTTCTGAGCACCAACTGGCGGTGTCGGAGCCCAGGGAAAATCAGGTAGTAGGCCGAGGCCTACTTGGTAGCAGTTTGCGATTGTTTCTAGACTACTAATAACTGTCAACGTACTCCAATTAGGTCTCTGTCTTCACTCTGTTTCGAGTATTTCCGCTAGCTTCCAACCACGCCAGTTGCTGCTCCAAAATGCCAACTGCACAACCCACACTTGTTCCTGTGTTACTGGGGTTCTGTAACAGCAGCTTCTCCCTAGAGGTGAGTCAGGCAATGTCTCCTGCTCTGTCCACATTTCCACTACAAGTAGTGGGAATGTAGACAAAGCAGGAGACATTGCCGTGCTCAACTCTGGAGATGAGCAGATGTTACAGGACCCAGGTACCACAGGATCAAGTGTGGATTGTGCAGACGGCACTTGAGAGCAGAAACAGGCGGTGTTGTAGGCCGGAGGAAATACTCAAAACAGAGTGGAGACAGAGGGCTAATCAGAGAACATATTAAATCAGAGGTAGTCAGAAGTTGTAGGCAGCAGGAGAGTTTGCCGTACACACAGCAGGGGATCAGCTGACGTTACCGAACCCCACTTACACATGAGCGAGTGTTTTGTCTGTGCGGACAGCACTTCTGAGCAACAACGGGCGTTGCTGTAGCCCAGGAAATAAAGTTCAGGTCATAGAAACATGAACACAACAGGAGACCTGGATCCTGTTGCCAGCCAATTATTTATTCTGGAAGAGGACTGGCAAATTCAGGTGAGATCCAGGCCTTGTTCATTTTCACAAAAGTAAGCCGGTCAACATTATCGGCGGATAGTCGCGTGCGACGGTCTGTTACCACACCACCTGCAGCACTAAAGACACGTTCCGATAATACACTGGCAGCAGGGCAAGCCAGCACCTCCAATGCATACTGGCTAAGCTCTGGCCATGTATCCAGGTTAGAGACCCAATACTTGAACGGGGAAGAGCCGTCTGGGAGAACACTAACAGGGCACGACAAGTAGTCTGTCACCATCTGACGGAAACGTTGCCTCTTGCTGACTGGAGCCGTCTGTGATGGTGTAGCCGTTTGTGGCGGTCCCACAAAACTTTTCCACATTTGGGCCATACTGGCCTTGCCTTGCCCTGCGGCACTGCCTCTGCTACCTCTTTGTGCAGAGCTTCCTCCACTGCCTCTACCCACATGGCTGCTTTGAAAAGCACTACCAGCAACACTTGTGGGGGGAATGGAGAACATGATGGCCTGCACAAGTGTTTCTTGGTACTCCCGCATTTTTCGCTCCCGGTTCAACTGTGGTATGAGGCTTTGTAAGTTGTCCCGGTAGCGAGGATCTAGGAGGGTGTACACCTAATAATCAGCGGTGTGGAGAATGTTGGCGATGCGGCGGTCATTTAACAAGCACTGCAGCATGAAATCAACCATGTGCTGCAGACCGCCAACTGGACCGGAAACGCTGTCCCCAGCTTGAGGCAGCATCTCTGCCTGCTCAGCATCACCCCACCCTCGCTGTACACACTGACTACTAGAGCCTTGTGTACCTCCCTCCTCTGGAGAGATGTGTTCCTCCTCCATTGACTCCTCGTCATCCTCCTCACTAAGTGTCCCCTGCCTGGGCCTTTGTGTGGAAGCACGTTGCGCAGACTTGCCAGAAGCAGATGGCATTTCTGACTGCTCATCCTCGACCTCTTCAAAAACCTCCTCACTTAGTGCTTGTAAGGTTTTTTGAAGCAGACAGATGAGGGGGACAGTCATGCTGATTAGTGCATCATCTGCACTGGCCATCCGCGTGGAGTCATCGAAGGCACGCAAAACTTGGCAGATGTCCCTCATAGTGGCCCACTCAGTGGTGGTGAAGTGTGTCCGGCGCACAGTGCGACTTGTTTGCGCCTGATGCAGCTGGTACTCCATTACTGCTGCCTGCTGCTCACACAACCGCTCCAACATATGTAACGTTGAATTCCACCTGGTGGGGAGGTCACATATGATGCGATGTTCTGGCAGGCGGAATCGGCATTGCAGAGATGAAATGCGCGATCTTGCCATGCTGGAACGCCGCAAGTGAGCACACTCTAGGCGAACCTTGTGCAGCAGTGCATCAAGATCTGGATAGTCCCTCAGAAAGCTCTGCACGACCAAATTGAGCACGTGTGCCAGACATGGTATGTGAGTGAGGTTGCCTAGGCCCAGAGCTGCCACTAGATTTCGGCCATTGTCACTCACTACCAAACCTGGCTGGAGATTCGCTGGCACAAACCACACATCGCTCTCCTGCTTGATGGCATTCCAGAGCTCCTGTGCTGTGTGGCTCCGATTCCCCAAAGAAATTAATTTAAGTACGGCCTGTTGACATTTGGCCACACCTGTGCTCATATCTGGCCTAACAGGCTCACGCAGTGCTGATTCCGAGGAACTAGAGTAGGAGGAGGACTCAATATGTACAGACAGCATTCCTGCAATCCTTGGAGTTGGCAGAATACCTACAGAGCCACTCTCCAGATCTGTACCCGGCTCCACAACATTGACCCAATGGGCAGTGAGGGAAAGGTATCGTCCCTGTCCATGGCTACTGGTCCACGCATCAGTGGTCAGGTGGACCTTGCTACTGACGGCATTTAGTAGCGCATTTTTAATTTTTCCCTCCACATGCTTTTGCAGGGCAGGGACAGCTTGCCTGCTGAAATAAAAGCGGCTGGGCACATTGTATTGTGGAACTGCCAATGACATAAAGTTCCGGAAGGTGTCAGTCTCCACCAGCCTGAATGACAGCATCTCAAGGGCCAGTAGTTTGGCAATGCCGGCATTCAGAGCCAGTGCTCGGGGATGGTTTGCCGAGTATGGCCGCTTTTTCTCCCATGCCTGTGCTACCGATTGCTGGTGAGTGGCCTGGGAGTGTGCTGATGACTGCAAACGTGGTTCAGTGGGTGGAATTTCACTGGGTCTTTGGACAACAGTGGCAGTGGTTCTTCCATGGCGTTCCAGTGAGGAAGCCGAACCAGCTGTGTGTGAGCTGGAGGAAGAGGCCCCAACACGAGCTGAAGAGGTGGTAGGTGCTGCTGAAGGTTGGCCTACATCTTCAGTGTGTCTGTGTAACTCCACCTCGTGCTTGGTACGCACATGTTTCCACATATTTGTGGTATTGAGGTTGCTCACATTTTTCCCTCGTTTCACTTTCTGATGACACAGCTTGCATTTGACAAAGCAAATGTCATCTGCAACTGTGTCAAAAAAAGACCACGCACTGCAAGTCCTGGGAGCGCCCGTTTTGTGTTTTGTAAGAGGATTGCTCCTCACGGGTGCCAAAGTGGAGGCTACAGGCAACCAAGTCTGCCCCCGCCCTCTCCCTCCTCTTTTGGCCGTTCGGGGAATCTCTTCCTCAGAGCTGCTCCCACCACCTTCCTGTGGCTGACGCCATGATGGGTCAAGGACCTCATCATCTCCACTCCCCTCTTCAAGCACCGGCTGGTCCTGGGTTGTCTCGCCAGCACCGTACGCACCAGAAATTGGCAACTGAGTCTCATCATCATCTGATGCATACTGAGGTGTGCTGATCGTAGGCACTGGCCCACCCGCCTCTTCAGATTCAGAGGGACAAAGCAGTTGCGCATCACTGCATACTCCCTCTTCTTCACGCTCTAGAATGCTGCTTGGCTGGCCACCTCTTTCCAAGCCAACAGATTCTGAGAACAGAAGTAAAGATTGAGATGGCTCCTGTCCAGGGCTCTCAGACTGCCTGGGCAATTTGGCAGGTGGTGAAGAGACAGATGGTTGCTCTTCAGTGCTCTAGCCTTGGAAGGATGCGGAAGTCATTGAAGTGGATGCGTTAGCTGCCATCCATCCGACAACGGCTTCAATTTGTTCGTCACGCAGCAGTGGGGTACGGCGAGGTCCTACAAAGCTGCGCATGAAGGACTGTTGCCTGGTAAAAGTGGGGGATGCCGGGTCACTGGTGGCCGCAGCAGATACCGAATCCCCACGTCCTCTCCCTGCTGAATCACCCTGTCCTTTCCCTGCTGAAACTCCACAGCCACGACCACGTGCCTTACTCCCTGCCTTCTTCATCTTGGTAGACTGATAGATAGGCAGAAAAGTAAAAAAGGGGTGGCTTAGTGTTCTTATTCCTGGACACTTGCTAACCAGTATAAGAAACACTAATTTGGCTAAGAGTGTGTGTACTACACTTTAATATGATCTAATGTGGCCTAGACAACTGTAAAGTGGAGTGTTTGGTGAACTTTATTTCCTTTTTTTTTTTGGGTGGGGGGAAAGGAAAGGATGTGACCAAAGTTTGAAAGCTATAGTATCACAAACTTTTTGGAGCGATTACAATGCAGGAAGCTAACCTACAATGCAATTGATGAGGTTCCAAAAAATAGGGTGATACTAGCCTGGCTGGCCCTGAAGGGCACAAGCCAGCAAAAAGGCTCCTCTATCTAATCCTATATAGTGTTTGCAACCAACCAATGACAATGGATGCGGTTCGAAGCACACTAATATAGGAGCAAAAATCTGGCTAAATTTGCTGCAAAAAAGGACTATGTATGAGGCAGTGATGCACGCTGAGCGGACTACAGCTAGCGGTGGCTGTAGAACACACTGCAACGTGAGCTGCACTCACACACAGAGAGACCTATCAGACAGCCAAAAACAGTGTAGAGAAATGGGCTATAGCACTGAAAGGCTGCTGAAAGGCTCCACTGTCCACTCCTTTAGTGTTTGCAACCAACGTATATGGATACGTATGGAAGCACACTATACAGGAGAAAAAAAAAGCAGCAATAAAAGAAAAATGTGTATGAGGCAGAGACACACGCTGGCCGGCCTACAAGCAGACGTGCCTGCAGGACACACTACACAGCGTGGGTCTGCACTCACACAGCCCTTGCAGACAGCTGTGAAAACAGCGCTGCTAGGGAAAAGCAAGCTACAGTGGTGGTTTATGTAGCCTGGATAAAGCACAATATTGTTTTTAGAATCGCTATTTCTAACTGTCCCTCACAGTCTTCAACAGCAGCCTGTCCCTAACTGAATTCACAGCAGAGTGACCAGAAATGGCAGCTGCAGTGCTTTTTATAGTGCATCATGACATTTCAGCAGCCAATCACAGCCATGCCAGTAGTTAACATGCCTACATGCCTAACAGGATATGCCCACACTTCTGAGGATCCCCATTGGCTGAATCAAATCGAGCGGGCTCCTAGCATTTTGGGAACTTCCGATTCCGGTATTCGATATGAAAAAAGTATCGGAACTAAGTATCGGAATTCCGATACAGCTAATATCGGCCGATACCCGATACTTGCGGTATCGGAATGCTCAACACTATTTATGACTCTTTGACTGCATTTTTGAGAATACCCAGCATTAAAAACACACCAAAACTTTTTGTGGGCACACATAATTAGACGTAGGGCTCATGCCCACTTACGATGAAGTTGGTCGAATTCAATCCGATAAAAAATCGTATTAAATTCAGACCAATGTTAATCTATGATGGTGTGTTCATCTGCCTTTTTTTCCATCTTGGCTAGGATCACTACGGACTGGAAAAAAATCACAGCATGCTGCGATTGTCATCAAAACTTGGATCGCATTCCGCAATAGAAGTCAATGGGTGTGATAAAAAAAAATCACACAGCACTAGCACAGCAATCGTACTATGCGAGTGCTGTGCGATTTTTACGCATCAGTGTCCTTTGAAAAGCCGGCAATTAATATACGGCTACATTAAAATCACACTGACATGTTATAATAGAAAAGATAGACTACATATATATATATATATTTATACATATGTATATATACACATGTCAGTGTCAGACATACATATATATGTATTTATATTACATAGATAGATATCAGAAAAGGATAGGAAAATGGTTTACATACAGTAAATACATACAGAATATGTTGATATATAGATCTGTGCGACAAATACAATTAGTATAGTATGTGTGCAGCTTAATGTTAATCTATTGAATTAATAAAACATTATTTTCCTCTTCGCCACGACAGCACCCACTGAGAGAGGGGATCCGTCCCTAGGAACAGGAAACCTACAGAGAGATAAATGGGGCGGTCCCCCTCGCTCCCTCAGTTTGGTTTCCTGTTCCTAGGAAGGAACCCGCAGAAGAGGATACCTGGTCTGGTAGCCACCCGCATGTATGATATGAGCAGTGGGGGCCCCAGGACTGGAAGCAGCGTTCGGGTGGAGAGAAGGTACCCCCTAGCTGGTAATGCAGGTGAGGCCTCGGTGGGAAGGACCGAGGCTCACTTAATGGGGCCTGGGCAGAGTAAAAGCCCCCCCATCCCCATAGAGGGATAGGTACGCATTACAGGAGGTCCCAATTGAGCAAATATGTAAGGGGACAGCGGTCGGAGACGGCGCAGGCACCGGGGATGTTAACCCCCCTGATTCAGCGCTCGCAGTTTGGAGGAGTAAGAGGGGGGGGTGCGGGGCAGCGCTATTAAAGAACGGAATACCTGGATGTCCGCAGCGGTTGGAAGCAACCGGCGCTCCCAGGCTGAGGCGACCCGGAAGTTCACTAACAGCTTCCGGGGTCAGAGGAGGCAGGCAAGAGCGGTATCGCGGCAACAGCAGCCGCGCATGCGCAGTAGGGGGAAAAAGATGGCCACAAAAAAAAAAGAGGGAGAAGAGGAGGCGGAACCGGTGAGCTGCATAAGAAGCACAGGTAGTGTTACAGTGGTGCACAGCTATGTCATCCATAGATGACCCGGTTTCGCTCCAACTGAGCCAGCCGAATGAGTCCCCACAGGGCAGCAGAAAGAGCGGCACGACAAGAAGAAGCAGCAGTACCAGGAGAAGTGGCAGCTCCAGAAAGGAGTCCAGCGGCATTCCAGACAGAATGATTCCGCGCAAAAAAAGCGGAAGGAGAAAGAACCGCCCCACGCCTCGCCTCAGCCTGAGTTGCGAACCCCGCAGCCGGTAATTGCTGACGAGATTCACGGGTGAGTGTTTTTAGTCAGACTTATAGCTAATGGCGCTTCCTTGATCCATACTTTTAGGCCAAGAGAACGGAGAAGGCGAAAAATAGAGAGTGTGCCTTATGTTCCCAGCCCCTCCCAGATGGCCACCCTAAAAGATTATGCCAGTCTTGTATTGAAAAGACATTACAGGAAGAATCCTCAGGAAAAAAGGAGGATATCCGTGCTATAATTAGAGGAGCTACAGGATTTGGGCGGCTCCAGTAGTCTGGGGGGGTCATTCTAGAGGAATGGTTTCACCAAGAAGGATAGCTTCACCGGCGTCAGGATCGCCGTCAGAGACTGGGGAGCTAGACTCAGATAGATCCCAGGAATACTTTTCCTCAGAGGAGGAAGAACAGACTTGTTTCCCTACGGACAGTGTTAATAACCTAGTTAAATCTGTCCGAAATACCATGGGGTTACCAGAGAGTAAGGATCCCAAGACTCCGCAAGACATGATGTTTGCAGGCATCTCCCGGAAAAAAGTCCGGGCATTCCCAGTAGTCCCAGCCATAAAGGAGCTGGTAAAGAGGGAGTGGGAGAAACAGGGTCAGAGAACCTTCCTCCCCTTAACGTCAAAACGCAAATACCCATTTGACGATGAGGAGTTGACATCTTGGTCGAGAGCCCCCAAAGTAGATGCGGCAGTGGCTTCTACCTCTCGTAGATTCTCCCTGCCGGTGGAAGATTCAGGGACGTTGGCTGACTCGTTAGATCGTAAGACGGATACCTTTCTTAAACGATCCTGGGAGGCATGCACGGCAGCTTTTAAACCCACAATAGCAGCCACGTGTACAGCAAGGTCAATGTTGGTGTGGCTGAATGACCTGGAAGACAAAATTAAAAACGGAGTATCCCGTAACAAACTCCTTTCCTCTATTCCCCTCATTAAGGGAGCAGCGGCTTTCCTGTCTGACTCCTCAGCGGACTCTCTTCGATTATCTGCCAGAGCAGCAGGCTAACCAATTCGGGCCGGCGGGCCTTATGGTTGAAGGGGTGGAGAGGAGATACGCAGACAAAGACTAAACTTTGCGCTATACCCTGCCAGGGTAAGTATATTCCCTTTAACAGGAGGGCCTTCAGGAAGCCTCCTTTCGGAAAAAAGAGAGATTTCAAACCTCAAGTCCGCTGGGGAAATAAGGATCCCAAACAGAGGGGCAACCTATTTGGGAAACGTCCCTTCAGAGGGGACAGTTTCCGCTAGTACCAGTACACCGGTAGGTGGCAGACTACTGAAATTCAGCCACCAATGGGGGAAAATTACATCCAACCCCTGGGCCATTGATATCATCTCAACGGGCCTATAACTAGAATTTGTTTGGCATCCACCGAACTCCTTCCTATTGACTTCTATGAAGTCCCAAACACAGCAGGAAGCACTGGAGATGGAGATTGCAACGCTGTTAACTAAGCGTGTTCTGATAGAGGTCCCGGGGGATGAAAAGGGAAGGGACTTTTATTCTCCCCTATTTTTAGTCCCTAAACCAGACGGCTCTTTTAGGACTATAATAAATTTAAAAAAGCTTAATACATTCTTGAAGCTGAGGCCGTTTAAAATGAAATCAATAAATTCAGCAATAAAACTCTTGTTCCCCAGCTGCTATATGGCAGTCTTGGACCTGAAGGGCGCCTATTACCATCTCCCCATATACCAGGGGCACCAGAAGATCCTGCGGGTGGCAGTCTGGTTCAAGGGTCGGATCCAACATTTCCAGTTTACGGCGATGCTGTTCGGACTATCTATGACTCCTCGAGTGTTTACCAAATTAATGCTGGAGGTGATGTCATATATAAGGCTGAATGACACCCTAGTGGTCCCCTACTTGAACGACCTGCTAATAGTAGGAAATTCTGTTACCCAATGTGAAAAAAGAATAGCTGATATTGTCTCATCCCTACAGACATTAGGCTGGCTAATCAACTGGGAGAAATCCAGACTAGATCCGGTAACCTGTCAGAAGTTCCTAGGCCTGCAAGTAGATTCCGTAAGTTCATATACAAAGGGACCATCAGAAAAAAATATCTTCATCACCACTGATTGGAATATTGCTGGACCACAGCATATTTATATTGGATTCCTGATGACAGCTCTCATAGGCCGGAGTCATACTTGCGAGGAATATGGATGAGTGCTATGTGATAAGCCACTGCATAGCACTCGGACAACTGTTAATCTATGGGGCAGCTCCCATCACCATTTTTTTTCTGAGCCGTTTTATATGTGCTAGAGAAATCGCAGCATGCTGCGATTTGCTGCATATATCGGCTGATACTCACAAATGCAAGTCCATGGGTGCAAGAAAAAATCGCACACCACACGGACCATCCATGTGACTTGCAAGAAATGCGCACTGGTGTCCTTTGAAAAGCCGGCAATTCATGTGCGCTGTACAATAAAATCACACTGACAGGTTAGAAAAGAATAGATATGTACTGTGCACATAGAATACATGAATACAGCTCTGGCAAAAATTAAGGGACTGTTCTGTCTCTGACATTTAATTCAGAATCCCTGATAAGCTACATGAAGTCTGCTTCATTTAGTGTGGACAGAACAGTGATCACTACACAGTTTTATAAAAATCAGCTTCTCTATATGTCTGACAGCTATTCCATTCCAGTTCAATTCCAACCAGTGTACACCTCATTCTACTTAATGTGCTTCTGATTAGGTGATCACTTGAACCAAATCATATTTAACAAAGGAAAGTATAAAAAACCCTGCTGTGGTGTTTACAATCCTCTTGCAATAGGACCAGCTGGATGGCAAAACATGGGATATTAATATCTCAAAAGTAAAAGGCATGAAACAATAACTTTTAACTAGAGTTGAGCGAAACGGGTCTGCCAAATTCAGAATCCACTGACTTTTGCTAAAGTCGAGTTTCGCCGATCGAAACCTGACCATAGCGTGAGGTCGGCCATGAGGTCGCCGACTTGAGCGCCAAAGTCGCATTTCCCACAATCCTTCCAGTGCCTATTTTCAGCCAATCTTGAAGGACTCACAC
This sequence comes from Dendrobates tinctorius, assembly GCF_039654945.1. Taxonomy (NCBI): domain Eukaryota; kingdom Metazoa; phylum Chordata; class Amphibia; order Anura; family Dendrobatidae; genus Dendrobates; species Dendrobates tinctorius. The sequence goes on along the minus strand of NW_027361698.1, from coordinate 54,913,774 downwards.
TGTGGGCAACAAAATTACCTCGGCAGCGGACCCCACCATGTTATAGAAGGGCATGCAAGTGATTGGCTGGCTTTGTGTGGCGTCACAGTGCCTATAAAAGGCCGTGACCGCCGACCACCATCTAACATCTGCCGATCTTAGCATAGGGAGAGGTTGCTGCTGATCGTTCTCAATAGGGAGAGTGTTTAGGAAGGGAAAAAGTCAAAAAAATTGCTTGTGCTGACTGTCACTGTAAAACACAACTGTATAGTGTGCAGTGACAGGGGAGGATGTATTTGTGTGCAGCAGCTCTGTTGGTTATTAGGCTGCCTTATAAGGCTCCCTGATAGCTGCATTGCTGTTTGCACACTGCTGTGCAGAGTGCTTTTTTAAAAGCAAAAATCCTTTTATTCCTTTTTTTCTGCACAGTAGATACTGAGCGTAAATTTTTTCACACACCATATAGAGGTGTACGCTCTTCACACACTACAGTGTACCTGTTGGTATCACAGACAAATACATGCAATATGTGTGTGACTCCGTAAAAAAATACACGGAGAATAACATTTTTCCATACATACACCGTATTGAGGTGTCCGATTATCAAGCAGTATCGGATATCTGGTGTTTTTATTACTGTCACATCTACACAGAGTCAGCGTTTGTGTGTGACACTCCATTAATACATATATGGACATTTCCATTTCTTTATACACTGTATTGAGCAGTCCGCTTGTCAAACAGTATTGGATATCTGGTGTTCTTAATACTGTCACATCTACACAGAGTCAGCGTGTGTGTGACACTCCATAAATACATATACAGACATTTCCATTTATCTATACACCGTATTGAGCAGTCCGATTCTCAAACAGTATCAGATATATGGTGTTCTTATTACGGTCACATCTACACAGAGTCAGCGTGTGTGTGTGACATTCAGTAAATACATATATGGAGATTGACAGTTTCACCAACAACGTATACAGCTGTACACCTCTGATACAGTACTGTATATCTTCTTGCTGGATTATGGTGAAATACATACTGGGTGAGCGTCTGTGACTCACAAAATATATACAGAGATTTCACTTCTTACATACACCTTACACAGCTGTATGCTACTCATGCAGTACCATTTCTCTGCTAGTATTTGCAGTACATTTTCCCAAACATGAGTAAGTCTGGTAGAAGAGGCCACGGAAATGGGAGGGTGGGTGCAGCTGGTACTGATGGTGGAGGTGGTGCATCGACTGGTTCTGGCAAAAGCACAATAGCAGCTAAGGCACGAGGTGTTGAGCCTGCGTCATCATCTGGCACAAGAAGGCCTTTAAGGTTCCCTTTTCTGTAGGTAAACCACTTATAAAACTGGAGCATCAGGAACAGGTTTTGGCTTACATTGCCGAAACAGCTTCCAGCTCTATTGCTTCCTCTTCTGAAGTTACAAAAACTGCAAGCACAGAGTCATCAGTGCAGGCCTCTGGTCAGGACCAACACCTTTCATTGTGTCCTTCACCCACATCAAAAGTGAAGGATGCTGCAGCACACACTTTAGATTACTCCATGGAGCTCTTTTCACATACCATTCCTGGGTTATCAAGTCAAATCCTGAATTCCCCAGTCCAAGATGAATCTGACATGGAGTGCACTGATGCACAGCCACTGCTAGACGAATCTGCTGGTACATTCACCCACAGCACTTCATTGCCCTCGCAGTCTACTGAGCCCGAATCAGACCCTGATGAATGTCAGGTGCCCCTTCCCGCATACTATACCACCTTACACGGTGACACAAAGGAAGGTACAGAGGAAGGGGCAGATGACATTGAAGACGAGGTCATGGATGACCTAGTTGTTGACCCAGATTGGCATCCATTGGGGGAAGAGGGTGCTGGTGACAATAGGTCAGAACAGGAAAAGGATCTGCAGCAGGCATCGTCATCCGGCAGGCCCGTAGCTGTCAAAAAACTTGTCAAGAAAACTAAAAGAGTTGCAGGACAGCTTGGCCAGACGGTCAAATTAGCACAGCGTGCAAGCCCTGAAAATTTGTACCATAGTGGGAAGAGTGCAGTGTGACACTTTTTTGATCAAAATCCTACTGATAATGCAAAGGTTATCTGTAAGAAGTGCCGAAGGACCTTTAGTAGAGGGAAAAATCTAAGAAATTTGAATACCAGTTGCATGCTTAGACATTTAACCAACATGCACTTGCAAGCATGGATGGACTACAAAAGCTCAGGTAGCACATGTGCACCTGCTCCGACTCAAGTTAGCTGGCAACGCTCCGTCGCTTCCCCCACTGTAAGGCCACCGCTAAGCACACCACCATCAAGAAATGTTGAGGTGTCGTCGCTAGGCCAAACCAGTCACGCAAACACAATATTTTCATGAGGGAATACTGAATCTAGGCCATCAACACCCTCACCATCACCAACCTCTTCTCAGTCCATCATGTCAATGCTAGTTCCCCCATATGCAGCTCTCAAGTCCAGCTCACCCTACCAGACACTCTGAGTAGGACAAGAAAGTACTCATCCTCTCATCCGCGTACACTGGCTTTGAACGCCTACATTGCCAAACTGATCTCATTAGAGATGATGCCCTTCCATTTAGTAGAAAGCGAAGCTTTCCAAGAGCTCATGGCCTACGCTGTCCCATGCTATAACCTACCCAGTCAGCACTTCTTTTCTCGAAAAGCCATCCCTGCCCTCCACCGGCATGTGAAAGATCGCATTGTCCATGCGCTAAAACAATCAGTGAGTGTAAAGGTGCACCTCACAACAGATGCATGGACCAGTAGGCATGGCCAGGGCCGTTACGTGTCCATCACTGCGCACTGGGTTTATATGGTGGATGCAGGCTCCACAGGGGACAGCGGCGGTGGAACAATCCTGCCTAGCCCACGGTATAGAAAACAGTTGGGTGTAGGCGTTCAACCCTCTTCCTCCTCCTCCAGAAGTGAAAGCTCGTCGACAGAGCGCAGTCGCATGAGCACTCCATCCACATCTGTCAGTGTTGCACACGAGGTGTCCCACTATCGAACAGCTAGTGGTAAGCGGCAGCAGGCTGTTTTAAAAATGATGTCTTTGGGCGACAGAAGACACACCACGGAGGAACTGGCCAACTACTTGCATCGACAAACTGAGTCATGGCTGGGCAGTCTACATCTTGAGCCAGGCAAGGTAGTCAGTTATAATGGGCGGAATATTGTGGCAGCCATAGCCCTTTCAAAACTCACACACAATCCTTGCCTGGCTCACACCTTGAACCTGGTGGTTTAGTGCTTCCTTAATAATTATCTGGAGTTAACAGCCCTGCTCGATAAGGTGCGAAGACTGTGCTCGCACATCCATCGCTCAAATGTCCACTCCAGTCGTATGCAGAAGCTGCAGCGATCACTCAACCTCCCCAAGCACTGCCTAATCATAGATGTTGCTACAAGATGGAACTCCACCATGCACATGGTGGAGAGTCTGTGTGAACAGAGGCAGACTGTAATGCATTTGTGGGAGGATACATGGGCAGGCAGTTTGAGGGCAGACATGGAATTGTCGGGTGTGCAGTGGTCAAAGCTGAAAGACCTCTGTAATGTCCTTCAGTGTTTTGAGGAATGCACATGGCTGGCAAGCGCAGACGACGCCATCATAAGCATGAGCATACCACTTATGCGTCTGCTCATGCAAATTTTGGCGCACATCAAGGATCAGGCATCTGCAGCAGAGGAGCAACAGGAGGAGGAGGAGGGAAGCCTTGATGACAGTCAGCCATTGTCTGGTCAGGGAACTGTCGTGGATGGGGTGGAGGAAGAAGCAGAAGATGAGGAGGGGATGATTATTTTGGGGAGGAGGATGCGTCTCAAGGGGCAAGAGAAAATGTGGGTGTGCCAAGGTCAGGTACAGGGTTTGTATGTGACTGGAGGGATGTGGATTTGCCAGAAAGTCCTCCTCCACCCATCACTGGCAGTGCAGCATTGACACCTGGAACATTGGCCCACATGTGTGACTTTGCCTTGCGGATCCTAAAAAGGGACCCCCGCATTGCCAAAATGATGAGGGATGACGACAACTGGTTGGCCAGCATCCTAGATCCACGCTATAAAGGCAAATTACACAACATCATGCCACAGGAGAACCTAGAGCTAATATTGGCACCATATTGGGCACCACATTTTAAAAAAGACATCAACAAACTGGAGCAAGTTCAGAAAAGAGCGACCAGAATGGTGACCGGTCTGCAAACCCTGTCTTATGAGGAAAGGTTGCAGGATTTGGGAATGTTTAGTTTGCAAAAGAGAAGACTGAGAGGAGACTTAATAGCTGTCTACAAATATCTAAAGGGCTGTCACATTGTAGAAGGATCAACTTTATTCTCATTTGCACAAGGAAAGACTAGAAGCAATGGGATGAAACTGAATGGGAGGAGACACAGATTAGATATTAGAAAAAACTTTTTGACAGTTAGAGTGATCAATGAGTGGAACAGGCTGCCACGAGAAGTGGTGAGTTCTCCTTCAATGGAAGTCTTCAAACAGAGGCTGGACAGACATCTGACTGGGATGATTTAGCGAATCCTGCTTTGAGCAGGGGGTTGGACCAGATGGCCCAGGAGGTCCCTTCCAACTCTACGATTCTATGATTCTATGATTCTAAACAAGCATCTCTGGTAAACAGGTTGTTTGCTGCACTCCCAGCACACAGCAGCGGAGCTGGTTCTCCCACAACCCCTAGTGGGCAAAATGGAAGAGGTGTTCGTGGTGCACACAGCCCAACTGGCATTGGAGACAGGGGTTTCCTGACCATATTGTGGTCGGATTTCTCAAGTCCCACGCACACAACAGCTAATACAGAATCGATTGCAAGTGACAGGAGACATCAGTTGTCAACCCTGCTGGTAGTGTACTATCTGAAAGAGTTGCTGCTGGATCAATCCTGACAGAAAAAAGGACCCGTCTGTCGACCCAAAATGTTGATTATCTAACCTTCATTAAAATGAACCATGCAGGGGTTTCAAAAGATTTTGTCCCACCCTCCCCTGATAACACATAGGTTGCCAGAAAAAAGGCTCGCTTTTGTCCTCCTCTTCCTCTGACTTCTTCAATTCCTCCATTTGCAGTAGCTGAAAGTCCAGCCTACACATCAACATATGCCATTTTTTAAACCACCTGAAATGGGCTGCCCCCCCAACCCCAGGTCTGGGGTCAACACCTGCCAGACCCGGGCAAGTGCTGTTGCCCTGAACAGGTGTGTGGCCCAACCCTTGGGCAACAGCACTGGCACAGGGCCTCTCATAGTACAATAAAGTGTCTATGACTGTGGGGGGCCCACTCGCCATCAGACACACTGGCGTACTATAAGGGGCCCTGTGCCAGTACCGGTGCCCACGAGTGGGTCCCCCCTGCTTGCTCAGAGACACAGCACTTGCAATACTTACCTCTCTTTGCTCCACCGCTGTGTAGTCTGCCCAGTTAAATCCGTCACAGGGACGGCCACTACAAATTTGGTGTACTGATCGATGATGGTTAAGATGTAGCTATGTCCTGTCCTGCTGGCCTCTAACTTCAGATTACCAATGGCTGCCATTTGTTGTGGACGTCAACTCCCAATCGGATGCAATGGTGCTTTATGATCACCTTTCACATTTTTCATAGTCACAGACGAGTGACATTCCTGCCACCATTTTTCAATGTGTCCTCTCACGGCAATCCAATAGAATCCCCTACGGCCTGTGACTTGTGTGTTTTGCACTCCAAAGTGACCAGACAGATCATGATAGGCAGTGAGGACCATGTCTACAGCTCTCCCTGTGATCACAATTTGATGGAGACGAGTTACGGTAATGGGATCGACGCAACTGAGATACAGGAACCCTTTCTTAACTACAGTATTTTGCGTTTCAGCTGTATCCACAGTTAAAGTTACTGAGGGTCAGCATCGCCTCTGCGAATTCTCCCGGGAGGTTTTCTGTACTTTTATCCATCTACCTTCCTCTTGCAGAGAGTCTGGACTGGCAGACTGACAGTGAAATATAAACGAAGATTTCAAAGTACTCCAACACTGTACACTGGTGTACGTTTCGAATACATTTCCCTTTTTCTCATTTTTATATTCGGGTGTAATCCATACTGAGCCTGTGAGAGTTTGTGTCTTACTCTGGTAAAATATAAGGAGATTTAAAATGACACCAACACTGTATGCAGCTGACCGATTGTAAAACATTACCCTTTTGCAAGTTTTTATATTCTTGTGTAATCCATACTGAGCCTGTGAACGTCTGTCTGTAACTCCAGAATTATAATTGTAAATTTAAGATTAACCCAACACTGTATACAGCTGAACACTTGTGATACCTTACCCATTTGCTGCTTTTTATATAGTGGTCTAATCCATACTGGGCCAGTGAGAGTCTGTTTCTGACTCTGGAAATGTCTACTGAAATTTACAATTACCCCTACACTGTATGCAGCTGTACGCTTCTTATCCATAACCCTTTTACTGCTTTTTATATTGTGTAATCCATACTGAACCTGAGAGCATCTGTGTCTGCCTACTGAAAAAAATAAGGATATTTATAATGTTTAAACAATACTATATGTATCTTGTATCTGCTGATGCAGTAACCTTTTTATACTTTTTATATTCTTGGCTAATGCATACTGGGACTGAGAGCGTCTGTGTCTGCCTCATGAAATGTCTACGGAGATTTAGAATGTTTAAACTATACTATATATACCTTGCATCTGGTCATACTGTACCCTTTTTCAACTTGTTACATTATTGTCAAATCCATACTAAGCGTGTGAGCATATGTGTCTGCCTCCTGAAATATATACAGAATTCTTTTTGTATTTTAAGTAGACTATATATGCCTTGTAAATGTTGATCCAGTACCCTTTGTGCCCAAAATTCATCCTCCACCCACCAGTCAAAGTGCATCATTGACACCTGGAACATTGGCACACATGTGTGATTATTTCTTGCAGATCTTCTTTTCATATTATGGTGTGATCCATACTGAGCCTGTGAGAGGCTGTGTGTTACTCTTGAAATATATATGTAGAGCGCCAAATGACTCCAACACTGTATACAGCAGTACGCTTGGGATCCATTCCCCTTTTACTGCTTTTTATATTGTTGTGTAATCCTTACTGGGCCTCAGAGCGTCTGTGTCTGCCTCCTGAAATAAAAACGGAGATTTTGAATGTTGAAACTATACTATATATATATACCTATACCTTGGATCTGGTGATACTGTACCCTTTTTCTACTTTTTAGTTTGTTGTCAAATTCATACTGGCCATGACAGCGTCTGTGTCTGCCTCCTCAAATATATACGTAGATTTATAATGTTGAAACTGGTGTTAAAATGAAACGCCACGCAGGGCTGGGGGTTACTCTGTACCGGGCCTTTCAGGCTCTTTTAAGGGGGAAGTATGTCACGGTGGTGGTAGGGACCCGGTCCGTGGCCCTGGGTGTCCAATAAAGATGATGATAGTTCAGATGAGGGGGAAGATGGTATGATAATTAATTTGGAAAAGGGGGATTGTGACGCCACCCGTGATACTCAACCAGGGTAGCCAACGCTGCAATGCAAATTCTCTGTGCCAGTGTTAAAGCAGACAAGATGATGAAGCTCTCCACGGGCAGAGCTGTATCCCAGGGCAGTTGAGATGGTGTTTGTGAGCCATTGACGGTGATGGTGAGTGTAACGTGTGTAGCAAGCGAGTTGTAAAAGCCACCAAGGACACAGTTGGGTGCAGTTTCTGAGTTTTTCCTCAAAAGTTTTGTGCATAAGATGACCCGAATGGTACTGTGTCATCCGAGGGAGGGGTTCGGCAAACTCCAAGGTAGATCAGGAACACCTGTTCAATACTCCTCCTTGCGTATCCTTTCTAGGCCGTGTCTCTGCGCTGATCTCTCCCTTTCTTCCTGCTGTGGGCCTTCGCGAGCAGTGTCCCAAGCTGGCAGCCTTGGATCACACCGGGAGACGTGTGTCAGGCTCCGGGGTCCTTTATTCCAACTGCTGCCTTTTTGAGTATTGAATGTGGCTGCGACTAAGGCACTTAAAGTTACCTCAGCCTCCGTCTTTCTAGGTGAGCCCTGAATTTCTCCACTACCTTCAGGAGCCACATTCCCCAACGAGGCCTGGTCTTTCCTTCTCCAGAAACGGGCATCACAGGTGACTTATTGCACTTCCCGTGCCCCTAGGACCCCTTCCTTCCAGTCTAAGAGCTTGGACAAGATTTTTCTCTCTTCTCTGACCCTCAGCCCTCTCACAGCAATCCTGCTCTTACTCTGTCCTGTCACCGACTGACAACTCTCTAGAAAGATCCATTTACCTCTGACTAGCTCCACCCACCAACTGTCAGCTTGCTCTCTCTGATTGGATGCCCACAATCACTCCACTACCTAAGCTCCTCCCACTGTACCTACCTTCCACACTAACCCCCAACACCCTTTCCTAGTCAGTCTGGGATGAGGCCATCCTCCCGGAAACACCCAGAAAGCACTGACTAACATGTGTGTGTGTTGAGTGCAGGGTTAGGAGTCCTGAGTGGTGATCCCTCCTTACCTGAGGGTGGGATACCACACCATTGGATGAGGTGCAGTACCTCTGTGGCGACCATACCCTCAGGGTCACCATAGTACCCTTTCTCAACTTTCTATATTGTTGTCGGATCCATCCTTAGAGCGTCTGTGTTTGCCTCCTGAAATGTATACAGAGATTCAGTATGTTTAAACTATACTATATATACCTTGTATCTAGTGATACTGTACCCTTTTGCAAATTTTTATATTATTGTGTAATCCATACTGAGCCTGTGACCATCTGTGTCTGACTCATGAAATATATACAGAGATTTACAATTATCCCTAGACTGTATAGAGCTGTCCGCTTCTGAAACAGTACCATATATCTGCTGGTATTTTTAGTCCATTTTCACAAAAAATATTATATATGGTCTAAGAGGCCGCGGACGTGGGTGTGGGAGGGCCAGCTGGTAGTGATGGTGGTGGTGGTGCATCTGCTGGTAGAGCCAAAAGCACAATAGCAGCTAATGCAGGAGGTGTTAAGCCTGCGTCATCAGCTGGCACAAGAAGGCCTTTAAGGCTCCCTTTTCTGGGAGTAGGTAAACTGCTTTTAAAGTCGGAGCATCAGGAACAGGTTTTGCCTTACATTGCCGAAAAAGCTTCCAGCTCTATCGCCTTCTCTTCTGAAGTTTAAAAAAATGCAAGCACTGAGTCGTCAGTGCAGGCTTCTGGTCAGGAACCACCCCTTTCCTTGTCTCCTTCACCTCCACTAAAAGTGAAGGATGCGGCAGCCCACACTTCAGATTACTCCATGGTGCTCTTTTCACAGGCTATGCCTGTGTTATCAAGTGAAATTCTGAATTCCCCAGTCTAACATGAATTGGAGATGGAGTGCACTGATGCACAGCCACTGCTAGATGATTCTGCTGGTACATTGACCCACAGCACTACATTCCCCTTGCACTCTACCGAGCCAGAATGTGACTCTGATGAAACTCAGGTGCCCCTTCCCGAATACTATACCACCTTACATGGTGACACAGAGGAAGGTGCAGATGAAAGTGACAGTTCCCTGAGCAGGTGGATGGGGCCTACTCGTGGGCGACGGCAGTGGCACTGGGCCCCTCATAGTACGCAAAAGTGTCTCTGCCGATGGGAGGGACCACTTGCCATCAGACATACCGTCGTACTATGAGGGGCCCTGTGCCAGTGCCGTCGCCCACGAGTGGGCCCCCCATGCTTGCTCAGGGCCACAGCACTTGCAATACTTACCTCTCCCTGCTCCACCGCCGTGACTTCCGCCTTTCCTGACAGTGACATTCAGGTTACAGAGCACGATGACCTCACGTCTCTATGCCCTCTACCGAAACAGTCCAATTGCAGAGAGCTTTAAAATGGCAATGCTGGGGAGTCCAGAGTAGAGCAGTGCCCAGCAAGGAGAGGTATTTAATTTTTTTAAATGTTGGGAGCATTTTTTGGGGAGCAATATACACTGGAGAATGTATATCCATTTGGCCCATCATATACTGGAGCATTTCAAATGGGGGACATCAGACACTGGAGCAGCATTTACGGGGCCCATTATACACTGGAGCATGAGAAATGGGGCCCATTATATATGGAGCATTATTTGGGCCCATAACACACTGGAGCATCGTCCATGGGAACCAACATATACTGGAGCAATCCAAATGGGGGACATCAGACTCTGGAGCAGCATTTATAGGGCACATTATACACTGGAGCATTAGAAATGGGGCCCATTATATATGGAGCATTATTTGGGCCCATAAGACAGTGGAGCATCATCCATGGGGACCAACATATACTGAAGCATTATGTGGAGCTCATCATATACTGTATGGAACATTATATGGGACCAATTATTCTGTATGGAGAAATATATTGGGCTCATTATTCTGTATAGCGCACTAGGTGGTGGCCATAATACTGTATGGAGTAATATACTGTCCGGTTTTTGAGCTATTGTAGAATTTAACATAGATATCAGTTGTTACGTGCTACAGAACCACTCAGCACCCAGAATATGTTGTGCAGTTATATGTACAGTATGTATAATAGGCTCTATGTGAGATGCATGTCCCTAATGCATCAGCCCACAGGCTGTGCCCCTGGGCAGAGGGGACACGATATTCTCCTATTGTCTGCCCTCCCCCCACCTTTGTAGTTCCCACAGTAAACATCGTCAGGCTCCGGCCACCTGCGGCTTTTGTAATGCATGTCTGGCCTGCCGCTTTTCTATTGGCCTGCCCTCTGTATCTGTGTGATATATTCTGTGTCCTGTGAGTAAAGTGTTGTCAGACTGGAAATACGTGGAGAAGCAGTGATCTTTTATATGCGCCCATGTAACCAAGGAATTCCAGCCAGCGTCATTCATTCAGACTCCAGCCAACGCAGAGCGGACCTCCGAAAACACGGGGTGATACTGAAAGAGGTACCCCAGCTTGGGTAGACCCCTTTACACTGGTGGCAGACAGCGGGATTTGATACCCCTTCTAAAGGAGGAAAGGAATGAATGGAAAATAACTACCAGAAGTTAAAGAGGACTACATTAAAAGATCTGGTGGAAGCCCGAGGGTTGATCACCAGCAACAAAACAAAAGCGGATTTGATAGCAGCCATCATGGAACACGACAGTGCAGCGTCCCCCAATGTGAATGTGGAGGAGACCGAATTCCAGATGGAGGTAAAGAACAGACTGGCGTTCTATGGCCTAAACACTGCAGTAGAGATCATACGAGAGATGATGGCTGATGTGCGTACTGATCTGAAGGAAAAGATGGCCGAGCGGACCAGGATAGAGCTAGCCAAGATGGAGATGGCAGAGCGGACCAAAGTGGAGCTGGCCAAGATGGAGATGGCAGAGCGGAGAGAGGAGAGTCAGCGAGCAGGGGGAGCTCTGGCCTTCGACCAGGTACCTTCAACAGTAAGCCACAAAAAGATCCAGTATAATGCCTTCCGACAGTTGGGAGAGGCAGAGGAAGACATTGATGGCTTTCTGCAGGACTTTGAGTGGCAGTGTGCCCTTCATCAAGTGAAGCTGGAGGAACGGGTTCAGATTCTGGCCAGCAAGCTGACAGGCCAGGCAGCGGACGCCTATCGCACGGTACCTGATGAGGACTGTATGGACTATGAGCGGATCAAAGAAGTGATCTTGGCCCGGTATGCGCTGACACCAGAGGCCTACCGCCAAAAGTTCCGCGGACTTATAAAACGCGTAACCGATACCCACGCTGAATGGGCCTGTGAATTACGGCGGTCACTGCTACAGTGAGTACAAGGGAGCCAAGCAACCACTAAGGAGGATGTCCTCCAGCTCTTCCTGTTAGAACGATTCTTTAATGGACTAAACCCCAAGACACAGGAATGGCTTCGGGACAGGCGGCCAACGACTCTTGAGGAAGCCGCTCATCTGGCCGATGAACATCATGATGCCAGGAGGCCACAGTTGTCCGGATCAAAGGTGGTCACTAAGGGCCTGCCCATGGACCTGGAGGGCCCCAAACCACCGAAGATTGTAGGGGGACCAGCTAGAAACCCGGCCTCCCACAGTCCCCCTGGGGCGCGATGCCACACCTGTCGTCAGCTGGGCCACCTGCAAAGACAATGTCCCAGCCGGACTCAGCATACCCAGTGGCCAAAGGTGGGAACAGCTACCTTCAGCCGGGCTGCTGTACACTGCTACCAAGGCGAAGCTGACCCGGTATTGGGGGCTACGACTAACCAAGGGGTGGAAGAGATGGAGGAAGAGCTGCATAAAGTAGACCCCATGCAGGCAGCCTGGGCAGATAAACGACAACAGCATCGACAGGTCGTGTGGGTTAATGGGAAATGTATGCAGGGACAAAGAGATTCTGGGGCAACTTTGACCCTTGTGAAGCCTCATCTCATCCGGGAACAAGAGAGGTGCCCAAGAAGGATGGGACTGCACGGTTTTGTGTAGACTATCGTAAGCTCAATGCGAAAACAGTGACGGATGCATACCCCATGCCGCATGTGGATGAGTTGTTAGACCGGCTGGCGGTGGCAAAGTATTTGATCACCATCGATCTATGCAAAGGCTTTTGGCAGATTCACCTTAGTCGCGATGCTATTCCCAAGTCGGCATTTGTCACCCCGTTCGGCTTATTCCAGTTTCGAGTTATGCCATTTGGGATGAAGAATGCCCCTGCGACCTTCCAAAGGCTGGTTGACCGGCTTCTGGATGGTCTCCAGGACTATGCTTGTGCCTACCTGGACGACATCGCCATCTACAGTGCGACATGGGAAGAGCATCTAAATCACCTAGAGACAGTTTTGGACAGGATCCACCAGGCCGGAATCATCCTGAACCCAAACAAGTGTCACGTGGGCAAAGCAGATGTTCAGTATTTAGGGCATTGGGTGGGAAGTGGGAAACAGTGACCAGAACCAGCCAAGATTGAGGCCATAGCCAAATGGCCCATCCCATGCACTAAAACCCAGGTCATGGCATTTCTAGGGACAGCGTGGTATTACAGGAAATTTGTTCCCAATTACAGCAGCGTAGCCAAGCCCCTCACTGATCTGACCCATAAGAACCAACCCCGCCAGGTAACCTGGACCTCAGAGTGTGAGGAAGCCTTCCGCCAACTAAAGGACGCCCTCACCAATACCCCTGTATTGGCCGCACCCGATCCAACTAAACGTTTCCTGGTTCACACAGACGCTTCTATGTTTGGATTGGGGGCAGTACTGAGCCTAGTCGGGCCAGACGGCCAAGAACACCCGGTAGCTTACCTGAGTCGGAAACTACTGCCCCGTGAAGTAAGCTATGCGGCCATCGAGAAGGAGTGCCTGGCGGTAGTATGGGCACTCAAGAAGTTGCAACCATATTTGTATGGACGACAGTTTTCCCTCCTAACGGACCATAATCCCCTAGTCTGGCTTAATCAGGTCTCCGGAGACAACGCCAGATTGCTGCGGTGGAGTTTAGCCCTACAACCTCTGGACTTCACCATCCACCACAGACCCGGCAAACAAAACGGTAACGCCGATGGACTAAGTCGACAAACGGAACTTGTACCAACCCCATAAACTTTGGTCATCCCCAAACCAATCCGTTGAGGATCAGACTGTGTATGCCGATCGCGTCGCTGAAAAGGGGAGCCGTGTTACGTGTTACAGAACCACTCAGCACCCAGAATATGTTGTGCAGTTATATGTATGTATAATAGGTTCCATGTGAGATGCATGTCCCTAATGCATCAGTTCACAGGCTGCGCCCCTGGGCAGAGGGGACACGATATTCTCCTTTTGTCCGTCCTCCCCCCACCTTTGTAAATTCTCACAGTAAACATCGGCAGGCTCCGGCCACCTGCGGCTTTTGTAATGTATGTCTGGCCTGCCGCTTTTCTATTGGCCGGCCCTCTGTATCTGTGTGATATATTCTGTGTCCTGTGAGTAAAGTGCTGTCAGACTGGAAATACATGGAGAAGCAGAGATCTTTTATATGCGCCCATGTAACCAAGGAATTCCAGCCAGCGTCATTCATTCAGACTCCTGCCAACGCAGAGCGGACCTCCAAAAACACGGGGTGGTACTGAAAGAGGTACCCCAGCTTGGTAGACCCATTACACTGTGGTACAGAACCACTCAGCACCCAGAATATGTTGTGCAGTTATATGTATGTATAATAGGTTCCATGTGAGATGCATGTCCCTAATGCATCAGTTCACAGGCTGCGCCCCTGGGCAGAGGGGACACGATATTCTTCTTTTGTCCGCCCTCCCCCCACCTTTGTAAATTCCCACAGTAAACATCAGCAGGCTCCGGCCACCTGCGGCTTTTGTAATGCATGTCTGGCCTGCCGCTTTTCTATTGGCCTGCCCTCTGTATCTGTGTGATATATTCTGTGTCCTGTGAGTGAAGTGTCAGACTGGAAATACGTGGAGAAGCAGTGATCTTTTATATGTGCCCATGTAACCAAGGAATTCCAGCCAGCGTCATTCATTCAGACTCCAGCCAACGCAGAGCGGACCTCCAAAAACACGGGGTGATACTGAAAGAGGTACCCCAGCTTGGGTAGACCCCTTTACATCAGTCATGTCATGTAAGCAGTGAAGTATTTTTCATTGTACTATACCTATATTTCTGTGCCGTATCGGAGCATTAAGAATTGTGGTATGTGTTAAAAGGGCGCACAGACAATCTTTGGCCCAGGGCACAAGAAAACCTGGTGCCATCCCTACCCCCACAACTTTAGCCAAATAACCCCCAGTTTTCAATGCGTAACTATTATTATAAAGTAACTTAAGGTTGCCAAGCTTAAGTAATAAGAATTGATGTCGTTGGCATTGAAATGGGCACTGTAGGTGTGTTTACTGTCCTCCACTCCCTGCCGACTTTGCTTCCCCTTTGACTTGCATTGGGTTTCGTGTTTCAGTCGGACCTCGACTTTTCCCTATAGTCGTCCGATTTCGTTCAACCTGACTTTTTAGAAAGTTGGCTTTCATGAAACCTGACTAGACCCGAAAAAAGGAAAAGACGCTCATCTCTACTTTTAACCATGCCAAAGGAGTTGAAAAGTCTTGAGTGAGGAAAAGAAGGGCTCAATTTTGGCTTGACTAGCAGAGGGATACATTGAGCATCATGTTGCCTACATCCTAAAAATTTCTAAGATGGCAGTCCATTTGAAGAAGGTCCAGCAGCAGACATTGGGTACAACAAAGCTACAGACCGGCAGAGGGCGAAAACGACTCTCCAATGACTGGGATGACCGTCATCTTATTTGAATGTCACTCAGGAACCTCAGGATGACATCAAGTGACCTACAAAAGGAATGGCAAATGACAGCTGGGGTGAAGTGGACGGCAAAAACAATTTGTAACAGGCTCCTAGAGGCAGGGCTCAAGTCATGTAAAGCTAGAAAAGCCTTTCATCAATGAGAAGAAAAGGAGAGCCAGGCTGAAGTTAGCCAAAGACCTTAAGGATTGGACCATAGTGGATTGGAGTAAGGTACTCTTCTCTAATGAGTCTAATTTTCAGCTTTGCCCAACACTTGGTTGTCTAATGGTTAGGTGGAGACCTGGAGAGACGTACAAGCTGCAGTGTCTTACACCCACTGTGAAATTTGGTGGAGGATCGGTGATGATCTGGGGGTGCTTCAGCAAGGCCGGAATTGGGCAGGTTAATCTTTGCGAAGTACGTATGAATCAAGCCGGATACAAGGTTATCCTAGAAAAACAGTTGATTCCTTCTGCTCAGGCAATGTTCCCCAGCTCTGATGACTGGTTTTTCCAGCAGGACAATGTGCCATGCCACACAGCAAGGTCAATCAGTGTGTGGATGAAGGACCACCACATCAAATCCCTGTCATGGCCAGCCCAATCTCTAGAGCTGAACCCCCTTGAAACCCTCTGGAATGTAATCAAGAGGAAGATGGATAGTCGCAAGTAGGGATGAGCGAGTAGTGAAATATTCAGATTCGCTATACTCGTACCGAGTATACCATAATACTTGAGTATTCGGTACGAGTAGCGAATCCAATGTTTGTCAATGGAAAATATGATTAATTGTCTGCTGGACCCTACAAAGAGGTCTGGGGGCTGAGGAAAAGGCTAAAAAATGTGTAAATGTTAAAAAAGTATGCTGTAAACAAATGTATATAACATGGTGGCACCTGGTGTTAGGCGTTGAGTTTCCCCCACTGCACAGGGGGAATCTCAAGCCATTTCCTCTGTGGTCTCCCATTCCTCTGCAGCTGCAGAGATTCCTCCTCAGCAGAAACGTCAGTCCCGGCGTCTTGCCCAGGCTGATGCTAGACATCTGGTTGCTCCTTCAGGCTCTGCTATAACACCATGCTTGAGTCAGCAGGAAGCAGATGCTTCTGGGATTAAGTCCTGTCTTTTGCATACTGAGCATGGCCTTGGGATGAACTCTCAATGGAGGTCTTAAGTCACATATGCAGGCCCCGTTCCTGCTCGTATTGGTCCACTGGGAAGGTCCCAGACGGATGCCGCTATAAAAGAGTCGCATGGCCGCTCAGCCATGCGCTAGTATAGACTTTTATTGTATTTTGTGTGAGTGATGATGGATGCATGAAACTGGTGACTGACACATTATAACTCCCCTCCCTTGGATACGTATGTTATAGGGCTATAGAGTTAGAGTCAGTGCCTCCTATTGGCTTGGTCTGCGCCACGGTGCTTCCACATCTCAGCACCTCACTCAGCACCATATGGTGCCGTCCAGCTCTGGGCACCCTCAGTACCACATTTAGCGGCTGCATCGGCCAGGGCGACGCCGTGTGCAAGTCTAGCACTATCCTCCCTTGTCCTGGTGGTTAGTGTCATCCGCCAGAGCGGTGCAGTTCACACGTAGTGCACTTTATTTATTAATTTGTTTCTTCCTGGCACCACAATTGCGGTGCCAAGCACTAATGTGACAAGAGGGACTCTAACCCACTGTCTCAGGGATAGACTTCTGCGTCTATACACCAGTGCTCACATTGCCGAGCTCTGTGAGCATTTGTGTTAAGTGGTCGGGCGGCTCTGTGAGGTAACAGAGTCCGCCTCTGTGCACATTAGGTGGAGTTAACCCCGTGTGTACCTCTATTGTACCGCCATATAACGTCCGCCATTACCGAGCAGAAGTTACCATCTTTGCACGGTGAACCCCGGGCTGCGAACACTCCTGAATACCATCTTTATTATTTGGTGCGTTCCGTCAACCTGTAACACCTGGTCAGGGGCTGCACGAGTGATTTTACACCACTGCTTTACTAGAATGTACAAACACTATTTGAAGTCCTGTCGTTTTTTGCCGGCAGAGTGGGACTCGTATGCCACTTATGCAGTGCCAGAGATATATGAGAAGTGCCGTAAGAGCGAGTGATGATGGAGGTAATCTTCTGACAGCTAAGTGTGTAAGTGGTGTAAGGAGAGCGATCTGCCCTATGGGCTGTGTGATGGTTAATGCAGGAAGAAGGCACCCATCATCATCATCACAAGGGATTCACACAAATATAAAGCTTGGACTACTGTCCTTGTTGTTCCACTGCCACTGCCAATATGTAGGCATAGACATAGTGTCTTCAAAACATTAGCCCTAGGAGCTGTATCATGGTTGATGCAGTAAGGAGACCTAAAGACCAAGACAATTATGAAAGTAGACTACTAGCACAGTAGTTGCAGAGCCCAGTGTCCAGGCATAGCCATAGAGTCTCAAAAAATTAGCCAAGGGGCATGATACCATGGTTGATGAAGGAAGGAAGAAGTGTCTCATCACAAGTGCCTCCGATGGGAAATATTAATTAATGGAACATTGTTTTTAGGTTATTGACCATGAGGTACATGTGGCAGAAGCAGGAGATGAAAATGGCTAAGAAGAAGAAATGGGGTTTGTATGGGAAGGGATGGACGTGATCACCAGTTGGATCAAATAACATTTTGGATGACTTTAGGTTGGGATGCGAAATCCAGTCCTTGCTAAATTTTATCAGAGTCAGCCTGTCTGCATTCTCTATAGTCAACCATGTGCGTGTGTGTGTGATGATTAACCCAGCGGCACTGAAAACACGCTTTGACATCACACTAGCAGCAGGGCAGGCCAGCACCTCTAAGGCATATAAAGAGAGGTCTGGCCAACTATGCAGCTTGGATACCCAGTAATTAAATGGAACAGAAGAGTCAGGAAGGACGCACGTATGGTCACGTAGATAGACGTTGACCATCTTCTCCCTCCTGACATTGCTACTGACCCAGCTAGTCCTTGATGATGAGCCAGTTTATTGAAGATGGCCCAGTTTGTGAACATTTTACCACCACCTCTTTTGGACCTGCTTCTCTTGTCTCTCTCCATTAATGCATGCTGTTGCACAGAGCTGGTATCTCTGCTAGCAGCGGTGTCTGATGGTGCTGTTGCCATCAAATGATCGACAATGGCCCTCTTGAAGGATTCAATTGTGAAACTCCTTGGTGAATGCAACAGCAGCGAAGGAAATTTATCCTTGTACCGTGGGTCTAGAAAGGTGGCAACCAGTATAGGTTGCTATTGAAAATGTGGATTATGTGACGGTCTTGGCACAGACAGTCAGATAAGTAGTATGCAATGTGTGCAAGCTGCAAAGAGGCAAATCTTCTGTGACCCCAGAAGGAGGAGCAATACCCATCCTCTCCTCACAATGACTTTCATCCTCCACCTCCTCCTCTCCAGCCCTCCCATGCTGGACAGACATGAAGCTGGGGATGGGAGTCCCCTCTGTAGCATGAGGTGTCCCTTTGGTACCACTGAAAAAGAAGTCCTCTCCCTCCTCGCCTTCATCATCATCTTCATTCCCCAAACTTGCCTGATGATATTGGCAGGGCTGGGTAGGATCACCCATTGTGAAATCTTTCTCCATACCCAGCTGCTGGGCACGCAAAGATTCTGTTTTTAGTTTATGCAGCAATTTTTTTCAGCAGACATAGCATAGGGATGGTTTCGCTGATAATAGCCTGATCAAAGCTTACAAGCTTGGTTCAGTTCTCAACGTTATCAAGCACCTCACAAATATCAGCGATCCACACCCACTCGACAGTTGTTATGTGTCTTGGCTGAGTCTCAGTGTGACGGGCAAGTTTAAGCTGGTATTCAGCAAAGTGCCCTCGGCTGCTCACTTATCCTTGCCAACATATGATATGTTGAGTTCCACCGTGTTGGCAGGTCACAAATGAGTCAATGGTTTGGCAAATTAAATTGCTTTTGAAGCACTGGAAGACCGGCAACAGTGGTTGAGGAGTGGCGGAAATGGGCGCAAATACGGTGCACCTTCTCAAATAGATACGGCAAGTCAGGGTATGTTTTCATAAATTTCTGCACCACTAGGTTCAGCACTGAGCCATGCATGGCAGGTGTACCAGCTTCCCGAGCTTTAAAGCTGCCACCAGGTTACACTCATTGTCGCAGACAACCAGACCGGGTTGTAGTTGCAGTGGGGAGAGCCACTGATCGGTCTGTTGTTTTATTTCTTGCCACAGCTCAGCTGCAGTGTGTGGTGTTTCACCTAAGCAGATTAGATACAGCAGAGCGTGTTGCTGCTTTGCCGATGCGCTGCTGCACAGCTCCCAACTTGGGAGTGATGTGGAGGGTAATTCAGCATAGGATGACGAGGCAGAGGAGGAGGAAGAGAGGAGACAGTACGTATATGATAAGGCGGAAACCCTGATTGAGGTTGGGCCCGCTATTCGTGGCGTGGGTAGGATATGTGATGGTCCAGTTTGAGACTTTTTCTCACCCTTCACCAGATTGAGCTAGTGTGCCATGACAGAGATGTATCGTCCCTGGCCACAAGTACTTGTCCACGAGTCTGTTGTAATGTGGACCTTCCCGGTTACGGCATTGGTGAGAGCACACTTTAGATTGTTTAAGACATGCTGGTGTAATGCGGGGATGGCATACCGGGAAAAATAGTGCCGGCTGGGAACCAAGTATCGTGGGGCAGCCACAGCCAACAGATCATGGAAAGACTGTGTCCCTACAAGCCTAAATGGCAAAATCTCCACGGCTAGCAACTTGGCAATGTGTGCGTTCAGTATTTGTGCTTGTGGGGGTGTGGCTTGGTATTTACACCTCCTTTCATACATCTGGAGCACGGACAATTGGACGCTTGGCTGGGACAAACAAGTGGATGAGCTTGTTGTGTCCTGTGTCTGTGCAACCGCAGCTTGTGAGCAAGAGGTACGATGATCACCTGCTTCCTGCCCAGTACATTGGGAAGGACGGATCACAGGTGACATGGCAGTGGGTTTACCCGCAGACAACCAATTTGGTACCCTGTTGTTCCACCCACTGACTAGGGTGCTTGGCTGCCATGTGATTCTGCATACTGGTGGTGCTTTGATTGCCTTTGCCCTGGCCTCTGTTCAGCTTCGTATGGCAGATGCTACAAATGACAACATTTGGTTCAGAAGAACTGTCTGAAAAAAAATTCCAGATAGCAGCTCCATGCACCCATGCCTTGACTTGGGGCACAGAGGGATTGCTCTTGGCAACTGTGGGCTCACTTCACACTCTGCTCAAACCAATAGCCCTTGGTGCCTTTGTTGGTGCTACGCATCCACCTTCTTCCTCTGTGCTGGCTATGCGTGCCAACGGTCCGGGTCGAATCGGTGGTCTCATCATCGACCACCTCGTCATCCATGTCATGCTCCTTCCATGTTGATATTGTTGACTGGCCAGATGGCAACTGTGCGTCATCACCATCAGCCTCCACCTTTTCACCCGGTATATCACGTGGATGAAAGTGGCTTTCTTCTGGCCATGGGGTTTCAAATATTTGGCAATCATCAACAGACGATACCTCCTCACGTTCCTCTTCAATGTCACCCGGAGAGAGGCCAGAGGCAACAAGAGGAAATGGAAAAAGCAAATCCTCGGAGTGGCCAAGGTTGGGGTCAAATGTTTCCTGTGACTCCTGATGGGGTGATGAACTAGGAACAGGTTGAGAACAGCATGACCCAGCATTCTCTGTTTGGACAGGAGACTGTTTTATCATGGATGATTGGGGGCTGCTAGAAAATTTCATTGAGGCCTTATCAGCCATCCAAGACATTATCTGCTCTTGTTCTTCTGGCTTCCAGACTCGTTTACGTTCCAAACCAGGAAATTTCGCCAGGAACCTAGATGCATCAACCATCTTTGGTCTCCCAGACTCTGTGCCTTGTTGGGGCACCAATGACAACCCCACATCCACGTCTCCATCCCTTGACAATAGCCTTTTCAGGAATTTTGGATTTTTCTGCCATAGTTGCAGATGTTCAGATGGAGATATTGAGGAAAAAGGAGCAGTTAGTGCTTTGTGGTAGGAAGCACTAGAGCCTAGTACTGCTTTGTGTTTTACAAACAGCACTGCAACGGCACAAAAATATTGCCCTGAGGTTTAAGGTGAGATTACGCGCCCCAGTCACCACACAAGACAGCAGTGCTGCCACTAAAAAATTGCCCTGATGTTTGAGGCGATATTACGCACCCCAGTCACCACACAAGACAGCGGTGCTGCCACTAAAAAAAATCCCTGAGGTTTAAGGCGAGATTATGCACCCCAGTCACCACACAAGACAGCGGTGCAGCCAATAAAAAATTGCTCTGAGGTTTAAGGTGAGATTATGCACCCCAGGCAACACACAAGACAGCGGTGCTGCCACAAAAAATTTCCCTGAAGTTTATGGCGAGATTACATATCCCAGTCACCACGCAAGACAGCGGTGCTGCCACAAAAAAAATTGCCCTGAGGTTTAAGGCGAGATTACACACCCCAGTCACCACACAAGACAGCGGTGCTGCCACTAAAATATTGCCCTGAGGTTTAAGGCGAGATTACGCACCCCAGCCATCACACAAGACAGCGGTGCTGCCACTAAAATTTGCCCTGAGATTTAAAGAGAGATTGCGCACCCCAGACACCACACAAGACAGCAGTGCTGCCACTAAAAAATTGCCCTGAGGATTAATGCGAGATTGCGCACCCCAGTCATCACACAAGACAGCAGTGCTGCCACTAAAAAATGGCCCTCAGGTTTAAGGTAAGATTACGCACCCTAGTCACCACACAAGACAGCGGTGCTGCCATTAAAAAATTGCCCTGAGGTTTAAGGCAAGATTACCAGCCGCAGACACCACACAAGACAGTGGTGCTGCCACTAAAAAATTGCCCTGAGGTTTAAGGCGAGATTACGCACCCCAGTTACCACACAAGATAGCAGTGCAGCCACAAAAATATTGCTGTGAGGTTTAAGGCAAGATTACGCACCCCAATCACCACACAAGACAGCAGTGCTGCCACTAAAAAATTGCCCTGAGGTTTAAGGCGAGATTACGCACCCCAGTCACCACACAAGACAGTGTTGCTGGCTGCGTGTCAGTTGTGCAGTACATGAGTCCTATTCGCTGTAAACACAGCACCACAACAGCACAAAAATTGCTCTACAGGGGAAATTTGTGACCACAAAAATAGCTGGGAAAACTGTCACTACTCAGTCCCTGACGACCTTATACTTTCAACTCTGAAAAAAGCTTTTGGGTTTTACAGAGAATTTCTGGATGATTTGCACAAACAAACACAACTCTCCCTAACAGCTGCTCACACTCTCCCTACACAATGCAATGTGCAAAAAATAGCGGTGGAAGGGCTTATATAGAGCCTATGACTCATAGGCTATGAGTCATAGGCTATGACTCATGCATGACGCTGGGTGGCCAACCAATCATAGCAATGCCCCCCACAACCAAGAAGGTTGCGGCATTACTGTGATTGGCAAATGCTGGGTGGGAGATCTGAATATTGCGAGGCGAGTAGTAAATAGTCGCTATGTTCCGAGTACCGTGAGTACTTCATTACTCACCAAGTACCGACCATACTCGCTCATCCCTAGTCACAAGCCATCAAACAAAGAAGAACTGCTTAAATTTTTGTACCGGAAATGGCATAAGTTCACCCAAAAGCAGTGTGAAAGACTGGTGGAAAGCATGCCAAGACGCATGAAAGCTGTGATTAAAAATCATGGTTATTCCACAAAATATTCATTTCTGAACTCTTCCTGAGTTTAAACATTAGTATTGTTGCTTCTAAATTATTATGAACTTGCTTTCTTTGCATTATTTGAGGTCTGCAAGCACTGCATTTTTTGTTATTTTGACCATTTCTCATTTTCTGAAAATAAATATAAAATTTAGTGCTTGGAAATCCAAAGACATGTTGTCAGTAGTTTATAGAATAAATACATTTTACTCAAAAATCAAACAAACTGAAAACTTTACAGTGGTCTCCTAATTTTTGCCAGAGATGTGTATATATATATATATATATATAAAGATATCAGTGACACATGCACACACATATATATATATCTAATATATAAAGCTGAATGTGTGTGTGTGTGTTTGTATGTATGTACAGTATGTGTGTATGTCAGGGATTGACATCTGCACCATCACAGCTACAGCCACAATATTTTGCAGTCACACGTCTGGACCTCGAGAGCGTCACAGGCTATGCTGTGAGGCGAAATTTTAACCCCACGCGTTCCAATTCACCAAACAATTTGGCTTATTATGCTTATCATTTCTATGGTGTTATCGTCCTTCTGTAAAGCTGGAAATAACACAATTTATTACCGTGCCAACACAGACCACCCTCTAACACAGACTGCAGGAGGAGCCCAGTATCACACAGGATAGGATGAGATACACAGCTCAGCAGTCAGTATCACACAGGATAGGATTAGATACACAGCTCAGCAGTCAGTATCACACAGGAGAGGATTAGACACATGGCTCAGCAGGCAGTATCACACAGGATAGGATTAGATACACAGCTCAGCAGTCAGTATCACACAGGATAGGATTAGGTACATGGCTCAGCAGGCAGTATCACACAGGATAGGCATAGATACACGGCTCAGCAGACAGTATCACACAGGATAGGATTAGATACACAGCTTAGCAGTCAGTATCACACAGGATAGGATTAGATACACAGTTCACCAGTCAGTATCACACAGAATAGTATTAGATACACGGCTCAGCAGACAGTATCACACAGAATAGGATTACATACACGGCTCAGCAGTCAGTATCACACAGGATAGGATTAGATACATGGCTCAGCAGTCAGTATCACATAGGATAGGACTAGATACACGGCTCAGCAGTCAGTATCACACAGGATATGATTAGATACACAGCTCAGCAATCAGTATTACACAGGAGATCTATATGTAATGTGTGCATCCTTTAGCTTGTAGTTATGTATATATTTTCTCCATTTGTTTAATTGTAGGTTCCTCACAACTGGCCTTTCTTATGCCGCACTCTATCTGGAGTTTTTGATTGGGCGATTGACAAAATCTGGCATAGTTCAGGCTACATGTTCGGAAATCTGGACCAGACTTCATCAACTGGTCATGCCAGAGCTAAAGATGGGAGACTGGTTGAGGATTGCCAGGGGATTTGAGTTGCACTGCCAATTCCCCAATTGTATTGGAGCCCTGGATGGGAAGCACATCCGTGTGCTTAAGCCACCAAACTCAGGGTCCCAAATCTATAATTATAAACAATATTTTTCTGTAGTTTTGTTGGCTCTAGTTGACAGTAACTACAGGTTTATAATTGTAGACATTGGGGCTTATGGAAGAACTGGAGACTCTTGAGTCTTCAGTTCTTCCATTATGGGACGGCGGCTGCCCTATAACCAGTTGGACCTACCACCATCACGTCAGCTGCCAGGCTCAAATCAAGAAGCAGTGCCTTATTTCCTAGTTGGGGATGAAGCCTTCCAATTGACCAGGCATGGAATGAGGCCATACCCGGCAGAAACTTTGACCACTGGCACAGGATTTTTAATATGCACCTTTCATGTGCCCAAAGAATGGTGGAGTGCGCCTTAGGCATTCTTTGTGCCAAATGGAGTGTCCTCCAGTCTGCCATTCAGCTGAGTGAAGCCAATGTCAATGAGGTCATCAAAGCTTGTGTGGTCCTCCATAACTTCACTAGACTGCATGATTGCTCCTTATCTGATGTGGCTGAAGGTGTGGTGGACAATGGGGATAGGCCTATGCCACATGTTCTCCCTTTACATCATCCTCTCACAGCAATCAAAGTCCGTGATGTGTTCACCCAGTGTTTTGTTTCACCTCAGGGTGCTACTACCTGTCAAGATCAGGCTGTATCTATGTTGTGATGTTCTTATGTGTGTGTATATAAATATTATTTTTTCCTGTCCTATGTTTTGTGTGTTCTGTTAATTTGGCTTAAAGATGTGTTACTTATTAGATTTGTTAAAATAATGAAAGGAAAGGCAAAAAGTTGCATTTTCATATTTTTTGTAAATGCAAAAAATAACAGGATAGTGGTTTCCATATTTTTGTCATATGGCAGATATTGCCCTGAACATTGGGGCTTTTCTGTATTCAACATTATTTGGACACCAAAATAGCTAACAAGAAATAAACATTTGCTAACGCAAACAAGTAACCAACTTTTTTTTTATAATTGCTGGTAGCTTGGCGGAGTTGATGGCAGGAGGCCTTCTTCTCTTTGTTGGGGGTTAGGGTGCCCAGCTTGACCATCACTCTGTTGGGGTAGATGATCTTGGCCCTGTGGTAATATGTGGCCATGGTCATGTAGCTGCGCGCCAAAGTGACCATAAGGAAAATGGAGATTATACTCCTGTGGCTGATTGTAGCCACATCCATCATACCCTCCAATATGACCATGTCATCCAAACCCAGGTTGGGGCCAGCCTCCAACACCGGGTCTGTACAAGTGGCCATATTGGGCAGGTTGGTTAAAGGCTGCCATTTGACCCTGTTGTGGCCAAGGTTGGTTTGGGGGGGAATGGGTGGAGGTGTAGGCACACGTGCAGGTGGAACTTCAGATCCTAATTTAGCATGCAAATCTAAAAAGCTCTAATCTATTCTAGAGCTTTTGTTAAAGTAGTTTTTGAAAGGTCAGAATATAATGCTCGACATTTGCTTACAACTTGCAGGACATATTGCTTTTGTTCTTCATCTTTTGTCAGAAGGTCGTTAAAGTCGGTTACTTCCTACCTCTTTTAATTTTTCTTTCCTAACTTTTGGATTTACAACCCTAGCGTGCTCTGATGGTCCATCTGTGCTACTGAGCAATTTATTAGCCATTAAAAACTTTTCATTGTCTGTAATGGTGGGATCAAAAAACAATAATCCCACCAACTCTGCATTCAAATACCACAAATGGTTCGAAAATTTGGTCAGGGCTATTTCTGCAATGTTGTTGTCACATTCTTTATAGTCTAACAGACTATGCAAAATACCTAAATCTTAAAATACCTCAATTTGGATTTTTTCAAACTTTGAGCGACGAGCGGCACGGGTTAACGTCGTTTGATCGAGCTCAAATTTTGGCTCTCTCAATATCTGCAATATGAAAATTATAATCCTTAAGGGTTCTCAAATCAAACTCATATATAAATCCCTAAAACAATACTTTATTATTTAAAAACCACAGATGTGGTACACACCGGAAAAATGTGACAGTAATAGAAAAAATGAAAAATAAGTGTTCAAAATTAAACCCACACTAGGGTAACCCCTACGAGTCCCTATTAGGTAACTATGCTGTACCCTGCCTGGCTGCGGAGGTTGGCACCCTAAGGGGGGAACGTTGTGGCGCCCCCGCTCACGATGGCTGATACAGTTTGCCTGTATCTTTCTGTGGGACTTCAAATATGCCACTTTCTGCCATGTGTGTTCTAATTTGTTTTTAACCTCTCTTTTTGGGACACAGGGTCCTCTATAGAGCAGGTCTGATCTCTGTCTAGAACGAGGGGTTCCCTTACATTGGGTAGAAGGGACCACTAGTGGCTGTAGGGTTTATCAGGGCCCCCAGGGATAGCCATCGTGAGCGGGGGCGCCACAACGTTCCCCCCTTAGGGTGCCAACCTCCGCAGCCAGGCAGGGTACAGCATAGTTACCTAATAGGGACTCGTAGGGGTTACCCTAGTGTGGGTTTAATTTTGAACACTTATTTTTCATTTTTTCTATTACTGTCACATTTTTCCGGTGTGTACCACATCTGTGGTTTTTAAATAATAAAGTACTCTCTCAATATCTGGAAAGGGGAATCGTTTTGTGGGGTCCAGACGGACAAAATTCCGACATCGATTTTTTGCGGTCACCCTAGTGCGCATGCATCAAATAGGATCTGAATGGATTGTCGTACACATAGCCTCACCTCACGGGGTAGGGTCAGAGGTACTGAGCCAGGCTTCGGGAATAAGCCTCTTCACCCTCATCCTGGGCAGCCCTGGACAGGTAATTTAGGACACCTTTGTCTACATGCCTCCATGTATCAGAGGTAGTGTTGTCTCTCCTCCGTCTCCCACGGTGGCCTACGGCTGCAGGCTGGGGGAGCCCTCAAGACGGCCAGTAGGGCTGCTGCTGTTGCCGGGGTCTTCTACATTGATGGGTGCTGGTGGCTCTGCTGGTTCTGGACCAGGTCCAGAAACAGATGCTGGTCCTGGCGGAGCTTGGCGGTTGCAAAT
This sequence comes from Dendrobates tinctorius, assembly GCF_039654945.1. Lineage (NCBI taxonomy): Eukaryota > Metazoa > Chordata > Amphibia > Anura > Dendrobatidae > Dendrobates > Dendrobates tinctorius. The sequence continues at coordinate 54,886,228 of NW_027361698.1, read as the reverse complement.
GCTTGGCTCAGAACATGGGCCAGACACTCTTCACCTTCCCCGGCCGGGTCTATAATTGCCTCAGAATCCAACCCTGTCTCCCTCTCTGTGAGGTTGGACTGAGTTCTGTAAAGAAATGTAATAAACAAAAAAAATGTAGCTCTGACCCTAAACAGCATATGTGTCATGTGGTGTGATGTCTGTACATACGGTCTGAGATCCATAATGGGTGCCAAAACAGACAAGCGGTCAAAATATATATATATTTGCGCTTGGTCGGTGCTGCTGCCCCACTCCTGGCCCTCTGCTGTCTTTCCCACCAGTAAAGGTCGCGGATGCTGCGCCAGCATCTCATCACATCCTCAACTGCAATGTGAAGGGAAAATGTCATTTAATCTTTGGGAAATTTTCCTAACCTTTCACATAGTCATGTGGCCTTGTAGGGTGTGCTTTATTTCCTAAATTTTCTTTAACAAACAAGGATAACTACATACACAGTATCGGATTTTAGGGGCTAATTTAAAAAAAGGTGACTTCTGGCCTTTAAGATGATTGTTAAAAAAAGTAATTACTTACTAATTTGTTGCTGCTCCTCACGTGGCCGTTGCCCAAACTCTGGAAACATCTGCACGCAGATGCGCCTCCATGCCGCCTCTTTTCTGGCCCTGTCGGAATAATGGGCATTCTGTTGGTCCCAAATTTTGGGCCTTTCCTGGACCAAAACAATCAACAGCTCCACTTTAATGTGGGTAGACATGCTGCTGTACTCCATGGAGGAGTACCTCCTGAATGTCTGGAGCGCTTTTTGAGCTAATTTGCATGTCTAAGCTTCCTGATAATGGATTGGCCAATTTCCTGTCACCAGGAGAAGTCTTGCGTATTTCTCGCAAGTCACACATGTGTTCCTTGTGTAATGCATTTTTTTTGCGCACCCATAGACTTGCATTGGCGTACTACGGGTGTACTATGCTGACAATCGCAGCATGCTGCGATTCGCACGGCCCGTAAAAAATACGCCAGAAAAATACGGCTGATGGGAGCTACCCCATAGAGAATCATTGGTCCATGTGCAATGCATGTTCTTAATGCCTCTCACTTGTCCATATTCCTCTCTAGTGTGACGCCGGCCTAACAGTTCAAGTAATCACCGCAAAAAGGGTGATATTAGTAGTTCTTTTTCAGCTCTACTGCAGGCAAAGTCTGTATCTATATGAATAAACGTAAATGCAGCATGTGAGAAATATTTCAAGTAAACACAACAAACAGGGTTATATTAGGAGTAGTTCATTTGCAGCTCTGATGCATGCAAAGGCTCTTGGGCGAAGCACTCACTGGGGAATGCTGATCAGAAGGCACAATTCATACCAGGGCTGGCAGTCTGAATAAGAGTCCGGAAACAATGGAGAGTGAAGAGTCCAGAACAGTCAAATATACTAGCACTGAATATCAACAAGATTAGTTGTAGTGAGCCGAGCTTACATCTCCTAGCAGGCAGACTGTAGCAGATGTAGAGTAAGGGCTCATACCTATTTGAGAGAAATACGGACGTGTGCAATCCGATAAAAAATCGGATTGCACTTGGACCAATGTTATTCAATGGAGAAATCTCATTTGAGATTTCTTTTCTCAAATGAAATCAGACTGAGAAAAAAAGCACAGCATGCTGCGTATTGCTGCATATCTTGGATGAGACTCTCCAATGCAAGTCAATAGGTGCGAGAAAAAAATCTCACAGCACTCGCACCAGTTTAGAATGGAATAGATAGAATAGATACATACACATAGTGTACAAATACACTGCTCAAAAAAATAAAGGGAACACTAAAATACCACATCCTAGATATCTCTGAATGAAATATTTCAGTTGCAAATTTTTATTCATTGCATAGTGGAATGTGTTCAGAACATTAAAACATAACAATTATCAATGTAATTCAAAATGAATATCCCATGGAGGTCTGGATTTGGAATGATACTCAAAATCAAAGTGGAAAATCAAATTACAGGCTGATCCAACTTCAGTGGAAATGCCTCATGACAAGGAAAAGATGCTCAGTATTGTGTGTTGCCTCCACGTGCCTGTATGACCTCCCTACTGTACAATGCCTGGGCATGCTCCTGATGAGGCGGCGGTTGCTCTCCTGAGGGATCTCCTTCCAGACCTGGACTAAAGCATCTGCCAACTCGTGGACAGTCTGTGGTGCAACGTGACATTGGTGGATGGAGTGAGACATGATGTCCCAGATGTGCTCAATCGGATTCAGGTCTGGGGAACAGGCGGGCCAGTCCATAGCTTCAATGCCTTCATCTTGCAGGAACTGCTGACACACTCCAGCCACATGAGGTCTGGCATTGTCCTGCATTAGGAGGAACCCAGGACCAACCGCACCAGCATATGGTCTCACAAGGGGTCTGAAAATCTCATCTCGGTACCTAACGGCAGTCAGGCTACCTCTGGTGAGCACATGGAGGGCTGTGTGGCCCTCCAAAGAAATGACACTCCACACCGTTACCGACCCACTGCCAAAACCGTCATTCTGAAGGATGTTGCAGGCATCAGGCTGCTCTCCACAGCATCTCCAGACACTGTCACGTCTGTCACATGTGCCCAGTGTGAACCTGCTTTCATCTGTGAAGAGCACAGGGCGCCAGTGGCGAATTTGCCAATCCTGGTGTTCTGTGGCAAATGCCAAGCATCCTGCACGGTGTTGGGCTGTGAGCACAACCCCCATCTGTGGACATCGGGCCCTCAGACCATCCTCATGGAGTCTGATTCTAACCGTTTGTGCAGACAAATGCACATTTGTGGCCTTCTGAAGGTCATTTTGCAAGGCTCTGGCAGTGCTCCTCCTGTTCCTCCTTGCACAAAGGCGGAGGTAGCATTCCTGCTGCTGGGTTGTTGCCCTCCTATGGCCCCCTTCACATCTCCTTTTGTACTGACCTGTCTCCTGGTAGCGCCTCCAGCCTCTGGACACTACGCTAACAGACACAGCACACCTTCTTGCCACAGCTCACATTGATGTGCCATCCTGGAAGAACTGCACTATCTGAGCAACTTGTGTGGGTTTTAGAGTGTGAAACCACTACCAACATCCAAAAGTGACCAAAACATCATCCAGAAAGCATTGATACTGTGATGTGGTCTGTTGTCCCCACCTGCAGAACCACTCCTTTATTGAGGGTGTCTTGATAATTGCCAATAATTTCCATCTGTCGTCTATTCCATTTGCACAACAGAATATGAAATTGATTGTCAATCAGTGTTGCTTCCTAAGTGGACAGTTTGATTTCACGTAAGTTTGATTTACTTGGAGTTATATTCTTTTGTTTAAGTGTTCCCTTTATTTTTTGAGCAGTGTATATATATATATATATATATATATATATGTCAGTGACACATACATATATGTGTTTATATTACATAGATAGATAGATAGATAGATAGATAGATAGATAGATAGATAAAGATAGATAGATAAAGATAGATAGAAGAAAAGCCGATAGTTCATATGCTGTGTACAGTGAAATCACACTGACAGGTTAGAAAAAAATAGATATATACACATAGAATACATATATACAGTATACAGATGTCAGTGACACACAAACATTATATATAAATATATTTGTATTTATATTGCAGAGAGAGATATATAGAAGAATAGCCTGTAATTCATTTGCCGGCTTCTGTAAAATCACTGCAGGAGCCTACACGATAGGAGAGAAGGATTATATACAGTAAATCCAAATAGAATAGGTAGATACCCGTATTTTTCGCTTTATAAGACGCACCTAATTATAAGACGCACCCCCAAATTTGGTGAAGAAAAAGAGAAAAAAATGTTTTTTATGTTAAATGGAGGTGTGTCTTGTAATGCCAGTGTTCGTCTTTCAAATTATATACCGTGTATGTTCCTCATCCTGGTATCTATATAACCCCCATCCTGGCACATTGCCCCCTTCTGCTGGCACATAGCCCCCCATCCCATCCTGGGTATGGCCCCCCCGGTCACTATGTGCCCCCCTGCTGGCACTCACATGGCCCCCCCTCTCTCTATATGCCTCCATGCTGACATGCACATGGTCCCCCTCTCTCTATATGACTCCCTGCTGGTACGCACATGGCCCCCACATCCCTATATTCCCCCTGCTGGCATTCACACAGCCCCCCATCCCTATATTCCCCCTGCTGGCATTCACATGGCCCCCCATCCCTATATTCCCCCTGCTGGCAGCACACATTGTCACCTCCATCCCTATATTGCCCCCTACTGGCATTCACACGGCCCCCAGTCCCTATATTCCCCCCTGCTGGCACATATTGTCCCCCCTGTCCATATGTTCCCCCCTGCTGGCACATATTGTCCCCCCATCCATATATTCCCCCCTGCTGGTACACATTGTCCCCCCGTCCCTATATTCCCCCCTGCTGGCACACATGGCCCCTCGTTCATATATTCCCCCTGCTGGCACAAATTGTCCCCCCGTCCATATATTCCCCCCTGCTGGCACACATTGTCCCCCCCATCCCTATATTCCCCCCTGCTGGCACACATGGCCACTCATTCATATATTCCCCCTGCTGGCTCACATTGTCCCCCTGTCCATAGATTCCCCCTGCTGTCACACATTGCCCCCCCGTCCCTATATTACCCCCTGCTCGCACACATGGCCCCTCGTTCATATATTCCCTCCTGCTGGCACACATTGTCCCCCCATCCCTATATACCCCCCTGCTGTCACACATGGCCCCCGTCCCTATATTTCCCCCCTGCTGGCAAGCATATGATAAAATAATAAACAGTTAACTCACCTTCTGATGATGCTCCCAGCTCCCCCCGTAGCTCTTCCTGTGTCTGCTTAAATCCTCCTCCTGCGTGGGTGCATGCAGCTGCTGCTCATTCAGACAGCTCAATGTAACTACAGGACCTTCCATGATGTGGCCAATAGGACATGTGGTCACGTGACTCACAGTGCACACTGGGAGTCACGTGACCGCAGGTCCTATTGGTCACATCATGGAAGGTCCTAAAGCAATGAACTGCCTGAATGAGCAGCTGCTGCCACGTGCCTTGCAGGAGGAGGATCTCAGCAGACACAGGGAAGCCATGGGGGGAGCTGGGAGCAGGAGCCATCATCGGTAGGTGACTATAGTGACTGGGGAGAGTGCAGGCACATGTAATATGCACCGCTCCCCTGTCTACCAACTCGGCGCTACTTCAGCACCGAGGTGATGGACAGCGGGTGCAGTGAATATTACATGAGCAGGAGCACAGGACATCCCACTGTCTCTGCAGCCCGCAGCCAGCCCACCCCAGCCCCCTGACACCACGCCAGAGCCGCCCCCCCACTCTATAGCACAGCAGCACACAGATTTGCATTACAAGACGCACCCCCTCTTTCCCCCAAAATTTGGGGGAACAAAAGTGCGTCTTACAAAGCAAAAAATACGGTATATACACGTTAGTGACAAAAACAATTAGTATAGAATGTGTGCAAAATACTGGGCATGTATTTAATTAATAAAAGATTATTTCAAGGAAAAAAATGGTGTGGTGTCCCCCTATAATTAATTGCCAGCAATGGCTATGTAGACAGCTGAGGGCTGATGTTAATATCCAAAGAAAGGACCATGGATAGTGGCCCCCTGGCTAAAAATATCAGCTCTCAGCTGACCCAGAAAAGGTGCATCTCTAAGGTGCGCCAATTCTGGCACATAGCCTTGCTCTTCCCACTGCCCTGTAGCGGTGGAATATGGAGTAATAGTTGGGGGGGTTAATGTAACCTTTCAGGTGATGTATCCTTTCAGTTGAAATCAATCCCTGAGGTTAGTAATGTACAGGGGTCAACAAGACACCCCTATTACTAATCCCATATAGTCAAACTGTAAAGAAAACACAGACACCCATTAAAAAATCCTTTATTTGAAATAAATACACAGACTCTTTTATTATTCTTATTTAAATTATACTTACAAACACACCTAATCCATGCGACACCCTCAATCTCATGTAAAAAATAACATAACAACAATATACCATACCTGTCCATCAATGTGTCATGTTGATCTGCTATGAAGACACTGAGCTTGAACTGCCGTGACCTCATCACTGGCATTTTCCCACGGTCTTGAGGTCACAGCAATTCATCCTGGCAACGAGAACACCATCAATGAATAGCGGTGATGTCACTGTTGCAGCACTCCCTCACAGCCTGACCCGCGCTGAACTCTGGAGCTTGGAAAAATGATCTAGCATGTTCCCATGCTCAAGAGTTCAGCATGGGTCAGGCTGTGAGGCAGCGCAGCATCAGTGACGCCACCGCTGGTCACTGAGTCTACGCTTCCAGCATCTCCTCATTTACCAGTGGTTTTTTTCAGCCCGGACGGTCGCATCTTAGCACGTCCATGTTGAAAAATGTATATCCCCCAGATATGGATTACGGCGTGGGACACAACAATGGACAGGTATGCTATGTTGTTGCTTTTTTTATTTTATATTTATTACAGGACAACAAGGGCTTCACGTGGATTAGGTGTGTTTGTAAGTATACTTTAATTAAGAATAATATATATTATATCTATCTATATATACATAGATATATACTGTATATATATATATATGTGTGTGTGTGTGTTTTGAAGAATACTTTGTTTTAAAATGATGTGTAAAGGACAGAGAACTGCTGTATGTAAAAGCTCATGTTAAATTCGCATTGCATACCTATTGCATATGAATATCATATGGATGTTAAGTTAAAATTCGCACAGATATTGCATGACACTCGCATAACACTCGCATGGCACTCATCCGTTTTTTCTGTCTGAAAATTGTTTTTTTCTCACAAATGGGTACAAGCCCAAACACAGACACACAGCTTGTAGCACGAGCAACACTGCGAGCTGGGAAGGTTTGATGAAAAGGCGGGGTCGGATTCTCTAGAGAGGAAAAATCACTTGCAACACAAAGCCAGGAATCCAAGCAGAATACACAAGCATGGACTGGTAGGGTAACAAGCGTTATAAAGACAGGAAAGGCAGATCACATGAGCAGAAGCGAGGCAGCAGACGCCATCTTGGAAAAGGGCAATAAAGCACCACAGATGAAACAGGGAATCCAGAGTCCTGACAAAATAGCTGGTAACTTTTGTTTTTTCAGCAAACTGGTGTCAATAACTTACATAAGACACTACAACAAAATTTAACAGTAGGCCAGAAATGGCAAAATTTTCAGCGTTCTCAGATAAGATCTGTCTGATGGCCAAATCCTTTTTTAAAATAGCTAGCCTGTAGGTAACTATTTTTTTCAGCAAACTGGTGTCTTATATAAGACTACAGCAAAATTTAAAAATAGGCTAGAAATGTTAGAATTTTCAGCGCACTCAGATATGATCGGTCTGATGGCCAAACTCCTGTTTAAAAATAGCTGACCTGTAGGTAACTATTTTTTTTCCGCTAACTGGTGTCAATAACTTATATAACACATCAAACAAATTTAACTGTAGGCCAGAAATTGAAGAATTTTCAGCCCACTCAGATGTGATCCATCTGACAGTCAAACCCCAGACTAAAATTGCTGGATTTTTATTCTGTAATATGGAAAGGATGTAGGCTGGCTGTATTCTGAAGTGCCAATAAGCAAATGGAGCAAAAAAAACGGTGTGATTTGAATTGCTTTTGAACAAAATAATCAGGATTAAGATCCAAAAAATATTATTCCTGGCCCCTGATACCTTGAGCTATGTATATATGGTCAATATATGTAATAGGCAGCAACAGCAGCAGCAGATAGACCAGACAGACTACTTGCCTACCTAGCACTGATATCTATGGCTCTATGCACTTTTGCTAGTCCTCAGAAGGAGTGTTGGTTTAGATGGATTTGTGTATTAAAGATGCTATACCCACACTAACTAATAGACCCCCAAATCTACGGGGGACTGTGACAAGCATGGTGCCGCTTGGTCTGCTATAGACCTGATGACGCTGTGCAGCCAGCCAATCACTGTAATGTCACAACCAGCATGGCTACAGCATTACAGTGTGTGGCAGACAATCCCTGCATGTCGATTGGCTCTGTAAAGAGCGCCATACATGTAGGGTGGGGACCCGAGCTCCCGCCGAGCAACCTGGGAAATACTCGGCGAGCACATCACTAATTAAATAATATTTGTAAAAACGCAATGTGAATATAAACTTATTATTTTCTGAAGAAAAATATTTCTTTTTGCCACAGTATAAGCACAAATTATCACCATGCTCTTATTATATTGATGTGCATGCATAGTGCATTTTATTTTACACATCATACATTAGCTTTGTTTTTCTAAGATGAAAATATGATACTTTAGGAATAACATCTGCTGCAAAAAGCAATTCAGCCACAATTCTTCTCTTGTCTTCATTAGCAGAGAAGGCAAAGAAACGATGACCTTTCCTTGTTTATTTCTAAAGTGTGAGCATAAATGCTACACTGAATGCTTTGACAGAAAAACTACAGAATATTGAAAAGGTCAAGGTAGTATGCCATGCTACTACTGTGTAATTAACAGAGCATTCTCTTTCATCTCGGCATGATAGCTCATTCTTGTAGTTAATGTAGCTCTTACAAACAACATGCAGAGATTAGGAGACTGCCATCAAAATATCAAGAAAGTATAGTTTTCACTGGGGAATGGCATACAATGAAGAACTTTTAGCCATCAGTCTTCGAAGTAAATTAATGTTGTTACCTATGAAAAAATGATCCTGTAATTGCCAGTGCTCATCTTCATTTAAATATATTTTACTAGAAATGTCCAAAGTCACAATAATATTTAATATATAAATGTCAATATGTAATATAACCTAACATTCATAAATCATCCTATTAAACAAATTCATCTATTTTATTCTTCTACAGAGCTGGGCGCTTGCAGCTACCTGGAAGTGCTGATGACAGGAGTATCTCTTCAACAGCCTAATAACACTAGTCATGTAGAAGTGACATGAGTGTTGACACTATATCTCTCCTGCTCTTGTTACCAGGTAATAACCTAACCATATTTTGTTACTACTAGAGATGGGTATGACTTTCAGATAATAGCAGGTTTCTTTCCACTTATTTTCATAACATAATGTGTATTCAAGGAAAAAAAGAGATTTAAGAGATATTGGATGAAAAATAAAAAATGTGACAAATTTGTTAACTTAAACACTCTCATCCCTTCTCCGGTATCTAGCACTGTTCTGCTCCTCTTCTCAGTGACATCATCACTCTACAGAGTTTTCAGGTCAAACTGCAGTTTGTGTTAACCAGAAGAAGCTTTTACAGTATAAGCTAGGTAACATCGGAGCGAGGCCACATTGTAAGTGGCTTACAGCTCACTCATAGAGCATGTAGCGAGTCAAATCATTTGAAGTGCTGTGATAGCAATGAGAAGAGGAGCTGTGGTAGGTGAGTATATTAATACATACTGCATAAATTAAGCTACTTGCACATATACATATATTTATTTAATAAAACAAATCATCATGGGAGTGCTACTTAAAGTTGACAGACTTCTTCACTTTTAATATTCTTAGCAGTTCCTAAGGTCAATCAGGTTTTCAACCTTTTTATCAACAGTTTACTCTCAGGCAACGAGTTGGCATTCACTGCAGAGTTATAGTTATGGCTATGACTGGTTATGACTGGTGAAGCAAACTGAGGTAATTGGTGTCTAATAGCTTGGTTAAAGTCAAAGTCAGATACAACAGCATATTCATAAGTATCTTGTCAACTAAATTACCAAGTTTAAGTTTAGAATGTAGGTTGAAAGAAGGAGTGGCCTGAATGGCAAGAAAAGCAGGATTGCTCCCACTGAGTCCTGCAGGTTAACATCAAGGCCATTACTTATTATCATTGATTCCACTTCAGTCACTAGGCAGCACCACACTTTTGTTGTTGGCAATGTGGGACAGTGATGTTGCAGTTCTGTTTAATTGCTATGACTTTTGGTGCTGCTCATTGTGAGGGGTATGGGTTTAATTCCTGGCTACTTAGATTTCTGTGAACCCCTGGGTCAGGCTATGTTCTTTATAAATGATTAAAAGTCCATTTATTTGCTGTCAGCTTCTTCTGTGCTTGTTTGCACAGTATATCTGTTGTCTTACAATGGCGTGTTTCCTGATCAATGTTTTGCCTTCTGTTTTTTACTGCCCTTTTGGTTTTGAACAAGCAATTTTATCACTCCTGCCAGCCTGCAACCTCTGCCAGCTACAGATTCTGTGGCTCCAATCCAGGGGTCCCCATGTAAGTTTATATGTCTTTACAGGGTTAAATAATGAAAGACAGGGCAACATGTAGATTCTGATATAGGAAGATAAAGTCTGCCCATGGTAGACATTTTTATAGCTGCTAAGTGACCACTGACAAAGCCCTATAACAAGCTACATAAATTCTGCTTTTACCCACATCCTAACATATTTGAAGGCTTTACCCAATTGATAATGCACCAGAGTTGGTATGAGCTGCCAGCCACAAGTTGCAAGATGGTTTCCATATCTATTTTCCCTCAAATAAAACCCATTCCTTGAAGTATTGATTATTTTCTATGCACTTTTCAGAAGCTGTTTAATATATCCTCTATCAGATAGATTTTTTAATGACATTACACTGGAAAAAAGCATTAAATTGAAACAAATTCTGTTGGCCCTAACCTTTTTACCAAATTGTATAACCACCCATCCATAGTATAAGTATATCATCAATGAAGCAGCCATACCAGATCAAGTCTTCTACAAAAGTATTATTATGTACAAAAATGAAAAACTCCTCACCCCATGCCACATAGAGGACTGAGAGAGGTGGTGAATATTTTAACCTCATCGATGTACTCTGAATCTGCAAATAATACTTTTCATCAAACAATCAAAAGATTGTGTTGAAGAAAATATTTAGTTGACATAAATAAAAACTGTTCTTTCTCTGAAGCATATCAGTACATTGAAAGGTAGTTAGTAGGAATGAGCAGACCCATGGAAGTTCAGGTTCTGGTAAATGACCAGAACTTTAAACCAAGGTTCAGTCTGGGTACCAGAACTGTACCCGAATTTGAACCAAAACCCAAACCCCATTGAAAAGAATGGTGACCCAAACTTTTTAGCTGGAAAATCTTTCTACAACAGACTTCACTTAGAACTCCGAACATTGCGACAGACTTCCAGAAGAAGTCCATGATCGACGTTTAGCATCGGACACTAACTATGCGGTACTAACCATGAACTTTTAAGTTCACGTTTGATCATCTCTAGTGGTGAGTAGTAGTTCCAAGGGCTACTATGGTAAGGAATATTCAAATACTAGTAAACCACATCACATTATTATTATTATTTATTATTATAGCACCATTTATTCCATGGCACTTTACATGTGAGGGGGGTATACATAATAAATACAAGTACAGTAATCTAAAACAATTCAAGTCACGACTGGTACAGGAGGAGAGAGGACATACATGAAAAAAATAACATATTTTTTACCATTCAAATTCATCAAAATATTTCAAGACCTCAGAGCTAGCCTTCATATATCCTACTTAAACAATTGTAGCCTTGTAACAATTGTAATGCATAAACATCACATAGGATACACTGTGACTGCTGTATACATGACAGGAAATACAATGGGACTGTTGTATACATTGTACAGGAGATACTGATACCTCTGCATACATCACACAGGAGACATTGAGACCATTGTACACATCACAAAGGATAGACTTAGACTGTTGTCTACATCATATAGGATACATTGATACTGCTATATATTACATAAGATACACAGACTCTGCAGTATATAGTATACAAGATAGACTGAGACTGCTGTTTACATCACATAGGATAGACTGAAAATCTGCTATATACTGTATACTTCACAGAATATACTTTGAGATAGCTGTATATAAATCACATAGCATAAAATATGAATGTGCTGTATTCATCACATAGGATATACTGCGACTGCTGTGTACATCACATAAGATACATTGTCTGTGACTGCTGCAAACATCACAAGTAAACACAAGGCAGGAAAGCAGAGTGCACTAAATCTTCCAGCAAAGAACGCTCTAACTCCAGCACTGCCAATCCAAATCAAAGGGCTTTCATCAGTCGATGTTAAAAATGCTCCAAAATTAGCCAGCTCACCAGCAACCACCGCAGAACCTCGGAGCTCCGTGCAGACAGACGTCAGAACAATCATGAATAATCTTGAATAGCTTCAGCTGCGTAAAAATTCTTCTTTTATTTAGATCATGTTAAAATGAAATAGATGAACAGACTCTCCACATAATAGCCACACGCCTGGCAGAGGCTATGCGTTTTGACCTGTGCCGTCTTTGTCAAAGCCATACTGAGCTCTATACAAGATTGTATATATAGAAAGGGCTTACCAATGAAAAAAATTAACAGGACCATGTAACGCATAATAAAACATCCTTTGCAAACAAATATAAAGATTTGCAGATACCGCATACAAAAAAACAAAACTGAAAATTCAAAAAGTGAAACAGAAAAATATATAAAATCACTGTGTATATATGTTCAACAATAATGTAACAAGGCTGTGTGCCCACGTTGCGTTTTTGTAAGCGTTTCCGCAGCGTTTGTGCCGGCTCAGACGCTGCAGAAATGCTTACAAGATGCTTCTAATTCATTTGCATGCGTTTTTGGCTTTTTGTGCCAATGCATGCATTTTTAACCGCTCAGGAATCGCTTAGTGGCTAAAAACACAGCATGCACATTATTTTCAGCATAGCTGAGTGTTTTTATCCATCCCCAATGTTTCCAGAAATCGCGTGTCAAAAAACGCGTCAAAAACGCGTCAAAAAACGCGCGAGAAACGCGCATCTTTTTCCTCGCGTTTTCTGGGAAAGGGGATCCTTTTCCTGAGCGTTTAAAAATGCTAGCATGGGCACATAGCCTAAATCATGCCATTTATTAAGACCACTAGGAGATCTGGTGTTTAATTCGAAGATCCAAAAAGCTTCTCGGGTGAGAAGACGCCGCCTGGCATCTCCTCCACGAAATGGTGATTTAACTTGTTCAATTCCCTGCACTCGAAGACATGAAGTGTTTCTAGCATGATGCGTTATAAAATGTTTCGCTGATGCTGAAATATATCATCCAAAATTATTAGTGTTACTAATGTCATATAAATGCCCTCTAATCCGTATTTTGAGATTCCTGGACGTACAACCAATGTAGGACAAATTACATTTAGTGCAGTCTATTTTGTACACTACATTTTAGGAGTTGCAATTGATATAATGTTTGACTCTAAATTTTGTAGTATTATCATTATTACTAAATTTTTTGGAAACACCCTCTTTAGCCAACCTGCTAATGTCTTTTTTGGGAATCAGAATTTATTTATTCTGCCTCTAATCCTTTTTTTGAATACATTCCACATTTTCATGCTAGAAACACTTCATGTCTCCGAGTGCAGGGAATTGAACAAGTTAAATCACCATTTCGGGGAGGAGATACCAGGCGGCATCTTTTCACCCGAGAAGCATTTTGGATCTTCCAATTAAACACCAGATATCCTAGTGGTCTTAATAAACGGCATGATTTAATGTTACATTATTGTTGAACATATATTCACAGTGATTTTATATATTTTTCTGTTTCATTTTTTGATTTTTCCATTTTGTTTTTTTGTATGTGGTATCTGCAAATCTTCATATTTGTTTGCAAAGGACCTTTTATTATGTGTCACATGATCCTGTTAAGTGTTTTCATTGGTAAGCCCTTTCTATATATACAATCTTGTGTGGAGCTCAGTATGGCTTTGACAAAGACCGCACAGGTCGAAACAAGTAGCCTCTGCCAGGCGTGTGGCTATTAAGTGGAGAGTTTGTTCATCTATTTGATTTTAACATGCTCTAAATAAAAGAAGAATTTTACGCAGCTGGAGCTATTCAAGATTATTCATAAAATTAATCACAGCAAGCTGCTGAGAAAATCTGGGAGAGTGAAATACACGAGAATCTGATCCACTCCCATAGGCCCCAATGTCAACAATTATAAAACAGTAGAAATCAAAAAGAGCAAATGAAGGAGCAAGATCAAAAACTTACATAAAAAATAAAAATTTTATTAATAATAATTAAAGTAGGAAAATATTTTACATCACAGTAATTGGAGTACCAAAGAGCAGGTACAAAAAGATATACATTGAAGCACACAGGTGCAACCCCCATGCTACAAAAATGTATATAAAAATATGCGTCTTAGGCTAGTTTCACACTTGCTTTTTTTTGCAGCGCGTTTTTCCCGCAAAAAAACGCATTGAAAAAACGCATACAAAAGCATACAACTGCTGCGTTTTTTTCAAGCATTTTTATGAGCATGCATGAAAAAAACGCAGCGTTTTTATGCGTTTGTATGCGTTTTTAGTGCGTTTTTACCACGTTTGCGTTTTTTTCCAACATTTTTAGGTGGCCCCTCACACTACCCAAACCATGACTTTACTAACCCTAACCCTGACCCTAACCCTAACCCTGACCCTAACCCTAACCCTAACCCTAACCCTAACCCTGACCCTAACCCTAACCCTGACCCTAACCCTTAACAAAACCATACTTAACCCTAACCCTGACCCTAACCCTAACCCTGACCCTAACCCTAACCCTAACCCTAACCCTGACCCTAACCCTTAACAAAACCATACTTAACCCTAACCCTGACCCTAACCCTAACCATAACCCTAACCCTAACCCTGACCCTAACCCTAACCCTAACCCTAACCCTGACCCTAACCCTTAACAAAACCATACTTAACCCTAACCCTGACCCTAACCCTAACCCTGACCCTAACCCTAACCCTAACCCTAACCCTGACCCTAACTCTTAACCAAACCATACTTAACCCTAATCCTGACCCTAACCCTGACCCTAATCCTTAACAAAACCATACTTAACCCTAACCCTGACCCTAACCCTAACCCTGACCCTGACCCTAACCCTAACCCTGACCCTAACTCTTAACCAAACCATACTTAACCCTAATCCTGACCCTAACCCTGACCCTAATCCTTAACAAAACCATACTTAACCCTAACCCTGACCCTAACCCTAACCCTGACCCTGACCCTAACCCTAACCCTGACCCTAACTCTTAACCAAACCATACTTAACCCTAATCCTGACCCTAAACCTGACCCTAATCCTTAACAAAACCATACTTAACCCTAACCCTGACCCTAACCCTAACCCTGACCCTAACCCTAACCCTAACCCTGACCCTAACCCTAACCCTAACCCTGACCCTAACTCTTAACCAAACCATACTTAACCCTAATCCTGACCCTAAACCTGACCCTAATCCTTAACAAAACCATACTTAACCCTAACCCTGACCCTAACCCTGACCCTAACCCTAACCCTAACCCTGACCCTAACCCTAACCCTAACCCTGACCCTAACCCTTAACAAAACCATACTTAACCCTAATCCTGACCCTAACCCTGACCCTAACCCTTAACCAAACCATACTTAACCCTAACCCTGACCCAAACCCCAACCCTAACCCTGACCCTGACCCTAACCCTAACCCTAAACCCCCTTAACTAACCCTAACTCTAACCCAAACCCCTAAATTCCATGGTTAAAAAAAAAAACGCATATGCAAAAAAACGCATACATGAGCATGCCAGTGCGCACATATGCGCATCCATAGGCTATAATTGCCATTTTTAGCGCAAAACGTGCGCATATGTGCGCATGCGCTTTTTTGCAGGGCAAAAAAATGCAACATGCTGCGTCTGGAAAATACAAACGCACACCCCAAAAAAACGCAGCGCATGAAAATCGCATACATGCGCTTACAAGCGCGCAGGTATGCGCACCCATGTTAAATATAGGGGAAAAAACGCATGCGCACATATGCATTTTTTTCCAGCGCTAAAAAACGCAAATGTGAAACCAGCCTTAATTGAAGAAAACTCATATGTGCCTATAATAGCTCAATAGCTATGAGAAAGGAAATACGACCATCAGTAACAAATAGATAAGTAACCACTCAGAATAAGTCCCTGATCTGACCTGCAAGATAAGAAAATTAACTTTTATTATACTCACTTGGGGTCAAGTGCACCTTTTCAGAGATTAAATATCTATTATGGTAAACGGCATCGCACTCTCTCCCGCACCTGAAATCCGCTGCCTCGGAGTAACTCTTGACCCTGCCCTGTCCTTCAAACCACACGTCCAGTCTCTTGCCACCTCTTGTCACCTCCAAATCAAAAATATTTCCAGAATCCATCCCTTCCTCAGTCCTCAATCTACTAAAACTCTTGTACATGCCCTCATCATCTCCAGCCTTCACTACTGCAACACTCTCCTCTGTGGCCTCCCTGCTAACTCTCTTGCACCACTCCAGTCTGTCCTCAATTCTGTTGCCTGACTAATCTACCTCTCTCCTCACTACTCCCCTGTCTCCCCTCTGCAAATCCCTCCATTGGCTCCCAATTCCCCAATGAATCCAGTTCAAACTACTAACACTGACCTACAAAGCCATCCACAACCTTTCCCCTCCCTATATCTCTGAACTAATCTCCCAATATCTTCGATCCACCCAAGACCTCCTACTCTCCTCCACACTTATTCGTTCCTCACACAACCGCCTCCAAGATTTCTCCCGAATATCCCCTATCCTCTGGAATGCCATGCCTCAACACGTCTGATTATCCACCACCCTTGAATCCTTCAAAAGGAACCTGAAAACCCATCTTTTCAGGAAAGCTTACAGCATGCAATGACCATTCTGCCACCTCACCACCGCCAGAGCTGCTGCCTCATCACCACCAGAGCTGCTGCACCCCCGACCTTCTGTCTCTTCCCCACTATCCCGTAGAATGTAAGTCGGCAAGGACAGGGTCCTCTGAACCCTGTACCAGTCTGTCATCATAAATTTGTGTACTGTTAACGATATCTTTAACTTTGTATGTAACCCCCTTCTCAAGTACAGCACCATGGAATTAATGGCGCTATATAAATAAATAAATAATAATAATAATAATAAATATAAAATTAACCTTGGGCTGCTCTTTTATCTTAATACACGAACCCCCATGTCCGCCCGCTCCACTGGTTATAATACGCTACCTGGGTTGGTCTCTGGCTTGATATAAGCCTGCTGTCAGAAGGAACTTATTTTGAATGAGGGACTGGTGGCAGCAAACCGTACTGTTTTAGTGAGGAACTTTGGCAGTGACAACAGGGAGGTATATATATATATATATCCCCAGCCTGGACTGGTGATATATATCCCCTCCTCACTGGGAACATCTTATTAACTCGTACCTATAAGGGAAGCCTTTCCTGTAATTATTTGCTCTTGATGCAGTTCCCTTGCTAACCTGGGGCAAGTGGTGGTACCAGAGAGCCGATCCCTGCTGGATCCTTCTCTCCCCTTCACGAAGGTGAGTGAAGTTGACACCTCCTTCCCCTGTGCGATTCATCACAGAGCATAATGCCGAGGAGCCATGAAACAAGCAGGAGAGCAGCATCGCAAGAAGATGGGAGGCACCGGACCTGGACCTGCGACACCCATCGGACTGGACCGACCCCCGGGTGAGTAATAAAACTTATTATTCTTATCTTTTAGGTTGGATCAGGGGCTTATCTACAGCTGTGGCTGCATCTTATATCAGCCAAAACAGCTGACAGGTTCCCTTTAAGTGTAGGGGTGTATCAATTATGCTTTGGGGTTGTGTTGCTGACAATTGCTAGGTGAACATTCACCGGTAGGGGGGAAAATGAATTCAATGAAATTTTAACAAATTCTTGATGCAAACATAATACTATCTGTAAAAAAGTTGAATTTGAAATGAGGATGGCTTCTACAAATAGATAATAATACTAAACACATGTTAAAATCCACAAGAGACTACTTCAAAAGGCCTTTACAGTCCCCTAATAAGAACCTCATTGAAAATCTGTGGCTAGACCACAAAATAGCAGTGCATGCAAGAGGACCCATGAATCTCAGAGGACTGGAAGAATTTTCCAAGGAAAAATGGATGAAAATTCCTCAAACAAAATTTAAAAACTTGTCTGGCTACAAAAAATGTTTACAAGCTGTGATAGTTGCAAAATGGGTTCTACTAGCTACTAACCACGTAGGGTTCCCAAACTTTTCCATCAGCTCATTTTCCTTTTTTTAATTTTTAAGATGTGGAGAATGACAATATAGTTTTAGCCCATTTAGAGATCACTTAATCGCCAACTTGCTTAATTGTTCACAATAACTAATTTTTTTTTACCAGGGTTGTTCAAATTTTTACATGCTACTGTACATTGACTTTTTTCTAATGTAGTTTGGTGTCTAAGTTTTCAGAATGTTTGTTCTTTCTTTTTGTATTTTTCTTTCATCTTGAATTTAAACATACAGTATTTGTTTTGATAAATTAACTTGGTCAACTGACATGTCCAAAATGAGAGAGATTTTGTATGGTCATCTGCATTTTACTTTCAAAGCCAGATTTAATATTGTTTGCTTTCATTATGATAAAGAAATGTATTGAAAAAGAAGTGTAAATTCACTTTTAAAATCTGTATTACACCAACATGCTTATGTACGTTTTTATAGTAAATTCTTAGCATATAAGTTCATAACCTATAATGTAGTTGGCCTTTTAAATAACAGCTGTATTAAGTAAACTTTTGAAACTCACCAAACTAGCTCATTGAATTATATTACTAAATTAATGACTGTGTCAATTTAAAAATTCATTATTTAATGTTTTTTTCCTATTTATTGATGTCAAATGACTCTTCTGTTGTGGAAGACTGAAAATTAATGCATTTTTAGAAAATAAAAATCTTACCTCCAATGACTTTCTGATTAATTTTAAATTAATCTGCATCAAGAATCCTATTTTGAATTAGCATGAGCTTTCGAAATAAGGTAAAATAAAATATGGTAGGTACAATCAGAGATTTGCTTGAAAAGACAAATTGGATCTGTTAAGTGAATACTCAAAATGCCAATTTTAGTACTTTGGATAGTAAATGTAATACAGATTTTAATTATGTTACTGTAGGCAAACATTTCAAATGTATTTTATCCTGCATTAGAAAAGCACTAATAATAAATTTCTAAACCATATTTTGTTTACATTTATGTCTTACCTTAATATTATACTACCACAACATTTATTACAGCTATTTTTATCAATACAACTACTAATAGTAATATCTTTAGTATTAAGAAAAATGACTATTGTTGCTAATAATGATTTTAAAGTCAATATAAAATTAGATAATTTACTAGTGATATTCTATTGGCACATAAAAAATGTAGATTATGATAAATAAAAAATTTCCAGGATTGATTGATAAACAAGCTGTCATTAGAGGAGAACTTGCAGCAGAATGTCTGTGTTTTTCTTCAGCTCCACCATCTTTTTTTCGATCCCTACTGCATAGAATCTTCTGAGCAGCATATGTCATCTTTTATCTCAGTAATGTGAAAATCTGTGCACATTGTGTACAGAATAAAAAAAGTTGATTTTAATTGAATTGTGCTTATTGATAGGTTCTCAATGATTTGAATGAATTAAAATGTTATAAAACATAGTTTTTTACTTTATGCTTTAACCCCTTCACGACCTTTGACGCCACGTAGACGTCATGAAAAGTCGTGCCAGAACGACCCATGATGCTTATGTGGCATCATGACTTTAAAGCCCCCCTGCGGGTCGGGTGACCTAGGTCACTGAAAGGTCACCCGACCCGCAGATACAGGGGGCTTTGTTCTTCGCCACAGGGGGCGTGGCTTTGCCCCCATGTGGCTACGATCGCTCTGATTGGCTGTTAAAAGTGAAACAGCCAATCAGAGCGATAGTAATATTTCATCAATGAAAATTGATGAAATATTACAATCCAGCCATGGCCGATGCTGCTGTAGCATCGGACATGGCTGGAGACACCGATTCCACCCCCCCACCGGCGATCGCCCCCCCGCAACTGAATGACAGCGGCGATCTGCCGCCGCTGTCATCATCTGCCCCCCTCCCATTCCCTCTGCTCCCCGCCAGCTTCCGATAACCCCCTCACCCCCTCTCACCTCCCCTGGCACCTTCTAAGTCCCCCTGTCGCTCCCAGTGTCCGGCGGGTCCGGTTCATGTGTGCCGCCATTTTGGAAAATGCCGGGCGCATGCGCAGTGCGCCCGCCCAAATCTGCCGGCTGCAGATTCCATTCTTTCATTTTGATCACTCTCACAGTGATCAAAATGAAAGAAAAAGTAATTAAACCCCCCGATTATCACCCCCATAGGTAGGCACAACTAATAAAGTAAAGAAAATATTTTTATTTTTCCATTAGGGTTAGGGTTAGGGTTGAAAAGAGGGTTAGGGTTAGGGATGAAAAGAGGGTTAGGGTTAGGGTTGGAAAGAGGGTTAGGGTTGGAAAGAGGGTTAGGGTTAGGGTTGGAAAGAGGGTTAGGGTTGGAAAGAGGGTTAGGGTTAGGGTTCGAAAGAGGGTTAGGGTTGGAAAGAGGGTTAGGGATAGGGTTGGAAAGAGGGTTAGGGTTAGGATTGGAAAGAGTGTTAGGGTTGGAAAGAGGGTTAGGGTTGGAAAGAGGGTTAGGGTTGAAGTAGGGTTAGGGTTGGAATTAGGGTTAGGGTTGGAATTAGGGTTTGGGTTGGAATTAGGGTTAGGGTTGGAATTAAGGGTTAGAATTAGGGTTAGGGTTGGAATTAGGGTTAGCGTTGGAATGAGGGTTAGGCTTGTGGTTAGGGATGTGTTAGGGTTAGGGCTCTGGTTAGGGGTGTGTTGGGGTTAGATTTGGAGTTAGAATTGAGGGGTTTCCACTGTTTAGGCACATCAGGGGGTCTCCAAACGCGACATGGTGCAACCATTGATTCCAGCCAATTTTGCGTTCAAAAAGTCAAACGGTGCACCCTCCCTTCCAAGCCCTGACATGTGCCCAAACAGTGGTTTACCCCAACATATGGGGTATCAGCGTACTCAGGAAAAATTGCGCAACTAGAGTTGAGCGAAACGGGTCGAAAAATTTCAAAAGTCGCCGAATTTTGGCAAAGTCGGGTTTCATGAAACGAAACCCGACCCTAGGATGAGGTCGGCCACGAGGTCGGCGACTTACGCGCCAAAGTCGCGTTTCAAAAGTTTGTTTTGCGCTCTTTTTCAGCCAATCAGGATCCACGGACACTGTGGGCAACGTGATGACATAGGCAGGGGTCACCACCATCTTTCAGAAGGGCATGCAAGTGATTGGCTTGCTTTGGTGGGCGTCACAGGGGGTATAAAAGGGCATGCACGACGACCGCCATCTTACTTCTGCCGATCTCAGTATAGGGAGAGGTTGCTGCTGATTCTGTAGAGAGAGCGTTAGGCAGGGAAGAAGACAAAAAAACTGCTTCTGCTGCTAGCGATTTGGCCTGCACAACACACCAGTCACTGTGTGTGCAGTGCAAGGGGAGGCTATATAGTGGTGTATCAGTGGTGTTGGTTGTTGGGCTGCCTTCTAAGGCTTCCTGACATTCCTGCATTGCTGTTTACCCACTGCTCCGCAAACTGCTTTTTTAAAAGCAATCCCAATTTTTTTTTTTTGTCCTGCTGAGAAAAAAAAAAAATGCTTCTGCTGCTAGCAATTTGGCCTGCACAACACACCAGTCACTGTGTGTGCAGTGCAAGGGGAGGCTATATTGTGGTGTATCAGTAGTGTTGGTTGTTGGGCTGCCTTTTAAGGCTTCCTGACAGGCTGGCATTGCTGTTTACCCACTGCTCTGCAAACTGCTTTTTTAAAAGCAATCCAATCTCCCTTATCCTCTAGTCACTTTTGTCACAGCTGTGCCATCGAGCCTGTGACATAGCGCTCAGATATCAGTGGGCCTCACACAATCCAAAAGTGTCCAGTGTCCAAGAGTGTGTGCAGAGATTCAAAATCTCCCTTATCCTCTAGTCACTTTGGTCACAGCTGTGCCATCGAGCCTGTCACATAGCGCTCAGATATTCATTGGGCCTCACACAATCCAAAAGTGTCCAGTGTCCAAAAGTGTGTGCAGAGATTCAAAATCTCCCTTATCCTCTAGTCACTTTGGTCACAGCTGTGCCATCGAGCCTGTCACATAGCGCTCAGATATTCATTGGGCCTCACACAATCCAAAAGTGTCCAGTGTCCAAAAGTGTGTGCAGAGATTCAAAATCTCCCTTATCCTCTAGTCACTTTGGTCACAGCTGTGCCATCGAGCCTGTCACATAGCGCTCAGATATTCATTGGGCCTCACACAATCCAAAAGTGTCCAGTGTCCAAAAGTGTGTGCAGAGATTCAAAATCTCCCTTATCCTCTAGTCACTTTGGTCACAGCTGTGCCATCGAGCCTGTCACATAGCGCTCAGATATTCATTGGGCCTCACACAATCCAAAAGTGTCCAGTGTCCAAAAGTGTGTGCAGAGATTCAAAATCTCCCTTATCCTCTAGTCACTTTGGTCACAGCTGTGCCATCAAGCCTGTCACATAGCGCTCAGATATTCATTGGGCCTCACACAATCCAAAAGTGTCCAGTGTCCAAAAGTGTGTGCAGAGATTCAAAATCTCCCTTATCCTCTAGTCACTTTGGTCACAGCTGTGCCATCGAGCCTGTCACATAGCGCTCAGATATTCATTGGGCCTCACACAATCCAAAAGTGTCCAGTGTCCAAAAGTGTGTGCAGAGATTCAAAATCTCCCTTATCCTCTAGTCACTTTGGTCACAGCTGTGCCATCGAGCCTGTCACATAGCGCTCAGATATTCATTGGGCCTCACACAATCCAAAAGTGTCCAGTGTCCAAAAGTGTGTGCAGAGATTCAAAATCTCCCTTATCCTCTAGTCACTTTGGTCACAGCTGTGCCATCGAGCCTGTCACATAGCGCTCAGATATTCATTGGGCCTCACACAATCCAAAAGTGTCCAGTGTCCAAAAGTGTGTGCAGAGATTCAAAATCTCCCTTATCCTCTAGTCACTTTGGTCACAGCTGTGCCATCGAGCCTGTCACATAGCGCTCAGATATCAGTGGGCCTCACACAATCCAAAAGTGTCCAGTGTCCACAAGTGTCTGCAGAAATTCAAAATCTCCCCTGTCCTATAGACACCTTATACCTTGTTTTACATTACTATATAGTTTGTTGGATTTTGTCTACATTTCTACCAAAATGAGGAAGGCTGGTGGAAGAGGCCGTGGAATTGGGCGGGGGTTGGCAGCTGGTAATGATGGTGTTGGTGGTGGATCTGATGGTAGTGGCAAGAGCAAAATAGGACCAAATTCAGGAGGTGTTGAGCCTGCGTCATCGTCTGGCTACATAAGGCCTCGAACGCTTAGTTTTCTAGGAGTTGGCAAACCGCTTTTAAAGCCAGAGCATCAGGAAAAAGTTTTGTCTTACATTGCTGACTCAGCCTCCAGCTCTATCGCCTCCTCTTCTTCAGTTGTAAAAAGTAAAAGCACTGAGTCGTCATTGGAGGCTCATGTTCATGAACCACACCTTTCCTTGTGTCCTTCACCCTAACCAAGATTGAAGGATGACGCAGGCCATACTACTGATTACTCCATGGAGCTGTTTTCACATACCATGCCTGGATTATCAAGTGAAATGGTGAATTACCCAGGCCAAGATGAATCTGACATGGAGTGCACTGATGCACAGCCGCTGATGGATGATTCTGCTGGTACATTCACTCAGAGCACTACATTGTCCTCGCAGTGTACAGAGCCAGATTCTGACCCTCATGAGACTCAGGTGCCCCTTCCCGCACACTATACCACCATACACGGTGACACAGAGGAAGGTGCACATGACATAGAAGAGGAGGTGATGGATGACCCAGTTGTTGACCCAGATTGGCATCCATTGGGGGAAGAGGGTGCTGCTTCCAATAGCTCAGATGAGGAGCATCCACAGCAGACATCGACATCGCAACAGCTGTTATCTGGCAGGCCCGGAGCACTCCAAAGACAGGTTCCAAACATCAAAAGAGTTGCTGGACAGCTTGTCCAGAGGGTCAAAAGATCACAGCGTGCTAGGCCACAAAATGTCTGCCAAAGTAGGAAGAGTGCAGTGTGGCACTTTTTTGAACAAAATCCTCATGATCAGGCCAAGGTTATCTGTAAGAAGTGCGCAAAGACCTTTAGCCGAGGGAAAAATCTGAAAAATTTGAATACCAGTTGCATGCTTAGACATTTAACCAGCATGCACTTGCAAGCGTGGACACAACATCAAACCTCAAGTGCCACATGTGCAACTAATCACAACGAAGGTAGTCAGCAATGCTACATTGTTTCCCCCACTGTAAGCCCACCGGTTAGCACAGCAGCAAATGTTGAGGTGTCGTTGCAAGGCCACAGCAGTCAGGGAATCCCACTGTTATATCAACGAAGGACTGATTCTAGGCCATCAGAAAGAACAGCAACTCCATCACCATCATCAACCCTCTCTCAGTCCGCCCTGTCCACCGCTACTTCCACCATATGCAGCTCTCAAGTCCAGCTCACCCTCCCAGACACTATGAGTAGGTCAAGAAAGTACTCAGTCTCTCATCCGCGTACACTGGGTTTGAACGCCCACATTGCCAAACTAATCTCGTTTGAGATGATGCCCTTTCGGTTGGTGGAAAGCACAGCTTTCCGCGAACTCATGGCCTATGCAGTACCACGCTATGACCTACCCAGTCGCCACTTCTTCTCTCGCAAAGCCATCCCAGCCCTCCACCATCATGTGAAAGACCGCATTGTCCATGCACTCAAGCAGTCAGTGAGCGGAAAGGTGCACCTCACAACTGATGCATGGTCCAGTCGGCATGGCCAGGGCCATTACGTGTCCATCACTGCGCACTGGGTTAATGTGGTGGATGCAGGGTCCACAGGGGACAGCGGTGGTTGGACAGTGCTGCCTAGCCCACGGTATAGGAAACAGTTGGCTGTAGGCGTTCGACCCTCCTCCTCCTCCAGAAGCGAAAGCTCGTCCACAGAGCGCAGTCGTACGAGCACTCCATCTGCAGCTGCCACTGTTGCACATGATGTGTCCCCCTATCGAGCAGATAGTGGAAAGCGTCAGCAGGCTGTGTTGCAGAGGATGTGTTTGGGCAACAGACACACCGCCGAGGTGCTGGCCGAGTACTTGAAGTGACAAACTGAGTCATGGCTGGGCAGTGTACATCTTGAGGCAGGCAAGGTAGTTAGTGATAACGGCCGTAATTTTGTGGCAGCCATAGCCCTTTCAAAACTCAGCCATATACCTTGCTTGGCTCACACCTTTAACCTGGTGGTGCAGTGCTTCCTCAAAAATTATCCGGAGTTAACAGCCCTGCTCCAGAAGGTGCGAAGACTGTGCGCGCACATCCGCCGGTCGCCTGTACACTCCGTTCGTATGCAGAAGCTGCAGCGATTGCTCCACCTTCCCAACCACCGCCTCATTATCGACATTGCAACAAGGTGGAACTCCACCCTGCACATGGTGGAGCGGCTGTGCGAGCAGAGGCAGGCCATAAAGCATTTGTGGGAGGATACATGGCCAGGCACTTTGAGAGCAGACATGGAGTTGACAGGTGTGCAGTGGTCGAAGCTGAAAGACCTCTGTAAAGTCCTTCAGTGTTTTGAGGAATGCACACGGCTGGTAAGCGCAGACGACGCCATCCTAAGCATGAGCATCCCACTTATGCGTCTGCTCATGCAAACTTTGACACACCTTAAGGAGCAGGCGTCTGCAGCCAATGTTGATGAGGAGGAAGAGGAGGAGGGAATCCTTGATGACATTCAGCCATTGTCTGCTCAGGGACCTCTCCTGGACGAGGTGGAGGAAGAAGAGGAGGAGGAGGATGATGGGGATGATTACTTAGGGGAGGAGGATGCATCTCGTGGGGCAAGTGAAAATGTTGGCGTGGCAAGGTCTGGTACAGGGTTTGTGCGTGACTGGAGGGATGTGGATTTGCCAGAAAGTGCTCCTCCAACCAGCACTCGCAGTGCATCATTGACACCGGGAACATTGGCCCACATGTCAGATTATGCCTTGCAGATCCTAAAAAGGGACCCCCGCATTGCCAAAATGATGAACGATGACGACTACTGGTTGGCCAGCATCCTGGATCCACGCTATAAAGGCAAATTACAAAACATCATGCCACAGGAGAACCTTGACCTAATATTGGCTAATAAACAAGCAACTCTGGTAAATCGGTTGCTTGAGGCATTCCCAGCACACAGCAGTGGTGATGGTTCTCACACGAGCCGTACGGGCCGGGGGCAGCTTGTCAGAGGTGTTCGTGGTGCACACAGCAGAAGTGGCATTGGAGACAGGGGTTTCATGACAATGTTGTGGACTGATTTTTCAAGTACCGCTCACACAACAGGTAATACTGCATCGATGGAATGTGACAGGAGACAGCAGTTGTCAACTATGGTTACAAACTACTTTTCCTCCCATATCGATGTTCTCCCACACAGGTCATTCCCCTTTGACTATTGGGCCGCTAAACTGGACACCTGGCCTGAATTGGCACAATATGCCTTACAGGAGCTCGCTTGCCCAGCTGCAAGTGTGCTATTGGAAAGAGTCTTCAGTGCAGCAGGATCAATCCTGACAGAAAAAAGGACCCGTCTGTCAACCCAAAATGTGGATGATCTAACCTTCATTAAAATGAACCACGCATGGGTTTCCAAGGATTTTGTCCCACCTTCCTCTGATGACACATAGGGTGACAGAAAAATGGCTTGCTTTGGTGCACCTCTTCCTGGGACTTGACCTATTTCAACTTTTGCATCAGCTGAATTTCCAACATCAACATATGCCACTTTCTAAAACTCCCTAACTGTGCTGCCTCCCCCCCCATGGCCGGGGTCACCACCTAGCGCACGACACCATGCGAGTGCCGTTGCCCTGGACAGGTGGGTAGGCCGACTCTTGGGCGCGGGCACTGGTACAGGGTCCTTCATAGTGCAATCAAGTGTCTCTGACGGTGGTGGTGCACACCCGCCGTCAGACACACCGCCGTACTATGAGGGGCCCAGTGCCAGTACCGACGCCCACGAGTGGGCCCCCCTTGCTTGGGCAGGGCCCCAGCATTTGCAATCTTTACCTCTCCCTGCTCCTCCGCTGTGTAGTCTGGGCCGTCAAATCCACACTGTGCCTGACACCGTCTGAGCCTGCCTCCTGATGTATAGACATATATTTTGAATGTGTACGCTATCCATACATGTTATCCGGGGAAACGGTACCCTTTCTAACCTTTGTGCAATCACGTGCAATCCATACTGGGCCTAACACCGTCTGAGCCTGCCTCCTGAGACATATATTTTGAATGTGTACGCTATCCATACATGTTATCCGGGGAAACGGTACCCTTTCTAACCTTTGTGCAATCACGTGCAATCCATACTGGGCCTAACACCGTCTGAGCCTGCCTCCTGAGACATATATTTTGAATGTGTACGCTATCCATACATGTTATCTGGGGATACGGTACCCTTTCTAACCTTTGTGCAATCACGTGCAATCCATACTGGGCCTAACACCGTCCGAGCCTGCCTCCTGAGACATATATTTTGAATGTGTATGCTATCCATACATGTTATCTGGGGATACGGTACCCTTTCTAACCTTTGTGCAATCACGTGCAATCCATACTGGGCCTAACACCATCTGAGCCTGCCTCCTGAGACAAATATTTTGAATGTGTACGCTATCCATACATGTTATCCGGGGATACGGTACCCTTTCTAACCTTTCTACAATCACGTGCAATCCATACTGGGCCTAACACCGTCTGAGCCTGCCTCCTGAGACATATATTTTGAATGTGTACGCTATCCATACATGTTATCCGGGGATACTGTACCCTTTCTAACCTTTGTGCAATCACGTGCAATCCATACTGGGCCTAACACCGTCTGAGCCTGCCTCCTGATGTATAGACATATATTTTGAATGTGTACGCTATCCATACATGTTATCTGGGGATACGGTACCCTTTCTCACCTTTGTGCAATCACGTGTAATCCATACTGGGCGTGAGAACGGCTGGCGAGCTGTTAAGCAAGCTACAGCACCTGTGGTTTGCACACGTAAATTTTTCATTTTTTCAGGAATGACGGTTAGGCCTAATTCCGGAAATGCGGTTGACCTGCACTTACTGGGAAATCATTGTTCGCGGGTAATAATTGTAATCAGTGATCCCCATCACTAACGTTGTTCAGCGGGTTATCTGCACCTGTAAGCGACAAATGCTGGCCTTTTCAGTGTAGCGCACATGCAGCCACGGACATGTAAGGGCATGACAACCAGTTATTGGCCAATCTCATGTGCCAGAGTCTCACGTGTCCCTCTAGTAAGCCGGACTCGGACCGCGGGGCATGACGGAGTCTCGTTCGTTAACGGAATTAAGCTTGCAATGTGTGCATCTGTTCTGTAGCTGGCATGCTTGAGGTTTCCCAGGTGGAGTCGAATTTAACCGTAGGCTCCACTCCTGGTGGTGCCCTTCTGGACATTCCTTTAAGGTTCAGCTTTGCAACCATACTGCCCACGAAAAACAAACACTTTGCCTTCATGAACGCTGTTTGGAGGGTCATGACTCGTGGGAATAACGCCGCCCAATCAGTTAACCTGCTAGAGAGATCCTTCGTTGCTCCCAAGCATGACATCACACTCCCTAGGAAGAAGGTAATGCCACTGTGGCGACCGTACTCCTGGGGGCGACACAAGTGCACTGATTCCCAGCCACTGCTCGATGAATCTGCTGGTACATTGACCCAGACCACTACATTCCCCTCGCACGCTACACGACCTGAATCTGACCCTGATGAAACTCAGGTTACCCTTCCCATATACAGTTCCATCTTACACGGTGACAAAGAGGAAGCTGCAGATGAAAGTGCAGGTTCGGCCCACCCGCCATCAGACACATCACCGTACTATCAGGGGCCCTGTGCCAGTGCCGTCGCCAATGAGTGGGCCCCCCCTGCTTGCCCAGGATCACAGCACTTGCAAAGTTGAAATACTGTGCAGTGAGATGGAAGATGGGGACGACGAGGAATCCAGACAAGTACAGGGATTCCTAGCGAGGAGACTTATTTGATTGTTTTCAATGTTGGGACAGCAATTTTTGGGGAGCACTATACTCTGGAGAATGATAGATGGGGCCCACCATACACTGGAACATTCCAAAGGTGGACATCAGACACTGGAGCAGCATTTACAGGGCCCATTATACACTAGAGCATTAGAAATGGGGCCCATTATGTTTGGAGCATTATTTGGGCCCATAAGACAGTGGAGCTTCATCCATGGGGACCAACATATACTGTAGCATTATGTGGAGCTCATCATATACTGTTTCAAACATTATATGGGACCAATGATTCTGTATGGAGAAATAGATGGGCCTCGTCATGAGATGTAAAAAGTGAGGTATTTTTCATTGTACTATACTGCTATTTCTCTGCCGTATCGGAGCATGATGAGTTGTGGTATGTGTTAAAGGGGCGCTCTTTCGCCCAGGGCACATGAAAACCTGCAGCCAGCCCTCCCCCCCCACAACTTTAGCCAAATATCACCCATTTTTCAGTGCGTAACTTGTATTATGAAGTTAATTAAGGTTGACAAGCTTAAGTAAGAAGAATTGATGCTTTTGGCATTCAAATGGGCACTGTAGGTGTGTTTCCTGTCCTCCTCTCACTGCCGACTTTTATTCCCCATTGACTTACATTGGGTTTCGTGTTTCGGGACGACCCCGACTTTTCCCTATAATCGGACGATCTTGCTCGACCCGACTTTTTGAAAAGTCGGGTTTCACGAAACGAAACGCCACCCTAAAAAACCAAAAAGTCACTCAACTCTATGCGCAACAACTTTTGGGGACAAATTTCTCGTGTTACCCTTGGGAAAATAAAAAATTGTGGGCTAAAAAATTATTTTTGTGGAAAAAAATGACTTTTTCATTTTCACGTCTCTGCATTATAAACTTCTGTGAAGCACTTGGGGGTTCAAAGTGCTCACAACACATCTTACATACATTCCTTGGAAGGTCTAGTTTCCAAAATGCGGTCACTTGTGGGGGGTTTCCACTGTTTAGGTACATCAGGGGCTCTGCAAACGTAATGACGACCTCAGACTATTCCATCAAAGTCTGCATTTCAAAACGTCACTACTTCCATTCCGAGCCCTGACGTGTGCCCAAACAATGGTTCCCCCCCACATATGGGGTACCAGTGTACTCAGGACAAACTGGACAACAACTTTTGGGGTCCAATTTCTCCTGTTACCCTTGTGAAAATAAAAAATTGCGAGCTAAAAAATCATTTTTTGAGGAAAAAAAAAATATTTTTTATTTTCATGGCTCTGCGTTATAATCTTCTGTGAAGCACTTGGGGGTTCAGTGTGCTCACTACACATCTAGGCAACTTCCTTATGGGGTATAGTTTCCAAAATGGGGTCACATGTGGGGGGTTTCCACAGTTTAGGTACATCAAGGGCTCTGCAAATGTAAAATGATGCCCGCAGACCATGCCATCAAAGTCAGCATTTCAAAATGTCACTATTTCACTTCCGAGCCCTGACGTGTGCCCATACAGTGGTTTCCCCCCACATATGGACATATGGAGTATCAGCATACTCAGGACAAACTGTACAACAACTTTCGGGGTCCAATTTCTCCTGTTAAACTTGTGAAAAAAAATTGCGGGCTAAAAATCTTTTTTTTTTTGAGGAAAAAAATGATTTTTTATTTTCACGGCTCTGCGTTATAAGCTTCTGTGAAGCACTTGGGGGTTCAAGCAAGGTGCTCACCACACATCTAGATAAGTTCCTTGGGGGGTCTAGTTTCCAAAATGAGGTCATATGCGGGGGTTTTCTACTGTTTAGGCACACAGGGACTCTGCAAATGTAACATGACACCCTCAGAACATGCCATCAAAGTCAGCATTTCAAAATGTCACTACCTCCCTGCTGAGCCCCGACGTGTGCCCAAACAGTGGTCCCCCCCACATATGGGGTACCAGTGTACTCAGGACTAACTGTACAACAACTTTTGGGGTCCAATTTATCCTGGTACCCCTGTGAAAATAAAAAATTGCGGACTAAAAATATTTTTTTTAAGAAAATAAAATATTTTTTATTTTCACGGCTCTACGTTATAAACTTCTGTGAAGCACCTGGGGGTTCAAAGTGCTCACTATGCATCTAGATAAGTTCCTTAGGGGGTCTAGTTTCCATAATGGGGTCATTTGTGGGGGAGCTCCAAAATTTAGGCACACAGGGGCTCTCCAAACACGACATGGTGTCCGCTAACGATTGGAGCTAATTTTCATTTCAAAAAGTCAAATGGCACTCATTCCCTTCTGAGCCCTGCCATGCGCCCAAACAGTGGTTCCCCCCACATATAGGGTACCAGCGTACTCAGGACAAACTGGACAACAACTTTTGTGGTCCAATTTCTCCTGTTACCCTTGTGAAAATAAAAAATAGCATGCTAAAAAATCATTTTTGAGGAAAAAAAATGATTTTTTTATTTTCACTGCTCTACGTTATAAACTTTTGTGAAGCACTTGGCGGTTCAAAGTGCTCCCTACACATCTAGCTAAGTTCCTTAAGGGGTCTAGTTTCCAAAATGGTGTCACTTGTGGGGGAGCTCCAATGTTTAGGTACACAGGGGCTCTCCAAATGCGACATGGTGTCCGATAACGATTGGAGCGAATTTTCCATTCAAAAAGTCAAATGGTGCTCCTTCCCTTCCGGGCCCTGCCATGCGCCCAAACAGTGGTTTATGACCACATATGAGGTATTGGAGTACTCAAGAGAAATTGTCCAACAAATTTTAGGATCCATTTTATCCTGTTGCCCACGTGAAAATGAAAAAACTGAGGCTAAAAGATAATTTTTGTGAAAAAAAAGTACTTTTTTTTTTTACGGATCAATTTGTGAAGCACCTGGGGGTTCAAAGTGATCACTATGCATCTAGATAAGTTTCTTGGGGGGTCTATTTTCCAAAATGGGGTCATTTGTGGGGAAGCTCCAGTGCTTAGGCGCACAGCGACTCTCCAAACGTGACATGGCAAGCGCTAAATATTCCAGCATATTTTCCATTCAAAAAGTCAAATGTGCTCCTTCCCTTCCGAGCCCTGCCGTGCGCCCAAACAGTGGTTTATGACCACATATGAGGTATCGGTGTACTCAGAAGAAATTGCCCAACAAATTTTAGGATCCATTTTATCCTGTAGCCCATGTGAAAATGAAAAAAATTAATGATAAAAGAAAATTTGTGGTGCAAAAAATAAAATGTCCATTTTTTCCTTCCACGTTGCTTTAGTTCCTGTGAAGCACCTGAAGGGTTAGTAATCTCCTAGAATGTAGTTTTGATTAGCTTGAGGGGTGCAGTTTTTAGAATGGTGTCACTTTTGGGTATTTTCTGCCATATAGACCCCTCAAAGTGACTTCAAATGTGAGGTGGTCCCTCAAAAAAATGGTTTTGTAAATATTGTTGTAAAAATGAGAAATTGCTGGTCAACTTTTAACCCTTATAACTTCCTAACAAAAAAAAATTGTTTCCAAAATTGTGCTGATGTAAAGTAGACATGTGGGAAATGTTATTTAGTAACTATTTTGTGTCACATCACTCTCTGGTTTAACAGAATAAAAATTCAAAATTTGAAAATTGCGAAATTTTCAAAATGTTCGCCAAATTTCTGTTTTTTTCACAAATAAACGCAAAAATTATCGACCTAAGTTTACCACTAACATGAAGCCTAATATGTCATGAAAAAACAATCTCAGAATCGCTAAGATGCGTTGAAGCGTTCCAGAGTTATTACCTCATAAATGGACACTGGTCAGAATTGCAAAAAATGGCCAGGTCATTAAGGTCAAAATAGGCTGGGTCATGAAGGGGTTAAAGGGAACCTGTCACCCCCCAGGCAGTTTTAAATAAAAGAACCACCTTGCGCACCACTAATGATGCATTCTGTCAAGGTGGCTCTTTTATTTAACATCCCTTCCATCGCAGAAATAATCATTTTCAAAATTGGTCAAAAATATCTAAATGTTGACCACGGGGCAGGTATTTCCCCCTCTGACACAGGCTCCTCACATCCATCACTAATTTCTTCCTTGAGTCTTTGCTCCACCTCCTCAGCGTTCTTTTGAAATCCTGGTGCCTATGCTGTACTATATGCTCTTGGGCATGCGCAGATAGCGCTGCCCGTGCTGTCACATCACATCCTGGCCTTCCTATTGCACCTACGTGAATGCACAGGCAAAGATCCCGCCCGCAGTCGCTTATGATTTATTCACACTGCGGGGCTGGGAATCTTGGGTATGCACAGTAGTTATCTGCGGCTATCATACCCAAGATTCTCAGCCCCGCAGTGTGAATAAATCATAAGCGACTGCGGGGTGGGATCTCTGGCCACACTTCCATGCAGGTGCAATAGGAAGGCCAGGATGTGATGTGACAGCGTGAGCAGCGCTAACTGCACATGCCCAAGAACATATAGTACATCGCAGGTACCAGGATTTCAAAAGAATGCTGAGGAGGTGGAGCAAAGACTCAAGGAAGAAATGAGTGATGGATGTGAGGCGTCTGTGTCAGAGGGGGAAAGACCTGCCCCCTGGTCAAATTTCAGGTATTATTGACCAATTTTAAAAACGATTATTACTACGGTGGAAGGGACGCTAAATAAAAGAGCAACCTTGACATTAGTGCTGCACAAGGTGGCTCTTTTACTTAAAAATGCCTGGGGGGGTGACAGGTTCCCTTTAAATGACAGTTTTTATAAAAGCAACTATGTAAATAGTAAGTCTGCATATATGTTACTTTTTACATACAAGATATCAGCCTTATGTATGTATTTAGAGAGCTGTACTGTACTGTGTAAAAGTTTTAAGCAGGTGTGGAAAAAAGCAGCAAAGTTAGAATGCTTGGTCAATTGGCCTTGTTACAGTTTCAAAAGTATGGCTCTTTGGTTGCAATAATTCCATGTCCACCACTTTTGATGAGACTTCTCCAAACAGTATACAGATACATCTGATGGGTGCTTCTCAGTCCCACTGGTTTTTGCCAGATTTGATCTGATGGTATTGCTGGACACTGATTTTGAATGTAAATACGTTATGTCTTTCAAATGCTGCAAGTTTCCTTGGTCTACCAATAAGTCTAACATCCTCAACTCTACCCAATTATTTAAGTTGTTTTCAAAAGAGCATCAAAAATGCATATTAAAATCTCTATTCTGCTTGGAAATATTTGCTAAGGAGAGACCTTTCAGATACAGTAAAGCTACCTTATGTCCTGTTGCGATGCTTAGTCTTGCCATGGTTTATGATGTGCAACATGAAACTGTCTCCCACATCACATTTGTAGCAGAGCTTAGCTGCTCGTCATTTGATTTGAAACCTGTTGCAGAGCTGTGTTTGTTACAGTTAAAAACTGTGTTTTAACCCAAGTATAAATGCGATGACATTATAACTTGTTTGGTATCATTGGTACGTGATTACTCATACATCAGACAATAATTCTGCAAAAGTCCTTTGTGCAAGTATGCTAAAAATATTTGATGTTGTTTTGGGGGTTGTAGTGTGATCACTACAAATGAGCTTATCAATCTGTGGAAGTTTGAGTTGAATTTCCTGAAATTCTTGGTTTCATTCAAGATTTATTTAGCTAAAAGAAAAAAAAACTTGCCTGTCTTCATTTCCCACACTGCTAAAGCATCAATAATAAAGCTTTCAATTTTTAGCTTCTGCATGAACCTTCACATAATGCCCTACTCTAGTGATCCCTTATGGATTATCATATCTTGTCCATTGGTGGTTAGCACCTGGGGCCATCAGACAGATCATCAGTTCCCAGTGGAGAACAGTTTGTTTGGCAGAATCATTTTCCATCTCTAGAGTAACTGGGTAGATTTCTGCCTAGCACTCTGAAAATTAAAATGGTGGAGGTCCACACAGCAGGAGAAAGCTATAAAAAGATAGCAAAGCCTTTTTAAGTTGCCCTTTCCTCAGTTCGAAATGTAATTAAGATATGGCATTTAACAGGAACAGTGGAGGTCAAGATAACGTCTGTAAGACCAAGTAAAATTTTAGTGAATGTTGCTCATAGGATTGATAGAGAGGCATTTCAGAAACCCTGCTTGATTAGAATATACCTTCAGAAAGTTTTAGCAGACTCTGGAATTTGAGGTACAGTATATTGTTCTACTGCTCAGAGACAACTGCAGAAATTTAGAGTCATCAGAAGAAAAACTCTCCTGTGTCCTCACTATAAAATTCAGAATCAGAAATATGCAAAAGGCCATCTAATCAAGCCTGAGGCATTTTGAAAACAACTCCTGTGGATCGAGGAAGTTAAAATAGAACGTTTTGGCCACAATGATCATATGTATGTGTGGATAAAAAATAGGGCAAAGAATTTAAGGAAATGAACATTTCACAAACCATTAAGCATTGGGATGGATCAATAATGCTTTGGGGTTGTGTTGCAGTCAATGGCACGGGGAACATTTCACAGGTAGAGGGAAGAATGGATTCAATTAAATGTCCACAAATTCTTGATAGAAACCTAACACCACAGGTAAAAAAGCTGAAGTTGAAAGAGGATGGCTTCTACAAATGGATAATGATCCTAAACACACATCAAAATCCACAATAAACTACCTCAAAATGCAAAAGCTGAAGGTTTTACAATGGCCCTCACAATCTCCCAATTTGAACATAGTTGAAAATCTGTAGCTGGACCTCAAAATAGCAGTGCATACAAGACAATCCAGGAATCTCACAGAACTGGAAGAATACTCCAAGGAAGGATGGATGAAAATTCCTCAAACAAGAATTGAAAGCCTCTTGCCTGGCTACAAAAAGTATTTACAAGCTGTGATACTTTCAATAGGGGATGCTACTAGGTATTAACCATGGGAAGCAGGGTAACCCGATCGCAGGGGAGAGCAAAGGAAAGGGAGAAGCTTAAAAGGTTTTCTTTTTTATTAAGTTCCACTATGCATTTCAACGGATAACCTCCATCTTCATCAGGTGACTTGCCACCTGATGAAGATGGAGGTTATCCGTTGAAACGCGTAGTGGTACTTAATAAAGAAAACCTTTCAAGCTTCTCCCTGTCGTTTGCGCTACCCTGCGATCGGGTTACCCTGCTTCCCATGTTTATATCCTCTCTAGAGGCACCTGACAGGAGCAGCATCGGATTACTATTACCAGCGCCCTGAGACCTGTTAGCCTGGCGCTCCATATATCTGTCTCACTCTGACTATTTCACTAGGTATTAACCAGGCAGAGTGTCCAATGTTTGCATCAGCAAATTTTCCTTTCTGAAACTTTTAAAAATGTAAAGGATGAAATCATATTTTTTTGCCTAAAATACAAAGGAAATGTGTCATATTTAACTTTAAGCCTTGTAGAGATCATTCCATCTTCAGCTTGCTTAAATGTTCACAATAACAATAATTTAGACCAGCGGTGCCCACACTTTGTAGTGTCACTGCACATCTCCCAAGTCTATTTTATCTGTTCTGGGGACAGTATTTAGGATGTTTTGCATTTTCATTAAAGGCATCTGTTCTGAGGTCTGTATTAGTTATATGTGCTTTGGGGTTGTTCTGCAATTTGTATTTGTTTGGGGTTTGCTCTTAGAATTATTTAGTATAGGGGTCTGAAAGTTTGTATTTGTTAACGGACATGTTAATGTCATGATCCAGCAGGGGTAGGCCCAGCGAATGGCACAACACACAATGAGATAGAAAAAGGGTGAGGAAGGCCCTAACAATAGGGAAGAAGGGATGAGGCACCTCCTAAACCACAATCTGTGTCTATGCCTAAGCTCACCTAATGTCCTATGCGGGTCCTTTCCCATCATGTTCCTAGACCCTTGCTGGCCCAAAAGTAAAAAACACTTTTAAATTAAAGCAGAACCAGAGCTGTCACAACTCCAAAAAAAGAGTCATGACAGGGGGTTAATTTGGTTGCTGTATTTACACTAAGATCAGGTCATGGGTGGCAAACAGCTGATTCTTACCAGATCAGTGGAGCCTGCTGCTAAAATTACAGCCAATTAGCTGATCCAGCGCTAAGTAGTGCTTCAATATGGTATAGAATACTAGGGACCTGCTGGCAACTGTATGTGCGGCCTCATGCACCAGGGATTACACGCAGCATACAATTGAGGTCACATATGGATAGGTGGTCATCTTTTCAAATTTAAGCAGGGATTCTTTACTTCTCCTGTACTTATTTTCAAAACTTGTATAAAAACCCTTTAATATTATAGAAAATACGGTACTTGAAATGAATAACAATTTGACTGGAACATGTACTTGACAGGAGACAGTAAGAATTTAATGAAGGTATAGGTAGGGTAAGAAAGGTGAAGTGCTTTTACTTTTAGCCACCATTACTTTTATTTTGTGCTTGAGGAAATTGTGTGTGTAAATAGGTGGAGCTAGTCAAATGGTGTGGCATTCAAATGAGCATGGCTTTCTACATGGGCTTGGTTTCCTAACACAAACATGAAGCCTGTTGTTAAATTTGAATCCCCCTGGATCAAGTATGAGGTGAAAATTAATTTAAAAGTATCTTGACTGAGTTCTATATATAGTTAGACATCTTCTCTGGAATTTGAATTTATTTAAAGATCTTGCTCATGGTCTAAATTAATTAGGTATTAAAGTTGCTAGGTGTTTAATAATTTACCTATTGTTTTTTAGGCTTTTTTTTTAATTGTTCAATTTGTAGGAAAAATTACCAGGCAGCACAATTCTTCAGGTAAGTATGATTGGGGTGAAACCAATCTTGTATAGCTTTTGTTATATATTTGAAAATATTTTTTCAAAAAGTTCAAAGGTTCTTGGTATCAGAAATTGTAGTGGCTCTCTTGATTTTGGGGCAAACCAAGCATTGACCGCAGAACTAGTAGCCAGGAGGGTCTGGGTGGGCATCCTGCAGAAAGGTGGTGGGAGTGTCACACTGGGAGTAGCGCCTAACTAACAGACCATGTAAATTATGTGATCTGCAGACCATAAAGGAAGGAGTATTTGGAAGATATTTGCATAGTACAGGATGAATCAATAGAATGGGCCATGATTTTGTATTGTCTAACTGTCTTTTGTTAGGTAAGGTCTTACAGATGCAGCATATGAGTGGTATGAAATTTCATAGCAGCTCTGAGCCTAGCCGGTTTGATGAATATCCCTTGCATGGAACATGTGGTGACCTTAGTGTTTCAGAGCTTCTTGAAAAACTATGTACACATGTCAGAGAATGCTGTTGAAAGTGCAGGCAGTTTGTTTGCGGTTTTCGATGTTCTCACCATGCTGCTATTCGCCGGTCTGCACTGCAGCATCCCTTTTACCTTCCCTTTCACCAGCTGATATACAACGTACCCACAAGGTGAAACTCCACCTTGCATATGCTGCAGAGAGTGGGCGAGCAGTAGCAGGCAATGATGATGTTTCTGCTGCAGCATGGACTCATGAGTCGCTCTGCAGAACAGCAACACTTCACTATCGTGAGTAGACCTCCATGTGGGATGTGTTTGCCATGTTTCACTGCTTTAAATATTCCATCAATATGGCCAGCACTGAAGAATCCATCATGAGCTCATCAGATCTGGTATACTGCTGGATAAAACAATTTAAGGGATGATGGATGAGGTGGTGGCACAGGAGAAAGGGGAGCAGATGGAGCTGTGCCAATTTACACAGTTATCAGGTCTGTCTTCGACACATGGCTCAGAGGATGGGTTATTGTCCCAACAGCAGCCAATGTCGGTGCTCTGTGGAATGGTTGTCCGCCATATCCCTCTGGTCACCACACTGCCTGCTTTGGTTCTGCTGATCCCTCAACATAAGAAGTTTGTGAATGGTTTTTGGGAGTGTTAGATACCACTGAAATGTAAAACAAAGCACATAATGTTCTGTTAGAGTTGCGTATCGCACCAAATATAAAATATAGGTAAGTGCGATCGCAACCCGGGGTCCACCGTGCAGAGATGGTATACTGCTGCTATACAACAATGGACAGTGTGTAGTAAACTGCTTGCTGGTCACCAGACCGGCGGGGAACGACTGACCCGGTGTGATAGGAAGCGGACAGAATCCAATGCCGGAGCCTGTTAAACCTCCCAGGCCATGGCTAGAGGAGCGCTAGCGTGAGGTCACAGGACACTGCTTCCGAGACACGAGAGCAGTGCCCCTCTAGACCCACTAGTGCCTAGAACCACTACTGTGGAGCCAGGAAAAGTTCCACCTGTTAACCGTCACAGGGCACAGCAATTGTTAGCCTACCGCTCTGAGCGTGTATTGCGTCTGCACTAGCGGTCACCACTAACCAGCCTGAGCTTGGTGCTGGAAAGCACACTATCTGTGCTCGGCGCCGTACAGACGGATGCTACTACATATGTGGTACTGTGATGCCTATGGTGACTGATGGTAACGGATGAGAGAGCTGATGCACTGCGGCACTAGGCAGTACCAGTACTAGGTGCTAACTCTAACTCTGTGTCCCTAACTCATACACAACTGAGGGAGGGGAGTCATAATGAGCCATTCACCCGTCTCATATATCCATGATCACACACACCACTATAACAATAGGAATCAATCTCTATCATAGTGCATGGCGGGGCGGCCATGCGAGGCTTTTATAGCCACCACCTTCCAGGGCCTTCCTGATGGACGAATAAGAGCAGGAG
The DNA here is from genome assembly GCF_039654945.1 of Dendrobates tinctorius. Taxonomy (NCBI): domain Eukaryota; kingdom Metazoa; phylum Chordata; class Amphibia; order Anura; family Dendrobatidae; genus Dendrobates; species Dendrobates tinctorius. The sequence continues at coordinate 54,846,543 of NW_027361698.1, read as the reverse complement.
CAGGACTTGAGCATGTGACCTCCGATCTCCAATGAGAGATCGTTCCACGAGCATGCTCAGTGGATTGAAAGGAGGACTTAGTCCCAGGAGTAGCTCGCTGCTGACCAGCATGCGTTGCTATAGCTGGACCAGAGGTGGCAGCAGCAACCAAACCCACACTGCTAGTCTGAGCAGGGCGCCGGGATCGACGAGCCTGCTGAGCAGCCTCCTCTGCGGCCGGAGAGGAATGGGAGACTGCAGAAGGCAAGGCTCGGGATTCCTGCTGTTCAGCAGCAGGCACCCGGTGCCTAACACTATCGATGACAATAAAATCAATTGTTTCACCCCCCAAAAAAAAGAATGTGGTCATGTGCAGGAGCTGTTTATTTAGTAATGAACTGCTAAGCCCTGCCTAAACGCTGTATTCTGCCACACTACCTGCTCCTCCAACTGTCCCTAGGCAAAATGCAGAATGTATCTGATGCAAACAGCTTAACAAAAGATTAGCCCTTAGTTTGTTAGTATGACTGGTTAGTATGATGGTTCATCATTAGCACCAGTGTCAACACTAGAGGACTTTGCTTAGTTAAACTGTGCACACAGAGACCTGGATGACTGCTCTCTCCCTCCAGTCAGAACTATCCCTGAGCTCTGAAATGGCATCAATGAGCTGTGTGTGGTGGAGCCAGTCCTTTTATAACCTCTTATAAGGTAATGTTCCCAGTCAATAACAGTAATTCCACAACTAAGATAGCTACGACATTACAGTGAAAGGCAGGCAATCTATGCTTATTGATAATAATAATAATAATCTTTATTTATATAGCTCCAACATATTCCGCAGCACTTTACAATTTAACAGTTTCAAACTCAACAGTCAAAAGTAACAACTTTAGCAATAGTACAATGATTAGAGCAAAATAAGACTGCCTTGCTCATGAGAGCTTACAATCTACAATGAGGTGGGGGAGATGTAAAGTACAGGTGTGTATTTACAGTGATGTATTTACAATGATAGGCCAGCCATCTTGAGGGAGTGGGAGATAGATGGGGATAGTGAATGGGCTACACATGCACACTTACACATAAAATGTTATGCGTCGGGTTAGTGTCTCTGCACAGGAGGAATCCCAAGCCTTGCCTACTGCGGTCTCCCATTCACTCCTGACCACAGAGGAGGATGGTCAGCAAAGATGTAAATCCCGGCATCTTGCCCAAGCTAGTGCTGTCGGTCTGGTTGCTGCTGCCATCCCTTGGTCAGCTATTACAATCTGCACTAGCCAGCAGCGAGCAGCTCCTGGGACTAAGTCCTTCTTGCGGGCTACTGAGCATGCCCCTGGGTCGAGCTCTCACTGGAGGTCAGGGGTCAAATGCTCAGGTCCTATTGCTTCCCTGATTGGTCCATGGGGAAGGTTCTGGAAGGACTCTGCTATAAAAGGTTTGCATGGCCGCTCGGCCATGCACTAGTATAGACTCTTTTTGCTACTTGTGTGTGATGATGGATGCCTGAAACTATTGACTGACTCATTATGACTCCTTCCCTCTGGTTGTGCTTGTTTGTAGGGTTTAGGGTTTAGAGTCAGCGCCTACAAGTGGCATAATCTTGCGCCACTGAGATACAGTACCTGTTCACAGCACCTCATTTAGCACCATACGGTGCTGTTCTGTTCTAGGCACCTCAGTACCACATTAAGTGACTGCATCCGTCAGTGCGGTGCCATGCGCAAGTCAAGTGCTTTCCTCCCCTGGTCTTGGTGGTTAGTGGCGTCCACCAGAGCAGTGCAGTGTGCACTTGGTGCACTTATATATATATTTGTTATTCTCTTGCTGGCACCGCAGCTGCGGCGCCGAGCGCTAGTGATCTAGAGGGACTCTAACCCTTTGCCTCTGGGGCAGAGTCCTGTGACTGTTTTTACTAGCGCTCATCCGATCGAGCCCTTTGAGGTTAACAGGCTTCAGTAATTATACTTAGCGGCAAGGCAGTTCTATGAAGCAACAGAACTCACTCCTGTACATATTGGGTGACACTAACCCGTGTGTGCTCCTCTATAATTTTGTCAAGTAGCCTCCGCCACTACCGAGCTGCAGGAAATATCTCTGCACAGTGGACCCCGGGCTGCGAACGCACCTCGTTATCTTCCTTTATTACTTGGTGCATTCTGCTAGCCCTAACATAAAATGACTGGTTAGGGAACGCGATAGGCTGCTCTGAACAAATGTGTTTTGAGGGAGCACCTAAAACTGTGCCAGTTGTGGCTGGTCCTAATTTCTTGGGATAGAGCATTCCAAAGGATTGGCGCAGCACGGGAGAAGTCTTGGCGTCGGAAGGGGGAGGTACGGATTAGTGCAGAGGTTAGTCGAAAGTCGTTTTGCAGAGCGCATCGGTCAGTTAGGCTGCCAGACAGAAATGAGGGAGGAGATGTAATGGGGTGCCGCACCGTGGAGAGCTTTGTGGGTGAGAACAAGTACTTTGAATTGGATCCTATAATGAATGGGCAGCCAGTGTAACAACTGAGGAAGAGCGGACGAATCCAAGTACAGATTAGCCAGATGGATGACCCTGGCTGCAGCATTAAGAATGGACTGGAGAGGGGAAAGTCGAGTGATGGGGAGGCCAATTAATAGAGCATTACAGTAGTCCAATTGGCTATGTAAGGGGAGGGGATTTGAGCTTCAAATCTTAGCACAAGCCAATGCTCTTCGAGATCCGAGCACCCAGATACTTGAGTGATATCTGAGTATCATAGAACATGTTCACTCATCCATTTTTTTCATATCTTACTATGACTGCTGAGTCATTTTCCTATCCACATTTGTTTGCAGGGTAATTGTTCTGCTTTTACCACTATTTTTCTTCCTTCTGCAGTGCCCTAGCCCTTACTTCAACTATTTTACAGCCATTTTTGTCTAGGAAAAAAATGGCTTGTCTTAAAACTGAAGGACTTTAATTTGATTTACAAACAAAAACAAGCCTTGTCAGCGCCGGGATTTTTTCTCTAATCACCAACCTCGGGTAAAGCTCATTTAGAGCTTCTCTTACCTAGGATCCTAGGAATGGAGACGTAAAAAGAGAGACACAGGAGGCTTGTCTTTCAAGTTAATCTCTCCCTTTATTGAGATGGGTACTTCTTTTATAGGATCACAAAAGAGGAAATAGACAAATATAGACAATTTCCGTAATATTATGTAACAATTGCGAAATGGTGGATAGTTGGCAAAAACAATAGTTATATAACAGATATGACAAAATGATATATTATGTGTCTAATTGGGGATGATGGGAATATGGCACTTCCCTGATATCAATTTAACAATTCGTGGAACTGCATCTGGTAATACTAATAGGCCAGAATACTTGGCCTTGACATTTTAGACATTATTCTAAGAAAAGAGAGAATTTTGGAACTGACCACTTGGCAGAATTGTCTAACCACGTAGACAGATGATAACAATTAAAATAGTGTCATGGGTTACAAGTTGTTATTCAGTTATTTTTCTGTTCTATAGAAACTAAGATTAACCATTTCTTTGACAACTCCCCTCTTTTCATCATTCTGTCTACCTACCTCTATCTATCCTTGCCTTTATCCGAGGCCTGCAAGATAACCCTACTTCACAAAATACACGGCTTGTCCTATGTATATCATGGGATACCAGTCCTGCTGCGTATCCATTCAGGTTATACCTGGAAATCAGACCTTCTTTCCCTACCTCTGTTCTACTTATTGCCCTATCTCAGAGGAATACAGATTTTCTTGAGGGAAGTTATGTCTATTTTATGAGTAACGTGTTAACGAGACATAGTAAATTCATAATTATGGTAATATATTGTAACATATATTTTGATATATTGATATGTATATATATATTTTATATCTTTATTCATTAGTAATTGTTAATCATTTAATCATTTGAAGTCCATAATGCATGTAATCTTCATCGTTGTAGTTCTTCCTGAAGTTCTTCTCTTTATCTTTGTTCAAACCAGTGGTTTTCCACAATGCATACAATCAGCCAAGTCCACTGACGTTTGCTTGTTGCAGAATATACATTTACGCTGAACGGTGGTTATAAAGGTTGTCATCACTTGTGTCTGATTGATTCCTGAATTGGCCTCAATTTTGGCACTACCTTTTCCTGGAAAACATTTACAATTAGAACCAAGAATTTTCCTTATGAGCAGAACAAATAGTCTTATCATTACAGCAATAACCAATATTACAAAAACTGCTTGAATTAAAAAATGAATTATTCCTGATATCCATCCGCCTATCCCCTTAAACAGATTTAAAGGATTTAACCATGCGAGCCATTCAGGAAAGGGCAAATCTTCTAAGGCATTAACCTTTCGTATTCCTTCCTTGATCAGCCTGGCTTGTTCTATATCATGAGTAACTCTCATCAATCCAGATGGATCGATATAGTGACAGCATGCGGGTCCCACTACCTGACAGAATCCCCCTTGAGATGCCGTAAGATAGTCAAGCACCATAGAATGTTGATTAGTTATAACTATGAGCTGTCTCATATAAGCAGATTCTACATTAATGGCATCAAACAGATACTCTGTCACATTATCAAAAATATCACCCAATTCTTCTATCATCTGAGCATTTCTTAAAGTTCCGAACATAACTCCCAAAGGACCAGTAAGAACCATCCCTGTCTTAAGGTACCATGGGGTATGCATTAGATGCTTAGGTGGCTGGGGTGAGGGTGCACTGCGTTTCGCTATCATGTGACCAGGAACCTTTTTATAAGGAAAGTCATTCTCATTCCATACCCAGGTGGCTGGCTCTAATTTAGCTAGTGTACATGCACCTTCGGCTCCTTTAGGAATCCATCTATATGCATTACTTCCACAGACTACATAAACTCCTTTTGGTAATTCAAACTGAAATTCATTAAGGAAAGCTATCGCTATTGAAACCAACCGAGTAGTGTCAGTATAAAGGCATCAAGAATCATCTAAATCTGTAGTAACTGCCCTATAATATCGTAATGGTTGGCATTCCGGTTCTGTATTGAGGCTTATAGACATTTCAGCTGCTCCATCTCCATACTGACCTTCTCTGGTTTCTTCATCTACATGAACCGCCTCTCTTGCAGTGCACTGTGTTGTATTGCCATAAAGGAATGAATGATTCCTTGTCCAATTAGTATCATGTAGGAATCGTTCCAAACACACCTGGTCACTGCAAATTTGTTTATCTCCCAGAGAAAAGGGAGTTTTTACTGCAAAGCTAAGTTTTAGCTCCTGATCGGGCACTTTCCCTATATAATTTTTATCAGTAGCCTTGTTTCCCCAGTTTCCATCATATTCCTTAAATTCGAATAGATTGATCGGTCGTTTATCTACAGGTTCCTGTCTCCTAGTGAGATTTATTTGAATCCATGGCTGCCTTATCCAACCTGTAATAGGCAAGGCAGCAGAGGTCTGACTCTGTTGTTCAGCCAGATTAAGGGCCCGCATTTCCCAACACCCTCCCCTGAACAGCTCCTCCTCTGTTAGTGGAGTTACGAAATATGGCATAGTTTTTGCAGCAATGGGGGCATGAGAACAAATCCAACAATTGGATAAATTTCGGACCTGAGCAATATAGCTATGGTACTGGACAAATTTATTAGCCCACTGTTTTGATACATCACTATCCCATGGTTCAAAAACATCATTATCTTTTTTACATTGCATAGACGACATCACAGTGAGAAGCAAGAATGGATAGTACTTCCCAAATTCCATCCTTCTTAGTTTCTGTGGAACTTCTTGCAGTGAGAAGCGTGAATCCAGGTGGTTTTTCCCTCCAGCTTAACAGATGTAGGCGTGGTCAGCTGGACCTGGTAGGGTCCTTCAAAGCGAGGATCCAGACTTTTCCTTAGATGCTTTCGCGTCACCACCCAATCTCCAGGCTTAAGATCATGTGAGCCTGATAAGGAGGACGGATCTGGAAGGGAACTGAAAACACGCGCATGAATTTGCTGTAACACCTGTTGTAACGCGCCTACATAGGCCGTCATATTTGAATGAGAGGCCTGCATCTGCTGGGGAAAGTACAATCCTGTCTTGGGAGGGCTCCCAAACAACACTTCATATGGACTTAAACTTGTCTTTCGGTTGGGAGTTACCCTAACAGTGTACAATGCAATGGGAAGACACTCAGTCCATGGTTTACCTGTCTCTGCCATTGCCTTTTGAATTTTCAATTTCAGTGTACCATTTAACCTTTCCACCCTGCCACTACTCTGAGGGTGATAGGGAGTATGAAAAGATTGTTCTATCCCTAAGGCTCGAGTGATTCCTTGGCACACCTGTGAAGTAAAGTGACTACCTCGGTCACTTTCGATTACCTCTGGTACTCCAAATCTGCAAACAACTTCTGATATCAACTTTTTAACCACAGTACGTGCATTTGCATGAGCACAAGGCCATGCTTCTGGCCAATTTGAGAAAAGATCCACACATACCAGCACATATTCATAGTTGCCTACCCTAGGAAGCTGAATGAAATCAATCTGCAGTCGCTGAAAAGGGTACAATGGCCTCGGGGGGGAACTTTAGTGGCACCTTTACTGTTTTTCCCACATTGTGGCATGCACAGATTACACATCCCTGTACGAATTTTGCAGCAGCATAATGGAACCCTGGTGCGACCCAACTTGCTTTTACCTGACTTACCATTCCATCCTTGGATTGATGGGTTATTCCGTGGGAGAGGGAGCACACCATAGGGTACAATGCCCTGGGCAAACAATACCTATCATCCGCTCTCCACAATCCATCTTCTTCCTTCGCACCTGAGTGCCTTTGCCATCCCTCCTTTTCTGGTGCAGAGGCCTGACCTTGCAGGTTCTGAAGTAATTGTAGATCCACCTCCCCCGACACCTGTACAGTGTATGTTCCTGCGGGAAGAGGGAATAAAGCAGCAGCCTTGGCTGCAATATCAGCTCGGTTATTATCTTCAGCTTCCTTAGTGCGCTCCTTTGTGTGAGCTTGCACTTTTACTACAGCAACTTTCTTAGGCAGCTCCAATGCTCTAAGGAGCTGGGCCACCAATTCTGCATTTTTAATGGGTTTACCAGAGGAACCAACAAACTTTCTGCTCTTCCATATGGGACCATAATCATGGCATATGCCAAATGCATAGCGGCTATCTGTGAAGATATTTGCTGTCAAATGTTCAGCGATTACACACGCCTCAGCGAGTGCTTTCAATTCAGCTTCCTGTGCAGACATTTCGGCTGGCAGTGCTTCACTCTTTACCACCTCATGCTGATCTACAATTGCATATCCTGTATAAGGTACACCATTTTGATAATACCGTGATCCGTCTACATACAACTCTAAATCTGCATTAGAAATTGGTGTCTCCTGCACATTGGCAAGTGGTTGTGTTTCTGCCTCCATAAGCTCAAAGCAGTCATGCTGAGCTTCAATTAATTCTGAATCATCAGTATCTGGCAGCAAAGTAGCGGGGTTCAAAACTGTACACCTTTTTATAGTCACATTTGGGGGTGTAAGTAAAGCCACTTCATACTTTGTTAACCTGTTCATGGACAAATGTTTTGTCCTTGCCTGGAGCAGTAGCTCCTGCACAGAGTGTGGTACCAGAATTTCCAAGGGATTATCTAGCACCAAGTCTGCAACTTTTTCCTTCAGTATTGCACAAGCTGCGACTGCTCTGATGCATGTTGGTGCTCCTTGTGCTACTGTGTCAAGTTTGGCTGAATAATATCCTAGGGGGCGATGCTTCCCTCCATGTTGTTGTGTAAGCACCCCTTTAGCATGTCCCCCTGATTCATGACAGTACAAACGGAAAGGCAGGCCATAGTTTGGGATTCCTAGGGCCGGTGCAGAGACGATGGCTTCCGTCAGATTTTGGAACCCCTCTTTGGCTTCCAAGGTCAGCTGGTACGGCTGCCCTTTATTACATGCGGATAACACGTCAAAGAGAGGCTGCATCATTTGCGATGCAGCAGGAATCCATTCTCTGCAGTAACCAATCAATCCCAAAAATGTTCTCAGTGCAGTATTTGAGGTAGGCTCAATGGCTTGGCTTATGGCCTTTTTTCCTCTGTAAAGTTATATGTTTTAATTGGAATGAAATGCAATGTCCCAAGAAAATGACCTTTTCCTTCGCTATCTGTAATTTGTCTTTTGACACCTTGCATCCTTCATGATACAAGAATATCAGCAATGAAGCAGTTTCCTTTAGACACACTTGCCTATCTGGGGTACAAAGAAGTAAGTCATCCACGTACTGTATCAACTGCACATCTTCCCTTTCAGGGTGCCAAGAAAGAAGGATTCCTGCCATTGCCTCGGAAAATACAGAAGGGGAAGTAGCTCCCCCTTGAGGCAGTCGTGTCCAACAGTACTGCTTGCCAGCATGTGTAAAAGCAAACAGCATTTGGCTTTCGTCATCAATTGGCACCGAGAAAAAGGCATTGCTTAGATCAATAACAGTAAAACATTTTGCATTACTTGGAATCTGATTCAACAAGGTATGAGGATTTGGCACAATAGGTATGTCCACTATCATTAGTTTGTTAATTTCCCTTAAATCATGTACCATCCGGTACACCGCAGGTTGCCCTGCCACAGTCTGCTTCTTCTTTATCGGAAAAAGAGGTGTATTAAAAATGGATTTTTTCTCCTTTAGTATACCTGCCTTCATATAGGTGGATACCTGTGCAGAAATAGCCTCAGTTTGTTCTTTACTCAGCGGGTATTGTCGAATACGTACTGGTACAGCTCCTGGTTTCAACTTAATAGAAACAGGTGTTATTTTTAACAAACCCACATCTGTTTTATCTTTTACCCATAGTGCAGCTGGCATTTGCTCAAGCATCTGCAGTATCTCCTCATCTTGCTCAACCTGTTGTTTTTCCTGTTCTTCTAACCGCATCATGGACATCACCGTGGACATTGCTTCTTCCGATAAAGGGCCTGAAACAGTAATTCCCTTTTTTCCAAATTTAATGATTGCATTGACAGCATTTAAAATATCAGCTCCTATCAAATTCAGTGGGCATTTTTCTGATACTAACAATTGGGCACATAAGTCAGAAGTTTGAGCTATTCGTACATTCATAGGTTCTGTCTCATACAAAGGATGAACCACTCCATCTGCTCCTATTCCCTTCACCGATTTCCCTGTCATGAATCGTTGTGGCATATCTTGTTTTCTTATAATTGTACGGCTCGCCCCCGTATCAATTAAACATTTCAATTGCTTCCCATTGGGAAGTTGTAATTGGGTTGTGGCCCTTGGACCATCCCTAGGGGGAACCACTATTACAGAATCATATTGGGGGCTGCCAAGTTCCTAATCTGACAAATTTCCTGCCTCATCAGTTGCTACCAGTGAAACACGAGTCTGCTCTGGGTTAGTTGTTCTATTCCTGAAACAATTCCTTTTGAGGTGCCCTCTCTGGCCACATTCATAGCAAAGCCCTTTCCGTCTGCACTCCTCTGGGTCTATTACACCATCTCTCCTTTTTCTGTCTCCTCCCGCAGCTCTGTTATGTATGCCTGATGCTTGGACCGCAGTTCTGACAGCATTATTAAAGGCATCAGGAGGTATATTTACCATGACAGGCACCGGCTTCTGCTGTTTTTTTACTTTGCGATTATTAATTTGGGCTTCTATCCCCCGGAATACAGGAAGAGAATTCTCCAAGGTAGCAAATACACATTCAGGTCTTACTTTCATCACTTCAGCTCTCAAGTCCTCTCTTAATCCAGTTATAAACATGCTTTTCAGAAACCTAGCTTCCCTAGGATTTTTCAGGTCATAGTCATGGTCTGTGAACGCTGCTGCACACCTTGCATGAAATTTGTCAATAGGTTCATCTGGTTCTTGAAATACTTCAGGCAACCCTGAGGTCAACTCTTCTGTTAGCTGCTTGGCTACTACGTGTAACCTTGCTATAAACTGTCGCCCTGATTCTCTAGTTTTCTTATCCTCTGGAACTTCACGTATCGTATTAACATCTGCCGGGACTGCCCTCACCTTCTCAAGCAAAGGCACTCCAGCCGATATTCGACACAGTGGTTCCAGATCATTCCAAGCTGCGTCATAATTATCAGCTACCCCTTCTACTGCTCTATAGAATCCTAAGGGATTCTTGTAGGGATCGGGGAAGCTGGTTGCCATGGCTAACTGTTCAGATCTACTCCATGGCTTATACCACGTAGTGGTATCTACTTTTCCCTCATCCTCTCCGTCATCTGTTGGTCTGCTTGTAGTCTGAGTTATCACAGGGAAGCTGCTGACTGTGGCTTTTCTCTCAGCCCTACTGCAAAAATCACATTCTATCTTCCCTTTCTCCTGTGGCTTATTACACCTATTACAAATCCAAGTAAGGGATCTCATAGCTCTATTTGAATAACCCTGAGTATCCTCACTTTGCTGGTGTTTGTCCTCACATCTCCACTCATTATTTTCCCTAATCAACTTTAGCTTAGCCACCTGTCAACTACCTTGAGAGGGACTGGGTGTCATTTGCAATCTAAAATCATCCCCACTTCCCCCTGAAACCTCCCGACCTCCCTGTCCAGAACTTTTTATTGGGGTGGAAAAACTATCTAGGGATTCCCTTGGAAGTGCAGGGTATTGATTTGTAACCGAATATGTAGGAGGAGAAGATTCAAAAGTAAAGGGGCTCTTTTGCCTCTGCATTGGAGATGCAGGAGGAATCATTATCTCCCCCACATACTGAATAAATGGGGTCCCTGGTGTCTGATAAATCACTGGTATCTGACCAGAACGGAGTCCTGACATATGAAAATCTGGTGGAGACAAAAATGATAGTGAAGAAAAATAAGGCACAGTACTAGCCGTCGCTGCTTCAGTGGACATAGATTCTATGTCCTTTCCACTAATGATTCTTTCCCTTATAGGGCTACAACTACTTGTAACTAGTGTTGAGCATTCCGATACCGCAAGTATCGGGTATCGGCCGATATTAGCGGTATCGGAATTCCGATACTTAATTCCGATACTTTTGTCATATCGGATTCCGGAATCGGAATCGGAATAGGAAGTTCCCATCATGCTATGAGCCTGCTTGCTTTGATTAAGCCAATGGGAATCCTCCGAAGTGTGGGCACATCCTGTTAGGCATGTAGGCATGTTAACTATTGGCATGGCTGTGATTGGCTGCCGAAATGATGTCATGATGCACTATAAAAGCCACCGCAGCCGCCATTTCTGGTCACTCTGCTGTGAATTCAGTTAGGGACAGGCTGCTGTAGAAGACTGTGAGGGACAGTTAGAAATAGCGATTCCACCAAACATCTAGTGCTTTACCCAGGCTACATAAACCACCACTGTAGCCTTCTTTGCCCTAGCAGCAGTGTTCACAGCTGTCTGCAAGGGCTGTGTGAGTGCAGCTCACGCTGTGGAGTGGGTCCTGCAGCCACGTCAGGCTGTAGGCCACCCAGTGTGATCACTGCTGCCTCATACATCTTTTATTTTTTGAGCTGCATTTTTTACATAATTTCAATCTAGTGTGCTTCCATCCGTATCCATATACGTTGGTTGCAAACACTAGTAGTAGACAGCGGAGCCTTTCTGCAGCCTTTCAGTGCTAGTGTCCACTTTGCTGCACTGTTCACGGCTGTCTGAGAGGTCTCTGACTGTGTGTGAGTGCAGCTCACGCTGAGTAGTGTGTCCTGCAGCTACGTCTGGCTGTAGGACGCTCAGCGTGCGTCAGTGCCTCACACATATTTTTATTTGAGTGCAGCTCATTTTCTCTTCTATTAGTGTGCATCCATCCGTCTCCATCTACGGTGGTTGCAAACACTATAAAGGAGTACACAGCGGAGCCTTTCTGCAGCCTGTCAGTGCCAGTGCCCACTTAGCTGCACTGTTGACGGCTGTCTGAGAGGCCTCTGACTGTGTGTGAGTGCAGCTCACGCTGAGTAGAGTGTCCTGCAGCTACGTCTGGTTGTAGGACGCTCAACGTGCGTCACTGCCTCACACATATTTGTCTTTGAGTGCAGCTCATTTTTTCTTCTCCTATTAGTGTGCATCCATCCGTATCCATCAACATTGGTTGGTTGCAAACACTATATAGGAGTAGATAGAGGAGCCTTTTTTTCTGGCTTGTGCCCTGCCGGCGCAGCCAGATTAGTATTACCCAATTATTTTGGAGCCTCATCTTTTGCATTGTAGGTTACCTGCCTGCATTGTAATAGCTCCAAAAAGTTGGTGATACTATCAGTTTCAATTCTTTGTTCACATACTTTGAGTTTGTTTCCAACAAAGAAACCACAAAAAAAGTTCACCAAACACTACATTTTGAACTTGTGTAGGCCACATCAGCTCCTATTAAAGTCTAGTCCACACACACACACACTTCATAAAATTAGTGTTTCTTGTACCTGTAACCAGCTGTTCAGGAATAAGCACACTAAGGCCCCCCTTTGTACTTTTTTGCCTATCTTAAGCAGTCTTGCAAGATGAAGAAGGCAGGGAGTAAGGCGCATGGGCGTGGGCGTGGGCGTGGAGTTTCAGCAGGGAGAGGACGTGGGGATTCTGCAGGGAGAGGACGTGGGGATTCTACAGGTAGAGGACGTGGGGATTCTGGGCCTGCTGCGGGCACCAGTGGATCAGCATCCCCCAGTTTTAGCAGGCAACAGTCCTTTATGCGCAGCTTTGTAGGACCTCAACGTACCCCACTGCTGCGGGAGGAACAAATTGAAGCCGTTGTCGGATGGATGGCAGCTAACGCATCGACTTCAATTACTTCCGCATCCTCTCAGGGTCAGAGCACCGAAGAGCAACCATCTGTCTCTTCACCACCTGCCAAAGTGCCCAGGCAGTCAGAGAGACATGTACAGGAGCCATCACAGTCTCTACTTCTGTTCTCGGAATCTGTTGGCTTGGAAAGAGGGGGCCAGCCAAGCAGCATTCCTGAATGTGAAGAAGAGGGAGTATGCAGTGATGCGCAACTTCTTTGTCCCTCTGAATCTGAAGAGGCGAGTGGGCCAGTGCCTATGGTCAGCACACCTCAGTACGCATCAGATGATGACGAGACTCAGTTGCCACTTTCTGGTGCGTACGGTGCTGGCGAGACAACCCCGGAGAAGCAGCTGTTTGAAGAGGGGAGGGAAGATGATGAGGTCCTTGACCCATCATGGCGTGAGCAACAGGAAGGTGGTGGGAGCAGCTCGGAGGAAGAGATTCCCCTACCGGCCAAAACAGGAGGCAGAGGGAGGGGGAAGACTTGGTTGCCTGTACCCTCCACTTCGGCACCCGTTAGGAGCATTCCTCCTTCCAAAGGCAAACCGGGCGCTCACCAGAGTTGCAGTGCGTGGTCCTTTTTTGACACAGTTGCAGATGACATTTGCTTTGTCAAATGCAAGCTGTGTCATCAGAGAGTCAAAAGAGGGAGAAATGTCTGCAACCTCAATACCACAAATATGTGGAAACATGTGCGCACCAAGCACGAGTTGGAGTTGCAGAGACACCCTGAAGACGTAGGCCAACGTACAGCACCACCTACCACCTCTTCAGTTCGTGTTGGGCCCTATTGCTCCAGCTCACACACTGCTGGTTCGGCTTCCTCACAGGATCGCCAAGGAAGAACCTCTGCCACTGTTGTCCAGAGACCCTGTCAGATTACACCCATAGCAGCACGTTCCCATCCATCACAGCCATCGGTAGCACAGGCATGGGATAAAAGGCGCCCTTACTCGGCAAACCATCCCCGAGCACAGTCTCTGAATGCTGGCATTGCCAAACTTCTGGCAGTTGAAATGCTGTCATTCAGGCTGGTGGACACTGACACCTTCCGGGACTTAATGGCATTGGCAGTGCCCCAATACAACGTGCCCAGCCGCTTTTATTTCAGCAGGCGAGCCGTCCCTGCCCTGCAGAAACATGTTGAGGGCAAAATAAAACATGCGCTACTAAACGCCGTTAGTAGCAAGGTCCACCTGACCACCGATGCGTGGACCAGTAACCAATGACAGGGACGATACCTTTCCCTCACTGCCCACTGGGTCAATGTTGTGGAGCCAGGTACGGATCTGGAGAGTGGAGCTGTACGTGTTCTTCCAACGCCACGGATTGCAGGACTCCAGTCTGTACACATAGACTCCTCCTCCTACTCAAGTTCCTCAGAAACAGCAGAGCAGGAGCCTGTTACGACCGATATGAGCACAGCCGTGGCCAAACGTCAACAGGCTGTACTCAAATTAATTTCTTTGGGGAATCGAAGCCACACAGCGCAGGAGCTCTGGAATGCTATCAAGCTGGAGAGCGATGTGTGGTTTGGGCCAGCGAATCTCCAGCCGGGCTTGGTAGTGTGTGACAATGGCCGAAATCTGGTGGCAGCTCTTGGCCTAGGCAACCTCACACACATCCCATGTCTGGCACATGTTCTTAACTTGGTCGTGCAGAGCTTTCTGAGGGACTATCCGGATCTTGCTGCACTGTTGCACAAGGTCCGCATAGAGTGCGCTCACTTGCGACGTTCCAGCACGGCAAGATCGCGCCTCGCTGCTCTGCAGCGACGATTTGGCCTTCCGGAACATCGCATCATATGTGACCTATCCACCCGGTGGAATTCAACGTTACATATGTTGGAGCGGTTGTGTGAGCAGCAGGCAGCAGTCATGGAGTACCAGCTGCATCAGGCGCAAACAAGTCGCACTGTGCGCCGTTCACACTTCAGCACCATTGAGTGGGCCTCTATGAAGGACATCTGCCTCGTTTTGCGTGCCTTCGATGAATCCACGCGGATGGCGAGTGCAGATGATGCACTAGTCAGCATGACTGTCCCCCTTATCTGCCTGCTGTTCCCATGCTGTGGAGATGGCAAGTCTCCTGCTGCCTTCACGTGCCAAAATCCAGTAGGCCCCAGCCTGCTCCTCGCCTAATCCTGGGCTCCAACAACGTCAGTTGGTGTTCAGAAGTGTCGTCTCCACAGAGCCAAACACCTTCGTTAGAGTGTTAGTGGGGTTCAGCACTGCCAGCTGTTCCCCTGCTGTGGAGATGGCAAGTCTCCTGCTGCCTTCACCTGCCAAAATCCAGTAGGCCCCAGCCTGCTCCTCGCCTAATCCTGGGCTCCAACAGCGTCAGTTGGTGTTCAGAAGTGTCGTCTCCACAGAGCCAAACACCTTCATTAGAGTGTTAGTGGGGTTCAGCACTGCCAGCTGTTCCCCTGCTGTGGAGATGGCAAGTCTCCTGCTGCCTTCACCTGCCAAAATCCAGTAGGCCCCAGCCTGCTCCTCGCCTAATCCTGGGCTCCAACAGCGTCAGTTGGTGTTCAGAAGTGTCATCTCCACAGAGCCAAACACCTTCGTTAGAGTGTTAGTGGGGTTCAGCACTGCCAGCTGTTCCCCTGCTGTGGAGATGGCAAGTCTCCTGCTGCCTTCACCTGCCAAAATCCAGTAGGCCCCAGCCTGCTCCTCGCCTAATCCTGGGCTCCAACAGCGTCAGTTGGTGTTCAGAAGTGTCGTCTCCACAGAGCCAAACACATTCGTTAGAGTGTTAGTGGGGTTCAGCACTGCCAGCTGTTCCCCTGCTGTGGAGATGGCAAGTCTCCTGCTGCCTTCACCTGCCAAAATCCAGTAGGCCCCAGCCTGCTCCTCGCCTAATCCTGGGCTCCAACAGCGTCAGTTGGTGTTCAGAAGTGTCGTCTCCACAGAGCCAAACACCTTCGTTAGAGTGTTAGTGGGGTTCAGCACTGCCAGCTGTTCCCCTGCTGTGGAGATGGCAAGTCTCCTGCTGCCTTCACGTGCCAAAATCCAGTAGGCCCCAGCCTGCTCCTCGCCTAATCCTGGGCTCCAACAGCGTCAGTTGGTGTTCAGAAGTGTCGTCTCCACAGAGCCAAACACCTTCGTTAGAGTGTTAGTGGGGTTCAGCACTGCCAGCTGTTCCCCTGCTGTGGAGATGGCAAGTCTCCTGCTGCCTTCACGTGCCAAAATCCAGTAGGCCACAGCCTGCTCCTCGCCTAATCCTGGGCTCCAACAGCGTCAGTTGGTGTTCAGAAGTGTCGTCTCCACAGAGCCAAACACATTCGTTCAAGTGTTAGTGGGGTTCATCATTGCCAGCTGATCCCCTGCTGTGGAGATGGCAGTCTCTCCTGCTGTCTCCGCATTACAAAGACAGTAGGCCTCTGCCTACACCCTCCTATTTCCTGGGCTTCAACACAGCCAGTTGTAGTTCGGAAGTGCCGTCCACACGGAAAGAGATACTTGCTCCCGTGTCTCAGTGGGGTTCAGTAACGTCAGCTGATTCCCTGCTGTGTGGATGGCAGTCTCTCCTGCTGTCACCTCATTCAAAATACAGTAGGCCTCTGCCTACACCCTCCTATTTCCTGGGCTTCAACACAGCCAGCTGTAGTTCGGAAGTGCCGTCCACACGGAAAGAGATACTTGCTCCCGTGTCTCAGTGGGGTTCAGTAACGTCAGCTGATCCCCTGCTGTGTGGATGGCAGTCTCTCCTGCTGTCACCTCATTCAAAATACAGTAGGCCTCTGCCTACACCCTCCTATTTCCTGGGCTTCAACACAGCCAGTTGTAGTTCGGAAGTGCCGTCCACACGGAAAGAGATACTTGCTCCCGTGTCTCAGTGGGGTTCAGTAACGTCAGCTGATCCCCTGCTGTGTGGATGGCAGTCTCTCCTGCTGTAAACTCATTCAAAATACAGTAGGCCTCTGCCTACACCCTCCTATTTCCTGGGCTTCAACACAGCCAGTTGTAGTTCGGAAGTGCCGTCCACACGGAAAGAGATACTTGCTCCCGTGTCTCAGTGGGGTTCAGTAATGTCAGCTGATCCCCTGCTGTGTGGATGGCAGTCTCTCCTGCTGTCACCTCATTCAAAATACAGTAGGCCTCTGCCTACACCCTCCTATTTCCTGGGCTTCAACACAGCCAGTTGTAGTTCGGAAGTGCCGTCCACACGGAAAGAGATACTTGCTCCCGTGTCTCAGTGGGGTTCAGTAACGTCAGCTGATCCCCTGCTGTGTGGATGGCAGTCTCTCCTGCTGTAAACTCATTCAAAATACAGTAGGCCTCTGCCTACACCCTCCTATTTCCTGGGCTTCAACACAGCCAGTTGTAGTTCGGAAGTGCCGTCCACACGGAAAGAGATACTTGCTCCCGTGTCTCAGTGGGGTTCAGTAATGTCAGCTGATCCCCTGCTGTGTGGATGGCAGTCTCTCCTGCTGTCACCTCATTCAAAATACAGTAGGCCTCTGCCTACACCCTCCTATTTCCTGGGCTTCAACACAGCCAGTTGTAGTTCGGAAGTGCCGTCCACACGGAAAGAGATACTTGCTCCCGTGTCTCAGTGGGGTTCAGTAACGTCAGCTGATCCCCTGCTGTGTGGATGGCAGTCTCTCCTGCTGTCACCTCATTCAAAATACAGTAGGCCTCTGCCTACACCCTCCTATTTCCTGGGCTTCAACACAGCCAGTTGTAGTTCGGAAGTGCCGTCCACACGGAAAGAGATACTTGCTCCCGTGTCTCAGTGGGGTTCAGTAACGTCAGCTGATCCCCTGCTGTGTGGATGGCAGTCTCTCCTGCTGTAAACTCATTCAAAATACAGTAGGCCTCTGCCTACACCCTCCTATTTCCTGGGCTTCAACACAGCCAGTTGTAGTTCGGAAGTGCCATCCACACGGAAAGAGACACTTGCTCCCGTGTCTCAGTGGGGTTCAGTAATGTCAGCTGATCCCCTGCTGTGTGGATGGCAGTCTCTCCTGCTGTCACCTCATTCAAAATACAGTAGGCCTCTGCCTACACCCTCCTATTTCCTGGGCTTCAACACAGCCAGTTGTAGTTCGGAAGTGCCGTCCACACGGAAAGAGATACTTGCTCCCGTGTCTCAGTGGGGTTCAGTAACGTCAGCTGATCCCCTGCTGTGTGGATGGCAGTCTCTCCTGCTGTAAACTCATTCAAAATACAGTAGGCCTCTGCCTACACCCTCCTATTTCCTGGGCTTCAACACAGCCAGTTGTAGTTCGGAAGTGCCGTCCACACGGAAAGAGATACTTGCTCCCGTGTCTCAGTGGGGTTCAGTAATGTCAGCTGATCCCCTGCTGTGTGGATGGCAGTCTCTCCTGCTGTCACCTCATTCAAAATACAGTAGGCCTCTGCCTACACCCTCCTATTTCCTGGGCTTCAACACAGCCAGTTGTAGTTCGGAAGTGCCGTCCACACGGAAAGAGATACTTGCTCCCGTGTCTCAGTGGGGTTCAGTAACGTCAGCTGATCCCCTGCTGTGTGGATGGCAGTCTCTCCTGCTGTAAACTCATTCAAAATACAGTAGGCCTCTGCCTACACCCTCCTATTTCCTGGGCTTCAACACAGCCAGTTGTAGTTCGGAAGTGCCGTCCACACGGAAAGAGATACTTGCTCCCGTGTCTCAGTGGGGTTCAGTAACGTCAGCTGATCCCCTGCTGTGTGGATGGCAGTCTCTCCTGCTGTAAACTCATTCAAAATACAGTAGGCCTCTGCCTACACCCTCCTATTTCCTGGGCTTCAACACAGCCAGTTGTAGTTCGGAAGTGCCGTCCACACGGAAAGAGATACTTGCTCCCGTGTCTCAGTGGGGTTCAGTAATGTCAGCTGATCCCCTGCTGTGTGGATGGCAGTCTCTCCTGCTGTCACCTCATTCAAAATACAGTAGGCCTCTGCCTACACCCTCCTATTTCCTGGGCTTCAACACAGCCAGTTGTAGTTCGGAAGTGCCGTCCACACGGAAAGAGATACTTGCTCCCGTGTCTCAGTGGGGTTCAGTAACGTCAGCTGATCCCCTGCTGTGTGGATGGCAGTCTCTCCTGCTGTCACCTCATTCAAAATACAGTAGGCCTCTGCCTACACCCTCCTATTTCCTGGGCTTCAACACAGCCAGTTGTAGTTCGGAAGTGCCGTCCACACGGAAAGAGATACTTGCTCCCGTGTCTCAGTGGGGTTCAGTAACGTCAGCTGATCCCCTGCTGTGTGGATGGCAGTCTCTCCTGCTGTAAACTCATTCAAAATACAGTAGGCCTCTGCCTACACCCTCCTATTTCCTGGGCTTCAACACAGCCAGTTGTAGTTCGGAAGTGCCGTCCACACGGAAAGAGATACTTGCTCCCGTGTCTCAGTGGGGTTCAGTAATGTCAGCTGATCCCCTGCTGTGTGGATGGCAGTCTCTCCTGCTGTCACCTCATTCAAAATACAGTAGGCCTCTGCCTACACCCTCCTATTTCCTGGGCTTCAACACAGCCAGTTGTAGTTCGGAAGTGCCGTCCACACGGAAAGAGATACTTGCTCCCGTGTCTCAGTGGGGTTCAGTAACGTCAGCTGATCCCCTGCTGTGTGGATGGCAGTCTCTCCTGCTGTAAACTCATTCAAAATACAGTAGGCCTCTGCCTACACCCTCCTATTTCCTGGGCTTCAACACAGCCAGTTGTAGTTCGGAAGTGCCGTCCACACGGAAAGAGATACTTGCTCCCGTGTCTCAGTGGGGTTCAGTAATGTCAGCTGATCCCCTGCTGTGTGGATGGCAGTCTCTCCTGCTGTCACCTCATTCAAAATACAGTAGGCCTCTGCCTACACCCTCCTATTTCCTGGGCTTCAACACAGCCAGCTGTAGTTCGGAAGTGCCGTCCACACGGAAAGAGATACTTGCTCCCGTGTCTTAGTGGGGTTCAGTAACGTCAGCTGATCCCCTGCTGTGTGGATGGCAGTCTCTCCTGCTGTCACCTCATTCAAAATACAGTAGGCCTCTGCCTACACCCTCCTATTTCCTGGGCTTCAACACAGCCAGTTGTAGTTCGGAAGTGCCGTCCACACGGAAAGAGATACTTGCTCCCGTGTCTCAGTGGGGTTCAGTAACGTCAGCTGATCCCCTGCTGTGTGGATGGCAGTCTCTCCTGCTGTAAACTCATTCAAAATACAGTAGGCCTCTGCCTACACCCTCCTATTTCCTGGGCTTCAACACAGCCAGTTGTAGTTCGGAAGTGCCGTCCACACGGAAAGAGATACTTGCTCCCGTGTCTCAGTGGGGTTCAGTAATGTCAGCTGATCCCCTGCTGTGTGGATGGCAGTCTCTCCTGCTGTCACCTCATTCAAAATACAGTAGGCCTCTGCCTACACCCTCCTATTTCCTGGGCTTCAACACAGCCAGTTGTAGTTCGGAAGTGCCGTCCACACGGAAAGAGATACTTGCTCCCGTGTCTCAGTGGGGTTCAGTAACGTCAGCTGATCCCCTGCTGTGTGGATGGCAGTCTCTCCTGCTGTAAACTCATTCAAAATACAGTAGGCCTCTGCCTACACCCTCCTATTTCCTGGGCTTCAACACAGCCAGTTGTAGTTCGGAAGTGCCGTCCACACGGAAAGAGATACTTGCTCCCGTGTCTCAGTGGGGTTCAGTAATGTCAGCTGATCCCCTGCTGTGTGGATGGCAGTCTCTCCTGCTGTCACCTCATTCAAAATACAGTAGGCCTCTGCCTACACCCTCCTATTTCCTGGGCTTCAACACAGCCAGTTGTAGTTCGGAAGTGCCGTCCACACGGAAAGAGATACTTGCTCCCGTGTCTCAGTGGGGTTCAGTAACGTCAGCTGATCCCCTGCTGTGTGGATGGCAGTCTCTCCTGCTGTCACCTCATTCAAAATACAGTAGGCCTCTGCCTACACCCTCCTATTTCCTGGGCTTCAACACAGCCAGTTGTAGTTCGGAAGTGCCGTCCACACGGAAAGAGATACTTGCTTCCGTGTCTCAGTGGGGTTCAGTAACGTCAGCTGATCCCCTGCTGTGTGGATGGCAGTCTCTCCTGCTGTAAACTCATTCAAAATACAGTAGGCCTCTGCCTACACCCTCCTATTTCCTGGGCTTCAACACAGCCAGTTGTAGTTCGGAAGTGCCGTCCACACGGAAAGAGACACTTGCTCCCGTGTCTCAGTGGGGTTCAGTAATGTCAGCTGATCCCCTGCTGTGTGGATGGCAGTCTCTCCTGCTGTCACCTCATTCAAAATACAGTAGGCCTCTGCCTACACCCTCCTATTTCCTGGGCTTCAACACAGCCAGTTGTAGTTCGGAAGTGCCGTCCACACGGAAAGAGATACTTGCTCCCGTGTCTCAGTGGGGTTCAGTAACGTCAGCTGATCCCCTGCTGTGTGGATGGCAGTCTCTCCTGCTGTAAACTCATTCAAAATACAGTAGGCCTCTGCCTACACCCTCCTATTTCCTGGGCTTCAACACAGCCAGTTGTAGTTCGGAAGTGCCGTCCACACGGAAAGAGATACTTGCTCCCGTGTCTCAGTGGGGTTCAGTAACGTCAGCTGATCCCCTGCTGTGTGGATGGCAGTCTCTCCTGCTGTAAACTCATTCAAAATACAGTAGGCCTCTGCCTACACCCTCCTATTTCCTGGGCTTCAACACAGCCAGTTGTAGTTCGGAAGTGCCGTCCACACGGAAAGAGATACTTGCTCCCGTGTCTCAGTGGGGTTCAGTAATGTCAGCTGATCCCCTGCTGTGTGGATGGCAGTCTCTCCTGCTGTCACCTCATTCAAAATACAGTAGGCCTCTGCCTACACCCTCCTATTTCCTGGGCTTCAACACAGCCAGTTGTAGTTCGGAAGTGCCGTCCACACGGAAAGAGATACTTGCTCCCGTGTCTCAGTGGGGTTCAGTAACGTCAGCTGATCCCCTGCTGTGTGGATGGCAGTCTCTCCTGCTGTAAACTCATTCAAAATACAGTAGGCCTCTGCCTACACCCTCCTATTTCCTGGGCTTCAACACAGCCAGTTGTAGTTCGGAAGTGCCGTCCACACGGAAAGAGATACTTGCTCCCGTGTCTCAGTGGGGTTCAGTAATGTCAGCTGATCCCCTGCTGTGTGGATGGCAGTCTCTCCTGCTGTCACCTCATTCAAAATACAGTAGGCCATTGCCTACACCCTCCTATTTCCTGGGCTTCAACACAGCCAGTTGTAGTTCGGAAGTGCCGTCCACACGGAAAGAGATACTTGCTCCCGTGTCTCAGTGGGGTTCAGTAACGTCAGCTGATCCCCTGCTGTGTGGATGGCAGTCTCTCCTGCTGTCACCTCATTCAAAATACAGTAGGCCTCTGCCTACACCCTCCTATTTCCTGGGCTTCAACACAGCCAGTTGTAGTTCGGAAGTGCCGTCCACACGGAAAGAGATACTTGCTCCCGTGTCTCAGTGGGGTTCAGTAACGTCAGCTGATCCCCTGCTGTGTGGATGGCAGTCTCTCCTGCTGTAAACTCATTCAAAATACAGTAGGCCTCTGCCTACACCCTCCTATTTCCTGGGCTTCAACACAGCCAGTTGTAGTTCGGAAGTGCCGTCCACACGGAAAGAGATACTTGCTCCCGTGTCTCAGTGGGGTTCAGTAATGTCAGCTGATCCCCTGCTGTGTGGATGGCAGTCTCTCCTGCTGTCACCTCATTCAAAATACAGTAGGCCTCTGCCTACACCCTCCTATTTCCTGGGCTTCAACACAGCCAGTTGTAGTTCGGAAGTGCCGTCCACACGGAAAGAGATACTTGCTCCCGTGTCTCAGTGGGGTTCAGTAACGTCAGCTGATCCCCTGCTGTGTGGATGGCAGTCTCTCCTGCTGTAAACTCATTCAAAATACAGTAGGCCTCTGCCTACACCCTCCTATTTCCTGGGCTTCAACACAGCCAGTTGTAGTTCGGAAGTGCCGTCCACACGGAAAGAGATACTTGCTCCCGTGTCTCAGTGGGGTTCAGTAACGTCAGCTGATCCCCTGCTGTGTGGATGGCAGTCTCTCCTGCTGTAAACTCATTCAAAATACAGTAGGCCTCTGCCTACACCCTCCTATTTCCTGGGCTTCAACACAGCCAGTTGTAGTTCGGAAGTGCCGTCCACACGGAAAGAGATACTTGCTCCCGTGTCTCAGTGGGGTTCAGTAATGTCAGCTGATCCCCTGCTGTGTGGATGGCAGTCTCTCCTGCTGTCACCTCATTCAAAATACAGTAGGCCTCTGCCTACACCCTCCTATTTCCTGGGCTTCAACACAGCCAGTTGTAGTTCGGAAGTGCCGTCCACACGGAAAGAGATACTTGCTCCCGTGTCTCAGTGGGGTTCAGTAACGTCAGCTGATCCCCTGCTGTGTGGATGGCAGTCTCTCCTGCTGTAAACTCATTCAAAATACAGCAGGCCTCTGCCTACACCCTCCTATTTTCTGGGCTTCAACACAGCCAGTTGTAGTTCGGAAGTGCCGTCCACACGGAAAGAGATACTTGCTCCCGTGTCTCAGTGGGGTTCAGTAATGTCAGCTGATCCCCTGCTGTGTGGATGGCAGTCTCTCCTGCTGTCACCTCATTCAAAATACAGTAGGCCTCTGCCTACACCCTCCTATTTCCTGGGCTTCAACACAGCCAGTTGTAGTTCGGAAGTGCCGTCCACACGGAAAGAGATACTTGCTCCCGTGTCTCAGTGGGGTTCAGTAACGTCAGCTGATCCCCTGCTGTGTGGATGGCAGTCTCTCCTGCTGTCACCTCATTCAAAATACAGTAGGCCTCTGCCTACACCCTCCTATTTCCTGGGCTTCAACACAGCCAGTTGTAGTTCGGAAGTGCCGTCCACACGGAAAGAGATACTTGCTCCCGTGTCTCAGTGGGGTTCAGTAATGTCAGCTGATCCCCTGCTGTGTGGATGGCAAAGTCTCCTGCTGCCTACACAGTCGTACCACTACTGATTTTTAACCGTGCTCCAATTAGGCCTGTGGCTCCACTGTCTCTCGTATTTCCCCTGTCCTCCAACCCTGCCAGTTACAGCTCCGAAGTGGCGTCTGCACAATCCACACTTGTTCCTGTGTTACAGGTGTTCAGTCCGGTCAGTTAATCCCCTGATGTGTGTCCGGCAATGTCGCCTGCTCTGTCCACATTCCCATTATGGGAATGTGGACAGAGCAGGCGACATTGCCGGACACACATCAGGGGATTAACTGACCGGACTGAACACCTGTAACACAGGAACAAGTGTGGATTGTGCAGACGCCACTTCGGAGCTGTAACTGGCGGGGTTGGAGGACAGGGGAAATACGAAAATCAGTGAAGCCACAGGCCTAAGTGGAGCTTGGTTCAAATTAGTAGTCTACAACCGATCTTAAAATTTCTTCAATGCAGCCTAAGCCTGCTCCGTGCTTGTCCCTGGGCTTCAACACAGCCAGTTGTTGCTCGGAAGTGCCGTCTTCACAGAGTAAAACACTAGCTCCTGTGTTTGTGGGGTTCAGTAACGTCAGCTGTTCCCCTGCTGTTTTGATGGCAATCTGTCCTGCTGCCTCCCTATTGACAGCACATCAGGCCTCAGCCTGCTAAGTGCTTGTCCTGGGCTCCAACATCGCCAGTTGCTGCTCATAACTGACTTTGGCACCGGTACTCCCTCCTGCCCAGCTTGGTTCCAGCCCTGCCTGCTGTTTCCGGGAAGTGTCAATGTCAGTTTGCCACCCCAAGTTGCCATGTCGTGTTGTGGTTGGGTTAGCCGAGGCTAGGGTGCCAGCAGTTTAGGTGCTTCCTATGTGGACTGCGGGTTCTGGTAAGAAAGGTTTGTTCCATAGTGCCAGTAGGACAAGCACCCCCTGTAGGACTGTGTGATTCGGTAACTGCGGCCAGCTTGCGGCATGCCAACTTTGCTTTTCAGGGGTAACTTCTGATACCCCTCCGGGTTCCAGCACCGTCAGCTGGTTCTCATCAGAGCCTTTGGCCTAGGTGCCTCCATCTCGGTATCCGAGTTCCGGCAACGTCTGCTGGTCCTTGGTAGTGCTTTGTAGCACAGGTACCTCCTGCTTAGTAACCGGGTTCCAGCACCGTCAGCTGGTCCTCGGTTGTGCCATTGGCTCTTATTCCTTCTGCTGCCCCTCCGGGTGCCAGTACAGTCAGCTGGTCCTCGCTATTTCCATTTGCTCTTGCAGCTTATGCTACCCCTCCGGGTTCCAGCACCGTCAGCTGGTTCTCGTCAGAGCCTTTGGCCTAGGTGCCTCCATCTCGGTATCCGAGTTCCGGCAACGTCTGCTGGTCCTTGGTAGTGCTTTGTAGCACAGGTACCTCCTGCTTAGTAACCGGGTTCCAGCACCGTCAGCTGGTCCTCGGTTGTGCCATTGGCTCTTATTCCTTCTGCTGCCCCTCCGGGTGCCAGCACTGTCAGCTGGTCCTCGCTATTTCCATTTGCTCTTGCAGCTTATGCTACCCCTCCGGGTTCCAGCACCGTCAGCTGGTTCTCGTCAGAGCCTTTGGCCTAGGTGCCTCCATCTCGGTATCCGAGTTCCGGCAACGTCTGCTGGTCCTTGGTAGTGCTTTGTAGCACAGGTACCTCCTGCTTAGTAACCGGGTTCCAGCACCGTCAGCTGGTCCTCGGTTGTGCCATTGGCTCTTATTCCTTCTGCTGCCCCTCCGGGTGCCAGCACTGTCAGCTGGTCCTCGCTATTTCCATTTGCTCTTGCAGCTTATGCTACCCCTCCGGGTTCCAGCACCGTCAGCTGGTTCTCGTCAGAGCCTTTGGCCTAGGTGCCTCCATCTCGGTATCCGAGTTCCGGCAACGTCTGCTGGTCCTTGGTAGTGCTTTGTAGCACAGGTACCTCCTGCTTAGTAACCGGGTTCCAGCACCGTCAGCTGGTCCTCGGTTGTGCCATTGGCTCTTATTCCTTCTGCTGCCCCTCCAGGTGCCAGCACTGTCAGCTGGTCCTCGCTATTTCCATTTGCTCTTGCAGCTTATGCTACCCCTCCGGGTTCCAGCACCGTCAGCTGGTTCTCGTCAGAGCCTTTGGCCTAGGTGCCTCCATCTCGGTATCCGAGTTCCGGCAACGTCTGCTGGTCCTTGGTAGTGCTTTGTAGCACAGGTACCTCCTGCTTAGTAACCAGGTTCCAGCACCGTCAGCTGGTCCTCGGTAGTGCCATTGGCTCTTGTTCCTTCTGCTGCCCCTCCGGGTGCCAGTACCGTCAGCTGGTTCAAGAGGACAAAGAACAGGAAGACAACCACCAAGATGCAGAACAACAAGAGAGAGAAGACAAAGAAGCATAAAAAAAACAAAGCAGAAGAACATTAAGCATAAGACTAATACTCTGAGCAAATGATATTATCTTATTTATAAGCAGAAGAAGACTAAGCAGTGTATGGGGGTGAGTCCGTTCCTCCTCGTGGTGCCCCTGGAAAAGGCCTGCTGCTGCAGGCCAAACTGAACGCGGACAAATCCTGTTGTAAATCTTTTGTGACAGGCAGAATGGAAGGTGTAAACTTCTAACTTTTCTAGATAACAACTACAGGAATGCCTGACACAAACAAGAATATGATGAAGAAGAATAGGAAGAAGATGAAGAAGCTGAATATGTAGAATAATAATTGTTGAATAAGAAGAATATGAAGAATGTAAGAAAAGGAAGGAAGAAGAAGAAGAAGAAGAAGAAGAAGAAGAAGAAGAATGTAAAAAAAGGAAGTAGAAGAAGAAGAAGAAGAATGTAAAAAAAGGAATAAGAAGAAGAATGTAAAAAAGGAAGTAGAAGAAGAAGAAGAAGAATGTAAAAAAAGGAAGTAGAAGAAGAAGAAGAAGAATGTAAAAAAAGGAAGTAGAAGAAGAAGAAGAAGAATGTAAAAAAAGGAAGTAGAAGAAGAAGACATACATGTCTGGCAAAATATAAATGAGGCTAACATAGTCAATATCTTTGTAACTCCTAACATCTTTAAAAAAAAAGTTTAATTCCTGCTATTCCATTTGATTGGGCTAAACCTCTATGGCTTTAATGTCTCCTCCACCTCCCACAATACATTCTACATTATTCTTAGTTGTTTTTCTTCATGTAGAATTAACCTACAAGGAAAGAAAGGGTTTTTTTTAATTCCGATATTTTGGCCCCATTGACTTGCATTGGTTCCCGGTATCGGAATCGGCGATACCGATACTTTTTTTAAAGATCGGCCGATCCATTCCGATCCGATATTTTCAAGTATCGGCTGGTATCGCTCAACTCTACTTGTAACTTTTGAATCACTGACTGAGACTTCCTCTCTCTCACTCAAAGGGGCGAAGGGAGCCGTGGACACAGGCTGTCATTGTAAAGGAGGGGCTGTTGCTTGTCCCTGCGCTATTAGATTTCTCCCTCTTCTATTCTGGGCGAACTCACTCTCGTCATCATCATTATCAGTATTAAAATATGGATCATGCTGCTCAGCCGTTCTCATCCAAGCAGCCACTTGTTCCTCATAACCATGCCTCTCGATCCACTTATCATGCTCTTTGCTAAATCGTTTCCATCTCTCAACGTCTAAACACCCATTCTCCGGTATCCCTGCTTGCTTTAAAATTTTTGTAGCATTTTTAACCGCTTTTTGCCCATGTTCCAAGCGCACCAGGTCCCTCATTTTATATCTTGGATCTGTGTTTCGTCCTGGCCTGGTAAACTTAGTACCCATAGCAAAAAGCTATCTGAATCAGAAGCTGTCAAGGTCAGCCACCTCCTATCTTCAGCTCTGTCTGTCTGTTTCAGAAACTGTCACGGTCGGCTACTCCTATCTTCAGTTCTGACTATCTATATCGGAAACCGTCACGGTCAGCTACTCCTATCTTCAGTTCCGATATCTAGCAGGATCCCACTGGTTGATTATGATGTCCAGCAGTCTCTGCTTCTAAAGTAACAAGCTGAACTTGTACTTTCTGTTCTGCCCTGATTCTACTACACACCTTGTAGAACAGGTAACTATAAATTGCTACAAACAATATTATTCCAAAAGCAAGCCCTACATATTCCTTATACATCAGAATCAGATCCTGAGTTTTCACTAGACTCTGAGCATGTCAAATCTATTCCTGAGTCTATTTCAGAGAGATCAAAATAGTATTCATGTGAGACTATATCTTGCCACCTTGGCATGTACCATCTAGTCTCTAAGATGTATGACCAACTTTTCAATAATGCATGAGGGTGTGGCACTATATGACAGGAAAATACTCGGTACAATTTATTTGCTCTTCTGTACTGATGAGGAACAACTGGCGTTAAATGTACTCTTTCCAAAAACCAATCAGACCTTACTCTTCTCACCCTTTTTTGACAAATCGTAACTGAACACAAACAACTTCCACACGGCATGTACAAGTAACACGTACACTTCACAAACTAGTATTCATCTCAAAGTGTCTCAAAGCCACCGGACAGTAACTGGCTCCTGTACTTCCAAATCTTCGCAATACCTCTGCTATCTCACAATTGACCGGGGTATCTCGAGGCACTCTAAAATGAATATTTATAGTCAAAATATACACTCTCCCAGATCCAAGCCAGGTTATGGCAGCCCACCAGCCAACTCCTCCCGTGATTTTCCCCTCAGTCTTCCAGTAACGTGGGGTCGCATCTGTCTGCAAACTCTTTATAACTATACTTTGAACACACTGATCACAGGACATTTATCAACCACTTCTTATCCTTTTACTACTTAGCTTATTCTTTCTACTACTTAGCAACTAGCAGAGCAACAAAAACACATAATAACATAATCCACCAACCAAAGAAAAACCAGAATAGCAATCAAAGTGAGAAGGGTGGAACATGTATAACACAACATTACTTTCTATTTTCAGTTCTGCCTTCTACATATAACACCCATTCAACTCACACCCCTTTCAAGATTTAAGATCATTCATGAGAAAAAAAAATTTTTTTTAGCAGCACTTTTGATCTGTTGCCCGGTCTTGTACTGGCAATGCAATATCAAGCACACAAAATTAGAATGTTAGGATGGTTAGTATTTTTAGACAGATAAACAAATATAAATATACAACCACAAACAATACAAACTACATTAAAGTCAAGAGACAAAAGATTAAAGCCAAGGAACAAAAGAAACAAAACAAGCAAAAAAAATTAAAAAACTTAAAATAAAAAAAATAAAACAAACCTTAATTTTTGTTACCCGAGGGGATTCCCATTCAAAGATCCAGACAGACTGACCTACCTACCCTGTCTTAGGGAGACAAGAAAGGATGCGAGCCAAAATGGCTCACGTACCCGGGTCTCCTTTCTGTTCTCCCCCCAACAGAGCAAGGCAATCCTTTTCAGTCCAAATTAATAGTTAAAGGGGAATTCAATCTCGCTACGGGCCTCCAAGTTTGTCAGCGCCGGGATTTTTTCTCTAATCACCAACCTCGGGTAAAGCTCATTTAGAGCTTCTCTTACCTAGGATCCTAGGAATGGAGACGTAAAAAGAGAGACACAGGAGGCTTGTCTTTCAAGTTAATCTCTCCCTTTATTGAGATGGGTACTTCTTTTATAGGATCACAAAAGAGGAAATAGACAAATATAGACAATTTCCGTAATATTATGTAACAATTGCGAAATGGTGGATAGTTGGCAAAAACAATAGTTATATAACAGATATGACAAAATGATATATTATGTGTCTAATTGGGGATGACGGGAATATGGCACTTCCTTGATATCAATTTAACAATTCGTGGAACTGCATCCGGTAATACTAATAGGCCAGATTACTTGGCCTTGACATTTTAGACATTATTCTAAGAAAAGAGAGAATTTTGGAACTGACCACTTGGCAGAATTGTCTAACCACGTAGACAGATGATAACAATTAAAATAGTGTCATGGGTTACAAGTTGTTTTTCAGTTATTTTTCTGTTCTATAGAAACTAAGATTAACCATTTCTTTGACAGCCTTTCATTCAGAATAAGAATTTAGTTGAAAAATCTGCAATGGCTACTTACATACTGCCCTTGCTTTCAGTCACTGTGTGAAAACGAAAATCCACTATTAAGGTTCTTTTGCTGCTGTATACCACAGGTGTATTAATTCACAGATGCACACTGAGTGGTGAGGATGACTCTGCTACAAAAGTTCACTCTATATCGCTTGAATTAAACCTGACAGCTGATATGTGCTTCTGATCCACGGACAGCATGTATCTAGCACTGGCTATATGAACTCAGCCAGGTATGCTTGCCTCTGAAATGCTGCAGTGTTTAAGAAAAAAACATACTTTTTAAGGCCAGATTCATATGTTCAGTATTTGGTCAGTATTTTATATCAATATTTCTAAGCCAAAACCAGGAGTGGGGGAAAAATGCAGAAGTGGTGACGTGCTTCAATTTTACTGTTTCACTGATTGTTCCACTCCTGATTTTGGCTTACAAATACTGATGTGAAATACTGAACATGTGAACATTGCATAAAAGGTACCTTGTACAATGTTCCGCTAGAGACTAGTTGGACAGCCAGGCCCTTGCAGCCTTTCCTCGCCCACTGCTCTGGAATAACAGGTCCATACCTAACCACAAACATAACAGCATATTATAGCATTCTTTGTCTAGCCCTAAGTTTTATATCTAAGATAGCCTCCATGATTGGCTGTGCTACATCCTGTGATCAGATTGCTACAGAGCATTACGGGGAACCCAAACTGTTAACCGGAGCTGGATTTTTTATTTTTTTGATGATCCTCAGGGATAGATTGACTGATTGCTCAAATTCCCATGCACCCTTGGATTTCTGATAATTCAAATTGAATTTGGTTATTTCTGGATCGATCCACTCAACTCTAGTTAAATGTTTACTATGCTATTTGTTCCTTTAAATTAACGGATGTTTGATTAGACTTATTTTAGTAGAACAACATTGGTTCCAAAAAGAAAGTCCTTAAATATCCAGTATTGTTTGCTGAGATGTTTACTACATTGGGAAAGATGACAAATATCAGTATGCAATCTGGCTAATAAAGGGCAGGCTAGGAATTTATGAAATACTATCTATAGAAAAGATCACTTTTGCTCTTGTAAAAGCCATTACAAGATTTAATGTTGTGTGCCCATCCTTGTTTTACAATCATCAGCTTCCCTCTGTAACCATATCCACATGAGACAACTTACTCAACAGCATTTTAGTGCTGCAGCTGTACACAATCTACTATCTCTATCTTGCTAACAGCAGATGCAATCGGTTGAATTTGATATAAGTACAAAATCTGTAAAATAATGTATTCTGTTCCATTAACTCATGCACTCGCTATTTTAATCAGGAACAACTGTACACTTTTGCTACACAAGTGCCAACATGGCCAATAAAACTACATGACAAGGACCATATAGTCATCAGAAATTAGTTCTTCACAGGTGGTCTTCAGTCTTTCATGTTGCAGACAATACAAGAGAATTTAGCACACAGTCACTTACACAGTTTCCAGTTCTGTAGTCTTAGTTGATTTTAATAAATACTTACATTTGTAGCACAGGCAACAGGATGCAGTGACACAGATGCACAGAGCAATGATCAACAGGGGTAACAGTGGTTGGATTTAATGATTACAGAGAGAAATCTCCTTGCACGGAGTAACAGGGAGGTAAAAAAGATTTAAGCTAAGACTCACAAAAGAGCTGAGTAACTTAAGGTGACAGTTTGTGCGTTTGTCTGCTTCACTTATTGTGAGTCCGATGCTAGTCACATTCTCTGGTGATTGAAGCGGGATGCCAGCTGAGGCCAGTGCTGAAATCTTCAGGCTTCCCCACCTAACAGCTCAGTCTTCCCTCTTCTGGCAGCAGCGGGCAGTCACCAGTCTGACCCATTGAACGCCTAGTCCATCACAGTGCTCTGTATCCAGGATCCTTCCACCACAATCTCCCGCTCAGTGTGCTTTGCAATCGGGAGTCCCATGCAACAATCTCCTGGTCGGTCCTTTCTGCACTTGTCCCCTCTTGCGGATTAACGCTACCCATGGCATGCAGGTCAAGGCTTCTCTCCGTCCTCAATTTCCTTCCCCCTGAGGTGTGGCCCCAGCAGTTCCAGACCTGGTGCTCTGTTAGCACCCACAGCCCAGTATTCTTCCATACACATTCTCCATGAAATAAGAATTTTGGGGCTCCTATCTTAGGCCTCATTCACACATTAGTATTTTTAATTAGAATTTAATCAGTATTTTTATGGCAAAACCAGTAGAGTCTCCAAAACATAGAACCGGTGTCAATCTTTCAATGATATTTTTCCTCCCGATTGCTCCACTACTGATTTTAGCTTCCAAATACTGATGCAAAATACTGAACAAACATTGACATGTGAATGAGACCTTATTGTGTAAGGACACAGCCCTTTGACAATGAAACTAGTAACAGGTAGCTTTTATATACAGTACATTTCAATTAGAAAAAAATGGTAGAATGTTACATTATTGAGTAGATTTTCTATTTGCTCTTATATCCTTTCAGTGCACATGACTTCTATGACTGCAGAATTTGCGATTACATAACCTTTGCTTCCAAATATTATTTGAGGTCCAAATTTAGATTGCAGAACAGACTCCTCAATAAATTCAAGTCCTAGAACAGACCAATTATTTGATTGCTGTGATTGCAAACTCCAGTCCAGGACCATAAATCCAGACACCAAAAACAAAAAATTATTATTAAAGGGAGCCTGTCATGTAAAAAAATCACTATTGACCTGCAGATATGGGATTACTTTGCAGGTTAATAGCATTCTGAACTGAGAGCCCCCCTTCCAAAATTAAATGAACGTTATACCTTTCGGCAGCATATGGCTTTCAGTCATAGAGGTGGGCTGGTGCAGCTTCAGTCACTGCTCAGTGGCGGCTATAACCATGGCTCGCCAATGATTGACAGCCATCTCTAAAGCTGGTCAGATTTTTGTAGCTCTGTGCGCTATCCTGTTTGGAACACATTAGCTATCTTTTTCCTCTTGTGACTTCACCTTTAACCCTTTTCTGTTTGCATCTCTTATTTTCCCTGCTTTGTTTTTATTACCTCTTTATTTTTTGTTTATTTGTACTTATTTTCTAGATTTCTTAATTTTTTTTGGAGAACAAAATAAAACAATTCTGGAATTTGTAATCAAAGCCATTGCAGTTGTATTTTGGCTGAATATTACTGACTTATGATGTCATCAATGCACCATAAGTTTGCGGCGTGCAAAAGGTAAAATAGCTGTGCCACTGTGTCTGATATTTACATTTGCACCTCTTTGCAGAGCAAAATTTTAATTTTTCAAGTTAGGCCACATTCACATGTTCAGTATTTTACATCAGTATTTGGTAAAACAATTGCATGTTTGTTTTTAGTGCTTTTCGACAAAGGACTGTATCAACAAAGTCTTGTCAAAGTGAAATACCACAAAGTTGAAAAAAAAGCCCCTTATTTTTAACATGGCATACCATAAGAAGTCCAATTTCCATGCACTGACACATTAAAGAAGATGAAGAAATGCCATTCTCCATATTCTTCTCACAGTATGCTATGATTCTGTCATCAGAGAGAATTGGATCAGACTATGCTAACAATCTGAGCAAATTGTGATCAAAGCTTGATCAAAGTGTAATTTGCATAATCGACTGGATTCTCTCTGATAAATGAATCTACGGCCATGTGACCCTAGCATAAGAAGAGTCAATAATGTATTTGTATTTTCTGCTGAAGTCAGTGTTTTCCATCTGTGAGGTGACAGTTTTCCAACATTACCAGAAACAGTTACACAGGTAGACTCATTCATCTGTGCACATGTCAGTGTGTTTCCATGGACCATGTGTCCATGGGCAAAACACACTGACATGTCCATTTTTTAACAGCATCATGGGCTGCAAAACATCCTCCACACGTGCATACTCATGACACATTGATGACATCCAAGTGTGATCAGTGTGACACTGAGCAGTGCCTGGGAATCAGCGGTACTGCTCATGCTGTTCCCCAGCACCAGGTGCTGAATACAGCTGCCCTCATCATTCTCCCCTGCTCATGTTGCAATCAGTGCTTGCAGGGGACAAAGTTGAAGGTTGTATTCAGCTGATAACATGAGAGCAGGCGGTGGCAGATGAGAACATTCATCATCAGCCGCCGCCTGCCCTATAATTAAATAAATAATTTTAATAAATGAAATGGGGTTCCTCTGCATTTTTGATAGCCAGCCAGGCAAAATTGACAGCTGCAGGCTGCCACCCTCAGATGTCAGCTTTAGCAAGTCTAGTTATCAACAAAAGAGGTGTCCCAAACTCTGTATTTTTAATTATTTAAATAAATAATTTTAAAAAATGGCGTGGGGTCCCACCATTTTTGACAACCAGCCAAGCTATAACAGACATCTGGGGGCTGATATTCTCAGGCTGGTAATGGACCATGGCCATGGATATTGCCCCTCAGCCTAAAAATAGCAGCCCACAGCCCCCCCAAAAAAGCTGCATCTATTAAATGCACCAATTCTGGCACATAGCCCAGCTCTTCCCACTTGCCCTGTGACAGTGGCAAGTGGGGTTCATATTTGTGGAGTTGATGTCACCTTTGTATTGTCTGGTGACATCAAGCGAACAGCATAGTAATAGAGGAATCTATAAGGCACTTCTCCATTACTGATTCTATAGGTGTACTGTAAATAAACACACAGCAAGTATAGAGTCCTTTATTTGAAATAAAAAGAAAACACACTTA
Organism: Dendrobates tinctorius; assembly: GCF_039654945.1. NCBI lineage: Eukaryota > Metazoa > Chordata > Amphibia > Anura > Dendrobatidae > Dendrobates > Dendrobates tinctorius. Next base: position 54,812,147 of record NW_027361698.1, on the reverse strand, counting down.
TTTTTTTAAATAAAAAAACATATTTATACTCACATAACACCCATTCCATCGAAGCCCGTGTCTTCTGTAATAAAACAAGGAAAAAAATAAATATCCCTCTTCTTTCCGTCATTCTGTCCTATGCCATATTCCATGTCTGGAGGTAAATAGTTTTCACCCTGGACGGTGCCAAGATGCGACCATCCAGGCTGAGAACCACTGAGGAATGAGCTGCTGCCAGCGCAGTATCGGTGAGCAGCGGTGACCTCATCTAAATTAACGTGGGTCACTGTGGCTGTGTTCCCAGCTGAGCTGAACTGCAGTGACCTCAGCACCATAAGAAAAAGTAAGTGAGTTCTCAGCAGATCTATCAGATCTATTACAGGAGATGAGGGCTTCAAAGGAATGGGTGTCAGGTGAGTATAACTGTTTGCTAATTTTAAATAAAAAGGGATAAGTGTGTTTTGTTCTTACTTCAAATAAAGGACTTGCTGTGTGTGTACTTATAATACAACTATAGGATTAGCAATGGATAGGCATCTTATAGAAGCCTCTGTATTACTAAGCTGTCGGCATGATGTCACCAGACAATACAAAGGTGACATCAACCTCACAAATATGAACCCCACTTGCAACCGAACTAGGTTAAGTGGGAAGATCCGGGCAAAGTGCCATATTTGGTGCATCTATTAGATGACCCTTTTCTGGGTGGTTGTGGGCTTTTATTTTTAGTCTGGGGGGGGCAATATTCATGGTACCTTACCAGCCTGAGAATACCAGCCCCCAGCTGTCTGCTTCAGCTTTGCTGGTTGTCAAAACTAATTTAAAAAATATGGCATGGGGATCCCTCTATTCTTGATAACTAGCCTTCTTAAAGCTGACAGCTGAGGGTTGCAGCCTGCAGCTGTTAGTTTTGCCTGACTTGTTATCAAAAACACAGGGGAGCACCATGTCATTTTTAAAAATTATTATTTATTTACAGCATAGGCGGCCACCTGCTCTCACTGTTATCAGTTTAATACAATTCTCAACATTGTCCACTGCTAGCGCTGAGGGCGAGCAGGGGAAAGTTGTGTGAGTTGTTTTCAGCACCCGACACTGGGGAACAGCGTGAACAATACCTCTGATTCCCAGGTGCAGGTACATGTGATACTGATGCGGCACACGGCTGCCACACGTATGCCACATGTATTAGACCCACGTACAAGAATATACGAGGGGAAGAGTCTTGAGGAGATCATTTGCATATTCCCAGTGCCTTCTGGGATAAGTGAAGAGTCTCCACGAGCTCAACAATCACTGGGTTTTGGCCGTTGCAGCTGAGAAGAGGAAATCGGAAAACCAGGGGAAGAGTCTTGAGGAGATCATTTGCATATTCCCAGTGCCTTCTGGGATAAGTGAAGAGTCTCCACGAGCTCAACGATCACTGGGTTTTGGCCGTTGCAGCTGAGAAGAGGAATCGGAAAACCAGGGGAAGAGTCTTGAGGAGATCATTTGCATATTCCCAGTGCCTTCTGGGATAAGTGAAGAGTCTCCACGAGCTCAACGATCACTGGGTTTTGACCGTTGCAGCTGAGAAGAGGAAATCGGAAAACCAGGGGAAGAGTCTTGAGGAGATCATTTGCATATTCCCAGTGCCTTCTGGGATAAGTGAAGAGTCTCCACGAGCTCAACGATCACTGGGTTTTGGCCGTTGCAGCTGAGAAGAGGAAATCGGAAAAACCGCGCGCGAATTTTGGCTCATCTTTCATCGTTTTTAAGAAATCTCAAGATGGAAGAGGCCAGGAGCCATTTGGTGAGCTGCATTTCTTGCTACATGTTCACAGATTTACCAGTGGAAAAGCCAAACTTCACATGCCACAAATGCAAGCTTGTGTCCCTGTTGGAGGAAAAGTTGCAAAATCTCGAAGAGAGGTTAGCTACGTTGAAGATCATTAAGGAAGGTGAAGAGTTCTTGGACAGAGCAGAATTATCTCTTCATGTTACAGAAAGAGAAGAAATTCGAACTGCACCTGAAGAAACAGAGGAATGGAGACATGTGACCCAGAGAAGCAGGAGGATCAGGAGGCAGTCAGCACCCATACTGCTCAGAAACCAGTACCAGGCTCTCACGCAGGAAAACGATGAAGAATTACTTCAGGATAAGACTTTGCCAACAAACAGCAACCTTGTACGCCTTCAGAGTCCTCCTGGACGGAGAAAGAAAAATGTTGTGAAGAAGAAACGGAGAGTGGTGGTCATGGGGGATTCCCTGTTGAGAGGAACAGAGGCCGCTATCTGCAGACCGGATATAACTTCAAGAGAAATGTGCTGTCTTCCAGGTGCAAAAATTAAAGATGTGTCTGACAGGATATCAGGACTCTTCAGACCTACAGATGACTACCCATTCCTGCTACTACATGTGGGGACAAATGACACCGCAAGAAACGACCTGGAAACCATCTGCAGAGACTTTGAAGACTTAGGCAAGAAAGTGAAAGAACTGGGAGCGCAGGTGGTCTTCTCTTCCATCCTCCCAGTGGATGGCCATGGAACAAGGAGGTGGAATAAGATTCTGCAGGTGAACAACTGGCTACGTCGATGGTGCCGTCAGCAACGATTTGGATTTCTGGATCACGGAGTGAACTACTTATACGATGGACTACTTGCTAGAGATGGGGTGCACCTTACGAAGACTGGAAAGCATGTATTTGGAAGTCGCCTTGCTACACTTGTAAGGAGAGCTTTAAACTAGAACAACATGGGAAGGGAAGCAAAAGACCAGAAAAAGCCATACACCTGACAAATGCTATTGAGAACTCTGCTATTAGAAGTGGAAAGGAAGAACAAAGACGAAAGAATCTAATTAATAAAAATATTGGAGAAAGAGAAACCAATCACAAACTAAAATGTTTCTATACTAATGCACAAAGCATGGGCAACAAACAAGGAGAATTGGAACTACTAACACAGGAAAAGAAATATGATGTCATTGGAATCACTGAAACTTGGTGGGACAATACACATGATTGGAATACAAGACTAGAAGGATACAAATTATTTGCAAGAAACAGACTTGATAAACGAGGAGGGGGTGTCGCATTGTATGTTAGAAATGCGTATATCTGCACAGAGATTGAAGCTTCAGAGACTGGGAGTTCTGTGGAAACTGTTTGGGTAAGAATACAAGGACAGAACAATGGAAAGGACACCATTGTAGGCATTTACTACAGGCCGCCTGTGCAAGCTGAAGATATGGATGAACTCTTTATGCATCAAATCGCCAAGTTCTCCAAAAAATATGACATAGTTGTCATGGGAGATTTCAACTATCCAGACATTTGTTGGGAATCTCTCTCAGGCAAAAGTAACAGGTCAAGGAAATTCTTATCCTCTCTTGCTGACAACTTTATCTTCCAAAAGGTAAGGGAGAAAACAAGGGGAACTGCTACCTTGGATCTAATCCTTATAAACAGGGAGGAAATGGTTGAGGAGGTAAAAGTGGCTGGGACCCTAGGAGGTAGCGACCATGCTATTTTAGAATTTTGGATAACTAGAGGCGGAAGATCTGTGAAGACTCAGACGTCAAGGTTAGATTTCAGAAAGGCAGATTTTAAGGGATTCAGAAAGAGAATTGGAGGGATCCAATGGCTGGATATCCTTAAAGACAAAAATGTCCAGGAAGGATGGGAAATCTTGAAAAATGAAATTCTCAAAGCACAGTTGTTAACAATTCCGAAAAGAGGGAAGAATAGGAAGCATTTAAGGAAACCAGGATGGATGAACACAGAACTTAAGCACATGCTAAAAAAGAAGAAAAAAATGTTTATAAAATGGAAAGAGGGAGGCATATCTAAAGAAGAATATAATGCTGTCTGCAGAACCTGCAGGGCACAAATCAGATTATCTAAAGCTGAAAATGAATTGAGGCTTGCAAGAGATGTCAAAAGCAATAATAAAGGATTTTGGGGATATGTCAAAAGTAAAAGAAAAGTCAAAGATGCTATAGGATTTTTACAGGATGAAAATGATGAAATGGTAAGACAGGATGTTGAGAAGGCTGAACTTTTAAATTCCTATTTTGCATCTGATTTCTCTCAGAAAGGAAATGTAACATCAACTGTTATTCACTGTCCTATTAAGGGAATAGAAGAATCCAGGATAACTATAAACAGAAAGATAGTGAGGAAACACTTAGCTAACCTAAATGAATTCAAGTCTCCAGGTCCAGATGAATTACACCCCAGAGTACTGAAGGAGATAGCAGAAGAAATTTTTGAACCCCTCTACATAATCTTTGAAAATTCTTGGATAACAGGAGAAGTGCCAGAAGACTGGAGAAGAGCAAATGTTGTTCCTATCTTCAAAAAGGGGAAGAAGGTGGACCCAGGCAACTATAGGCCGGTGAGTCTGACTTCTATACCAGGAAAGATCTTTGAACAAATTATTAAACAACATGTATGTCAATACCTGGATAAGAATGAAGTGACTAAACAGAGTCAGCATGGGTTTGTAACTAATAAGTCATGTCAGACAAACTTAATTTCCTTCTATGACGGTATCACTGATTGGGTGGATCAAGGAAATGCTGTAGATATAGTATATCTTGACTTCAGCAAAGCATTTGACAAAGTCTCTCATACAATCCTTATTGAAAAAATGACTAAGTATGGAATGGACACGGCAACTGTTAGGTGGATTCATAACTGGCTTAGTGATCGGACCCAAAGAGTGGTCGTAAATGGCTGCACATCCAGTTGGAAGAATGTCTCAAGTGGGGTACCACAGGGCTCTGTCCTGGGCCCTGTATTGTTCAACATCTTTATCAACGATTTAGATGAAGGAATTGAGGGTAAACTGATTAAATTTGCTGATGACACAAAGCTAGGAGGGATAGCTAATACTAGAGAAGAGAGAGAAAGGATTCAAAAAGATTTAAATAAACTGGAGAAGTGGGCAGCAACTAACAGAATGGTTTTTAACAGGGAGAAATGCAAAGTACTACATCTGGGCAATAAAAACGAAAAAAGCATATATAGAATGGGAGGAATAGGGCTAAGTGACAGCACATGTGAAAAAGACTTGGGTATACTAATAGATCACAGACTGAATATGAGTCAACAGTGTGATGCAGCAGCAAAAAAGGCAAATGCAATTCTAGGATGTATTAACAGAAGCATACAGTCTAGATCACGTGAAGTCATTATTTCCCTCTACTCCTCTTTGGTCAGACCTCATCTGGAATATTGTGTCCAGTTTTGGGCACCACATTTTAAAAAAGACATCAACAAACTGGAGCAAGTTCAGAAAAGAGCGACCAGAATGGTGACCGGTCTGCAAACCCTGTCTTATGAGGAAAGGTTGCAGGAATTGGGAATGTTTAGTTTGCAAAAGAGAAGACTGAGAGGAGACTTAATAGCTGTCTACAAATATCTAAAGGGCTGTCACATTGTAGAAGGATCAACTTTATTCTCATTTGCACAAGGAAAGACTAGAAGCAATGGGATGAAACTGAATGGGAGGAGACACAGATTAGATATTAGAAAAAACTTTTTGACAGTTAGAGTGATCAATGAGTGGAACAAGCTGCCACGAGAAGTGGTGAGTTCTCCTTCAATGGAAGTCTTCAAACAGAGGCTGGACAGACATCTGGCTGGGATGATTTAGCGAATCCTGCTTTGAGCAGGGGGTTGGACCAGATGGCCCAGGAGGTCCCTTCCAACTCTACGGTTCTATGATTCTATGATTCTATGATTCTATATCCGGTACTGTTTTTCCAGTCTCAGAAATATCAAGACGTGTGAAAGAGCTCTAACAGGGTGAACTAGAAACTGAATAAACTAATGTTCAGCAATGTTTTAAACCAATGAAGACAGCAAAGCTATTGCAATGCTATAAATACAAGTTAATCTATAAGTTCTTATGTATAATTTAATTAGTAGCGTTGCTGTGGCCTCACTTATGCGTATTAACTGTTTTCTGCCTTGTAATCAGTCCTGACAAGTGAAATATGTTAAGTGTTACTTAGCTATATAGTTAAGAAACCATAAAGTTGTATTAGTGCCTTAATGCAGTATTTACTGTAAACATTTGTACACATTAATATCATGAGTTTCCTATCACTATTGATTTGTGGAATGAAACAAATATATCTTCTGAACATATTTTTAGAACATGCTATATTATTGAAACATCTCTTACTTCTCAGAAAATTGAAACTACTTCATTTTAAGTAAATGTTTGCTTGTTAGGACAGATAAATCGGATTACTGTATTCATTGATTTATGAAATAACATATCCGAATATTAATTTATATTAAAACACGTAAGACATGCAACCCACAGGATATACTGTATACCATTTATCATAAATATACCAAAGAGAAGACAAACTAGCTCTTAATGTAGAAAAGCAAACTATTATTACTCATGGCTTTGCAAAAAAGATTTGTACAATTTGACACATTGTTATATTTCTTAGTTGCTCGTCCTGTACGTACTTAAAAATTCAGATTATATCTTTACTATTTAGGATTAATTGTCAGTTTTTACACATTACTTCATAGGATGAAGTAGACACATTAATTATTATTTAAATCAGCTGCACTAGTTATAAAAAATGTACTTCTCCTATGATATGTAAGAATATTCCTTTGGTCATAACTTCGAGTACTGCACAAATGACCTGTTTGAAACAGTGCTGAGGCTGCAGTACATACATGACCTTAGTAACTAGTGAGATAACACTACAGACATTAAAGCAGACATTTTACTTTTAATGTAGTAGATCATTTAAATATGTTTGTGTATGGTACTATAAAAGTTCAATTACTCCTGACTACTCCTCATTGCTGTACTCTTCTCATGTGGCACAATGTTGAAACCCTAATGGCTAGACTGTTTATGACGTTTCAGGATAACAACAGAAGCCTATTATTTATATGCTAAAAACCTGTCAATGATTCATAAATATTTGGTGGATTAGTCTGGAATTAGTTTTTATCAAAGTTGTTTTGTTGAAATAATACAATATTTTATTTGGAATCATATTGTACAGTTTGGAAAGATGATTTTCAGTATTATGTACTAATACTCATGTCTTAGCTATATAGTGTAAGTTAAATATGACTTCAGATATATATAAAAAAAACAATTTTGTAGAAAAAAGGAAATATAAAAAATGACACATATGTATTTTGGGCTCCACATTTTAAAAAGGATATTCAGAAGTCAGAGTTATTTCAAAGATGGGCAACTAGATAATTACAATGGATAGAAGGCTTCTCATAGGTTGGAAAATTTGGGCTTGTTTAGCTTGAAACTAAATGTGCATATAAAAGATGTGGCTTGCCTTTCTTATGAGCTGGGCATTATATTGATGTGGTCTCCCTCGGCCGTACATCCACTAGTTGGTCACAGTCCATTTCATGCCTTTTCTACATGCACGTCACTTGACAAAGGGTAAAGTTTTTACTATTAGAGTTAGGACAGTCCAAATGACGGTTGTCATGACAAGGCTTTCGCAATTTTTTGATCAAAAACATGTTTACTAAATACCTTACATTATTTTCATGCATAATGCTACTTATTTATTTACTGCAGGGTATTTCATCATTATGTTTCTGTCTTTGTTTTTTTATAGATTTCACCATCATGTTCCAGCAGATTCAAAACTAGTAGAGGGAACCTAATATCAAAAGAATGACCATCAATTCCAAACAGAAATCAGGTATGAACAGGTGCTTATTAAGAGTATCCATCTCCATATACTACTAAACAAATAAAGTAGCACTCTGTAGCTCTATAGCATACAAATATGAAATATGAACATTGAATTGAATTACTGCACTAGAAAATATGAAAAAATGAGAATACTTAGCATGGAAATTGGCCAATTCATGTGTTCCCAGCAGCCACGATAAGATGACTCTCGTTGCTGGGACATGCCTAATGTGAATCCTCTCTTAGACTAAAGTCTACATCTCTATGGGAAGGTAGGATCCTGCTGTAATTAAAAACGCCTGTGGCTGATGGGCAGAGTGATAATTTATGGGCTAAGTATTCTCAATTTTTCATATTTTCTAGTCCAGTAATACAATTCAATTTTCGTTTTTCATGTTTGCATGCTGTAACACTACAAATTGCTACTTTATTTGTTAAGTAAAGGGAACCCGTCGCATATTTTGGCTTAATCTATGGGTCAATAGCGTTCCAAAGCTGCAGAGCCACTTCACTGAATTCCCAAGTATTTGGAGGAAATTAGCTTTATTCCTTCTGGCAGCTCCAGCTTTCAGTCACAGCCAGCTTTCAGTCACAGAGGTGCGGCAGGTGCGGTGGCTTCAGCCACCGCTCAGTGCATAGTGTGCAGTGGCTGTAACCATGTGGTTGCACTGCACTGGTTGTTTTTTTTAACTGATGCACTTTTAAGCCAGTTGTCAATTAGTGATAGGGCGTTGTTACAACTGCCACTCACAATGCACTGAGCAGTGACTAAAACCAACCCAGCTGTGTCTACTTTACTAAAAGATTGAGGCTTTTTAAATGATTAAAGTTAATTTCCTCCTGGTACTTGAACATTTATGGTATGTGCACACGTTGTGGATTCGTGTGCAGATTTTTCTGTGTGGAATCTGCAGAATCCGCAGGTCAAAATGCCTGTGTTTTACCTGTGGATTTACTGCAGATTTCCAGCGGATTTAGTGTGGATTTCACTTATGCTTTTACACCTGCGGATTCCTATAATGGAATAGGTGTAAAAACGCTGCATAATCTGCACAAAGAATTGACATGCTGCAGAAAATAAACTGCTGCATTTCCGCACAGATTTTTCCGCAGCATGTGCACAGCGCATTTTGTTTTCCATAGGGGTGCTGCATTTCCGCACAGATTTTTCCGCAGCATGTGCACAGCGCTTTTTGTTTTCCATAGGATAACATGGTAATGTACATCCCTTGGAAAACCGCTGCGGATCCACAGACGAATCCGCAACGTGTGCACATACCCGCAGTGCAGCAACCACACAGCTTTGGAACCCTATTAACCTGCAGATTAACCCTTCATCTGCAGGTTAATAGCGTTTTGGGGCGTTACAAGTTTTTAAGCAAAGAGAAAGGTTTTTGATTCATAAATTCAACACAATGGCTCTTTTGAGCCTTAATTAAACTTTTAAAAATGGATATGAGATGTGGAGGTTTAATTAGCATAGAATCATAGAATCGTAGAGTTGGAAGGGACCTCCTGGGCCATCTGGTCCAACCCCCTGCTCAAAGCAGGATTCGCTAAATCATCCCAGTCAGATGTCTGTCCAGCCTCTGTTTGAAGACTTCCATTGAAGGAGAACTCACCACCTCTCGTGGCAGCCTGTTCCACTCAATGATCATTCTAACTGTCAAAAAGTTTTTTCTAATATCTAATCTGTGTCTCCTCCCATTCAGTTTCATCCCATTGCTTCTAGTCTTTCCTTGTGCAAATGAGAATAAAGATGATCCTTCTACAATGTGACAGCCCTTTAGATATTTGTAGACAGCTATTAAGACTCCTCTCAGTCTTCTCTTTTGCAAACTAAACATTCCCAAATCCTGCAACCTTTCCTCATAAGACAGGGTTTGCAGACCGGTCACCATTCTGGTCGTTCTTTTCTGAACTTGGTCCAGTTTGTTGATGTCTTTTTTAAAATGTGGTGCCCATAACTGGACACAATATTCCAGATGAGGTCTGACCAAAGAGGAGTAGAGGGAAATAATGACGTCACATGATCTAGACTGTATGCTTCTGTTAATACATCCTAGAATTGCATTTGCCTTTTTTGCTGCTGCATCACACTGTTGACTCATATTCAGTCTGTGATCTATTAGTATACCCAAGTCTTTTTCACATGTGCTGTTGCTTAGCCCTATTCCTCCCATTCTGTATATTCTTTTTTCATTTTTATTGCCCAGATGTAGTACTTAGCATTTTTCCTGTTAAAATCCATTCTGTTAGTTGCTGCCCACTGCTCCAGTTTATTTATATCTTTTTGAATCCTCTCTCTCTTCTCTAGTATTAGCTATCCCTCCTAGCTTTGTGTCATCAGCAAATTTAATCAGTTTACCCTCAATTCCTTCATCTAAATCGCTGATAAAGATGTTGAACAATACAGGGTCCAGGACAGAGCCCTGTGGTACCCCACTTGAGACATTCTTCCAACTGGATGTGCAGCCATTTACGACCACTCATTGGGTCCGATCACTAAGCCAGTTATGAATCAACCTAACAGTTGCCTTATCCATTCCATACTTAGTCATTTTTTCAATAAGGATTGTATGAGATACTTTGTCAAATGCTTTGCTGAAGTCAAGATATACTATATCTACAGCATTTCCTTGATCCACCCAATCAGTGATTCCATCATAGAAGGAAATTAAGTTAGTCTGACATGACTTATTAGTTACAAACCCATGCTGACTCTGTTTAATCACTTCATTCTTATCCAGGTACTGACATACATGTTGTTTAATAATTTGTTCAAAGATCTTTCCTGGTATAGAAGTCAGACTCACCGGCCTATAGTTGCCTGGGTCCACCTTCTTCCACTTTTTGAAGATAGGAACAACATTTGCTCTTCTCCAGTCTTCTGGGACTTCTCCTGTTCTCAAAGAATTTTCAAAGATTATGGAGAGGGGTTCAAAAATTTCTTCTGCTATCTCCTTCAGTACTCTGGGGTGTAATTCATCTGGACCTGGAGACTTGAATTCATTTAGGTTAGCTAAGTGTTTCCTCACTAGCTTTCTTTTTATAGATATCCTGGATTCTTCTATTCCCTTAATAGGACAGTGAAGAACAGTTGATGTTACATTTTCTTTCTGAGAGAAAACAGATGCAAAATAGGAATTTAAAAGTTCGGCCTTCTCAACAACCTTACCATTTCATCATTTTCATCCTGTAAAAATCCTATAGCATCTTTGACTTTTCTTTTACTTTTGACATATCCCCAATATCCTTTATTATTGCTTTTGACATCTCTTGCAAGCCTCAATTCATTGTCAGCTTTAGATAATGTGATTTGTGCCCTGCAGGTTCTGCAGAGAGCATTATATTCTTCTTTAGATATGCCTCCCTCTTTCCATTTTATAAACATTTTTTTCTTCCTTTTTAGCATGTGCTTAAGTTCTGTGTTCATCCATCCTGGTTTCCTTAAATGCTTCCTATTCTTCCCTCTTTTTGGAATTGTTAACAATTGTGCTTTGAGAATTTAGTAACCCTCCACATTTCTTAATAGTGCTCCCAGTGCTGTGAAATTTTTGCTGTATGCATAGTTGCCTGCATCGTTATTACACTTCATTTACGTGCATCTATTTCAAGATTATTTGTATTGCTCTATAGATTGGCTTCATAATTATGTACACCTATATATTGCCTTTATCATTTAGTAAAATTTGTACAATATGTACCAGTAAACAAATCCTAATGTAATTTTTTCCTTTTTTATATCACAAATTTCCTTCTGTTACAACATGTTACAATTGTTTGCATTAATTTTACATTGTGTGCACAAATTTTAAGTTAACTTGTATAGCTCTATGTCATGGTTTCATGATTAATTTGCCAAATATAGCCTCTGTTTATGTAGCATAATTACATTACATATACATTAATTCTAATTACATTTTTCCCTCTTCTGTTTAACAAAAAAATATATTTACAGCATGCATCTTCTTGAATATGGCCTGTAAATCTTTTCTTCTCATCTAACAATCTACCATAGTAGAAAATCTCTAATGTGCAAGCACATTCAAGCTGACAAGAATGATCCATCTAGAGTGATCATTCATAAAGATTTCTCTGTCACACCTGCTGTACATAAAATATCTAGCATGACATCAACCCTATCTGAGGCTGACCTCAGCCTAAGAACAATCAAAGAGATTGTACACATGCATGGAGAGCCTGTGTGTTGCGACTGGCACACAGCCATGAAACATGCAGCTGAGGTGCCGAACAGTTGATCATCTGGAGCGCTCCAGGTATTTGGATTTCCGATGCAGCTTCTTCAGTAAGCGCTATAGCTTGCTGAATAAGGAGTGAGACGATGATGTATGCTCATCTCTAATAGTGACATAAAGGGAAAAATACGTTGATTGTCTTTTGGCCTTTTTTGTGAAAAGATATCTGCAAAATCTTGGTAGCAAAATTGATTGTGAGATGAAAACAGAGCAAAGTTTTTTGAGAAGATTACTGAGTTAGAGCTTTGAGTCAATTTTGAAAATAAAAGAATAGCCAGCAGGTGATCTAATAGGATGTACAATCAATAACCAAAGCATATAACTTTAACAAAGGAAATTTCTTGAGTATTGGTGTATGAGTAAGTGGCAAAATTAAAAAAGAAATGTCCTCAACATGTACAACTCCAACTTGAAGAGTTACTATCCCAGCTAAATCTGGATAGAGTCACAGGAATTGCAGAACCATTTGCAGAGATAAATTTCAGAGGCATCCAAAGAGAAGCAAAAGGAACTTTCTACTGTCAGGCTAATGAGAGATTCATAAAAATTTGCTGCAGCTCCAGAATCAATTAAGGCTAGATCCATGAACGCAAAGGAACCAAATAAATATATATAGCAAAGCTTGGTGTTCATATAGTACTTAGGAGAGGAAACGCAAACTATCAGGCACTTTGATGTAGCAGAGCTGGGTCTATGGGTAGCACTCAGGAGTAGCTACTGCCTAAATATAGGAAGAACAGATCGGCACTAGACACATGACAGCTCTATAATGTACAACTTTATGGCACCTATTGTTTATTCTTGAGTAACTCAGTTTGAGCCTAAACTTGAATAAAATTGAACATTTTGAGTGAAATCTCCATCAAGAAAAGTTATCAAACTGGAAACTGCTTGAGATAATCTGTGAAGAATGGGAAAACCTTGCTTAATCATGAAAACTTGCATCACTTTCATTAAGTACCATTAGCACTGAGATACCTGTGGAATAAAAGGCTGTCTCTGGCCTTAGTAATTGGATATTATATATGTTAAATACAGATCTCTGTTCCATATATATATATATTACCTACGTCACTTCCATCAGAAGTGATGATGATGGAGTGTATTTACGTTGCAAAGCGTTCAGCTTCAGAATTGGAGCACATTATGCTGTCAAGGCACACAGCATGCCACTTCCCAGGCATGTGGAAGTGACTGAACAGATAGAGATATGAATATGAATGTCACCCCCTTCTCTACTTCATATACACTTTTCTCTTGGTACTGTGATGAAAAGGAGCATAAGCTGTATTGTTGGCATTTTTTTGGATCCATAATGGTCTTCCTTTCACATGGGTCCCCTAACGAGCCCCAAAGAACGGGGAGAATATTGGAACATTGAAAAAGTAAAATTTATTAAGACCATCGCCCATGCTTATAAGGTATGGCGCTTAGTCTTGGGAAATTATATGTTGATGACAGGTATGATGATAGGAATTGATGCTTCTTCCCTATGTTAAATTGATATCCCATGTGGAATTGTCTTAAGGGTGTGTTATCCTTACAAAGGAATGGTGATAACTATTATTCCTGATTTTTTATGTATTCAGTATGGTGTGCTCACCACTGTGCTTACTAATATCTAGTGTAGGTGTCTAGGGTCATTCATCATTGAGCGGAGTCACCAAGTCATGATATTATGGTGCCACCTTCTGTGGTAAGGCAGGAAAACAGGTGTTTAGGGCTTATTGGCAATTGATAGACCCATTTTTCTCGTTGACACAATTATTATTATACTGTACAAACCTTTTTTGTTTTAGCATTTTTTAAGAGTGGTTCTATTTTGACAGATTATAGATATGATTAATAAAATTTACAGTTTAGGATTTTGCCTTTTGATTTTCTATAAATGCTCAGTGGTAAAGCATGAGTACAATTAGAGAAAAAATGACTAGAGAACTCGTCCTGTTTAATAACTTGAATTAATTCTGAATAAGACTCAGAAAAAAATATTGCCTGAATTATATATTTTTTTGCAATGTTTAATGGACAAAAATTATAGATTAGTAATGTGAAAATGTAACAGTTCTTACACAGTAAGTTTGTTTTATTCACTGTCATAAAATTTATGATTTAGAGCTTAGAAGCTCTTGCCCAGTAATGAAATCTGTACCATTTTAAAATATCAACAGCAAATTCATCCAGTACATTCCAATGGAGCTATTTGTACCTGTCAATTTGTGGGATCAGTTTTGTTTAATTGGCATCGTGGACAGAGCAATTTATTATCATAAACAGCCTTTTCTTATTTCTGTCTCATTATTTTATATTTGTTGGTTCATTTTAGATATTTTTCAGGTAAGTCTTTTAAAAAAAAAACCTTGTCTTCTCTCTTGATTCAGATTTAAATTAAAAAAAAATATTTTGCTGGAAAAGCAATAATTCTTATAGTATCCATTTTCCTTTGTGATAAACATGATAATACATTTTATAAATTGTGAAGTAATAACTGTATATGTTTGCTGTGTATTATGCAATTTTTTAAAAAATGCACACAAATATTATTAATGAACATTAATATAATTCTTTGCATGGACTGATAGTAAAAATACAAAACCGCACTTAAAAAGGATTTGACTGGAAAAAAATGTTAGGAAACATTCATTTATTTTCCTGCCTCTGGCTCTGAGTACCTTGACTACGTGCAAGACATTATGAAATGTGAAGATTTCCAAAGGATTTTGGATTGCAAAATAGTGCCAGATGTCTGAATCTGGGTTTGCATCCGAGGTTCTGCCTCTTCCAGCAGGACAATGAGCCTAAACATACTTGAGCCCCTTTCCAACATCAGGCGTAATAGTTCGCTGATGTCAGACTCCCTCCCTTTGCTGTGGGCTCCGGCGGTGAGCCCACATCTTTCCTGGGACATGTCAGCTTGTTGTGAATTCTCTTGACCGGACTTCTGAGTCGGGGCTCCCTCTGGTGGTTATTGCGGGTAGTGGAGCTGGCCGATTTGCTAGAAGTCTGCCACCTGACAACGAGGATTGGAAATCAGGGGTTACTGATTGGGAGGAAATAAGTGAGCAGGTTTCCCTCATTTGTTGCTGGTGATTAGTTCTTCCTGTGGATTCTGAGGTCTGCTGTCTCCTGCCAGATCCTGCATTTTTCAGTTAAGTTGTTCATTTGCTAATCCTTTGCATCTGATCTGGTTTTGCCTCTTTCTGCTTTGCTGTGAGGGTTCAGTGTGCTCTCTGCTGGGGCTGTGCTGGACCCCACTCCATATGTTGCAGCTTGTGTCAGTTTGTTCAGTGCCCTGTTATAGTAGTCTCTTTTGCTTTGCTGCCAGTTTCACCAGAATGCTGATATAGTGGGGGAGAGGTCGTGAGACCTCAGTGTTTTTTATACATAAGGCGTGTTGGATTTTATAGGGTTTTTGCGTGATTGCAGACAGTGTCTTTCCTTTCATATCCTATCTGGAGAGTTTGGGCCCCATTATTTGCTAAGTCTATTTTCTGTCTGTGTTTGTGACTCATCTTGTCTCACCTTTCTTGCTTTAGGCTTAGTTAGTTCTTCGGCTGTGCTGAGGCGTCTAGGGCATCGTAGGTGCGCCCCATGGCTACTGCTAGTTGTGTTGCAAGGATTAGGGGTCTGCAATCTGCTAAGTTACCAAGCTTTCTGGTTTCCTGGTGGACTAGCCTATTCCTGCCATCCTCCACTGTGACCTATTCATAACATCAGCTGTTTTGAACTGATGACATGTGACCGCAATAGCTGCGGATGGAATCACAATCCACCCTGTTGTGAGTTCATTTTCCCCTTCACCATTGAGGTCTGATGAACTCCCTCTTCTGGTGAAGGAAGGTAGTGAGGCTGATTACCAAGCACCTGGGCAGGATGATGATGACTGGGTGACGGGAATTACTGACTGGATATAAGGCAGCCAACGCCCTTCTGCCTTGCTGGTGATCTCTCTGAGGGATTCTAAGAGACCAGTCTGATTCTTGCTCCTCAAAAGCTAAGTTTTCTGCTCTACTTTTTGCATTTGTGTTTTGGTTTTGTTTTGCATTGTTTTCCTTTATTTCTGCCATTCCCTGCTGGGGTAAGCTGAATTCCTTTTTGCTCTGTCTTCAGAAAATACCTGAGCACTGATATAGTCTTTTTGAAGCCTAGTGTCTTCAGGGCTTTTTTCCCTATTAGCTGTTGGCTCTTGTTTTGATAGGGTTTTGGCGGATTACAGACAGCAGCTTTTCTATCCTGTCCTATCTAGTTAGCTTGGGCCCCATCATTTGCTCAGCCTATCTTTCTATCTGTGTGAGTGTTTTTTCATCTTGCTTCACCGTCATTATATGTTGGGGGCTGCCTATTGCTTTGGGGTCTGCTCTGGGCCAGTTTAGACTTCCCATTCTGTCTTTAGGCTATGTAGTTCTCCGGCTGTGATCGAGGGGTCTAGGGCACCGTGGGAACCCCCCACGGCTACTGCTAGTTGTTGTTGATAGGTTCAGGGGTCTGTAATCCGATAGCTGCCAACTTCTCTGGTTTTCTGGACTTAGCTAGAATTTCTGTTCTTGCCTCCTACGGTGACTCATTCATAACAGAATCACCAGCCATACCGCAGATCCTAGGGTACTCAACAGCAGGAAAGAATTGTAAAAAAAAAAAAAAAAGTGTGTATATTTTTTCCTCTATATCTCTGAGGCCGTAGGGGGAATTTTTTTTCTCTCAATGGAGATAAAGCAATTGTCTGATCGTGGGGAGCAGCTCGCTGTGGAAGTGCGGGGAATTTCCGCCTACCTCGCTCATTCACGTGCTGCTGAACCAAAGATCCCTACTCCTGAGGGGATCGGTCTAAATTTTTGAATTTCAAAAATAATTGTAAATTATTTTTTGCCTTGAAGCCTAACTCGTCAGGGAGCTCCGCGCAGCAGGTTAAAATTGTCATCTCTTTGCTGCGTGGCGATCCCCAGGACTGGGCGTTTTCTTTGAAACCAGATGATCCTATTCTAACTAATGTGAACGCATTTTTTTCAAGCCTTGGGGTTGTTGTATCACAAACCTAATGCTATTGATCAGGCTGAAAAGACCCTGTTGGCATTGAGCCAGGGTCGAGATTCTGCAGAATTGTACTGTCAAAAATTCCGAAAGTGGGTGGTCCTTACTACCTGGAATGATAATGCCTTGGCAGCTCTCTTTCGGAAGGGTTTGTCAGAAGCCGTAAAAGATACTATGGTGGGATTTCCTTTTCCCTCTGGTCTTGACGATTCTATGTCATTAGCCATTCAGGTTGATCGGCGTTTACGTGAACGCAGGACTGCACGAGAGGTGTTGCCACCTGTTGAACAAATGTCTGAACCTCTGCAATGTGATAGAGTTTTGTCAAGGGAGCAATGTCAGGAGTTCAGAAGGCGTAATAAGCTGTGTTTTTTTTGTGGAGATGCATCGCATATTATTTCTGTCTGTCCTAAATGAGAGAAACGTTTTGCACACACGTTTTCTGTGGGTGGTGTTAAACCTAAGTTTCTTCTGGCAATTACTCTGATCTGCTCCCTGTCCACATTTTCCGCCAAGGCTTTTGTGGATTCGGGAGCAGCCCTGAACCTAATGGACTTGGATTTTGCTAGACGTTGTGGATTTCCTATGACACCTCTGCGGACGCCTATCCCTTTGAGGGGGATTGATGCTATTCCTTTGGCGAAAAATAAACCTCAGCTTTGGACCCAGGTGGTAATGCGGGTTGCCCCAGACCATCAATCAAATTGCAGATTTTTGGTGTTGCATAATTTGCATGATACCATTGTTCTGGAGTTTCCCTGGTTGCAAATTCATAATCCAGTTTTGGATTGGAAATCTGTGTCTGTGGTGAGTTGGGGTTGTCGGTGTGCCCTTAGTGAGGCTCCGTTTTTTTCCACCTCTCCTCAGTCGCATGATGTTCCTGACTATTTGGCGGATTTTTATGATGTATTTAGTGAGAATGAGTCTGCATCTTTGCCTCCGCATAGGAGTTATGACTGTGCAATTGAACTGAGCCCGGGGTGTAAATTTCCCAAGGGTCGGCTCTTCAATTTATCTGTACCCGAGCACGAGGCTATGCGATCCTATATTAAGGAGGCGTTGGAGAAGGGTCATATTAGACCATCCTCTTGACCCTTAGGTGCTGTTTTTTTTTTTTTGTGGCCAAAAAGGATGGTTCATTAAGGCCTTGTATTGATTATCGTGCCTTCAACAATATTACCCTGATTTCGGATCTATTCTCCAGAGTTAAAGGTGCTTGCTGGTTTACCAAGCTTGACCTCAGGGGGGCGTATAATCTTATCCATATTAAGCATGGGGATGAATGGAAGACGGCATTTAATACTCCGGAGGGACATTTCGAGTACCTGGTGATGCCTTTTGGGCTCACTAATGCCCGTTCTGTCTTCCAGTGCTTCATGAACGATATTTTCCAAGACTTTGTGGATAAATTTTTGATTATCTATCTGGATGATATTTTGATCTTCTCCAAGGATTTGGATTCTCATGTGGAACATGTTCGGACTGTGTTCCGGATCTTGAGGGAGAATTCCTTGTATGTCAAAGGATCGAAATGCCTTTTTGGGGTACAGAGGATTTCTTTTTTGGGATTTATTTTGTCTCCGTCAACTATTGAAATGGACCCGGCCAAGGTACAGGCCATTTATGATTGGGTTCAGCCCACTTCTTTGAAGGCCCTCCAGAAGTTTTGGGGTTTTGCTAATTTTTATCGGAAATTTATGGCAAAATTTTCTAGTATTGCCAAGCCATTGACTGATCTGACTAAGAAGGGTGCTGATGTGTGAATTGGTCTCCGGAGGCTGTTTCTTCCTTTCAGGAGCTGAAGCGAAGATTCACTTCTGCCCCGGTTTTGCGGCAACCTGATGTCTCACTCCCGTTCCAGGTAGAGGTGGACGCCTCTGAGATTGCTGCAGGAGCTGTTTTGTCCCAAAAGGATCCTGTAACATCTAAAATGAATCCCTGTGCTTTCTTTTCCCGAAAGTTCTCTCCATCTGAACGCAACTATGATGTGGGGAATCGGGAACTGTTAGCCATGAAATGGGCATTTGAGGAGTGGAGACATTGGTTGGAGGGAGCTAAACATCAAGTCGTGGTCCTCACTGACCACAAGAATTTGATTTACCTGGAGTCGGCCAAATGCTTGAACCCTAGACAGGCTAGGTGGGCCTTGTTTTTTACACGTTTTGATTTTGTGGTCTCTTTTCTTCCTGGCACTAAGAATGTCAAGGCTGACGCTCTCTCTAGGAGCTTCTTTGCTGATTCTCCTGTGGTGACCAAGCCTGCTACCATCTTAGGCAAAGGAGTAGTTCTTTCTGCCATCTCGCCCAATTTGAGACGTGCTCTGGAAGAGTTCCAGGAGGACAAACCTGAGCATTGTCCCAGTGGAAAGTTGTATGTTCCTGACCAGTGGAAGAAGAGAGTGATGTCTGAAGTTCATTGCTCTGCATTGGCTGGTCATCCAGGTATTTTTGGTACTAGAGATCTGGTGAGTCGGTCATTTTGGTGGCCCGCCTTGTCTCGTGATGTCAGGAATTTTGTGCAGTCCTGTGGGACTTGCTCCCGGCCTAAACCTTGTTCTCGCTCTAGTGGGTTGTTGATGCCTTTGCCGGTTCCCAAGAAGCCATGGACCCATATTTCAATGGATTTCATCTCTGATATGCCTGTCTCTCAGAGAATGACTGTTATTTGGGTGATTTGTGATAGGTTCTCTAATATGGTTCATCTTGTACCACTCCCTAAGTTGCCATCTTCCTCTGAGTTGGTGCCCCTGTTTTTGCAACAGGTGGTTCGCTTGCACGGGATTCCTGAGAACATTGTATCTGACAGAGGAGTTCAGTTTGTGTCTAGATTTTGGAGGACTTTCTGTTCCAAGCTGGGAATTCAGTTGTCCTTCTCCTCTGCTTTTCACCCTCAGACCAATGGGTAGACGGAGAGAACAAACCAGACCTTGGAGTCGTATTTGAGATGTTTTATTTCCGCTGATCAGGATGATTGGGTTTCATTTTTGCCCTTGGCCGAATTTGCTTTAAATAATAGAGCTAGTTCTGCCACTTTGATGTCACCTTTTTTTGTAACTTTGGGTTTCATCCTCGATTTTCTTCAGGGCAGGTAGAGCCTTCTGCCTGCCCAGGTGTTGACACTGTGGCAGAGAGAATGCACCAGATCTGGGACCAAGTGGTGGATAAGTTATCTCTCTCCCAGGAAAAGGCCCACCGGTTTTCCAACCAACATAGGACCATTGGTCCCTAGTTTAAGGTTGGTGATATGGTTTGTTTATCATCAAAAAATATCGCTATGAAGGTGGCTTCTCCTAAGTTTAAGCCTAGATTTATTGGCCCTTACAAGATTTTGGAGATTATTAATCCGGTCTCTTTTCGTTTGGCTCTTCCTGTTACATTTAAAATCCATAATGTGTTTCATAAGTCCTTGTTGAAGAGGTTTGTTGAACCAGTAGTTCCTGGGGTGGCACCTCCGGACCCTGTATTGGTTGAAGGCAACATGGAATATGAGGTAGAGAACATACTGGATTCCCGTCTGGCTAGACGGAGACTCCAGTATTTGGCTAAGTGGAAGGGTTATGGTCAGGAGGATAATTCCTGGGTCTCTGCCTCTGATATTCATGCCAAAAGATTGGTGCGTGCCTTTCATCGGGCTCACCCTGATAGCCCTGGTGGCGTGGATGAGGGTTTGGTGACCCCTCCTCAAGGGGGAGGTATTGTTGTGAGTTCATTTTCCCCTTCACCATTGAGGTCTGATGAACTCCCTCTTCTGGTGAAGGAAGGTAGTGAGGCTGATTACCAAGCACCTGGGCAGGATAATGATGACTGGGTGGCAGGAATTACTGACTGGATATAAGGCAGCCGATGCCCTTCTGCCTTGCTGGTGATCTCTCTGAGGGATCCTAGGAGACCAGTCTGATTCCTGCTCCTCAAAAGCTAAGTTTTCTGCTCTACTTTTTGCATTTGTGTTTTGGTTTTGTTTTGCATTGTTTTCCTTTATTCTGCCATTCCCTGCTGGGGTGAGCTGAATTCCTTTTTGCTCTGTCTTCAGAAAATACGTAACTGAGTACTGATATAGTCTTTTTGAAGCCTAGCTTCTTCAGGGCTTTTTTCCCTATCAGCTGTTGGCTCTTGTTTTGATAGGGTTTTGGCGGATTACAGACAGCAGCTTTTCTATCCTGTCCTATCTAGTTAGCTTGGGCCCTATCATTTGCTCAGCCTATCTTTCTATCTGTGTGAGTGTTTTTTCATCTTGCTTCACCGTCATTATATGTTGGGGGCTGCCTATTGCTTTGGGGTCTGCTCTGGGCCAGTTTAGATTTCCCTTACTGTCTTTAGGCTATGTAGTTCTCTGGCTGTGATCGAGGGGTCTAGGGCACCGTGGGAACCCCCCACGGCTACTGCTAGTTGTTGTTGATAGGTTCAGGGGTCTGTAATCCGATAGCTGCCAACTTCTCTGGTTTTCTGGACTTAGCTAGTATTTCTGTTTTTGCCTCCTACTGTGACTCATTCATAACATCACCCACTTCTAGTAACCAGTTAAATGCCGCTGTCAAACACTGATAGCGGCATTTAAAAAGCACTTCCGGCGATCGAACCGAAAATACACACACTGGTGACCTGTGACATGTGATCGCAGTTCACTGGTATGTCAGCATGACAACCAGAGGTCTCCTGGAGGCCTCTATGGTTGTCAGTACCAGATTACTGTGAGCGCCACCCAGTGGTCAGTGCTCTTATCAAATGAGCAATTCTACTACATAGAGGTCACCTGACCATTGCCTCTATGTAGCAGAGCCGATCAGGTTGTGGCAGCTTCTAGTCTCCCATGGAGACTACTAAAGCATGCGAAAGGTAAAATGAAAATGTTTTTAAAAAATATAAAAAAATAAAACATGGAAAAGTTCAAATCACCCCTCCTTCACCCCATTCAAAATAAAACAATAAAAATAAAATCAAACGTGTATTTGGTATCGCCACATTCAGAATCGCCCGATCAATAAAAAAGGATTAACCTTATCGCTAAACGACATAGCGAGAAAAAAAATCAAAATGCCAGAATTACATTCTTTTGGTCACCGCGACATTGAATTAAAATGCAATAACGGGTGATCAAAAGATCATATCTGCACCAAAATGTCAGCTCGGCTCACAAAAAATAAGGCCTTACCCAACCCAAGATCACAAAAAATGGAGATGCTATGTGTGTCGGAAAATGGCACCATTATTTTTTAAAAAGTTTGGAATTCTTTTTCACCACTTAGAGAAAAAAAAACCTAGACATGTTAGGTGTCTATGAACTCGTAGTGACCAAGAAAATCATAATGGCAGGTCAGATTTAGCATTTAGTGAACCTAGTAAACAAGCCAAACAAAAAACAAGTGTGGGATTGCACTTTTTTTTGCAATTTTACCGCACTTGGAATTTTTTTTCCCATTTTCTATTACATGACATGGTAAAACCAATGATGTCTTTCAAAAGTACAACTCGTCCAACAAAAAAAACTAGAAGGAAAAAAAAGTGTAGTAGGCTTTCCGGTCTGTAGTTAAATCCCCCAGCCTGCCAACGCCCAGCACGGATTGTGGTGAGCATCCACATGAAATAGGAAAAGGGAAAAAGCACTGTGATCCAGCTCAGGACAAAGGTGGCTGCAGCTTTAGAAAATTTTATTGGACAACTTGAAAATATATATGTGCTTTAAAAACATATGTGCATAGCAAACACCGAGCACACCAGTAGGAACAATCAACGCGTTTCAACTAAACAGTCTTACTCATGATCTGTCCAATAAAATTTTCTAAAGCTGCAGCCGCCTTTGTGCTGTGCTGGATCACAGTGTTTTTTAAAAAATAAAAAAAATAAATAGTCATCACAAGGCCATATTGATGGAAAAATAAAAAAGTTATGGCTTTGCGAAGGAGGGGAGCAAAAACACAAAAACGCAAAACCGAAAAAAGCTCCGGGGCTTAAGGGGTTAAGAAGCACCTAGAAATAGATAGACGCAAAAACACTCAAGAGTTTACAACTCCAGTACAGCTCTATTTGATTTAGCCCTGAAAAAGCGATTAGTTTAATGTAGCAGCATGAAGGACTGTTATTTCATAAACCCTGCTGGGGAATATAGAAAACATTTCGAATCTACTTAGCCTGATATGGAGGATACCAGGACCTTTTGTACTTACTGTACAAACTTTCCTGTCCCACTTGTGAAATCCTGTGTGCAGCATGAGAGCTCCCTATGTGACGACCACCTGACAGCCCACAACAATGCACTGAATCATATACTAATAGAAGCCAATATCTCTTTAGGTTTCAACAAATTTTCCCTGAACTAGAATGTGGATCCACAGAAAAGCATTTTTTCCTATTACTAAGGAATGGGTCTCCTACACTGGTAAATTGTATGCACTAAGTGCAAGGGATGCCAAAAATTAGAAGGCATTCCAATACTCCTTTGAAGAGATGTTGTGTAGGGCCTCAGAAAACATTTTTTTCCCATTCTTATGGAGTGGGTATCCAAGACTGGTTATACACATGCACTAAGTGCATGGTCTGAAAATATTTAGTCATGGGTGGTATATTGTACATATATATAAAAGAATATTCAAGGTATGTCTTTAAAAATTGAATTGTCAATGTGGGCATCATAAACACCCTTAAAAAATTTATAGAGATGGTAGCATGATTACTCTGTTGATATTGTAGTGGAGGAGGATGACACAAAAAAGATGAAATCCTGAAGCATATACATATGTTTGGGTGGGGTGGGAAGGGGTGCATGGGGATAGACTAGGATAAATAAAAAAAGCAATAGATTTGAGTTTATGGTCCGCTGCTGTCTTCTGGTGGTGTATAGAGGACTGGCCTAATCCAGATCTTGTTCATTTTGAACTAGCCTGCCAGCATTCTCAGTTGACAAGTGGATGCACCTATCAGATATAATAACCCCAACGGCACTAAAAACCCGCTCTGACAAAATGATAGTGGCAAAGCAGGCCAGGACCTCCAAGGTGTAGTAGATAGACAGTTCCTGCCATGTGTCTAGCTTGGATGCCCAATAATTTTAAGACAAAGAGGAATCATGGAGGATTTGGATATGGTTGACAAGATACTCCTTCAGCAGCTTCCAAAACTTTTACCTCCTTGTCAGAGTACCCCACTCATCAGGGCCTGGGCAATGGCAGGGTCTGAGAAACCTGTCCCAGACCTTTGAGAGAGTTCACCTGCCTTTGATGCATCTGGTGTGTGTCTCCCTACTTTCCATTCCTTGGTTGTCCAAGGCAAGGAACTATGACCTCTGCAGTCAGAGTTGTCAGATGGGATTTTTTTTAATTGCTCTTCAAATAGAGGGTTCTGGTACTGCATCATTTTATTAGACCTCTCCACCATGGGAAGGAGAGATGTAAAGTTAACTTTCTAGTGTGGGTCTAGGAGGGTGAACAACCAGTAATTAGCGTTTGCCAAAATGCATGCAACTCAAGGGTCATGGGAAAGGAAGCATAACATAAACTAAGCCATGTGTGCCAGGCTGCCAACAGTCAAGAAATCCATATCCCCACCAAGAGGATGACTGTCCATGTTGTCCCCCTTGTTGAGGTGCAGGAAGGTGAGGGCAACCCTGATTGAACTAGTACCTGCAATTCTCGGTGTCGGTAACACATGTTCCATCTGAGGGCCAGACTGGGTCCTGGTTCCCACATTGTTCACCCTGTGTGCCATCATGGAAATATAACATCCCTGGCCACAAGCACTTGTCCAGGTGTCATGGTTAATTGGACATTCTCAGATACAGCATTGAGTAGAGTACATCTGATATTATGGGACATGTGTTTGTTTAAGATGGGGATGGCACTTCCGGGTTGACCAATGACCATTGATTTCCGGCAAGCTCTTGCAGAACCCTCCTGGATTCCATGACTCCCAGAAGTCAGGCAAAGTGCAAGCACTGAACCAAGGATTCACATGCAAGTTCCAGGGGACCAGAAGATATGAAGAGGACTGGACAGTTGGGTGAGAAGTGGAGGGGCTGGAAAAGTGAGCAGGGGGAAGTATAACCATTTTTGTTTTCGTTTTTACAATTTTTACAATTTTTATATTCATTGTGCTCTGGGGTCTTTCCGGACCCAAGAGAATTATAATGTACATTTAACTTGCAGAAAATAACTTGATCATGAATCGAATTTCACAAGAAAAAAATTGTGAGCAGACCAATTTGCATTTTGCCTGATCCATTTATCTCTACTAAGCACCTCTTGGAACTCCTTCAAAACTGTTGAAAATGCATTACAGGTGAGTATCAGATGAAGCTGCTTAAATGAATGCCAAAGCTGTGTAGAAATGTCTTCAGCACAAAAGCTGGGTATTTTAAGGAATCTAAGTTTTAAAATATATTCTGATTTTTTCACATGTGTTTCTCTACTCTATGTTTTTATTCTGTTAGCACTCTTAGCATGAACAGCAAACATTAGGCTTTTTTCTAACAGACCTGTGGTAACCAAACGCCCAAACATAGAGAAATAATGACATCAAGTTTTTACTTACAGCACCAATTGAGCATTTTATTTTATTATTTCCCCTCTGGAGTAGCACTACTAATCAAAGTTCCCTGATCCTAGTATTATACTTACCAGTATTATACTTACATCAGCTCTTTCTGGCATCGCTCTGATCCTGCATCACCATCTCATGACTGCAACTTCTAACTGA
Organism: Dendrobates tinctorius; assembly: GCF_039654945.1. Taxonomy (NCBI): domain Eukaryota; kingdom Metazoa; phylum Chordata; class Amphibia; order Anura; family Dendrobatidae; genus Dendrobates; species Dendrobates tinctorius. The sequence continues at coordinate 54,786,496 of NW_027361698.1, read as the reverse complement.
CCAGAAGTTAGAGGTAACCATCACAAGCACTCCATATAAGTCTATGTAGGCCTTCATCTCTTCTCGTTCTGGCTCTCTTTGACTGAAATTGAGTTGTGACTTCTTGATCTCCCAGTAAACACTGGAGCAATCTGGCAGGTCACAAAATGCTGGAGACTCTCCAGAACAGCACTGATAAAACATGAAGACAGGGGGTGGAAAATATAGGAATTGATCAGTGAACTTAGATTAGGGTGAAGGGGAGAAATGAGGGCATCACCTCATAGGACAGGATAAACCTGAAGCATACTTAAAAGAATGCAAAAAACTCAAGTATAAGAAATCTGATAATATAAAGGGATCACTTGCAAATAATCAATATTAATTCAAATAAAGAGACAAAAGTCCACAAATATTCTCTAGGCTATGCATAGAGAAAATTGGCTTTCCCACACCTCACCTGCCTATACATTAACAATACATAGGATACTTAAGTTGATAGATAAATCAATCAATATCTGGTGGATGTATTATAGCTGCATGTAATAATAATAGAGATAAGCCTGGCAATTTTATTACAGTAAAAAAAGATAGTAAACATAAGTGCAAACCAAAAAATAATTCATAGGAAGAAATCTGTAGTAATAATAGATTGCAAGAACAAACTAACCCCACCCCTCTCTTGTGTGGCATGCACAAAAGAGCTGTCTTGCACCACAAGCCCATACTAAGAAGCGCCTGTCCGAATCCTGTTCATTTTAGACACTGTTCAGATGTTCAGGTTTTAAATACATTAGATGGGGACTGCGTCAATACGGGTTACCTTGATGCGGTGAAGCAGCTTGGTATACATTTTTTTGCAAAAATATGTATCGACTAAACACCCTGTATTTGTTATCCAGCACTTGCTGATTACTGTCATATATTTTACTGCAGAGTATTTTTGCAAATCTGTTTTCTTGTTGTGTCTCAGTGGGTGGTGTGAATGTTGTCTTAATGGCTTGTTCACACTTGTGCATGTCACATGTGTTTTTAATCCATTTTTTCCTTGCTCAGCATGGTTTGAGAGACGCCACCCCTCTCTTGTGTGGCATGCACAAAAGAGCTGTCTTGCACCACAAGCCCATACTAAGAAGCGCCTGTCTGAATCCTGTTCATTTTAGACACTGTTCAGATGCTCAGGTTTTAAATACATTAGATAGGGACTGCTTCAATACGGGTTACCTTGACGCGGTGAAGCAGCTTGGTATACATTTTTTTGCAAAAAAAACGTATCGACTAAATACCCTGTATTTGTTATCCAGCACTTGCTGATTACTGTCATATATTTTACTGCTGAGTATTTTTGCAAATCTCTTTTCTTGCTGTGACAAACTAACCCTAAGTTCAAATAACCATGTGGTTTTAGAAAAAAAACAGATGACATGATGTGGAATTCAAAATGAACCTGTGTAATAGGCAACAATAAGTTGAGGGAAGGAGACCCTCAAGCTTATCTACACCTAAAATTTGATTTCCTCAGGAGTGAATTAAGAATTAACCCCTTAAAACCGCTGATAAGACTTTTAATGGAGGCAGTTAAGGGTACTTAAACCACAGCAATGCTTTATAACGGTGCTAAGGTTTAAGTGTATAGGGTCCTCCAGAGTCGAAATTTCTCCAGGGTCTCTGCTACCATTAGGGTTAGAATTGGGCTAAAGTGAGTTGAGCTAAAGTGAGTTGGGCTAAAGTTAGAATTAGGGTTAGCGTTAGGGTTAGCGTTAGCATTAGGGTTATATATATTATTATTATAGTATATATTATTATTATTATTATTATTATTATTATTATTAGGGTTAGTGTTAGCATTAGGGTTAGCATTAGGGTTAGGGCCAGGGTTAGTGTTAGCATTAGGGTTAGCGTTAGAGTTAGCATTAGCGTTACTCTTAGCATTGGGGTTAGAGCTTGGGTTGGGATTACGGTTGGGGTTGGAATTAGGGTTAGGGGTGTGTTAGGGTTAGGTTTGTGGTTAGAGTTATGGTTAGGGTTGGGATTAGGGTTAGAGTTGTGCTGGGGTTACTGTTGTGGTTAGGGTTATGATTAGGGTTTGGATTAGGGTTAAGGGTCTGTTGGGGTTAGGGTTGGAGCTAGAATTGGGGGTTTCTTCTGATTAGGTGGATCAGGGGGTCTCCAAACGTGACATGGTACCACCATTGATTCCAGCCAATTTTGCGTTCAAAAAGTAAAATGGTGCTCCTTCCTTTCAGAGCCCTGCCATGCACCCAAACAGTAGATTACCCCCCACATATGGGGTATCCACATACTCATGACAAATTGCACAACTTTGGGGGTGTAATTTCTCCTATTACCCTTGGGAAAAATATTTGGGGGCAAAAATATGATTTTTGTGGAAAAAATATGATTTTTTTTTATTTTCACGGCTCTACGTTACAAACTTCTGTGAAGTATTTGGGGGATCAAAGTGCTCACCACAAATCTGGACAAGTTCCCTTTGGGGTCTAGTTTTTAAAATGGATTCATTTTTTTTCACTGTTTAGGCACATCAGGGGCTCTCCAAACACGACATGGCATCGGACCTCAATTCCAGCCAATTCTGCATTGAAAAAGTCAAACAGCGCTCCTTTCCTTCTGAGCTCTGCTGTGCGCCCAAACAGTGGTTTACCCTGACATATCAGGTTCAGCATATTTAGGAGAAATTGCACAACAACTTTCATGGTGCATTTTCTCTTTTTACACTAATGAAAATAAAAAAAATTGGTTCTGAAGTAAAATGTTTGTGGAAAAAAGTTAAATGATCATTTTTTCCTTCAACATTGCTTCAGGTCCTGTGAAGCGCGTAAAGGTTAATAAACTTCTTGAATGTAGTTATGAGCACATTGAAGGGTGCAGTTTTAAATGAGTATACACTGGTCAATTTTAACCCTTATAACTTGCTAACAAAAAAATTTGTTTCCAAAATTGTGCAGATGTAAAGTAGACATGTGGAAAATATTATTTATTGTGTTTTGTATGACATATCTCTCTGATTTAAGGGCATAAAAATTCAAAGTTTGAAAATTGCAACATTTTCCAAATTTTTGCAATATTTTTTTTTTCATAAATAAACGCAAGTAATATCGAATAATTTTTTATCACTAGCATGAAGTACAATATTTCATGAGAAAACCATCTCAGAATCAGTAAAAATTGTCTTGGTCATTAAGTTGCCAATCGGCTTTGTCACTAAGGGGGTAAATATTTTAAAGTGTCCCATATATACACTTGCGCTAAATACTTATAATTAATTGTATTTCTGCCATTCTCCACAGCTTTTAAATAATTGTCAGGTCCCCATTGCTGCTCAGTTATCAGTGTTTTGCCTCATGTGATGGCATCATCACTGATGCTCATGCAATCTACCTGAGGTTGACATCTGTGATTGTGACAGCTATGATATGTGCTGTTGACTTGACATCGCTGCTGCAGCTAAAATTCTGAGACCTGAGCAGTTGTGGGAAATGATGCCTGCATCCAGGGTGAGAACATAATGTGTTTATTTTTAGGAATTTTAGAATGTTTTGGTTTCAGTTTCCTAAAAGTGGAAAATCACTTTAATAGGGTTGTCCAGGCATCAGTATCAGCATTGATCTGTCATTACCAGCTCAGGTGGTGGCATGGTATAAACTTTGGAGCTGAACAACAAAGCTCCTTCCAATGTGTAGTGGCCACTTCTGAAAACTGCAGAATAGGTAGTATTCTCAAATCTCTTCTCTGCTAGGGGATGTAAGGTGTCAAACCTGTACACATCTAATATTGATGACCTTGCTTACCTTCAGTTCAAAGTTGTAAACATACAGTTAAGAAAACCAATGGCATTAGTCTATTAAGTTCAATTTTCTCCAAGACAAACAGAAAATAAAAGATGTTTTTGCAAATAAATTGTATTTGATTCGCAGGTGAATAAAACATACTGATTCCATGTGCTACACAATATTTGGATTGATTCCCAAATTTATTTGTACAGCTGTGAAAAACATAATTTAACATAATTCATTTGTTCTTATGTTTGCCACCACTAACTCTTGCGGTCAGGCATTCTGAAGTTGGACTATTCTAAATGTAAAGAATAATTTCCTATATTGATTTTTAAATTGTCTTTCCTATGTCAATAAAGAATGTTAAAGCTCTCAGAATAACAGTCACTAGTGCATCATATTGTCCATGAATATAAATATACATTTTAATGAGATTTTTTTGCTAATGAGTCTTCAATTCCTTAACTAAAATGTTTTGTTTTTTAAAGTTACCTTCCATTCATTTTATGAACAACTTTCTGTTAGGAACACACTAAATAAAAATATAAATAAAGTGTGTTCGCCGCTTGGGGTCCACCGTGCGGTGGATGGAAAAACCGCAGCTAGGTGATGACAGAGCAATATGGCGGTAGTGTGCACAGGGTTTGACATCACCCACGTGCACTAAGCAATCTCTGTTGTGTCACAGAGCTGCAACACAGAGATAAACACAAAAGTCTGAGCCTGTTAATGTCACAGGTACTCAGAGTAACACATGCGGTAATGCGATCACAGGAGTAGCTCTAGATGGCGGTACTACGCCCGTCTAAACCTACAGTAGCTATTCGTGTGTCGAGCGTCGCAACCGCGGATGCCCAAGTAGGCTGCTACTGCAGCGCGGTGTGGATAGTGCTGCAGAGTGACACCGCTGAACAGCAGGCACGATGTCTGAAGCTAGCAAGTGTGCCTGGAGCAATGGCGCGCTGGCGCTGGTACTGGCTAGATAACTCAATCCCACACACAGTCGTATTATGCAAGGAAAGGGGTTTCAAATGAGTCATTCACCAGTCCATGCATCCATCAACATACACATTGCAGCAAGTGTGACTATACTAGCGCATGGCGGAACAGCCATGCGTGCTTTTTAAAGCAAACGGGACCTTCCGGAAGTCTCCAGAACTCTGAGCTGAGCCAATGGGATCAGGAGCAGGGCTTGAGCACCTGACTCCCGATCTCCAATGGGAGATCGTCTCATGAGCATGCTCAGAAGATGGAACGAAGGACTTAGCCTCTGGAGAGAGTTGCTGAAAGGCAATCTGCTCTGCAGCAGACAATGAGCAGGAGACTGCCGAATGTGAGGGTCTAGATTCCTGCATAGTAAGGGCAGAAATCTGACTCCTAACACTTTCTTCAACACCATTTTATTTGATTGTAGATTAAATGTTAGTTAATGACAAATAATCACATTTTATAAACTAAGTAAAATGAAATATTTTTGCAATGTTCTGTGCATCAAGTAAAAATAATGATTATGACCAAAATATTTAGTACTTCGTAATCAGTTGTGGTACTACGTATGGATCATGCTGATCCAATCTGTGTTAGTCTTCTCTATCTATAAGTAGTAGACACAATATAATTATTGAAAGAGGATACAAGTACATTAAGTTCAACATATAACTTTACATGTTGATCCAAGAAAGGCTAAAACACCATGAAGCAAGCAGATGTCAATTATGAGAACAAGGCTCAATAGGCTTACTCACAATCGGCTGCAGGGCAGACAAGAGATGAGAATTTCTGTGCCTGCCACTGAATAGGAGTGAACTATAAAGTATCATTATGAGAATTTTCTCTGAGCGAGGCTCTATAAGATACGATGGACGTCATGGTACTTTACACTCTTGAATTATCATTAGAACTGATAATGGGAAATTAGGAAATGAGGGAGAGTGGGAGGTTAGTATTCATTCAAATAAAGTACTTTTTCCTGTGTGTCTGTTTTTTAACTATTCACTTACCGGGTTAGTAATAGGTAGGGATGAGAGAACCCAAGTTGTAAAGTTTGGGGTTCGTACCGGACACCTAGTGTCCAATGCCACACTCCAAACACAGACTTTTTACCTAATGTCCAGTTTACTGTCTGGGTTCAGATGCCTAATAAAGTTTGTTGAAAAACTACAGTGCAGCCATGTTTTAGGCTGTTGGCACTTCCTGAGCCATCACAGCTATGCATCACATGATGCAGACTACATAAATGCCAGAGCATAAGTGCCACTCACGCTCTGACTGTTAGCACAAGAGTGGATCATGGACGCACTGTGTCATGGACAAGACATGCCCTGAAGTGGCATGACTAAACAGCTACCTTGGAGTAACAGGAAAGATCAGATACTGGTACAGGTTTCAGGATACATGCCTGATTAACAGATCCAAGGAAACAGGTTCAGGCAAGCTGAAAAGCAGGACAGCACCTGGCAACTTAGTAGTTGAACACACACTCAAAGAGAATGTTGCTTTGGCACCTCCCAACAGGTGGAGGTGCCTTAATTATTAATTGCCTCCCAGCTATACTGTAGACTGGGGACACATTAGGAATGCATGCAGTTTCTTTAAGAATCAGGACGTGCCCTCGTGAGCACCTTTAGCATGCATAGCAAGCAGATGACCAGATTCTCACTGCACACAGCAAGCAGTAGAGAAGGAGCTCACTGCATGGCCAAGAATAGTGAGTACATCAGTGTTCTTGCATGGTCGAGGAAGAGATGACATGAAGTTACACAGGCAGTGTGCAGCTGGAGTGAATTACAGAGTTAGACTGTGCACTCTTCAAAAAAAGGTTCTCTGTGTACTCTGCCTGTGTCTCAGAGGGAGTACTGTGCAAAAAAGCATGTGTGTACTCTACACCAATATATGTGGGTGCACTGTGCCAAGAAGCTGCTGAGTGCACTCTGCACCATTACCTGTGGAAGTACTTTAACTTTAAACATCTGTGTGAACTATGCACCAGTATATGTGTGAGTATTGTGCATTTAAGCCTCTTTATGCACCCATCACTCCCGCCTCTAGGAGTACTGTGCCATTAAGCTTCTGTGTTAACTCTGCAACCGCACCTGTGGGATATTGTGCCTTTAAGCCTCTGAGTGTACTCTGCAACCCCGCCTAAGGTAGAATTGTTCCAAAAAGCCTGTTTCTACACTGCAACCCCCCTGTTAGAGTAATGTGCCTTTAAGCATCTCTGTAAACTCTACATCCTCACCTGTGTGAGTACAGTGCCTTAAAGTCTCTGTGTGTACTCTGCAACCCCACCTGTGGGAGAATTGTTCCATAAAGCCTGTGTTTGCTCTGCAGCCATGTCTGCATGAATAGTGTGCCTTACAAGTAAATCTACTCTGAAGCTGTCTGTTTGCCAATTGTGGATAAAAAAAATATTTTACTGTACAGCTGTTTTTGGATGAACAGTGTGCCTAAAAAATAAATCTACTCTGCAGTTGTCTTTTTGCGAGTAGTGTGCTTAAACCAGTTTGCCATTTGGGGGAGAAAAAACATTTTTTCTTTGCTGCTGTGTCTGTGGGAGTAATTTGCCTAAAAAATAAATCTACTCTCTAGCTGTTTCTTTGCCATTTGATTGTCAAGTTTTTTTAAATCTACCACTGTGTCTATATGAGTAGTGTGCCAAAAAATAATTGTACTTTGCAGCTGTCTTTTTGCAAGTAGTATGTCTAAAAAAAATCTACTCTGCAGCTGTCTTTTTGCCATTTGTGGGCCCAAAAAATAATTTACTGTGACGCTATGTCTGTACGAATAGTGTGCCTTAAAATAAATTTATTTGCTGCCAGAATGAGGAGAGCATCAAATAAGGAATGTGGATGTGGCTGTCAAGTTTTTGCTTTTTGCTATCTTGTTGCGTTTCTAGTTGTGTCATATCGGTATCATCTGCTGTAAATGAGCGTTCTTTCTGGTCACATGTGTGTGTACATTCCTTTCATGTATTCATTGACAGGCTCATGATTTTTAAGCTGATCTGTCGTCAGAAATTCATCAAAGCAGGCAAAATTAACTCTTTAATGATTGCTTGCAGTTTCACTGTACCATCCATGTTTATACTGTAGTCATGGTACAGGGCCTCATGATCCAAAATTTTTTAAATCAAATTCACTTCATAATCTTTCAAAAATCTTCCAAAATTTTTTATAAGCCAAGTCAAATTCTTTCTTTTTGACATATTGTGGTCGTTCATGTTCTGTCACAATGATATCATCTGCTGGAAATGAGTGTTTATTCTGTTCACATACATGTCTTCCACAATTTTTATCTAGATAGCTTTCTTCCATGCTTTCTTTGACAGATTAATGGTTTTACGGTGATCTGTAGTTTAAAATTAATGTATTTATTGGTTTTACTCACTTATATAGCACCATTAATTCCACAACGCTTTACAGACATTATCAGCATTGTCCTCAATGGGGCTCACAAACTAGATAACCTATCCATATGTCCTTTGAGTGTGGAAGGAAACCGGATCACCCCAAAGAAAACGCATGCAAATAAGGGGAGAGCATACAAACTCCTTGCAGAAGTTGTCTTTGATGGGATTTGAATCTAGGACCCCAGCGCTGCAAAGCAGCAGTGCTATCCACTGAGCCACAGTGCAGGCAAAATGAACTAATTTAATTACCATTTGCAGTTTCACTGTATCATCTGTGTGTACGTGGTTATGGTGGGATACTTCAATGTAAACTACTGGAGTTGGAATTACTGTGGCTGCTTGCACAAGATTTGTCTTCCAGTAGATGCTCCTTAAACAATTTAACTACTCATTCCAATTACAGAACCTTTAAATTGCCATGGATGGCCATGGTGTCTTGCAATATCAACTGAGAAGTGGAAGAGCAGTTAATTTTATTAACTGTTGCCTTCCTTGCATGTGGTACCCATTTATCCGGCTGCTTATCCAGATTCAAAACCCAATTCACTGTATTTCAAGTACACAAGCATGCAACAGAGCCTGTACAGGATTGGGGATTGGTGAGAAAGTAGAGCAGCTTGCTGTGCAGACAGGTCCAAAAGTGGCAGGCAGAGCTTTTCATGCTTTTCAGGCTTTCCATGCAATCCTTAACTGGTTCATAATTTTACAGCGATCTGTAGCCAGAAATGATTTTTTTTTTACTCCAAATTGATTGATTTAATGACCGTTCGCAGTTTCCCTGTAATATGTCAAACTCATCTTTTTTTTAATCCAAGCCACATTACAAAAATCTAAATTTGTCCAATAATCTATCTTTTTTGGGTGATTTTATGTTATTTAAAATAATTTCACTACCTACATTTCTTTGCAGGGCACTTGTTCTGCTCATCCCCAATGTTGCTTCATTTTGCAGCCCCCTAGCCCTTACTATGACCATTTTGCAACCATTTTAAAGCACCGACATTCAGGTCACCATTGACTTCTATGGAGTTTGTGATTAAGTTCAGTGCCACGTTTGGATGGTGAACCAAACTTTGAACTCTAGTTCGGCCAAACCCATAGAACCCGAACATCCACGGGTTCACTCACCACAAGTAATGAGGATGTCTGATGGATGCTTACTAACCAGTGGGCTTGTTGTAAGTGGAAATTACACAGCTGACATCAACCTCAAAATATTACCATGCTAACCACCGTATCTGGGCAGGTGGAAAGAGCAAGGCAAATCTACAGATTTGGTGCATCTAATGGATGCTCCTTTTCTGGGGCGGCTGTGGGCTGATATTTTTAGGTTGTGAAGGACTAAATATCCATGGTCCTTTCCTACCTGAGAAAATCAGTCCCTTTCTGTCTGCTTTACCTTTGCTGGTTATAACAAATAGAGGGGACCCCCACATCAGTTTTTTTTCATTTTTTTATTTATTACTAATAAATAAATTAATTAAAAATACTAATAAATAAATAAGTGAAAAAAACAAAGCGGGGTCTCCACTATTTTCAATATCCAGCCAATAATAAACAGATAGCTGTGAACTCATCTTATTATGTTGGGGAGGGACCAATATTCATGGACCTTCCCAATTTATTAATATTAGTACCTAGCTTCCTGCTTTTCTTTGCTGGTTATTTAAAATGGATGATCCTAAAAGAAATATTGTGGGGTTGCCCCTATTTTTAATAACCAGCTAAGACAAAGCAATCAGCCAGTGGCTGATATTAATAGGCTTGGAAGGGCCTTGGATATTTGTCCCTTCCCAGCTAATAAGACCATCACTTAGCTCCTCCAGAAGTGGCACATTCATTGGAGGCGTCATTTATGGCACTTAGCCTCAGCTCATCCTGCTTGCAATATTGCTGTGGCAATGGTGGTAATGGGATTGTGGGATTGATGTCAGATGTGTAATGTTCGCTAACATTAAGCCCATGGGTTGTCTATCAGACACCCCCATTACTAGCCCAGTAAGTAAAAAGAGAAGACTATACACCGAAAAAAATACATAGAAAAAAATAATCATTTGGACAAAAATCCAAAACAATTTCCCTCTTTCCCCCGTTTATTAAAAAAATGATCTACAGGACATGCAGGCAGCTGGATTGTGTGATCTAATTATTGGTATCAGTCGTAAGTGAATGTAATCAATGCCTGATTCATTTAGACAAATAAATGATTTCATACATATGCCATAAGTAACTTAGTCTACATGACTTTGACAAAGCCATCAGCCATGCTTAATACACTGTATGACAATATGCCAGAGGCTAGACACGAAAGTACATCAATAGCAAACTTGACCAGCTCTTGCCATAGTCCAGTCTGTTGATCCCAAACTCCATGAAATCAGGGCTAAGGATGTCTGTAGGAGACCTCAAGCAGCTTAGATTGTCTGCCTCTCCACTCTTCCTCCAAACTCTGGGACCTTGATTTCCAAGGATCCCTGATTGATTTAGTTTACTTAAGTGAATACCACAAATTCAGCTCACTCAGTGCTACCTTCAGTTTCTGTATTTAACCCTTTATCATTTATTTAGCAGTTTTAAGGCATTTAAGCGGATTCATCCACACCTTTATCAACGTGTAACATTAAGGATACCGTTTCAACTCCCTGACAGTACCAGTCTTCTCACAATGGAAAGTGAGTAACCGGTAAACGGATTCTTCTTTTTTACATCTCACTTTAGCACGGTGAATTTCTGTATTCATTTGTTAATATACTTTCTAACAGGCACCGGCACAGAGCCTGTTCTTCACATGCTGCATCTGGGATCACTTGACCCCCCGTCTCAAGTGGATCTGCGCCAGTGTGTTAATTACCTATTACTTGAAATAAATTAACTTTTTGATGATATTCTAATTTTGTGAGTTGCACCTGTACAACCTTACCCTAGTCCAATTAGGTACTTACTGTCATGATTCGTCCGATCAGTGAGTGGTTGCTATGCTGTTCTATGGAGACTGTCTTGCTGAGTTGTTTGTGTTTTGATTGACAGCTTGGCTGTCCTATCCTGTAATGGCTTATTGAGCTATCGGTGCTTTAATTGGCAGCTTACCTGTCTAATCTGTGAATAGGAGGTGTGGGACTTTCTCGAGGTGTTCATTGTTCTAGAGATTGTCCAGCTACTTAACTGAGATGTCTGCCCCTGATCCCTGCCAGACATAGTTTTTGCTTCTTTGTGAGTGTTAAGCTGTTTCTGTTGCTCTGAGTTTCGATATTCTGCTGCCTGACCTTTTGGACCATGTTCTGACTATCCTGCTATCTTGTCATTTGGCTTTTGATCCACTATCTCTTGTTATCGACCCTGGACTGTGACCACATTACGTTTGGCCATATGCTTTTTTTTCTCCTGAACAAAGGATCCAGTTCATGCACTCTGTGATCAGGTGACAAATCTGACCCAGATGATTCAGGATCTGGCCAGGGATCACCAGAGACTAGGATCCTCACAGTTCCAGCTGCAGGGTCAGTTTAGTACTCTGTGTGGTTCCTAAAGCTCTCCATTATCGATAGTAGGTATGTCTTTTGGACCAGCTGACATGCAGTTCACTGCTCCCGAACCAGTTGTGGCACTTCCTGACAAATTTTTGGGAGAGAGGGATCAATTTAGGATATTTAGGGAGAGCTGTAAATTATTTTTAACTTTACGACCCCTGTCTTCTGGGGATAAGTCCCAGCGGGTGGGTATAATCATGTCACTATTTCGTGGGGGTCCTTAGAGTTGGGCATTCTCTTTTTCCTCTCTAGCAACAAAACACTCTTCCATTGACATCTTTTTTTTGATGCATTGGGAATGATTTATGATGAACCTGACAGGGTCCAGGTCGCAGAGGCTAAGATCATGAGCCTGATGCAGGAGGGCCGCATTGCTGATGGCTATAGTTCAGAGTTTTGGCAACTGCCATCTGAGGGTTTTTGGAAAAATGCTGCTCTCTGGTGTCAGTTTCACCATGGCCTCACGTACACTTTTAAGTATGCTCTGGCTTTGCATTCTCCACCCTGTTCTTTGGGGAGGCCATGACTCAGGCCATTCGTATGTATTCTAGAATTCGGTAGAGAAGTGATGAGTGACAAGGGGTTTTGGTCATTCTTTCATTCTGTTTCTTTACCTGAGATGGTATCAATGGAGATTAGAACAGCCATCTCTCGGACCACAGAGAGGAGACGTTGGCGTAATCTGGGACTCTGCTTCTACTGTGGTCGCACTGGACATTATCTCAAGGACTGCTTGATTTGCCCTCATGCAAACAAGCCATCAGGAAACCCCTAAGTCTGTGCAATACTTGAGTAAGTCACCTAGGCTTCCAAGAGCCTTTTTACTCTTCAGATAAAATTCCGTTGAACGTGGAACTATGTTTTCAGAACCTATGATAATCTGCATTTTGCTTTCATTGACGAGTCTGATGCGAACTTTATTGATTCTGGACTGATTCTTAATTTAGGATTAGGGACAGATAGATTGGAGAGCCCTATTTAGATTGTTGATATTGAAAAAACACCACTACTCCAGAACTTTGTCCATCTGGTAAAGGTGAAATTCACACTAAGATTGGGAACAATAAAGAAAAATTTGCGCTGGTTCCAGGGTTCATTATTTATCCTACAGACTCTTATATTAACTGTCCATGTATATGTGCAGATTAAATCAATACATTTTACCTTATATGGGAAAGGGATCCTTCAGGCCGTGTATGAGCGCCACTAATATGAATTCTATTTAAGATTGGGAACACTCCACTCTGAGTTCATCTCTTGCTATGTCTTGGATAAATAACCTGCTGAGTTGGTGTTGGGGTTTCCATGGTTGCATGTTCATAATCCAGTAACTAATTAGTGGTAAAAGGATATTGTTAAGTGAGGCCCTAACTGCCATATGTTGAATATACATAAATATAAGGAAAATAAAACCAAAAATAATATCATTACATTCACCACGGGGTATAGTCTACAATTCAATCAAATCACTAATATCATACGGAAATATTTACCTATTTTACACAAGACATAATTCTCAGAAAAATCTTGGACAATCACACAGTCCGATTTGTGCCAAAAAGAGCGACTACATTAAAAAAACTTTTGTCTCCTAGCTTATTTGTGGGCTTAGAATGAGATAAAAGAACAACTGGCTCAGTGCCGCTGGTTTCCACAAATGTGGAGCTAACGTGTGCAAATGTTGCCAATATGCCACAAAAGATAAAATAAATTGTCTCCTTTAAAAATAAAAAAGACTTTCCAATACACAGTTTTATAAATAGTGTTGAGCGATACCGTTCGATACCCCAAAATATCGTATCGGATGGTATCGCCCGATACGAAAAAAATATCGGGTATCACCGATTCCGATACCGGAAGTCCCATTCAAGTCAATGGGACTTCCGGTATCGGAATCTAAAAAAGCCCTTTATTTCCTTGTTGGCTAATTCTACATAATTGAAAACAAATAAGAATCATGTAGAATGTATTGTGGGAGGTGGAGGAGACATTAAAGGCATAGTGGTTTATTCAAATCACATGGCATAGCATTAATTCCAATTTTTTTTTTCAAGACGTTCGGAGTTAAAAAGATATTGACTATGTTAACCTTTTTTATATTTTGTCAGATATGTATGTTTCACAACTTCCATGCTCTTCACCTTCTTTTGTACTTCTCCCACACTTTCTGCTTCATGATCCGCAGCAGTAGCATTTTTTTCATCAACTTTTTCTTCACCTTATTCATCTTCTTCTTCTTCATCTTCTTCCCATTAATTTTTTTTTCCATTCTTCATATTCAGCTATTACTAATTTTCATATGCTATTTCTTCATCTCCTTCCTATTCTTCTTTTTCTTCATTTTCTTATGGTGACAGGCATTCGTGTAGTACTTATCTATAAAAGTTATAAGATTACACCTTACGTTCTGCCTGTCACTAAAGATTTACAACAGGATTTGTCCGCGTTCAGTTTGGCCTTCAGCAGCAGGCATTTTCCAGGGGCACCACGAGGAGGAACGGACTCACCCCCATTTACTGCTTAGTCTTCTTCTGCTTATAATTTTGATTTCTTCTATGCTGATTTTTAGTCTTATGCTTAATGTTCTTCTGCTTTCTGTTCTTCTGCTTTTGCTTCTTCTGCTTCTTGTTCTTCTGTCTTTTGTTCTGTATCTTTGTTGTTGTCTTCATGTTCTTTGTCCTCTTGGTCATATTATTTAGGTGCATATTTCTGGTCTTCTTTGGTGTGGTCTTCAGGGTCGTCATCATCAGGGTCGTCGTCATGGAGATCAATACGGATTACCAAAGACAATTTCAAAAAGCTTGATCTTGGAAATGTAGCAGAAGGTACAAGAAGGCTGAGAAACTGGCAAGAACCAGCTGACAGTACTGGAACCCATAGTGACAGCAGAAGGAACAAGATCCAATGGCACTACTGAGGAACAGCTGACGGTGCTGGAACACGGTTACTAAGCAGAAGGTACCTGTGCTAAAAAGCACTAGCAAGGACCAGCTGACGTTGCTGGACCTCGGATACCGAGATGGAGGCACCTAGGCCAAAGGCTCTGGCGAGAACCAGCTGAGAGTGCTGGAACCCGGATGGGTAGCAGAAGGAACAAGAGCCAATGGCACTACCGAGGACCAACTGACGGTTCTGGACCATGGTTACTAAGCAGAAGGTACCTGTGCTAAAAAGCACTACCAAGGACCTGCTGACCGTGCTGGACCTCGGATACCGAAATGGAGGCACCTAGGCCAAAGGCTCTGGCGAGAACCAGCTGACAGTGCTGGAACCCGGATGGGTAGCAGAAGGAACAAGAGCCAATGGCACTACCGAGGACCAACTGACGGTGCTGGACCACGGTTACTAAGCAGAAGGTACCTGTGCTAAAAAGCACTACCAAGGACCAGCTGACGGGGCTGGACCTCGGATACCGAGATGGAGGCACCTAGGCCAAAGGCTCTGGCGAGAACCAGCTGACAGTGCTGGAACCCGGATGGGTAGCAGAAGGAACAAGAGCCAATGGCACTACCGAGGACCAACTGACGGTGCTGGACCATGGTTACTAAGCAGAAGGTACCTGTGCTAAAAAGCACTAACAAGGACCAGCTGACGGTGCTGGACCTCGGATACCGAGATGGAGGCACCTAGGCCAAAGGCTCTGGCGAGAACCAGCTGACAGTGCTGGAACCCGGATGGGTAGCAGAAGGAACAAGAGCCAATGGCACTACCAAGGAACAGCTGACGGTGCTGGACCACAGTTACCGAAACCCACAGTCCTACAGGGGGTCCATGACCCATTGGCACAACGGATCCAGCCTTCAGTGCCAGTTCCCGCAGCCCACATAGAAGTCGCCTAAACTGCAGGCACCGTAGAGTTGGCTAACCCAGCCGCAAGACGACAGGACAACGGATTGTTGGCATAGTGACCTTGACACTACCCGGAAACAGCTGGCGTGGTGGAACCAGGCTGGGCAACAGGGAGTACCCGTGCCAAAGACACTGCCGAGAACCAGCTGACGGTGCTGGAACCCGGATGGGTAGCAGAAGGAACAAGAGCCAATGGCACTACCGAGGACCAACTGACGGTGCTGGACCACGGTTACTAAGCAGAAGTTACCTGTGCTAAAAAGCACTAACAAGGACCAGCTGATGGTGCTGGACCTCGGACACCGAGATGGAGGCACCTAGGCCAAAGGCTCTGGCGAGAACCAGCTGACAGTGCTGGAACCCGGATGGGTAGCAGAAGGAACAAGAGCCAATGGCACTACCGAGGACCAACTGACGGTGCTGGACCACGGTTACTAAGCAGAAGGTACCTGTGCTAAAAAGCACTACCAAGGACCTGCTGACCGTGCTGGACCTCGGATACCGAAATGGAGGCACCTAGGCCAAAGGCTCTGGTGAGAACCAGCTGACAGTGCTGGAACCCGGATGGGTAGCAGAAGGAACAAGAGCCAATGGCACTACCGAGGACCAACTGACGGTGCTGGACCACGGTTACTAAGCAGAAGGTACCTGTGCTAAAAAGCACTACCATGGACCAGCTGACGGGGCTGGACCTCGGATACCGAGATGGAGGCACCTAGGCCAAAGGCTCTGGCGAGAAACAGCTGACAGTGCTGGAACCCGGATGGGTAGCAGAAGGAACAAGAGCCAATGGCACTACCAAGGAACAGCTGACGGTGCTGGACCACGGTTAACGAAACCCACAGTCCTACAGGGGGTCCATGACCCATTGGCACAACGGATCCAGCCTTCAGTGCCAGTTCCCGCAGCCCACATAGGAGTCGCCTAAACTGCAGGCACCGTAGAGTTGGCTAACCCGGCCGCAAGACGACAGGACAACGGATTGTTGGCATAGTGACCTTGACACTACCCGGAAACAGCTGGCGTGGTGGAACCAGGCTGGGGAACAGGGAGTACCCGTGCCAAAGACACTGCCGAGAACCAGCTGACGGTGCTGGAACCCAGATGGGTAGCAGAAGGAACAAGAGCCAATGGCACTACCGAGGAACAGCTGACGGTGCTGGACCACGGTTACTAGGCAGGAGGTACCTGTGCTAGAAAGCACTACCAAGGACCAGCTGACGGTGCTAGACCTTCGGATACCGAGATGGAGGCACCTAGGCCAAAGGTTCTGGCGAGAACCAGCTGACAGTGCTGGAACCCGGGTGGGTAGCAGAAGGTACTCATCCAAAGCAAAGTAGCCAGGCCGCAAGCCGGCCGTAGTTACCGAAACACACAGTCCTACAGGGGGTCCATGTCCCGTTGGCACAACGGATCCAGCCTTCAGTGCCAGTTCCCGCAGCCCACATAGGAGTCATCTAAACTGCAGGCACCGTAGAGTCGGTTAACCCGGCCGCAAGGCGACAGGACAACGGATTGTTGGCATAGTGACCTTGACACTACCCAGAAACAGCTGGCGTGCTGGAACCAGGCTAGGCAACAGGGTGTACCCGTGCCAAAGACACTGCCGAGAATCAGCTTATGGTGCTGGAACCCGGATGGGTAGCAGAAGGAACAAGAGCCAATGGCACTACCGAGGAACAGCTGACGGTGCTGGACCACGGTTACTAGGCAGGAGGTATCTGTGCTAGAAAGCACTACCAAGGACCAGCTGACGGTGCTGGACCTTCAGATACCGAGATGGAGACACCTAGGCCAAAGGCTCTGGCAAGAACCAGCTGACAGTGCTGGAACCCGGGTGGGTAGCAGAAGGAACCCATCCAAAGCAAAGTAGCCAGGCCGCAAGCCGGCTGCAGTTACCGAAACCCACAGTCCTACAGGGGGTCCATGTCCCATTGGCACTACGGATCCAGCCTTCAGTGCCAGTTCCTGCAGCCCACATAGGAGTCATCTAAACTGCAGGCACCGTAGAGTCGGTTAACCCGGCCGCAAGACGACAGGACAACGGATTGTTGGCATAGTGACCTTGACACTACCTGGAAACAGCTGGCATGGTGGAACCAGGCTGGGCAACAGGGAGTACCCGTGCCAAAGACACTGCCGAGTACCAGCTGACGGTGCTGGATCCCGGATGGGTAGCAGAAGGAACAAGAGCCAATGGCACTACCGAGGAACAGCTGACGGTGCTAGACCACGGTTACTAGGCAGGAGGTACCTGTGCTAGAAAGCACTACCAAGGACCAGCTGACGGTGCTGGACCTTCGGATACCGAGATGGAGGCACCTAGGCCAAAGGCTCTGGCAAGAACCAGCTGACAGTGCTGGAACCCGGGTGGGTAGCAGAAGGTACCCATCCAAAGCAAAGTAGCCAGGCCGCAAGCCGGCCGCAGTTCCCGAAGCCCACAGTCCTACAGGGGGTCCATGTCCCATTGGCACTACGGATCCAGCCTTCAGTGCCAGTTCCCGCAGCCCACATAGGAGTCATCTAAACTGCAGGCACCGTAGAGTCGGCTAACCCGGCCACAAGACGACAGGACAACGGATTGTTGGCATAGTGACCTTGACACTTCCCGGAAACAGCTGGCGTGCTGGAACCAGGCTGGGAAACAGGGAGTACCGGTGCCAAAGCACTGCCGAGAACCAGCTGACGGTGCTGGAACCCAGATGGGTAGCAGAAGGAACAAGAGCCAATGGCACTACCGAGGAACAGCTGACGGTGCTGGACCACGGTTACTAGGCAGGAGGTACCTGTGCTAGAAAGCACTACCAAGGACCTGCTGATGGTGCTGGATCTTCGGATACCGAGATGGAGGCACCTAGGCCAAAGGCTCTGGCGAGACCCAGCTGACAGTGCTGGAACCCGGGTTAGTAGCAGAAGGTACCCATCCAAAGTAAAGTAGCCAGGCTGCAAGCCGGCCGCCCTTACCGAAACCCACAGTCCTACAGGGGGTCCATGTCCCATTGGCACTACGGATCCAGCCTTCAGTGCCAGTTCCCGCAGCCCACATAGGAGTCACCTAAACTGCAGGCACCATAGAGTCGGCTAACCCGGCCGCAAGACGACAGGACAACGGATTGTTGGCATAGTGACCTTGACACTACCCAGAAACAGCTGGCGTGCTGGAACCAGGCTGGGCAACAGGGAGTACCCGTGCCAAAGACACTGCCGAGAACCAGCTGACGGTGCTGGAACCCAGATGGGTAGCAGAAGGAACAAGAGCCAATGGCACTACCGAGGAACAGCTGACGGTGCTGGACCACGGTTACTAGGCAGGAGGTACCTGTGCTAGAAAGCACTACCAAGGACCAGCTGACGGTGCTGGACCTTCGGATACTGAGATGGAGGCACCTAGGCCAAAGGCTCTGGCGAGAGCCAGCTGACAGTGCTGGAACCCGGGTGGGTAGCAGAAGGTACCCATCCAAAGCAAAGTAGCCAGGCCGCAAGCCGGCCGCAGTTACCGAAACCCACAGTCCTACAGGGGGTCCATGTCCCATTGGCACTACGGATCCAGCCTTCAGTGCCAGTTCCCGCAGCCCACATAGGAGTCACCTAAACTGCAGGCACCGTAGAGTCGGCTAACCTGGCCGCAAGACGACAGGACAACGGATTGTTGGCATAGTGACCTTGACACTACCCGGAAACAGCTGGCGTGCTGGAACCAGGCTGGGCAACAGGGAGTACACGTGCCAAAGACACTGCCGAGAACCAACTGGCGTTGTTGGAACCCAGGGACAATCATGGTGAAGGCCGAGGCTTACTTGGTGGTAGTTTTAGATTGTTTGTAGGCTACAACAGACTGTCAACGTGCTCCAATTAGGCATCTGTCTCCACTCTGTTTCCAGGATTTCACGTGCCCACCAACACCGCCAGTTTATGCGTACAGTAACCATCTGCCCAATCCACACGTGTTCCTGTGTTACTGGGGTTCTGTAATGTCAGCAGATCCCCTGATGTGTGTCTGCCACTGTCTCCTGCTCTGTCTACATTCCCACCGCTTGCAGTGGGAAGGTGGACAGCGCAGGAGACAGTGCCAGACACACATTGGGGGATCAGCTCACGTAACAGAACACCAGGAACACAGGAACAAGTGTGGAATGCGTGGACGGCAACTGTGAGCAGGAACTGGCGGTGTTGGAGGTCAGGGGAAATACTAGAGACAGAGTGGAGACAGAGGCCAAATCAGAGAATGTTTAAATCTGAAGTAGTTACAATTTGGAGGCAGCAGCAGTTTGCCCTCCACACAGCAGGGGATCAGCTGATGTTACCGAACCCCACTTTCACATGAACGAGTGTTTTTTTCTGTGTGGACAGCACTTTCGAGCACCAACTGGCGTTGTTGGAGCCCAGTGACAATCATGGTGCAGGCCGAAGCCCACTAGGAGCCAGGTGTAAATCGGAGGTATTTTGACTTTGGAGGGACAGGACACTTTGCCCTCCACACAGCAGGGGATCAGCTGACGTTACTGACCCCCACTTTCACATGAATGAGTGTTTTTTTCTGTGTGGACAGCACTTCCGAGCAACAACTGACGATGTTGGAGCCCAGGGATAGTCATTTTGTAGGCTGAGGCCTACTTGGAGGCAGTTTAAGATAAGTCGTTGTTTGAATTTGGAGGCAGCAGGAGAGTTTGCCGTACACACAGCAGGGGATCAGCTGACGTTACCGAACCCCACTTTCACACGAACGAGTGTTTTTTTCTGTGTGGACAGCACTTCCAAGCACCAGCTGGCGTTGTTGGAACCCAGTGACAATCATGGTGCAGGCCGAGGCCTACTAGGAGCCAGGTGTAAATCGGAGGTATTTTGACTTTGGAGGGAGCAGGACACTTTGCCCTCCACACAGCAGGGG
Source organism: Dendrobates tinctorius (assembly GCF_039654945.1). NCBI lineage: Eukaryota > Metazoa > Chordata > Amphibia > Anura > Dendrobatidae > Dendrobates > Dendrobates tinctorius. The sequence continues at coordinate 54,766,051 of NW_027361698.1, read as the reverse complement.
ATCAGCTGATGTTACCGAACCCCACTTTCACATGAACGAGTGTTTTTTTCTGTGTGGACAGCACTTCCGAGCACCAACTGGCATTGTTGGAGCCCAGTGACAATCATGGTGTAGGCTGAGGCCTACTAGGAGCCAGGTGTAAATCGGAGGTATTTTGACTTTGGAGGGAGCAGGACACTTTGCCCTCTACACAGCAGGGGATCAGCTGACGTTACCGAACCACACTTTCACATGAACGAGTGTTTTTTTCTGTGTGGACAGCACTTCCGAGCACCAACTGGCGTTGTTGGAGCCCAGGGACTCTCATGGTGCAGGCCGAGGCCTACTTGGTGGCAGTTTTAGATTGTTTGTAGGCTACAACAGACTGTCAACGTGCTCCATTTAGGCATCTGTTGCCACTCTGTTTCCAGGATTTCACGTGACCACCAACACCGCCAGTTTATGTGTACAGCAGCCGTCTGCCCAATCCACATGTGTTCCTGTGTTACTGGGGTTCTGTAATGTCAGCAGATCCCCTCATGTGTGTCTGCCACTGTCTCCTGCTCTGTCCACATTCCCAACGCTTGCAGTGGGAAGGTGGACAGCGCAGGAGACAGTGCCGGACACACATTGGGGGATCTGCTTACGTAACAGAACACCAGGAACACAGGAACAAGTGTGGAATGCGTGGACGGCAACTGTGAGCAGGAACTGGCGGTGTTGGAGGTCAGGGGAAATACTAGAGACAGAGTGGAGACAGAGGCCAAATCAGAGAATGTTTAAATCTGAAGTAGTTACAATTTGCAGGCAGCAGCAGTTTGCCCTCCACACAGCAGGGGATCAGCTGACGTTACTGACCCCCACTTTCACATGAACGAGTGTTTTTTTCTGTGTGGACAGCATTTCCGAGCAACAACTGATGATTTTGGAGCCCAGGGATAGTAATTTTGTAGGCTGAGGCCTAATTGGAGACAGTTTAAGATAAGACGTTGTTTGAATTTGGAGGCAGCAGGAGAGTTTTCCATACACACAGCAGGGGATCAGCTGACGTTACCGAACCCCACTTACACATGAGTGAGTGTTTTGTCTGTGTGGACAGCACTTCTGAGCACCAACTGGCGGTGTCGGAGCCCAGTGAAAATCAGTTAGTAGTCTGAGGCCTACTTGGTGGCAGTTTTCGATTGTTTCTAGACTACTACTAACTGTCAACGTACTCCAATTAGGCCTCTGTCTTTTCTCTGTTTCGAGTATTTCCTCTGGCTTCCAACCACGCCAGTTGCTGCTCTGAAATGCCGTCTGCACAACCCACACTTGTTCCTGTGTTTCTATAACAGCAGCTTCTCCCTAGAGGTGAGTCAGGCAATGTCTCCTGCTCTGTCCACTTTTCCACTACAAGTAGTGGGAATGTAGACAAAGCAGGAGACATTGCCGGACACACCTCTGGAGATGAGAAGATGTTACAGGACCCAGGTAACACAGGAACAAGTGTTGATTGTGCAGACGGCACTTGAGAGCAGAAACAGGCGGTGTTGTAGGCCGGAGGAAATACTCAAAACAGAGTGGAGACAGAGGGCAAATCAAAGAACATATTAAATCAGAGGTAGTCAGAAGTTGTAGGCAGCAGGAGAGTTTGCCGTACACACATCAGGGGATCAGCTGACGTTACCGAACCCCACTTACACATGAGCGAGTGTTTTGTCTGTGCGTACAGCACTTCTGAGCCCCAACTGGCGGTGTCGGAGCCCAGGGAAAATCAGGTAGTAGGCCGAGGCCTACTTGGAGCCAGGTGTAAATATGAGGTTGTTTGACTGTGGAGGGAGCAGGACACTTTGCCATACACACAGCAGGGGATCAGCTGACGTTACCGAACCCCACTTACACATGAGCGAGTGTTTTGTCTGTGTGGACAGCACTTCTGAGCACCAACTGGTGGTGTCGGAGCCCAGGGAAAATCAGGTAGTAGGCTGAGGCCTACTTGGTGTCAGTTTTCGATTGTTTCTAGACTACTACTAACTGTCAGCGTACTCCAATTAGGCCTTTGTCTTCACTCTGTTTCGAGTATTTCCTCTGGCTTCCAACCACGCGAGTTGCTGCTCTGAAATGCCGTCTGTACAACCCACACTTGTTCCTGTGTTACTGGGGTTCTGTAACAGCAGCTTCTCCCTAGAGGTGAGTCAGGCAATGTCTCCTGCTCTGTCCACTTTTCCACTACAAGTAGTGGGAATGTAGACAAAGCAGGAGACATTGCCGGACTCACCTCTGGAGATGAGCAGATGTTACAGGACCCAGGTAACACAGGAACAAGTGTTGATTGTGCAGACGGCACTTGAGAGCAGAAACAGGCGGTGTTGTAGGCCGGAGGAAATACTCAAAACAGAGTGGAGACAGAGGGCAAATCAGAGAACATATTAAATCAGAGGTAGACAGAAGTTGTAGGCAGCAGGAGAATTTGCCGTAAACACAGCAGGGGATCAGCTGACGTTACCGAACCCCACTTACACATGAGCGAGTGTTTTGTCTGTGTGGACAGCACTTCTGAGCACCAACTGGCGGTTTCGGAGCCCAGGGAAAATCAGGTAGTAGGCTGAGGCCTACTTGGTGGCAGTTTTCGATTGTTTCTAGACTACTACTAACTGTCAACGCACTCCAATTAGGCCTTTGTCTTCACTCTGTTTCGAGTATTTCCTCTGGCTTCCAACCACGCCAGTTGCTGCTCTGAAATGCCGTCTGTACAACCCACACTTGTTCCTGTGTTACTGGGGTTCTGTAACAGCAGCTTCTCCCTAGAGGTGAGTCAGGCAATGTCTCCTGCTCTGTCCACTTTTCCACTACAAGTAGTGGGAATGTAGACAAAGCAGGAGACATTGCCGGACACACCTCTGGAGATGAGCAGATGTTACAGGACCCAGGTAACACAGGAACAAGTGTTGATTGTGCAGACGGCACTTGAGAGCAGAAACAGGCGGTTTTGTAGGCCGGAGGAAATACTCAAAACAGAGTGGAGACAGAGGGCAAATCAGAGAACAAATTAAATCAGAGGTAGTCAGAAGTTGTAGGCAGCAGGAGAGTTTGCCGTACACACATCAGGGGATCAGCTGACGTTACCGAACCCCACTTACACATGAGCGAGTGTTTTGTCTGTGCGTACAGCACTTCTGAGCACCAACTGGCGGTGTCGGAGCCCAGGGAAAATCAGGTAGTAGGCCGAGGCCTACTTGGAGCCAGGTGTAAATCTGAGGTTGTTTGACTGTGGAGGGAGCAGGACACTTTTCCATACACACAGCAGGGGATCAGCTGACGTTACCGAATCCCACTTACACATGAGCGAGTGTTTTGTCTGTGTGGACAGCACTTCTGAGCACCAACTGGCGGTGTCGGAGCCCAGGGAAAATCAGGTAGTAGGTTGAGGCCTACTTGGTGGCAGTTTTCGATTGTTTCTAGACTACTACTAACTGTCAACGTACGCCAATTAGACCTCTGTCTTCACTCTGTTTCGAGTATTTCCTCTGGCTTCCAACAACGCCAGTTGCTGCTCTGAAATGCCGTCTGTACAAGAGAGTTTGCCGTACACACAGCAGGGGATCAGCTGACGTTACCGAACCTCACTTACACATGATCAAGTGTTTTGTCTGAGTGGACAGCACTTCTGAGCAACAACGGGCGTTGCTGTAGCCCAGGAAATAAAGTTCAGGTCATAGAAACATGAACACAACAGGAGACCTGGATCCTGTTGCCAGCCAATTATTTATTCTGGAAGAGGACTGGCAAATTCAGGTGAGATCCAGGCCTTGTTAATTTTCAGAAAAGTAAGCCGGTCAACATTATCGGCAGATGTTACCAGACCACCTGCAGCACTAAAGACACGTTCCGATAATACACTGGCAGCCGAGCAAGCCAGCACCTCCAATGCATACTGGCTAAGCTCTGGCCATGTATCCAGCTTAGAGACCCAATACTTGAACGGGGAAGAGCCGTCTGGGTGTACACTAACAGGGCAAGACAAGTAGTCTGTCACCATCTGACGGAAACGTTGCCTCCTGCTGACTGGAGCCATCTGTGATGGTGTAGCCGTTTGTGGCGGTCCCACAAAACTTTTCCACATTTGGGCCATACTGGCCATGCCTTGTCCTGTGGCACTGCCTCTGCTACCTCTTTGTGCAGAGCTTCCTCCACTGCCTCTACCCACATGGCTGCTTTGAAAAGCACTACCAGCAACACTTGCGGGGGAATGGAGAACATGTTGGCCTGCACAAGTGTTTCTTAGTACTCCCGCATTTTACGCTTCCGGTTCAACTGTGGTATGGGGCTTTGTAAGTTGTCCCGGTAGCGAGGATCTAGGAGGGTGTACACCCAATAATCAGCCGTGTGGAGAATGTTGGCGATGCGGCGGTCATTTAACAAGCACTGCAGCATGAAATCAACCATGTGGTGCAGACTGCCAACTGGACCGGAAACGCTGCCCCCAGCTTGAGGCAGCATCTCAGCCTGCTCAGCATCACCCCACCCTCGCTGTACACACTGACTACTAGAGCCTTGTGTACCTCCCTCCTCTGGAGAGATGTGTTCCTCCTCCTCCATTGACTCCTCGTCATCCTCCTCACTAAGTGTCCCCTGCCTGGGCCTTTGTGTGGAAGAACGTTGCGCAGACTTGCCAGAAGCAGATGGCATTTCTGACTCCTCATCCTCGACCTCTTCAAAAACCTCCTCACTTAGTGCTTGTAAGGTTTTTTGAAGCAGACAGATAAGGGGGACAGCCTTGCTGACTAGTGAATCATCTGCACTGTCCACCCGTGTGGAGTCATCGAAGGCACGCAAAACTTGGCAGATGTCCCTCATAGTGGCCTACTCAGTGGTGGTGAAGTGTGTCCGGCGCACAGTGCGACTTGTTTGCGCCTGATGCAGCTGGTAATCCATTACTGCTGCCTGCTGCTCACACAACCGCTCCAACATATGTAACGTTGAATTCCACCTGGTGGGGAGGTCACATATGATGCGATGTTCTGGCAGGCGGAATCGGCGTTGCAGAGATGCAATGCGCGATCTTGCCATGCTGGAACGCCGCAAGTGAGCACACTCTAGGCGAACCTTGTGCAGCAGTGCATCAAGATCCGGATAGTCCCTCAGAAAGCTCTGCACGACCAAATTGAGCACGTGTGCCAGACATGGTATGAGAGTGACGTTGCCTAGGGCCAGAGCTGCCACTAGATTTCGGCCATTGTTACTCACTACCAAACCTGGCTGGAGATTCGCTGGCACAAACCACACATCACTCTCCTGCTTGATGGCATTCAAGAGCTCCTGTGCTGTGTGGCTCCGATTCCCCAAAGAAATTAATTTAAGGACGGCCTGTTGACGTTTGACCACACCTGTGCTCATATCTGGCCTAACCGGCTCATGCAGTGCTGATTCCGAGGAACTAGAGTAGGAGGAGGACTCAATACGTACAGACTGCATTCCTGCAATTGCAATTCCTGCAATGGCAGAATACATACAGAGCCACTCTCCAGATCTGTACCCGGCTCCACAACATTGACCCAATGGGCAGTGAGGGAAAGGTATCGTCCCTGTCCATGGCTACTGGTCCACGCATCGGTGGTCAGGTGGACCTTGCTACTGATGGCGTTTAGTAGCGCATTTTTAATTTTTCCCTCCACATGCTTTTGCAGGGAAGGGACGGCTTGCCTGCTGAAATAAAAGCGGCTGGGCACATTGTATTGTGGAACTGCCAATGACATCAAGTTCCGGAAGGTGTCAGTCTCCACCAGCCTGAATGACAGCATCTCAAGGGCCAGTAGTTTGGCAATGCCGACATTCAGAGCCAGTGCTCGGGGATGGTTTGCCGAGTATGGCCGCTTTTTCTCCCATGCCTGTGCTACCGATTGCTGGTGAGTGGTCTGGGAGTGTGCTGATGACTGAGAACGTGGTTCAGTGGGTGGAATTTCACTGGGTCTCTGGACAACAGTGGCAGTGGTTCTTCCATGGCGTTCCAGTGAGGAAGCCGAACCAGCTGTGTGTGAGCTGGAGGAAGAGGCCCCAACACGAGCTGAAGAGGTGGTAGGTGCTGCTGAAGGTTGGCCTACATCTTCAGTGTGTCTGTGTAACTCCACCTCATGCTTGGTATGCACATGTTTCCACATATTTGTGGTATTGAGGTTGCTCACATTTTGCCCTCGTTTCACTTTCTGATGACACAGCTTGCATTTGACAAAGCAAATGTCATCTGCAACTGTGTCAAAAAAAGACCACGCACTGCAAGTCCTGGGAGCGCCTGTTTTGTGTTTTGGAAGAGGATTGCTCCTCACGGGTGCCAAAGTGGAGGCTACAGGCAACCAAGTCTGCCCCCGCCCTCTCCCTCCTCTTTTGGCCGTTTGGAGAATCTCTTCCTCAGAGCTGCTCCCACCACCTTCCTGTGGCTGACGTCATGATGGGTCAAGGACCTCATCATCTCCACTCCCCTCTTCAAGCACCAGCTGGTCCTGGGTTGTCTCGCCAGCACCGTACGCACCAGAAATTGGCAACTGAGTCTCATCATCATCAGATGAGCACTGAGGTGTGCTGACAATAGGCACTTGCCCACCCGCCTCTTCAGATTCAGAGGGACAAAGCAGTTGCGCATCACTGCATACTCCCTCTTCACACTCTAGAATGCTGCTTGGCTGGCCACCTCTTTCCAAGCCAACAGATTCTGAGAACAGAAGTAAAGATTGAGATGGCTCCTGTCCAGGGCTCTCAGACTGCCTGGGCAATTTGGCAGGTGGTGAAGAGACAGATGGTTGCTCTTCAGTGCTCTGGCCCTGGGAGGATGCGGAAGTGATTGACGTGGATGCGTTAGCTGCCATCCATCCGACAACGGCTTCAATTTGTTCCTCACGCAGCAGTGGGGTACAGCGAGGTCCTACAAAGCTGCGCATGAAGGACTGTTGCCTGGTAAAAGTGGGGGATGCCGGGTCACTGGTGGCCACAGCAGACACCGAATCCCCATGTCCTCTCCCTGCTGAATCCCCCCGTCCTCTCCCTGCTGAAACTCCACAGCCACGACCACGTGCCTTACTCCCTGCCTTCTTCATCTTGGTAGACTGATAAAGAAAGGCAGAAAAGTAAAAAAGGGGTGGCTTAGTGTTCTTATTCCTGAACACCTGCTAACCAGTATAAGAAACACTAATTTGGCTAAGAGTGTGTGTACTACACTTTAATATGATCTAATGTGGCCTACACAACTCTAAAGTGGAGTGTTTGGTGAACTTTATTTCATTTTTTTTGGGGGGGGAAAAAGAAAAGGATGTGACCAAAGTTTGAAAGCTATAGTATCACAAACTATTTGGAGCGATTACAATGCAGGAAGCTAACCTACAATGCAATTGATGAGGCTCCAAAAAATAGGGTGATACTAGTCTGGCTGGCCCTGAAGGGCAAAAGCCAGCAAAAAGGCTCCTCTATCTAATCCTATATAGTGTTTGCAACCAACCAATGACAATGGATGGAGATGGAAGCACACTAATATAGGAGCAAAAATCTGGACAAATTAGCTGCAAAAAAAGGACTATGTATGAGGCAGTGACGCACGCTGAGCGGACTACAACCAGCGGTGGCTGTAGAACACACTGCAACGTGAGCTGCACTCACACACAGAGAGACCTATCAGACAGCCAAAAACAGTGCAGAGAAATGGGCTATAGCAGTGAAAGGCTGCTGAAAGGCTCCGCTGTCCACTCCTTTAGTGTTTGCAACCAACGTATATGGATACGTATGGAAGCACACTATACAGGAGAAAAAAAAGCAGCAATAAAAGAAAAATGTGTATGAGGCAGAGACACACGCTGGGTGGCCTACAAGCAGACGTGCCTGCAGGACATACTACACAGCGTGGGTCTGCACTCACACAGCCCTTGCAGACAGCTATTAAATCAGCACTCCTGGGCTACAAAAATGCTACAGTGGTGGATTATGTAGCCTGGGTAGAGCAATAGATATGTTTGATGATCGCTATTTCTAATTGTCCCTCACAGTCTTCAACAGCAGCCTGTCCCTAACTGAATTCACAGCAGAGTGAACCCGAAATGGCGGCTGCTGCGGTTTTTATAGTGTATCATGACATCATTTCAGCAGCCAATCACAGCCATGCCAGTAGTTAACATGCCTACATGCCTAACAGGATGTGCCCACACTTCTGAGGATCCCCGTTGGCTGAATCAAATCGAGCGGGCTCCTAGCATTATGGGAACTTCCGATTCCGATATTCGATATGAAAAAAGTATCGGAACTAAGTATCGGAATTCCGATACAGCGAATATCGGCCTATACCCGATACTTGCGGTATCGGAATGCTCAACACTATTTATAAATTATAATCCGGATAATGTCATTTATCTAATTCAATGCAATATTTGTCAACTTCAATATGTAGGCTGTACTATAAACCCTCTGAAAAAATGTATCCGTAAACACTTGTCCGATGCGGTTAACTTACCGCTGGCAGGTTACTCTGCAGTTTCACGGCAATTTGCTAATAAACATAAAGGAGATCTAAAATCTTTCTCCTTCAAAGGAATAGAGAAAGTGTCAAAGCCCACCGGGGGGGGCAATTTACATGAAAAAATCCTGGCAAGGGAAAGAAAGTTGATTTTTTTTACTGGAAACTCAAGTGCCATGAGGTTTGAATAGCCACATGGACTTAACGCAATATTAAACATAAATGGTGATACTACAATAATGGTTTCACAGTAGCATTAATTGATCTAGTATCAAATAATTCCAATATTAACTATTCTTGTGCTGTGGAATATTTGAATATTTCATATAATTCTCTGTATCTTATAGGCATCGTTTGATTTTATTTGTTTTAATATTGATTTTAGTCTTTTGTTTTTTTCATGTTGGTGAAGTCCTTGGGGATGGAACAACACCGCAAAGGGTTACTGCTGGTTATAGAGTTAACCTGGCTGAACTAAACCCACTTGGAATCTTCCATACACACCAGTAGGCAAAAAAACACGGCACTCCAGAGAAAAAGGAAGGTTGTTCGGTGCTCAAGTAAGGTTTCCAACCCATAAATATGTACAAAAATACTTGGCACTCAAAAATAAAGAAGCAGTATATTCTTTATTTAGCATCCAGACAAAAATAGACTCATATCATATGAACTTTTTAGGTCCAACAACGGACCTTCATCAGAAAGGTTCTTTGGTTTCTTTTGGTAGAAAACTGCAAAAGATACCTGCAGGAGAAATCCAGGGTGCCGCCGTCCTCCTCACACGGCGGCACCCTGGATTTCTCCTGCAGGCACTAAGCGCTGTATCTGTTTCCAGAGCCTGCACTCCTAGCGCTGTTAACCCATTCCTGTAGCCCTGCTTTATCCAGTCACATTTATCTAATTCCAACCAGATAGACTCATGCTCCAGCCTCTATATAATACCAGACTTTGCTACCACCTAAGGATATCTATTACCCTATTGGTATCTTTTGCAGTTTTCTACCAAAAGAAACCAAAAAACCTTTCTGATGAAGGTCCGTTGTTGGACTGAAAACGTTCATACGATATGAGTCTATTTTTGTCTGGATGCTAAATAAAGAATATACTGCTTCTTCATTTTTGAGTGCCAAGTATTTTTATACATTTCTATACACACCAGCTAGTTTCTAGAATGGGTGACACCCAGAAATTCAGTGGTGTTTTCCCTGGCTTTATACTATATATGCGGTTTTGATTCATTCCTCACTAGGACCTGGAGGAAGACACATGTAGTGTCGAAGCATGTCATCCAAAAGGGATTGACTATATGCAAAATTGTTATTGAAGAGACATGGAACCTTTTTAATGTAAAAATAAAAGCTATATTTTACCCTACCAGTGGACTGATCGCTGGAGAAGCAACACTATTTCACATATATATATATTATCTACTATATATATTTCATAGGCACATCTTCATGGCCACAACAGGTTAAGCTGCCTGTGTTGCCCATTATAACCAATCACTGAGCATCTTTCATTTCACCAGAGCTGTTTGAAAGATGAAAGCCGAGTTGTGATTGGTTGCTATGAGCAATGGTTTTCCTTTTAGACAGTTGTGGTAACTGAGCCCAACTATTCTTATCATTTCTATGGTGTTATCGTCCTTCAATTAAGCTGGAAATAGCACAATTTATTACTGTGCCGACACAGACCACCCTCTGACACAGACTGCAGTCAGAGCCAAAAATCAGGAATTTCTCTTTGGCTGCATGAAGCATCTCATTAACTTAAAATTTCAAACACAGATTAAAAAAAGAAACACAAGACGGATTTCTCCAACCCAGGTATCATTTTAATCAGTGTAACAGCGCCAATCTGGCAATGCCTGGCTTGCTTTAAACTTATTTATACAGCTACATCTAATACCACTCTAAATTAGTCCTTCTTTAAAATTTCTAATTAAATGGTATTACACTCCCACAAGGTTGAAATCTGCTTTCTCAAGAGAAAAGCTGTATTACGCCTCAATGAGCAAGACTTACAGAAAGAAGAATGAAGCCAAGACTTACAGAATTGAATACAGAAGAGGAACCCCTAATATCTCACATCATCCTCTCAGATGCAAAAAGGACCCCTGTTTGGGAGAAAAGAAAAGACAAATCGCAGTACCCTAAGTGCGTAAACACAATATTGTTGTCTTTAAAGGGTGCACAATTTTATGCACTCACCTGATAGAAGACTAATATGGCTTTAGATTTTGTATCCTCAAAAATCCTTCCTTCTGGGATACCTTTCAATAGACAGGGCTTTCAGCTTGCCTCGGGTGGATCCAAGTGAAAGAGCCAGATTCAGGCTCACACAGGATAGGTAAATCAAGAAAGGCACATCCAGCCCATGAATGGCAGCGCTTCCTAGGACTCACATCCAAAGATGATATTTCATATTTTTTTACTATATAGGTTAAAAAAGAGGAGATACAACACGTTTTGGATACAGTGTATATCCTTCATCAGGTAAAATAAAAACACGGAACAAATCCTAATGGTATAAAATTCAGTCAGAAAATAACAGGTAGCTTCCCCCTCAGCTTCAGTTGAGATGTTGTTTCTGTGAGGAGTGGTTTAGTGTACTTTTTCTCTCGGAGGGCAACAAAGCCAGTAATGAAACAACTTCTGACATCTCCAATGACGGCAAAATGACTTGCATGAGAGAGAAAAAGTACACTAAACCACTCCTCAAAGAAACAACCTCTCAACTGAAGCTGAGGGGGCAGCTAGCTGTTATTTTCTGACTAAAACCAGTCAAACCCCATTTTGTTACTCAAGGTTGTACACGCACACCTGTTCAAAGCAGTTAAAACTGGTTTGAATAACCGACTGGTAACCAACTTATGATTTTACTTAAAAAAATGCTTTGTCCCAATTAATTTGCACAGCACTGTATATACAGGGGAGATGACATGCAGGTATATACAATATACAGGGTGGGACATTTATATGTATACACCTAAAAAAAATGTGAATGGTTGGTAATATCAACTTCCTGTTTGTGGCACATTAGTATATGGGAGGGGAAAAACTTTTCAAGATGGGTGGTGACCATGGTGGCCATTTTGAAGTTGGCCATTTTGGATCCAACTTTATTTTTTCCAATGGGAAAAGGGTCATGTGACACATCAAACTTATTGAGAATTTCACAAGAAAAACAATGATGTGCTTGGTTTGACGTAACTTTATTCTTTCATGAGTTATTTACAAGTTTCTCTTTGTTTACAGCCATTGACATGTCACAGAGGTTAACACATGAGGAGTGGATAGAAATTGTGTTGATGTCTGGTGAATGTAGTGCTCGAGTCTTTGCAGCAGATTTCAATGCATGACACCCTACGAGACCACCCATCTCCCATGCTACAGTTAGCAAACTGCTTGCCAAATTTTGTGAAACAGGTTCAGGGTTGGATTGGCCAAAATGTGGATGCAAGAAAACTGTCATTAATGAAGAAACATCAGTGGCTGTCCTAGCTTCATTCAACAAGAGCCTACAGCGTAGCACTTGCCGCATGTCACTGGAGAGCAGCATCCCTTCTGCGGATATTAGCTACTTACAAATGGCACCCTTACAAAATCCAGCTGCTACAGCGTCTCAACAAGGATGACCCAGATCAGTGCACTGAATTTGCAGAATGGGGGTTCAACTACAGCATTCAGCATTAGTCAGCGGCGAGTATCTCCCATGTGTCTTTTAATGTCTAATTAAATTTGTGCTTGAAATTCATTATCTTTAATTTATAATAGTAATTTGCAAGTGTTAATCAGTGATAGGGTGATTTGCACCAACTAGTGATCAACGAATCCCTGTGCATTCAGTTTTGGACACATTTGCAAATGAATGGAGTGGAGGGCGAGTATGTGCAGTAGCGCACACTCACTCTTCAGTCACTGACTAGGATAATAAAGTATGTTGAAAGGCTGAATGCAGGGCAAGCAATCAACAAACTTTGCAGCTGTATCCCCTCCCTCAGCCATTAGCATAGGTTGCTAATGGCAAAGGAGAAGGTGCAGAGCTGAATACACAGAGTTTCGCTCTTCCCTAGCAGCAACGTATCAAACTTTATTGAAATGTGGTTTTATGTTTGCTGTGTAGGCCTCACACTGGTTTAGTCACTGTTGTCCGAAAAAATGTAATCTTCAAATTTCAGTGCTAGAGGAATACGATTATTTGGAGGGACATCAGACAGTATTTATAGTTCTAAGCTGTCGTCAAATGAACAGGTGTTCTCCAGGTTTTATTTCTTTCACTGTATAGAATCACAACCATCATGTACCAGTGCTACTATCACAACCAACAAAGTACTTTGCTACTGGGAAAAAGGGAGAATCCCAACAAGGCAACAATATCACATGACCAGTAAGGTGAAGAGTCTTTTTGGTCAATGGACACTTCTCAAGATGATTGCTAAATGGAGAACCAAAATGCAAGAATCAAAGAAGAAGGGATTAGTTAATAAACTAGATGATTTGTTTGATGTTGCTCAAGGTGATGGCATGACTCTTTAGTAAGACCATGACTACTTGCTTGCTCAAAGAGAAAAAGGTTGTCGTGGAAGCATGGGACCATTAAACAGAAAGCTGGCCAAGGTCAAGGAAAGAAGATTTCTGAGAGAATTACAAGCAGAGAAAAGAAAAAATTAAACTGAGAAAGTTCAGCAGTTGACATAATCAGCTTAACTTTGCAGTTGTAGCAGTTGCAGCAACAACAGCGCTTCACACAATGATAGCGATAAGGGTGTGGAGACACAGGGGCTCTGCAAGCGCCTCGGTCCACTGGCTGAAATCGCATGGACCAGGGATCATCCCACCAAACACCCTCTATCCCTTTAATGTGGGCGAAACACTACTCTGACAGCAGAAGGTAAGGGTAAAACAATGTGGCAATACTTTATTGAACCACAAAACAGGCAGATAACTCATAAAACAGTGCCAGCCACATACCCCAAGTTGCTGCACATTTCAGAGTCTCACCCTTCTGCTGACTCACCGGTGTAATGTCAGCTGTTATTTCAGAGCTTCCAGGGTCGACTACCCCATCTGTTGCACTCACACAGAGACAAGGTAACGACAAGCGTAGGATGATGACAGCCCATTCAGGTAGAAGGCCAGTTAACTGGAGGATCACAACTTAGCTTCTCTGAACATCGCCATGGAGCCAAGTGAACAGCAGGTCCAAGTCCCGCCTTTCCCCAAACGTATCCATGGTTCAGCAATGGTCATTCTGTATTCTTCCAACTGGGGCCAAGTTCACCTAGGTTGGCATCCTGTAGAATGATAAATCTGTGTCCCTATTGGAGGAGCCATAATGTCTAGGCTGCAGTCCTTTAGAGTCCCTGGATGTTTGGATTTCTTGGCTGTATCTCTGGCTGCCTCAGTCTCCCTATACATAGGCTTGTAACCTATTTTTATAATTAACAAGTGTCCCTTGATCAGTATTTACATAAAGGGTAAGAATGGAGATAAGATCAAGTAGCATTACTCGATCATTTTATCTATTTGCATAGTTTTTCCTCCTCTGTTTTCGAAGTCAACAAACTATCTGCCCTAGACAATATAGAATTAGCATAACAGTAAACATTACTAGTAATGAAGGATAAAAGCATAATATGTTATATCAAATGTCCACTTGCATGTCAATATTACAGGCTTACACAAGCAAAAGTCTCTTTTCTTGATCAACCAGAATGAAAAACTTAAATTCAAAAGTCAACATATAGATAACAGTCTATTCTTCCTGGCTTGCTAAAAATAGGTGCCTGGTTAATTAAAATACAAAACTCTGTCTCCACAAATTGAAAAGTGCATTTTAGTCCCAAGAAAAATAAGTAGGTAAGATCTGGCCAACATTGTGACTCAGGAAGTTGCTACATCTCTAGGCAAAATAATACCAGTGATAGAAAAGCGACCTACATATTTGATGCTGCTTCTCAGTCTCTTGGTCATGATCCAGACATTCTCACAATGCATATGGAATCTATCATACAGGCTCTTTGCTGCCATCCAGAGATTGCAGCAAATGCTATCAAAGCTTCCTCCAATAGCTGTTATTCAGTGACAGTACATTGGGACGGGAAAAGTTTTACAATCCAAATCTGCAAAGAAACTGCTGAGTGACTGGCAGTAATAGTGTCAGGAGGAGGAACTGGGAAGTTGTTGTTGGTCCCAGAGATAAATAACCACACATGAGCAGCAAAAGCTAAGGCTGTACTCGAGTTGGATAAAGTGATGTTTTTGTCATTCAACATAACCAGAAGTAGCACTGGTACAAAGGCTGGTGCATTAGTCCTCTTGCAATATAAATTGTAGAAATTACTGTTGAGTTTGCCATGTAGGCACCACATTCATGAACTAAGTAGTGCAAGCGTGTTTGATAAATTGTGTCCGACTTCAACAGTTCCAAATATACAGTTGTTAGAGAGATTTTAAGGGGTCTGGATTAAACTGAATAAAACCAGGTTTTCAGCTGGAATGGAATATGATATAGTTTCAACTGAGCTAGGTACACTAAGCAGTGCATAGTGGAATTTTGCACAAACCAGCTTGCACAATGCCATCCAGAAGATGATTACAAGGAATTGTTAATACTGGCAATCCTGTTCCTTGCTTTTCCGGCCAATCTGGCTGTACACATCAATAGTTTTGGTGCCTACCATCGGGCCTTATGGATGGCCAAAGTGATATACACTCTGAAGATCTTTACTTTTCATCACCAAGTTTGCTTAACTTTAACAGAGTAAAAAATCTCTATAAATTTTTGCACTTTTACTGTCCGCTTATACTTAAAAGCTTGGTACCTCTGACAAATACAGCCCATATAGCCTTGAGATGACTTGACATTACTGCAAGCACTCGTAGAATACAAATGAATCAATGAATCAACGTGACTGTGGCTGAGACAGCGATAAAAACTTTCAACAGGTACCTGTGGCATCTTGATGAGATATGGTGGGTCTGGCTTTTTTTTGACTGTGAGGTTCCAATTGCAGAAAAGGTTGAGATGATACTGGCTCTGAGAAATTAAGGCAACCATGTCTGCTCAACTTGCATGCAGCTTGTCGAAGACATTGTGTGACACAAGATGCTTCATCACTTAATGTCGTCCAACAGAAAAAAAAACGTTTGTTGCACTGGAAATAAACCAATATTTTCTTCATACATTGATGCATCCTCAAAAATCGCTGGAGTGAAAATTGGGAATGATGCCACCAAATGCTCCATTGCATTCATCATTACATTCATTTCATCACTGAGCACTCAAGAAGACCAGAAACAGTTTAGTCTCCAGTGTGTGGAGAAGCATCCCCATGACTATACTGAACCAAAGAAAGTATGTTTTGTTAAAAGTGAAACCATGAAAATACTGTAAAATTGTACATTTACCCTACTTTGCTGCAAGACACTTATTAGAAATAATTGCTAGTTTTGTGTTGATTCAGTCAACAGTAAACAATGTTGCAATGTAATGAAATTTCGTGTATGTTACAATTACACCAAATGGAATTATTCCCAGGGGTGAGATCTAAAAATTTGCACAAAAATTTTTTGACAGTCACTGTAATATATATACAGTAATAGCATATGTAAATATATGTTAGAGAGTTAATAAATCATTCTGAGTTTTAACCTTTACTTTTACCTACTAATTCTTTTTTCATATAGAGCAATAATGGAACCCCGTATTTAAGATAAATGTATACAATCTCCAACTTTGTCAAATTGTATAAAGCTACTTTCATAGTTATACTCATAACTTTTATACAGAATTAAATAGAAAATATTAAATCAGAAAGCCGAGTTTAAAAAAGGGGTGTTTTTAACTAGGTGGAAAACAGAAGTCTATTGTGATATTTACTGCTTTTACTATTCTATATTTTACCATTCAACATTTTATGTTGCAAAAATTCATGCAGTTTGAAAATATGGTAGTTATCCTCATTGTTGCATACATTTGGGCATAATGAGAAACCAGGTATTCTACAGCTTTAGAATGACATTTCTGACCTAAATCATGCTGATTTTTCACACTGGATACAAATTGTTCTCTTTCTCATTAAAATAGAAAGAATGTTTTAAAATACAGTTCTGGTAACAATATCATATACATTTCTGTTTATTTTAGAATTAAGCAATTTTAGCTAATGCACACATTTCTTAAAAAGATTGGTATATATATTTCTGCAGCTCACTGTTGTTACGTTATTGTTTCTTATTATAGAAAAGCACCATTACAGTTATATAAATCACTTTATCACTTTCTGTGATTTTGCACATGCTTTATACACATGATCTAATTCACTTACAAAAATTCAATCTGATAAAAAGAGCGATAGACGCATCAAAATCTCGGACGTAATTGAAAAATCTTGTTAGTCCTTTTTTTTATATAACTTTAACCTGAGCATTTTATTAATAGAACATGCTTTATAGCTGGCACTGGGTTGTGAAAGCTAAGCATTTACATGAAATCGCTCAGCATATGAAATGTTGCAGTTCATTTCCCAGCAGTGTTAGTCAATAGCAATGTTTATGGAGAAGGACATGCAAGGTAAGGAGGATCTCACTTGAACTTTCCCTTGGGAAAGCTTGAAAACTGGAGGGAGGCAATTACAAATGACCTTGCACTGGCCAGTTGTTGTATGCTGCTGAATCAATAGTTAAAATAGCAAAAATGTGCTGTGAAAATATTTGCCTTCAATAAGTATTGCCTATAAATTATATTGTCCAGGGTTAAGGGACAACTGCTAAGCTGTAACCGTAGTCTTGTACAGCCTCATTTCTGTACATTCAGTCTTTTAACATTACTAATAGTTACCCCCAATGAACCCTTGAGGGTATGAACTACTTTAAGCTTTTATTTCAAGGTCAATATGTTTTAGTCAACATAAATAAAAGAGATACTTACAAACATTTAATGAGAATATGGGGATTTCCATACTTTTCTTGGAGATCAAGATGTCAATAGAATTCATTGTCAGAGTCTGCCAGCAAATGATTTAATAGCTTGAGATGATGAACATTTTTAATATAGATATTACAAGTGACAACATAAACAATTTTATAGCATCTGGGATTACAATTAATTGTGAAATTAAAGAAACAATCAGGCAAAAAGTTCATTTTCACATTCTGCCAACTAGGTAAGAAGATTATGTTTTCCATAAGTACAATACGGCATTGACCTCATATTATTTTAATCTTGTAACAATATAATTTCATTATTACTCATCTGAAGCATTTTACAAATGAAAAAAAAGGAAATTGTTCAGAATAAGGGAAAACATGTTAATATTTCTGTTGCACAATTCATATATCTTCGATAAGTTATTACATTTGGAAAATTAATTTATATAATTACAGGCTCACGTTACATAAATTTTACATTTTGCATTTCATGTTTTACTTTTTTTTTTATGCATCACTCCATAAGTTTGCAATACTTTTTATGTGTTTTACGATATTGGAAATGAAATTCAAAATAAATATGGATTAACTTACTTATAAAGCACTACTATATCAAAATAAATTAAAATTAACAATATTTAAAGAAATAAATAAAAGGTAATCCCCATGAAAGATGTCAGTACTCTGAATGCTTCAAACATCAATAAAGTGTCTGTACAGCTAACCTGGGAAAATTGAAGCCATCCTCATAAGCATAGTGAAAGTCTACATATAGGAGCTCTAAGACATAGTGGCATTATGCCCATGTGATGCACAGGCGTGGCCTCAGGTGACTTCTGGCATTATATATGCATATCTGTAGGGACTATTTCTGAAACAGTACGCCAGTCAAATTTATTGAATCAATTAACAAAATTAGGCAGCCATGCCAGTCAAAGATATATTGTGTATTTCAACTGTACCCTTTAGATAAGATGTAGGTACATAGATTTTATCAACAGCTTGACTACTGTTACAGTTACCAGGGTCATAAAAAACTCTGATGCTAACAGCTAAAACTGCTAGTGCTATAAATACAGCCATTAAAGTGATTAAGATTCTAGAGGACATCAACAGCAATATGAAAGATTTTGGTATTCTGTGTTTTCACCTCTTCTATGAGATCTAGTGAGAAAGAGACATTTACCCAATAAGTGAACACTCTGCAAGAAGTAAAGCTCACATCATTAACAAAACCAAAGGTGAGTATAAGGGACTAGACATCATGGGTGAAGTATTAAGGGACCAGCTGGTTACGGATCTAAGAGACACCTACCAGAGGAAGGCTCTGAGTTTCAATCACATCATGAGCTTCCTCCAGGTCTAAGCAGAAGCTAAAGTCAGAGAACAATACACCCTGACCATAGCAGATATGGTCCAAAACCATAAAGTAACCACTTCTGGGGTGCCTAATATTGAAATAGACTGGGCTTGTGAATTATGAATGCAAATGCAAGAGATCAGGAGTGAGCCGTGGAGCATAAGAAAACCCCATATTGCTACCCCAGAATTAAATCCTGTACATCGGCTGGAAGAGCAACCAGAGAGGTGGTATACCCCTCCCGGAGATCAGCGATATATACTCAAGCACCAACCAGATATGTGTAGAATTGAGTGTCAGACTTGTCGAGGAATGGGACATGTGTCGAGGGATTGTTCCACGTGAGACAGCCAACAACAGGGGCAGCCATTAAAAAAGTGACTAATGGTCAGTGAGTGTATTGTGGTGCTAAGTGCCTCTGTAAAGGATTGAAGAAATGCCCCTGAGACATTTCAATAATTGATGGAAGACTTGGAGACTGCAATGCTGATATATCTTGACAACATTATAATATACTGCATCACGCTTATGGAGCATCTTGCTAGACTCGGGCAGGTGATCGAATGGCTTCACAGGCATAAACGTAAAATAAAGCCTCGGAAGTGCCATCTGTTCCAGAAGAAAATAGATTTCTTGGGGCATATGGTCTCCAGTGAAGATTTGTATCCAACAAGGAGAAAGTGGCTGCCATGCAGAAGTGGCATACACCCACGATGTTTAAAGAAATAAGAGCATTCTATTCTTAAATCTGCTATATGGCTCAGAATTTTTTAAATTAGTGCAAATTTGTATGGTATTTCCTAAAGAGGCATTGTTCACAGGATTGTCTTGGGAATGTCTTTGGTTGTTCTGCATTATAACCCTATGAAATACATCACTTTAATAAATACAGTAAAATGTAGTACTGAATAAAAAAAAAATCTTTAAAATCATATGGTTGATTTAAAAATTAAAAGGAAACAGAATACTTAGTGAAGCAGGGGGGATTCTAAATAAAAAACTGTCTACTTTTGTACTAGTGACCAGTCCTCTTTAAATGTTTCATTTTAGTGATTGGGAGAGCCATGTTTCATGGTGGCCCCCAATATAAACAGAAAATTCAGGTGTTACTCAAGTTAATTAAAAATTCCCATTTTACAGTTAAGGACATTGAAGAACTTGAGATATAGGAATGCATTTATCAAGGTTTTCAAATTAAACAGTATATTTATGTGAAATCTAAAAAAATCTATTGCATTTAAGTAATTTATTCTTGAAACTTTATTCTAATAAACTTGTATTTTTTATAGAGTTAAGTCGATAACACATACAGGTGCACCTCACAAAATTAGAATATCATCAAAAAGTTCATTTATTTCAGTTCTTCAATACAAAAAGTGAATCTCATATATTATATAGAGTCATTACACACAGAGTGTTGTATTTCAAGTTTCTATTTCTGTTAATGTTGATGATTATGGCTTACAGCCAAAGAAAACCCTAAAGTCATTATCGCAGTGAATTAGAATACTTTATAACACCAGCTTGAAAAAAATGATTTTAAAATCCAAATCTTGGCCTACTGAAATGTATTTTCAGTAAATGCGCTCAATACTTGGTCAGGGCTCCTTTGGCATCAATTACTGCATCAATGTGGCATGGAGGCGATCAGCCTGTGGCATTGCTGAGGTGTTATCAAAGCCCAGGTTGCTTTGATAGCAGCCTTCAGATCATCTGCATTGTTGGGTCTGGTGTCTCTCATCATCTTCTTGACAATACCCCATAGATTCTCTATGGGGTTAAGGTCTGGCAAGATTGCTGGCCAATCAAGCACAGTGATTCTTTTGCTTTTAAACCAGGAATTGTTTTTTGACAGTGTGGACAGGTGCCAACTCCTACTGGAGAATGAAATTTTCATCTTTAATAAGCTTGTCAACAGAGGGAAGCATGATGTGCTCTAAAATTTCCTGTTAGATGGCTGCTCTGACTTTGGTCTTGATAAACAAAACAGTGGATCTACATCAGTAGATGACATGGCTCCCCAGACCATAAATGATTGTGGATACTTCACACTAGACCTTTAGCAGCTTGCTAAAAAAATATATATGTACTGTAGCATACCAAGACAAATAGAAACAATAATTTCACTTAATTGCATTGAAAAATAAGATCTTTTTGTAGTTTCATACCAAGGGGGACTCTGGTATGTAACTTAAAAATCCAAAAAGATTTGCAGTTCAACAATTTTTGCCTAAAATCACTTCCTCTCTTAGGTCTATACACTTTTTCTATTTCACAGAATTTTAGAGAGCTGGTATTACCCTCATGCATTTGAGAAAAACGTTTTCAGACTGCTGATACACCAATAGCTTTTATATTAAAGGCGTCAGATATATGTCATCTTGCGATTTTTCAAGGGTCCAGTAGTACAGCCTGTATATTGGTTATTGCATTGTTCAAATTCAATTATGTAAATAACACCTGTTGTATAGCAGTTTATAAAATTATTAATAGAAAATTCTTTGTTTGTAGTTATAGATTTAAATTTTTGCTTAATATGATCTACCGTATTTTTTGGACCATAAGACGCACTTTTTTCCCCAAAAATTTTTGGGGAAAGTGGGGGGTGCATCTTATGGTCGCAATGTTCCTACCTCCGAGGCTGGTGCGGGTGCCGCGGGGCTCTGTAGTGCGGTGGTGGCAGCGGGCTGTGCTCCGGTGCAGGGGTAGCGGCTCTCTGTGCTCCGGTGCAGGGAAGGCGACTCCACCGGCATTTCCTCCAAGCCCGGAGGCCCCCGCACATCCCTTGCTGGCCGCCGCCATGTTGCGGTGGCCTCCAGGAGCATGGACGCCGGAAAGATGGCCGACGGTCCGGGGACGGCACATGTGCAAGTTCAGATCTTGTCCCGAGATCTCGGGGGGCGAGATTCAAATCTCGGCAACGAGATCTCGTCCCCCGAGATCTCGGGACGAGATCTGAACCTGCGCATGCGCCTTCAGGCTTAGAGGAAATGCCGGCGGAGCCGCCACCCCTGCACTGGAGCTCAGAGAGCCGCCACCCCCAGCCCAGCTGCCCCAGCCCAACTGCCCCATCCCAGCTGCCCCAGCACAGCCCACCTGCCCCAGCCCCAGCACAGCACAGCACAGCTGCCCCAGCACAGCTCAGCTGCCCCAGCACAGCACAGCTGCCCCAGCCCCAGCCCAGCTGCCCCAGCACAGCCCAGCTGCCCCAGCACAGCTGCCCCAGCCCCAACACAGCTGCCACAGCCCAGCTGCCCCAGCACAGCCCACTTGCCCCAGCACAGCTGCCCCAGCACAGCCCACCTGCCCCAGCACAGCCCACCTGCCCCAGCACAGCCCAGCCCAGCTGCCCCAGTACAGCCCAGCTGCTCCAGCACAACCAACCTGCCCAAGCACAGAGCCGACACCGCACGAGCCTGGACCACTGAATGACCCCTGTGACCACTCCTCCACCTGTGCCGGATCCCTTCCCAGGTAAGCCGAATTCGGACTGTAAGATGGACCCCCATTTGACACATTATTATTTTTTTCCCTATTTTCCTTCTGAAAATTGGGGTGCGTCTTATGGTCCGGTGCATCTTATAGTCCAAAAAATACGGTACGTTTGAACATGCTCTGCAGGGAATATGTCCGCATCTTAACCAACCTTTTGTAGATAACCAGGTTGGCTGATGCAAGGATGTTTCATTGGAAAAATAACTGGGTGTGAGAATATTCCCCAGTGTAGGTGCTTTCTTAGCAACAAAATGCACTTCAGTTTTTTCAAAATATCAGTAAGTTTAGAATCTTTATTTGACATCAGCAGATATTGTCGTATGATATTATGAATTTCTGTATACTGGGAGCTATATTGCGTGGAAAAGTTAGTACAGTTGTTAGTGTTATTGGTTTTAGGTTTATCTAACAATAGGCTCTGACTATTTATTGTTTTCACAGTTGCATCAGCTTTTCTCAGAGTACAATTAGAGTAACCTCTATATTGTAAACTATGGATGGTTTTATTAGCCTCTATATTATAAGTGGATGGCAGGGAACAATTTATTTTCATCCTAATAAGTTCACCAAAGGGGATATTCTTAATTACCTGGGGTAGATGGCAAGAACTCGTTTCCGAGATGGCATTGCTATCAGTGGAGTTTTTAAAAGGAGAAATGATAACAGGCCCTGTATTTGTATTCCCAGTTAGCTTGATATCTCTGTAATCAATAGACGTTGCAGAGAGTTTTAAGTAAAATATAAACTACATTCTTTGTCATTGATATATGCAATGAATTTATGAGCTTCTATCTCAGAACCCCTCCAAATAAAACAAAAAATTTTCCTCCCAAACCACAACCATTAAGTTAGCAAGGGAGGGTGAAAATTTGTCTCCCATGCTACCTCCTTTGGTTTGAAGAAACAAAGTACCTGCAAATGAAAAATAGTTCTGAGCAAGCAATGAATGAGACTGCTAGCAATACAAATTCCTGTATCTCTTTATTCTATGAACTATATTTGTCAAGAAAAAAACTCAGGCTAAATGATATTCACATTGTGTGGTATAGAGGGGCATATACTGACAACATCATAACTCAGCCACCACTTGTGAGAGGAGTGCCAGTGATGTTTGTCTAGTGTAGTCAGCATTTTGATGTCTCTGATGAAACCTGACAGTGCTCTCACAAGTAGCTGAAGGTATAGATCCACCCATTCTCCCAATCATTCTCCTAGAGCTCCAATGCCAGTAACAATGGGTTTAAAGGGAGGAGGGAAAGTCTCCTTATATACTTTAGGGAGAGCGTGGTAAATTGGTATAATAGGATGGCTAATGTAAAAGTATTCCAAAATGTTGGAAATTATAGCTCCCAGAGATGCACCTTCTTTCAAGATTTTTTTTGATAATTCTAACTGGAAACGGGCAGTGGGATCAGATTTTAATACAACATATGAACTCCAGTTAGTGAGTATTTTCATGTTTTCCTAATAATATAAACCAGTATTTAAAATAACAATTCCATCTCCCTTGTCAGCTGGAAGAATAAGGAGATCATTATCAGTATCAAGTTGGTTCAGTGCCATTCTTTCCATAATGGATAGATTATCTTGCATAAACATATTTTTCTGATCTAAATTAATCAATTATTTTTCTATCAATTCTTGAAATTAATCCAATACTTGGGGTCAAGACTGGATCGGATAGAAGAAGGGATTGTGAGTTTGAAACTTGTTATTTAAGGCGTCCACCGCATTGATAGATTCTGAAGCCAATCCCCTCAATCTCAATGAGAAAAGAAAAAATGTTATTTTGCAAACATAAATCAGGTTTAATCATGAAATGTCCATGAAAGAGTCATATCTGAAGCATAAAACATGTTATGGGTTTTTATCTTTTTATGGATGTTGTAATAATTCTTGGATTGCATTTTGCATATGTGTATTTTGTTTTGCTTTTGTTTACTCTTTTGAATATTTCTGCTTGTAATTTTTTATAGTGGTGATAAATTTAATGGATAAAAAAGCAGATTAAAGGATTTTACTTGTACTAGCATTAAAAGTTAAGTCTTTAAAGAGATGATTGGATCGTTCTAGACATTGCAGTCCATTAGCCAAATATTACAAGAATTATAGAGTTGGTCATTTTGCTAACTCATTGTAGTAATTCATTGTTTTCCACAGCTTTATTGTATATGAAACACTATATGCTATATAAAGAGATAAATCTGAATGTCGAATAGAGATGGTAAATGTTTTTCAAGTGGAATTGAATTCTCATTGAATTTTCAAACATTTCTCCAAAATAAAGGGTTTTTGCAATTTGTTCCAAGAAAATCAATTATTTGTCGGCAGCAATTTTGAAGAACAGCACATATTTGTTATTGATGCTTTTGTAAAAGTCCAAACTATCAAAATGTAAAATATGTGAATCTGCGTGGTAAGTGGTGTAACCGGAAAAAACTTGAAATACTGGATTTACACTTTTTGGGCTACCGCAGCTTTGCAAGAACATTCAATGAGAGGTGATCAAAACATCATATCTATGACAAGATAATATACTGTATATACTCGAGTATAAGCCGAGATTTCAGCCCATTTTTTTAGACTGAAAGTGCCCCTCTCGACTTATACTCGAGTCATTGTCCCAGGGCGTCAGCGGGGGAGGGGGAGCAGCAGGAGCTGGCGGCTGTCACATCACCCTCACTCACTCCTGGCGCGGTCTCTGCACTTCTCTGCTTCTCCGATGGTCTTCGGAGCCAGCAGCTTCTTCCTGTGCTCAGCGGTCACATGATACCGTTCATTAAAGTAATGAATATGCATGTGACTCCACTCACATAAGTCATATATATTCCCAAATCACTCCCCTGATGAGTGGTGACGAATGGAAGCTACCAGGAGAATGGAAGCTACCAGGAGAATGAGGTCCACTATTGATCACTATATCGGGTAATGCCATTCCTTGTTCTATATTGCCGCAATGATTTTTTAGCAATATAAAAAGAGATCAAAAAGACGGTTATAGTATGGACATAAGAAGGTTAAATAATGTTGTGCAGAGTATTGCGTTATATTGAACGTCCGAAAAGTCCTCCTCTTTAATATTGCTTTGCCATATGAACATTTATCTCTTTATGTGCTCCTGATGACCAGATGGTCAAAGGGCTGTTATTCCTGAAAGGATTTTTTATTGATATATACAGCCTGATCAATGGATAATTTAAAGCATTTGATTAACCACTTGTTTCAAATAAAACATGTTTTTACAGGCACTAACTGCATTATCAACTGCAAAAGGCTTATTATGACTTGTGATTTATTCCATAAGCATTTTATGCAGTTATTGGTCCTTGCTTTTGTGCCTGTTGGACTGTATATATATATATATATATATATATATATATATATATATATCTTCCCTATGAGGGATTTTGTCTCAGAATTGACTTGTCACAGGGAGTTTTGGCCATGTGCACAGGAATCCAAATATGTTGATATAGGGGCGTTATCCTGTATGCTTAGGCCTTTATTGGTATTGAGTGTGTAGTACCAACAGTACTGTTGTCTGTCTTTTGCACGTGCACCTTTAAATTGTTATTTTAGCTTATATGTAATAAAGTATATTAGTTTTATTTATGCATCATTCTGATACGCTAGTTGTTATGAATGCCATCGCACAGTCACTCTTGTCACACATCTCTTGGTTGCACATTGTTTTTTTATAGTACTAGATTGTGCTGATACTGCCAGGGCTGCCGATACAGGCACCATACTGCCAAACATCTCCTTGCCTGCAAAGTTATTTGCTACTGTGTCACTGCCACTGCAGCTGCACAGTCATGCCATACACACATATACTGGCTGTCCATTGTGTTTTATACAGTTATACTGTTTGGCAGCTGTGAAGTGATCTCTATTGAGGCTATACAAATATTATAAATATGAATTGGTTCCTAATATAAGGCTTATTTTTTAAGAGTCTTGTTGACAAGCCATTGCTTCTTTGCTTTGAAAACATTCCAAATGTTTCTGCTCTTATTAGTTTATTATTAATATTATTATTAATATTAGGACATCTTGATAAAAAGCCTTTTTAGCTGCTTGATCATTTTAATAATAGAAAATCTGTTGCAGATCGTAACTTGTTTCACTACAAGTTCAGAAACCATTACTTTTTCACTTTCAAAACAGCAAAAAAGTTTTTCCTTCCTAAATAAAGGGATTCTTTTTGGACAGCCTGTGAAAAGCTATTGCTTCTTTGTGAACTAAAGAAAGAAGCTTTCAATATTCCACAAACAATAATACATTGTGCACCAACACTTTTGAAAATGTGATGGATTCTTCCAATTGTGCCACCTGAATATAAACATCAAAAAGACAGGCATCTGCCCCCCTAAAAGTGATCAATTTTAGACCATGTTTGCAACCTAAAACGTTTGATATTACTGTATGTTACTAAACTGGCTGCTGGTTTCCACCTGTCACCATCCATTTTTTTAGCCAGATTGGTTGAGATAACTTGGACATTAATAAGGCTGTGTTTGTGCTAAAAAGTAGAGTTGAGTGAATATGTTCTGAATCGGTCACCGAATCTGAATTTGCCATATTCGTGTCATGTTGGTACTCTATTTGTGTCGAATTTATGTTTGACTATCGATTCCAAAAATACTTGGCTATTTCTACTCCCATTGGCTAAAATGATGTTCGGCTGTTTAGGGTGAATATTGCAAATACAATATCTGCTGCCAATCAAAATTGGAAACTAATTTTGAAAAGTTGCTTAACTCTATTAACCCCTTAATGTCTAAGGCTACTTTCAGACTTGCGTTAGGAGGCGCAGTGCAGGACAGCCGCTAAGCTCTGCCCCTGGCCGCGCCTCCTCTGGTCAGCTCCTCCTCTGGGCGCGTGATGCTGCATGCGACCGGCGTACCCTATATTTAGCGTTGGTACACTGGCCGTGCGCTGGTATGTTTTTGCTTGCTCATGCGCCCTTCGCAAAAAGGGCGCATGCACCTGCAAAAACATACCAGCGTACGGCCAGCGTACGCAACGCTAAATATAGGGTATGCCGGTCGCATGCAGTGTCATGCACCCAGAGGAGGAGCTGACTGGAGGAGGCACGGCTGGGGGCAGAGCTTAGCAGTGACACTGCGCTGCGCCTCCTAAGGCAAGTCTGAAAGTAGCCTTATGATGGACACAGTCATCATTGGACATCTCCCCTGCTTTGATGAGGGCTCCAGTGGCGAGCCCGCATCAAAGCCGGGACATGTCAGCTATTTTGAACAGCTAACATGTGCCCACAATAGGCACAGATGGAATCACGCTCCAACTGCACCAATTAACTAGTTAAATGCTGCTGTCAAACGCTGACAGCAGCATTTAACAAGAGCTTCCGGCCACGCGTCCGGAAATGTGCCCATCGCTGACCCCGTCACGTGATTGGGGGTCAGAGATGCATTGGCATAACAGCCAGTGGTCTCCATAGCAATGCAGTAATTCAGCTACATATAGACGACCTGCTCATCACCTATATGTAGCAGAGCCAATCAAGTATGGGATGCTTCTAGCCCCCATTGAGGCTATTTAAGCATGCCAAAATTAAAAAAAAAATGTTTTAAAAAATATGAAAAAAATATATGTATAAAAGTTTAAATCACCCCTCTTTCACCCAATTCAAAATAAAACAATTAAAAAAATTACACATACACATATCAGGCATGGCCGCTTTCAGAATCACCCAATCCTTCAATAAAAAAAGGATTAACCTGATTACTAAATTGCGTAGCAACAAAAAAAATCAAAATTCCAGAATTACATTTTTTTCGTCGCTGTGACATTGCATTAAAATGCAATAACGTGCGATCAAAAGAAAGTATCTGCACAAAAGTGATATCATTAAAAACGTCAGCTCAGTGCACAAAACATATGCCCTCACCCAACCCCAGATCATGAAAAATGGAGACGCTACAGGACTCGGAAGATGGCACAATTTTTTTTTAGCAAACTTTGGAATTTTTTTCACCACTTAGATAAAAAAGAATGTAAACATGTTTGGTGTCTATTAACTCGTAATGACTTGGAGAATCATAATGGCAGGTCACTTTTAGCATTTAGTGAACCTAGTGAAAGAGCAAAGCAAAAAACAAGTGTGGGATTGCACTTTTTTTGCAATTTCACCACATTTGGAATTTTTTTCCCATTTTGTAGTGCATGACATGGTAAAACCAATGGTGTCATTCAAAAGTACAACTCGTCCCGCAAAAAACAAGCCCTCACATGAACATATTGATGGCTCTCGAAAGAAGTGGAGGGAAAAATGAAAATGCAAAACCAAAAATACACCTGGTCGTTAAGTGGTTAAAGAGCTCAAAATGATCAATACAGTTCTAGTTGTCCTCAGTGTGTTATACGTATTGAGAGATTTTGCATTAAATTTTTTGTGGAAAAATTAGTTGAAGTTGGAAAATTCGAATTTCAAATGATCTGCTCATTTTTAATTAATAGTGTCATTTGAGCACACATCTCTATATATAAAACTGAATGTGTGTGTGTGTGTATCACCAACCAGTCACAAAGCATCTTTCATTTCAACAAAGCTGTTCAAAAGAAGCTGAGCTGTGATTGGTTGCTATGAGCAACAGTTTTCCTTGCAACCAATCACTAAGCATCTCTCATTTCACCAGAGTTGGTTAAAAGAAGCTGAGCTGTGATTGACTGATTGCTATGAGCAAGTTTTCCCACTTGACAACACCTCAGCAGACACTGACATGGTGGGAGAAATCTAGCATCCCTGGGAACATAAGCTCCCAGCCATTGTCTGCCCCCCTGAAAGGAGCACAGAGCACATGACAGAAATGAATCCCCCCTCCCGTGGCCATATACACATCACACATCCTCCATCATATAGGCACATCTTCCCTCTTAAAGGATCATTGGTATGGAATTTAGGGCAAATCCACTCTGTGCTTTGGTACTCACCCCAGGCCTTTCTTAAAGCGTTCTCCGGTATGGAAGTCAGGGCAATTGCCTTCAAATGCTCTGGTACTTACCCCAGGCTCTCTTAAAGGGATCTCCTGTATGCAAGTTAGGGCAAATCCCTCAGCACTCTGATTCTGACCCCAGGGTTCTATTAAAGGGACCATTGGTATGCAAGTCAGGTCAGGGCAAATCCACAGCACTCTGGATCTGATACCAGGCTCTCTTAAAGGGATCCCCGGTATGGAAGTTAGGGCAAATCCACTCAACGCTCTGGTTCTGACCCAAGGCCCCTCTTAAAGGGATCCCAGGTATGGAAGTGAGGGCAAATCACTCTGAGCTTTGGTACTGACCCCAGGCCTCTCTTAAAGGGATCTCCGGTATGGAAGCTATGGTAAATCCCTCAGCACTCTGATTCTCACCGCAGGCTTCTATTAAAGGGATCATTGGTATGGAAGTCAGGGCAAATCCACTCAGCGCCCTGGTTCTGACACCAGGCCTCTATTAAAGGGATCCCGGGTATCGAAGTTAGGACCGTTCCACTTAGCGCTCTGGTTCTGACCCCAAGCTGACAGGATGATGTGGAATATTAGAGGTAGTAGTCCGGTGGCTCTGGCTGACGGGATGATGTGGGATATTAGGGGTAGTTGTCCGGTGGCTCTGACTGATGGAATGATGTGGAATATTAGGAGTAGTAGTCGTGTGGCTCAGGCTGACGGGATGATGTGGGATATTAGGGGTAGTAGTCCGGTGACTCTGGCTGATGGGACAATATGGGATATTAAGAGTAGTAGTCCAGTGGCTCTGGCTGATGGGACGTTGTGGGATATTAGAGGTAGTAGTCCGGTCGCTCTGGCTGACAGGATGATGTGGGATATTAGGGGTAGTTGTCCAGTGGCTCTGGCTGATGGGATGATGTGGGATATTATAGTGAATATGGCTATGCGGAGTGGGCGGGGCTCTACACTCAGCTTTATCTTTAATATAATGGGCTAACCGTCACTCTGTCTGAAGCCTCTATAGACTGCTCAAGCGCGATGCACCTGCGCAGTCTGGACCCAGAGCGATGCATCCCCAAGAGAGTGATGCAGACCCCCAGGAGATCACGGTAATGCGTAAGCACTGAAGGCATACAGCAATCTCCGCAACACCTTACGGAACCCGGTGTTGTTGTTGCCGGTGGGGTCTTGCATCTTCAGGTGTCTGGAGTGGGCGTGTTGTAGCGCCGGAATCGGCGCCTGCGCAGTCCGCGCTTACCGCCACCATTTTCTTGAAGGCACACTGCAATGTGTCTTCAAGAATATGGCGGTGGAAAGCGAGGACTGCGCTGGACACAGGGAAGAAAGGTGAGTATCAATGTTTTTTTTAATGTGTGCAGTTTACTAGGGGTGAGGGGTACCATTCATATCAGGATTGGGGGTGAGGGGACCATGTATACCACCAAAGGGGGTGAGGGGACCATGCATACCACGAAAGGGGGTGAGGGGACCATGCATACCAGGAAAGGGGGGTGAAGGGACCATGCATACCAGGATAGGGGGGTGAGAGGGCCGTGCATACCAGGATAGGGGGGTGAGAGGACCATGCATACCAGGATTGGGGGGTGAGGGGACCATGCATATCAGGATTGGGGGCGAGGGGACCATGCATAACAGGATAGGGGGTGAGAGGGCCATGCATACCAGGATTGGGGGTGAGAGGGCTATGCATACCAGGATTGGGGGGTGAGAGGACCATGCGTACCAGGATTGGGGTGTGATAGGACCATGCATACCAGGATTGGGGGGTGAGAGGACGATGCATACCAGGATACATGGGTGAGGGGACTATGCATACCAGGATTGGGGGGTGAGGGCAACATGCATGCCAGGATAGGGGGGTGAGAGGACCATGCATAGCAGGATAGGGAATTGAGGGGACCATGCATACCAAGATTGGGGGGGTGAGAGGACCATGCATACCAGGATTGGGGGGTGAGGGCACCATGCATATCACGATAGGGATGAGGGGGTACCATGCATACCACGATAGGGATGAGGGGGTGCCATGCATACCAGGATTGAGGGGGTGAGGGAACCATGAATACCAGTATATGGATAAGGGGGTACCATGCATACCAGGATTGGAGCATGAGGGTACCATACATACCAGGATAGGGATGAGGGGTGCAGCACATACCAGGATGGGAGACCATATACCAATAAAAATACCCGCCACCCGGGCGTAGAACGGGTTCATAGCTAGTATATAGATATAATCATTATAATTTTTTATAACTAACCGTAATTAGTTATTATGCCCGGGAAGCGCCGGGCTCTTCAGCTAGTTTCTAATAAAAGAAAGATTGAGATTTTATGGTTGATTTTACTACGGTCATTTGAAATTAACATGTTACATCAATCAATCTATCTTATTCCTTAGTTTAGAAATTGGTTAAGGAGCACAGCATATTTAGTACATTTTTTTTTGTCATGGACAGCCAATGCAATACTTACACAAGTGTGACAATTATGTTTATCTGTGACTTTGGCAGCTACATCTTTTATGGAGCTATTTTGGTGTTCAGTCACAAGCTTTGTTAAAGTTATTATTTCTTATAATTCACTGAGCTAATATAACTACAGTCACACAAAAATAACAAGCCTCTGTACTATGGTCAGTCTGCAACTAACTGAAGCTTGATGGCTTCTGCCTTAAGGGTAGTCACTGCTCTAGAGGCAGATGTACTTTACTACACAGCAATTATGAGTCTCCTATTGTACACAGAACACACAGTGAGTGGTAAAAGAAAAACTGTGCCCTTGAGGCATGAGTGGATCACCTTATTTCTGATCATTCTTTTGGGTATAGTATGGATATAATACACTTCATATATTTCTTGAAAGACAAGTGCAGAGCCTTTTCAGGCTTTAAATAGCTATCTTGAAATTGTTTATAACAGCAATCACTTCATAGATGAAAATATTAGTGTCAAGCTTATTTTTAATTAAATGTATGTGAACGTTAAGAAAACTCTTGTTAATAATTAATATAAGTACACTGAGTGCACAATTATTAGGCAAATGATTATTTTGACCATATCATCCTTTTTTATCTTCAAGCTGGCTGTATTAACTTGAATTCTTACTTGTTTAATGCAGATCAGGTCATATATATTTGTGTAATGATTGGTGCTGCAGCTGCTGCTAACTGCCTCTTGATTACTTATAAGTCTGAAGACGGGGACAGAGACCACAACCCTTTTTGTGTGAATGGCTCACATGATGTAACAGCCTCCCCTGATCTCCGGGAATGTGAGTGCCGAAACCACTACAACAGTGCTAGCATGGAAGTTGAGCATAAATGTTTTTATTTTATTGGGGGCATACATTCAAGTTAAGAAGAGGATGTCCTAGTAGTGGACAACCCCTTTAAATTATTAGAATAGTACATGCAATATAGTTCTAGTATCTGAAAATAGGAACATGTTAAATATAATAATTGATTACATAATTGTTTGACGTCAAATAGTATAATTAGTAGAGATGAGCGACTGCTTCCGGGAGGATATAGTCAGGTTTTGGACCACCCGACTTTACCAAAAGTCGAGTCGAACGAAATTGACCAACTATCGGCAAAAGTCGGAGTTCCGACCGAAACCCGACCCCAATGCAAATCAATGGGGAATGAAAGTCGTCAGTGAGTGGAGGACAGTAAACACACCTACAGTGCCCATTTCAATGGCAACGACATCAATTCTCATTATTTAAGCTTGTCAGCCTTAATTTACTTTATAATAATAGTAACGCATTGAAAACTGGGGGTTATTTGGCTAACGTTGTGGGGGGTACAGCCCAGTTGGGAGGTGGATAAACTGGCATATGTTGAGGTGCAGGCTGGTCGTTCAGCAGCTGCAAATGGAGGAATTGGAGAAGTCGGAGGAATTGGAGGCGAAAGCAAGCCATTTTGCTGGCAACCTATGTGTCATCAGGGGAAGGTGGTACAAAAATCTTTGAAACCCAGGCATGGTTCATTGTAATGAAGGTGAGATCATCTACATTTTGGGTTGACAGCCGGGTCCTTCTTTCTATCAGGATTGATCCAGCAGCACTGAAGACTGTTTCTGATAGCACACTACCAGCAGGGCAAGGGAGCTCCTGTAAGGCATATTGTGCCAATTCAGGCCAGGTGTCCAGTTTACAGGCCCACTAGTCAAAGGGGAATGAACTGTGAGGGAGAACATCGATAGGGGAGGAGAGATAATTTTGAACCGTAGTAGACAACTGCTGTCTCTTGTCTGTTGCAATCGATTCATTACTACCAGCCGTGTGAGCGGCACTCGAGAAATCAGTCCTCAATATGAAACACCTTTCTCCAACGCCACTTCGGCTGTATGCACCACGAAACCTCTTCCATGTTGCCCAGTACGACTCGTGGTAGACCTAGCACCGCTGCTGTGTGCTGGGAATGCCTCTAACAAACGGTTTACCAGAGTTGCTTGTTTGTTCACCAATATTAGCTCTAGGTTCTCCTGTGGCATGATGTTCTGTAATTTGCCTTTATAGCATGGATCGAGGATGCTGGCCAACCAGTAGTCATCATCCTTCATAATTTTGGCAATGCAGGGGTCCCTTTTGAGGATCCGCAAGAGATAATAACACATGTGGGCCAATGTTCCAGGTGTCAATGTTGCACTGCCAGTGGTGGGTGGAGGAGCACTTTTTGCCAAATCCACATCCCTCCAGTCACGCACAAACCCTGTACCTGACCTTGGCAAGCCAACATTTTCTCTTGCCCCCTGAGAAGCATCCTCCTCCCCAAAATAATCATCCCCCTCATCCTCCTCCTCTTCATCTTCTTCCTGCACCTCGTCCAGGACAGTTCCCTGAGCAGACAATGCCTGACTGAAATCAAGGCTTCCCTCCTCCTCTTCTTCCTCCTCCTCCACTGCAGAAGCCTGATCCTTAATGTGCGTCAAAGTTTGCATAAGCAGACGCATAATTGGGATGCTCATGCTTATGATGGTGTCATCTGCGCTTACCAGCCGTGTGCATTCCTCAAAACACTGAAGGACTTTACAGAGGCCTTCAGCTTTGACCACTGAACGCCAGACAACTCGATGTCTGCCCTCACCTGCCTGCCTGTGTATCCTCCCACAAATGCATTACAGCCTGCCTCTGTTTGCACAGCCTCTCAACCATGTGCATGGTGGAGTTCCACCTTGTTGCAGCGGCTATAATTAGTCAGTGCTTGGGGAGGTGGAGCGATCGCTGCAGACTCTGCATACAACTGGAGTCTAAGGGAGAGCGACGGATGTGCAAGCATAGTCTTTGCACCTTATGGAGCAGGGCTGGTAACTCCGGGTAATTATTTATGAAGCACTGCACCACCAGGTTCAAGGTGTGAGCCAGGCAAGGTATATGTCTAAGTTTTGCCAGGGCTATGGTTGCCACAAAATTACATCTGTTATCACTGACTATCTTGCCTGGCTCAAGATGTAGACTGCCCAGCGATGACTCAGTTTCTCGCTGCAATTAGTTGGCCAGTACCTCCACGGTGAGTCTGTTGTCACCCAAAGACTTCATCTTTAAAACAGCCTGCTGACTCTTACCACTAGCTGTTTGACAGTGGGACACCTCGTGTGCAACACTGGCAGCTGTGGATGGAGTGCTCGTGCAACTGAACTCTGTCAATGAGCTTTCGCTTCTGGAGGAGGAGGAGGCGGAGGGTCGAACATCTACAGCCAACTGTTGCCTATACTGTGGGCTAGGCAGCACTGTCCCACCGCCACTGTCCCCTGTGGACCATGCATCCACCACATTCACCCAGTGCGCAGTGATGGACAAGTAACGGCCCTTGCCATGCCTACTAGCCCATGCATCTGTTGTGAGGTGCACCTTTCCACTCATTGATTGTTTGAGTGCATGGACAATGCGGTCTTTCACATGCAGGTGGAGGGCAGGGATGGCTTTTCTAGAAAAGAAGTGCCAACTGGGTATGTCATAGCGTGGGACAGTGTAGGCCATGAGCTCTCGGAAAGCTGCGCTTTCACCCAAACAGAAGGGCATCATCTCTAATTAGATCAATTTGGCAATGTAGGCGTTCAAAGTCAGTGTATGCTGATGAGAGGATGAGTACTTTCTTGTCCTACTCAGAGTCTCTGCTAGGGTGACCTGGACTTGAGAGCGGCATATGGTGGAACTAGGGGTGGACATGGTGGACTAAGAGGGGGTTGGTGATGTAATGGTGGTGGTGGTAGTGATGGCCTAGATGCAGTCTTTCATTGGAAAAACTTTGTGATTCCCTGACTGCTTTAGTCTTGAGACAACACCTCAACATTTCTTGCTGGTGGTGTGATAACTGGTGGGCTTACAGTGGGGGAAGCGATGTAGCGTTGCAGGCTACCTTCAGTCGTGCATGTGTGCTACCTGAGGTTTTGCAGTCCATGCACGCTTGCAAGTGCATGGTGTTTACATGTCTAAGCATGCAACTGGTATTCAAATTTCGGAGATTTTTCCCTCGGCTAAAGGTCCTTCTGCACTTCTTATAGATAACCTTTGCCTCATCAATAGGATTTTGGTAAAAAATAGTGCCACACTGCACTCTTCCTGCTATGAGAAAAATTTTCAGAGCTTGCACGCTGTGCTAATTTGACCATGTTTTTGGACTGCCAGATAACCACAGCTGCGA
The DNA here is from genome assembly GCF_039654945.1 of Dendrobates tinctorius. Taxonomy (NCBI): domain Eukaryota; kingdom Metazoa; phylum Chordata; class Amphibia; order Anura; family Dendrobatidae; genus Dendrobates; species Dendrobates tinctorius. The sequence goes on along the minus strand of NW_027361698.1, from coordinate 54,730,194 downwards.
TGTCGATGCCTGCTGCGGATCCTCCGCCTCTTGTGAGCTATTGCCAGCGGCACCGTCTTCCCCCAATGAATGCCAATCTGGGTCAACAACTGGGTCATCCATCACTTCCTCCTCCATTTCATCTGCACCTTCCTCTGTGTCACCGTGTAATGTGGTATAGTATGCGGGAAGGGGCACCTGAGTTTCATCAGGGTCAGAATCTGGCTCAGACTGCGAGGGCAATGCAGTGCTCTGGGTGAATGTACCAGCAGAATCATATAGCACTGGCTGTGCATCAGTGCACTCCATGTCATATTCATCTTGGACTGGGGAATTCAGGATTTCACTTGATAACTTAGGCATGGTATGTGAAAAGAGCTCCAGGGAGTAATCTGAAGTGTGGCCTGCCGCATCCTTCACTTTTGGTGGGGGTGAAGGACACAAGGAAAGGTGTTGTTCCTGACCAGGAGCCTGCACTGATGACTCAGTGCTTGCAGTTTTTGAAACTTTAGAAGAGGAGGCGATAGAGCTGGAGGCTGCTTCGGCAATGTAAGCCAAAACTTGTTCCTGATGTCCGGCTTTAAAAGCGGTTTATCTACTAACTGAAAAGGGAGCCTTCCAGGCCATGTGGAGCCCGACGATGATGCAAGCTCAACACCTCCTGCCTTAGCTGCTATTGTGCTTTGGCACTACCAGCAGATGCACCACCACCACCACCATCGGTACCAGCTGGCCCCCCCACCCACATCCGTGGCCTCTTCCACCATACTTCCTCATGTTTGGGAAAATGTACCAAAAATACCAGCAGATATATGATACTGTATGAGGAACGTACAGCTGAATACGGTGTAGGGAAAAATTTAAATCTCCGTATATATTTCCGGAGTCACACACAGCCGCTCACTCAGTATTGTAAGGTAGCACTGTTATTCAAGTAGGGGACACTCGCTTAGCAGCCACAAAACCAGATCCGGCACAGGTTTCCCATAAACAATCATAGTCCATGCGGTTTATTTAGCATCGTAAACCCACAGCAGCAACATAAACTTCATAACATCAGCATAGCGTCCATGACAGAGCTTCACTCTGTTTATCCTGTCATCACACAGGTTATGCATACACAGGCTCTTCAGCCTCAGTTATCTCACCCACATCAGGGTTTCCTCATCGTTCCTTTATCATGCTGCAGACGTCCATTCCCTTCAGGGAATCATCAGGCACGTGCAGCCATTCAACAAAGCCACTTCACATGCTGTTAGCCAGGAGACACATCTCCCAGTGGGACCTTCAACAATGGACCAACCAGGCCCCTGCATTCACTCATGTGACCTACCCTGGCCACCTTATATGTCCATAGCCATGCCCACCTGGTCACGTGGCTATGACCTCATCACAGGTCCTACAATTGTTCATACATTCTTTAGTATGGCGCTCTAGACCCACCCCTGGGTGGATTTGTAGATGATTGATCCCGCCCATCTCATCAATCATCTGAAGGCTTCTCCCTGACACATTGGAATGAAAGATCCGCTCTGCTGATCAGCACATAAGCAAGCTTTCATCTCAAGGCCACCCACCTTGAGATTCATTACGATCATTCAGCATCCTACTCCTATCAGGACACTGGAAATGCTTATACACCTGTACTGGGACATCCACACAGCGCCCCCTAGTGGACGCAGTGGTCACTACACCACATACCTCCCCCCTCTGTTCAAACTTGTGGGGTTGAACACACAACATTACCCCAGGATCTCGAGACCAGGCACTCATCACACCTTGCCCCACAGGTCGAGAGAACCTTCTCCACCTGTCATATGGCCTCATCCCTACGTTAGGCCTCCCCCACCCCAGCAGTCCGAATTTCAGCCCTGATCTTTGGCCCTCCAGTCACAGCCTGTCTGCATCATCAGACACTGTTTGGTCACCACATTCCTCTCCCTGTTTGTTCTGTTCCCCGACCAGCTCCCCGGGTCAGTACGGTCATAAATCTTAGTTAAGCCTACTGTCTGGCCTGAGTCTGACTCATTCAGCATCTCACAGGAACTATGGTCTCTCAACATCATCCTGCCAGTCGAACTACCATTTGATGACATTCTTCAGCCATCTGCCATGTCACTTCTTGGAGGAACCCTTCGGGTCCTTACATCTTGGGTTGAAGGCGGCTGCCACCTGGTGTTGCGTACCTTTTTATTGATCGTCAACGGTCCATCCTTAACTGCTCAATCTCTTGCAGGTACCCCACTCGATACTCCAAGAGCATCAGAAAATTTCTCAGGCTTTCCACGGAGCCAACCACCATGATGGAAATCCTACCCTCTTCACTGGATATCTGGTCTTCATCAGGAGGGATCCTCACCCTCACCACACCGGAGATATTTACAAGGTCTTGCATTACCTTCCCAAGTCTTCCAATGATTCTCCCAATTAGACCTTTGGGTACCGGAAACACATCTTTCCGCAAACCCAGCCGATCCATAGCCTCCCTTGCTAACTCTAGTCGTCGAGCAGCTTTCATATTACTCCGCCTGACCAACTGTTTGGCATGGAGACATTGCAAATGCATTTCTTTCAGGACAGCTACTCGGTTTGCTGTATCTTCTCTGGCTGATATTATCACCAACTGCCGAGTCTCAGGTGCCCAGTGCACCTTACACGCCTTGACTGCCTCTTTAAAAGCCTCATGCACACCTTCCTCAGCACAGGATTCTTGCATGTCTTCGGGTACCTTGATCACAGATTTGAAGGTCGTGGTCTTGCTCTCTTCCTGGACAGAAGGCTCTGGCTTTACCACGGACACTTCCCTCACAAAAGTTGTCCCGACCGGGTGACTGTCTTCTTCAGTTCTTAGCTCACCAACTTCATGAGATTTTATCTCTTCACGACCCTTTGCCAAGATGGGTACTGGCAGTTCCGTCTTGTTATCCCACGTGCTCGGTGGCTGTAAATCATCATCCAAGCTCTTCTCCCGCAGAAGAACTTCTACTACTCCTCTGAGTTCTTCCATCTCTTCCAAAAGGATCTTGTTCACGTCTTGCCACGTTGACAGGTGACTTCTGAGCTCCAAGACTTCTTTCTCAATCCCCTCCACCCTGTGTTCGGCCATTTGTCTCAGGACTAGAGTTGAGTGACTTTGGTTGGATCGGGTTTCATGAAACAAAATTTGTTTCAGATGAAACTAGTCCGACTAGAGCAAAAAAAGTCGGAGTTTCGTCCGAAACCCGACCCCAATGCAAGTCAATGGAGATTAAAAGTCGGCATTGAGCGGATGACATTCATCCACTCAATGCCGACTTTTAATCCCCATTGACTTGCATTGGGGTTGGGTTTCGGACGAAACTCTGACTTTTTTTGCCCTATTCGGACCAGTTTCATCTGAAACAAATTTTGCTTTATGAAACCCGATACGACCAAAGTCGCTCAACTCTACTCAGGACCCTTTCTCATTCGAGATGTTCTTCCACTGTCTCTTTTATCAACTGTATCTCATGGTCTTGTTCTTTTTTTGGCCATCACGTGTTGCACCACCACTTCTCTAATGATATCTTCAATGGGTACCACTGGGTCAGCCCTATCAGTCGAGTGAAACCACCAGTCATCGTCTGACCGTGTTTCTACTCTAGTCGTCTCATCTACCAGCTCACCATCAGTCCTGTCATTAGACGTCAGGTCCGTAAGATGGGTCGACGCACCTCCTCTTCCGGTCCCTTCTACATCTGACCTGTCGACTTTAGTAGGCATTGCTGTCTCAATGTCTGCTAGGTCAACCGTAGAAACATCTCCATCCCCCTGCCATACATCATCAAACAACATCAAGTCCCAGCGTATCTCGAAGGCATACACTAAGTCTGGTGGTATACCGCCACCATGGCACTCAACGCTGTGTAACGAGTCAAACATTACTCTGCCTACCGCATAGTTCACCATGACCCCATGTTTACAGCAAACCTGGACCATTTTCTCGGTCAGCCAGAAAGTGAGCGAAGTTCCTGTCAGAGTCATCTGACTCTTTGAGTCCAGCTGACCAGAGACTCTTTTCCGGTGCAACATCACGGTACACACCTGCAGCCCATCGTTACTATCTGGAAAGAATATTTCACATTCTGACAAAGTCATACACACACACTGCGGTTCCCCAGACATATCCACTGAGGCAACCAGTGCTGCCTGTTAGGCTCCTGTTGCTGCACAGCGGGAATCCCGAGCCCTGCTCCTGGCGGTCTCCCATTCCTCCCCAGCCACAGAGGAGGTTGCTCAGCAAACTCGTCGGTCCTGGCACTCTGCCCAGACCACCTCCGTGGGTTTGCTTGTTGCTGCCACCTCTGGCACAGCTATGGCAATGCAGGCTGCTCAGCAGCGAGATTCTCCAGGGACTAAGTCCTCATGTCAGGCCACTGAGCATGCCCGTGGAGTGATCTCCCATTGGAGATCGAAGATCACGTGCTTAGGTCCTGCTCCTGTTTGGATTGGCCCATCCGAGAAGCCAGGAAGGTCCTGGACGCTCGCGGCTATAAAAGGTTTGCATGGCCGCTCGGCCATGCGCTAGAATACTCTGTATTTTCAGACCATGAGGAGTGAGTGATGTATGCACGTATGAATGTCTCTGGTGACTGACTCATTATGAAACCCCTACCCTTGGTATGCATGTGTTGTGCAGCCTAGCCTGCCAGCGCCCAGGCTTAGGTGTAGGTAGGGCAGAGTCGGAGTCAGGCATTAGTCCCCATCAGTGACTCGGCACGCCACAGTGCACGCGCTCCACACTCCATAGCCAGCGTCTATAGCGGCGTTCACAGCAGCGACGCCGTGCGCTCAGAGGGCCTAGAGGAACTCTAACCCTGTGTCCTTGGGGTAGAGTTCTGTGGCCGCTTTCTGTGCGCTTTTTGGTATTTGCTTTCAGCGGCTGTGCGGCTCTGTGAGTCAACAGAGTTCACTCCTGTTCACACTGGGTGAAGTAACCCATGTGTGACTGTTTTCATGCCGCTCTATTCTTCCGCCATTACCTAGCAGCAGTGTACCACCTCTGCATGGTGGACCCCGGGCTGCGAATGCACCTACTATTATTTATAATTTGGTGCATTCCACCAGCCCTAATACTGCCATTTCCTGAACCGCCCCGATTTGGGTCGCCGCCCCATCTGGGACTCCACCCACTTTTGGGCTACCACCCTGATTTGGGTCACCGCCCCCTTCTGGGACTCTACCCCTTTTGGGCTACCACTCCGATTTGGGTCACTGCCCCCTTCTGGGACTCCACCCCCTTTTGGGCTACCACTCCGACTTGGGTCAATGCTCCCTTCTGGGACTCCATGCCCTTTAGGGCTACTACACCGATTTGGACCACCACCCCCTTTTGGGATTTCCCCATGTCCGTTTTACCAGTCTCCTTTGACCGCAGTTCACACCAAAACAGTCTTTTACGATACCACACAAGTCCTTGCTGGCACCACCACAGCTCCTGCTGTCACTGATCTCCGACACTTCCGGCTGCTGTTCACTCACAGCTGCTGGTGTCACCTTCGTAACCCCGCCAAGTTACCAGAAGCCGCTTGCCCCCTTCTTAACCCCACCGAGTTACAGTACAGAGTTACAGCACTGTACACACAGCAATACAGCTATCAGGCAGCCTAATAACACATCACAGAAAACAGCCTCACCAAATGATGTCTAATGACTAATGCACTAGCAGGATGCAGGGGGCTCCCAAAGATAAAGGTTGGAGCAGTGCAGGTGCCCACCAATGATGAAAGCAGCCACCCTATCACTATAGCAGTGATGATTAGAGTTGAGCGACTTTTGGTTTTTTAGGGTCGAGTTTCGTTTCGTGAAACCCGACTTTTCCAAAAGTCGGGTCGAGCAAGATCGTCAGATTATAGGGAAAAGCCTACTGTCTGGCCTGAGTCTGACTCATTCAGCATCTCACAGGAACTATGGTCTCTCAACATCATCCTGCCAGTCGAACTACCATTTGATGACATTCTTCAGCCATCTGCCATGTCACTTCTTGGAGGAACCCTTCGGGTCCTTACATCTTGGGTTGAAGGCGGCTGCCACCTGGTGTTGCGTACCTTTTTATTGATCGTCAACGGTCCATCCTTAACTGCTCAATCTCTTGCAGGTACCCCACTCGATACTCCAAGAGCATCAGAAAATTTCTCAGGCTTTCCACGGAGCCAACCACCATGATGGAAATCCTACCCTCTTCACTGGATATCTGGTCTTCATCAGGAGGGATCCTCACCCTCACCACACCGGAGATATTTACAAGGTCTTGCATTACCTTCCCAAGTCTTCCAATGATTCTCCCAATTAGACCTTTGGGTACCGGAAACACATCTTTCCGCAAACCCAGCCGATCCATAGCCTCCCTTGCTAACTCTAGTCGTCGAGCAGCTTTCATATTACTCCGCCTGACCAACTGTTTGGCATGGAGACATTGCAAATGCATTTCTTTCAGGACAGCTACTCGGTTTGCTGTATCTTCTCTGGCTGATATTATCACCAACTGCCGAGTCTCAGGTGCCCAGTGCACCTTACACGCCTTGACTGCCTCTTTAAAAGCCTCATGCACACCTTCCTCAGCACAGGATTCTTGCATGTCTTCGGGTACCTTGATCACAGATTTGAAGGTCGTGGTCTTGCTCTCTTCCTGGACAGAAGGCTCTGGCTTTACCACGGACACTTCCCTCACAAAAGTTGTCCCGACCGGGTGACTGTCTTCTTCAGTTCTTAGCTCACCAACTTCATGAGATTTTATCTCTTCACGACCCTTTGCCAAGATGGGTACTGGCAGTTCCGTCTTGTTATCCCACGTGCTCGGTGGCTGTAAATCATCATCCAAGCTCTTCTCCCGCAGAAGAACTTCTACTACTCCTCTGAGTTCTTCCATCTCTTCCAAAAGGATCTTGTTCACGTCTTGCCACGTTGACAGGTGACTTCTGAGCTCCAAGACTTCTTTCTCAATCCCCTCCACCCTGTGTTCGGCCATTTGTCTCAGGACTAGAGTTGAGTGACTTTGGTTGGATCGGGTTTCATGAAACAAAATTTGTTTCAGATGAAACTAGTCCGACTAGAGCAAAAAAAGTCGGAGTTTCGTCCGAAACCCGACCCCAATGCAAGTCAATGGAGATTAAAAGTCGGCATTGAGCGGATGACATTCATCCACTCAATGCCGACTTTTAATCCCCATTGACTTGCATTGGGGTTGGGTTTCGGACGAAACTCTGACTTTTTTTGCCCTATTCGGACCAGTTTCATCTGAAACAAATTTTGCTTTATGAAACCCGATACGACCAAAGTCGCTCAACTCTACTCAGGACCCTTTCTCATTCGAGATGTTCTTCCACTGTCTCTTTTATCAACTGTATCTCATGGTCTTGTTCTTTTTTTGGCCATCACGTGTTGCACCACCACTTCTCTAATGATATCTTCAATGGGTACCACTGGGTCAGCCCTATCAGTCGAGTGAAACCACCAGTCATCGTCTGACCGTGTTTCTACTCCAGTCGTCTCATCTACCAGCTCACCATCAGTCCTGTCATTAGACGTCAGGTCCGTAAGATGGGTCGACGCACCTCCTCTTCCGGTCCCTTCTACATCTGACCTGTCGACTTTAGTAGGCATTGCTGTCTCAATGTCTGCTAGGTCAACCGTAGAAACATCTCCATCCCCCTGCCATACATCATCAAACAACATCAAGTCCCAGCGTATCTCGAAGGCATACACTAAGTCTGGTGGTATACCGCCACCATGGCACTCAACGCTGTGTAACGAGTCAAACATTACTCTGCCTACCGCATAGTTCACCATGACCCCATGTTTACAGCAAACCTGGACCATTTTCTCGGTCAGCCAGAAAGTGAGCGAAGTTCCTGTCAGAGTCATCTGACTCTTTGAGTCCAGCTGACCAGAGACTCTTTTCCGGTGCAACATCACGGTACACACCTGCAGCCCATCGTTACTATCTGGAAAGAATATTTCACATTCTGACAAAGTCATACACACACACTGCGGTTCCCCAGACATATCCACTGAGGCAACCAGTGCTGCCTGTTAGGCTCCTGTTGCTGCACAGCGGGAATCCCGAGCCCTGCTCCTGGCGGTCTCCCATTCCTCCCCAGCCACAGAGGAGGTTGCTCAGCAAACTCGTCGGTCCTGGCACTCTGCCCAGACCACCTCCGTGGGTTTGCTTGTTGCTGCCACCTCTGGCACAGCTATGGCAATGCAGGCTGCTCAGCAGCGAGATTCTCCAGGGACTAAGTCCTCATGTCAGGCCACTGAGCATGCCCGTGGAGTGATCTCCCATTGGAGATCGAAGATCACGTGCTTAGGTCCTGCTCCTGTTTGGATTGGCCCATCCGAGAAGCCAGGAAGGTCCTGGACGCTCGCGGCTATAAAAGGTTTGCATGGCCGCTCGGCCATGCGCTAGAATACTCTGTATTTTCAGACCATGAGGAGTGAGTGATGTATGCACGTATGAATGTCTCTGGTGACTGACTCATTATGAAACCCCTACCCTTGGTATGCATGTGTTGTGCAGCCTAGCCTGCCAGCGCCCAGGCTTAGGTGTAGGTAGGGCAGAGTCGGAGTCAGGCATTAGTCCCCATCAGTGACTCGGCACGCCACAGTGCACGCGCTCCACACTCCATAGCCAGCGTCTATAGCGGCGTTCACAGCAGCGACGCCGTGCGCTCAGAGGGCCTAGAGGAACTCTAACCCTGTGTCCTTGGGGTAGAGTTCTGTGGCCGCTTTCTGTGCGCTTTTTGGTATTTGCTTTCAGCGGCTGTGCGGCTCTGTGAGTCAACAGAGTTCACTCCTGTTCACACTGGGTGAAGTAACCCATGTGTGACTGTTTTCATGCCGCTCTATTCTTCCGCCATTACCTAGCAGCAGTGTACCACCTCTGCATGGTGGACCCCGGGCTGCGAATGCACCTACTATTATTTATAATTTGGTGCATTCCACCAGCCCTAATACTGCCATTTCCTGAACCGCCCCGATTTGGGTCGCCGCCCCATCTGGGACTCCACCCACTTTTGGGCTACCACCCTGATTTGGGTCACCGCCCCCTTCTGGGACTCTACCCCTTTTGGGCTACCACTCCGATTTGGGTCACTGCCCCCTTCTGGGACTCCACCCCCTTTTGGGCTACCACTCCGACTTGGGTCAATGCTCCCTTCTGGGACTCCATGCCCTTTAGGGCTACTACACCGATTTGGACCACCACCCCCTTTTGGGATTTCCCCATGTCCGTTTTACCAGTCTCCTTTGACCGCAGTTCACACCAAAACAGTCTTTTACGATACCACACAAGTCCTTGCTGGCACCACCACAGCTCCTGCTGTCACTGATCTCCGACACTTCCGGCTGCTGTTCACTCACAGCTGCTGGTGTCACCTTCGTAACCCCGCCAAGTTACCAGAAGCCGCTTGCCCCCTTCTTAACCCCACCGAGTTACAGGAAGCCGCTTGCCCCTTGTTAACCCCGCCGAGTTACAGGAAGCCGCTTGTCACCTTCTTGACTCCCACTGAGCCACCGCAGGCTGAGTTGAGAAAAGAAAAAATAAACACACCACACAAAACTCACGTGTCCTGTCTGTGTGCTATTCAGGACATTCCTTCTCCGCCTGAGACTGCCCAACACACAGGGCACACTGGGTGCTATTCAGGGAGCCGACCCTCCTCCTAGGGTTTCCCAACACACCAGCCTCACCAGGTTCAGGGGCTCAGCTGGTGCTCTTCAGGACATCCGTCTCTGCCTGAGACTGCCCAACACTCACACCTCACCAGGTCCAAGGTCATACCACGTGCTCCAGGGATCCGATTCTCCTCCCAGATCCTCCCAACACTGACCCTCCAGGACCTTGCTCACTGAACCCTCCAGGTACACAGTCTTTCTCACTGACTCAGGTCAGTACAACACTAACACCTGTCCGTTACCTGTGTCGGCCACACAGGTCCTCGGGTACCTCATATCCACAGAGGCACCCTATAGCAATCCACAGTCTCTTTCTCTGACCCCAGTCAGTACAACACGGCTTTCACGTCCGTCACCTGCCGGCCACGCAGGTTCTCGGACCCCTCTACCGCAGAGGTGTCCTATAAGTCTTTTCCACTGACCGGCTCTCCCGACTGAGCGTTGCCAGCACTGCACCATGTGCCTTTGGAAATTGTTGCCCTTAGCAACCGAAATTTTGCAGTCCTCTTCCGTTGCTCCTAGCAACAAGGCTACAACACTGCCCATAGCATTCTCCACCAATTGTAAGGTAGCGCTGTTATTCAAGTAGGGGACACTCGCTTAGCAGCCACAAAACCAGATCCGGCACGGGTTTTCCATAAACAATCATAGTCCATGCGGTTTATTTAGCATTATAAACCCACAGCAGCAACATAAACTTCATAACATCAGCATAGCGTCCATGACAGAGCTTCACTCTGTTTATCCTGTCGTCACACAGGTTATGCATACACAGGCTCTTTCAGTCACCAAGTTATCTCACCCACGTCAGGGTATCCTCATGGTTCCTTTATCATGCTGCAGACGTCCATTCCCTCCTGGGAATCATCAGGCACGTGCAGCCATTCAACACAGCCACTTCACATGCTGTTAGCCAGGAGACACATCTCCCAGCGGGACCTTCCACAACGGACCAACCACGTCCCTGCATTCACTCATGACCTACCCTGGCCACCTTATTTGGTCCGTACCAACGCCCACCAGGTCACATAGCTATAATCACAGGTCCTACAAGCATTCATACATTCTTTAGTATGGCATTCTAGACCCACCCCTGGGTGGATTTGTATATGATTGATCCCGCCCGTCTCATCAATCATCTGAAGGCTTCTCCCTGACACATTGGAATGAAAGATCAGGTCTGCTGATCAGCACATAAGCAAGCCTTCATCTCAAGGTCACCCACCTTGAGATACATTACGATCATTCAGCATCCTACTCCTATCAGGACAGTGGAAATGCTTATACACCTGTCCAGGGACATCCACACAGCGCCCCCTAGCGGACACAGTGGTCACTACACCACAGTATGGATTTGAATGTAATACAAACAGCAGATATAGGGTCCTGTATGAGGAGCGTACAGCTGTATACGGTGTAGGGGAAAATGTAAATCTCCGTATTTATTTCCGGAGTCACACACAGACGCTCACTCAGTATGGATTTGACCGTAATACAATTAGCAGATATACGGTACTGTATGATGAGCGTACAGCTGTATACGGTGTATTTATTTCCAGAGTCACACACAGATAGTCAGCATGTATTTGTCCGTGATACCAGCCGGTACATGGTAGTGTGTGAGGAGTGTACAGCTCTATACGGTGTGGGAAAAAATGGATGGTAACTGTTCAGAAAAAAAGAATAAAAGTATTAGTGCTGTGTAAAAAGCAGTCTGCACAGCACTGTACACACAGCAATACAGCTATCAGGCAGCCTAATAACACATCACAGAAAACAGCCTCACCAAATGATGTCTAATGACTAATGCACTAGCAGGATGCAGGGGGCTCCCAAAGATAAAGGTTGGAGCAGTGCAGGTGCCCACCAATGATGAAAGCAGCCACCCTATCACTATAGCAGTGATGATTAGAGTTGAGCGACTTTTGGTTTTTTAGGGTCGAGTTTCGTTTCGTGAAACCCGACTTTTCCAAAAGTCGGGTCGAGCAAGATCGTCAGATTATAGGGAAAAGTCGGAGTCATCCCGAAACACGAAACCCAATGTAAGTCAATGGGGAATAAAAGTCGGCAGTGAGAGGAGGACAGGAAACACACCTACAGTGCCCATTTGAATACCAAAAGCATCAATTGTTCTTACTTAAGCTTGCCAACCTTAATTAACTTCATAATACAAGTTACGCACTGAAAAATGGGGGTTATTTGGCTAAAGTTGTGGGGGGGGAGGGCTGGCTCCAGGTTTTCATGTGCCCTGAGCGAAAGAGCGCCCCTTTAACACATACCACAACTCATCATGCTCCGATACGGCAGAGAAATAGCGGTATAGTACAATGAAAAATACCTCACTTTTTACATCTCATGACGAGGCCCATCTATTTCTCCATACAGAATCATTGGTCCCATATAATGTTTGAAACAGTATATGATGAGCTCCACATAATGCTACAGTATATTTCGGTCCCCATGGATGAAGCTCCACTGTCTTATGGGCCCAAATAATGCTCCAAACATAATGGGCCCCATTTCTAATGCTCTAGTGTATAATGGGCCCTGTAAATGCTGCTCCAGTGTCTGATGTCCACCTTTGGAATGTTCCAGTGTATGGTGGGCCCCATCTATCATTCTCCAGAGTATAGTGCTCCCCAAAAATTGCTGTCCCAACATTGAAAACAATCAAATAAGTCTCCTCGCTAGGGAATCCCTGTACTAGTCTAGATTCCTCGTCGTCCCCATCTTCCATCTCACTGCACAGTATTTCAACTTTGCAAGTGCTGTGATCCTGGGCAAGCAGGGGGGCCACTCGTTGGCGACGGCACTGGCACAGGGCCCCTGATAGTACGGTGGTGTGTCTGATGGTGGGTGGGCTGAACCTGCACTTTCATCTGCAGCTTCCTCTTTGTCACCGTGTAAGATGGAACTGTATATGGGAAGGGTAACCTGAGTTTCATCAGGGTCAGATTCAGGCCGGGTAGCGTGCGAGGGGAATGTAGTGGTCTGGGTCAATGTACCAGCAGATTCATCGAGCAGTGGCTGGGCATCAGTGCACTTGTGTCGCCCCCAGGAGTACGGTCGCCACAGTGGCATTACCTTCTTCCTAGGGAGTGTGATGTCATGCTTGGGAGCAACGAAGGATCTCTCTAGCAGGTTAACTGATTGGGCGGCGTTATTCCCACGAGTCATGACCCTCCAAACAGCGTTCATGAAGGCAAAGTGTTTGTTTTACGTGGGCAGTATGGTTGCAAAGCTGAACCTTAAAGGAATGTCCAGAAGGGCACCACCAGGAGTGGAGCCTACGGTTAAATTCGACTCCACCTGGGAGACCTCAACCATGCCAGCTACAGAACAGATGCACACATTGCAAGCTTAATTCCGTTAACGAACGAGACTCCGTCATGCCCCGCGGTCCGAGTCCGGCTTACTAGAGGGACACGTGAGGCTCTGGCACATGAGATTGGCCAATAACTGGTGTGTCATGCCCTTACATGTCCGTGGCTGCATGTGCGCTACACTGAAAAGGCCAGCGTTTGTCGCTTACAGGTGCAGATAACCCGCTGAACAACGTTAGTGATGGGGATCACTGATTACAATTATTACCCGCGAACAATGATTTCCCAGTAAGTGCAGGTCAACCGCAGTTCCGGAATTAGGCCTAACCGTCATTCCTGAAAAAATGAAAAACTTACGTGTGCAAACCACAGGTGCTGTAGCTTGCTTAACAGCTCGCCAGCCGTCCTCACGCCCAGTATGGATTACATGTGATTGCACAAAGGTGAGAAAGGGTACCGTATCCCCAGATAACATGTATGGATAGCGTACACATTCAAAATATATGTTTATACATCAGGAGGCAGGCTCAGACGGTGTCAGGCACAGTATGGATTGCACGTGATTGCACAAAGGTTAGAAAGGGTACCGTATCCCCGGATAACATGTATGGATAGCGTACTCATTCAAAATATATGTCTATACATCAGGAGGCAGGCTCAGACGGTGTCAGGCACAGTATGGATTGCACGTGATTGCACAAAGGTTAGAAAGGGTACCATATCCCCGGATAACATGTATGGATAGCGTACACATTCAAAATATATGTCTCAGAAGGCAGGCTCAGACGGTGTTAGGCCCAGTATGGATTGCACGTGATTGCACAAAGGTTAGAAAGGGTACCGTATCCCCAGATAGCATGTATGGATAGCGTACACATTCAAAATATATGTCTATACAGCAGGAGGCAGGCTCAGACGGTGTCAGGCACAGTATGGATTGCACGTGATTGCACAAAGGTTAGAAAGGGTACCGTATCCCTGGATAACATGTATGGATAGCGTACACATTCAAAATATATGTCTCAGGAGGCAGGCTCAGATGGTGTCAGGCACAGTATGGATTGCACGTGATTGCACAAAGGTTAGAAAGGGTACCGTATCCCTGGATAACATGTATGGATAGCGTACACATTCAAAATATATGTCTCAGGAGGCAGGCTCAGACGGTGTTAGGCCCAGTATGGATTGCACGTGATTGCACAAAGGTTAGAAAGGGTACCGTATCCCTGGATAACATGTATAGATAGCATACACATTCAAAATATATGTCTCAGGAGGCAGGCTCAGACGGTGTTAGGCCCAGTATGGATTGCACGTGATTGCACAAAGGTTAGAAAGGGTACCGTATCCCCAGATAACATGTATGGATAGCGTACACATTCAAAATATATGTCTCAGGAGGCAGGCTCAGACGGTGTCAGGCCCAGTATGGATTGCACGTGATTGCACAAAGGTTAGAAAGGGTACCGTATCCCCGGATAACATGTATGGATAGCGTACACATTCAAAATATATGTCTCAGGAGGCAGGCTCAGACGGTGTCAGGCCCAGTATGGATTGCACGTGATTGCACAAAGGTTAGAAAGGGTACCGTATCCCCAGATAACATGTATGGATAGCGTACACATTCAAAATATATATCTCAGGAGGCAGGCTCAGACGGTGTTAGGCCCAGTATGGATTGCACGTGATTGCACAATGGTTAGAAAGGGTACCGTATCCCCGGATAACATGTATGGATAGCGTACACATTCAAAATATATGTCTATACATCAGGAGGCAGGCTCAGACGGTGTCAGGCACAGTATGGATTGCACGTGATTGCACAAAGGTTAGAAAGGGTACCGTATCCCTGGATAACATGTATGGATAGCGTACACATTCAAAATATATGTCTCAGGAGGCAGGCTCAGACGGTGTTAGGCCCAGTATGGATTGCACATGATTGCACAAAGGTTAGAAAGGGTACCGTTTCCCCGGATAACATGTATGGATAGCGTACACATTCAAAATATATGTCTATACATCAGGAGGCAGGCTCAGACGGTGTCAGGCACAGTATGGATTTGATGGCCCAGCTTACACAGCGGAGGAGCAGGTAGAGGTAAAGATTGCAAATGCTGGGGCCCTGCCCAAGCAAGGGGGGCCCACTCGTGGGCGTCGGCACTGGCACTGGGCCCCTCATAATACAGCGGTGTGTCTGACGGCGGGTGTGCACCAACATCGTCAGAGACACTTGATTGCACTATGAGGGACCCTGTGCCAGTGCCCGCGCCCAAGAGTCGGCCTACCCACCTGTCCAGGGCAATGGCACTCGCACGGTGTCGTGCGCTAGGTGGTGACCCCGGCCATGGGTGGGGGGGCAGCACAGTTAGGGAGTTTTAGAAAGTGGCATATGTTGATGTTGGACATTCAGCTGATGCAAAAGGCGAAATAGGTGAAGTCCCAGGAAGAGGTGGACCAAAGCAAGCCATTTTTCTGTCACCCTATGTGTCATCAGGGGAAGGTGGGACAAAATCCTTGGAAACCCATGCATGGTTCATTTTAATGAAGGTTAGATCATCCACATTTTGGGTTGACAGACGGGTCCTTTTTTCTGTCAGGATTGATCCAGCTGCACTGAAGACTCTTTCCGATAGCACACTTGCAGCTGGGCAAGCGAGCTCCTGTAAGGCATATTGGGCCAATTCAGGCCAGGTGTCCAGTTTAGCGGCCCAATAGTCAAAGGGGAATGACCTGTGTGGGAGAACATCGATATGGGAGGAAAAGTATTTTGTGAACATAGTTGACAACTGCTGTCTCCTGTCACTTTCCATCGATGCAGTATTACCAGTTGTGTGAGCGGTATTTGAAAAATCAGTCCACAACATTGTCATGAAACCCCTGTCTCCAACGCCACTTCTGCTGTGTGCACCACGAACACCTCTGCCAAGCTGCCCCTGGCCCGTACGGCTCGTGTGAGAACCATCACCGCTGCTGTGTGCTGGGAATGCCTCAAGCAACTGATTTACCAGAGTTGCTTGTTTATTAGCCAATATTAGGTCAAGGTTCTCCTGTGGCATGATGTTTTGTAATTTGCCTTTATAGCGTGGATCCAGGATGCTGGCCAACCAGTAGTCATCATCGTTCATCATTTTGGCAATGCGGGGGTCCCTTTTTAGGATATGCAAGGCATAATCTGACATGTGGGCCAATGTTCCCGGTGTCAATGATGCACTGCGAGTGCTGGGTGGAGGAGCACTTTCTGGCAAATCCACATCCCTCCAGTCGCGCACAAACCCTGTACCAGACCTTGCCACGCCAACATTTTCACTTGCCCCACGAGATGCATCCTCCTCCCCTAAGTAATCATCCCCATCATCATCCTCCTCTTCTTCCTCCACCTCGTCCAGGAGAGGTCCCTGAGCAGACAATGGCTGAATGTCATCAAGGATTCCCTCCTCCTCTTCCTCCTCATCAACATTGGCTGCAGACGCCTGCTCCTTAAGGTGCGTCAAAGTTTGCATGAGCAGACGCATAAGTGGGATGCTCATGCTTAGGATGGCGTCGTCTGCGCTTACCAGCCGTGTGCATTCCTCAAAACACTGAAGGACTTTACAGAGGTCTTTCAGCTTCGAACACTGCACACCTGTCAACTCCATGTCTGCTCTCAAAGTGCCTGGCCGTGTATCCTCCCACAAATGCATTATGGCCTGCCTCTGCTCGCACAGCCACTCCACCATGTGCAGGGTGGAGTTCCACCTTGTTGGAATGTCGATAATGAGGCGGTGGTTGGGAAGGTGGAGCAATCGCTGCAGCTTCTACATACGAACGGAGTGTACAGGCGACCGGCGGATGTGCGCGCACAGTCTTCGCACCTTCTGGAGCAGGGCTGTTAACTCCGGATAATTTTTGAGGAAGCACTGCACCACCAGATTCAAGTTGTGAGCCAAGCAAGGTATGTGGCTGAGTTTTGAAAGGGCTATGGCTGCCACAAAATTACGGCCGTTATCACTAACTACCTTGCCTGCCTCAAGATGTACACTGCCCAGCCATGACTCAGTTTGTCGCTTCAAGTACTCGGCCAGCACCTCGGCGGTGTGTCTGTTGCCCAAACACATCATCTGCAACACAGCCTGCTGACGCTTTCCACTAGCTGCTCAATAGGGGGACACATTGTGTGCAACAGTGGCAGCTGCAGAAGGAGTGCTCGTACGACTGCGCTCTGTGGACGAGCTTTCGCTTCTGGAGGAGGAGGAGGAGGAGGGTCGAACGCCTACAGCCAACTGTTTCCTATACCGTGGGCTAGGCAGCACTGTCCCACCACCGCTGTCCCCCGTGGACCCTGCATCCACCACATTAACCCAGTGCGCAGTGATGGACACGTAACGGCCCTGGCCATGCCGACTGGACCATGCATCAGTTGTGAGGTGCACCTTTCCGGCTCACTGACTGCTTGAGTGCATGGACAATGCGGTCTTTCACATGATGGTGGAGGGCTGGGATGGCTTTGCGAGAGAAGAAGTGGCGACTGGGTAGGTCATAGCGTGGTACTGCATAGGCCATGAGTTCGCGGAAAGCTGTGCTTTCCGCCAACCGAAAGGGCATCATCTCAAACGAGATTAGTTTGGCAATGTGGGCGTTCAAACCCAGT
The DNA here is from genome assembly GCF_039654945.1 of Dendrobates tinctorius. NCBI lineage: Eukaryota > Metazoa > Chordata > Amphibia > Anura > Dendrobatidae > Dendrobates > Dendrobates tinctorius. Next base: position 54,712,566 of record NW_027361698.1, on the reverse strand, counting down.
GTACGCGGATGAGAGACTGAGTACTTTCTTGACCTACTCATAGTGTCTGGGAGGGTGAGCTGGACTTGAGAGCTGCATATGGTGGAAGTAGCAATGGACAGGGCGGACTGAGAGAGGGTTGATGATGGTGATGGAGTTGGTGTTCTTTCTGATGGCCTAGAATCAGTCTTTCGTTGATATAACAGTGGGATTCCCTGACTGCTGTGGTCTTGCAACGACACCTCAACATTTGCTGCTGTGCTAACCGGTGGGCTTACAGTGGGGGAAACAATGTAGCGTTGCTGACTACCTTCGTTGTGATCAGTTGCACATGTGGCACTTGAGGTTTGGTGTTGTGTCCACTCTTGCAAGTGCATGCTGGTTAAATGTCTAAGCATGCAACTGTATTCAAATTTTTCAGATTTTTCCCTCGGCTAAAGGTCTTTGCGCACTTCTTACAGATAACCTTGGCCTGATCATGAGGATTTTGTTCAAAAAAGTGCCACACTGCACTCTTCCTACTTTGGCAGACATTTTGCGGCCTAGCACGCTGTGATCTTTTGACCCTCTGGACAAGCTGTCCAGCAACTCTTTTGATGTTTGGAACCTGTCTTTGGAGTGCTACGGGCCTGCCAGATAACAGCTGTTGCGATGTCGATGTCTGCTGTGGATGCTCCTCATCTGAGCTATTGGAAGCAGCACCCTCTTCCCCCAATGGATGCCAATCTGGGTCAACAACTGGGTCATCCATCACCTCCTCTTCTATGTCATGTGCACCTTCCTCTGTGTCACCGTGTATGGTGGTATAGTGTGCGGGAAGGGGCACCTGAGTCTCATCAGGGTCAGAATCTGGCTCTGTACACTGCGAGGACAATGTAGTGCTCTGAGTGAATGTACCAGCAGAATCATCCATCAGCGGCTGTGCATCAGTGCACTCCATGTCAGATTCATCTTGGCCTGGGTAATTCACCATTTGACTTGATAATCCAGGCATGGTATGTGAAAACAGCTCCATGGAGTAATCAGTAGTATGGCCTGCGTCATCCTTCAATCTTGGTTGGGGTGAAGGACACAAGGAAAGGTGTGGTTCATGAACATGAGCCTCCAATGACGACTCAGTGCTTTTACTTTTTACAACTGAAGAAGAGGAGGCGATAGAGCTGGAGGCTGAGTCAGCAATGTAAGACAAAACTTTTTCCTGATGCTCTGGCTTTAAAAGCGGTTTGCCAACTCCTAGAAAACTAAGCGTTCGAGGCCTTATGTAGCCAGACGATGACGCAGGCTCAACACCTCCTGCATTCGGTCCTATTTTGCTCTTGCCACTACCATCAGATCCACCACCAACACCATCATTACCAGCTGCCAACCCCCGACCAATTCCACGGCCTCTTCCACCAGCCTTCCTCATTTTTGGTAGAAATGTAGACAAAATCCAACAAACTATATAGTAATGTAAAACAAGGTACAAGGTGTCTATAGGACAGGGGAGATTTTGAATTTCTGCAGACACTTGTGGACACTGGACACTTTTGGATTGTGTGAGGCCCACTGATATCTGAGCGCTATGTGACAGGCTTGATGGCACAGCTGTGACCAAAGTGACTAGAGGATAAGGGAGATTTTGAATCTCTGCACACACTTTTGGACACTGGACACTTTTGGATTGTGTGAGGCCCACTGATATCTGAGCGCTATGTGACAGGCTCGATGGCACAGCTGTGACCAAAGTGACTAGAGGATAAGGGAGATTTTGAATCTCTGCACACACTTTTGGACACTGGACACTTTTGGATTGTGTGAGGCCCACTGATATCTGAGCGCTATGTCACAGGCTCGATGGCACAGCTGTGACCAAAGTGACTAGAGGATAAGGGAGATTTTGAATCTCTGCACACACTTTTGGACACTGGACACTTTTGGATTGTGTGAGGCCCAATGAATATCTGAGCGCTATGTCACAGGCTCGATGGCACAGCTGTGACCAAAGTGACTAGAGGATAAGGGAGATTTTGAATCTCTGCACACACTTTTGGACACTGGACACTTTTGGATTGTGTGAGGCCCAATGAATATCTGAGCGCTATGTCACAGGCTCGATGGCACAGCTGTGACCAAAGTGACTAGAGGATAAGGGAGATTTTGAATCTCTGCACACACTTTTGGACACTGGACACTTTTGGATTGTGTGAGGCCCACTGATATCTGAGCGCTATGTGACAGGCTCGATGGCACAGCTGTGACCAAAGTGACTAGAGGATAAGGGAGATTTTGAATCTCTGCACACACTTTTGGACACTGGACACTTTTGGATTGTGTGAGGCCCACTGATATCTGAGCGCTATGTGACAGGCTCGATGGCACAGCTGTGACCAAAGTGACTAGAGGATAAGGGAGATTTTGAATCTCTGCACACACTTTTGGACACTGGACACTTTTGGATTGTGTGAGGCCCAATGAATATCTGAGCGCTATGTGACAGGCTCGATGGCACAGCTGTGACCAAAGTGACTAGAGGATAAGGGAGATTTTGAATCTCTGCACACACTTTTGGACACTGGACACTTTTGGATTGTGTGAGGCCCAATGAATATCTGAGCGCTATGTGACAGGCTGGATGGCACAGCTGTGACCAAAGTGACTAGAGGATAAGGGAGATTTTGAATCTCTGCACACACTTTTGGACACTGGACACTTTTGGATTGTGTGAGGCCCAATGAATATCTGAGCGCTATGTGACAGGCTCGATGGCACAGCTGTGACCAAAGTGACTAGAGGATAAGGGAGATTTTGAATCTCTGCACACACTTTTGGACACTGGACACTTTTGGATTGTGTGAGGCCCACTGATATCTGAGCGCTATGTCACAGGCTCGATGGCACAGCTGTGACAAAAGTGACTAGAGGATAAGGGAGATTGGATTGCTTTTAAAAAAGCAGTTTGCGGAGCAGTGGGTAAACAGCAATGCAGGAATGTCAGGAAGCCTTAGAAGGCAGCCCAACAACCAACACCACTGATACACCACTATATAGCCTCCCCTTGCACTGCACACACAGTGACTGGTGTGTTGTGCAGGCCAAATCGCTAGCAAAAGAAGCAGTTTTTTTGTCTTCTTCCCTGCCTAACGCTCTCCCTACAGAATCAGCAACCTCTCCCTATACTGAGATCGGCAGAAGTAAGATGGCGGTCGGCGTGCACGCCCTTTTATACCCCCTGTGACGCCCACCAAAGCAAGCCAATCACTTGCATGCCCTTCTGAAAGATGGTGATGACCCCTTCCTATGTCATCACGTTGCCCACAGTGTCCGTGGATCCTGATTGGCTGAAAAAGAGCGCAAAACAAACTTTTGAAACGCGACTTTGGCGCGTAAGTCGCCGACCTCGTGGCCGACCTGATCCTAGGGTCGGGTTTCGTTTCATGAAACCCGACTTTGCCAAAAGTCGGCGACTTTTGAATTTTTTCGACCCGTTTCGCTCAACTCTAGTGATGATGAAGGTGGTAGCTGCCTAGTGGAAAAAAGCGCACAGATGGAGCTTGCATAAGTCACACAGGAAAGTGCAATGCATAGTGTCTGAATGACAGCCTATTTAAAAGTGCCTAAAATGGAAAGCGGGCTGTACATCACTATATATGCACCACACAGAAAAACCAGCCATCAAAAGGAGCCCAGCTGCATCCTGCAAAAAATGATAAAAAGTGCAATAAAAAGATACAAAAAAATGCATACAATAAATACATTCAATGAGGTATTGGTTACTATTTTGACCAAAACAGATAAGCTCGCAATCCATCATCAAGGATCCTCATTCCAGCTGCATCCTACTATTTGTGCATTTGTCAGCAGACAGGGTTTTTGGTAAGGCCATATCTTGCTGTGTGAGTTTTTTGGATTTTTTCTATGTTAGTGATATTAGTGTAAGGGACCTGCAATATCATGAGGAGCCTTGACGGTGGCTTGCAGGCTTTATTTATTTTTGCCAAAATATTAACCAATACCTCATTTAATGTACTCATTGTGTGCATTAATTTTTTGCACTTTTATTATCTTTTGCAGGATGCAGTTGGGCCTCTTTTTGTTGGCTTGGTCTATTGGGGCATCTGTCATTGTGTTGTTGCATATTTTAGTGCTGTAGCAACCCGCCTGATAATACTATAGGCGTCATTAATAGGTTGCAAGCCAGACACTTTGCATCACACTTATATATGTGTGACTGGCGTCCTATGCAAGCCTTATCTATGTGCATTTTTTCTACTGGGCAGCCAACCCCACCATGGTTAGTTAGTTGTGGCGTGGTTGTTTTTATCAGTAGTTTGCACCTGAGCTGCCCCTTGCCTCTATTAGTGGAGGCCAGCTGCATCCTGCTATATGTGCATTTGTCAGCAGACAGGGTTTTTGGTAAAGCCATATCTTGTTGTGTGCGTTTTTTTAGTTAGTTACTCGCAAAAAAATGAGGATCCTTGACGTTGGATTGCGAGCTTATCTGTTTAGGCCAAAATAGTAACCAATACCTAATTGAATGCATTTATTATATGCATTTTTTTGTATCTTTTTATTGCACTTTTTATCATTTTTTGCAGGATGCAGCTGGGCTTCTTTTGATGGCTGGTTTTTCGTGTGGTGCATATATAGTGCTGTACAGCCCGCTTTCCATTTTAGGTGTTTTTTCAATAGGCTGTCATTCAGACACTATGCATTGCACTTTCCTGTGTGACTTATGCAAGCTCCATCTGAGTGCTTTTTTTCCACTAGGCAGCTACCACCTTCATCATCACTGCTATAGTGATAGGGTGGCTGCTCTAATCAGTGGTGGGCACCTGCGCTGCTCCAGCCTTTATCTTTGGGATCCTCCTGCATCCTGCTAGTGCATTAGTCATTAGACATCGTTTGGTGAGGCTATTTTCTGTGATGTGTTTTTGCTAAAATTTACAGGATTTTTAAATCCTTTTTTCTCTGTCTGTGAGCTTTGAATTGATGTTTAGTTAGGTAGTCACATAAAAATGAGGATTCTTGACGTTGGATTGCGAGCTTATCTGTTTTGGCCAAAATAGTAACCAATACCTCATTGAATGCATTTATTATATGCATTTTTGTATCTTTTTATTGCACTTTTTATCATTTTTTGCAGGATGCAGCTGGGCTTCTTTTGCTGGCTGTTTTTTCTGTGTGGTGCATATATAGTGATGTACAGCTCGCTTTCCATTTTAGGCATTTTTAAATAGGCTGTCATTCAGACACTATGCATTGCACTTTCCTGTGTGACTTATGCAAGCTCTATCTGTGCGCTTTTTTTCCACTAGGCAGCTACCACCTTCATCATCACTGCTATAGTGATAGGGTGGCTGCTCTCATCAGTGGTGGGCACCTGCGCTGCTCCAGCCTTTATCTTTGGGAGCCCCCTGCATCCTGCTAGTGCATTAGTCATTAGACAAGGTTTGGTGAAACTATTTTCTGTGATGTGTTTTTGCTAAAATTTACAGGATTTTTAAGTCCTTTTTTCTCTGTCTGTGAGCTCAGGCAGCCTAATAACCAACACTGCTGCACACAAGAAATTCCTCCCCTGTCACTGTACACTAATTGTACAGCACAATTGCTATCAGCACAAGCACATAAGAGCTTCTTATATCTTTACAGCCCTAACTTTCTCCCTACTGTTAAGATCGGCAGAAGTAAAATGGAGGTCGGCGGTCAGGGCTTTTATAGACACTATGATGCCCCCAAAGCAAGCCAATCACTGCAATTCCCTTCTCTACGATGGTGGTGGACACTGCACATGTCATCTCGTTGCCCACAGCGTACGTCCTTGCTCATTGGCTGAAAAAAAGGCACCTGCAAGCACTCTGGGAAACCCAACTTTGGCGCTCGTTTTGCCGACCGCATGGCTGACTTAACGCTATGGTTGGGATTCGGTCAGCGAAACCCAACTTTGGCATAAGTCGGCGACGTATGAATCTGGCCGACCTGTTTCGCTCAACTCTAATAATTAGTTTTTTAAGAAAATATAGTTGAGAGCTGCAAAATGATTTATAGTAATGATGATATTTTACACTGTAACTAATTGCTTGCTAAGGATGGTCTTTCAGATTATTGAAAAATGTCTGTAAATGTTTCAATTTGGAAATCTACCACTTTATACCTAAAATATTCAGTACATAATATTCATACAATGCTTCAATTGCTGTTCATTAGCTAGTCTTTCCTTCTTCAGATATTTTTTACATAAATTATGTTCCCTAAATCACACATAATTGATTGGCTGAAAGGGAGTCAGTTTTGGCATGAAACAGTATACTATATGACCTGCATCAGTGGCCTGAAAATACCCATTCATTGCTTATCTAAGTTATTGCATCTGCATATGAAGGTGTAATACTCAATTGCTTTAAATATGGTTTAAATATTAATAACTAACTCTAATTAGGGTTTTTATTAATAGCTATAATATATTCAAGCTGTCTTTCTTTTAGCTTATAAGCCTTTAAAAAGCCATTAATGCAGTTCTATGAAAGTAGCATGCACTCTTCCTGCCATTTTTCCTTTATGGAAAAATATATAACTATGTTTCCTACTAGAAAATATTGATTTTGCATCTTGTTTTGCAGTAACAACTTTTTAACAGAATACATTTGTAATTTGATTTTTTTCTTAGATCCCATATCATCAACTTAATATTTTGTAAATAATACATTTAAATTGAAATGATGGGAATGATCCTTTGAAGGTGGAATTTATGTGGACGTTCGTGAAATTCGAAAATCCCTATGCATTTGAACAATTTTCAATTTGATTCGCAAGGATTGCAAATAACTAAAAAAAATAGCACTATTTCATTGAATACTGAAAACTGCAGAAGCCAGAGAGTGGGCTTATTATGTGGGCTTGTTTAAAATGCTTTGCAGCTATCACATCAAATAATGTATCACAGCCAATCATGGAGACTATAACAGCCTCTATTTAAAGATATGGACTGGCCAAGTAGTGCTATTTTAAGATTTTGAAGCCTAGGGATCATGTCATGGACCTACTTGTATTTACTTAGCAGAGTGATATTTTAGGATTACAATGCAATTTTTGGTCAAAGATGGGATAGTTAAACAAATGTTGAAGGTTTGACAACAGTTTTCCTAGTCCAACTTAACAAATATATTAGCTACAAAGACACTGCTAGTTGTTGTCACAAATTATTTTCCTTTCTAAGTAACATAGAATTCTTGGTTGTTTTTTGTTTAGGGGATAATAGTGTTTCTTTCTTTCTTTTATAATTAAATGTGGGGCGTTGCAGAATTTCCTGACCATGTTCATTCCTGCTGTTTTTGCAGTTTCATGGTCCTCTTTTTGTTTAATTTAATTTGCTTTAGGGAAAAAAAATTATTGTACCGGGTGAGTCATAAAGGACGGATGTATTTGAAGTGGCTATAACTCACCACCAGGTGGAGGTAGAGATGTGCGGGAGGCGGGGTTATGTTTGTGAGGTGAAAGCATTGTTTTTATTTTAGTTTCAGTTTAAGCTATGGTGCCGTGGACGATAGAACATCGCGTTTTTGCGTACGACAGTTTTGTCAAGAATAATGAGTGTATCACAGCCGTTCAGCGTGAGTTTCGGCGTCATTTCAATATTCACAGAAATCAAGCTGTTCCCGCTCGTAACACTATCCTACGTTGGGTTGAAGCACTCCGTACCCGAGGTACACTAATGAACAAACGACCACCGGGGGCTCCACGAACGGCACGTACCCCTGAAAATGTGGAACGCGTCAGGCAAGCCATGCTGCGTAGTCCGAGTCGATCTGCTCGGAAACATTCTTTAGAACTTGCCCTCAGTAATCGTACAGTAAGGCGTATTTTGCATTTAGACCTGCATTTCCACCCCTATAAATTGGCCATTGTGCAACAGTTGGAGCGCGGGGATTACGCAGCGCGACTGAAGTTCGCACATGAGATGGAAGCAATTATTGAGCAAAACGACAACCTTACTTTATTCATGAGTGATGAAGCTCATTTCCATGTCAATGGCATGCTCATGGTTAATCAGCAGAACTGCCGTTATTGGGCCTATGAAAATCCGAAAGAATTACATGAACGACCGCTGCACAGCCCTAAGGTAACGGTGTGGTGCGCTATGGGCAAATATGGCGTGATCGGTCCGTACTTTTTCGAAGGCGATAATGGCAATACTGTTACCGTGAACTCACAACGTTATATCGCCATGATAAATAACTTCTTTGTTCCTGAGTTACGACGGCAACATATCCCCATCTCTAGTGTGTGGTTTCAACACAGTATACGTAACCAAATCTGTGAATACATTTATATTTAATAAATATTTAACGATTTTATGATTAGTTTAAAAACGTCCGTCCTTTATGACTCACCCGGTATATTGTTCAAATTAACTTAGCCATTTTAAATTGTAAAAATGCAAATATATTTATGCTATATTGATCTTATGGGCAAAATGATTTTACATTAGCCCTTTCTGGATGATTGCATAGGTTTCCAGGGTTGACTAAGTGCATTAACACTTTTATCAATGTTATATTTTATCCAAAAATGTATGATATATGAAAAAGTGCAACTGGTACCAGACATAGAGAGAGGAAAAAAGAACATACCTATGCTGAAAATGTGTGATCCACTAACAGCAGATCAGCACTGCTGCAGAAAACACCCCAGAAGTAGTAGTACCAAACTCTGATTACACTTGTCCTAATTTGACTCTGGCAAGTGTATCAGTGGTGAGGAAGCAGAGGGCAGAATGGAATTGAAGTACAATTAGCTTTCTTCTCCACCATTGTACTCAACAGTACCTAGATCCTTAGGATGCAGATATCATTGAAATCCATATAGTGGCATGGCTTGCTTACTGAGCTGATTTTTGGCATCATGTTCTCCTGAGCTCAAGGGTCCCATAGCGGTCACAAGGTCTGCCAATATGGATGCCCTTGAAGGAAACCTCAGGGCCAATGGGATGAGCCTCCAGTTCTCCAATGGGCCAGTTCAACTCTTGGGCTGGCGAATGTACTGTGAAAGTTGATGTCAGAAAGGCTGCTTAGTACTATTATAATAATGTGCATTTGAGGAGTATTTATTGACATGCACCAATAAAATTATTATTTTAATTATTACTTTAAGTGAGAAAACTATAGTAATTATGCAGCCATTCTGATATACTAAAGATTTTCACTCAAGTATGGCAACCTTATCAAGTCTAATCAGGTCCCCCTGCTCATGCCAGCACATGTCCAGGCCTCTTTGAAGTTTGCCAATAATCATCAGGAAAAACCAGAGGAGGCATTGGAGAAGGTCATGTGTTCAGATTAGATCAGCATAGAACTTTTTTGTATCAATTCCACTTGCCGTCTTTGGAGGAAGAAGAAGGATAAGTACAACCCCAAGAGTACCGTCCCAACTATGAAGCATAGTGGAAGAAACATCATAATCTGGGGATGCTTTTTTGCAAAGAGGAAAAGACTTCTGCACCTTATTGAAGTAGGGATAGATGGGGTCATATACCTAGAGATTTAGACCAACAACCGCCTTCCCTTGTTAAGCGCATTGAAGATGGGTGATAGCTGGGTCTTCCAGCATGACAATGACCCAAAACACAGCCAGAATAACTAAGGAGTATCTCGGCAAGACGCATTTAAAGGTCCAGTAGTTGCCTAGCCAGGCTTCAAACCTGAACCCAATAGAAAATCTTTAAAGGGAGCAGAAACACAACGTTGCCCTGTGACAGCAATAAAACCTGAAAAATCTGGAGAAGATCTGTATGGAGGAGTAGGCCAAAATCCCTGCTGCTGTGTGTGAAAACTTGGTCAAGTATTACAGGAAACGTCTGACCTCTGTAATTGCAAAGATTTATGTACCAAATATTTAGTTCTGTTTTTCTATTGTATCAAATACTTATTTCATTCAATAACCTGCAAATGAATTATGTAAAATTCATGCTATCTGATTTTCTGGATTTTTTTAAGATTCTGTCTCTCACAGTTGAAGTGTATGTGCAATAAAAATTAGAGACCTCCCCATTCCTTGTAAATGAGAAAGCTTGCAATATTGGCAATGCATCAAATACTCATTTTCCCCACTATTTGTCTCTGCTAATAATATGTACCATAATCATTTGTTGTGACAGCAGCTGCCTGGCACTGATTTCTAATTTTCTCACTGTATTAATTCACTTGGGTCTTTTTTGGCTGCATTTTTACCCAAGTGCAGGACCTTTATTTATCTATAAGAGAAAAGAGTGACATGGAGTCTCTATGCAGAGGGTTAAAGCTGGAATCCAGTTGAGGTTGCTGATTTGCGACTGGTGGATGCCAATCCTGCTGGTGAGCACAGCAATTAAACATAAGGGAAGTGATGTGTTTCTGGCACTCCAATCAGGTAAAAATCCAAATAAAATTTATATACCTATGTTAAACTTCAATTTCAATTTCTTATTCCAAGCCTCCAGTTTATCTCTGTAAGGCCTTGTTCAGTTGTTCAGTGTTTGATCAATGTTTACCATCAATATTTTTAAGCATCCAGAGAAAAAGCATAATAGAAAAACATGCACCACTTCTGCATTTTTTACCTACTCCTTGTTTTGTTTTCCTGATGGAAAATACTGACCAAATACTGAACATGTTAATGTGGCCTAAAAGTAATTTATTCTCCTGGGTGTTGATTACAATGTGAAGCTTATTATCATCTGCAAATATAACACAATTTTACTCTGAATGCCCTCAACAAATTTGTTAATAAACATAGAAGAGAAGAGGGCCCAATACTGATGTCCCACTGTTAACTGTGGCCCAATTAGTGTGTGTTTTACTATTAAGCACCCATTGAATTCAACTACTTAGCCATTTGTTATTCTAATCCATTTTGACCTATTTTCCCTTAAGGGGGATTTACACATAGCGATATCGCTTGCAATATCAATCAATCAAATTTATTATTGCCAAGTACATATTACATATATACAAGGAATTCTTTGTGGCAAAGAGGCAACATAATATATAACAACAGATACAACAAGTAACATCTAACAAGACAGATACAGTATATAGTCTACACATGACGATTTAATTGTTGAACAGAGAGTAGATAGAAGCTGTTCATATGGCGGTTGGTGCTGCATTTGGGGACTCTCAAGCGACGTCCTGAAGGGAGTAGTTGGAATGAGGAGTGTCCCGGGTGAGAGGGATCGGATGAAATTTTCAATGCATGGGATCGAATACTCTTATCATAAAGATCCTGGATTTTAGGCAGGGGGAACCTATAATTCTCTCTGCTGTTCTGAAAGTCCTTTGTAAGCGGAGTTTGTCATGTGCAGTGGCTCCCCCATACCAGACTATCAGAGAGGAACAAATCACAGATCTGATGACAGCATTAAAGAATAACATCAGCAGATTCTTAGACAAACCATATCTTTTCAGCTGACGCAGGAAAAACATCCTCTGTTGTGTTTTTCTTATAACAGCATCCACGTTTTTCCCCCATTTAAGATCATGAGAGATGATAACACCAAGGAATTTGGTCTCTGTGACCCTAAGAACCACTTCGTCATGGATGTAGATTGGAAGTATCTCATGTAGATCTTTCCTAAAATCCACAACCATCTCAGCAGTTTTTTACTGTTGAGTACAAGATTATTGGCTTTACACCAGTCACATATTCTTTTCACCTCACTCCGATACAAGTCTTCAGCATTTCCCCTGATGAGACCAATCAGTGTCATATCATCGGCAAATTTCAAGATTTTTACTGAGTCTGCTGAAGAGATGCAATCATTCGTATAGAGAGAAAACAGTAACGGGGACAAAACACAACCCTGAGGTGCCCCAATGTTTGTGACCAAGGTGTCCGAAGTGAATGGTCCAACTTTTACACTCTATATCCTGGCTGTCAGGAAGTTATAAATCCACAAGCATAAGTTGAGAGGGACTCCAAGAGCTACCATTTTCTTATGAAGTAAATTTGGATCAATGGTATTGAACGCTGAGCTAAAGTCCATGAAAAGAATCCGGACATATGAGTGCAGTTCATCTGTATGATCCAAAATGTACTTCAGTGCCAGATTGACAGTGTCGTTTGCCGAACGATTCTCCTTATAGGCAAACTGAAGCGGGTCCCATAGCTTCTGCGTGAATTTTATCAGGTGGGACATCATAATTCTTTTGAAGACTTTCATAGCTACAGATGTGAGTGCTACTGGTCTATAGTCGTTCAACTCAGAGGATCCCACTTTCTTGGGGACAGGGATAATTGTGGAATTTTTCCAACACTGAGGTACAACACACTCTTTCAGTGACACATTGTATATATTTGTCAGTATAGGGGCAAGCTGGGTAGCACATACTTTCAGACACATTGGAGATACACCATCAGGGCCAGGTGCCTTTTTGACCTTAAGTCCCTTCAGGATGCGTATCACCTCTGCCTCGGAGATCACTACTTGGGTGTTGCACAATGAATGATCTTTATATGAACATACTGAGGAGCTTAGATATGAATAGCCACTGTGTGTAGAGCTTGCCTCAAATCTGCAGTAGAATTCATTTAACTCTGCTGCCAGACTTCTGCAGGGGTTCACTATAGTGGGGTGGCTTTTATAATTGGTGACCTCTCTTAATCCTCTCCATGCAGATCTAGTATCTTTTGATGAGAACCTTTCCTCCGGAATCTTTGCATACTCGTGTTTGGCTAACTTGATCTCTTTAGATAGCGAGTTCCTAAGTTTCATGAATTCAGTAATATCGCCTGCTTTATAAGCCTCCTCTTTTCTCTTACGGATCAACCTGACTTTATTTGTAAACCACGGTTTGTTGTTTCCCCGAAAGTGGACAGATTTGGATGGAATAAACGTGTCTTCACAAAAACGGATATATGAGGACACTGCATCAACCCATTCATCCAGACCCGAGCATGTTTTCTGGAATACCTCCCAGTCCGTGCATTCAAAGCATGCTTGTAGTTGCAATTTTGCCTCCTCAGACCATGTCTTCTTTGTATAAACTGTAGGTTTGGATGTTTTCAACCTTTGCCTGTAGGCTGGAATTAAATGAATTAGACAATGATCTGAAAAGCCCACTGCTGCTCTCCTCACTGCCCTGTAGGCCCCTTTTATGACTGTATAGCAGTGATCAAGTGTATTGTTCTCTCTCGTGAAGCAGTTTATATGTTGAGTAAATTTGGGGAGTTCCAGGTTGAGTTTTCCTTTGTTAAAGTCTCCCATTACGATCACAAATGCTTCTGGAGATCCTTTCTCCCATTCTGATATTTTGCAAGCTAATTCACCAATAGCAGCTTTAACAGATGCTTGAGGGGGAATGTATACTGCAACCAGAACCATAGATGAAAACTCTCTTGGAGAGTAAAATCGTCACCGATTTTGTGATGTTATAGCGATATCGCTAGCGATATCGTTATGAGTGATATTTATCTCCGACCGGCTCCCCCGCTGTCCATTGCTGATCGCGCGAGATCATGCAGCTCCATTTCTCGTCGGGCGCTTCCTGCTGGGCTTCCTGTGGCGCCGACGAGTGACGCGTGGACTCGGGCGGGAGGACGTCAGGATCGCAGCGTCTGAAAGGTAATTATCGTCCGCTGTATCGCTGCTGCATCGCTGTGAGATCTGCCTGTGTGGCAGCTCACTAGCGATCATTTAGCGATGCATCAGCGATCCTGACCGGGTCGTATCGTGGTCGGGATCGCTGGTGCATCGCTAAATGTAAAAAGGCCTTTAGTCCCATTTTATATAGAAACATTTTATCTGGCACTATGAAATGTCTATGAAAAGAATCTCAACTTGTCCAACTTTGATTCAGTTTGGAATTTTTCTCCTCATAGAAACTGCTCAGATTAGTATCACTGGGCCAATCACTCATAAATCCATATTGATTCTGGGAATTAGTTTATTTAATTGAGATACTTTAGTGGAGCAGGATTTACATACAGTATTTTAACCACAGACAACATTAAATTGACATGGTTTCTGGGCTCACTTTTTGACCCCTTACTTGATTTCTGACAAAATATTTGCTGTATGGCAGTCTTTTGGAATTGAAATTGTAATTATGGAATCATTAACCCCTTCATGACCCAGCCTATTTTGACCTTAATGACCTGGCCATTTTTTGCATTTCTGACCAGTGTCCCTTTATGAGGTAATAACTCAGGAACGCTTCAACAGATCCTAGCGCTTCTGAGATTGTTTTTTTGTGACATATTGGGCTTCATGTTAGTGGTAAATTTAGGTCCATAATTTTTGCGTTTATTTGTGAAAAAAATGGAAATTTTGGCATTGGGCGATGCCTGCTACCATGACAGTGATTGACACATTAGCCAATGATGGGACAGGAGTAGTCCCATCATCCGGCTAATGTGTTGAATGAAAAAAAAAAAAAATTACATGCTACATACATGCTACATACATACAACATGCATACTACATATATACTACATGTAACATACATACTACATATATACTACATGCAACATGCATACTACATACATGCTACATACTACATGCATGCTACATACATGCTACATACTACATACATGCTACATACATACTACATACATGCAACATACATACTACATATATACTACATGCATGCAACATACATACTACATATATACTACATGTAACATACATACTACATATATACTACATGCAACATGCATACTACATACATGCTACATACTACATGCATGCTACATACATGCTACATACATACTACATATATACTACATGCATGCAACATACATACTACATATATACTACATGCATGCAACATACATACTACATATATACTACATGTAACATACATACTACATATATACTACATGTAACATACATACTACATACATGCTACATACTACATGCATGCTACATACTACATACATGCTACATACATACTACATACATAATACATATATACTACATGCATGCAACATACATACAACATATATACTACATGCATGCAACATGTATACTACATATATACTATATATACTACATGTAACATACATGCAACATACATGCAACATACATGCAACATACATGCAACATACATGCTACATACATGCTACATACATGCTACATACATACTACATACATACTACATGCATGCAACATGCATACTACATATATACTGCATATATACTACATGCATGCAACATACATATATACTACATACAATGCATACATATAGACATACAGTACATATAACATAGAGTACATACTTACCGTCACTTGTCACTTTGATCCCCGAAGCCATTGTCACCTGAGGGATAAATATCAAAATAAGAAAACACCAATATACTTACCCCGATCCGCAGAAGTCCACGAGGGTCCCACGTCCATCTTGCGTGGAGAACAGCAGCATCAGCTGATGCTACCGTTCTCTACCAGCTCCAGGAATACAATGACGCAATGGCATAAAGTGAGACTAGGGACTTTTTTTTTATTTTAAAGTGGTGGAGGAATACAGTGCGGAAGGATACCTACCTTCCGTCATTGTATTCCTGGAGCTGGTAGAGAACGGTAGCATCAGCTGATGCTGCTGTTCTCCACGCAAGATGGACGTGGGACCCTCGTGGACTTCTGCGGATCGGGGTAAGTATATTGGTGTTTTTTTATTTTGATATTTATCCCTCAGGTGACAATGGCTTCGGGGATCAAAGTGACAAGTGACGGTAAGTATGTACTCTATGTTATATGTACTGTATGTCTATATGTATGTATTGCTATGTATGTCTATATGTATGTATTGCAGCAGCCAGGGTTGTCCATCTGGCTAATCGTTTCTCAGACGCGTCCGCTCTTCGCCAGTCATTACACTGGCTGCCAATTCATTACAGGGTACAATTCAAAGTACTTGTTCTCACCCACAAAGCTCTCCACAGTGCGGCACCCCCTTACATCTCCTCCCTCATTTCTGTCTATCGGCCTAACCGACCGCTGCGCTCTGCAAATGACTTTCGACTAACCTCTGCCCTAATCCGTACCTCCCACTCCCGACTCCAAGACTTCTCCCGTGCTGCGCCAATCCTCTGGAATGCTCTACCCCAAAATATTAGGACCATCCACAATTTGCATAGTTTTAGGCGCTCGCTCAAAACACATTTGTTCAGAGCGGCCTATCACATTCAGTAATCAAAGTCATGTTTGTGTGTGTGTAGCCCATTCACTATCTCCATCTAACCCCCACCCCCTGAAGATGGCTGGACCGTCATTGTAAATACATCATTGTAAATACAAACCTGTGCTTTGTATCCCCCCCACCTCATTGTAGATTGTAAGCTCCACGAGCAGGGTCGTCTTATTTCGCTTTAATTATTGTATTGTTAACGTTGTTACTTATGACTGTTGTGTTTGAAACTGTTCAACTGTAAAGCGCTGCGGAATATGTTGGCGCTATATAAATAAAGATTATTATTATTATTATTGTATGTAGTATATATGTATGTTGCATGCATGTAGTATATATGCAGTATATATGTAGTATGCATGTTGCATGCATGTGGTATGTATGTAGTATGTATGTAGCTTGTATGTAGTATGTATGTTGCATGTATGTAGCATGTAGTGTGTATGTATGTAGCATGTATGTAGCATGTATGTTGCATGTATGTAGCATGTAGTGTGTATGTTGCATGTATGTAGCATGTAGTATACAGTGGGGCAAAAAAGTATTTAGTCAGTCATTTCAAGGTCCTGGAGTGGCCTAGCCAGTCTCCAGATCTCAACCCTATAGAAAACCTTTGGAGGGAGTTGAAAGTCCGTGTTGCCAAGCGAAAAGCCAAAAACATCACTGCTCTAGAGGAGATCTGCATGGAGGAATGAGCCAACATACCAACAACAGTGTGTGGCAACCTTGTGAAGACTTACAGAAAACGTTTGACCTCTGTCATTGCCAACAAAGGATATATCACAAAGTATTGAGATGAAATTTTGTTTCTGACCAAATACTTATTTTCCACCATAATATGCAAATAAAATGAAAAAAAAACAGACAATGTGATTTTCTGGATTTTTTTTTCTCAGTTTGTCTCCCATAGTTGAGGTCTACCTCTGATGTAAATTACAGACGCCTCTCATCTTTTTAAGTGGTGGAACTTGCACTATTGCTGACTGACTAAATACTTTTTTTCCCCACTGTATATGTAGTATGTATGTTACATGTAGTATATATAGTATATATGTAGTATGCATGTTGCATGCATGTAGTATATATGTAGTATGCATGTTGCATGCATGTAGTATATATGTTGCATGTATGTTGCATGCATGTAGTATATATGTATTATGTATGTTGTATGTAGTATGCATGTTGCATGTAGTATATATGTAGTATGTATGTTACATGTAGTACATATAGTATATATGTAGTATGCATGTTGCATGCATGTAGTATATATGTTGTATGTATGTTGCATGCATGTAGTATATATGTATTATGTATGTAGCATGCATGTAGTATGTAGCATGCATGTAGTATGTATGTTACATGTAGTATGTATGTTACATGTAGTATGTATGTTACATGTAGTATATATGTAGTATGTATGTTGCATGCATGTAGTATATATGTAGTATGTATGTAGCATGTATGTAGTATGTAGCATGCATGTAGTATGTAGCATGTATGTAGTATGCATGTTGCATGTAGTATGCATGTTGTATGTATGTAGCATGTATGTAGCATGTAAATTTTTTTTTTTTTTTTTTTACATTCAACACATTAGCCGGATGATGGGACTGCTACTGTCCCATCATTGGCTAATGTGTCAATCACTGTCATGGTAGCAGGCATCGCCCGATGGGACTTGTAGTCCCATCGGACGATGCCTGCACAGACCCCCGGAGCCTGCACAGACCACCGGCAGGCCGGCACAGCCCCCCGGCAGGCCTGCACAGACCACCGGAGCCTGTACAGACCACCGGCAGGCCGGCACAGCCCCCCGGCAGGCCGGCACAGACCACCGGAGCCTGCACAGACCACCGGCAGGCCGGCACAGACCCCCGGCAGGCCGGCACAGACCCCCGGAGCCTGCACAGACCACCGGCAGGCCGGTACAGACCCCGGACAGTCGGCACAGCCCCCCCGAAGGCCCGAACTGACGGCGCATCATGATGCGCACAGACAGCGCATCATGATGACGTCATTTCGGCAGCCAATCAGAGCCACAAAAGTGGCTCATTGCATTTTGGACTTCCGATTCCGGTATCCGATACGAAAAAAGTATCGGTACTCGGTATCGGAATTCCGATACGGCAAATATCGGCCGATACCCGATACTTGCGGTATCGGAAAGCTCAACACTACTCATATGTGGTCATAAACCACTGTTTGGGTGCACAGCAGGGCTCAGAAGGGAAGGAGCGCCATTTGACTTTTTGAATGGAAAATATGCTGGAATATTTAGCGGTTGCCATGTTGCGTTTGGAGAGTCCCTGTGTGCCGAAACATTGGAGCACCCCCACAAGTGACCCCATTTTGGAAACTAGACCCCCCAAGGAACTTATCTAGATGCATAGTGAGCACTCCGAACCCCCAGGTGCTTCACAAATTGAGCCGTAAATATGGAAAAGTACTTTTTTTTTCACAAAAATTTTCTTTTAGCCTCAATTTTTTCATTTTCATATGGGCAACAGGATAAAATGGATCCTAAAATTTGTTGGGAAATTTCTCCTGAGTACACCGATACCTCATATGTGGTCATAAACCACTGTTTGGGCGCACGGCAGGGCTCAGAAGCGAAGGAGCGCCATTTGACTTTTTGACTGGAAAATTAGCTCCAATCCTCAGCATACACCATGTCGCGTTTGGAGAGCCCCTGTGTGCCTAAACAATGGAGCACCCGCACAAATGACCCCATTTTGGAAACTAGACCCCCCAAGGAACTTATCTAGATGCATAGTGAGCACTCCGAACCCCCAGGTGCTTCACAAATTGAGCCGTAAATATGAAAAAGTACTTTTTTTTTCACAAAAATTTTCTTTTAGCCTCAATTTTTTCATTTTCACAATGGCAACAGGATAAAGTGGATCCTAAAATTTGTTGGGAAATTTCTCCTGAGTACACCGATACCTCATATGTGGTCATAAACCACTGTTTGGGCACACGGCAGGGCTCAGAAGGGAAGGAGCGCCATTTGACTTTTTGACTGGAAAATTAGCTCCAATCCTCAGCATACACCATGTTGCGTTTGGAGAGCCCCTGTGTGCCTAAACATTGGAGCACCCCCTCAAGTGACCCCATTTTGGAAACTAGACCCCCCAAGGAACTTATCTAGATGCATACTGAGCACTCCGAACCCCCAGGTGCTTCACAAATTGAGCCGTAAATATGAAAAAGTACTTTTTTTTCACAAAAATTTTCTCTTAGCCTCAATTTTTTCATTTTCACATGGGCAGCAGGATAAAGTGGATCCTAAAATTTGTTGGGAAATTTCTCCTGAATACACCGATACCTCATATGTGGTCATAAACCACTGTTTGGGCGTACGGCAGGGCGCAGAAGGGAAGGAGCGCCATTTTACTTTTTGAATGGAAAATATGCTGCAGTATTTAGTGGTTGCCATGTCGCGTTTGGAGAGTCCCTGTGTGCTGAAACATTGGAGCACCCCCACAAGTGACCCCATTTTGGAAACTAGACCCCCCAAGGAACTTATCTAGATGCATAGTGAGCCCTCCGAACCCGCAGGTGCTTCACAAATTGAGCTGTAAATATGAAAAAGTACTTTTTTTTTCACACAAATTTTCTTTTAGCCTCAATTTTTTCATTTTTACATGGGCAACAGGATAAAGTGGATCCTAA
The DNA here is from genome assembly GCF_039654945.1 of Dendrobates tinctorius. Lineage (NCBI taxonomy): Eukaryota > Metazoa > Chordata > Amphibia > Anura > Dendrobatidae > Dendrobates > Dendrobates tinctorius. The sequence continues at coordinate 54,692,776 of NW_027361698.1, read as the reverse complement.
AATTTGTTGGGAAATTTCTCCTGAGTACACCGATACCTCATATGTGGTAATAAACCACTGTTTGGGCGCACGGCAGGGCTCAGAAGGGAAGGAGCGCCATTTGACTTTTTGACTGGAAAATTAGCTCCAATCCTCAGCGTACACCATGTCGCGTTTGGAGAGCCCCTGTGTGCCTAAACAATGGAGCACCCGCACAAATGACCCCATTTTGGAAACTAGACCCCCCAAGGAACTTATCTAGATGCATACTGAGCACTCCGAACCCCCAGGTGCTTCACAAATTGAGCCGTAAATATGAAAAAGTACTTTTTATTCACAAAAATTTTCTTTTAGCCTCAATTTTTTCTTTTTTTACATGGGTAACAGGATAAAGTAGATCTTAAACTTTGTTGGGAAATTTCTCCTGAGTACACTGATACCTCATATGTGGGGGGAACCACTGTTTGGGCGCACGGCAGGGCTCAGAAGGGAAGGAGCGCCATTTGACTTTTTGAATGGAAAATTAGCTCCAATCGTTAGCGGACACCATGTCGCTTATGGAAAGTATGTAGTGTATGTCAGGTTGGTGTGTGATGTAGTATACACCACCCACACACACGACAATAACCTGACGTACACTACACCACACACCAACCTGACGTACACTATGCCACACACACCAACCTGACACTAGGTCAGGTTGGTGTGTGTGATGTAGTGTCCGTCAGGTTGGTGTGTGGTGTAGTGTACGTCAGGTTGGTGTGTGGTGTAGTGTACAGCACACATACTCACCAACCTGACGTACACTACGCCACACACACCAACCTGATGTACACTACACCACACACACCAACCTGACACACTACATCAGGTTGGTGTGTGAGGTGTAGTGTATGTCAGGTTGGCGTGTGTGTACATCAGGTTAGTGTGTGTGGTGTAGTGTACCACAGATTGGTGTGTGTGGTATAGAGTACAGCACACATACTCACCAACCTGATGTACACTAGGCCACACACACCAACCTGATGTACACTACACCACACACACCAACCTGACACACTACGTCTGGTTGGTGTGTGTGGTATAGTGTATGTCAGGTTGGCGTGTGTGGTGTTGTGTACGTCAGGTTAGTGTGTGTGGTGTAGTGTACGACAGGTTGGTGTGTGTAGTGTAGAGTACAGCACTCATACTCACCAACCTGATGTACACTAGGCCACACACACCAACCTGATGTACACTACACCACACATACCAACCTGACCCACTACATCAGGTTGGTGTGTGTGGTGTAGTGTACATCAGGTTGGTGTGTGGTGTAGTGTACAGCACACATACTTACCAACCTGATGTACACTAGGCCACACACACCAACCTGATGTACACTACACCACACACACCAACCTGACACACTATGTCAGGTTGGTGTGTGTGGTATAGTGTATGTCAGGTTGGCGTGTGTGGTGTAGTGTACGTCAGGTTAGTGTGTGTGGTGTAGTGTACGACAGGTTGCTGTGTGTGGTGTAGAGTACAGCACACATACTCACTAACCTGATGTACACTAGGCCACACACCAACCTGATGTACACTACACCAAACATACCAACCTGACACACTACATCAGGTTGGTGTGTGTGGTGTAGTGTACATCAGGTTGGTGTGTGGTGTAGTGTAGTGTACAGCACACATACTAACCAACCTGACGTACACTAGGCCACACACACCAACCTGATGTACACTACACCACACACACCAACCTGAAGCACTACGTCAGGTTGGTGTGTGTGGTGTAGTGTATGTCAGGTTGGCGTGTGTGGTACAGTGTACGTCAGGTGTGTGTGGTGTAGTGTACGATAGTTTGGTGTGTGTGGTGTAGAGTAGAGCACACATACTCACCAACCTGATGTACACTAGGCCACACACACCAACCTGATGTACACTACACCACACATACCAACCTGACACACTACATCAGGTTGGTGTGTGTGGTGTAGTGTACATCAGGTTGGTGTGTGGTGTAGTGTAGTGTACAGCACACATACTCACCAACCTGATGTACACTAGGCCACACACACCAACCTGATGTACACTACACCACACACACCAATCTGACACACTACGTCAGGTTGGTGTGTGGTGTAGTGTATGTCAGGTTGGCGTGTGTGGTGCAGTGTACGTCAGGTTGGTGTGTGTGGTGTTGTGTATGTCAGCCTAGTGTGGGTGAGTTCTGTCGTGGAATGTCTGGATGTGTTTAGTCCATGGACGTGTGATGAATTCTGAAGCATTCATTCAAACACAGTCCAGGTTTGTCAGGACACGTTTCACATTGGAAACGAGTTGTTTTTCTTGTCCCCCTTTTATAGCACACCCGGCACCTTTTTCTTGTTATCCCCTCACTGGGAAAATGTTGCCCTGGTACCATACGGGAAACTTGAGTTCCAGGGGTGCTGGGGCGTGCTCCGTCCTCCTCTCCAAAAATCATGGCCTTTATGACCACCTCCTGGAACTCAAGGAAGAAGTGGTCCTGGCCTGCACATCGTGATAGCACACATGCATTATACAGTGCCATTTGTACGAGGTACACAGCCAGTTTTTTGTACCACACCTTCGCCTTCCGCATGGCATTATAGGGCTGGAGGACTTGATCAGAAAGATCAACTCACCCCATGTGATGGTTGTACGCCAGGACACAGTCCGGTTTGTGGACCGGTGCTGGGGTACCTCGAACGGTGGTGGCCGTGGTGCCAGGCCCATGGATTGTGGTCAAGACAAAGACATCTCTTTTGTCTTTGAACTTGACCACAAGCATGTTGCCGCTACATTGGGCTCGGCTCTCACCCTTTCGGAGAGGCTGCTCAATTAGCGGCAAAGGGAGACCCCTCTGGTTTCTGCGCACGGTACCACAAGCGACGGTAGCTCTGGCAGAGAATGATTGAAATAGTGTGATGCTTGTATAAAAGTTATCAACGTACAGATGGCAACCTTTATCAAGCATTGGGTGGACCAAATCCCACACTATTTTCCCACTCACCCCCAAAGCAAGTGGACATTCTGGGGGCTGGATCCTACTGTCCTTTCCTTGGTAAACTCTAAAGCTGAGAGTGTACCCTGAGGAACGCTCACACAGCTTGTAGAGTTTTATCCCGTACCTTGCCCTTTTGCTGGGCAGGTACTGACGGAACTGAAGCCTCCCTTTGTAGTGGACGAGGGATTCATCCACACAAATTTCCCTTTCGGGAATGTACACTTCAGCAAACTAGTTGCTGAAGTGTTCGACGAGCGGCCGAATTTTGAACAGTCTATCAAAATTCGGGTCATCGCGGGGAAGGCTTTCAGTGTTGTCCCTGAAATGGAGAAATTTATGAATCGCCTCAAACCGTTTGCGAAACATAACCATGCCAAATACTGGAGTTTGATATAAAATATCGGTACTCCTGTATTGGCGAATTTCTGGTTTCTTCACAATCCCCATGTGAAGGACCAGTCCCCAATATTTAATCATTTTTACAGAGTCCACAGGACTCCAAGTAGAGAATGAAGAAATTGGGTGTTCCGCTAAAAATTGTTGGGCATACAAGTTTGTTTGCTCCACCATGAGACTGACGATTGACTCCGAGAAAAAGACTTTGAAAAAGACAATTTCTCTAAAGTTGGCAGTCTCAAACTGGATTCCTGATTGGGGAACAAAATCAGGAATCCGTGGAGCAAAATTTTCAGGGACGGGGTCCAGGAGGGAGCACTAGTGCTAGGTGGGGCGTGACAAGCACTAGGTTGGGGGAAACTCACACTTGACTGTGGGACTTCCTCCAAGGTACCCGACTCTTCCTCTAAGGCCTCCGACTCTTCCTCCCTGGGCTCCAGACGATTTCTCATCCTGCGACATCTTGGTGGTGAAGTCTATGTCGCTGGAAGAGGAAGAGTGGGAGGTATAGGGAAAGGTGGGGTCCTCCTCACTATCAGTTTCGGAGGCAATAATTTCATATGCCTCCTCAACTGAGTAGACCCTTTGTGACTGGGATGACTGGGAAGAGCGGGACATTGTGTGTGTGCGTGTGTAAAAAAGCTTTATTATAGTGTGCGTGTGTATGTGCGAGTGTTCGGTGAAAAACTTTCTACTGCAGGACGGGGCTGTCAGGTGTGGGTTGTCAGGCGGGGGCTGTCAGGCGCGGGCGGGGGCTGTCAGGCGCGGGCGGGGGCTGTAAGGCGCGGGCGAGGGCTGTCAGGCGCAAGCGGGGCAGGAAGGGGCTGAGAAGATGCAGCAGCAGATGGAGCCGGCAGTAGCAGCAGGTGATCAGGGGGTGATCAGCGGGGCAGGGGGTGATCAGCGGGGCAGGGGGTGATCAGCGGGGCAGGGGGTGATCACTGGGGGGGTGATCACAAGGGGAGGAAGGGGCTATCAGTTGCTGGGGGGGCAGAAGGGGAGCCGAGGACCAGCTACAGATGGATCCGGAAGCAGCAGGTGATCAGGGGGTGATCAGGGGGGCACGGGGTGATCAGGGGGGCACGGGGTGATCAGGGGGGGTGATCACCAGGGGAGGATGGAGCTGTCAGGCACTGGGGGGGTAGGAGGAGAGCAGAGGACGAGCTGTAGATGAAGCTGGCAGCAGCAGTAAGTGATCAGGGGGTGATCAGGGAGTGATCAGGGGGGCACAGGGTGATCAGGGAGGCACAGGGTGATTGGGGTGATCACTGGGGGGGTGATCACCAGAGGAGGATGGGGCTGTCAGGTGCGGGGGGGCAGGAGGGTAGCAGAGGACCAGCTGTAGATGAAGCCGGCAGCAGATGATCAGGGGGTGATCAGGGGGGCAGGGGGTGATCAGGGGGGCAGGGGGTGATCAGGGGGGCAGGGGGTGATTGGAGTGATCACCAGGGGAGGATGGGGCTGTCAGATGCGGTTGGGGGCTGGAGGGGAGCAGAGGACCAGCAGAAAATGTAGATGGCAGCAGCAGGTGATTGGGGGGGCTGGGGTGATTAGGGGGTGATTAGGGGGTGATCAGGGGGTGATCAAGGGGTGATCACAAGGGGAGGAGGAGAGAGATGGAGAAAATGGAGCTGTCAGGCACAGGGGGGCAGGAGGGAGGAGGGGAGAAAATGGAGCCTGCAGGAGGAGGTGAGAAAATGCAGCAGGTGATTAGGGGGGGCAGGGAGTGATCACACCGTTCAGATGGTGATCGGGGGGGGCAGGGGGGAAGGAGTGGAGGTCGGGGGGAGTGGAGGACAGAAGGGGGGAGTACCTGTCCTCAGCGGTGGTGCTAGCGGCGGCGGCGGGCGGCGGCAGCGGTGGCAGCAGCGGTGGCGGCGGGCAGCGGCGGCGATCGCGGGCTCTGTGGGGCAGGTCAGCGGTCGGGCACCTCGCTCCTCGGCTTCCACAGATGGGATGAAGCTGAGGAGCGAGGCAGACATTGTTTTTCTCCGCCCCTCCACATCTGATTAGAGGGCTAGCGTCTCACATGGACGCTAGCTCCAATCAGATCTGAGGGGGTGACAAAAAGGTCACCAGGAGTGATCGTAGACCCGGGGGGCTAAGCCACCCCCCTGGGGTCAAGTATAGGTCCCCCTGCACCTGCGGGCTGGGTGACCTTTCATTCACCCCGGTCACCCGACCCGCAGGAGGGCGATCATTCTGTGACACAGGGTATGCGTCACAGGTCGGATTGGCACCGACTTTCATGACGCATACGCTGTGTCACGGGTCGGGAACCGGTTAAACAATATAAATAATGGTTGGTTGACCACTGTACTTAATTGTTTACAAACTTTGAGCTATGTATCAGTCAAACATGGATTTGTCAATTTTTGTATTTTACACATGGTTCTACACACCCTACTATGTTATGTAGATGAAATTTAGCAGAAAATGCATCCATTAATTATCCCTAAGTATAATACCCATCAATGGATTTTCTGTTCTTGAAGAGTTTTCTTTCTTTCGCAATAATTCTCTTTGTCTCAATAATTGCTGTCCTTGTAGAGATTAGCGACTTTTCCTTTTTTGGGGTCGAGTCTAAAAAGTCGGGTCGAATCAAATCGGCCCACTATAGGGAAAAGTTGGTGTCCGGCTGAAACATGAAACCCAGTGCAAGTCAATGGGGAAGCAAAGTCGGCAGGAAGTGGAGGACAGTAAACACACCAACACTGCCCATTTCAATGCCAATGACATCAATTCTTATTACTTAAGCTTGGCAACCTTAATTAACTTTATAATAATAGTTATGCATTGAAAAGTGGGGGTTATTTGGCTAAAGTTGTGGGGGGGTAGGATTGGCGCCAAGCTTTCGTGTGGCCTGGGCCAAAGAGTGTCAGTGCGCCCTTTTAACACATACCACAATTCATAATGCTCCAATATGGCACAGAAATATAGGTATAGTACAATGAAAAATACTTCACTGCTTACATGACATGACTGATATCTATTTAAAATTCTACAATAGCTCAAAAAACGGACAGTATATTACTCCATACAGTGTTATGGCCATCACCTAGTGCGCCATACAGAATAATGAGCCCCATATATTTCTCCATACAGAATAATTTGTCCCATATAATGTTCCACACAGTATATGATGAGCTCCACATAATGCTACAGTATATGTTGGTCCACATGGATGATGCTCCACTGTCTTATGGGCCCAAATAATGCTGAATATATAATTGGCCCCATTTCTAATGCTCCAGTGTATAATGTGCCCCGTAAATGCTGCTCCAGTGTCTGATGTCCCCATTTGGAATGCTCTAGTATATGTTAGAATCATAGAATCATATGGAATGCTCTAGTATATGTTGGTCCCCATGGACGATGCTCCAGTGTGTTATGGGCCCAAATAATGCACCATATATAATGGGCCCCATTTTTTATGCTCCAGTTTATATTGGGCCCCGTAAATGCTGCTACAGTGTCTGATGTCCCCATTTGGAATGTTCCAGCATATGATGGGCCAAATGGATGATGCTCAAGTGTATGATGGGCCCCATATATCATTCTCCAGTGTATATTGCACCCCAAAAAATGCTCGCAATATTTAAAAAAATAAAATACCTCTCCACGCTGGGCACAGCTCTACTCTGGACTCCTAAGCATTGCCATTTTAAAGCTCTCTGCACTTGCACTGTTTTGGTAGTGGGCATACAGACATGATGTCATCGCGCTCTGTAACCTGAATGTCACTGTCAGGAAAGGCGGAAGACGTCACGGTGGTGGAGCAGGGAGAGGTAAGTATTGCAAGTGCTGTGGCCCTGAGCAAGCATGAGGGACCCACTCGTGGGCGACGGCACTGGCACAGGGTCCCTCATAGTACAACGGTATGTCTGACGGCTAGTGGGCCCTCCCACCGACAGAGACACTTTTGCGTACTATGAGGGGCCCTGTGCCACTGCTGTCACCCACGAGTAGGACCCCCCCACCTGCTCAGGGAACCGGCACTTTCATCTGCACCTTCCTGTGTGTCACCGTGTAAGGTGGCATAGTATGTGGGAAAGGGCACCTGAGTTTCATCAGTGTCACATTCTGGCTCTGTAGAGTGTGAGGGGAATGTAGTGCTGTGGGTCAATGTACCAGGGATACCATTATGGAATATCTCAATGTTAATAAATGTTTAACACCATATCAAGATGTATTTATGAAGGATCGCTCCTGTCAAACTAACCTGATAAGCTTCTGTGAGGATGTAAGCTCTCAAATGGACCAAGGAGAATCATTAGATGTCATTTATCTCAACTTCTCTAAAGCATTTGACACTGTCCCATATAAAAGATTGGTAAGTAAGATGAGAAAGCTTGGGCTAGGGGAAAATGTGTGTAGATGGGTAGGTAGCTGGCTTAGTGATAGAAAACAAAGAGTGGTTATTAATGGTGCATACTCAGATTGGGCCAGGGTTACTAGTGGGGTACCACAGGGTTCTGTATTGGGCCCCCTACTATTTAATATATTTATTAATGATCTAGTGGATGGCTTACACAGCGAAATATCAGTATTTTCAGATGATACAAAACTATGTAAGGTAGTTAACACAAAGGAGGACAGTTTGCAACTACAGACAAATTTGAGTAAATTGGAGAATTGGGCTGAAAAATGGCAAATGAGGTTTAACACAGATAAGTGTAAGGTTATTCACATGGGAAGGAGAAACAGATGCTATAATTACTTACTAAATGGGAAACTGCTGGGGAAATCAGACATGGAAAAAGACTTAGGCATCTTAGTCAATAAGAAGCTAAATTGGAGTGCCAAGTGTCAGGCAGCTGCCGCCAAAGTAAATAGGGTCATGGGATGCATTAGAAGAGGTCTGGGGACACGAGATGAAAACATAATTCTCCCTCTGTACAAATCACTCGTCAGACCACACTTGGAGTATTGTGTGCAATTTTGGACGCTGGTGCTCAAGAAAGACATTACTGAACTTGAAAGGGTTCAAAGGCGGGCTACTAAAATGATAAATGGAGTTGGTTCACTACAATACCCAGAAAGGTTATCAAAATTAGGTCTATTTACTCTAGAAAAGAGAAGACTTAGGGGAGGCTTAATATATATGTACAAGTATATCAGAGGGCAATACAGAGATCTCTCCAATCAACTGTTTGTACCAAGGACTGTGACAAGAACAAGGGGGCATTCTCTTCGTTCGGAGGAAAGACAATTTCTGCACCAGCATAGAAGAGGGTTCTTCACGGTAAGAGCAGTGAGGCTCTGGAATTCTCTTCCTGAGGAAGTGGTGATGGCCAACTCACTGAATGAATTTAAGAAAGGAATGGATGCTTTTCTTGTGAGTAACAGTATAGAAGGTTACGAATAACAGATTATTATAGGTAGATGGTTGACCCAGCTTAGGGGAAGGAATTTTTTTCCCTATGGAGAAAATTGGCTTCTACTCTGTGGGTTTTTTGCCTTCCCCAGGTTCAACAATGCAGAACAGCTGCACTAAAAATAGGCTGAACTAGATGGACATAAGGTCTTCCTGCAGCCTTCAAAACTATGTTACTATGTTACCAGCAGAATCATCTAGCAGTGGCTGTGCATCAGTGCAATCCATCTCCAATTCATGTTGGACTGGGGAATTCAGAATTTCACTTGATAACACAGGCATAGCCTGTGAAAAGAGCTCCATGGAGTAATCTGAAGTGTGGACTGCCGCATCCCTCACTTTTAGTTGGGGTGAAGGAGACAAGGAAAGGGGTGGTTCCTGACCAGAAGCCTGCACTGACGACTCAGTGCTTGCATTTTTTTAAACTTCAGAAGAGGAGGCGATAGAGCTGGAGGCTTTTTCGGCAATGTAAGGCAAAACCAGTTCCTGATGCTCTGGCTTTAAAAGAAGTTTACCTACACCCAGAAAAGGGAGCCTTAAAGGCCTTCTTGTGAAAGCTGATGACGCAGGCTCAACACCTCCTGCCTTAGCTGCTATTGTGCATTTTTCAATACCAGCAGATGCACCACCACCACAATCAGTACCAGCTGGCCCCCCACACCCATGTCCATGGCCTCTTCCACCATACGTAATAATTTTTGTGAAGATGGGCTAAAAATACCAGCAGATATATGGTACTGTTTCAGAAGCGGACAGCTCTATACAGTCTAGGGATAATTGTAAATCTCCTTATATATTTCATGATTCAGACACAGATGGTCACAGGCTCAGTTAGGATTACACAATAATATAAAAATTTGCAAAAGGGTACAGCATCACTAGATACAAGGTATATATAGTATAGTTTAAACATACTGAATCTCCATATACATTTCAGGAGGCAAACACAGACGCTCTCAGGCTCAGTATGGATCCGGCAACAATATAGAAAGTTGAGAAAGGGTACTATGGTGACCCTGAGGGTACGGTCGCCACAGAGGCACTGCACCTCATCCAAAGGTGTGGCGTCCCACCCTTTGGTAAGGAGGGATCACCACTTAGGACTCCTAACCCTGCACTCAGCACACACACATGTTAGTCAGTACTTTCAGGGTGTAGCCGGCGGGAGGATGGCCTCATCCCAGACTGACTAGGAAAGGGTGTTGGGGCTTAGTGTGGAAGGTAGATAGAGTGTGAGGAGCTTGTGGGCATCCAATCAGAGAGAGCAAGCTGACAGTTGATGGGTGGAGCTAGTCTGAGGTAAATGGATCTTTCTAGAGAGTTGTCAGTTGGTGACAGGAGAGAGTAAGAGCAGGATTACTGTGAGAGGGCTGAGGGTCAAAGAAGAGAGAAAAATCTTGTCCAAGCTCCTAGACTGGAAGAAAGGGGTGCTTGGGGCATGGAAAGTGCAATAAGCCACCTGTGAAGCCCATTTCTGGAGAAGGAAGGACCAGGCCTCGTTGGGGAAGGTGGCTCCTGAAGGTAGTGGAGAAATACAGGGCTCAGCTAGAAAGACGGAGGCTGAGGTAACTTTAAGTGCCTCAGTCGCAGCCGCATTCAATACTCAAAAAGGCAGCAGTTGGAATAAAGGACCCCAGAGCCTGACCCACGTCGCCCAGTTTGATCCGTGGCTGCCGGCTTGGGACAATATTTGCGACTGCCCACAGCAGGAAAGAAGGGAGAGATCAGCGCAGAGACACGGCTTAGAAAGGATACACAAGGAGGAGTTTTGAACATGTGTTCCTGATCTACCTTGGAGTTTGCCAGACCCCTCCCTCGGATGACACAGTACCAATCGGGTCATCTTGTGCACAAAACTTTTGAGGAAAAACTCAGAAACTGCACCCAACTGCGTCCTTGGTGGCTTTTACAACTCGCCTGCTACACACGCTACACTCACAATCACCGTCAACGGCTCACAAACACCATCTCAACTGCCCTGGGATACAGCTCTGCCCATGGAGAGCGTCATCATCTTGTCTGCTTTAACACCGGCACAAAGGATCTGCATTGCAGCGTCGGCTATCCTAGCCGAGTACCATGGGTGGAGTCACAATCCCCCTTTCCCAAATTAATTATCATACCATCTTCCCCCTTATCTGAACTGTCATCTCCTTCATTGGACACCCAGGGCCATGGATCGGGTCCCAATCACAACAGTGACACACTTCCCCTGAAAGGCTCGGTACTGAGTAACTCCGTGCCCTGTGTGGCGTTTCATTTTAACACCAGATAACAGGGATATATTGTATAGGTTCAACATTATAAATCTACGTATATATTTGAGGAGGCAGACACAGACGCTGTCATGGCCAGTATGGATTCGACAACAACCTAAAAGGTAGAAAAAGGGTACAGTATCAAAGTCTATAGGGGCGTGGCTTGTGTCTGGAGCATGTAAGACACAAGTTCTGGGAGCTCTGAGGAAAAATCTCCCAATCCGACTCACAAACCAACAAATACCGGCCATCCAGCCTCTAAACCTGATGAGACGTGTTCCTCTCCGCTGGGAGAGCATTTTGACACCAAAACAGGCCATCTAGTCCCACTACAATGGGGAACACACTTTGAGGCCTACCTCATTTAGCCTCACCTCACAGACTGGGACTCTCCTAGACCAGTGGTTCGATCTGCAGGAGCTGGGCACCCCACTCTCTGGAGCCCCATTCCTGCTCGGGGGATACCTGAGACCCGCTCGTGGAGACCCGCCCTGGATAACCTTCCGGTGTTTATCTGACAGCCAGGGAGTCTGAACGTTGGTCTTCGCAGCCTGTTAGGCCTAAGAGGCCGATGGCCTAAACTGATTTGGACTGCGGCAGCGTTCCAAGCGGCAGGAATTAGTGACGCAGGCAGCGGGGAGACAGGACAGCTACAAACTGTGAGTGGACTCTCCCGTGGTATCCCCGCGGTTTACCGCTTCATCGCTCCTCCCTCCCCCCTTCTTCTAACTTACCCGAGGCGCTGCGCGGCTTCTGGTGCCTGCTACACAGACTATGAAAGCTGCAGAGACCCCAGCGCTACTAGTTGTGACCCAGTAACTGCAGATAGCTCACTGCTAGATAGATAGCTAAATAGCTAAATCTGCTTCACTGCTCCTGTGGTCCCTTAAGTGCTGCCCGTTCCCCTCCCCCTCACCGCATCTAAGAGAACACTTCTCTCCCTCTTGTTTGCTTAGAGATAAGCTGAGGACAATCACTTAGGATACCTGCAATAAAAAGCCTGTAATGCTAGTCAACATTAAGGCCAAAGAACCGCAGCTCCCCTCTAAAATAGTTGCTTTTATTGGTCTCAGGCATCACATACAGTGTCTCTGGTGGGTCCCTGGTGACAACAAAGTAAATTTATTACCTCTGGCCCTCCCTATCAATCAAAACAGGAACACAGAGAGACTTACTGTGCTGGACTGTTTCTAACTCCCCCCAGTCTCTCCTCCCTCTGCTACTAAAGATACATTAACCCTATCAGTGGACAAGAACTCTCCACTCTTTTCTACTTTCATATGTTCATTTCATTGTAATATTCTCTGCAAAATTAGCAGACTATAGGAGATAAAATCTCTCTCAAAATGAGCAATCAAAAATAAAAGGGAAAAATGCCTTATCTAAGCCACAGAATTCCAGAGGTTCTGAGAGATAATTTGGATTTCATCGGCAATCTAGGGATCAATTAGAGGCTGTTAGTCCGGTTAAGTCACGTTCTCCCCTGAGAAACAGTCCTCGCTCACTAGATTCACATAAGGATCCACAACATTCTCCTAACTACAACGCACAAACAAGAATGCTAGGAAAGACTTCTTTCGCTGATAAAATGGACTCCACTACAAACAATAAAAGAAGAATTCCAGGGTCATGGGGAGAAAAATTCCACTCTTCTAGGGAAAATTCAGAAGCTGAAGACAATGATGATGCTTCCACTGACACTTCCCCAAATCTAAGCCAAGCCAAAAACAAAATGAAAACGGATACATCCGGATCCGCTAAGAAATCAGTCACCTCAAACCTTCCACAAACATCCATTAAAGCAAAAGATAACAGCCCTGACTTTGAAGCCATTATGACTAACCTGATAAAAAAAACACAGCATCGAGATGGATGCCAAACTGGGAAAACAGAGTAGAATGATCAAAGCCGACATTGATATGTCTTTCCAAAAATATTTTGACAAAATAGATAAACAACTAACTAATCATGAAGAAAGGATCAACAAGCTAGAGCGTAGATCTTCGATTTCATACAACGAACTTGACCGCCTATCCTCAGATGTTCATAAGCTCAGAGTGAAATTAGCGGATCTCGAGGATAGAGGACGCCGCAACAATATAAAAATCCAGGGAATCCCTGAGAGCATTGCTCAAGACGATTTGACAAGTCACATCCAAGACATCTTTCGACAAGCCTAACCAGAACTGAGTGAACCGGATCCAGCCATTGATAGGGCCCACAGACTACCGAGACCACCGAAGATTTCATCAGATTTACAAAGAGACACCACCCTCAGGATACATTTTTTCAAAACAAAGGAGAAGATCATGACTTCCCTAAAAACCAATGGAACCTTCCCAGAACCTCATAAAGAATTAAAAGTGTTCCCAGATTTCTCCAAGGCCACTCTCAAAGCAAGGAAGTCCTTTGGCAAAATTACTGCAGCTCTTCGCGCCAGAAACATCCCCTATAAGTGGGGTTACCCCACAAAATTGTTGGTGCTTCATAAAGGGAGAACAATCCCAATATTCAATCCAGAGGATGGAATTGATTTCATTAGATCACTTGGGGGAGTTTCGTCTCATAATGGCAAATGAGCCTAAACTTAATCTTGCTCCTCTACTCTGTTGGCTGGCTCTTCGAACACCACCACAGTTCTGAGGTTTTTCCTCGTATTCCCTTCGGCACAGATTACCCCCAGTAATAGGAGGCAGTCGTCTTAAAGTGGACTTCCTGAACAGTTTCTATTCTTGTAGCGTTAATACTTAACTCTATACCCATTTGCTGAAAGTCGACATTTTCTTTGTTCTATAGTCCATATTTCTGCATAACTGTTTGTCTTTCTAGGCTAACGCTGAAGGTTCTAAGCCTTCTGTAGGCTTTGGTGAGTTATATCTCTTGTATAACTTAACATGTTTTCACTCATTGTCCATATTAACTTTCTAACATGAGTCTTACACTTGTTTCTTACCACATTAGGGGCTTGAACAGCCCACAAAAAAGACATACCCTTTTGAGAGAGCTTTTAAATGCTAAAGCCGATATAGCTTGTATACAGGAGATGAAATTCCTGGCAGGCAATCATCCCTACTTCACACACCAGAATTTCCCTCATGTATTCGAAGCTTGTGGTCCCAAAAAAAAAGCAGGAGTAGCGACCATCATCAGTGGATCTACCCCTTTTGAAGCCTTGGAGGAATGTGGGGACGAGGGTGGTAGATTCCACATATTAGTGTGTGAAATCAATGGTACAGAATGCACTTTAGTAAACGCCTATGTCCCAAACAGAAACCAAATCAAATTTTTGTCCAAACTCATGAGGAAAGTATCAGAAGTAAAAAGAGGGGTTCTTCTACTGCTAGGAGACTTTAATATCAACCCAGACAGCTCCGTAGACTCCTCTTCCAACAAAAGACCTCCCTCTGATAACTTGAATCTCTGGTTGGATAAAAATGAACTGTTCGACTACTTCAGGTGTTTAAATTCAAATTCTAAAGCATGCACACATTTCTCCACTGTTCACCAATCTGCTTCAAGGATCGACCTAATCATAGCTGATATTTTTTCCCTCACTAAGATCACAAAAGTTTCTATTGGGCACAGATCAATTTCGGACCATTCTCCGGTCTTCGTAGATTTGTCCCTAGGTCTCCCCTTGAATAGAGCCGGTCTGTGGAAATGCAGTTCCTATGTACTACACGACCCCATCAATAAAGCCACCTTGAAAACTGCTATCGACAACTTTTTTGCTGAAAACAAATTGGAAGCCACAAATCCAGCTTTGAATTGGTGTGCCCATAAAGCAGTCATCATTGGAGTTATCATTGGCATATCCTCTAAACTGAAAAAGGAAAAAAGAGAAAAAATAGCGAAAATCCAATCTTCCATACGCAAACTAGAGAACTCCCTGTTAGGCATGGCACTCCCTTCCCTCCAAATGCAGTCAGCGCTAACTCAATTAAGACAAGAGCTGAGATCTATTCTCTATTCCCCGTATGAAGCAGCATTGAGTTCCTCGAAATATAAGCTATATGCTTCTATTAACAAACCGACACGGTACATGGCAAATCGTATCAAACACAAAAGAATTTATAATAACATAAACAGAATTAAAACTCTTAAAGGAGCCTCCAAACTCTCCCATCCGCAGGAGATAGCAAATGAGTTTGCCAAATACTACAACAAACTATACAATTTGAAATCTGCCCCCCCTCAACTACAGCTTAATCCTAATGATGTTAAAAAATATCTCTCAGAAATAAACCTACCCCTTCTGAGTGATGAAGACCTTATAAGTCTGTCAGCACCATTCACCCCCTTAGAAATAGCTGGAACAATAAAGGAATTAAAAATGCACAAATCCCCTACTACAAAGCTTTTGATGACACCCTGTCACAACACTTGGCTGAGACATTTAACTACATTTCAAAAAAGGGCCACTTCCCCCCAAAGATGTTAGAAGCGGCAATTACGCTTATTCCAAAACAAAAGGGAGATCCTGAATCTTTAGATAATTTCCGCCCTATATCATTACTAAATACAGACGTTAAAATATTCTCGAAGATTCTAGCCAACAGACTTAGTCCCCTTCTGCCAAAATTAATAAAAAAACGACCAAATGGGGTTTACGAAGGGAGACAGCCGACCAATGCTACCAGGAGGCTAATTGGATCTATTAAATTAGCCAATACGTCAAAAACACCGAGAGTTCTGATATCAGTAGATGCTGAGAAAGCGTTTGACCGCTTAAACTGGTGTTATCTAAAATATACTCTAAACAAATTTGGCTTCAATGAAGCCCTAACCACTACCTTCATGGCTCTTTATTCGTGCCCTAAGGCAAAAATTATTTGCAATAACCATATTTCTGAGACTTTTGCGATCTATAATGGTACCCGACAAGGCTGTCCCCTTTCCCCCTTACTATTCAACATGGCCATGGAACCATTAGCAGATCACCTACGGCAAAATCCTAATATAACAGGTCTTACCATCCATACTCGTCAGCATAAGTTGAGTCTATTTGCCAATGACTTAATACTCACTCTCACAAGGCCTGAACTCTCCACCCCTGAAGCCCTCAGAGAAATAGATAGATTCTCAACTCTCTCCAACTTCAAAATAAATCACCAAAAATCAAACATTCTTCCACTTCATGTTCAAAAAGAACAAATCGCAATCATCAAAGCTGTAACCACATTGAACTGGTGCGAAAAGGAGTTCACTTATTTAGGCGTAATCATTAATAAGAATCTATCGGAAACAGTCAAATCCAACGTTAAAAAAATAGATTAATCAATTCTTAAAGACAGTAGATCTTTCAAGGACAAAGACTTGACCTGGTGGGGGAGGAATCTCACGGTAAAATTATTTACTCTGCCAAAAATTCTGTACATCCTGAGATGCTTACACCTGCCCATCCCCACCATATGTCTTACGAACATTCAAGCACTAATAAACTCAATTATTTGGGGTAATAAAAGATCTAGGACTGACACCAGATCCCTGTATAAGAAAAAATCTCACAGAGGAATTAGCTTTCCCAACCTCAATGCACATTACCTCACCCTCCTTCTCAAACACAGTTTGTCTCGGCTTTCTAATTCACTCGACCCAGCTTGACTTGATATTGAAACTGCTATTAATAATACCAAACCCCTTACATTTTTAATACTGGATAAAATAATCCGTAGGCATCAGACTCAACAAAAATATCCCGTCTTCCAAGCAATAACTACTGCCTGGCTAAAAATCTTAAAATCAGATAATAAAACTCCAAAGACAAAAATATTACAAGAAATCCCTCTATCTTTATCTTATATAATAATTGGTCATACTATTCCTCCTACTTGGGCAGATTTGAATATAAAAAAGTTAGGAGATATCTTTAACGGTAAAGACTTTCTAAGCTTTAGCTCCCTCAAGACTAAGTACAATATCCCCTCGTCACTATTTATGGATTTCCTGGTTCTAAAAAACAACTTAAGGCTGTTCTTAAATAAGAAACCTACCCTCTCTGAGACCTCTTTGAAGCTGCCATGTAACTGCGGACATCCAAGATATTGGAGTCATAGCTTCTTATATGACAGTTTCAATGGTGATTCAATTTAAAAAAAAAACCCTTACATGATCAACTGGGAAAAAACTCTCAATCGCACATTCTCCATAGAAGATTGGGAAGACTCCCTTTCTCTAATCTATAGTTCCACTTTATCCATGCCTTTGCAGGAGGCGCATTACAAAGTGTCCTCCCGATGGTATTATACTCCGGCCAGAATGGCCCACTTTGGCTCGTCAAACTCAACTCAATATTGGAGAAACTGTGGGCAAAAAGGAGACATATTTCACATATTTTGGAGCTGCCCAATAGCACACTCCTTTTGGACTCAGATTTTTTCTATCCTAAGCAAACTTGCCGGCTCTACTATGACTGTGAGCCCACAATCTGCACTTCTTTCCTTAGACATAGCAGAATGGGAACCCTCTTTAAAACCATTATTTTTACATATTTGCATGGTAGCAAAAAACTCCATTGCATACCACTGGAAAGGGCCTACACTTCCTAACTCTAATGACATTATACAATTAGTTTCTCGCCATCGCTCCCATGAACAAAAGTTCGCTCTGTCTAACAACCAGTTCAAATCATTTTTTAGTAAATGGCAAAAATGGGACCAAGTCTTCCCATCTCCCATCACTTAAACATTACCATGCTAGAGTTCAGCCCTATCTACCTACTTGATTTATTTCTCTCCAAAGACATATCAGTGTTATATTGCAATATCGCTATAACTTCATCCTTACACAATCTAAACTCTATATTGCCATACAGACTTGCTATTGTGTATTTTTGTAATACTGTTTTTCTCTTTATGCGGTTTATTCTGCATTGCCTTAGTTAATACCCTTGTATTATATTTCAGATTATAATGTTGACTTTGTTTACGACTCAAGGGTTGCATCCCTTGTCAACTGATACTTGTTCCCTAATTCCCTATTATCTCTTTCCTCCTCCCCCTCCCCCCCTCCTCCTCCCCCCCCTTCTGTTTAATGTTTTAAACAATAAAAAATTTTGCAAAAGAAAAAGGGTACAGTATCAACAGATCCAAGGTATATATAGTATAGTTTAAACATTTAAAATATCCGTATTTATTTCAGGAGGCAGACACAGACGCTCTGAGGCCCAGTATGGATTGCACAACAATATAAAAAGCAGTAAAAGGGGAATGGATCCCAAGCGTACTGCTGTGTGCAATGTTGGGGTCATTTGGCGATCTACATATATATTTCAAGAGTAAGGCCGGCGTCACACTAGAGAGGAATAAGGACGAGTGAGGCTGGGTTCACACTTGCGCTTTTTTGCGCTGTTTTTTAGGGCCAAAAACCGCATGCGTTTTTTTCCCTACACTTTAACATGGGTGCGCATAGGTGCACATACACATGCGTTTGTATGCGTTTGTATGTGCATGCGTTTTTTTGTAGTGTGCGCTCGGGCGCACAAAATGCATCCTGTTGCATTTTTTGTGCGTCCGACTTGCCTCCAAAATATGCATGCGCACGCAAAGCGTTTTTTTTTTTACAGCAAAACACCCATTATAG
Organism: Dendrobates tinctorius; assembly: GCF_039654945.1. Classification (NCBI taxonomy): domain Eukaryota; kingdom Metazoa; phylum Chordata; class Amphibia; order Anura; family Dendrobatidae; genus Dendrobates; species Dendrobates tinctorius. The sequence continues at coordinate 54,674,163 of NW_027361698.1, read as the reverse complement.
TCTATGGGTGCGCATACGTGCACATTGTAATGCGCACATATGTGCAAAAAAAGCATGCGTTTTTTTAAAAAAAATGCACCAAAACCCGCAAGAAAATGCACACAAATGCATGATGCGTTTTTTTCATGCGTTTGTGTGTGCAAAAAACACGCAGCAAAAAAACGCAAGTGTGAAAGTAGCCTGAGAGGCGATAAAAAAACGCATTGCCCACGGACCATGCTCCTCTATGGGGTAGCTCCCATCAGCAGTATTTTTCTCGCGTAGTTTCTACGGTCCTTGCCAATCGCAACATGCTGCGATTGTCAGCATATTACGACCGTAGTATGCCAATGCAAGTCTATGGGTGCGCAAAAAAATGGCATTACACACGGACCACCCATGTGACTTGCGAGAAATACGCAAGACTTTTCCTTGCGACAGGAAATGGGCCAATCCATCATCAGGAAGCTTAGACATGCAAATTATCTCAAAAAGAGCTCCAGACATACAGGAAGTACGCCTCCACGGAGTACAGCATCATGGCACCCTAACAGAATCTGAATGTGGAGCTGCTAATTGTTCTTGTGCATGATCGCCCGGAATTATGGAACCAACGGAATGCAAATTATGCTGACTGGGCAAGAAAGGAGGCTGCATGGAGGCGCATATGTCGCAAATTGTTCCCTGATTTTGATGATCGGCCACATGAGGAGCAGCAGCACATAAGTACGTGCACATAAATTATGTATGTCAAATTACCTGCCATCAAAAAATATTTTACAAGTAGGCCCCCCACATCCTGTGCTTCTGATATTGGGCTAAATTATTTTTTACCCACTGTTTGACCCTGAGAGAATGTTACCCTGTCCCCAAGCTCCTCATAACGCCTAGCAAAAACAGTTTAAATAGTTGCTAATTGCCACATGAGCTACTGTGACCCTGTGCATCTGGCCTGGTTGCACCAATGCTATATGCCACACTGGGTAGAACTCACATCCTAGTAGGCCACATGACTTTGATACTAGTTCAAAAACTTGTTTTAGGCAAATTGTAATTTTTCATTCTTTTATGGCACATTGCAGTCGAAGATGTGATGAGACACTGGCACAGCATCCGTGACCAGTATCGCCATGAGCGCCAGCAGTGTGCAAGAAGTGGTTCAGGGGCCCACACAAAGCGGAAATATGTTTATTTCGACCGCATCTCGTTCCTCGCTCCAATTATGGATCTCAGACCGTAAATATAACAAAAACACCACATGACACAAATGCTTTATAGGGCCCGATCAAAAATTTCCTTTTTCTGCATTTTATATTTAATCACAGAACTCAGTCTAACATCACTGAAAGGGAGACAGGGTCTGAATCAGAGGCCATCATCGATCCTGTAGGTGGAGGGGTTGAGATGTCTGGCACATCTTGTGACCTTCCAAGGAGCCAGGCCCAAGTGACTTCTCCGGCTTGACCTGATCCTGCCCTAGAACCTGGGCCGCCACCAGAAACACCACTGCCTGGATCAGAGCCACAACAATGGACATCAGCTGCATCACCACCCGACATCCAGGATGAATAGGGCAACAGCAGCAGCCAAACTATTCGGCTAGAGGGCTCCCCCCAGCCTGCTGTGCCATCCAGGCGATGTAGATGAAGGCGTCATATCCCTGCCACTGACACCAGGACCAATGTGGATACAGGGGACCAAAATTCTTGTAACAGAGTTGCCACTGACTTGATTTATGAGGACTTGTCATGATTTTTTGTTTCTAAATATATCTTGTATTTTCTATAGCAGACATATGAAGGCCGATTGTGGGCCGAAATGTCTTTCTAGGACTGCAAAAAAATAAAAAATAAATTTCATCTATAAAGGATCATTCAGTTGAGTGCCAAGTTACTTTATTATCAACAGGAGAGTCGTCTCCAATATAGTGCCCAGTATCCACCTCAAGCCTATGAGCCGGCCCACTACCTTTATAATGGGCAAGAGTATGCCCCCAGACAGGCCGAGGGCCAAGGTGGCCAAACTAGCCATCAGGCAACACAGGCTGGGCTGCCGCCTTCTCCCCCCCTACATGCTACAATTTATAAGCTTGTATGTGTTTAAATGCTGTATTGTAACTAGTGTTGAGCGATACCATCCGATATCATGAAGTATCGGATCGGATTGGATCGGACCGATACCCAAAAAGTATCGGGTATCGCCGATTCCGATACCGGAAACCCATGCAAGTCAATTTAGCACAAATATCGGAATTAAAAAACCCTTTCTTTACTTGCACATCCAGTTCGGTAGGGGGGAAGAGTGTGGGCGGTGCGTGGGCGGACACTGTGCGTGTTTGTGTGTGCGGGCGGGGTCTGTACGGGCCTCTCGGGGGTCTGTGCGGGCCTGCCGGGGGTCTGTGCTGGCCTGCCGGGGGTCTGTACGGGCCTGCCGGGGGTCTGTTTGGGCTGCCGGGGGTCTGTGCGGGCCTGCCGGGGGTCTGTGTGGGCTGCCGGGGGTCTGGACGGGCCTGTCGGTGGTCTGTACGCGCCTGCCGGGGGTTTGTGCGGGCCTGCCGGGGGTTGTGTGTGTGTGCATGCATCATCCTGCTACAATGACAGTGATTGACACATTAGCAAATGATGGGACAGTAGTAGTCCCATCATCCGGCTAATGTGTTGAATGTAAAAAAAATATATACATGCTACATACTACATACATACTACATATATACTACATTCATACAACATACATACATACATACTGCATATATACTGCATTCATACAACATACATACATACTGCATACATACTACATATACACTACATTCATACAACATACATACATAGTACATACTACAGACATACAACATACATAAAACATGCTACATACATACAACATACATACTACATACATACTACATACATGCTACATACTACATACAATACATTCATACAATACATACATATAGACATACAGTACATACAACATAGAGTACATACTCACCATCACTTGTCACTTTGATCCCCGAAGCCAGTGTCATCTGTAGAAAATATTAAAATAACAAACAAGCAATATACTCCCTGATCCACAGAAATCCATTAGTGTCCCACGACGATCTCCCGTGGAGAACAGCAACATCAGCTGATGCGACCACTCTCTAGGGGCACCAGGAATACAATGACGGGAGGTAGGTATCCTTTCGCATTGTGTTCCTCCGCCACTGTAAAAAAATAGTCCCTAGTATCACTTTTGGCATTGCTGTGTGAGAAAGCTCCCACGCAGATTTTGTCATAAAGTTAGATCAGTGAACTATAGTAACATCTCAGTGATGCACTGCAGGAGATCGTCGTGGGACACTCGTGGATTTCTGCGGATCAGGGAGTATATTGCTTGTTTGCTACTTTAATATTTTTTACAGTGAGATGACACTGGCTTCGGGGATCAAAGTGACAAGTGATGGTGAGTACAGTATGTGCTCTATGTTATATGTACTGTATGTCCATATGTATGTATTGTATGAATGTATTGTATGTAGTATGTATGTAGTATGTATGTCGTATGTATGTTGTATGTATGTAGCATGTTGTATGTATGTTGTATGCATGTAGCAAGTATGTAATATGTAGTATGTATGTATGTATGTAGTAAGTATGTAGTATGTAGAATGTATGTATGTATGTTGTATGAATGTAGTATGTATGTATGTTGTATGAATGTAGTATGTATGTAGTATGTATCTAGTATGTATGGTTTTTTTTTAGATTCAACACATTAGCTGGATGATGGGACTACTACTGTCCCATCATTGGCTAATGTGTCAATCATTGTCATTGTAGCAGGCATAGCCCGATGGGACTTGCAGTCCCATCGGACGATGCATGCACAGACACACAACCTCCGGCAGGCCCGCACAGACCCCCGGCAGGCCCGCACAGATCCCCGGCAGGCCCGTACAGACCCCCAGCAGGCCCACACAGACCCCCTGCAGGCCCGTACAGACCCCCGGCAAGCCCGCACAGACCGCCGGAAGCCTGCACAGACCCCCAGCAGGCCAGTACAGACCCCCGGCAGGCCCGCACAGACCCCCGGCAGGCCCGCACAGACCACGCATCATGATGACATCATTTCAGCAGCCAATCACAGCCATGCCATTAGTTAACATGGCTAACACAACTGGCTGATAGCACTATGGGAACTTCCGATTCTGGTATTCGATATTGTAAAAATATCGGAACTTGGTATCGGAATTCCGAAACCGCGAATATCGGCTGATACCGGATATTTGCGGTGTCGGAATACTCATAACTAATTGTAACATTTCAACCAATTTTTTGTGTTCTAAGGCCAATTATGGCCATTTTGCTAAATAACAGGCTTCACATCCCTTTAAAAAAAGGATAAATAAAAAGTTTTTACTTTCAATTCTTGTAATCTTTATCAATGATGCACTTACATCATGACATGCTGCCATAGGCTTACACATTGATTTAGAAACAGAGAAAAGACATAAGGGGTTGTAATATATACCGTACAGTTTCCCAAAGCCCAAAAAGAAACATTTACAACATAGACACAGCATGCTCTTGCCAAGAAGTTTCCACCTCAGGTGACATAAAGTAATTTGTGAAAATATCACGCACTTTGAGCCCAGAGAGTGATCTATGTTGAGGGTTGATAGGTGGTCTCGCCCTACGTACATTGTCTGACCCACGCACAACACCAGCAGAGGAGGAACAATCATGTATCCTGGTGAAGTAATGGTGAACGCCACATGATTTAATTACTTCATTTACATTTTGTTCACTCAGCTGAATGGCAGACTGTAGGACCCACCATTTGGCCCAATGAATGCCAAAGGAACATTCCACCAGTCGCCGAGCACGTGATAGGCGCAAGTTACAAATTCAGCGCTGGTGGTACAGGTTGCGCCTGGATATGGCCTCATGACATTGCGCGTTAACTGAAACACCTCATCTGCCTCAAGGACATAAGGGACTGATTCTTGAGTGGATCCTGGTACCTGGCGTAGTGGTGGTAGATCCAACTGGTTGGTGCGTAGCCGCCGACCCATAAAGGAAGTATTGAAGACTCTAGAGTCTCCTGTCCTTCCATAGGCCCCAATGTCAACAATTATAAACTTGTTTTGAGGGTCGGCCAGAGCCAACAATACAACAGAAAAGTATTGTTTCTAATTGAAGAATTGTGAACCAGAGTTCGTCAGCTTACGCACCCGGATATGTTTGCCATCAAGGGCCCCAATACAATTAAGAAAGTTGCATTCCTCCTCAAAGTCCCTTGATATCCTCAACCAGTCTTCCATTCTGGGCTGGGGCATGACGAGTTGATGTAGTCTTGACCATATTTGACTACATGTCGACCTGACTATGCCAGAAATGGTAGATCTTCCAATGAAAAACTCATGGTGGAGGGCGGCATAAGACCGGCCAGTGGACAGGAAGGTGAAGAACAACAGAAATGGAACATTTTAGAATGCACAAATTATGAAAAAGCACCATGTACATACATACCAAATTTGTTAGTGATTCATATCTACTATCACACATATATTTGGTCGCACAATCACTACGTGATATTCCATACATATTACACATAACATTCTGGTCTGTAAGTTTATATCTATCTGGAATAAGATGAGGGCATTAAACTTAGGACTACTAAATAAAAAACATACTTTGGGCAACACATCATGAACATAGAGAATGTGTTTCACATGCCCCTTCCTGTGTGACACGGCCCACAGGCCAGTAACTGAAACAACAGGACAAAGGGTAAAGGGAAACATTTACAATGGTGGGCCCTGCGATAGGGAATGGGGGACGTGGAGACCTCCTGCACTCCCCTGAGTAAGTGTCCCTAACACTCCTAACGTTCCCTATACAGGCTCCTCACCTGTCGCCGATCAGGATACCTGTCACCCTAGCACACCCTACACCTATTCCTTACTAGGGAGCAGGGTGGTGCAGGCACTGGCCCCACCACTGTACTAACACCAACTTGAAGAAAAGTGACAAACAGGGAAACACTCCCAGCAACAGAGTCCAACACCAGAGTGCATCTTCCTCCGACCGTGTCCAACACCTAGTTGCAGCTTTACAGCAACAGCATTCAGCACTGAATGCCACCTTGGAGCAACAGAGTCCAGCACCTGAGTGCAGCTGTCCAGCTACAGAGTCCAGCACCTGAGTGCAACTGTCCAGCAACCGAGTCCAGCACCTGAGTGCAGCTTTCCAGTAACAGAGTCCATCAAACTGAGTGCAGCGCTACACCATAGCTGCCACTCCACCAAGCTTTGCAAGAATTCTTCACTGACACCATAGCTGCCACTCCACCATGCTTTACAAGAACTCCTCGCTGACACCATAGCTGCCACTCCAGGACTCTGACTGAGCTGGTCTGGACTCTCCTCCAGCTCCTTCCTTCACCCAGGCTGGTAGGAGAACCAATAATAATATCACCAACATGAGTGAGCACAACTGACACACCTTTATTGAGCAAACACACCTGTTAGTGATTACCGTGCAATTACACTAACCACCACCGGGGGCAAACTAGAAGTAAAAACACCAGTGCAATGACCATACAGGCCACCGGGTGCAAAACTATCTCTAAGCACAAAGCTTAGAGAGAGAAAAAAAAGTTACCAGTGCTTTTATCTGACATGATCCAGCATGGATCAAGACAATGTGGCTGTGTAGTACATACCGTAATGTGAGTAGACGTCGCTCCTCTGCAGATCTAGCTTTGTGCATCCTTGTGTTCTGAAAGGTTATCCCAGGGTGCACTGTCTCCAAGAGTAGATCAAATGTTGCAAGGCTCTTGCGACAGTATTTGTAAAATTTTTCTGGATGATCCCGCAGAGAAGTATAGAGGGGCTGAAAATGACCTCTTGTGAGTCGTTGCCTCAAAAGTGGATGGACCCACATGCGTCTCCTCCTCCTCGGATCCACAATCACTGGGTATGGCTGACCAAAGCGCCTGGATAAAACCCAGTTGAAGAGAACACGGTCAGTTGGGGTGAACTGAAGTGTGTCAGACATGTTTGCTAACAACCAGCAAGACACCCACACAAGCACAGCACCAAAATGGGCAGATTGGAGGCTGCCACCTGATGTTGAGGCAATAAATAGGGTTGGTGCTGATGATTTAAATTATGTGCAGGCCTCAAAACCGTTAAATGTCCATTTTGCAAGGTTGCGAGAAAAAAAACGGTATACGGATGCCATTCGGATTACATTCGAATACTTACATGAGAAAAATACGCGGCCACACCCTGACAACGCATGACATACGGAGCACTATTTAGGGACCATTTATGCGTATTACGGACGTAAAATACGGTCCGTATTTTTCTACCTTGTGTGTGGCTCCAGTCTAACACACAGCCTCTCACAGGCTCAGTATGGATCACACCATAATATAAAAAGAAGATCCGAAAGAAACAATCACACATGTGTGCCAATGTTCCAGGTGTCAATGAGTTGAGTGGTGGGTGGAGGATGAATTTCAGGCACAAAAGGTACTGGATCAACAGATACAAGGTATATATAGTCTGCTTAAAATATAAAAAAAATTCCGTATGTATTTCAGGAGGCAGACACATATGCTCACACGCTCAGTATGGATTTGACAATAATGCAACAAGGTGAAAAAGGGTGCAGTATGACCAGATACAAGGTACTGTATATATAGTATAGTTTAAACATTCTAATTCTCTGTAAACATTTCATGAGGCAGACACAGATGCTCTCAGTCCCAGTATGCATTAGCCAAGAATATAAAAAGTATAAAAAGGTTACTGTATCACCAGATACAAGGTACATATAGTATTGTTTAAACATTATAAATCTCCTCATTTTTTTCAGGAGGCAGACACAGATGCTCTCATGGTCAGTATTGATTACACAATATAAAAAGCAGTAAAAGGTAATGGATCAGAAGTGTACAGCTGCATACAGTGTTGGGGTAATTGTAAATCTCAGTAGATATTTCCAGAGTCAGAAACAGACTCTCACTGGCCCAGTATGGATTAGACCACTATATAAAAAGCAGTAAATGGGTAAGGTATCACAAGTGTACAGCTGTATAGTGTTGGGTTAATCTTAAATCTACAAATATATTTCTGGAGTTACAAACAGACGTTCACAGGCTCAGTATGGATTACACAAGAATATAAAAACTTGAAAAAGGGTAATGTTTTACAATCGATCAGCTGCATACAGTGTTGGTGTCATTTTAAATCTCCTTATATTTTACCAGAGTAAGACACAAACTCTCACAGGCTCGGTATGGATTACACCCGAATATAAAAATGAAAAAAGGGAAATGTATTCGAAACGTACACCAATGTACAGTGTTGGAGTACTTTAAATCTTCGTTTATATTTCAGTGTCAGTCTGCCAGTCCAGACTCTCTGCTAGAGGAAGGTAGATGGATAAAAGTACAGACGTAAAGTTGAGTGATTTTAGATGTTTTTGAATTTGTAATCACGGGAAAACCTCCCGGGAGAATTCACAGAGGTGATGCTGACCCTCAATAACTTTAACTGTGGATACAGCTAAAACGCAAATTAGTTAAATTAAGGGTTGCTGTGTCGCAGTTGCGTCGATCCCATCACCGTAACTCGCCTCCATCAAATCGTGAACACAGGGAGAGCTGTAGACATGGTCCTCACTGTCTATCATGATCTATCTGGTCACTTTGGAGTGCAAAACACACAAACCACAGGCCGTAGTGGATTCTATTGGATTGCCATGAGAGGACACATTGAAAAATGGTGGCAGGAATGTCACACGTCAGTGACTATGAAAAATGTGAAAGGTGATCATAAAGCACCATTGCATCCGATTGGGAGTTGACATCCATTACAGATGGTAGCCATTGGTAATCTGAAGGTAGAGGCCAGCAGGACAGGACATAGTTACATCTTAACCATCATCGATCAGTGCACCAAATATATAGTGGCCATCCCTTTGACGGATTTAACTGGGCAGACTACACAGCGGTGGAGCAGGGAGAGGTAAGTATTACAAGTGCTGTGTCCCTGAACAAGCAGGGGGGACCCACTCGTGGGTGCCGGTACTGGCACAGGGCCCCTCATAGTATGCCAGTGTGTCTGATGGCGAGTGGGCCCCCTCACCATCAGAGACACTTTATTGTACTATGAGAGGCCCTGTGCCAGTGCCGCCGCCCAAGGGTTGGGCCACACACCTGTTCAGGGCAACAGCACTTGCCCGGGTGTGGCAGGTATTGACCCCGGCCCTGGGGTGGGGGGCAGCCCATTTCGGGTGGTATAAAAAATGGCATGTGATGATGTGTAGGCTGGACTTTCAGCTGCTGAAAATGGAGGAATTGGAGAAGTCAGAGGAAGAGGAGGACAAAAGCGAGCCTTTTTTCTGGCAACCTTATCAGTGTTATCAGGGGAGGGTGGGACAAAATCTTTGAAAACCCATGCATGGTTCATTTTAATGAAGGTCAGATCATCAACATTTTGAGTCAACAGATGGGTCCTTTTTTCTGTCAGGATTAATCCAGCAGCACTGAAGACTCTTTCAGATAGCACACTAGCAGCAGGGAAAGCGAGCTCCTGTAAGGCATATTGTGCCAATTCAGGGCATGAGTCCAGTTTTGAGGCCCAATAATCAAGGGGGAATGACCTGTGAGGGAGAACCTCGATATGGGAGGAGAAGTAGTTTGTAACCATAGTTGACAACTGCTGTCTCCTGTCACTTGCAATCGATTCTGTATTAGCTGTTGTGTGCGCGGGACATGAGAAATCAGACCACAACATGGTCAGGAAAACCCTGTCTCCAACGCCAGTTCTGCTGTGTGGACCACGAACACCTCTTCCATTTTGCCCACTACGGCCTGTGGGAGAACCAGCTCCGCTGCTGTGTGCTGGGAATGCCTCAAACAACCTGTTTACCAGAGTTGCTTGTTTGTTAGCCAATATTAGCTCTAGGTTCTCCTGTGGCATGATGTTGTGTAATTTGCCTTTATGCGTGGATCGAGGATGCTGGCCAAACAGTAGTTGTCATTGTTCATCATTTTGGCAATGCGGGGGTCCCTTTTTAGGATCCGCAAGGCATAGTCACACATGTGGGCCAATGTTCCAGGACTCAATGCTGCACTGCCAGTGGTGGGTGGAGGATTCTTAGGAATAAATTCTTGGACTTTTAAGTGCGCTGCCAGACAGATTTCATATCCAAACAAAGTTAATGAATTAACCCTTTATTCCCTACACATTTCGAAGTATAACACTTCTTCTTCAGGGGATGACATATGAGTACAGAGAGCTGTCTCCAGATTTATACATTCACGATTCAAACTTGGCGCCATAAAAGACATGTGATGCGCCACAGAGGTCAAAGATCAAAATAATTCAAATGTCATAAAAAGTCAAAATCATCTCATCTATGGTTGATAAAATCAATTATACATTTATTTTATTTTGCAGATAAAAATTGGAATTAAAAAAGAAAAAAAGAAAAAAAAGGAAAAAGCGGAATTGAAAAGTGAACCTGCATTGTGAGGAAAATGAAAGGACCGCAGTCTAATACTGTTTTTTCTGCATTTTCTTCCCATCGATGTGTGCCACTGATCCCTTTTGTAATTCAAGGTAACTGAAAGACTATGACACCACACTCATTTTTTTATTCATTGTCTCTTTATTTAATGATCTCACACAATTTTATATATATATATATATATATATATATATTTTAATAATATAATGTAATATTACAGACATCCTTTTTATTTCAGTCATTTTAATAAACTCTCGGAGATATATATATATTTTTTCTTCTTCAATTCTGACATCCTTCCTGGCATGATGGTGTGAGTACTGGACTGCGGTCCTTTCATTTTCCTCACAATGCAGGTTCACTTTTCAATTCCCCTTTTTCCTTTTTTTCTTTTTTTCTTTTTTAATTCCAATTTTTATCTGCAAAATAAAATAAATGCTTCTGGAGGTGGAGGAGGGTCGAACATCTACACCCAACTGTTTCCTATACCGTGGGCTAGGCAGCACTGTTCCACGGCCGCTGTCCCCTGTGAAGCCTGCATCCACCACATTAACCCAGTGCACAGTGATCATAGAATTGTAGAATTGGAAGGGACCTCCTGGGCCATCTGGTCCAACCCCCTGCTCAAAGCAGGATTCGCTAAACCATCCCAGTCAGATGTCTGTCCAGCCTCTGTTTGAAGACTTCCATTGAAGGAGAACTCACCACTTCTCGTGGCAGCCTGTTCCACTCATTGATCACTCTAACTGTCAAAGTTTATTCTAATATCTAATCTGTGTCTACTCCCATTCAGTTTCATCCCATTGCTTCTAGTCTTTCCTTGTGCAAATGAGAATAAATTTGATCCTTCTACAATGTGACAGCCCTTTAGATATTTGTAGACAGCTATTAAGTCTCCTCTCAGTCTTTTCTTTTGCAAACTAAACATTCCCAAATCCTGCAACCTTTCCTCATAAGACAGGGTTTGCAGACCGGTCACCATTCTGGTCGCTCTTTTCTTAACTTGCTCCAGTTTGTTGATGTCTTTTTTAAAATGTGGTGCCCAAAACTGGACACAATATTCCAGATGAGGTCTGACCAAATAGGAGTAGAGGGAAATAATGACTTCACGTGATCTAGACTGTATGCTTCTGTTAATATATCCTAGAATTGCATTTGCCTTTTTTGCTGCTGCATCACACTGTTGACTCATATTCAGTCTGTGATCTATTAGTATACCCAAGTCTTTTTCACATGTGCTGTAACTTAGCCCTATTCCTCCCATTCTGTATATGCTTTTTTCATTTTTATTGCCCAGATGTAGTACTTTGCATTTCTCCCTGTTAAAAACCATTCTGTTAGTTGCTGCCCACTTCTCCAGTTTATTTATATCTTTTTGAATCCTCTCTCTCTCTTCTCTAGTATTAGCTATCCCTCCTAGCTTTGTGTCATCAGCAAATGTAATCAGTTTACCCTCAATTCCTTCATCTAAATTGTTGATAAATATGTTGAACAATACAGGGCCCAGGACAGAGCGCTGTGGTACCCCACTTGAGAAATTCTTCCAACTGGATGTGCAGCAATTTACGACCACTCTTTGGGTCCGATCACTAAGCCAGTTATGAATCCACCTAACAGTTGCCTTGTCCATTCCATACTTAGTCATTTTTTCAATAAGGATTGTATGAGAGACTTTGTCAAATGCTTTGCTGAAGTCAAGATATACTATATCTACAGCATTTCCTTGATCCACCCAATCAGTGATTCCGTCATAGAAGGAATTTAAGTTAGTCTGACATGACTTATTAGTTACAAACCCATACTGACTCTGTTTAATCACTTCATTCTTATCCAGGTACTGACATACATGTTGTTTAATAATTTGTTCAAAGATCTTTCCTGGTATAGAAGTCAGACTCACCGGCCTATAGTTGCCTGGGTCCACCTTCTTCCCCTTTTTGAAGATAGGAACAACATTTGCTCTTCTCCAGTCTTCTGGCACTTCTCCTGTTCTCCAAGAATTTTCAAAGATTATGGAGAGGGGTTCAAAAATTTCTTCTGCTATCTCCTACAGTACTCTGGGATGGAGATGGACCTGTAACGGCCCTGGCCGTGCCTACTGGTCCATGCATCTGTCGTGAGGTGCACCTTTCCACTCACTGATTGTTTTAGAGCATGGACAATGCGGTCTTTCACATGCCGGTGGAGGGCAGGGATGGCTTTTCGAGAAAAGAAGTGCTGACTGGGTAGGTCATAGCGTGGGACAGCGTAGGCCATGAGCTCTTGGAAAACTTCGCATTCTATCAAACGGAAGGGCATCATCTCTAATGAGATCAGTTTGGCAATGTAGGCGTTCAAAGCCAGTGTACGCGGATGAGAGGATGAGTACTTTCTTGTCCTACTCAAAGTGTCTGGTAGGGTGAGCTGGACTTGAGAGCTGCATATGGGGGAACTAGCATTGGACATGAAGGACTGAGAAAGGGTTGGTGATGGTGAGGGTGTTGATGGCCTAAATTCAGTGCTTCCTCGCAAAAATATTGTGTTTGCATGACTGGTTTGGCCTAGCGACAACACCTCAACATTTCTTGATGGTGGTGTGCTTAGCGGTGGCCTTACATTGGGGGAAGCGATGGAGCGTGGCCGGCTAACTTGAATCAGAGCAGGTGCACATGTGCTACCTGAGCTTTTGTAGTCGTCCACGCTTGCAAGTGCATGTTGGTTAAATGTCTAAGCATGCAACTGGTATTCAAATTTCTTAGATTTTTCCCTTTGCTAAAGGTCCTTCGGCACTTCTTACAGATTACCTTTGCATCATCAGTAGGATTTTGTTCAAAAATGTGCCACACTGCACTCTTCCTACTATGATACAAATTTTCAGATCTTGCACGCTGTGTTAATTTGACCATCTGGCTAAGCTGCACTGCAACTCTTTTAGTTTTCTTGCCAAATTTTTTGACAGCTACGGGCCTGCTGGATAACCACTGCCGAGATGTCGATGCCTGCTGCGGATCCTTCTCCTGTTCTGACCTATTGTCACCAGCTCCCTCTTCCCCCAATGGATGCCAATCCAGTTCAACAACAGGGTCATCCATAACGTCATCTTCAATGTCATCTGCACCTTCCTCTGTGTCACCGTGAAAGGTGGCATAGTATACGGGAAGGGACACCTGAGTTTCATCAGGATCTGATTCCGGCTCAGTAGATTGCGAGGGCAATGTAGTGCTGTGGGTGAATGTACCAGCAGATTAGTCTAGCAGTGGCTGTGCATCAGTGCACTCCATGTCAGATTCATCTTGGACTAGGGAATTCAGAATTTGACTTGACAACCCAGGAATGGTATGTGAAAAGAGCTCCATGGAGTAATCTAAAGTGTGTGCTGCAGCATCCTTCACTTTTGGTGTGGGTGAAGGACACAATGAAAGGTGTTGTTCCTGACCAGAGGCCTGCACTGACAACTCTGTGCTTGCAGTTTTTGTAACTTCAGAAGAGGAGGCAATAGAGCTGGAGGCTGTTTCAACAATGTAAGCCAAAATCAGTTCCTGATGCTCCGGCTTTAAAAGCGGTTTACCTACTCCCAGAAAAAGGAACCTTTAAGGCCTTCTTGTGCCAGACGATGATGCAGGCTCAACCCCTCCAGCCTTAGCTGATATTGTGCTTTTCCCGGAACCAGCCGATGCACCACCACCATCAACTTCAGTACCAGCTGCGCCCCACCCACGTCCGCAGCCTCTTCCACCAGACTTCCTCATGTATGGGAAAATGTACCAAAAATAACAGCAGAGAAATAGTACTGTATGAGTAGCGTACAGCTGTATAAGTTGTATGTAAGAAGTGAAATCTCCGTATATATTTTGTGAGTCACAGATGCTCACCCAGTATGTATTTCACCGTAATCCAACAAGCAGATATACGGTACTGTATCAGAGGTGTACAGCTGTATACATTGTTGGTGAAACTGTCAATCTCCGTATATGTATTTATGGAATGTCACACACACATGCTGACTCTGTGTAGATGTGACCATAATAAGAACACCAGATATCCGATACTTTTTGAGAATTGGACAGCTCAATACGGTGTATAGAGAAATGAATATGTCCGTATATGTATTTATGGAGTGTCACACACACACTGACTCTGTGTAGATGTGACAGTAATAAGAACACCAGATATCCAATACTGCTTGACAATCGGACTGCTCAATGCGGTGTATAAAGAAATGGAAATGTCCGTATATGTAATTATGGAGTGTCACACACGCTGACTCTGTGTAGATGTGACAGTAATAAGAACACTAGATATCCGATACTGTTTGACAATCGGACATCTCAATACGATGTATCTATGGAAAAATTTTAATCTCCGTGTATTTTTTTACAGAGTCACACACATATAGCATGTATTTGTCCGTGATACCAGCCTGTACACGGTAGTGTGTGAGGAGCGTACACCTCTATACACACCTCTATACGGTGTGTGAAAAAATTTACGCTCAGTATCTACTGTGCAGAAAAAAAGTTATAAAAGGATTTTTGCTTTTAAAAAAGCAGTCTGCACAGCAGTGTGCAAACAGCAATGCAGCTATCAGGGAGCCTTATAAGGCAGCCTAATCATCAAAAGAGCTGCTGCACAAAAAAATGTGAAAAAAATCAACGCTTGCTAACTGTGCAGAGAAAAGAAAAAAAATATTTTTGCTTTTAAAAAAGCACTCTGCACAGCAGTGTGCAAACAGCAATGCAGCTATCAGGGAGCCTTATAAGGCAGCCTAATCACCAACAGAGCTGCTGCACACAAATATATCCTCCCCTGTGACTTCACACTATACAGTTGTGTTTTACAGTGACATTCGCTATCAGCACAAGCAATATTTTTTACTTTTTCCCTGCCTAAACAGTCTCCCTATTGAGAACGATCAGCAGCAACCTCTCCCTATGCTAAGGCTGGTTTCACATTTGCGTTTTTTTGCGCTGGAAAAAAACGCATACGTGCGCATGCGTTTTTTCCCCTATATTTAACATGGGTGCGCATACCTGCGCGCTGGTAAGCGCACGTATGCGATTTTCATGCGCTGCGTTTTTTTGGGGTGTGCGTTTGTATTTTACAGACGCAGCATGTTGCATTTTTTGGCCCTGCAAAAAAGCGCATGCGCACGTATGCGCACGTTTTGCGCTAAAATTGGCCATTATAGCCTATGGATGCGCATATGTGCGCACTGGCATGCTCATGTATGCGTTTTTTTGCACATGCGTTTTTTTTTTTACCATTAGTTTAGACAATGGAATTTAGGGGTTTGGGTAAAGTTAGGGTTAGTTAAGGGGGTTTAGGGTTAGGGTTAGGGTCAGGGTTAGGGTTAGGGTTAGGGTTAGGGTCAGGGTTAGGGTTAAGTATGGTTTGGTTAAGGGTTAGGGTCAGGGTTAGGGTTAGGGTTAGGGTCAGGGTTAGGGTTAAGGGTTAGGGTCAGGGTTAGGGTTAGTAAAGTCATGGTTTGGGTTAGTGTGAGGGGCCACCTAATGTTGGAAAAAAACGCAAACGCGGTAAAAACGCACTAAAAACGCATACAAACGCATAAAAACGCTGCTTTTTTTCATGCATGCTCATAAAAATGCTTGAAAAAAACGCAGCAGTTGTATGCTTTTGTATGCGTTTTTTCAATGCGTTTTTTTGCGGGAAAAACGCGCTGCAAAAAAAAGCAAGTGTGAAACTAGCCTAAGATCGGCAGAAGTAAGATGGCGGTCGGTGGTCACGGCCTTTTATTGGCACTGTGACTCCACACAAAGCCAGCCAATCACTTGCATGCCCTTCTCTAATATGGTGGGGGCCGCTGCCGATGTAATCGCGTTGCCCACTGTGTGCGTCCTTCATGATTGGCTGAAAATAGGCGCTGGAAGGATTGTGGGAAACGTGACTTTGGTGCTCAAGTCGGCGACCTCAAGGCTGACCTCACGCTATGGTCGAGTTTCGAATGGCGAAACCCGACTTTACCAAAAGTCGGCGGATTCTGAATTTGGCCGACCCATTTCGCTCAACTCTACTTATTTGTTTTATTTATACAATTTATATTTCTCTTTATGTCCCATACTCTCCACTAACTTTAGCACTGTATAAACATTATTTTTGAAATAAAAATGTTTCAATTATACTGAACTATAGTTGTATTTCTAACATGTTAAGTCCCACTGTACAAAATACATGATTCACAGAACATATTTAGGATGCTTTTGAAGTGTCTCATTTAGTTTGTTTAATTATTTTGTATGCTGTCACAGTTTATTCTATTAAGAATATTTTTTGGAAGATAAAAAATACACTTCCTGAAGTTTATTTTTTTTTACAGTATCTGCTGCAATAAATGACTAATTGTCCCATTAATAAAGAACAAAAAATTTGTTTGCCTTTTTGTCTTCCATGAGCCATAATATTTATTTCTACATAACTTTTTTTTAAAATGTACTTTAGAATGGCACTATTGAGTTTACCACATAATATGCTGAAAATGGTGCAAAAATTAAAGTGAGGTAAAATGGTGAAAAGCTATTCTGTAGAGATTATTGAATCTTTTGAAATTCAAATTTGCCAGGTTTGTTGAAATTTTACCAAACATTTTATCTGCAGCTAAACAATTCAGCATGAAATGAAGTCCTGCTATGCGCACATGTTTGATTTTTTGTGTGCCATACGTTGGGCTTTGCAAGTAGCCAGGCATGTTCTCATCTAGTGAACTTCCTAGGCTCTCTAGAATAACACCTAGGTCATGGTATTGCTATAAGACTTGCTACTTCTTCAGTTTCTGTGCACAGTTCGTCCACAATCATCCGGACATCTCCTGCTGGTCTGTCGCTTCCGGTCCTTGAGTTACTTGTCTGCTGCTTCCAGTAACCTTGCTACATTTCAATGGAGGACCTTCCCTGTATGTCTGTGGCTTCCAGTATCTTTAACAACTTGCCTGTGATTTCCAGTATAAACCTGCCTACCGTTTCTATGACATGTTTTTGGCCAGTTACCTAACTGCCTGCGATTTCCAGCATTGCTTCCTACTTGCCTGCAGTTCCCAGTATCAGTTTACTTGCGGTTTTCAGGACGTCTTCCTGGCTGTCTACGACTTTCAAGGCATTCATACTTTCTAGAATTACTGTCTTCTACTTGTCCCCGACATTATAGAACTGCTTCTATGTGATGACCTGTTTTTTCAGTTTGTCTTCCAGACTGCGTACAGAATCCATGGCAATAGACTTTCCTATTACTCTGAAATTTTATTTACTACTTGTCTGCATCTCCATGATGCCTCTTTTTTCCCAAAGTTCTTCAGTAACTCTGCTATTTGTCCGAGGTCTTCAATAACTCTACTACCTGTCCAAGGTCTTCAGTAACACTTCAACCTATTCGAGGTCTTAAGTAACTCTGTAACCTGTATGATGACTTTATTAACTGTGAGAAACCTGCCTGCGATTTACAGCACATCTTCCTTGCTGCCTATGACTTCCAGTTCCAGTTACCTTCCTGCTTGCAGTTCATAGTATCGCTACCTACTTGCCTGTGGTTTCCAATATCAACCTGCCTGCGGATTGCAGGATGGCTTCCTTGCTGTCTGTCTGTAGTTTCAAAAGTATTCAGATTTTCTAATTTTTTCCAGAGTCCTGTCTTCTACCTGTCCCTGGTCTTCTAGGACATCGTCTATATTTCTGCCTGTGGCTTTCAGGATGTCTTCTTGTGTGTGCGAGTGGCTTCCACCGTCTATCTGTAACTCTGCAATCTGTCCGAGTTCTTCAGTAACTCTTCTATTTCCAAGCATCTTATGACTGACAGTGTGTTCCAGCATCACACTTTATTGCATGTTGTATCATGGCTGTCTCCAGACTACCAGCAATTTCCATAATCCCGCCTGCTTGCCTGTGGTCTCCTTGATGTCTCCCACCTGCCTGCTGTTTCCAGCATCCTCCCTGATTGTTTGTGGTTTCCAAGACTGTATTCAGACTTTTAGCTTGCTTTGTTTGTGTCCGCCTGCAGTTTTCAGGGCATCTCTTGTCTGCTTGAGGTTTTCAGGACTTTATTAAAACTTTTAGTTTTTCATTATATGCGCCTGTGTTCCACGTGCTTCATCTTGTTGCTGCAATAAATGCCCATGTTCCAAGTTCCCACTCAGACCTTTGGCTTAGTGGGATCCACCTCATCATGTGAGCCCAATGTATATAACACCTGCTAAGCTTTTACTTGCCCAGAAAAGTTTTTTAATGCAAACATAGCCTTAGATATGTTAAAGGAACCTCAATATATCTGGCTATCAAAAATCAGATGGTAACTGCTTTAAAAAAATCTTAATATTTAGGATTTTTCACAGGAGTTAACCCCTTCATGCTATGGTCAATTTTCATTTTTTTTTAATTCTTGTGTTTTCCTTCTTTTCTTCCAACAGTCATAGCTTTTTATATTTTTGTGAATATAGCCATATGAGGATTTTTTTTTATTGTGAGACAAGTTGTAATTTTGAATGGCACCATTGATTTTACCAAATGGTGAGCTGGAAGACCAGAAAAAAATTCAAAATGCGGTGAAATTGCAAAAAAAAGTGCAATTCCACAATAGACTTTTGGTGTTTTTATTTACTATATTCACTATGTACGAGTATGCAGATACCAAACATGTATAGTTTATTTTTATTTAAGTGGTGAAGAAAAAATTCTGAAATTTGCCTGAAAAAAAGTTTTTGCATTGCCACCAAATTCTGAGACTTGTAGTGTTTACATTTTTTTTAGATATGGGGCTAAGTGATAGTTTTTGCGCCCTGAGCTGCCCTTTTTATTGATAGCATTTTGGGGTATATACAATGTTTTGTTCTCCTCCTATTGCATTTTATTGCAATGTTGCCGCTGCAAAAAGCGCATAATTTTGATGTTTTGATTTTTTTTCTCTTTATACTGTTTACTGATCTGGCCAATTTATTTTATATTTTGATTGGATAT
Source organism: Dendrobates tinctorius (assembly GCF_039654945.1). Taxonomy (NCBI): domain Eukaryota; kingdom Metazoa; phylum Chordata; class Amphibia; order Anura; family Dendrobatidae; genus Dendrobates; species Dendrobates tinctorius. The sequence goes on along the minus strand of NW_027361698.1, from coordinate 54,654,722 downwards.
TTCTGAACTCTGCAATACCGAATGTGTATTTGTTTGTTTTTTATTTGATTTATTTTCAATGGGGCAAAAAGAGGTGATTTAACTTTTGCGTTTTTTTATTTTTTCATATTTGTAATTTTTTTTTCACTTTTTACTGAATTTAATAGTCCCTTTAGGAGATTTGAACTGCTATGTATCACAGAAATCATGATTGCCTATGAACGCAACCATGAATCAGCATTCACAGTAGTATTGTAATGACAGGCATGGGATGTTATGACAACCCATCGGCGCTTCATAATAAAGTGACAGGGACACTGATGGGCGGCCGTAATGATGTGCTTCTGGCGGAGCATGTTAAATCCACGGGTGGTGCTCCAATCAAATATATATACATCATATGTTGTGAATGGGTTAATGCAATATGGAATGAAAAATTCAAAATTATTTTTTTCTCTAAAATATATATTCAGCTAGAATAGAAGTTTAGAATTTTCACAAAGGGTAACATGCATAGCAAACCTCTCACAAACATGTCAATATCCCATATGTGGTAAAAACAGCTATTTCAGCACATGCTTTTACTTGAAACTGAAAAAGTACTATTTAATTTTTTAGTGTAAATTTTGGCTGAAGTATGACATTATGATATTATTTGCAGAGCCATTGTGATTTCAAAACAGCAGAAACCCCCACACAAGTGTTTAACTTTAGCCACAGCCACCCCAGAATAGGTGCATCTATTAGTGCTTGCATTTCTTACGTCAAAAATGCCATTCCATTCTCCGATTCTGACTGGAGTGATAACTTTAGCAAGATGCAAGCCACTGAGAATATATTATTAACCTACTCAGAATATGAACAGACCAAAAAGAGTCCAATTAGAATACATAAAATATTTTTATTTCATTACACAATAAAAGAGGAACCAAACAAATGGACATAATATAATACCATAATTAATCATAGTAAGGAGATAATAACATGATTAACACATGGGCCATAAGTAGCTGTGATCATAAAAAATCCATGAACAATATAAAGTGCATATAATAAATAGACTAAAAGTCTATATACCCAAATAAAGTGCATAGGATATATAAAAAGATCATAAATACCCTTAACAAGTGGCTCAATGTGTCTCCAGCTCCCTCCAACGTACGTTTCGCCAACAGTAGCTTTCTCAAATATTACATTTTCCGATACATGCGTGTGCCAAAAATTTGTTACACTCATGTGTAATCAATCGCCAATAAGAAAATGATTAAAACAAACGTGATCTTTGCATTTTCTGTAAAAATAAGAGATTTCTAAACACTGGGGTATAGGAAACCCCACATCACCAGCTGCGTGACAAAAACCCCACCTCACCAGTTGTGGGTTAACAATGAATTTAGTGCATCACAATCTGTTGAGGCCTTCATTAAGACTGCCAGTCTTAATGAATCAGGACCAATCATCTTTTTGTTATTTTTGAACTTATGAAAAATTTAGAAAATTATGGCTTTTTTTACCCATTAGAATATGCGTAAAGGGAGGGGGACATCGACATTAGAATATGTACCATAGAAAAATTAGTCAATTTTTCAAGACTGGTGTTTTTCATGTCAGTCTTGAGGATAAGTCTGCTAGAATAGGGATAACTGAATTCTTTAAATAATAATTTTCATGTTGCCTTTGTGCCACAATCTCGTTTTAGTAAATTAATATCAATGCTTTTGTAGAACTGTCGAGCAAATTCCACACAATATTAATTCATATGTTTTTTTTATTTTCCAGTAAACAATATGTAGAATATATACTTTTAAAAATAAACTTAATACAGTATGTATATTAATGTCAATAAAGTTCAGTCTATTTCTATTATTTAGTTTCCTGTGATGACACTAACATTTTTCTATATAATTAATATTTTCTCAGACATCTATTAAATTTCACTTGACTAAAATGCAAAATAGATTCTGTACCTAGCAGTGCAATAGATTTTAAATCTAACTTAAAGTTTAATAAAGAATGAAATGTATTGAAATTGTACGAATTCTGAGCACATTAATTATGTATTGTAACCTCAGCTGTTTCTTGTCTGATCCTGAAAGGGCAATTGAACTTCTTCCAAGAAGCTGTTGGCTTATTTTAGTCAGAATCGCATAGTCTTGGGACACTAGCTTACTTATTAAACACTATCATCAAAAGGCACCAGTGGAGCTATTTTATTATTCTTTATTTTAATGAACAAAATAAATAATCCAAAAACATTTTTAATACAGGCAAAAGATAGTTTATATCTAATGAATTGAGCCATGAAAGGAAATATTCAGTGTACGTTCTTATGTAGAATAAGGAATGAGTTAGAACACAATAGTACATGGAGTCATGATAGTATGCTTCATTTGCAACCATATACAGTATGTACATTTCCTAAAAATATACCATTGTATATTTTTAATTTTTTTATTTCTAATCTTCATAGCAAGTAGAGATGAGTGACTTGATACACTATGAATGTACCTGGAGTTAAATTTCTTGAAATCTACTGCTCTTGTCTAGTACAAACAACTTGTAGTTCGATTTGCAAGGACTACAAAAGGAAAAATGCCCAATGTCACTGTCATGCCGCTGTATATTCACCCGACCTCCACTCCCGCGCCGCAGCCCGCCGCCGTTCGGCAGCCGCGGCGGCCCCTTCTGACAGGTCCGCGGCCGACGGCATCTCTGCATGCAATGCGCATGAGCCATAGGCCGTGGCCTCGCCTCCCTTCTGTCACTTGTGCTCCGGCGGTGCCCTGACCTGGAAGCACCGTCAGACCAATGGCAGACCAGGCAGGGGTATATCAGGCTGTCCTCCTTTGAGGGAGGCGCCTGATCGTCGTGTTTGCTAACACACTGGGCCCTGCTTCCTCATGTACTCTCTGCAGTCCCGCAGTCCTGTCTTACGTGGTTCCTGCTGCAGTTCTGCAGTCCTGTATTCCGTCCATCCTGCTATCTATGCTCCAGTCCCGCAGTCCTACTCCAGTTCTGCCTCCTGTGTTCTGCTCCGTCCTGCTGTCTATGCTCCAGTCCCACAGTCCTACTCCAGTCCTGCCTCCCGTGTTACTGCTCTGTCCTGCTGTTTATGCTCCAGTCCCGCAGTCCTACTCCAGTCTTGCCTCCCGTGTTCCTGCTCCGTCCTGCTGTCTATGCTCCAGTCCCACAGTCCTACTCTAGTCTTGCCTCCCGTGTTCTTGCTCCATCCTGCTGTCTATGCTCCAGTCCCGCAGTCCTACTCTGGTCCTGTCTCCAGTGATGCTGCTCTGTCCTGCCGTCTATGCTCCAGTCCCGCAGTCCTACTCCAGTCCTGTCTCCAGTGATCCCGCTTCGTCCTGCTATCCCTGGTCCGGCCCTGCAATCTTACTCTGGTCCTACCTCCTACAGTCTCGTGCTCCTACTCCAGACCATTGTGAGCCACCCTTCTCGGTACCGGCTGTTGTGGTACCCAAAAACCTGGGCCTGCTCCTAGTGATCCCTGTATAGGGGTCAGCTCCACCTAGCAGCTTGCCCGGGGCCCTTCGGTGCCATGATCCAGAGGGTCCACTCCTGGAGATTTTAGTCACCTGACCAGCCATGGTATCAGTACGATCAGGCCATGGATCCCACCGGTACTTCTGGTGCTACCCAAAAGGAGTTGCTCTCTTTACGGGAGAATCAGGGATGCATCATGTCTGTCATGAAGTCTATGGACACCCATTTGTTGGCCCTGCAGGTGGCTGATCCTGGAAATGCCACTCAACTAGCTAGTCTTCAACAGGAGCTGGGTCAGCAGCTATATGGCCTCCGTTGATAGCCTTTTGTCAGTCCTTCAGTCTGCCTCTGTGATCCCGACTCTGCCTCCCGTGTCTACAGCTCTCCCAACGCCCCGCCTTGCCAAGCCACATCAGTTTAATGGCGATCCCAAGCTCTGCAGGGGGTTCTTAAATCAGTGTAGCCTCCATTTTGAATGGTTGCCTCAGCAATATCCCTCTAACAGGACCAAAGTGGCCTTCATTATGTCCCATCTGGAGGGAGAGGCCCTGTCCTGGTTGAACCCTCTCTGGGAACGGGACAACCCCATTGTCTCGAGTCTTCCGGTCTTCTTGGATACTTTTCGCAGGGTTTTTAATGAGCCGGGTCAGTTATCCTCTCTTAACGAGTCTCTTTTTAACCTTCATCAGGGTTCTCTCATGGTCGGGCAGCATGCGATCCGCTTTCGCACTCTCTCCTCTGAGCTTGGTTGAAATCGCGCGGCATTGGTAGGGGCATTCTGGCGCGGTCTTTCGAGCAGAATAAAGGATGAACTCGTGGGTCGGGATACCCTGACTATCCTGGAGGACCTTATCTCGCTGGCCACCCGCATTGACCTGCGCTTCCAGAAGCGCACCTGAGAGTCAGCGAGAGACAGGAGGTCCACTAGACCGGCTTCCCTTTACAACCGGTCCGCTAGTCCCCATCCTGTCGGGTTCTCTTCTCCCTCCTTGGTCGAACCCATGCAGGTGGATCACCTCAAATTGGCCAAGTTGTGCCAGAGGGAAAGACGGGCACAAGGCCTATGCCTCTATTCCGAAAAGAGGGAAGAATAGGAAGCATTTAAGGAAACCAGGATGGATGAACACAGAACTTAAGCACATACTAAAAAGGAAGAAAAAAATGTTTATAAAATGGAGAGAGGAAGGCATATCTAAAGAAGAATATAATGCTGTCTGCAGAACCTGCAGGGCACAAATCAGATTAAAGCTGACAATGAATTGAGGCTTGCAAGAGATGTCAAAAGCAATAATAAAGGATTTTGGGGATATGTCAAAAGTAAAAGAAAAGTCAAAGATGCTATAGGATTTTTACAGGATGAAAATGATGAAATGGTAAGACAGGATGTTGAGAAGGCCGAACTTTTAAATTCCTATTTTGCATCTGTTTTCTCTCAGAAAGGAAATGTAACATCAATTGTTCTTCACTGTCCTATTAAGGGAATAGAAGAATCCAGGATGTCTATAAACAGAAAGATAGTGAGGAAACACTTAGCTAACCTAAATGAATTCAAGTCTCCAGGTCCAGATGAATTACACCCCAGAGTACTGAAGGAGATAGCAGAAGAAATTTTTGAACCCCTCTCCATAATCTTTGAAAATTCTTGGAGAACAGGAGAAGTCTCAGAAGACTGGAGAAGAGCAAATGTTGTTCCTATCTTCAAAAAGGGGAAGAAGGTGGACCCAGGCAACTATAGGCCGGTGAGTCTGACTTCTATACCAGGAAAGATCTTTGAACAAATTATTTAACAACATGTATGTCAGTACCTAGATAAGAATGAAGTGATTAAACAGAGTCAGCATGGGTTTGTAACTAATAAGTCATGTCAGACTAACTTAATTTCCTTCTATGACGGAATCACTGATTGGGTGGAACAAGGAAATGCTGTAGATATAGTATATCTTGACTTCAGCAAAGCATTTGACAAAGTATCTCATACAATCCTTATTGAAAAAATGACTAAGTATGGAGTGGACAAGGCAACTGTTAGGTGGATTCATAACTGGCTTAGTGATCGGACCCAAAGAGTGGTCGTAAATGGCTGCACATTCAGTTGGAAGAATGTCTCAAGTGGGGTACCACAGGGCTCTGTCCTGGGCCCTGTATTGTTCAACATCTTTATCAACGATTTAGATGAAGGAATTGAGGGTAAACTGATTAAATTTGCTTATGACACAAAGCAAGGAGGGATAGCTAATGCTAGAAAAGAGAGAGAGGATTCAAAAAGATATAAATAAACTGGAGCAGTGGGCAGCAACTAACAGAATGGTTTTTAACAGGGAAAAATGCAAAGTACTACATCTGGGCAATAAAAATGAAAAAAGCATATACAGAATGGGAGGAATAGGGCTAAGCAACAGCACATGTGAAAAAGACTTGAGTATACTAATAGATCACAGACTGAATATGAGTCAACAGTGTGATGCAGCAGCAAAAAAAGGCAAATGCAATTCTAGAATGTATTAACAGACGCATACAGTCTAGATCACGTGAAGTCATTATTTCCCTCTGCTCCTCTTTGGTCAGACCTCATCTGGAATATTGTGTCCAGTTTTGGGCACCACATTTTAAAAAAGACATCAACAAACTGGAGCAAGTTCAGAAAAGAGCGACCAGAATGGTGACCGGTCTGCAAACCCTGTCTTATGAGGAAAGGTTGCAGGATTTGGGAATGCTTAGTTTGCAAAAGAGAAGACTGAGAGGAGACTTAATAGCCGTCTACAAATATCTAAAGGGCTGTCACATTGTAGAAGGATCGTCTTTATTCTCATTTGCACAAGGAAAGACTAGACGCAATGGGATGAAACTGAAAGGGAAGAGACACAGATTAGATATTAGAAAAAACTTTTTGACAGTTAGATTGATCAATGAGTGGAACAGGCTGCCACGAGAAGTGGTGAGTTCTCCTTCAATGGAAGTCTTCAAACAGAGGCTGGACAGACATCTGACTGGGATGATTTAGCAAATCCTGCTTTGAGCACGGGTTTGGACCAGATGGCCCAGGAGGTCCCTTCCAACTCTACGATTCTATGATTCTATGATTCTATTGCGTGGGTTCATCGCATTTTGTCTGCACCTGTCCTGAGAGACAGGGACAATTCTCCACCTAGGTCAGGTAAGAGAGGACTCCCTAGGTGCTAATGATTATTCTCAACCTCTTACTATATCTGCTCTTGTGGTTTCAGGGCAGAGACGTGGGTCCAAGGTGGCCTACGTGGAATTGGGCTCAGCAGGTAGCTTCATCCGGCATGAAGAAGTGGACAAGTACCAAATTCCCGTGGTTACCCTATGTAATCCTCACCTGATTGCCGCAGTGGATGGCAAACCACTACAGGAGACTGTCACCTTGGTCATTGAGGAAGTGAAGTTGCAAGTCGGAGCCTTACATTGAGAGAAGATAGCCTTTTACATTTTGCCCAAGCTCTCCCATGTGATTCTACTTGGTCTCCCTTGGTTAAGGACTCATCAGCCTGTCCTCAACTGGACACCAGGGGACGTACTCTGCTGGGGCCACCCATGCCAAGCTCGCTGCCTGACTCCTGTCCATCTTGTGGCCGCTCCTCAGCTACCTCCTGACCTTGCAGGCCTTCCTTCAGCCTACAGTTCCTACACTGATGTCTTTGATAAGAAGGAAGTGGAAATTCTTCCTCCACACTGCCCTTTTGACTGCCCAATTGAACTAATACCTGGTTTGACCCCTCCAAGGGGCATAATCTACCCCCGGTCTCCTGTAGAGACCTTGGCTATGTCCGAGTACGTCCGGGAGAACCCAGCCAAAGTCTTTATATGGACGCCTGCGGGAGCCGGGTTGTTCTTCGTCAAGAAAAAGGACGGGTCTCTACAGCCGTGCATTGACTATAGGGGCTTGAATGAGATTACCATCAAGAACAGGTATCCTCTTCCACTCATTCCAGAGCTGTTTGACCATCTCAGAGGGGCTCAGGTCTTCTCCAAGTTAGTCCTTAGGGGAGCCTATAATCTGATCCGTATCCACGCAGGTGATGAGTGGAAGTCGGCTTTCAACACTCGAGACGGCCATTACGAGTACCTGGTCATGCCCTTTCGTCTCTGCAATGCTCCTGCGGTGTTTCAAGAGTTCGTCAACTAGATCTCCCGGGACCTCTTGTACTCCTGTGTGGTTGTGTACTTGGATGACATCCTCGCCTCGTCTTCTCTCCGGATCTCTCATCCCTCAGAAAGAGCTTTCGCCTGGTGTTACAGCGTCTTCGGGAGAATCGCTTGTACGCTAAGATAGAGAAATGTCTCTTTGAACAAACCTCTCTGCCTTTTCTGGGATACATTATCTCCGACACTGGATTAAGGATGGATCCTGAGAAACTGACTGCCATTTTCAAATGGCCTCACCCCGTTTGAGTAAGAGCGAAACAACGGTTTCTCGGATTTGACAATTATTGCAGGCAATTCATTTCTCACTTTTCTGCAATAACCAAACCTATTTCCGCTCTCACCCGAAAGGGGACAGCTCCCAATTCTTGGACTACGGAGGCGGAGGAGGCCTTTCAAACCCTAAAACGGGTTTTGTCCACGGCCCCGGTGTTGAACCAACCTGAAAGAAACCAACCCTTTGTACTCGAGGTGGACACTTCTTCAACAGGTGTCGGGGCAGTACTGTCCCAGAGATCCACCTCCGGTAGTCTGCATCCCTGTGGCTTCTTTTCGAAGGCCTTCTCTCCATCCGAGTGCAACTGCTCAATCGGCGACCGTGAACTGTTGGCCATAAAATTGGCCCTGGAAGAATGGCGTCATCTCCTGGAGGGAGCTGTCAATCCCTTTGTAATCTTCTCTGACCACAAGAACTTGGCCTATCTCCAGTCTGCCCATAGACTCAATCCTTGTTAGGCCAGATGGTCCTTATATTTTGCCTGATTTGACTTCGAGCTCTGCTTTTGCCCCGGCAGCAAGAACACCAAAGCCGACGCCCTATTCAGGGTCTTTCAGCCAATCGAAACAGTGGAGGAACCTTCGCACACTATTGAGTCCACTAAAATCATCATGGTGGCTCCAGTGAACTGGCTTTCTCCACCTCCCGGCAAGACCCTTGTGCCTGAAAATCTCAAGCGAAAGGTCCTTCTATGGGGACACTCTTCCAGATTGGCCGGCCATGCCGGAACCAAGAAGACGCTTGCCCTTATCACACGTCACTACTGGTGGCCTACGGTTTGCCAAGATGTGCTTGATTTCATGGCCTCTTGTCCCTCCTGTGCTAAAAACAAAGTGCCGCGATGACTTCCATCCGGCCTATTACTCCATTTGCCTCTCCCTGTGGTTCCTTGGGAACACATTGCCATGGATTTCATCACCAACCTACCCCGTTCTTCTGGCTGTACAGTCATCCTGGTGGTGGACTGTTTCTCCAAGATGGCCCACTTCATCCCTCTGTCCGGTCTCCCCTCGGTTCCTGAGAATCAGATCTTCAGACTCCATGGACTACCGCAACGTATTGTGTCTGACAGGGGGGTTCAGTTCACCTCCAAGTTCTGGCGGGCACTTTGTAAGCTCATGAAAGTTTCCCTCGACTTCTCCTCTGCCTACCATCCACAATCCAATGGGCAGGTGGAGCGTACCAACCAGACGTTGACTGGGTACCTATGCCATTTCTCCAATGCCCACAAGAACGACAGAGTTGACCTACTTCCCTGGGCAGAGTTTGCCTATAACAACAATACTGGCGAGTCCTCGGCCAAGTCTCCGTTTTTCATTGTGTTTGGCAGACATCCTGGTGTTCCCCTTCTGGTAACCCCTGCCTCCAAGGTACCCACGACCAATGCCTTGTCCTCAAAATTTTCCAAGATCTCGACTGAGACTAGCACGTCACTCAAGAGGGCCGCTGACCGGATGAAAAATTATTTCAGCCAAGAAGAGATTGGATTCCCCACCATATCGTACTGGGGAAAAGTCTGGCTCTCATCCAAATTTATCCGGTTGAAACTGCCCTCTTGCAAGTTGGGTCCGCGCAACATCGGTCCGTTTGAAATTCTTGGACGTATCAATGAAGTCGCCTACAAATTGAGGTTGCCTGCTTCATGTTAGGAATGGCGGAACGCACTAAATAAAAATAATAATAAAGTGCGTTCACCGCTCGGGAACTACCGTGCAGTAGGTGATATAACCGCTGCTAAGTGGTGGCAGGAGCAATATGGCGGTAATGCGCACAGGGTTAAACTTCACCCAGGTGTGCAGAACAGTCTCAGTTAATTCACAGAGATGCCAAATTAATACAAATGCAAAAGACTGAGCCTGTTGAGGTCACAGTACTCAGTAAAAAACGCACACACTATCAGGTCACAGGAGTAGCCCAAGACAGCGGCACTATGTCCATCTAGACCTACCGTGTGTGAAGCGTCGCAACTACGAACGCAAAGGAGCTGTAACTGCAGCACGGTGTGGACACTGCCACTAAACGACAAGGCTAAGGCGCAAGCGCAATGTCGGACACTAGCAGCTGTGGATATTGCAGCAGAGAAGTGCTGGCGCTGATTCTAAACTCAGTCCCTAACCACATATGTAATATCAGAGGGAAAGGGTTTTATAATGAGTCATTCACCAGAATCATACATCTGTCCTCATACACACAGCAGCAAGTAAGTCTATTCTAGCACATGGCGGGACAGCCATGTGCACCTTTTATAGCAGCCAGGACCTTCCGCAAGCTTCCAGATCTCTGAGATGGACCAATGAGATCAGGAGCGGGACCTGAGCACATGACTCCCAATCTCCAATGGGAGATCGTCCCATGAGCATGCTCAGTAGGAGGACAGAAGGACTTAGGGTACCGTTACACTTAGCGATGCACCAGCGATTCCGACAACGATATGGATCGCTGGTGCATCGCTTAGTGGTCGCTAGTGAGCTGCCACACAGGCAGATCTCACCAGCGACATCGCTGGGGTCGGGGGTCGCTACTTACCTGTCAGACGCGGCGATCCTGACGTCCTCCCGCCCGCGTCCTCGACCTTCTCGTGCGACCAGCAATAATCAGCGGGGGAGACTGTCAGAGGTAAGTATCACATGTAGCGATATCGCTAGCAATATCGCTGCTACGTCACAAAATCGGTGACTTTACAGCGATATTGCTAGCGATATCGCAGTGTGTAACGGGGGCTTTAGCCTCAGGAGAAATTTGTTGCAAGGCGTTCTCCTCTGCAATCTCCTCTGCAGTAGATAACCAGCAGGAGACTGCAGAATGTGAGGGTCTGGATCCCTGCAGAGCAAACGCAGAAATCCGACGCCTATCATTTTGCTCCGGGTCCTGAACACCTTCCACGTCTCTCTCCTGAAATCTGTGGTACTGAACCGTTTCCACCCTGTATCTGATCATGTTTCTCAGCCGGTTGGTACCAATAATACCTTTGAGGTGGAGGATATCATCGCCATGAAAAAGGTTGGAGGTAGGACCTTTTTTCTTATTGACTGGAGGGGGTTTGGTCCTGAGGAGAGGTCCTTGGAACCCCGGGAGAATATCAATGCTCCCCGCATTCTCAAGAAATTTTTTGCTAATCTCAGGGGAGGGCGGTTTAAGGGAGGGGGTACTGTCATGCCGCCGCTGTATACTCACCCAGCCTCCACTCCCGCACTGCAGCCCCCCGCCATTCTGCAGCTGTGGTGGCCCCTTCTGACATGTCCGCGGCCAACAGCATCTCTGCATGCAATGCGCATGCGACATAGGCCGCGGCCGCGCCTCCCTCCTGTCACTTGTGCTGCGGCGGTGCCCTGACCTGGAAGCACTGTCAGACCAATGGCAGACCAGGCAGGGGTATATCAGGCCATCCTCCTTTGAGGGAGGTGCCTGATCGTCGTGTTTGCTAGCACACTGGGCCCTGCTTCCTCGTGTACTCTCTGCAGTCCCACAGAGCTGTGTTCCGTAGTTCTTGCTGCAGTCCCGCAGTCCTGTATTCCTTCCATCCTGCTGTCTATGCTCCAGTCCCGCAGTCCTATTCCAGTCCTGCCTCCCGTGTTCCTGCTCTGTCCGGCTGTCTATGCTCCAGAACATCAGTCCTTCTCTGGTCCTGTCTCCAGTGATCCTGCTCTGTCCTGCTGTCTATGCTCCAGTCCCACAGTCCTACTCCAGTCATGTCTCCAGTGATCCCGCTTCGTCCTGCTATCCCTGGTCTGGCCCTGCAATCCTACTCTGGTCCTACCTCCTACAGTCTCGTGCTCCTACTCCAGTCCATTCTGAGCCGCCCCTCTCGGTACCGGCTATCGTGGTACCAAAACCCCTGGGCCTGCTCCTAACAATCCATGTATAGGGGTTGGCTCCACCAGGCAGCTCACCCGGGTCCCCTCGTTGCCACAATCCAGAGGGACCACTCCTGGAGATTTTCCTCACCTGACCAGCAGCGGTATCAGTCACATCACATATTGCTGAAGATTGAAGGCGGAAAAAGGAACACATGAGGTCAAGTTCCACTGCGCACGCTTTTCCATAATGTCTTGCTGCAATCTCATTACATTTAATACTAAAAGTTAGGACCGTCCCAAATTATGTTGCCTTAACTCAGTGGGATGGCTTTTACAGGTTTTTTTATGTTATCTAACTACCCTATTTAATTTTCATGCACTATTGCTATTTATTTAATGCAGGTTACTTGCTCATTTTGTTTTTACCTTTGGATTTATCACATGGGTTTGGTCTGTCCACACTCTAGATTTTCACATCCACTACTCTTGATCACCATTTTAGCCACATTTTGGAAATATTTATTACATATCAATCACAATTATTTTATTACAGTAGGTGTTTGGGCACTTGTACATATAAGTTATAACGTAGCTATATAGCTTTTAACATTGTACAATTGTTATCCAATTTGGGTCATATCTGGATGGTACAAACTTTTAAATACTAGATCTTTTTTTATAAAAAAAAATGAGCTTGGTTAAAGTTGGTTTACAAGCAGCACATAAATCCATGTTCACTTTGGCCATAAAGCATAAAAAACTAACAAGAAGCAAAATAAGCATAAACCCTGCTGTAACTAAATAAGTAAAAAGCAAAAGTGCATCTAAATAACACAAGGTTGTTAGTAGTGCTGAGCGATACCATCCGATATAGAGAAATATCGGATCGGATTGGATCAGCCTGATACTTTTTTTGTATAGGGTATCGCCGATTCCGATACCGGAAGTCCCGTTCAAGTCAATGGGACAGAAATATCGGAATGAAAAAAACCCTTTCTTTCCGTGCACATACAGTTCGGGAGGGGGAAGAGTGTGGGCTGTGCGTGGGCGGACACTGTGCATGTCTGTGTGTGCGAGCGGGGTCTGTGCAGGCCTGCCGGGGGTCTATACTGACCTGCCGGGGGCATGTGCCAGCTGCCGGGGGTCTGTACGGGCCTGCCGGGGGCTTGTGCTGGCTGCCGGGGGTCTGTACGGGCCTGCCAGGGGCTTGTGCCGGCTCCCGGGGGTCTGTACGGGCTGCCGGGGGCTTGTGCCGGCTGGCAGGGGTCTGTTCGGGCCTGCCAGGGGCTTGTGCCGGCTGCCGGGGGTCTGTACGGGCCTGTCGGGGGCTTGTGACGGCTGCCGGGGGTCTGTATGGGCCTGTCCGGGGCTTGTGCTGGCTGCCAGGGGTCTGTACGGGCCTGCCGGGGGCTTGTGCCAGCTGGCGGGGGTCTGTATGGGCCTGTCCGGGGCTTGTGCCGGCTGCCGGGGGTCTGTACGGGCCTGCCGGGGGCTTGTGCAGGCTGCCGGGGGTCTGTGCGGGCCTGCTGGGGGTCTTGTGTGTGTGCAGGCATCGTCCGATGGGTCTACAAGTCCCATCGGGCGATGCCTGCTACAATGACAGTGATTGACACATTAGCCAATGATGCGACAGTAGTAGTCCCATCATCTGGCTAATGTGTTGAATGTAAAAAAAAAAAAAAAATATATATATATATATATATATATATATATATATATATACATACTACTTACATACTACATACATACTACATGCTATTACATGTATGCTACATTCATACAGCATACATACATACATACTACATATATACATACAACATGCTACAGACGTACAACATACATACAACATACATACTACATTCATGCTGCATATATACTACATTCATACAGCATACATACATACATACTACATACATATATACTACATTCATACAACATACATACATACTACATACTACATACATACAACATACATACTACATATATACTACATTCATACATACATACTACATTCATACAACATACATACATACTACATACATACTACATATATACTACATTCATACAACCTACATACATACATACATACTACGAAGTTACTACATACACACAACATACATACAACATGCTACAGACATACAACATGCATACTACATACATACTACATTCATACTACATATATACTACATTCATACAAGATACATACATACAGTGGGGCAAAAAAGTATTTAGTCAGTCAGCAATAGTGCAAGTTCCACCACTTAAAAAGATGAGAGGCGTCTGTAATTTACATCATAGGTAGACCTCAACTATGGGAGACAAACTGAGAAAAAAAAATCCAGAAAATCACATTGTCTGTTTTTTTTTCATTTTATTTGCATATTATGGTGGAAAATAAGTATTTGGTCAGAAACAAGCAATCAAGATTTCTGGCTCTCACAGACCTGTAACTTCTTCTTTAAGAGTCTCCTCTTTCCTCCACTCATTACCTGTAGTAATGGCACCTGTTTAAACTTGTTATCAGTATAAAAAGACACCTGTGCACACCCTCAAACAGTCTGACTCCAAACTCCACTATGGTGAAGACCAAAGAGCTGTCAAAGGACACCAGAAACAAAATTGTAGTCCTGCACCAGGCTGGGAAGACTGAATCTGCAATAGTCAACCAGCTTGGAGTGAAGAAATCAACTGTGGGAGCAATAATTAGAAAATGGAAGACATACAAGACGACTGATAATCTCCCTCGATCTGGTGCTCCACTCAAAATCCCACCCCGTGGGGTCAGAATGATCACAAGAACGGTGAGCAAAAATCCCAGAACCACGCGGGGGGACCTAGTGAATGAACTGCAGAGAGCTGGGACCAATGTAACAAGGCCTACCATAAGTAACACACCACGCCACCATGGACTCAGATCCTGCAGTGCCAGACGTGTCCCACTGCTTAAGCCTGTACATGTCCGGGCCCATCTGAAGTTTGCTAGAGAGCATTTGGATGATCCAGAGGAGTTTTGGGAGAATGTCCTATGGTCTGATGAAACCAAACTGGAACTGTTTGGTAGAAACACAACTTGTCGTGTTTGGAGGAAAAAGAATACTGAGTTGCATCCATCAAACACCATACCTACTGTAAAGCATGGTGGTGGAAACCTCATGCTTTGGGGCTGTTTCTCTGCAAAGGGGCCAGGACGACTGATCTGGGTACATGAAAGAATGAATGGGGCCATGTATCGTGAGATTTTGAGTGCAAACCTCCTTCCATCAGCAAGTGCATTGAAGATGAAACGTGGCTGGGTCTTTCAACATGACAATGATCCAAAGCACACCGCCAGGGCAACGAAGGAGTGGCTTCGTAAGAAGCATTTCAAGGTCCTGGAGTGGCCTAGCCAGTCTCCAGATCTCAACCCTATAGAAAACCTTTGGAGGGAGTTGAAAGTCCGTGTTGCCTAGCGAAAAGCCAAAAACATCACTGCTCTAGAGGAGATCTGCATGGAGGAATGGGCCAATATACCAACAACAGTGTGTGGCAACCTTGTGAAGACTTACAGAAAACGTTTGACCTCTGCCATTGCCAACAAAGGATATATCACAAAGTATTGAGATGAAATTTTGTTTCTGACCAAATACTTATTTTCCACCATAATATGCAAATAAAATGAAAAAAAAACAGACAATGTGATTTTCTGGATTTTTTTTTCTCAGTTTGTCTCCCATAGTTGAGGTCTACCTATGATGTAAATTACAGACGCCTCTCATCTTTTTAAGTGGTGGAACATGCACTATTGCTGACTGACTAAATACTTTTTTGCCTCACTGTACATACTACATACATATTGTGGTGTAATGACCACTGTGTCCACGAGGGGGCGCTGTGTGGATGTCCCAAGAGTGTGAGTGGTTGAAGAGCCATTATGTATCTCAAGGTGGGTGACCTTGAGATAGAGACATATGTATGTTTATGAATGCTATTGTAAAGTATATATGTCTGTGTGAAGGACCTGTGGTGAGGTCATAGTCATGTGACCCGGTGGGCGTGGCTATGGACCATATAATGTGGCCAGGTTAGGTCACATGGAGTGAATGCTGGGACCGGATTGGTCCAGTTTGGAAGGTCCCGTGAGGAGAAGGATCTCCTCACTAACAGCAGCCTGTGGAGCGGCTGTTTGTGTAATGGCGTCCAGTATCTGAGAGTCCCTGAGGAGTGAGTGGACTTCTGCGGCCTGGAGAAACAGCCATATGGGAACCCTGACGTGGGTGAGATAACCCTGGGGCTAAATAGCCTGTATAATGGACGCTCTCCTGTAATGCTGTGTATATTGCTGCTGGAGGTTTATGAAGGATGAATAAACCTCATAGACTATGATTTGTTGGAAAATCCTGTGCTGGATGTGTTTTTCGATCGCTGCAAGCGAGAACCCCTTACTTACATGACAGCGCTACCTCACATATGGTGGAGAAAGCAAAGGGCAATATTGTAGCCTTGTTGCTAGGGGCAACGGAAAAGGACTGCAGATTCAGTTGCTGGGGGCAACGCTGAGCCAGGAGGGCTGACGGTCTTAAAGCCATGTGATGTGCTGACAGGAGTCAGTGGCAAAGACTTATAGGATACCTCTGCGGTAGAGAGGTCCGAGAACCTGCGCGGCCAGCAGGTGCCGGTCGGGAAAGAAGGAAAAAAAAAAAAAAAAGTGTTTTACTGACCTGGGTCAGTGGTAAAGACTGTGTTCCTGGAGGGTTCAGTGAGCAAGGTCCTGGAGGGTCAGTGTTGGGAAGAGCCCTGGAGCACATGGTAGGACCTTGGACCTGGTGAGGCTTAAGTGTTGGGCAGTCTCAGGCCGAGACGGATGTCCTGAATAGCACCCGCTGAGCCCCTGGACCTGGTGAGGCCGGTGTGTTGGGAGACCCTGGGAGGAGGGTCGGCTCCCTGAATAGCACCCGGTGTGCCGTGTGTGTTGGACGGTCTCAGGTGGAGACGGTACGTCCTGAGTGGCACACGAACAGGACATGTGAGAGACTGTGCATGTGTTTTTTTTTTTCTTTTTTTTTTCTTTTCCTCTGCAAAACCTGAAGGTGCTTGCTGTGGCTCAGTGGGGTCACGAAGGTCTCGCAGCACAAGGACCTGGTGTTTTCTTTAAGGGATCTGCCCTGGGAGCATTGGTAGCAGACGCTGTCTGTCTACACCATCCTGCTGCAGCTTTATTGCATGAGACTAAGCGGGTACAGTAGTTGTGGCTTTACACAACTATTAAGGGTGAGTACCCTGTATTATGTCATTATACCATTATACCTGCACTGGTAAGGCCCTATGGGTGCGCTTTTGTGGGTTTTTTTATCTTTGAGGGTGACAAGCGGCTTCCAGTAACCTGGCGGGGTTACGAAGATGACAAGCGGCTTCCGGTGGATCGGCGGGTCCACGAAGATGGCGCAGCAGGAGCTGCAGTGACACCAGCCACTGTGTGTGTGTGAACAGCAGCCGGAGGTGCCGGTGATCAGTGACAGCAGGAGCTGTGGTGGTGCCAGCAAAGACTTGTGTGGTATCGTTAAAAGACAAACTGTACTGTGCGAACTGTGGCCTAAGAGGTTCTGCAGGACAGACATGGGGAAATCCCAAAAGGGGGCGGTGACCCAAAAGGGGACGGTAACACAAATTGGAGTGGTAACCCAAAAAGGGGTGGAGTCACAAAAGGGGGCGGTGACCCAAATTGGAGTGGTAACCCAAAAAGGGGTGGGGTCCCAAAAGGGGGCGGTGACCCAAATTGGAGTGGCAACCCAAAGTGGGGTGGTGGTCCAGAAAGTGGCCAAGTGTGAAGAAGTGACAGCACTGGGTGACTCAGTAGGTATGTCTAGAGTACCGCAGTGTATGTGCAGGTCTTTTTCAGAATGTGGAATATCCTTTCCGGGTAGTAATGATGGGCCACAGATGTGTACAGTGATGCTGCACCGGGAAGGAGCCTTTGGTCGGCTGGACTCAGAGAGTCAGGTGACTCTGACAGGAACGCCTCTCGTTTTCTCTCTGACCGAGAAAAACGTCAGGGTTCGCTGTAAACACGGGGTCATGGTGAACTACGCAGTAGACACAGTAGTGTTTGAGGGGACCAAAGGTGGTGAGTGCCAAGGTAGAGGAATACCACGGGACTTAGTCTATGCCTGGGAGAGGGGCCGGGACTTTCTTTTGTTTGATGACGTTTGGTCTGACGATGGAGATGCTTCGACTGTGGGGCAAGCGGACACTGAGACAGTGACGGCTCCTGACATGGACAGGTCAGAGGTAGAACTGACCAGAGGAAGAAGTACATCTGCCCAACTGACGGACCTGACGTCTCGTGATAAGACAGATGGTGGGCTGGGAGATGAGACGACTGGACTAGACACATTGGTGCTGGACGGTAACTGGAGGGTTCACTCGACTGGGGTGACTGACCCAGTGGTACCCTTTAACGATATAATTAAAGAGGTAGTAGTAAGACACGTGATGGACAAAAGAGAGCAGGATCGTGAGATACAGCTGATAAAGGAGACTGTGACAGAACATGTCGAACGGGAAAGAGTCCTAAGGCAAGCAGCTGAGCACAGAGTGGATGAGCTGGAGAAGGAAGTCTCTGAGCTCAGAGGTCACCTGTCAGCGTGTAAAACCATGAACAAGACCCTGTTGGAAGATATGGAGGTGCTCAGAGAGGCCCAAGAGAAGCATCAACAGGAGATTCTCAGGAGAGAGGATGAGCGTCGCTACCTGGCAGAGGAGAAAGATAAAGTTCTGCAAGAACTCAGTGGAGTAGTAAAAGGTCTTCTGCAGGAGAAGTGGAGGGGCGAAGACGTACAGCGGCCTTGCCCGACTGATAGCAAGGCAGAACTGACAAAGCCCATCTTGGAAAAGGGTCCTGAAGACTGTAAATTTCAGGAAGATGGTGAGCCAAGAGCTGCATAAGACAGTCATCCGGTCATGACAGATATCTTGAGGGAAGTGTCCGTGGGGAACCCAGAGTCATCTGTCCAGGATGAGAGCAAGTCCACGACCTTCAAGGTTGTAATTGATGTACCAGAAGACATGCAAGAAGCCTGTGCTGAGGAAGGTGTGCATGAGGCTTTCAAAGAGGCGGTCAAAGCGTGTAAGGTGCACTGGGCACCTGAGACTCGGCAGTTGGTGATAGTATCAGCTAGGGAAAACACATCAAACCGAGTAGCTGTCCTGAAAGAGATGCATTTGCAGTGTCTACGTGTCAAACAATTGGTTAGGCGGAGTAATATGAAGGCTGCTCGACGCCTAGAGATAGCAAGAGAGGCTATGGATCGGTTGGGTTTGAGGAAAGATGTGGTTCCGGTACCCAAAGCTCTGATTGGGAGAATCATTGGAAGGTCCGGGAAGGTGATGCAGGACCTTGTGAATGTCTCCGGTGTGGTGAGGGTGAGGATCCCTCCTGATGACGAAGACCAGGTGTCTGGTGAAGTGGGAAGGATTCCCATGATGGTGGTTGGCTCCATGGAAAGCCTGAGGAACTTTCAATTGCTCTTGGAGTATAGAGTGGGGTACCTGCAAGAGATTGAACAGTTGAAGCTGGACCGCCAGCGGATTAATAAAGAAGTGCGGAATACCAGGTGGCGGCCGCCTTCATACCAAGATGTAAGGACCCCAGGGGTACCGCCAAGAAGTGACATGGCAGATGGCCGAAGAATGTCAGCGAGTGGCAATTCGACAGACCGTACGAGGTTGAAGGGCTGTAGTTCCTGTGAGACGTTGACTGAGTCAGACTCATGCCAGACAGCAGGATCGACTAAGACTTATGACCGCACCAACCGAGAGAGACGGTCAATGAGAGAAAGATCAGGTGACAAGGGGCACTGTAACAGTGTGGTGACTAAACAGTGTCTGATGATGCAGACAGACCGTGACTGGAGGGTCAAAGACAATGACCGGTATTATGACCGCTGGGGGCGGGGGAGGCCTAATGTAGAGATGAGGCCGTATGACAAATGGAGACAGTTCTCTCGACCTGTGGGGCAAGGTGCAATACGTGCCCGGTCTCGAGACCCTGGTGTGATGTTGTGTGTTCAACCCCACAAGTTTGAACATAGGGGGGAGGTATGTGGTGTAATGACCACTGTGTCCACGAGGGGGCGCTGTGTGGATGTCCCAAGAGTGTGAGTGGTTGAAGAGCCATTATGTATCTCAAGGTGGGTGACCTTGAGATAGAGACATATGTATGTTTATGAATGCTATTGTAAAGTATATATGTCTGTGTGAAGGACCTGTGGTGAGGTCATAGTCATGTGACCCGGTGGGCGTGGCTATGGACCATATAATGTGGCCAGGTTAGGTCACATGGAGTGAATGCTGGGACCGGATTGGTCCAGTTTGGAAGGTCCCGTGAGGAGAAGGATCTCCTCACTAACAGCAGCCTGTGGAGCGGCTGTTTGTGTAATGGCGTCCAGTATCTGAGAGTCCCTGAGGAGTGAGTGGACTTCTGCGGCCTGGAGAAACAGCCATATGGGAACCCTGACGTGGGTGAGATAACCCTGGGGCTAAATAGCCTGTATAATGGACGCTCTCCTGTAATGCTGTGTATATTGCTGCTGGAGGTTTATGAAGGATGAATAAACCTCATAGACTATGATTTGTTGGAAAATCCTGTGCCGGATGTGTTTTTCGATCGCTGCAAGCGAGAACCCCTTACTTACATGACAGCGCTACCTCACAATATATACTACATTCATACAACATATATACATACTACATACATACATACATACATATATACTACATTCATACAACATATATATACATACAACATACATACATACATACAACATGCTACATACATACTACATACATTCATACATACTACATTCATACAACATACATACATAGTACATACTACATACATACAACATGCTACAGACATACAGCATACATACTACATACAACAAACATAAATTCATACAAAACATACATACTACATTCGTACAACATACATACATACTACATACATACAACATACATGCAACATGCAACAGACATACAACATACATACAACATACATTCATACAATACATACATACTACATACATACTACAGACAATACATTCATACATTCATACCTTACATACATATAGACATACAATACATATAACATAGAGTACATACTCTATGCAACAGAGACCAGGGACTATTTTTTTACAGTGGCGGAGG
Organism: Dendrobates tinctorius; assembly: GCF_039654945.1. NCBI lineage: Eukaryota > Metazoa > Chordata > Amphibia > Anura > Dendrobatidae > Dendrobates > Dendrobates tinctorius. Next base: position 54,633,827 of record NW_027361698.1, on the reverse strand, counting down.
AATACAGTGCGGAAGGATACCTACTTCCTGTCATTGGATTCCTGGAGCCCCGTAGAGAGCGGTCGCATCAGCTGATGCTGCTGTTATCCACGGGAAATCGGCGTGGGACATGTGGATTTCTGCGGATCAGGGAGTATATGGCTTGTTTGTTATTTTCATATTTTTTCATAGATGACACTGGCTTTGGGGAACAATGTGACAAGTGTTGGTGAGTATGTACTCTATGTTATATGTACTGTATGTCTATATGTATATATTGTATGAATGTATTGTACGTAGTATGTATGTAGTATGTATGTATTGTATGAATGTATGTTGTATGTAGTATGTATGTTGTATGTATTTTGTATGTCTGTAGCATGTTGTATGCATGTTGCATGTATGTAGTATGTAGTATGTATGTATGTTTTATGAATGTAGTATATATGTATGTATGTATGCTGTATGAATGTAGTATGTATGTATGTTGTATGAATGTAGTATATATGTAGTATGTAGCATGAATGTAGTATATATGTAGTATGTATGTAGTATGTACTGTATGTCTGTAGCATGGTGTATGTATGAATGTAGTATATATGTAGTATGTATGTAGTATGAATGCAGTATATATGTAGTATGTATGTAGTATGTATGTATGCTATAGGAATGTAGTATATATGTAGTATGTATGTAGCATGTATGTATGTTGTATGAATGTAGTATATATGTAGTAGGTATGTAGTATGAATGTAGTATATATGTAGTATGTATGTAGTATGTACTGTATGTCTGTAGCATGTTGTGTGTATGTAGTATGAATGTAGTATATATGTAGTATGTATGGTGTATGTATGTTGTATGAATGTAGTATATATGTAGTATGAATGTAGTATATTTGTAGTATGTATGTAGTATGTATGTAGTATGTACTGTATATCTGTAGCATGTAGTATGAATGTAGCATATATGTAGTATGTATGTACTGTATGTTGTATGAATGTAGTGTATATGTAGAGTTGAGCGAAACGGGTCGAAAAATTTCAAAAGTCCCCGACTTTTGGCAAAGTCGGGTTTCATGAAACGAAACCCGACCCTAGGATGAGGTCGGCCACGAGGTCGGCGACTTACGCGCCAAAGTCGCGTTTCAAAAGTTTGTTTTGCGCTCTTTTTCAGCCAATCAGGATCCACGGACACTGTGGGCAACGTGATGACATAGGCAGGGGTCACCACAATCTTTCAGAAGGGCATGCAAGTGATTGGCTTGCTTTGGTGGGCGTCACAGGGGGTATAAAAGGGCGTGCACGCCGACCGCCATCTTACTTCTGCCGATCTCAGTATAGGGAGAGGTTGCTGCTGATTCTGTAGGGAGAGCGTTAGGCAGGGAAGAAGACAAAAAAAACTGCTTCTGCTGCTAGCAATTTGGCCTGCACAACACACCAGTCACTGTGTGTGCAGTGCAAGGGAAGGCTATATAGTGGTGTATCAGTGGTGTTGGTTGTTGGGCTGCCTTTTAAGGCTTCCTGACAGGCTGGCATTGCTGTTTACCCACTGCTCCGCAAACTGCTTTTTTAAAAGCAATCCAATCTCCCTTATCCTCTAGTCACTTTTGTCACAGCTGTGCCATCGAGCCTGTCACATAGGGCTCAGATATTCATTGGGCCTCACACAATCCAAAAGTGTCCAGTGTCCAAAAGTGTGTGCAGAGATTCAAAATCTCCCTTATCCTCTAGTCACTTTTGTCACAGCTGTGCCATCGAGCCTGTCACATAGCGCTCAGATATTCATTGGGCCTCACACAATCCAAAAGTGTCCAGTGTCCAAAAGTGTGTGCAGAGATTCAAAATCTCCCTTATCCTCTAGTCACTTTTGTCACAGCTGTGCCATCGAGCCTGTCACATAGCGCTCAGATATCAGTGGGCCTCACACAATCCAAAAGTGTCCAGTGTCCAAAAGTGTGTGCAGAGATTCAAAACCTCCCTTATCCTCTAGTCACTTTGGTCACAGCTGTGCCATCGAGCCTGTCACATAGCGCTCAGATATTCATTGGGCCTCACACAATCCAAAAGTGTCCAGTGTCCAAAAGTGTGTGCAGAGATTCAAAATCTCCCTTATCCTCTAGTCACTTTGGTCACAGCTGTGCCATCGAGCCTGTCACATAGCGCTCAGATATGAGTGGGCCTCACACAATCCAAAAGTGTCCAGTGTCCAAAAGTGTGTGCAGAGATTCAAAATCTCCCTTATCCTCTAGTCACTTTTGTCACAGCTGTGCCATCGAGCCTGTCACATAGTGCTCAGATATCAGTGGGCCTCACACAATCCAAAAGTGTCCAGTGTCCACAAGTGTCTGCAGAAATTCAAAATCTCCCCTGTCCTATAGACACCTTGTACCTTGTTTTACATTGCTATATAGTTTGTTGGATTTTGTCTACATTTCTACCAAAAATGAAGAAGGCTGGTGGAAGAGGCCGTGGAATTGGGCCGGGGTTGGCAGCTGGTAATGATGGTGTTGGTGGTGGATCTGATGGTAGTGGCAAGAGCAAAATAGGACTGAATGCAGGAGGTGCTGACCCTGCGTCATCGTCTGGCTACATAAGGCCTCGAACGCTTAGTTTTCTATGAGTTGGCAAACCGCCTTTAAAGCCAGAGCATCAGGAAAAAGTTTTGTCTTACATTGCTGACTCAGCCTCCAGCTCTATCTCCTCCTCTTCTTCAGTTGTAAAAAGTAAAAGCACTGAGTCGTCATTGGAGGCTCATGTTCACGAACCACACCTTTCCTTGTGTCCTTCACCCCAACCAAGATTGAAGGATGACGCAGGCCATACTACTGATTACTCCATGGAGCTGTTTTCACATACCATGCCTGGATTATCAAGTCAAATGGTGAATTACCCAGGCCAAGATGAATCTGACATGGAGTGCACTGATGCACAGCCGCTGATGGATGATTCTGCTGGTACATTCACTCAGAGCACTACATTGTCCTCGCAGTGTACAGAGCCAGATTCTGACCCTGAAGAGACTCAGGTGCCCCTTCCCGCACACTATACCACCATACACGGTGACACAGAGGAAGGTGCACATGACATAGAAGAGGAGGTGATGGATGACCCAGTTGTTGACCCAGACTGGCATCCATTGGGGGAAGAGGGTGCTGCTTCCAATAGCTCAGATGAGGAGCATCCACAGCAGACATCGACATCGCAACAGCTGTTATCTGGCAGGCCCGTAGCACTCCAAAGACAGGTTCCAAACATCAAAAGAGTTGCTGGACAGCTTGTCCAGAGGGTCAAAAGATCACAGCGTGCTAGGCCGCAAAATGTCTGCCAAAGTAGGAAGAGTGCAGTGTGGCACTTTTTTGAACAAAATCCTCATGATCAGGCCAAGGTTATCTGTAAGAAGTGCGCAAAGACCTTTAGCCGAGGGAAAAATCTGAAAAATTTGAATACCAGTTGCATGCTTAGACATTTAACCAGCATGCACTTGCAAGCGTGGACACAACACCAAACCTCAAGTGCCACATGTGCAACTGATCACAACGAAGGTAGTCAGCAACGCTACATTGTTTCCCCCACTGTAAGCCCACCGGTTAGCACAGCAGCAAATGTTGAGGTGTCGTTGCAAGGCCACAGCAGTCAGGGAATCCCACTGTTATATCAACGAAAGACTGATTCTAAGCCATCAGAAAGAACACCAACTCCATCACCATCATCAACCCTCTCTCAGTCGGCCCCTGTCCACCGCTACTTCCACCATATGCAGCTCTCAAGTCCAGCTCACCCTCCCAGACACTATGAGTAGGTCAAGAAAGTACTCAGTCTCTCATCCGCGTACACTGGGTTTGAACGCCCACATTGCCAAACTAATCTCGTTTGAGATGATGCCCTTTCGGTTGGTGGAAAGCACAGCTTTCCGCGAACTCATGTCCTATGCAGTACCACGCTATGACCTACCCAGTCGCCACTTCTTCTCTCGCAAAGCCATCCCAGCCCTCCACCATCATGTGAAAGACCGCATTGTCCATGCACTCAAGCAGTCAGTGAGCGGAAAGGTGCACCTCACAACTGATGCATGGTCCAGTCGGCATGGCCAGGGCCGTTACGTGTCCATCACTGCGCACTGGGTTAATGTGGTGGATGCAGGGTCCACAGGGGACAGCGGTGGTGGGACAGTGCTGCCTAGCCCACGGTATAGGAAACAGTTGGCTGTAGGCGTTCGACCCTCCTCCTCCTCCTCCTCCAGAAGCGAAAGCTCGTCCACAGAGCGCAGTCGTACGAGCACTCCATCTGCAGCTGCCACTGTTGCACACGATGTGTCCCCCTATCGAGCAGCTAGTGGAAAGCGTCAGCAGGCTGTGTTGCAGATGATGTGTTTGGGCGACAGACACACCGCCGAGGTGAGGGCCGAGTACTTGAAGCGACAAACTGAGTCATGGCTGGGCAGTGTACATCTTGAGGCAGGCAAGGTAGTTAGTGATAAAGGCCGTAATTTTGTGGCAGCCATAGCCCTTTCAAAACTCAGCCACATACCTTGCTTGGCTCACACCTTGAACCTGGTGGTGCAGTGCTTCCTCAAAAATTATCCGGAGTTAACAGCCCTGCTCCAGAAGGTGCGAAGACTGTGCGCGCACATCCGCCGGTCGCCTGTACACTCCGTTCGTATGCAGAAGCTGCAGCGATTGCTCCACCTTCCCAACCACCGCCTCATTATCGACATTGCAACAAGGTGGAACTCCACCCTGCACATGGTGGAGCGGCTGTGCGAGCAGAGGCAGGCCATAATGCATTTGTGGGAAGATACACGGCCAGGCACTTTGAGAGCAGACTTGGAGTTGACAGGTGTGCAGTGGTCGAAGCTGAAAGACCTCTGTAAAGTCCTTCAGTGTTTTGAGGAATGCACACGGCTGGTAAGCGCAGATGACGCCATCCTAAGCATGAGCATCCCACTTATGCGTCTGCTCATGCAAACTTTGACGCACCTTAAGGAGCAGGCGTCTGCAGGCAATGTTGATGAGGAGGAAGAGGAGGAGGGAATCCTTGATGACATTCAGCCATTGTCTGCTCAGGTACCTCTCCTGGATGAGGTGGAGGAAGAAGAGGAGGAGGAGGATGATGATGGGGATGATTGCTTAGGGGAGGAGGATGCATCTCGTGGGGCAAGTGAAAATGTTGGCGTGGCAAGGTCTGGTACAGGGTTTGTGCGTGACTGGAGGGATGTGGATTTGCCAGAAAGTGCTCCTCCACCCAGCACTCGCAGTGCATCATTGACACCGGGAACATTGGCCCACATGTCAGATTATGCCTTGCGGATCCTAAAAAGGGACCCCCGCATTGCCAAAATGATGAACGATGATGACTACTGGTTGGCCAGCATCCTGGATCCACGCTATAAAGGCAAATTACAAAACATCATGCCACAGGAGAACCTTGACCTAATATTGGCTAATAAACAAGCAACTCTGGTAAATTGGTTGCTTGAGGCATTCCCAGCACACAGCAGCGGTGATGGTTCTCACACGAGCCGTACGGGCCGGGGGCAGCTTGGCAGAGGTGTTCGTGGTGCACACAGCAGAAGTGGCGTTGGAGACAGGGGTTTCATGACAATGTTGTGGACTGATTTTTCAAATACCGCTCACACAACTGGTAATACTGCATTGATGGAAAGTGACAGGAGACAGCAGTTGTCAACTATGGTTACAAACTACTTTTCCTCCCATATCGATGTTCTCTCACACAGGTCATTCCCCTTTGACTATTGGGCCGCTAAACTGGACACCTGGCCTGAATTGGCCCAATATGCCTTACAGGAGCTCGCTTGCCCAGCTGCAAGTGTGCTATCGGAAAGAGTCTTCAGTGCAGCTGGATCAATCCTGACAGAAAAAAGGACCCGTCTGTCAACCCAAAATGTGGATGATCTAACCTTCATTAAAATGAACCACGCATGGGTTTCCAAGGATTTTGTCCTACCTTCCCCTGATGACACATAGGGTGACAGAAAAATGGCTTGCTTTGGTCCACCTCTTCCTGGGACTTCACCTATTTCGCCTTTTGCATCAGCTGAATGTCCAACATCAACATATGCCACTTTCTAAAACTCCCTAACTGTGCTGCCTCCCCCCCATGGCCGGGGTCACCACCTAGCGCACGACATCGTGCGAGTGCCGTTGCCCTGGACAGGTGGGTAGGCCGACTCTTGGGCGCGGGCACTGGCACAGGGTCCCTCATAGTGCAATCAAGTGTCTCTGACGGTGGTGGTGCACACCCACCGTCAGACACACCGCTGTACTATGAGGGGCCCAGTGCCAGTACCGACGCCCACGAGTGGGCCCCCCTTACTTGGGCAGGGCCCCAGCATTTGCAATCTTTACCTCTCCCTGCTCCTCCGCTGTGTAATCTGGGCCGTCAAATCCAAACTGTGCCTGACACCGTCTGAGCCTGCCTCCTGATGTATAGACATATATTTTGAATGTGTACGCTATCCATACATGTTATCCGGGGATATGGTACCCTTTCTAACCTTTGTGCAATCACGTGCAATCCATACTGGGCCTGACACCGTCTGAGCCTGCCTCCTGAGACATATATTTTGAATGTGTACGCTATCCATACATGTTATCTGGGGATACGGTACCCTTTCTAACCTTTGTGCAATCACGTGCAATCCATACTGGGCCTAACACCGTCTGAGCCTGCCTCCTGAGACATATATTTTGAATGTGTATGCTATCCATACATGTTATCTGGGGATACGGTACCCTTTCTAACCTTTGTGCAATCACGTGCAATCCATACTGGGCCTAACACCGTCTGAGCCTGCCTCCTGAGACATATATTTTGAATGTGTACGCTATCCATACATGTTATCCGGGGATACGGTACCCTTTCTAACCTTTGTGCAATCACGTGCAATCCATACTGGGCCTAACACCGTCTGAGCCTGCCTCCTGAGACATATATTTTGAATGTGTACGCTATCCATACATGTTATCCGGTTATACGGTACCCTTTCTAACCTTTGTGCAATCACGTGTAATCCATACTGGGACTGAGAACGGCTGGCGAGCTGTTAAGCAAGCTACAGCACCTGTGGTTTGCACACGTAAGTTTTTCATTTTTTCAGGAATGACGGTTAGGCCTAATTCCGGAACTGCGGTTGACCTGCACTTACTGGGAAATCATTGTTCACGGGTAATAATTGTAATCAGTGATCCCCATCACTAACGTTGTTCAGCGGGTTATCTGCACCTGTAAACGACAAACGCTGGCCTTTTCAGTGTAGCGCACATGCAGCCACGGACATGTAAGGGCATGACACACCAGTTATTGGCCAATCTCATGTGCCAGAGCCTCACGTGTCCCTCTAGTAAGCCGGACTCGGACCGCGGGGCATGACGGAGTCTCGTTCGTTAATGGAATTAAGCTTGCAATGTGTGCATCTGTTCTGTAGCTGGCATGGTTGAGGTTTCCCAGGTGGAGTCGAATTTAACTGTAGGCTCCACTCCTGGTGGTGCCCTTCTGGACATTCCTTTAAGGTTCAGCTTTGCAACCATACTGCCCACGTAAAGCAAACACTTTGCCTTCATGAACGCTGTTTGGAGGGTCATGACTCGTGGGAATAACGCCGCCCAATCAGTTAACCTGCTAGAGAGATCCTTCGTTGCTCCCAAGCATGACATCACACTCCCTAGGAAGAAGGTAATGCCACTGTGGCGACCGTACTCCTGGGGGCGACACAAGTGCACTGATGCCCAGCCACTGCTCGATGAATCTGCTGGTACATTGACCCAGACCACTACATTCCCCTCGCACGCTACACGACCTGAATCTGACCCTGATGAAACTCAGGTTACCCTTCCCATATACAGTTCCATCTTACACGGTGACAAAGAGGAAGCTGCATATGAAAGTGCAGGTTCGGCCCACCCGCCATCAGACACACCACCGTACTATCAGGGGCCCTGTGCCAGTGCCATTGCCAACGAGTGGGCCCCCCCTGCTTGCTCAGGATCACAGCACTTGCAAAGTTGAAATACTGTGCAGTGAGATGGAAGATGGGGACGACAAGGAGTCCAGACATGTACAGGGATTCCGTAGGGATTCCGTATTTGATTGTTTTCAATGTTGGGACAGCAATTTTTGGGGAGTACTATACTCTGGAGAATGATAGATGGGGCCCACCATACACTGGAACATTCCAAAGGTGGACATCAGACACTGGAGCAGCATTTACAGGGCCCATTATACACTAGAGCATTAGAAATGGGGCCCATTATGTTTGGAGCATTATTTGGGCCCATAAGACAGTGGAGCTTCATCCATGGGGACCAACATATACTGTAGCATTATTTGGAGCTCATCATATACTGTTTCAAACATTATATGGGACCAATGATTCTGTATGGAGAAATAGATGGGCCTCGTCATGAGATGTAAAAAGTGAGGTATTTTTCATTGTACTATACTGCTATTTCTCTACCGTATCGGAGCATGATGAGTTGTGGTATGTGTTAAAGGGGCGCTCTTTCGCCCAGGGCACATGAAAACCTGCAGCCAGCCCTCCCCCCCCACAACTTTAGCCAAATAACCCCCATTTTTCAGTGCGTAACTTGTATTATGAAGTTAATTAAGGTTGACAAGCTTAAGTAAGAAGAATTGATGCTTTTGGCATTCAAATGGGCACTGTAGGTGTGTTTCCTGTCCTCCTCTCACTGCCGACTTTTATTCCCCATTGACTTACATTGGGTTTCGTATTTCGGGACGACCCCGACTTTTCCCTATAATCGGACGATCTTGCTCGACCCGACTTTTGGAAAAGTCGGGTTTCACGAAACGAAACGCGACCCTAAAAAACCAAAAGTCGCTCAACTCTAGTAGTATGTATATAAAATGAATGTAGTATATATGTAGTATGTATGTATGTATGTTGTATGAATGTAGTATATATGTAGTATGTATGCATGTATGTTGTATGAATGTAGCATATATGTAGTATGTATGCAGTAAGCATGTAGTATGAATGTAGTATGTGTGTAGTATGTATGTAGTATGTACTGTATGTCTGTAGCATGATGTATGTATGTAGTATATATGTAGTATGTATGTAGTATGTATGTATGTATGTTTGAATGTAGTATATATGTAGTATGTATGTAGTATGAATGTAATTTATATGTAGTATGTATGTAGAATGTATGTAGTATGTACTGTATGTCTGTAGCATGTAGTATGTATGTAGTATGAATGTAGTATATACAGTGTTGGCCAAAAGTATTGACACCCCTGCAATTCTGTCAGGTAATACTCTGTTTCTTCCTGAAAATGATTGCAATCACAAATTCTTTGGTATTATCATCTTCATTTAATTTGCTTCCAAGGAAAAAACACAAAAGAGAATGAAGCAAAAAGCAAATTGTTGATCATTTCACACAAAACTCCAAAAATGGGCCAGACAAAAGTATTGGCACCCTCAGCCTAATACTTGGTTGCACTGCCTTTAGCCAAAATAACTGTGAACAACCGCTTCCGGTAACCATCAATGAGTTTCTTACAATGCTTTGCTGGAATTTTAGACCATTCTTCTTTGGCAAACTTCTCCAGGTCCCTGATATTTGAAGGGTGCCTTCTCCAAACTGTCATTTTGAGATCTCTCCACAGGTGTTCTATGGGATTCAGGTCTGGACTCATTGCTGGCCACCTTAGAAGTCTCCAGTGCTTTCTCTCAAACCATTTTCTAGTGCTTTTTGAAGTGTGTTTTGGGTCATTGTCCTGCTGGAAGACCCATGACCTCTGAGGGAGACCCAGCTTTCTCACACTGGGCCCTACATTATTCTGCAAAATTTGTTGGTAGTCTTCAGACTTCATAATGCCATGCACACGGTCAAGCAGTCCAGTGCCAGAGGCAGCAAAGCAACCCCAAAACATCAGGGAACCTCCGCCATGTTTGACTGTAGGGACCGTGTTCTTTTCTTTGAATGCCTCTTTTTTTCCTGTAAATTCTTTGTTGATGCCTTTTCCCAAAAAGCTCTACTTTTGTCTCATCTGACCAGAGAATATTCTTCCAAAACGTTTTAGGCTTTCTCAGGTAAGTTTTGGCAAACTCCAGCCTGGCTTTTTTATGTCTCGGGGTAAGAAGTGGGGTCTTCCTGGGTATCCTACCATACAGTCCCTTTTCATTCAGACGCCGACGGATAGTACGAGTAGACACTGTTGTACCCTCGGACTGCAGGGCAGCTTGAACTTGTTTGGATGTTAGTAAATACACAAACCTCAGTGACATAATCTAAATGTCAGCAAAAAGGTAGGCTGTACAAACAATCTCAGGTTGGCCTACAGGTACTTAATTGTCTTCCCATACATTATCCAAAATACAGCTGGATGTTCTGTCGATAGGCCTTTCTTTTTGTCCCACTAATTCTTTTCATTTTTTTACAGCCATGAAGGACCTGCATTTATTTTCTCGCAAACTTTTGCTGCGGAAATTACATGCCAAGAAGGCCTCCAGGGAGGTGATGAGTGAGGTCGAGAGAGAAGCCCTTCGCACCTTGGAGGAATTGCTTGACGAGCAGGCGACTCCATCTCCAAGTAGGTTTCCATCTTCGATTTTGCCAAGGTCCGCAAAGTTCCCCCCCTTGTCGCTAAGTCCGGCTATTGAGGTTTTTACGAAACTATTTTGTGAGGACTTCAAGGAATTGTCAACTAAACGTCAATTTGATAATTTGACTCACGCTCAACGCACTGCCATCTCTGAATTGCAATCTTTGTCTGATGTGGTCTTTAAACCGGCTGACAAGGGGGGGAACATTGTGGTATGGCCACATGATAAATATGAACGGGAGGCCTTTCGTCAACTTAGAGATACTGATACCTACCTTCGTCTGCCTTCCAATCCTATAGCAACCTTCTCTCTCGACCTCCAACGCATCCTTATGGAGGCTTTAGATAATAATGTTATTTCCAAGCAGGTCTTTGATGGCCTGGTGGCTAAATACCCAAGAGTTCCAACTTTTTATCTGTTACCAAAGGTCCACAAGAATGCCCTCGACCCTCCTGGGCGTCCCATAGTGTCCGGCATCGATGGGTTATGTGACCCTATCTGCCAATTTATTGATTTTTATCTGAAACCGTTGGTAGAAACTTTGCCATCTTACATACGTGACACTACGGACGCCCTGGCTAGGGTCGATGGCATTTTTGTGGACCAAGGGACTCTTTTAGTCACTGCCGACGTGGAGAGTCTATATACTTGCATTGGACATATTGATGGCATGAACGCGGTCCGCCTCTTCCTGGGTGCCTCCGACCTGGATGGCCCCTTATGTGGGCTTATCCTCGAGCTATTGCACTTCATTCTTACCCACAATTTGTTTACTTTCAAAGATCAATTTTTCTTGCAGCAACGCGGCACAGCCATGGGCGCGGCCTGCGTGCCCGCGTACGCTAATCTCTTCCTCGGTTCGTGGGAGAGATCTTTATTTGGCGACGCGGGCGTGCCGGCCGCTTCCCATGTGCTGTGCTGGCATAGATATATAGATGATATTTTCTTTTTGTGGAATGGATCAGTGCAGCAGCTCGGGGACTTCATGGAGACGCTGAACGATAATCATTTGAATATCCGTTTGACCTATTCATTTGATGCTGCCAAAATTAATTTTCTGGATGTCACTATGTGTGTTGATCACACTGGTCGCATCCAGACTGATGTTTATCGCAAACCAACATCAGTAAATTCTTTGGTTCATGCGTCTTCTGCCCACAATCCTTCCACCATAGGGGCTGTCCCGGTCGGACAGTTCTTACGGATGAGGCGGATCTGTTCGACAGATGCTAAGTTTGAGATGCAAGCGGCCGATTTGAAAACGCGCTTTTCGAGCCGAGGCTACTCCAACAGATGCATCAAAAAAGGCTATTTAAGAGCCACTCCACGCGGTAGTCTTTTGGTATCTCGTGACAGGGCCTCTCGACAGACCATGGATGGACCAATTAGGTTCATCTCTACATTTAACTATCAATGGGAAAACATGAGGCAGATCCTTACCAAACATTGGTCGATTCTTGGGACTGAACCTGCTCTGGGTTCATCCTTGGGACGATATCCCTCAATGACAGCAAGAAGGTAAAGAAATCTTAGTGACCTTCTGGTGAGGAGTCACTATCTCCCAGTGTCAACTAATGTATTTGGGTCTAGGGGCCCTGTACCTGGCTCCATACCTTGTGGTCACTGTCTTGCATGCACAAATGTCCTGCGCTGCGACACCTTCACCTCCTCCGATGGACGGAGACAGTTTGATATTCGCCATCGGATTTCATGTAGCAGCACAAATGTGATTTATTACGCCACATGTGGCTGCTCAAAAATCTATGTTGGTCTCACGTCCAGAGAACTTAGGAGGAGGGTGCGTGAGCATGTGCGGGACATCTGTGCGTCCAAGACAGTGACTGATTTTTCTCTTCTTAAGACTCTGCCTCGCCATTTCCGGCAGTATCATAACGGTGATCCTACCTCCCTCAAAATTAGAGGCATTGATCAGGTCCATTTGGGGGCGAGAGGTGGTAACTACAAACGGAGAATAGCTCAAGTCGAAGCTAAATGGATTGTCACACTGGACACCCTGACCCCTAAGGGCCTTAATGAATCGTTATCTTTTGCCTCTTTCTTGTAGGTGACCCTTACTTTTTTGCTAATATCCATGTATATATTGATAAATATAATTTAAAAATAACCTTTTCGTTTTCATTTGCCTTGCCCTTCCATCCCTCTGTTATTCCCCATTCCAGTGATTGGGGGTTGTTTTTTTCCGGTTTTATTAAAACACATTTTATTCATTGTTTTATTTTTCCTTCTCTAGTTCTCTTCTGGACCTTTTTGTGCCCCGTTGTACTCTTATTGCATGGGAGATGGATCTGTCGTGTGTTTGCTATTTTCCATATACATTATTGTATTGACATCATTTTTCGCACATGGATACAAGAACTGCAATTCGGAGGACATCGCATTTCCCTATATATATGTATTCTGCATTGCTCGCATGATTATCTGTATTTGGCCATTTTACAGCTCTATATATATATATCTACAGTGGGGCAAAAAAGTATTTAGTCAGTCAGCAATAGTGCAAGTTCCACCACTTAAAAAGATGAGAGGCGTCTGTAATTTACATCATAGGTAGACCTCAACTATGGGAGACAAACTGAGAAAAAAAAATCCAGAAAATCACATTGTCTGTTTTTTTTTTCATTTTATTTGCATATTATGGTGGAAAATAAGTATTTGGTCAGAAACAAAATTTCATCTCAATACTTTGTGATATATCCTTTGTTGGCAATAACAGAGGTCAAACGTTTTCTGTAAGTCTTCACAAGGTTGCCACACACTGTTGTTGGTATGTTGGCCCATTCCTCCATGCAGATCTCCTCTAGAGCAGTGATGTTTTTGGCTTTTCGCTTGGCAACACGGACTTTCAACTCCCTCCAAAGGTTTTCTATAGGGTTGAGATCTGGAGACTGGCTAGGCCACTCCAGGACCTTGAAATGCTTCTTACGAAGCCACTCCTTTGTTTCCCTGGTGGTGTGCTTTGGATCATTGTCATGTTGAAAGACCCAGCCACGTTTCATCATCAATGTCCTTGCTGATGGAAGGAGGTTTGCACTCAAAATCTCACGATACATGGCCCCATTCATTCTTTCATGTACCTGGATCAGTCGTCCTGGCCCCTTTGCAGAGAAACAGCCCCAAAGCATGATGTTTCCACCACCATGCTTTACAGTAGGTATGGTGTTTGATGGATGCAACTCAGTATTCTTTTTCCTCCAAACACGACAAGTTGTGTTTCTACCAAACAGTTCCAGTTTGGTTTCATCAGACCATAGGACATTCTCCCAAAACTCCTCTGGATCATCCAAATGCTCTCTAGCAAACTTCAGATGGGCCCGGACATGTACAGGCTTAAGCAGTGGGACACGTCTGGCACTGCAGGATCTGAGTCCATGGTGGCGTAGTGTGTTACTTATGGTAGGCCTTGTTACATTGGTCCCAGCTCGCTGCAGTTCATTCACTAGGTCCCCCCGCGTGGTTCTGGGATTTTTGCTCACCGTTCTTGTGATCATTCTGACCCCACGGGGTGGGATTTTGCGTGGAGCACCAGATCGAGGGAGATTATCAGTGGTCTTGTATGTCTTCCATTTTCTAATTATTGCTCCCACAGTTGATTTCTTCACTCCAAGCTGGTTGGTTATTGCAGATTCAGTCTTCCCAGCCTGGTGCAGGGCTACAATTTTGTTTCTGGTGTCCTTTGACAGCTCTTTGGTCTTCACCATAGTGGAGTTTGGAGTCAGACTGTTTGAGTGTGTGCACAGGTGTCTTTTTATACTGATAACAAGTTTAAACAGGTGCCATTACTACAGGTAATGAGTGGAGGAAAGAGGAGACTCTTAAAGAAGAAGTTACAGGTCTGTGAGAGCCAGAAATCTTGATTGCTTGTTTCTGACCAAATACTTATTTTCCACCATAATATGCAAATAAAATGAAAAAAAAACAGACAATGTGATTTTCTGGATTTTTTTTTCTCAGTTTGTCTCCCATAGTTGAGGTCTACCTATGATGTAAATTACAGACGCCTCTCATCTTTTTAAGTGGTGGAACTTGCACTATTGCTGACTGACTAAATACTTTTTTGCCCCACTGTATATGTGGAGTGGGGAATTATGCCCCGCATATTGACAGGGGATCCGGTTTCTCTAATATTTCCTACCTATTATGTATTCTATAATGAATTGCATGATTTCTTGTTGTTTATTTTGTTATCCCTATTCAGTGCTATTTTTCTGGTTATTCATGTGTGCTTATGGTTTTTGTATATGACTAGCTCATGCCCAGCCCTGTGTACTTTTTTACTGATATTGCCTCTTACTTCTGGGTTCTGGTTGTGCGCATGCCCGCTGTGCCTGCTTCCGTTCGGATGCGGGGAGAGCGTCTTTACGCGTCTCTCTCGGCCTTCGGGAATTCCCCCCTCCCCCTGGCCTTGGGCGATGTGTGACGCTTTGTCCCTGCACTGCTGGCGTTTGCTGTGTCCACAGCGCATGCGCCGCTCTATACCATTCCCATTGGCTTACCGGCGGTCATGTGATCTGATCACATGGTGCATAAGAAGGTCCTTCACCCTTCCCTGTGACACTTCCCTTGAGAAAGCGTGTGTTTAAAAACGCGAAACGCGCGTCCGGCTCGCCCCCAACCTGGCCCCGGACTCTCTCAGCCTCTGCCTCCACCAGTGGTAAGATACCGCTCTCTATATTTGGCGCATTCAGCACCTTTTGGATACCTCCACACTTACATTCTGCAGTGCAGCACTGTCCAGGTGGTTGCTGCGTGGTGATACTTACTATTGAGTTACACATATTTGTACGCCACGACATGCATGGTGGCTGTCACTGTGCCCGGGGGCTTCTGGTCTTTTATCCTGCGGTGTTGTTGTTCTCACGATTTTATCTATTACCATTTGTCATTTTACTTGTTTGTATTTACTTAATAAAGATGACTACTTTTTTACTATATACACCTGTTTGCTCCATTTTTCTCCTTGCATGAATTGTTTGGATATTAGTCGAGGTTCTTTATCCACCATCCGCACAATCTTGAGTTGAAATCTCTCGTCAATTTTTCTTTTCCGTCCACATCTAGGGAGGTTAGCCACAGTGCCACTTGCTTTAAACTTCTTGATGACACTGCGCACGGTAGACACAGGAACATTCAGGTCTTTGGAGATGGACTTGTAGCCTTGAGATTGCTCATGCTTCCTCACAATTTGGTTTCTCAAGTCCTCAGACAGTTCTTTGGTCTTCTTTCTTTTCTCCATGCTCAATGTGGTACACACAAGGACACAGGACAGAGGTTGAGTCAACGTTAATCCATGTCAACTGGCTGCAAGTGTGATTTAGTTATTGCCAACACCTGTTAGGTGCCACAGGTAAGTTACAGGTGCTGTTAATTACACAAATTAGAGAAGCATCACATGATTTTTCAAACAGTGCCAATACTTTTGTCCACCCTCTTTTTTATGTTTGGTGTGGAATTATATCCAATTTGGCTTTAGGACAATTCTTTTTGTGTTTTTTCATTGAACACAAATTAAATGAAGATAATAATACCAAAGAATTTGTGTTTGCAATCATTTTCAGGAAGAAACAGAGTATTATCTGACAGAATTGCAGGGGTGTCAATACTTTTGGCCAACACTGTATGTAGTATGTTGTATGAATGTAGTATGTATGTAGTATGTATGTAGTATGTATGTATGTATGCATGTATGTATGCTGTATGAATGTAGTATATATGTTGTATGTATGTAGTATGCAAGTAGTATGAATGTAGTATATATGTAGTATGAATGTAGTATGTACTGTATGTCTGTAGCATGTTGTATGTATGTAGTATGTATGTAGTATATATGTAGTATGTATATATATTTTTTTTTGTTTTACATTCAACACATTAGCCAGATGATGGAACTACTACTGTCCCATCATTGGCTAATGTGTCAATCACTGTCATTGTAGCAGGCATCGCCCAATGGGACTTGTTGTCCCATCGGACGATGCCTGCACACACACAATACCCCTGGCAGGCCTGTACAGACCCCCGGCAGCCGGCACAAGCCCTCAGCAGGCCCGTACAGACCCCCGGCAGCTGGCACAAGCCCCCGGCAGGCCCGTACAGACCCCCGGCAGCAGGCACAAGCCCCCGGCAGGCCCGTACAGACCCCCGGCAGCTGGCACAGGCCCCCGGCAGGCCCGTACAGACCCCCGAGAGCCGGCACAAGCCCCCGGCAGGCCCGTACAGATGCCCGGCAGCCGGCACAAGCCTCCAGCAGGCCCGTACAGACCCCCGACAGCCGGCACAGGCCCCCGGCAGGCCCGTACAGGCCCCCCGCAGTCGGTTCAGGCCCCCCGCAGTCGGCACAGACCGCGCATCATGATGCGCACAGACCGCGTATCATGATGACATCATTTCAGCAGCCAATCACAGCCACAAAAGTGGCTCATTGCATTATGGGGACTTCCGATTCCGGTATCCGATATTGAAAAAATATCGGAACTCGGTATCGGAATTCCGATACAGTGAATATCGGCCAATACCCGATATTTGCAGTATCGGAATGCTCAACACTAGTTCTTAGTAATACTGCTTTTGATCAAAAATAGCATAAAAGCCATCCCACCAGCGACAAGGTGACCCTGATCGGATCCTGTGCTGTCTAATATTAAAAAACCTACCATGTGTCAGAGTTAACCCCAGTGTAGGAATGAGGGCAGGCAAAAGGATCGGGTCCCTACCTATTAACAAAAGTCTAGGGAAGCTCTTAAATGTTGTTTCCATCTCAAGGGATAGAGGCCATACCCGGACTTGCACAGAATGCAAAAATATTGAGCTTGGTTAAAGTTGGTATAGATGCAGCACATAAATGCATGCTCACTTTGCCTATAAAGCATTAAAAACCTTACAGGAAGCAAAATAAGCATAAACCCTGTTGTAACTAAATAAGTAAAAAGCAAAAGTGCATCTAAATAACACAGGGTTCTTAGTAGTACTGTTTTTGATCAAAAATAGCATAAAAGCCATCTTACCTTCGACAAGGTGACCGTGATTGGGACAGTCCTGTGCTGTCTATTATTAAAAATCTTATCATCTGTCAGAGTTGACCTCAGTGTTTGAATGAGGGCAGACAAAAGGAACAGCAGGGTTTATGCTTATCTTTTTTATTAGTTGTTTTTCATTAAGTTTTTTGATGAACTATAAATGAACTTTGATATTTTTATTGGGCATATGATTCTAATATGAGTGACTTGTACTCATTCTGGTGTTACCTTCAGGTGTTTACGTCATCACATGGAATCCAGTCAATCAGAGTGGCCCGACGGAAACCTCTCCTCAGTGCAAGACATATGAAAGGCCGCATAGAGTTTGCTAAAAAACACATGAAGGACTCCCAGACTATGAGAAATAACATTCTCTTGTCTGATGAGATGAAAATAGAACTTTTTGGTGATTATTCTAAGCAGTATGTGTGGAGAAAACCAGGTACTGCTCATCACTGCCCAATACAATCCCAGCAGGGAAACATGGTGGTGGCAGCACCGTGCTAAGGGGGTGTTTTTCAGCTGCAGAGACAGGATGACTGGTTTCAATAGAAGAAAACATGAATGCGACCAAGTACAGAGATATCCTGGATGAAAATCTCTTCCAGACTGCACTGGACCTCAGACTTGGCCGAAGGTTTACCTTACAACAAGACATTGACCTTAAGCACACAGCTAAAATAAAGGAGTGACTTCAGAACAACTCTGTGACCTTTATTGACTGGCCCAGCCAGAGCCCTGACCCAATTGAGCATCTCTGGAGAGATCTGAAAATGGCTGTCCACTAACGTTCACCATCCAACCTGAGGGATCTGGAGAGGATCTACAAGGAAGAATGGCAGAGGATCGCCAAATCCAGGTGTGAAAAACTTGTTGTATCATTCCCATGAAGACTCATGGTGTACTAGCTCAAAAAGGTGCTTCTACTCAATACTGAGCAAAGGGTCTGAATAATTATGACCATGTGATATTTAAGTTTTTCCTTTTTAATAAATTTACAAAAATTTCTACATTTCTGTTTTTTTTAAAGTCAAGATGGGATGCAGATTGTATATTAATGTGAAAAAATGAACTTTTTTGAATTTATCAAATGGCTGCAATGAAACAAAGATTGAAAAATTTAAAGGGGTCTGAATATTTTCCTTACCCAATGTATTTGTTTGTATTCAGAACTATATGACCAGTTGAATGCACTGTGTAAATATGAAGGTAGCCTAAGTGTTTTGCTGATATAATGTTCATAGGAATTATATTAACTGCTTAAAGGGATCCTGTCATGTAAAAAAATGCCATTAACCTGCACATATGAAGTTAATTTGCAGATTATTAAGGTTTTGACACTGTGCTGTCACCACACTGAGAGCCCCGCGGCAGAGAGGAAATTAACTTTATTCCTCTTTGCAGGCTCAGTCTTTCAGTCATAGGGGTTGCACCCGAACAATTTCAGTCACTTCTCTGTTCATAGAGAGCGGTGGCTGTAACCATGCCCACGGAACTGACTGAGAATCATTCTTTGGAAACCTGAAGCAACTAAAACAAGCTGAAAAGACTAAACATATGTACAGCAAGTTGCATTTACTGCACATTTTCTGTTGTTCTGATATTGATGACTTATCTTTAGGAAAGGTCATCAATAGAGTTGAGCGAAACAGGACCGCCAGATTCATAAGTCGACGACTTATGCCAAAGTCGGGTTTCGCCGACCAAAACCCGACCATAGCATGAAGTCGGCCATGCGGTCGGCAAAATGAGCGCCAAAGTGGGATTTCCCAGAATGCTTGCAGGTGCCTTTTTTTCCAGCCAATGAGCAAGGACGTACACTGTGGGCAATGAGATGACATGTGCAGCGTCCACCACGATCGTAGAGAAGGGCATTGCAGTGATTGGCTTTCTTTTGGGGGGGTCATAGTTTCTATAAAAGCCCTGACCACTGACCTCCATTTTACTTCTGCCGATCTTAACAGTAGGGAGAGGTTGCTGTTTATCAGTAGGGAGAGAGTTAGGGCTGTAAAGAAGTTCTTATGTGGTTGTGCTGATAGCAATTGTGCTGTACAATTAGTGTGCAGTGACAGGGGAGGATTTTCTTGTGTGCAGCAGTGCTGGTTATTAGGCTGCCTGATAGCTATATTGCTGTGTGTACACTGCTGTGCAGACTGCTTTTTACACAGCACTAACACTTTTATTCTTTTTTTCTGCACAGTAACCAACCATTCATTTTTTCCCACACCATATAGAGCTGCACGCTCCTCACACACTACCGAGTACCGGCTGGTATCATGGACAAATACATGCTGACTGTGTGTGACTCCGGAAATAAATACGGAGATTTAAATTTTCCCCTACACCGTATACAGCTGTATGCTCCTCATACAGTACCGTATATCTGCTGTTTGTATTATGGTCAAATACATACTGAGTGAGCGTCTGTGTCTGACTCCAGAAATATATACGGAGATTTACATTTTTCCCTACACCGTATATAGCTGTACGCTTCTGATACAGTACGGAATGTCTGCTGTTTGTACTATGGTGAAATCCATACTGAGAGCGTCTGTGTGTGACTCCGTAAATAAATACAGAGATTTAAATTTTCCCCTACACCGCATACAGCTGTACACTCCTCATACAGTACCGTATATCTGCTGTTTGCATTATGGTCAAATCCATACTGAGTTAGCGTCTGTGTGTGACTCCAGAAACATATACGGAAATGTAAATTTTTCCCTACACCGTATACAGCTATACGCTCCTCATACAGTACCATATATCTGCTGTTTTTTTGGTACATTTTCCCAAACATGAGGAAGTATGATGGAAGAGGCCGCGGATGTGGGCGGGGGGGCCAGTTGGTACTGATGGTGGTGGTGCTTCTGCTGGTAGTGCCAAAAGCACAATAGCACCTAAGGCAGGAGGTGTTGAGCCTGTGGCATCGTCTGGCTCCAGAAGGCCTGGAAGGCTCACTTTTCTGGGAGCAGGTAAACTGCTTTTAAAGCCGAAGCATCAGGAACAGGTTTTGGCTTACATTGCCGAAACAGCCTCCAGCCCTATCGCCTCCTCTTCTAAAGTTTCAAAAACTGCAAACACTGAGTCGTCAGTGCAGGCTCCTGGTCAGGAACAACACCTTCTTGTGTCCTTCACCCCCACCAAAAGTGAAGGATGCGGCAGGCCACACTTCAGATTACTCCCTGGAGCTCTTTTCACACACCATGCCTAAGTTATCAAGTGAAATCCTGAATTCCCCACTCCAAGATGAACATGACATGGAGTGCACTGATGCACAGCCAGTGCTACAGTTGTGGCCAAAAGTATTGACACCCCTGCAATTCTATCAGATAATACTCAGTTTCTTCCTGAAAATGATTGCAAACACAAATTCTTTGGTATTATTATGTTCATTTAATTTGTCTTAAATGAAAAAACACAAAAGAGAATGAAGCAAAAAGCAAAACATTGATCATTTCACACAAAACTCCAAAAATGGGCCAGACAAAAGTATTGGCACCCTCAGCCTAATACTTGGTTGCACAATCTTTAGCCAAGATAACTGCGACCAACCACTTCCGGTAACCATCAATGAGTTACTTACAATGCTCTGCTGGAATTTTAGACCATTCTTCTTTGGCAAACTGCTCCAGGTCCCTGATATTTGAAGGGTGCCTTCTCCAAACTGCCATTTTTAGATCTCTCCACAGGTGTTCTATGGGATTCAGGTCTGGACTCATTGCTGGCCACCTTTAGAAGTCTCCAGTGCTTTCTCTCAAACCATTTTCTAGTGCTTTTTGAAGTGTGTTTTGGGTCACTGTCCTGCTGGAAGACCCATGACCTCTGAGGGAGACCCAGCTTTCTCAAACTGGGCCCTACATTATGCTGCAAAATTTGTTGGTAGTCTTCTGACTTCATATTGCCATGCACATGGTCAAGCAGTCCAATGCCAGAGGCAGCAAAGCAACCCCAAAACATCAGTGAACCTCCGCCATGTTTGACTGTAGGGACCTTGTTATTTTCTTTGAATGCCTCTTTTTTCTCCTGTAAATTCTATGTTGATACCTTTGCCCAAAAAGCTCTGCTTTTGTCTCATCTGACCAGAGAACATTCTTCCAAAACGTTTTAAGGCTTTTTCAGGTAAGTTTTGGCAAACTCCAGCCTGGCTTTTTTATCTCGGGGTAAGAAGTGGGGTCTTCCTGGGTCTCCTACCATACAGTCCCTTTTCATTCAGACGCCGACGGATAGTACGGGTTGAAACTGTTGTACCCTCGGACTGCAGGGCAACTTGAACTTGTTTGGATGTTAGTCGAGGTTCTTTATCCAACATCTACACAATCTTGCATTGAAATCTCTTGTCAATTTTTCTTTTCCTTCCACATCTAGGGAGGTTAGTCACAGTGCCATGGGCTTTAAACTTCTTGATGACACTGCGCACGGTAGACACAGGAGCATTCAGGTCTTTGGAGATGGACTTGTAGCCTTGAGATTGCTCATGCTTCCTCACAATTTGGTTTCTCAAGTCCTCAGACAGTTCTTTGAGCTTCTTTCTTTTCTCCATGCTCAATGTGGTACACACAAGGACACAGGACAGAGGTTGAGTCAACTTTAATCCATGTCAACTGGCTACAAGTGTGATTTAGTTATTGCCAACACCTGTTAGGTGCCACAGGTAAGTTACAGGTGCTGTTAATTACACAAATTAGAGAAGCATCACATGATTTTTCGAACAGTGCCAATACTTTTGTCCACCCTCTTTTTTATGTTTGGTGTGGAATTATATCCAATTTGGCTTTAGGACAATTATTTTTGTGTTTTTTCATTTAAGACAAATTAAATGAAGATAATAATACCAAAGAATTTGTGTTTGCAATCATTTTCAGGAAGAAACTGAGTATTATCTGACAGAATTGCAGGGGTGTCAATACTTTTGGCCACAACTGTATATGATTCTGTTGGTACATTCACCCAGAGCACTGCATTGCCCTCACAGTCTACTGAGCCAGATTCTGACCCTGATGAAACTCAGGTGCCCCTTCCTGCATATTATACCACCTTACACGGTGACACAGAGAAAGGTGCAGGTGAAATTGAAGAGGAGGTGATGGATTACCCAGTTGTTGACCCGGATTGGCATCCATTGGGGAAGAGGGTGCCGCTGGCAAAAGCTCAGAAGAGGAGGAGGATCCGCAGCAGGCATCGACATCGCAGCTGTGGTTATCTGGCAGGCCCGTAGCAGTCCAAAAGTGTGTTAAAAAAACAGTTTGGCCAGACGGTCAAATTAGCACAGCGTGCAAGCCCTGAAAATTTTTCCCATAGTAGGAAGAGTGCAGTGTGGCACTTTTTTTAACAAAATCCTATTGATGAGGCAAAGGTTATCTGTAAGAACTGCGAAAGGACCTTTAGCCAAGGGAAAAGTCTCCAAAATTTGAATACCAGTTGCATGCTTAGACATGTAAACACCATGCACTTGCAAGCATGGATGGACTGCAAAAACTCAGGTAGCACACGTACACCTGCTCCAACTGAAGGTACCAGCAACGCTACATTGCTTCCCCCACTGTAAGCCCACCGGTTAGCACACCACCAGCAAGAAATGTTGAGGTGTTGTTGCAAGGCCAAATCAGTCAGGGAATCACAATGTTTTTCCAACGAAAGACTGCATCTAGGCCATGACCACCAACACCACCATCACCAACCCCCTCTCAGTCCACCATATCCACCGCTAGTTCCACCATATGCAGCTCTCAAGTCCAGCTCACCCTAGCAGAGTCTTTGAGCAGGACAAGAAAGTACTCATCCTCTCATCTGCGTATACTGGCTTTGAACGCCTACATTGCCAAACTGATCTCAGTAGAGATGATGCCCTTCCGTTTGGTTGAAAGCGCAGCATTCCGAGAGCTCATGGCCTACGCTGTCCCATGCTATGACCTACCCAGTTGGCACTTCTTTTCTAGAAAAGCCATCCCTGCCCTCCACCTGCAATTGAAAGACCGCATTGTCCATGCACTCAAACAATCAGTGAGTGGAAAGGTCCACCTCACAACAGATGCATGGGCCAGTAGGCATGGCCAGGGCCATTACATGTCCATCACTGCACACTGGGTGAATGTGGTGGATGCAGGGTACACAGGGGACAGCGGCGGTGGGACCAGTGCTGCCTAGCCCATGGTATATGCAACAGTTGGCTGTAGGCATTCGACCCGCCGCCTTCTCCTCCTCCAGAAGCGAAAGCTCATCAACAGAGCGCAGTTGCATGAGCACTCCATCCGCAGCTGCCAGTGTTGCACATGAGGTGTCCCACTGTCGAACAGCTAGTGGTAAGCGTCAGCAGGCTGTTTTAAAGATGATGTCTTTGGGCGACAACAGAAACACCGCGGAGGTACTGGCCGTGTACTTGCAGTGAGAAACTGAGTCATGGCTGGGCAGTCTACACCTTGAGCCAGGCAAGGTAGTCAGTGATAACGAATGTAATTTTGTGGCAGCCATAGCCCTGGCAAAACTCAGACACATACCTTGCCTGGCTCATACCTTGAACCTGGTGGTGCAGTGCTTCATAAATAATTATCTGGAGTTACCAGCCCTGCTCCATAAGGTGCGAAGACTATGCTCTCACATCCATCACACGCCCGTAGACTCCAGTCGTATGCAGAGGCTACAGCGATCACTCCACCTCCCCAAGCACCACCTAATCATAGCCGCTGCAGCAAGGTGGAATTCCACCATGCACATGGTTGAGAGGCTGTGCAAACAGAGGCAGGCTGTAATGCATTTGTGGGAGGATACACAGGCAGGCAGGTGAGGGCAGACATCGAGTTGTTGAGTGCGCAGTGGTCAAAGCTGAAAGACCTCTGTAAAGTCCTTCAGTGTTTTGAGGAATGCACACGGCTGGTAAGCTCAGATGACGCCATCATAAGCATGAGCATCCCACTTATGCGTCTGCTCATGCAAACTTTGATGCACATTAAGGATCAGGCATCTGCAGCCGAGGAGGAGGAGGAGGAGGAGGGAAGCCTTGATGTCAGTCAGGCATTGTCTGCTCAGGGAACTGTCCTGGACGAGGTGGAGGAAGAAGAGGAAGAAAAGGAGGAGGATGAAGGGGATGATTATTTTGGGGAGGAGAATGCTTCTCAGGGGGCAAGAGAAAATGTTGGCTTGCCAAGGTCAGGTACAGGGTTTGTGCGTGATTGGATGGATGTGGATTTGGCAGAAAGTGCTCCTCCACCCATCACTGGCAGTGCATCATTGACTCCTGGAACATTGGCCCACATGTTTGATTATCTCTTGCGGATCCTAAAAAGGGACCGCCGCATTGCCATAATTATCAAGGATGATGACTACTGGTTGGCCAGCATCCTAGATCCACGCTATAAAGGCAAATTACAGAACATCATGCTACAGCAGAACCTAGAGCTAATATTGGTGAACAAACAAGAATCTCTGGTAAACCGTTTGTTAGAGGCATTCCCAGCACACAGCATTGGTGCAGGTTCTACCACGAGCCGTACTGGGCAACATGGAAGTGGTGTTCGTGGTGTACACAGCCGAAGTGGCGTTGGAGACAGGGGTTTCATGATCATGTTGTGGACTGACTTCTCGAGTACCGCTCACACGACTCATAATACTGAATCGATTACAACAGACAGGAAACAGCAGTTGTCAACTATGGTTCAAAATTACCTCTCCTCCCCTATCGATGTTCTCCCTCACAGTTCATTCCCGTTTGACTACTAGGCCTCTAAACTGGACACCTGGTCTGAATTGGCACAATATGCCTGACAGGAGCTCCCTTGCCCTGCTGGTAGTGTGCTATCAGAAAGAGTCTTCAGTGCTGCTGGATCAATCCTGATAGGAAGAAGGACCCGGCTGTTGAACCCAAAATGTAGGTGATCTCACCTTCATTAAAATGAACCATGCCTGGGTTTCAAAAGATTTTGTACCATCTTCCCCTGGTGACACATAGGTTGCCAGCAAAATGACTCGCTTTGTCCCCTTCTTCCTCCAACTTCTCCAATTCCTCCATTTGCAGCTGCTGAATGTCCAGCCTACACCTCAACATATGCCAGTTTGTCCACCTCCCTAACTGGGGTGTACCCCCCTCACAACTTTAGCCAAATAACCCCCAGTTTTCAATGCATTACTATTATTATAAAGTAAATTAAGGTTGACAAGCTTAAGTAATAAGAATTGATGTAGTTGCCATTGAAATGGGCATGTAGGTGTGTTTACTGTCCTCCACTCACTGCTGACTTTTATTCCCCATTGACTTGCATTGGGGTCGGGTTTCGGTCGAAACTCTGACTTTTGCCGATAGTCGGCCGATTTTGTTCGACTTTACTTTCGGTAAAGTTGGGTGGTCCGAAACTCGACTTGACCCTCCCGGAGGCAAAGTCGCTAATATCTAGTCATCAATATCAGTTCAGTGGTAATCCAACTACCAGCACCCCCATTGAAAGGTGTTATCAGCTTCAGTGGTAGCCAGATGTGAATGCAGCAGAGCAGCACTTTTTTCACTGAATAGTGGCTGTGGCTAATTACTGCAGCTCAGCTGGTGGGGTGTTAACAGGTGTTATACTTAAATCAATCTCATATTGATGATTTATCCTAATGTTAGGTAAACATTCTTATAAAAGCCAGAAAACCCCTTAAATCCCAGCAGTAGGAACATTATAGAAGTTTACATGAGACAATATAATTATCTCAAGATTTGCTGCAGTGCTACCAATTGGATGCCACGTTGACCAAACAAAATTTACTGTATGTTGAAATTTTAATGTATACCAAGGAATATTTCATGAGGAAGGATATTATCGATAAGACTTTGTATTGAGCTATAGGAGGAGCAATTTTTATACCGTAAAACACTTTAGTATATTCCCACACTTATTTAGCTATTAAGTCAAAATGTGCATTGAAGTGTTAGATTGCCACACCACAGGTAATATCTTTAATTTGAGCATATACTGTAAATGTGAGCTATTTAACCCCTTCATAATATACGCCGTACATGTACTGTGCATGTAGTGTCTCTCCCTTTGATGTGGCTCCAAGTCTTAGCCCACATCTTTTTTGGCATAAGTCAGCTGTTTTGAACAGCTGACATGTGCTCCTAACAGCCACGGGTGGAATTGCAATCAACCTGCAGCTGTTAACCTGTTAAATGCCACTGTTAAAATCTGACAGCAGTATTTAATGTGATTGCGCCAGCAGCACATCACAAATCCCGCCCATAGGCGCTCATTTCACATGTCAGTATTCAAATCAAGTGAGCATTTCTGCTACACACAGGCGATCCGACAATTGCCTGTGTGTAGCAGAGACAATTGGTTTATCACAGCTTCTAGCCTACTATGACTAGAGACTATTGAAGCAATGGAAAGGGTAAAAGAAATGTTTTAAAAAATATTAAAAAATAAAAAATAAATAAAAGTTCAAATCACTCCTCATGCACCCCATTGAAAATAAAACAAAAAGATGCACAAATTTAGTATTACCGAATTCAGAACCGCCCGATCTAACACGATATAAAAATAATTAATCCGATTGGTAAACGGCGTAGTGAAGAAAAGTCAAAAAGCCAGAATAATGTTTTTTAGTTGCCGCAACATTGCATTAAAATCATATCCACACTAAAATGGTATCAGTAAAAACATCAGCTCGCCACGCCAAAAAAAATCCCAAACCATGCTAAAGATCATGAAAAATGGAGAGGCGACACAGTCTTGGAAAACAATATTTTTTTTACAAACTTTGGATTTTTTTCACCACTTAAATAAAAAAGAATCCATACATGTTTGGTACCAACAAACTCATAATGGCATAGAGAATTTTAATTTTTTCCTGTTTTACAGTACACCATATGTTAAAATAAATGATATCTTTCAAAAATACAATTCGTCCTGCAAAAAACAAGCCCTCACATGGCCATATTGACAGAAAAAAAAGTTATAGCTTTGGGAAGAAGTAGAGCGAAAAACAAATGCAAAAACGAAAAAGGGTTATGTGCACAATAGGAGAAAACGGAGGTGAATATAGTAAAAAGCCAAAATTTTATTAAACAGTACATAATTATAAAAAGACATGAAAATCCATAACAAGACACAATCCAGGAAAAAGGCAGTGATACCAGGGTCACAAATCCCGCTATGACATATTGCACAAGTCCCAAGAGTGTATAAAGTGTCAGTGCAAAAAATGCTTGACAAGCAAATACCAATACCAAAGACCAGTAACACCATAGGAAAAGTGACAAAAAGTCAAAGTAACCACAATCCAGGGGTAGGGCTTATCAACTGCAGGAAGCAGTGTAATGGCTCCTGACTAGTGTTGAGCGATACCACCCGATACTGAAAAATATCGTATTGGAATGGATCGGCCGATCTAAAAAAAGTATCGGGTATCGCCGATTCCGATCCCGGAAGTCCCATTCAAGTCAATGGAACAGAAATATCGGAATTAAAAAAAACCCTTTCTTTCCCTGTTGGTTAATTCTACATGGAGAAAAACAACTAAGAATAATGTAGAATGTATTGTGGGAGGTGTAGGAGACATTAAAGCCATAGAGCTTTAGCCCAATCAAAAGGAATTGCATGGATTTTTTTTTTTTAAAGACGTTCGTAGTTACAAAAATATTGACTATGTTAAAGTCTTTAATTTTTTGTCAGATATGTATGCTTCACTACTTTCATGCTCTTCACCTTCTTTTTTACTTCTCCCACACTTTCTCCATCATCTTCAGCAGCAGCAATATCTTCTTCTTATTATTCTTCTTTTCTTCTTCTTTTTTTATTCTTCTTCATATTCTACTTCCTCATCTTCTTCCTATTCTTCTTCATCATATTCTTATTTGTGTCAGGCATTCCTGTAGTTGTTATCTATAAAAGTTTGAAGATTACACCTTCCGTTCAGCCTGTCACAAAAGATTTACAACAGGATTTGTCCGAGTTCAGTTTGGCCTGCAGCAGCAGGCCTTTTCCAGGGGCACCACGAGGAGGAACGGACTCACCCCCATACACTGCTTAGTCTTCTTCTGTTTATAAATTAGATAATATCATTTGCTCTGATTTTTAGTCTTATGCTACATGTTCTTCAGCTTTTGGTTTTTATGCTTCTTGGTCTTCTGTCTCTGGTTGTTCTGCATCTTGATGGTTGTCTTCCTGTTCTTTGTCCTCTTGGTCATCTTCTTCAGGGTCATCTTTTAGGTATTCTTCTGTGTGGTCTGAAGGGTCGTCGTCTTCAGGGTCATTGTCAGGGAGATCCAGAGTGAGAATCAAAAACCATTTCAACAAGCTTGAACTTGGAAAAGTAGCAGAAGGTACAAGAAGGCTGAGGAACTGCCGAGAACCAGCTGACGGTACTGGAACCCGGAGGGGCAGCAGAATGAACAAGAGCCAATGGCACAACCGTGGACCAGCTGACGTTGCTGGAACACAGTTACTAAGCAGGAGGTACCTGTGCTCCAAAGCACTACCAAGGACCAGCAGAAGCTGCTGGAACTCGGATACCAAGAAGGAGGCACCTAGGCCAAAGGCACTGACAAGAACCAGCTGACGGTGCTGGAACCTGAATGGGTAGCAGAAGCTGCAAGAGCAAATGACACTAGCGAGGACCAGCTGACGGTGCTGGAACCCAGTGGGGCAGCAGAAGGAACAAGAGCCAATGGGAGAACCGTGGACCAGCTGACGGTGCTGTAACACGGTTTCTAAGCAGGAGGTACCTGTGCTACAAAGCACTACCAAGGACCAGGAGACGTTGCTGGAACTTGGATACCAAGAAGGAGGCACCTAGGCCAAAGGCTCTGCCGAGAAACAGCTGACGGTGCTGGAACCCGGATGGGTAGCAGACGGTACCCAGGAAAAAAACAAAGTTGCAAGGCCGTGAGCCGGCCGCAGTTACCGAAACCCACAGTCCTACAGGGGGTGCTTGTTGCTTGTCCTATTGGCACTACGGAACCAGCCTTTATTACCAGAACCCGCAGCCCACATAGGAAGCACCGAAACTGCAGGCACCATAGACTCGGCTAACCCGACCGCAACACGACAGGACAACGTATTGGTGGCAAAGTGACGTTAACACTACCCGGAAACAGCAGGCGTGCTGGAACCAGGCTGGGCAGGAGGGAGTACCGGTGCCAAAGACACTTCCGAGAACCAGCTGATGGTGCTGGAACCCGGATGGGTAGCATTAGCTACAAGAGTCAATGGAACTACCTAGAACCAGCTGACGGTGCTGGAACCCGGAGGTGAAGTAGAAGGAACAAGAGCCAATGGCACAACTGTGAACCAGCTGACGGTGCTGGAACACGATTACTAAGCAGGAGGTACCTGTGCTCCAAAGCACTACCAAGGACCAGCAGATGTTGGTGGAACTCGGATACTGACAAGGAGGCATCTAGGCCAAAGGCTCTGCCGGGAACCAGCTGACGTTGCTGGAACCCGGATGGGTAGCAGAAGGTACCCATGATTAACAAAGTGTCGCGTCCGCGAGCAGGCCGCAGTTACCAAAACCCACAGTCCTACAGGGGGTGCTTTTCCTATTGGCACTATGGAACCAGCCTTTGTTACCAGAACCCGCAGCCCACATAGGAAGCACTGAAACTGCAGGCACAATAGACTCGACTAACCCGACCGCAACACGACAGGACAGCATATCAGTGGCAAAGTGACGTTGACACTACCCGGAAACAGCAGGCATGCTGGAACCAGGCTGGGCAGGAGGAAGTACCCGTGCCAAAGACACTGCCGAGAACCAGCTGATGGTGCTGGAACCCGGAGGGGCAGCAAAAGGAACAAGAGCCAATGGCACAACCGTGGACCAGCTGACGGTGCTGGAACACGGTTTCTAAGCAGGAAGTACCTGTGCTAAAAAGCACTACCAAGGACCAGCAGACGTTGCTTGAACTCGGATACTGACAAGGAGGCACCTCAGCCAAAGGCACTGCCGAGAACCAGCTGACGGTGCTGGAACCCGGATGGATAGCAGAAGGTACCCATGAAAAACAAAGTTGCAAGGCCCCAAGCCGGCCGCAGTTACAGAAACCCACAGTCCTACAGGGAGTGCTTGTCGTATTGGCACTATGGAACCAGCCTTTGTTATCAGAACCCGCAGCCCACATAGGAAGCACTGAAACTGCAGGCACCAAAGACTCGGCTAACCCGACCGCAACATGACAGGACAACGTATCAGTGGCAAAGTGACGTTGACACTACCCAAAAAAAGCAGGCGTGCTGGAACCAGGCTGGGCAGGAGGGAGTGCCCGTGCCAAAGACACTTCCGAGAACCAGCTGACGGTGCTGGAACCCGGATGGGTAGCATTAGCTACAAGAGTCAATGGAACTACCGAGAACCAGCTGACAGTGCTGGAACCCAGAGTGGCAGCAGAAGGAACAACAGCCAATGGCACAACTGTGGACCAGCTGACGGTGCTGGAACACAGTTACTAAGCAGGAGGTACCTGTGCTCCAAAGTACTACCAAGGACCAGCAGACGGTGGTGGAACTCGGATACCGACAAGGAGGCACCTAGGCCAAAGGCTCTGCTGGGAACCAGCTGACGTTGCTGGAACCCGGATGGGTAGCAGAAGGTACCCATGATTAACAAAGTGTCGCGTCCGTGAGGAGGCCGCAGTTACCGAAACCCACCGTCCTACAGGGGGTGCTTTTCCTATTGGCACTATGGAACCAGACTTTGTTACCAGAACCCGCAGTCCACATAGGAAGTAATGAAACTGCAGGCACCATAGACTCGACTAACACGATCGCAACACGACAGGACAACGTATCAGTGGCAAAGTGACGTTGACACTACCCGGAAACAGCAGGCATGCTGGAACCAGGCTGGGCAGGAGGGAGTACCCGTGCCAAAGACACTGCCGAGAACCAGCTGACGGTGCTGGAACCCGGAGGGGCAGCAAAAGGAACAAGAGCCAATGGTACAACCGTGGACCAGCTGACGGTGCTGGAACACGATTTCTAAGCAGGAGGTACCTGTGCTAAAAAGCACTGCCAAGGACCAGCAGACGTTGCTGGAACTCGGATACCAAGAAGGAGGCACCTTAGCCAAAGGCTCTGCCAAGAAACAGCTGACGGTGCTGGAACCCAGCTGGGCAGGAGGGAGTACCCGTGGCAAACACACTTCTGAGCAGCAACATGCGATGTTGAAGCCCAGGGGTCAATCATGCAGCAGGCTGAGGCCAACTTGGAGCGAGTTTTATATTGGTTGTACACAACTACTGATTGTAACCGTGCTCCACTTTGGCCACTGGCTCTACAGTCTCTAGTATTTCCCCTGGCCTCCAACTACGGCAGTTGCTGCTCTGCAGAGTTGTCTGCACAATCCACACTTGTTCCTGAGTTACTGGGGCTCAGTCACGTCAGTTGATCCCCCGATGAGTGTCCGGCAAGGTGTCCTGCTCTGTCCACATTCCCACAACTATTAATGGGAATGGGGACAGAGCAGGAGACATTGCCGGACACACATCAGGGGATCAACTGACATGACTGAGCCCCAGTAACACAGGAACAAGTGTGGATTGTGCAGACGGCACATCAGAGCAGCGACTGGCAGGGTTGGAGGCCAGGGGAAATACTAGAGACAGTACAGCCAGAGGCCTAAGTGGACCATGGTTAAAAGTCAGTAGTAGTGTGATGTTGGAGGCAGCAGGAGACTTTGCCATCCGCACAGCAGGGGAACAGCTGACGTTACTTAACCCCACAGACACAGGAGCGAGTGTTTCTATCTGTGCGGATGGCACTTCCAAGCTACAACTGGCTGTGTTGAAGCCCAGGATTAATGCTCTGAGCAGGCTGAGGCCTACTTGGAGCAAGTGGAACATAATATGTAGTGTGATGTTGGAGGCAGCAGGAGACTTTGCCATCCGCACAGCAGGGGAACAGCTGGCGTTACTGAACCCCACAGACACAGGAGCGAGTGTTTCTATCTGTGCGGACGGCACTTCCAAGCTACAACTGGCTGTGTTGAAGCCCAGGATCAATGCTCCGTGCAGGCTGAGGCCTAGCCTACTTGGAGCGAGTGGAAAATAACATGTAGTGTGATGTTGGAGGCAGCAGGAGACTTTGCCATCCGCACAGCAGGGGAACAGCTGGCATTACTGAACCCCACTAACACAGGAGCTAGTGTGTGTTTCTCTGTTAAGACGGCACTTCTGAACACCAACTGGCATTGTTGGAGCCCAGGATGAGGCATGGAGTTGGCTGAGGCCAACTTGCAGCACGTTTTATAGAGGTTGTAGACTACTACTGATTGTAACCGTGCTCCATTTAGGCCTCTGGCTCCACTGTCTCTAGTATTTCCCCTGGCCTCCAATCACGCCAGTGACAGCTCTGAAGTGGCGTCAGCACAATCCACACTTGTTCCTGTGTTACTTGGCCTCAGTCCCGTAAGTTGATCCCCCGATGTGTGTCCGGCAAGGTCTCCTGCTCCGTCCTCATTCACAATACTAGTAATGGGAATGTGGACAGAGCAGGAGACCTTTATGGACACACATCAGGGGATCAACTGACGTGACAGAGGCCAAGTAACACAGGAACAAGTGTGGATTGTGCAGACGCCACTTCAGAGCTGTCACTGGCGGGGTTGGAGGCCAGGGGAAATACTAGAGACAGTGGAGCCAGAGGCCTAAATGGAGCACGGTTACAATCAGTAGTAGTCTACAACCTCTATAAAACGTGCTGCAAGTCACGTCAGTTGATCCCCTGATGTGTGTCCGGCAAGGTCTCCTGCTCTGTCCACATTCCTATTACTAGTAGTGTGAATGAGGATAGAGCAGGAGACCTTGGCGGACACACATCAGGGGATCAACAGAAGGGACTGCACCCAAGTAACACAGGAACAAGTGTGGATTGTGCTGACGCCACTTGAGAGCTGTCACTGGCGGGGTTGGAGGCCAGGGGAAATACTAGAGACAGTGGAGCCGGAGACCATAGTGGAGCACGGTTACAATCAGTAGTAGTCTACTACCTCTATAAAATGTGCTGCAAGTTGGCCTCAGCCAGCTCCATGCCTCATCCAGGGCTCCAACAACATCAGTTGTTGTTCAGAAGTGCTGTCTTCACAGAGAAAAACACACTCGCTACTGTGTCTGTGGGGTTCATTAATGCCAGCTGTTCCCCTGCTGTGTAGACGGCAAAGTCTCCTGCTGCCTCCACATGCCAACACAATCAGGCCTCAGCCTGTTCCATGCCTCATCCTGGGCTCCAACAATGCCAGTTGGTGTTCAGAAGTGCCGTCTTCATAGAGAAAAACACACGAGCTACTGTGTCTGTGATGTTCAGTAATGCCAGCTGTTCCTCTGCTGTGTAGATGGCAATGTCTCCTGCTCCATCCACATGCAAACTACTACAGATTTGTAACTTTGGTCAACTTAGGCCTCTGGCTCCACTGTCTCTAGTATTTCCCCTGGCCAACAACCCCGCCAGTGACAGCTCTGAAGTGGCGTCTGCACAATTCACACTTGTTCCTGTGTTACTTGGCCTCAGTCACGTCAGTTGATCCCCTGATGTGTGTCCGGCAAGGTCTCCTGCTCTGTCTACATTCCCATTACTAGTAGTGTGAATGAGGACAGAGCAGGAGACCTTGCCGGACACACATCGGGGGATCAACTGACGGGACTGAGGCCAAGTAACACAGGAACAAGTGTGGATTGTGCTGACGCCACTTCAGAGCTGTCACTGGCGTGATTGGAGGCCAGGGGAAATACTAGGGACAGTGGAGCCAGAGGCCTAAATGGAGCACGGTTACAATCAGTAGTAGTCTACAACCTCTATAAAACGTGCTGCAAGTTGGCCTCAGCCAACTCCATGCCTCATCCTGGGCTCCAACAATGCCAGTTGGTGTTCAGAAGTGCCGTCTTAACAGAGAAACACACACTAGCTCCTGTGTTAGTGGGGTTCAGTAACGCCAGCTGTTCCCCTGCTGTGTGGACGGCAAAGTCTCCTGCTGCCTCCAAGCTCACACTACAGCGCTTTTTCTCCTCGCTCCAAGTAGGCCTCAGCCTGCTCGGAGCATTGATCCTGGGCTACAACACAGCCTGTTGTAGCCTGGAAGTGCCTTCCGCACAGATAGAAACACTCGCTCCTGTGTCTGAGCCAAACACTTCAGAGCTGTCACTGGCGGGGTTGGAGGCCAGGGGAAATACTAGAGACAGTGGAGCCAGAGGCCTAAGTGGAGCAGTGTTAAAAATCAGTAGTAGTTTGAATGTGGATGGAGCAGGAGACTTTGCCGCCCACACAGCAGGGGAGCAGCTGGCGTTACTGAACCCCACTAACACAGGAGCTAGTGTTTTTCTCTGTGCAGACGACGCATCTGAGCGACAACTGGCTGTGTTGAATCCCAGGGAATATAGTTCAGGTGGTAGAAACATGAACACAACAGGAGACCTGGATACAGTTGCCAACCAATTATTTAGTCGGGAAGAGGACTGGCAAATTCTGGGGAGATCCAGGCCTTGTTCATTTTCAGAAAAGTAAGCCGGTCGACGTTATCGGAAGAAAGTTGCGTGCGACGGTCTATTAGTACACCACCTGTGGCACTAAAGATGCGTTCCGATAATACACTGGCAGCAGGGCAAGCCAGCACCTCCAATGCATACTGGCTAAGCTCTGGCCATGTATCCAGCTTAGGCCGGTTTCACATTAGCGCATTTTCTGCGCGCGCACGGCCGGGGGTAGCTCCGCCCCCGAGCCGGCTCTCTGCCCGGCGTGCCCGCCCCTTCCTTGTAGCGCCGCCTCCTAGCGGACAGCGGCGCCTGCGATCGGCGCACCCTATCTTTAGCATAGGGTGCGCCGATCGTGCGCAGGCCGTGCGCTAGTTGCGCTTTGACCTGCGCTGCGCACTTTTGACGGTGCGCCGTGCGCGCCAAAATCGAACTTTTCGGATTTTGGCGCGCACGGCGCACCGTTATAAGTGCGCAGCGCAGGTCAAAGCGCAACTAGCGCACGGCCTGCGCACGATCGGCGCACCCTATGCTAAAGATAGGGTGCGCCGATCGCAGGCGCCGCTGTCCGCTAGGAGGCGGCGCTACAAGGAAGGGGCGGGCACGCCGGGCAGAGAGCCGGATCGGGGGCGGAGCTACCCCCGGCCGTGCGTGCGCATAAAATGCGCTAATGTGAAACCGGCCTTAGAGACCCAAAACTTGAAGGGGGAAGAGCCATTTAGGAGTACACTCACAGGGCAAGACATGTAGTCTGTCACCATCTGACGGAAACGTTGCCTCCTGCTGACTGGAGCCGTCAGTGATGGTGTAGACAATTGTGGCGGACACACAAAACTTTGCCACATTTGGGCCATAGCGGTCTTGCCTTGTGCTGAGGCGCTGCCTCTGCTCCCTCTTTGAGCCGAGTTTCCTTCACTGGCTCGACGCACAGAGGTGCTTTGTAAAGCACTAGCACCACTGCTGTCGGGTGGAATGGAAAACATGATGGACTGCACCAGTGTGTCTTGGTACTCCCGCAGTTTACGCTCCCGGTTCAACGTTGGTATGAGGGTTTGCAAGTTGTCCCGGTAGCGAGGATCTAGGAGGGTGTACACCCAATAATCAGCTGTGTTGAGAATGTGGGCGATGCGGCGGTCGTTTCTCAGGCACTGCAGCATGAAGTCAACCATGTGCTGCAGACTCCCAACTGCCAAAGAACCGCTGTCCCCTGCTTGAGGCGTGATCTCTGCCTGCTCTGCATCACCCCACCCTCGCTGTACATACTGACTAGAGCTTTGTGTACCTCCCTCCTCTGGAGAGATGTCTTCCTCCTCCATCGACTCCTCCTCATCCTCCTCACAAAGTGTCCCCTGCCTAGGCCTTTGTGAGGAAGCACATAGCGCAGACTGTCCAGAAGTAGAAGGCATTTGGGACTCCTCATCCTCCACCTCTTCCAAAACCTCATCCCTTAGTGCTTGCAGTGTTTTTTGAAGCATGCAGATAAGGGGGACAGTCATGCTGACTAGTGCATCATCTGCACTCGCCATCCACGTGGAATCATCGAAGGCATGCAAAACGAAGCAGATGTCCTTCATAGAGGCCCACTCAGTGGTGCTGAAGTGTGACCGGCGCACATTGCGACTTGTTTGCGCCTGATACAGCTGGTACTCCATGACTGCTGCCTGCTGCTCACACAACCGCTCCAACATATGTAACGTTGAATTCCACCTGGTGGGTAGGTCACATATGATGCGATGTTCCGGAAGGCGTAATCAGCGCTGCAGAGCAGCAAGGCGCGATCTTGCCATGCTGGAACGACGCAAGTGAGCGCACTCTATGCGGACCTTGTGCAGCAGTGCATCAAGATCCGGATAGTCCCTCAGAAAGCTCTGCACTACCCAGTTGAGCACATGTGCCAGACATGGGATGTGAGTGAGGTTGCCGAGGCCCAGAGCTGCCACCAGATTTCGGCCATTGTAACACTACCAAGCCCGGCTGCAGATTCGCTGGCACAAACCACACGTCGCTCTCCTGCTTGATGGCATTCCAGACCTCCTGCGCTGTGTGGCTTCGATTCCCCAATGAAATTAATTTCAGTACGGCCTGTTGACGTTTGGCCACGGCTGTGCTCATATCGGTCATAACAGGCTCCTGCTGCGCTGTTTCAGAGGAACTGGAGTAGGAGGAGGAGTCAATATGTACAGACTGGATTCCTGCAATCTGTGGAATTGGAAGAACATGTAGAGCGCCACTCTCCAGATCTTTACCCGGCTCCACAATATTGACCCAATGGGCAGTGAGGGAAAGGTATCATCCCTGTCCATGGTTACTGGTCCACGAATCAGTGGTCAGGTGGACCTTGCTACTGACGGCGTTTAGTAGCGCATGTTATATGTTTGCCTCCACATGTTTCTGCAGGGCAGGGACGGCTCGCCTGCTGAAATAAAAGCGGCTGGGCATGGTGTATTGTGGGACTGCCAATGCCATGAAGTCCCGGAAGGTGTCAGTCTCCACCAGCCTGAATGACAGCATTTCAAGGGCCAGTAGTTTGGCAATGCCAGCATTCAGAGCCTATGCTCGGGGATGGTTTGCCGAGCATGGCCGCCTTTTCTCCCATGCCTGTGCTACCGATGGCTGCCGAGTGGCCAGGGATTGTGAGGATGACTTGGAACGTGGTGCTGTGGGTGGAATGTCACAGGGTCTCTGGACAACAGTGCCAGAGGTTCTTCCTTGGCGATCCTGTGAGGAAGCCGAACCAGCTGTGTGTGAGCTGGAGGAAGAGGCCCCAACACGAGCTGAAGAGGTGGTAGGTGGTGCTGTACGTTGGCCTACGTCTTCAGTGTGTCTCTGTAACTCCACCTCGTGCTTGGTCCGCACATGTTTCCACATATTTGTGGCATTGAGGTTGATGACATTTTTACCTCTTTTGACTTTCTGATGACACAGCTTGCATTTGACAAAGCAAATGTCATCTGCAACTGTGTCAAAAAAGGACCACGCACTGCAAGTCTTGGGAGCGCCCGTTTTGCCTTTTGAAAGTGGAATGCTCCTAACGGGTGCCGAAGTGAAGGCTACAGGCAACCAAGTCTGCCCCCTCCCTCTCCCTCTGGTTTTGGCCGTTCGGGGAATCTCTTCCTCAGAGCTGCTCCCACCACCTTCCTGTTCTTCACGCCATGATGGGTCAAGGACCTCATCATCTACACACCCCTCTTCAAACACCTGCTTCTCCTGGGTTGTCTCGCCAGCACCGTACGCACCAGAAAGTGGTAACTGAGTCTCATCATCATCTGATGCGTACTGAGGTGTGCTGACCATAGGCACTGGCCCACCCGCCTCTTCAGATTCAGAGGGACAAAGAAGTTGCGCATCACTGCATACTCCCTCTTCTTCACATTCTGGAATGCTGCTTGGCTGGCCCCCTCTTTCCAAACCAGCAGATTCCGAGAACAGAAGTAGAGACTGTGATGGCTCCTGTCCAGGGCTCTCTGACTGCCTGCGCACTTTGGCAGGTGGTGAAGAGACAGATGGTTGCTCTTCGGTGCTCTGGCCCTGAGAGGATGTGGAAGTAATTGAAGTCAATGCGTTAGCTGCCATCCATCCGACAACGGCTTCAATTTGTTCCTCCCGCAGCAGTGGGGTACGGTGAGGTCCTACAAAGCTGCGCATAAAGGACTGTTGGCTGCTAAAACGGGGGGATGCTGACTCACTGGTGCCAACAGCAGGCACAGAATCCCCACGTCCTCTCCCTGCAGAATCCCCACGTCCTCTCCCTACAGAATCCCCACGTCCTCTCCCTGCTGAAACTCCACGCCCACGGCCACGTGCCTTACACCCTGCATTCTTCATCTTGCTAGACTGAGAAAGATAGGCAGAAAAGTACAAAGGGGGGGCCTTAGTGTGCTTATTCCTGAACAGCTGGTTACAAGTATAAAAAACACTAATTTTATGAAGTGTGTGTGTGTCGACTACACTTTAATGGGAGCTAATGTGGCCTACACAACTTTCAGATGTAGTGTTTGGTGAACTTTGTTGTTTTTTTTGGGGGGAAAAAAAACTAAAAGGATGTGACCAAAGATTTGAAAGTCAGAGTATCACCAACTTTCTGGAGCTATTACAATGCTGGCAGGTAAACTACAATGCAAAAGATAAGGCTCCAAAAAAATTGGGTAATACTAATCTGGCTGCAGCTGTAGGGCACAAGCCAGAAAAAAGGCTCCTCTATCTACTGCTATATAGTGTTTGCAACCAACCAATGTAGATGGATACGGATGAATGCACACTAATAGGAGAAGAAAAAATGAGCTGTAATTAAAGAAAAATATGTGTGAGGCAGTGATGCACGCTGAGCAGCCTACAACCAGACGTAGCTGCAGGACACACTACTCAGCGTGAGCTGCACTCACACACAGTCAGAGACCTCTCAGACAGCTGTGAACAGTGCAGCTAAGTGGGCACTAGCACTGACAGGCTGCAGAAAGGCTCCGCTGTGTACTCCTAGAGTGTTTGCAACCACCGTATATGGATACGGATGGATGCACACTAATAGGAGAAAAAATGAGCTGCAATAAAAGAAAAATGTGTGAGGCAGTGACACGCTGAGCGGCCTACAACCAGACGTAGCTGCAGGACACACTACTCAGCGTGAGCTGCACTCACACACAGTCAGAGACCTCTCAGACATCCGTGAACAGTGCAGCTAAGTGGGCACTAGCACTGAAATGCTGCAGAAAGGCTCCGCTGTCTACTACTAGTGTTTGCAACTAACGTATATGGATACGGATGGAAGCACACTAGATAGAATTTTTTAAAAATAAGCAGCTCAAAAAGAAAAATATGTATGAGGCAGCAGTGAGGCACGCTGGGTGGCCTACAACCAGACGTGGCTGCAAGACCCACTCCACAGCGTGAGCTACACTCACACAGCCATTGCAGACAGCTGTGAACACTGCTGCTAGGGAAAAGCAAACTACAGTGGTGGTTTATGTAGCCTGGGTTAAGCACTATATGTTTTGTGGAATCGCTATTTCTAACTGTCCCTCACAGTCTTCAACAGCAGCCTGTCCCTAACTGAATTCACAGCAGAGTGACCAGAAATGGCGGCGCCAGTGGCTTTTATAGTGCATCATGACATCATTTCAGCAGCCAATCACAGCCATGCCAATAGTTAACATGCCTACATGCCTAACAGGATGTGCCCACACTTCTAAGGATTCCCATTGGCTGAATCAAAGCGAGCGGGCTGATAGCATTATGGGAACTTCCGATTCCGGTATCCAATATGAAAAAAGTATCGGAAGTCAGTATCGGAATTCCAATACAGCTATCGGCCGATACCCGATACTTGCGGTATCGGAAAGCTCAACACTACTCCTGACCAACATATCGTTTAGATTTTTATACCTCCTGGAGGTCATAGAAGGAAAGCTCCGCAAGGAGGTGCCCATGGAGGGCTCAGACCTCAAAATAGCCCAGTGATTGATCAAAATCTGCCTCATGTTTTCCCATTCGTGATTATAGGTGGAGATGAACCTTGCAGGTCCATCAGCATCAATTCGTGGCTCTTATTGGAGTTCAGGAGGCTGCTGCGTGGAGTCTTTCTGGTCCTGTCATAGCCATTTCTGATATACCTGTGACTATAACCAAGGGCTTGAAAATGTATTTTTAAATCAGAGGCCTGTGCCTCAAATCTTTCATCAGATGAACAGATCTGCCTCATCCTAAGGAATCCTAAGGAATTGTCCAACCGAGATGGCCTTAATGGTGGCTGGGCTGAGAGGAGGTGGCATGAATCAATGCATTAACAGATGTTGGTTTTCTATAGACATCGGTCTGTATGTGGCCTGTGTGGTCGACCTCCAGGGCGACATCCAAGAAATTAATCTTTTTAGTATCAAAATTATGAGTAAGATGAATATTGTACGGATTTTGATTAAGAGCCATCATAAACTCCTCGAGCTGCTGCACCGTCCCGTACCACAAGAACAAAATATCATCAATGGATCTATGCCAGCACAACACATGAGAGGCGGCTGGCGTGCCCAGTCACCAAAAATTAATCTCTCCCAGGAGTCCAGGAAAAGATAAGCGTACAAGGTCGCACAGGCCGCACCCATGGCCATGCCGTGCTTCTGTAGATAATAGTGATTTTTAAATGCAAAGAAATTGTGGGTCAAGACATAGTGCAGAATCTCAAGGATAAGCTCACACAGAGTGCTATCCAGGTTGAAATCACCCAGGAAGAGGCAAATCGCATGAAGACCTTTTGAGTGGTTAATGCAGTTGTATAAGCTCTCCACATCAACAGTAGCAAGCAATGTGTTTCCCCCCACGCATGTGCAGTAACACTGGATGCAATGCGCCCACGCCAATTGATTTGCTGTAATTGGCCCATTACAGACCATGTGACATGTCACATGGGTTCAAAAGGTCCTGATAGCACCATTTAAGACATCCTCTTGATAAAACAGTGTTTTAGACATGTGAAACGCATGTCGAGGCTTCATGACCTGGCCCAGGATGCTCTTCTTCCTGCAGTTGTCAAGAGCTACCCCCAGATTGTGGTTACTTTGACTTTTTGTCACTTTTTTATGGTGTTACTGGTCTGTGGTATTGGCTTTTGCTTGTCAAGCATTTTTTTGCACTGACACTTTATACACTCTTGGGACTGGTGTAATATGTTATAGTACTATTTGTGACCCTGATATCTCATCCTTTTTCCTGGATTGTGTCTTGTTATGGATTTTCATGTATTTTTATAATTAAGTACTGTTTAATCAAATTTTCGCATTTTATTATATTCACCTGACTGCTCCCTTTTCTCCTATTGTGCACATGTTCCTTTTGGAGTTGGTGTACTTCTTTCATTAGGGTAGAACACTACTTAATGTCACCACCTGGCATATAGCATGCAGCTGAGCTTGTTGTTCACAACGAAAAAGGACTGCAGCGTGAAAGGGTTAAACATCTTGTTTTAGGCATATAAATATTGCCCACTATAGCTTTGCTGAGACTCTGTGCCTGCACATTGGTCAAAATTTCACAATGTTGATTAAAGAATTTGATCTTTGTTACCCTAAGTTTATTAATTTTTTGGAGACTTAATAGAGGTGACCAGGTTTGGGATCTAAATCTGCATTTATTTTATGTGGTTTTTCAGGTTTATGAATCCTCGCAGCCAGTTGCCAAGATTCTCTGGTGCCAGCAGCGAAAATGCCTAGTTATGTGACCGCAACTTTACGTACTTCAGGCTTCATTCTAACTAAACATGCATAGCCTCTCTTAAAACAAGTTAATTAATTGAGGCTAAAGGTACTGTCACACTTAGCGATGCACCAGCAATCCCGACCAGCGATATGACGCTGTCAGGATCGCTGGTGCATCACTAAGTAGTCGCTAGTAAGCTGCCACACAGGCAGATCTCACCAGCGACATCGCAGGGGTCAGGGGTCACTACTTACCTGTCAGACGAGGAGATCCTGACATCCTCCTGCCCGCGTCCACGCATCACTCGTCGTCACATCAGGAAGCCCAGCAGGAAGCTGACGACGAGAAACGGTCCAGGATGTTCTCGCGCGATCAGCGATAACCAGCGGGGGAGCGGTCGGAAGTAAGTATCAGACATAGTGATATCGTTAGCAATATCACTATTTTGTCACAAAACCAGTGACGTTATAGCGATATTGCTAGCGATATCGCTTAGTGTGACAGGCCCTTAAGCGCATTTAGTCAGAATGTCATCACATTTATGCAAATCACATATTTAACATTATGTGACCAACTGCTTTCACAACCGTTACCAAAAAATACTTGCAGTTTCCAATATGTAGGGAATCAAATGTCTTTAATCACACATAGTGACTGCAGCCTTTCATCTTAAATCTGGACAGTCACTTTAAGAAAATTGAGCATTATTTTCCATGTAAATGGGCGAAAAGAAATGTCTTCAGTCAAGGACAAAGTATTGTATAAAGCCACTAGTTTCTTTAATGCACCCTGAAGTTTTTGATCAAAAAGAGGTGTAGAAAGGGGATTGAAAGCAGTAGAAGGTATGAGAACTATATCAGAACCAGATGCTACAAAAATAAATAATTCACCCATGGAATGGCACATAAGTCTGTTGTGAGTTCATTTTCCCCTTCATTACTGAGGCCCGAGGAACTCCCTCTTCTGGTAAAGAAAGGTAGTGAGCCTGA
Organism: Dendrobates tinctorius; assembly: GCF_039654945.1. Taxonomy (NCBI): domain Eukaryota; kingdom Metazoa; phylum Chordata; class Amphibia; order Anura; family Dendrobatidae; genus Dendrobates; species Dendrobates tinctorius. Next base: position 54,590,616 of record NW_027361698.1, on the reverse strand, counting down.
TTATCAAACACCTGAGGCTGATGATGATGACTGGCTGAGTGGAGTTACTGACTGGATATAAGGCTGCCGACGCCCTTCTGCCCTGCGGGTGATTTCTCTGTGGGATCCTTGGAGACCAGTCTGAATTCCTGCTCCTCTAAAGCTAAGTTTGCTGCTCGGCCTTTTGCATTGTTGCTTTGACTTTGTTTTGCTTTGTTTTTCTGGATTTCTGCCATTCCCTGCTGGGGTGTGCTGAATTCCTTTAGCTCTGTCTTCTGAAAATACCTGAGTGCTGATTTAGTTTTTGAAGCCTAGCTGCTTCAGGGCCTTTTTCATATCAGCTTGTTGGCTTATGTCTTTGATAGGGTTTTGGCAGATTGCAGACAGCAGCCTTCCTGTCCTTTCCTATCTAGGTAGTTTTGGGCCCCGTCTTTGCTCAGTCTATCTTTCTGTCTGTGTTAGTGTTTTCATCTTGCTTCACCGTCATTATATGTTGGGGGCTGCCTATTGCTTTGGGGTCTGCTCTGGGGCAGTTTAGATTTCCTCTTTCTTTCTTTAGGCCTATTTAATTCTCCGGCTGTGATCGAGGGGTCTAGAGCATCGTAGGAACCCCCCACGGCTACTGCTAGTTGTGTTGATAGGTTCAGGGGTCTGCAATCTGATAGTTGCCAACTTCTCTGGTTTTCTGGACTTAGCTTGTATTTCTGTTTTTGCCTCCTACGGTGACTCATTCATAACATAAGTCCATATTTAGTCTGTGGTTAACCATATATTATTTTTTTAAATAAACTATATCTGCCATCACTGGTGGGTCATCCCTGAACTTCAAAATATACAACATTACTGTGTGCTGATGCTACACCCTTTCCATACCCAGATATATTACAGTTGCTCTCTTGCCAAATTGGTAGTTGCTTCTCTTCTTCCTCTTTATTATAATCAAGATGTAGAGGCTTGGTAAAATGGTGTGGATGCATAAAGCCAAATCCAGTCATGCTCACTTTTACCAAGATAAATTTCCCTCTGTACCAGTATATCCGATGGTGTACTAATTTCCACTGAAGGCTTTCTGACTTACTGCTTGAAAGGATAGATTTAAGAATGAAGTCTAGGTTTTAAAAAAAGCACAAACAGTGGTCCTACACACACGATAATCCACATAAGATAATATTGGTCAGGAGAGGCATCAAATTCCAAGTCAATATCCTAAATAAATTCTCATACACAGGTCACCATACATGGCATGTGCTGACTGGCATTAGTGCACACTCCAGTAGATAGTGGACTTATATAATAATCATAATAAAATGAATTTAGCAGGCATTAAAAGAAATTATATCATGCAATGACCTGTGAGAACTTTAATCAAAATACTTTTTTCATTCTGCTAAAATAGAAAGAGAAGATAAATTTTACATTTACAGGTCTCAAGAACTTTTTTCTTATAATATGAAATAACCTTTTTGTCTTGCATGGTGATAAAAGTAACCCATAATTATAAGGTTTGAGTGGGTTTTATCCTCATCACAAATTTTATATTCATTACACATAAAAGCCTAAATTGTATTGTCAATATTCAATAATTATGATTCAATTAGATATCTATGTGTTACTATTAGAGATTATCAAACCTATCAAAAGTCAAATTTGGGTCACCAAATTTTCCCTCAAAATTGAATTTGTAGCAAATGATTTTGCCACAAATTTTAACACTGCAAAGCCTATAATTGCATAAAAAATTCTTGTTTAAAACGCTGAGATTTCCAAGGATTTAACACCTTCCCAGCTCTTCAGTGCAAGCGCAACCTTAATCATGTCCTAGTGACCTCAACCTGTTTTGCTAAGGGTAGGTTGCTGGTAGAAATTATACTACTTGTTTAATAGCACACCAGGCTAAAATATTTTAAGACTTTTAAGACTTGTTACATTGGTCATAAAATTATCACTTTTCATTGGCAAATTGCTGTCTTTCTGTTTTTTTATACACAGGACATGCAAACAAAAGAAGTAGGAAATAAACTAATCATCCCTGTTTGTGGAGTATTTCCTTGCAGAATAAATTATCTGCTCAAAAATTAACCCATTACTTGGGAGCAAAAGCAGGTGTGCTGTTTTGAAAGTGAAAAAGTAATGGCTTCTATAATAAAATAATCCATTTTATGCTTCTAAAATAGGCTTGGATTCTGTAACTGACTAATAAACTACAATAGATTTTTGTCCAAAAATTATCCCTTTATTTAAGAAACAAGTAAAGGCTATCATTACAAGTGTTCAAAAACCATAAAACCATGGCTTGTCAGCAAGCTGTAAAACAAAATTATTCATATCATGGAGGCATTTCATCCTTGTATATAATGAAAAGGTACACTTCACAACAGCAGCACAGTATATTTATATCTAATTGACAAAAACTGTAAACGCTAAATCAGTTGGTTTCCTTTTTAGATAATTTTTAACACTGTCATTGTATGTGCAACAGGTTTACAAAACATTGTACACTTTGTGCACTTTATGCATTCCACTCTTTCAGAGCAATTGAATTTGTTGCATACAGCAAAGCTGAAATTGTCATTTGAAACAGTCTGTTATAAGTGGATTTAATTATACATAACTATACTACAAAAACTTGTAAATGAAATAGACTTGTTGGGAAAAAGGTGCAAAGTCGAATTGCAGATGCAGCCTAAGATAAAAATCCCATATTTTTTTTAATAATACCTATGTAATTCCGTAAAAAAAAAAATACATGAATAGAATATTTTTTTCCTACAACTACCCTTAAATACCTTATCTTAACTAAAGAAAAAAACAATCTAAGAAAATGTACAGTAAAATGTAAAAAATGTTATGTCCTACAATCTGCTAATATCTAAAACAAATGGACAACATCCTCATGATGGAATCAGAGACCAAATCACAAAATAGAAATTCTGCACATGGAAAAGCTGTCGAATACAAAAAGGGGTGAAGTTTCAGACAAATATGCATGATTTATGGTTTATAACAAAGGATGGTCTATGATTTTATAGAACTATGTTCATTTTTTTTTTCATTTCTTTTATGCCGTGTAGTACAATTATATAGATGACCTTGTTATCAGGTGGATCTCAAACAAAACATCTAGTTGAACAGTTTTGCTATCATATATCTGTATTTCCGTATAGCTGGTGTTGGAGTTCATATTCTGATTGTATTGTCTTTTTTATATCTATCCCACATATTTTCACACAATGCTTTCGTCATGTAAAGTGGTCTTGAAAAGCTTTTACATTTGTTTCTTTTATATGGATTATTCCCCATTAGGCTAATGAAATCAATCACTCAAATTGTGCTGAAAATATGTATGGTTTAGATGCAATGGTTACTTTGGGTTGATTCCATTTCAAGAAAAAAATACACCATTTGAATGATTAAACAGATGTTCACTGCTGGAAATTTTTGAAATGAGCTATTATGTGGCATTTTAGATAGAAAGCTTTGACATAGCACTAGTACTTAGCAACAGCTTACTGTAAATCATTCTCACATCGATATGCACAAATAATGATCTCATCCACTACTAGTTAAGAGATATAGCAAGAAGCGAACAACATAAACAAGATAAATAGATAGGAAGACAGAACAACAGACAGATGCTGTAGATGTTAAATACAGTATACACATAGATACATACAGTGGCTTTAAAAGTTTGGGCACTCTCAGTCAAAATTACTATTATTGTGAAGAGTTAAAGGAAATCTGTCACCACCACATTTGACCTATCTAAGCTATTAATATGGCTATACAGGTTATAGAATGCTGAAAACAGTCCTCCCTGTGTGCCTCATATCAGCTGTGTTGTTGCTGAGAAATCATCTTTTATCACTTTATATAAGTGACCTCTTCCCGGCTCTGGGGCGAATGGTAATATCGATATCATCCAAACTGTAAATATAATATGGCAACACTAAAATGTCTCTTAACCATATGTCAGTAAATGACCAATGTATATACAGTATATGTAAACATTTGGCACTCCCCAAAATGTGCATATAACCTATAAGAAACTCGGAGCATGAAGGCCAGAATATTATAAAACGCAAAAAATTTTTTGACAATAACACAAACAGTAATAAGTACAATAGAAAAATAAGACCAGATACAAAACAAAGGTGTCAAGAAGGGGCACATACATAAAATGATAACAGGTATGGGAACCAAGACATATAAATGAATAAAAGAGGATAAAAAATGGCATGTTCCCTTAGTGACAAGTTACATATGTACAAATTCAAAGAGCATTAATTGCCCTCTTCCACAAGGGGAAGTGCCACCTGTAAAAATGCCTTTATATTCATGTATGGTTTCACCATAAGTGAAAAGATATACATCTATGATGATTCAGTGTTGAAATGTAGATCACAATGTTAAGGTAACGAAACCCACATGATCACAAGAAAAGACAATGTCTTACCCATAGTAGCCTGTCTGTAAATGTGCAGAGCAGCAGCCCCAACATGCGTTTCGCGTGGGCTTCCTCTGGGGCGGATAGTGCCGGAGATAACTCTATCTCCAGAGCTGATTTTACATGATTTTATATTTTCCCATAACACAGAGCAGGAGAAATGAAATTTGTCTTCTTGCAAACACATTGTTGTTTCTCTTTCAGCTTTGTTGTATTGCAAAAATATTACAACCCAGTCTGCCTGTGAGGTGGAAGCTGAAGCTGAGGGGAACTTTCAGATGTGTCAGTTATAATCACACACAGCTCTGCAGTGAGATCAAGAGTGCAGAGAGCGGACATTACACATCACGCTGGTAACAGTGGAAACCATATCACATCACACTGGTAACAATGATAACCATGTCATATCACACTGGTAACTCCTGCTTATATTTAAAAGTAACTCTGGAGGCAGAGTTATCTCCTGGCACCATCGGCCCCGAAGCCTGGAAGAGGTCACTTATATAAAGTGATAACAGATGATTTCTCAGCAACAACACAGCTGATATGAGACACACAGGTCTGTTTTCAGCGCTTTATAGTCTGTATGCCCATATTAATAATTTAGATAGGTCAAATGTGGCGACAAATTCCCTTTAAACAAGTTGAAGAAGAAATTATATCTAAATGGCCTAAAGTTAACGATGACACATTTTCTTTGTATTTTAGGCAAAAAAAAGTTTTCATCTTTTACACATTAAAAATTACAAAGAGGAAAATGGGACGATGCAAAGTTTGGGCAACCTGCATGGTTAATACCTAGTAGCCTTCCCTTTTTCAAAGTATTACAGCTTGTACACGCAATTATTGTTTGAGAGATTTTCATCCATTTTTCCAGTTCTGTGAGATTCCTGGGTCATCTTGCATGCACTAATATTTTGTGGTCTAGCCACATATTTTCAATGATGTTCAGATGAGGGGATTGTAAGGGCCATTGTAAGACCTTCAGCTTGCACTTTTTGAGATAGTCTATTGTTGATTTTGGCTTGTTTTCATTATCTATTTGTAGTTGTCATCTTCTTTTCAATTTCAGCTTTTTTACAGATGATGATACACTTGCATTAAGAATTTATTGAAATTTCATTAAATCTATTCTTCCCTCGGCCCATGAAATGTCCCAGTACCATTGGCTGCAATGCAACCTTAGAGAATGATTGATCCAGCCTCATGCTTAATTGTTGAAGAGATGTTCTTTTCCTGAAATTCTGTGCCCTTTTTCCTCCACACGTTTTTTTGAACATTGTGGCCAAAGAGATTTATTTGTTCCTTTTAGCTGGCATTTCTTAATTACATATTGAACTGAGGAAAGGTCAACTTGAAAATGTTTTGCTATCTTCTCATAGCCTTCTCCTGCTTTTTCGGCTTCAACCATTTTAATTTACAAAATGCTTGGCAGCTGCTTAGAAGAACCCATGGCTGCTGCTTTTTTTGACAGAAGGTTAGAGGCGACTGGGTTTTTATAAAGCTGGGACATTTGCATTGCCTGGCTTTACCTATCAATTGATGATAATGAACAAGCCATAACCCTAAGAGGCTAATTAAGGTCTGAAACCTTGGTCAAAGATATCTGAGCACACAAATCTCCAAGGGTGCCCAAACTTTTTCATTTACCCATTTTCCTTTTTGTAATTTTTAAAATGTAAAAATTATAATAATTTTAGTTTTTTGGTCTAAAATACAAAGGAAATGTGTCATCTTTATCTATAGGCCTTTTAGAGATCATTTAATCTTCAACTTGCTTAACTGATCACAATAACAGTAATTTTGACCATGGGTGCCAAAACTTCTACATGCCACTGTAGATAGAGAAAGACAGAAAGATAGATTTTAAATATCTAAAGGGAATCTGTCAGCAGTTTTGGCCGATATAATTTATGACGCAACAGGAGGGCGGCATCGCAAGAATTTGAGAGGCGTTGGACTCGGATCGGCGACACCCATCGGACAGACCGCACCGAGCACCCCCCGGGTGAATATAATAAAACATATATTTTTCAGATAAGCCATGAAAGGCATTTTATATCTGTCAAAACTGCTGGCACGTTCGCTTTAATAGAATAAAAATAAATCTGCATAAAGGAGCAAACTAAAATTTGCAAAAAATGGAAGCAAAAGTGATAGTTTTAGTGTTACTGTCTTACCAAGTTATAGTAATATAACATGAAATTAATGATCTTAAATAGTAGAATTGTTTAATTTTTAATTCAATTATGGCCTACTATAAAATTCTATAATACATTTATGGCAAGATTCAAAAGGAAATCTTAGTTCCAATTCTTGACTGGAGGTGTATTTTTATTTCAAATGGCTTTACTAATGAAGATGAAAACAACATACAATACAATTGTGCATCTGTATATGACAATTCTTTCACTGCTCCTCAATAAGTCTACACCATTGTTGTATGTACATAGACCCAGAGTGTAATGGGGGTGGTGGAACCACTGTGCCGTGGTCCAAAGAGAGCCAGGAGAGGCATGACTTGGTGAGCACCTGACTTCACTAGAGCCCCTGAGGGTGGGGTTAGACTTGACTCCTAATGGACATCAGGCTCTACTCGAGGACAAACCATGGACGCACGACAGCTAACCCGCAGCAACAGGTAGCTGGAATGACCCAGTAGAATACAGTTGATGAAGGCAGGCACTGCAGGAAGACAGGGTCCACAGATGTAGATAGACAGTGGCAGCTGCAGGTGGGTGCGGCAGATGTACAGATTGGTACGGAAGGTGCCGGTGGGTCCAGCTGATATACAGATTGACACGGCAAGTGCTCCTGTGTCAGGATGATATACAGATTGGCATGGCAGGTGCAGTTGGGTCTTGCTGATATACAGACCGGCATGGCAGGGGTGGGCCAGCTGATATACAGATTGGCATGGAAGGTGCAGGCAAGTCTGGCTGATATACAGATTGGCACAGCAAGTGCAAGCATGTCTGGCTGAAATACAGATTCGCAAAGTAGGTGCAGTGTGAGAAGATTAAGTGCAAAACAAGCGAAAGAGGAAGGGGGGAGCTCAGATACTAGGGAAGTGGTGAGTGGAGACCCCTAGGCAGATCTAGAATCATCCTATCTGCCCTAAAGTCCCTATATAGATTCTACACCTATCGCCAAGCAGGAGCCTAATTTCTACTTAACCCTAGCGATAGGCCCTGGTTAGGAGAATATGGGGTTCCACTATTCAGTCCCCACTACAACTAAAGACAGAGAGAGTAGACAAACAAGGGGAACACTTATCTTGAGCAAACTCAAACAAGTAATACCAGATGTCCTCCAACCGCACCAGAGAGGAAGATAGATGACTGATATAGCTCTAAATCTTCACATGGGAGAAATGTGAATTTCACCGGCGATTCCCAGAAGCATACTGGGAGTCTATAAACACCGAGGTCCATGTGTGTCAATTAGAGCCGGAGGGAGGTTGCCACTGGCTCCAAGAGTCAGAAGGATTAAGAAATCTTCTGCAAAGCCAAACGCAGAGACATTCTGCAGCCAGATGCAGAGCGACTGTCTGCAGCATTTGACACATCCATGACAATTATAAGATAACCATTTTTTAGTATTTGTGGCCTGAGAATAATGGTTTTCATTCAGTAATCTAAGCATGGTATTAGTGTACTTTTGGTAATATTTAGTTTTATATGTCACATTTTGTCACTATTGTTTTTTTTGACCTTGCAGTAGTAGGTTTTATTTTGAATAACGGCATAGTCATAATGTTTGTTCTTTATGCTATATTAGGACATTATTTGGGATTTGAGATAATTTTATAAATGTGTAATAGCTAGTGTTGAGCGACACCATCCAATATCGTGAAATATCAGATCGGATTGGATCGGACCGATACCCAAAAAGTATCGGATATCGCCGATTCCGATACCGGAAACCAATGCAAGTCAATGGGACAGAAATATCAGAATTAAAAAAACCCTTTATTTCCTTGTAGGTTAATTATACATGAAGAAAAACAACTAAGAATAATGTAGAATGTATTGGGGGAGGTGGAGGAGACATTAAAGGCATAGAGGTTTAGCCCAATCAAATGGAATAGCAGGAATTAATTTTTTTTAAGACGTTCGGAGTTACAAAGATATTGACTATGTTAAGCTTTTTTATATTTTGTCAGATATGTATGTTTCACTACTTCCTTGCTCTACACCTTCTTTTTTACTTCTCTCACACTTTCTCCTTCATGATCCTCAGCAGCAGCATCTTTTTCATCAACTTCTTCACCTTATTCATCTTCTTCTTCTTCACCTTCTTCCTATTATTCTTTTTTTTACATTCTTCATATTCTTCTTATTCAACTATTATTCTTCTTCATATTCTACTTCTTCATCTTCTTCTTCATCACATTCTTATTTGTGACAGGCATTCCTGTAGCTGTTATCTATAAAAGTTTGAAGATTACACCTTCTGTTCTGCCTGTCACAAAAGATTTACAACAGGATTTGTCCGCGTTCATTTTGGCCGGCAGCAGCAGGCATTTTCCAGGGGCACCACGAGGAGGAACGGACTCACCCCCATACACTGCTTAGTCTTCTTCTGCTTATAATTTAGATAATATCTTTTGCTGTGATTTTTAGTCTTATGCTTAATGTTCTTCTGCTTTTTGTTCTTCTGCTTCTTGGTCTTCTGCTTCTTGTTGTTCTGTATCTTGGTGGTTGTCTTCATGTTCTTTGTCCTCTTGGTCATCTTCTTCAGGGTCATCTTTTTGGTCTTCTTCGGGGTGGTCATTCGAGTCATCGTCTTCAGGATCATCGTTTTCGTGGTCGTCGTCTTCTTCGGGGTGGTCTTCAGGGTCGTCGTCTTCAGGGTCGACGTCAGGGAGATCCAGAGTCATAACCAAAAACCATTTCCAAAAGCTTGAACTTGGAAATGTAGCAGAAGGTACAAGAAGGCTGAGGAACTGCCGAGAACCAGCTGACGGTACTGGAACCCGGATGGGTAGCAGAAGCTGCAAGAGCCAATGGAACTAGTGAGGACCAGCTGATGGTGCAGGAACCCGGAGGGGCAGCAGAAGGAACAAGAGCCTATGGCACTACCGAGGACAAGCTGACGGTGCTGGAACCTGGTTACTAAGCAGGAGGTACCTGTGCTAGAAAGCACTACCAATGACCAGCAGACGCTGCTGGAACTCGGATACCGAGAAGGAGGCACCTAAGCCAAAGGCACTGCCGAGAACCAGCTGACGGTACTGGAACCCAGATGGGTAGCAGAAGCTGCAAGAGCCAATGGAACTAGCGAGGACCAGCAGAAGGTACCCATGAAAAACAAAGTTGCAAGGCAGCGAGCCGGCCGCAGTTACCGAAACCCACAGTCCTACAGGGAGTGCTTGTCCTATTGGCACTACAGAACCAGCCTTTTTTGCCAGATCCCGCAGCCCACTTAGGAAGCCCATAAACTGCAGGCACCATAGACTCGGCTAAACCGACCGCAAAACGACAGGACAACTTATTGGTGGCAAAGTGACGTTAACACTACCCGGAAACAGCAGGCGTGCTGGAACCAGGCTGGGAAGGAGGGAGTACCCGTGCCAAAGACACTGCCGAGAACCAACTGACGGTGCTGGATCCGAAAGGGGCAGCAGAAGGAACAAGAGCCAATGGCACTACCGAGGACCAGCTGACGGTGCTGGAACCTGATTACTAAGCAGGAGGTACCTGTGCTAGAAAGCACTACCAAGGACCAGCAGACGTTGCTGAAACTCAGATACCGAGAAGGAGGCACCTAAGCCAAAGGCACTGCCGAGAACCAGCTGATGGTGCTGGAACCCGGATGGGTAGCAGAAGGTACCCATGAAAAACAAAGTTGCAAGGCTGTGAGCCGGCCGCAGTTACCGAAACCCAGAGTCCTACAGGGGGTGCTTGTCCTATTTGGCACTGCGGAACCAGCCTTTGTTGCCAGATCCCGCAGCCCACATAGGAAGCCCTTAAACTGCAGGCACCATAGACGCAACACGACAGGACAACATATTCGTGGCAAAGTGACGTTAACACTACCCAGAAACAGCAGGCGTGCTGGAACCAGGCTGGGCAGGAGGGAGTACCTGTGCCAAAGAAAATGCCAGGAAACAGCTGGCGGTGTTGGAACCCAGGGAAAATATTACAAACAGAGTGGAGACAGAGGCCTAATTGGAGCAAATTTAAAATCTGTAGTTGTGTGAGTGTGGACAGAGCAGGAGACATTGCCGGACACACATCAGGGGATCAGCTGACGTTACTGAGCTCCAGTAACACAGAAACAAGTGCAGACAGCACTTCTGAGCAGCAACTGGCGGTGTTGGAGGCCAGGGTAAATACTAGAGACAGAGTGGATCCAGAGGCCTAATTGGAGCAAGTTTGAAATCAGTAGTAGTGTGAATGTGGAGGCAGCAGTAGACATTGCCGGACACACAGCAGGGGAGCAACTGGCGTTACTGAACCCCACTAACACCCCACTAACACTGGAGCATGTATTTTTCTCTGTGCAGACGGCACTTCTGAGCAGCAACTGGCAGTGTTGGAGTCCATGGTCAATCATGGTGTAGGCTGAGGCCTACTTGGAGCAATTGTAAAATCTGATATAGTTTGAAAGTGGAGGGAGCAGGAGATATTGCCGGACACACAGCAGGGGAGCAGCTGGTGTTACTGAACCCCACTAACACTGGAGCATGTGTTTTTCTCTGTGCAGACGGCACTTCTGAGCAGTAACTGGCTGTGTTGGAGCCCAGGGTCAATCATGTAGTAGGCTGAGGCCTACTTGGAGCAAGTGTAAAATCTGATGTAGTTTGAATGTGGAGGGAGCAGGCGATATTGCCGAACAAACAGCAGGGGAGCAGCTGGCGTTACTAGACCCCACTAACACAGGAGCTAGTGTTTTCCCTGTGCAGACGGCACTTCTGAGAAGCAACTGGCGATGTTGGAGCCCAGGGTCAATCAGGGTTTAGGCTGAGGCCTACTTGGAGCAAGTGTAAAATCTGATGTAGTTTGAATGTGAAGGGAGAAGGAGATATTGCCGGACACGCAGCAGGGGAGCAGCTGATGTTACTGAACCCCACTAACACAGGAGCTATTGTTTTTCTCTGTGCAGATGGCACTTCTGAGCAACAACTAGTGTTGTTGGAGCCCAGGGTCAATCATGGAGTAGGCTGAGGCCTACTTGGAGCAAGTGCAAAATCTGATGTAGTTTGAATGTGGAGGAAGCAGGAGATATTGCCGGACACACAGCAGGGGAGCAACTGGCGTTACTGAACCCCACTAACACAGGAGCTAGTGTTTTTCTCTGTGCAGACGGCACTTCTGAGCAACAACTGGCGGTTTTGGAGCCCAGGGTCAATCATGGAGCAGGCTGAGGCCTACTTGGAGCAAGTGTAAAATCTGATGTAGTTTGAATGTGGAGGGAGCAGGAGATATTGCCGGATACACAGCAGGGGAGCAGCTGGCGTTACTAAACCCCACTAACACAGGAGCTAGTGTTTTTCCTGTGCAGATGGCACTTCTGTGCAGCAACTGGCGATGTTGGAGCCCAGGGTCAATCAGGGTTTAGGCTGAGGCCTACTTGGAGCAAGTGTAAAATCTGATGTAGTTTGAATGTGGAGGGAGCAGGAGATATTGCCGGACACGCAGTAGGGGAGCAGCTGGCATTACTGAACCCCAATATCACAGGAGCTAGTCTTTTTCTCTGTGCAGACCGCACTTCTGAGCAACAACTGGCGGTGTTGGAGCCCAGGGATTACAGTTCAGGTGGTAGAAACATGAACACAACAGGAGACCTGGATACTGTTGCCAACCAATTATTTATTCTGGAAGTGGACTGGCAAATTCCGTCGAGATCCAGGCCTTGTTCATTTTCAGAAAAGTAAGCCGGTCAACGTTATCGGAGAATAGTCGCGTGCGACAGTCTGTTAGTACACCCCCTGCGGCACTAAAGACGCGTTTCGATAATACATTAGCAGCAGGGCAAGCCAGCACCTCCAATGCATACTGGCTAAGCTCTGGCCATGTATCCAGCTTAGAGACCCAAAACATTAAGGGGGAAGAGCCGTCTGGGAGTACACTGACAGGGTAAGACATGTAGTCTGTCACCATCTGACGGAAACGTTGCCTCCTGCTGACTGGAGCCGTCTGTGATAGTGTAGACATTTGTGGCGGGCACACAAAACTTTGCCACATTTGGGCCATACTGGTCTTGCCTTGTGCTGAGGCGCTGCCTCTGCTCCTTCTTTGTGCAGAGCTTCCTCCACTGCCTCGACGCACAGAGCTGCTTTGTAAAGCACTAGCAGCACTGCTCTCGGGTGGAATGGAAAACATGATGGAATACACCAGTGTGTCTTGGTACTCCTGCATTTTACTCTCCTGCTTCAACGGTGCTATGAGGCTTTGTAAGTTGTCCTGGTAGCGAGGATCTAGGAGGGTGTACACCCAATAATCAGCCGCGTTGAGAATGTGGGTGATGCGGCGGTCATTTCTCAGGCACTGCAGCATGAAATCAACAATGTGCTGAAGACTCCCAACTGCCCAAGAAGCGCTGTCCCCTGCTTGAGGCGTCATCTCTGCCTGCTCTGCATCACCGTACCCTCGCTCTACATACTGACTACTAGAGCATTGTGTTCCTCCCTCCTCTGGAGAGATGTCTTCCTCCTCCATGGACTCCTCCTCATCCTCCTCACAAAGTGTCCCCTGCCTAGGCATTTGTGAGGAACCACGTTGCGCAGACTGTCCAGAAGCAGATGGCATTTGTGACTCCTCATCCTCTACCTCTTCCAAAACCTCCTCCCTTAGTGCTTGCAGTGTTTTTTGAAGCAGGCAGATAAGGCGGACAGTAATGCTGACTAGTGCATTATCTGCACTCGCCATCCGAGTGGAATCATTGAAGGCACGCAAAACGTGGCAGATGTCCTTCATAGAGGCCCACTCAGTGGTGCTTAAGTGTGACCGGCGCACAGTGTGACTTGCTTACGCCTGATGAAGCTGGTACTTCATTACTGCTGCCTGCTGCTCACACCACCGCTCCAACATATGTAACGTTGAATTCCACCTGGTGGCTAGGTCACACATGATGCGATGTTCCGGAAGGCGGAATCGGCGCTGCACAGCTGCAATGCGCGATCTTGCCATGCTGGAACGTCGTAAGTGAGTGCACTCTATGCGGACCTTGTGCAGCAGTGCATCAAGATCCGGATAGTCCCTCAGAAATCTCTGCACGACCAAGGTGAGCACATGTGCCAGACATGGGATGTGAGTGACTTTGCCTAGGCCCAGAGCTGACACAAGATTTCGGCCATTGACACACACTACCAAGCCTGGCTGGAGATTCGCTGGCACAAACCACACGTCGCTCTCCTGCTTGATGGCATTCCAGAGCTCCTGCGCTGTGTGTCTTCGATTTCCCAAACAAATTAATTTCAGTACGGCCTGTTGACGTTTGGCCACAGCTGTGCTCATATCGGTCGTAACAGGCTCCTGCATCGCTGATTCAGAGGAACTGGAGTATGAGGAGGAGTCAATGTGTACAGGCTGTATTCCTGCAATCCTTGGAATTGGCAGAACACGTACAGCACCACTCTCAAGATCTGTACCCGGCTCCACAACATTGACCCAATGGGCAGTGAGGGAAAGGTATCGTCCCTGTCCATGGTTACTGGTCCACGCATCGGTGGTCAGGTGGACCTTGCTACTGACGGCGTTTAGTAGCACATGCTTAATTTTTCCCTCCACATGCTTTTGCAGGGCTGGGACTGCTTGCCTGCTGAAATAAAAGCAGCTGGGCACGGTGTATTGTGGGACTGCCAATGCCATGAAGTTACGGAAGGTGTCAGTCTCCACCAGCCTGAATGAGAGCATTTTAAGGGCCAATAGTTTGGCAATGCCAGCTTTCAGAGTCTGTGCTCAGGGATGGTTTGCCGAGTATGGCCGCCTTTTCTCCCATGCCTGTGCTACCGATGCTGTAGAATGGCCTGGGAGTGTGAGGATGACAGGGAACGTGGTGCTGTGGGTGGAATGTTACTGGGTCTCTGGACAACAGTGCCAGAGGTTCTTCCATGGCGATCCTGTGAGGAAGCCGAACCAGCTGTGTGTGAGCTGGAGGAAGAGTCTACAACACGAGCTGAAGAGGTGGTAGGTGGTGCTGTAGGTTGGCCTACGTCTTCAGCGTGTTTTTGTAACGCCACCACGTGATTGGTCCACACATGTTTCCACATATTTGTGGTATTCAGGTTGCTGACACTTTTCCCTCTTTTGACTTTATGATTACACAGCTTGCATTTGACAAAGCAAATGTCATCTGCAACTGTGTCAAAAAAGGACCATGCACTGCAAGTCCTGGCAGCACCCGTTTTGTGTTTTGGAAGAGGAATGCTCCTAACGGGTGCCGAAGTGGAGGCTACAGGAAACCAAGTCTGCTCCCTCCCTCTCCCTCCTGTTTTGGCCGTTCGGGAATCTTTTCCTCAGAACTGCTCCCACCACCTTCCTGTTCCTCACGCCATGATGGGTCAAGGACCTCATGATCTACACTCCCCTCTTCAAACACCTGCTTCTCCTGGGTTGTCTCGCCAGCACACTACGCACCAGAAAGTGGCACCTGAGTCTCATCATCTGATGTGTACTGAGGTGTGCTGACCATGGGCACTGGCCCACCCGCCTCTTCAGATTCAGAGGGATAAAGCAGTTGCACATCACTGCATACTCCCTCTTCTTCACATTCTAGAATGCTGCTTGGCTGGCCCCCTGTTTCCAAGCCAAGAGATTCAGAGAACAGAAGTAGAGATGGCTCCTGTCCAGGGCTCTCTGACTGCCTGGGCAATTTGGCAGGTGGTGAAGAGATAGATGGTTGCTCTTCAGTGCTCTGGCCCTAAGAGCATGTAGAAGTTATTGAAGTTGATGCGTTAGCTGCCATCCATCCAACATCGACTTCAATTTGTTCATCCCACAGCAGTGGGGTACGGTGAGGTCCTACAAAGCTGCACATAAAGGACTGTTGCCTGGTAAAACTGGAGGATGCTGAGTCACTGGTGCCACAGCAGGCACAGAATCCCCACATCCTCTCCCTGCTGAAACTCGAACGCCCACGACCACGTGCCTTACTCCCTGCCTTCTTCATCTTGGTAGACTGATAAAGATAGGCAGAAAAGTACAATGGGGGGGCTTAGTGTGCTTATTCCTGAACAGCTGCTAACAGGTATAAGAAACACTAATTTTATAAAGTGTGTGGACTACACTTTAATATGAGCTAATGTGGCCTACACAACTGTCAAGTGGAGTGTTTGGTGAACTTTATTTACGTGTTTTTTTTAAAAAAAACAAAAAGGATATGACCAAAGATGTGAAAGTGATAGTATCACAAACTTTTTGGAGCTATTACAATGCAGGAAGGTAACCTACAATGCAATAGATGAGGCTCCAAAAAATAGGCTAATACTAATCTGGCTGCGGTTGCAGGGACCAAGCCAGAAAAAAGGCTCCTCTATCTACTCCTATATAGTGTTTGCAACCAACCAATGTAGATGGATATGGATGGAAGCACACTAATAGGAGAAAAAGATTAGGAAAAATGAGCTGCAATAAAACAAAAAAAGGACTATGTATGAGGCAGTGACGCACGCTGAGCAGACTACAACCAGAGGTGGCTGCAGAACACACTACAACGTGAGCTGCACTAACACACAGAGACCTCACAGACAGCCGTGAACAGTGCAGAGAACTGGGCACTAGCACTGAAAGGCTGCAGAAAGGCTCCGCTGTCTACTCCTATAGTGTTTGCAACCAATGTAGATGGACACGCATGAATGCACACTAATAGGAGAATTAATGAAAAATGAGCAGCAATAAAACAAAAATATATATGAGGCAGTGATGCACGGTGTGCAGCCTACAACCAGAGGTGGCTGCAGGACACACTACAGCGTGAGCTGCACTCACACAGACCTTGCAGACAGCTGTGAACAGCGCTGCAAGGCAAAAGAAAGCTACAGTGATTGATAATGTAGCCTGGGTAAAGCACAATATTATTTAGCAAATCGCTATCTCTAACTGTCCCTCTTGAACAGCAGCCTGTCCCTAACTGAATTCACAGCAGAGTGAACCCTAAATGGCGGCGGCGGCTTTTATAGTGCATCATGACATCATTTCAGCAGCCAATAACAGCCATCCATTAGTTAACATGCCTACATGCCTAACAGGATGTGCCCACACTTCTGAGGATTCCTCATTGGCTGAATCAAATCAAACTGGCTCATAGCATTATGGGAACTTCCGAATCTGGTATTCGATATGCAAAAAGTATCGGAACTCAGTATCGGAATTCCGATATCGCGAATATCGGCCGATACCCGATATTTGCGGTATCGGAGTGCTCAACACTAGTAATAGCTGTTCCTGACCATTCAGGAACTTAGCCAGATCATATCACAGTTCCTGTGCATGGGAGGAAGCAAAAAAAAAAAAGTTGAGGGGCCGCCCTCCTAAACCAGCAAATACTTCAGCTGGATGTGTGACCTCGGATACACATTCAACTGAAGTGTATTGCAACACACCAACTCATCAAGTCAGTATGCTGCAATACATGCAGCCGGACAATCAGAGACGAGCAGCTGATGTCGACGTGAACATGACTGGAAGCGCAAGGTTAGTGTCATCATGCGCTCCAATCACTTGCACGTTGAAGTCAGCTGCCGGCTTTAGAAGAGACTGATATGTAGTGGGGAAGCGGAGGGAAGGTGAGTATTTTTTTTTTAAATCAGTGAGCACACGATGGCAATACAACTACATGAATGACTATGGGCTTTGAATTGTACTACATGGATGACTAGGAGCTGTACCTTATATTACATATATGACAATGGGATGTGAAATACTTGAATGACTGTGGGCTATGTATTGGACTTAGCATTATACTGCATGATTGACTATGGGTTCTGTATTATTCTATATGGAGGACTATGAGGTGCATTATATTATATGGAGGTCAGTGGGGTGTGTGAAGACATGGAGTAGACTTTTATGGGCCGTTGAGTGTCACCCTCTTCTCTTCATTGTTTTACATGGATCATAAGCACTCTTTTCTTGAGGTGAGCACCCGAGAGTCTTACTTTGCCTCCACCTATTTGGGTGTTATTTGATTCTTATTTGTGTCTGAAGTGTAACAGCGGTGCTTGTCACTTTCTGCTTGCATGGACAGTCCCAGCAAAATAGCCCAATATGGTGCCCATCAAAGACTTACACCCTTCCGCGACTAGCCATGATAAGAGCATCTGTTACTTCAGAGCTTCCAGGACCGAATACCCTATCTGTTGCATGCACAGAGAGGAGGTAATGACAAGCTTAGGAAGATGACCGTCCATTGTAATACAAGACCAGTTGACCGGAGGGTCACAACCTGGCTTCTCCAAACATCTCCATGAAGCCAGGCGATCGGCGGATCTCAATCATTGCTTTCTCCAAATTAATGCATAGGCTCTAGGTAGCATCAGACTGAGGTATCTGGGGCCCACATAAAGAATTGGCACTTGGGGTCCACCCTGTTAGGGCTAGCAGAATGCACCAAATAATAAAAGATGGTAATAAGGTGCATTCGCAGCCTGCGATCCACCGTACAGAGATGGTAAACTGCTGCTCAGTAATGGCAGACACAATATGGCGGTATAATAGAAGAACACACGCAGGTTAATGTCACCCGGTGTGTACAGAGGTGGACTCTGTTGCTTCACAAAGCCACACCACTACGTACCATAAATGCCAGAGCCTGTTAAAGCTCACAGAGCTCGGCAAGGTAAATGCTCAGTGTATGGTCACAGAACTCAGCCCCAAGGACACAGGGTCAGAGTCCCTCTAGACCTACTAAGCATGCTGTGTCACAACTGCGGACCCCACTAATTGACACTTGCTACCGTGGAGTGCCGATCAGGTGCACCGTGGTGTACAGACCAAGCTACCACTTGGCGTTGATGTCAGTCTCTGACTCTGCCAATTACATGCACCTCAGCTTGGGCGCTAACAGACTAGGCTACACAACACATACGTACCAGGGGTTTCATAATGAGTCATTCACCTGAGACATTCATACATGCATACAACACTCACTCCACATGGTCTATAATCCCTTTCTATATTAGCGCATGGCCGGGCAGCCATGTGAACCATTTATAGTTGCAGCCTTCTGGGACCTTCCTGGTGGTCCAATCAGAGCAGCAACAGGACCTGAGCATGTGACCTCCGACCTCCAATGAGAGGTCATCCTACGGGCATGCTCAGTAGGAGAAAAGCAGGACTTAGTCCCAGGAGCATTTGCTCGCCGATCAATCATGCATGGTACAATGGCTGAGCATAGAGAAGCACCCAGACTCCTAGCATTAGCCTGGGCAAGGTGCTGGGACTAATGTCTCTGCTGAGCAGGAACCTCTGAGACCACAAAAGAATGGGAGACCACAGAGGACATGGCTTGAGATTCCCCCTTTGCAGTGGGGGAAACTTGATGCCTAACATGCCCTCCAGCCATATGCAAATACTTGTTAGCTGTTATCCACATTATAGTGGCATATCGACTGTAAAACACAGGTGACTCCTGCACATCTGCTGTGCACATACCATAATTGAGATGTACAATTAAAGTAGTTTGCAGTAAAGGGTTCTTTGGGTTAAACAAGCTATCACCAATCCATTGGCTCTACATGACAGGTGATAACTTATTGATCATTTGGGTCAGACCTTTGGAAACCACATTGATCGGAAGAATTGGGAAGTTTATCCCTGACAGAACGCATTGCTTTATCAACATTTTAATATGCTTCAGCAGGTGGGATGTCTGACCGCAGCTCCATTCATCCTCTTTGGGACTTCCAGAAAAAAATAAGAGCAGAGCTCGCAGCCACTGATGGAATGAATGGATCAGTGGTCAAGTCGCACATGCCACTCCAATCTAATGGGGATAAAAGCTCCACATTCTGCCAATAGGTGCTGGTCAAAGCAGTCAGACCCCCACCAATCAATAGGTTATCACTTTTCCTGTGCAGATGGGATTACTTGTTTCCACCAGAGAACCCCTGTAAGTGTTTCTTATTCCAAGTATTTAATCACTAATGGGAATAAAGAATCTTCTCTTAATTAATATGAGAGAGAACAAATGACCGCCATACACAACACAATCCACTATACAAAAATGACTAACACTACATACAGGGAAGAAATACCACCACACCTTGATCAAACTCCATATTGCCATCACAATGTGACCGAATAATATCACGTACAGTAAAACGAAGAAAACCATGACATGACCACATATTACCAGCTGTAAGGTTTTACTCACTTGGCCGTGGGTTGAGGTAAGCTCAGGAAGCGGTTTTCATAAAAATGTCCATCAGGTTTATTTGCTCCATAAATCTGCTTAAGTTCAAGTAAAGAAAAGATGGCCTTCTGTGGCACAAAATGGAAGCCAATAGAAAAACAAACAGTTCATATGGCATAGTGGGTCTTTCCTCTCAGGTCAGTGTCTCAGCAGAACACACACTGGAAGCTTTCATGCCTCCAGTCACAGACCATGTGACAAGCAGCCTCCTTTAAATAGGCTGTAACCACACCCAGATATAAGGTATGTGGGTAGCCAGACCCGCCTATCTCTCATAGTTACCCGCAACCCGGACCCATGTGCAACAAACAAACCTCTTTGTGCTTTCAGGCACTAGAAACAAATACTCCAGATTACATCACAGAGACAAGCCATCTGTGACACATACCTCCCATTAATTATGTGACCATTAGCCACACTACACAGCATAAAGTGACCAAATAATTTGACATAAATGATAGAATTCCCGCAACACTGTGACCAGGCCACATAGTGACTGAATAATACCACATACAAGGGACAAACACCACCACACCGTGACCAGACCATGTAGTGACCTAATAATACCACATACGGTCATGAATGCTGCCACATCATGACTGGATCACATATTACGACATAGTGACTGAATATTACAATACTGATCATTAATAAAAGACACAATACTAACAATATTGTTAGTACCACCAATTACATTATACACAGCAGCTCTGTATATAGTACAATGTATAGTGAAAGTGTACAGAGACTCACCAATGACAATATGCACAGAAGCTCTGTAAATACTATAAATAGTGTACAGGTAAAACAGTGATCACTAGAGATGAGCGACTTTGCCTTTTTTCAGCTCGACTCGGGTTTCATGAAACCCGACTTTCGCAAAAGTCGGGTCAAACGAAATCGGCCGATTATCGTGAAAAGTCGAAGGCTGACTGAAACACGAAACCCAATGCAAGTCAATGGGGAAGAAAAGTTGGCAGTGAGTGGAGGACAGGAAACACACCTACAGTGCCCATTTTAATGTCAAAAACATCAATTCTTATTACTTAAGCTTGTCAACCTTAATTTACTTTATAATAATAGTTGGGCATTGAAAACTGGGGGTTATTTGGCTAAAGTTGTGGGGGGGTAGGGCTGGCTCCAGATTTCCGTGGGCCCAGGGCCAAAGAGTGTCAATGGGCTCCTTTATCACATGCCACAATTCATGATCCTCTGATACGGCAGAGAAATGGCGGTATAGTACAATGAAAAATACTTCACTTCTTACATCACATGACTAATATCCATTTTAAATTCTCCAATAGCTCCAAAAACGGACAGTATATTACTCCATACAGTATTATGGCCACCGCATAGTGCGCTATACAGAGTAATGAGGCGCATATATTTCTCCATATAGAATCATTGGTCCAATATAAGGTTCGATACAGTATATGATGAGCTCCACATAATGCTACAGTATACAGTGGGGAAAAAAATTATTTAGTCAGTCAGCAATAGTGCAAGTTCCACCACTTAAAAAGATGAGAGGCGTCTGTAATTTACATCATAGGTAGACCTCAACTATGGGAGACAAACTGAGAAAAAAAAATCCAGAAAATCACATTGTCTGTTTTTTTTTCATTTTATTTGCATATTATGGTGGAAAATAAGTATTTGGTCAGAAACAAGCAATCAAGATTTCTGGCTCTCACAGACCTGTAACTTCTTCTTTAAGAGTCTCCTCTTTCCTCCACTCATTACCTGTAGTAATGGCACCTGTTTAAACTTGTTATCAGTATAAAAAGACACCTGTGCACACCCTCAAACAGTCTGACTCCAAACTCCACTATGGTGAAGACCAAAGAGCTGTCAAAGGACACCAGAAACAAAATTGTAGCCCTGCACCAGGCTGGGAAGACTGAATCTGCAATAGCCAACCAGCTTGGAGTGAAGAAATCAACTGTGGGAGCAATAATTAGAAAATGGAAGACATGCAAGACCACTGATAATCTCCCTCGATCTGGTGCTCCACGCAAAATCCCACCCCGTGGGATTGAATGATCACAAGAACGGTGAGCAAAAATCCCAGAACCACGCTGGGGGACCTAGTGAATGAACTGCAGAGAGCTGGGACCAATGTAACAAGGCTTACCATAAGTAACACACTACGCCACCATGGACTCAGATCCTGCAGTGCCAGACGTGTCCCACTGCTTAAGCCTGTACATGTCTGGGCCCATCTGAAGTTTGCTAGAGAGCATTTGGATGATCCAGAGGAGTTTTGGGAGAATGTCCTATGGTCTGATGAAACCAAACTGGAACTGTTTGGTAGAAACACAACTTGTCGTGTTTGGAGGAAAAAGAATACTGAGTTGCATCCATCAAACACCATACCTACTGTAAAGCATGGTGGTGGAAACATCATGCTTTGGGTCTGTTTCTCTGCAAAGGGGCCAGGACGACTGATCCGGGTACATGAAAGAATGAATGGGGCCATGTATCGTGAGATTTTGAGTGCAAACCTCCTTCCATCAGCAAGGGCATTGAAGATGAAACGTGGCTGGGTCTTTCAACATGACAATGATCCAAAGCACACCGCCAGGGCAACGAAGGAGTGGCTTCGTAAGAAGCATTTCAAGGTCCTGGAGTGGCCTAGCCAGTCTCCAGATCTCAACCCTATAGAAAACCTTTGGAGGGAGTTGAAAGTCCGTGTTGCCAAGTGAAAAGCCAAAAACATCACTGCTCTAGAGGAGATCTGCATGGAGGAATGGGCCAACATACCAACAACAGTGTGTGGCAACCTTGTGAAGACTTACAGAAAACGTTTGACCTCTGTCATTGCCAACAAAGGATATATCACAAAGTATTGAGATGAAATTTTGTTTCTGACCAAATACTTATTTTCCACCATAATATGCAAATAAAATGAAAAAAAAAACAGACAATGTGATTTTCTGGATTTTTTTTTCTCAGTTTGTCTCCCATAGTTGAGGTCTACCTATGATGTAAATTACAGACGCCTCTCATCTTTTTAAGTGGTGGAACTTGCACTATTGCTGACTGACTAAATACTTTTTTTCCCCACTGTAAGTTGGTCCCCATGGATGAAGCTCCACTGTCTTATGGGCCCAAATAATGCTCCATATATAATGGGCCCCATTTCTAATGCTCCAGTGTATAATGCGCTCTGTAAATGCTGCTCCAGTGTCTGATGTCCACCTTTGGAAAGCTCCAGTGTATGGTGGGCCCCATATATCATTCTCCAGAGTATAGTGCTCCCCAAAAATTGCTTCCAACATTTAAAACAATTAAATAAGTCTCCTCGCTAGGGAATCCCTGTACTAGTCTGGACTCCTTGTCGTCCCCATCTTCTATCCCTTTGCACTTGGACTGTTTAGGCAGAGGGCTTACAGATGTGATGTCATCTCGCTCTCTGACCAGAATGTCACTGTCAGGAAACGCGGAAGACGTCACTGCGGTGGAGCAGAAGAGGTAAGTATTTCAACTTTGGAAGTGCTGTGATCCTGAGCAAGCAGGGGGGCCCACTCGTTGGTGACGGCACTGGCACAGGGCCCCTCATAGTACGGTGGTGTGTCTGATGGTGGGTGGTTGGGCCCAGGTGGGCCCTCCCACCGGCAGAGACACTTTTGCGTACTATGAGGGGCCCTGTGCAAGTGCTGTCGCCCATGAGTATGCCCCCCCACCTGCTCAAGGAACCTGCACTTTCATCTGCACCTTCCTCTTTGTCACAGTGTAAGGTGGTATAGTATGCGGGAAGTGGAACCTGAGTTTCATCAGGGTCAGATTCTGGCTGTGTAGAATTCAAGGGGATTGTAGTGGTCTGGGTCAATGTACAAGGCAGAATCATCTAGCAGTGGCTGGGCATCAGTGCACTTGTGGCGCCCCCAGGAGTACGGTCTCCACAGTGGCATTACCTTCCTCCTAGGGAGTGTGATGTCATGCTTGGGAGCAAGGAAGGATCTCTCTAGCAGTTAAACCAACAGCTGCTCTCTGTGGTCGGGAGGAGGGAAGTTAGGGCAGTCTGTGAAGGGAAGGGGAAGTGTGTGGATGTGAGAAGGGGAGCTGGAGGATGAGCAGAGTTAAGGCTCACTCCCAGCTGGAGCGCATGGTCCGGATTCCGGTCTCCGAGTTTGTAGGGACACTGACGGTCCTGCAGCAGAATCCGGAGGAAGTAGCAGCTGTAAATGTTCTGTTCCCAACTAAGGCTCGGAGGCCCCAGCAGCGACTTGTGTGAGCCAAAAGGAAAAGGCTATGGCTGCCTGCCATACGAGAAAGTTTCAAAAGAGAGTCAACAGGGGGAACTTCAGTGAACTCCGTACTGCGCGTACCTCAGATAAGCGCTAGAACGGAGCCCACACTACATGTCTGCAGAGAGAGAATTCCTAATTTGCTTCCAGGCTGACCAACTCCTTCTCCATCTGTACTCTGGGTCCTGGACGGCACTTACCAAGTACCGGTAAAGGAACTGCATGACTGTGTCTGTCATCTTTCTCCTGCGCCTGGTGCATGGCTCTGCTACATCCTGCACTGCACACATCTACCAACTCTTTCATCTGCCCTGCGACTACGGCCCTACCTGTGCAGGGCTTCTACACCACAACATCTGTCCCAGAGAACCAACACTGCAGCGCTGGTCAATCTGATCAGAAACCACAGGTGGCGTCACGTATCATTCACCTATAAACATTATTTACCCCTTTGCAAGGACGCCCAGGCCCACGGACCGGATCACCACCACCCTGACACATCCCTCTGAGACACCGGCTCCGTACCAATTAACCCCACCCACTGCCCTGGCTGGCCACCCACACTCCATGTCAGATTCATCTTGGACTGGGGAATTCACGATTTGACTTGATAACCCAGGCATGGTATGTGGGAAAGAGCTACATGGACCAATGTGAAGTGTGACCTGCTGCATCATTCACTTTTGAAATTTAGGAGAGAAAAGGGAGCAAACGAATCCAAGTAGTATAAAAATATCAAAATCCTTTATTAAATGCGAGCAGAGACAATATATATAACCAGCAAAGTTGCAGATGACAAATAGACACCAATATTAAGAAGGCAGGTGGGGGTAAGAAAAAAAAAAGACTGCACCTGTACGTAACATTAGCCAAGATAGTTTGTAAAATATGCTGACACAAGGGCTGTTACAAATGCCAAATCATCACTATATAGGATGGACAAAATATCCTCAGGGCAACCAGCCGAGGTGTAATTAGGCAATAGGGCTAATGACGGCACCACCTGGTAAGCTTTTTCCATATGACTGTCACTGATATATGATGTAACTTATGATGAATGTTATGGATTCTGCTTGCTGTCATTAGCCCTATTGCCAGATTACACATCGGCTGGTTGCCCTGAGAATATTTTGTCCAGCCTATATGGCGATTATTTGGCATTTGTAACAGCCCTTGTGTCAGCATATTTTACAAACTATCCTCGCTAATGCTATATACAGGTGCAGTCTTTTTTTTTTTTTCACCCCCACCTGCCTTCTTAATATTGGTGTCTATTTGTCATCTGCAACTTTGCTGGTTATTTATATATATTGTCTGTGCTCGCATTTAATAAAGGATTTTGATATTTTTATACTACTTGGATTTGTTTGCTCCCTTTTTTCTCCTAAAGTTGTATGTTTATCGAGCAGAACATAATATTATTATGGCGGCTTATTTCCATGGATTGCCGCATTGTGTTTTGTTGAAAGTATTGGCTCATGTTTATTTCATCATTCACTTTTGGTGGGGGTGAAGGACACAAGGAAAGCTTCCTGACCAGGAGCCAGCACTTGACGACTCAGTGCTTGCATTTTTTGAAACTTCAGAAGAGGAGGGCATACCTGCTGCAGTCTGTTTCGGCAATGTAAGCCAAAACCCGTTCCTGATGCTCCGGCTTTAAAAGCGGTTAACCTACTCCCAGAAAAGGTAGCCTCCCAGATGTTCCGGAGCCAGACCATGACGCTGGCTCAACACCTCCTGCCTTAGCTGCTATTGTGCTTTTGCCACTACCAGCAAATGCACCACCACCATCAGTACTAGCTGGCCCCTGCACGCCCACGGCCTCTTCCACCATACTTCCAAATTTTGGAGAAAATGTACCCAAAATAACATCAGATATATGGTACTGTATCAGAAACGTACAGCTCTATACAGTCAAAGGATAATTGTCAATCTCCCTATATATTTCATGAGTCACACAGAGACGCTCACAGGCTCAGTATGGATTAGACAAGAATATAAAAAGTAGAAAAAGGGTACAGTATCATCAGATACCAGGTATATATAGTATAGTTTTAACATTCTAAATCTCCATATATATTTCAGGAGGCAGACACAGACGCTCTCAGGCTCAGTATAGATTACAACACAATATAAAAAGCCGTAAAACGGTAATGGATCTGAAGCGTACAGCTGTACACAGTGTAGGGGTGATTGTCAATCTCAGTGTTTATTTCCACAGTCAGAAACAGACTCTCACTTGGTCAGTTTGGATTAGACCAGAATATAAAAAGCAGTAAATGGGTAATGTATCACAAGCATAGAGCTGTATACAGTGTTGGGGTAATTTTTAAATCTACATATAAATTGCAGGAGTAACCCACAGACTCTCACACGCTCAGGATGGATCACACCACAATATAAAAAGAAGATCCGCAAGAAATAATTACACATGTGGGCCAATGTTCCAGGTGTCAATGATACACTTAGAGTGGTGGGTGGAGGAGGACTTCCTGTCAGAAAGGGTACAGTATCACCAGATACCAGGTATATATAGGATAGTTTAAACATTAAAAATGTACATCTATATATCAGGAGTAGTGTTGAGCCACCCCGCTAGTGTTCGAGTTCGGTTCAGTTCGTCGAACAGGAGGCAAGTTCGTCGAATGTTCGTCGAACGTTCGACAAACACCGTCGAGCCTCATTAAAAACAATGGCAGGCAAACACAAACACATACGAACACATAAAAAACAATTACAAAACACCTTAAAAGGTGTCCCAAAGCAGACAAAATGCTCAGAAGACAAAAATAACATATGAAAAATGGCAACTACATATAGAAAAGGGGTGAAGGAGTAAAAGGAGGAGGAAGAGACACAGATATAGGCATGTCATGCCCTTATAAAGTCAAAAAAGGCTGGAGTAAAAATCTAAAAAAAAAATCTAAAATTCTAAAATCGAAGACGATCATATACCGTCGGACTTCCCACCATAAATTATCCCAACTGACGATCGGGCGGCGTTATTCCAATGCCCCTACGAACAGCATCCATGAAGGCAAAGTGTTTGGTTTCCGGGGGCAGTATGGTTGCAAAGCTGAACCTTAAAGGAATGTCCAGAAGGGCACCACCAGGACTCCACACGGGCAACCTCAACCATGCCAGCCACGGAAAAGATGGACAGATTGCAAGCTTTGCTGATAATGTGGGTGTTGGTGCATGGCCATTTTTAGTTGTGCTAGCAATTTGTCAGCTTAATTCTGTTAACGAACGAGACTCTGGCATGCCCCCGCTGTCTGCGTCCAGCTTACTAGAGGGACACGCGAGGGTCTGGCACGCAAGATAGAGCAATAACAGGCCTGTCATGCCCTTACATGTACAGGGCTGCATGCACGCTACACTGAAAGGACCAGCGTGTGTCGCTTAGAGGTGCGGATAACCCGCTGAACCCCGTTAGTGATGGGGATCTGGGATTCCAATTTTTCCCCGCGAACGAGGATTTCCCAGTAAGTGCAGGTCAGCCGGAATTCCGGAATTCGGCCTAACCGGCATTCCAGAAAGAATGTGAAAAAATTAAGTGTCCAAACCACAGGTGCTGTTGCTTGCTTAACAGCTGGGCTCCTCTGCTGAGTAGCACGCAGCTCTTACATAAACAGGCGGCATAGCTTGGTTCATGGGTGGGCAACTCTGCTGAGTAGCAGACAGTGCTTACATAAACAGGCGGAATAGCTAGGTTTATGGGTGGGCTCCTCTGCTGAGTAGCAGACACAGTTACTAGGCCTAAAGTATTAACTGGGCTAAATGCAGTAAAAAACTGGTTCTTTCATAAACAGGCGGCATAGCTAGGTTCACGGGTGGGCTCCTCTGCTGAGTAGCAGACTGTGCTACAAGGCCTAAAAGGATTTTCTTGACAAGATGTGGTAAAAAAATTATTAGAAACACACACGGTGTAGCTCCTTGACAGGTGCACTACACCGCTGGCTACCAGACACCGCTACTTTGCCATGAAACTGTCTAATAACATTGAAAACCATTAATAATGTGAAAATAAAGTTACGCTTTTGGTGAACGAACCGTTCTCGAATGGAACCTCGAACAGCCGAATTTTAAGCAAAGTGTTTGCGTTCGATGAACGGCTCGAACACCACCCAAAACAGCTCGAATTTGAACTTGGCAAACAGGTCGACTCGAACACCGCTCATCTCTAATCAGGAGGCAGACTCAGACAGTCTCAGGCCCAGTATGGATTCGACAAAATTGTAGAAAGTTGAGAAAGGGTACAGTATCACCGGATAACAGGTATATATGTAGCATAGTTTACACATTAAAAAGATATGTCTATATATCAGGAGGCAGACTCAGATGGTCTCAGGCCCAGTATGGATTCGACAAGATTGTAGAAAGTTGAGAAAGGGTACATTATCACTGGATACAAGGTATATATAGCATAGTTTAAACATTAAAAATCTCCATGTATATTTCCGTAGTCCGACAAAGACACTCACAGCCTCAGTATGGATTAGACAAGAATCTAAAAAGTAGAAAAAGGGTAATGTATTGGAACAGTACACCAGTATTCACTGTTGGAGTATTTTTCAATCTTCATATATATTTCAGTCTCAGTAAGACAGTCCAGACTCTCCGCAAGAGGAAACGAGATGGATACAAATACAGACGGAAAGTTGAGTGATTGCAGAAATTTTTAAATTACTAATCACGGGAAAAACTCCTGGGAGAATTCTCAGAGGCGATGCTGACCCTCAATTACTTTGTCTGTGGAGACAGCGAAAACAGTTCTTGTGAAGAAAGGTTTGCTGTATCGCAGTACCGTGGATCCCATCACCGTTACTCATCTCCATCAAATTGTGATCACAGGGAGAGATGTAGACATTGTCCTCACTGCCTATCATGATGTCAGGTAACTTTGGAGTGCAAAAGACAGAAGCCACAGGCCGTAGGCGATTCTATTGGATTGGCATGAGAGGACACATTTAAAAATGTGGGAAGGAATGTCACACGTCTGTGAGTAGGAAAACCGTGAAAGCTGATGATAAACCACCACTGCATCTCTTTGTGAGTCGACGTCCATAACAAATGAAAGCCATTGATTATCTGAAGATAGAGCCCAGCAGGACAGGGCATAGCTACGTCTTAACCATCATCTATCAGTTCACCAAATTTGTATTGGCAGTCCCAGTGAAGGATTTAACAGCCCAGACTACACAGCGGTGAAGCAGGGAGAGGTAAGTATTGCAAGTGCTGGGGCCCCGAGCAAGCAGGAGGAGCCCACTCGTGGGCGGCGGTAGTGGCACAGGGCCCCTCATAGTACGCCGGTGTGTCTGATGGCAGATGTGCACCCCCACCATCAGAGACTCTTGATTGTACTATGAGGGACCCTCTGCCAGTGCCATTGCCCAAGAGTGGGTCCAACCACCTGTCCAGGGCAACGGCACTCGCATGGGTGTGTGCGCCAGGTGGTGACCCCGGCCCTGTGGGGGGAGGCAGCCCAGTTAGGGAGGTTGAAAAAATGTCATATGTTGATGTTGGCCATTCAGCAGCTGAAAATGGAGGAATTGGAAAAGTCCGAGGAGGAGGACAAAAGCGAGTCATTTTTCTGGCAACCTACATGTCAGCAGGGGAAGGTGGGACAAAATCCTTTGAAACCCATGCATGGTTCATTCTAATGAAGGTTAGATCATCAACATTTTGGGTTAACAGACGGGTCCTTTTTTCTGTCAGGATTGATCCAGCAGCACTGAAGACTCTTTCGGATAGCACACTAGCAGCAGGTCAAGCGAGCTCCTGTAAGGCATATTGTGTCAATTCAGGCCAGGTGTCCAGTTTACAGGCCCAATAGTCAAAGGGGAATGACCTGTGTGGGAGAACATCGAAATGGGAGGAGAAGTAGTTTTTAACCATAGTTGATAACTGCTGTCTCCAGTCACTTTCAATCGATGCAGTAATACCAGTCGTGTGAGCGGTAATTGAATCATAGAATCATAGAATCATAGAATCGTAGAGTTGGAAGGGACCTCCTGGGCCATCTGGTCCAACCCCCTGCTAAAAGCAGGATTCGCTAAATCATCCCAGTCAGATGTCTGTCCAGCCTCTGTTTGAAGACTACCATTGAAGGAGAACTCACCACTTCACGTGGAAGCCTGTTCCACTCATTGATCACTCTAACTGTCAAAAAGTTTTTTCTAATATCTAATCTGTGTCTCCTCCCATTCAGTTTCATCCCATTGCTCCTAGTCTTTCCTTGTGCAAATGAGAATAAAGTTGAGCCTTCTACAATGTGACAGCCCTTTAGATATTTGTAGACAGCTATTAAGTCTCCTCTCAGTCTTCTCTTTTGCAAACTAAACATTCCCAAATCCTGCAACCTTTCCTCATAAGACAGGGTTTGCAGACTGGTCACCATTCTGGTCGCTCTTTTCTGAACTTGCTCCAGTTTGATGATGTCTTTTTTAAAATGTGGTGCCCAAAACTGGACACAATATTCCAGATGAGGTCTGACCAAAGAGGAGCAGAGGGAAATAATGACTTCACGTGATCTAGACTGTATGCTTCTGTTAATACATCCTAGAATTGCATTTGCCTTTTTTGCTGCTGCATCACACTGTTGACTCATATTCAGTCTGTGATCTATTAGTATACCCAAGTCTTTTTCACATGTGCTGTCACTTAGCTCTATTCCTCCCATTCTATATATGCTTTTTTCATTTTTATTGCCCAGATGTAGTACTTTGCATTTCTCCCTATTAAAAACCATTCTGTTAGTTGCTGCCCACTTCTCCAGTTTATTTAAATCTTTTTGAATCCTCTCTCTCTCTTCTCTATTATTAGCTATCCCTCCTAGCTTTGTGTCATCAGCAAATTTAATCAGTTTACCCTCAATTCCTTCATCTAAATCGTTGATAAAGATGTTGAACAATACAGGGCCCAGGACAGAGCCCTGTGGTACCCCACTTGAGACATTCTTCCAACTGGATGTGCAGCCATTTATGGCCACCCTTTGGGTCCGATCACTAAGCCAGTTATGAATCCACCTAACAGTTGCCTTGTCCATTCCATACTTAGTAATTTTTTCAATAAGGATTGTATGAGAGACTTTGTCAAATGCTTTGCTGAAGTCAAGATATACTATATCTACAGCATTTCCTTGATCCACCCAATCAGTGATACCGTCATAGAAGGAAATTAAGTTAGTCTGACATGACTTATTAGTTACAAACCCATGCTGACTCTGTTTAATCACTTTTAATCACTTCATTCTTATCCAGGTATTGACATACATGTTGTTTAATAATTTGTTCAAAGATCTTTCCTGGTATAGAAGTCAGACTCACCGGCCTATAGTTGCCTGGGTCCACCTTCTTCCCCTTTTTGAAGATAGGAACAACATTTGCTCTTCTCCAGTCTTCTGGCACTTCTCCTGTTCTCCAAGAATTTTCAAAGATTATGGAGAGGGGTTCAAAAATTTCTTCTGCTATCTCCTTCAGTACTCTGGGGTGTAATTCATCTGGTCCTGGAGACTTGAATTCATTTAGGTTAGCTAAGTGTTTCCTCACTATCTTTCTGTTTATAGATATCCTGGATTCTTCTATTCCCTTAATAGGACAGTGAATAACAGTTGATGTTACATTTCCTTTCTGAGAGAAAACAGATGCAAAATAGGAATTTAAAAGTTCAGCCTTCTCAACATCCTGTCTTACCATTTCATCATTTTCATCCTGTAAAAATCCTATAGCATCTTTGACTTTTCTTTTACTTTTGACATATCCCCAAAATCCTTTATTATTGCATTTGACATCTCTTGCAAGCCTCAATTCATTTTCAGCTTTAGATAATCTGATTTGTGCCCTGCAGGTTCTGCAGACAGCATTATATTCTTCTTTAGATATGCCTCCCTCTTTCCATTTTATAAACATTTTTTTCTTCCTTTTTAGCATGTGCTTAAGTTCTGTGTTCATCCATCCTGGTTTCCTTAAATGCTTCCTATTCTTCCCTCTTTTCGGAATTGTTAACAACTGTGCTTTGAGAATTTCATTTTTCAAGATTTCCCATCCTTCCTGGACATTTTTGTCTTTAAGGATATCCAGCCATTGGATCCCTCCAATTCTCTTTCTGAATCCCTTAAAATCTGCCTTTCTGAAATCTAACTTTGACGTCTGAGTCTTCACAGGTCTTCCGCCTCTAGTTATCCAAAATTCTAAAATAGCATGGTCGCTACCTCCTAGGGTCCCAGCCACTTTTACCTCCTCAACCATTTCCTCCCTGTTTATAAGGATTAGATCCAAGGTAGCAGTTCCCCTTGTTTTCTCCCTTACCTTTTGGAAGATAAAGTTGTCAGCAAGAGAGGATAAGAATTTCCTTGACCTGTTAGTTTTGCCTGAGAGAGATTCCCAACAAATGTCTGGATAGTTGAAATCTCCCATGACAACTATGTCATATTTTTTGGAGAACTTGGCCATTTGATGCATAAAGAGTTCATCCATATCTTCAGCTTGCACAGGCGGCCTGTAGTAAATGCCTACAATGGTGTCCTTTCCATTGTTCTGACCTTGTATTCTTACCCAAACAGTTTCCACAGAACTCCCAGTCTCTGAAGCTTCAATCTCTGTGCAGATATACGCGTTTCTAACATACAATGCGACACCTCCTCCTCGTTTATCAAGTCTGTTTCTTGCAAATAAGTTGTATCCTTCTAGTCTTGTATTCCAATCATGTGTATTGTCCCACCAAGTTTCAGTGATTCCAATGACATCATATTTCTTTTCCTGTGTTAGTAGTTCCAATTCTCCTTGTTTGTTGCCCATGCTTTGTGCATTAGGATAGAAACATTTTATTTTGAGATTGGTTTCTCTTTCTCCAATATTTTTATTAATTAGAATCTTTCGTCTTTGTTCTTCCTTTCCACTTCTGATAGCAGAGTTCTCAATAGCATTTGTCAGGTGTATGGCTTTTTCTGGTCTTTTGCTTCCCTTCCCATGTTGTTCTAGTTTAAAGCTCTCCTTACAAGTGTAGCAAGGCGACTTCCAAATACATGCTTTCCAGTCTTCGTAAGGTGCACCCCATCTCTAGCAAGTAGTCCATCGTATAAGTAGTTCACTCCGTGATCCAGAAATCCAAATTGTTGCTGACGGCACCATCGACGTAACCAGTTGTTCACTTGCAGAATCTTATTCCACCTCCTTGTTCCATGGCCATCCACTGGGAGGATGGAAGAGAAGACCACCTGCGCTCCCAGTTCTTTCACTTTCTTGCCTAAGTCTTCAAAGTCTCTGCAGATGGTTTCCAGGTCGTTTCTTGCGGTGTCATTTGTCCCCACATGTAGTAGCAGTAATGGGTAGTCATCTGTAGGTCTGAAGAGTCCTGATATCCTGTCAGACACATCTTTAATTTTTGCACCTGGAAGACAGCACATTACTCTTGAAGTTATATCCGGTCTGCAGATAGCGGCCTCTGTTCCTCTCAACAGGGAATCCCCCATGACCTCCACTCTCCGTTTCTTCTTCACAACATTTTTCTTTCTCCATCCAGGAGGACTCTGAAGGCGTACAAGGTTGCTGTTTGTTGGCAAAGTCTTATCCTGATGTATTTCTTCATCGTTTTCCTGCGTGAGAGCCTGGTACTGGTTTCTGACCAGTATGGGTGCTGACTGCCTCCTGGTCCTCCTGCTTCTCTGGGTCACATGTCTCCATTCCTCTGTTTCTTCAGGTGCACTTCGAATCTCTTCTCTTTCTGTAACATGAAGAGATAATTCTGCTCTATCCAAGAACTCTTCACCTTCCTTAATGATCTTCAACGTAGCTAACCTCTCTTCGAGATTTTGCAACTTTTCCTCCAACAGGGACACAAGCTTGCATTTGTGGCATGTGAAGTTTGGCTTTTCCACTGGTAAATCTGTGAACATGTAGCAAGAAATGCAGCTCACCAAATGGCTCCTGGCCTCTTCCATCTTGAGATTTCTTAAAAACGCTGAAAGATGAGCCAAAATTCTTCACTTCACTTATCCCAGAAGGCACTGGGAATATGCAAATGATCTCCTCAAGACTCTTCCCCTGGTTTTCCGATTTCCTCTTTTCAGCTGCAACGGCCAAAACCCAGTGATCGTTGAGCTCGCGGAGACTCTTCACTTATCCCAGAAGGCACTGGGAATATGCAAATGATCTCCTCAAGACTCTTCCCCTGGTTTTCTGATTTCCTCTTTTCAGCTGCAACGGCCAAAACCCAGTGATCGTTGAGCTCGCGGAGACTCTTCACTTATCCCAGAAGGCACTGGGAATATGCAAATGATCTCCTCAAGACTCTTCCCCTGGTTTTCCGATTTCCTCTTTTCAGCTGCAACGGCCAAAACCCAGTGATCGTTGAGCTCGCGGAGACTCTTCACTTATCCCAGAAGGCACTGGGAATATGCAAATGATCTCCTCAAGACTCTTCCCCTGGTTTTCCGATTTCCTCTTTTCAGCTGCAACGGCCAAAACCCAGTGGTCGTTGAGCTCGCGGAGACTCTTCACTTATCCCAGAAGGCACTGGGAATATGCAAATGATCTCCTCAAGACTCTTCCCCTGGTTTTCCGATTTCCTCTTTTCAGCTGCAACGGCCAAAACCCAGTGATCGTTGAGCTCGCGGAGACTCTTCACTTATCCCAGAAGGCACTGGGAATATGCAAATGATCTCCTCAAGACTCTTCCCCTGAAAGATCAGTCCACAACATGGTCAATGATGCACTGCGAGTGCTGGGTGGAAGAGCACTTTCTGGCAAATCAACATCCCTCCAGTCACGCGCAAACTCTGTACCTAACCTTGCCACACCAACATTTTCTCTTGCCCCCCTGAGAAGTATCCTCCTCCCATAAATAATCATCCTCCTCCACCTCTTCCTCTTCTTCCTCCACCTCATCTACAAGACTTCCCTGAGCAGACAATGGCTGACTGTCACCAAGGCTTCCCTCCTCCTCTTCCTCCTCGCTTGCAGACGTCTACTCCTTAATGTGCATCAAAATTTGCATGAGCAGACGCATAAGTGGGATGCTCATGCTTATGATGGCGTCGTCTGCACTTACCAGCCATGTGCATTCCTCAAAACACTGAAGGACTTTACAGAGGTCTTTCAGCTTCGACCACTGCACACCAGACAACTCCATGTCTGCCCTCAAACTGCCTGCCCGTGTATCCTCCCTCAAATGCATTACAGCCTGCCTCTGTTCGCACAGCCTCTGAACCATGTGCAGGGTGGAGTTCCACCTTGTTGCAACGTCGATAATTAGGCGGTGCTTTGAAAGTTGGAGCAAGCGCTGCAGCTTCTGCATACGACGGGAGTGTATGGGCGACTGGCTGATGTGCGAGCACAGTCTTCGCACCTTATGGAGCAGGGGTGTTAACTTCAGATA
This sequence comes from Dendrobates tinctorius, assembly GCF_039654945.1. Taxonomy (NCBI): domain Eukaryota; kingdom Metazoa; phylum Chordata; class Amphibia; order Anura; family Dendrobatidae; genus Dendrobates; species Dendrobates tinctorius. Next base: position 54,555,207 of record NW_027361698.1, on the reverse strand, counting down.
ATTATTGAGGAAGCACTGCACCACCAGGTTCAAGGTGTGAGCCAGGCAAGGTATGTGTCTGAGTTTTGAAAGGGCTATGGCTGCCACAAAATTCCGGCCGTTATCACTAGCTACCTTGCCTGCCTCAAGATGTAGACTGCCCAGCCATGACTTGTCACTGCAAGTAGTCGGCCAGTACTTCCACGACTTCTGTTGTTGCCCAAACACACCATCTTCAACACAGCCTGCTGATGCTTACCACTAGCTGTTTGATAGTGGGACACCTCATGTGCAACACTGGCAGCTGCGAATGGAGTGCTCGTGCGACTGCGCTCTGTGGACGAGCTTTCACTTCTGGAGTAGGAGGGTCGAATGCCTACAGCCAGCTGTTACCTATACCGTGGGCTAGGCAGCACTGTCCCACCGCCGCTGTCCCCTGTGGACCCTGCATCCACCAAATTAACCCAGTGCGCAGTGATGGACACGTAACGGCCCTGGCCAGGCCTACTGGACCATGCATCTGTTGTGAGGTGCACCTTTCCACAGGAGGCGATAGAGCTCGAGGCTGTGTCAGCAATGTAAGTCAAAACTTGCTCCTGAAGCTCCAGCTTTAAAAGCGGTTTACCTACTCCCAGAAAAGGGAGCCTTTGAGGCCTTGTGGAGCCAGATGATGACACAGGCTCAACACCTCCTGCCTTAGGTGCTATTGTGCTTTTGCCACTACCAGCAGATGCACCACCACCCCCACCACCATCAGTACCAGCTGGCAACCCCCACCCACTTCCATGGCCTCTTCCACCATACTTCTTCATTTTTGGAAAAATGTACCCAAAATACCACCAGCTATATGGTACTGTAAACCAAGGTACAAGGTGTATATAGTATTGGGGAGAATTCGAAGCTCCCTAGAGTTTTTATTAGGCTGACAATGATGCTCTCAGTCCAAGTATGGCAGCAGGCAGCCTCATAAGCAGGACTGCTGCACACAAAAGTGTGGAAAAATGAACGCTTGGCAACTGCAGGAAAAAGGAAGAAAAGTATTTTTGCTTTTAAAGCAGTTTGCAAACAGCAATGCAACTATCAGGGAGCCTTTTAAGGCAGCCTAATAACCAACAGAGCTGATGCACAAAAAATATGGCCTCCCCTGTCACTGGACACAAACTGTTGTGTTGTACAGTAGAAATCGCTAACAGCAGAATCAGTATTTTTGTTCTTCTTCCCTGCCTAACGCTCTCCCTTATTCAGAATCAGCAGCTGCAACCTCTCCCTAATGCTAATATCGGCAGAAGTAAGATGATGGTCGGCGTGCACGCCCTTTTATAGCCCCTGTGACACCACACAAAGTAAGCCAATCACTTTCATGCCCTTCTCAAAGATGGTAGTGACCGATGCCCATGTCATTGCGTTGCCCACAGTGTGCGTCCTCCATCATTGGCTGAAAAAGGGCGCTGGAAGCATAATTTGAAATGCGACTTTGGCGCTCTGGTTGCCAACCTCGTGGCCGACCTCACGCTATGGCCGGGTTTCGTTTCATGAAATCCAACATCAGCGAAAGTCGGCGACTTATAAATTTGACCAACCCATTTCGCTCAACTCTAGTGATCACCAGTAACATTATATACACGAGCTCTGGAAATAATATTAATGTTAAGGTAGTGCAGTGAATACCAGTGACATTATACACAGAAGCTCTGTATATAGTTTCAGTGTACTAGTAATACAAGGATCACAATTGACATTGTATACAGGAGCTCAGTATATATTATATATATAGTGTACAGGTAATACACTGATCACCAGTGACCTTACATGCAGGACCTCTGTATATAGTGTCAGTGTACAGGTAATAAAGTGACCACTAGTGACATTATATAGAGGAGCTCAGAATATACTATATATGATTTACAGGTAAAACAGTGATCACCAGTGACATTACACACAGGAGCTCTGTATATAATGTCAGTGTATATGTAATACAGTGAATTACCAGCAGTGACATATCTAGTTGAAGTACTTCATCCTCACTTTTCTTCTTCATCCAGTGCAGACCACCATAAATTCTTCCAGCCAGGACTCGTCTCTGCAGAAAATAAGACAGTTATCAACAGCTGATCGATTCGAGAGCACATTCCCTGACTTACACATTATGCCAGATGATGAAAAAAGCGACACAGTGCCACCCTACACAGTCGCAGGACTCCTCTTTTGTTCCCCTCATGGGAAACAGTATTTTAATAAGTAAATTAAAGTACAGCAATCTAGCAACTTGACCTTTTATCCAGCAACCTGATCCTCCATCTAGCGCCCTGACCATCCATGCACTGCCCTGACCCTCCATACAGCGCCCTAACCTATAAATACAGCAGCCTGACCCTCTATTTAGCAGCCTGACCCTCCATTCATAAGCCTGACCCTCCAACCAGCTCTCTAATCCTCCATCCAGCACTCTGACCCTCCCTCCAGTGCCATGAACCTCTATCAGCACCATGACCCTCAATCCAGTACCCCGACCCTCCATTTAGTGCCCTGACTCTCTAACCAGCTGCAACTACATCCCGCACCCTGACCCTCCATCCAGCGCCCTGCCCCTCCATCCAGTGCCCAGACCCATCCATCCAGCAGCCTGTCCCTCCTTCCAGTGCCATGACCCTTCATCTGGTGCCTTGACCTTTGATCCAGTGCCCTAAGCCTCCATCCAGCACCCATACCCTCCATCCAGCACCCTGACCCACCATCAGTGCCCTGACCCTCCATCCAGTGCCACGACCCTCTATTTAGTGCCCTGACTCTCTATGCACCTATGACTCCATCCCGTGCCCTGACCCTCTATCCAGAGCCCTGCCCCTACATCCAGTGCCCTGAACCATTCATCCAGCAGCATGACCCTCCATCCAGTGCCCTGACCCATCCATCCAGTGCCCTAGCCCATCCATCCAGTGCCCTGACCCATCCATCTAGCAGCCTGACCCTCCATCCAGCAGCCTGACCCTCCATCCAGCAGCCTGACCCTCCATCAAGCACCCTGAGCACCACTCCAGTACACTGACCATCCATTCATTACACTGACCCTCCATGCAGCACACTGACCCTCCATGCAGCTTCATGACCCTCCATTCAGCACCCTGATTATCCAGCAAATCCCCCCAATGTCCCTAGGCCCATATCAAGCTGCATGCAGAAAACAAGAAGAGAAAAAAAGGTTCCTCTCAGCGATGGCGCACTGACTTCAGCCTCTGACCTCTCATAGTTCAGCAGTCATGTTAACTACTGCGGTGCAGAAAATTTGCATCGCAATGCATTTCAATTGAATGTGCATCGTCGGTTGCACATTCAATTGAAACCAGAGGGTCTCCTCTATGTCCTGCTTGAGGGGCCTGCCGGTTTCCCAGGGGGCCAGTCTGACCCTGGTACCAGGTTCCACATACCTGTCCATGGTTCAGCAATGGTCAATGGAGGATGCAGTCCTGTAGAGTTCACTGGATGTTTTTATGTCTTGGCTGAATCTCTGGCTCTCATATAGAGGCATGTAAACGCTTTTTATGATTAACACGTGTCCTTCAATCCAGCACTCACAGTTAAGGGTAAGAATTGTGAAGACCAATTCACATTGTTTGATTATATAATCTATTTGCATAGTTTTCCTCTTTGGTTTTGGAAGTCAACGAACTAGCTGGCCTGGACAATTTGTAATTAGCATATCTGCAAACATCACTGTTTGTGCTACATCAAATGTCAAATTGCAAGTCAATATTCCAGGCTTACACAAGGAAAAGTCTGTTTTCTTGACCAACCTGAAAGAAACACATTAATTCGAAAGTCAACCAACAGATAACAGTCTATTCTTCCTGGTTTGCTAAAGATAGATGTCTGGTTAATTAAGATACAATGCTGTGTCTTCACAGATGCATTATACTATATGGAGCACTATGGGATGCATTATACTATATGAATCACAATTGGCTGCATTATACTGTATGGAGGACATAGGAGGCTCATTATACTATATGAATGACTAATAGGGGAGCATTATACTATAGGGAGAAGTATGGGTTGTGCATTATACCACATAGAGAACTATGGGGAGAGCTTATACTTCTATGTGGTGCCATGACTTCTATGTACGACCCTGGTGAGTATATTGGTTTACTTTTCAGTAAACCTTAAAGAACAATGCCAGAGCAGGGGACATATACCAGGATGGGGGATATACTGTATATAGAGTATTTATCAGGATGGTGCCCAGTATAAGGAACACATACAAGGATGAGGGAAATACAATATATTACAGGATGGGACCAGGATGAGGGTTGTATATACCATGATGAGGGACTCTGGATGAGGCCAGGATGAGGGTGAAATATACCAAGACGATGGACATGAATTCCATGATGGATCCAGAACTTGTTGTCTTCCATAGAACTAATGCTTTATTTGTTCACATTAAAAGCATAGGTGGCTGAGAACAGCAACATGTAAAAAATGAACCAAATAAGAGAGAAAGAAAACAAACCAATCCAGGCACATATCTTTTAGACATTACCAACATTACATGAGCCTGTAAATTTGACCAGCACACTGGGTAGAAAAATAGGTGGCAAGTCTAACATAAGCCTTGAGACCAAAAGGACGCTTGTTATGCCCCTGGTGGCAACTGTACTTGACCATAAAACAATAGCAAACTGAAATATCGAGAAAGAACCTGGATATGTACTACATGCTTGCAACATCAAGGTTCTTGATATTTGTATTTTTTTTGTTCTTGTAGATTTTAGTTGCTTACTTTTCTATTGTATTTACTAATTTATATTCTGAATACTGTAAATTACTTACTAAGCAAATAGGTTAAGTATTTATTAAACACATTTTCACTATTGGGATTAGTAATTAGGCCCTAATTAGAAAAATGCTGAACAAATGTAATTATAAATGTAAATGTCAGTAATGAAGATTTATTAAAGAGGAGTTGTGCACTATTATTAAAAGGAATATCAAACTTTGCTTTTTTACATGACAAGTTCAGGGCTGAAATGAAAATGCTGACAATGAATTAATAGCTACATACTATTATTTTTAATATTTAATGTGATCTGCCTTGATCAGAGTTAGACTGAGACTAAAAATCAGACTTGTTAATAAGCAATTAAGAAGTTGTGTACAGAGATCAGTACTCCTATAAAAAAGTTATTGGGTGAAACGTGTGTTGGAGTCAAAGGGGAAGTTGATATCTGTTTCAACAATTTGTCCCAAACTAATTGATATTTTAAGCATTTATGATAACATTGTCTCACTGGGGTGTATGTTATTAAGTGCATAATGGTATAATTTATGATGTTCCATAAATATGATTTTGTTCTCTTGTTCTTCCTCGCCAAAATTAAATTTACATCTGAATAGCCTCTACAAACACCCATAAACAGATAACTTTTACCATGAAAATAAATACTTACTCACGGACTATTTTTAGTAAAAGCTATTCAATGCATGGTTGTTCATGGAAAGGTCATTAAGCATTAAGCAAATTCAATTTTAATCAACTTAATAATAATATAAGGACACATACATCTGTTCAAATAAATTATCACTTCTCAACATTCAAATTGAAACATCAACAAGGAATAGTCATAGAATTATGGAAATCATAGGATCGATAGACACTAGAGATGAGAAGATCTCCTGCAATACTTGTAATTTCTTGGAAAATACATGTGGGGAAGAGTCGAGAGAAAAGACCCAGAGCCCAGCTGTCCATCAGAGCTTACACTTTACAAGTGTGAAAGAGATCAAGGATCTCACTGACCATAAGAACTTACATTTTACATGTGTGACAGAGAAGGGAACTTGCTGATCATAGGAGCTTACACTGTACAGTATAGACCCTGCTTATCATAAGCACTTACAATCTACTTGAGAAAAATACTTTCAAATTTACTTAGGAGCTTACACTGTACAGTATAGGACCCTGCTTATCATAAGCACTTACAATCTACTTGAGAAAAATACTTTCAAATTAACTCGTCTAAGATTCAAGCATTTGGCCGACTCACGGTAAATCAAATTCTTGTGGTCAGTGAGGACCACAACTTGATGTCTAGCTCCCTCCAACCAATGTCTCCAGTCCTCAAATGCCCATTTCATGGCCAACAATTCCCGATTCCCCACATCATAGTTGCGTTCAGATGGGGAGAACTTTCGGGAAAAGAAGGCTCAGGGATTCATTTTAGACGTCACCGGATCTTTTTGGGACAAAACAGCTCCTGCACCAATCTCTGAAGCGTCTACCTCCACCTGAAAAGGAACTGAGACATCAGGTTGCCGCAAAACCGGAGCAGAAGTGAACCTCCGCTTCAGCTCCTGAAAGGCCGAAACAGCCTCTGAAGACCAATTCAGCACATCAGCACCCTTCTTAGTTAAATCAGTCAGTGGTTTAGCAATACCAGAAAAATTAGCTATAAATTTATGATAAAAATTAGCAAAACCCAAAAACTTCTGGAGAGCCTTCAAAGAAGTGTGTTGAACCCAATCATAAATGGCCTGTACCTTGGCCGGGTCCATTTCAATAGTTGATGGAGACAAAATAAATCCCAAAAATGAAATCCTCTGTACACCAAAAAGGCACTTCGATCCCTTAACATACAAGGAATTCTCCCTCAAAATCCGGAACACAGTCCAAACATGTTCCACATGAGAATCACAATCCCTGGAAAATATCAAAATATCATCCAGATAGATGATCAAAAACTTATCCACAAAGTCCCGGAAAATATCATTCATGAAGGATTGGAAGACACAAGGGGCATTAGTGAGCCCAAAAGGCATCACCAGGTACTCAAAATGTCCCTCCGGAGTATTAAACACCGTCTTCCATTCATCCCCATGCTTGATGCGAATAAGATTATACGCCCCCCTGAGGTCAAGCTTAGTAAACGAGCAAGCACCTTTAACTCTGTAGAATAAATCAGAAATCATGGGTAACGGATACTGAAATTTAACCGTAATTTTGTTGAGGGAACGATAGTCAATACAAGGCCTTAATGAACCATCTTTCTTGGCCACGAAAAAAAAGCCAGCACCTAAAGGCGAAGAGGAAGGTCTAATATGACCCTTCTCCAACGACTCCTTAATATAACATCGCATAGCCTCGTGTTCGGGTACAGATAAATTGAAAAGTCGACCCTTGGGAAATTTACACCCAGGTCTCAACTCAATTGCACAGTCATAACTCCTAAGAGGAGGCAAAGACGCAGACTTGCTTTCACTAAATACATCATAAAAATTAGCCAAATAGTCAGGAACATCATGTGACTGGGGAGAGGTGGAGAAAACAGGAGTGTCGCCAAGAGCACACCGACAACCCCAACTCACCACAGACACAGATTTCCAATCCAAAAGCGGATTATGGATTTGCAACCAGGGAAAACCCAGAACAATGGTATCATGTAAATTATGCAACACCAAAAATCTGCAATTTTCTTGGTGTTCTGGGGCGACCCGCATTATCATCTGGGTCCAAAACTGAGGTTTATTCTTTGCCAATGGAGTAGCATCAATACCCCTCAAAGGAATAGGCGTCCGCAGAGGTGTCATAGGAAAACTACAACGTTTAGCAAAATCCAAGTCCATTAGATTCAAGGCAGCTCCTGAATCAACAAAAGCCTTCGCGGAAAATGTGGATAAGGAGCAGATCAGAGTAACTGCCAAAAGAAACATAGGTTGTACACCACCCACAGCAAATGTGTGTGCAAAACTTTTCTCTCGTTTAGGGCAGACAGAAATAACATGAGAGGCATCTCAACAGAAAAAACAGAGCTTAGTTATTACGCCTTCTAAACTCCTGATGTTGCACCCTAGACAAAACTCCATCACATTGCATAGGTTCAGACATTTGCTCAAAATGTGGCAGCACCTCCCGTGTAGTCTTGCGTTCACGTAAACGCCGATCAACTTGAATGGCTAATGACATAGAATCGTCAAGACCAGAGGGAACAGGAAATCCCATCATAGTATATTTTAAAGTCTCAGACAAACCCTTCAGAAAGAGAGCTGCCAATGCACTATCATTCCATGTAATAAGGACCACCCACTTTTGGAATTTCTGACAGTATAACTCTGCAGGATCCTGACCCTGGTTCAATGCCAATAGGGCTCTCTCAGCTTGATCAATAGCATTAGGTTCATCATATAACAACCCCAAGGCTTGAAAAAATGCATCCACATTAGTCAAAACAGGATCTTCAGGTGTCAAAGAAAACGCCCAATCCTGGGGATTGCAGCGCAGCAAGGAGATGACAATTTTAACCTGCTGCGCAGAGCTCCCCAATGAGTTAGGCTGCAAGGCAAGAAATAATTTACAATTATTCTTAAAATTCAAAAATTTAGACCGATCCCCAGAAAACACATCAGGAGCAGGGATCCTTGATTCAACAGCATGTGAATGAGTGAGATAGTGAGATAGGTGGAAATTCACCGCACTTCAGCAGCGAGCTGCTCCACACGATCAGACAATTGCTTAATCTCCATCAAGGAGAAAAAAAAAAAAGAATCCTCCTATGGCCTCAGAAAAAAAAGAGGAGAAAATATACATACAAAAATTAAAAAAATTCTGACACTTTTTTTTTACAATTCTCTCCTGCTTTTGAGTACCCTAGAATCTGCGGTATGGCTGGTGATTCTGTTATGAATGAGTCACCGAGGAGGAAAAAACAAAAAGCAAGCTAAGCCCAGAAAACTGGAGAGGTTGGTAACTAGCAGATTGCAGACCCCTGTTCCTATCCACAACAACTAGCAGTAGCCGTGGAGCGTGCCTACGGTGGTCCTAGACACCTCGTCACGGCCGGAGAACTAAATAAGCCTAAAGAAAGAAAGGGAAAATCTAAACTGCCCCAGAGCAGACCCCAAAGCAATAGACAGCCCCCAACATGTATTGTAGGTGAAACAAGATGAAAACACAGGCACAGATAGAAAGATAGGCTGAGCAAACGATGGGGCCCTCACTAACTAGAAAGGACAGGAAAGAAAAGCTGCTGTCTGCAATCAAGCAAAAAACCCTGCCAAAAAAAAGTCCAACACGTCTGATAGTAAAAGGCCCTGAAGTCGCTAGACTTCAAATCACTATATCAGCACTCAGGTATATTCTGAAGACAGAGCAAAAGAGATCAGCTGATCAGAGCCAAAATGGGGATTCAGCCCAGTCCCAGCCAGGGCTGGCAGAACACAAAAACTAAGTAAACCAGACAAAACTCATATGAACAATAGCAGAGAAAACTTAGCTTTAGGAAGGCAGGAACCAAACTGGAAACCAGAAACCACAGTCAGGAAAAATCACCAGCAAGAAACTAGGGAGTCGGCAGCCTTAAATCCAATCAGAAACTCCTGATGTCCAATCGCAGTCCTCTTCCTCAGGTGGCCAGTCTCTGCCATTTAGATCAGCTTCATTACCTCCCTTCACCAACAGAGGGAGTCCAGATAGAGAACTCACTACTCCTCTGTCAGCACAGCCAGCTCCATAACCCTCACCAGAAGCCAGAGGCAAACCCGTAAATGAGTTCACAACTGTGATCTCTGAGCTTAGACTCCGGAGCACAAGGCTGCACCTATATATCACTGGTTACCATAGACTTGTCTGGAGAGCCAGCAGTAACCAAACGTATACCATGAGCCAGAGCAAGACACTGCGACTGAGGTCTGTGTTGAGCAGGACCTGCAGTGGCCGGACCTGAATGGGAGATCACAGTACCAGATAATGCTCGGGATCTCTCCGGAGCAGCGGGAGAATCCTGATGCCTAACATTACCCCCTCTCTAGCATCCCCCCGGTAACATTTGCCGCTCTCGAAGGTTGCAATAAGCTGATGGGTACGAATGTGCTCATTTGGCTCCCAGGTCCTATCCTCAGGTCCATGACCCTTCCAGTCATCCCAAAATTTTTTTTAACGCACACCACCTTGGACCTGACAATAGCATTGACCTCAAAATGTTCTGAGGACGTATCCAAACCCCCAGCAGGAGTCCCAGAGAACCGGGACATATACACGGGTTTTAACCCCTTACTGCCAGCTGACGGAATAGTAGGTCAGCTGGCAGTATCCCCTGCTTTGAAATGGGCTCTGGCGGTGAGCCCACCTCAAAGCCACGACATGTCAGCTCTTTTTAACAGCTGACATGGGCCCGTATTAGGCGCGAGCGGAATCGCAATCTGCCCACGCCTCATAAGAAGTTAAATGCCGCTGTCAGTTTAACAGCGGGCATTTAAATGCACTTCCGAACGCTGGTCCAGAAATACACGCAGTGATGATCCTGTCACGTGATCCGGGGTCATCCCTGTGTTGCCATCACAACCAGAGGTCTCCTTGAGACCTCTATGGTTGTTGATGGCAGATTGCTATGAGCGATACCCTGTGGTCGGCGCTCATAGCAAGCCTGTAATTCTGCTGCATAGAGGTGATCTGAGCATCACCTCTATGTAGCAGAGGCGATCGCATTATTGCAGCTTCTAGCCTCCTATTGAAGCATGCCAAAAGTAAAAAAAAAAGTTTTTAAAAATATTAAAAAAAATAAAAGTTCAAATCATCCTCCTTTTACCCCAATCAAACAAAAAATCAAACCTACACATATTTGGTATCACCGCTTTCAGAATCACCCGATCTATCAATAAAAGAAAGAATTAACCTGATCGCTAAACAACGTAGCGCTAAAAAATCAAAGCACCTGAATTACCTTTTTTTGGTCGCCACGGCATTGCATTAAAAAGAACGTATCTGCACAAACGTGGTATCATTTGAAATGTCAGCTCGGCACACAAAAAATAAGCCAACACCCTACCCGAGATCACAAAAAATGGAGACGCTACGGGTCTCTGAAAATTGCGTAATTTTTTTTTTTTTAGCAAACTTTGAAATTTTTTTTCACCACTTAAATAGAAGAGAACTTAGACATGTTTGGTGTCTATGAACTCTCAATGACCTGAAGAATAATAATCGCAGGTCAGTTTTAGCATTTAGCGAACCTAGCAAAAAAGCCAAACAAAAAACCAAGTATGGGATTACACTTTTTTTTGCAATTCCACCACACTTGGAATTTTTTTTACCATTTTCGAGTACACGACATGGTAAAACCAATGGTGTTGTTCAAAAGTCCAACTTGTCCCGTGAAAACAAGCCCTCATACAGCCATAATGATGGAAAAATAATAAAGTTATGACTCTGGAAAGAAGGGGAGTGAAAAACGAAAACAAAAAATTGAAAAAAGCTCCTGTCATGAAGTGGTTAAAAGAGACACATGAAAGGTGTCGGTGAAATTCAAGTGTGGCTCAAGACTGAGGTGATAAGCTGCAGGATTCACCTGCTCAAGAACCTTGAAAGGACCTAAGTAACGGGGAGCAAATTTAGTGGGCTCTATCTCCCGGGGCAAAGACTGGAGCAGGACAATGATGCATGTAGATGGAAGTCCTCGTTCTCTCCTGTGACACTTTAATTGCATCCTGCATGCGGTCCCAGATGTCACGAGCCTCCACTGCCCAGTCCACCACCCTCAGGTTGGAAGATAAAATGGACATGGGCACAGGGACATGTGGATGCTGATCGTAGTTCAGAAGAAAAGGAGTCTGCCTTATGAAATCAGAGACGGCATTGCTTAAGGCAAACTCTGCACATGGCAGCAGAGATGACCAGTTGTCATGCCTGGCAGACACAAAATTCCGTACATTGTTGACCAGTGTCTGAGGCTAAGTGCACACGCTGTGGATTGGTCTGCAGATTTTTTATCTGCGGAACTGCAGGCAAAACCGCAGGTAAAATGACCTGCGGATTGACCTGCGGTTTATCACCTCTACAATGGAGGAGATGGTAAACCGCAGCAGAATCCTCAGAAAAGAAGTGACATGTCATTTCTTTCTGCGGATTCAAAGCCGCAGCTTTTCTGCAGTTAAAAATTTGCAGCATGTGCACAGCAGAATGTAAATCTCATAGACTTACATTGTACTGTACACTGTCTGCAGAACTGCTGCATCCAAAACCACAGCGGATCCGCAGCAAAAACCGCAATGTGTGCACATGGCCTGATTGGTCCTCTCCACCAGTCGATTCGTCTCAAGATGATATGCGGAAGATAAATTGGGATCTATACTGAGAAGGCGACAAAGCTCCCCCCAGAAACGAGATGCGAAATGAGGACCCCAGTCACTAACAATCTTGTCAGGCATCCCAAGAAGGTGGAATTCATGCTTGATAAACAATAGCGCCAGAGCCCATGCGGATGGTATCCAAGGAAGAGGAACCAGGTGTACCACTTTGGAGAAATGATCGATGACAACCCAAATGACCGAAATGATCCTATTATAATGGGACTTAGGCAGGTCCACAATAAATTCCATCCCAGCCATCTCCCAGGGCTTATCTGTCAAAGGCAAGGGATAGAGCAAGCCCACGGGTCTCTGCCTGGAAGATGGATTCCTGTCACAAACTTGCACGTAATTCTTGACATCTTGCACCATCCAAAGCCTCCAATAAGATCTCTCAAAAAGTTCAGTGGTCCTTTTAGTGCCAAAATGATCACCCAATTTGGAGGTGTATGCCCACGAGAGAGCCTCCGACTGCAGATTAGGCTTTCCGAAGGAACTATTAGACGTGGCACGTCCCCATCCTCAGACGAGACTACTGAACGTGACATGGCATAGGCACGTAAGTTCTTCTCCCCAGACACAAAATGGATGGTAAAATTGAACCGGGAGAAGAATAACGACCACCTGGAGTGGCGTGAATTCAGCAGGTGGGCAGTCTGAAGACATAAAAGATTTTTATGGTCCGCAAAGACCTTAAAGGGATGCCAAGCTACCTCCAAGAGATGTCTCCACTCCGGAAAAGCCAATTTCATGGCAAGCAACTCCCTGTCCCCAATGAAATAGTTCCTCTCTGTTGGTGAAAAGGTCTTGGAGGAGAAGAAACATGGATGTTTCTGACCTTGAGCATCCTTTTGATATAGGTCAGCCCCAGCACCAACGGAAGAAGCATCCACCTTCAAGATCATAGAATCATAGAATGGAAGAGTTTGAAGGGACCTCCTGGGTCATCTGGTCCAACCCCCTGCTTAAAGCAGGATTCAATGAATCATCCCAGAGAGATGTCTGTCCAGCCTCTATTTAAATGCTTCCATTGAAAGAGAACTCACCACCTCTTGTGGCAGCCTGTTCCACTCATTGATCACCCTGTCAATAAGTTTTTTCTATGATCTAATCTGTGTCTTCTCCCATCATTCAGTTTCATCCCATTGCTTCTAGACTTTCCTTGTGCAAATGAAAATAAAGATGATCCTTCTACAATGTGACAGTCCTTGAGTTATTTGTAGACAGCTATTAAGTCACCATTCTGGACGTTCTTCTCTGAACTTGCTCCAGTTTGTTGATGTCTTTTTTAAAATGTGGTACACAAAACTGGATACAGTATTCCAGATGAGGTCTGATCAAAGAGGAGTAGAGGGCAATAATGACTTTGCTTGATCTAGACTGTATGCTTCTATTAAAACATCCAAGAATTGCATTTGCATTTTTGCTGTTGCATCACACTTCTGACTCATGTTCAGTTTATGATCTACTAGCATACCCAAGTCTTTTTCACATATGCTGTTGCTTAGCTCTATTTCTCCCATTCTGTATTTGCTTTTTTCATTTTTATTGCCCAGATGTAGTACTTTGCATTTTTCCCTGTTAAAAACGATTGTGTTAGTTGCTGCCCACTGCTCCAGTTTACTTATATCTTTTTGAATGCTCTCTCATCTCTAGTATTTGCTCTCCCTCCTAGCTTTGCGTAATCATCAGCAAATTTAATCAGTGTATGCCCAATTCCTTCATCTAAATCACTGATAAAGACGTTGAACAAAACAGGGCCCAGGATAGAGCACTAAGATGAAAGCCTTATCGACATTGGGCTGATGCAGAACTGGCACCCTAATGAAATGGGACTTCAAGGAGGTGAAGGCCTTTGAGGCCTCCTCAGACCACTGCCTTGGATTAGCTCCATTCTTGGTGAGGGCTAGCAACGGAGCTGCTAACGTGGAGAAGTGGGGAATGAACTGGAGTAATAATTTATGAATCCCATAAAGCACTGCACAGCTTTAAGGGAATGAGGTTCCTGCCAGTTCAACACCGACTCCAGCTTGGCAGAAATGATGTATCCAAGAAAAGGTAGAAACTCCTGCTCAAACACGCACTTCTCAGTTTAGCAAAAAGAGAATTGGCGTGTAAGAGCTCAAAGACATCTGGGGAATAGATGAGTATGTCATCCAGATATATTCTACCACAGATCTGGATAATAAGTCCCAAAAGATGTCAATTACAAAGTCTTGAAAGACTGCAGGGGCATTACAGAGACTGAACGGCATGACCAAGTACTCATAATGACCATCCCGAGTATTAAAGGGGGTCTTCCAGTCGTTCCCTTCACATATAATATACAGACAAGATTATAGGCCCCACGCAAGTCCAACTTCGGAAATATCCTAGCTCTCCGCAGCCTATCGAAGAGCTGAGAGATTAATGGAAGAGGATATTTGTTCTTAATGGTGATAGCATTCAAGCCCCTATAGTCAGTGCATGGTCATAACTCTCCATTCTTCTTTTCAACAGAGAAAAATCCAGCACCAACAAGAGACATAGACTTCCTGATAAACCCCCTCACCAAATTTTCCCTGATGTATTGAGACATAGCTTCAGTCTCTGGGAGAGACAAAGGGTAGACACACCCATGAGGAGGCTCTGCCCCCAGAATGAGGTCTAAAGGACAATCATAGGGGCGATGAGGAGGAAGAGTCTCCATGACCTTTTTAGAGAATACATCGGTGTACTGCCAATAATGCCTAGGTAGGGAGTTTAGGTAAGTTGTGACCTCTGACAACCCAATCTGAACTTGGGCCCTGAGATATTGTCCCTCACATGAGCTACTCCATCCCAGCATGCTCCCTGTTGCCCAATAAATACGAGGTGAATGGCAGCAGAGATTACTAGAAAGTAGAATAACTCCTGATATTTTGGAGACATCATGAGGATAAGAGGCATAGTATGATGAGTAATTTGAGTAGGAATGATGAAACCATTACCCACCTGGATGGTAACTGGCTTCGGGATCATCACTACAGGGATAGCATGCCATTGGGCGAAGGTGGAAGGCAAAAAATTGCCCTCAGCCCTGGAATCCATGCAGGCCTCTGTAGTGAGAGTAGTCAACCCATATGACCAGGAAACGTTAAAGGTTAACTTGGAAGACAAATTTATCTTGTCTAGTGAGGCTGCTCCAATAGTCACTGGATGCGGTCGTTTTCCCTGATGCCTGAGACACTTATTGGCATAATGATCAGTCTGCCTACAGACAAAGCAGATTGCTTGTGGATGTACGGGACTGGAATTATATTCCACCTGAGAGACTTCCATGGACTCCACATCATTGATCGTCTGAGCCGGAAATTTTAAGGAATTTTCAAGGTTTGAGGCTAACCAAATCCTTTGTCTACAGTGGGCTCACTCTAATCCTTGCTCTGCATTTCGAAGATCGATGTGAGTGGACTCAGATATTAAATCCTGCAGAGAAGTAGCAATCTCCCTAGTGTCCAGAGCACATTTACATGGTCAGCTAGACCCCTCCAAAATACAGGGATCAGGACCTTATCTGGCCTCTCCAACTCAGAAGCTAAGGTCTGAAACTGTAAGGCAAACTGACTGACCATGGAAGAGCCCCGGGTTAACGCCAAGAGTTGGAGTGTGGCATCATGGGTAACCTGAGGTCCCAAAAACACCTGTCTTAGAGCACCCAAAAAACGAGAGGTGTTCTGGACCGCCTGGTCGTTAAGCTCCCATAACGTTGTGGCCCACTCCAACGCCGTATCGGTCAAAAGGGTCACCACAAATCCTATCTTGACCTGCTCGGACAGGAACCTGAAGGCCACTAGCTCCAGGTGAATCTAACAGTGGTTCAATCCGGAGCTGTGACATCACCAAAGCAGCTAATGTCCGACCACCAATAAGAGGACCCCACATCACGGACATGCTCAGTAAGATGATCTCTGGACTTAGACTACGGAGCACAAGGCTGCACCTGTATATCACTGGTTACCATAGACATGGCTGGAGAGCCAAAAGTAACTAAATGTATACCACGAGCTTGAGCAAGACGCTGGGACCGATGTCGGTGTTGAGCAGCATTCGCAGTGCCCAGACCTCAATGAGAGAACACAGTACCAGATAATGCTCGGGATCTCTGCCACGCAGTGGGAGAATCCTGACACCTAACAGTAGTGTTTATATTTTTGGAATGTAGAGATTTTTCTTTCATTTTTTTTTAATTATGGCTTAGGCCGGTTTCACACTAGCGCATTTTCAACGCGCGCACGGCCGGGGGTAGCTCCGCCCCCGATCCGGCTCTCTGCCCGGCGTGCCCGCCCCTTCCTTGTAGCGCCGCCTCCTAGCGGACAGCGGCGCCTGCGATCGGCGCACCCTATCTTTAGCATAGGGTGCGCCGATCGTGCGCAGGCCGTGCGCTAGTTGCGCTTTGACCTGCGCTGCGCACTTTTGACGGTGCGCCGTGTGCGCCAAAATCAAACTTTTCGGATTTTGGCGCGCACGGCGCACCGTCAAAAGTGCGCAGCGCAGGTCAAAGCGCAACTAGCGCACGGCCTGCGCACGATCGGCGCACCCTATGCTAAAGATAGGGTGCGCCGATCGCAGGCGCCGCTGTCCGCTAGGAGGCGGCGCTACAAGGAAGGGGCGGGCACGCCGGGCAGAGAGCCGGATCGGGGGCGGAGCTACCCCCGGCCGTGCGCGCGTTGAAAATGCGCTAGTGTGAAACCGGCCTTACCTGTCTTACAACTTCGGAAACACAATTTCATCGACACACAAGCTTAAAAACTTGGTTGCAAAATTTTTGCTCCGGAGCAAAATTACAACTGAGGGGAATTAATATTCCCTTTGTGTTTGCATTGTATAAAAAAATGTAAAAACGGTGTTTCTAAAAGTGTTGTTGCTGCAATATATTACAGAATAATCAATTCACAATCTCATTTATTGGTCTGCGCCTATCACTTGAGTCCTTGCATCATTTTTCAAAGACTGAAACTTACACTTTGCATTCAATGCGCTTCAGCACTGCAGTAGGATACCGCAATCAGACTTTTAGGGTTAGCAGAATGCACCCAGTAATGAAGAATAGAAACAAGGTGCGTTCGCAGCCCGGGGTCCACCGTGCAGAGTTGCTACCTGCTGCTCGGTAATGGCGGAGGCTATATGGCAAAAAATAAATGAACCAATGTGGGTTAGCAACACCCGGTGAGTACAGGAGTGAGTTCTGTTGCTTCACAGAACCGCGGTACCGCACAAAGTAAATGCCGAAGCCTGTTAAGCTCACAGGGCTCGGCCGAATGAGCGCTAGGATACAGACACAGTCCACTAGCACTCGGCGCCGCAGCAGCGGTGCCAGCAAGAGAGAAACTGAATATTAACACACTAAGTGTGCACTGCACCACTCTGGTGGACGCCACTAGCCACCCTGACTGGGTAAGGGAAGCGCCAGACCTGCGCATGGTGCCGTGCTGGTGGATGCAGCTACTTAGGTGCCTTGTGCTGATGGCACAATATGGCACTAAGAGAGGTGCTGTGGATTGGAAGCACTGTGGCGCTAGACTTAGCCACTACAATGCGCTGACTCAGACTAAGATAACCCTACAACATGTGTATCAAAGGGAGGGTTCATAATGAGTCAATCACCAGTTTCATGCATCCATCATCACAAACACAAGTTACAATAACTGTCTATACTAGCACATGTCCAAGCGGCCATGCGAACCTTTTATAGCAGCGTCCTTTTGGGACCTTCCTGATGGTCCAATCCGAGCTTCTTGAGGACCTGAGCACGTGTCCTCCGACCTCCAGTGAGAGGTCATCCCACGGGCATGCTCACTAGGCTACAAAAAGGACTTAGACCCTGGAGCTGCTCGCTGCTGGCTAGTGCAGATTGCTAAAGCTGACCGAGAGGTGGCAGCAGCAACCAATCTGAGAGCACTAGCTTGAGCAAGACACTGGGATCGACGCCTTTGCTGAGCAGCCTCCTCTGTGGCTGGAACAGAATGCGAGACCACAGAAGGCAAGGCTCAGGCTGCCTCCCGTGCAGAGGCAGGAAACCGACGTCTAACACAGACTAGACCTTTTTCTATCCATCTGTGGGATGAACAGTACATTATAACCGATTATTTCTACTCTGCAAAAATGCTAAAATGGCCAGTGCCTGCCCTCATGTTTTATACTTTGTGACAGTCCCCTCTTATTGACTGTGCCAGACTATGTAATGGGAAAGTCCTTGTGGCAAAATCTTAGGTCATGAAGCACTTTCTGGCTGCTGCAATCTTCAGCAGTGTGTGAAAAGGTGCTGGGCCTTTTTTTTGCAAAATTCTCATGAATTGAATCACAAATTATTCAAAGTTATGGAGACTTATGAATTTCAGGAATTTCAACTCAAGGTCAGTTCACAGCATATCGATTTGCTCACATCTTGTAGTTAGCCTACGAATACTTATGTAACTACTGTTTTGTGAAATTGGCTTTAGGCTTCCATGATGAAATGATACCTTGATTATTGTTGATACCTAGGCTTTTCCTTTCAATTTTTTTTTAAAATTTTCTAAGAGACATTCTAAAGGCCCCGTTACATATAAAGATGTCCCAGCGATCCCACCAATGATCGGACATGATGGTATCGCTGGGACATTGTTAGGCTGATCGCTGGTGAGCTGTCACAAGACAGCCCCTCCAGCGATCAGGACCAGCGACGCTGGACGCTGGTTTCTAATGTAAACATTGGGTATCCTGGAGCCGCGCGACTCCTGGATACCCGCTGTTTACCTTGGAAACCAGCATGTATGCCAGTTTCCAAGGTGAACAGCGGGTATCCAGGAGCATCGCAGATCGCTGGGTTCTCACTGCCACATGCAGCGATGCGTGCTGGCCAGCAGGAGACCATCGATCGAAAAACGGCCCAGGCCGATCCAGTACGATCAGCGATACCCGGCAGGGGGGCCGGTCACTGATCCCCGTCACACACAGCGATCTTGTTGGAGAGATTGCTGTGGCATCACAAAATGAGCGATCTCGCTGTGTGTGATGGGGCCTTTAGAGAAGAAAACATAGAAATTTCAACAAAATAATTGAATGAGGTAGCAAAGAGTCCCAATATCAGTAAAGTAGGTAAGCATAATGGTATGATATATCAGTAAATTAGTCCCCTTCTGAGAAGGCACTTATGATGTGCCAACATAGGAAATGTCTGGTCTTGTACACATGCTGTATTTTTTTTCCTATGACTATAGAATGGAGCAGTATTGCAAATCTTAATAATTGTGTGGGATTAATGAAGTATATCACAGTGCACTGCAAAAAATGTATTTTACATGTAACAGATCCTAGTGTGATTGGAGGTGGCTATGCCAAATGCCATGCGCTCTAATGCAGTGATGAGCACATGGTGAGTCCTCTGTTTACTATATGTTTGGATGGATGCAGCTGGGAATCAGGAAACATTGACTTACGAATACATACTTGGGTGCTCGACCCGAGTAATGAATATAATGGAAGTCAATGACAAACTTGAACATTTTTTCCAGTGGGCCCCCTCAGAGGTGTGGAGGGGGTCTAAAATTACTGAAATTAGTGGAAACAGCACTGAAATGGCATGGAACAGGATAGGTAGACCCTTGGAAGAACCTCTGAATCATAGGTTGCTGCTGGGAACATTTTTGTTAGAGTATTATGCCACTTTTTCCGAACTGACAATAAAATATACAAAATGATGGAAGTTAAAATAGATCTTACTGGAAAAATATGTTAAGAAACATTATTTCTAGGATAATGACTTATAAATAAGGCAATATAAATAAGAGAAAAAAATGCTCCTTCACACCTTGGGCTATGTTCACAAGTAGTTTTTTGTTGTGATTTTGCATGTTTGCATTGCTTTCAATGGTGAAAAATACATTGACCAGGAAAAGTAATTTTGTAATGTAATGTTATCTGGCCATGTATTGTGTGAGAAATAATCAGACTCATCCTGTTTAATGTATGAGGGAGGGACTCAATGTCACAAAGTTGTTTTTTTTCAGGGCCATCAGGTGGCCCTCACTAATTGTAGAGGGCCTTCGGGCAGGCCATTACTATTCTTAGAGGGACAGAAGTCAGCCCTCACTATTGTTGGAAGGCCAGCAGGCTCCTTGTGGACAGATGAGAAAAAGATAAAGCTTTTAGGCAAAGCACATCATTCTACTGTTTACTGTAAATGGAATGAGGCCTACAAATCAAAGAACACAGTAGTTACAGTTATTATTATTATACATTTTTATAGCATCATTTATTCCATGGTGCTCAACATGTGAAAAGGGGCAAATATAGACAAGTGCAATAAACATGAGCAATAAAAGACACACATAAGTACAGAAGGAGAGAGGACCTTGCCCGCAAGGGCTCACAGTCTGCAGGGGATGGGTGAGGATACACTAGGAGAGGGTAAAGCTGGTCGTGCGGTGGTTCAGTAGACTGAGGATCACTGCAGGTTATAGGCTTGTCAGAAGAGGTGGGTCTTCAGGTTCTTTTTGAAGGTTTCCTTGGTAGGCGAGAGTCTGATGTGTTGGGGTAGAGAATTCTAGAGTATGGGGGAAGCACGGGAGAAGTCTGGTAGGCGGTTGTGGAAGGAAGAGATAAGAGGAGAATAGAGAAGGAGATCTTGAGAGGATCGAAGGTTGCGTGTGGGTAAGTATCGGGAGACCATGTCACAGATGTATGGAGGAGACAGGTTGTGGATGACTTTGTATGTCATAGTTAGGGTTTTGAACTGGAGCCTCTGGATGATAGGAAGCAAATGAAGGGCTTGGCATAGGGGAGAGGCTGGGGAATAATGGGGAGACAGGTGGATTAATCGGGCAGCAGAATGTAGAACAGATTGGAGTGGTGCCAGAGTGCTAGAGGGGATGCCAGAGAGTAGTAGGTTGCAGTAGTCGTGATGGGAGATGATAAGGGCATGCACTAGTGTTTTTGTGGTGTCATGGTCAAGGAATATAGTGATAGTAATATATAGTTAAATATAGTGGAGGTTTTTGGGGGTTGTTTTGCTGTCTGTGGCACTGGGTGCCTTGACTGTGTGCAAAGCATCATGAAATGTGAAGATTCCAAAAGGATTTAGGGAATGGATGGAAATAAAGCACTGGAAAGTTCAGAAGTGCTATTTCCAGCTCCAGGAGCATACAGTCTCCCTCAATTACCTCTTACATGCAGCTGCTACAGTGAAATTGCAAATAAGCACATTGAAACAGTTAATTTTACCTGCTTTGATGAATTGCAGAGTAAACATCACCATAAAAAACACAAATCTGTCAATGAGTATGTGGAAAAACAGAAGTTATGGACTGTGCAAGAGATGTGTGTGACCAGAATGAACAGCAGATGATACCTAGCACCTATCCCTACATTAAATGAAGCCAACAGTGATATTATAAGGGAACAGAATAGATGTTACTTATATATATGCAGATCACCGTAAAAAAACATGAATCTGTCAATTAGTATATGGAAAAAGGCAGCAGCAAGAATCAATTTATAATGCAATAATCCACGACTAGATGCCTGTAATACGCTATCCCTACTGAGACAGCTCATCTTAGATGAATTGTAGATAAGAGTGGTGTTATTGTAGAATATAGAAGGGATTTACATTGCACCAACAAACTCTGGAGGAACGCAAGCAACACTGGCAGCTTTGATGAATTTCTGACTACAGATCACTGAATCTATCAATGAATGCATGGAAAAAAGTAATTAAGTTATGGACTGTGGAAGAGATGGATTTCACTAGAATGAATTAACATTCAGTTCAAAAAGAAGAAACCTAGCACCTATCCCTAAAAGTTGCATTTATACAGTAGGGAATAGAATAGAAGTAACCTTGATTTTTTTTAGGTTGCTTCAGCAAGGATTACAATTTATAAAGCAATAATCCCTGACTATATGTCTGTAAAATGCTATCCCTACTGCAACAGCTCACCCTACATGAATTGCAGATAACAGCGGTATTATAAAAAGAAAATATAATCTATTTGAATTAGCCCTGAAAAAAGCTATTAGTTTAACTTTGCAGCATCAAGGACTGTTATTTCATCCACCCTGATGGGGAATATAGCGGAGTGTCTCACATCTACACAGCTTGATATACAGGAGAACAGGATCTTCTGTACTTACTGTAAAAAGGCCCCTGTCCCAGGCTGTGACATTCTGTATGCAGTGTGAGAACTTACTATGTAATGACCATCTAACAGCCCACCACAAGGTACTGGATCATATACTAATAGAACATGGTTCTTTTGGTTTCCAAATTTGTTCTCTCAACAAGGAGGTAAAGCCTAATTAAAGCATTTTTTCACATTACTAAGGAGTGGGTCACCTAGACTGGTAAAGCGTATGCATTAAATGCAAGGGATATCAAAAATTGAAGCAACGTAATGGAGGGCCTCAGAAAACATTTTTTTCTCTTATTAAGGAATGGGTATTCCAGACTGGTAATGTGTATGCACTAAGTGCATGGGCTGAAAAACATTTACCCCTGGGGAGTATACATAAATATATAAGAATGTAAGAGGTAAGCCTCTGAAAATTCTTAATGCGGGAATAATAAGCACCATTAAAAAATATATAGCGAGGGTAACATGATCAACCTGTTGATATGGTGGTGGAGGAGGACGACACAAAAAAAGACAAAATCCTGAAGTGTATAGTCATGTTTGGGTGGGAGGGGGTGCATGGGAAAACCAAAAAATAACACTGTATTTCATTTTATGTTCTGCTGCTGTCATCTGTTGGTGCTGAGAAGTCTGGGCCACTCCAGCCCTTATTATTTTGGTAAGAGTCAGCCTGTCAGCATTTTCAGCTGACAGTCGAATGCGCCTAACAGTTATAATACCCTCGGAGGCGCTAAAAACCTATGTCTAGCTTGAATATTCAATAGTTGTAAGGCACAAATGAATCACGGAGGACGCTGGTATGATTAGCAAGGAATTTCTTTAGAATCTTACAAAGCTTTTCCCTCCTTGTCAGGGTACCCCATGCATCAGGTTTTTGGTGATGGGAGGTTATGAGAACACCATCCCAAACTATTGATAGAGTTTCCTTGCCTCTTCTCTTTGCTTAGGCCGGTTTCACATTAGTGCATTTTATGCGCGCGCACGGCCGGGGGTAGCTCCGCCCCCGATCCGGCTCTCTGCCAGGCGTGCCCGCCCCTTCCTTGTAGCGCCGCCTCCTAGCGGACAGCGGCGCCTGCGATCGGCGCACCCTATCTTTAGCATAGGGTGCGCCGATCGTGCGCAGGCCGTGCGCTAGTTGCGCTCTGACCTGCACCTGCTCACTTTTGACGGTGCGCCGTGCGCGCCAAAATCCAAAAAGTTTGATTTTGGCGCGCACGGCGCACCGTCAAAAGTGCGCAGCGCAGGTCAAAGCGCAACTAGCGCACGGCCTGCGCACGATCGGCGCACCCTATGCTAAAGATAGGGTGCGCCGATCGCAGGCGCCGCTGTCCGCTAGGAGGCGGCGCTACAAGGAAGGGGCGGGCACGGCGGGCAGAGAGCCGGCTCGGGGGCGGAGCTACCCCCGGCCGTGCGCGCGCTGAAAATGCGCTAATGTGAAACCAGCCTTACCTTGTCTTTACTCCTGGGTCATCCAAGGAAATGTGACCTCTGCCCACAGTGTTGTCAGATGGGAATTTTTTTAATAATTCTTCAACTAGAGACTTCTGGTAGTGCAACATTTTATTAAACCTCTCTTCCACAGGATGGAGAGATGTAATGTTGTCTTTGTAGCATGGATCTAGAAAGGATGACCGACCAGTAATTAGCGTTGGCCAAAATGCATATTGAGCAAGGTTCACGGGAAAGGCAGCAGAACATAAACTCAGCCATATGTTAAGCAACGGGACTCTCCCTCTGCACAGGGTAGATTCCAAGTCTTGTCTGCCTCTGCAGTCTCCCATTCTGCTTCAGCCACAGTGGTAGCTGCTCAGCAAAGACATCTGTCTCAGCATCTTGCTCAGACTCATGCTGTTCACTTGGTTACTGCTGGCTCTCCAGCCAACGCTATAGTAACTAGCAATAGGCAGTGCCAATCAGACATTCCAGAGGCTATGTTCAGAAATCATTCTACTAAGCATGCTCGTGAAGAGGCGACCTCTCATTAGTGGTCGGTCGTCAGCTGCTTGGGTGACGTGGCAGGTCCGGATTGGTCCATGAGCAAGGTCCTGTCTGACTGGACTTAAACAGGAATGCATAAAAGGTTCCCTGTAATGAGCTTCGGTGTGCTAAGATCATTGATGTATGGTGTGTTGCTGGATACATAACCACCCTGTTTGCACGTGTGCCGCTACTAGCACTGTGAGTGTGTGTCTAGGCAGGCAGTGTAGGGTGGAAACTTCCGCTTGGCTCAGCATCTGACACTGGGCATCATGTGCAGCTAGCACAGCCATGTGTCAGAGAGAGCACAACCATCAGTCTAGATTTCCCTGGGAGTAGCTATTGGGACCCCAACTAGCGTCTTTACTACTATACTCCTGTGACGTCCAACAGGGTATAGTCTTGAGTGCTTCCTCTTACACCGCTCTGTGAAGTAACAGAGTCAGGTATTTTGCATTCTGTTCACACTGAGTGACATTTAACTCTGTGTGTTTATGGTGCTTGCTCGCAGCTTTTCTCCGCCATTGTTCAATAGCTATGCATTCCCATCACCGCATTGTGGACCCCGGGTTGCAATCGCACTTTACCATCTTTTACATTCAGTGCGATCTGTTAACCTTAACACCATGTATGAAAGACTGCCTGCAGCTTAGACTATCCTGTCCCCACCAACAGGATGACTGTTCGTCTTCTTCTCCTCATCCTTCTCCTCATTCTCCCTCTTCTTCTCATCTTCTCACCACTCAGCAACCCTGTGACATCCATTGCTGCATGTCTTGCTGCTGTTCAACAGTCGCAACACATGCAAAGATTGTCTAACAAACAGGCAACCCATGCATGTGTTGTGGCTATCGAAAAGCCGCAAGACATGCAGGTACGGGGACTTGAACATATTATTCGAGCATGCCGAAGATTCTCGGTTAACATTCGAGCAAGCTCAAATAACTCCTTATCCGAGCACGTTCGCTCATCTCTTTTGGTGATTGAAAAGAAACACAAAAAATTGTAATTGTTTAACCCCTTAACGACCGCCGATACGCCTTTTAACGGCGGTAATTAAGGGTACTAAAACCACAGCGCCGTTAATTCACGGCGCTGTGATTTAAGTGAATAGCGCCCCCCAGTGTCGGATTTTCTCCGGGGTCTCGGCTGCCAGGGGTAGCCGTATATTAACCCTATAACGGCGACCGCAAAAAAAAAAAGCCGCGATTTTACATTTAATTTCTCTCTCCTCTGATGTGATCGCACATCAGAGGAGAGAGAAATAGGGTCCGCGATCCCCCCGGTACCTCTCCGTGGCCCTCTGTCCCCTCCCGGTGTTCCCACGTCCCGCCGGCATCCTCCGATGGGCGCCACCATCTTGAAAATGGCGGGCGCATGGGCAGTGCGCCCGCCGGGAATCTGCCGGCTCCGGCTGGCAGATTCCATTCATTATTTTGATCACTATGATAAACGATCATAGTGATCAAAATAAAAAAAATAGTACATAACCCCCCCGTTTATCACTCCCTTATATAGGCCAATATAATGAAATAAAGAAAATATTTTTTTTTCAGTTTTCCATTAGGGTTAGGGTTGGGCTAGGGTTAGGGTTAGGGTTAGGGTAGGGTTAGAGCTAGGGTTAGGGTTAGGGTAAGGTTAGGGCTAGGGTTAGGGTTAGGGTAGGGTTAGGGTTGGGCTAGGGTTAGGGTTAGGGTTGGGCTAGGGTTAGGGTTGGGCTAGGGTTAGGGTTGGGCTAGGGTCAGGGTTGGGCTAGGGTTAGGGCTAGGGTTAGGCTAGGGTTAGGGTTGTGCTAGGGCTAGGGTTAGGTCTCGGGTCACGACTAGGGTTAGAATTAGGGTTAGGGCGAACTATAATTAGGGTTAGAATTAGGATTAGGGATTAGGGTTGGGATTAGGGTTAGGGTTGGGATTAGGGTTAGGGGTGTGTTGGGGTTAGGGTTGGAGCAAGAATTGAGGGGTTTCCACTATTTGCCAACTTTGGGGGTCTAAAAATTGGGGTCTAAAAAATCACTTTTGTGGAAATAAAAAAAGACTTTTTATTTTCACGGCTCTGCGTTTATAAACTTTTGTGAAGCGCTTGGGGGTTCAAAGTGCTCACCACACATCTAGATAAGTTCATTAGGGGGTCTAATTTCCAAAATGGGGTCACTTGTGGGGGGTTTCCACTGTTTAGGCCCATCAGGGGCTCTGCAAGCGCAACATGATGCCCGCATACCATTCCATCAAAGTCTGCATTCCAAAATGGCACTCCTTCCCTTCCGAGCTCTCCCATGCGCCCAAACAGTGGTTCCCCCCACATATGGGGTATCGGCGTACTCAGGACAAATCGCATAACAACTGTGCAGGTATGATTTCTCCTGTTACCCTTGTAAAAATAAAAATTTGGGGGCGAAAAGATCATTTTTGTGGAAAAAAATGGATTTTTTATTTTCACGGCTCTACGTTATAAACTTCTGTGAAGCACTTGAAGGTTCAAAGTGCTCACCACACATCTAGATAAGTTCCTTAATGGGTCTAGTTTCCAAAATGGGGTCACTTGTGGGGGGTTTCCACTGTTTAGGCCCATCAGGGGCTCTGCAAGCGCAACATGATGTCCGCAGACCATTCCATCAAAGTCTGCATTCCAAAATGGCACTCCTTCCCTTCCGAGCTCTCCCATGCGCCCAAACAGTGGTTCCCCCCACATATGGGGTATCGGCGTACTCAGGACAAATCGCATAACAACTGTGCAGGTATGATTTCTCCTGTTACCCTTGTAAAAAATAAAAATTTGGGGGAGAAAAGATCATCTTTGTGGAAAAAAATAGATTTCTTATTTTCACGGCTCTACGTTATAAACTTTTGTGAAGCCCTTGGGGGTTCAAAGTGCTCACCACACATCTAGATAAGTTCCTTAATGGGTCTAGTTTCCAAAATGGGGTCACTTGTTGGAGGTTTCCACTGTTTAGGCACATTAAGGGCTCTCCGAATGCAACATGGCATCCGATCTCAATTCCAGCCAATTCTGCGTTGAAAAAGTCAAACGGCGCTCCATCCCTTGCAAGCTCTGCCGTGTGCTGAAATAGTGGTTTACCCCCACATATAGGGTATCGGCGTATTCAGGAGAAATTGTACAACAAATTTTGTGGTTGATTTTCTCTTTTAACACTTGTGAAAATAAAAAAATTGGTTCTGAAGTAAATTTTTTGCAAGAAAAAGTTAAATATTAATTTTTTCCTTCCACATTGCTTTAGTTCCTGTGAAGCACTTAAAGGGTTAATAAACTTCTTGAATGTGGTTTTGAGCACCTTGAGGGGTCTAGTATTTAGAATGGTGCCACTTTTGGGTATTTTCTGTCATGTACACCTCTCAAAATGACTTTAAATATGATGTGGTCCCTAAAAAAAATGGTTTTGTAAATTTTGTTGTAAAAATGAGAAATCGCTGGTCAACTTTTAACCCTTATAACTTCCTAACAAAAAAAAAATTTTGCTTCCAAAATTGTGCTGATGTAAAGTAGACATGTGGGAAATGTTATTTATTAAGAAATTTGTGTGACACATCTCTCTGATTTGAGGGCATAAAAATTTAAAGTTTTAAAATTGCAAAATTTTCAAAATTTTCGCCATATTTCTATTTTTTTCATAAATAAACACAAGACTTATCGAAGAAATTTTACCACTAGTATGAAGTACAATATGTCACGAAAAAACAGTCTTAGAATCAGCAGGATCCATTAAAGCGTTCCAGAGTTATAACCTCATAAAGGGACAGTGGTCAGAATT
Organism: Dendrobates tinctorius; assembly: GCF_039654945.1. Classification (NCBI taxonomy): domain Eukaryota; kingdom Metazoa; phylum Chordata; class Amphibia; order Anura; family Dendrobatidae; genus Dendrobates; species Dendrobates tinctorius. Next base: position 54,527,238 of record NW_027361698.1, on the reverse strand, counting down.
GTAAAAATTGGCCTGGTCATTAAGCTGCAAACTGGCTGTCGCTAAGGGGTTAATCCCTTTGACAATAGAAAACATGTTTTGATCCATATCCTCACTTTCACTCCTATCTGCTATGGCTCCTTGAATAAAGGATTCATTTTTGGATGACTATTACTTTTTGATATAGCAAAGTACAAAAGCTTTTTATTGTGCTTATGCAAGGATCGGTTTCTAAGAAGGGGCATTTTTGATTCTTTTTACAATTTATGTCACCTAAAAAAGTAAGATACTGAAGTGTTTTGTTAAAAGTGCTGTTGGTCATGCTTGGTTACCATCTGTTTTGTTTTTGCCAGATAGGTTGAGATTAGCTAGACAACTTATCTCTGTGTTTGCATTAAATAGTTCAAACTGGGTTCAAAAGTCTTATGAGAGCTCTGATTGTTATTCATGTAGTTTTCAGGTAAGTAGTGGCTTTAGTGTATTGCAATTCAAGTCAAATTTACTTGCTGCAAATCAATATTTTTGGGAAATATGCTCATTTCTACAATGGAGCTTATTGTTCTTCTAATACATTTCACCCCTGCTCTTACTAATGAACATGGCAGGACAGTCTGCTCTCTAGCTATGTTCACATTGTGGTTTTAATATTTGAAAAATAAAGAAGTTCTATTTTATGAAGAGTCATAAAGTGCCTTTTTAGACTCACTTGTGTGGCGATCAATACCCTTTACACTCGGGTTTGGAGGTGGCAAAACTTGAATTGGTGAGACTGCAGTTTGTGTTTTCTACTTTTATTATGATTACCCCATAAGTAGAATTCAATTTGAATCAAATAACTTTTATGAAAATTTAACTTTTGCACCAAATTCTAGCAAACCGCCAAATTCTAATTTAGTCAGAAGTTTTCATAATTGTTGAAATAAGACAATCAACAGAAACTAAGTGAATACATTATATTAAAGGTTAACTGGATTTAGTGACTGTTTCATTCTTATAAATCATGCAGCACTTCTACAACTCACACAGCTTCACCTGAAGAGTATCTTGTTTCTACTACGCCTTGAGGTTCTGTTTCATGCACAGTAATCAATGAAATGTAAAGTTTTACTCATTTGTGATCATGAGCATTTGCTGCACTAATATACAGTATTATAAGAAAACATTCTTGTAAGCTAAAGTTTTGCTTGATTAAGAAAATAACTTATGGAAATATTTATTATTTCAATCTCGACCTTTTCAACCATTTTACTTAACTGTTCACTGACCACTGATATAGGGTACACCCACAAGTCATTTCACTTCTTTTCCGCTTGTCTGAATAGACTAATTATCTCATCAGTTTGTGTGCATGTAAATCCTTAGTGGTCAAATGTTTCTCTTATGAGAATGTAAGAATTATAATATGTTTGATTGTACTTCGCTGAGCCTGTGTATTTGATGTATGAATATTTCATTACAGATCTAATGCAAAATGCATGTCAGTTAAAAACTCAAGTAATACAGTTTATATACATATTTTATTCTGTAAAATTAACTCAGTTATTCTCTATGAACAGCTGGTTTATTTAACCATATAAAACGAATTATGCAGCACGCTTAAGAATAAAAATAAAAAAAAATCATATTTTTTAAAATAAGTAGAGAAAAAATTAAATGTATTTGGTTTATTTTATGTTGCCCAATTTAAATATTCCAGAGAAACAAAAATTTTAAATAATTATATGAACTACTATATTCTCAGTGTGTGAAGAATATATGTTGTAAATATTAGCATTGAGAGGAAGAAATAATCTACTGTAGCATCACTGGATAAAAGAAATTCTGGAGCAGGGCCTGACAGTGCTTCCACAACTATTAATAATACAACAATAGATGGGATTTATGATGAGACAGTGAACTTACAATCCTGCAGTTCAGTTTAGTTCCTTATGTACACTCTTTCTGTGGCTCTCGTAATATTCAACTAGGACAAATATACCCAAATAGAAAAAAAAGAATGGGCTGGTCCAATAGCATTAATACCCTTTATAAACAAGCTTTTTTAACTGCTAACCATTTTTGTACGTTGCTTGATTATAAAATTCCCTATTACCTTTTTTATTTTTAAATCCTGTGGTGTTTTGTATGAGGGTAGTCTCAAACCCAACGTCATTAGAGGATGACCCTACAACCACTTAAATCACCTCTAAGACAAGATGTCATCAACGGCATGGCACTATAGTCCGTTACCACAACTTGTCATTGTCGTCCCTGATGATGTCCTATTTCGGGAGTGGGGGCGAAAGTGATGGAGAAAGATTGCAGCATCATTGGCCACAAACAGTTCTTATGTGCCTGCTACCTGCATCTTCAATGGTCGCCGCCAAAGTCTATAATTCTGTCACCACCACCTCTTTCCCTGAAATGAGATGTCATCAGGGGGCGGTGACAGAAGTAAGGTGAGTGACACCCCACTACTGCTATTAGTTCCATCAAACAAACTGCTATCATGGAGGCAGTTGTAAAAGTAGGGTGAGAATGATAAGTCAGGGGGCACCCGAAGACTAAACAAATTTCATGAACGTAAATTTGAATACTGTGAGTGATTTTGTTTTAAAAATGATATAGCTTTTGGAAATGTAAAATAATAAAAATAATAGCATTTGTAAATTCTCTTGAAAAAAATGCTGTTAAATTTTACTTGCGTTTTAGTCAGTTTTTTATGCTGCGTTTTTTTGCCTACTTTTGGTTTGTCATGCAAAACATGTTTGTTTAAAATACTTAGCTTTGACATGCATTACGTATGTTTTCAGTGCATTTCCACTGCATAATCCCACAAAAATGCATGTGTTTTTTCCTGTGGATTTTTTTCGCCTCATTCAAGTCAAGAGAGAAATCCTTAAATAAAACACATATTTACTGCTAGACATATTGACAAATTGACAAATTGTAAACACACTGCATGTCAGTTTAAGTTGCGTAACAAAAAAAATGCAGTTGTCATGACTAGTGTTGAGCATTCCGATACCACAAGTATCGGGTATCGGCCGATATTAGCTGTATCGGAATTCCGATACTTAGTTCCGATACTTTTTTCATATCGAATACCAGAATCGGAAGTTCCCATAATGCTAGGAGCCCGCTCGATTTGATTCAGCCAATGGGGATCCTCAGAAGTGTGGGCACATCCTGTTAGGCATGTAGGCATGTTAACTACTGGCATGGCTGTGATTGGCTGCTGAAATGATGTCATGATGCACTATAAAAAGCGCTGCAGCCGCCATTTCTGGTCACTCTGCTGTGAATTCAGTTAGGGACAGGCTGCTGTTGAAGACTGTGAGGGACAGTTAGAAATAGCGATTCCACAAAACATATAGTGCTTAACCCAGGCTACATAAACCACCACTGTAGCTTGCTTTTCCCTAGCAGCGCTGTTTTCACAGCTGTCTGCAAGGGCTGTGTGAGTGCAGACCCACGCTGTGTAGTGTGTCCTGCAGGCACGTCTGCTTGTAGGCCGGCCAGCGTGTGTCTCTGCCTCATACACATTTTTCTTTTATTGCTGCTTTTTTTTTCTCCTGTATAGTGTGCTTCCATACGTATCTATATACGTTGGTTGCAAACACTAAAGGAGTGGACAGCGGAGCCTTTCAGCAGCCTTTCAGTGCTATAGCCCATTTCTCTGCACTGTTTTTGGCTGTCTGATAGGTCTCTCTGTGTGTGAGTGCAGCTCACGTTGCAGTGTGTTCTACAGCCACCGCTAGCTGTAGTCCGCTCAGCGTGCATCACTGCCTCATACATAGTCCTTTTTTTGCAGCTAATTTAGCCAGATTTTTGCTCCTATATTAGTGTGCTTCCAACCGCATCCATTGTCATTGGTTGGTTGCAAACACTATATAGGATTAGATAGAGGAGCCTTTTTGCTGGCTTGTGCCCTTCAGGGCCAGCCAGGCTAGTATCACCCTATTTTTTGGAGCCTCATCAATTGCATTGTAGGTTAGCTTCCTGCATTGTAATCGCTCCAAAAAGTTTGTGATACTATAGCTTTCAAACTTTGGTCACATCCTTTCCTTTCCCCCCACCCAAAAAAAAGGAAATAAAGTTCACCAAACACTCCACTTTACAGTTGTCTAGGCCACATTAGATCATATTAAAGTGTAGTACACACACTCTTAGCCAAATTAGTGTTTCTTACACTGGTTAGCAGGTGTTCAGGAATAAGAACACTAAGCCACCCCTTTTTTACTTTTCTGCCTATCTTTATCAGTCTACCAAGATGAAGAAGGCAGGGAGTAAGGCACGTGGTCATGGCCGTGGAGTTTCAGCAGGGAGAGGACGGGGGGATTCAGCAGGGAGAGGACGTGGGGATTCGGTGTCTGCTGCGGCCACCAGTGACCCGGCATCCCCCACTTTTACCAGGCAACAGTCCTTCATGCGCAGCTTTGTAGGACCTCGCCGTACCCCACTGCTGCGTGACGAACAAATTGAAGCCGTTGTCGGATGGATGGCAGCTAACGCATCCACTTCAATGACTTCCGCATCCTCCCAAGGCCAGAGCACTGAAGAGCAACCATCTGTCTCTTCACCACCTGCCAAATTGCCCAGGCAGTCTGAGAGCCCTGGACAGGAGCCATCTCAATCTTTACTTCTGTTCTCAGAATCTGTTGGCTTGGAAAGAGGTGGCCAGCCAAGCAGCATTCTAGAGCGTGAAGAAAAGGGAGTATGCAGTGATGCGCAACTGCTTTGTCCCTCTGAATCTGAAGAGGCGGGTGGGCCAGTGCCTATTGTCAGCACACCTCAGTGCTCATCTGATGATGATGAGACTCAGTTGCCAATTTCTGGTGCGTACGGTGCTGGCGAGACAACCCAGGACCAGCCGGTGCTTGAAGAGGGGAGTGGAGATGATGAGGTCCTTGACCCATCATGGCGTTAGCCACAGGAAGGTGGTGGGAGCAGCTCTGAGGAAGAGATTCCCCGAACGGCCAAAAGAGGAGGGAGAGGGCGGGGGCAGACTTGGTTGCCTGTAGCCTCCACTTTGGCACCCGTGAGGAGCAATCCTCTTCCAAAACACAAAACGGGCGCTCCCAGGACTTGCAGTGCGTGGTCTTTTTTTGACACAGTTGCAGATGACATTTGCTTTGTCAAATGCAAGCTGTGTCATCAGAAAGTGAAACGAGGGAAAAATGTGACCAACCTCAATACCACAAATATGTGGAAACATGTGCGTACCAAGCACGAGGTGGAGTTACACAGACACACTGAAGATGTAGGCCAACCTTCAGCAGCACCTACCACCTCTTCAGCTCGTGTTGGGGCCTCTTCCTCCAGCTCACACACAGCTGGTTCGGCTTCCTCACTGGAACGCCATGGAAGAACCACTGCCACTGTTGTCCAGAGACCCAGTGAAATTCCACCCACTGAACCACGTTCGCAGTCATCAGCACACTCCCAGACCACTCACCAGCAATCGGTAGCACAGGCATGGGAGAAAAAGCGGCCATACTCGGCAAACCATCCCCGAGCACTGGCTCTGAATGCCGGCATTGCCAAACTACTGGCCCTTGAGATGCTGTCATTCAGGCTGGTGGAGACTGACACCTTCCAGAACTTTATGTCATTGGCAGTTCCACAATACAATGTGCCCAGCTGCTTTTATTTCAGCAGGCAAGCTGTCCCTGCCCTGCAAAAGCATGTGGAGGGAAAAATTAAAAATGCGCTACTAAATGCCGTCAGTAGCAAGGTCCACCTGACCACCGATGCGTGGACCAGTAGCCATGGACAGGGACGATACCTTTCCCTCACTGCCCATTGGGTCAATGTTGTGGAGCCGGGTACAGATCTGGAGAGTGGCTCTGTACGTATTCTGCCAACTCCAAGGATTGCAGGAATGCAGTCTGTACATATTGAGTCCTCCTCCTACTCTAGTTCCTCGGAATCAGCACTGCGTGAGCCTGTTAGGCCAGATATGAGCACAGGTGTGGCCAAACGTCAACAGGCCATCCTTAAATTAATTTCTTTGGGGAATCGGAGCCACACAGCACAGGAGCTCTGGAATGCCATCAAGCAGGAGAGCGATGTGTGGTTTGTGCCAGAGAATCTCCAGCCAGGTTTGGTAGTGAGTGACAATGGCCGAAATCTAGTGGCAGCTCTGGGCCTAGGCAACCTCACTCACATACCATGTCTGGCACACGTGCTCAATTTGGTCGTGCAGAGCTTTCTGAGGGACTATCCGGATCTTGATGCACTGCTGCACAAGGTTCGCCTAGAGTGTGCTCACTTGCGGCGTTCCAGCATGGCAAGATCGCGCATTGCATCTCTGCAACGCTGATTCCGCCTGCCAGAACATCACATCATATGTGACCTCCCCACCAGGTGGAATTCAACGTTACATATGTTGGAGCGGTTGTGTGAGCAGCAGGCAGCAGTAATGGAGTACCAGCTGCATCAGGCGCAAACAAGTCGCACTGTGCGCCGGACACACTTCACCACCACTGAGTGGGCCACTATGAGGTACATCTGCCAAGTTTTGCATGCCTTCGATGACTCCACGCGGATGGCCAGTGCAGATGATGCACTAATCAGCATGACTGTCCCCCTCATCTGTTTGCTTCAAAAAACCTTACAAGCACTAAGTGAGGAGGTTTTTGAAGAGGTCGAGTATGAGCAGTCAGAAATGCCATCTGCTTCTGGCAAGTCTGCGCAACGTGCTTCCACACAAAGGCCCAGGCAGGGGACACTTAGTGAGGAGGATGACGAGGAGTCAATGGAGGAGGAGGAACACATCTCTCCAGAGGAGGGAGGTACACAAGGCTCTAGTAGTCAGTGTGTACAGCGAGGGTGGGGTGATGCTGAGCAGGCAGAGATGCTGCCTCAAGCTGGGGACAGCGTTTCCGGTCCAGTTGGCAGTCTGCAGCACATGGTTGATTTCATGCTGCAGTGCTTGTTAAATGACCGCCGCATCGCCAACATTCTCCACACGGCTGATTATTGGGTGTACACCCTCCTAGATCCTCGCTACCGGGACAACTTACAAAGCCTCATACCACAGTTGAACCGGGAGCGAAAAATGCGTGAGTACCAAGAAACACTTGTGCAGGCCATCATGTTCTCCATTCCCCCCACAAGTGTTGCTGGTAGTGCTTTTCAAAGCAGCCATGTGGGTAGAGGCAGTGGAGGAAGCTCTGCACAAAGAGGTAGCAGAGGCAGTGCCGCAGGACAAGGCAAGGCCAGTATGGCCCAAACGTGGAAAAGTTTTGTGGGACCGCCACAAACAGCTACACCATCACAGACTGCTCCAGTCAGCAGGAGGCAACGTTTCCGTCAGATGATGACAGACTACTTGTCGTGCCTTGTTAGTATTCTCCCAGACGGCTCTTCCCCGTTCAAGTATTGGGTCTCTAAGCTGGATACATGGCCAGAGCTTAGCCAGTATGCATTGGAGGTGCTGGCTTGCCCTGCTGCCAGTGTATTATCGGAACGTGTCTTTAGTGCTGCAGGTGGTGTGGTAACAGACCGTCGCACGCGACTATCCGCCGATAATGTTGACCGGCTTACTTTTATGAAAATGAACAAGGCCTGGATCTCACCTGAATTTGCCAGTCCTCTTCCAGAATAAATAATTGGCTGGCAACAGGATCCAGGTCTCCTGTTGTGTTCATGTTTCTATGACCTGAACTTTATTTCCTGGGCTACAGCAACGCCCGTTGTTGCTCAAAAGTGCTGTCCACACAGACAAAACACTCGCTCATGTGTAAGTGGGGTTCGGTAACGTCAGCTGATCCCCTGCTGTGTGTACGGCAAACTCTCCTGCTGCCTACAACTTCTGACTATCTCTGATTTAATATGTTCTCTGATTTGCCCTCTGTCTCCACTCTGTTTTGAGTATTTCCTCCTGCCTACAACACTGCCTGTTTCTGCTCTCAAGTGCCATCTGCACAATCCACACTTGTTCCTGTGGTACCTGGGTCCTGTAACATCTGCTCATCTCCAGAGTTGAGCACGGCAATGTCTCCTGCTTTGTCTACATTCCCACTACTTGTAGTGGAAATGTGGACAGAGCAGGAGACATTGCCTGACTCACCTCTAGGGAGAAGCTGCTGTTACAGAACCCCAGTAACACAGGAACAAGTGTGGGTTGTGCAGACGGCATTTCAGAGCAGCAACTGGCGTGGTTGGAAGCCAGAGGAAATACTCGAAACAGAGTGAAGAAAGAGGCCTAATTGGAGTACGTTGACAGTTAGTAGTAGTCTAGAAACAATCGCAAACTGCCACCAAGTAGGCCTAGGCCTACTACCTGATTTTCCCTGGGCTCCGACACCGCCAGTTGGTGCTCAGAAGTGCTGTCCGCACAGACAAAACACTCGCTCATGTGTAAGTGGGGTTCGGTAACGTCAGCTGATCCCCTGCTGTGTGGAGGGCAAACTGCTGCTGCCTCCAAATTGTAACTACTTCAGATTTAAACATTCTCTGATTTGGCCTCTGTCTCCACTCTGTCTCTAGTATTTCCCCTGACCTCCAACACCGCCAGTTCCTGCTCACAGTTGCCGTCCACGCATTCCACACGTGTTCCTGTGTTACTGGGGTTCTGTAACGTCAGCAGATCCCCCAATGTGTGTCCGCCACTGTCTCCTGCGCTGTCCACCTTCCCACTGCAAGCGGTGGGAATGTGGACAGAGCAGGAGACAGTGGCAGACACACATCAGGGGATCTGCTGACATTACAGAATCCCAGTAACACAGGAACACGTGTGGATTGGGCAGACGGCTGCTGTACGCATAAACTGGCGGTGTTGGTGGTCACGTGAAATCCTGGAAACAGAGTGGAGACAGATGCCTAATTGGAGCACGTTGACAGTTTGTTGTAGCCTACAAACAATCTAAAACTACCACCAAGTAGGCCTCGGCCTACACCATGATTGTCCCTGGGCTCCAACAATGCCAGTTGGTGCTCGGCAGTGTCTTTGGCACTGGCACTCCCTGTTGCCCAGCCTGGTTCCAGCACGCCTGCTGTTTCCGGGTAGTGTCAAGGTCACTATGCCACCAATCCGTTGTCCTGTCGTCTTGCGGCCGGGTTAGCTGACTCTACGGTGCCTGCAGTTTAGGTGACTCCTATGTGGGCTGCGGGAACTGGCACTGAAGGCTGGATCCGTAGTGCCAATGGGACATGGACCCCCTGTAGGACTGTGGGTTTCGGTAACTGCGGCCGGCTTGTGGTCTGGCTACTTTGCTTTGAATGGGTACCTTCTGCTACCCACCCGGGTTCCAGCACTGTCTGCTGGTTCTCGCCAGAGCCTTTGGCCTAGGTGCCTCCATCTCGGTATCTGAGGTCCAGCACCGTCAGCTGGTCCTTGGTAATGCTTTCTAGCACAGGTACCTCCTGCCTAGTAACCGTGGTCCAGCACCGTCAGCTGTTCCTCGGTAGTGCCATTGGCTCTTGCAGCTTTTGCTACCCATCTGGGTTCCAGCACCGTCAGCTTGTTCTCGGCAGTGTCTTTGGCACGGGTACTCCCTGTTGCCCAGCCTGGTTCCAGCACGCCTGCTGTTTCCGGGTAGTGTCAAGGTCACTATGCCACCAATCCATTGTCCTGTCGTCTTGCGGCCGGGTTAGCCGACTCTACGGTGCCTGCAGTTTAGGTGACTCCTATGTGGGCTGCGGGAACTGGCACTGAAGGCTGGATCCGTAGTGCCAATGGGACATGGACCCCCTGTAGGACTGTGAGTTTCGGTAACTGCGGCCTGCTTGCGGCCTGGCTACTTTGCTTTGAATGGGTACCTTCTGCTACCCACCCGGGTTCCAGCACTGTCTGCTGGTTCTCGCCACAGCCTTTGGCCTAGGTGCCTCCATCTCGGTATCCGAGGTCCAGCACCGTCAGCTGGTCCATGGTAGTGCTTTTTAGCACAGGTACCTTCTGCTTAGTAACCGTGGTCCAGCACCGTCAGTTGGTCCTCGGTAGTGCCATTGGCTCTTGTTCCTTCTGTTACCCATCCGGGTGCCAGCACTGTCTGCTGGTTCTCGCCACAGCCTTTGGCCTAGGTGCTTCCATCTCGGTATCCGAGGTCCAGCACCGTCAGCTGGTCCTTGGTAGTGCTTTTTAGCACAGGTACCTTCTGTTTAGTAACCGTGGTCCAGCACCGTCAGTTGGTCCTCAGAAGTGCCATTGGCTCTTGTTCCTTCTGCTACCCATCCGGGTGCCAGCACTGTCTGCTGGTTCTCGCCACAGCCTTTGGCCTAGGTGCCTCCATCTCGGTATCCGAGGTCCAGCACCGTCAGCTGGTCCTTGGTAGTGCTTTTTAGCACAGGTACCTTCTGCTTAGTAACCGTGGCCCAGCACCGTCAGTTGGTCCTCGGTAGTGCCATTGGCTCTTGTTCCTTCTGCTACCCATCCGGGTGCCAGCACTGTCTGCTGGTTCTCGCCACAGCCTTTGGCCTAGGTGCCTCCATCTCGGTATCCAAGGTCCAGCACCGTCAGCTGGTCCTTGGTAGTGCTTTTTAGCACAGGTACCTTCTGCTTAGTAACCGTGGTCCAGCACCCTCAGTTGGTCCTCAGAAGTGCCATTGGCTCTTGTTCCTTCTGCTACCCATCCGAGTGCCAGCACTGTCTGCTGGTTCTCGCCACAGCCTTTGGCCTAGGTGCCTCCATCTCGGTATCCGAGGTCCAGCACCGTCAGCTGGTCCTTGGTAGTGCTTTTTAGCACAGGTACCTTCTGCTTAGTAACCGTGGTACAGCACCGTCAGTTGGTCCTCGGTAGTACCATTGGCTCTTGTTCCTTCTGCTACCCATCCGGGTGCCAGCACTGTCTGCTGGTTCTCGCCAGTTTCTCAGCCTTCTTGTACCTTCTGCTACATTTCCAAGATCAAGCTTTTTGAAATTGTCTTTGGTAATCCTTATTGATCTCCATGACGACGACCCTGATGACGACGACCCTGAAGACCACAACAAAGAAGACCAGAAACATGACCCTAAATAATAAGACCAAGAGGGCAAAGATCATGAAGACAACCACCAAGATACAGAACAAAAGACAGAAGAACAAGAAGCAGAAGAAGCAAAAGCAGAAGAACAGAAAGCAGAAGAACATTAAGCATAAGACTAAAAATTAGCATAGAAGAAATCAAAATTATAAGCAGAAGAAGACTAAGCACTAGTCATGACCTTTTTGTAAATCTCTTACACATTGATGGGATTATAATACACTGCACTGTAGGAGCTTACCCTTAGGAGTTACATTTTTTGTTCCTTTATTGTTAATGAAAATGCAATTTCTGCAAGTAACTGCCTTATCTTTTGACAAACAAAAATGGACCAAAAGAACCCTTTTAACTATAGAGAGGCTCTGTTTTTCTTACTTACCTGACTGGCACACTACATTTACCAAACCCATACTAGACTATCGAACTCGCAAACAGAGAAGCACAATTCGTCTCTCCACAGAACACATTTCAATTTTTCCAGAGTTAAGTGGCAGTGTGCCACACACCACTACATCTGACACTAGGCATTGTGATTGGTGTTGTAAGGCTTGCATGCAGCTGCTCGACTGTAGAAAATTATATATCTTTTTGTGCTGATATTAATGCTAGGAGAGGTTTGGAATTCTGCAGATATTTGGTCAGCAGAGTGTTGGTGACTTACCAACCTTGCTGTAGCTTTAAGTGATCTCCAATTCATGGCTGAGTTGTTGTGTTTCCTAAATGGTTCCATTTTTCAATAATACCACTGACAACTAATGATGAAAAAATTAAATTGGAGGAAATTTCATGGACTGACATTTTGCAAGGTGACATATTACTAGTGATGAGCGAGCACTAAAATGCTCGGGTGCTCATTGCTCGGGTCGAGCAAATTGGAACACTCGGGTACTCGGACAGAACAATGAGCCCAATGTAAGTCTATGGGAAACCCGAGCATTTTTACCGCGATCCCCCTGGGGTTCTTTAAGGTCTAAAAATGTATGAAAATGATGGAAACACTGCTTAAATGACGTGGGGATATTATGGGGATTGCTCCTGGAAGCATTTCTGACTCCTAGTTCACAGATTTAGCCAATGTTGTCTGCGTTTCATGCCATTTTTCCCGCTGCACCAAAAAAAATGCCAAAACGAAACCAAAACGGATTTTGCTGGAAAATATGTTAAGCTAAGAGGTACATCCTTTTCAGGTTAATGACTTGTCTATAAGGCAAAATAAATAACCCCAGACCAAAATGTTCCTCCACCACTTGGGCTATTTTCAGACGCAGAGTTTTTGAAGTGTTTCTCAACTTTAACATTGCTTTCAACCAATACAAATGCATTCACTGGGAAATGTCATTGTAACATTTAACAATCCTAGCTGGCCATGTGTTGTGTGACACATAAACAGACCCATCATGTTTCATTTATGAAGGAGGTATTCTTAAAGTCACAGAACCTATTTTTACCCGGGCATCAGGTGGCAATAATCTTCTTAAAGGGCCATTATTAAACAGTGGGTCTCCTAAACTGTTATTGCCTATGCAGTGAGTGGATGGGCTGCCAAGAATTATGACGCACGCCAATACCCCTTTCACGAGAGGTCCAGGAGGGCTTCCCGAAAAAATGTTGCATTGAATGCAAGGCCTGGTTTACCCCAAAGTTGCATGCACCCCAATAAGCTTTTCAAGCCAGATACTGCATGACCACCAGAAAATCCTCTTCACATTATTCATTTCGTAATCCCAAACTCTTTTCTTATGCATTGACTGCAAGGCTTGCCCTGCTGCCAAGTCATATGCACCCCAAAAAATGCCTTTGAACCCTGGTACTGGATGGCCCCAGGAAAATCTAATTCACATTGTTCATTTTCTACTCCCATTCTGTTTTTTTATGCATTGACTGCAAGGCCAGCCCTACTACCAAATCATATGCATCGCAATAACCCCAATAACCCCTTGGAAGAAACATGGAGGAGGGCCTCTTAACCAAAAATGTCCAATTAAAAAGGAGCCGGTCTCCTAGACTTGCAATGCCCAAACACTAAGTGTATGGGCTGGCATACATTTCCCCTGTGGGGTGCACCTCAACCTTTTCCATAACAAGTATTTTACGACCAGCAAAACCACACACCCTTGTTCGGAATCTGACACTGGCTGTAGCAACATGGAACACATAAACCTTTTTTATCTAGTGGCGGTGGATGATGAGACTTGGAGGAAGGCCTGATTAAAAAAGAGACCCAATTTCTAGGAGCAGGTCTCATATACTTGGAATGCCCTTTAGAGCTTATACTTACCCTCCAGTCCAGGCTCAGAAAATCATCGATTTCTCGCAGCACACAGTGCATGCGCTGGAGGGATTAATGAGTCTGCAGTCACACACAGAGACTTCAGACATTGATTTGGATTGGACATCCCCTTTAAAAATGTGGCTTTCCGTAGACACCATATAGACACAATGATCCACATTTATATATGAAATTGCGCGTATTGCTGTGTGTATGTTTATTAAGGCTCGGTTCACACGTAGTAGAATTCCCACGGAAGTTACCGCGAGAATTCTGGAATTCCATTCCACAAGAAAATCGCATATTAAATTCCTGCAATTTTCCCGCAGAAAAACTAGCAATTTGCAAGCGTAATTAGCTTGCAGAATGCTAGCATTTTCCAAGCGATCTGTAGCATAACTTGGAGAACTGATTGAAAGGTTGGACACACTCGTCAAACATAGTGTTTGACGAGTGTGACCAACTTTTTACTATTGAGGCTGCCTATGCAGCGTCAGTAGTAAAAAGATCTAATGTTAAAAATAACAAAAAGAAATAAAAAATCGTGTTATATTCAACTTCCAACGTCCCGCACAGCGTCCCCAGGCCTCCGCGATGCTCTGACATGTTCCGTTCCCAGTGATGCATTGCGATGATGACGTCACGGTCTCGAGAGACCGCTACAGCATCGTGAGACACGACGTCAGCAAAGGTCATCGCAATGCATTACTGGGAACGGGAGCTGCCGCGCGTATCGCTGAAGCCTGGGGATGCTGTGCGGGACGTCGTAAGGTGAATATAACCCAAATTTTTTATTTTAATTCTATTTTTTACAGGGATATGGTACCCACAGCCCAGAGGACAGTCTCCTCTCCTCCGGACTGTGGGTACCATCCGCAAATGTTCTGCTTACTTTTTGAATGGTGGGCACAGCCACATGCGGAAAGTAAGCAGAGCAATGCAATCCTATGTGGGCGGAATTACCGCGATTCTGCAAATTAACGAGCATGCTGCGGATTTTTCCACCATGCGATTCCAGTGCGGGAAAATCTGCAGCATTAGCACAGCATTGCGGAATCCCATAGGATTGCATGGGATGCTATTTTTTTGCATTTTTGCAGCAAAATCGTGCGGTAAAAACCAACACAGAAAGGCGAAAAAACCTGAACGTGTGAAGGCAGCCTAAGAACGAAAGGAAGAATTTACTTAATCCACAGTGTAAGTGTTTTTACCCTGCGATTTTGGGGAGATAAAACAAATATTCTTATCGCCATGCCCTGATAAACTACAACAATAACATTCATAGTGTTGATTCCCATTCTCACGGTAACTGCTATTCAGTGTGATGCTCCTTGGTGCTCCCTCTTCTTTCTGGGACATTATGCCACACATCAGGGACATGTGTCACTCAAAGTGTGAGAAGAATAAGTGCAACATAAAGGGATGTGAGGAAGGAAGCCCAGACACTAGGGAAAGGGTGAGTGGAGACTTCAAGGCAGATCTAATAACACCCTAACCGCCCTATCATTACTAAATTGGTTCCTCACCTATCACCGAGCAGGAAATCTAAGCCCCATATTTTCCTAGAGTTAGGCCCTGGATAGGGAGGGGGAGGGGATATGCACTGAAAAAAAAAGGTAGACAGACAATGGGAATGAACTTAGCTTGAGCAGACTCAGAGAGGTAACACCAAATGTCCTCAAACAGCTCCAGAGAGGAAGTTAGGTCACTGCTATAGCTCCAAGCCTTCACAACAGAAAAATGTGAACATCATCAGTGACTCTCTGCAGCAGACTGGTGATTTATAAAGATCCAAGTCCAGGTGTGTCAACTAGATCCGGAGAGAGTTTGTCACTGTGTCCAAGAATCAAAAGTATTAAGGAGTCGTCTGTAATGCCAAACTCAGAGACCTTCTGCAGCCAGATGCAGAGTGACAGTCTGTTGCATTTGACATACCCATGACAGCATGGCTTGCTCATGAATGCTAGTAACTTACAGCCCCCTGACCATATTGGCTTTTAGGAATAGAGTACACGTCACTCCGTCTTCGAGGTTCATGGAAAAGGATACCACTCCTCAAAACGTATAGTATAAGAAATTCTGGCACTCAAAAGAAGTATATGCAGAAGAAATTTATGTGTACAACAGATTCTCCCAAAATCATTTGACGTTTTGGTCTACAATTCAGACCTTCATCAGACTAGAGGTATGGAGCTATGTGTGACCATGGAAAGTCCATGCAAGGCAGCCATGATAAGTAGCAATATTCTCCTTTTTAGGGGGGAGAGATCAAGGTCTTGGGAAAAAGTCCCTGTGGGCACATAGTCAGGCGTGTACGCAGCGCTAGCAGGGGGGTAGGGGCTTAAATGTGAGCGTTTTTTGATGAGTTTTTTTCTGATGGTATGATCTTCTTTTCTATAGCGACTTTCTCCCTTTGTCCCAAGACCTTGATCTCTCTTCCTTCCCCCTAAAAAGAGTAAGCTTATATACCAGTCTATTTCTGTTCTCTATTGTCCTCCATCGTTATGCCTGTTACCAAGCATTTTACTACTTTACATTGCTATTGGTCAGGGTTTTTCCATTTTTTTCACATTTTTTTCACTCTTTTTATTTATTGTTTTTTTCCCTTTTTTTTTTCCTTTTTTTCTGTTTTTCTTTATTTTTGTCATTTTTTCATCTTTTTTTCCCTTTTTTTTCCTTTTTTATCCATTTTTTCATCTATTTCATTTTTGCTCTTTCATTTCTTTTCATTTTTTTCGTTTTATTTTTTTATTTTATTTTTTTCCTTACTTCATTGAATGTTCTTTTATTAATACTCTTATTAATTTCTACAGAGAATATTGCTACTAATTGTGGCTGCCTTCCATGGACTTTCCATGCTCACACATATCTCCCTACCTCTAGGTACTAGTTATTCTCATATATTTCCTTTGGTCCGGTAATTTCTCCAAAAAGTATTTTTTTTTCCTGTACGCAACGAAACGTTACAAGTAGGGATGAGCGAAACGGGTCGAAAAATTTCAAAAGTCGCCGACTTTTGGCAAAGTCGGGTTTCATGAAACGAAACCCGACCCTAGGATGAGGTCGGCCACGAGGTCGGCGACTTACGCGCCAAAGTCGCGTTTCAAAAGTTTGTTTTGCGCACTTTTTCAGCCAATCAGGATCCACGGACACTGTGGGCAACGTGATGACATAGGCACGGGTCACCATCATGTTTCAGAAGGGCATGCAAGTGATTGGCTTGCTTTGGTGGGTGTCACAGGGGGTATAAAAGGGCGTGCATGCCGACCACCATCTTACTTCTGCCGATCTCAGTATAGGGAGAGGTTGCTGCTGATTCTGTAGGGAGAGCGTTAGGCAGGGAAGAAGACAAAAAAACTGCTTCTGCTGCTAGCGATTTGGCCTGCACAACACACCAGTCACTGTGTGTGCAGTGCAAGGGGAGGCTATATAGTGGTGTATCAGTGGTGTTGGTTGTTGGGCTGCCTTCTAAGGCTTCCTGACAGGCTGGCATTGCTGTTTACCCACTGCTCTGCAAACTGCTTTTTTAAAAGCAATCCAATCTCCCTTATCCTCTAGTCATTTTTGTCACAGCTGTGCCATCGAGCCTGTGACATAGTGCTCAGATATCAGTGGGCCTCACACAATCCAAAAGTGTCCAGTGTCCACAAGTGTCTGCAGAAATTCAAAATCTCCCTTATCCTCTCGTCACTTTTGTCACAGCTGTGCCATCGAGCCTGTGACATAGCGCTCAGATATCAGTGGGCCTCACACAATCCAAAAGTGTCCAGTGTCCACAAGTGTCTGCAGAAATTCAAAATCCCCCTTATCCTCTAGTCACTTTGGTCACAGCTGTGCCATCGAGCCTGTCACATAGCGCTCAGATATTCATTGGGCCTCACACAATCCAAAAGTGTCCAGTGTCCACAAGTGTCTGCTGAAATTCAAAATCTCACTTATCCTCTAGTCACTTTGGTCACAGCTGTGCCATCGAGTCTGTCACATAGCGCTCAGATATTCATTGGGCTTCACACAATCCAAAAGTGTCCAGTGTTCACAAGTGTCTGCTGAAATTCAAAATCTCACTTATCCTCTAGTCACTTTGGTCACAGCTGTGCCATCGAGCCTGTCACATAGCGCTCAGATATTCATTGGGCCTCACACAATCCAAAAGTGTCCAGTGTCCACAAGTGTCTGCTGAAATTCAAAATCTCACTTATCCTCTAGTCACTTTGGTCACAGCTGTGCCATCGAGCCTGTCACATAGCGCTCAGATATTCATTGGGCCTCACACAATCCAAAAGTGTCCAGTGTCCACAAGTGTCTGCTGAAATTCAAAATCTCACTTATCCTCTAGTCACTTTGGTCACAGCTGTGCCATCGAGCCTGTCACATAGCGCTCAGATATTCAGTGGGCCTCACACAATCCAAAAGTGTCCAGTGTCCACAAGTGTCTGCTGAAATTCAAAATCTCACTTATCCTCTAGTCACTTTGGTCACAGCTGTGCCATCGAGCCTGTCACATAGCGCTCAGATATTCATTGGGCCTCACACAATCCAAAAGTGTCCAGTGTCCACAAGTGTCTGCTGAAATTCAAAATCTCACTTATCCTCTAGTCACTTTGGTCACAGCTGTGCCATCGAGCCTGTCACAAAGCGCTCAGATATTCATTGGGCCTCACACAATCCAAAAGTGTCCAGTGTCCACAAGTGTCTGCTGAAATTCAAAATCTCACTTATCCTCTAGTCACTTTGGTCACAGCTGTGCCATCGAGCCTGTCACATAGCGCTCAGATATTCATTGGGCCTCACACAATCCAAAAGTGTCCAGTGTCCACAAGTGTCTGCTGAAATTCAAAATCTCACTTATCCTCTAGTCACTTTGGTCACAGCTGTGCCATCGAGCCTGTCACATAGCGCTCAGATATTCATTGGGCCTCACACAATCCAAAAGTGTCCAGTGTCCACAAGTGTCTGATGAAATTCAAAATCTCACTTATCCTCTAGTCACTTTGGTCACAGCTGTGCCATCGAGCCTGTCACATAGCGCTCAGATATTCATTGGGCCTCACACAATCCAAAAGTGTCCAGTGTCCACAAGTGTCTGCTGAAATTCAAAATCTCACTTATCCTCTAGTCACTTTGGTCACAGCTGTGCCATCGAGCCTGTCACATAGCGCTCAGATATTCAGTGGGCCTCACACAATCCAAAAGTGTCCAGTGTCCACAAGTGTCTGCTGAATTTCAAAATCTCACTTATCCTCTAGTCACTTTGGTCACAGCTGTGCCATCGAGCCTGTCACATAGCGCTCAGATATTCATTGGGCCTCACACAATCCAAAAGTGTCCAGTGTCCACAAGTGTCTGCTGAAATTTAAAATCTCACTTATCCTCTAGTCACTTTGGTCACAGCTGTGCCATCGAGCCTGTCACATAGCGCTCAGATATTCATTGGGCCTCACACAATCCAAAATTGTCCAGTGTCCACAAGTGTCTGCTGAAATTCAAAATCTCACTTATCCTCTAGTCACTTTGGTCACAGCTGTGCCATCGAGCCTGTCACATAGCGCTCAGATATTCATTGGGCCTCACACAATCCAAAAGTGTCCAGTGTTCACAAGTGTCTGCTGAAATTCAAAATCTCACTTATCCTCTAGTCACTTTGGTCACAGCTGTGCCATCGAGCCTGTCACATAGCGCTCAGATATTCATTGGGCCTCACACAATCCAAAAGTGTCCAGTGTCCACAAGTGTCTGCTGAAATTCAAAATCTCACTTATCCTCTAGTCACTTTGGTCACAGCTGTGCCATCGAGCCTGTCACATAGCGCTCAGATATTCAGTGGGCCTCACACAATCCAAAAGTGTCCAGTGTCCACAAGTGTCTGCTGAAATTCAAAATCTCACTTATCCTCTAGTCACTTTGGTCACAGCTGTGCCATCGAGCCTGTCACATAGCGCTCAGATATTCAGTGGGCCTCACACAATCCAAAAGTGTCCAGTGTCCACAAGTGTCTGCTGAAATTCAAAATCTCACTTATCCTCTAGTCACTTTGGTCACAGCTGTGCCATCGAGCCTGTCACATAGCGCTCAGATATTCATTGGGCCTCACACAATCCAAAAGTGTCCATTGTCCACAAGTGTCTGCTGAAATTCAAAATCTCACTTATCCTCTAGTCACTTTGGTCACAGCTGTGCCATCGAGCCTGTCACATAGCGCTCAGATATTCATTGGGCCTCACACAATCCAAAAGTGTCCAGTGTCCACAAGTGTCTGCTGAAATTCAAAATCTCACTTATCCTCTAGTCATTTTGGTCACAGCTGTGCCATCGAGCCTGTCACATAGCGCTCAGATATTCATTGGGCCTCACACAATCCAAAAGTGTCCAGTGTCCACTAATGTGAGCAGAAATTCAAAATCTCCCCTGTCCTATAGACACCTTGTACCTTGTTTTACATTACTATACAGTTTGTTGGATTTTGTCTACATTTCTACCAAAATTGAGGAAGGCTGGTGGAAGAGGCCGTGGAATTGGGTGGGGGTTGGCAGCTGGTAATGATAGTGTTGGTGGTGGATCTGATGGTAGTGGCAAAAGCAAAATAGGACTGAATGCAGGAGGTGTTGAGCCTGCGTCATCGTCTGGCTCCATAAGGCTTCGAAGGCTTAGTTTTCTAGGAGTTGGCAAACCGCTTTTAACGCCAGAGCATCAGGAAAAAGTTTTGTCTTACATTGCTAACTCAGCCTCCAGCTCTATCGCCTCCTCTTCTGAAGTTGTAAAAAGTAAAAGCTCTGAGTCGTCATTGGAGGCTCATGTTCATGAACCACACCTTTCCTTGTGTCTTTCACCCCAACCAAGATTGAAGGATGATGCAGGCCATACTACTGATTACTCCATGGAGCTGTTTTCACATACCATGCCTGGATTATCAAGTGAAATGGTGAATTACCCAGGCCAAGATGAATCTGACATGGAGTGCACTGATGCACAGCCGCTGATGGATGATTCTGCTGGTACATTCACTCAGAGCACTACATTGTCCTCGCAGTGTACAGAGTCAGATTCTGACCCTGATGAGACTCAGGTGCCCCTTCCCGCACACTATACCACCATACACGGTGACACAGAGGAAGGTGCACATGACATTGAAGAGGAGGTGATGGATGACCCAGTTGTTGACCCAGATTGGCATCCATTGGGGGAAGAGGGTGCTGCTTCCAATAGCTCAGATGAGGAGCATCCACATCAGACATCGACATCGCAACAGCTGTTATCCGGCAGGCCCGGAGCACTCCAAAGACAGGTTCCAAAAATCAAAAGAGTTGCTGGACAGCTTGTCCAGAGAGTCAAAACATCACAGCGTGCTAGGCCACAAAATGTCTGTCAAAGTAGGAAGAGTGCAGTGTGGCACTTTTTTGAACAAAATCCTCATGATCAGGCCAAGGTTATCTGTAAGAAGTGCGCAAAGACCTTTAGCCGAGGGAAAAATCTGAAAAGTTTGAATACCAGTTGCATGCTTAGACATTTAACCAGCATGCACTTGCAAGCGTGGACACAACACCAAACCTCAAGTGCCACATGTGCAACTGATCACAACGAAGGTAGTCAGCAACGCTACATTGTTTCCCCCACTGTAAGCCCACCGGTTAGCACAGCAGCAATTGTTGAGGTGTCGTTGCAAGGCCACAGCAGTCAGGGAATCCCACTGTTATATCAATGAAAGACTGATTCTAGGCCATCAGAAAGAACACCAACTCCATCACCATCATCAACCCTCTCTCAGTCCGCCCTGTCCACCGCTACTTCCACCATATGCAGCTCTCAAGTCTATCTCACCCTCCCAGACACTATGAGTAGGTCAAGAAAGTACTCAGTCTCTCATCCGCGTACACTAGGTTTGAACGCCCACATTGCCAAACTAATCTCGTTTGAGATGATGCCCTTTCGGTTGGTGGAAAGCGCAGCTTTCCGCGAACTCATGGCCTATGCAGTACCACGCTATGACCTACCCAGTCGCCACTTCTTCTCTCGCAAAGCCATCCCAGCCCTCCACCATCATGTGAAAGACCGCATTGTCCATGCACTCAAGCAGTCAGTGAGCGGAAAGGTGCACCTCACAACTGATGCATGGTCCAGTCGGCATGGCCAGGGCCGTTACGTGTCCATCACTGCGCACTGGGTTAATGTGGTGGATGCAGGGTCCACAGGGGACAGCGGTGGTGGGACAGTGCTGCCTAGCCCACGGTATAGGAAACAGTTGGCTGTAGGCGTTCGACCCTCCTCCTCCTCCTCCAGAAGCGAAAGCTCGTCCACAGAGCGCAGTCGTACGAGCACTCCATCTGCAGCTGCCACTGTTGCACACGAGGTGTCCCCCTATCGAGCAGCTAGTGGAAAGCGTCAGCAGGCTGTGTTGCAGATGATGTGTTTGGGCGACAGACACACCGCTGAGGTGCTGGCCGAGTACTTTCAGCGACAAACTGAGTCATGGCTGGGCAGTGTACATCTTGAGGCAGGCAAGGTAGTTAGTGATAACGGGCGTAATTTTGTGGCAGCCATAGCCCTTTCAAAACTCAGCCACATACCTTGCTTGGCTCACACCTTGAACATGGTGGTGCAGTGCTTCCTCAAAAATTATCCGGAGTTAACAGCCCTGCTCCAGAAGGTGCGAAGACTGTGCGCGCACATCCGCCGGTCGCCTGTACACTCCGTTCGTATGCAGAAGCTGCAGCGATTGCTCCACCTTCCCAACCACCGCCTCATTATCGACATTGCAACAAGGTGGAACTCCACCCTGCACATGGTGGAGCGGCTGTGCGAGCAGAGGCAGGCCATAATGCATTTGTGGGAGGATACACGGCCAGGCACTTTGAGAGCAGACATGGAGTTGACCGTTGTGCAGTGGTCGAAGCTGAAAGACCTCTGTAAAGTCCTTCAGTGTTTTGAGGAATGCACACGGCTGGTAAGTGCAGACGACGCCATCCTAAGCATGTGCATCCCACTTATGCGTCTGCTCATGCAAACTTTGACGCACCTTAAGGAGCAGGCTTCTGCAGCCAATGTTGATGAGGAGGAAGAGGAGGAGGGAATCCTTGATGACATTCAGCCATTGTCTGCTCAGGGACCTCTCCTGGACGAGGTGGAGGAAGAAGAGGAGTAGGAGGAGGAGGAGGATGATGGGGATGATTACTTAGGGGAGGAGGATGCATCTCGTGGGGCAAGTGAAAATGTTGGCGTGGCAAGGTCTGGTACAGGGTTTGTGCGTGACTGGAGGGATGTGGATTTGCCAGAAAGTGCTCCTCCAACCAGCACTCGCAGTGCATCATTGACACCGGGAACATTGGCCCGCATGTCAGATTATGCCTTGCACATCCTAAAAAGGGACCCCCGCATTGCCAAAATGATGAACGATGACGACTACTGGTTGGCCAGCATCCTGGATCCACGCTATAAAGGCAAATTACAAAACATCATTCCAAAGGAGAACCTTGACCTAATATTGGCTAATAAACAAGCAACTCTGGTAAATCGGTTGCTTGAGGCATTCCCAGCACACAGCAGCGGTGATGGTTCTCACACGAGCCGTACGGGCCGGGGTCAGCTTGGCAGAGGTGTTCGTGGTGCACACAGCAGAAGTGGCGTTGGAGACATGGGTTTCATGACAATGTTGTGGACTGATTTTTCAAGTACCGCTCACACAACTGGTAATACTGCATCGATGGAAAGTGACAGGAGACAGCAGTTGTCAACTATGGTTACAAACTACTTTTCCTCCCGTATCGATGTTCTTCCACACAGGTCATTCCCCTTTGACTATTGGGCCGCTAAACTGGACACCTGGCCTGAATTGGCCCAATATGCCTTACAGGAGCTCGCTTGCCCAGCTGCAAGTGTGCTATCGGAAAGAGTCTTCAGTGCAGCTGGATCAATCCTGACAGAAAAAAGGACCCGTCTGTCAACCCAAAATGTGGATGATCTAACCTTCATTAAAATGAACCACGCATGGGTTTCCAAGGATTTTGTCCAACCTTCCCCTGATGACACATAGGGTGACAGAAAAATGGCTTGCTTTGGTCCACCTCTTCCTGGGACTTGACCTATTTCACCTTTTGCATCAGCTGAATGTCCAACATCAACATATGCCACTTTCTAAAACTCCCTAACTGTGCTGCCTCCCCCCCCCATGGCCGGGGTCACCACCTAGCGCATGACACCGTGCGAGTGCCGTTGCCTGGACAGGTGGGTAGGCCGACTCTTGGGCGCGGGCACTGGCACAGGGTCCCTCATAGTGCAATCAAGTGTCTCTGACGGTGGTGGTGCACACCCGCCGTCAGACACACCGCCGTACTATGAGGGGCCCAGTGCCAGTACCGACGCCCATGAGTGGGCCCTCCTTGCTTGGGCAGGGCCCCAGCATTTGCAATCTTTACCTCTCCCTGCTCCTCCGCTGTGTAGTCTGGGCCGTCAAATCCATACTGGGCCTAACACCATCTGAGCCTGCCTCCTGATGTATAGACATATATTTTGAATGTGTACGCTATCCATACATGTTATCTGGGGATACGGTACCCTTTCTCACCTTTGTGCAATCACGTGCAATCCATACTGGGCCTAACACCGTCTGAGCCTGCCTCCTGATGTATAGACATATATTTTGAATGTGTACGCTATCCATACATGTTATCTGGGGATACGGAACCCTTTCTCACCTTTGTGCAACCACGTGCAATCCATACTGGGCCTGACACCGTCTGAGCCTGCCTCCTGATGTATAGACATATATTTTGAATGTGTACGCTATCCATACATGTTATCTGGGGATACGGAACCCTTTCTCACCTTTGTGCAATCACATGCAATCCATACTGGGCCTGACACCGTCTGAGCCTGCCTCCTGATGTATAGACATATATTTTGAATGTGTACGCTATCCATACATGTTATCTGGGGATACGGAACCCTTTCTCACCTTTGTGCAATCACGTGTAATCCATACTGGGCCTGACACCGTCTGAGCCTGCCTCCTGATGTATAGACATATATTTTGAATGTGTACGCTATCCATACATGTTATCTGGGGATACGGAACCCTTTCTCACCTTTGTGCAATCACGTGCAATCCATACTGGGCCTGACACCGTCTGAGCCTGCCTCCTGATGTATAGACATATATTTTGAATGTGTACGCTATCCATACATGTTATCTGGGGATACGGTACCCTTTCTCACCTTTGTGCAATCACGTGCAATCCATACTGGGCCTAACACCGTCTGAGCCTGCCTCCTGATGTATAGACATATATTTTGAATGTGTACGCTATCCATACATGTTATCTGGGGATACTGAACCCTTTCTCACCTTTGTGCAATCACGTGCAATCCATACTGGGCCTGACACCGTCTGAGCCTGCCTTCTGATGTATAGACATATATTTTGATTGTGTACGCTATCCATACATGTTATCTGGGGATACGGAACCCTTTCTCACCTTTGTGCAATCACGTGCAATCCATACTGGGCCTAACACCGTCTGAGCCTGCCTCCTGATGTATAGACATATATTTTGAATGTGTACACTATGCTATCCATACATGTTATCCGGGGATACGGTACCCTCTCTCACCTTTGTGCAATCACGTGTAATCCATACTGGGCCTGAGAACGGCTGGCGAGCTGTTAAGCAAGCTACAGCACCTGTGGTTTGCACACGTAAGTTTTTCATTTTTTCAGGAATGACGGTTAGGTCTAATTCTGGAACTGCGGTTGACCTGCACTTACTGGGAAATCATCGTTCGCGGGTAATAATTGTAATCACAGATCCCCATCACTAACGTTGTTCTGCGGGTTATCTGCACCTGTAAGCGACAAACGCTGGCCTTTTCAGTGTAGCGCACATGCAGCCACGGACATGTAAGGGCATTACACACCAGTTATTGACCAATCTCATGTGCCAGAGCCTCACGTGTCCCTCTAGTAAGCCGGACTCGGACCGCGGGGCATGACGGAGTCTCGTTCGTTAACGGAATTAAGCTTGCAATGTGTGCATCTGTTCTGAAGCTTGCATGGTTGAGGTTTCCCAGGTGGAGTCGAATTAAACCGTAGGCTCCACTCCTGATGGTGCCCTTCTGGACATTCCTTTAAGGTTCAGCTTTGCAACCATACTGCCCACATAAAACAAACACTTTGCCTTCATGAACGCTGTTTGGAGGGTCATGACTCATGGGAATAACGCCGCCCAATCAGTTAACCTGCTAGAGAAATCCTTCGTTGCTCCCAAGCATGACATCACACTCCCTAGGAGGAAGGTAATGCCACTGTGGCAACCGTACTCCTGGGGGCGACACAAGTGCACTGATGCCCAGCCACTGCTCGATGAATCTGCTGGTACATTGACCCAGACCACTACATTCCCCTCACACGCTACACGGCCTGAATCTGACCCTGATGAAACTCAGGTTACCCTTCCCATATACAGTTCCATCTTACACGGTGACAAAGAGGAAGCTGCAGAGGAAAGTGCAGGTTCGGCCCACCCGCCATCAGACACACCACCGTACTATCAGGGGCCCTGTGCCAGTGCCGTCGCCAATGAGTGGGCCCCCCCTGCTTGCTCAGGATCACAGCACTTGCAAGGTTGAAATACTGTGCAGTGAGATGGAAGATGGGAACGACGAGGAGTCCAGACTAGTACAGGGATTCCCTAGCGAGGAGACTTATTTCATTGTTTTCAATGTTGGGACAGCAATTTTTGGGGAGCACTATACTCTGGAGAATGATAGATGGGGCCCACCATACACTGGAACATTCCAAAGGTGAACATCAGACACTGGAGCAGCATTTACAGGGCCCATTATACACTAGAGCATTAGAAATGGGGCCCATTATGTTTGAAGCATTATTTGGGCCCATAAGACAGTGGAGCTTCATCCATGGGGACCAACATATACTGTAGCATTATGTGGAGCTCATCATATACTGTTTCAAACATTATATGGGACCAATGATTCTGTATGGAGAAATAGATGGGCCTTGTCATGAGCTGTAAAAAGTGAAGTATTTTTCATTGTACTATACCGCTATTTCTCTGCCGTATCGGAGCATGATGAGTTGTGGTATGTGTTAAAGGGGCGCTCTTTCGCCCAGGGCACATGAAAACCTGGAGCCAGCCCTCCCCCCCCACAACTGTAGCCAAATAACTCCCATTTTTCAGTGCGTTACTTGTATTATGAAGTTAATTAAGGTTGACAAGCTTAAGTAAGAAGAATTGATGCTTTTGCCATTCAAATGGGAACTGTTGGTGTGTTTCCTGTCCTCCTCTCACTGCCGACTTTTATTCCCCATTGACTTACATTGGGTTTCGTGTTTCGGGATGACCCCGACTTATCCCTATAATCGGACGATCTTGCTCGACCCGACTTTTGGAAAAGTCGGGTTTCACGAAACGAAACGCGACCCTAAAAAAACAAAAGTCGCTCAACTCTAGTTACAAGTAGCAAGTAACTATGTTATATTATCAACATTTTAGATACTTCTGTCATATATTTTAAGTGTGAACCTTGTGTTAACTGGTGATTCTTGTTTTTTGCCATATATTTATACATTTATGATAATTACACTGGTCAACAGCATTTTTGGTGCCAAAGATATTTCATCGAATTTAGGGTATTTTTGGGGTGCTGATTCTGAATATGTCATCAGTTTTGCCAGATTGGCTCAAGTTTTTGAGATTTTTGGTATCTTATTTATAGCACTTGTTGGTAAATGCGACGCATCATCTCATTAATTTCTTTGGATTAGTACTTGAACTGAGCAGTTCTCAATATAGTTTTGTGTTAATTAGTGTTCTAAAAGTTTGTTCATAGCTTGATTTTTGCACTAACTTTATGTTGTTGTCTGTTTTCCAGTGAAAAGCATGAACTCATCAAGAAGAAGTTGTCTTAACGATCCAGACTCATTCTGTTACATTTGTGGTGAATACACACTGCCAAAACATAGAAGAAACATAACAGACTTCGTAAAAAAAGTGTATTTTGCCTATTTTGGGGTTATGCTTGGGGACCAAGACAAGTTTTGGGCACCACACATAGTGTGCAAAGCATGTATCGAATTATTACGAAAATGGAGCAAAGGACAAAGAAAAAGCTTCAAATTTGGTGTTCCAATGGTGTGGAGAGAGCCAAAAAATCATCATGATGACTGTTATTTATGGTAAACACAGGTACAGGCACATCTTCACAATGAGGGACAGGCCTTCTTGCAGATTCCATGTTACTCCCATTTTCGTTTCTTATGCTTATTGAATCCTTGCACTTGCACTGCACAGAAATAACAGTCATCATGATGATTTTTTGGCTCTCTCCACACCATTGGAACACCAAATTTGAAGCTTTTTCTTTGTCCTTTGCTCCATTTTCGTAATAATTCGATACATGCTTTGCACACTATATGTGGTGCCCAAAACTTGTCTTGGTCCCCAAGCATAACCCCAAAATAGGCAAAATACACTTTTTTTACGAAGTGTGTTATGTTTCTTCTATGTTTTGGCAGTGTATATTCACCACAAATGTAACAGAATGAGTCTGGATCGTTAAGACAACTTCTTCATGATGAGTTCATGCTTTTCACTGGAAAACAGACAACAACATAAAGTTAGTGCAAAAATCAAGCTATGAACAAACTTTTAGAACACTAATTAACACAAAACTATATTGAGAACTGCTCAGTTCAAGTACTAATCCAAAGAAATTAATGAGATGATGCGTCGCATTTACCAACAAGTGCTATAAATAAGATACCAAAAATCTCAAAAACTTGAGCCAATCTGGCAAAACTGATGACATATTCAGAATCAGCACCCCAAAAATACCCCAAATTCATTAAAATATTTTGGACACCAGAAAAAAAATTTTTTTTCGTTGACCTGTGTTATCATTGTTCATTAGCCCTTGTAATATTGATTCCGAAACAGTGGTTTTTATGTTTTTAATGGATTTTTTTGTATTTTTCTGTCTTTTGGGCTTAACCACGGGGCGACCCTGCCCCCCTGCTAACGCTGCGAACACGCCTGACTATGTGCCCACAGGGACATTCTCCCTTTGTCCCAAGACCTTGATCTCTCTTCCCCCCCTAAAAAGGAGAATATTGCTACTTATCGTGGCTGCCTTCCATGGACTTTCCATGCTCACACATATCTCCATACCTCTAGTCTGATGAAGTTCTGAGTTACAGACCGAAACGTCACATGATTTTGGGAGAATCTGTTGTACAAATAATTTTCTTCTTTTGAGTGCTGGAATTTCCTATGCTATACATATTGGCTTTTATTTAGTAAGAGAACAGGGGTCACGGCGGGGGCACAGTCCTCTCATGGCTTCTAGTAGGTGACAGCCTACTGACAATATCTGCTTCTATACAGTCTATGAACAGGGTTTGATGTGAACATGGCCATGCACACTGTCTTCAGACCAAATTGGAGCAGACATTGTAACTGGTCTTGCAGCTACTAGCAACAGGTAGCAGGTCACACCCCCTGATGTGTGACATAACATGCCAGAATGGAGGGGGAGCAGTGAGGAGCACCTCCAGCATCACACAGAATTGCAGTTACTGTGAGGATGGGAAACACTATGGATGTTATTTTTATAGCTTAGAAGTACATGGCCATTAAAATAATTTTTTATCTCCTCGGAGTACCTCTTTAATACTTTTCACTAATTTATATTCTTTAGAGGTAAGTACAATCCATGTATGAAGGCTTAGTTATAGTGACAAACCAATATAAAACTCAACATCTGCACAACCTGTTGAAAAGCAATGAATATGCATACTAATATCTGTTTATGCTTCATATATTCATCCTTTCCTGTAACCATAAATATAAATGCTCATCTTTTATGGGAAGTTATTAATCATGCATTAAAGGGAGGCAGCCATTTCATTTTTCCCTTCTTTGGTTACCAAACAGCCAGCCAGACGACTGAGCATCCCTGGATATGTTTATTGGCTATCAGTCTCTTCTGTTTTCTTGACTGGTTGTAATGCTCAGCAGGGAGTATGTGTTCCAACATGCTTTCTGAAATATTAATACATAAAATTGTACTGAGGTTTCAGACAGTAGCAGATTTGTTGCTCTGTGGTTTTCTGATTAGAGGTGTATTGGCGATTCCGAGAAGCTAGTGGCGCCTAAATGGGTTAAGCCTAATAAGGTTTTGAAAGCTGATAGCATAATTTAAATGGACTCAGAGTCACAAAGCTACAGACCTGTCTGACCCTAGCAAATTACAGTGTTTGGTAATGTCCTTTTATAGACATCTTCTAGTCAACCCATTGAAGCTATATTAAGTGAAGAATTGAATTGCGGTTCACAAAAATATGCCAGCTTTCTGGCATCGTTTTGACAGTTGTTATTCTCAAATTTAAAGAAAGTCAGAGTGGCCTATTTTTTGCCAGGCTCTTGGGAATTCTGCCTGCAAAAATCACTTTACTTTGCCATTAAAGAAACATAATTACCTTGAAAATATTAACATAAAAAAAGCACACCATGTTTCCCATAGGAAATCTAAAAACAATTTAGAGATAGGAAGACAGGGAAAAAGCTTTATGCTTTGAATTGAGTGATTATAGTACAACTGTAAAGTGTCTGTTGGAAATATTAAACCCCTTCAGCTCTGAAATATTTTTTCAAAGATATTTTTTCTTGATTTAAATACTGTTACATTGATTTTACATTGTATAAAATAAACATCATTTTCTTCAAGTTTTCTAATTATTTATACTAAAGGCTGCATTCATCTGCTACAGAACTTCTTAAGAGATACATGACACTCCACGTTCACATTACGTTTCTTTTGCAGCAGGTGGTACACTAGACCGAATAATGCACATTGCAACTAGTTTATATACACTCACTGGCCACTTTATTAGGTACACCATGCTAGTAACGGGTTGGACCCCCTTTTGCCTTCAGAACTGCCTCAATTCTTCGTGGCAGAGATTCAACAAGGTGCTGGAAGCATTCCTCAGAGATTTTGGACCATATTGACATGATGGCATCACACAGTTGGCGCAGATTTGTCGGCTGCACATCCCTGATGCGAATCTCCCGTTCCACCACATCCCAAAGATGCTCTATTGGATTGAGATCTGGTGACTGAGGAGGCCATTTGAGTACAGTGAACTCATTGTCATGTTCAAGAAACCAATCTGAGATGATTCGAGCTTTATGACATGGCGCATTATCCTGCTGAAAGTAGCCATCAGATGTTGGGTACATTGTGGTCATAAAGGGATGGACATGGTCAGCAACAATACTCAGGTAGGCTGTGGCGTTGCAACGATGCTCAATTGGTACCAAGGGGCCCAAAGAGTGCCAAGAAAAAATTCCCCACACCATGACACCACCACCACCAGCCTGAACCGTTGATACAAGGCAGGATGGATCCATGCTTTCATGTTGTTTACGCCAAATTCTGACCCTACCATCCGAATGTCGCAGCAGAAATCGAGACTCATCAGACCAGGCAACGTTTTTCCAATCTTCTGCTGTCCAATTTCGATGAGCTTGTGCAAATTGTAGCCTCAGTTTCCTGTTCTTAGCTGAGAGGAGTGGTACCCGGTGTGGTCTTCTGCTGCTGTAGCCCATCTGCCTCAAAGTTCGACGCACTGTGCGTTCAGAGATGCTCTTCTGCCTACCTTGGTTGTAACGGGTGGCAATTTGAGTCACTGTTGCCTTTCTATCAGCTCGAACCAGTCTGCCCATTCTCCTCTGACCTCTGGCATCAACAAGGCAATTCCGGCCACAGAACTGCCGCTCACTGGATTTTTTTTCTTTTTCGGACCATTCTCTGTAAACCCTAGAGATGGTTGTGCGTGAAAATCCCAGTAGATCAGCAGTTTCTGAAATACTCAGACCAGCCCTTCTGGCACCAACAATCATGCCACGTTCAAAGGCACTCAAATCACCTTTCTTCCCCATACTGATGCTCGGTTTGAACTGCAGGAGATTGTCTTGACCATGTCTACATGCCTAAATGCACTGAGTTGCCGCCATGTGATTGGCTGATTAGAAATTAAGTCTTAACACACAGTTGGACAGGTGTACCTAATAAAGTGGCCAGTGAGTGTATATGAAAAAATGAGCAAAGAAAAGGAAAACAGCAGCATTGTCATTTTCATAAAATAATGCATCCACAAAGTGAAGCAAGTAAGGTCAGGTTGGAGCACAGCAGCCTCACATGCATATAAACACAGAGAGAACTGCAACAATATAGAATATGTTCAGAAGAATAAAATAACAGGTTTTTTTATCAAATATTACTTGTAAAGACTGTTTAGGTTAAAATATATACTATATTGACAACAGTGTTGTAATACCAACACATCACACCTGTATGAGTTTTTATGGCATCCCACTCTAAGCTCATAGGCATTAATAACTAGCTGGCTCCCACCATGCAGCTTTCAATCTTCTAGTGTGGTTTTGCAAAATATTTCCGCAATCATCAGTGTAATTTTTGGATCACTTATACAGAACACTAGACTTAGATGATGGATAAGAGGACCTAGCTCACAATCTCCATTTGAGTTCATTCTAAAGATGTTTGATGAGGATGCGGTGAGGGCTCTGCATAGGCCATTCAAGTCCTTTAACATCAAA
Organism: Dendrobates tinctorius; assembly: GCF_039654945.1. Lineage (NCBI taxonomy): Eukaryota > Metazoa > Chordata > Amphibia > Anura > Dendrobatidae > Dendrobates > Dendrobates tinctorius. Next base: position 54,495,411 of record NW_027361698.1, on the reverse strand, counting down.
ACCTTCTGACAATGTCTTTATGGACCTTGCTTTCCGAACTGGTGCAGAATCATGCTGACAGAAAAGAGTATTTCCCCAACTGTTCCATAAGAGTTGGAAATTAGCCATAATCTCTTAGTATGCTGAAGCATTATAATTTTTTGTCAAATGCAGCTTATTAGGACAAACCCTGAAAAGCAACCACAGTGTTATCCCTCCACAAATCTTTTAAGTTGGCCCAATGCAGTAGGACTGGTATTGTTATCCTGGCATTTGCAAACCCAGATTCGTCCATCAGATTTCCTCTTGCTTCCTAAAACTCAACGTAGACAAAACTGAACTCATTTTCTTTCCTCTATCTCACGTATCTTCCCTACCCGATCTATCTATTATGGTAAATGGCATCATGCTCTCTCCCGCACCTGAAATCCGCTGCCTTGTAGTAACTCTCGACTCTGCCCTGTCCTTCAAACCACATGTCCAATCTCTTGCCACCTCCTGTCGCCTCCAACTCAAAAATATTTCCAGAATCCGTCCCTTCCTCAGTCCTCAATCTACTAAAACTCTTGTACATGCCCTCATCATCTCCCACCTTGACTACTGCAACACTCTCCTCTGTGGCCTCTCTGCTAACTCTCTTGCACCACTCCAGTCTGTCCTCAATTCTGCTGCCTGATTAATCCACCTCTCTCCTCGCTACTCCCCTGTCTCTCCCCTCTGCAAATCCCTCCATTGGCTCCCAATTTCCCAACAAATCCAGTTCAAACTACTAACACTGACCTACAAAGCCATCCACAACCTTTCCCCTTCCTATATCTCTGAACTAATCTCCCAATATCTTCCCTCGCGTACTCTTCGATCCTCCCAAGACCTCCTACTCTCCTCCACACTTATTTGTTCCTCACACAACCGCCTCCAAGATTTTTCCCGAATATCCCCCATCCTCTGCAACTCCACGCCTCAACACGTCCGATTATCCACCACCCTCGGATCCTTCAAAGGAACCTGAAAACCCATCTCTTCAGGAAAGCTTACAGACTGCAATAACCATTCTGCCGCTTCACAATCGCCTGAGCTGCCGCCTCATCACCACCAGAGCTGCTGCACCCCCGACCTTCTGTCTTTTCCCCGCTATCCTGTAGAATGTAAGTCCCTAAGGACAGGGTCCTCTCCCCTCTGTACCAGTGTGTCATTGTAAATTTGTTGTGGAAACTTGTTTACTGTTAAAGATATCTATAACTTTGCATGTAACCCCCCTTCTCATGTACAGCGCCATGGAATTAATGGTGCTATATAAATAAATAATAATAATAATAATAATAATAATAATAATAATTTCCAGAGAGAGAAGTGTGATTCTTCACTTAATAAAACAAATCTAAACTGCTCCTGAGTCTAGTGAGGGCACACTTTTCACCACTCCATCTAGCACTTGTCAATGTGCTTGGTGATGTAAAGTTACTCAGGTATACAACCATGACATGACATTACATTACCAAAACTGATAATTCTTTTATGTAAAAAATCTATTCCCTACAGTCAGTATGTTAGAACTGCCATATAAATAAAAACAGTACAATATAGTTTTCAGGACACAAGTGACTTAATTGAACCAAAAATAGCTAAAACCGGGATATCTGGAAATAGAATATAATGAGGTACTGCTAATAGCATCTATGATTAATCTGTCTGGAAGAGGCGAAGAAGAAAAATTGTAATCTGCTAGGCAGATGAGCGGACCCGCGGAAGTTTGGGTTTGTCAGGTTCAACCGAAATTTAATCGAAAGTTTGGTTTGGGTACCAAAACTGTACCCAAACTTGGACCTGAGCCCGAACCTCATAGAAATCAATGGGGACCCAAACTTTGGATTTGGAAAATCTCACTTTTTCTCAAAGGTTGTTTTGCAGAGTACCCCCACAAAGGCTGTTTTAAGAATACCCCAAAAGAGGCTGTTTTTCAGGGTACACCCACACAGAGGCTGTTTTGCAGAGTACCCCCGCAAAGATGGTTTTGCAGAGTACTTGCAACAAGGCTGTTTTGCAGAGTAACCCCATAAAGGCTATTTTAACCCCTTACTGCCAGCTGATGGAATAGTATGTCAGCTGGCAGCATCCTCCGCTTTGAGGTGGGCTCCGGCGGTGAGCCCACCTCAAAGCCACAACATGTCCGCTCACGCCTATTAACTAGCTAAATCCTGCTGTCAAACGCTAACAGTGGGCATTTAACTAGAGCATACAGCGTGCGGCCAGAAATACGTGCATTGCTTACCCCTGTCACGTGATCGGGGTCAGCGATGCTCTGCCATAACTCTGAGGTCTCCCTGAGACCTCGATGGTTGTTGATGGCAGATTGCTATGAGCACCACCCTGTGGTTGGCTTTCATAGCAATGCTGTAATTCTGCTGCATAGAGGAGACCTATGCATCACCTCTATGTAGGAGAGCCAATCATGCTAAGGAAGCTTCTAGCCTCCTATGGAGGCTATTGAAGCATGCCAAAAGTAAAAAAAATGTGTTTAAAAATAAAAAATGAAAAAACATAAAAGTTCAAATCACCCCCTTTCGCCCCAATCAAAATAAAAAAAAATTAAATCTACACATATTTCGTATCGACGCATTCAGAATCGCCAGATCTATCAATAAAAAAAAGAATTAACCTGATCGCTAAATGGCGTAGCAAGAAAAAAGATCAAAACACCAGAATTACTTTTTTTGGTTGCCGCAACATTGTATTAAAATGCAATAATGGGCGATCAAAAGATCATGTCTGCACAAAAGTGTAATCAATAAAAACGTCAGCTCAGCACACAAAAAACAAGCCCTCACCCAACCCAAGATCAGGAAAAATGGAGATGCTACGGGTCTCTGAACATACAAATGCATGGGCCATGCACACAGTGAACAAGTCGGTAGGAAAGTGTTCACACAACCAAAAGACTGAAACACAGGGAAACACAGTATAACAAATGTGTAAAAATACTCTGTTGTAAAAAAATATGTATAACAGTAAACAGCAAGCGCTAGTAAAAAGATGATATCAAAACAAGGTATTTAGTTGATACGTTTTTTGCAAAAACTGTATACTAAGCTGCTCTACCAAACATCAAGGTATACCCATCAGAGCAGTCCCTAACCAATGTATTTAAAACCTGACCATGTGAAAAGTATCTACATGAGCAGGATTCAGAAATGTAATGTCCGATGTGGACACACTGTGTAAGACGGCTTTATATGTGCATGGCCCATAAAGGAGTGGTGGAGACCTCCCAAAACTTGCCAGAAGCAAGAAACCAATTGAATACAAATGCATGGGCCATGCACAAGTCCATAGACACATTTTTTTTCTTTTTTTTAGTAAATTTTTTAATTTTTTTTTCACCACTTAGATAAAAGAGAACCTAGACATGTTTGGTGTATATGAACTCATATGACCTGGAGAATAATAATAGCAGGTCAGTTTTATCATAGAGTGAACCTAGCAAAAAAGTCAAACAAAAAACAAGCGTGGTATTGCACTTTTTTTCCATTTTCACCACACCGCACCACATTTTTGAGTACACAACATGCAAAAACCAATAGTGTCGTTCAAAACTAATGCTCGTCCCACAAAAAATAAGCCCTCACATGGCCATATTGACAGAAAAATAAAAAAATATGGCTCTGGAAAGAAAGGGAGTGAAAAGTGAAAAAACGATTAAAGCTCCGGTCATGAAGTGGTTAAAGGGTACACCCATAGAGGCTGTATTTCAGAGTACTCACAACCAGACTGTTTTGCAGAGTTACCAAACAGAGGCTGTTTTGCAGAGAACCTACAACAAGGCTGTTTTGTAGAGTACTCACACAGAGGCTGTTTTGTAGAGCACCCCCACAAAGACTGTTTTTGAGAATACACACATAGAGACTGTTTTGCAAAATACACACACAGGGGCTGTTTTGGAGAATACCACGAATGAGGCTGCTTTTCAGAGTACAACCACACAAACTGTTTTGCAGAGTACACTCACAGAAGCTGTTTTGCAGCATACCCTCACAGAAACTATCACTATCCCTCACTCGAACTGCCTCTTTTCCCTATATTAGTCATAGCAGAATGGCGGTGCCACCTGTGATCCAGTGGTAATAGAGGAGGAGTCACATGGTGCACTGGCCAATCACAGCCTTGCCCATACTTGGCATGGTTGTGATGGCAGCGGAAGTGCCCACAGCCAAAAAGCTTGTTAATTGTCTGTGGTGCAGTCTTTCAACAAGCTTTATCCATCATTCAAACTCCAAACACTAAAATGAACTTCCCTGGGAAGTCCTTTTTTGGTGTTCAGCTCTGGATACTAGGTGTTCGGTACGAACCCCAAACTTTACAGTTTGGGTTCTCCTATCTGTAATTCATTTCTTAGATCCAAAGGGCAACAAAAACCAACTGTTTTTCCAACGTGACTACAGTTTGAGGGATATATTGGTACAGAGTAGATTTAATAGCAGTCAAAAAAAAGTTGTTTTGAGATTTTTGCTCAAACAGGAAGTTTTAAATGTGAAGATTGTAAATGTTGTGAAACAATACAACACCGAGTGTTATAATTCCAGGTGTAATAATTGATTATGAAAAACAATTTATATTGTGCAAGATAACATACTTATTGTATGGAGTATTATAACCATGTGGATCCTTACTATATGCTCATTATTTGGTGCATTGAAATAACACTTTGGTCCTGATTCAATAAAGATTCATTAAGGCTGTGTGCCCACGATGCGATTTTTAAGCGTTTTTGCTGCGATTTTCGGCGTGAAAACGCTGCAAAAACGTTTAAAAATCTTGTACATGACGCACCCCATGCATTCCTATGGCATTCCGCACATGCTGTGCTAATGCTGCGCTTTTTTCCGCTGTGGAATCGCATCGCGGAAAAAATCGAAGCATGATCATTCTTTTGTGCGGAATCGCAAAGAATTGCCACGATTCCGCACCCATAGGAATGCATGAGAATCACTTACTTCCCGCATGTGGCTTTGCCCACCATGCGGGAAGTTAAGCGTCTCATGTGCGGTTGGTACCCACGGTGTGGAGGAGAGGAGACTGTCCTCCAGGCCCTGGGTACCATACCCCTGTAAAAAAAGAATAAAAAAATCGGGGTATATTTACCTTCCGACGTCCCGCGCTGCATTCCCGGGCCTCAGCGTTCCCAGTAATGCCTTGCGGTAAGGTCCTGTGATGACGTAGTCTCGCGTGACTCTAGCGGTCTCGCGAGATCGGTATAGTAACGCGAGACCAACGTCATCACGGGTCTTGCAAGGCATCGCTGGGAACGCTGAGGCCCGGGATGGCAGCGCGGGACATCGGAAGGTAAATATACCCCGATTTTTTTATTTTTTTATCATTTTTAACATTTTATGTTTTACTATTGATGCCGCATAGACAGCCTCAATAGTAAAAAGCTGGTCACACTTGTCAAACACTATGCTTGACGAGTGTGACCAACTTGTCAATCACTTTCCAAGCGATGCTTCAAATCGCTTGGAAAGTGCTTGAGAAAATCGCAGCAAAATCGCGAACAGAATCGTGGTAAAATCGCGGTGAAATTGCGAGGGAAAAAAACGAGCGATTTCTGGGAAGGAGTCCGGTTTTCATTGTGCGTTTTAAAACGCTACGTGGGCACATAGCCTAAAAATTAAAATAACTCATTAGGTGTCAAATACTTTGTTTGCTAATACCCCCACAAAAACTAATCTGTATCAGATATATTTTATTACACCATGCAGTAACTCTTGCAATCTATGGCAAGTTCAACATGAAAGATTATGTAGCTCCAATTAAAAATGGTTATATCTCTGAAACCATATGTGAAATAAAAACATTCAAGGCAGGTGTAATAAATTAAGAGCAAAAAGTAGCCACTGGTTAGAGTATTGCTTTAAGTGCTTATTTGTGATTATGATATTGCTTATACAATTTACATATGATGTTCTTCAAATCCTTATCATATGTATATACTAAATGTTTTTCTTCTGCTTTTAATGTGTTTTTGTTGTCACCTAGTTACTTTATGACACAATACATAAATATACACATGCTGATGGGGTGATGTCATTCAAACCAGATGTAGGGCCCCATAGCGCACAGGCTGCATTTTTTTATTAGCAAAATCATTCAAGTACATCCTCAATGAGTTCTGCCTTTCAGTCACAATTTACTTGAGTTTTATGCATCTTTAATTTATTTTAATTGTATTATATGGGAGTATTTTTTAGGTTTTTATTGTGTTCGATAATGAGTTGAGTAAAGAGCCAATTTCCAATAAATGAGTGAGTTCACGTACAGATTTCTAAATTCCTACTTCAGGAGCGATACAGTTTATATTTGATGGGTGGCATTCTTTCTGGTGACTGCAAGAGAAATTCACATCAGTTTTTGAAAATTAAAATAACTTCTTTATACTATTACTAATTTAACACACTAAAACAATTAAAACACTACAATATAAGAATTCTAAAAAAGCGCAAAATATATAATGCAGAAATCATACCACTATACAAACCCCAAAACAACAGATAAAGTAAATGAGCTATTTAACATACTGCTTGCTATTCTTCTACAAAGAATAACCAACAGAATAGACGTAAACCACCAGTATGGTTAAAACATAGATTATATTTAAAAATAAATATTAAAAAGTTATTATCAATAAATATGAATCTACCAAGGAGGATAGAACGAGTCCAACATGCTGACCTGATGCGAGTTGCTCATGTAAGCTTTCTCAAGGGGACGTATCACATGAGTGCTGTCCTGTTGGCTATTTATGTTGTGGTCACAGGTGCAAAATAGCGTGATGTATGGGCACTTCTGTTAATGACATTAATCTGTTGATGCCACCCATCTTTACGTGACAGAAGAGTGTCGTGTCAAGTGACGTCAAAGAGATGAGCACACCACACAACAGATGACCAGGTGGAGCAGAAAGGCATCAGCGCGCAGTACACATGCACACATTGATGGCCATTTCTAAGAAGTCCACTGTGAGTGGCCATTTTTGAGGCTATTTTTAAAACAAGTGAAAGCAAACTCACATCATAAGAAAGAGGCGGAAAAAGGGAGGGAACAGAGAGGGGACACTAAGCCATCAGATACCGAGACCGTGGGGCTGTTAGTAAATGTAAGTGTTGTAAAGTGTTGAGTGCAAGAATATAAATGTGCCTATTGTATAAGTGACTTGTGCACATGTCGCCAGTAATGTGTGACCAGCAATATGAGAACCATATCAAAGGAAAGTGAAAAAAGTGAATACAAATAATAAATAATAATAATAAATAATGAGTAAATAAAATAAAAACAAAATAAAAGGTGAAACAATACAATATAAAAATTAAAATAAATAAAAATTAAAATATACTACTCATTATGAGGTTAAGACATATACAATGTGAATACCACATTGGAGGAATAGTAAGCCTGGAATATGCAACATAATGGAAATGAAATCAGCAACACGATCTAATGGCATCAAGTTGAACAATAACAGTGTCTAAAGAAGATGAAGTAACTGTACCATCCCATCCACACTACCCAGATAGTGTCATCTCAAATCCCCCTGCATGGAACCGTTGTGAAATACACCTATAATTATACCCCCCAACAATCACCCTGATATACACAATGCAAAAGGCCTCAAAGAAGAAAACATTCATCTTAATTCATTGTTCTGGCTATCAAAATTGGGTAATCTTCAATCCTTGAATAAACACTGAGGACATTTCAAATTCTAAAAGGCGATATCACTATCCACTGAAAATGAAATAGCAGACGTGGACCATCAAATGGCACAATGGTAATATTTAAAACAAGACACAAAATTAAAATTAAAATAATGACAAAAAATTGCAAAGAGTGAAAAAATTGTTTGGCCAAATATATCACCTCAAAGAGGGCGGCATTGCATATGACAACTTTTATAGGAAAGGGACAAAACTGATTTTTTTATTGAGGCCCAATGGAGACAACATATTTAGGGCTCATACTCACTTTCGAGAGACTCGCATGATTCTCGTGAGAATCTCTCACATGAAAACCCGGCACTGCCGTCGGCACTCAGACTGGAGCATGTGACTACATGTATTTCTGTGTAGCCACACGCTCCGGTCCCTGTGCAGGCGGCAGTGCTGGGTTTTCATGCTAGAGACTCGCACTAGAATCGTGCGAGTCTCTCGCAAGTGAGTATGAGCCCTTACTGTGGAGATTCAATGGCATTCTCATTGGGAGACGCTCTGTTTTCCATTACTCCCCCTAATGCCACAATTGACCAAATTGATGCTCCACACCTTTAAACTCTGAGGGTCACACCCATGTAGCCTCTTGAAGCGCCTTGGTAAGGTTTTCAACATGGACATATCCGACCCTCCTTTCACAGCCACATTGACCCGAAAATGTTCTCTTACTTCACATGATGCTGTCCCATTGTATATTTTTCACTTGGGCAGGTGGCTGTCACAGTTCCACCCCTCAGGGTGTCTGGGATGCAGTTACTGACACCTCTGCCATCCAATCTGGTACAGGGGCGTGCTTAAGCTGTCAGTTCTGTAATTGACAGCATGGCCATCCAGTCTGATTCAGGGGCCTGCTGACCTGTGTTTATTGACAGCTCAGCTAGCCATTCTGTGACTGTGGGGTGTTGGCTGTCTCATGTGTTCATTATTCCAATTACACACTGTCATACGTATATTCATCTTGTGAGGTTTGTGCTTTGTGCTCTCCTGTGCCTTAAGTTCTTTATGCTTGATATGTTGCCTGAGTTTGGAATTTGTTCTGACAATCCACCTGTTTAACCCCTTCAGCTCTGATCCTTTATCCTCACGGTACTCTGACCTCGGAACGTTACCTGACTACCCTGCCAATCCCTATGGGGCTAGCAGTCATCTATCCCCAAACTCCCGCCCTGACAAGAGCAATCCACAGCTAACCCTATGTTAAACATGCCCTGCACTTTCCCTCACCAGGTGTTCCAACGTGTTTCTTCCAAGCAAATTCCTCAGGGGACTAGCTTGTCATCTAATATATAAAGCTCAAGTGTGTGTATGGATGTATGTATGTATATATTTCCGGGATTGGCATCCACACCGTCGCAGCTACAGCCACAAAATTTGGCACAGTCACACGTCTGGACCCCGAGAGTGTCCTAGGCTATGTTGTGAAGTGAAATTTTAACCCCGCGCGTTCCAATTCACCAAACAATTTTTCCCCAATCTACATAATGGGGAAAAAGTGTGTGTGCATCAAGCCCCGCCCTTCATTATGATGTCACAATTGTTGCCATGGTGACGCTGATTCATCATAGGCTGCAATGGCGATGGTTATGTCATAACGGTTGCCATGGTGATGATGATGTCATTATGGGTATATGGGCACGGGACTATGGGATGGAGGATGTGTGATGAGTATATGGGCACTGGACTATGGGATGGAGGATATGTATGATGGGTATATGGGCACGGGACTATGGGATGGAGGATATGTATGACGGGTATATGGGCACGGGACTATGGGATGAAGGATATGTATGACGGGTATATGGGCACGGGACTATGGGATGGAGGATATGTATGATGGGTATATGGGCATGGGACTGTGAGATGAAGGATGTGTGATGGGTATATGGGCACTCGACTATGGGATGGAGGATATGTATGATGGGTATATGGGCATGGGACTATGGGATGGAGGATGTGTGATGGGTATATTGGCATGGGACTATGGGATGGAGGATGTGTGATGGGTATATGGGCACTCGACTATGGGATGGAGGATATGTATGATGGGTATATGGGAATGGGCCTATGGGATCGTGGATATGTATGATGGGTATATGGGCACAGGACTATGGGATGGAGGATAATTATAATTTGCTATAACTAACCACAGTTAGTTACTATGCCCGGGCAGTGCCGGGCTCTTCAGCTAGTAGAAGATAAAGTGCTATTGTGCTAAACTGGTGAGACATGTAGTTCTTCTACTCTTTATGCTGTCTGGGGATAGATGACTGCTAGCCCCATAGGGATTGAAAGGGTATTGTCTTCCCCATTTTGCATAAAAAGGAACCACTCCATGACTCAGGATTCCTGTTGACTCCCGTTCATGTTCTTCATTGGCGGTGAGATTGTTCCTATTTTTCACCCCCTTCTTTTATATACCCTTCTACATTGTGGTATTATCAATGTGCTAGATTTATATATGTGCAATCTGGGTTATGGCTTCATAATATAGGGATAAATCTTTTATGGTACCCAGTACACTGTGTCCTGGAACACAATGATACCACTCCCGTGACTGTTTAAGTGGTTTATAATTGTATCCCAAGGGATTATGTCCGCCTCAGTGTGTATATAGGCATTTTGACTGATCAGGTGGCACATTCCATTTCATTTTATTCATTGAGGGTGACAACACATCTGTTGGTCACATTTTTATTGATATTATGAAAAGTTATGTTGTAATTTTCACCTTTTGCTGTATATTATCAAAAGCTCTCCTTAAAAATTTGTTGGGGCCTGAACGGGATGCCATGAAACAACATATTAATGAAAGTCCTTCCTCCTCCCCTGTAGCTGATGGATTTTCTTTGTTAAAAAGAAAGATGGAGGTCTCCGTCCTTGCTTTGATTTCAGAGAACTAAACAAGATCACGGTTAAGAATACCTATCCACTTCAACTCATCCCTGACCTATATAATCAGCTTCTGGGGGCCAGGGTATTTTCTAAACTTGATCTTAGAGAAGCTTACAATTTGATACACATCTGGAAGGGTGATGAGTGGAAAACAGCATTTTTTTATGTCTGAGGGTCAGTTTGAAAACCTTGTCATGCCTTTGGGATTATCTAATGCACCTGATGCATTTCAAAATTTCATGAATGATATTTTCTCTGATTGCATTGGAAGATTTGTTGTAATGTACCTCAATGACATTCTAATTTTCTAGCTGGACTTGGACACTCACCAGGAACATGTCCATGTGGTGTTACAGAGACTGAGGGAGAACTCTGCTAAATTAAAGAAATGTGTTTTTTCTGTTCAAAAGATCTCTTTTTTGGTGTTTATTTTGTCAGCAGAAGGGTTTAAGATGGATCCTGGAAAGGTACAGGCCATAATTGATTGGGTTCAACCTTGTGATCTTAAGGATTTGCAGCAATTTTCTGGGATTTGCCAACTATTATAGAAAATTTATCAAGGGGTTTTCACAGATTTCATAACCACTTACTGACCTTACACGTAAATGGGCAAATCTCAAGGTTTTGTCGCTGGGTGCTACCAGGGCTTTTGAAAGATTAAAAGAGCGTTTTATGTCTGCACCCAGTCTGATCCAACCTGGTCTCCTAGAATCGTTCATTGTGGAGGTGGATGTTTTGGAGATCAGAGTGGGGGTAGTCTTGCAGGGGCCCAAAACTCTGACTAACTTGTGTTCATGTGCTTTTCTTTCTAAAAAAATTTTCACCGGCAGAGAAAAATTATGTTGGGAATCGGGAGTAACTTGCTGTCAAAATTGGCATTTGAGGAATGGAGGCATTTTTTGGAGGGGGGTTCATCCAGGTACAGTAGTCACAGATCACAAGAATTTAGCTTACATTGAATCGGCTAAAAGGTTAACTCCTAGACAGGCCAGATGGTCTTTTTTTCTCTCAATTTATTTTTCTATTATATTCAGACAAGGGTCTAAGAATGTGAAAGCTGATACTTTATCTCATTGTCTAGATTCCATTTCTACTCCAGAACCCCCATCCTCCATTATTCCTCAGGGTATTGTGATGTCTATGGTAAGTTCGGAGCTGGAAGGGGAGGTCCATTAAGCCTAGTCATTGGCTCCTTCTACTTCCCCAGGGTCAAAATTATTTGTGCCTGTGTACCTAGATTGCAGGTGTTACATAAATGTCATGATTCGATTTTAAGTGGCCATCCTGGGGTTATTGCCACAAGGAAATCCATCGCTAGACATTTTTGGTGGCCATCCATGCATAAGGATATTAAGGATTTTGAATCTGCTTGTGAATTCTGTGCACGTGTTAAAGTAAGTAATTGCCGGCCAGCTGGGGAATTGGCTCCATTTTCTATTCCAGAAAGACCATGGACTCTTCTGTCCATGGATTTCATTACTGATTTGCCTCTGTCTGATGGGTGGTAGTTGATTCAGCAAACAAGCACATTCTGTTCCTTTGTCAGGATTACCTAATGCAGAGACACTCTCTAGGTTGTTTATCTCTCATATTATAAGATTACATGTGATCCCTCTCAACATTATGTCTGATAGGGAAATACAATATGTCTCTAAATTTTGGAGAGTTTTTTGCAATAAACTAGGGATTGACTTGTCATTTTCATCTGCTTATCACCCACAAAACAATGGCCAGACTGAGAGGACAAATCAATCTTTGGAGCAAATTTTAATGTGCTTTGTGGCAGCGTGACAGGAGGACTGGTCTTTGTTTTTACCTCTTGCTGAGTTTGCTTTCAACAGTCGAGTAAATCAATCAATCAATCTACTAGAACCTCACCTTTCCTCTGTAAATATGGTTGTCATCCCCATTTTGGTGAATGTCTCTGCTCCTCCCTTCTCCTCCTCTCTACATAGAATCTTATTAGTAGCAGCCGTCAGCTACCATCTTGTGATGTAAAAAAATTGTTTTACTAACTATAGATTTAACCCAAGAATTGAGAATTTTAAGAACGAATGATCAGTCCTGGAGGAGAAAAAGTATTAGCATATAGGTCCCAGATTACATGATAAGGACAAAAAACTCATGAATGCATTCAACCGGAAGAAGGAGGAGGTAAATGATCCACCACCATTAAATACATCATATAAAATAGGAGATAAGAAATGAAAAAGCTGATGGATACCAACAAACAGGGGCAAAGGGTTACCAATAAAATAAAAAATGCATATGAATATTCAATAGACAAGCAAGTTAAAAATTTAGCAGCAGAAAATTTAGCAGCAGAAAAAAAGTGCAGTGTGCAGGGGCAAAAAGATTAGAAGATAAACATGGTAACAAAAGCAAATGTCTAGCCACAAAATCCTTGTGAAGCAAAACCAGGGATGTACAAATGTAAAGAGCCTGCTAAATGCAATGAATAAATAAAGGCATCAGTAACAGTGCAAAGAACCCATATTATTAGCAGCAAGGAAAGAAAGAAAGTGGGAAGGGCTGGTCGGATATGAATAAATGAGGATATAATCCTATAAATAAGAGGTGGCTACAAACAAGCCTAACCATGAGGTGAGCACAAAGTGAGGTGGATGAACTTACTGGATTGAATGTGGTAACCAAGATGCCCCCTCTCTCCCAACGCACATTTTGTTAGAACTTCAGGAAGCCTCTAGTCCAACACAGAACTGGCCAATAGAGATGAGTGGATCAATCAATAAAATTGAGTTTGATTCAAATCTCCTAAAATCTGCTGATTCATATGAATTTGAACATTTTGATGTTTAATTCGAGCTTTGGAAGAAACAAAAAATTGCTGTGAACCATATCCTACACTGCTGATGCATCATAGAGCACCCTAACATCATTTTTTGTTGCCTAACAGACCTCCCCCTAATGCTCTGAAGCTATGCCATCAGGCAATTTATCATACCATTTACAGTGAGTGGTGGTCAGTCCTTAGGCCATCACAGATATGCGGTAATCAGTGTAGAACAGTTTGTATGGCAGATCTACTTTCTATTTCCTGAGTCACTGGATAAGTCTCTCCTCTAGAATGTAATCAATTATTGTCAGTGGAATCCTCTCTCTTTCCTGTACAGTGCAAATCATTATTGGCTGTGGGTCCTCTCTGTCCTCTTTCCTGTAGAGTGTAAGCCACTAAAGTAATTGATGTCCTCTCTATCTCTCTTGATTGTAAAATATAAGCCATTTTTGTCAGTGAGTTACTCTCTATCTCTCTCCTGTATAGTGTAAGCCATTATGGTCAATGGGGTCCTCTCTCTCTATCTCTCCTTTAGAAAGTGTAAGAAACTTTATCCATCTCTCTCTCCAGTAGAGTTTATGGTCAACAGTCTTCTCTTCTGTAGAATAAACTGAATAAACACTGAATCTCCACAGAATAAATACTTCCCATATCCTAGTTCAAGTGCCTCAAATCAAGTAATATTTTTAATTGGACTCTTCAAGGTGATGACTACTGCAAAGGCTGGAAGTGCGGGTTCTTCAGACAGGATGCTACGTCTGAGTAAATTTCACTTTTTCAAAGGAATCTTTTCAGCTGTTGCATAACAAGGTTCTTTCGGCATCCCAGACTGTAAACCACCAGTCATGATCCAGGACGGGGTTTCGCTTTGGCCCATCCTGGTCTGACTGGGGGTTAATTGTTCTGCCTCTCCCTGGCAGAGGGCGGCTATTTAATGCTCACTGGACCTAGGTCCGGTGTCAGTTATACTCCTGCCCTCGGCTGAGTTAGTTGACCTTGTGCGTACGTGTGCCTTGTGCCTGATATCTTGCTTGCTTGTTTGGTTTTGATCCGGTTCTGTCCCTGTTGCGAATTCTGCCTGTCCCTCTTGTACTGCGCTACCTCTCGTGTATGACTCTCTGCTTGTGAACCGACTTCTCTCTGCTCGTCCCCTTGGTACCGCGTCGCCCTCTTGTGTATGACCTTTGGCTTTGTCTGACCTCCCGTCTGTTTATCCCTCCTGTACCTCGCGGTCTGTAATGTGAATGACCTCCGTTTTGCCCGACTCTGAGTTTTCTGTCTTCTCAGAAAGCAGGACGCTAATCCCCGCCCCCTTGCAGTCACATGACCATAGGTCCCGTGCCGGCTTGCTAAACTTCATCACTCAGGTCCTGTGCACCTATACTTTCTGGCTGTCCTGGTCCCCAGGGGTCCCTACAGTGTGGGTGATTCCCTGCTCAGCGGAGGCTGTACGCCGGCGCTGTCAGGATCCTGATATTATAACTGACCAATACCACTTTTTTTTCTCTACTCCCTTCTCCTGTGTGTAACAGGAGAAGGGAGTCCTATGCACGCTCTTTCTGAGCAGGTTAAGCACCTGACCCAGATGTCTCAGAAACTCCTTGGAGAACAACGAGTCCTGGCTCAGTCTCAGCAGCTGATCGCTGACACTGTGCAGGGTTTTTTTTCCATCGGGGGCTCGGGATATTACATTAGTTTACCATGAGTCTCCAGTGAAGTTACCAGATACCTTTTCTGGAGATAAAAAAGAGTTCAGAGTTTTCAAGGAGGGCTGTAAGCTTTTTTTTCCTTAAGACCACACTCTTCTGGGGATGAAAGTCAGATAGTGGGGGTCATTATGTCTCTGTTAAGGGGAGCCCCCCAAGCTTGGGCTTTCTCCCTTCCGACCACGGCCCCTGAGCATATGACGGTAGATGCATTTTTTAAGGCCCTGGGGCATATTTAAGGTGAGCTTGATCGTATGCGTATGGCTGAGGACATGGTGATGAGTGTGTGCCAGGGGAAGCACTCAGCCGAGTGGCTTTGTTCAGAATTCAGACACTGGGCTACTGAGGTCTGTTGGAATGATGCCGCCTTCCGGGGTTTGTTCTGTAGAGGCCTGTCTGAATATCTGAAAGATGCCTTGGCTCTCCACCCTCCGCCTGATTCCCTGGAGGAGGCTATGACACAGGCCATCCGAATGGATCGCCGGCTATGGGCGAGGGGAGTGATGCAAAGTGAAAGACCGTTATTCTCCCAAGGAAGAGGAGCCAGTCCTATATTGGAGATCACGGAGATGGGAATCATCGACCTCAAAGAAAATGAAAGGAGACAACGGCGTGTGGGAAAAGGCTGTTTTCACTGTGGCGATTCTGGACATTGGAGAAAGGTTTGCCCCTCCCGTCCACTAACCAAGCGACTGAGTCCGGGTGATTGTCGTGGACGTCACCCAGGCTCTCAGGTACCTTTTTCTGCCTTCTCTAAAATGTTGTTGCAAGTGGAACTTTCTTGTGAGAGTGTCTCCACATCCACTTCTGCCTTCGTGGATTGCGGATCAGCATTGAACTTTATTGACTCTGATTTGGTATCCAGGTGTAAGTTAGGGACAGTTAGGTTGGAGACTCCTATTCACATTGTGGCCATTGACAAAACACCACTGGTAAAGAATGACATTATGTTTCGCACTGAAGAGTTTCTCCTTAAAGTGATTTCCTTGCACCTGGAACGTATTTCATGTTTTGTGATGGACAACCTGCCAGCGGGACTGGTGTTGGGGATCCCCTGGTTACAATTGTATAATCCTGTAATTAATTGGGAATGTTGGGACATCGTTAAATGGGGTCCCTATTGTTCTGAGAAATGTCTTGATACTGTGTCTGTGTCATCCGTGGGTCTGGAAGGTATCCCGGAGTGCCTGATAGACTACACGGTCGTTTTCTCCGAAAAAAAGGCTGAGGTTTTACCACCACACCGCCCATTTGATTGTGCCATTGACCTGGTTCCAGGTGCTAAATTACCCAAGGCCCACTTGTACTGTATAACCTTTCAGGTCCAGAACGTGCTGCGATGAAGAAGTATATTTCCGAGAGCCTCCGTAAGGGATACATTCGTCCTTCTGTTTCTCCTGTGGTGGCGGGGTTCTTTATTGTAAAGAAAAAAGACGGTGGTTTACGCCCATGCCTCGATTTTTGTGAGTTAAATAAGATAACTGTGAGGAATACGTATCCCCTTCCACTTATTCCTGATTTATACAACCAATTGTCCGGAGCTAAGTGGTTTTCAAAATTAGATCTACGGGGAGCGTTTAAACTTATCCGAGTCCGAGACAGAGATGAATGGAAAACCACTTTTCTCACTACTGAAGGGTTGTTTGAAAATCTGGTCATGCCTTTCGGCTTGACCAATGCTCCAGCGGTCTTCCAAAACTTCATAAATCACGTGTTCTCTGATTTTATTGGACGTTTTTTGGTGGTATATTTGGATGACATATTGATCTATTCTCCTGATAAACAGACTCACATTGGTCATGTTCGGGCAGTTCTCCAAAGGCTCCGGGAGAACTGTCTCTTTGCTAAACTGGAAAAATGTTTGTTTTTTGTTCAGGAACTGTCGTTTCTGGGGTTCATCATGTCTGCTGAAGGGTATCGCATGGATCCTAATAAGGTGCAGGCCATTGTCGAGTGGGTTCAACCTTGTGATTTGAAGGCTCTGCAGCGTTTCCTAGGATTCGCCAATTACTATCGCAAATTTATAAAGGGGTTCTCACAGGTGGTTAAACCCCTCACAGACATGACTCAAAAGGGGGCCCATATCAAGAATTGGTCAACCACAGCGGTAGCGGCATTTCAGTTTTTGAAAACGTGTTTCATGTCGGCCCCGGTTCTTGTTCAACTGGACCCGTCTGAACCATTTATTGTTGAGGTAGATGCCTCAGAGGTTGGGGTGGGGGCGGTATTGTCCCAGGGACCCACCACCTTGACCAATTTAAGACCTTGCACCTTTTTCGCAAAGAAATTCTCTCCCGCGGAGAGAAACTATGGTGTTGGAAATCGAGAACTTCTGGCCGTTAAGTTGGCCTTTGAAGAATGGAGGCATTTTTTGGAGGGGGCTGTCCATCCGATAACTGTAATTACGAACCACAAAAACCTAGCTTATATTGAGTCAGCTAAGAGGTTGACTCCTAGACAGGCTAGATGGTCACTTTTTTTCCCGATTCAACTTCTCGATAACTTTTCGGCCAGGGTCCAAAAATGTCAAAGCAGATGCTGTTGTGAGTTCATTTTCCCCTTCGTCACTGGGGTCTGGTGAACTCCCTATTCTGGTAAAGGAAGGTAATGAGCCTGATTATCAGGCACCTGAGTCTAATGAGGATGACTGGCTGAGTGGAGTCACGGACTGGATATAAGGCTGCCGACGCCCTTCTGCCCTGCGGGTGATTTCTCTGTGGACTTCTAGGACACCAGTCTGACTCCTGCTCCTCTCAAGCTAAGTTTTCTGTTTTGCCTGTTAGCTTTTGGTTTTGTTTTTTGTTTTCCTTGCTTTTCAGTATTCTGCCATTCCCTGCTGGGGTGAGCTGAATCTCCTTTTGCCTGTAGCTCTGTCTTCAGTATATCCCTGAGTACTGACATAGCTTTTTTGAAGCCTGGCGTCTTCAGGGCCTTTTTCACTGTCAGTCAGTTGGCTCTTATTTTCATAGGGTTTTTCACGGATTGCAGACAGCAGCCTTCCTGTCCTTTTCTATCTAGTTAGCTTGGGCCCCTCTTTGCTCAGTCTATCTTTCTGTCTGTGTTGGTATTTTCATCTTGCTTCACCGTCATTATATGTTGGGGGCTGCCTATTGCTTTGGGGTCTGGTCTGGGGCAGTTTAGATTTCCCCTTTATTTCTTTAGGCCTATTTAATTCTCCGGCTGTGATCGAGGGGTCTAGGGCATCGTAGGAACCCCCCACGGCTACTGCTAGTTGTGTTGATGGGTTCAGGGGTCTGCAATCCGATAGCTGCCAACTTCTCTGGTTTTCTGGACTTAGCTAGCATTTCTGTTTTTTGCCTCCTACGGTGACTCAATCATAACAGAATCACCCACCATACCGGAGATCCTAGGGTACTCAATAGCAGGAAAGAATTGTGTTTAAAAAAAAAAAAAAAAAAAAGGTGTGTGCATATTCTTTCCTCTATATCTCTGAGGCCGTAGGGGGAATTTTTTTTTTCTCTCAATGGAGATAAAGCAATTGTCTGATCGTGTGGAGCAGCTCGCTGCGGAAGTGCGGGGAATTTCCGCCTACCTTGCTCGTTCACATGCTGTTGAACCAAAGATCCCTACACCTGATGTATTTTTTGGGGATCGATCTAAATTTTTGAGTTTCAAAAATAGTTGTAAATTATTTTTTGCCTTGAAGCCTAACTCGTCAGGGAGCTCTGCGCAGCAGGTTAAAATTGTTATCTCTTTGCTGCGTGGCGATCCCCAGGATTGGGCGTTTTCTTTGAAACCAGATGATCCTATTCTGACTAATGTGAACGCATTCTTTCAAGCTTTGGGGTTGTTGTATGACAAACCTAATGCCATTGATCAGGCTGAAAAGACCCTGCTGGCATTGAACCAGGGTCGAGATTCTGCAGAGTTGTACTGTCAAAAGTTCCGAAAGTGGGCGGTCCTTACTACCTGGAATGATAATGCCTTGGCTGCTCTCTTTCGGAAGGGTTTGTCAGAAGCCGTAAAAGATACTATGGTGGGATTTCCTGTTCCCTCTGGTCTGGACGATTCTATGTCATTAGCGATTCAGGTTGATCGGCGTTTACGTGAACGCAGGATTGCACGAGAGGTGTTGCCACCAGTTGAACAGACGTCTGAACCTATGCAATGTGATAGAGTTTTGTCTAAGGCGCAACGTCAGGAGTTCAGAAGGCGTAATAAGCTGTGTTTTTCTGTGGAGATGCCTCGCATATTATTTCTGCTTGTCCTAAACGAGAGAAACGCTTTGCACACAAGTTTTCTGTTGGTGGTGTTCAACCTAAGTTTCTTCTGGCAATTACTCTGATCTGCTCCCTGTCCACATTTTCCACCAAGGCTTTTGTGGATTCGGGAGCAGCGCTACACCTAATGGACTTGGATTTTGCTAAACGTTGTGGATTTCCGATGACACCTCTGCAGACGCCTATCCCTTTGAGGGGGATTGATGCTACTCCTTTGGCTAAAAATAAACCTCAGTTTTGGACCCAGGTGGTCATGCGGGTCGCCCCAGACCATCAAGAAAATTGCAGATTTTTGGTATTGCATGGTCTGCATGATGCCGTTGTTCTGGGGTTTCCCTCGTTGTAAATTCATAATCCAGTTTTGGATTGGAAATCTGTGTCTGTGGTGAGTTGGGGTTGTCGGTGTGCCTTTAGTGAGGCTCCGGTTTTTTCCACCTCTCCTCAGTCGCATGATGTTCCTGAATATTTGGCGGACTTTTATGATGTATTTAGTGAGAATGAGTCTGCGTCCTTGCCTCCTCATAGGAGTTATGACTGTGCAATTGAACTAAGCCCGGGGTGTAAATTTCCCAAGGGTCGGCTCTTCAATTTATCTGTACCCGAGCACGAGGCTATGCGGTCCTATATTAAGGAGGCGTTGGAGAAGGGTCATATTAGACCATCCTCTTCACCCTTAGGTGCCGGTTTTTTTTTGTGGCCAAAAAGGATGGTTCTTTAAGGCCTTGTATTGATTATCATGCCCTCAATAAAATTACTATTAAATATCAGTATCCATTACCCCTGATTTCGGATCTATTCTCTAGAGTTAGAGGTGCTTGCTGGTTTACCAAGCTTGACCTCAGGGGGGCGTATAATCTTATCCGCATTAAGCAGGGGGATGACTGGAAGACGGCGTTTAATACTCCGGAGGGACATTTTGAGTACCTGGTGATGCCTTTTGGGCCCACTAATGCCCCTTCTGTCTTCCAGTGCTTCATGAACGATATTTTCCGAGACTTTGTCGATAAATTTTTGATTATCTATCTGGATGATATTTTGATCTTCTCCAAGGATTGGGATTCTCATGTGGAACATATTCGGACTGTGTTTCGGATCTTGAGGGAGAATTCCCTGTATGTCAAAGGATCGAAATGCCTTTTTGGAGTACAGAGGATTTCATTTTTGGGATTTATTTTGTCTCCGTCAACTATTGAAATGGACCCGGCCAAGGTACAGGCCATTTATGATTGGGTTCAGCCCACTTCTTTGAAGGCCCTCCAGAAGTTTTTGGGTTTTGCTAATTTTTATCGGAAATTTATAGCAAAATTTTCTAGTATTGCCAAGCCATTGACTGATCTGACTAAGAAGGGTGCTGATGTGTTGAATTGGTCTCCTGAGGCTGTTGCTTCCTTTCAGGAGCTGAAGCGAAGATTTACCTCCTCCCCGGTTTTGCGGCAACCTGATGTCTCACTCCCGTTCCAGGTAGAGGTGGATGCTTCTGAGATTGGTGCAGGAGCTGTTTTGTCCCAAAAGGATCCTGTAACATCTAAAATGAATCCCTGTGCTTTCTTTTCCCGAAAGTTCTCTCCATCTGAACGTAACTATGATGTGGGGAATCGGGAACTGTTGGCCATGAAATGGGCATTTGAGGAGTGGAGACATTGGTTGGAGGGAGCTAAACATCAAGTTGTGGTCCTCACTGACCACAAGAATTTGATTTACCTAGAGTCGGCTAAACGCTTGAACCCTAGACAGGCTAGGTGGGCCTTGTTTTTTACACTTTTTAATTTTGTGGTCTCTTTTCTTCCTGGAACTAAGAATGTCAAGGCAGACGCCCTCTCTAGGAGTTTCTTTGCTGATTCTCCTGTGGTGACCAAGCCTGCTACCATCTTAGGCGAAGGGGTAGTTCTTTCTGCCATCTCGCCCGATTTGAGACTTGCTCTGCAAGAGTTCCAGGAGGACAAACCTGAGCGTTGTCCCAGTGGAAAGTTGTATGTTCCTGACCAGTGGAAGAAGAGAGTGATGTCTGAAGTTCATTGCTCTGCATTGGCTGGTCATCCAGGTATTTTTGGTACTAGAGATCTGATGAGTCGCTCTTTTTGGTGGCCCACCTTGTCTCATGATGTCAGGAATTTTGTGCAGTCCTGTGGGACTTGCTCCCGGTCTAAATCTTGTTCTCGCTCTAGTGGGTTGTTGATGCCTTTGCCGGTCCCCAGGAGGCCATGGACCCATATTTCAATGGATTTCATCTCTGATATGCCGGTCTCTCAAAGAATGACTGTTATTTGGGTGATTTGTGATAGGTTCTCTAAGATGGTTCATCTTGTACCACTCCCTAAGTTGCCATCTTCCTCTGAGTTGGTGCCCCTGTTTTTGCAACAGGTGGTTCGTTTACACGGGATTCCTGAGAACATTGTATCTGACAGAGGAGTTCAGTTTGTGTCTAGATTTTGGAGGACTTTCTGTTCCAAGCTGGGAATTCAGTTGTCCTTCTCCTCTGCTTTTCACCCTCAGACCAATGGGCAGACAGAGAGAACAAACCAGACCTTGGAGTCGTATTTGAGATGTTTTATTTCCGCTGATCAGGATGATTTGGTTTCATTTTTGCCCTTGGCCGAATTTGCTTTAAATAGTAGAGCTAGTTCTGCCACTTTGATGTCACCTTTTTTTTGTAACTTTGGGTTTCAGCCTCGATTTTCTTCAGGGCAGGTGGAGCCTTCTGCCTGCCCAGGTGTTGACACTGTGGTGGAGAGAATGCACCAGATCTGGGACCAAGTGGTGGATAAGTTATCTCTCTCCCAGGAAAAGGCCCAGCGGTTTTCCAATCGACATAGGACCATTGGTCCCCAGTTTAAGATTGGTGATATGGTGTGGTTATCATCAAAAAATATTGCTATGAAGGTGGCTTCTCCTAAGTTTCAGCCTAGATTTATTGGACCTTACAAGATTTTGGAGATTATTAATCCGGTCTCTTTTCGTTTGGCTCTTCCTGTCACATTTAAAATCCATAATGTGTTCCATAAGTCCTTGTTGAAGAGGTTTGTTGAACCAGTTGTTCCTGGGGTGGCACCTCCAGACCCTGTATTGGTTGAAGGTAACATGGAATATGAGGTAGAGAAAATACTGGATTCCCGTCTGGCTAGACGGAGACTCCAGTATTTGGTTAAGTGGAAGGATTATGGTCAGGAGGATAATTCCTGGGTCTCTGCCTCTGATATTCATGCCAAAAGATTGGTGCGTGCATATCATTGGGCTCACCATGATCGCCCTGGTGGCGTGGTTGAGGGTTCGGTGACCCCTCCTCAAGGGGGAGGTACTGTTGTGAGTTCATTTTCCCCTTCGTCACTGGGGTCTGGTGAACTCCCTATTCTGGTAAAGGAAGGTAATGAGCCTGATTATCAGACACCTGAGTCTAATGAGGATGACTGGCTGAGTGGAATCACGGACTGGATATAAGGCTGCCGACGCCCTTCTGCCCTGCGGGTGATTTCTCTGTGGACGTCTAGGACACCAGTCTGACTCCTGCTCCTCTCAAGCTAAGTTTTCTGTTTTGCCTGTTAGCTTTTGGTTTTGTTTTTTGTTTTCCTTGCTTTTCAGTATTCTGCCATTCCCTGCTGGGGTGAGCTGAATCTCCTTTTGCCTGTAGCTCTGTCTTCAGTATATCCCTGAGTACTGACATAGCTTTTTTGAAGCCTGGCGTCTTCAGGGCCTTTTTCACTGTCAGTCAGTTGGCTCTTATTTTCATAGGGTTTTTCACGGATTGCAGACAGCAGCCTTCCTGTCCTTTTCTATCTAGTTAGCTTGGGCCCCTCTTTGCTCAGTCTATCTTTCTGTCTGTGTTGGTATTTTCATCTTGCTTCACCGTCATTATATGTTGGGGGCTGCCTATTGCTTTGGGGTCTGCTCTGGGGCAGTTTAGATTTCCCCTTTCTTTCTTTAGGCGTATTTAATTCTCCAGCTGTGATCGAGGGGTCTAGGGCATCGTAGGAACCCCCAAAGGCTACTGCTAGTTGTGTTGATAGGTTCAGGGGTTTGCAATCCGATAGCTGCCAACTTCTCTGGTTTTCTGGACTTAGCTAGCATTTCTGTTTTTTGCCTCCTACGGTGACTCAATCATAACAGGATGCTATGTCATGCAGTTTAGATCTGGTGTCCGCCCGGAACCTCCATTCTCCATTCTTCAACCTGGGGTGGTGGTGGCAGGTATTTCGAATATGTTGGAATGAGAGTTTCAGGAAGCCCAGTCTCTTGCACTGCCGGCTAAGTCGGTGGACAAACTTTTTGTGCCAGCTCAGCTTCACCTTAAGGTCCTCCAGGAGTTCCATGACTCAGTTCTGGGTGAACATCTAGGGATCTTGGCTACCCGGAAGGCCATTGCTAGAGTATTCTGGTGGTCTGCTTTAGCCTCTGATGTTGGGGAATATGTTTCTGCTTGTGATGTTTGTGCCCGTGCAAAAACCCCCCATAACCGGCCAGCCGGGGAATTGGTACCACTGCCAGTTCCTGAGAGACCATGGACGCATTTGTCCATGGATTTCATCACCAACCTTCCCCCCTCCAAGGGTAACACCGTTGTCTGGGTTGTGGTGGACAGGTTTAGTAAGCAGGCACAATGTGTACCTTTGGCAGCTCTAACTAATGCGGAAACATTGTCCAGATTGTTTGTTGAGCATGTGGTGCGTTTGCATGGGGTACCCGTGAATGTGGTGTCTGATAGAGGAGTGCAATTTGTTTCCAGATTTTGGAGGGCTTTTTGTAAAAGGTTGGGTATTGGTCTGTCCTTTTCATCCGCTTATCATACAGAGACTAATGGGCAGACCGAGCGGACCAATCAGTCTCTGGAGCAAATTCTGCGTTGTTTGACCTCAGTCCGACAAGATGATTGGTGTTCTGTGTTATCGGTGGCTGAGTTTGCATTTAACAACCGCGTTAACCAGTCTACGGGTACATCTCCCTTTTTCTGCAATTATGGGTTTCATCCTCATTTTGGAGAATTTTCCCGTTTGAATTCTGGGTGTCCTGGGGCGGATGAGACGATCCAGCGGTTGGGGGAGGTATGGTGAGAGGTCCAGAGTAACATTACGAAGGCCCAGGACAAATTTAAATTTTTTGCGGACAAAAACGATCTGCGGAACCGGTGTTTCAGATTGGGGATAAGGTATGGTTGTCCACCAAGAATATAAGGCTCAAGGTCCCCTCTGCGAAGCTTAGACCCAAGTTTATCGGTCCTTATGAAATTACCGAAGCAGTTAACCCGGTGGCTTTTCGGTTGCGTCTCCCGCCATCTCTGCGGATTCCAAATGTTTTTCATTAGGCCCTTTTGAAACCTGTGAAGTCTGCTGGGGAGGGATCATCAGCTTCCCCAACACCGCTTTTGGTAGATGGGCATTCGGAGTACGAGGTGGAACGAATTGTCGACTCCAAGTTGGTCCGTCGTGCCCTTCAATATCTGGTACATTGGAAAGGCTACGGTCCTGAAGAACGCTCTTGGGTTCCTGCTCGTCAGTTCATGCGGATCGGTTGGTCAGGGCCTTTCACGCCAAGTACCCTGAGTGACCTGGGGGTCCAGTGGCCCCCCATTGAGAGGAGGGTACTGTCATGATCCAGGATGGGGTTTCGCTTTGGCCCGTCCTGGTCTGACTGGGGGTTAATTGTTCCGCCTCTCCCTGGCAGAGGGCGGCTATTTAATGCTCACTGGACCTAGGTCCGGTGTCAGTTACACTCCTGCCCTCGGCTGAGTTAGTTGACCTTGTGCATACATGTGCCTTGTGCCTGATATCTTGCTTGCTTGTTTGGTTTTGATCCGATTCTGTCCCTGTTATGAGTTCTGCCTGTCCCTCTTGTACTGCGCTACCTCTCGTGTATGACTCTCTGCTTGTGACCCGACTTCTCTCTGCTCGTCCCCTTGGTACCGCGTCGCCCTCTTGTGTATGACCTTTGGCTTTGTCTGACCTCCCATCTGTTTATCCCTCCTGTACCTCGCTGTCCGTACTGTGAATGACCTCTGTTTTGCCCGAGTTTTCTGTCTTCTCTGAAAGCAGGATGTTAAGCCCCGCCCCCTTGCAGTCACATGACCGTAGGTCCCGTGCCGGCTTGCTAAACTTCATCACTCAGGTCCTGTGCTCCTATACTTTCTGGCTGTCCTGGTCCCCAGGGGTCCCTACAGTGCTGGTGAGTCCCTGCTCAGCGGAGGCTGTACGCCGGCACTGTCAGGATCCTGATACCACTCTAATAAATAACGAGCATGAACTGCATGATTTTTGTAGCTCCCAGACAAAGAGCAAGCATACCTAGACATGTTTACTAACTAAGCTTATTATTTTGATAACTTTGCTTCGCTGTTAAGACCTCATTGGTAATCACAAGCAAACTAAACTCTTAATGCAAGCCAATTCTCTACTTTTGGCCATGTCATACCCATGGCATCCATCATTGTCAATCACAACCTATAAAGGCACCTTTGAGCTAATCCCCTTTTAAAAGGTTTAGCAAAAACTGGGGACAAATGGCTCTTGGCAAGAGTGCAACTCCGTCTTACATGGCTCAAGTTGCGCGCCCTTTCTAACTCATGAATACCATCTTCTTGTTCCTTTTAGTCTCCCATCTCTGGTAAAATTATTTAAATACTAAAAAAGCAAATCATTTCTATAGAAACTGTAAATGGGTGGATGGTGAGGTAAGCTAATGCATTAGCATCCTCATGAGAGCCATTGTCTAGATCTTGTAACTTAAACTTTAGATAGGTGTTATTGCTAAGAAGTGACACATTTTTATGTGGTTCAGTTTGCCACATATTTTCTTCACATCTGCTGCAGAACAAATGTCTTATTATACAGTGCATATGCCAATAAACTGACAATGGTGTTGTATTTGTTTGTGCAAAATCCACTGGCATACAATCTGCTGTATAGGATTTCCTTTTTTGGCTAATACAGGATGTTCTTTTAACAAAAATTACTGTTTTAGTGCATATGGATTGCTAAACAATCATATTCATTGAAATAGTAATAAAGATATTCAATGCTGTGAATTTTGCATTTCTGCTTATTATGGAACAATATTTACTTCGTATAAGGCAGTGATGCCTGGAATTGGCACACATCTGGCTGTATTATTTTAAGTCCATATGCAGTACACTTTTTCTTCTGTGCACTTTGGAAGACATCCATCCATTTCTGCTATATCTATACAAGGGTTTAAAATTTTCTATTTAAATCAGTTGTCCAGTAATAACTTTTTGATTGGTGGGGGTCCAGTTATTGAGATCCATGTTCATCAGCAGAATAGGGAATTTTTATCACCATTAGAATAGAATGGTAGTGCATGTGTTTCACTGCTGCTCCATTAATTCCCTATGGTGCGTCAAACAACACACTTGGACTTAGAGAATAAATAGAAATGCAGGCAGGGTGTCCCCCCCGCCACAACATTTTTTACAGGAGTTATAAGATTCCTATTGGGAATAGGAGATTTCTAATCTCTTAATCGGTGCATGTCCCAAAGTTGGAAGATCCACCTTTCAATAAGACATCACCTATCCGATTCCTAGCTTAACTTTTCTTGTAAACAATTCAGTGGGCTTGGTCAATAACATATTTCTTCTAATTAAGAAAAGTGGAATAAATCATTGCCAACCATATCTTGCAGTGGATTATCTCCTGTAAGAACATTAGGATTAAGAATGTTGAATATCAAAACAGATCCTATCCCTGCGGCATCTATCATCCAGTAGAATTATGAACAATTCCGAAAACATAAGATGGTTGGTCAATTCAGCTGAAATCAATGGGTTTGGCCAATACTAATTTATTGTACATGATCAATTTTGTACAGTTTAACAATAGTAGTGTGAGTATGCAAAGATTCGCACATTACTATGGATGACACTATCGTCAAAGATTACTATCTACTAATAATAACATCAAAGTGAATGGTTGATCTTGATGGTAAAAATTGAATAAACTTGACAAGAAATTACTATTATAGTTCTCCTAATATAAATTGATTGGTATACATTAATTTATTCAATTATTACAAAAGCCTTCGACATGGTAGAAGCTTTGATCCTAATTCCCATTAGTTATATAAAGTAGGAGAAATTATTAAATAATTTGAATGAATATATAAAAATTACCGTACTCTTGAAAACACTTAATTTTAGGAAATATCATTGAAATGAAAGGTAATATTGAAACTGAGTTTTCAAAAGTATGTAAGATTTCCCTTGTTCCCTTGATACTATCCAATATGTTTGAAGTTCATTTTTCTTTCCTGAACAACATCAAGAAAATCGATTGTTCCACTGTTTAACTCAAGTTACATACTAGTTGTAACATTTTTTTGGTGGGGTGAGGAAAAGGAATACTTTTAAGTATATACAGATTGTCTCCAGCATTCAAATTTTACTAAAAAAAGACTTGAAATTACTAAGAATAAAGTGTGAATAAAACAAGCAGAATTCTGTATACTGTATACAACAAACAGTGCATAGGTTCTGTTCACATCTACATCAAAGTTTATGTCTTTGTGTCAGATTGATGATAATTGAAACTGGACATGTGTATATAACTATATATATATATATATATATATATATATACAGTCATATGTTAAAGTTTGGGCACTCCTATTAATGTTAACCTTTTTTCTTTATAACAATTTTGTTTTTTGCAACAGCTATTTCAGTTTCATATATCTAATAACTGATGGACTCCGTTATATTTCTGGATTCAAATGGGATTTATTGTACTAACAGAAAATGTGCAATCTGCATTTTAACAAAATTTGACCGGTGCAAAAGTATGGGCACCTCAACATAAAAGTGACATTAGTATTTCGTAGATCCTCCTTTTGCAAAAATAACAGCCTCTAGTCACTTCCTGTAGCTATTAATGAGTTCCTGGATCCTGGATGAAGGTATTTGTGACCATTCCTTTTTACAAAACAATTCCAGTTCAGTTAAGTTTGATGGTCGCCGAGCATGGACAGCCCGCTTCAAATCATCCCACATATGTTCAATGATATTCAGGTCTGGGGACTGGGATGGCCATTCCAGAACATTGTAATTGTTCCTCTGCATGAATGCCTGAGTAGATTTGGAGTGGTGTTTTGGATCATGGTCTTGCTGAAATATCCATCCCCTGCGTAACTTCAACTTCGTCACTGATTCTTGCACATTATTGTCAAGAATCTGCTGATACTGAGTTGAATCCATGCGACCCTCAACTTTAACAAGATTCCCGGTGCCGGCATTGGCCACATAGCCCCAAAGCATGATGGAACCTCCACCAAATTTTACTGTGGGTAGCAAGTGTTTTTCTTGGAATGCTGTGTTTTTTAGCCTCCATGCATAACGCCTTTTTGTATGACCAAACAACTCAATCTTTGTTTCATCAGTCCACAGGACCTTCTTCCAAAATGTAACTGGCTTGTCCAAATGTGCTTTTGCATACCTCAGGCGACTCTGTTTGTGGCGTGCTTGCAGAAATGGCTTCTTTCGCATCACTCTCCCATGCAGCTTCTCCTTGTGCAAAGTGAGCTGTATTGTTGACCGATGCACAGTGACACCATCTGCAGCAAGATGATGCTGCAGGTCTTTGGAGGTGGTCTGTGGATTGTCCTTGACTGTTCTCACCATTCTTCTTCTCTGCCTTTCTGATATTTTTCTTGGCCTGCCACTTCTGGGCTTAACAAGAACTGTACCTGTGTTCTTCCATTTCCTTACTATGTTCCTCACAGTGGAAACTGACAGGTTAAATCTCTGAGACAACTTTTGGTATCCTTCCCCTGAAAAGTTATGTTGAATAATCTTTGTTTTCAGATCATTTGAGAGTTGTTTTGAGGAGCCCATGATGCCACTCTTCATAGGAGAATCAAATAGGAGAACTACTTGCAAGTGGCCACCTTAAATACCTTTTCTCATGATTTGATACACCTAGCTATGAAGTTCAAAGCTCAATGAGGTTACAAAACCAATTTAGTGCTTCAGGAAGTCAGTAAAAAGTAGTTAGGAGTGTTCAAATCAAGAAAATGATAAGGGTTCCCATACTTTTGCACCGGTCAAATTTTGTTTAAATGCAGATTGCACATTTTCTGTTAGTACAATAAACCTCATTTGAATCCAGAAATATAACTGAGTCCATCAGTTATTAGATATATGAAACTGAAATAGCTGTTGCAAAAAACAAAACTGTTATAAAGAAAAAAGGTTAACATTAATAGGGGTGCCCAAACTTTAACATATGACTGTATACTAGCTAAAGAGCCCGGCGGTGCCTGGGCATAGTACTTAACTGTGGGTCCCGCTGTCTTCCTTAACAGCCCCGCTCTCCACCCGCCATCACGCTCTCTCCTTCCGCAACCCCGCTCTCTACCCGCCGTCCTATTCTATCCCTCTGCAGCCGTGCTCTACATCCATGTCCCGGTGTCCCTCCACAGCCCCGGTCTCTTCATCCACAGCCCTGCTCTCCCACTCTCTCCCTCTACAGCCCCGCTGTCTTCCTTCCTCCACATCCCCGCTCTCCATGCACCACACGTGGTGACGCCGGAACCAGGAGAGAGAGGTGCGCAGATTGTTAGTTTGGCCGGAGTGGACAGAGCTAGGCAGAGTGGGCGGAGCTAGAGTGGAGCTACAGTGCATGTGATTGGGTGGCCTGCGGGGGCATGGCCTAGCGCTATGGTAAGCTGCAGTAGAAGCCGGGGACTAAATTTAGGCTGGGAAGCTGCAGGGGAGAGGGGAGATAGCACAGTTGGCGACGGGGAGCGCTGACTGAGCCGGGTCAGGGTTGGGAGGGTGCCGGCACTATTCGGCCCCTGTCCTGAAGACTGTCTTCCTCCACAGACCCGCTATCCATGCACTGTCCTGCTGTATCCGTCCTCAGCCCTGCTTTGCTGTTTCGTGATTGGTTGGTGTCCCACTCTGCTGCTTTGTGATTGGTTGGTGATACACACACACACACACACACCCACATTCAGATTTATATAAAGAGATAATTCACTGTGGTATAGGTGTGGGTAATTAAGGGAGACAACGTGTCTCTCTGTCATTGGCCAATGACAATTTAAATAACCTCTTTCCCAGCTACCCACCACCCCTGGACGAAGTTTTCCATAGCGAAATGCGCATTGGGTCTGATGGGTCCCTGGCTTGCGGCTCTCATTAGGTAAATATTATTTATGCATATTGTTTGTGGGTTTATTTAATCATTTTACATTACTCTATGTACGTTGATCTGCTTTTGCCATGGTGTTTTCCTGAAACCGCAATAATATATGTTTACTATGCTTATGACTTATTTATCTATAATATACTATTTTTACTTGTGTTCTGGCTTCTTCCTTGGACTAAGCAGATCTATTGTTTTGTTTTAGCATTTGTATGCACATGTATTTTGATTATATGTACTGATATAGGCACTTGCAATTTTGTAATGTTTAAAAGTGTACTCCCTCAACTGTGCATTATATATTTTGCCATATTTAACCATACCCACCATTTTTTTTTCCTGTACTGTGTTAAACCCCATTAGTTTTTTATTCTTTTCATGAACCTATTGGTTCTATTTGAATTGCTTACAATAAACTTTATTCGTTTAATTGTCACTTTTGTAAAGCGTTTATTTTTTGGTGTTGCCAGCATAGGTGCAGCAACACAGACTCAAACCCATGATACTACCACCTCTGTGTTTTAAAGTCAACATAAGGTTTATATGCTCCTCACAACCTAAAAGACTCTATTTTATCTCAACTGTCTATCTCATTTGTCCACAAACTTTTGGTCTAATAGCCTTCTGGCTTTTTCAGGTGATTCTTTGACTGTTAATGGGCAGTTATTTTTATTGTTCAGTGTCCTTTGAAGGTGAACTCTTGAACATTAATACTAATTATTGTCAGAGTCCTTTATTTGCTTAGCGGTTACCTTAGTTTGTTTATAATCTTGTCGACTATTATGCACCACGATCTTGGAGTGGTCTTTGTTAGCTGACCACTTCCGGGAGGGTAATATCGGTCCTGAATTGTCTTTATTTGCACACAATCTGCCTGACTGTACATCCATTGAGTTCAAACTCTTTACAGATGTACATATTTTGTAACCGTTTATAGCCCGTTGAGCTCCAATAACTTTTCTAATTAGGTCCTCAGAAATCTTCTTTGTTCATGCTATGGTAAACTTCCATAAACATTTGTTGTGAAGATCAGAATTTGATTTGATCATTAAATAAACTAAATAAAACACTTCACCCACTCACACAAGATTGTCTTCTCATTGATAATCCTAAAGTTTACATACTCTTTCCACTCATTAACATATATATTAGATGGGTTTCCTTATTTAAATATTGACAAAGTCTAATATTTTTTATTCCTATAGTTTTATTTGGCTATCAATATCTTTAGGACTTTTGGTAAAATCTGTGCAGAAATACGGAAAATTCAGGAGGGTTCATATACTAACTAGTGTTGAGCATTCCGATACTGCAAATATCGGGTATCGGCCGATATTCGCTGTATCGGAATTTTGATACCGAGTACCGATATTTTTTCAATATCAGATACCGGAATCGGAAGTCCACATAATGCTATGAGCCACTGTTGTGGCTGTGATTGGCTGCTGAAATGATGTCATCATGATGAGCGGTCTGTGCGCATCATGATGCGCGGTCTGTGCCGACTGCGGGGGGCCTGTACGGGCCTGCCGGGGCCTGTGCCGGCTGTCGGGGGTCTGTACAGGCCTTCCGGGGGCTTTTGCCGGCTGCCGGGGGTCTGTACGGACCTGCTGGAGGCCTGTGCTGGCTTTCGGGGGTCTGTATGGGCCTGCCGGGGGCTTGAGCCAGCTGCCGGGGGTCTGTACAGGCCAGTCAGGGGCTTGTGCTGGCTGCCGGGGGTCTGTACGGGCCTGCCAGGGGCTTGTGCTGGCTGTCAGGGGACTGCAAGTCCCATCGGGCGATGCCTGCTACAATGACAGTGATTGACACATTAGCCAATGATGGGACAGTAGTAGTCCCATCATCCGGCTAATGTGTTGAATATAACAAAAAAATATATATATACCTACTACATACATACTACGTACATACTACAGTACATATATACTACATTCATACTACATGCTACAGACATACAGTACATACTACATACATACTACATATATACTACATACATACATGCATACTATATACATACTACATATATACTACATTCATACAACATACATACATACTACATACATACAACATGCTACAGACATACAACATACATACTGCATACAACATAGATACATTCATACAATACATACATACTACATTCATACAACATACGTACATAGCACATACTATATACATACTACATACATACAACATGCTACAGACATACAGTACACACTACATACATACTACATTCATACTACATACATCCAACATACATCCAACATGCTACAGACATACAACATAAATACTACATACATACTACATACATACTACATACATACATACATGCTACATATATACTACATTCATACAACATACATACATACTACATACATACAACATGCTACAGACATACAACATACATACTGCATACAACATAGATACATTCATACAATACATACATACTACATTCATACAACATACATACATAGTACATACTATATACATACTACATACATACAACATGCTACAGACATACAGTACACACTACATACATACTACATTCATACTACATACATCCAACATACATCCAACATGCTACAGACATACAACATAAATACTACATACATACTACATACATACATTCATACAATACATACATACCACATACAATACATTCATACATTCATACAATACATACATATAGACATACAGTTCATATAACATAGAGTATATACTCACCAATACTTGTCACATTGTTCCCCAAAGCCAAAGTCATCTATGAAAAAATATGAAAATAACAAACAAGCGATATACTCCCTGATCCGCAGAAATCCACGAGTGTCCCACGCCGATTTCCCGTGGAGAACAGCAGCATCAGCTGATGCGACCGCTCTCTACGGGGCTCCAGGAATCCAATGACAGGAGGTAGATAACATTCCGCACTGTATTCCTCCGCCACTGTAAAAAAATAGTCCCTGGTCTCACTTTATGGCAAAAGCTGTGTGGGAACTTTTTCACACAGCAATACCAAAAGTGAGACTAGGGACTATTTTTTTACAGTGGCGGAGGAATACAGTGCGGAAGGATATCTACCTCCCGTCATTGGATTCCTGGAGCCCCCTAGAGAGCGGTCGCATCAGCTGATGCTGCTGTTCTCCACGGGAAATCGGCATGGGACACTCGTGGATTTCTGCAGATCAGGGAGTATATGGCTTGTTTGTTATTTTCATATTTTTTCATAGATGACATTGGCTTCGGGGAACAATGTGACAAGTATTGGTCAGTATGTACTCTATGTTATATGTACTGTATGTCTATATATATGTATTGTATGAATGTATGAATGTATTGTATGTAGTATTTATGTTGTATGTACTATGTATGTTGTATGAATGTAGTATGTATTGTATGAATGCATGTATGTTGTATGTAGTAGGTATGTATGTTGTATGTATGTTGTATGTATGTAGTATGTAGCATGTATGTTGTATGAATGTAGTATATATGCATGTAGTATGTATGTATGTATGTTGTATGAATGTAGTATATATGTAGTATGTATGCATGTTGTATGCATGTAGTATATATGTAGTATGTATCTTGTATGTATGTTGTATGTCTGTAGCATGTTGTATGTATGTAGTAAGTGTGTAGTATGTATGTATGTATGTATGTTGTTTAGTATATATGTATGTATGTTGTATGAATGTAGTATATATGTAGTATGCATGAAGTATGTATGTAGTATGCAGTATGTCTGTAGTATGTATATATATATTTTTTACATTCAACACATTAGCCGGATGATGGGACTACTACTGTCCCATCATTGGCTAATGTGTCAATCACTGTCATTGTAGCAGGCATCGCCCGATGGGACTTGTAGTCCCATCGGACGATGCCCACACACACACAAGACCCCCCAGCAGGCTCACACAGACCCCCGACAGCCGGCACAAGCCCCCGGCAGGCCCGTACAGACCTCCGGCAGCAGGCACAAGCCCCCGGCAAGCCCATACAGACCCCCGGCAGCCAGCACAGGCCCCCGGCAGGCCCGTACTGACCCCCGACAGCCGGCACAAGCCCCCAGCAGGCCTGTACAGGCCCCCGGCAGCCGGCACAAGCCCCCGGCAGGCCCATACAGACCCCCAGCAGCCGGCACAAGACCCGGCAGGCCCGTACAGACCCCCGACAGGCCCGCACAGACCCCACCCGCACACACTGACACGCACCGTGTCCGCCCACGCACCGCCCACACTCTTCCCCCCTCCCAAACTGGATGTGCAAGTAAAGAAAGGGGTTTTTTTCATTCCGATATTTCTGTCCCATTGACTTGCATGGGACTTCCGGTATCAGTATCGGAATCGGTGATACCGATAATTTTTTGGGTATCGGGCCGATCCAATCCGATCCGATATTTCTCAATATCGGATGGTATCGCTCAACACTAATACTAACATATATCAAGCACTGATGTGTATTTTTGGCATTTTGTGCAAAGTTTCACTGCTTGAGAAAGTATCCAAGAGCTGAAATATGAATAATCATGTGTGTTTGATCCACTAGAAGAACACTCTAGAGAATGCTGATATCTGCTTCTTTTATTAATTGTAAATAAATAAATCTCATAAACACAATCATGCATGATAAGTGTTCATCTTACTAGATAGCATCATAATACGTTAAAAAAAACAAATGAAATATAAATCTTATTTTAGCTATAGAAGAAAAAATTAATTTACCATTAATTATGTACAAAGAATCTATAAGCATCTCTAGATGATATACATATATTACACATGATTACATCAAAGTATACAATAAAAGAGATAAAATCCTTTACCCCTGCTGTAGCTGGCAGAATGAATAATACCCCACAAATGCACAAACTTTAAAGTGCCACTCAAGTGATTTTTCTTTATTGCAGCATTGGAGTGGTGCTACTAATCTAAGTTCCCTGCCCTTTGGCACTGCTCCGTTCGGTCTTCAGCAGTTTGCAACCAGCGATTGCTCCATTATTTGCTATCTGCCAGAGTGAACCAGAAGTCACAACTCAATTTAAGTCTAAAGGCCCCGTCACACTAAGCGACTTACCAGCGATCCCGACACCGATATCAAGGTGTCAGGATCGCTGGTAAGTCGCTATGTGATTGCTGGTGAGCTGTCACACAGACAGCTTCACCAGCGATCAGCACAGCGATGCCGAGCGTGCGGCATCGCTGGCCATCGCTGTAAAAAATAATAAAAAAAATAAAAAATATAGTTATTCTCACCTTCCGACGTCCTGTTCAGCCATCCGGCCTCTCTCCACGCTCCGGTCCCAGTGATCCTTTGCATGAATGACCGCGAGACTTTGTTATCCCTCGAGACCGTGACATCTCACGGTCATTCATGCAAAGGATCACTGGGGCCGGAGCGTGGAGAGAGGCAAGATGATTGAACAGGACGTCGGAAGGTGAGAATAACTATATTTTTTATTTTTTTTATTATTTTTTACAGCTGATCGCTGGTCTCCCGACTGTCACACACAGCGATGCGTGCTGGCCAGCGGGAGACCAGCGACCAAAGAAATGTCCAGAGGTTTCTTCCAGCGATCAGCGATACCGGCAGGGGGGCCGCTCGCTGATCGCTGTCACACACAGCGATCTCTCTGGTGAGATCGCTGTTACGTCACAAAAGTTGTGACTCAGCAGCGATCTCGCTACCGAGATCTCTTAGTGAGACGGTGCCTTAAGAGTGCAAGAGCAAGACTATCTTAGACTTACTTTGAGAACATGTTACCGCTACCTCTGATTTCCGGTCAGTCAGAAATTACTTTAAAAAGATGACTGTGCAAGACCAGTGAAGTGCTAAAAACAGCAGCTGGTAAGTATATGACTAAGGGAACTGACGTTGGTGGCAAAACTCCACTGCTGAATTACACAAAAAATGCTGTAATGGTGCTTTAATAGATGTTTTGGGTACTTTGTCTACTAATTAAAAAAAATTACAGAAAATTGTGAAACTAACGATAGCATATATGCATATTTGTATACTGAGAAAGGGAAATTTGGAAC
The DNA here is from genome assembly GCF_039654945.1 of Dendrobates tinctorius. NCBI lineage: Eukaryota > Metazoa > Chordata > Amphibia > Anura > Dendrobatidae > Dendrobates > Dendrobates tinctorius. The sequence goes on along the minus strand of NW_027361698.1, from coordinate 54,458,857 downwards.
ACACGATATTCTGATGGCTTTTTATTGAATAGCAATATGTTATTTGCTTATTTTAATGAGGACAAGGAATTTGATAACACTTTTTCATGGTGATTAAATTATAAAAACAGGATGGTTGCTTTAAAATGAGGCTGGTGGTAGAAATCATTGTCTTGTGTTAATCATGGTAGCACATAGACTCACCATTGCTTTCCATCAAAACTACTTTACAGGCAAGGACATTGCTGCTTGTGAGATTGCCCTGAAATCAACCATTTATCAGATCACAAATAATTTAAAAAATGCAGGCTTATTTGCTGTTAAGACAGCTTCAGGATGCCAAAAAATGTCAAGAAAATGAGGGGACCATCTACTAAAGAGGGTGAAACTTCAAAATTATTTCAACTTTAGTACAGTGTTTACTCATAAATGTCAACAGATAGAAGTGAGTGCATCTTGCACAAACTGTGAGGCAGAGGCTTTTAAAGGCTGTCTAGTATTAAGAAGGGCAGCAAAAATGCAACATTTCTACTAGAAAATCACTAAGGACAGACTGACATTCAATAAGAAGTACAATGATTCTCCTGCAGAGGACAGAAGGGAAGCTATTTTTTCTGATGAAGACTTTGAAGACTGTTCAGAAGATTTGGAAGAATTATTGCCCAGAGAAGAAAAGGTATCGCTGCCATGAATCCTGTGTCATTCCTATGTAAAGCATCGTGGAGCATTTGTGAGTTTGCCTTTTCACCCAAGGGAATGGGCTCATTCATAAAATATTTAGGAACATTTTCATGATGAACAATGCTTGTTTTTGCAAGATTAGGGAGGTTTTCCACCCCTCCCTTTTGGGCCATGCACATTTAGGCCGTCCTCTGCAGTGTGTAGTGAAACCTCCACCAGGGGGAGCTGGTGAGGGAAGAGAGGTTATACACTAAGAGCAGCAACCCTGAGCAACAGCACAAGTGCCACAGGTAACGAGAGAGAATAGTCAGATGAACCGAGTCAGAAACTAACAGGAGCAGACGTACCAGAAGGAGCAGCAATACACGTAGTCAAAATACCTAAGCCGAGTCAGAAAGCCAGAACATGAGCACGGGGTCCAAAACGTGAGACGAAATACGTGGTCGGGGTACAAGCCAGGGAGTCAGATGCCAGAGAGGGAACGTAACAGCAGAGACGAATACCAAGAGACGGGGTCAGAAATCAGTCCGGGTCATACACGTGAATATCAGTCAAAGGCAGGAGGATCACCAGGGTACAAGGGTCAGCGGCTCTAAACTGCAAGCTTGAGCTATCACTAACACTGGTCAGCAGGCTGTGAGGGATTGAAATAGCCCAGCTAGCTCCAGAACGAGGCTGAGATTAACCCCCGCATGACCAGTCCGGAGTACAGACAGCAGAAGATAAACTCCGGACTGGACCATGACACAGTGTGTCCACATCGGACATTACCTGTCTGAATCCTGCTCCCATAGGTATTTTACACATGACCAGGTTTTTAAATACATAAGTTAGGGACTGCTCTGATGTGGGTTACCTTGACATTTGGAAGAGCGGCTTAGTATACATTTTTTGCAAAAAAAGTATCAACCAAATACCCTGTTTTTATCATCTTTTTACTAGCACTTACTGTTTACTGTTTCTTCTTTACAACAGAGTATTTGTATACATTTGTTTCACTGTGCTTTCTATGTTTCACATTTATGTAACTGTTATTTTATTCTAAAAATCATATAAACCCTTTTTGAAATCATCAATTTTCTTGCTGTGATAAGCACTTGTGGTAGGCTATTTCACAGACTAATAGATTAAAAACACATGAGCCATGCACAAAAGTGAACAAGTTGGTAGGACAGTGTTCACGCCACCCAAAGACTGAAACACAGAAAAAACACAGTATAACTGTCAGGAACACCGCACTGAACTTGCTCACTGAGCCAGTGGGCGTGTCTTGAGTAAAACAAACTGTGCTCAGAGATACCTGTGGAGCGGGCAGCAGCAGAGAAGGTGAGTACTTCAGAACAGCAGGACCTGAAGCAGGTGACTGCTGGGGGCATGGTCTAAACCTCAGAGAGCTAGGAGCTGCAGGAAAACTCCTAGCAGGGTAACTACGGGACAAAGTTACCAAGGGGCATAGACAGGGACGAAAACAGATCAGGCCGGGGTCAAAGCATGAGGTAGCATGACAAAACCAGAGGATTAGACAGGAAGGATAGTCAGGACGTAGCCAATGAGTCATACACGGAGATATGTTGTGAGTTATTTTCTGGTCCACCAGTTGTGAGTTCTCCTGCCAGGCTCCCTCTGGTGGCAACAGGAGGTAGTGAGGCTGATTTAATAAGTAGAGATCTGCCACCTGATAATGAGGATTACGATTGGACCTCAGGAATCTCAGACTGGATTTAAGACAGCCGATGCCCTATTCTAGTGCTGGTGATTCCTTCTGCTTGTCAGGTCTTGGCTTTCAGCTCTGTTCCAGTCTTCTAAAGCTAAGTTTTTCTGCTAATGTTCACACTTGATTTTGTTGGTCTATTCATTTTTTTGTGTGGTCAGCCAGCCCCAGCTGGCGCTGTGCTGAACTTTCACTCTCATTTATCTGTATTTGCAATTTGCTTTTTGTCCCTTATTAGACTGGCCTCTTTTTTGCTCTGTATCAGAATATTTCAGAGTGCTGATATAGTGGGAGAAGTCTAGTGACTTTAGGGTTAATTTTGCTAACAGAAGTGTTGGACATTATTTTTGTAGGGTTTTTTGCAGAATGCAGACAGTGTCTTTCCTTTCCTGTCCTTTCTAGTTAGTTTGGGCCCCATCGTTTGCTCAGCCTATTTTCCTGCCTGTGTTTGTGCTTTCATCTTGTTTCATCGTCAATACATGTGTGGGGGCTGTCTTTCCTTTGGGGTCTGCTCTGGGGCAGTTAGTTTTCCCCTTTTCTTGCTTCAGGCTTATGTAGTTTTCCGGCTGTGAGGAAGCGTCTACGATCATCGTAGGTACGCTCCCTGGCTGCTGCTAGTTGTGTGGTTAGGATCAGAGATCTGCAATCTGCATAGTTACCAACCTCTCTGGTTTTCTGTGACTTACCTTGTTTTGTTTTTTTCTCCTCGGCGACCCAGTCATAACAAAATCACCAGCCATACCGCAGATTCTAAGGTACGCAAAAGCAGTAAAAAGTTGTTAAAAAAAAGTGTCAGAATTTTTTAATGTATTTTTTCCTCTTTTTCTCTGGGGCCGTAGGTGGATTTTTTTTCCTAATGGAGATTAAGCAATTGTCTGATCATGTGTAGCAACTTGCTGCTGAAGTACAGGGAATTTCCCCCTACCTCATTCAGTCACATGCTACTGAACCTAAGATCCCTACTCCTGATGTGTTTCTGGGGATCGGTCTAAATTTCTGAATTTTAAGAATAATTGTAAATTATTTCTTGCCTTGAAGCCTAACTCATCGGGGAGCTCTGTGCAGCAGGTTAAAATTGTCATCTCCTTGCTGCGCGGCGATCCCCAGGATTTGGCTTTTTCTCTGACACCTGAAAATCCTATTCTGACTAATGTGGATGCATTTTTTCAAGCCTTGGGGTTGTTGTATGATGAACCTAATGCTGTTGATCAAGCTGAGAAAGCCCTATTGGCATTAAACCAGGGTCAGGATTCTGCAGAGTTATACTGTCAAAAATTCCGAAAGTGGGCGGTCCTTACTACATGGAATGATAGTGCATTGGCAGCTCTCTTTCGGAAGGGTTTATCAGAGACCATAAAAGATGTTATGATGGGATTTGCTGTTCCCTCTAGTCTGGACGATTCTATGTCATTAGCCATTCAAGTTGATCGGTGTTTACGTGAACGTACAACTACATGGGAGGCGCTGCCACCTTTTGAACAAACGTCTGAACCTATGCAATGTGATGGGGTTTTGTCTAGGGCGCAACGTCTGGAGTTTAGAAGGCGTAATAAGCTGTGTTTTTTCTGTGGAGACGTCTCTCATACTATTTCTGTCTGCCCTAAACGAGAGAAACGTTTTGCACACACATTTGCTGTGGGCAGTGTACAACCTAAGTTTCTTTTGGCAATTACACTGATCTGCTCCTTATCCACATTTTCCACGAAGGCTTTTGTGGATTCTGGAGCAGCATTGAATCTGATGGATTTGGACTTTGCTAAACGTTGTGGTTTTTCCATGACACCTCTGTGGACGCCTATTCCTTTGAGGGGTATTGATGCTACTCCTTTGGCGGAGAATAAACCTCAGTTTTGGACCAAGGTGACAATGCGAGTTGTCCCAGACCACCAAGAAAATTGTAAATTTTTGGTGCTGCATAATTTGCATGATACTATTGTTCTGGGTTTTCCTTGGCTGCAAACTCATAATCCAGTTTTGGATTGGAAATCTGGGTCTGTGGTGAGTTGGGGTTGTCTGTGTGTTCTTAGGGACGCTCCTGTTTTCTCCACCTCTCTTCAGTCTCATGATATTCCTGATCTAGCCGATTTTTCTGATGTATTTAGTGAGAGCAAGTCTGCGTCTTTGCCTCCTCATAGGAGTTATGACTGTGCGGTTGAGTTGATGCCTGGGTGTAAATTTCCCAAGGGTCGGCTTTTCAACTTATCAGTACCCGAACATTAAGCTATGCGATCCTATATTAAGGAGTCGCTGGAGAAGGGTCATATTAGACCATCCTCATCACCTATAGGTGCTGGCTATTTTGTGGCCAAGAAAGATGGTTCATTAAGTCCGTGTATTGATTATTGTTCCCTTAACAAGATGACGGTTAAATATCAGTACCCGTTACCTTTGATGTCTGATTTATTCTCCAGAGTTAAGAGTGCCTGCTAGTTTACTAAGCTTGACCTCAGGGGGGCGTATAATCTTATTCGCATCAAGCACGTTGATGAATGGAAGACGGCGTTTAATACTCCAGAGGTACATTTTGAGTACCTGGTGATGCTTTTTGGGCTCACTAATGCCCCTTCTGTCTTCCAGTCCTTTATGAATGATATTTTCCGTGACTTTGTTGATAAGTTTTTGATCATCTATCTGGATGATATTTTGATCTTTTCTAGTGATTGGGATTCTCATGTGGAACACGTCAGGACTTTGTTCCGGATTTTGAGGGAGAATTCCCTGTTTGTTATGGGATCAAAGTGCCTCTTTGGTGTACAGAGGATTTCATTTTTGGGATTTATCTTGTCTCCATCGACTATTGAAATGGACCCGGCGAAGGTACAGGCCATTTATGATTGGGTTCAGCCTACTTCTTTGAAGGCCCTCCAGAAGTTTTTTGGTTTTGATAATTTCTATCGTAAATTTAGAGGTAATTTTTCTGGTATTGTCAAACCACTGACTGATCTGACCAAGAAGGGCGCTGATGTGCTGAATTGGTCTCCTGAGGCTGTCTCAGCATTTCAGGAGCTTAAGCAGAGATTTACTTCAGCTCCAGTTTTATGGCAACCTGATGTCTCACTTCCATTTCAGGTGGAGGTAGATGCTTCTAAGATTGGTGCTGGAGCTGTTTTGTCCCAAAAAGTCCCTGTGACTAGAGTTGAGCGACTTTTGGTTTTTTAGGGTCGCGTTTCGTTTCGTGAAACCCGACTTTTCCAAAAGTCGGGTCGAGCAAGATCGTCCGATTATAGGGAAAAGTCGGAGTCGTCCCGAAACACGAAACCCAATGTAAGTCAATGGGGGAATAAAAGTCGGCAGTGAGAGGAGGACAGGAAACACACCAACAGTGCCCATTTGAATGCCAAAAGCATCAATTCTTCTTACTTAAGCTTGTCAACCTTAATTAACTTCATAATACAAGTTACGCACTGAAAAATGGGGGTTATTTGACTACAGACTGTGGGGGGGAGGGCTGGCTCCAGGTTTTCATGTGCCCTGGGCGAAAGAGCGCCCCTTTAACACATACCACAACTCATCATGCTCCGATACGGCAGAGAAATAGCGGTATAGTACAATGAAAAATACCTCACTTTTTACATCTCATGACGAGGCCCATCTATTTCTCCATACAGAATCATTGGTCCCATATAGAGTTGAGCGACTTTTGGTTTTTTAGGGTCGCGTTTCGTTTCGTGAAACCCGACTTTTCCAAAAGTCGGGTCGAGCAAGATCGTCCGATTATAGGGAAAAGTCGGGGTCGTCCCGAAACACGAAACCCAATGTAAGTCAATGGGGAATAAAAGTCGGCAGTGAGAGGAGGACAGGAAACACACCAACAGTGCCCATTTGAATGCCAAAAGCATCAATTCTTCTTACTTAAGCTTGTCAACCTTAATTAACTTCATAATACAAGTTACGCACTGAAAAATGGGGGTTATTTGGCTACAGACTGTGGGGGGGGAGGGCTGGCTCCAGGTTTTCATGTGCCCTGGGCGAAAGAGCGCCCCTTTAACACATACCACAACTCATCATGCTCCGATATGGCAGAGAAATAGCGGTATAGTACAATGAAAAATACCTCACTTTTTACATCTCATGACGAGGCCCATCTATTTCTCCATACAGAATCATTGGTCCCATATAATGTTTGAAACAGTATATGATGAGCTCCACATAATGCTACAGTATATGTTGGTCCCCATGGATGAAGCTCTACTGTCTTATGGGCCCAAATAATGCTCCAAACATAATGGGCCCCATTTCTAATGCTCTAGTGTATAATGGGCCCTGTAAATGCTGCTCCAGTGTCTGATGTCCACCTTTGGAATGTTCCAGTGTATGGTGGGCCCCATCTATCATTCTCAGACGGTGTTAGGCCCAGTATGGATTGCACGTGATTGCACAAAGGTTAGAAAGGGTACCGTATCCCCAGATAACATGTATGGATAGCGTACACATTCAAAATATATGTCTCAGGAGGCAAGCTTAGACGGTGTTAGGCCCAGTATGGATTGCAAGTGATTGCACAAAGGTTAGAAAGGGTACCGTATCCCCAGATAACATGTATGGATAGCGTACACATTCAAAATATATGTCTCAGGAGGCAGGCTCAGACGGTGTTAGGCCCATATGGATTGCACGTGATTGCACAAAGGTTAGAAAGGGTACCGTATCCCCGGATAACATGTATGGATAGCGTACACATTCAAAATATATGTCTCAGGAGGCAGGCTCAGACGGTGTTAGGCCCAGTATGGATTGCAAGTGATTGCACAAAGGTTAGAAAGGGTACCGTATCCCCAGATAACATGTATGGATAGCGTACACATTCAAAATATATGTCTCAGGAGGCAGGCTCATACGGTGTTAGGCCCAGTATGGATTGCACGTGATTGCACAAAGGTTAGAAAGGGTACCGTATCCCCAGATAACATGTATGGATAGCGTACACATTCAAAATATATGTCTCAGGAGGCAGGCTCAGACGGTGTTAGGCCCAGTATGGATTGCACGTGATTGCACAAAGGTTAGAAAGGGTACCGTATCCCCGGATAACATGTATGGATAGCGTACACATTCAAAATATATGTCTCAGGAGGCAGGCTCAGACGGTGTTAGGCCCAGTATGGATTGCACGTGATTGCACAAAGGTTAGAAAGGGTACCGTATCCCCGGATAACATGTATGGATAGCGTACACATTCAAAATATATGTCTATACATCAGGAGGCAGGCTCAGACGGTGTCAGGCACAGTATGGATTTGACGGCCCAGATTACACAGCGGAGGAGCATGGAGAGGTAAAGATTGCAAATGCTGGGGCCCTGCCCAAGCAAGGGAGGCCCACTCGTGGGCGTCGGTACTGGCACTGAGCCCCTCACAGTACAGCGGTGTGTCTGACGGCGGGTGTGCACCACCACCGTCAGAGACACTTGATTGCACTATGAGGGACCCTGTGCCAGTGCCCGCGCCCAAGAGTCGGCCTACCCACCTGTCCAGGGCAACGGCACTCGCACGGTGTCGTGCGCTAGGTGGTGACCCCGGCCATGGGGGGGAGGCAGCACAGTTAGGGAGTTTTAGAAAGTGGCATATGTTGATGTTGGACATTCAGCTGATGCAAAAGGCGAAATAGGTGAAGTACCAGGAAGAGGTGGACCAAAGCAAGCCATTTTTCTGTCACCCTATGTGTCATCAGGGGAAGGAGGGACAAAATCCTTGGAAACCCATGCGTGGTTCATTTTAATGAAGGTTAGATCATCCACATTTTGGGTTGACAGATGGGTCCTTTTTTTCTGTCAGGATTGATCCAGCTGCACTGAAGACTCTTTCCGATAGCACACTTGCAGCTGGGCAAGCGAGCTCCTGTAAGGCATATTGGGCCAATTCAGGCCAGGTGTCCAGTTTAGCGGCCCAATAGTCAAAGGGGAATGACCTGTGTGGGAGAACATCGATATGGGAGGAAAAGTAGTTTGTAACCATAGTTGACAACTGCTGTCTCCTGTCACTTTCCATCGATGCAGTATTACCAGTTGTGTGAGCGGTATTTGAAAAATCAGTCCACAACATTGTCATGAAACCCCTGTCTCCAACGCCACTTCTGCTGTGTGCACAACGAACACCTCTGCCAAGCTGCCCCCGGCCCGTACGGCTCGTGTGAGAACCATCACCGCTGCTGTGTGCTGGGAATGCCTCAAGCAACTGATTTACCAGAGTTGCTTGTTTATTAGCCAATATTAGGTCAAGGTTCTCCTGTGGCATGATGTTTTGTAATTTGCCTTTATAGCATGGATCCAGGATGCTGGCCAACCAGTAGTCGTCATCGTTCATCATTTTGGCAATGCGGGGGTCCCTTTTTAGGATCCGCAAGGCATAATCTGACATGTGGGCCAATGTTCCCGGTGTCAATGATGCACTGCGAGTGCTGGGTGGAGGAGCACTTTCTGGCAAATCCACATCCCTCCAGTCACGCACAAACCCTGTACCAGACCTTGCCACGCCAACATTTTCACTTGCCCCACGAGATGCATCCTCCTCCCCTAAGTAATCATCCCCATCATCATCCTCCTCCTCCTCTTCTTCCTCCACCTCGTCCAGGAGAGGTCCCTGAGCAGACAATGGCTGAATGTCATCAAGGATTCCCTCCTCCTCTTCCTCCTCATCAACATTGGCTGCAGACGCCTGCTCCTTAAGGTGCGTCAAAGTTTGCATGAGCAGACGCATAAGTGGGATGCTCATGCTTAGGATGGCGTCGTCTGCGCTTACCAGCCGTGTGCATTTCTCAAAACACTGAAGGACTTTACAAAGGTCTTTCAGCTTCGACCACTGCACACCTGTCAACTCCATGTCTGCTCTCAAAGTGCCTGGCCGTGTATCCTCCCACAAATGCATTATGGCCATCCTCTGCTCGCACAGCCGCTCCACCATGTGCAGGGTGGAGTTCCACCTTGTTGCAATGTCGATAATGAGGCGGTGGTTGGGAAGGTGGAGCAATCACTGCAGCTTCTGCATACGAACGGAGTGTACAGGTGACCTGCGGATGTGCGCGCACAGTCTTCGCACCTTCTGGAGCAGGGCTGTTAACTCCGGATAATTTTTGAGGAAGCACTGCACCACCAGGTTCAAGGTGTTAGCCAAGCAAGGTATGTGGCTGAGTTTTGAAAGGGCTATGGCTGCCACAAAATTACGGCCATTATCACTAACTACCTTGCCTGCCTCAAGATGTACACTGCCCAGCCATGACTCAGTTTGTCGCTTCAAGTACTCGGCCAGCACCTCGGCGGTGTGTCTGTCGCCCAAACACATCATCTGCAACACAGCCTGCTGACGCTTTCCACTAGCTGCTCGATAGGGGGACACCTCGTGTGCAACAGTGGCAGCTGCAGATGGAGTGCTCGTACGACTGCGCTCTGTGGACGAGCTTTCGCTTCTGGAGGAGGAGGAGGGTCGAACGCCTACAGCCAACTGTTTCCTATACCGTGGGCTAGGCAGCACTGTCCCACCACCGCTGTCCCCTGTGGACCCTGCATCCACCACATTAACCCAGTGCGCAGTGATGGACACGTAACGGCCCTGGCCATGCCGACTGGACCATGCATCAGTTGTGAGGTGCACCTTTCCGCTCACTGACTGCTTGAGTGCATGGACAATGCGGTCTTTCACATGATGGTGGAGGGCTGGGATGGCTTTGCGAGAGAAGAAGTGGCGACTGGGTAGGTCAAAGCATGGTACTGCATAGGCCATGAGTTCGCGGAAAGCTGTGCTTTCCACCAACCGAAAGGGCATCATCTCAAACGAGATTAGTTTGGCAATGTGGGCGTTCAAATCCAGTGTACGCGGATGAGAGACTGAGTACTTTCTTGACCTACTCATAGTGTCTGGGAGGGTGAGCTGGACTTGAGAGCTGCATATGGTGGAAGTAGCGGTGGACAGGGCGGACTGAGAGAGGGTTGATGATGGTGATGGAGTTGGTGTTCTTTCTGATGGCCTAGAATCAGTCTTTCGTTGATATAACAGTGGGATTCCCTGACTGCTGTGGTCTTGCAACGACACCTCAACATTTGCTGCTGTGCTAACCGGTGGGCTTACAGTGGGGGAAACAATGTAGCGTTGCTGACTACCTTCGTTGTGATCAGTTGCACATGTGGCACTTGAGGTTTGGTGTTGTGTCCACGCTTGCAAGTGCATGCTGGTTAAATGTCTAAGCATGCAACTGGTATTCAAATTTTTCAGATTTTTCCCTTGGCTAAAGGTCTTTGCGCACTTCTTACAGATAACCTTGGCCTGATCATGAGTATTTTGGTCAAAAAAGTGCCACACTGCACTCTTCCTACTTTGGCAGACATTTTGCGGCCTAGCACGCTGTGATCTTTTGACCCTCTGGACAAGCTGTCCAGCAACTCTTTTGATGTTTGGAACCTGTCTTTGGAGTGCTCCGGGCCTGCCAGATAACAGCTGTTGCGATGTCGATGTCTGCAGTGGATGCTCCTCATCTGAGCTATTGGAAGCAGCACCCTCTTCCCCCAATGGATGCCAATCTGGGTCAACAACTGGGTCATCCATCACCTCCTCTTCTATGTCATGTGCACCTTCCTCTGTGTCACCGTGTATGGTGGTATAGTGTGCGGGAAGGGGCACCTGAATCTCATCAGGGTCAGAATCTGGCTCTGTACACTGCGAGGACAATGTAGTGCTCTGAGTGAATGTACCAGCAGAATCATCCATCAGCGGCTGTGCATCAGTGCACTCCATGTCAGATTCATCTTGGCCTGGGTAATTCACCATTTCACTTGATAATCCAGGCATGGTATGTGAAAACAGCTCCATGGAGTAATCAGTAGTATGGCCTGCGTCATCCTTCAATCTTGGTTGGGGAGAAGGACACAAGGAAAGGTGTGGTTCATGAACATGAGCCTCCAATGACGACTCAGTGCTTTTACTTTTTACAACTTCAGAAGAGGAGGCGATAGAGCTGGAGGCTGAGTCAGCAATGTAAGACAAAACTTTTTCCTGATGCTCTGGCTTTAAAAGCGGTTTGCCAACTCCTAGAAAACTAAGCGTTCGAGGCCTTATGTAGCCAGACGATGACGCAGGGTCAGCACCTCCTGCATTCGGTCCTATTTTGCTCTTGCCACTACCATCAGATCCACCACCAACACCATCATTACCAGCTGCCAACCCCCGCCCAATTCCACGGCCTCTTCCACCAGCCTTCCTCATTTTTGGTAGAAATGTAGACAAAATCCAACACACTATATAGTAATGTAAAACAAGGTACAAGGTGTCTATAGGACAGGGGAGATTTTGAATTTCTGCAGACACTTGTGGACACTGGACACTTTTGGATTGTGTGAGGCCCACTGATATCTGAGCGCTATGTGACAGGCTCGATGGCACAGCTGTGACAAAAGTGACTAGAGGATAAGGGAGATTTTGAATCTCTGCACACACTTTTAGACACTGGACACTTTTGGATTGTGTGAGGCCCAATGAATATCTGAGCGCTATGTGACAGGCTCGATGGCACAGCTGTGACAAAAGTGACTAGAGGATAAGGGAGATTTTGAATCTCTGCACACACTTTTGGACACTGGATGGACACTTTTGGATTGTGTGAGGCCCACTGATATCTGAGCGCTATGTGACAGGCTCGATGGCACAGCTGTGACCAAAGTGACTAGAGGATAAGGGAGATTTTGAATCTCTGCACACACTTTTGGACACTGGATGGACACTTTTGGATTGTGTGAGGCCCACTGATATCTGAGCGCTATGTGACAGGCTCGATGGCACAGCTGTGACAAAAGTGACTAGAGGATAAGGGAGATTTTGAATCTCTGCACACACTTTTGGACACTGGACACTTTTGGATTGTGTGAGGCCCAATGAATATCTGAGCGCTATGTGACAGGCTCGATGGCACAGCTGTGACAAAAGTAACTAGAGGATAAGGGAGATTTTGAATCTCTGCACACACTTTTGGACACTGGATGGACACTTTTGGATTGTGTGAGGCCCACTGATATCTGAGCGCTATGTGACAGGCTCGATGGCACAGCTGTGACCAAAGTGACTAGAGGATAAGGGAGATTTTGAATCTCTGCACACACTTTTGGACACTGGACACTTTTGGATTGTGTGAGGCCCAATGAATATCTGAGCGCTATGTGACAGGCTCGATGGCACAGCTGTGACAAAAGTGACTAGAGGATAAGGGAGATTTTGAATCTCTGCACACACTTTTGGACACTTTTGGATTGTGTGAGGCCCAATGAATATCTGAGCGCTATGTGACAGGCTCGATGGCACAGCTTTGACAAAAGTGACTAGAGGATAAGGGAGATTTTGAATCTCTGCACACACTTTTGGACACTGGATGGACACTTTTGGATTGTGTGAGGCCCACTGATATCTGAGCGCTATGTGACAGGCTCGATGGCACAGCTGTGACCAAAGTGACTAGAGGATAAGGGAGATTTTGAATCTCTGCACACACTTTTGGACACTGGATGGACACTTTTGGATTGTGTGAGGCCCACTGATATCTGAGCGCTATGTGACAGGCTCGATGGCACAGCTGTGACAAAAGTGACTAGAGGATAAGGGAGATTTTGAATCTCTGCACACACTTTTGGACACTGGACACTTTTGGATTGTGTGAGGCCCAATGAATATCTGAGCGCTATGTGACAGGCTCGATGGCACAGCTGTGACAAAAGTGACTAGAGGATAAGGGAGATTTTGAATCTCTGCACACACTTTTGGACACTGGACACTTTTGGATTGTGTGAGGCCCAATGAATATCTGAGCGTTATGTGACAGGCTCGATGGCACAGCTGTGACAAAAGTGACTAGAGGATAAGGGAGATTTTGAATCTCTGCACACACTTTTGGACACTGGACACTTTTGGATTGTGTGAGGCCCAATGAATATCTGAGCGCTATGTGACAGGCTCGATGGCACAGCTGTGACAAAAGTGACTAGAGGATAAGGGAGATTTTGAATCTCTGCACACACTTTTGGACACTGGACACTTTTGGATTGTGTGAGACCCAATGAATATCGGAGCGCTATGTGACAGGCTCAATGGCACAGCTGTGACAAAAGTGACTTGAGGATAAGGGAGATTTTGATTCTCTGCACACACTTTTGGAAACTGGATGGACACTTTTGGATTGTGTGAGGCCCACTGATATCTGAGCGCTATGTGACAGGCTCGATGGCACAGCTGTGACCAAAGTGACTAGAGGATAAGGGAGATTTTGAATCTCTGCACACACTTTTGGACACTGGATGGACACTTTTGGATTGTGTGAGGCCCACTGATATCTGAGCGCTATGTGACAGGCTCGATGGCACAGCTGTGACCAAAGTGACTAGAGGATAAGGGAGATTTTGAATCTCTGCACACACTTTTGGACACTGGACACTTTTGGATTTTGTTAGGCCCAATGAATATCGGAGCGCTATGTGACAGGCTCGATGGCACAGCTGTGACAAAAGTGACTAGAGGATAAGGGAGATTTTGAATCTCTGCACACACTTTTGGACACTGGACACTTTTGGATTGTGTGAGGCCCAATGAATATCTGAGCGCTATGTGACAGGCTCGATGGCACAGCTGTGACAAAAGTGACTAGAGGATAAGGGAGATTTTGAATCTCTGCACACACTTTTGGACACTGGACACTTTTGGATTGTGTGAGGCCCAATGAATATCTGAGCGCTATGTGACAGGCTCGATGGCACAGCTGTGACAAAAGTGACTAGAGGATAAGGGAGATTTTGAATCTCTGCACACACTTTTGGACACTGGACACTTTTGGATTGTGTGAGGCCCAATGAATATCTGAGCGCTATGTGACAGGCTCGATGGCACAGCTGTGACAAAAGTGACTAGAGGATAAGGGAGATTTTGAATCTCTGCACACACTTTTGGACACTGGATGGACACTTTTGGATTGTGTGAGGCCCACTGATATCTGAGCGCTATGTGACAGGCTCGATGGCACAGTTGTGACCAAAGTGACTAGAGGATAAGGGAGATTTTGAATCTCTGCACACACTTTTGGACACTGGACACTTTTGGATTGTGTGAGGCCCAATGAATATCTTAGCGCTATGTGACAGGCTCGTTGGCACAGCTGTGACAAAAGTGACTAGAGGATAAGGGAGATTGGATTGCTTTTAAAAAAGCAGTTTGCGGAGCAGTGGGTAAACAGCAATGCAGGAATGTCAGGAAGCCTTAGAAGGCAGCCCAACAACCAACACCACTGATACACCACTATATAGCCTCCCCTTGCACTGCACACACAGTGACTGGTGTGTTGTGCAGGCCAAATTGCTAGCAGCAGAAGCAGTTTTTTTGTCTTCTCAGCAGGACAAAAAAAAAAAAATTGGGATTGCTTTTAAAAAAGCAGTTTGCGGAGCAGTGGGTAAACAGCAATGCAGGAATGTCAGGAAGCCTTAGAAGGCAGCCCAACAACCAACACCACTGATACACCACTATATAGCCTCCCCTTGCACTGCACACACAGTGACTGGTGTGTTGTGCAGGCCAAATCGCTAGCAGCAGAAGCAGTTTTTTTGTCTTCTTCCCTGCCTAACGCTCTCCCTACAGAATCAGCAGCAACCTCTCCCTATACTAAGATCGGCAGAAGTAAGATGGCGGTCGTCGTGCACGCCCTTTTATACCCCCTGTGACGCCCACCAAAGCAAGCCAATCACTTGCATGCCCTTCTGAAAGATGGTGGTGACCCGTGCCTATGTCATCACGTTGCCCACAGTGTCCGTGGATCCTGATTGGCTGAAAAAGAGCGCAAAACAAACTTTTGAAACGCGACTTTGGCGCGTAAGTCGCCGACTTCATGGCCGACCTCATCCTAGGGTCGGGTTTCGTTTCATGAAACCCGACTTTGCCAAAAGTCGGCGACTTTTGAATTTTTTCGACTCGTTTCGCTCAACTCTACCTGTGACTTCTAAGATGAATCCCTGTGCCTTCTTTTCTCAAAAGTTCTCCCTATCTAATCGCAACCATGACGTGGGGAATCGGGATTGTTGGTCATGAAATGGGCATTTGAGGAGTGGAGACATTGGTTGGAGGGAGCTAGACATCAAGTTGTGGTCCTCACCGATAACAAAAATTTGATTTATCTGGAGTCGGCCAAACGCTTGAATCCTAGGCAGGCTAGATGTGCCTTGTTTTTCATGCGTTTTAATTTTGTGGTCTCTTTTCTTCCAGGCACTAAGAATGTTAAGGCAGACGCCCTTTCTAGGAGTTTCTTTGCTGATTCTCTTAATGTGACCGAGCCTACTTTAATAATAAGGGATTCAGAAAGAGAATTGGAGGAATCCAATGGCTGGATATCCTTAAAGACAAAAATGTCCAGGAAGGATGGGAAATCTTGAAAAATGAAATTCTCAAAGCACAGTTGTTAACAATTCCGAAAAGAGGGAAGAATAGGAAGCAGTTAAGGAAATCAGGATGGATGAACACAGAACTTAAGCACATGCTAAAAAGGAAGAAAAAAATGTTTATAAAATGGAAAGAGGGAGGCATATCTAAAGAAGAATATAATGCTGTCTGCAGAACCTGCAGGGCACAAATCAGATTAGCTAAAGCTGAAAATGAATTGAGGCTTGCAAGAGACGTCAAAAGCAATAATAAAGGATTTTGGGGATATGTCAAAAGTAAAAGAAAAGTCAAAGATGCTATAGGATTTTTACAGGATGAAAATGATGCAATGGTAAGACAGGATGTTGAGAAGGCTGAACTTTTAAATTCCTATTTTGCATCTGTTTTCTCTCAGAAAGGAAATGTAACATCAACTGTTATTCACTGTCCTATTAAGGGAATAGAAGAATCCAGGATATCTATAAACAGAAAGATAGTGAGGAAACACTTAGCTAGCCTAAATGAATTCAAGTCTCCAGGTCCAGATGAATTACACCCCAGAGTACTGAAGGAGATAGCAGAAGAAATTTTTGAACCCCTCTCTATAATCTTTGAAAATTCTTGGAGAACAGGAGAAGTGCCAGAAGACTGGAGAAGAGCAAATGTTGTTCCTATCTTCAAAAAGGGGAAGAAGGTGGACCCAGGTAACTATAGGCCGGTGAGTCTGACTTCTATACCAGGAAAGATCTTTGAACAAATTATTAAACAACATGTATGTCAATACCTGGATAAGAATGAAGTGATTAAACAGAGTCAGCATGGGTTTGTAACTAATAAGTCATGTCAGACTAACTTAATTTCCTTCTATGACGGTATCACTGATTGGGTGGATCAAGGAAATGCTGTAGATATAGTATATCTTGACTTCAGCAAAGCATTTGACAAAGTCTCTCATACAATCCTTATTGAAAAAATGATTAAGTATGGAATGGACAAGGCAACTGTTAGGTGGATTCATAACTGGCTTAGTGATCGGACCCAAAGAGTGGTCGTAAATGGCTGCACATCCAGTTGGAAGAATGTCTCAAGTGGGGTACCACAGGGCTCTGTCCTGGGCCCTGTATTGTTCAACATCTTTATCAACGATTTAGATGAAGGCATTGAGGGTAAACTGATTAAATTTGCTGATGACACAAAGCTAGGAGGGATAGCTAATACTAGAGAAGAGAGAGAGAGGATTCAAAAAGATTTAAATAAACTGGAGAAGTGGGCAGCAACAAACAGAATGGTTTTTAACAGGGAGAAATGCAAAGTACTACATCTGGGCAATAAAAATGGAAAAAGCATATATAGAATGGGAGGAATAGGGCTAAGTGACAGCACATGTGAAAAAGACTTGGGTATACTAATAGATCACAGACTGAATATGAGTCAACAGTGTGATGCAGCAGCAAAAAAGGCAAATGCAATTCTAGGATGTATTAACAGAAGCATACAGTCTAGATCACGTGAAGTGATTATTTCCCTCTACTCCTCTTTGGTCAGACCTCATCTGGAATATTGTGTCCAGTTTTGGGCACCACATTTTAAAAAAGACATCAACAAACTGGAGCAAGTTCAGAAAAGAGCGACCAGAATGGTGACCGGTCTGCAAACCCTGTCTTATGAGGAAAGGTTGCAGGATTTGGGAATGTTTAGTTTGCAAAAGAGAAGACTGAGAGGAGACTTAATAGCTGTCTACAAATATCTAAAGGGCTGTCACATTGTAGAAGGATCAACTTTATTCTCATTTGCACAAGGAAAGACTAGAAGCAATGGGATGAAACTGAATGGGAGGAGACACAGATTAGATATTAGAAAAAACTTTTTGACAGTTAGAGTGATCAATGAGTGGAACAGGCTGCCACGAGAAGTGGTGAGTTCTCCTTCAATGGAAGTCTTCAAACAGAGGCTGGACAGACATCTGACTGGGATGATTTAGCGAATCCTGCTTTGAGCAGGGGGTTGGACCAGATGGCCCAGGAGGTCCCTTCCAACTCTACGATTCTATGATTCTATGATTCTATACTACCATCCTAGGTGAGGGGGTAGTTCTTTCTGCCATTTCGCCCGATTTGAGACGCGCACTGGAGGAATTTCAGGAGGATAAACTTGAGCATTGCCCTATGGGGAAATTGTACGTTCCTGACCAGTGGAGAGAGTGAAGTCTGAAATTCATTGCTCTGCATTGGCTGGTCATCCAGGTATTTTTGGTACTAGAGATTTGGTGTGTCGGTCTTTTTGGTGGCCTGCCTTATCTCGTGACGTTAGGAATTTTATACAGTCCTGTGGGACTTGTTCTCAGTCTAAACCCTGTTCTCGTGGGTTGCTGATGCCCCTGCCGGTGCCCAAGAGGCCATGGAACAATATCTCAATGGATTTTATTTCTGATCTTTCTGTCTCTCAGAAAATGACTGTTATCTGGGTGATTTGTGAAAGATTTTTGAAGATGGTCCATCTTGTACCACTCCCAAAATTGCCATCTTCCGCTGAGTTGGTGCCCTTGTTTTTACAACAGGTGGTTCGGTTACATGGGATTCCTGAGAACATTGTGTCCGACAGAGAAGTCCAGTTTGTTTCCAGATTCTGGAAAGCCTTTTGTTCCAATCTGGGAATTCAGTTATCCTTCTCCTCCGTGTTTCATCCCCAGACCAATGGACAGACTGAGAGAACAAACCAGACCTTGGAGTCTTATTTAAGATGTTTTATATCTGCTGATCAGGATGATTGGGTCTCATTTTTGCCCTTGGCCAAATTCGCACTGAACAATAGAGATAGTTCTGCCACTTTGATGTCACCCTTTTTCTTTAATTTTGGGTTTCATCCTCGATTCTCTTCAGGGCAAGTGGAATCTTCGTCTTGCCCAGGTGTGGACACTGTGGTTAGGAGAATGCAGCAGATATGGGACCAAGTGGTGGATGAGTTGTCACTCTCTCAGGAAAAGGCCCAGCGATTTTCCAACCGGCATAGGACCATTGATCCCCGGTTTAAAGTGGGTGATATGGTTTGGTTGTCGTCAAAGAATATTCCTATGAAGGTTGCATCTCCAAAATTTAAGCCAAGATTTATTGGACCTTATAAGATTTTGGAGATTCTTAATCCTGTTTCTTTTCGACTGGCTCTTCCAGGTACGTTCAAGATCCATAACGTATTTCACAAGTCTCTGTTGAAGAGGTTTGTTGAGCCAGTGGTTCCTATGGCAGCACCTCCTGACCCTGTGTTGGTTGAATGCAATATGGGATATGAGGTAGAGTTAAATTATGGATTTTCGTTTGTTAGATGGAGACTCCAGTATTTGGTCAAATGGAAGGGTTATGGCCAGGAGGATAATTCTTGGGTCTCTGCCTCTGATATTCATGCCAATAGATAGGTTCGTGCTTTTCACCTGGCCCATCCTGATCGGCCTGGTGGCGTGGATGAGGGTTCGGTGACCCCTCCTCAAGGGGGGGTACTGTTGTGAGTTCATTTTTTGGTCCACCAGTTGTGAGTTCTCTTTCCAGGCTCCCTCTGGTGGTAACTGAAGGTAGTGAGGCTGATTTAATCAGTAGAAATCGGCCACCTGATAATGAGGAATCTTAGACTGGATATAAGACAGCCGACGCCCTAGTCTGGTGCTGGTGATTCCTTCTTGCTTGTCAGGTCTTGGTTTTCAGCTCTGTACCAGTCAACTAAAGCTAAGTTTTTCTGCTAATGTTCACACTTGATTTTGTTGGTCTATTTAGTTTTTTGTGTGGTCAGCCAGCCCCGGCTGGGGCTGCGCTAAATTTCCACTCTTATTTATCTGTATTTGCCAATTTGCTTTTTGTCCCTTATTAGATTGGCCTCTTTTTGCTCTGTCTCAGAATATTTCAGAGTGCTGATATAGTGGGAGAAGTCTAGTGACTTCAGGGTTAATTTTGCTATCTGAAGTGTTGGACATTATTTTTGTAGGGTTTTTTTGCAGATTGCAGACAGTGTCTTTCCTTTCCTTTCCATTCTAGTTAGTTTGGGCCCCATCGTTTGCTCAGCCTATTTTCCTGCCTGTGTTTGTGCTTTCATCTTGTTTCACCGTCAATACATGTGTGGGGGCTGTCTTTCCTTTGGGGTCTGCTCTGGGGCAGTTAGTTTTCCCCTTTTCTTGCTTCAGGCTTATTTAGTCCTCCAGCTGTGACGAAGCGTCTAGGACCATAGTAGGTATGCTCCACGGCTGCTGCTGCTGCTAGTAGTGTGGTTAGGATCAGGGATCTGCAATCTGCATAGTTACCAACCTCTCTGGTTTTCTGTGACTTAGCTTGTTTTGTTTCTTTTCTTCTCGGTGACCCATTCATAACAATTGTGAGTGTGAGGATGCCAGCGATTGGGATGCTGATGCTGACGAAGTACAGACAGTGTGCCGCCGTACAACACTGCCTGCAGATGCACCCTGGCATTCTGGCGAGGAAGCATGAGCAGCTGTTTGCGAGCTGGAGTAAGAGGTGGCCGCTGTGGCTGAAGAGGTGGAAGGTAGGGAACCAGCTGCAGGTGGTGAATCATCTTGGGTGTGATGCTGCCACTCCACAGGGTGCCTCTTCCTGACATGCGTCAACATTTTGGTGGTATTAAGGTTGCTGACATTCTTCCCTCTCCGCACAGTTTGTCAACAAAGCTTGCATCTGACTACTGTAACGTCATCTGCAACTTGGTCGAAAAAGGCCCATGCAGCACAACTCTTGGGTGCACCCCTTGTGTTCTTTAAAAGAGCCCTGCTCCTAATGGGTGCTGAAGTTGAGGGAGCCGACAGCCAATTTTTTACTCTTCTTCTCCCACGTGGACGGTCACGCTGCGCCACACCTGCAAGCTCTTCCTCTGAGCTATCTCCACTTGCTTGCTGCCCCTCAGCATGCCATGATGGGTCAAGGACCTCATCATCCAATACTCTTTCGTCAGCAGAAACTGGCAGCTGAGTTTCATCATCATCTGCTGACTTGGGTCTGGTCACTATGGGCACTGGCCCACCCTCCACTTCTTCCTCAAACGGACACAGTGGTTGCGCATCTGTGCACACTACCTCTTCTTCAGCTGCAGGAATGCTGTCTGGCTGGCACATAGATTCCAAGCCAACAGATTCTGAGAAGAGGATTAAGGTTGGCTCCTGGCCCTCTGAATGTCTGGGCAATTTAGTGGGCGGTGAAGAAGCAGATGGGTGCTGCTCTTCAGTGGCCTGACCCGATGTGATGATCCACGCTCATTGAGGTGGATTCCTCAGCTGCCATCCAACCAACAATGGTTTCTACTTGATCTTCTCTTATCAGCCTATGGCCCTGCGCTCCTAACAAGCTGCGCATAAATGACTGCTGCTGGATGAAAGTAGGTGCTGAGTGACTTGGGCCTGCTGCTTGCTCTGGATGTGCACCATGTCTAGCTGCTGATGCACCTCTTCCGCGGCCGCCGCGGGGATGTCCCTTACTCCCTGCCTTCTTCATCTCTATCGATGGATTCAGAATGGCTTGAAAGTAATTATTAGGAATTAGTATGCTTATTCCTGTAGGACTACAAACAGGTATAAGAAACACTAATGGCACTGTATGATGATGGTGTGTCTGCTACACTTTATTTGAATCTAGTGTGGCCTACACAAAGAGTATCGTGTGTTTGTGGTATTGGTGTACATGTTACGGTCGGATGTCACAGCGCAGTAAATGACACTGCTGTGATACCAAAAAAAAAGGATTCTCCGGGACTCGGCCAGGTGCTGTGTGGCACCAGCCACAGAGGTTGTTTGGGTCCCTCACAGCACAATACCTATATAGTGTTTAACTTTTAGGAAAAAATAGGGGAAAGGGATTTAAGCACCTCACTGAGAGCCTGCACAGAACAAAAAATGAAACTGAGCGGGGTCAGTGAGGAAAAAGACTGCTTCTGTAACACGCAGGGGCTGCTACAGTTGCTGAAAAACAATTTCTATCGCTATTAGATCCGAGATCTCTCCCTATCTCCAACAACAACCTATCCCTATCTGCTTTCACAGTAGAGTGAGGCTAAAATGGCAGGCGCAGCCTTTTATACTGCCTGATCACAACCATCCAGCCAGCCAATCGCAGCGCAGCCCCTAGCTAGAAAGTTTGGATGCCTCCTACCAAGCTTAGTGGAGTTACACAATGTTGTCAGCAATTCTTCAGCTCCTGATTGGCTCCACGGAGCGCTTAGAGGCTGAAGGATTATGGGATTTCCGATTTCCGATGTGAAAAAAATATCGGAATCGGAAATCGGAATTCCGATATTGCAAATATCGGGCCGATTTCTGATATTTCAATATCGGAAAGCTCATCCCTACTGCTTATACGATTACTTTTCACTTTTATTTGCATATGTTCACTTTAAACTCTATTCATGAATGACGCAACATTTTCCTTACATACTGTATATCCTTTATGGTACTTATTTTTGCACTTATAGCACTTTTTGCATTTGTTCTCTTTAGTACTCAAATTAAGAATAATGCTGTTGTTTTTTCATATAATATATTTTTTATTCATCTCTATTTTAGCATTCTCTGCTTCTTTAGTTACACATTTTTTTTCCAACTTTTACTGTTCACCTTTATTACCTTTATTTTTTACAACTTCTACTAATTTCTTGCCACTTCATTCTCTTTGCATCTTCCTTGGTCTTTATTATTTTACCATGCACATTCATTATTTTTTCACCCATTCATTGTATTTTTCTCCCAATTCCACCATGAGCTCATTATACCTCACTTCGTGCATCCGCATTACTTTCTGGCGGTGTGCACTCCTGTTGGCTTCTGGCCTTCATGTCTCCTGGGAAACGTGTCTTGATTGC
Organism: Dendrobates tinctorius; assembly: GCF_039654945.1. NCBI lineage: Eukaryota > Metazoa > Chordata > Amphibia > Anura > Dendrobatidae > Dendrobates > Dendrobates tinctorius. Next base: position 54,436,279 of record NW_027361698.1, on the reverse strand, counting down.
TGCCTGTACCACGCCCCTGCTCTGACGCATTGAGAGGGGTTGTGGCCAGGTATCATGTGAGGCAGGCAGGTCCTGCTGGCCGAGGCGCCGCACTCCTACCACTGCCACCAATGATATTTAACATGCTATATAAAGCTCTCATTCCTCACTCCATTACACATTCCCCTCGAAAAAGCAGCATGAGGGCAGCTTTCAAGCCATTTTCACCATGCCTTTATTGCATTGCATTTCATTGTGGGACATTAAAAGTATGACTTCCTTCAGGAGGGTATTCTTGCATGTTGTCCCTATCTTTTCATGCTTTTTTAACATGTTTTTTAATATTGTCTCAATAAAATGTATTATTTTTTTGGCATCCAGCTTTGTTTCTCTTTTTGATTTATGCTTAATTTAGAAGCTGCCTCTAGGCATTTCCCTTCTTGGATTAATCATTATTTTTAAAGTTAGGTCCCTTACTGTATGATGTTAATAAAAGAAGAATTTTTTTGGACCGAGGATTAGGCCTCTATAACACACTAGATGCTATAATCTATTTTTAAATTCAGGTCCCCTATTGTTAGGGTTTGCGTATTGCACTAAATATAAATTATGTTAAAGTGTGATTGCAACCTGATGTCCACCATGCAGTGATGTTAAAATGCAGCTAGTGAACAATGGCGGAGCAAAGCTGCGAGAAAGCACTTTGATCACAAAGAGTTTAAACATCACTCAGTGTGAACAGAGCAGAGTACCTAGGTCTGTTACTCCACAGAGCAGTAGTGAACAACAGAGCTCCTAGAGCTCTACCCTGTTAGATGACACAGTAGATCAAAAACGACTCTAGTTGGGTTCTCTATCGCTTACCCCCAAGAAAACCTAGGCTAGTGGTTGTGCCTGCTCTGAAACTCAGCTGTGCTAACCGTACACATGACCAGAGACAGATGCTAAGCCAAAGTGGGAGTTCCCACTCTTCACTGCATGCCTAGACACTCAATCGATGTACTAGAAGCGGCACACGTGCACCCAGAGTAGTAGCGTATCCACTCACACACACAACACAAATGACACTAGCACGCTGGAATGCACCTCAGAGGATTTTTATATCTTCAGCTCATGTCCAGTCAGACAGGACGTTGCTTGTTGACCAATCACCAGAGCAGCTGATGACCGACCACCAATGAGATGTCGCCACATCACGAGCATGCTCAGTAGAGTGATTTCTGTTTGCTGCTGCCTATTGCTGGTTACTAGTGACGAGCGAGTATAGTCATTGCTCGGGTTTCCTTGAGCATGCTCGGGTGGTCTCCGAATATTTTGGCGTGCTCGGAGATTTAGTTTTCATCATATCAGCTGCATGATTTGTGATTGCTAGACAGGCTAATTACATGTGTGGAATGTCTGCTTGTTAGGGAATTCCCAAATGCAAATTGTGATACGGCGGGTTGTCTAACATTTTGCAACTGAAAAATTATAATTTTTTTGCCTGCATGCAAGTTCATATCACTGCCACAAAATGGCAATGTAGAATACAGCAGGCTGTTTCACATTTAGCAACAGAAAATTAATAACTTAGGTCTGCAGACAGTTTTTTATCACCACAGCACTAAATCACAAAGTGGGATACAGCAGGCTGTTTAATATTTTTTCACTAGCTACATGTAAATTAGAATGCTTTACTCGTGCATGGATCACAATACAGTAGAAGCATTGCAAAACACGTGCCCTGCTGGCTTTCTTGTGCACCTCAGTATGGCCAAAAAAAAAAAGTTCTGGAAGGCAAATTTAACAGCCACACTGGACACTAGCTACCTACAGAATCTGACTGATATACAACCACCTAGCTATCTAGCTAAAATGTGGGATACAGGAGGCTTTTTCACATTTAGCTACTGAAATAATGTTATTTAGAATGCTATAATTGTGCACAAAGCACAATAGAAGCAGTGCAGAACACACTTGTAGGACATGTGCCCTGCCGGCTTTGTCTGTGAACTTCAGTATTGTCCCCCGAAAAAATAAAAAATTCAAGAAGATAAATTTTACAGCCACACTGGACACTATCAAGCTACACTATCTGACTGATATATGACCACCCATCTTGCTATTAACAGTGGCAGCGTCAGGAGCAACCTCTCTGCACTGTTATAGTGTCAAAATGTCACAAAAAAAAGATGTCCACTATTTATATGGAGAGGGACATGTGATTTCAGCAGCCAATGACACAAGCCGTTGTGTCAGGACATGGTGGGTGTTTCCTGCACCCTGATTGGCTAGCCGCAATGTGCACACATAAAGTTAGGGGAAAAAATGACTGCTGTGCTGTGCTTACAAGATTGCCACGCCTCTGGGCTCTGAAAACCCCCTCCCCTCATCAAACATGTGCCAAAAGATCAAGATACACCACCAATATTATTGCTAAACTGATGAAAATATTTTTCTGGCAACGCAAAAGTTTCCCGAACTTTTTGCTGAATGTTACCGATTTTTCACAATTTTAATAACATTTTGCTTGGGTTTCCGCTCACGAGTGAAAATGTGCCATATTCGTGCCGAATTTATGTTTGGCGATCGTTTTCTAAACAAATTTGCTCATCACTAATTATGATAAGATGACAACAAGTACATGGCTTGTCATAATCCTTCATTTTCAATATAATACATGCCTCAGTTTTCCTTTAATTTACTTTCTTCTTGCCAATTTGCAGCTCTGTTTCCTAATGTTTGTTTTTTATGCATTCCACCACAAATCTTACACATTTATTCATACATTAATATCATTATATCTCTTAAACTTTATTAACTGTCAAATCCACTTTTAATTCTTTTGTCTTACAGGCATTGTAATTACATGACCTTCATAGGACATGCTAATATATGAAACCTGAAAGTCTGCGTATTGATCTATGAGTTCTCTATCTGAATTTAAAATAATAAGCTTAAAGAGGACCTGTCAGCTCCACCAAGTGTGTTTTAATAAATGCTGGCATCCACATTAAGTAACATTTCTGGTGCATATTTTATCAAAATTCTCTATTGTGCCATTCCTCTATTATACCTACCTCTGCAAAATGTATTAAAGACTTGACAATTTGGTTTTACCAATTTGTTTGAAAATGAGCATTTCCTTAAAGTGATGACAAATGTGTTAAAGATTACGTGCCAAACTGCAACCTAAAACCCACTTATTTATCGCAAAGTGCCAACACGGCAATTTAATCTGAATATTGACTGAGATTTTATTTTAGAAAAAAAACAATTCATACATTAACATATTGTCTTAAAAGGAAAACACAACAACAAATCTTTCAATGATACAAGCAACTTTTTAATAAAAGGTAAAAGCTTGCATTTGGCAGGCTTCTTTTGACAGCACTGTGTTATGCGTGTTCTCAGGAAGGCACTGTGTTATGAGTACTCTCCAGAAAGCATCATGTTATGGGTGCTCTCAGGAAGGCACTGTGCTATGAGTACTCTCCAGAAAGCATCATGTTATGGGTGCTCTCAGGAAGGCACTGTGCTATGAGTACTCTCCAGAAAGCATCATGTTATGGGTTCTCGCAGGAAGGCACTGTACTATGAGTATTCTCCAGAAAGCATCATGTTATGGGTGCTCTCAGGAATGCACTGTGCTATGAGTAATCTCCAGAAAGCATCATGTTATGGGTTCTCTCAGGAAGGCACTGTGCTATGAGTACTCTCCAGAAAGCATCATGTTATGGGTGCTCTCAGGAATGCACTGTGCTATGAGTAATCTCCAGAAAGCATCATGTTATGGGTGCTCTCAGGAAGGCACTGTGCTATGAGTACTCTCCAGAAAGCATCATGTTATGGGTGCTCTCAGGAAGGCACTGTGCTATGAGTACTCTCCAGAAAGCATCATGTTATGGGTTCTCGCAGGAAGGCACTGTACTATGAGTACTCTCCAGAAAGCATCATGTTATGGGTGCTCTCAGGAATGCACTGTGCTATGAGTAATCTCCAGAAAGCATCATGTTATGGGTTCTCTCAGGAAGGCACTGTGCTATGAGTACTCTCCAGAAAGCATCATGTTATGGGTGCTCTCAGGAATGCACTGTGCTATGAGTAATCTCCAGAAAGCATCATGTTATGGGTTCTCTCAGGAAGGCACTGTGCTATGAGTACTCTCCAGAAAGCATCATGTTATGGGTGCTCTCAGGAAGCAACTGTGCTATGAGTACTCTCCAGAAAGCACTGTGTTATGGTTGCTCTCATCAAGGCACTGTGTTATGGTTTCTCTCAAAAAGGCACTGTGTTATGAGCACTTTCCAGAAGGCACTGCATACTGACTCCTTGGCTCCAGCACAAGTAACTTCAGCTGGACAGGGAGCAATAGCGTCTCATTCTTTGACCACTTGACTACTGAGGCCTGTTACAAGGCATCAGCAGAAGCATATCTGATGATGTATTGTTCCAGTCACCTGAGATCTCAGTGGTCAGGTGACCAAAGAATTAGAAGTCATTGTGCTAGACCATGCCTGGGGAACATCTGGGGAGCATTTTTTCTGCCAAGGGCCATTTGGATATTTAAAACATAATTTTGGGGCCATACTAAATTTTCAAAATGGACACCACATAAATACAAATCCAAGCCTGTGCCACAAATTATTTAAAATTAAACGTCCAAAAAATCTATGAATGGCTGACCACTCGGAACCATGAGTACTGTACATTTCAGGAAATGCTGGAGTAAATAGAATTATATACATTGGGGCTATAGGATATAGCATAGGACACACTGGGGCTTGTGTATATACATTACATGATACATTAGGGCTGGAGCATATAAATCACAGGAGACACTGTGTTTCGAGTATGTACATCACAAGAGACATTTGAGGCTGGTCACACATTACAGGATACATTTGGGGTTGTTGAAGACCTCACATAAGACATTTGGGGTGGTTCATACTGTATACTAAAGGAGACATTGGGGTTGGTGGTTGCATCACAGTAGATTTTGGGCCTGGTGCACACGTCATTGGGTCTAGAGTAGAGTTGAGCGAAACGGGTCGAACAATTTCAAAAGTCGCCGACTTTTGGCAAAGTCGGGTTTCATGAAACGAAACCCGACCCTAGGATGAGGTCGGCCATGAGGTCGGCGACTTACACGCCAAAGTCGCGTTTCAAAAGTTTGTTTAGCGCTCTTTTTCAGCCAATCAGGATCCACGGACACTGTGGGCAACGTGATGACATAGGCAGGGGTCACCACCATCTTTCAGAAGGGCATGCAAGTGATTGGCTTGCTTTGGTGGGCGTCACAGGGGTTATAAAAGGGCGTGCACGCCGACCGCCATCTTACTTCTGCCGATCTTAGCATAGGGAGAGGTTGCTGATTCTGTAGGGAGAGCGTTAGGCAGGGAAGAAGACAAAAAAACTGCTTCTGCTGCTAGCGATTTTGCCTGTACAACACACCAGTCACTGTGTGTGCAGTGCAAGGGGAGGCTATATTGTGGTGGATCAGCGGTGTTGGTTGTTAGTCTGCCTTCTAAGGCTTCCTGACAGCTGCATTGCTGTTTCCCCACTGCTCTGCAAACTGCTTTTTTAAAAGCAATCCCAATTTTTTTTTTGTCCTGCTAAGGTACTGAGCGTGCATTTATTCACACCATACAGCGTTGTACGCTCCTCACACAGTACCGTGTAACGGCTGTTATCACAGCCACAGTGAAGCTATCTGTGTGTCACTGTGGAAGGATAGGTGGAGGACTTGTTCCGTTCTTACAGACCTACACTCTAGGGAGATTCCTATTCTGCCCAATTCTACAATTCACTTTTTTCACACCTGTGCCATCGAGCCTGTGACATAGCGCTCTGATATTCAGTGGGCCTCACACAATCCAGAAGTGTCCAGTGTCCACAAGTGTCCGCAGAAATTCAAAATCTCCCTTATCCTGTAGTCACTTTTTTCACACCTATGCCATCGAGCCTGTGACATAGCGCTGTGATATTCAGTGGGCCTCACACAATCCAAGTTTCCAGTGTCCACAAGTGTCTGCAGAAATTCAAAATCTCCATTATCCTGTAGTCACTTTTTTCACACCTGTGCCATCGAGCCTCTGACATAGCGCTGTGATATTCAGTGGGCCTCACACAGTCCAAGTGTCCAGTGTCCACAAGTGTCTGCAGAAAATCTATATCTCCCCTGTCCTATAGACACCTTGTATCTTGTTTTACATTACTATATAGTTTGTTGGATTTTGTCTACATTTCTACCAAAAATGAGGAAGGCTGGTGGAAGAGGCCGTGGAAATGGGTGGGGGTTGGCAGCTGGTAATGATGGTGTTGGTGGTGGATCTGATGGTAGTGGCAAAAGCAAAATAGGACTGAATGCAGGAGGTGTTGAGCCTGCGTCATCGTCTGGCTCCATAAGGCTTCGAAGGCTTAGTTTTCTAGGAGTTGGCAAACCGCTTTTAACGCCAGAGCATCAGGAAAAAGTTTTGTCTTACATTGCTGACTCAGCCTCCAGCTCTATTGCCTCCTCTTCTGAAGTTGTAAAAAGTAAAATCTCTGAGTCGTCATTGGAGGCTCATGTTCATGAACCACACCTTTCCTTGTGTCCTTCACCCCAACCAAGATTGAAGGATGACGCAGGCCATACTACTGATTACTCCATGGAGCTGTTTTCACATACCATGCCTGGGTTATCAAGTGAAATGGTGAATTACCCAGGCCAAGATGAATCTGACATGGAGTGCACTGATGCACAGCCGCTGATGGATGATTCTGCTGGTACATTCACTCAGAGCACTACATTGTCCTCGCAGTGTACAGAGGCAGATTCTGACCCTGATGAGACTCAGGTGCCCCTTCCCGCACACTATACCACCATACACGGTGACACAGAGGAAGGTGCACATGACATTGAAGAGGAGGTGATGGATGACCCAGTTGTTGACCCAGATTGGCATCCATTGTTGGAAGAGGGTGCTGCTTCCAATAGCTCAGATGAGGAGCATCCACAGCAGACATCGACATCGCAACAGCTGTTATTTGGCAGGCCCGGAGCACTCCAAAGACAGGTTCCAAAAATCAAAAGAGTTGCTGGACAGCTTGTCCAGAGGGTCAAAACATCACAGCGTGCTAGGCAGCAAAATGTCTGCCAAAGTAGGAAGAGTGCAGTGTGGCACTTTTTTGAACAAAATCCTCATGATCAGGCCAAGGTTATCTGTAAGAAGTGCGCAAAGACCTTTAGCCGAGGGAAAAATCTGAAAAATTTAAAGACCAGTTGCATGCTTAGACATTTAACCAGCATGCACTTGCAAGCGTGGACACAACACCAAACCTCAAGTGCCACATGTGCAACTGATCACAAAGAAGGTAGTCAGCAACGCTACATTGTTTCCCCCACTGTAAGCCCACCGGTTAGCACAGCAGCAAATGTTGAGGTGTCGTTGCAAGGCCACAGCAGTCAGGGAATCCCACTGTTATATCAACGAAATACTGAATCTAGGCCATCAGAAAGAACACCAACTCCATCACCATCATCAACCCTCTCTCAGTCCGCCCTGTCCACCGCTACTTCCACCATATGCAGCTCTCAAGTCCAGCTCACCCTCCCAGACACTATGAGTAGGTCAAGAAAGTACTCAGTCTCTCATCATACACTGGGTTTGAACGCCCACATTGCCAAACTAATCTCGTTTGAGATGATGCCCTATCGGTTGGTGGAAAGCGCAGCTTTCAGTGAACTCATGGCCTATGCAGTACCACGCTATGACCACCCAGTTGCCACTTCTTCTCTCGCAAAGCCATCCCAGCCCTCCACCATCATGTGAAAGACCGCATTGTCCATGCACTCAAGCAGTCAGTGAGTGGAAAGGTGCACCTCACAACTGATGCATGGTCCAGTCGGCATGGCCAGGGCCGTTACGTGTCCATCACTGCGCACTGGGTTAATGTGGTGGATGCAGGGTCCACAGGGGACAGCGGTGGTGGGACAGTGCTGCCTAGCCCACGGTATAGGAAACAGTTGGCTGTAGGCATTCCACCCTCCTCCTCCTCCTCCAGAAGCGAAAGCTCGTCCACAGAGTGCAGTCGTACGAGCACTCCATCTGCAGCTGCCACTGTTGCACACGAGGTGTCCCCCTATCGAGCAGCTAGTGGAAAGCGTCAGCAGGCTGTGTTGCAGATGATGTGTTTGGGCGACAGACACACCGCCGAGGTGCTGGCCGAGTACTTGAAGCGACAAACTGAGTCATGGCTGGGCAGTGTACATCTTGAGGCAGGCAAGGTAGTTAGTGATAACGGCCGAAATTTTGTGGCAGCCATAGCCCTTTCAAAACTCAGCCACATACCTTGCTTGGCTCACACCTTGAACCTGGTGGTGCAGTGCTTCCTCAAAAATTATCAGGAGTTAAAAGCCCTGCTCCATAAGGTGTGAAGACTGTGCGCGCACATCCGCCGGTCGCCTGTACACTCCGTTCGTATGCAGAAGCTGCAGCGATTGCTCCACCTTCCCAACCACCGCCTCATTATCGACATTGCAACAAGGTGGAACTCCACCCTGCACATGGTGGAGCCCCTGTGCGAGCAGATGCAGGCCATAATGCATTTGTGGGAGGATACACGGCCAGGCACTTTGAGAGGAGCCATGGAGTTGACAGGTGTGCACTGGTCAAAGCTAAAATACCTCTGTAAAGTCCTTTAGTGTTTTGAGGAATGCACACGGCTGGTAAGCGCAGACGACGCCATCCTAAGCATGAGCATCCCACTTATGCGTCTGCTCATGCAAACTTTGACGCACCTTAAGGAGCAGGCGTCTGCAGCCAATGTTGAAGAGGAGGAAGAGGTGGAGGGAATCCTTGATGACATTCAGCCATTGTCTGCTCAGGGACCTCTCCTGGACGAGTTGGAGGAAGAAGAGGAGGAGGAGGATGATGATGGGGATGATTACTTAGGGGAGGAGGATGCATCTCGTGGGGCAAGTGAAAATGTTGGCGTGGCAAGGTCTGGTACAGGGTTTGTGCGTGACTGGAGGGATGTGGATTTGCCAGAAAGTGCTCCTCCAACCAGCACTCGCAGTGCATCATTGACACCGGGAACATTGGCCCACATGTCAGATTTTGCCTTGCGGATCCTAAAAAGGGACCCCCGCATTGCTAAAATGATGAACGATGACGACTACTGGTTGGCCAGCATCCTGGATCCACGCTATAAAGGCAAATTACAAAACATCATGCCACAGGAGAACCTTGACCTAATATTGGCTAATAAATAAGCAACTCTGGTAAATCGGTTGCTTGAGACATTCCCAGCACACAGCAGTGGTGATGGTACTCACACGAGCCGTACGGGCCGGGGGCAGCTTGGCAGAGGTGTTCATGGTGCACACAGCTGAAGTGGCGTTGGAGACAGGGGTTTCATGACAATGTTGTGGACTGATTTTTCAAGTACCGCTCACACAACTGGTAATACAGCATCGATGGAAAGTGACAGGAGACAGCAGTTGTCAACTATGGTTACAAACTACTTTTCCTCCCATATCGATGTTCTCCCACACAGGTCATTCCCCTTTGACTATAGGGCTGCTAAACTGGACACCTGGCCTGAATTGGCACAATATGCCTTACAGGAGCTCGCTTGCCCAGCTGCAAGTGTGCTATCGGAAAGAGTCTTCAGTGCAGCTGGATCAATCCTGACAGAAAAAAGGACCCGTCTGTCAACCCAAAATGTGGATGATCTAACCTTCATTAAAATGAACCATGCATGGGTTTCCAAGGATTTTGTCCCACCTTCCCCTGATGACACATAGGGTGACAGAAAAATGGCTTGCTTTGGTCCACCTCTTCCTAGGACTTGACCTATTTCGCCGTTTGCATCAGCTGAATGTCCAACATCAACATATGCCACTTTCTAAAACTCCCTAACTGTGCAGCCTCCCCCCCCCATGGCCGGGGTCACCACCTAGCGCACGACACCGTGCGAGTGCCGTTGCCCTGGACAGGTGGGTAGGCCGACTCTTGGGCGCGGGCACTGGCACAGGGTCCCTCATAGTGCAATCAAGTGTCTCTGACGGTGGTGGTGCACACCCGCCGTCAGACACACCGCCGTACTATGAGGGGCCCAGTGCCAGTACCGACGCCCACGAGTGGGCCCCCCTTGCTTGGGCAGGGCCCCAGCATTTGCAATCTTTACCTCTCCCTGCTCCTCCGCTGTGTAGTCTGGGCCGTCAAATCCATACTGTGCCTGACACCGTCTGAGCCTGCCTCCTGATGTATAGACATATCTTTTGAATGTGTACGCTATCCATACATGTTATTCGGGGATACGGTACTCTTTCTCACCTTTGTGCAATCACGTGCAAGCCATACTGGGCCTAACACCATCTGAGCCTGCCTCCTGATGTATAAACATATCTTTTGAATGTGTACGCTATCCATACATGTTATCCGGGGATACGGTACCCTTTCTCACCTTTGTGCAATCACTTGCAAGCCATACTGGGCCTAACACCGTCTGAGCCTGCCTCCTGATGTATAGACATATCTTTTGAATGTGTACGCTATCCATACATGTTATCCGGGGATACGGTACCCTTTCTCACCTTTGTGCAATCACTTGCAAGCCATACTGGGCCTAACACCATCTGAGCCTGCCTCCTGATGTATAGACATATCTTTTGAATGTGTACGCTATCCATACATGTTATCCGGGGATACGGTACCCTTTCTCACCTTTGTGCAATCACATGCAAGCCATACTGGGCCTAACACCATCTGAGCCTGCCTCCTGATGTATAGACATATCTTTTGAATGTGTACGCTATCCATACATGTTATCCGGGGATACGGTACCCTTTCTCACCTTTGTGCAATCACGTGTAATCCATACTGGGCCGGAGAACGGCTGGCAAGCTGTTAAGCAAGCTACAGCACCTGTGGTTTGCACACGTAAGTTTTTCATTTTTTCAGGAATGTCGGTTAGGCCTAATTCCGGAACTGCGGTTGACCTGCACTTACTGGGAAATCATCGTTCGCGAGTAATAATTGTAATCAGTGATCCCCATCACTAACGTTGTTCAGCGGGTTATCTGCACCTGTAAGCGACAAACGCTGGCCTTTTCAGTGTAGCGCACATGCAGCCACGGACATGTAAGGGCATGACACACCAGTTATTGGCCAATCTCATGTGCCAGAGCCTCACGTGTCCCTCTAGTAAGCCGGACTCGGACCGTGGGGCATGACGGAGTCTCGTTCGTTAACGGAATTAAGCTTGCAATGTGTGCATCTGTTCTCTAGCTGGCATGGTTGAGGTTGCCCGTGTTGAGTCAAATTACGCTGTAGGCTCCACTCCTGGTGGTGCCCTTCTGGACATTCCTTTAAGGTTCAGCTTTGCAACCATACTGCCCATGTAAAACAAACACTTTGCCTTCATGAATGCTGTTTGGAGGGTCATGACTCGTGGGAATAACGCCGCCCAATCAGTTAACCTGCTAGAGAGATCCTTCGTTGCTCCCAAGCATGACATCACACTCCCTAGGAAGAAGGTAATGCCACTGTGGCGACCGTACTCCTGGGGGCGACACAAGTGCACTGATGCCCAGCCACTGCTCGATGAATCTGCTGGTACATTGACCCAGACCACTACATTCCCCTCGCACGCTACACGGCCTGAATCTGACCCTGATGAAACTCAGGTTACCCTTCCCATATACAGTTCCATCTTACACGGTGACAAAGAGGAAGCTGCAGATGAAAGTGCAGGTTCGGCCCACCCGCCATCAGACACACCACCGTACTATCATGGGCCCTGTGCCAGTGCCGTCGCCAACGAGTGGGCCCCCCCTGCTTGCTCAGGATCACAGCACTTGCAAGGTTGAAATACTGTGCAGTGAGATGGAAGATGGGGACGACGAGGAGTCCAGACTAGTACAGGGATTCCCTAGCGAGGAGACTTATTTCATTGTTTTCAATGTTGGGACAGCAATTTTTGGGGAGCACTATACTCTGGAGAATGATAGATGGGGCCCACCATACACTGGAACATTCCAAAGGTGGACATCAGACACTGGAGCAGCATTTACAGGGCCCATTATACACTAGAGCATTAGAAATGGGGCCCATTATGTTTGGAGCATTATTTGGGCCCATAAGACAGTGGAGCTTCATCCATGGGGACCAACATATACTGTAGCATTATGTGGAGCTCATCATATACTGTTTCAAACATTATATGGGACCAATGATTCTGTATGGAGAAATAGATGGGCCTCGTCATGAGATGTAAAAAGTGTAGTATTTTTCATTGTACTATACCGCTATTTCTCTGCCGTATCGGAGCATGATGAGTTGTGGTATGTGTTAAAGGGGCGCTCTTTCACCCAGGGCACATGAAAACCTGGAGCCAGCCCTACCCCCCCACAACTTTAGCCAAATAACCCCCATTTTTCAGTGCGTAACTTGTATTATGAAGTTAATTAAGGTTGACCAGCTTAAGTAAGAAGAATTGATGCTTTTGGCATTCAAATGAGCACTGTAGGTGTGTTTCCTGTCCTCCACTCACTGCCAACTTTTATTACCCATTGACTTACATTGGGTTTCGTGTTTCGGGACGACCCCGACTTTTTCCTATAATCGGCCGATCTTGCTCTACCCGACTTTTGGAAAAGTCGGGTTTCACGAAACGAAACTCGACCATAAAAAAACAAAAGTCGCTCAACTCTAGTCTAGAGTATATACTTCACAGCAGACATTGGGGCTGGAGTATGTACTTCACAGAAGATGCTAAGGCTGGAGTATATACATCACAGGAGACATTTGGAGCTGGTGCACACCACACTAGATATTGGGGCTAGAGTATATACTTCTCAGTAGAGTTGAGTGACTTTGCCTTTTTTCGGATCGAGTCGGGTTTCACGAAACCCGACATTCGCAAAAGTCGGGTCGAACGAAATCGGCCGATTATTGTGCAAAGTCAAAGTCCGACTGAAACACGAAACCCAATGTAAGTCAATGGGGAAGAAAAGTCGGCAGTGAGTGGAGGACAGGAAACACACCTAGAGTGCCCATTTTAATGCCAAAAACATCAATTCTTATTCCTTAAGCTTGTCAACCTTAATTTACTTTATAATAATAGTTAGGCATTGAAAACTGGGGGTTATTTGGCTAAAGTTGTGGGGGGGGATTCTGGCTCCAGGTTTTCGTGGGCCCTGGGCCAAAGAGTGTCACTGGGCTCCTTTAACACATGCCACAATTCATGATCCTTTGATACGGCAGAGAAATAGCGGTACAGTACAATGAAAAATACTTCAATTCTTACATCACATGACTGATATCCATTTTAAATTCTACAATAGCTCCAAAAACAGACAGTATATTCCTCCATACAGTATTATGGCCACCGCATAGTGCGCCATACAGAGTAATGAGGCCCATATATTTCTCCATACAGAATCATTGGTCCCATATAATGTTCAATACAGTATATGATGAGCTCCACATAATGCTATGTTGTTCACCATGGATGAAGCTCCAGTGTCTTATTGGCCCAAATAATGCTCCATATATAATGAGCCCCATTTCTAATGCTCCAGTGTATAATGGGCCCTGTAAATGCTGCTCCAGTGACTGATGTCCACCTTTGGAATGCTCCAGTGTATGGTGGGCCCCAGATATCATTCTGCAGAGTATCGTGCTCCCCAAAAATTGCTCCCAACCTTTAAAACAATTAAATAAGTCTCCTCGCTAGGTAATCCCTGTACTCTGGACTCCTCGTCGTCCCCATCTTCCATCTCTCTGCACTTGGACTGTTTAGGCAGAGGGCATACAGACGTGATGTCATCGCTCTCTTTTACCAGAATGTCACTGTCAAGAAAAGTGTTTGGTTTCCGGGGGCAGTATGGTTGCAAAGCTGAACCCTAAAGGAAAGTCCAGAAGGGCACCACCAGCAGTGGAGCCTGCGGCTTAGTTGGACTCAACACGGGCTACCTCAACCATGCCATCCACAAAATGCTGCACAGATTGCAAGCTTAATTCCATTAACGTATGAGACTCAGGCATGCCCCCGCGGTCCGCGTCCAGCTTACTAGAGGGTCACGCGAGGCTCTGGCACGCGAGAACGGCCAATAACAGGTCTGTCATGCCCTTACACGTCCGGGGTTGCACGCGTGCTACAATGAAACGACCAGCGTGTATCGCTTAGAGGTGTGGAAAACACGCTGAACCCCGTTAGCGATGGAGATCTGGGATTACAATTCTTCCCCGCGAACAAGCACTTCCCAGTAAGTGCAGGTCAACCGTAATTCCGGAATTAGGCCTAAACGGCATTCCAGAGAGAATGTGAAAAAATTAAGTGTCCAAACCACAGGTGCTGTAGCTTGCTTAACAGCTGGGCTCCTCTGCTGAGTAGCACACAGTTCTTACTTAAACAGGTGGCATAGCTTGGTTCACAGGTGGCCAACTCTGCTGAGTAGCACACACAGTTACTAGGCACAAAGTATTAAGTGGTGTAAATGCAATCAAAAACTGGTTCTTTCATAAACAGGAGGCATAGCTCGGTTCATGGGTGGGCTCCTTTTCTGAGTAGCAGACACAGTTACAAGGCCCAAAAGGATTTTCAGGACAATATGAGGTAAAAAATTATTAGAAACACACATGGTGTAGCTCCTTCACAGGTGTACTACACTGCTGGCTACCAGGCACCGCTACTATGCCCTAAAACTGTCTATTATCATTGAAAACCATTATTAATGTGAAAAAAAAGATACGCGTTTGTTTAACGAAGCGTTCTCGAATGGAAACTCGAACAGCCGAATTTTAATCAGTGTTGTAGTTCGACGAACGGATCTAACACTGCCCAAAACAGCAAGAATTTGAACTTGGCCAACAGTCACACTCAAACATCACTCATCTGTAATCAGGAGGCAGACTCAGACGGTCTCAGGCACAGTATGGATTCGACAAGATTGCAGAAAGTTGAGAAAGAGTACAGTATCACCGGATAACAGGTATATATAGCATAGTTTAAACATTTAAAATCTCCGTGTTTATTTCCGGAGTCCGACAAAGACACTCACAGCCTCAGTATGGATTAGACAGCAATCTAAAGCAGAAAAAAGGAAATGTTTTTGAAGAGTACACCAGCATACACTGTTGGGGTATTTTTAAATCTTCATATATATTTCTGTCTCAGTAAGACAGTCCAGACTCTCCGCAAAAGGAAACGAGATGGATAAAATTACAGACATAAAGTCGAGTGATTGCAGAAATTTAGGAATTACTAATCAGGGGAAAAACTCCTGGGAGAATTCTCAGAGGCGATGCTGACCCTCAATTACTTTGTGAGTGGAGACAGCAAAAACAGTTCTTTGTGAAGAAAGGGTTGCTGTATCACAGTACCGTTGATCCCATCACCGTTACTCATCTCCATCAAATTTTGATCACAGGGAGAGATGTAGACATGGTCCTCACTGCCTATCATGATCTGTCAGGTAACTTTGGAGTGCAAAAGACAGAAGCCACAGGCTGTAGGCGATTCTATTGGATTGGCATGAGAGGGCACATTTAAAAATGTGGGCAGGAATGTCACACGTCTGTGAGTAGGAAAACTGTGAAAGTTGATGATAAACCACCACTGCATCTCATTGTGAGTCGACGTCCATAAGAAATGGAAGCCATTGATCATCTGAAGCTAGAGCCCGGCCAGCAGGACAGGGCATAGCTACATCTTAACCATCATCTTCTATCAGTTCACCAAATTTGTAGTGGCAGTCCCAGGGAAGGATTGGACAGCCCAAACTGCACAGCGGAGGAGCAGGGAGAGGTAAATATTGCAAATACTGGGGCCCAACCCAAGCAAGGGGGGCCCACTCGTGGGCTTCGTTACTGGCACTGGGCCCCTCATAGTAGGCCGGTGTGTCTGACTGCGGGTGTGCACCTCCACCATCAGAGACACTTGATTGCACTATGAGGGACCCTGTGCCAGTGTCGGCACCCAAGAGTCGGCCCACCCACCTGTCCAGGGCAATGGCGCTCGCACGGTTGCGTGCTCTAGGTGGTGACCCCGGGCCATGGGGGGGAGGCAGCCCAGTTAGAGAGGTTTGCAAAATGGCATATGTTGATGTTGGACTTTCAGCAGCTGCAAATGGAGGAATTGGAGAAGTCTGAGGAAGAGGAGGACAAAAGCGAGCCATTTTTCTGGCAACCTATGTGTCATCAGGGGAAGGTGGGACAAAATCCTTTGATACCCAAGCATGGTTCATTTTACTGAAGGTTAGATCATCAACATTTTGGGTTGACAGTCGACTCCTTTTTTCTGTCAGGATTGAGCCAGCAGCACTGAAGACTCTTTCCGATAGCACACTAGCAGCAGACCAAGCGAGCTCCTGAAAGGCATTTTGTGCCAATTCAGGCCAGGCGTCCAGTTTAGAGGCCCAATAGTCAAAGGGGAATGACCTGTGAGGGAGAATATCGATATGGGAAGAGAAGTAGTTTGTAACCATAGTTGACAACTGCTGTCTCTTGTCACCTTCAATCGATGCCGTATTACCAGTCGTGTGAGCGGGACTTGAAAAATCAGTCCACAACATGGTCATGAAACCCCTGTCTCCAATGCAACTTCTGATGTGTGCACCACGAACACCTCTTCCATGTTGCCCACTACGGCTCGTTGGAGAACCATCACCGCTGCTGTGTGCTGTGAATGCCTCAAACAAATGGTTTACCAGAGTTGCTCGTTTGTTAGCCAATATTAGGTCAAGGTTCTCCTGTGGCATGATGTTTTGGAATTTGCCTTTATAGCGTGGATCCAGGATGCTGGCCAACCAGTAGTCGGCATCGTTCATCATTTTGGCAATGTGGGGGTCCCGTTTTAGGATCTGCAAGGCATAATCTGACATGTGGGCCAATGTTCCAGGTGTCAATGATGCACTGCGAGTGCTGGGTGGGGGAGCACTTTCTGGCAAATCCACATCCCTCCAGTCACGCACAAACCCTGTACTTGACCTTGCCACACCAACATTTTCTCTTGCCCCACGAGAAGCTTCCTCCTCCCCTAAATAATTATCCCCATCATCATCCTCCTCCTCTTCCTCTTCTTCCTCCACCTCATCCAGGAGAGGTCCCGGAGCAGACAATGGCTGACTGTCATCAAGGCTTCCCTCCTCCTCTTCCTCATCCTCCTCGGCTGCAGATGCCTGCTCCTTAATGTGCGTCAAAGTTTGCATGAGCAGATGCATAAGTGGGATGCTCATGCTTATGAGGGCGTCGTCTGCGCTTACCAGTCATGTGCATTCCTCAAAACACTGAAGGACTTTACAGAGGTCTTTCAGCTTCGACCACTGCACACCCGACAACTCCATGTCTGCCCTCAAAGTGCCTGGCTGTGTATCCTCCCAAAAATGTATTACAGCCTGCCTCTGTTCGCACAGCCTCTCAACCATGTGCAGGGTGGAGTTCCACCTTGTTGCAACGTCGATAATTAGGCGGTGCTTGGGAATTTGGAGCAATCGCTGCAGCTTCTGCATACGACTGGAGTGTTCGGGCGACCGGCGGATGTGCGAGCACAGTCTTCGGTCCTTCTGGAGCAGGCCTGTTAACTCCAGAAAATTATTGAGGAAGCACTGCACCACGTTCAAGGTGTGAGCCAGGCAAGGTATGTGTCGGAGTTTTGAAAGGGATATGGCTGCCACAAAATTCCAGCCGTTATCGCTTACTAGCTTGCCTGCCTCAAGATGTAGACTGCCCAGCCATGACTCAGTTTGTCACTGCAAGTAGTCGGCCAGTACCTCTGCGGTGTGTCTGTTGTTGCCCAAACACATCATCTTCAACACAGCCTGCTGACGCTTACCACTAGCTGTTCGATAGTGGGACACCGAGTGTGCAACACTGGCAGCTGCAGATGGAGTGCTTGTGCGACTGCGCTCTGTGGACGAGCTTTCGCTTCTGGAGGAGGAAGAGAAGGAGGGTCGAACGCCTACACCCAACTGTTTCCTATAACGTGGGCTAGGCAGCACTGTCCCACCGCAGCTGTCCTCTGTGGACCCTGCATCCACCACATTAACCTAGTGTGCAGTGATGGACACGTAACGGCTCTGGCCATGCCTACTGGACCATGCATCTGTTATGAGGTGCAGCTTTCCACTCATTGATTGCTTGAGTGCATGGACAATGTGGTCTTTCACATGAAGATGGAGGGCTGATGCGGCTTTGTGAGAAAAGAAGTGGCGACTGGGTAGGTCATAGCGTGGTACTGCATAGGACATGAGTTCGCGGAAAGCTTTGCTTTCAACCAACCGGTAGGGCATCATCTCTAACGAGTTTGGCAATGTGGGCGTTCAAACCCAGTGTACGCGGATGAGAGGATGAGTACTTTCTTGTCCTACTCATACTCTCTGGTAGGATCAGCTGGACTTGAGAGCTGCATATGGTGGAACTAGCAGTGGACATGGCGGACTGAGAGAGGGTTGATGATGGTGATGGAGTTGGTGTTTTTTCTGATTGCCTAGATTCAGTCTTTCGTAGTAATAACATTGTGATTCCCTGACTGCTTT
Source organism: Dendrobates tinctorius (assembly GCF_039654945.1). NCBI lineage: Eukaryota > Metazoa > Chordata > Amphibia > Anura > Dendrobatidae > Dendrobates > Dendrobates tinctorius. Next base: position 54,417,795 of record NW_027361698.1, on the reverse strand, counting down.
GGCATTGTGACGACACCTCAACATTTGCTGCTGGTGGTGTGCTAACCGATGGCCTTACAGTGGGGGAAACGATGCAGCATTGCTGACTACCTTCATTGGGAGCAGTTGCACATGTGGTACATGAGGTTTGGTAGTCCGTCCACGCTTGCAAGTGCATGGTGGTTAAATGTCTAAGCATGCAACTGGTATTAAAATTTCTCAGATTTTTCCCTCGGCTAAAGGTCTTTGCGCACTTCTTACAGATAACCTTTGCCTGATCATTAGGATTTTGTTCAAAAAAGTGCCACACTGCACTCTTCCTACTATGGAAGACATTTTGAGGCCTTGCACGCTGTGCTAATTTGACCGTCTGGCCTAGCTGTCCTGCAAATCTTTTGGTTTTTGTAACCCGTTTTTGGACTGCTCCGGGCCTGCCAGTTAACAGCTGTTGCGATGTCGATGTCTGCTGCGGATGCTCCTCCTCTTCTTCTGAGCTATTGGCAGTGGCACCCTCTTCCTCAATGGATGCCAATCTGGGTCAAAAACTGGGTCATCCATCAGCTCCTCAATGTCACGTGCATCTTCCTCTGTGTCACCATGTACGATGGTATAGTAAGCAGGAAGGGGCACCTGAGTTTCATCAGGGTCAGATTCTGGCTCAGTACACTGCGAGGACAATGTAGTGCTCTGAGTGAATGTACCAGCAGATAAATCTAGCAGTGGCTGTGCATCAGTGCACTCCATGTCAGATTCTTCTTGGACTGGGTAATTCACGATTTGACTTGATAACCCAGGCATGGTATGTAAAAAGAGCTCCATGGAGTAATCTGTAGTGTGGCCTGCCACATCCTTTACTTTTGGTAGGGGTGAAGGACAAAAGGAAAGGTGTGGTTCCTGACCATGAGCCTCCAATGACGACTTTTATTTTTTGAAAGTTCAGAAGAGGAGGCGATAGAGCTGGAGGCTGTGTCAGCAATGTAAGCCAAAACTTGTTCCTGAAGCTCCGGCTTTAAAAGCGGTTTACCTACTCCCAGAAAAGGGAGCCTTTGAAGCCATGTGGAGCCAGACGATGACGCAGGCTCAACACCTCCTGCATTAGGTGCTATTGTGCTTTTGCCACTACCAGCAGATCCACCACCACCACCAATGCCATCATTACCAGGTGGAAACCCCCGCCTACTTCCACGGCCTCTTCCAACACACTTCCTCATTTTTGGGAAAATGTACCCAAAATACCACCAGCAATATGGTACTGTAAAACAAGGTACAAGGTGTATATAGTATTGGGGAGAATTTTAATCTCCCTACAGACTTGAGGACACAGAACTATTTTCTCAGGCCCAGTGTAGATTACACCTCAATATAACAGGCTGAAATTGGATGGTGTATAAAATGTCTACATAGGACTGGGGAGAATTTTAATCTCCCTACAGACTTGAGGACACTGAACTATTATCTCAGGCCCAATGTAGATTGCACCTCAATATGACAGGCTGAAATTGGATGGTGTATAAAATGTCTATATAGGACTGGGGAGAATTTGAATCTCCCTACAGACTTGAGGACACTGAACTATTTTCTCAGGCCCAGTGTAGATTACACCTCAATATGACAGGCTGAAATTGGATGGTGTATAAAATGTCTATATAGGACTGTGGAGAATTTGAATCTCCCTACAGACTTGAGAACACTGAACTATTTTTTCAGTAAGAACAAAAACGTTGGCACAACCCTGAGAATTGTAGGTGGTGCCCAAGTAGGATCCCAATCCGTGAACTAAATATATATAAACTTGGCACACACCAAAGGTTTCTGATGCAGAAAGGTGATTTTTAATTATACAACAGTACATACATACACAGACGTTTCGGTCTAGGACCTTCATCAATGTACGATATATTGTACTGTGAGATTCTTAGTGACTGGGCTTTGTGAGATAGACCAATCCTGTGAGGAGGCACATGAAGCCGTCCCACTGCGTGGTGATTTGTGGAGTGTGGATGCAGTATCCACCGCGAATCCCAAGTGCTGGCACTTGGGATTCGCGGTGGATACTGCGTCCACACTCCACAAATCACCACGCAGTGAGACGGCTTCATGTGCCTCCTCACAGGATTGGTCTATCTCACAAAGCCCAGTCACTAAGAATCTCACAGTACAATATATCGTACATTGATGAAGGTCCTAGACCGAAACGTCTGTGTATGTATGTACTGTTGTATAATTAAAAATCACCTTTCTGCATCAGAAAACTTTGGTGTGTGCCAAGTTTATATATATTTAATTATGAACTATTTTCTCAGGCCCAGTGTAGATTACACCTCAATATGACAGGCTGAAATTGGATGGTGTATAAAATGTCTATATAGGACTGTGGAGAATTTGAATCTCCCTACAGACTTGAGGACACTGAACTATTTCAGGCCCAGTGTAGAGTACACCTCAATATAACAGGCTGAAATTGGATGGTGTATAAAATGTCTACATAGGACTGGGGAGAATTTGAATCTCCCTACAGACTTGAGGACACTGAACTATTATCTCAGGCCCAATGTAGATTACACCTCAATATGACAGGCTGAAATTGGATGGTGTATAAAATGCCTATATAGGACTGGGGAGAATTTTAATCTCCCTACAGACTTGAGGACACTGAACTATTTTCTCAGGCCCAGTGTAGATTACACCTCAATATAACAGGCTGAAATTGGATGGTGTATAAAATGTCTACATAGGACTGGGGAGAATTTAAATCTCCCTACAGACTTGAGGACACTGAACTATTATCTCAGGCCCAATGTAGATTACACCTCAACATGACAGGCTGAAATAGGATGGTGTATAAAATGTCTATATAGGACTGGGGAGAATTTGAATCTCCCTACAGACTTGAGGACACTGAACTATTTTCTCAGGCCCAGTGTAGATTACACCTCAATATAACAGGCTGAAATTGGATGGTGTATAAAATGTCTACATAGGACTGGGGAGAATTTGAATCTCCCTACAGACTTGAGGACACTGAACTATTATCTCAGGCCCAATGTAGATTACACCTCACTATGACAGGCTGAAATTGGATGGTGTATAAAATGTCTATATAGGACTATGGAGAATTTGAATCTCCCTACAGACTTGAGGACACTGAACTATTTCAGGCCCAGTGTAGAGTACACCTCAATATAGCAGGCTGAAATAGGATGGTGTATAAAATGTCTATATAGGACTGGGGAGAATTTTAATCTCCCTACAGACTTGAGGACACTGAACTATTATCTCAGACCCAATGTAGATTACACCTCAATATGACAGGCTGAAATTGGATGGTGTATAAAATGTCTATATAGGACTGGGGAGAATTTGAATCTCCCTACAGACTTGTGGACACTGAACTATTTTCTCAGGCCCAGTGTAGATTACACCTCAATATGACAGGCTGAAATTGGATGGTGTATAAAATGTCTATATAGGACTGTGGAGAATTTGAATCTCCCTACAGACTTGAGGACACTGAACTATTATCTCAGGCCCAGTGTAGATTACACCTCAATATAACAGGCTGAAATTGGATGGTGTATAAAATGTCTGCATAGGACTGGGGAGAATTTGAATCTCCCTACAGACTTGAGGACACTGAACTATTATCTCAGGCCCAATGTAGATTACACCTCAATATGACAGGCTGAAATTGGATGGTGTATAAAATGTCTATATAGGACTGGGGAGAATTTGAATCTCCCTACAGACTTGAGGACACTGAACTATTATCTCAGGCTCAGTGTAGAGTACACCTCAATATAGCAGGCTGAAATAGGATGGTGTATAAAATGTCTATATAGGACTGGGGAGAATTTGAATCTCCCTACAGATTGAGCAAGCTGACAATGATGCTCTTAGTTGCAAGTATGGCAGCAGGCAGCCTAATAAGCAGGACTGCTGCACACAAAAGTGTGGAAAAATGAACGCTTGGTAACTGGGCAAAAAAGAGGATGAAAAGTATTTTTGCTTTTAAAAAAGCAGTTTGCACAGCAGTGTGAAAACAGCAATGCAGCTATCAGGGAGCCTTATAAGGCAGCCTAATAACCAACACAGCTGAATGCACCAAAATATAGCCTCCCCTTGCACAGCACACTAACTGGTGTGTTGTACAGGCAAAATCACTAGCAACAGAATTAGTTTTTTGTACCTTCTTCCCTGCCTAAAGCTCTCCCTACAGAATCAGCATCAGCAGCAGCTCTCCCTATTCTGAGATCAGCAGAAGTAAGATGGCGGTCAGCGTGCATGCCCTTTTATAGCCCCTGTAACGCCACACAACGCAAGCCAATCACTTGCATGCCCTTCTCAAAGATGGTAGTGACTGCTGCCTATGTTATCATGTTGCCCACAGTGTGCGCCCTCCATCATTGGCTGAAAAAGGGCGTCTGGAAGCATCTTTTGAAACGCGACTTTGGCGCCATGGTCGCCGACCTCGTGGCCGACGTCACGCTATGGTCGGGTTTCGTTTCATGAAACCCGACTTTTGCGAAAGTCGGCGACTTTTGAAATTGACCGACCCGTTTCGCTCAACTCTACTTCTCAGGAGACATTGGAGAATGAGTATGCACTTCACAGGAGACATTAGGACAAGAGTTTATATTTCACAGAAGATATTGGGACTGGAGTATGCACTTCACAGGAGACGTTGAGGCTGGTGTAAACATCACAGGAGACATTGGTTCTGCCACACACATCATAGGAAATACTTTGGGCTAATAAATGTATCACAGGAGACATTGATGCTGGAGCACATACATCCTAACAGACAATTAAGGCAGGTGCGCATATCACAGGAGACATTTGAGGATGTTGCATGCTTCATAGGAGACAATTTGGAGCTGGTGCACCCATCACAGGAGACATTTTGGGACAGGAGAACATCAATCGCTAGCTCCGGTCAATAAGTACATCCAGACGCTTGCACTGGCCAGTTTTGTTGTATGCACCACATCATTCAGTAGTGAATGCGGCATGCTCACAGTGCAAGAAGAATTTAAAGGGCAGGAGAAAAGGTCAAAAGTGTTGAGGCGATGGTGCACATTCCTACAGAGAGGTTTGCCACCAGTGCCCTAAATGGTGTGGTACTGTTATAACTGGCTATATTGTCTGCAATATGATGTCCTGTAGGTATGTATTATATATATATATATATATATATATATACACTAGCTGAAGAGCCCGGTGCTGCCCGGGCATAGTAGCTAACTGTGGTTAGTTATAGCAAATTATAATCATCCTCCATCCCATAGTCCCATGCCCATATACCCATCATACATATCCATGATCGCATAGGCCCGTGCCCATATACCCATCATACATATCCTCCAACCCATAGTCGAGTGTCCATATACCCATCACACATCCTCCATCCCATAGTCCCATGCCCATATACCCATCACACATCCTCCATCCCATAGTCTCATGCCCATATACCCATCACACATCCTCCATCCCATAGTCCCATGCCCATATACCCATCATACATATTCGTCATCCCATAGTCGAGTGCCCATATACCCATCACACATCCTCCATCCCATAGTCCTATGCCCATATACCCATCACACATCCTTCATCTCATAGTCCCGTGCCATATACCCATCATACATATCCTCCATCCCATAGTCGAGTGCCCATATACCCATCACACATCCTCCATCCCATAGTCCCATGCCCATATACCCATCACACATCCTCCATCCCATAGTCCCATGCCCATATACCCATCACACATCCTCCATCCCATAGTCCCATGCCCATATACCCATCACACATCCTCCATCCCATAGTCCCATGCCCATATACCCATCATACATATTCATCATCCCATAGTCGAGTGCCCATATACCCATCACACATCCTCCATCCCATAGTCCTATGCCCATATACCCATCACACATCCTCCATCCCATAGTCCCATGCCCATATACCCATCATACATATTCGTCATCCCATAGTCGAGTGTCCATATACCCATCACACATCCTTTATCTCATAGTCCCATGCCCATATACCCATCATACATATCCTCCATCCCATAGTTCCGTGCCCATATACCCATCATACATATTCGTCATCCCATAGTCGAGTGCCTATATACCCATCACACATCCTTCATCTCATAGTCCCATGCCCATATACCCATCATACATATCCTCCATCCCATAGTTCCGTGCCCATATACCCATCATACATATCCTCCATCCCATAGTCCAGTGCCCATATACCCATCACACATCCTCTATCCCATAGTCAACCATTATGACATCACAATGAGCGGCGGGGCTTGCAACCTATGATGACATCAGCGTCGCCATGGCAACCATTGTGACATCATAATGAGGGGCGGGGATTGATACACACACTTTTTCCCTATTATGTAGATAGGGGCATTATGACATCATAATGAGGGGTGGGGCTTAACACGCACACACCTTTTCCCCAGTATGTAGATAGGGGCAAAATTGTTTGGTGAATTGGAATGCGCGGGGTTAAAATTTCGCCTCACAACATAGCCTAGGACGCTCTCGGGGTCCAGAAGTGTGACTGTGCCAAATTTTGTGACTGTAGCTGTGACGGTGCGGATGCCTATCCCGGACATACACACACACACATACATACATACATACATACATACATACTTTGAGCTTTATATATTAGACTAGCTGAAGAGCCCAGCGCTGCCCGGGCATAGTAACTAACTGTGGTTAGTTATATCAAATTATAACTATCCTCCATCCCATAGTCCCGTGCCCATATACCCATCATACATCCTTCATCTCATAGTCCCATGCCCATATACCCATCATACATCCTTCATCTCATAGTCCCGTGCCCATATACCCATCATACATATCCTCCATCCCATAGTCCAGTGCCCATATACCCATCGCACATCCTCCATCCCATAGTCCCGTGCCCATATACCCGTCATACATATCCTCCATCCCATAGTCAACCATTATGACATCATAATGAGCGGCAACAGGGCTTGCAACCTATAATGATATCAGCGTCGCCATGGCAACCATTGTGACATCATAATGAGGGGCGGGGCTTGATACGCACACACTGTTTCCCCAGTATGTAGATAGGGGCATTATGACATCATAATGAGGGGCGGGGCTTGACATGCACACACTTTTTCCACAGTAGGTAGACAGGGACAAATTTGTTTGGTGAATTGGAATGTGCGGGATTAAAATTTCGCCTCACAACATAGCTTAGGACGCTCTCGGGGTCCAGACGTGTGACTGTGCCAAATTTTGCGGCTGTAGCTGCGACGGTGCGGATGCCTATCCCGGACATACACACATACATACATACATACATACATACAAACTTTGAGCTTTATATATTATATATATATATATATATATATATATATATGTGTGTATATATATATATATATATATATAGTAAGAAGAGGAGGTTTTGGCCTGCACTGCACTCTGTCACATAGCAAGGTGCTGGTGTAACAGGCCAGATGACCCTTAGTCCATACAGTCAAAATTCACTGCACACACTGATGTTTAGGTAAAATCATATTCATTATAGTCAGTGAATTCAGGAAACAAAACGCAAGATGCAAGAAAAACTCATGTCTAAATGTCTATAATTGAGTATAGTTGATCTGTAATTTTTTTTCCTGCATATTGCCTATTGTTTCCAATTTTCACTGACTATAATAAATATGATTTTCTGGCATCACCTAAACATCAGTTTGCGTTGAATTTTGACTGTATAAATATAGTAAGACGGCTGTTGGACAGATCCTTGAGGGGAGATACAGTTGAAGCTAGAAGTTTACATACACCAAATAAAAAGACACAAATGCATATTTTTCTCATAATCTGTCATGAAAATAAAATAAACTTTTCCAGTTTTAGGTCAATTAGGATTACCCTAATTATTAATAGTGGCCAAATGCTAATGAGAGAGAGAGAATGTTTGAAGGCATTTTTATTACTTACTGCAAAGCCAAAAGTTAACATACATTTCATTAGTATTTGGTACCATTGCCCTTAACCTGAAAGACTTGAGTCAAACATTTGGGGATATCAATCCATGCTTTTTACAATAGTTGGTAAGAAATTGGGCCCATCCCTCCAGACAAAACTGGTGTAACTGTTCCAGGTTTGTAGGTTGCCTTGCTCATACCTTCCTTTTCAGCTTTTCCCATAACTTTTCAATAGAATTGAGATCAGAGCTTTGTGATGGCCACTCCAAAGCATTGATTTTGTTATCCTTAAGCCACTTTGTTACCATTTTGGCAGTAATTGTTCATTTGGAAAACCCATTTCCACCCAAGCTTTAACTTCCTGGATGATGTCTTGAGATGCCGCTTCAAAGTTGCCACATAATCTTTTTTCATGGTGCCATCTATTTTGTGAAGTGCACCAGTCCCTCCTGCAGCAAAACAACCCCACAACATGATCTTGCCACCCCTGTTATGAGTTCATTTTCTCCTTCACCTCTGATGTCTGATGAACTCCCTCTGCTGGTGAAAGGAGGTAGTGAAATTGATCTGGATGGGAAGAACCTGTCATCTGAACAGGTGGAGTGTGATTGGACATCCGGAATTTCTGAGTGGATATAAGGCAGCCGACGCCCTGCTGGGTTGCTGGTGATCCTTTCTGCTCTGAGCTCTGGCATCCAGTTTAGTTCCTGTCTATTAAAAGCTAAGTTTTTGCTCTGCTATTTTTCCATGAGATTTTGTCTGTTTACTTAGTGTTTGTGTTCAGCCTGCCCTGGTTGGGACGGGCTGAGCTTCATTTTTGTCTCTGAGCAGTTGATCTCTTTGCTCTGTCTTCAGAATATACCTGAGTGCTGATATAGTGATTTTGAAGTCTAGTGACTTCAGGGCCTTTTCTATCAGACGTGTTGTACATTATTTTTGGCAGGGTTTTTTGCATGATTGCAGCCAGCATCTTTTCTGTCCTTTCCTATCTAGTTAGTTGGGCCCCATCATTTGCTCAGCCTGTCTCTCTGTCTGTGTTTGTGTTTTCATCTGTTTTTCACTGACAATACATGTTGGGGGCAGTCTATTGCTTTGGGGTCTGCTCTGGGGCAGTTTAGATTTCCCCTTTCTTTCTTTAGGCTTAGGCCTCTTTCACACATCAGGTTTTCGCCGTCAGGCGCGATCCGGCGCTTTTGACAGAAACCGGATCCGGCGAAATGCAATGCCGGATCCGGTTTCCCCCCATTGACTTGCATTTGCGCCGGATCGCGCCGGATGGCCATGCGTTTCATCCGGTTTTCGCCAGATCCGGCAATGTGTCGCGATCCGGCGTCTGGAAAAAACGTCTACTGTAACGTTTTTTGTCTCGGCGAAAAAGCCGGACACGCCGGATCCGGCGCGTCCGGCTTTTTCACACAATGAAAGCCTATGAGCGCCGCAATGCGCCGGATCCGGCGAAAGCCGGGTCCGGCGGCCGGATCCGGTTTTTCGGTCTGAGCATGCTCAGTAGCTCTGCCCACAAGACATATATAAAAGCAAGACAGTGGGACCCACAGCCACACCCAACATGCCACCCAAGAAAGCATCCAAGCGAAGCAGGAGAAGGCAGGAGACCACTGCAGCACCATCAGCACCACAACCACCCCAAATGGAGCAGCAAATGCAACATGCTGAGGAGGGGAGGCCAGCAGCAGATGAGAGACGGTAATTATCAAATCCCCCATTCCTCCAAACTAGGGCTATTGAATATCAAGATATTCATTGGCCCTTTGTTTCTCTTTATTCAACAGCCGCCCAATAGATGCAGCAGCAGCAGCAGCAATGGCAGCAGCTGGAACACCACCCACAGGCATGGAGTGTGGCCACCAGGAAGACAGCACATCATCTTCTGGGAGCCCTCCCTCGCATCGTCAGCGTTTGACGGTAAGTTTTTATTTCCAAAATCCATTTTCTCTGTAATATATGTCTATTCATTGCCTTTTATTTCAAAACAGGATTCACAAGATGAAGAGGAGCTCCCAGAAGAAGAAGGAAGGGGTGGACAGACACCTGGAGTGGGCTCACAATTGGTAAGTTTTTTGCATCAAACGCAGAAATACAACATCACACTACACACAACACATAGAAAACAATGTTCTGCAGACCACACACAGCAAACAAATGCCTACATCCAAAGACATAACATTTTTTGTTTTCTTCTCTAGTCTTCCCAATCTGGTGCTCGGCCAAGAGGTCCTCGCAGTGCCTCCCAGGGTCGTCGGCGACAGCAACGCGGCGGTCACCAGCGTGTAAGTATAAATATTTTTGCTTTGTTTTTTTGCACTTTTTATTTCATTTCTTATGTGGAGGCGTTATTTTTGTCTTTTTCTTTAACAGCCTTCACAGCGTGTTCCCGACTCTGACGGTGAGGATGGAGGACTCGATGTGGACCACCTCATCGATCTCGTCCGAGAAAGGGAGCCGCTCTGGAATATGGCTGACCGCCGCCACGCTGACCTTATCGTTATCCGACGACTCTGGGAGGAAATCTGTTCGCTCCTTGTGGGCCGCTGGGAGGACCTCGATGTTCGGGCCCAGATTACAGAGCGTAAGTATATACAGTACCGGTTGCTTGATGTAAACCAGTGTTTCCCGAACTCCAGTCCTCGTGGTCCCCACGGATCATGTGTTCAGGATTTCTATTTACTATGGAAATCCTGAAAACATGACCCCTGGGGACCATGAGGACTGGAGTTTGGGAAACACTGATGTTGTATACTAACCACTCCTTTCTCGTTTCAGGGAACAGAATTGTGAATCGGTGGCGGTCTGTGAGGGATCGTTTCAAGAAGGAGTTCAATAAAGAGATGCGGGCCCCGAGTGGATCTGGAGGACGCAGGAGCAAGTACAAGTACGCAGAAGCCCTGTCGTTCCTCCGGGAAACAATGGTCACCAGAAGGTAAATATTACACACCACATGTGAAAACAAATGTTAGATGTAAATTTTTTTTTCAGCCAGGGACATACCATGTCAGTATTTTAATTGTTTTTTTTTCTCTTTATTCCACAGCACGGTGAGCAGCACTCGGGAGCCTGCACGATTGGACCCTTCTGAGGCGATCCCTGAGGAGACCGGCACCGAGGGACACTTCGACCGCCCCGGTACATCTGCACCTTCCCAGCCTTCCCACACATTCGACCCATCTGTCCCATCCACCAGCACAGGAGCATCGTGGCCGCCTACATTGCATGAAGCTGCTGGTGAGGAGATCGCTTTCCCTTTACCCCACCCTTCTGCCCCTGCCACCTCTAGTACACCTGCGGGTACTGGGCGGCAGCGGCAGAGGGGTCAGGAAAAGACTTATGCGCCAGAGTTCTTGCATCTGAATGCATCTTTCCAGAACTGTCTAAAAGTCTTGTCAGAGCAAATCTCCGCAGGCTATCAGCAGATCAACTCCAGCATTCTGGAGGTGAAGACACTTCTGCAAACCATGCATTCAGAAGCAAGATCTTCGCCAAACCACACCTTTTTCAGGTCTGTTGTGGAGCGCATGGAAACGCTCTCTCCTGCCCAGCAGATGCATGTAATGCATTCATGCCACGCTGCTCTCCAGCAAGTTACCTCCCAACCTCCTCCTCCCACCACAGTAGTTCCTCCACCTGCACCCCCTCCAGCCACTTTCCATCCTCCCCCTCCTATTACATCTACACCCCCTCCAGCCACTTTCCATCCTCCCCCTCCTATTACATCTACACCCCCTCCAGCCACTTTCCATCCTCCCCCTCCTATTACATACCATCCACCTCCCCAGCACCATCCACCTCCCCAGCACCATCCACCTCCCCAGCACCATCCACCTCCCCAGCACCAGCAACCTCCCCAGCACCAGCAACCTCCCCAGCACCAGCAACCTCCCCAGTACCAGCAACCTCCCCAGTACCAGCAACCTCCCCAGTACCTGCAAACTCCCCAGTACCAGCAACCTCCCCAGTACCAGACATCTCCCCACTTCCAGCAACCTGCCCCGTACCAGACATCTCCCCACTTCCAGCAACCTGCCCCGTACCAGACATCTCCCCACCTCCAGCAACCTGCCCCGTACCAGACATCTCCCCACTTCCAGCAACCTGCCCTGTACCAAACTCCTTCCCCATACAACTTGCCATCAACATCATCTGCTCCTACAGTCCCTGCCCAACCCTCCACTCCACCACCCACCACCTCTTCTGCTTCCCACATGTCCACCCATTCTGTAGTTTTTTCCACACCTTCACCTCTAACTGTTCCTTCCCCACCACGATCCCAGTCCTCTCTCCACACTCCCAGTGTCGAAGTGTCCCGCAGCCACTACAGCAGTATTTCCACCACACACTACACAGATTTATAATGTGTGTATTTAAATAAAAATGACCAGTTTTATGGTTTCAGTTTTATAGTTTCAAAGTTTTATTAAACAAGTTTATTAAAATTTTAAAAAAGTTTACTAAAAAAAACATTTTTCAATAAAAGTTAAATTATTTTACACTGGTTGTCTGTCATTTCTTTCTGCGGCGAAAAAGGTTAAATACAGGGTATTTAAAAGGTGAAATGGTATTCAAAACTAGGTATATAACTGTGGGTAAATTTTAGCTTTTTGCCACAGTTGTGTTCCTGGTTGTGTTTGAAGCAAAGTATTTCACCTAAAAAGTTGTGTTTATTGTTGGTGATTTCCTAACAATGTTTGTTAAAAGGTGAAATACTTTGCATAAAACACAACCAGGTACACACATGTGGCCTAAAGCTAAAAATAGAGACCATGACAAGATAGCCAACTTTGGTTGGCAAAGGTATATACTGTTGGTACAGAAGGTACACAAGTTTGGTTGGGCACAAATCTTTCACACTCTGTCATCCTGCCAGTGTACTCTGCCTTGAGGTGACATAAAGTATAGTGCAAAATTGTCCCTCATTACTGAAACCGTCACAGAACTTCTAGTGGTAATGTCATGGTAATCTTGCAAGGTGGTTTCTTCAGAGGTGTCCTCAATGGAAATGGGTTCCTTGCAGATAACAAAATTGTGGAGTACCACGCACGCTTTGATCACCTCGTCCACAGTTTCTGTCTTGAGGTTGATCGCAGTCAATAGGACCCGCCATTTGGCTGTCAGAATACCAAAGGTACATTCAACCATTCTTCTTGCTCTTGTGAGGTGGTAATTAAAAATGCGTTTTGGTCTTGTCAATCCTCTGCTAGAGTACGGTTTCAAAAGGTGTTCTGACAGCTGGAAGGCTTCATCCCCTACACAGACAAATGGCATAGGTGGACCAGATGTTTGCGGCAGCGGTCTAGGTGGTGGGAACTGGAAGGTGTTTCCATACAGTTTACGCCCCATGGCAGACAGTTTGAAAACTTGAGAGTCATTGGAGCGGCCATAGGCCCCAATATCAACCGCAATAAATTTGTATTCCGCGTCAGCGATGGCCATGAGGACAATTGAAAAATATTTCTTGTAATTGAAATATTCCGATCCCGATCCAGCTGGCTTTACAATGCGGATATGTTTCCCGTCCACAGCGCCCAAGCAGTTTGGAAACTGACATATCTGTTGAAACTTGTCAGCAATTTCAATCCACCTCTCTGTTGTGGGCTCTGGTAAAAACTCTTCAGCTAAGGAGTCCCACAGTGCACGGCATGTGTACTTCACAATTCCAGATATGGTGGAAATCCCGAGTCTGTACTGGAAATGCAGTGACGAAAGGGATTCTCCAGTTGCAAGAAATCTGTGGGGAATTAAAAAACAATAAATTAGTTTTAAATCACAGCATTACATACCAAAACTGAGCTATAACACTTGGAGATACAAACTACCACCAACAAGATTGCAGTGAAAGTGTGCTCTGATGCGAGCATATCCAATAAATGTGGCTTACCTTAAAGTCACCATCAGACGCTCTGCGGGTGAAACAGAGAAGCGGCAATAGGTGTCCGCTTTTCTTATGAGGTGTGCAATGCGCTCCACCAAGTAATCAAAATTCTCCATTTTCATCCTAACATATCCAAAAAATTTATCCGGGTTTCGTCGAAGGTCCATGCATAGTGTAAAATAGACCCCACGCGTCATTCTCTTGGCTGTGATGGGGTGGATCCACAAACGTCGTCTACGATGCCTGATGCGCTGCTGTCTCGCTCTCTCCTTCTCCAGAACAATCACCCTCAAACGATTTGCCTCCGCTGTAAAATCCGCCAAATTCTTCAAAATATTTCCAATGACAACATCCATCTTCGCCAGTAACTTGCTCTTCTCTCCAACCTGCACTTTTTCCTCTACAACCTGTCAAAGAAGGGCTGTAGGAACATGCTATATATAGTTTTCCAGTAGCCAATCCCGTTCGGAAGGCCACAAGGGTCAATTTTAAAAACCGGATCCGGCGTAATCCGTCGAAAAACGGATAGAAAAACGGATGAACCGGATGAGACGGATCCGGTTTTGTCTGTCAAGAAAAAGACGGATCCGGCAGAAAACCGGATCCGTCACATCCGGTTTTACGAAACAGTTGCCGGATCCAGCGTTCCGGCCCGACGCCGGATCGCGCCTGACGCCGAAAACCTGATGTGTGAAAGTAGCCTTATTTAGCTCTCCGGCTGTGACGAGGGGTCTAGGGCACCGTAGGAACCCCCCATGGCTACTGTTAGTTGTAGTGAATAGGATCAGGGGTCTGCAATCCGCTAGCTACCAACCTCTCCGGTTTTCTGGACTTAGCTTGTGTTTTTGTTTTTTCCTCCTCCGGTGACTCATTCATAACACACCCCCATGTTTCACAGTTGGGTGGTGTTTTTAGGCTTCCAAGCTTCTCCCTTTTCCTTCAAATGTAATGATGGTCATTATGCCCAAAAAGTTTATTTTTAGCTTAATCAGACCACAGGCCACATCTCCAAAATTAAAGTCTTTGTTCCTGTGTGCATTTGCAAACAATAATCTGGCTTTTTATGTTTCTTTTGGAGCAATGACTTATCCCAGGTAGAGAGGCCATTCAGCCCAGGTTGATACAGTGCTTGTTTCACTGTGGATATTGACACAATCTTAACAGCTTCCACCTTCATCTTCGCAAGGTCTTTTGTTTCTGTCCTTGGGTTAATATGAACATGTTGGACCAAAGCAAGTTCATCTCTAGGATACAGAACCAATCTCCTTCCTGAGTGCTATGATGGCTGGACATTCCCATCTTGTTTATACTTGCTTATTATAGTTTGTACAGATGAACGAGGCACCTTCAGGTATCTTGAAGTTGTACCAAAGGATGAGCCAGACTTATGCAAGTCCACAATTCTTCTTCTGTATTCTTATGCTATACAAAGGAGCAATATGTATCAGGTGTGCATTAAAATAAATCAACAGGTGTGTCTCTAATTAACGCAGATGCTACCCAAAAACAGAAGCATCCAAACACATGACTTCATCATACGGACAGTCCAAAATAGTTTAAAGGCTTATTAATCTTAGTGCATGTAAACTTTTGACTTTGTAGTAAGTAATAAAAATGCCTTAAAACATTCTCTCTCATTATTATAGCCTGTGAGAAATAATAATAATAATGATAATCCTAATTGATCTAAGATGGGAAAGGTTTATTCTGATTTTTTGTCAGATATGGAAAAACATGCATTTATGTGTTTTTATATGTAAACTTCTGGTTTCAATTGTAAATGTGATGGCTATCTGAGATAAATATGAGTGGATACTACCCCTAAAGTGATAACAGGTAGTATTCAGTAAAGAAGAAAGGTGCAATGCACATGTATAGACAATATACTGTATAACGCAGTATCCAAAGGATATATAAAAGAAAATGTGCAATAGCTATGTGCAATAAAGTACACCTCTGCCTCAGATTGAGTGGATGCTCTGTCACTCTCAATTCTGACAATTAACACAGAGTGGTGGAATCATGACAGTGACCTCAATATATATGGCTATGGGGTAAACGAATAGTAACAGCTGGTAAACAACAAATTGTTCTTCCCACCCTATTCTTATATACAAATTTTGCCCCCCACATCTGTAGGCTGTTCCTTTTTTCTATTTTCTTTTCCTATCTATATGGCTTTGCTGTGACCTGTGACAACATATTACTAATCAGAATCATTATAAAAATGTCTTCTGCATTCCCTGCTTCTGCTTTTTTATAAAGTGTGTTAGTTTCTCCTCATCAACTGTTCTAAATCAAGTATTGTGTCAGCTGGATAGCATTAGAGAGAAATTTCTGAGATAATTTATATGACTATTAAACAGCAAAGATTATTTTTGGCAATTCATGCAAAGGGCAAAGCAAATTGTTCTAATTCGTTGGGTTCCACAAATTCCTGAAGTTTACATATGAATTTGATTCCCATGGAATTACCTAATCGCTAATGAATAGGATAAACTGTAAATGAACTATCAACATGATGGTACCGCAATGGTACATTGCTAATATTAATGACACCTTATTAGACTTAACTATCTTTTAATTTATTCCATTTAATATATCTGTCGATATTTATACTTGTTTTCCCCAAAATCAATATTTCCATTTTTATTTATAAGACATAAATAAAATACTGAGACTGTCGCTAAGTAATTATTTGTAGTTTTGGCTTCAATAAACACAGAGTTGGATTTACTTTGGCAAGAAATATGCTGTCATTTCTGGCATGGAAGTGTGAAACTGGCTTTGACTTTTAATAAATATTCCAAGATATTTGCATTTATTTTTATAGTAAAGAAAAATGAGATGGCTTTTCTGCTTATGATACCAGAACGTTTGAATCTAGGCATCACTTGGAAAATAACAAGCCTCAGAAAAGATGCTAATAAATATGACAGAAATCTGATTGGGGATTAACAACATGAATCCTCAATCCTGTTATTAAAGAGATTTCTATTTAAAACAATTTTTAAACTCTTACATTGTTAGTGCATTGTTAGGTAATTGTGTCTCTCCCTATTTAGATTGTAAAATTCTTTTCTCAGGGATATTTGAAAAAAGTATATAAACAAAACAAATAAAACAACTCAGAAACTAATTGCATAGGTCAAGGTTTTTGTGAGTCTCTCTGCATTACTTTATATAAAGATCACTCAGCATTTCAAATTTATATTTGTAAAGTAGATTAAACTGCTGTAAAAATAACATAATTTGCTATAAATACTAAATTAATATTGGATGGCAAGCTTTTCTTCCTCTGCTTCTTCCTAATCTTGTTTTTTGTCGACATAGCCATAGGAGGGCTTGTTTTTTGCTAGATGAGTTGTAGTCTTGAAAGACAACATTCATTTTTCTGCTCAATGCACGGGAAATTTATTAACAAAAATTCCAAATTTGGTTAAATTCGCAAACTCTCCCCCCAACTTTAGCAATAACTGTTAATTTTTTGTATACTATTATATTCATAGTATGGTTAAAACTACTTGTCAACATGACTTTTCAGGTCAGTACTGTTGTGAAGAAAACAAAACTTGTATAGTTTTTTAATTATAATGTTGAAAAAAATATTGGTAATAAATAAAAAATAATTTTTACTTGTGTCACAATTAGAGTTGAGCGAAACGGGTCGGTCAAATTCAAAAGGGTTTCGCTGATCAAAACCCGACCATAGCGTGAGGTCGGCCATGAGGTCGCCAACCCGAGTGCCAAAGTCGCGTTTCAAATAATGCTTCCAGCGCCTTTTATCAGCCAATGATGGAGGACGCTCACTGTGGGCAAAGTGACATGTGCAGCGGCCACCACCATCTTAGAGAAGAGTATTGAAGTGATTGGCTAGCTCTGTGTGGCGTCACAGTGGCTATAAAAGGCCATGACCGCTGACCGCCATCTTACTTCTGCCGATCTTAGAATAGGGAGAGGTGCTGCTGCTGATTCTGAATAGGGAGAGTGTTAGGCAGGGAAGAAGAAAAAAAAATAGCTTCTGCTGATAGCGCTTTTCACTGTACAGCAATTGTGCAGTGAAAGGGGAGGATTTTTGTTGTGTGCAGCAGCGCTGATGGTGATTAGGCTGACTTTTAAGGCTACCTGAGACCTGCATTGCTGTGTGCACACTGCTGTTCAAACTGCTTTTTTCAAAGCACTCCAACTTTTATTATTTTATTCTGGTCAGTTACCGAGTGTTCATTTTTTCACACACTGTATAGCGGTGTACGCTCCTCACACACTACCGTGTACCGGCTGGTATCACGGACAAATACAAGCTATCTGTGTGTGACTCTGGAAAAACAAAAAGAGGATATTTTCCATTTTTCCAGACCTACACCGTATAGAGTTGTCCGCTTTTCAAACAGTTTTGTATATCTGCTGTTTGATTACAGTCAAAACTATACAGAGACAGCATGTGTCACTCCATTTAAAAATAGACGGAGATTTAAAATTTTCCATACATACACCGTATAGCGGTGTACGCTCCTCACACACTATTGTGTACCGGCTGGTATCACGGACAAATACAAGCTATCTGTGTGTGACTCTGGAAAAACAAAAAGAGGAGATTTTCCATTTTTCCAGACCTACACCATATAGAGCTGTCCACTTTTCAAACAGTTTTGTATATCTGCTGTTTGAATACGGTCAAAACTATACAGAGACAGCGTGTGTCACTCCGTATAAAAATAGACGGAGATTTACAATTTTCCATACATACACCGTATAGCAGTGTATGCTCCTCACACACTACTGTGTACCAGCTGGTATCACAGACAAATGCAAGCTATCTGTGTGTGACTCTGGAAAAACAAAAAGAGGAGATTTTCCATTTTTCCATACCTACACCGTATAGAGCTGTCCGCTTTTCAAACAGTTTCGTATATCAGCTGTTTGATAACAGACAAAACTATACAGAGACAGCGTGTGTCACTCCGTATAAAAATAGACAGATTTACAATTTTCCATACAGACACCATACCGTATAGAGCTCTCCGATTCTCAAACAATATTGTATATCTGCCATTCGCATTACAGTCACATCTATACAGAGTCAGCGTGTGTGTGTGACACTCAATAAATTCATATACGGACATTACCATTTCTCCATACACTGTATTGAGCTGTCCGATTTTCAAACAGTATTGTATATCTGCTGTTCTAATTACAGTCACATCTATACAGAGTCAGCGTGTGTGTGTGACACTCCGTAAATACATATACGGATGTTTCCATTTCTCCATACACCATATTGAGCTGTCCGATTCTCAAACAGTATGGTATATCAGCTGTTCGCATTACAGTCACAGTTATACAGAGTCAGCGTGTGTGTGACACTCAGTAAATACATATACAGAGGTTGTTAGTTACACAAAAAACGTATACAGCTGTACACTTCTGATACAGTACCGTATATCTGCTTTTTGGATTATGGTCAAATACATACTGGGAGAGCGTCTGTGACTAACAAAATATATACGTAGATTTAATTTTTTTAATACACCTTACACAGCTTGACACTCCTCATACAGTACCATCTCTCTGCTGGTATTTTTAGTACATTTTCCCAAACATGAGGAAGTATGGTGGAAGAGGCTGCGGATGTGGGCAGGGGTGCGAGGCTGGTACGGATGGTGGTGGTGCACCAGCTGGTTCTGGCAAAAGCACAATAGCAGTTAAGGCAGGAGGTGTTGAGCCTGTATCATCATCTAGCCCAAGAAGGCCTGTAAGGTTGCCTTTTCTTGGAGTAGGAAAACCGCTTTTAAAGCTGGAGCATCAGGAACAGGTTTTGGCGTACACAGCCACCAGCTCTATTGCCTCCTCTTCTGAACGGTCGAAACCTGCAGGTCAGGAAAAACACCTTTCCTTGTGTCCTTCCCCCCACCAAAAGTTAAGGATGCTGCAGCCCACACTTCAGATTACTCTATGGAGCTCTTTTCACATACCATGCCTGGGTTATCCAGTCAAATCCTGAATTCCCCAGTCCAAGATGACTCTGACATGGAGTGCACTGATGCACAGCCACTGCTAGATGAGTCTGCTGTTACATTGACCAAGAGCACTACATTGCCCTTGCAGTCTACTGAGCCAGAATCTGACCCTGATGAAACCCAGGTGCCCCTTCCCGCATACTGTACCACCTTACACGATGACACAGAGGAAGGTAAAGAGGAAGGTGCAGATGACTTTGAAGAGGAGGTGATGGGTGACCCAGTTCCAGACTGGCATCCATTGGGGGAGGAGGGTGGCGCTGGCAATAGTTCAGATAAGGAGAAGGATCCGCAGCAGGCATTGACATTGCAGCAGCAGTTATCTGGCAGGCCCATAGCTGTCCAAAAACGTGGACCAAAAACTAAAAGAGTTTGCAGGACAGCTTGGCCAGACGGTCAAATTAGCACAGCGTGCACAGCCAGAAAATGTATACCATAGTAGGAAGAGTGCAGTGTGGCACTTCTTTGTCCAAAATCCTACTGATGAGGCAAAGGTTACCTGTAAGAAGTGCGGAAGGACCTTTAGCCGAGGTAAACAACTCAGAAATTTGAATACCAGTTGCATGCTTAGACATTTAACCAACATGCACTTGCAAGCATGGACGGACTACAAAACCTCAGGTAGCACATGTGCACCTTCTCTGACTGAAGGTAGCCAGCAATGCTCCATCGCTTCCCCCATTGTAAGACCACCGCCACCGTTAAGCACACCACCAGCACTAAATGTTGAGGTGTCGTCGCAAGGCCAAAGCACTCAGGGAATCACAATGGTTTTGCAACACAACACTGAATCTAGGCCATCACCACCAATACCATCACCAACCCCCTCTCTCTCCGTCTGGTCCACCGCTTCTTCCCTCATATGCAGCTCTCCAGTCCAGCTCACCCTACCAGACACTCTGAGTAGGGCAAGAAAGTACTCATCCTCTCATCTGCATACACTGTGTTTGAACGCCTACATTGCCAAACTAATCTCATTAGAGATGATGCCCTACCGTTTGACCTATGCAGTCTTATGCTATAACCCACCCAGTCAGCACTACTTTTCTCAAAAAGCCATTCCAGCCCTCCACGTGCATGTGAAAGACCGCATTTTCCATGCACTCAAGCAATCAGTGAGTGGAAAGGTGCACCTCACAACAGATGCATGGTCCAGTAGGCATGGCCAGGGCCGTTACGTGTCCATCACTGCGCACTGGGTTAATGTGGTGGATGCAGGCTCCACAGGGGACAATTTTTCTCTACGCTAATACACATGCTTGAGGAAATTTAGGGCAATAGTGTCCCTCACTTGATACTACTACTGAAGGGACATCTGGTGCCCACAGTATCACTTGTGGTGTTTTGCTAACTCTCCCATATTACTAGCTATGATTTTCTTTTCTCATACAGTGTTTTTTTCTTTGCTGGTGTCACTTTAACAACCCGGCAAAAATTTGGAATCAATCAGAGTTGCCAGGTCAGATTCACATGATGTCCACAAATTGGCAAAAAAACAGCATCATGTGTGCAATATTAATGTATTGTACCTACATATCTCCAATTGACAGACTTAAACAGGGATGCCAAAACAGTCATGCACAGTAAAATGTCTACATGTAGTGTAATAATTTTATTTTGCTTAGCAAATTTAGTTACCCTGGACAAAGAAGATACTATAACTATGAATTCCAGGTAGGTACATGGATTTTAAATGCAGCAACAGATGAAAATATTGTTGAGTGTTGCATGATTACCAAGCTAGACTACAAAAAGGCATGCAGAAATTAAAATGTGTTTAGAATTTTTAAAAAATAGTTTTCTGTATTTAAACAATATTTTACCCCACTCCCTGCAAAAATTTGTAAACAAGAAGGCAACATTGGTAGATAGGTAAATGGATAAACAGTTAACTGCAGCACAATACTTCAGTATTAATGTGTGATGTACGATTACTAAAATAAAATAGTAAAAAAGGCTAAAACATATACATTTATATATATACAGTTCTGACAAAAATTAAGAGACCACTTCAAAATTTTCAATTTGTCTGTTTTTTCTCTTTATAGTTGTATTTTTGAGTACAATGTAAATTGCTCTTTTGTTCTATAAACTACTGACAACATGTCTTCGAATTTCCATGCACTAAATTTTGTATTTATTTTCAAAAAATGAGAAATGATCAAAAGAACAAAAAACTGCAGCACTTGTAGACCTCAAATAATGCAAAGAAAACAAGTTCATAATCATTTAGAAACAACACTACTAATGTTTTAACTCAGGAAGAGTTCAGAAATCAGTATTTTGTTGAATAGCCATGATTTTTAATCATACGTCCTTCGCAAAGATTAACCTGCCCAATTCCAGGCTTGCTGAAGCATCCCCAGATCATCACTGATCCTCAACCAAATTTCAAAGTGGATGCAAGACACTGTGGCTTGTACACCTCTCCAGGTCTCCGTCTAACCATTCGATGACCAGTTGGGCAAAGTTGAAAATTAGACTCATCTGAGAATATTACCTTACGCCAGTCCTCTATGGTCCAATCCTTATTGTCGTTGGCAGACTTCAGCCTGGCTCTCCTTTGCTTCTCATTGATGCAAGTTTTTTTCTAGCCTTACATTACTTGAGCCCTTCCTCTAGGAGTCTGTTACGAACTGTTATTGCCGTGCACTTCACCCCAGCTGCTAATGGCCATTCCTTTTTTAGGTCACTTGATGTCATTCTGTGGTTGCTGAGTGACATTCGAATAAGATGACGGTCATCCCGGTCAGTGGAGAGTTGTTTCCGCCCTCTGTCGATCTGTAGCTTTGTTGTCCCCAATGTCTGCTGCTTGACCTTATTGTAATGGACTGCTGTCTTAAAAATTTTAAAGATGGAGGCAACATAACGCTCACTGTATCCCTCTGCTATTAAAGCCAGAATTGAGCCCTTCTTTTCCTCACTCAAAACTTTTCTTTTAAACTCCTTTGGCATGGTTAAAAGTTACTTTTTCATTCCTATTACTTTTGGGATATTAGTAGCACATGTTTTGCCATCCAGCTAGTCCTACTGCAAGAGGATAGTGAACACCACAACAGGGTTTTATATACTTCCCTTCATTAATAAGATTTGGTATATACAGTATATATGTCAAAAGGAAAAAAGTGTTTATATTTTTTAACTTTTTATTTTCTTTTAGTTTTACACATTATTTTACCTACTTCATCAAAACTTTGTAATGAAGAATGCTATATTTTTAGTTCAAACACACACAAGGTAAGTAAACAGCAATATAATTGTTGTGCAGTGTTTGGTTAAATAGACTATTAAAATAAGTATGCCAAAAATTAAAATGTCTGTATATTTAACCCTACTCTCCAACAAAAAGCCATGAACAAGAATGCAACATAACTAGGAAGCTGCATGCTTAGAAAGTAAACTGTGGTTCCAACCTGCAGTAATTTTGTGAGATTGTAAGAAAGTGGAAGAGTCATCAGCACCCCCTGAAGATGATATAATAAATATATTGTGGTATGTTGATGCAGTTATTAGCTGTTATATTAATTTATTAGTTTGTACTGTGAAAACTAATATGCTAGGAAAAGGTTAGGTATCAGTAGGACACTCAGGTAGGGTCTTCAGCTACATAAGGGGCTGTAGTGGCCTAGTACAAAATAATCCCTGTAGTTACATCACAGTAATCATCAGCTGAACAGAAAGCAGGCATCTCAGGGGCTTTGAGCGGGGGCACCATTCTGCTGAACATTAGGGTGCCAACCACTGTAATTAGGTAGGGTAATCAACAGGGATTAATGGCGTAATTGTAGCCTACTTTCTTTTCTTACCTAGAAATACCCAGAGATTTGCACTTTCAGGGCCTTCTATATGGCTCATATATATTTTAGAAACCTGAAGCCATCAAATATATTTGACATACATGCAAGTGTTTTTTTTACCAACTTTTTCCCTTCTCTGGGCTGTAATTAACTATAGACAGAGTGTGCATTAAGGCACTTAGGTGTTTGAGGTTGAGTAGGGGCACCGTACTGCCAACATTGGGGTACTAACCCTTCCAGACAGCGGGAGGTATCTTACAGGGAAGACAGGGTAAATGATAGTCCCCTCTTACTTTATCCAGTCCCTCACATAGATTATTGGACCAAGCCTTAGCCAGACATAATGGATGTCCCAAGAGAGAGGATGAGTGGCAGAATCCCGAAGGGCGGTTATGTCTCTCAAGGTGGGTGGCCTTGAGATGGAGACTTAT
This sequence comes from Dendrobates tinctorius, assembly GCF_039654945.1. Lineage (NCBI taxonomy): Eukaryota > Metazoa > Chordata > Amphibia > Anura > Dendrobatidae > Dendrobates > Dendrobates tinctorius. Next base: position 54,393,691 of record NW_027361698.1, on the reverse strand, counting down.
GTATGTGTGTTGATCAGCAAGGTCATTGCTGAGGTGTTGCTTCAAGGTATCAGGGAGATGTCTCCAGGTAACTAGAGAGATGGGTAAGCCTGGTTACCTACAAACCCACCCAGGGGGAGTGTTTAAAGAACACTGTTGTAATGAGTGTGTGAATGCTTGAAGGACCTGTGATGAGGTCAGAGTCATGTGACCCGGTGGGCGTGACTATGAACCATATAATGTGGCCAGGGTAGGTCACATTTGGTGAATGCTGGGACCTGGTTGGTCCAGTGTGGAAGGTCCCATCTGAGTGAGATGGGGCTGCCTTCTGACTGCAAGTGAATGCTGTGTGTAATGGCTGCACGTGCCTGGTAATTCCCTGGAGGGAATGGATGTCTGCCACATGATGGTGAAGGAACCATGAGTGACCCTGACGTGGGTGAGATAACACTGAGGCTGAAGAGCTTGTATTATGGACATTTGCTTGACCTTTGTGATATAAGGATAACCAGAGTGAAGCTATAATGGACGCTATGCTGTATATGAACTTTATGTTGCGTCTATGGGTTTATGCTGCTGAATAAACCGCCTGGACTGTTATGAACGTATGAAAACATGGTGCCAGATGTGTTTTGTTTGCTGCCTAGTGAGGATCCCCTAACTGAATGACAGCGCTACCTCACAATTGGTGGAGAAAGCTATGGGCATTGTTGTAGCCTTGTTGCTGGGAGCAACGGAAGACGACTGCAAAGTCAGTTGCTAAGGGCAGTGCTGAGCCAGGAGGGCTGAAGGTTTGGGGAAGCCACTGCCCACCTGTGGTTCTGGAACCGTGGGGTGGCCTAGTGAGTAAGGCACTGTCCGGATTGGTGAGCCCAGTGCGGCCATTTCCCCAGGAGAAAGAGACTTATAGGATACCTCTGCGGTACAGGGGGTCTGAGAACCTGCGCAGCCAGCAGGTGACGGTCGTGAAAACCGTGTTGTACTGACCGGGGTCAGTGAGAAAGAGACTGGTGATTGCAATCGGGTGCCTCTGTGGAGAAGAAGTATCCGAGGACCTGTGTGGCCAACACAGGTAACAGACAGGTGTTCGTGTTGTACTGACCTGGGTCAGTGATAAAGACTGTGTACCTGGAGGGTTCAGTGAGCAAGGTCCTGGAGGGTCAGTGTTGGGAGATTCTAGGAGAAGAATCGGATCCCTGGAGCACGTGGTATGACCTTTGACCTGGTGAGGCATGAGTGTTGGGCAGTCTCAGGAGGAGACGGATGTCCTGAAGAGCACCCGCTAAACCCCTGGACCTGGTGAGGCCGGTGTGTTGGGAAACCCTGGGAGGAGGACTGCTCCCTGAATAGCACCCAGTGCGCCCTGTGTGTTGGACGGTCTCAGGCGGATAAGGTACGTCCTGTATAGCACACAGAGAGGACACGTGAGTTTGTGTGGTGTGTTTTTTTTTCCTTTTCTCAACTCATTCTGCGGTGGCTCAGTGGGAGTCAAGAAGGTGACAAGCGGCTTGCTGTAACTCGGCGGGGTTACGAAGGGGACAAGCGGCTTCCTGTAACTCAGCGGGGTTACAAAGAGGACACCAGCAGCTGTGTGTGAACAGCAGCCGGTTGTGTTGGTGATCGGTGACAGTAGGAGCTGTGGTGGTGCCAGCAAGGACTTGTGTGATATATTTAAAAGACATAAACTGTGTTGTGTGAACTGTGGTCTGAGAAGACCGTTATAACGGACATGGGGAAATCCCGAAAGGGGCGGTGGCCCAAATAGGGGTGGTAGCACAAAAGGGGGTGGAGTCCTAGAGGGGGGCGGTGACCCAAATTGGGGTGGTAACCCAAAAAGAAGTGGAGTCCCAGAGGGGGCGGTGACCCAAATTGGGGTGGTAACCCAAAAAGAGGTGGAGTCCCGGGAGGGGGCGGTGACCCAAATCGGGGTGGTTCAGGAAATGGCAGCACTGGTTGACTCAGTGGGTATGTCTGGAGTACCACAGTGTATGTGTAGGTCTTTTTCAGAATGTGCAATATCCTTTCCAGGTCGTAATGATGGGCCACAGGTGTGTACTGTGATGTTGCGCCGGAAAAGAGTCTCTGGTCAGCTGGACTCAAAGAGTCATGTGACGCTGAGAAGAACTTTGCTCACTTTGTGGCTGACCGAGAAAATGGTATGGGTTCGCTGTAAACATGGGGTCACGGCGAACCATGTGGTAGACAGAGCAATGTTTGACCCGTCACACAGCGTTGAGTGCCAAGGCAGCGGTATACCAGCAGACTTAGTGTATGCCTTTGAGCTGTACCGGGACTTGATGGTGTTTGATGATGTGTGGCAGGAGGATGGAGACGTTCCTACGGTTGGGTTAGCAGACATTGTGCTGGTGATGCCTGCTAAGCTGGACAGGTCAGTTGTAGAAGTGACCGAAAAAAGGGGTACATCTGCCCAACTTATGGACCTGACGTCTCCGGACAGGACAGATGATGGGCTGGGAGGTGAGATGACTGGACTAGACACACGGTCAGAGGGTGACTGGAGGGTTCACTCGACTGGTGGGGCTGACCCAGTGGTACCCATTGAAATATAATCAAAGAAGTAGTGGTGCGACACATGATGGTCAAAAAAGAACAAGACTATGAGATACAGTTGACAAAAGAGACAGTGGAAGAACATCTTGAAAGAGAAAAAGTCCTGAGACAAATGGCCGAGCACAGGGTTGAGGGGCTCAAGAAAGAAGTCTTGGAGCTCAGATGTCACTTGTCCGCCTGGCAAAGTGTGAATAAGAGCCTTAAGGAAGGGATGGAAGAACTCAGAGGAGTAGTAAAAGGTCTTCTGCGGGAGAAGTTGGACGAAGACTTACCGCGGGTGAGCGCGAGTGATAACAAGACGGAACTGCCAGTATCCATCGTGGCAAAGGGTCATGAAGTGATCAAATTGTGTGAAGTTGGTGAGTTAAGAAATGAAGAAGACAGTCATCCGGTCGGGTCAACGGTAGTGAGGGAAGTGTCCGTGGTAAAGCTAGAGCCTTCAGTTCAAGAAGAGAGCAAGACCACGACCATCCAGTCTGTGATTGATGTACCAGAGGACATGCAAGAAGCCTGTGCTGAGGAAGGTGTGCATGGGGCTTTTAAAGAGGCGGTCAAGGCGTGTAAGGTGCACTGGGCACCTGAGACTCGGCAGTTGGTGATAGTATCAGCCAGAGAAGACACATCAAACCAAGTAGCTGTCCTGAAAGAGATGCATCTACAATGTCTCCACACCAAATAGCTGGTCAGGCGGAGTAACATGAAGGCTGCTCGATGCCTAGAGTTAGCCAGGGAGGCTATGGATCAGCTGGGTTTGCGGAAAGATCTGGTTCTGGTACCCAAAGCTCTGATTTGGAGAATCATTGGAAGATCCGGGAAGCTAATGCAAGACCTTGTGAATATCTCCGGTGTGGTGAGGGTGAGGATCCCTCCTGATGATGAAGAGCAGGTATCCAGTGAAGAGGGTAGGAATCCCATCATGGTGGTTGGCTCCGTGGAGAGCCTGAGAGACTTTCGAATGCTCATGGAGTATCGAGTGGGGTACCTGCAAGAAATTGAGCAGTTGAGGCTGGAACGCCGGCGAATTAATAAAGAAGTACCGAATACCAGGTGGCGGCCACCTTCAACCCAAGATGTAAGGACCCGAAGCGTTCCACCAAGAAGTGACAGGGCAGATGGCCGAAGAATGTCAGCAAGTGGTAGTTTGACTGGCAGGATGACGTTGAGAGACCATAGTTCCTGTGAGTCCCTGAATGAGTCAGACTCAGGCCAGACAGTAGGCCTGATTAAGACTGATGACTGTACCAATCGGGGGAGCTGGTCGGGGAACGGAACAAACAGGGAGAGAAACGTGGTGACCAAACAGTGTCTGATAACGCAGACAGACTGTAACTGGAGGGCCAAAGATCAGGGCCGGTACTCTGACCGCTGGGGGCGGGGGAGGCCTAGCGTAGAGATGAGGCCATATGACAGATGGAGACGGTTCTCTCGACCTGTGGGGCAAGGTGTAATGAGTGCCCGGTCTCGAGAGCCTGATGTAATGTTGTGCGTTCAACGCCACAAGTTTGAACAAAGGGGGAGGTATGTGGTGTACTAACCACTGTGTCCGCTAGGGGGCGCTGTATGGATGTCCCGAGAGAGAGGATGAGTGGCAGAATCTTGAAGGACGCTTATGTATCTCAAGGTGGGTGGCCTTGAGATGGAGACTTATGAATGTGTGTTGATCAGCAAGGATGTTGCTGAGATGTTGCTTTAAAGTGTCAAGGAGACGTCTCCAGGTAACTAGAGAGATGGGTGGTCCTGGTTACCTACAAACCCACCCAAGGGTGTGTGCTTAAAGAACACTGTTGTAAAGAGTGTGTAAATGCTTGAAGGACCTGTGATGAGGTCAGAGTCATGTGACCCGGTGGGCATGGCTATGAACCATATAATGTGGCCAGGGTAGGTCACATGTGGTGAATGCTGGGACCTGGTTCATCCAGTGTGGAAGGTCCTGTCTGAGTGAGATGGGGCTGCCTTCTGACAGTAAGAGAACGCTGTGTGTAATGGCTCTGCACGTGCCTGGTAATTCCCTAGAGGGAATGGACGTCTGCCGCATGATGGTGAAGGAACCATGAGTGACCCTGACGTGGGTGAGATAGCACTGAGGCTGAAGAGCCTGTATTATGGACATTTGCTTGACCTGTGTGATATAAGGATAACCAGAGTGAAGCTATAATGGACGCTATGCTGTATATGAACTTTATGTTGCTTCTGTGGGTTTATGCTGCTGAATAAACTGCCTGGACTGTTAAAAGTTTATGAAAACACGGTGCCAGATGTGTTTTGTTCGCTGCCTAGCGAGGATCCCCTAACTGAATGACAGCGCTACCTCACAATCCCTTTCATCTCTACTTTTTAACCGTGTTTTACTTAAGCTTGTGCACAATAACATTTTCTAATATAAGACAATTTGAAAAGCATGAAAAGCCTCCACGTTTTCTGTCTAACTGGTTTTGAGCAAAATTGTGAGATCTAAATTAGTTTGCTTTCTTATGCATATTACAAGTTGGCTTAATGCAAACAATAGCTTCATCTTACCTCTCAGCCAATTAATTTATAGCACAAGCCACATGCAAATATGAACGTATTTCTTCAATCTAGCGTGATTTAAGCTACAAGCACGTGTCTTGAGGTTTGGAAAGTTAAATACTATTAAATGTTGTGGATTTTAGGGACATACATATGTTAATCCAGTGTACTTGGAGAATGCTTATCAGATATATATTTTCCTATTCTTATTACAGTATGGAAGTACATGAATTTTTGACTTCCCACTGTGAAAGCAATCTTTATGTCATCACATACAGTTTGCTAAAGATTCTCTTTTAGAAGCCATTCAATAATTACATAAGCTTCATTTAAGCCTTTTTGAAGCAGATATAAAGGGTTATACGTAATCAGCTTAGAAGATTTGCATGCATTGGTTAATACAAGCAGAATGGAATACATTTAGTTAGATATCCAGTCTTAGTAAGTACATGTAGCATTATCCTTTCACAATATTTGCTAAAACTACTATTTTCCTTAGAAAAAAATGCTCAATCAGCTCACAATATGAATAAACCTATTTATACCTTCCGAAGAACTTTAACTTCTTTTAAATAACACACACAACACATACATTTTAATGATAAGAGTGGGAGCATAATTATGTCTTAATGGAAATGTGTGATCTGGAACAAATGACGTATTATTTAACCCTTTTAGGATCACGGAGTTTATCATTTTTGAGCTTGTGTTTTTTTTATTTGTCTTCTTCCAAGAGTGCCAACTTTTTTTTCCATTTTTGTCAATGCAGAAGCATGACGGCTTGATTTTCGCAGGACAAGTTGCTGTTTTGAATAGCATCGTTCATTTCATCATACTGTATAATTCACTGAAAAATTCCCACAGTGCAATTCCACTAGAGTCCTTTGAGTTTTGGTGTTACAACATTAATTGTGTTGTAAAACTGACTTACAAACTTGATTGTCCAGGTCAGTCTGATTATAGCAATTTTGAACATGATTCTTTTTCTATTTATGTAATGAAAATATTTTTACAATATTGTTAAAAAAATGAGTCATAATAATTTTATTTTTTGATTAATGGGGTTAAGTGTGGGCATGCTTTTTGTGCAGTGAGCTAACATTTATATTGATACCAATTGTGTGTAAATAAATATTTTGTCTTCTTAATATTCCTTTTTTTTAGGGATGTGAAGTGACAGAAACACTACAATTCAGACATTTTTTTTTACAGTGTTATCAGTCAGGTAAGATAATTTGATATTTTGATAGATTGAACTTTTACGAATGTGTCAATACCAAATAGCAGATGTTTATTTTATTTTTCCTACATTTTAATGGCAGAAAAGGAGAGTGAGTTGAATGGATAATATTTTTGAAAATATTTTTATTTTATAAAATGCTTTGTTTTTTAATATTTACATTATTTTTATTCCCATAGAAGACATCAACCTGTGATAATTTGAGTACTTATTTTATATACTGCAATTTTACAATTATAAAGTATATTGTAGAGTGAAAATCGTGGTCTCCTATGGACTTGGACACTATGCTTTCCAAATAAAGCACCATCCAAGCTTGTTAGGACACACAAATACAGTGTCATTGCCACAAGAATGAATGAATAGTCAATTATGTTTGGCACAGATGACAGGTCTAAGCAGGTGAGCTCTATGTAGGACCCATTTCTCTCATTCTCCTAAACTTACTAACAGGTGATCCTGATCTTGAAAGACTAAGAGGGATAATTTTGGTCAGTTTTTAAATTTAAAAAAAAAAACTGTCTGTGCTGTGTGTTATTAAACACAATTACTAAATGGTTTCCTTTGCCATTTTGGGTTTATTTGGACAATACAAAGTCATTTACTTGCATTAAAGAGCTCAAAAGGGGTGTCATAGAATCAATGAATGTTAGATATGGAAGGAACCTTGAGGGTCCTTGTGTCCAACCCCCTGCTCAATGCAGTGCAGGATTCACTAAACCATCTCAGACAGATGTGAGTCCAGCCTCTGTGTGAAGGCTTCCATTGAAGGAAAATTCCCCACCTCTGGCAGCCTGTTCCACTCAATGATCAACCTCACTGTCAAAAAGTTTATATATAATATCTAATCTGTTTCCGCTCGCTTTTAGTTTCATTCCATTGCTTCTCGTGTTTCCATGTGCAAATGACAATAATAATAACACCTCTACACTGTGAAATCCCTTCAGATATTTGTAGACAGCTATTAAGTCTCCCCTTAGCCTTCTTTTTTGCATGCTAAAGATTCCCAGATCCTTTAATTTTTCCTTGTAGGAAATATTTTGCAGTCAACTTGCCATCCTGATTACTCTACTCTGAACTTTCTCCTGTTTTTCAATGTCTTTTTTAAAATGTGGTGTCAAGAACTGAACACAATATTCCAGATGTGGCCTGACCAAGGAAGAGTAGAGGGGGATAATTTCTTAATGTGATCTAGACTCTATTCTTCTCTTAATACATCCTGGAACTGTGTTTACCCATTTTGTGCTGCATCACACTGTGGACTAATGGGCAGTCAGTGATCTATTAGTATACCCAAGTCTTTTTCACACGTGCTGTTACTTAGTTTAATTCCTCCAATTCTGTAGATGTATTTTTCCTTTTTCTTGCCCAGATGAAGAGTCTTGAATTTATCTCTGCTAAATGCCATTCTATTAGTTGCTGCCTATTGTTCATGCTTCTCTAGATCCTTCTGAATCCTTTCTCTGTCTTCTCTAGTGTTAGCTATCACACCTAGCTTTGCATTGTCTGCAAATTTGATTGGTTTTTCTTCAACTTCCTTATCTAGATCACTTATAAAAATGTTGAACAATACTGGGGCTAGGACAGAGCCTTGTGCTACCCCACTTGAAACACTCTTCCAATTAGAAGTGCAACCACTTATTGCCGCTCTGAGTGCGATCACTGAGCCAGCTATGAATCCATCTATCAGTTGCCTTGCTTTGCCAAAGTTGAGATATATTATCTATACCGTATTTCCCTAATCCACCCATTCAGTGATTCCATCTTAGAAGGAAATTAGATTAGTCTGGCATGAATTGTTTCCTACAAACCCATGCTGGTTATGGTTACTGTATTCTTATCCAAGTACTTACAAACATGATGTTTTAAAATTTGTTCAAAGATCTTTCCATGTATAGAAGTAAGGCTTACTGTTAGTGTTGGTGGATTGCAATAAATAATATATAAATAAAGTGCAATCGCAAACCGAGGTCCACCGTGCAGAGATGTTACCTGCTGCTAGTGTGAACAATGATGGAAAAGAGCAGTCTTTCTTAGACACGCTGAGTTAACACCTCACAGTGTGATTGGAATACTGAGTACCTGCCTCTGTTACTACACAGAGAGGTACTACACTAAGTATGCTAAGTACTTTACCCTGTTAACGTCACAGGGAAATTAGCATGAGAATTGAGATCACTTTGCAACTAAACTGTGCTAACCGCATACAGGAATGAAGCAGGTGCTGAACCAAAAAAGTTGAGCTTGCTCTGTAACTGAACGCTGCTTACTGCACACCAGAACGAAACAGATGCTAAGCCAAGCCCTGGTACCCCTTGGTCCTGATACTACGGAGCCTGCGCCTAACCGGCACTGTCACAATTCATTTTTGGATCTGTGTCAGTTTGGGCTGCTCACATTTAAACTTTTTTACTTCTTGGCCATCGGGGGATAATGTCATTTTTTTCCCCCGGTGGCCTGCTGGTGTTACTACAAGTTTAGTTAGTCTGCTGGTGGGTTTTTCCCCTCTGGTGTCCGCTGGTGTTAACACAAGTGTAGTTAGTCTGCTGGTGGGTTTTCCCCCCAGTTGCTGCTGGTGTTACTACATGTTTAGTTAGTCAGCTGGTGGTGACCACTCCCTCCTTCCTATATAAGGTCACCTGAGGCCTCAGCTGGTGTTGGTGATACACTTCCGTTTGATACCAACTGTGGTGAAGACTGGTTTGATACCAACTGTGGTGAAGACTGGAGCTACCTGGTGCAGTGGTGGTTCAGCTTATCAGGAGCAGTGGTGGTTCTGCTGAAAGTTGAGTTCAGGAGTCTTACTCTGCTGTATGGTGCATTGCAGCAGATAAAGCTAGGTTTTGTTTTTTAGTTGATTTAACTCCGAGGTGTCTGTTTTATCTTTCCTTTGGTTTTTGATGCAGTTCACTTTTTTCCCTGTCTCACCTCCTGGGGAGGGGGTTGGTGGTTTAGCTCAGGGCTAAACAGGTGATAGGGACAGGTCGATGACTTGGGCCTCATTAACATCAAGTGTACCCCCAAGTTAAGGAAAGTCAGGGCACCTCTTAGCCTGAGGGGCAGTTCAGGGACCTAGGTTCCTTGCCCCCTATTTTCCCACTACTGCATGCAACAAGCTAGACACTCTGGCATTGAGACATGGGAACTAAACCGCATGAGTGTGTAACCTGCCTGCCAGTGTGTACTGACTAAGAGCGTAAAAAGACACACACAAACACGCAGAGTAATAGAGTATCCACACATACACAAAAAAATGAATGACACCTGCACCCCCTCATGTGCCGCTGAGAGCCTTTTATGGGCTAAGCTCCACCCCAAACACTCATGCCCAGTCGATCAAGGAATCAACTGCAGCCCAGTCTGGACTTGCCCCCTTACCAGTGCAGCTAATGTCCGACCACCAATGGGAGGATGCAACATCACGGACATGCTCACTATGGTGATTTCTGGACCTAGACCTAAATTTTTTTTACAAAGCTCCACCTTGTTATCTGAACTACCAGCAGGATTCCCAGAAAATCGGGCCATATACACAGGTTTCAAAAGAGACACATGAAAAGTGTCAGTGATGTTCAAGTGCGGTGGAAGACTAAGGCAATAAACTAGAGGATTCATCTGCTCAAGAAACTTGAAAGGACCTAAGTACCGGGGAACAAATTTAGTGGACTCTACATGCAGCTTGAAGTTATGAGCTGACAGCCACACTAAATCTCCCGGGTGAAGACAGGGACAGGATGACGGTGCGTGTCAGCAGAAGCCCTCATTCTCTCCTTAGACACTTTAATTGCATCTAAATCTCCCGGGGTGAAGACAGGGCAGGACGACAATGCAGTCAGCACAAGCCCTCTGTTATGAGTGGGTCACCGAGGAGGAAAACAAGGCCAAGCCAAGTCACAGAAAACCAGAGAGGTTGGTAACTATGCGGATTGCAGACCCCTGATCCTAACCACACAACTAACAGCAGCCGTGGAGCGTACCTACGATGATTCTAGATGCCTCAACACAGCCGGAGGACTAAATAAGCCTAAAGCAAGAAAAGGGGAAATCTAAAACTGCCCCACAGCAGACCCCAAAGGTCTGATGACACAAAGCTAGTAGGGATAGCTAATACTAGAGAAGAGAGAGAGAGGATTCAAAAAGATTTAAATAAACTGGAGAAGTGGGCAGCAACTAACAGAATGGTTTTTAACAGGGAGAAATGCAAAGTACTACATCTGGGCAATAAAAATGAAAAAAGCATATACAGAATGGGAGGAATAGGGCTAAGTGACAGCACATGTGAAAAAGACTTGGGTATACTAATAGATCACAGACTGAATATGAGTCAACAGTGTGATGCAGCAGCAAAAAAGGCAAATGCAATTCTAGGATGTATTAACAGAAGCATACAGTCTAGATCACGTGAAGTCATTATTTCCCTCTACTCCTCTTTGGTCAGACCTCATCTGGAATATTGTGTCCAGTTTTGGGCACCACATTTTAAAAAAGACATCAACAAACTGGAGCAAGTTCAGAAAAGAGCGACCAGAATGGTGACCGGTCTGCAAACCCTGTCTTATGAGGAAAGGTTGCAGGATTTGGGAATGTTTAGTTTGCAAAAGAGAAGACTGAGAGGAGACTTAATAGCTGTCTACAAATATCTAAAGGGCTGTCACATTGTAGAAGGATCAACTTTATTCTCATTTGCACAAGGAAAGACTAGAAGCAATGGGATGAAACTGAATGGGAGGAGACACAGATTAGATATTAGAAAAAACTTTTTGACAGTTAGAGTGATCAATGAGTGGAACAGGCTGCCACGAGAAGTGGTGAGTTCTCCTTCAATGGAAGTCTTCAAACAGAGGCTGGACAGACATCTGACTGGGATGATTTAGGGAATCCTGCTTTGAGCAGGGGGTTGGACCAGATGGCCCAGGAGGTCCCTTCCAACTCTACAATTCTATGATTCTAATAGACAGCCCCCACACATGTACTGACGGTGAGACAAGATGAAAACACAAACACAGGTAGGAAAATAGGCTGAGCAAGCGATGGGGCCCACACTAGCTAGAAAGGACAGGAAAGAAAAGATACTTTCTGCAATCACCCCACAAAAAACCTGCCAAAATGTCCAAAACTTCTGATAGCAAAAAATACCCTGAAGTCACTAGACTTCTCCCACTATATCAACACTCTGGCATATTCTGAGAACAGAGCAAAAAGAGGCCAATTTTATAAGGGACAAAAAGCAAACTGGCACATACAGTGACATAAGAGTGGAAATTCAGCACAGCCCCAGCCGGGGCTGGCTGACCACACAAAAAACTGAATAGACCAAACCAAATCAAATGTGAACATTAGCAAAGACAACTTAGCTTGAGAAGGCAGGAACTGAGCTGGAAACTAAGACCTCAGGAGGCAGGAAAAAATCACCAGCATGGGAATAGGGAGTCAGCTGTCTTAAATCCAGTCTGAGACTCCAGATGTCCAATCCTCTTCCTCATTATCAGGTGGCAGGTCTCTGTTAATTAGATCAGCTTCACTACCTCCTGCCACCACCAGAGGGAGCCCAGAAAGAGAACTCACAACTCCTCTGTCAGCACAACCAGCTCCCTCACCAGAAACCAGTAGCAGACCAGAAAATGAGTTCACAACAGTACCCCCCCTTGAGGAGGAGTCACCGAACCCTCATCCACGCCACCAGGTCGATCAGGATGGGCCCGGTGAAAAGCATGAACCAATCTATTGGCATGAATGTCAGAGGCAGAGACCCAAGAATTATCCTCCTGGCCATAACCCTTCCATTTTACCAAATACTGGAGTCTCCGTCTAGCCAAATGAGAATCCAATATTTTCTCTACCTCATATTCCACATTGCCTTCAACCAATACAGGGTCAGGAGGCGCCAATACAGGAACTACTGGCTCAACAAACCTCTTCAACAGAGATTTGTGAAATACGTTAAGGATCTTAAAGGTAACTGGAAGAGCCAATTGAAAAGAAACAGGATTAAGAATCTCCAAGATCTTCTAAGGTCCAATAAATCTTGGCTTGACCTTTGGAAACGCAACCTTCATAGAGATATTCTTTGATGACAACCAAAACATATCACCCACTTTAAACCGGGGACCAATGGTCCTATGCCGGTTGGAAAACCGCTGGGCCTTTTCCTGAGAGAGTGACAACCTATCCACCACTTGGTCCCAAATCTGCTGCATTCTCTCTACCACAGTGTCCACACCTGGGCAGGCTGAAGATTCCACTTCCCTTGAAGAAAATCGAGGATGAAACCCAAAATTACAGAAAAAGGGAGACATCAAAGTGGCAAAAAGAGAATTGGCACGTAAGAGATCAAAGACTCTACACACATCTTTGCGGTGAGTGCAAATGTCTGGGGAATAGATGAGTATGTCATCTAGATACCCCACCACAGACATGGATAACAACTCCCAAAAGATGTCATTTACAAAGTCTTGAAAGAATGCGGGAGCGTTACAAAGACCGAATGGCATGACCAAGTACTCATAATGACTGACCCCAAATATTAAAGGCGGTCTTCCAATTGTCCCCTTCATGTATACAGATAAAATTATAGGCTCCCCAGTAGTCCAACTTAGAAAATATCCTAGTACCTATCAAAGAGCTTGGAGATTAATGACAGAGAATAATTATTCTTTATAGTAATTGCATTCAAACCCCTATAGTCTATACAAGGACATAATTCATTATTCTTCTTTTGAACGAAGAAGAAACCAGCCCCAGAAGGAGACACAGACTTCCTACTAAACCCCCTCGCCTAATTCTCCCAGATGTTTTCAGCAGTATTAGGTGATTTACCAAATATCCCTGATGTATTTGATGTAAAGCAGTATCAGGACTCATTCACACATCGGTATAAAACATGTACGTGAAAAAAATGGTACTGGTGTTACTAATATTTTTTTCTTCACTCGATTACCTTCTGGACTAAGTTCCAGTTTCAGCTCGCACCTACCTCATATCCACAAAGTGCACACCTTGTCTGTATCACTAATATTTTCCAACAGTTTTTCATCAGTGTTTTTCCAGTATGGATAAAGAAATAAATAGTATACAAAGCTTCTCTTATCCTTTGCATTGTTAAAACTGGACAGCACACAGATGCCACATGGATGCCATCCTTGTGCTATACTGTACATGTTTTTCACAGAGCCATAGACTTGTATTGTACCTTGCTATCCATGCTGTCTGATAAAAATGGACATGTCTCCATGTGTTTTTCAGGGACACACAGTCCGTGTAAAAATATGGACAAGTGCTTAGCAGGATAGGTTATAATGGGTAAGTTTGATATCAGTGTACAAAACAAGATACCACACATATTGGAAACCTGGTTGTGTGAAGAAGGCTTAAAGCTTAAACAGATCGCGTTTTAGTTTCCACTGTTCTAAATGAAATATTTTTCTCCTGAAAATTCACAAACCTACGAAAATCATATCTCTAAATCATAATAAATAATATTATATGATTCAGTCAAAATTACTCCACAAAATCAAAACTCCCATTTATTTCTTTACATGCACATGTCCTACCTACAGTCATTAGTAAAAATTTATTTTCTCCATTGTATTTGTTGACATGAAATATTACTCATATTCAGTACAAATTTGTAATCCAAACGTGGTTTTAAACAAATATCGTATTGCTGCTAACTGGCTTAGTAAAGCAATTCCATTATCCTAGTTTGTTTCTAAATTAAAATTTTTAGAGCTAAGTGAGAAAGTTATGGCTCACATGTAAGATAAAGTAGATCCATTTAAGCAATTGTGGAGCCCATGTCTACGATTTAAGTTTTTTTCCTCAAGTAGTCATTGTATATTGAAACATGACAATTTTTGTAGAATCCTTTTCAATAATACATTCTCATGAGCTGTACATTGGAATCTCTACCAACATTGCATAATCCTGTGTAAATATTTCTTGGGGAAAAGGATAGTTCACTATACTATTGTGTGACATGCATGACATTGTGGTTTTTTTTCATCAGGTTGTTATAGGAGTTTTCTTGGAATACGAGTAGTCGTTTGGATAAAAAGGAGCAACAATTAATCCATCTAGAAAGAATATACGCATATAGACTTAAGATTGTGAGCCGCACTGAAGACAATAAGAGTTGACAGCATACCTAATATTGGACAGTAACATTAACCCCTTAATGACCCATGCCATAAAAGTAACGTGCTTTGATCTGGTGAATTTGGGTGGAGCAAATTGGTAAAAATCTATACTTTTGAAGAATATACCTTTTTGTAAACTTAGAGGTGAACTCAACTCGACCTGAATATATTTGCTTTTTTCTAGTTAGCTGTGTTATCTGTAATGCAATCATGGTATTGCTGTGTCTGACTTAGTTATAACATTGTGCTTTCTTGAGGGGATTGAATTGATTTTTGTTTTTTTTTACTGATTTTGTTTCTTATTAAAGCTTGATTTATCAAGAAAGCTGCTGTTAGGCATCAGGATTCTCCTGCTGCAAAGGATAGTTCCCCAGCCTTATCTGCCTCTGCGGTCTCCCATAAAGGCTCAATCACTGTGGGTGCTGCTCAGCATGAACATCATTCCCAGGATCTTGCTCAGGCTTGTGGTATTCGGTTGGTTACTGTTGGCTCTCCAGCCAAGTGCTTAACAAACAGTGATATACAGGTGCAGCCTAGTACTATTGAGTCAAAGTCGAGAGATCACGTTACTTAGCATGTCTGTGATGTGGCGTCTTCCTATTGGTGGTCTGACCTCACCTGCTCTGGTGATGTGCCAGCTCTGGATTGGCCCTCGGGCGATGTCTCAGATGACTGGGTGTGAGTGTTTGGAGTGGAGCCTAATATATAAAAGGCTCTCAACGGTGCATGCAGGCGTGTTAGTGTCATTCAAGTTTTGTGGGCATGAGTGGATATGCTACCACTCTGTCTTCACAGCTGCTTGTGTCCTTCTAAGTCCTGTGTCTCATTCTGCTATATGCTTTGGTGCCGGTTAGGTACAGGTTCAGTAGCATAGTGACTGGGGTATTTACCTTGACTTGATATCTGTATCATTCACGTGTGCTATTAGCATGGATTCAGTCACAGAGCAAGATCAACCCTTTAGCTAGTGAGCAACAGGGTTTTGTACTAAGCGCCATTGTGTTTATTTCTCGGCACAGCACCTGCTTCACTCTTGTGTGCGGTTAACACATTGTAGTCGCAGAGCAAGCGCAGTCCTCGTGCTATTACCCTGTGACATTAACAGGGTATAGCACTTAGTACCTTTTATTGCAGTACCCCTCCGAGAAGTAACAGAGCGTGGTACTCAGTGTTCCTTGCACTCTGTGTGACGTTTAACACTTAGTGCTCTAGGAATTGTTCGCTGTTTGGTTCCATCATCGGTCACACTACCTGCAGTCAACATCCCTGCACAGTGGACCTCGGGTTGCGATTGCACTTTATTTTTGTTATGCTTAGTGCAGGCCGCCAACCCTAACAGTTGCTTCTTAAATAAAGTTAGCTAGCAAATTCCCCTCCAGTCAGATGCACCAACTTTCTTAAAAGGACACCTATTAATAAATTTGAAACATCTTCAGACTGCCTGTGCACCAGAATCTGAAATTTGTGATGCTATTAAAAGTAACAAAATGTCATTATTTCATAATTTTGCCCTGCATGGAAGGTTATTAAAGTTGGCAAATCACTTCATTATCGGATTTGTACTTTATTCACATTAAAACAATGTATGTCGAAAATTTCAAACCACCCCTTTTCCCTGGTGCATTTGCGTGCTTTTAGCTGCAATTATATTAGAATGTAGTCAATTGGAGCAAGTATGATGACATTGAAAGGGTCAGTACCTGTCCCTTTTCTAAAGGCTCATATACAAGAGCAAATACATCGTAAGAGTGATAACCGATGTTTTATCTGATAGCACTTGGACCAATGTTATTCTTTGGGGCACTGCAGATCTGTGTTTTTTTTTCTCATGACAATTTTGCATGATAAAAGGACTCACAGCATGCTGCGAATGGATCTACTAATCAGATGACACGCAAACATACAAGTCTATGGGTGCATGTAAAACATCAGACTGGAATGATGTCATCCGAGTTCAGTCCGATTTCCACAATCTCAGAAGCTCAGACAATAGATTAGATGGATAAGTTATGTTCTCTATCTTCTCTGCACCTGTGATATGATTTTCTTATGATAGAGAATAGGTTTACAATAAGCTGAACCTCAGCTCAAACTCAGAGCAGCAGTGTTTTTGCAGAGTATCATTAACATATTTGATGTGATTCTCTCAGACAGAATATACAATATTCTCAGACCAAGGTGTTTTGCTTTTCAGACCAATCTCATGCAGCTTCATCATTAGAGTTAGTGAGACATAGGAGCTAAGCTGACCCGTTCACTGTCAACAAGTGTACACCAAATGAGTATGTTGTGATATTAATGTAGCTAAAGACATATAAATAAGCTGGGGGAAACAAGGAAATTGGAAACCACTTGCACATTTGTTTTTACAGGAATGAAGAAAAATCTGTTAACCCGTTATCCCTAAGGCAGTTTGCACCTTCATGACCATGCCAAATGATACACAGTCAATGTAAGAGATAATAAATATGGAATTCAATTCAAAGAAAGCCCAGATGAACGGCACTAAGGCTCTAATCCACCAGCAACAAGTCAAGGAACAATCACAGGCACACAGTGTGTAAAACACTGCTGGGAATAACTGTGCTCAGCATCAGAAAAAACATGCTAAATTTGTAAAAGAAGGAAAAGGATGCGGCACTCACCCAGATTTGCAGTGCAGTGTTTCTTTATTCAACCATTAAAGGTCACACAAGGACAGGCAGATAACACGAGGCATGCAGGGAAAAAAGACGGACAACAGCCGTTTCGCGTACACAGACGCTTCAACAGGACCTGGACCTGTTGAAGCGTCTGTGTACGCAAAACGGCTGTTGTCCGTCTTTTTTCCCCACATGCCTCATGTTATCTGCCCGCCCTTTATTGTGTGACCTTTAATGGTTGAATAAAGAAACACTGTACTGCAAATCTGGGTGAGTGGCACATCTTTTTCCTTCTTTTACAAATAACTATGGAATGCTTCAATGAATCCACCTGTCCCCCCACTATTCCCTGGCCTCTCCCCTCTGTCAATCCCTGCACTGGCTCCTCATTACCCAAAGACTCCAGTTAAAAACGCTAACCATGACATACAAAGCCATCCACAACCTGTGTCGTCCTTACATCTGTGACTTTGTCTCCCGGAACTTACCTGAACGCAACCTCTGATCCTCACAAGACCTCCTTCTCTACTCCCCTCTTATCTCCTCTTTCCACAAGTGCATACAAGATTTCTCCCATGCATCCCTCTACTCTGGAACTCTCTACCACAACATATCAGATTCTCGCCTACCATTGAAACCTTCTAAAAGAACCTGAAGACCTACCTCTTCCGACAAACCTACAACCTGCAGTGACTACTGATCCATCAAGCAACTGCACGATCAGCTCTATTCTTACCTACTGTATCCTCACCCATCCCTTATAGATTGTGGTATCTTTCCCTCCTCATTTAAGCATGCCATCATACATCCACTACAAAAACCAGGGGAAGAGTCTTGAGGAGATCATTTGCATATTCCCAGTGCCTTCTGGGATAAGTGAAGAGTCTCCGCGAGCTCAACGATCACTGGGTTTTGGCCGTTGCAGCTGAAAAGAGGAAATCGGAAAAACCGATTTGGGCTCATCTTTCATCGTTTTTAAGAAATCTCAAGATGGAAGAGGCCAGGAGCCATTTGGTGAGCTGCATTTCTTGCTACATGTTCACAGACTTACCAGTGGAAAAGCCAAACTTCACATGCCACAAATGCAAGCTTGTGTCCCTGTTGGAGGAAAAGTTGCAAAATCTCGAAGAGAGGTTAGCTACGTTGAAGATCATTAAGGAAGGTGAAGAGTTCTTGGACAGAGCAGAATTATCTCTTCATGTTACAGAAAGAGAAGAAATTCGAAGTGCACCTGAAGAAACAGAGGAATGGAGACATGTGACCCAGAGAAGCAGGAGGATCAGGAGGCAGTCAGCACCCATACTGCTCAGAAACCAGTACCAGGCTCTCACGCAGGAAAACAATGAATAAATACATCAGGATAAGACTTTGCCAACAAGCAGCAACCTTGTACGCCTTCAGAGTCCTCCTGGATGGAGAAAGAAAAATGTTGTGAAGAAGAAACGGAGAGTGGTGGTCATGGGGGATTCCCTGTTGAGAGGAACTGAGGCCGCTATCTGCAGACCGGATATAACTTCAAGAGAAATGTGTTGTCTTCCAGGTGCAAAAATTAAAGATGTGTCTGACAGGATATCAGGACTCTTCAGACCTACAGATGACTACCCATTCCTGCTACTACATGTGGGGACAAATGACACTGCAAGAAACGACCTGGAAACCATCTGCAGAGACTTTGAAGACTTAGGCAAGAAAGTGAAAGCACTGGGAGCGCAGGTGGTCTTCTCTTCCATCCTCCCAGTGGATGGCCATGGAACAAGGAGGTGGAATAAGATTCTGCAGGTGAACAACTGGCTACGTCGATGGTGCCGTCAGCAACGATTTGGATTTCTGGATCACGGAGTGAACTACTTATACGATGGACTACTTGCTAGAGATGGGGTGCACCTTACGAAGACTGGTAAGCATGTATTTGGAAGTCGCCTTGCTACACTTGTAAGGAGAGCTTTAAACTAGAACAACATGGGAAGGGAAGCAAAAGACCAGAAAAAGCCATACACCTGACAAATGCTATTGAGAACTCTGCTATTAGAAGTGGAAAGGAAGAACAAAGACGAAAGAATCTAATTAATAAAAATATTGGAGAAAGAGAAACCAATCACAAACTAAAATGTTTCTATACTAATGCACAAAGCATGGGCAACAAACAAGGAGAATTGGAACTACTAACACAGGAAAAGAAATATGATGTCATTGGAATCACTGAAACTTGGTGGGACAATACACATGATTGGAATACAAGACTAGAAGGATACAACTTATTTGCAAGAAACAGACTTGATAAACGAGGAGGGGGTGTCGCATTGTATGTTAGAAACGCGTATATCTGCACAGAGATTGAAGCTTCAGAGACTGGGAGTTCTGTGGAAACTGTTTGGGTAAGAATAGAAGGACAGAACAATGGAAAGGACACCATTGTAGGCATTTACTACAGGCCGCCTGTGCAAGCTGAAGCTATGGATGAACTCTTTATGCATCAAATGGCCAAGTTCTCCAAAAAATATGACATAGTTGTCATGGGAGATTTCAACTATCCAGACATTTGTTGGGAATCTCTCTCAGGCAAAACTAACAGGTCAAGGAAATTCTTATCCTCTCTTGCTGACAACTTTATCTTCCAAAAGGTAAGGGAGAAAACAAGGGGAACTGCTACCTTGGATCTAATCCTTATAAACAGGGAGGAAATGGTTGAGGAGGTAAAAGTGGCTGGGACCCTAGGAGGTAGCGACCATGCTATTTTAGAATTTTGGATAACTAGAGGCGGAAGACCTGTGAAGACTCAGACGTCAAGGTTAGATTTCAGAAAGGCAGATTTTAAGGGATTCAGAAAGAGAATTGGAGGGATCCAATGGCTGGATATCCTTAAAGACAAAAATGTCCAGGAAGGATGGGAAATCTTGAAAAATGAAATTCTCAAAGCACAGTTGTTAACAATTCCGAAAAGAGGGAAGAATAGGAAGCAGTTAAGGAAACCAGGATGGATGAACACAGAACTTAAGCACATGCTAAAAAGGAAGAAAAAAATGTTTATAAAATGGAAAGAGGGAGGCATATCTAAAGAAGAATATAATGCTGTCTGCAGAACCTGCAGGGCACAAATCAGATTATCTAAAGCTGAAAATGAATTGAGGCTTGCAAGAGATGTCAAAAGCAATAATAAAGGATTTTGGGGATATGTCAAAAGTAAAAGAAAAGTCAAAGATGCTATAGGATTTTTACAGGATGAAAATGATGAAATGGTAAGACAGGATGTTGAGAAGGCTGAACTTTTAAATTCCTATTTTGCATCTGTTTTCTCTCAGAAAGGAAATGTAACATCAACTGTTATTCACTGTCCTATTAAGGGAATAGAAGAATCCAGGATATCTATAAACAGAAAAATAGTGAGGAAACACTTAGCTAGCCTAAATGAATTCAAGTCTCCAGGTCCAGATGAATTACACCCCAGAGTATTGAAGGAGATAGCAGAAGAAATTTTTGAACCCCTCTCTATAATCTTTGAAAATTCTTGGAGAACAGGAGAAGTGCCAGAAGACTGGAGAAGAGCAAATGTTGTTCCTATCTTCAAAAAGGGGAAGAAGGTGGACCCAGGTAACTATAGGCCGGTGAGTCTGACTTCTATACCAGGAAAGATCTTTGAACAAATTATTAAACAACATGTATGTCAATACCTGGATAAGAATGAAGTGATTAAACAGAGTCAGCATGGGTTTGTAACTAATAAGTCATGTCAGACTAACTTAATTTCCTTCTATGACGGTATCACTGATTGGGTGGATCAAGGAAATGCTGTAGATATAGTATATCTTGACTTCAGCAAAGCATTTGACAAAGTCTCTCATACAATCCTTATTGAAAAAATGATTAAGTATGGAATGGACAAGGCAACTGTTAGGTGGATTCATAACTGGCTTAGTGATCGGACCCAAAGAGTGGTCGTAAATGGCTGCACATCCAGTTGGAAGAATGTCTCAAGTGGGGTACCACAGGGCTCTGTCCTGGGCCCTGTATTGTTCAACATCTTTATCAATGATTTAGATGAAGGAATTGAGGGTAAACTGATTAAATTTGCTGATGACACAAAGCTAATACTAGAGAAGAGAGAGAGAGGATTCAAAAAGATTTAAATAAACTGGAGAAGTGGGCAGCAACTAACAGAATGGTTTTTAACAGGGAGAAATGCAAAGTACTACATCTGGGCAATAAAAATGGAAAAAGCATATATAGAATGGGAGGAATAGGGCTAAGTGACAGCACATGTGAAAAAGACTTGGGTATACTAATAGATCACAGACTGAATATGAGTCAACAGTGTGATGCAGCAGCAAAAAAGGCAAATGCAATTCTAGGATGTATTAACAGAAGCATACAGTCTAGATCACGTGAAGTCATTATTTCCCTCTACTCCTCTTTGGTCAGACCTCATCTGGAATATTGTGTCCAGTTTTGGGCACCACATTTTAAAAAAGACATCAACAAACTGGAGCAAGTTCAGAAAACAGCGACCAGAATGGTGACCGGTCTGCAAACCCTGTCTTATGAGGAACGGTTGCAGGATTTGGGAATGTTTAGTTTGCAAAAGAGAAGACTGAGAGGAGACTTAATAGCTGTCTACAAATATCTAAAGGGCTGTCACATTGTAGAAGGATCAACTTTATTCTCATTTGCACAAGGAAAGACTAGAAGCAATGGGATGAAACTGAATGGGAGGAGACACAGATTAGATATTAGAAAAATCTTTTTGACAGTTAGAGTGATCAATGAGTGGAACAGGCTGCCACGAGAAGTGGTGAGTTCTCCTTCATTGGAAGTCTTCAAACAGAGGCTGGACAGACATCTGACTGGGATGATTTAGCGAATCCTGCTTTGAGCAGGGGGTTGGACCAGATGGCCCAGGAGGTCCCTTCCAACTCTACGATTCTATGATTCTATGATAAATAACAACCCTTGACCAAAACTGTGCCGCTAACTATAGACCTGTCTCTAATCTTCCCTTCATCTCTAAACTCCTGGAACGCCTGGTCCACTCCCGTCTGATCCACTATTGCTCTGATAACTCTCTTTTCGACCCTCTCCAATCCGGTTTCTGCTCTTTACACTCTGCTGAAACTGCCCTCACTAAAGTCTCTAATGATCTACAAACAGCTAAATCAAATGGTCATTACTCTATGTTAATTCTCTTGGATCTCTCTGCAGCATTTGACACTGTGGATCATCAGCTCCTCCTTACTATGCGCCGCTCCATCGGCATCAAGGACACCATTCTCTCCTGGTTTCCCTCCTATCTCTCTGCCCGCTCCTTTACTGTTTCTTTTGCTGGTTCCTCCTCCTCTCATCTTCCCCTTACTGTTGGGGTTCCTCAAGGATCAGTCCTAGGCCCCCTTCTCTTCTCCTTGTACACTGCCCCTATTGGTCAAACAATCAGTAGATTTGGTTTCCAGTACCATCTCTACGCCGATGACACACAATTATGCGCTACTTCTCCTGACATCACACTTGCCTTTTTAGAAAACAACGATTGTCTAAACGCTGTGTCTAACATCATGTCCTTACTATATCTGAAACTGAATCTGTCAAAGACTGAACACCTTGTGTTTCCTCCAGCTACTAATGTACCTATACCCGACATTGCCATTTCCGTGTGTGGTTCCACTATTACTCCCCAGCAACATGCCCGCTGTCTTGGGGTCATACTTGACTCCGAGCTATGCTTTGCCCCCCACATCCGATCACTGGCTCACTCTTGTTATCTGCACCTCAAAAACATTACTAGAATTCAACCTTTTCTTACTTTTGACTCGGCAAAAACTCTTATTGTTTCTCTTATTCATTCTCGTCTGGACTATTGTAACTCTCTTCTAATCGGTTTCCCTCTTACCAAACTCTTCCCCCCCTCTAATCTGTCTTGAATGCTGCAGCCAGGATCATATTCCTCACCAATCGTTACACCGATGCCTCTACCTTGTGCCAGTCATTACACTGGCTACCCATTCACTCCAGAATCCAGTACAAACTTATTACCCTCACCCACAAAGCACTCCATGGCTCAGCACCACCCTACTCTCCTCCCTTATTTTGGTCTACCACCCTACCCGTGCCCTCCATTCTGCTGATGACCTGAGGTTAGCATCCTCAATAATCAGAACCTCCCACTCCCGTCTCCAAGACTTTACAAGTGCTGCTTCAATTCTTTGGAATGCACTTCCCAGATCAATATGATTAGTCCTCAATCCCTACAATTTTAAGCATGCCCTGAAAACGCATTTATTCAGACTGGCCTACCGCCTCAACACATTAACCTAACTATCCCTGTGTGGCACAGTCAAAAGATTTACCATAGCCAGGTTCCCCGCATCATGTTCCCACATGCTTTATGCATCTATTAGCCCTCTGTGTCTGTACTGTTACATACTTAACATTATGGCTGGTCCAAACAATTAGGGCAATTGTTACCACCCACCTGTCATGCCTACCTTTTTTTTTCCCCTCATCGATTGTAAGCTTGCGAGGAGGGCCCTCATTCCTCTTGGTATCTGTTATGATCTATGTGATTATTGATATGTTGTAATGTCTATTGTCTGTAAAAGTCCCCTCTGAAATGTAAAGTACTGCCGAATATGTCGGCGCTATAGAAATAAAATATATTATTATTATTATTATTATTGTGAGCCCTCTCAGGCAGGATCCTCTCTCCCCCTGTACCACTCCTGACATGTACTGTTTAAGAATACTGTACTTGATTGCACAGCAAGAGGAAGAGGAGGGGACCCTGCAGCCATTTCCAACAGGCTGTGGCTGCTGTGATTTGTTAGCACAGGGTACCTGACATCCCTCCTCTCTCCCCACTGCAGCTAAGACCTAGAGGGAGAGATCCTGATGGGATCTAGTGACAGAGGGCAACCCCTGCACATCCAGACTGCTGCACAAATCTATCTTTACATCTTTGAAATCGAGACTTCCGGGAGGCAGAGCCTAATGATGGCCGTGTTTTAGAGGAACTCCCTGGTGGTCAGGAACATATTGACCCCATTTTCAGAGGGGGTCACTGACCAGCTGGGATAGGCACTGGACAAGAGTCCTCATCTGAGAACGCAGCTCTCCGGTTACCCCGGAGTTACAAGGAGCAGGCAGCACCGCACAAAGCCAAAGGCCCTGGGAGCAGAGGACAGAGGAAGAGGCGCATGCTACGGAGCCCCTCACAGCTCCAGACAGAGCACGCCTGTCGTGGCCCCAGATCCCCCCAGGGCTTGCATACCTGGCGGCAACTGGAGGAAGCAAGCCAATACCAGAGGAGACCGTGTAAAGCGGCAGTTCTGGGCTGCTGGCAGTGAGTGTCGGGAGGTGGTCCCACATGGGCTGATGCCGTCTTGGATCCAGGGATACAGATTGTATGCTGCATTTGTGCAGTGCTTCCCTTTCTGGGATAACACAGGCTAACATCAGTGAGGTGGAGGGAGAGGGGAGCTGAAGGTACCAGACTAAAAGAGGAGAAAGAGACTTGGAGAGTGGAGCTCACCCAAGTAAAGTGCCTCCATTTTCTTTGTCTCTGTGGGACATTTGCTTAAGAGCAGCAGTACTACCAGCATCTCCCTGCAGGGGGCAGCGCTTATCATATTTCATATATTCTAACTATAAGTCCCCTGATTTTGGTCATAGACACCACCAACTTTAATTGAGCTTGTTCCTCAATTTGATCACTTTAACCCAGGAACTAATGTAATTGTTTTGTGAAAAGCGACATTGCCGACCTCATCACATATTAATACT
Source organism: Dendrobates tinctorius (assembly GCF_039654945.1). Classification (NCBI taxonomy): domain Eukaryota; kingdom Metazoa; phylum Chordata; class Amphibia; order Anura; family Dendrobatidae; genus Dendrobates; species Dendrobates tinctorius. Next base: position 54,368,852 of record NW_027361698.1, on the reverse strand, counting down.
GGCACTCAGAATATCATGGATAAATTTGTGGGTAAAAATACTAAAGGTGGCAGGAGCTCCACACGCACTCAGCACAGCTCTACTCCATCAATAATAGACACTGTCACCAATAGCGAGGACTCGCAATTCATGGCAAAAGCCATTTTAGAATGATTAATGCCTGAAATAGATACTAGACTTGCAACTTTTCTGTCTTCCTTGGACACGATTGTCTCACAGGTCAATGCTCAGGGATCATGTCTTGACGAGGCTGAACAGAGAATCTCAGATTCTGAGGATGTGACTAAGGATCTTAAGGAAAAGTTAAGGTACTGTCACACTTAGCGATGCACCAGCGATCCCGACCAGCGATATGACTCGGTCAGGATCGCTGGTGCATCGCTAAGTGGTCGCAAGTGAGCTGCCACACAGGCAGATCTCACCAGCAACATCGCAGGGGTTGGGGGTCGCTACTTACCTGTCAGATGAGGCGATCCTGATGTCCTCCCACCCACATCCACGCGTCGCTCGTCTCCACAGCAGGAAGCCCCAGCAGGAAGCAGTCGACGAGAAACGGTCCAGGATGTTGTCGCGCGATCAGCGATAACCAGCGGGGGAGCGGTCGGAGGTAAGTATCAGACATAGCGATATCGCTAGCAATATCGCTATAACGTCACAAAAACCAGTGATGTTATAGCGATATTGCTAGCGATATCGCTTAGTGTGACAGGCCCTTTAGAAAACAAGGAGACAGGCATCTCTAGCTTAATGGATAAGGAGGATGAAATTGAAAACAGGTCTCAGCGCAACAATTTAAGACTGGTGAGTCTTACAGAGTCAATTCCTCCTTCTGATTTGATAAAAATAACTTCGGAATGGCTACCAAAAATGCTAAATATACAACCAATAGCAGGAATAATAGCCATTGAGAGAGCCCACAGATTAGGACCTCTCAGAGGAGGGGAAAAAGAGAGACCAAGACCAGTCATTTTTAAACTCCTGGACTTCCAGGATAAAGTGCGTATATTGTCAGCATATAGAAAGAAACAATCCTTGTCCTACAACAACAATAAAATTCTCCTCTTCCATGATTATTAGGCTGCCCAGGCGGCCAGGGTCAGCACTTTCAACCCTGCATGCAAACTTTTAGTGGACAAAAATATCCGCTTTGGGTTGCAATATCCTGTGGTCCTGCACTTCGGTGGCTCGCCCCCAGAGGCTGTGGGGTACTCGGTGCCGGGCCCGTTGAGTACAATGGGAGATGTCACAGTGGCAGTGACCTGGTCCGTGGCCTCAGGCGGTCAATGTAAAAGGGGTAGAGTGATGGGGATAAAGTTGTTGAGATGATTTGTGACGCCACCTGAGGTTTCTGGTCAGTTTGACCAGCGCTGCAGGGTTGCTTCTCTGGGACAGATGGTGTGGTGCAGCAATGATGTTGAAGCTCCCCACAGGTGGAGCTGTAGTCCCAGGGCAGTGTAGATGAGGTTGGCAAGTGGGGAGATGGTGTAAAGAAGTAGATGTAGCAGAGCCGGGTGTAAGGTGCAAGAATAAGTGGAGGACACAAGGGCAGGTAGTTCCAAGGCTTTACTCACAGTCTGGTGCACACAGATGCCCGCTTCGGTGCCGTGTCCTCCAGGTCAGGGGCTCAACCAACTCCCAGGCAAGGTAAAGTACACCTTTCCAGTACTCCTCCAACATGTGCCTTCTCTGAACGTCTCCACACTAGCGCCTAATCTGAAGTACTTGTAGTTGGGTATTAAACTCAAGTTCTTCCTTCTTGATGTTACTTAGAACTCTACTTGTAAGGCAGACAGCTGTAGCCTGCATCGGGGACTCCTTGCTATCATGTCCCGGCTCACCCACGTTGCTGTTGTGCCCCCCAAGCCTTAGATGGGAATAAAGTGGTGACGACTTCTATTCCTCTGGTTTCTGCTGCAGGAACATCAGAATCCATACAACCTCAGGGACCGGACCCCGGCCATGCGCTTCAAACTTGAGGAAGGGCTCTGCTCTGACCCTAGTCCTTAGTTCTCTTCTTCTCCTTACGTTCCGTACTAAACTATCTTCCCTCTGAAGAATCAGGCTTTCTATGGCTCTTTCCTGTGCCAGCAGCTCCAGGTCACAGGAGTCTGCTGCAGCACTTACTTCACTCCATCCCTCTAAGGGGATCTTCTCTCACAGACTGACCTTTTCCTAATATTCAACCACTCTCTTGTGCAGTCTAAGCTCCACCCACCTCCCAGCACTCTTCGCGCTCAAAGCAGGAAGCCACAAAGGTTGCTCTGCTACACTACTGGTGTGCGTGTGGTATGTGAGTGTTAGAGTGTGGTCAGGTGTCTCCACCTTACCTGGATAGTGGGGTACCACACCTCAGGAGGAGCTGCAGTACCTCTGTGGTGACTGAACCCTCAGGGGCGCCACATCGGCTTGTCTGGAAAAAATTGGATCTTTGAAGACCCGAAGGAGGCTCTAAAGTTTCTCCAGAGAAAGTTACAAGTGATACGGTCAGAACATGGAGATAGCTTAACTTATGGCACCAACTCAGTTTCACTCAAATATGGCGATATCACTGTTTCTTATTCTTTTCTTTTTTCTTGTTTCTGGGCATGTTAGCCCTTCAAATTTTGCTCATCCTGCATTTGAGCAATGTAGCTATAATTGAAAAGTTGAATTTGCTAAAGTTATGGGTGGTTAGGGTATTGGTTTGGGGGGTTTTGCGCCTACTCTTGGGATGGGCGGAAATCTCATTTACATATGATGGTATCTGGGCAACCGTTTCTGCATATGGGAGTGGGCTAATGACTGGCCAACTTACTTCAGAGGGGTCCACGATTTGCTCTCTCCAATGGTGCTCGTGGAAAGTCAATGGGTTAAATTCACCGTTTAAGCGGAAAAAAGTTTTGAATTATCTTCACAGGGCAAATTTTCATATTATTTTCCTACAGGAAACACATTGGATAAAGGATAATCACTCATCCTTTTACAGTAGGAAATATATTCTGTGTGCTGAGACATCATATTCAAAAAAAACAGCGGGGAGTAGCCATACTGATCAATAAATGCATTAACTATGACATATTAGAGGTGCTAGAGGATCCAATGGGGAACAAGAAGCAACAAAGATCAGCTCACCTCCTCTCCAGTCCCACCGCGCGGATCATACAGTGCTGCAAGTAGTATGAAGGTGAAGCAGAAGTCCAGCGTGGGTGATATCCAAAAAAAATAACTTTTATTACATTTTCATTAAAAGCACATAAATCCAAAATCCATCTTTAAATCCAGAGACACAAAAAAACAGGTAATTCCCACCAGTGACAGTCACAAGCTTAAAGTGCATTTATAGTCCTTTTAGCAGCCCTCTTCCATTTTATTTTTATCACAATGGTTAAGGTGGCACGACCATTGAAACGTGTATGATTTTAAATGCACTTTAAGCCTGGGACTGTCACTGGTATTATATTATTTTTTTGTGTCTGTGGATATAAAGATGAATTTTGGACTTATGTGCTTTTAATGAAAATGGAATAAAAGTTATTTTTTATGGATATCACCCACACTGGACTTCTGCTTCACCTTCATATCCAATGGGGAGGTTTCTTGTTGTTAAGATTACAATAGAGGGGATGATCTTTAGTTTGGTTAATATATATGCCCCTAACTCCCCAGGCTCACAATTTAAAGCCAAGATTTTGGAGAGCATTGCAGGCTGGGACACATCTCAGTTAATTGTCAGTGGTGACTTTAACGAGGCCCATGACACTTCTATGGACAGGTCCAATGCTCAAACACAACAACAAACATCGCAAGGTTGTTTTATACAATCACTGGTGGACCATTTGGGTTTGACAGACATCTGGAGAGTATAACACCCATTAGAGCGAGATTTTTCTCACTACTCCCATGTACATGACACACACGCTACGATAGATTATTGACTTGTACACTCATCATTAGTATCATCAGTACAGCTGTCAGATATTCTAAATATTCACATATCTGACCATGCTCCTATAACATTCAAATCTAGTCTAATGAACCCGATATATTGTGAGAAAAGGTGGCGGTTCCCCTTTTATCTCTACCATTCAGACGACTTAAAAAAATACCTTCAGCTTTCCTGGGATGTCTACAAGAATGACAATCGGAATCACTGTGATGAGGCAGATCTATTTTGGGCAGCCTCTAAGGATGCTTTAAGGGGGCAAATTATTTCCTACATTACCCACAAAAAAGATTATTAGAACAAACATTGGTGGTGCAGAAAGCACTAACCCAAGCATATAAAGAGTTCAAGGTCAACAGTACATCACTAACAAAACAGAAATTTTTAGAAGCCAAAGAGGAAGCAGATACATTGGCACGCGAGATGGCCCTGTACAATCTGGACTACCAGAAACATAAATATTTCAAGTGGGGTAACAAACCAGGAAAGGTACTTGCCTCCCTCACAAGGTCATACAGAACAGCCACAAGAATACATAAAATACAACAATAAAAACATAATGGCCCTATCCTAATTAAAAATGAGGAGATAGAGGGAAAATTTAGATCTTTCTTTGGGGACCTATATAAAGTAGAATCGCGGGTGGGGGTGAACGCAAGTTATTTTTACAAAATGACGTAGCACGAAAACTTACTGAGGATCAGAGAAAAATTCTTAACTCTCCTATCACTACTGCCGAAGTTCTTCAGGTCATTAATACATTAAAAATAGCTAAAGCCCTTGGCCCGGACTGGTTCAGCAATTAACAATATAAAATTTTGAGAGCCTCCGTGGTACCTCATGTTTATGAAGTATACAACAATGTGGTGGGTGCATTCCTGACAGGTTTAATGAGGCTGTTATCATTGTTCTTCCCAAACCAGGCAAAGATCACATGCAGGTCGAGGGGTACAGACCAATTTCATTACTCAGTTTTGATTTCAAGATATTTACTAAAGGGGGTTTTACACATAGCGATATCGCTAGCAATATCGCAAAAGCATCACCAATTTGATGACACAGCAGCGATATCGCTATGTGTGATACTTACCTCCGACCGGCTCCCCCGCTGTCTGTCGCTGATCGGGCGAGATCGCACAGCTCCATTTCTCGTCAGGCACTTCCTGCTGGCGCCAACGAGTGGATGCGGACGGGAGGACCTCAGGATCGCCACGTCTGAAAGGTAAGTAACGACCACTGTATCGCTGCTGCATCGCTGTGAGATCTGCCTGTGTGGCAGCTCACTAGCGACCATTTAGCGATGCATCAGCGATCCTGACCGGGTTATATCATTGTCGGGATCGCTGGTGCATCGTTAAATGTAAAGGGGCCTTTAAATTCTGGCTGACAGAATGAAAAAAAATAATCTCAGAAAAACCAAACAAACTGGTTTTGTTCATGTTAAATCAATTACATATAACATTAGAATGGCATTGGGAGCCTTATCTTTCAGTAGAGCATGCAAATGTATGGGATCTATTGTGGTCAGCCTGGATGCCGATAAGGCATCCCACACAGCAATGGCATAAAGTGAGACTAGGGACTTTTTTTTTTTTTTAAGTGGCGGAGGAATACAGTGCGGAAGGATACTTACCTTCCGTCATTGGATTCCTGCAGCCCGTAGAGAACGGCAGCATCAGCTGATGCTGCCGTTCTCTACCCAAGATCGTCGTGGGACACACTCGTGGACTGCTTCGGATCGTGGGTGAGTATTTTTGTGGTTTGTTATGTTAATATTTATTCCGGAAAAGACAATGGCTTCGGGGAACAATGTGACAAGTATTGGTAAGTATGTTACTCTATGTTATATGTACTGTATGTCTATGTATGTATTGTATGAATGTATTGTATGTAGTATGTATGTAGTATATATGTGGTATGTATGTAGCATGTAGTATGTATGTAGTATGTATGTAGCATGCAGTATGTATGTAGCATGCATGTAGTATGTATGTAGTATGTATGTAGCATGTAGTATGTATGTAGCATGCATGTAGTATATATGTGTTATGTATGTAGCATGTAGCATGCATGTAGTATGTATGTAGTATGTATGTAGTATATATGTGGTATGTATGTAGCATGTAGTATGTATGTAGCATGCATGTAGTATATATGTAGTATGTATCATGTAGTATGTATGTAGCATGCATGTAGTATATATGTAGTATGTAGCATGTAGTATGTATGTAGCATGCATGTAGTATGTATGTAGCATGCATGTAGTATGTATGTGGTATGTATGTAGCATGTAGTATGTATGTAGCATGCATGTAGTATATATGTGTTATGTATGTAGCATGTAGCATGCATGTAGTATGTATGTAGTATGTATGTAGTATATATGTGGTATGTATGTAGCATGTAGTATGTATGTAGCATGCATGTAGTATATATGTAGTATGTATCATGTAGTATGTATGTAGCATGCATGTAGTATATATGTAGTATGTAGCATGTAGTATGTATGTAGCATGCATGTAGTATGTATGTAGCATGCATGTAGTATGTATGTGGTATGTATGTAGCATGTAGTATGTATGTAGCATGCATGTAGTATATATGTGTTATGTATGTAGCATGTAGCATGCATGTAGTATGTATGTAGTATGTATGTAGTATATATGTGGTATGTATGTAGCATGTAGTATGTATGTAGCATGCAGTATGTATGTAGCATGCATGTAGTATATATGTAGTATGTATGTAGTATATATGTAGTATGTATGTAGCATGTAGTATTTATGTAGTATGAATGTAGCATGTATGTAGTATGTAGTATGTATGTAGCATGTATGTAGCATGTAATTTTTTTTTTTTTTTTTTTTTACATTTAACACATTAGCCGGATGATGGGACTACTACTGTCCCATCATTGGCTAATGTGTCAATCACTGTCATGGTAGCAGGCATCGCCCGATGGGACTTGTAGTCCCATCGGACGATGCCTGCACAGACCCCCGAAGCCTGCACAGACCACCGGCAGGCCGGCACAGCCCCCCGGCAGGCCGGCACAGCCCCCCGGAGCCTGCACAGCCCCCCGGCAGGCCGGCACAGCCCCCCGGCAGGCCGGCACAGCCCACCGGAGCCTGCACAGACCACCGGCAGGCCGGCACAGCCCCCCGGCAGGCCGGCACAGACCACCGGAGCCTGCACAGACCCCCTGGCAGGCCGGCACAGCCCCCCGAAAGGCCCGTACAGACCCCAGAGAGGCTGTACAAGGGCAGGAAAGGGTTTTTCTTATTCCGATACCGGAAGTCCCATAGACTTGAATGGGACTTCCGGTATCGGAATCGGCGATACCGATACTTTTTTTAAAGATCGGCCGATACCATCCGATACGATACTTTGAAGTATCGGACGGTATCGCTCAACTCTAGCCAAGAGTCTTTTAAATACTTGAGTATTCAGCTCCTTGCGGACCCATCAATCTTTTATAGGATTAATTACAGGCCACTTAAACAAGCCTCTTAAATTCTTGGAAGCATTTCAAATTATCGTTTTCAGGTCATTGCCACCTTATCAAAATGGTAGTATTCTCTAAACTGATGTATGCCTTTCAGACACTTCCAATTCTGCTATCTAAGACAGACCTCAAACTGTTAAATTCTGCTTTTCGGAAATTTATATGGGGTGACTCGGGTAAGACAGGCATAGGGCTTTCTAAGCTACAGGCATTAAGGACAGAGGGGAGAATCAATTTTCCAGACATAAGTAAATATAACTTGGCAGCTAATTTTTGGTACACTATAGATTGGATACGGGGAGTCTCTCATTTTACTTATGTAGGCTTAGACAAACAATTATGCCAGCATATATCATTAACTGCCTTGTTGGATCTGAGCAATGAGGAAATTCCAGATTTCATTCGGCAACACCCAACTTTATGGCAGAGAATAGTGACATGGAGGCGATGCAGGAAGCTTTGCAAACTAAATACTAGATTATCCCCATTTCAACCATTCCTAGGTAACCCTGGTTTCTTAAGGGGCTTTCCACCTTCATCCTATAGAATTCTTGCAGATCAGGGAAGCATTCTGGCAAATGGACCTACTGGACCTCAGATTCTCTGTGTTTTCTTTTGATTCAGCATCACAACGATTTCCATTGTTTATTAATAACATCTTTTTATTTCTTCAGGCACGTAGTTTGGTCCAAAAATTCATCTCTGGCGGAGGTGTGGGGGGGATAGAATGGATCGGTTTCTCAGGAGCACAAGATCACAGGGGGCATCATCAAGTAGTATTTATTCGTTACTACGCAAAAATTGGTCATGAGAGGGGAGAATTATGGGACCTACAAGATATATACCGGGATTGGAGGCAGGTAACTTCCTGGATGCCATGATAGCACAAAGGAAAATTTTATCATACAGTAGTTATACTGATATGGATCTTCTGATCTTACATAGGGCATACATCACCCCATACATCCAGTCTAAGATGTCTCCCTCAACACCTTATTCATGTTCTAAATGCAAAGCAAGAAACACAGACATCTATCACCATCTGTGGAGCTGTACAAAAATACAAGAACTTTAGAGAATAATACATTAGAAACTGCAGGAAAATGTGTGGGGTTTCATTCCCATTCACACTACAATGGGCTGTCTTTAGCATACTGGGGGAAGCTCAGGGTTGGTTTCCCAAACATATTAAGGCTACTCTGACGATTTGGATCTCGGTCACCAGGAAAAGCATAATGCATCACTGATTGAGCCGGTTGGATACATGGACCAATAAAAAAAAAATGCCCGGGAAATTTTTTAAAACATGGTCTTTATTCATTCCATCTCTCCCTATAAAGTTGCGTGCTGTTAGGCGTCGGGTTTCTCCCTCTGCACGAGAGGAATCCTGAGCCTTGCCTTTGCAGTCTCCCATTCAGTCCAGTCAGAGGAGCCTGTTCAGCAAAGATGTCATTCCCGGCGCCTTGCCCAAGCTAGTGCTGTCAGGTTGTGTGAGTTGTAGAGTCTGTCTCATGCTACCATGAATGTGAAAGCACAACCAACATTCAAAAGTGAACAAAACATCAGTCAGAAAGCATTGGTACTGAGATGTGGTCTTTGGTCCCCACCTGCAGAACCACTGCTTTATTGAGGGTGTCTTGATCATTGCCAATAATTTCCATCTGTTGGCTATTCCATTTGCACAACAACATGTGAAATTGATTGTCAAACAGTGTTGCTTCCTAAATGGACAGTTTGATTCCACAGAAGTTTGATATACTTGGAGTTATATTCTGTTGTTTAAGTGTTCCCTTTATTTTTTGAGCAGTGTAGTTAATAGCCACGGGTGGATCCAGATTCCACCTTGCGGGCACATGTCAGCTGTTCAAAACAGCTGACATGTCCCGGGAAAGATGTGGGCTCAGCGCTGGAGCCCATATTAAATGGAGGGAGACCGACATTGGCATAAATATACACCTGATATCGGACAAGGGTTAAACATTGTATTGAAAAAACAGTATAGAGATGACACACATAAAAATTGTCCCTTCTGGACAGGCTACCACAGAATGTTGAAAAGACTGGAGAACTAGGAGTAATGAGTGATCTTAACAAATTTTAATTCATGATTAACATTAAGACAGCTAATAATAACAAAGTACAAAAAAGTACAAAAGAGTATGCACAATAGGATAAAGATAAACAAAAACTATGTCATTCAGAGATTGTGATACCAGCATGACAGAAAGGTTTGCTGAAAAGCAGTGTGGGAGGAACGGCCCTCGTCGAGTGCCCGGGCCGGAACCATGGGAGCTGTCATCTAGGTTCCAGGGGAAACTGTCCCCGGGTGATAGGATTCAGGGACGGACCACTGTGACAGACAGATGGGCTGGGGGAGGGACCAATATAAAGAAGGCGGGGAATTCCCAGGGCGATGAGTCAGCAGACCGACACAAAGAGAGCAGGAGACAGTGGGAGCGGTTGCAAGGGAGAGCGACTGACCAGTGCCAGGGAGGACGCTCACCGAGGACTCCAGAACGACGGTACCGAGGCAACTATCCGGGACTAGTTAACCCCGCTCCAGCCCGCGGCCACTGCGACCCCAGTTCAACCTGCGGCCGCTGCAGCTTCCCCTCAGCCCGAGGTTGCGGCCTGCTTGCGGTCCCCGCCACCAGCAGCCGCCCTGTTCTCACTAGTGGCCGTGGCAAGTACCGCACCGCCGGCGGCCATCACTGTCCCGCTCTGGTCTGCAGCAGAGACTGGGCCTCCACTGACCGCGGACCCCCGTCGCAGCCGTTAGCTGCGCAGGTGGCCTGTCCTTCACCACCACACATCGCTGCCACTTGCCCCAGGCCTGGGGCTGTGGCCCAACCATCCAAGGACCCCGCCGGAGCCTGTGGGGCTCTAGTGTCATCAGCGTGCCAGAGTGCGCGAAGACTCCGTCACCGTCTCAGCAACTAGACCCAGCAGCTACTACGCCAAAAGACCACCAACCCGAACGGCGAGGGACATCTGGATGGCTAAGTTGACTTTATAATTAAGGACCCGTAGTCGGCCATTCCGCGGCCCTATAGTGACTGGCTATTGCCGGAAGTAGTCGTGTTCTACCGTTTTGTGTGTGCCTGTATAGAGCCCCTGCGAGGGCAACCCTTGTTACCCCTGTTTTTGGTGATCAGGCTGGGACTGAGGAAAGTTCCCTCTGGCCCTATAAACGTTAATACAGAAAGCACCTACTTGTCTCGCGACTCGTCACTGCATCCTGCGCACCTGCGAGTACCACAGCAGGACAAGTAGGAAATAAAGGCATCTTTATATTCTTTAGCTCTCATTCTTAATTATGAATTTTAGTGGGAACCTGACAGATCCATTGACTGTCTCCAAGAAAAAGAAATACAATAGCAGTATGGGCTTTAAATTTATTTAAACTGATAAGATTTTTTATGTCCGTTTTAGTGCTGCAGTATAATACGTTTTAATTTGCAGCATATCATATAGCTAATGAAACAGGACTAGCCCAATAGATTGTCTCTTCTCATGGACTAGTTTTCGTCATCTAATCACTCATCCCTGGACATTATTGACTGCACTTAATCTACTTGATGGCCCTCACAGTAGCCCTCACACTGTATTATGCCCTCAAGCCCCTCTGCCCCCTACTCCCGGTTGCTATGTTGCCGATCGTGAGCACTTACATTAGGGTCTGTAACTCTGAAACAGTATTCAGGTGATACCTCAGACAGTATCATTCATTATAATGAAACATACTGGCCCCTATTAATTCCTTCTTCTTCTGTTCCAGTGGTGTTTTTTCTTTTTAGGTATGCATAAAAGTGCAGTTGACTATGCTTTTGTACGCTTGTAAAAACAAGGACACTGGCGGAAAAAAGGCAGACAGACTCTAAAGTGAGTCCATGTGACTCGTTATAGTGAATAGATCTTTAGGGGAATCTGTATGGATCCTGTTTTTCGCATATATGGATAGAAACCCTGATGTAAGTACTCAGGGTTGATCACATGATAAATGTAAATCTTGCTTAAAAACAATTAAAAAAATATATATATCATATTTTAATATATTATTGTATGAATAAAAACTGCAATCTTTCCCACAAAAAATCAAAAAATGACATGGCTCCCTAGCCTCTCAAAATAAATCCAGCAAAGCCTATGCTCCTATATCCAAATTCCCCAATTCCTACTGAGCCCCACAATTTGCCTAAATTGTAGATAGTGTCAACATGTTTGGCATTATTACAGATGGCAGAGCCCACTAAGAATTTTTGGGATTCACATCTCCAAAACTTAAGCAACTTTCACTCTGCATCACCAAGTACCGTATTTTTTGGACTTTAGGAAGCACTTTTTTCCTCAAAAAATGTGGAGGAAAATGGGGAGTGCATCTTATAGTATGGATTTACCGGCTCTGGCTGTGGTGGGGAGGTGGGGGAGCGACATCAGCGGAGCAGTGGGTCACTGGAGACTGGAGCCAGCGGCTGCGGCTAACTCCTGTTCCCGCTGCTAAAGAGAAATGAATATTCACTGCATTTCATACCCATGGGAATGGAAGGTAATGAATATTCATTTATCTTCAATAACAGTATCTTAGTATGATTGTCCCCCAATCCCGATCCTAGTATGCATGGCTCATCCTTATAATTGACCCCCACCCACTCCATACTGGTATGCATAGCCACATCAGAAACATTACATACCATTACACTTACCTTCACAGTGCTTCCTCTCAGTGTCCTGCTCCTGTGCCAGCATCTGCTTTATGCTTGTAAGCAGCGCAAGGCAAGGACATCATCTGCTGCTCAAAAGCAGAGCACAGCTGTCTGAATACTTGCCGGGACTGTGAGTGCATAGAAAAATGAGTATTCATTGCTCCTCAGTAGTGTGCAGTGTAAGCCACTGGCTTCTTGCTGCTGCCGGCAGTCACGTGTGAATATTAATTTTCTTAAAAAGCGGCACACGTGACCGCTGGCTGCACCGAAGCAGGATGCTGCGAGGGAGCGCTTTGAAGGTAAGTGTAATGGTTTGTTTTCTTAATGTTTTCTGATGATGCCATGCATACCAGGATGGGGGTGGGTGGGGGACAATTATAAGGATGGGGCCATGCACACCATGATGGGGGTGGGTGGGGGCAAATTATAAGGAAGGGGCCATGAATGCCAAAATAGTGATGGGGCCATGCATACCAGAACGAGATGGTGGACTGCATACCAGGATAATGATGGGAGCAATGCATACTAGGACAAGATTGGGGCTCTGCATACCAGGATAGGTACAGGACCATGCATACTAGGACAAGATGGAGGCTCTGCATACCAAGATAAGGATGGGGTCATGCATACTAGGATGAGATGGGGCCCTGCATACCAGGATAGGGATGGGGCCATGCATATTAGGACGAGATGGGGGGCACTTCATGCCAGGATGGGGATTGGGCTATGCATACCAGAATAGGGATGGGGGCCCTGCATACCAGGATAGGGATGGGGCCATGCATACTAGTATAGGGATGAGGGCAATCATTTCTGCCAGAATAGGGATGAGGGGCATGCGTACCAGGTTAGGAATAAGGGATCCATACATACCAGTATAGGGATGAGATGGCCATGCATACCAGAGTAGGGATTAGGGGCCATGTGTATCAGGATGGGAATGAAGGGACCATATATACCAGGCAAGGGATAATACGTACAGAATTGACCACATTTTTGGTTCAATTTTTTTCCTAATTTCCTCCTTTAAAACCTAGGTACATCTTATGGCCCGATGAGTCTTATAGTCCGAAAAATATGGCATGTGCTAATTTCTAGAAAACACCTGTGGAGTGAAAATAGTCACTGGACCTGTAGTTGAATTTTCAGAGTGGTGTAATGTTCAAAATTTGGTCACTTTCGGGGCTTTCCTGCTAATCTGCTACTTGGGGCTCTGGAAATGAGGTCTGCAAACTATTCAAGAAAAATCTGCTCTTCAAAAGTCAAATGTCACTTCTTCTTTCCTCCTGAGCCTTGCCATGTGCCAAACAATAGTTTCAGTTCAGACTACATATAGGGTATTTCTGTATTCAGGAGCAATTGTGTAAAAAACTTTGGGGACAATTTTCTCTTTTTAACCCTTGTGAAAATAAAAACATTGGGGTTAAAACTATATTTTAGTTGAATACATACGATGGCATACAATTCTTCAAAACACTGTATTATCAACATTCTCACTGCATCCCTAGATGATATCATGGAGTGGTGTAGTTTATAAAATGGGGTCAAGGTTCTTCTATGTCACATTTGCAGAGCTCCTAATTTGACAGGACATGCACAATTCAATCCAGGAAAATCTGCACTCAAAAATGATGATTCTTTCATTGTGAGCCATGTTATGTGCCCAAACAGCATATTCTGACCACATATGGGATATTACAATACTCAGGAGAAACTGTATTACAAAATGTGCAGTTGATTTTACTCCTGTCACCACTTATGCAAACTGAATAGTTAAGGCCAAAGCAACATTTTATTGAATAAAAAACAGTCTTTCAATTTCACAGCACAACATTATAAAATTCTATAAAGCACCTGTGAGGAGACTGCAGGCACGTAGGATGCAGTAACGGACTGTACACAGACCAAGAGTGATAGGAGTTTATTTTACAACAGACAACTCCACACAGGGAGAAAATAAAGTGATATTATTCTTTAATCCAGCGAACGACTATTGGGGATAACTTAAGGAACAAGAATAAGTAAGGCAGACAGAAAAATTAAATACTACTTATCCCTCAGGTGTCAGTCACAGTTAAAAAACTCCTGACCGTGACTGGAGCCGCTTAGGATGTGTCGCAGTGGAGGTCTGACACAGTCCAGAGGAAGCTGGTATAATATGTTCTGACGATGGCGGTGTCTTTCCGTGGTCCTGAAGATGGCGGCGACTCCTCGGGATACTGATGCAGGTCTTGGGTCAAGAAGATGAAATGATAAAGAGGGAATTGTCTTTTTCCTCAGTGGTGAGTGACCCAACACTACAGAGGCTTGCAGCACTGCCCATACACAGTTTACAACGGGCAGCCCTTTTCTCTGTGTCGTCTCGACACATGCCTATGTCCAGTTCACAGACCTTGTCTCTCAAGGTCAGTTCTGTCAGCGGGGGCGGCTGTGGCAGAGTTGTCAGCTGTGTCAGCGGTCTCAGTGAGGGCAGAAATGTCAGCGGGGACAGCGGTGTCTCAGCGGTACTCAGCCGATAGTCTCCTGTCAAATCGATCTGCCGTCCCAGGCTCTGCTCTACTCTGCCCAGTCACCTCTCAGCTGATTTTACCTCACAGGTCTCTCGCAAGCTCGATGTTCCCACCCAGTTTCAAACCTCATGCACGAACCTTCTCTGAGCTTGGCCATGCCCCCTTCGTTCAAGTACAAGGAGAGGTCTCGTGCTCTAAGCTTTTCCCCCTGCGACTTAGGTGGCAGCCCTGACAGTTCCGGACCCATCATGGAGGAGACATGCCTAACTAGTTCCTTCCCCTTACACACTTTTATGTTAAAAATGATTTCTACACTTCTACATGATTTCCTTGATGGGTGTGGAATCCGAAATTGTGAGTGTCAATTGTGAGATGTTTATGCTATTTGACACCTCAGGGGCTGCACAAATGTGAAAAGTGCTCACAAACTAAAATTGTTCTCCAAAAGACAAATAGGGTTCCTTCACTTTAAAACTCTGTCATGTGCCAAAATTGGTACTGAAATATTACATCTGAAATCTATTTCAGTCAAAATTGCTCAGTAAATGTCAAATAGAGCTCCTTCTCTTCTGAGTCTGGCTGTGCGAATACACAGTGCTTTCCAACCACATACAAAATATCAGTGTTCTCAGAAAAAATCCACAATAAAATATGGGGTTCATTTTCTCCTGTCACCCTTGTGAAAATGAAAAATTTGGGACTTTTTGGTCCGTTTGAATACACTTTTTTGAAGCACCTGTGGGTCCAAAATTGTAGTTACACATATAGGCTAATTCTTTTAGCAGAAGAGTTTCAAAAATTGGATCAATTATGGGGAGTTTATGCTATTTTGTCACTTTGGGAACACTGCAAATGTGACATGAAGTCCACAATCGATTCCAGCCGAAATATTGCAGCAAAAATTGAATAGTTCTCCTTCCCTTCCATGCTGTATTGTGTGCCTAAATAGTTTTTATAGCTACATAATGGGTGTTATGGACTCAGGAGAAATTGAATTAAAAACAGTGCTCCATTTTTTTCTGTGAGCATAAACAGTTTTGGACTTAAGCCGATTCAGGAAACCACTGGCAGTTATTTTGCTTAAGTGCCTTTGCCATCTTTTGTAGCATCATTTTTGCTGGCATTTTTACTAGTGATGAGCAAGTATACTCGTTGCTCGGGTTTTCCCGAGCATGTTCAGATGTCCTCCGAGTATTTTGGCGTGCTCGGAGATTTAGTTTTCATCGCCTCTGCTGCATGATTTGCAGCTGCTAGACAGCCTGAATACATGTTGGAATTCCCTAACAAACAGGCATTCCTCACATGTCTTCAGCCTGTCCAGCAGCCACAAAGTGAGCATGCCAAAATACTCAGAGATCACCCGAGCATGCTCACCGAAACCAGAGCAATGAGTATACTCACTCATCACTAATCTTTACTGTTAACTATCAACTGTATAGAGAAGTCGGCTTCAAAACTAATCCACTGGAAGGATGAGCATGTCACTTTTTTTCCTACTTAACGGTTTCTAAACCTTGAAGCAGTTAAAAGAAATTAAATAATAATGAACATAAGAGTAAGAAAAAAGTGACCAAATAGTTCATGAGTCACTTCAAGAAAAAAACAGTGGATATACAAAAAGAGAGAGGACACACACCCAAATGTAGATAAAATTATAAAAATATCATATATCTTTGGAAGGAAACATAGCTCAATGCAGGAATATAATCGAAAGTAGGAATACCACATGCATGTAAAACAAGGAAATATAGGATGTTTACAGCTATGGGCTATATAATGGGCAATAATTCTATTCAACATTGAGTATATTGGTAAGGGCAAAGTGAATTATACGGTATGTATGTTTCTATGGCCCAATATTGTTCATGTTTAGACCATATATTATAGACAATGCTGTCAAACATATCAATAATACAGAAATAGGCCGCTAATATAAAGAACAACCATGGAAATATTGCACTACAATGTACATACTGTGCAGTTAGAGGCTCTCTCGGATGAGTGACATCCACACCAAATGTTTCGGCAAGTGCCTTCATCAGGCAATGACATGTTTATTCTTTGGGCAGATTTGTTTTCTAGCCAGCAGCTCTATACACTTCAAAGTATAGAGCAAAAATGCTGTTGACAGACCTAATAGAAAAGATCTGGGTAGAGCTTCAGGAAAATGACTGAAAGAAGAAAATCCATCAACCTTCTCCCTATCCCATCAAGCCTAAATGTCGCTACAAATTGTTAGCAACGTGGGTGTAAGAAAGAACACACACCTGGACTTTCATTATTAAAAAAGTAGAAATAAACAAAGGAAGGTATACAAAGACAATAATGCAGGAGCAAACAAACAGTCATTAATGCTGGTTCATAATATTAATAATGGTTGTGTGAAACTTTCTTCTTCTATTTTTAATTAAAAAGAGAGTAGACAAGAGGAACAAAAAACAAGCTGCAGCAAAGGTGTGGCTAAGCAAGCGAAGCATACAATAACAGAATTGATTGCCTTGCTGGAAAAGGTGATAGACAGTGTCAAAATTAGCAAAAAGGTCAAGGAGATTTAGAAGCACAAATTGACCTTTCAACATGGCAGGCAATCATTAAGAACATTTGTCAGAGTTGAGTGAGTTGGATAACCTGAACATAAGATAGGGTCATTTAGGAAATGGAATTAGAGGTAGTTGAACCCAATCTTATTAAAGAGTTCCCTAGGTAGAGCAATGATAAGAATAGACATGTCATAAATATTTAGGTAAAAGGTAAAATGGTATTTCTGAAAATCATTTGAAAGTAAAAAGACCTATTCTTATACTTAGGCAAAAATATAATTATGTCTTGAGGTTGCAGATTTGGTAATAATGAATAGTGAAAAATTAAATGCAAACATAATTATCCTGTAATGATAAATAAACATAATAGAAATTGTCTTATGAGTAGTGCAAATCTTAGTCCAGATAGACTGCAAATGAACAAATTCTCACTTTTCCATAGCAAAATATTTGAGGATTCTTGCTTTAGTTATTAGAAATGGGCCACTGTAATTTGATGAAAGGTGATATACTCAATCAAGGGACTGAACCATATACTGCTGTATTAAAAATGACTTTTATTATGCTTACTTGTATAGCTCCATCATATTCTGCAGCCCTATACAGACATTATCATTGCTGTCCCTATTGGGGTTCACAATGTGTATTCCCTATCAGTATATCTTTGATATGTGGGAGGAAACTCAAGAAAATCCATGCTGACACGGTATGATCATACAAACTCGTTGCAGATATTGTCTTTAGTAGGATGGGAACCCAGGATTGTGGATGTGCTGGGTATGAGGTCGATCTGCATTGAATATGGAGATTCTCTATAACTAGACTGGCTATGAGGTTATTGTTTTTCTTTTTATAGCAGCACAATTTTATTGATGACAATTAATGGCTTTATTGCTCTTTTCAGGACAACATATTTGTGATTAGAGGGCAAAGTAGACAATGATTAGAAAGGGACATTTTAAATATTGTTGATCAAAGAAACACACAGATGTTGGGTGACTCTCGCTTAAAAACAAGATACACAATTGAAATTTTTAATGTTCTTTTTGTGCTTTTACTACATACTATAAAAATCTCTATCTGTAAGCTACAGAAATACAGAAGAATTTAGTTGCAAAATATATTTCCTATTGTCTATCTGTTACCCTATTTGAGAAAAGCCTATTCACAAAAAAATATAATTATAGCTAGTAAATCTTTCTGAAATTAAATTTAAAGATCACAAAGAAAGTTAAAAAACGACTCAAATGAGTATATATATTGTATGTATGGTATAATGACACATAGTATCATCAAAAACGTATAATATTCAGTGGTGATTATGGTAAGTATTCAAATGATATATACCAGTACAATGTACTAAGGTAAAGTTAGAGAGTTGTACCAAAGTGAAGTAAGAGAGTTTGAGTATTGAAAATGACCAAACAACTTGTACAAGTACATGTCAAACTCAAGTAAGTAAATTTCTTTGTGGCCTTTAGTTTTGATAGCAATTGTTAATTGTTTGACATAGCTAATAATTGATTTAGACATAGTCTGATTGTGGGTGTGTAATGCTAACTGTAGTGCTATTATAATGTGTATATTCCACTTATAATTTTTTTATATTTAGGCATTTTTTTTGTATGGCTCAAAGCTTGACCACTTATTCATCTATTTGAAAAGTTTCAACAAAGAAGAGATAGGGAAAAAAGGTATTTTTGTCTGGAGGCTAGCAAACTGAGATTGTGCATGATTCAGGAAAGGGGCCCTGAAGCATCCCTAGGAATGGAACCCTAACTATCCTTGCTCCCTATGGTACCTCTGAAAGTGAGGAGGTTTGGGCCAACAGCCTCACTGTTCTCCTTTTATTCCCTAAACAGATATGCTAATGTATAAACACATAAGACAAGCAGGGATAACAAAGAGCAACAAACAAACAAAACACTTATCAAAGCAAGAGAGGTATAAAGGAGTATGAATATACAAGCCAAATGTGATTAGAACAATGAGGAAAGCATACACCCAAAAACAGAATGCAACAATCTCCAGCATCAACAATGATCTCCAACTCAGCACAGTGACTCCAAGTAGCTAGGAGGTAAAACTTTCACTGACAAGGAAGAGAAGGTCTGGCAAGATTTTATAGCAAGAGAAATTATGATGACAGGAACAGCTGTGAGATGGAGCTACAAATTTCTAACCATCATAGAAAGGGTTGTTAACCTTTTCAGCACAAAAGGAAACAAAATATGTTTAATATGAAACACAAGACACACAGGCTAAATGGAGGATTTGAGATTCACAATACAAATATGGATCTTCTAACTCCAGATATCCCAGGAGGATGTGACCCATACATGGGCAGGGGCAGCTAATTTTCTCACTCACTGTCATGATAGCACTGTTTATGGAAGCCTATTAGGTGTTAATTGAGCTTCCACTGCGAGTTAAGGGGGTTTTACACTAAGCGATATCGCTAGCAATATCGCTAAAACGTCACTGGTTTTGTGACGTTATAGCGATATTGCTAGCGATATCGCTATGTGTGATACTTACCAGCGACCGGCTCCCCCGCTGTCCATCGCTGATCGCGCGAGAATGTCCGGCTCCATTTCTCGTTGGGCGCTTCCTGCTGAGACTTCCTGCTGTGACGACGAGCGACGCGTGGACGCGGGCGGGAGGACGCCAGGATCGCTGTGTGTGAAAGGTAAGTATCGTGCGCTGCGTCGCTGCTGAATCGCTGTGAGATCTTTCTGTATGAAAGCTCACTAGCGATCATTTAGCGATGCACCAGCGATCCTGACCGGGTGGGATCGCTGGTCGGATCGCTGGTGCATCGCTAAATGTAAAAGGGCCTTTAGAGGACCTCACCCTGTTTATTAGATACAAGAAGTTGCCCTGGCCTTCACCCTTTAAAGCCTCTACAGGCATCTTAACTTACACAGGCACCCCTAGACTGGGGCCACAGAGTCAACTTCCACCTGTGGGAGTAAGCTGGTGGCAAGAAGGGTCGCTGCACTAGGTCAATACCATGAGATCATATCAGAGACAAAATCAGAAAGTAAATGAGTGGTCAAAATACAAGCTGTGTTTAGAAAATGTGATAAATAAGGATGACCCAAAATGAGCACAAAACAGATATATAACAGATACGTTTCTAACCAGCATAGAAAGGGTCCTTAACCTCTTCAGCACCATAGGAAACAAAATTCATTTAATATGAAACACAAACACACAGGCTAAATGAAAGATTTAAGATTCACAATATGTAGTGATCTCCTAACTTAAGATCTCCCAGGAGGATGTGACCCACTCGTGAAAAGGGCAGGAAATTTTCTCACTTAATGTCATGATAACACTGTTTATGGAAGCCTAGTAGCTCATAATAGAGCTTCCACAGTGAGTTAGTGGAAGCCACTCTCTTTATTAGATTACAGGGGTTGCCCTGGCCTTCACCATTTAAAGCTTTTACAGCGATCTTAACTTACACAGGTACTACTAGACTGGGGCTAGAGAGGTAATTGCCGCCAGTTAGAGCAAGCTGGCGGCAAGACGAGTTGCTTCACTAGGTCAATACCATGAGGTCACATCAGAGACAAAATCAGAAAGCAAGTGAGTGGTCAAAATACAAACTGTGGTTAGAAAATGTGATAAATAAGGATGACCCAACAAGAGCACAGAACATACTGTATATATAGGTCATGCAAGCAGGACTATTGACTGCAGTGGAAGTCAGATACAGGGGTTTAAAGAGCTGACAACCTCATACAGGGCATTCAGCAAGGATTGATCAAAACCAGACCATAATTGATTAAGTAGCACCTTAAGTCAAAGGTAAAAAAAATGGATGTTGCTATTACATGTTTCCATCAACAAGAGCACACTGCTTCCCAATGGACAAGCAGAAACAGAGGAGACACGAAGCCACACAGATGTCACACTTACACAGTATAATTTCCAATTGTACACTTTATTAGAATTATGAAAATCGATCCATTTTAAAATATTTAGTCTACATTCGTGGTCACATGCAAATGGCTGTAATGAGGTGGAAAGTGTTTTCATTTTTGATCTGGAATCACATGTTTAAGAGCGGAAGACAGTTATGTTGCTGTAGCTTTGTCTTTACCAGTGGCTTAACCACTTACTGCCATTGGATGCTATAGTACGTCCAATGGCAGTACCCCCGCTTTGATGAGGGCTCCGGCGATGAGCCCACATCAAAACCGGGACATGTCAGCTGTTTTGCACAGCTGAAATGTGACCGCAATAGGCGTGAGTGGAATCGTGATCCACTCGCGCCTATTAACTAGTTAAATGTTGCTGTCAAACGCAGACAGTGGCATTTAACGCGCGCTTCTGGCCATAGGCAAGAAATACGCGCACAGATGACCCCCGTCACGTGATCGGGGGTCATTGGTGCATCGGCATAACAACCAGAGGTCTCCTTGAGACCTCTATGGTTGTTGATGCTGGATTTCTATAAGCATCACCCTGTGGTCGGCGCTCATAGCAATGCTGTCATTCGGCTATATAGAGGTGATCTGAGCATCACCTCTAAGTAGCAGAGTCAATTAAGCTATGACAGCTTCTAGCCTCCCATGGAGTCTATTGAAGCATGCCAAAAGTAAAAAAAAAAGTTTTTAAAAATATGAAAAAATTAAAAAACATAAAAGTTTAAATCACCCCCCTTCGAGCCATTCAAAATAAAGCAATAAAGAAAAATCAAACAAACACATATTAGGTATCGCTGCATTCAGAATCGCCTGATCTATCAATAAAAAAAGGTTTAACCTGATCTCTAAACGGCATAGCGAGAAAAAAATTGAAATGCCAGAATTACAAAAAACAAGTGTGGAATTGCACTTTTTTTGCAATTTCACCGCACTTGGAATTTTTTTCCCATTTGCGAGTACACGACATGGTAAAACCAATGATCTTGTTCAAAAGTACAATTTGTCCTGCAAAAAATAAGCCCTCACATGGCCATACTGACAAAAAAATAAAAAAGGTATGGCTCTGGGAAGAAGGGGAGCAAAAAACGAAAACGCAAAACAGTAAAAAGCTCCCGTCATTAACGCTTCAATGTCTGCTTTTTTAAATATGTAAAATAAAGTATACAGTATGATGGGGAGAATTCAAGGCCGCTGAACAACTGTTGAAGCTTGTGACCTCAACTATAGCATAGACTTCAGAAACTCTCTTACAATAAGCTACTATTGATGGGAAAAACTCTAGAAAGCCACTTCAGAGGATAAGTATGACATGCTTCTCATTCAACTGAATGGCCATCCATGTAATATATGGACTGTGGGCTCCACCAGAGTCTGTTTGAAGCAACTCAAATATAGAAAATTCATTTCTTAACTCCTTTGTTATTTACAGTACTTTATTCATTTTTTTAACATTTCTGTAAAAAATTATTATTGGGGGGAACATTAAAGAAACTTTTAGGTTTATGATTTTGCTTTTCGTCTTCTACATGTGCTTCTCCTTTCACCTTTCAATAATACAGCCCTGAGATATTTTGTCAGTAGTCAATGTCTGCCATAGTGATACCAAGAAGTGACTCCCTTTGCTCACTGTCATTGTGAGTTTTGTTGTGCCGAATGATTAACACTATCCTGGAACTGCAGCGCCCCTCTCATCTTTTTGAGGTAATGCTAGTGCTGCAACGTTGTTTATGTACAGTGCATTCATTGGTGTTATACTATGTCAAGATAAAAATAGAGGTAAAAGTCACACCAATTTCATTGGCATTTTTAGATTGAAAATACAGCAGTTATAATATTTAGCTTTTCTGTCTAAGCTTTTCTTAAGGACTTGAATAATATCAGGAAAAAAAAGATAGATATAAGGGTTGGCTCACACTTGAGTATAAATAGTTGGTCAATTCTTATCCAGGAGAGTGGGACGATTTTTTTTCACTTGTTATCTGTCTGCTGTCCGTGTGGAATCTGTTTTTATATTCAGCAGCAATTCATGTTAGACCAGATCATTTATAGTTTGCTATACTATAGAACTGTAATGTATTCATAAAAATTGGATGGCATACTGATGATCCATTTCCATGCAATTTGTTTTGAACTGTCCAAATTCGGAGTGAAACCCCAGTTTCCTGCAATTTTTTTCTTATGCTGAATTCAGCTGAGAAAAATACACAGATATACACTGCCTCATTTAGTAACATTGGTGTGAGTGCAGTCTAATTTTTTTATCAAATTGTACTCATCTGATTTATACACAAGTGTGAGCGAGCCCTTAATGTTACAAAATAAATCCTGTTCTTTTCGGGTGCGATCATACTGATGAATAACTCGGAAGAGTGCAATCCGATAAAAAAATGAGGCAGATCTGCCTATTTTTTCTCAGCTGTATTAAGCATAAGAAAAAAATCGCAGTATTCTGCATTTTCACACCTTAGAGCTCATTCACACTTGCAATGTAATCGGACGAGTGCAATCAAATATCAAGTGTGAGCCAGTGACTGGTATCATATGTGAGGGCCGCTATTTGTCCCCCAGGATGCACTCAGAAGCATATTAGATCCGCTGGAGTGCCTTGTGGTCACAGCAGTATGCCTGTGACTCACAAGGCAGAATAAAAGTAAGTTTGAAGCTGTTCAAGTTATTTTGACCAAGGAGCTTGTTCAGGAAAAACCCAGAATCGGCTTTTATTTTTGAAACAGACTGCAGAAAGGTAGTGGGGTCTGGTCCGCTTCCTCCAGCACCGATCTCATAAGAGGCCTATGGCCACAGATTGGAGTGAAGGAAAAAAAACCCTGCAGGAAGAGTTTGAGGTGTGTCAGTCTTGGACTTGCAAGCAGACTCAGCAGGTGGTCTGCAGAGCACTCCTTGTGTGAGGCAATATGGGGCAAAGCGGAGCCAAAAGGTCTGGCACCCCTGCATACACAGCAGTGCGGTTGCTCATGGCAACTAGCCCCCGACTGTCTTTTTGTTTTCCTGGCTGCGATCCAGAGGTTACAGCGTGCTGTGCACTGTGTGAGTTTTGTTGGACATTAAACACAATTTCTTTTGAGCTTGCTTGGGTCACTGCCTCATTACTGCACACTGTGGACACTGTAGACATAATTTACTTTTTCATACAAAAAAGATGTTTTGGAGTACATTCACACTAGTGGATAGTTTTTGCAATTTGTGCATGAGATTTCTTAAACTTTCACATACAATGCTGGCACTGTAAAACACTCTTGATTCAGAAAGAAAACCTGCTGAGTTTTTGCTAGGTAAGAAGTAGATTGATGGACAGTCAGAGATAGATAGATAGATAGATAGATAGATACAGTTGTGGCCAAAAGTATTGAAACCCCTGCAAATCTGTCAGATAATACTGTTTCCTCCTGAAAATGATTGCAAACACAAATTCTTTGGTATTATTATCTTCATTTAATTTGTCTTAAAAGAAAAAACACAAAAGAGAATGAAGCAAAAAGCAAAAGATTTCACACAAAACTCCAAAAATAGGCCAGCCAAAGTATTGGCACCCTCAGCCTAATACTTGGTTGCACAACCTTTAGCCAAAATAACTGCGACCAACCGCTTCCGGTAACCATCAATGAGTTTCTTACAATGCTCTGCTGGAATTTTAGACCATTCTTCTTTGGCAAACTGCTCCAGGTCCCTGATATTTGAAGGGTGCTTTCTCCAAACTACCATTTTTAGATCTCTCCACAGGTGTTCTATGGGATTCAGGTCTGGACTCATTGCTGGCCACCTTAGAAGTCTCCAGTGCTTTCTCTCAAACCATTTTCTAGTGCTTTTTGAAGTGTGTTTTGGGTCATTGTCCTGCTGGAAGACCCATGACCTCTGAGGGAAACCCCATCTTTCTCACACTGGGCCCTACATTATGCTGCAAAATTTGTTGGTAGTCTTCAGACTTCATAATGCCATGCACACGGTCAAGCAGTCCAGTGCCAGAGGCAGCAAAGCAACCCCAAAACATCAGGCAACCTCCGCCATGTTTGACTGTAGGGACCGTGTTCTTTTCTTTGAATGCCTCTTTTTTTCTCCTGTAAACTCTATGTTGATGCCTTTGCCCAAAAAGCTCTACTTTTGTCTCATCTGACCAGATAACATTCTTGCAAAATGTTTTAGGCTTTTTCAGGTAAGTTTTGGCAAACTATAGCCTGGCTTTTTTATGTCTCGGAGTAAGAAGTGGGGTCTTCCTGGGTCCCTAAAGAAATTAGGTGGGCACCATCATTAAATAATAGGGGGAAATAAACCCCTCTGGGATCACTAAATTGCATACGAAAATTGTACCATAAGTAAAGAAAGCAATGCAAGAAACTGCTTTAGGATCACCACACTTAGTACCAGTAAATATAGAAAAATATACTTTATTGTACACAAAGCCATGAAACACTACACACATTAAAAACACTTAAAAACATGACTAGGAACTAGTACAAGCATAGCCCCCACAATCAAAGGTCATGACATTAATATAACCACTGCCTGCTTTACAAATGGATAAATAACATGTAAATATACACGTAACACCAGTTTGCTGCTGGGATAGGTCTTCTAATATGGAGAAAATATATAAATTTAAACCAAATAAGACAACATAAGCAAAAAAAAAAATAATAATAAATAGACAATGATCCGGACCTAACCCGTGGTACTCTGCATGTGCTGAGATGGAATACTAAAGCACATGGTATACTAGACAGCAATGCAAGATCCTAAAACAGTTTCTTGCATTGCTTTCTTTACTTATGGTCCTCCTGGGTCTCCTACCATACAGTCCCTTTTCATTCAGACGCCGACGGATAGTACAGGTTGACACTGTTGCACCCTCGGACTGCAGGGCAGCATGAACTTGTTTGGATGTTAGTCGAGGTTCTTTATCCAACATCCGCACAATCTTGCGTTGAAATCTCTGTCAATTTTTCTTTTCCGTCCACATCTAGGGAGGTTAGCCACAGTGCCATGGGCCTTAAACTTCTTGATGACACTGCGCACGGTAGACACGGGAACATTCAGGTCTTTGGAAATGGACTTGTAGCCTTGAGATTGCTCATGCTTCCTCACAATTTGGTTTCTCAAGTCCTCAGACAGTTCTTTGGTCTCCTTTCTTTTCTCCATGCTCAATGTGGTACACACAAGGACACAGGACACAGGTTGAGTCAACTTTAATCCATGTCAACTGGCTGCAAGTGTGATTTAGTTATTGCCAACACCTGTTAGGTGCCACAGGTAAGTTACAGGTGCTGTTAATTACACAAATTAGAGAAGCATCACATGATTTTTCGAACAGTGCCAATACTTTTGTCCACCCTCTTTTTTATGTTTGGTGTGGAATTATATCCAATTTGGCTTTAGAGCAATTATTTTTGTGTTTTTTTCATTTAAGACAAATTAAATGAAGATAATAATACCAAAGAATTTGAGTTTGCAGTCATTTTCAGGAAGAAACTGAGTATTATCTGACAGAATTGCAGGGGTGTCAATACTTTTTGCCACAACTGTAGATAGATAGATAGATTATTCGGCTTTAATTTTTTGTCGAACTGTAAATTCTCAGATTTGATGTCACAGTACATTCTTATAAAATAGTTTACTAACAAAAGAAAAAGCATTGTTATTCAAAACTGTAACTTAAACACTGGAAATACAATCATTTTAACAGAAGTACAACTTCTTCATGTTTTTTCTTTCTTCATCAAACTTACTAAAAAGGATTTTAGACTTATTTAATAGAAAAGCACAAACCTGTTCTTCATTCTTCCTACCCCTGGGAAGTGTTTTATTGTTTTCTTCCAATCTCTGCCTGCTTGCTGTGTAATTTAAGACTGATTCTTCCCTGTGGGAAGCAAAACTTGATCAGAGAACAGCCTGCATGACCACCTAAACAAATTATGTTTTAGTTGCTGCTGATGTTGGCTCTGTCATAATGGAAATGTATAATTAATGCCTTCCCTTTAACTGCTTTGAAACTGGAATCACCTGAAACTATGATTCATAGGAAGTATTTTATAATAACCCTCGCTTCTGCCATCTGATATAGTGAAAGGTTGTGCCAGTGTGATTAGCTCATTCATACCTATGTCATTGACTGAGTCTTCAGATCAAAAGCTGAACAATGAAAACAAGCTGCAGTGTAATTTAACCTGGCAAAAGGGTTGAGAAGAGAAGAGGAGAATGCTTTTCTCCAAACAGATGAAGCCATTTAATACTTGAAGGAAGATTAAACCATTTTTCATTAGATTCCTAGAAGGCCATAAGCAACAGTGAAAGCACATGTGTTCATTTAACTGCCTTTGTGCAGTACATTACCGGCTTATGTACAGTTCGCTCCCAGCAGCCATAGGTAAAAATTTGTCATTTTGAACTCACAGAAGTGACTAAACATCTGTTTTAGGGAACAACTAGACTTTTCCCCATAAGGACACTGGTTTGGAAAAATATATCGTGGCTATTAACAGAGCCTATGTCATGTTATACAAGAGTAACTGAAAGAAAATAGCAAACCATGTTACTGTATAATTGGTTTCATGTCTTGCCAATTATAAAAAAAAATCAACTATCAAGACCTTGTTTTATTCCCAAGTTTTTAGGTGAAACATTATTTCACCATAGGAACAACTAGTAGCTAAAGTCTACAGCAATATACATTTTTAAATAATATACTTAAAACTTAAGCATCTGACTAAATTGTTCAAAAATATGTGATACAAAGCAAACATGTTATTGCAATTTACTTACTGAGAAAAATATTAATTGTAATTTATCTTCTCTACTTTACATACTTGCCAAGCACCACTATATACATACATAAGAACAATAGGATGTATATTTCTGTACCTAATATTTACTTTGTGCACTATTTTTATTTTTTAGGTTATTTTTCAGTGTTGATTTTTTGAGCAGGATTGTCTCAAAGAAATAAAGTTTGTACAACAGAGTAATTTTACATCTAAAGAGATAATGGGTAAGTCACCCTTCTGCACAGTATAAGCTCTTATAATCAATAGGGTCCGCTCCCTCCTGTAAAGTGTAAGGGTACCGTTACACCGTTACACTTAGCGATGCACCAGCGATCCCGACAACGATATGGATCGCTGGTGCATGGCTAAGTGATCGGTAGTGAGCTGCCACACAGGCAGATCTCACCAACGACGTAGTAGGGGTCGGGGGTCGCTACTTACCTGTCAGACGCGGCGATCCAGACGTCCTCCCACCAGCGTCCACTCGTCCACTCGTCGGCGCCACAGGAAGCCCAGCAGGAAGCTGACGACGAGAAATGGTCCAGGACCTTCTCGCGCGATCAGCGATAACTAGCGGGGGAGCCGGTAGTAGGTAAGTATCAGACATGGCGATATCGCTAGCAATATCGCTGCTACGTCACAAAATCGGTGACGTTACAGCGATATTGCTAGCGATATCGCTATGTGTAACGGGGGCTTAAGTTCTTAAAGTCAGCAAGCTCCTCTCACTATTTCTTTTCCACCCACCTTTTGCCCACATTTATTTTCTGAACAATTTCAATATTTTCACTATTAAGTTTCATACACATTTATTTGCCAATGATCAAATTGTTTGGGGAAATTCAAAACTGTTGTTAAATTCTCTACTGCATCATCTTTACACATTGAGCAAGCTACATATATAAACTTATATTTTGTACTTTTTGGACATCTTTCTACCTTTCTGTGCAAAACATGGTGAATTTTATTTAGCATTTCAAATGGATACCTAATCTTTAATTATTATATTATTCTTGAATATTTCAAATTTTTATTAAAATGTATGCATTTAAGTCAAGTTCTAATCTTGTGAGTCATAGTCATCAAGCACTGGGTTTGAACCAATGATATAAAACTGTATATGATTTTCCAATGCATCTATTAAATAGCTGAAGTGCAAAAAAATCACTAAGAATTATATGAGTGTCCAAAATTTTACCAAGGTTGGTGAGTTTCTTCATTTAATATACATTTTCTGAAAATATGAAATATGCATGAATGCTAGACTACACAATTTATTTTCCACTTCTTTCAAGTGTAACCTTCTTACTCAATAAATATGCACATCAATGTACAGACAGTAACTAGTGCCTAGCAGAAGTGATAGGTAAGGATTATGTTTGATTCTAAATGCTTAGCCATGCCAAATCTTTTCTAATTTATTCCAAACATATCCAAATAGAGATAGACCATTTTATAAAGGACTGGTAAAGTGCATCTAAATGAATAAGTATATGTATATTTACATACATACACAGTCATGGCCAAGGTGTTAGCACCCTTGAAATTGTTCCAGAAGATTAATTATTTCTCTGAAAATATTATTGCAATTACAAATTTTTTTGTTATAAGCCTATTTTATTATACATATGCTTATTTCCTTTGTTTGTATTGGAACAACAACAACAAAAATGAGAACAAAAAGGCAAATTGGACTATAATTTCACACAAAATCCCCAAAATGGGTTGGACTAAATTATTTGCACCTTTCCAAAATTGTGGGTAATCAACATGTGATGCTCATTCAAACTCATCAGTGAAAAAGTAACAGGTGGGGGCAATAAGAAAATGACACCTGAAACAAGATAAAAGAGGAGAAATTAACAAAATCTTTGCATTGTGTGTCTGTGTGTGCCTCACTGAGCATGGAAAACAGAAAAAAAATAAGAGAACAGCCTGAGGGCTTGAGAACCAAAATTGCTGAAAAAAATCTACAATTTTAAGGTTATAAGTCCATCTCCATAGATCTTCAAGTTCCTTTGTCAACGATGCACAAGTTTGCAACTCATGGCAGTGTAGCTAATCTCCCTGGATTTGGACGACAGAGAAAAATTGCTGAAAGGTTGCAACGCAGGATAGTCCAGATGGTGGATAAGCAGAACCAATCAAGTTCCAAAGAAATTCAAGCTTTCTTGCAGCCTCTGGGTGCATCGGTGTCAGCATGAGCGATTCGTAGACATTTGAATGAAATTAAACGCTATGTCAGGAGACTCGGGACTACCCCACTGCTGACACAGAGATATAACATGATTATGTACCAAAATGTACATGAATAAGGATAAATACTTCTGGAAAAGTATCTTGTAAACAGATGAGACCAAGATAGAGCTTTTTGGCATAGCACATCATTCTACTGTTTGCCAAACACAGAATGAGGCTTACAAAGAGAAGAAGACAGCACCTACAGTAAGACATGGTGTAGATTCAAAGATATTTTGGTGATGATTTGCTGTTTTTGGCACTGGGTTGCAATGTTGGGGCCAGTGTCATAAATCTGGGTTTGCATCCTAGGTCATGGGTCTTTAAGCAAGACAATGACCCCAAGCATATTTCACCAAGCAGCCAGAAATGAATGAGAACAAAGCACTGGAGAGTTCTGAAGTGTCCAGCAATGAGTCTGGATCTTAATCCCATTAAACAGCTGTGGAAAAATCTTAAAATTGTTGTTAGTAGAAAGCACCCTTCAAATATGAGAAACCTGGAGCAGTTTTTAAAAGAGTGGTGCAAAATTTCAGTTGAGAGACATAAGAAGCTTGCTGATGGTTGTAGGAAATGACTGATTGCCGTTATTCATTCCAAAAGGTGTGCAACCAAATATTAAGTTGACGATGCCAACAATTTTGTCCTGCCTATTTTGCCTATTTTGTGAATTTACAGGTGCATCTCCAAAAATTAGAGTATCATCAAAAAGTTCATTTATTTCAGTTCAATACAAAAAGTAAAACTCATATATTATATAGAGTTACTACAAACAGAGTGATCTAT
The DNA here is from genome assembly GCF_039654945.1 of Dendrobates tinctorius. Classification (NCBI taxonomy): domain Eukaryota; kingdom Metazoa; phylum Chordata; class Amphibia; order Anura; family Dendrobatidae; genus Dendrobates; species Dendrobates tinctorius. The sequence goes on along the minus strand of NW_027361698.1, from coordinate 54,337,937 downwards.
TTTATGTGTTTATTTCTGTTAATGTTAATGATTATGGCTTACAACCAATGAAAACCCAAACATCATTATGTCAGTAAATTAGAATACTTTATAACAGCAGCTTGAAAAAATTATTTTAAAATCGAAATGTTGGCCTACTGAAATGTATATTCAGTAACTGCCCTCAATACTTGGTCCAGGCTCCTTTTGCATCAATTACTGAATCCAGATATATTCAGGGCAATGTGTCTGTCCAGATGTAGTCTGACCAGGCATCTTTCAAATTCCATATTTCAAAGTACAGATTTCTAATTACACTACTCTGAATTAGACTAGAATTCTAGAATGCATTTGGCCACTCATCATTCCTACAATATTATCATCATCATCATCACCACCATCTGTACCATCTAATCGAGCTGTTTTCCTCTTCCTACAGGCATGCACTGAATGTCCATTGCTTTTCCCAGCTCATGATTGTGTTTGTGAATTTGCATTTTCTATCCCTGGTATGCACTGAATGTCCACTGTTTTTCCCAGCTCCTGATTGTGTATGTGAATTTGCATTTACTATCCCTGGTATGCTTTGCTTAGGCCTCTTTCACACTTCAGTTTTTTGCCATCAGTCAAAAACCGCCAAAATTTGAAATTGGCGGATCCGCTTTTTCTTGTTGCGGATCCGCCAATTTCCCCATTGGGATACATTAGTGGCGGATTTTGACGGATGGTCGTCCGTTGCGTCCGATATTCGGCGGATCCGCAAAATTCTTTGCGGATTCTGTCTGAGGGGGACGGAGCATGTAACGTTTTTTTTCGCCGTCAAAATGGCGGATGACGGCGGATCCGCCATCATCAGCCATGCGGTAGAATGGGGCCCTATGGGCGGCGGATCCGCCGGGATCCGCGATTTTGCGGAATCCGCCGGCAGGATCCGCAAAATCGCACTGCGCATGCCCAGAAAAAAAGATACTTTTCCAGACAGTCCCAAAACTATATAAGATGGGCTAATTGGGCCCAGACATGCAGTAGCAGCCAGACAGCAAGCCAGCCAGACCACCACCAAGCCTGCAAGACAGCCACCAAGCCTGCAAGACAGCCACCCAGCCTGCCAGACCACCCAGCCTGCCAGACCACCCAGCCTGCCAGACACCCACCAAGCCTGCAGCCACAGCTATCAAGAGGCCTGCCAGTACCAGCTTTACCAAGTGTGAGTATACCTATGACATTTCTGTGTATGGCCTGCAAGTGTGTAGCCGTGTGTGTGTGTGTGTGTGTGTGTGTGTGTGTGTGTGTGTGTGGTCTGCGAGTGTTGCATGTCTGTTTTTTTTTTTTTATATTTTTTTTTCTGTTGCTTGTGTACTGCATTTTATTTTCATACAACTGTAATTATATTGTATTTTTTATGCTGTGATTGCTGCGATTGAGTGGTGTATGGTACGTGGTGTAATTGGGCCCAGACAATCCGGCACCAGCAACACTGAATACTCCAAGCAAGATATCCGACTCCAGCCTGCCTGACAGAAGATTCAACTAGAGCTATAAAACCTGTCTGCCCAGCTGCAAGTCTACCACCTGCAAGACCCCTGGAGCGTGTGTGTGTATGTGTGTGGCCTGTGTGTGCATTTTTATTTTTTTTCCATTTTTTTTTTTTTTCTGTTGCATGTGTACTGCTTTTTATTTTCATACAACTGTAATTATATTGTATTTTTTATGCTGTGATTGCTGCGATTGAGTGGTGTATGGTATGTGGTGTAATTGGGCCCAGACAATCCGGCACCAGCAACATTGAATACTCCAAGCAAGATATCAGACTCCAGCCTGCCTGACAGAAGATTCAACTAGAGCTATAAAACCTGTCTGCACAGCTGCAAGTCTACCACCTGCAAGACCCCTGGAGCGTGTGTGGCCTGTGTGTGCATTTTTATTTTTTTTTCCATTTTTTTTTTTTTTTCTGTTGCATGTGTACTGCTTTTTATTTTCATACAACTGTAATTATATTGTATTTTTTATGCTGTGATTGCTGCGATTGAGTGGTGTATGGTATGTGGTGTAATTGGGCCCAGACAATCCGGCACCAGCAACATTGAATACTCCAAGCAAGATATCAGACTCCAGCCTGCCTGACAGAAGATTCAACTAGAGCTATAAAACCTGTCTGCACAGCTGCAAGTCTACCACCTGCAAGACCCCTGGAGCGTGTATGTGTGTGGCCTGTGTGTGCATTTTTATTTATTTTTTTTTTTCTGTTGCATGTGTACTGCTTTTTATTTTCATACAACTGTAATTATATTGTATTTTTTATGCTGTGATTGCTGCGATTGAGTGGTGTATGGTATGTGGTGTAATTGGGCCCAGACAATCCAGCACCAGCAACATTGAATACTCCAAGCAAGATATCAGACTCCAGCCTGCCTTACAGAAGATTCAACTAGAGCTATAAAACCTGTCTGCACAGCTGCAAGTCTACCACCTGCAAGACCCCTGGAGCGTGTGTGTGTGTGTTGCATTTTTTTTTTTTTTTTTTCCCATCTTTTTTTTTTTTCTGTTGCATGTGTACTGCATGTTATTTTCATACAACTTTAATATTGTATTTCTTGCTGTGATTGTGTGGTGTAAGGCTGGTTTCATATTTGCACTTTATAGCGCAGTGATAACCTGCACACGTCCACCACTAATCCCCGTCCCATCTGGTCATCACCGCCTACTAGCACACATGGACGTTTGCGATCTGCACACCCTATCTTTAGTATGGGGTGCGCAGATTGCAAGCGTTCATGTGCGCTAGTAGGTGGGGATTAGTGGCGGACGTGTGCAGGAAATAGCTGCGCTGTAAAGTGCAAATGTGAAACCGGCCTAAATGGTATTGTATGTGGTGTTATTGGGCCCAGACATCTACATCAAACACCAGCCTGACTGTATCAGTCAGGCTGGTGTTTGATGTAGATGTCTGGGCCCAATAACACCACATTCAATACCATTTAGGCCGATTTCACATTTGCACTTTATAGCGCAGCGATGGCCTGCACACGTCCGCCACAAATCCCCGCCTACTACCGCACATGAATGCTTGCGATCTGCGCACCCTATCTTTATCATAGGGTGCGTAGATGGTGCGCTGGCAGGATTTTATCGTGTGCTGCGCACTTTTGAAGGTGTGCCCTTGTGCGCCAAACGCAGCATGTTGCATTTTGGCGCGCACGGCACACCTTCAAAAGTGCGCAGCACACTGTAAAATCCTGCCAGCGCACCATCTGCGCACCCTATGATAAAGATAGGGTGCGCAGATTGCAAGCATTCATGTGCGGTAGTAGGTGGGGATTTGTGGCGGACGTGTGCAGGCCATCGCTGCGCTATAAAGTGCAAATGTGAAACCGGCCTAAATGGTATTGTATGTGGTTTGGGCCCAGACATCTGGCAACAGCCACACTGAAGAAACCGAACCAGACATCAAACACCAGCCTGACTGATAGAATTTCAAACTCCGCTGCAAATCTTCCACCTGCAAGACACCTTGAGTGTGTAGCCTGGCTGTGTGTTATGCGTGTTTGCGTTTTTTTATTTTTCATGTATTGTGGTATTTAAAATAAAGAGCAGAGTAGCTCCTATTTTTTGGAAAAAAAAAAATAATAAAAAAAAAAATAAATAAATTGTTTTGAAAAAATCTCCTTTGTATCATTTTAAAAAAGGTAAAATTAAGTTACCATAAAGGTAATTGAAGTTTTCTGGTATACAAGTGTGGTTAAAAGTGAGATTGCAACATACCATGAAAAAATGGGTATACACAACTGAGTTTCAGGGAATTCAAAACCATGCAAACACAGTGGGTATACACAGAAATTAAACACCTTCAATCACTGGTTACATACTCTGTTGAGAGTTTCAGGGAATGCAAACACTGGTATACACAGCAATTACACACTACACGCCTTCAATCACTGGTTACACTCGGTGAGACCTTTAATCACTGGTTACACTCTCGGTGAGAGTTTCAGGGAATGCAAACTGGTATACACAGCAATTACACACCTTCAATTACTGGTTACACTCAGTTACAAAACACAAAGAAAGTAGGTTTACACAAAATATTACACACCTTCAATCACTGGTTACACTCTGAGATAAGGGAATGTAGACATGCAAACACTTAAAATTGCGTATAATTAGTTTCAGGGAATTACACATACAAAATGTGTTTTGTTTTTTTTTTTTTTTTTTTTTTAAACTTTCATATCATTTTCTTTCAGTTCACACAATGAAGCGCCACCATACCGGCAGACACGGCCAGCCCAACCGTAGCAGAGATTCATACCGCAGCAGGGATCAACGCAGCAGACATGACCGGTCAGACCGCAGCAGAAACAACCCTGACCGCAGCAGAGAGGAACAGCCACACCGCGGCGTACAGGCAACCATTAGTTTCCCTGTAAGTATAAAGACCTGAAAGCTTATTATGATCCTTTGTATAGTAGCTTAACAAGTGTCTTTATACTTGCAGATCACTTCAAGCACTACCAGCAGGGTAGCAGCAGAGAGACCCAGCCAGGCTGCAGCAGAGAGGGCCAGCCAGACCGCAACAGAGACTGCCAGCCAGGCCGAAGCAGATACTGCCAGCCAAACATTTTCCCTGTAAGTATAAAAGCCTGAAAACTTATTATGATACTTTGTATAGTAGCTTAACAAGTGTGTTTATACTTGCAGATCAGTTCAGGAAGCAACACAGCTGCCCCAAGCCGTAATGTCTTCTCCTGAAAGCTCCCCCTCACATCATCAGCGAGCTGAAGTAAAAAAAATTTTGTTTTTTTTTTATTTAAAATAATTTTTTTGTGGTTAAAAACACTATCCTATTATGTTTTAACAGGAAGCTGATTCAGAGGAGCTTCCAGGAGGAGACGTGCAGGGTGGAGAGACACACGGAGGGGGTGCGCAGATTGTAAGTTTAGCACATACACAGATACATAATGCTACACCCAACACAAACATTCATCACAGTGCACACACCATAACTATGCATCCATCCAAACATTTTTTTTCCCCCCCCCCCACAGTCTTCAGAATCCGGTGCCCGCACTAGAGTGACTCCCAGGACATCCCAGGGTCGTGAAGGTGATGCCTCTGGTGGTCGGCAAACGGTAAGTAACCCTATTTTGATAATTGTTTAAATGAACATCATGTGTTTGAATATAATGTAATTTTTTGCTTTTTGTTTTGTTTTTTATCTTCACAGGTTTCACAGCGTGCTCCCCGCAGACATCAGGAGGAGGGTATCATTAATGATAGTGATGACCTCATCCATGAGGTGGAAATCCGGGAGCCGCTGTGGAACATGGCAAACCGTCTTCATGCCGACCAACCAACCACACGACGGCTCTGGGATGAAGTCTGTTCTTCAGTTATTGACCACTGGGAGGAACTCAATGCGAGGGCCAGGGATTTTGTGCGTAAGTATTACAACTTAAGTAACTTATATTTCCAGCATGTGAAGTGTTGAATACTAAACCTTTTTTTTTTTTTTTGCTTCACAGGTGACAGGGTTATCACACGGTGGCGGTCGCTCCGGGATCGCTTCAAGAGGGACTACAACAAAGAGATTCAGACCCCTAGTGGATCGTCGGGAGGACGCCGGGGACCCCAGTACAAAAACTACCAAGCCCTGGCGTTCCTGCGATCTACAATGGCGTGCAGAAGGTAAATATTCCCCAAACAATTCCTGTAGTAGAAATGTTTAACCAATTTTTTTTTCAGCAGACTTAAATTAAATATCAATATTTTTAATATACATTTTTTCTTCTTTTTTTTTTTTTTTAGCACCATCTGCAGCACTCGGGAGTCTGCATCAGAGTTGCGTCCCTCTGGAGTGATCCCTAGTGAGACCGCCCCCGGTGACCACATCGAGGTATCCGACCCCTCTGTACCTACCCTCTTGTCTGATCCCTCTATCCCCTCCACCAGCACTGGAGCAGCAGGGCAGACTTCATCACATGAAGCTGCTGGTGACGACTTGTTCCCTGTTCCCCACCCCTCAGACACTGCCGCAACATCTCGACCAACTTTTGGTTCTGGCCGGCAGCGTCTGAGGAGTCAGGAAAGGCTGACCTTGTCTGACTGTTTGAGTCTAAACTCAACTGTTCAACACGGTTTCCACACTTATGGACAACGGTTATCTTCTGGGTTGACCATGATCAATCAAAGTATCATGGAACTCAGAAGATACATGGAACAGATGAGTTTAGAATCAAACCAGACACCGAGACATACCTTTTTTCAATCTGTTGTCCGGCAAATGGAAGGTTTAAGTACTCACCAGCAGATGCGTGTGATGCAAGCCTGTCAGAATGCTCTAGTGGAAGTGCTTGCTGAAGCATCTCTTCCTCCCCCTGTCCATCCTCCCCCTGTCTATCCTTCCACAGTCCATCCTCCCCCTGTCTATCCTTCCACAGTCCATCCTTCCCCCGTCCATCCTTCCACCACCATCAATCACACAGCCGTCCCTCCTCCTACCACTCCCTCTCCTTTCTCTAGTTCCCCATTCCATTCTTCCCAGTACCTACCTTCCCCATTGCATTATACCCCAATGCCATCGCCATACCCACCCCCACATACACCTTCAATGTACCCACAAACCTCGTCTGTCCATCCACTCCCGTCCCAACCACATGTGTTAAACCCCCCTTCCACTTCTGGTCCTCACCAACTCCCTCCCCAGTCCCCTACCCCCCCCCTCGATGTGGTCAACCCTGTTAACCCCCCCTCCAATACTATCTCCACCCAACATTATCATAGTTTGTAATTTTTCTGTTGTAATATACCAAAAAAAAATTAAAAAAAGGTAATATACCAAAAAAAATTAAAAAAGGTAATATTATACCAAAAAAAAGTTACCAAAAAGGTAATATACCAAAAAAAGTTACAAAAAAAGTTAAGAAAAAAAATTTAAAAAAAAAATACAGTTAATACAAATTATCAGAAATAAACTGTTTTTTTTCAAAAAACTTTATTGTGATGTTTATTTTTTGCTTCTTTATTCAAATTACACCAGTGGTGTAAAAGGTAAACACAAAACTTGGTAACACAACACTGGGTAATATTTCACAGTACACCGGTGGTGTACAAGGTACAAAAAAACACTTGGTAGCACAACATTTGATAACCAACACTTGTGAACATTTCAAAGTGTAAAACGCTTGGTACACAACACTTGGTAACTTTACGCTTGGTACACAACACTTGGTAACTTTACGCTTGGTACCCAACAATTGGTAACACTGCAAAGTGTAAAACTAACCAAATCACATGGTAAAACACAATGCTTGTGCAAAGCAAACACTTGGTAAAGTTTCAGATAAAAAAAAAAATTACTCACAATTGGTATGAAGAAAATTATATCATGTCATCTTGCCAGTCCACTTGTCCCTCTGGTGTAACAAAATAATCTGCAAAGGTATCCCTAATTCTTGCCACTGAACCAGTACTCCGAAAAGTTTGCTGCTCATAATCCCACAAGGTGGTTTCATACACATTTTCATCGATGGAAACTGGTTCCTTTGAAAGGACAAAATTGTGCAGGATTACACAGGCCTTTACCACCTCATCCACAGTCTCTGTTTTCATTTTCATGGCCGTTAACAGTACTCTCCATTTGGCAGTTAAAATTCCAAACGCGCACTCCACCACTCTGCGCGCTCTGGTTAACCGATAGTTATAGATTCTTTTCTGGTGTGTTAATCCACGACTACCATATGGCTTCAGTAGGTGTTTTGAAAGTTGAAAAGCATCGTCGCCAACGCACACAAAAGGCATTGGTGGGCCTGTTGTTCCAGGGAGTGGTCTTGGAGGTGGGAAGTTAAAATTGTCTCCATACAAGCGACGGCCCATGGTGGAAATCTTGAACACCTGAGAGTCATTAGAACGACCGTATGCACCAATGTCCACGGCAATGAATTTGCAGTTTGCATCCGAAATGGCCATAAGCACAATAGAAAAGTATTTTTTATAGTTGTAAAACTGTGAACCAGATCCCATGGGTTTCACAATCCTGATATGCTTGCCATCCACGGCACCGATGCAGTTTGGAAACTGGCAGATTTCTTGAAACTTCTCTGCAATCTCCAGCCAACTCTCCTGTGTTGGCTCTGGGATGTATTCCTCCTGTAGAGAATCCCATAATGCCCGGCAGGTCTGTTGTAGAATTCCAGCAATAGTGGAAATCCCAATCCGGAACTGGAAATGGAGGGAGGTGAAGGATTCTCCAGTTGCCAGGAATCTTAAAAAAAGGGAAAAAAAGTAAAATTAATACAAACTACAAGCCATAACATAACAATAAAAGCCTGCAGAATCTGAAACATTTTAAAAGGTAGATAACTTACCGAAGGGTCACCATCAAACGCTCCGTCGGTGATATAGAAAACCGCATGTAGGTGTCCCTTCTCCGGATTTGTTCTCCAACACGATCCACCAATATCTCAAAGAATTCCATCCGCATGCGCACGTAGTTGAAGAACTTGTCCGGATTCTCCCTCAATTCCAGGTACAGTGTGGAAAAAACGCCACGGGTGAACCTCTGCGCATTAATGGGATGAATCCACTGGCGCCGTCTCCTCATACGCAGGATTCGCAGTCTTCTTTTCTCCCTCTCGATAGCAATAATTGCCAACCGATTCAAGTGAAGATCCAATTCCACACAGAAGCTGTCAATACTCGCAATAACTCCTTCCAGACTCGCACTAACTCCTTCCATCGCTGCCACTAGCTCTAAAACCTTTCAAAGAAATTGTATCACAACACCCTAGATATATTTCTCCCTAGTTTCCAGCATCCAATCACATTTGAGAGCATTTTCCAAGAGCGAATCATATTTGGGAGCATCCCATTTTGGAGGTGTGGAAAAACGGATCCGCAAGAAAACGGATCCAACGGATGACAAAACGGATGCAAACTGATGGAACGGATCCGTTTTGTTGAGGATCCGCAGTAAAATCGGTATGGCGGATCCTTAACAAAACGGATCCGTTCCATCAGTTTGCATCCGTTTTGTTTGCATTTTTTGCGGATCCGCCAATTTCAAATTTTGGCGGATTTTGACTGATGGCAAAAAACTGAAGTGTGAAAGAGGCCTTACCCATCTATTTGTATCCATGATGTATTTCATTTCTCATGTGTGTTCCATGCATACCTCTGAGTGGTCAGTCCAGATGGCTGCCATCTACCTCCCCCCAGAACTAGCCATCTCCACCTTTCTCGACCACTTCACCACCTGGTCACTTCATTTCCTCTCTGCTGACATCCCTAGTATCATCAAGGGTGACTTCAACATCCCCATTGACACTTCCATGCCAGCTGCCTCTACATTTTTATCACTAACTAAATAAATAAATAATTTTGCGCTGGTTTCAGGTGTATTGTCCTTTTATGACCTAATAATATCCTGATGTATGGTTATAATACAATACTCTAGTCAATGTAGATTTCCATTACCTTGCATCCGCAATGTGCAATGTAATCCTGTAGAAGTGTTAATGTAGTCGGATCCTTACGACGAAAAAACCAAGATAGAAGATTGTCCCGGTTAAGGGGTATTCTGGATGACTAATCGCTTATAAGTAACATTGCAGCGCTGTCCCGGCCGGTTACAGACTATGGAGATCGGTGTCCTGCGGTACTGGAGAGAGCGCATGTCAGCACGTGTACTGACTGTAGAACCTGTAGGACCTGCATGACATCTTCAGTCACGTGACTCTCCCGCGGTCATATGGTGTGCAATTGTCCACAACGGAAGATGACAAGAACCATTTCCTACGCGTTTTGGAAAATAATAGCGTTTTCCTTCATCAGGGATGATTCTAGTCATATTGAGCAGTCTTTTTATAGCAACTATGATTTATTGAAATGCAAATAGCTCTATTTCATTATTAAGTCCCATGGGTTTTAGTGTGTCTAGCTCAAAAATCCATCTACTTTCAGCTTTGGACATTTTTTTAATAAAATCACCATTTCGCCAATGTTGTTTAACTATTTGAATCCCTGTTACATCTATGCCATTCACTAAGCCCCCATGTGCTTTGGCAAAATTCTTGGAGAGGGGTTGGTCATCAAATTTCTTCCTAATTTTCCACAGATGCTCATTGATTCTCACATGCATAGGTCTTTTTGTCCTCGCTACATATAGATTATTGCACGGACATTTAATGGAATATATCACACCCTTCGATGTGCACATAATTAAGTCTATGATTGGATAGTCCCTATCTCCTTTCTTCATTGCAGTATTTTTCTTTAATTTTAGAGTTTTACAGACTTTACATTTTTTGCAGGGAAAAAATCCTTTTAAGTTTTCACTAAAGGGGGCAAGGGATTTTACTAAAGGTGGATCTCTAATAGATGGAGCAACCAGAAGACCCAGGTTATTTGCTTTCTTTAATATAAACCTAGGTTTACTATATATCTTCTCTCCCACAATTTTGTCATCCTTCAGAATATGCCAGTGTTTCTTAGCAATATTTCTCGATATGTTTGTGTTTGCATTATATTGAGTAATAATGAGGATTTCAAAATAATCTCCCTCATTTTTTGAACTAATCTTTTTTTTTGTTTCCATTAGTTCCATTCTGGGGATGATTTTTACCTCCTCTTTGGCTGATTCTAATAACATGGTATTATAACCTTTGTCTATGAATTTTTCTGTTAATGCTGTTGCTTCTCTTTCAAACACTATGTTTTATCGCTAACTGCCTCCTTTGGCCTCATTCAATCGTCCTCCGCAGCCACTCACAAAGATGGTCACATGATGGAACTTATCTTCACCCTCCTCTGTTCCTTTACTAATCTCACTAACTCACCCCTCCCCCTGTCTGACCACAACCTGCTGACATTCTCATCCCTCTCCTCTCCTAGTGCACAACCCCCACTCCACAAACTCACTCACCCTCACAGAAATCTCATACATCTCAATTTACATTCACTCTCTGAGTCCCTTCTCCCTGTTACTGACATAGCTTCCTTTCATGACACTGATGCTGCTGCCACCGTTTATAACACCACAATAACAGCAGCACTTGATTCAGCCTCCCCACTCCCGCATAGCAAAACTCGTACAATCAACAGGCAGCCCTGGATGACCAGCCTGACCAAAGAACTGAGACAGGCTTCCAGGGTTGCTGAGCAGAGATGGAAGAGATCCAACTCTGCTGAGCACTTCATTGCATACAAGCAGTCCCTCACCAGCTTCAGGTCCATGCTCACTGCCGCAAAACAAACCTGCTTCTCATCTCTCATATCCTCCTGTTTCACAACCCAAAACAGCTTTTCAACACTTTCAATTCTCTACTCTGTCCCCCTCCTCCTCTTATCACTGCTGAAGACTTTGTCTCTTTCTTTAAGCATAAGATTGATACGAACAGAGAAAGCTTTGGCCCGCAGCCCCCAATGCCCCTCTTAGCAGCTCAGCCCTGTTCCTCCAAAATCAACTTCTCCACCATGACAGAAGATCCGCTCTCCACCCTCCCATCCAGATTACACCTCACCACTTGCATTCCTGACCTGCTTCCATCCCAACTCATCCCTAACCTTGCCACAGTCTTCATCTCAACTCTAACACACCTCTTCAATCTCTCACATAAAAATGGTGTCTTCTGTTGTGAGTTCATTCTCACCAGTTGTAAGTTCCCCTTCTGGACTCCCTCTGGTGGTGACGGGAGGTGGTGCGGCTGGTTTGATCAATGGAGATCTGGCACCTGAGAATGAGGATGATGATTGGATCTCAGGATTCTCAGATTGGATTTAAGACAGCCGACGCCCTATTCAGTTGCTGGTGATTCCTTCTGGCTTGTCAGCTCTTGGTTTTCAGCTCTGTTCCAGTCATCTAAATCTAAGTTTTTCTGCTAATGTTCACACTTGATTTTGTTGGTCTATTCAGTTTTTTGTGTGGTCTGCCAGCCCCAGCTTGGGGCTGAGCTGAATTTCCACTCTTATTTTTCAGTATTTTGCCAATTGGCTTTTTGTCCCTTACTAGTTCGGTCTCTTTTTGCTCTGTCTCAGAATATTTCAGAGTGCTGATATAGTGGGAGAAGTCTAGTGACTTCAGGGTTAATTTTGCTATCACAAGTGTTGGACATTATTTTGTAGGGTTTTTTGCAGGTTGCAGATAGTGTCGTCCCTTTCCTTTCCTGTCTAGTTAGTTTGGGCCCCATCATTTGCTCAGCCTATTTTCCTGCCTGTGTTTGTGCCTTCAACTTGTTTCACCCTCAATACATGTGTGGGGGCTATCTATTCCTTTCGGGTCTGCTCTGGGGCAGTTAGTTTTCCATTTTCTTGCTTTAGGCTTATGTAGTCCTCCGGCCGTGATGAGGCGTCTAGGTTCATCGTAGGCACGCTCCACGGCTATTGCTAGTTGTGTGGTAAGATCAGGGATCTGCAATCTGCATAGTTACCAACCACTCTGTTTTCTGTGGCTTAGCTTGTTTGCTTTTTTCTCCACGGTGATCCATTCATAACAGTCTTCCCCTCATCCTTCAAACATGCCTCAATCACACCCACCCTCAAAAAGACCTCCCTCGACCTATCCTCTGTGTCTAGCTATTGCCCGATATCCTTTCTTCCTTATGCCTCAAAACTAATGGAACAGCATGTCCATCTTGAACTGTCCTCCCACCTCTCCTCCTGCTCTCTCTTTGACCGGTAACAATCTGGCTTCCGACTGCATCACTTAACTGAAACTGCCCTAGCTAAAGTCAACAACGACCTACTAACCGCCAAGAACAAGCGACACTACTCTGTCCTCCTTCTCCTGGACCAGTCTTCTGCCTTTGACACTGTTGACCATTTCCTCCTGCTACAGATTCACTCATCTCTTAGCATCACAGACTTGGCCCTATCCTGGATCTCATTATATCTAACAGACCGAACATTCAGTATCTCCCTCTCCCACACCACCCCCTCACCTCATCCCCTGTCTGTTGGTGTTCCTCAAGGCTCTGTTCTAGGACCCCTACTCTTCTCCATCTAAACCTTCAGAATGGGACAGCTCACAGAAACCCATGGTTTGCAGTATCATCTCAGCTTTCTTCTCTGCTCACTTTCTAAAACTGAACATGGACAAAACAGAATTCATCATCTTTCCCCCATTTCGGTCTACCCCTCCACCAGACCTATCTATCAATGTCAATCGCTGCTCACTTTCCCCAGTCCCGCATGCTCGGTGCCTTGGGGTGATCCTCGACTCTGCCCTCTCTTTCAAGCCACTTATCCCAGCATTTGTCTCCTCCTGCCGTCTCAAACTCAAAAATATTTCCTGGATCCGTGCATTCCTTGACCATGAAACCACAAAAACACTAGTGCATGCCCTTACCATTTCCCGCCTCGACTACTTCAACCTCATACTCTCTGGCCTCCACTCTAGCACTCTGGCACCACTCTAATCCATCCTACACTCTGCTGCCCGACTAATCCACCTGTCTTCTGTTATTCCCCAGCCTCTCCCCTATGCCAAGCCCTTCATTGGCTTCCTATAATCCAGAGGCTCCAGTTCAAAACCCTAACTATGACATACAAAGCCATCCACATTCTATCTCCTCCATACATCTGTGACGTGGTCTCCCGCTACTTACCTACACGCAACCTTCGATCCTCTCATGGTCTCCTTCTCTTCTTCCCAAAATCGCATACAAGACTTCTCCCGTGCTTCCCTCATACTCTGGAACTCTCTTGCCCAACACATCAAACTCTCGCCTACCATGGAGACCTTGAAAAAGAACCTGAAGACCCACCTCTTCCAACAAGCCTACAACCTGCAGTGATCTCAATCTACAGAACCACTGCATGACCAGCTCTACCCTCTCCTAGTGTATCCTCACCCATCCCCTATAGACTGTAAGCCCTTGCGGGCAGGGTCCTCTCTCCTTCTGTACTTGTGTGTGCCTTGTTTTACTCATGTTTACTGTACTTGTCTATATTTGCCCCTTTTCACATGCAAAGCACCATGGAATGAATGTTGCTATAAAAATGTACAGTAAAAATAATAATAAAATAATAATAATAATAATCCATGTGGTGTGGCATGGAGGCGATCAGTCTGTGGCACTGCTGAGGTGTTATGGAAGCCCAGGTTGATTTGATAGCAGCCTTCAGCTAATATGCATTGTTTGGTCTGGTGTCTCTCATCTTCTTGACAATACCGCATAGATTCTCTATGGGGTTAAGATCAGGTGAGCTTGCTGACCAATCAAGCACAGTGATACTGTTGTTTGTAAACCAGGTATTGGTACTTTTGGCAGTGTGGAGAGGTGCCAAGTCCTTCTGGAGAATGAAATTTCTATCTGCAAAAAGCTTGTTGGCAGAAGGGAAGCATGATGTGCTCTAAAATTTCCTGGTAGATGGTTGTGCTGACTTTGGTCTTGATAAAACACTGTTGACCTACACCAGCAGGTGACATGGCTCGCCAAACTATGACTGTCTGTGGAAACTTCACACTAGATCTCAAGCTGCTTGGATTGTGTGCCCCTCCACTCTTCCTCCAATCTCTGGGACCTTGATTTCCCAGGTCTAGTGTGAAGTTTCCACAATCAGCTATGGTTTGTGGAGCCATGTCATCTGCTGGTGTAGATCGTAGGATATAGTAACAACAAGGAATGTTACTTCATCAACCCTGCTGAGAATATAGTGGAGCATTTTGCATTTACCTAACCTGATATGGAGGACACCAGGATCTTCTATACTTGTTGTGCAAAGTCTCCTGTCCCGGCTGTAAAATCTGCTGTGCATTATTTGAACTCCCTATGTGGCAACCACCTGACTGCCTACAAAAAGGCACTGGATAATATATAATAAATAGAACCTATCAGCTTTTTTGTTTTCCAAAAATGTTCCCTCAACTAGAAGGTGGAGCCTTAGAAAAGCATTTTTTCCCATTACTAAGGAGTGGGTCTCCTACACTGGTAAAGTGTATGCACTAATTGCAAGGGATGCAAAAAATTAGAAAGAAGCACCCTAATGCCCCTTTAAAGAGACGTGGAAGACCTCAAAAAACAATTGTTTTCTCATTATTAAGGAGTGGATACCCTAGACTGGTAATCCGCATGCACTAAGTTCATTGGCTGAAAAACATTTATCCCTGAGGGGTATACATATGTATCAAATAATGATAGAGGTAGGCCTCTAAACATTCATAAAGTGGGCATCATAAACACCCTTAAAATATTTATAGTGATGGTAGCATGATCGCTCTGTTGATATTATAGTAAAGGATGACAATGAGGAGGATGACAAAAAAAAGACAAAATCCTGAAGTGTACACACTACTTATGTTTGGGTGGGAAAGGGTGCATAGACCAGCAAAAACCCATAGGATTTGAGTTTATGTTCCACTGCTATTTACAAGACTGGGCCAATCCAGCCCTTGTTAATTTTAAAAATAGTCAGAATTTTCAATTGGCAGGCGGATGCGCCCATCTGTTTTAATTCCCCTGGCAACACTAAAAACCTGCTTTGATAAAATGCTAGCAGCAAGGCAGGCCAGGATCTCCAAGGTGTAGAGAGACAGTTTATATTAACATACTAACATAGTAACAGTTAGCAAGGCCAAAAAAAAAACATTTGTCCATCTAGTTCAGCCTATATTCCACTAGAATAAATCCCCAGATCTACGTCCTTGTAAAGAACCTAATAACTGTAAGATACAATATTGTTGCGCTCCAGGAAGACATCCAGGCATCTCTTGAACCTCTTGACTGTGTTCGCCATCACCAACTTTTCAGACAAGGAATTCCAGATTCTCACTGCCCTAACAGTAAAGAATCCTCTTCTATGTTGGTGAAAAAGCTTTCTCTCCTCCAAACGCAGAGAATGCCCCCTTGTATTCCTTGGTATAAATAGATCCTCGGAGTGATATTTGCATTGTCCCCTGTAACGTTCCACCATGTGAGTGGATGGGGATTTTAGACTTTGCAGGTCTTTGAGGTAAACACTGGCATGCTCAGGGTTAAAATGAAGCCATTCAGTTTATTACTAAGACATTTCCATCAGCCATTTCACTGTCTGTAACATGAATACAGTCTCTCCGTGACCCCAGTCAGTATAGTATAGATACCTGTCCGTTACCTGCTGGTGTCGGCCACACAGGTTCCCAGGTCCCTCTTGTCCTCAGAGGTATCCGTAAACATGGAGCAAAATACAGACTTTTCCTGAAACATACTTTTCACTGACCCCGGTCAGTATAACACACGGTTGTCAAGACCGTTACCTGTTGGAACGCCACACAGGTTCTTGGATTCCTCTTGTCCTCAGAGGCATCTGCTAAATGTCCATTCACACACAGTCTCTTTCTGACCCCGGTCAGTATCACACGGTTTTCAAGACCGTTACTTGTTAGCCACACAGGTTCCCAGATCCCTCTTACCGCAGAAGCATCCTGTACACATTTCTCTCTGACCCCGGTCAGTATCACATGGTTTTCAAGACCGTCCGCTCCTTTTGTCTCGGACTCGCCGGCACAGCTTCCCCAGGCTGTCCTACGTCCGAGCCTGGATCATGGGAGCTCTGCCCAGGCTGACAGAGTCCTAACATACTCTCTCACACATGTGCAACACACCTTCCTTTGATAGCCTGTAACCACTCCCAGTTACCTACCACATGGCTAGTCACATGTTCATGACCTCATCACAGGTCCTGCAGATTCACAACCACACACATGTCTCTTCAGCCAAAATGGGGTACAGTGAGCCCCCTCACCACAGTGTGTGATACATGGGTAGCCAGACCCTCCCAACTCTCATAGCTATCCGTAACCCGGACCCAAATGTGAACAGCAACACTTAAAAATCTACATACACTTAAGAAAAACACTCCGGGCTACATCAAAGGGAGATACCATCCCTGTGACACATACCTTCCATTAACCACTTGACCACCAGACACACCACACCCCTTATATACTAATACATGGTTATTAGATCACCCCTTAGTCATTTTTTCTATACTAACGAATCCTAATTTTGCTAATCTCTCTAGGTATTGGAGTTCCCCCATCTCCTTTATTAATTTTGTTGCCCTCCTTTGTACTTGCTCTAGTTCCATTGTATCCCTCCTGGGTACCAGTGCACAAAACTGTACACAGTACTCTATGTGCGGTCTAACCATGAATTTGAACACAGGCAATATAATGCTCTCATCAGGTGTATCCAAACCTCTTTTAATGCACCCTATGATCCTGTTTGCCTTGGCAGCCACTGCCTGGCACTGGCTGCTCCAGGTAAGTTTATCATTAATTAGGATGCCCAAGTCCTTCTCCATGTCAGATTTATCCAGTGGTTTCAAATACAGTTTGTAATGGTGATATTGATTGTCCATACCACGTGTCTAGCTTGGATAGCAAATATTTGTAAGGCACAGAAGTATCACGTAGGACACTGGTACAGTATGCAAGGCACTCCACCATCTTCCAGAACTTTTCCCTCCTTGTCAGAATATCCCACACATCAGAGCTTGAATGATGTGAGGGTCTGAGCAAACTGCCGCATACCTTTGATAGTGTTCCCCTACCTCTGCTGCATCTGGTATATTTCTCCCTTGCCTCTACTCCTCAGTTGTCCCAACCAGGGAGATGGTAATTTTTAATTTTTAAATAATTCTTCAACTAGGGATTTTGGTACTGCAACATTTTATTAGACCTCTATGCCATGTGGAGGAGACATGTAAAGCTCTCCTTGTGGCCTGGGTCTAGAAGGGTGACCAACCATTAATTGGTGCTGGCCAAAATGTGTACAATGCAAGGGTCACGGGAAAGGCAGCAGAACATAAACCCAGCCATGTGTGCCAAACTGCTAACAGCCAAGACTTAATTGTCCCCACCAAGAGGACTGTCCATCATCTACTTCTCATCCTCCTCCTCGTCTTCAGGCTATCGACGCTGAACAGACGGGATGAAGGTGATGAGAGCAGTACTATCTGTAGTGCAGGAAACCAGCTCCTGTTTAGAGATGAGCAAATATTTCAATGTTCGGTTCGGATTACGATCGCCAAGTTGCGATATTCGCCAATTAATTTGTCAAATGTTTGCCGAACGAAACCGAACACCATTCATGTCAATGACAGGCAAAAACAAAGGCATGCACAACACCTTATAACGGCCCCAAATGCTGCCAAATCACATCAAATGAGGGACAAACACAAGGAAATTGGCCTCATTTCACCCACAGTACAAATTTTAGCATGACACTGCAGCAGTCAGCCAGGCATGAGGTATCGGGGTCTGTGACAGCATTTACAGCTTTCAATTGAACATCACAGTAAGATGACATGAGTGAGGTATCATGTAGGCCTCCTTTGCTGGGAGCCCTGACACTACATACAACACCCCTACCTGCTTTCATGCGGAGCCACACTGAAGTGGCAGAAATATTAATTTGTAGACTACCATTGTCAGAGCAATTTAAGGATAGTAACATGGGTAGTTGAGTCCAAGGAAGTGAAGGCCTGATGGACTTGGAGGACTACTGCTACAGGCAGCATGCTTGAAGTAGACCCAACCAGGAGTGCTCACATTTAAACAAATGAGGGCCTTACACCACAGAAGTGGCATAAACTTGTAAATAACTCATGAAAGAATAAAGTTACACTAAAACCAAGCACACCATTGCTTTTCTTGTCAATTTCTCAAAAGTTTAATGTGTCACATGTCCCTCTTCCCATTGAAAAAATAAAGTTGGATCCACAATGGCTGATTTCAAAATGGCCACCATGGTCACCACCCATCTTGAAAAGTTTCCCACCTCACATATACTAATATGCAACAAACAGGAAGCTGATATCACCAGTCATTCCCATTTTATTTTGGTGTATCCATAAAAATGGCCCACCCTGTATATATGGGATACATTTTCACAGAACCTGGGTATCTATTGGAGCAATGCAATCTGTTCTAGACATGTCTTTTTAATTGAAATCTGTATGGTAACAAGTATTACTAATTGTCATTTTGCCTATGTATATGGGAACTGTATGGAACTTTTGTCGATATAAACCCCGGTATTTATGGGTGTAACGCCAATCTTGAAGTTCGCAAAATAAAAAAATTATAACCATGCCTATATATGGGATACTTATGGGACCCTTGACTGTGCAAAACCAGGCATCTAAAGGAGTTAAGCAATTTGTCTTAGGCTTCCTTCATATGTACGAGTCTCTGGCTTGTGTGGTATCCATTTCACACGTATCGGAGACATGGGTGGCAAGGCCAATACAAGTTTACAGGTCCACGTAAAGTCTATAGAACCAATAGGACTGTGCACATGTCTGATATTTCCTCAGCCAAAGAAAAAATTTGCTGCATGCCAAAGTTTTATTTGATATTCAGATCTAACTCTGCCATGCAAGTCAATGAGTTGGTTGAAATCACTGGACTGCATTCGGATGACATCTGAGTGCAGTTCATTTTCCATAAACTCAGAGTGAAGATTGAGAATTTTTTTCTTCATCCAAGAGAATCGGATCACACTATGATCACATTCTGATCATACTCTAATTGGAGTTTGATCATTTTGGGATTTGCATAATCCACTAGATTCTCTCAGATGTGAGAATATATATTCATGTGACCCTAGCCTTAGACATTTCTTTAACCCCTTAACCCCAGGGCCATTTTCTGTTTTTGCGTTATGTTTTTTGCTCCTCTTTTTCACAGAGCCATATTTTTTTATTTTTTGGTTAAAACAGCCATGTGATTGTTTTTGTGGGACAAGTTGTACTTTTGAATAACACGATTGTTTTTAACATATAGTGTACTGGAAAACAGGAAAAAAAAGTGTGGTGAAATTGTAAAAAAAAGGACAATTCCACACTCTTTTTTTTACCATGTTTACTAAATGCTAAAACTGACCTGCCATTACGATTCTCCAGGTCATTAGGAGTTCATAAACTCCAAACAAGTCTATGTTCTTTTTTATTTAAGTGGTGAAAAAAGTTATAAACTTTGGTTTAGAAAAAGCGCCATTTTCCGAGACCCGTAGCGTCTCCGTTTTTCATGTTTTAGGGCTGGGGGAGGACTTATTTTTTGCGCACTGAGCTGAAATTTTTACACAGTTGATACATTGATACAATATTGGTGTATATACCATCACTTGATCACTCGCAATTACATTTTATTGCAATGTAGCGGCGACTAAATAAACTTAATTCTGGCATTTTTATTTTTTTCTCGTTATGCCATTTAGCGATCAGGTTAATTCTTTTTTTATTTTGATAGCTCTGGCGATTATGAAAGCAGCAATACCAAATATGTGTAAGTTTATTTTTTTATTTTGAATGGGGGTGAAAGGGGAGGTGATTTGAACTTCTATTTTTTATTTTTGTAATATTTATTTATTTTATTTATTTTACTCATTTATAAAGCGCCATTATTATTCCACAGCGCTTTACAGACATTATTGGCACTGTCCCCAATGGGGCTAACAATCTAAATTCTCTATCAACATGTCTTTAGAATGTGTGAGAAAACTTACCCAGAGGAAACCCAAGCATACACTGTAAGGGGCTTGCGGAACGCATCGAATAATAAAGGTGGTATAAGGTGCATTCGCAGCCCGGGGTCCACCGTGCAGAGATGGTAAAACTGCTGCTCGGTAATGGTGGAGAACTAAGTGAACACTGGCGAGGTATTTGTGGGGACAAATGACACCGCAAGAAACGACCTGGAAACCATCTGCAGAGACTTTGAAGACTTAGGCAAGAAAGTGAAAGAACTGGGAGCGCAGGTGGTCTTCTCTTCCATCCTCCCAGTGGATGGCCATGGAACAAGGAGGTGGAATAAGATTCTGCAGGTGAACAACTGGCTATGTCGATGGTGCCGTCAGCAACGATTTGGATTTCTGAATCACGGAGTGAACTACTTATACGATGGACTACTTGCTAGAGATGGGGTGCACCTTACGACGACTGGAAAGCATGTATTTGGAAGTCGCCTTGCTACACTTGTAAGGAGAGCTTTAAACTAGAACAACATGGGAAGGGAAGCAAAAGACCAGAAAAAGCCATACACTTGACAAATTCATGAGAACTCTGCTATTAGAAGTGGAAAGGAAGAACAAAGACAAAAGAATCTAATTAATAAAAATATTGGAGAAAGAGAAACCAATCACAAACTAAAATGTTTCTATACTAATGCACAAAGCATGGGCAACAAACAAGGAGAATTGGAACTACTAACACAGGAAAAGAAATATGATGTCATTGGAATCACTGAAACTTGGTGGGACAATACACATGATTGGAATACAAGACTAGAAGGATACAACTTATTTGCAAGAAACAGACTTCATAAACGAGGAGGGGGTGTCACATTGTATGTTAGAAATGCGTATATCTGCACAGAGATTGAAGCTTCAGAGACTGGGAGTTCTGTGGAAACTGTTTGGGTAAGAATACAAGGACAGAACAATGGAAATGACACCATTGTAGGCATTTACTACAGGCCACCTGTGCAAGCTGAAGATATGGATGAACTCTTTATGCATCAAATGGCCAAGTTCTCCAAAAAATATGACATAGTTGTCATGGGAGATTTCAACTATCCAGACATTTGTTGGGAATCTCTCTCAGGCAAAACTAACAGGTCAAGGAAATTCTTATCCTCTCTTGCTGAAACTTTATCTTCCAAAAGGTAAGGGAGAAAACAAGGGGAACTGCTACCTTGGATCTAATCCTTATAAACAGGGAGGAAATGGTTGAGGAGGTAAAAGTGGCTGGGACCTTAGGAGGTAGCGACCATGCTATTTTAGAATTTTGGATGACTAGAGGCGGAAGACCTGTGAAGACTCAGACGTCAAGGTTAGATTTCAGAAAGGCAGATTTTAAGGGATTCAGAAAGAGAATTCGAGGGATCCAATGGCTGGATATCCTTAAAGACAAAAATGTCCAGGAAGGATGGGAAATCTTGAAAAATGAAATTCTCAAAGCACAGTTGTTAACAATTCCGAAAAGAGGGAAGAATAGGAAGCATTTAAGGAAACCAGGATGGATGAACACAGAACTTAAGCACATGCTAAAAAGGAAGAAAAAAATGTTTATAAAATGGAAAGAGGGAGGCATATCTAAAGAAGAATATAATGTTGTCTGCAGAACCTGCAGGGCACAAATCAGATTACTAAAGCTGAAAATGAATTGAGGCTTGCAAGAGATGTCAAAAGCAATAATAAAGGATTTTGGGGATATGTCAAAAGTAAAAGAAAAGTCAAAGATGCTATAGGATTTTTACAGGATGAAAATGATGAAATGGTAAGACAGGATGTTGAGAAGGCTGAACTTTTAAATTCCTATTTTGCATCTGTTTTCTCTCAGAAAGGAAATGTAACATCAACTGTTATTCACTGTCCTATTAAGGGAATAGAAGAATCCAGGATATCTATAAACAGAAAGATAGTGAGGAAACACTTAGCTAACCTAAGTGAATTCAAGTGTCCAGGTCCAGATGAATTACACCCCAGAGTACTGAAGGAGATAGCAGAAGAAATTTTTGAACCCCTCTCCATAATCTTTGAAAATTCTTGGAGAACAGGAGAAGTGCCAGAAGACTGGAGAAGAGCAAATGTTGTTCCTATCTTCAAAAAGGGGAAGAAGGTGGACCCAGGCAACTATAGGCCGGTGAGTCTGACTTCTATACCAGGAAAGATCTTTGAACAAATTATTAAACAACATGTATGTCAATACCTGGATAAGAATGAAGTGATTAAACAGAGTCAGCATGGGTTTGTAACTAATAAGTCAAGTCAGACTAACTTAATTTCCTTCTATGATGGTATAACTGATTGGGTGGATCAAGGAAATGCTGTAGATATAGTATATCTTGACTTCGCAAAGCATTTGACAAAGTCTCTCATACAATCCTTATTGAAAAAATGACTAAGTATGGAATGGACAAGGCAACTGTTAGGTGGATTCATAACTGGCTTAGTGATCGGACCCAAAGAGTGGTCGTAAATGGCTGCACATCCAGTTGGAAGAATGTCTCAAGTGGGGTACCACAGGGCTCTGTCCTGGGCCCTGTATTGTTCAACATCTTTATCAACGATTTAGATGAAGGAATTGAGGGTAAACTGATTAAATTTGCTGATGACACAAAGCTAGGAGGGATAGCTAATACTAGAGAAGAGAGAGAGAGGATTCAAAAAGATTTAAATAAACTGGAGAAGTGGGCAGCAACTAACAGAATGGTTTTTAACAGGGAGAAATGCAAAGTACTACATCTGGGCAATAAAAATGAAAAAAGCATATATAGAATGGGAGGAATAGGGCTAAGTGACAGCACATGTGAAAAAGACTTGGGTATACTAATAGATCACAGACTGAATATGAGTCAACAGTGTGATGCAGCAGCAAAAAAGGCAAATGCAATTCTAGGATGTATTAACAGAAGCATACAGTCTAGATCACGTGAAGTCATTATTTCCCTCTACTCCTCTTTGGTCAGACCTCATCTGGAATATTGTGTCCAGTTTTGGGCACCACATTTTAAAAAAGACATCAACAAACTGGAGCAAGTTCAGAAAAGAGTGACCAGAATGGTGACCGGTCTGCAAACCCTGTCTTATGAGGAAAGGCTGCAGGATTTGGGAATGTTTAGTTTGCAAAAGAGAAGACTGAGAGGAGACTTAATAGCTGTCTACAAATATCTAAAGGGCTGTCACATTGTAGAAGGATCAACTTTATTCTCATTTGCACAAGGAAAGACTAGAAGCAATGGGATGAAACTGAATGGGAGGAGACACAGATTAGATATTAGAAAAAACTTTTTGACAGTTAGAGTGATCAATGAGTGGAACAGGCTGCCACGAGAAGTGGTGAGTTCTCCTTCAATGGAAGTCTTCAAACAGAGGCTGGACAGACATCTGACTGGGATGATTTAGCGAATCCTGCTTTGAGCAGGGGGTTGGACCAGATGGCCCAGGAGGTCCCTTCCAACTCTACGATTCTATGATTCTATGATTCTATGACCCGGTGTGCACAGGAGCGAACTCTGTTGCCTCACAGAGCCACTGAAACAACTGCCGGAGCCTGTTTATACTCACAGAGCTCGGCTGGGTGAGCACTAGCTAACAGTCACAGAACTCTTCCCCAGAGGCACAGGGCTAGAGTCCCTTTAGACCGCTAGTGCTCGGCGCCGCAGCTGCGGTGCCAGCAAGAGAACAGATTAATATTAATTGCACCGACTCCAGCGGATGCCACTAACCTCCCAGAGCAGGGAGGAAAGCGCTTAAGTAGCGCACGGCGACGCTATAAGGAACGCTGCTGCTAGGGCGGTGCAAAGTTGCCTTGTGCTGGATGGCACTGTGTGACACTATCCCTCGTGTGGAGAGTGGGATGCTCTGTGGCACATAGACTAAGCCACTGCTGGAGCTGACTCTGACTCCGTAACCCCTATACCATACACAAACAAGGGAGGTGATCATAATGTGTCAGTCACCAGTCTCATGCATCTATTTATACACACATAACTACCAATAAGAGTCTATGTTAGAGCATGGCCAAGTGGCCATGTGACTCATTTATAGTGGCGTCCTTCCAGCACCTTCCCAGTGGACCAATGCGAGCAGGAACGGGACCTGCGCATGTGACCTCCGATCTCCAATGAGAGGTCATCCCATGGGCGTGCTCAGTAGGCAAAAGACAGGACTTAGCTTGCTGCTGACTCAAGCATGGTGTTATAGCAGAGCCTGGAGGAGCAACCAGACACCTAGCATCAGCCTGGGCAAGACACCAGGACCGACATCTCTGCTGAGCAGGAATCTCTGTGGCCGCAGAGGAATGAGAGACCGCAGAGGACATGGCTTGAGATTTCCCCTGCGCAGTATTTTTTAAAACTTTTTTTACTTTTTGCATGCTTCAATAGTTCCCATGGGAGACTAGAAATTGCAATTGTCTGATCGGCTTTGCTACATGCAGGCGA
Organism: Dendrobates tinctorius; assembly: GCF_039654945.1. Lineage (NCBI taxonomy): Eukaryota > Metazoa > Chordata > Amphibia > Anura > Dendrobatidae > Dendrobates > Dendrobates tinctorius. The sequence goes on along the minus strand of NW_027361698.1, from coordinate 54,313,036 downwards.
TGATCAGATTGCCTGTATGTAGCAGAAATGCTCACTTGTTATGAGCACCGACAATTGAGCAGCACTCATAGCAATCTGGCTATGACAATCACAGAGGTCCACCGCGATCACATGACGGGGTTACCTATGTTTACCTATGGATGGGAACCAGAGCCCACATCAAAGGGAGGGAATATGACGTGGGCGTACTATTATGCCTTACGTCGGAAAGGGGTTAATTCCTATGTGAAGGCTAGCAAATGTTACCAATTATTATCATCATGCTTCCTTCACTATATACAGCCTTCTGTTTAGTTGGTTTACTGACACTGGCTAAGGGTTCGCTTACACTGGTGTATATATAAAGGATTGCAATGTGAGAAAATCCCTCATTGCACTGTGAACAACATTATTAAATGAGGCAGAGCAGATCGGCAAATTTTTCCTCATGCTGATTCGGCATGAGAAAAAAAAATCACAGCATGCTGCAATTTGCAGGGTATCTGGCACAGTGCGCATCCATTCAAGTCAATGAGTGTGCAAAGTATCGGACTGCACCGGCATGTCATCTGGGTGCAGGTACTCTGGAGTCACTCTGTCACACGCACCAGCTTATCATGAGATGTCATCGGAAACAACTGGTACACTTTAAATTGCTCTGAAATATCTACGTTTTATGGTGTTACTTTTGTCAACAAGATCAGTATTTCTACTTTTGATGAGACTATATTAAAGCACTAGTCTAAATTTAGACTGAAAAGATAGAAAGAAAAATTCATCCATACTTTTCTTTCTGTAAGTCAAATCTGTTTAACATGGTGTGACAATGTATTTGACTTTTCTTTACATGTTTAGTAATTTATAGATACTAAAACCAAAAATGTTTTAATGAAACATTATACAATATGAGGAATCCCTGCTCTCGCATTAGGTTATGCGTCAATACCCTGGAGATAATCTTTAATGATGTAAACAGATCTCCCTGTTTTAAACTTCATCACCGCTAGCTATTTTTAATCATCTCATTAGTTTTAAGGCACTGAGGGCATAATTTAATTTTAATTGTTTTGTTTTCAGGTGTGGCAAGATTAAAAGACAGTGAGAAGAAGAGAAATGAAAAGGCAAAATCGTACTGACTTTCATTTCCAGGGTCAACGCAGCTAAAGCAAAATAAATCTTTTATGTAAGTCTAGTGACCCAAAAGAATAATACCTTTCAATTTAATAATTTCACTGTTCCGTAGTCATAGATAAAGAATTTAGTAAGAGTGATCAACATGAGGACATTTTCACACACGGAATATTTTCAAATGTTTGAAACAAAATGGATTTTTGTTTGAATTTGAAATGTTTTTCAATGCATTTTAGCTGTTTTTTTTAGCTACGTATCTATGTATTGTATGGGGAAATACCACTATAAAATACCAAAAATCCCTAAAATGCAAATAACGTAAATACTCCTATAGATTATAAAGTAACAACAGACCACAGTATTTTTGACAAAAAAGAGCCATAAAATTGAAAACATTGCAGAAATGGATAGAGCCTTACATATACTGTGGGAAAAAGAAGTATCTTATGCATTGACAATTTGCGAGATTTACCACCCACAAAGAATAGAGAGGTCTGTAATTTTTATTGTATGTACACTTCATCTGTGAGAGACAGAATCAAAGGCCAGAGTCACATGTAATGTATGGTAAATCGGTCCGAGTCTCCCAGACGAGAGTCGCAGGAGTGTAATGCGAGTGTCATGCAAGTACAATCATATTTCTATGCCTTCACCCAACCAATAACCATGAACGGAGAAAAAGTTTTAGTGTTATCGTACAGATTCTCTGAAAAAAGACCAAGAAAGGAAAAATTCTGCCCGGATATGTAAACTTTTGAGCACAACTGTATATGTCTATGTATTTATATAATAGATAGATTAAAGCCGGCAATTCATCTGCCACCTACAGTTTAATCACAGAGTGATACCTTAGAATAAAATAGCAAAATAGATAGAATAGATATATACACATAGAATAGATGTGTATATAGCATATATATGTCAGTGAAACACACATATATATATGTTTTTATATTGCATAGATAGCTAGACTAAAAGCCGGCAATTCATCTGCTGTGTTCTGTAAAATCACTGCAGTAGCCGACAGGATAGAAGAGGTGGATTACATACAGTACATACAAAGAGAATGGGTAAATATACAAATGTCTATGACAAATACAATTAGTACAGTGTGTGTGCAAACTACTGTACATGTACTGTATTTAGTTAATAAAAGATTTTTTTGAAAAAAAAAGTGTGTGCTCCCATGCAATTTTTGTAACCAGCAGAGGGAAAGCCAACAGCTAGGGGCAGACGTTTATAGCCTGGGAAGGGAGTAATACTCATAGAGCTTCTCAGGCTATTAATATCAGCTCACAATTGTATACTTAGCCTTTACTGGCTATTAAAAAGGGGGGACCATAAAAAAATGTGGGGTCCCCCTAAAATTAATAACCAGCAAAGGCTATGCAGACTGCTGTGGGCTGATATTAATAGCCTAGAAATGGCCATGGATACTGGCCCCTCAGCTAAAAACATCCGCTCTCATCTTCCACAGAAAAGGCGCATCTCTAAGATGTGCCAATTCTCATACTCAGCCTTGCTCTTCCCACTTGTCCTGTAGCAGTGGCAAGTGGGGTGAAAGTTGAGGGTATTGATGTCACATTTGTATTGTCAGATGACATCAAGCCCCGAGTTTAGTTTTGGAGAGGCATCAATAAGACACCCCCTTACTAACCCCATAGTCACATTGTAAGAAAACCCAGACACCCTAAATAAAATCCTTTAATTGAAAGAATGACAAAGACTTCTTTAATATTCTTAATTAAACCACACGAATAACCTCGCCCATTCCTGCGATACCCTCATCATCTGCAAAAGAGGCAAAAAAACAACAGTTTTACTCACCTTTCCGCAGAGATGCTTTTAATCCATTGGTCCCACAACAGGTCCAGCTCTGCTACATCTAGATAACAGGCTGCATGATGCGTCCATGCAGCCTGTAATCCAGTAGACACTGAGCACTGTGTGCACAATGTCTCTCTGTGAACTGCTATTCACTGTCAAAGGGCACCACAAGCATGAGAACATTTTCTTGCTCATTGCGGTGCAGTCAGACAGGTCCTGGGAGTTCACAGCCAGATATAACCTCAAGAGAAATGTGCTGTCTTCCAGGTGCAAAAACTAAAGTTGTGTCTGACAGTTTATCAGGATTCTTCAGACCTACAGATGTCTACCCATTCCTGCTAATACATGTGGAGATAAATGACACCACAAGAAAGGACCTGGAAACCATCTGCAGTGACTTTAAAAACTTAGGTAAAAAAGTGAAAGAACTGGGAGCGCAGGTGGTCTTCTCTTCCAACCTCCCAATGGATGGCCATGGAACACGGAGGTGAAATATGATTCTGCAGGTGAACAGCTGACTACGTCGATGGTGTCGTCTGCAAGGATTTGGATTTCTGGATCACGTAGTGAATTACCTATATGATGGACTGCTTGAAAAAGATAGGGTGCACCTTATCAAGACTGGAAAACATGTATTTGGACGTCGCCTTGCTGTATTCACCAAGAGAGCTTTAAATTAGAACAATGTGGGAAGGCCAGAAAATGCCATACACCTGACAAATACTCTTGAGAACTCTACTATTAGAAGTGGAAAGGAAGAACAAAGACAAAAAAATCTACATAATAAAAATATTGGCGAAAGAGAAATTAATCACAAACTAAAATGTTTCTATACAAATGCACAAAGCATGGGTAACAAACAAGGAGAAATGGAACTACTAACGCACGAAAATAAATTATGTCATTGGAATCACTGAGACTTGGTGGGACGATACACATGATTGAAATTGTTAGGCGTCGGGTTCCTGCAGCGGATCAGCAGGAATTCAGAGCCTCACATTCTGCGGTCTCTCATTGTCTATCGACCGCAGATGAGATTGCTCAGCAGTCTCAGCGTCCCAGAAGCTCTGCCCAGAACTGCTCTGTGAGTCTGGCTGTTGCTGCCACCTTTGGGTCAGCAATAGCAATGCAGGTTGCTTTGCAGCAAAACGCTCCAGAGGCTAAGTCCTCTCGTCGCGCTACTGGGCATGCTCACGAGATGATCTCCCATTGGAGATCGGGAGTCACATGCTCAGGTCCTTCTTCTGATCTCATTGGTCCATCTCAGAGATCTGGAAGGTCCTGGAAGAGCACGGCTATAAAAGGTCCGCATGGCCACTAGGCCATGCGCTAGTATAGTCATAGAATCATAGAATCATAGAATCGTAGAGTTGGAAGGGACCTCCTGGGCCATCTGGTCCAACCCCCTGCTCAAAGCAGGATTCGCTAAATCATCCCAGTCAGATGTCTGTCCAGCCTCTGTTTGAAGACTTCCATTGAAGGAGAACTCACCACTTCTCGTGGCAGCCTGTTCCACTAATTGATCACTCTAACTGTCAAAAAGTTTTTTCTAATATCTAATCTGTGTCTCCTCCCATTCAGTTTCATCCCATTGCTTCTAGTCTTTCCTTGTGCAAATGAGAATAAAGTTGATCCTTCTACAATGTGACAGCCCTTAAGATATTTGTAGACAGCTATTAAGTCTCCTCTCAGTCTTCTCTTTTGCAAACTAAACATTCCCAAATCCTGCAACCTTTCCTCATAAGACAGGGTTTGCAGACCGGTCACCATTCTGGTCGCTCTTTTCTGAACTTGCTCCAGTTTGTTGATGTCTTTTTTAAAATGTGGTGCCCAAAACTGGACACAATATTCCAGATGAGGTCTGACCAAAGAGGAGTAGAGGGAAATAATGACTTCACGTGATCTAGACTGTATGCTTCTGTTAATACATCCTAGAATTGCATTTGCCTTTTTTGCTGCTGCATCACACTGTTGACTCATATTCAGTCTGTGATCTATTAGTATACCCAAGTCTTTTTCACATGTGCTGTCACTTAGCTCTATTCCTCCCATTCTATATATGCTTTTTTCATTTTTATTGCCCAGATGTAGTACTTTGCATTTCTCCCTGTTAAAAACCATTCTGTTAGTTGCTGCCCACTTCTCCAGTTTATTTAAATCTTTTTGAATCCTCTCTCTCTCTTCTCTAGTATTAGCTATCCCTCCTAGCTTTGTGTCATCAGCAAATTTAATCAGTTTACCCTCAATTCCTTCATCTAAATCATTGATAAAGATGTTGAACAATACAGGGCCCAGGACAGAGCCCTGTGGTACCCCACTTGAGACATTCTTCCAACTGGATGTGCAGCCATTTACGACCACTCTTTGGGTCCGATCACTAAGCCAGTTATGAATCCACCTAACAGTTGCCTTGTCCATTCCATACTTAGTCATTTTTTCAATAAGGATTGTATGAGAGACTTTGTCAAATGCTTTGCTGAAGTCAAGATATACTATATCTACAGCATTTCTTTGATCCACCCAATCAGTGATACCGTCATAGAAGGAAATTAAGTTAGTCTGACATGACTTATTAGTTACAAACCCATGCTGACTCTGTTTAATCACTTCATTCTTATCCAGGTATTGACATACATGTTGTTTAATAATTTGCTCAAAGATCTTTCCTGGTATAGAAGTCAGACTCAGTCTCTAGTTGCTACTGTGTGAATGATGATGGATGCATGAACCTGCGAATGACTCATTAAGATCCCCCTCGTCTTATATTAGGAGTGTGTATAGGGACTTAGGTTTATAGTCTGCACCAGCCAGTGGCAAGCTACAAGCCACAACAGCATCCTCCACAGTGCTAGCGTCCGACAGTGCGCCTGCTATCGGGCAGTGTCGATTAGCGGCAGTGTCTATTGCAGCGCTGCAGTCTGCAGCTCCTCTTGGCGTCCGCAGTTGCGATGCCACACGCACGGTAGGTCTAGATGGACTCTGACCCTCTGCCTAGGGTCCAGCTCCTGTGACCACAAACCGTGCGTGCACTTCTCTGAGACCTGTGAGTCCAACAGGCTCAGCATTTATGTTAATGCCTTAGGCATCTATGTGAAGCTAACAGAATACGCCCAGCACACACCGGGTGATGTCCAACCCGCGTGCAATAATACCACCATATCTAGTGTTCGCCATTATTTAGCAGCAGTGTTAACACCTTCTGCACGGTGGACCCCGGGCGGCAAACGCACTTTAAGTTATTTAATATTTAGCGCGTTGCACTGTTCCTTACAGAAATACAAGGCTAGAAGGATACAACTTATTTGCGAGAAACAAGGAGGTGCTATATTGTATGTTAGAAAAGCGTATATCTGCACAGAGAACCAAGCTTCAGTGATTGGGAGTTCTATGGAAACTGTTTGGGTAAAAATGCAAGGAGAAAGCAACGGAAATGACACCATTGTAGGTCTTTACTACAGGCCACCTGTTCAGGCTTGAGATATGCATGAACTCTTTATGCATCAAATCGCCAAGTTCTCCAAAAAATATGACATAGTGTTCATGGGAGTTTTCAACTATCCTGACATTTGTTGGGATTCTCTCTCAGGCAAAACTAACAGGTCAAGTAAATTCTTATCCTTTCTTGCTGACAACTTTATCTTCCAAAAGGGGAGAAAACAACTGCTACCTTGGATCTAATCCTTATAAACAGGGAGGAAATGGTTGAGAAGGTAAGAGTAGCTGGGACTCTAGGAGGTAGTGACCATGCTATTTTTGAATTTTGGATAACTAGAGGAGGAAGACCTGCGAAGACTCAGACTTCAAGGTTAGATTTCAGAAAGGCAGATTTTAAGGGAAACAGAAAGAGAATTGAAGGAATCCAATGGCTGGATTACCTTAAGGACAAAAATGTCCAGGAAGGATGGGAATTTTTAAAAAAATGAGATTCTCAAAGCACAATCATTAACAATTCCCAAAAGAGGGAAGAATAGGAAGCATATAAGGAAACCAGGATGGATGAACACAGAACTTAAACATGTGCTAAAAAGGAAGACAGAAATGTTTATAAAATGGAAAGAGGGAGGCATATCTAAAGAAGAATATAATGATGTCTGCAGAACCTGCAAGGAACGCAGCAGATTATCTAAAGCTTACAATGAATTAAGGCTTGCAAGAGACATCAAAAGCAATAAAAAGGATTTTGGGGATATATCAAAAATAAAAGAAAATTCAAAGATGCTATAGGATTTCTACAAGATGAAAATGATGAAATAGTAAGAAAGGATGTTGAGAAGGCCGAACTTTTAAGTTCGTATTTTGCATATGTTTTCTCTCAGAAAGGAAATGTAACTGATCTTCACTGTCCTATTAAAGGAATAGAATAATCCAGGCTATCTATAAACAGAAAGATGGGGAGGGAATACTTAGCTAACAAAAATGAATTCAAGTCTCCAGATCCAGATGAATTACACTCCAGAGTACAGAAGGAGACAGCAGAAGACATTTTTAACCACTCTCCATAATCTTTGAAAATTCTTGGAGATGAGAAGTCCCAGAAGACTGGAGGTGAGCAAATGTTGTTACTATATTCAAAAAGTGGAAGAAAGTGGACCCAAGGATCTGTAGGCAACTGACTTATTTACCAGGAAAGATCTTTGAACCAATTATTATACAACATGCATGTACGTACCTGGATAAGAATGAAGTTATTTAGCAGAGTCAGCATGGGTTTGTAAGTAATAAGTCATGTCAGACTAAATTAATTTCCTTCTTTGACAGAATCACTGACTGGGTGGATCAGGGAAATGCTGTAGATATAGTAAATCTTGACTTCAGCAAAGCATTTGACAAAGTATATCACACTATCCTGTTGAAAAAATGACTAAGTATGGAATGGACAAGGCAACTGTTAGGTGGATTTATAACTGGCTTATGGCTTAGTGATCAGACTCAAAGAGTGGTCATAAATGGCTGAACATCCATTTGGAAGAATGTCTCAAGTGGGGTATCACAGGGATCTGTTCTGGGCCCTGAATTCAACATCTTTATCAATGATTTAAAATAGCTCCAAAAAAGTGTAAATCCACACAGCGGGGAAGCCCACTCAATGCACAGGTGTTGTGTGAACTAAGCTGCAGGCATATATACAGCAATGAATGCTTCGTGAGCCGGGGTGACTCTCCAAAGAAAACAGCCACAATAAATGCCAAAATTGAAAGAAATGGATGGCACTCACCGGTAAAAAAAACTTCTTTATTTCAATACTTTAAAACATCGGTGTCGGGAGGATAGGAGCAGCGCTGCAGTGGTGCTTCTACTGGTCACACAGGTGAGTGGAACTGACATCACCTCTTAACAGAAGGACAGCAGTTATACCACACCCCCGGTGCTTAGACACACGTGCAGCAACTATACATAACCATTAAAAATGCATTTAGAAAACAAATGCCAGCGGATTCTTGTGCTCGAGTACACATAATCCATATGGCATCTCTTTTTAATAGAAGCTTATGCCGGTTTCCTCCTTGAGCTGGAAGAGACAAACTTTCTAAGCCAGCAAATGAAAGAACCTCCGGCTTTACCCCATGGAATTTCCTAACGAGTTTGATCAAACGTGAAACCCCCTTACCTGAACCAATCAAGTTTTAATGCTCTCTGAATCTTACAGAGAGGGCACAAATGGTTTTGCCAATATAGAAGGACTTACATCAACATAAAAGCACATAAACCACATGTGTCATTTTATACTTGATGAAATCCTTAACCATATGAGACACTCCTCCAAAACACAGTGTTTGATTTACATCATGGTAATTGCAAAAGGGACAATGTCCACACTTAAAATTTCCACGAGGAACATTTTTACTTAACCAATTGCTTTATTGCTTCACTATCCACTTTTTCACTACTATGTCACCCAGAGTGGTACTACATCTATTAGAAATAATGGAACGGTTTTTGGAACACTCTAGTGCAAATCTCATCATCCACAATGCTAATTTGTGCATCTAGAAAATCCAAATCAAGGCCTCCATAATTTTTTGAGGCACATCAAACTTTATGGTCGCTCTGTGGATGATATTTTCATGATATGGGATGGACCTCGTGAATCATTTGATGATTTTGTCCAGTATTTCAATAATTCCAATTGAATGAATATGTCGTTCACATCGAGATACGGAAGCCTTGATCTGGATTTTCTAGACATACAAATTAGCATTGTGGATGGTGCGATTTGCACTAGAGTGTTCCGAAAACCGTTTACTACAACAAATTCTGTCCTACAATTTGATAGCTTCCATCCGGCTCATGTAAAACGCTCAAACCCTTATAGCCAATTATTAAGATTGAAGAGGATTAATAATAGTCAGGAGGGCTGCACTCAGCAGGCAGAAGAGTTGTATATTGGCAAGACCATTCGCCCCCTCTATGTGAGATTCAGAGAGCAATACAACTCGATTGGTTCAGGTATGGGGGTTCCACATTTGATCAAACACGTTAGGGAAGTCCATGGGGGAAACCCGGAGGTTCTTTCTTTTGCTGGTTTAGAAAGTTTGTCTCTTCCAGCGCAAGGAGGAGATCTGCATAAGCTTCTATTAAAAAGAGAGGTCATATGGATTATGCTCACTCTAGCACAAGAATCAGCTGGCTTGAATGAAATATTGGATATGTCTATTTTCCTCTAAAAAGCCAGTTTTATTGTGTTTTTGTATTGTTTTTATTTGTTTTCTAAATGCATTTTAATTGTTATGTATAGTTGCTGCGTATGTGTCTTAGCACTGGGGGTGTGGTTTAACTGCCATCCCCGTTAAGAGGTGATGTCAGTTCCACTCACCTGTGTGACCAGTAGAAGCGCCACTGCAGTGTGAAACGGCTATTGTCCCTTCCACTCCTGCTCCCATCCTCCCAACGCCGATGTTTTAAAGTATTGGAATAAGGAAGTTTTTTTTACCTGTGAGTGCCATTCGTTTCTTTCAATTTTGACATTTATCAATGATTTAGATTAAGGAATTGAGGGTAATCTGATTAAATTTGCTGATGACACAAAGCTAGAAGGGATAGATAATACTAGAGAAGAGAGAGAGGATTCAAAAAGATATAAGTGAACTGGAACAGTGGTCAGCAATTATGAATGATTTTTAACAAGGAAAAATGCAAAGTACTACATCTGGGCGATTCAAAATTAAAAAGCATATAAAGAATGAGAGGAATAGGGCTAAGCAGCAGCACATATGAAAAAGACTTGGGTATACTAATAGATCATAAACTAAACATGAGTCAACAGTCTGATGCAGCAGCAGAAAAGGGAAATACAATTTCGGGATGTATTAACAGAAACATACAGTCTAGATCACGTGAAGTCATTATCCCCCTCTACTCCTCTTTGGTCAGATCTCATCTGGAATACTGTGTGCAGTTTTGGAACGGTTATAGGATTTGGGAATGTTTAGCTTGCAAAAAAAGAAGGCTGAGGGGAGACTTAATAGCTGTCTACAAATATGTCAAGGGATTTCATATTGTAGAAGGCTCATCTTTATTCTTGTTTGCACAAGGAAAGACTAGAAGCAGTGGGATGAAACTGAATGGGAGGAGACACAGATTAGATATTAGAAAAATGTTTTGACAGTCAGGGTGATCAATGAGTGAAACAGCCTGTCACAAGAGGTGGTGATTTCTTCTTCTTCCTCTTCTAGTCTGCTCTGCTGATATGGTTTTTGGTCGACATCATGCTGAATGACATCTGGCTCTCTGCTATTATTTAGTGGGAAGCTGGCTGTCATTCAGCATGACATTGCACAAATGTACTTCAACAGAGCAGAATGGAAGAGAAGATGATAATTTGTCGATGTGACATCAATGGAAGATTCAGAATTGCAAACAGGAGCAGTCCTTGACTCTGAGCTAGCAGAGATCTGCACCCAGCTGATCAGGAAGATAGTAACTATATGTCTGTAAGATCTTTACTCATTAAGAAAAAAAAGTCCCAGATAGGCCTTTTAAGAGTTTAGATTTATCAGTACTGGACTGATGAATGACCTTAAGTCCAGCACTAAGCACACCTGCACTCATTAGTAGAGAATTTGAGCTACCAATAGACCCAGTAGCTGTGAACTCATGTAATCTTAAACAAGACCTTAAGGTAGCCTGTAAGAGAACATTTAAGGTTACTGGACTTTCTAGATTCTGGAACATTTGAAGGCTGTGAACTGTGGGGTCCCCCTATTTTTAATAACCAGCCAAGTGAAAGCAGAGAGCTGGGGGCTGGTGTTATTATTCTTTTTTTTTCCTGTTAACTTACTGAGTTATAATCATGGATGTTTGATAGACGCCTCTCCATTACTAACCTATGGGCTTGTTGTCAGCTGACAATACAAAGCTGACATCAACCCCCAAAACAATTACTGAGCTTGCTACTGCACCAGGGCAATTGGGAAAAGCTGAGACCAATAACCAGAATTAGCGCATATAATAAATGTGCTATTTTTGGGATGGCTGAGGGCTGCTATTTTTAGGCTGGGAAGGGGCCAATTTCAACTTTCCTTCACAGCCCAAGAATATCACCCCGCAGCTGTCTGCTTAGCTGGTTATTAAAAGTAGGGTGGACTCGACATGGTTTTTTTAGAGTCCCCCCATTTTTAATAACCAGCTAAGGGAAATCAGACATCTGTGGGCTGATTTTAATAAGCAGGGTGGCTACATGGATATTGGCCTTTCCCAGTCTAAAAATGCCAGCTCAAACCAGTCTGCTTTCTCTTGGCTAGTTTATAAACGAAGGGGAGCCTTTTCACCTCTTCCCGACCTGTGACACAGCGTATGCATCATGAAAGTTGGTGTCAATCCGACCCATGACGCATATGCTGCATCATGACTTCAAAGCCCCCCTGCGGGTCGGATGACTGGGGTCACTGAAAGGTCACCCGACACGCTGAAAAAGGGGCTTTGTACTTCACCACAGGAGGCATGGCTACGATCGCTCTGATTGGCTGTTAAAAATGAAACAGCCAATCAGAGCGATAGTAATATTTTATCAATGAAAATTGATAAAATATTACAATCCAGCCATGGCCGATGCTGCAGTAGCATCGGAGATGGCTGGAGGCCCAGTTCCGACCCCCCCTCGACTCATGGGGCCGATTGGCCCCCAATACCGACTGATGGTGGCAATGTGCCTCTGCTGTCATCATTTGCTCCCCTCCCCCTTTTCTCCGCTCCCCCTACCTTCCGACTCCCCCCTCACCCCCGGTACCTCTGATGTCCCGTTCCGGCTCCCGGTGTCCCGCCGTCCTGATTCATGGGCGCTGCCATCTTGGAAAATGGCGGGTGCATGCGCAGTGTGCCCGCCTGAATCTGCAACCACTGCAGATTCATTCATTCATTTTGATCACTATGATATTCTTTCACAGTGATCAAAATGAAAAAAAATAAATAAACCCCCTGTTTATCACCCCCATAGGCAGGCACATATAATAAAACAAAGAAATTATTTTTATTTTTCCATTAGCGTTAGGGTTGGAATTAGGGGTAGGGTTAGAAATAGGGTTAGGGTTGAAATTAGGGTTAGGGTTGGAATTAGGGTTAGAATTAGCGATAGGGTTGGAATTAGGGTTAGGGTTGGAGTTAGAGTTGGAATTAGGGTTACCGTTGGAATCAGGGTTAGGGTTGGAACAGGGGTTAGGGTTGGAACTGGGTTAGGGTTGGAACAAGGGGGGTTAGGGTTGGAATTAGGGTTAGGGTTGGAATTAGGGTTAAGATTAGGGTTAAGGGTGGGTTAGGGTTGGGATTACGGTTAGGCTTGTGGCTTGAGTTAGAGTTGGGATTAGGGTTAGGGGTGTGTTGGGGTTAGGGTTGGAGCTAGAATTGAGGGGTTTCCACTGTTTAGCCACATCATGGGGTCTCCAAACGCGACATGGCACCACCATTTATTCCAGCCAAATTTGCATTCAAAAAGTCAAACAGTGCTCCCTCCATTCCGAGCCCCGACGTAAAAATTGCACAACAAGTTTGGGGGTCTAATTTCTCCTGTTACCCTTGGGAAAATAAAAAATTGGGGGCTAAAAAATTATTTTTGTGGCTCTGCGTTATAAACTTCTGTAAAGCACTTGGGGGTTCAAAGTACTCACCACACATCTAGATAAGTTCCATGGGGGGGTCTAGTTTCCAAAATGGGGTCACTTGTGGGGAGTTTCCACTGTTTAGGAGCATCAGGGGCTCTACAAACATAACATGATGCCCGTAGACCATTCCTTCAAGTCGGCATTTCAAACCATCATTACTTCCCTTCCGAGCCCCAACATGTGCCCAAACAGTGGTCCCCCCCATATATGGGGTACCAGCGTACTCAGGACAAACTGGACAACAATTTTTGGGTCCAATTTCTCCTGTTATCATTGTAAAAATAAAAAATAGCAGGCTAAAAAATCATTTTTTGAGGAAAAAAAATATTTTTATTTTCTCGGCTCTGCGTTATACACTTCTGTGAAGTACCTGGGGGTTGAAAGTGTTCACTATGCACCTAGATAAGTTCCTTGGGTGGTCTTGTTTCCAAAATGGGGTCACTTGTGGGGGAGCTCCAATGTTTAGGCACACAGGGGCTCTCCAAATGCGACATGGTGTCCGCTAATGATTGAAGCTAATTTTCCTTTCAAAAAGTCGAATGTTGCTCCTTCCCTTCTGAGCCCTGTCGTGCGCCCAAACAGTGGTTTATGACCACACATGGGGTACCAGCGTACTCACGAAAAACTGGACAGCAACTTTTGGGGTCCAATTTATCCTGTTACCCTTGGGAAAATAAAAAATAGCGAGCTAAAAAATCATTTTTGAGGAAATAAAATTATTTTTTATTTTAATGGCTCTGCGTTAATAAACTTCTGTGAAGCACCTGGGGGTTCAAAGTGCTCACTATACATATAGATAAGTTCCATAAGGGGTCTAGTTTCCAAAATGTGGTCATTTGTGGGGGTTTCCACTGTTTAGGAACATCAGGGGCTCTGCAAACATAACATGACGCCCACAGACCATTCCATCAAGTCGGCATTCCAAAATGGCACTCCTTCCCTTCTGAGCTCTCCCATGCGCCCAAACAGTGGTTCCCCCATATATGGGGTATCCATGTGCTCAGGACAAATTGCACAACAACTTTTGTGGTCCAATGTCTTCTGTTAGCCTTGTGAAAATAAAAAATAGCGGGCTAAAAAATCATTTTTGAGGAAAAAAATGATTATTTATTTTCACTGCTCTGCGCTATAAATTTCTGTGAAGCACTTGTGGGGTCAAAGTGTGCACTACACATCTAGATAAGTTCCTTGGGTGGTATAGTTTCCAAAATGGGGTCACTTGTGGGGGAGCTCCAATGTTTAGGCACACAGGGGCTCTCAAAACGCGACATGATGTTCGCTAAAGATTGAAGCTAATTTTCCATTCGAAAAGTCAAATGACTCTCCTTCCCTTCCAGGCCCTGCCGTGCTCCCAAACAGTGGTTTATGACCACATATGAGGTATCGGTATACTCAGGAGAAATTGCCCAACAAATTTTAGGATCCATTTTATCCTGTTGCCCATGTGAAAATGAAAAAACTGAGGCTAAAAGAATTTTTTGTGTGAAAAAAGTACTTTTTTTTACGGATCAATTTGTGAAGCACCTGGGGGGTTAAAGTGCAGACTATGCACCTCGATAAGTTCCTTGGAGGGTCTAGTTTCCAAAATGGGGTCACTTGTGGGGGAGTTCCAATGTTTAGGCACACAGGGGCTCTCCAAACGCGACATGGCAACTGCTAAATATTCCAGCATATTTTCCATTCAAAAAGTCAAATGGCGCTCCCTCCCTTCTGAGCCCTGCCGTGCACCCAAACAGTGGTTTATGACCACATATGAGGTATCTTTGTATTCAGGAGAAATTGCTCAACAAATTTTAGGATCCATTTTATCCTGTTACCCATGTGGAAATGAAAAAATTGATGCTATTTTTGTTCGAAAAATTAAAATGTCCATTTTTTCCTTCCACGTTGCTTTAGTTCCTCTGAAGCACTTGAAGGTTTAATAAACTTCTTGGATGTGGCTTTGAGTACCTTGAGGGGTGCAGTTTTTAGAATGGTGTCACTTTTGGATATTTTCTGCCATATAGACCCCTCAAAATGACTTTAAATATGATGTGGTCCCTAAAAAAAAATGTTTTTTTAAATTTTGTTGTAAAAGTGAGAAATCGCTGGTCAACTTTTAACCCTTACAACTTCCTAACAAAAAAAAAATTTGTTTCCAAAATTGTGCTGATGTAAAGTAGACATGTGGGAAATGTTATTTATTAACTATATTGTGTCACATCACTCTCTGATTTAACAGAATAAAAATTCAAAATTTGAAAATTGCGAAATTTTCAAAATTTTCACTAAATTTCCGTTTTTTTCGCAAATAAACGCAAAAATTATTGACCTAAGTTTACCACTATCATGAAGCCCAATATGTTATGAAAAAACATTCTCTGAATCACTATGATCCGCTGAAGCGTTCCTGAGTTATTACCTCATAAAGAGACACTAGTCAGAATTGCAAAAAATGGCCAGGTCATTAAGGTCAAAATAGGCTGGGTCATGAAGGGGTTAACAAGTTTTATTAGACTCAGAACGGTAGCTTGACATACAGTAAGTAGTCCGTGTACCGGACACTAGAAATCCGGTACGAACGATGACATTTTCCAGTACTGGTTAGCTCATCCCTATTTTCCATCTATTTTTAGTGGTTTTCTTGCTCCTATAAAAAGTGAATCAAAGAAAAGAGGTCTGAGATAAATGCAAAAAAATAGGTGGATGATACACTTATCTACTTGACCATTCCAATGGAATTCCAAGCACGTGTGCCTGGTTTGAGCAGTCATTTTTTTTAAGGATAAGAAATAACATGTGTATCCACACCTGTGTCATATATTTTTAATAAGTAAAACTTTTGCTTAAATTCGCAAGCTATGGAGCTTTTTTGAGCATGTCTTGTGTAAACTCGAACTGAAAAACTATATTTTTTTGCACATTTCAGGTTTTGCATCTATTTTACTGCTAAAACTTGTGGTGTATGCTTATAACTTTACCCATAACATTTATATTTACTAACCTTCATTATTATTTGCAAAAAAAATACATTCACAAATACCTGCCAGAAGGGCATTATTTTGGCATATATTTGGCAATAGAAAATTATTTGTACGTAAAAGTAGACATTTTGCATTCAGGTACCTTTCTTGGGGTAAAAGAGGCAAAGGTTTTGCGAAGACAACATTGTGAGAAAGATGTATTCCTTTCCTTTAACATTTTTCTCAGTTTAGAATTTATTCCTTGTTTTACTTCAAAACATGCAATACTTTGCGATTGCTTTTTTTTTTCAAATGTCATGTATTGTATGTGTTATCATGGCAGAAGAATATTTGTGCACAGAGTTATGCATGCAAGATATCACAACAAAAATAAAATATTTTTTCATTAGTGACAGTACTGGAGAAACTGTCAGTAGAGGAAAGTCCTTTGGGAGAAAATGAATAGAATAAAGAAGCAGAAACCAGGCAACCACAAGCCCAAAGGATTAACACTCAGGCAAACACCTCCCCTTAGATTCCCTCTCTCTGTTGGAAGCTTTCTTAAACCTGTAGTTTTTTCTTGCTGCATGGTATTTTTCATATCAAGCACTTGGGAATAGTACACAATGTTAAAGATGACAGACAGTCTGAATGTAAAGATGAAGCTAAGACAATTTTAGTATTCATTTCCTATGTCCTTTGGGCATTTAAATTCAGCTAGTTGCTACATTTTACGCACTTGGTAGCTTAAATTGTTGAAAAAAAATACGTCTTTCTAGTTTAAATCCAATATATCTATCAATTAATGCATAGATTTTGTCCATGCAATATAAATGTGAATTAACTCTTGTTATAATTTTGAAAGCAAGGTTAGAAGGAAAATAAAAAATAACCAAATATACATGTTGTTTTAAAAGTATATTTATTATTTTCGCTTTTTAATTAAATTTTAGGAAGGGGTGTATGAAACCAGGTTACAATACAAATACAGTATTTTAATTGCACAAAACTGGGAGAATAAATCACGCAGTAGTTACTTACAATTCTTAAGTAATGCATTCTGAAAATACATAATGAATTGCGGAAAGCATATTGCTTATTTAGCCTCAAATGACTGATATGTTTGCCATGATCAGGTGCTGGTTTCTACAGGGTGAGCCATGTATATGGATACACCTATATAAAGTGGGAATGGTTGGTAACTTCCTCTTTGTGGCATATTAGTATATAGGAGCGGGAAAACTTTTCAAGATGGGTGGCTACCATGGTGGCCATTTTGAAGTTGGCCATTATTGATCAAACTTTATTTTTTCCAATGGGAAGAGGGTCATGTGACACAACAAACTTATTAAGAATTTCACAAGAAAAACAATGATGTGCTTGGTTTTCAAGTAACTTTATTCTTTCAAGATTTATTTACTAGTAATACATGAGGAAAGAAAACCTCGCCAACAATTAAGCATAGGGATGGGTCAATTATGTTTTGATGTGCTGCAGCCAATGGCACAGGGAACATGTTATAGGTAGAGGGAAGAATGGATTCAATGAAATTTCAACAAACTTTTCATGAAAATATAACATCCTCTGTAAAAAAGCTGATGTTGAAAAGTGGATTGCTTCTATAGATGGATAACAATCCTAAACAAACATCAAAATCCACAAAACATGCAATCTGAAGGTTTTACAATGGCCTTCACAGTCCACTGCTATAAAAATCATTGAAAATTTATGACTGGACCTCAAAATAGCAGATGATCCAGGAATCTCACAGAACTAGAAGAATTTTCATAGGAAGATCCCTTAAACAAGATTTGAAAGACTTGTCTGGCTACAAAAAGCATTTTCTAGCAGTGATATTTTCAAATGTGGGTGCTACCAGGTACTCTCAATGCATGGTGCCTAAACTTTCACATTGGAACATTTTCCTTTATCTTTTTTTTTTACCTAAAATACAAATGAAATTTGTCATTTTTTTACTTTAGCCCTGTTAGGAGTTAGGTTTCTGCGGTCGCTATGCAGGAATCCAGACCCTCACATTCTGCAGTCTCCTGCTCTTTATCTACTGCAGAGGAGATTGCAGAGGAGACTGCCTTGCAGCAAATCTCTCCTGAGGCTAAGTCCTTCTGTCCTCTTACTGAGCATGCTCATGGGACAATCTCCCATTGGAGATCGGGAGTCATGTGCTCAGGTCCTGCTCCAAATCTCATTTGTCCATCTCAGAGTTCTGGAGGCGTGCGGAAGTTCCCGGCTGCTATAAAAGGCACGCATGGCTGTTCCGCCATGCGCTAGCTAGTATTAACTATACTTGCTGCTGTGTGAATGACGATGAATGCATGATTCTGGTGAATGACTCATTTGAAACCCCTACCTTTTGATATTACGCTTGTGTGAGAGATTGAGTTCAGTACCAGCGCCAGCGCGCCTCTGCTTCATTGTCCACAGCTGCTAGCGTCCGACATTGCGCTTGCGTCTAGCATTGTTGTTTAGCGGCAGTGTCCTACGCCGCGCTGCAATAGCAGCCCACTTAAGCGTTTGCGGCTGCAGCGCTACACACACGGTAGGTCTAGTAGGACTTAGTACCGCCATCTTTGGCTATTCCTGTGACCTTATACCGTGTGTGTAACTACTCTGAGTACTTGTGACCTTAACAGGCTCAGCTCTTTTGTTTATGTTCATAGGCATCTCTGTGATTTAACAGAGATTGCTCTGTGCACTTGGGTGACGGTTAACCCTGTGCACAATACCACCATATTGCTTCTGCCACCACTTAGCAGCGGTTATATCACCTACTGTACGGTGGACCCCTAGCGGCGAATGCACTTTATTAGTTTTTTATTTTAGTGCGTTCCGCCGTTCCTAACAAGCCCTTTTAGAGATCATTTCATCATCAACTTTCTTAACTGTTAACAATAAGAACTATTTTGACCAGGAGTGCCAAAACTTTTACATGCCACTGTATGCTAACATTTGTTAGTTATATAGTATGAACATACTAACATTTTGGTTCAGTATAAGAATCCGATGGGTTCACCCCTGTTTTTGGATATGCAAGATTAGTAGGAGTTGGCTATAGCATTTGCAGTAATCCATATTGTTTAAAAAATATCGAGCACCAACAGATTGAAAAATGAAAGAAAAAAATATAGAACTTTTACTTCAACATTGTTAAAGCAGTGAAAAAGTGCGTAGTTTAAAACTGAAACAGGAGGTTTTTTATAATGCACTTTTTACTGCTTGCCCTATGACAAAGTAATTGTTATATTTTATTTTCTTTCATCTTTCACTTGATGGATGTTAGATTTTTTTAAGCAATATGGATTACCAGTGGTATACCTATGACCCAGCTCTGCATTTTTCCTTTCATCACACCTTAAACATTCATTATTCAGGTGCAAGATAATTTGTTTGTGATGTAGCATTTATGCACAGTGAAAGTGTAGAAAATCATACTTTGCTTTTATTTATTTATATTTGTGTGGTTTAGAGATGTAAACAGCTACAACTACAACTGTGTGGTAGCAGCACTAATTTAAACATTAACCATAACATATATGCGGAAAATAAAACTTTTGGAATTGAATTTTTTTGTAATAAACTGCTTCTGCAGATTTTCATTTTTTTTTCATTTGTGTTTCCTTTTTCTTTTGTACTATATCCTTTGTTTATACCTTTTGTTAACTTTTCTTAATAAATGAAGAACCTTATTCTTTGACACATAAATAGTATAAAAGAAAATAGAAGACAAAAGGTTTTCTAAAATGTGGTATTTATTATTTAATGTAAAAAAAACTATTAATGTATACCGTAAGCCTATATATAATGTACATTTATAAAAGCTAAAATGACGTTTGCCACTAGATGGAGATGCATTCCATTCAAATCTAAATAAAATCATAGTTATTTTAAACAATGCAAACAGCTTTATAATTGTCATTAAATTGATATTTTCCAATTCCTATTGTTCACTGAAAGGAGAAATGTAAAAGTTATAAAATAACAAAACTCTACACCTCGAGGTTTTATACTCCAGGTGAGTCTAATAAACTGTTTTAGAAATTACTTTGAATCTCCAAATATATTTTACACCACATTTATTTATTCATTTGCTCTATTGACACTTCTGTATGTATAGCAATAAAAGAACAGCAGAATCTATTGGAATTAATTTATCATTTATTTGATAGTTGGAAAAAACATATCATGCCATCAATAATAGCCACCCAGGGCATAGTGAAACGCTATAATTTTATGTTCAACACTTTGTTGCAGCTTCCTTACATACATGGGGAGTTAAGTTGAACCATCTGCATTTTTATTAATGTTAGCATGTCCTTTTTTGGTTTACTTAAGAAACTGTCTTCCATATTCCTAAAACATATATTTAGCAGGGATGAATGAGCATGCTCGCCACTGACTGATACTCGATCAAGCATCGGGGTGCTTGGATACGCAAAGTTACTCGCTCAAGTATTGAGGGTGCTCGAGCGCCATGCTCGAGTCCCCTGTCATGCACGTTTCATGGCTGTTAGACAGCCAAACAAAATTGTAAGGATTGCCTGCAATACACGATAATACAGCAGCCATGTTGGAATTAGGCTGTGGGTCCACAATCAGTAATACTTTAAATCAGAGATAAAAAGTGCGCTCAAAATTCTGCCATTTCTGGCCTCCATTTTAATTTTGTTGCAGTGTGTTAGCGAACTTCTTGACACCAGTTTGTTGGTAAAAATAGCTACCTACAGACCAAATATTTAAAACTGAGGTATGTCCATCACAAGGATCAGAGATAAAAAGTGTGCTCAAAATTCTATCACTTCTGGCCTCCCTTTAAATTTTGTTGCAGTGTGTTAGCAAAGTTATTGACACCAGTTTGCTGTTAAAAATAGTTACCTACAGGCCAGCTATTTAAAACTGTGATTTTCAGTTACATGGATCACATATAAGTTTGAACCAAATTCAGCCATTTGTAGTGAATGTGGAACATATTTAAAATGGGCAACGCGCATGGCAATGACAGGGAACTGGACGTGATGGTGATGCTGCATGCAGAGGCCAAAGACAAGCTAAAATTATGCCACAACAAACACCCTCATCTTCTCACCATACCTTCCTATCCCAATTACTAGGGGACCACAGCAGCACATGACTATTGAACCCAGAGCAGTGTCAAAAGGTTGTTGGTTAGATAGCGGATAATGGTTCCAGTCACTTTGCCACCACCACCATCATCCTGTCTTCCACACACTCAAGTCTCAGTAGCAATGAGTCTGGACTGCATATTCCTCACCATGATCTTCCTTCCACCCACCATGCCGCGTGCCTGAAGACAACTGATCCCACACTTGGACACTCCAAAGAGCTTTTCAGTTTTCCACTTATAGTTTCAGGCCATTCGCCTGGTCCACTTGAAGCTGGGCAAGTTGCATGTAGCGGTGCCCAAATATTTTAGCAGCCACGGTCACACGAGGGCAGCAGTGGTGAAAGTGTCACAAAAGGTAAACAATGATGAGGCACAATTGCCAGAAAGTCAGGAGGAGGACCAGGGTGTGGAAGTGGAAGATGATGTGGTGAATGATATAGTAACTGTCCCAATCTGGCAGGAGGACATGCAGAGAGAGGACAACAGCACACAAGGGGAGTGAGACATAGCACCCCAAGAGGCAGGAAGAAGGAGTGTGGTGGTCACAGACAGAAGGTGGGCAATCGTTCCCAGTTACACCAAAACAATGGAAGTTGCCAGGCCAACTGTAAGGTCTTCTCGAGTCTGGTTGTTTTTTGAAGACTCTGCCAATAATCCCAAAAAGGCCATTTGCACCACCTTCCAGGCCAGCATCAGCAGGTGTAGCAAAACTACCAGTCTGACCACCATCAGAATGATCAGACACATAGCAGCAAAGCACCCAACTTTGTGGGCCAAACTCCAGGGTCCAATTAAAATGTCTGCGGTTGATACCACTGCTTCTTCCGCTGCTGTGCATGCAAGTCAATCCCCTGCCCATGGTGCATGCGAATATGCCTCCTGACCTGCACTCTTCATTGCACATGTCCACATCCTTGTTCCAGCACAGTGTTCAGTTGTCCATAACCTAGCCCTTGGAATGCAAGAGCAAATACCCAACCAAAACCCTAATTCACACATTTTGCGACTGCATGCTGCGTACTCAACAATGCAGTTACTGGGAAAGTCCACCTAACCACTTGTGGGCAGGGATGGTACATCTCGTTGATGGTATACTGGGTTAACATAGTGGAAGCCAGGACCCAGTCGGACCTTGAGATGGAACATGTTCTCCCAATGCAGAGGATTGCGGGCTCTAGGTCAATCAAAGTTGACCCCACAGTCTACAACTCCTGCACCTTATCCTCCTCTTCTTCAGGCTCCATCTCCAAAATGACCACATCAGTCACAAGCTGGAAGCACTGTAGTACTGCCTCTGCCAAGCGGCAACAGGCTGTGCTGAAGCTAATATGCTTAGGTGACAAACGGCACAATGCTGAAGAGTTGAAAACAGCTCTGAAAGAGCAGGCAAATCTGTGGCTGACACCGCTGAACCTACAGCCAGACATGGTTGTGTGCGGCAATGGCCGGAAACTGTTATCAGCTCTGAGGCTACACGAGCTCACGCACCTACCATGCCTAACCCATGCGCTTAACCTCGTGGTTCAGCAGTTTTGCAAAATCTACCTGGAGCTGCCGGATCTGCTTGTCAAAGGACACAGCCTGTGTGCCCATTTTAGAAAGTCAGCTTCAGCTTCTGCCACTCTTGGTGTGCTTCAGCAGCATTTGCAGCTTCCGTCTCACCAACTGGTGTGATATATCCCCATGCATTGCAACTCTACACTGTAGATGTTTGAAAGGATTTGTGAGCAGAAGAGAGCAGTTGTTGATTACCAGCATCAACAAGGCTGCTGGTATTCAATTCAGACACCACACATAAGACCTCCGGAGTGGACATGGATGTCAGACCTATGTACCGTCCTCCAAAACTTTGAGGCCTCCTCCAAGATGGTAAGTGGTGATGACGATATAATTAGCGTCACCATCCTGCTTCTCTGTGTATTGAAATGCTCTCTGCTCATCATCAAAGAGGATACATTGCAGGCGAAGCATGATGAGATGGAGCAATTAACCAAACAGGCTGATAACACACAGCCCAGCCTCATCTCATCCCAATGTGGATTGGGTGACAATGAGGAAGAGGAGGAAGGAAAGAACAGGAGCTAGTTTCATGCACTATAGACGGTACTACAAGGACAATTTTGGTACCGCCTGTTCCGTGTGGATGGCCTTAGTACAGGGAGGAAGAGGAGGATGAAGAGAAGGAGAGCACGGTCAGCCATCCTCTTAGTGAGCTTTGCCTGTTAGCAGTCTGGCATGCATAGCAGAGTTTATGTTATGCTTTCCCTCACCTTCTTAAAATGTTGGGTGACAGTTATCACTAGTTGGTGTACACTTCTAGACCCATGCTACAAGGAGAACTTTCTATCTCTTATTACCGAGGCGGACAGGTCTACTGTAATGGGGCAGTACCAGAAGGCCCTTGTTGCGGAATTAATAAAAAAATTCCCATCTGAAAACGCTGACAGCAGAGGTCAAAGTTCATTGGACAACCAAGGAGTACAAGCGGGAGAGACACCACTCCAATCCAGAAGAGGCAGGGGAGCAGTGGCATAGTTCTGAGAGAGTTTTCTGACACCCTCCCATCTCACAGGCCCTGAAGTTCGGGGTACTCTCGAAAGGAGTAGAAAGTTTGGGAAGTTGCTGTGGGAGTACCTTGCTTACCGTACCAATGTTCTCCATGATTCCTCTGTGCCTTTTAATTATTGGGTATCCAAACTGGAGACATGTCTGGAATTATATCTGATTAGCGCATCCGCCGGTCAACTGACA
Source organism: Dendrobates tinctorius (assembly GCF_039654945.1). Taxonomy (NCBI): domain Eukaryota; kingdom Metazoa; phylum Chordata; class Amphibia; order Anura; family Dendrobatidae; genus Dendrobates; species Dendrobates tinctorius. The sequence goes on along the minus strand of NW_027361698.1, from coordinate 54,289,172 downwards.
AAGCTGATAGGCTGACTCTTATAAAAATGAACAAGGGCTGGATTAGGCCAGACTTCTCAACACCACCGAATGATAGGAGGGTAACATAAACTCAAATCCAATCTATTCCCCTGCACCTCTTCAAATCCACACATGGGTATACGCTTCCTGATTTTGGCAATTTGCTGCTTTTCTCCTCCTTTCCCTCATCCTCATCCTCTATCACCATATCATCAGGGTGACCATGGTCCGTGATGAAACACCCACATTATTTTTTAAAGTGTGTTTATGATGCCCTTAAAAAAAATTGGTATACAGTATGTTCACGTATACCCCCCAGGGGTAAATGTTTGTCAGCCCATACACTTAGTGCATGGGCATTACAAGTATAGAAGACCGGCTCCTTTCTAATGGGAACATATTTTATGAGGACCTCCTCCTCGTTTCTTTCAAGGGGCATTTCAGTGCCTCCAAATTTTTGGCAGCCCTTGCATGCACTGCATAGGCAAACACTATGGCAGACCCACTTCCTAATAATGGGAACATTTTTTCATGAGGCCATCCTCTACATCTCTTCAAAGGGGCATTGGGGTCCTCCAAATTTTTGGCAGCTCTTGCATTCACTTCATTGGCAAACACTAAACATTATGGGAGACCCACTTCCTAATAATGAAAATATTTTTTCATGAGGCTCTCCTCTTCATCTCTTCAAAGGGGCATTTGAGTGCCTCCAAATTCTTGGCAGTCCTTTCATTCACTGCATAGGCAAAAAGTATGGGAGACCCACTATCCTAATAATGGGAACGTTGTTTTCAGGAGGCCCTCCTCCACTTCTCTTCAACATTTTTCATGAGGCCCTCCTCTACGTCTCTTTTAAGGGGCATTTTAGTGCCTCCAAATTTATGGCAGCCCTGACATTCACTGCATAGGCAAACAGTATGGGAGACCCACTTCCTAATAATGGGAACATTTTTTCATAAGGCCCTCCTCTACATTTCTTCAAAGGGGTATTGGAGTGCCTCCAAATTTTAGGCAGCCTTTGCATTCACTGCATGGACAAACACTATGGGAGACCCACTTCCTAATAATGGGAAGATGGCTTTCAGGAGGATTTCCAGTACGTCTCTTCAAAGGGGTAATGGGGTGCGTCCAAATTTTGGGCAGCCCTGCCACTCACTGCATACACAATAACAGTATAGGAGACCCACTGTTTAATAATGGGAACAACAAAGCATAGCCGGCTGATGGCTCTCTAAGGATAGTGAGGGCCGATGGCTGGCCTTTAAGAATAGTAAGGTCTGCCTGATGAGCATATAAAAATAGGCTTTGTGACTTTCAGAGTCCCTCCTTCATAAACAAAAAATGATGTGTCTGATGATGTGTCACACATCACATGGCCAGATAAGGTTGTAAAATGTTAAAATGACATTTCCCAAGTGAATGCACTTGTTGAATGCTAAAGTTCAAAAACGCATCAAAAATGCTATGTGTGAACATTGCACAATGTGTGGAGGAATATTTTTGTTTTGGGTTATTTATTCTGCCTTATATACAAGTCATTACCCTGGAAAGGATGTTCCTTAACATATTTCCCAGGAAAATCCATTTTGGTTTTGTTTTTGTATTTTATTGTGAGTCTGTAAGAGTGGCGTAAGACTCTGACAACATTGTTCACAGAACTGACCTGGGAGTCAGAAATGCTTCCAGAGGTCTTCCCCATGATATTCCCATTTCATTTGAGCACTGTTCCCATTGTGTTTCACAATTTCTAGCTCCTCTGCAGACCACCGGGGGTGCCACTGGAAAAATGCTCGAGTTTCCCATAGACTTACATTCGGCTAATTGTTCTGGCCGATCACCCAAGCATTCCAATTTGCTCGACCCGAGCAATGAGCATCCTAGCATTTTGGTGCTCGCCCATCACTAGTGGTTTCAAGTTATCGCCAGTCACAGAGCTGCGGTTCCCAAGCTGAAAAACAGATGACAACCTGTGAACCAGCACAGCAGCTCTGACTGGTGGTAAAAAAGATTACCGAAGGTCAGTCATTGGATTTTGAGAGTACTACTACTCTTATCAGTGCATGCATGCTCTCAGTGATAGCAGCAATAGCAGGTGACGCTGATGACAGTAGTACTCTTATCAATCAGCGCTTATGCATGATATTAAATACTGTATGTCAGTGTTATATAGTGCAATCAGTGCGAGTGCATTTTACTGTGCAATGTATTTAATAACTGAATAAAAAATTAAATGAAAAAAAAAAAGATTAGGGTCCTCCGAATTAATAGCGAGATGAGGGAAAGCTAACAGCTGGGGGCTGATGATAATATTCTGAGAATGGACTAATACCAATAAAGGTTCCCAGGCTGTTAATATCAGCTCACAGATGCTTGCTCAGCCTTTTTTCCCTCTTTCTGTGGTTTTCATGTTAGAATAGGACTGGCAAGTGTAAGGAACCTTTGCGCGGTTTGCCAGTTTACGTATTATGGCCAGAATATCAACCAATACCGTACATATATTTATGTTTTTATGCACTTTATATCTTTTTTCAGGGTGCAGTTGGGCCCAAATGGTTCAGTAAACTGTGGCCTCTGTTCACACGGGAAGCATTATAGTTAGCACTGGGCAACCCCCCTATATGGTGTAACTAAGGCTGGTTTCACACTTGCGTTTTTTGCGCTGTTTTTTAGCGCAAAAAAGCATGCGTTTTTTTCCCCTATCTTTTATATGGGTGCGCATAGGTGCGCATACACATGTGTTTGTACGCGTTTGTATGTGCATGCGTTTTTTTGTAGTGTGCGCTCGGGCGCACAAAATGCATCCTGTTGCATTTTTTGTGTGTCCGACTTGCCCCAAAAAAAGCATGTGCACACAATGCGTTATTTTACTGCAAAACACCCATTATAGTCTATGGGTGCGCATACGTGCGCATTGTAATGAGCACGTATGCGCAAAAAAACACATGCGTTTTTTTTAAAACGCACCAAAACCCGCAAAAAAACGCACACAAATGCATGATGCATTTTTTCATGCGTTTGTGTGCGCAAAAAACGCACTGCAAAAAAACTCAAGTGTGAAAGTAGCCTTAAGGCCTGTTTACACAGGTAAGCATCTCTGCCTGTTTTTGGTGTTTTCCTGAATATTGAAGGATTTTTTCCTCTTTCTGTGGTTTTCTACTGGTGGATGTAAAATTTAAAAAATTGTTGTTTTTATTTAAATTAACTTATACTGGTATATGACTAGTGATGAGTGAGCGTACTTGGTAATGCTTGGTAATTGCTCAAGCACCACTGTACTCGCAGTACTCGGTGAGCGCCGAGCATTTCCAGGATTATGCGGTGGGAGCTCGGGTCCCTGCACTGCATGTTTGGCACTCTTTAGAGGGCCAATCAACATGTAGGGATTGTTTGCCACACACTGTAATGCTGCAGCCATCTTGGTTGTGGCATTATAGTGATTTGCTGGCTTCACAGCGTTATCAAGTGTATAAGACACCTGGCATGCTTGTCACAATCACCTCTGGAACCAGCCTAGTGTAGGGAAAGCTGCTGCCAAGATAGGGTCAAATTTGGGGGCTTAAAAGTTAGTGTTGGTATACCATAATAAAATACACAAATCCAGCTTAATCAATAGTCCTTCTAAGGGCTATTTACGGGGTATATAGATTGCAGTGCTAGGTAGGCAGAGAGTGTATGTGCGTATATACATTTCAGTGCAAGGCATGCAGGCACTGTATGTGAGTATATAGATATCAGTAGCATGCAGGCATTGTATGTGGCACACTTCATTGAATAAATCAAGAGGGTCCATTCCATTGCTGTCTGCTGCTGCCTTTTACATATATTGACTGTATATACAGTACATAGCCCCAGGTATCATTGGCCAGGAATCATTTTTTTGCATCTTTATCCTGATTATTTAATTCAAAAGCAATCCAGGGCACACATTTTTTTCTCAATTTGCTTGTTGGGACTGCAAATTACAGCCAGATTCTTTTCATAGTACAGTGTGAAAATCAAGCTATTTTAATCGGGTTTGCCCATCACATCTTAGTGCACATATAATTCTGCCATTTTATTGGTACTGTAAACATTTTTTAGAGTGTCTTATGCAATTCATTGACACCATTTTTCTGCCAAAAAATATTTAGCTGCCCAAAAATATTTAGCTGCAGGGCATATCATTGCACTCAAAATTGTGCCTTTTCTGGCCTCCATAGAATAGTTTTTGCTATGTCTTAGCCTACTTATTGACAAAATTTTTCTGTCCAAAAAAAAAAATTCAGGCCAGATATTTGAAAGTGGGCTATCTCTGTCAGACATCTTATCTATCTTTGGGCTAAAAATTGGCATTTGAGGCCTCCATTCAACTCCATCACACGCCTCATCTAGCTTTGGGCTACATATTGTGGCATTTGAGGCCTCCATTCAACTGTTTATGCTGTGTATTACTCCAATTATTAACACAATTTTGCTGTAAAAAACAAAACAGGCCACATATTTTACAGTGTAGTATCTTTGTCACATGCCTCATCCATCTGTTGGCCACAAATTGTTGCATTTGAGGCCTCCATTCAACTGTTTTTACTGTGTGTTACCCTAGTTCTTGACAGTATTTTCCTGTAAAAAAATAAAAATACAGGCTACATATTTTCTCCGTCACACGCCTCATTTATCTGTTGGCTACAAATTGTGTCATTTGAGGCTTCCATTCAACTGTTTTTGCTGTGTGTTACTCCAATTATTAACACTCACTATTTTGCTGTAAAAAATACAGGTCACATAATTTACAGTGTAGTATCCCTGTCACACGCCTCATCTGTGGGCTACAAAGTGTGGCATTTGAGGCCTCCATTCAACTATCTTTCCTGTGTCTTAGCCTAGTTATGGACACCAGTTTGCTGGAAAAAAAATTGTTACCAACAGGTCAGATATTTTAAACTCTGGATTTGCCCCACACAGATCACATAGAAGTTTGAAACAAATTCAGCCATTTGTAGTGAGCATGGAAAATATAGTAGTCCAATTAAAATGGGCAAGGACCATGGGAAGGGACATGGAAGTGGACGTGATGGTGATGACGCATGTAGATGCTGAGGATGAAATTGGGCCACAATAAAAAACCACATCTTCTCGCTTGACCTTCCTGTCAAAATTACTAGGGGACTGCAGCAGCACATCACTATTGAACCAAGAGCAGTGTAATAAGGTTTTTGGTTGGATAGAGGATAATGCTTCCAATCACTTTATCACCACAACCCTGTCTTCCCCACGGTCAAGTCTGAGTAGCTGTGAGTCTGGACTGCATATTACTCACCCTGATCCTCCTTCCTCCCACCATGAAGAATGCCCGGAGACAACTGATCCTACACTTGGACACTCCGAAGCACTGTTCACTTTTCCATTTATAGATTTTGGACTCTCGCCCAGTCCACTTGAAGTGGGGCAAGATGAGATCGCATGTAGCAATGCCCAAATATTTTAGCAGCTATGGTCATACGAAGGCAATAGTGGGAACGTGTCACAAAAGGTGGACAATGATGAGACACAATTGCTAGAAAGTCAGGAGGAGGACCAGGGTGCGGAAGTGGAAGATGAGGTGGTGGATGATATAATAACTGACCCAACCTGGCTGGAGGATATGCAGAGCAAGGACAACAGCACTCAGGGGGAGGGAGGTGAAGCACCCCAACAGGCAGGAATAAGCATTGTGGTGGCCGCAGACAGTAGGTGGGCAACCTTTCCTCGTAACACCAACACGACAGAAGTTGGCAGTACAACTGTTTGGTCTTCCCGGGACTGGTTGTTTTTTAAAGACTCTGCCAATAACCCCAAAAAGGCCATTTGCAACAACTGCCAGGCCAGCATCAGCAGAGGTAGCAAATCTACCAGCCTGACCAACAACAGCATGATCAGGCACATGGCAGCAAAGCATCTGACTTTGTGGGATGAACTCCAGGCTCCAGGAACAATATCTGCAGGTGACACCACTGTTTTTTTCACTGTTGTACGTGCAAGCCAATCCCCTGTCCACGGTGCATGCAAAGATATCTCCTGCCCTGCACCTGTCATTGCCCACACTTAACAAGCACCATTATCAAGCACATCCACGTCCTTGTCCCAGAGTAGTCTTCAGTTGACCTTACCCCAGTCATTGGAAAGCAAGCGAAAATACGCAGCCAACGCCGCATAGGTCACAGTAATAAATTCATACATTACTCATCTGCTTAAACTCAAAACGTTATCTTTTAGGCTCATGGAGATGGAAGCTTTCCGCAACCTGATGGCAGTGGCCGTCTCAAGGTACTCGGTCCCCAGCCACCACTATTTCTCCTGGTGTGCCATCACGGCATTACACAAGCACATTTCCCACAACCTTACTCATACCCTCAAAAATGCAATTACTGGGAAAGTCCACTTAACCATGAACACGTGGAAAAGTGTTTGTGGGCAGAGACGGTACATCTCGCTGATGGCACACTGGGCTAACACATTGGAAGCAGGGACCAAGTCAGACCTTGGGATGGAACACATCCTCCCGACGCCGAGGATAGCGGGCCCTATGTCAATCTGGGTTGACCCCACAGTCTACAGCTCCTGCACCTCATCCTCCTCCACATCTTCAGCCTCAATCTCTGAAATGACCACATCAGTCACAAGCAGGAAGCACTGCAGCACTGCCTCAGCCAAGCGGCAACAGGCTGTGCTGAAGCTGATATGCTTAGGTGAAAAACCACACAATGCTGACGAGTTGTGGACAGCTCTGAAAGAGCAGTCAGATCTGTGGCTGACACCGCTCAACCTACAGCCAGACATGGTCATGTGTGACAATGTCCAGGAACCTGGTGGCGGCTTTGAGGCTAGGCGATCTCACACACATATTATGCCTGGCCCATTGCTTAACTTCGTTGTTCAATGGTTCCTCAAAAGCTACTCGGAGCTGCCATATTTGCTTGTGAAAGTACACCGCCTGTGTGCCCATTTTAGAAAGTCAGCTACAGTTTCAGCCGCCCTTGCCTTGCTTCACCAGTGTTTGCAGCTTTTGGCTCACCGACCCCACACGTTGGAACTCTACACTGCATATGTTGGACAGGATTTGTGAGCAGAGCAGGGCAGTTGTTGACTAGCAGCATCAACATGGCCATCAGCATTCATTTCAGACTCTACACATAAGACCTCTGGTGTGGAAATGGATGTCAGACATATGTACCATCCTACAAAACATTGAGGCATCCCCAAGATAGTGAGCGGGGATGATGCCATAATTAACATCACCATCCCTCTTCTCTGTATTCTGAAATGCTCTATGCTCTCAATGAAAGAGGAAGCATTGCAGGTGGAGCACAATGAGATGGAGTAAGAAACCATAAGGGGTGATTAAACACAGCCCAGGCTCATGTCATCCCAACATGGTTTGGTTGACAATGAGGAAGAGGAGAAGGAGGAGGAAGAACAGATGCTATTTTCATGCGCTATATACAGTACTACAAGCACAACTGTCATACCATCTGTTCAGAATGGATGGCCTGAGTACAGGAAGGAGGAGGATGACAGCATGGTCAGTCATCCTCTTGGTGAGGACACAGAAGTCTTGCCTGTTAACTGTCTTGCACGCATGGCTGAGTTTATGTTGCACTGCCTTTCCCGTGACCTTCGCATTCTCAAAATTTTGGGTGACACTCAAAACTGGTTGGTGACACTTCCAGGCCAAAACTACAAGGAGAACTTTCAATCTCTTATTCCAAAGGCAGACAGGTCTACTAAAGTGGGACAGTACCAGAGGGCCCTTGTTGCAGAATTATTTAAAAAATTCCCATCTGAAAATGCTGGTGGCAGAGGTCACACTTCGTTGGACAACCAAGGAAAACTGTCGAGAGAGACACAACTCCAATCCAGCAGATGCAGGAGAACAGTGGCAAAGCTCTGGGAGACTTTTCTTAGACCCTCCCAATGCATAGGCCCTGAGGCACGGGGTACTCTCACAAAAAGTGCAGTTTTGGAAGATGCTGAGGGAGTACTTTGCTGACCATACCAATGTCCTTCGTGATTCTTCTGTTCCTCATAATTACTGTATTTGGCATCCAAGCTGGACATATGGCATGAACTGCTCTTTACGCCTTGGAAGTCCTGGCCTGCCATGCTGTTAGCATTTTGTCAGAGCGAGTAATTAGTGCCGCTGGTTGAATTATAACTGATAAGCGCATCCGCCTGTCAACTGAAAATGCTGACAGGCTGACTCTTATAAAAAATGAACAAGGGCTGGATTGGGCCAGACTTCTCAACACAACAAAATGATAGCAGCATAACATAAACTCAAATCCAGTGTCTTTTTTTAGGAGGTCCATTCCCATGCACCTCTTCACACCCACACATGGGTATATGCTTCATGATTTGGCCTATTTGCTCTTGTCCTCCTCCTTCTCCTTATCCTCATCATCCTACACCACTGTATCAACAGGGTGACCGTGGTCTATGATGCAACACCAACAATGTTCTTTTAAAGGGTGTTCATGATGCCCGTAACCAAAATTTTTAGACAGTAAGTTTATGTATGCATTACAAGTATAAGATACCCACTCCTTTGTAATGGGAAGGAGCAGATGTTTATGAGGCCCTCCTCCACATCTCTTCATCCACCACCACTAAACCACCAGGGTGACTGTGGTCCTTGATGCAACACCAACATTATTGTTTTAAAGTGTGTTTATGATGAGCATAACCAAAATATTTAGACAGTATGTTGATGAATATCCCCCAAGGGGAAATGTTTGTCAGCCAATACACTTAATGCATGGGCATCAGAAGTATGAGACACGCTCCATTGCAATGGGAACAGATTTTTAGGAGGTCCTCCTCCATGTCTCTTCTAAGGGGTATAGGGGTGTGTCCAAATTTGGGGCAGGCCTTGCATTCACTGCATAGGCAAAGAGCATGGGAGACCCACTACCTAATAAACGGAACTGCAAGGGTTGGTCAGCTTCAATAAAGCAATTCTCCACTCCCGGGTCTTCATCCTCAACACTGCAATTCTCCAATGCAGGTTCTTCAGGCTCAAGAATTAAATGCTCCCCTGCCGGGTGTTCTTCCTCAACACTCCAATGCTTCAATGCAGGTTCTTCAGGCTCAACAATTAAATGCTCAACTGCCTGGTGTTCAGCCTCAACACTGCAATGCTCCACTGCCGGGTCTTCATCCTTAACACTGCAATTCTCCACTGCAGTTTCTACAGTCTCAAAATTGGAATTCTCCACCACAAGTTTTTCAGCCTCAACACTGGCAATTTCCACTGCTGGGTCATCATCCTTAAAACTGTAATGCTCCAATGCAGGTTCTTCAGGCTCAACATTGAAAGGCTCCACTGTTGAGTGTTCAGCCTCAACGCTGCAATGCTCCACTGCCAATTTTTCATCCTCAACACTGCAATTCTCCACTTCAGTTTCTTCAGCCTCAAAACTGAAAATCTCCACTGCAGGTTTTTCAGCCTCAAAATTGGAAATCTCCTCTGCAGGTTTTTCAACCACAACACTGGCATTCTCCACTGCCGGGTCTTCACCCTCAACCCTGCAATGCTCCACTGCTGGGTCTTCAACCTCAACAATGCAATTCTCCACTTCAGTTTCTTCAGCCTCGAAACAGAAATTCTCCACTGCCGGGTCTTTAGCCTCAACACTGATATTCTCCACTGCTGGGTCTTTATCCTCAACATTGCAATTCTCCATTGCACATTCTTCATCCTCACCCTCCACTGCAGTTACTTCAGCATAATCACTGAAAGTCTCCACTGCAGGTTTTCAGCCTCAACACTGACATTCTCCACTGCCGGTTCTTCATCCTCAACACTGGAATTCTCGAATGCAGGTTCTTCAGGCAAAAAAAAAGTAATGCTCAACTGCCAAGTGTTGTTCCTCAACACTGCAATGCTCCAACGCAGGTTTTTCAGGCTCAACACTGAAATGCTCCACTGCCGGGTGTTCAGGCTCAACACTGCAATGCTTCACTGCCAGTCTTCCACCTCAACACTGCAATTCTCCACTGCAGTTTCTTCAGCGTCAAAACTGAAATTCTCCACTGCAGGTTTTATTTTTAGCCTCAACACTGATATTATCCACTGTCAGGTCTTCATCCTCAGCACTGCAATTCTCCAATGCAGGTTCTTCAGGCTCAACAGTATAATTCACTGCATAGGCAAACAGTATGTGATTAACAAAATGGTAATACCAAATTGCTAATAATGGGAAATTTGGTTTCATGTGGCCATCCTGTATGTCTTTTCAAAGGGTTATTGGTGTACGTCCAAATTTGGAGAAAGTCTTGCATTCACTTCATGGGCGAACAGTACAAAAGTACCAAATTATTAATAATGGCAACAATGCTTTCTGGTGGCCATCCAGTGTATGGCTTCAAATGGGTATTGGGGTGCATCTAAACTTGATGCAGGGTGTCATGGATGTGGTTTGTGGAACCACTGTGCCACGGATCACGGAGAGCCAGGAGGGGCATGAGTACGCGAGCACCTGACTGTTCACTAGAGGTTAGTCTTGGCTCCCGATGCATGCCAGGTGCCACTCCAGAACAGACCAAGGATCACACAGCAGCTGAACCCAGGAGGATGTACTGGATGGAGCAGCAGGTAGAGCTTGTATCAGAGTGCAGCTGACCAAGTTCATATCCAAGTGCAGCAGGCAGAAATAACACTAGAGTGCAGCAAGCAGGACCTGCATCTGAGTGCAGCAAGTAGGATTTGTATCTGAGTGCAGCTATCAGGATTAGTACTTAGAGTACAGCAGGCAGGATTGCATCTCAGTGCAGCAAGCAGGATTTGTACTTAGAGCATAGAAAACAGGATCTTTCAAAACATAGACTGTAAACAGAAAGATTGCACAGACACCTCCCCAATGGGGAGGAAGCAATATATACACTCACTGGCCACTTTATTAGGTACACCATGCTAGTAAGGGGTTGGACCCCCTTTTGCCTTCAGAACTGCCTCAATTCTTCGTGGCAGAGATTCAACAAGGTGCTGGAAGCATTCCTCAGAGATTTTGGACCATATTGACATGATGGCATCACACAGTTGGCGCAGATTTGTCGGCTGCACATCCCTGATGCGAATCTCCCGTTCCACCACATCCCAAAGATGCTCTATTGGATTGAGATCTGGTGACTGAGGAGGCCATTTGAGTACAGTAAACTCATTGTCATGTTCAAGAAACCAATCTGAGATGATTCGAGCTTTATGACATGGCGCATTATCCTGCTGAAAGTAGCCATCAGATGTTGGGTACATTGTGGTCATAAAGGGATGGACATGGTCAGCAACAATACTCAGGTAGGCTGTGGCGTTGCAACGATGCTCAATTGGTACCAAGGGGCCCAAAGAGTGCCCAGAAAAAATTCCCCACACCATGACACCACCACCACCAGCCTGAACCGTTGATACAAGGCAGGATGGATCCATGCTTTCATGTTGTTTACGCCAAATTCTGACCCTACAATCCGAATGTCGCAGCAGAAATCGAGACTCCTCAGACCAGGCAACGTTTTTCCAGTCTTCTACTGTCCAATTTCGATGAGCTTGTGCAAATTGTAGCCTCAGTTTCCTGTTCTTAGCTGAGAGGAGTGGTACCCAGTGTGGTCTTCTGCTGCTGTAGCCCATCTGCCTCAAAGTTCGACGCACTGTGCGTTCAGAGATGCTCTTCTGCCTACCTTGGTTGTAACGGGTGGCAATTTGAGTCACTGTTGCCTTTCTATCAGCTCGAACCAGTCTGCCCATTCTCCTCTGACCTCTGGCATCAACATGGCATTTCCGGCCACAGAACTGCCGCTCACTGGATTTTTTTTCTTTTTCGGACCATTCTCTGTAAACCCTAGAGATGGTTGTGCGTGAAAATCCCAGTAGATCAGCAGTTTCTGAAATTCTCAGACCAGCCCTTCTGGCACCAACAATCATGCCATGTTCAAAGGCACTCAAATCACCTTTCTTCCCCATACTGATGCTCGGTTTGAACTGCAGGAGATTGTCTTGACCATGTCTACATGCCTAAATGCACTGAGTTGCTGCCATGTGATTGGCTGATTAGAAATTAAGTCTTAACACACAGTTGGACAGGTGTACCTAATAAAGTGGCCAGTGAGTGTACATAATGCCTCATAACCATTGGCTGGGGTGGAAATAGTGAGCCTTTAAACAGGGCCGGAGCATGCACGGATTATTGGAGTGCATGTAACTTTGGGGCTGGGCAGGCCTTGTATTCAATAAATAGACAAACAGAATGGGAGTACGAAATTACTAATAATAAGAAACAAAGCTTTCCTCTGGCCATCCAGTAAGTTTGTTCAAATGGTTATTTGAGTGCGTGTAACTTTGGGGCTGAGCAGGCCTTGCATTCAATGCATAGGCAAACAGTTTCAGAGGACCTGTTTGCTAATAATGGGACCTTTGGTTTCATTTGGCCATGCTGTATATGGCTTCAAAGGGGCATTAGGGTGCATCTCAATTTGGTGCAGGGCAGGCCTTGCATGCAATGCAAAAGAATGGGACTACCAACTTCCTAATAATGGGGACATTGCTTTCAGGTGGCATCGTATATGTGGCTTCAAAAGTGTATTGGGGTGCGTCCATATTTGGGGCAGGTGTTGCATTCATTGCATAGGCAAAAAGCATGGGAGAATCACTTCCAATAATGGGAACATTATTTTCAGGGGGCCCATCTGTATATCTCTTCAAAGGGATATTGGGGTGTGTCCAAATTTTGGGCAGCCCTGCCACTCACTGCATACGCAATAACAATATAGGAGACCCACTGTTTAATAATGGGAACAACAAAGCATAGACAGCTGATGGCTCTCTAAGAATAGTGACGACCGACTGCAGGCCCTCTAAAAATAGTAAAGGCCACATGATGGCCCTATGGAAATTGGCTTTGTGACATTCAGTGCCCCTCCTTCATAAATGAAATAGGATGTGTCAGATGATGTGTCACACATCACATGGCCAGATAAGTTTGTAAAATATTATAATGACATTTCCCAGTGAATGCATTTGTCTTGATTGAAAGCAATGCTAAAGTTTAAAAATGCATCAAAAACGCTATGTGTTCACATAGCCCAAATGGTGGAGGAGCATTTTTGTTTTGGGTTATTTATTTTGCCTTATATACAAATCATTACCCTGAAAAGGACGTTCCTTAAAATATTTCCCAGGAAAATCCATCTTGGTTTTATTTTTGTATGTTTTATTGTGAGTCTGTAAAAGTGGTGTAAGCCTCTGACAACATTGTTCACAGCAGTAACCTGGGAGTCAGAAATGCTTCCTGGGGTCTTCCTCATGATGCTCCCATGTCATTTGAGCACTGTTCCCATCGATTTCAGCAGTTTATAGACACTATAAAGACCCCTCGGGTGGCCCTGGCAAAAATGCTCGAGTTTCCATAGACGTACATTGGGCTCGTTGCTCGGGTCGAGCACCCGAGCATTTCACTATGCTCGACCTGAGCTACGAGCATCCGAGCATTTTAATGCTCACCCATCACTAGTCATGATCATAGAACCATTAAAAGTTTTGCTTCAAAAAGTCAACAAGGTTGCAAGAGTTCTTTTGAGAAAATATGCATAAAAACGATTTTATAGCCAAAATGCTCACTCATTGAATTATTGTGTACACAGTTTGTAAGTCACAGAAAAAAGAGCAGTCTTGCTTACCAACATTAATTAACAATACCAATGCATTAGTAGGATGGAACTGACCCCTTTAGCCATCCCTTCTGTTTTTAAAGTTATGGGTGTGACTATGCAAGCCTCATCTGTGTGCATTTACATATTAGGCAACCACCCCATCCATGAATGGTAGGTTTGTGAGTGGTGGCTTCATCATTATTGTGCACAGTGTTTACATCTGAACTAGAAAGACACAAATGATACCAAGTAAAATCTAGGCTGGCTGGCCGCTAATTATACATGTAAATTCTGACCTACGAGAAATGTAACCAGTGAACCAAACAATTGTTGACTCACACCGGTTTACCAGGAGTACAGAAAGCTATCTGACTTTTTTTTTTACCATCCCCGAGCATTGTAGGTGATTAGCCACAATTATCTTGAAAAGCTGAAGTACCTAAATGGAAAAGTTAAATTATACAGTTCCTTCACACCAAATTCCCTGGTGGGTTTATATACACAACATAAGACAAGATATAAAGAAGATTGCATTTTATAATATCTAAAATTAGTATTTCCGCAGTGGTATTTACCTCCAGAATAAAATTGAAAAGTAACTTCATGGTGAATACTGTAAAAATAATTTTGATTTGCAGATACATGTAATATAGAAACATTACATAAAAACAACATATTGAATAAAGCATCTTAATTTAAATAAGAGTTCCTAATGCAGAAGATAATGACCAAGATACTTCCATATAAGAAGACAAAAAACACTGCTGCGCTATATGGCTTAAAAACTTCATGACTTGTGTTGAGCTCATGTCATTCCCCATGATAAATCATCAATAGGACATATAATTATTGCCCCTGTTATAGAGGACTTATTACTAGGAACATAAGAGATAGTCATATAATATTCCCTGTGATCAATGCATTAAACAAGATAGGGAGAGTGGGTCCCTTGATCACAGCTCCAGCACATCGGTGAACTAAATCAATAAGAAAAAATAAATAACAGTAAGAAGCAGTCATCAGAGACTGCAAAGCTATTTGAATTTTTTAGCCAATGCACAGTGGAAGCAAATGATTGATTAAAATAAATTAAATAAAAAGCCTAATACAGTAAAAAGAAAATAAAAAATAAAGGAAATGCAACATAAATGTAATTTTATAGACTTTTAAAGATTTCTGCAAGTACAACAGATGTGTTGGTGACATTAGAACTGCTGTCCCATCAATGTGCAGATCAAGAAAATTTGATAGGTCAATGCCACATATAATAAATAGTGATGCATCAGACACAATAGGCATTGTCATCAGCCATGGATGTTTAACCCATTAGGTGCTCCTTGGTCATTAGTAATATGTGGATGGTTAACAGAATGTAGGGACACCCTCTTTTATCCCATTGGCACACTAAGATCTTTATTGTGTTGTCCTGATAGTTGCCATGGCAGGCCGATTCCGAGTAATGCCCTTAGAAACTGCCAGCTAAAATGGCCGGTTCAAATGTTAGCAACATTTTAATCGTAAAAATACATTTTTTTCATTCCTGTCATTACACATTTCGTTTATTCCTGAAAAAGCACCTGCAGTTTTCAATTAGTTGAAGGGGAAAGTTTGTAACATTGTATCACTTTTGTGGGTTTTCCATTACATAGGTGCCTCAAAATCATTTCCAAATTGAATAGGATTTACCAAAAAGTAGGTTTGTAAATTGCTGCTAAAATGTAAAACTTCTAACATCCCAACAAAATGAAAGTACATTTTACAAATAGTGCTGATTTAAAGTAGACATAAGGAAGATGTTGTTTATCACCTTTTGTTTGTGGTATGGCTATTAGTGATGAGCAAGCATGCTTGGAAGTGCTCGGTGCTCACCCGAGCATCTCACTGTTCACGATGCTTGGAGAGCACCAAGCATTTCTGTGTTTGCTCGGCGGGAGCTAGGGTCCCTGCCCTGCATGTTTGGTGCTCTTTAGAGCGTCAACCAACATGCAGGGATAGTCTGCCAAGCAATGTAATGCCGCAGCCATGTTGATTGTGGCATTACAGTGGTTGGCGGGCTGCACAGCGTCATCATGTCTATATCAGACCTGGCACTGCCCTGCTCGTCACAGGCAGCTCCAGACTTAGGCAGTGTAGGGAGTGTTGCTGCAGATATAGGGACAGATTGAGTGTTGTATAAGTTAGTGTGTGTATACCATATTGAATACACAAATCCATCTAAACCAACAGTCCTCAGAGGAAGTCAGTGTCACCTGCAGAGGCGGGGTTCTTCTTCATGCAGAAGAAGAACAGAGAACTAGGACCATGCATAGACTACAGGGGTCTTAATGCCATCACCATTAAGAACAAGTACCCTCTTCCCCTGATATCTGAGCTATTTGATAGGTTGCGGGAGTGAAGGTTTTTACTAAACTTGATCTGCGGGGTGCTTACAACTTGATTCGCATCCGTGAGGGGGACTAATGGAAGATGGCATTTAACACTAGGGATGGCCACTACGAGTATCTGGTGATGCCTTTCCGGCTCTGTAATGCTCCTGCTGTTTTCAAGGACTTTCTAAATGATTTCTTCCAGGATATGCTCACCACCTTGGTCGTAGTCTATCTGGATGATATTCTCATCTACTCTCAAGATATAGACTACCATCGGAGCGATGCTTGCAAAGTCTTCGACCTTCTATGGGCAAACTCCCTCTATACCAAGATGAAGACGTGTGTGTTTGAGCAGGAGTCATTGCCTTTCCTAGGCTATATCATCTCCGCAAAGTGATTGGCTATGGATCCTGCCAAGCTACAGGCTGTGATGGACTGGCAGCAACCCCATTCTCTCAAAGCAGTGCAGCGCTTTATGAGGTTCATTAACTATTATTGACAGTTCATTCCCCATTTCTAAGCTTTGGTAGCTCCCTTGGTAGCCCTCACCAAGAAGGGACCAAATCCCAAATTGTGGTTGAAGAAGGTCTCCAAGGCCTTCCTCTATATTAAGTCCCACTTTGCATCGCCCCGATGTAGATAAACCATTTATAATGGAGGCGGATGCCTCATTTGTCGGTGCTGTAGCAGTCCTCTTTCAAAAGGATGCTCAAGGACAGAAGCATCCTTGCTTCTTTTTCTCCAAGACCTTCACACCGTCGGAGAGAAATTATTCCATTGGGGACAGGAAGCTACTGGCTGTGAAGTTGTCCTTCTTGGAGTGAAGACACCCTCTGGAGGAGGCTCTTTTTCCCTTCCAAGTTTACACCGACCACTAGAATTTGGCGTACCTACAAACCACCCAGTGGCTAAATTCTCACCAGGCTAGATGGTCCCTGTTCTTCTCCCAGTTTCAATTCACCCTCCATTTTCTCTCTGGGGAGAAGAACATTCGTGCCGATGCTCACTCCCGCTCCGTAGTGTCATCAGAGGAGGAGGAGCCTTGGTTAATTGTCCCTTCTGAGTGCCTGAGGACCATGGCCCCGGTTTCACTTGAGTCTGTGCCCCCGGGCAAGACTTTTGTGCCACCTAATTTGCGACCGGAAGTTCTCTCTTGGGCTCACTTATCCAGGGTGGGTGGATATTTTGTATTTTGGGACCAAGAGGACGTCTGAGCTTCTGGTGAGGATGTACTGGTGGCCGTATATGGCCCGTGATGTCGGAGACTATATTTGGGCATGTGTCTCCTGCACCAAGAATAGGTCTTCTCGACAGTGGCCTGCTGGGCTACTTTACCCTCTGCCGGTGGTAGACAGGCCCTGGAAAATGGTTGGGATGGACTTTGTGGTGGGTTTACCCAAGTCCCGTAGCTGCACAGTCATCTGGGTTGTCACCGACCATTTTTCTAAAATGGTGCACCTGGGCCCCTTCCACAGGCACATTCTGCACAGGCCTTGGCGGCATTGTTCATTAAGCACATTTTTCACCTACACGGTATGCCTGACAAAATTGGCAGCGACCGGGGTTCCCAGTTAGCGTCTCAGTTCTGGAGAGAGCTTTGTCATCTGCTCAGCATTGAGCTGAATCTCTCTTCAGCTTACCATCCCGACACAAAATGGTTGGTACAGAGGGCCATCCAGACCCTGGTCACATACCTGCAACATTTTGTTTCAGCCAAGCAGGATGACTGGGCATCCTTACTACCGTGGGTGAAATTTGTGCTGAACAATGCCGTAGATGACTCTACTGGATAGACCTCATTACTCTTTAACTATGGCCAGCATCCGTGTGTCCCTGTGCACATGCCCGTGTCGTCCACCAACTCTAGGGTAGCCAACTGGGCAGTGGAGGCGCTTGACATTTGGGACCGCACACAGGATGCCATCCGGGCCTCCAAGGAGAGAATGAGGGTCTCCACTAAAGCATACCGGCACCCCGCTCTGACCTTTGCTCCTGGCAACTTAATGTGGCTCTCTGCCCGTAACATCAGGCTGCGAGTTGAGTCCACTAAATTTGCGCCATAATGCATAGGCCCCTTCAATATCCTGGAACAAGTCAACCCTGTGGTTTATCGTCTGACCTATCCTCCATGCCTAGGTATCACCGACACCTTTCATGTGTCCCTCCTAAAATCCGTTTACATGTCCCAGTTTTCAGAGTCATCTGTCGGGACATTGGATTTGTTCACAGACAATTATGAGGTGAATGCTATTGTGGGGTGCAAGGTGGTATGAGGCAAAAAGTACTATCTGGTGGATTGGAAGGGTCATGGTCCAGAGGACATGCAACGTGCTCCTCAGCTCATTGCAACTTTTGAGAGTAGTGAGGCCCAAGGAGGGGGGCTCTAGGAGGAGGGTAATGTTAGGCATCGAGTTCCCGCCGCTGCACACGGGGGATCTCAAGCCATGTTCTCTTCAGTCTCCCATTCTTCTTCAGCTGCAGAGGTTCCTGCTCAGCAGAAACATCAGCCCCAGCATCTTCCTCATTCTAATGCTATGCATTTGGTTGTTGCTGCCACCCCAGGTTCAGCTATAGCATCCAGCATTAGTCAACGGCAAGCAGATGCTCCTGGGACTAAGTCCTGATTTTCTTCATCAGAGCATGCCCGTGAGACGACCGATCATTGGTGGTCAGAGGTTACATGCTCAGGTCATCAAGCAGCTCAGATTCAACCATCATAAAGGTCCTGGAAGCCTGCGGTTATAAAAGGATCACACAGCCGCATGGCCTTGTGCTAATATAGTCCATGTGGAGTGAGTGTTGTAAGCACGTATGAATGTCTCATTATGAAACCCCTACACTTGGTGCGCATGTGTGGCTCAGCCTTGCCAGTTAGCGCCTAGGCTGATAGTGCAGGTAGGAGACAGAGTCGGGGACTAACATAGGTGCCAAGTAGTGGCTTTGCATGTACGCCACTATGCACTTGGTCTGCACTACATAGTAGCCAGCATCTATTAGTGGCACTCGCAGGTGCGATGCCGTGCACTTAGTGGGTCTAGAGAGTCTCTCACCCCATGTCCTTGGTGCAGAGTCTTGTGACCGTACACTAGCATTGACTCAGGTGTGCCCTGTGACAGTCAACAGGATATGGCATCTGTGTTCTCCGGTTCCTTGGCTTTGTGAAGCAACAGAGCCCGTCGCTACTACACACCGGGTGGCGTTTAACCCAGGTGTATCCAGTGCAATACCGCCATATAGCATCCTCCATTACCGGGCAGCAGGTAACATCTCTGCACGGTGGACCCCGGGCTGCAAATGCACCTTATTAATACCTTCGTATTATTTGGTGCATACCGCCAGCGCTAACAACTGCAATTCTCAACTGCCGGGGGTTCAGCCTCAGCACTGCAATGTTCCACTGCTGGGTCTTCATCTTCAACACTGGAATTTCCACTGCAGTTTCTTCTGCCTCAACACTGAAATTCTCCACTGCAGTTTCTTCAGCCTCAACACTGAAATTCTCCCCTGCAGGTTTTTCAGCCTCAACACTGACATTGTCCACTGCAGGTTTTTCAGCCTCAACACGGGCAGCACGGTGGCTCAGTGGTGGGCAGCACGGTGGCTCAGTGGGTCCTGGGTACGAATCCCACCAAGGCCAACATCTGCAAGGAGTTTGTATGTTCTCCCCGTGTTTGCGTGGGTTTCCTCCGGGCACTCCGGTTTCCTCCCACACTCCAAAGACATACTGATAGGGAATTCAGATTGTGAGCCCCATCGGGGACAGTGATGAAATGTGTGCAAACTGTAAAGCGCTGCGGAATATGTTAGCGCTATATAAAAATAAAGATTATTATTATTATTACTGCCAGGTCTTCATCCTCAACACTGCAATTCTCCACTGCAGGTTTTTAGGGCTCAACATTCAAATGCTCCACTGCCGGGTCGTTAGTCTCAAAACTGCAATTGTTATGAATGAGTCACCGTAGGAGGCAAAAACAGAAATACTAGCTAAGTCCAGAAAACCAGAGAAGTTGGCAGCTATCGGATTGCAGACCCCTGAACCTATCAACAACAACAACTAGCAGTAGCCGTGGGGGGTTCCTATGGTGCCCTAGACCCCTCGATCACAGCCGGAGAACTACATAGCCTAAAGACAGAAAGGGAAATCTAAACTGCCCCAGAGCAGACCCCAAAGCAATAGGCAGCCCCCAACATATAATGACGGTGAAGCAAGATGAAAAAACACTCACACAGATAGAAAGATAGGCTGAGCAAATGATGGGGCCCAAGCTAACTAGATAGGACAGGATAGAAAAGCTGCTGTCTGTAATCCGCCAAAACCCTATCAAAACAAGAGCCAACAGCTGTTAGGGAAAAAAAAGCCCTGAAGACGCTAGGCTTCAAAAAGACTACACCAGCACTCAGGTACTTTCTGAAGACAGAGCAAAAAGGAATTCAGCCCACCCCAGCAGGGAATGGCAGAAATCAAGGAAAACAATGCAAAACAAAACCAAAACACAAATGCAAAAAGTAGAACAGAAAACCTAGCTTTTGAGGAGCAGGAACCAGACCGGTCTCCCAGAATCCCTCAGAGAGATCACCAGCAAGGCAGAAGGGCGTCGGCTGCCCTACATCCAGTCAGTAATTCCCGTCATCCAGTCATCATCATCCTGCCCAGGTGCCTGGCAATCAGCCCCACCACCTTCCCTCATCAGAAGAGGGAGTCCACCAGACCCCAATGGTGAAGGGGAAAATTAACCCACAACAGTACCTCCCCCTTGAGGCGGGGTCACCGAACCCTCATCTACGCCACCAGGGTGATCAGGGTGAGCCCGATGAAAGGCACGCACCAATCTTTTGGCATGAGTATCAGAGGCAGAGACCCAGGAATTATCCTCTGACCATAACCCTTCCACTTAACCAAATACTGGAGTCTCCGTCTAGCCAGACGGGAATCCAGAATCTTCTCTACCTCATATTCCATGTTACCCTCAACCAATACAGGGTCCGGAGGTGCCACCCCAGGAACTACTGGCTCAACAAACCTCTTCAACAAGGACTTATGAAACACATTATGGATTTTAAATGTAACAGCAAGAGCCAAACGAAAAGAGACCGGATTAATAATCTCCAAAATCTTGTAAGGTCCAATAAACCTAGGCTTAAACTTAGGAGAAGCCACCTTCATAGCGATATTTTTTGATGATAACCAAACCATATCACCAACCTTAAACTGGGGACCAATGGTCCTATGTCGGTTGGAAAACCGCAGGGCCTTTTCCTGGGAGAGAGAGAACTTATCCACCACTTGGTCCCAGATCTGGTGCATTCTCTCCACCACAGTGTCAACACCTGGGCAGGCAGAAGGCTCCACCTGCCCTGAAGAAAATCGAGGATGAAACCCAAAGTTACAAAAAAAAGGTGACATCAAAGTGGCAGAACTAGCTCTATTATTTAAAGCAAATTCGGCCAAGGGCAAAAATGAAACCCAATCATCCTGATCAGTGGAAATAAAACATCTCAAATACGACTCCAAGGTCTGGTTTGTTCTCTACGTCTGCCCATTGGTCTGAGGGTGAAAAGCAGAGGAGAAGGACAACTGAATTCCAAGCTTGGAACAGAAAGTCCTCCAAAATCTAGACACAAACTGAACTCCTCTGTCAGATACAATGTTCTCAGGAATCCCGTGCAAGCGAACCATCTGTTGCAAAAACAGGGGCACCAACTCAGAGGAAGATGGCAACTTAGGGAGTGGTACAAGTTGAACCATCTTAGAGAACCTATCACAAATCACCCAAATAACAGTCATTCTCTGAGAGACAGGCAAATCAGAGATGAAATCCATTGAAATATGGGTCCATGGCCTCCTGGGAACTGGCAAAGGCATCAACAATCCACTAGAGCGAGAACAAGGTTTAGACCGGGAGCAAGTCCCACAGGACTGCACAAAATTCCTGACATCACAAGACAAGGCGGGCCACCAAAAAGACCGACTCACCAGATCTCTAGTACCAAAAATACCTGGATGACCAGCCAATGCAGAGCAATGAACTTCAGACATCACTCACTCTCTTCTTCCACTGGTCAGGAACATACAACTTTCCACTGGGACAACGCTCAGGTTTGTCCTTCTGGAACTCTTCCAGAGCACGTCTCAAATCGGGCGAGATGGCAGAAAGAACTACCCCTTCGCCTTAGATGGTAGCAGGCTTGGTCACCACAGGAGAATCAGCAAAGAAGCTCCTAGAGAGAGCGTCAGCCTTGACATTCTTAGTGCCAGGAAGAAAAGAGACCACAAAATCAAAACGTGTAAAAAACAAGGCCCACCTAGCCTGTCTAGGGTTCAAGCGTTTGGCCAACTCCAGGTAAATCAAATTCTTGTGGTCAGTGAGGACCACGACTTGATGTTTAGCTCCCTCCAACCAATGTCTCCACTCCTCAAATGCCCATTTCATGGCTAACAGTTCCAGATTCCCCACATCATAGTTACGTTCAGATGGAGAGAACTTTTGGGAAAAGAAAGCACAGGGATTCATTTTAGATGTTACAGGATCCTTTTGGGACAAAACAGCTCCTGCACCAATCTCAGAAGCGTCCACCTCTACCTGGAACGGGAGTGAGAAATCAGGTTGCCGCAAAACCGGGTCAGAAGTATATCTTCACTTCAGCTCCTGAAAGGAAGAAACAGCCTCCGGAGACCAATTCAACACATCAGCACCCTTCTTAGTAAGATCAGTCAATGGCTAGGCAATACTAGAAAATTTTGCTTTAAATTTCCGATAAAAATTAGCAAAACCCAAAAACTTCTGGAGGGCCTTCAAAGAAGTAGGCTGAACCCAATCATAAATGGCCTGTACCTTGGCCGGGTCCATTTCATTAGTTGACGGAGACAAAATAAATCCCAAAAAAGAAATCCTCTGTACCCCAAAAAGGCATTTTGATCCTTTGACATACAGGGAATTCTCCCTCAAGATCCAGAACACAGTCCGAACATGTTCCACATGAGAATCCCAATCCTTGGAGAAGATCAAAATATCATCCAGATAGATAACCAAAAATGTATCCACAAAGTCTCGGAAAATATCGTTCATGAAGCACTGGAAGACAGAAGGGGCATTAGTGAGCCCAAAAGGCATCACCAGATACTCAAAATGTCCCTCCGGAGTATTAAACGCCGTCTTCCATTCATCCCCATGCTTAATGCAGATAAGATTATACGCCCCCCTGAGGTCAAGCTTGGTAAACCAGCAAGCACCTTTAACTCTGGAGAATAGATCCGAAATCAGGGGTAACGGATACTGATATTTAATAGTAATTTTGTTGAGGGCACGATAATCAATACAAGGCCTTAATGAACCATCCTTTTTGGCCACGAAAAAAAACCAGCACCTAAGGGTGAAGAGGATGGTCTAATATGACCCTTCTCCAATGCCTCCTTAATATAGGATCGCATAGCCTCGTGCTCGGGTACAGATAAATTGAAAAGCCGACCCTTGGGAAATTTCAACCCCGGGCTCAGTTCAATTGCACAGTCATAACTCCTATGAGGAGGCAAAGACGCTGACTCATTCTCACTAAATACAACATAAAAATCCGCCAAATAGTCAGGAACATCATGCGACTGAGGAGAGATGGAAAAAACCGGAACCTCACTAAGGGCACACCGACAACCCCAACTCACCACAGACACAGATTTCCAATCCAAAACTGGATTATGAATTTGCAACCAGGGAAACCCCAGAACAATGGTATCATGCAAATTATGCAACACCAAAAATCTGCAATTTTCTTGATGGTCTGGGGTGACCCGCATTACCACCTGGGTCCAAAACTGAGGTTTATTTTTCGCCAAAGGAGTAGCATCAATCCCCCTCAAAGGGATAGGCGTCCGCAGAGGTGTCATAGGAAATCCACAACGTTTAGCAAAATCCAAGTCCATTAGGTTCAGGGTTGCTCCTGAATCCACAAAAGCCTTGGCGTAAAATGTGGACAGGGAGCAGATCAGAGTAATTGCCAGAAGAAACTTAGGTTGACCACTACCCACAGAAAACGTGTGTGCAAAACGTTTCTCTCGTTTAGGACAGACAGAAATAATATGCGAGGCATCTCCACAAAAAAACACAGCTTATTACGCCTTCTGAACTCCTGACGTTGCTCCCTGGACAAAACTCTATCACATTTCATAGGTTCAGACATTTGTTCAACAGGTGGCAACACCTCTCGTGCAGTCCTGCGTTCACGTAAACGCCGATCAACCTGAATGGCTAATGACATAGAATCGTCAAGACCAGAGGGAACAGGAAATCCCACCATAGTATCTTTTACGGCTTCTGACAAACCCTTCCGAAAGAGAGCTGCCAAGGCATTATCATTCCAGGTAGTAAGGACCGCCCACTTTCGGAATTTTTGACAGTACAATTCTGCAGAATCTCGACCTGGCTCAATGCCAACAGGGTCTTTTCAGCCTGATCAATAGCATTAGGTTCATCATACAACAACCCCAAGGCTTGAAAAAATGCGTTCACATTAGTCAGAATAGGATCATCTGGTTTCAAAGAAAACGCCCAATCCTGGGGATCGCCACGCAGCAAAGAGATGACAATTTTAACCTGCTGCGCGGAGCTCCCTGATGAGTTAGGCTTCAAGGCAAAAAATAATTTACAATAATTTTTGAAATTCAAAAATTTAGACCGATCCCCAAAAAATACATCATGAGTAGGGATCTTTGTTTCAGCAGCATGTGAATGAGCAAGGTAGGCGGAAATTCCCCGCACTTCCGCAGCGAGCTGCTCCACACGATCAGACAATTGCGTTATCTCCATTGAGAGAAAAAAAATTCCCCCTACGGCCTCAGAGATATAGAGGAAAAAATATAGACACCTTTTTTTTTTTTTTTTTACAATTCTTTCCTGCTATTGAGTACCCTAGGATCTGTGGTATGGCTGGTGATTCTGTTATAAATGAGTCACCGTAGGAGGCAAAAACAGAAATACTAGCTAAGTCCAGAAAACAGAAGTTGGCAGCTATCGGATTGCAGACCCCTGAACCTATCAACAACAACTAGCAGTAGCCGTGGGGGGTTCCTACGGTGCCCTAGACCCCTCGATCACAGCCGGAGAACTACATAGCCTAAAGACAGAAAGGGAAATCTAAACTGCCCCAGAGCAGACCCCAAAGCAATAGGCAGCCCCCAACTTATAATGACGGTGAAGCAAGATGAAAAAACACTCACACAGATAGAAAGATAGGCTGAGCAAATGATGGGGCCCAAGCTAACTAGATAGGACAGGATAGAAAAGCTGCTGTCTGTAATCCGCCAAAACCCTATCAAAACAAGAGCCAACAGCTGATAGGGAAGAAAAGCCCTGAAGACGCTAGG
This sequence comes from Dendrobates tinctorius, assembly GCF_039654945.1. Lineage (NCBI taxonomy): Eukaryota > Metazoa > Chordata > Amphibia > Anura > Dendrobatidae > Dendrobates > Dendrobates tinctorius. Next base: position 54,263,792 of record NW_027361698.1, on the reverse strand, counting down.
CTTCAAAAAGACTACACCAGCACTCAGGTACTTTCTGAAGACAGAGCAAAAAGGAATTCAGCCCACCCCAGCAGGGAATGGCAGAAATCAAGGAAAACAATGCAAAACAAAACCAAAACACAAGTGCAAAAAGTAGAACAGAAAACCTAGCTTTTGAGGAGCAGGAACCAGACCGGTCTCCCAGAATCCCTCAGAGAGATCACCAGCAAGGCAGAAGGGCATCGGCTGCCCTACATCCAGTCAGTAATTCCCATCACCCAGTCATCATCATCCTGCCCAGGTGCCTGGCAATCAGCCCCACCACCTTCCCTCACCAGAAGAGGAAGTCCACCAGACCCCAGTGGTGAAGGGAAAATGAACTCACAACATGCAATGCTCCAATGCCAGGTCTTCAGCCTCAATACTGACATTCTCCATTGCAAGTTCTTCAGGCTCAACACTGCATTGCTCCACTGCTGGGTGTTCAGCCTCAACTCTGCAATGCTCCACTGTCGGGTCTTCATCCTCAAAATTACAATTCTCCGCTGCAGTTTCTTCAGCCTCAACATTGAAAATCTCCACTGTAGTTTCTTTAGCCTCAACACTGAATTTCTTCCCTGCAGCTTTCTCAGCTTCAACACTGACATTCTCCACAGCCGGGTCTTGATCCTCAACACTGCAATTCTCCAATGCAGGCTCTTCAGGCTCAACACTGAAATGCTCCACTACCAGGTGTTAAGCCTCAACACTGCAATGCTCCAATGCTGGGTCTTCAGCTTCAAAACTGACATTCTCCAATGCAAGTTCTTCATTTTCAACACTGCAATGTTCAACTACTGGGTGTTCAGCCTCAACACTGCAATGTTCCACTGCTCGGTCTTCATCTTAGTTACTGCAATTTCCACTGTAGTTTCTTCCACCTCGACACTGAAATTCTCCACTGCAGTTTCTTCAACATCAACACTGCAATTTTCCCCTGCAGGTTTTTCAGCCTCAACACTGACAATCTCCACTTCTGGGTCTTCATCCTCAACATTGCAATTTTCCAGTGCAGGTTCTTCAGGCTCCTCAGTGAAATGCTCCACTGCCAGATGTCCAGCCCCAACACTGTAATGCTCCAAATTTGGGTCTTCAGCCTCAACGCTGACATTCTCCAATGCAAGTTCCTCAGACTCAACTCTGCAATACTCTACTGCCAGGTCTTCATCCTCACCACTGCAATTCTCCACTGAAGTTTCTTCAGCCTCAACACTGACATTCTCCACTGCTGGGTATTTATCTTCAGCACTGCAATTCTCCAATGCAGGTTCTTCAGGTTCAACACTGAAGTGCTCCACTGGCGTATGTTCAGCTTCAACACTGCAATGCTCCAATGCCAGGTCTTCAGCCTCAACACTGACTATCTCCAATGCAAGTTCTTAAGGGTCAACACTGCAATGCTCCACTGTAAGGTGTTCAGCTTCAACACTGCAATGCTCCACTGCTGGGTATACATCCTCAAAACCACACTTCTACATTGTAGTTTCTTCAGGCTCAACACTGGAATTCTCCCATGCAGCTTCTTCAGCCTCAATACTGAAATTCTCCACTGAAAGTTGTCCTGCGGCAACACTGACATACTCCACTGCCAGGTCTTCATCCTCAACACTGCTATTCTCCAATGCTGTTTCTTCAGCCTCAACACAGAAATGCTCCACTACTAGGTGTTCAGCATCATCACTGCAATGATCCAATGCCACGTCTTCAGCTTCAAAACTGACATTTTCCAATGCAAGTTCTTTAGGTTCAACACTGCAATGTTCAACTGCAGGCTTTTCAGCCTCAAAACTGACATACTGCACTGCTGGGTCTTCATCGTCAACACTGCAAGTCTCCACTGCATTTTCTACAGCCTCAACACTGAAATTCTCCACTGCAAGTTTTTTCAGCCTCAACACTGACATTCTCCTCTGCCTGGTCTTGATCCTCAACACTGCAATTCTCCAATGCAGGTTCTTCAGGCTCAACACTGAAATGCTCCACTTTTGGGTGTTCAGCCTCAAGACTGCAATGCTCCAATGCCGGGTCTTCAGCCTCAACACTGACATTCTCCAATGCAAGTTATTCAGGCACAACACTGCAATGCTCCACTGTTGGGTCTTCATTCTCAACACTGCAATTCTCCAATGCAGGTTCTTCAGGCTCAACACTGACACTCTCCTCTGCTGGGTCTTCATCATCAACATTGCAATTCTCCAATGCAAGTTATTCAGGCTCAAGACAGCAATTCACTGCCTGGGTAAATAGTATGGGAGTACCAACTTCATAATAATGGGAACTTTGTTTTCATATGGCCATCCAGTACATCTGTTAAAAGGGTTATTGGTGTGCGTCCAAATTTGGCGCAGGCCTTGCTTTCACTTCATGGGCAAACGGTATGGGAGTACCAAATTACTAATAATGGGAACAATGCTTTCAGGTGGCCATCCAGTACGTCTGTTCAAAGGCTTATTGGGGTGCATGTAATTTTGGGGCAGGGCAGGCCTTGCATTCAATGCATAAGCAAACAGTATGGGAGTACCAAATTACTAATAATGGGAACAATGATTTCAGGTGGCAATCCAGTACATCTGTTCAAATAGTTAATGGGAAATTTGTTTTCATGTTGCCATATGTATGTGGTTTCAAAGGGGTATTGGGGTGAATCTAGATTTGATGCAGGGCAGGCCTTGCATGCAATGCATAAGCAAACAGCAAAGGAGTGCCAAATTCCTAATAATGGGGACATTGCTTTCAGGTGGCCCTCCTGTACGTCTCTTCAAAGGGGTATTTGTTTTTTTCCAAATTTTGGGCAGGCCTTCCACTAACTGTATACACAATAACACAATAGGAGACCCACTGTTTTAAAATGGGAACAGCAAAGCATAGCCGGCTGATGGTTCTCTAAGAATAGTGAAGACCAACTACTGGTCCTTTAAGAGTAGTAAAGGTCACTTGATGGCCCTATAAAAATAGGTTTTGTGACTTTCAGAGTCCCTCCTTCATAAATGAAACAGGATGTGTCAGATGATGTTTCACACACCACATGGCCAGATAAGGTTTTAAAATGTTTAAATGACATTTCCCAGTGAATGCATTTGTCTTGGTTGAAATCAATGCTAAAGTTGAAAAATGCATCAAAAACACTACCTGTGAGCATAGCCCAAGTGGTGGAGGAGCATTTTTGTTTTGGATTATTTATTCTGCCTTATATACAAATCACTACCCTGGAAACGATGCTCCTTAACATATTTCCCAGGAAAATCCATTTTGTTTAGTTTTTGTATGTTTTATTGTGAGTCTGTAAAAGTGGCGTAAGACTGACAACATTGTTCACAGTAGTGACCTAGAAGTCAGAAATACTTATGGGTGTCTTCCCCATAATGTTCCCATGTCATTTGAGCACTGTTCTATCGATTTCTGCAGTTTATAGACCCTCTAAAGACACCTGGGGGGTCCACGGCAAAAATGATCAAGTTTCCCTTAGACTTACATTGGGCTCGTTGCTTGGGTCGAGCACCCTAGCATTTAAATATGCTTCACCCGAGCAACGAGCACACAAGCATTTTAGTGCTCGCCCATCACTAATGACTATATGAATTACAGATATAAACATTTAAAATTTGAAAATTGCAAATTTTTTTAAATTGTTGGCATATGTCTAACATGTTTTTGTAAATTAACACAAACCATTAATTATTTCAATTAGTGCTACATAATGTAATAAATGTCAGATTTGAAACATTTGGCTTGGCCACTAAGGAGATATATTTTATTTGTCTCCTTTGTATTTTGTGTATTTTGCACATGTAGTTTATGTATACATTTACAGCTTTCAAATCTGTGCTTGTATTTTAAAATAGGGTTAATATTTATTTACACATTGTTTACTGTGTGAGCATTGTTTTCGTTTTTTAAGTAGTCAAGATGTTATGGCTGACTTGATAAAGTTGAATTTGTACTTTTGTAGCTTGTTTCTTCTGCACTATTTTGTCCAGATGTTGATGTTTTATGACATTACCTAATACTATTCTCTTGGAAAACAATTGTTACTCTTGCATCCTGACTCCGGCACTAATCCTGGCTCCCTTATCCTATGGCTGCCTTTCTTTGTAGATGTCCATGCCAGGTTTCTCATTTAATCCAGTGAACTCCACTCATATCATCATGTGAGGCTTTTAAGTCCAGCTCTGAAAGTGGTCAGGTGCATTGGCATTAAGTAGCATTGTTCGTATTTTTCTTTAATTTTGTCAAAAGTTCTTCTATTTTACTTTTCTCAGCTCTATCTATATGCCCAATCATCCATTTATGCTAAAAATGAATTCCTTGCTACAACCAGCATTGTTTCTGAGCTCAGTGTGGCTTGAGAGGTGTTGTCCACACATACTTCTCAGCATGCAAGTTATCAACTCCACACAACTATTCTAGGTCCTGTTCACACCTGGCTTCTGCAACCAAGACAACAAATCTCTTCAATTTAGTCTCCAATCTGTTAATAATTTACTGCTTTCTTGAAGTTAAACATTTATTTGCTATAAATCCTAGTTTATACACATCGATCCTATCAATGAAGCACTCCTTACAAATATTTTATCCCTTAAAACTTTCTTTTTTTTTTTTTTAAACCAGTTATTTTTATTTAGGTTTCAAAAGATTTTAAAAAATAAACAGTGGATATCAATATACATGTAACAATTCACATATCTTGTAGTAATACAATCAAAGCCATCCCCCCCTCCCCCCTCCCCCAATACTCCTTATGCCGGGTATACTTGAGAGTCTTAGCAATCATATCACCGCCATCCAGGCGGACCATATTTTTTCAAAAGTGCTTTCACCATGCCTTCGCCTGTAAATGCTTTCCTCTAAATGCATTACCGTACGTGTCTGAGCAATAAATTCCCTCCTAGTGGGGGGTTCCGAATCCTTCCATTTTCGTGCTATTAGTTTGCATGCCACATTCAGCAACCTCGCTATTGCCACTTTGTAATGTTCTGAGACAGGTATCCCATCCACCTCTCCCAAAACACACAGCACCGGATTCCTGTCGTGCGTACATGCATAAGCTCTCTCAATTTTGTTGCTAACGACCAGCCAGTAAGCCCCAGCCGCGGACACAACCATAACCTATGTAACAGTCCGGCCTGGTCTGTGCCACGTCTAGGGCAGCTAGAGTCTCCCCTCAAGCCCGCCTTGAATAGGACCAGCGGTGTTTTGTATGTTCTATGTATTACATATAATTGGGAGAGCCGTGCCTGCTCGCTTAGAGAGATCTTCGGGACATATTCAAGAATAGTCTCCCATTGTTCTGTTGTGAGGGTACCCACCTCCCTTTCCCATTTACTCTTTGCAGTGAGGTGATTGTCCCCCAGATAGGAGTGTAGTAGATCATGATATATGCTCGATATAACTCCCCTCGTCCCTCCCTTCATACACACAAAGTCTAGTACAATGTCGCCCTGAACCGTCATGGCTCCCAATCTACACTGTGCCCTCCAAGCATGTCGAAGCATATAGTATTGAAACCCCCATACCGAAGGTAAATCAAATTCCTCTCTCAATGTCTCAAAGGTCTTCAGGTCCGTTCCACTCTGCAGCTGGCACACATATCTTACTCCTTTCACCTTCCAATTGCCCATTTGATGCAGCTTATTAAGTTCCGGCAGATGCTCATTGTCCCACACCGGTGAGTACCTAGTCAGCTCATCCACCCCTCTGATCCTTTTAATGGTGTCCCATACCTTCTGAATCATGCCTATGGTAGGATATGGTGCTCCCAGTTTCTTAAAGGTACCATCCTCTAGACCCTGGATAAGTGGGCATCTCCCCGTCACATGTACCAGCACCCGGTGACCTGCTCCTCCACAATCGAGCTCTCTCCATCCCCTGACATGCTGGCCCTGTACTGCCAAGAAATAGACCCATGGATTTGGTGCGGCCAGTCCTCCCTCTTCCTTTTCTTTTTGCAGAGTTCCAAATTTAATCCGTGCCTGCTTCTTGCCCCATATCAAGGATCTGAAGATAGAATCAATGCCCCTAAACCGTTTTTTTGGTAGCCATATCGGCGAATTGTGCAAAACGTACATTAGTTGTGGCATAAGGACCATCTTAATCAGGTTAGTTCTACCCGTTACCGTTAAAGCCAATTTGCACCATGCACCTATTTTCCCTTTAAATTTCTCTAGCAGAGGAACCAAATTCAGACCCGTGAATCGGGACAGTGGAAGAGCTACCCATGTCCCTAGGTATTTAAACTGTGAAACTAGCTGGAGTTGTTTCCCCCTCTCATCTATCTCCTCCGCTTCTATTGCTCTATCCACAACCATGACATAAGACTTGTGCCAATTTATCTCCAGTCCCGAAATGCTCCCAAATTGTTTAATTACATCCATCGCGCACCCCAGTGTCTCTCCTGCACTTTCCAAAAACAACAGGATGTCGTCGGCATACAATGATATTTTTTCTTCCAGCTTCCCAAATTTAAATCCGACCACTCCCCTCTCAGCTCTGATCTTGGCCGCCAGGGGCTCCACTGCCACCGCGAACAATAGCGGGGACAGCGGACACCCCTGCCTTGTGCCCCTATGCAAGTCAAACATCCCGGACTGTTCTCCATTCACCTTAACTACCGCCTTTGGGGATGAGTACAATAACTTCACCCAGGCCATGAACGCGGGGCCGAATCCCATCAGTTCCATGATTTTCCATAAGTATTGCCATTCCACGCTATCAAATGCTTTCCTAGCATCCAATGACATCACTATTCTCCTGCCACCATTATCAGCAGGCAGTTGCATATTAAGAAATAATCTTCTTAAGTTAACAGCCGTGGAGCGGTTAGGCATAAAGCCTGACTGGTCCTCGTGTATAATGGTATGTGCAACCCCGGTGAGCCGGGTGGCCAGGATCTTTGCGAGTATTTTGACATCCGTTGTGAACAACGAAATGGGCCTGTACGACTTCGCATCCATGGGATCTTTTCCCTCCTTCGGCAGAACTACTATCACCGCTTCCTCCATTGATCTCGGCAGTGACCCCGTCACTAAAGCCTCATCAAGCACAGATTTCAATTTCGGAGCCAGCAGTTCCACTAACTCCCTGTACACCTCCCCAGGTAGACCATCAGCTCCCGGTGATTTGTTATTGGGCATAGACAGTATTGCACATTCCACCTCCTCCACACTCACAGGTTCTTCCAACCTCAATCTATCTTCCTCAGACAATTTAGGTAGTGAAATGCCTTCCAAAAATTTCTCCACATCCCCCTCTGTGTCCCGTGCTCTCGAAGTGTACAGTGCCATGTAATATGCCTTGAAGACCTCCAGTATGTCCTTTGTGTCTGTCAGAGTCGCCCCTGTTTGATCTCTCAGTTTATACACCCTGGAAGACTCCCTTTGTGCCACAGATATCACCGCCAACAAGTGACCTAGTCTCTCTCCTTCTTCAAAGAATTGAGCTTGCTGAAATGCCCTTTTCCTCTCAGCTTGCATCATGTGCAGTTTATCAACTGCCTCCTGAGCCAATTTTAGTCTATTGTGAGCTTCACTCGTTGGCGCCAAAATCATGTCTGCCTCCGCTCTTGTCAGGTCATCCTTTATTTGTTGATCTGCCAATTTAATTTTGGTCTTACACCTCGCAATCTCACTTATAAAAAGTCCCCTCGTAAACGCCTTCATGGCATCCCATACCGTTGTGGCCTCAGTACTCCCTTCGTTCATTTGGAAGAAGTGCTCTAGCTCTTTGGTTATGCCACCCATGTCCACCACTTTAAGCCACGTCGGGTGAAGACGCCAACCTCCCCTCTGACCCTGAGCAGACCTCACCAGAAACGTGACCACCATAGGACCATGATCCGAGAGAGTCCTCTGTAGGTATTCCACCTCCCCCACCATCCCGTCCATAGCGGTATCCCCCAAAGCCAGGTCTATCCTCGACAGTGTTCCATGTGTTGCCGAATGACATGAAAAAGTCCTCTTACCCTCATTTCGTACTCTCCACAGATCTACCAGCCCAAGTTCCCCTACATACTTGCCAAAGGCAGTCATCCTGTCCTGTCCAGCTTCCGTACCTGCCGGTTGTACTTTATCCCAATAATCATTCATAGTGTTGTTAACATCTCCCATAATCAACAATGGAGTCTCCCCCATCTGCCTGTCAGTTCCAGTACTGCTTGTAGTTTCTTTTTAGAGTAAGGTGGAGGGATATATAAAGCCACTAAAATCATTTTGTGTCCGAACAATCTGCAAGCAATCCATACATACTGCCCTTCACTGTCTACATGCACTTCCAGCTCTTCATAATGTGTGTTTTTGTGTATTAGGACTGACACCCCCCTGGAGTACGAGGAATAAGTAGAATGATATGTCTTTAGCATCCAGGCTCTTGACAACCAGTGCATAGTGTCTCTAGTGAGATGTGTCTCCTGCAAGCACGCTATCATAGGTTCACAGGATTTGATATGATTCAGAACAGCCGCCCTCTTAACCTTATCAGATATACCACGCACATTCCAACTTAACATCCGAACAGTACGGTTACTCATTGTGCATTAGAAAGAACAATCCATCATCATCAAGTAACATCATTACATTGTGGTCCCAATCATACCCGGTCAAACAGCATGAAAACCCCCATCTCCCTACAAATCCGCCCCACCCACCTCCCCCCATCCCTCTCCACTTCCCCTCCCCCCACCCTTCCCCTTTTGCAGTTGTCACTCTCTCCCCAACGTGAGAGTGGGAGCTCAAAGAACCTGAGCAACTTCTCAGTATTCCGCACTTCAACATGCGTCATGTCCTCCTCCATCATTGGCAGCCTCTCCGCCATATTGTCAACAGTATGCATAGTCCCGAACCATTAGTCAAACAATTAACCATAATACATAGATCCCAGTGGGGAGTTCTCCCCCTCCTCTGCGCTCCTATTTCGCAGAGTAAAGCAGCGCCACAACCCTGTCCAGTGATCAGTCTAGCAGGGTCATGTGGTCATATTGCCATTATCTTCTCTCAATTTGCTCCAGTTGCGCTCCAGCCACGAAGCAGCCTCAATTGGTGACGGGAAAAAAATGACCTTTCCAAAAACTTCCACTTTTAATTTAGCAAGATAAATTGTAGAGTATTTCAAATGTAAAGAGCGGAGCTGTTTCTTCACTTCGCCATACCGCAGTCGCAACTTTTGCACCTCGGCAGAGTAATCCGGGTATATTTCGATTCGTTTGCCCTCCAGGTTAAGATCTGTCAACTTTGCAGCCTTTCGTAAGATAGTGACCCTGTCTCTGCAATTCAGGATTCTGGCTAGCATCGTGCGAGGTCCATCTCCCGGCACTGGGGGTCTCATGGGTACGCGATGGGCACGCTCCACCGCAAACACTCTCGACAAGTTATCAGCACCAAACTTGTCCAGCTGCCAGGTTTCAATAAAGGTTGTGGGGTCAGCACCCTCAGCTCTCTCAGGGATGCCCACAATGCGCAAATTGTTCCTACGTGACCGGTTTTCCAGGTCATCATTTTTATTGGCTACTACCGTGATCCTCTGAGTGTGCTGTTGTTGTGTCTTTTGCACTGAGGTTAAGTGATCTTCTGTTACACCAACTCTGTCCTCCACCTCAGTTAATCTGGCTGTAACTTTCTGCATAGATGTTTTTATGCCTCCCATTTCTTCTTTCAAGCAATTCACTTGCTTTGTTAGAGAAGTTAAGGCAGTCTTGCAGTATAAGACAGCTTGGAATACATCCCGCAGGGTGGGCTCTGCTACATCTGCACTTTCAGCTAACTGCACAGTGTCACCATCCCCCTCTTCCTCCTGCTCCAGCTCTGCATTCAGCACAGGCATCTCCTCATCATCTTCCTCCTCATCTCTGTGCTTCTCACTCCCTCCATTTCCTTCTTCATCTGTCTTTATGCCCCTCACATACCTGTTCAGCCGGGCTGAGACTTCCAGCCTCTGTGCAAAGGCTGTGTTTCTTCTTCCCGCCTCCTCCTCTCTCTCAGCACCATCTTGGACTGAGGCACTGCTGCAGGCTCCGACATCTTTCTGCCTTTTGCGGCCCATGTCTGTCTCTCTGAGTCTGGCAGAAGCTCACCCCTGACTCCTGGGACCTTCAGACATCTGATCCTGGTAAAGGAATTAGCTGGTTCGGGCTCTGTGCAGGATAATTGAGGCTAATGGTGGCAAAGAAGCACAGCCACCCAACTTCTCACATGAAGAGCTAGGCCCCGCCCCCCCTTAAAACTTTCTAAACATGTCTATGATGAAGTGTAGGTGTATTAAAATACTTACTAAAGGCCAACTTCCCCTGTTTCTAGCTCTGCTTGGGTCCCATTCTGAGTTACTTGAGCACTCACCTCCTTTGACAGCCCGGACAAGGACTGCAATGATAGGTGGTGCAAGCTCCAGCAATCTAAACCTTTTGAGCCTCAGAATGAGGCTCCATAGAATTACATGGTAAAAACCACTTCTGGTTCACATAAAAAATCATATTTAGTGAGTCTGATTTGGAGTCACATGATCCAAAAGAGGAGGAAACAACACTGTACACTGAGGAAAATGGCTATCTTTGGCATTCTAATATACATACACTATAATATAAACATATTAAGTAAAGTTTAGTGGACAAAATTTTTGTAGGGAGTGCTCCTTTATCCATTACATTGCTGGAAGACAATAGATTGCATTTAATTTTCTATAGTCCTGTGATTAACTGCTTTTCAGCTGGAAGATATCAGTTTCCTATGCAGTTACTGTCCCCTTGTGTTTCTGCACACCTGTCTTTGCTTCATCGGAGCTATGTGCACTGGTTATTTGTCTGCCTTCCTTCAAATTGTGCTTTCCTAATTCTCCCCAATCCTTATGTCATCCATCTAGATCCACTCCACTGCACCATTGTTCTGGTTTGACCTGCTCATCAAGAACTTCGGCTTAGAAAATCCTTCTCATTTAGTAAGCCCATAACATTAATGAGTGATATAAGCAACCCTGGTATTTAGGACATGGCTTGGCCAGCTTCTATGGTCATTATGCCCCATGCATGAGGTCAAAGACAGTGGCAGGCGAACTAGAGTGAAAACCAATCCAAAGATTAAAGATTGATTCAAAGCACGAGAGTTGAGGTACATATGAGCATAATCTTATTTTATTTATTCCTGACTTTCAAAAGAAAGCAAAATGGTGGCCAGCTGGCTATATTTGTAGTGGGAATTCCCAAAAATGGAAATAAGTTCATATTCAGCAAATAATTTGTTGTGAGATGTTTACAGTCCGATGGTAGTACTTTGATCACTATTTTGCTAAGAGAATTTGAAATCACATCTAAGAGTGAAGACTACAGAGAAGTTAGACACAAATATTGCACTCTTTCAATGTTTGGACCTCTTTTTTGGCTTAAAAATACTGCTACAAATCACTGACCAATATTTTGACAAGTGATATTTGGCAATACATATTTTATTATAGTTTGTAAAAATCATTTAAAGGAAAAACACTGTGCATCTGTATATGTATAGAGTCAATCTGCAGGTAAATAAATAAAATTACAATGCTGTGCGGAGGCTTTACTGAAAATGTGGCAACTGGGAGAATATGAATTTATTCCTCCTTGGAGCAGGCAGATTTCAGCCATAGAGGTTGTGCAGCAGAGATTACAGTTATTGTTCACAGCACAGCTCACTATAAGGTATGGCACTTTAATTGACAGCCCGGTCTGCAGCACATCTGTGCAGAGCAAGCTATCAGTCAAAGTGCCGGGGTTGGTACAGTGAACTGTTCTGTGAGTGATTACTGTAATTGATCCCTGAATTACAACTATGACTGAAAGCCAGACACTCTCAGGAGGAAATAATTTAATTTTTTTTCAGATAGCCACACATTCAGTAAGGCGCCTGAGCAGCATTTTAACACTAGCTACATGCAGATTAACCCTGTATCTGCAGGTAAATAGCATTTTCCAAGGTGACAGGTTCTCTTTAAATCAAAGCTTTTCTACTTGCTATGCACAGTAATTAAAATGATTGCAAATTATCTGTAGACCAAAATGCCTTTTTTGTGTATAGATAATGGCTTAGCCAAAATGTAGCTTTTCTTTTATGTATGTTTTTATAATGCAAATTGCTACTTTTAATGTCTTCCTGTCATTTTCATCTATGCAAGTTATATCCACCATCGTCTATTTACATGCTGAGTTGTGAGCTGAGGGTTGGAGAAGCTATTTATTAATATAAACAGCTTGTAACTGCATGCTTCCAAATGTTCTGTGCTGCATTGTTATCATTTTACATCTAAAGGAACAGGCATTTTAATATTATTTGCATAAAGTATCCAAGTACACTCCAGATATAGAGCACTTGCTGGGCTAGAACAAATGTATATTATCTGTCCTTTAACTTTTTTCATGCAATATTTAAGATTGTACAGTTCATAAACAGGATATCATTAAAATGTTATTATACATGAGAAACGGATATTAAGATGATAATCTAGTAAAAAGACAAATCCGTTAAGTAATAGTAAGAAACCTCTCTATTGTCTACTTAAAAGTGTTTTAAAGGATTAGAAAAAAAAATATTTCTTCCAGAAACAGCAGCACAGCACCTTCTTTCAAAAAAGAGAAAATTGAGTGGAGTTGACACACAATACTTACATCTTTATGTTTGCAATAATTTCTCATTGTGATATGTGACAAATATGTTAAATTGAGTCCATTGGGCAATTTTTTGATAGTTTATATTTAACTGAGTTTGTATTTTGTCTTCAACAATTTTTTTCACATTTATTACAAGAGAAAATGGGATAAGCTATAGGAAGGTCTTAAAGGGAACTTGTCACGTCATATCAAGCATCTAAACTGCCCCCAGTGCGCTGTTAGTGATGCAATGTGTTAGGGCTGGTGGAACGCACCAAATAATAAAAAGATGGTGCATTCGCAGCCCAGGGTCCATTTTGCAAAAATGTTAACTGCTGCTTGGTAATGGCGGACACTAAATGGCGGTATTGCACTGGACACACGTGGATTAAACGTCACCCAGTATGTAATAGTGATGGGTAGTGATGAGCGACTTTTGTTTTTTTAGGGTCGAGTTTCGTTTCATGAAACCAGACTTTTCCAAAAGTCGGGTCGAGCAAAATCGGCCGACTATAGGGAAAAGTCGGGGTCGTCCCGAAACACGAAACCCAATGTAAGTCAATGGAGAATAAAAGTCGGCAGTGAGAGGAGGACAGGAAACACATCAACAGAGCCCATTTGAATGCCAAAAGCAAAAATTCTTGTTACTGAAGCTTGTCAACCTTAATTATCTTCATAATACTAGTTATGCACTGAAAAATGGGGGTTATTTGGCTACAGTTGTGGGGGGGAGGGCTGGCTCCAGCTTTTCGTGGGCCCAGGGCCAAAGAGCGCCCCTTTAACACATACCACAACTCATGATGCTCCGATACGGCAGAGAAATAGCAGTATAGTACAATGAAAAATACTTCACTTCTTACATCTTATGACTGATATCCATTTTAAATTCTCCAATACCTCCAAAAACGGACAGTATATAACTCCATACAGTATTATGGCCAGCGCTTAGTGCGCTATACAGAGTAATGAGGCCCATATATTTCTCCATACGGAATCATTATTCCCATATAATGTTTCAAACCGTATATGATGAGCTCCACATAATGCTACAGTATATGTTGGTCCCAATGGATGAAGCTCCACTGTGTTATGGGCCCAAATAATGCTCCATATATAATGGGTCCCATTTCTACTGCTCTAGTGTATAATGGGCCCTGTAAATGCTGCTCCAGTGTCTGATGTCCACCTTTGGAATGCTCCAGTGTATGGTGGGCCCCTTATATCATTCACCAGAGTATAGTGCTCCCCAAAAATTGCTGTCCCAACATTGAAAACAATTACATAAGTCTCCTTGCTAGGGAATCCCTGCACTACTCTGAACTCCTTGTCGTCCCCATCTTCCATCTCACTGCACTTGGCTGTTTAGGCCCTCCCACCGGCAGAGACACTTTTGCGTACTATGTGGTGCCCTGTGCCAGTGCCATCACCCATGAGTATGCCCCCCCACCTGCTCAAGGAACCTGCACTTTCATCTGCACCTTCCTCTTTGTCACCGTGTAAGGTGGTATAGTATGCGGGAAGGGGAACCTGAGTTTCCTCTGGGTCAGATTCTGGCTGTGTAGAGTGCGAGGGGAATGTAGTGGTCTGGGTCAATGTACCAGCAGCATCATCCAGCAGTGGCTGGGCCTCAGTGCACTTGTGGCGTCCCCAAGAGTACGGTCGCCACTGTGGTATTGCCTTCCTCCTAGGGAGTGTGTTGTCAAGCTTGGGAGCAACGAAGGATCTCTCTAGCAGTGAAACCAACACACAACACATTTCCCAGGGAGACCTCTGAACCTGACTGCTGAGGAGCTACTCTCTGTGGTCGGGAGGAGGTAAGTTTGGGCACTCTGTGCAGGGAAAGGGAAGTGAGTGGACGTGAGAAGGGGAGCTGGAGGATGAGCAGAGTTAAGGCTCACTCCTAGCTGGAGCACATGGTCCAGATTCCGGTCTCCGAGTTTGTAGGGACACTGACGTTCCTGCAGCAGAAACCGGGGGAAGTAGCAGCTATAAATGCTCTGTACCCAACTAAGGCTCGGAGGCCCCAGCATCGACGTGTGTGAGGCAGAAGGAAAAGGCTACAGCTGTCTGCCATACAAGTAAAGTCTGAGGAATATCTGTTAGACAGGAGGCGTTTCAGTGAGCCACGGTCCTGTGAGTGCTTCCCCCACAAGCGCTAGAAAGGAGACGTTCAGGAAGGTACATGTTGGCGGAGTGTTGGAAGGGAGCTTTCCATTCTGGTCCCGGAGGTTGGCAGAGGTCCTGACCCGGAGGACTCAGCACGGAGGCAGGCATCTGTGTAACCTGCAGACTGTGAGTAAAGCTTTGGAACTGCACGCTCTGGTGTCCTACAGTTATTCCAGCACCGCTACATCTGGGTACCAGCACCTACACCGCCTGTGCCTTTCCCCCATCACTACATCTACACTTCCCTGGGACTCCAGCTCCACCTGTGGGGAGCTTCACCATCTTTGCTGCACAACACCATCAGTCCCAGAGGATCCGCATGCAGCGTCAGCCTAACATCTATGTTGCCAAACACCACAGGTGGCGTCAAACTATCTATATAAACTCTTTACCATTATACCATGCCATTTACATGGGCGCCCAGGGTCATCGTCCGGGTCACCGCTGCTGTGACACATCCCACTGACACCGGCCCGGTACCGAGTACCCCACAGCCCTGGGAGGGCGACCCATATGCCGACTGCTGATCGGGCGGCGTTATTCCCACGAACCTCCAAACAGCGTCCCTGAAGGCAAAGTTTTTGGTTTCCTGGGGCAGTATGATTGCAAAGCTGAACCTTAAAGGAATGTCCAAAAGGGCACCACCAGGAGTGGAGCCTGTGGCTTAATTGGACTGCACCCGGGAAACCACTACCATACAAGCTACAGAAAAGATGGACAGATTGCAAGCTTTGTCGATTCTGTGTGTGGTGTGGTATGTCCGTTTGTAGTTGTGCTAGCGATTTCTCAGCTTTATTCCGTTAACGACCGAGATGCCGGCATGGCCCCGCGGTACGTGTCAAGCTTACTAGAGGGATACGCGAGGCTGTGGCACGTGAGATCGAGCAATAACAGGTCTAACATTCCAGTACATGTCCGGGGCTGCATGCATGCTACACTGAAAGGACCAGCTTTTTTCACTTACAGGTGCAGATAACCTGCTGAACTCCGTTAGTGATGGGGATCTGGGATTCAGATTATTCCCCGCGAACGATGATTTCCAAGTAAGTTCAGGTCAACCGCAATTCCGGAGTTAGGCCTAACCGTCATTCCTGAAAAAGTGTCCAAACCACAGGTGCTGTAGCTTGCTTAACAGCTCGGCAGCCGTTCTCAGGCCCAGTATGGATTCAACAACATTGTAGAAAGTTGATAAAGGGTACAGTTTCACCGGATAACACGTATATATGTAGCCTAGTTTACACATTAAAAATATATGTCTATAGATCAGGAGGCAGACTCAGATGTTCTCAGGCCCAGTATGGATTTGACCAGATTGTACAAAGTTGAGAAAGGGTACTTTATCACTGGATAGCAGGTATATATAGCATAGTTTAAACATGTAAAATCTCCGTGTTCTCAGTATGGATTAGACAGCAATCTAAAAAGTGGAAAAAAGGAAATGCATTTGAGGAGTACACAACTATATACTTTTGGTGTTATTTTTAAATCTTCATATATATTTCTGTCTCAGTAATACAGTCCAGCCTCTCCGCAATAGGAAATGAGATGCATACAATTAGTGACATCAAGGCTATTGTATGCAGAAATCTAGGAATTATTATTCACGGGAAAAACTTCCGTCACATTTCTCATAGGCGATGCTGACCCTCAATTAATTTGTGTGTTGAGACAATGAAAACTTTTTTTGTGAATAAAGTCTTGCTGTATCGCACTTCCGTTGATTCCATCACTGTTACTCATCTCAGTCCAATTTTTATCACAGGGAGTGATGTAAACATGGTGCTCACTGGCTATCATGATCTGTCACGTAACTTTGGTGTGCAAAAGACAGAAGCCACAGGCCGTAGGCGATTCTATTTGATTGGCATGAGAGGGCACATTTTGAAATGTGCGCCGGAATGTCACACGTTTGTGAGTAGGAAAACTGTGAAAGCTGATGATAAACCACCAGTGCATGTAATTGTGAGTCGACGCCCATAAGAAATGGAAGCCACTGATCATCTGGAGCTAGAGCCCAGCCAGCAGGACAGGGCATAGCTACATCTTAACCATCATCTTTCAGTTCAATCAATTTGTAGTGGCAGTCCCAGTGAAGGATTTGACAGCCCAGACTACACAGCGGAGGAGCAGGGAGAGGTAAACATTGCAAATGCTGGGGCCCTGCCCAAGCAAGGGGGGCACACTCGTGGGCGTCGGTACTGGCACTGGGCCCCTCATAGTACGGCGGTGTGTCTGACGGTGGGTGTGCACCACCACTGTCAGAGACACTTGATTGCACTATGAGGGACCCTATGCCAGTGCCGGCGCCCAAGAGTCGGTCTACCCACCTGTCCAGGGCAACGGCACTTGCACGGTTTTGTGTGCTAGGTGGTGACCCCGGCCATGGGGGGGCGCCCACTTAGGGAGGTTTACAAAGTGGCATATGTAGATGTGGGTCATTCAGCTGCTGCAAAAGGCGAAATAGGTCAAGTTCGCGGAATAGGAGGAGGACCAAAGCAAGCCATTTTTCTGGCAACCTATGTGTCATCAAGAGATGGTGGGACAAAATCCATGGAAACCCATGCATGGTTCATTTTAATGAAGGTTAGATTTTGGGTTGACAGTCGGGTCCTCTTTTCTGTCAGGATTGATCCAGCTGCACTGAAGACTCTTTCCGATAGCACACTTGCAGCTGGGCAAACGAGCTCCTGTAAGGCATATTGTGCCAATTCAGGCCAGGTGTCCAGTTTAGCGGCCCAATAGTCAAAGGGGAATGACCTGTGCGGGAGAACATCGATATGGGAGGAAAAGTAGTTGTTAACCATAGTTGACAACTGCTGTCTCCTGTCACTTTCCATCGATGCTGTATCAACAGTTGTGTGAGCGGTCCGTGAAAAATCAGTCCACAACATTGTCATGAAACCCCTGTCTCCAACGCCACTTCGGCTGTGTGCACCACAAACACCTCTGCCAAGCTGCCCCCGGCCCTTACGGCTCGTGTGAGAACCATCACCGCTGCTGTGTGCTGGGAATGCCTCAACCAACCGGTTAACCAGAGTTGCTTGTTTAGTAGCCAATATTAGGTCAAGGTTCTCCTGTGGCATGATGTTTTGTAATTTGCCTTTATAGCATGGATCCAGGATGCTGGCCAACTAGTAGTCGTCATCGTTCATCATTTTAGCAATGCGTGGGTCCCTTTTTAGGATCAGCAAGGCATAATCTGACATGTGGGCCAATGTTCCCGGTGTCAATGATGCACTGCGAGTGCTGGGTGAAGGAGCACTTTCTGGCAAATCCACATCCCTCCAGTCCCGCACAAACCCTGTACCAGACTTTGCCACGCCAACATTTTCACTTGCCCCACCAGATGCATCCTCCTCCCCTAAGTAATCATCCCCATCATCATCCTCCTCCTCCTCTTCTTCCTCCACCTCATCCAGGAGAGGTCCCTGAGCAGACAATGGCTGAATGTCATCAAGGATTCCCTCCACCTCTTCCTCCTCGTCAACATTGGCTGCAGACGCCTGCTCCTTAAGGTGCGTCAAAGTTTGCATGAGCAGACGCATTAGTGGGATGCTCATACTTAGGATGGCGTCGTCTGCGCTTACCAGCCATGTGCATTCCTCAAAACACTGAAGGACTTTACAGAGGTCTTTCAGCTTCGACCACTGCACACCTGTCAACTCCAAGTCTGCTCTCAAAGTGCCTGGCCATGTATCCTCCCACAAATGCATTATTGCCTGCCTCTGCTCGCACAGCCGCTCAACCATGTGCAGGGTGGAGTTCCACCTTGTTGCAATGTCGATAATGAGGCGGTAGTTGGGAAGGTGGAGCAATCGCTGCAGCTTCTGCATACGAATGGAGTGTACAGGCGACCAGCGGATGTGCGCGCACAGTCTTCGCACCTTCTGGAGCAGAGCTGTTAACTCCGGATAATTATTGAGGAAGCACTGCACCACCAGGTTCAAGGTGTGAGCCAAGCAAGGTATGTGGCTGAGTTTTGAAAGGGCTATGGCTGCCACAAAATTACGGCCGTTTTCACTAACTACCTTGCCTGCCTCAAGATGTTCACTGCCCAGCCATGACTCAGTTTGTCGCTGAAAGTACTCGGCCAGCACCTCGGCGGTGTGTCTGTCGCCCAAACACATCATCTGCAACACAGCCTGCTGACGCTTTCCACTAGCTGCTCGATAGGGGGACACCTCGTGTGCAACAGTGGCAGCTGCAGATGGAGTGCTCCTACGACTGCGCTCTGTGGACGAGCTTTCGCTTCTGGAGGAGGAGGAGGAGGTCGAATGCCTACAGCCAACTGTTTCCTATACCGTGGGCTAGGCAGCACTGTCCCACCACGGCTGTCCCCTGTGGACCCTGCATCCACCACATTAACCCAGTGCGCAGTGATGGACACGTAACGGCCCTGGCCATGCCGACTGAACCATGCATCAGTTGTGAGGTGCACCTTTCCACTCACTGACTGCTTGAGTACATGGACAATGCGGTCTTTCACATGATGGTGGAGGGCTGGGATGGCTTTGCGAGAGAAGAAGTGGCGACTGGGTAGGTCATAGCGTGGTACTGCATAGGCCATGAGTTCGCGGAAAGCTGCGCTTTCCACCAACCGATAGGGCATCATCTCTAACGAGATTAGTTTGGCAATGTGGGCGTTCAAACCCAGTGTACGCGGATGAGAGACTGAGTACTTTATATGGGCTGACACACACTGTCTCCCTATAGTTTTGAATATGATCAAACAGCAAATATATTTAACTGTTTGAAAACTAGACAAAACTAGAAGGTGCAGGTCTGTAAGAACGGAACATGTCCTCGACTTATTCTTACAGAGTGACACACAGATAGCTTCACTGTGGCTGTGATAACAGCCGTTACACGGTACTGTGTGAGGAGTGTGCACCGCTGTATGGTGTGAAAAAATGCACGCTGAGTACCTCACCAGGACAAAAAAAAAAATTGGGATTGCTTTTAAAAAAGCAGTTTGCAGAGCAGTGGGTAAACAGCAATGCAGCCGTCAGGAAGCCTTAGAAGGCAGCCTAACAACCAACACCGCTGATCCAGCAAAATATAGCCTCCACTTGCACTGCACACACAGTGACTGGTGTGTTGTACAGGCAAAATCGTTAGCAGCAGAAGCAGTTTTTGGTGTCTTCTTCCCTGCCTAACGCTCTCCCTACAGAATCAGCAGCAGCAGCAGCTCTCCCTATTCTGAGATCAGCATGAGTAACATGGAGGTCGGCGTGCACGCCCTTTTATACCCCCTGTGACGCCCACCAAAGCAAGACAATCACTTGCATGCCCTTCTGAAAGATGGTGGTGACCCCTGCCTATGTCATCACGTTGCCCACAGTGTCCGTGGATCCTGATTGGCTGAAAAAGAGCTCAAAACAAACTTTTGAAACGCGACTTTGGCGCTTAAGTCGCTGACCTCCTGGCCGACCTCATCCTAGGGTCGGGTTTCGTTTCATGAAACCCGACTTTGCCAAAAGTCGGCGACTTTTGAAATTTTTCGACCCGTTTTGCTCAACTCTAGTGATGGGCTATGTTGCTTCACAGAGCCACGGTACCGCATAACACAGATTCTGTACCCTGTTAACTGTCACAGGGCACAGCTGAATCAGCGCTAGTATACGGTCACAAGACTCTGCCCCAAAGACGCAGGGTATGAGCCTCTCAAGACCCAGTAGGTGCACAGCATCGCACTTGCGAATGCCACTAATAGATGCTGGCTACTGTGGAGTGCAGACCAAGTGCTCAGTGGCGTACAGGCAAAGCCACTACTTGGCGCTGAAGCTAGGCCCTGACTCTGCCTCCTACCTGCACTATCAGCCTAGGCACTGCCTGGCAAGGCGAAATCAAGACATGCGTACCAAGGGTAGGGGTTTCATAAAGAGTCAGTTACAAGAGACATTCATGCGTGCATACAACACACACTCCATTTTTAGAGATGAGCGACTTTGCCTTTTTCCAGGTTGAGTCGGGTTTCATGAAACCCGACTTTCGCAAAAGTCGGGTCGAACGAAATCGGCCGATTATCGTGAAAAGTCGAAGGCCGACTGAAACACGAAACCCAATGCAAGTCAATGGGGAAGAAAGGTCGGCAGTGAGTGGAGGACAGTAAGCACACCTACAGTGCCCATTTTAATGCCAACAAAATAAATTCTTATTACTTAAGCTTGTCAACCTTAATTTACTTTATAATAATAGTTAGGCATTGAAAACTGGGGGTTATTTTGCTAAAGTTGTGGGCGGGTAGGGCTGGCTCCAGATTTTCGTGGGCCCAGGGCCAAAGAGTGTCAATGGGCTCCTTTAACACATGCCACAATTCATGATCCTCTGATATGGCAGAGAAATAGCGGTATAGTACAATGAAAAATACTTCACTTCTTGCATCACATGACTGATATCCATTTTAAATTCTCCAATAGCTCCAAAAGCGGACAGTATTATGGCCACCGCATAGTGCGATATACAGAGTAATGAGGCCCATATATTCCTCCATACAGAATCATTGGTCCCATATAATGTTCGATACAGTATATGATGAGCTCCACATAATGCTACAGTATATGTTGGAACCCATGGATGAAGCTCCACTGTCTTATGGGCCCAAATAATGCTCCATATATAATGGGCCCCATTTCTAATGCTCCAGTGTATAATGGGCCCTCTAAATGCTGCTCCAGTGTCTGATGTCCACCTTTGGAATGCTCCAGTGTATGGTGGGCCCCATATATCAATATATCATTCTCCAGAGTATAGTGCTCCCCAAAAATTGCTCCCAACCTTTAAAACAATTAAATAAATCTCCTCGCTAGGGAATCCCTGTACTAGTCTGGACTCCTCGTCATCCCCATCTTCCATCTCTCTGCACTTGGACTGTTTAGGCAGAGGGCATAGGATACTTTCACACTTGCTTTTTTTTGTGGTGCATTTTATGCACACACAAACGCATGAAAAAAAGCATACAAACGCACACAAACGCTGTGTTTTTTTCAAGCATTTTTATGAGCATGCAGGAAAAAAACGCAGCATTTGTATGCGTTTGTATGCGTTTTTGGTGCGTTTGCGTTTTTTTGCACATTGTTTGTCCTCACCCCAAAAAAATCTAGATAACAATCTTGCAACACACACGACCAATGGGACATCAGTGGCAGTGTGGTATGTTAATATATACAGTCATGGCCAAAAGTTTTGAGAAAGACACAAATATTATATTTTCACATGATCTGCTGGCCTCTGGTTTTTATGTGTGTTTGTCAGATGTTTTTAGCACATACAGAAATATAATTGCAATCATATTATGAGTAACAAAAGGTTATATTGACAGTTAGAATGAGTTAATGCAGCAAGTCAATATTTTCAGTGTTGACCCTTCTTCTTCAGGACCTCAGCAATTCTCCCTGGCATGCTCTCAATCAACTTCTGGATCAAATCCTGACTGATAGCAGTCCATTCTTGCAAAATCAATGCTTTTATTTTGTCTAAATTTGAAGGTTTTTGTTTGTCCACCCGTCTCTTGATGATTGACCACAAGTTCTCAATGGGATTAAGATCTGGGGAGTTTCCAGGCCATGGTCCCAAAATCTCTATGTTTTGTTCCCTGAGCCATTTAGTTATCACCTTTGCTTTATGGCAAGGTGCTCCATCATGTTGAAAAAGGCATTGTTGATCGCCAAACTGCTCTTGGACGGTTGGGAGAAGTTGCTCTTGGAGGACATTCTGGTACCATTCTTTATTCATGGCTGTGTTTTTAGGAAAGACTGAGAGAGAGCCCATTCTCTTGGCTGAGAAGCAACCCCACACATGAGTGGTTTCAGGATGCTTGACAGTTGGCATGAGACAAGACTGGTGGTAGCGCTCACCTGGTCTTCTCCGAATAAGCCGTTTTCCAGATGTCCCAAACAATCAAAAAGGGGATTCATCAGAGAAAGTGACTTTACCCCAGTCCTCACCAGTCCACTCCCTGTACCTCTTGCAGAATATCAGTCTGTCCATGATGTTTTTCCTGGAGAGAAGTGGCTTCTTTGCTGCCCTCCTTGAGACCAGGCCTTGCTCCAAGAGTCTCCGTCTCACAGTGCGTGCAGATGCACTCACACCTGCCTGCTGCCATTCCTGAGCAAGCTCTGCACTGCTGGTAGCCCGATCCCGCAGCTGAAACACTTTTAAGAGATGGTCCTGGTGCTTGCTGGTCTTTCTTGGGCGCCCTGGAGCCTTTTTGGCAACAAGGGAACCTCTCTCCTTGAAGTTCTTGATGATGCAATTGATTGTTGACTGAGGTGCAATCTTTCTAGCTGCGATACTCTTCCCTGTTAGGCCATTTTTGTGCAGTGCAATGATGTCTGCATGTGTTTCTTTAGAGATAACCATGGTTATCAGAAGAGAAACAATGATGCCAAGCACCAGCCTCCTTTTAAAGTGTCCAGTGCTGTCATTCTTACTTAATCATGACAGATTGATCTCCAGCCCTGTCCTCATCAAGACCCACACCTGTGTTAATGGAGCAATCACTGAAACGATGTTAGCTGGTCCTTTTAAGGCAGGGCTGCAATGATGTTGAAATGTGTTTTGGGGGATAAAGTTCATTTTCTAGGCAAATATTGACTTTGCAAGTAATTGCTGTTAAGCTGATCACGCTTTATAACATTCTGGAGCATATGCAAATTGCCATTAGAAAAAATGAAGCAGTAGACTTTGTAAAAATTAACATTTGTGTCATTCTCAAAACTTTTGGCCATGACTGTAGACCCTGTGTCAACATGGATCTGCGCTGGAAGAGTTTTCACTTCAACTTGGATTTGGACATCGCGATGCCTAGGGCATGTGCAGTTGCTTGCCATGAACAAAGGAAGAGAGAGAGACAGCGAAGACGGCAGCGGCGGCGTATGTGGATACATCCGATTGTTGAACTCCGGGAGAGCCGTGGGGCATACCAGACCCTCTACAGTGAGCTACAGGCAAACCAGAAGAAATTTACAGATTATATACGGATGTCCCAAGAAAGCTTCAGGGATTTGCTTGCTCGTGTCCAAGAATCCATCCGGAGACAGGACACACAGCTCCATCGTGCGATTCCTCCTGAGGAACGGCTCCTGGTGACATTACGGTACGTAATATTTAAAAACCAAGGGGTGGGGTGATGTTTTTTTTTTACATGTACTATTCAAAACCTGGGCTAATTATTTTTTGTGAATGTACTAATTTTTTATTTTAGAGTTTTAAAAAACCATATACAGAAATATTAATTTTACTTCTTTCTCTGTTTAGTAGATTCCTGGTGACTGGAGAGACCCTATCTTCACTACACTTCCAGTACCGTATTGAAATCTCTACCTTGTCTGGAATTGTTGCGGACACCTGCCGGGCTCTCTGGAGCGTTCTTTGTCCCGAATTTATGCCCCTGCCCACCGCTGAAAAGTGGATGGAATTTGCTGACAAATTCTGGGCAGTCTGCAATTTCCCCAACTGTTTGGGAGCTGTTGATGGTAAACACATACGGATCATCAAACCCAAAAGAACTGGATCTGAGTACTATAATTACAAAAAGTACTTTTCAATAGTACTCATGGCCATTGCGGTTGCCGGATGTATGTTTGTAGCAGTGGACATTGGAGCATTTGGCCGTGGTAATAACTCCCAGGCTTTTAAAAACTCAGACATGGGCCGGAGGTTGTATGGCAACCAATTTAATTTCCCAATGCCACGGCCTCTTCCCCACACCGAAACTCTGCCACTGCCCTTTGTAATAGCTGGGGATGAGGCTTTTCAAATGTGCGCAAACCTACTGAAACCCTACTCCAGCCGTGACTTGGACCACACCAAAAAAATCTTTAATTACAGGCTGACCAGGGCCTGAAGAACTGTAGAGTGTGTTTTTAGGATTCTTGTCTCCAGATGGCGAATTCACGGCACAGCCATTAATCTTAAACTTGAAACAGTGGATGAGGTGGTGAAGGCGTGTGTGGTTCTACATCATTTTGTGATGGCTAAAGAGCACCCGACCTTTGAACTCGATGATGCTGCTCCTAACCCATTGCCTGAATTCACTCAGCACCCTCTCAGGTCATCCGTTGAAGTTGGCCAAATGAGGGACC
The DNA here is from genome assembly GCF_039654945.1 of Dendrobates tinctorius. Lineage (NCBI taxonomy): Eukaryota > Metazoa > Chordata > Amphibia > Anura > Dendrobatidae > Dendrobates > Dendrobates tinctorius. The sequence continues at coordinate 54,238,928 of NW_027361698.1, read as the reverse complement.
AATTTGCGGCCTACTTTATCTCTGATGTAGGATGGGTGCACTGGCAAAATGAAATGGTGTAAAAATGTTTTCGTGTGTGTATGTTAATAAAAAAACCTGTTTTGATACCAGTACCGAGTGCACTATGTTTTTTACACTCCAATAAAGTAAAAAAATTCCCATGTATACCTGTGAATTCATGATGTTTTCATACCTGGGCAGGTAAATACACATGAGTTAAACTGCAGCATCGCTAGTCTGCGTGAAATATATGGTACGTAAGCAACGCTGGAGGTTAAGGCTATGTGCACACGTAGTAAATTTCCCTGCTTTTTTTTTGTTGACAAAACCGCACCTCTTGGCAGAAACCGCATGTGCGGTTTTGGTGCGGTTTTGGTGCGGTTTTGGTGCGTTTTTTTCTGCGGTTTTTCCTGCAGTTTTTTGGCAGAATTGTCTGCGGTTTTGCACTAGAAGAAATTAAATAAAGTTGGACAATACTGTACTCAAGAAAAAAAAAAGGTGATGTCATTTCCTGCTCCAACCCCCCCAGCCTCCATTTTGCTTTTACCAATAAGAATGATGACTGACAGAAATGAGCAGCAGAGTGCCCAGCGGGATGAAGATTTCAGCGTGCAGTGCCAAATGGTCCGCAGGCCGTTCAGAATCCTCATGCTGGGGTGTTTGCTGGAAATCCTGATGCAGCACAGAGAGCAGGTAATAGGGTTTGATGATGTTTGAGTTTAAATTTTTTGGGATAAGGACCGGGATTATGTTTGGGATTCCATTGTGGATAGGATTGGGGTTTGTTGGGAATAGGGTTATATGGCTGGAATTAGGATGGCTTGTGATTGGGTTAGGTTATTGATTAGTGTTTGGATAATATAGACTTGGGATTGGGTATGGGATTAGGGTTATGGTTGGGTTTTGGATTAGGGTTGTAGTTTTGTTCTGTTTGTGATTATTGTTTGGATTATGAATACATTTTGGATTGTTGTCATTTGTGAATTCAGACTTTATATTATGTTTTTGATTACGAGTATTTATGTGATTAGGGTTATGAATCAGAAAATGGTTCACATGTCTGTTTTTTGAGTGTGCTGTCTACTAAATGTAAAATTTTATTTTAGGCTCAGCAGCAGCAGCGCAGAAGGAGAAATCAAGGACGTAAATTTTGGGTGCACCCACTCTTAGTCGACCGAACCGACAAAGGGCATTTTAACGTTCTTTATAATGATTTGAGGAGGTAAGTTGTAAAATAACTCAAGCAGTTTTACTATGTAAAATGTCTATAAAAGTATGTAATCATTATTAACCTTTTTTTTTTTACTTTGCAGATATCCTGAAAAGTTTGTGTCCTTCTGCCGGCTTCCAATCGCCGCCTTTGATCATCTGCTTGAAATCTTGGGTCCTCATATTACATTTGCTGATACGTTCATGAGGAAGGCGATCACTGCTGAGGAAAGGCTGCTCATCACCTTGCGGTAAGTAAATAATTGTCGCTTAGAATGTCATTACGGCCCTTTCACACATCAGTGTATCCGGTAGGGGTTATTATATTGGGAACATGTAACGTAGACACTGACACAGGTAGACACACTATAATTAATGGGTCTATGTACATGTCAGCGTGTTTCTTTCCAGCTTTATTTTTACACCTGGTTGTTTGCCACAACATAGAATACTTCATAGAAGACATCAAAGGCGTTTTATAGCGGCCATACATGCTGACACGTTACAGTACATTTTTGTGTGACTTTTCTAATTTTTTTTTTTTTCTTTTCAGGTTTTGGCCACAGGAGAGAGCTACACATCCCTACACCTCCAATTTAGAGTTGGTAAATCCACCATCTCTCAAATTGTGAGGTGCACATGTGCCGTCATCTGGCAGAAGTTGCAGCCCATGGTGATGCCTTCCCCAACCGAGGAGACTTGGCTGCAGGTCGCGGCAGGCTTTCAGTCTGTGGCCAATTTCCAAAAACTGCATAGGTGCAGTTGATGGTAAACATGTACAAGTGCAGAAGCCACCACGATCAGGATCACGCTTCTTTAATTACAAGAAGTATTTTTCGGTGGTCCTGATGGCAGTGGCTGATGCACATTACAAATTTGTTGCCATCGACGTTGGTGCCTATGGCGGTACTGGGGATTCTCGGGTGTTGCGAACATCACATGTTGGACAGCAAATTCTTCAAGATGGCGAAACGCTCCCAGCCCCAAGACCTTTGCCGGGTTCCACACATCCAGTGCCCTTTGTGATGGTATCGGATGAGGCCTTTCCATTAATGACCACCCTGCTGCGCCCATACCCACGAAGGGGACTGACTGCCCGGCGGAGGATTTTTAATTATCGGCTGAGTCGTGCACGAAGATATGTGGAATGCACCTTTGGGATCATGACTAGTCAGTGGAGGATCTTTCACACTGCCATCCAGTTGGATCCTGACACCATTGACACTGTGATTAAGGCATGCTGTGTACTCCACAACTATGCTCGTGAGTACAGCTCCGAGGTAGATGTGGAGTACCAGCAGCCACAATGTAATCCAGTGCGCCATGTGGGAAGACCATCCAACTCGGGTGTGCGTGTGAGAGAAACATTTACTGACTATTTTATGAGTCCACAAGGTGCCGTGAACTGGCAATACTCCTGTGCTGGTGTTGAGCAGTCTGAACAGCTGTGAAAGATCCAAGAAGAAGAAGTTGAGCGGCAGCAAAGAAGGACCCGTTTTTTGGTTTTTATTTGGTGGATTGATAACAACATCATATCGATGGGCACCGCCAGGACCACACGACCACCACTATGGATAATTAAACGTTTGTTTTTACTTTTATACCGGTGGTCTATTGATTGGACTCAGGATGTACTATTGGGGATGCTGGGACCGGCCATTGAGCCATGTTTGCCTCATCTTGAATATTGTAAAATCTTCCTCTTTGGTTAGAGCACCTATTTCAACCTGCTAAGTACCTTGGCTGGAATCAGCCATTAATACTGCCCATCCGCTTAGTTTACCATGACTGGCACTTAATTCAATTTGGTTAGTTTCTTCCATGTTGTCGGGCGTCCTGGCCTGATTATCCACCATAAATGAGTAACATTTTGGATGTACTAATATGTTATTTAAAGCTGATGTTAAAATAAAATGTTTACACCTTTGTGCACAAGTGAAATTTTTTTTGTGTTTAACTTTGTCGTAATGCATGACTAAAGTTTTTGGCTTGGTTGAACACATTTGGTATATTTGTTGTCTGTCTATTGAGTTGCCCTTACAGATTGGAGTTATTATATAATCATCAATTAGTGGTATGATATCCTAGGCTAGAATTATAGTTTCTATGTATCCTTTTACACCCAAAATTTTTTTTAAATTGATAATGTTATGGACCTCATTTTTAAATTTGCACTAGGTCATGTTTATTATCTAGGTACCATAGTCCCGTAACAGCATCACCATAGTTTGAATCTACACAGTTGTGTTGTCAGGATGTACCCATGACACTGGCCATATGTAGTCGTAGTTTAGGCCCCTTCGAATTTAGAGAAAGAACACAAAGTAAATTTTCAAATAAAAATTTATTAGAAAAACAATAAACTTTATTACAAACATTGTAATTAATTTTTCAATGTGAAAAAGAACAGATGGCCAACAACATTTTGGCCCAACAACAAAAATGTCAGCCACAAACTTTATTTAGTTTAAATTATGGTACTGTGGGTAGTACCCATAGTTTGTTGCTGCATCCTGAGTGTAATGATTTGGCGGGGGACCTAGCAGCTCAGTTGTGTATGGGTGACTGCCTTGAGATTGGGCATTTTGTGGTTGGCCTTGGTTTTTTTTTCTGAAAAGTCCTAACACGGACATCAAAATTTCATCATACGGCAAAATCGGTGCGGGATCATGTAACGCTGTAAGCGACATCTGTACCAGGCTTGTGAAAATGTTCTGGTGATTCAGTGGCAGGGAGCGAGCCTTGTTTGCAATTTGGAGAGCAAAAAAATCAAATTTGTCTTCCGTGCTAGACCTCTTTATCAAGGCTAGCGTCTCATTAGCGGCTTTGATTGTTTTATCCTCGTTTTTTTTTTGGTTTTTTTTTGGTTGGGCTGTCCTGACACCGTACCGCCAGCCCTTCCTCTAACTGTTTCCGCTACAACAATATTTTCAGCAACGGTGGAAGCCGATGCCACAGCATCTGATGACAATGGGGCAGCACCAGCAACATGTTCACCAGCTGAAGAACCGGTCACAGCAGCTACATTTGAAGGTCCAGAAGCCTCTTCAGAATCTTCCTCTGCCGGAGGGTCAATATTGCCTTGAGTGCTGTTTTAGGAAAAAAAAGCATAATGTCAATATACTATATACTATTCTTGTAGAGACACATTGCAAACGCAAGACAAGCGACATGCTGTGGGGACAAAACACGTGTCCAGGGACGTAGCTCTACAACCTCCACAGTTTTTACACATAGTGGAGAGGGAAATTCATCACATCTCCTCTACTATGCTGTTCTATGTGGGCACAACAAATAAAAATAACGGTGGCATTGTATGAAGCATTGCATACACAGCCAATTCTGTCATACCACCTACAAAGAGAGGATGGATAGCTTAAAAATACTTTTTATTTTAAAAAAAACATTTACCTACGCAGTGTCCGGCCAGTTAACAAAAATTGTAGTTCCTCATAAAAAGGGAACGAGTGTCGGGTAGGAGACGATCCACTTTTATTGCAGCTTGCCACATATTTATGGAATCTGTCCTTCACGGATCTCCATCGTTGCTTGACATCTTTCTCTAAACCAAAAAAAATAAAAACATTAATTCTAATATTTAGGTACACCTATTTTTGTAGTGTCAGCGAAGATTTGAATTACCAATTTGCAACTGTGTAGCATTATTACACGAATCCCAGTCAGGATACAGCCGGCGTAACACTTTGGTCCAGCAGTGATCCCGGTAATAGCGGTCCTTGTAGGCCTCGTCAGAAGGGTCCCATATGGCTTGAAAATCACGGACCTACAATGTAGAGATTACATTCATTAAAATACTATGTTTACCAGAAAAACAAAAAAAAAAAAAAAAGGGAAAAGCATTTACGCCAATAAAAATTTTTTTTACCCTAACCCAACCCTACACCTAACCTCAGTGAAAATAGTAATACAAAATATGTAAAAGAAAAAAAAATAAATAAATAAAAAATGCACAAGTCAAAAAAAGCCTCTGTGAAGAACCGCAACCTGGCACGTTATTTATTCCGTGTGGATTTACACTGTCACACAGCGAGCCGTGACTGACGCCGTGCCGGCCACCTCTGTGACTGAAAGGCCAAGGCTGACAAAAGGAATAAAGTTAATTTGCTACCAGCAGTGGGGTTTTATTTTTTGGCCTCCACAATAGGTGGAGGCACCATTGTGCAGACTTCACACTCCACTGAGCCACCAATAATACAGTGGCATATTTACCAGTCCACCACCTCTTCAAGGAACAGGATTTAGCGGCAACTTTGAATATGCTATCAACTCATTTATGCCTATCAGTGACACTATCGATTTGGTGAAAACAGACCCTACATTCAATTGAAAAGGCAACTTTGTGATAAAGGCCGATGTGGCCGAAACGTCGTTTGATGTCGCTTCCTCACTGTCAAGCAATAAATTTACTTCACATTAAGTACAATCAGCGTGTGCAGTGACTATACATTGTTTATGGGAATGGATCTAGACACACTGGGAGGAGAGGACAGAGGTTCAGCTACAGTGGTCCTAACTGTTTGTCTCCTTAAACTGGCCTGCCTGGACCTACTAGGGCCCAATGCCTGCCTTGATTGTTGGCACCGCCAGGAACTTTGGGCAAATAAGGAATGTGGGTCCCCTGTCTGCTGCTGTGGCTGCTGCTGTGTCTGCTGCTGTGCATGCTGCTGCTGTGGCTGCTGCTGATGCTCTGTGGTGGCGGTGGCAGTGCTCATCCTTGCAGGAGGACTGGTGGCGGCAGTGATGGTCCAGGTTTGCGAAGTGGTGGTGGCAGGGCTACTACATGTTGTAGTGTTTGCAGCAGGGCTGTTACATGTTTGAGGAGTGGTTACTGTGGCTGTGCGCCAAGCATGCATGGGGGTGGCGGTGGTGCTCCAGACAGGAGCAGCGCTTGCCATGGTGGTGTCGGTGAAGTGACCAGCAGCACTCAGACTTGTGGTGGTGTAATGGTGGGTGTCCTGGCTTTGAATAGAGGTGTCCATGCAGTGGTATGCAGCACAAGTCGGTAGTGAGGTGAAGCGAGTCAATGGTGGCACAGTTGGAAATGACACCACTGACTGCTGCCCGTACCGATTATGCTGCATAGCCTGCAAGAAAGCATTGTTGCAGGCCTGCAGCACACTCAGCTGTTGCTCAGGACTAAGGTGTTCCGCCATGCCCTTTTCAATCTTACTAAAAAAATGGTGCGCTGGTCTGTTGAGGTCGGCCTTCAGATGGTCAAGGCACTGTTCGACAGAATGGAAGCGGTGTTCCATGTGGTTAAAACCATGTTCTATGAGTGAAAAACCACTTTCCACTCTGTCTGACAGCGACTTGAGGCTGGCATTAAAGGCCTCGCTCAGGCAAGACATTCCTGTCTAAGGCCCTCTGCCGCTGGCGGGTAGTGCCCGAATAACCTGTGGCAGAGACCTGGGACAGGGGAACACCTGATGGACCAGCTTCCTGATCACCAGCTGTCTGTGTGGCTGACCTGCAAGGTGCTTCCTGGCTGTCGGATGGCTGGGACGGGTCAGAGGACGTCTGATGAAGGACCGCTCCAGGGCCAGGTTGCAGGGTGCTGCTCCAGGTGCTGTGGAAGAAAGGAAAATCATTACTATCATGCCTTTACAGGAAGCATCAGCTGTGGATTAGAAAAACACAGATTAATAAAAATAAAAACCAAAAAATTATCATACTTACTATCTGGTGGCAAGGAACAGTCTTAGGAACTGTAACACTTGATAGTACCGGTATTTTGTTCTTGTCGTTGACGCAGAACCACTGCAAACCTGGCCCCCCTCAGCACGAACATCACTGTTGAAGCGGTCCTTGATCAAGCACCTGTGTGTTCGAACTTTGTCCACTGTTGGAAACACAAGCAAACAACATTTAACAATTGTGCTTGATGCACGACATATGCTATCATTAAACCCAACAGTGCCATCACGAACAAGAGTCAATGCGGCACAAGACAGCAATACAATACCAAAAGCAGTCACTGTTGAGCCAGATGACACTGTTGGGTTTCCTGCTAGAATATATCTAGCACGAAACCCAACAGTACCATCAAGGACAATAGTCACTGTGGCACAAGACAGCAATACAATACCCAAATCAGTCATTGTTGAGCCAGATGACACTGTTGGGTTTCCTGCTAGAATATATCTATCACGAAGCCCAACAGTGCCATCAAGGACAATAGTCACTGTGGCATAACAGAGCAGGGAAATAGTTACTAAACGCCTTTTTGGAGGATGCAGTGACGCTGTCCCAGCCATCCATCAATGCTAGTTATTAGAGTTGAGCGACTTTTGGTTTTTTAGGGTCGCGTTTCGTTTCGTGAAACCCGACTTTTCCAAAAGTCGGGTCGAGCAAGATCGTCCGATTATAGGGAAAAGTCGGGGTCGTCCCGAAACACGAAATCCAATGTAAGTCAATGGGGAATAAAAGTCGGCAGTGAGAGGAGGACAGGAAACACACCAACAGTGCCCATTTGAATGCCAAAAGCATCAATTCTTCTTACTTAAGCTTGTCAACCTTAATTAACTTCATAATACTAGTTACGCACTGAAAAATGGGGGTTATTTGGCTAAAGTTGTGGGGGGAGGGCTGGCTGCAGGTTTTCATGTGCCCTGGGCGAAAGAGCGCCCCTTTAACACATACCACAACTCATCATGCTCCGATACGGCAGATAAATAGCGGTATAGTACAATGAAAAATACCTCACTTTTTACATCTCATGACGAGGCCCATCTATTTCTCCATACAGAATCATTGGTCCCATATAATGTTTGAAACAGTATATGATGAGCTCCACATAATGCTACAGTATATGTTGGTCCCCATGGATGAAGCTCCACTGTCTTATGGGCCCAAATAATGCTCCAAACATAATGGGCCCCATTTCTAATGCGCTAGTGTATAATGGGCCCTGTAAATGCTGCTCCAGTGTCTGATGTCCACCTTTGGAATGTTCCAGTGTATGGTGGGCCCCATCTATCATTCTCCAGAGTATAGTGCTCCCCAAAAATTGCTGTCCCAACATTGAAAACAATCGAATAAGTCTCCTCGCTAGGGAATCCCTGTACTTGTCTGGACAGGTGCTGTAGCTTGCTTAACAGCTCGCCAGCCGTTCTCACGCCCAGTATGGATTGCACGTCATTGCACAAAGGTTAGAAAGGGTACCGTATCCCTGGATAACATGTATGGATAGCGTACACATTCAAAATATATGTCTCAGGAGGCAGGCTCAGATGGTGTTAGGCCCAGTATGGATTGCACGTCATTGCACAAAGGTTAGAAAGGGTACCGTATCCCCGGATAACATGTATGGATAGCGTACACATTCAAAATATATGTCTATACAGCATGAGGCAGGCTCAGACGTTGTTAGGCCCAGTATGGATTGCACGTCATTGCACAAAGGTTAGAAAGGGTACCGTATCCCCGGATAACATGTATGGATAGCGTACACATTCAAAATATATGTCTATACAGCATGAGGCAGGCTCAGACGGTGTTAGGCCCAGTATGGATTGCACGTCATTGCACAAAGGTTAGAAAGGGTACCGTATCCCCGGATAACATGTATGGATAGCGTACACATTCAAAATATATGTCTATACAGCATGAGGCAGGCTCAGACGTTGTTAGGCCCAGTATGGATTGCACGTCATTGCACAAAGGTTAGAAAGGGTACCGTATCCCCGGATAACATGTATGGATAGCGTACACATTCAAAATATATGTCTATACAGCATGAGGCAGGCTCACACGGTGTTAGGCCCAGTATGGATTGCACGTCATTGCACAAAGGTTAGAAAGGGTACCGTATCCCCGGATAACATGTATGGATAGCGTACACATTCAAAATATATGTCTATACAGCATGAGGCAGGCTCAGACGTTGTTAGGCCCAGTATGGATTGCACGTCATTGCACAAAGGTTAGAAAGGGTACCGTATCCCCGGATAACATGTATGGATAGCGTACACATTCAAAATATATGTTTATACAGCATGAGGCAGGCTCAGACGGTGTTAGGCCCAGTATGGATTGCACGTCATTGCACAAAGGTTAGAAAGGGTACCGTATCCCCGGATAACATGTATGGATAGCGTACACATTCAAAATATATGTCTATACAGCATGAGGCAGGCTCAGACGTTGTTAGGCCCAGTATGGATTGCACGTCATTGCACAAAGGTTAGAAAGGGTACCGTATCCCCGGATAACATGTATGGATAGCGTACACATTCAAAATATATGTCTATACAGCATGAGGCAGGCTCAGACGGTGTTAGGCCCAGTATGGATTGCACGTCATTGCACAAAGGTTAGAAAGGGTACCGTATCCCCGGATAACATGTATGGATAGCGTACACATTCAAAATATATGTCTATACAGCATGAGGCAGGCTCAGACGTTGTTAGGCCCAGTATGGATTGCACGTCATTGCACAAAGGTTAGAAAGGGTACCGTATCCCCGGATAACATGTATGGATAGCGTACACATTCAAAATATATGTTTATACAGCATGAGGCAGGCTCAGACGGTGTTAGGCCCAGTATGGATTGCACGTCATTGCACAAAGGTTAGAAAGGGTACCGTATCCCCGGATAACATGTATGGATAGCGTACACATTCAAAATATATGTGTATACAGCATGAGGCAGGCTCAGACGTTGTTAGGCCCAGTATGGATTGCACGTCATTGCACAAAGGTTAGAAAGGGTAACGTATCCCCGGATAACATGTATGGATAGCGTACACATTCAAAATATATGTCTATACAGCATGAGGCAGGCTCAGACGGTGTTAGGCCCAGTATGGATTGCACGTCATTGCACAAAGGTTAGAAAGGGTACCGTATCCCCGGATAACATGTATGGATAGCGTACACATTCAAAATATATGTCTATACAGCATGAGGCAGGCTCAGACGTTGTTAGGCCCAGTATGGATTGCACGTCATTGCACAAAGGTTAGAAAGGGTACCGTATCCCCGGATAACATGTATGGATAGCGTACACATTCAAAATATATGTCTATACAGCATGAGGCAGGCTCAGACGGTGTTAGGCCCAGTATGGATTGCACGTCATTGCACAAAGGTTAGAAAGGGTACCGTATCCCCGGATAACATGTATGGATAGCGTACACATTCAAAATATATGTCTATACAGCATGAGGCAGGCTCAGACGTTGTTAGGCCCAGTATGGATTGCACGTCATTGCACAAAGGTTAGAAAGGGTACCGTATCCCCGGATAACATGTATGGATAGCGTACACATTCAAAATATATGTTTATACAGCATGAGGCAGGCTCAGACGGTGTTAGGCCCAGTATGGATTGCACGTCATTGCACAAAGGTTAGAAAGGGTACCGTATCCCCGGATAACATGTATGGATAGCGTACACATTCAAAATATATGTGTATACAGCATGAGGCAGGCTCAGACGTTGTTAGGCCCAGTATGGATTGCACGTCATTGCACAAAGGTTAGAAAGGGTAACGTATCCCCGGATAACATGTATGGATAGCGTACACATTCAAAATATATGTCTATACAGCATGAGGCAGGCTCAGACGGTGTTAGGCCCAGTATGGATTGCACGTCATTGCACAAAGGTTAGAAAGGGTACCGTATCCCCGGATAACATGTATGGATAGCGTACACATTCAAAATATATGTCTATACAGCATGAGGCAGGCTCAGACGGTGTTAGGCCCAGTATGGATTGCACGTCATTGCACAAAGGTTAGAAAGGGTACCGTATCCCCGGATAACATGTATGGATAGCGTACACATTCAAAATATATGTCTATACAGCATGAGGCAGGCTCAGACGTTGTTAGGCCCAGTATGGATTGCACGTCATTGCACAAAGGTTAGAAAGGGTACCGTATCCCCGGATAACATGTATGGATAGCGTACACATTCAAAATATATGTCTATACAGCATGAGGCAGGCTCAGACGGTGTTAGGCCCAGTATGGATTGCACGTCATTGCACAAAGGTTAGAAAGGGTACCGTATCCCCGGATAACATGTATGGATAGCGTACACATTCAAAATATATGTCTATACAGCATGAGGCAGGCTCAGACGTTGTTAGGCCCAGTATGGATTGCACATCATTGCACAAAGGTAAGAAAGGGTACCGTATCCCCGGATAACATGTATGGATAGCGTACACATTCAAAATATATGTCTATACAGCATGAGGCAGGCTCAGACGGTGTTAGGCCCAGTATGGATTGCACGTCATTGCACAAAGGTTAGAAAGGGTACCGTATCCCCGGATAACATGTATGGATAGCGTACACATTCAAAATATATGTCTATACAGCATGAGGCAGGCTCAGACGGTGTTAGGCCCAGTATGGATTGCACGTCATTGCACAAAGGTTAGAAAGGGTACCGTATCCCCGGATAACATGTATGGATAGCGTACACATTCAAAATATATGTCTATACAGCATGAGGCAGGCTCAGACGTTGTTAGGCCCAGTATGGATTGCACGTCATTGCACAAAGGTTAGAAAGGGTACCGTATCCCCGGATAACATGTATGGATAGCGTACACATTCAAAATATATGTCTATACAGCATGAAGAAGGCTCAGACGGTGTTAGGCCCAGTATGGATTGCACGTCATTGCACAAAGGTTAGAAAGGGTACCGTATCCCCGGATAACATGTATGGATAGCGTACACATTCAAAATATATGTCTATACAGCATGAGGCAGGCTCAGACGTTGTTAGGCCCAGTATGGATTGCACATCATTGCACAAAGGTTAGAAAGGGTACCGTATCCCCGGATAACATGTATGGATAGCGTACACATTCAAAATATATGTCTATACAGCATGAGGCAGGCTCAGACGGTGTTAGGCCCAGTATGGATTGCACGTCATTGCACAAAGGTTAGAAAGGGTACCGTATCCCTGGATAACATGTATGGATAGCGTACACATTCAAAATATATGTCTATACAGCATGAGGCAGGCTCAGACGGTGTTAGGCCCAGTATGGATTGCACGTCATTGCACAAAGGTTAGAAAGGGTACCGTATCCCCGGATAACATGTATGGATAGCGTACACATTCAAAATATATGTCTATGCAGCATGAGGCAGGCTCAGACGGTGTTAGGCCCAGTATGGATTGCACGTCATTGCACAAAGGTTAGAAAGGGTACCGTATCCCCGGATAACATGTATGGATAGCGTACACATTCAAAATATATGTCTATACAGCATGAGGAAGGCTCAGACGGTGTTAGGCCCAGTATGGATTGCACGTCATTGCACAAAGGTTAGAAAGGGTACCGTATCCCCGGATAACATGTATGGATAGCGTACACATTCAAAATATATGTCTATACAGCATGAGGCAGGCTCAGACGTTGTTAGGCCCAGTATGGATTGCACGTCATTGCACAAAGGTTAGAAAGGGTACCGTATCCCCGGATAACATGTATGGATAGCGTACACATTCAAAATATATGTCTATACAGCATGAGGCAGGCTCAAACGGTGTCAGGCACAGTATGGATTTGACGGGCCAGATTACACAGCGGAGGAGCAGGGAGAGGTAAAGATTGCAAATGCTGGGGCCCTGCCCAAGCAAGGGGGGCCCACTCTTGGGCGTCGGTACTGGCACTGGGCCCCTCATAGTACAGCGGTGTGTCTGACGGCGGGTGTGCACCACCACCGTCAGAGACACTTGATTGCACTATGAGGGACCCTGTGCCAGTGCCCGCGCCCAAGAGTCGGCCTACCCACCTGTCCAGGGCAACGGCACTCGCACGGTGTCGTGCGCTAGGTGGTTACCCCGGCCATGGGGGGAGGCAGCACAGTTAGGGAGTTTTAGAAAGTGGCATATGTTGATGTTGGACATTCAGCTGATGCAAAAGGCGAAATAGGTGAAGTACCAGGAAGAGGTGGACCAAAGCAAGCCATTTTTCTGTCACCCTATGTGTCATCAGGGGAAGGTGGGACAAAATCCTTGGAAACCCATGCGTGGTTCATTTTAATGAAGGTTAGATCATCCACATTTTGCGTTGACAGACGGGTCCTTTTTTCTGTCAGGATTGATCCAGCTGCACTGAAGACTCTTTCCGATAGCACACTTGCAGCTGGGCAAGCGAGCTCCTGTAAGGCATATTGGGCCAATTCAGGCCAGGTGTCCAGTTTAGCGGCCCAATAGTCAAAGGGGAATGACCTGTGTGGGAGAATATCGATATGGGAGGAAAAGTAGTTTGTAACCATAGTTGACAACTGCTGTCTCCTGTCACCTTCCATCGATGCAGTATTACCAGTTGTGTGAGCGGTATTTGAAAAATCAGTCCACAACATTGTCATGAAACCCCTGTCTCCAACGCCACTTCTGCTGTGTGCACCACGAACACCTCTGCCAAGCTGCCCCCTGCCCTTACGGCTCGTGTGAGAACCATCACCATTGCTGTGTGCTGGGAATGCCTCAAGCAACCGATTTACCAGAGTTGCTTGTTTATTAGCCAATATTAGGTCAAGGTTCTCCTGTGGCATGATGTTTTGTAATTTGTCTTTATATCGTGGATCCAAGATGCTGGCCAACCAGTAGTCATCATCGTTCATCATTTTGGCAATGCGGGGGTCCCTTTTTAGGATCCGCAAGGCATAATCTGACATGTGGGCCAATGTTCCCGGTGTCAATGATGCACTGCGAGTGCTGGGTGGAGGAGCACTTTCTGGCAAATCCACATCCCTCCAGTCACGCACAAACCCTGTACCAGACCTTGCCACGCCAACATTGTCACTTGCCCCACGAGATGCATCCTCCTCCCCTAAGTAATCATCCCCATCATCCTCCTCCTCCTCCTCTTCTTCCTCCACCTCGTCCAGGAGAGGTCCCTGAGCAGACAATGGCTGAATGTCATCAAGGATTCCCTCCTCTTCTTCCTCCTCATCAACATTGGCTGCAGACGCCTGCTCCTTAAGGTGCGTCAAAGTTTGCATGAGCAGACGCATAAGTGGGATGGTCATGCTAAGGATGGCGTCGTCTGCGCTTACCAGCCGTGTGCATTCCTCAAAACACTGAAGGACTTTACAAAGGTCTTTCAGCTTCGACCACTGCACGCCTGTCAACTCCATGTCTGCTCTCAAAGTGCCTGGCCATGTATCCTCCCACAAATGCATTATGGCCTGCCTCTGCTCGCACAGCCGCTCCACCATGTGCAGGGTGGAGTTCCACCTTGTTGCAATGTCGATAATGAGGCGGTGGTTGGGAAGGTGGAGCAATCGCTGCAGCTTCTGCATACGAACGGAGTGTACAGGCGACCGGCGGATGTGCGCGCACAGTCTTCGCACCTTCTGGAGCAGGGCTGTTAACTCTGTATAATTATTGAGGAGGCACTGCACCACCAGGTTCAAGGTGTGAGCAAGGGAAGGTATGTGGCTGAGTTTTGAAAGGGCTATGGCTGCCACAAAATTACGGCCGTTATCACTAACTACCTTGCCTGCCTCAAGATGTACACTGCCCAGCCATGACTCAGTTTGTCGCTTCAAGTACTCGGCCAGCACCTCGGCGGTGTGTCTGTCGCCCAAACACTTCATCTGCAACACAGCCTGCTGACCCTTTCCACTAGCTGCTCGATAGGGGGACACATCGTGTGCAACAGTGGCAGCTGCAGATGGAGTGCTCGTACGACTGCGCTCTGTGGACGAGCTTTCGCTTCTGGAGGAGGAGGAGGAGGAGGAGGAGGAGGGTCGAACGCCTACAGCCAACTGTTTCCTATACCGTGGGCTAGGCAGCACTGCCCACCACCGCTGTCCCCTGTGGACCCTGCATCCACCACATTAACCCAGTGCGCAGTGATGGACACGTAACGGCCCTGGCCATGCCGACTGGACCATGCATCAGTTGTGAGGTGCACCTTTCCGCTCACTGACTGCTTGAGTGCATGGACAATGCGGTCTTTCACATGATGGTGGAGGGCTGGGATGGCTTTGCGAGAGAAGAAGTGGCGACTGGGTAGGTCATAGCGTGGTACTGCATAGGCCATGAGTTCGTGGAAAGCTGTGCTTTCCACCAACCGAAAGGGCATCATCTCAAACGAGATTAGTTTGGCAATGTGGGCGTTCAAACCCAGTGTACGCGGATGAGAGACTGAGTACTTTCTTGACCTACTCATAGTGTCTGGGAGGGTGAGCTGGACTTGAGAGCTGCATATGGTGGAAGTAGCGGTGGACAGGGCGGACTGAGAGAGGGTTGATGACGGTGATGGAGTTGGTGTTCTTTCTGATGGCCTAGAATCAGTCTTTTGTTGATATAACAGTGGGATTCCCTGACTGCTGTGGCCTTGCAACGACACCTCAACATTTGCTGCTGTGCTAACCGGTGGGTTACGGTGGGGGAAACAATCCGTTGCTGACTACCTTCGTTGTGATCAGTTGCACATGTGGCACTTGAGGTTTGGTGTTGTGTCCACGCTTGCAAGTGCATGCTGGTTAAATGTCTAAGCATGCAACTGGTATTCAAATTTTTCAGATTTTTCCCTCGGCTAAAGGTCTTTGCGCACTTCTTACAGATAACCTTGGCCTGATCATGAGGATTTTGTTCAAAAAAGTGCCACACTGCACTCTTCCTACTTTGGCAGACATTTTGCGGCCTTGCACGCTGTGATCTTTTGACCCTCTGGACAAGCTGTCCAGCAACTCTTTTGATGTTTGGAACCTGTCTTTGGAGTGCTCCGGGCCTGCCAGATAACAGCTGTTGCGATGTCGATGTCTGCTGTGGATGCTCCTCATCTGAGCTATTGGAAGCAGCACCCTCTTCCCCCAATGGATGCCAATCTGGGTCAACAACTGGGTCATCCATCACCTCCTCTTCTATGTCATGTGCACCTTTCTCTGTGTCACCGTGTATGGTGGTATAGTGTGCGGGAAGGGGCACCTGAGTCTCATCAGGGTCAAAATCTGGCTCTGTACACTGCGAGGACAATGTAGTGCTCTGAGTGAATGTACCAGCAGAATCATCCATCAGTGGCTGTGCATCAGTGCACTCCATGTCAGATTCATCTTGGCCTGGGTAATTCACCATTTGACTTGATAATCCAGGCATGGTATGTGAAAACAGCTCCATGGAGTAATCAGTAGTATGGCCGGCGTCATCCTTCAATCTTGGTTGGGGTGAAGGACACAAGGAAAGGTGTGGTTCATGAACATGAGCCTCCAATGATGACTCAGTGCTTTTACTTTTTACAACTGAAGAAGAGGAGGCGATAGAGCTGGAGGCTGAGTCAGCAATGTAAGACAAAACTTTTTCCTGATGCTCTGCCTTTAAAAGCGGTTTGCCAACTCCTAGAAAACTAAGCGTTCGAGGCCTTACGTAGCCAGACGATGATGCAGGGTCAGCACCTCCTGCATTCGGTCCTATTTTGCTCTTGCCACTACCATCAGATCCACCACCAACACCATCATTACCAGCTGCCAACCCCCGCCCAATTCCACGGCCTCTTCCACCAGCCTTCCTCATTTTTGGTAGAAATGTAGACAAAGTCCAACAAACTATATAGTAATGTAAAACAAGGTACAAGGTGTCTATAGGACAGGGGAGATTTAGAATTTCTGCACACACTTGTGGACACTGGACACTTGTAGATTGTGTGAGGCCCACTGATATCTGAGCGCTATGTGACACGCTCGATGGCACAGCTGCCTGTGACCAAAGTGACGAGAGGATAATGGAGATTTTGAATCTCTGCGTACACTTTTGGACACTGGACACTTGTGGATTGTGTGAGGCCCACTGATATCTGAGCGCTATGTGACACGCTCGATGGCACAGCTGCCTGTGACCAAAGTGACGAGAGGATAATGGAGATTTTGAATCTCTGTGTACACTTTTTGACACTGGACACTTGTAGATTGTGTGAGGCCCACTGATATCTGAGCGCTATGTGACACGCTCGATGGCACAGCTGCCTGTGACCAAAGTGACGAGAGGATAATGGAGATTTTGAATCTCTGCGTACACTTTTGGACACTGGACACTTGTAGATTGTGTGAGGCCCACTGATATCTGAGCGCTATGTGACACGCTCGATGGCACAGCTGCCTGTGACCAAAGTGACGAGAGGATAATGGAGATTTTGAATCTCTGCGTACACTTTTGGACACTGGACACTTGTAGATTGTGTGAGGCCCACTGATATCTGAGCGCTATGTGACACGCTCGATGGCACAGCTGCCTGTGACCAAAGTGACGAGAGGATAATGGAGATTTTGAATCTCTGCGTACACTTTTGGACACTTGTAGATTGTGTGAGGCCCACTGATATCTGAGCGCTATGTGACACGCTCGATGGCACAGCTGCCTGTGACCAAAGTGACGAGAGGATAATGGAGATTTTGAATCTCTGCGTACACTTTTGGACACTGGACACTTGTAGATTGTGTGAGGCCCACTGATATCTGAGCGCTATGTGACACGCTCGATGGCACAGCTGCCTGTGACCAAAGTGACGAGAGGATAATGGAGATTTTGAATCTCTGCGTACACTTTTGGACACTGGACACTTGTAGATTGTGTGAGGCCCACTGATATCTGAGCGCTATGTGACACGCTCGATGGCACAGCTGCCTGTGACCAAAGTGACGAGAGGATAATGGAGATTTTGAATCTCTGCGTACACTTTTGGACACTGGACACTTGTAGATTGTGTGAGGCCCACTGATATCTGAGCGCTATGTGACACGCTCGATGGCACAGCTGCCTGTGACCAAAGTGACGAGAGGATAATGGAGATTTTGAATCTCTGCGTACACTTTTGGACACTGGACACTTGTAGATTGTGTGAGGCCCACTGATATCTGAGCGCTATGTGACACGCTCGATGGCACAGCTGCCTGTGACCAAAGTGACGAGAGGATAATGGAGATTTTGAATCTCTGCGTACACTTTTGGACACTGGACACTTGTAGATTGTGTGAGGCCCACTGATATCTGAGCGCTATGTGACACGCTCGATGGCACAGCTGCCTGTGACCAAAGTGACGAGAGGATAATGGAGATTTTGAATCTCTGCGTACACTTTTGGACACTGGACACTTGTGGATTGTGTGAGGCCCACTGATATCTGAGTGCTATGTGACACACTCGATGGCACAGCTGCCTGTGACCAAAGTGACGAGAGGATAATGGAGATTTTGAATCTTTGCGTACACTTTTGGACACTGGACACTTGTAGATTGTGTGAGGCCCACTGATATCTGAGCGCTATGTGACACGCTCGATGGCACAGCTGCCTGTGACCAAAGTGACGAGAGGATTATGGAGATTTTGAATCTCTGCGTACACTTTTGGACACTGGACACTTGTGGATTGTGTGAGGCCCACTGATATCTGAGCGCTATGTGACACGCTCGATGGCACAGCTGCCTGTGACCAAAGTGACGAGAGGATAATGGAGATTTTGAATCTCTGCGTACACTTTTGGACACTGGACACTTGTGGATTGTGTGAGGCCCACTGATATCTGAGCGCTATGTGACACGCTCGATGGCACAGCTGTGACAAAAGTGACTAGAGGATAAGGGAGATTGGATTGCTTTTAAAAAAGCAGTTTGCAGAGCAGTGGGTAAACAGCAATGCCAGCATGTCAGGAAGCCTTAAAAGGCAGCCCAACAACCAACACCACTGATACACCACAATATAGCCTCCCCTTGCACTGCACACACAGTGACTTGTGTGTTGTGCAGGCCAAATCGCTAGCAGCAGAAGCAGTTTTTTTGTCTTCTTCCCTGCCTAACGCTCTCCCTACAGAATCAGCAGCAACCTCTCCCTATACTAAGATCGGCAGAAGTAAGATGGCGGTCGGCGTGCATGCCCTTTTATACCCCCTGTGACGCCCACCAAAGCAAGCCAATCACTTGCATGCCCGTCTGAAAGATGGTGGTGACCCGTGCCTAGGTCATCACGTTGCCCACAGTGTCCGTGGATCCTGATTGGCTGAAAAAGAGCGCAAAACAAACTTTTGAAACGCGACTTTGGCGCGTAAGTCGCCGACCTCGTGGCCGACCTCATCCTAGGGTCGGGTTTCGTTTCATGAAACCCGACTTTGCCAAAAGTCAGCGACTTTGGAATTTTTTCGACCCGTTTCGCTCAACTCTACTAGTTATGGAACAGTGCTGACAGACACCTCCTTTTATATAGACATGAAGTTTTTTTAGGTGGGGATTTTTATAACTAGTCTAACTGATGGACACCAAAAAAAGCATGCACAAAAAAAATGCATACATGCGCATGCCAATGCGCATGTATGCGCACCCATAAACCATAATGGTAATTTTTTTGCGCAAAACGTGCGCATACATGCGCATGCGCTTTTTTAAGCGGTTGGGCGAACCAAAAAATGCTACGTGTAGCGTCTGGAAAGTAAGGATGCACACCATAAAAAATGCAAACGTGCGCATGCCAATGCACATGTATGTGCACCCATGTTAAATATAGGGGGAAAACCGCATGCGCACGTATGCACAAAAACGCAGCGCAAAAAAACGCAAATGTGAAATGAATCATATAGACATGATGTCATTGCGCTCTCTGACCAGAATGTCACTGTCAGGAAACGCAGAAAACGTCACGGAGGTGGAGCAGGGAGAGGTGAGTATTTCAACTTTGCATGTGCTGTGATCCTGAGCAAGCAGGGGGGCCCACTCGTTGGCGATGGCACTGGCACAGGGCCCCTCATAGTATGGCGGTGTGCCTGACAGCGGGTGGGCCGGGTGGGCCCTCCCATTGACAGAGACACTTTTGCTTACTATGAGGGACCTTGTGCCAGTGCCGTCGCCCGTGAGTATGCCCCCCCACCTGCTCAAGGAACATGCACTTTTATCTGCACCTTCCTCTTTGTCACCGTGTAAGGTGGTATAGTATGTGGGAAGGGAAACCTGAGTTTCATCAGGGTCAGATTCTGGCTGTGTAGCGTGCGAGGGGAATGTAGTGGTCTGGGTCAATGTACCAGCAGAATCATCTAGCAGTGGCTGGGCATCAGTGCACTTGTGGCGCCCCCAGGAGTACGGTCACCACAGTGGCATTACCTTCCTCCTAGGGAGTGTGATGTCATGCTTGGGAGCAACAAAGGATCTCTCTAGCAGTTAAACCAACACACAACACATTTCCTACTCCAGGCCAGCAGGGAGACCTCTGAACCTGACTGCTGAGGAGCTGCTCTCTGTGGTCGAAAGGAGGGAAGTTAGGGCAGTCTGTGAAGGGAAGGGGAAGTGTGTGGACGTGAGAAGGGGAGCTGGAGGATGAGCAGAGTTAAGGCTCACTCCTAGCTGGAGCGCATGGTCTGGATTCCGGTCTCCGAGTTTGTAGGGACACTGACGGTCCTGCAGCAGAAACCGGAGGAAGTAGCAGCTGTAAATGCTCTGTTCCCAACTAAGGCTCGGAGGCCCCAGCAGCGACTTGTGTGCGCCAGAAGGAAAAGGCTATGGCTGCCTGCCATATGAGAAAGTTTCAAAAGAGAGTCAACAGGGGGAACTTCAGTGAACTCAGTACTGCGAGTACATCAGATAAGCACTAGAGCGGAGGCCATACTACCTATCTGCAGAGAGAGAATTCCTAATTTGCTTCCAGGCTGACCAAGTCCTTCTCCATCTGTACTCTGGGTCCTGGACGGCACTTACCAAGTACAGGTAAAGGAACTGCACGACTGTGTCTGTCATCTTTCACCTGCGCCTGGCACACAGCTCCGCTACATCCTGCACTTCACACCATGTACCAACTCTTTCATCTGCCCTGTGACTACGGCCCTACCTGTACAGGGCTTCTACATCTTAGCTGCACCACAACACCTGTCCCAGAGAAGCAACACTGCAGCGCTGGTCAATCTGATCAGAAACCACAGGTGGCGTCATGTATCATTCACCTATAAACGTTATTCACCCCTTTGCATGGACGCCCAGGACCACGGACCGGGTCACCACCACGGTGGCACATCCCTCTGAGACACTGGCCCGGTACCGATTAACCCCACTGCCCTGGCTGGCCACCCACACACCATGTCAGATTTATCTTTAACTGGGGAATTCACGATTTGACTTGATAACCCAGGCATGGTATGTGAGAAAGAGCTACATGGACTATTGTGAAGTGTGGCCTGCTGCATCATTCACTTTTGGTGGGGGTGAAGGACACAAGGAAAGGGGTTCTTCCTGACCAGGAGCCAGCACTTGATGACTCAGTGCTTGCATTTTTTGAAATTTCAGAAGAGGAGGGCATATTTGCTGGAGTTTGTTTCGGCAATGTAAGCCAAAACCAGTTCCGATGCTCCGGCTTTAAAAGCGGTTAACCTACTCCCAGAAAAGGAAGCCTTCCAGGTTTTCCGGAGCCAGACCATGACGTAGGCTCAACACCTCCTGCCTTAGCTGCTATTGTGCTTTTGCCACTACCAGCAGATGCACCACCACCATCAGCACCAGCTTCCACCATACTTTCAAATTTTGGAGAAAATGTACCCAAAATAACATCAGATATATGGTACTGTATCAGAAGCGTAGAGCTCTATACAGTCAAAGGATAATTGTCAATCTCCCTATATATTTCATGAGTCACACAGAGACGCTCACAGGCTCAGTATGGATTAGACAAGAATATAAAAAGTAGAAAAAGGGTACAGTATCATCAGATACCAGGTATTTATAGTATAGGTTAAACATTCTAAATCTCCATATATATTTCAGGAGGCAGACACAGACGCTCTCAGGCTCAGTATGGATTACAACACAATATAAAAAGCCATAAAACGGTAATGGATCTGAAGCATACAGCTGTACACAGTGTAGGGGTCATTGTCAATCTCAGTATTTATTTCCACAGTCAGAAACAGACTCTCACTTGGTCAGTTTGGATTAGACCAGAATATAAAAAGCAGTAAATGGGTAATGTATCACAAGCGTAGAGCTGTATGCAGTGTTGGGGTACTTTTTAAATCTACATATAAAATGCAGTAGTAACCCACAGACTCTCACATGCTCAGGATGGATCACACCACAATATAAAAAGAAGATCCACAAGAAATAATCACACATGTGGGCCAATATTCCAGGTGTCAATGATACACTTAGAGTGGTGGGTGGAGGAGGACTTCCTGGCAGAAAGGTTACAGTATCACCAGATACCAGGTATATATAGCATAGTTTAAACATTAAAAATGTACGTCTATATATCAGGAGTAGTGTTGAGCCACCCCACTAGTGTTCGAGTTCGGTTCGTCGAACAGGAGGCAAGTTCGTCGAATGTTCGTTGAACGATCGACGAACACCGTCGAACCCCATTGAAAACAATGACAGGCAAACACAAACACATACAAACACATAGAAAACACATACAAAACAACTTAAAACGTGTCCCAAAGCAGACAAAATGCTCAGAAGACACAAATAACATATGGAAAAGGGCAACTACATATAGAAAAGAGGTGGAGGAGTAAAAGGAGGAGGAGGAGACAGAGATATAGGCATGTCATGCCCTTATAAAGTCAAGAAAAGCTGGACTAAAAATCTAAAATGAAAAAAAATCTAAAATTCTAAAATTGAAGGCGATCTTATACTATTGGACTTCCCACCATAAATTATGCCAACTGCCGATCAGGCGGCGTTATTCCCGCGACCCTCCAAACAGCGTCAATGAAGGCAAAGTGTTTGATTTCCAGGGGCAGTATGGTTGTAACGCTGATCCTTAAAGGAATGTCCAGAAGGGCACCACCAGGAGTGGAGCCTGCGGCTTAATTGGACTCCACACGGGCAACCTCAAGATGGACAGATTGCAAGCTTTGTCGATTCTGTGGGTGGTGGTGCATAGCCGTTTTTAGTTGTGCTAGCGATTTGTCAGCTTAATTCCGTTAACGAACGAGACTCCGGCATGACCCCCGCGGTCCGCGTCCAGCTTAATATAGGGACACGCAAGGTTCTGGCACATGAGATCGAGCAATAACAGGTCTGTCATGCCCTTACATGTTCGGGGCTGCATGCGCGCTACACTGAAAGGACCAGCGTGTGTCGCTTACAGGTGCGGATAACCCGCTGAACCCCGTTAGTGATGGGGATCTGGGATTCCAATTCTTCCCCGCAAATGAGGATTTCCCAGTAAGTGCAGGTCAACCGGAATTCCGGAATTAGGCCTAACCGGCATTCCAGAAAGAATGTGAAAAATTTAAGTGTCCAAACCACAGGTGCTGTAGCTTGCTTAACAGCTGGGCTCCTCTGCTGAGTAGCACACAGTTCTTACATAAACAGGCAGCATAGCTTGGTTCATGGGTGGGCAACTCTGCTGAGTAGCAGACAATGATTACATAAACAGGCGGCATAGCTAGGTTCACGGGTGGGCTCTTCTGCTGAGCAGTAGACACAGGTACTTGGCCCAAAGTATTCACTGGGCTAAATGGAGTTAAAAAATGGTTCTTACATAAACAGGCGGCACAGCTTGGTTCAAGAGTGGGCTCTTCTGCTGAGTAGCAGACACAGTTACTAGGCCCAAAATATTAACTGGGCTAAATGCAGTCAAAAACTGGTTATTTCATAAACAGGTGGCATAGCTAGGTTCAAGGGTGGCTCCTCTGCTGAGTAGCAGACAGTGCTACAAGGCCCAAAAGGATTTTCTGGACAAGATGCAGTAAAAAATTATTAGAAACACACACGGTGTAGCTCCTTGACAGGTGTACTACACCGCTGGCTACCAGACACCGCTACTATGCCATGAAACTGTCTATTAGCATTGAAAACCATTATTAATGTGAAAATTAAGTTACGCTTTTGGTGAACGAACCGTTCTCGAACGGAAACTCGAACATCCGAATTTTAAGCAAAGTGTTTGAGTTCGACGAACGGCTCGAACACTGTCCAAAACAGCTCAAATTTGAACTTGGCGAACAGGTCGACTCGAACACAGCTCATCTCTAATCAGGAGGCAGACTCAGATGGTCTCAGGCCCATTATGGATTCGACAAGACTGTAGAAAGTTGAAAGAGGGTACAGTATCACCGGATAACAGGTATATATATAGCATAGTTTACACATTAAAAATCTATGTCTATATATCAAGAGGCAGACTCAGACGGTCTCAAGCCCAGTATGGATTCGACAAGATTGTAGAAAGTTGAGAAAGGGTACAGTATCACCGGATAACAGGTATATATGTAGCATAGTTTGCACATTAAAAATCTATGTCTATATATCAAGAAGCAGACTCAGACGGTCTCAGGCCCAGTATGGATTCGACAAGATTGTAGAAAGTTGAGAAAGGGTACAGTATCACCGGATACCAGGTATATATAGCATACAGTATCACCGGATACCAGGTATATATAGCATAGTTTACACATTAAAAATCTATGTCTATATATCAGGAAGCAGACTCAGATGGTCTCAGGCCCAGTATGGATTCGACAAGATTGTAGAAAGTTGAGAAAGGGTACAGTATCACCGGACAACAGGTATATATAGCATAGTTTAAACATTAAAAATCTCTGTGTATATTTCCAGAGTCAGATAAAGACACTCACAGCCTCAGTATGGATTAGACAAGAATCTAAAAAGTAGTAAAAGGGTAATGTATTTGAAGCGTACACCAGTATACACTGTTGGGGTACTTTTCAATCTTCATATATATTTTAGTCTCAGTAAGACAGTCCAGACTCTCTGCAAGAGAAAATACAGATGGAAAGTCGAGTGATTTCAGAAATTCTCAGAGGCGATGCTGACCCTCAATTACTTTGTCTGTGGAGACAGCGAAAACAGTTCTTGTGAAGAAAGGTTTGCTGTATCGCAGTACCGTGGATCCCCTCACCGTTACTCATCTCCATCAAATTGTGATCACAGGGAGAGATGTAGACATTGTCCTCACTGCCTATCATGATCTGTCAGTTAACTTTGGAGTGCAAACTACAGAAGCCACAGGCCGTAGGCGATTCTATTGGATTGGCATGAGAGGACACATGTAAAAATGTGGGCAGTAATGGCACACGTCTGTGAGTAGGAAAGCCGTGAAAGCTGATGATAAACCACCACTGCATCTCATTGTGAGTCGGCATCCATAACAAATGGAAGCCATTGATCATCTCAAGATAGAGCCCAGCAGGACAGGGCATAGCCACATCTTAACCATCATCTATCAGTTCACCAAATTTGTATTGGCAGTCCCAGTGAAGGATTTAACAGCCCAGACTACACAGCGGTGGAGCAGGGAGAGGTAAATATTGCAAGTGCTGGGGCCCTTAGCAAGCATGGGGGGCCCACTCGTGGGTGGCGGTACTGGCACAGGGCCCCCCATAGTACGTCAGTGTGTCTGACGGCGGATGTGCACCCACACCGTCAGAGACACTTGATTGTACTATGAGGGACCCTGTACCAGTGCCGTCGCTAAAGAGTGGGCCACCTACCTGTCCAGGGCAATGGCACTCGCACGGGTGCGTGCGCCAGGTGGTGACCCCGGCCCTGGGGGGGACGCAGCCCAGTTAGGGAGGTTGAAAAAATGGCATATGTTGATGTTGGACATTCAGCAGCTGCAAATGGAGGAATTGGAGAAGTCCGAGGAAGAGGAGGACAAAAGCGAGCCATTTTTCTGGCAACCTACGTGTCAGCAGGGGAAGGTGGGACAAAATCCTTTGAAATCCATGCATGGTTCATTTTAATGAAGGGTAGATCATCAACATTTTGGGTTGACAGATGAGTCCTTTTTTCTGTGAGGATTGATCCAGCAGCACTGAAGAATCTTTCGGATAGCACAATAGCAGCAGGGCAAGCGAGCTCCTGTAAGGCATATTGTGTCAATTCAGGCCAGGTGTCCAGTTTACAGGCCCAACAATCAAAGGGGAATGACCTGTGAGGGAGAACATCGATATGGGAGGAGAAGTAGTTTTTAACCATAGTTGACAACTGCTGCCTCCTGTTACTTTCAATCGATGCAGTATTACCAGTCGTGTGAGCGGTACTTGAAAAATCAGTCCACAACATGGTCATGAAACCCCTGCCTCCAATGCCACTTCAGATGTGAGCACCATGAACACCTCTTCCATGTAGCCCCCTACGGCTCGTGGGAGAACCATCACCGCTGCTGTCTGCTGGGAATGCCTCAAACAAACGGTTTACCAGAGTTTCTTGTTTGTTAGCCAATATTAGCTCAAGGTTCTCCTGTGGCATGATGTTTTGGAATTTGCCTTTATAGCGTGGACCCAGGATGCTGGCTAACCACTAGTCGTCATCGTTCATCATTTTTGCAATGCGGGGGTCCCTTTTTAGGATCTACAAGGCATAATCACACATGTGGGCCAATGTTCCAGGTGTCAATGATGCACTGCGAGTGCTGGGTGGAGGAGCACTTTCTGGCAAATCCACATCCCTCCAGTCATGCACAAACCCTGTACCTGACCTTGCCACGCCAACATTTTCTCTTGCCCCCTGAGAAGCATCCTCCTCCCCTAAATAATCATCCCCATCATCCTCCTCCTCCTCTTCCTCTTCTTCCTCCACCTCATCCAGGAGAGTTCCCTGAGCAGACAATGGCTGACTGTCATCAAGGCTTCCCTCCTCCTCTTCCTCCTCAGCTGCAGACGCCTGCTCCTTAATGTGCGTCAAAGTTTCCATGAGCAGATGCATAAGTGGGATGCTCATGCTTATGATGGTGTCATCTGCGCTTACCAGCCGTGTGCATTCCTCAAAACACTGAAGGACTTTACAGAGGTCTTTCAGCTTCGACCACTGCACACCAGACAACTCCATGTCTGCCTGCAAACTGCCTGCCCATGTATCCTCCCACAAATGAATTACAGCCTGCCTCTGTTCGCACAGCCTCTGAACCATGTGCAGGGTGGAGTTCCACCTTGTTGCAACATCGATAATTTAGGCAGTGCTTGGGAAGGTGGTGCAATCGCTGCAGCTTCTGCATATGACTGGAGTGCACGGGCGACCGGCGGATGTGGGAGCACAGTCTTCGCACCTTATGGAGCAGGGCTGTTAACTCCGGATAATTATTGAGGAGGCACTGCACCACCAGGTTCAAGGTGTGAGCAAGGGAAGGTATGTGTCTGAGTTTTGAAAGGGCTATGGCTGCCACAAAATTCCGGCCGTTATCACTAACTACCTTGCCTGCCTCAAGATGTAGACTGCCCAGCCATGACTCAGTTTGCCACTGCAAGTAGTCGGCCCTCACCTCCACGGTGTGTCTGTTGTCGCCCAAACACATCATCTTCAACACAGCCTGCTGACGCTTAAAACAAGCTGTTCGATAGTGGGACACCTCGTGTGCAAGACTGGCAGCTGCGGATGGAGTGCTCGTGCGACTGCGCTCTGTGGACGAGCTTTCGCTTCTGGAGGAGGAGGAGGGTCGAACGCCTACAGCCAACTGTTTCCTATACCATGGGCTAGGCAGCACTGTCCCACCGCTGCTGTCCCCTGTGGACCCTGCATCCATCACATTAACCTAGTGCGCAGTGATGGACACGTAACGGCCCTGGCCATGCCTACTGGACCATTCATCTGTTGTGAGGTGCACCTTTCCACTCACTGATTGCTTGATTGCATGGACAATGCGGTCTTTCACATGCAGGTGGAGGGCTGGGATGGCTTTTCGAGAAAAGAAGTGCCAACTGGGTAGGTCATAGTGTGGTACTGGGTAGGCCATGAGCTGGCAGAAACCTTCACTTCCATCCAACCAGTAGGGCATCATCTCTAATGGGATTAGTTTGGCAAAGGGGGTGTTCAAACACTGTGTATGTGGATGAGAGGATGAGTACTTTCTTGTTCTACTGAGAGTCTCTGGTAGGGTGAACTGGACTTGAGAGCTGCATATGGTGGAACTAGCGGTGGACATGGTGGACTGAGAGAGGGTTGGTGATGGTGATGGTGTTGGTGGTCTTGCTGATGGCCTAGATTCAGTCTTTCGTAGAAATAACATTGTGATTCCCTGACTGCTTTGGCCTTGCAATGACACCTCAACATTTGCTGCTGGTGGTGTGCTAACTAGTGGGCTTACAGAGGGGGAAATGATGTAGCATTGCTGACTACCTTCATTCGGAGCAGTTGCACATATGGTACGTGAGGTTTGGTAGTCCATCCACGCTTGCAAGTGCATGGTGGTTAAATGTCTAAGCATACAACTGGTATTCAAATTTCTCAGATTTTTACCTCGGCTAAAGGTCTTTGCGCACTTCTTACAGATAACCTTTGCCTGATCATTAGGATTTTGTTCAAAAAAGTGCCACACTGCATTCTTCCTACTATGGAAGACATTTTGAGGCCTTGCACGCTGTGCTAATTTGACCATCTGGCCAAGCTGTCCTGCAACTCTTTGGGTTTTTGTAAACCGTTTTTGGAGTGCTACGGGCCTGCCAGATAACAGCTGTTGTGATGTCGATGCCTGCTGCGGATCCTCCTCCTCCTCTTCTGAGCTATTGGCAGCGGCACCCTCTTTCCCCAATGGATGCCAATCTGGGTCAACAACTGGGTCATCCATCACCTTCTCTTCAATTTCATGTGCACCTTCCTCTGTGTCACCGTGCAAGGTGGTATAGTATGCGGGAAGGGGCACCTGAATTTCATCAGGGTCAGATTCTGGCTCAGTACTCTGCGAGGACAATGTAGTTCTCTGAGTGAATGTACCAGCAGAAAAATCTAGCAGTGGCTGTGCATCAGTGCACTCCAAGTCCAATTCATCTTGGACTGGGGAATTCATGATTTGACTTGCTAACCCAGGCATCGTATGTGAAAAGAGCTCCATGGAGTAATCTGTAGTGTGGCCTGCCGCATCCTTCACTTTTGGTAGGGGTGAAGGACACAAGGAAAGGTGTTTGTTCCTGACCAGGAGCCTCCACTGATGACTCAGTGCTTTTATTTTTTGAATCTTCAGAAGAGGAGGCGATAGAGCTGGAGGCTATGTCAGCAATGTAAGCCAAAACTTGTTCCTGAAGCTCCGGCTTTAAAAGCGGTTTACCTACTCCCAGAAAAGGGAGCCTTTGAGGCCTTGTGGAGCCAGACGATGATGCAGGCTCAACACCTCCTGCCTTAGGTGCTATTATGCTTTTGCCACTACCAGCAGATGCACCACCACCCCCACCACCATCAGTACCAGCTGGCAACCCCCGCCCACTTTCATGGCCTCTTCCACCATACTTCCTCATTTTTGGAAAAATGTACCCAAAATACCACCAGCTATATGGTACTGTAAATCAAGGTACAAGGTGTATGCAGTACTGGGGAGAATTGAAAGCTTCGTAGAGATTTTAGGAGGCTGAACTATTATCTCAGGCCCACTATAGATTACACCTCAATTTAACAGGCTGAAATAGGCAGGTGTATGACCAGGCACAAGGTGTGTATGTAGTATTGGGGAGAATTGGAATCTCCCTAGAGATATTAGGAGGCTGACAATGATGCTCTCAGTCCAAGTATGGCAGCAGGCAGCCTAATAAGCAGGACTGCTGCACTCAAAAGTGTGGAAAAATGAACGCTTCGTAACTGTGCAGAAAAGGGGAAGAAAAGTATTTTTGCTTTTAAAAAAGCAGTTTGCACAGCAGTGTGCAAACAGCAATGCAGCTATCAGGGAGCCTTATAAGGCAGCCTTATAACCAACAGAGCTGATACACAAAAATATAGCCTCCCCTGTCACTGCACACAAACTGTTGTGTTGTACAGTGGAAATCGCTACCAGCAGAAGCAGTTTTTTTGTTCTTCTTCCCTGCCTAACAGTCTCCCTTATTCAGAATCAGCAGCTGAAACCTATCCCTAATGCTATTATCGGCAGAAGTAAGATGGCGGTGGGCATGCACGCCCTTTTATAGCCCCCGTGACGCCACACAAAGCAAGCCAGTCACTTGCATGCCCTTCTCAAAGATAGTGGTGACTGATGCCCATGTCATCGCATTGCCCACACTGTGCGTCCTCCATCATTGGCTGAGAAAGGGCGCAGGAAGGATCATTTCAAACGCGACTTTGGCTCTCTGGTCGCTGACCTCGTAGCCGACCTCACGCTATGGTCAGGTTTCTTTTCATGAAACCCGACTTCAGCGAAAGCTGGCGACTTATGAATTTGAACCACCCATTTCGCTCAACTCTATCCATTTTGTCTATACTAGTGCATGGCCGTGTGGCCGTGCGATCCCTTTACAACTTCAACCTTCTGGGACCTTCCTATGGCCCAATCTGAGCTGCTTGAGGACCTGAGCATGTGACCTCCAACCACCAATGAGCGGTCATCTCACGGGCATGCTCAGATGGAGAAAAGTAGGACTTATTCCCAGGAGCGTCTGCTCATCGCTGACTAATGCAGAATGCTATAGCTGAGCCTGTGGCAGCAGCAGCAACAACCAGATGCATATCATTAGTCTGAGCAAGATGCTGGGACCAATGTCTCTGCTGAGCAGGAACCTTTGTGACTGCAGGAGAATGGGAGACTGCAGAGATTCTTGAGATTCCCCCTGTGCAGTGGGGGATACTCGACGCCTAACACAGTGTGCATTATTAACATGTTTTTTTATTTAAAATGGTAATGATGTCCAAAAAGCACTTATTGGAGACATGGGGGCTCAGTGGGTCAGCTGGCTGAAACCATTTGGACCAGGGATCATCCTACCGAATGTCCACTCTCCTTTCACCGTGGGCATAACGCTACTCAAACAACCAAGTGTGAGCATAAAACCATGTGGCAATGCTTTATTGAACCACAAAACAGGCAGATGACACATAGAACAGTCCCAGCAAAATAGCCAAGATGGTGCACATTACAGCGTTTCACCCTCCCGTTAATGTGCCGGGATAAGAGCAGCTGTTACTTCAGCGCTTCAAGGTCCAACTACCCCACCTGTGACACATGAAGAGAGGAGGTAATGACAAGATTAGGAAGATGACAGTCCATTCAGCTACAAGGCCTGTTGACCGGATGGTCACAACCTGGCTTCAGCTGTCAATGCCGACTACTCCATGTGTGCACACACAGAGAGAAGGTAATGACAAGCTTATTAAGATGAAAGCCCTTTCAGATACAAGGCCGGTTGTCTAGAGAATAACTAACTGGCTTCTCCGAACATCTCCATGGATCCGAGTGGGTCTCATTCCTGGCTTTCAGCAATGTATCCATGATTCAGTGATGGTCAATGGAACACATCTGTATTCTTCCAGCTGGGGCCGAGGTCCCCTAAGCTGGCATCCTGTAGAATTACAAATATTAGTTTCTCCTGATGGAGCCATAATGTCGTGGTTGCTGTCCTGCAGAGAGTCTCTGGTTATTTGGATTTGGATCTCTGGATCTCTTGGCTATGTGGATGTCTAGAGGTATCTTTCCTTTTTATAGTTACAAACCAGCATTCTCAGGTAAAGGGAGAAATACTGATCTATTTGCAGTTTTTCTTCCTCTGTTTTGCAAGTCAACAAACTATCTGGCCTGGACAATGTGTAATTAGCATATCAGCAAACATCATTGTTCAATGACCCTGCTTGAAAGAAGAGTCAACATTTCAGACTTGCCGAACTGAAAAAAAAATGCATAAATTCAAAACTCAACATATACATAACAGTCTATTTTTTCTGGCTTGCTGAAAATAGACATCTAGTTAATTAAAATAAAATGCTGTGTCCAGACACACTTTATAGCTTTATTTTCTGTTCAGCCATGAGTATCACCATCCAATCAATTAGATTGAAAACCCTGGTTGTGCCAAGGGCACTGGAATAGCGAGATTGCGCAGTGTGGCTCTTGGAGCCAGGCTTGCACAGTGTCATGTGGGCTGGCTCCACACTACACACCAGCTGCCCACTCGACACTGCGTAAGCACAGCTTCAAGCAAGCACCGGATTCCAACGACATTGGCACAACTAGGGAAATCAATCAAATTTAGTGGATAGAGACATTCATAACTGAGCTGAAAATGAATCACACCCCTATGAGCAAATGAGCAGGTACGATCTAACTATATAAAGTCCTTTTTGGGCATCATTACAGCATAGTTTTTAATGAAAAAATGTGTTAGTGAAGCACATGGCATCATTAGCAATGCACTGGGAACAGTTTAGATGCTTGAATTGACATGACAAGTTTCCTTTAAGTGGGTTTCATCAAAACTGTCTTGTTTTATACTCCAGTCTTGGTCAGAAGTCTGCTCTGGCAAACTTATTAATTTAATTAATTTACAAAAAATTGCTGACAAAAAGGCACCACTAATTCTTTGGGATCAACCTATCACATGATAATTGGTAATGAGCGCGTATACTCGTTACTCAAGATTTCCCAAGCATGCTCGGATGAACTCCGAGTATTTGGATATGCTCATTTAATGCAAATGGTTATTTTGTCACGAATGATAGAGTGTTTAAATACAAAAGTAGTAGTAATTGTGAGGAGTTGGCTACTTACTAAAGATTATAGGATGAATAGACATAGCGTGTAATCTGCAGTTCTGAGGGATACAGACTTTTTCACAAGGACCACCAGTTGTTGGTTGTGTCGATATTGTCGTGTTTCATTAGATATTTGTTTCCTCCTCAGTTCATACTCAGGAATCAATGTTTCCATTCAGTGACAGCAAGCAGACCCGGATGGATCTTATATATAAATGAAGCCAGAAAGGAGTCTACTAGAGGAAAATGTAAAACAATCATTCTACAGTATTAACCTCATCTGTATCTCAAGGTCTCAAGCCATTTTGATCCCCGCAACTAGGCCCATTGTGTGGATGGAGATAGTAGTTCCAGGGGAGTCATCAACACAGTCGGTCTCACATGCAGTCCCAGGTGATGGGCTTATGGAATATGCTTCATTCTTTTGAGCTAAAAGGGGAGGGGATCTTGTAGACTGGGACAGTGTATTTTGGCCATCTACCTGGATTTGTTGCAAAACCATTGATGTAAAGAATAAAAAAGAGTTGCATTGGTAACCTGTCTAGGTTATTATTACAACCCACAACCTTAGATCCTCAAAGTATTAGAACTTAAAGTAGAGATGCTGGCAGAATTGACCATTAGACATATGAGAGAAGCTGGACGATTATGCAAATACTCTCAAATCAAACTCTGTCAGAGTCTAATCCAAATGTCAGTGCGCTGTGCTTGCCTCATTAATTCTCTAATGTGCTTTTTGCTGCCACACCCACTGCACAACCGCACATTTCCTAGCTGTCCAATGTGTTTCATACTGCTTTACTCAGCTACTGATGCTAGGAAACATGCCCTCATATTTTGTACCCTAAATAAGCAGTTTTCTAAGTAGGACTAAATTTTTAAAAAGCTTGATGACAACTTCTTCACAATTAAATCTTTTTAATCCCCAAACAGGAATATTTTTGTATCCAACCTTGTGTAAATCCATGGCTTCTTCTGTTTTCACCACCTCTTTATAAACAGCAAAATTTTATGCATTTGTTCCCAAAAACGATAATTTTTAGACCATTCACACAGTTTAGGTAGCCTAGAAATTATTTGACACTGCAGTATGTTGTTAAATATTGTGTTGGATACCTCTAGTTCCCATCCATTTTCTCCAGATAGGTGGAAGTCATTTGGACTTTAGAAAAAGCTGTTTGCCTTATTAATGTCAGATATCTGCTGGCTTGCATGTGCAAACTATATGTATCATTTACTTGTACTATTTATCTAATATATAGAGCTCAAGTGTGTGTATGTATGTATGTATGTATGTCCGGGATTGGCATCCGCACCGTCGCAGCTACAGCCACAAAATTTGGCACAGTCACACGTCTGGACCCCGAGAATGTCCTAGGCTATATTGTGAGGCGAAATTTTAACCCTGCACGTTCCAATTCACCAAACAATTTTGCCCCTATCTACATAATGGGGAAAAAGTGTGTGTGTATCAAGCCCCGCCCCTCATTATGATGTCATAATGGTTGCCATGGCGATGCTGATGTCATCATAGGTTGCAAGCCTCGCCGCTCATTATGATGTCATAATGGTTGACTATGGGATGGCAGATATGTATGATGGGTATATAGGCAAGGGACTATGGGATGGAGGATATGCATGATGGGTATATTGGCATGGGACTATGAGATAAAGGATGTGTGATGGGTATATGGGCACTGGACTATGGGATGGAAGATATGTATGATGGGTATATGGGCACGGGACTCTGGGATGGCAGATATGTATGATGGGTATATGGGCATGGGATTATGGGATGGAGGATATGTATGATGGGTATAGGGGCATGTGACTATGAGATGAAGGATGTGTGATGGGTATATGGGCACTCGACTATGGGATGGCAAATATGTATTATGGGTATATGGGCATGGGACTATGGGATGGAGGATGTGTGATGGGTATATGGGCACTCGACTATGGGATGGAGGATATGCATGATGGGTATATGGGCACGGGCCTATGGGATCGTGGATATGTATGATGGGTATATGGGCAAGGGACTATGGGATGGAGGATAATTATAATTTGCTATAACTAACCACAGCGCCGGGCTCTTCAGCTAGTTAACTATAAATCAGCTGTCATGTGCAGGGAAAGATGCGGGCTCAGAGCTGAAGCCTGCATCACATGCAGGGACACGGACAATGACATATCTATGCGCCATCGGTCGCGAAGGGGTAAAGGAATTTCTTATTGTTAGCTACATTACCATGTTTTACTATGTAATATAGCCAAATTTTAACCCCCTTCCGACATCAGACGTGCTAGTACGCCAATGTCGGACTCCCTCTTTTTGATGTGTGCTTCGGACAGAGCTCACATCTTTCAAGACATGGCACAAAAAGTTGTTTAAAACAGCTGACATGTGCATGGAACAGCCGCAGGTGGAATCGGCCTAAAATCTGTGTATTGGTTACCCCTGTCACGTGATCGTGGGTTACCAATGGGTCAGCATGACAACCAGAGATCTTCTGCAGACCTCTTTGGTTGTCAAAACTGAATTGCTATGAGCACCGCCTGACAGTCAGCGCTCATACCAAGTCAGCAATTCTGCTACATACAGGTGATCGGGTCATCACCTGTGTGTAACAAAGCCAATTCAGATATGGCAGCTTCTTGTCTCCCATAGAGATTATTTAAGTATTCCAAAAGTAAAGAAAAAAAGATTTTAAAAATATTAAAAAAATAAAAAAAATAAAAGTTCAAATCACCCCCTTTTGCCCCATTCAAAATAAAACAATAAAAAAATCAAAAATACACATATTTTGAATTGCCACCTTCAGAATAGGCAAATCAATCAAAATAAAAAATAATTAACCTGATCGGTAAACAGCGTAACATGAAAAAAATCAAAATACCAGAATTACGTTTTTTGGTCGTCGCAACATTGAATTAAAATGCAATAACGGGCGATGAAAAGATTGTATCTGCACAAAAATTGTATCATTAAAAACATCAGATTGGAACACAAAAAATAAGCCCTCATCCAACCCGAAATCACGAAAAATGGAAACCCCACGGGTATAGAAAAGAGGTGCATTTTTTTAACAAACTTTGGAATTTTTATTTACCACTTAAATAAAAAAGAAGCTATACATGTTTGGTGTCAATGAACTCACAGTGACCTGGAGAATCATACTGTCTGGTTAGTTTCAGCATTTAATAAAAATGTTGAAAAAAAGACAAAAAACAACTGTGGGATTGAACTTTATTTGCAATATCACCGCCCTTTGAAATGTTTTCCTGTTTTCAAGTACACAATATAGTAAAACCAATGGTGTTGTTCAAAAGTACAACTCGTCCTGCAAAAATCAAGCCCTCACATGGCCATTTTGACCAA
Source organism: Dendrobates tinctorius (assembly GCF_039654945.1). Taxonomy (NCBI): domain Eukaryota; kingdom Metazoa; phylum Chordata; class Amphibia; order Anura; family Dendrobatidae; genus Dendrobates; species Dendrobates tinctorius. Next base: position 54,202,958 of record NW_027361698.1, on the reverse strand, counting down.
AAAAATAAAAAAAGTTATGGCTCTGGGAAGAAGGGGAGCAAAAATTAACAATGCAAAACCAAAAATAGCTCTGGTCGTTAAGGCGTTAAAATGGGTAATGCCAGTGAAATATACCAGCTTCCTTATTGCTGAGAATATGTTCAAGTGTATATATGCCACTAGAAAACTACATTACAGTCATTATGATGAACCACACACTTACACCCATTGCTTCCAAAACCCATCAAACTTGACTTGGGAGTCATTCATAGTGTTTTTTTTTTTTTTTACTTGATCCTGTGGTACTGAAATGATGTTACAGCTTCTGGCTATAACTTTTTCAGCAGCTTAAAAAAATAATTAAAAAAATATTATTCTAAAGTATTCTAAATCAAAGCAAATAATAGTGGTTTTTCAATATTTTGGGTGTGATTAACTCCAATAACTGACAAAATGAGAAGATACATACTGATGCAAAATTACCAGATGTTCAGACATTCCCACCATATTGTATCCAACGCATTTCATATTGAAAAAAAATCCACTGAATTAAAACTCATCAAAAGATAAAAATCCTCTAAAAATGCAATATTTAAAGTAATAATAATAATCTTTATTTATATAGTGCCAACATAGTCTTTACAGTTTAACAGTGTATTTGTTGTTCCCTATTAACTTTCAGCTAATATTCAGCCACAGTATTTTGGTTTTTTATACAGTATACCAAATGCCACAAGCAGTAATACTCATTTAATTCAATTTGGACAGGGGATTGGGAATCACCTAGGACAGGGGAAGGGGAAGTGGTGTCACCGGATGGTACCAATTGTGAAGCCAGGCATTCAGTCCATCGAGTTAGGTGCTTAGATAACCTGTGCCTGATCATGCTGGTGGTGGTTAGGTTCTTAGTGGTCAGACCCCTTCTGATCTAGGCATGGCACAGGTTGCAAATGGTCATTTTGTTTGTCTCAGAATTTTCTTAAAAAAAGTTCCACACTAGGGAACGCCTTCAAGATTGTCAGTTCTCTGTGGAACAGTTTCCTGTCTTTTCCCTCTGGTCACCTCACTCTTTCTGTCTTTTTGGTGCTGCTGATAAATCTCGCTCAGTGCTGCTCTCCTGCCATGCCAGCTTCCCAAGTTGGGTCGGTTACTTTGTCATTCACCACCTAGTCTTCCAGCCCAGCACCCTGGTCCTCCTGACTTCATGACTTAACAACAACAACACTTAGCAGCAACTGTGTCTCATCATCATCTTCCTCCTTATCCCAAACTTGCCATTCCCCATTGTCATCTTTTTGTGACTGTGGATGCTCTAAGACAGTGGTTCCCAAACTCCATAGTGTTACACATGTGAGAGAACTCCTGATGCCTGGTTGATACTTCCATCACCTATGAATGAAATACTAAGGAAATCCTGAAAACATGACATGTTGGGGTGCGCAAGGACTGGAGTTTGGGAAACACTGCTCTAAGTATTGTGCATCAATAAACAGTATGTCCCTTCTGTTCCTCTTGAGGCATGCAGGTTAAGAGACCACAATCAAGAAATGTTGATGTAAAAACTCCTCGCAGTGTCCTAGTATGCAATCAAAAGTCTCCTGGGTCTCAACATATTGGGAGGAAGGAGGATCAGGATGATTATTATGTGATCCAGACTGTAACCTGGTGAGACTGGACTGTGTGAAGTACTGGACGGTGCTGCCAAGCTCGCTGTAAGCATTATTTGCTATCTAGGACTGCACTTGCTTCAGAAGTGATGTACTGTGCCTCCCTTCAAGGTGGGACAAGAACCTATGTGCTATGGATGGATGTGTTTCTTCTGCTTCAGCAATAGGCATAGTCGCACCTACCCCTAGTCATCAGCATCTGTGTGCACCATCATCAGCACTGATACTTCCCCATCCCTAACAGCACATGTTATTCAATTTGTAATTGCTAGGTCTCTTGAAACCAAGCCTGTAAAATATAAACTCCTGCAGTCTCTTTAAAAAAATTAGGACTTGTTTTATAACATTGCAATAATTTAAGTATTGTGGGGAATTCTGTAATGTTAAAAATGTAAAAAAGGAAAATAAAAAAAAAAACTAAAGGGTCCAGTAGTGGCTGCAATGTGTAATGAAATATATACAAAAGTGAACCAGTCACCAAAGTTCTTTGTGGACGGGCGACGCAGGCTCTTATTGCTGTGGGACACAGCAATACATTTTTAATTAAAAAAAAAAATTGGTCATCTGTAGAAGTCAAAGCCGTTTTGGGGAGTTTAATACAACTGTAATGGAACAGAAAGAACACAAAAGTGTATGGATGATAATGAAATTCAATCCAGAAAAATCTTTAAATTTTTTTTTTGAATGTTATATGCCACAGAAATGTAAAACTCTATGGGTGAGAATTTTAACCCAGCAAAAAAATGTAAGTTCTTTTTGGAGTGCTAAATATCACATTAATGTACCCCAGACCAAGGAATAGTGTAAGGGTGAGAAATATAATCCAGCTAATACTTTTTATGCTTTTTTGCAATGTTAGATATCACAGAAATGTGCCACAGACCTCATAATACTGTATGGCTGAGAAATTTGACCCTGCAAATTTTTTAAAGCCTTTTTTGAGTTTTAAATATAAAAAAATTACCCCAGAACACAGAATAGTGTATCGGTAAGAAATGTAACCTAGGAATAATTTTCAATGACTTTTTGAGTGTTATATAATACAAAAAAGTAACACAAAGCACATATTCCTCAATGGATTGAAATATATTCAATCCCCCCCCAAAAAATGAAAAAAAAAATGCAGCTATATATTTGGCATCAGACTGCACAGACATTCCCTGTCTGCAGAATGTATTCAGCCACTCTCTCTACTCCTGTGACTCTCTTTCCCTTCTGACAGTAAATGCAGAATGTCTGTGATGCAAACAGCAAAGCAAATGATTAGCCCTTAGAAGGGCTGCAAGCATAATCATTCAGATTCAGCACCAGTATCAAAACTACAGGCCTCTGATTCATTATACTGTGCACACACTGGCCTAGACAAGCACTCTCTCCCTCCAATACGAAGAGCCCCAGAGCTGTGCAGTGGCATCAGTGTGCCGAGTCAAGCTCCGCCTGTTCTATTATAACCCTTGATGATGTTACATTGTCAGCCAATAACAGTAATGCCTCAACCAGGATGGCTATGGCATCACAGTGATGTACAGGCAATCGCCACATGCTTCTTGGCTGTGTAACAGACGCCAAACCAGCAGGGCCGGGATTCGAGTTTTACATAGTGCACCGCCAAATACTCACCAAGTAACAAGTACATCCGAGCACCATGATACTCAAGTGATAACTGAGTATCACCGAACATGTACACTCATCCCTATTTTTTACACATATAAATTTCCATTGCTTATAATAACTTGTAATAGCTTATAATAAAATTTCCCTTAAACGGTGATGAGTTGCAAAATGAACAAGAAGGTTGTTGTTTCTAGAAAAAGTAGACCTGCTTTAATCCAAATTTTTTACTCTTCTACACTATAATATAAAAGTATATCATTGTGAACTCAAGATGCCCTTGCGGCATCCACAGCAGGTATCAGCTGTAATATACAGCTGAAACCATGATGCAATGGTAAATTTTCCCAAAGTCCCCCATTCATCAGACAAGGGCCAAAAGTGTATTCTTAAACAATATTTTTATTGAGGTTTTCAGAGTAATAAGCAAAAATGTAAGGCATACATTTATACAATCACATCCAAATGAATTTTGAGTGATGTAAAGCAAGACATCACAGTGTAATGACATTACAATCTTATCAACACTTGAAATAAGTGCGGTAAACAATAAACATAATAATACAAAAAAAAAAAAAAAGGAAGAAAAATAAAGAACCTTTACAAAAGTACACTAGGCACCTAGATATATGAACTTTTGGCACATCATGAATCAAAAAAAAAAAAGAAAATAAAAGTTCAGGATATGAAATCTTCTATTTTGGGCTTGAGTTCTACCCATCTATACCACCTTTCATCAAATAACTTTATTGATATATTGTTAATGTAGTGAATCCTCTCATAAACACAGTGTTTATCTACCAGCATAATAAGCGTGACAATATCTGGAGGTTGCTTACTGTTCCAACCTTTCGCTATGAGGAAAGCTGCGGACATAAGAATGTGAGCGGCCAGGAACTTTTCCTTTTTAAGTCTGTGTATGTCTATGAGTAGCAAAGCCAATTACATATGAGTGAAAGTAAGTCAAAAACTTTAAGCCAATATAGCTTCAATATAGGACATCCCCAAAAGACATGAAGTAAATCTGCTTGAGATCCACAACCACGCCAACACGTTCCAGAACCCCCCCTCCAAAGTGCCTGAGTCTATTTGGGGTGAGGTAATATCTGTGAACTAACTTGTAGTGTGTTTCAAGTATGTTCATGCACCTCGTAGATTTAACCGCAATTTTAAGAGATGAAGTCCATTGAGGGATATATATCTGTCTCTGCAGAGTGGTTTCCCATTTCTCAAAGCATCCCTCATTAGTGAAGGTGTCCTTGCCAGTCAAGCTGTTATACAGAGGTCTGAGATAGCTCCCATGTCTGGGGGACATGCTAAATAAAAAATTATAAATAGTGTGGTTAATCAAAACCACTCTGCAGAAGTATTTCTTATATTTATTGTATTCCTCCTTGAGCAAAAGATATTTCATGTATTCCGTATTAGGAATTCCAAATCTGGTCTTAACCAGCTCAAAGGGCATGACTCTGTTGTTATCCAACAAGTCATCCACAAAAGTGATTGGAAACTTTGCCCAACTGTCGAACATAGGTCTTAAGGAAGTCCTGACAGGAGACAAAAAGGGGAGTCTCAATTTTTCAGTTGAAAAAGGGGAAACATTAGATTTTCCTTTACACAAGTGTGACCAACACAACATAGAGGCTCTGAGTATTGGATTATCTATATTCACAATCTCTTTTCTGTGCAAAAGAAAGTATGATATAAACAAAATTGGTTCCCTGTTGGGCATCATATCCCTTTCAATTTTTGGCCATTCCAGTTCAGTCTGTTCCGTGAACCAACTTTTTGTTAATTCAGTCACAGTGGCAAAATAGTATGCCTCCAGATCTGGAAGAGCTATTCCCCCATTTTCTTTAGATTTGAGTAATGTACGTTTCTTCACTCTAGGTTTCCGGCTATTCCAAATAAACTTATTCATCTGGTGGGTTAATTTTTGTATGGATTGTATGGATATGGGCAGAGGGACATTCCTATATAGGAACAGGACTTTAGGAAGGCAGAACATTTTGTATAACACTATTTTACCCATCCATGTGACCGGGGTTTTTGACAGTTCCCTCAACTTAAGGTCGAGAGACTGCAAAAGATGATCTATATTTGTCTCACTAATATGTGTGGGGTTACCTGTAAGCCAAATTCCTAAATATGGGATCTTAGCACTGTCCCAGTTAAAGGGATACTTGTCTCTTAATTGCTGTTTAATGGAAGCTGAAATAAAAAGTGATAAGACGTTAGTTTTCTTTGCATTAAGTTTGTAGTATGAGACAGAGCCAAACAAATCTATAATGTCCCAGATCTTTTTCAGTGAGTCAACTGGATTTGTTAGTGTAAGTATGATGTCATCTGCATAAAGATTTATCTTATGCTGTGAGCCTCTCAGCTGTACACCGTGTACCTCATCAGAATCCCTTATCAATTGAGCCAAAGGCTCCAGACTCAGGATAAAAATAATTGGGGACAGAGGACATCCCTGTCTTGTCCCATTTGTTATGGAGAATTTGTCTGACATCGTGCTGTTGACCAGTACAGAGGCAGATGGCCGAGAGTACAAAGCTCAAATACTCCTCAACATCTCCTCACCAAAGCCCATCCTCTCTAATACTGTGAATGCATAGGCCCAATTAATACGGTCAAAGGCCTTCTCAGCATCAAGAGCCACAAACAAGCTGGGAATTTTATTTTTGCTACATGAATGTATATGGTGCAGAACACTTCTAGAACTATCTGAAGTTTGTCTAGATTTTACAAAACCGACTTGATCGGGATGTATGAGCTATGGAATAACATCCTGCACTCTTTCTGCCAGTATTTTTGCATAAACCTTGATGTCTGCATTTAGGAGGGAAATGGGCCTATAATTTTCAATTTTGGTCGGGTCCTTGTCTGGCTTGGGAATCACCACTATTGTGGCTCTCAGCATGTCTGCATTGCACGTTCCTTTTGATTTTATAAAATTCAGGGCATTTGTTAAGTGTGGGATAAGATCCTTTTGAAATTCTTTATAGTACTCTATGGGAAAGCCGTCCGGACCTGGAGCTTTATCACTTTTAAGGTTGCTTACTGCAAAAGAGACCTCACCTTCAGAAAAGGGTGCATCAAGTGATTCCCTCTGCTCTAGAGACAAAGATCCCAATTTTACCTTTCCCAGGAAATTATTTATCATCTCTGCTGTAGGAGAGGGATGAGCTCCATTTTCTCCTATGTTGTATAACTTTGAATAATAATTCTCAAAGGCCAGGGCTATATCTTTTGGCTTTTCTATATTCCTTGAGTTTTGGATTATTTTTTTGATTAAATGTTTTTTGTTTATAGGTTTGAACCTATTTGCCATATTTTTTGAGGGTTTATTATTATTTACATAAAACCCTGCTCTATTAAACAGAGTCTTTTTCTCATATAAGTTTATGAGGAGATTTCTGAGTTCTAGTCTAAGGGAGTATAGTTCGTTATATTTAGCAAAATTTTTATCTGCCTTGGCTTGGTGTTCTAATTTTTGGATTTGCTCTAGCAATATTTTCTGTTGGCTCTCTCTTGCCCTCTTCTGTCTCGAGGCCATCTGAATTAAGTGGCCTCTGATGACACATTTGTGTGCCAGCCATAATGTTTCAGGTGTGATCTCCTGGGAGTTATTCTCTTTAAAATAGTTCGTTAGGACATTCCTTGTTAATGATATATTCTCTGGGGAGTCTACAACAAATTTGCTATATCTCCAATTGTATTGTTTTGGAGTCAATGAAGAAATACGTAAAGTCAGTAGAATTGGAGCATGATATGACTATGTAATGGGGCCAGTTTGAAAATCTATGTACGAGTCCAGTAGTGAGAAGTTGGTGAATATATGATCTATTCTAGTATAAGATTTGTTATGTGGGCAAAATCGAGTGTACTTTTTTGAAGTAGGGTTCAATATTTTACAACTATCATGTAAATTGGAGTCTCCCAACCACTTTCCTAGATTCACGCTCCTATAATATGGAGCTGCAGATGAGCAATCTGTATCTGGGTTGACTATACAGTTGAAATCCCCTCCCCATATGATTTGCCCCCTACTGAAATTGGATAATTTCTTTTTGACCTTATTGAGAAAGCTGATTTATCTCACATTGGGTGTGTATACATTTACTACCGTATACTCCACACCTTCCAAAGTAAAATTGATGGCAAGGTGTCTGCCTTTGTTATCCCTATATATATCTGAAATTACTACTGGCAAATCTTTGTGGAAGGCAATGGCTACCCCAGCTTTCTTCCTTCCTTCATTATTAGAAAAGAAAATCTGAGGGTAGTCTATATTTTTGAATCTTATATTATCAATTTCTAGAAGGTGTGTTTCTTGTATCATTGCAATATTGGCCTTCAATCTTTTAATCTCCTTCCACAAAGCAAATCTTTTGAAAGGACTATTAAGTCCATTTACATTAAATGACAGAACTTTCAACTCCATGCTATATCAGGAAGAAAAATATGCATTAAATAATTCAATGAAGTAGAGTATTTCACCTGAACATACATCCAAAAGGTATGAGATTTCTCTAGTGATTTTTTGTTAGTGCCTGTTGTGCCTGTGAATAAAAACATGTTACAACCTAGAACAGAACAAAACTTGTTAACAAGACAAATTGGATTTCTCAAAAGAAATGGTACCGAGAGAAGATCTCTCAGTTAGCATGTGGGGGGGTGAAAAAGAGAGAGTTCAGGCCTAGAGCCAGGGTCAGTACCACCAAGTCCATTATATTTTCTTTTGTATGGTCCAGGACTGGGAAAGGCGCCTCGGCTGCTGCGAAGGGTTGCTCCTCTCTTGATTGTAGGGTGATGTTGATGATGGAGTCTCCAATGGAGGGATACCTAAATCTTGGAAAAATCTGTTACAATTATCAATGTTAGACAAGGCAAAAGTGGTGTTTCCCTTCATGACTAAAATTTTTGTAGGAAAGCCCCATCTATATAAAATCTTGTGTTTCCTCAAGTGTGCAGTAATTGGAAAGAAGTCTCTCCTCTTCTGCAAGGTAGCTTTTGAAAAGTCTGCAAAAATCCTAATATCCTCATATGGCCTTGGTAGGGTGGGTGATTGCTTACTTTTCCTCAGGATGTCCTCCTTTGTCAGGAAATAGTGGAAATATGCAATAACGTCCCGTGGAGCTCTATCTGGGGCATAATTGGACTTGGGTAGTCTGTGTATACGTTCCATTAAAAGATCCCCTTTGGTGGCCCCTGGGAGCATGGTATGAAGCAACTTTTGCACATAAGCATTAAGGTCTCTGTCTTTAACATTTTCAGGTATTCCCCTGAATTTAAGGTTATTTCTTCTACTTCTGTCTTCTTGCTCTATCAACCTTGATTTTAAGAAAGTAACCTCTTTTTCTAAGGCATAATGTTCGTCTATCAAGGTATTGTGGGATTTGACCATTTCCTCCATTTTGGACTCTAAGTGGTCCACTCTCTGGCCCAAGCTGTCTATATTATTTTGGAGGTTTGTATTGTAACCCTCCAGTTGTTTTTGGAATGTCTTTGCAAAAAGGCATAGCATATTTTTTATGAATAATTCTGAGGCTGCATTGCTGGTAGCCTCTACCTCTGTTAATACATGTAAAATGTTCTCCGGTATAGGGTCATCAGAGGGACAAGAGTCCTCCATTTGTATTTCCTGTTGCAGCTCAGGGGCTATTCAGTGAGGAGGGTGACAGTTCCCTCTGTAATGGCGTTAGAGGGGTGTCTGATATATTAGAAATGTCGGGGCAAGATGAGGAGCTCCTTATTATGTTTGTGTCCTCCATAGCAGCGGCCATCGTTGCTGCTGCACTAGATTTCACAGGCTGCGCAAGATTTGTGCTTAAGTTACGCAATTTGCGTATCTGCTGCGTAGTCCCATCTGTCCCCCGGTCAATCTCGCGGTATTTCGCTCCCCTCTCCTCAGCTCTGCTTTTATTGTAAAAATTGCCACTTTCTCTGGCCTGTAGAGCGGCGGTTTTAGCAGGGGTGGGTGTAGACTTACCCCCCCGACTTGAACGCTGCATGTCTCAATCTCTGTGGTGTTCTCAGCTGCTGTGTGCCGCTCAGGCTGGGGCTGCAGGCTGTGGCTGCTGTGAGGCGGGCGCCATCTTGGCTCCTCAGCATGAGGGGAGAGCGCTCCAGCTTCTTTGCTTTTCCTGCTCTTTTACTGAGCGGATCCATAATGTGGGGGCACCGCTGGTATTTATGGAGGTTCCCACAAGTTTGCTGTTAGTCCTGGCTCATAAATCGCTTATTAATAGCGCTTGGTAGGCCGCCCTGGAGAGGAGCACAGAGCTCAGGCTTCCATACAGCTCAGACGCTGGCCACGCCCCTCTCCCAAAAGTGTATTCTTTCTGACTGGCAGGTATGTGTATGAATATCTTTTTTACTGCATATGAAAGTCCAGAAAAATCTTTGCTTTTCAATGCAAAGGACAAACTGTGTGCATAAATGCAGGAGTTGTGAGTCAAACAGTAGTAATAGTCAGGATGTGCCTAGGCATCTGTCCACCATAGGGAGTCATTGTAAAAAATGTATATTGCATAATATATACATTTATTGCTGTGCTTTTTTATGGTGTAAAAAATGCTATCCAGATACTTGTCAGGCTGAAGTAATACAGTTTTGACCGTGATTGATGAATGGGGACCAATGGGATACTTAAAGTTTACAGCAGGAAAAACTATAGAAACACAAAAACAAATAGCTTTGTTAAAAACAAAATATTTTTTTATTTTGCAGATCCAAAATTTATATTCCCCCTATAGTAACAAACCTCTTAATAAAGTTTTAATGCTATTTATATAATAATTTTAATACCATAAATGCAAATCCTGAAAAGAAATAAGGGACTTTTTCCCACCCCGACTTATAAAAGTTATAAAGTATACACATGTATATACACATATTTACTTGATATGTATCCCTAAATAGTAACAAACCAAGTTTATCCCACCAATAAAAAAATCTTTTTATATGGCTACATTGATGGAGAACAGTGTAAGATTAGGTACACACTTTTTGTTTTCACTATTGCCTTTTGCACCTTGTATAAATGGAGATGTGGACCCCTTTTTGAGCTATTCATCTTGTTCATTTGTCTTTCTATGGGCAGGAGTGACACAGGCAGGCCTGCCTATTTTGAGGCCTGCTGTCACATAGCGAGGTGAACTGCAATAGTTATACACCATCTTGATTGGGTTCACCTCGTAGCGGTGGGATGAATTTTACACTTTTTTGATCAAAATAGTGTCAGCTTAGAACCTTATGTTATTTTCATGTACTTTTGCTATTCATTTATTTACTTGCTGCAGGGTATTTGTGCATTCTTTTTTTTCCAGGTTTTGTTTGTCAATGGCCACAGTATGAGTGTGCACCTGCATGTGGCACACTCACACTCATACTAAATAAGCCACTACACCTACAACCAGTGTACTGGCTCATATTTTTGGTTTTGCACACTGGGTTTGTGCCTACTGTTAACATGGAAGTCACTTTTTGCAATGGCTCTTTGAATAGGAAGGCAAAGCTTTCTGTGCTTTCCTATGTAGTAAAACAAATGGTAAGCATACAATTTTAGCATTCATCTGATGAAGGAAGGTCTATGGGAAAGTTATAGTTTATCTTGGCAGAAAATATAGACTATGTTTACTTAAAGAATGTGCGCTAGTGATGAACGAAAATGCTTGAGTAATATCTTATCCGATGCTCAGGAGTTATCCGATATATAAATATATATATATATATAGAGAGAGATATTTTCAATTGTCAGAGCTAGGATTTAAACCCCAGTCTCCCATGTTATAGGCTCTGCACTTAACTACTGCACTATACCAGCCAACTCAAGACAGCTAGCACAAGTGACCATCAAATTCAGCATTTTCCAAGGTGATGCACTGTCCCTATTGCTGTTCTGCATAGGCTTGAACCCCCTCAGTCAGATAATTGCAGAGTCTGGCTAGGGATACAAGTTCAAGGGTGGAAGCACCATCAGCCACCTCCTCTACATGGATGATATCAAGCTGTATGCAAAAAACGAACGAGGCATAAATTCACTGATAACAATAATAATAATAATAATCCACCTGACAAGAATCTACAGTGAAGACATCGGGATGTCCTTTGGACTGGAGAAGTGCGACTGGTTGGTAATAAAGAGAGGTAAGGTAGTCAAGACCGACAGAGTGGAATTACCAGCAGGGCATATAGCAGATGTACAGACATGCTACAAGTACCTCGGCATCCCACAGGGATATGGTAACCATGATGAGGAGGCAAGGAAAGCAGCAACATCCAAATACCATCAAAGGGTAAGACAGGTCTTGAAGAGCCAGCCCAATGGGAAGAATAAAATCTGCAACATCAATACATACAGTTAGGTCCATATATATTTGGACAGAGACAACATTTTTCTAATTTTATTTCTAGACATTACCACAATGAATTGTAAACAAAACAATTCAGATGCAGTTGAAGTTCAGACTTTCAGCTTTCATTTGAGGGTATCCACATTAAAATTGGATGAAGGGTTTAGGAGTTTCAGCTCCTTAACATGTGCCATCCTGTTTTTAAAGGGACCAAAAGTAATTGGACAATTGACTCCAAGGCTGTATGCCTTGCAAGTTATCAGATACCCTGCTGGCATAGTGTGCTGGCCAAAAGAAGAGATGGAAGCTGCAGATGTGAAGACATGAAAGCTCCTCACAATGCATGGAGGTCTCCACCCTAAGTCTAGCACCCAAAGATTGTATACCAACAGAAAGGAGAGTGGTCGAGGCTTGATAAGCATCCAAGCCATCATTATGGATGAAACAAGGAGCATCCAGCAATACATCAGAAGAATGGTACCAGAAGATGAGATGCTGAGAGAAAGCCTAAGGCAGCAACAACAACAGATCTGGAAGGAAGAATAGGAACATGAAGCACCATGGCAAGACAAGCTGCTGCATGGAATGTACCACCGACAGATAATGGAAGTGACTGACATGGAGAAATCCTACCAATGGCTGGAGAAAGCTGAACTCTGAGACAGCACAGTGGCACTAATCATAGCGGCACAAGAGCAAGCACTAAGTACAAGATCCATAGAAACAGGAATCTACCACACAAGACAAGACCAAAGGTGCAGACTATGCAAATAAACCTCAGAAACAGTCCAACACATAGTGGCAGGATGCAAAATGCAAGCAGGAACAGTGTATATTGAATGCCACAACCAAGTAGTGGGAATTGTATACAGGAACATCTGTGCAGCATATGGGCTAAGCCCCCCTAAGACCAGGTGGGAGACCCCAGAAAAAGTTGTGAAAAATGAAAGGTCTAAAATCCTGTGGGACTTCAAGTTCCAGACAGATAAACAGGTGTTGGCTAACCAACCAGACATTGTCATAGAAGACAAGGATCAGAAGACAGCAATGATGAGGCAGTGCCAAGTGACAGCAACATCAGGAAGAAGGAATATGAGAAGTTGGAGAAATACCAGGGCCTCAAAGAAGAACTGGAGATGATGTGGAAGGTGAAGGCAACTGTGATTCCAGTGGTGATGGGAGCACTTGGAGCATTGACCCCTAAGTTGGAAGAATGGCTACAACAGATCCCAGGAGCAACATCTGAGAGCTCTGTCCAGAAAATCGCAATACTTGGAACAACTAAGATCCTGCGCAGAACCCTCAAACTCCCAGGACTCTGGTAGAGGACCCGAGAAGGAGAAAGGTCAACAAAAACCACCCCCATTGAGAGGTGAGAAGGAAGTTGTTTTTTTATATATATATATATATATATATATACAGTAGATATATATATATATATATGATCCCAGCAAAGAGTAAACAGATGAACGGCATACTAGGGCACACAAATCACCACATTAACAGACAGAGCTATTTATCTGAAGTATTGTGGTATATATTTCAGTCAAAAAACGGAGGTGCTTGCATGAAAAAAATATGAATATTTCAATGTGAAGCGAAAAAAGGAGAAATATGCAGCACTCACCGATATAGCTGAAAAACTGTGCGTCTTTATTTCACATAAATTCCATCCATAGATATGTGGACATGCAGGACGTTAGAGGAATGCTAGGGGAGGGAGGTGCCGGACAACGGCCGTTTCGCGATTACTCGCTTCTACGGGTCCAGGTGACTGGAATGGAAGGAGAACAGGATGAGGAAGACCCCTGGAAGCATCTTTGATAGAGTTGAGTGAATTTGTTCAGGTTCCTGGATTGCATCGGCTGATCAGCTGATCAGCGCTGCAGCTGCATGTGTTGCGGCTGTGTCACAGTCACAGCACATGCAAGGAGAGCCTGTTTGCTGGGCTCAAAACATGAGTTAGGATGTAGAGCTAATTCTGATTACTTTTGATTAAACAGTACATGCGCCGTGCCAGGGTGTGACTTGGGTTGGGCCCAGTACTTTGCAATGCTCAATCTGACCAAGGATTACTGTTAGGTTCCTCTGACAGAGTCGGTGACAGAAAAGATCACCTTCATAATGCTGGAGGGTCTTTATCACTATTTTGTCTTACCTTTTGTCAGAGGCTGATGGATATCCCTTCCCAACCTAAAAATAGCAGCCCACAACCGTCCCGAAAAAGGCACATTTATTCAATGCGTCAATTCCGGTGCTTTGCCCAGCTTCTCCCATTGGCCTTGGTGTGAAGGCAAGTGGGGTAATATTTGTAGTGTTGATATCAGCTTTGTAATATCGGCTGACATCAAGCTCACCAGTTGGTAATGGAGAGGAGTGCATAACATGCCCCCATTGCTAACTCGTAATCATATTATAATAAAGAAGACATAGACGGAAAAAAGTTGTTTATTTGAAATAAAACTCCCCACTCTTTTTAGCCATTTATTTAAAAAAAAATTTAAAGAAAAACAAAACACTATACTACTCACCTTTCATTTGAAAATCTATATGTCCTTCGATGAGCCTTAATTTTGCTTCATCTGGATTTCATGGCTGAGTAGTGGTATGATGAAATCAATGGCCTAAGAACTTAGTTGCAGCACCGAGCGTGGAAAAGTTCTCCAGGGCTGAATGCATTGAGGTAACCATAGTTCGTTGACTATGAACTCCCATCCCAAAATGGGGTGGATCCTACACCATTTTTTAAATATTTGCCTAAATTATTAAAAAGTTGCTTGGGTACCATTCTATTTTTGATAACTAGCCAATGTAAATCTGAAAGCTCAGGGTTGCAGCCTGCAGCTGTTGATTTTGCATGTGCTGTTTAGAAAAATAGAGTGGACCCCATTTTTTTATTTTTATTTATTTATCTATTGCACAGGCACCGGCTGATGAATACATCTGCTATCACTGCTATCATAGAGACAGGGCGTAATATCATGAGAGTAGTACTTTCATCAGCATATGCCTGTGACCAGCTGTAAACTTTATACCACTGGACACAGCCTCTGGCTCACATGCTGTCAATTGTATAACAGCGTGGAAACAGAAGCGATATAACCGACCGTAACAATCTTACCACTAATCAGAGCCGGTATTTCTCACACTGTCACACAGATGAAAGCATGGTAAACACCGGATGTTTGTGCTGCCGGACTCGAACAGGCCAATGTCACACTACCGTAGAATACGGCCAAGTGCTATGCGAGAAAACATTGCATAGCACTCGGCCCAGTGTCAATCTATGGGGCAGCTCAAATCACCATTTATTTTTTGGGCGTATTCAGCGTGCGTGTAGAATCGCAGCATGCCAAGATTGTCACTGACACATGGCTGAAACTCGCCAATTCAAGCCTATGGGTGCAAGAAAAAAAATCGCACAGCACTCGGACTATGCAAGTACAGTTCGATCTTTACGCACTGCTGTCCTTTCAAAAGCCAGCAATTCATCTGCCACGTACAGTAAAATCACACTGACAGGTTAGAATCGAATGGATAGAATAGATTTATACACATAGAAAACAAAGAAATATAGATGTCAGTGACACACATTATATATATATATATATATATTTATATATACTGTATGTATATATATATATATATATATATATATGTATTACATAGATAGATAGAAGAAAAGCTGGCAATTCATCTGCAATGTTCTGATAAATCACTGGAGGAGCCGACAGGATAGAAGAGATGGAGTACATATAGAATCATAGAATCATAGAATCGTAGAGTTGGAAGGGACCTCCTGGGCCATCTGGTCCAACCCCCTGCTCAAAGCAGGATTCGCTAAATCATCCCAGTCAGATGTCTGTCCAGCCTCTGTTTGAAGACTTCCATTGAAGGAGAACTCACCACTTCTCGTGGCAGCCTGTTCCACTCATTGATCACTCTAACTGTCAAAAAGTTTTTTCTAATATCTAATCTGTGTCTCCTCCCATTCAGTTTCATCCCATTGCTTCTAGTCTTTCCTTGTGCAAATGAGAATAAAGTTGATCCTTCTACAATGTGACAGCCCTTTAGATATTTGTAGACAGCTATTAAGTCTCCTCTCAGTCTTCTCTTTTGCAAACTAAACATTCCCAAATCCTGCAACCTTTCCTCATAAGACAGGGTTTGCAGACCGGTCACCATTCTGGTCGCTCTTTTCTGAACTTGCTCCAGTTTGTTGATGTCTTTTTTAAAATGTGGTGCCCAAAACTGGACACAATATTCCAGATGAGGTCTGACCAAAGAGGAGTAGAGGGAAATAATGACTTCACGTGATCTAGACTGTATGCTTCTGTTAATACATCCTAGAATTGCATTTGCCTTTTTTGCTGCTGCATCACACTGTTGACTCATATTCAGTCTGTGATCTATTAGTATACCCAAGTCTTTTTCACATGTGCTGTCACTTAGCCCTATTCCTCCCATTCTATATATGCTTTTTTCATTTTTATTGCCCAGATGTAGTACTTTGCATTTTTCCCTGTTAAAAACCATTCTGTTTGTTGCTGCCCACTTCTCCAGTTTATTTATATCTTTTTGAATCCTCTCTCTCTCTTCTCTAGTATTAGCTATCCCTCCTAGCTTTGTGTCATCAGCAAATTTAATCAGTTTACCCTCAATTCCTTCATCTAAATCGTTGATAAAGATGTTGAACAATACAGGGCCCAGGACAGAGCCCTGTGGTACCCCACTTGAGACATTCTTCCAACTGGATGTGCAGCCATTTACGACCACTCTTTGGGTCCGATCACTAAGCCAGTTATGAATCCACCTAACAGTTGCCTTGTCCATTCCATACTTAATCATTTTTTCAATAAGCATTGTATGAGAGACTTTGTCAAATGCTTTGCTGAAGTCAAGATATACTATATCTACAGCATTTCCTTGATCCACCCAATCAGTGATACCGTCATAGAAGGAAATTAAGTTAGTCTGACATGACTTATTAGTTACAAACCCATGCTGACTCTGTTTAATCACTTCATTCTTATCCAGGTATTGACATACATGTTGTTTAATAATTTGTTCAAAGATCTTTCCTGGTATAGAAGTCAGACTCACCGGCCTATAGTTGCCTGGGTCCATCTTCTTCCCCTTTTTGAAGATAGGAACAACATTTGCTCTTCTCCAGTCTTCTGGCACTTCTCCTGTTCTCCAAGAATTTTCAAAGATTATGGAGAGGGGTTCAAAAATTTCTTCTGCTATCTCCATCAGTACTCTGGGGTGTAATTCATCTGGACCTGGAGACTTGAATTCATTTAGGTTAGCTAAGTGTTTCCTCACAATCTTTCTGTTTATAGATATCCTGGATTCTTCTATTCCCTTAATAGGACAGTGAATAACAGTTGATGTTACATTTCCTTTCTGAGAGAAAACAGATGCAAAATAGGAATTTAAAAGTTCAGCCTTCTCAACATCCTGTCTTACCATTTCATCATTTTCATCCTGTAAAAATCCTATAGCATCTTTGACTTTTCTTTTACTTTTGACATATCCCCAAAATCCTTTATTATTGCTTTTGACATCTCTTGCAAGCCTCAATTCATTTTCAGCTTTAGATAATCTGATTTGTGCCCTGCAGGTTCTGCAGACAGCATTATATTCTTCTTTAGATATGCCTCCCTCTTTCCATTTTATAAACATTTTTTTCTTCCTTTTTAGCATGTGCTTAAGTTCTGTGTTCATCCATCCTGGTTTCCTTAAATGCTTCCTATTCTTCCCTCTTTATATAGTAAAAACAAATAGAATAGATAGATATATAGATGTCAGTGACAAATACAATTAGTACAGTGAGTGTGCAGCTTACTGTACATGTGTTTAATTAATAAAAGATTATTTTCATTAAAAAATGGCATGGGTTCCCACACGATTTTCGTAGCCAGCAGAGGGAAAGCCAACTGCTTGGGGCAGATGTTTATAGCCTGGTATAGGGTAATACACATGCAGATTCCCAGGCTATTAATATCAGCTCACAGCTGTATAATTAGACTTTACTGGATATTAAAATGGGGGACCCTAAAAAATTATGTAGGGTCCCTCTACAGGGTAAGCCATTTATGTGGATACACCTAAATAAAATGGGAATGGTTAGTTATATCAACTTCCTGTTTGTGGCACATTATTATATGGGAGGGGGGCCTGTTGTGAATTTACTTTCTGGCCTACCTCTGGTTGCTAGTGAAGGTAGTGAAGCTGGTTGTATTGACAGCGAGTTCTCTTTCTGGGCTCCCTCTGGTGGCTACAGGAGGTAATGGAGCTGATATAATTAACAGAGGCCTGCCACCTGATAATGAGGAGGACGATTGGACATCAGGAGTTTTTGACTGGATTTAAGACAGCCAACTCCCTCTCTCCCTGCTGGTGATTTTTTTCCTGCCACCTAAGAGAGAATTGTAGAGAAAAAAAGGGTCAGAATTTTTTTTTTTATATATATATATTTTCCTCTTTCTCTGGGGCCGTAGGAGGATTTTTTCTTTAATGGAGATTAAGCAATTATCTGATCGTGTTGAGCAGCTCGCTGCTGAAGTGCGAGGAATTTCCGCCTATCTCGCTCAATCACCTGCTGTTGAACCGAAAATCCTTACTCCTGATGTGTTTTCTGGGGATCGGTCTAAATTTTTGAATTTTAAAAATAATTGTAAACTATTTCTTGCCTTGAAGCCTAACTCATCGGGGAGCTCGGTGCAGCAGGTTAAAATTGCCATCTCCTTGCTGCGCGGCGATCCCCAGGATTGAACTTTTTCTTTGACACATGGAAATCCTATTCTGACTAATGTGGATGCATTTTTTCAAGCCTTGGGGTTGTTGTATGATGAACCTAATGCTGTTGATCAAGCTGAGAAAGCCCTATTGGCATTAAACCAGGTTCAGGATTCTGCAGAGTTATACTGTCAAAAATTCCCGAAAGTGGGCGGTCTTTACTACATGAATTGATGGTGCCTTAGCAGCTCTCTTTTGGAAGGGTTTATCAGAAACCATAAAAGATGTTATGGTGGGATTTCCCGTTCCCTCTGGTCTTGATGATTCTATGTCATTAGCCATGCAAGTTGATCGGCATTTACGTGAACGTAAAACTACACGAGAGGCATTGCCGCCTTTTGAACAAACGTCTGAACTCATGCAATGTGATAGGTTTTTGTCTAGGGCGCAACATCTGGAGTTTAGAAAGCATAATAAGCTGTGTTTTTTCTGTGGAGACGCCTCTCATACTATTCTGTCTGCCCTAAATGAGAGAAACGTTTTGCACACACATTTGCTGTGGGCAGTGTACAACCTAATTTCCTTTTGGCAATTACTCTGATCTGCTCCTTATCCACATTTTCCGCTAAGGCTTTTGTAGATTCAGGAGCAGCTTTGAATCTGATGGATTTGAACTTTGCTAACCGTTGTGGTTTTCCCATGATACCCTTATGGACTCCTATCCCTTTGAAGGGTATTGATGCTACTCCTTTGGCGGAGAATAAACCCCAATTTTGGACCCAGGTGATAATGCGGGCCCACCAAGAAAATTGTAAATTTTTGGTGCTGCACAATTTGCATGATACTATTGTTCTGGGTTTTCCCTGGTTGCAAACTCATAATCCTGTTTTGGATTGGAAATCTGTGTCTGTGGTGAGTTGGGGTTGTCAGTGTGTTCTTAGTGACACTCCTGTTTTCTCCACCTCTCCCCAGTCTCATGATATTCCTGATTATTTGGCTGATTTTTCTGATGTATTTAGTGAGAGTAAGTCTGCATCTTTGCCTCCTAATAGGAGTTATGACTGTGCAACTGAGTTAATGCCCGGGTGTAAATTTCCCAAGGGTCGGCTTTTCAACTTATCGGTACCCGAACATGATGCTATGTGATCTTATATCAAGGAGTCGTTGTAGAAGGGTCATATTAGACCATCCTTTTCACCCTTAGGTGCTGGGTTTTTTTTTGTGACCAAGAAAGATGGTTCATTAAGGCCTTGTACTGACTATCGTTCCCTTAACAAAATCACTGTTAAATATCAGTACCCGTAACCCCTGATTTCTGATTTATTTTCCAGAGTTAAAAGTGCCTGCTGGTTTACCAAGCTTGACCTCAGGGGGGGCATATAATCTTATTCGCATCAAGCACGGGGATGAATGGAAGACGGCGTTTAATACTCCATAGGGTCATTTTGAGTACTTGGTGATGCCTTTTGGGCTCAATAATGCCCCTTCTGTCTTCCAATAATTTATGAATGATATTTTCCAGGACTTTGTGGATAAGTTTTTGATCATCTATGTGGATGATATTTTGATATTTTCTAGTGATTGGGATTCTCATGTGGAACATGTCCGGACTGTGTTCCGGATTTTGAGGGAAAATTCCGGGTATGTTAAGGGATCGAAATGCCTCTTTGGTGTACAGAGGATATCATTTTTGGCATATATTTTGTCTCCGTTGGCTATTGAAATGGACCCGGCCAAGGTACAGGCCATTTATGATTGGGTACAGCCCACTTCTTTGAAGGCTCTCCAGAAGTTTTTGGGTTTTGCTAATTTCTATCGTAAATTTATAGGTAATTTTTCTGGTATTGTCAAACCACTGACTGATCTGACCAAGAAGGGCTCTGATGTGTTGAATTGGTCTCCAGAGGCAGTCTCAGCATTTCAGGAGGTTAAGCGGAGATTCACTTCTGCTCCGGTTCTACAGCAACCTGATGTCTCACTTCCATTTCAGGTGGTGGTAGATGCTTCTGAGATTGGTGCAGGAGCTGTTTTGTCCCAAAAAGATCAGGTGACTTCTAAATGAATCCCTGTGCCTTCTTTTCTCGAAAATTCTCCCCATCTGAACGTAACTATGTCGTGGGGAATGGGGAATTGTTGGCCATGAAATGGGCATTTGAGGAGTGGAGACATTGGTTGGGGGGAGCTAGACATCAAGTTGTGGTCCTCACCGACCATAAGAATTTGATTTATCTTGAATCAGCCAAACGCTTGAATCCTAGACAGGCTAGGTGGGCCTTGTTTTTCACCCTTTTTAAGTTTGTGGTCTCTTTTCTTCCGGGCACTAAGAATGTTAAGGCGGATGCCCTTTCTATGAGTTTCTTTGCAGAGTCTTTTATTGTGACCGAGCCTACTGCCATGCTAGGTGAGGGGGCAGTTCTTTCCGCCATCTCGCCCGATTTGAGACGTGCCCTGGAGGAATTTCAGGAGGACAAACCTGAGCATTGCCCTATGGGAAAATTGTATGTTCCTGACCAGTAGAGGAAGAGAGTGATGTCTGAAATTCATTGCTCTGCGTTGGCTGGTCATCCAGGTTTTTTTGGCACCAGAGATTTGGTGAGTCGGTCTTTTTGGTGGCCTGCCTTATCTCGTGATGTCAGGAATTTTGTGCAGTCCTGTGGGACTTGTTCTCGGTCTAAACCCTGTTCTCCTTCTAGTGGGTTGGTGATGCCCCTGCCGGTGCCCAAGAGGCCATGGACCCATATCTCAATGGATTTTATTTCTGATCTTCCTGTCTCTCAGAAAATGACTGTTATCTGGGTGATTTGTGATAGATTTTCTAAGATGGTCCATCTTGTACTACTCTCAAATTTGCCATCTTCTTCAGAGTTGGTGACCTTGTTTTTACAACAGGTGGTTCGGTTGCATGGGATTCCTGAGAACATTGTGTCGGACAGAGGAGTCCAGTTTGTTTCCAGATTTTGGAGAACTTTTTATTCAAATCTGGGAATTCAGTTATCTTTCTCCTCTGCGTTTCATCCTCAGACCAATGGGCAGACTGAGAGAACAAACCAGACTTTGGAGTCCTATTTGAGATGTTTTATATCTGCTGATCAGGATGACTGGGTCTCATTTTTGCCCTTGGCCGAATTCGCTCTAATCAATAGAGCTAGTTCTGCCACTTTGATATCGCCCTTTTTCTGTAACTGTGGGTTTCATCCTCGATTTTCTTCAGGGCAAGTGGAATCTTCGACCTGCCCAAGTGTGGACACTGTGGTAGAGAGAATGCAGCAGATTTGGGACCAAGTGGTGGATAAGTTGTCCCTCTCTCAGGAAAAAGCCCTACAGTTTTCCAACCGGCATAGAACCATTGGTCCCCCGGTTTAAAGAGGGTGATATGGTTTGGTTGTCGTCAAAGAATATTTCTATTAAGGTTGCGCCTCCAAAATTCTAGCCAAGATTCATTGGACCTTATAAGATTTTGGAGATTCTTAATCCTGTTTCTTTTCGATTGGTTCTTCCAGTTACGTTTAAGATCCATAACGTGTTTCATAAATGAAGAGGTTTGTGGAGCCAGTAGTTCCTATGGCAGCATCTCCTGACCCTGTATTGGTTAAAGGCAATGTGGAATATGAGGTAGAGAAAATATTTGATTCTCATTTGGCTAGATGGAGACTTCAGTACTTGGTCAAATGGAAGGGTTATGGCCAGGAGGATAATTCTTGGGTCTCTGCTTCTCACATTCATGCCGATAGATTGGTTTGTGCTTTTCACGGGGCCCATCCTGATCGGCCTTGTGGCGTGGATGAGGGTTCGGTGACCCCTCCTCAAGGGGGGGTACTGTTTTGAATTCACTTTCTGGCCTACCTCTGGTTGCTAGTGAAGGTAGTGAAGCTGGTTGAATTGACAGAGGGGTCGCAAGTTCTCTTTCCGGGCTCCCTCTGGTGGTTACAGGAGGTAATGAGCTGATCTAATTAACAGAGGCCTGCCACCTGATAATGAGGAGGACGACTGAACATCTGGAGTTTTTGACTGGATTTAAGACAGCCGACTCCCTTTCTTTCATGAGTTATTTACAAGTTTATGACCACTTATAAAATAAGTCCAAATTGCCATTGTATTGGACTGTCAATGCAACCCTCTTTTCCCACTCTTGACACACTAATAACAATACCGCGTCTTCTCATTGGTGGTCTGAAGTTAGCTCTTCTGGTGATGTGGCAGCTCCGGATTGGCCCGCGGGTGATGTCACAGCCGGCTGGGCGTGAGTGTTTGGGGTGGAGCTCTGGGTTTAAAAGGTTCTCAGCAGCACACATGGGCACGCTGGTATCATTTAGGTTTGGTGGTTGTGAGTGGATACTCTATCACTCTGTCTGCTTGTGTTTGTATTTGTCTACCTCCTGAGTCTGAGCTGCTTATGGTTTTTTCTTCTTGGCTTAGCATCTGTCTCATTCATGTGAGCAGTTAGCACATTTCAGTTACAGAGCAAGCCCAACCAATGTGCTGTACTTCTCTGTGAAGTCAACAGGGTTTTGTACCTAGCACTATTTGAGATTTTTCTATTGACTTAGCATCTGTTTCGTTCTAGTGTGCCATTAGCACTAGAGTTGAGCGACTTTTGGTTTTTTAGGGTCGCGTTTCGTTTCGTGAAACCCGACTTTTCCAAAAGTCGGGTCGAGCAAGATCGTCCGATTATAGGGAAAAGTCGGGGTCGTCCCGAAACACGAAACCCAATGTAAGTCAATGGGGAATAAAAGTCGGCAGTGAGAGGAGGACAGGAAACACACCTACAGTGCCCATTTGAATGCCAAAAGCATCAATTCTTCTTACTTAAGCTTGTCAACCTTAATTAACTTCATAATACAAGTTAAGCACTGAAAAATGGGGGTTATTTGGCTAAAGTTGTGGGGGGGGAGGGCTGGCTGCAGGTTTTCATGTGCCCTGGGCGAAAGAGCGCCCCTTTAACACATACCACAACTCATCATGCTCCGATACGGCAGATAAATAGCGGTATAGTACAATGAAAAATACCTCACTTTTTACATCTCATGACGAGGCCCATCTATTTCTCCATACAGAATCATTGGTCCCATATAATGTTTGAAACAGTATATGATGAGCTCCACATAATGCTACAGTATATGTTGGTCCCCATGGATGAAGCTCCACTGTCTTATGGGCCCAAATAATGCTCCAAACAAAATGGGCCCCATTTCTAATGCTCTAGTGTATAATGGGCCCTGTAAATGCTGCTCCAGTGTCTGATGTCCACCTTTGGAATGTTCCAGTGTATGGTGGGCCCCATCTATCATTCTCCAGAGTATAGAGCTCCCCAAAAATTGCTGTCCCAACATTGAAAACAATCAAATAAGTCTCCTCGCTAGGGAATCCCTGTACTTGTCTGGACAGGTGCTGTAGCTTGCTTAACAGCTCACCAGCCGTTCTCACGCCCAGTATGGATTGCACGTGATTGCACAAAGGTTAGAAAGGGTACCGTATCCCTGGATAACATGTATGGATAGCGTACACATTCAAAATATATGTCTCAGGAGGCAGGCTCAGACCGTGTTAGGCCCAGTATGGATTGCACGTGATTGCACAAAGGTTAGAAAGGGTACCGTATCCCTGGATAACATGTATGGATAGCGTACACATTCAAAATATATGTCTCAGGAGGCAGGCTCAGACGGTGTCAGGCCCAGTATGGATTGCACGTGATTGCACAAAGG
The DNA here is from genome assembly GCF_039654945.1 of Dendrobates tinctorius. NCBI lineage: Eukaryota > Metazoa > Chordata > Amphibia > Anura > Dendrobatidae > Dendrobates > Dendrobates tinctorius. The sequence goes on along the minus strand of NW_027361698.1, from coordinate 54,178,895 downwards.
TTAGAAAGGGTACCGTATCCCTGGATAACATGTATGGATAGCGTACACATTCAAAATATATGTCTCAGGAGGCAGGCTCAGACGGTGTTAGGCCCAGTATGGATTGCACGTGATTGCACAAAGGTTAGAAAGGGTACCGTATCCCTGGATAACATGTATGGATAGCGTACACATTCAAAATATATGTCTCAGGAGGCAGGCTCAGACGGTGTCAGGCCCAGTATGGATTGCACGTGATTGCACAAAGGTTAGAAAGGGTACCGTATCCCTGGATAACATGTATGGATAGCGTACACATTCAAAATATATGTCTCAGGAGGCAGGCTCAGACGGTGTCAGGCACAGTATGGATTGCACGTGATTGCACAAAGGTTAGAAAGGGTACAGTATCCTCGGATAACATGTATGGATAGCGTACACATTCAAAATATATGTCTCAGGAGGCAGGCTCAGACGGTGTTAGGCCCAGTATGGATTGCACGTGATTGCACAAAGGTTAGAAAGGGTACCGTATCCCCGGATAACATGTATGGATAGCGTACACATTCAAAATATATGTCTCAGGAGGCAGGCTCAGACGGTGTCAGGCCCAGTATGGATTGCACGTGATTGCACAAAGGTTAGAAAGGGTACCGTATCCCTGGATAACATGTATGGATAGCGTACACATTCAAAATATATGTCTCAGGAGGCAGGCTCAGACGGTGTCAGGCACAGTATGGATTGCACGTGATTGCACAAAGGTTAGAAAGGGTACCGTATCCCTGGATAACATGTATGGATAGCGCACACATTCAAAATATATGTCTCAGGAGGTAGGCTCAGACGGTGTCAGGCCCAGTATGGATTGCACGTGATTGCACAAAGGTTAGAAAGGGTACCGTATCCCTGGATAACATGTATGGATAGCGTACACATTCAAAATATATGTCTCAGGAGGCAGGCTCAGACGGTGTTAGGCCCAGAATGGATTGCACGTGATTGCACAAAGGTTAGAAAGGGTACCGTATCCCTGGATAACATGTATGGATAGCGTACACATTCAAAATATATGTCTCAGGAGGCAGGCTCAGACGGTGTCAGGCCCAGTATGGATTGCACGTGATTGCACAAAGGTTAGAAAGGGTACCGTATCCCTGGATAACATGTATGGATAGCGTACACATTCAAAATATATGTCTCAGGAGGCAGGCTCAGACGGTGTCAGGCACAGTATGGATTGCACGTGATTGCACAAAGGTTAGAAAGGGTACCGTATCCCTGGATAACATGTATGGATAGCGCACACATTCAAAATATATGTCTCAGGAGGCAGGCTCAGACGGTGTCAGGCCCAGTATGGATTGCACGTGATTGCACAAAGGTTAGAAAGGGTACCGTATCCCTGGATAACATGTATGGATAGCGTACACATTCAAAATATATGTCTCAGGAGGCAGGCTCAGACGGTGTTAGGCCCAGTATGGATTGCACGTGATTGCACAAAGGTTAGAAAGGGTACCGTATCCCTGGATAACATGTATGGATAGCGTACACATTCAAAATATATGTCTCAGGAGGCAGGCTCAGACGGTGTCAGGCCCAGTATGGATTGCACGTGATTGCACAAAGGTTAGAAAGGGTACCGTATCCCTGGATAACATGTATGGATAGCGTACACATTCAAAATATATGACTCAGTAGGCAGGCTCAGACGGTGTTAGGCCCAGTATGGATTGCACATGATTGCACAAAGGTTAGAAAGGGTACCGTATCCCCGGATAACATGTATGGATAGCGTACACATTCAAAATATATGTCTCAGGAGGCAGGCTCAGACGGTGTCAGGCACAGTATGGATTTGACGGCCCAGATTACACAGCGGAGGAGCAGGGAGAGGTAAAGATTGCAAATGCTGGGGCCCTGCCCAAGCAAGGGGGGCCCACTCGTGGGCGTCGGTACTGGCACTGGGCCCCTCATAGTACAGCGGTGTGTCTGACGGCGGGTGTGCACCACCACCGTCAGAGACACTTGATTGCACTATGAGGGACCCTGTGCCAGTGCCCGCGCCCAAGAGTCGGCCTACCCACCTGTCCAGGGAAACGGCACTCGCACGGTGTCGTGCGGTAGGTGGTGACCCCGGCCATTGGGGGGGAGGCAGCACAGTTAGGGAGTTTTAGAAAGTGGCATATGTTGATGTTGGACATTCAGCTGATGCAAAAGGCAAAATAGGTGAAGTACCAGGAAGAGGTGGACCAAAGCAAGCCATTTTTCTGTCACCCTATGTGTCATCAGGGGAAGGTGGGACAAAATCCTTGGAAACCCATGCGTGGTTCATTTTAATGAAGGTTAGATCATCCACATTTTGGGTTGACAGACGGGTCCTTTTTTCTGTCAGGATTGATCCAGCTGCACTGAAGACTCTTTCTGATAGCACACTTGCAGCTGGGCAAGCGAGCTCCTGTAAGGCATATTGGGCCAATTCAGGCCAGGTGTCCAGTTTAGCGGCCCAATAGTCAAAGGGGAATGACCTGTGTGGGAGAACATCGATATGGGAGGAAAAGTAGTTTGTAACCATAGTTGACAACTGCTGTCTCCTGTCACTTTCCATCGATGCAGTATTACCAGTTGTGTGAGCGGTATTTGAAAAATCAGTCCACAACATTGTCATGAAACCCCTGTCTCCAACGCCACTTCTGCTGTGTGCACCACGAACACCTCTGCCAAGCTGCCCCCGGCCCGTACGGCTCGTGTGAGAACCATCACCGCTGCTGTGTGCTGGGAATGCCTCAAGCAACCGATTTACCAGAGTTGCTTGTTTATTAGCCAATATTAGGTCAAGGTTCTCCTGTGGCATGATGTTTTGTAATTTGCCTTTATAGCATGGATCCAGGATGCTGGCCAACCAGTAGTCGTCATCGTTCATCATTTTGGCAATGTGGGGGTCCCTTTTTAGGATCCGCAAGGCATAATCTGACATGTGGGCCAATGTTCCCGGTGTCAATGATGCACTGCGAGTGCTGGGTGGAGGAGCACTTTCTGGCAAATCCACATCCCTCCAGTCACGCACAAACCCTGTACCAGACCTTGCCACGCCAACATTTTCACTTGCCCCAAGAGATGCATCCTCCTCCCCTAAGTAATCGTCCCCATCATCCTCCTCCTCCTCCTCTTCTTCCTCCACCTCGTCCAGGAGAGGTCCCTGAGCAGACAATGGCTGAATGTCATCAAGGATTTCCTCCTCCTCTTCCTCTTCATCAACATTGGCTGCAGACGCCTGCTCCTTAAGGTGCGTCAAAGTTTGCATGAGCAGACGCATTAGTGGGATGCTCATGCTTAGGATGGCGTCGTCTGCGCTTACCAGCCGTGTGCATTCCTCAAAACACTAAAGGACTTTACAAAGGTCTTTCAGCTTCGACCACTGCACGCCTGTCAACTCCATGTCTGCTCTCAAAGTGCCTGGCCGTGTATCCTCCCACAAATGCATTATGGCCTGCCTCTGCTCGCACAGCCGCTCCACCATGTGCAGGGTGGAGTTCCACCTTGTTGCAATGTCGATAATGAGGCGGTGGTTGGGAAGGTGGAGCAATCGCTGCAGCTTCTGCATACGAACGGAGTGTACAGGCGACCGGCGGATGTGCGCGCACAGTCTTCGCACCTTCTGGAGCAGGGCTGTTAACTCCGGATAATTTTTGAAGAAGCACTGCACCACCAGGTTCAAGGTGTGAGCCAAGCAAGGTATGTGGCTGAGTTTTGAAAGGGCTATGGCTGCCACAAAATTACGGCCGTTATCACTAACTACCTTGCCTGCCTCAAGATGTACACTGCCCAGCCATGACTCAGTTTGTCGCTTCAAGTACTCGGCCAGCACCTCGGCGGTGTGTCTGTCTCCCAAACACATCATCTGCAACACAGCCTGCTGACGCTTTCCACTAGCTGCTCGATAGGGGGACACATCTTGTGCAACAGTGGCAGCTGCAGATGGAGTGCTCGTACGACTGCGCTCTGTGGACGAGCTTTCGCTTCTGGAGGAGGAGGAGGAGGAGGGTGGAACGCCTACAGCCAACTGTTTCCTATACCGTGGGCTAGGCAGCACTGTCCCACCACCGCTGTCCCCTGTGGACCCTGCATCCACCACATTAACCCAGTGCACAGTGATGGACACGTAACGGCCCTGGCCATGCCGACTGGACCATGCATCAGTTGTGAGGTGCACCTTTCCGCTCACTGACTGCTTGAGTGCATGGACAATGCGGTCTTTCACATGATGGTGGAGGGCTGGGATGGCTTTGCGAGAGAAGAAGTGGCGACTGGGTAGGTCATAGCGTGGTACTGCATAGGCCATGAGTTCGCGGAAAGCTGTGCTTTCCACCAACCGAAAGGGCATCATCTCAAACGAGATTAGTTTGGCAATGTGGGCGTTCAAACCCAGTGTACGCGGATGAGAGACTGAGTACTTTCTTGACCTACTCATAGTGTCTGGGAGGGTGAGCTGGACTTGAGAGCTGCATATGGTGGAAGTAGCGGTGGACAGGGCGGACTGAGAGAGGGTTGATGATGGTGATGGAGTTGGTGTTCTTTCTGATGGCCTAAAATCAGTCTTTCGTTGATATAACAGTGGGATTCCCTGACTGCTGTGGTCTTGCAACAACACCTCAACATTTGCTGCTGTGCTAACCGGTGGGCTTACAGTGGGGGAAACAATGTAGCGTTGCTGACTACCTTCGTTGTGATCAGTTGCACATGTGGCACTTGAGGTTTGGTGTTGTGTCCACGCTTGCAAGTGCATGCTGGTTAAATGTCTAAGCATGCAACTGGTATTCAAATTTTTCAGATTTTTCCCTCGGCTAAAGGTCTTTGCGCACTTCTTACAGATAACCTTGGCCTGATCATGAGGATTTTGTTCAAAAAAGTGCCACACTGCACTCTTCCTACTTTGGCAGATATTTTGCGGCCTAGCACGCTGTGATCTTTTGACCCTCTGGACAAGCTGTCCAGCAACTCTTTTGATGTTTGGAACCTGTCTTTGGAGTGCTCCGGGCCTGCCAGATAACAGCTGTTGCGATGTCGATGTCTGCTGTGGATGCTCCTCATCTGAGCTATTGGAAGCAGCACCCTCTTCCCCCAATGGATGCCAATCTGGGTCAACAACTGGGTCATCCATCACCTCCTCTTCTATGTCATGTGCACCTTTCTCTGTGTCACCGTGTATGGTGGTATAGTGTGCGGGAAGGGGCACCTGAGTCTCATCAGGGTCAAAATCTGGCTCTGTACACTGCGAGGACAATGTAGTGCTCTGAGTGAATGTACCAGCAGAATCATCCATCAGCGGCTGTGCATCAGTGCACTCCATGTCAGATTCATCTTGGCCTGGGTAATTCACCATTTGACTTGATAATCCAGGCATGGTATGTGAAAACAGCTCCATGGAGTAATCAGTAGTATGGCCTGCGTCATCCTTCAATCTTGGTTGGGGTGAAGGACACAAGGAAAGGTGTGGTTCATGAACATGAGCCTCCAATGACGACTCAGTGCTTTTACTTTTTACAACTGAAGAAGAGGAGGCGATAGAGCTGGAGGCTGAGTCAGCAATGTAAGACAAAACTTTTTCCTGATGCTCTGGCTTTAAAAGCGGTTGGCCAACTCCTAGAAAACTAAGCGTTCGAGGCCTTATGTAGCCAGACGATGACGCAGGGTCAGCACCTCCTGCATTCGGTCCTATTTTGCTCTTGCCACTACCATCAGATCCACCACCAACGCCATCATTACCAGCTGCCAACCCCCGCCCAATTCCACTGCCTCTTCCACCAGCCTTCCTCATTTTTGGTAGAAATGTAGACAAAATCCAACAAACTATATAGTAATGTAAAACAAGGTACAAGGTGTCTATAGGACAGGGGAGATTTAGAATTTCTGCACACACTTGTGGACAGTGGACACTTTTGGATTGTGTGAGGCCCACTGATATCTGAGCGCTATGTGACAGGCTCGATGGCACAGCTGCCTGTGACCAAAGTGACGAGAGGATAATGGAGATTTTGAATCTCTGCGCACACTTTTGGACACTGGACACTTGTGGATTGTGAGAGGCCCACTGATATCTGAGCGCTATGTGACAGGCTCGATGGCACAGCTGCCTGTGACCAAAGTGACGAGAGGATAATGGAGATTTTGAATCTCTGCGCACACTTTTGGACACTGGACACTTGTGGATTGTGTGAGGCCCACTGATATCTGAGCGCTATGTGACAGGCTCGATGGCACAGCTGCCTGTGACCAAAGTGACGAGAGGATAATGGAGATTTTGAATCTCTGCGCACACTTTTGGACACTGGACACTTGTGGATTGTGTGAGGCCCACTGATATCTGAGCGCTATGTGACACGCTCGATGACACAGCTGCCTGTGACCAAAGTGACGAGAGGATAATGGAGATTTTGAATCTCTGCGCACACTTTTGGACACTGGACACTTGTGGATTGTGTGAGGCCCACTGATATCTGAGCGCTATGTGACACGCTCGATGGCACAGCTGCCTGTGACCAAAGTGACGAGAGGATAATGGAGATTTTGAATCTCTGCGCACACTTTTGGACACTGGACACTTGTGGATTGTGTGAGGCCCACTGATATCTGAGCGCTATGTGACACGCTCGATGGCACAGCTGCCTGTGACCAAAGTGACGAGAGGATAATGGAGATTTTGAATCTCTGCGCACACTTTGGACAATGGACACTTGTGGATTGTGTGAGGCCCACTGATATCTGAGCGCTATGTGACACGCTCGATGGCACAGCTGCCTGTGACCAAAGTGACGAGAGGATAATGGAGATTTTGAATCTCTGCGCATACTTTTAGACACTGGACACTTGTGGATTGTGTGAGGCCCACTGATATCTGAGCGCTATGTGACAGGCTCGATGGCACAGCTGCCTGTGACCAAAGTGACGATAGGATAATGGAGATTTTGAATCTCTGCGCACACTTTTGGACACTGGACACTTGTGGATTGTGTGAGGCCCACTGATATCTGAGCGCTATGTGACACGCTCGATGGCACAGCTGCCTGTGACCAAAGTGACGAGAGGATAATGGAGATTTTGAATCTCTGCGCACACTTTTGGACACTGGACACTTGTGGATTGTGTGAGGCCCACTGATATCTGAGCGCTATGTGACAGGCTCGATGGCACAGCTGCCTGTGACCAAAGTGACGAGAGGATAATGGAGATTTTGAATCTCTGCGCACACTTTTGGACACTGGACACTTGTGGATTGTGTGAGGCCCATGAATATCTGAGCGCTATGTGACACGCTCGATGGCACAGCTGTGACAAAAGTGACTAGAGGATAAGGGAGATTGGATTGCTTTTAAAAAAGCAGTTTGCGGAGCAGTGGGTAAACAGCAATGCCAGCGTGTCAGGAAGCCTTAAAAGGCAGCCCAACAACCAACACCACTGATACATCACAATATAGCCTCCACTTGCACTGCACACACAGTGACTTGTGTGTTGTGCAGGCCAAATCGCTAGCAGCAGAAGCAGTTTTTTTGTCTTCTTCCCTGCCTAACGCTCGCCCTACAGAATCAGCAGCAACCTCTCCCTATACTAAGATCGGCAGAAGTAAGATGGCGGTCGGCGTGCACGCCCTTTTATACCCCCTGTGACGCCCACCAAAGCAAGCCAATCACTTGCATGCCCTTCTTAAAGATGGTGGTGACCCGTGCCTATGTCATCACGTTGCCCACAGTGTCCGTGGATCCTGATTGGCTGAAAAAGAGCGCAAAACAAACTTTTGAAACGCGACTTTGGCGCTTAAGTCGCCGACCTCGTGGCCGACCTCATCCTAGGGTCGGGTTTCGTTTCATGAAACCCGACTTTGCCAAAAGTCGGCGACTTTTGAATTTTTTCGACCCGTTTCGCTCAACTCTATTTAGCACAGTTCAGTTAGAGAACAAGCTCAGCTCTTGTGCTCTACCTCTCTGTGAAGTTAACAGAGCTGGGTATTCTGCATTCTGGTCATACTGTGAGGAATTAATGCAGTTTCATTAAGGTGAACGCACGCTGCTTCGTTCCGCCATTGTTCACACTAACAGCAGTTACACATCTCTGCACGGTGGACCCCGAGTTGCGATTGCACTTTATTTTTTATTTTTATTTAGTGCAATCCGCCAACCCTAACATCCTCAAACAAGAATTGAAAGACTTTTGGCTGGCTAATAAAAGCATTTACAAGTTGGGATACTTTGAAAAGGGGGTTTTACTGGGTATTAACCATATAGGGTTCCCAACCTTTTGTATCTACCTTTTTCCTTTTTTGTCATTTTTAAAATATAAAAGATGAAAAAGTATACTATATATATTTTTTTGCCTAAAATACAAATGAAATGGGTGATCTTTAATGTTAGGCCTTTTTAAAGATCATTTCTCCTTCGGATTGCTTAACTGTCCACAACAACAGTAATTTTGACCCGGGGTGCCCAAACTTTTAAATGCCACTGAAAATATCTATACAATTGTTTGATCTCTCCTTTAAAGGGATTCTGTCACCGGAAATTTGCGGGCTATGTAAATGCCCTGTGTACAGTCCAATGGGCGGTGTTTCTTCTTCTTTTCTCCACCCCATCCGTGGCTGCCGTCCACAATATTTTCCAGAATTAGAGTAGTTCTCCTCCATATTTCGAGCGTGTGCAAAGCAATCTTACCTTGCGCATGCGCAGTATGCTTTGCCCAACTGCAGGCAAAGCCGAAAATCATTATTGTGCATGCGCCGGTGCAAAATGTCCTGGAGCACAGCAAAATACTTCGAGGACATAGTGTACCGGCGCATGGGCAGTAATGATTTTCGGTTTTGCCCGCAGTTGAGCAAAGCATACTGCGCGTGCGTGAGGTATGATTGCGTAATGCACTCGCGAAATACGGAGAACTACTCTAATTCTGGAAATTATTGTGGACGGCGGCCACGAATGGGGTGGAGAAAAGAAGAAACACCACCCATCAGACTGGACACAGGGCATTTACATAGCAGTCAAATTTCCAGTGACAGATTCCCTTTAAATATTATTATAATGCTTACATCACTAAACACTACTGTATAACTAAAGATGAAAATAAATGCAACATTTCTACTTTTGTGAATAATAAAGAATTTACAGATCTGAGTGCAATTTGATTTTAAAACTAAACATGATCAGCAGTTAAATGTGTAGTTGGACAAATATCATGTTAGTGTCCTGTCAAGTGAAATTCTCTTGAACTCTTTTACAAGGGTATAACCTGCCAGGAAATGCTTTTCTCCTCTCATTAATTATTGCATAATTAAAATGCATGTATCATTGCAAACTCCAAGAACTACAAGGAAGCAATTAAGGACTGTTATTACAAATCTTTTTAATACTACATTACTTTACCATTTAAGTAGATATATTGGCTTTCAATCAGCTTGTCCTTGAGAACCAAATGGATTACATTTTGATGTTGGAGTTAGAAAAGGTCACAATTATAATGGGGCATAATGGAACCAGGAGACAGTGTGTGGCAGGCTTGTATAGAAGTTGGAATTCAATGACTGTTGTGCATTAGCAGTTTTAAACTACATTTACTGAGTCAAATAGAAAATGTAAACTGTAGGGCAAAAAGCAAAATGATTATCATTAAAACCAATTAAGAAATACATACCATTTTCATTTACCACAATAATCCTTTCAATGCAAATGCCTTTATATCATTAAGCAAGAAATCTGTCTCTATCTAAGAGTACAATAGAAAAAAACATTACTGTAGCATGATTGCACGCTAAAGAATTCTAAAATTCCATTCCCTCAAAAACAGATTGTTCCTGAACCTAAATTAGCTAAATTAGGTCATCTTTAAATTGATAGTTCAATATGTTATTGCTAGGAGTAAAGTTGCAAAACTGTACAGGTAGCAGAAGTGACCTTTCAAATGTTACAAAAAAACTGTGATTTTTTTAGTATATACAAAAAACACAGAATGTATACAGTGGCATGTAAAAGTTTGGACACCCCTAGTCAAAATTATTGTTATTGCAAACAGTTAAACAAGTTGAAGAAGAATGAAGAAATATATATACCTGCGCTGGCTGACTATATCCTGAGATAACCTCCTTAGTAGATCATGAATGAGTATAACACTTACTTCATGTAAACTGTGGAGCTGCAGGTGGATCTAGCGTGCACCACGTGTGGAGATGGCTATGCCGCGGTGGTAAACAGAGACGCAGCACCAAGGAGGCGTCCCTCCTGTGGGCGGTGGTGCAGTAGCGTCTCTGAAGCTGAGAGCCGCTGGGCGCAATGAACAATGGCGGCACACTCCGGCCGAGAGGCGCCGCCGGCGTGCAGCGGCTGAGAGGGAGGAGGACCAGGTGACGTCACTGGGAAAAAGGAAGGGAGCGCGTACAGGCCAAACTAGTAGCCAACGCGTTTCTAAGGTCTGCGGACCTTCTTCATCAGGGCTGTCAGACCCTGCTGCGCCCATCCCTATATGTGGCATAGACCACACCTCCCCCCACCAGTCAGCATAAGGGGCATGCTAGATTACGGTGAATATTCCACCCGCTGCCATTTGAAGAATGAGGCAAAAAATATAGCAGGAGCAGATATCATATAATTTTGAAAAATCCTTTAAAACCAATTTTTAATATAATCAAGTTAAAATATATACCATATGTAAATAAAATGTAAAATATATGAGCACATATTTTCTAAAACAAAGCATTCCCTTAAAAATACATACATTGAGTGCATACATTAAAAAAAATCACTACATGACTGAACTAATAAATTAAAAATAAAATAAAATAAAATAGCACCAACTGCACAAATACTGCATGTAGCAAAAAATATATATGTTAATTAACATTTAAATGTAGTGATCTATGGCCCATTATAAAAAGGCATACAACTCAAACTCATGATTGAGGCCCCTAGGGGCCAAACAATCCAGAGTGAAGATCCACTGCGACTCAGCACGAGATAACAGTTCAACTTCTTTTCTGGCTACATTGAGGCGACCTTCAGGATAACCCTTGGTGAGGAATTGCTTAGTTAAATTCATAGCCTCAACGGTATATTCTTGTATTTTAGAGCAGTTCCGCCTTAATCTCATGAACTGCCCTTTAGGAATGTTTAAGAGCCAAGCTGGTAAATGACAACTATTTATGTCAATGAAACTGTTAGAATCAACTTCTTTATGATAACATCTGGTATATAGGTTATTTTCCTCCACATAAATTTCAAGATCCAAAAAGTGAATATTAGTGGTACTGGTAGTGGCGGTGAACTCCAATCCAAACGCATTATGATTTAAGCTTGAAATAAAGGCCTCTAGGTCCCTAAGAGACCCATTCCAGATAAATAAAACGTCATCAATGAAGCGCGCCACATTACTATATCAGAACGAAGTTGTCCAGACTGAAAGATGTGGGTCTCCTCCCATTTGGCTACACAAAGATTTGCGCAGCTGGGAGCAAAGCGAGTACCCATAGCAGTATTCCACGTTTGTAAATAAAATTGATCCTCATACAGAAAATAATTATGTGTAAGGATGAAAAAAATACTCTCTATCAAAAAATCTATCTGAATGTTAGTGTAATAATCTAGTTTTTCCAAAAAATATCTGGCCGCTTCACATCCCTTTTGGTGGTCAATCACTGTGTAAAGAGATTTGATATCAAGGGTCCCAAGAATAAATCCATTTTGCCATTGAATATTTTCAAGGATTTGTAGTGTATGGCTGGTGTCTTTAAGATAAGCCGGTACTAAAGGCATACATTTCTGCAGATGTATGTCAACATAACGGCAAAGACTAGAGGTCAAACAGTTGATACCAGAAATTATAGGTCTCCCAGGGGGACACAGTTTGTCCTTGTGGAGTTTTGGAATATGGTAAAATATATATATACTGGGGAATTTGTTTATAATATACTGGAATTTCTTTTTATTCAATAAACCATGGGTGAAAGAACATCTTAACAACATTGAGAAAGGTTATAGTGGTCATCCCCTTTCTAGACATTTTAAAGATTGTCATAATAAATCAATCAAGGGAATATTGTTTTGTGGTATTCAACGAGTACACAAAAATATGAGAGGTGGTGATTACTTGGGGCAAATGTCTCGTGTTGAGTCGCAGTGGATCTTCACTCTGGATTGTTTGGCCCCTAGGGGCCTCAATCATGAGGTTGAGTTGTATGCCTTTTTATGATGGGCCATAGATCACTACATTTAAATGTTAATTAACATATATATTTTTTGCTACATGCAGTATTTGTGCAGTTGGTGCTATTTTATTTTATTTTATTTTTAATTTATTAGTTCATTCATGTAGTGATTTTTTAATGTATGCACTCAATGTATGTATTTTTAAGGGAATGCTTTGTTTTAGAAAATATGCGCTCATATATTTTACATTTTATTTACATATGGTATATATTTTAACTTGATTATATTAAAAATTGGTTTTAAAGGATTTTTCAAAATTATTTGACATCTGCTCCTGCTATATTTTTTGCCTCATTCTTCAATTGGCAGCGGGTGGAATATTCACCTTAATCTAGCATGCCCCTTATGCTGACTGGTGGGGGGAGGTGTGGTCTATGCCACATATAGGGTTGGGCGCAGCAGGGTCTGACAGCCCTGATGAAGAAGGTCCGCAGACCTTAGAAACGCGTTGGCTTCTAGTTTGGCCTGTACGCGCTCCCTTTCTTTTTCCCGGTGACGTCACCTGGTCCTCCTCCCTCTCAGCCGCTGCACGCCGGCGGCGCCTCTCGGCCGGAGTGCGCCGCCATTGTTCATTGCGCCCAGCGGCTGTCAGCTTCAGAGATGCTACTGCACCACCGCCCACAGGAGGGACACCTCCTTGGTGCTGCATCTCTGTTTACCACCGCGGCATAGCAATCTCCACACGTGGCGCACGCTAGATCCACCTGCAGCTCCACAGTTTACATGAAGTAAGTGTTATACTCATTCATGATCTACTAAGGAGATTATCTCAATATATAGTCAGCCAGCGCAGGTATATATATTTCTTCATTTTTCAATTGTCATTGGTTTTCCTTTAGGTGTGCACAGACCCAGGGTATTTGCCAGCAGCGGCTGTATTGCACATATCCACCCCCTATTGTATCAGGAAGCGCCGGTGTATATTTGTTATTTACAAGTTGAAGAAGAAATTATCTCTAAAAGGCCTAAAGTTAAGAGTGACTATTTTACTATGCATTTTAGGTAAACCAAATATTTTATTTTTTACATTTTAAAAATTAGAAAAAGGAAAATGAACCGGTTCAAAAATTTGTGTACCCTACAGGGTTAGTACCTAGTAGCACCCACTTTTGAAAGTATCTAAGCTTGTAAAGGTTTTTTTTAGCAGCCAACTGTCTTTTAATTCTAGTTTGAGGGATTTTAATCCATTCTTACTTGGAAAATTCTTCTAGTTCAGTGAGATTCTTGAGTCGTCTTGCAGGTCTAGCCACAGATTTTCAATGATGTTCAGAACAAGGGACTGTGAGGGCCATTCTAAAACCTACAGCTTGCACGTTTTGAGGTAGTCGATTGTGGATTTTGATGTGTGTTTAGGATCATTATCCATTTGTAGAATAGCGTCTATGAACAGATGAACAATGTGCCACAACAACAGAGTCTGCTAAATCTTTCTGAAGGTCTTTTGCAGTCAAGCCAATGTTTTAATTTGCCTCTCTAGCAATCCTATGAGCAGGTCTCACTAAAGTTTTGCTTGGTCTTCCAGACCTTATCTTGACCTTCACTGTTCCTTTTAACTTCCATTTCTTATGTACATTTAAAACTGAGGATAGGGCAAGTTGAAAACGCTTTGCCATCTTCTTATAGACTTCTCCTGCTTTGTTGGCCCCCACCATTTTTATTTTCAGTGTGCTAAGCAGATTTTCATATAAACCCATGGCTACTGTTTTTTGGCACAAGGTTAAAGGAGGCTAGGTTTCTATAAAGCTGGGAAATATTCATCACTTGGCCTTTACTAAACTTTATAGTGAATAAGCTATAACCCTAACAGGGCTAATTAAGGTCTAAACCCTTGGTCAAAGTTACATGAGCACACAAATCTCCAAGGCTGCCAAAACTGTTGCATGTCTACTTTCCTTTTTGTAATTTTTTAAAATGTAAAAAATTACAATTTATACATTATACAAGTTGGATCTACAACCTCATCATCATCCTCTATGTTCTCCCTGTCCTCCCCTGAGGGTCACCCTCCTCCTCTTCCTGCCATGACAGAACAATACAGTCCACGTGGGCCTCTGGTATTTGAGTCTCATCAGGATCACTTCCACCCTCGGGGTTTAACATCTGGTGAAGTATGTCTGGATTCTGCTCAGACCCTATGTTAGGGACGGCAGAACGCACTAAATATAAATAATAGGAAGTGCATTCGCCGCTCGGGGTCCACTGTGCAGTAGGTGTAACAACCGCTGCTGAGTAATGGCGGACTCGCTATATGGCGGTATACTGCGCTTGGGTTAAACGTCACCCGGGGTGCGCAGAGCAGACTCTGTTAACCTCACAGAGTCCCTAAAGCATAAATGCCAAGCCTGTTAGCTTCACAGGTCTCAGCTGGCATGCACACACGGTATATGGTCACAGGACACGGCCCAAGACAGAGGTCAGCGTCCGTCTTGACCTACCATGCGTGCGGCATCGCTACCGCAGACGCCGGTAAGTGCTGCTAACTGCAGTGCGGCGGTAACTACTGCCGCTATATGATAGTGCCGTCAGGCGTCACACCATCGGACGCTAGTGCAGAGGTGCGGTATGCACTGTGGCCTATAGCTTGCCACTGACTGGCGCTGACTATCTCTCTAGTTCCCTATCCACATGTGTAGTATCAGAGGGAAGGGGTTTCAAATGAGTCAGTCACCAGAATCATACATCCGTCACCATTCACGCATAGCAAGTATAGTCTATACTAGCGCATGGGCGAGCGGCCATGCGGGCCTTTTATAGCCATGCGCTTCCGGGATCTTCCAGACCTCTGAGATGTGCCAATCAGATCAGGACAAGGACCTGAGCATGTGACCCCCTATCTCTACTGGGAGATCGTCTCGTGGGCACGCCCAGTAGCGTGGTGAGAGGACATAGCCTCTCGAGTGGTTTCCTGCAAAGCAGGTTGCGCTACCATTGCTGGTCCAGAGGTGGCAGCAACATCCAGATCCAGAGAGCTGGTCTGAGCAGGGTGCCTGGATAGCCGAGATTGCTGTGCAGGTCACTGAGCAGTTGGAAAAGAATAGGAGACCGCTGGATGTATGGATCTGGATTCCTGCTGTGCAGCTGCAGGAATCCAACATAGAAGGGACACATGGAAAACATCAGAAATGGCTAAATGTGGAGAAAGAGGCAGGCGGTAGACCACCGAGCTGATTCGCTCGAGAACCTTTAAAGGTCCGATGTATCGTGGCGCGAACTTGGAGGACTCGGCCCGCAGCTTGATGTCTCGAGCAGAGAGCCACGCCAAGTCGCCGGGGGAAAAGGTTGGAGTGGGTCGCCGATGTGTGTCAGCGGATGCCCTCATTCTTTCTTTAGAGGCACGAATAGCATCCTGAGTGCGATCCCAAATGTCGCGAGCCTCCACTACCCAGTCTGCCACCCTGGAATCAGCGGAGGACACTGGCATCGGGACAGGGATGCGCGGATGCTGGCCGTAATTTAGAAGGAACCACGTCTGACCAGTGGAATCATTTACTGCATTATCCTGGTCAAATTCAGCCCATGGATGCCCAGTCATCCTGCCTGGCAGAGACGAAATGCCGCAGGTACATGACCAAGGTTTGGTTGGCTCTCTCAACCAAGCCGTTCATCTCGGGATGGTAAGTGGAGGACAGGTTTAGCTCAATGCTGAGTAGGCTGCAGAGCTCCCTTCAAAACCGGGACGCTAACTGGGGACCTTGATCACTGACACTTTTGTCCGGCATGCCATGCAGATGGAATACATGTTTTATGAACAGTGTGGCAAGACCTCGAGCAGAAGGCAACCGTGCGAGTGGCACCAGATGCACCATTTTAGAAAAATGGTCGGTGACCACCTAGATGACCGTACTGCCAC
Organism: Dendrobates tinctorius; assembly: GCF_039654945.1. NCBI lineage: Eukaryota > Metazoa > Chordata > Amphibia > Anura > Dendrobatidae > Dendrobates > Dendrobates tinctorius. The sequence continues at coordinate 54,162,824 of NW_027361698.1, read as the reverse complement.
CAGACTTGGGCATGCCAACCACAAAATACATGCCAACCATCTCCCAAGGTCTATCCACCACCGGCAAAGGGTACAATAACCCAGCCGGCCTCTGTCTAGAGGACCTGTTCCGTGCACACTAGACCCACGCTTGTATGTATTCCTTAGTGTCTCGAGCCATGTGCGGCCACCAATACGACCTTGCCAGGAGTTCTGTGGTCCGCTTATTGCCAAAGTGACCACCCACCCTGGACACGTGTGCCCAGGCGAGAACCTCCGGCCGTAGCTGAGGAGGCACAAAGGTTTTGCCCGGTGGCACTGATTCGAGAGAAACTGGAGCCACGGTCGTAAAGCTCTCCGGAGGGAGAATTAACCATGGCACAGCCTCCCGTTCCTCTGCTGATACCACCGAGTGTGAGAGAGCATCCGCACGGACGTTCTTCTCTCCAGAGAGGTAGTGCAAGGTGAAGCGGGAGCGGGAGAAGAAGAGCGACCACCTAGCTTGACGAGAGTTCAAGCGCTGGGCTGTTTTTAAATAGACCAGATTTTTAGGGTCCATATACACCTGGAAGGGAAACCAGGCTCCCTCCAGGAGATGTCTCCACTTGGAAAAGGCCAACTTCATTGCTAGCAACTCCCTGTCCCCGATGAAGTAATTCTTCTCCGCCGGTGAGAAGGTCTTAGAGAAGAAGCAGGGATGCTTCCGACCTTGAGCATCCATCTGGAAAAGGACTGCTCCTGCACTGATGGAAGAGGCATCCACCTCCAGGATAAACGGTTTATCCACATCAGGACGGTGTAAGATGTGAGCGCCAGCAAGATGGGATTTTAGAGACGAGAAGGCCTTGGAGACCTGTTCAGACCAAGCGTTAAGATTAGCTCCTTTCTTTGTTTCTTTGTGAGAGCAACCAAAGACGCTACCAGTGTGGAGAAGTGAGGTGTGAACTGGCGGTAATAGTTGACGAACCCTAGAAAGCGCTGCACCGCTTTGAGTGAGTGTGGTTCCTGCCAGTCCATTACCGCTTGCAGTTTGGCCGGATCCATAGCCAACCCCTCGGCCGAGATGATGTAGCCCAGGGACGGCAAGGACTCCTGCTCAAACTGGCACTTCTCCAGCTTGGCGAAAAGAGAGTTTGCCCGCAGACGGTCGAAGACCCTGCAGACATCTCTCCGGTGGGAGGTCAAATCTGGAGAGAAGATGAGGATGTCATCCAGATAGCCCACCACTGAGGTGGAGAGCATATCACGGAAGACGTCGTAGACGAAATCCTGGAAGACAGCAGGCGCATTACAAAGGCCGAAGGGCATGACCAGATATTCATAGTGGCCATCCCTGGTATTAAAGGCTGCCTTCCACTCGTCTCCTTTGTGAATGCGGATCAGGTTGTACGCCCCCCGTAGATCTAATTTCGTAAAGATCCGGGCCCCTCGTAACCTGTCAAATAGCTCAGAGATCAACGGGAGAGGGTATTTGTTTTTAACTGTAATGGCGTTGAGACCTCTGTAGTCAATGCAGGGACGTGACTATCCGCTCTTCTTCTGCACGAAGAAGAACCCTGCACCAGCCGGCGACACCGACTTTCTGATAAAACCTCTAGCCAGGTTCTCCCGGATATATTGAGACATAGCCTCTGTCTCAGGGAGTGAAGGCGGATACACACAGCCTCTAGAAGGTTCCGTGCCTGGCAGAAGATCTATCGGGCAATCGTAAGGACGGTGCAGCGGGAGCGTCTCTGCAGATTTTTTAGAGAAGACATCCGCGTAGTGGTGGTATGGTTTAGGAAGCCCGGAGAGATCCGCGGACACTTCAGTGGAAGCTACCTGAACACTGCCCTTCAGGCACCTTCCCTTACAGTCCTTGCTTCAACCCAGTATATTCCCCGAAGCCCAATCAATATGAGGGGATTGACAACGGAGCCAGGGAACTCCGAGAAGCACCTGGTCGATGCCATCTGGCAAAATGAACAAGGACAGAATCTCACGATGAGAGGGTGAGATTGAGAGCCCGAGTGGTGCTGTCTGGTGGGTCACCTGAGATGGTAAAGGTGCACCATTAACCACCCTGATGGTCAGAGGTTGAGGGAGTAACACCAGTGGAATAGCGTGCTTCCGGGCGAAGGTCGAGGACATAAAGTTTCCCTCAGCCCCGGAATCCACGGTAACCTCTACCTCCCAGGTGGAGGCCCCACTATCTAATGTCCCTCGCAATACCGGTTTGAGAGAAAAGGGTTTCATATTTGTCTGACCACCACCTACGACCACTGGACGTGATCGTTTTTTTGACCGCAGAGGACACATGCTAGCCGAGTGACCAAACTGCCGGCACTGATAACAACGTGCAGAGCTTCGCACCGGACGTGGCTTGGAGCCGGTGCGAGACACCTCCATAGGTTCAGAGGATGTAAGCTCCTGAGCGGAAGATCTTAGCGGCTCGGTGAAGGTGGGAGCCAAGTTAACCCTTCGTCTGGATTGCGCACGTTCCAGCCCGCACTCCATAAACCGGAGATCAATGCGGGTGGAGATGGCAATCACTTCCTCCAGACTTGTGGGGAACTCTCTGGTTGCTAGAGCATCTTTGACATGCTCAGCTAACCCTCTCCAAAACACAGGGATGAGTGCTTTATCGGGCCACTCTAGTTCGGAAGCCAATGTCCGGAATCGGACGGCATAATGGCTGACCGAGAGAGACCCCTGTGTTAGGGCCAATAATTTGAGAGAGGTGTTGTGCGTGATCCGTGGTCCCAAAAATACCTGCTTCAGAGCCGTGAGGAACTGAGCAGCCCCCTGAACCACGGGATCATCATGCTCCCACAATGGCGTAGCCCACTCTAATGCCCTGCCGGAT